>NC_137263.1:43928860-49253860 GCF_053477335.1 Acartia tonsa | reverse complement strand
TTTTTGGCTATTTTGCCAGTTTCCTTACTCCTTCAAATACATAGCTCCTAGATGCTAGGATTGCAGCCGCTAGTTGTATATAAAGAAAAGTATGTCGTACATTTAATTCTGATATAATTCTAAAAATAAATAACATTTAAGTATTAAAGTTTGCTAAAAGTTATAATCAGCAAAAACTATTCAAAATGTTCTATATGACAATTGAATCATTTCCCAAAAAATGTTTTTCACAATTGAATAACTTAAAATCTAAATAACAAATATATATGCAACCGCGCTTTCAAGCGCACGGCTACAGATCAGAAAAATAAGGATGCGCGACTGATTTTACGGCTGCTTTCAAATTTCGCCGTATTGATTGAGCCCCAAGCTGAAATCGGCAGAAAATTTGCCGTCTTCCTCTAAGCTTATTAGGCTATTGACAGCTAAAATCTAGAGCAAATAATTCAAATTTGTCAGATGTAGCTTGCATCTGTTTATACTCGTTTAGTCAGAAAATTTATTTAATAAAAAAAGATGCTCATTTACGGAAAATAAAGGAAAAATGTGTTATAATCTATAATACAACGTATAATGATGTCTGTCTGTCCATCCCTTAAGATTTCGGTAACCACTGAACCGATCGGATTCTACTCATCAGGGAATATAACTACTGCTCCTGTGGTGGTTTTAGGCTATTTTCTTGGGGGGTGGGACACCTCCAACCCCCCCAAAAATGAACCTCCCCCCCTCTTTTTTTTTATAATTATTTAAAATTAGTTGTGGAGTGGGGCTTCTCATCAGGTACTTAATTTTTTTTAATTATTTAAAATTTGTGGGGGCATCTCCAGAGGTAATTTATTTTTTCTTTAATTACCTCTTGGGGCAAAGCCCCTAGTGGCTAGGGGCGAAGCAGCTGGTATAGAATAAAGAAAATAGTACATTTAGAATTAGATGCAAGATAAAAAAAATAATTTAATTTCATTGTGAATTTAACTAGAACATACTTGAAAAAAAGTGAAATGCTTAAGTGAAGAAAATATATTTTTTTCATTTGCCTTCAATTAGTCTTCAAAAGAAATTTAAATTGATATCCCCTTTCATGTTTATATTAGAATTTTAGTTTCATCTCAAATAAATAGTGGTTAAAGGAAAAAGTCCAAAAATAGTCTTGATATAAATTCAACACAGGTAAAATATCCCAAATCCTCCCTATTAAATTTCATAGTCAAAGTTTTTTTTCCAGTACTTCCTCCTTAAATAATATTTATTTAAAAAAAAACTTGAACAGCAATAATATTATTAGAATGCACTATATCAAGTGTTATGAAAAAGTCAAAGTGCTAAATAAAATACTAGTTGCAACTCTTTGATTGCACGACCTTTGTCTGAAAATTCTAACAATGCTTTGTAATGAGTTGCGCAGTTTTAAGCAAAGCCATCCCAACTACTCTCTAACTATATATGACGCGCAACTGACATAGCAGAAGTAGGAACCATTTTTAAAGTCTTTGGCTATGACGCAGTGTTAAGCCGAGATTCTAACCTCTAACCCTCCGACGACGAACGGTCGCGGGCTAATGGAATACCTAATTTTTGACACCATGGAATCTGTCCCGATTTTGTATAACTTTTGCGGAACATGTTCCAGTTACGTCATATTTTTCTTTCCCGAAAAAGGGAAGGGGGAAAGAAAAAAAGGGAAGAGGGGAAGAAAAAAGAGATGGGAGAAAAGGGGGTTTTCCCCATCTCTTTTGAAGAGATTTTCTTCCCCCCTTCCCTTTTTCGGGAAAGAAAAATATGACGTAACTGGAACATGTTCCGCAAAAGTTATACAAAATCGGGACAGTTTCCATGGTGTCCTAATTTTTATAAAAATTTAGATCTTTGAACCTGGGTCTGTTGCTCGGTGGTGCTCGTCGCTCCCTCGGTGCTGATTATCTGCTCTCTATGTGGGTCTACATGGATGATCTTGACACTTCTAAAAATATTATCTATGTATGTACTTTGTAAAAGCGAAGCTTTTCTATAATTAGGGTCGGCCCTAACGTCCGTAACAATTAGTTTTTTTCATTAATTTGAACATCTTATAATTCTCATATCGATTTCAAACTTTGCAGGATAATTCCTGTTACAGTTTAGAATAATTTAGAAAGCAAAGCAACACTATAATCATTACAGAATGTCCGTGGGTTCAATTAAATCATGTTAATAATTAATCTTTTTGATAAAAATTTTTAATGTTATCCTATTCATTTGATCTTTAGAAAAAGTGGTTTTATCGATCAAACAAAGATGTGGTTGGGGGGGGGGGGGGGGGGGGTCAGTACTCAACTGGGACTTTTAGACAAAGCCAAAAAAACATCTGCAAAAAAGGCTAGATTTAATTGGCCTTCATTAATTTTATACTTAATTAAAGCAATGATAAGTTTAAGAAAATAAATTTTTCTTATCTTATTTTATAAAGTTTATAATGATTAAAAAACGTACAAGTTATTTTATCTTAACTAAACATTAAATGTCAGGGATGTAAAGGCATAAGACAATGGCCAATAAATTAATGTACATCCCCAATGATGTTGCACAAAATGATCCCTTCTGTAGATTACAATTAGTGGTTGGAACGTTTGAAAACTCAACTTAATATACCAACCAATCAAAATTCAACAAGTCCCCAAAGTTGTTGAGCCAACGAATAAGAAACGTTATTATAAAACTTTGGGGACCAGTGTAATAAACAGCCCAATGTCCCCTCCCTCCCTGCATTAGATGTATTGTTTATCTTTCCCAAGGACGTAAAGTAAATAATAAAATTAGAGCAAACAAAAAGTTTTCATAATATATTACTTATTACAGTTATATTAATATAGATGCTTTATATCATGACTAGTGGCTTCGCCCCTAGAGCACTCTAGAAGCAATTAAAGAAGGTGGAAACCTCCACTTTTAGTTTTAAAAAGAAGTTTGGGGCGATTTCTTAGGTGGGGGGGGGGGGTGTTCTTCTTTCTGAACTAAGAGAATCTTTATTGTAAATAGGTACCATAAACATATCCTGCTACTTTTATATAGGGATATTAGCAGCTGTGCCTTAAAAAAATAGCCTAAAACCACCCTAATGCTAAAATCCAAAAAATAATTGCCTAAAACCATCCTGGGACCTGTGTAAACCTTTCCTTAAAAGGAGAACTCAATCGGTTTGGTAGTTACCGAAATCTTAAGCTTTCTTACAAATTAAAACCTTACTTCCTTTATATAATAGGATAGTATAATGATATGGAATTAAAATATGTAACTGTCCTGAAATGTGATATTTTAAGCATCATCATGACATTCCATTTTATGTACAGATTGACCAGCCCGACCTTGGTCTGCCCCTTGCCATGTACAGTGACGAGGAGAGCTATGCTACATACATCAAGGCGTACAAACAGTACATGGTCGATGTGGCAACAATTCTGGTAAGCTGTTATAAATCAGGGATCTTAAGGGATAAGACAATGGCCGATACATTTTTGTACATCCCCAATGATGATATAAAAATTATCACTGCTGTTAAAATTAGTGGCTAAAACGTTTGTACACTTAACTTAGTGAACCAACCAATCTTGTTTAATAAAAATGTAAGTTGTTAACTCAACGAATAAAAAAACGTTGTTAAAAAACTTAGGGGTCTATTGTAATAAACAGAACATTTCCCCTCCCTCTCTGGTTAATAATAGTGAAGCAACTCTACAAGCAATCTATATCAGTTTGGCAGTGGTTTAAAAAATCTTTACGTTTATAAAACAGACAACTCTTTGATTGCACGACCTTTGTCTTTAAGTCATAATTGTGCATGATAATGAGTTGCGCCTGTTTTCGGACTTTCATTCTCCATACTCTGTCTATGAATGTCGTGCATCTAAATATAGTAGCAGAAGGAAGCATTTTAACGTCTTTAGTTTTGACGCTGCGATGAACTGAGAATGAAGACGGATGTGCAACGTTTAAAACTGCGGTCGCAGGAAACAAAAGGAACCCATTATTGTAAAATAACATTCCTAATTGTAGGGTGCCGAATATGGATCCAGTGCCACAGAGGAACAGATTGTTGCTGATGTTGAACAAGTTTTCAACTTTGAGAAAATGGTTGCTAGTGTAAGTTTAAAGAGTATAGAGTAGCTATTATTCAAGTTTTAGGTTTATATTGAAAGTTAGTTATAAACCTTCCCTGGACCTGTAAGAATCTTCACTGTAAAGGAGAACCATATCGGTTCAGTGGTTAATGAGATTCTTCGATACACATGGAAAGACACATATTCTGCTACTTTTATATAATGAATGGATTTAGAATATACGTGGTTATTATGACATTGGGAAAATATTCGTTAATTTAGGTTGCTAACATACACGCCATTTATTGGTCAGTTTATTTATGCAGTATGAAAGAAGGGGATGGGGTAAAGTGGATGGATGGAAGTAATCGTTATTTCAGCCAGATTCGAGTTTTACATTATCAGATAACATGAAAATCTGGTGTAACATCTATATATTCATAATAGTCAGTCGAATCAACTATTCATTGGATAGTGTAACAATTTAAATGTCCTTTAAAACTTAAAAATTTTAAAATGTATTTAGAAAATTATAATTATAGATGCTTCGGGAAAAGGTTAAACTTTTTCCCATTATTTCCAAAATGATGAATATTTTTGTCATGAATAAGTAAAAATTCAAATAAACATTCTTAGAATTAAATATTTTACTTTTCAATATAATGTTCAAATATTATCAAATAATTAGTAATATACATATGTCCTGTTAAATTTGGAGAAAATTTCAATTTTCAATATATTTTGTTATTTAATACATGCATCTGCGCCACTATCATTTTGGGGCTCTGCATTCAGGGACTGAAAAAAAGCCAAAAACCATCCTGGGCATTGTGAAGCTTCTCCATAAAGGAGAACTAAATCAGAAAATTAGCCATTCTTATTTAAACATTGCTATTAGGTGAGCCGCTTTCTAAACTAGTGGCATCTCTGTGATTTAAAGATCCAGCTCTTGTTTCTAACGTAGGTGATGACTCCTGATTCAGAGAGAAGAAACTCAACTGCCATGTACAACCCAATGACACTTGCTGAAATCAAGGAATGTTTAATAAGCGGGTGAAATGAGATGGTGCTTTTCCTTCAAGTGACTGTTGAGCTCGAAGCTAGTAAAAGTGGCTGACTCAGATTATGACGTCAAAAAAAATTAACTAATGAGAGGCCAGTATACACTGTAATTGACCAATGGTAAAATTAATAGTGGCCTCTCATTGTTTTTTTTTGACGCCATAATCTAAGTCAGCCACTTTTACTAGCTTCTTGAGCTATGACCCATTATTTTATTAAAATTTTTTTCATGACTATACTGCAGGGCCTGCATCTGATGTACGCTAACATTGCTGGGCTACCCATTACCTAATAAAACCTAACCTTCCTTAAAGTAATAGACAAACAAATAAAAAACAAACCCCCACTTTTTTTAATTTATGTAAAAACAGGGGGGGGGGGGGGGGGGGGGTTCAGTGCTCAACAAACATCTTCAACAAAATTATGGAAATAAGAATGAAATAAATTAATTTTTCTACCGAAGTTACATTTTTGAAGAAGCCATCAATTATATAATGACAACTTTCATTTAGCTTTTCTCGGATTTAAAAAAACAGTAAGTTTAAAATAGAGATTACATGGTAGCGTGCCTCTATTTAAATGTACTGATTTCAAATTATCAGCCAGACGAAATGAATGGATTTTGTTGAAGGTTATTGCTGTAATTGTTATTAGCAAAGTATATCAACGACGCAGCTTATAGTGCCTAATAAAAATTTACGTCAAACAATCCAAATGACCAATGATAGGCCAGTATACATTGTAATTGACCAATGGTAATAATGTATACTGGTCTATAATTGGTCATTTGTATTGTATGACGTCATTTTTTGTAGGCACTATAAGCTGTTTCTAAATCAACTGTTTTTTTTCCGAGAAACTATTATCTATAAGATAAGATCCCTTTTAAAGACAGCTTAAAAACACATGCATTGAAAAGGGTTTGATTGACTTTGACTGGGACACATACTTCTCTTCCATCTTTGGTGATCTCAACATTGATATTACTGACGAGGAAAGAATCATTGTGGTTCAACCAGATTACTTTACTGCTGTTGGTGCACTTGATGTGAGTGAGGAGGTTGTTCTCAACTACCTGTGGTCCCGTGCAACTACCAGGATTGCATCTGAGCTAAACCAGGTAAATTTTATGCTTCTGTTCTTCAGTTCTTACCCTTTTTTATTTTTTTTGTCACCCTGCTTTGAAACATGTTTCAAAATCAACTTCATTTTCCTAAAAACTTCTATTTTGGCAATATAAATGTACTTAGTTATCTTATCATGCTCATTATTTATAGGCTATGAGAGATGCAGCATTCAGATACAGTTCAGTTATGACAGGTGTAGCCACTGCTCCAGAAAGATGGCAGACATGCACAGCTAAGGCAACAGGTATCATATTGTTTAGTTAAGACAGGTTTAGCCACTGCTCCAGAAAGATGGCAGACATGCACAGCTAAGACCACAGGTATATTATAGGACAGGTGTAGCCACTGCTCCAGAAAGATGGCAGACATGCACAGCTAAGGCAACAGGTATATTATAGTTCACTTAGGACAGATGTAGCAACTGCTCCAGAAAGATGGCAGACATGTACAGCTAAGGCAACAGGTATCATATTGTTTAGTTAAGACAGGTTTAGCCACTGCTCCAGAAAGATGGCAGACATGCACAGCTAAGACCACAGGTATATTATGGTTTAGTTAGGACAGGTGTAGCCACTGCTCCAGAAAGATAGCAAACATGCACAGCTAAGGCCACAGGTATATTATAGTTCAGTTATGGCAGGTGTAGCCACTGCTCCAGAAAGATGGCAAACATTCACAGCTAAGGCCACAGGTATAATATAGTTCAGTTATGGCAGGTGTAGCCACTGCTCCAGAAAGATGGCAAACATGCACAGCTAAGGCCACAGGTATATTATAGTTCAGTTATGACAGGTATAGCCACTGCTCCAGAAAGATTTCAAATTTGTGTACTTTTTGTCTTTATCTTCTTTTTAGGTGTATAATGCAAAGAGGCAAAATGTTACCATTTTAATAGCGGTTTCTATAGAGATATGGCAAGGGGTTAAACAATAATTATTGTAACTTTAGAAGAATTTATTATTTATTAGGTGCATGGGGCTTTGCTGCTGCTCACGAATACATCATGAGATATTTTGACTCAGAAGCTAAGGTAAGAAAATAAAGTAATCAATAAACAAACGGATCCACCCCTAATTTAATTTATCTGTGCTTGACTGGTCACTTCGAGAGGAACCTAAACTTTTTATCACAAATTAGATAAAGGGAAAAGTAGGTTGCGGGTAAAATCCGTAAAGGTGTGTGTTTTAAGAATTAAAAATAGTAGTAGAATTATAATATTCACTAAATATGTGTATTTTTATATTGAAAAGAACTATAGACAAATTTAAAAAAATTTTACATAATTTTTTATCGTTCTACTATTGTTTTTAACTTAAAACAACCTTTACGGATTTTACCCGCAACCTACTTTTCCCTTTGAATTTATAAGAAAAATGTTAAAACTAATTAAGTAGAAAAAATTTGTCTTCATAGTGATAATTTTTGTCTGACAGAAAAGTCGAAGAAAAATAGTTTTCCTTATGGGCTGTTCATCCTAGAAAAAAGAAATTTTTTTTTGATTTAGTGGTAGCTGAATCAGTGCAATATTTCAATAATAACTTGTACAAGTAAAACACTTTTATAAAAAAAAGAGAAGACAGGCAAATATTCGTTTAAATAAAATTTTGTACATATTTATTTTATCTAAAGCATTTAACAAGCCCTTTTGTTTTAAAGGCAGAGACTGAGATGATGGTTGAGGACTTGAGATCCGCCTTCAAGGAGCTTGTCTCCGAAACCGAGTGGATGGATGGTGAGACCCAGAAGGCCGCCATGATGAAGGCCGACCAGATGCTGCAGCTGATGGCCTACCCTGAGTGGCTTACTCATGAACAAGATCTTGATCAGTATTATGAGTAAGTTTGTGGTAGCGAAGATACTCAATAATTCATTTTGAGGGTCCCTCTGTCTGTCAGATGGGGGGAATGTAATTTTCTCTAGTGCAAATAAAGATAGACTGCTGAACTTTTTGGGAAGAATTTCCAAGCCATTAAGCATGCAGTAAACAACTTATTTCGTTGGTCTGAGAGACATGCTACAAAAACATAGTAGAGGTTTCGTGATTTATTGTATATAAATTTATTCTTGATTTATGCCCATGCACTGAATATCTTTAGGAAAGGAGGAGAAAATAAAGCTTAAATCAATATAATTTGGATTTTTTTTCGGGTTAATGCTCCCTCCCCCTTCCTCCACAGAAAGATAAAATATGAAACTAGCCTTCTTATTAGATTATTCGTGATCATAGCAATAGTGGTCGTTGTTTTGGCTTGATTTCTAACCTTGTCATCAATGTAAAAATTCTAAAAATTTCTTCTATATTCCTTAAATTCTTAGGCTAGCCAAGGAAATGTATTAAATTTGATCTAATGCACAAAAATGGCTTTTAATGAATGTAAGTAATAAAAATAAAAACAGTTTGAAAGCAAGACAAATTAGCTCAAACTGCCTTTTGTATTGAAATTAATAAAAATAATTTAGAGGGTCCGAGCCAGCCTACCCAGATGCCCATTTCAACAACACAGCTGCTCAATGGTATTGGTCAATAGGTAATCTATTTATAAAGAAAAAAATTATCAATGAAAGTAAAGTTTTTTCGGAATAAGTCAATCAAAGAAATAATTTTTTTCTCGCACAAATGGGGAAAAACGAATAAAAACATAAATAATTAGATAATCATGCAAAGAAAAACACAAAAAAATATATTCCTTTTTTAAAAAAGCAAACCTAATATTTTGCTGCATGGATCAACCGTTAAATTTAAGAGGACGCGAGATAAGTTAGTACAACGACAAACCTACTAAAGGGACGGACGTACTAAAGGACATATATACTAAAGACAAACGTACAAGTTGGACATCTCTTAAGTAAAACGTACTGAAAAAATTTTAAATCTTTAAATCTTCCAAAATTAAAAATAAATCTACCAAAATTTGAGGCAAAATATTGTTTGTCCCTTTAGTAGGTTTGTCGGTGTACCGATAAAGGGGGAGGTAGGTTGTGCTAAAATTCCGTAAAAGTGTGAGTTTTAAGGCTTAAAAACAGTAGTAGAACGATAATATTCTTTAAATATTTTTGTCTATAGTTCTTTTCAATAAAGAATACACATATTTAGTGAATATCATCGCTCTACTACTGTTTTTAAGCCTTAAAACTCACACTTTTACAGAATTTTTGGCACAAATTACCTCCCCCTTATCATCATACATACATGTAATTATTTTAGGTAAGGATCTGTCTGACCTGAGAAAGGAGCCTGAGAGAGATGTATGGTTGATGCACCCTGCTATTGTAAATGCTTGGTACTCTCCTAACCACAATACTATCAGTAAGTATATATGTAATAATAAGTCAGGGATATAAAGGGATAAGACGTTCCCAAACATGATACACAAATTTACCCCTTCTGTAGATTAAAATACGTTTGGACACTCAACTTAATAAACCAATCAAAATTCACTAAAATTCCCGAAGTTGTTAAGCCAACGAATAGGAAAACGTTATTATAAAATTTTGAGGACTTGTGTAATAAACAGCCCATTGTCCCCCTTTTCTCTGTAATAAGTACTTAGATATCTATTTGTTTGTCCACTTTCTAAAGTTTTTTTAAACCTTACAGTCCAACTGTTTTAGAGATATCATGATCACATGTTTGCTTTTTTTCGAATGCTATCGATCTTGGTCAGGAAGAAAATGATTTTTAGCCTTTGAATTGAAAATAGTTTATTTTTATTAAATCAAGTATGAATCAACCAATCAAAATAAAATTTATTTTTCTAAGAAATAGTTTTAAGAGAAAATTCTAAATTAAGCGAAAATATAACATCAGAGAAAGAGAGAGGGGCAATGGGCTTTTCATTACTCTAGTCCCCAAAATTTTATAATAATGTTTTATTATACGTTGGTTTAAAAATTTGGGGGACTTTTAATGATCTTTAATTGGAGGGTTTATTAAGTTAAGTATCCAAAAACTTTTTAACCACTATATATAATCGAAAGAATTGGTAACTTTATGTATCATAATTGTGGATATTATCAATTTATCAACCATTGTCTTATACCTTTAGATCCTTGAAAATAAATATAAAGCTAGTGAATCTAGATTTTTATTTCTATGATGTAATTCTTATAACGGAAGTGTTTGGTTTTCCGAGGAGTTACAGCTAGATAATTATTTTTTTTCTCCACTAAGTGAACTTTCGGGGGGACAGCGGAAAGTGTCATAGGTGACGTCATAAAAATATGTCTATTATCTATCTCTTTTTAAAGCGTTTTCTATCTCACTTCTCATCTCATCCCTCCTTTTTAGACATATTTTTATGACGTCACACATTGCACTTTCCGCTGACCCATTTAAGGTTTTGAAACCTAATGTCTAAGATTTTGTATCTATATCTTTTTAACTGATTTATGACATTTTTTCAAAAGTCCTATTGATTCGTAAACAACCTATTATAGTCTTGAAAAAAAATATTTTTTTATTTAGAAATTAACCAACAATTTTAACAACAATAAAGAATTGTTATCTAACATTTTTCAATTTATATTCTACGTCTTTGAAGGATTAATCTAGCTAGAATTAGGATTAAATTCTGAGCTCAATAGTTAAATTAATTTTTTTTACAATTTTCTTACAAAAAGCATACAATTTAGAGCCACTTAAATTAACATATTTTGTTTGGCTTTTTAGATTAATTATTTTTTTTTAATGAAAGAAATATGTAATAGTGTCTAAACAAATTTATTTATGGTTTGAGACAAAATAAAAAAATTGTAGTATATGTTCAAAGGTAACTTTGTTTTAGTAACAAGCGGAATAGTTATTTATCGCTTCGTATTATAGACAGCTTTCCGTGGATATTAAAATGAAAAATTATAGGATTACAACCAGTATTGTTGGCCCCGAGGGGCAGAAGGCCTTGGCTGACAACAATGTATGAATTCTATGATTTTTATATTAATATTTGTGGGAAATTGTCTATAATATGATGCTATATATGATTTCTCAGTATGGCTGAGATCCAGTTCTAATCCAGGGAATATTAATCATTTAAAAAACCATACTGGAAAAGTGGACACAAAGCAGTTATTTTTCTTCAGTTGTATCATCCCTTCCTGAAATCTGCTCGTTTTTAAAGAAAGGTTTCTTGTTATATGCTAGAAAAAATAACTAAATTGAATGATTAGTTAATTTTAAATTAATTATTTTTAAAATTAATTCAGCTTTCCCCGCTGGTATCCTGCAGCCTCCATTCTTCAAGGCTGGAGTGCCCAGATACCTCAACTATGGAGCTATGGGTATGGTCATTGGTCATGAAATCACCCATGGATTTGACGATCAAGGTAACCTTAATTATTATCTTAAATTATTGGCTTTAAGACAAAACAAGGACGGTTATGTACAAAAGTCGAAATGAATAGAAATCAAGTAATAAAAAGGATATCATTATCAGGTACTTTTCCTAATATCACATATGGACTACAAACTCAATTTTTGAGAAGAAAAAAAGTGTATTCTATTGTTATTTTAGGTTAGGCTAGTTTAAGTGAAGGTTTAAAGAACCCCACAGGTACAGGGCTCCATAGGGTTAGTGCTCCCCCACGGGGGCTGAATAGTTATCTGCCGCAATGTATCATAGACAACTTTTCGCGGATATTAAAAATAAAATTATAAGATCAAAACCAGTTTTGTTAGCCCTGAGAGGCCGAAGGTCTGGGATAACAAAACTGGTATTAATTTTATCATTTTCATCTTAACATTCTTTGAAAATTGTCTGTAATAGTATTCTATACATGATTTTTCAGTATGGCTGAGAACCGGTTCTAATCCATCGGATATTAATCGGTTTCGAAGCAATACTGGAAACTTTTTTCTTTAAAAATTAAATTTAAGGCTTTAAATTAGGCCAGTATTCATTTAGTTGACCAATGGTAGGCCAGTAGGACATCATTTTTACAGGCACTTTAAAAAGATTCACCATAGAATCGATCTAATCCTGTTTGATAATTTAGGTAGACAGTATGACGGTACTGGAAATCTGAGCCCCTGGTGGTCAGAGGAAACTCTTGAAGTTAATTTTAAAAAGCGAAGCTTTATTATAGATAGGATCTGTTCGTACTTTCATACATTCTGCATGTTACAATTGCCCTACCGATTTCAAACTTTATATGATATTTAGTGCAACAGATTAGTACGGTCTAGAAAGCGTAGCAACTCTATAAAAGTCACAAGAAAGTCATTGCGTCTATTTAAAACTTGCTGATTTTCAACCTTTTTTTCACAATAATTTTTTGTATGATATAATTATCCGATTCGGGCATCTGATTTTTGTGACACTTTTATGTAAATAGGAAGAAGCACTTAGCGTTATGGAAAGACAGGCACAATTAGCTAAAAACTTTTTCCATTATGGCTTCAAAACCAATTATTATCCACTGGATTAGAACTGGTTCTCAGATATATACTGTAAAATCATAAATAGCATCGTATTACAGACAATTTTTCACCAATATTAGATAACAAAATTAAACCAGTTTTGTTAGCCCGGGCCCCTCAGGGTAACAAAACTGGTTTAAATTTCACAATTTATTATTTTAATATCCGCGGAAAGCTGTCTATAATACGATGCGAATAATAACTGTTTCAGGGTTTTGTTGACAGAGCCAGATGTTTTATTGAGCAGTATGGAAACTACACAGTGCCAGAACTGGAACAGATATTAGGAAAAGATGCTCATGTGAGTATAGTCGCGTACAAATACATATATTTACTAGGTAGCCAGGGGGGTTGATTGAACCTTTACCGTATGACTTTGTGTTTGAAAAAATTATTATGAAAAAAAGTTGTTTAAGATTTACTTTTAAAAAATCTAGATCTAGAATCTTAAATCTTTTATACTTGCATAGATTCGATTGCAGCTTTTCTTAGCCTTGAAGATTTTTACAGTTTTTCCTGTAATACACTTAACTCATTAATGTCAATGTATGTGGATATATCTTCCGTTGTAAGCACACAATTAAGCTATAAATTACAGGATGTATATTGTGTTATCTTATTCGTGTTGACACTTTCTAACCCCATCTTGTTGAAATTATATATTTTTTTAAAAGTTGAATGGGAAGATGACCCAGGGAGAGAATATTGCTGATAACGGTGGTATTCATGAATCTTTCAGGTTAACTATTTTATTTCCAGTATGGCTTTGAAACCGATTAATATCCGCTGGATTAGAACCGGTTCTCAGCCATACTAAAAATCATGTATCGCATCGTATTACAGTCAATTTTCACGAATTAAAGAATAAAAATCTTTAAGTTAATACCAGCTTTGTTAGTCAGTGCTTTCGGCACCTCAGGGCTAATAAAACTAGTTTTAATCTTACAATTGTATATTTATTTATCCCCGGAAAGCTGTTTATAATAATATACGATAAATACCTATTCTTTCATTTCATATTTTTATCTGAAACAAGAATGTTTACGTCCAATGTTATAATGGAAGTAGAATATACATGGATATTATTATGACAGGAGAAAAATTATAGTCAATTTAGCTTGCTATTTCTCCTGTATTTTATTGGTCAGTTCGTTCATACAGTAGAAGTGGGGAACGGTAAAGAAGGGGTATGGGGTAGATTGTTATTGTAGCCTGCTACAGGTTTCACTTTATTAAAGGAAATCTGGTGTAAGATCCGAGTACATATTTATTTAATTGTAGAGCCTATCTGAAGTCTCTAGAGGATGGAGAGCCGGAACCTGCCCTCCCAGGACTGGAACAGTTCACACCCAAGCAGATGTTCTTTGTTTCCAATGCCCAGGTAAAATGGAGATATTTTTCTCATTAAAAATAAGGTTGGGAACCGCATATTCAATATTTTTTTTTTTTTTGGATGCGGCTGATGTTGGCTGCAATTAAATCTTGCTTTCTCCAAGCCACGTAGTTTGTTGCAGTTGTGACATTAGTATCATCATAGCTGTTTGAATGAATGCGTCAGTTATTGCTTCTTAAAGCCACGTGTCTGACATTTGCTTAGGAAGGGGATTATTGGTTAGCTAAAACACTGAGTCTTACATTGAGGATGGTTAAGTGACTTATGTAAGCCTTATGTAAGCCTTGTAAGCCGTCATGTCTCTATGTTTAATGGATCTACCTTTTACATGCCTAATTGGCGTTAGAATGGTCATGCCCCAACAAAACTCTAAACATTGGGAAGTCTATCTCCAAGATTTCAAGTATTTAAGATGGTTTGAATTGTGAGCGATTGTTTTTTTTCAACATCCTTTACATCATGTGGATTAGGTATGGTGTGAGCTGCAGACCCAAGAATCTTTGCTTGGACAAGTTCTGGGAGACCCACACTCCCCCGGCAAGTTCAGAGTTCTTGGCCCTCTCGGAAATTCTCAGGTTTGATAATTTTAAAATTATTAAATAACAATTATTCCAATCAATCAATAAAATATTGTTCCTATTGTTGCTATATATTTGTTGTCAAACTGTTTTTTAAATGTTTTGTGAAATAAATTCCAGTATGGCTGATTGATATCCGCTGTATTGAAACCAGTACTCAGCCATACTGAAAAAGCATGTATAGCATTGTATTTCAATCAATTTTACACGAATATTAGTATTAAAATCCTAAAATTATTTTACTAGACCAAGACTGTGGCCCCTGGGTTAACAAAACTGATTTTAATCTTATAAATTTTTATTTTAATATTATTAGAAAGCTTTCTATAAAAGCCCTTTAAAAATGGTTTTAAAATTATCGTTCAAATGCTTTGCTAACGTCACAATGGTTAAAATTTAATGAATAAATTTTGTAGGATTTCCAGCGTGAATTCTCCTGTCCAGACAACTCTGCTATGGTTAGGCCACAGAAATGCAAACTATGGTAGAAAAAAGAACCATCCAAGCAATATTACATTTCCCTGTAAAATAAGTTTAACTAATGTTATTTTCATGTTTTATCAAAGTTGATTTAAAATAAATTTTCTCCCCTAAAAAAATCTTTATATAACAAACACTCTTTTCAAAAAATGAAAATAAATTAAATTTTAATCTACTAGCGGCTGCGCCCTTAGCATCTAGGAGCTCTGCTTTCGATGTATGGAGAGAAAAAATAGCATAAATCCGTACCAGAACTTAAATTGAATAGCCTAAAACCTTGCCTGGACCTATGTGAAGCTTCCATAAAATAGAGAACTTAATCGGTTCAGTGGTAAACGAAATCTTAAGCTACAGACAAAAACACCTTATCCTATTATATAAAGTAGTAAGTGGTTTTTGTCTGTCCCAAAGGATCTCGCTAACCGCTGAACCGATATTGTTCTCCTTTGCAGTGAAGCTTCTTACAGTTCCTGGGTAGGTTTTAAACTATTTTTGGAGAGGGTGTTTTCAACAACCCCCCCCCCCAAAAAAAAAAAAATTTACTCTTTTGAACACAAATTTAAAATGGGAAGAGGTCGACTTTTCCCCCTCCTAACTTAAGTGCCCCTAGAGGCTTCTAGGGGCGTAGCCGCTAGTTACTTTATATAAAAGTGCTGAATAAAAATATAATTTTATATATTGACAAGCCGCTAAATCATGTTCCTGTAATAAAAAAAAAATTTTACCTTAAAATCATTTACTAGAATTTATTAAAAATATTTTGTAAATTTATTATTACATATCTATTCTATTTCAAAAACATCTTTGGAAATCATTTCCATTATATCCGCGGAAGTTTAAAATATTTATAATATTTCGTCATAATCTGTTTTTAAAAGCGAAGCTTTTCTATAATTAGGGTCGGTCCGTCCGTACGTCCGTCCGTCCGTCCGTAACGGATAGCTTTTTTCGTTAATTTAGACATGTTAGAATTGTCCTATCGATTTCAAATTTTGCATTGTGATTCCTTTAGTAGTTAGGTACGATTTAGAAAGCGTAGCAACTCTATAATCATTACCAAAATGTCCGTACGTCCATTTTAAACATGTTGATTTTTTTACTTTTTTAAATAGTTTTTTTTCGTTAATTTATGCATGTTAGAATTGTCCTATCGATTTCAAATTTTGCATGGTGATTCCTGTAATAGTTAGGTACGAGTTAGAAAGCGTAGCAACTCTATAATAATTACCAGAATGTCCGTACGTCCATTTTAAACATGTTGATTTTTTTTACATTTTTAACAACAAATTTGTATGTGACCTAATTATCCGATTGGTCTGATTTTTGGTATACTGATTCCTGGGACAACAAAGTACAATATTATAAGCGAAGCAACTCTATAATCAAGTCCTAAAAATGTAAGTATGTCCATAATCATTATCCTGTATCAAGCAGTTTTTCAACAAATTTACTTACAATTTTGCTTTAACTCTTATACATTCGCATTCTGATTATTCAGTTCTGACATTACACAAGTGTTAATGTCCGTTTGTCCTACCGTTTCAGAGCTTCGCTTTTATGGATGTTGTCATCCTTGTTTTTATGTGTGTGGTTGAGCTCAGGGGACAAAGGGCTGTTTATAACACTAGTCCCCAAAATTTTATAATAACGTGGTTTTTTTGCTTAAAAACTTTGGGGGCTTTTGATTGTTTGGTTAGTTAAGCTGTGTGTTCAAACGTTTCAACCACTTATCTTAATTTACAGAAGGGATCATTTTGAGTATCATTATTGGGGATGTACATCAATTTATCGGATATTGTCTTATCCCTTTAGATCCCTGGGTTTAGCTACATGTATATTTGATATGAAGGAGGAATATAGGACAAATTTAATTTCAATTTTGAGTGTATAAATTCAGCCAAGTAGAATATTATTTCAATATTCATTCTTTTCACTGACATTTTTATTAGATTTGCCAAATATTTGCTGGACATACCCTTTTCTACATATTATTTTATATTTTGTGTGGGGGTTGGGAAAAATGTACTTTCCAGTAGGGCTTCTAAATCAGTTGATACCCGCTGGATTAGAACCGGTTCTCAGCCAATCTGAAATATCATGAATAGCTTTGTATTAAAGAATTTTTTTACGAATATTAAATAAAAAACAATAAAATAAAAACATTTCTTGTTATCCTGTGCCTTCTTCTCCTCGGGGCTAACAAAACTAGTTAAAATCTTTCATTTTTACATTCGCGGAAAACTGTCTATGTAACGATGCAATAATAGTTATCTCTCTCATCGTATTATAAAGTACAATGATAAGTTATTTTTAGCCCCAAGCATCGTATTATATGCAGTTTTCTACGAATATGTACATTTTATATCCCCGGAAAGCTGTTTGTAATACGATGCGAGAATAGTTATTTCTCGTATCGTATTATAAACGGCTTTCCGCGGATATAGAATGTACAATTATAAGATTAAAACTAGTTTTTTTAGCCCCGTGGTGCCGAAGGCACCGGCTAAAAAAACTAGTTTTAATCTTATGATTGTACATTTCTATATTCGTAGAAAACTGGATATAATACGATGCTAGACATAGTTTTTTCGTATTCATGAGAACCGGTTCCTATCCACCGGATTCAAATGAATACGAGAAATAACTATAATATCTCACATAAATCTAGAAAACATTTTATTAGGGTGAGAAATAAGTAAGTACCCCCATGATTTAAAATATCTTGACAGTGGGTCTTAACTTAATCAAATGTTGTCTATAAAATTAAAAAATGACATCATACAAAACACAAATTTCCAATGACTGGCCAGTACAATCTGACCAATTGTTGTCCAGTATGACTTCATTTTTTACAGACACCATAAAAATATACCTGTCATTCTTTTCTTGGAGAGAATAAGTTAAAATTTCATTACAATTGACATGAAAATTAAAGTACACAGAATCAAGCTGCGCTGCTCTGAATAATCATCATTATTGGTTTTTATTTAAGAATGTATGTATATGCTTTTCATTGGAGAAAATTAGTTTCTAAATTGCGTTCCGATGGCTGCAAATGACACATTTTTTTCACTAACAGAATCCGCTTTTTGTGTCATTTTCATTTCACAACTTTTTTTATATCATAACTTGTTTAATTGAATTAATTAATTAAAAATTTTCAAACTTTTTACTTATTTCGCTTTTTTCTTCTTCAAAACATACATTTCAATGTGAATTAAATGAAAAATACATGTTATTTAAAACTACCGGATGAAATATTAATATTTAATTATTTCTCTATATATTAAAGATATTGCAGATATTCAATTTTGCCCTTTATAAAGAATTTATAAATTCTCAAATTAAACTCCTACGGCAAATTCCAGGGCTCGGCAGCCGCGTGCGAGCCTCAGTGAAATCGGCATATTATTATACTTTACAATTCTGCTGGATGTCTTAACATGTTCCAAAACAGACAACCCATCTTTTTGGAATTTCCTTTTTTGCACACAAGGGAGTTTAAATTTGCGGCTTCTGCGCAGCTGCCGATTCCTGGTTAAAAGAAACCAAATATAACATTTTTATGTGTGATTTTTTTTATAGCATTACTTTCTTTTACAGTTAAAAAATACACTCATAACATACTTATTCACTTTTAAATCTAAAGCTAACAATAAGCAATCAACATTCAACATTCTATAAGGGAAGCTTCAAACATGCCCTGAGATGGTTTTAGACTATTTTTGCCCTTTTCTAGCTCTTCAAATACAGATTTCCTAGTTGCTATGGACGCAGCCGGTAATTTATCAAATAGCACCCTTATATAAAAGTTACAGGATGTATTTACGACCCATTAGTTAAACTGCCATGCCAAATTATAGCGTTTTATCGGTCCTATGGTTAGCAAGATCCTTCGCTATAAACAGACAGACATACGTCCTGTTATTTTTATACACTGGATATGAATGCTGTCACTGGTCGCCGGAAGAAAAAAGCAGTTTTTTGAAACAGGCTCTCTGAGATTATTACAGATTCTGATATATACATATATAGTCTAATGAAAAATGCAAAAAACGAAATCAAAAGCGTTCCTTCTTGGGAGAAAATCAGGGAAAAAGATTTTAGCTATTTTTAACCTAAAATTCACATTGGCAAGCCTGCAAAAAATATACAGACATTTTAAACATGTCATTGCTTAGCAACTAGAAGTGGTAGAAAAATGCTTACATATACCATTGGAAAGCTCATAACCTCTAGTTTTCATATTGGTATATAACGTTTTTGTACTATTATTATTGTTTGAGCTATCCTCTGAAGTATACACAAGTTTAAAAAATGCAGTTTTTTCATGAATTTAAGTCTGATACTTGTTACACAAACCTTTTTAAAATTGTATTGCTTAGCAGCTAGGAGTTATATAATTATTATTATAGGTATATTTGTATATTTTGGGTGCATTTAATTTTAGCTTAATTAAAAATAGTCTTTGAAATGTGTATAGTTTGTAGTAAGAACCAAGGAGGGAGGGTGGGGGGAGTTTATTCACTTATTGGCAATGAAATTCAGTATAAAATTTTGCTCTGGGTGTTTTTAGGCTTGTTGTTATAGATATTTACATGATTCTTTTTGTAAGATCTCTTATATGATTAAATCCACCAGAATAAATATTGAAAATTGAATTTTGACACTATCCTTCTATGGGCTGGTGGAGTAAAACAGCTCCAAAACACTAACATCTAAGGTCTGAACTTTTTTTAGAGATATCAAACTAATTTTTTGTAAACTTTGTTTTTCATAATTAAGCTAAGTAGTCACTAAAGATTTTTTTGCATCTTTCCTTCTTGGTACTAGTGGGTTTTAACACCCCCCAAAACACAAATATTATAAGTTATGAGCTATTTTTAAAGATATTAAGATGATTTTTATTTAATTTAAAATTTATCCTCATAATTGAGATACATAGCCACTAAAGATTTTGCCCTGGCTGTTTGGACTTGTTGTTATAGTTATCAAATGATTCTTTTTTAAAATTTTCTTATATGTTTGGATCTACCTGTAAAACTTCCCCTTCTAGGGGATTGTGGGGTAAAAAGCCAATAAAACACTAAAATTAAAATCTAATGGGATTATTTTATAAGATATCAAGCTAATATTTCTAATGTAAACATTTTTCACATAATTGAACTAAGTAGCTATTACAGATTTCAATTTTGCACTTTTATTCTAGAGTCTAGTGGGGTAAAACTTCCCCCAAATACAAATATTATGAGTTCTGAGCCTATTTTTAAAGATATCATGTTAAACTTTAATGAATGATTATTTAGTTCAGTTATATGAAAAAAAGTTTTTTGTCAACAAAATCAGCCCAATATTTTTTTTTAAAAAGCCCAGAACTTAAAGTTTTAGTAGTTTTGGGGGCAGTTTTACCCCACTAGCCCCTAGAAGGCAAGTGCCAAACTTGGGGTTTACTGGTAGATTTAATCATATAATAGATTTTACAAAAATAATTAGGTTGATAACTTAATAACAAGCCCAAACATCCAGAGCAATATTTTATACTAAATGTCAATGCCCCCTCCCTTGGAACTTATAATTGAACTTTACAATTGAAGGTGTTTCACCACCCTGGAAAGAAAGTGTTAAAATTAAATCTTTAGTGGCTATGTATCTCAATTATGAAAATAAATTTTAAATTAAAAAATCAGCTTAATATCTTTAAAAATAGGCTCATAACTTATAATTTTAGTGTTTTGGGGGCTGTTATAAACTGCTAGCCCTAAGAAGGAAAGTGCCAAAATGAAATCTTTAGTGGCTACTTACCTCAAGTATGCAAAAAAAAGTTTATGTTAAAAAAATTTGCTTGATATTTCTAAAAAAAAGTTCAGACCTTAGATGTTAGTGTTTTGGAGCTGTTTTACCCTACTAGCCCCTAAAAGGATAGTGCCAAAATTCAATTTTAAATATTTTTACTGGTAGATTTAATCATATAAGAAATCTTACAAAGAGAATCAGGTAAATAACTATAACAACAAACCCAAAAACATCCAGAGCAAAATTTTATACTTAATTTTATTGCCTATGAGTGTATAAACTCCCCCCCCCCCTCCCTCCTTGGCTTTTACTACAATGTCAAACCATACACATTTCAAAGACTATTTTTAATTAAGCTAAAATTGAATGCACCCAAAATATAAAAATATACCTATATAAAATAATTATATAACTCCTAGGTGATGGGCAATACAATTTTAAAAAGGTTTGTGTAACAAGTGTCAAACTTAAATTTCAAGAAAAAACTGCATTTTTAAAACTTGTGTATACTTTAGAGGATAGCTCAAACAATAATAATAGTACAAAAACGTTATATACCAATATGAAAACTAGAGATTATAAGCTTTCCAATGGTATGCGTAGCATTTTTCTACCACTTCTAGTTGCTGAGCAATGACATGTTTAAAATGTCTGTATATTTTTTGCAGGCTTGCCAATGTGAATTTTAGGTTAAAAATAGCTAAAATCTTTTTCCCTGATTTTCTCCCAAGAAGGAACGCTTTTGATTTAGTTTTTTGCATTTTTCATGTATATATCAGAATCTGTAATAATCTCAGAGAGCCTGTTTCAAAAAACTGCTTTTTCCTTCCGGCGACTAGTGCTGTGGACGCTTGCAGCCCTGTTTTTTTGTTCAATTTGCAATACTTTTTTAATCTTATAAAAAGTTTGATCTCAACTATTGAGCTCTATACATCATCACAGGAGAACAAAGTTTTGACATAAAATGAGGAACAGATCTTTTTGTAGCGTTACTTTTGTATTCTTTTATATAAGTCCGACACTCCTGAGAAAGATATGGGACAAAGGGCTGACCAGTCCCCAAAGTTTTATAATAACGTTTTCTAATGGCTTACGACTTTGGGGACTTTAGTGAATGGTGATTGGTTGGTTTATTAAGTTAAGCGTTCCAACGTTTCAACCGCTTATTTTACGTTGCAGAAGGGGTAATTGTGTGTAACATCATTTGGGATGTACATCATTTTATCGGCTATTGTCTTATGCCTGCCGACACTCACTCAACAATCGTTTATATATTTATCTCTTATACATCTCTTAATTGTTAAAATATAGACAATTTATCTTGAAATAAAATTATTTCGTTTATAAATGCTTTGCTACAATGCGACAATGATATCCTTGTTTGATATGATAATATTCTGAGAAGTCAGATTTTCTTCTTCTTTATATATCTGTAACTATCATATAAATATTTATAATTACAAACATGTTATATTTATATTTATGTAGGATAAATATATTTAGCAGGTATGCCTAGATCAAATAATAGTAAAAAACTCAAAGTTTTTTTAAGGAAATCTGCGGCTTTAGATTCGGGATAATAGCAACGTGCCACTGCCATATGTTGCTGCTGATCTGAAACATACGCAAATACGATCATTTGTCGTATAAAAAATGCCAAAATTAGTAATCGTTTGCCAATTTCAAAGCTTCACATGCGATTTTTTCAAAATTGTTATTTAAACTATCAATATGTTTATAAAGAGGAATAATGCTATAATTGACTGACAGAATTGGAAATTAGTGGCGAATTAAAGAATTGCTGTGCTACAATTAAACTGCTTGTTCACGTAGGGAATACAACTTTTTAACTTTCTTAGCTTCTTCTAAATTACATATTAGAAGCAAAGTTGCTCTATATACATTGTACATACATTTAGTCTGTTTTAAAACGCGATCACGGCTTAACACGTAGCGCATTCGATCGTTGTGGGGGAGGTAATTGGTTCCTATCTCAGCGTCTTGCTTCAAAATAGGACAACTTATCACCATGTACATTTACACGTCCAGGAAAAGGGTCGTGCAATTAAAAAGTAGGTTGACTGTTAGGTGTTACTTAATCCCATGTCCCGGGTATTTGGACTGAAAAGGAGAGATTGGCTTCCCTGAATTATCCTTGGTTGTTGGATCTGGCGTAAAGTGTTATGGACAGCAGCTTCGCCCATACGAGGTAATGGCGAAGTAGTTTAGGTTGGTCTGTCGTTTGGTATCTTTAACATATACCTGTAACATTGTTAAAATGATGATTTTTATCTTGCTCCGAATTTTTTAAAAGTGAAGCTTTTCTATAAATAGGGTCGGTTCGTCCGTAAGTCTGGAACGGATAGCTTTTTCTTTAATTTAGGCATGTTAGATTTGTCCTATAGATTTCAAACTTTGCATGGTGATTCCTTTAGTAGTTAGGTACGATTTAGAAAGCGTAGCAACTCTATAATCATTACCAGAATGTCCGTACGTCCATTTTAAAAATGTTTTTTTTTACTTTTTAACAACAAATTTTTATGTGATCTAAATATCCGATTGATCTGATTTTTGGTATACTGATTACTGGGACAACAAAGTACAATATTATAAGCGAAGCAACTCTATAATCATAAACATTATTCTGTATAAAGCAGTTTTTCAACAAATTTACTTACAATTTTGCTTTGACTTTTATACATTTATATTCTGATTATTCAGTTCTGACACTATACAAGTGTTAATGATAGGCCAATACACATACTAAATTACCAATGGCTGGCCAGAATACATTTTAATTGAATAACGGTAGGCCAGTTTAACGTAATTTTTATTGGCCCAAACCTGACAGATTAAACAAATTATCCGCTTTGTTAAACACTTAAAAGATTTAATAGTTCTACTAACAAAATATTTTTTAAAATATGTTAGAGAACGTTTTATATTTGTTTATGTAGGAGACATAATATTATTATTATTAAATAATCATGAATATCTGACCTAGACATTTATATTTTTTAGTAAGTACATTTGTACATACAGGGCGTATAAAAAAATCGGACATAACCAAATCGGCGTTACATTCTGGCGAACAGGCTAAGTGAATTATAAAGTAGCTTCGCTACTAAAAATAATCAACCATCAAAATTTGATTAATGTTCTTAATTAATCTAAAAACACAAATTTCCTTTTTTGCAATTAAGAATCTTTAATCAATCAATTTTCCCATTTTAGATCTATAGTATATTGTATAACGATGTTTGTTTTTTGTATATACGTCAGTCCAGATTTAGCTTAAGATCTCGCAAACCGATGGAGGTCTTTGATTTCCAGGTAATATGCCTACTGGTAATTCTTTTTTTAGGAGGGGGATTATTACCCTCTACCTTAAAGTCCCCACCCCCCTTATTAAAATATAGAGGGAGGGGGCGACTATCACCAAAAAATGGTTATTTTGCAAAATAGAAAGGTAATGCATGTGAAAGATAAAACAAAGATGACAACATCCATAAAAGCGAAGCTCCAAAATGGTAGGACGAACGAATATGAACACTTGTAGAGTGTCTTAACTGAATAAGCAGAATATAAATATATAAGTCTAAAAAATTAAGTAAATTTGTTGCAAAACTGACTAGATACAGGATATTGTTTATGGACATACTTATAGTTTTAGGACTTGATAAAAGAGAAGCTTCGCTTATAAAATTGTTCCATGTTTACCTAGGAATCAGTATTCGAAAAATCAGATGAATAGGATAATTATATCACATGAAAAATTGTTGTCAAAAAAATGTAAAAAATCAGCATGTTTTAATTCTGGTAACGAATATAGTGTCGCTACACTTTCCTAATTGTACCTAATTGTTACAGAAATCATCATAAAAGTTTAATATTAATAGAACTATTCTAAAATGTTTAAGTTAATGAAAAGAGCTACTCGTTACGAACGGACAGACCGACCCTAATTATAGAAAGCTTCGCTTTTAATAAATTAGTATAAAAGTAAGAGCTCACCACATAATAAGACTGACTTTTCAAGTTTTACTCTTAAAGCTTTGGTCAAAGAAATCCCTAAAATATTTCAAATGTTTCATGGACGAAGCCCAATCTGTACCACTTTTGATTTCTGTGACGTCATATAAATAAGGGAGATGAGAGGAGAAGTGGAAAAGGAACCCCCTAAAAAAGAGATAGAGAATCCCTCATTTTTATTACGTCACAGGAATCAAAAGTGGAACAGATTGGGCTTCGTCGTTTCATGTTTCACCTTATTGTCATAATCTTAAACAATTTTAACTAACTTTAACTTGCATTTAAAAGTTTTACACAATGCATTTGTTTGAGCAGTGTTTGATAAGAAAAGTTATATCTCGCATCGTATTATAAACAGCTTTCCGCGGCTATATAAAATGTACAATTATAAGATTAAAACTTAATTACTTAGCCCCGAGTGGCCGAAGACACGAGCTAAAAATAACTGGTTTTCGCCTTATGATTGTACATTTTTATATTCGTAGAAAACTGGATATGATACGATGATAGACATAGTTTTTTCGTATTGATGAGAACTGGTTTTAATCCACCGGATATTAATCGGTTTCGAGTGAATAGGAGAAAAAGCTTTCATGTTTCAACAGGACCATATCAATTATTCAAAAGTATTTATTCTTTCCTTTCTTCTCAAGAAAATGTCACAATATGTATGTATATTGTATATATTAACAGGGATCTAAAGGGATAAGACAATGGCCGATTAATCGATGTACATCCATAATGATGATACACAAAAATTATGTATCGTAAGATTAGTGGTTGAAACGTTTGGACACTTAATGAACCAACCAATCAAAATTCAACAAAAGTCCCCAAAGTTGTTAAGACAACGAATAAGAAAACTTGGATCATGGAAAGAAAACAAAGTCATTCCTAATTAGGACAGAAGTCACTGGAAATTGATCTAAGGAAGGCTACTTATGTCCTTCATCTAACAAAATCTAACTTAAGGGAGGTGACTTATGTCCTTTGTCTGACAAATTCTTACATTAGGAAGGCTGCTTATGTCCTTCATCTTGCAAAACTTAGCTTTTCTGTCCTTCACATAGCAAAACCTCACAAAACATAGCTTTTCTGTCCTTCACATAGCAAATTCTTGCAAAACATAGCAAATTCTAGCAACACATAGCAAATTCTTGCAAAACATAGCAAATTCTTGCAAAACATAGCAAATTCTTGGAAAACTTAGCTTTTCTGTCCTTCACATATCAAATTCTTGCAAAACATAGCATATTCTTACAAAACATAGCAAATTCTTACAAAACATAGCAAATTCTTACAAAACATAGCAAATTCTTGCATAACATAGCAAATTCTTGGAAAACTTAACTTTTCTGTCCTTCACATAGCTAATTCTTGCAAAACATAGCAAATTCTTACAAAACATAGCAAATTCTTGCAAAACATAGCAAATTCTGGCAAAACTTAGCTTTTCTGTCCTTCACATAGCTAATTCTTGCAAAACATAGCAAATTCTTACAAAACATAGCAAATTCTTGCAAAACATAGCAAAATCTTACAAAACATAGCAAATTCTTGCAAAACATAGCAAATTCTTGCAAAACATAACAAATTCTTGCAAAACATAGCAAATTCTAACAAAACATAGCAAATTCTTGCAAAACATAGCAAATTCTTGGAAAACTTAGCTTTTCTGTCCTTCACATAGCTAATTCTTGCAAAACATAGCAAATTCTTACAAAACATAGCAAATTCTTGCAAAACATAGCAAATTCTTACAAAACATAGCAAATTCTTGCAAAACATAGCAAATTCTTACAAAACATAGCAAATTCTTGCAAAACATAGCAAATTCTTACAAAACATAGCAAATTCTTACAAAACATAGCAAATTCTTAGAAAACTTAGCTTTTCTGTCCTTCACATAGCAAATTCTTGCAAAACATAGCAAATTCTTACAAAACATAGCAAATTCTTGCAAAACATAGCAAATTCTTGGAAAACTTAGCTTTTCTGTCCTTCACATAGCTAATTCTTGCAAAACATAGCAAATTCTTACAAAACATAGCAAATTCTTGCAAAACATAGCAAATTCTTACAAAACATAGCAAATTCTTGCAAAACATAGCAAATTCTTGGAAAACCTAGCTTTTCTGTCCTTTACATAGCTAATTCTTGCAAAACATAGCAAATTCTTACAAAACATAGCAAATTCTTGCAAAACATAGCAAATTCTTACAAAACATAGCAAATTCTTGCAAAACATAGCAAATTCTTACAAAACATAGCAAATTCTTGGAAAACTTAGCTTTTCTGTCCTTCACATAGCTAATTCTTGCAATTAGGGTCCCAAATTCAAAAACAAATTTTCAGCGCGATCCGACCACCGGTTCTTGAGATATGGTGACCTGGTGTCCTTGGTACTGACGGTAAGATTTGGGAAATGGTTCGAATCCTTAGTAAATTTGGCTAAGTCCACAAAATTTTGACACTGAATATTTTTGACCTGGTGTCCTCTCAGTAGGTATGCTTGGTGTCACCTGGGTATTTTTTCTTCAAAACTTTCAAAGTGTCAAAATATTTTTGGACTTAGCCAAATTTACTAAGGATTCGAAACATTTCCCAAATCTTACCGTCAGTACCAAGGACACCAGGTCACCGTATCTCAAGAACCGGTGGTCGGATCGCGCTGAAAATTTGTTTTTGAGTTTGGGACCCTCTATGCAAGAATTTGCTATGTTTTGTAAGAATTTGCTATGCTTTGTAAGAATTTGCTATGTTTTGTAAGAATTTGCTATGTTTTGTAAGAATTTGCTATGTTTTGTAAGAATTTGCTATGTTTTGCAAGAATTTGCTATGTGAAGGACAGAAAAGCTAAGTTTTCTAAGAATTTGCTATGTTTTGTAAGAATTTGCTATGTTTTGCAAGAATTTGCTATGTTTTGCAAGAATTAGCTATGTAAAGGACAGAAAAGCTAAGTTTTCCAAGAATTTGCTATGTTTTGCAAGAATTTGCTATGTTTTGTAAGAATTTGCTATGTTTTGCAAGAATTTGCTATGTTTTGTAAGAATTTGCTATGTTTTGCAAGAATTTGCTATGTTTTTTAAGAATTTGCTATGTTTTGCAAGAATTTGCTATGTTTTGTAAGAATTTGCTATGTTTTGCAAGAATTTGCTATGTTTTGTAAGAATTTGCTATGTTTTGCAAGAATTTGCTATGTTTTGTAAGAATTTGCTATGTTTTGCAAGAATTTGCTATGTTTTGTAAGAATTTGCTATGTTTTGCAAGAATTAGCTATGTGAAGGACAGAAAAGCTAAGTTTTCCAAGAATTTGCTATGTTTTGCAAGAATTTGCTATGTTTTGTAAGAATTTGCTATGTTTTGCAAGAATTTGCTATGTTTTGTAAGAATTTGCTATGTTTTGTAAGAATTTGCTATGTTTTGCAAGAATTTGCTATGTTTTGTAAGAATTTGCTATGTTTTGCAAGAATTTGCTATGTTTTGTAAGAATTTGCTATGTTTTGCAAGAATTTGCTATGTTTTGTAAGAATTTGCTATGTTTTGCAAGAATTTGCTATGTTTTGTAAGAATTTGCTATGTTTTGTAAGAATTTGCTATGTTTTGCAAGAATTTGCTATGTGAAGGACAGAAAAGCTAAGTTTTCCAATATTTTCCTATGTGATGGACCAAAAACCAATTTTATGCAAGATTTTGCTATGTGAAGGATCAACAAGCTAGGTTTTGTGAGGTGAAGGGAGGCTACTTATGTCCTCAATCTTGCAAAATCTTTGTTAAGGGAGGCATGTTATGCCCTTCATCTAACAAATTCTCACTGAAGGAATGCTACTTATGTCCTTCCTAGGAAGGTGACTTCTGTCCTAATTTAGGAATGACTTTGTTTTCTTTCCATGATCCGAAAACTTGATAATGAAACTTTGGGGACTTGTGTAATAAACTGCCCAATGTCCCCTTCCTCCCTGATATTGCATATATTATACATACAATTTTCCAATTTCTACATTTTCAATGTAGATTTGGATATATTATGCTCAATACACAGAAGAATTTAGAATAAAAAAGATGCTTAAAACATCTGTGTCCCAAAAAATAATAATTATTTTTCTGTAATCATCGGGGAAATTTAAAACGAGGTATCCACAAACAAGGATGACAACATCCACATAGGCGAAGGTCTGGAACAGTAGGACAAACAAACATTAACTTTTGTAGATTGTCAGAACTGAATAAATATAATATACAGTGTGTTTTTTTTATGAGAACTTTTTTGAAAGCAATTTTACCCCACTTACAGTTATCAGAATTTGATGATTAATGGCTTATTTTCTTCGTTTTTTAAGGCAATTAATAAAACAACAAAAAAATATTTCAGTTTTTATTTAAAAAGTACAGTAAAATCTAAAATTCAAAACTTAGGTGTCAACATCTAAAAATGGTTTTAGCGCATTTTTCTTATGCTCAAATAATCAACCTTTTGCAAGAATGGCTGCTAAACACTTCAAAGTTGAGATATAGAGCTAAAAATGTATACAGATACTATTAGGGACATGTACTAGAACATATCAAAGTTTGAAGGTCATATCTCAACCAGGGAGGGAGAACTGGCCCCCCAAAGTCGACTACAGAAAATCCATTTTTTTAAGAAAAATGCGCTAAAACCATTTTTATATGTTGACACCTAAGTTTTGAAATTTAGATTTTACTGTACTTTTAAAGTAAAAACTGAAATATTTTTTTGTTGTTCTATTAATTGCCTTAAAAAACGAAGAAAATAAGCCATTAATCATTAAATTCTGATAACTATAAGTGGGGTAAAATTGCTTTGAAAAAAGTTCTCATAAAAAAAATACACTGTAAATGTATAAGTTTTGACAATTTTGCACGTAAATTTGATGCAAAACTGTTAATTACAGGATACTGTTTAAAGTTAACGGTTTCTAAATCATACCTAACTCTTATAGAAATCATAATTGAAAGTTTGAAATATATAGAGTAATCCTAACATGTCAAAATTAACGTGACCTAACCGATACGGACGGACCGACCGACTGTAAATATAGAAAGGCTTCGCTTTTAAAAAGGATGATTAAACTTACGGTCATTATCTAAATGAAAATTGGTTACCAAAATCAAAATTCACATAAAGAAATCTTATTTTTTAATGTATAATTTAGATGGACAACATAAATTATAAAAATAATCTTTATAAATAATGTGTACATTCAATTATTTATAGGACAAACAAATGTACATAAATAAGTCATTATAGAGTAGCTTAGCTAGCCACAAGATAAAGAAAGTGTTAAAAAACTTATGATCGACATAGGTAAGTGGATTTGGAGGAGATTGGTTCGAATCTCGTCATAATCAAAAGACGTTAAAAGTTGTAACTAACTAATTCTGTTATGTCAGATGACGTCATATTAGAATAGTCTATTATTCTAATATGACGTCATTTGGGATTTTTCAGCCTGAAGTACAGATCATACCCGCACACCATTTTAAGCGGAATAAGAAGGACTACAAATAATCTGGAATAGCCAAGATCCAATGATGCACAGGGAAAGCTTCACTGAAGAAAAACGCGTAAAATAAGGTCTTTTTCGCGCATTTCTCTGCACTGCGAGATAATTATGCATTACTGATTTATGGCTATTCCAGATTATTTGCAGGCCTTTTTTATGCCGCTTAAAACACTGTGCGGGCATGATCTGTACGTTCGGCTGTTTGGCAGCTAACAGCCTTTAAAATTCATAGATTTTTGGAAATATTCGTTACCAGCAATATTTTACCGTGAACTGCAGTAGATCCAAAATTTATGCACAAATGCGGGTTTATTTTTGAGGCATATGGGAGGCTGAGGCGCGGCTGCCGATCCCCGGTAAATATCGTTATCCTTATACTAAAGTAACAGGATGTTTGTTTGTCTGTGTGTGTATCTGTGTGTGTGTCTGTACCAAAGGATCTCGCTAACCGCTGAGCCGATCGGGTTCTCCCTAACAGGGTAGCTTCTCATAAGTCCCGGGAAGGTTTATAACTATTTTGGGGGAGGGTACCACCACCCTCCCAAGAGAAATGACAAAAAAATCGAAATTTTAAAAAATTAAGGGGAGACTTCAACGTCAAATAAGGTGGTATCGTACATAAAAAATTAACTTTAACAAACAAAAACATTTAAAGTGCCACTAGAGGCCTCTAGGGGCGTAGCCGCTAGTGATGAATAAAGTGACAAAAATTTACATTTACCTTTATTTTTTACAGATTAAAACAATAACAACAAATATAAACATTTTTATCAACATTACGGAGGGAAAATTTTAGAAAACAAATATAAAAATAATAGTTAATATAAATAACTATATAATATAAAGAAAAAAGGGAACAAAGACCTGGATGTCGGCCGTAAAGAAAAATATTTATGTTTTATTTTAAGAAATTCCCGTAACAAAATTACCAATAAAAATACTTTTGACACTTTTAGTTTAAAAGAAACAGGTGACTTCATAAGGCATAGGGCAATAATTTGTGGGGTAGGTAAAATGAAATGGATGAAGAAACCACAAAAAAATCTCTTTTTTTGGGGAACGATTTATTTAGAGCCTGTCTTTCATTTTTAAAAAAAAAATTGATAGCTTGTTGGCTTTAGCTGCCTATCAATGTTAACAGACAAATAAATTGCTAAAAAACAATAATTTGGTCTATGTCTACATCAAATGAATATCTAAAACGAAAAACTATTTTAGATTTTTTAAAAATAAGTTAAAACTGTAAAATCCTTTAAATCAGTATGCTTGATAAAAGCGTACTGCTCAAGGCTTAAATGATAATAATTAAAAACTCATAATACAAAAATAAAATGTTTGGTACATAAATTTGAAATAATCCTGATCAAAAGCAGGGCTCGGCAAGCGCGTGTCAGTCGCGACTAAGCCTGAAATTTGAACTTGTTTGGAGGCTTTGAAAAAAAAAATTAAAAGAGGATTTGCCATAAATTTGCAATTTTTAGACTTCCAGCTGATTTTAAAAATTGTAAAAGGTTGATTTTCCTGAGGCTTATAGGCGGCTGATGCGCGGATGCCTGGCCCTAATCAAAAGTGTTGCATTGATTTGAAATACTCAGTCGTTGTTTCTGACGTTCATTGCGTTTAAACACATAAAAGCGCTTCCTGCCCTTTCAAAAAATATAAATAAAAACTAAGCTAAAGGGTGTTTAAAAAAAAACCAATCGCTTCACTCTTTTCAGTATAAACCCTACAGTTTTGGTCAAAAACTAACAAAAAATAACAAAAATCATGCCCAAGCAATGACAATGAGATAACACTATTGAATTTTGATTTCTTCTCACCTTTCCTGAGCACTACAGCTCGAGTCCTAGCCCTTGTGGAAAATTTTTCTCTACGTGGAGAGTGCATATTTCATTACAAATTAAGACAGTTTTGTCTTTTTTTAAAAAGAATAAACTGTCTAAAGTACTTGAAATCTTGTAGATAGACCCCATAATGTTTATAGTTTTTGATGGGGATTATTAAGACCTTTCTATAGACGCCTTAATCAGATTTCTGACCCAATACTAGCCAATTTGGCATCCAAAAGACAGACCCATCAAAAATTGAGACATGACTGCTCTGTCTTTTTAAAAAAATGAACAAACCATCTTAAGTACTTAAAATCTTGTAGAAAGACCCCATAATGTTTAGAATTTTTGATGGGGCATGTCAATATCTTTCTATAGACACCTTACTTAGGTTTCTAACACAATCTTAGCCATTTTGACATCAAAAAGAAAGATCTGTCACACATTAAGAACTGGAGAGACCCGTCATGTCTAAATGTTTGATGGGTCTGTCTTTTTAATGCCAAATTGACTAGGATTGAGTTAGAAACCCGGTTAAGATGTCTATAGAAAGGTCTTTACATGCTCCATCAAAATTTTGAACATTATTGGGTCTATCTACAATATTTTAAGTACTGAAGACGATTTGTTGATTTTTAATCTCCATGTAAGGAAAAAATCTACACAAGTGCTCAGGAGAGGTGGGTAGAAATCAAAATTCAATAGTGCTTTCTCATTGTCATTGCTTGGACATGATTTGTGTCATTTTTTGTTAGTTTTTGACTAAAACTGTAGGGTTTATATTGAAAAGAGTGAAGCGATTGGTTTTTTTTTAAACACCCTTTATATTAAAATTCTTTCCAACTTATATAGCTTAATAAAAACGTCACACCTCTTAGTAACCTAAATTTTAACATTATGAAAGAACCTTTGATGGAAAAAATGTAGTTAGAAGAAACAAGTGGTTTCGTCCAGAGCCTTCAGGGATTCGCCCCTTTTCTATTGGAAATTTGTAAAAAAAATAAAGTAAAACCCAACCCCAGAAAAGAAACATTTCTTATCATATACTAGCACCCTTATCATAAAAAACTTTAGCTTTTGTTGACAAAAATTAATTCTTCATTTCGTGGTTTTTGAAAATTATTTCCTTTTTATTGACTATCTAAATCCAACTCAGATTCTTCCAAAAAAGATAAAATTAAGCTTGCAGGGAGGTTTCACTTGTAGTTCAAATAAAGCTGTGTGAGCAAAAAATATACTCTTATTCTTAATTTTAGTCCATAAACCTTAAAAATTTAAATTTATAGATAATTATGTGTACTAAGATATAATAAATATTTTATACTTTAAAAAACTACAAATAACTTTTGAAACAAAAAAAAAAACGTACAATATCCTATTTTTTAAAATTTACACTTATTTACAGTACATCCGTTTACTAAAAAAACAATAAATTTATATTGTAGTTGTCACTTTTCTTGGTAGGAATTGGCAGATTATTTTCTAGAAAAATTTTCAAAACTTTTTCTATTTTTCTCTCTATTCTTTTACTATAGTTGACTCGTGATAAACTTCCTGAAAGTACATTATTTAATCAAAATGTTATATTAGTAGCATAGCTTCTGTATAACACAATTTGTCCGTTCAACCGTCCATACCTCTTTGGAGAAATGGGAAAGACAATACAAATATGCCCCTGAAATTTCTTGTGGACATTCTACTGAACAATAAACATTTACTCTATAACCTACTTGTTAGTGCTTTAGGAAAATATATTTTTTTGAAATTTTTTTTATTTTTCTACAATTAAAGGCTATATAACATTTTAAACCAAATCATTTCTATTTCACTTATGCTGTACGATTATGTTCAACAATAAAACAACTGAAAAGTACTGTTTAAAGAAAATAATTTAATAAGATTTTGAGTATTCCTCTAACCACTAAGCAATAATCTACTTTTTTACTCAATGTATCTGGTTTTGCAATGTTAAGTTTTTTTTTAATAAATTTGCCTTGTTAACTTGCAGTATTTAATAATTTTAAGAAAATATAATTTGATGAAAAATTTATATTACACAACTAATGCAACCAGGTGTGCTCTTTTTCAAATAGACTTTTAGACTTTATACAGCAGTTGCTTTTTATATATTCATTTTATCTTTTATTACATAATTAAATTTGTAATTACCTTATAATCTGGATGGTGAGTGGCATCTTTTACCATGTCTTTCAACAGAAAATACCTACAAAATTTATATTAGATTAAACATTATAAATTTTAAAATTGAACTTGTTTATTAGTCATTAGTTTTACTTAGTTTAGAATAACAGGGTTGTATGGGTGTTTATTGATTTTTAAAAATATTTTTCAAATTTGGCAACTTTGAATCATGTTAATTATTTATTGGCAGCAATAAGATCTAAAATAATAATTGGATTGGAAAACAGTAAAAGTGTCTGACTATGACGTCAGAAAAAATTAACAACTAACCAATGAGAAGCCAGTATTCACAATGGTAAAATATATAGCGGCCTCTCATTGGTTAATTGTTAATTTTTTCTGTCGTCATAGTCAGACACTTTTACTGTTTTCATTGGATTGTGGTCGTCAAGACTATGAAGTGATGCGTGGTCGCAGCTGAAGTATTGGCATTACTTATTTTAGAATTATAGAGTAGGAAGGCTCCTTTGCAGAAATACTTTTAACGCAAATGGGTTATTTTTTTTGCGTATTTTTCGTAAAGTTGGGTTTAACCTTATAGTCAAATGCTCTTATTCAGTCAAGCTGTTCTTAATTATGACCAGTACATACTTAAGTACAGCTTTACGGAAAATATATGAAAAAAATTTACCCTTAGTCACAGTTAATACTGGTTTTTATTTGTGCAAATTATTAACATACATTGTAAATTCTTTTATCAAAACAATTTTGTCATCTTCTGGAAAGAATTTTGAAAGAATGTGAATGAAAATATTACAAGTTTGCTTTTCTTGTCAGAAAAAAAATATTCTTCTTTTTAAAGCCTAACCATAAAAAGGATAAATAAGGAAAATTTTTAAATTAAAATAAATATTATCACAAAAAATATAATTATCAAATAAATTATAAGAATTATCAGGAATTTTCCAAACACGGCGGAAAATTAAAAATTAATCTAATGAGGCTTTAGTTTCAAATTTGTTAAATAAAACTCTCAATCAAGTAAAAATGTTTTTTGATAATCTTTTTCCTTAATACAATTGTCCAGATAAAGCAAGAAAATCAAGGTTAAAAAGTAAGAAAATTTATATTTATAATATGTTTATTACACTTACTGAACAAAATATATAATATAATTTTATTTAACATAATTATACAAAAATTTGTTGCAAAACTACTTAAATACGGGATGCTATTAGACAAGGATGACAAAATCCATAAAAGCGAAGCACTGAAACGGTAGGACAAACGGACATTAACACTTGTATGGTATCTGAACTGAATAATCAGAATTTAAAAGTATTAGAGTCGAAGCAAAATTGTAAGTAAATTTGTTGAAAAAAACTGCTTGAAGCAAGATAATGTTTATGGACATACTTATATTTTTGGACTTGATTGTAGAGTTGCTTCGCTTATAATATTGTTCGTTGTTGTCCCAGGAATCAATATACCAAAAATCAGATCAAACGGATAATTAGAACACTTGAAAATTTGTTGTTAAAAAAGTAGAAAAATCAACATTTTTAAAATGGACGTACGGACATTCTGGTAATGATTATAGAGTTGCTACGCTTTCTAAATCGGGCCTAACTACTACAGGAATCATCATGCAAAGTTTGAAATCGATAGGACAATTCTAACATGCCTAAATTAACGAATAAAAGCTATCTATCTCGGACGGACGTACGGACGGACGGACGGACGGACGTACGGACAGACGGACGGACGGACCGACCCTAATTATAGAAAAGCTTCGCTTTTAAAAATATGTTTACATACTTAGGACTTGATTATAGAGATCCTTCGGTTATAAAATTGTACCTATTTGTCCTAGGAATCATTATTCCAAAGATAAGACGAATAGAATAATTATATCATATAAAATAGGAAACACAGCAAATTCTATAGGTACATACAGACCTTTCGGTAACGATTATAGAGTTGCTACGCAGTCTAAATCGTACCTAACTGTGACAGGAATCATCACGCAAAGTTTGAAATAAAATGGACAATTCTAACATGCCTAAAATAACGATAGGAGCTATCCTGAGGGACGTACGGACAGTAGTAGCTACTCTTAATATAGAAAAGCTACGCTTTAAAAAAATATCTTTTATATGTTATGTATATTTTAAAATAAAGTTGAAGTAAAATACAATATTTTGAGGTTTTAATAAAGAGGATTTTCAAATATTATGTTCAAAATGTAGATTAAATATAAAACATATATAATATTTATTTCGTTGTATAATATAATTTGCTAAATACCAATCTAAATACTTTTTTTTCTTAAGAATGATTATTAATTTTTAAATAGCTTAATAGGTAATTTTCTTTTGATTTTGGGGGAATGGATTTATTATTACTTGGATCTTACAGTACCAGATTTTCATGTTCTATAAAAAAGTGAAATCTGTAGGAGTCTAAAATTACGATTAATATAGATTCACAAAGGCTTAGGTAATCTTCTACAAAAAATTCACATTATAACTTTAATAGAAGCCAAGAAATATACGTTTCCCTAGAAAAAATTACATATCTTTTAAATCATCACCGACAGACTGACGGACAAATCAATGTATAGACTGGATGTAAATAGGTCAAAGAAATCATGTTTCTATCTTAAACTTGGAAAATTACGTTTATGCTTTGACAAACAGACAGACAACTGAATTGACCGACGGATAAACGGACGAAGTAAGTTATAGAGCAACTTCTTCGCTACTAAAAAATCAATTAGACCAACCTTGGTAGAATAGGATAAATTTTACTGTCCTTGTACTCTTTCTGAAATCAAGAATAGTTATTTCTCGCATATTAGTAGTATTATAAACAGCTTTCCGCGGATATAGAATGTACAATTATAAGATTAAAACCAGTTTTTTTAGCCCCGAGGTGCCGAAGGCACGGGTTAAAAACTGGTTTTAATCTTGTGATTGTACATTTTATATTCGTAGAAAGCTGGATATAATACGATGCTAGACATAGTTTTTTCGCATTGATGAGAATCGGTTCCTATCCACCGGATTCGGATGAATACGAGAAAAAAATTGACTTTAATGTCATAAAGTTTTTTGTTTTCTATAGTTATACCTTTAACTCCAACTGTATAAGATCAAATCTAATAATTTTTGAAACCTAGAAGATGTGGATGATTTTCCTAAATTTATCTAGCGAGCTTTCAGAACCCTCCAACTTTTTGAATATATATTTTTAGAAGGATATTAGTTTCTTATTTTTATGCCTAATCGTTGTAAAGGTTTCTAACCACCGCTGTTCCTATACCCCCTTAAAACGAACTCCCTCCTCCTTATTTCCAATTTTTCAAAATAAGGGGTTGGGCGGGGTTCTGAGGTGGATTCTTAAAAAAATTTGCCCCACTAATCGCTTAGTGGGGCAAAATTGTTTTCGTGAAAAATCCTCCAAAATCACATAAAACTCTACAAAAATTAAATAAAATCTTAAAATGTTAATAACCCTTTTATGATTTTGTTAAATTTTTGTAGATTTTTAATGTGATTTTAGTGGATTTTTCACGAAAACAATTTTGCCCCGCTAAGCGATTAGTTGTTGTTGTTGAAATGATTTATTCGTTTTACAGAAAAAAATCATACATGACATAATAAGTAAAATACGAAGAAACATAATAATCTAACTACACAATTAAAATATTAATGTTTCATTTGTTGGGGCAATTTTTTTTAAGAATCCACCTCATCTCCAATATCTATAGGCAATTTTAGCGAAAAAATCTTAAACGGGTGTTTGTATGCTGCAACATGTAGTGCATATCAACTGACATAATAACACACAAGAAATATGGAGTAACTTTGCTACCTATAAGTAGCAAAGCACATAAAATTATGGATGGCAAAACCGTAAAATTTCAAAGTGAATTAAATAAAACATGAAAAATTGGGTATTAATGTCTTTTGATGCATTTTGACGAAATTTTTTTCTCATTGCTAATTCACATTGATACAGGGAAAATGTACCAATAAAAACTTGTTCTCAATCTTAAATAGTAGCAGAGATAATATCATTCTCCCCAATATCGTTACGAACGGACTAACGAACAAACGAAGTGAATTATAGAGCAGCTGCGCTACCAAAAAAAAACTGTTAACAAACTTACCAAGAGGTTTCTGACAATATTTCTCAAGGCCAGGTATTTCTTAATCAATTTGTAAACATCATTCACAAGTTGACCATTCTCCTCACTCAACTGTTTCGAAGTCTTTTCTAAATAGATAATAGTTATTTCTCGCATCGTATTATAAACGGCTTTCCGCAATATAGAATGTGCAATTAAAAGATTAAAACTAGTTATTTTAGCCCCGAGGTGCCGAAGGCACCGGCTAAAAAAACTGGTTTTAATCTTTTGATAGTACATTTTTATATTCGTAGAAAGCTGGATATAATACGATGCTAGACATAGTTTTTTCGTATGGATGTGAACCGGTTCCTATCCACCGGATTCGAATGAATACGAGAAAATAGATTAGATCATTTTCAAAACCTAAAAGCATAAAAACATAAAAGCAGGCAGGAAGTGGACATTGGGCAGTTTATTACACTTTTTATAATAACGTTTTCTTATTCGTTAGCTCAACAACTTTTGGAACTTTTATTGAATTTTGATCAATTGGTTCATTAAGTTCACTGTCCAAACGTTTCAACCACTACTTGTAATCTACAGAAGGGGTAATTGTGTGCATCATAATTGGGGATGTATATCAATTTAGATTTAGGCCTTGGGATGGTTTTAGGATCTTTTTCTGCAATAATCTTTACAATTGAATACAGAATCCTTATATTCTAGAGGCATAGCAACTAAATTATTTAAATAAAAATTATAAGTATTAACAAAACTCCATGTAATTTGACCATATATTTTAATATATTTTTATAGTATAGTATTCCCTAGTAGTTTTTAAATCTGACAAGTAGTGACAAAACCTTGTCTAATCTGAGTTTTGACAGGTTTTCCTCAGGTTTTAATCTGCCCGCCCCTCATCAATCAACTCTGACATTTGATTACATTTCGTCAGATTGTAATCTGACAAAACCTGTGTTTTTGCGCAAAAAGGTACTAAAACTAAGATTACCCAGGATTTGCCGCCAAATTTTTAATCTGTCAGGGGGGATTTCAGATTTTAATCTGACGAATCTGACTCAATGTGAGCAAAGTTCAGGTGATTAAGATCGTAATCTGTGATTAAATTGACCCTCAAAATTTGCCCAGTTAATCCCTTATCTGACATTTGATGACAAACAGTCATACTCTAACCTGACATTTGATGACAAAAAGTCATACTCTAATCTGACAATTGATGACAAACAGTCATACTGTAATCTGACATTTGATGACAAACAGTCATACTGTAATCTGACATTTGATGACAAACAGTCATACTGTAATCTGACATTTGATGACAAACAGTCATACTGTAATCTGACATTTGATGACAAACAGTCATACTGTAATCTGACATTTGATGACAAACAGTCATACTGTAATCTGACATTTGATGACAAACAGTCATACTCTAATCTGACATTTGCAGACAAACAGTCATACTCTAATCTGACATTTGATGGTAAACAGTCATACTCTTATCTGACTTTTATTGACAAAAAGTCATACTCCTATCTGACATTTGATGACAAACAGTCACACTGTAATCTGACATTTGATGACAAACAGTCATACTCTTATCTGACATTTGATGACAAACAGTCATACTGTAATCTGACATATGATGACAAACAGTCATACTCTAATCTGATATTTGATGACAAACAGTCATACTGTAATCTGACATTTGATGACAAAAAGTCACACTCTAATCTGACATTTGATGACAAGTTGTCATACTCCTATCTGACTTTTAGTGACAAACAGTCATACTCTAATCTGACATTTGATGAGAAACAGTCATACTCTAATCTGACATTTGATGGGAAACAGTCATACTCAAGTCTGACTTTTAGTGACAAACAGTTATACTCTAATCTGACATATGATGACAAACAGTCATACTCTAATCTGACATTTGAAGACAAACAGTCATACTCTAAACTGACATTTGAAGACAAACAGTCATACTCTAATCTGACATTTGATGACAAACAGTCATACTCTAATCTGACATTTGATGACAAACAGTCATACTCTATACTGACTTTTAGTGACAAACATTCATACTCTAATCTGACATTTGATGACAAACAGTCATACTCTATACTGACTTTTAGTGACAAACAGTCATACTCTAAACTGACTTTTAGTGACAAACATTCATACTCTAAACTGACTTTGAGTGACAAACAGTCAGGTTAGAATATGACTGTTTGTTACTAAATTTCAGATTATCAAAAGACAGGTTAAAATATGACACTTTGTCATTAAAATTCATACTCTAATCTGACTCATAATGATAAATAGTCATACTCTTTATAAAAAAAATGATAGCAATAAATTTTACAAAATACAATATTAATTACACAATATATATAACAACTATAAAATTAAGTGATGGTACTCTTCAAAAAATTCGGTTGTTCTAGTTGTGCAAATGGGTCAACAGAAGTAACTATCATAAAAGATTTTTTTATGGGACAATCTTTTAATTAAGTTATTCTATTGAAAATTGTCAAAATTAACTTTTTCTTGGTTTCTCATTTCTTTGTTTGTGTGTTGACTGCATCAAAAATGTTTTAATGTAGTTTTATGATTTTCAAAACCACTTCAACATCAGACAATAAAAATTATCAACAACCTGACATTGAAGTGATTCTAAAATTTTGTGGTTAATTATTTTTTGGCAATAGAAAAACTAATTAGAAATAATTACATATCATCAAATAATATCTAAAGGTATAGTTGCATGAAGTGCATTTAAAAAGTATGATGGCTAGCATAAGTAACAAAATACCATCTAACATGTATAATTTTGTATTAAAATGAATAACAATTAATTAGGCACCACCCAAATACTGTTTTTGTGAAAGCAGGACAGTATGTTGCATATATCCAAAAAGTATGATTTTCAAGTCTTGATATTTTTAAAACTACATGGTAGAAAATTGAAATTATTTCAAATATATGTCCTATAAATGAACTATTAAACATGAAAAATAAGCAGTTCACAAAATTCAAGTTTAAATGCAATTAGTGCAACTACACCTTTGATGCAAAAAAAATAAGGAAAAATTAAATACTATTAATTAGACATCTATGAATATTAGCTAACATTAACTAATCAATTTATTAAACTAAATAATAATAATATATCTGAAATTAGAAAACTAACCAACAAAGAAAATACACCATTTTTTTGTTTGTTTTTGTAAATGTAGAAAAGATTAAGATTTACATAGTGCTATATTTTGAAGTAGTTTCTATATCTTTTTAATGCTAATCCATATTTATTTATGAAAATTTTTAAAACTTTCAGTCTGTCCCTATGACTGTCTCATGTCTGCCTATATAAGTATGTCTTTATATCTGCATGTCCATCATATCTGACCCTCTGGCTGTCTTATGTCCGCCTATGTATGTCTGTCTTTCTGTCAGTCTGTACATCTGTCTAAATATATGAATGTCACTCTGTCTGTCCTTCTGTCAATGGTCTGGTTGTCTATCAATCTGTCTTTCCCCTTTCTGTAAATCTGTTAGCTCATCTGGCTGCCAGTCTGTATCTCTGCCTGTTTGTCTGTCAATATGTCTATGTATATGTTTTTCTGTCCATATGTCTGTTTGTCTGTATATCTTTCTGTCCATCTATAACTGTCCTTCTGTCTTGTTTTTCTGTATTTATAACTTTTACAAATTGAAATTTTTTTTATACTTTCAGTCTGTATGTTCACTTTTTCTGTCCCTTCTGTCTCTTTATCTGTCAGTTTGTTCATATGTCAGTCTGTCTGACCATATGTATGACATTCTGTCTGTCTGTCTTACCAGCTATCTGACCATATGGATGTCAGTCAGTCTGTTTGTCTTACCAGCTATCTGACCATATGCATGTGAGTCAGTCTGTTTGTCTTACCATCTGTCAGACCATATATGTAAGTCTGTCTATTTCTTCATATGTCTGACTGTCTGTCTTAAAACCTGTCTGACTTAAAACATGTCTGTCTATTTGATTATCCTTTTGTATGGCTGTCCGTCTATTTGTGTATCTATCTGTCCATTTGATTATCTGTCTGTCTGTTGAAAGTTCTCTGTCTATCTTTGTGTCTGTTTGTCTGTATTTCTGTAAGTCAGTCTGTCTGTCTGTTTGTCTATAATTATATATGTCGTCTGTTTGTCTTTCCATCTGTCTATTTTTCATGGTGTCCTTTTTATTGGATTTGTATTCTTGTTTTCTGTATGAACTAAATATTAGTTTCACTAGGAACCAGGATCAGACAATAGATGATAAAGGAAGGAATAGGTTGTGCTAAAAATCTGTAAAGGTGAGAGTTTTAAGGCTTAAAAATAGTAGTAGAAAACCGATAATATTTATGAAATATATGTATTTCTTATTGAAAAGAACTATAGACAATTTTTTTAAGTTAACATAAATTTTTATCATTCTACTACTGTTTCTTACTTAAAACTACTCACAACCTTTACAGATTTTTAGCGCAACCTACTCTTCCCTTCATTTAAACACCTCAATTACAACTGAACAATAAGCCCCTTTTATAGGTTAGTATTCTAACAAATAGGTTTTGATACTGTTGGTATTTTAAACCCAATCAATATTTTTAAAGAATATCCAAATATTTTAAGCCAACAAAGTAAATATAATGTGGACAGAGAAAAAAAAACTTAATATTTGGGGAGAGAGAGGATATTTGACTGTAAATTATATTTTTACACTAGGGTAGCAAAGGATCTCAAAAACGGATATGGTTACACTTTGCAGTGAATAGTTTTAGGTCTAGGGAAGAATCTTAAATATTTGGGAGGAGAGTATCTCCTAACTTTAAATAAAAAAAAGCCCCAACCCCCCCCCCCCAAAAAAAAAAGAAGAAGAATATTTTAGAGTCTTCTAGGGGCGTAGTTACTAGTTCTAATATTAAAGTAAAAGGATCTCCAACTATGTACCTTTCAGTCTGTTTGTTAAAGTTTAGATTCTCAGAGGTCCTGGAAGTGTTTATAACTAATTTGGGGGAAGGTACCAATACTATGCCAAGAGAAATGCCCATCTAAAAAAATAACTCCTCCTCCCCCCCTCAATTTTTTAAAAAACTATAGCTAAAAATGGTAGGGTTGACTTCCCGCTGGCCTCTAGTAGCGTAGCTGCTAGTATATTGTTATGGCAGAAAGACAGAATAATTTAACTAGCATTGATCCAATACTGTATCCTTTGATTTTAGGAATTTAAATGTATTTTTTCAGGGATAAGACAATGGCCAAAAAAATGATGCTCATAAGTCCCAAATGATGATACACAAAATTACCCCTTCTGTAGATTATAATTAGTGGTTAAAACATTAGGACACTCGAACAATAAACCAACCAATTACTAATTAATAAAAGTCCCCAAAGTTATTGTGCCAGTGAATGAGAAAACGTTATTAAAAACCTTTGGGGACTAGTTCAATAAACAGTTAAATGTCCCCTCCTACCCTTGTATGCATCTCATAAAGTTTTAACAGGAATTTAAGGGATAGGTCAATGACAATACATTTATTCATTTCCCCAATGATGATAAACAAGATATACTACCGTAGAATGAATTTATTGGTTAAAAAGTTTTAAATGTACCAGTTTAGAAAAAAAACATCCAAGTTCAAGTGTTTGAGCCAAAACGGTAGAATACTTTGGGTACCAGCATAATTTAAAGTCCAATGTCCCCTCCCTCCTTATTACAATCATACCAAAATTTTGTAGTACGCTTTCTTATTCATTCCCTCAACACTTTTGGTACTTTTATTAAATTTTCATTAGTCAAATAATATACTAGCAGTTTCCAAACATTTCAACCCTACTTTAGAATAAAATTATTGGTTGAAAAATTTAGACTCTGCTAGTTAAGCAAAAATAACTTTGGGTACCAGCATAAATTTTAGCCTTTCTCCTTGTTACAAAAATATAAAAAATTTATAGCACAATTTCTATTCGTTTCCCCAACACTTTTATTAAACTTTGATTAGTCAAGTAATATACTAGCAGTGTCCAAACGTTTTAACCAATAATTATATAATTTAGAAGGGGTATATTAATGTATTATCCATAGTCCTATCCCTAAATACATATATTTACAGATGACCTCGAATAAAAAAGGTCACTTTAAATGTTTACAAGTTTTTTTTAAAATTAGGTTGATTATTTATAGTATTAATTATAGGCAGTTTACCAAGTATATTTGTTTATCTTCGCTTCTACAAGTAAAAACATCCTTTAAAAGTCAGCCTCTCCCCTTTTATAAAATTATATTATCTTTTTTTCACCTGATCATTTAAAAAGGACTTTTTTTCTTATTTTTGTTGTGTGTTTTATCTTATTTCTCTATCCCTACTAAATAAGGAAGCAAAAATGAAAACAAAAGCGATGCTCCAAAGCAATAAATAATTTCTCAGGATATAAATTAATAGGATATTTAATTACATCATAAAAAATGATTGTCAAAAATGTTAAATAAAATCAGCATGTTTTAAAATAGATGTACAGACTTTCTAGATTGGTTTGCTTTCTTAAGTGTTCCTAACTCTTACAGGAATAATCATGTAAAGTTTCAAATCGATACAACAATTCTAACATGCCTAAATTAACGATAAAACCTATCATTTATGTATGGACAAACATACCCCAATTCTATAGAAGCTTCGTTTTTAACGAGAAAACAAGGATGGTAACATTCTAAAAGCGAAGCTTCAAAGTGACAGGACAAACGAACATTACCACTTGTGTAGATCTAGAATAAAATTGAATGTAGATCCATAGGATTATGCTGTGGACGGCTAAATTAACCACAATTATACAAAAGCTTCGCTTTAAAACAAGGATGACAACATCCATAAAAGCGAAGCATTGAAACGGTTTAAAATCGATAGGACAATTCTAACATGTCTAAATCAACGAAAAAGCTATCCGTTACGGACGGACGGACGGACGGACGGACCGATCATAGTTATAGAAAAGATTCGCTTTTAAAAACAGTAATAATAGACAGGGATCTAAATGGATAAGACAATGGTAGATAAATTGATGTATATCACCAATTATGATACACAAAATTACCCCTTCTGTAGATTAGAATTACAATTAGATTACAATAAAAATCTATAAAAGTCCCCAAAGCTGTTAAGTCAAGGACTAAAAAAACGTTAAACTTTGGGGACTAGCACAATGTCCCCTCCCTCACTGAATAGTAGAGTATCTTTGCACTAATAAAAATTTTATAAGGGAGGCTTTTCTATAATTCAGGTCTGTGCGTCCGAACTTCCATAAGGGATAGCTCTTTAGGTTAGTTTAGTCATGATATAATTGTCCTATCGATTTAAACTTTTCTCCTTACGATTTAAATGATTAATGTCGTCGACTATGTAGCTCTTAAAATGATACTCTTGGCTGACATATTATCGACAATCTATTTGCCAGGGATATTAGAGATTCAATTTAAACTCCCTTTCCACAAACTAATTATGTTTATCCAGGGATCATAGGGGATAAGACAATGGACGGTGTATTATGATATTAGAGGGAAATTTAGACTGTCAATTACACAACTTAAAGTTTTAAAATCACGTTTATCTATTCGTTTTATTAAAACTTTAGGTACTTTTATTTGATTTTGATTGGTTACTTCTTTAAAAGCTTTAAAGGTTTCAACTAAAAGTTAATCTTCAGAAATGGTAATTTTGTTTATCAATTATGATTTCTTATCCCTTAAGATCCCTGACAAAGTTACCCTTTTTGTAGATTAAATTATTGATAGAAAATGTTTTTCTTGTTAAATTCGTACTTTGCTCTTAGTTTGATTTGTTTTAATAGAAAATCTAAGTTGGGTAGGGATAGATTTATGAGAAGAAAAAAATAATGTTTGTAGTAAATTGTTTGATATCAATAATACAAAGTAGCTTGATGTCTGTCCGTCCGTCCGTCCGTCCGTCCGTCCGTCCGTCTGAAGCTTAAGATCTTGGTAACCACAGAACCGATCGGATTCTACTCTTCAGGGTATATACCTATTGGTCCTGTGGTGGTTTTAAGTTATTTTCTAGGGGGGGTGGGACACCCCCCCCCCAAAAAAAAGAAATGAAATCCCCCCCTCAAAAAATTGGGGGGGGGGAGAGTATGGTTCGCAGCACCAGAATTTTTTTTATTTTTTTAAAAACTACCTCATGGGGCAAAGTCCCTAGAGGCTAGGGGCGAAGCCACTAGTTTATATTTATTTAAGGTATATGCAAATTAAGAAACACACTTATTTTCTTGTCTTTTAATTACTTTAAACTTTAAAATATACCAGCGATTGCGAACCTAACATTTAGGAGCTAGGGAAGGGAAGAAAATAGTATAAAACCATCGCAGGACTAATATAAAGTTTTCCAAAAATAGAGAACTCGATGGGTTAAGTAGCTTTAGAAGTCTTAAGCTACAGATAAAACAAGGATGACAACATCCATAAAAGCAAAGCTCTGAAATGGAAGAACAAACAAACATTAACATTTGTAGATTGTCAGAACTAAATTAGCAGAATATTAATGCATCAGTACAAACAATATTTAAGTAAATTTGTTGCAATACTGAATAAATTTATGATACTGTTTAAGGACATACTTACATTTTTGGGACTTGTTTATAGAGATGCTTTGCTTATAACATTATACCTTGTTGTAATAGGAATCAGTTTTCAAAAAATCAGAAGAATCAAATAATTTTAACATACAAAAATTTGTTATCAAAAAAGTTAAAAATCGACATGTTTCAAATGGACGTACGGACATTCTGGTATTGATTATAGAGTTGCTACGCTTTCTAAATTGTGCCTAACTACTACATAAATCATCATGCAAAGTTTAGAATCGATAGGACAATTCTAACCTGTTTAAATTAACGAAAAGAGCTAACTCTCTGTGACGGACGTACAGACGGACGGACGGACCGACCCTAATTATAGAAAAGCTTCGCTTTTAAAAACATTACTTCTTTATATAATAGAGGGAGGGTGTAGTCCCAAATAGGACTTATGAGAAGCTTCACTTTAAAGAAAAATCATATCAGTGAAGTGGTTTGGGAGATCCTTCGGTACACAAAGACAGACACATAGACATCTTGTTACCTTTACAGGACATAATCAAACTTGTTAATAATATACATTCTTATTGAAAGTTTAACTTTTAGTTTTTAGAATGTTTGTCTCTGCAGAAATAATTATAATAAATGCATATTGTCAAATGGTCACAAATAATGTGAAAACCTAACCTAATATTAAAACAGCTAATTATACCAAAACATGTTATTAAAACTTAACTTAATTTAACTTAGATTATGGTTATGAATATGGGAGCTGACACATTTATTGCAGATAATCTAAACTAACCTTTATACTTTATTTTTTTGGGAGGGTTATAAATCAGGGATACGATTTTAGACAATTTTGCATTGGTTATTTTAATTTGCCTAAAAATTTATCAGAGTAAAATGTTACAGTTGAACGGGTCTACCTTCAAACTAGAAAAGGTTTTATATAAATTTTAACATTTGTGACTTTATCTAATTCACTTATTTATCTAATAGTTTATGTTTAAGGTAGGGGAAAGACAATGGCACATAAAATATTTTCCAGTATGGCTTCATAACCGATTAATATCCAGTGGATTAGAACCGGTTCTCAACCATACTTAAAAATCATGTATCATAGCGTATTATATCCAGTTTTTTTACAAATATAAAAATGTATAATCATAATATTAAAACCAATTTTGTTAGCCGGCGTCTTTGGCATCTCAGAGCTAGTTTTAATCATATAATGCGTTCAAATGCATTGTAGAACCAGTTTTATATATATTTCTTATAATACCAGGTTCTTAACAAAGCCCCCCCCCCCCCCAACCCCACTTCTCCATGGTTACGAATTTAATCTGGTAATACTCGTCCCATTTCCTCATAACTATACCTTTCTAAACTAAATGTTTGGGTTGGTATCATATTATAATATAAAAATTACCGCAAATATAAGTATTAAATAAATCAAATTTCAACAAAGTAATACAATTCTAACCTTAGGATTCTTCAAAAATTGCACTTTGATTTCTTTTTAATTTGTTTGTTTATTATTATTTTTGATCTTTGGTGAAATGGTGATTTATGATTTAGCATTAAAAACCACGACATTTTTATATTCAAAACTTATTCATTAAATTGATCATACAATGTCGAGATTATTATTGCTAAAATATCTTTCATGTAACTGCAAAATAAATCAATTAACAACTTTGTTTTAACATATCTGTTAAAATTAACTTTTAGTTTAAACAAAACACATATCACAAGCTTCACAGTTCACGCTTTGCAGGTCAAGCCAATACTAGCCGCTAGCGTTATATGCCTCCCTTTTTACATTCCCTACCCCCATTTAAGATGAAAGGCAATACATACATCAGAGAGAAATCCAATTATTATCAGGGATCTAAAGGGATAAGACATTAATGTGATTTAGATAACTTTTTAAGCTACTCTATAATTCACTTTGTCCGTCAGTCCTTCCGTCCGTCACTGCGTCCGTAACGCTATGGGGGAAATGGGATTTACTCAGCTCCTATAAAAGATAGAATGCTGAAATTTTTTGACAACATTCCTATCATTAAGGAGCACAATTGACTAAAAAACATCAATGGCGGTCGGGCCGCTTTTTAGCAGGTTTTAGGCTATTTCTATATTTTTCACATTTTTCTCCATATCTTCAGTGTTTATGGTCCAATTTACAAATCTATTCTTGATTTTAATAAATACACTTTAAATTTACTTGTACTTATTCCCATCCATGATTTTTTGCTTCGCTACTTATGGATGTTGTCATCCTTGTTCATATACTCTTTAATTTCAGGGATGTCAAGGGCTAAGACAATCGCCGATAAATTGATGTTCCCAATGAAGATACACAAAATAACCCCGTCTTTAGATTACGATTAGTGGTTGAAACGTTTGGACACTCAACTAAATGAACCAACCAATCAAAATTTAATAAAAATCCCTAAGAAATCAAAGTATAAGAAAAAGTTATTATAAGACTTTGGGGGCTAGTGTAATAAACAGCCCAATGTCCACTCCCTGCCTGAAATATTTGAAATATCTACCCATCCCTCTGGGAGTTCATCGGGTCTTGATTGTAAAAGACTAAAAACTATAAAAAGATTTTATCCCCCTTTAGAATAAAATCAGCATAATATTTGAATTGTAAACCTAGATATTTAATTACATCCAAGAAAGGCCACAAGGCAAATAAATTAAAGAGTAACTGCACTGTTGATCAGCAATTTTTTGGCTCGAAATTCATAGTTTGAAATTTATAGGACAATTCTAACATGCTTAAATTAATAATGAAGAGCTATTAATTACTGACCCGACGGTTTAAAAGTCATACTGGAATAGATATTTATCGCATCGTATTATAGACAGCTTTCCACGGTTATTTAGAATGAAAAAAAGTATACAAATATAACCAGTTTTGTGGGCCCTGAGGTGCCTAAGGCCCGTGCTAAAAAATATAACATTAATTTTACGATTTTTATTTTAATAATTGTGGAAATTTGCCTGTAATACGAAGCTAAACATGATTTTTCAGTATTGCTTAGAGCCGGTTCTAATCCAGCAGATATAAATCGGTTTAGAAGCTATATTGGAATAGATATTTATCGTATCGTATTATAGACAACTGACATTATTCTTTTATTTTAGTAATCATGGGAAAATGTCTGTAATACAATGCTATACTTTTTAGTATGGCTTAGAACCGGTTCTTACCCAGCGGATATAAATTGGTTTGGAAGCCATAAGGAATAGGTATTATCGCATCGTATTATAGACAGCTGTCCGCGGATATAAAATGAAAAATTATGAAATTAAAACCATTTTTTTAGGCCCGGGCTAACAAAACTGGTACTAATTATATGGTTTTTATTTTCATGTTCGTTGGAAAATTATTTCAATTTGATGCTATACATGATTTTTCATTATGGCTGAGAACCGGTTTTAATCAAGTGGATATTATTCGGTTTAAAATACTGGAAAATTAATTTATTTGATCAAAAAATAATTCAAATGCTATACATGACTTTTTCAGAATGGCTTAGAATCGGTTCTAATCCAGCGGATATAAATTGGTTTGGAAGCATTTGATGCTATACATGACTTTTTCAGTATGGCTTAGAACCGGTTCTTATCCAGCGGATATAAATCGGTTTAGAAGCCATACTGGAATAGTTATTTAGTGCATCGTATTATAGACAGCTGTCCGCGGATATTAAAATAGAAAATTATAAGATTAAAACCAGTTTTGTGGGCCCTGAAGGGCCTTAGGCCTGTGCTAAAAAAACTAAAATTATTCTTTATTATTTTTACTTTAGTAATCATGGGAAAATGTAATACAAGGCTAAACATGACTTTTTCAGTATGGCTTAGAACTGGTTCTTATCCAGCGGATATAAATTGGTTTGGAAGCCATATCGTATAGTTATTTATCGCATCGTATTATAGACAGTTGTCCGCGGATATTAAAATGGAATATTATAAGATTAAAACCAGTTTTGTGGGTCCTGAAGGGCCGAAGACCTGTGCTAAAAAACTGACATTATTCTTTATGATTTTGATTTTACTAATCATGGGAAAATGTCTGTAATACGCTGCTATACATTACTTTTTCAGTATGGCTTTCTAGCGGATATAAATCAGTTTGAAAGCCATACTGGAATAGTTATTTAGCGCATCGAATTTTAGACCACTATCCGCGGATATTAAAATGGAAAATTAAATCCAGTTTTGTGGGCTCAAGGGGGCCTAAGGCTCATGCTAGAAAAACAGAACAATAATTTTATTGTTTTTAGTTCAATAATCATGGAAATTTGTCTTACGATGCTATATATGATTTTTAAGTATGGCTTAGAACCGGTTCCAATCCATTGGATATTAATCGGTTTGGAAACCATACTGGAATAGTTATTTATAGCATCGTATTATAGTTAAATATGGGATTGTATTTTAGACAGCTTTCATTTAACCCTTAACGGTTGGGGGGGGGGGGGGGAGAGGGACGTTGGACGCCCCCACCCCTCCGGTTTTTTCTATCTCAATTTCTGTGTGTGAAAGATAAAGAGCCCAGACTTTTCAAGTATGGGTATGACTCATAACTGGGGGGGGGGGGCTGAAATTTGTATTTTTATATTTCTAATATAAAATTTACATAAAGATAAACATTTTCTGTAAAAAAATGTACTTCTAGCTTCAAAAATAAGAAAATTACAGTCGTTTGAAATTTTTAAGTAAAAAAGGACCTAAAAACAAAGGTTCTTAAATAAAAAAGTTAAGGTAGCGAAAATTGACTTTGACTTATTTAAGGTCGGAAATTCATTATCAATCAGGGGACTTGCACAAAAATTTTTTGCCTTCTAGCTCTAATAGAAACTTAGATAATAATTTTTAAGATTTCTCATGAAAGCAAGTGTTCCTCATTTTCAGGCCATAAAATATTTTCTGTAATAAAATTTTTGGAATGCTAATTCTTAGGACAACAAAGTACAATGTTGTAAGAAATGCATTTCTCTAACCAAGTTTTAAAATGGGACTTGTATACATATTAGGGTGGGTTGATTTTGGATATTTTTTTTCTGAGGCCAAAGCGGAGATCTGCAAATAATTTGTATAAATATAATACACCTCTGACTTAAACCGCTGACAAACAGACATTCAATTGTATAGCTATTTGTAAATGGGAGTCAACAATTTATTAAATCAGAACTATGGCTTCATGGTGCTCCCAATAAAGGCATTGAGGAGTAGAATCAGGAACTTTTGACCGTTTCAAAAAATCTCGTTCCTAGTCTTAAACCGCTGACGACCAGACATTCAATTGTATAGCTATTTGTAAATGGGAGTCAACAATTTATTGAATCAGAACTATGGCTTCATGGTGCTCCCAATAAAGGCATTGAGTAGTAGAATCAGGAACTTTTGACCGTTTCAAAAAATCTCTAGCCTGAGAAAATCTAAAAAACCTCTACAAATTGGACAATTCTCAATAAACCTTAAAAATTTGTGATTTTTTAGTGATTTCTAAGGCTAGGAACAAGATATTTTGAAACGGACGAATGTTCCTGATTCAGCTCCTCAAGGCCTTTCCAGGGAGCACCATGAAGCCATAGTTCTGATTCAAAAAAATTTGAATGTCGTCTTTGCATATTCATAAGTAATGAAATTTATTTTTTATTGGTCGCATTCTAAAACTCAATTTTTTTAAATTCTTTTTCGGTCAGAAATGTTTTTAAGGTTAATTTTATCTGTCTTTGTCTAATTCCGATATGAACCCGCCCTAATACATATATATTCTGATTATTCCATTCTGACACTGTTAATGTTCGTTTATCCTATTGTTATCAGATGGACAGACAGATGGGTAGACAGACAGACAGACAGACAGATAGACGGACAGACAGATGGACAGACAGACAGACAGACAACCAGACTGACAGACAGACAGATGGACAGATAGACGGACAGAGAGACAGACAGACGGACGGACAGACAGACAGACAGACAGACAGACGGACAGACAGATGGACAGGCAGATGGACTGACAGACGGACAGACAGACAGACAGACAGACGGACAGACAGACGGACAATGCTGACCATAAATATCAGACAGGCGGATAAACAATGTATAGACTAGATGTACATATTGTCATATGAATTATCACTGAAATTTCAGCTTTCTAGCAGCCGAAAAAGTCACATTTACTCACTGATCAACTGGTGGATAAAATGTATTATAGAGTAGCTTCTCTATAAATTAATCAATGAGGACCTTCTTTGCTATAAATAAAAAACAATACCTAAATTAAAGACACATAGCTAAAAATCTTGATCAAACAAACTGACAAAATACCCTTTTAAGTAGCGAGACTTCTGTATAATTTGTTTGTTTGCCTGTCCGTTATTAACCAATTAGTGACGAACCGGGTATTAAAACCTGGTTCCACCCGGTTCCAGAAAATGTTAAAAAAAACGGTTTCCAGTCTTCAAATTGCATCATTCTCAGTATGAATCCCCCCTCTACTACCCTGGGTTTCATTTCCCCCTGGAGCAGGCAGTTTTGCTTACTTCCATTTGCCGGTATAGCTCAACAAAATTTGAAAACCACGAAAATTTTGGTGAATTCAAAATACCCCTTCTAACTTTTTTGTTTTTATAGTAAAGTCGCTGATTTTTTTCACGAAATCTAATGTTTATTGACAAGTACATCTATTTGTGAATTCATTTTATTCAAATTATTATTTTTTATACGATTTTTTTATCGTTTTTTTATGCCCTATTATGACCCGGTTCGGCATGGCCATAAATGCCCAACAGTTTTAAAACCCTGCTCGGTTTTGGTTTTATTACCCTGTTTTAACTTTTCAACCATTAACTATTTTTTTATGATTTATTATTATTGATCCACCCTAATCAGTATACCCTAGTAATCTCTATATGTGTTCTCAAATATTTTTATGCTCGTTTTCTGATATGTATTACCCAATTTTTATATGTTCTTTTTTTGTAGTGTGTGTGTTTTTAAACTTCAAGAAACGGTTTTTTTTAACCGAAAACGGCGGCACCTATAGCCAAAACACTAAATTGGATATAAATTGCTTCGTATATTACTTGTAGCTCTATAGATTACATGAGGTTGTGTAGTTTTCAATTACGGATCGTATCAAAGTTCTAAAAAGTGTTCATCTCACTTTGGGCAATCAAAAATTATATTTTTCATTTTTTTGTTTTACTTCAAAACCGGGTTTTAATGCCCGGGGAAACCGCCCAAAATGGGTCAAAATGCCTGTTGTGTATTTATGGCCATGCCAAACCGGGTTTTATTGCAACTTTCCTGTGCACGCCACTAGAGCAAAACAAAAAAATATTGTTTCCGTTTTTACCATTATAAAGCTTCCCTGAGATTTTCAGCTCGATCGGCCCTTAAAAGTGGCGCTCAGCACTAATGGGTTAAGTCATATGTAACAGTCACTATGGGTACAATGTGATTTTTCCGGCTATTATTTAAGATAGACCTGTGCCCCTCTAGTCTAAACATTTAATTTCCATCTGTCTATAACTCATGCTTAAAAGGTTAAAATTATTTTAAAGTTTCTTTGATTTTGAAAAATAAGTTATAAAGTGTATATTTAGTAGTTTAGATGTCATAACAAAAAAAGAAATAGAATATGTAATAGTTATTTGATGCATCATATTATAAACAACTTTCTGCTGATAAAAAAATGTACATGGTGTTTCAAGAGAAACATCTTTTTAAAAATATTAATTATGCATTGAAAATAAAACAATTATATGAAATGCCTTATATATTTGGAAAACCTGTTCTGGGACATTTATGTATCAAATATTTAAAAATGATTTTTTCAACAATTTATTTTGTATGCATAATTAAGATTTTAAAAAAAATGTTTCTCTTGAAACACCCTGTACAATTACAAGATTAAAACTAGTTTGCTACAACAATGTGTCTTATTAGGTAATTTCTTCAACTCTGACTCTATGTCACTATATGTCATATATGACTTTTGTTAACAATGTGTCAGATTAGGTATTTTTCTCAACTCTGACTCTATTTCACTAAATGTCATATATGACTTTTAGCAACAATGTGTCAAATTAGATAATTTCCTCAACTCTGACTCCATGTCACTAAATTTTAACATTTAAAATTATTTCCTATTAAAAACATCATATCATTAAAGTTAAAATTTGTGTGTTGACCTCTAAAGTTCTTTTGATAACTGGGCTTTAAATCTATAAGATTTAGTTGAAGTAAAAAATGACCAATGATATGATTGTTATATGTCAATTATGGAAACTTTTTATGTATACCATAATAAATGTTTTAACAGCAAAGTTAAATGTCATATATGACTTTTGGTAACAATGTGTCAGATTGGGTAATTTCATCAACTCTGACTCTATGTCACTAAATGTCATATATGACTTTTGGTAACAGTGTGTCAGATTGGGTAATTTCCTCAACTCTGACTCTATGTCACTAAATGCCATATGTGACTTTTGGTGATATTGTGTCAGATTAGGTAATTTCCCCAACTCTGACTCTCTGTCACTAAATGTCATATCTGACTTTTGGTAAAAATGTTTCAGATTAGGTAATTTCCTCAACTCTGACTCTATGTCACTAAATGTCATATATGACTTTTAGTGATATTGTGTCAGATTAGGTAATTTTCTCAACTCTGACTCTATTTCACTAAATGTCATATATGACTTTTGGCAATAATGTGTCAGATTAGGTAATTTCCTCAACTCTGACTCTATGTCACTAAATGTCATATATGACTTTTAGTGATATTGTGTCAGATTAGGTAATTTCCCCAACTCTGACTCTATGTCACTAAATGTCATATATGACTTTTGGCAATAATGTGTCAGATTAGGTAATTTCCCCAACTCTGACTCTATGTCACTAAATGTCATATATGACTTTTGGTAACAATGTGTCAGATTGGGTAATTTCATCAACTCTGACTCTATGTCACTAAATGTCATATATGACTTTTTAGTGATATTGTGTCAGATTAGGTAATTTTCTCAACTCTGACTCTATTTCACTAAATGTCATATATGACTTTTGGCAATAATGTGTCAGATTAGGTAATTTCCCCAACTCTGACTCTATGTCACTAAATGTCATATATGACTTTTAGTAACATTGTGTCAGATTAGGTAATTTCCCCAACTCTGACTCTATGTCACTAAATGTCATATATGACTTTTAGTGATATTGTGTCAGATTAGGTAATTTCCCCAACTCTGACTCTATGTCACTAAATGTCATATATGACTTTTAGTGATATTGTGTCAGATTAGGTAATTTTCTCAACTCTGACTCTATTTCACTAAATGTCATATATGACTTTTGGCAATAATGTGTCAGATTAGGTAATTTCCCTGACTCTGACTCTATGTCACTAAATGTCATATATGACTTTTAGTGATATTGTGTCAGATTAGGTAATTTCCCCAACTCTGACTCTATGTCACTAAATGTCATATATGACTTTTAGTGATATTGTGTCAGATTAGGTAATTTTCTCAACTCTGACTCTATTTCACTAAATGTCATATATGACTTTTGGCAATAATGTGTCAGATTAGGTAATTTCCTCAACTCTGACTCTATGTCACTAAATGTCATATATGACTTTTAGTGATATTGTGTCAGATTAGGTAATTTCCCCAACTCTGACTCTATGTCACTAAATGTCATATATGACTTTTGGCAATAATGTGTCAGATTAGGTAATTTCCCCAACTCTGACTCTATGTCACTAAATGTCATATATGACTTTTAGTGATATTGTGTCAGATTAGGTAATTTTCTCAACTCTGACTCTATTTCACTAAATGTCATATATGACTTTTGGCAATAATGTGTCAGATTAGGTAATTTCCCCAACTCTGACTCTATTTCACTAAATGTCATATATGACTTTTAGTAACATTGTGTCAGATTAGGTAATTTCCCCAACTCTGACTCTATGTCACTAAATGTCATATATGACTTTTTGTGATATTGTGTCAGATTAGGTAATTTCCCCAACTCTGACTCTATGTCACTAAATGTCATATATGACTTTTAGTGATATTGTGTCAGATTAGGTAATTTTCTCAACTCTGACTCTATTTCACTAAATGTCATATATGACTTTTGGCAATAATGTGTCAGATTAGGTAATTTCCCCAACTCTGACTCTATGTCATTAAATGTCATATATGACTTTTGGTGATATTGTGTCAGATTTGTTTGCATTGCCAAAAATGAGAAAATAACCTGACATAATGTCACTAAATTTCAGATTGAAATCTGAACTTTGGTCAAATTTTGTCATATCTGAACTTTGGTAACAAAGAGTCATATTGAGACAGATTTAAATCTGAAATCTAGTGACTGTGGATTTCTAATCTGACCGAAAAGGGGTAAAAACTACTAGGGATTGTAGACAGTTGCCAGCCAGAAAAAACATGAATTAATCCTTTTCTTTAAAAAATCTTCTTATTAAACCTCTTTTAAAACTAGAATTTGGAGATGCGATCCCCAATTTTCAAATTCTTTGAACGTACGTATAAGACTTTTACAGAAATGCTTCGCATCCAGACTATCTATCTATGTTTGATATAAAGTTAACACTATATAAGAGTAGAATCTAAATATTTGATTGACGTGCCCCAGTAATTATCAAGTAAAACTCAGGCACGAGACACAATTACTTTAGCTAGGCCCGAGGCATTATTTGTATCCTTTTATGCATTCATAGGCCTATCTTTACCAATATAACACCATATATGGGTAATGCTAGCCTATTCATGGTAAATTGTATGTGATTCATTAATATTATATGTTTATTAAAGACATTATGTTTATTGTTAAAGTAATCATGTAACATTTTAGTACAAGTATGTATGCCTACAACCATGCCTGATTTACGTCACAAGTTAACATACAGACACTTTATTAAACAGACAAATGCTTAGATCCTTATTATAAGTTGATGTTATAGCATGCACCTCTTAAAATAAGTTAGTTATTTATTGACTCTCCTACCATCAAGTTCTTCTGGCTTTAAAAAGGTAATGACTTAGTTGTTTGGCATGCATTGTAGTTTAAATTTAGGACCCTCAGTACTTAGCATGAATTGAGCTTAGGCCTTATGTTAGAATTCTAACACTTAGCACAATTCAATGCTTGGGACTTAGGGCACTTTTCTGTCCTACACTACTTATGATTTTAACACTTATCATGTAAATATTTTCATACTTAACTTATTCACTTGTAATGTAAATACACTTTATAAAAACATTTTCCTTCCTTAATACTTAATATACTTATATAATTCCGATCGAATATCAAAACCAACCATTTATTCTTAGATTGAAGCAATATAATACTTCGCGTGGGTCTTTTGTTGAGCTCCCACCAGCTCAACCAAATTCGTATTATACTTGTGGGAATAGAGGGATAAGCATTCTAAATAGACGAACCGACGATGAGAATGTCTATGTGTATTGCAGTAAAAATATGTTTTTAGTAGTACTCATAGAAGAGCGGTCTCCATACCATAATTTTGGACAAACGCCCCATTTGCACTACCAAATTTAAAGTTGATGGTCGACATACACACCCCCATCTAGGGACACAGCCGCTACTAATTAAAAAATTAGTTGATTTATTAGTTTGTGGAAAAGATAAGTGTAGCATTAAGCTGGAATAATAATGTATTAATTAACACTTAAAACTTAATGAATACAATCTTCTTGTTTCCCTGGAATAGTCGACGTCAAGAGAATTGCTTTTTATTTAATGAAATAAAAAAAAACTTTTAGTGGCAAAACTACTCTATAAATCATTGTAACTGTTATTCAATTGTGTGTTTGTGTACAGGGAGGGAGGGGATATTGGGCTGTTTATTTCACTAGTCCCCAAATTTTTATTATAACGATTTCTTATTCGTTGGCTCCAACACCCTTGGGGACTTTTGATTGGTTGGTTCATTTAGTTGAGTGTCCAAACGTTCCAACTATTATACATAAACTAAGGAGTGGTTACTCGTTTATGTTCTACCTAGTAGAGAAGCTACTCTGTTACTAACTGTATATAAAATTCTCTCTCTATCCTTCTCGCTAAACCACTATCTCGCTTTATATTCATAGTTTTATTCTTACTAATTAATAAAATAATAAGAATTTTAAAAAGTAAATGTCCTTGTTTTTTTTATGGAAAAATATACATTTTATTTTTATTTTCTTTTGAACCAGAAGAAAATTTCTAAAACATGTAAAACAATATTTTAAATTTGTATATTTTATTTGAAAATTTAACTACAACTATCCGAATATCAAATAATCAGTTAATTCATTGTTAAAAATATATTTTTGTCCATCGTACGAATAAAAAAATTAGACTTAAAATTTTTTTTTCTTTTCAAATTTCATATTTATAACGCTTCTAGAGCTACTATTGTACTAATAGAGTATAACACTAGAGCTGGAATGGGTTAAATAACTGTATGTCCCCTTCCCAAGGAACTTGTGCCGACTTTCAATTGGGTCTTTAAAAAATAACTAATAGCGTCGGGAATATTGACACAGCCAAGTCGCTACAAAAGAGCATAAAGCAATTTGCTAGCAGACAAAAATTAATCTGGAATTTACTGCCAATAAATCATATCATATCAAATCAAAAAAGGTTCTTGAAAAAGGGGGCAGGTATTTGTCTGGGTATACATCTATACTATATTTTTTTATTGTTGTTATCGTTTTAATAATATTAGAAAATTAGATACGTTATTTTGTAAATATTTGATTGATCACCCTTTCTTATGTGTACAAGTTTCCAAGGAGGAGACATTGGGCTGTTTATTACACTAGTCCTTAAAGTATCAAAGTAACTTTTTCTTATTTGTTGGCTTATTGAATTTTGATTGGTTGGTTCATTTAAGTTGAGTGTCCAAAGCACTAAATGTAATCCACAGAGTGTGTAATTTTATGTATCATTATTGGTAATGTTCATCAATTTATCAGCTTTTGTCTTATCCCTTTAGATCCCTGAAAAGTTTCATAGTCTTCAATGGTAAGGCAGGTCTATTGATATTCTAACCGTCTTTTAAACTTACCTATTAGAGACTCTTCTATCTGATTGTTTACATCTTCTCGACCTGAAAGAATTTAATAACAATAAAAATTATTGAAAAGATTTGAACAATACTCTGTCAAGTTTTCAAAGAATCCAGTGGAGTAGTGCTGAATAAAACTTGAGCAAAGCTTTGAAATGTTTGTGCATGAAAAAAATTCTGGTCTGAATTTCAAACCTTAACATTTTCTAAGCACTATACAGCCCGGAAATATTTCTGCCATTCATGGCTTTAGTAAAAATCGGCGGAAAAACGCCGTCTTGCCATATCTTTCAGATATTATGAATGAGATAATGTTAAGGTTTGGTAATCAAATGAGAATTTTTTTCGTGCACAGTCCCTTTAATGATCAATAAATAGAATTTAAGAAAATTGCTAAAACTTTCAAATATTTCTTTAAATCTCTTTACGTAATATTTTCTTGGAAAAGTTTAAATTTTGAAGTAAATATTGGTGCAATGAAATCAAAACTATTTTCAAATGAAAACCAAGGCTCGGCAGCATATACGTTTGAAAAGAGTGTACATTTTTTCAAGAAGAGATTTCTCCCAAAATAGTTATAAACCTTTACTGACTTGGATAAGAAACTTAATTGTAAAAGAAAATCATATCAGTTTATCAGTTAGCAAGATCCTTTTCTACTTGTTGATATACAGATAGACATCCTGTTACTTTTATATAAGGATACATGTAAGTTTTTTGGACCAAGCTATTATAAAAACCACTGCAAAAAATGAGCAAATTTTACTATACAGTATACACGAGCTTGGCTACTTCGTATGCAAGAATAATAAAATATTTAGTATATAATTTGCATAATTAATATTATTTATTTACAAGTTCCTAAGAACATGTATCCTCAGACTTATTATTAAAAGCTAAGCTTTTTTATAATTAGGGTCGGTCCGTTCGTCCGTAACGGTTAGCTCTTTTAATTAATTTCAACAGGTTAGATTTTTCTTATTGATTTCAAACTTTGCATGATGATTCCTATATCAGTTAGGTACGACTTAGAAAGGGTAGCAACTCTATAATCTTTACTAGAGAGTCCGCACGTCCATTAAAAATATGCTGATTTTTTTGCTTTTTTGACAACAAATTTTTGTATGTTAAAATTATCTGGTTTATCTGATTTGTTGAATACTGATTCCTATTACAACAAGGTACAATCTAATAAACGAAGCATCTCTATAATGAAGTCCTAAATATATAAGTGTTTCCTTAAACAGTAAAATGTATTTAATCAATTTTGCAACAAATTTACTTGCAATATTGTTTAATCTTAAGCATTAATATTATGCTTATTCAGTTCTGACACTCTACAAGTATTAATGTTCGTTTGTCCTTTTATTTCAGAGCTTTGCTTTTATGGATGTTGTCATACTTGTAATGATATATATTTCCTGTATCTATTTATACAAAACTTTATGCATATAATTATTTCACTAGAAAAATTATCTTTTTCTTATTTACAGTACATTATCTCAAAAGTCAGAAAGCATTATAATTTCAAACAGCTAATCTTTTGATAGTTTATTCCTTTAAGTCCTAACTCCTTAGTAATAAGTTAAATCTATTTAAATTAGAGTAAAACATTAGAGGGGGGAAGGGATTAAATAACTGTAAGTCCCAAGGACTTTAACCGACTCTCAATTGGGTCTTTGAAAATCAACAAATAGTGTCGGGAATATTAAACAGCCAAGTAGCAGAAAACAATTTGCGAGCAGACAAAAAAAGGTCTTTGGAAAAGTAGGGCATGTAGTTATCTGTATATACATCTATACTATAGATCTGTTGTTTGAACCTTCCAATAAAGAATCTAAGTAACGGCATCATTAAATGTGATTTTCTTTCAATAGATGTAATCAAAAAACATCTAAGGACCGTCCGAGCTAACAAAATAGGAGTAAATCCTATTATCTTTCTTTTATTTTCCGTAGACAATTGTCTGTAACACGACAAGGTACGTGTTTTTTAGCATGGCTTATACAATGTTGTAATTGAATCTGTAGCCATACTGGAATGGCTATCATCAATAAAACTCTGTATTGTGCTGTAATTGGACGTGATACGGTTGCAAAGGATCCCCAGTCGCGTTCAGGTGGTTAGTTCTATTTCTATTTGAGGAAAAATGTTCTGCTTCAACTTATTACTAATATTAAAAAATAAGATGACAACATTCATAAAAGCGAAGCTCTAAAACCAATTTATTTTAGAGATGCTATGCTTAAAATATTGTACCTTGTTATCCTAAGAATCATTATACCAAAATGCAGATGACTAGGATAATTGTACCATACAAAAAGTTAAAAATCAGCATGTTTTAAATGGACGTACAATTCTAACATGTCTGAAATAACCCTAATTATAGAAAAACTTAGCTTTTAAAAATGTAGCCAGGGAGAATAAAGGTACTAAGGAAGAGAGTTAATGTCTGATTGAGCCAATAGGCGAATCGCATCGGTACATACATTCAATCTCATTGGTTGAAAATGTGTACACATTTTGCTACGAACGCATGTTTTTTTTCATTTTCATACATAGATAAAAGTCAGCTGTAAACAGTATATTTTCTTTGCGGAATCAGAATTAATTGCCCAAAAATTTCGTTTTCAATTTGAAAGCTTCAAACAAAGGTGGATTATTTTTTAAAAAAAGGTTAGGCTGGCTACTCGCTGTTGAGGCAAAATCATTTTTGAGAAAAATCCTCCAAAATCGAATAAAAAAATTTACAAAAATTAAATAAAAACTTAAAAGGGTTATTAACATATGATTTTGTTTAATTTTTGTAGATTTTTGATGTGCTTTTGGATGATTTTTGACAAAAATAATTTTGCCTCACTATCGAGTAGCGAGTCTATCATTTTTTAAGAATCCACATCAGCTTGAGTCGAAAGTAAACAATACTTTTGTCTGCTAGAAATGTTCTTTCTTAGATTTGACAAAAAAAGGGTTCAGAATATGCTTCTATTCTTATATTTCTATTCCAGGGAGGGAGGGGAAAATGTCACACCAATATATTTAAACTGCTTCCTTCCCCTTAATATTCACAAACTGACAAAGAACGTAAATTAATCTATTTTCTCGTATTTATTCGAATCCGGTGGATAGGAACCGGTTCTCATCCATACGAAAAAACTATGTCTATCATCGTATTATGTCCAGTTTTCTACGAATATTAAAATGTACTATCGTAAGATTAAAACCAGTTTTTTTAGACTCGGGGCTAAAAAAACTGGTTTTAATCTTGTAATTGTACATTCTATATCCGCGGAAAGCCGTTTATAATACGATGCGAGAAATAACTATTCCATCATCCTATTCATTTATCCCTGAATACGACCGCTGTTAAATTTACTGTTAACATTATTTCCTTGCAATAAAAAAAATCTTGGATAAATGTCAGTCCTGAAACTTGTTACAAAATCTAAAAATGTGTTCGAGAACAAGTGAAAAAGTTCATACAAATTAAAACTTATTCTTAGTAATACGGCTGCATTAGAACTTGAGCCAAAACTCCAACCGTCCGTCAAATTTTCATAGTTAAATCTAAAAAAACAAGGATGACAACATCCATAAAAGCGAAGCTCTAAAACGGTAGGACAAACGGACATTAACACTTGTATAATGTCAGATCTGAATAATCAGAATGCGAATGTATAAGAGTCAAAGCAAAATTGTAAGTAAATTTGTTGAAAAACTGCTTGATACAGGATAATGATTATGGAAATACTTACATTTTTAGGACTTGATTTTAGAGTTGCTTCGCTTATATTATTGTACGTTGTTGTCCCAGGAATCAGTATATCAAAAATCAGACCAATCGGATAATAAGGTCACATACAAATTTGTTGTTAAAAATGTAAAAAAAAATCAACATGTTTAAAATGGACGTACGGACATTCTGGTAATGATTATAGAGTTGCTACGCTTTCTAACTCGTACATAACTATTACAGGAATCACCATGCAAAATTTGAAATCGATAGGACAATTCTAACATGCCTAAATTAACGAAAAAAGCTATTTAAAAAAGTAAAAAAATCAACATGTTTAAAATGAACGTACGGACATTTTAGTAATGATTATAGAGTTGCTACGCTTTCTAAATCGTACCTAACTACTAAAGGAACCACCATGCAAAATTTGAAATCGATAGGACAATTCTAACATGTCTAAATTAACGAAAAAAAGCTATCCGTGACGGACGGACGGACGTACGGACGGATGGACCGACCCTAATTATAGAAAAGCTTCGCTTTTAAAAACCTAACAACCAGACAAATAGTAATATTTTTGAGGAGAAGAAATCCGCTAATCGCGATGGAAGGCTGTTGAATTAACAATACATAGCTTTAAACCAAAGCCTACATTCTATAAAATCAATAATCCGTAGCGAAAAAATACGCGGTTGTCGAGCCCTGCAATTTTGTCATATTAAATATGTATTATTGTAGTAATATGGTTGTACTCACTACTTATCTTTTTATTCTTACAGTCTTGGATATTTTGCAAAGAATAGTTATTTATCACATCGTATTATAGACAGTTTCAGTGGATATTGAAATGAAAGATTATATGATTAATACCAGTTTTGTTGTAACCAAGGGGCTTACAAAACTCCTGATAATTTTATGATTTTATTTTAATATTCTTGGAAAATTGTCGGTAATACTATGATATACATTATTTTTCGGTAGAGCTAAGAACCAGTTTTTATCCATCGGATATTAATCCGTTTCGAAGCCATACTGAAAATGATTTTCTTTTCTTTTTACAATATTAGATCTAGATGTACAAGAGAGAATTGTAACTTTACACCCCAGTAGAATAATATTCTTCTCCTAACTCAACAAGTTGTCACACATAATTCAATAAATTCTTTTAGCAAATTATTTTTTAAAGCAAAGTTTTTCTATAATTAGAGTTGTTTGGTCCCTCCGACGTAACCAATAGCTCTTATCGTTAATTTGGGCATGTTAAAATTGTCCTATCGATTTTAAAAACGGCATGGTGATTCCTGTTTGGTAAGTACGATCTCGAAAGCGTAGCAACTCTGTAATCGTTACCAATATGTTCGTAAGTCCATTAAAAAATGTTGATCTTTAACTATTTAGACAACAATTTTTATTTGATATTATCCTATTCATCTTATTTTTGGAATATTGATTCCTATAACAACAAAGTACAATGTTTTAAGCGAAGCATCTTTATATCAAGTCCTAAAAAGGTAAGTATGTCCTAAAACAGTATCCTGTAATTCAAAGTTTTCCTACAAATTTACTTTTAATTTGGTTTAGACTGCTTTGTTAGTTCTGACACTCTACAAGCGTTAATGTTCGTTTTTTGTCTTAGCATTTAAGTGCTTCGCTTTTATGTATGTTGTCAATCTTCTTTTTTTTTAAACATTTGCTTATCCAGTATTAGTTTTCAATATTTAATATAGATATTCTTAATATCAAAGAATCTATTTCAATCAATTCTAAAAATTTAATTATTGTATTCGGAAGTTATTTTAAATATAAAATATTTTAACACAATTATATGAAAGTAGCCTAATATTTAATTTCAACTTAAGATTTTGCTATTATCAACCATTTTGATGCATTTATATTTTGAGAATACATTTTAAATGATATTTTCGATGTTTAGCTTTTTTTTCGTTTATGAAATCATCTTATATTTTGAATTTGCAATTCTGATTTCTTAGATATATGTATATATGTTTCACAATTCTGATTTTTTTTGATATTGCATAAATGAAACTATCAAATGTACACGAACTTGTATTGGAAGAAAGGTATTTTTAATGCAATATTTTAAAAGATTTCTTTAAAATTACATTTTCCAAGAAATTAAGATATATTTCGATTTGAGCAATCAATTTTAATTCATTTTGTCTCTTGTAGAAGTGAATCAAGCAATATTAGCTTGGTAGTTTTAGAAATACAAATAATTTTGTTAGCTGTTTTAAAAGCCTAAAATGAAAGCTTTCTTTAATAAAAATATTCACCAAATCTTTCAAAAAGATAAATTTTATTATATTTTGATTTGTCTAGAAAATACTAATGTTTCAAGTTCAGAACTAACAGAACACTATTATAGAGTAGCTGCACTACTAGAAGCTTTTTATAGTGCCTATAAAAAACATACATCATACAACACATATAACCAATTATAGGCCAATACACAGACTAAATTACCAATGACAGGCCAGAATACATTTTAATTGACCAGTTTGATGTCTTTTATTTATAGGCACTATAAAAAGCTTCGCACAACTAAAATTAATACCTGCAACTCTTGTTATATATTTAGAAGATCTCTCAACATATTCTGGGATGGACTCGTACCTGTATAGACAAAAATTATCACATTTTTATGAGGAATAAGGTGTAGCCAACAAGCGAAATAAATCTAATATAATATTTGGGGGGGGGGGGGGGGCAGATAAAAAGGTCGTCAATTTTACTATGTGTTGCCCCCTAACGACAGCTGAAATTCACGTATAGGTTTCGAGATTTCTTTCATTAACCTTTAACAGTCGGGCCCCTTGCCGCACCTTAATCGGTTGGGTAGGGGGGGGGGGCGGGGGGGTTAGGCGTTGAACGCCCACCCCCTATTATCTCAGTTCCTATTAAAGCTAGAGGGCTAAATTTTTGTTCAAGTCCCCTGTTTGATAATGAATTTCCGACCTTAAGTAAGTCATAGTCAATTTTCGCTTCCTTTACCCTTTTATTTAACAAACTTAATTTTTAGGTCCTTTTTACTTAAAAGTTTCAAACGGCTGTAATTTTCTTATTTTTGAAGCTAGAAGAACAATTTTTTTCAGAAAATGTTTATCTTCATGTAAATTTTATATTAGAAATAACAAAATATAAATTTCAGCGGCCGCAGCTATAATTGGCAGCTGCCAGCCGCCGCAGTCGTCGGGAAATCGGTGGCAGATCTTTATGAAATTTTAAGCTCAAGTTTAGAATTTGAAGTCTCTAAGTCAAAAATTGCGGCCACAGGATCCTCTTAAAGATTTCTGGAGACCTGGAGGATCTGGACCTGCATGATCATACCTGGAACCTAAAATTGACTTGAACAAATGTATTTCATATGAGAATGTACTACTAGAGGATATTTTAGTATTTTGGTAGGATAAAATGCTTTGTTTAAGTCAAAAAATATTTTTGCTCTTTACCTGGATGACCCTGCCAGGTTTAAAAAGTCACGCAGTTTGGGCTCTATATCTTTCACACACAGATATTGAGATAGCAAAAAAACGGAGGGGGGGGGGACGCCCTCCCCCCCCCCCGTCCGTTAAGGGTTAATTTCGTTGTGGTATGAGCTGCATTTTTATGCAAAGACAATTGGCTAACATTTATTTTTAAGACAGGATGTTGCGGTAGTTCTATGTACTTTTGATTTAGAATTAAGTTATGCACAAGTCGATTTTTAAAGACTTTATTCTCGACTAGCATGTCTCTAGGGGCGCTGGAAGTGGGGGAGGGGGAAGGCGACCAACCCTCACCCCCCCCCCCCCCATAACTTTTAATTATTTTTTTTAAAAAAGAAAATATTATTTTTCTGGGGTGGGATAATCTTTTATAGAGCAATCTATCGGTATACACAGGCTGACAAACAGACAGACAGACACAGATCATGTTACTTTTAGAAAAGGATAAAGGTGTTAGTGGTACTATAAAGCTACTATCTTTTTTTTTAAATTGATCATTTAAATGCAATTTAAAATGTGACCTTGTTTGTGATGCTAAATTTCCAACAGCCCACCATTTACATTCACAGGATACACAATCCTAAAATAAACAAGGATGACAACATTCGTAAAAGCAAAGCTCTGAAACGGTATGACAGACGAATATTAATTCTTGTATAGTGTCAGAACTGAATATACAAAATATAAATATATAAGTTTTGACATAATTATACGTAAATTTGTTACAGATCTTCTTAAATACAGAATTCAGATTAAGGACATAGTAACATTTTTAGGACTTGATTACAGAGATGCTTCGCTTATAATATTGTACCTTATTGTAATAGGAATGAGTTCTTTAAAAATCAGATCAATTGGATGATTATATCACATAAAAGAATTGTTGTTAAAAAGTTTTAAAAAATTAACATGTTTAAAATGGACGTACGGACATTCTGGTATCGATTATAGAGTTTCGACGCTTTCTTAATCGTACCTAACTACTACAGGAGTCATCATGCAAAGTTTGAAATCGATAGGACAATTCTAACATGCCTAAATTTACGAAAAAAGCTAATCGTTACGGACGTACGGACCGGCCCAAATTTTAGAAAAGCTTCGCTTTTAAAAATATTTAAGATATAGCACTACTGGTACTAATACTCCATTTCATTGATTTAGAATGAGCAGCATTAGTCTGTTAGTCTGGGTGATTAATTGTGTTTTTAGCCTTTTTTTCGGTTCCAGGATATATACCCATTCTTCATTAATAGATGATTAAAAAAAATTTCTTGGTAGTAAATGGACAATGTAAATACTACAATAGGCATTATCCTTTCATGCGGAACAAAGTAGTAATCATTTTCTAATTCCAGCATTAATTGAATAATCATTTGGTTTTTAAATTATTCCCTAGTAGAAAGTTTAAAGTAAATTTTGAATACAATGGATAATTTTTGTGAAACAATTGTCCAAGAGACAACCAAGCCTTTGATTGTCTGTTTCTTATTCGGAAGTCCTTTTGTTGTTAATCAATAAATACAGACACTTTTCCACGTCTTTTGTTGTGATGAAATTTGGGTTGAGGCTCAAACCAGCACCTTCGAAACCTATTCGAAACTAAGTTAAATTTAAAAAAAAAACTACATTTTACTCTAAAATTAATTTCCTAATTCGTATTCTTTGTAGAAAATTTCCATCCGATCTTGTATGTCATCTTTAAAAGTTTGTTCGGATTAAAAGTTTTTAAAAAGAAGTTTGTGCTGGTTCTTTGTATTCGATCATGCAGATTATAAAATAATTTTCCAGTACGGCTTCAAAACCGATTGATATTCGCTGGAATAGAACCGGTTCTCAGCCATAATGAAAATTCATGTATTACAGACAATTTTTAACGAAATCTTAAATAAAAATCATGAAATCATAAAAATACCAGTTTTGTTAGCTCGGGTCTTCGGTCCCTCGGGGCTTCCAAAACTGATTATAATCTTATAATTTTCAATTTTCATATTCGCGGAAAGCTGTCTAAAATACGATGCAATAAACAACTCTTCTTTATAAAAGTGATAATTTATTTTTATATTCTTTAAACAAGTTTAGCCATTTTAGAATTGGCTAAGTAGGCGCAGCCAGCCAGCTTTAGCTTCATATCAAAATTATATGCTGCAAAAAAACTGAAACAAAAATCTGCCACCGGCATCATAACAAAAAAATAATTTTAGTCGCCAAATTTTCAACCAACGTATTTTAGCCCCCAATACTAGTACTTCATCAATTGCACAGTTTATTCGCTCCTATTGGAGACAATAGTCCTAGTTCCTTAATATGTAGGTCAAAATATTTTAAATATGTGACAAGTAAAAAAATTCAGACCAGACTTTTTTTATTAAATAGTTGTGACTTGATGAATTTTGTTTCATTTTCAAAGAAATACTATTTTCACTTTTTCATTTCTACATTTAGAATTCTAGTGTAAAAGTAACAAGATGTCTGTCTGACAGTGTGTGTGTGTTTGGGTGTCTGTCTCTGTGTACCGAAAGATCTCGCTAACCTAATATGTTTCTCCTTTACAGTGTAGCATCGCATAGATCCTGGGTAGGTTTATAACTATTTTAGGAGAGTTAAGCACTACCCTTCTAAGAGCAATAGCCCCTAAAAACTAAATGATTTCTAAAATTTTTCTTTTTAAAACTTAAATGGTGATAATTGTCAATGTCCGTTCATCACACAATTATAATGTAAAAAGTATTGTATTAGTCTGTGAAGATAAAAAAGATTGTTTTTTTGTACTTTAAATTTAATTTTATTTTGCACTTTCAATGTAATAATCAGGCAACGTGAGGGTAAGACAGAGGATGATACATTTATAAACACCACCAATTACGATATACAAAATATTCTAAACAGAATTTTGATTCTAAGTTTTGACTCTGAAGTTTTATAAAACCCAAAAAAAGATTTAACAAAAGTACCAAACGAATGAGAGATCGTGTTTTAAAACTTTGGGGAGACATCAACACTTTTATGACAATTATTAGGGTTCTATGGGATGTTGGGTTATGGGGTCATTCCCCCCCCCCCCATTTTGAACATGGTTTAAAAAAGAAAAAAAAATATTTAATTTTATTTTCCCTTCCTCAAAATATTTATAAACCATCTCTGGACTTGTGAGAAGCTGCATTGTAATAGAGAACAATATCGGTTCAGCGGTTGGCAAGATCCTTTTGTAATCACAGGCAAACAGAAAGACATCCTGTTACTTTTATATAAGCATGGTCAGCTGACGATCCATGAGTTCTGAAGAAAAGAAAATCAATAAGTTTTCCCAGATTTACATTTTACATTTACTAACCTTTAACATTTCTCTCAGCTTTGTGTATCTCTGCAGTAAATTCTTTACTGATTTAGAGTCGATGTAGGAATTCTAACAATTAGTTGAAAATATTCATGTTTTTATTAGTCTTAGATTAATAATTTTTATACTAATTTTTAAAGACATTCTTAATAAGCGTTATTTGTAGGTTCATTTAATAAAAAAGTTATTAATACTATAACACTTAAAAAAAATATTTATAGAATCTAGCATAAAAAAGTTACAGTTTAAAAACTATTTAAATTAAATGTTTTTCTTTAAGTTAATTAATATATATTTTCTTACAATTATATTTTCTTTCCTGTAAGCGAACTAGGCAGTTAAGCGTATCAAGAAATGCCTGAAAATAGAAAAAATATTTTAATAGAATAGATTTATACCAATTTTTTATCTTACTATAAACAATTGTATCTCTTTAATATATATAACACTATGGAATCCGCCACTAGCAATAAGGGACTCTGTAATCGATAAGGGGGGAGGGAATCAGAAGTTAGCCTAATATCTTCCAAAGACTCAAATCTAAAAATAAATTAGTCTAAACTAGGGTTGGGCCGGATATTTTTTTGGCCGGATACCGGATACCGGATATCCGGCTGATTTCAAATGCCGGATATCCGGTAACCGGCCGGATATCCGGCCATCGCCGGATATCCGGCAAATATCCGGTTATCCGGCCAAATTACCGGATATCCGGCCGGATAACCGGCCAAATTACTACATATTAAAGTATCAAAAAAGGATATAGTCCCTTTTGTGGCAACGCACCTTAAGGGGCGATTCGTTGTATTTTTAAAATTGCTTTTAATAGGTTATTTTAGGTTAGGTTAGGTTATATTTGGTTAGGTGATTGCCCCGCAGGGTTAGGCAATTGGCCCCGCAAGGTTAGAGTCCCCCGCAAGGGGCTAGAAATAGGAGGAAGCCTACTGTGAAAATACGAATAATCGCTCCTTAAGGGTCGTTGCCACAAAGAGGACTATACCCGCAAAAAAAATTTCTTCATAAACTAGTGTTTTATATTATACTAGCGGCTGCGTCCCTAGTATCTAGGGATATTAGAAGGGACATGAAAGTGCAGAAAAATAATTTAAAACCTTACAACGACTTTTTTTTTATAAAAATGAAACAGCCTAAAACCACCCTGAGACCTATAAGAAGCTTCACTCTAAAGGAAAACATATCAGTTCAGCGGTTAGCGAGATCCTTCGCTACAGACAAAAAAAGCTTACTACTTTGTATAATAGGATAAAATTAAGATTAAAACTTAAAAATTAAGTAAGTATTAAATGATCTTTCTTCTTAGCAAATAAATCTAATGAACTATTACTTCCCTCAATCTGTAATATCAACCCCTAACGGTTGGAGGATGGGCGAGGATGTGGCGTTGAATGCCTGCCCCCCCCCCCCTCTGGTTTTTTCTATCCCATTTTCTGTGTATAAAAGGTAGAGGGCTATAACTAAGTGACTTTCGAAATATGGGTATGACACATAACTGAGAGTTGAAATTTTTTTAATACCTCCTTCCTGGCGGGCACAGGATGCCAGCAAATCTGGTAAGGTCATTCAGGTAAAAAGTAAAAATATTTTTTTTACTTAAACAAAGCATTTCATGTTATCTAATACTAAAATATCCTATAGTCGTACATCCTCATATGTAATATAGGTGTTCAAGTTGATTTCAGGTTCCAGGTATAATCCTGCAAGTCCTGAACCTCCAGGTCTCCAGAAATCTTTAAACGGTTCCTGTGACCGCAAATTTTTACTTGAAGATTTCAAATTTTAAACTTAGGCTTTTTTATATATCTTCATGACATATTAAAATTTCATAAAATCCGTTGCCGTTTACCTGCAAACCGTCTGTTTGCGGCTGGCAGCTGCCAAGTACTGCTGCCACCGCCAAAATTTATGTTTTGAGACTTCTAATATAAAATTTACATAAAGATAAACATATTCAGAAAAAATTGTTCTTCTATCTTCAACAATAAGAAAATTACAGCCATTTAAGATTTAAAAAAACAGAGATTTTTGTTGTTAAATATAAAAGATTATATTGCCGGATATCCGGCCGGATAGTTTCAATATCCGGTATCCGGCCGGATATTGAAAATGGCCGGATATCCGGCCGGATATCCGGCCACACCGGATATCCGGCCCAACCCTAGTCTAAACCCATTGCAAGATCTATGTAAAACTACCATATGAAATGGAGAACTCAATCAGTTAAGTGGTTAACGATATTCAAACAGATAAAACAAAACTTATACTTTATTTCATGTGTTGGGCTTCGCTTATATGGATGTTATCATCCTCGTCTTATATTAACAGTAATCTAATCTAATCTAATAAAAATATTCTTATCAAACCCTTTGTTAATGTCAAACTAACTCAAATTTAAACGAATTTGTTTTAAAGATACCAGGGAGGGAGGAAAGTGACATTGGACTGTAAAAAAGGCTAGTACCCAAAGTTACACAAAAACGTTGAGTACTATTTGTTTGCTTATATACTTATATCATATTTGATTGGTTATTTCCAAACTTATAGTTGTCCAATCCTTTCAACCAATAAAATTAATTAATAGAAGAGGTATTCTTGTTTATCATCATTTGGGATGTACATAAATTTATCGTCTAGTGTCTTATCCTTTAAGTCCCCTAATAGATATCCTAAATATAATTCGACGTACGTTGCCATATTTAAAAACGGCAGAAATACTTTTATTGTTTAAATTTATTTTGTCAATATGTCGGAAAAGTATTTAAAGAGTGTCTGTAGTTAAGATCGCGCTAACTGTAGGACCGACAATTCTCCTTTAAAATGAAGCTTTTCATAGGTCCTAGGAAGGTTCATAACTATTTTGTCTGGAGGATACCATCCCATGAGAAATCGTCTAAGAAATAGAAGTCCGAATCCCAAAAAATTTTTATTCTATCTTTTAAAACTAAATTAGAAAGGGGAGGGTCGACCTACATCCCTTTTTTTTATTAAAGTGTTAAATATGATTCTTTATTTTATAATTGTTTAATTCATATATAGTTTCGATTTATAAATTTATTTTGGCTTCAATAATTATATGAGATTTTTTATCCTTGTTTTGTAAAAAGTTACATTTTTTACTGGTTCGGAGTCTTAAATATATAATCCCTTGTTAAATTATATTTGTTCCAGGGATCTAAAGGGATAAGACTATGGCCGTTAAATCAATGCACATCCCCAATGATGATACACATAATTAGGAGTTAAGACTCAAGAGGGCTAGGTGTCGCTTCGGGTACTAGACCTAACTCCACGCACCTTGGAACATACATACAATACTTATGATTGCGGTGTAAAGCGTCCCTTCACCCATCAGACAACCAACTCTCTGAGATGCACGACCTTTGTCTGAGAAGTCCCAACTGTGCATGGTAGCGAGTTGTGCCTGTTTTGAGCCAAGGCATTCCCCCCACTCTAACTATTTACGTCGCGCATCTGACATAGTAGCAGTGGGAACCATTTTTTAGTTATGACGCGGTGTCGGACCGAGATTCGAACCTATCACCTTCCCGACGACGAGAGGATGCGCTACGTGTTGAGCCACGGTCGCGGGTAAATAATACACATAATTAGCCCTTCTGTAGTTTACAATTAGTGGTTAAAACGTTTGGACAATCAACTTAAATAACCAGCCAATCAAAATTCGCTTAAGTTCCCAAAGTTGCTAATCCAACGAATTAGAAAACGTTATTATAATATCCTTTGTCCCCTCTTTCTCTCTCTCTCTCTCTCTCTCTCTCTCTCTCTCTGTATTTATCCCAAGTTAATCCTCTTTCCCAAAAAATCTTAGATCGATAGTGTTAAAGAGTTTAATTAATGTAGATAGTTACCTCTTGTAAAGCTTCTTTTGATACTTTAAATAGAACATGTCTCTGTACCAGCGTTTCTCGAGATTCTTCAACTAAAAAAAGATAGATATCTTATAATTATAACCAGCGGCTACGCTTCTAGTCTCTAGGTGCTAAGCTCAAAAAGAAGCAAATAACCAAAATTAAATATTTAAGTACATAATTGTAGACAATTTAATTAACAAATTTGAGAGGCCTAGGATAATTTTGGTAGGGGAGGGGTGCAAGTATTCAGTGATTTTTAAACAAGTTTGAACATGTGAATGTTCCCTGAAAAGCAAACTTGTGGGAGCTAAAGTTTCTTACAGATAAATGATTATACATCGTTTTATTCGTATCAACGAATGTGTTTTACTCATTCATGATTGTTAACTATATAATTTACTTTAAAAAAAAACTAGCTGCTTCACTCCTAGACTCTAAGTGGCAGGGTGAAGTGTCAGAAAATGGTCCAAAACCATCCCATGGCAATTATAAAAGCACAACCTCATCAATCCTGCCATTTCCGAGATCTTTCATTTCAGACAAGAAAAACCTTACTACTTTATATTATTGGATAAAAGTAGAAAAAATAATCTAATCTATTACATGACAGGGATCTAAAGGGATAAGACAAAGGCCGATAAATAGATCTACATTAAGATATATAAGTTTTCCGGAATTTTAAAGTTAGGGGGAGATTTGAAATCTGCATCAAATTTTAAGAATTTTTTTTTTTAAAATTCGTTTTTTGTATAATCTTTATCTAAAAGCGGAAATGCATTTTAAGTTAATTAATTTTGACCAATAGGATAGGTGGATTTTAAACTACCTGCGCTCTAATTGGTTGAATGATATACGACATCCAATCAGAGCGCAGATTTTTTAAATCCACCAATAACAGATGCCAAAATTAATTAACTTAAATTGCATTTCCGCTTTTAGATAAAGAATTATAGAAAAAACGAATTTTATAAAAAAAATCCTTAAAATTTGATGCAGATTTCAAATCTCCCCCTAACTTTAAAATTCCGGAAAACTTATATATCTTAATCTACATCCCCAATGATGCTACACAAAATTACCACTTCTGTAGTACAATTAGTAGTTAAATGTTTGGACACTCGACTTAACCAACCAAGCAATCAAAATTTAATAAAAGTACCCAAAGTTGTTAAAAAAATGTTATAATAAGACTTTGGGGGCTAGTGTAATAAACAGCCGATTGCCCCCTCCCTTCCTGTAATCTATAACATTAACTAACAATATAAAAATACAAATCTAATGATACGATGATGATGCTCAAAAACAAACAAAGTTCTGATATAATTGTGAGAATATTGATAATATTAACAATAAATAACGAAGGAAAATATTTGAAATATGATCTGATATAATATTGATTAGAGATCCTTAAGGTGAGATAACAAATATCACTTTTCATTAGGTTTTCTTTATTTATTAAAAACATTTTTAGTTGTTAAGCGTCTCTATAATTCACTTTGTCTGTCAGTAAATTTGCAAGTCCGTCACGATATTGAGGAAATGTGATCATTGATTTTAAGTAGTAAAGCTTCGCTATAATTTAGTTTGTCTGTTAGTCCATCTGCTAGTCCGTAACGCTATGGGGAATATGTAATTTTCTTGGCTGCTATTTTAGATAGACGACTGATTTTTTTACAAATATTAAAAATTTAAAAATACTTGTGAAAGGTTTCGTGCTTTATAAATTTATTTTTAATTTAAACAAATGCTTCTTATATCTTCTGGAAGTCAAGGAGCTGGAATCGTACAAATTATATAGGTATACCTCACAGTGGGATCTTTTGCCAAAAAACGGGACATTAAGGGTAGACAAAAGTAAACATCAATAAAAAAGCTTGTATTTGACGAAATGATGTAATTTCTTTTGCTTTAACTCAAAATTAACATAAATTTTGCTCCTGTTAACTTCTAATGTGCATTTGGTAAGTACGTCTGGCGGTTTTGGAGGAGCGAAGCTACCCTATTTTTAAAAAATCTATAAACCTTCATAACTTTAGTTAAGATAGGAATATTTTAACAATATAAATGTCTATGTAAATATTTCTTCAATGCAAACAATGTTTGTGAACATGAATATAGCGTCAGGTGCACCCAGTTCGAGTCCCGGCATTTTTAGGTAGGTCCAGTATAAGTAAAATAGGACACTAATAAGGCATGTTTTCTAATGTTTTTTTTACAGATATAAACAACAATAACATAATTTTCAAAACACTTTTGATTTTGTGTTAATACCTTTATTCTAAGTCTAGCTATCTTCATTTAAAGTTTGTATAAGAATATAAACATAATTGCTTATATTATATTCTCTCTCAAACGTATATTTCTCTCTTTCTCTCAGACGCATATATAATGTTTTTGCAATATTATAATTAATCCCCGAATTTGAATTTCTGCTGAACCAAAACCAGTTAGAAATACAATTTTTTTCAGAACACATGAAAGAAGGTGTATCAATTTTTTTTTTTATAGCTAGCCGGTTCTTTTAGTAAGTAGTAGATGTAAAATTTTTCATAGAATTCAGATATGCAATTGGTTTTTTTGTAGACCTCTTATTTTTTAAGTAATTTAAGTTTTTTAAAAAAATAATTAAGTCGGTTTTAAGGTACTAAAACGCAACAAAATAAAAGAAGAAAATGGCCAGTAAGAACAAAAATAGTAAGATCTTTAATTTGACACCTTACTTTTAAAATTCTGATGAGTAATTATTGAAAAAATCTATTTTTTTAACTTCGGTTTAATAAAAACTTTAGACCTAAATATTTTCTCAAACAGACATAAAAAACATGGGTTCATATATACCTTTAGAATCAGAAAAATATTACGAATCCATTGTAAGCAAAATTGAAAAAAAGTAAAAAAAGTAAAAAAATAAATAAATGGCCAATTATATTTTTTGTTCAGGCAACACTATCGTCTTCCCTTTTTTACCCCCTCTTTACCCCCTCTTTACCCCCTCTTTACCCCCTTCCCATTTTTATACTCAATTCAAGAATTAAGACGTTGCCTGTACAATATAATATGATATTTTCATATAATTCCTTTTATTGTAGTTTATATACTATATTGTAAACTTTTTTTTTCAATTTTGCTTACAATGGATTTGTAATATTTTTCTGATTCTAAAGGTATATATGAACCCATATTTTTTTACTTGTGAAATAATAAAATTAAGTTCAAAGTTTTTATTCTCGTGGGTTTAAAAAAATCGATTTTTTCAATAATTACCTGACAGAATTGAAAAAGTAAGGTGTCAAATTAAAGATCTTACTATTTTTGTTCATAATGACCATTTTCTTTCTTTTTTTTGTTGCATTTTAGTACCTTAAAATCGACTTAATTTTTTTTTAAAACTTAAATTACTAAAAAAATAAGAGGTCTACAAAAAAACCGATTGCATATCTGAATTCTATGAAAAATTTTACATCTACTACTTACTAAAAGAACCGGCTAGCTATAAAAAAAAAATAGTTGATACACCTTCTTTAGCAAATTTAATTGCTAAATTAAAGTATTAATAAGTCATCTTTTTTTAAGGACTCCTTGTTCCCTTAAATGTCCATTAAAACCGCGAGAACGGCAAAAATCGTTAAAAATCACACCTACGGCGGCAAATAACGGCGAAACGGTTGGCCGGAGGCAAATAATGCATAAGTAAAAAGTTAGAAAACATTGCAAAGATGACTTTTGGCTCTAAAATGGCTCCTTCCCCCTCTAACGAGGGAAAATTTCAAATTAACAAGAACGAAATTGTTCAAACCATGCAATGTAAAATGCTCAATTACTCAAAAACGACCGGGAGGCCCCAGGTTATGAAAACTGTTTTAAACACAATACATATTGCATATTAATATTATTATTGCAAAACCCGGGGCATCCTGGCCGTTTTTGGGTAAAATGGAGAAAACTGATTTTTTGGGGTTAAAAATCTTAATATTTTTGGTGAAATTTTCTCACAAAATGTCAATTTACACGTACCACCAAAAAAATATTTTTTTTAAATTTTTCTTTAATTAGACATTGGTACAGGTATCTGAAAAGTACCTCAATCAAAAATTATTTTCATAAGATGAACATAAATGTATTTTTTGTTGCTTTGAAAAAATTGTGTAAAAAAATCTGGAAAATCATCAAAACTGAAAAGAAATTTTTCACTACCTTTTTTAAAAATGGCATAAATCCGCCAAAAATGAATATTTTTAAAAAATTTCTTTTCTAGCTGTCTACTTACAGCCATTATTAATTCCTAGGATAGATAAAAGTCAATTCTAAATTTTTTGGATGTCCCACTGGATCCCACTGTGTACCTTTCTTTTTACGGGCTATACCTTTTTCTTTAATAGATAGGAAATTTCAATTGAAAATTTATGTTTTGTCTAAACAAAATATAGATATCAAAACTAAATCCTAAATAAACTATGTTTTTGCCACGGAATATCAATATTACCAATTATATTTACAATTTTGCAATTTTATAGTCATAATTTTGCATTAAGCTAAATAAGTGATTGACGGTTGAAAGGTATGCACATACGATCAAACCTTATGTATATAGCATCTGTACTATAATATACATGTATATACAGATATTTACACCCCTCCCCTTTACCAATGACCTTTTTTGTATGCTAGTAAAATGTTTTCTGATACTTGGCTGTGTTAATATTCCCAACACCATTGGTGATTTTCAAAGACCCAATCGAGGGTCGGCACAAGGTCATTGGGATAAGTGGAAAAAGTTATTTAACCCCTTCCCCCTCTAATGTACCATGAACAATAATGAAAAATTTACCAACTGTTTTTTCTTCAACCTCTTTCACTATTCTTCGGATGCTCTGTCCAAATCTCCTCAAATTGCTGCTTCCTATAATAAAATATAGATTAATCCACCGCTTTTAAAGAGAGTTAAATCGCAGGAATCTAAGGGGATAAGACAATGGCCGATAAATTGGTGTACATCCCCAATAGTTAAATACACAAAATTATCCCTTCTTTAGATTATAATTAGTGATTGAAACGTTTGTAGAATCAACTTAATAAACCAAACAATCAAAATTTATTAATAGTCCAAAAAGTTGTTAGGCCACGGAAAAGAAAATGTGGAAATAGTCCCTTTCGTAACATCGCCCCATAAGGAGCGATTCGTCGTTTTTTTAAATTGGCCTTTATAGGTTATTTTAGGTTAGGTTAGGTTATATTGGGTTAGGTGATTGACCCATAGGGTTTGGTAATTGGCCCCGCAGGGTTAGAGACCCCCGCAGGGGCTAGAAATAGGAGAAAAGCTACTGTGAAAAATACGAGATGTTACGAATGGTACTATACCCGAAAATGTAATTATAAAACTATGGTGACTAGTGTAATAAACAGCCCATTGCCCCCCCCCCTCTCTCTTTCTCTCTCTGGTTAAATATTTAATTGTCTATTATCGTTATATACACATAAGCACAAATATTGGGTAAAATAAATCACCCCGCCCCCCCCCCCCCTTAAAAAAAGACTACGAACCAATAAATTTCAATTAAGGTAATATAAGTTCATAAGAATTATAAAAAACAACATTCTATTTTGCATTTGGAATTTAAATATAACTTAACAGTATTATAAACTTTTTGGCAGTTAATGCCAAAAGTTTACAGAAAATGTGTCTCATTTTTTTTATAGAATTATACATTCACTTTATTTAATGTTATAAAACTATTAGATTTACGTGAATAAAAAAAAGAATGATTTAATTTTGGGCTAAAATATTGTTCAGATATTTCACTCGAATTTTGATGGTTGTTCGTGTTCAATAAAATCACAAAAGATTTTAGCTGTCTCTAGACAAGTTTTCATATTATTTTCATCCTTATAGAAATATTATTCCTTAATTCAAAACTAGTGGCTATTGTGCTAGAGGCCTCTAGGGGCACTTTAGAAGGGAACCCAATTTTTATTATAGTTTTTAAAAGAAAAAGTTTTAAAAATTGGAAGGTGTTTTTTTGGGGGGGAAGGGTAAATTTTTCTAGGGGCCATTTCTCTGGGGAAGAAGGTGGTTGCGCTCACCCAAAATAGTTATAAATTTTCCAAGGGCCCATGAGAAGCTACATTGTAAATGAGAACCCTATCGGTTCAGCGGTTGGCGAGTCAACACACACACATACTTTTACTTTGTTATAAGGGCTTAGATTCACACATGTTAAATATTTTTTACCTGCTTCTTTAAAGCTGCCTTTCTTTGGTGACTTTCTTTCTTGTGAATTAGTTCTCGACCTGGCCATTGTTCAAAACTCACTCCCTAGCCTAGGAATAAAAATAAATATTCTATTTTATAATTTAAAATTATGGTTATTTTACTCATAGATGCATAAATAATACTTCACAATTGTATAGTTAGTATGTAGTAATGGAGAACTGTAAACGCAGAGTCCAGTGGTTTATTTATTTATCTTTTAAAATCAATTTTTATTAATTTTTTAACAGCATTTTTTATGTGACATAAGTATTCTATATATCTAATTTTTGATTCCTGTATTTAACAGTTTTGCAACAAATTTACACATAATTTTTTAAAGATTATACATTTATATTCTGCTAATTCAGTTAGGACACTCTACAAGTGTTATTGTTCGTTTGTCCTACCGTTCCAGAGCCTCGCCTTCATGGATAATGTCATCATTGTTTTTTACTAATTGCTTCATTTGACCTTTAAAATAACTTATTTGAACTTCAAACGCTTGTAAGGAATTGACATATAGAAAAAAATATGATTGTAAATTATAATGTCATCTTAAGTTGGATAACCTTTATTTAGAAATGTAATTGAGATTTTTTCTTTATTATTCCAAGAATTAAACCAACATTCCTGGCAATATGTTATTGGTTTAACAAAGAATTGGTTTATAAAAAAAGAATGCTATCTCAAATAGTAGCGAAACTTTAGAATGTTGGAGTTAAAAATACTGAAGTCAGTTTAATATACAGATTAATTCTAATAAATGTCAACATCTATTAAAGCGATTCTCTAAGTCAGACAGTAGGACAAACGAACATATGTAAATACATAATAGTATTTAAGGACATTATTACATTTTAGGACTTGATTATAGAGATGCTTTGCTTATAACATTTAACTTGTTGTCCTAGCCTTCCAATACCAAAATCAGATAAATAAGATATTTAAATCATTTAAAGGAACTAGACTGTCATCAAAAAGTGTAAAAATCTAAATGTTTTTAATTTACTGACTTTCTAGTAACGATAATAAACGCAACCAACTGTTACAGGAATCATCAATGATGATTCATCATATCAAGTTTGTGATCGATAGAACAATTTTAACATGCATAATTTAATAATAAGAACTATCTGTTACGGACGGAAGAATGTACGGACTAACCCAAATTATAGAAAAAAGCCCCCCACCCACTTTTAAAAGAGTCGGGAGAGAAGGGGAGGGGTTACAGTTGAAGAATGGATGGAAGTAACAAAAGAAAAAAAAGGATATTGAAAAAATAGAAAATGACAAACTGACAGACTTGTGTAACTTATAGAGAAGCTACTAACATATTTATTTTTCTAATTAAAAATGAAATGGAATATTTGAAAGTTTAAAGAAACTATTGAAATGTCAGTAATATTGGAAGCCATTAATGTGGATACAAACTTCATTATATTTCCTGTCAATAAATGTAAATAATAAATTTAGTTTCAAATTTCAAATTAATAAATAGATTAGCTCTATCAGTAGGTTAAATATTATTAATGGATTTTTCCTATTATATAAATTAGCAAGCTTTTTCTGTCTGTAGCGAAGGATCTCGCAAACCGCTGAACCGGTATGGTTTTCCTTTACAGTGTAGCTTCTCATAGGTCCTGAAAAGGATTAGTCTTTTGGGGGGAGGGAACCAACACCCTCACAAGAGAAATCACCAAAAATAGAAAAATATAAAGCTCCGCGGATTTTTTTGGTAAACAGCTGATCTTAACAAAAATTGAAAAGAAAACATTTTTTGTGTCCCTAGAGGCTTCTAGGGGCGTAGCCGCTAGTTAAAAAGAATGAGTTAAAATTTGGTTATAGCATTACATTGAAAGGCAAACTGAGAAAGTTATTTAATCCTGGATAATCCAGAATATGTAATAATGCTTTTAAACAAGGATCTCTAGCCGCCAATTTTCTTCACAATAATGTCTTGTGGAATTTTTAAAACGGTACATTCTGATTAAAAATCTTTTAAAATTTCCCAGAAAATTGTTGTTATAGAACTCTGACATCACAACCCTCATCTTTAGGGCTGTGGGTTATCAAAAGATTAAGTGGTTAGGCGAAATTTTAGGGTGCTGAACCCTGCGGGGCCGATACCCGCAGTTCCTCAACCCTGTGGGGTTAACAGGTTTCCATATAACCTAACTCTACTTGTAAAGTAATGAACTAAAAACTAAAAACTAACCCCTTCCCCACATTTATTTCAACAGTAAGGGGGATAGGGGTTCATTTCTTAACTGGCATTTTGCGAGAAATTTTTGTTGCTAATAATATGCAGTTGACGAGCCATGTATTTTAAAATTTTAAATTAGTGGCTGCGACCCTAGCCTTTAGCAACTTTGCTCGGGCGGTCAAACATAGCTTAAAACCACCCAAAGATATTGATAAGATGAACTCTATTGAACGAACTATTTCCAAGATTATGTAAAACAATTTATAACTACCAGACCAGATAATTCAAATCAGAATAACCCTACGATGACATTAAATAGCAAACATTATAGTCATTCATCGCATCGTATTATAGACAGCTTTCCGTGAATATTAAAATAAAAAATGAAGAAACAAGATTAAAACCAGTTTAGTTAGCCCGAGGGGCCAAAGTCCCAGGCTAAAAAAATTATATTAGTTTTATGACTTTAATTTGATATTCTAGGGAAATTGTCTGTAATTCGATGCTACACATGATTTGTCAGTAATACTGCGAACGGTTCCAATCCAGCGAATATTTATCATTTTCGAAGCCATACTGAAAACGGACTTAAGCGTATTTTTGTAATAATGACAATTTATTACAAAAATAAATAAAAATTCACCCAATCTAGGCAATAAATATAGATTATTGTTCCATAATATTCTTATCTTTTAATGAACTGGTAAATACTTGATTTTTATTAAATAGAGCAAAAGTATTACACTTCAAATGGATTAATAATTGCTTTTTTTTTGGCTCGATGAGATTTATATCATAAAAAATAATTATCAGTTTTCAAAGTATGGAGCTAAAGTTGCTTCTTTTAATTTTAGTGTAACTTTAAAGCCGAAAAAACATTTTCTTTATTGCCAATGACTCCAATTACAGTTTAAAAGTTTAATTTAGGACTTACATTAAATTTAATCTTTCCAAAAACCTAATTGTAATTGTGAAAAATTTAAGTTGAGCTGGCCCAAAAAAGAATAATATATACAAAAAAATTTGGCGTAAGCTGTAATTTTTTATTTTGTTTATGCATTTAATCAGTAACGTGCACAAAAACGTGTACAAATTGGTTATTGTTATTGTACGATAACATTCTAATGTTTTTTTTACGCAATTCGTAATAATATAATTTTCTTTCACATTACAGAACAGAGCTGGATCTTTAAATCATTTCAATGGTGCGCCAAATTGGGGTGCGCCAAATTTTTTAGCCAATCACAGCGCGGTATTTCGTAAAATGCTGTGCTCTCATTGGTGGAAAGTTAGCTTACCCCGATTTGGCGCACCACTGAAATGATTTAAAGATCCAGCTCAGGTTAAAACTGTGTACATAAAAATGTTACAACAACCCCTACATCCATCATTGACCAGTCTGTGCTTGCATTGCATTAAAGAGGATCACTTATTTCTGTAAAGTTGTGTGTAACAGTTTAGTTAAATGCTCTTCTTAAGAACAATTTGACTTAATAAGAGCATTTGACTCAATATTTACACACAATTTTACGCAAAATATGCAAAAAAAAAAGTAAAAAAACTAAACAAGTAATTGTATTTTAAATCAGAAAAAAACAAGATCAAAAGAAGGATAAGATCCCAAAAATATATATATTCAATGAATTTTGTGAAAAACAACATTTTCAGCATTCATGCATTAAATTGTTTTTAACTCTTTTATCAAATGAAACTAAATTTAAGTCAGATTAAAAAGAGTTATATTGTGATAGAAATTTCCTAAAATGAGATAAAAATACGTTATACGTATGTGTTTTTTTCTTTCCATTGTGACTTTGAAACCGATTGGAATCCGCTGGATTAGAACTGGTTCTAAGCCATACTGAAAACTTATATATAGCTTCGTATTACAGACTATTTTCTACAAATATTAATATAAAAATGATAAAATTAAAACCAGTTTTCTGAGCCCGGGCCCACTGCCACGCGGGGCTAAGAAAATTAGTTTGAATCTTATAATTTTTCATTTTAATATCCGCGGAAAGCTGACTTTATTACGATGCAATGAAAACATTTTTCTTTCTTTCTAAAGCAAGCCTTGAGTATATTGATAATACCTGTTGCTGGCAGGATCTACAGGGCTACAGGTGTGCACACCAGGATTTATAAATATATTCAACAAGTGGAGGGGTCAGGCTCACCATAAAAACTATTCCAAACAGAGAACAACAGAGAGATACAGATTTAACAGAGAGAGAGAGAGAGAGAGAGAGAGAGAGAGAGAGAGAGAGAGAGAGAGAGAGAGAGAGAGAGAGAGAGAGAGAGAGAGAGAGAGAGAGAGAGAGAGAGAGAGAGAGAGAAAGAGCAGAGCATTACGAGAGATTAAAGAAGAAGGAGGTCTGTGTATTAGAAGAAAGAGAGAGAAGATTTCTACACCTCAGAGACAAGTTTTCTTAATTGCTTTCATTTTTTCATAATATACCAAGAAATTACAGATATTAAACAGATAAATTTTATATAACCATCTTTAGAAATTTATTTATTATATTACATCACTTCTATAATGTATTTTTCTGTATTTTGAAATGTCAATTAAAACAATCACAAATTACTTTTGATATGTCCAAAAAATGTGTTACAATCACAAAAACGTTAATATCTCTCATCGAAAGATACACTTGTATGAAAATAATTTTTTTCATAAGAGAAATATCCTCTGCTTTTGTGGTACATTAATATAGAAATAAGGGAATAAAATTTGAGGGCGGGGGATTTTTTTTCTTCGTAAATTTATTTGAAAATATTTTTTTTTATTTGTTATGTAAATATAATCATTGTAATTGTCATATATTTACTGAAAGTAGATAAAGAATATTAAAAAGGAAATATTAATATTAGATATTTAGATACGATTTTTTTTATTAATCTTAAATAAACAATATTCTAATAAGTGGCCACTTAAGAGTAATTTGAGATAGGGGAAAATGTGATCTTGGCTCGCAACGCTTGTTCAATAATTTTTAGGTAACCTGTATTTAGATTAAGTATGCTAAACATGCATATCTGTGAACTTAAAATAGATTAAAAAACAAGGATAAAAGCATTCATAAGTAGCGAAGCACAATGAAATCATGGATTACCATGGATATTTTCTAAATTATGTTCCATATTGATGAAAATGTTGAAAAAGTTTCAGTCGTCTATCTTGTTTAGGAGTCGAGAAAATACGTTTCTTCCAAAAACGTTTCATACGGACATATCGAATTATAGAGTAACTTCGCTACTAAAAAAAACATTGATAGCTTCAATGAAACGATATCAAGCGGTTACAGATATTTTTTTAGAAGGTCATGCCGCCTCTTTTATGGAAAAAATTCAAAAAAAAGTTAAAAAAAAACAAGGATGACAACATCCATAAGATTAAGCAGCGAAACTAAAAATAATGCATTGATTGACAAATGGATAAAGTAAGTTATAGACAAGTTGGTCAGAAAAATAAGGAAAAGAGCGAAAATATGCGAATATAAAACTATTAAAAATCACGAAACCTTTCAAAAATAAATATTTGCTTTTTGTAGCATGACTGTCAGATCGACGGGCAAAGTTGTATGATGGATGCTCTTTAGAAAGGGGTATAACTTTAACAAATCAGTAGTCTTTCTTGAATAGCAGCCAGAAAATCAAAATTTCTTTGCCATAGCGTTACGGACTGACTAAATGACGGATGGACAGACAAAGTGATTTATAGAGTTGCTTCACCACTTACAAATGTAGTGGAGAACCGCTATTCCAGTACATGCACAAATGATAATGGCTTTATAATCCAAAAATAAAATGTTTTTTTTATAAGGCTATACTTCAAAGAAAGAAAGAAAAATTTACAAGCTGTGAAGAGGAGAAAATGAGAAGTTTGTACTTGATTCAATTAGATTTCATGTTCTTGTAAAAGAGGTTTTTCACCTTTACCTTTACTTTTTTGGCATAAACCTTTAAATCCCGGGTGAAGGGTAAAAAAACCTACACCGCCCATTTGTAATGTTCTTATTCTTGGTTAAGTAAAATTTGAAGTTTTTTGAAAAAAATTATACAATAATTGTTAAATTATGGGGGGGGGGGGGGGTTGATTCACAGGTCGATTAGAGGAATGTATGCTTTTTTATATGTACATTTTCTCTCTCTTTTTTTTACTTTTTTTCATCTTGTGTAAACATTAAAATAAAGAATTTACAGGAGAAAAAAAACTGTTTAATAAAAAGCTTACAAAAATGGTAACTTTATCTTATTAGGGGTGATTCGTAATGGATATAGAATAGGTGGATATTGTAAGAGATTCTCGCATACCCTGACAAAATGTTTCTTCAGGCTGGCTAATATATCGATACCCTTTATGCCCCCTCCCCTTATGACTTTATCACATCCATTACCATGGAGGGGGGGGGGGGAAGGAGGATGTTGGGGGTGTCCAAAATCCACGAAAATAGCTTAAAAGCATAACAGGACCAGTAGGTATAATCCCTGAAGAGTAGAGCCTAATCGGTTCAGTGGTTACTGAGATATTAAGCTTCAGACAGACGGACAGACATCGTTCTACTTTGTATTATAGATGAAAACAAACATTTTATGTTAAAAAAAAACTTTTGTACGTACAGAAATATTTTTTAACTGATCAAAATATATTCCTACTTTTGAGCTGTGTATTTTTTTGTGGATAGTCTCTTTTCAACACTAGTGCCATGTATTGTTCTATGTTTTTAATGTTGTCATTACTTTCTATTGTAAAGTATTCGATGTCATCTGAACTGAGGCTTTGCAACTATTTAGTGTTTAGTTAGATGCAACCTACCTTTGTAAAAGCAAAGCTTTTCTATAATTAGGGTCGGTCCGTACGTCCGTCCGTCCAGAACAGACAGCTTTTCTCGTTAATTTAGGCATGTTGGAATTGTCCTATCGATTTCAAACTTTGCAATATGATTCCTGTAGTAGTTATGTACGTTTTTGGAAGCGTAGCAACTCAATAATCGTTCTTAGGTTCATTTTATTTTTTTGACAATTTATTATCCTATCTATCTGATTTTTGGAATACTAATTCATATTACCACAAGGTACAATGTTATAAGCGAAGTATCTCTATAATCAAATCCTAACAGCATCCTTTATTTAAGAAGTTTTGCAATAAATTTACATACAATTTTTTTAACTTATGAATTAATATTCTGCTTTTTCAGTTCTGACATTTTGCAATTGTTTATGTTCGTTTGTCCTACCGTTTCAGGGCTTTGCTTTTATGGATGTTGTCATCACTGTTTTTTTTTACAATTTTATAATACAAAGTAAATTGATGTTAAACAGTTTGTCTCTAAAATATCTGCTTACAGACGTGGTGGAACAGATAGACGTATATTAAATAACCAAAATATTTTTTGCTTATTAAGATCTAAATGATCTAGGTATAGGATATGCATAGATAACCTAAATGTAGAGAAACTGCGCTATTAAAAATCAATTGTTTTATTACTAAACTAGCGGTTGCGCCCATATCATCTAGGGGCTTTATTTCCAATGAGTAGGGAAGGGCAAAAATAGCCCAAAATAATTATAAGATTCTAACCTAAAAGTGAAATAGTCTATAACCATCCCGGAACACATGTGAAGATTCTCTTAAAGGGAGAACTCAATCGGTTTTTAGTTATTAAGATTCTAAGCTACAGACAATAAAACTTGCTACTTTAAATAATAGGATAAAGAAAATGAGAGTTTAAATTGATAAATTTATTCCAAACCTAAACTTTAAAAATTAAATTAAAAGACTTTTTTATATTTGTGACCTGAACTATAATTTGTATCAATAAGTACAAGTTGATTACGTACATTTTTCCAATCAAAATACTATTAATTTAAAAGATAGTAAAGAAAATATTGCGTCACGCACCTAACACGTTGCAGGGATTTAAAGGGATGTGATAATGGCCGATAAAATAATGTACATCCCCTATTATGATACACAAAATTCCCTTTTATGTAGATTACAATTTTTGGTTGAAATGTTTGGACACTCAACTTATTGAATCAACCAACAAAAAATTATTAAAAGTCCCAAAAGTTGTAAAGCCAACGAATAGAAAAACTTTATTAGTTACAGTGGGGACTAGTGTAATAAACAGCCCATTGTCCCCTTTCTTCCTGACCATGCTGTCATATCACGAGGAAAAGAAATCATTTTCAGAGGACTCACCATGAAAAAAGAATTTTATAAGGAGCTTTTTATAATACCATAAAAAATGACGTCATACTGGCCTAACATTGGTCAATTATAATGTATACTAGCCTGCCATTGGCAATTTAGTCTGTGCAGTGGCCTATCATTAGTCATTTGTATTTTATGACGTCATTTTTATAGGTACTATAAAGAGCTTCATACCTGTAATTTGTTGTTTGTTGGTGCTTTCACACAATGTACCTTGTTGAGCACTTATAACCTCCCCCCCCCCCCCTCCCATATTTTCAAATTAAGAGGGAGTTTGGTAGTTTTTTCGTCTGTTTATTTGTCAGCTTAGGTCAGGTTAGGTTTGTCTTGCAGTACTTGGTAGCCTGGCAGGGTTAGGGTAAAGAAGGTTACAATTCTTTAAAATTTACATTCAACTATGGACAAACAAATAGACATGTCTTGGATACTTAATAAAAAAAGTAATAAAAAAGTAATAATGTCAGTTCATTAAAATCCATAGTGGCATTACCCCTAGCATATAGAGGCTCTTATTTGATTATAAAATTAAAACCACCTGTGGACCTTTGCAAAGCTTCACCATCAAAGAGAACTTAATTGGTTCAGTAGTTATTGAGATATTAAGATGCAGACCGAATAGCCATACAGATTGAGGGTAGAAAAATTGCACAAAACAATCCCAACATTTTAATCTAAATGTAAAATAGCCTAAAACAAGCCTACCACCTCTGTGGAGCTTCCTGAAATGGAGAACTCAGTCAGTTCAGTAGTTATTGAAATATTAAAATTAAGACAAAAATCGTTCTACTTTATATAATAGGAGGAGAGAGTATGTGTGGTATTCGGCAACCCTAGGCCATGGTTTTATGGCAACCCTGCTCCCGACTTGTGGGAGGTCCGAGGGACCTCCCCTGAGTAAGGGGGTGGGTACACTTGAACCCTCCCCCATGCATTAAAAGTATTTATAGTTTTGACAACCCTATTATGGTTAATCTGATTTGCTTGTTCCCCCACCCCTTTCCAGGGATGGGGGATAAATGTTGCCTATTTTGTTTATTGTATGTATATATATATTTAACCTCTGATTTAGTACTAATTATTCCAATCTGTGCATTGACTATTTTGTTGTATTATAAATCAGTAACCTTTAGACTCTGAATAAAGTAACACCCAATTAAATTCTGTTTGTTATTTGGTGATACGTAGAGAAGCCCAGCTTCTCTATAATTATACTTGTCCACGTCTGTTCACACTGCCGTAATACCTGAACTTGGGAAGTGGCTGACAAACCGTGGCCGCTACCACAACTTTTGGTGACAGCTGCAAGGTTAGGGCAAACACAAGTGTAGAGCAGATGTGCAGCTGAGACTAAGGTACTCCCAGCAGTAAACTGGCGAAACTGACACAAGCAACCGCGAAGCAACCTGAATTACCCACCCTGGATAGCAGTGTCTAACTCTATATCCGGCAGTTGTGGAAGTGAGAACCTTAGTAACCTGCCCTGGGTAATAGTATCCAGCCGGCAAAAGACGAGCAGAAGGAGACCAAGTGGGCCTCCAGAGCTGGGAAGAGCGGCGAAATCTAACGGAAAACCGCAGAGAGTGGCGAAATCTAACGGAGAACAGCGGAGAGCGGCGAAATCTAACGGAGAATCGTGCGTGAAACGGCTGAAACATGCCCGCTGACTGGCTGAAGCAGGCCAAGTAACTGTAGACGGCGGAAACATGCCCACTGACTGGCTGAAACATGCCCATTGATCGGCTGAAACATGCCCACTGACTGGCTGAAGCAAGCCAAATAGCTGCAAACTGTGAATGAAGTTACAAGTATAGTGTACAAGTGAGAGAAAAACTACGCTAGCTTTGAGTATCCCGGGAGGCTACAGCGCAGCCGCCCACTGAGAAAAGCAGATATTTTATCGGATTTATGTATTGTCACCTTGGTGTGAGAGACAAACAAAAGATTTAGGGCAGGGACTGGTAAACAATTGCCTGGACTTTTGATAAGCCCGAAAATAGAACCCAGGTGCAAGATAACAATGCATTGTTAAAATTGGAGCCACAACCCTGCAAATACACCGCCCCTACCCCGACAGAAGGGGAGGGTCCCCCATAAATTAAAGTGAATATAATCCAATGTGACATTTGATAAGCCAAGGATTAAGAAGAAGCCCACCCATTTCTCATAACTTAGTCACCTGAAACCCGCGGCACCCCCTCCCCCCCTCTGGGGAAGGGCGGAATTACCCCGTCCCCTCACGTGTTCCCCCTTCTCCCCGCACTCAGATATCTCCGTCCATCGTGCAGAGAGAGAGACCGGGAAACGGAGCGCATCGCACGGTCTGCGCGGAGAAGCTCGGAACACAACGAAATCCGTCGGACAAAAGGCAGAAAACGGACCAATGAGAGAGCTAGTTGAGGGGTAAGCGGGAGTTTTACCTGTGCGTGCGCGCTCAAACAGTGTATGAGCGCTTTGTGACGGGGTATTGCACACACACACACCAAGGAGGAGAGCAACTCTATAGCACACAAAGGATAGATAACAAGGAATTGTAAATCTCCAACCCCTATCTACAGTGTGATAGGGAAAACCAAATCAGTTCCTGACATCAGCTCAGACCCTCAACATCTTCCTAGCTCTGCCAGCCTACCTCAAAGCTGAGTGACTAGTGAGAAAATCTATAAGTGTATATATATAATTATATTAGTGTTCCCAACTATCAACCAAGTGATAAAGGTAGCGATTGTTGGTGTAGTGCTTGAAAGCTTAAGTGAAAACAACTAATAGCCTTTGCTTCAATTAGTGACGAGACCCTGGCCGCCGAGATCCCGCAGCTGCAAGTGATGGGATGGTGGCTGTCCGGCCGGTGCCCCCACTGGTGGATGGTCCTGTGGGGCCTACTGCTGGCCGCTGTGTGGCCCACCGCCAGCTACGTTCTGACAGGGTGGGATTGTGCCAACCCTACTCATGTTACAGCCTTCAACAAGGACCGGATGTGTAGCCAGGAGCCGCTGCACCAGGAAGTGCCCCTGGGCCATGAAGTACACATCCTGCAGCAGGTCAAGATCCGGGAGACTACTGGGTACAGCTGCCAACTCACTGTGTCCCAGTGGACCTTTCGGTGTGGCGTCTGGGGCCACCTGAAGATGACATCGGTCCCCACCCTTATGCGGCCAACCAAAATTGACCCGGAAACCTGCCGGGACCTAGCCCGGAACCGAGTCTACACCCTGCCAGGAAAAACAAAGCCATTGACATTTCAGCTGAACCACCCCCTGTTCTTCACCCTAGACATGGTGGGGGCGCTGGTGAACAGCCCAGAGGGTGTGGGCTGTGAAGGAGAGGATGTACACTTTGAAGGCCAGCTGTATCGCAACGAGTTGGTGCTCCAGGAGAGGAGGCTGCTAGTCAAGGAGGAGACCTATGTGGTGGAGGACGGACGGGTGGAGTCCCAGTCCGACCACCTGACCCTGTCCTGCCCCCAGTCAGAGCTGTCCTGCGTTACCAAAGAGGCCACGTATGTGTGGGACCACCTGGGAAGGGATTGCCCCCTGAGAATGATCCGCAGCCTTCAGCCTAGTCTGGTGATGGATGCATTCTTGGTTGACCATCAAGCACAATTCTTCATCAACATGACTACACCCATCTCTATAGTGAACTCCGACTTTGAGGCCCATGCCACCAACCACCCGGCACTGTTCGTGGTGGCTGACCCGGCCGCGGCACTGCTGCCTAGGGTGTCGGCCAGGGACGTGGATGCCCCCCTCCAGGCCCAGATACACGCGGCCTACATCGGGTTCACACTTGAGACCAGGATGCGGAGCGCAGCTGCAGAAGAGGTAGCTGCCAACTGCTGGAAGCTCCAGCAACTGGACCCGGCGCACCCGGTGTGCGTCCAAGGGAGCACGTTCTCCATCTTGAGGGGAGATGTGTTGCTCCAGCTTACCTGCCAACGAAACAAGTATGTGGTGCGGGAGAGCAGCGAGTGCTGGGACAAGGTGCCGGTAGAGCCCACCGGATTCGTAGACGCAGTTACGAAGGTGTACAGCAATCACGCCACCAAGATTCCCTGTTCCTCCACCTACCCCTTAACCGTGCACGCCGAGGAGGGGTGGATAGAGCTGACTCCAGCCCCTAAGAAGAGGCCGCCCCCGCTGGAGACGCCCAAACAGCTGCTGACCGAGCCCTTGGATGACTTTAGCTTGGGAGGGCTGTATTCCCAGGCTGAACAGAATGACTGGCAGCAGCTACTGTCGTTCCCGGCATACAAGGCCGCCATGCTGACCGGCCTCTCGTATGGCTCCTGCGTCCAGCAGGGAAGCTGTGCGGCCACAGGAGATCATGGAATTGTATCCTACAACATAGACAGACTGGCGGAGGAAGGGGAGGAATCACTGGACCTCTGGGCTGGCTTCCGACAGGCCATCCATGAATGGGGAGATGGCGCGGCCATACTGTGTCTGTTGCTGTTGATCCTCAAGCTACTGGGTGACCTGACAATTATCTCCCTGGCAGCAGCACAAGGAGGTGTGCGTGCCGCCCTAAATTTGATGTCCCATTTGTTCCTGTACCACCCAACGCTCTACCGCAAGGCCTTGGCTAGGGCCAGGGCCAACCACACCAAATCTCGAGACTTCTTGAGACTTATAGTTTTGACAACCCTATTATGGTTAATCTGATTTGCTTGTTCCCCCACCCCTTTCCAGGGATGGGGGATAAATGTTGCCTATTTTGTTTATTGTATGTATATATATATTTAACCTCTGATTTAGTATTAATTATTCCAATCTGTGCATTGACTATTTTGTTGTATTATAAATCAGTAACCTTTAGACTCTGAATAAAGTAACACCCAATTAAATTCTGTTTGTTATTTGGTGATACGTAGAGAAGCCCAGCTTCTCTATAATTATACTTGTCCACGTCTGTTCACACTGCTGTAATACCCGAACTTGGGAAGCGGCTGACAAACCGCGGCCGCTACCACATATGCCTTTTCAAGATACAAAATGTAAATAATTATGGACAAGTCCTACATTTCGTTTGTGGAAAAATTATAACCTTTCACCCCTTTTTTTCAGAAGATAAAGAAGATGGGGGTTGAGGAGTCAATGGAAATGAATGGGGTACTAGAAGGAAGCTCTTTTTGTGCCTATAAAAATGACGTCCTACAATACAAATAACCAATGAGAGGCCAATACACAGACTAAATTACCAATGACAGACCAGAATACATTTTAATTGACAAAAGGTTGGCCAGTATGACGTCAATTTCTATAGACATTATAATCGACTTAATCATGAAGCCCTTATCCTACGGGGGCCATTATCCTGCTGAGCTATCCTATTCATAGCCTAACTTACTACACCAAAGTCACTACCACTCTAAGCAAACAAATATGAAAACCTTATTTGTGCTTCACTTGGTGTTTGAAAGAAATCGCCAAAATTACTAATGCATAGTGTTGAAATGTTAATATATATATATATGTATGATCAATGATTAGATAGGAGTCAGACAGACATAGATAACAGGAAAACATCATATAATCTAATTTAATTGATCAAAACTAACAAAATTTGTTTAACAAAAACAAAAATATCCAAAACTCTAGTTGCTATTTATGAAACATTAACGTCGGGTCCGACACCCGGTTATTAAGCTAAAAAACACTCTTTGATTTCACGACCATTGTCTGGAAGTCCCAGCTGTGCATGGTAATGAGTTTTGGGCCAGGGCATTTCCCTGTCTATTAATGTCGCAGTAGAAATTAATCTCATTGTATCTAGTTATGACGTGGTGTTGAGTCGAGGTTCGATCTCACAACCAAAAATTTACAATAGTTATCTTATTTTATAGTTATGTTACATATTTCGAAATGGACTTAGTAACAATTTTGTATTTAAAGTAACAAGATTTTCTTATGTATCCTATACTGTTGTACATGTATTAAGTAGTACTATATTTTGTATGTCCCTTACGATCTCACTAACCACTAAGCCAAAGGTTTTCAATTTTGGAGAAACCTCGCAGGTACCAGGGTGAAATTAGACATTTTTTTTTCTTTCGTTTTAAAGTCCGGTGATGGTTTTAGGTTATTTTTCTGCTCTTTTCTACCCCTTCAAATACAGACACCTAGAGGGTAGGGCCGCAGCCGCTTGTAAATAGAATTAATAAAACTTTTGTTTGACTGGGAAATTATATGAAATCCCTTGATAATTTATCCTGAAGAAACAAACTTGAAACATACAAACATAACATTTTATTTTCTACTAAATTCACTAAAAAGCAAAAACAGTTATTTATCGCATCGTATTATAGACAGCATTCCGCATATATTAAAAATTAAACATAAAAAATTAAGATTAAAACCAGTTTTGTTAGTCCCGTGAGCCGAATGGTTCGTGCTGACAAAACTAGTATTAATTTTATTTTTACATTTTTATTGATATTCGTAGAAGTTGTCTGTAATACGATGCTTTATATAATTTTTCAGTATGGCTGAGAACCAGTTCTAACCCATTTGATATTAATCGGTTTTGAAGCCATAATGGAAAAATTTTCTTGATACATAAAGAACATGAATGTTTTCCTTCAGAGTTTTGGGAGAAGATTATTATGTTATTATCATTTGTACAGTTATGTAAACGTTGTTTTTAATTCATCATCTTACAAAGTCTTTTGATGTTTAAATTTTTTCTTGAAATATAGGGACAGAAATAACATGTTTGAAAGCAAATTATTTCTATCTGCCTGAATGACCCAGAAAGGTTTGGTAGCTTCCTATGGCCGCCAGTATGGAAATAATCAGATGGGGGCCGATTGACAACCCCCCCCCCCCCCCCCCACCACAACATAATTGGGTTAACAAATAATAAAAAATATTTTTCAAAGAAAAAAAATTATGTTTATTTGTACAAGTTACTTACTCAATGAACAAGAATAAATTCTTTATATGGAAAAATAATATATTTAGGAAAATCTAACAAAAGATAAATTAATCTTGAATTTACCTATCCCTATACACTTTTTTCATAGACAAAATATGAAAGCTTGCATACCTAAAATACTATTTAGGATGATGGATGTGTGTATAGTAAACACGAGTAAATACGCCTTATTTTATTCATTGAAACGCATATTGATATTGACACTTACCTCAGAGATCTAAAAGGATAAGACAATGGCCGTTAAATTGATGTACATCCCAAATGATAATAAACAAAATTTCTCCTTCTCTAGATTACAATTAGTGGTTGAAACGTTTGGACACTTAACTTAATAAACCAACCAATTCAAAAGTACCCAAAATTATTAAGCCAACGAATAAGAAAACGTCATTATAAAACATTAAGGAATGTTTCCCTGCACTTAGCTCTACTCAAATTCCACAAATACCAACTTGTAGTAAAATACAGGTATGATAAGCAGAAGACCTGTAAGTATTTACCGGTCAAATGCGTAGCTGAATTATGAATATATTAAAAACTAAGGCCTCTAGGGGCATGTGGGGGGAGTTATTTTCAATTATAGTTTTGAAAAGAAAAAGTAAAACAAAAAATATCTGGGAATGATTTCTATTGTGGTGGTACCCTTCCCAAAAATAGTTATAAACCTTACTTGGACCTATGATAAGATACATTGTACAGGAGAACTATATTGGTTCAGCGATTAGCGAGATCCTTTGGTACAGATAGACACCATGTTACTTATATGAATAAATAAAACAAATATAATAATTTATTACATTTCCGAGATTTTTGAAGATTGTTTCTGTTAAAATCTAATGAGTATCCAATAATTCAAAAATTCATGAAATTGTTGTCTGCAGGTGGCTAATACCTATCAAATAACCAATCAAAACACAAAATAATTTGAATTAATATGCATCTAAACTAGGGTTGGGCCGGATACTTTTTTGGCCGGATACCGGATACCGGATATCCGGCCCAACCCTAATCTAAACTTGGAATACTAAAACTTGAATGAATGGATAAAAAAAGTATGAAATTGATTATTTTTCTTGTTGGACATACGAATTGATTATTTTAAAACATGGTGTTTATCAACTGATCAAAAAACAATCATAATAAAATGCACGAAAGTAAAGTTAAATAAAATTGACATATGAATATGTATATATATGCTTCAAAAAGAATTGGTTGTCTGATGGGTGTTACCGTATTTAATAGGGGGAGAAGTTTTTTCTATGTCTAATTCTTGCGTTTGGCCCATACTCCTGCGGTGCCTTAACCCTGCGGGATGCTCCAAATACCCAATATTACCTCACCTAAATTAATTAACGATCTACCGAAAATTGACTCTTTCCTTAATTTCAATTCTTTGTAGAATTCATTTATTGCTCGACTTGGCAATTTGAAGGATACCTAAATCAAGTTTATTTGATATTTTTATAGGATCTTACTTAAAAGCTGAGCTACTCGTACAGGAAAGACCTACAGACGCATACACCTTTATATGTATAAAAGTTTACTTTAAAAAAAACCCTAGACGGAACTACGGACCAATAATTTGCTGATGTTAGCAAATTCCATGATATTCACATCACACATAACAAATATGTCCCTAGTAGTTTTTACCCCTTTTCGGTCAGATTAGAAATCCACAGTCACTAGATTTCAGATTTAAATCTGTCTCAATATGACTCTTTGTTACCAAAGTTCAGATATGACAAAATTTGACCAAAGTTCAGATTTCAATCTGAAATTTAGTGACATTATGTCAGGTTATTTTCTCATTTTTGGCAATGCAAACAAATCTGACACAATATCACCAAAAGTCATATATGACAATTAGAGACATAGAGTCAGAGTTGGGGAAATTACCTAATCTGACACATTATTGCCAAAAGTCATATATGACATTTTGTGAAATAGAGTCAGATTTGAGAAAATTACCTAATCTGACACAATATCACTAAAAGTCATATATGACAATTAGAGACATAGAGTCAGAGTTGGGGAAATTACCTAATCTGACACATTATTGCCAAAAGTCATATATGACATTTTGTGAAATAGAGTCAGATTTGAGGAAATTACCTAATCTGACACAATATCACTAAAAGTCATATATGACATTTAGTGACATAGAGTCAGAGTTGGGGAAATTACCTAATCTGACACAATATCACTAAAAGTCATATATGACATTTAGTGATATAAAGTCAGAGTTGGGGAAATTACCTAATCTGACAAATTGTTGCCAAAAGTCAGATATGACATTTAGGGACAGAGAGTCAGAGTTGAGGAAATCGCCTAATCTGACACATTGTTGCCAAAAGTCAGATATGACATTTAGTGATAGAGAGTCAGAGTTGAGGAAATCGCCTAATCTGACACATTTTTACCAGAATTCATATATGACATTTAGTGACATAGAGTCAGAGTTGGGGAAATTACCTAATCTGACACAATGTTACTAAAAGTCATATATGACATTTATTGACATAGAGTCAGAGTTGAGGAAATTACCCAATCTGACACAATATCACCAAAAGTCATAAATGATATTTAGTGACATAGAGTCAGAGTTGAGGAAATTACCCAATCTGACACAATATCACCAAAAGTCATGTATGATATTTAGTGACATAGAGTCAGAGTTGAGAAAATTACCTAATCTGACACAATATCACCAAAAGTCATGTATGATATTTAGTGACATAGAGTCAGAGTTGGGGCAATTACCATATCTGACACATTGTTACCAAAAGTCATATATGACATTTAGTGAGATAGAGTCAGAGTTGGGGAAATAACCTAATCTGACACATTGTTACCAGAATTCATATATGACATTTAGTGACATAGAGTCAGATTTGAGAAAATTACCTAATCAGACACAATATCACTAAAAGTCATATATGACATTTAGTGACATAGAGTCAGAGTTGGGGAAATTACCTAATCTGACACAATATCACTAAAAGTCATATATGACATTTAGTGACATAGAGTCAGAGTTGGGGAAATTACCTAATCTGACACATTATTGCCAAAAGTCATATATGACATTTAGTGAAATAGAGTCAGAGTTGAGAAAATTACCTAATCTGACACAATATCACTAAAAGTCATATATGACATTTAGTGACATAGAGTCAGAGTTGGGGAAATTACCTAATCTGACACAATGTTACTAAAAGTCATATATGACATTTAGTGACATAGAGTCAGAGTTGAGGAAATTACCTAATCTGACACATTATTGCCAAAAGTCATATATGACATTTAGTGAAATAGAGTCAGAGTTGAGAAAATTACCTAATCTGACACAATATCACCAAAAGTCATATATGACATTTAGTGATATAGAGTCAGAGTTGGGGAAATTACCTAATCTGACACATTGTTATTAGAATTCATATATGACATTTAGTGACATAGAGTTAGAGTTGGTGATATTACAATCCTACCCCATACTACTAGTGACATTATGTCAGGTTATTTTCTCATTTTTGGCAATGCAAACAAATCTGACACAATATCACCAAAAGTCATATATGACATTTAGAGACATAGAGTCAGAGTTGGGGAAACTACCTAATCTGACACATTATTGCGAAAAGTCATATATGACATTTAGTGAAATAGAGTCAGAGTTGAGAAAATTACCTAATCTGACACAATATCACTAAAAGTCATATATGACATTTAGTGACATAGAGTCAGAGTTGGGGAAATTACCTAATCTGACACAATATCACTAAAAGTCATATATGACATTTAGTGATATAAAGTCAGAGTTGGGGAAATTACCTAATCTGACCCATTGTTGCCAAAAGTCATATATGACATTTAGTGAAATAGAGTCAGAGTTGAGAAAATTACCTAATCTGACACAATATCACCAAAAGTCATGTATGATATTTAGTGACATAGAGTCGGAGTTGGGGAAATTACCTAATCTGACACATTGTTGCCAAAAGTCATGTATGACATTTAGGGACAGAGAGTCAGAGTTGAGGAAATCTCCTAATCTGACACATTGTTGCCAAAAGTCAGATATGACATTTAGTGATAGAGAGTCAGAGTTGAGGAAATCGCCTAATCTGACACATTTTTACCAGAATTCATATATGACATTTAGTGACATAGAGTCAGAGTTGGGGAAATTACCTAATCTGACACAATATCACTAAAAGTCATATATGACATTTAGAGACATAGAGTCAGAGTTGGGGAAATTACCTAATCTGACACAATGTTACTAAAAGTCATATATGACATTTAGTGACATAGAGTCAGAGTTGAGGAAATTACCCAATCTGACACAATATCACCAAAAGTCATATATGATATTTAGTGACATAGAGTCAGAGTTGAGGAAATCGCCTAATCTGACACATTGTTACCAGAATTCATATATGACATTTAGTGACATAGAGTCAGAGTTGGGGCAATTACCATATCTGACACATTGTTACCAAAAGTCATATATGACATTTAGTGAAATAGAGTCAGAGTTGAGCAAATTACCTAATCTGACACAATATCACCAAAAGTCATGTATGATATTTAGTGACATAGAGTCAGAGTTGGGGCAATTACCATATCTGACACATTGTTACCAAAAGTCATATATGCCATTTAGTGAGATAGAGTCAGAGTTGGGGAAATTACCTAATCTGACACATTGTTACCAGAATTCATATATGACATTTAGTGACATAGAGTCAGAGTTGGGGCAATTACCTATTCTGACACATTGTTACCAGAATTCATACTAAAGATGTAAAATTAGTACCTACTGCTGCTCTTTCATGCATTAGAGATTGGAGTAAGAGTAGGGGGGAAGCCTTAGCCCTAAATCAGGTATGCATGGGGGTCCTTGGCATGGTGCACTAGTGATCGAAAAATGCTGTAAGGTCATAGGTTGATTAAAAAGTCATTCTGGACTATCATTGTGTAGTAGCTCAATAGTGTATTAGTGGCGTTTGTTAGTTCAATGACTAGGAGTCATGTTAGATCCTAGGTTGCATTGAAAAGTCCCTAGGATTTGATGTGGCTTCAGTCATTGCTGATACAGCGTCATGTTCATGCTTTGGTTGCATTAAATGTTGCAATAATACCATGACCAAAAAATCACGAAACCTTAACTCTCCACCTTTAAGTTTGACATGTAAATGACCCACAGGTTCTAATTAAAGTGTCAAGGAAACTGTTGGGAAGGATGCAACTAGAATCCACGTCATGAGACTTCTAATATAAAATTTACATAAAGATAAATACATTTTTTAATGTATTTCTAGCTTCAAAAATAAAAATTACGGCCATTAAAAATTTTTAAGTAAAAAAGAACCTAAAAGCAAACGTTAATAGATAAAAGGTTGAAGGAAGCAAAATTTGACTTTGATTCACTTATAGTCAGAAACTTATTATCAAACAAGGGACATTGAAGTAAAAGTGGCTGACTCAGATTATGACGTCAAAAAAAAATTAACCAATGAGAGGCCAATATAAATTTTGCCATTGGTCAATTACAGTGTATACTGGCCTTTCATTGGTTAATTTTTTATGTCAGCCTGAGTCAGCCACTTTTACTAGCTTTGGGACATACACAAAAAAATTTTAGCTTCTAGCTCTAATAAGAGCTGAGATAATTGAGGGGGGGGGGCAAATTGATAAGGGTGCGGCTAGGGGCCCAACTGTTAAGGGATAACTGGCAAACAGAGTTATTTTTGCATCATTTATAGACAGCTTGCTGTAGATAGTAATACGATAATTTGTAAGAATTATTCCAGTTTTGTTATCTATGAGGCTCCAAAGGCACAGGCGAACAGTGCTGGTATCAATTGTATTAAGAATAATCAATTTACTATTTGCAGAAAATTTTCTATAATACGATGTTATACATGATTTTCAGTATGGCTGTGAACAGTTTTTAATCCAGCGGATTTTAATCGGTTATGAAGCTTTACTGGAAAAGTAATTACACTTTTTAAAGCTATTTGACTTTCTCTGATGCTATGAAAGATATCTATGACATATGCACATCTAGTCTATACATTGTTTTATCAGTCATTTTCTTTTAAAAATATGAAAACTTTTTTTTATAAATCATGATTTTTAAAAACATATTTTCTCATTCATTCATTTGTGTATTATTAAAGTGCAAAGTTATTCTATGTTGATGTTCGTCCGTTCAAGTCTGTAAATATAACAGATGAAAGTTTTGAGTGAATTTTACAAGCCTTGGTATGACCAGCGGGTATATTCCCAAAAAGCTGAGTCCAATCTTTCAATTTTCGAGATCTAATTCTTTATACTGCATACACTGTTCTTTAAAGATATACATCTGAACCTAAATTGGTAGATACGTCAATCTAATAACCGTACAGGGATCTAAAGGGAAAAGACAAGTGCCGATAAATTGAAGTGCATACCCAATGGGGATGCACAAAATTACCCCTTCTGTAGATTGCAATTAGTGGTTGAAATGTTTGAACAGGGAACTTAACCCTTAACGGTCGGGGGAGGGGGGACATTGAATGCCCCTCCCCCTCCAGTATTTTCTATCTTATTTTCTGTGTGTGTGAAAGATAAAGAGCCCAAACTGCCTGACTTTTTAAGTATGGGTATGACACATAACTGAGAGTTAGATTTTTTTGGTTGCACTAAAAACCCGTAAAGGTTGTAAGTTCTAAGTTAAAAATAGTAGTAGAACGATAAAAATTTATACTAACTTTTAAAAATATTTAGTGAATATTATCATGCTACTACTATATTTAAGCCTTAAAACTCACACCTTTACAGATTTTTTAGCAAAACCTTACTAATAATCATCATTTCAAATTAATGTTTTTTTGACGTATTTATCAAATCATATTGTGTATAGGTATATTACTTACAGGTAATCCTTATATATTATTGCTTGTTTGGCTTTTAAACCAAATAATACTGTTTCTTCAATTCTTCTAAAATGAGCAACTTTTACTATAAATGTGTGAGGATTAATATTATCTTCCCATTGTTAACTCACATGTCAGACAATATTGTTGTAGAATGCTGAAAAAAGTAAGCATTTTATTATTTAATAGCACCTATGCCCCCTAGAGGCCTCTAGGGGCACTTAAGAGGGGGAAGTCGAATTTGATAACCCAATTTCTTATTTTAGATTTTAAAAGAAAAAGTAAAAAATTTTGGGGGAGGGGGGAGTTGGAATAATTTTTTTCTTGGGCCAATTTTTCTTTAGAGGGTGGTTGTACCCTCCCCCAAAATAGTTATAAACCTTCTCGGGACCTATGAGAAGCTACCCTGTTAAGAAGAACCCAATCGGCTCAGTGGTTAGCAAGATCCTTTGGTACAGACAAACACACAGCCTGTTACTTTATTATAAGGACTAGTGGCTATGCCCCTAGAGGCCTCTAGAGACACTTGAGGCGGGGGGAGTTGAATTTTTAAAAAAATTTTTGGAGGTGGGGGCTGACGCTCCTTATTTTTATTTTTAGTTTAAAAAAATAGATTAATTTTTCTGGGGGGGAATTTTTTTTCTATGGGCGATTTCTCTTAGGAGGGTAGTGTTACCCTCCCCCAAAATAGTTAAAACCTTCCCAGGACCTATGAGAAGCTACCCTGTAAAGGAGAGTAAGCAAGGTTCTTCAGTACAGACAAACTGATAGACACATCCTTACTTTATTATTTTAAGGATATAGCTAATCAGTAATTTACCTCCAAAATGGCACAATTTATTAAGCATTTTTCTTTTCATGTGTCAGATTGAGAGAAGAGAAAACTAGAGGTAAATTTGTGAGATTAATAGGGGATGGTTAGTTTGATGGTTGGTTTGTGTGTGTGTGCGTGCCAGTGTGTGCGTGCGTGTGTGTACATGCGTGCGTGTGTGTCCGTGCGTGTGTTTGTGTTTTGTAAGTGCGCGCCGGTCAATACAATGAGTGTCGGGTCGCGTCAGTTATCCAAAGGCAACCACAGGAGAACCACGCAATTGTTATAATTATGTGCAATGTATTTTTAGTTATATATAGAGTTATTTGATAATTAATGAAACATTTCTATCGAGTAAATTCTAACTGTATTTTTAACGGTGCCTCTAAATAATTTTATATTCTATAAGTAATACTTTTAAGGATATCTAAATTACTTAAAGCCGTAACGTTAAAATAAAACTACGCATTATTGAAGCCAAACTCTATTGAAAAGAAAACTTGCAGTTCTATATGATTAAGGTAAGAACATTTTTAATCAAAAGTTTATAAAGTTTTATTATTATTGCGGCTTTCTACGGATATTAAAATGAAAAAAAATATATAGAAAGAATAATTATGTTTATTTTAATATTCATTGAAATCTGTAATACAATGCTATATATTACATAAATCAGTATGGCTTAGAACCGATTCTAATCCTGCGGATATTAATCGGTTTTGAAGCTCTACTGAAAAATGTATAATACATTTTTACAAGTGAAGCTTTTTTTATAACTGGAGCTGGTCCGTGCGTTCATAAGTCCATATGGGGGGGGGGGGGTTAAGCAAGGACGTCAAAGCTTCGATTTTATTAATTTTGTCATCTTTGTTTCTCTGTTGTTTATCAGGGATCTAAAGGGATAAGACAATGGCCGATAAATTGATGTACATCTCCTTAGATAATACACAAAACTACGACTTCTGTAAAATGTCCATAGTGGTTGAAACCTTTGGACACTCAAATTAATAAACCAACCAATTAGAATTCAATGAAAGTGCATAAAGTTGTTAAGCCAACGAATATTAAAACTTCATCTTAAAACTTTGGGGACTAGTGTAATAAACAGCCTAATGTCCCCTCCCTCTCTGGATAATTCTATTGTCATTTTCTTATCTCTACCATTTTAGTATTGGCATAACATTGTAAATTACAATTATAGGAAAGGAGTGAGGAAAAAGATACCCAAAGTTTTATAACCACGCATATTTTATAAAAGATCTTTTAGGGATTTTTATTAGTTGGTTTCCAACTTGTTTTGCCCAATCTTTACCTAATCAATTCATTAAATAATTTAATTCCACAACAGGGGTAATTTTAATGATCATTGTCTTATCCCTTAAGATCCCTGAATTATCCCTCACCTCGTAAGGGCGAGATTATCCCTGAAGTATATACAAATTTTAATAACCATGTTATCTTGTTTGTTGGCCCAAAAGCTTTAGGTACTTATATTAAAGTTTTATTATCGCAGGTATCTAAAGGGATAAGACAATGGCCGTTAAATTAATATACATCCATATTGATAGTAAACATAATTACCCCTTCTGTAGATTTCAATTAGGGTTGGAAACGTTTGAACACTTAAGAAAATAATGATAGATTATTGAATTTTTATTAGTTGAGTCCTCAAAGTTGTTTGTAAATAGGGAATTTTCATCAATTTATCGTCCATTGTCTTATTCTTTAAGATTCCTTGTAAAAACGAAAATTTAGTTTAAAGTAAAAACAAGAAAAATTTATCCATAAATGCGATGCTATAAAATAAAATATTTACGCTTTCACTCGAAGTACCTTGATGAGCACTGAAAACATTAATTTTGGGTCAGGTTGTCAGGATAGGTTGTATAAGGAGAAGGGGGGTGGCATTTTACTTAAAACGTTTTTTATTTGAGGCATATCTTTGAGCAAATAAAATGAAGTTTTTTACACATTATTTTTAAAATATTTTTACTCTTACAATTGTATATTTTAAAATCCACGGAAAGCTGTTTAGTGTTTATAATACGATACTATAAATAACTATTTTAGTAACTATTTTAGTGTGGCTACGAATCTAAGCTTTCCCTCTTGATAGGTTATGAGTCATACTGAAAAAAAAACATTATTATATTGTAGAAAACATTGCTCGCGCGATAACTGTTTACAATATGCACAATTACAATCATAAAAATGGGACCCCTTTTGTAGATTAAAATAATCGGTGGAAAAGTTTGGACACTGCCTTTTGTAGACACACCATACCCAGGGATATAGGGATCATTGAGCAGTAAATTACATTTTTACCCAAGGAGGGAGAGTACACTGGACTGTATTTACACAGGTATCCAAAGTTTCATTACTATCCTTGCTCTATGGTTAGCTTAAAAACTTTGGGTACTTTTGTCTAATTTTGATTGGTTGGTTCCAAACAAGTAGTGCCCAATCAATAATTTTAATCTACAACAGGGGTAATTTTATTTTCAGTATGGCTCTGAAACCGATTAATATACGCGGGATTAATACCGGTTCAAAGCCATACTGGAAAAATGTTAGACAATTTTATATGAATATTAAAATGAAAAAGGAATTGTGGTTGGTTGGTAGCAGATAAACTTTATTTAAATATGGGGTAATTGTTTATCATCATTGGGTATGTACATCAATTTATTGTCCATTGTATTATCGTCTTATCCCTTAACATCCCTGATTAATTACCCTCCCTAAACAAATAAAATATAAGATAGGGTTAAGATTCCCACATACCTTTATCGAAAGTTAGGTCCCCAAAATTTTATAAAAACGTTTCTGATTCGTTGGCTTAACAACTTTGGGGACTTTATTAGATTTTGATTGGTTTGTGTAATATTTAGTTGAGTGTCCAAACGTTTCAACCACTAATTGTAATCTACAGAAGGTTTTTTTTTGTAAATCATCATTAGGGATGTACATCAATAAATCGGCCATTGGATATAGTTGAAATTGGGTTGCTGTTTGTTAGGCATAATTATTTCAAACTTTTTTATATTTTTGAGGGAGGGGCCGTTTGACCGTAAATTACATTGGTACCCAAAGTTTTATAACGGCATTATCTTGTTTTATTTCCATGAATTTTGATTGCTTTGTCTTAATTTTTGGTCAATAATTTTAATCTACAGAAGGGGAAACTTTGTCAGGGATCTTAAAGGATAAGACAAACATAATTAATTACCATTTCTGTAAATTAAAAATATTAGTTGAAAGCTTTTAAAAAAACTGCCAAATAAAAATTTAATTTAAGTACCCAAAGTTTTTAATCCAACGTTTAAAAACTTGATTTTAAAACTTTGGGTTCTAGTGTAATTTCCCCCTTCCTCAACTTTGTTCATTTATTATCATTGCAGTCAATTGACGTATCCCCTATTATCCCTGGATAAAAACAAAGTAATAATTATAAGTTGTGTAGAACTCTACAATTCTCTCAATAAACCTCTTTGTCCATCAGTCCGTCCGTAACTTTATGGAGGGCGATGCAATGTTGTAAACTAACAGACTACTTAATTTTTTGGGGTATAGTCCCTTTCGTGGCAATGCCTCTTAAGGGGTGTTTCCTCGTATTTTAACAGTAGCTTTTCCCCTATTTCTAGCCCATGCGGAGGGCTCTAACCATGCGGGAAAATCAACTAAACCTAAACTAACCTAACCTAAAATAAATTATAAAAACTAATGTGAAAATAAGAAGAAATGCCCCTTAAGAGGCGTTTTCACGAAAGGGAGAACCTAGTAATATTGTCTAACTTTTCATCTTTGTGACGTAACAAAAATCGAAGGATGAGAGAGGAGGTGGGAAAGGAAACCCCTAAAAAAGAGATGGATTTTTGTTACGTCACAAAGATAAAAAGTTAGACACTATTACTAGGTTCGAAAGGGACTATACCCAATATTTAGTACTAAAATTTATTTCATATTTTCTTCTATTTTTATCAGCCGACACAATCCTCTCTATAATAATAAGTTTTGTGCTTTGTTTCTTATGGTTGTTGTCTTTCTTGTTAAAGGCGAAGCTTTTCTATAATCAGGGTCGGTCCGTACGTCCGTACATCAGTCACAGAGAGTTATCTCTTTTCATTAATTTAAACAGGTTAGAATTGTCCTATTGATTCCAAACTATGCATGATGATTCGTGTAGTAGTTCGGTTCAATTTTGAAAGCGTAGCAACTCTATAACCAATACCAGAATGTCTGTACGTGCATTTGAAACATGTTGATTTTTAACTTTTTTGACAACAAATTTTTGTATGTTAAAATTATCCGATTCTTCTGATTTTTCGAAAACTGATTCCTATTACAACAAGGTACAATGTTATAAGCAAAGCATCTCCATAAACAAGTCCCAAAAATGTAAGTATGTCCTTAAACAGTATCATCTATTTATGCAGTTTTGCAACAAATTTACTTACAATATTGTTTGTATTGATGCATTAATATTATGCTAATTCAGTTCTGACAATCTACAAGTGTTAATGTTCGTTTGTCCTTCCATTTCAGAGCTGCGATTTTATGGATTTTGTCATCCTTGTTATTAATATTCCGCAGTCTAGTATTCTAAAACTGGATATTTGCCTCCTCCCCATTTGAAAAAGCTTGTACATCATTACTTCCCAGACCTCCCAGACAACGGTTTTTAAAAGCGAAGCTTTTCTATAATTAGGGTCGGTCCATCCGTCCGTACGTCCGTCCGACATAGATAGCTTTTATTCGTTAATTTAGGCATGTTAGAATTGTCCTATTGATTTCAAACTTTGCATGGTGATTCCTGTAGTAGTTAGGTACGATTTAGAAAGCGTAGCAACTCTATAATCATTACCAGAATGTTCGTACGTCCATTTAAACATGTTGATTTTTTTTACTTTTTTAAAAACAAATTTTTATGTGATCTAAATATCCGTTTTATCTGATTTTTGGTATATTGATTCCTGGGACAACAAAGAACAATATTTAAGCGAAGCAGCTCTACCGTTTGTCCTACCGTTTCAGTGCTTCGCTTTTATGGATGTTGTCATCCTTGTTTGATATAAAAAGAATAGCGTCGCTTTTAACAAGAATGATAAACATGCATTTTTATGAAGTGACAAGGATGACAAAATCCATAAAAGCGAAGCCTTGTAACGGTATGACAGACGAACATTAACTCTTATAAAGTATCAGAACTGAATTTAGAAATATAGATATAAAAGTTTTGACAAAATTATATGTATATTTTTAAAAGCGAAGCTTTTCTATAATTAGGGTCGGTCCGTACGTCCATCCGAGATTAGTTAGTTTTTTCTCTCGTTAATTTAGGCATGTTAGAATTGTCCTATCAATTTCAAATTTTGCATGGTGATTCCTGTAGTAGTTAGGTACAATTTAGAAAGAGTAGCAACTCTATAAGCATTTCTAGAATTTCAGTACGTCCATTTTAAACATTGATTTTTCTAAGACAACAAAGAACAATATTCAAGCGAAGCAACTCTATAATCAAGTCCTAAAAATGTAAGAATGTCCATAAACATTATCCTGTATCAAGCAGTTTTTAACAAATTTATTTACAATTTTGCTTCGCCTCTTATACATTTATATTCTGATTATTCAGTTCAGACACTATACAAGTGTTAATGTCCGTTTGACCTACCGTTTCAGTGCTTCGCTTTTATGGATGTTGTAACAAAACTTCTTAAATACAGAATTCTGTTTAAGGACATACTTACATTTTTAGGACTTGATTATATAGATGCTTTGTTTATAATATTGTACCTTTTTGTACTAGGAGTCAGTATTTCAGGTCAATCGGATATGAAATAAAATTATATTGTTAAAAAAGATAAAAATCAACATGTTTAAAATGAACTTACGGACATTCTGGTAACGATTATAGAGTTGCTATGCTTTCAAAATCGTAATTAACTACTACAGAAATAATCTTGCAAAGTTTGAAATCGATAGGACAATTCTAACTTGCCTAAATTAACGGAAAAGCTATCAGTTACGTACGGACGAACTGACACTAATAATAGAAAAGCTTTGCTTTTAAAAATTAAGTCAAGTAGCGCAGATATAATTAAATCTATGTATACATTATTACCATGAACAATTTATCTGTAAGTAGTGAAGCTTTTCTTTTGTTTATAAAATGTGCAGCTACATATAACTATTATATACCCTCCCCAAACAAATTTTGAAAGTACATTAGATCCTCAATTTCCTCCCATTGAGGAAGTACATCAATTTATCAGCCATTGTCCTATCCCTTTAGATCCCTGGTTTTTTTTTTTAAAGCGACTTATAATTGGGGTCGGTCCGGTTAGCTAGAATTATACTATTGATAATCAACAAATATTCATTTTGTTTGATAATTTTTTGGTTGTCGTAGAGTTGGCGTAAAACTTGTTTCTTGATGTATATGAAGGGAAGTGGGTAAGAACAGCAGAAAAGGGGGAAGGAGATTGTGGGGTAATTTTCACTTAGAATTGTTTGTCAGAATCCAATCCCTTTTCCCTGGTTTAATACTTTGGAGCTTCGCTTTTTTATGTTTCCTCGTCAAAAGAGAGGCTTTTTAAAGTACGAAACTTAAAAAAGTGATAATACATCAAAATACCCCTTCTGAACTCTATAATTATTGGTTAACACATTTGGACACTGCTGGTATATTAATTGACTAATCAAATTTGATAAAAGTACCCAAAGTGTTGAGCAAATGAATTAAAACTTTGTTATCATTGTAATATACAGTTCAATGTCTCCTCCCTCTCTTTTTGACCAGGGAGGGAGGGGACATTGGGCTTTAAATTATGCTGGCACCCAAAATTACCTTCGGTTGACAACACTTTTTCTTATTAAATTTTGAATGTTTTTTACTACATTAGAAGAGTGTAAATTTTTCAACCAATAATTTTATTCTACAGTAGGATTGTCTTGTTTATCATCATTTGGGATATGAATAAATGTTTTGTCCATTGGTTTATCCCTTGAATTCCTGTTAAATCTTTAACGTTTTTTTATTCATTGGCATAACAACTTTAGGGACTTTTTTACTCATTTTGAGTCTCCAAACATTTTAACTACAAATTATAATTTACAGAAGGGGTAATTTTGTGCATCATCATTGGAGATGTATGTTAAGGCGGGTTGATTTTCCACTTTTTTGTTTACGCAATTTTTTTAGTAAAAGTCCCCAAAGATATTAAATAAGCGAATGAGAAAACGTTATTAAAAAACTTTGGGGACCAGTGTAATAAATAGCTAATTGTTCACTCTCTCTCTGACAATGTGGTGATTAAACTTTGGGTACTTTCTTATTCCCTACTTTGACATTGGGCTGTTTATAACACTGGTACCCAAAGTTTTATGATAATGTTTTCTCATTCGTTGGTTTAACAACTTTTACTAAATTATGATTGGTTGCGTTATTAAATTGAGTGTTCAAACGTTTCAACCACTAATTTTAATCTTCAGAAGGTGTAATTTTGTGTGCCATTGATATGTACATCCATTTATCTGTCATTGTCTTATCCCTTTGGATCCCTGAGTATCATTAGATATTGCCATTTTGTTCAGGGATCTAAAGGGATAAGACAATGGCCAATAAATTGTTGTTGTATATCCCCAATGATAATACACAAAATTAACCCATCTGTAGATTGAAATAAGTGGTTGAAACGTTTGAACACTCAAAATTATGAACAAATCAATAAAAATATAATAAATATCCCCAGAGCTGGCGAGCCAAAGAACAATGAATAGTTATTTCTCGCATCGTATTATAAACGGATATAATACGATGCTAGACATAGTTTTTTCGTATGGATGAGAACCGGTTCCTATCCACCGGATTCGAATGAATACGAGAAAGGTTATTATAAAACTTTGGGAAATAATGATTAAAATGCCCATGGTTTTTCCCTCCCTGTATTTTGTTCCTAACGAGCGGCTACACTCCTAAAAGCCTCTAATAGTGGGGGGGGGGGTGAATCAACTCCCCTTAATTTTCAATTTTAGTTTTATAAAGAAAAGGTAAAAAACATCATCTCAGGACCTATGAGAAGCTACATTGTTAATTAGAACCATATTGGTTCAGCAGTTAGAGAGATCCCATTGTATTAACAGACAAAGTGACACTCCCATATAGACATCCTGTTACTTTTATATAAGGAGAAACGAATATATGAATTGTTACTTTCAATAGATAGATAGTGAAGTTTAAGTTTTAAAAAGAAAACTAAAAATTTATATAGTTGGAGAAAACATTTTGTGTTGTATCTTTTTAGATATCCTTTCCGGTAAAATTTTTTTTTGAGATAATTGTTTTTGTGGTTAAATTTTTGTGTTATATAACAATCAAGATATTTGCTTAAACCACAGAGGGAGTGGACATTGGACTAGAAATTATACTGGTTCTATAATCTCTAATTTGTTGGCTTAAAATCTTTGAATATTATTTAAAAATATTGATTGGATGTTACATGCTTAACATACAGACTGAAAGCTTTAAAAATTTTCATTAAAAATTGTGTAAAATTAAAGTTAGAAGAACACTTTAGATTATAAGTACTAAGGCATTTAAAAAAGGTTTTAGTAGGATTATAATCAATGTTACAATGTGTTTTGTGCAAAAAAAATTGGTGGCAGCTAGGAGTAAAAAAAATTACAGTAAAGGTTGCATAGTTGTGTAATTTAAAAAGAAATTTTGTAAATCTAACATTCAAAATAAGCGGCAAAAAAACTTTATGGGGGGTGGGGGAGTATTTATGGAAATATAGAAACTACTTCAAAATATATCACAATATAAATCTTGACCTTAGCTACATTAACAAAAACAAAAAATATTGTTGCATATTCTGTGTTTTTTAGTTTTCTTTTTTTCTGATATAATATTATTATATTTAGTTTAATAAATTATTTAATTTGTTTAATTAAATGTTTAAATCAAATATTCATAGATTTCTAATTAATAGTATTAAATTTTTTCTTATTTTTTTGCATCAAAGGGGTAGTTGCAAGAATTGCATTTAAACTTGAATTTAGTGAGCTGCATATTTTTTATGTTCAATAGTTTATCTAGAGGACATACATTTGAAATAATTTCAATTTTCTACCAGGTAGTTTTAAAAAAAAGACTTGAAAATCATATCATGACTAGTTCAGTGGTGCCTATTGATTGTTTTTCATTTTATTACAAAATTATATATGTTAGATAGTATTTTGTAACTTATGCTTGCCATCAAACTTTAATTATGCACTTTATGCAATTATCCCTTTAGATATTATTTTTTGATTTGTAATCATTTCCAATTAGTTTACCTATTGTCAAAAATTGATTTAACTCAAAATTTTAGAATTACTTCAATGTCAGGTTGTTAATTTTTTTAGTCTGGTGTTGAAGTGGTTTTGAAAATCTTAAAACTACATCATAATTTATTTTTAAATTGTTGATGAACATTTTTTGATGCAGTTACTACACAAACAAAGAAATGAGAAACCAAGAAAGAGACACCTTCAATAGAATAACTTAATTAAAAGATTGTTACATAAGTACAAAATCTTTTATGATAGTTACTTCTGTTGACCCATTTGCACAACTAGAACAACCAGAATCTTTGGAAGAGTACCATCACTTAATTTTATAGTTTTATATTTTTTTGTGTAAAAATTATTCAATTTTGTAAAATTTATTGCTTTTAAAATCAAAATATCAAAATTATTATTTGTCTGAATAAAGAGTATGACTAATTGTCATTAAGAGTCAGATTAGAGTATGACTATTTTTCACTTGAATTCAGATTAGAGTATGACTGTTTGTCATCAAATATCAGATTAGAGTATGACTGTTTGTCATCAAAAGTCAGGTTAGAGTATGACTGTTTGTCATCAAATGTCAGATTAGAGTATGACTGTTTGTCATCAAATGTCAGATTAGAGTATGACTGTTTGTCAATGAAAGTCAGATTAGAGTATGACTGTTTGTCATCAAATTTCAGATTATAGCATGACTGTTTGTCATCAAAAGTCAGGTTAAAGTATGACTGTTTGTCACTAAAAGTCAGTTAAGAGTATGACCATTTGTCATCAAATGTCAGATTAGAGTATGACTGTTTTTCATCAAAAGTCAGGTTAGAGTATGACTGTTTGTCATCAAATGTCAGATTAGAGTATGACTGTTTGTCATCAAATGTCAGATTAGAGTATGACTGTTTGTCATCAAATATCAGATTAAAGTATGACTGTTTGTCACTAAAAGTCAGGTTAGAGTATGACTGTTTGTCATCAAATGTCAGATTAGAGTATGACTGTTTGTCATCAAATGTCAGATTAGAGTATGACTGTTTGTCATCAAATGTCAGATTAGAGTATGACTGTTTGTCATCAAATGTCAGATTTAGAGTATGACTGTTTGTCATCAAATGTCAGATTAGAGTATGACTGTTTGTCATTAAATGTCAGATTACAGTATGACTGTTTGTCATCAAATGTCAGATTAGAGTATGACTGTTTGTCAATGAAAGTCAGATTAGAGTATGACTGTTTGTCATCAAAAGTCAGGTTAGAGTATGACTGTTTGTCATCAATTGTCAGATTAGAGTATGACTGTTTGTCAATGAAAGTCAGATTAGAGTATGACTGTTTGTCATCAAAAGTCAGGTTAGAGTATGACTGTTTGTCATCAATTGTCAGATTAGAGTATGACTGTTTGTCTTCAAATGTCAGATTAGAGTATGACTGTTTGTCATCAAATGTCAGATTACAGTATGACTGTTTGTCATCAAATGTCAGATTAGAGTATGACTGTTTGTCATCAAATGTCAGATTACAGTATGACTGTTTGTCATCAAATGTCAGGTTAGAGTATGACTGTTTGTCATCAATTGTCAGATTAGAATATGACTGTTTGTCATCAAATGTCAGGTTAGAGTATGACTGTTTGTCATCAAATTTCAGATTAGTGTATGACTGTTTGTCATTAAATGTCAGATTACAGTATGACTGTTTGTCATCAAATGTCAGATTACAGTATGACTGTTTGCCATCAAATGTCAGATTACAGTATGACTGTTTGTCATCAAATGTCAGATTACAGTATGACTGTTTGTCATCAATTGTCAGATTAGAGTATGACTGTTTGTCATCAAATGTCAGGTTAGAGTATGACTGTTTGTCATCAAATGTCAGATAAGGGATTAACTGGGCAAAGTTTGAGGGTCAATTTAATCACAGATTACGATCTTAATCACCTGAACTTTGCTCACATTGAGTCAGATTCGTCAGATTATAATCTGAAATCCCCCCTGACAGATTAAAAATTTGGCGGCAAATCCTGAGTAATCTGAGTTTTAGTACCTTTTTGCGCAAAAACACAGGTTTCGTCATATTACAATCTGATGAAATGTAATCAAATGTCAGAGTTGATTGATGAGGGGCGGGCAGATTAAAACCTGAGGAAAACCTGTCAAAACTCAGATTAGACAAGGTTTTGTCACTACTTGTCAGATTTAAAAACTACTAGGGTGTACATATAAACAGATTTTCCCTAGTAGCAACATAAGGACAGTGATAATGCACCCAAAGAATAAAGAATATTTACCTTATACCATTTTGCCCCTCAATTTATCGGTATGGCTTGGACACAAAAATTTTTTTTTCAAGTATGGCTACGAAACCGATTTATATCCGGTGGACTAGAACAGGACCTCAGCCATACTTGTATAGCAGCAAATTCAACAACTCATAAAAATATTACCAGTTTTGTCAGTCCTGGACTCCTGCCCTTCGGGATTAACAAAACAGTATTTAATTTTATAATTTTTAATTTTGATATCCGCGGCAAGCTGTCTATAATACTATGCAATAAATAACTATTCTACACTGCACTGTCTTAAAATATTAAGTAGTAAGGTTTTTTTGTACCCAAAGATCTCATAAAAAATTTAATTGATTGAATTCTCTATTTTCGAGAAACTTTTTAAAAGTCCTATTAGGATTTTTATAAAGCAGCTTATAGTGTCTAATATAGAATTACATCATACAATACAAATGACCAATAATAGGCCAGTATACATTGTAATTGGCCAATGGTAAAATTTATATCATTGGTCATTTGTATTGTATGGTGTCATTCAGGCACTTTAAGCGGCTTCGGTTTTGATGCGAGTAAAAGTAACATTTTAAGGCAAACAAAATTCCTTTTAGATGCAATATCCACATCCCTGCCCTAACTCCTTTGTAGAGGAGGCATCGTACACACCGCCTAGCGCACATATTTTGTCCTGAAAAGCTACTACACTACTTTTTTAGGACGCATGAATGCATTAAAGAAAAAAAAATATCTTTCTTCCAGTCTTACAACTTCCTCGGGACAACTAAGAACATGGAGGATAACGAAGAGTATGAATATTATACAGACGAGGAGGATCATAATAATGTAGCAGTGACAGATGATGATCAGCCTGTAACAAAGGCCTGGCGAGTAAAGTTTGATGCTGAACTGGATTTTGATTCTGGCCGCGAGTCTTTGACAGAATCTTCGTCTTGTGACGAGTCTGAAAATGTGAGACAAAGCACAGATCTACACTTTGCTGTTCTTAAGAATGATATACTCAAGGTGAATTCTTTGCTTGATGCTCGCTACGACCCAAATGCTCAGGATGAAAATGGCATGACTCCATTGCATATTGCCTGCAGGGATAATCTTCAACATCTTGTGCTTATTTTGTTGGCACGGGGCGGGGATGGTTCTGTGGTGGATGACAGCAGACGCTCTCCACTTCACTATGCTGTACAAGGTGGAGTTACTAAGATTGTCCAAAGCTTGCTGGATTATGATATCTACATGGAGGGAAAGGATAGGCTCGGACAAACAGTACTCCACCATGCGGCCCTTAATGAACTATCTGCCACAATGAATTTATTATTGGCTAGAAGAAAAATGTATGGCACGGAGGAAGATTTGATTAGATTTACAAATATTCAAAACAGGGACAAACAAACAGCTCTGCACATAGCAGCGGAGCATGGCTGTTGTGATTGTGTCAAAATATTGCTCAAGTATAAGTGCAATCTTGATCTAGCAGATATTGATGGAAAAACAGCCATGCACCTGGCCTGTGGCTCAAACATTCCTTCAGTCACAGAAATGCAATCAATCAATGTTATTTCAAACCTCCTAAACAAGGGTTGCAGCCTGACGGCTAAGGACGAGAACGGCTACACACCATTGTTGAGCTCAGCTGTTGCTGGCCGGGCCGACACAGCCAGGATTCTTTTGCAAGAGTCAGCCGAGATGCTAGCTAGAGATCCACAGGGGTTAACAGCTATGCATGTAGCAGCTAGATTAAATCACACTAAATTTATCAAAATGCTGTGCAAAGCTAGCTTTCCTGTTGATATTAGAGATCACAAAGGATTAACTTCCTTGCACCACGCTATTGCTTCTGACTCATTGGATGCTGTAAAGGCTTTGGTTGAGTGTGGTGCAGATATAACAGCCGAGGATAGTGACGGCAGAAAATACACAGAATTTGCTTGTTTTCTAGAAAAGCAAAATATTCTCATATGGCTGGCTAAAAAGTTTCCAGATCTTTACCTGAATGACCAAACACAGGAAAATATTGTTCACTACCTGGCCGGTCAGGATGGAACCTGTTCCATCCTGCAGGAGTTATTCAGCTCAGGTTATTATAGTGTAGATTCTCGAGATGCTACTCATCAGACACCACTCCACTACGCAGCTATCAGCAACAAAGGAGAATTATTCCAGTTTCTTGTAGATGTTGCAGGGGGCGATATTGATGCCAGAGACAATGTTGGTGCAACCCCACTTCATTTTGCTGTTCGCTGGGGCAGCGAATCCATCGTTAAATTTATCCTGCGAAAGAAGGGTGCCAAGGCGGCAAGTGTTCTAAATCTTGGAGACCGTTTAGGCAGAACTCCAATACATTATGCTGCCACTCAGAAGACAGGCCAGAGTTTGATTAGCAACCTGTTGCGGGCAGGCGCGGCCATTGATCACGTGGACAACAGCGGGATGACTCCGCTGCACCTGGCCGCAAGGTTTGGCAACATCAGCCTTGTTAGGATTCTTATTGACGAGGGTGCCAACACTGGGGTGAAGGACAGACAGGGAATGAGCCCCGTGGACCATGCCAGGGAAAAGGATTGCAGTGTTATTCTGGGGATGCTTAGCAAATCAGGAGCAAAAGAATGTTCGAACAGAGTAAATTGTTAGTTCTTAAATATTAACATTAACATAGAAAAACTAACATCCTAACATTAATCTAACAAACAGCCTATTTCATCGTTTTTTTTATATAAATGCAATATTTGTTTTATATTATAAACTTGTTATAAATTGTAATTAATATTGTATATTTTATCCCATAGTATTTTAGACAGTTTTCCACGGTGGGGAAAATTAAGAATTATTAGATTAATTCATCTCGGTTTGTTAGCCAACAAATCAGGCATTTCTTTGATTTTTGTCTTTTTTTTCGTAGAAAATTGTGTATAATACGATACATGTTTTTCTGTATGGCTCATATTCGGTTTTAATCCGGTGAAAATAAATCGATTGAAAGCCATGCTGGAAAACCCAATTATTACATTGCCTAACATACAGAACTTAATAATGCTTTTATTTTGTATTACATTTATTTATTATATAAGTTATGTAACAATAAAAAATATTTTTTTTATAGAAATTGTTTTCTTTGTTAAATTGAAGAAAATATTTTCCACGTCTGTTGAAAATGATAAGGAAATGTTTAATATTTGTCAGGGAGGAGATTTAATAATATCAAACTTAAGTTTGTCATTTTTTAAACGCGAAGCTTTTCTATAATAAGGCTCGGTCTGTTCATCAGTCCGAAACGGTTAGCTCTTTTCGTTTGTTTAGATATGTTAGAATTGTCGTATTTAAACTTTGCATAATGATTCTTATAACAGTTAGGTATGATTTAGAAAGCGAAGCAACTCTATAATCAATACTAGAATGCCCGTACGTCATTTTTAAACATGTTAATATATAAACTTTGTGAGTTAAGTGTCATTGTTCGTTTGAACATTGTTTCAGAGCTTCGCTTTTATGGATATTGTCATCCTTAAATAAATATAAAAATATAATTAAGAACGGGGGGGAAATATCAATTTGTCATCTATTGATCTATCCCCGATTGCTTGAGAATTAGTGGAATAACCAATATTTGGAGGGGACACTGGGGTGTTTATTACACTAGTCCCCAAAGTTTTATATTATCGTTTTCTTATTCGTTGGCTTAACAACTTTGGAGACTTTTACTGAATTTTGATTTGTTGATTTATTAAGTTAAGTGTCCAAACGTTTCAACCTCCAATTTTAATCTACAGAAAAGGGTAATTTGGTGTATCATCATTGGGTATGTATGTACATCAATTTACCGGCCATTGTCTCATCCCTTCAGATTCCTGGGAACAACCAATATTTTGAATGTATTGAAATATATTCTTCACTTGGATTTAAATGGATTTAATTCCGTGGTCAATTATTTACTAAATTGCGCATTAATAGATTTTTAAGGAAAAATGAGAATATGTAAAAAGTGAAGCTTTCTAAAATTAGGGTGTATCTGTTGGTATATTATGGATTCCTTTAATCTAAAATCTAGGAAAATTAGAATCGATTTTACACCTTACATGATGAATAGGATCCCTGTATACTCTAACAAGGATGACAACATCCATAAAAGCGAAGCTCTGAAACGATATGACAGACGAACATTAACTTTTGTTGAGTGTCAGAACTGAATATACAAAATATGAAAATAAAAGGTTTGACAAAATTATACGTAAATTTGTTGCAAAACTTGTTAAATACAGAGTTCTGTTTAAGGACATACTGACATTTTTAATGCTTGATTATAGAGATGCTTCGCTCATAATATTGTACCTTATTGTAATAGGAATCAGTAATCAAAAAATCAGATCGATCGGATGATTTTATCACATAAAAAATTGTTATTAAAAAAGTACAAAAGTCAACATGTTTAAAATGGACGTACAGACATTCTGGTAACGATTATAGAGTTGCTACGCTTTTTAAGTCGTACCTAGCTACTACAGGAATCACCATGCAAAGTTTGAAATCGATAGGACAATTTTAATATGCCTAAATTAACCAATAAAAGCTAACTATCTCGGACGGACGTACGGGCCGACCCTAATTATAGAAAAGCTTCGCTTTTAAAACATAGCAACTCTACAATCATAAGTGTAACATCTCTGTATTTTTGTACTATAAATTTATACGTCTAGATTTTTGTAGACAGACAGACAGACAAAAACACTTATAAAGTACTTTCTGGTAAGACCCTTATTTTTGCCTGGTAAGGCCCCTAACAATCGATCAGGGGGTTCAACCTCATTTATCATTTTTTTCATGGGGAGGTTGGGGTTACAAAATTGTAAGGAAAAGCAAAAGGGAGTGATAAATGCTGTATGAGTGTGCACGCCATGGTTTCTACTTAATATGTGGAGTTAAGCTAACTAAAAAAGACGTGACATATGATTCTAAAACTTATAATCTGGTTTAGATATTGTATAAAGTTTAATATCATGACTCGGCAGCCAAGCGTCTGCCGCCTGTAAGCCTCAGGGAAATCAACCTTTAACTGTTTTAAAAATCGGCTAGAAGTCTAAACATAACTTCAATATGGTAGTTCCTCTTTTCAAAAAAATTTAAGCATCCAAACGGGTTAAAATTTGTGGCTTAGTCCTGGCTGACGAGCGGCGAAGAGCGTCCAAGCTTTTTCATTCGGCTTAAAAATTCTAAATTCTAAATTTTGCACCCCCAAATTCATTTGGGGGTAGGGTAATTTTTATACCATATAAGCAAGGACGTCCAAGCCTTAACGTAATCACCCCTTCACCCCCCCCCCCCCATTGGACGTCCTTGCCGAGCCCTGGTTAATTTGTCTACGTAAGAGATGTATGATATGTTATCTGAAGAGTCTCTCTCTCTCTTCTGAGATGTCAGGAATTACTCAAGTACCACTCTTTGTAATTAGAGAAGAATTATATATTATTTTTATTCAAATTACATATATACATGTTTTATTTGATTTTTTATTATACTAGCGGCTTCGCCCCTAGCCTCTAGGGGCTTTGCCCCAAGAGGTAATTAGAAAGTACCCCCACTAAGGTGCCCCCACTACTTTCTAATTAAACAAGGATGACAACATCCATAAAAGCGAAGCACTGAAACGGTAGGACAAACGGACCTTAACACTTGTATAGTATCTGTACTGAAAAATCGGAACATAAATGTAAATATGTCGAATCAAAATTGTAGGTAAATTTGTTGAAAAAACTTCTTAAAAACAGGATAATGTTTATGGACATACACTTTTTTGGACTTGATTATAGAGTTACTTCGCTTATAATATTGTTCTTTGTTGTCCCAGGAATCAATATACCAAAAATCAGATCAAACGGATAATTAAAACACTTGAAAATTTGTTGTTAAAAAAGTAGAAAAATCAACATGTTTAAAATGGACGTATGGACATTCTGGTAATGATTATAGAGTTGCTACGCTTTCTAAATCGTACCCAACTACTACAGGAATCATCATGCAAAGTTTGAAATCGATAGGACAATTCTAACATGCCTAAATTAACGAATAAAAGCTATCTATCTCGGACGGACGTACGGACGGACGGACGGACGGACGGACGTACGGACGGACGGACCGACCCTAATTATAGAAAAGCTTCGCTTTTAAAAATAAAAATGGGGAGTGATTTTTTTTGCTTTTGGGGGGGTTGGGGGTGTCCCACCCCCCAAGAAAATAGCCTAAAACCACCACAGGACCAGTAGGTATATACCCTTAAGAGTAGAATCCGATCGGTTCAGTGGTTACTGAGATCTTAAGGGACAGACAGACGGACAGACGGTCAGACGGACAGACATCAAGCTACTTTGTATTATAGATTTTAAGAACCACGCAAAAAGCTTTGGATGCCGATTATATTTTTGGATCATAAGGGATAAAAAAAAAAAAATTCAAATGTAAGCTAAAATGCTTTCAATATTGAACAAAAATTAACAGTTTGGAATGACTCTTTGTTAACAAGCGTTTAATCGATTCTAAAATACCTAAATTTACGATGAAATATATCCGTTACAGACGGACACACAACATATGTAGAAAGGATCAGCCTCAAATAGCTTTAAGAGGCTGGAATGCAGCACGAGACCTTACTTATTTTTGTACCTCCAAACATCTTACTTAATGATGTTCTTCATGATCAAATGGTCAAACGCTCTTTAGGCAACCATGCAACCCTTTGATTGCATTGTCTTTGTCTGAAATTTCTATGTTTGCATGGTAATGAGATGCGCCTTTATTAGTCTAAGGCATTCAAACTGCTCTAACTATTTATGTCACGCACCTACCACAGCAGTGGTTGGAACTGGAACGTCTTTAGCTATGACGCGGTTTTGGACAAAGATTTGAACCTGACACCTTCATGACAGCGAAAGGATGCGCTACTTGTTATTCCATATAGTCGCGGGTTATTCCGAAAAGATTAGATATCAAAAGGAAAATATTATATCCTATATTATAAAGTGGTAAGTTTTTTTTGTCTGAAGCGAAGGATCTTACTAACCTTTGATATGGTTCTCCTTTACAGTGGAGCTTCTTATAGGTTTAAGATGGTCTTTTTTTATAAATAGGTCTTGGTATGGTTTTATGCTATTTTCTGTCCTTCTATAATCCTTTGAATATAGAGCCCCTATATGCTAGAGGCGCATCCGCTAGTCTGTAATACAAAGTAGAACGGTGTCTGTCTGTCTGAAGCTTAAGATCTCAGTAACCACTGTGTGTCTTAACCTCTTTTCGAGGAAGCTTTGAGTTTATCAAGTTCGAAATTAATTCCTTATCATTATCCTAAACTAAGCGCAAATGTCGTCTTTTTTGACTTTCCTTTCATAAAGTGACGCGGCATGGATTGTTTATATATTTTGATGCGCACGTTCGTTACTTTTGAATGAGATATGAGTGTGTGAAGATTTCGGAGAACAAAATTGGGCCTATCATTGGTCTCATAGTGCGTGAACGACCCTAGTATACCAGGGATTTGAAACCATAAGAACTTTAGGTAGAATTTGTTAATTTTATTAAGAAGAATGGTGTATAGGACGATTATATGTAGTTTTAAAAAGGCTTTAGCCAGCTAAACATGAAACTTAATAATGATTAATATATGTTTTAGTATTTTTTATGTGCCTTTATTTTTGCATTTAACAATGATTTATTAAACCAAATAATTTTCCTTTAAAGCCAAAGTTTCCAAAGATTCTTAACCGTAGAGAAAAATGATTTTTAAAAAGCAATTAAGATTACGTGGTTATAAATAACTGGAATTATGAACTAATTGATTTTGTAATTTCAGGACTTTGAAATAATTTCATCAATAAATCTATATTCAAACCTGCTGTTGAAACTTGATGGTTCCTGGTATTGGGGGTTTGTATGTTCGCCAACAGATCTCGAGAACTTCCCGCTAATTCGGAAGTCATACTCAACCAAAGTGTCATGGTTGAGACAATTTCAAAGTATCTGATGAATAGGCGTTAGCATTCATCAAGAGATCAATAGCATCCAGTGAATTATTGATGCAATAAACTGTGACAATTTTTTTTGTGAAATAAGTACCTAGTGAATCAATATGCCACTAACCAAAAAGCAGAAAATTGAGCGAGCTATCGCTATTGGCAGTGAAAGGCTAGAGGTGTTTGACGAACAGTTAAAAGTGTTTTATGACAATCTAAAAGCCTGCCAAAGTTTTAGTTCATGTGAAAATGTGAATGTAAAATCAATTCGTGACATTTTTAGTGAGGTCAAGGACCAATCTGACCTAATAAAAAGTCTAAAACCTGCCGTGGAGACTAGTGAGCTGCGCGAGTTCAAGCGTGATTTGGATGAAGCTAGTGAGCAGAAAACTGTTGCAGATAAAGTTTATGCGTCGTTGGAGCAGTGTACAAAAATTCTGTACTGGCTTGACAATGATTCAGACGACGCGAGGTCAAGCACTGTCGCCAGGAACCTCGACGTCATTGAGAAGGTGAAGATGGACATGGGAGTGCTTAAAATTTCCGTGGAGTTGCGCCAAGAAGTACGTGATATGTACCGAAGGCTTAGAGAGATGGAACGTCGTTCATCTAACTTGGATGAGAGTGGGACACCTGCCATGCTCTCCAGAAGTATGTCTGCCGTGGATATTCGGAGTTCCAACCCGCAGTATGGGCGCTGGGACAACAATTTGCTGCCGTCTTTCGACGGTACTGACACGGATTACCCAAACTTTAAACAGGTCTTTAAGGATCTATGCTCTGGATACGGATTTGCTGACCAGAGGTTAAGTCTGATGCTGTGTATGGAGAAGGTGATAACCAACCCGGAACTACGCAAGCAAGTGTCAGCGATTAGAGATCATAATGAACAATGGTCGTTTCTCGATCAGATGTTTTTATCAAACACTCGCCGGTTCATGAGGATTTTAACTAAGCTGAACAAGATGAAACCTGTGGATAAACCTGTGGACGTGGTTAGCGCAATTGCTACCCTCAAGAGCATGATGCAGGAGGTAGAAGCCATCGTTGGTTCTGCAGCTAAGGATTACAACCACCTAACTCTTATTCATATTTTCAAAGACAAGTGCCCTGAAAATTTGAGAGAGAAAATTATGATGGAGCTAGGTAGCATGAACCAACCAAACATCCAGAAGATTGTAGAACTGCTGGAGAGGACCAGGGGAGCATTGTTGGCCGGTGATATGTCCTATGACACTAGCGCCGGCAAGAGAAATCGTGACAGAGCTGCCGCCGCGCAAGTATCTGGCCGCAGCGACAATAAGAATGGAAAGGCTGGAAAGGACAAGGCTTCCAAGTGGAACAGTGCATGTCCTGTGGAGAGCTGCAAGGAGAAACACCCAATTTTCCGTTGCCTCACGTTTAAGAAGATGGATGTGGTTGACCGAAAGAAAGTTGTCCAGCAGAAGAAGTTATGTGAACTCTGCCTGTGTGACGGCCATGCTGCTGACAAGTGTAATAAATCGGATAAGCTTGGTGTTTGTGGCACCAATAATTGCGACAGATATCATTCTAGGTTGCTCCATGAGGCTAGTGCTGGTGTGAATACAGTCTACAAGTCAAGTTCTGCACCCAGCCCCTGCACCTTCTTACTTCAGTTAGTTCCTGTTGTAGCACCTGGCGGCGGCACCTGCCACGCCACTGTCATGTTTGACTCTGGTGCAAATTTGCCGCTTGTGTCTGAGAAGTTATCCAACAAGTTGAAGCTGAAATCTACCGGCAGATATACAACTATTTCTGTAGCTGACGGCAGTGAGTCTTCCTGCCGCAATGTTGTGTTTTATCTGAAGGATAGGGACGGTAATTTGAGGGAGTTTGAGGCAGCTGTCATGCCTACCCTCGGCGGGGCCAACGAGATAAGCTCGGTCCACCCCGAAACTGCCGCCGAGATATTTAAAATGCCGCCAGAAAGATTTACATATATTAGTGGAGGCTTAGATATCATCATTGGAAATACACATCCTGACGTGTTTCCATCAACCTACCAGAAAGTGGGCCAGTCTATGTTGTGGCGAACCATTTTTGGTAGTGGTTTTATCTGTACGAGTGCTGACGGTGGAGCTGGAGATCAAAAGTCGGCATATAAGGCTGTCAGTGTCAGTGGAGGCACCTTGCCAGACTTTCTGACGTCTGAATCGTTTGGCGTACAGCCGCAGGCACTTTGTCCAGGATGTACTGCCTGTCAAGAGTGCAAGGCTATGGCCGACGGCACTACCTGGGACCAGCGTGAGAGGCAGAGGATAATTGAGGCAGGTTTAACACTAGACTTGCAGTCCAACAAGTGGACAGGTCAATATGCTTATATTGAAGATCCTCACACTTTACCCTACAATGAGAGTTTAGCCCGCAAAATTGCTGAAAAGGATCGTGCCAAGATGGTCAAGGAAGGTACCTATGGAATGTATGTGGAGGTATTCAACGACGCCATATCCAGAGGCGTGTTTAAAAAAGCCACGCCTGAAGAATTGCAGTATGAAGGGCCTAAGTCTTGTTCATCAATAGTGGTTGCTTTCAAGGAGGATTCAAGTTCCACACCCATGAGATTGTGTGCAAATAGTTCTCTGACGTTCAAAGGTACCAGTTTTAATAACATAATGCTGGGAGGTCCGCCGCCAATGCAGAAGATTTTTTATCATTTGTTGCTTTTCCGCGGTTACAAGGTTGGTTTAACCGCGGATATTTCCAAGTTTTATAACTCCATCCTGGCCACAGAGTTCGACAGCCAGATGAAGAGAGTTTTATTTTCCCCGACGCCAGACGGTCCACTTGAAATTTACCTGACTAAGGTTGTGAATTTTGGCGAGTTGGCTGCGGGAAATTTGGCAGTTACAGCCCTGAAGTTGACGTCCCGCCTGTTCGGCGGAAAGAGTGAAGCAGAGGTCAAGGAGATGTATGGAGAGGGGCAGATAAACGGTAGTGAAATTGTTGCTAAGCCTGAATTATGGAAGGAGCCACAAATACCTACCTACCCTGAGGAAGATTTCAAGTTACCTCAGATTCCAGTTGCAGTCAAGCTTGAAAAGCACAGCTTCATAGATGACGTTATTTCGGGAGCAGGATCGAAGCCAGAAGCCAAGGAGATGATGAAAGAGGCCGACAGAATTATCGGCAAAGGTAGTTTTTCCTTCAAACAAGTCATTTATTCTGGAGATGATTGCCAACCAACCAAGGTTCTCGGGCTGATATGGAAGCCAGCCACCGATGTGTTATCCATCGCCACAAGAGTCAACCAAGATGGTAAAGTCAAGGGAAAGAAGGTGAAAGAGGATGCTGATTTGTACAACCTCCAGGACGCCTTGGACGAGAATCTGACAAAGAAGATGGTCCACAGGTTCGCCGCCCAGACCTTCGACCCGATCGGGCTTTGCAGCCCTATTCTGTTGAGAATTAAACTTGTCCTGCGGAAAACATGTTTGCTGAATTTGGGCTGGCAAGATTTCATTCCAAAAAGTCTACGGGATGAACTTGTTAAGTCGCTGGAGGACAGAGCTGAGGTCGCTAAATTGGAGTTTGACCGCTGTGTGGTCCCGGAGGAACCAACTGGCCTTCCATCCTTGATGATGTTTTCGGATGGGTCATCAGAGGCTTATGCATGTATGGCATATTTGAGGTGGCCAACTAGACAAGGATTTGAAACGTTTCTGCTAGCCACCAAGTCAAGAGTTGCGCCGGTCAAGTGTGAATCAATTCCACGCCTTGAATTGATGGGTTGCCAGATGTCCACAAGGTTGTCAAAGTCCATCAGAGATGCCCTGCCCTTTGATGTTATCAGAGTGATGTACTTTACTGATTCATCGTGTGTTTTATCACAAATAGTTTCCAACAGTGCTATGTTGAACACATTTAATTCTCATCGCATTGGAGAAATTCAATCTGCAACCAACAAGGATGACTGGAGGTGGGTCCCGGGGACACACAATGTTGCAGATTTGGGCACCAGAAGCACCTGCAAGGTATCAGATTTGGGACCAGGTTCCAGGTACAGATTGGGCCCAGAATGGTTGCGCCAGGATGAAAGTGCGTGGCCGGTGAAAACTGCCGAACAAGTCAAGCAGGATTTACCACCAGAGGAGTTGAATACCAAAATGGTTAAGTTATGTTCAATGAAAGTTGCCGGAGAAGCCGCTGAAGATGTCTTTAGGTTTAAGCACAGGAGATCATTTGGACAGGCCAAACGTATTATGGCAGCTGTCCTGCAAGTAGCGAACACCTGGTTGAAGAAGCTAAAGAGCAGACAAGAAGGTAAGACTACAGCCGCTGGTAGTCATGTAGCAGCCGCAGATTCTGTGTACAAGCCGTCTTTGTACAATTTTATGGCGGCGGCGGAACTTTTCATTGTGTCATGTAGCCAACAGGATGAGTGGATAAATGACGCTAAAGGCAATTATGCGTCATTGAATCCATTAGTGCATGAAGTATCATTGACCTGGCCTGTCGTTGGTCCCGGAGGAAATTATGTGACCAGGGAGATGAGAATTCTTAAAATGGTTGGTCGTGGAGAGCCCGTCATTGACGCCATTACTGGTGGCCGTAAAATGATATTTGAAGACATGCCAGGTTTAATAATTTTGGAGCCTGGTAATTGGTTAGCTGCTGTTTTTATGAGAGAAGCGCATGTTGAGCTTCACTCTGGTGTCCGTGGAACTTTAGCTGAGAGCCGCCGTTGGTGCTGGATTGTGAAGGCAAGGAGGTTGTCCATCATGGAAGTGAAGAAGTGTTGGCCCTGCAGTGTTGAGAGGGCCAAGGAATGTCGTACTACCATGAAGGATGTGTTACCTGACAAGTTGGTCCCGAGCAGGCCTTTTGAAGCTGTGCAAGTCGACCTGATGGGTCCGCTGGTTGCGAGGAGAGCTGCCGCCAAAACGAGGAGTCAGACAGCAACGAAGAAAGTGTGGGTGTTCGTGGTGGTCTGCAGGTTCTCAGGGGCGTTATGGTTAGATGCCTTGGAAAAGTATGATACCAGCAGTATCCTGTTGTCCCTGCGCAAGTTGGAGGCTGTTCATTGTCTGCCGAAGGTTATAGTAAGCGACATGGGCACACAATTATCCGGTGCTCGCAAGGTTTTAGAGCAGAAGTTGGGCAGCCAGGTAGAGTTTTCTTGGTCTCAGATCCCGGCCCGAGCCCACCATTTCATTGGGCAAGCTGAGAAAATGGTGGGATTAACCAAGAGATTGCTGTCCAAGAAGTTGGTGAATAGTTCTGTTAATTTCAACGAGCTCCTGGTGCTGTTGGCAGAGGTTAGCAAGTTGATGAATAGCAGACCATTGACGATAGAAGCTGCGAACGACGTGGAGAATTGGCGGCTGATTACCCCTGGCCAGCTGCTGGGAAATGTTGACCGCCAGCCGTTGTGCAATGTGGCGATGAAACCGGAGGACCAAATTTCCTCCAGGTTGATGTTGTTAGAAGATTTGTCTGCCCAGTTTTGGACTGCCTACCGCCAGGAGATCCTACCGAAGATATTACGGATGTCCAAGTGGAAGGATGAGATGGCGGAGCCACTAGCCGACGGAGATATAGTTCTGGTTACGAGTACCAATCCGCTGATGAGATGTTTGCGGATGGGCCGAGTGACGAGGATTGAGGATGGGAGAAAGACTGCAAGAGTCTTGTTCAGGCTGTCAGATAAATCTCCCCTGGAAGAACATGCTGTATCAGTCAGGCAGTTGTTAAAAATTATGATTAATAATTGATTCTTATTTTATGGAAATTGAGATTTTTTTTTAGAAAAAAAAGCCACATTTTTCATATGCCTATTTTTATGCCTAAAATAAGAATCAAATGAAATGCGATTAAATTTTATTCTATTTCATATGCTCAAATTTGATTTTATTGAGTTTAATTTCTTTTCAAAAGTACAATTCATTATAAAACTTACCTGAAAAGTTTACAAAAAAAAGAATAAATGTGTCGAGGTTGCGTGATTCGATATTTATTCTAAGAAAAAAATCAAGTATTTTTTAGCAAATTTTTTTTAAATTATATATGAATTTCAATCAAGTAAAACATTTTATTCAGATCAAGGAATGATTGAAAATTCATATTTAAAGTCTCATATTTTTTTTACAAAGAAAAATTGGTATTTTTTTTCATAATTTTTTTTTTCATAATTTCGATGAAAATTCTAACGAAGATATTATTATTTGCCATTCTTTAAGTATTAAAAAGTTTTATTGTTGATTAAGATAGTACAGTTCTTATTCATTAAGTTTGAAAAACTTTCTGCCCAAGGATTTTGAAATATTTTTTCTTACTACTCTTTTTGATGCTTAACAAATTTAATTTTAAGTACCTATAAATCTTAATTTTCTTGTCTAAGATTTATTTCGTTTTATTTTACCATTATTGTTTACATTTCAACCTGATTTCGTAGGTACTTATTGATTTATTAATAATGATTTATTACCTATTGATTATGAAATGATTATTATTTAGTATAAGTTGTTATATTTACAACATCATGATTAATAGGATTATCCATTTTAGGATTTGTGTATGTGATCTTGTGAGTGTCATGTGCATGGAATATTGTATGGTACAAACCAATCCCCATCCTTCTATCCTAAATGTGAGGTATTATGAGTCCTAGTGAGGAGTATAATATTGTGTATGCATTTCACGGGGTTTCATTTAGTTAGGAGCAAAAATTGTCACGGTTTTCGGGATGTGGCCATTCTCATGTGATTATGGTGGGTTGAGTTTAGTGAGAAATGTTGCTAGTGCTCAGCGCAAAAAAAACCTTGAATCTCGTTAAGGAAGTTAATTTGACTTTCAAACGGGGGGTGTGTCTTAACCTCTTTTCGAGGAAGCTTTGAGTTTATCAAGTTCGAAATTAATTCCTTATCATTATCCTAAACTAAGCGCAAATGTCGTCTTTTTTGACTTTCCTTTCATAAAGTGACGCGGCATGGATTGTTTATATATTTTGATGCGCACGTTCGTTACTTTTGAATGAGATATGAGTGTGTGAAGATTTCGGAGAACAAAATTGGGCCTATCATTGGTCTCATAGTGCGTGAACGACCCTAGTATACCAGGGATTTGAAACCATAAGAACTTCAGGTAGAATTTGTTAATTTTATTAAGAAGAATGGTGTATAGGACGATTATATGTAGTTTTAAAAAGGCTTTAGCCAGCTAAACATGAAACTTAATAATGATTAATATATGTTTTAGTATTTTTTATGTGCCTTTATTTTTGCATTTAACAATGATTTATTAAACCAAATAATTTTCCTTTAAAGCCAAAGTTTCCAAAGATTCTTAACCGTAGAGAAAAATGATTTTTAAAAAGCAATTAAGATTACGTGGTTATAAATAACTGGAATTATGAACTAATTGATTTTGTAATTTCAGGACTTTGAAATAATTTCATCAATAAATCTATATTCAAACCTGCTGTTGAAACTTGATGGTTCCTGGTATTGGGGGTTTGTATGTTCGCCAACAGATCTCGAGAACTTCCCGCTAATTCGGAAGTCATACTCAACCAAAGTGTCATGGTTGAGACACACTGAACCGATTGGACTCTACTCTTCAGGGAATATACCTACTGGTCTTGTGATGGTTTTAAGCTATTTTTGGGGGGAAGGGGGTGAGACACTCACAATCCCCCCCCCAAAGAAAAAAAATTTATTTTAAAACTAAAATTAAAAAAAGAGGGTCGACTATTCCCCCCCAAAAAAAAATTTTTAAATTTTTTTTCTTTCAAAATGTAAAATGCGAAAAATTAGGTTGATTAAAAATGTCTATCTGCCTCTCTGTCCGTCATAAGCTTAAGATCTTGGTAACCGCTGAACCGTTTGGACTTCACTCTTCAGAAAATATTGTTTCTGGTTCTTTGGTGGCTTCTAACAAATTTGGGGGGTGGGGGAACCCACTAAACACACATTCGGGAGAAACCCCAATAAACAAAATGGTACATTTTCTCCAAAAAATGTTGGTTTATTTCGACCATGCAAGTTAATATCTTACGAAAATAAAACTGGTAAGAAGGAAGAGATTAAATATTTTTAAAGAAGGTTTGGTGATTTTAATATTTTTTAAAATCTAAATTTGGTTGACTAATAAAACTTTTATTTATGCTTTATAAAGAATTTAACATTGATTTTAATGTTAGCACACCTAAGGAGTATGACCCTAAAAATATTAAATTCAAAACAATCCGTTTATTAAAGAAAAAGTAAACCAAAACATAGCCACTTATAGCATAAACCAACCTCAGCAGCAACTGCAGCCGCACTGCTACCAAGTTCTGCTCAATCTAAAACATTTTGCAGTTTGATTTTTGATAAAGTCATCGTAGTTAAATTATATTCTTTAAATTTAGAATCTCTGCCAAAGTTAGTAGGAATCAACGTAGACTTTCGCTCGTGGACACATATCATAGTTCCTCCAAAATCAATCAATTTAATAGAAAAGACAATACTTGGAAGAGAAAAGACACATCTTATAAGATAGTATTGATAATGTATTTTTGGTTTGTTAAATATCGTTATTGATGATGAAAAATAAGTTTTTTTTTAAATATTTCCAAACATTTTAGAGAATCATATTTGTTAGAAATATCCCAGTATTTAAGATTTCAAATGTCGTCGTTTTGTGGCTTAAAACGAAATATTTTGTTATAATGATTGGTTTCAATTGGATCAAGTTGCCTCCGTACGCTGCAGCCATCCTAGCCTTGGCAAAGCTGGAGTTGCAACCGAAATAATTCAAGAAAGCGGCTTTGAGGAAAATCTGCCGCAGCCAACCTCAGTCACAATCTGTTTACCCCCTCAAACTTTGAAACCCCTAATTTTACCCCCTTAAAAATTTTTTAAAAATATATTAGATAACCCCCCCTAAAGCCTTCAAAACCCCTCATTTTAACCCCCTTTTTTTAAATATGGTGATATTTTACAGTCTTCTGTCCTCGTACCTATGTTTTTTTTACCCACCTTCAGCCGTGCCTCAGCGTCTTAATCCAAATTATGCAGCTGTAGATAAGTTTGGCCTATGCATTCAAAATCTGCAGGGATCTAAAGGGATAAGACAATGACGGATAAATTAATAAGATCCACAATTTTGATACATAGAATTACCCATTCTGTAGATTGAAATTAGTGGTTGAAACGTTTAAACAATCAACTTAATGAGCCAACTAATCAGCGAATAGGAAAACGTTATTATAAAACTTTAGGGACTATTGTAACAAATAGCCCAATGTCCCCTCCCTCCCTGATTATTCATAAACAATTAAGTGTTGTTTTAAATTACACTGCTAACAAATAAAAAAATTAAGATATTGATAAATTTATCTGAACGGCTCCAAATCCCAGAGTTTAATTGAATAAAAATATGTCCCAGATGCATGACAAATTAATTCAACAATCGAATAAAGATTGTAAGCATTTATGTACATATACTATGTATGTTAGTTAGACTGTACCAAAATATAGAAGTAAAAGTTTAATGCAGGAACACTTAGAAAGTCATGGAGAGAGAAATCATCAACCAAGCAACCTTATACCACTCTAAAAGAATTCTCCCTGTGGCGTATCTTTGACCCTACCTCCTCCCTACATGTAGAGAGCACAAAGAGGGACTACCTATAGGCACTATATAAAGTTTCACCCATAGGGTTTTTTCCCCAAAACTTATCAGCGTCCCGAAACCCAATTTCAATTATAACAAGGATGACAACATCCATAAAAGCGAAGCACTTAAACAGTAGGACAAACGGACATAAACACTTATATAGTGTCAGAACTGAATAATCATAATATAAATGTATAAGAGTCAAAGCAAAATTGTAAGTAAAATGTGTTGAAAAACTGCTTGATTCAGGATGATGTTTATGGACATACTTACATTTCTAGGACTTGATTATAGAGTTGCTTCGTTTATTACATTATACTTTGTTGTCCCAGGAATCAATATACCAAAAATCAGATCAATCGGATGATTAGATCACATAAAAATTTGTTGTTAAAAAAGTAAAAAAATCAACATGTTTAAAATGGACGTACGGACATTTTGGTGATGATTATAGAGTTGCTACGCTTTCTAAATCGTACCTAACTATTAAAGGAATCACCATGCAAAATTTGAAATCGATAGGACAATTCTAACATGCCTAAATTAACGAAAAAAGCTATCCGTTACGGACGTACGGACGGACGGACGGACGTACGGACGTGCGGACGTACGGACGGACCGACCCTAATTATAGAAAAGCTTCGCTTTTAAAAATTGGATGGATTGCACCTTGTTCTCTCAAAATTACTAACTTTAAAAGCCCTAATTTTACACATGAAAATTTAACCGTTTTATCAAAGACCTAGAGTTTTTTGTTGGAAAGGCTAAAACACACACATCGGATCACAAACACATACAGACTACAAACACACAGAGTCATACACTACACATACTTATATATAACACAGACACAAGCACAAATTGTCATTCTACATGAAGCGGTTTGTGGACGTAAAAAAGGAGTTTCAAACAGTCACAGATAAACATTAATTAAATTATTTTATCTTTTAATATTTTGAACGATTGAACCGATTAATCTCTCATTTTCAAGAAATCGGTCTACAATACTTATTAGCAAAGCTTTTCTGTAATTTACTTGATCTGTCTGATCGTCAGTCGAAATGGGGGAAATGTAATTTTATCGGCTGCTATTAAAGATCTGCTTTATAACTCAATTTGACCATCCATGGTTTTTTTTTGTGCTACGCTACTTACTGATGTTGCCTTTGTTGTTTAATATTTAGGATCTGAGGAAATGACCGTCGAAAACCAGAGAGGGGACAATGGGCTGTATATTACACTAGCCAAAGGTTTATAATAACGTTTTCTTATTCGTTAAACTAACAAATGAAAGGACTTTAATTGAATTTTGATTGTTAGGTTCATTAAGTTGAGTGTTGTAACGTTACAACCACTAATTTTAATCTACAGAAGGGGTAATTTTGTTTATTATCATTGGGTATGTACATCAATTAATCGGCCATTGTCTTACTCTTATTCTTTCAAATATACTCTCACCATAATGGTGACGAGTTAAAGAATTCATCGGCCCTTCTGAGAACATTTTGCTTAGATCCAAAATTGAATTATCAACCAAATTACATATCTTTTTATCTCCTAATATGACACACAATTCATATAGGCACACACGCGCCGTGTCATGTACATTCACACACTTAATTATCTTATCATCACTGCCCACCCATATATGTAATTTAAACCAGGATGACAGCATCTACAAAAGCGAAGCTCTGAAAAAGTAGAACATACAAACATTAAAGCTTGTAAAGTGTCAGAATATAAATGAATATGAGTCGAAACAAAATTAAATTTGATAAAAATTGCTGAAATACAGGATACTGTTTAAGGGCATACTTGCATTTTTAGGACTTGATTAAAGAGATTCTTCGCTTATAAAACGAATAATTATAACACATAAAAATTTGTTGTTAAAAATTTAAAAATCGACATGTTTTAAATGGACTTAAGGACATTCTGCCGCAACTGTCGAGTGAATTACTGACCTACTGAAAAACAAACCAAATAGACGTTGTTTACTGAAAATAATGTTATTTTTTTACAGATTAAAAATTAGGCGCTAACAAGTTTTAAAATTAAGATAAATCTTATAATAAACCACGCGATGTAACCACATAAAATTTAAGTAGCGTAGCAACTATAATACTATAAAGCGTATTATGTAACAAAAATAACTTAAAATTCAATGCATAACATCAATATTAAGGTTTTAATGTTTACAAATATAGAATATTTAGATATATACATATACTAGCGGTTGTGCCCCTAGTAGCTAAGGGTTTCTGTATTGAAATTGTAAGAAAAGGACATAAAATAGCAAAAAAATGTAAGGTGTGAAACTAAAAATTAATTAGCCTATATCCATCCAAGGATTACTTACTAATCTTACTAGGACTAGTTACTTGGTCCCTAGTCACTAAGGAGGCGTGGGGATGTCAATAAATAGGATAAAACTGACCCAAGGCATTTTATTAGAGCCTACCGAAAAAGTACAACCAATTTAAAATCTTTAGCTTCTTACAAAAACAAGGATGACAACATCCATAAAAGCGAAGCACTGAAACGGTAGGACAAACGGACATTAATACTTGTATAGTATTAGAACTTAATTATCATAATATAAATTTATAAGAGTCAAAGCAAAATTGTAAGTAAATTTGTTGAAAAACTGCTTGATACAGGATAATTTTAATGGACATAATTACATTTTTAGGACTTGATTATAGAGTTGCTTCGCTTATTACATTATACTTTGTTGTCCCAGGAATCAATATACCAAAAATGAGATCAATCCGATGATTAGATCAAATAAAAATTTGTTGTTAAAAAAGTTACAAAATCAACATGTTTAAAATGGACGTACGGACATTTTAGTAATAATTATAGAGTTGCCACGCTTTCTAAATCGTACCTAACTACTAAAGGAATCACCATGCAAAATTTTAAATTGATAGGACAATTCTAACATGCCTAAATAAACGAAAAAAGCTATCCGTTACGGACGTACGGACGGACGGACGAACTGACCCTAATTATAGAAAAGCTTCGCTTTTAAAAACCTTACTACTTTATATTGTAGAATATGGACATTTTGTGTCTTTTTATTGTTGAGCTACTTGTGAACATAATTTTCCTTGTTTTGTTGATAAATAAATGAAGACTAATATATCTTTTTGTTAACAGTATTTTTTGAAACAGAGTCTTTTCCCTTTTATGGCGTGTACGTTGAATTAAAATTCGACATGGTAAAATTTTTACATTTTTTACTATTTGCTTTAGGACATGGCAAATACTTTTCATGAATTTTCAGAGAAAATGTTATTTTTCATAATTGATACAAACAAACTTAGAAGTAAAATAAACAAGGATGACAAAAAACGAAGCTCTAAAATCACAAAGGCTGGACATTAACCCTGTAGAGTGTCAGAACTTAATAAGCAGAACATTATTTTGTGAGTCTAAATAGAATTGTGCAAAAATACGTAAATACAGGATACAGTAAATCCTTTCATTTCAGGTTTTGATTACAAAGATGCATCTGTTATAAAAATTGCATCTTGTTGACCTTATTCCAAAAATCAGATTAATATGATAATTATATCACATGAAAATTTTTTTTGTTATAAACTGTTATAGGAATTATCATGCAAAGTTTGAAATAGATAGGACAATTCTAACATGTCTAAATTAACAGAAAAAATCTAACCGTTACGAATGGACCTACCCCAATTATGAAAAAAAGCTGGCTACCAATGTTATTAACTATTGAAATCTTCACTAAAATAATCATACCTTAATATCTTTTAACTTCTGTGAAAATGTTAACTTACTTAGCGGACGTACACACCAACCCTGGATAAAGCGTAGCTTGTGTCACTAAAATGATAACGATTTAAATGGTTTAAGTATTTATGCGATGAAATTAGTGATTTTAATTTTCTAATATAATTATCTCATATGTAGTAAGTAATGTAAAAAAGAAAATTTGCATAGATTTTTCGATTTCGGATTATGTACTCAGAAAGGCCTCGCGCCTTTATAGAAAGGCAGTTTAAAATACGTATTTTATGCCTATGTATGTGTGTCTGTATGTTTGTGTGTATATTTATGTGTGGGTGTGAGTGTGTGTGTGTTTTAATGCCGCCACCGTTCTGAAACTCTGCGAGAAAGGACATTTGCTGAGCGCATCAGAGAGCTTGCAAAGAGATGATACGTCCGTCCGTCCGTATATTTTTTCTTTAATCTTATATGTGCTCTCTCTCTCTCTCTCTCTCTCTCTCTCTCTCTCTCTCTCTCTCTCACTCACTCTCTCTCTCTCTCTCTTTTGCATTATACTTAGTTTTGCATTGATTGTCCCTCTGATGTGATAAATGACTAAAAAGATTGCAATTTTTATATAAATTTCAAAAACTAATATCTTTAATTTTGATTTAAGAAACTAAGTAAGTCAGTGATAAATCAGTAGTAATAGGCATACAGGGAGGAAGGGGACATTTGTCTGTTCATAAAACTAGTCCCCTTAGTCTTATAAGAACTTTTCACAACATTGGGGACTTTTATTGAATTTGATTGGTTGGTTTATTAATTTAGTATCCAAACGTTTCAACCACTGATTGTAACCTACATATTTTCTGTATTATCATCGGGATGTATAACAATTTTTCGGCCGTTGTTTTATCCCTTTAGATCCTTGAGTAATAGGTAATTGGTTCTACTGGAATTGAAACCATGCTTCTAATCTTGCAGGGTGATTAACCCTTGCGGGAGCATAACTTAACTTTATTTAGCAGTAAAAAAGGTTGAAACATTCATATTAATTACGTAATTATTGTAAAATCTGGCTTCATAATAAAATCCTTTAATCTTTTACGTTTGTTTATTCCTAAAGTAATGTACAGCTTTTGTTTTATTTTCGAGTTTTTGTTTACATAATGTAATAAAATTATATGATGCCTAACTCACTTCTTTTCAATTTGAAATAAACAGGATAAAACAATTTTTATAATTGCAGCTACTCTTCAAACAGGACAATTTGTCCTAAAGGCGCGACCTTAGTTCATAATACTCTCATAGACAAAACATGTAATGCTACGCTATTTATGATAACAATTTTCCTTGTTAAAAGCAAAGATTTTCTACAATTAGGGTCGGCTCGGACGTCCATTGAGGAAATCTTTGGTTGTTAATCTTTTAAATGCCAATTTTAATCAAGTCTTTAAAAGTAAGTTGTACGTTCTGTATTTTATCATTTTAACAACATGTTAACATTAATTTTTTATAAGAGTTAAAAAGTTACTTTGTGCTTTCACTCTATGTTTGTCTGTCTGGTTTGTGGTTTGTTGTTATCCTTGTTTTTCTAAAATAAAGTTTAAAGCTATTAAGTGACATGTCAGATCATAGGTAAAAATCTAATATCCTAGGTTTTAGAGCTTATGGTTTAAAACGGTAATAGGGGCTAAAAAATAGGTTAAAACATCCGACTGAGCCCAAGTCTTAAATCTGAAAATAGAATGGTCTAAAACCGTTCGTTTCGTTTTAATATAATTTATTTCGAGTTAAACATGAAACAAACTATGAATATATGTATTTTTAAATGTTTATAATAGATACGAATTACGAATTTAAGAATATTAATCATGTACATTTGAAGTATAAGATATTATTTTTTGTATAGAGGGGGCGGGGGGCTCTTGGAGCCCCCCCCCTCCCCCCCCCCACCCCGATCTATTAAGGTGGGAATTGGGGCCCGATCTGTAAGGGTTAAGAGAAACTCAAGAAAATCATTTAGAAAATCAGAATTTAGACCCATATTATTTAAAATTGTTAAAGCAGATATTACAACAAACAATGATTGAGAGAAACAAATTAAAATAGTCCAGCTTGGTAAACATTCATCTTTACTAATTTTTGATGAGCGAACGAAAGAATGGTCTAAAACCATCACAGGGACATGTTATGCATATCTAATAAAAGTCAATCGGTTTAGTCGTTTTTGAGATATCAAGCTTCAGACAAAAAAGACCTGACAACTTTCAATAAGGGGATATCCAATATAATTATCACATATATGTTCTATTTTTTTATTTGCGTATCATTTAAAATATAGAATATTTATGATAACTTTGATTAGATTAAGTAATTACGAAATGTTCAAAAATTTGTCATCAAAAAGTTTGAAGTTTTTAAATGGGTTGATTTTCCAATTTGATTTACGACTTTGGTTACCGCCTTAATCTAAATTGATTGACATTGGATGCTTAAAAAATATGTAATTGATTTACTTTGAAAAAAAATTATTTGCATATTCATAAGTACTCTACACTTTGGGCTTGTTGGCAGTTGTTTTTTTCCCATAATTATTCTTCCAGTATGGCTTCGAAACCTATCAATATCCTTGTTGTCCGTATTAAACCCCTCCAAAGCTAACACCACTTCGATTTCAGTTGAAGAGGGTGTTAAAATTTTCGCCCATCCCCACCTCCCTGACAAAACTAGCTAAAACCAAAAATTCTACCATTTAAAATGATCATCCTTGTTTTAGATAAGAAAATGTGTATGTGTTTGATGACAACATTTTGTAATGGTTACACACTGTAAAAGATACAGATAGAGAAAAAGTATATTTTTAAAATTGATTATATCCTTATATTATAAATATAACAACATATCTGCCTGTATGTCTGTCTGTCTTTGTGTAATGAAGGATCGCGCTAACCACCGAACTGTTATGTTTCTCCTTTACAGTGTAGCTTCTAAGGTCCTGTAAAGGTTTTTAACTGTTTTATAGAAAATACCACAACTCTACCATGAGAAATCGCCGATAGAAAAAATTCATTTTAAAACTAAAATTGAAATTCCACCAAATCAAGTACCAGTAGAGGCCACTTGCCAACTCATAGGATGTCTTACTGACCATGTTCCTGACTGTCCCATTAAATTTTGTAAATCGCTGGATTGTTTTCGTTCTGTTTTTTAGCCATAAACGTTTTGTTAATTATTTCCCATAATTACTTGTATTGGTCAAACAAACTAATTGTCTATCAAATAGTTGCAAATTGCGAGCTATGTGGATAGATATGTTCATAATTATATAATTAGCTGTATGGGCGTTAATGAGGGAATTGAAATATGTACACTCCCCCCCCCCCCTCCCTCCATCCCTCCTGTAATTAAGGATCTGCTGTGTTTTTTTCTGGGGTTAAGCAGCTAAACCCCAAACTTATGGAGCCGCAATAAAGGGGTATTTATCTACAATAAATAGCTTAAAACCATCCCAAGATGAAAATCAAAGCTTCCCTAAAAATCGCATATCAATAGATTAAGACATTATTTTAGTTATCACAAGTTTCATGGGCGTTTAGCCATTTTAAAGATCTTTAGTATAACATTCTTATTATAAACTAATTTATGTTAAAATCTTAAAATTAAATTAAATTTATCAGATACCAGATAAACCTATTAATAATATTATGAACAAAATTATTTTAATGTATTGCAATTTGAAAACGTTTAATAAATCAATCATTCCAATAAAACTCTTAACAACTCTTAGTTGATATGTCACTAGCGGCTACGCCCTTAGCATCTAAGGGCGCTGTAAGCAAAGGGGCAGAAATGGACTAGAAAAATAGCTTAAAACCATCCTTAAAATTTAATCTTGAAATCTAAACGCCTAAATCCATCATGGGACCTATGTGAATATTAGAGTTTCTACTTTTATAAGATTATTCAATAAGAACCCCTTAAACAAGGTTTTAAACCTATAGGAGTATTCTAAATTTACATAATGACAGACAAGCCCTTAATGCGAAAAATCATTGCTTGTAAAAATATCTCCTAGATTGTGATACTTTTTAAGTTTAATTATCTCAATGCTTGAAGCCATGAAGATAAAAGTAATACGTGATGCTTTTAATTTTTCATGATATAATATTAAGAGTACTTGCGAATACGCCCCTATATAGAGACATCTAGAGGAACTTAACCCATTAGTGTCGAGCGCCACTTTTATGGGCCGATCGAGCTGAAAATCTCAGGGAAGCTTTATAATGGTCAAAACGGAATTCCAATTTTTTTGTTTTGCTCTAGTGGCGTTCACAGGAAAGTTGCAAAAAAAAGTTGCTTTAAAACCCGGTTCGGCACTAATGGGTGTAGGGGGGGGGGGGGAGTCGATTCACACCCTATTTTTAATTGTAGTTATAAAAAGATATTGTAAATACTTGTAAATAGCTAAAAACCTCACATTCATAAAAAAGAATTACCCCTTCTCCATTTTTTTAAAGCAAAGAAAAAAGGTTAAACATGTTTTTCATTCTCCATCACTCCTGGGGCAGAGCAACAAGTATCGTATAAAATATTGTTAAAAAAAAAAAAACGTCATATTTAAATTGAACATTTCTGGTAATGGTTATAGAATTGCTTTACTTCCTAAATCAAGCTTAACTGTTATTGGAAATTCTAACAGGCCTAAATTAAGGACAGGAACCATCCGTTACGGACGGGCATGCGGACACAGAGTCCTACTGACAGACCTTAAGTGTAGAAAAGCTTTCAAAAATTGTGTGAAATCATTTTCTCATAACCTATTCAATTCAGGTATGTCTGATTTTACCAGCAACGGAGGACAGCTTAGCAGGCAGAATGCAACAGAAACCAATCCAGCTACCATCAATACTCAAAATAAACAGGTTGGGTAATAATTTATTACAATATCGCTTCGAAACCGATTAATATCTGGTGAATTAGAATCGGTTCTCAACCATACTGAAAAATCATGTATAGTATCGTATTATATTCGACATTTTACGGATATAAATATGTACAATTATATTATTAAAACCAATTTTGTTACCATGTGCCTTTCGCATCCGGGGCCAACAAAAGTGGTTTTAATATTAAGATTGTACATTTTTATATCCGCGGAAAGCTGTTTATAATACATTGCAATCAATAACTATTATAGCATTTTGTTTTAATTCAAGACTTGTCGATGAGCGAGAGGTATAAAAAATAAGAAATTGAGTAGGACTGCCTCAAACTTTTTTACATTTCAACAAAGCTTCACACCCACCTGGTGACTTCCTGTGCACGCCTTTGAACTGATATAAAATGTTTGAAATGTTTATAGGAACCAAATTACATTGACAAGCTTAAAGTTTTCGAGCCAACGTATTATAAAATTATATATACCAATGCAAATGATATTTAAGAAAAAAAAACTAATATAAATATATAAACAGGTAGTTGAGGAGGATGGTGTTGACTCTGCTGACGAGCCCCTGCTGGACAGACAGGACTCCGTGTCCACCCTAAGCGTGACTGCCTCTGTCTGCAGCAACGCTACTACGGAGTCATTGAACCGGAGCCGGAGCCGGATGTTGAACAGAAATAATGATTCTGTAATGAGCAGAAGTAGATCAGCGCATCTGGCCAAAACAAGGAACAAGAGTAGTAATAATAAAATTTCAAATTAAAGGATGATTCCTGTTACAATTGGGGTAAGTTTAAAAGAAAACCTTCAAACCTATTGGTTCTATAATTTTATAAAATAAGCTTATATGAGTTAATTAATCGATTAACTTGACTTTTTACATGATGCTTCTTAGGACGATTAAGAATAATTCAGATCAACATCGAATTTGTCTTATTTCAAATTGTACCTAGGTTTTAAAGGAATTCTCATTCAAGGATTGAAATCTATGGGACAAAACTAACATTATTATATCTACGTACTACAGTCCCTTACGGACATACGGACGTTTCAGAGGGAATTTAGAGGACACAACCAAAATGTAGAATATGTTTGATGCCCTTTTAATTATATTATCAAAAAAAGAGAAACATAAAAAGCTTGCAAAACACGTAAAGAAAAGTTAAAAGTGTTTGTTTGTAGTTTTTGCGGCAGATTTTATTTTAGAATTTAAATGTGAGTATGATGTTAGGATCATGTTAAAGGATTAGATTGTTGTTTTGCGAGTTTTTGTGTCACATATCTCCATCTGTTTCCCCCAGCAGGCATTTCATTTCAGGGATCGAAAGGGGTAAGACAATGACCGATAAGTTGATCTACATCCCTAATAACAATATACAAAATAACCCCTTTGTAGATTACCATTAGTGGTTAAAACGCTAGGACACTCCACTAAATGTTCTGACCAATCAAAATTTAATAAAAGTTCCCAAGGTTCTTCAGCCAACAACTAATATTAAAACGTGGGTATAGCCGTGGCAACGCTCCTTAAGGGGCGATTCTTCGTTTTTTTCACAATAGCTTTTCTCCTATTTCTAGCACCTGCGGGGCCAATTGCCTAACCCTGTGGGGCAATCACCTAACCCAATATAACCTAACCTAACTTAAAATAACCTATCAAAAGCCATTTTAAAAATACGATGAATTGCCCCTAATGGGGCGTTGCCATGAAAGTATTCCCGAAAACATTAACATAAAACTTTGGGGACTAGTGTAATAAACAGCCCCTCATGTCCCCTCCATCTCTGATTTCATATGCACAATTAGAGCATCCCACAAATGTTAGAATAACATATCTCCCACCACCTTACAGATGGATACATAGAGGGATTCTATGTTTTCTTTCCAGGTTTTCTGCACAATTACATCAAATATGAAATTAATCCGGGAAAGCTTGTGGTGCACGTATTCTCAAGGATCTAAAGGGATAAGACAATGGCCGATAAATTGATGTACATTCCCAATGTTGATAGAAAAAATTACCAATTTTTAGATTAAAATTAATGATACATCTAATCAAAATTCAAACGTTTTGGGCAATCAACTACATAAACCAACCAAACAAAATACAGTAAAAGTCCCCACAGTTGTTAAGCCAACGAATAAGAAAACGTTATTATAAAACTTTGGGGAATAGTGAAATTAACAGCCCATTGTCCCCTTTCTCTCTCTGGTTTGTTCTGCATTTTGAAGTAACTTAACTAAATATTCCTTAAATAAATCATTTCAAAATGTAAATAAATGTTAATATTAACTGCTTTTGATGAACAGACGAAGACAGGCCCACACCCTGTTTCACGAGAACGGTGGCATGGAGGCCATGTACGATGTTGAAGCTGTCAAGCTGGATCATGCCAGGTAAGACAAGTTCACCTGTGTAATGGCCACCAGTTGGCAATAACTGATAGATTGGACATTATAGTGGAATATACAAAGACTAGGGGTCAAGTTGAACTGTAAGGGAAGCTTTTTATAGTGCCAATAAAAATGACATCATACTGGCCTACCTGGTTTGTTTATTGACCCATCTTTAGTCATTTGAATTTTATGACGTCTTTTTTGTGTAAGCACTATAAAGAGCTTCCTGTAATGGCTTAATCCTGCAATGCAGGACAGGTAAACCTTGATCATCTTGTATAATGTATATAGTTCAGGTATAACTGTATCAAATCATGAAAGACATTGAACAGGTAAGGCTTTATCTTGCAATAAAGTAAAGTTATGGCTGGATTTTAGCAGGAAGGACAGGTCACTTTGAAACCTGCTAGATAGACAGGACTAACTGACAACATTTTACATGCATTTTAAGCTTATAGCAGTCAATATTCTAAAAATTAGGTAAATAATTAGGATCGGCTCCAAATGTAGAAAACCTTCGCTTTTAAAAATGTTAAATAGCTAATTGTAAATACTTTTGTATATCAATTCTTATAGTTTTTGATAAAATAAACATAATCAAAATGAACTCTCAGATAGTTTGATTTTACACAAAATAATATAAATAAATAGAGAAATTTTGCAAGCAAATTTATCAAAACATTATATCAATCAAACTGTTGCGTTTCAACATTGATTCATATCTATGATACACAGTTAAAATGAAGCAGCTTTTAGTGCCTAATGAAAAATGTCGTCATACAATACAAGCAACCAACGATAGGCCAGTAATCATTTACCTGCATTGCATTGGTTAAATAAAATGTGTACTGGCTTATCATTAGTCATTTGTATTGTAAGACGTCATTTTTTATTACACTATAAGCTGCTTCAGTTAAAAAGATAGTTTACTTATAATGTAATTTTTAATGGATCAGCTGCAATGTAAATAGCTAAATACGCAGCGCTTTTTCTTATCATTTTTCAAGATTTACTTTCTTCTATTAGAATTGCTTTAGATTTTACGGGGGGAAAATTGAAAAGATTGTAATTAAGCAACGATGGGACATGATTAAAACATTTTATTGTGATAATCTTTAGGAACCTGAAGGGATAAGACAATGGATCATAATTAAATGTACAACACCAGTTATGATAGACAAAACTATCCCTTCTAAAGATAAATATTATTTCCAGAAAAATTAGGATATTGTTTGATTTTACAACCCAAAAGTGTTTAAGATTATAAAAAGAAACGGAATAGTTTTGATAAAACTTTGGGGTACATTATAACTAACATTCTAATGACCCCTCCCTTCCTGGTTAACTTTGGACATTATTTTCCTTGTCAGTTTTTGTATAATTGATTATAAAACATGTATATATAAATTTTGCATACGACAAGAACAGGTGACGGGTAAGAAAATGCCGTTTCTAAAAGACGTACACGGTCATACGCAATATTTGAAGGGTGACACAAATTTCAGATATCTGTTTTCTCTTTGCATTTTATATCCAAGTGAATTTAAAACTCATTTAAGCATTGCTTTTATCTTAAAGAGAAAATAAGTAAATCAAATAATATCTTAACAATTAAACTGGGATCTGAAATTTGGTATTGGGACAAAGTGACTTAAAAATCAGCCATGTGACGTCATAGAACTGATGGAGATAGGAGGAGAAGTGGGAAAGAAAACCCCTAAAAAAGAGATGGATAAACCCTCATTTTTATGACGTCAAATGGCTGGTTTTTTAGTCACTTTGTCCCACCACGAAACTTGCGTCAACCTTCCAGCATTATGTATGGCCGCGTATGACTACGAGAAAAGCCATTTTCTTACCCTTCACCACAAGAACAAATATACGCAGTGACTCTAGACTTGACCCCTACACAAACAACACAAACTTCTCACTTTCATCTTCAATTATCCTGTCATAGATTATTTGGTTTTCTAAAACCTCAGAGAGAGATGGGACAATAGTCTTATTATTACACTAGTCTTCGAAGTTTTATAATAATGTTTTCTTATTCGTTGGCTTAACAACTTTGGGGACTTAGATATTTGTTGTTTCATTAAGTTGACTGTCCAAATGTTTCGACCACTAATTTAATACATAAGGGATAATTTTGTGTAGCATCATTGGGGATGTACATCATTTTTTCGGCCATTGTCTTATCCCTTTAGATCTCTGCCTGTCATAGATTATTTGAGAAGATGTGTCTGAAACCGACATGTTTATAATGAAGATATTGGTTGACACTGAAACCCTATCCTTTATTTTCAAAATAACGAGGGGAGGGGGTTCTGTGCTCGCTAAGCAATATGAGGCAAAGTACCGATGTATAGTTAAGCATTGCTACGAATTATTCCAACGACCTGAATTGAATTCTATTTATATTTTCTTTGGTGACACGAGAAAAATAGGTACACAATAATGTATTGTTTACCAGCAAGATAGGAATAAGAAACAATGCTTAAAATCATTCCAGTGTGGGTTCAAAACCGATTGAAATATGCTGGATAAGAACCGGTTCTCAGCCGTTCTAAAAAAATGTGTATATAATCGTATTGCAGACAATTTTCCACGAATAAAAACATCATAAGATTAATACGAGTTTGTGTTAGCCTGGACCTACGACTACTCTGGTTTGGCAAAACTTGTTTTAATTAATCTTACATTTTTCCATTCCAATATCCGCGGAAAGCTGTCTATAATACGATGATATAAATAACTATTTTTAACCTTTCCTCCCCCAATGTTAACAAGTTGGAAAAAAAAACATATTCTTTTAAGGATTAATAATTTATCATCCATTGTATTATCTCTATATTCCTGATTTTAACAAAGATAGAAAAAAATTGGACAAGATTTAAAAGGAAGAAATATAAACTGTACAATTTTTACAATCTGGTATCTTCAGATTATGATTTATTTAAAAAAAAAAAATTTAGATACAAAGAAATTTTCTGTTTAAAACTATGCATAGTTGTTGGATTATTACGTTATCTAAACAATTAGAACAACGAAAAAACTGTGGTAAAACATGAATTAATGTGTCCATGGAAGAGTAGATAGGAAAAACAATAGGCTAGGTTCGAAGAGTTAATTCAAGGGACGATTTTTTCACCCCAAAATGGTTTTGTTTCCCATAGTTAAATCGCTGTGCAAGCCACTGATCCCAGAAATTAAATCTTAAATTGAAGAAATAGTCTATAACCATCAAAGGACCTATGTAAACCTTGCCTGTAAAAGGGAAACCAATTGGTTTAGTAGTTATCGCGAAGTTTAAGACATAGAATGAAACATGTTCTTCTCGCTTTTAAAAAAAATATGAGAAGAGGAATTACAGAGACGCTACGCTCTTAAAAATATTAGGATGCGGGTCTAGCCAGGCACTGTGGTTGTAGGATGTGTCATCATTCATTTCTGTAATCGATATATTATTACTTGGATGTTGAACCAGAGTTTCATGTACTCTGATAAAGTGATGCTTGTAGCTGGCTAAAATAATGATATTCCCCATCCACCGCTTTACCAAATCCCCTCCCCTCCTACTGGATGAATGAACAAAATGACCAATAATGTGGTCCATAATAGAAAGCTAAATTGGCAACAATTTTTCCCTTCTCAATATATACACTTATATCATATATCCATTTTTGTGTTTATCTTGCAAGGAGTAAAGCTACTCCTATTCTAAACTAGCTATCTTTAATTAAATGGAGAAAGGGGACATTGGTTTAAAACATAAAATGGTATCCAAAGTTAATCTTGTCATTTAACTAAAAAACTTTGGTAGTTCTATTGAAATTTCATTTGTTGATTTTTAAACTTGAAGTGTAGAAGCTTTTTATCCAATGATTTTGATCTTCGGAAGGTTTAATTTTGTTTAATATCAGAATTTCAGAAACAAGGTCCCCCAAAAATATTTAAAAGCTATGTTTACTTCTTATCTTATCCCAAAAATTCTATATAAATTCCTCTATTTTTACTAAACTAAAAAACTTTTTAAAGGGCACTTTTCATTTTCTAAAAATTATTTCTTTTGATGTTAGAGTAAAATGTATTTATATGTAAAGTTAAAAGAGAGAAAGAGATAACAATGTTGTTATAAGACCAATTAACTTCCTAACAATATTTAAATAAGTCATTCAAAGAAAAGATAAAGAGCCTTGACTTACATTCTATCCAGGGAGGGAGGGGACATTAGGCTGTTTATTTCACCAGTCCTCAAAGTCTTATATTAACGTTTTCATATTTGTTGGCTTAACAACCTTGGGAACTTTTATTAGATTTTGATTGGTTGGTTTATTTAGTTGAGAGTACAAAAGTTTCAACCACTACTTGTAATGTACGGAAGGGGTATCTTCAATAGATGTATATCAATTTATCGGCCATTGTCTTATCCTTTTAGATCCCTGCATTCTATGAGAACTAAGCAAGCCTAAAAAAAATAAGGATAAATTAGTTTGTTTAACATACTAGTCCAAAATAAGCAGGGAGGGAGGTGACATTGGATTGTAAATTATTAAGGTAACCATAGATTTATAGACACTTTCTTTCATTTGCTGGTTTAACATTTGAAACTTTATTAAATCTTTTTTAGTTGTTTCTAACTCTTTTTCTATAATTTGATCTAGATGAGAAATAATTTTGTTTAATTTCAATAGAGATGTACATTGTACATAAATTTATCGTCGTTTGCCTTATCCCTTTAGATCCCCTAAAATAAGAGTTTTTTGAAACTTTTTAAAGAAATAGCGCACTTTAATATTTTCATATTTTTATGAAACTTTACAAAGAATATTCTTAAAATATTTTAAAAGGACATACTAACATAATCTATATTTTGAAATGAAAACATAATATGATAAACAAAAATAGTTGTTTATCGCATTGTTTATAGACTGCTGTCCGTGGATATTAGATTGAAAATTTATAAGATTAAAACCAGTTTTGTTAGCCCCGAGAAAAAATATCTGATATTCAATGCATTACAAGATTTTTCAGTATGGTTAAGAACCGGGTTTGAAGCAATACGGGAAATAATATTACAGTTTTTCGTTCTCGGAAAATTATTCTTAATGTGTCCAAATAAGGTCAAATAAATTGTTACTGAAATGTTTTATCCATTGCGAGCAAAAATTTTCTTGGAAGAATAAGATCTTTCAAGTTCTAAATTCCCGAATGCATTTGCTCTAGAGAGAGAAAGAGGGTTCAATAGCTGTTAATTACACTAGTCCCCAAAGTTTTATGACAACGTTTTCTCAATCGTTAGCTTAACAACTTTGAGGACAACAGTGAATAATGATTGGTTGTTTCATTAAGTTGCACTAATTTTAATCTACAAAAGGGGTAATTTTGTTTTTTATCATTGGGAATGTACGGCAACTTCGTTTTCTTTCCATTATCCTAATTTAATTTTAGAAAAGTTTGGAGGCAAGAGGAGAAACGGCCCAGCATCTCCAGTGAGGAGAGTCTCAGTGATTATGAAGAGGCTGGAGGTATTCCACAGGGAAATAGACATAATATATCTAGATAATCTATCTGACCCCATTTTTCGTCAAACTTAAAAAGGGATATTTAGCAGACGAAGTTCAAAATACATAACTTTTGCACCACGTCGTCTTCCTGTGACGTCATAAAATAAGGAGATGAGAGGAGAAGTGGGAAAGAAAATCCCTAAAAAAGATATGGAGAATATGACGTCACAGGAAGACGACGTGGTAAAAAAGTTATGTATTTTGGGCTTCGTCTATTTAGCAGAAAAAAAACTTTGTTTATTTGTTATTTACAGATCCATTCAAGAAATAGTACGACGAATTTTTTGACGATATAATTTTTAGAAAGCTAACTTTATCCTAAGAAATTTAACTATTCATAACTAACTTATTATTTGTCTTGTCATATGCTTCACATTATACGAGGGAAGAAAGTTTTACACGAAATAATTTAGCCAAGAAAAGCTTTATCCTAAGATATGCGATAATTTATACCTGACTCATAATGCAAACGAAATGAAGAAAATAATAATAATGTTGAAAAATCTGTAAAATGTTTCAACTAATGACATGTCTGGTAACTGTGTTTAGTGCCCAAGGAAAATGGGGATAGATGTCACCGATTTTGGCCTACCTATTCTATTGACGTCATATGAGAGGGAAAGAGAAAGCGAAGGGGTATAGGGTATTTCCTGAGTTAATATAATAGGTAGGCCTAAAGCAGTAACATCTATCCCTATTTTGTAGGGCACTATAGACAGCTACACATGTCTAAAATGTAACTTCACTGTTATCCTATTGGCTGATGAAGAGAGTGTGTCTCTAGATTATCTCTATTGCCTGTGCAGGGAGGAGGCCTAACTGGAGCCTCAGCATACGCCAGAGGACTTGTCAGAGAGGAGGACAGGGGAGCTCAGATATGGCAAGAGGATGAAGTTCGAGCTGCTCTCAAGTAAGATTTCCGAAGCTCTTTGTAGTGTCTATAAAAATTAATTTATTTAATACAAATGACCAATGTTAGGCCAAATACACAAACTAAATTAACAATGGCAGACCAGCATACATTTTAATTGACCAGTGGTAGGCCAATATAACATAATTTTATATAAGCTCTATAAAAAACTTCAAGATTTTCTCAAAACAACATTGTTTTTGAACAACTTTGGGGGCTTCAGTAAATTTTAATTGGTTTGTTTATTAAAGTGAATGTTTAAACGTTTCAACTTTCAAGCACTAATTCTTATCTAAAGAAGGGGTAATTTTGTGTGTCATCATAAACATCAATTTATCGGCAATTGTCTTATCCGTTTAGATCCCTGAAAATTACATAGGGAAATAATTCTAAATTTCTTCAAGGCAAAAATAACTCTTCATAAAATAGTATAAAAAAAACTATTCTTAAAATAAAAATTGTTAATTCTAAACTCGTTAAAAATAATAAATACATCATATTGAAGGTGTCAAAGTAACTAATGATGGCTATTTTAATGTATTCGACAGTCAACCCCACCAAAACTATCCTTCATTAATTTAGCCAAGGTTTTTTTAGTCAAAAGTTGTTAATTATTGAGCCTCCGTGAATTGTCGAAACCACAAAAAAAAACTTGAAGTAAATTGTTATAATCAAGCTTATACAAACTACGAAATTAATTCGAAAAAAAAAAAGAAAACCTATACATTTTAAGCTATCGTAGGGGGGCAACGCTTAGTAAAATTAACGACCTTTTAATCTGCCGACCAAGTATTATTTTAGATTTATTTCGCTTGTTGGTTATACCCTGTACCAGGGTATGTCTCTACATCCAAACTTTAATCTGTTATATTCAAACGTCATGAAGGAAAAACAAAGTATCTCGGGGCTTTATTTTTGCATCATTATGTACAGACGGACACACAAGAAATATAGTAAAGGTTCGTTTTTATAGCATAGAGTCTTTTATTTGTATTCTTACTTATGCTATAAAAATTATATTAATGCCATTTATAGAATAAAACACGTTATGGGTAATCCTACAAATATGTACAGACACACAGATACAGGGCCCTGAAACAATAGAATCTGTATTTTTAGATATATGTATATGTTTATTTTTAAATAAATAAAGAAAATCGAATTTTTACCTCTCATTCATAATCTTGTTATGCAGAGAAGATTTATGCAAAATTTGAGCTGAATTTTAAACAGCCATTATATTTTTAAGAAAAAGAATAGCTATTTTTTATATTTATTGCATTCAATACTTTTATACTATACTATACAATTCAAATTTTAACTATATCCAATAATGATGGTCAGATTGCTACATTTTACCATTACTCACTTAAAATGTATACTGGCCTATCATTGGTCATTTTTATACTGTGACGTCATTTTTTATAGGCTGCTTTGATTCCAATAAATAATAAAGGAAAAAAAATTTAATACCAATTTGAATTTTGTGATAACTTGAGTAATGTAAATAAATGTCGGATACAATTTATTTGTCTCACCCTGTAGTTCGGTTATAATACTATAAATATGTAGATAGTAAAACCATGCTGTATTCATCAAATTTAATTTTTAACCATTTGTATTCAGGAAAAATATACAATAATTATGGATCATATTTCACAAAAAAAAACAAGCATAACAACACCCAAGATAAGGCAATCAAAATACAACCATTGTGTATTTATTTAATTACCAAAATAAGTCATATAAATATGCACCCAAATGCATAGCCTCATTGTCCTAGGAATCATAGTTCAAATGCATATCATTGGTGCCTCAATACATGGATAAGGCAATGGCCGATTAGTGATTGAAACGTTTGAACACTCAACTTAATGAATTAACCAATTAAAATTCACTAAAGTCCCCAAAGTTGATAAGCCAAGAAAATGTTATTATAAAACTTTGGGGACTAGAGTAATAAACACAATTCATTGTCCCCACTGCCTCTAGCCTCAATAGAAAAAGTCAAAATGTTGATTAATGTAACAGTTGCTACGCTTCATATATAAAACTTCTTATTACAGGAATTTTAAAAGAAAATTTTAGACTGATAGAACAATTATACCATACCCAAACAAATATGCTATCAATACAGACGTACGAACATACACAAATTTTAGAACAACTTTGTCTCTAAAAATTACTAAACATTCTGCTTATTTCATACATACGCCTGCTAGGTTCCAGGGATCCAAAGGGATAAGACAATGGCCGATAAATTGATGTACATCCCAAATGATGATACAGTAAATACCCCTTCTGTAGATTACAATTAGTGGTTGAAACGTCTGGACACTCAACTTAATAAACCAACCAATCAAAATTCAATAAAACTCCCCAAAGTTGTTAAGCCAACAAATAAGAAAACTTTAATATATAACTTTTTTGACTAGTGTAATAAAAAGCCCAATGTCCCTTCCCTCCCTGGCTGGGTTCCCATAGTTAAGTATAATATCTGGTAATAGAAGAAATTTGAATCTCGTGATAAACCTATATACACACAGGGATATAGGGCTAGGCCAATTGCGTCTTTAAATGTCTAACACATTAATCTACATCTCCCTTTTACCCATAACACCATGAGTTACCAAAATAAGCTTGTATAAATATTTTGATGGACAAATTATTTTTTCGTCTGTTGATATGTCATTCTATCCCTGAATACATAAATGCTGAACTTTTTAAGTTTTGCAAAAATCTTTGATTTGCTCAAAAAGTCCTCAATATTCCTCTTTTACAGAAAATAAACATTTAATTCCATTGGCCGATCCATAAATACCCGCGCTTTTATGTATGAATAAAAAAAATAAAACTTCCAAATATTCCATAATAAAATCTTTTTTTAGATGAAACCTTAAAAATTTGCAGCAATATCCATAATATTTTTAAATTTGATTTTTTTTTAGAGTACCACCTCTCAAATCCTTTCCTCTTATGAAAAATGTGTACATCACTCACAATGTTTTTGTAGCTATTCTACTCTACATGTTAATTTGTCAATACAAAATACCCATAGCATCTTAGGTTAATAATAGTTATTTCTCGCATCGTATTATAAACGGCTTTCCGACGATGCTAGACATAGTTTTTTTCGTATGGATGAGAACTCGTTCCTATCCACCGGATTCGAATGAATACGAGAAATGATATTATCATTGTCTAAATAACATGTACGTAATTATTTCTAAATCAACTGAATTTTTAAAGCATGTTTACAATGTCGCTACTATAGAGCCAATATTCTATTAGAAAAAATTATCTATTTTCTGTAATAATAAATAAAAATAGAAAACTGTTTCATGCATAAAAAAACCGTTTATGAAACATTTAGTTGAAACATACAAAATCGAATTATAGAAAAGCATCGTTGTAAAAACAAGGATGACAACATATGTAAGTAGCGGAACAAAAAAGTATTGATGGACAAAGTGAGTTGTAAAGCAGATGTTTAGTGCTCATTTGTAAAAGGAATCTACACATAAAATTGCAGCTGTCTCAGTGTCTATCTTAAATAAGAGGCAACAAAATTTGTCAACAGGCAGACGGACTTTCCGAAATATAGATTGACTTCGTTGCTAAAAATGTGAAGTATGTATTTTAAGAACATTATGTACAATAACAGAAATTACTTGCGTCGGTAATAATTCAAAGCAATTTCCTTAGTTGCAGTGGTTAGGGTTTGACAAGAGAGGGGGTTTGGGGGCTTTTTTAAATCACAAAACATTACTTAAGTATAACAATTAAGTCGCTTTTCTTAAGAATCTTGATTAAATTGTCGATTTGTCAAAAAGTATAAGTACCGTCTAAAATTTTACTCTGCACAGCAGACGAATATTGTGAACAGGGAGGGAGAGGACATTGGATTGTTTGTTAACTAATCCTCCAAAGTTTATAATAGCGTTTTCATAACAACTTTGGGGACTTTTCTTGAATTTTGATTGGTTGCTTCACTTAGTTGAGTGTCCAAACGTTTCAAACACTACTTGTGATGTACAGAAGGTGTAACTTTGTGTATCTTCAACGGGGATGTACAGTTCATCAATTTATCGGACAATGTCTTATATCTTTAGATCACTGTGAATTATTTGACCTCAGTAATTTAGTAGGCAGAATCAAATGAGATATAACGCAAATATGGAAAAATATATGGTAAATATATAGGAAAAAAATATGGGTGGTGGAAAGAATTCGGTCCCCTGCCCCCCCCCCCCCCCCTCAATAAAAAAGCTTATATGTCTTTGCAAGAAGACCTTCCAATCTTAAAAAATTTTTTTTAATTTTTGATTAGTTCATTGACCCATTAAAAATAACTTCATAACTTCATGAGAATCCAAAGAAAAGCCTGATAGTTATTTATCGCATCTTATTATAAACAGCTTTCCGCGGATATAAATATGTACAATTTATTGGTTTTGAAGCGACACTGGAATTAATTAATCCTATATTTGCCCCATTTGCATTGTTATTAAAATATAGGATGTTTACAAGAAACTTTTTTTGTATAATCTATGCATTTTTGGTATTCAAATTGATTAAAAACAAAAATGCATCATAAAATTATGTCTTCTCGATGCAAAATTTTGAAATTTGATGGAAAGATGAAAAAACATTCTTCATTCTTATTTATGCAAATTCTGATTTTGATAAATCAACTTCAGTTGTTCAGTTTATTTTTTCTAAAAATATTTAGGATAACAATGAAGTATCGAAGCTTAAAACAATAGCATATAGAATTTGCAGGTCGGGCGAATTTAGTAACAGAGTAATGGATGTAGAACAAACGATTTTATTATGACAGTAGCACAATTGTCGTTAATTTAGCTTCCTAACATGGAACTCATTTATTGGTCACTTTCGGTCATCCAGTAGGAGGTAAGGGGATGGAATAAAGGGGTTGGAAGGCGGGAATCGTTGCTTTAGTGTTTAACTTTAATAGAGAACATGAAAATCTGGTGTCAGATCCAAATGATAATATCCATTAATAGAGTATTACCAAAACCTTTCTTTTTCAGGGAGGGAGAGTGAATTGGACTATTATTTACAATTGTGTCCAAAGTTTTATGACTATGTTGTCTTTTTCATTAGTTACTTTTCATCGAATTCCAAAGTGTCAAAACTTTTAAACCAATAATTTAAATCTACAACTTTATTTAATATTATTGGGAATGTTTTTAAATGTATAGACTATAAATTGTCTTATTCCTTACAATCTCTGGACAAAGTATGGACAGGTGTGATTACAGTCAAAATGAGTTTAAGAGTAGGTACTCTTTGGCGGGGATCAAAGGGTTAAGACAATGGCTGATAGATTAATATACACATTCCAAATAATCATACATAAAATTACCCCTTCTGTAGATTACAATCAATGCTTAAAACATTTGACCACTCAACATAATTATGAACCAGCAATTAAAATTCTTAAAGTCCCAAAGAAGTCCCAAAGTTGTAAAGTCAAAAAAACTGTTATTAAAGACTTTGGAGACTAAATTGCTGTAGTTTATCTCAAATAGAAGTTGAGAATTTTTAATTTTCACAAATGTTAAGGAAACTGTGAAAATAAACCAATATTTTTGATTAAATGCATAATGAATGAAATTATTAACATTTAAAATAAAAATCTAGGCAATGTTTTTGATTCAAAATAGAATTTTTTTGAAATGTTTATAGTAAAATGTCAGGGGAATTTTTTTAGTTGCAAATCGATTCTATGATGCTACTAGTTGTCAGTCAACTATACTTCCTTACTTTATCCTATTACAAAGCGTTTTTTGTCTGTCCCGAAGGATCTCGCTAACCGCTGAACCGATATTGTTCTCCTTTACAGTGAAGCTTCTTATAGGTCCTGGGAAGGTTTTAAACTATTTTTGGAAAGGGTGTCTTCACCCCCCCCCACTCCCCCCCCCAAAAAAAAAATATTTTTAAAACTCTTTTGAAACTCAAATTTAAAATGGGATGAAGTCGACTTTTCCCCCCTCCTACCAGTGCCCTTAGAGGCTTCTAGGGGCGTAGCCGCTAGTTATAATATAAAGCAGTAAGGTTTTTTATTGTCTGAAGCTAAAGATCCCGGAAATTCCTGGTCCGAACAGTTTGTACTTTTTAGGGAAGCTTTATATTTATCCTTGGGTGTATTGTGTTATTTATCCTGATTCTCCCCGAGGCAAGGGGCGAATCAACTAGTGTTTTAAAAAAGGAACAATACAGTACTATGCAGTTACAAAAAAAAACATTTCTCGCATATACATATATTGTCAATAAATCCTTTAAATTACATATTTGGTGATCTATAGACAAAAAGAATGCATCTGTTTTTGTGAATATATTAGCTTTGCTATTAAATATCAGAAGTTAGGTAAATAATCTGTCCCATCCTGATGACCAAAATCGTTCTTGTTGAAAATAATTTGTAAAAATTGTGATGTTTGAAATGTGTAATAATCATTCATCTTGTCATAAACAACAAATTAATAGAAATTCTAAACAAGATAAAGTCATTGCAAAAGTGGAAAGCGCAACATTTTATTCATAGGGAAATAAATCAGGGGAGGGAGGGGACATTGGGCTGTTCATTACACTAGTCCCCAAAGTTTTATTACAACGTTACTTATTTGTTGGCTTAACAACTTTAGGGACTTTTATTGAATTTTTATTGGTTGGTTATTTCAGTTAAGTGTCTAAATGTTTCAACTACTAAATATAATTTACAGAAGAGGTAATTTGTGTATCATCATTGGGGATGCCATCAAATTATCGGCCATTGTCTTATCCCTTTAGATCCCTAGAAAATAGAAATATATAATCATGGTGTTACATATTATAAATCTATTTCATTTAAACCCAAACAAACGTTTTAATTAACCTCAGATTGGCAAACAGAGCAAACATAGGCTGACAGATAACTGAACTTAATTGCAGAGAAGTTTTGCTTCCTCTACTTTATGAGTTACCTCTGTATTTGCTTTCATCGAATGTCTGTCTGATTATTTGTAGAGCTGCTACTCTATAGTGTTGCTGTCCGTCAATACGATTGTTAATATTAAATCGAAAGCTTTGAAATTATCAGAACACATGGATCTTTAGGGATAAGACAATATACGATAAATAGTAGTTTCTGTGGTGGTAAATTAAATTTGCTAAAAGTTTGCACAGTCCTGCTACAAAAGACCAAATTGCAAAAGACCTATTTACAAAAGACCTAATCCTACAGCAGACCTAATTCAACAACAACAAAACACATATGCGCCTCAACATATGCACAAATTTATATCCAACAATCCTAACCTAACCTAATTAGGTCTTATGTCATTTCTTTCTTTTGTATACAGGATTAGGTCAATTGTAGCAATGTTGTTTAAACACTAGTAGTTTGGAACAAACCAATCAAAATTCAACAAAAAAAAACAAAGTTTTTGAGCCAACGAATAAGATAATGCAGTTATAAAACTTTTGGTGCAGGTTTAATTTATAGTTTAATGTCCCCTCCCTAAAATATTAATTCATCGCTCCAAAGGATGCTGTCATCCTTGTTTGAACATTTAATTAATTCAAAAAATAGTTTGTCACATTTTGGAATTCCAGGCATTTTTTATTTTCAATTTCTATGTTCTTTGCAAGATTGAAATATATTTTTTATATATTGATATACACATCAAAGAGGCAGGATGTCTGTCTGTGTGTCCGAATATCAAGATCTCGCCAACTGCTGGAGAGATTGGGATCTCCTGAACAGGATTGTTTAAAGCTATTTTTGGGATGGGTCGATAAAACTTTGTGCGTTAATATAATGTCATCTATAAATAATATTAAATTAATCACATTCGATGTAACGCAAGCTCTTGAAAGTGCCTAAAAAATTACGTCTACAAAAGACCAATGATAGGCCAATACACAGACCATACTATCGATTGCAGGCCAGTATTCATTTTAACTGACTAATGGTGGGCCAGTATGACGTCATTTCTTAAAGGAAAATGTCCAAAATCGAATCATATATATCTTACGTGGTAAAATTACCAAGTAAGTAGTGTGTCCTATTTAAGGCAACTTTGCGGCCCATTGTGCCCCTACTTACCTTTGACCCAAGAAGGGTTAACTGTCTTGTGACAATAACGCATTTATAACGAATTTTATCTCTATAATATAAAGTTAGCTTATTATTTATATTATTCTTTGAAATGATTATGTTTTTTATTTGTATTTATGATATGATCCTTTTAATTAAATTTTTTTGTATTTTTATTATTTTATTATGTATGATTTTTCCATAAGACGAATAAATCATTTAAACACACCAAGTAAGTAGTGTTTCAATGTTTTGTTTTTCTGGGAAAAATGGGCAGGGCTATTGTATATTGAATATGTACATATTTTTAACCTTTTTTGCAGCTTTAGTCATAATTATGCTTTTCCCTTCCATAGAAAGTTATATATAAAGAATGGTCAGTTTCATATTTAGACTTTGAAATGACCAGCAGATGAAATAAAGGAAATTTAATAATGAAATCTCATTATATAAATATCTAAGATTTTTTGTCTGTAGATTAATATATCAGAAAATACTGAACCGATTGGCTACTCCAATTTAGCTTAGATTCACATAGGTCCTGGATAGTTGTAGGACATTTTATTTTTATATTCAAGTATTGGTAAGTTTTTTGTTATTTTTTGCGGATTTATTTTCCTTCGAATACGGATTACCTAGATGCTAGGGGCACAACCACTAGTTGTATTAAAAAGGCCCTTCATATTTTAATAGAATTATGTTTTTCAAAATCCTATTTATTTATTACATGTAATTATTTTCAATCAGAGTGTTTTCCGCTTTATATAAGAAGTCTTAATAGTAGTATTCTATGGTTGTTTCTCTGACTCAAAAATAGCTTGGCCAAAAAAAGCCGTTTTGAAAGATAAAATTCTGAATATTTTTAGAAAGATTTTATTATAAACTAAATGATTTATATTCACACATAAAGTTTTTAATATTTTATATTCTCCCATTAGGTTTAAAATGCAATCCTTAATTAAAGTTTATAATCAATTGTTTAAAAATATTTTTAGATCAACAAGCTATATTTTTGTTTGAGACAGTCTACTACTCATAATGTATCCCTTTAATTTTGTAATGTATATTCTAGTGCGGCATCACTACAGGGATCTAAAGGGATAAGACAATGACCAATAAAATTATGTACATCTCAATGATGATACCCTTTTGTAGATTAAATTAGTGGTTGAAGCATTTGGACATGCTGTTAAAACGTTTGGACACTTAACTTGAACCAATCACTCAAAATTCAATAAAAGTCCTCAAAGTAAATAAGCCAAAGAATAAGAAAACTTTATTATAAAACTTTGGGGACCAGTATAAAAAACAACCCATTGTCCCCTCCCTCCCTGGGCATCACCAGGATATTAAGCAACAAAAACTAAACATTAGCTCAACATGTTAATTACATACACAGACAGGGACAATTCATAGGAGAAAAAAATGCCAACAAATTTTATGCAAGTTCAGAATGAGTTTCGTGTAAATATTTAGTTGTGAAGCTAAAAAGTTTTATGAAAAATATTTTTGCTTTGGGTTCTTGAGACTTTCTTAAAGTTGTTGGGATGGGAGATATGGAAAGTGTCATGTTTGACGTCATAAAAATACGTCTAAAAATGAGAGTAGTAGTGAGAAAGGAAACCCTTAAAAAGAGATGGATTTAAACGTATTTTATGATGTCACACATGACACTTTACGTATCGACAAGTTGTTGTAATTATGTCTGTAATTGTCTGTGCGTCAAGCGGTTTTAACATGTTTCTAGTATTCATTCGAATCCGGTGGATTAGAACCGGTTCTCATTCATACGAAAAAACTATGTCTAGCATCGTATTATATCCAGTTTTCTACGAATATAGAAATGTACTGTAATAAGATTAAAACCATTTTCTTCGGCACCTCGGGGCTAAAAAACCGGTTTTAATCTAATAATTGTACATTCTATATCCACGGAAAGCTGTTTATAATACGATGCGAGAAATAATTATCAAAGCTTTTAATGTAACTCGACTGAATGATATTTTCTCTTTAACGCTCTCCCTCTTCGAACCGAAAAAAGCCAGAAAAAAACTCTGTCATTATGAAAAGAAGTCTATTTTGTCATCTTTTTCCTTACTGCTGTGCAGCGTATAATATATTCAATTTTCTATTAAATTAATTATCATGTCCCGTAATCAATTATCACATAAATATTTTTTCACGCGAAGCTTTTCTTTAATTATGATCGGACCGTCCGTAATAGATTGCTCATATCGTTAGAATCGTCCTATCGATTTTAAATTTGGCATAGTGATTCCTGTAGTAGTTAGGTACAATTTAATAAGTGTAGCAATTCTACCATTGTTATCAGAATTTCCGTGCATCTGATTAAAACATTTTGGCAACAATTTTATATGATATAACTATCCTATTCGTCTGATTTTTAGAATAATTATTTCTAGGACAGAAATATTTTAAGCGAAGCATCTCTATAAACAAGTCTTAATATGTAAGTATGTCCTTAAATAGTATCCTGCATTTAAGCAGTTTGGCAACAGATTTACTTACAATTTTATTTAGACTTTTGTTTTTTTTTAAATCTAATCTACTTATTCAATTCTGATACTCTACAAATGTTATTGTACGTTTGTCCCATTGTTGTCATCTTTGTTCGACTGTAAAGGATAGCTCTTATCGTAAATTTAGGCATGTTAAAATTGGTACGTCGATGTCAATCGTGGCCTAATGATTCCTGTAACAGTAGGGTATAATTAAAAAAGCATATTATCTCTATAATTCTCACTAGAAAGTCCATATGTACACTTAAAAATTATATATTATAATTACCCTTTTTGATTTTATGATTCTTAAGACGATGAAACAATATCTTATGAAGAAGGATCCTCTGTATTCAAGTCTTTTTTATGATATTTAGAAGTCTATGTTAACAGACTTACCAGAAGTATATTTATTATAATATTTATAAGTCTATGTTACCAGACATACCAGAAGTATATTTATTATAATATTTAGAAGTCTTTGTTACCAGACTTACCAGAGTATATTCATAATTATATTTAGAAGTCTATGTTACCAGACATACCAGAAGTATATTTATTATAATATTTAGAAGTCTATGTTACCAGACTTACCAGAAGTATATTTATAATTATATTTAGAAGTCTATGTTACCAGACTTACCAGAAGTATATTTATTATAATATTTAGAAGTCTATGTTACCAGACATACCAGAAGTATATTTATTATAATATTTAGAAGTCTATGTTACCAGACTTACCAGAATTATATTTATAATTATATTTAGAAGTCTATGTTACCAGACTTACCAGAAGTATATTTATAATTATATTTAGAAGTCTATGTTACCAGACTTACCAGAATTATATTTATAATTATATTTAGAAGTCTATGTTACCAGACTTACCAGAAGTATATTTATAATTATATTTAGAAGTCTATGTTACCAGACATACCGGAAGTATATTATAATTATATTTAGAAGTCTATGTTACCAGACTTACCAGAAGTATATTTATAATTATATTTAGAAGTCTATGTTACCAGACATACCAGAAGGAAGATGTTCTTAGTATTATGGATATGGAAGAAGAGATCAACATTATACAAGCAATTACAGGTTGAAAGTCTAGCTTATTTTCCATGCTATTATTAACTGTTTTATTGGTTACTTATTATAATGAATCTAATTATTGGAGAGAGCTCAAAACTTGCACTTTTATTGAAAGGTAGTCACTAAAAGCTATCATCAAAATTATTATAAATAAAGTGAAAATTTTATATTATGGGAAACTGGGATTATCAAATGAAAAAATACTCAAAATGCACCGCTAAGCTTTTAAACAAAAAATAATACTAAAATGAGTATAAAATGAGTTAAAAACTTGTCTCGGTTTAATTTAAAGAAAAAAATAAGCGGCGTATTATGAGTATTTTAGTCGCTTTATAGACCTAGTTTACCATTTCCTTCATGAGCTTAAACGTTTTACTTAAATTTATAATTATTTTGCTCCTTGTTTTCTATTTATTTACAAAATGTTTAGATCTTATGAAACCTGACTCAAATCTCGGGCCCATTTTACTTGTGGCAGTCTGGCAACAGAAAGAACAAGTTGTTAAATTCCTTTTACAGGTAATATGATACTTATAACTTGGAGTAATGTGATATTTATATCTTGTAAACTAGAGCAAAACAATTTTTATTAAACTCAATATGCATTTAAATTAAAATTAATTCCTCAAACTTTTTCTTGTTTTTAATAAAAATTAAGTTGCCTATGTTTTTTTTTAAATTTGAATTTAATTTGTTCCTTAATTACAAAATGCATGTTTTAAATGTTATTTTTTGGGGCCTAGAAATTCTTTAAATAGTTCAGTAATTATATCTCTTTATAGTGCCTATAAAAAATGACAAGCCTACCATTGGTCAATTAAAATGTATACTGTCCTGTCTATGTATTGGCCTATCATTGGTCATTTGTATTGTATGACGTCATTTTAAAAAATGCTTTTACCTTCTGTTTTAGAAAGGAGTAGATGCCAACAGTCGTGACTTAGATGGTAGAACATGTCTCCATCTGGCGGCCATGCGGGATAATGCTACTCTGGTCCAACTTCTTATACAGTTCCAGGTAAGACATGTCTCCATCTGGCAGCCATGCAGGACAATGCTACTCTGGTCCATTTTATTATACAGTTCCAGGTAAGAACATGTCTCCATCTGGCGGCCATGCGGGATAATGCTACTCTGGTCCAACTTCGTTTACAGTTCCAGGTAAGACATGTCTCCATCTCGCAGCCATGCATGACAATGCTACTCTGGTCCATTTTATTATACAGTTCCAAGTAAGAACATGTCTCCATCTGGCGGCCATGCGGGACAATGCTACTCTGGTCCAACTTCTTATACAGTTCCAGGTAAGAACATGTCTCCATCTGGCGGCCATGCGGGACAATGCTATTTTAGTCCCACTACTTATACAGTTCCAGGTCAGAACAAGTCTCCATCTGGCGACCATGAGCGACAGTAAATTTAAACTTTATTCGTGAGTTGGATTGTCAGATTCTTACTTTTTTTCTGGTAAACTATTATCGGAGTTTTTTCATTTATCGATCCCTCTAAAGAAATAGCCTAAAAGTTTCATAGGTCACAGACAATAATCATACTTCATCAATTTTAAAAATCTTAAAATTAAAACACGTACATATAAACACAAAACTATTTTATTAAGAGTTTCTCAATTACGTAGGTAAATGTTATTTAGATAAAAGAAAAACATAAAGATTTGAAAGATTTATCCTGAACTTATCTCTAGAGCGTTTCAGAGATCAGAGATACTGGGCTGTTTATTGCATCAGTCCCCAAAGTTTTATATTAACGTTCTTATTCTTCGGCATTACAACTTTGGAGACTTTTAATGAAATTCGATTGGTTGGTTAAGTTAAGTTGATAATTCAAACGTTTCAACCACTATTTTTAATCTACAGAAGTGGTAATTTTATGCATCAATATTGGGGATGTACATCAATTCATCAGCCATTATCTTATCCCTTTAGACCCCTGAGTGGGTGTACTGTAGCCTCAAAATTTCACACCTCCTCACCCTTCGAAGTTTTAGAAAAAAAGTTAAATGCCAAAAAACAAATATCATATCATCGTTTAGAGGGATTTAGGGATAGGTAAATGGAATATGAATATTCAAAACATTAAGTATTTTATCAAAGCTGGATTGTAAAACTGTAAATTTTAGAATAATTAAGAAGCAAGACGTTTAAAATAGACTCAAACAAATATATTTAGAACATTTTTAAAATTCTGTTATTGTAAAACAAACTAATGTAAAAAAAACTATTAATGATGAAAAAAGGGAAAAAAGATTTTAAACCTTAAGAAACACGTATTTATTTAAGAGTCGATTTACAACTTAAAATTTTCTTTGTTTTGGTGAAAGTAAAACAAAAGTTATTTTTTTTTTTCTTTGATGTAGAGTTAGTACATTATGTATATTAGAAAACTATTTTCACTTTAAAATCCATTTTTAAGTACACAAAGGGACTTTCCTAAATATAAATCAACCTCAACACAAATATTTTTTATCTTTTTTTACAGATTTTAGAATTAAATTAGGACCATTAATATTTTCCATTGCATTGATAAAAAGGGATGACAACATCCATAAGTAGCGAAGCACAATAACATAATGGATGGGATACGGACAAGGGTATTTAAAGAGCATTTGTTAATTGCAAGAATAGATTTATTGGAGGAAAAATCTATCTCACGTATTTTCATTTTTCAATATTTATATTTTGTAGCATAACTGACAGACCGACGGACAAATTAAATTACGTACTGGATGCTCAATGATATGGGGAATCTTCATCCACAAAAAATTCAGCCGTCTTTCTTGATTAGCAGCTGTGAAAAAAAAAAAGATTTTCCCTACACAGTGTTACTGACAGACGGACGAACAAAAAAAGAGAATTACAGAGTAGATCCGCTACTAAAAATTCATTCGAGTCAATTTTTTGTTTGTCAGGGGGACGTGAATGCCTGGTCAGATGGAAAACGAGCCACCCCATTGTTTTGTGCAGCTTCCAGAGAAAATTCCAAGTGCCTTCCTGTTCTCCTTAGCCACGGAGCTGACATCAATCTGGTAAGTATTTTTCCAGAATGGCTTGGAATCCGATTAATATCCGCTGGATTAGAACCGGTTATAATCCGTTTTTCTGAGCAGCTGCCAGGGAAAATTCAAAGTGCCTTCCTGTCCTCCTTAGTCACGGGGCTGACATCAATCTGGTAAGTATTGCTCCTGTGGGGCTTCAAAACCGATTAATGTCCACTGGATTAGAACCGGTTATGATCCGTTGTTCTGCGCAGCTTCTAGAGAAAATTCCAAGTGCCTCCCAGTCCTCCTGAGCCACGGGGCTGATATCAATCTGGTAAGTATTTTTAAGTATGGCTTCGAAACCGATCAATATCCCCAGGATTAGAATAACAGAAAATTCATGTATCCTTGGTTTTATAGACAATTTACGCGAATATTGAAATGAATTAATACCAGTTTTGTTGACCCCGATTATCATATCGAGTTTTACTATCCATGGAAAGCTGTCTATAACAACAAGGAGGCATGGACATTTACTCTGATGTACAGTTAATTGCCTCCAAAAGATTATACACACTCTTTTAATTGTTGGCATAAAAGTATCGACGACTTGATTGGGTTGTACAAACTAGCAGTGTCCAAATTTTTCTACTTATAATTTCAATCTACAAAAGGGGTAGTTTTGTTTGTTATTTGGGGTTTACAACATTAATCGTCCTTACCTCACCCATCTGAAGCAAAGTATAAAAGTCCATACCATCTCGTGCAAGACTTATTACAAACAAGGATGACAACATCCATAAAAGCGAAGCTCTGAAACGGTAGGACAAACGAAAATGGTTATTAAAAAAAGTTAAAAATCAGCATGTAAAAAATGGACTTCTGATATTCTGATACTCTTGTAACGATTATTTGAGTTGCTACACTTTCTAAATCGTACCTAGCTACTACAGAAATCACCATGCAAAGTTTGAAATCGATAGGACAATTCTAACATGCATAAATTGAGGAAAAAACAATATGTTCCAGACTTACGGACCAACCCGAATTATGGAAAAGCTTAGCTTTTCATTAGTGTCCAGTAGAACGATGTAGGGGGGATCAACAACCCCCTCAAAAATGATAATAAGAAGGGTTGCCTTCCCCTTTTTTCATCCCCTTGATCAATTTCTGTTCACGCCGTTGGTTGGGGCTTCTGCCCTAGCCTCTAGGATCTTCACCTGAAAGGGTAGTGTTATTAATCCTCACTTCTTTTTAAATTTTTGTTTTCAAACTCACAGATTTATTTTTTTTTTTGGGGGGGTGGGGTGGAAGGGGGATGATTTTTCTAGAGGGGTATTTTGTCTACTAAAATAAATATTTTGTCTACTAAAATAAATTTGAAAACTTACCTTCGATTTATATGAAGATTCCCTACCAAAAGAAACACAATAATGATTCTATGAAAAAATGGAATCTGAGTTATGGACTGACTGATGGATTAAGAGACAGAGCAAATTTTGCGATTTTGTCAAAAGATTAAAAAAAATTATAATTTTAAATTTTGTTGGCTGCACTTGATAAGAATTTTTTTTATAATGTATTTTTCATGGTTTATGCACATTGAACTAAAACAAGATCGAAAACAGTTGTTGATGCATAGATAGCATAGATTAATTCTAAATTAACACCAACCTATGCATTTTTTTAATTAGATCCTAAGGGATAAGAACGATGAATTAATGTATACTACCTATTTCTCCTTATTTATATGAAACTAGCGGCTACGCTCCTAGAGGCCTCGGGGGAACTTGAGGAGAGGAGAATCGAATTTGTTAACCAAATTTCTTATTTTAGATTTTTAAAGAAAAAGTAAAAAAAAAAATTTTGGGGACGGGCTGTTTTCCCCATCTTTAATTTAAGTTAATAAAAAAGTTTTTTTTTGTGTTGTGGTAATTTTTTTCTAGGGGCAATTTCTCTTGGGAGGGTGGTTGTACCCTCCCCAAAAATATTTATAAACCTTCCAAGGACCTATGAGAAGCTACCCTGTTAAGGAGAACCCAAACGGTTCAGACAAACTAACACACAGACAAACATCCTTTTACTTTATTATAAGGATTTATAGGTGGGAAACGTTTATGCATTATTTTTTCTAACGATTTCTTTGCCTGATAACATATAGGCTTTTCTAAATGTAGATTATTGATATTTTATAAGACTTTCTGAAAATAATAAAAAAAAAATAGTAGAGGCGCTAAGAATAGGCGTACTCTCTCGATCAGTTCTTCCAAATAAAGACACTTCCCAGCTAGACACCTCTAGTAGAAGATGATGAAAGTCACTCAACAGATTATGACGTCATTCGATAAAATAATCAGGGAGCCAAGGCACGGAAAAGAAAGGCGGACGAAACAGGACTTGAAGTTGGCATTAGCTACTGCTGGATCCCAGGTAGCACTTTTCCCAGCCATAGCTGGCAAGAAAAAAGAGCTGGAACAAGGAGTTCAGGAAACAAAGAAATTATGAACAAGTTTGAAGAACGGAATAACGACGACAAAGAAGAACTAAACTTTGGAAGAGAGGACAGCAGCAAAATTAGGATGCTAGGCTGCTACATGGGAGAGACTGAGGACACTAAACAGAGAATAAAGAGAGCCGGAGCTACATGGTTCAAGGTCAAAAATAGACTGAAAGGATCTAAGTTATCCCAAACCATGCAGGCAAGGGTTATAGAGGCTTGCGTCGAATCAACCTTATTATTTGACTGCCAAGCTAGAACCTGGCAGGTGACGGAGATTAACAGATTGCAGCGGACAATGGACAAGAAATACAGATGGCTTTGGAGTAAGAAGATAAAACCCCCACGTATCCAAATGCAGGAGGATGGTTACAACATGCAGGATGTCAGAAATGAGCTAAACGTAAAGTCAGTCAGATGGAAAATTGAAAAAAGAATTTTTGAGAGAATTGGGCATGTGTTCAGAATGGACGACGACAGGACAGTGAAAGCTGTAGTTCTAGGCTGGATGGAGGATCTGGAGAGCTATGAGAAAGTCCCAGGTAGGAAAAGAAAGACGATCCTTTACTGGAAAAGACTATTGAGAGAGGCTGGGATTGACTGGACACAGATAGGCCAGTTAACAGAGGACAGATCTTACTGGAAAGCAACTGTCACGGAGAGAATGAACCACTTACATGCTTGGGAGAGGAGCAGAGGACAGAGGACATCCCAGGCCAGAGAAATGTTGAAAGGGATCCAGAGGAAGAGTTTATTTGCAGCTACGAAGACTGTGGATTAAAGTGTGAAAGCAAAACAGGTCTCATCATCCACAGAAAACGAGTCCATGATAAATCTAACCACAAAAACTTATTCTCCTGTGAGAAATGTGGGGAAAATTTTGATTTCAAAGGATACCTGAAAAATCACATAAAGGTCTGTACGGGTATCAGGTCAGTAAATCCAGAGACAAGAACATGTGACAAGTGTAACAGGACAATTTCAAAGAAAATTTTTAGCCGACACAGAAAGAGCTGTAATCCAGAGCCGGAGGTTGCAGCAGCAGGTCAGAGAACAGAGAGAATTCCTTGCGAATATTGTGGTGGAAATATATCAAAACCGAATATAGCAAGACACAGAAAGGAGTGCAGAAATGGTGACGGGTAGTGTCTTACGAGACAGAAAACCCTATCAAGATCAAGATCAAAATCAAGACGTCATTCGATAAAATAATCAATGAGAGGCCAGCATAAATTTTACCATTGGTCAATTACAGTGTATACTGGCCTCTCATTGGCTATTCTATCGTATGACGTCATAATTTGTTGAGGGACTTTAATCATCTTCCCTCTAGTAGTCAACTTGTACACTTATTATTTTGTGATTACGTTTCGAACGTTGAAAAATTGAATACTCAATCCATAAAAGCGAAGCACTGAAACGGTAGGACAAACGGACATTAACACTTGTATGGTATCTGAACTGAATAATCAGAATTTAAAAGTATTAGAGTCGAAGCAAAATTGTAAGTAAATTTGTTGAAAGAACTGCTTGAAGCAGGATAATGTTTATGGACATACTTACATTTTTGGACTTGGAGTTGCTTTGCTTATAATATTGTTCGTTGTTGTCCCAGGAATCAATATACCAAAAATCAGATCAAACGGATAATTAGAACAAACGGACATTAACACTTGTATGGTATCTGAACTGAATAATCAGAATTTAAAAGTATTAGAGTCGAAGCAAAATTGTAAGTAAATTTGTTGAAAGAACTGCTTGAAGCAGGATAATGTTTATGGACATACTTACATTTTTGGACTTGGAGTTGCTTTGCTTATAATATTGTTCGTTGTTGTCCCAGGAATCAATATACCAAAAATCAGATCAAACGGATAATTAGAACACTTGAAAATTTGTTGTTAAAAAAGCAGAAAAATCAACATTTTTAAAATGGACGTACGGACATTCTGGTAATGATTATAGAGTTGCTACGCTTTCTAAATCGTGCCCAACTACTACAGGAATCATCATGCAAAGTTTGAAATCGATAGGACAATTCTAACATGCCTAAATTAACGAATAAAAGCTATCTATCTCGGACGGACGGACGGACGGACGTACGTACGGACGGACGGACGGACCGACCCTAATTATAGAAAAGCTTCGCTTTTAAAAAAGCTTCGCTTTTAAAAAAACATTTCGATTTATTTAAGTTCCTTTCTCAATGAATTCTTTCTGACAAGAAATTACTTCATTTGGTCCGACTCTGTAAATAATCATTATTAATATCTATCTATCTAATCTATCTTCAGGGTGTTCATGATCTTGGCATATCAGCTGTTCATTGTGCAACAAACAGTAATGCAGTCAATAATCTGAAACATCTACTTGGCCAGGGAGCTGAACCTAACAGTGTTCTTCTATTCAGGTAAGTGACGTTTATGTCTTATATTTATAGTTGGTCTTTTATTTGGGCTGGTTTAATGCCATCTTTTTAAAAGCGGAAATTTTCTATAATTAAGAATGTATGTCTGTATATCCGTACGTTTGTACTTAATGGATAGCCCTTTTCGTTAATTATTCCTATCTATTGATTTTAAACTTAGCATGATGATTCCTGTACAGTTGGATATGATTTAGAAAGCGTAGCAACTCTATAATTGCTATCAGAAAGTCCAGATTTCCATTTATTACATGCTGATTTTAACTATTTTTGTATGATGTAGGTAATTTTTCTATTTATCTAAGTTTTGGAATATTGATTCATTTGACAAGAAGGAACAATATGTTAAGCGAATCATCTCTAAAATAAAGTATCCTATCTAAATTTCAATCAATAATAAAAGTAAATCAACACAGAGCTTCGAGTAAAATACTATTGAAATTTGAAATTTGTATTTGCATCGTATTTTAACAGAGGGAGAGGGGACATTGGGCTTTTTATTACACTAGTCCCCAAAGATTTATAATGACGTTTTCTTATTCGTTGACTTAAAAACTTTGGAGACTATAGTAATTTTGATTGGTTGGAAAATTAAGTTGAGTGTTCAAACGTTCAACCTTTAATTTTAATCTTCAGAAAAGGTAATTTTGTGTATCATCATTGGGGATGTGCATCAATTAATCGGCCATTGTCTTATCCCTTCAGATCTCTGGATAAACAAGAGATACTTTATTATGGGTTGATATGAGTTATAGAGGAAATCAAAGACAATTGTTGAGATGATGATTTATACATCCACAAAATATACCCACCCCCCTCTTACTAGTAGTAAGAATTTAGGCTTCTCGTGGTTATTAGATCTTTTCATGAAAATACACTTTTTCGAATATTAGTCTTCTGCTAACCTAAAAAGTTACTTTAGGAGCCCAGAAATACATGTACAAAATTTCAGCTCTCTATCTCTACAGGCGACCTAGCGCCAGGCATGTAAAATTTCAACAGATAACGGTAGCACGGCGGTTTTAACAATATCTCAGCAATGTGCAGGTTTTAAGCTCTTCTGCATATTTCAATTTAAACACATGAGGACAAAGGTATATTATCCCAAAAATCTTTTGTCAAAGTCTACTCTACACCTAGCGCCAGTCAGTTTTCTAAAATCATGCATTTTATACCTGTGAAAATAGAAATCGCCAGCGCTAGGTGTAGAGTAGACCATGACAAAAGATTTTTGGGATATTATATCCTTGGCCTTATGTGTTTAAATTGAAATATGCAGAACACCTAAATTCATCTTCCAAGCCATTCTCTAAGCATTTTAATTTTTTTTATGAAATAACGGTATTTCAAAACTGCCCTTTGAAAAGGCCTAAAAAATATCTTTTTTTGTCACTTTTTTCACTGCTTATAGTTACAACTTATTAAGATATTATGCTCAGTTAAAAAAAATTGGCGCCTCCAGCATCAAAACCGGCAAAAACTGGCAGTTAAACTTCTGTGCCCCTACTTGCCCCCCTCATCGGCCATCAGTAGTTATCTCAAGAAGTAAAAGAGATATCACACAGAAAGATGACTTTTTAAATAAAACTGAACTAAGTAACCATTACAGATTTCATTTTGGGACTTTCCTTCTAGGGGCTTGTGGAGCAAAAGACCCCCCAAAACACTAAAAATATGAGTTCTGAGCTTTTTTTAAAAGATATCAACCTGTTTTTTTTTAAAACTTTGTTAACATAATGGAACTCAGTAACATTTACAGATTTCATTTTGGGACTTTCCTTCTAGGGGCTTATTTGGCAAAAGACCCCCAAAAACTAAAAATATGAGTTCTGGACTTATTTTTAAAGATAACAACCTAATTTTTTTTAGAAAACTTTTTTCACATAACCAAACTCAGCAACCTATACAGATTTCATTTTGGGACTTTCCTTCTAGGTGCTAGTGGAGCAAAAGACCCCCCAAAACACAAAAAATATGAGTTCTGAGCTTATTTTTAAAGATATCAACCTGATTTTTTTATAGAAAACTTTTTAAATAAAACTGATCTCAGTAATATTTACACATTTCATTTTGGGCCTTTCCTTTGATGGGCTTGTGGAGCAAAAGACCCCCAAAACACTAAAAATATGAGTTCTGAGCTTATTTTTAAAGATATCAACCTATTTTTTTTTTGAAAACTTTGTTAACATAATGGAACTCAGTAAAATTTACAGATTTCATTTTGGGACTTTCCTTCTAGGGGCTTGTTTGGCAAAAGACCCCCAAAAACTAAAAATATGAGTTCTGGACTTATTTTTAAAGATATCAACCTAATTTTTTTTAGAAAACTTTTTTTACATAACCAAACTCAGCAACCTATACAGATTTCATTTTGGGACTTTCCTTCTAGGTGCTAGTGGAGCAAAAGACCCCCCAAAACACAAAAAGTATGAGTTCTGAGCTTATTTTTAAAGATATCAACCTGATTTTTTTATATAAAACTTTTTAAATAAAACTGAACTCAGTAATATTTACACATTTCATTTTGGGACTTTCCTTTGATGGGCTTGTGGAGCAAAAGACCCCCAAAAATACAAAAAGTATGAGTTCAGAGCTGATATATAAAGATATCAACCTTATTTTTTTAAAGAAAACTTTTTTAACATAACCAAACTCAGTAATGTTTACTGATTTCGTTTTAGGATTTTCCTACTAGGGGCTAGTTGGGCAAAAGACCCCCAAAAACTAAAAATATGAGTTCTGGACTTATCTTTAAAAATACCAACCTAATTTTTTTGAGAAAACTTTTTTCACATAACTGAACTCAGTAACCTTTACAGATTTCATTTTTGGACTTTCCTTCTAGGGGCTAGTGGATCAAAAGACCCCCCAAGACACAAAAATATGAGTTCTGAGCTTATATTTAAAAATATCAACCTGATTTTTTTAAAGAAAACTTTTTTAATATAACCAAACTCAGTAATATTTACAGATTGTTGTGGAGCAAAAGACCTCTCATATTTTAGTGTTTTGGAGGGTCTTTTGCTCCACAAGCCCCTAGAAGGAAAGTCCCAAAATTAAATATGTAATGGGTACTGAGGTTGGTTATGTTTTCATAAAAAACCAGCTCAATATCTCTAAAAATAAGCTCAAAACTCATATTTTTATTGTTTTGGGGGTCTTTTGTCTCACCTGCCCCAGAAGGAATAAAAGTGTTAAAGAAGTCTTTTGCTCCACAAGCCCCTAGAAGGAAAGTCCCAAAATTAAATCTGCAATGGTTACTGAGGTTGGTTATGTTAACAAAGTTTTCAACAAAAAAATGAGGTTGATATCTTTAAAAATAAGCTCAGAACTCATATTTTTAGTTTTGGGGGGTCTTTTGCCCAACTAGCCTCTAGAAGGAAAGTCCTAAAATGAAATCTGTAAACATTACTGAGTTTGGTTATGTTAAAAAAGTTTTCTTTAAAAAAAATCAGGTTGATATCTTTATATAACAGCTCAGAAATCATATTTTTTTGTGTTTTTGGGGTTCTTTTGCTCCACAAGCCCCTCAAAGCAAAGTCTCAAATTGAAATGTGAAAACATTACCAAGTTCAGTTTTATTTAAAAAGTTTTCTTTAAAAAAATCAGGTTGATATTTTTAAAAATAAGCTCAGAACTCATATTTTTTGTGTTTTTGGGGGTCTTTTGATCCACTAGCTCCTGGAAGGAAAGTCCCAAAAATTAAATCTGTATAGGTTGCTGAGTTTGGTTATGTGAAAAAAGTTTTCTCAAAAATAATTAGGTTAATTTTTAATAATAAGTCCAGAACTCATATTTTTAGTTTTTGGAGGTCTTTTGCCAAACAAGCCCCTAGAAGGAAAGTCCCAAAATGAAATCTGTAAATGTTATTGAGTTCCATTATGTTAACAAAGTTTTCAAAAAAAAATCAGGTTGATATCTTTAAAAATAAGCTCAGAACTTATATATTTTAGTATTTTGGGGGGTCTTTTGCTCCACAAGCCCCTGGAAGGAAAGTCCCAAAATGAAATCTGTAATGGTTACTTAGTTCAGTTTTATTTAAAAAGTCATCTTTCTGTGTGATATCTCTTTTACTTCTTGAGATAACTACTGATGGCCGAAGAGGGGGGCAAGTAGGGGCACAGAAGTTTAACTGCCAGTTTTTGCCGGTTTTGGTGCTGGAGGCGCCAATTTTTTTTAACTGAGCACAATATCTTAATAAGTTGTAACTATAAGCAGTGAAAAAAGTTAAAAAAAAAGATATTTTTTAGGCCTTTTCAAAGGGCAGTTTTGAAATACCGTTATTTCATAAAAAAATTAAAATGCTTAGAGAATGGCTTGGAAGATGAATTTAGGTGTTCTGCATATTTCAATTTAAACACATAAGGCCAAAGATATAATATCCCAAAAATCTTTTGTCAGGGTCTACTCTACACCTAGCGCTGGCGATTTCTATTTTCACAGGTATAAAATGCATGATTTTAGAAAACTGACTGGCGCTAGGTGTAGAGTAGACTTTGACAAAAGATTTTTGGGATAATATACCTTTGTCCTTATGTGTTTAAATTGAAATATGCAGAAGAGCTAAAAACCTGCACATTGCTGAGATATTGTTAAAACCGCCGTGCTACCGTTATCTGTTGAAATTTTACATGCCTGGCGCTAGGTCGCCAGTAGAGATAGAGAGCTGAAATTTTGTACATGTATTTCTGGGCTCCTAAAGTAACTTTTTAGGTTAGCAGAAGACTAAAATTCGAAAAAGTGTATTTTCATGAAAAGATCTAGTGGTTATATTCAAATATCAAAAATTGTAATCATTGTGTTATATTTTTAAGAAAAAAAAATATTTAGTCAAAAGGATTAATATTAATTAAAAATTTTTGTTTGTTTTTCCGATTTTAATTACTCCATCCCCACCCTCCGAACACAGTAATAGTGTCTGACTGATTATGACGTAACAAAAAAAATTAGCCAATGAGAGGCCGTTATTGACCAATGGTAAAATTTATAGTGACCTCTCATTGGCTAATTTTTTTTGTTACGTCATAATCAGTCAGACACTATTACTGTGTTCCACCCTCCTAGTCTCCTTTTGCATGGATGAACTGAAAAAAAAGTGACCTCCATGTTAGCAAGCTAAATTGATGACAAATTTTCCCGTGTTTTAATATCCACGTATATCATATATCCATTATCCATTCCCTTTCTTGTAATGAAATAAGCATAAAGAAGAAAATGTTTGTTGTCCATTTTCTTTTGAACTGAAACATTATTTTATAAAAATTTGAAATATTGTTCTAGTTATAGATTAAAATGTCCATAAGATTGTTTCTTCGTGATTATAGTTAGACAAAACGAATATATAAATGGTTTTCGTGTAAAGCCTAACAACTAACTTATTGTAAAGTGCAATAACTCATGTTGTATCTCAAACCTTTTGTCACATCCCCTAGATTTATGATTCTATATTTTGTTTAAACCAAGAATCTAAAGGGATAAGACATAGGCCGTTAAATTGATGTACATCTCCAAAATAACCCCGTTTGTCGATTACAATTAGTGGTTGAAACGTTTGGACACATAACTGAAGGAACCAACCAATTAAAATTCACTTAAAGTATCCAAAGTCTCTAAGCTAACGAATCAGAAAACATCACTAAAAACTTTGGGGGCTAGTGTAATGAATATTCCAATGTCCTCTCCCTCCATGGTTAAAACTAGCCTTTTAATTAAGGTACATGCGTCGATCTTCCTTTGTCTGTAACGTATATTATTTCAGAAAGTTGAAGCGTAGTAAATTAGTAATTTCAAAATTCATAAGATACACATATCATAAAACATGCATGTTTTTTATGATCACATGTAAAAGCTATTATTTATATCAAAAGTATCTTACATTTGACGCAATTTTACAACAGTCAAACATAAAATTTTTGTTTAATCTCTTGGAAATGTTATCCTCTAAAATATTAATAGTTATTTATTGCATTTTAGTATATACAGTTGTCCGCTGATATTTAAATAAAGAAGGGCCGGGCTAACAAAATTGGCTTTAATTCTATGGTTTTTATTTTAATAAAATTGTCTGTAATGTATGACATGTTTTAGAATATAAAAGTGTAATGAATAGATAGGTACATGTTAATGATTTTATTATCCATTAATAAAAAATAAATATTATCGGCACGAAATATTGCTTAATTTTTTAATCAGCAATTTGAATTATCCCAAAATATGTTAAGTGTTAATTCTATTTCTATATTTAAGTGAAACTCCTCTACATATAGCGGCAAGTATGGGATATTCAGATTGTGTCAGAACCTTGTTGGAACATGGCGCAGGTAACAGGTTTTTCTTTCACCGTCAGTAAAAGTTATGTCTCGCATGGTTGTTTTAAAATTAGATTAAAACAATAGAGGGGGCAGGGGTTAAATAACTTTATGTCTCCACCCCGAAGACCCTGTGCCAACTTTCAATTGGGTCTTTGAAAATGTCATAAACTCATACTTACAGAATGATGACAGTTTTTACTATTTAACGAGTACACTTGTCATTGTTTACTTAAAATTAGTATTTAGGGGCTCTGTATTCAAGGGGTAGGAAAGGGCAGGAAAATAGCCAAAAACCATCCAGGTATCTATGTGAAGCTTCCATTAAATGGAGAACTCAATCGGCTCAACAAAAAAAACTTGATACTTATATAACAGGATAATTTATTGTTTATAGGAACAGAGATGTTGCTGGGCAGTATGAGGATGTCAGCCCTGCAGCTAGCAGCACAGGAGGCAAACTTGGAGTGTGCTGCGCTCCTGCTGACCCACGGAGCTGACCCGCATGTGAAGAATGCGCGGGGCCAGAGCCCGCTGCACCTAGCCGCCCTCGCACAGTCTCCGGAAACTGTTGAACTTCTTCTGGCTAAAGGTCAGTTTATTTACAAGTATTAGCAGGGAGGGAGTGGACATTGTTGTCCTGTTTATTACACAAGTCCCCAAAGTCAACGTTTTCTAATTCGTAGGCTTAGCAACTTTGGAGACTTTTATTGAATATTGATAGGTTGGTTTAATAAGTTGAAAGTTCAAACATTTCAACCGCTAGTTGTAATCTATAGAACGAGTAATTTTGTGCATCATCATTATAGATTCATCAATTTATCGGTCATTGTCTTATACTTTTAGATCCCCGAGTTTTACCCTAATTTTTGTAATTAAACTTCCCATAAAATATCATTTAAAAACTAACAAATTGTATTTTCTTTTGAAAATTATATTGCTTTGTTAAATTGAATTTTGAATATTGAGACATTTAGGACCAGTAAACAGGTCAACTTTGCTTTTAAATGTACCAAACACTTGTGTCTTCAAGACTATCCATCATATTTATTTAAATATAATACCTGCTATAAAATTAGATAGATGGACACAAACCATTATTGTCTTAGACATAAAAAAACTGACCAATTAAATTATCTATAGTTTGATATTCACTATAAGCAAAGAAGAATATTTGAATTGTTTCAAGCTGTGCTAAACAGACATAAAATAGCACGCGCTGTTTATGGTAAGTTTATAAATCCGCGCCTGCGTGTTCTATAAGGATTAGTAGAAATTACAATGACCATGTTACCAATGTTAGTTAGTTAGTAAGATTATTATAAAGTGTCATGTGTGACGTCATAAAAATACGTCTAAAAAGGAGGGATGAAAGGAGAAGTGGGAAAAGAAACCACTAAAAAAGAGATGCGCGCTTCATCCTTTTTAAAAGTTTTTGCAAACGACTTATATCTTATTCTTTTTTACGATCAAGGAAGTTCAAGGGGCTTACCCACCCACCCCTCCCCCCCTTCCTCGCCAAATTTTTGAGGGTTCCACAGGCACACCAAAATATTTTTTAGAGGCCCCCCCCCCCAAAAAAAAAAGCTTGTACGTCCTTGTTAAATATGTTTAGTTTCTTTTATTTTTGTTAGTCCTGGACATTTCGTTCTTGTTTTTGTTGGTTAATGTTATCCTTCTTAATTTAGTTGTGCTTAGTTTATCCTAATAAATATTCTAAACAGACATAGCTACAGTCTTGGATGTTGGACACAGATAGTGTATTTGAAAAAAAAATTGCTTTGAATTTTTTTTTTCTATATAGTAAAAATTTTAGGATTTTGTACCATTTATCTCGAAATCATATATTTTATTGAAAAAATATTTCCCCTCATATTTGGACCACTATCTACCCCTCCCCCCTCCTCACCCCCTTAACTCTTTCTATTTTGGGTTTTTGAAAAAATATTTTTATAATCCTTGCGGAAGGCTCTTTTAACCCTTATTTAAACACAATCTATTCTAAAGAAAGCAAGAAAATTAATCATTTTTTCATTTTAGTTTTGGTCCATATATATGTAGAAGGGAAAATCTCCAATTATAATCTTTCATTTTAATATCACTTTCCTAGTAAGAGATACTGATCAATCCTACCTCCAATTATACTTTCGGACAAGGATTTTCTATGATTAGGATATTTGGGTCTAGATTGTTTTATCATGCAAAGTATACTGTATAGTGCTATTATACAAGCGACATAGGAAAGGGGCGAAAGTCAAAAACGTCAAAGAAAGGGGGTTGAGGTAAAGTGGAAACACCCATAAAAATGAAGGTTCCTTGGTTTTGGGCTCTTAAATTTTACAAATCATTCCACAAAAAATTAAAAGCTTGAACGTTCTTAGTGAGGGTAATCCTCAGATTTGAATTTAGAAAATTTTAAAAAGAAATGGTGGGCGGGTGTTAAATAAATTCTCCTCAAGAGACATACCCTTCCCCAAGATGGGTAAAAAAAACAACCCTAGATTTTTATGAGGGTTTCCATAAGGATAAAGATTTCTAAATATTACTATTGAAATTAAAAGATCTGCAAACATTTTGTGTAAGATGAAGAGAATTTGTACATGAAAAGAAACCATCATTTAAAACTTAAACAAGCAGAACAAGCAAAATACATACGCACACACACACACACACACAAAAAAAGCACTTTTCACACACAAACACATACCAACAAGGAAATTTATACCCATTACATGCGCAGAAATTTTAAGCTGGCAATTATAATTTTACATCAATAGAATCTTTATATTAAAGTGTATAACTTATGTGGATAGCATGACTAATGAACTTATTGACAAACCATTAGTATATAATAACTGCAATTCTAACTCTAACACATTAACTCAAGGGAGGGATGGGACATTGGGCTGTTTATTACATTAGTCCCCAAAGTTTTATTATAACGTTTTCTTATTCGTTGGCTTAACAACTTTGGAGACTTTTATTAAATTATGATTGTTAGGTTCATAAGGCATAGTGTCCAAGCGTTTCAACCACTAATTGTAATCTACAGATGGGGTAATTGTGTGAATCATTATTGGGTATGTACATGAATTTATCGGCCATCGTCTTATCCCTTTACATCCCTGCATTGCATTCACTCACACACATATATACCATACACATACACATACTATTTGGTTGCATGTTACACACGAATAAGATATCCAATGGTGGTTGTGTTATCCTATTTCAATGCTTTGTACTTGTGGCATGAGTAAACATTACACCACGGACAACAAAGGATACACCCATGATAGATAAAATTAGATGTGGTCAAACTTTATTAAACAAGGATAATTTGTTTCAAGACCCTTCTGGTAGTGCTGCTGAATTAATTCGCCCATCCATCTCAGTTAGAGAGATAGACAAAGATACGGTATAGAGAAATTATATCCTCTCTCTATATACATCTATCTCTTTTTCAATCTATCCAACTTCCTATCTAATAATACATCTATCTTTCTATCCATTTATTTATCTATCTTCAGAATTTTCTTTCGTCCAACTTAATCCTGTATCTCCAGAGGATGCATGATTTGAATATAAACATCATCACAGATTATATGTACACAGTGTTGCAGTCAGGATCACATGTTTTGCAAACTTTATTTTAAGAATTACATTAGAAATTGCTCAAATGACATGAAAACCAGACTAAAGTAATTTTTAACAACAATCGAATCAAAATCATTAATGATTCTTTTTTTAAAATCGGTTGTATTTGAGAAAAACAAAATTATTCAGTTTTTAATTAACCACAGTTACTATCAATCTTTTTATGCTCCTTGACCATGAATTAATCATCTCTTTAAATCTTATGGGTTAATTGGTAACAGGTTTAAGATTTTTTTTGTTTGGTGAGGGGGGGGGTGGTGGTTGACAATCCAAGTTGTCATGACAATCAGGTATCTAAAAGGATAAGACAATGGCCAATAATTGATGAAACTCCCTAATTATGATACAAAAATTTACCTCTTCTATAAATTAAAATTAGTAGTTGAAATGTGTGAACACTCAACTAAAGACCAAACAATTAAAACTCACTGAAGTCCTTAAGGTTGTTAAGCCAACGAATAAGAAACTATTATTATAAAACATTGGAAACCAGGGTATTAAACAGCCCATACTCTCTCTTTGCATGCCAACACTTGCATGTCATTTTTTAAACCATTATTTAGTTTAGGGGAGGTGTGGCAATGCAGATACATGTATTCAATCCTTTTATTTTCATTCATTTATTTATTCTACAAGAGTTGATGTTATAAAGTAAATATATTATAATATTATACATCATAATATTTATATTTTGATACATTACATTGTTTACCAAGCAAATAAATTATACATTTTTTACATAACATTTCTATATATTTTTCGGGTGATTTTAAGGTTATGGGAGCATAAATATTAGGTAAAGGGATTTTTTATAACTCGTAGAACCGATCTTTCAAGATGGGTTTCTAAACCTGATGGACTGTACTACTTAATATTTATCATATTAGGAGCAGATGCAGAGAGTGAGGACTAGGACTGTACTATTTAATATTTATTATATTAGGAGCAGATCCAGAGAGTAAGGACCAGGACTGTACTATTTAATATTTATTATATTAAGAGCAGATCCAGAGAGTGAGGACCAGGACTGTACTATTTAATATTTATTATATCAGGAGCAGATCCAGAGAGTGAGGACTAGGACTGTACTATTTAATATTTATTATATTAGGAGCAGATCCAGAGAGTGAGGACCAGGACTGTACTATTTAATATTTATTATATTAAGAGCAGATCCAGAGAGTGAGGACCAGGACTGTACTATTTAATATTTATTATATTAGGAGCAGATCCAAAGAGTGAGGACCAAGACTGTACTATTTAATATTTATTATATTAGGAGCAGATCCAGAGAGTGAGGACCAGGACTCTACTATTTAATATTTATTATATTAGGAGCAGATCCAGAGAGTGGGGACCAGGACTGTACTATTTAGTATTTATTATATTAGGAGCAGATCCAGAGAGTGAGGACCAGGACTGTACTATTTAGTATTTATTATATTAGGAGCAGATCCAGAGAGTGAGGACCAGGACTGTACTATTTAATATTTATTATATCAGGAGCAGATCCAGAGAGTGAGGACTAGGACTGTACTATTTAATATTTATTATATTAGGAGCAGATCCAGAGAGTGAGGACCAGGACTGTTCTATTTAATATTTATTATATCAGGAGCAGATCCAGAGAGTGAGGACTAGGACTGTACTATTTAATATTTATTATATTAGGAGCAGATCCAGAGAGTGAGGACCAGGACTGTACTATTTAATATTTATTATATCAGGAGCAGATCCAGAGAGTGAGGACCAGGACTGTAGGACACCTCTACATTCTGCTATTGTTAAAGGTTCCAGGTAAATAAATGTAAATTATTTTTTTTACAGATTAGCTGGGTAATATCATTAAGGGTACTAGGACAAACGTCAGAGCGACAACCGTCAGAGAGACAAACGTCAGAGCGACAAACATCAGAGAGACAAACGTCAGACTGGACAAACGTCAGACTATACAAACATCAGAGTGGTACAAAGGTCAGACAAATTAAGCTTTTTGTAAAAGTCTGAAGTTTTATAAAAAAAAACTTTAAAAATTATGTTTTGTACCTATTCATTGTTTTTGAGGATTAATCAATTATAAAAAGATAAAAAATGGTTTTGACTTATCACAGACTTGCTACATATGTTTGTTTGACATCCATTTGAACAATATGTTTGAAACTAATTTATAATAGTATTTGTAAAAAATATTTAACAAAAAATTTGTATTCATTTCTAATTTCAATAAATTTGAAGATTTTAGTTGCAAAGATACTCTATAATTCACTTTGTATGTCCATCCGTCAGTAAGTCCGTCCATCAGTCAGTAATTCCGTAACGCTATAAGGAAAATGGGATTTACTCAGCTCCTTTAAAAGATAGAAAGCTGAAACTTTTGGACAACATTTCCATCTTTAAGGAGCACAATTAATTATAAAACACTCAATACGGTAGGACCGCTTTCTAGCAGGTTTTTGGCTATTTTTATATTTTCCACATTTTCCCCCATATATTTGGTGTTTTTGGTCCGATTTTCAAAATTTTTTCAGTAAAGATATCAAAATTAAATTTCTCGTCGTTTGAAGAAAACAGCAATGACAGTCATACTGCCTTTTTGCAGGTTATTGGCTTTTTTTTTACATGTTTTACATATTTCCCCATATCTTTGGTATTTTTGGTCCGATTTTCAATATTTTTTGAGATGACAGTATAATTATATATTTTCCATTGTTATGCAAAATAAATACACTTTAAATCTACTTAGAAGTATTCCCATCCACGAATTTTTGTGCTTCGCTACTTATGGATGTTGTCATCCTTATTTTTTATATGGATAGAGCTTATTTATAAAAACAGAGTTAAAATCTAATTACATTGTTTTACATATTACTATTGACAAATAAAATAGAATTTGACACACCCTAACACATACTTTAATTTTATAAATTATATGTATATATACTTTTACTTATCCCAAAAAAACCTAATATAAGGTATAGTTGTCTACTATAGTGTTATTTTTAATGTGCAAGAGCAAGGTTTAAAGCAGTACTAAATCTAGATTGAAAAAACAAACCCAAGAAAAAGACTAATTGTGTATTATAATTCAAAATGATTTTGAAATACTCTAATAATACTTTAATCACATAAAAAATACACACTTTTACTTATCCTTTAAAAAATAACAAAAGATTTAGCATTTACAGTCTTATTTTACAATGCAAGAGCTAGGTTTAAAGCAGTACCAAATCTAAATGAACACTATCTAAGCCTCTAAAATCCTGTTCTTTAAACAAAAATATCTTATACTTGACTTCCTTCACCAAAACAATGAATACAAACATAGTTTATAAGGTTTATAAAAAACGTCAGACTTTTACAAAAAGCTAAATTTGTCTGACCTTTGTACCACTCTGATGTTTGTATAGTCTGACGTTTGTCCAGTCTGACATTTGTCTCTCTGACGTTTTTCGCTCTGACGTTTGTCTCTCTGACGTTTGTCGCTCTGACGTTTGTCCTAGTACCTCATTAAGGTTTTATATGGAAAATTACAGAATTTTTTTCTGATTTTAAAGAACCCAGACAAAAAAAAATGAATTGATTAATCTGCAATAATGTTCATAATGGTATAATTATTAGGGCATGGCATTTAGCCGCATATTTAATAAAGCTGTTTCATATAATGGGATGTGAAAGAAAATTTTAAATAGGATTAAAAGCATAAATTATTAATTATTTTTATGATATTCCACACTTGATTTTGGCTTAGTGGCAGCTCAACGGCGGTTACGGGTCACTATTAATTGTTATTATTAAATGACATATTCATATTTTTAGATCATATGATTGTGTCCGACTTCTACTTGATGCCAGAGCAGATGTTAATCATCAGGTAGAACACATTTTTTATTCAATACAAAAAAAGTTTCATGGATTTTTTAATTTTAATTTTCATGGATCACAGAGGTTCTTGTCGTATTGTCACAGTAGCTTTTCTCCTATTTCTAGCACCTGTGGGGATATTCCCTAGCCTTGTGGGGCAATTAATAACATTTACCTAACCAAAAAATTCTATCAAAAGCTACTGTGAAAATACGACGAAATCCACTACTTCGTTTGCTTTCCATGATCTAATAATTAAGACACTCTTTTGAAGTATAATTTTCTAATACTTTAAAGGATAGGTTACTGATCTTTTATGTTGATTCTTATAATTTAGTAACTTTAAACATTTAAGGTTTGCTTCTTCTACAATTTTCTTCATTAGGTGGACTTAAGTATTTAGATTGCCTTATTTATATATATTTCGAACTTATCATAAAAATCTTTTCTGGTAGGACCTATTTGGCTACGCTCCTCTGCATATTGCCGCGCTGAATGAATATTCCTACTGTGCCAGCCTCCTACTAACCTATGGTGCTGATGTTACTATTAGAACTAATGGAGGAACTTCTGCTTTGTCTATGATAGTCAGGTTAGTCATATTAATCTACTATACTTCTATACGGGACAGCGGAAAGTGTCATGTGTGACGTCATAAAAAACGTCTAAAAAGGAAGGATGAGAAAAGGAGTGGGAAAGGAACCCTAAAAAATAGACGAATAGATGTATTTTTATGACGTCATACATGGCACTCACCGCTGTCCCCTTGTATACTAATTACGGATTCGCCAAGCCGTTCTTTTTATATTACTAAACATCCTTATACTATTGTACAAAAAACAAAAACATTTGAACTTTTGCTTTACAAAAAGTTAAGAATATAAAAACTGTCATATGTCTTTAAATTCGTTTTTTTCTCTGAAACTAAAGAAAAATATTAATTTTGGCTCACCATCAAGCTTTATACTAATCCTAGAGTTTTTATGGCCATTTAAGGAAGTTACAAAAGTAATATAATTCAGGGCTCGGCAGCCACTCAACAGCCGCGCCTAAGCCTCAAATTTAAACCAATTAATGTTTTAAAAAAAAGGGAATGCCGAATATGGGTCAGTTTAAACTTCCAGCTGATTTTTAAAATTTAAAAGGTTTATTTCACTGAGGCTTACAGGCGGCTGCAGAGCCCTCATAAAATTCCTTTCAAATTCAGACTAATATTTTCAATACAATTTTAAAATCTGTTTAGAAAGATTCCTAGTGTACTGCCTAAGTTTGAAGATATGCTTGACGATGCCATTACTCTTGCTGAACATGATATCAATGATGTTGACTGTGAAATTAAATTAGATTACAAGGAATCTTTCAATCATGAATATTGGTTGGAGATTTTGTGTAGTAAATTATTTTCTTTAGTAGATTTATTGCATTTTTTTTGCCTGTTTAAGGACAAAGCATTACTCATACTCCATAACTATTGATGTTGCGCACCCGACATGGCAGCTATAGGAAACCATTCTTAACTCTTTAGTTAAAACGCAGTGTTGGGCCGAAATGCAAACCTAGCCCTTATCCAAAAACGAGCGGATATATGTGCCACGTATTATGCTACAATCGTTCGCATTTGGAAAGTTTGCATACGTTTTAATTTAAGGATTTTTAGTATTAGATGTTTTTTATTTAGTAGCGAAGCAACTCTATAATTTCAAATGTCCGTCCGTTCGTCTGTCCGTCTGTCAATAATTAATGAATTGGGGGAAACGTGATTTTCTCGGCTCCTATTTAAGATAGACAGCTGAAATTTTTAGTGAAGATTCCTATGCCATATGCCCTTCTAATCTATACATTGTTTTCAGAGATTAAATATGCTCATATTTTACATATTTCTATCAAGTTTCAGTAAGATTTGTTTATTCATTGCGGTGCTAGATCGATTCCAAGATTTTAAGCTTTCATGATTTAAAGGTTGCGTGATTTTAAAAGTTTCGTGATTTCTCTATTTTATCAAGTTTAATGATTTTTGTATGACACTGCTCTATAATACATTTTTTCCAGATATCCATTCATAATTTTTGAGCTTCGCTACTTATGGATGTTGTCATCCTTGTTTTGTATTACATCTAAAGGTTGAAATTCTTGATTGATTGATTGTTTGTTTGAAAAGGTTTTGATACCTAAGAAGGCAAGAGGAGAATCTGCAATGTTTATCACTTTTATTGAAACAGGTTAAACGCAGGGAGGGATGGTACAATTGGCTGTTTATGAAACTAGTCCCCAAAGTTTTATAATAACGTTTTCTTATTCGTCTGGTTACTAAATTTGAGGACTTTTATTGAATTCTGATTGGTTGGCTCATTTTGTTGAGTGTCCAAACGTTTGAACCACTGTCTTATACCTTTAATCCCTTGGTAAACAAGAATTACCAGGAATACGGCACATTAAGACAATTTTGTTCTACATTTATCTCAAATTTTAACGGTATAAAGCAGGGCTCGGCAGCCGCTACACTGCTTCAAATTTAAATTCGCTTTTTGAAGAAAAAAAAGAAATTCCGAAAAGATGGATTGTCTGTTTAGAGACAGGTTTAGACATCCAGATGACTTTAAAAGTTATCAAATGATTATTTAGGCCTACGCGGGGCTGCCCTTGTATAGAAAAATGTTTTTTTTCTCTTTTTATTAGCTTGTTTATGACGTATAGTCGATGCACAGACGGACGAGTGTCTTATTGTAGACACTTTGTCTTTAAAAAATTATATTACTTTTAGATTAACATACATTTTTATACTTTTAAAAGGACTCTCCACAGAAAAATCAACTTTGGATTTTTGAAAATCTAACCTGAAATTATTATTCTCTGTTCAATTTTAGGCATTTTTTGTTTTTGTGGCATCGCGATCGAAGCCCTTTGAAATTTTTTACCTCCTTTAAGTGAATCCTCCCGCCATTTAATTTGTGCTGCTTTAGTGATTTTTAGCTTCTATTTTTGCCGCCGTTGCCGCATTCATCGCCCTTCTCCGCCGCTACTCCGCTGTTCATCGCTTTTTAATACATGCTCCCCTCTCCCTTGTTCAGAAATTAAATGGAGGCTGGGGGTGTTGTGTATAGCGACGTACGCAATGTATAGCGGAGTAGCGGCGGAGAAGGGCGATGAATGCGGCAACTGCGGCAAAAGATGGTTATATTTGGCGGAGGCGAACACAAAATGGAGGCGGCAGGATTGTCCAGTCAAGGAAGAGGATAAATCGTAGAGCGGCCAGTTGCAATGGAGCAAATGTTCTTTAGCGGCAAACATATATTGAGTGGAGGAAAGTGTAGTATATATTGTTATATTGGCAGTACAAATAGGCAGCGGACAAAATTTTCAAAGGGCTTCGATCGCGATGCCACAAAAACAAAAAATGCCTAAAATTGAACAGAGAATAATAGTTTCAGGTTAGATTTTCAAAAATCCAAAGTTGATTTTTCTGTGGAGAGTCCTTTTAAAACGTGTTGATATTTTACCTTTTATCCTAAAAACGTAATTAGGAAATATTTATTTTTTTAACTCTAATATATAATTTTTACAAATATTATGTGATGAATTGATTCTAATAGATTTTCTGATAATTTAGGTCATAACCATCTGCTAAAGCATCCTCTGTGTGAAAGCTTTCTTCATCTTAAGGAACATTTTTATTCAAATTATTATCAACTAGTGACTGCGCTGACGCTCCTAGCATCTAGGAAATCTGTGAGAAAAATAGGAAAATAGCCTAAAACCTATATATAAAAAACAAATAGCTAAACCCAACCAAAAATAAGAATTTTCTATAAATGGAGAACTCGATCGGTTTGGTAGCTACAGACAAAAAATATTGTTACCTTTGATGATAGGATAATTCATAATTAAGACATTAGAAATAACGCTCTCAAATGCCAGGTTATTGAGATTATAATGTGATTATTAGGAATCCTTTGGTTAATAAACAGACAAAACTATTAATAGTAGATAGATTCAGCTAAGTAAATATGTTATCATTTTTAAGACAATATATTTGTTGCAAAAATTCATGACTTACTCTATGTTTCTTTAATTTTGAATTTAGTTTTTTTAAAGTAAATTTTTCTAAATTATCTGATCGAATGTTAAGATTTTCTTACGGTTTATATCAGACATATGTCTACTTGAAATCAATCCAATATATCTTTGACGATGGAAATTTGAAACCCACGGGTCAATATTTCTCAGATATTCCCCCTATTTACGAACTGTCCAAAGTCGTTGATAATAATTAGGGAAAGGGTTGAATTTGGACATGAAACAGAAATATTAAAATCTTTTCTAAATTTTTACGATCCTGAAAGTTAATATTTACTGATATTTTCCAATAAATTTTTTCGTTCCGTCAAAATTTGGAAAAATAGCCAATATAGCTGTCTAGAAAGAACACGAAACCTCTACACCTAATATTTTCTCAGTGTTTTTTTTTACTTTTTATACAATTTTTTTTTAAAAATTAAATATTGATGAGTTTTTTATTTTTATAGAATGAATTATAAAAAAAAATAATATTGGTTGATTGGTTTTTGTGATATCAGAACCATATTTTGTATCATTGTTGGGGATGTACATCAATTTATTGGCTATTGTCTTATCTCTTAAGATCCCTGATTTTTCTTACTTTTAATTTTTATTGCAAGATATTTTGACTTTTAGACTGACATAACCTAAAACATAAAAAGGGAGGCGGAAAAATTAATATCCAGGGAGGGAGGGGACAATGAGCTGTTGATCACACTATTCCTATGTTCAACCCCTTCCTTTCTTTCCCCCCACCCCCCATTAATTATTTATGATGATGATAATCCCATTTTATGGGGGGGGGGGGAAATGTATGACATGTATATACTCAGTCATGGAAAATTTTAGAAAGGATTACAAGATCCATAAAAGCGAAGCACTGATACAGTAGGACAAACGGATATTAACACTTGTATAGTGTCAGAAGAGTCGAAGCAAAATTGTAAGTCAATTTGTTAAAAAACTGCTTGATATCTCAAACATGCCTAAATTAACAAAAAAAGCTATCCATTTGTGACGGATGGAAGGACCAACCCTAATTATAGAAAAGCCTCGCCTTTAAAATGTCTAAGCTATGATGAACATAAGCCTCCCCCCTCCCCCCCCCCCAAAAAAAAAAAACAAACCTAATAATAGACTTCAGATGGACAACTCATATCATATTACCTTAGATGGGGGGGGAAGGGGTTGGAGGGGCTGTAGTCCTGTATTCTTTATATGAGATCTAAAGGGATAAGACAATGGCAGATAAATTGATTCACATCCCCAATGATCATACACAACCCCTTCTGTAAATTACAATTTTTAAAGTTTAATAATTATAAGTTTAACACATAATACATCTTAAGACAAAGATAATAAAAAAAACATGTATAGAGTCATGAAAAATTAAAAGTATATTTCTGTTTTCAATATCTATTAAAATGTTTAAGTTTTTAACCATGCATAATATTAGTAATGTTATAAGCGAAGCATCTCCCTAATCAAGTCCTAAAAATCTTATATGTCCTTATATCTATTTATATTCTGCCCTCAGTTCTAACACTCTACAACTTACAAGTAATTATAAAGTTTATTTGTCCTACCATTACAGAGGTTCGCTTTGATATATGTTGTCATTCTTGTATTAGTTCTAATTTTTCTAAATGTTAGCGCCTCTTCTTATTGTAGAAACTAGAAATCTTTCTCATTTGTATTTTGAAGCTAGGGAAATCAGAAAATTGCTTCAAAACATCCCAAGACCTAAACAATAAATTGAATTTTGATTGGTTGATTCATTTAATTTAGTGTCAAAATGTTTTAAACACCAATTGTAATCTACATTTGCCTATTGTAGAAAAGGATATATACGTGGATATTATGACAAGGGAGAAATAGTGGTCTATTTAGATTGCTAACAGTGAACTCCCTTGGTGGTTAGTTCGATAATTCATTAGGAGGGGAGGGGATGGGGTAGGGAAGGGAAGGGGAAGGGAGAAATCATTACTTAGACTGCTGCGTAATTGCAACCTAAATTCAAATTAAAAAGCTGAAATGTTATATGAGTCATTATAAAAGGCTTGAAACAAGAAGGACGTGTCTATCACCCTAAAAATTAATCTGTTATGGGCTTTATGGACAAACAAAATTATATATAGAAACAAGGATGACAACATCCACAAAAGCGAAGCACTGAAAGTGTAGGACAAACGGACATTAACACTGATATAGTGTCAGAACTGAATAATCAGAGTATAAATGTATAAGAGTAAAAGCAAAATTGTAATTAAATTTGTTGAAAAACTGTTTGATACAGGATAATGTTTATAGACATACTCAGATTTTTAGGAGGACCTCATTATAGTGTTGTTTCTCTTATAATATTGTACTTTGTTGTCCCAGGAATCATTATACCAAAAATCAGATCAATCGTATAATTAAATCACATTTGTTGTTAAAAAGTAGAAGAATTAACATGTTTGAAATGGACGTACTTACATTCTGGTAATGATTATAGAGTTTCTCAATCTTAACTAACTACTACAGAAATCACCATGCAAGAAATATATAGGACAATTCTAACATGCCTAAATTAACGGAAAAAGCTATCTGTCTCGGACAAATGGACCGATTCTAATTATAGAAAAGCTTCGCTTTTAAAAATCAACTGATGTTTAACATTATATTAAATTATATGAAAATAATTTTGTCTTTAAAGAAAATGAACAATAATAGTTATTTCTCGTATCGTATTATAAACGGCTTTCCGCGGTTATAGAATGTACAATTATAAGATTAAAACTCGGGGCTAGTTTTAATCTTATGATTGTACATTTCTATATTCGTAGAAAACTGGATATAATACGATGCTAGACATAGTTTTTTCGTATGGATGAGAACCGGTTCCTATCCACCGGATTCGAATGAATACAAGAAATTATATTAAACTAACTAAGAAGCATGGAAAAATAATCATGGTGATAACTTTAGTAGTTAGGTACGATTTAGAAAGCGTAGCAACTCTATAATCATTACCAAAATGTCCGTACGTCCATTTTAACCATGTTGATTTTTTTACTTTTTTAACAACAAATTTTTATGTGATCTAATCATCTGATTGATCTGATTTTTGGTATTTTGATTTCTGATTTTGATTAATGAAAAAAGCTATCCATCTCAGACGTACGGACGGACGGACGTACGGTTCAACCCTAATTATAGAAAAGCTTCGCTTTTAAAAATTTAAACTTATAAAATCATTAGATTAATTTAATATCCCTCCCATATTTCTTTACTAATACAACAACAGGAAGTTGAGGTTTTGATATGAGCAAGGGGTCCAACCTTACTTTTTATAAAGCAGGGCTTTTCTATACTTAGGGTCGGTAGGTCTGTCCTTTTAACATTATTCTGTATTTAACAGTTTTACAAAAAAAATAACGTATAATTTTGTCAAAAATAATCCAAAAATATTATGCTTAATTTGTTCTGACACTCTACAAAAGTTAATATCAGTCATTCCATTTTAGAGCTTCGCTTTTATGGATGTTGTTATCCTTGTAATTTTCTCAAAGTAGATAGTGTAAAAAGTAATGATAAATAATTGGAGGGGGGGGAGCAGTATTTTTAATTATCCTATTATATAAAGTAGTAAGCGTTTTTGTCTGTCCCGAAGGATCTCGCTAACCGCTGAACCGGTATTGTTCTCTTTTACAGTAAAGCTTCTTACAGGTCCTGGGAAGGTTTTAAACTTCCCCCCCAAAATATTATTTTTTTACTCTTTCAAAACTTAATATTAAAATGGGATGAGGTCGACTTTTTCCCCTTCTACCTTAAGTACCCCTAGAGGCTTCTAGGGGCGTAACCGCTAGTATATGTATATTGTAAAACTACAAAAACATGTGTTAGGTGTGATTGGGAGAAGGTTGGAACTTGCCCTGATTAGTTCTGCTAACAAAATATCACATAGGTTTTGGGGGTTGTTGATGGTGTCCCCCCCCCCCCCACACAATACAAATAGCCTATAACCACCACAGGACCAGTAGGTATATTCCCTGAAGAGTAGAATCCAGCAGTTACAAAGATCTTAAGGGACAGACAGACAGACATCATTCTACTTTGTATTGTAGATTGTGGGGGAGGAAAACTTTTACTTTTATTTATTATCCCTTCATTCTTCTGGGTTAGACTTAGGAGTTGACTTTCCAAACTTTCGAAGCTACTCTATATTTTGAAATGTCCTTCTGTCTTTCTATTTTTGGTGTTTATGGTCGGAATATCAAAATAAGCATAATTTAAATGTACAAGTGTACATCTAAATCACATTAAATGACCCGTGTATACATGTCATTCCCCCCCCCCCCCCCCCCCCAAATAGACGTCATATTGTAATTTGATAATTATAACATGACCTCCCCTCCCCTCCCCCATCCTTTCATGCAATAATAAAAACAAGGTTGACTAGATCCAAAATCATTGATAGAAATACATACAACAAGATTATTTGTGTATTGTAGTTTAAGTTATTTAATCTAGAGAGTGACATATTCATAGAAGGTAATTTTGTGTATCATTGTTGAGGATGTACATCAATTTATTGGCCATTGTCTTATCTCTTAAGAACCCTGATTTTTCTTAATATTGATTGCAAGATATTTTGACTTTTAGACTGACCTAACCTAGTTATAGAGCAGCTGTGCCACTAAAAAAGGGGAAAACAATTAGTGAGCAAAACTTAAAAGGATTTTGTTTCTTGTAACTAAAATTTGTTAGGGGAAGGAGGGGAAACTTTCTAACTTACTAGTAGCTTCGTCCCATGTTCCTAGGGATATCTTATATTTTATAGAGAAACTAGCTTAAAACCTGACCATTGATATTATTTATCTTCTCAATATTTCAACTACATACTACTTAACTTTTTAATAGCAAAGCTATTCTACAATTCTATAATGTATAACTCCTAACATTCGTCTATAAAAAGGTTACTATTAAAGATTTATGTCGGATTTTTTTACGAAGATTTTCATCAAATATACTTTTCAAAGTTCAAAGAGATAGGGGACAATGGGATGTTTATTACACTAATCCCAAAAGTTTTATAATATTTTCTTATTTGATGGCTTAACAACATGTTACTTGTAAGTGCAGCGCTGCATCTACAAGTTACATGATCCGAAGTTTTCAATAGGAAGACAATATCATTAATGATCAGTCTACAATTTTCTGGTCTGAATTATTGCTCTATCCCTGTATCTTAGGAATGCAATCTTAGCATTTCTTGGGGGGGGGGGGGGGGGAGGAGTTAAATAAACACTCACTCTCTCTGACTTCATACATCCCCCCCCCCCTAATAATTCTTCCTATAGGACAATTTTGTCAATTCAAAGTTTTATGATAACGTTTACTTATTCATTGGCTTAACAACTTTGGGGACTTTAATGGTTTGTTCATTAAGTTGAGCATCAATCTTTGGGGATGTAAATAAATTTATCGCTCATTGTCTTATCCCTTATGGTTTCCCTTAAACTATACGGGGACCTATATGAAGCTTACCTAAGATGGATAACTTAATTTTAAGGAAGCTGTTTAATGATTAACTGGCTAAACCTAATTATAGAGGAGCTTCGCTTCTATGAACTATATAAATGTAATATTTTAGATTTTATTGGCCTTGTTAGAAACTCTATAATCGTTACCAGAATGTCCGTATGTCCATTTAAAACATGATGATTTTACTTTTTGCCAATTTTTTTATTTGTGAAATGATAACTAAAATAGACATGTTACAATTATACTATCGATTTTAAACTTTACATGATGATTCCAATAATAGTTAGGTATAATTTATGAAGTGTAGCAACTCTATAATCATTACCAGAATCACATCCATTTAAAAACATGCTGGTTCCTTTTCAAAAATTCAAACAATGTTCAATATTATAAGCGAAGCATCTGTATAATCAAGTGTTTTCTTTCTTTATCTTTTATATTCATTTTATCTCTTTTTCTCTTTCTTTCTCTCTCTTTCTCTTTTGTTGGTTCTTTTCGTTAATTTAGGCATGTTAGAATTGTCCTAATGATTTCAAACTGTGCATGATGATTCCTATGACAGTTAGGTACAATTTAGAAAGCATAGCAACACTATAATCGTTACCAGAAAGTCCGTATATCCATTTAAAACATGCTGATTTTCTTGACACTTTGACAAAACAATTTTGTATGACATAATTATCTTATTCATCTGATTTTTTAAATAATGATTCTTAGTACAACAAGGTAAAGTATTATAATCAAATCCTAAAATTGAAAGTAAATATTAGAGAAAGGGAACAATGGGCTATTTATATCACATGTCCCCAAAGTTTTATAAAAAGCATTTTCTTATTTGTTGGCTTAACAACTTTGGGGACTTTTCCTGAATTTTAATTGGTTGGGATGTACATGAATTTAACAGCCATTGTCTTATCCTTTTAGATCCCTTCCTAACCTAAAAGTATAAAAGTCTGGGACTATAAATTAATAACTGAAATATCTTTAAAATGATGTTTCTTAGTTAGGGAAATTGATGGGTGCTTTCACACAAAGTACCTGTTAAGCACAAATACACCCCCCCATCCTCCTTTACTTATCATTTCTATAAATATGAATAAGGACCTAAAGAAATTAACAAACAGACATGGGGGTTTATCATTAATACACTTTCAGTGATAAATCTATTTATATAAATCAGGGATCAGAAGGAATATGACGATGGCCTTTAAATTAACACACATCCCTAATGTAGATCACAGTTAGTGGTTGAAACGTTTTGACACAACTAAATGAACCAATCAAAATTCCCAAAGTTGTTAAGCCAACGAATAAGAAATTTAAAACCCTAGAGACTAGTGTAATAAACAGCCCAATGTCCACTTCCTCCCTGCCAAATATTTATTTGAAATTGCCGTGGTTAAAACGGTCATGAGTGTATCTTAACGGTCATTGGAATGTGTGTTAATCCCCGCCCCATATTAAAACGGACATTAATCTCCGCCCATTTATTTCCTAAAAAACGAAACGGTCAGGTATTAATCTCTATTAGAATACGGTCATAGACTATTGTCTCCGCCCATTTATTTTTATTTAATGGTTATGAGTTAATCTGTACTTGATTTTTAAAAATTGGGGTTAAACTACCCTCCCCCCCCCCCTCTCTACAATCAAACCAGGAGAGGTTAAAAGCCTGCCCAGGATTTATATAATACATAATTATTTTAATAGAGATTTTGAACATTGTTGTCATAGGAATCAATATTCCAAAATTCAGATGAATATCACACAAAAAAATGTTGCAAAAAAAACGTTAAAAATCACCCTATTTTAAATGGACATTCGGATTTTCATAGAGTTGCTATGCTTTCTAAATCGTACCTAACTGTTATTGGAATCATCGTACCTAACTGTTATTGGAATCATCATGCAAAGTTTGAAAACAATAGAACAATTCTAACCCATCCAAATTACAAACTGATGACCGTGCAGACAGAATTAGAAAAAAATCTTGTCTAAAAAAAGGTTTTCAAGAAAGAAATTTAAACAGTATAATGTAATAATGGAGCATGTATGAGATCTAAAGGGATATGACAATGGCAGATATATTGATGTACAACCCCAAAGATGATACACAAAATTACCCCTTCTGTAGATTACAATTGGTGGTTGAAACGTTAAGACACTTATTGAACTAACCAACCATTATTCTTCAAAAGTCCCCAAAGTTGTTCGACAAAAAAACTTTGTGGACAAGTGTAATAAACAGCCCAATGTCGTCTCCCTCCCTGGTATAATATAATAAGGGAAGATGTATGTAGCCTTGATGTGCATAGGTCTTACAAGTTTTCACCAAAAATTTTAGCTTTCCATTTTAAATAGTAGTCAGGAAATTTATGTTTCCCCTTAGCCATACAGATGGACAGACGCACTAAGTTATTTCTAGAGTAGCTTTGCTAAAAAAAATATAACATTAAATGATATTTAAAGATTTTTTCATAACAAATTGTTATAATTTAACGAGGGCTCTAAAGGGATAAGATAATGGCAGATATATTGATGTACAACCCCAAAGATGATACACAAAATTACCCCTTCTATAGATTACAATTAGTAGTTGAAACGTTAGGACACTTATTGAACTAACCAATCATTATTCTTTGAAAGTCCCCAAAGTTGTTAGACAAAAAAACTTTGTGGACAAGTGTAATAAACAGCCCAATGTCGTCTCCCTCCCTGGTATAATATAATAAGGAAAGACAAATGTAGCCTTGATGTGCATAGGTCTTACAAGTTTTCACCAAAAATTTTAGCTTTCTACATTAAATAGTAGTCAAGAAATTCATGTTTCCCCTTAGCCATACAGATGGACAGACGCACCAAGTTATCTCTAGAGTAGTTTTGCTGCTATAAATATAACATAAGATGCTATTTAAAGGTTTTTGTATAACAAATTGTTATAATATAACGAGGGATCTAAAGAGATGAGACAATGGCCGATAAATTGATGAATATCCCAATTTATGATACAAAATGTAGATAACAAATAGTGGTTGAAACAGATGGACACTCAATTTAATCACCCAACCAATCACCCAATTCATTAAAAGTCCCCAAAGTTGCTAAGCTAACGAAAAGAAAATGTTATTATAAACTTTAGGGACTTTGGTTTACCTCGTAATTACCTCGTACGGGCGGAATTACAGTCAAGGACCTTATCAACTTGATGTACTGTCCAGGTCCTGGTCCAGCAATCCAGGAGAACTAAGGATGACTTTAACGCACCCTTCTCTGTCCAAACAATATTAGGTTAAGTAACATCCATCAGACAACCAACTCTCTGTGGTGCATGACCTTTTTCTGAGAAGTCCCAACTGTGCATGGTAACAAGTTGCGCCTGTTTTATATAAAAAATAAAAAACCTTCATTTTATCATAAAACGAGCAAAAATCGAGCTATCTGGCTAATTTTTTAATATGTTAGAGATTTTTTCATGCTTAGCAACTTTGCTTTTATATTTTGTTTTGAAAAAATCATTTTAAAACCGGTTTATTTGGGCTTGAAAATTGATGTACCTAAAATCGCATATTTTTTTGTCCAAAAATTTAAATCTAGCCTAAAACCTGCCCAAATTGATTTCCTCTGATGGTATATGATAACCAAACATAAAAATATAGTTTTTAAAAAAATCGAAGGCTATGAAAATTTTAAGAAGAAAAAAAGCACAGTACCCTACCTTAACATTTAAAAAAATCAATTTTTGACCAACTTACGTAAGAGATAAAACAATAACCAATAATCCTAGAAGGCTAATTTTTTTATATGTTGTACTCAAAGCAATTCCTAACAACTTTGCTTTTCTATAAAAGTTGAAAAAAATCACGCTAAATATCATTTTTTTCCTTCGTAAGTTCGTATGGTTTATAAATTTCTTTAAAATGCAAAAATCTAATATTTTTTTATTTAGCGCCTTTATGAATGCTCATCTGTCATTGGTTAATTTGTTTACCGCTGAAATTTTCTATTGGTTAATATAGTTTAGTGTGAGTGAGTTTCTCCGTCAAAAGTTATGCTAACTCTCTCTCTCTATCTCTCTCTCTCTCTTTCCTTCTAACTCTCTCTCCATCTTTCTCTCTTTATGTTATTCTCTCTCTCTCTCTCTCTGACTCTCTCTTTCTCTTATTATCTCTCTCTCTCTCTGTCTGTCTCTTTCTCTCTGACTCTCTCTCTATCTCTCTCTGTCTGTCTCTTTCTCTCTCTCTCTCTTACTCTCTCTCTTACTCTCTCTCTCTCTGAATCTATCTTTCTCTTATTCTCTCTCTCTCTCTCTCTCTCTCTCTCTCTCTCTTTCTCTCTTTATGTTATTCTCTCTCTCTCTCTCTCTCTCTCTCTCTCTCTCTCTCTCTCTCTCTCTTTCTCTCTCTCTCTCTCTCTTTCTTTCTCTCTCTTTCTCTCATTCTCTCTCTTTCTCTCTTTCTCTGACTCTCTCTTTCTCTCTCTCTCTCTCGTTCTCTCTCATATTCTCTCTTTCTCTCTCTCTCTCTTAATTGCTTAACTACTCAATATTAAATTGTTAGGGAAGCTAAGTATTGTTGTATGGACAGGTTTCAGGCTATTTCTTTTTATTCGATTCTATCTATCTATGGGTTTATCTATCTATCTAAAAAGAACCTAAAAGTCTAATATATTTAGTAAATTTTATTTCGGAATTGTTTAACGAACATACTTCATTTAAGATTGCGTGATTTATTTCGAAATAGAAATATAAAACGTAAAAATTTATTATTTTTCAAAATCTTCTATTTATTTACGAAGTACTTCGTAAATAAATATTAAGAAATTTGAATATTTAGAAAAATAGAAATAGGGAGGTATTTGTGAACGAACGGAGAGGGGAATAAATATCATATTTTTGAAATAGAATTCTTGCCGACGTTAATTAATATTCCCCAATTTCAATATTTTCATGTCTCTAAATTCCCTTTTGATTTTTCTCGAAATACGATACGTTTAGGGTTTGGAATACTTAATATTTTAAATATGTAGTAGACACATCATTGGTTTATATTATGCAATATTGGCTCAACTGGTCAGAATTTTTAATAAACAACATGTCTTTTATGTTTAGTTTAGCATTATTTTCATCAGAATGAAATGCAGTTAGGTAAAAATAAATAAGGCCATATCTATAAAAGTAAAGATCAAACCACACAAAAAAAATAAGGATGACAACATCCATAAAAGCTAAGTTCTAAATTCAATCAGAAGAACAAATGAACATGAACATTTGATAAGCAAATTTTAATCTATAAGTCTAAACAAAATTTATGTACAGTTGTTGCCAAAAAAATAATAAAATAAGCAATTTTTAAATGGATTTACAGAGTTTATGGTATTGATTGTAGTTGCTAAATTTTTATATCGTACCTAATTGTTACAGTAATCATCACCTAAAGTTTGAAAACGATAGGATTCTTAGATGTCTAAATAAACGAAAAGAATAAAGTTGTTAAGCTTAAAGATAACATAATGTAAGTTAACAATATAATCGTCCCAATAATCACCGCTAGAGCATAAGTTAAAACGTAACAGGAATCTTATCAAAGTTTGAAACCAAACGTTCTGGACAGAAATACGTTCAGACAGACAATAAATTCAGAAAAACCTTTATTTTTTTAAAGAATAAAAATGTATGCTTGGCAGTGGTTGAAAGTTAGAAAATTTTTCTTTGTAAGTTTGGCTTTCCATCTGGTGTTCACTATGCTACATACCATCTTTGTTATCCAGGCAAATTTTATTTTCTGAAGCTTTTTATAGTGCCTATAAAAAAACGACGCAATACTGGCCTATCATTGGTCAATTAAAATGTATACTGGTCTGTCTGTGTTTCGGCCTATCATTGGTCATTTGTATTGTATGTATTGCACTATAAAGAGCTTCTCATTTTCTCTATCAGAAATTTAATTGGGTGTGTTTGACTACTTTAATATCTCTTAAAAGGGAACTGCTTTTCAAGGAAGCTACATACAAGTGATACTGGGAGCTTTTACACGTCATACTAAAGAGGTTAATAAATGCTAATATGTAATGAGTTTTAAGTATATGATTAAATGAAGGTAAAATGCTTTGACCCATGATCAGGCGTATCTTACTTTCCATATATTTACCTTCAGACAAAGGTCGTTGTAGATATCCTTATATAAAAGTAGCAGGATGTGTTTGTTTGCGAATCTGTCTGTGTTTTTTTTACCGAAAGTTCTTGCAGACCGATATCTTGGCAACTATTGATCTAATTAGCCCCGGAATATTTTTTTTCAATTTTTTTAATGATTTGGGAGGGGTACCATTTATCTCAAGAAAATCACTATAAGAAAAAAAATCTTCGTCTTTAGAATCAACTAAAATTTAAGATGGTCGGGCAATTCCCCCTCCCCCTATCTCACTTTAAAATACCCCTCGAAGCATCTAGGTGCATAGCCGCTAGTAAATGATTAAGTTTAAATATTTTTGTTTAATATTCAGGTGTATACAAGCCAGTGTGTGCTAAAGGAATGTTGAAATATAGTTATAATAAATAAAAAGAAGTCTTTACGGACAAGGGATAATTTTTCATTTTTTGAAGTCCTGGAAAGTGTCTAATCATAAAAATACGTCTTTCATACATTTCTTTTTTATAGGTTTCCTTTTCCACTTCTCCTTTAATCCCTCCTTTTTAGACGAATTTTTATGACGTCACAAATGACACTTTCCAGCGCTTCTCATTATTTTATTTAAAATATTAAAGGCACAGACACTCTACAAGTCACAAGTATCTTTGTGTCTTTATCTTGTTATCCACTTCTTTTTATGTGTTATGCAATATTATATTACATATTCTTGTAATTTAGCTGTGTTTTTGGAGCTTTCTTAATCTTAAGTTACCCCTTTTTTATTGGCACCTTGCGTTAATAAAATCATTAGATTGACTGTTTTAAGGGTTGCGATCGGCTAATTCAAATAGAAATTGACTAAGGTAAAAGATAGGAATCAAACATTTTATAATGTTTAGCAAGAGCAACGCCGCCCATACCTTATCCGTGCGTTTGTCCATGTATCGAAAGATGAAAGAAGTAAAACAACATTCCCCCTGTGCATGCCAGGGAGGGAGAGGACATTGGGCTGTTTATTACACTAGTCCCCAAAGTCTTGTAATAATGTTTTCTTTTTCGTTGGCTTAACAACATTTGGGACTTTTATTGTAATTGATTGGTTGGCTCATTTAGGTGAGTGTCTTAACGTTTCAACAACTAATACAATCTACAGAAGGGATAATTTTGTGTATTATCATTGAGGATGTACATCAATTTATCAGCCATTGTCTTATCCCCTTAGATCCCTGCATTCATGCACCTTCCACTTTCCTTTTTTATTGATTTGTTTAGCTCAAGTTTGTTTTGATAAGAATTATTTCTATCTTTCATATCTGACACAAATTTCTCCAGATTTTGTATGAATCATTTAAATTTTGATAAACAACTTCTGTCTTTTTTCCTCGCCCGCTCATAACAGTCGGGGACTTGAAATATATGAAGTACATACATAAACTTTTCTCTAGAAAGTTTGATATGGTAAAAACACCTCACTTTTGTTGGTTTTAGTATATTGTAAAAAATCAATATTCAAAAACTCCAAAAAAAAAGTTATTTGAAAATCATAGGCACCCCCAATTGTTTAGGAAGGTATTGTTGCAAAGCTATAGGACAATTTGCAAATGTCTTGTATAATTTTTGTAAATAAAATAACGATTTTTTTTATTCTAAGCATAATTAGAGACGGTCTGTTCGTCCGTCCGTCCGTTATCAAAAAAATAATATCTAATAGACTGTTAAAGGAAAAGGTTTGATTTTTCTAGTTCTAGTCTATTTCAACTGATTGATAGAACCATTGTGAGGAGGGTAGAAATATGACAGACAATGTTAATGTACCTCATATTAATTATCAAGGTAAGAATTTTTGGTGGAGGAACTGGGAGGGGGTGGGGGGGGGGGTAAAAGACTCTCCAGAGCCATTGCCTTTTCAAGGAGGGTATAGAGACAGTTTTTTTTCAATTTAAAGAAAAAGGGTTTTTTTTAAGAAGAGCTTCGAGTACTGAAAATCCTTTCTAAAAATTGAATAATGCCCTCAAATACCACCAATACTCAATACCCATTAATACATATCTCAATAATGCTTGTCTTTGCCTTCATTTTTAAATTATTCAATTATTCATAAGTATACATTTATGGCTTTTAATTCAAATCCCACTCCTCTTTTATTTGAAATGAATTGGAAATAAAGAAAGTAGTTTTTTTGTGTTTGTCACCTAAGACTATGTTAGGTTAGGTTATATTGGGTACAGGGTAGCACCACATTGTGATGGGAAATGAGGGTATAGGACCCAGTGTTAGTAGGTCGTTACGTAAGACAAAACAAGCTTAGATAAGGGGGGGTGGGGGGTATTCTATGATTGCAAGGCAATTAATGTTAAGCACCCATTTATCATTGAATATTAAGATGTAGCTCCCGCTCCTGTTCCTGGCATAAGTGTACCTAGCAACTGTTTTATTGTTGAATATTCAGGTGTAGCTCCAGCTTCTGTGCCTGGCATAACTGTACCTGGAAACTGTTTTATTGTTAAATATTAAGGTGTAGCTCCAGCTCCTGTTCCTGGCATGAGTGTACCTGGCAAGTGTTTTATTGTTAAATATTAGGGTGTAGCTCTAGCTCCTGTTCCTGGCATAAGTGAACCTGGAAACTGTTTTCTCGTATTCATTTGAATCCGGTGGATAGGAACCGGTTCTCATGAATACGAAAAAACTATGTCTAGCATCGTATTATATCCAGTTTTCTACGAATATAGAAATGTACAATCATAAGATTAAAACTAGTTTTTTTAGCCGGTGCCTTCGGCACCACGGGGCTAAAAAAACTAGTTTTAATCTTATAATTGTACATTCTATATCCGCGGAAAGCCGTATATAATACGATACGAGAAATAACTATTATTGTTTAATACTAAGGTGTAGCTCCAGCTCCTGTTCCTGGCATAAGTGTACCTGGAAACTGTTTTATTCCATACATAGAAAACTGTAGGTAATTATGACCAAATTAATACGTCGTACCAGAAAGCTCTTTATAGTGCCTATAAAAAAATTACGTCATACAATACAAATGACTAATAATAGGCCGATACACAGACTAAATTAAAAATGGTAGGCTAGTATGCGTTTTATTTGACCAATGGTAGGCCAGTACGACGTAATTTTTTATAGACATTGTAAAAAGCTTCTCGTACCAGAACTCGACAACTGCAATGGAAAGGGTCATTATAGACGGAACAGGCTTGTTAAAGTGCAAGACGAACAAGATTTTTACCTCGGGAGTAAAGTATACATGAGGGGTTAGGGGACGGGTGTAATTATGTAGCAAAAAAATGATGATGGATAAACAGACCATGGTCGAGTTATAGAGTAGTGGTCAGTAGTAATAAAGAAAGAAAGAAAGAGATTGACATGATAAATTGTAAATAATCGCGAAACCTTTAAATAGGCATTGACATAAATATGCTTTTTGTAATATGATCTACAGACCGACGGACAAAGTAAGTAATATACTGGATACTCTTTGGTAGAAGTTAAAAACATAAAAATAATCAGTCTAGCGTTACGGACTGATGAATTAACAGACCTACGGAAGGACAGACACAGTGAACTACACATAAAAGGGATATTTTTTAGGGTTACAATGCCAACAGTTGTGGTTTGGATACTTCTCATTGTTTCTACATTACGTTGCGGACTGACAAAATGAGAGACTGACGGACAGACAGACAGACAAAATGAACTACATATAGAGTATTAAAGTGATATTTTGCAGGGTTACAATGCCAACAGTTGTGGTGTGGATACTTTTCATTGTTTCTACATTACGTTGCGGACTGACAAAATGAGAGACTGACGGACAGACAGACAGACAAAGTGAACTACATATAAAAGTGATATTTTTTAGGGTTACAATGCCAACAGTTGTGGTTTGGATACTTCTCATTGTTTCTACATTTGTTCTGTCTGCTAAGGTTAAAATTTAAATACTTAAATAAATTTAGAAGTATAGATGTAATAATCTAGACAACTACCTGGATCCAGTTTTTGGAACTTTTTTCATATTTAACCCCTTCCCCCTCTATTGTTTTACTCTAATGGTTAAATATATATTTTGTGAAGCTAAGCCACTATATAACTATATCAAGTTGGTCTCTCTGTAGAAAGAGCTTTCTATTGTCATGTTGAATGGAACCATGGAATATGTTGCTTAAAATTTGCCGACCAATGCAAATCTACTCTAACGATTACATTTTCTGTCAGTCTAATTGTATCATAGTGTAAATAGCATTGCTAATACCATACTATTTATTTATTTATTTGTTCTAATTAAACCTATTTATATGTTATATGTATATATCCAATATAATTATCTTATTAAAATTCGATGTAGCTAGAAACCATTTAAAATTTATTTGAATATGTTTGTCCTAAATATGTTTTTCAGCTTATGCAACGGCCAACCCAGGTTATGAAAGTACCAAACTATGCATTAAAATATGTGAATATGTGTAATAATTTTAATATTATTATTTTTTGAAATACATATCTATCTATCTAATGCTCTGTAATTTACCAAATCTTAGTTTTTTTAAGCTGTCACCAAAAGTAAATTGCTGAAAATTTGTGTTGAGCATCTAACTTCACTCGTTAATATGTGCGTCTGTATGACTTATATGCTCCATTTTTTCTTCCATTTGCTTGGCTGTTAACTTTATATTTTCGTGCTTTGCTATTTATGGATGTTGTCATCTATGTTTATTCCTAAATAATTGTCTTACTACAAAATTATTTTCAGGAAATATTTCAAATGATGCATTCACAGAAGTTATACTTCTGTAACTGGGAGAACTGGGTGCAGTGGGGCATCATCATCAACGTGGTCACCGTCAGCTTCCACAAGAACCCTCTCCCCAACCTGGTGGTGTTTGCGCCCCTCGTGGAGCGGTGGCAGCACCACGCGGCCGCCATTGGCGTGTTCCTGGTCTGGGGCGAGCTGATGCTCATGGTGGGCAGGCTACCCACCTTTGGGATCTATGTTCAGGAACTTTACGTCATTTACAAGCAATTAAACTTATACATTACTTAAACAAATAATCCCATTTATTACCAAAAACATAATATACGTTTAGTTGAGTTTTTTTTGACTTAATCTTAAAAGGTTTATGTCCCAAATAGGGAAAAAAATAAGGAAAACCCTAATTAACAATTTACATTTAAATGCAAGGAAAGGTTGTGTGATTTTTTTCAAGTCAATTAAAGTTAATTTCTGGTGTTTAAACTTATATATTTGAAATTTAAATTATTTACTCTATAGTCTTAGAATTTTTTAAAAATTTCGCCTAAGTTTTAGTGAGAAATAGAAGAAAAACGACAAAATCCGCCATTATTTAAATGATGTAAAAAATACTTTAGATGTTTACAACCGTGGCTAAAAATTTCTTCAAATTTCTAACAGCATATTTTTGTCTTCTGGTCGCTTTTGCCCTCAGGAAATTATTCAATTTAAAAATTGATAAATAAGAATCAAAATAAAAAAATAAAAAAAGATATGTCTATTTGGGTGTTTTTTTTGTGTGTAAATTGTTGCATAACCGAAAATTATTCCATAAAATTGCCATGCCCCTTAAATTAATTTTATCGACCCACAATTAATTTAATGAATTTAATATACACAAAATGTATAATTTTACAAATAGGTATCTATATTTAATGGTGTCATATCTCTCATACTTTCAAGACATATCGACATGAAATAAAGACTTCAAAATACAAAAAAAAATATCCTTATACTATATTTTCTTTCTTCTTTGAATCTTGGAAAAAAAAATTCCTTTTCCTTAAATGTTTAAATTCAAAATCTAAATTGAACATTGTGTGACAGTTTTACAGTTTTATTTCCAAACTACCAGAGCTTCAATTCAAATGCAGGTCACTGAAACCTTTTCTTTCTTTTACAGGATAAATAAAACCTGGCATACTCTGCAGTTAAGGGCGTATACGTCATTTTTATTTGGTTTAGGTTGGAAGCTGTTTACAATGCCTTTAAAAAAAATACGTCATACAATTATAGGCCGATACACAGACTAAATTACCAATGACAGAACAGATACATTTCAGTCGACCAATGGTAGGCCAGTATGATGGCCTTTTTTATAGGCACTATAAAAAGTATTTTAATAACCCCTTGATCTATTAGTATATAGTTTTTAGAAGAGTTATAACTTTTCAAGAACTTCTGTAAACATCTTTCACATTTTCCTAAAAAGCATTTGAGGTGGGTGGGGGGCAGCTACCAACCCGCATACTACAACCTTGCTCTATATGTATACTTTTATAGCTAATGTATTCAGTTCACGTTCCTTTATTTCTTCAATTTTACTTCAATTTTATTTGCGAAATATATTGCCAATTAAATCTATTTTAATTTAATTTTTAAGCATAAAAAGAGGATTTATTTTAGAGTAATTTTGTAAGTTGATCGTTTTGCATGAATTGTCTTAAAATCAGAAGAAAAGTTTGGTAAACAATACTTGTGTTTTTTTTGTCTCATTGCATCCTATCAGGCTGCCTGTGCAGTGGTTTAGAACATGCCTTACTCCGTCGGATGCTAATCGGATTGGGCAGCCAATTACTGGGAGTGAAATAAAATTTCTAAATGAGTTTTACATAAGTTAAATGTTACTAAAATTTTCGGGTTTTTTTATTCTTTAGGGAAAACAGAGAGAGAGAGAGAGAGAGAGAGAGAGCTTCTAAGGAAGCTTTTTATAGTGCGTATAAACATGACGTCATACTGGCCTATCATTGGTCGATTAAAATTTATACTGGCCTGCCATTGGTAATATAGTCTGTGTATTGACCTATCATTGGTGATAAGTATTGTATGACGACATTTACAATTTTAAGTAAATGCGTAAGTTTTTATGATAACAAAGCTTATTTAAATTATAGTCTCTGCGGTGGTGAAGAGCCTGGTGATGATGGCTGGGGAGCTGGAGTACGAGGACTTCATCTACGAGAACGGTACAGCCCTGTACCCCATGACTGGTCACCTGATGATCCTTCTGTTTGTGGTTCTCATCAGTATTATTCTCATGAACCTTCTGGTCGGTCTCGCTGTCTCAGATATACAGGTTTTTAAAAGCTAAGATTTTCTATAATTAGGATAAGTCAGTATATTATGTACGTCTGTACGCCCTCACGTAACGGATAGCTCTTATAATATATGTTAATTAATGTTAGAATTTCCCTTTAGATTCTAAACTTTGCATGGTGATTCCTGTAACAAATAGGTAGAATATAGAAAGCGTAGCAACTCTGTAATTGTTACCATAATGTCCATACGTCCAATTAAAACATGCTGATTAATAATATTGGTTGACAGGTTGGGACACTCTTAGCTTAAACTAATCAGAATTTAATTAAAGTATCCAACTTTTTAAAGCCAACCAAAGAAATAGTTGTGTTTAGAAAACTTTTGATAAGGGTATATTATTCATTCAAATATCCCCTCCTTCTCTGTATTTAAGCTTATTTAGAATTAAGGTTACTTTTTAGATTTTGGCCTAGCAAAATTCATGAATAAAAGTAACAGGAAATGTGTGTGTCTGTCTGTAGCAAAGGATCTCTATAACAGCTGACCCGATATGGTTCTCCTTTTGAATGTAGCTTCTCATAGGTCTTGAGAAGGACTATAACTTTTTATGGGAGGGTACCCACAACCCTCCCATGAGAAATAGCCATTAAAAAAATATGACTCCCTCCCCAAAAAAAAATTACTTTTTCTTTTTTAACTAAAATAAAAACGGGGAGTCGAATTCAACCCCCCAACATCTCAAGTTCATATAGAGGTATTCAAGGGGTGTAGCTACAAGTTACATTATAAAGTTGAAAATATGTTTAGGGATTGCAAAAATGCGCTGGTTTGGACCGTCTCGTGCGACAGACAGAACTAATATCTCATATAGAATCTATGCTCTTCACGCGGCTTCTTCATTTTCTACCTACAAAGTTTCTGGATGTCCTACACCAGGTATGTTAGGGATCTAAAGGGATAAGACAATGGCGAATAAATTGATGTACATCCCCAAATATGATACACACAATTACCCCTTATGTAGGTTACAAATAGTGGTTGAAACGTTTGGACAAACAACTAAATTACAAACCAATCAAAATTCTATAAAAGAACCCAAGGTTTTAAGACAACGAATAAGAAACTTTGGGGACTGGTGTAATAAACAGCCCATTGTCCCCTCCCTTTCTTGGATCGAGCGCAGCTAATCTATGTTTCAGTTCTGTTGTATCCGTATGTCTGTATAATTTTATAATTTTTTAGCCGATTAATAACCGTTGGATTAAAACCGGTTCCGAGTCAAACTGAAAAATCATGTATCGTGTCGTATTATAGACAGCTTTCTACGAATAATAAAAAAAATCTTAAAATCAATAACAGTTAAGTCGGACTAGGCCAACTAAATTAGTATTAATCTTATAATATTTGTTTTACTATCCGCGGAAAATTGTATTATGGGCGGTAGTGCTAAAAATACTTTCTGCGAAAATCAGGTTATGATACTATGCAAGAAATATACATTATCATGTTTGAAAAATTATTATCATACAGATAGATAAAAAGATTAATATGTTTCTGTTTTCTTTTTTTCTGTAAAGAATAATATATCAAGAATATTGCGATATCATTATATTTTATAATATTTCATCTTTGCTAGAAGAGCTACTTTATAACAATGGGATGTCCGTGTTGGTCAGTGATATGATTCAAACACAGAAACAAGACAAACAAAATAGATAAATGACGCAAATAATATTTTTCTAAACTTTGTATAAGGGAGTGATTTTTATCACGGAATTTCCGTTAAGGTATGTGTTCTAAGACTTTAAAACAGGTGTAGAACGCTAAAAAATGGCATGGTAGATGCTTTAATGTTGTATTTTCGGCGGTTCCGCTGTCATTTTTCACAAATCCACGTGATACGCAACTGCTATGCCAAATTTTAGAGTTACTCCTGTAACTGTTTTATAGACTGTCTCCATTTTAGCCAATTTTTTTTCCTTTTTTTAACATTTGATAAAGCATTTCATTTGATGCTTCGCTACTTTCAGATATTATTGTCCTCTGTATAATGGAAATATTATTTATTTCATATCCGTAGTTATTAAACTAATGATAATAAATTATGTATTTTTTTTTTTTTCATGCCTAGCTGGGAAACTTTATCAAAGGTAATACAATTTGTGTCCTCCAGTCTGTAACTCTCTGGAGAATTGTGATTTTCTCGGGTTCTATTCAAGATAGACGGTTGAAAATTTTCTTTATGAAGACTCCCAGAACAAATGAACATCCAGTATATAATTAACTTTGTCCCCTGACTGAATATCTTCTACTCCTCTGATTCATTTTTTCTGTATTTCCATTCAGGATTTTTTTGTGTTTCGCTGCTTATGGATGTTATCATTCATGTTTCTAAATATAAGCAAGCATAATCGATAAATAACTACTTGGGTGTTGCACACGATTTTCATGTACTCTAAGAAAGTGATACTTCCAGCTGGCTTAAATAACGATACCTCCCCAACCACTTCCTTTACATCATCCCCTCCCCTCCTACGAGATGAACGATGTCCAAAATAGCATCCAAAATTTACGACAAATTTTCCCCCGTTAATATATCCACGTATTTTCTACATTCAATAACACAACATATTTTAGAATGCGTTGGTGGTACCCCATGCGTATAACTGGAGCTTCACCATCCGTCCCAATGATCTGAGAGAGGACAGATTATCCAGAGATATCACCGAGAGTGTCCATGCTCTGGTTGCAAGAAGGTTAGACTTGTAGAAAATATTTTCCAGTATGGCTTTAAAACCGACTCATATCCGGTGGATAAGAACTGGTTTTCAGTCACACTGAAAAATTATGTTCGTATTGTTTTATATTCAGTAAGCCCGTGCATTCGGATCTCGGGGCTTGCAAAACTTGTTTTAATATTATAATTGTATATCTTTATATCCGCAGAAAGCTGTTTATAATACGTTGCGATAAATAACTTTTTTTGGACCGACATAGTTCTCCTTTACAGAGTAGCTTCTCATTGGTCCTGGGTAGGATTATAAGTTTTTTGGGAAAGAATACATTCACCCTCCCAAGAGAAATCGCCCCTAAAGAAATTATCCCCCCTCCCCCCACCAATAAATGGGTTATCGAATTCAATGATTTTTGGTTTAAAGTTTGTGATCTATGGAAATACTGGTCAGAATCAGAAGAACTTTTAAGGAAAGCTTAATTGTCTTGGGGTAGTTCTAAAACATTTTCCTGATCTCCTGCACCCTTCTTTAGAGGCTTGGACCGAAGCATGTCATAGGTTGTGGGAAGGTTTTTATTTGTTTGTAGGGTATCTCCATCCTCCAAAGTTAAGAGAAATCGCCCTGAAAAAAAATATCCCACCCCAATTCTAAAAGAAATTCAACTAATAATATCTGACTTATTATATTTTGTTATATGCTTCACATTATACGAGAAAAGAATTATTTACATGATGTAATTTACAAAAGAAAAACTTTATTCTAGGAAATATTATTTATTCTTTCCAGCTGAATCGTCATTCGAACGAAATCAAACAAAAACTGCACTTTCTTAACAATATATGTACATTTTCTAACCAATAAGATGGCTGGATTGTTCCTCTCTTGTTTTCTTATAGGCTGATTTAGAGAATATGCATCTAGATTATATCTAAATATTTGTAGACACCAGTCAAGAAAACGACGACCTTTCTCTCGGTACACAGCACGCGCTGGCAAAGTTAGGAGGGAGAAAAGTTTTGCTGGACCTGAGGAATCTGTTTCTACCAATCACATTCAGGTTATTTTAGGGATCTTAGGGAACAAGACAATGGATGATAAATTGATGCACTGCCCCCCATGCCCCCTTAAATTTAAGCCATTTCATAGGAGTAGGCTTTTCTTACCTTTTTGAATCTGTATAACTTTCATTCAATGTCTTCCACCCTCCCAGGGTTATTTAACAGAGCTGGATCTTTAAATCATTTTAGTGGTGAGCCAACTTTTCACCAATGAGAGCACAGCATTTTATAAAATGCCGCGCTGTGATTGGCGGAAATTCGGCGCACCCAGATCTGGCTCACCAATAAAATGATTTAAAGATCCAGTTCTGTTTTTATGATAATCCTGAAATTAATAAAAGAATCTTTCGTAATTTTGGTAGCGAAGCTACTCTATAATTCCAAATTTCATTCTGACTGTCAGACAGCTCCTTTTAGAGAGAAACGCGATACTTTACCAATATTTAGGATTTAATGTGAAGATTGTATAACATCAATGAGTATCCAGTACATAATTTACTTGGTCCGTCAGTCTGTCAGTAATGCTCTGATGGTCATTTTATATATTTATCTAACTAATTCTAATATTTCATTTTACTATCCGCGGAAACTGACTATACTATGTGATAAATAACTATTAAATTATTACAGGAGCAAATATTAGATATAAGATCCGGTCTGACTCTAATCAAAGGACAAAACAGTTCTATCAGAAGAAATTTAGATGTTATAAAAGGTAAATGGTTTATATTGATTTGCGGAAAGTGTCATGCGTGACGTCATAAAAATACGTCTTTTATCCTTCCCTTTTTTAGGAGTTTACTTTCCCACTTCTCCTCTCATCCATCCTTCATTTTTAGACGTATTTTTATGACGTCACTTATGAACCCTTTCCGCATAGCCGTTCATGTCCTCCTGACATGCAGCTATAAATTAAAGTAGTAATCATTGACATATTACCGACGATATTATGGCTACTTAAGATGATTAATGGGACTTTAATAATACTATCTTTCAATCAAGAGAAAACAAACGAATAAATGTATCTAATTCCAAAGACTTTATTATGTTAAACTGGCACATTGAATAAAGGCTACATGTCTATTGAAAATACACCAATGCTTTTTAGGGAATCATTTAAATTTAATTACTAAAAATGTTTTACCATATTCTCTAATCTTCGTTTTATCAAGAACATTTATGTTCATGATTTTTTTAGTATGACTTTATAACCTGTTCTTCGGGCATACTGAAAAATCATGTATAGCTTTGTATTACAACAATTTTCTCGACTATTAAAATAAAAATCATAAAATTGATCCCAGTTTCGTTAGCCGAGGCCTTCGAAGCTAACATAAATGGTGTTAATCTTATAATTTTTCATTTTAATATCCGTGGAAAGCTGTCTATAATACGATGCGATAAAATAACTATTCTTTTATTCTTTGTTTAGCTAATGTGCAGCTACTAGTAAGCAGTGGAAAAACCAAATATGAAAGCCTGGACGAGCAGGGAAAAGAACCTGGTGAACCCGTGACCATTAATAAGAGGAACAGAATTTCAAGAAGATTGCACAAATCTTTAAAGGTCCAGATTATTTTAATATTATTGAGCTTTTATTAAAAACTAAGTGTTTCTACTGTTAGGTGGAAGCTCTTAATAGTTCCTTCAGAAAAAGACGTCATACAATATAATGACCAATAATAAGCCAATATACAGACAAAATTACCAATGGCAGGCAATTATACATATTAATTGACCAATGGTAGGCCAGTATGACGTGATTTTTTTCAGGCACTATAAAAAGCTTCTGTCGGAACGTAACATCTGTTACGTATAGCTCTGATTGCTGATTTAGGTATGCTAGAAACGTCTAACCTCCCACAAGGATTTCTGTAATAGTTAGGTATAATCTGGATAGCGTAGCATCTTTATAATTATTACAGATGGTCATCACGCTCATTTTAAACTTGTTAAATGGGGTTGTATAAGAACCTTAGCTTTTCTCTGTATTTATGAATTTCTCAACGTGTCCTTATTAAGCATCCTAATTTTAGACTAGGTAGATTAAGATTTTTAACTTTCAAATTTTCAGGGAATATTCCCTAGTACAGACACCCTGTCTATGAAGCAGGACAACGAGAGCTTGCGTGACCTGGTGAACAACCTGACCAACCTGGCCCTGGCCATCACAGAGGACAGAAAGGAGTACAACAAGCTTAATAACAACAACAGTATCAAGAAGAAGAAAACTGGCGAGGATATTGAGCCTGGAGGGCTGGAAAGAAATAAAACTGAAGGTATTTACAAGAAGCTTTTATAGTGCCTTTAAAAAATTACGTCATACTTGATTGATTGATTAGCCATAGTCTCTTAGGGTTTGGACCTAAGTAGTCATACTGCCTGTCATTGGTAATTTAGTCTTTCTATCGGCCTGTCATTGGTCATTTGTATTGTATGACGTCATTTATTATAGTCACTATAAATAGCTTCTATTTACAAAAATAAAGTTAATTAATTGGCGCTTTGCCTCTAAGTGCCTTATTTCATTTGTTTATTAATTTAGTTCAGGTTATATTGGTTACTAGGTGGCCCCGCAATATAAAAGCACCGTAGAGGTAGGGAGTACCGTCGAGGTTTGGCATAAAAAAAACTACGTAGCAACCAAAAGAAACTCATTTTGACGTTACATGTTCCATTAGTTAATAGTTATTTATCATATTTTCGTAATATTGTGAATGCTAGAAAGGATATTAAAATTATTTCAACAATTTTGGTCATGTGATCAAAATTTGAATTTTCCTTCTACTAATGCCCCCTCTGGGGGCGAAGTAGGTGGAAATTTAAATTTTTGTCACTTGACCTTAATATTGGTGAAATAATTTTGAATGACCTTTCTTGTATAAGCAATATTAATAAAATATGATACTTGGTTTTGTCTCATTCTCTATCTTTTTCCTAAATTCAAAAAAGTCTATCAAAAAATTTACATCATCTAAGGGTGAACAATAAATATCTCTGTCTATTTTTCTCTATATTTCTTCCCCCTCCCCCCTCCCTCACTTTTCTGTCTATTTCCTTCTCTCTCTCCTCCTCTTTTGTACAGTCATTTATACAATAGAGATATCCTAGAGACAGCACAAGGGAATTTTGTTTACATTATGTATTATTTATAAATTGTTGAATATCTTAGGTTAAAGCTTTCCTTGGGTGAAATATTTGAAGAAAATATTTCTTCCATCATATAATGTGAAGCGTATGACACAACATATAATAAGTTAGTTATAAATAATTTAATTTCTTATAATAAAGTTAGCTTTCTAAAAATTATATCATTGCAAAATTTAGTTGCAAATAATGTTGCCTATAGGGCTGTATTTCATATACAACAAAAAGTGAACAAAGGTTTCTTTTTAAGAAAAAAATGGGGTCAGATTGACCATCTATGTCTAATGTTTATACCCACATCAAATATTAAATTATAACAATGTACAGTAGAGTGGATCAATTTTGGACATTGAATTTGTAATCAACATCTACAGTTTAAACGTCATATAAGAAACCTAAATATAAAAAATTGATTTTGTCCTTGAGGGGAAATGGGGGGAAGGTGTTTCCATGCATTAAAAATTTTAGAAGTTTATTCTGGAGGTGCAACTTTTTTTCTTTCAAAGTATTGCTTTATGCATCTTTTTGAATTTGTCTTGTTGATTAATATAAGAATATCAAATTGGTTTTAAAAAATATTCATCCAAGCATGAAAAATCTTAAATTAAATGTAAAATCTCTTGGTTTTTAAATTTATTTATGGATTTTTCTTGCTAGGATCAATAGTTTTAAAAACAGATTTTTTATTTTTATTCTACTCTTCAAGACAAAATTGGGAAGGTGCATAAAGCTATACTTTGAAAGAAAAATAATTGCCCCCCCCCCAAAAAAAAAAAAAAAAATTCTCCCCACAAGTGTCTTTCTAAAAGTTTACATGCATCAGCAAGCCTCCCCATTATCCAAAATATTTTCTTTTCATTTTTTAGTCTCTTTTATGATGTTCAGACAGAAAGTGTATGTAGCACATTTAAAATTAGAAAATCATTGAAAATCAAGCCACTCTAATGTACAGCATTTATTTCTTCAATTCCACAGTACATAATTATTCCTGTATTTAAATTTAACATATAATATAGGAAAAAATATTCTTGTATTTAAAATTAAAAATCATGTTGGAATTTTTTTTACAATTTTTAAATTTTTTAATAATGTACAGCAAATTATTTCCTTTTTATCTCATGTTTTGAAATTTATAAGATAGTTAGAATAAATTACAGAAATAATGAAAGTTTTAAAGAAGAGAGCGTCAGGGGGGGGGGGTTGAGGGGGGTTTCTTCCTCAGAAAAAGCTTGGGCTTAAATCTTCAACAAATAAAGAAAACAAAATTATTTTAAAAATTTCTTTTTTATGTTAAATATTATTATTTTTGTGACACTTGATTTTGAATGACAAAAAATGTTGAAATAAATATTACCCACTGTATGAAATGTTAAATTAGAAATCAATAATGATGTTGGAAAATTTATTCTCATTTTATACTCTGAAAAAAGGAATTGACAAAAAATAATAATTTTTATTCCAAACTTTTAAAACAGCATGCCTATTTCTTATTGGTTGACACTCGAATTAAAATAAAATAATGAATATTATTTCAAGACCAGAAATAAATTTGAAATAAATAATTTTCTTTTCCCTATATTTTTTATTCCAAAATGCCAAGAATTAATTTTGAAATAAAATAATTTTCTTTCCAATATTTTCATTCCTTTTTCTTATTGGACGTCATTTTGTGTCCAATGAGAAACTAGTGTTTAAATATTTTAAAGCTTATTACAGCATTTATTTTGAATATGATAATAGCAACATTCTTTCATTAAATGTGATAAAAGTCATTTTTGCAATTTTTTCTTTTGGTGTTGTTTTTAGAGGCAGAAATTTTAATGAAATATATGTACTTCTAATCAGGGATCTAAAGGGATAAGACAATGACTTATAAATCTATTTACATCCCCAATGATGATACACGAAATTATCTCTCCTGTAGATTACAATTGGTTGAAACGTTTGGACCAAAGTTGTTGAGCCAACAAATAAGAAAACTTAATATAAAACTATAGACTAGACAGCCCAATGTCCTCTCCCTCCATGATTTCTATTTCATTTATGCTTACTATTTTTATTAGACACTATATTATCAAATGTTGAATTAAGTTATTAATTATTTAGAAGATGTTGAATCACTTGATAGCAATGTTGAAATAATTGATGCTGCAACCGACTCTGCCGTTCTAGCAGAAGATGAACCTGACAACACACAAGATGATATTCAGGTTCTTGCACAAATTCCAAGGTAGTGAATATGCCCACATGGGGGAATTTATCGGTTCGAATCTCGGCTTAATACCAAGTCATGAATAGAGGCGTTAAAAATGTACCTACTGTCGATATGACAGATGCGCGACATTAATAGTCAGAGTAGGTGGATGCCTTGACCCAAAACAGGCGTATCTTATTCTACAAGGGTCGTGCAATCAAAGGATTGGTTGTTTTTAAGAGGATTGCCCGTTTAATCAAGCATTAACTTAATCTTAATTATATCTGATGGTTTTTATATTGGCCCAGAGGGACCAAAGGCCTCTGCCAATCTAACAGGGATTAAATCTATGATTCTTATTTTATTTTTTCATAAAAAAATGTCTATGGCATATATGATATGCTACACGAATTTTTAGTAAGACTCTTAACCAGTTCTAATCAATTAATCAGATTTTTTTTCAAATTTTAGATCAAGCCGGCAGGTTGGTAGTCTAGACAAGAAGCTGAAAAGAACGAACATAATGCGAAGGCGGGAGAGCCAGGCAATACTAAATGGTCTCCGCAAGACTCGTTCATCCTCCGGTATTATCGAGACTTTTGCTGCTAAATTATGACATCTGTCTCATGTATATTCAACAATATGCAAATATGCATAAATTTGTAGTTTTAGAAATATAAAAGGTTTGGATCTAGTTAAGTTCACTTTAAAATGTTTTTCTGGTAACGACTATATCCAAAAATCTATGAACTTTAAAGGCTGATAGCTGTCAAACGGCTGGACGTACATGTCATGTCCGCGCACCTTTTTAAGCGGCATAACAAGGCCTATAAATTATCTGGAACAGCCAAGATCAAAATAAAGCACAGGAAAAGCTTCACTAAAGAAAAACGCGTAAATTTGACTATTCCAGATTATTTGTAGGCCTTATTTTGTCGGTTGAATTTTTTTGCGAGCATAATCTTTAAGTTCAAACTTAAGAACGTTAGCAACTTTTAAAGTTCAAGATTTTGGAGATAATCGTTACCAGGAACGTTCCACCATGACTTACACTAAAGTCTTTAGTAACAAATCTACTCTACAATTCTATTTATTTTTTAATGTTATCCCTAAATTAGATGTTTTTATTTTAAGTACAAATAAGAAAAAAATGCTTTCATTATTAAAAGCGAAGCTTTTCTACATGTAGGATCGGTCATCATTCCGTAACGGAAAGCTTTAATAGTTAATTTGGGCAAGTTTGAATTATTCCTATCGATTTCAACTTGAGATGACGATTCCTGTAACTGGTACAATTTAAAATGCGTTGCAGAAAATCCGTAAGTCCATATTAAACATGATAATTTTTTTAGCTTTTTAAGAAATCAAAATAATTATTTGATTATCCCACCCATTTATTTGATTTTTAGTATGATTATACGGGTATAATCAATGTCATAAGCATAGCATCTCTATAAATAAGGCATAAAACGTATTTAGTAAGTATGTGAATGTCTTTATATATTATCCTGCTTCAATTTATGTTGGGATAGACTTCCAAATATGTAATGTTTAATATCAAATTTGTTGCTACTCTGTGTAAATGTTCGTTTGTTTAATTGTCTGAATTGTTAAACTTTGCTTTTATGGATGTAGTCACTCTTGTTCTAATTTGCATAGAAATAAAACAATTTTGTATTATTTTGGAGTTATGTGGTAATTGTAGCCAAAATTTCAAATTTAAATTATTTGAATTAATTTATCGTTAATAAAATCAAATATTAATGTTACTATTTATTATATATTGTGTTTTTTATTATTTCATCAATGTTTAATGTAATAATATGAAAATGTTGATTATTTATTATAAATATAACAGATTTTTAATAAAATATATGAAATAATCTTATTTTTATGTTAGTTATTGTTCTCTGTTGATTAGTCTTTTTTTGAAAATACAGTATGACCAAAGCTAAAGTGAAATTCTTTAGTACACCCTTACATAATTGGTTTACTAATATAGGTTAGGTCAAAATTACTTGATCTTTCAAACAAAATTTAATAAAAAACATGCTTATTTGTTTAGAGTTTCCTACATATATGTTTTTACTCGCTATAATTTTATTTTTAATACAGTTTGTGGGCCAAAAAATTCTTATTTATATGGATCTAGTCTATTTGTCTATTAAACTGAAACCTGAGATTTCCGATTACGTCCAAGCCTTTTTTGAGGGGAGGGCAATTTAATGAATTCTTTCTAAATTTAGGGGGTAATATGAGAGATTGAATTGGGTAATTATACAACAATATACCCACCCCCTCCTGCCCCTATTGGACGTCTAAGGACACATCCAAAATTTTGGTTTGCCAAATTAAATTTTGATCATACTGTATAACGAACATTATTATATTAAAATATTAGGATCAAGTGCAGTTCACGGTAAAAAAAAGTTCCTGGTAACGAATATCTCTAAAAAATATAAGAATTTTAAAGGCTGCTAGCTGCCAAACGGCTGAACGTACATCACACACCGTTTTAAGCTGCATAAGAAGGCCTACAAATAAATAATAAACACCGTTTGGCCATTAGAAGCCTTTAAACTTCATAGGTTTTGGAAATATTCGTTACCAGGAACATTTTACCGTGAACTGCACTTGACCCAAATATTCCTTAAGTTACCATACTTTACATTTATCTTCTGGGTTCATTTTATCTTTTGCTTTACAGTTAAAAACTCGCTGGAAATCTTCAGAATTTGACAGCGTTCCTAGCACTCTAAAAAAATATAAAAAATTATTTAAAGATTAAATTTAAATTTAATTCGTATAGGCCAATAAATGAATATAGAATGTCTAGATGGTCATTCTGTTTAGACCGATAGCAACCGTGAAGGTACCATCTGACCAGATTATTGTCTAAAAGGTGTTAATTTAGATCTTAGTACACTAAAGGGGATTTTTTCACTTCAACCACTACTTAAAATAAGTTGCCTATAAGCATAAATTCTTGTAATTATGTTTGTGATAAGTCATGTAACAGTAAAGTCAGAGAAATTATTTGTGTATAATTTCCTGCTTCTAAACAGACATAGCGAGAGTGATAAATAATTGGTAACCAAGTTATTCTTGGAGCGGCAAGTAGGAGCCCTAGCCACTTAAACACAAAACAAAATGGCGGCATCACACGTCTGCTTTAAGCAAAAAAAGTGCAAACATATGCTTGATGAATTTCTTATTGAATGCTAATTTTATTTACTGTAGATTTATAAATTTAAAATCATACCTGTATTTGCCAGGAGCATGTACAGCAGTCTTCAGTTTGCTCCTGATATAATTAACATTTACTTGTAATAATTTTAGGAAAGGTTGGATTATTTGTAATTTAAATCTTCTATAGGCAAAAACAAATGTATAAGTTCCGATGATTTAAAAAAAAAAAACATAAAAAGTTATAATGTCAATCTAGTATCACTGAAAATTGATTTAATCCAGCGTAAATTAATCAGAGCCATACTGTAATAGTCATTTTTCGCATATTGTTATGGACAGCATTCTGCGAATAGAAAAATTGAAATTTATAGGATGAATTATTCAACCTATTTTTTTTGGCTCCGAAGGATTTTTTTTATTTTCATGGAACGTTATCAATAATACCATGAATTACATGATCTTTGGGGATGGATCAGAGACGCTGGTTCGAAGCAGCTTTTAGTTCTTCCTATATAAAATGACGTTATACAATACAAATAACAATGTTAGGCCAGTATACATTTTAATTAACCAATGGTAAAATGTATACTAGCCTATCATGAGTCATTTGTATTGTATAACGTCCTTTTTAATAGGAATTTTAAGCTGCTTCCGATAATTCTAAACTAGAAGATGATAATTGATTCGGAGGCATAATAAACGTTACCTTAATGCCTCTGGTCTGGCTGTACCACACCACACTTGAGCAAAATTAAGAAAGAACAGTTGGTCTGGATTCAACTAAAAAACAGTTTTAGGTGCTATCACAAAAGCTCTCTCTTGAACAATGATAACCCCTTCCCCTCTTTATTTTAAAAGAAATGGAAAACAAGGTGGAGGGGGTTCGTTTGTTTGTCTATTACTTTAGGCTCAACATGTCACATCATGGCTTAGTAAGTCAGGTTAGTGTAGAATTATTGGTTACTAGGAAGCCCCGTAGGTTTAGGGCACCACAGGTATAGTCCCAACTAACCTCAACCATTGCTCAACCAGCCACTTGTAAGCTATCACTTAATTTCATATAACACTAGTTCTTTTTGTACAAAAATAGATTAGGATTTTAACTTACAATGACACATTTTAAAATTCGTAATTTCTAAATTTTCTCAAATAATCCAATAACATGTCTCATTTTAAACATACAGCGTATTATTAGATGTACTTTCACATGACACATGATTAATTTTTAAATTAAAATTTTGGAAATTGAAAGTTGATCACCTATATTTCATATTAAATTTTTAAATGTTTTTTATCTGGGTGCGTTAGGTTAACCTTTAAAAAACCTAGAGGAAGCTAAAGGAGAGCTCAGCGTTTAACGAGATCTTTCAGTACACAACGACAAACAGAAAGACGTTAATGTACTTTAATTTAACTAGCGGAGGCGTTCCTAGCATATAGAGGATTGTTGTTTGAAGGGGTAGAAAAAAACAAAAATATAATTAAATCTGAAAATTCAATGACCTAAAGCCATCCCAGGACCTATGTGAACTTTCCCTACAATGGATAACTCAATTGGTTTATACTTTATAGCTATGTAATCTTTAGAAAAAAAACCTTATTGCTTCATATTATACATAGGATTACCTCTAGATGAGACATTTTTTCATTGGTGTTGTCTGAATTTTGCTTCTCTATCCAATTTCTAAAAATAAAATAATTATTAGTTTCTCTTTAAAATAGAAATTATCTCATTTATGCTGTAAAAATATAATTTTGTTAGGATTAAGTAATCTTATCAGATTAATTGATTAATACCTCAATTATCACCTACATTATCACCCTAGAATTATCTATACCTGAATACTCCATTATGAGGTATATTCCCACCCTAGAATTATCTATACCTGAATACTCCATTATCGAAGCTATATTCCCACCCTAGAATTAACTTTACCTGAATGCTTTGTATGCCTGTTTAATACCTCCATTATCAGCTATATTCCCTCCCTAGGATTCAATATACCTGAATGCTTTGAATGCCTGTTTAATACCTCCATTATCAGCTATATTCTCACCCTAGAATCAATCCTTAATTTGTTTCAATTAAACTTAAAATCTTTAAAAATGCCCAGAGGGGTCGGGTTTGAGTTTGCCCTACAGGGCGTCATCAAAAAGTTTTAAGTGGATTTAAAAGTTGTAGGTCATGTGAAACAGAAATAAAAGCACTGTTACCACAAAGTAAGGGTCTTGAAATCTAAGGATCAGTCTCATGATTGGGTCTCTTGAATGGGTCTATCCACTCTTTACCAATCTTTATTTTTCATAATAAAAAAGGTATTTTCCCCTATGCCTAATGCCTTGCCGCTGAAAGGTTCCTAACCCTGTAAGACTACCCAGTACCCTAATAACCCAACCTAATTTGACCTAAAGCATGAAACAAACAAATTAATAACTACCACTCTTTTATTTTCATTTATAAGATTATAGGGGAAGGTGGTTTGTTCTCGACTTTGATGGAAAAGTTATTACTCAACTTTTTTGAGAATGCTTATAACATTTATTTTGGTAATTAAGGATGTTTTCCTGTGTGTTCATTCCATTCAGATGTGCGCTCACCTCTGTAACTCTGAACCTACTGTACTGATCTGAAAGCAGAAGTGTTCATAGAGATTCATACTTAAAACTTTTTTGTCTGCGGCCTAATTTAAAAATCTCATTTTAACATTTTTTGGTCTTGTTAAATGTATATTTTACCCAGAAAAATTTGATTCAGAATTTTAAATTCCTAAAATTGTTTATAAACTGTTACAAATCAGGCAAATTTCAGACATTTTCTGCACAATATTTTTTTCTAAATTTTTTTTGAAATCCCAGGTAAATCAGGTGAGAATTATACACCATAATTGGTCATTAAAGAGGGGGGCAAAATTACATAAAGTCTTTGTTCTAAAAAGTTATAATTTTTACCTATTATGCATTGAGCTTTATCTGCAAATTTAGAACTTGAATCTTCATCCCACCACTAGAAATTAAATTATATTTACTATTATTTTCTAGTCTTTTTTTATTTGGTTTCTCTATCTATCTTTCTATTTATCTATGTGCCTCTCTCTTTTCTCTCCTTCTCATTCTTCTCTTTATCTATCTATTCATCTTTCTCTACCTCTATCTATTTATCCCCCTCTCTCTCTCTCTCTCTCATCCTATCTATTTTTGTCTTGTTACCTGATGAATATTTCCAAGCTCATCAAACTGTTTACCCTGAATATTAAAGTTGGTTTTCAAATTAGTTTTGATTGAAAAAATGCATAATGTGAATCACTTTGTTGTTCAATGTAAGCCACGACCTTGACCCTTTTCTTTTGAATATGTTTTTTTTAAGTTAAATAAACTTGGGGGGGGGGGGTGCTTTCCTGGACATATGAGAAGCTTTACTGTTAAGGAGAACCCTCTACTTTCAAATTTAGTGTTAAAAATAAAAAGTATTTATTTACATTCTTCGGCTTCGCTACTTATGGGTGATGTTGGACCTTTTTGTTAAATAATATTCAAAATTTTTATGTTGTCTTATTTTATTTACTAACCTTATCATCAAATCCATGGGTGATTTCATGCCCAATAACAACTCCAATGCCTCCATAATTCAGAGCTTTAGGGAAATGCTTATGGTAAAATGGAGGCTGCAAAATTCCGGCGGGAAACACTGAAATAATTTTTTTTTTGTATTTTTAGTTGAGCTATTCAATAATTTATATTGTTTGTCTTTCCGTCCATCCTTCCGACAGTCCGTCCATAAGACTGTCATTACCAAACTCTATAGAACATTTTTTTCCTTCTCTTTTTTTATGAACAATTAATATCTGCTTTATAACTTACTTTGTTTAAGTAGATGTTATATGAAACTGTAGTCAACTCAAAATACTTAACTGTGGACTGATAAGCAAATTATTCACTATCAAATTAGTTAAGATAGAATATTTCATAGATTAAAATATTTTATTTTAATTCTTACTTATTTGATTTCTGTTCCTGCTATAGTAAGCATTCACCACTGCCGGGGTTGTTGTCCATATGGTTCGGTTTACACTCTGAAAATAATTAGGTCAAAAAAGTTGAAGCAGCTTATAGTGCCTAATAAAAAATGACGTCATACAATACACATGACCAATGATAGGCCATTGGTCAATTGTATTTATTGACGTCATTTTTTATTAGGCCCTGTAAGATCTTTCAAAAAGTTTTTTCATAGAAATTATTTAATTTAATAAAAGAAATTAAAAATTTTGACAAACAGGCTAATTAAATTAAATCTTCTTTAATGGTTTTTTATATTTTTAAATTTGATTGACTTTTATTAAGATATTATTTTATTTTTTAATAATTTCCCAAATTATCTGTATATGATACAGGGTGTTTTTTTTTAATGGAACAAAAGTATTGCTTAATATAACCCACTTGCCATTGACAGAAATTAATAATCTATATCTTAATTTCTTCATTGGGTTGGGGCATTTTGTATAAGAAAAAAATATTTAGCGGTTTTCAACAAATTATGCCTTAAAAACCGGTTTTTTCAAAGTACCTATTTTTGGATCATGACCAATTTAAAGAGTGTGCAAAAATGCGTACATTTTTAAAAATCAAATTGTGTGGCTTGTGTTAATAGTAGAAAAATGTTATGCATACCGTTAGAATTGTCATAAACTCTAGTTTTTGGAAATAAAGGGTAAGCAAAAAAAATGCGTACCTTTTTAAAATTGAAATTGCGCGGCTTGTGTTAATAGTAGAAAAACGTTATGCATACCATTAGAACCGCTATAAAGTATATTTTTGGAAATATAAAAACGATTCCTGTGCTATGTATAATTTATGAGCTATGTGCTAGAATGTGCCCACTGAATTAAAACTTGACTTGCGAGTAAATCATTAAAGATTAAATTTTTCCCCTTTTCTCACATTTATCAATACAGCTCCTAAACTAAAAATAGCACAAAAATTGTACTTATATTTCCAAAAAATAGAGCTTATGACGGTTCTAACGATATACATAGCATTTTTCTACTATTCACACAAGCCAAGCAATTTGAATTTTAAAAATGTCCGCATTTTTGCACACACTTTTTTTTCTCTTTAATGATTTACTCTCAAGTCAAGTTTTAATTCAGTTGGGACATTCTTCTACGTAGCTCCTAAACTATAAGATGCACAGTAATGGTTCTCATATTTCCAAAAAATTGACTTCATAGTGGTTCTAACGATATGCATTTCTACTATTAACACAAGCCGTGCAATCTCAACTTTAAAAAGGTACATATTTTTTTGTATGCTTTAATCTTTAATGATTTACTCGCAAGTCAAGTTTTAAGCCAGTTGGGACATTTTACCACATAGCTCCTAAACTATACGTAGCACAGGAATCGTTTTTATATTTCCAAAAAATAGACTTCCTAACGGTTCTAACGATATGCGTTACATTTTTCTACTATTAACACAAGCCGCGCAATTTCAATTTTAAAAAGGTACGCATTTTTTTTGCTCACCCTTTATATGTATCTTATTCATGCAATTTGTAGTATAGAAGCTACGTTGAAAAATGTGAGAAAGGTTGAAAAGTTTTAAGTAAGTTGGGACATTTTACCACGTAGCTCCTAAACTATAGGTAGCACAGGAATAGTTCTTAAACACCCAAAAAATAGAGTTTATGACGATTCTAACGATATGCATAACATTTATCTACTATTAACACAAGCCGCGCAATTTGAATTTTAAAAATGTACGCATTTTTGCACACTCTTTAAATTGGTCATGATCCAAAAATCTTCCAAAAATAGGTACTTTGGAAAAACCGGTTTTTAAGCATAATTTGTTGAAAATAGCTAAATATTTTTTTCTTACACAAAATGCCCCAACCCAATGAAGAAATTAAGATATAGATTATTAATTTCTGTCAATGGCAAGTGGGTTATATTAAGCAATACTTTTGTTCCATTAAAAAAAAACACCCTGTATTTAAGAATGTCTTTGCCAACTGAAAAATTTTGTAAAAAAAAAGAAAGCTACTAAAAGTTTAACGAAGAACAATTTGCTGTGTTAGTAATTTATTTTTTAAACCCTTATACTTCTAAAAAGCTAAGCCTAAAGGTATATTATTTTCAGTAAAACTTCTTGATATCTTTAAGTTCAAATAAAAATTGAAGGGAAATACTAAATGTTAATGCTTGACCAATTATACAAAAACAACTTTACCTTTCCTAACATTGACATTTCTTTAAATGTTCTTCCTTTTAGATTTTGTAAAACATTTTCAAAAAACTTTTTCTCGCTGTAGGAAACCTATAAGAAAATATATTTAAGATAAGCTATGTCCAATATAATATCAAAGCATTTTGAGCAATTTAAAATACCCTCTGAATACAAAGTATCCTACCTACCCCCTGAATACAAAGTATGCCTACTACCCCCTGAATACAAAGTATCCTCACTACCCCCTGAATACAAAGTATCCTACCTACCCCCTGAATACAAAGTAACCTCACTACCCCCTGAATACAAAGTATCCTACCTACCCCCTGAATACAAAGTATCCTCACTACCCCCTGAATACAAAGTATCCTCACTACCCCCTGAATACAAAGTATCCTACCTACCCCCTGAATACAAAGTAACCTCACTACCCCCTGAATACAAAGTATCCTACCTACCCCATAAATACAAAGTATCCTCACTACCCCCTGAATACAAAGTATCCTCACTACCCCCTGAATACAAAGTATCCAAACTACCCCCTGAATACAAAGTATCCTACCTACCCCCTAAATACAAAGTATCCTCACTACCCCCTGAATACAAAGTATCCTCACTACCCCCTGAATACAAAATATCCTACCTACCCCCTGAATACAAAGTATCCTACCTACCCCCTGAATACAAAGTATCCTCCTCACTACCCCCTGAATACAAAGTATCCAAACTACCCCCTGAATACAAAGTATCCTACCTACCCCCTAAATACAAAGTATCCTCACTACCCCCTGAATACAAAGTATCCTCACTACCCCCTGAATACAAAGTATCCTACCTACCCCCTGAATACAAAGTATCCTACCTACCCCCTGAATACAAAGTATCCTACCTACCCCCTGAATACAAAGTATCCTCCTCACTACCCCCTGAATACAAAGTATCCTACCTACCCCCTGAATACAAAGTATCCTCACTACCCCCTGAATACAAAGTATCCTACCTACCCCCTGAATCTCCTCCTTAAGTTGTTCTTGATCTTCTACAAGGTCAGGATAACCAATGTTATGAATCATAGCATCAAGCTTCTTACTAGAACAAAGAGAGGATTAAAATTGTTCTATACAATTTGACACATTTACGAGCTTAATAAGATAATCTGCAACAATGTATGTTTATTTAAATCTAACAATAGAATAATTTTAGAATATTATCTGACGGATTGGTGAACTCGTATTATTTCAAAGCGTACAACTTTACTAATTTTACCTGGCTGTTTGTTTTGTAGAATTAGACAGCCAAGTCGAGGCCTCCAGCAAAACTTGGAATTGATCTTGAATTTCTCGTGTAAGGTTTAACATCTGAAAAACAACTTTCTAAAAAAAATTCATGGTAAACAAAATTAACCCCTCTCCAAAATAAAGTCATTGGTTGAAAAGTTTAGACAATACTCGTTTGCAAGAAAGAAATCAAATTCAACAATGGCACCCAAAGTTTTTTGGGCCAACTAATAATAACCTTATTTAGTTGCGTGCCTAGGAAAGTGTAAAGGGTGTGTCTAAGACTTGAATGGTTTTAAAACGGGGAAAGCAGTTCTTTTTATTAAATTTTTTTTTTAGAATGCTGATTATAACCCCCTAGCCTCCCACATGCCCCTTTTCTTAATACTTACATCCTGTTTAGACTGTCTATCAAAGTATTTTTCAACAAATAGAGCCCCAACCGCCATACCCAGGTTACCATTGACATAGGCTATACAGAACTTCCACCTGGGTGGCATCTCCTCACGACCATATAACAGTCTGCACATTATCAATTGAAAATTTTTACAAAATCGCGTTTTCAAAATTTTTAAATGCAATCAAGATTTCCATTATAATTCGGTAAAATATTAGAATTTGTGAAATAAAATTCAATTTTTCAGTGTTCTTAACTAAAAACTTTTTAGTAGCGAAGCTCTCTATAATTTACCTTGTCTCTCATTCTTTCGGTCCGTCAGTCCGTCTCTAATATTATAGGAGAAATGTGATTTTCTCTTTTGTTCTCTTTACTTTCTCTTTTTATTTCAGTCACTTTTCTGTTAAACTTGTTACTTATAGTAGTAGTTAGGCTACGCCCTACGATAATTAAAGCTGGTAAGGAACAGTACAAAGCTTTCCTGAAAATTGTAGACCTCTTATTCTTTTTCTAGAGTAGGTAATTACTAAAAATACACAGAATTTAGTACTAGTATTATATTTTTTAAATTGGTTTTCAATTTCCCTGTATATTTCATTCTGAATTCGTTCAAACCTAAAAAAAACAAGGATGATAATATCAATAAAAGCAAAGCTCTTAAATTAGATAATAGGACAAAAGAACATGAACGCATTTAGAGTATCAGAACTTAATAGGCAATATATTAGTTCTTAAAGTTGAAACACAATTGTATGTAATTGTATAGCAAAATTTCACAAATAAAGAATACTGTATTATAGAGATGCTTCGCTTAAAATATTATAAAATAGTCATAGGAATCATTGTTCCAATAATTAAATAATGAAAAATTTTATGAAATAAATTAAAAATTAGAATGTTTAAAATGAACGCACTAACTTTCTATTAACGATTACAGAGTTGCCACGCTTTCTTAATAGTACCCAGCTGTTACGGGAATCATTGTGCGAAGTTTAAGCAGGCCTAAATTAACCATGAGAGCTATCTAATACGTGCGGACGCTCGAACACTATTCATACAAAAAAGTGTATACCCAACCCGCCCCCCCCCCCAAAAAAAAAAGCTTTGGCATCCTTGAGTGCTTACCTTCTGTCTAGATTATTTATTCTATGTCTGATAAACCTCATGAGAATATAGTTTCCAAGTGTCCGAGCATCTGTATCATCGATTAATTCTGTCAACTTAAAGAAAACAGCATTATTAATATCCTATTATATAAAGTAGTAGGGTTTTTTCATCTGAAGCTTGAGATCTCAATGACTACTGAACCGATTGGGTTCTCTATTTTAGGGAAGTTTCACATAGGTCCAGTGATTTTTTTAGGCCATTTCATTATCAAATTTAAGTCTTAGGATGGTTTTAAGCTATTATTATTCCCTTAGCTTTGATTACAGAGCACCTAAATGTAATGAGCGCATCCGCTAGTATCTTTATATATAAGTAATAGGATGTATCATGTCACTGTGCGCTAGAATTGAATCAAGACAAAAGTAAGTGCCGAGCCATGGGACCTATGTATGGTGAAAATAGACATAAAACCATGATGATTCCAGGTAAAACTAAAATATTTCAGCGGGGTCTTTTTGTTTTATTTCAATTTTAAGTTCTGAAAAAAAATTGAAAAAAATATGAAAATCTTTAATAAAAAACAAACAAAAACTGTTTTTTAAAATTTTTTTTCACTAAAAGATACAAACAACTTATATACATACTATAAGCTTTATAAAAATCAAAATTTTCAAATTTAGGACTGCCTTTCCAAGGTTAGAAGAAAAATCCTAACAACGAATTCTAACATATTTCTGATCAACATAGCAATAAAACGTCTTTTGCTAAATATTTAACATCAAAATTAAATAGCACTTACTAAAGACTTTTTTTCATTTAAACTTATACTTTTTACATTATTTAACTTTTAAGATTGTTTTTTTTTAAAGAAAGGTTGCGTGATTTTTTTTCTCATAATTAATTTATCTTAATATGCTGCATTATAAGTGACTGACATTGTAGGCTGTGATGGCTTAGAAAACTCAATACCAGTTTTGTTAGCCCAGGCCACCGGCCCCTCGGGGCCTACAAAACTAGTTTTAATCTTTTTATTTTTATTTTACTATCTGCTAAAAGCTGTCTATAATCCCATACAATAAATAACTATTAAACATACCAATTAAAGTGAAACAGGGATCTTAAGGGATAAGACAAAGGATGATAAATTGATTACTCCTTAAGTAGATTAATATTATTGGTTAAAAAGTTTGGACTTTGCATGTTTGAACCATCAAATCATTAATCAATTCATAAATTATCAAAAGGATGAGAAACTGTGTTTATAAAACTTTGGATATGATTTACAATTCTATGTCCTGTTCACTCCCTCCCTCCTTCGTTAAACATACACTTATATATAGACAGAAAGACATCCTGTTACTTTTTGTCTAGAGTTTTAGGATCTTTTGTTCTATCATACAAATTATTTAAATATCCTGTTTTGAAAACCAGAATGCCGTTTTAAAATTTATTTTGCTAATTATAAGAGGGAGGGGACATTGGGATGTAAATCACACCAGTACCCACGTTAGCTCAAAAAAATTGTGTACTTTTACTAAAATTAATGGAATGGTTTCAAACTAATATTTTACAAACATATAATCAAACAATAATTTTACATAAGAAATGGTTAGTTTCCTTGTCATAATTTGTGGAAATCTACATGTATCACTTTATTGTCCTTTGTCTTATCCCTTAAGATCCCTGAAAGAAAGAAACAAGGATGACAACATCAATAACATGGATGAGATGGGAATATGGACAAGCAGTTTTAAAAAGAATTTCTTTAAATCCTGAAACCTTTCTTGCGTATTTTATGATTTTAATATTTATAGACCTTGACTGATATACAAAGTAAATTGTTTAGGGAATCTTCACAAAAATGCAGCCGTCTGTCTTGAATAGCTGCTATACAAATTAAATTTCCCCTGAAAACAGACAAAAACAAAACTATTCAAAAGTACCCATAGTTGTTAAGTCAAAGAATAAGAAATGTCTTTATAAAGTTTGGATACTAGTGTATTAAACAGTCAATTGTCCTCTCTATTTCTGGGACACATTCCATATAAGTTTCATTTTAAAAAAACCTAGAATAAACAAAACAAAATATTTTTACTAAAATATAAGCCAATGAATAATAAATTATTATTATAGAACATTTTAGACTAGTGTTATAAACAGTCCAAAGCCCCCTACCTCCCAATGTATGATAAATAATTCATTTTATACATGATAAATACATGCAAATCGGCAAGAAGGGAGGAAAAATGTGACTGTTTATTTGTTTGTGTAGCCATTGTTTCTTAGTGTTTGGACCTAAGTAGTAATGAAGAAGGATGAAATACTTTTGTTTAGCCACTAGGGCTATTAAGCTCCACGCTCAAGTATATTATACCTTGACCCGCTGTCACAAGTGAGCTACTCTTTATTACCTTACCCTCGCCGAGTATGGCATGTGACTATAAATCATACTGGTACCAAAAGTTTTTATAGACACGTTATCTAATTAGTTAACTGGTCTTTTGTTAAATCTTAATTGGATGGTTCAAACTAGCAGTGTCCACACAAAAGAAAACTTTTCCTATTTCTAAGAATCTTTACAGTTCTTATGTCCCCTTCTTCCCTGTTGTTTTGTTGTTTACAATTAAATTATACTGATAAATAAATCCTTCAATTTATGAAATGGTAGATTTAATATGGATCAAGGGGACATTGGAATGTAAAATTTGCTGGTACCCAAAGTTCTTTATAAATATTTTCTCATTCATTGGTTCAAAAACTTTGGGAACTTTATTTTTCATCTTGATTGTTTGATTTATACTATTAGTCTTGGTATGTTTTATTGATAATTTATGAATTGATTAATGATTTGATGGTTCAAACATGCAAAGTCCAAACTTTTTAACCAATAATATTAATCTACAGAAGGAGTAATCAATTTATCATCCTTTGTCTTATCCCTTAAGATCCCTGTTTCACTTTAATTGGTATGTTTAATAGTTATTTATTGTATGGGATTGTAGACAGCTTTTAGCAGATAGTAAAATAAAAATAAAAAGATTAAAACTAGTTTTGTAGGCCCCGAGGGGCCGGTGGCCTGGGCTAACAAAACTGGTATTGAGTTTTCTAAGCCATCACAGCCTACAATGTCAGTCACTTATAATGCAGCATATTAAGATAAATTAATTATGAGAAAAAAAATCACGCAACCTTTCTTTAAAAAAACACAATCTTAAAAGTTAAATAATGTAAAAAGTATAAGTTTAAATGAAAAAAAGTCTTTTGTAAGTGCTATTTAATTTTGATGTTAAAGATTTAGCAAAAGACGTTTTATTGCTATGTTGATCAGAAATATGTTAGAATTCGTTGTTAGGATTTTTCTTCTAACCTTGGAAAGGCAGTCCTAAATTTGAAAATTTTGATTTTTTTAAAGCTTATAGTATGTATATAAGTTGTTTGTATCTTTTAGTGAAAAAAAATTTTAAAAAACAGTTTTTGTTTGTTTTTTATTAAAGATTTTCATATTTTTTTCAATTTTTTTTCAGAACTTAAAATTGAAATAAAACAAAAAGACCCCGCTGAAATATTTTAGTTTTACCTGGAATCATCATGGTTTTATGTCTATTTTCACCATACATAGGTCCCATGGCTCGGCACTTACTTTTGTCTTGATTCAATTCTAGCCCACAGTGATGTCTGTTTCCCTCTCTGTAAGATCTCACTAAACACTAGACCAATATTGCTTTCTTTTACAGTGAAGCTTCTAGATCCCAGGTAAAATTTTTTTGTTAGAGGCCGTACAGATAGATTGAAAATGTAAAAAAGCTTCGTTTTTAAGAGATATGTAGATTTGTAACCTTAGCAAAGTATTTGTTAGCGTAGATAACAACATCCAGATCATGTTCCTGTACATCTGGCAACACAATGTTCAGGTACTAAAACAAAGAACACAATATTCAGATACTAAAACCAGGGATAAGGGATGGGAAACGTAGGAAAATATTATTTCAGGCCTATTTCAAGCCTAGGCCTATTTCTAGCCTAATAAACCAGTTTTGGGATAGCGCAGTGGTTCGTATAAAATGCTAATGAAAAAGCTGTGTGTGTGTGTGTAGATAAAGTATAGAATCAAATTCAGGTAGCTAGTTTAAAGTAAAAAACATAACTTTTTATAAACCTATATATTAATGGCTTTTGTTAAAATGAAGTTTTTTCTCTCCCAAAATTTTTTATCTTTTACTTTGGTAATTTGAACTGTCAGAAAGCTATCGTTGGGTTTTCCTCAGACAGATTTTAGTTTGTATTATTTGCATTTTTATTAATGAGTAAAAATTTTATTTGAAAATTTCATTGCTAATTAAAATTCAAAATAAATAAATATGCACTTGGGTAACATTCTATCAAGTTCTTTGGATACTATACTGGATATAATGTAATGATATATCACGTATGGTCCCTCAGATGTCAAAACTTTATTTTAGTGTTTGGCCAAAATGACTTAGCAATTGTATCTGTAAGTACGTCTAATAACATCCTTTGCTATTTTTAAAATCCTAGAAAATTTTTTTTGCAAGAAAATTGCATAAATTCGCAACCTTTTTTAGAACCACTACATAACTCGAGTTTTAAAACTTTTTATATAAAATCCTTTTTACAAAAAATATCAATAATTACTTAAAATTAAACCTGAAAGAAAAAAAATCTCATTACACGTGTTAATTTGCATGTTTTAGGTCTTTTTTTGAGGAAAGTATAACTTCCACATTTTTGACAATAATATATTTTTTTAACATTTCAAAGTAAAATATAATAAAACTTAAACGATTTTTCTTGAATTATCAGTTGAAAATTTCATCAAACATGCAATTTAAGTGATGAAAATTTAATAAAATCATTTTTAGAATGTTTAGAATTACCAATTTTCTACATTTAAAACAAAATGTTAACATAATTTAAAAACATTTTAACATATAACTTCAAAAATCATTAACATTTTATAAAAAGATGTTTCAAAAAATAAATCATTAAAAGGTATTAAAATGCATTTGAAATTACTTAAAATTAAAACGAGAACATCTTTTTACACTGTATTCTATGTAATAGAGTTTAAATGACATGATTAGTGAATGAAATATTTCCTAAACCCATTAAGCCTTTTTGTGACTATATTAAAAATAATTTATTTTGTTTTATATTGCTTTTTTATTCAAATATTTGACAAAATTTTCCCTACGTCAATAAAATAAAGTCAGTTTTTTACTGTTTCCAGGTTTTTCTTTATAATTATAACAATTAAATATAATATAAATCTTCATTATCTTTTATTTGAATTATCATACACATTAAAATGTAAAGTATAAGCTAGAATAGCACTTTTTTCAACGAATATTTTAATGACATTATATCAAAATAATTCCTCTTAAATATCACACAACATATGATTGGGAAGTATAGCCATTTCTTGGAGGTATAATATTTACAAAAATACCATTAATTCTGTTTTTATCAGAAGTTAAAAAAATTGAACAATTCTAAAACAATGGTTGGCTGTCTAGATATTGAGTACACTAAGACTACGTCTCTGTTCTATTAAAATAACGTTGCAAAAAGAGGGGTTCTGAAAGTAATCTACCTAATTTTTTTTAAAGAACCAACAAGTACTGTCAGTATCTTTTTTCTTGTAATCTAGCAGACAATCAAATCATAACACAATTTTCATGATAAAATATTCAGGTTTCTACTTCACATTTTAAAAAATATACTGATCAATATAATGTTCAAAATTTTACTTTGTACTAATTGACAAAATATGTTGTAATTCTTATTTTAAAGTTACATTTTTATCCCTGACAAAATCATAGACGACTTTTAAAGGCATCTTATCTAAACTTTTTGAAGAAAAACTTAAAAACATTAATTAAGTATGAAAACTATTTTCTTCGATTTTTCTGAAGTTATTATCGCATTCTATGGGTTTTTTATTATCATTTACTTATATCGAAAGTGCCAAACATTGTACCCTAACTTATTCATTTAATAAAAAACCAGCCGTGATATCTGTACTGTGTTGTATTGTACAAAAATTAGGGTGAAGGTGTTGTATCATTTCCGTACTAAATTTTTAAAATTCAAAATACAACATCTAATTTATAAACTACCAAATGAAAATTCGTAGCTACCTTCTTTCCAAAAAAATAATCCCGTTATTTTTGTTTTTTCTATGTGGCCCTTTTTTAATGTTTAACTCTAAGCAGATTTAATAATTAAACTAATGTGATCTAACACCATTTATATTTATTTTTTCGTAGCAGACGAAATCATTATTTTTTCTATAATTGTCTGCTTCTAAAATTTCCGCCATCTGTGATTTGGGCTTGTTTTGTATCAACCAATCACCAATTGGCTCCGCCAATTGGTGATTGGTTGATACAAAACAAGCCCAAATCACAGAACACTATTGGTTTAGAGCGGTAGCCAATGTGAGCCGTCCGCCAGTAAGGTCATTAAATTAGGCAAATGGTAAAAGTTGCATGATCCCTTTCAAAACCAGGCCGAGACCTAATTTATGGCCAGGTTTCCTATCCCTTATCCCTGACTAAAACAAATATAATGTTCCTGTACATCTGGCAACACAATGTACAGATACTAAAACAAAGATAATGTTCCTGTACATCTGGCAACACAATGTTTATGTACTAAAACAAAATAATGTTCCTGTACATATTGCAACACAATGTTCAGGTACTAAAACAAATATAATGTTCCTGTACATCTGGCAACACAATGTACAGGTACTAAAACAAAGATAATGTTCCTCTACATCTGGCAACACAATGTTCAGGTACTAAAAGAAGGATTTTTGTTCAGTAAGACCTCTAAACTCGCCAGCTTGAAGGGTTTCGGAATTTCTTTTAAGATTTTAATAGGCAAAACAAAATAAGAACTATATAGCGAAACATAACAGCAATTAGCAATATTCAAACGTTTGGCTGTATTTGATACCGGTAATTGCTTGTTTCCAACTAAATATACTCCAAAATAATGTTTAACTGATTATATCATACAAAAAAAGGTTTCACTTGCAAAACATCAAAATAAAATTCTAACTAACCTTTGTAAAATTGAATTTAGGATGTTGGCTTGCAAGATCATTAAGACTCATTTTCTGGTACATCTTGGAGAAATTTCTCCTCTCATGGGGCGGAGTCATTATCTAAATAATAAGAATATATTTTCTAGTTAATCTTGGAGAAATTTCTCCTCTCATGGGGCGGATTCATTATCTAAATAATAAGAATATATTTTCTGGTACATCTTGGAGAAATTTCTCTTCTCATGGGGCGGAGTCATTATCTAAATAATAAGAATATATTTTCTGGTACATCGTTGAGAAATTTCTCCTCTAATGGGGTGGAGTCATTATCTAAATAATAAGAATATATTTTCTGGTACATCTTGGAAAAATTTCTCCACTCATGGGGCGGAGTCATTATCTAAATAATAAGAATATATTTTCTAGTTAATCTTGGAGAAATTTCTCCTCTCATGGGGCGGAGTCATTATCTAAATAATAAGAATATATTTTCTGGTACATCTTGGAGAAATTTCTCTTCTCATGGGGCGGAGTCATTATCTAAATAATAAGAATATATTTTCTAGTTAATCTTGGAGAAATTTCTCCTCTCATGGGGCGGAGTCATTATCTAAATAATAAGAATATATTTTCTGATACATCTTGGAGAAATTTCTCCACTCATGGGGCGGAGTCATTATCTAAATAATAAGAATATATTTTCTGATACATCTTGGAGAAATTTCTCTTCTCATGGGGCGGAGTCATTATCTAAATAATAAGAATATATTTTCTAGTTAATCTTGGAGAAATTTCTCTTCTCATGGGGCGGAGTCATTATCTAAATTATAATAATAAATTTTCTGGTACATCTTGGAGAAATTTCATTTTTTAAATGATAATGATTATATTTTCTGGTACAACTTGGAGTAATTTTTCATCGTATGGGGCAGAGTCATTATCTAAATAATAAGGCCTATGTTCATAAATGAAAGGACATGTAGCTTTATTTATGATTTTCACATATTTTGAATTTTCTCTGCTGCTATTGAAAATAACATTAAACGTTTGCTTGATAATTCACTTTGTTCATTTGTCTATCCATGGTTTTTTACCCTTTGCTCCATATGGATGTTGTCTTCCTTTCAATTAAAAAAAATATAAAAATCAATTGATTACCTCTGCAAGTTTGATTTCAAAGTCTATCACACTTTGCATTTCCTCGTCAGCTAAAGTTGGATCAGCTCCCAGGAGGACAGCTATATTTACCAATATTTTCTAAAATAATATTATAATAACCTAATATTCATTGTAAAAAAATTATATAATAAGTTTAGTAACACCCATCAGACAACCAACTCTTTGATTGCACGACCTTTGTCTGGAAGTTTTAACTGTGCAGTGTGCATGGTAATGAGTTGCGCCTGTTTTGGGCTAAGGAATTCATCCTATTTTAACTATTAATGTCGGGAACCTGACACCAGCAGGAACTATTTAACATCTTAAATTATGACACGGTGTTAAACCCTTCACCTTCCCGACGACGAGCGAATGCGCTAATTGCTGAGCATCGGTTGTAGGTTGATAGTTTACCTTATAAGCCTTCATAATTGGATGTTTGATTCCCTGGTGGTAATATTCTGAGCTTGGCAACACGAGATCTGATTGGTCAAACTAAAATATTTTGTTTAGTAAAAGAGGGGTTTACTCAGAGATTTGCTAGAAATAAATTTTCACTTTGGGTATTGGGTCAGTTAAAAACCTACTTCTTTTACATCTGTTTAGAATTCAAATTTTACAAGAACAATAATCATCTAGGATTTTCTGTCTAGGTTAAATATAAGCCAGCTATGATCATTTAAATATGTATAGGCAGACATAAGTAAAAATGCCAAAGTCTCTAAAAGCGCTTATTTGAAGTAATATTTTTCTTTAAGTTAGGTAAGATTATTTGTTACAGGGTGGGATTAGGGCACCACATAAAAACTGTACCCCAAGTTAATTTAATGTTTTTCAAAAAATGTAGAGGGTTCAGTGCTCGCTATGCAAAATGAGGGAAACAACCAAATAATCTATCTGTCACAAACCTTTCATTCCTGATTACCTGGACAACATATTGATCAGAATTTTTTCCATCAGGTCCCACCCAGAGGGATATTAGGATATCATTGTTGTACAGTCGCAGTTCTCCTGCAGGGGTTGCAATAGTTTTTAGAGACGTGGAAAGAAGGGATATAGGGAATGTACTTATCCCTTCTGGTAAGATCAAGGGGGTTGGATCACTGGATATGCCCCCAAGGTGTCCAAACCTCTTCTCTTCATAATAGAATTTTAGGGAAGTGTACAGTTGGTTCTATGTATTTGTATGTTGAGTGGGAAGGGAAGGGGGGGGGCTCCTAGGTCACCAAATAGAGAAAAGATTCCAAATTTCTATTAAAATTACTACGTACCTAGCTTGTAGTTATAGAACTATTACTTAAAACTATGAATTCCCTATAAGTTTAATCCAGTCAAATTGTGTTTGATTCCAGTCCTGTCCATGAAGGACAGGCCAGCCCCCCAGCTCCTCCAGTAGCTCAACTAGGGGCTTCTCTCCTCTCTCCTCTATTTCATCTTAATAACATAACTTTTGTTAATAACAGCAAATAATAATCAGGAAGCCGAATTATAAATTAGATATCTCCTTATCTTAATTTTAAATTTTCTTTAATTTAGGCATGTTAGAATTGTCCTATAGATTTTAAACTTTGCATGATGATTCCTAAAACAGAATTAATTACTGATTTACTGACTGAATTAAGGTTCTAGAATAGTTTGAGTGTTGTCAAAAGCGAAGTTTTTCTATAATTAGGATGAGTCCTAAAAGTCATACTGTTTTAGAAATTCGCTTTTTTGGATGTTGTCATCCTTGTTTTTTTTTAATAATTTAGCTATTATTTATTTTGATAACGAGATCCCTACCTGTATTCATACAAGAACTGTACAGTGTTTTCACAGCTTTGGTAGTTTCAGAATCATCCTCTGTCAGTTCAGCCTAAACAAATATTTGTTCTTAGCAGCAAAGCCATTTTATAATTTGAATGTCCATCAGTCAGTCAGTCCGTAACTCTAAGAGTGAAATGTTATTTTCTTACATATGTAATATCTATTTGTTTTCTTTGTTATGACAACTAAACATCTGCTTTATAAATCACTTTGTCCGTTTGTACAATTACATTCCATGATTTTTTGGGCTTTCTAATAATGGATGATGTCATTTAGTCCATCCGTCACTCAAACGTAAGCTTAAGATTTCGGAAGACAATGAACTAATTGGGCTCTACTCTTCAGAGCTACTGATCCTGCGGTGGTTTTAAGCTTTTTTTCTGGAGGAAATGGGAAACCATTTCATATATTTTCAAAATACCCTCATATTATTTTAGCGTAACTACTTTATAAATTGAAATGTCCGTTTGTCTGCACGAAACATGAAAATAATCTTTACTGATGAGCATCCAGTATATACATAATTTACTTAGTCCGTCGATCAGAAGGTCATGCTACAAAAGATTACTATCCAGATATATATCTCTCATTAAACTGAATAACTATAACTATCTTTGTCCGTTTTGTGCTTCGCTTCTTTGTATAGGCTTTGTCATTCTTGTTATTAAATTATTATTATCATTTATTCATGAACAGATTTTGAATAAATGAAACCTGAAGAAGATTCTTTAATTTAAGATCCAGTCCTTCTCTGAGTATTTCAAATGTGTCATAGCCCCCTCTGTCCATAGGTATTGGATGATACAGGTCCCAATTACCTAAATGCAATTGTTAATTAAGATCTTAAAAACTGTCTAAACCTTCAGGAACAGCAAATTCCTCTGAAGATAAGTTTTGGAGAATATGCGAGGGGTACCAACATTAAATAGAAATATTATGGTGATTGAAGCATCAATGGGCCAAATCCTATTTCATTATCTGGGCTAGCCTTAAAGCTAAGGTTCCCCTTAGCTTTACACAGATATAAATGAAAAAGTAAGGTTTAAATAACTTTTAAGCTAACCTAAAATATTTTACAGGTCTTAGCCCTATAAGAACAGACAGAATTAGAGGGACAAAGTGACGTACAAAAATGTGTGATTATCCATCTCTTTTTTAGGGGGTTCTTTTCCTACTTCTCCTCTCATCTCCTCCATTTTTATGACGTCACATGGCTGATTTTTTAGTCTTTTTGTCCCTCTACCAGACAGAACCTCATTCTCGTCTTATTTTAAATAAATTGTTTGTTTATTACTTAAGGTTATGTTTACATTGGGGTATTTTGGGTACTGGTTAGCCAACGCAGGGTTAGGGCCCCTCTAAAATAAGGCGGTTGGGGTAAGAAAAAAAAGACAGAGAAGCTTCTATATAAAATAGAACGTACCACAAGCATAATCATAGAAATCTTCACAAGGATCTGTCTCATCGTTCATGTAACAGCTCATTCTAAATAAAACATTAATTTTAAAACAAGCAGTTAGAGAGGGGACAATGGGCTGTTTATTACACTAATCCCAGTAATCTTAATCATTAGCTTAACAATATGGGGATTTTTAATGAATTATTATTGCTTGGTTTATTAAGTTGAGTGTTCAAACGTTTCAACTACTAATCTTTATCTACAGTAGGGGTAATTTTGTGTGTCATCATTGGGGATGTACATCAATATATCGGCCATTGTCTTATCCCTTTAGATCCCTGTAAAACAAGACTGCATACGATCATTATACGCAGAGGGAAAAATAAAGATAAATCCTTAAATGAGATGTAATAAGATGATTGTCTGTCTGTTTGTGTGTGTAGTGTAGGGATCTCGTTAACCACTGAATCGATATGGTTCTCCTATAACGGGAAGCTTATTGCATATGCAGGGATGGTTTATAACTATATATTTATTTGGAGGGTAACTCCACTGTCCCGAGAGAAGTCGCTCCTAGAAAAAAATTGCCCTCAAACACTTTAGGGCGCTGTATTAAACTGGGTATATAGGAAAGGTGCAAAAAAAATTCTAAAATCATTTCATGACTAAAATCTAAAACTAATAATGTTTAAATCATTCCGGAGAACTCAATTGGATCAGTAAGTTAATCTTTTAGTAGTTAAATCTGGGGCTTAATTAAGACAAAAAAAAACCTTACTACTTTATATAATAGGATAAGTACCATGAGTAATATATTTTCTTTCTTTTTAGTAGCGAAGCTACTCTATAATTCGAAATGTCCGTCCGTCCGTCCGTCCGTCCGTCTGTCCGTCCGTCCGTGTAAGACAGAATAGGGGAAACGTGATTTTCTCGGCTCCTGTTTAAGATAGAAGGCTGAAATTTCTTGACAACATTCCCATTAATATGGAGCATAATTAAGTATAAAACATGGATTCCAGTCGGACCCCTTTTTAGCAGGTTTTAGGCTATTTTTATATTTTTCTCCATATCTTTGGTGTTTATGGTCCGATTTTCAAATTTTTTTCAGTTATAGATATCAAAATTAAATTTCCTGTCGATTAAAGAAAACAAGCATGACGGTCCGACTGCCTTTTTGCAGGTTCTAGGCTATTTTTATATTTTCTCATTTTTCTCCATATCTTTGGTGTTTATGGTCCGATTTTCAAAATTTTTTCAGTTATAGATATCAAAATTAAATTTCCTGTCGTTTTAAGAAAACAAATATGGCAGTCAGACTGCCTTTTAGCAGGTTTTGGGCTATTTTTATATGTTTTACAAATTTTCCCACATCTTTGGTGTTTTTGGTTCAATTTTCAAACTTTTTTGGGATATCAGTATCAAAATAATTTTTTCAATTGTTATGAGCATCTTTTATGCCGTCATCATACAAAATAAAACAAGGTTTCGTGTTTATTTTCTGTAATAAATCTATTCTTGATTTTAAAAATACACTTTAAATCTACTTATACACATTCCCATCCACGTTTTTGTGCTTCGCTACTTATGGATGTTGTCATCCTTGTTATATTCTATTCTCTCCCTCTTTTTTCTCCCCTCTTAGAATGAGTTGCCTATATGTGTAAAACTGTAGAATTTTTGTGCCATTACATTAAAGCTTCCCAGTGTCTAGGTCTACAGCTGTACAACATCACACTTTATTATTTGTACTTTTTGTCCGGTGTACTATTTACAAAACACAGAAATGTTTAGATCTTTGGATCATGGAAAGAAAATGAAGTAGTGTGTTTCGTCGTATTTTCACACACGCTTTTGATAAGTTATTTTATGTTAGTTTAATGTTAATAATTGCCCTGCAGGGTTAAAGTCCCGCCCGCAGGGTCTAGAAATAGGAGAAATGCCGCTACTTCGTTTTCTTTCCATGATCCATATCTTTTAGTAGAGAACCACTCGCCAAATAGCCTAAAACTTTCACTTTAACTGTGCGTAACATATTTTAGTCTTGGATTATTTTGCATTTTAAAAGAACAAATTGAAGCTTTTTATCGTTCCTATAAAAAAAATGACGTCGTACCTACCATTGGGCATTTGTATTGTATGACGTCAGTTTTGTAGGACTATAAATAGCATCGAACAAACTGTCTAAAATATCCCAACCCAGTATTGTTGATGTTATGCTGATGTAATTGCAAATTAGTTTTGTTTCATGACATAAGCAATATTATAGTGGAATGGGAAGGATTACATCAAATAAAAGCAAATAAGACACATGTATTAAACCTAATCCCACCCCGGCAATATAACAAGCACAATCAAGTACAACAGCAGCGAAGCTTTCTAGGAGAAATAGACAAGGATAGGACTCTAGGGGCACTTGAGGTGTGGGAAGGGAGTTTGACGTCGCCATCTCCCCCCTTTTTTTAATTTCAGTTTTTAAAAGAAAAAATTGGGAGGGGTTGTCATTTTTTTCTAGGGACTTTTTCTCTTGGGAGAGTAGTGGTACCCACACCTAAAAATGCTATAAACCTACCGATGACCTATTAGAAGCTATACTATACTGTAAAGAGGGACCATATCGGTTCAGTGGTTTGTCATATAATTCGGTACACATCACACTTACAAAGGCATACAGACAGACAGATACAGGCCCTGTTACTTTTATATAAGGATATATAATGAAAGACTGGTTAAATGAGTAATCTGTAGAGAAGCTATGCTAATAATAATGTTATATTTAGCAGGGAGGGAGGGGACATTGGGCTGTTTATTACATTAGACCCCAAAGTTTTAAAATAACGCTTTCTAATTCGTTGACTCAACAACTTTGGGGACTTTATTGAATTTACATAGGTTGATTCATTAAGATGATTCACCAAGCTTTTCAACAAATAATAGTCTACAGAAGGGGTAGTTTTGTATATCATTTTTGGGGATGTACTTCAATTTATCGGCCTTTATCTTGTCCCTTTAGATCCCTGTGTATTTAGATATTATAGTTCTCATACCATTTATAATTATACTCAACATGAAATAAATGTATTTTTACACCAAATTATTTTTATGCTAGCTAATGAATATTATCAAAAATATTACAAAGACGTGTTTTCTCGCTGAACAATATTTTGAGTCCTTTGTTTGCCGTATATAGTATAAATTTCAAGAAAGTCAAATAAGTCTTTAAAGGATCCATGCAACTTTATAATTAACGTAAAAGAATGTGCCATTTAGATTTACATACAATTGTTATTTATCGTATCTTTTTTCTGAGTATAGTAAAATAAGAAAATTAAATATTTTTTGGCAGTTTTAATGGCCCTCAGGAGCCGAACGCCGGGGCCAACACAAAGGGATTAATCCTAAATTTTTTGTGGAAAACTATCTATAAAAGGAATTTTCAGTATTGTTCTAGCGGATAAAACTTCGGAATCATACTGAAAAGTTATTTATCGCATCTTATTAAAGACAGCTTTCCATGGAAATTAAAATGAAAAATTATGAGGTTAAAACCAATTTGTTAGCCTCGTGGGCCAAGGTTCCAGGCTAACAAAACTGGTATCAATTTCATGAATTTATTTTGATGTTTGTGGAAAAATTTCTGTAATAAGAGCTTTACATGATTTTTCAATATTGCCAAGAACCGGTTCTAATCCAGCAGATGAAATCGGTTTCGAAGACATACTGTAAATGATTTACCTTTGTCCTTGTTTATCCCTGACGACCTCAGCTGTATCGTTTGCAAAAATATTCTCTGGGTCAAGGCATTCCTCCCGCACCTTTCTAGCAGCTTTCTTCTTCTTTAACATTGGATCCTAATAAGTTTTATTAAAGATTAGTACTAAAATGTTTACTTATGATTATACGGTGATACAAAATATATTTTGCAACATTATAAAGTATGCCTTCTTGCAAAATCTTATAATAAAGTAAAAAGTCCTGGGAAGGTTTATAACTATTTGGAGGAAGGGTACCACCACCCTCCCGAGAGAAATCGCCCAAAAAATACCCCTCTACCCTCAAAAAAATGTTTTTTAACTAAATTAAAATTGGCCCGCCCCCAAACGAATTTATTGAGACATTCTCCCCACAATATATAATTGTTGTATTATCTAATTATTAAAAAAATAGATCAAAACTAACCTCAATGACATTTTCATGTTGGCGGCTCATTTGTAAAATCTGCATGATAAACTTCATCATTTTCAGCTTTTCCTCTTCACCGTTCAGGTTCAAGCTAGTGTCATCATCATCACCACCAGCATTATCACCTCCATTATCACCACTAGAGTCTTTATCCGCAGTATTATTAGTGTCATTGTCTCCTTTTTCTGAAGCAGCTTATAGTGCCTAATAAAAAATGACGTCATACAATACAAATGACCAATTACAGGCAGGGATCTAGAGGGATAAGACAATGGCCGATAAATTGATGTACTTCCCCAAAAATGATACACATAATTTTAGTAGTTTAAAATTAGTGGTTGAAACGTTCGAACACTCTACTCAATTAATCAACCAATCAAATTCACTAAAGTCCCCAAAGTTGTTAAGCCAACGAATAAAAAACATTATCATAAAACTTTGAGGACTACTGTAATAAACAGACCATTGTCTCTCTCTGAATGAAAGGCCAGTATACGTTGTAATTGACCAATGGTAAAATGTATACTGGACTATCATTGGTCATTTGTATTGTATAACGTCATTTTTTATTCGGCACTATAATCTGCTTCCCTTTTTCTTGGCTTGGTGGCGGATTATCATCTATAGAGTTGTCAACTGATTCAATGATATCATTGCTGTCATTGGCACCGTCAACATCATTTTCTTTATCTTCTTCTGCTGATTTATTGTTGGGATCTTCAAATAAAATGTTGAATATATCTTTAGACGTAAAACTGCTCTATAATTAACTTTGTCTAACCTTCCGTTCGTCCGTCGGTCTCTAATGCTTTTGGAAAATGTTATTATCTCAGTTGTTATTTAAGATAGAATGCAAAGATGCTCCATACCAAACCAAGAATTAACTATGAAAATTTCTCATAAAGAATCTAAAAAATGTAGCGAGGCATTTTAGGATTTTATTAGCTTTAATCGATAATTTGATGGTTTTCTTTTTACTAAAGTAAATAAAAATGCAACTTATATAACATTCACATTATAAAGTAGGTTCGCATCAAGTAATTACCTTGCTCTAGAATTAGATCTGTTAAAAGTTTTGATCCTGCAGAGCCTAACCATTCCCTAAGCAAATTAAACTTTAATATTAATAGCAGCTCCACTACTCTATATACTGAGGATATATAATTTTTGCACCGTATTATAGACAGCTTTCCGCGGATATTAAATGAAGATATTAATATTAATTAAGTATTATTATTAATGAAGTATTAATCTTATGATTTTTTAATATTCGTGGAAAATTTTCTGTAATACGAAGATATGCATAATTTTTCAGTACGACTTAGAACCTGCTCTAATCCAGCGGATATTAATCGGTTTCAAAGGCATGCTGGAATAGATATTTCCTAGCCAAATTAAACTCTAAACCATTACTTTGAGCTTGTCTGTCAGTATGTCTGACGTTGAGAAACTTTATGTAGATCTGTATAGGGCTATAGCACTTACACATCCAGCAAATTTACAATTGATGTATTTTTGGCAAAATGTTTTTTTCCTTTTTCTCATGCCATAAATACATCCAACACTATGGACTAGCAAAGGGCAATCGTTGTAGAGAAAGTACTAGGTTCGAATCTCGGCTCAACACCGCGTCTTAAATAAAGACGTTAATGGTTAGATTAGGGGAAATAACTTGGCAAAAATATTTTAGACTAAGTCAAAGGTCGAGCAATCAAAGTGTTTGGTTGTCTGTACGACGTTTGGCCGCGTAATCATGCATTTCATTATAGCAGAGATACACCAGAAGTGATTCAGAATCACCATAAATTCTAGATTATGAAAATCTAACATATTGAATTTTCTTAACTCGATCTAAAGGTCTTTTCTGCGCAATTACATAGTTTCAAATTCTTAAAACTATTATAAGAATAATTTGAGGCACCCCCCCCCCCCCATCCCTTTCCTTCTTATTACCTGATAGTTGGGTTCTTTGCCAGAGCTTTTAATCTGTTGAGAAGATCCTCTGTTTGCACAATATCATCCTTGTTGTCTGTAGATCTAAAATATTTATCCATATAAGAATAGTTATTTATAGCATCGTATTATAGACTGCTTTCCGCGGATATTAAAATGAAAAATTATAATATTAATTCTGGATTAAAATATTCATATTTGTTGTCTTAAAAACTTAAGAGACTTAATCTTGATTGAATGGTACAAACTATTTTAAATCTACAGTAATTTTGTTTATCATAATTGGGATTTTATATGCGTTATCGGCCATCCCTTAAGATAACCTGGACGATAAATTAATAGAAATCTCCAATTATTTGAAACAAATTTACCTTCTTTGTACATTAAAGCTAGTGTTTGAAAAGGTTTAAAATGACGATTTCTTAAAGGTTGGCTTTTGAACTTTGGGAACTTTTATCGAATTTTGATTTGTAGGCTCATTAGTTGGTGTGTCCAAACGTTTCAGCAACTAATTTTAATATGCAGAAGGGGTTATTTGTGTATCATATTTTGGGTTGTACATTTATTTATCGGCTATTGTCTTATCCCTTTAGATCCCTGTAGAACTAATTAGTCTAATTCAAAACAGGTGACCTCTTTTGTTTCCTTGCCCAAGCATGTTGTGCAGGTAGAAAAGTGCTGTCAACATCAAGCATTCCCTCTATATCATCATTCTCTATGGTAGGATCTATATCATCATTCTCTAAGGTATGATCTATATCTTCACCAGCTAGAGAATGATCAAGGTCTTCAGAATTCAGTGGAAATCTTGCAAATATAAATATCATTAGTGTGAGAGAAGCAATATCAAGCAAAGTAATAGAGGGGGAAGGGGTTAAATAAGTCGATTGGGTCTTTAAAAATCAACCAATAGCGTCGGGAAATTTAACACAGCAAAGTCGCTACAAAAAGAGCATAAAGCAATTTGCTAGCAGAAGAAAAAGGTTCTATTTCATCTGTAATATCTTTAAATCAATTGTGATTAAGTTTTATCAACGGTAATCTTTAAAGAAATTTAGAAATTATCCAATTTATAAAACAAGGATGATATAAGGAGCGAAGCACATAAAATTACGGATGGACAAACGGACAAAATGAGTTATAGAGGAGATGTTCGGTGGTCATGTAAAAAGTAAGAGAGTCAACGCGTAATAATTTGTATTAATTTAATAATTAATATCACAATACATTTTTAAAAATAATTGTTTGTGTACTTTGTATCATGGCCGACATACTGACAGACCAAGTAAGTTGCAAGTCGAATGCTCGTTGAAAAGGGTTATCTGCAAAAAAAAATAGCAGGATTCTATTGTAAATTGCAACTGAGACAATAACAGACTGTCGGATGAAATATAGAGAATTTTCACTGCTAACAAAGTGATTTATAGAGAAGCTTTGCTACTAAAACAAGGATGACAACATCCATAAAAGCGAAGCACTGAAACAGTAGGACAAACGGACATTAACACTTGTATAGTATCTGAACTGAAAAATCGGAACATAAATGTATAAATGTCGAATCAAAATTGTAGGTAAATTTGTTGAAAAACTGCTTAAAAACAGGATAATGTTTATCATTTTATGGACATACTTACATTTTTGGACTTGATTATAGAGTTGCTTCGCTTATAATATTGTTCTTTGTTGTCCCAGGAATCAATATACCAAAAATCAGATCAAACGGATAATTAGAAAACTTGAAAATTTGTTGTTAAAAAAGTAAAAAAATCAACATGTATAAAATGGACGTACGGACATTCTGGTAATGATTATAGAGTTGCTACGCTTTCTAAATCGTACCCAACTACTACAGGAATCATCATGCAAAGTTTGAAATCGATAGGACAATTCTAACATGCCTAAATTAACGAATAAAAGCTATCTATCTCGGACGGACGGACGGACGGACCGACCCTAATTATAGAAAAGCTTCGCTTTTAAAAAGATTTTAACAAGTAAAAAAGTCCAATTTTACCAAGAGTTTTTTAAGTGTACCTACTATATAATTATTTTATATGTCAGTACTTTGTTGACTGTTTCACCTGTACTGTGTATCTTTAAGAAAGCTCTCCAGAAAGAAATCAGACTGTTCCAAAGTTTTTACTTCTTCTCTCACAAAATCATCCACTGAAGATAAAAATTTGCAATTATAAAAGTAAGGTAAATCCATATAGTACATGCATAGAAATTATGACCTCTTGGGGTCTTGGGGATGCTTCGGGTGCAAGTCATCTACACGCAACCTTGAACTGAACATACTCAGAGTTTGAATTGCAGTGTACCGCGCACAATCACCCAGGGCATTAGACAACCAACTCTTTGATTGCATGACCTTTGTTTAGAAATCCTATCTATGCATGGTAATGAGTTGCTCCTGTTTTGGTTCAAGGCATTTTTCCTCCCTACAATAACTATTTATGTCGCGCACCTAACATACCAGCAGTAGGAACCATTAACGTTTTTAGTTAGGACGAGGTGTAGGGCCGAGATTGGAACCTATCACCTCACCGACGACGTTGAGCCACAGTCGCGGTTTTATTCATATGCCTATGCAGTGATAATAATTACACTTATATATGATTCAAACTTTAACTATTGATTAACAGTACTGGTGCATTATTTGCCAAATGTACCACTTTTCTGCACTACCTCTCCGATTTTGTTAATACTCTATATTTTGGTCCGTTGGGTGATTCAAGGATGCTGGATGGCCAAAAAAAAGTTTCAGAGTCCCTGGATGTCTAGATATCTAGCTATCTATGAAGGTAGGTAACAAAAATTTCAAAAACACCCATTTTTTCACAATTTTAAAAATTAATTTTTTCATCAATCTTACATCCAACCTATACATTTTATACACCAAAATGATCGTTTATTCATGTAAAAAGCGCACATAATGCTATTTTGGCCAAAACTCCAATTTTACATGGTGTCCAACAAAAAGTGTATTTTGGATATCTAGCGTAATACCCAAATTACCTGTCCGAAAAAAATCATTTTTTTTTGCTTAAATCCTGTGTTTTATCTGTGGGCATATGTGGTATATAACGGTTCGGAGGACCCGGGACTTTAAGGTTGTCAAATTTCATTTTGGGACACCCTGTAAATGTGATTTTTTTGTCTGTAGAGCTAAAACTTGGTCCAAATTGGCTATTTTTATCAAATTACTCTAACATGTGTCTTAGTATGTTTGGCCATAGTGTTTTCTGACCAGATCCATATTTTCCTATTTTTTGGACACCCTGTATTTTCAAAAAAAGAGAAAAAAAAATTTAGTTTTTTTAAAAAAAATTTTTCTATTTTTAAGTTACTTAAAACTGTCATATAAATACAGATTTTGACTAATAACAATGATATTTGCCTATTTTACAAATTTTTACACTTTTGGGACACCCTGTGCATGTTTTTAAAAAATGATGGTTTTTGCCCATTTTTGGGAGGAAGGAGTCGTTTTAGGGCCATAGACTATTTCTTCATTTTTGTAGAACTTTTCAAGATACATCATTTGTTAATTATGCAAAAAGCGCGAAAACCGAACCGTTTTGCCGTTATTCACTGCCAAAGGCGGAATTTTTCACGTTTTTTGCCGTTCCCAGGGTTCTAATGGGCATTTGAGGTAGGAAGACGTTGATTTTTCAAGATAACTGTGAAATACTTTTATTTAGGCATTTTAATTTACTAAATTTCATGTGAAGTCAAATTTTTTGTGCAGCTAACCGTTTTTCGTCGAGATGGATTTCAATTGTTAAAACAAGAAAATGAAGTGAATATAATATAAATAATTGCTATAACATAAGTAATAAAAGAAACATAAACCATGTGCATTCGAAATTACTTTTGACAAAAATGGGTTGGATATACAAAAATTTTTACTTCACATGAAATTTAGTAAATTAAAATGCCTAAATAAAAGTATTTCACAGTTATCTTGAAAAATCAACGTCTTCCTACCTCAAATGCCCATTAGAACCTCGGGAACGGCAAAAAACGTGAAAAATTCCGCCTTTGGCAGTGAATAACGGCAAAACGGTTCGGTTTTCGCGCTTTTTGCATAATTAACAAATGATGTATCTTGAAAAGTTCTACAAAAATGAAGAAATAGTCTATGGCCCTAAAACGACTCCTTCCTCCCAAAAATGGGCAAAAACCATCATTTTTTAAAAACATGCACAGGGTGTCCCAAAAGTGTAAAAATTTGTAAAATAGGCAAATATCATTGTTATTAGTCAAAATCTGTATCTATATGACAGTTTTAAGTAACTTAAAAATAGAAAAAAAAATATAAAAAAAACAAAATTTTTTTTTCTCTTTTTTTGAAAATACAGGGTGTCCAAAAAATAGGAAAATATTGATCTGGTCAGAAAACACTATGGCCAAACATACTAAGACACATGTTAGAGTAATTTGAAAAAAATAGCCAATTTGGACCAAGTTTTAGCTCTACAGACACAAAAAATCACATTTACAGGGTGTCCCAAAATGAAATTTGACAACCTTAAAGTCCCGGGTCCTCCGAACCGTTATATACCACATATGCCCACAGATAAAACACAGGATTTAAGCAAAAAAAAATGATTTTTTTCGGACAGGTATTTTGGGTATTACGCTAGATATCCAAAATACACTTTTTGTTGGACACCATGTAAAATTGGAGTTTTGGCCAAAATAGCATTATGTGCACTTTTTACATGAATAAACGATCATTTTGGTGTATAAAATGTATAGGTTGGATGTAAGATTGATGAAAAAATTTATTTTTAAAATTGTGAAAAAATGGGTGTTTTTTAAATTTTTGTTACCTACCTTCATAGATAGCTAGATATCTAGACATCCAGGGACTCTGAAACTTTTTTTTGGCCATCCAGCATCCTTGAATCACCCAAAGGACCAAACTATAGAGTTTTAACAAAATCGGAGAGGTAGTGCAGAAAAGTGGTACATTTGGCAAATAATGCACCTACTAAATGAAAGTAGTTAAACTAATATTTTTTTTATTTCACCTGATCTTTTATGTCGAATATTTGTAAAATGATTTTGACGAAGCTGTTCGCTAGGTTGCTTTTCTTCTCTTCTGATAGAAACTGCCAACACTTTTAAACTTGTGGAAACTATTAATACTGATAAAACCCATCTCTGCCTAAAACAAAACAGAAACATTGAATTAAAATTATGGTTAAATAATTTTTAATATGTTTGATTCAATCTACATATATTAAATCAATGCAAATTTATGTGGGGTATAAAAGATCAAATGTTTTAGATTTTTGTCCAAAAAAAACAACGTTAAACTGAATAAAATATTTAATCCTTAGTTGCCCTGCCCATCCCTTACCCTCCTCCATCAGGGAAAGAGAGGAGGTGAGAGGAGGTAACAGAAACAACTTATCATCTTAGTTTCAAAAATTTTAAAAAGGCTAAGATTTGTTGTAAAAGATGTGATTTTTTATTGCCCCAGACGCTTCCCGGGAAATAAAAATGTTACAGAAGAGACATACATCCTTTCATCCCATAGATTCCTAGATTTTTAGACAAGCCACACATTATTACTTGTCATTTATGTAAGAAAAACATGTGACTAAAAAAATATGTTTTCTCAGGGAGGGAAGGGACATTGGACTGTAAATTTTACTGGTACCCAATGTTTAAAAAACCAATTATCCATTTGTTGGCTTAAAAACTTTAAAGTAGGGTTGGGCCGGATAACCGGCCGGATATCCGGTAATTTGCCGGATATTGAACGTTTGCCAGATATCCGGCCGAAACCGGATATCCGGCATTTGAAATAAGCCGGATATCCGGTATCCTGTATACGGCCAAAAAAGTATCCGGCCCAACCCTACTTTGAAGATTGTTTATTTGATTCAAACCCTTCAACCTATAATTTTAATCCAAATACAGGAGGCTTACTTTGTAAATCATCAATTTTATATCAATATCTCGTCCATTGTCTTATCCCTAAGGATCCCTGGGTTTGTCTAGAATTTTTGTCACCCATTTCAAAAATACTGAGCTGGATCTTTAAATCATTTAAGTGGTGAGCCAGATAAGGGAGAGCCGAATTTCAGCCAATCACAGCGCGGCATTTCATAAAATGCTGTACCCTCATTGGTGGAAAGTTGGCTCACCCCGATCTGGCTCACCACTAAATGATTTAAAGATCCAGCTCTGGTCTATTACTGGGAAACATCCCCTTATGTACATCTTTTGACCACTCATAAACTAAGCAAATATTTTATAAGAATGCATTGTTATTTCTATTGTTTTAAACTTACACCACAAATAACAATAAAATCTATTCTACATAATTCACTTTGTATGTCCGTGCGTTAGAAAGTGTGTCCGAAAAGCTAAAGGGAAAATAAGAATTTCTAGGTTATTGAATATAGACGTATATTTTTCGGGAGCATCCTGTATACAACTTACTTGGTCTGTAAGTCTACCGTTCATTTCAAAATAAAAGTGATTTCCTATTATTACTTTATTATCATTCTATTTCCTTTTCTCTCTCTTTCTCTTTATTTATGAGCATTTGCTCTTTAACTCACTTTGTTCGTTTGTCTATCAATAATTCTTTGTGCTTAGCTACTTTTTTTCATCTTTGTTATTGGTATTATATATTAAAACAAATGTACATGCATGAATTTGACTACTACAATTAAAGCAGAGACAATGGGCTATTTATTACACTTGTCCCCAAAGTTTTCGAATAATGTTTTTTTTATTCGTTGGCTTAACTACTTTGGGTACTTTTACTAAATTTTGATTGATTGGTTTATTAAGTTGACTGCTCAAAGCGATAATTTTCTGTTTGATCATTGGGTATGTACATCAATTTATCGGCCATTGTTTTGACTCTTATCCCTTTAGATCTGTGCTATAAAAAAAAGTAGGACATTTGTTCATGTTCGTTTGTAGAGTTTTCATGGATGTTATCATTCCTGTTTTTATATCACTATAGTCTTCTTATTTTACAAAATATTACTAATCACTTGATAATGATTTGTAGATGAAACAAAGATAAAACTTACATTTTAGTGTCAAGTGCTCGACTAAATATGAATCCCAAACTAGATTGTGTGTCAAGAATACAATCAAACAGAGACAGTTGTACCCATAGGTAACGCAGCAATAATTATTTTCCCTCAAAAACAAGTAACTACAATACAGTTATCATCCTTTTAATAAAGTAAAAGTATCTCTGTCTGTCTGTCTGTACCAAAGGATCTCACTAACCGCTAAACCGATATGGTTCTCCTCTACAGTGTAGCTTCTCATAGGTCCTAGGAAGGTTTATAGCTATTTATGGGGAGAGGGTACCGCCACAATCACGAGAGAAATCGCCGAAAATAAAATAAATGTACATAAATAACTTGGATTCAAATGTTCAGGTGTAGTAAATGTAAACAGCTGGTCTGATATTGGGCTTTACTTTTCAGTGAAGCTTAGTATTTTCCCCTTCCCTTCCCTCATCTCAACTTTAAATCAGAATAAGCCTTAAAGTATCTTAAGTCAAGTACCTAGAGAATAATATTTTTTAACCTTCTTTTATTCTGAGGTGAATTATTAAAAAACTTTTGCCTCACTAAAATTAGTGAGGCTCACTAAAAATTTAGAGGGGATAAGAATTTAAGAATTCACCTCTGTAATGTAAAGAATTTTTTTTATTTTTCTGTTAAGATGTTTTAAGGCTCTTAACTATTTGAATTTAAGTCTTGGTATGGTTTTAATCTATTCGCTATGGTACTTTCTTTCAACTTGTATTTGCTAGAGGCAAACTAATAGTGCTTTGTAATCAAACAGTAAAAACATAAAAGGAAAAGGAAGAAGAAAATGAACACACAAGCTCTAATGGTGACAGACAAACGGACGTTCCTTTGACATAGAGTAGGTGCGCTGCTTCAAAGAAAAAAAAACAAGATTGATCTTTAACCTCATTTTCTGAACATAGCACATTTAAAATAAAGTAATATGTTCTGTGTGTTTATATTACATGTCTTGTTTTTAATTTTATTTTCAATACAGTTATTCAACCTTCATTATGAGATAATAATAAATATACATATACACTTTTACCTTAAATTAAATTACTAGCGGTTGCGCCTCTAGCATCTAGGGGCTCTTTATGAGACGGTATATAGGGAGGCAGAAAGATAGCCTAAAACCACACCCAGACTTATTAATGAAAAATAAAATAGCCTAAAACCATTCCAGGACCTAAAAGATGCTTAACTCTAAAGGAGAACCATATCGGTTCAGCGAATAGCGAAATCCTTTGCTACAGACAAAAAAGCTTACTACTTTATACATTAGGATTAAACACAACATATTAGGATTACCTATCTCAGCGAATCTTCTCTTTATTTGATTTAGAAGATTCGATTTTTTCATCTACTGGCCATAAAGTCGAGCACTTTTATGCGATTTTGAATTACTGAAGTCCAAATTGGCAGAGAGAAAAAAACATACAAAATCGCTTAATCAAATTTTGAAATATCTATACTTTTTATCTCGCAAAACGTACTCCATAAAGCTAAGGTTCCCTCGGTATTTCTGTAACTTTTGTAACGCTAGCTTCTCTTTTTGATCTTTGATGAAAGTTTAATTATTAAATCTTACTATTTTTGTAATCCATCAAAATAAAATATTTACCTCCGCTTGAAATGTTAGAATAGTTGAAAATGTACAGAGCATTAACAGATGATTTTTTTCTAGAAGTTTTTTATTTGGCTGTAATTATGTAAAATTTTATATTCTCATGCCAGTTACATAGTAAAATTTAGTTTACTACATATATATAACATTGATAACCTCAAATCTGACAGCCATACATATCCAGCTGTGAACTCATATATGTAGGTTTGTCCTTCTGTTCAACATTTACCAGCTTGCATGTTAATACAGCATACGGTTTTGATATATAAATTATATATCCTAATATATAAAGTAGTAAGCTTTTTTTGTCTGTAGCGAAGGATCTTGCTAATCGCTGAACCGATATGGTCCTCCTTTACAGTGAAGCTACTTATAGGCCTCGGGGTGGTTTAGGCTATTTTATTTTTATGAATAGTTTAAGTATGTATGGTTTTAGGCTATTTTTCTTCCCTTACACATTTCTTAGAATAGAAAGCCCCTAGGTGCTAGGGGCGCAGCCGCTAGTAATACAAAATAGAATTATGTATGTCCGTATGAAATGACTAGTTTCTACTGTCTCGCTGTGAGAAATTACCTGCGGCGTGCAGAGAGTTTTGATTTCTCCATAAACCCAAATCTGGGAGTTTTGATTTGTAGGTATATTAAGTTGTGTTTCCAAATGTTTTGACCACTAATCTTAATCTACAGAAGTGGTAATTTTGTGTATCATCATTAAGGATGTACATTATTTTAATGGTCATTGTCTAATTCCTTTAGATGGGGTGGTAAGTGAATTGGATTTGGAAGACAATCCCTATAATAAAGTAACAGGATCTTTGTATGTATGTCTGTCTGTACCGACGAATCTCACTAACCGCTGAACCGATATGGACTCCTTTACAGGGTAGCTTCTCAGAGGTCCTAGGAATGTTTATAAATATTTTGTGGGAGGGTACCACTAACCTCCCAAGAGAAGTCGTTCCCAGAGAAAAATTAACATCTCCAAAAAAATCATTTTTAAACTTAAATAAAAAAAGAAGGGGGGAATAGACCCCCTCCAACCAAATGAATCCCCCCCCCCCCGAATTTTTTTTCTATTTTTTTAAAATCTAAAATACAAAAAAATTATGTTATCGAAATTAATTGAATTATAAAGTAAAGTCAAAATAGAGGATGGAAAAATAGGTTATGAGTGGAGTAGATGTGCATTAATCAAAAAAAAATTTAATAAGGTATAAATAATAAAATTTGCTAATCAAAATAGAATAAAAAAAGATGTCTATGAGATTACTAAGAGCATTGCAGGTAAAGTACACAAATCAGGATCACACATCAGGAACAAGGATGGTTCACTCCTTAAAACTGATGAGGATATTCTAAAAAGATGGGTAGAGCATTTAACTGAACTGCTGAATCTTCCAGTTCCAGAGGAAGAAACTGAGATTCCACCCTCAGATGCACTTGACATTGACTGTCGAGCGCCAAATCTATTGGAAATCAAAGAGGCCATTAAAAGTTTGAAAAATAACAAGGCCGCTGGACCTGATAACATCCCAGCTGAGGTCATGAAAGCAGACCTAGACACATCTGCTGAGGCATTCCTACCTTTGATCACTAAGATATGGAATGATGAGTTATGCCCAGAGGACTGGAAAAATGGACATATCTCAATACTGGCCAAAAAAGGAGACTTGACCCAATGTGGAAACTACAGAGTGATAATGCTTCTTTCAGTACCTGGCCGTATCCTTAGTAAGATTCTTCTTAATAGAATAAAGAAGAAGGTTAATGAAAAGCTAAGACCTAATTAGGCTGGATTTAGACCAAACCGTTCCACTATTGATCAGATAACCTCTCTAAGAATCATCATAGAGCAATCCAAGGAATGGAACTCTGAGCTTTTTGTAAACTTTATTGACTACAAAAAAGCATTTGATTCTTTAGACAGGAAATCTCTCTGGAAGATCTGCCGACACTATGGCATTCCAGAAAAAATAATCAATATCATTAAAGCTATCTATAATACAAAGTAGAACGATGTCTGTCTGTCTGTTTGTTTGTAGCGAAAGATCTCGCTTACCGCTGAACCGATCGGGTTCTTCTTTACAGGGTAGCTTCTCATAGGTCCTGGGAAGGTTTGTAACTATTTTTTGGGGGGTGGGACACCCCTAACCCCCCAAAAACTAAAAAAATACCCCCCCTAGAATTTTTTTTTTAAATTTTTTTCACGAAAAATTAGTTTGATAAAACCTCTTGGGGCAAAGCCCCTAGAGGCTAGGGGCGAAGCCGCTAGTCTATCATAAAGGAGGTGGAAATGTTATGTATAAAGGTAAACTATCAACCTTTTTTGAGATTGTAACAGGTGTCAGACAAGGATGCCTTCTCTCTCCCTTCCTTTTCCTCCTTGCCATTGACTGGATCATGAAGAACTGTGAAAGCAATGATGGCATTCGCTGGCAGTTATTTGGCAATCCCAAATATTTGGGAGATCTGGACTTTGCTGATGATATTGCTTTGTTAACAAGCAATAGAAGTCAAATGCAAAGAAGGACTAACATGATAGCTGAAACTTCCAAGAAAGTTGGACTTGAAATAAATGTTCCAAAAACTAAAATACTCAGATTAAATGCAAACTCCCAAGAACCAATAACTATTGGAAACTAAATTCTTGAGGATGTTAACTGCTTTGAGTATCTTGGAAGTAAAATTGATGAAGCTGGAGGCACTTTGGCAGATGTTAAAACTTGAATTAACAAATCTAGAACAGCCTTTGCCAGCTTGAACAAAATTTGGAATTCTAACAACATCTCCATAAAGACCAAGTTAAGACTTTTCAAGTCAAATGTTCTCTCTGTTTTGCTGTATAGGGCCGAAACTTGGTTCCTAAATACAGCAGTGGTCTCCAAGCTACAGACATATGTCAACAAATGTCTTAGGAGAATCCACAAGATCTTTTGGCCAAACAAGATCACAAATGCTGAGCCTTTAGAGCGCAGTGATATGTCAGACATCAAACTGACAATAAAACAGAGAAAATGGAGATGGTTGGGGCACACTCTAAGGAAAGGGCATGATGATTTAACCAATCAAGCCTTGACTTGGGACCCCTTTACAGGAAAAAGGAAACCAGGTAGACGAAAAACAACCTGGAGGAGGGAATTCCTTGAAGAACTGAGGGAAGAGAATTTTTCATCTTTCAGTGGAGCCTTTACTGAGGCCCAATTCAAAGATAAATGGAGAACCATTGTGCGTGGCCTACGCTCTGAAAAGAAGAGATAAATGGCGATGATGATGATAAATAATAAAAAGACTGTAGACACCAGTCTTGTGTTTTTAATTGTGCAAAAATCATTTTTTAAGAAGAATGAATAAAACAAATTTTAATAACTGATAAGAATGTTTGTTTTAAATTTTAGGTTCATGGGCCTTCAAATATTATACAAACAAGGATGACATCATCCATGAAAACAAAGCTCTAAAATAAGACGGTATGACAAACAAACATAAACACTTTTAGAGTGTTAAAATTTAATAAGCAGAATATTAATCTATATTAAGTCTAAACAAAATTGTATATAAATTTGATAAAATAATAGTTCAATACAGAATACACTTTATGGACAAACTTTCAGTTTTAGGACTTGATTATGGTTGTTTTGCTCTTAACATTTTACCTTGTTGTTCTAGGTATCAATATTCCAAAAATCTCATGAATAGAATAAAAATGTTTTAAATGGACGTACGGACGTACTGGTAACTATTACAGAATTGCTCCGTCTTCTACATCGTACCTATATCTTACAGGAATTATCTTGCATAGTTTAAAGTCGATTGGACCCCTCTAACATGCTTAAATTTACAGTTACATACGGACGGACGTTCAGACAGACCCTACATACAGAAACGTCTCGCTTTTAATAAAACTACTAAAATTACGTGTAGTAGCACAGTGAAGAAATTATGATTCAAAATTTGCTAAAGACCTAAAACAAATAATTCAAGCAGAGGTAACCGGCGTTATTTCCTCTATCTACCTCCTATATTTACAAGGAGGAAGGGAACATTGGACTGTAATTTATTCGATGGTACCCAATGTTTTATAACCACGAATTAGCTTTGGGTTCTTTATCGAATTTTGATAGGTTGGTTCCAAACTATTAGTTTTCAACCAATAATTAATTAGTTTACAGATGGTGCAATTTGGATGTGAATCAATTTATCGGCTATTGTCTTATCCTTAATGATCCCTGTATATTTCCCTTTTCATATTTCGTGTATCAAATAACCCTTAAACCCCCGCGCCCTCCCCCACCCCCCAAACTCCCAGTCCCCTTTTTTTGTAACAAGTAATGTGTTGTGCGCATGAGCACGGAATATATTTCAAACTTTGTTTACATTTACCTTTCTCTGAATATTACTCATACGGATAATATATGCAGACAATTTTACAAGAGTAAGTCTAGTGTAAATTAAAATTTAAAACATAATTTCGTAATACTTTATACTTATATGCAGTGAATTTATATAAGTTTTATAAAATTTTCAACGTGTTACTTATCTTTCAAAATTAATATTTTACCTTTGAATTTAAGCAAACTTATTTTTAAATAATAAAAATACAATTGAGATTTTTTTATAAAAGATGTAGAAATGGTGATAATATAATTGTGGAGCCGGAAAGATTTTAAATTTGTAAATTCCATTTTTATATTTGTTAGTCATCCGGCTTAATTCATCATTGTATTAAATGTAATTTACATTTTTTTACGTGGTTTGCATTTCGGGTACTTAAAAAAAGATAGATTATTATCACATAATTTTTTTTTCTTTTTTGGTTTATATTGAAGAAAAATCAAATGAAACACCTACTTTCAAAAAGAACTGGAAAAAAAGTAATATTTTTTTTGTCTAAAGCTTAAGATTTCAATAACTACTGATCTGGTTGGGTTCTCTATTTTAAGTAAGCTTTACATAGATCTTGTAATGGTTTTAGGCTATTTCATATTCAGATTAAAGTCTTGGTTTTGTTCTTTTTTCTAGCCCATAGATTCTAGGGGCGCAACCGCTAGTATACTTTAAGGCAAGAAAAAATATACGTAATGACGTCAAAAACGAAACATGATAAAGCGACCTGTTTCAACTTAGATAAAAATTTATCAAGTTTGCTTGCGCGCGCTGTGAATGTTTATTCTTGAGCGCGCAAGCACACTCACAACACATACCTATACAGAAGAGGTTAACTCAAAAACAAAATAAATTAATTTTACACATTTATTAAGACATTACAAATTGTTTCGAACATGTTTGCTCTTTTCAGCTGTCAATGTAAAAAAAAATTTTATTATTATACACAAAAATCCTTAATTTATATTAAACTAGTAGAGTTTTTCATAGACAGACATCTTAAAAGAGTATTACATACAATGATACAGTATATAAATATATTTCTATAGTTTTCTTTCTGTTTTCAGATTTTTTCTCTAAAACAATGATATGCAGCTAACCCTTTAAAAACAATTTAATTAGTGAATCATGAATCTGTTAATATTTTCTATTTTTATTTTATTTTTACAAATAAACATCTCAAAAAGTGATTCTATTCTTCAACAGTTTAGTAATTCAACAAGTGATAATGGTGAAATTGTTCATGTTTACAATTCCAATGATAGGATTATACAAATGAGTTTAGAAACCAATATTTCCTTAAGTGCTGAGGATGAAATAGTTATGGTTGTCAGATTTGATCATATTATTGATTTATGGCGGGTGGCCCATCAAAATAGCGCTGTAACACAACAAGAAACAGCGAAGAACCACACAAAAAATTTATGTCTTTCCAAATCTGACTCTTCAAAAAATATAACAATAACAGTGTTGAAAAATAAAAAGATAATACCCTACACATTGACAATATCAGAACATATGCAAGTGTCTCTTACAAGACCTAATAAAACTTTAGCTGGCATTTATGTGAGCCACAGTAAACCCGCCCTTGTTCGTATCGAATTAGATCCAGCTGCAACTGAGGGTAAGCGCTTCCAACTGGAGGTAAGGAACCAGAGCCTGGCTGCCTGCGCGCTGGTCTCCGTTATATCAACAGATGAAATATGTCCGGATAAGCTGGGAATTGGTGGTTCCACCGTGGTGGGAACAGTAAACTACGCGCTACGACAATCCATGCTGGAGCAGGCATCAATATTACTTCCACAAAACTTCAACAATGACAGCTTGTATGTTATTGTAGCACTGAAGACAACCCAGGAGGGATGTACTTTCAACAAGACCGAGATTATTGAGAACAGCGGGGTGGATCATCTAGTTGTTAGCATGGAGCTGAAGGAGCAGAGCGAGAGTGTGTGGGTGTCTGTGGTGGCTGTTTTGGGCATTTACCTGGCCATCATTGCTTTTCTTAGCTTCATTTACAACTGTCTTGCTAGGTAGGTCATTGGAATTTTTTACATCCAAATTGTTTTTTTATTTTCCCCCCTAGGTAAAAAAGGAAAGCATTTGCAAATATTGTACCTAAACAAATTTGCTTTTTTATAAAATATTTATTTTCAACTTATAAAGTCAACCTAAAATTAAAAACTTAAGAGGTTCAATGGTTATCGAACTCTTAACTGGCAAACAAAAACCTGGCTGCTTTATATGTGTGATGGGATTGCTCTTAAAATTGTTTTATAACTAATTACCTACCTAGGTATAGAAAATTCTAGAACACCTGACCAAATATAGCCTTTTTTCTAAAAAAAAATATTAAGAAATGGCCTTTCATGCTTTTTATTGTGGAGCAAAATACAAAACTGTTAATACATTCACAATATGGCTTCGAAACCGATGAATATCCGCTTGATTAAAACCGGTTCTCAGCCGCACCGAAAAATCTTGTGTACCATCGTACTACATAAATTTTCCACACATATCAAAACAAAATTATAACAATTTTGTAAGTCCGGGGCTATCAAAACTGGTTTTAATATAATATATTTTTTCGTTTTAATATCCGCGGAAAGCTGTCTATATTACGATGCGATGAATAACTATTCCAATATTTTTTCAGAGATTTGAAGTTTGAGGGTGTGTATGGAACGTATGACAGAAAAGTAAACCACATTAAGGATAGAAGTGTCTTCCAAAAATTAAGAAGATTTACTAGAAAGGTACGTACATTTAAAAAAACCAGATAGTTTTAAAAAAAATAAGTTTTGCTTCGAAACCGATTAAAATCCGGTGGATGGGAACCGGTTATCAGTTACGCTGAAATATCATGTATACCTTCATAAATAATTTATTTTGATATCTACAGAAAGTTGTCTGTAATAAGATGCGATAAATAACTATTATTTCATTAAAATAATGAAGGTTGCAAGGGTGGAAAAAGCATGAACATTTTATGCATTTCATATTCTAAATCACATTTAAGAGGATAGGTTACCCAAAAAAGTCTTCTTTTCTTGTATTGACCGCTCTGACAAGTACAACCTACCGTTTTTATTGTATATGTACAATCTATGTATGAAATTCCGAAAAGAAAACGTAGTAGCGGGTTTCGTCGTATTTTCACAGTAGCCTTACTTATATTTCTATCCCCTGTGGGGGGCTCTAACCATGCGAGGCCAATTTACTAACCCTACGGGGCAATCATTAACATCTACCTAACCTAACCTAAAATGACCTATCAAAAGTTACTGTGAAAATATGACGAAAATCACTATTTCGTTTTCTTTTCATGATGACAAAATGCCTAACTGGGTGAGGTCTCTATAGCTTTTAAAACAACATCTTTTCGACACCAATAAGCGAGCTAAATGTATTATAATTTAATAAGAAAAACGCATAATTATGTTAGAATTAAACAAATGTTTTGTTTTAGGCACGTTCTCCTGTCCTAGCTAAAGAAACAAACCCCTGTGAACAACGAGCATACCAACAGACACTAAATAATAAAACAGAAAATCTAGATCCTACAGAAACTCTAGTAAATTTCACAGTCAGCCTTGCTCTTGATACAGTAGACAGTCCTACCACTGACGCTGTTGATGATCCCCAGAGTCATAGTCCTGACATAGCTCCCCTAGAGGATATTGTCGTTGCTAGTAGCACAACTCCTAGAAAGAAACCAAGTAAAAAGCGCAATTTTCCCTGGCAAAAAAGATTGAAATATTTCCAGCCCGACGAAGAGTCTGTTGATGGCAGAGATGAGGATGTTGTCCCGACTGAACAGGCCAACAAGGAAGATCTGCGCAAGAGGCGCATGACAGAGAACAATGTTGCCAGCGTGGCAGCTGATTATGCCAAGTCTGTCAAGGAAAGAACGAAGGCGGATAGACATGAGCGTGATAACTCATATCTATGGCTGACCGGTAAGAATTTTTAAACTACTTTTGGATCATGGAAAGAAAAGGAAGTAGCGGGTTTCGTCGTGTTTTCACATTAGCTTTCTCCTATTTCTAACTAATACTGAGAGGGGGGGGGGTCTAACCCCGCGGGGCCTTCATTAACATTGACCTAACCTAACCAAAAATAACCTATCAAAAGCTACTGTGAAAATACAATGAAATCCCCTAGGTACTTCGTTTTCTTTCAATACCATATTTTTTATTGGTATGTATTTATATAATCTTTAATGATTTCTATTCGTTTGAATCATGAATGTATGATTATTTTTACCTCAATTACATCTTTTGAATTTAATTCTATTAATGTGATTAAAAGCTTTCGCGCTCAAACAACTTTTACGGTACTATGATTATTTACCTATATCAGAAAATGTTTAATTTCTTTATTGTTTACTAGGATTGATGGGACTGTTCTATCTGTTGCCTGTTCTGCAGCTTGTTCTGAACCACCAACAAGTTTACCTAGATTCTGGCAACCAAGATGTCTGCTACTTTAACTTCAGATGCAAATACCAGTTTTGGATATTTGAAGATTTCGGCCATGTCTTCAGCAACCTTAGTTACATAATGTGCGGCTTTCTCTTCATATTTCTGGTCTACCGGAGAAAGATTAAATATGAGGAGCAGTGCTCCACCTGGGAGGACAGGTATCATCCAGAAAATTGTGGAATACCCGAGCAGTATGGCATTTACTATGCTCTGGGTCTAGCCCTCATAATGGAGGGATTTCTAAGTGCCTGCTACCATATTTGTCCGACTACAAAGAATTTTCAATTTGACACAACATTCATGTACACTATTGGCATCCTAGTGTTCCTCAAAGTCTACCAATTCCGCCATCCTGACATCACCCACAAAGCCAGAAGTATATTTCTTATCCTTGGCATTACCCTTACCATCGAGGTTATCGGTTACTACACTACAGACATGTTCTTCTGGGTCATCTTTGTGCTTCTTGAGCTTATCATCGTCACATGTCTCATCATCCAGCCTTACTACAGTAGGTACCTAAGCAACATTTGTCCCGGCATCAAGCTTGACTGGGACAGCATCCGAAACTTCTCCTGCTTTACGCCATGCAAGGACATCAAATTTGAAAATGAGGTCAGACGCAGCTGTGTGCGTTCAATTGTAGCTTTCTTGTTCAATGTTGGCCTTTGCGTTGTGATTCTATGGCTGCGGAAGCCTGGCGTGTCCAGGTATATTCTGATGCTGATACTCGCCAACATGATGATGTATGTCGCCTACTATGTCTACATGAAGTGCTACTACAGGTGTCGCTGTACTGATTTCCTTCCGAACGAGGGTCTAAGAAAGACATCGCTGATATACGCGCTTATTTCCGGCGCTTTTGCTGTCATAGCGTTGTATTATTTTACTACAGAACGCAAGAAAAGTTCTTATTCGCCGGCGGAATCTAGAAATATAAATTTTGAATGTGAAGTTGGAATATTTGATACTCACGACATGTGGCATTTTTGTTCGTCGTTTGGTTTGCTTTTTATGTTTATGTTCATTTTGACACTTGAGGACAACAACGTTGCCGAGAAAAGAAAAAACATGCCAGTTTTTTAATCGCAATATTTTGAAGCTGCATATAATGCCCATAAAATGACGTCATACAATACAATAGGCTAATATAATGGTCAATTAAAATGTATACTGGCCAATCATAGGTCATTCGTATTGTATGACGTCGTATTTCTTATAGGCACTATGAGCTGCTTGCAATATTTTCTGTAGCAATAACTATCAAGCTCATAAGTAGCACAGCAATAACACGTCATCAACGTATTTGGTTTGGTTAAACTTTCACAAGTTTTTATCAAATGCTCTTTTTATTTGATTTAAGTTATGTTTAAGCTTTTTAAAGTGTCTATAAAAAATGACGTCAAACTGGCCTATCATTGGTCAATTAAAATGTATAATGGCCTGTCATTGGTAATTTAGTCGGTGTATTGGCCTATCATTGCCCATTTCTATTGTATGACGTCATTTTTAAAGGCACTATAAGAGCTTCAGTTATAGTGTTTTACTTTTTAAAATCATTCAAAAAAAATCATTTTTTAACACAGATAAATTTACGCTCCTGTAAATTACTGTCGTACATACCCTATTCATAGTTTAGCTGCGGTACTAAAAATACTTTTGTGATAATAATAATTTGCCATAATCCAATCCATGCATGTAATCCTTTAATTGAAATCCATTTCAATCCAAAACAATTCTAAGTATTTGTTTATGTCATTTTAGAATCACATTATATATTGTAACACGGAGCAATAGAAAGATTTGCATTAACAATATGGGATGTTTTCATTCGAGGATTTTTTTCTCAATGTTTTTTTTCAGTTCGAAGTTTTTTAAATGTTTTCGAAACCTTGAAAAATACATTGAAAACCTAATCTTCATTGGAATTTTTAGTGTTTGTAAACTTTGAAATATCAAAGCATTAAAAAAACAGTAGAAACTTAATCATCATGTGAATCGCCAAAGCTTGTAAAAATGTTAATGTTTCCTCTACTAACAAAAAACCTTGAATAAAAACTGCCATGACTGTGATTTTTTACCCTTTGGTTTAACATTATTAATGTTTTTTTTAAGTAGTGAAAACATTACCCCAATGTGGCACAAATACTCTATAGCTGGTTATTTAGTCTTAACTGTTGGTTATTCACAAGCATTATATACAAAGAATAACAATTAAGAAAAATAATTTTGCTTTTACAATATTCAACTTTCTTTGTTTTATTAATATTTTAAATATGTTCTTTATTTAATTGATTGATTAATTAGCCTATAGTATCTTAGGGTTTGGACCTAAATAGTCATTGAGTAGGCAGAAACACTTTTGTATAGCCACTAGGGTCAACTCAAGCTCTACGTTTAAGCACATTATGACTCGATCCGCTATCTCATGAGAGCTACTCATTATTACCTCACCCTCGCCGAGTATGGCAGGTGTCCCAAATTAAGTCTTTTTTTAAAAAGCTTTATTTTATCAATTTTTTAAATTAAATTCTATTGTGATAATATTGAATCAAAACTGTTATAACAGTAATAACTTTTTTTTTAATTTTTGTCTTTTTTGTTATTTTTATATTTAATAAAAGTGTTATATTAAAAGTTTATCAGTTTATTTACTTATTTACTCAGTTCTTTCAGTTCTTATATACTAAAGTAGCTGGATGTGTGTCAATTTATTCATGATTCTCCCTTAAAACAAGGATGACAACATTCATAAAATCGAAGCTAGAAAATCAGAAGGAAGGACAAACGAACAATAACACTTTTAGAGTGTCATAACTAGATAAGCAGATCATTAGTTTGTAAGTCTAAACAAAATTGTACATAAATTTATAAAATTCTTAACATTAAGGAGGAAGTTACAGACAAACGTACATACCCTGATTATAGCAAAGCTTTAAAAATCTAACGTAAGGTTATATTTAGCAGTACCAAAACTATTACAGATTGTAGCAATCTTTTTGCCCCAATTATTTTTTGCCTAATACTCTGGTTCAGTGAATCCAAGACCAGGGATCTAAAGACAATAACCGATAAATTGATGTACATCCCCAACGATGATACACAAAATTCTTTCTGTAGAATACAATTGTTCGTTGAAATGTTTGAACACTTAACTTAATGAACCAACCAATCAAAGTTCAGTATAGTCCCCAAGGTTGTTGCACCTACGAATAAGAAAACGTTATTATAAAACTTTGGGGACCAGTGTAATAAACAGCCCAATGTCCCCTTCCTTGCTGATCCAAAACAATACAAGAAGGTCGGAAGTGAGTGTGCTATCACATCCACATATAGTCATATCCGATTTGTGTTTAATATTCGCACAAATTCACTATAATAAACAAAGTATTTGTGTAATGGTGAGAGTAAAGGATTAGAGACTGGCCTTGATTGATGTATTCAGTAATAGTTTTATTATTTATCCTTCTAATAAGGAAAAAGGATCTCTGTCTTCCTGTCTGTCTACCGAAGGATATCACTAACCCCAGAACCGATATGGTTCTCCTTTACAGTGTAGCTTCTCATAGGCCTTGGGAAGGTTTATAACTATTTCTAGGGAGGGTACCACCACCATCCCAAGAGAAATAGTGATGAGAGTATAGGATTAGAGACAGGCCTTGATTAATGTATTTAGTAATATTTTGGTTGATGAATTCAGTATTTGCTTGACTTTTAATAGATAATGTGTTTCATTTACATACAAAAAAAACAGCGAGTTTTTTTAGAAAGCTGCAATCGTTCATCCTCAAAATCTTAAATAAGCCACCAGATGTAGTAGTTGCAGCCGGCCTGAGTTTTCAGCTGTGCTGAAATTCTAACACCACACTCAGATACTAGCTTCACCACTAGCCTCTAGGGAGGTAGAGGAGTTCGAGAAAATAGCTATAAACCATCCAAGGATATTTAAAAAGCCCGAAAAATACAACAAATTCGGACCATTAATTTTAGAGATCATTAGCTTCAGACAAAAAAAAACCTTACTTCTATTATTATAGGATAGGATTCAAATGAATTAAGGATCTAAAATCATTTTGCAATCACTAATTGTAGTTTTTCTTCATACTTTTTGTATCTTTACTATGTCAATTATTGTTCTTTATAAATTCAAATTTAAATCTTCGGGGATTATAAACTTTTGTCGCATTATTTGTTCCAATTATTTTATTTCTTTATTATCCTTCTATAGAAAGTAGTAAAGTTTTTTTGTCGGATGCTCAAGATTTCAATAAGTACTGAATCGATTGGGTTCTCTATTATATGAAATAGGTCCTGGATGTTTAAGGCTATTTTTTAAAATCTTTCCAGATGCTAGGGCACAGCTGTTAGTGTAAATAATTGTACTTGTTAAACTCAAATTTATGAGCATTTTCCGAAACAAATACCTTACTATAATTATACCGCACACTTTCTCTTTCATACAAATTCCCAGGGTGGGAGGGAACAATAGGCTTTTAGACTGTGTATTAGGTTAGGCCAAGATAAGTGGGGTAAGTAGCAGCCCCGCAGGGATATAGCTCGAGGAGGATACTGAAATTGATGAACACATTGTAGAACCAGCCAGAGAGAGAGGGGGACAATGAGCTGTTTATTTCACTAGTCTCCAAAGTTTTATAATAACATTTCCTTAATCTTTGTCTAAACAAATTTAGAGACCTTTATTAAACTTCTATTAATTGGTTTATTAAGTTGAGTGTCCAAAAATTTTAACTACTAACATTAATCTACAGAAGGGTTAAAATAGTTGGGGATGTACATTAATTGTCTTATCCCTTTAAATCCCTGACAAATTCCCTACTTTCATTTAGAGGGAATAAAGTTATAATTTTGAGCATAAACTATTCAAGACAATTAATTACTGTATCTGCTACTCCGCGCCGCCCCCAGAATACTTTATTCGCCCAGGGAAATAGGGATGGGACATAAATTCATTTTCTTGATTGTCTTAGACTTTGGGTACTAGAAGTAATGAAACTTTTCTGATTCTGGCTTATTCGGGTATAGTCTTTTTTGTGGCAACGCCCCTTAAGGGACGATTCTTCGTATTTTCACAGTAGCTTTTCTCCTATTTCTAGCCCCTGCGGGGGGGGGGGGGGGGCTAAAACTGAAGGGCAAATTTCCTAACCCTGCGGAACAATCACCTAACCCAATATAACCTAACTTAAAATAACCTATTAAAAGCCATTTTAAAAATACGACGAATCGCCCCTTAAGGGGCGTTGCCACGAAAGGGACTATACCCGCTTATTCTAAGGGGAGTAGCCGCTAGTAATATATAAATGATTAACAATGTTAAGGGTAAGTGGGTTAGATTTAAGTAATAATAAAATATCCTTTACATTTTGTTTCTATTAAATTGTTAATAAATTAAAATTAATTTTGTAATTAGGTAAAGATTCTCAGTAAATGGTAAAGGAGGTACCTATCCTTCCGTTTATAAACAGACACACAAACTCCCCCATGGAGGGAGGGAACATTTGCCTGTATATAACACTATAGTCTCCAAAGTTTTTAAAACTTTGTTTTCTTATTCGTTGGTTTACCAACTTTGGGGACTATTATTAAATTTTGATTGATTAGTTCATTAAGTTGAGCGTCCGAACGTTTCAACCACTAATTGTAATCATCATTGGGGATGTACATCAGTTTGTGAACCTTTGTCTTATCCCTTTAGATCCCTGCAAACCCCCCCGCCCCAAATTGTGGGACAAAAGTTAAAAACTTACTATTGAACTATTAAATAGAGAAAGGAATGATTAAGATTGATGGTGAAAGAAAACGAAATCGAAAAGAATGTAAAATAGAAAGAAAGAGAGAGAGAAATAGAGAGAGCGAAAGAGAGAGAGAGAGAGAGAGAGAGAGAGAGAGAGAGGGAGAGAGAGAGAGAGAGAGAGAGAGAAAGAGAGAGAGAGAAAGAGAAAGAGAAGGAATGCATGAATGGCGCAACAAAGGAGAAATCCTACTGCATGAGTATATAGAAAGAGAAAGGGTCAAACAAATCTTAAGAAAGGATAAGAGGCCAGGGATCTAAAGGGATAAGACAATGGCCAATAAATTGATGTACATTCCCAATGATGATACTTAAAATGATCCCTTATGTAGATTGAAATGAGTGGTTGAAACGTCCGAACACTCAACCTAATGAAGCGACCAATCCAAGTACCCAAAGTTGTTAAGCCAACGAATAAGAAAAGGTTATTATAAAACTTTGGGTACTAGTGTAATAAACAGCCCATTGTCCCCTCTCTCTCTCTCTCTGATAAGAGGTGCTCCGACGGAGGAGATACATTGTGTTCCAGGTATTGTGCTCTGGGGAGTTGTCCAGCAAAGAGACACAGAGAGAAAGAGAGAGAGAGAGAGAGAGAGAGAGAGAGAGAGAGAGAGAGAGAGAGAGAGAGAGAGAGAGAGAGAGAGAGAGAGAGAGAGAGAGAGAGAGAAAGTAAAGGATAGGAAAGGAGAGAGAAGGAAGACAGTAGCTGTAAAAGAGAAACGTTTGGAGCAAGGCGTTCGGACAGTAGATTAATTCAGTTTCAACTCATCCGTTACAGTGAAACAAAATTGAACCCAATATACTATCTTAAATTCGATTGTTAGAAGGAATACAAAGTGATTTAAATTTGGACAGGTATAATTATTTTTTCATCCTTAAATAAAAAATACGGAATATTTTTTTTAAATATTAAACTTTTAAGAGTTAAATTTACATTGATTTGATATCTGACCTTTTGATATTTATAAATCAAAAGTTTTATATTTTTAATGGATTTTTTGCCTAAATACTCATCAAGAAATTTACTACTAAATTTTTCATTGAAAATTTCTAGCTTAAAAACAATTCAAAAAGTATTTTGGTAAAAAAAGTATTTATGGACAGTTTTGGAGTTTTCCTAGCATTGAAAACTGTAACAAATAAATCATTGTGTCAGTATAAAACAATTCAACTGTTGTAGTCAGTTTCTTGAGTTTTATATATAAAAAAATTAAGAAAAAAACCATCATATGCAAGTATTAGGTCGGCTAATGTCGACTAATTGATAATTTATAAAAGTGGTCATTGCTAACATATTATCAACGATTCAACATGCTATTTATTCTTTAAAATTGTTCGCTTCGTTTACTCGGTACCTATTTCTTGCCCCCCCCCCCCCCCGCCCACACACACTTTTTTCAAAACTTTATTTAGCCTCGGTGGGGAGATCTAACCTATGCGTGTCTAAATTTCTACAGGGTACAATCCATACGGTGCTCCTAAATAAGCTTTACTTAACCTAACTTAACATCAAAATAGATTTTTAAATTAAATTGTGTTTTTTATATTCAAATCGCTGACTATTCATAATACAAAAAAAAGTTGTCACAGCTGACATTTAATAGACATTTATTTTAAAAAATATTTATTAAAACCACTTATGTTGATACAATAACAGCACAAAAGTTTGACAAGAAAAAGTTCATTTCTGTCAATAAAATAAATGTATCGCAATCTTTATTAATACCAAGGACATGTTATAATTTACGAAGCCAAAAAAGCTGAACAATTTTTAGATCTAGAATACAACACATAACACAAAAAGTAACTACAGTAATCAACGAATTATTTATGCTCTACTTCGTTTAGACTCCATATTTATACTGTGTTGTGTATGACTCCAGCAGACGGAAGGACAGACATGCTCTAGTTATATTTAAGCGGCGTAACAAAACAAAATATTTCTAGCTTCACTTTCAATCAGAGAGGGAGGGGACATGGGCCTGTTTATTACTTTAGTCCCCAAAGTTGTATAATAACGATTCGTTGGCTCGACAACATTGGAATTTTTATTGAATTTTGATTGGTTTGTTGATAAAGTTGAGTGTCCTAACGTTTTAACCACTAATTTTAATCTACAGAATGGGAAATTTTGTGTATCATCATTGGGGATGTACATCAATTTATCGGCCATTGTCTTATCCCTTTAGATCCCTGACTTTCAATACGCTTGCAATTCTACTGTAAGCAAATTAAATTCAATTTATGATATTGCAAGTTTTGCAACATTTTCCCCGATACAAAGTGCAAGATGTAAATGTGACTGTTTGCTCATAAAAAAATTCTTACAGGAAAGAGGGTGTAAACCATCCTCCCCCAGATTTTATTATTTTACACCCAGAAAAGAGGGTGTAAACCATTCCCCCCCCGCCCTGAGTCTACAAATTTTATTATTTTACATCCCAGAAAAGTGAAAAGGCTCCTTAATTTAACAGTTAAGAGGAGTTTTAAAGAAGTGATTCAAACATTTTTAATTATTTAATTTCGTAGTAAAAATACTCTTTAATTCGAAATGTCCGTCTTACCGTCATATCTCCGTCTCTTTTTTATTTCTGACCCTTGAACATCTGCTCTACAACTCACTTTGTCCGTTTGCACATCCATATGTTTTGTGCCTCGCTTTTTATTGATTATGTCATTATTAGCTTAATTTATCTCAGTGCAAATATTTTACTTTAAATAAGCCTGTTTTAAAAGTTCATCATATAAACGTAAAAAAAGAAATTATTATTTCTGTTTTCGCGGAAAATTGCCAATAGTATTATGTACGAGAGAAAAATATTTTAAGAATGGATTTAAATTTATAGTGTTATTAGATTTAAAATGTTCAATATCTGTTGGTTGAAAGGTGTTTTTGTTAGAACGGACAAAATCGGTGTTCCATAGATAACGTACAAACACCAGTTTAATACAGGCTGGTAGGGGACATTGGGCTGTTTATTACACTAGTCCCCAAAATCTTATAATAACCTTTTCTTGTTCGTTGGCTCAACAACTATGGGGACTTTTATCAAATTTTGATTGGTTTGGTAAGTTCATTAAATTGAGTGTCCAGGCGTTTCAATCACTAATTGTAATCTATACAGGAAGGGAAATTTTATGGAGATAATTATTGGGGATAATCATCAATTTATCTGCCATTGTCTTGTCCCATTAGATCTCTAATTTTAATAAACTGTCAAAATTGTGTTAATGGCTATTTTTTTGGCAAACCTCAAAATAGAAAATGATTACTTGAACGTTAAAAGATAACAATTCAGTTACTGAAAGAGGAGTTACCATAAGCCTGACGATAACAATGATGGATTTTTTTTGGTTTAAAAGTTTGGATACTGCTAGTTGTAAACCAACTTATTAAGATTTATTTTTATTTTTACAAATAAAAGAAAGAATTTATAAAACTTTGGGTACCAGCATGATTTAAGGTCCAATTACCCACCCCTTTTTTGTCAACAATAAAATTGTCCTAGAAAATTTAAACATCAAAAAGGTTCACATAAGATAAATATGTACCTCATTATATGATGGATTTTATTTTGATAGTTTGACATTCCGAATTATAATTTGACACTGATAATAGTTAAACTTGATGATAATAAAAGTAAAACTTTTAAGCACTTGAAGGAAATGGGACACTAGGATTATCAAGCGACTAAAATATTCAAATTGCACCACTAAATTTTCAAACAACAAGGATGACAACATCCAAAAAAGCGAAGCACTGAAACGGTAGGACAAACGGACATGAACACTTATATAGTGTCAGAACTGAATAATCAGAATATAAATGTATAAGAGTCAAAGCAAAATTGTAAGTAAATTTGTTGAAAAACTGCTTTATACAGGATAATGTTTATAGACATACTTACATATTTAGGACTTGATTATAGAGTTGCTTCGCTTATAACATTATACTTTGTTGTCTCAGAAATCAATATACCAAAAATCAAATCAATCGGATAATTAGATCACATAAAATTTTTTGTTAAAAAAGTAAAAAAAAATCAACATGTTTAAAATGGACGTACGGAAATTTTGGTAATGATTATAGAGTTGCTACGCTTTCTAAATCGTACCTAACTACTATAAAGGAATCACCATGCAAAATTTGAAATCGATAGGACAATTCTAGCATGCCTAAATTAACGAAAAAAGCTATCCGTTACGGACGGACGGACGGACCGACCCTAATTATAGAAAAGCTTCGCTTTTAATTTAAAAATAAAACAATACTAGAATGAGTATAAAATGAGTTTGAAAACTGGTTATGGACTTATTAGAAGTAAATAAATTAGCGGGACATTTCCTCATTTCTTTCAATAGTTTAAGTTTTGCATTTTTATAATCATATTGTCCAAATTAACACATTTTGGATAAAAACAACTCATACTCATACGATTTGGTTTTATTCTAGCGGCAATATCACTCATCGCTGTTGATATTTATCCGGAAATGGTGGGCCAACACAAAATCTAATATCCAATATAAAATTGAAAATTTTGTTATTTTTAGCAAATTCATGACTAGCAGTGAAATATTTAACAGGAAAATATAAAAAATAAAAAGAATTTGTCCAAACCTGTCGACTATTAAAAGCAGCGTTGCGGAGCCGTTTGAATTTGGTGCGGCTCCGGTTCCGGCTCCGGCTCCGCGGAGCCTTCTGTGATGATGGCCGCTCCGGCTCCGACCTAAAATCAGGAAAAACTCAACATATTTTTTTCCCCACGTCTATTTTTGACTTTTGAAGGTTTTAAAAGTTCAATTTTTGATAAAAATGGACTTGAAAAACTTAAAAGGGGCATTTGCACATGACAAAACAGAGTTACCAAATTATAATTTATAAAAAATCTCTTTCTTTATCTAGTCCGAAGCCGGAGCCGTTTTTTAACAAAAATTACGGCTCCAGCTCCGGCTCCGGCTTCAGCAAAATATGGCGGCTCCACGGTTCTCGGCTCCGAGTCCACAACACTGATTAAAAGTATTATTTGTACAATTGTAAAACAAATATGATTTTTTTCTTAAAATTCCTCAAAATTTAGTATAAAGTTTTTTTTAAAGGGGGGGGGGGGTGCTATTAATATTTAGTTCATTTTGCTCACGGTTTACGAGCTTACGGCACCTGGCTCAAAAATCTACAAAGCATTTGTTTTCATCATGGCTCAGAACCGTAAATGAATCGTTCTATAGGATTGAAGCCTTGTCGAAAAAATATTACAACCTTTTTTTTCTTTTAAAGATTTAGCCTCTTTGGACAATTCCATCATGTAATTACTTATCCAGTATGGCTTAGAAACCGATTAATATCCGCTGGATTTGAACAGAATCTCAGCTAAACTGAAAAATCATGTATAGCACCGTATAACAAAAAAAATCCAAGAACACCAGTTTTGTATGCTGAGGCCTTCAGCACCTCGTTTCATTTAAATGTCCGGCGGAAAGCTGTCTATAATACGATGCGATAAATAATTATTCTCCTTCTCACTAAGACAAGAAAGTATTATGCCTTTATGTACAATACATCATCCTAGATCAAGCAAATTTTTAGTTTATATCCTAATTTTTGTTTGTAGTCTACCCTTCCCCATCCAACACAAAAAAAAAACTAAGAGAAAGATTTAAATACAAATTTTAAAACCAGCTAAATTTTAGCTTCTTCTACAAAGTGTTATCAATTTAAGTGCTCCTGTCGGATTCCCATTCCTGCGGGGCTGATACTTAGCCCAATAATCTTTACCTAACCTAAGTTAAAATCATACTTATGAATTCCTGCTGAAAAAAAACGAACATGTTTGGTTACAAATTCCATCCAAATCGAAACCTTAACGTGAATGAAGAAATAACACTATATTTTATTGGAAGGTTGGGGAGAGATACCCCTTCCCCCCTCCCCCCCAAAAAAACCTTTCCTGAACCTATTAGAAGCTTCACTGTAAAGGAGAACCAACCATATCAGTTGAGCGGTTAGCGATATCCTTCACAACAGCCAAAAATACTTACTACTTTTTATAATAGAATATGAAATATGCCAATGGGAGGTTAGCGAGGCACCGCTAAAATATGAGATTTTGATAAATTTTCTTCTTTTCTTCTCACCCGTGCATGATAGATTAATCTATTCAGGAAGAAAGAGTGGTATCAGGCACGGATCTAAAGGGATTAGACAATGGCCGATAAATTAATTTACATCCCCAATTATGATACACAAAACTATCCCTATTGTAGATTACAATTAGTGGTTACAACGTTTGAACTAACTTATTAGACCAAACTATCAATATACAATAAGGGCCACAACAAATAATAAAACGTTATTAAAAACTTTAGTTACTAGTAAAATAAACAGCCCAATGACCCCTCCCTCCCTGGGTATCAGGCGCCTTTGTACATTGTAAAAATGGGCGAATAAATGGTTTCTTTAAAACCAAATATTTACAAAATTGATTAGAAAGCTGTTAGAAACACTTTATCAATGCAATAATCTCTCATAACATCCACGTATTCTATATCCGTTGTAATTGGGGTTAGTCCAAGATGCAAATCATCCTGCTAGCCACTTAGTCATATTTACTGAAGCCCTGATTGATAACCCACAATTCATTCCATAAGATCTAAAGTGACAAGGATGACTAAATCCATAGTGAAGGATATAAAATCTTTAATAAACAAACAGATAAGTGAGTTATATAGATGTTCAAAAGGAAAAAGAAACAGTATATGTGATCATCAAACAATAGAAAATCATTAAACCTTTCAAGAATAAATTTGATGTCTTGTAAAATTTTGTAGCATAGCTGTCAGACTGACGGACCAAGAACATGAGTTTTTGCTGGTAAGGGGTATCTAATAAAAAGCAGCTCTCTCCTAAATAGCAGCCGAGATAATCGAATTACTCCTAAAATTTACAGAATGAATAATTATTGGACGGGCGGACAGACAGACAAATTTAAATATAGAAAAGCTTCGCTTCTTATAAGTAAGTATAGTGGGAAAGTTAAAAAGTGATAATAAATATCATAGAGCGGCTGAACATCATGCTTTTAAATCTTAGTTTTTGTAAATATATATTTCTTAACAATACTCAATGAGATTTTAGTTTCATTTCTATTAATTTCGTATTATTTACTCTAAAGTCTTTGAATTTTTTTTATTTTAAATGAAAGTAGAAAAGCCGTTTTATTACATTTAAATCCTTTCAAGGCCCTCACTGATCTATGTATAAAACTTGTAGATGTACTTACTTAAATTGAGTAGAAATTTCTCAATTTATCAGATTAGTTATGTAAGATAAGAACCTTCACATTTTATGAGAAGCAAAGCTACTCTATGACTAAGCTATGTTCGTCTTTCTGGCATTTAACGTTGAGTAAATTGTTGAATCATATTCTAATAGATTTTTAAAGATTTAGACACATTTAGTCATATTCTTCGTATTAGTAAAATTGTTTCATTTTTCACTGAAATGGCTATCATGATTATATATACAAAAAGCGCAATAGTTATTTACCGCATCGTATTATAAACAGCTTTCTGCGGATATGAAAATGTGCGATTATAAGATTAAAACCAGTTTTTAACCCCGAGATGCCGAAGGCTAATGATTGTACATTTTTATATTCGAAGAAAACTGGATATAATACGATACGATTCATGATTTTTCATTATGGCTTTGAACTGGTTATAATCCACCGAATATTCTTTAAGATATTACTGGGTTGTTATTATTGCGCTATTTATGATGATTATTATCCTTGTGAAGCTTTTGCAAGTCTATCATGAATAAAATGTTCTAATTCTAACAATTTTTTATCGGATTTAAATTTGTCAAAAATATCTTAACAATATTGATGTAGATTACTGTAATTTCTAGTATTGCTTCGAAACTAATTAATATCCGCTGGATCAGAATCGGTTTTTAAGAGCTTTTAAAACCACCCGAAGACAAAAATCTAAAAAAAAATCAGCCTAAAGCCATTCCAGATCCTATATGATGCTTTCCTTAAAAGGAGAACTCAATCAGTTCAGTACTATAAAAAAAATTTGAACTTCAGACAAAAAAAAACTTTAAAATAGGATATCGTCCCTAGTAAAAAGATTTCCTATATTATATGACGGACACTCAAACACACATCTATCTACTTTAGTTTGGGGAAAGTATAAATATTTATAAATATATTTTAGATATTTTATCCTTAAATAGAATTTAAGAATTTACCTTCCCTTAAATAGATTATCAAATTCCTTACTAATGAATGTAATTTTAAGCTAAAGATTGCAAATGATAGCGCAGCTTCTTTATAATTTTGATGTTGAGAGGTTTGCAGCTAGTCTACAACTAGGGTTGTTCTTCTATTCTTTTTGGAGATGCGATTCTCAATTTTCAAATTCTTTGAACGTACATATAAGACTTTTACAGAAATGCTTCGCATCCAAAACTATCTATCTATGCTTGATATAAAGTTAACACTTTATAGAGCAGATTATGAATATTTGATTGATGTGTGCCCCGCAATTATCCAGTAGCAATCAGGCGCAAGACACAATTACTTTAGCTAGGCCCAAGGCATTATTTGTATCCTTTTATGCATTCATAGGCCTATCTCTACCTATATGACACCATATATGGGTAACGCTAGCCTATTCATGGTAATTTGTATGTGATTTGCTAATAGTATATGTTTATTAAAGACATTATGTTTATTGTTAAAGTAACCATGTAAATAATCAGTACAAATATGTATGCCTACAACCATGCCTGATTTACGTCACATATTAACATACAGACATTTAATTGCACAGACAAACACTAAGATCCTGGTCCAAAGCTAATGTTATAGCATGTACCTCTTAAATTTATTTAGTTATTTATTGACTCTCCTACCATCAACTTCTCTTTCTGGCTTTAAAAGGTAATGACTTAGTTGTTTGGCATGCATTGTAGTTTAAATTTAGGACCCTTAGTACTTAGCATGAATTGAGCTTAGGCCTTATGTTAGAATTCTAACACTTAGCACAATTCACTGCTTGGGACTTAGGGCACATTTTCTGTCCTACTCTACTTATGATTTTAACACTTATCCTGTAAATATTTTCATACTTAACTTATGCACTTGTAATATAAATACACTTTATAAAAACATTTTCCTTCCTTAATACTTAATATACTTATATAATTCTGACCGAATATCAAAACCAACCATTTATTCTTAGATTAAAGCAACATAATACTTCGCGTGGGTCTTTTGTTGAGCTTCCACCAGCTCAACCAAATTCGTATTATACTTGTGGGAATAGAGGGTTAAGCATTCTAAACAAACGAACCGACGATGAGAATGTCTATGTGTATTGCAGTAAAAGTAGGTTTTTAGTAGTACTCATAGAAGAGCGGTCTCCATACCTAAATTTGGACAAACGCCCCATTCGCACACACATTTTGACCGTTTAAGACAGCATACTTTAGGGTCTTGACAGCCGCAAGGCTCTGGTTGAATTCAAGTATTGCGACTGCGGTTTAGGGTGGCCGCGGCTAAATGTGGTTTGGATGTTTACCAGGGATCGGAAGCCGCGCGTAAGCCGCGTGTAAGCCTCAGTGAAATCGTCATTTTATCACTGTAAAATTTAGCTGGATGTATAAAACTGTCTCTTTAGTAGACAATCCTTCTTTCAAAAATTTCTTTTTCTGCTCACAAGCAGGTTTAAAACTGAGGCTTATGCGCGGCTGAGGCGCGGCTTCCGAACCATGTGTTTAACTTTTAACTACGGCTAAAAATGCCTGTATTGAAATTTAGTGACTTGGGCTGAGGCTTTGTAATTGGCTTGTTAGACGACGTGTGGCTATTGGTGAGGCTTCTGTAAGCCGTGCGGTTGTATGCATCTGAGGTTGCGGCTGTCGAGCATATCACTTATAATAACAAAGAAATTGTAATCTTCAGTGGTTTATGACAATAACCATGAAAATAAGATACTTTGCTTTTATAACCATCAAAAATTTTGTCACCTTATGTCATTGCTGTGCAACTTATAGACATACTTGTCCTAGTTGTCTTAAATTTCTACATAGCATCCTTATTTATACCCCCAGCTTTGGGGAATTTTATTGCTCCGCTTAAATTCTCAGGATTAAACTTTTTCATTTTAAATTCCTGATAATATACAGAAAATGTTTTTATACTTTTTAAGGAAAGAAAAAGAGTGAAAATTTTGAATTTATATCAAATTTAGAAATTTATAATTCAAAGGATTTGGATGTTTGTCTATTTTTTATGTCTGGTAACTCTAACGGGTTTATTTCTGCTTTTCAGGAAAGCTTTTCTAAAGAAAGTACACTTCTCAAACCACTTCTTTTCTTAAAATTTTGAAATAGAACGGGATGATAACATCCATAAAAGCGAAGCTCTGAAACGCTACGCTTTCTAAATCGTACATAACAGTTATGGGAATCATCTTGCAAAGTTTGAAATCGATAAGACAATTCTTACATGCCTAAATTAACAATAAGAGCTATCTGTTACGAAAATTATGAAAATTATAAACAACCAGAAACTTTGGAGAATCAGCGATTGTAGCATAACAAGGATGACAACATCCATAAAAGCGAAGCACTGAAACGGTAGGACAAACGGACATTAACACTTGTATAGTATCTATATAAACTGAATAATCAGAATTTAAAAGTATAAGAGCCGAAGCAAAATTGTAAGTAAATTTGTTGAAAAACTGCTTGAAGCAGGATAATGTTTATGGACATACTTATATTTTTGGACTTGATTATAGAGTTGCTTCGCTTATAATATTGTTCTTTGTTGTCCCAGGAATCAATATACCAAAAATCAGATCAAACAGATAATTAGAACACTTGAAAATTTGTTGTTAAAAAAGTAGAAAAATCAACATGTTTAAAATGGACGTACGGACATTCTGGTAATGATTATAGAGTTGCTACGCTTTCTAAATCGTACCCAACTACTACAGGAATCATCATGCAAAGTTTGAAATCGATAGGACAATTCTAACATGCCTAAATTAACGAATAAAAGCTATCTATCTCGGACGGACGTACGGACGGACGGACCGACCCTAATTATAGAAAAGCTTCGCTTTTAAAAAAAAGTTATAGACATGTGTTTACAAAATTTAAGTTTTTTTGTCACTAAGATGTCATTTATGAGTGTATAAGGTGTGCATTTTTATTAAGTTTATAAGCATGTGTGTGAAGCAGTTTTTTATGCTAGGGTTGACTCAAACTTATCGACCCTTTTCTTTCATTTTAGTTATAACAGGAAAAAAACATTGGGAAGGTGTTATTTTTTTCTAGGTGATTTTTTTTGAATAGTTATGAACATTCCCTGGGCCCAGGGGCGTCCAAGCTTTTTCATTTGGGGGGGGGGGGTAAAAATTTGAAAATAAATATTTTGGGGGTGCCAACGGCACCCCAAAGCTCATTTTTTTTTTTGGGGGGGGGGGGGAGTAATCCTTATATCATAGAGGTAATTTTTTTTTTTTTTGGGGGGGGGGTAAAAATTGAAAATTCAGAATTTTGGGTGTGCACCCCCAAATTCATTTGGGGGGTGGGTAATCACCCCTTTACCCCCCCCCCCCTTAAACGTCTTTGCCTGGGCCTATAAGAAGCTTCACTAAGAAGCTATACGAACTATATCATACTAGCAGTTAGCGAGGTCCTAAGGTACAGACAGACAGACACACACAAGACATCCTGTTACTTTTATATATAGATATTTATATCTCACAAAAAACCATGAGTGACAGTCATGGTTTAAGATAAATGTGGTAAAAGACAGGCATCTCAAGGGATAAGATAGTGGATGATAAATTTATGTTCATTTCCAATTATAATGAACATAATTGTAGATTAAGATTTTTGAAAGATACTGATAGTTTAAGCAAATCAATTAAGACTAAATGATAAAAATACCCAAGGTATTTACGTATGAGAGAACTCATTTATAAACCTTTTGGTTACAAGTATAATTTTTTGTCCATAGTCCACTCCCTACTTGGGTAAATCTATAATATCAAGATATTATGTAGTGCCAAGAAACTAAATTAATATGATAAACATCTACAACTTATAAAAGATTGGCATAACCGTCCCCCCCCCCCCCAAAAAAAAAGTGATTTATTCCCTCCGCAATATCAAACAAAACAGCATAAAACTTGCCCATTACCAAATGTTTTCTCACTGCTATTTTAGAGGTATTAAGAAACACAAAGCACAGAACACATAAGATCACATAACACGTAAGAAAATATCGTCATCATATATAGACTAGCTACACACCTTAACTTTTTTGGTTCATGTGAAGGAAACGAAGTTTCGGGTTTAGTCGTAATTTCACAGTAGCTTTTGAAAAGTTATTTTAGGTTAGGTAAATGTTAATGATTAAACCGCAGGGTTAAAGCCCCCCGCAGGGGCTATAAATAGGAGATAAGCTACTGTGGAAATATCACGAAACCCGCAACTTCGTTTCCCTCACATGACCCAATTTTTTATGAAACGCATTTATTTAATATTTATATTGGGATATCTGAAAGCTTTTTATAGTGACTATAAAAATGTCATCATACAATAAAAATGACCAATGGTAGGCCAATACACAGACTAAATTAACAATGGCCGGCAAGTTTACATTTTAAATGACAAATGATAGGCCATTATGACGTCAATTTTTTATAGGCACTAGAAAAAAATCTTCGAATATCTGGCACATGTAAAGTAAAATATAGTAATATTCACATGATGTGATATGTCAGTGAAGTATTTGTTTATTTATCTTTAGTACAAGGCTTAGTCTCATACTTTTGCTTCATTTTATAGTAATAGTTATTTCTCGCATCGTATTATAAACGGCTTTCCGCGGATATAGAATGTACAATTATGAGATTAAAACTAGTTTTTTTAGCCCCGAGGTGACGAAGTCACCGGCTAAAAAAACTAGTTTTAATCTTATGATTGTACATTTCTATATTCGTAGAATGCTGGATATAATACGATGCTAGACATCGTTTTTTCGTATGGATGAGAACCAGTTCCTATCCACCGGATTCGAATGAATACGAGAAAGATATTTATCTATACTCGGGATTTATTTACAATAGTGATAACTAGGTTTACGTACAAATGATATAATAAATTAATTGCTAAATTTTTACGAATACAGTGATAACGATTTTGAAATTAAAATGGTTCATCATACTCTTTGTATTTGTGTTTCGTAATGTACACCTCCCCCCTCCTTCATTTATGGTATGGCTTTGAAGACGATTAATATCCGCTAGATTAAGATCGGTTCTCAGCCATACTGAAAAATCATGTATAGTTTCTTATTATACACAATTTTCCACGAATATTAAAATAAAAATTATATTAATACCAGTTTTGTTATCCCCGGCCTTCTCCCCCTCTGGTGCATTAAATAACTATTCTCGTTATTCGAAAATGATCTATACACCTAATCCTTAATATTCTCAAGACCAAAAATATTTATTTGTAAGGTCATAACCTAGAGTAGCTGAGCTTTTAAAAACTCTAACTTGAAAATATATTTTAAAACAGTTTTTCTAGTAGTTAAACAAGATTTTTAATGATAATATTTACATTGTTATGTTTTCTAGAGCTTAATTAAGAACATGTTTGTTTTACATGTAAATATTCACAAATATCAGGGAAAAGGGAATGATATTCTGACAAACAATTCTAATGTAAAATTTCTCCACAACCCCCTTCCCCTTTTCCTCCCCTTCTTACCCACCCCTCTTCAGGTAAATGAAACACTTTGAAAGGTTTCGTGATTTTTTTTTAATAAACTTTAAAAAGTTTCGTGATTTTTTGGTAGAATTTATTGTTAGAAAAGCTACCCCTGCATAAATATATACTTGTAATGTAAGTAGTGGCGTACACAGAGTTGTGCCAGGGGCTGCGTTTCGGAGCCGTTTGATTTTGGTGCGGCTCCGGCTCCAGCTCCGGCTCCGACCTAAAATCAAGAAAAACTCGACATATTTTTTCCCCCTTAAAAAAATACTTTTTTATTTTTGACTTTTGAAGGTTTTAAAAGTTTAATTTTTGATAAAAATGGAGTTGAAAAACTTAAAAAGGGCATTTGAACATGACAAAACAGAGTTACCAAATTATAATTTATAAAAAATCTCTTTATTTATCTAGTCCAGAGCCGTTTTTTAACGAAAATTACGGCTCCGGCTCCGGTTCAAGCAAAATATGGCGGCTCCACGGCTCCCGGCTCCGGCTCCGAAACACTGGCCAGGAGGATGCTAATCTCTTAAGCCAAAATAAAATTTGAGCACCTAAAGTCCACATACTCAAAAGTCCAAAAAGAATAAAAAATAGTGACAAATTGATGCTCAAATATTAACTCTACATATCATATTTAATGATAAATTATTTAAAAATGATTTGTATTTTATTTAAGTGGAAACTAATGTTTTTAATAAATCGCATAACAAATTGATACCACATAAAAGAATTTTAATAATGTAAAAAGTTTAATTATGAAATTATTTATTAAAACTATAACTTTAAGAAATATTTTTCATCTGATCAAAATTCTATACTCTGAGCATGATATATCCAATTACATATAAAGAAGTAAGGTTTTTTTTGTCTGTAGTTTAAGATATAGCTAACCACTGAACCGATTGAGTTCTCCACTTTATGCTACATTATGCATATTTTAACATTTAAAAATTTCGTAGACAAAATTTGTCTAAAAATTCCAATCCCTTTTTTATTTTCTAGTTTTAATCATGGAATTAAAAGGCATTGTCAGTAAATAATTTCTCCCAAACTACTAGAGTAGGAAGTAAAACTTTAGAGAAATACTTGATAACGCCCAGTGTTCTATCCTAGAATATCTTTCACATGCCTTGTGTCTAAATATTGGAAACAAACAAATATTTTTGTAAAATAAAAAAATAAATTTCTGAAACTAAAGAAATTTTTCATATATTTTATTTTATATGCTTACCTAGGGATTTAACACTAGAAAAAAAATAAGTTTTACTATGATATTAACGCCAGCGATATCAAATATATGGCTTTTGTATAATGTTCTAGAACTGAAATAATACCATTTGTGTACCTCTTTTATCTAACGTGTTAAGTGGTACAAGAAGTCCTATAAATAATCTGGAATATCCAAGATCCAAAGATGTATGGGAAAAGCTTCACAGAAGAAAAACGCGTAAAATAAGTCTATTTCGCGCGCATTTATTTACACGGCGAAATAACTATGCATTATTGAGTTATGGATATTTCAGATTGTTTGTAGGCCATCTATTGTTGGATTCAATTTTGTGTGAGCATAATTATACGGTCTACCGTTCGGCCGTTAGCAGCCTTTAAAGTTCATAGATTTTTTTGAAATAATCGGTACCGGGAACATTTTACCGTGAACTGCAATAGATTCCTTTATTCTTTAATATTTCACTAGGGGATTCGCTACAAGAACGGGAATAGAATTGAAGATTTTCTGGCGGAGATTAATCTTGGGGCATTGACAATGACATAGCTTTTCTTGAAATTGCGTAGCTATCGGTCCAATCTGTCTAGGACATACTAGACCTACTTTTAAACATAGAACTCTCTTCTTTCATACATTTAGAAATCATTTTTGCAATCTCAATATTTAAAGTGTTAAAAAAACAAGGATGATTACATCCAATAGTAGTGAAGCTTTTTGAAATAAATAAGCAAAATAAACAGTTAAGATTTTAGAGAATTAGTGAAAGATAAAAAGAATGCAGAAGGTAAAAAAACAATTTTTAATCTCATAAATTAAACATTAAAAGTTGCAACTTTGCTTGAACCGAATGTTCGACTTACATTAATAAGTTTGATTTAATTTACCAATTTTAAAAAGAGTTTAGATGTTGCAGTAATTTAGTGTTACTGAAGGGGGGTGGAACAAACAAAAACAGACAAATATTTACTTTTATAGTGTAGCTTCGCTACTAAAAGTTTTCGTTTTACGCACAATGTTTATATATCTTGAAATTTGTGAAAGAGGGGGGAAAATAAATGAGGGTAGATACAATTAAGGGTCTACAACCCCCTAATACAGCCAAGGAGGGTTTCAAGGTAAAAAAGTTACACCCCACATAAATAAAAGGGGGGTTGCTAGAAAAACAATTGCGTGAGTCAATTTACCAATTTAGGGACGCTTGTTTGGCTTTTGAGTAAGTGGGTGGACACCTAGAGGGGTGTATTAACCCCCCTGATATTTAAAATACACCTCTCTTGTCCTTAATACACACCTAAAGCTCACACCGTCCTCTATTTTTGTTTAAGGGGGCTGTCAAAAATCGTAAGGGGTGTCAAAATTTTTGCGCCCCCCCCCCTGGCAAAACCCTGTGCACGCCACTACTTAACAATAAACTTAACCTTAAAAATTTATTTTTATTCATTTTAATATTACAAAATAAACATCAATATTTTTTTAACTAAAAACATATAGTAAATATAATGGGGATAGTTGATAACAACGTAAAGTTAAATTTGTTAAAATTGTCAACAAGTAATTTAAAAAAAAAACATTAATAATTCAAGTATCGGACTCCGAAAGGAAAGGTCATCAGTTTTCTTAGTTTTGATCTTTTGCCAGCTTGCGCATGACGCCACTCTACATATTTACATGTGCGTGAAATATAGTTTATTCATATATGATGTATATGTTTTTCATGTACTTTTAATCCTTTTAATAGTTTATTGCACAGAGATAGGGGACAATGAGCTTTTTTTACACTAGTCCCCAAAGTTTTCTAATAACGTTTTCTTATTTGTTGGCGTATTAACTTTGGGGACTTTTACTGAATTTTGATTAGTTGCTGTTGGTTTATTAATTTGAGTATTCAAACGTTTCAACCACTAATTGTAATCTACAGAAGAGTAAATTTTGAGATGTACATCAATTTATCAGCCATTGTCTTATCCCTTTAGAGCCCTAATCATTGAGGCTTAGTAAAATATTTTTTTTCATATTTCAAATTCCATATTTTATTCGTACTTTTTTTATGAAAGTTTGTTTACTATTAGGCAAATAAAAGTAGATCAAACTTTTTTAAAAATTAAGTAACTTTTTTCCTTATCATAGCACTTTTAAACATTATTCTAAGCTGCAAATGCCTATATTAAACAACACCCACTGAAGCTGTTATAACTAGAAAATAGTTAAAATACAAGCCTCAGTCGAACAGGCTTTTATTTACCATTTTTGAAACCGATACGCTTTTTAAAATTAATCCAAAGCCTGTCAAACAACTAATTAATACTTTGTTTTTGTTATGTATAGAAAAAGTTAGTTTCTGCCCTCGAATGGATTTTAAAGCCGTAAAGGTTTATTACAAAAGGGTTTAAAAAGCAATTCTATTAATTTAATTTATTTTTGATAGACTTGTGATTGATTTGAATTTGAATGTTTGAATTGAGTCATGATCCGATAGAACTCTGATTTATAAATGCTTTTCAAATTTCTAAATGCCAGACAGATCCCATCTCCGCTTGGGATTTGTTTTGACAGCAAAATATATTTTCTTTGGCATAAAATCAAGTATTTCCCCCCATAAACCCTTGAATTGGCTGGCGGAGTATGTGGACTCTGTTTGTATCTATTTGTTAAAATATTTGTTTATCAAAAATGTATTGGCGGTACCTTGAATTGGTCAGGTTCTAGTATAGAAACCTGAACATAGATTATGAAAGATAATTTACAGGTTTTTAGCCTCCCAAAGTCTAGGGGTGTAATTTTTTGTCTTTGATACAAAGCAATTTTAAATAGACATTAATGTGTCTCAAAATTGAGTATAGTGCCTATATAAAATGACGTCATTCTGGCCTACCATCGATCAATTAAAATGTATACTGGCCTGCCATAGGTACATATGATATCATTTTTTGTATTATATTTTTAATATTTTAATGTCAGGTTTATTTACTTGAATATGACCCAATCCTAAGGTACTCGAATATGTATGAATGTATGTACAATTTGTTTGTGTTATATCTATCATAAATACGGGAAAAATTAAACGAATAAAAAAAAGTTTAACCAATTAAATAGAAAGCTTCACGTATATAAAAGTTAGGTACTCCTATGTATATGAAGAAAGGCATACCTATATTTTGAGGTATTGCAGTATATGCCCAATAGAAATTTGAATATGAAAACAATAGCAAAACAATAGAGAATGCCATCCAATATAATAAGGCCTTTACACCAACAACATCAGCACCACTACAAATAGTCAATCTTATCATTTAATGTAGTTAGATTTTTTGGCTGAATCTTAGGATTTCAACAACTACTGAACCAATTGAGTGTTCCATTTTAGAGTAGCTTCACATAGGTCCTGGGATGGTTTTGGGTTATTTTATTTATTAGATTTAAATATTGGAATTTTTTTACCATCGCTTCCCCTACGAATATAGAGCCCCTAGACGCTAGGGGCACCCACAGCCGCCAGTTTGTAATATAGGTCCTGGTTATCTGATATTAATCTAATTTTTTTAAAGCCTGTTTACCTATCCTTAGATTCTTGGTGGTGTTTATATGCACAGTTTATGTATGAAATATTTTCTATATGCAAAAATAAACACTGTTTAAAGTAAAGTTTCTTGTTTTTGTTTACTCTTTACTGTTTACAATTTTGTCAGTTTTTTTGACTAGTGTGTGAAACAATTTTGATAACGATGAAAAGAAGAATTGGAAAAGGGTAATTTTGAAATTAATATTTGTTTCAATTCTACTTTATAAAAAAAAATAGTTGCTTCGCCTTTTGCCTCTAGAGGAAGGCGAAGGAGATCAGGAAAATAGGCTTAAACCATCCAAACACATTTATTAAGCTTCCCTAAAAACACCAATTCATATCAGCAGTTTCCGAGATCTTTGGCTTTAGGCAAAAAAATAATAGTAAATATTTAAGGATAAATAAAACTTCTTATAAAAAAAAACTAAATATCAAATGTTAAATAGATAAGAGATTTTCTTCTGCCTTCTCTATTTTAGAAAGCTTCACTTAGGTCCTTTGTTGGTTTTGAGCTATTTGAATTTTAGATTAATGTCTTGCTACAGTTTTAAGCTATTTTTATAACCCCTTTTTTTCCTTTCAAATACAGATTCTCTATATGCTAGTGCCGTTGCCGCTAGTTTATGAATATAGTATCATCATTTTCATATCATCAATGTATGATATATATAAGTTGGGTGGGTGAACACGTATTTCTTACCTAGCATAAATCATAATTTAAAATCCTATATATAAAGTAGTAAGCTTTTTTATCAATAGCGAAGGATCTTGCTAACCACTGAACCTATAATGTTCTTCTTTGCAGTGAAGCTTCTTACAGGGCTAAGGAAGGGTTATAACTAATTTGGGGGAGGGTATCTCCATCCTTCCAAGATTTCGCTTCATCAAAATTTCCCCTAACAGTAAGTGCCACTAGAAGCTTCTGGGAGCGTAACCGCTAGTTTTAGAATAAAACAGAATACATGAATTTCAATTTAGCCATTTAGTTCATATTAGATATATTGTCTGAGTAAACTAGGGGTAACAATTATTTTGTGATGTTTATTTGCAAGAATCCTGGATTTTAGGCTTCCTAATAATACAAAGGATTAAGGTGGGGGGTGGAATATGCTTAAATCAAAAAGAAGGACTCTTCCAATGCCAGTCTGTGTAATAAAAACAAAACTAATCCCACATATGATAATGTTGTATTATATTGGGTAGATTCATATCATATACAATCATATGTATATTATTCTATACCACAAAACAACATTTTATTGGGGAGCGTAGCATCTCTGTAGGCGTAATTCTACCTTGCTCAATTATACATAGATTATTTACTATTAATTTTATAATGATATTATTGTTTTCATAAAGCTTTTCATAGTGCCTATGAAAAAATGGCGTCAAACTGGCCTAGCATTGGTCAATTAAAATGTATACTGGACTGCCATGGGTAATTTAGTCTGTGAATTGGTCTATCATTGGTCATTTGTATTGTATGACAGAATTTTTTATAGGCACTATAAAGAGCTACTGTTCTCAAATCAGTTTCTCCTTACCTTTCCAGGATCCATATGAGGCTTAATGAATACTGAAAAGGTCCAGCGACTAATAAGATCTTTTTGAAAAGTCAGATAGAGAGTTTATTTTTATTTATAAAATTGCTTATATTTTTAATTTTTCAATGTTCGAAACCCATAAAAATATTAATATAATTTGCAAAAATAAAGATTTTATTTATCTAATCCTAAGTATGTATATATATTCATCTATGGATACTTGAAACCTTGTATTTAATAATGTCTGTATGTCTGGTTGGTGTCAGGGATTTAAAGGGACAAGACAATGGCTAATAAATTTATTTATATCCCCAATGATTTTACACAAAATTAACCCTTCTGTAGATTACATTAAGTGGTTGAAACATTTGTACACTCAATTAAATAAACCAACCAAACAAAATTTAATAAAAGTCCCAAAGTTTTTTAATCCAACGAATAAGAAAACGTTATTAAAAAACTTTGGGGACTAGTGTAATAAACATGCCATTGTCCCCTCCCTCCCTGGTCGGTGCAGTTTATGTAAATGAATAAATAATCATAAATAATTTTTGCTGTATATAAAACAGATGGAAGTGATAAAAATGCTGAATCATAATATCATTTATTAAATCAACTTATAGTGCCTTATAAAAAATGACGTCATACAATACAAATGACCAATAATAGGCCAGTATACATTTTACCATTTGTCAAATACGATGTATACTGGCCTATCATTGGTCATTTTGTATTGTATGACGTCATTTTTTTTAGCCACTATAAGCTGCTTCTTTCCGTTTTCTTGTAATCCAATTACATAAAGTAGTAAGGTTCTTCATTTATAGGGAAGCTTCACATAGGTCCTAAAATAGATATAAGATATTTTACTTTTAAATTTGATTTTGTTTTTTTCTGTCCATCCTTTTATCTTCGCATAGAAACCCCTAGATGCTAGGGGCGCAGCTGCTAGTAACTTGGCATGGCACGTAGCGGTTCTGCTAATTAACGGGTATGCCATGGGATCAAAGCTCGGCCTAACACCGCGTCAAAACTAAAGATGTTAAAAATATTTCCATGCTGCTATGTGAGATGTGAGATATACTTACTACTTAGGTAGGAGAAGTGAGACTGCCTTGGCTTTAAAAAAGGTGAAACTTATTACCATGCATAGTTATGACATACAGACAAAGTTTTTGCAATCCATTAAAGAGTATTCATGCACTTTATTTTCTAAAAAGCCAAAAAAAAAATATTAAATTTATTTCAGCTGTGCTTTTTGAGAAATAATATTTTCTTAATATGAAAGTTGTAAAAAGTGAAAACTTTATTTGATTAATAAATTTCTGAGAAACCAATATTGATTAATGACCAAGAACGTTTACATTTCACAAAGAAAATCCATAAAGAGCCTTATTGACTTTTTAAAAGCGAAGCTTTTCTAAAATTATTGTCGGTCCGTTGTACGTACGGTTAGCTCTTTTCAGAAATTTAGATCTGTTAGAATTATTTAATCGATTTTAAACTTTGCATGATGATTAAAATTTAAAACAAGCGAGGCATCTCTATAATCAAATCCTAAAGATAAAGATATTTCCTTGTTTTGCATTCTGTATATGCACAATTTTGCAACAAATATAATTCAGTTTTGTTTAGACTTACAAATTAATATTCTGCTTATTAAATACTGACACTCTACAAGAGTTATTGCTTGTTTGTAATTCATTCTGATTTTATTGCTTTGCTTTATGGATATTGTCACCCTTGTTCTTTAACATTTAACCTATCCTATCAATATTAACTAAAGACTTAATTAATTTAATTTCAGATATTCTTGAACGAAAAAGAAATTGTATAATAACTTGACTTTTGTAACTAAGCATCTTGTTAACCACTTGACCATCATGACTCTCCTTTGATGGGAAGATCCTCATGGTCCCGTAAAGTTTTTTTTTTATTTTATTTCTTATACCCTTCCAATAAAAATCGCCTCTATAAAAAAAAACATCTTCTAAATACTCTAGAATTTAAGGTAGTGAATTTCTTCCGGTAGGCATATTTAATTCAACATAAAATTAAAAGTTTTACAGAATATTTTTATAAGAAATCACGTCCAAGGTATAATAAATATTAATGATTTTATTGGGTTCAGGATATGTACTATTATAACTAGGGCTAGGTGGCCGCGGCGGCCTTTCAAAGAAAGTCAAAGGATAATTTTTTAAACAAACGGTAGCAGCAGAAATATTGCCTGATTTTGCTTGATACTTGAAAACTATTTGACTTTAATTCTCTAGTTTTTAAATATAGCTGCTCGGGAAGCTCTTTAAAGTGCCCATAAAAAATGTGGTCATACAATACAAATGACCAATGATAGGCCAATACATAGACTAAATTACCAATGGTAGGCCAGAATGGCGTCACTTTTTATAGGCACTATAAAAAGCGTCGTTGCTCGGTTGCTGATCCCTCTAATGTTGATGGTCTTTTGTCAAAGTAATGACAACTGTTTTGTTAAAGTCAAGCTTACATAAATATATTTGGCTTAATTTTGTGATTATTTTAAAATGAATTATTGCTTTTAAAATAGAGCCATTAATTAATCTAAAAAACTTTAATTCGTATTTCCGAAGGATATCTTTAATCGCTCGAAGTCGATATGGTCCTTTACAATGTAACTTCAAATAGGTCCTAGGAAAGTTTATATCTATATTAGGGAAGTGTAACACCACACTTTCAAGAGAAATCGCCCATAGAAAAAAATACCCCACAAAACCTTCGAAAAGCAAAACTCAACAAATCAACCAAATTATGAGGATGCTATGCATTTGTAAATTACTATGCCAGATCGTGAAAGTAATCGCAATTTAATCAAAAGGATATTTTTTCCAATTAAAGCATAAATTCAATGTATAAACATGATTCATTTGATTTGTACTTATCCTGTCTTAACATTATCATGTTATAAGTCATAGAACAACCATTGCATAATATCTCGCGGACATAAAATTACAATAAAAAGCTTCTCTTTTTAAAAAGCCTTGTTTTGTTAAACTTAGCAAAGTTGGCCTATAAATTACTAAATTAGCTGGAATGAACAAAACAAAACATTTGCATAAAAAGTTGATTATAAAAACTAGTCACTAGTAGAGGTGTGCAAAATGGGGGTGTATCTAACCCCTTGGCAAAATTATCTAGTTTTTTTTTCCACCCACAACTGTATGTCTGTCTTAATAAATCACAATATGTAAGTACTAGCGGCTACGCCCCTAGAAGCCTATAAAACCTTTCCAGGACCTATGAGTAGCTATCCTGTAAAGAAGAACAATAAAATTTCAGCGGTTAGCGATATCCTTCATTACAGACAGACAGACATCCTTTTACTTTATTATAAGGATATCACATGATGTTCAGAATGTGTATCTAATTTCATGTGTATGTTCCACAAACAAAAAGACACATTTTTAGAGTTTACATGAAAACACCCAAAGGCTTATACTTTCCTGACTTTCAAAATAGCACCCCCCCCCCGGGAAAAATCCTGTGCACGCCACTGGGCACACGTATACATATATGTACATAAACACACACTTTTAGATTATAAATGACCACCAACTCTAATAAAAAGAGGGAATATGAATAAAATGCAGGGAGGGAGGGGACATTAGCCTTTTTATTACACTAGTCCTCAAAGTCTTATAATAATGTTTTCTTATTAGCTTAGCTTAACAACCTTTGGGACTTTTATTGAATTTTGATTGGTTGGCTCATTAAGTTGAGTGTCCTACCGTTTCAACCACTAATTGTAATCTACACAAGGGATAATTTGTGCATCATCATTGGGGGTATACATTGATTTATCTGCCATTCTCTTATCCCTTTAGATCCCTGATAAAATAATTTCAATAGGTAATTCAGCCCCCCAACACCACTCTTGTTTTAAACATATTTACATATATTTAGAATAACTTTAACTCTTAGTATTTGTATGTTATCAAATACCTCTAAAACGATGGTCTCTAAAGTATATCTGTTTGTCCGTCCAGACTTAAAGTTTAAAGATTTTTGAACAGCTTAGCTATTTTAATCTGAATTTCATTTTTTTGTGGCTAAAACTAATAGAAGTTTATCATCAAATAAAAGTTGCCATTAGTTTGGTTTTTAAGAATATTTAAATATTTGTATAGAAGTATTTTTAATAAATTTATTTTTTATTTTCAGATATGAGCTTATGACCTGTTGTACCTTACAATCTTAACCTTGGTGTTGCTGTGAGTGTTTACCATGACTGTCATCCTGTCCACGTCCTGCAGATCCAACCAGGATGACAAAGAGGAGAAGAGCACGAAGCCCACCCGGGCAGAGTTTCTTGTCAGCTTTCTAGTTGATGCCCGCGGCGGCTCCATGACCGGCTGCCGCTCAACCCAGCTGCGAATGCTAATCCCCCCACGGGCTGCTGAGCAACCGGTTCGCATCACGTGTCGCCAACTGCGCAGTGACAATGTGCTGCACCTGCCGCCGTTAAACGACGGCGAGGGGTTGGCCAGCCGGATCCTGCAGCTGACGCCGTGTCAGTTTTTGACGCCGATTTTGCTGGAGCTTCGCTATTCGACCCAAGACACATCCGACAGAGAAATTGTTATCTACAGATGTGATTCTGGCAAGAAATGGACACTTCACACAAATTGTGGCTCAGATGAAAATCTGAATGCCTTTATGTCCACAAGTGTTTATGATTTATCAAAGATTAATCCAAGTGAAGATTTTAAAATTCAGGAAAAGTTTCAGTTTTAAAAACCTTAAAGATTCAAAAATTTAATGATTAACAGTTTATATTGACCAAATTGAAGGAGCATATAGTGTCTAATAAAAAATGACAATAAAAATAAACCAATGATAGGCCAGTTTATTTTGTAATTGGCGTAATTTTTTGTTAGGCACTATAAGCTGATTCGACCAAATAGTAATATGTATTTTATTTTCATAAAACAACAGCATTCAATTTTTTAAATGCGCAAAAGTTTTTTTAACTTAAGCTCTTTCTTTATAGTGCCTATATAAAAAAGAGGATGAAATTTAAAACTTTTGGCCTAAATATTCCAAATGACGTCATATCAGACAATTCCATTATTCTAATATGACGCCATTCGGGATTTTTTGGCCAAAATTTTCAAAATTTATCCCTTTTTTTACAGGCACTATAAAGAGCTTTCCTTTTAAGATCATTTAACTTTTCCCCTTAGATCTTAAAATTCCTCTTTACCTAATCCCACCTTCATTTTATTCGGACGATTTCAATTAACCTTAATGATTTTAAAACTGACTGGTAAAATAGATAACAACAACCAGCCTGCCCCGCTATTTTGCCCTGGTGTGCCGACCCAAACAACAGATAGTTGAGCTGGACGTATCCGGCGGGACTGTCCACTCTACCATGTCACCTGGTCTCACATGTACCTTCCCACCCAAGGCTCTGACGAAGGGAAGCAGCTTATAGTGTCTAATAAATAAATGACGTCATACAATACAAATTAATGATAGGCCAGTTGTCATTTATATTGACCGATGGCAAAATGTATACTGGCCTATAATTATTGGTCATTTTTAATGTATGCCGTCATTTTTTATTAGGCACTATAAGCTGCCTCTGACATAGGCTGTGAGTATTGGTTTGAGTGTGCTGGATGCTCGGCCTGGACTGCTGGCTGACCTGCAGACCCAGGGAGCTGCCATCTCTCCTGTTTTCACTATTGAGCCAAGGTAAAGGGCCAGGGAAAAGGGTCAATTGTGACGTCATAAAAATACGTCTATTATCCATCTTTTTTTTAGACTTATTTTTATGACGTCACACATGACACTTTCCGCTGTCACCAAGGTTAAACATCCTATTACTAAAAGTTTTAATATTTCCATAACTACTGAACCATTTCTCCATTTTAGGAAGGCATTTCAAGGTCCTAGCCTGTATTAAGCCTATTCATTTTCATATTTTAGTCTTATGATGGTTTTAGGCTATTTTCTGAACTTACCTACCCCTTCGAATACTGAGCCGCTAGTAATAAGTATAGTACATTCTGATACCTAATCAGTTAGTTGGACACAGTGTATGAACAATCCGGTCATATCATTGGCTAGAACGTGTACACAATTTTGATACGAATGTTGTAGTTATATTTTAATTTCATTCAAGTATATTTTCTTAGGATTAAGCTAACTGTCGGGAAATTAAATTTTGTAGCTCGTATTATTGGAATTAATGTGACAAAAATTATTTAAATATTTAAATTTATGTCTAAAATTTTCAGTAATGCTTTGCTTTGTATTGGGGTTTAATAGGTTCTATGCAATTTTCTGGCTATTCTCAAATTACCCCCAAAGAGTTGGTAATTTTTTGATGTAATGGTTTAAGACCCCCTTCCTAAGTAGGCCAGCTATGATACATTTTTGTAAACACATAAACACCAGGGATCTAAAGGGATAAGACAATAGCCGATAAATTGATGTACATCCCCAATGATTGAAAATTACCCCTTCTGTAGATTATAATGAGTGCTTGAAAAGTTTGGACACTTAACTAAATATACTAACCAATTAAAATTCAATGATTGTCCCAAAAGTTGTTATGCCAACGAATAAGAAAACCTTATTATAAAACTTTGGGGACTAGTGTAATAAACAGCCCAATGTCCCCTCCCTCCCAAACTCAGAGCTAACACTCATATTTTATTAATAAATAAGGATATGATCCTTTTATTTGATATGATCAACCCCCAGCCCTCTCAATCCATTCTTTTTAAAAGGAAAAGTTTAAAATTAAGTTACGATCACTTTAAAGGTTTTGAGTGTTACGGCTATTTGAAGGGCCTTCAAAATATACTAAAAGCAATTTCATCTAATCAGATCTCTTAAAAATAAGGTAAAAAAGCCACATGGGGTCTTAAATATCCATTTGGCCAGGCCCGACAGTCGCGCTTAAGGCAATAATAATGTTTTGGTGCTTTATAATGTTACTGAAAGGATGATTGACATATTGGCCAGTTCGTTCATCCAGCAGGAGGGAGGGGGATGTGGTGTAGAAGGTGGAAAGGGGGAATCGTCAATTTCTCCCACTGCAAGTTTTTCTTTATCAGAGAACATGAAAATCTGGTGTATGATCCAAGTAATAATATATCCTTTAGTGTGTGGGTGGCAGAAGTGGTCCAGAAGTAGGAAATTGGTCACTATACCCCTGGGTAGGTAGGTGGGGCTAGCAGTGGTCCAGAAGTAGGATAATGGTCACTGTGCAGATATATTTGTAGGTCAACCCCTGGGTAGGTGGGTGGGTCTAGCAGTGGTCCAGAAGTAGGATAATGGACACTGTGCAGATATATTTGTAGGTCTACCCTTGGGTAGGTAGGTGGGTGGCAGAAGTGGTCCAGAAGTAGGAAAATGGTCACTATGCAGATATATTTGTAGGTCTACCCCTGGGTAGGTAGGTGGGTGGCAGAAGTGTTCCAGAAGTAGGATAATGGTCACTATGCAGATATATTTGTAGGTCTACCCCTGGGTAGGTAGGTGGGTGGCAGAAGTGGTCCAGAAGTAGGATAATGGTCACTATGCAGATATATTTGTAGGTCTACCCCTGGGTAGGTAGGTGGGTGGCAGAAGTGGTCCAGAAGTAGGATAATGGTCACTGTGCAGATATATTTGTAGGTCTACCCCTGGGTAGGTAGGTGGGGCTAGCAGTGGTCCAGAAGTAGGATAGTGGACACTGTGAAGATATATTTAAAGATGCAATGCTTATGTGTTGCTGTCCAGCTGTAAACTGGGATACAGGGAGGGTCCAATGGCAGACAAATATTGATTCATAAGTTCATAATATGTTCTGAAAACATTATACTTACATAGTTTGTTTTAAAAATGCTATAATTTCCTCTTACATGGATTTTTAACTTTACTCCCATTTATCTATCCCTGCTTCCCTAAACTGAAACATAAAATAAAATCATATCTTAAATATTTTTCCTCGTTGCTTTAGTGCAGCGAAGCCACTCTTTAGACTTCATTCCGTCTGTTTCATTAAATCTTGTCTTATCTCATTTAATATCCGCTAGATTTCGAGGTGTCGAAGGCACGGGCTAAAAAACTGGTTTAAATCTTATGATTGTACAATTTTATATTCGTAGAAAGCTGGATATAATACGATGCTAGACATAGTTTTTTTTCGTATGGATGAGAACCGGTTCCTATCCACCGGATTCGAATGAATACGAGAAAAACTTTTATAGCATTGAATTAGAGAAAATTTGCGAGGAATATCCTTATTAAAATCATAAAATTTATACCAGTTTTGTTAGCACAGTCCTCGAGCCCCTCGGGGGCTAACAAAACTGTTTTTAATTTTATAATTTTTCTCGGAAATCTGTCTATAATACGATGCGATAAATAACTATTTTAATTTGTTTTCTTCAGTTTTGTGTGTTGTATCTAATAGCAACTGCGAGATGCTGTCTAAAATGGTGCAAAAAATGGGGACAAATTTCAAATTGTTTTGGCGTGTGACGTCATACCCCCATCTCTTTTCTAGGGGGTTTCTTTCCTCCTTCCCTTTTCTTTCCCCTCACTTGTGACGTAAATAAACAGCCCCGTCAAATCAATTTGAAATTTGTCCCCATTTTTTGCACCATTTTAGACAGCATCCAACTGCGACAAAAATATTTGGATCCAGTGAAGTTCACGGTAAAATGTTCCTGGGATCGATTATCTCAAAAATCTATGAACTTTAAAGGCTGTTAGAGTCCAAAAGGCTGGACGTATATTTATGTTTGCACAAAACGGGAATAACCATTACTCAATTATGCACAGTTATCTCGCAGCGCATCTAAATGCGCAAAAAAAGATAAATATTATGCGTGTTTCTCAGTCAACTTTTTCCTGACAGATATACAGATTATTTAAAGGCCTTCTCATGCCGCTTATAACGATGAGCGGGCATTAAATGTATGACTAATCTGTTTGCAGCTCGCAACCTTGCAAGTCGAAGATGATTAAAGTCCCTCAACAGATTATGACGTCATACGATAAAATAACCAATGAGAGGCCAGCATAAATTTTACCAATGGTCAATTACAGTGTATACTGGCCTCTCATTGGCTATTCTATCGTATGACATCATAATCTGTTGAGGGACTTTAATCATCTTCTTGAAAGTCCTTTAAGTTTTTGGAAATATTGGATCCCAGGAATATTTTACCGTGAACTGCACCAGATCCAAATATTGAACAGGGAATCCTCTCATTTGATTCTGCAGATAAAACTTCAATTCTCAATACACATTATATAGCTTTAGTTAAAGCTTTGTATTATTATTCGACAAATTGAGTGCGCAGTTTTATAAAAAAAAATTTACTTAGCTAATGGAGCAATTTTCTGATATTTTACTATTAAGTTAGAATGAATAATATATCTTTTTTTATGAAAACGAACAATATTTATATAATTTTGTTTAAAATTTAAAACAAATCCATCATTTTTTTAGTTGGCCACCCAATAATTATAGAAAGCATTATATCAATGCTTTTTTTGACTTATAGGCACACTCTTAGTTAACCATTTGACTAAATTATTGGTTAGAAGTTATACATTTAGAAGTTGGTAATATTGTTAAAACTAAATTAGAATATGAATAATCTAAAATATATCTTTCCTAACTCTTTATTTTTTTTTTTGATTTTGTAGACATTTTTTGTTTTGTTTTTTATCAAGACGCCAAAGGGTTATCTCTCCTCTCAGAACACAGTAATAGTGTCTGACTGATTATGACGTAACAAAAAAAATCAGTCAATGAGAGGTCGTTATTGACCAATGGTAAAATTTATGGTGGCCTCTCATTGGCTAATTTTTTTTGTTACGTCATAATCAGTCAGACACTATTACTGTGTTCCTCCTCTCAACAACAAACAATATTCTCGCTATGATTCAAGAAGAATTTTAGACATTTCATTCAGCAAAAAAGCTTGGATATCCTTAAAGGTTTGAATAATAAGGATAAAGAGGGTTATTGGTCCACTAAGTTATAAAAGGGTTAGATAGAGTTTTATTATTTAAGTTGATGACATTTAAAGTATTTTGAACAATATTTGCATGCTGAAGCAAAACCTATTAATTATTTATGCTGCCATTTACTGTGGTGCAAATTTTATCCATGATTTTATCCACATGTAAAAAACAATTATACGTGAGATGGAGTGTTGTTTTGTCTACCAGTGTTGTTAGTCGTTTGACTGTTTGTCAGACATTTAATTTCCAGTATGGCTTCGAAACCGATTAATATTCGCTGGATTAGAACCGGTTCTAGGCCATACTGAAAAATCGTGTATAGTGTCGTATAATATCCACTTTTTTTAAAGAATACAATAATGTATAATCTGGTCAGGGAAGCCTTACACTAGCTTATTGTAATTTGCAAAGAAACGGAAAAGAGAAAAAATGGAAGATTCTATAAAAAAACAAGTAAATGATTTTTGATTATAAGGGAAAAAACCACCCTCTAAATATTGCAAATTAACTAGAGGGTAGTAGATAGGACAATATATATATAGCAGTTTTACTCTAATGATGAGACAGCAAATTGTCAGAAAAGAAGCTAAGAAATGCAGGGTTCAGCAGCCGCGAAAAAGCCTGAAGTATAAACCCGTTTGGATGCTGTCAACATTTTTTCAGGTTTTAACTTCCAGCAAATTTTAAGAATTGTAAAAGATTGATTTTCCTTACGCTTACAGGCGGCTGACGCGCGGCTGTCGAGCCCTGAAGAAATGATACAACTAATTTAAAAGAAAATATAATTTCTGGTATAATTGTGGCGTCTTTTAAAGATAAGATAGCTTGGAAAATTAATTTGAGAAAAAGGACAAGGAAAATCATAATCATAAGCAGTAGAGCACAAAAAAGTTACATTTATTTAATTTTGATAAGATGCGCAATTGCAAGGAAATGCATTTTAAAATGTTTCAGATTTCAATTACAATAAACAAAATTACCCTTTTTTATATATGTTTATTATTGGTTGAAAAGTTTGGACATCAAGTCACCTAAGTTTTTAAGTTAACGAGCGACCACCACATTTTACAGTCCAATGTCCCCTCCCTCCCAAGAATATCATCTATTCAGCATAACGTTTCTGACATACGGACGGACGAACGGATATTTGGAGTTATGGAGCACCTTAGCAACTACAAACTAGAAGTCTATTTTTCTAGAAATATTTTGAAAATAAATTACATAAAGTCTTTTGATGTTAAAAGAAAATTTAATATAACAGGAAAATGTTGCTTTTAGCTGCCTAATTAAACACCATCTATGCACATCTTAATTTAATTATATTGTCTGCTAAGAATAAATTAAAAATATATTTTTGTTCTAAATTAAAAGAATTTACATGCCAGGGAAGTTGTATCTTTGAAGTATAGATAGATAGATAGATGTATCATATTTAATATGAAACTAGTGGATTATTACGATTTATACCATGGCTATAAACTTATTAAAAAAAGTCAGTATTAAATATTTTCTTGTACTTGAACTCTTAATTTGATTTTATATTTTTTTCTCTCTTTTTCTTGTCCTAGACGTTTAGATAGAGACAACGATACGTCTTATTTTAGCATGGAAGCTACTATACAAGTCGCATATGACTGTGTATAAGTCCTTTATAGGAATGACTTATTTATCTCATTTTCTCCTGTCAGTTGTTTCGCCCCTAATTTCTAGGGTGCGGTAGGTCATGAAATATCTTAAAATCACCCAAAGATATTTATAAATCTTGCCTCAAAAATTACAACTTAATCGGACAAGGTATCTCTTGACCTTCACTTTCAATGATGTGTCTGGCTCATTATAAAGTTCAAAGTCAAAAAATAGTTATTTATTGCATCGTATTATAAACAGTTTTCCGCGGATATTAAAACGAAAAATTATAAGATTGAAACCAGTTTTGTTAGACACGAGGGGCCGAGTTAACAAATCTGGTATTAATCTTATGATTTTTATTTTAATATTCGTGGAAAATTGTCTGTAATACGATGCTATATATGATTATTCAGCATGGCTAAGAACCGGTTCTAATCCAGCGGATATTACGGTTTCGAATCCAGGCTTGAAAAAAATTACCTTTGTATGTAAAACGCTATTTTTCTTCTCATTCTTGTTTTTGTTTCAGGCGAAGAAAGTTTCACAAGCCAGTGACAATTAGTCTCCCCGTACCTCAACCAAAGCAGGAAAACATTTCAAACAAAATAGTTTTAATTTATTGAGAAGTGCGTATAAAAAATATGACGTCATACAATACAAATTACCAATGACCAGAGCTGGATCTTTAAATCATTTTAGTGGTGAGCCAGATCGGGGTGAGCCAACTTTCCACCAATGAGAGCACAGCATTTTATGAAATGCCGCGCTGTGATTGGCTGAAATTCGGCTCACCCCGATATGGCTCACCACTAAAATGATTTAAAGATCTAGCTCAGTATACATTTTACCATTGGTCAATTAAAATGAATACTGGCCTATCATTGGTCATTTGTATTGTATACGTCATTTTTTATAGGCACTATATGCTGCTTTGATTTGTTTAGCTCACTAGATTATCTTAGCCTCTAAACAAGGATGACAGCATCTATAAATAGCGATGTTTGGAAAACATTTAAAAAATAAATACTTTAAATTTGTTGAGATGCTCTTTATAGTACCTATAAAAAAATAACGTCATACAATACAAATGACCCATGATAAACCAGTATACATTTTACTATTGGTCAATTAAAATTAATTCTGGCCTATCATCTGTATTATATGACGTAATTTTTTTAGGTGCTATAAGCTGCTTCCATTGTTTTAGCCTCTATAAACAAGAATGACAACATCTATAAAAAGCAATGCTTGCAATAATGTTCAATAATAAATAAGTTTAATATTTTAAGAAATTTTTGCAGCATATTAACAGATAGACAAATAAAAGAGTTAAAGCGTAGATGCACAACTTCCAGAAGATTTTTCACAGCAAATATCAGCCGTCTATCTTTTGCAAGATACAAATAAATACCATGACCATAAAATCATCACCAGGCAGACCCACGAAAATATATAATTAATAATTATGGTTTGAATGTTTATTGTTAATTAATATCTCTGATAAAATATTCGTCTATCTTATTAAAGATACCTATAAATTAACGTAGAAATAAAAAATTGAGAGGTTGCGTGAATTTTTAAACTATATATTTGAAATGAAAATAATTTCTCCAACAGGTTGTTAGTGATGATAATGGTGCTCCGATAGAAATGACACTCATGGTAATTTCTTCCTTCATAATTACATCATTTGTGCGAGAATAAATGTATGAATATAGATGTTTAATCAGACAACTACTTGGATCCCTCAGTTGGGGACCTTTTTCGTCTGCTAGCAACTTAAGCTTTCTGCTATATTGAAGCGACTTGGCTGCGTTTATATTCCCAACGCTACTAGTTGATTTTCTTTCAAAAGACCCAATTGAAAGTCGACACAGGGTCCTTGGAATGGAGACATGGAGTTATTTAACCCCTTCCCCCTCTACTGTTATACTTTAATTGTGCGTGGCTATTTTTCGTATCAGTAAAAAGCCAGGTTCCATAATAAAGCGTAATCCTATTCTACAAAGTAGTAGATTGTGTAAATGTGTTGATAAGCATGTTCCGAAAGATCTCATAAACGGCTGAACATATCTTTACCCGAATTTCAACAAATTTAATAAATGGTTTAGGAAGCCTTTAGGCCGGAGGATGAAACCCCTCGCAATAACACCTCGAATATTTAACACCATTCATAAAACTAGTTGTTACAACTTTAGCAATTGCTTAAGAGTTGCATACAGCGTACTAACTTATCCAACTTACGTTTCAATTGTGCTAATTTTGAAAAAAAATTAATTTAAACACTTTTGATAGCATATTTACTAAGAAGTACTACGAACCAGTGCAGTGTATAAATTTGCAGGGAGGCAGGGGACATTGGGCTGTTTAATACACTAGTCCCCAAAGTTTTATAATGACATTTTCTTATTCGATGGCTTAACAACTTCGGGGACTTTTATATTTTGATTGGTGGGTGCATTACGTCGAGTGATTAAACGTTTCAATCACTAAGTGTATTCTACAGAGGGGTAATCTTTTGTATCATCATTGGGGATGTAAATCAATTTATTGACCATTGTCTTATCCCTTTATATCCCTGATAACTTTGAATTGAGTTACAAAAGGTTTTAAATGAAGTTTCCTAACTGTAAAAAAACTTTTCCTAAATCTATATTTGAAAACAAGGCCAAGAGGTGCATTTAAGGGATCTATAGGGACAAGGCAATGGCCAATAAATTGATGTAAATTCCCAATGCTTATACACAAAATATACCCTTCTGTAGATTACTATTAGTGCTTGAAACTTTTAAATACTTAACTTAATAAACCAACCAATAAAAATTCAATAAAATTCCCCAAAGTTGTTGAACCAACAAATATGAAAACGTTATTATAAAAATTGGGGACCCCTCCCTTCCTGGGTGCATTTGCATTAACATTGCAGGCCTGTTGTAAATAAACAGTAAGTTGTTATACAGCAACAATTAGTAAACTGTTTAAGTTAAGGTAACTTTGACAAGAACTAAGAATCTTTTTCCAGTATCGCTTTAAAACCGATTAATATCTGGTGGATTAGAACCGGTTTTCAGCCATACTAAAAAATCATGTTTAGCATTGTATTATAGACAATTTTCCACGAATATTAAAATAAAAATCATAAAATCAATACCAGTTTTGTTAGACCTGACCTTCACCCCCTTTGCGCTAATGAAAGCTGTTTTCATCTTATAATTTTTCATTGTAATAACCGCGGAAAGCTGTCAATATCACGATGCAATAAATAACTAATATGCACAAAAATTTCATGATGTGATGAATTTAAAAATTATTTTAATAAAAATCATTCGGTGTTAAACAGTCTGACATTCAAACGTTTAAGTTTAGTTTAAGAGTTGCTGCATTTTTAAAGAACAAAACATGGCGCTAGTTTATAACATTTTTGGTGCATTTTTGTGTTTTAACTTTGACATGATACATCATGTACATTTATATATTGATGTACATACATTGAGATAAAAAACTAACAAGGATGACAACATACATAAAAAAGAGTTACATAGCTAATTATGACATCGTACCTAATCATTATTGGAATCGCAAATTCAAATATAAAAAAAAATAATAGTAACTCATTTCCAACTACTTATTTTTGTTTTACATATAAATTAAAATTACAGAGTTGCTTAGATTCCTAGATTATATCTTACTAGCGGCTTTGCCCCAAGAGGTAATTTAAAAAAATTGAAGCTGCCCCAGTATCAATTTCAAAATTTTCGGGGGGAAAAATTGTATCTGCCCCAGTATCAAATTCAAAATTTAAAAAAAAAATTGGGGGGATTTTTTGCTTTTTGGGGGGTTAGGGGTTTCCCACCCCCCAAGAAAATAGCTTAAAACCTTCACAGGACCAATAGGTATATACCTTGAAGAATAGAATCCGATCGGTTCAGCGGTTACCGAGATCTTAAGGGACAGACGGACGGACGGACAGACATCAAGCTACTTTGTATTATAGATAATCTAGAAATCTCATTAGTTTAAAATTATAAAATTAAATGGACGATTTTAACATGTGACAAAAAATTGTCAGACGGACATACATACACCTGTTGTAGAAAAGCCAAGGATCTAAAAATCTGCATCCCAGCACTTTTTATTGTTTGTCAGCGGCTGCTAATTAAAATCCTCTGCAAAAAGCTGCAGGAAAAATGCAAAATTAACTAAAAACAACAAACAAGCCCTCAACATATTTTTCTAATATTTAAGGATAATGCATCTTTAAAAAATGTTTTCCTTATAACTTTTCTGCTCGTGAAAATTATATATTTTTATTGTTCATGATCATTCTAGAATTCTAGGGCAAATATGACTAATTTGCCCATCAACTAAAAAAGATATTTTCGATTAGTTTTGCTAAAGACATCGGACATTGATTTACACCCTCTATAATCATACACAAAATTACCCCTTCTTTGGATAAAAATAATTGATTGAAAACTATCAGTTTAAGCCAACCTTAATCAAGATTTAATAAAAGGGCCCAAAGTTTTCAAGTTATAGAATAAGAGAATATGTTTATTAAAATTTAGGTGGCAATATAATTTCAAGTTCAATGTCCCCTCCCTACCCTCACATACAGAAGTTGCGGTACTAAGATAATAGAATAATTTTGTATATAAAATTCAATTCAGAGACCATATTTTGACCAAACAATATGATTTCAAATTTAGAGTCCAAATTGTTATTTCCAGTTTAGTTTTTAAACCGATTAATATCCGCTGGATTAGAACTGGTTCTCCGCAATACTGAAAATTCATGTATAGTATCGTATTACACACAATTTTCCATGAATATTTAAACAAAGATCAAATAAATTAATACCAGTGCAGTGTTTTAAAACCGGGCCTTCGGCCCCTTGGAACTAACAGAAATGTTTTTTTTTATTTCAGTATCCGCAGAAAGCTGTCTATAATACGATGCGATAAATAACTATTTGATTTATTTTTATTTCCAGTTGTTGTGCTCAATGTGTGAATCAGGAAGTAGGTCTGTGTGGGAGAATGTGACAGAGTCCACCCCCCTCACCAGGACAAACACGGGCTGCATCGAGTTCAACACCGTGGTGTCCGCGGCCTTCTGGTTGGTCCACCTCCCCAAGTGGATGGTGGAGGACTCTATACCAATGCTTGATAAACTTTTCAGGTATTTATTTTTTTAATTTATTACAATAATACATGAAGAAAAACACTAAGGAGAACAATTATGGCCAGAAGTAGCAGCAGCAATTTAAAAGATTATTAGTATTTTAGTGTATTAATAGCGGCTGCGTTCTTAGCATCTAGGGGCCCTGTATTCAAAGAGAAATAGTTATATCCACGTCAAGACTTTAGGGAAATAGCCCAAAACCATCACTTGCCCTATGTGATGCTTACTTAAAATAGATAACCCAATCAGTTCAGTAGTAATTGAGATCTTAAGCTTCAGACTAAAAATCCTTACATCTTAATACAGGGTGTTTCAATAGAAACGTCTTTTTTAAATTCTTAATTATGCATAGAAAATAAAACAATTATATAAAATGCTTTATATATTTGTAAAACCTATTCTGGGACATTTAAGTTTTAAATAATTGAAAATTATCTTTTCAATAACTTATGCCTCAAAAACCGGTTTTTCCAAAGACCTTATTTTTGAAGATTTATGAATTTAAAGATTGTGGAAAAAATGTGCACATTTTGAAAATTCAAATTGCGCGGCTGGTATTAATAGTAGAAAAACGTTATGCATACCCTTAGAATTGTCATGAACTCTAGTTTTTGGATATATAAGAACCATTCATGTGCTATGTATAGTTAAGGAACTACGTGGTAAAATGTTTAAATTTTCTTTAAACTTTTCAACACTTCTCACATTTTTCAACGTAGCTCCTAAACTACAAATAGCACTTTATAATAGTACATTTATTTTTAGAAACTAGAGTTTATGACGATTCTAACGATATGCATGACGTTTTTCTACTATTAATGCAAGCCGCGCAATTTGAATTTTAAAAATGTGCACATTTTTTCCACAACCTTAAATCCGTAAATCTTTAAAAATAAGGCCTTTTGAAAAACCGGTTTTTGAGGCATAAGTTATTGAAAAAATAATTTTCAAATATTTGAAACATAAAGGTCCCAGAATAGGTTTTCCAAATATATAAAGCATTTTATATAATTGTTTTATTTTCTATGCATAATTACGAATTTAAAAAAGACGTTTCTATTGAAACACCCTGTATAATAGGAAGTGTGTGGCTGTGTTGCTTTTTTTAACCTGTGAACTATGCCTTCATTCCTGTTTAAACATTTCTTGTTTCATGGAAACAAGCGACTAATATTGATCGATTGCAACAATAATGGATATATTATTACTTGGATCTTACACCAGATTCTCATGTTTTCTAAGTGAAACACGCAGCGGGCGAATTTAACAATTTCCCCTATCCACCTCCTTTACCCAATTGCCTTCTACTGGATAAATGAACTGGCCAATAAATAAGTTCTATGTTAGCAATCTAAATTGACAACAATTTTTCCCCTGTTATAATATCCACGTATATTCTACATCCATAGCAACAGTTTATGTTTAGACTTCAATAATTGCGTCATCAAATATACGCGTTTTTGCACAATTCTATTATTATTCAAATGCAACAATCATTTTAGCTTTTTGTTAGGTTGGGTAAAACTAGAAAAGGAGGGTAAATTTGGTTGTATTTTTGCTAGTGGTAAAAGTGGCAGGACCCTTTACATGTCTGTGTTTTTATTTAGAAATATATGCCGAGTACCCTACAGAGCAAGCCTGGCTATTTTCTGGAGAAAAGAGGATAATAATCAGCAAAGGTAAACTTAATACAGTTTTTATAAAGACGATTGAATCCAAAATTGGACCATGGGTACTTTCACACAAAGGCCTGTTGAGCACCGATAAATCTCACCTTTCTTCCTCCTTAAATTAAAAATTATAATTATTAGGTTTTTTCTTTTACCTAACCCCCGCGGGGCCTAAACCTAAGGTGCCCTAACCCTCCTCTGCTATTCAAACATTAAAAAAATCTCTCTATTTGAAAATAAATCTTGCTAACCCCCCCCCGGGCCCCCCCCCCATTCCTCCGTAATTTTTTGTCTTTTAGCAAAATATAACTTTAGTACCCACTATATAAATCTTATATATTTACTCCATTGGGGTTTCTATTCCGTAGGAATAAACAAAAGTCCTTAGAAGATAGAATTTAAAGATAATAAATGTTGATTCTAGGCATTCTAATGAAAATGGCAATATGGATGGAGATTCTGAAACAAGTGAGGCCAGTGTTCGAGTCCTGGTCTATACCCAGGAGGACAGAGGACATGATCCTCATTGTTTAGAAACTCAGGTATATATGTTTCAGTCTTGGTTTATACCCAGGAGGACAGAGGACATGATCCTCACTGTCTAGAAACTCAGGTAAATATGTTCGAGTCCTGGTTTATACCCAGGAGGACAGAAGTCATGATCCTCACTGTCTAGAAACTCAGGTATATATTTTCAAGTCCTGGTTTATACCCAGGAGGACAGAGGACATAATCCTCACTGTCTAGAGACTCAGGTATGTTTGAGACCTGGTTTATACTCAGGAGGACAGAGTACATGATCCTCACTGTCTAGAGACTCAGGTATATATGTTCGAGTCCTGGTTTATACCCAGGAGGACAGAGGACATGATCCTAACTGTCTAGAGACTCAGGTATATATGTTCGAGTCCTGGTTTATACCCAGGAGGACAGAGGACATGATCCTCACTGTTTAGAAACTCAGGTATATATGTTCGAGTCCTGGTTTATACCCAGGAGGACAGAGGACATGATCCGCACTGTCTAGAAACTCAGGTATGTATGTTCGAGTCCTGGTTTATACCCAGGAGGACAGAGGACATGATCCTCACTGTCTAGAAACTCAGGTTTATATGTTCGAGTCCTGATTTATACCAAGGAGGACAGAGGACATGATCCTCACTGTCTAGAAACTCAGGTATATACGTCTTTACAGCACAGCGTTTTATTTATGCTTCGATTTCCTCAATCTCATATTAGCGAAGTGAGGGGGGTGGACCAAGTATTAAATGTAATAATGTGCATCCTGTGTTTAAGTAATTTCAGGATATATTTATAAGGAACTTTGCTCGTTTGTCTGACTTTCTGATTTTTTAACCTTCTCTCTTATAATTGTTGTCATCCTTATTTAAAACCTTATGTGACGTCCTAAACAAAAGAATCGCATCGTATTATCGCATCGTATTATAGAGAATAAAAAGAAAAATCAGAAGAATAATTAGTTGTCCCTGAGGGACTGAAGGCTCGGGCCAACTAAAGTGGTTTTAATTTTTTATTTTATTATTCGTTTTTTTAGCTCAATACAGGTTTTAATCCACCAGATATTAATCGATTTCGAAGCCATTTAGGAAAGGGTTATCAAAACAGAAAACATTTTATGGAGCCTCTATAAAATGACATCAGACTGGCCTACCATTGGTCAATTTGAATGTACAATGGCCTGCCATTGATAGTTCAGGCTTATCATTGGTCATTTATATTGTATGACGTTTTTTATAGTTACTATACAGAGCTTCTAAAATAGTCATTAAATAATTTATTTTTAAGGAGGGATTCAAACTGTTAGTGAGCAGCTCTGATCTTGTCATCAACCACGGGACAAACCTGGACATCTCCATCAAGGGGAACCTGTACAACCTGCAGGAGTCTGGCGCCAGGCTCCGCTTCCAGCCCTACCACGAGAACAGGTGCACCATGAGTGTGCGCAGGTCCCTCACTTCCATATCTGCTGCGGGCAATATTAATATTAGTTCAGAGGAGGTGGTCATATACACTGCATCTATTGTTCTACCTATCAAGAAATAAATTGTAGAAGCTTATTATAGTGCCTATAAAACATGACGTCAACTGGCCTACCATCGGTCAACTAAAATGTATACTGGCCTGTCATAGGTTATTTCTTCAGTGTATGGCCTATCATTGGTCTTTGTATTATATGACGTCATATTTTTACAGGCTCTATATAATTATATCTATTTTCAAACACAAATACAAATTTCTTAATAAAATATTAGATTAAGATATATTAAACCTAAATTGAAATAGCTAACAAAGAAAATTCAAAATATTAATAACAAAATAATTTATTCAATTTTCAAATCCTATTTGGTTCTTCTTAAAAGGGATTTTGATAAAACTATTTTTGGTTAGGTATTATATTTGGAATCCAAAATCATTTACGAAGGACCAGATAAGGTTTTAATTTCGATTATTTTTTTTTTTAAATTTATTTTGGAATAGTGTCTAGTTAAACAGAACTAATTACCATAGTATAATTTATTATATGGAAAGATATACGATAATATGTAATATATAGTATCTAAATGATATATTTATTAGTAGTTATGAGTAAGAAACTGACAAATAAAGCATCACATCCTTTAACAGGATCAACACAATTTGGAGTAAGACCAACAAGGACCCAAATCCCCCTATTTTTGCATAGTGAACAAAATGGACTTTTTTGGGGAAAAACTTATTTGACATGCTTATTTAAGGTTAGGTTAAGTCAAGCAGAGCTTAGAAGAGCAGCAGGGATAAGGCCCCGCGTGGCGGTAGCCAGCCTATACCAACAACGAAATTATTTCAAAAAAACGAAAGAGGAGAGAGTTTAGTGAAGAAATTTATTTAAGTAAGAACAACAAAAATCGATCCAAATTGAGAATTATTTCTAAGCATTTTTAACTTTCAATAAAATGACTTATATGAGTAAACCTATGTTGTAAATTATAGGCATTCCATGTCAATATTTGTGAAATAGGTAAACTTGTATAAAGATATCTAAATGAATAGAAGATATTTTATAGCTTTAGTTTTAGTGCGCTTTTGGTCCTAAATGGTCTTACGGTCAAATTTGTCAGTGAACTGGAATGTGAAAAAAATTTCGAACAGAAAATAAATTTGTAAGTATACAATGAAATGTAATTACTAAAAATAGATATTTTCTTTTACTTATACACGAATATATAAAAGTAAGGATATGTGTATGTGTTTGTAACGAAGGATCTATGTAACTGCTATACCGATATGGTTCTCATTGACAGTGTAGCTTCTCATAGGTCTTGGGAAGGTTTGTAACTATTTTGGAAGAGGATACCACCCTGCTCCCAAGAGAAATGACCACTAAAAAAAATACCCCCCCCCCCCCCAATAAAAAAAAAATGGGCGTAGCCGCTAGTACACGAATGATGTACCATAAAGAGTGATAATTATTTTAAATGTTGGTTTTAATTTGTTCTGTAATTTATTTTTGCCTTAAAACAATTTAGTACAAAAAAAGAATAATTATTTTACTTATTTTAGCTACATAGTAAAAGATAAATACATACATTTTAATATATTTATTAAATATGATTAATTGTGAATGTAATGAAATATCATTAAATATTAATAAAGATATGAAAAAAAATATTAGTTTTAGTTTTTTGTAAATTCTATCGGAAAATTAATTTTTTTGGTGGAACAAGGATGACAACATACAGAAAAGCGAAGCTCTGAAAAGGTAGGACAAACGAACATTAACACTAGTAGAGTTTCAGAATTGAATAAAGAGAATATTGAAATATATGTTTAAACAAATTTTGAGATAAATTTGTTGCAAAACTGCTTAAATACAGGATACTGTTTAAGGACATGCTTACATTTTTAGGACTCGATTATAGAGAAGCCTTGTTTATAACATTGTACTATGTTGTCCTAGGAATCAGTATTTAAAAAATCATATGAAAATGATAATTATATCACATAAATAATGCCAACAAAAGTAAAACTTAAAGGACGTAAAGAAGCATGCTTATAAAGCATAATCGTTCATCGATGTACTATTGTTAACGCAAAAATGTCATAATAATACATTGAAATATGTTAAGACATCAATAATTTTTTAAGTATCACTTTAAAACTGATTAAAATCCGATTATAACCTATTCTGGGCTATTATTTTGGATAATAAACAATCTTTTGCGAATAATAAATTAACGAGGATTATTCCAAAAATCGAACGAATAGAATAATAATATCATATACAATTTTGTTGTCAAAAAGTGAAAAATCGGCATGTCCTAAATGGACGTACGAACTTTCTGGTAACGATTATAGAGTTGCTACGCTTCCTATATCGTACCTAACTGTTATAGAAATCATCATGCAACCCTATTAATAGAAAGCCATTGCGTTTAAAAATCAAACTAATACTACAATAAAAAGTTAATTTTTGTGGAATTGATTTCTGACCCCAATATCATATAAGTTATTAATGAAACAATTAAATAATATATTCACTTGATCAACTATGTACATTTAAAATTACAGCGTACAAATATTTTGAAGGCAGGCAGGGAGGGGAAATTGGTCTGTTTATTACACTGGTCCCCAAAGTTTTATAAAAACGGTTTCTTATTCGTTGGCCGAACAACTTTAGTGACTTTAAGTAAATTTTGTTTGGCTTATTAAGTGTCCAAACGTTTCAACCACTAATTGTATTGTACAGAAAGAGTAGATTCGTGTATAATCATTGGGAATTTACTGTACATCAATTTAACGGCCATTGTCTTATCGCTTTAGATCCCTGTTTTGAAGGAGTGAAAGAAGAAAACGGGTGCCTGGGGGGTTAAAGCTGTGTGTAAATGGGTGGGGGGGGGGGGACGGGGCAATAGTTTTTAGAATGATTGTTAGTTTCCTGTTAAAGTTAACACAGAAAAGTTGATACAATTTACAATACAATGATAGTAGTATTAGTAGTAACGAAGCTACTCTGTAACTAGGGTGTTCTTACTTACGAAGCTACTCTGTAGCTAGGGTGTTCTTATTTACGAAGCTACTCTGTAACTAGGGTGTTCTTACTTACGAAGCTACTCTGTAACTAGGGTGTTCTTATTTACGAAGCTACTCTGTAACTAGGGTGTTCTTACTTACGAAGCTACTCTGTAACTAGGGTGTTCTTATTTACGAAGCTACTCTGTAACTAGGGTGTTCTTACTTACGAAGCTACTCTGTAACTAGGGTGTTCTTATTTACGAAGCTACTCTGTAACTAGGGTGTTCTTACTTACGAAGCTACTCTGTAACTTGGGTGTTCTTACTTACGAAGCTACTCTGTAACTAGGGTGTTCCCACATACGAAGCTACTCTGTAACTTGGGTGTTCTTACTTACGAAGCTACTCTGTAACTAGGGTGTTCTTACTTACGAAGCTACTCTGTAACTAGGGTGTTCTTACTTACGAAGCTACTCTGTAACTAGGGTGTTCTTACTTACGAAGCTACTCTGTAACTAGGGTGTTCTTACTTACGAAGCTACTCTGTAACTAGGGTGTTCTAAATTACGAAGCTACTCTGTAACTAGGGTGTTCTAAATTACGAAGCTACTCTGTAACCAGGGTGTTCTTACTTAAGTTGGGACTAGTAATCTCTCCTTCTTTGAAGCGAGGCTTTATTACAATTAAAACGTGAATGTTAGTCAGTAAACTTCGCTTAAATATAGATGTGTTATCCTTGGTTTTTTTTGATATATTCAGGAAACCCAGCGTTGCAAGAGCCCGGGAGGGTTTTAGCCACCAGATTCGTAATATAGCTTTAAAGACAAGCGTTCGAAAATATTTGGGGCTGGCTATACAAAGTCCAATGCAATTTTAGAGATTTTAATAAGAAGTGTAAAAAAACGAATTATTAATATTCTTTTAACAATTTATTTATTTATATCAAAGACTACGTTTCACCAAATTGATAGCAAAATGTTAATAAAATATCTTTATTTATGTTAATAGAATAACAATGACAAAATGGAAGGACTATGGTAAGCTTTTTTACAACTTGGTTCAAAATCTGCAGAATAAACATATTATATCAAATGATTTTATAGTAATTTCAGTAACAAATGTACATAAATAAGTAGAAATAAAACTAATAGGATTGTTGGCTCGGCCTTTAAGGCAAAAGAACAATTTTTCCAGCTTGGTTTCGAAACCGATTAATATCCGGTGAACAAGAACCGGTTCTCAGCCAGACTGATAAATCATGTATCCTATTTTTAAAAATCATCCTGAAAAGAAGAACTACCAAATCTTGTTGTTCCGCTGCTTATGGATATTAACATCCATATTCTCGTATTTATTCGAATCCGGTGGATAGGAACCGGTTCTCATCCATACGAAAAAACCATGTCTAGCATCGTATTATATCCAGCTTTCTACGAATATAAAAATGTACAATCATAAGATTAAACCAGTTTTTTAGCATATGCCTTCGGCACCTCGGGGCTAAAAAAAACTAGTCTTAATCTTATAATTGTACATTTTATATCCGCGGAAAGCGGTTTATAATACGATGAAATAAATAACTATTATTGTTGTGTATTTAATGAAAGATGCTGAGCTACTAATAATATTGTTATCTTTCTTTTTGAGATTACTTATTGGATGCAGATAGATGGATAACATTTATCTATCTTTATTTTGAACCCAGGTCATTAAGAAGGGGAGGGGGGAAGTAGGTTTAAATGATAAGACTAAGATAAATTTTGGAGGGAGGAAGCTATTCTTTTTCAGGGCTGAATTCAACAGGGTTGGTTGGAGGTACCCTCCCCCAAAATTATTATTAACATTCTATGGGCAATTTAAGCCAAACAGTACAGGAGAACCATAACGGTTCAACGGTTAGCGAGATTCTTTGCAACAGACAGAAAGACACAAACGGACAGACACAAAGACATCCTGTTACTTTTGAATCAGGATTGTCATAAAGTAAAGCCTAAAAATGTATGGTATTTATAAAGTAACTTTTAAGTTTAAAACTAAAATGCCAATACTTTATGCTAACAAACAAAAAAACTGAAATAGAAACATAACCAACTGAATAAATTGTATAAAAATTAACTTTTAATATAAATTTCGTATAAATATCAAATAAAATAGATAAGAATATACACTACACCGCCTCTTAATGTAAACATTGACTTCAGTTATAAATCATCTTAATAAACCCAGAACCACTTCATTATGCAATCTACATTTTCCTGGATATTTTGTCTACGGTAGACCATAAGTGTACAGCTTTACAGTACATTGTTTCTATTTGCTAAAGCAACATGTATGATAAAAGAAAAAGATTCTGTTTAGAGTAAAATGCTTATATTTCAATCAAAATCTACATTTTTGTATTTTTTACCGATCCACTTCATTATGCAAATCATAAGAAAATCAATGGAAAAACGTTTGTTTTGCCCTTTTCTCCACTTTAAAAAAAATATTCTGATAAAATAACAATTTTTTAAGGGATTTCTGCATTAATTATAATAAAAAACAGTTTAAGGTAGATTTTAATGATTGAAATAAATAATTTGAATAATTGAAAAAAAGAAATTCTATCCCTATCATTTTAGAGGACAGCTGCCGACCCCCAGTCTTATGGATGAAGCTAAATACATGTTAAAAAAAAATTAGCCTGAAAAGTATACAAAAATGTTTTTTGATGTGTTAAAAAAACTCCATTTTAAAATCTTGATTTTGAGGATGATGGCCTTTAAGATGCTCTTACTGGTGGTGATGGTGAGCTAAATGTTATCAATGTGCATGCCCATGATGAAAACTTATATATTGAACTATGGTCCAATTTTTGTAGTCATAGCAGCCTCCAGCCAAGCAATATTAAAAACGAAAAAAATTGCAATTTTAATTACTAAAATTCATAAAGTAAATAATGTAGTTTTTAGATAATGGTTATATTTCATGTCGAGAGGCTCCACTGGAGGCTGCTATGACTACAAAAAATGGTACATAGGTTAATAGACAAGTTGTTATAATGGTCATGTACTTAGATAACATTTAGCTCACCATCACCACCAGTAAGAGCATCTTAAAGGCCATCAACCTTAAAATCAAGATTTTAAAATGGATTTTTTTCAACACATCAAAAAACATTTTTGTATACTTTTCAGGGTAATTTTTATCTTTAACATGTATTTAGCTTCATCCATAAGACTGGGGGTCAGCAGCTGTCATCTAAAGTGATAGGGATAGAATTTCTTTTTTTTTATTATTTCTTATTTAGAAAAATCTTTAAAATCTACCTTAAACTGTTTTTTATTATAATTAATGCAGAAATCCCTTAAAAAATTGTTATTTTATCAGAATAATTTTTTAAAAGTGGAGAAAAGTGCAAAACATACGTTTTTCCATTGATTTTCTTTTGATTTGCATAATGAAGTGGATCGGTAAAAAATACAAAAATGTAGATTTTGATTGAAATATAAGCATTTTACTTTAAAAAGAATTTTTTTCTTTTATCATACGTGTTGCTTTAGCAAATAGAAACAATGTACTGTAAAGCTGTACACTTATGGACTACCGTAGATAAAATATCCAGGAAAATGTAGATTGCATAATGAAGTGGTTCTGGGTTTAGTAGAAATATAAAATTCTATATTTCATAATATTATACCAATATTGCTTTACATCAAGTAAAGAGGATCTCAGATAAAAAGTGAAATATTTTACCATTAGATTTGTTAAAAAGAAACATCAATAAAAGTGAAGCTTAGAAAATTATACAAAAAAAACTTTTACAAAAATAGAGTGACAAATATTTTATGTTGAAAAAAAGACAAGCTATAATTTTATTATAATTGAGTCAAAACAATTTTTGTTAACAATTGTCAAAATTGCAACGAATGAAGGATTTTTTTAAAAATAATTAGACGTACTTAAATCTTATGATGTTGTTAGAGAAGATTTTATTCTTACTCTTTAAATTATAAAAAAGTAATTTTTTTTTGGGGGGGGGGGTCTTTTTAAGGCCAAATTTTCTCATGAAGGTATAGGTGCCCTCCTCCAAAATAGTTCTTAGAGGGGTCTTGCAGTTAGCGAGATATTTTGCTACAGTCACACAAACGAAAATTCCTCTCTGATAGACGTCCTATTACTTATATTTAAGGATATTGAATTTTTAAGCTTTTTATAGTGCCTTTAAAAAAATGAAGTTATACTGGCCTCCCATTGGTCAATTAAAGTTTACACTGGCCTGCCATTGGTAATTTAGTCTGAGTATTGATTTATCATTGGTCATTTGTATTTTATGGCGTCATTTTTTATAGGCACTATAGAGGGCTTCTTGAATTTCAGGAGCGTTGTAAAATATTTTTGTGTTGTGGGAAGAACTCGGTATGGTTGGTAGACGCCGCCTGTGGAGTGTGTGCATCCTGGTTACCACCATCTTTATTTTCATAGCTAGCCAAGGTAGGAGTGTGTGCATCCTGGTTACCACTATCAGCATTTTCATAGCTAGCCAAGGTAGGAGTGTGTGCATCCTTGTTACCACCATCAGCATTTTCATAGCTAGCCAAGGTAGGAGTGTGTGCATCCTTGTTACCACCATCAGCATATTCATAGCTAGCCAAGGTAGGAGTGTGTGCATCCTTGTTACCACCATCAGCATTTTCATTTTCATAGCTAGCAAAGGTAGGAGTGTGTGCATCCTTGTTACCACCATCAGCATTTTTATAGTCAGCCAAGGTAGGAATGTGTGCATCCTTGTTACCACCATCAGCATTTTCATAGCTTGCCAAGGTAGGAGTGTGTGCATCCTGGTTACCACCATCAGCATTTTCATAGCCAGCCAAGGTAGGAGTGTGTGCATCCTTCTTACCACCATCAGCATTTTTATAGTCAGCCAAGGTAGGAATGTGTGCATCCTTATTACCACCATCAGCATTTTCATAGCTAGCCAAGGTAGGAGTGTGTGCATCCTTGTTACCACCATCAGCATTTTCATAGCCAGCCAAGGTAGGAGTGTGTGCATCCTCGTTATCAGCATTTTCATAGCTAGCCAAGGTAGGAGTGTGTGCATCCTGGTTACCACCATCAGCATTTTTATAGCTAGCCAAGGTAGGAGTGTGTGCATCCTTGTTACCACCATCACCATTTTCATAGCCAGCCAAGGTAAACTTTGTATTTTGAGCCAAACAGCATAAAGTGCCGCCAAAAAAATGACGTCATACAATAAAATGACCAATGATAGGCCAGTATAAATTGTAATTGAACAATGGTAAAATTTATACTGGCCTCTCATTGGTCATTTTATTGTATGACGTTTTTTGGAGGCACTTCATTTTAAGCTTCAAGTATCGAGGAACCTTTTTAAGTAGCGAAGCTATTTAAGAATGTCGTGTCTGTCTGTCTGTCTTTACAGTTTGTTCGTTCTGTAAATCGATATATAATTACTTTGATGTTGCACCATATTTTCGCTAACTCTAATAAATTGGTCGTTCCAGCTGGCTAATATAACAATAGCCCCATCCACTTCTCTCCTCCTTGAACGAGGAATAATTATTCTTTTAAAAAATGAATTATTCAAAAGGCAATATCTAAAATTGTCCTTTGGTGCTTTCCCAAAAAGTGTATGTCGAGCTTTTGTGCTCATAAAGATACTTTGGGGTATAACACCTGTTATTTTGACAGAAAAATATTTTTCTCAATATCTTTAATCTTATCAAGACAAAGAATTTCCTTAAAAATAATATAGAACTCAATTTTTTCAGTGCTCCTCTTATCTTACTACAAAATGCGGGAAGCTGCCACAATAAGAAATCCTTACACAGATATGAATGAAGTTGACAATACTGGCCCCATGACCAGCAATACTAATAAAAATTTTATGCAACATTTTTTAAGGTAAATTTACTAAAGACGAGGTTTTAGGAATTTTAGAAGCAATCCTGTTCTATTTTTAGTGTTTGTTCCTCAGTATGTTATAACTAGAGTCTTAAACAGATAGATCATTTTTAACATGTAAGAATTCAGGTATAAAAGCTATCCTAAAAGTATAATATTTCATTTAATTAAGTGTAAAGTAATTTTTACAACAACAAAAGTAAGATTTTTCCAGATATTTTGGGAGATGCTAGTTTTTTTTATTTCTGGTCACAACATAATTTTCAATTAACAAAGTAGAGCGATGTCTGACCATCTGTATATCCGTCTCAAGATTAAGATTTCAGTAACCGCCAAGCCGATTGTGCGCTACTCTTCAAAGAAAAAAGCTTATGGTCCTGCGGTGGTTTGAAGCTATTTTATATGTCCTCAGCCTCTCAACCCCCCCCCCCCCCCGTCAACAAAAAATTGTGTAAGCAAAAACAAATACGGGGGATGAAAAACCTCCACTACATCTTGGGGCGAGCCCCGATGATAAAAAATGTTTTTTTTTAACCAAAAATATATTGGTAGACCTTTTTAATTATCAAAAAGTTACCTACAGTTTCTGTGTTGTAAAATTTGTCGCAATTTAGGTATTAAATAAATACTACGCAGATTATAACACACAGAACAACAATAGGGGGAGTGGGGTTGATTTACAATCACGTCTAGTGGCGAAGCCACTAGTTTCATTAACTGAAATATTTTTGGGCATTGTCCCTTAGTGACAACGCCTCTTAAGAAGCGTTTCGTCGTATTATCACATTAGCTTTTGATAGGTTATTTAAGGTTAGGTGATTGCCCCGCATCAAAGGGGCTGGAAATAGGAGGAAATCTACTGTGAAACTACGAAGAAACGCCCCTTAAGAGGCTTTGTCACGAAAGGGAATTTACCCATATTTTTTAGTTCTTACCCCGACGTTGATGAAGATTCTATACAATTATTCCTCCATCTAAAATCTCTTCAGGAATAATATTTTTACTTAATTTCATTTCATTCAAAATTAAAACCTTCATATTTTTATAAGAAACATAATCCGTATTTTTATTTCTCATTAGTAGTTAGACAAAATTTTCATTCAAAATAGATAAGAAATTGACAAATTCTTCATGGTTTCAAAGCAGGGACAGCGGAAAGTGTAATTTGTGACGTCACAAAAATTCGTCTATTATAAATCTCTTTTTTAGGGGTTTCCTTTCCCACTTCTTCTCTCATCCTTTCTTTTTAGGTGTATTTTTATGACGTCACACATTGCATTATCCACTGTCTCTTCTAAGCAATTCTGCATAGTTTCAAAGCAACTCTATATTCCCTACGTCTTTTATTTCGTCAGTATCAAGAAGGTTCTCATTTATTGCTCCAACATCAGAAATTGCATATAGTTATTCGTATTCATTCGAATCCGGTGGATAGGAACCGGTTCTCATCCATACGAAAAAACTATGTCTAGCATCGTATTATATTCAGCTTTCTACGAATATAAAAATGTACAATCATAAGATTAGCCCCGAGGTGCCGAAGGTACCAGCTAAAAAAGCGGGTTTTAATTTTATAATTGTACATTCTATATCCACGGAAAGCTGTTTATAATACGATGCTAGAAATAACTATTATTGCATCGTATTATAATTTTATAAACAGCTTTCCTTAGCTGTTAGCTACGAAATGCCGAAGCACGGGCTATCAAAACTGGTTTTAATATTGTGATCATACATTTTTTTATTAATACATAAAAAACTGTATATGATAAGATACGATACATGATTTTTCAGTATGGCTTAGAACCAGTTTTCTTATACAGTGGACATTGATCGGTTTCGAAGCCATACTGAAATAGTTATTATTTATTTTAAGAGCTTTTACAAAATATTTATGAAAAAACCTTTTTTGCAACCGTTTACTAAGGAGTATATACAAAAAGAATTCGCTCCTTATGGATGTTGTTATCCTGATTAAAAATATAGTTTCAAGAGCTTTTTATACTGCCTATAAAAATGACGTCATACTAGCTTACCAATTGGTCAATTAAAATTTAGTATGTGTATTGGCCTATCACTGGTTATTTTATTGCATAACGTCATTTTTTATAGGAACTAATGAAATTGAAATAAAAATATTAAACCCATGTAAAGTATGGTGAAAGAAGAAAACTAGTGAATAATTATTGCAGCCAATCAAATAACTCATTTGGAGTTACAATTACAAATCAAACTTTTGGTAAGACTACAATAGTTTCAACATTTTTTACTTAAAGGGACTGTGCACTAAAATATTTTGGATCTTGACATCAAACCTTAACATTATCTCATTCAAAATATCTTAAAGATAAAGCAAACAGGGCTCTTGATTGCTTTAAAAATGTGGTCTATGGTCTAAACAAATACAAAATACATCCAATACATGCTGAAAAAACTCCTATGGAAAAAAGCCTAAAACTACCAAAGGACCAATAGACATTTTCCCTGAGAAGCACCACCTAATCTGTTAAGTTATTATTAAGATATTAAGCTTCGGAAAGCCAGACAGATAGACAAAAAGATGAATAGACATCACACTACTTTTCATGATAGAATGATAAAGTCCTAGGACAAACGCAGGAGTCCCAAACATCGGAGTGGACAAACGTAGGAGAACCAAACGTCGGAGTGGACAAACGCAGGAGTGGAAACTTAACCTAACCTAACCCTTTTTAGACTATATTATTGGTTTTTAAATGCCTAACCCCTGCGGGGGGCTTATTTATACATTCATATCTTAACCTAACCTAATCTGTATAGAAATACTTTATTAAATTAATATTTTTAAACTCCTGCGTTTGTCCACTCCGACGTTTGGGACTCCTTCATTTGTCCTGGAACCATTGATAATTCTGAAATTGCTTAAGTGTATGAGATTGCTTTATCATTCAGTAGTAAAATAATATTCAGGACCACTTTATCAGAAAAGACGACAAGTAACATTTTTGCTGTGTGTCCAGCTGTATTTACCAACCGAGGAATCAGTTAAACCAAGCAATATCCAATGTTTTTCAAAGTTCCAGTATAAATAAACTAATTGAATTTTGCCCATAAATAAAAAAAGATATTCAACAAACAGAAAAACAGAAAAACTTTAATATTTTGCATCACAACTGTAAAAAATCTTTTATATTGTTTCTATAGCTATAAGGGAGATAAAAAATAAGAGACGGGGTTGCTCTCCTGTGAGTTGGGGGGGGGGGGGGAGATATTGTCACATCATTGTTTTACTTTCAGTTCTATTAAAAACATAGTTGCTAAAATTCAGGTCTCGGCAGCCGTTCGCTAGCTTGTAAGCCTCAAGGAAATAAACCTTTCTATAATTTTGATAATCTGGAAGTCTAAACCTGACTCAAATATAGCAATACCTCTTGTCAAACAATATTCTAAAGCATCCAAACGGGTTTAAATTTAGGTTTAGTCGCGGCTGCCGAGCCCTGCTAAAAATAGTTATATTCTATCATATTTATTTAAATGTTTATTAAGAAAAGAGTTTGTAATAGTTATTTCTCGCATCGTATTATAAACAGCTTTCCGTGGATATAGAATGTACAATTATAAGATTAAAACCAGTTTTTTAATCTTATGATCGTACATTTTATATTAATAGAAAACTGGATATAATACGATGCTAGACATAGTATTTTCGTATGGATGAGAACCGGTTCCTATTCCCCGGATTCGAATGAATACGAGAAAATCAATTATATTTTTATGGTTAGGTATAAATGTTTCATTAAATTCCAGTGTTTCTATAAATAATTCTATATTTAATTTTAGTTATAGATTCTGCAGATAAAGTTTCATATTGTATGATTCCAAAGGTACTTTTTAGTATCAAAGCTACTCTATAATTAACTTTGTCAGTCCGTCAGTCAGTCCGTAACGCTATAGGGGAAATGCTATGAAGACGGCTGAAATTAAGTGTTTAATTTATTTTGTCCGTCAGTCTGTCGGTCATGCATAAAAAAATATTTTTTACTGATGTAAAAGTTAATGTTTAAATGATTTTCATATGCGATATTTCTATCGATTTAATTTCTACATTTTGGACCTATTTAAAGCGTTTGACAGGAATATTTTCTCAAAATTAACAAACATTTTTATCAAATCCTACAATCCACTAATTGATAAATGATTATTTCGATATTGCACCATATTTTTGCCTACTGTAATAAAATGGTATTTACAGCTGGCTAATATAACGATATTTTCCCTGAAGTAAAGTAATAATTAATAAATGATGACCTAACAACCTAAATTGACGACAAAAGTTCCCCTGTCATAATATCCACGTATATTATATCCATTAATAAACTGGACTTAAGAAACTTCTCTTAGCAAATTAAAGCTAACGTCTTCCTATAAAGTAAGAGCAAGGATTTTTTATTTGAAGCTAGAGATATTGCTGGTCAAAATTGGTATTTCTTATCAGGGAAGCTTTATAAGTGTCCCTGGGTCATTTCAATCTTTTTTTCACCTTTCCGCCCTTCCCTAGATGCTAGGGGTAAAGCAACACTATCCTATTATATAAAGTAGTAAGCGTTTTTTTGTCTGTCCTGAAGGATCTCGCTAACCACTGAACCGATATTGTTCTCCTTTACAAACATAAGGAAAAAGGATAAGAGGATGAATACTCACCCCTTTTTCATGGTAAAATACTACTTCCCCATCCCTCAATTTAGAAGCAGACGAAAATCAAAAGTCGCCCAGGGCTTTTTGTAAGTCAATCATAAATAATAATGTGAATAAAAAGAAAAGCGATATTTAGCAAACAGCCGTGGGCGGTCAGAATCAGCTGAATGTTCATTATGAAAAAAATTTCCCCCTTTTTAGAAATAGAAGGATTCATCTTTCATGAACAAATTTTTTTAAATAAAAATAAAATTCTATGTAATTTTAAATAAAAACATTAAAACGAAAATATCTAATCTAATATTCTTGCCCTAAATATGGAAATAGTAAAAAGTAAAAAAATATTTTTTTTAATAATTTTTAATCCTCCCATTTAAAAAGTAGTGGAATAGCAATAAATTTTAGCGCGGCAACAGCGCTGAGTAGGCCTCTAGGCCCACTGCCTATTTTCGTCTTCTAGTTGCTTCGATTCCTCTCTTTTATTTTTTTCTCTATGTTTACAAAGAAGCTTATTATAGGTCATGGGAAGGTTTTAAACTATTTTTAGGGAGGGTGTCCTCACCCACTTTACCCCCCCCCCAAAAAAAAAAAATTTCTTTTTACTCTTTTGAAACCCAAATTTAAAATGAGATGAGGTCGAACGTTGGGTGCCCCTAGAGGCGTCTAGGGGCGTAGCCGCTAGTAACCTAAAATGAAGTACACAAATCTTTGTATGTATTTGTCAGTAGTGAAAATTATCAATTAATTTCTACTTTTCGATTTTAAATAAATATACAGTTTGTTGGAGTATATAAGGAACTAGCGGTTTATTCCCTAACATCTAAGCTCTGTATTCAAAGGGGCAGAAAGAGTTTAGAAAAATAACTTAAAACATCAAAAAGTCTTAGATCTAAAATAAAATAGCCTATAACCATCACGGGACCTATATGAAACTTATCTTTAATAGAAAACCAAATCAGTAGATATTGAGATCTTAAGCTCTAGATAAAAAGTACTTACTCCTTTATATAATAGGATAGAATGGGATTAAAATGTAATGACGTCATACATAAAAAGGAACCAATTTTAGAAGCTTTTTATGGTGCCTAATAAAAAGTTACGTCATACAATATAAATAACCAATGATAGGCCAGTTACATTGCTTGCACCATTGGTCAATAACAATTTATACTGGCCTATCATTGGTCTTTTGTATATAGTATAACGTTATTTTTATTAGGCACTATAATCTGTTTCACCAAATTATACAAGTGCTCATGTGAATTTTTATGTTAAGGTTGCCTCTTCAACTTGGAGTACACACTTTGCTCATCTAGGTAAATATAAACATTTAGTACAGTCCAAGGTGAAAATGATGCTGGAATCCACAAATACTGTAAAATGATGCTGGAATCCACGAATACTGTGAAATGATGCTGGAATCTACGAATACTGTGAAATGATGCTGGAATCTACGAATACTGTGAAATGATGCTGGAATCTACGAATACTGTGAAATGATGCTGGAATCCAATATTTTCATGATAAATTGGACCTTTGCTTGGAAAAACGTGTGAACATCGTATAACCGGTCATAAGAAGGTCTACAAATAATCTGAAATAACAACGACTCAATCAATCACAAATACAAAACCACAAAAAGGATCTCCAAGAAGTTGTTAAAAAGAATCTAAAATTATATTTCTAATACATTGGCGAGTATAGTTTCAAATCACTTTGTTTTTTTGTCTATGATCTTAGAAAAAAATGAAGTAGCGGGTTTCGTCGTATTTTCACAGTAGCTTTGTATAGGTTATTTTAGTTTAGGCATTTTTATGATTGCCCCGAAGGGTTAAACCCCCCCGCCGCCGCAGGGGCAAGAAATAGGAGAAAATCTACAGTGAAAATATTACGAAACCCGCTACTTCTTTTTCTTTCCATGATCCAAAAAAATATTCTTTATTTTAGGGAATGCAACAGACTTGCAGCTGCACGGGTACAGAAACGCCCTGCAAAGCCTGGTGTTCAGATTATTTCCTGCCCCGCCTATGGATGAAATCATACCTGCTGTGGATAAAACTACCTCTCTTGTCATTGTGAGACATCCTATGTCAAGGGAGATTTTTATTTATACTTTTTAGTAGCGAAGCTACCTTTAATTCACTAAGTCTGTATCTCCGTCAGTCAGTCCGTAACCCTATTGGGATGTGACTTTCTCGGCTGCTATTTGAGATAGAAGGATGAAACTTCTTTTCAAAATTCCCAACACCACTGAAATATTATTAAGGAAAAATTTGTTACAAGTTGAGGTATAATAGAATTTCTTTGGATGAACCATTCCTCGTTCCTGGGCAGGATTTATGCTGTTTTACAGGTCAACCCTAGTTAAAAGAGAAATAAACCTCTAACAATAAATGTATATAGGTGTATAACTCAGGCAACTACCTGCCCAAGTAGTTGGGACCTTTTTTATCTGCTTGCAAATTACTTTCTGCTCTTTTGTCGTGTCTTAACTGTGTTAATATTTCCGACGCTATTGGCTGATAATCAAAGAACCAATTGAAAGTCGGCACATGATTCTCACATATAGCCCGTGCCTCCTCAAGTCTTTACTTCAATCCTCTGACTTATCAATCAAAGACATACACTTCTGTTTTTTCATTAAAAAATCTCCAAATTATAAAAAAATTTAGGATGGCTTCAGTTTACCAACAAAAATTTGTAGATCTGGCTAAAACAGGAAAATTTTGTATACATTCCTTATAATAAATTTCTGTCTGTTTGTATGTTTGTCTGCACTGAAGGATCTTTCTAACCGCTGAACCGATATGGTTCTTCTTTACAAAGTAGGCTCTCATAGGTCCTGAGAATGTTTATAACTATTTTGGGGGAAGGTACCACCATCCTCCGAAGAGAAATCGCCCCTATAAGAGAATTACCTCTCCCGATTTTTTTTAATTGAGTGGTGGTCGACCCTCCCCCCCAACTCCCCCCTATAAGGTTTTAGATAGCCCGCAAGATTAGCGCAAAGGCTCCTATTCCATGGGGTAGGGGGGGGGGGAGTGTTTTAAATGACTAAACATATTACGTTGCTAAATAACGAAAAAAGCGAAACCGTCGGACAGATCGACATACGGATAGACCCTAATTATAAAAAAGCTTCACTTTGAAAAAATGTATCAAAATTGTCTAAATTTTCAGCTTGGGTTCGAATCTGTAAATACATAGTGAAATATTACAGAAAATTATCACATAAATCTTCAAAACTATTTGATCCTGAAGTTCCCTCACCTGAGGAAGTAACAAGGTAACTAGGATATAAACCCACGATCGTGGCTCAATACGTAGCGCATCCGCTCGTCGTTGGGGAGTTGATAGGTTCGAATCTCGGTCCGATACCACGTCAAAACTAAAGACGTAAAAAAATGGTTCCTAATGTAAGGTGTGCGACATGTATATATTAAGAGTAGGTGGAATGTCTTGGCCCATAAACAGGCGCTACTCATTACCAGTTAGGACTTTTCAAACAAAGATCGAGGTCTGTTGGAAATTACTCAACCTAAAGCCCAGTCCACTTAAGCATAATGGGAGCCGATAGGCGTTCAACCCCCCCCCCCCCCCCCCCCCTTGTATCGAATGATTAAGGTCCGGAAGGGGCCCGACCGTTAAGGGTTAAATTCTCAATGTTTGTCACTTGAATTATCTTCTGCATTGTGTGACTATTTGAGGTTAATATTCATAAAATATTTCTCGTAAGAGACAAATGACCAAAAAATGTATATTTAAACAAACATATTTAGAACTTCCCATTAATCACATTTTGACACTATTATTGTGTTTTTAAGTGTTTTTCCATTTAAGTTTTATAATTTTATTGAAAAACTGTTTACAATATATTGTTTTACATTCTTTTTATTATTTTAGGTATATAATCAGCACTTTTGCAACGGTAATTATTATTTTTTTAAATATATGCATATTATATTCTAAACACATAATTTATTACTATTTTTTAGGAGTGCATCTTCTTTATTACTAGGATTCCTCAGTACGTCTATATTATTACGTTCTTAGATCTAAAAGGAATTATTTTATTGTACATGGCCCCAATCATGATACACAAGTAGATAACATAATTAGTCATTGAAACGTTTGGACACTTAATAATCCAACCAATTAACATTCAATATATGTTCACAAAGTTGTAAAGCTAACAAATAAGAAAAAACGTTATTATAAAACTTTGGGGACTGGTTATAAACAGCCCAATGTCCCCTCCCTCCCAAAGAACACACAGAAATAAATAGAAATACAAAATAACCCACCACGAATAAGACAACATGTTGTATACCTACAGTTAAGTTGAAAAAATTACTTCTTATGCAGATTAAAATTATTGATTGAAAAGTTCTTACGAACCAATCAAGATATAAATTGTCCCTAACGTTTTTAAGCCAGCAAATAACAGAACATTTGGGTATAATCCTTCTCGTGGCAACGGCTCTCAAGAAGCGCTTCGTCGTATTTTCAAATAAGTTTTTATAGGTTAGGTTAGGTTGGGTTAGGGGATTGACCCACTGGGTTAAGCAATTAACTCCATATTCCACAGGGTTAGAGCCCCCTGCAGGGGCTAGAAATAGGAGGAAAGCTACTGTGAAAATACAACGAAACGCCCCTTAAGAGACATTGCCAAGAAAGGGACTATACCCGAACAGTTTAAAAAAAAATATGGGGACCAGAGCTGGATCTTTAAATCATTTTAGTGGTGAGCCAGATCGGGGTGAGCCAACTTTCCACCAATGAGAGCACAGCATTTTATGAAATGCCGCGCTGTGATTGGCTGAAATTCGGCTCACCCTAATCTGGCTCACAACTAAAATGATTTAAAGATCCAGCTCAGTATGATTTCGCGTCCAATGTCCCCTGAAAATTAGCTTAAAATTTAGAGAAGATCTGTGAATGTTCACTGGAAGAAGCAACATGACTCTTGTCCATTCTGTGCTACTAATTTTACTATTTATGCAAAGTAAGTACCTTTTTTACAAGGATGACAACATCCATAAAAGCAAAGCTCTGAAACGGAAAGACAAGAGAACGTTAAACATATTTAGTATTAGAACTGAATAATCAGAATATAAATTAATAAGTCGAAACAAAATTGTAAGTTAATTTGTTGCAAAACTGTTTAAATACATGATACTGTGTAAGAACATATTTACATTTATTGACTTGGTTATAGACATGTTTCGCTTATAACATTGTACTTTGTACCTCACCCACCATATTTTTGAAACAGAAAGACGGACATACCGACCATCCAACACTAGAGACTTTAAAGAAGCTTCGCTGGAAAAAATACTTTTTTAGGTCAGAAGAAATGAGCGAAGATAGTTTATTTTTTATCCTGAAATCCAATATTACTGCAAACAGATTAAATATAACTACAAGGTAGGTCTCAATAGATTATAACAAAACAAGGACGACAACATCCATAAAAGCAAAACTCTTAAATCTGAAGGAAGGACAAACGAACAATAACTTTTGTAGAGTGTCAGTAAAATATTAATTTAAAAATCTGAACGATATTATACATAAATCTGTAGCAAAATTGCGTAAATACAGGCTACAGTAGAAGGACAAACTTTAATTTTTAGGATTTCATTATAGAGATGCTTTTCTTATAATATTGTTTCTTATTGTCCTAAGAATTATTATCACAAAATTCAGAAGAATGGGATAATTATATCATATAAAAAATTTAGTCAAAAAAGTTAAAAATCAGCATGTTTTATGGTAACGAATATAGAGTTGACACGCTTTCTAAATCGTACCTAAGTGTAATAGGAATCATCATGCAAAGTTAGAAGGAGGGGACATTGGGCTGTTTATTACACAAGTCCCCAAAATTTTACAATAACGTTTTCTTATTCGTTGGCTCAACAACTTTGGGGACTACTAATGAATTTTAATTGGTTGGTTCATTAAGTTAAGTGTCAAAACGTTTTAGCCACTTATTGTAATCTACAGAATGGAAAATTATGTGTATCGTTATTGGGGATGTACATCAATTTATCGGTCATTGTTTTTATTCCTTTAGATCCCTGCTTTTATAGACCTTATTTATTAAGGATAAATCCAAGTAAGAACAACGAGTATAATTTCTGGAGTGAAGTACCTGTGCCGGTCATCCGTCAGTTTGTCCAGGTGTACCTGCTGGACTTCCTAATATTTGGCTACTCAGCCAGGGACTATCTGGACAATCTAAACATTTCATATGATGCGGATATTATCACAGTTTAGTAAACACTAGCGGCTGTGCCCCTAGCATCTAGAGGCTCTCTATTTGTAGGGATATACAAAAATAATAGCCAAAAACCAAACCCAGATATCCTTTTTAAAAATCAAAAAACGCCTAAAACCATCTCAGGGCCTATTATAAGCTTCAATGTAAAGGAGAATCATATCGGTTAAGCTGTTAGCGAGATCCTTTGCTACAGATAAAAACTTACTACTTCATATAACAGGATATACTAGCGGCTCCACCTCTAGGGGCACTTACTGGAAGGGAGGGGTGTAATTCTACCCTTCAATTTTTTGTTTTAATTAGAAAAGGGTAGGAAAAAAATGTTGAGGGGGGGGGGTGGGTTTTTTTCCAGTGACGATTTGCCTTGGGAGGTTGGAGGGACCCTACCCATAAACATTCCTTGGACTTAGAAGCTTCAATGTAAAGGAGAACCATATCGGTCTTGAGGTCAGCTTGATCATAATCTACAGAGTGACATCCTGTTACTTTTATATAAAAAAATTATACCAGGGATTAGGAAGGGAAAACTTGAGCTTAAAAATGTAAACTATTATAAATTTTGTGTAAAACTTTCATGATTTGCTTGTTCATAAGCAGAGATAAGTGTGACCAAAACGGGCTGCTAAGGAATATTTCATAAAAGCTTTAGATTTTCTATATTAATATTTTTATCAGCCATGTCCAATCGCTGTATCTCTGATTATAAGTGATAGTCAAAACTGTGATGTAACTTTTTAAAATTGTTGTTGTTAAAATGTTTCTTTAAAAAGATGTTTTATAAATTATCTATTTTTAATAAATGTTTAATGTTTATTGAAATGTATAAATTCCACCTTTTAAACAAATATATGTTTGTATAGTGTCGTTGCTTCACTTTAATTTAAGTCTGTACAATCAAAACAATGTCTGTCTGTCTGTTCATTTATCCATTAACTTCGTCCCCCACGATGCAAGCTCCAAGTTTGCTGAACCGATTAGATTGTATTTCTCAGAAAAAGTTGTATATGGGTTAAAGCTATATTTAATACCCCCGGAATGAAAAATAACCGAATGCATTATGCATATTTCTTGGCTAAAATTCAAATGCAAACCCCATGACTTGGGCGAACCAATGACGCAAGTAGCAAATGTGCCAATTATGTTGATATGTCAGATCTTGACAAGTATATATTTTGAGCGTACGCCGTAGGGTTTTAATTTTAATTACAAGAATATATAACCGTTTTTGATTGCACGACCATTATATAGAAGTCCTTGCATAAGAGAGTTTTTGTTGCGCTCATTGCAGGCATTCGACGCTAATTTTGTCACGCGTCTGAAAGCACAGGAATCATACAAAAATAGATAATTCATTATGTAATATAAAAGGGTTGATCGTAATTAATACGTTAGTAATACTATTTTTTGCAAATCTATAAAGTCTTCCTTTCATACTTTATTATTTTTATCCTTACACCAAATCCTCCTTACCCCAGTGTTTGATTACCCCTCATCCCTTTTCCCTTTGCACCCCCTTTATCTCCTCTATTTCACTGCCGGTGAACAGAGATAACAACTTTTTAAAAAATTATATTATTAATTTTTTTTTTTTTTAATTTTAATATTGAACTAACAAGCTTGTAATTATTAACTTCTATCATTATCTTACAGGTATATAAAATATAATTTATATAGGAACAAAAGTTGTTTACCCTGTTACCAGTTTCAGCACTTTACCGCTAAATTTCTACCTGTCTGCGGGCATTCTTGGAAATGGTGGCACCATGGCTTTATGAATCTGGTTATTTCGGCGTGTTATTTGAAATATTTATCATGTTTCCACGGATTTTATAGCATTTTTGTGTATATTATATCCTTTTTTTATGTTTTAATCGTAAAATTGTTCTCGATTTGTATATATATGCAAAATCGCCTGTTTTTATATGTGAAAGCGGTGAATTCATTTTGAAAATTGTGCACGTTTGAGTACCCAGAGAGGACAATTGGCTGATTATTACATTATTCCACAAAGTTTTAGAATAATTTTGTTGAAATATATAATTTTGATAGTTAGATTCTTTACGTTTAGTGTTCAATCGTTTAAACCATTGATTATAATCTACAGGGGGGTAATTTTGTTTATTATTGTTGGGGATGCATATCGATTTATCGGCCATTGTCTTATCCCTTTAGATTCATGTTGAGTATAAACTTTTGTTTAAGATAGTTGTATTTTCAGACCTAGGACTAATAACTTGATAAAGATGGGAGACAACCATATTGAAGAGGAGGACAGGAAACTGTTTGTCGGAGGTCTCGCACAGGAATGCTCTCAGGACGATCTTAAGGTACGTAATAGTAATTTTATTATTGCAACGTATTATAGACTGCTTTCCACGGATATCTATAACACAAAGTAGAACGCTGTCTGTCTGTCCGTCCGTCCGGCCCTTAAGATCTCGGTAACCTCTGAACGGATCGGATTCTACTCTTCAGGGAATATACCTTCTGGTCCTGTGGTGGTTTTAGGCTATTTTCTTAGGGGGGGTGGGACACCCCCAACCCCCCAAAAAACAAAAAATCCCCCCCCCCCCATTTTTTTTTGTTAGGGGATTTCCATGGTCTTTTTTTTATAACCTCTTGGGGCAAAGCCCCTAGAGGCTAGGGGCGAAGCCGCTAGTAATAATGAAATAGTACAAGATTGAACCAGTTTCGCTTTGGCAAATAAAAGGTATTTTATTTCTTGGAAAAAAATATGTTTTACGACGGTAAACATGATTTCTCAGTATGGCTGAGAAACGGTTCTAATTTTGCGGTTTTGAAGCCATTCTTAAACCGTTTATAAGCGTTTTCACAATAATAAGTTGTTTAATACTGTTAAAAGTTTTTGCAATTTTTAATATATTGTTCACAGTATTTAAAGTTTAACTTTGTCAGACTCTTGGTAAACATCGATGCATGTTAACAAATGTAAAAAAAAAACGTTAAACAGTATCTTTAAATAAAATTCAATAACTAACTGTTCTTGAACTCGGACTAAAGTGGAAATCTTATTTTCAGGAATACTTTGGCAAATATGGGGAGACCGAACGTGTGCAATTAAAAATGGACAATCAAACCGGAAGAAGCAGGTATCAAAAGTATAAAAAGCACGTTTGTTTGGTAGAAACAGAAAATCCGGACCATTTGTACCAATACTGTAGATTGGGTAAAAATTCGTGACGTATCATTTCTATTCTTAATATTTCGAGACTTCTATCATATTTCTAGATTTAAAGGAATAGGTAGGTTAATTCTATAATGATAAAATTGCGATAAGAAACTAATAAAAACTTTTAATACTCTATACAAATGACCTTATGGAGTTAAGCGATGCTTTATAAAGAGGATATATATCTTAAAAATAAACAAGGATTTTTATGCTTTGTTTGAGACAAACAATACACTATAATTAACTAATGTTTTTTTTTAGGGGCTTTGCATTTATTGTGTACAAGGATCCGAGTGGAGTTGACGCAGCCGTTGCTGATGAACATGAAATTAAGGTAACAGCTGTTTTCCCTATTCAAAAATAACTCAATTTAGGATGTTAATATAATATTTGTTTTACATTTAACTGACATGGCTTTATATATCGGGTACTGAAAGAAGTCAAATGTTTATTTACGAGTATCTGGTATAACATACACGATGGATAAACCTTATTGATATACAAATATATTAAAATTAATTAGTTATTTTTTTTTATTAAAGCTTTAGTTCTAAGAGAGCTTTGCGCATCAAACATACCTATTTTTTTCCGTAATATTTAATTTATAGGTTGTCAATGTCTTTATCAGATTAGATCTCGTAAACAACTGGACTGATCCTCTGACAATTTTGAGAGAAGTTTCAAATTGGACCTCTGAAGGATTTTATGCCAATAGGACTCTTTTTTGGAGGGGGGGGGGGGATTGTCGCGAGTACATAAATGTTGGGGGTTACACCTTCCCCAAAATTTGTATTACTTTGCTCTAATTAAAAAAAATTGCAGGGCAAGAAAGCAACAGTGAAGAAGGCCGAAGTAAAACCTGGCAAGATTTATGTTGGCAAACTTCCATCAGAAGGACTTACAGATGACGAGATTAAGGCTTACTTTGCTGACCACGGTGTCGTCACAGAATTCATCAGACCTATTGACAAGCAGAACAACAATGCACCAAAGAACTTTGCCTTCATAACATTTGAGAAGGAGAGAGTGAGCAAGAAGTTGATTCAGATGGGCAATGTTGAAGTTAATGGTCACAAACTTTTTATTAAGGATGTAAGTATATTGAAATAATAATCTTTTCTCCCTTGTCGTTCTATTGGTCCTCGGACAAACGCAGGAGTGGACACTTAATATAACCTATTTTAGACTATCTTTTAAGGTTTTTAATGCCGAACCCCTGCAAGGGGCTTATATGCCCAACCTAATCTGTAAAGAAATACTTAATTAAATTAATATTTAAACACTCCTGAGTTTGGCCTGGAACCCTTGTATTGGGTAAGGCTTAAGTTTCAATATAAACTGGGGGGGGGGGGGGGAATAAAAGAACAAATAAGAGTATTGAAAGCATCAGCTGAGCGATACTTCATTTTTTTCATTTTCCCCTTTTTAAAACCGAAAAATCCTATCTTGTTGTTAATAAAATTTTTTTTTTCAGGTAAATCCCAACCCACGTGATCCCAGTAGCCGTGGTGGTGGCAGGGGAGGTGGACGCGGCGGCAGCCAGCAATGGGGAGGTATGCCACATTTTTTGTTATGGGACATTTTTCATAAGTTTTTAAAATTAGTCATAGCTTGCATATCCCCACTTTGTTGTATCTTTGTCATCTATAATTAAAATGAGTACATTTTGGCAAAATTAGTTTGTAGTTTCTAAGATATAAAACTGAATATATCATTTAAGGGAAATGGGATTACGATACTTTATAAAAATTATATTACATTAGTTCCTAGTGTTAAATTAAAATGTTTTGACACTACACAACTTTTAAGAATTAATAAGTAAAGTACAGAAAATTAAAAGAAGTACAGTAAACATCTTATAATTGTCAAATTATGTTCTACTGCAGGTTATGGTGGTGGAGCTTGGGACCAGAGCGGCGGCTACGGAGCCGGAGCCTGGGATGCATCTGGATACGGCGGCGGCTATGGAGGCTACGGTGCCGATTCCTATGGAGCCGTTGGCGGTTATGACAGCTACGGCGGTGCAGGAGGTTATGGAGGCGGATACGGCGGCGGCTATGGAGGAGGAGCTGGCGGCGGCGGAAAGATGCAGCGTGGCGGTCGCGGAGGTGGTGGAGGACGCGGCGGCGGCAGAGGACGTGGCAGAGGTGCCCCATACTAATAATATGCCAGCTACTCTTATACTCACTACCATCATACCATGCGTGGAATCCAAACAGTCTTCTTTTTTTTACAACTTCTCAACAGTTAATACTTTAAACCCTGTCCTATGGCCAGGGCATTGCTTACCATAACAAATAAATGAAAAGAGAGAAAAATAATAATTATAGCCAGAAATGGCAAGAAAATTTGAACGGTGAAAATGTTGGCATTTACTTTACATAATATAATAGTTAAAATAGAAACATTGACTGGACTAGTTCTATGACCAGAGCTGGCTCCATACAAGTTATTATGTCAAGTATTTTCTCTTTTCCATATATGTGTACCTTATTTTTTAAGAATATTGTTTTCTGTTCAAGTTTTTAGTAATATGGAAATATTCGTATTATTGAAATCATGATTCTTACTCGTAAAATACATACAAGTATGTCATTTTTGTCATGTTACATTTTCGGTTTATAATAAATCCATTTTTTGCCGTATAAGAAATGTTTTTTTATTCTGCTGCGCTGCTTTACGAGTTATTCATCTTGTTGGTATATTTTCCATGTGATGTTTCGCTTTTGATCGGTTCTTTATAGGTCAGTGTTTATTCAGTAGGAGACGTGTGGGGGATAGCGTTATTTCATCCCGCTACAAGGTACCTGATATTTACAATACATTGTAGTTCCGTTGCTTGCTTCTTCACTTCAGTTAAACATTGACATTAAAGCAACTCCATGCATATTAATCCTTATAATAAAGTATCAAGATGTGTGTCTGTCTACCGAAGGATCTCGCTGAATCGATCGGGTTCTCCTTTTCAGGGTAGCTTCTCAGAGGTCCTGGGAAGGGTTATAACTATTTTGGGGGAGGGTGCCACCACTATACCCAGAAAATTCGACAAAAATATATATATAAAAAAATATAACTAATACCATCTATCGGCGACAATAATAATTTGGTAAATAGCTGATTTTAAAACAGATTGAAAACAATTTTACGTGGTTGTAGGGGCTATTATTGTTTTAAAGCACTAAAACAGAACTTTACAGGATATTACTAATTCAAATTGGCAATTTTTCTCTTGTGACCTATTAAAATCTTAAATAAAGATAGAAATCTATAATACAAAGTAGAACGATGTTTGTTTGTCTGTCTGTATGTTTGTAGCGAAGGATCTCGCTAACCGCTGAACCGATCGGGTTCTCCTTTACAGGGTAGCTTCTTATATGTCCCGGGAAGGATTATAACTATTTTCTTGGGGGGTGGGACACCCCTAACCCCCCCCCCCCGAAAATTTTTTTTTATCTTTTTAAAATCTAAAACACGAAAAATTAGTTTGATAAAACCTCTTTGGGCAAAGCCCCTAGAGGCTAGGGGCGAAACCGCTAGTTCATTAAATAGCAGCAGAGAAAGTCGATGCAAAAGATCTTCATAACGTTACAGAAGGACGGTTAAAGTTAATAATAAAGTTCCTTCGCTTAAAAACAAGGATGACAACATCCATAAGTAGCGAAGCACAAAAAAATATGGATGGTTTAAGTTTATTTATTAAAATCAAGAATAGAATAATGGAGAAAATAAACACGAAACCTTGTTTTATTTTGTATGTAGACGACTGTTAAAGAAAATTACATACTAGATGCACATAACAATGGGAAAAAATATTTTGATACTGTCATTGCAAAAAAAGGTTTAAAATTGGACCAAAGGTATGGGGAAATATGTAAAACATATAAAAATATCCAAAAACCTGCCAAAAGGCAGTCTGGCCGTCATTGTTGTTTTCTTCAAACGACGGGAAATTCAATTTTGATTTATAAAACTGAAAAAATTTTAAAAATCGGACCATAAACACCAAAGATATGGGGAAAATATGAAAATAACCTAAAACCTGCTGAAAAGTAGTCCGACCGTCCTGAATGTTTTATAATTAATTGTGCTCTCTAATGATGGGAATGTTGTCAAAAAATTGCTTTCTATCTTTTATAGGAGCTGAGTAAATCCCATTTCCCCCATAGCGTTACGGACATACAAAGTGAATTATAGAGAAGCCTTGCTACTAAAAACCGTAGGTAAGGAAAGTTGTAGTTCTTTTTTGAAATATAATTTACAGTCTGACCTAGTTATAGAGCAGCTTTACTACTAAACCGGGAAAATTGCAGGAATCTAAAGGGATAAGACATTGGCTGATAAATTGATGTACATTCCCAATGATGATACATTAAATTAGCCCTTCTGTAGATTACAATTAGTGGGCGAAACGTTCGTGCATTTAACTAAATGAACCAACCAATTAAAATTCCCCAAGTCCACTAGGTTGTATAAAAGCGTTGTTTTAAGACTGGGGACTAGTGTAATAAAAAGCCCAATGTCCCCTCCCTCCCTGGGAAGTTATTGGACTCATTCCCATGAGAAATTGTGTAAACGCGCATTGACAAATTAATAAATAGACTGAAACAAGGTGTTGGGTTTCAATAACACTGAGTTACAAACATTGCCAATTTGCAAAGAGAGGGAACAATGGGCTCATTAATATACTAGTCCTCAAAGTTTTATAATGTTTTCTCATTCGTTGGCCTAACATCTTTGGGCACATACGTGAATTTGAATGTTTAGCTCTTTGGTAGAGTGTTCAAACGTTTCAACCAATATTTGTAATTTTGTGCATCATTCGGGTTTTAAACCAATTTATCGGCCATTGTCATATCCCTTTATATCCTTGCCTATTTATGTAAGCTATCTTACTAGAGGCTGCTCTCATAGCTAGCATCTAGGGACTTTGTATTCGGAGGATTAGGGTGTGACATAAAATAGGCTGAAACCATCATAGTACCTATTTAAAGCTTTCCTAAAATCAAGAATTCAAAGGTTCAATAGCTATTAAAATCTTTAACGTAAGACAAAAAAAAAACTTGCTACTTTATTTCTAGGAGGATAAAAGGAGCCTGAGTAAAAAAATCTTCAAAATATTTGGGAAGGAGCCAAGCAGCTTATAATTCTATTCAGCCGCATTGCTCAATTCTGAATAGCCTGGCAACTTACGTCGCTCTTTGAGTCATTTTACATTACATTTAAAATATTTATTTCATTTTGAAACAATATACAAGAAAATTAATAGTAAGGTTATAGATTTTGGGTTAAGTTAACAAGATAGTTTTACAAATGGTAATTTTAATAATATAATATTATGCAGTTAGGAATTTTGAGAAATTGGATATAAGATCGTTTTCTAGGCCTGCTTTCTCAAGAAGTTTAAAGGTAAATTGAGTTACTAACAGAGAGTGTGCAAACAAATTATTTTCATTTCAATTTAAAAATTTTTCTTCTTTCTGAAAATTGTGGAACGTCCACTCCAGCTGTTTATTAGATCTTATTGGACTTGCTACTTTATAGTACAAGGATCACTTAGTCCCAGGGCTCCACAGCCGCGCATAAGCCTCAAATTTAAACACGCTTGTGTGCAAAAAAGTAATTTGATGGATTGTCTGTTAAGGCTCCAGACATCCAGCTGAATTTTAAAGTAAAATACGACGATTTAACTGAGGCTAAACTGGCGGCTGCCAAGCCCTGCTTATATTCCTTTATTCAAATTTCTAATTATCTGTCATTAGCAATGTTCAAATTAATATAGCATAACAATTATGCACTAATAAACACAAACAACATAACAAGGGTTATAATATCCATAATACTGAAGAAATTAGGTCAAATTAAAAATCAGCAAAACAGTTGTCCGCTGATAGGAGCCAAACAAGGAAGACAACAGTTAAAGAGCATTTGTTAAATATTGGAGAAGAAAATCACGAAACCTTTCTTACTTTTAATTTTTATTTTGTAGCATGACTGGCGGACAAAGTAAACTACATACTGGATGCTCATTGGTATAGGGAATCTTCGTACACAAAATCAGCCGTTTATCTCGAATAGCAGCTGAAAAAATCACACACACACACCCCCCCCCCCCAGTGTTACGGTCAGGCGAGTATAGAATTATATAGTAGCTTCCTTCTAAAAAAATTGTTTAAGATATCAAAGAATACTTTTAAGACATGAAAACTCTAGTGGGTAGCCCTCCAAAAAGTCATAAACGGTTCGATTCCCACTTGTGATCAAGATAGGAAAGGGTAGACATTTGTTTTACAAGCTTCGGCATATCATCAGCCCTGGATGAGGTAGATAAAACAACAAAGTGCCGTTGGAACCGTAATGGACAAGGCTAACTCCCGTCCAAAGTTCGATCTAGCTATCTATCTTCAATAGCATCCAATAAAATTACATTTTCCTAAAAGCGTTACAAACTGACGAAAAGACAAAAAGAATTATGGGTAGCTTTGCTGCTAAAAAGGTTAAAAATCATATGTGCTATGGACACGGAAATTGGTTGTAAATTTTATTATAATGAGAAATTTACAGCCCATCCTAAATAATTAAATGCTACTGGTGCTTCCCCCCCCCTTCCCCTCATAACAGCCCCCTACCTTGCTACTTGACCGGTCAGCTTCCTTTTCCATAATGTCGCAGAACATATACAACTCCTCCTACTTCCCTTACCAAGTAATCTCCTCCTCCATATAATTTTACCCATAAAATAAAAAGCGAAAATTGGTGAAAATCAGTACGTCCGTATTGAATGGACCTTAGTATGCATGCTAGAATTGTCCAATTGATTTCAATTTTTGCATGATAAAATTCTCGAAACAACTGGGTAAAATATATAAAGCATAGCAACTTAATAAGTCTACATGTTTATTTTATATGTTATGTAGTTGTCCTAGTACTATTACATGGTAATTTTAGGACGATTAGATAACAAGTAATAAGCGAAACATCTCTATAATTATTAATCTAAAAAAAGTTCTAAAAAGGTAAAACGGCAGTACTTATATCCTGTATTTAATCTACATAAATATTTGTTTCTTTTCTATTTAAAGTGCAGGCACTGATTTTTGGATAGTTTCTGTTTTGGAAGTTGTCAACCTTGTTTCTGTTTTGTGGGCGTGCAGGAGCAATCATATTTGGAAGTTGTCAACCTTGTTTCTATTTTGTGGGCGTGCAGGAGCAATCATATTTGGAAGTTGTCAACCTTGTTTCTATTTTGTGGGCGTGCAGGAGCAATCATATTTGGAAGTTGTCAACCTTGTTTCTATTTTGTGGGCGTGCAGGAGCAATCATATTTGGAAGTTGTCAACCTTGTTTCTATTTTGTGGGCGTGCAGGAGCAATCATATTTGGAAGTTGTCAACCTTGTTTCTGTTTTGTGGGCGTGCAGGAGCAATCATATTAGAAATGCCTACGCTCCCAGGGATCTAAAGAAATAAGACAATTGCCGATAAATTGATCTACATCCCCAATGATGATACACAAAATTACCCCTTCTGTAGATTACAATTAGTGGTTGAAAAGTTTGGACAATGAACCAATAAATCAAAATTCAATAGAAGTCCCCAAGGTTCCAGAATGATCTCGCTAACCACTGAACCGATATGGTACTCATTTACAGTGTAGCTTATCATAGGTCCTGGAAACTATTTTAGGGGCGGGTACTATACCACCCTCCCAAGATAAATCGCTTTAAAAGAAAAATAACCCCCCCCCCCCTCCCCTCCAAAAAATACTGTTCTACATAAAACTAAAATTTAATGCGGCAGGGGTCAACGCCCCCCCCCCCCCCCCCTCCACCTTAAGTGCCCGAAACGAAATTGGTTATATTAAAAGCTTATTGGCTGAAAGATTCTTTGTTAAAGAACTTTTTTGATATTTAAACTTGTATAATGATTTATATTTCTTGTTTGACATTAATTATCTTATTCATTATTCAAATTAGAAATGTCCTTGAATCTTTTTAAAGGCTTTTTGGGAATTTCAAGGATTTTTTTCTCTCCATATTTTACACAATGAAAATCACTCCCAATAATAACTACAATTAGGGTAGGTCGGTCAGTCCTGGACAGTTAGCTCTTTTTGTTATTTTAAACAGGTTAGATTTGTCCTATCGATTTCAAATTTTGCATCCCAGGTTCTACGAAATACCAGAAAAAAAAATCGTTTTACCAGAAAAGTGGTAAAGCTGGTCAACCTGGTAAAATATACCAGTTTCGTGGTAAATTTTACCAGCAAAAATTTTAGCCAAAAAATTAGTCAAATTTTACCATTTTTTTTGTAAAATTTGACGAAACAAAAAAACCCGTTTTTGGTGTTTTAAATAAAAAACAGCTCTTCATAATCAGTTGTAGTACTTTAAAATAATGACTTCTATACAATGAAGCCTAAATTTAAATTTTTTTTTTTTTTTTTAATTTTACCACTTTTGGAAGTTTTACCAAAAATGTGGTCAATTTTACAACTCTATTTTTCAGGTTAAGTCCGAATTTTCGGACTTAGACAAAAAAACGCAATTTGGTCAATTTTTACCAAAAAATTGGTAAAATTTGACAAGGTATTTTTTTAGGCTAAGTCCAGATTTTTGGACTTTGCCAAAAAAAATGAACTTGGTAAAATTTGACCAACTTTTTGGTAAAAATTGACAAGGTAAATTTTTAGGCTAAGTCCAAATTTTTGGACTTTGCCAAAAAAAAAAACTTTGTAAAATTTGACCAACTTTTTGGTAAAAATTGACAAGGTAAATTTTTAGGCTAAGTCCAGATTTTTGGACTTTGCCAAAAAAAAAAACTTGGTAAAATTTGACCAACTTTTTGGTAAAAATTGACAAGGTAAATTTTTAGGCTAAGTCCAAATTTTTGGACTTTAACAAAAAAAAAAACTTGGTAAAAGAACCACGTACATCTTAGTTTTGAAATATATATTTTCCCTAACAGGCATAGAAGAGTTGAGTATAGAGGGTTATCCATACTTATTTTTCATGTAGATTTAATATCTGAAGCCAGATTTTACAAAGGAGTTGCTGTTTTAGAGATATAAGGGGTAGTAAAATGCCCCTAAGTAAAAAAATAGCGATACCGAGAAAAAGCCTTTTCATTTTCACAAGAATAAACGCTTAGTGTAAAATAATAAAATCAATTTTATTGATTAAAAAAAATATTATTATATTTTGGGTATTTTACAAAAAGCCTTTTAATAATATTGCCAAGGAATATAGAGAGATATTTGTTTACATTATGCAAACAGCTGTTTTATGTTTGTTTATAATATGCAAAACATATGTTTCATATCTAATATGAAATACCTGGACAATGTAATACTTAATTTGAAGGGGTATAATAGAAGAAAAATATACACAGTATATCTTATACGATTGGCTACGATTAAAGAGGCTTTTAAGGACACTTGACAGAAGGGGTTGAGTCAACCCTAAACTTTACATTAGTTTTAAAAGAAACGGTTGTAAGAGTTAGTTTTTAAGGGACAATTTCTCTTTGGGAGGTTGAGGAATACTCTCTCAAAAGTTCTTAACCTACAATTTATCTATGAGAAGCTTTATTATGACCATATTGGTCCAATGGTTAACACAGACAGACTAACAATCAATCATTCTGTTAGATAGCAAATGAGTTCGATATACACAAGATCTTATTTAGGTACATCTCTGAGCCAAATCTTGCTTAATTTCTGTGCATGATTATATTTTCACTAGCCCTTTAGACAACCAACTCTGTGATTGCACAACTTTTGTCTGGAAGTCCTTACTTTACATGGTAATGAGTTGCAGCTGTTTTGGGCCAAGGCATTCCTCTGTTCTAACTAATTATATCACGCACTTCACAGAGCAGCAGTAGGAACCTTGTAACATCTTTGGCAATGACGCAGCAAGATTACTTTTTGGTTTGTTATAGGAAATCTCGAATGAGCTCTTTATTTTAACAAAGCTAAGTCCTAGGATGGCATATGACTTTTTTTACTTAAACATTAAAAACTTGAAGTTAAAAAAAAAAGTAAAGTTTATTGGGAGGGTAATTTTATTTTAGGGACGATTTCTCTTGAGGTGATGGTACCGACCCTGCCCAAATTGTTTTAAACCTTCCCAGGTCCCGTCTGAAGCTACACTGAATAGAACCATATCGGTTCAGCGATTAGCAAGATCCTTAGTTGCATACAGACACACACAAAGACATAGATCCTTCTACTTTATTTTTAGGATTAGATGTTTAAAAATTTCTAAGAAGTAGGTACATAAAACTGAAGAAAAAAGACTGAATTTAAAAATACCCTTTGAAAGATGAACCCAACTTGGTTACAAATTAATTCACTAACATGTACAGATAAAAAATAATCCATTAGAAAAAAATACTTTATTTAGCATCTATTTATTAAAATAAAGTTAACATGACAAATTATATAACATGGCCTGAAATGATATTACAAGGATAACAAAAAAAATGTGAATTTGTGTATTTAATTTAAATACATAAAATTTCTTTTTATTAGAACTGAAATGATAACAATTTTAATTTTAATGAGGAGGGAGGGAAAAGACCATCTCACTAACTTAATTTTATAAGAAACAGTAAACTTTCCCGTCTTCTTGGTTCCATCCTAAAAAATACATTAAAGTTTACAAAGAACAGGTTTCGGAGGTTTACTTTGTAAAGGGCCTTTAAAAAAATTTTCTTTAATTTAACTGCATAACTTCGGTTATTACTCTGCTATTTTTGGCAGATTCGAAACGCAAAACACTTAAAAGCACATCTTAAATCTCCCACAAGTGCAAAAAAAAATATGTCTAATAACCCGTTGATTTTGAGTGAGAATAATAACATAAAAAAATATAGGGACAGGTAGCTTTATTGCTGAATTAAATTTCTTTTCAATTATCTAAGTTTAATCCTCTTATTTACAAGCATCTACTTCTTGTTATTCGTGGATTTCTTTTGTATAATTGTTTGAGCTTTATACTAATGGGTGTTGTCATCCTTGTTATTCCTATTCCTCATATTTTCATTCATTTATCGTTGCAATATAGGTTAAAATTGAATGTTGAAATAGTTTAAAGTATTAACGAATACGCGTTTTCAACATTACCACTATTATTTTCTTTCTTTTTTTATCGGATAGGTAATTATCAAGTACTTAAGAAGCATATAAAGATTAAATTTATTACCTGAAAATTACTTTACTGCTCATATTCTTTGTAACTTCAAATGTGCAGGTAGATAATTTTGATTCTAAAAATTATTTATTTCATTATTTTATCTCTTATTTTCGGAGCGGGTAATTTCAAAGTGGACTACTTAATATATTTGAAAGTTTCTCCCCCTGTATTGTCATTCCCCTTAAAAAGGGGGGGGGGGGGGGATTAATGCAACCATCTTGTAATCAATGAGTAAATGGCACTTAGAACTTGAATTTCCATCTGAAATTTTGCATGAGTAATCCTTGGTAGGTCTATTTTCCCTAAATCGAACAAAAAGTTAGAAAAGTAATGGCTAACGGCTCAGCCGTTTTGCCATTTTATTGGCTTTCTTCAGTTCAAATTAGTCACAAAACCTATCTCCACATAATACTCTATGCAGCTTAAAAACGTTATCATACGGTTATAGCCGGTAGCTGTTTTAACTGAAGACGTTAAAAATGGTTCTTTACTGCTTCTATATCAGAGTAGGGGGAATGCCCTGGCCAAAACAGTCAAAACTCATTACTATGCACAGTTAGAACTTCTCAGAGGTTGTGCAATCAAAGAGTAGGTTGTCTGATGGGTATTACTTAACCTAATACCCAGGTGTTTGGACAGAAAAGGAGAGATTTCATGTGATATTAAGGCAGTATTATCTATCATTGAATGGTGAATATCTATCTAATGAAAAAATAATTAAATCCTCCATTTTTATATCCTACTAACCAAAGCTTACCTAATAATGTAATGTGGATAGTTAGTAAAACTCTTGCTTGGATTTCTTCTCAAGACTGGATTTTTGCAACTAAAAAACATAAGTGTAATGGTTTAAGTTTTTTTATTGCATCGTATTTTAGACAGCTTTCTGTGGATATCAAAATGAAAATATTATTATGTCCGCTGGACTGGTTATGTGTAATACAGAAGTCATGTTTTGTTTCGTATTAAAGACAATTTTTTAAGAGTTAAAAAAGTGATCAAAAATTGTCAGTTTTGATTGCCAGGAAAAACAAAGCAGCTGGAATTAATCTTTTCATTTTAATATATATGTAGAAAGCTGTCAATATGGCACCCCTAAATTCGCCCGCCCCCCACATGGACGTACCTTTCCTGATTTTTTCGCCAAACATATCTATTCTTGATTTTAACAAATGCTCTATAAATCTTTATGTGGGTAATCTTATCCTTGATTTTTAACTTTTCTACTTATGGATGTTGTATCCTTGTTTACAATACATTGATAACATAAAGATCATCTAAAATGTGGGTTTCACCACCCCCTCCCCCTAAAAAAATGAAAAAATAACCCAGTTCCATGTTAATTTTACCCAGACGTCATTAAGTTTGGAGGAGGGGAGGGGGTAATAAAGAAATAAATTACTGTTTCTTAGGTTAAAAAAAACAATGTTAATAAGGAAAAGAAAATAAAACATAGACATATCTTCCTGATTTTGGTGCCTAGTGAGCAGAGAACCTAACTCCCACCAGCCCCCCCCCCCCCCCCCAGTTGGTTTATTATTGAAAGGGAATAATTTTTCTTCAGGAATAGCCCCTGTGTGTCCCTCCCTTAATTATTTTAAATATCAAAATAAAGGACAGGGATTCTTTGCTTAACTAGGTGCTTTGTGAGGAACCGCCTTAAAATCTATAGTTAGTTATACATATGTTCCCTTTTTTATAATCATATTACGAAATGCTGTGTCCCAATCTTCAAGAATTATCATGCAGAAAGTTTTTTTTATCTGTAGCTTAAGATTTCGAAAAGCATTGAATTAAAGGAGTTTTCCATGAAAGAGAAGCCATTATATTTTATAGATTTAAGTCTAAGAATGTTTCTCCTCGTATTCATTCAAATCAGGTGGATAGGAACCGGTTCTCATCCACACGAAAAATCTATGTCTAGCATCATATTATATCCAGCTTTCTACGAATAAAAATGTACAATCATAAGATTAAAACCAGTTTTTTTAGCCCATGCCTTCGGCACCTAGGGGCTAAAAAGCAGTTTATAATATGATGCAAGAAATATCTATTCTCTTATTTATTAGAAACCAATATCAACCGGTGAATTAAAACGGGTTCTCATCCACACAAAACTATGTCTAGCATCGTATTAAATCGAGTTTTTATGAATATATATAAAAATGTACAATCACAAGATTAAGAGATGCCGAAGGCATGAGCTAAATAACTGTTTATAATCTTATAATTGTACATTTCTTCAGAAAACTGTTTATAATACGACGTGAGAAATAAATATTTTTTTTTCTCTACCCCTTCCAATACATTAGAAGCTAGTGGCACAACAGCTAGTATTATTTATACCTTACCTGTAATCCATCCATATGTAGAAGTTTGAAATATTCAATGGAATAAGCCACGTAGCATGGTAGAGTTTGACTGTTCACCTAAAATTGTAGGTATTATTTCAATATGTTCTAAAACACCAAAATAATTTTAAAAATGATGCCTTAAATCTATTCAAGTTTTTAAGTATAGTACCTAAAGTTTTTAAAAGCGAAGCTTTTTATAATAAGGGTTGATCCGTCTCAAACATTAATTTGAATATGCTAGAATTGTCCTACCGATTTCAAACTTTGCATGATTTTCCGATAACAGTTAGGTTATAATCGTTACCAGCAAGTCCGTACGTTCAAAACATGCTAATTATTAGCTTTGTATGATATAATAAGGGGGGGGGAAGTTTTGCCACTTTCGCGTAATCCGTGATTATTAGGCTAGGTATTGATGTGAGACTATAGGTTATTTGGGATAAAAGTTTACTTTTGGGTAGTACTTCACGTATATTTAATCATTTTTTGGATAGGTCTCCAGGTTCAAGTGCTGCAGGCTGGAAGGTGGTTTCTGGACAGGTAAAAAAAAATTAAAATTTTTGTTTGAAGAGTTAGAGATCAAATTATTAAACAAAATATGCATCTTTATGGATATTATTGACATATCAGAAGAAAAAATTAAAATCGGCCTCCAGGTTCAGGTGCTGCAGGCCTCCAGGTCCACTCTGGACAGGAAAAAAACAAGTTTTTTATTTGAAGAGTTAGAGGTTAACTTATGAAACAGAATATGTATATTTTTTGATATTTTTGACATATTTGAAGAAAAAATTAAAATCGGCCTCCAGGTTCAGGTGCTGCAGGCCTCCAGGTCCACTCTGGACAGGTAAAAAACAAGTTTTTTTATTTGAAGAGTTAGAGGTCAACTTCTATAACAGAATATGCATATTTTAATATTATTGACATATTTGAAGAAAAAATTAAAATCGGCCTCCAGGTTCAGGTGATGCAGGCCTCCAGGTCCACTCTGGACAGGTAAAAAAACAAGTTTTTTTATTTGAAGAGTTAGAGGTCAACTTATAAAACAGAATATGCATCTTATTTGATATCATTGACATATTTAAAGAAAAAAATAAAATCGACCTCCAGGTTCAGGTGCTGCAGGCCTCCAGGCCCACTATGGACAGGTAAAAAAATCAAATTTTTTATTTGAAGAGTTAGAGGTCAACTTATAAAACAGAATATGCATATTTTTTTTATATAATTGACATACTTGAAGAAAAAATTAAAATCGGCCTCCAGGTTCAGGTGCTGCAGGCCTCCAGGTCAACTCTGGACAGGTAAAAAAAATAAAAAAAATCTAATTTGACATATCTGAAGAAAAAATTAAAACCTGCCTCCAGATTTAGGTGCTTCGGGCCTCCAGGTCCACTCTGGACAGGTAAAAAAGGTTAAAGGTCAACTAATAAAACTGAATATACATTTTTTTTGGATGTTATTAACATATTTCAAGAAAGGATTAAAATCGGCCACCAGGTTCAGGTCCACTCTGGACAGGTAAAAAATTGGAATTTCTTATTTAAAGAGTTACGAGGTCAGTTATTAAAACAACATTAGCATCTTTTTAGATGTTATTTGTATATTTGAAGAAAAAAAAAATCGGCGTCCAGGTTCAGGTGCTGCAGGCTTCCAAGTGAACTTTAGAGGCTATTTCCAGGTACATTTCCTATTTATTTGATTTCCCCCCTACTTTTTTTCTATTCTTTCTATTCTATTTCTTTATTTAAACCTAGTAGTTATCATATTCATTGAAACTTTTTGATGGATCCCAGTGACCGCTGTTGGCCGTTGGCCAGATAAATATCCAGAAAGGTAATTTTTGAGGCCTGCAGGATCTGAACATGAAGTCCGATTTTAATTTTTTCTTCAAAAATGTCAGTAATATAAAAAAGAAGCATATTCTTTTTTATAAGTTGACCTCTAACTCTTCAAATAAAATTTTTAGATTTTTTACCTTTCCAGAGTGGACCTAGAGGCCTGCAGCACCTGAACCTGGAGGCCGATTTTAATTTTTTCTTCAAATATGTCAATAACATCAAAAAAGATGCATTTTCTGTTTTGTAAGTTGTCCTCTAAATCTTCAAATAAAAAATTTGATTTTTTACATGTCCAGAGTGGACCTGGAGGCCTGCAGCACCTGAACCTGGAGACTGATTTTATGTTTACTTCAAAAATGTAAATAATATCAAAAAAGATGCATATTCTGTTTTATAAGTTGACCTCTAACTCTTCAAATAAAAAAATTGATTTTTTACCTTTCCGGAGTGGACCTAGAGGCCTGCAGCACCTGAACCTGGAGGCCGATTTTAATTTTTTCTTCAAATATTTCAATAACATCAAAAAAGATGCATATTCTGTTTTGTAAGTTGTCCTCTAACTCTTCAAATAAAAAATTTGATTATTTACCTGTCCAGAGTGGACCTGGAGGCCAGCAGCACCTGAACCTGGAGGCTGATTTAGATTTTTTCTTTAAAAATGTCAATATTATAAAAAAATATACATATTCTGTTTTATAAGTTGACCTCTAACTCTTTAAATACAAAATTTATTTTTTTACCTGTCCAGAGTGGACCTGGAGGCCAGCAGCACCTGAACCTGGAGGCTGATTTTAATGTTTTCTTCAAATATGTCAATAATATCAAAAAAGATGCATATTCTGTTTTATAAGTTGACCTCTAACTCCTGAAATAAAAAAATTGATTTTTTACCTGTCCAGAGTGGACCTGGAGGCCAGCAGCACCTGAACCTGGAGGCTGATTTTAATGTTTTCTTCAAATATGTCAATAATATCAAAAAAGATGCATATTCTGTTTTATAAGTTGACCTCTAACTCCTCAAATAAAATTTTTTTATTTTTTTACCTGTCCAGAGTTGACCTGGAGGCCTGTAGCACCTGAACCTGGAGGCCGATTTTAATTTTTTCTTCAAATATGTCAATAATATTAAAAAATATGCATATTCTGTTTAATAAGTTGACCTCTAACTCTTCAAATAAAAAACTTGATTTTTTACCTGTCCAGAGTTGACCTGGAGGCCTGCAGCACCTGAACCTGGAGGCCGATTTTAATTTTTTCTTCTGATATGAAATAACATCCATAAAGATGCATATTTTGTTTAATAATTTGATCTCTAACTCTTCAAACAAAAATTTTAAATTTTTTTTACCTGTCCAGAAACCACCTTCCAGCCTGCAGCACCTGAACCTGGATACCTATCCAAAAAATGATCAAATATACGTGAAATACTACCCAAAAGTAAACTTTTATCCCAAAAAACCTATAGTCTCACATCAATACCTAGCCTAATAATCACGGATTACGCGAAAGTGGCAAAACTTCCCCCCCCCCCCCTTATATTCTTCTGATTTTTTAATAATGTTTCCTGGACAAAAAGATACAATATTAGAGCTAAGCATCTGTATTATTAAATATTAAGAAAAAGTATGTCATTGAACAGTATCCTTTATTTTTGAAAAAAAATTAGACTTAATTTTTTGCTTATGAAGTCTTGATACTCTATATGATGAGTTATTGTTCGTTTTTCCTTCCTTCTGATTTTATAGCTTCGCTTTCAAGAATGCTGTCATGCTTATTTTTATACAACTACATTATGTAAGGGGGGGGGGGGTTAAATATCTCGTAATCAAAGTATAAATGGCACTTAGAATTCGAATTTCAATCTAAAATTCTGCATGAGTAATCCTTGGTAGGTCTATTTTCCCTGAATCGAACAAAAAGTTTTGGCTATTTTTAGGGCAAATCTGTCATAAATTACGTAGGCATCAACTTTTTGAAACATAGTTTTACTTTAAATCGTGTGAAATGATACCTACAAAAAAAACATTTTTAGATTTCTAGTACCAGCAGCAAATAGTATTATTAGTTTCGTGATGATTTGCATTAGATATTGCCCAAAAAATGGCTAAACGGCTGAGCCGCCAGCTGTTAGCCGTTATTTTTCCATCTTTTTGTTCAATTTAGGGAAAATAGACCTACCAAGGATTACTCATGATGCAAAATTTCAGATCGAAATGCGAATTCTAAGTGCCATTTATATATTGATTACGAGATGGTTGCATTAAAAAAAACCTTTAGTAGAAAAATCTATAAGCTTTTTTCGATTTATCTATTATAATTTAGAAATCAAGGCTGTAATATACTTTTTAGAGAAGCCCTTAGTATATTGTTCTTACCTGGTTATATTAGTCAAGAACTTCTTGCATTTACCTCTCTCTGGCCTTATTGTATTTTATTCTAAATAAGGATAATAGTTAACTATCACATTGTCGTATTACAAACAGCTATCAGTGAATAGTAAAATGAAAAGTTACAAGATTAACACCAGTTTTATTAGTCCCGAGAGCCAGGCTAAAAAAATTTTATTTTCATATGATTTATATCTTATTTTATGCGTAGAAAAATTGTCTGTAATAAGATACGATAAATATTTTTTTAGAACCGGAATAATCATTTATTCCCTTTTAAAAGCAAATATAAAATTCAATTATTGTATGTATATTTTTCTTAACTAGTGCAAAGAAAGGTGGGGGGGGGGGGGGGGGGGGGTAAATGTGGTTACTTGTGCCACGCCATACCAGCAACTTTATTTAGGGCGCTACTGCCTTAGTTTTAGAGATAATTGGGTAAAATCTTTTGAGTTGTGTCACTAATTACCCTAAGTTTTGGTATCTTTAAAAAAAACGGCTGCGGAACCGCCGCTCCCGCCGTTCGCCGCCATTTCCCACCACCGTTAAAAAGACCATGTTATTTTTCTTAAAAATTTTCCCTTATAACCAAAAATAGGTTTTGGAATTCAACTCCCCCCTCCTAAAGTGCCCCTAGAGTCCTCTAAGGACGAAGCCGCTAGTTTTTAATAAAAAAGTAACAATTCTATGTATGTTAGTACCAAAAGAGCTTGCTAAACGCTCTCGTGCCCCTAGAGGCATCTAGGGGAGTTGCAGATAGTGAATTAAAGTTGTTGGGATTTATTGTCTGAAGCTTAAGACATTAATAACAATAAAAGATTGAGTTTTGTATTAAGGAAGCCTCAAAATGATTTTAGGCTTTATATTTCCAGATATAAAGTTATTTCTCTCCCCCACCCTTCAGAAACAGAGCCTCTAGATGCTAGGGGCACAACCGGTAGTATTGAAAAACGAATTATGTGCGTGTGCACGAATGGATCTCGCTTACAGCTGAACTGGTATGGTAGGTCATGGGAAAGTTTAAACCGACAAACCCCCCCCCCCCCCCTCCCCGGATGAACATTTTTCCTGTGAAGCCAATATATTTTAACAGACAGCTTTAAATAAATAATACACTTTTAAGTAAACAGTACTGAGTATGCTTTTAAATAAAGATCGCGGGCTAATTATATTAAATAATGAGTTCGCAGATTGGAGCTGCTTGATCTAAAGAATTAGATAGCTAATTTTAAACCCCTGCTCAATGTTATGGAATATAATAGTTTACCTATTCTGTTAAGCTCTGACGTAAATCCTGCTGCAAACATTTAATGTGGAGATTACTTGCCATTTTATGAAATCTGAAACATATACGTATTAAAACAAATATTTTCCTTAATAACATGACAAATATAAATAAAGAAAAAGTGTTTGTTGATACACTTAAATAAGCATAATTGGGCGGGTACATGATGGGAATAACAATTAAAACTGATATTTTATTTCATTAAAACAAAATTACGGAACTGAAGTCCAATTGTACTTTCTTGTTGATAATATTAATTAATAATATTTACTGAAAGGTAAAAGTGCGTCCTAATATAATACACATTACACAATGCTAACATGTATTTATACGTTTGTGTGTTAATGTTTTGAGTGTATGCGCTTATGAATATGATGATTATCTAAAAGACACCGGTCTAGAAAACCCCTTTCCCTTTCTCTATTTCTTTTTCTTCCGCACCCTTACCCTTCCTCCCTTCATTGTAAAGGACTTGGAGGCACAAAAGATTACAAAAAAAATTTAATTCCTGGAAGCAGCGTTGTGCTGCGGGTGTGTGTGTGTGTGTTTCGATATAAAAAACAATTAATTAGAAAGATAATCTTTTATTTACAGCTATTAAGAATGCGGGAGTGTGGGTGTGATGACATTGCCGAGCACCTTGAATGTTGTGTGTGTGTGTGTGTATGTGTGTGTATAGGCAACTTGGTTGGCGTGTGTGTAAGATCGTGTTAATTGCCATATGTTTTTTGGAATAAATTAAAAATAACTGCAATGAAGGCTTTTAGTTAAATGACCCAATACTAAATCTGTAAAATATTTATTCTGTTGTATGTATTTTATTTTTTTTTACATAAAGCCGCCTTATTCCTGTGAAAATTATGGACCTCTTTCTTGGGTTTCTAATTTTTTAACTTAGGGGCTTTTTATTACCCCTGATATCTCTAAAACGGCAACTCCTATGTTAAATCTGGCTTCAAATATCGAATCTATGCTAAAAATAAGTACACTAATATTAAATAATCTATGCTTATAAGGGTAAATACATATTCCAAAATTAAGATGTACGTGGTTCTTTGACCAACTTTTTGGTAAAAATTTTTACTTTTTATTGAATTTTTTCGCATAAAAGAAGCTAACTTTTTTTTAAAACATTGAAAATTATTTCATCATTTCTTTTAAAACATCCTCCCGCATCATCAAAAATATATCAAATTTAATATTTACTTATTTGAGCTAGCTTCATACGAATTAAAATTAAAAGAAAAAAAATCCAGGGTGTGTTTACGCAGATGTGCCGTGTGCATTTGAATTTATCGACTTTTCATCTTTAATATAAATATAAGCTTTCGTATATTCCCCTGAATGTTTCTAAAAGAAAGACAGAGATTTCGAATTATAGAGTAATTAATTTCGCTACAAAACTTATTTTTTAAGTTTTGAAATTTATGGCACCTCTGTGCGCGCATGCGCACTATGGATAAGCTTATGATTATTTGAATATAGAGTGCCAAAAATAATTATTAGTTTTGATTCAATTTAATCAAATATTTTGAATCAAGAAGTAAATTACTACTCAATTTTCTCTAAATATTTAAATTTGTAGAATTTACAAGGAAGATTTTTTTTAAGCAAGATGTTTAAAAATGTGGCAAAATTGTGGAACAACAATGTTTCATGATTTCTATATTTATGTTGTCTTTGCCAACCGGAAATACCACCGAGATGGGTTTTTAAAAGATGAATGCCACATTTTTTCGGCGTTTTTTAGACATTGATTGATTGAACGTTGACGATAGAATTTCAAACAGAGTATATAACATAAAAATACTGAATTTTAAATTATTTTTTTAGCAATTTTTCTAATGTCTAACACAGCTCTAAAAAGATGCATTAATTAATATGCAGCAAAAATGGATTGAAGATAATCTTTTTTTTTCTATGAAGGCCGTACCATCAAAAGCGAAATAATTAAATAAATCATTGTATACTCTTTTAGATTTCGCGAATGTCGCGCTTGTTATTCATAGCTTAAAAAATGTCGAAAAAACGCGGCAATATCTTTTAAGAACCCGGCCGGAAATAGATTCTTATATGGATCATATATGGTTAACAACTATATATATATTTAAATATTTTTTTTAATATTGAATGCACTATATTTTTTTATATTCTATCGAATATATATTTTATATGTCATTACAAAACTATATTACATTTAATATTAACATTAAAAAAAAAAAACATCAATTTAAACTTTCGTAACCCTGTATTGGCTTCAGAAGAACAGTTCTACAGAAACCACGGTACACGTTTGAGCTAACCAGCATTGCTCTGCCTAGGCTTTAATTAGAAAGGCCAGGGTATTATTAGTGGTTGAAAAGTTTGTACATTATTATTACAGGTATTGTGTCTTTAAAGGGACTGTGAACGTAAATTTTTCTCATCTTAACATTATCTTATTCATAATATCTCACAGATAGAGCAAAACGCGCTTTTGTTTGCTTAAAAAACGGCTTTTTCCGACGATTTTTATAAGGTACAGGGAAAGGAAGAAATTTTTCGTATTATATAAAATGTCCATTAAATTGTTTTTTTGGTATTATCCTCTTAGAAATTTTTTTTTCAATATTGAAAAATTTGAAAACAAAGAGTTTCCAGTATGGCTTTGAAACCGATAAATATCCCCTGGATTAAAAATGGTTCTGGGCCATACTGAAAAATTACGTATTACAGACAATTTTCTATGAACAATAGTCTAGAAATTATATTATCAATACCAGCTTTGTTAGGCCAGTCCTTTGGCCCCTCGGGGCTAACAAAATTGCTATTGATCTGAAAATTTCTCATTTTACCAGTCGCGGAAAGCTGTCTATAATACGACGCGATAAATAAAATCAGAGACAAAAATACCATTTTTAGATAAAAAGTATACTTTATACCTACCTACACACTTAAATAAAAATAGCCTATTTATATTTAATTTGTTCTTAGATCTTTAGTTAATAGTTATCTATGCTTATCAGGGAGGACACCCTTGGAGGAAGGTTGACCCAGGCCATCTTCCAGACCCTCATTGTCACATGGATCAAGGCTAATCTCTATGTTGTTGTGTCCTGTGAACTTTGGGATCAGTTTCTAGAGGTAATGTTAGCTATACTATAATTAAGATAACCTGCAGAAATAGATATTTTATTACTTGGATGTTACACTAGATTTTTATTTTCTCTAATAAAGTAAAACTCCCAGTGGGCTAAAATGACGATAACCCTAATTCGCCCCCTTTACTCCATTCCGTCCCGTCCTACTGGATAAACAAACTGACCATTGAATGAGTTTCATGTTAGCAACCTAAATTGACTTCAATTTTTCCACTGTCATCAATATCCACGTATATTCTATATCCATTCCATAATGTTTTATTTGTTCTACAGTACAGGAATCAGATCTATTTGCCAATCGTCCTAAAGACAACCAATGGTTGATTGTACGTCAAGCTTTTAATTTTAAGAGGGATAAAATGAGGGATTTCAAAGGTTTGAGGTTGGTAATCTAATATATTTTTTTTTAATTTTGAAGGGAAACAAATAAGGGGTTTTACGGGTTGAGTGGAGTTAACACCCTTTAAGCCCCACCCTTTAAAATCTGTATCAAGAATTAAAAATGAAGTTTGGGGACGAATTTTTGCTTCATTAATTTAGATGAATTATTTTTCCACCAACTTTTCTACTTGTCAAAATAAGTTCGTTTGTTTTAGGTTTTGAGTGGACTAACTTTATGGGAAGAATTAATCCGGGAGTGGTTTAAGACTATGGAAACCCTTACCAGAGTGTTAGCTAGACAGGTATATTATTTTTTTAATGTTTTTTCCATTAAAGTTTATAAAAATAATCGATATATTATTACTGGGATGTTGTACCACATTTTCATTTACTCTGATAAGGAGATGCTCACAGCTGGCTAAAATAAAGATACCCCCCTTCTTTAAACCCAATCCTTACCCTACTACTGGTTGAACAAACTGACCAATAAACGAATTTCATGTTAGCAAGCTAAAATAACGACAATTTTTTCCCCCTGTCGTAATATCCACGTATATTCTACATTCATTAGAGTAGGTGGTATTATCCTTGCCTGCCTAGCCGCAGCGCTCGGCTCCCTAGCCTAAAACCTAACCTAACCTAAAATACTTGTTCGTCGGTAGTCGGGGGGGGGGGGGGGGGGGGTACAAAATTGAAAAAAATTGAAAAAAAAATTATAATTATAAAGATGTAATTTTGTTAATAATCATTAATGATGTGGATCAATTTATCGGGGATTGCCTTATCCCTTAAAATCCTTGAAGTTTTACCAACAAAATTCCGTTTGTCCCACTGTCTTATTTGAGAGCTTTACTCTCATAAACGTTATCATTGTTATTTTGTGGAAGGGAATTATGTTTTTTGTAAACGCGAAGCTTTTCTATAATTAGTGTTGGATGGCCGGTCTGTATGGACGAAACTCATAGCTATTATCATTAATTCAAGCATGTAGGAATTGTCCTATCTATTTCAAACTTGTTACCTACTGATTATTTTGGTCTAGCTAAAAAGTATAAGGTTTCTACTTTTGTCGTATTTTTTTAGTTTCATACCTATAGTTTTTGATTATAACAAATTCTTTTATTTAGATTGTAAAGAAACAAGACCTCAGATCAGCATTTGAAACATAGGGGGCAGTTGAAGAAGTAAGTTACAGAAAAGTTTCGCAGCTTATATTTATCTTTGTAGATCTGTATAATAATACAAACAATATTTTGGTTTCTTTACAACAAAATGGCTGGGTGTTGCCACCCCCTTAAAAGTCAAGGCTTGCCTTCACCTTTTCATTACTTGAATTTTTTGTTTGAAACTTTCACTACTGCTTTTAGTTAGGTTTAGGGAGATCAAGAAGGGTTTAGAATATTCCACAAGGGTAGGAGGTATTTTTAAGTTATAGGGAATTGTTTTGATTTATTTTTACCTTATTGTTATTAAACAAACTTCAGGTCTTGAAGTTATTTTTACTTCACTTTATTTTTTAAGGAAATGAACGGTACATTATATGCCGGTGAACGGCTGAGAGTGGAAATATCCCGGGGACGAGGCAGGGGACGTGGAGGCGGAGGTGATAGGGGGCGCAGTTCTTACAGAGGTAGAGGCCGGGGTGGGGGCGGGGATAGGTATGAAAGACGCAGCCCCCCACATTACTCTAGGAAAGTTTTTGTTTTAAAAAGTAAAAGTTAGAAAATCTTTAGGTAGGCCTATTTATTAAATGTAACGTTTAAAAGCAATGCATTTTTTGTAATTTCGCCATGGACTGACGTACAGTTTTGTTATAAAGTTGCTGCGCTAATAAAACAGCAGTACCTAAGATAAAAAAATTTAAAATTAATCTTCCAAAATACTTACTAAAAATCATCGAATTTTTTTTTTTCAAAATGAAAACATTTAAAAATAACAGAGGTGGCTCTAGAGGAAGGGGAGGTGATAAGGGTGGCTTTAGAGGCAGAGACCGTGGAGGGGACAGGGGTGGTTTCAGAGGACGTGGTGGCAGAGGGGGTGGTAGATCCCCTCCACCAAGGTAAAATTTTAAATTTTAAGATTAGTTTAGATATTGCTAGCGGCTGCGGCCCTAGCATTTAGGGGCTCTGTATTAAAAAGGATAGATAGGGGACAGAAATATAGTCTAAAACCATTCCGTGTCATATGAGAAGCTTTCCTACCTATAAAGGAGAACTCAATCGGTTTAGTAGTTATCGAAATCTTAAGCTAAAGACAAAGAACCTTTTTACTTTAAACAATTTAGTATATAAACAAAATATATTAGTGTAATTTCCAAATTTGCTAACTTTAAATGCCTACCATCTCTTTTATTGCTTTATTAAAGATTTTCTTATCCCTTTATATCTCTGACATTATACTGTTAGGTATTAGTTTTAGATGGACATTACAAGAATTGATTGATTAAAATAATCCTTAAATAAAAGTAACAGGATGTTTGTTTGTCTTCGTTTGTAGCGAAATATCTAGCGTACGTACACGTCTCTCCTCTACATTGAAGCTTATTGTATGTCTCGGAAAGGTTTTAATTTATACATGGATTTTTTTATAGGCCTAAGAAAAATTACCCCAAAAATTTTATTTTTTAAAAACTTTGAAAAATTAAAATTCAAGGTAGTGGGTCGGCTCTTTCCCAGCCCCCCCCCCCCCTCCCCACACCTTTCACATTGCAAAAAAAATGGGTGTTGTTTTTTGCTTAATGGTGTGATTGATAATTTAAATTGAAACTTGGAAGAATCTACCTATTAAGATTTAAAATAACTCTTATATGCATCATCCTATTATATAAAGCAGTAAGACTTTTTTTCTAAATAACTACTGATCCGATTGGGTTCTCTATTTTAGGTAGGCATCACATAGGTCCTGAGTTGGTTTTATTCTATTTTCTGATCATATTTAAGCCTTAAGATGGATTTTTTTTACTTTTTCTATTGAAACTAAAATAAAAAAATGTTGGGATCTATTTCAACTCACCACTAACTCAAGTGCCCCTAGAGGCCTCTAGGGGCTTAGTTACTATTGACCATACACTGTATTATCTTAGGTTGCGGCGGAAACCGGCTCCGATGCTGTACATCCTGGCTATGGATTTCTCTCCGAGAATGTCGAGTTTGCTAATCTTTGCCAGGTAAATGCAGGGAGGGAGGGGACAATGGGCTGTTAACTACACGTGTCCCCAAACTTTTATAATAACGTATTCTTATTCGTTGGCTTAACAACTTTGGGGATTAAGTGATCCCTGATTGGTTGGTACATTAAGTTGAGTGTCCAAACGTATCAACCACAAAAGGTAATCTATGTAAGGGGTAATTTTGTGTATCATCAATGGGGTTGTACATGTACAGTACATCAATTTGTCGACCATTGTCTTATCCCTTAAGATTCTTGGGTAAATGGATATATTATTACCTGGATGTTACACCAGTTTTTCATGTACTCTAATAAAGCGGTACTCACAGCGGGCTAAAATAAAGATACACCCTTATTCCTCCCTTACAACACCCCCTTACCTCCTTCTGGGTAAACGATCTGACCAATATATGAAGTCCATGTTAGGAACCTAAATTCATGACAACAAATTTCCATGATATGTCATTAATAATATCCACGTGTATTTTATATCCCTGGACAGGTAATATTTTCCATTTGACTGCAGGGAGGGAGTGGATATTAGACTGGAAGTTATACTGGTACCCAAAGTTTTATAAACACGTTAGCTCACAACTTTAAATCTTGATTGGTTCATTCAAACTAGCAGTGTCTGAACTAATCTAAGGTGTTGTTTTGTTCAATATATTTGGGGATTTATATATGTATATTTCGTTCATTATCTTGTCCACGGTCATTAGTGTGAGGAATGGGGTTGACAACACACCCCTTAAAATTAAAATTATGTAGATTCCCCCCCCCCCCCCGTTTTTTAAAAACCTCTAAGATTACATCCCTTCCCGTAAAAACCCTGTGCACGCCACTGTACTGCTTACGTTTTTTTCTGGTTAATTTCAAGAATGTAATATTATATTAATAAGAATGATACCTACCTTTTAATTTAAATTTTTTTTTTTATCAGGAGAAAGGAGTTATATTTGTTGGTCCACCGTCCACTGCCATTAGAGATATGGGTATCAAGTCTACATCTAAGGTAAATGATAGAGTAGCTACTCAGGAACTTATTTTGGTTGATTTCAAGTAGAAAAAAATAACACTCTATACTATACCGGAGTAACAGGATGTCTGTTCATTTGTCCTGTACGATCTCAATCTTCTGGTCTTCCATAATTTTCAGGGAATGTTTATGCTGTTTTTTTGGCGGGGGGGGGGGGGGGTATGACACCGCTTCTTGGAAAAATGACCTCGAATATTTTCATTGGTAAAAACCCTCCAACCATCCTCTTTTAAGACGAAACACAAGTAGGCTCTAGGAAAAGCAACTGTGTATTTAAAAGAAGTCTGTCGTTACAATTTTTCTAATATTTAACCTGTTTTTTAGATGATCATGGAAGCCGCTAACGTACCTGTAATCCACGGTTACCACGGAGAGGACCAGAGCCTGGACACCTTGAAGGCGGAGGCAGACAAGATCGGGTTCCCTGTTATGATGCCGAGTAGTATGGACACAGCATGTTCTTGTTAGCCAGGGATGTTGTTACTGCTTATGTTTTCCAGGTAAGCTTTCCCTTTATTTTTTCTCGTTCTGCGTTTTCAAAGATGTTTAGTTAGATAAGTTTGCTGATTTTTTTGCCACGTGTCAAGATGCCTGTAGGAAATGAATGAGGGGGGAGAGGGGGAGTCGAACCTACACACTTTTATTTTTGCTTTCAAAAGAAAAAATTTAGGTGTGAGAGTAAGGGGGGGGGGGAAGTTCTGACACATTTGCGTAAACAGCGAGTATAGGCTTTATCTTTGGGACGGACGGACGGACGGACGGACGGACAGACGGACGGACAGACATCGTTCTACTTTGTATTATAGATTAGATATTTAGTAGGGAGGGATGGGACATTGGGCTGTAAATTACACTAGCCCCCAAAGTTTTCAAATAACATTTTCTTATTCTTTGGCCTAACAACCTTGGGTACTTTTATTGATTTTTTATTGGTTGGTTCATTAAGTTGAGTGTCCTAACATTTCAATCACTTATTGTAATCTACAGAAGGGGTAACGATGTGTATCATCATTAGAGATGAACATCAATTTATCAGCCATTGTCTTATCCCTTTATATCCCTGTAATTATCTAATTAACTAATGAGCAATTTTATTCCAGGTTGAATATCAGTGATACCGAGGTCGAATGGGGCCGGTGCCCAGCAAATCCAGGAGGTTGCGCAACAGTTTTCGCGGCCAGAGCAGTAGAATCAAGAAAAATATGTTTAAGTGTTGTTTCAATCAATAAAGATAATAATGAAAACAATTTTTTTTTTATTTTTGCGTTTTGTGTACAAGCGAGGTTTTTCTATAATTAAGGTCGTTTTTTACCACTTTCTCGTGATTTTTACCACCCGTTTTTACCACAATTATTGGTAAATTTTTACCATATTTACCCTATTTCTGGTAAAATTTTACCAGTTTAGGGCAAAAATATTACCAGGTGTTGAACAGTTTTACCACTTTTTCGGTAAAATCTACCAGAAATTTGCGGTAAATTTTACCAAAAAAGTGGTAAAAATTGGTCAAAATCTGGTATAAATTTGCGTCCTAAAATGGTAATATTTTACCGGAAATCTGGTAAAATTTTACCGATAATTGTGGTAAAAATCGCTGGTAAAAAGCGTGAGAAAGTACCACCAAAAGTGTTTTTACCACGATTACGGTAAAATTTTACCACCTTTTAAATCGTATAGGCTGGTAAAATTTTACCATAAAAGTGGTAAAAACTAGGTTTTTTTATGGTATTAATTCCGTCCTGGGTGATGATTCCTATAACAATTAGATACGATTTAGGAAGCAACTCTATAATCACTGCCAGAAAGTTCAATTTGAAACATGCTGATTTTTACTTTTTTTGACAACCAATTTTTGTAATGTATAATTATCCTATATGATTTTTGGAATATTGACTCCTATTGCCACAAGGAACAATGTTACAAGCGAAACATCTCTATAATCAAGTCCTAAAAATGTCAGTATGTCCCTAAGCAGTATTCTGTACTTTAGAAGTTTGCAACAGATTTACTTATAATTTTGTTTAGACTTATGCATTAATATTCTGCTTGTATTCAGTTCTGACACTCTACAAGTGTCAATGTTCGCTTGTCTTACCGTTAAAGAGCTTTGCTTTATGGACTTTGTCATCCTTGTTACATCAAAATTTGAGTAAATTTTATGATAAATTGTTGTTGAGAGGAAAATAGTAAAAGTGTCTGACTATGACGTCAGAAAAAATTAACAATTAACCAATGAGAAGCCAGTATTCACAATGGTAAAATATATAGCGGCCTCTCATTGGTTAATTGTTAATTTTTTTTGACGTCATAGTCAGACACTTTTACTGTTTTCGTTGAGATGTAAGGTACTTTACACCATTAAAGTTTACAAGCCCGTTCTGCTATTTGCTAGCTTATGATTTTATGGTCGCTCTAAGCAACATATAATGAAGATTCGGTACTCATAAATAATAATCATGATGAGGATTTAGTAAGATTATTGTTATTTAGAAATTTCATAATGAGCCCGCTGTAAAAATATATATTATTATTATAATTATGTTATAAACGATGCCTCGCTCAAAATCACCACAAAGCATCACCCTAATGTCTTCCCATTGGCTTTTCAAGTCCCCCCCCCCCCCTAAAGCTGCGTCGGAGAAAAATAAGGGGAGAGGGTTGAAGGGGTATCCATCAACGGAGAAGATAATATTTTCCCCTTCTCTTGTGTCGCCGTTAAATTTACACATTATACCCCATCTCTTTTTTAGCCTCTCTGAGAGCGCTTTAAATTTTGGGTTGTGGGTGATTTTGTAATGTATATGTTACGTTACGCGCAGAGACTTAGATTCACTAATTTAATCAGGGCTCGATAGCCACAGCTGTGCGGCCTTCCAAAAAAATCCATTAAGGCAGCAATAGATCTATAGTATAGATGTATATATAGCTAACTGCCTGCCCCCCTTTTCTAAAGACCCTTTTCGCCTGCTAGGGAATTGTTTTCTGCTACTTGGCTGTGTTAATATTCATGACACTATTGGTTGATTTTCAAAGGTCTGGTCCTTGGGATGGGGACATACAGATATTTAACCCCTTTCCCCTCTAGTGTTTTACTCTAATGGCATAACAACCAAATTTGTATTATACCACGCCGCGTGGCTTCCATAGCCAGCCAAAAAGCCACAGCCCTAGCTATCCTCAATTTCGCGGCTTTTTTAGAAACTGGAGCTTCAATCAAACTTATCCATTCATCTTGTACAAAGCTGCAGCCGCAACAAATCCGTTCAGATTTAAGAAATTAGGCCTTGGTTGAAGAATCTGCTCACATGAAGGAGACTAACCTCTATTTACTTACCTACTGTGAAGAAAGCTAACCTCAAATAGAAAACAGAAAAATCAATCTGGTTTGAAGTTGTCACTTGGTTATTGTTTATGAACAAATGGTAATGGGTATGATATGGAAAATGTGATGAAAGAAATAGTTCAATTTATCCAAATAGATGAAACAATGTCCCTGTCCTTGCGCGGTACACGTATAGAGGCAACTTTAGGAGAGGAAAGAAGGAGGGGGAGGTCATCTTAGAGGTCATATATTGGGTAACAAAGAGAAAAATAGGGGGGGGGGGGGGTGAGAGATAGTTATATGTTTAGAATAAGGGAATATTTTAAGGATGAAGGAAGATGTCCATCATAACTATTTTCGGTTCGATTCGCCCCATCTCTTTATGCATTCCCCTTTGAACTGGATTTTTCTGGATTATCTGTTCCAAAACTTGATAGCGATAAGGTGTTTATACAAGTGCGCCAATGTTTTTTTATAAAATTGTTAAAAAATGACATCTGTTTGGTTTTCCTTTGCAATTAAGCTTTTTTTAGGTACAGGGAAGGTTTTTAACTATTTTGGGAGAGCGTATCTCTACCCTCCCAATTTAAAATCACACCCCCAAATTTTTTTTTCTGAATATTTCTTATTAAAACTCATTTAAAAAGTAGAAGGGCGGTTGACTTATCCCCCTCCCACCTTAAGAACACCTAGAGGCTTCTTGGGGGCGTCCGTTGCCCCTAGTCTTTCTTAAAATAAAAGCTATGTCTTGCATTTTTTTCAATTAGGTGTTTGATCACGAATTTCATATTGTAAAAATATTTTTCTTTTTTAATTGTTATCTTAATAAGATAAAAGTTATGCTTGAAAATTGTTTTAATAGCTATTATTATATGTTGCATTTTTATATAAACGTGAGAATTGCGTTCAGTATTGCGTCAGAATTTGCGTCATTTGCGTCATTTCAATTTTCAGATTTTTATTACCCGTCATCATTTTAAGGATGAAGAAAAAGGGGATCATTACTTGTTGAAAGAATTAGGGGCTTCTGTCATGAGAATGGGGGGAGGGGTTAACTTGTAAAAGAAGGGGAAAGAGTATTTTGTTGCCTTGACTGGTAAATGTAATGGGTTTTCAACTTTTAATACTCTTGGAGCAATATTAAATAGGGCTCACTCCGATGCTTTTAAAGAGGAGATGGGGTAGGGGGGGGGGGCAATTTTGGTCCAGGAAATTGGAGATGGAGTGTACTTCATAGGGGGACATCGGGTCACAGGAAGGTGGAGGATCACACTCCCTCCTGGGAGGAGTTTTCTCTCAAAATATGGGGGATTTTGACAGGGTCGGGGGGGGGGGGGGGGTAAGGTGCCTTTGCTGATGAAGGGGGGATTTATAAATGGGTTTCAACAAATTGTACATACACATATTGGGGGATTTTAAAGCTTTGTCAGGAGTTTTAAATAAAAAGTTCAAATTTTCTCAGTTTTCTTGAAATTCGGGTACAAGACAAGTCTGAAGCTAATAAAACATATATTGTGTAGTGTACATATTCAATGAGTAATTTTAATAAACAATAAAATTTGTTATATATTTAGTGAACATTAAAATTAGGGGTTAATCAATCTTTTATTGTTATGAAAACCAATGATTAGTAAAATTTAAAAAATGTGGACTAAAGATACTGTCAGCAGTGAAGTTGTAGTGAAGGAGGAGGCGGCGGACACAACAGAACTCACCTCCAGCCACAACATCATCCTGGAGCCACAACACAGGTACACAACAGCCTCCACTATAATTCTGGAGCCCAACATCATTCCCAGGCAGGAGAAGCGGGTCAGCAGAGTTATATTTGAGCCGCTGGCTCCATCTGCCCCTCTCTCACCCAGCAGCCATGACACAGACAGATCGAGTCCCCGCATACTGGAGGCGCTCCACCCGCCGGGGTATACAGATCTGAGCTACGGTGTGACAGTAACCCTGACACCGAACACAACTGGAGATTACCTGGACACTTCTGGCAGCCTGCAGGTGGGCTCCACTCAGCTGCAGTATATCACGCCGCTACCCTCATTTCACTCCCTGCCCTCGTCGCCTAACAGTAAAATGAACTATTCCCCGCCGACGGCAATCGTTGACGGTATTGAGTATTCGCCGGACGATAAAGTTGAGTACATCGGCCAGGCGGTCAGTCTGGCAGATTATATAACCTACAGCTCTCCAGACTCTAGCAGTCAGGCGCTACCAACCTCAACAAGCACGCCATACAATTCCTCTCGCGGCGGACATAAACGGCGGCGTCGGCGAGACACAGGATCCAGCACCGGGTCCGGCACGTCAACAACTAGTCGGCAAACAAAACGGCGGCGAACACCGATTTCACAAGAAGAACTTATGCTTCAACGAAATTTAGGTAAACATTTTTTCATTTCAAGTTTATGTTTTTTTGGTGTTGACCCCAGGGATCTAAAGGGATAAGGCAGTGACCTAGAAATTGATGTATATCTACAATGATATACAAAAAATTATCCCTCCCGAGATTAAAATTGGTGGTTGAAAACAGGGTGTCGGAGCCGTTTAATTTTGATGCGGTTACGGCTCCGCGGAGCCGTATCTGGAAATACGGCTCCGGCACCGGCTCCAGCTCCGGCCCTAACCTTAAAATTAATATATCAATTTTTGTTCATTATTGAATTTGATAAAATAAAATAAATAATATAAAATATTTTACTTTTATTTGATTAAAGCTTTATAAAAGTAGAAGGATGTGTGTCTATTTGTTAAGTAACAATAGTTTTTCAGTTTGTTATATGGAAATAGACCGTTGCCAAATTATGATATTACTTTAAAAAATCATTTTTAGCTAATCTGGAGCCGGAGCCGTTTTTAACGAAAAATACGGCTCCGGATCCGGCTCCACCAAAAATGTTGCTGCTCCCGGCTCGGGCTCCGAAACACTGGTTGAAAATTGTACACTCTCTCTCTGCGTAAACCCACAGATGTAGCTTAAAATGTATAAACACGGCCACCTACGTTCGGCTCACGTTAGTCTGACACAACGGCTGCTATGTAAGGCGAGTAATGATAAAAAAAAAAAGATATTGGAGGGAACTCCTTGGTTATAAACGGGTCTTTTACAACGATACTTTCAATCAAATTGATGACTTGTCTTATAGCCAATAATTTTAGCTCATTCCTATATTTTCATGTATCTTAAATTTTATTCATTATATCCAAAATATTTTTTGTTGAAGAAATGAGAGACAATTTTGTGCAAGTTTTCAATTTTTCTGTGAACCAGTAATTTTTCTATTGAAATAATTGTTCTCTTCACACAGAAATTGTTAAAATGTCGCCGACTTGGAGCCAATAAAACAAGGATGACAACATCTACAAAAGCAAAGCTCTGAAAAAGGATGACAAACAAACATTAACATTTGTAGAGTAAGCAGAATAAAAATGTAAAAGTCGAAATAAAATTGTAAATAATCTTGTTGTAAAACTGTTTAGATACAGGACACTGTTTAAGGACATACTTACATTATAGAACAGCTTTGCTTATAAGTTATAACATTGTACAATTTTGCCCCAGGAATCCAAAAATCAGATGAATAGGTAATTATATCAAATAAAAAGTTGTAGTAAAAAAAAAATGGGCGTACGGACTTTCTGGTAAAACTGGTAAAGTTTAAACTCAATAGGACAACTCTAACATGCCTAAATTAATGAAAAGAGTAAACTGTTAAAAATAGACCCAAGTACACCAAAAAATCTCCCCGTTTTTAACTTTTTGCAAGGAGCTCTTGATATAACTGAGATGGTTCCTCCAAAATTACCTAACCTGTTCTTTGCCTTCAGAGTATCGGTTATTTTCAACTAATAAAGTCCCCCCCGGGCCATCCCCCCCTCCCTCCCAATTTTACGTGGGAATTATGATTTTGAAAAATTGAATTTGGTATAGGATCACAACACCTCTTTATTGGCTATGGACACAATTAAATAATTTTATAATATTTGTTTCCAGCATCGCTTCGAAATTGATTAATATCCGCTTGATTAGAACCGGTCGTCAGACATGCTGAAAATCATGTATAGCATCGTACTACAGACAATTTTCCACGAATATTAAAACAAAAATTATAAAATCAATACCAGTTTTGTTAGACTGTGACAAAACTGGCATTTATCTTATATCTTTCATTTTAATATCCGCGGAAAGCTGTTTATATAACGATTCGATAAATAACTAATATAATATTTTCAAATATCATATTATTTAACTTTTTATTGTGTATGTGTAATTATGATAGCGTTATATTACCAGAGAGAAAGGGGACAATGGGCTGTTTATTACACTAGTCCCCAAAGTTGTATAATAACATTTTCTTATTCGTTGACTTAAAAACTTTGGGGACTTCAGGGAATTTTTATTGGTTGTTTTTATTAAGTTGAATATTTTTCAAACAATAAATTTGGATCATGTTACTTGTCGATGCAGCGCTTATCACATGTTACTTGTAGATGCAGCAAACTCACACATGTTACTTGTAGATGCAGCAATATCCCCCCTCCATTCCCTATAGTGATACTAATAGAATTATAAATAGAAACAATTAAGATTAATTTGTTAGCTAAACATTTATTAATTTTGAATATATGCAAAAATATTGTTAAATAATTACACATGATATTGAATAGCAATCTGGTTGCACAAATTGTAAAATACATTATCATTATAGCGATCCCTCCACATGTATTCATCCAAATAACTTTGTAAGAAGGTTCTGTGACAACCTCTCATTGCTTTGATATGAGTCTTTAAAGTTTTGAAGTTCTTTAGAAATGACTAAAAAGCTTATTTTCAATAAAAAATATAACTAACATTGTCTGCCTATCTCCTTTATTTATCTCCCTTCAACATGTTACTTGTAAGTGCAGCAAAGTTAAACATGTTACTTGTAAGTGCAGCGCTGCATCGACAAGTAACATGATCCATAAATTTAATCTACACAGGGGTAATTTTGTAATATCATCATTGGGGATGTACATCAATTTTTCGGCCATTGTCTTATCCCTTTAGATCCCTGTATTATAGTATTATATGTATTTCTTCTTCTTGGTGTCTCATCTTTTAAATTGCGTAGGACATCCAATATTGCGTGCAGACTATTCTACCAGGGAACTAAAGGGATAAGTCAATGACCGATAAAAATGATGCACAAAATTAATCTTTCTGTAGATTACAATTAGTTTCGTTTGGACACTTAACTTTATGAACCAGCCATTCAAAATTCAATGTTAGTCCCCAAAGTTCTGTTCAGCTAACGAATAAGAAAACGTTATCATAAAACTTTGGGGACTAGTTTAATAAACAGCCCAATGTCCCCTCCCTTCCCTGCTATATTGGACTGATTTTTCTTGGTAAAAAAATTTGGACAAAAAGCAAAATATTATGGGATCTCTTTTTAATTCAATTAGTCCGTCGGTCTGTCCATTACGCTCTATTTTATATAAGGGCAAAATTAATTTTTCTCAGCTATTATGTGAGATAGTGTTATGTAGTTGTTGAAAGTGTTAACATGATTAATGAGTATCTTCTATTTTTACTATGTTTGAATAATGGATTTATGATTAATTGGATCTAACACCAGATCATCATGTACTCTAATAAAGTGAAACTTAAAGAAGCTTGCTAAATTAATTCCCCTCCCCTATAACCCCTTTACCCCATCCACAGTCCTCCTACTTGATGAACGAACTGATCGATGAGTGTTATCCATGTTAGCAACCTAAATTAACAGCAATTTATCCCCTGGCATAATATCCACGTATATTCTATATCCATTGTTTTGCATTTTATTTTCAAAAGTAGTAAATAACCCTTCTGATTTTTTTAGGGGGGGTAGGATGGGTGACGTGTAAAAATTATAATTTCATGATTAAATTCGTATGATTGGTAAAATTAGGGATCTAAAGGGATAAGACAATGGCCGATAAATTTAAGTACATCCCCAATGATGATTCACAAAATTACCCCATTCTGTAGGTTGAAATTAGTGGTTGAAATGATTTAACACTCAACTTACTGAATCAATCAATAAAAATTCACCAAAGTCCCCAAAGTTGCCAAGCAAATGAATAAGAAAACGTTATTATAAAACTTTAGGGACTACTATAATTAACAAGTCAATGTCCCCACTCTCTCTTTGGGTAAAACTAAGGCTTTTACAGAGGATTCTTAAAATAAATCGAAATGTCTTTGACGTTTCTCATATCGTGTAAGTATGGAAGTATTACATAAAGCAGATATTAAAATAAATATAAACTAAATATTTAAATATTATATATACATTAGAGGGGACCAAAATATCCTGAAATTGTTAATTTTTTCAAAAATATTTTCTGATAATTTTTTTCAGTATGGCTTCTAAACCTATTAATATCCAGTGGATTGAACCGGTTATATGCTATACTGAAAATACTAATAGTAAAACAAAAATCATATAATTAATACCAGATTTGTTTGTCAGCTTGATCTTTAAATCGTTTATAGGTGATTTAAACCGGGGCGATTCATTCAGCGCACCATCAAATTATTAAATACCAATCTTTAAATCGAATTTGCATGGGCGATTTGGATCGGGCAGTGGCGCGGTACTGGCGCGCCAATGCCACTCACCGAGTGGCATTGCCAGTTCAAATCGGGGTGAATCATATGTAATAAATGGATATTTTTTTAATTACTTTAATATTTTATTGCAAAACTATCGAGAAAACATTTTTATAGTTATTTTTTAAATAAACTATATATTAATGTTTTATATAAAATACCATACTGACACGGCATTTTATATAAAATACCTTACTGACACGCCCTAAGTAATAAAGTTGTACTGGCGCGGATCGATATTTTAGTGAGTGCGCAAGCGATCTAAAAACATGTGCCGAAAATCTTTTAAAAATCAATGTTTTATAGGTGCGCTGTGGCTCACCACCAGCGCACCTACGGTTCACCTCTAAATCGCCCCGATTCAGCGCACCATAAAAACGATTTCAAGATCCAGCTCTGGGGGCTAACACAACTGGTTCTAATCTTATAATTTCTTATTTTAATGTATTACTACTTTTTGTTTTGTTTATCTCATTAAGTTTGAAAAATTAGAGCGACATAAATAGTTGAAATAGGGGGAATGCCTTGGTCTATAAACAGGCGCTACTCAGACAAAGTTCGTGCAATCAAAGGGTTGATTGTCTGTTGAATGTTACCTAACTTAATATTCTTAGGTGTTATTAAAAGTATATTTTTTTAATATTTGGGTTAACAATTGAAGAAACAGTATACAACAAAAATCACAGTTTTTGAAACACTCTAATGTAAATGTGCAATATCAATTTATAAATATCTCAAGTTTTCCATAACCCTTATTTCTTAGAAGATACATTAACACCAAGGACATTTATGTTCAATATTTTAGTTGCTGATAAACAAACCTATTTTAGTAAACTTTTTAGATTAAGGAAAGAAAACGAAGTAGCGGGTTTCGTCGTATTTTCACTGTAGCTTTTGATAGGTTATTTTATTTTAGGTTAGGTGAATGTTAATGATTGCCCCGCAGGGGGCTAGAAATAGGAGAAAAGCTACTGTGAAAATACAAAAAAAAACGCTACTTCATTTTCTTTCCATAATCCATTTTTTTTTTGTCTGTTAATAACTTGCTAACCTATAAAGTGATTGAGTTCTCTATTTGAAGGAAGCTTAAAATAGGCTCCGGGAAAGTTTTAGGCTATTTTAAGTGTAAGTTTTGGTATGGTTTGCACTATTTTATCAGCTTGTTTTGATATAATTGAAAAAATGCAGACAAATTGAAAATGTTTTAAATTCACGATGCTGTGAGTATTGGTGCAAAAAATATGACGTAACAAAAAAAATTAGCCAATGAGAGGCCACTATAAATTTTACCATTGGTCAATAACGGCCTCTCATTGGCTAATTTTTTTTGTTACGTCATATTTTTTGCACCAATACTCACAGCATCAATTTTACGTTTTAAATTGTTAAATTAAGAATATAAATAAGCAAGACTCAACAAATCAGACGAACATTGACAATTTGACAGTTGCTACACTTTTGATATTCAAGAAACATTTTTATACTTGAATATAGAGACATGTCGCTTATTACTTAGTGGCTAAACGTCTTATGAATCACCATTTCAGAAGACAAAGGAAGCTTTTTATATTGCGTCAGACGAATCAGACGAACATTGACAATTTGACAGTTGCTACACTTTTGATATTCAAGAAACATTTTTATACTTGAATATAGAGACATGTCGCTTATTACTTAGTGGCTAAACGTCTTATGAATCACCATTTCAGAAGACAAAGGAAGCTTTTTATATTGCGTAGACGTAATACTGGCCTACTTTTGGTCAATTAAAATGTATCCCGACCTGTCATTGGTTATTCAGTCTGTGTATTGTCCTATCATTGGTCATTTGTATTGTATGGCGAAAAATTTTTAGAGGCACCATAAAGAGCTTCAAAACAAGGATAATAGGACAACTAAATCAAACATGCCTAAATTAACGATTAAGGCTATCTGTTACGGACCGGCCATAATTGTTGAAAATCTTCGCTTTTATTAAATAGAATAGGGAAAAGTAACAAGGAGGGCGGGGGCATTGGGCTGTTTATTAAACTAGTCTCCAAAGTTTCATACTTTAACGTTTTCTCATTAGTTAGACTTTTATTGAATTCTGATTGTTTTTTCATTAAGTTGAGTGTACAAATTGTAATCTCAGAAGGGGTAATTTTGTTTATCATCATTGGGTATGTACATCAATTTATCAGCCATTGTCATATCCTTTTAGATCCCTGGGAATATATTGTTATCGAGTAAAGATTTTAAGATGTTTGATGAGAGTTATGCTTTGTTTATATCTTGTAACAAAAACAATTATGTTCATAATTATCGCAGCAATAACAAGCCCATAATTTTCTTGATAAACAGATCAGATAATCATTCTTTTGCTAGATATTTTGTTTTGCGAGGTGCATTTTTCTGTGAATTAATGTAACAAAATGACATTGTCCGCAAATACAATATTCGTTAGCGTTAAATCTTTGCAGGTTTATTGTTAAATATTGATTGGTTTGTACAAACTAACCGTGTCTAAACTGATTTACTAATAATTTTAATCTACATCTTAAGAAACCCTGCCATGTAAATCATTTAGGTAAGTAACAATGTCAGACAGACAGGCGGACTCACCTTTTAAAATAATATCTGTGCTTCTAATAAAGAGTTAAGATGATGTTAATATGTTTATTTGATGGAATATTTTCTCAACTCAATAATGACAATCATCTTTGCGTGTATTTGTAAATAATAATATTTGGTAACCTTTAACTTACTTTACTTTGATGCTATTTTAAGAGTGATCGAAAAAAGTTAACCTAAAACAAGATAAATTCTTAAAAAGGGAAGGTATATTTCCTCTAAACTTGAGTGAAGCTTCTCGATAAACGAAGCTTAGTCGCTAGTACATAAACTTTAATGTCTATTATGGATAGCTAGGAGTATTACTATAACTACAAGGTAAAATAATGTAACTCTAGCAGTTCTAAAAGTCCGAATTTTGTCCGACAATATTTCTTTCCTTAATATTAAAATCAAGCTTTGCTTTTTTGGATGTTGTCATCTTTGTTTTCTTAAGATTTAAAGGGCTCTGGGAGTGAGAGAGTGTGAGGGTCGGAGAAGGGAGTTAGATAGGAAGTGGGGGGGGGGGGAGGGTGATATCTTGACAGCTCAAAGACAGATTTCTTCAATTTTACAAATATACAAAATTTAAGTAAAAGGGGAGGGATGAGGGGAATTTCATTTAATCAGACTTAAGTCTAAAGGATTCATTTGGCTTTTAACTTAGCTGAATATTTTTAAAAGCGAACAATCTCTGTGTTTACCGTATGTCATTTTTAAATGTTTTTTTTGATTATCAATATTAATATATAAACAGTTTAACTCTTAAATACAAATCTTTTGTCAATATAATGGATATAGTAAATGATAGCAATTAAAATTTTTTTTATTTTACAAGACCTAAACTTATAAGAAAATTTTTTATTATCATAATTATGTATTAACATTTACTTCTTTAAAAATCTTTGGAGTACTATAATAGATATAGTAAATGATAGCTTACTCCCACATATAAAAAAGTTTTTTCAAAATAACCTAAAATGTATAAAAGCTTGACTTCTAAATACTAATTTTATTCTACAGTATCTATGCAGCATAACCTAATTCTAAATACTTCATCTATAAAAGTAAGCTTTAATTTTGAATGATAATTTAATAAAAAAAAGAAAATAGTTTTTTTCATATAAAAATGGCAAATATTAAAATTTATATATATCAATGTATTTTAAACACCCCCCCCCCCCTGCTGATATTGTCTCTTGCTAAAAAAATCCCATCCAGTTTACTTTTAACATCCAACTAAACTCAAGGTTGATCATATTATTTTCTTCTTTTTTTTAGCAACATTTTCTGCCTTTATAGATCTACAAATTTCTTTATTTTTACCTATCTTTTAATATGTAAATTAAATTAATATGATTTATGTCATTTAGACTGATGAGGGTGCAATGTCCACCGAAATATATTTCAATAAATAGCTGGGAAGTATCAAGACTTTTTCACTTAGTGAATTTATCACTTTAGTATGTTAGCATCGTCCTATCGAGGGAAAACTTTGTATGATGATTACTTTAGCAAAAAAAGGTACAATTATGAAGTTTTTAAATATGTATAAAGCTTAAGCAAGTTTTAGTTGAAATATTGAGTTTGTTTAATTTTTCATATATCCTTATAATCTTAAAATTTCAAAATTTTTAGATAACGCTTGGGCACAAAATATAATTATCTTTTTTATTATTACCCTTAATTTTTGAAAGTTATAATTTTTAAAACAGATCACGAAGGCAATATATAATTTTATAGTTGAGTATCCAATCCATTTGCAATTTTAAGGGTTTTTGAACTTTTTGATAGATCCTTAAAAATAAGCATAGAGGACGATTTCATTAAGTGGGATGACAACAATTTCTATGCACACTCTATTCTTTTATCTCAATTTACTTGTAAACTCCTTCCTGGCTTGAATAACAATATAATACAGGGAGTAAGGGAGGGGACAATGGATCGAATATTCAATTTTTAAGGAGTCTCAGACTTTGGGGACTGGCTTAAAGGGAATGTGCACGAATACAGCAGATTCTTACTGATTTTGGGGACTTGCGCATCAATGCCCCGCTAACTAGCTGAGCTAGTTTTGAATATGAAGACAGAAAAGTTTGGTATTTATCGCTGGTTTTAACAAATATTTTTTCCCAAGAAAATGTCTTTTCATGTATAGAAACTCTACTGTGATATTTATGTATTAAATAATCTAAGAACCGCTTGAATTTAGGGGTTAATTTATAAATATATCAGAAGGGTTGAGGTAGTTCTAAACAAGATTTTTCTAGTGATTAATTACAGAATGTTTACTACATTGTGATGTGTTGATAATTTAGTTTTCAAGTAAATGATTTTTTTCTTAGAACTAATTTTGTTCTAAATTAGGTTACCATGATCCCTTTACAATTATGATAAAATTTTCTTGATAAATCTGGTTTTCATTGCTTTTCAGCGAACCCTCTTAAATTGAATTAATTGCCCATTGTCCCCTCCCTTACTCCCTGAATATAATATATGGTTTTATTAATTTCATATCAAACTAAGCCTAACATACACATTGTTTCTTTTATTCGTTCTATGTGGATTGATTTATGTCTTAATTTTATCTATTTAATACTATTATTTTTTAACTATGTTTGTATATTATTTCGTATTGGAATAAATATTTAAATGAAAAAAAAAAAATGTCGACTATATACGTAAAAATATACCTAGCTTTTATAAAATATATAAAATACATAAAATATGGCATACATAATATGAAATTACCAGCGGCTGTGCTCCTGGCATCTAGTTAGATCTAGATCTAGGAGCTATGTATTTGAAGGAGTGAGAAAAGTAGGAAAATGGCCTAAAACCAAACTGGTTGATTGATTTAAATGTTCAGTAACATGTTATATTATTATTCCCTTAAATTCAATTTCTTCAATTTCCATTTAGTATAAAAAAAACTACCCCCTCTCCCAATTTTTAAAATTTATTGTGCTCTCTACACACTTTGAGGGAAAGCACCTGACTGTTCAACAGTAATGACACAAAGAGTAGCTTCGATACTAAAATTAAAATAAACAATTAAAAACGTGTTTTTAAAAACGAATATCCAAACTAATGACCCCAGCAAAAGTCATTTTGTTAATTTATAGTTTTACCATAAACATTACTGTATGCTAAATCCATTAAAACATTAATACCCAAATTTTTCCCAACATTAAAAAAAAGTTTATTAGTATTGTGAATGTAATTGGAAGAATTGTGTTTCTTTTGTGGGAATTTTTTTATGAAATATTTGACAAAAATGTATTTTCTTTTGACTTATCGTTCCCAACCCCCAACCATGCATTGTTTTATTAAAAGCGAAGCTTTTCTATAATTAGGGTCGGTCCGTCCGTCCGTCACAAACAGTTAGCTCTTTTCGTTAATTTAAACAGGTTAGAATTGACCTATCGATTTCAAACTGGTGATTCCTGTAGTAGTTAGGTACGATTTAGAAAGCGTAGCAAATCTATAATCATTACCAGAATGTCCATACGTCCATTTTAAACAAGTTGATTTTAACTTTTTTATGTGATAAAATCATCCGATTGATCTGATTTTTTTAGTACTGATTCCTATTACAATAAGATACAATACCATAAGCGAAGCATCTCTATAATTAAGTCTTAAAAATGTCAGTATGTCCTTAAACGGTATTCTGTTTGATACATACTTTCCATGATGATTATTTAGTAACAATAAGGTATAATTTAACAACTCTTCTGAAATTGTAGGTACATTCATTGCATAATAATCATTTAATTTGACGTGATTTTGTTGTCTTGGAATTATGATTATGGTGATTCCTGTGACGTTTATGCACAAAAAAAAATAGTATCTTTAATAATGTCTAAAAACGTAAATACTTGTAGTGGGACAAAGTAACTCAAAAATCAGCCATGTGACGTCATAAAAATGAGGGAGATGAGAGGAGAAGTAGGAAAGAAAACCTCTATAAAAGAGATGGATAATCCCTCATTTTTATGACGTCACGTGGCTTATTTTTGACTGACTTTCTACCTCTACTACAATATCTACTAAAAAGCCGCGTGTCCTAAACCGTTCTGTTTTTTTGACAATCGTATGCTAAGCAGCGAAAAAAATGCCTTGTTTGTAAAAAAAAATCAATATAATTCTACTAAAATTATATATTTTATTTTTTTCAGCGAATGTACGAGAACGTCAGAGAACAAAGAATTTAAACGATGCATTTTCCACGTTGAGAGAGATTGTCCCCACCCTACCCTCAGATAAACTATCCAAGATACAAACTTTGCGGCTGGCCAGCAAATATATTGGATTTCTTAAACAGGTACACTTTGTTTGTATTATTGCAGAGAATTTAAATTACATTAATTTCATATATAATTGTATTTTATTTAAAATGACAAAATTAGTTTATGAAAATGGGTGTTTTTATTGTAAAATATAATTAGTTACTGGCAACCTATTTGCCGAAAATAAGATTGTAATTTTTTGTCTAAGCGAAAATTTAATTTCTAAATTTCTCTCATGAGCAATGGAAAACTTTAAAATTTTCATATACCTTAAATGTCATTTTGAAATGCCTTTAACTTTTTTGTTATTGAAGCTAAAGACTTCAAATTGGTGGCAGTCTTTTAGCACTTAGATCGGTGTATTTTTGAAGGCTTCCTTTAATTCTAAACTAATAACTATTAGGGCATTTAATTCTTTGTCTTTTAACTTCCCTCGTATTATCAATATAATTTCCCCTAAGCTTTTAATTATCCTTTCTGTAACCCCTCTTTGTTTCAATCCCTGTACTAATGAGGTTATCTGTCTGTACTACAAGCGAAGCTTTTCTATAAGGTATGATTTAGAAAGCGTAGCAACTCTATAATCATTACCAGAATGTCCGTAAGTCCATTTTAAACAGGTTGATTTTTTTACTTTTTTAACAACAAATTTTTATCCGATTGATCTTATTTTTGGTATACTGATTCCTGGGACAACAAAGCAACTCTATAACCAAGTCCTAAAAATGTAAGTATGTCCATAAACATTATTCTGTATCAAGCAGTTTTTCAACAAATTTACTTACAATTTTGCTTCGACTCTTATACATTTTTATTCTGATTATTCAGTTGTGACATTATACAAGTGTTTATGTCCGTTTGTCCTACTGTTTCAGTGCATCGCTTTTATGGATGTTGTCATCCTTGTTTATAATAGCGTAGGTCCGTCCGTAACGGATAGTTTCATTTTATCAAAAGTATTTTAAAAAGGGAAGTTTATTCTATGAACAGGGTTGGTCCGTATGTCTGTCCGTTCGTGCGTCCCCTAACGGTTAGCTCTTATCGTTAATTTAGGCATGTTAGAATTGTTCTATCGATTTCAAACTTTGCATGATAATTTCTGTAACAGTTAGGTACAATTTAGAAAGCGCAGCAACTCTATAGCTCAAAGTTCATTAAAATAAGCTTATTTTAATTTTTAAAAAAACAGTTTTCATTTTTTGATTAATTGAATAAGGATTCCTGGGACAACAAAGTTTTAAATTAATTGCAAATCATATCTATAATCAAGTCCTAAAAATGTAAATATGTCCTTAAATAGTTTCGTGTACTTAAGAAATTTTGCAACATATTTATATACAATTTTGATAAAATTTTATGAGTTCTGACACTCTACAAGTGTTAATGTTCGTGATTTTCATCGTGTGATTTGAAAACTTCCCTTCCCTTGTCATCTTTGTTTCTATTGACATTTAATATGACTCTTCTATTAGAACTGTTCATTATTTCCACTCTTTCAGCCTTAATCTTAATAATCCTGAGACGATTTTTTATATATGTATGTATATATTTTTTAACTTTTAATGTATCCTTATAGAGCTTTTTCAAGCTTCATCCTACGAAATAAAACAAGGAGTCTATGTAGGAAATTTTAGTTTTTAAGAGTATTTTTAATGAACTAAAGACCGAATTGCTGCTGCGCTAGTCATGGACAAAAGGCATTTTCTTGTTTTTATTATTATTTTTTATTAAAATGTTAATTTGACCTCAGTTTAGCATTTGAAATTTTTCATTTAATTCAGAATTAGGAACAATTGTCACGGATCTAAGGAATAAGACAATGGCCGATAAATTGTTGTACATCCCCAATGATGAAACACTAATTTACCCCATCTGTATATTACAATTAGGGGTTGAAACGTTTGGACACTGAACTCAATGAACCAACCAATCAAAATTCAATCAATTCCCCAAAGTTGTTAAGCTAACGAATAAGAAAAGGTTATTAAACAACTGTGGGGACCAGTCTAATAAACAGCCCAATGTTCCTCCGTTCCTGAATAATCGTATTAAATTCAGGGTGAAAGGGATTGGACAACTAAAGATAATTTAATTACCCGTTTATCATTTATATGCAAAATACTCCCTTGGTAAATAAATTTTTTTTTAGGAAAAGCTATTTTGTTTCTTTCCTTTAATAATTTTAGGCTAACAAAAAGCAGTACGAGTTTAAAATTTTTGGTGGGAAGAATTATTTACATTCAATTGTCCCTTCTCTTCCTCTCTGATTTAATTGAAGAAGAAAATTATCTTCTGTATGCGCCTACGAGGCGGCACTAAAGTGGATTTTAAGTGACATTTTGAATATAATATGATACAAGTAAATAGTATTTTATACACATAACAACTTCAATTAACTACATGAAATCAAGCAAAAACTTAAAGATTAAACGGAATATTTTTAAAAGCGAAGCTTTTCTATAATTCAGCAAGTCCGTCCGTCCGAGACGGATAGCTTTTTTCATTAATTTAGGCATGTTAGTATTATCCTATCGATTTCAAACTTTGCATTGTGATCCTTGTAGTAATTAGGTACAATTTAGAAAGTGTAGCAACTCTATAATCGTTACCAAATTATCCGTACGTCCATTTTAAACATGTTGATTTTTTCACTTTTTAAAAAACAAATTTTTATGTGATCTAAATATCCGATTGATCTGATTTTTGGTATACTGATTCCTGGGACAACAAAGTGTTCAAAATTATAAGCGAAGATTTCTATAATATTAATCAAGTCCTAAAAATGTAAGTATATCCTTAAACATTATCCTGTATCATGCAGTTTTTCAACAAATTTACTTACAATTTGTTTTGATTTTATACATTTATAATATTCGGATTATTGTCCTGACACTCTATAAGTTTTAATGTTCGTTTGTCCTACCATTTCAGAGCTTCGCTTTTATGGATGTTGTCATCCTTGTTTTGTAGTTTTCAGTCAACAAAGAAATCTTAGAATATTTGGTTCATTTATGAATTTAAAGAATCTGCGACATTTTTTATTTGACAAGGATGACAACATCCATAAAAGCGAAGGTCTGAAACGGTATGACTAACGAACATTAACACTTGTACTGTTTCAGAACTGAATAAGCAGAATATAAATGTAAACAACATTGTAAGTAAACTTGTTGCAAAACTGCTTATAACAGTATACTGTTTTAGAACTTGATTATAGAGATGCTTCGCTTATAAATTGTAACTTCTTGGAATTGAAATCATAATTCCAAACCCAAACATCAGATACATAGAATTATTTTATTATCATGCAAAGTTTTAAATCGATAGAACAATTCTAATGTGTCGAAAGTTTTGAATCAATATGTCTATTCTTTAAAACTTCTTAGCACTGTAATGCAGGGATCTTAAGGGATAAAACAATGGCCGATAAATTGATGTACAACCCCAATGATGATACACAAGTTTGCTCCTTCTGTAGATTACAATCAGTGGTTGAAACGTTTGAACACTGAAATTGATCAACCAATCAATCAAAATTTAATAAAAGTCATCGAAAACGAAAACGTTAATATAAAGCTTTGTGGTCCTTTTAATAAATAGCCCAATGTTCACTTCCTCCCTGACTGTAATGTCGGCCGAGCAAACATAAAGAATGAAAATGGCAAACTACAAAAATTTCCTAAATATTTCAGGTGCTTGACTTTGGTGGAGAGCAGAGCTACTCTGGGAGAAGCCAGGGATCCATCAGAGATGAACTTTGTCATTCATTCAACGTGTGGAGGATGGATGTGGGACACTCACCAGCTAATTAACTTAGTGACTCTGGTACCCAAAGTTTTATAACCATGTTGGCTTATTTGTTAGTTAATAAGCTATGGGTACTTTCATCGAAACTAGTAGTGTGCAAACTTTCCAACAAATAATTAAATAATTAAAGGGTAATTTTGTGTATCATAACTGGGGTTGTATATTAACTTATCGTCCATTGTCTTATCCCTTAAGATCCCTGAATTAACTATAATCAGAGTATCAAGTCATAAATGGCCTACGAATGGTCTCACATCATAAATAGAACATTGAACGTCTAAGGGGGGAGTGGATTGACAACCCCCCCCCCCCAAAAAAAAAAAAAAATTGAAATATATTAGATTATCCCTCCCTCGCAAAAAAAACCTTTGAAACCTCTCACTTTACCAATTCTTAATCCAAAAAAATATTTTTTTAAATGGACGTTTTTGCATTAGATCACAATATATTTATCATTTTTTATTTGATTTGGAGATTAACAGTATGTTGCCATTAGAATTCCGAGAGTTTCTTCCCAAGAAAAATTACTTTCATATGTTATTGCTGATGACATTTTCTTTGCTAAAAATATTATTTTTATGTATACTAAGTGGTGTGCAGTTGTAAAGGGGTGTTAACACCCTCCATAAAATTGAAATAGGTAAGGCTTGTCTTCCCCTTTTTCTTTTACTAATAGCTTTTCACCTCCCTCTGGTAAATCGCTGTGTATACTATCAAATGCTTTGCGGATATTTAGAAATAGAGACTTAAGAAAACATATTTTAATGGCAAATAACTATTAATCAATCTGAAATTTAAACGCCCATCTTTCTGCGGATAAATGATACTCAACTTTTTTTTGTATTATATTACAGTGTGTCTAATTTTGCATAAGATTATAAATGTTATAACAAATATAATTTATTTTTGATCATGTTTGAAAAGTCAGTGTTTTTACTAGAGCTCAACTTTATTTATTGAAATTTTGTAAAATATTTGTTAGCAAAAAAAATAGTTTATTTTTCTAGTGTTAAAAGCTTTTTTTATGATATATTCTAATTATTATTTTCTTTACCTATTGCGTTAAAAATTCCTTTTATTTTTAAGATGCCTTTAGTTTAGTTTAGTTTTTATTATCCTGTAAAATTTTGATGGAGTCATCTTTATATATATTTAGATATTAAGATTTATTTACATTGATAAGTGCCTACATATGATCATTAAAAAGGGTCGGATCTAGCGCAGCTGACGGTAAAATGTTTCTGGCAACGAATATCTCTAAAAATCTATGAATTTTAAAGGCTGTTAACGGTCAAACGTCAGATCATAGAGATAATGCTCGCACAAAAAATTAACCATCAAAAGAAGGCCTATAAATAATCTAGAATAGTCAATACTCAGTAATGTACAGTTATCTCGCAGTGCACATAAATGAGCGAAAAAGACTTATTTTACGCGCGCTTTCTTCAGTGGAGCTCTCCCTGTGCGATTATTCGATTTTAGCAGATTATATATAGGCCTCCTTATGTCGCTTCAAACGTTTTGCAGCTAGAAGTCGTTAAAGTTCATAGATTTTCGGATATAATCGTTACCAGGAACATTTTACCGAGTACAGAGGTGGATTCTTAAAAAAAATTTGCCCCACTAATCGCTTAGTGGGGCAAAATTGTTTTCGTAAAAAATCCTCTAATATCACTTAAAAAATCAACAAGAATTAAATAAAATCTTATGTTAATAACCCTTCTATTTTGGTGGATTTTTCACGAAAACAATTTTGCCCCACTAAGCGATTAGTGGGGCAATTTTTTTTAAAGAATACACCTCTGCACTAGATCCAAAGAATCGTTTTTAATGATTTCTTTCTCTAATATCAAAAACTAATCTTTTTATTTTTTTTTTAAATTCTTAAAATTAAAAATATACATTAAATTTTAGAGATAATCCTTATAGATTAATTTAGTTATCTGGTTTAGATCATGTTATTTTCAAACAATTTTTTTTCCATCTTTTAATAATTAATTGATATATTCTTTAATAGAAGTAATATATCTAAGAAATGTACAAAAAGATTTTTAAGTTAGTAAAATTATATTTATTGAAACTACCTATAAAAAATTTACAGAAATTTTTTTTTCTTCATTTGAGAAAGTTTAGATATAAAAAACATTTTGAGCTACTTATATTTCTTCTGTTATCAAATTATTTTTGTATTGAAAAAGAAGCTTTTAAAAATATTTCATTTTTTTCGTACTAATTTTTTATATTGTTACAATTTTAGTTCAAACAAAATAGCTTCTTTTTTTAACTGTACTTAAAATTTGCATTATAAGCATTTATTTCAAGTATTTTTAGTATTTTAATAAAAATGAAATATATTTTCTTTGATACTGTGATTTTTTTATTTTAGTGAACTTAAATTTAATGATTCCTAGGTCAACATAGTACAATGTTATAAGCAAAGCTTCTCTGTAATCAAGCCCTAAAAAATGTAAGTATGTCCTTAAACTGTATCCTGTATTCAAGGAGTTTTGCAACAAATTTTCTTAAAGTTTGGTTAAAATTCATATTATGCTTAATCAGTTCTGAAACGTGTCAATGTTCGTTGTCCTACCATTTCAAAGCTTCACTTTAATGGATATTATCATTCTTGTTATCTTTATGAATAAAAGTGTATTTTTGTCCCAAATATCATAGCTGATGTACAATGTACATAGATAATCGTCGATTTGTATACCTAACTTTTATGGGATTATACTTTATCAGCTGCGCCCCTAGCATCTAGGGACTTTGTATTTGAAGGGGTTAGGACGTGGATGGCTTTATAAAAAAAAGATAACTCTTATTTCGTGTAGGTACACTGTACAACAAAAATACGAACCTCAGACGCCTAGTGTATCTTTTTATCGCATCGCATCATGGACAGCTTTCGCGGCCTTGGGCCCCTCGGGGCTAACAAAACTGGTTTTAATCAAGTGACGAATATGCATTTAATAAAAGATTGTGAATTGCTTGAAAGGGTAAAGAAAAGCCTACAACCATTGCCAAACCTACTTGAAGATACTAAAAGAATGGAGGATCTAATCAGTTCTTTAATTAGCGAGCTGTTGAAGAAAAAAAACAGAAAAATACTTTAAATAATAGGATAATGTAAAATGAAGCTTGGTTAAAAATTTCAAAATATTAATTCTTGCTTTAAAGAATTAATTATTCTGTTTCACTTTAATGATTTAAAATAAATTGTGTTGATAATTAAAATAAAAATGATATGAATCTTCCCATCACATTTATCCCTCTAAAAAAACGGAACTGCTCAATAAATCATTTAAAACGTTTGAAATTTTACGTAAAGATTTCCATCTACTCACCAACTTATTTACAGAATGAAAGAGAGGGGACAATGGGCTTTTTATCACGCTAGTCCCCAAAGTTTTATAAAAACAATTTCTCATTCGCTGGGTTAACAATTTTAATTGGTTGATTCATGAATTTTAGTGTTAAAACGTTTTAACAACTAATTTCAAAGAAGGAGTAATTTTGTGAATCATCATTGGGTATGCACATCTATTAGTCGGCTATTGTATTATCCCTTTAGATCACTGTATGTACATTATTTGTACACTCTGCTGTTAAATGTGATTTTTCGTTTTTTCTGGATGTTGTCATCCTTGTTATGACATTTATCCCTTTTTATGACAAGCACATAAACAATAAATTATCTCCCCCTCTAATTTTTTGTCTCTTAAAATAAACACAACCAGAGAGAGAAGGGGCAGGGGGCTGTTTAATACATTAGTCCCCAAAGTTTGATCATAACGTTTTATGTTGGCTTAACAACTTTGGGGATTTTAGTACATTTTTTTTGGTTGGTTAATTAAGTTGAGTGTTCGAACGTTTTAACCACTAATTACAGACTACAGGAGGGGTAATTTTGTGTATCATCATTGGGGAAGAACGTCAATTTAACGCTCCTTGTCTTATCCCTTTAGATCCCTGAAACACAACCCATCCTTTAAAACTAAAATATTTACAAAATTAAAATCTTGGATAAATTTCTTTTTAAATTTTAACTACATCAATGAATGAAATATATACATAATAAAACTGCCCCCCCCCCCCCCCCCAGTATCCTTATTTCCCCATTTTTTATCAGGGATAAGGGTGGTGAAACCCGAGATTTAATAAAAAAAACTCCAATATTTTTAGTAGTCATTAGACAACGTTTAAGCACCGAGAGAACTAACATTGATAGAAAAATTTATCTACTACTTTTACTCCTCCTATATACATACACCAGCGGCTACGCCTCTAGAAACCTCTAGGGAAAAAAATAGGGGGGGGGGGGTATTTTTATTGGAAGGGTGGATGTATCCTCCCCCCAAAAAAGTTAAAAACTTTCCCTGGACCTTTAAAAAGCTTCACCGCAATGGAGAACAATATCGGTTCAGTGGTTAGCAAGATCCTTCGCTACACACAAAAAAACTTTATATAATAGGATATTACTAAAAAAATATTTTCAAAAACAAGTCTGGGTGTTGGGGAAGTTGATTCTCCAGCAATTGGTCTTAAAAATGGACTTTCAAGGCATAAAATTAAAGATTATAATCTCATTTATTACCTCCCTTATCCGTGGGTAGTTATAGTTTTTCTTTTGGCTGTCATATGACATTTTTATAGTGCATTCAACAGTCTTGAAAAACTGGATATAGGGTTCAAAGTTTACTTGTCACCCAAATATTAAGCATTTAAGTGTGTGTGTGTGTATGTATGTATGTGTGTGTGTGTGTGTGTGTGTGTGAATATGTGGGTGTGTGTTTATGATGCTTGATAAAAAACACAGATTTATGTTTGAGATATCTGTAGCAAAATTTATTATTCTATCAAAATTTATTATTCTTTCAAAATTTATCTTCTAATAAGTTTTGTATTGGTGTCAGTCTATTTATATTGAAAAACAATTATTAAAGTGCCATCCGTTTAAAAGATCTTAAAAAACACCCCCCCTTCTATGATTTTAGATATGGTTTATTAAAGGACGTATAATATTAGTCTTTTATATTTTTTTACTGCTTTAGATCAATTTTGTCACAATTTTTTACGCCTTTTCCAAGAGAAAGAGTTCTTTAAAAATGAACTCAACTTTAAATGTCTTTCTTTTTAAAAGCGAAGCTTTTCTATAATTAGGGTCGGTCCGTCCGTACGTCCGAACGTCCGTAACGGATAGCTTTTTTCGTTAATTTAGGCATGTTAGAATTGTCCTATCGATTTCAAATTTTGCATGGTGATTCCTTTAATAGTTAGGTACGATTTAGAAATCGTAGCAACTCTATAATCATCACCAAAATGTCCGTACGTCCATTTTAAACATTTTGATTTTTTTTACTTTTTTAACAACAAATTTTTATGTGATCTAATCATCCGATTAATCTGATTTTTGGTATATTGATTTCTGGGCCAACAAAGTATAATGTAATAAGCGAAGCAACTCTATAATCAAGTCCTAAAAATGTAAGTATGTCCATAAACATTATCCTGAATCAAGCAGTTTTAAACAAATTTACTTACTATTTTGCTTTGACTCTTATACATTTATATTATGATTATTCAGTTCTGACTCTATACAAGTGTTAATGTCCGTATGTCCTACCGTTTCAGTGCTTCGCTTTTATGGATGTTGTCATCCTTGTTTAAAATTAAATGAAAAAAATATTAATTAAAAAATAAGAGCTAAAATATCAATATTAAAAAAAAAATTAGTAAATTCTAAGTACAAACTCAAACGGGATTGATTTTTTTTTTAAATAATGATTTTTTAGTTTTTATTCTGTATAAAATATCTTAGAATTATCCAAGTATTTGGGATGCCTTGTACATAAAAGTTCATCATGCTTGGGCCATGTTCGAGTACAGAAACCTGGCCAAAAGATATGAGAGATCAGAAATGATAATGAATTTTACCAAAGTTTTATTTTTAAAACTTAAATTCGAGTACTTCAAAGAACTTCAATTACTTCAAGTGTTAATGTTCGTTTATCCCACCGTTCCAGAGCTTCACTTTTATGGATGCTGTCATCCTTGTTTTTAAGGGTTTATTGAACTAAGTATATTTGCGATTACTTTTATTTAATGAAATCTTCCAATTTCTAACATGTACAAAACAGCCTGCTTAATTGCTTCAAGATCCATGTCAGATCTATATAGGAAATAAATGTCTATAAACGAGCTCAAGTTTTCCAAGGAATATATGATTAAAACTCATAGTGCTCCAATAATCCATAATAAACTCTCATTGCCCAGAACGATAAGACCCATTATTTTACTTTATTGAAAATAAATTCATTTTTTTCATTTCATGTTGCTATTTACCTTATATTGATGTATTTAATTTCTAATCATAAAAAAAGAAAATTTAAATTTATAATATGATAAATTTAAGAAAACTATGTTTTAAAAGAATTCGATTGTGGCGACATTTTGTGTGCTCAAATATTAAACTAAAATTGTAATCATCATCATTAACCCTTTGGTGATGGTAATGTAAAGAAAAAAATATAATTTAAAAAAATCTTTTAAAAATCATTTAAATTATTAAATATTTACTTTCTTTTAGATAGTAATGCCGGGTGAGGAAAATAGATTTATTGAGAAATAGATATGCATATAGAAAACTAGCCAATAGGGAGATAATTATATCGAGCCAACTCTAGTACATAATACTTGGAATTACTTAGGCACAGATCTTTTCCAAGGAGGTTAGGAAAACTTTTATTAAACTGCAAACTATACAACTTGCTTTCACCTAATCTGCAGATATGAAACTATACTATGCCTTAGCCATTTCACTTCGACTATGTAAACCCTTAGTTTGACCTATTCTAAGCAGACAGGGAGGGTGCATTGGACTGTAAATTACACTATTACCCAAAATTTTACAACTACATTATCTTCTTTGGGTACTTTTATTGAATTTTGATTGGCTAGTTTTAAACTAGTAGTGTCCTAATTGTGCAACAATTAGTTTAATGTAAAAATGGGTAATTTTGTTTTTCATAAATGGGAATTTTTGTTAATTTATCGTGCATTGTCTTATCTCTAAAGATTTCTTTTTATGGGACCATTATGGGGACAGATATTTTGAGTATTTGACATTTTCTATGATCTAGGATTGTATTAATTTGAAATGTTTATTTCATTTTATCTTTGTGTGTCATGGCCGTTTACAGTCTTGTTTCTTATCAAAGCTAAGAAAAGGTAGAATTTAGTGTAAATTGAATAAAATTTGAATTTTAAACCACGAAATTTTGTGGAATTTGAAAGAATGGGTGGTTAGTAGGACTATATATAAGGGAGGGAGGGGACATTGGGCTGTTTATTACACTAGTTCCAAAAGACTAATGACTTTAACAAACTTCGGGACTTTCTTTTAATTTTGATTGTTTAGTTCATCAAGTTGAGTGGTTAAATGTTTCAACCACTAATTGTAATCTACAGAAGAGGTAATTTAGTGTATTTTCTTTGGCGATGTACATCAATCTTTTAGTCATTGTCTTATCCCTTTAGATCCCTGACTATATATAGGTTGTATGTTCTATATTCCAGAACTCTTACTATTCTTCATTCTTTAGATGGCGTGTTCAACAAACGGCCTATTCGACCTATTAACTTTCTTGGATTGTTAAACGTTTGAGAAGCCATTTAAAGGGTACATCTCTATTTTCTTGTCTATTCTTAATCATCTTAAAGTTAAAAATAGAAAAATCCTCTTGGAGAAAAATAAAAAATCTTTTTTAAAAAAAAAAGAACATCTTAATATTACATTTTCCTTCACCTAAAATGAACTAAGCAAAATATTTTTGCACACCCTATATCTATCTATGACTTTATACCAGGGAGTAAGAGGACATTGGATGGACTGTAAATTCTGATGGTATCCAAAGCTTTAATATACACTTTCTATAATTGCTCAACTCAAAAACTTTGGGCATTTTTCAAAAATCTTGATTGCTTGTCAAGCTTTTCTACCAATAATTTATTCTACAGAAGAGCTAATTCTGAATATTAACATTGGGGTTCTATTCCAATTAATTTTCTATTGTCTTGTAAATATATATGTTTAACTTATGGAAGAAGTAATTCTGTCTTTGAAAGTAATCTCATATAATGCAATGTTTTATAACAAAGATGACTGCATCAGTGGAAGCGAAGCTCAAAAATTTCACCAAATAAAATATATGATTTTGTTGAATTTTAAGAGGAATTACCTATAGAAGTTCAGTGTAACTATCAAAGATAACAAAGCATTTTAGAGTCTATGTAGGAATTATAAAGTACAATATGCAAAAATAGATTAATTTTGGTATTCCAATACACCAAACAAATGGATTTAGAATATACATAGATATTAAAAAGAGAAAATTTTTTTAGTCAATTTAGGTTGCTAAGAAGGTCATCATTCATTTGGTCAGTTCATTCATCCAGTAGGAGGGAAGAGATTGGGGTGAAGAGAAATGGTGGGGATATATGTTATTTGAAACAGCTTCAAGTTTCACTTAGTACATGATTATCTGGTGTAAGATCTAATAAATAATAAATGGACCATGAAAAGAAAACTAAGTAGTGGGTTTGGTTGTATTTTTACAGTAGCTTTTCTCCTATTTCTAGCCCCTGTGGGGTACTCTAACCCTGAAGGGCCAATTTCCTAACCCTGCGGGGCAATCATTAACATTTACCTAACCTAAAGTAACCTATCAAAAGCTACTGTGAAAATACGACGTGACCCGCTACTTCGTTTTCTTTCCATGATCCTAATAAATCCATCACCACACAGGACAAAGAAGATATCCCTAAATATATAAAAGCTTTGCATCTATAAATTTGATCCTGGAGTGTCGCATGGAGGCTAAACATTCAGGTCCCAGTTTCAAAACAAAAACATAATTTCTTAACAAAACCTAAATATTTGTTTGCAAGCAAGTTTCTTATTTGACAAGGAATAGATTTATATCTCTAGATGGTCAATCAGATAAATTAATCCGTTAAAACTCGATTTGAAATGTCAAACAACATGGTTTAAAAATAGATAATAACTTTTTCATATAGCAAAAGTTGCTTCCATTCCTAATCCATACCTTATTTTTATGAATCTTAATACTAAGATTAAATAAATTTCAACGAATCTTACATGCTTAAATCAGTTTAGTTTCTACATCCTCCGCTACTTTAGGATATAGTTATTCTTGGGTTTGTATTCATCTTGCTTGCAGGGATCGAAAGGGATAGGACAATGGATGATAATAAATTTACATCCCCAATGATGATACACAAAATTACCCAATCTGTTGGATTACAATTGGTCGTTGAAACGTTTGGACACTCAACTAATGAAAAAAAACAATCAAACTCCATAAAGTCCCCAAAGATGTTAAGCCAACGTATTCGAAAACCTATAGCTTTAGCTTTAACTTTAGCACAATGTCCCCTTCCTCCCTAGATGACATGTATATAGAAAGCGTAGCTAGTATAAATACCTTGATTTCGGCAGTTGGAACCAGTCATTATGTTGAATACTGTTGTCTTTTCTACTGTCTTGAATTTCAGCGGACAATATTTTATTTTTGGGTCTAAAAATAATAAAAATCAGTTAATTAATATCATTAGTATTTTCCTTGTGTTTAAAAACTTCTATTTAAATAAGAGCAAAGTTATAACTTCAAGGCGGTTTCTAATGCTTAATTTAAATAAACTGTTAAAATAAAGGTTTTAAATCTTTTGTTTTGCTTAGTCAAAGAAGGTATTAAATCAAAGCCTAAAATGTTTTTTTAGGCAATAGGAATAATCCTTATATTAATAAAAATAGTTACAAACTTAATAACGAACATGGGGGATTTTAATATAGATTCGCTATATGAATGTACTAGCAGCTGCGACCCTAGCATCTAGGGGCTCTATAATCGTAGTGATATGGAAGAAATAGCAAGAAAATAGCCTATAACCATACCCAGACTTATTTATAAAAATATAATAGCCTAAAACTATCTCAGGGCCTACAAGAATCTTCACTATAAAGGAGAACCATGTCGGTTTAGCGGTTAGCGAGATCCTTCGCTGCAGACAAAAAAAGCTTACTACTTTATATAATAGGAGAACGTATAAACGGAAATATTATATATAATTATAATAAATTACCGTTATAAGATTTTAAGGAAGATATTTTTTCTAATTAAAAATACAAATCTTCGTAAAGCAAAGCTTTTTTTATATTAAGGTGCTGTAATTAAGCCACATAAATCCGGACTTTTTTAAAACTGCCATAGCGCCAAAACTACTTGACCAATCAGGACGTTTGACCCCACTACAAAAAGCTTAGGTAATGACCTTTTTGCCCATGAAAATCTTTGGACGATGGAGGACGTGTACGCCGAGCTGGCCGTGCATATGTTCAACAAGGCAGATTCGAATCGCGCAGATAAATTACCGTGGATTTATGACTTGGGCCTACTAAATCTGACCTCAGCCCATCTGTAGGTGAGATAGACTAATGAAACTTGCTGGAGATACTATCAGATACCTAGTGAAAACACTAGAAAAGACTAGAGCTCTCTATCCCAGCTGACTTGGCTGTAGTACTCCGACAAAGTGGATCGTTGCAGATTTTAAGATGTCAAAAACGTTAAAAATCTTGAAAATTTCTCGGTTCTTGACTTCAGGGGCCCATATGGAACCTTGAAACTCGTTTTAGACTATGTATTGCGCTGATAACCCTATCTTAATGAGTGTGCCATTTTTAAAAAGGTATAAAACGTTGTTCTAGCTTAACTGTGGCCCAAATGAGAGCCGCCGTGTCAAAGGGTAGCTTTAAAGATTGGTTAATTTTGATCCTGCTGTTACTCACTCATTAAGGAGTTGTGGCCTCCCAGCAGCCCCGATCTTAATCCAATGGACTTTTTGGCCTGGAGCGCCATTAAAGCATGAACCAATAGACGCGCCCATACCAAAAAGACCTCTCTCATTGCTCCTATCATGGAGAACTTCGCCTGCTTGAACAGGGACATGGTGACCAGGGTCGGCGGGCGGTTCAGGGGGCGGGTAGAGGCGGTGATTGAGGCTGGTGGCGATTTTATTATATAATCTAATAGTCATATACCTAGGTTGCTTCCCAGTTTTTAAAATTTAATAAAATCTTTAAAATTGACGATTTTATGTTTATTTGTTTAAAAATAAGAAAAAGTCCGGATTTATGTGGTGCACCCTGTATATTGAAAGTCAGGCTTGAAAAGAAAAGTAACTTGGCATTCAAAAGCAGGCATAATCAATTTTATAATGATTTGTAACCATCTAAAAAGCGCAGCTTCTCTTTAACTATCTCTAAATTAGTGTTGGCTTCGCTTTTGTGCTTGTATTTTCTTTTAAATTTATTTGAACACCAAAACTAAAATATCTATGGAGCAGATACAAAAACAATATAATTCTATATTTATACCAAATCCTATTGGAAAATGTATTTATGTTTTGATTTAACTAAAGCTTTTGATCCAACACAATATCCAGAATTCAACAATAGTTGAGCAAAATAAATGCCAAACATAAAATGAAATATGTATATAATATTACGGGGTGTCTGAATCTAATAATTCTAGTTAGAGGTCAACTTGTAAAACAAAATATGCATCCTTTTGAATGTTATTTACATATTTGAAGGAAAAAAAAGCACATTTTGTTTTATAAGTTGACCTCTATTTCTTTTTAATTTTTACCTGTCCAGTAACCATCTGGAGGCCTGCAGCTCCTAAACCTGGAGGCCTTTAGCTCCTGAACCTGGAGGCCAATCCAAAAAAAATCTTAAAACTTGGGAAAATTCATCATATAAAAATGATTTTATCTTTAATAACCTAACCTCTTAGTCCAAAGATAAAGCCTATATTCACTGTTTACGCAAATGTTTTAAAACTACCCCCCCCCCCCCCCCTCCTCTTAACAACTGCTGTTATTAGAGAGAACAAAGCTGTAGCAATTTCTATTCCAATCAATTTCCACTGCATTAGAAGGAGAGGTTCTAAGGAATGATTAAAAATCATATTTCGGTTAGTATTCCAAAAATAAATTCCAAATTAATCCGTTTTGTAAGTTCGGGCCTTCGGCAACTTGGGGCCAATGAAACAGAAATTTAACCTATATTTTTTTCAGTTTACTGTCTGGGGAAAATTTTTATAATAAGATGCGATAAATAAGTTTTCGAGTGTTGTTTAGAAATCGATTAATATCCACTGGATTAGAACCGGTTCTCGGCTATATTAAAATATCATGTAAAGAACAGAATGGTATTACAGAAAATTTTCCACACATATTAAAATAAAATCATCAAATTAATACCAGTTTTTTTAGGCCGGGTCTTCAGGTCTTAATCTTATATTATTTCATATTGATATCCGCGGAAAGCTGTCTGTTATACGATGCAATAAAAAACTTTTTAAAAATGTGGCTGAATTTTTGGGCCATGCTAACGTCCAGTTAGTAAATTTCCCAATGTAGTTTAATCCTTCCGTGTCGTGCGATCCGAGATAACGCTGATTAAATTTCAATTTTTGTACAACACAAAAAGGACGGCGCGGCGTAACAAGAATGGACAAAAAACGCAGGAAGGGAGGGGACATTGAGTTATTTATTACATAGTCCCCAGAGTTTGCACTATATAACGTTTTGTTATTCTTTAGTTAACAACTTTGGGGAATTTTATTGCATTTTAATTAGTTGGTTCATTAGGTTTAGTGTTCAAACGTTTCAATCAATAACTGTAATCTTCAGGAGTAATTCGGTGTAACATCATTGGGGATTTACATCAATTTATTGGCTATTGTCTCATCCCGTTAGATATCTGCAGAAAAAACGAGCTGCATTTCTGAATTCAAAGCTATTCGTTATGTCAAGTTTTCTATTTCTTTAATTATTGAAACATTCTTGCTTACCTAGCAAGTGTCGAATCACTAGCACAATTATGAAAAAATATAAATCTGGTGTTATATGATAAAGAGACCTTAATAAAGCAAGTCTACAAGGTATATCAAACAGAATCATTAAAAGTTTAACTGCTTCTTTGACCAATAGCCCAAAGACTATTCAAGAATTAATCTAATTAAAATACATCCATTGCAGCTTTTACCAACAATGAAATTAATTCGGGAAAAAATCACGAAACCTATACGTGATTTTCAGCTTTCGTTGAGGAGAACACACAGTGGAATTGACGACCTTTACTTCTGCCCCCAAATATGGTTTTAGATTTATTTTGCTTGTTGGCTACACCCTATTTCTGCTATGAGATATTACCATATGATAGAGTCCTTCATCAGCAAGTCCACAAGGTCAATCAAAAAGAAATCAATAAAAGATTATTTGCGTCTTTGACCAATAGCCCAGACTATCCAAGAATTAATTCATTTAGATTCAAGGAGGGGGACAATGGGCTGTTTATCAAACTAGTCCCCAAAGTTTTTACTAGCGTTTTCTTATTCGTTGGCTTAACAACTTTGGGGACTTTAAAGAATTTTGATTGGTTGATTCACTAAAATGATTGTCCAAACGTCTCAACTAATTATTGTAATCTTCGTAAATATAATTTTATATATTAACATTGGGGATTCAAATTAATTTATCGGCCATTGTCCTATCCCTTTAGATCCCTGCATCCATTGTTCTTTCTTCAGATTTTTTACCCACTTAAATAAAAATTATGTGCACGCCCTTGTTTACTTGCAACAACTTGATGTTAAAACAAAACATACATTTTAGTTCACCAGGGAAGGAGGGGACATTGAGCTGTAAATTATAGTCACTCAAAAAGTTTATAAACACGTTCCGTCATTCGTCCTGAAGAAACTTTGGGTTTGATTAATAATTGGTTTATTCATTTCCATCAATGATTTTGATAAATATAAGGGGTAAATATATTGTACATAATTTGGGGTACATTAATTCGTCAGCTATTGTCCTATCCCTCAAAATCCCTGCAATTGAATGTGTAGCGGCATTTTATTTCAATTTTAGCGGCAAATGACTTCTATGCAACAGTTAGAGCAAAAGGACTATATCTATAGCTCGTTTATTGGGGTATAGTCCATTTCGTGGCAACCTTCCTTATGGGGCGATTATTCGTTTTTTTCACAGCGGCTTTTCTCCTATTTCTAGCCTCTGTGTTGCCACGAAAGGGACTATTCCCGTTTATTGTAACAAAGCTAATGTATCGCATCGAAAATAGGGTTGGGAATCGGAGATACTTTTGGCTTTGGCCCTATAAAAACTTTAATCCGAAATTAGCAACAGTTACCTCGACCTCTAAGGGTTCTCGAGTAAACAACTTTCTAGTGCTCCATGTAAAAATGAATATCTTATAGAATAAAATAAAAACTGCTTTAGTAAACTTAGAATTTATTAATAAAAAAATATAAGAGTAAACTTAAATATAAATGAAAAAAAATATCATCAACAATCAATAAATTTTCATGCTTTCCATTAGCTTGGTATGTTAGGTCATTTTTTTTTTAAATTTTTTATGTTAATAAAAGTTTAAAGAAAAAACAATTAGAGTAAAGGAAGGCAATATTAACTTAACCACCTAACGGTCGGGAGGGGGGGGAGGGGGGGGGCCGTTGGCAAACCTGGTATGGTCATACAGTTAAAAAGAAAAAATATTTTTTTGACTTAAACAAAGCATTTAATCTTACCAAACTACAGCTGACAGCTGTCAAGTACAGATGCGGCCGCCGAAACTTATGTTTTGAGATTTCTACTACAAAATTTACATAAAAATGAACATTTTCTGAAAAAATTGTTTTTCTAGCTTCAAAAATAAGAAAATGGCAGCCGTTTGAAATTTTTAAGTAAAGAAGGACCTAAAACAAAGGTTGTTGGAAGCGAAAATTGACTTTGACTCTTTTATAGTCGGAAATTCATTATCAAACATGGGACATTTTTTAGCTCTCTAGCTCTAATAGGAGCTGAGATAATAGCCCCCCCCTCCCCCCCGCCCGATAAAGGTGCAGCAAGGGGCCCGAATGTTAAGGGTTAAGACTATTTATCATTTATCACTACAGAATAAGACATTATGAAAATATGAAAAACAGGCAGTTAATAACCAGTATAATGTAATATTGCTTTGCAGAATCAATAAGGCAACGTTAAGGTATCAACAAGATAAGTATACACAAAGGGATGGTTCCAACAAAGATATCAAGTCTTTTTTTACAAGGAATAGATTAATTGCATAATAAAATACAATATAATTCATCCAATCGAAAACAATCAAAAAGATTTTTGAAAGAAACTTATTTTTAATACTTATAACATAATCTTTTACATTTAAAAAAAGGGTGTGCAGAAAAATGAGTACCTTTTTAAAATTCTAATTGCGCGGCTTGTATTAACAGTAGAAAAATATTATGCATACCGTTAGAATTCTTATAAGCTCTAGTGTTTAGAAATGTAAGAACCATTTCTGAACTATGTTTACTAGTTTAGTAACTACGTCGTACATTTTCCAACTGACTTAAAAAACATAATTTGCGAGCAATTCATTTTACATGTTCTTAAAACTAAAAGAATTTGTATAGGTACTCTTTCTAGTATGGCCTTTAAACCGATTGATATCCGCTGGATTAAAACAAATTCTCAGCAATACTGAAAAATCATGTATAGTATTGTATCACAGACAATTTTCCACGAAAAATAAAAAGTTCCATTAAATGATATCTTTGGAAGCCAAATTCCTTAACACAAAATCAATGTTAACAATTTTGTCAACCATTCACATGAAATAAATAAAAAGCAACATGCGCCTCTTATAAATAAGCTTTAAATAATTTTTATAAAAATGAAGGCAATTTCAGAACTGATATTAAAATCATCACAGTAATTTTAGATTAAATATTTTAAGCAAATGTTTGATTTTCTTTAAGTTGGATAATATCAAAATAGGATATTAATCAAGAATAAAACAAAAAAAAGAGTATTAAAATTGTTATATAACTCTTAAAAGTAAACTTGGCACTATAAAATTAAAATTAAACTTGATAGATGCCTTTTTCTGCATAGGTAGTTAGCTTTATGTGAGTATAAATATTAATATATAAAATCAACGACATATAAATTCATAAATAAATAATATACTTAAATATGTTTTATATAACTGTTCAATAACAAAACCAAGTGCAATCATAAATATTGACTACAAGTTATTTGGATAGTAACTAGAATAGTTCTAATTGGATGCTTTATCACTTGCGAGTAGGCACACAGCTCGCTTTTCCTCAATCAATTCTTGATCAATAAATTTATCTAGAGTGGGATGAGAGGTATCAATGAGAGATAGCTCCACAATCATGTCAAAATCATCGCCGAGGTCTGGCGACCTTTTTCTAATGACTGACACAAACTCCTGGTCGGCCACACGGTTGCTAAACCACACGGTGTCCTCAGGACGCCAGTCGCCGTTGGCTGGCTGGATGTTGGCCAGTTTTGCGTTGATAGCCTGCAGCGGCAGCTGGCGGAACTTGGCCCACAATGGTTGCATATCGCAGAGGTTTAACATGGATAAGTCGCCGTAGTCGACGAGACGCACGGCGGCGCTGGCGTGATCGATCATCTTGGTTATGCGAATCCTGTACCAGTAGCCATCTGAGTGACGGCCGGCCAGGTAGGCTCCCTCTTCCATGCAGTCAGGGGTCATCTCCTGCAGGTTCTCATCCTTGTTATAGAAATTATCCATGTCCTCCATGAGAAGCGCCAGCTTCTCTGACTCATTGTACGGCTGCACAATGAAGTTTGATGGTGAAACTGCACAAGTAACCTTGACATCAAACTGTTCCCCGTCAGGAGGAAGAACAGCGCTGGGTATACCTGAGCCTGGTTCTCCAGAGCCATCAGCCACGCCATTGCGAACCTTTGCTGGAGACCCATTAATACTGTTATCCGGAGATGATAGGCCAGTAGGAAGAGCAGGAAACAGATCAAACTCTGTGGAAAGATCAAAATTGATAGATCCCTGGTTGCTGTTCAGCTGATGAATTTCAACGGTGGGACAGTCTACTCCACCCCCAACAACTTTGAGGCGGACCAAAGTATTCTCCGGAGCCTGTTCTCTAAGGGCAGCTGTAGCTTCAGGGCTCCAGGAATATCCTTCTGGTGGGACCCCCTCAAGTCTACATTTAAGTGCAAGTTTAGGAATATCCAATAGAGAATCACAGTTTGAGGGAATATCATAAATTTGATTGGACTCCAGCTGGGCAAAGATGCCAGTATCGACCAGGAAACAGGAGTATCGTCCATCCAAACATTTGTCTGAGCTGAGAATCTCTCCTCTGTAAAGAATACCTCCTTGTTCAGCTAAATACATCTGGTTCTTTCCAATAAGGCCGGAGGAACCACTGCTCAAAATCTTATCAGCGTTGTCAGCAATTTGCTTTTGAATTGTAGCCAGAGTGTTGCCTTCTTTCCTGCAGAAAATCTCTCCAGAATTCATGATGCTCAGAATTGTGACCTGAACCTCTTCCCCTCCAGGCTGGGGTAACCTGTTCTGATAATCCTCGGACACCAGGTGCTCGATCAGCTTTTGATTAATATTAATATCCACCTCGCTGGAAGTATCAAAAAGGATCAGGCGAGGGAAAATACTGGGCGAATAGTTTTGGGACAATTCTCCCTTATTGTCGACTTTGGCCACAAAAGATTTTCCGATAAGTAGTTCATTGAGGCGAGTTATCACATTTTCGTTATACTCATAATCCTCCAGCCCAGAGAGGGATATGGTAAATGCCTGGGCTGGAAGTTCTAAGAATTGGGGCTCAATCTCCCGTAGATCCTCAATAGGGATTGTGTCATGGTCTCCGTGGTCTAGGAAGGTGCAGGTGCACTGGATGCCGCGTATCTCCACCACCTTGACTCTCTGCCAATCAGAGGACACGTGGGCAGCGTACAGCTTGCCAATTTCGGGATTTTTGACCACGGGAATGTTGGACTTGTCAAAGTAGGCCAGGTCCATGCTGCTGCTCAGCTCATCTAGCTTCTCCGAGTACTCTGGACCAATGAGACGCATGTTCACCTCCATGGCAGATCTCAGGTAGGACACATACACGTCCCACATATCCTCGCTGGGAAACTCTAGCGGCGGCGGCTGCACCTGAGTTATTTTGGGGGCTGCAGCTACTGGGGTGGGCTGCTGCTGGTTGGGTTTACTTGTGGCACTTGGGCGATTATCACTTGGTATGGAAGCCTAGAAAAACAGAGTAAGATTATTTTGATTGTTCCAAATATTTTTTTATATGTTAAACTTACATCTTAAACCTTTATACAGTATATTTTCTACTTGTTCATAGTGATCTGGTTGCAAACAGGCCAAATAAGAATCCTTGCGGATAGAAATGCAACATGGGCATGTTAGTCTATATTAAAAAGATCATTTAGGTTTAAATGTATCAATCAAGAAATTAATTTTAATGCTTTTATAATCAAAGGGGTAATTCAACCATGTTTTAATAAGTTAGCAATTGGCACTTTGAATATGCTGAAATTCTTATAGAATGGAATAACCTTACCTAGTAAGTATTTCCCTAAATTGAAGTTTAAGTTTTAAAAAGTAGCTGACCTGACTAACTGGAAAAACAATGTATCTGCTGGAGCCAATGACCGGACACTCTACCCTGATCTTGGCAGGATCCGCCTCCTGGAACCAGAGACTGGGCAGCCGCTCTCCAAATTTCTCTGTATAGTCTTTTTCAACCTAAAAAAAGAAATATTTTTAATAAAGGCATGAAAGTAACTCACATACGAGCTTCCATTGTCGACATTAAGTAGGATATGTAAATGAAATCTATGTGAGCTAGATGTAAAAAACATATCTAGAAAAAAGAATAACATAAAATTATCATGTTTCATAAATTTGGTACCTAAAAGTTACCTATCATTGAGAGGAATAAGGTGTATCCAGCAAGCGAAATAAATCTTAAATAATATTTGGGAGGCAGATAAAAAGGTCGTCAATTCTACTAAGTGTGGCCCTCCAACGACAGCTGAAAATCACTTAAAGGTTTCGTGATTTTTTTCATTTCATTGTTGGTATTAGCTGAATCATTATACCTGTGTTGACCAGACGCCATTATGCCTGCTGCCAAGAATATCTGCCACCCTGGCGGAGTACACCAGAGGATCACTTGTCTCCTGCCCGCTTCCGCCGCTCACCCCGTCGCTGGTTTCATCGCCGGATGACAAAATTCCCAACTTTTCTACAACTTTGGCGGCAACGGCCTCTTCTGCTTCCGCCTATGAAATATTGGTAATTAAAAATGTTTAGAATTTATTTTTAAAAACAATAAAACATTTTTTAGTTTTAAAATAGAAAAAACCTTGACTGGGAATACTTATTTTTTAATTCTGTAAAATTACACTAATTATAAAAATATATAACCTAACAAAAATAACACAGGACATTTATACTGTAATAATTCATTTGCAAAAATGTTGATGATTTTTAGGAAGTTAGGGTCCTTAGTCTCATTTTATTGAATGTTTTCGCTAATAGTTCTAACTACAAAAACTACATGATATTAGTCTAAGCAACTTTTTTCAACAATTAAAACAATATTTGATTCAACTTGACTGTTTTACCTTTGAATTATAAGTTTCTGGATATGTCTTGAACTGTGTCCCTTCCACAGTAACTGTCGCCATATACTTCTCCTTACCCTTGCCCACAGCGGCCACTTTATATTGCACTTCTCCAAGATTCTTCTGTACGTAATAATTCTCTAGATCTCTTTTATAATTAGTTCTAGCCTTTCCCGGAGACTTGGTGTTGGATTTGTTGGGTGGTTTTGTGTTCTTGTTATGCTTGGCGTATCCAGGTCCAGAGCCGCCTCCACCGCCTGGTCCTCCTCCTTGTCTCTGACCACCTCCATGGGGTCCTCTGTAATTGTCCCGTGGTTTTCTCAGCGGACTTCTAGGTGCCTCATTATAAACTCTGTTGTTGTTATAGTTATTCCCCCTTCCTCTGCCTAAATTAAGACCCCCACCAGGACCTCCCCCACCCCCACCCATCCCTCCGCCAACTCTCATAATACCTCTGCCCATGCCTGCACGGGGTACTCCGCCGCCACGTCCAAACGGACGCTGTAGTGGTTGGAACCTGCCACCAATCCCGCCGCCGCCGCCAGGACCACCCCGATATTGTTGTTGATGCTGCTGTTGGTTATGTGAGTATTGGGATTGTGGAGGCTTCCACTGGGCCGAGTGCTGCATCGGCCGTCGGGTCGGCCCTTTCACGGGCGGAAGGCGGCGTTTTGTTTTACTTCTGTTGACAAGATCTTGCATGTGGCGGGTATTCTCATCAGCTACACCGTGAACTACCAGCTCACCTTTCATACTCCTGTTTTTATGAATACTTGTAACTGCATTTTACAAAGACACAATTCGCCATAAAAAAAGTTAATATTTACAACCGTTTTTTATTAAAAATCCTAAGTCATGTAAAGAAAACTAAGTTTTTTTTACGAAGAAGAGCAGACATTACTTTCCTAAAATTTGACCTCAGATGGGCTAGGTATGAGTTAGAATCAATGATAAGGTGTCTATAGAAGCGTCAAGGCAGCTTTATAAAAAAAAACTCGACACAATCTAAGGCCTATCTATGATAATTCAAATACTTTTTACGAGTACTTTGTACTTTGTGCGAGTAAAACGTCTGAAAATTTAACAAATTAAGCAATTGAAATATCAAAGTTATTCCCTAGGTTGTTTGTAGTCATGTGTAAAGCATGCTTAAATGCACCTTAAAATAGAATCTAGCTTAAAGGCACGAGAAATTAAAGCGAGAAAACACCCCCTTAAATGATTAAAATGCAGTAACAAGTTCCTAGAGATTCTGCAATAGTCTGGGATAGATTTGAGAAAGCTGTGAAGATTATCATATCCAAGTTTACGGTAGGGTATTCCCTCGCCCACGGTATCACGGTAATCATTGTACAACTTCTCTGCCGTGGTTCCACCTAAAGATAGGGTATCATTGTGAATAGTTATTTATAACATTGTATGATAGACAGCATTCCGCGGATACTAAATTGAAAAATTTTAATATTCCCCCCGTATGGCTTTGAAACTGATTAGGTAATATCCGGCGGATAATCTTGTATCGTATTAAATCCCGTTTTCTTCTAATATAAAAATGTACAATCATAATATTTAAACCAGTTTTGTTAGCTCGTGCCTTCGGCATCTTGGGGCATAATCATAGATTACATTTCTACCACAATATAGTTGGTATCAATCTCCCAACTGCATGAAAGATATGGTCTTAATATTAGAGTAAAATAATAGAGAAAGGAGGGGTTAAATAACCATATTTCCCCACACCGTGGACCCTGTGTAGACTTTCAATTAGCTCTTTGAATATCAATCAATAGCATCGCAAATATCAACACAGCCAAGTCTCTGCAAAAGAGCACAAAACGATTTGCTAGCAGACGAAAACGGTCCCAAATACTGGATCTTGATAGCTGTTATACAATACATCTTTAATTAGTACATTTATTGTTTTGAATAAAGAAAAAGACGCGGGGAGTTCTGGAGAATAAAAGAAAAAATAATTGTTACCTTTCGACGTTAAAAGAATGGATCTGATGATTTTGCAGGTTTTATCCTGCAACCCATCCATACTTCTGAAATAACAACTTCCAGTAAGAATACATCAATAATCACAAATTAGAATAATACAATATATTCACAACTGCAGGCAAAAATCCTCCATTTTTCCAGCGAACCAATCCCCAATATCATCTCCCCCCCCCCTAAGCCCTGGAATTTGAACTATGTTAAGATGCAGGGATCTAAAGGGATAAGACATTGGCCGATAAATTAATGTACATCCCCAATGATGATACACAAATTTACCCCTTCTGTAGATTACAATCAGTAGTTGACACGTTTGGACACTCGACATAATGAACCAATCAAAATTCAATACAATTCCCCAAAGTTGTTTATTCAACTAATAAGATAACAGTCTTAAAAACTTAAGGAACTATTGTTATAAACAGCCTATTGTCCCCTCCCTACCTGCTTAACAGTAACAAGGTATTAAGTTATAAAAATAAAAAGGAGAAATGATGCATTGGTTGACCACTGAAAATAAAGGATTTTAACCAACTTTTATTAAAAAACATAATCATAAAATCACAATATAACTAAACTTTCAATGTGCTTAATGATAATATTATGTAATAGGGAGATATTTTTATAATAAATTTGAGTAAATCTAAAAATTTAGTTTGTCTTTACATTTGTTTTAAAATGTAAAAATTTCTGAATTGAAATTTTTAAAAAAATTGCTTAACTTATTGTAAAGAAACCAAGTACCTTTCTGCTTCCCTTAAAATCATTTTTTTACTGTTTCTTTTTGGTTATGTTTTAATACAACAATGATAAAATTTCATTGTAGATCACTGGTCTTTAAATAATAAATGCAATTTATATAAAATAAAAAATAAAAAGGTAAAATTTTGTAATGCAATTTGTAGATAACCTTAATAATACCACAATATAAAATGCAAATTAAAGAAAGATTTATAAAATCTGGTTAAAATAAAAGTAAATAAGTTGCTGACTGTATAAAAAGGGACTATGCACGGATGAGTGCAAGTAATGTTAATCAACCTCCCACAATTTTAGTCAAGTTTAGGTTGGTTAAAAAAAGTGTCTCACCCTCCTCCCCCCTGTTTCCTTTGGTTTTCATAGATCGCGAATGACATTATTTTCTAGTCCAGAGAACTAAAATATGTCTCACATCACTACTGAAAGATGCTTTACATAACGTGCTCTCGTCCGTGCATAGTCCCTTTAAATGATGAATGCAAGAGTGGGTGAACTAGATTATTAAATACTACTGCACTAGACCCATTAGTAACAAAACAAACAAAACATAATTAAAATACAAGGACTATACTTTGTTTATCAATATTATGGATTGAATTCATATTAATATATACTGGAAAATCTTATTCATTTTTTCTCTTTTCTTTAGGTACCTATCTAATACTTTACTTTTATGGATAATCTATCTTATTTCTAATAATAAATTTTGGGTTTATTTGATATTTTAAGGTTGGTATAAAATGCCATCTACACAAATAAAGTGATGCTAAAATTATGAGAATTTAAAAGTAATAATAAAATCTAAATAACATGCTAATTGTAAGATATTAAATTCAAGACAACAGGGGTGGATTCTTTAAAAAAAGATAAAAAAAATCTACAAAAATTAAATAAAATCACATAAGATTTTATTTAATATTTGTAGATTTTTATGTGATTTTAGAGGATTTTTCACAAAAACAATTTTTGTGAGGCAGCGATCCTAGTTTTAAAACAACCCACCTCAGTATTTTAATCCCAACTTTTTAGTACGTAAAAATAGTTCTTTAAATTATAGTATTAATTTACTTATTAATAACAATAACAGCATGATGCTGTACAATAACACGCCGAAAAAAACAATAATTTTTACTCAAAGTTAGAGAAATAAAAGTTTTTCTTTAGACAAAACTTTTCTCTCTCATATCCTTTTAAATTTTAAAAACGAAAAAAATCCTCAAATTAAACTTTATAGCTTTTAAAATAAGCCGTCCGCCATCTATTCGTAAGCACTTACAATATAATTAACCTTAAAACAGGGGTGTATATTTTCTAACCTATTTCTTTCCCCCTACCAATCTCCTATTTCTATAGAAGAAATATTTTCTTATTTTAAATATACACCCCTGCCTTAAAACCTTTTACAGTTACACTTATTCCTACAATCATATCAATTTAAGACAACTTTAAGAAAGACTATAATATTCAAAGATATTAAATTATTTCAGTGCTAAGTGTAAAATAGTGAATTTTGAATCATTCAGTATCTATCTTGGTGCTATCACACAAAGTACCCTATTTAGCACTAGTGAACCCCCCCCCCTCTCTCTCTCTTATTTTGAAATAAATTAAATTAAGAGTGTATTTTTTGTTTATTTATCAGGTTATATTGTGTACTCGATAGAATCGCAGAGTAAAGGTCCCTCAACGGAGAAAAACACTCCGTATTCCTAATTTATTTTAAAAATAAGGGGGGGGGGTCTATCAGTGCTTAACCAGCCATTTGTGGGAAAGCACCTCTATCTTAAATTAATGGACGAAACATTGAGTAGTTTTGAAAAACTTAGTACGAGAAAAAAAAATAGATAAGTACTATAAGTTTAAGGTGATATTTACAGAATTCAGAAAATTTTTAATTAAATAAAATTCCTATCCTAAAAAATATGAAAAAATTACAACTAGGGTTATTAAAATTGTCCATTTTTTTGTTGCATTAACGTTGTAGTCCTGTTGAAATTTCAGACGCTCAAGTCTTGAAGAGATTAGGAAATATTTTTATTAAGTATGGCCTACATTATTTGAAAGGCAAAATTTAACACAAATTGGCATTTTTGCTCATTAGAAGTCTAAGAAAAACTATTTTTGTTGTTGTTAAAATTTATGACTAAGCTTTTAAGTTATATTGGACCCAATCAAACTTTTCTTTGTTTAAGAGAAGTTTGCATTAATAATATATTATTGATGACTTAATAGCTGTAATGGATTTGTTTTTTCCTTAATAATGCATAGCTAGGTAGTTATTACATAAACCCGATAAGAATACATACATACATAGTAATCTAGTATAGTATAGTTTAGATATTTAATTAATCTGACTCATCATTTATCACTTTATTACGGCCCGCAGGGATGTGTTTCCCCAGACCATCATCATCCCCAGTAGGACCCTGAACCCTATGGGATTCGGCCCCGTCATTTTCACTGGCCTCTCCGTCAGCGTTCAGATCAGATTTGGAATGTGTTGTAATTTTATCACAGTGTTTCGTTATAGCGGCGGCACTACTACTGTCTCTCTCCGATGCTTCGTTGTTGTGCAAATCCTCGACAACTTGTTGATCGTCTGTGGATGCTTTTGCCTTGCTGCTGATTTGCATATCAGCAATGCAAGGTATACCCGGGACACCGCCTAGTTCTGTGCTTTCTATAACCGCCGCCGCGCTTAAGCCTTTTGAGGATGACTCACCGAAATGATTTTCAGAAGTCTCCAATTTCTGGTCGGACGCCGTGGCGGTTCCGTGGTTGGAGAGTTTGCCAGGGCTGGAGTCATTCTCCTCCCCGTCCTGGGCTGATACGGCTCCAGAAAGCTTTTCCGGGCTCGAGTCTCGGCCCTCAATGTCCATAGCGTCTGTGCCGTTTTCGCACCGTGGCAGATCTTCATTCTCACCGTTCTAAATAAAACTTGTCAAAGTAACAAACGTCAGAGTGCAGCCGGTATTATTTTACAGCAAAAACTTTCTATTACTATAATTTTTGCTAGAGAATGTCCCCCTAGCATCCAGGGGATATGTATTTGAGTAGGAATAAAAGAACAGAGAAATAGTCTTAAACAATTAGGTGTAAGACTTAAATCTTTAAAATAAATAGCCAAAAACTATACAGGGACCTATAAGAAGCTTCCATAAAATTAAGAACTTAATAGGTTCAGTAGTTATTGAAATCTTAAGATACGGACAAAAAATCTTGCTACTTTATAAAATAGGGTAGACTTTTAAAATAAGTCACTAAAATATATTTTGTTACCTGCATACCCAGATACTCATGCTTGTATGGCAAGATGGGAATAACAAACACAGTGATATCATCAATAGTGGCCGGACTTCCGTTAGATCTCTTCCAGTTCCGCTCCTTCAGCTTGCCGCGTGCGGACATGACCAGGTCCTGCGCCAGGGAAATATACCTGTACCGTCCCGCCTTGCTCTCGTTGTCCCAGGCGGAGAGGCCGCGCTGCACAATGCTGGCCACCTCCTCGTTGCTGACGACGTCCCAGAGCCCGTCGGTGCCCAGCACAAGGATATCGTCCGCGGTTACCAACTCGTTCTCGACATCTAACACTCGCACCTAAACAAGGTAAAGCTTTTAGTGAAGTTTTTTTTGGTGCCTTTAAAAAATGACGTCACATGAGCCTACCATTGCTCAATTAAAATATTGGTATATTGGTCTGCCATTGGTTATCTAGTCTTTGTATACTGTATAGGTCTATCATTTGTCATTAGTATTGTATGACGTCATTTTTCACATGGAGAGCTTAAATAAGCATATTGTAAATTACAAACCTCTGGTTGTGGGGTAAGGAAAGGCTTGATGTAAACAGTCCCCGAGGCCTGAGCTCTCAGATCATGATCTCCAAATCCTCTGGTCACCCCAATAGTTGCCAGCAGCCGCGACCTCTTGCCCTCGCCGAACACCATTGGAAATTTCATGTCTGTTTCTTGGACAACCTTGTAGGCCCAGCCAGTCATGAATGCATCCCTGTACAGGATTCTTGATCCGATATCTCGCCGGCTCGGTTTACGACAGTACTCAAGACAGGTATATTCATCCCCTGAAATAAAGTAATAAATCACGTTATATGAAGTAGTAGGTAAAGCTTTTTTGTCTGAATCTTAGAATCTTAAAAACTACTGATCAGATTGGGTTCTCTGTTTACGTAGGACGGTCCTGTGATGGTTTTGTACTCTCTCAATTTTTTAGGTCGTGAGATGGTTATAAGCTATTTTTCTCTTCTCTTTAAATGCTAGGGGCGTAGCAAAGTATAAATATATGCTAAGTTTTCAGAGAATCAACCCTTTACCCTTTGTCTGGAAGTCTTAACTGTGCATGTATGGTAATAAGTTGTTCCTATTGTGGGCCAAGGCATTCCCCTAACTTTAACTTTCAACGTCGGGCACCAAAATAGAAGTAGGAACTATTTGAACATCTTTAGTTATGACTAGGTGTTTGGACATTCGAACCTATCACCTTCATAAGTTACTACGTGTTACGCCACAGTCATAGGTCAAATAGATTAATAAAAAACACTTACCTAATAAATGTGGCTGCAATCTGCCGATGGTTTGTAGTCTTTGTCTCTCCGTGACAGGGGTGAAGTCAAATGACATCGGATACGCTTTAGAATGTCGACACAACACTGCCCTGGAGTCACCTGCATTGGCCACGTATAATTTACCTGAAATTATAAAATTGCTCTAACTTTGATACAAATGCTTATTTTATTTTTAAATAGGGCAGGTTTATACCTAACTATTTCGGGGGAGGGTACCAGCACCCTCCCAAGAGATATCGCAAAAAATAGCGCAGCCTAGTGGCCTTTTTTATGACCAGAGAACTAATCTTAACATAGATTTAAAGGAAAACATTTTACGTGCCGATAGGCTTCTATGGGCGAATCCGCTAGTTTAAATTAGTATTACAGTGATAAAATTAGTAAACATTAATTAATGAATATTACCAAGTATGAATAGCGCCACAAGAACAGTGCAGCCGCCAGGCATGTGGTAAACCTTCTTCTCCTCCCCGATAAACTGATCAGTTTCCCAGAAAGCAGTTTCCAGAGCTCCTATTATCAAACTTTCTGTTGAAATATTTCTTGACGTAGATCCCGGCCATATTGTGTCATGATCCAGACCTGAGCCGCTGCTGCCGTCCGGCGGTGAACCCGCCAGCAGCTGCGGGCCAACACTCTCCAGCCGTGCCTGGATGACCTGCCACAGGTCGTTGCTGGCGGAGACAGCGCAACCGGCCCCCGCATGGCCGTCGTACACGCTGAACAATGTGTAGGGTATGTGGGTCATCTTGCCGCCAGAAACAAAGCTGACCCGTCCCTCCTTGACGCATGCCTGGTCCTCGTTGAAGCGAGACTTGCCGGCGTTGATGGTTTCTGCATAGCCAGCGCTCCATGGCAGAGAGTTGACATCCCGCGGAACTATTATTGGTCGCACTGAATGGTCGGCAGTTACCTATCAAATAAATAAAATTTATAGTCACTTAAATGCATAGAGAGAAAACATACAAATAGATACTCATAATGTTTTGCAACACTCTACATAAACAATATACTAGTTTTGAATTTAAGAAAGGGTTAGGACAATGGCCAATAAATTGATGTACATCCCCAATGATGACACACAAAATAACCCCTTCTGTAGACTAAAATAGTAGTTGAAAGGTTTAGATACTTAACTTTATGAATCAACCCAAAGTTACTATGCCAACAAATAATAAAACGTTATTATAAAACTTTGGTGACTAGTGTAATAAACAGCTTAATGTCTCCTTCCTCAATGATACAAAAGTACATCCTGCTTTATTTTATGTCAGGTTATTTAAGAAAATGAATACCTGTATTTCATCTGCAGTGGATAGGTTAAGAAATGCTGGTCTCTGATACGGATACTTGGGTCTGGATTGTGAATGTACAGGAGAAACACCGCTCTGTCCTCCACCCTCTTCTTCACCACTCCCTAAATTAAATTTTTTCATTTTTTTATAATATATTTTATATGTTTCTAAAAAAAAGGACGTCCATGCTTTATTTAGGTGGTGATAAAATGAGGGGTACCAAATGTTTCCAGTAACAATATCTTTTCTTCACATGCAATTAATAGACTACTTATCTGTATTTATATATACAAAAGTATCCTTATATAAAAGGGACAGGATCTATGAGTGTTTTAAAAGCTCTCGCTAACCACAGAACCGACTTGGTTTTCCTTAAATTTAGCTTCTTAGCGGCACCACTGTATAGCTAGAAGCCGCTAGGGGCAAAGCCGCTAGTTTTTAAAAATGTAACAAGCGTTTGTTGTAATGTTAAAACTTGTTTTATATAAAAATGATAGTACTATGTTACCTCGGGATGATTTCACATGGTTATTCAATAAACGCAACTCATAAAATCAATACTTTTTTGTTTACAAGTTATTAAGAAAAATAATATAAATTACCTAGAGCGCTGTAAAGGGTGTTTCTCAACCTTCCAAACATGTCTGCCCAACTTTCAAGAGATCATTATTCAAGGAAAATTATCTGTAACTAAGAAAATTTTGTCTACAATAAAGTGAACATTGAGGATAAAAGTACAATTATACATCTAATGTGATTAAAGGTCAACATAACAATTAAGTAAAGCTAATAAGGGTCTCGAATTTTTAATTTTTTAAAGTTTACAGTAAATTTTTATTTTTGAGTACTATTCTCAAAAGTTATATAGCACTACTTTTTAGAAAATGCAATTTTGAATTTGAAAAAAATTCTTATCATTTGATTAAAAAAAGAGTTTGTTACATAAATTTTCGTATTTTTTTAAAGAAAAAGATTTTTAAAAATTAACATTGTTGTTCTTTTTTATCAAACAATGGGTTGAAGAAAAAATTTTGAAAACCATTCTATGATTTTCTATATAATTTACAGTAAAACCTCGTCTTACAGAGGTATTTTTTCATGGCATTTAAAGGGTTGTAAAAATTGCTAAGGTTTCCATTCAAATGGATTGACAAATATCTGACAAAGTGTTGGACATGACTTAGAAAAAGCAATTTTTTTATTGATAGGTTTACACAAAGAGAAGGGTGATTATCAAAAAATCTTGTAAAGTTCTGAACAATAATTGGAAATATTATAATTCCAATTATGGTTTTAAGCTATTTTTCTACCCCCTAAAACCCACTGCAGAGTCACTTGGTTTAAGAGGCTATGCCTACTATAGTATTACCGAATACCGGTATATTTGAGGTCCAAAGCTTTGTTTCATATGCATTTTAGCTTTCTTGGCAAGTGTCCTTTACATCTTGATTCGGAAATATCTACAATATAATAATCACCTTCCCCTTTATGTTTTATTATTACAAGTTAAGTCAATTACCTACGTATTAAGTGTAAAAAATTAAATGATATAAAAACAAAACAAAACTATCCTGTAACATCTAATTAATGCATAAATATGTTGTTCAATTTTTCCATTTCTGTAACGGTTAATTAACAGTAAATTTATCATACGAATACAATTCTATATTTACTAATTCACACGCTTATAATTTTTTATTTTCTCTAAAGATTTCAATTTAAACTTTTAAGATTTCTTTGCATTTCTTTTACAAATGACTAGAAAAAGATAAAGCTTAAAATTTTTTATTTTTCAATAGATTCATTGAAATTGTAATTACTATATTTTGATTTTATGAATTTTAAAATATTCAACTAAAAAGTCTTAAATAAAGCTACCTCGATTAACAGCGTTTGGTTAATTAAAAAATCTTTTATGTAAAAGCACTAGGGATATTCATTCAAGAGAGTAAAGAGTTTATCAACATAGGGAATAAGTTTTAAACTTTTTTGGTCTATATACTAATTTTCTTGGACTTATAGATATCAATATTAAAGAAGGATGTAGCTTTTATTAAAAAGCAAATTATTTCCAGTATGGCTCTGAAACCAATTACTAACCGCTGGAATTAGAATCTCGGCCCTTCGGAGCTAACAACCTGGTTTTAATCTTTTAGTTTTTCATTTAAATATCCACGGAAAGCTGTCTAAAATACTATGAGATAAAAAACTATCACTAGTGTAATTAACTCTTTACATCTTGAACATGAACACCCCTTCTTAAGTAACTTATGAGAAATAAATTTTGTTTACATATAATATTAACAATATACATTTACATAGAACATTCTAGAACGAGCTACCGTACAGTTTTGATCATAATAAGTCAATCTATACATAAAAGGGGAAGGCGAGTGTGCCACTTATTGAAATTAACACTAAGAAACTCAGCCAAAGTATTTTACAAAGTACAATATGAAACTTTGTAAAAAAAAACGCGGTAATTTCCTTCCTTAATTGTTATGATTTTCGGTCAAGCTGCCGTTTTTCATAATTCTACTTTATACTACATATATTCAAGCACATGCCAAGAAAAGTCAGATTGCTATATCCGTTATTGAGGCTGAATTCCTCTGAGTTTTTTTTAAAAAGTGGCATATCCGCTCCCCTTCTTTTAAAATCATCAAAAACTCATATTTTTTTTTATTGTCTGAGTTTACAAGTGCGCTCATGAATTCAAGTATTCAATTTTCATTCATGTGAACAAAACTATTCTACTCTCTAATTATGTATCTTGCACTAAAAACAAAACAAAATGGATAACAAATAATTTCAGGAATAAAACTGCTTTAGCTACAAATGTTTGATTTAGTTTAATATAAAAAAAATAGTGCTTTAATATTTTTTTATACAGTAAGAAAAAATATGAAACCCAAAGGTATGGTTTCATTGTATTGGTAATATGCTGTGAGCAAGCATTGGTAGGTATTATTCTTTTTAATTTTTGGTAATAAAATTAAAGAAATTGCAATGTATTTACAGAAAGTGAATAAGATAATAAATTGAAACAAAACACAAAGTTTTTTTCTTCTACAAATCTAAAAACATTTTAAATGGCAAGAAAAGTTTTCTAATGGTGGGTTAATATATATTTAGATTTGTAATAAGACAGTCCATAGTTTAATTTTCAAAATGTTCTTTCAAATTCTGAATTATATTTCAAGTTTCAGAAAATTATTATAAATATAATGCCTGTTGTAATATATTTAATTTGTGATGACAACACAATAAATTAGATGCCCTGTGAGTGCTTTGGTGCACATAATAATAAAAGCCCAGACATTCTAATAGAAGAAGAAAAGCCTCTCCCTGGCAGATCTGGAGAGATGGCGCCAGGTTTTCTTTATTTGCAGGTATTGGATACATGTCCTGGTACAGATGAGGAACCCGAACCCGAGAACCAGCCACCAGAGCCACGCATTTTCTGTGCGGACTATCTCGGTTGACCGCTTCACAATCAGGGTCCACTTCACCAGGGACAGTCCGAAGCCAGCTAAAGCTCCATATCTTAATAAATATTACAAAATCAAACCAAAAATACTTAAAAATTGGGCATATGAAAAGTATTACAAGAAAGGTCACCATTATCACAAAAAGTATATAAATTAAGAGAAGAATGGGGGGCATGGAGGTGAGGAGAGGGGGGGGGGGTGTAAAATCCATTATATATAATGTAATCAGCTGTAACTAGCAACTAAACAAATTCGAGAGAAAAAAAACTGTTTTTGCGAGTTTAGGAAGACGATACACAAAATTACCCATTCTGTAGATTACAAAAAGTGATTTAAACGTTTAGACACCCAACCTAATTAACCGAACAATCAAAATGCAATAAAAGTTGTTAATCCTTTGAGGACTAAACATGTGGCTCACCTGGCAGCAATAGTGTGGCAGAAGCACATGAGAAGCAAGAATCCGACCCAGTTGAGCAGGAAAGCTAGCACAAAAGCTGCACAGAAGACAATGTCGTTGCCAAGGAGGGCGGCGTCATTCTCATCATCCCCCCACCCTCCGGGGAAACGGGAACTTGGAGATTCAATGTCCTCGATGACTATTGGATCTTCCTCGTAAAATTTATCTAAAAAGCATTAAAATATTCAATTGCTAAGCTTTATATGACACTTAATCAAATTTATACATACTTAATTTTTTACTTAATTGATCCACCTTTATTTTATTTCGTATGTTTTTAATTACTTACTTTTTGATCTCTCTGCTTGATCATATGTTGGCAGGTTGGCAGCCACAGAATATTCTGGAGGGGGTTCATCAGGAAGATCAACAACGGATGGTTGGTAGCCTTTTGGCAGGGCCGTCGCACCTCCAGCCACAGCCGTGTCATAATCCGGCGGGGGCAGATCCCTGTGGGACAGCTGGGCATTCATATCAATGCGGGTTGCCGCGCTAGCCTGTCCTGCAGCCTCGCCAGGAGCAACAGGTGGCGGCGGCTGCTGGTCGGCTTGGCCAGACGGACCGGCTGTACAGTTATCCACCATTTTGATAATATAAGCTCTCTGAAAATTAATCTAGTATAAATATTAGATAAATAAGAATCACAATATTGGATTATAATTATGAATGATTATGTTATAACGTTACTATTAACTATTTACAAAATCAAAATGTAATATTTATGCGTTCACCAGGTATTGAAGTAAAAAATTGATGCATAGGTACAAAAATAGTTGAAAATGTGAAATAATTCATACTAAGTAATATGCAAATAAATGAGCATTACAATGACATGACTGGAAATAAAATGAAATAAATTTACGTTAAATAGTAGGCATTGCTCGAGAAAAATAAATCTAAATATTTCATGTCCAGCTGTAGTTCATATTTTTAATGCTAGTGATTAATGTAATTATACTAATTAGCAACCAACAGTCTTTTAATCATTCCTGCGGCAACCTTTGCAGAGTAAAGACAACCTTCAACATTTGAGACAGCAAATGAGTCGCCAGCCCCTATCAGCAGGGGAGAATCATTAAGAACTACAGCGCCCGGAGAACCAGAGAAGGGAGCGGCCGTCTGCGAGTATCGCCACCGATGTGGAAAAACATGATCCGGCTCCGGCAGGTCGCCAACTTGTGCCTGAAGCTCCGCCAGTATTATGGGACAGGCCTGGTGCTTGTCCAAGTGGAGATTCTCTTCCGACCAGGCTCTCTGAGTTTGTACGAGGATTGAGGTTGGCTCCAGCGGACGACCTCGGCGTACTGAATCAACACACACGTAGCGTAGGATCTTGTTAGTAGGAAAATATTTGACACTCCAGTCAAGAGCAAGGGTTTGTGTTTCATTGTACATTATTCCCAAAGAAAAACTTGAGTAATACCTAACTTTCTCTAACTGCTCAAATATTTTTTTATTCTCTTTCATAATATCTAAATAATTTCCGATTGGACGTCCTTCTGGTGAATGAAAATTGATATACTGCGGCACTGGTTGGGTAAAAACAACAGCATCAAATGTTTCTTGCTTGCCCTGTGCGGAGCTGGAGGCCACCCACTGCTTGTCAACGCTGTCCAGACCGTCCAGAAAATGTTCTGTGTGCAGCTTGACGCTAGACTTCTTCCAAAAATGATCAACAATTTGGTCGCTTCCGTTCACAGCCACATAGTTGTCGGGTTTGACAAGATAGGTTAGGGAACAGGCAATGTCACTCCCATCACCCAAGTCATCGTATATCATACGAATAGTGTCATCAACGCCAACAGCGTTAAGTTTGTGCTCTTTTGGGGTAGGTTTTGTGCTTCCTTTGGTTTCATTGTCGTTGTCGATAAAGTTGAAGTTATTTGAATCGTTGTTTATCATGCGCACCGGTTTTATTGTTCCACTATCGACTAGATCTTTGAAAATGCTTTCTTCCCCTCCATACTGAAAAAACAAGGATGACAACATCCATAAGTAGCAAAGCACAAAAAATCGTAGATTGGAATACGTACAAGTAGATTAAAAGGGTATTTATTAAAATCAAGAATAGATTTATTGGATAAAATAAACACGAAACATGTATGATGACGATGGCCAAAGTAAATTACATAAAAGATGCTCATAACAATGGAAAAATTTATTTTGATACTGATATCCCAAAAAAGTTTGAAAATTGGATAAAAAAAACAAAGATATGGGGAAATATGTAAAACATATCAAAATAGCCAAAAAACCTGATTAAAGGCAGCCTGGCCGCCATGGTTGTTTTCTTAAAACAACAGAAAATTTAATCTTTATATCCTTAACTTTAAAAAAATAGGAAAATTGGACCATATACACTGAAGATATGGAGAAAAATGTGAAAAATATAAAAATAGCCTAAAACCTGCTAAAAAGGCAGTCTGGCCGTCATGTTTGTTTTCTTTAAAAGACGGGAAATTTAATTTTGATATCTTTTATTGAAAAATTTTTGAAAATCAGGCAATAAACACTGAATATAAGGAGAAAATTATGAAAATTATAAAAATAGCCTAAAACCTGCTAAAAAGGCAGTCTGGCCTTCATGGATGTTTCTTTAAACGATGGGAAATTTAATTTTGATATCTATAACTGAAAAAATTTTGAAAATCGGGCAATAAACACTGAATATATGGAGAAAATTATGAAAATTATAAAAATAGCCTAAAACCTGCTAAAAAGGCAGTCTGGCCTTCATGGATGTTTCTTTAAACGATGTGAAATTTAATTTTGATATCTATAACTGAAAAAATTTTGAAAATCGGACCATAAACACTGAAAATATGGAGAAAATTATGAAAATTATAAAAATAGCCTAAAACCTGCTAAAAAGGCAGTCTGGCCTTCATGGATGTTTCTTTAAACGATGGGAAATTTAATTTTGATATCTATAACTGAAAAAATTTTGAAAATCGGGCAATAAACACTGAATATATGGAGAAAATTATGAAAATTATAAAAATAGCCTAAAACCTGCTAAAAAGGCAGTCTGGCCTTAATGGATGTTTCTTTAAACGATGGTAAATTTAATTTTGATATCTATAACTGAAAAAATTTTGAAAATCGGACCATAAACACTGAAAATATGGAGAAAAATGTGAAAAATATAGCGTTACGGACGGACTGACGGACGGACATAGTGAATTATAGAGTAGCTTCGCTACTAAAAACAAATAAGAATTGATGATAAAATATATTAGTTTCAAACAACCCCCTGATACCAATTCCCTAGAGAAAATGCATTTTTGTGAAAAATCAACGAGATGGAAAAGCCTCTAAGAACTTTACAAATTAACCAGTAGTTTCCTCTTCCATGCATTAACTCCCCCCCCCCCCCCCCTTATCTATGAAATAAATTGTGACTTAACTGGGAGGGGAGGTTTCTTATGCCTAACTCCTACGGGTCACCCAAACCCGGCGGGACTACCAATAACCCAATATAACCTAACCTTACCTAAAGAAATATACAAATAAACGAAAAAATACCCTCGTCTAAATTTTTAAATTCTTTTTTTTTTAATCGGATAAAGGTAATTGTGCTCAACAAGGCACTTTAAGGAAAATTGCTAACCTTCTTAGTGATGAACTGGGGCCCAAGATCAACTTGAGAGTTGTTGTGTCTTTTGGTGGTCATCCTGCCTCCAGATTGATAGGCCTTGTCCCAGCAGGTCACTCCCACTGCCAGCCCTGACAGCCTTAAAAACAGGTTTGATAAAGCAAGGTTAGGTTATTGCAATTAGAGGCTTAACAGGTGTTAGAGACAAAGAAGAAAAATGCCCCTCCACCATTTCCAATTTATTTTGAAAATAAGGTATGGGGGTTGGGATGTTTTGTGCTCGCTAGGTATTTTAAGAGAAAGCACAGAGATTTGAAAAAATAAATTATTAAGTGCTTAAAATTTTTGGCAGTAGATGATATTTCTTGTGGGCAACGGCGGTTCCACCGATGTTACTTCTCAGTTTCGCATAAAAACAACTGCCAAGCCAAACCTTATTCATTCCAAAACATGACATGAAATTGACTTTTATCTTAGCTGTTACAGACACACAAAAAAATATAAATAAAGTTACCTTGAGGCTAGGGCAGCAGCGGTCAGTCCACCGCCAACAACTAGAACCCGGGCCCCGCTCATTTTCTACAACATATTCTGCAATTTTACCACTTTTAGTTCTTATCACAGTAAGATATAAAGTGACAATATCCCTTATATCTCCATTTCAGCCCCCAATTACCCCTCCCATAACTTGGACTTCAGAGAAAATATGTAAGAATAAGTAAAATGTGGTTAAAAAAGGCTCCGTAAGGCCGGGGTGGATAGAACATCCCTGAGAAATTTGCAAGTTTTTTTTTCTCTAAATGGGGGTGGATGGTCTGAAAGGTTGATTCAAGGGATAATACTAATAAAGTCTTTCTCTCTTATATCAAGTGTTAAATAATCTCTACTATTAAAATTATGTCAGTAATGTAAATAAACTATATATGAAAGTTAACATGAAATAATGTAAGTTTAAAATAAATAAATAGATAATTTGGCCTTTTTTTAGGTATTTATTTACTAAAAAATACTAGAGCAAGGTTTTATCACATGAGATTGTCAAAAAAGATTAACTAAAGGAGATTAATTTTTTCATTATTTTTAGGCATTTAAAAATATTTGAATACTAAATCTGAGTGTAATCTTAATTTAGAAATTAAATCTTTGTTTAAGGATATCCTGAGCAACCCTAGCAGCGTCCAGACAGCCGCCAACATTGGAAATTGAAAAAGAGTCACCAGCTCCTATAAGAAGCGGTTCCTCTATTAGGGTAACAGCACCAGGAACACCCTGGAAAGGTACACTGGTCTGGGAGTATCTCCATTTATGGCACATTGTTTGCAATGGTTCTGGAAGACTGCCATCAGGCGATAACAGGTTTTCTAGTTCCTTGTATATTATATCCTTGGCTATTTCTTTTGTAAGCTCGGTGTTTTGATGTGCCCAGGTGCGGTGAGAGTGGACACAGACAGATACAGGACCTCCCTCATCTTCACATTCCACAGATATATATTTGATTATATCATTTCCGGGGTAATATTTCACTTTTTGTTGTCGTATTTCTTCCAGCGGAGTGCAAGATTTGGAATAAAATACTCCCAATGAAAAGGATGTGGAGTAGGTAACTTTTTCTAGGTTGTTGTAGACTTCTTGGTCCTGCTGGAGCAGGGACAGGTAGTTTCCAAGTGGCCGACCTACAGCAGAGCTAGTACCTTAAAAATTTATTTGTTTATGGTAGAAAAAAATATGAAATAAACAATACATAAACGCGAAAGTTTGATTAGCTTAAACTTTTGGTGAAGGGGTAAATACTGTGAAGATTTTGTAATTAAAGAAGCTTTAGAAACATTCCAGAAGGCTAAAGCTTTCCAGTTTGCTTCTAAAAATGAGGCATTTCAAAGATCAAATGAAATTGTTAAATTGTTATGATATTGTTAATGATTAACATCGTTTTTTTTTGCATTAAAATCTGTCAAAAAAATCTTATTTAGTCCTAGCTTTCTGTTAATAAATAATATTATTTAAATAAAAACCAACCTAAGAATTGTGGGACAGGAATAGTTAGTATCACAGCATCAAAATATTCTTTAAAATTTCTACCATGGTTTTGTGCCTCCCAAACTACATCACTTGAATTTTGGGGTTCCACTGCATTCAACTCATTCAAAAATGTCTTAGTTTCTGGTTTCACAGTCGATCTAAAAAACAAACTATGTATCTTTAAAAGAATATTATTCTGAATGTAATTGTATATTATATAAATGAAGAACTTGTTATAACTTGTAAAGAAATTAATCTAATTCAAAATTCTGACAAAGGGGGGGGGGGGCGAAAGTGACACTTTTTGAAACCAAAACTAAAAGTCAAAGGAACTCAACTAAAAAAAGTGCTACAGGTCTGACATTTTGCATGGCAGTTGCTTTATAGGGGTACAATATGGAACTGTGAAAAAACGGCGGCGCAACCGCCGAAAACCGCCGAGAAAAGGCAACAAAAATTACGGCGGGAAACGGCGGTTTTCGGCGGTTGCGCCGCCGTTTCTTCACAGTTCCATATTGTACCCCTATAAAGCAACTGCCATGCAAAATCTCAGACCTGTAACCCTTTTTTTAGTTCAGTTCCTTTGTTGATTCTTAGTTTTGGTTTCAAAAAGTGTCACTTTCGCCCCCCCCCCCCTTTGTTAATTATTATTTCAAGGGTAGCATTTCCGTACCTCTTTAAAAGATATTCCACAATAGCCTGTGACCCAAAGGTGGCCGTATAATTATCAGGTTTGACAAGAACTGTGCAGTCTTGTTCATCCCCTTCCAGCCAGCAGTTGCTGTCCTGCCCGACAGGTTCCAGATTTTCTAAACACGGTTTTTGATCATTAGCTTATTTATTTTGTTTATTAAAATTTCGGAGTGGATACAAAACGGCGATTTTCAAAACGGCGAAATAACAAAACGGCGACTACTACAAAACGTTGAAATCACCAAACGACGAAAAAACGGCAACTCCTACATTTAAAAATAAAAAATGTTCCAAAGGGGACTATCCACGAACAAGAGCAAGTGATTCTAAGCACCTTCCAGCATTGATCCATGGTATTTTTTTAATGAATATACTGGGTTTATGTTTAATATTTGGTTTATCGACAAAAAATTTCTGCTTCACCGTGGTTTTATATGAAAAAAAACTTTGAAATGTAAAGTATTTTTTTTATGCAATATCATCAAATGCTTTGTTGAGTTCAAATGACAAAATAAAATAAAAGCATCAAATGGTGTAAATTGTAAAAGTACATTAAATAAAATGAATAAAATATTACAATCTACCAACCCTTCTTCTAAATATACATTTTTAATCAAAATAATATACTTTTGTGTCAAAGCTGTTAAACAACAGTTTGAACTCAACAAAACATTTGATGATATTGCACTAAAAAATGCTTTACATTTCAAAGTTTTTTCCATATATTACTATGGTGAAACCTAACTTTTTAGTCGATAAACCAAATATTAAACATAAACCTAGTATTTTCACTGATAAAATGCTATGGATCAATGCTGGAAGGTGCTTAGAATCACTTGCTCTTGTTCGTGGATAGTCCCCTTTTAAAAGAAATTCTTCCAATTTTTATAATTTTATACATAAAGTCAATAGTCACAGCCATAAATTGTTCATAGATTCAATGTATAATTTATTTGTTTGAAGTAATAAATTAAATAAATACATAATTATATTTTTGTAACCGTCGCTGTTTTGTAAAATTCGAAGTTTTATGATTTCGCCGTTTTATATCGACTCCAAAATTTCCATTAAGATTATCTAATCAAATTAAGAAAACTAGTTAAAACAAGTTTAGCATTCTTAAAATTGTATAGTGCCTTTTATATATATGTCATTTCGTGTACATAAGATCGCCATAGAAAGTCAAAAAGTTAAAATCCGATGAAAAAATGGCCGGAATTTAATATGCTCAAACACATCCTACTTCAACGACTTGACTTTGGGATTTTTAATCAGTATTGCTTAAGTAAGCCACTGCAATGCCTAATTTTAGCGTTTTTATCCTGTCTTTGAACACATTACTTTACGGGATCTAACAAATTGACTCCTCCCCTTTTTGTAAAAGAAGAGAAGACAGTAAAAAAAAACATTGCAACAATATTCTTACCCTCATTCAATGTAGTAGTTGTCTGATTAGCTTCCTTCTCCAATTCTTTCTCAATTTCTTTTTCAAGCGTAGATAGTTTGATTTGTACAGGTGCAGGTGTGTTTCTAGTGTTGGTGTGGACGGAGTGGGATTGGTGGAGGTCATATGTTACAGGTTGGATCAGGTTCTTTTCAATAAGCTCGGTAAATATACTATCTTCTATGTCGTCTGGCTAAATAAGAACATTAAAATACTTTCAAGTAAAACATATACAATGCGATATATGAAATGATTTTTTTTGTATAATGTTTTGCGTTTATTCCTAGGTATATAGTCATCAAGAATCTTTTGTTATTATGCTTTAAATATAAATGAATGCAACCCCAATTATAATTAACAAAATTGACCCTATGTAGATTAAAAACATTGATGAAAATGTTTGGACAATGCTTCTTTGGAAATACTAATAATAAACTTGAACTCCAAAAGTTTTTAAACAAAATATAGTAGAAGTGTCTATCAACTTATGAGGTCAGCATAATTCATACTTAACTATATTTAGTACCAAACATTAATCAAATTATTTTCAGAATATAATATTACCTTTCTGGATATAAACTTGGGTCCTATGTCTACTTTCATATCTCCAAACACTTTGGTCGTCATACGCCCACCTAAACATTAAACGTTATCTTCAAGAGAACTTATAATAAAGTAGCTACACAAAAAATGGTATTAATATGTTTAGTTTTAGCATAGTGAAATATTTTATCACTAACGACTTGAGACCTCTAGGAGGGGGAGGGAGGATCGACCCTCCACTTCTCCTTATGTGAGGATTGAAGTACCCTCCCCCAAAATAGTTATAAACCTTCCCTGGACCTATAGGAAGTTTAAGTACAAACACAACCATCTTATCTTTATAAAATTTAGAGCGGCTTTACAATATGCGGATTATTTTTCTAAGGGGGAATATTTCTGTTTAAAGGTGACAACCCCTACCTCTTCCCACTATATTATGCATTAAAGGAACCTTAAAACATTATTTCTGACGTGCAGACAGACATCTCACAACTTTTTGATTTAAAGATATATGTCTACCTTTGTAATGTTTCTACCTGGCCTGGAAGCTTTATCCCAGCATGTGAGGGAGACAGGTGCCCCGGCTAGCCTGCGGGCCAGAGCAGACCCAGTCAGTCCAGCCCCGACAATAAGAATACGTGGAATGCCCATTTTTTAAATTACTACAACATAATGTCTGAAATGAAAAAAAATAGAAAAATCTAATAAATAACTGAAAGGTTTCTTTATCTGGGTGAATATTTGTTAATATTTTGGCTTAATACGTATTTTTGGTGAGTGGGTTGACGGGGCAGTAGTTGCCACGTTTCATAATATATTCTCCAGCTTCCATGTAGAAAAAATCCGGGAATCCTTCGTAATTGCTCATGTGCATAAAATCTTTGAAAATTCTGTCAGTCCGTTCTTTTGACTCAGCAATGAACGGAATAGCCAGGTTGATTTCCAGCTCTGAATGCTGGTGCCCGACACAATATGCCCGGGAACAACGGCTCAGGGTGCAGATCATGGCGTACACCTCCATGGTGAAGTCAGCCAGGATCTCCAGGTTGCGCTCGTGAATCTGGATGTTGAGTCCGTGAGTCTTGAGCATCATCTCAGCCATTAGATGAAGTCTGCGAGAGGCTTCGTCAACCTTAATAAAATCAAATATTGTTGTTTTCAAAGTGCCTTGTTAAAATGGATCTCACACAAGATTTTAATGTTCTCTAATAAGGTCAAACTTGCAGCGGGCTAAAATAACAATTTCCCCCATCACCCATCCCCCCCTCCCCTACTACTGGATGAATGAACTACCAATAAACAAGTTCCATGTTAGCAAGCTAAATTGACGACAATTTTTCCCCTGTCATAATATCCAAGTATATTCTACATCAATTCTTGTTATGTTGAATACTGACCCCTCCACCCCACACCCCCTTATCTTTAACACGCAAAGTGTGTTCTAAACTTGCTCTCCCTCACTATGTCTGTAACTCTATAACTTTGTAACTATTCTCGTAATGCACGTTTTGCATTGTAATTATGTCTGTTGTGAATGAAAGCTATGTTAGGATTTTATTGGTTTAGATAAAAAAAATAAGACCAATACCTGACTCGCTATGTTTCCAAGACGTGGGTGAACATTCTCGTCAATCTTATATCTAGTCAACAGATCATATCATAACATTAAAGCATTTGCCCAATAAAAATGCAAAACATATTATTATTTGTGTTTATTCTAATTTTTTAAAGAAGGAGGGATAATTATGCTTCTTTTCCGAAAAGGTATGTGTTTTACACTGCAATTAAGACTAAAAAAATATTAACAATGATTAACGCTAAACTCAAAGCCCGTAATTCAGCAAATTAATTTGAAATTGCTGAAATTTTGGATATTATAGTGGCGAAAACCTTGTTTTGTGCTGTAACTAAAGAAAAGTGGATAAGAAGTGGGGGGAGGGGGGAGAAGAAAGTGGTTTATGGAGAAATTTTCACCTAGAATTGTTTGTCAGAATCCTAGTCCTAAAATATAAACAAACTTATGGCAAAAAAGGAATATTTTTCTGCCAAAGAAAGTGGTAGGGAATAACTTTATTTCTCATACTCTTGCAATATTTTTATCAAAATAATCATAGACGCTAATTACTGAGATTAGGGTTGGCAATCCGAATCCGGGATTCGCCCAATTTTTGGTCAATTTGAAATCCGAATCCGGAATCCGTTTTTTAATAGCGGATTCGGATTCCTAATTGGTAAGCTAAAATTAGCGTCGTGAGTTTTTTCTTTCAACTACCCCTTTTTGAAGGCAAAGATTATCATCATTATATATATAATCTTTTAAAATCTGGTTCGATTCTCGGAAGTGGATTATATAGAACACCAAGAACATTAATTTTTAAGACATACATATGTAGCACTTATTTTTATTAATTTAAAAAAAGCCTTTTAATATATAAATTGTTAGAATCCGGAATTCGCCATTTTTTGGACGGATTCTTGTAAGAATCCGAATCCGGTCCAAAAATTTGACGGATTGCCATCCCTAATTGAGATAATAAATAATTTTATAATCCGGTTATTGTTTTTCTTTAAAACTTCCCAAAATGCTCCTTTAAAGTCATCCCCTCCCACCCCCCAAAAAAAAGGTGGACAAATGAGGACCTGTTACATTTATTTTTCTGCCCTATCTTTTTCAGAATAAGAATTTTTAACATTATTAATTTAAGATATGATCTGAACTCTCCTTTTTGGGAATATTTTGTATACTTCTCTGTTAACATTAAGCTGATGAGGCACTGCCAACCTTAGACTCACTTTTGGCTTTTGATACTCTCTTATGTCCTCGCCTAAAATGATTTTCCAGTATTGATTCGAAACCGATTAATATCCAGTGGATTAGAACCGGTTGTCAGCCTAACTGAAAAATCATGTATCGCATAGTATTATAGCCTCGGGGCTAAAAAAACTGGTTCTTCCTACTCTGCGCTACTTGTTACTTCAAGGACGGACGTGGTGAGGAAAAATCCACAAAGTCTCCAAAAAAAAATATCTCGATATTTTATTTTTATTTTGTAATTACCTTTTAGTTCAATGATAGAGAGAATGCCAGTTATTCCGATGAAACACTTGGACACGTTGGAAGTTCCCTGCCAAGCATTTAATACCTAAACAACAATATGATGTCATTTGAAAAGGCATTAACTTAGACAATTCTGTATGTATGTTTCGACCCTGATTAATCATGATTTTATCCAAGTTCAGAGGTGTATATTCTGCAAAATTGACCCTGCTTAAGGGGGGGGGGGATATAAAAATGTGTTATTGGGGGGGAAAAAATGTAAAAATTATGAGATGTTAAAACATTATTTATCTACCCTCCTTGGTGAAAAAACTAAAATAATGTGTGGGAGTGGGGATAATATAAATGAATTAAAGAGTTCTGATCATATTTTTCCATTTTTTCTCCTTCCGTGCTGGAAAAAAACCAAAAGGGGGGGGGGGGGATTTTGGCAGCAGGGGAATAAAATAAATCTTGTGCAGAATATACACCCCTGTCCAAGTTTAAGATGCTAAGAAAGATTGGAATGTGTGGTACTTTCACTCGTAGTGCCTACTAAATAGAAATAAGGAGAAGGGGTTTTGGTCTTTTTATACCTAACCCATGCGGGGCTAGACTGTATCCAATATAACTTAACCTAACATAAAGACAACTAGGTATAGTCGTATGGAGAATACATTTTTAGTTTGAATGTTACGTCACCAACTACCAAAAACGACAATGTAATATTTATAAGGAACTAATTTTTTTTCATAAGATAAATATTATACTTGTGGCTGCACCCTAGCATTCAGGGGGCTCTGCAATCAGATGGGTAGATATAGATATAGCAAAGGAAAATAGCCTAAAACAACACCGTGACCTTTTTTGAAGAATTTCTATAAAGGAGAACTCGAATAAGTTTGGTAGTTATTGAAATATTAAGCTTAAGACAAAAAACCTTTATTACTTTATATTATAGGATATAGAAAAATTAATCATTTAAATTAATATGTTATCTAACCTGACTTTCTGCCACGTATCTTTGCCACTCAGCATCCGCCAGAACCGTCTGAGCTCCTAATATCTTCATGCAAGCCTTGGTCACATAATCAGAGGCCACCGCCGCAAACTCCTTCACAACCGCCGACTCCAGCTCGGTGTCCGGTTTCAGGCCGACGTCGGCGAGTCCGCTGGTAAGATAAAGCATGCTTTCCAGGGCGAACACATAAGAGGAACACTTGGCTATCTGAAGGTTGATTAGTTCATACTCAGCCAGTTTCTTACCGTATTGCCACCTAAACAAGGATACCAACATTCAGAAAAGCGAAGCTCAACAAATCTATCTGACACAAGAACATTGATAAATATAAAATATTCAATATTCAACATTTTTCAGACGTACCTGGACAAAAATTCCTCGTATGTCTCCAAAAATAAAAAATCGTATTGCGGAGAACCGGTTCTAATCGGGTTCGAAGCCATACTGGAAAAATATTTACCTTGAATGGCAGTGTTTGATAGTTTTGTCAAGTAATGTCTTGAGTCTGGTATGAATGGCTGCACCCATATACAACTTGATGTCATGATTAATGGATTGATAAACGTCATGTCCAATTCCGGGTTCACCTTAATACAATTTTAATACAACATTTTTATATAAAAAAGTAATAAATAGCTATACGTTTAGGAAATTATGATTAATTTGGTTATACTATAGAGATTAACTGAGACATACTATCTAAATCAGCCAATAGGAGCACAGTAGAGGTACAATCCAGGCATGTCATTGGTTTAAATTGTGTACAGATTTTGGTAGGCAAAATTTTTCATTACGTTCGCATAATGAGTCAGTTTTAAATAGTCTTATTTCTTAAGATGATATATCATGTAAAGATTTATTTCCTTGTACGGTTTGAAGCACATGACAAAACCTATAATAAGTTAGCTATGAAGAGTTGAATTGCTCAGGATAAAGTTAGCTTTCTAGAAATAATATCCTCGAAAAATTAAGTCGCTTGTTTAACTTCAATGCAAACAAACAAAGGTGTTTGTATGCTATGGAATCCTTTTTTAAGTTTGACGAGTTTTGGGGTCAGATGGACCATCTATGTATTTTATGTCTATTTGTTAAACAAAAGATCATTACATTTGTGGACCTAATATTTATTTTGTGTTTTATTAGATTAAGTTGGGTTAGTTTAGTTTTAATATAGCAAGGTAGTTGGGTTTCGTAAGTCAAAGGAGTTGAATAAAGTCTACATACCCAAAACTGCACTGACAGGAACCTCACAATCAAGAGTGACATCACAAACTTGAAGACCATTCAATGCGGTCAAATTGTAAGGTTTTGATATTTCAACACCAGGCGTGTTCCGGTCAACTAGGAAAGCTGTCAGGTTTATGGTGTCATTACCCAAATAATCATGACAATTCACCTGGAACAAAACAAAAACTATTGAATTATATGCTGGTGATGTAACCCTCCTAATAAGAAGAAAGTTTACAAAACTCCCGTTTTAGCCGAATTTTCCATTCTAGTATTTTCCTTTAAATCTTCAGTGTATTTCCATTTCAAAAATAAATAATGATGATAGTTAAAAATATAATTTTATTTATTTTTCTTTTTTGCATCTTTCATATTAAAATTTTAATTTTTTCTTGTGATCCAAATACTCAGTAGGGAAAATAACAAAATTTACAGTTTTTATCATAAAAACTTGTTATTGACAATTAAATAAATATAATACCTGTCCAAAAACTAAGAAAAGGTCTGCTCTTATAGCATTTGCCACCCAGGTTTTGGTTCCTTTAAGGTGATATGCCATACCATCTTCTTTAAGCGTTCCAGTAGTCTCAATGCTCAAGGGATCAGATCCTTAAAAAAAATTTTAATTTATCTTACTTACCTACCTACCTACCTATATTATAAATAAGATATTTTAAGAAAAATTCTAATTTCTAACATTAAAATAAAAATCCATGTATTCTTTATCTATTTATGAGTAGGTATTTGCTGAATGACATTCCCAAAATTGAAAGGGGTAGTTGCACAAAAATATGCGGTTCACTAATTTAAGTTCAAATGCACTTCGTGCAACTACCCCCTTAATTATCCAATTCCTGTTTCCCTGAATGCCATAAACAATCCAACTGACCTGCATTTTTTTCAGCTATGCAAGTTGCTGTCCATATTTGACCCATAGAGATCGGTTCCAAGTATTTTTGTTTCTGTTCCTCAGTTCCATGTAGAACTATAGCTCTTGTACACATCATTTCATTAATCCTAAAAATAGAACCAGTTCTAAGTTTTACTGAAAAATCCTAATATCAATACCAGTTTTATTAAACCAGGGCCTTCGGTCCCTCGGAGCTGACAAAACCGTTATCAATCTAAAATTTTTTTTCAATTTACTATCCGCGGAATGCTGTCTATAATACGATGCAGTTAACTATTATTACCTCAGCTATCTCAACTACATTATATCATACTGAAGACGCTTATAAACAGGCCTAATAACAATCGATGACTAAGGAAAACTAGGAGAAGCAATGTCTTCTTTTCTGTCCAGACAATGAGAGTGTTAGATAATAAAAGTGACATCCAACAGACAATCAACGCCTAGATGCACGAAAATTTGTCTGTTTATGGGTAAAGGCATTCCTCCCCTTAACCTCACTATTAGTGACAAGTGCCTGATATACCTAGCAGCAGTAGGTATCATGCTACATGACTCTAGTATGACATAGCGTGGTCCAGGTTAGACACCTACATAATGCCGGAGGTATGTGTACTTCATATAATGTTAGAAACCAAAGTAAAAGTGTTTAAACCTACCTATAGAGTTCCGCTAGAGTGAGTGATTGTCCCAGTTCTTGATATAATCTCATTACCTCGGTCTTTAACAACTCAGCCCCACCATATTTCTATAATAATTAGGTAGCTTTTATTATATAATGAAGTGTAGCTACTCCAAATAAAGTTTTTTTTGTAGGTCTTTTCATATTTGTATCCCAGGAGAGTTACCATTTATTTTATTCTTATTTATTTTCAAAACACAGAAACGATGAAAACTTTTAGCTTCAAACTAATATTGAAATTGTAATTAATCAAATTATTAAACAAAATATCTGCTAGAAATTACATATGATACCTAATTCATAAAAACATGCTATTTTATTTCATTATTTAGGGTCTTTATATCATGTATGAATTTTAAGTTTGTCTCTATTAGGTATATCTGATTCAATAGTAGTAAAATTTTCGTAGTCTGAAGCTTAAAATTTCAAAAACTACTAAACTGATTTTGTTTGCCTTTTTAGGAAATTTTTACATAGGACCCGGGATGGTAGGTATTCTTTTCTTTATTTTTTATACCTAATTAAACCTTGGAATAATTTTAGGCTATTTTTCTATCCTTTTATTTCCCCTTTTATTATACAACCTCTATATATTAGGGGCGCAGCCGCTAGTTTAAGAATAAAACGATTATTTTCTATGGGTTGTATATTCTGCACGGGGTCCCCTGATAAAGAAGGGAGGGGGACGGGGGGGAGCAAAAAATGTAAAAATAAATCAAGTAGGTACTGAAAATATTATTCCATTTTTTCTTCTCTTTGGGAAAAAACTATGGGGGGAGAAATGATAGATTTTGCAGCTGCCGGGGGAAAAAAATAATCTTATGCAGAATATACACCCTGGATTTTCTTGTATTGTATTTACCCTAGGTACAAGAAGGCCAGTCAGCTCAAATTGTTCAAGTTTCTTTATTAACTGTTCTGGTACTACCCCGCGCTCCTGAAAATAAAAATATAACATTAAGGAGCCATATTTATCACACTAAAATTGATTTTATAGATAAAAATTGGACCTTGTTTCATAGTAATCAATGTTCCAAAAATCAGATAAACAAGATGATTATAATATAAAAACATTAAAAATATGTTTTGTATGAACGTATGAACTTTCTAGAAACGATTTTAGAGTTACTACACTTTCTAAAATGTACCTTACTGTTAAAGTAATCAACATCCCTAGATTGAAATAGATAAGACAATTTTAACAAGCCTAAATTGACGAAAAGAGCCTGCCGTTCCATAAGAACGGATGTACAGGCCCTAATTATGGAAAATCTTCACTTAAAAAAATATCTTACCTCAATACTGTCGATTATTTCTTTATTTTCCTCCATGAATTTTTTTAATTGATCCACTTGTTTCTGTTTAATAATTCAAGAATTTCAGTTCATCTTCATAGTACAAAGTATCTAGATGTCCGTCGATCCCTATGAACTTAATATTAATGCTAGCGGTTTCGCCCCAAGAGGTAATGGCAAGTCCACCTCATAAGGTAAAGGGTTGGGGGTGTCCTCTCTTAAGAAAAACAGCTTAAAACCACTACAGGACACGTAGGAATATTCCCTGAAAAGTATAGCTGTTACCGATATCTAAAGCTTCATACAGACAAACATCGTTCTACTCTCAACTTTGTTTTATATTTATTATAGATTCTCAAATTTCCTGAAGAACATAATATCTGTCAAAGCTGACAACTTCAGCGTAGGCCAGAACAGATTTATTAAACTCCCCACAGTAAAGAGATTTGATAAATGGTGGAAAATTAATATCCTTTAATCTATTCTCAGTAGGACTGCCTGCATTCATATACATTCAAATATATCATGTGAAAAAAAGTAATAGTTTCATTTAGTTTTTCATCAGTGCAGTGGTACTTTAAATTGAAGCTAGTTTTGAAGAAAAAATAATAAATAGTTTTGTTTTACTATTCAAAATTAAACATTTGTAAACAATGAAAAGCAACATACCTATGAAAAAGTTTCTTATAAGTTAAAAGAGAGGGTAGTAATCACAAGACTCTGGAACTTAAAGAAAATATATCTATTAAGAAGCACAATTTAACTATTTTCATACAATGAAATTCTAGTTTTATACATTACTATAATTTAGACATCTAAATCTAAATATGAATTTCTGATGCGTCCAACGTATAAAAATTCTACGGGAGGTCATATTCTACTTTATATGTCTATACTCTATAAGCGTGAAAGATTGAGGTATATAAAATAGTTTCATTTGAACAAAGTATTCCTACTTTAATATTTGGTGTAAAACAGGCTAATTGATTTAAAGTCATGAGGTTTATTACATTTAATGTTTTTTTTTTTGCATTTGAGTATTTATATTTTGAGTTTCAAACAAACTTTTGTCAAGAAAGGACTATAGAAGGTTGACAAGTATTGAATTTATTTAACTAATCGAAATATATTTCTATTTTTGAGCTGTGTTTTTTTGTGTGTGTGGATAATTGTTCTATTTTTATTTTATTTAAGTTATTTTGTAGACCACCCAATATCAAATTACTTGTCTTTTAAGTAAGAATTTAATTTGAAACTGATAAATTCTTAATTAATTTTATATAATAGATCAATGATATTGTTTAGCCTTCTAATTTAAGCACAAAAAATATTTAAATTGGTGATACCTATACGTTTTATTCCAACGACGTTTAAGCAAATGTCCAAAATATAATTGAATGCATGCCTATAACAGGTGTCTCGCTTTGGGGCAAGTCTTCTACATAAATAGTTCTGACAGGCTGCGAGCCAAGAACAGGTGAAGGTAACTTACACAGCCAGGAACCTGTCTCAGACGGCAAGCATAGAGATGCCCGGACATGCGGACTTTTCCGCAGGCAAAATTTTGATAATTGACCAATTTTATTCATTTCTATCTGAATATAAAAAATATAATTACGAGAGTTTCGAAGAAAAAAACTTCTAAGATACATATTTTTACAATTTAAATTCTATTAATTTTCAGTTTTAACAAATCATAACTTTAGAACACTTGTCTACGACTTTTTTTCGCAATCAAAAAACATATTTCTTAACAAATAATAAAGTCAGCTTAATATGCCTAGCAGCAGAAAGTTGCATAGATAGGTCGATTCCATTGACGCATGCGTAATGAAAGCAAGGCTTTGCGTAAATCAAAACAAAATATTTTATGTTTAATTATTTTAGGGTAAATACGAAAAGCTAAAATGAGAAAGCCTTATAAAAAATTCCTTACACGAAAGATTTTCATTTCATAGTTAGTTTCTAATTAATATTTTTATATTTTATGACAAAATAAGAATAATAAATTGGTATTATCACTTTCAATTTATAAAATTAACAAAAAACAGAACAATACAAATTTAATTTCATTCTAAACCCGAAGCTTTTCTTCAATTCACTCCTCAACATCATCCATAGGACAATTATCTTCTTGTTCAAGTTTGTCCTGGATTTGGTTCTGGACCAATAAAGGATTTTCTGGTTTCGTTGCCTCTCTGAGGAAAAATTCCCCAAGCTGATCAAACATCGATACTGAATAAAAGTCGTAGATATTTTTAGGTGAGGCCTGTAGCTGTCAGAGAGAGAGAGAGGGGTCAATGCGCTGTTTACTACACTAGTCTCCAAAGTTTTGTAATAACGTTTTTGTTGGTATCATAACTTTGGTGACTTTTTGATTGGTTGGTTGATTAAGTGGAGTGTTCAAACGTTTCGTCCGCTAATCTTTTTTACAAGGCTCATTTTTTCTACGGGCAATTTCACTATAGAGGGTGTTGGTACCCTCCTCCCAAAAATAGAGACTTCTTTAGGTATTTTTGCTTATTTTCGGTTACGCTTTTTTCAGTCACAGGTCATGATAGGGCTCTCTACATTGCCAGGTCAGAAAACTTTAATTGTACTTTAAAATAAGGAGGATTTTTTGGCCCCTTTGTTATTTAGACTCTTAGAGGGTTTAACCCTAAAATAAGTTAATATCTCAACCTTATTATACTTACTTGTAATATCCATCTCGACAGTTCTATCCATGGCGGCCTCCCAGAAGTTGTTGTACAGGGTTTCCTTCTGGTGCTGGGGGAAGTTGGAGAATACCCAGCCCAATATTGAGCTCACTCCTTCCTTCCCATGCGGGCACAACTCGTTATCTTAAGAAAATGTGTATTTTCAATATATGCACACAAAAATTAATGTCATTAGATTATCTTTAAGCTTTTCTTGATATTTCCAAAAAGTTACATAATATTGAAAGATTTTTGATGTGCTAATTTAAAACGTAATTGTTCTTGAACTTGTGTTACCAAAGATATTATAACCAAGAGGGAGGGGACATTGGGATGTTTATTTCACTAGTCCTTGAAGTTTTAAAATAATCAGGGAAAATAATGTTTTCTTATTCGATGGTTTAAAAACTTTGTGGATATTTTTTTTAAAATTTTAATTGGCTTGTTCACTAAGTTGAGTGTCCATACGTTTCAACCACTAATTTTAATCTACATAAGGGGTAATTTTGTGTATAATCATTGGGGATATATACATCAATTTGTCGGCCATTGTCTTATCCCTTTACATCCCTGCATATTCATAATAGCTGAAATATGGATTAAAAATTACCCATTCTATCACAGATGACAACCATAGCGACTATTATGGAGGGAATGAAGTTTTCTGTTCTGTCATTGTTGAGGTGAAGCAGGTAGTTCTTGATCAGATCTCCACTTGTAAACAGCAACATCGTTGAGATGTTGTCAATCAACCATGAAGAGCCCTAAATAAGCAAGATTGGTATCCATGAAAACTTATGCCTTTTGTTTTTATCAGTTATAAATCTATCTCAACCATAACATTTAAAAATTAGTAACTACTGCTGCTTCATAGCTTTATTATCAATTGCATCTATAATAGAAAACATGCCTTTTAGAAATGAAAAAAAATATTTTTGGGTCCATTCTTTTACAGACATACACTCCCCCCCTCCCCCCCAACAAAAAAAAAACGTCTTGGAAATTTTTTATGAGACCAAAATGCGCAAGAAAGACACACACACATGCATCTTATTATTTTGCTGATAAACATCTGATCAGTCATGCATAGAATGACTGAAAATTAGCCCCAAAAAATGGCTATGATTAGCAAATTTTCAGACAAGTGCACTGCACATTCATCATACTACTTTGGATTTATATTGCTGCATAGAACTATGAATTTGTTTACATAAATATCATCATCTAGACCAACAAGGTTGTCAATGATACAATACAGATCCTCATTATCAATCTTGCTGGAGTTGAAGAGAACTGTCAGGATCTGTCCAAAATCTTCCATGGTGTCCTTAGCTTCATGATAGGTTATGGCTGTATCAACCTAATCAAACAAATCATTATGTCAGAAGCATGTAATTGTACAGGACCCTTACTTATCAGAGAGGAAGGGGACATTGGGCTTTTTATTACACTAGTCCCCATTATAATAACGTTTTCTTATTCGTTGGCTTAACAACCTTGGGGTCTTTGATTGAATTTTGATTGGTTGGTATATTTAGGTGATTTTCTAATCGTTGCCACCACTAATTTTGATCTACAGAAGGGGTTATATTGTGTATAATTATTTGGGGTATACATTAATTTATCGGTAATTGTCTTGTCCCTTTAGTTCTTTTTAAACTAGCATAAATAAACCTAAAATACGTCAAGGATGGGTTTTTTTTTGTTCACAGATCGATGTACGGACTTAAGCATGACTAACTGTCATAGGAATTATCATGCAAAGTTTCAAATCAACAGGACAATTGCAAATTGTCTAAATTAATGAAAAGAGCTAACTGTTTCGGATGTACGGTCGGGCTGACCCTAATCATAGAAAAGTGATAAAAAGAATGACCCTGCAATATTGCCAGTTGGGCACACAGCATCTCTTGTACACCATTTTCTTCTGGAAAATTGTGAGATCCTACAAAATTAAAAATTATTAGGTAGGTGGTTCAACATAGCGCGACTGTCGTTGCGTCTGCGGCTTCATCTAAGTTGAATCTGCTGAATACTGCTTTTAATTCTAGGATTTCTGCGGCTGTTGAGCCCTGATTTATACAATTCATTTTTTTAATAGAAGGGTTGGGGCTATCAGCCTGTGTATCTTTCAGGAAGACGGTTGCGAATTCGCGACTGAATTTGGCTGCGGTTGCCGTATTCTGTTTACTAATTCAAACAAATATTTATGAAAATTTTGACAACATATTTTTAAAAAGGGGGAGATGTGTCTGTCAAATTAATTCGCTCTGATTAGTCTTTATTGTAGTGGTTCTTGTTTGGTAAAGGATAAATAAAAAAGAATTATTGACATTTGTTTTTTTGGGTGAATAATTTAAAATAAATAAATGGTTCTAAAACTACCTTGTACTTGATACCAGTCATCTCATGGCCTTCCAAGGTGGGACCCATCATCAAAAATAGAATTCTTGATATATCCTGTTATAAATAATCAATACTGAATTAAGTTGCTTAAAAGTTGTTAACAAACCTTGTCTCAATGTCTATCTAATCTATATGGGAAATGTTATTTATTCGGCTATTATCAGATGATATTTTTGTAAAGTTTCCCCTGACCAATGAAAATTCAATGTATAAAGTAAGTTTGAAACACCGATTTTTGTTGTGACAATATGATTTTGGTAGCTAAATGTCTAGAAATAATAAGCATCTATTTTATAACCAATAATAATAACTATTAACTATAATGCTAAATTTACAAACATTGTTTAAAAATCACCTGCATATCGAGATCAAGATAAGAATGAAACAAATGGGACAAAAAGTTGGAGCACATGACTCCGTGATCCCAGTAGAATGTTCTTAGCACTAGCCTCACTTCTCTCTCAATTTCAGCTGCTGGACTGTCACTCTCAAGGAAAGCTGTCACTTTCCTCCTTTAAGCGACAATCATTTCAATTGGAAATAAAAACGAATCAGCTTATAGTGACTAAACAAAATGACGTCATACAATACAAATGACCAATATAACGGCCAGTATACAATATACATTGTAATAAAATATATATCATTGGCCATTTGTATTGTATGACGTCATCTTCTATTAGGCACTATAAGCTGATTTAATAAAAACAAAGAACACAGTAATAGTGTCTGACTGATTATGACGTAACAAAAAAAAAATAGCCAATGAGAGGCCGTTATTGACCAATGGTAAAATTTATAGTGGCCTCTCATTGGCTAATTTTTTTTGTTACGTCATAATCAGTCAGACACTATTACTGTGTTCAAAAACAAAATAAGTAAAAATAATTTCCGTGTTATAATTCTATGTGTAAAGTTAGAGTGTAATGTGTAAGATAAACAATACACTAACGTTAATATTGTGAAACTGTGTTTTAGCCTAGAAACTGTTAAGTAAGTCGTTTGACCACTTCCAGTCTATAAACTGCTCTATTTCGAGGAAAGGAAAGTGACATCTAACCGTGAACTGTAGTAGATCCTAACTGTAAAATCAGGATGGCCTTGTATTAATGCTATGTATTATACTTAAAGCAGTCCTACGGGTTTAATAATTTAACATTCTGGTCAAAATTGAAACAAACATACCAACCTGATATCATAAAGTTGATCCAAGAATGCTAGAACTGGAGAAAACTCAGATTCATCCCATCCAGCGGTGAAGTTGGCCAGTATGGTTGACATCCCGGAGACCTCGACGACCTGGCTCCAGTCATCTCCAGGCGACAAGTCACCCAGACTCATCTCTCTAAAGTATAACAGGCTTTTGAAGAAGAGATTTTCCAGTTTGGCTTCGAAACCGATAAATATCCGGTGGATAAAGACCGGATATTAGCCCTTCTAAAAAAACCATGTATAGCATCGTATTACAGACAATTTTCCACGAATATTAAAATAAAATAAAATAAAATTAAATTTGTTAGCCCGGGCCTTCGGCTTCTTGGGGACATCATAACTGGTTATCTTTTCATTTTTATATCCACGGAAAATCTGATAAAAATGTATCCGCGAATATTATGTTAGACCTACCTACTATTTCAAACATATTTATAATTTCCAAAATAAAAATATCAAAAAGAGTAACCTGAATTTAGCAGCCCAAGTCTTGAGGAAATCCAACCTTTTCTCTGTTCCGTAGAGCATGGTCAGTCTCTAGAAAAATATTAAATATTTACTTCCAGAAATAAGGTATAACCAACAATTAGCGAAATAAATATAAATTATATTTGGAGGGCAGATGTAGAGGTCGTCAATTCTACTATGTGTTGACCCCCAACGACAGCTGAAATCACGTACCTATAGGTTCCGTGATTTCTTTCAAATTATGTTGTTGGTATAAGCCGATTTACTTCAAACATGAGCGGAAAGTGTATAACACCAACGGGTCGTGGGAGGTGTAGGGGAGAGAGAAAATGTTTTTTAAGTAAAGTCTCAAATACGGCAGAATAAAAGTAAATTTGCTCAGAACTGCAATGTCAAACGTGTGTCATCCAAAGGCAAGGAATTTGCAATCAAGAGATGAGTTATCTGATTTTTATTAATTTACCCAGTGGATTCATATAGAATATGATAACCTAAAAAAATATAAAATGGAGTTTTAGATCTTTAAGATAAAAATACGTCCAGAAAAGCTTTGCATTTTACATAAAAAGCCAGAAATCACGAAATGAAACATTTGTGATTTTACACAAGCATGTCATGCAAAAAAAATGCAATAGACCTCTAGCACTGACCCTGAGAAAATCCTTATAACATCAATAACTATGCTAATTGTATGAAGAATCTAAAGGGATAAGACAATGGCCGATAAATTGATGTACATGCTTAATGATAATACCGAAAATTACCCCGTCTGTAAAGTACAATTAGTGGTTGAAACGTTTGGACACTCAACGTAATGAGCCAAACAATCAAAATAAGATAAAAGCCCGCAAGGTTTGTAATGGTAAGCCAACGAATAATAAAATGTTAGTAAAAGACTTCGGAGAGTTGACTAATAAACACTAAACAGCCCAATGTCACCTCCCTCCCTGATGTGTATATGTCAAGTACATAATAATAGTTATTTCTTGCATCGTATTATAAACAGCTTTCCGCAGATATAGAATGTACAATTATAAGATTTAATCCAGTTTTTTAGCCCCAAAGGTGCAGAAGGCACGGGCTAAAAAAACTGGTTTTAATCTTATGATTATACATTATTATATTCGTAGAAAGCTGGATATAATACGATGCTAACCATAGTTTTTTCGTATGGATGAGAACCGGTTCTTATCCACTGGATTCGAATGAATACGAGAAAAATGTTACCTTAGCAAAAATGGCAAAATTCTTGCAGGTAGTTATCCAAGCATTAAACTCTCTTTCTTCACTCATACAGGAAAAGTCAACGGTGGATAAAATCTCATTTTCCTTTTCATCATCTTCATCTATACTTATTTCACGGATTCTCTGTTGAGGATAGCGTGTTGCATGTTTCATTCCAACGCGTGTTGATATCCAATCTGTCACACGAACTCTTTAAAAGACATGAAAGAATAATTTTAATAAGTGTAAGTAAGACCATAGCATAGCAGTCGACTATTATCCTGTAATATGAAGTACTTCTGTTTTTTAAGCTGAAGACCTTGGAATTTGTTGATCCGTATGAGTTGAACTTTTCAGGAACTTTTCAACTCCCCCCCCCCCTCCCCGCACACTCGCATTACCCATGAGGCTAGGGGCGAAGCAACTATTATTTCATAAGCTATTAAATGGTGTATTTTTATAGTAGCGGCTACGCCCCTAGAGGCTTCTAGGAGCACTTGAGGGGGGGTGTCGAATTTGATAACTTAATTTCTTACTTTAGATTTTAAAAGAAAAACATTTCACTACAATGCTTCTCTTAAAATATTATACCTTGTTGTCCTAGGAATATTTATTCCAAAAATCAGATCAATTGGATAATTTCATCATACAAAAAATGGGTTATCAAAAATAGACATATTTTTAAATGATGTACAGACAATTTGATAATAATTATAGAGTTGCTTTGGTTTACCTATTGTACCTCAGTGTTACAGAAGTCATCATCCAAAGATTGAACCGATAGGACGTACGTACAAACGCTAATTATGTAAAAGCTTTGCTTTTAAAAACTAACCTGAAAGTATGAGAAACCAGAGATAGAGTTCCAATATCCTTGATATCCAGATATCCAAAGATCTTATACAATAACTCTAGTGGTAGAGTATTAATAGTATGATAGACACTGCTGTCCCTATACCTACAATAGTCATGGAAGGTTTTAAACCTTTTTCGTAGGGGCTCCATTTTAGGTTTTGAGTGGATTCTGTAAACAAAAATTTTTGGGCTGCTTCTATTACAGCTTTGCCATCAATAAATAAAAGGTCTATTTCGCATATCTTCCGTAAAGGTGTTTAGTATATTCTAAGACACGAGTAAAACGCTAATATTCACTAGATAGCTTACTTTCTTAATGAAAAGAACTAATGGCAAGAAAAATAACGATATCGGAAAAGCGACAAAAAAACTGTAAAATTCGTCGAATGCTTTGTTTTTGTCAAACTTATAAGGGGGGGGGGGGGGGGCGAAAGTGACACTTTTTGAAACCAAAACTAAAAGTCAAAAGAACTCAACTAAAAAAAAGAGTTACAGGTCTGTGATTTTGCATGGCAGTTGCTTTATAGGGGTACAATATGGAACTGTGAAGAAACGGCGGCGCAACCGCCGAAAACCGCCGAGAAAAGGCAACAAAAATTACGGCGGGAAACGGCGGTTTTCGGCGGTTGCGCCGCCGTTTCTTCACAGTTCCATATTGTACCCCTATAAAGCAACTGCCATGCAAAATCTCAGACCTGTAACCCTTTTTTTAGTTGAGTTCCTTTGTTGACTCTTAGTTTTGGTTTCAAAAAGTGTCCCTTCCCCCCCCCCCCCTTTATTTTAAAAATATTATAGAAAAATTACTATGAACAATAAAATACCTAAGGTTTTAAAAGTAAATATCTAAATAATTGGCCATATTTGAAATTTTTATTAAAATTAAAAATTAAGATCACGTCCATTTTTAAGGCGGTTTAAGCCCAAGGGGGGGGGGGGGCTAGGAGGGCAGGGACAATCTACTATCCATAACTATCTATTGCTTAAACACTAGGAAAGAAAATCATCACAGTTAAAGTTAATTTAAAATGACATTTTTATATTTATAACATTTTACACGTATCACAATGTGCAAATGAATACAAATAAATAAAAAAAAAGAAACACACTAAGTTGAAATAATATATTTAACAAATAAATTTTCAAATAATAATGTAAATTTATATTATAATAATAATAATTGATAGCTAATTCTAAGCATTACCTTGTGATCACAACAAGAAATAAATACTTAAAGCACAGGGTTCAAGTACAAAAATTATCTAATTTTCGCATTAAATAAAAAAATATTTACAGTATTTCATAATTTACCTACATAGTTGTAAACAAAAGACTGCAGAGCTGGATCTTTAAATCATTTAAGTGGTGAGTCAGATCGGGGTGTGCCGAATTTCAGCCAATCACAGCGCGCATTTCATAAAATGCCGTGCTCTCATTGGTGGAAAGTTGGCTCACTCCGATCTGGCTTACCACTAAAATGATTTAAAGATCCAGCTCAGTACTGCTAACGAACGGGAGGTCAAAAGTTTTGCCATTTAATAATGTTAATTAAAACATGTTTTTGTCTCCGTAGGTAGAAGATACTGGCTAGCATACATGTAGAAATTTTACTCAATGCTTCTAAAGGAAGCCTGCAAGAAATGCACAGCTGAAAGTCTGCCACAAATAGTCCAAATACCCCAATTTTGAAGCCATCAGATTCAATAACAAAAAAGTTATATGCATTTTAAAATGACAATTTAGGTGGATGAAAATTTTGAAATTCACATACACATGAAAATTTTAAAAAAAGTTTTAAAAATTTTCCAGCACTCGTTACCTATAGAAGTTTCAATATTAAATTACGTCAGGTAGAAGCACAATTATGAGCATATTTTGGACACAAAGTTACAATACCTGTAACTGATTACATTTTTACAATAAAACTCCCATTTTCAAAATTTCTACTAAAAATAATCGGTTTCTGTGAGAGGTATTGGGTCTACTTGTGACAGTCTTTCAGCGGTTAAAGCAGTGTATTTCTTGCAGGTTTACTTTAAATGTCTATGCAATATACATTTGTTCACGTTTAATCCCAATGTGTCACTTACAATTAAAATGCAGATTTATTAATCGATGCAAATAATTTATCCTTTTTTTCTACTTTTTAAAAATATCTACCTAATGTTAATATTATTGATGCGTATAAATTGATTATAAATAACATAATTTTAAGCACAATGTTTTAATGAATATATTATTCTAAATACGTTCTTCAAGTATAAAAACGGAGACAGAAAAAAAGTGTTATCCGATGCAAATTTTGCATAATGATAAATGATATTTCGGATAACGCTTTTTACCCTACTGTCCTTCATTACGGAAAAAATATAGGCTATTGCGCTATTCTTACTATTCGGTAGGGTTACAAAAAAAAACAAAAAAAAACTGGTGAATTAACCAGACAGTGGCCTCAGCTCAACTTTTACTTTTTCTTGACTGCTCATCATTCCAATGGTTGGGTAGAAACCACCCTTTGGTAGATACACGTCCTTCTTACCAATTAATTTGCCATTTCTGAAATTATACAAGATGTATGAAATCTTTGAAAATTAAGAGCTAATGTTTAAAATTAAAGATATTATTTTTTTTATTTAGCGAGAAATGACCCACAACAATCAATAAGGTTTCATAAATCAAAAGTCAAGAATATTCAAGTCATGGTATTTAGAAAACGACAAGACACATTAATACGATCCATGACAGAAAAAGGGATAGCCAACAAGTTTTTTTTTTTTTTTTGGGGGGGGGTGGGGGGAGGGTGGAATATAAAAGTCATTATTAATATTAAGCGTTGACCCATCCCTATCAGTTACTCAAATTTCTTACAATAAAGGTATAAAATTATTATTGTAGTAATGTAATCTCTAATATTTATCTTATCACATCAATCATATATTTCTTATAAACTTACTCTTGATATACCATAATGATGTTAGTTAGTGGAATTAATAAATACCAACATACCAAAATACTTCCCCTCATTAAACGACGAAACCTTTACTAATATTTTACTAATGATTAGTTTCTGCTGGTTCCATATTGTAACAAATTTTCAAGTCCAAATATAGATTACTACCTGGTGAAGAATACTTGAACTTTGTCTCCCTGTTTTTGCAGATTAACTGCCTGACAATATTCCTCCTCCTCTCCACTATCTGGCTCCTCCCCCCACCCCAGGGGAAGGTCTCCGTATTGTTCCCCTCCTCCCAGAGGCTCCTCCTCTTCACTGTCAGATCTAACAATAGATAGATATGTAGATAGATAGGAGAACTATCTGGCTCCTCCCCCCACACCAGGGGAAGGTCTCCGTATTGTTCCCCTCCTCCCAGAGGCTCCTCTTCTTCGCTATCAGATCTAACAATATTTATATTCATCTATAATACAAAGTAGAATGATATCTGTCCGTCTGTCCCTTAAGATCTCTGTAACCACTGAACCGATTGGATTCTACTCTTCAGGGTATATACCTATTGGTCCTGTAGGGGTTTTAAGCTATTTTCTTGGGGAGTAAGACACCCCAAACCCCCCCAAAAATGAAAATTCCCCCCCCCCCCAAAAAAAAATTCGTATTTTTTCCCATTTTAATGTTTTTTATGTTTTTATATAATTTTACATATTTCTTCATTTTTATATCTTTTTATATTTTTTTATACTTTTTTATATTTTTTATATTTTTTATATTTTTAGATTTATTTCTTCTTTTTAAATTTCTTTTCTTCTTTTAAACTTTGTTTTTTCAAATTCAAAAAGATTGTGAAACCTTCCTTCTCCTGTAGGGGCGAAGCCCTAAAAAGGCTAATGGCAAAGCAATTTTTAAAGACATTAAAAAAGAGAAAAAATTCGAAGGTATTATAAAATATAAATTAATATAAATAAATATAAAAAGTTATAACAAGTTATAAAGATTTATAAAAAGTTATACCTAAAGAGTTATATAATACAGAAAATTATAATATCTAAAAAAAATGTAAACAAAGGGGGGGTTTTTTAATGCAACCATCTCGTAATCAGTGATTAAATGGCACTTAGAATCCGAATTTCGATCTGAAATTTTGCATGAGTAATCCTTGGTAGGTCTATTTTCCCTAAATTGAATAAAAAGTTGGAAAAGTAACGGCTGGCGGCTGGCAGCTCAGCCGTTTTGCCGTTTTTTGCCTATTTTCAGGGCAAATTCATTGTTAATTACGTAGGAATCAACTTTTAAAAAAATATTTTTGGTTTAATTCATGGTGAATGATAGCAATAACCATTTTTTAAATTTCTAGTATCAGCTGCTAAACGGCTAGAACCGGCTGAAAACGGCTGGGAGCTGCCAAGAGAATGAAGGGTAGATATGGCTTGTGACGTGTCTAGGGGTAGGTTTTTATGGCTGCTGAGCTCAAAAATACTTCCTAAAATAGTGGCCGCCGATCCATTTGGCAGCTGGGTAACAGCTGCAGCTCAGCTGGGAGCGGCCAAGAGTAGAATGAGTAGATAGGGCATGTGACGTGTCTAGGGGTAAGTTTTTATGGGTGCTGAGCTCAAAAATACTACCAAAAATAGTGGTGGCCCATCCATATGGCAGCTGGGTAACAGCTGCAGCTCGGCTGCCAGCGGCCAAGAGTAGAATGAGTTAATTGAGTACATAGGGCTTGTGACATTTCTAGGGGTAGGTTTTTATGGGTGCTGAGCTCAAAAATACTACTAAAAATAGTGGCGGCCCGTTCATATGGCGGCTGGGTAACAGCTGCAGCTCAGCTGGGAGCAGCCAAGAGTAGAATGAGTACATAGGGCTTGTGACGTGTCAAGGGGTAGGTTTTTATGGGTGCTGAGCTCAAAATTACTACTAAAAATAGTGGTGGCCCATCCATATGGTTGCTGGGTAACAGCTGCAGCTGTGCAGTAAGCCGTTGTTTAAACTCAGCTGTAAGCACTTTTTAGGACTATGGAAGGTTAACTAAATATTGAATATTTTAGTATTGATTATGTTGTTAAACAGCTGAAATTGGCTGAGAACAATTACCAACAGATAAAAGTTTAAGACATAGCTTGTGATGTGTCAATGATATCAAAAAATTTATTATTTCAGTAGAATTAAACTTCGCCCAATTAACATTATAACTTTATTTCATGGACATATTACTAGTAACACTTTTTTAATTTCTAGGTTTCACTGAAAACTACCAAAAACGTCTGAAAACAGTTATCAACAGCCAAAAGTATATGTTGTAGATATAGCAATATAGGGGTAGGTTTTTAACTTTTTCTGGGTGTGTTGAGCTCAAAAATACTACCAAAAATAGTGGGGTCCAATCCATATGGCCGCTGGGTAACAGCTACAGCTGAGCAGCAGCCGTTACCCTAATGCCATATGGATGGGCCTTTTTATTTTTGGGGAGTATTAATAAGCTTGGCACCTATAAAAACCTACCCCACACATAACAGCTATGTCTTAAACTTTTACTTTTATCTGTTGGTAACTGTTCTCAGCCAATTTCAGCTGTTTAACAACTAAATCAATACTGAAATATTCAATATTTGGATATCCTTTAATAGTACTAAAAAGTGCTTAGAGCTAAGTCTTAAACAAAGGCTTACTGCACAGCTGCAGCTGTTACCCAGCAACCATATGGATGGGCCACAACTATTTTTGGTAGTTTTTTTGAGCTTAGCACCCTTAAAAACCTACCCCTTGACAAGTCACAAGCCCTATGTACTCCTTTTACTCTTGGCTGCTCCCAGCTGAGCTGCAGCTTTTACCCAACTGCAATATGGATGGGCCGCCACTATTTTTGATGCTCAGACCTACCCCTGTTACACAGCAACCATATGGATGGACCACCATTATTTTTGGTTGTTTTTTTGAGCTTAGCACCCATAGAAACCTACCCCTAGACACCTCACAATCACTATCTACTCATTCTATCCTGGCTGCTCCCAGCTGAGCTGCAGCTGTTACCAAGCTGCCATATGGATGGGCCGATACTATCTTTGGTAGCATTTTTGAGCTCAGCACCCATAAAAACCTACCCCTAGACACCTCACAAGCCCTATGTACTCATTCTACTCTTAGCCGCTCCCAGCTGAGCTGCAGCTGTTACCCAACAGCCATATGGATGGGCCGCCACTATTTTTGGTAGTATTTTTGAGCTTAGCACCCATAAAAACCTACCCCTAAACACGTAATATGCCCTATCTACTCATTTCACTCTTGGCCGCTGCCAGCTGAGCTGCAGCTGTTACCCAGCTGCCATATGGATGGGCCGCCACTGTTTTTAGTAGTATTTTTGAGCTCAGCACTCATAAAAACCTACCCCTAGACACGTCTGAAGCCCTATCTACTCATTCTACTCTTGGTCGCTGCCAGCTGAGCTGCAGCTGTTACCCAGCCGCCATATGGACGTGCCGCCACTATTTTTAGTAGTATTTTTGAGCTCAGCATCCATAAAAACCTTTCCCTATACACGTCACAAGCCCTATGTACTGATTCAACTCATTCTACTCTTGGCCGCTCCCAGCTGAGCTGCAGCTGTTACCCAGCTGCCATATGGCTGGGCCTTCACTATTTTTTGTAGTATTTTTGAGCTCATCACCCATAAAAACCTACCCCTAGACACGTCACAAGCCCTATCTACTCATTCTACTCTTGGCCGCTCCCAGCTGAGCTGCAGCTGTTACCCAGCTGCCAAATAAATGGGCGGCCACTATTTTTGGTAGTATTTTTGAGCTCAGCAGCCATAAAAACCTACCCCTAGATATATCACAAGCCATATCTACCCTTCATAATCTTGGCAGCTCCCAGCCGTTAACAGCCGGTTCTAGCCGTTTAGCAGCTGGTACTAGAAATTTTAAAAATGGTTATTGCTATCATTTACCATGAATTAAACCAAAAAAATGTTTTTAAAAGTTGATTCCTACGTAATAAATGATAAATTTGCCCTGAAAATAGGCAAAAAACGGCAAAACGGCTGAGCTGCCAGCCGTCACTTTTCCAACTTTTTGTTCAATTTAGGGAAAATGGACTTACCAAGGATTACGCATGCAAAATTTCAGATCGAAATTCGAATTCTAAGTGCCATTTAATCACTGATTACGAGATGGTTGCATTAAACCCCCCCCCCCTTTTTTAAAATTCTCCCTTGAACCTTTTGGGAAAAAGCCCCTAGAGGCTAGTGCTTATAATAAAGCAATAGAATCTCTTTGTAAACTGCGAACCAAAAAAATAGGCAAATCCGAATTTTCAGAATGGCAGCTTCAATATTCATTTGGGATGATTTTACTGTAAATATAATATGTAGATGCATCTTTTTGTTACAAATTTCCACCGTTGATTTTTTATTAATCAGCACCAATGAAGCACAAGATCTTAAAAACAGCATTTTGGGTAAAAACTGGTGAACCAAAAAGATATGCAAATCCAAAACAAATCATTGGAAAAACGATTTTTTTGCACTTTTCTTCTGTTTTAAAGATTGATTCTGATAAATTAATAATTTTTTAAGGGATTTATGCATTAATTATACTGAAATGTAGTATAAGGTAGAAATTAATGATTTTTTTAAATAAGAAATATTAGAAAAAAAGAAATTTGACCCCTATCACTTTAGAGGTCAGCGGCTGACCTCCAGTTTAATGTATTTAGCTTAATACATGTTAAAGATAGAAATTACCCTGAAAAGTATACAAAAATGTTTTTAAATGTGTTAAAAAAAATCATTTTAAAATCTTGATTTTGAGGATGATGTCCTTTTAGATGCTCCTATTGGTGATGATGGTGAGCCAAATGTTATCTAAGTACATGCCCATTACAACAACTTGTCTATCAACTTATGTACCATTTTTTGTAGTCATAGCAATCTCCAATGGAGCCTCAAGACAAGAAATATAACATCTTCTAAATACGACAGTATTTACCTTATGCAATGAAGTAATTAAAATTACATTTTTTTTCTTTTTTAATACTGCTTAGCTGGAGGATGCTATGAATACAAAAATTGAACCATAGTTCAATATATAAGTTGTTATCATGGTCATGCACTTTGATAATATTTAGCTCACTATCACTACCCATAGGAGCATCTTAAAGGCCATCATCCTCAAAATCAAGATTTTAAAATTGATTTTTTTAACACATCAAAAATCATTTTTGTATACTTTTGGGAGTAATTATTATTTTTAATATGTATTTAGCTTCATCCATAAGACTGGAGGTCAGGAACTGTCCTCTAAAGTGATAGGGGTCGAATTTCTTTTTTTCTAATATTTCTTGTTTAAAAAATCATTAATTTCTACCTTATACTACATTTCATAATAGTTAATGCATAAATCCCTTAAAAAATTGTTAATTTATCAAAATCAATTTTTAAAACAGAAGAAAAGTGCAAAAAAATCGTTTTTCTTTTGATTTGTTTTGGATTTGCATATCTTTTTGGTTCACCAGTTTTTACCCAAAATGCTGTTTTTGAGATCTTGTGCTTCATTGGTGCTGACTAATAAAAAATGAACAGTGGAAACTTGTAACCAAAAGATGCATCTACTTTTTATGTTAACAGTAAAATCATCCTAAATGAATATTAAAGCTGCTATTCTGCAAATTTAGATTTGCCTATTTTTTTGGTTCGCAGTTTATTTGTGTGTCTGTACCTAAGGATCTCGCTCACCGCTGAACCGATATGGTACTCCTTTACAATGTAGCTTCTCATAGGTCCTGGGAAGGTTTATAAATATTTCAGAGGAGGGTACCACCTCCCTCACAAGAGAAATAACCAGGGTTGTCATTTTGGGCGGGCGCTTTTGGGCGGTCAGTTTTGGACGGGCGGTTTTGGGCCGCCCAATATAAGGTCCTTTTAGGCAGTTTTGGGCACCTCCCTTTTAGGGGAAGAGAAAAAGGGGAGGGGATTAAAAAAGAGGGGGGGGGGGGCGGGTCTATTTTTTTGGGTGATATCCTTATACTAAAGTAACAGGATGTGTGTCTGTTTGTTTGTGTGTCTGTACCGAAGGATCTCGCTAACCGCTGAACCGAACGGGTTCTCCTTAGCTTCTCATAGGTTCTACGAAGGTTTATAACTATTTTGGGGGAGGGTACCACCACCCTCCTAAGAGAAATCGCCCCTAGAAAAAAATTACACTCCCCCAAAAACTTTTTTTAAAATTTTCTAAACTAAAAATAAAAATGGGGGAGGAAACCCCCCCCCCCAAAAAAAATATAAAAAAAAATAATCCCCCCAAAAAAATTTTTTCTACTTTTTCTTTTCAAATCTAATATAATAATTGGATTATCGAATTTGACTCTCCCCTCCTCAAGTGCCCCTAGAGGCCTCTAGGGCCGTAGCCGCTAGTTAACTATATAAATTAGTAAGCTTTTTTGTATCTAGAGAAGGATTTCGCTAACTGCTGAACCGATATGGTTCTCCTTTCCAGTAGAGCTTTTATAGGTCCTGAGATGGTTTTAGGCTATTTTATTTCTAATAATTGTCTAGTTATGGCTTTAGGCTATTTTATATCCTTTTTATATGCTTTTTGCGACATTTGCCCAAAAAGAGTGCCCAAAACCACTTTTGGGCGCCCAAAACCCGCCCTAAACCCTTTTGGGCAATTGGGCCGCCCAATATAAAAAAAGTGCCCAATTCGACAACCCTGGAAATAACCCCTAGAAAAAAATTCCCCCCTTCCCAAGAAAGGCCGTCCTTTTGTGTATAGGTCTTTTGTAGCCTGACCGACAGACCAAGTAAATTGTATACTGTTGCTCATTGTTACATATTATCTTCACTGTCTATCTTGAATAGCAACCGAGAAATTCACGTTTATAAATAAATGTTTACTTTAATTATCTTGCCAAAAAATATTACTTAGGATGTAAAACATACCTTAGCTCGTAATCCCTGGGAAACAAGACTCCACAGCCCATAATATCCCCCTTGTAGCACCTCGGTCCAAAAGGATCCCCCGTACCACTCCCCATAAACACTTTCCCGTCATCTGCATGGTACGCTATGCTGCCTTTGTTCCAGCCGGGATGTCTGTCTTTAGGATAATCCTTTCTTGCCAAACCTATTGCAATGTAACAGCTAGAGCCAGGATCAATTATTTCTATTTCAAAGTAATGTGAGCGCGTGCAGAGCGCAGTTTTGGCCTGGGCTAAACCCACGTCTACCAATGACTTGCCACGCCCAACATATTCCAGCAGCTGACCGTTGAGACGGATGTCGTGCAGCCTGTGCCACTCCTCTTTCTCCTCCGAGTCCACGGACATGGCGACGTCGTCCTCTGATGAGTTCCAGCGCAGGCCCATGTTCAGCTTCACCTCTTCGGATGGACGTTGCAGCGCAAATGCTGGGAAGAGTCCACCGGGTGGGTAGGGTATTATTTGTCTGGCAACCTAAACATTATTATTTTGTAACTGCTAAAATATATTATCGAAAAATATATATAATATATTAGTTTTAAGTATAAGTGTATATAACCCTGACAACTAACTGGATCTAGTGTTTGAGACCCTTTTCATCTGCTAGCAAATTGCTTTTTGATCGTTTGTAGCGACTTGGCTGTGTTAATATTTCCGACGCTATTAACTGATATTTAAACGAACAATTGAAAGTCGGCACAGGTGGGGACATACAGTTATTTAACCCCTTCCCCTTTATTGTTTTGGTTAATTGATCGAGTATGTAAAAATAAACATGCTATTCAATGACTGTGAAAATAGAGATAGAATCTAATACAGTGTGTTTTTTTTTATGAGAATTTTTTTGAAAGCAATTTTACCCCACTTATAGTTATCAGAATTTAATGATTAATGGCTTATTTTCTTAGTTTTTTAATGCAATTAACAGAACAACAAAAACATATTTCAGTTTTTATATAAAAAGTACAGTAAAATCTAAAATTCAAAACTTAGGTGTCAACATCTAAAAATGGTTTTAGCGCATTTTTCTTATGCTCAAATAATCAACCTTTTGCAAGAAAAATATTGGATTTTCTGTAGTCGACTTTGGGGGGCCAGTACTCCCTCCCTGGTTGAGATATGACCTTAAAACTTTAATATGTTCTAGTATATGTCCCTAATAGTATCTGTATACATTTTTAGCTCTATATCTCAACTTTGAAGTGTTTAGCAGCCATTCTTGCAAAAGGTTGAATATTTGAGCATAAGAAAAATGCGCTAAAACCATTTTTAGATGTTGACACCTAAGTTTTAAATTTTAGATTTTACTGTACTTTTTAAATATAAACTGAAATATTTTTTGTTGTTCTATTAATTGCATTAAAAACGAAGAAAATAAGCCATTAATCATTAAATTCTGATAACTATAAGTGGGGTAAAATTGCTTTCAAAAAAGTTCTCATAATAAAAACACACTGTATATTCCACTAAATGTTGGATTGTTAGGAATTGAGTTGGAAAGAAACACAAAAATATAGCCGTTTATTGTATGACGCTTTTTCTAGAAAAAGCTATGCTTTGTAGATAGGTTAAGTGCTTTTTTGGTTTCGACAAAGAAACCATAATCTAATTTACCTCCTTTCCATTTTTGGTGAAGAACACTGGGACAAAGGCACCATTTCCTGCTGAGAGACTTTCCACCTTGATACCACAACCAACACGATCCCCAGCCTGCCAAACCTTACCTACAGAGTGACCGCGCGGCCGACCCTGACCAATTTTTATTTCAATATCTATTATCTAGGGTGCTTTAAAATACTAGATACTTGGGTTACGAGATTATGTCCCCTCTTAATATATTGATAACACAATAATACATTATTCTAATAAATTAAGACTTCATAACAGGACACAAAGTTTTATATAAAATAAAATATCTCTGTAAAATGTCTCGTATTAAGTAGTTATTTAAAAAATAAAGATGAATTGAAATAATTCCTTGTGAACTTTCCCCTCCATAGCATTTAAACCTATACTGTCAATTCCATAACCTGAACACAATTTAAGTAATTTCAAACTAATCTGTTTTTTGATTTTTTTTTTAAATCTACAAAAATAAATATCATGTATTCAAGTAATTTGCTAGGAAGAATTAACAATCTTTTACTGACGGTTGATGTGTCAGACAGACCGTGATATAAATACTCTATCAATAAAGAAGCTCCCCTATATATTAGAATTAGGTACAGGACTAATTGTATTTGATTTTTTAAAAACAGAATGTACCTGGTAATATATCTAATGGGTATCTATGAGAACACAACCCAATAAAAGGACCTCCACCCCCTCCCCCAGGTCCAGCACCACCTGCACCACCACCAGCTGCTCCACCCTCAGGCCGTGGTACCCCCAGACTGACCAGTTCCAGTTCAAAATATGATCTTTCTTTTGATAGAGGTGTGCTTGATATGTACATGCCTGGTAGGCCCTTCTCACTGTTATACTGAAATTTGTAATAGTTATTTATCGCATAGTATTATAGACAGCTTTCCGAGAATATAAAAATGTACAATCATAAGATTAAAACCAGTTTTTTTAGCCCCTAGATGCCTATAAGTTACATGATTTCAGATTATTCAGTATGGCTTAGAAATGGACAGTAATCGGTTTCCAAGCCATAATGGAAAATAAAAATTAAATCACCTTAATCAATTCCGGCGTAGGTTATTAGTAGGATACAGAAAATAATTCTTAGTTAACAAGACTCCATTATGGACGTCTGACCCTACAAATCTCAAATATAGAGAAGCTTCGCTTTCAAATATTTAAGAAAATAAAATTACCTTAAAGTTCGAATTTGTTTGTGTTAGTCTTTCAACTCTGGGTTTTAATTCTTCTTCTGGTGGCAAAGCAGCCTGGTCAAATTAAATCGTTCTTTATAGGCCAACTCTATTCTACGTCTTTAGTACTGCAAGTCATATAACAGTAGTCCTTAATTTTCTTATTCTAATAATGGTGCCAAACGCCTGATTTAGCAGAAGTAGAAACAATTTATAATGGCTTTAGCTGTGACTAAGTTTTAGATAAAATCAGCTGATAGATAGATAAAAACTACGTACGATAAAAATTTCATTTATAAAACTCGTAAGCAAACATTTTCGACTGAAAATGTAAAGGGGGAGGTCATTTTCTAGTAAATTCCGTAAAGGTGTGTGTGTTATAAGGCCTAAAAATAGTAGTAGAACGATAAGGTGCTCTATATATTTGTATTCCCTATTGAATAGAACAATAGGGAGCACCTTATCGTTCTACTACTATTTTTAGGCCTTATAACACACACACCTTTACACACTTTTACGGAATTTACTAGAAAATGACCTCCCCCTTTTTTGTTCAGTAAAAGTTTTAACAAATAATGAGAGATATCTCTTGATTTTCTCATCCATCTGATTATTTACTTTTGATGATCTTCTATTTAAACAGAGAAAAGCATAAAAAAAATTAGGAAAATGAATCGAAATACAAAAATTGTCTGGAAGCAATTTTTTAACAATCTTAGAATGATTTAATTCCTGTCTATAAACTGGAGGACGTAAATCAACTGCAATTCTTTCCCAGGCATTCTAAAAACAAAAATATGATAAGTTTTCATGAAACAATCGCCACATGATCTTTATAACAAAGTAACAGAATCTTTGTGTGTCTGTACCGAAGGATCTCGCTGAACGCTGAGCAGATATGGTTCTCCTTTACAATGTAGCTTCTGAAAGGTCCTGGGGAAGGTTTATAACTATTACTATTGGGGAGGTTACCACCACCCTCCCCAGAGAAATCGCCCCTGTGAGCGTATCTGCTAGTGTTACATACTTAATTAAACCAAATACCAACTACTATTACTTCGACACGTAGACAATGAGACTTTCAACTGCTTTATATAACGACAAAAAATATTTCCAATTTATATTGAAAAATAAAAACCTATTATAAAAATTTAGAGACCAACAAAAATTTTGTGATGCTATTGTTTTAATAAACATACATTCAATCAAAAGAAAAATTAAGGAGGGGGGGGGGGGATTTTTATTTCTTATAAGTGTACAAACTCTCCCCTCCCCCCTTAAATTAATTCATAACCAATCCTTAGCCTCACATACCTGTGCGCCTAGATGATAAGCTTGTTCAAAGTCTCTTATGGCGGGACCAACCGGTCTGACGGCGGCGGCGCCTGGTACTCCAAACATTTCACGATTGGCTGCTCTCTCCGCCCTCTGGCGAATAATGGCAACAATCTGATCCCTACTGGCCGGCTGCATAAGCCGAGGCTCCATTCCCCTATTATTATCTGAAATATTGGTTTCCAGCAGTTAATAAAACTATAAAAGAAATATAACAAGGAAATTTGGAGCAAGGTCGTTCAATTGTTGCAGACAACAAATTTCGGCGTACTTAAGCCATAAATAAATTTCCTACTAGGCCATGAAAGGCCTATTCTAGTTCTAATTGGCCCAGAAAGATAATTTATTTATGACTTCAGTACGTCAAAACTAGATATAATGTTTCAGAGACCAACCTTTCCCTAGTTACCCTAACTAACTCAAAAGGTCAATCACATTTTTGAGACAGCAAAAAAATATCATCACGGCTACGAAATAACAAGCGTCGGAAAACTAATCTTATCTTCAATCCATTTAGCAATTTTTAATAATTTCTTGTCTGATCCATAAGGCCCAATAAGTTGAACTGACAATGGTAGTGAATTTGTGGATAGATCAACAGGAATGGTGACAGCCGGTAGGCCGGCAAGATTTACAGGCTGTGTACAGTGATCCTGCTTGGCTGTTTGTGTTCTGTTGTCCTTCTTGATAAAGTCATCATAACTGGGCGCATCTGACAGGGTAACTGGTGTCAACAGAAAATCAACATCTTTAAACACATTTACAAAGTCATTCTGTACCATTCGTCTGATTTTAAGTGCTTGTAAGTAATATTCCTCATAATGTCTGCGTAAAAGAAAATAATTTCCAGCCAAGATGCGCCCCCTCACAACATCATTAAATCCTGCTGATCTTGAACTAGCAGCCATTGCCTCTGTAAAGGAAAGGTCTTCTCCAGGTAATCCAAACTGAACTCCATCATACCTGGCCATGTTGCTGGCAACTTCACAGGGGTTGAGCACAGAGTAGCAGGGAACAGCCAGGTCTGTGTTGGGCAGGGACACGGACGTAACAGATACACCATGATCCGAAAATAAATTACATGTTTCACTCACAACATTAATACATTCATGACTCATTCCTTCACAAAAGTATTCACTAGGAACACCAAGTTTAATTTTTCCAAAATCTACTGAATCATCACATTTATAATCAACACTTGTCGAATCAAACTCATCTTTCCCTTGCAAAATCTCAAAATAAACTTGAAGGTCCTCGACGTTTCTTGCCATTAAGCCTGGCACGTCAAGGCTATTTACAAGTGGAATTAAACCATGTCGTGATAATAAGCCATAGCTTGGCTTAAGGCTCGGAATGCCGCACCAGGCTGCAGGGATTCGAACACTTCCACCCGTGTCAGATCCAAGGCCGACTGTAGCAGCTCCGGCGGCTACTGCAACAGCTGTTCCGCCGCTTGAACCTCCGGCAACCGACCAGGATTCCGGTAAACTTTCTGTTCTATAATAACATTATTTATCATGTATGTAGGTATAACGATTAAGTAGATTTAGATGCATAAAAGGTTTTCTTATTGTGAATAAAACTATTTTATTATTGTGATAAAATGTATGGTTTTTATTATCTCAATCCGTTAAAAATATAATGACTAAAATATTGATAAGTAGTTATTTCCCTGTGATGATCAATTTCAGAACCATTTTTATCTAAAAGTTTATAAGAAATTCCACTCCTCCAAATATTTCTACAAGGTCCAGAATAGGAGTCAATAGTTCCACTGCCCATGGCAAATTCATCTAAATTAGTTTTCCCCACGACAAGGCCGCCTGCTCTGATTGATCGGTCAACAACTGTAGCCGTGTAGGGCGCTATAAAATTATCCAACATCTTTGATCCACATGATGTTTTGGTATTTAACAAACAAAAATTATCTTTCACAGCAACTGTCACCCCCCGCAGGGGAACATTTTTATTCTTATCATTTTCTTCGACATCTTTTAAAATTTCATCTTCATTTCTAACCGTCACAAAGGCATTAAGATCTTTAATATGTTCAATCCTTCTCAATGTTTGTTTTAACACATTTGTCACGTGAATATTTTGAGTTGATAATTGTTTTTGTATTTCTCGTATTGATAAATGTAACATCTGAAATATGAAATTCTACAAATGTAAATAAATATTTATCTTTTAACAAAAATATCACAGAATTGAGTATAACAAATAAACAACAAAAAAACTCTCAGCAAGAAATCTATTGATGTTATAAAGCTAGCTGTATATTCTGGTTTGCTTGAATGACAGAAACTTGGCTGTTTTGATGGAATGATTGTTGATTCTGACAAGTATCGTGTTGAACCACATCTAGCTCAAGTTCTTCACAAGTCTCATCATTGTCAGGTACTTCGTCAACGTGTACTTTATCTGGTACTGAATGTAACTTCTTCATCTCTTCCTTCCTATTTTAAAATGTATTAGGTAAATCAGAATCTAGAACAGTTCATGGTTAAATGATGCTGGAATCGAACCTATCTTTCAATAAATGGCTTAAAAATGACAAGCCAGGGGCCTGCTTATATCTGTGTGCCTTAAAAGTCCCGTTAAATAAAAACTATTAAATTCTGAATATTTTGCATACCTTTTATTAATAATAACTTGTATATCTGCTTTGGTTGGTTCATTCTGCTGCCTAATGCAGCAGGACTTGATCTCCTAGAACAAATGAAAAATAATATGAAAATAGACTCACAGGACACTCAATCTGAATAATTATGTATGCTATAATTCTGATCAACAAAATATACAGTTAAGAAGAAGTGGATCATACAAAAAATACTGTCTAGCTAATATTTATGAAAAATGAATATTCCTAAATCTTTCTTAGGTTAGATTTAGTATTGTGAGAATACGCAGGACTAGTGAAATAATATCCATCCAATCCCCAGAGAGAAAGAGAGGGGACAATGGGCTTTTATTACACAAGTCCCCAAAGTTTTATAATAAGGTTTTCTTATTTGTTAGCTTAACAATTTCGGGGACTTTAGTGATTTGTGATTGGTTAGATTATTAAGTTGAGTGTCCAAACATTTCAACCACTTATTTACACTATAGAAGGGGTAATTTTGTATATCAATTTATCGGCCATTGACTTATCCTTTAATATCTGTTGTAATAAAGAGCTCAGATATAGAAAGGTTTTTGTATAGGATAATTATTTTATTTCTACGCTACCTGATCAGTTTTAATAGCATGAAGCGTCCTCACATGGTCTTTAACATTCTTCAGGCGTTTAAAAGTTTTAGTGCATAGAGAACAGGCCCAGGGTCGGATATCCATATAAGAAACAACATGGCTCTTCAAACTGTTGTCAGAATAAAAAGATTTCGGACAGAATGGACACTTTAAGGACCTTAAAATTATCTATATGAACTTTTTTGTGCTGCAAGATGAATTTATTTTACATATTATATACTTAAAGTCCTTAGTTTTTGTTGTTTTTTGCTTTTTCGACCCTTTGAATATATGCTAGGGACGTATTGATTTACTAAAAAATGTAGTTGTACTTTTCAAGTATGCTAATAAATTAAAACATAATCATAATCAATATATCAGAAAATCTATTGGATACCATTAAAATAATATCTCAAACACAAACTGATCAAACAAAAGAAAAACAATTACTTGTTTTGACTGTGTTGGTCCATGTGCTGTTTCCACTCTACTCCATCAACAGTAAGAAATTTTCTGCCACAAATGTGACAGGAGCCGGCGAATTTGCCTTCATGGATCACCTAAATTAAACATTTTCATGGGATTACTTTTAGTAAATGCCTCATTTGTATAACGATATTTGCAGGATACCAAAAAAACTAAAAAAAAATACTCTTAGTTTCGATAATCTTAACAGTTTGTGTACGTAATGTATAGGCTTATCATAAAAAAACATGTCAACATCGGAGCACACATGGAAACGCAGGAGGAATTGAGAAAATAAGTCATAGATGCAGCTGCGTCAATAAATTCCTACCTTTACATGTCTTTTCATATCAGTCTTCGTATAAAACTTTTTACTGCAATCTTGAAAACTACATGGATAATTTGGCAAGGAAGAATGTCTTTCTGAATGAACTTTCTAAAATATAAACAAATAATTTCACTTTAAAAAAATAAAAATAAATATTCTTAAATAATTGAAATAGTTATATATCGTTTCGTATTATAGACAGCTTTCTTTGGATATCAAAATGAAAAATCATAAGATTAGAACCAGTTTTGTTAGACCTGGGGGACAGAGGCCCGGGCTAAAAAACGTGTTATGAATTTTATGATTTTTTCATTTTAATATTGGTAGAAAATAAATGATTTTCAGTATGGCTGAGAACCGGTTATAATCCAGGGGATAATAATCGATTTCGAAGCCATTCTGAATAAGAACTTACCAGGTCATATTTTGTTTGAAATAATTTACTACATACACCACACTTGAAACCCTCAACGAAACTTTCGCATGTTAACTTGTGCTTTGCTAGACCAGAATTCGAACTAAAACTTTTTTGACATTTGTCACAGACAAGTAAAATTTTAACATCATTTTCAATGTTAGTTTCAACAACATCATGAGGGTGCATACTCTTTTGGTGTCTGAGCAAGCTTATGTTGTCTGCAAAGAAATCAGAACATTGATGACATTGAAGAGGTTTGTTTGGGTGCTCCTGTTTCATGTGCTCGTCACATGCTGCCTCACTCATAAAAACTTGTAAGCATGTAACACAAACATATCCATGAGTGTCAAGATGATTTTTTAGCTCTCGACGACCAGAAAAAAGTTGATCACAGACACTGCAGCTTAATTTGTTATGTGATTTCATGTGTCTTCCCAAATTTTGTTTGGATTTGAATTCTTTATTACATATATCACATTTGAACGTTAATGAAAGACTATTTCCATTTTTGTGAACAACTTTTAGATGTTTATTGTAAAGTTCTGTTAACCCAAATGCTTTTGAACAGATATCACAGCTTATTCTACTTTTATCATGAAACTTGAGGATATGTTCGTTCAACTTGTACTTTGTTCCAACTTTCTAAATAAATTCCTTTTAGAACTTGCATTATTTTGAGTTATCATGTATTATAATAAGGTAAATATGTTTATTGTTTATATAAACTTTTCACACGTAAACTATCAAAATTATCAAAAAGTTTACCTTTGAACAAATGGAACATGTTACTTTGTTCGAATTATCAATTTCTTTATCAGTATGCTTATTATTGTCATTTACGCTGTTGTCAGAAATGTCTTCGTGAAAGCTATCATCAATATCTAATTCTTCACTCTCATCCTAGATAAGCAGGTTTAATTCCATCTTCAATGTTAATGATAAAAACTTAAAGAAAGTGTGAAAGTTCTTCATGATAAAGCGAGGAGCATATTAATCAATTGTAAAATTTAAGATAACAAGAATATCACAGACTAAAACCTAGCGCAACAACATTTAAACAAAACTTTAAGATAATTAACTACAATAAGATGAAAATTTGCAAAAGATCGCAATCGACGTATTTTAAAAGACATCGAGTTTTCTTAATTATTGTGCTACATTAATTGGAACACATTAGGTATTAAAATACAGATTAAATAATTGCAGAATATTAATTATACAGAAACTGTAATTCTTAAAATAAACCTACTTTAATATTTGAAGCTGCCAAATCAATAAGACTGTCAATTAATTGTTGATCAATAGATTTCAGATTGTATACAGATAGAATTCTGGCAAAAATATTCACTGGTTCACATCCTTCCTAATAAAAAGGAAACAATTTTAACCTCAAAATATTTTCTATTATGTTCATTTAATTTTGAAATCATGAAGAGAAAAAACTAAGGCCGAGCAAAGAAATCTTGAATTAATAAACGTTTAAACTGACATGAAAATATATTGCTTCACAAATCTTGATACTAGAATTTTCAGTAAAACATAAAAAAAGTGCGCTTCCAATGTCCATTTCTTCTCTTTTGGGTAAAATATTAAATATAAGATGGATTTTTTTCATTCATGCTAAAAAAGTTTTCCTTACTCTAATGAGAAACCATGATATTATTTTGATTTGGAGATCTTCCGAAATCTCGCTTATTTCTTCTAAAATATTCATTTTTTCATAACACCACTATTTCTGCACATTTTACATGAATCAGAAAATTGTTACTATAAAATAATTGCGGCGATTAAAACCTGAAAAACGAAATAGTTCCCTTGCAAGAAAGTGAAAATAAAAATAATGCGCATATCAGGATAAAATGCCGCAATTATTTTCTTGCCTTCAGAGAGAAGACGACATTTATATCTATTTCATATAATGGCTCGAATGATTAATATTGTTCTACTATGTTCCATTGACTCAGTAAAAGTATAAGTTTCAAGTGCAATAAAAATTTATTTCAGTTTAAAAATAAATGCATACATTATATATAATCCTCATCAAAAATATTTTAATATCACATATATAAAAAAGTTCTGAAAAATTTGTATTTTTGATAAAATATCTTGTTAGGGTTAGGTATTAAAAACTAAATATTTGTCCACAGTTGTCTACGGATAGGTAAATAAAATGAAAAACACTTACCTTTTTAGTTGGGTTGGACCTGTGGGGCCAAAGGCCGGAACAAATAAAATATTGATTTGATTTAATAATTTTAAGTGGAAATTAATCTTTCAATGATCAGGTTTAATTCCATTTGATACAAACCACTCATCTGTCTACAAACCATATTAGAAAAATATAATATTTCCCTTCTCAACATTTTAAAATAGTCGAATTGATACTGGACTAGAGTAAACAAAAGTATTAAAATATTTCTTATCATATAAATAATTTCTTCATGAAGAAGTTCTGCTTTTTCTTACTTGAAGGATTTGTACTGCACTCACACACTGAAATAAATATGTTGGTTAAATAAGGTTAGGTTAAGCCCCGCAGGGATGTCCTTCAATGAAAAACTATCCTATTTTACATCAGGAAAACATTGATATAGGGAGACAGAAATTCAAGTAGATATTAAAAAAATATTCGAGTTGAGTAGGTATCTTTTTGTTTAAATTCAGCTTCCTATTACCGCTTTAATGTAAGATAAACTTGTATTTTAAGTTTTCTATGGAAATTAACATTAATCGTGTTTCTCTACATCATAACCGTGTTGAAAAAATGTTATACCTGAGTGGCAAGTAGTTGCAGGTCGTCAGCCACAAGGTTTTGTGTGAGCCAGAGTAGGAGGGCGAGTGTATCAGCCAGGGAGCTGTCTGCAACACTGCTGGCACGATCTCTCCTAGCTGCTACCTCAGTCACTACCTCTGATGGTATAGTTGCCACCTGGGCTGTGTCAGGATCCTGCAAATTTGTATAGACATTAAGATTCATTATTTCAGAGATATAACATGATAAGACAATGGCCAAAAATTGATATACATCCCAAATGATGATACACAAGATTGAAACGATTTAACACTCAACTTAATGAATCAACCAATCAAAATTTACTTAAGTCCCCAAAGTTGTTAAGCCAACCAATAGGAAAACGTTAATATAAAACATTGGGGACAAGTGTAATAGACAGGCCATTGTCATTCTCTCTCTCTCTCTGCATTGAAAAGCTGAATATCAACTAATAATCAGGGAAAAGGGGGCCAGGATTCTGATAAACAATGCTAAGTAAAATTTTCCGCAATTTAAAAAGGAACTTAGAGGTATTTTTTCGTGAAATTTTTCATTTTTAGAGGGACTGTTGGACCTACGGCATAAGGAAAAAGGATAAGAGCATGAATACCCTTCCCCTTTTCACGGTAAAATACTACTTCCCCATCCCTAAATTTTTGAAGAAAATCTAGCAGACGAAACGATAAAACATCAACTGGCTTTTTGTATGTCAATCATAAATAATAATGTGAATAAAATGAAAAGCGATATTTAACAAACAGCCGGTAGATGCGAGAATCAGCTGAATTTTATTTACAAAAAAAGTTCCCCACTTTTTAGAAATTGAAGGATTAATCTTTAATGCACAAAATTTTTTTTAATAAAAATTAGATTATATGTAATTTTTAATTAAAACATTACATATTTATATTTACTAACAAAATTTTATTTTTAATTCAAATATTATATTCTAATTATTAAAACTTTACATATTAATTTTGCAATCCTCCCATTTGAAATAGCAATAAAATTTAGCGCGGCAACAGCGCTGATCAGGCCCCTAGGCCCACTGCCTATTTTCGTCTTCTAGTTGCTTCGATTCCTCTCTTTTATTTTTTTTTCTCTATGACCTACGGACATAATCTTATTATAGAGTAGTCCCAAAATTTTAAAACACAAAAATACCTGATGTAAATACTTTGCAATTCTCAAAAGGGCAACATCAAGAAGTTTCTCACTCAACCTTCCCATCTCGACAGATGTAAAAGTGTCTCTTATCTCACCGCCAAGACTATCGAATCCAGTAACGTACAGAGCATGACATTGTCCAACCTTCACAACATCTGACAGATACCAAACCTTGCTGATCTCTAGCAGAGGTTCCATCAGCTCCTTGTACACGGTGGCGTCAAGCTGTGCGTCAGGCAGCCGATGTATGTATCCGGCAGCCGTTTCAGACACGAGCTCAGTCCAGGCTATCCGCTCAGAGCGAACACTAGTATTGTAGTCGCTGAACCAAGATACAACTGCAGTAGTGTTTGTTTTCAACAGATTGTTGATTTCGATTGAATTGAAAAGTTTTAAGGGCCTGCTCGGCAGTTTTAATCTCCATGTCAGACAAAGCACGACAGAAAACTGGTGTTCTAATGATAGAATATCAATATCAGGAGGTTCAACAGACAAAGTATGATCAATAAGATGTTTTTGATTGTTAAGGCTATAGTTATCATATTCTACATGCACATCTGGAAGCTCCCCAAAGCGAAGCAGCTCTAGAGATTTGTCCAAAAAGCCCTGTATAAGCTGCAAAAATGTTGCAATATTTTCTCGTTTCAGTCCAAATTCTTTGTCACAAATATTTGACTCATTCATTGTTGACTTTTTGAAATCATCCGTTCTCTTGACAATATCCCTGAATAATTTAGAAAAGAAAGTTCTCCAAATAAGATGTGAAAACATGACTTTCAGCTTAGTGCAGCTTATTGAGGACAAGGACAATAAAGCAGTTTCCAGAACATCAAGGTCATTTCTGTCCTTCTGGCACCAGCCCTGTAACTCCTCCCAACACATGTGCGCAACTAGAATATTTACATCCATACACTTGGGGAAAAATTCTCCAACTTTCGTTACTAGCGCCAACTCATTTGTCTCATTAAAACCATCAATTGCTGATGGTATATTCAGCGAGCAGCTTCCCAACTTGTGCAGCCAGCTGCTTACTATTTCAGACATTCTGCCATTGCCACTGTCATACACACTCTGCAGAGAATAGTTCAGCTTTGAAGGAGGACCGCTGGCGGTTTTCGGAAGCAGAGATTTATAACAGGATATCAGTTCAACCATTGCAGAGGTCTGATGTAGTCTTCGGGACCAATCATCTACATAAGTCTGTGGCGCATCCACTTGTTGTAATCCATTCATCCACAAAAATATTACTGCATAAAGATCTTCATCAATCTTGGCCTTCAGTAAGATTCGTTTTGATAGTTCTTGCATACTTGAAACAGATTTGTCATCGGAGCCTTCCCTAACACTTAGAAGAGTAACAAAGCACTTGCTCAAGTTTGTAAACCAGTGTGCAGATCGGAGAGGATAAGTAACAGCTGATATGAGGACGGTTTCAAAAATTTCAGACAGAGATACACCACTTGCCGTGAGAACATCTCGGGCATTATTCAAGCTACACAAATGGCAAAATAGTTTACCCAATTCATGCTTCACTTCAGGTTGGATATCCTTTCTTAATCCTATTTGAAGTTTTCCAGTCTTCATAAGCTCACCCTCGGTGTCAAAAGAGCTCAGAAATGCAGAAAAACTTAAATTCAATGACAATAACTGTTTATTTTCTTCAGATGAATCTTCAAGCAGTTTGACCAGAGGCTCTAGTTTATCTGCATTTAACCCAAGACAATTTGCCAGCAGAGTTTCAGTATCTTGTTCATTTTCAGTGTCTTCATCATTAGCTATTTCTTTTGATGTACAGTCATTGAAAAGTTTCAACAAATGGTAAAGTTTAACCAATCTGTTACAATAAATTTTCAACTCCATGGACTTTGCAGAAAATTCTTGAAAATTCATCTCTGTAGCTTCATTCAAGCTTGACAATAGTGATAAAGAATCTGATAGTCCAAGCTGTTCATTGGACAACAGCTTTTGTATGACAGAGATTCTCAAATGCAGATTGCGGATTTCCTGCAGTGATTTTAAAATCTCTTCCAAATAGTTTGAATCCTTACTTTCTGCCAAAGCAAACACCTTAGTCTGTGTGTTTATATCCTTTTCAGCAGTGCTTGACATGGACAGAGCATGAAAGGGAATGTGGAAGTGGTGGACTTTTCCATTTGGCTGCAGGAAGCAAGTAAACACTTTGACAGATTCGTGCCTTCGAGGCGTTCCATCATCCAAACAAACTCCTCCAGAACTCAAAAGGGTTCCATTCTTTGACACCTAGAAAATTTAAAAAAAAATTTATTTAAATTCTATGTGAATTCTGAAAAAAACCTAATGGTCTAAAATATAGAGCAGAAGATAAGGTTAAACTTTAACGAAAATAACCTTGCAATACAATTCTAATTTCTTTCCTATAATTATAATTTTCTTTATCAATAGAAAACAAAAATGTGAAGGCCACTAAAATAGGGGGCTATCATAAAGTACCATAAGTAGAGTAATAGATAGATCACAAAATTCGTAAAAAATTATGGGTTTTTCCTTTGCATATTGTTACCTGGAATTCCGTAACTTTAACTTTTTGTTCTGGAGACCAAACCTCCACCAGGCCTCTTCTGGGAAGATAAAGTACCAATACAGCTGCTACTTCCTAATAATTTTATTCAAATACGTAATAACCGACTAGTGGCCCACTCAAACCCACGGAATTAGCATAAATGATAGCGGGCCTACTTGCTGTCGGGGAGGTGTCGGGTTTGAGATTGGCATACAGTGCGTCATACCATAGACGTTTAAAATGATAACTACTGCTGGTATGTCAGGGGCCCGACATAAATATAATAGTTATAGTATGCGGAATGCCTTGGCCCACAAACAGGCGTAACTAATTAACATACACAGTTAGGACTTCCAGACAAAGGTCGTGCAAAATATACGTGTTCATAGCATCAAAGAGGAACTCTAACACTGAAAGACCTTAAGATTGCAGGAGTGATCTGATAACCCTTACTTAACTTATGATAAGCTGAAGCAATCATTGGCAATTGCTTTTTAAAATATTTATTTCAATTTGAAAATTGCTAGATGTTACATAGTAATTCTTGAATAAAATGTAGATGTTCAAAATGATTGAATTTGATTTGAAGAAAAAGTATTTTGTAAGCAAGGTCCTTTTTATTCTAATTAAATTGTTATTTGTAATAAATTAAACCTGTCACCTTTACATCTTCCAGCCGTGACACTGATGTCAGCTTGGGTTGACCGGCCAGCACCCAGCCCATCTGGCACCTGTGGTAGCCACGCCACATCTGGACAATCGTCCTGGAATAATTGTCCACCAGGATAACTCTGTTCTGAGAGTCACGTATTGCCGAGTACATCTTGTTGGGTGATATCACTATTTCTAGTCCATCACGTCCGGAGTCCTGATCAAATAAAAACATGACTGGAATAGTTATTTATTGCATCGTATTAGAAACAGCTTTCCGCAGACATTAAAATGAAAATTTATAAGATTAATACCAGTTTTGTTAACCCCCCGAGGGGCCGGGTTATATAGTTTGTAATGAAATGCTATACATGATTTTTAAGTATGGCAGAGAAACGGTTCTAATCCTGCAAATATTAAGCGGTTTTAAAGCCACACTGGAAAATTGTAAGGGCAAAAATTCAAATCATACTTACAATAATAGGTAAAACTTAGCGAAGAAAAATAGTGAAAAAATATTTTCCGTAAAAATTCCCCACCAATTTTAAAAATAACCTAATTAAGTAAAAACTCGCTTATAATCCTATTATATAAATAGCTGTATAAAATAATAAGCTTTTTTGTCTGTAGCGATGGATCTTATGGATAGGTGCAGCTTATTATGGGTCCTCATTTTGTTTTGGGCTGTATTATTATAAATAAGCAAGGATATGGCTTTATGTTTTAGCCTATTTTTTCCCTTCCATAACCCCTCAAATATAGAGCCCCAAGATGCTAGTGGCGCATCCGATAGTTACCTTTAAAGAATGAGCTATTGAGAGGATAGCCTGAGGATCTGTGGGTTGGGGAGGCTTTGCTTCTGCTTGTCCGCCCCCACCCGACCACAAACTTCCAAAGGCACCTGATTAATAAACAATAAACATGCTATAATTTGGATTTATTTTTAAACAATAGAGATAGTCTAGATACATACAAAATCAGCAAATAAAAAATAGTAGGGTTAAATTCCAGACATGTCATTGGTTAAAATTGTGTACAGATTTTGGCATGTTTATGTCTTTTGAAGCATGATCGACAGCCAAACGGACAAACTATATTCTAGAGACTAGATGCACATTTTTCATAGGAATCTTCACTGAAAATTTCAGATATCTTTCTTAAATAGCAGCCGAGAAAATCACATTTACACCATAGTGTTAAGGACTGAATAATAACTTACAAAGATAATTAAGAAACTGTGCTACTAAAAATATTTTTCAAGAATTTTAAAAAGTAACCTGAGGCAACTTTGAATATTCCAGAAGTAACGGAAGAAACCATAGTTTGAGCTAACTCGCCAGCAGTAGCACTAAAAACAGGGTTTTAATAGGATAAGACAATGGCCGATAAATTGATGTACATCCCTAATGATGAAAATTACCCCTTCTGAGTATTTCAAGTACTTGTTGAAACGTTTGGACACCCAACTTAATGAACAAACCAATCAAATTCAATAAAATACAATGAATAAAAAACGTTATTTTAAACTTTGGGACTAGTGTAATAAACAGTCCATTGTCTCCTCCCTCCCTGTCTAAATCATCATGCCTACAAGATAGGGATAATAAACATGAAGAAAAACATTTTGCCTTATCAGTTAGATAAGAGCATTAATCTTCTTATCAAATAATGCATAGTTTTTGTTAATAAAATGCTATTATGTCTTCGTACTAATAGTCGCTAGAAACCAAACCCCTTGACATGTTGTGTGGGCGTGTGCGTGTGTGGGCACAGTTTCTTAGTGTTTAGACCTAAGAAGTCATGGAGTAGATGTTGTACATGAGAGATATAAAGTATCCACCCACCTGGAGGAAGACTTTTCATTGTACTGAATGAAAGGATCCTGACCGATTGTCAGAATATAGGGTTTAGTTATCACAGGCTTGTATCTATCATCCACCATTCCACCTGTAACATACAAAAATTTAAGGTAGGACAGCAATTTCAGTTTGTCTCTAAGAAGTAGTGATGGCAAACCGTCACATTTTTGACCGGATTCGGATTCTTACAAGAATCCGTCAAAAAAAGGCGATTCTAGCAATATTTTAAAAGGCTTTTAAAAAAAATTAAGTACTAAATATGTCCTAAAAATTAATGTTCTTGGTGTTCTCTATAATTCACTTCCGAGAATCGAACCAGATTTTAAAAGATATAAAATATAATGATGTTAATATTTTCCTTCAAAAAGGCGGAGTTGAAAGAAAAAACCCAAGACGCTAATTTTAGCCTACCAATTAAGAATCCGAATCCGCTATTAAAAAACGGATTCCGGATACGGATTCCAAAATTGGCCAAAAATTGGGCGGATTCCGGATCCCGAATTCGGATTGTCAACCCTAAGAAGACTATTAATACAAATAATCTAAATAAGTGCAATGATGGTTATTTCTGATAAATTATAGTCTATTTGAAGAGTCCCGCAGGGTCATCTTTTCTCAGGTGCTATAAACAAGGAACGTGTGATTTTATAGGACGAACGAATTATATTTCGTAAACAGTAAGGGGGGGGGGGGCGAAAGTGACACTTTTTGAAACCAAAACTAAAAGTCAAAGGAACTCAACTAAAAAAAGAGGTACAGGTCTGACATTTTGCATGGCAGTTGCTTTATAGGGGTACAATATGGAACTGTGAAAAAAAGGTCCCGCAACCGCCGAAAACCGCCGAGAAAAGGAAAAAAAAATTCGGCGGTTTTCGGCGGTTGCGCCGCCGTTTCTTCACAGTTCCATATTGTACCCCTATAAAGCAACTGCCATGCAAAATCTCAGACCTGTAACTCTTTTTTTAGTTGAGTTCCTTTGTTGACTTTTAGTTTAGGTTACAAAAAGTGTCACTTTCGCCCCCCCCCCCCCCCCTTTGTACCTACTATAAAAGCATTTATCCTATGATATCAAGTAGTAAGGTTTTTTTTTTGTCTGTAGCTTAGGATTTCTTTAACTAATGAAGCGATTAGGTTTTCTCATTTTAGGGAAGCATCACACAGGTCCTCGGATTGTTTTAGGCTAATTTGTATTTCAGTGAGATTCTAGTCTTCAATTGGTTTTAGGCTATTTTCTACCCTTCCCTTCCAGATGCTAGAGGCAAAACCGCTATAAGGGGGGGGGGGGGGGGTAATGCAACCATCTCGTAATTAATAATTAAATGGCACTTAGAATTCGAATTTCGATCTGAAATTTTGCATGAATAATCCATGGTAGGTCTAATTTCCGTAAATCAAACAAAAAGCTGGAAAAGTAACGGCTGGCGGCTCCGCCGTTTTGCCATTTTTTGGCTATCTTAAGAGCAAATTAGTTACGAAACCTATCTCCACATAATACTTTTGGTCGATTAAAAACGTTATCAAACGGTTCTAGCCGGTAGCTGTTGGTACTAGAAATTTAAAAATGGTTATTGCGATCATTTAACATGAATTACACCAAAAATATGTTTTCAAAAGTTGATTCCTAAATAGGCAAAAAAACGGCTGAGTCGCCAGCTGTTACTTTTCCAACTTTTTGTTCGATTTATGGAAAATAGACCTACCAAGGATTACTCATGAAAAATTTCAGATCGAAATTCGAATTCTAAGTGCCATTTAATCATTGATTACGAGAAGATGGTTGCAACAAGCCCCCCCCCCCCTTTAATAAGTTACCGACAACGCAAATTAAAGGGTGTCTGCTATATCAATCGTGACTTACCTTTCATGGTTAGTTGAAAATACTGATAATATGTTGAATTAGTTAGCACAATGGATTCACAATCATTCACCTTCTCTTCTTTTATTAAAAACTTGTAGCCCTAAATAACAAATAACTTTTTAAAATTGTCAACGTATTGATGTTTATCTGATCTCTGTTTAGATGAACCTATCCTACAACACCACTGGACCCATAACCAACCCACTGATATGTTTTATGATATAGTCTCATTAATATTGATTTAATACATGTTGTTTTATTTGATATCTATCTTTATGTTGTGTTTATTAATATGCAATCAAAGAAAATATAATTCTGTTTTAATTAGGTACTATTTAATAATTTTATTTATTGCAGATTAAAGGAGGATGTGCATAAGGCCCATTTGGGCAGGGGGGGGGGGGTTTACTCGAGAACCCTTAGAGCTAGAGGGAGCTAATTTTGGATTTAAGCTTCTATGGGGCCAAAGTTACTTTTAAAATTATCGTCGACCCCCCACCCCCCCAAAAATTTTTTTTTTTGGGGGGGGGTAAATTTTTTTTTATTGCATTTCTCGCCGAATTAGGCAATTTGGAATCATTTGAGACCATGTTATTTTTTTCAAAAATTTTTCCCCTTACAAGCAACCCTGCGGGGGGACTTGGTCATTTTTTTCAAATTCTCGTTTATGAAGGTATATCTTAAATACAGTATGCTACTCCCTTAGTTTTAGAGATAATTGGATGCCGCTCCCGCCGTCCGCCGCCGTTTTCCGTTTTGAAAAAAATAACATGGTCTCAAATGATTCCAAATTGCCCAATTCGGCGAGAAATGCAATAAAAAAAAATTTTTTTGGTCCCGCCGCCGTTTTTTTTTAAAGATACCAAAACTTGGGGTAATTAGTGACTCAATCAAAAAGATTTCATCCAATTATCTCTAAAACTAAGAGAGTAGCATACTGTATTTAAGATATACCTTCATAAACGAGAATTTGAAAAAAATGACCAAGTCCCCCCGCAGGGTTGCTTGTAAGGGGAAAAATTTTTGAAAAAAATAACATGGTCTCAAATGATTCCAAATTGCCTAATTCGGCGAGAAATGCAATAAAAAAAATTTTACCCCCCCCCCAAAAAAAATTTTTTTTGGGGGAAGGTGGGGGGTCGACGATAATTTTAAAAGTAACTTTGGCCCCATAGAAGCTTAAATACAAAATTAGCTCCCTCTAGCTCTAAGGGTTCTCGAGTAAACCCCCCCCCCCCTGCCCAAATGGGCCTTATGCACATCCTCCTTTTATGTTTTTTGTTTGTTATTCCTTTAAATGAGGTTTTGATCTATATTTCATAATTTCATATTAAAAGAATGCGTGGATACCGGTTCGATTCCTAGACTTGCGCGTAGAGACAGAGACAAAGGTCTCCCAATAAAGGTACCTCAAATACTGGTTTACCCCTGTTTTAACTAAAAATATGATCATAACATAAAACTATGTTTATAGAGATGTGTGTGTTATGTTAAGTCGTTAGGGCGTGCTACAATAATAAAAATATTTCAAGTCTAATAACAGCAATAGTAAGATGTAAACATTTGAATTTTCCCAACAACCAAATATTAGGTTCATCATAAGAGAGGACTAGAGCAAGAATGTCAAGCTAATGTAATAAGGAGTATATTGGGCTCCTCTGTTATCTGACATCTAATATTAGTTTTTTCATCTGGGGTCAGTACGTGACCTCATACCTAAAGCATTCCAACATTGAAATTTTGTAAATATTAACCTCTAAGATACAAAACATCGAGTAAATAATATCTTTTTTAATTCAAGACAATTAAATTTCATCTTTTCTCTAATATTTTATGAATCTTATTTTCAATAGGAGAATAAAAAAAGCAAATCTATTTTACCTTAATATTAGATAAGATTTGTTGATATTCTTCCATATCTGATGTGAAGCTGATTCTTAACTTGTTACTATCTGTGATGGCCTGGAACAGATCCATGTTGGATATGCTAACCACTAAACTACTGTAAACAATCAACAGCTCTAAAAATATAATAAGATTAATGACTTTTTTCTCTCCAGAATTTTGGAAGAAAACTTAATGATTTTAAAGAGTCTTTTTCAATAAAGGTTAATGCATAGTAAAGCAATTTATAATAGGTAAAGAAGTTTGGTCAAGTAAAAGGATCTTAAGGTATAAGACAATGAACGATAAATTGATTTACATCACCAAGTACATCACAAGCCTGTCCCTCTTGAAGATTCAAATTATTTGTTAAAATGTTTGAACACTAGGTGGTCGTTTTGCTAGCTTATCAAAATTCAGTCAAAGTGCCAAAAATAGAGGAGTAGGTTGCGTTAAAAATCCGTAAGGGTGTGAGTTTTAAGGCTTAAAAATAGTAGGTAGTAGAACGATAATATTCACTAAATATGTGTATTTCTTATTGAAAAGAACTATAGACAATTTTTTTTTAAAGTTAACATTAATTTTTATCGTTCTACTACTGTTTTTAACTTAAAACTCACAACCTTTACAGATTTTTAGCGCAACCTACTCCTCCCTTTATGAGCCAAAGAATAGGATAAAAGGGTTTTAAAACCTTGGGTACCAGTGTAATTAACAGCCCAATGTCCCCTCCCTCCTAGGTCAAATATCATCTATTTAGTATTTAACCATATAGTTAAAAAATTGGAAGGGACAGAGTAGGCTCAAGCTTAACAGCAAAACAATGGATTTATTATTACTTGGATCTTACATCAGATTTTCATTTCTAATAAAGTGAACCTTCTAGCGGGCTAAAAGAACGATCTCCCCAATCCCCTCCCTTTAACCCATCCATTCCCCTCCTACTGGATAAATGAACTAACCAATAAATGGAGGGAAAGTAGCAAGCTAAATAAACGACAATTTTTCCCCTGTTATAATATCTACGTATATTCTACTACATCCATTTGCAAAGCACACCGCAATGAAAGTAGAATTTTAAAATACCATTTGCAACAGGCAAACTTAAAGTGCTTTGTATTTAAGAATTCATTAAATATCTAAAAAAAAGGAAGACCATTAATTACCTTGCATGGCTTGAGTGAATAAGATGTTGGTTGACTGTTTTCCTTCGGGTATGGCCTGGAACTTAATGCTCTTCACTGGGGACCCATTAAAAGATTTTTGAACAACTATTACACCAGCCTCATCGTAAATTCGTACTAAAAAGAATATAACTTTAATAAACATATCAATGTTAGAATATTTTAACACGATATGTTAAGAATATTGGTGATATATTCCACAAAGTAACTGTTGAGCAATGCGCCCCTAATTTCTATTTTTAAAATAAATTGAAAATAAGAGATGGTAGTTTTTTTCGGCCCCCTAGCCATATAACCTAACCTAACCCTCCTATGTATGTTTGTATATGATAATATATAATAATTTTGTAGGATTAGACCTTTAGTAAGGTAGGTAGATCTTTTGTAGGGTTAGATCTTTTGTAAATTAGACCTTTAGTAAGGTAGGTAGATCTTTTGTAGGGTTAGATCTTTTGTAAATTAGACCTTTTGTAGGAGTAGATCTTTTTTAGGGTTAAACCTCTTGTAGGGGTAGACCGTTTGTAAATTAGACCTTTCAAACAATGCCGTTTTTTCCATATGCCTAACAAACCACTGCGAGGGGTCCTAAGCCAAGGGACTACCCAGAACACAATAAAACCTAACCTGCATTACTGCAGTAATGAACAAAATTGGGATTTTTTTAACAAAATAAGAGGAGGGGTTAGTGCTCAAAATGCACTTTTAGGGAAAACGCCAATATATTACCCATGCCAGTGTTGAATCCAAGGACTGCGTAAAAACATTTGTTTTCCAACTTGGAATTTGTCAACAGAGGAAATACTTCCACACTTGTAATTTCTTCATTTTCCTTTAAAAGGCATAATTTTTAGGTCCAAACAGTTTTTTCATTTCAAAGAGTTTTGTATTTCATGTTTTCTTTTAGGTTTAATTTCAACTTACAAAAACCAATACTCAATACACTGTTAAGTTATGGTCAAATAGTTTAAACAAGATTTAAAGTATAAATCTAAGAACATTATTGTCTATGTTCATAGATTCAAGCTAACAACTGCTTCGCAGTTGCGATAAAACATATTAAAACCAGTTAAGAAGGAAATGTGACAAAAATAAAAGCTTTTGTAATAGCTTTAAATATCAGGTATACTTACTTACCTCTAGTACAGAAACAGACCCTTGATGCACAGTATTTAGCTCTCTTTTCTTCATACTTTCATTTTCTTTGTAAAGAATATATTTCTGCCCTTTGGCTATACACAGAAAGTCTCCCTATGTTATGGTTTATTTAATAAGTTTAAAATACAAAAAAAATACGAGACAAAGAAAAGAAAAAAGATTCTTTTAGCTTGTGTGATAGTGGGTTGAAAAAAACCGCATTGCAGTTAATTTTTAATTTACAGTAAACCATTCCTGTGGTGTTATAGCTGTATGTGCCAGCTGTAGCCAAGCAGGATTCAGGGCAGTATCTCCAACCAGCCAAGATCCTGCATCTTCCAGGCCCCCCCGAACACCCATTTTTTATCTGCAAAATATAAGTCATGTGCTAGATGTGATTCTATTTATATTTTTATTTTAATCGTGATGATCTAAAAAACTATTTTCTTACACAACCTTTATTTCCCGTTCTTATTAGAAAGGCAGTGAGTTTTTCTAAAGTTGATTGTTTTATCTTGAAAATTTTATTTCGGTAAATTCAAAATTGAAATTAAATTCAGTGAAGAAAACTGCCTTTGATAAATTTAAAACAAAATTGATGAAAAAATAATTAACAAAAAGTTCTATCATGTAATATGTTAAGTGCTGGTTTTTAATAAATACTTTGATACAAACTGTTCTTTGAACATTAAAATTAGAGAAACAGAAGTTTAGCTCGTAAACATACAGGGGTGTATATTCTCCACAAGCTTCATTTATTTCCCCTGCTAATAAAATATTTCATTTATTTCCCCCCCCCACCACCTCTAATAAGAAGGAAGAAAAAATGGAAAAATAATTTTGGTAGGTAGCCTTAATTTCCTTCATATTTTTACTCAACCCACATATTTTTTTTAGTATTTCCCCCGGGGAGTGAAAAAAATGTTTTAAGATTTTTTTTTTTTTTATCCTCCACATATTTTTTTTCCCACTTTAGCAGGGGATCTTAAGCAGAATATACACCACTGTAAACATAGGTAACATTTGTGCGAAATCTAAATATTTAAACGTTATGCTTTCCTTGGAAAACTTAATTGGAAGCTGATATATATGACATAAAATTCTTTTATAATGGAAGATTAATTTAAGTAACTTATTATAGAAATTTAGTTTTTCATAGGAATATAATTTTTTTTGTAGTTTAAGTAGATAGGTAATAATTTATAATCTGCATTGGAATAAACAATAATTTTTTATTATTATATCTTAACATGAATTTAGATAAGCCAAAATACCAAAATTAAGAACCATGTCTCTATGTTAAAGATGTTCTTATAATTTGACACATAACTAAACAAAAAAACAATATTTTGATTTTTAAAGCTTAGTGGCAATGTAAACATTAAATATATAGAAATGTGAGAGGATTGGAACAAAATTTAAAGTTCTAATATAAGTTAGTTGTGGATAATGTATAAGTGACTTCTCCACTAGTTGTCTTAATTGAATATACCTACCAGAAGATCAACATCACTCCCGCATGCTCCAAGTTAAAAAATGCAATCATCTATATGTATCACAGAAAAAAAATATTATGGAATTCAGATTAATTGATTTTTTAGTAGTAAATATATTTTTTTTAAATTCTTAATTATAAGAAACAAAGAAGACTTGATGAAAATTTTATTTTTTTCTTTGAAAAAATCTAAATTAATTGTCCTAAGCTTATTAGGTATACTAAATAAATAATTTTAAACACAAGTTTTTAAATAATTTTTATAGAATAATAAAAGTATAAAGAGGACTTATCATGAATGAGATGTTTAGAATCTAACAATAAAGCAACTACCACCTTAAAACCGAGTGCTGTATATCTTTTGTTGGGGCCAAGTTTCTAAGCTTTGCCTTCCTTGGGTTGGGTTTCAAATAAATATTTTAATATTTCAACTAAGTATTATGTTCATAAATAATCCTCTTTAAAGAAATTTCCTGTCTTTACTGGGTTCGAAGTTTTAAACATCACAATCAAAACTGATCAAATTCATACAATAAAATAAAATTTTTATTATCTCATAAAATCTCTTGAGGGGTGTAAAACAATGAAACAATTTGTGCTACTACATTAATAAGCTTATTTTTTAATATTTTGGTTTATTTATACATTTTTGGAGAACAACCACGCTTATTTATAAATATTCAACAATAAATAGACAATTCTGACGGTTAAGTTACAACAAATGCAGATTATCGTTGCTTTACATACCTACCTATCCTGAAATATTTTATATTTCTTTTAAAAATGCTTTTCTTGGAATATGTTTTTTGTTTGTTAAAGGGGGGGGGGGGGCGAAAGTGACACTTTTTGAAACCAAAACTAAAAGTCAAAGGAACTCAACTAAAAAAAGAGTTACAGGTCTGACATTTTGCATGGCAGTTGCTTTATAGGGGTACAATATGGAAATGTGAAGAAACGGCGGCGCAACCGCCGAAAACCGCCGAGAAAAGGCAACAAAAATTACGGCGGGAAACGGCGGTTTTCGGCGGTTGCGCCGCCGTTTCTTCACAGTTCCATATTGTACCCCTATAAAGCAACTGCCATGCAAAATCTCAGACCTGTAACCCTTTTTTTAGTTGAGTTCCTTTGTTGACTCTTAGTTTTGGTTTCAAAAAGTGTCACTTTCGCCCCCCCCCCCCCCTTTATCTTTTTTAATATTGTATGAAAAAAAGCAACGATAATCTTTATAACAACTTGCTTGTACAAAGATCCATTTTTATGATGCAATTAATATTTTTTTTGGAAAAAAAAGTAAGTTATCTACAATCAGGAGAAGAACTGAAACCGGATACCATGTGTTCTTAATGGTGCAAATTATGTAATACTGTTGTTGTACAAAGCCATGACACATGAATTAACAAGAAGGAACAATAATAATAATAATAATACATTATACTTAACAACTTTCCAATTTGTGATGCAAAGATGCGCGACAATATGTCACGAAATTCTTGTACACTTACAGGAAGATTGACTTCCTGGCGTGAGGTCAGTATCCTAGTTGTTCTTTCTGACGTGCCTTGTTGCCCGCGCTGATGGCTCCGTCCTCCTTGCTCTTCACCCGCCAGCCCAGGGCAAGTCGGTCAAAGCCAGCACTAGATAAGCATTCAAATCATGATGACAAGAAATTAGCAATTTTTTTTCATTTTCTAATCCTGGGAGATTTTATGGTTTTAGGATTATCTATTAAAATCCTCTAAATGGATGGATTTAAACCTATTACTATAAACTTACTGAAAAACTTACTTGGAGAGGCGAGCATTGTTTTAAAAATCCTAATGGCTTCACCCATAAACTCTAGGGATTTAGTTTTGTTATAATGAAAATGATCATAGTTCATTACCTAAATAGGTTGGCTTCACATCTCCAAGCTTCCGGATCAGCTGACCAGGCGACACTGCTCACCATGCGCATATGACATTTCCGCGAGTCGCGGGGCAGCCGGCTAACTTTCCCGCCAGAAATGTCGAATATGCTGACATGCCGGTTATCTTGGGGTATGGCAATCATTCCGTTGGAACTCACAGCAAGTTTATTCACCTATAAAATGGGACTAGAAATTTGCATAATGGAAAGAAAACGAAGTACCGGTTTTGCCGTATTTTAACAGTAGGTTTTGATAGGTTATTTTAGGTTAAGTAAATGTTAATGATTGCCCCACAGGGGCTTGAAATAGGAGAAAAGCTACTGTGAAAATACGAGCTAACCCGCCTCTTCGTTTTCATTCCTTAGTCCAGAAATTTGGACAAAAAGGAAGCTTATTCATTTTATGAATTACAAGAAGTATACCAGCGGATACAAATCATATAAAATGGGATAAAGAATGTCTAAATACCTGGGAATCAAGCTGGATGTTGGTGAGGGGTGCCCGCATATTTCTGAGATCCCAGACCTTGACTGTTCGGTCATCTGACCCTGACACAATGTGCTCTGACCGGCTAAAGGCTGCACAGCTTACAGAATCTGTATGACCCTGATATTAAAGAACCTTTAACATACATATAACAGCAAGATAGAGCATCTTTGCTGCAGGCATTTTTGGAAAAAAAAATATTAACGTTCTTAAAGAAAAGGAATGACGTGCTGACTATTAAAATATAGGTATGGTATGGTATTTATTAATTCCACTAACTAACAATTAAAGTTATGGTGTAGCTGTAAGAAACAAAATAATGAGACACACATGCAAGAAGGAAGGAGACAATGGAATGTTTAATGTTTATTACACTAGCACCAAAGTTTTTAATAACGTTTTCTTATTCGCTGGCTCAACAACTTTGGGGACTTTTACTGAATTTTATTAATTGATTCATAAAGTTGAGTGCCCAAATATTTCAACCAATAATTAAAATCTACAGAAGAGGGAATTAAGTGTATTATCATTGGGGTTGTACATCAATTTATCGGCCATTGTCTTAAGATCGCTGCACACATGAATAATGAAACACTAAAAATTGAGTGAAACCTGAAACACGGAGACACTGTGGATGCTCTCCCTGAAGTCCCAGAGCCTGAATGTTGTATCCTTACTGCTGGTGACGACGAGCCTGTGTGTGGGGTGACAAGCAGCCCCTGTTAGCTCCATGTCATGACCAACAAGACTGTGCAACAATGTCTAAAATAAAATTCTAAATTGAAAGTCATAGGTATTTAAAAAACAAGCAAATGTAAAGCTAGGTGTTCATTTGTGTACATATCCAAGCAATACAATATTGACCTTGGCATTTTGCTATCATATCAAACGGAACCAAACAGAAACTCTATGTTTTACAAACAATTGATGCAAACTCGCAGTTATTAAGAAGATCTATTTATAGCAACGTATTATGAACCGATTTCCGCGGATATAAAAAAACTCGTTTAATCTTATGATTGTACCTACATTTTTACAATCGTAGAAAACTGGATATAATACGATGATAAACATAATTTTTCAGTATGGCTGAGAACCGGTTCTAATCCACTGGATAGTATTCGGTTTCGAAGCGATACTGGAAACAAAACTAACCTGACTACCCACATCCCACAAGTTTGCGGTCCTATCCCAGGACGCGGTAACAATCTGTTCTCCGCCGGCCAACCAATCCGCGGACACCACAACACCCATGTGACCAGACAGCACAACCAGCGGCGTGGAAATTTGCATGCCGCGCATAACAATATCTCCGCCTCCGCCAAAATTATCACCACCGTCGTCCGAGCTGTCTGCCGACTCCTCGCTAGACTGGATCCTGGGACCCGTGTGACTGCCGGTGTCTGAGTAAGCTCCTGACTTCCAGATGTGAGCTGTACTGTCCCCACTACCTGTCACAACTATGTCCTAAAAATAATTGATTTAATTTAAAAGTTACTTGGAAAAAATGACCGGCTTCATCAGCTAGACTTATTATAGTGAAAATGGATTAAAGCAGATTAAAAGACATTCTCCTCGATATTCTCAAACGAGAATCCTGAGAATTATTCAATACAATACAATAACCACTTTGGATTTTAAAATATTAAGTTACATAAAATTAATTTGAATCATCAATTAGAGAATACTTAACTGGAAGAATTTTTTTTTGACATAAGTCAAAACAGCTATTAATAGGTAAGACAGAATTCATATGATATATTTCTTGCATGTCTCTGTACAAATGTTCTGTGGTGTTAAGCTGTTCAGCAAACATGTCATTTCTCTTCATAAAAATTTGAATACTAACTCTAACTTTACTAAATTCAATACTTACTTGTGAAGGATGAAACTTGATGCTATTAACAGAGCCCTGGTGTCCCATGTATCTGAGGATACACTTGCCAGTGTCAGCAGCCCACACAGCAGCTGTTCTGTCAGCTGATCCTGTCCCCAGACAGGGAGAGTTCACATTGGATACGTCAACATCCCAAATGCCATCTCTGTTAAAAGAAACAAATTATTTCTAAGGATTTTTGGTCCTTAAAACAACAATTAAGTAGGTATACACGTTATTATTGTTATTTTTGAGGGGAGGATTCACAAATTGATTGGTAAAGTGTATGTTTCCAAACAATTCTAAGAGTTTTCTGGACGTCAAAGCCTTTTTAAAGGGGGTAAAAATGATGGGCTTCAAAGGTTTGTTAGGGGTATTCTAATGTTGTACTTTTTAAAAATTTTAGGTGGGGGGTAAATTGAGTGGTTTCAAAGGTTGAGGGGGATATACACACCTCAACCCCTCCCCCCCCCCCCACTGGATGTCATTGTCTTTGGCTATTGGCTACATCCTATATCTATATTCATAATAGCTTAATTGGCCTTCTATAACACAATTTTGGTCAATTTTCGCATAAAATTGCAATGTAAGAACAAACAACTTACCTATGGCCTTTAAATTCTCTGACAAAAGTACAAGTGACAGCTGAAGTCTTGAAACTCGACACAATTTTACTTGTCTGTGCCTGGAAAAATAAGCAACAATAACAATTATCTGCTTACATTTTTGTCAGCGCAGCTGCTTGAAAACTAGTTAATGTGGACGCACGTTTAAGAGCTTTAACTTATTCTGAGAATTATATTTTTCACAGCAACAATGGTATCGACATATATCAGCATTGGCATATGCAATCTGCTTTTATAATTGACTTTTTTCCGTTATAAGTATATCTTTAACCAAAATTATTTTCTTTTATTATTTATTGAAAAAAAAATTACTGAAAATGGTAACTACAAAACATGAAATAAAAATATACCTTTAATTTATGTCTCGTCTTTGGAAAATTCTTCTTTGTAAATGATTTGATGACATTAATATCAAATCCATCCGTGTCCTCCTCCCCCTTGTCCCTCTCTGTGTTGCTGCCCCCCAGCCCCTTCTCCATGTTCTGGATTTGTTCCTTGAGTCTGGCGTTCTCCAGATACAGGTGTGTAAATTCTTTCTCAATTTCCTGCGGTTTGGCCACTTAAAATTATTATTTACCTCAATAATCGAAACGTATAAGAGAATGACCGATAAATGATGTACAATGTACATCCCTAATGATGACACACAAAATTACCCCTTCTGTAGATTAAAATTAGTGGTTAAAACGTTAGAACACGCAACTTGATAAACCAACCAATCAAAATTTAGTAAAAGTCCCCAAAGTTGTTATGTAAAACTTTCGGGACTAATTTAATAAACAGTCCCCTTTTCTGGTTCTACTAGGTTTAAGCCTCATAATAAAGTTGCTTATTAATGTATATTTATCGCATCGTAATACATCAAAGAGGACTATCCACGAACCAGAGCAAGTGATTCTAAACATCTTCCAGCGTTGACCCATAGTATTTTTTTAGTGAATATACTAGGTTTATGTTTAATATTTGCTTTATCGACTAAAAAGTTAGGTTTCACCATGGTTTTATGAGAAAAAAACTTTGAAATGTAACGCAATTTTTAAAGCAATATAATCAAATGCTTTGTTGAGTTAAAAGGAAAAAATAAAATAACACTACAGTAAAGCATCAAATGTTGTAAATTGCAAAAGTACATTAATTAAACTGTTTACAAGTTACCAACCCTTTTTCTAAATATACATTTTTAATCACAATAATATACTTTATTGTCAAAGCTATTAAACATCAGTTTGAAATCATCAAAACATTGAATGATATTGTACCAAAAAATGCTTAACATTTCAAAGTTTTTTTCATATAAAACCATGGTGAAACCTTACTTTTTAGTCGATAAAGCAAATATTAAACATAAACCTAGTATATTCACTAAAAACATACTATGGGTCAATGCTGGAAGATGCTTAGAATCACTTGTTCTGGTTCGTGGATAGTCCTCTTTTACGTGTATAAGAATTTGAAAAATTAAGAGTTAATTCCTGTAGGTAGGTATCATCTTTTCTGTATACCTAGCTAATAAAAAGTTTTAATTCTTCGGAAAAAATAACGGATTCGAAACCATAGGACTGGGTAGTTATTAAAGTTGGCTGTAATAATAGAAACATGGTTTTTATCTTAATAATGTGACACTTCTGAAATCTTGATAACATTTAAATAAAATAAAATAAATAAGTAGCCTTCCTTAAATAATGAATTAAGGTGATTTTTACAAGCTGGGGGCAAGACTGACTCTCTAGACCCACGTCTATGCTTCCGCGCCACATCGCGAGAGTTGGATGATGAACCAACATTTCCTGGTAAAGAGCCTGCCCCAGCCCCCAGTGAACTGGGGGCAGGGGGGCCCCCGCTCATGCCGGACCTAACTGACATAATCTTTATGAAATCTGTAATAATATGCGGTTTTCGTAATGTTCAAGATTATAAATATATATTATTTGTTTCTAAATGGATAAAACTGCAAGAATCATTTTAGTTTTTAATAAATTATTCATACAATGCTAAAAAAATATGCAATACACACTAAGAGATATAAGTTTTCCGGAATTTTAATGTAGGGAGTAGATTTGAAATCTGCATCAAATTTTAAGGATTTTTTATAAAATTCGTTTTTTGTAAAATTCTTTATCTAAAAGCGAAAATACATTTTAAGTTAATTAATTTTGACCAATAGGATAGGTGGATTTTAAACTACCTGCGCTCTAATTGGTTGAATGATGTACGACATCCAATCAGAGCGCAGATTTTTTAAATCCACCAATCAGGGATGCCAAAATTAATTAACTTAATTTGTATTTCCGCTTTTAGATAAAAAATTATACAAAAAACGAATTTTATAAAAAATCCTTAAAATTTGATGCAGATTTCAAATCTACTCCCTACATTACAATTCCGGAAAACTTATATCTCTTAATACACACAGACATAAAATGAAATATTAAGTTATACTTCAAAGAGTAGAGTGATAAATATTAGTGCAATAAATACATGATCATTGATCAAGGACCATTATATCATAATGACTAAAACGATATGGTACTAAAACAATGTTTATACAAGTGTTTGAACATAGACAGGACATATGTTTTAATTTTGTATGTTATAGGGTAGCAAAATTATAAGTTTAAAAAAATTTAATTGTTGAGGACTTTCAAGAATTCTTCTCTGGTTTGAAGTTCTCCTTGATTATCATATGCGTTATAGGCCACCCAGTCTGAGGCAATAGGTGACTGGAGCATTTCCTCTGGCAGACCAAATGACTCTATAAGAGCCAATGACTTTGGCGCCAAATCCTCGCACAGCTGTTGGCTCAAACCGATCAGCTGTTTTCCCTGGGCAGGGTTCAGCAAACCGTTCTCCATGAATGTTGGAAGATCCTTTTCAATGGTTGAAAGGAGATGAAGGGTGAGAATTTCATGCAGGATGCCATCAAGAGAAGGGTCAACAGCACCGTATTTGCCAGCCATCGTTTCCTTGAACGCTTCACACACAATTCTGTCAGCGTATGACTTGGCAAAGGCTTGGATAAGATCTTGCTCCTGGAGCATCCAGGTATTGAAAATACCCTTCTCTTGGAGCTTATCACCGATGGGTTTGAGCATACCAGGCATACTCTTACCAACCTTGGTGTAGATCATGGCACCGGCCATTTTCTTCCTCAGGTTGGCATACTGCAGGTTTTCTCTGGCCTTTAGCAGGTATTCCAGATGGTCTGGGTTAGATAAGTCAAGGACGGCAGGAGCATTATCTGTGTGGGGTTTAAACAAACCAAGATGCTCCTTAGCAACTTTCTGCATTAGGACACTGTTGTCGCCTTCGGCAGTCTGTCCGGCATGGGCTGAACCAAAATAGGTTCCAATTCTTGAGGCAGACAGGTAGCCCTGACCGCCACATCTTTCGCGAGTTGTGGTGACAACACTTCCAAGATGCCAGCTGGAGTAGGGCTTGATAGCACAGCACATTCTTACAACGTTCAGATGGTCACTGCCGTCAGCTGGCTGGTAAGCCCATGCATTCTTTACCTGTTAACAGATACTTTTATTAAATAACAGAAAAAATCCATAAAATAAATGTTGATAAAAAATAAGACTTAAAGTAATAAGTAGGCATATTATTAATTAAAAATTTTAATACCTTTGTAAGACCGAATGTTAATGCAATGGTTGTAGCAAGCTGAGGCATGAGTGCTCTATTCTGCAACTGGTAGCACAGGATAGGAGTATCAGACTTTCCGGTGGGTCCAACAGTCAACCTTGTGGCAGCATATCTGACTGCGATGGACAGGCAAACCTTGGCAGCAATAATACAACCGCTGGCGATACAAATTCTGCCAGACAGAAGCTGGTCAGCCATGGCTAGGAATCGAGCTCTGCCGCCCTGTTTGATTTCAGTTACAAACTTTCCTTCAGGGGTAATGTCACTGTATCTGTTTAATAGATTCTCTCTGGGTACTCGCACATGGTCAAATGTCAGCTTAGCGTTGTCAACACCATTAAGTCCCATCTTGTGTCCCATGTCTTCGACAGTGACACCGGGAACGGGTTCGAGATTCTCGCCGCGGCAGCGAACAAGCACACCATGAATTCCCTCATTTTTGCCATCAACGTAAAGCTGAGCAAACACGACAATATGCTTGGCATGACAGGCGCCGTTGGTGATCCAATATTTCTGGGCCAAAGGAGTGGGTGAGTGGACAATAAGTTCGTCAGTTGCCTTGTCATAAGTAGCAGTTGTTTCCATTTCTACAGCATTGTTACCATAGCCCAACTCGGTGAGACCAAAGCAGCCGACATCTTTGAGAGTGTCAATACCTTTTAGCAAGTAGTGGTGACGATCAGTTCCTAGTTTTAGAACAGTACCACCAAACAGATTAAACTGAACAGTCATCTTGGTGCCCATGGCAGGATCAATGACTGCCAGCTCGTGGGCAGCAAAAATTTTGAGTGGGTTGTTCTTGAAATCCATAACTGAAATGAATCCTGCGTCACAGATGGCCTGCAGCCGTTTGAGCGCCAGCTCTCTCTCCTCCTCCAGGGTCATGTTGTACCTGGGCTTGAATAGATCTGACTTTAGGAAATCTCTGAATTTGTTGCGCATCTCAATGTTGTCATGGTCCAGCAAGTCTTTTAGGGCGGGGATATTAAAATCTGGCTTGGGCCAGGCTGCCCGCAGAGCTTCGCATTTATCTTTGTTGTTAAGCTGGATTAGGAAATGCTTTTTGTGATCTGCTTCATTGTGAGGTTTTGCTGCAGCGTGTTGTTCTCTGATGGGGCTAAATACAAACACATGTAAATATTAAGCTATTCAAAGCTTTTTATTCAGTAAAATTTTATATTTCTACCAGCGGATATGCCCTAGCACCGAGGGGTTCTGCCTTAAAAGGGCTAGAAAAATAGCTAAATACCATCCCAAGAATTTAATCTTAAAATGAAATAGCCTAAAACCATCACGGGATCTACGTGACGCTTACCTAAAATATAGAACACAATCAGTTCAGCAGTTAATGAGATCTAATCTTTGGACAAAAACCTTACTACTTTATATAATAGGATTAGGATTTTACAGACACTTGGCCGCAAATATGTTTAAAAAGGGAATAATTCTGCTATTTCTAATAAATATTCCGAAACCGGTATTTATCCTTATATGAATCGGATAGACACTAACTGTAACTGAGTAATCCATTATTGAAAAGGGGGGGGGGGGGAAGTTTTGACACATTTGCGTAAACAGTGAGTATAGGCTTTATCTTTGGACTGAGAGGATAGGTTATTAGAGATAAAATCATTCTTATATGATGAACTTCCCCCAGATTTAAGATTTTTTGGATAGGCCTCCAGGTTCCGGAGCTCCAGAACTCCAGGTCCTCTCTGTACAGGTAAAAATAAAAAAAATAAAAAATTTGAAGAGTTAAAAGTCAACTTATGAAACAAAATATGCATTTTTTTTCTTCAAATATGTGAATAACATTCAAAAATATGCATATTTTGTTTCATAAGTTTACTTCTAACTCTTCAAAAAAAAATTATTTTTTAAATTTTTACCTGTACAGAGAGGACCTGGAGGCCTGGAGCTCTGGAACCTGGAGGCCTATCCAAAAAATCTTAAATCTGGGGGAAGTTCATCATATAAGAATGATTTTATCCCTAATAACCTATCCTCTCAGTCCAAAGATAAAGCCTATACTCACTGTTTACGCAAATGTGTCAAAACTTCCACCCCCCTTGTTAATTTTTACCTGAATGTGTGGGGGAAAGCACTGGGGTAAACGAGTCTGCTGGATTTATTAATGATCCTACGTCCAGCTTGCAAGCTAACTTGGGACATCATCTCTGAAATTATACATTAGAATAATAGATTTTTTTATAAGTTTATTAATCAGGGATCTAAAGGGATAGGACAATGGCTGATAAATTGATGCACATCCCCAATGATTATACACAGAGATACCCATTCTGTAGATTACAATTAGTGGTTGAAACGTTTGAACACTCAACTTAAAGAACTAACTACCTACTCAAAATGAAAAAAGAAAACGGTATCATAAAACTTTGGGGACTAATGTAATAAACAGCCCAATGTCCCCTCCCTCCCTCCCTGGTTAATAATACAAAGACAAGACTAGCCTCACAAAAATTTTAACATGTTTATCACAATTTTGAGATTATACAAAAACATCGTTCTCGTACATAATAAGTAGGTATTAGGCATAATGGAAGAAAAAGGGAGAGGGTTTTTGCCACTTTTTAAAACAAGCCTAAAACCATACCATATAAAAGGAACAATTATGCCAAATCATCGTATGTTACTCTATTATTAGGTATGTATAAGTTTATATTTTTCAAAGTTTGTTTCAAAAACTGTTACTCAACCCTTACAAACTCATTGTAAGTAATATACAGCATGACCCTCAAAAAAGTATTTTTAAGCATCTGCAGCCCTTATTTCTCAATGAATTATAAAAAAATGCATATGTCCTTGTTCTCCATAGTATTCCACATAAGTAGATATAAAAATATTTTTTTTACCTCCATTAACACCAGAGATTTTTAGAGCTAAAGTTTTGAAAAAGTGACTGAGGAAAAAGTAACTTTTAACATAAAACGACTTTTTTAGCAAAATTAAGGTAGAAATCCTTTTATTTTTGTTACTAGCAGAAACTTTAAACAAAAATGAAATAAAAAATTTAGTTTTTGAGTAAAAAGCATTTTTTTACACATATTTTTTGAGTCTTTTTAGTTTAATGATATTTTGAAAAACTTACTTATTAGGCAAAATTTTTTAAGATTAAAAAACCAAATAAATCTTTATGAATATAGCAGGAAAATTGGTTTTGTTTCACAATCCTAACTTTAATAACAAAAAAGTTATAAAGAAAATAAAATTAAAACATAATGATTTTTTTGTCTAAAAAGCTTAATTAACCCCCTATTAAATTATTGAGATGTCAGAAAAGTAGGCGGAGCAACTGTCATAATTAATCCTTTTCTCAAATAAGGATTAATTAATAACCTAAAATTTGCAAATAATCAATTCATTCAGTAGTATTTTTTGCCATTAAAAATTTATATTTTTTGGTGGAATAAAAAAGAAATAATTAGTTAACCTGTTTTTCTTTGTGTTTCATTATTCAGTTGCCAGAAAAACATAATATAACCATCCAAAAAATAAGAGAAACAAAAAAAAATTCTTTTTCTCAGTCACTTTTTCAAAACTTTAGCTCTAAAAATCTCCGGTGTTAATGGAGGTAAAAAAAATATTTTTATATCTACTTATGTGGAATACTATGGAGAACAAGGACATATGCATTTTTTTATAATTCATTGAGAAATAAGGGCTGCAGATGCTTAAAAATACTTTTTTGAGGGTCATGCTGTATAGTCATATGAATATAAAAGTGCACATATATAATTTAAATAAATCTATGTAAAAATATGTAGAATTTATCATACAATAGGTAAGAAACTTTTTTTATCTTCGTTGATCGCCAAAAAATTGTGAAAACAGGGATGAAAACATTCTATCCGCTGGAGGTGCCGGGGGTAACATTTCATCCCGTCCGTGTGCGGGGCCATCTCTACCCCTTCCACCCAGCATGCCAGAAAATAAATGACCAAAGAGATTGGGAAGGTCTGGATGGTGATGGTGGGGAGGACAACCATCAGCATAGGGGACCAGAGGACCCTCCTGATGGATGGTTTCCTCTTGGGAGCCAACACGTCTCTTAATTATCACACTTTCTGTTCCATCAGGATTTCTGAAATAAAAAATTTTAAGTTAAGAATATGTTTATCATTGTAATTATAATTTTGGAATAGAAAGAAAAGAAAGGAATTTATTGGGTTTTTTTTCAGCGATATTTTTTGTCTCACCAACACATTTGAATGTAAATAATTTACCTACCAAATAATACCATACCTACCTAAATGACTTTGTATATAAATATGTATGTACATAAACAATACTTATTTTTATTTCTCTAGGATGTTCAACTTACTCCAAATTAGATAACTCCATCTATTTGATATAAAAAGAATGGATAATTAGCCTAGAAAGAATTACAAGTCACCTGGGAGGGGAAAAAGGCCAACAAACCTTTTGACCTCAACGAAGTTATATCAAAATATACACAATTTCTATTTCGTTATAAATAAAATTAACACACCTAGTTCTTTCTTCTGTTTCAATAGTTCCATCAGGTTTCTGCACAGTACGTATGGATCTACTAAAGCTGTACGAGTTAAAGCGGAAGCCAGAACCTGGAGAACCAAAACCTCCGCCAAGATGACTGCCATCCTTGTGACCATCATCACTGGGATTAATTCGCCCGTTGTCAGTAATTGGGGTTTCTTTGTCCTGAATGAAAAATAAATGTTTACGAGTATATTGGAGAAAAAAATAGTTTAAATTGTAGTTTTAGAAAGAAAATGTTTTGGTACCTTTGTACAAAGGTAAGTCCATTAAGTCATACAATGGCGCTGCCTAAGGGCACTTAAAATAGTTTTTTTTATTCTTTTGAAAGGTGGTGGTACTGGTAACCTCCCCCCAAATAATTATAAACCTTCCCAGAACCTATAAGAAGCTAGATTGTGTAGGAGAACTTATATCGGTTCAGCGTTTAGCGAGATCCTTTGGTAGAGACAAAGATTCAGTTACTTTTATAAATGGATAATTTAGCGTATAGGTTTTACGGTCAAAAATAATCAACAGTATTCAAATGTATTACCTTACCAGCAGATGAACAAGAAAAAAGGTAATACCTTAAACAGCTGATGTAATTGATCAGAGGTAATATTTTCATCATCAATATCTCTATCTTCTCTTAATTCATCTTGCACCCGACCTCCAAACTTTGGGGAAACTATTTCTAAACAAAATATTTGTGGAATTAGTTTTATCAAGAATTAGTAGGTAAGTACATTTGAATATTCCACAAGAAATAAAAATATTATTAGGTATCTAGTTTTCGAAATAACAAAAAAAAACATTTAAATAAACAAGGCTTAGGGTTTGTTTTATTGGTATTTTTATCAGTCTTTCGTCAAATTTAATCCGCATTAAGCAGGGAGGAAAGGAACATTGGCCTGTATATTAAAATGGTTCCCTAAGTACTTCGAAACCGATTAATATCCGCTAAATTAGAACCGGTTCTAAGCCATACTGGAAAATTATGTATAGTGTCATATTACAGATAATTTTCAACAAATATTAAAATAAAAAAAATAAAATTAATGTTGTAATTTCTAATTTTAATAATCGCGGAAAGATGTCTATAATACGATGTGATAATTAACTATTCTAAAACTGTACAACTTACCAGATTCAGGTTTCAACATGAGGTCTCGGTCAGTTTGGTTGCCAGAGTCGGGAAGTTCCTCAAATCTGGATGGAAATTCATCCAACATTTTATGTTGTCCCATAATACCACCAAGTCCTCCAAAATCTTTCAGCATTTGTTCCATTTCCCGCTCGAAAAACTTGTGAATTTCTAAAGAAAAAACTTCAGCCGTTAATCAAAGTATTATCTTAGAACTTTTTCGGGGTTTCAGAAGGAATTTGTGTGTTAGGGTAGATCATATACCTGCTGTTAAAATAAACAAAAATTCAAAACTTGATATCTCTAAGATTCTTTTGCTTTTTTTATTTAACTACCTACTGGGGACAAAATTTTAATACTAAAACAAAACTTACCTAAAGGATCGGTAAACACTCGAAAGGTAAAAATATTTTGGTTAGGATCAACATCTTCTGGAATTCTTTCTTCGTGTTGAAATGTCTCATCCCCTTCCCTGTCATTATAACGCTGAAAAGGAGGAAACACATTTTCATCGCGGTTTCCGAGACCCAAAAATCCACGAAAAAATCGACCAAAGTCGAATGGATCCATTCTTATATTATCTGAAAATAGAAAAATAACTTAATCATCAATTATCTTTTACCCTTGTATCGCTCTCCTGTGACCCATTTCCATTTAATATTCATCTGACGGTCTAGGTAGACAAATTTACCGAACCAGATCTTATCATAAGGTGACAACTGGCGTTGACAATCAAACATATTATTTCTTACAAGATATTCAAACGTAATCGGATTCTGATTTGTTTCAGTTAATCTTTTCTCTTCTTCATTTAAATTCTTCAGCATTTCGGCGTTAACAGCTATAGCTTTGAAGGGAAGTTTCTTGGTGATTTCGTTCAGCCACGGCCTGGCCTCTTCCCACAGAATTTTGCCACCAACTTCGAGGATAACCCGTCCAGCTTTGACTGGGGTTCCGTACTCGCTGATTGAACCTTTGCCGCCACCCATTCTCTTGCCCTGACCGTGGTTGGTTATTGGTTTGTATGGAGCTTCTACTCCGTAGATAGCGAATGCATTACCCTACAGAAGTAAGTTTGTGAAAGTTTATATAATGGTATAAAATAAAGAATTGAGTTAATTTTGTTTTGTAATAAACTATTCCTCAAAAAATATGTTGAATATTTTCTTTTATGGGTTATTAATCAAATACCTACTAAGTATTCAAAAATTATATTTTATCTTATTGAATTATCTTTCACAAAAACTTTCCTGTTTAAGATATTTACCCGCTAACAAACGAATGGCTTCAAATTGTTTATACTTAAGCATGCCACCAGCAACAGCTACGATACCGAACTGTCCAAGCTTGAAGTCTGTGTGGACAGTTTCCTCGCCACGCATACGCCACAGTTCCTTTGTTTGGCGGGGTGGTCTCATTGCACTGCCTAAAACAATAATATAATTAATTAGTTTCATTTAAGGTGCACTGTACAGTAAGACATTAAAACCATGGAGATGCCAATCTAAAAATCGAATTCGATCGGATTATTGAATTATTAGCAGATTCAACCGTAACGTTTTTTTGGATTCCGAATTTATTTGGCTAAAAATTCATTCGGATTTCAGATTCCGACTTAAGATCCAAAAAATAGCGGACTAATACGGATTATGATTGCTATAAAATTAAGAAATAATCAGAGGACTAACAACTTTAAAAAATAACAAGAAGTATGCGCAAAAATCTCCAAAAGTAAATTTAACTAGGTTTGTAATCCAACTGAAATATAAATCGGATACCTACCTAGCATTGTAAACTAAATTAAATAAACATTTTGCAAAACAATATTCACATGTAAATTATAAAATAGAAGGGTATATTTTACGTAGTTAAGGAACGGCTAAACAAATTAGGGATGGCAATCCGTATCCGGGATCCGGAATCCGCCCAATTTTTGGCCAATTTTGGAATCTGAATCCGGATCCGGAATCCGTTTTTTAATAGCGGATTCTTGATTCTTAATTGGTAGGCTAAAATTAGCGTCTTGAGTTTTTTCTTTCAACTCATCCTCTTTGAAGGCAAAGATTTTCATCATTATATATAATATCTTTTAAAATCTGGTTCGATTCTCGGAAGTGAGATCGAGAGAACACCAAGAACATTGATTTTTAGGACATATGTAGCACTTAATTTAAAAAAAAGATTTAAAAATCCTTTTAAAATATTGCTAGAATCCGGAATCCGTCAAAAATAAGAATCCGGGATACGCAAGGAATCCGCCACTTTTTTTTGACGGATTCTTTAAGAATCCGGAATCCGAATCCGGTCCAAAAATTCGACGGATTGCCATCACTAAAACAAATAAAATATGCTTTTAAGAGAAGCTCTAGATGATTCCTAACAAAAGTTTTTATATACTCAAGGGAAAAGTAGGAAAAGTGCATAAAGTAACTTTTTGCCTTCAAATTTTGGCCATAAAGCTGCGGTGAATAGAATAAACATACCATGCTGCCAAATTAAAGGCGTTCTTTGGACCAAGGGCAGGCGGGTTCTCTCTGGCATCACCACATTCTCAAACTTTTTCGGCGGTGTCAACTGGCGATCTTTAAAGTACTTAAAGTTTGAAGCGCCAGCGGCCTGCAGCAGCAGACAGCCGCCGCTGCTGGTCGGGGAAACCTGCAGCAAATCAACACTCCAGCGAGGTATGGCAAAGCCATCGCGGAGCAGCCGTTTTGTAAGTAAGGAGGTCATATTTCACAATTTGTCCCAACTCTTCCCCTTCACTTGTATTTTTTTCGAGATGAGGTATTTTTTTTTCTCTGAAGTTAACAGCTGATTTATAAAATGTATATTTACGTCAATACAGACAAGCAACGGATAGCTGCAGTGAAAAGTAAGGATAACCGCAAGATAAGACAGCGGATTGAAAATTATGAAACTGTGAATATTTTTACTTACGAAACCTCGCAATTTCCTAATTAGTTAATGTCGTCTTACTATTCAAAAATAAAACAAAAAATTAGATAAAAAAATAAATTTTTATCCCATAAAAAGCACCAAAAAGAAAAAATATTTTTTTTTTATTAAAAAGAAATATTACTCCCATTAGTATCGAAGCCGTGTAAACTGATAAGCAATAAGTTTTAAATAGAAATGCATGAATGAATTGTTAGAGTAAAAAATAAAATAAAAATTATGTCATAGAATCGAAAAAAGGGAAAAAATAATCATTATTTAAAAGTTAGAGGATGTTTTTGTCTGGCTATGAGTTATCTAGTTTTCATTTGCAGATAAGCTTCCAATATTTCACATCATGAAAAAAGTATCAACCCTCCAAAAATATAATTATATAAGTTTCTTTTCCCTAACATTTAAAGTTGACAATAGATACATCTAGGGGTGCTTATCCGCCGCGCTGGTTAAAAAGATATAGCATGAAGAAAGAAAAACAATGATTCATGATTTAAGATTATGATTTTGGTTGGAGATATAGGTTTAAGATCCCTTTTTAAAATGACCCCAACGATTGCTAGCCCTTGATCCGCAATCTTTTCTTATCAAAGTTAACATTTTATTGCAAGGATATCATATTGATAGCAAAATTATTTAAAGCAAGGATGACATACATCCACATAGAAGCTCTAAAATCAGAAGATAATATTAAAGCGCACTGTAAGTCCAACCCCTCAAAAAAATCTCACAAAGGTTGTAATGCTCCCATAGGATGGATGTATAATAGTTGATTATGCTCCATAATAATGGGAATGTTGACAAGAAGTTTCAGCCACTTTGTGTCTTACTGACAGACGGACGGACAGATGGGCGGACAGACAGACTGACAAACATTTGGAATTATAGAGTAGCCTTGCTACTAAAAACAAATACTTTGAACAGTGGCACATCTCGCAAAGATTATTCAATTTTTTGGGTTTGGTTGGATGAAAATTCCAAACCCAATTTTTTTTTTTTTGGGGGGGGGGGGTGAGGGGGGTAAACGTGCCTTTTACCCTCCCTCGAAAAAAACATATTATGGAAAAACTAAGCAGCATTGAATGTTACTTACTTTGATTTATATCAAATCTGATGTACATTTCATTTCCGTTTTATGCAACTTAGTGATCCATGTTGAAGTAACAGAAATGGAGGTATATAAGAATAGTTATTTATCGCATCGTATAATAGACAACTTTCCGAGGATATTTTTATATATCCAAAGGCCTGTGCTAACAAAATATAGTAATAATATTATGAATTTTTATTTTGATATTCGTAGAAAACTGGTCATTCTGAATAATTAGATTGAGTAATATTATTTTATCTTTTTAAAGCGAAACTTTTCTACACTTAGGATTCTTAAAGGTTATAGCTAAAGAGTAAATGATAAGGCTATACGATTAATTGCTTAATTGATTTGGAATTTTTTTGTAGTGTATCTTTATATAATAGGATTATATTTAAGGTTGAAATAAAGAATTTGCAGGCAGAGGCACTTCAACTTAAACAAACAAATGAAAGCTTGAAAAAAGACTATTTCAGGTACAGTTGACCGTCGTGGTGAAAATTCACTTCCGCATATCTTGTCATCCTCATAGTTTTTTATGCCATCCAATAGCCACAATAGCTAGCATCTCTCTGTTACTCTTTTTCTCTCTCTCCATCATTTATACTTCTTATAAAGTTCTCAGAAATTCTAACATCCGTATATACATTTTAAGTGCCTGTATATACTTCTGTATGCTTTCAATGATAGCACGACCCGACTTTTTAATCATTTTTTTTAACCTTTCTCAGTTTATATTAAGTCAACACTAGAGGATACGCCCCTAGAGGCCTTATAATTTTAGTTTTAAAAAGAAAAAGAAAAGAAAAAAATTTTGAGGGGAAATTATTTTTCTAGAGAGGTTGTTGATACACTCCAAAAAATAGCTATACAAAGGACCTATGAGAAGCTAAACTGTAAAGGAGAATCATATCAGTTCAGCGGTTATCGAGATCCTTCAGTACTTACATACTCTAAGACAGACAGACATCTTGTTACTTTTATATAAGGATAAGCATAAATGTTCTATTTTTATTTTCATCTTTAATTTCTGTGCTACTTATTGATATCAACGATCTTGTAATTTTTTAAGACTAAAGAATAACCTAGAGAAATATAAACAAAGTGTTGAAGAATGCAATACATCGCTTCAGGTATAGTTATTTCTCGCATGGTATTGTAAACGGCTTTCCGCGGATATAGAATGTTCAATTATAAGATTAAAACTATTTTTTAGCCCCTAGGTGCCGTAGGCACCGGCTAAAACAAACTTGTTTTAATCTTATGATTGTTCATTTTTATATTCGTAGAAAGCTGGATATAATACGTAGTTTTTTCGTATGGATGAGAACCGGTTCTTATCCACCGGATTCGAATGAATACGAGAATAGTTATTTCTCGTATCGTATTATAAACGGCTTTCCGCGGATATAGAATGTACAATTATAAGATTAAAACTAGTTTTTTTAGCCCCGTGGTGCCGTAGGCACCGGCTAAAAAAACTAGTTTTAATCTTATGATTGTACATTTCTATATTCGTAGAAAACTGGATATAATACGATGCTAGACATAGTTTTTTCGTATTCATGAGAACCGGTTCCTATCCACCGGATTCAAATGAATACGAGAAAAACGTTTATAAAGCACACTGCTCAATATGTAGGAAATATGGGACGCCTGGTCATAGAATTCGATATTCTAAAATCAATTGAAAAGGAAGATTATATAGATAAAATATTGGTTTAAAATCATCATATTAAGAATGGACAAACAGTATGAATTATACAGTTGCTACGCTTTCTAAATTGTACCAAACTGTTACAGGAATCATCACTCCAAGTTTGAATTCGATTGGACAATTAAATTTATAACATGCCTAAATTTACAAGAGCTATCCGATACGAACGTTCTGACAAACGGACCTGCCCTAATTATAGAAAATTATAGGTTTCATTTTTTCAGTCTGTAAGGGAAAAACGGCCAATGAGTACAGCAGCAATATCGGGCCAAAAAAGTAGCATACTTTCAGCCAAAACTCTTGACTCAAAAAAAGGCGGGAGAAATGTTGATCATGGCGCTAGAAAAAAGAAAACGAAAAAACCCAAATCTAAACCATTGACAAAACTGGATATTGAAAGTAAGTTTATTTCAGTAGTAAGTTTTTTTGTTTGTAGCTTAAGATTTTGATATCAACTGAACCGATTGGTGTTCTATTTTTTAGGTAATCTGCCATTCTCTATATATATAGAAGGACAGACAGAAGGACAGGCATTAGGACAGACAGAAGGACAGACAGAAAAACAGACAGAAGTACAGACAGAAGTACAGACAGAAGAAAAGACAGAAGTACAGACAGAAGGACAGTCAGAGGGACAGATAGAAGTACAGACAAAAGGACAGACAGAAGGACAAACACAAGGATAGACAGAAGGACAAGCACAAGGACAGACAGAAGAACAGACAAAAGGACAGACAGAACGACAAACAGAACATCAGACAAATGGACAGACAGAACGACAGACAGAAGAACAGACAGAAGGACAGTCAGTAGGACAGACAGAAGGAAAGACAGAATAACAGACAAAAGAACAGACAGAAGGTCAGACAGAGGGACAGAAAGAAGGACATACAGAAGGACAAACAAAAGATCAGCCAGAAGGACAGACAGAAGAACAGACAGACAAACTTACAGAAGGACTGACAGAAGAACATACAAGAGGACAGACAGAAGGACAGACAGTAGGATAGACAGATGGAAAGACAGAAGGACAGACAGAAGGACAGACAAAAGAATAGACAGAAGGACAGACAGTAGGACAGACAGAAGGTTAGACAGAAGGACAGACAAAAACTAACACTAATATATTAACTAAAATTCAAGTTATCCTGTTGATCCAAATTTTCCAACATTAATTTTTAAGGTCCAGATACTACAAGCCTGCTGCATGTATCTGGAGCCAGAATGGAGAATGACAGGATGGTCACCTTTGACAATTCTGGGATGCTACATCCTACAATCAGAAGGCTACTGGCATTAGAAGGTATTTTTTTCTATAAATGCGCAATTATTAAAACAAAAATATTGCAAATATGTTTTACAAGCTTTGTTCTCATAATTTTGTCTTGTTCTTAATGTTGCTAATACTTTAAATTATAGATATCTTTATCACATTTTTTTCCTTTTCTTGTTTTCCACGGTGTTTCAAGAGAAATGTTTTTAAAAATCTTATTTATGCATAAAAAAAGCAGTAAAATAAAATGCTCTATATATTTGAAAAGCCTGTTATATGACATTTATGATTCAAATATTAAAAAATGACTATTTCAACAAATTAAGCCTTAAAAACCGGTTTATTTTTGAAGATTAATAGACCATGATTAATTTAAAGGTTGTGCCAAAATACGTACATTTTAAATTCAAACTGTTAATAGCAGAAAAATGTTATATATTCAGTTAGAATTGTCATAAGCTCCTGTAAATAAAAGAACCATTCACGTGATACGTATTGTATTCATTCATTTCATTCCAATATTTGTGTGTCATAACCGTTTCTTAACATATAATTTTTTTAAATTATTCAAGGTGTAAGTGAAACAACAATAGAAGATGAAAACCGAGTAGAACTATTGAGAAAGTATGTTCAAGAAAATCATATCTTTAAAACACTGGAAGCCCTTCAGAAAAAGGTTATAAATTTAGTCTAAACATAAAAAATAAAACAATTAGTCATTTATATATATAGTTTTGATAATATTTGACGCATTTTCAAAGCAGCCTTTCTCCTATTTCTTGCCCCTGCCGAGGCTCTAAATCCTGCGGGACAATCATTAACATTTACATAACCTAAACTTTAAAAAGCTACTGTAAAAATATGACGAAACCCGCTACTTCGTTTCCTTTCCATGATCCGATTTTTGAATGCTCTAACACAGGTTAGCGCATCTTTTTCTAAAATCTAATTTGTTTTTTTAAATTATTTTCCTTTACTGATAAAAAAATCCTTGTTTTTTTGGGACAAATATTTCAAAATTATTGATGTATTCGTATTTAGGCAACATCCATGAAGATAACCTCCCCGTTGAAGAATATTCTGTCAAGTCTGACAGTTGTACCCCCACCACCCCCTCCACCTCCTCCCCCACAATTAAAACCTGATATGACTACAAATAAAAAAAAGGGTACGGTATTGGCTAATGTTTATTATAATCAGGGGCTGCTATTCAGCCAATTAATTCCATTTGAAATTGCCGAAAATTAAATATTTTGTTGGCGTAGAGTTGGTGAAAACTTGTTTTTTGATGAAACAGAAAGGAAGTGAGTAAGATGGGGGGGGGGGGGGAGAAATAAGGAAATTTTCATTTAGAACTGTTTGTCAGAATAACATTCCCTTTCCCTGATTATGATAAGATTTTGATAGCTTCACATAGGTGCTAAGGGTTTGGATGAGTTCGTGGATTTATTGTTTGTGTTAAATGTTTTGTTGAAGTCTAAAATACACAAATAACCATTCACCTCTCCTCCTGAACTTAATTTGATAACTTAATGTCCTTTTATATTTTAGTAGTAGCGAAACTACTTTATAATTCAATTTGTCTGTACGTCAGTCCGTCCGTAACGCTATTGGGGAAACGTGATTTTCTCGGCTCCTATTCAAGATAGACAGCTGAAAGTTTTAGGGATTTAATAATTTCTTATTCTACATATTTTAACTAAGTTACATCAAAATTTATCCATTGCTAGATCGATTCCTAGATTTTACGTTTTCGTAATTTTCTCGAATCCTTTCTAAAACAGACGGCTGAAATTCAGGGATTGAATAAGTTCACATTCTAAATATTTCCATAAAGTTTCATCATGATTTGGCCATTGCATTGGTTGGGGTGCTAGATTGATTCCTAAAAGACCATTATAAATTTTTAACGTTTTGGTGATTTATCTTTTAATAAAAAAATCAATTTAAATTTCATATTTTTATCTTCGTTAGTTATGGATGTTGTTGTCAACCCTGTTTAAATATTAAAATTACTTGCATCTATTGTTAGTTGATAATAAAACAAATAATGGTATGGAAAGAAGCAATTTACAAGTACAGATTACAAGAAGAGCTTCTACGTTAAAACATGTAGACTTTAAAAAGGTAATATAAAATTTTAAATTCAAGGAAAATTTATCCCTGGGAAAATTATGCCAAGTAGTAGCATGAATTGCATACGATTGTTATGAGCAGGGTTTCGGATCCGCATTGATTTTTTGCGGATCCGGATCCTCAAAATTTGGTCAGTGCGGATCCGGATCCGGATCCTTCACAATAAAAATAAAATCACCAAACTTTTCAAAATATATTTTCTTTAATTCGAAGTCAAAAACACTTTTAATTTTCAAGTCTGACCCTAAACCTTAAAGATTGGCTCTCATCAAGAGAATGTCTGAGATTTTATATAAAGGACCACCCTCAACGTCACAAAAAACGGTTTTTGATATTATAGCTCCCATAGGGCCTATATGAAAAATTAAAGACCATTTTTCCATACAATTTGGGGTCGGAGATTCCGAATCTGCCGTCCATTTTTATGTAGCTGACCTCCTTCATGCCGAAAAATGGCGCCAAAGTTGACTACCCTTCGAAAAATCCGCGAATGACAATTTTTGCAAAATAAAAATCTACCAAATTATTTTGATCATAAGATAGATAGATAGTTAGATTTAAATGAATATAATTAATTTTTTCTTTCTAAAACGTTGATAGAGAGAGAGAGAGAGAGTGAGGAAAGGAGATAGAAAGAAAGACAAAAGGAGATAATTATAAAGGGAGAGAAAGAAAAGTTTTTTTTGGATAAGACAGAGAGAGAAAAGGGGATAGAAAGAATGAGAGAGAGGGAGAGAGAAAAGGAGAAAGAAAGAGAGAGAGAAAAGGAGACAGAGGGAGAGAGAGAGAAAAGGAGAAAGAAAGACAGAGAGATGGAGAGAGAGAGAGAGACAGAGAGAAGAAGAGAGAGAGAGAGAGAAAAGGAGATAGAAAGAGAAAGAGTAAGAGAGAAAAGGGGAAAGAAAAAGGGAAAAAGAGAGAGAGAGAGAGAGAGAAAAGGAGAAGGAAAGAAAGAGATAGATAGAGAGAGAGAGAGAAAAGGAGAAAGAAAGACAGAGAGAAAGAGAGAGAGAAAAAAGAATAAAGAAAGACAGAGAGAGAGAGACAGAGAGAGGGAGAGAGAGAGACAGAGAGAAGGAGAGACAGAGAGAAGGAGAGAGAGAGAAGAGAGAGAGAAAGCGAGAGAGAGAGATAAGAAGAAAGAGAGAGAGAAAAAAAAGGATAAAAAAGACAGAGAGAAGGAGAGAGAGAGAAGAGAGAGAGAAAGCGAGAGAGAGAGATAAGAAGAAAGAGAGAGAGAAAAAAAAGGATAAAAAAAGACAGAGAGAGAGACAGAGAGAAGGAGAGAAGGAGAGAGAGAGAGAAGAGAGAGAGAAAGCGAGAGAGAGAGAAAAGAAGAAAGAAAGAGAGGGAGAGAGAGACCAAGAGAGAATTAGAGAAAGAAAGAGAGAGAGAGAGAGAGAAGCAGAGAGAAAGAGTGAGAAGGAGAGAGAGAGAGAGAAATAGAGAGAAATAGAGAGTGAGATAGATAAAAAGTGAGAAATGTGTTAGATAGATAAAAAGAGAAAGAGGGAGAAAAGGAGATAGAGAAAGAAAGAAAGAAAGAGAGGGATAATTATAAAGTGAGAGAAAGAAAAGATATTTTTTGATAGAAAAGAAGTCCTTACGTGTAATCTCCTTATAATAAAGTTATCTGTCTTGTTTGTCTAAATGTTTGTCTGTCTGTTTGTCTCTTTTTTTGTCTATCTGTTTGTCTGTCTGTACCGAAGGATCTCGCTAAACGCTGAACCGTTATGGTTCTCCTTTACAGGGTATCTTCTCATAAGTTCTGAGAATTAAAATATATTGAGAATCAACTCAGGTAAAATATTTAATGAACAAGGATGATAACATCCATAAATGCTTAACAAAATGTGGGGCATTGTAAAGTGACAGCTAGGAAGGGAGGAGACATACGGCTGAAAATTTACTGGTACCAAAAGTTATTTTAAATAATTATCTTGTTCGTTGGCACAGAAGCTTTAGGTACTGTTAGAAATTATGATTGATTAAAACCAAACTATTACTGTCCAAACTTTTAAATCAAATAAATTTTAATCTACCGACAGGGAAATTATATGTTTAGTAATTGGGGGGGGGGGGGGGGGGGTATATTTATTTATGACCTAATGTCTTAAATTATCCCTTAAGATCCCCAAAGTTTGAGAGTCACTCATTCGTAGGTTTAAACACTATTGTGACTTTCTGCATACATAGATACGTTGTACATCAATTTATTCCATTGTCTTATCCCTTCTGCCTATCTGCTACAGAAATGGATATAGAATACATGTCTATTGTGACAGAGGAATTTAGTCGTCAATTTAGGTTGCTAATATATAGTCCTCAGAAATAAGTCAATACCTTCCTCCATGGTCATGGAAAGGGATGAGGTAAAGTCATAAGAGGTGATTAGGATTATAGTAATACTAGCCAGCGGAGAGAAACATTTTATTCCCGTATTTTATATCAAACTGTATCCATAGCTACAGGAATCCTTTAAAAGGTTTAAATAAATAAGTTGATATTATAATTATACTAATTACTACTACTAGTTGCTTCAACCCCAGCCTCTGGTAGAAGGACAGGAAAATAGCCTAAAACTACCCAAAGATATTTGTAAAGCTTCCCTGTAAAGTACAATCCATACAGACCAGTAATTTTAAAGTTAATTGACTTCAGACAAAGTAAAAAATATAATTTTTCGGGGGGGTATCATTTTTCCTAGAAACTATTTCTCTTGGGAAGGTGTAGATAATCACCCCAAAATGGTTATAAACACTCCTTGGACATATAAGAAGCATCACTGTAAAGAAGAACCATATCGGTTCAGCGGTTAGCGAGATCCTTCGCTACAGACAAATAACCTTAATACTTATATAATAGAAAATACTAGCGACTACGCCCCTATGCATCTGGGGGCACTTGAGGTGGATGGAGGATTGAAGTCGATCCCCTGTTATAAATTAAGTTTTTAGTAGAATAATTTTTAAAAATTCGGGAGGGGGGGAAGTCAATTATTCTAGTGGCAATTTCTCTTCTGAGGGGGATGTTCCCTCCCCCAAAATAGTTATAAACCTTTCCAATAGTTATGAGAAGCTACAATGTAAAGTAGAACCATATCTGTTAAGATGTGCTTACTAGGTGTTTTTTTAATAGGATTAAAATAATGCTTAATTTAACCTACTTACTATTGACATAAATTAATGAACTATATCTTATTTTTTTCATTGGGTTGGAAGTTTTGTAAAAGAAAAAAATATTTAGCGATCTGGTGATTACAAGTAATAATATGTCCAGGTTCAGGATCTACTTAGTAACAAGGATGAAAACATTCATAAGTAGCCAAGCACAAACAAAATCTTAAGAAGCCGAGAAAATCACTTCATGTCGGATGGACAGACAGACGGACGGACAGACATTTGGAATTGTAGAGTAGCTTCGCTCCAAAAAAAAAATGGTGTTGTAAACATAAATATGTAGTTTTAATGTTATAAATAACAATATTATGTTAGCCACAACTGCTTTTATTTAAGTAAATATAAACTCTTGAAATTGCATATCTATAGAATGTCAACAAGTAAGGCTGGGTATATCGATCCAGGTTCTTTAAACTTTTTCTGTCTGTCTGTCCGTCATTCCTTAACGCCATGTGAAATAAAATTTTCTCGGCTGCTATTGAAGATAGACATCTAAAATTTTAAGTTAAGATTTTAATGGCATATGCACATCTAATCAATACATTGTTTTGTTCGTCTGTCTGTCGGTCATACTTCAAAGCAAACATTATTTTTTAAGGTTTCGTGATTTACTTTTATTTTTTAATTTTTAAAGAACTAAACAACTGCCCCATAACTCACTTTGTCTGTTTGTCAATTCAGTGATATTTTTCTGTGTATAACTTAAGTTAATCACGAATAGGAATAGAGAAATTCACGAAAATCTAAAAATCTAGAAATCGATCTAGCACCCCAATTAATAAATAAATCTTAATAAAACTTGGTGAAAATATGTAGAATGTAATAGACAGGTGGACAAAACAACGTATAGAATAGATGGGCATATATCATAGGAATCTACACTAAAAATTTTAGCTGTCTATCTTGAATAGGAGCCAATTAAATCATGTTTCCCCTATAGCGTTACGGACTGACTGACGGACGGACTGACGGACAAACAAAGTGAATTATAGAGTGGCTTCGCTTCTAAAAAGTATGACATTCCTAAAAGGGCAGCTCTAAAATCAGAAGGAAGGACAGACGAACATTAACCCTTGTAGAGTTAGAACTTGTAAACAAATAAGTGTAAACAAAATTGTCCTTATTTTTGTTGCAAAATTGCATAAATACTTATGTTCAATTTTAGGACTTGATTATAAAGTTTCCTCGCTTATGATATTGTACTTTGTTGTCATAGACATCATTATTCAAAAATCAGATTAATAGGATAGTTATCTGCATGCAACAGTTACAACCACTAATTGTAATCTTCAGAAGTTTATCATCATTGGGAATGTATTTCAATGTATTAGCCATTATCTTATCCCTTTAGATCCCTTTTATTTGATCTTTTTGTTACGTTTTCTTTATTCTCTTTCTCTCTCTCTAATATTCTTTTTCTCTCCATCGCATTATCTCTCTCTCCTTCCCTTTCTCTCTCTCTCTCTTTTCCTTATCTCTCTTACTCTCTCTCTCTTTCTCTCTCACTTTATGTATTATTTTTTCTCTCTTTCTCTTTTTTTTCTCTCTCTCTCTCTCTCTTTCTCATCTTCTCTCTCTCTCCTTCTCTCTCTCTTTTTCTCCTTCTCTCTCTCTCTTTCTCTCTCTCTCTCTTTCTCTCTCTCTCTCTCTTTCTCTCTCTCTCTCCTTCTCTCTCTCTCTCTCTCTGGCTCTCTCTCCCTCTCTCTCTCTCTATCTCTCTCTCTCTCCTTATCTCTTTTTCTCTTTCCTATCTTTCTTTCTCCTTTGCTCGCTTTCTCTCTCTCTCTCTCTCTGTCTCTCAGTCTTTCTCTCTCGCTCCCTCTCTCTCTCCTATACCCTCTCTCTCTCTATGTGTTTCTTACCTCATCTTTTTCTTTTACTTTCTTTTTTTTCTCTTATTCGCTCTCTCTCTCTTTCATTCTATTTCTCTCACTTTCATTCTATCTCTCTCTATTTCTCTTCTTCTCTCCCTCTCTATCTCTCTCTCCTTCTCTTTTCTTCTCTCTCTTTCTCTCTCTCTCCTTCTCTCTCTCCTTCTCTCTCTCACTCTGTTTCTTTATCTATTTTTCTCTTACTCTCTCTCTTTCTTCCTCCTTTTCTCTCTCTCCCTCTTCCTTTATCTATCTCTTTCTCTCTCTCTCTCTTTCTCCTTTTCTCTCTCTCTATCGCTCTCTCCCTCTTTCTCCTTTTCTCTCTCTCTCTCTCTCCCTCTTTCTCCTTTTCTCTCTCTCTCTCTCTCTCTCTCTCTCTCTCTCCCGCTCTCTCTCTCTTTTTCTTTCTTTCTCTTTTCTCTCTCCTCTCTCTTTCTTTCTCCTTTCTCTCTCTCCTTCCTTCTTTCTTTCTTCCCCTTTTCTCTCTCCCTCTCTCTCTCTCTTTCTTTCCCCTTTTCTCTCTCTCTGTCTCTTACCTTTTCTTTCCCTTTCTCTTTATATATTATATTATACATTTTATCAAAAAAAAACTTTTCTTCCTCTCCCTTTATAATCATCTTCTTTTGTCTTCTTTTCTATCTCCTTTCCTCACTCTCTCTCTCTCTCTCTCTCAACGTTTTAGAAAGAAAAAAATTAATTATATTCATTTAAATCTAACTATCTATCTATCTTATGATCAAAATAATTTGGTAGATTTTTATTTTGCAAAAATTGTCATTCGCGGATTTTTCGAAGGGTAGTCAACTTTGGCGCCATTTTTCGGCATGAAGGAGGTCAGCTACATAAAAATGGACGGCAGATTCGGAATCTCCGACCCCAAATTGTATGGAAAAATGGTCTTTAATTTTTCATATAGGCCCTATGGGAGCTATAATATCAAAAACCGTTTTTTGTGACGTTGAGGGTGGTCCTTTAGGTAGATTTTTCCATTTTTTCCCGCATTTTTTTGAGTCCAAGGATCCGGATCCGGATCCTTGGACTCGAAAATATGCGGATCCTTGCGGATCCGGATCCGAAACCCTGGTTATGAGATATGAGAAATATATATTAGCTAATATACACAAAACATAATGTAAACTGATAATCTGAATCATTCTAATCCTTAACAGAATGTTTTTTTGTCTGTAGGATCTCGTTAACCGCTGAACCGATATGATTTTTCTTTACAATAAAGCTTTTCAAAGATCCGGGAAAGGTTTAAAACTATCTTAGAGGGACTGGAGGGTACCACCAATCTCCCAAGAGAAAAAATAGCACCTAACCTAATTTTTTTTAATCCTTCAAAAAACTAAGATTTAGAATAGGCAGTTGTCGACTTCCCTCCTTCTCACCCTCATCAATTGCCTTTAGAAGCCACCAGAGGCATAGAAGTTAGTTTTAATTAAAGTAATTAAATTTGACTGGATAAAACAATCCTTTATTAATATAAATATGTTTTAAGATAAAAGAGGAGCAGAAAAAGCCAAATCCATTTCAAGATAAAGGAGAGGACGAACTTGTTATTGCCCTAAGGTTTGAAAAATACCAGGGAGGGAGGGGACATTTACAATAGTCCCCAAAGTTTTTTAATAACATTTTCTTATACGTTGGCTTTAAAACTTTGGGGACTTTTAAACAATTTTGATTAATTAGTTTATTAAGTTGAGTGTCCAAACGTTTTGCTTCACAAGATCCTTATCTGCCACCTACAGACACTCTCACCTAAGATCCTGCGGCTATTTTTGGGTTATTATTCTTCCTATACACTGGGTAGTGTATCTCTCATGAGGATGAATAAACCTTAATTTCTTGTTTTGAAAAATCTTTGACAACCAAGACATATTGATATTATTTTTGAGAAAGATCTTTAGCTACTAATCAAACATCCTACTACCTACTGATCAACAACTAAGACGCAAATTAAAATTACCATAAAAAAAAAGATATTAAAAGCTATTTTTAGCCAAATTCCTTATATTTTACTAAGACATTTTAAATATACTAATAATGCATTTTAAACTATTGAGAGATGTTGTTGAAACAAATGGGGAAAAGAGTGCAGGAGGTTGTGCCAAGTCAATTGTTGGTATTCAACTGTGTATTCCAGGTCCAGGACTGCCATGAAGTCAGCTATGGTGTCCGCCTTCAAAATTTGCAACTTTGGGTGTTGCCTCCAACTCTCGGTCTCCCATTGGTTCATTCAGATCTCCACACGCAAAAATCTGCGCGAATATATGTATTTTTACATTGCAAATATAAGTATTGCAAATATTTTATAAAACAACAAAAATTCATGAATTTTTTTTTTTAGCTTATTTTTAATCAAAAAGATAAGGATATGGAGATTTGAAGAAATGTCTTAAAAGATTTTTCATGTTATAGTTAAATGCAGAATTTTTTATTTAAAAGAAAAAATTTAGATTCAAAAAAGAGTATAGTTTAATCCAAAATAAACTTTTACTTTGATAAAACTGAATAAATATTTCTTTACTGCTTTAAAGTTATTTTATATTTTTTCTCTGTTCCATCATAGGTTAACCAAAATCTTTTGTCTACATTTTAGCCTTGACTCTTATAAAGGTATAAATTTTAGCATTTCAAAGCCCCTTCATTTGAAACCAGACATTTTTTAAGTACATTGAGATTATTTTGATCAACTTAAAACAGACAAAGAAAAAAGGTATCTCTTTACTTTTAAAATTTAGCCTTATTCTATTAAAATTATGCTTTATAGTTTGCGTAATCTTCAGATGCCCATATTAAGAAAAAAAACGCAAATTATAAAGCAGTTTCAAACACTAAAAGCAATCTACAGAAGGGGTAATTTTGTGTATCATTATCGGTCAATGTCTTAACCCATTAGATCCCTGAAAAAATACAGCTTTCGGGGAAAAATAAGTCAGTATGGTGTAAATGATTTTGATGGATGTGGGATTAAGTTTCTCTCATGAATCGAAAGGGATAAGACATTGGTCGATAAATTGATAAACATCCCCATTTATGATACACAAAATTACGTCTTCTGTAGATTAAAGTTAGTAGTTGCAGGGTGTGGACACTTAACTTATTGAACCAACCAATCAAAATTGTCCCCAAAGTTATTGAGCCAACGAATAAGAAAACGTTATTGTAAAACCTTGAATGTAATAAACAGCCAAATGTCCTCTACCTCCCTGGGGTTTTCTGTAATATTCGAATAAATATAATAAGAATTATTTTAAATCTTTAAAAAAAACTGATTTTCTGTATATTTTTTACTTAGGAGAGCTATGACCAAACTGAATGATGCCATGACTATGTCCTCATCTGAAGATGAAAGTGGATCTGACGACACAAGTGACACTGAGGCAGATCAACATGATCTTGAGTCTATTCATACAGAAGCACCAGTTGATCAAGAACAGGATAACAAACAGGGAGGGAAAGGACATTGGGCTATTTATTACACTAGTCAACAAAGTTTAATAATAAGAATTTCTTATTCGTTGGATATACCAACGATGGAGACTTTAGTGAATTTTCATTTGTTGGTTGATTTTGTTGAGTGTCCAAACGTTTCAACGACTTAGTGTAATCTACAGAAGGGGTAATTTTGTGTATCATCATTAGGAATGTACATCAATTAATCGGCCATTGTCTTATCCCTTTAGATCCTTGATAACAATTCAGTTTCCAGCACAACAATTTTAGGGAACAACACTATCACATATAATGATGATGCAGTTGATGATGATGAAACAGAAAATAATATTGAGAAAATAGTCAAGGATGAAGTTAAAGAGGTAGAACTGAATGAGCATGAGGAAAAACTCAAGGTATTTTATAACTCTCTTGATAGAGCATATAAAAAAAATTACGTTATACAATACAAATGACCAATGTTAGGCCAATACAATTATACAGCATAAATTATCAAACGAGGCCTCAAAAAGCTTCAAGAGAGGCATCCCTAGAAAGGGAAACTCATATGGTCTACATTTTTGCAATATTAGGAATACAAGTTTTTATTCACCCACACATTAACTATAAAAATAAAATAGCCTAAAACCGCCTCAGGACCTACAAGAAGCTCTTCTGTAAAGAAGAACCATATCGGTTCGGCGATTAGCGAGATCCTTCGCTACAGCCAAAAAAGCATACTACTTTATATGATGGGATTTTGTTCCATATTTGAATAACTTTAGAATGTATTAAAAGAAAATACATATTTAAGTAAACAGGATGAAACTTGTTATACGTCATCAGAAAAATATCACCCCCCCCCACCCCACCACCACCCGCACTAATGAAATTTCATAAAATAAAAGTTAAATTAAAAGATCGACTTTCCCTTCGAGTGCCCCTAAAGGCCTCTAGGGAAAACCCACTAGTTTACTATAAACTTTCATATCATTAATATTTGTCGAAAACAAAGTAAATTATTTATGGATAATAGTTATTTCTCGTATCGTATTATAAACGGCTTTCCGCGGATATAGAATGTACAATTATAAGATTAAAACTAGTTTTTTTAGCCCCGTGGTGCCGAAGGCACCGGCTAAAAAAACTAGTTTTAATCTTATGATTGTACATTTCTATATTCGTAGAAAACTGGATATAATACGATGCTAGACATAGTTTTTTCGTATTCTTGAAAACCGGTTCCTATCCACCGGATTCGAATGAATACGAGAAAATATTTTACAATGATTTGTCTTAGAATGAGCTTAATAGCATTACTGCAGAAGTTGAAACTTTAAGAGAAGAAAATAAGCAGCTTGAACAAAATTTTACAAGGTAAATTTTAGTAGCGAAGCTTCTTTATAAGTGTTTGTGTCTGATTGTCCTTCTGTCTGTAAGGCTACCCTAACTAGGGCCTTTTCTGTTCTAAAGTTTGGACTAGAATATTCTTTTCACGTATTCATTCGAAACCGATTAATATCTGGTGGATTCGAACCGATTCTCATCCATTCGAAAAATTTATGTCTAGGATTGTATTATATCCGAATATAAAAATGTACACTTATAAGATTAAAACCATTTTTTTGGCTTCGAGATGCCGAAGGAAATCTGTTTATAATAATCTCTTTTTTCCCACTCTCCCTGTTTTATCTAGATTTTGTTTATGAAGCTCTTTATATTCTAATATGACGTCAAAGGATTTTTCAGCCAAAGGTTTATAAATTTATCCCCTTTATTTATAGGCACTATAAAGAGCTTCAAACAAAATATAGATAAAACACTGAGAGAGGGAGAAAAAAGAAAAAAAAAGGAAATTTTTTTTTTGCTACAATTAGACGTAATCATTCTTATTTGAACTCAACATTAGCAAAACAATCTTTGAACAACTTTTAAATCCTTTTTTGTTTATGAAAGGTTGAAAACTGAAGTTACAATGTACATGCAAAGTGCAGATGAATGCAGTATTAATCTTCAGGTAATATATCTCTATGTTAACCTTTTATTCCCACTAGTGACTTAGGGTTGGGGGTTGGTAAAAGGCACCCGCTTCCCTCAAATTATTTTTATTTTTCTCTTTCCTCCCCGCTTAAACCTTAACTGGACCAATAGAAAACTTAAAGACGTTAAAAATGGTTTCTACTGCTGTTACGTCAGATAAGCAACATTAGTAGTTAGAGTAGAGGGAATGCTTTGGCTCAAAACAGGCGCAACTCTGTACTATGCACAGATAGAACTTCTAGACAAAAGTCGTGCAATCAAATTGTTTTAAGCATAAATGTATATTTAGGCAGAAGAAGCCTTGATGCGTAGTGCAAGTTCCCCTGAATCATCTCCATACATGATCAGAAGACAATGGAAAAGTGTAATTTCCAGAGCCAGGGGTGTCAGCAAGATCTATAAGAACAATACTTCCAAAGATGATGAGCTTAAGAATGATGTTGAAGCTCCCAAAGAAGCTGCAAATCTTGGTGTGAAAAGCAGGAAGGGTTATTGCATTTAATTTTATCCGCCAGTTAAAACAGATAATTAAAAAATTCCTTTTTTGCATTTTATTGTACAATAGTATTGTTTAATTTTGTTTCTACATCTTACAACTAGTAGATAAGGTGCTTTATCTTGTCACTAAAAATTAGGAAAGGGAGCAAAAAAGTGAAGAGGTCCAGGTCTGTTAGACAACTGACTAAAAAAGATATTACAGGTTTGTTCTTATTTTGCCATTATATAAAAGTAAGAGGATGTTCATCTGTATGAAAGGTAACAGAATGTCTAGGGGCGAAGCCGCTAGTTCATATTAAAATAACAACATATACTCTCTGTTCTTTAATACATTGCATGGCTTAAAAACTTTGAATTCTTTTTACGAAATTTTTATTGTGTGGTACAAACTTGTAGTATCAGACTTTATCAATAATAGTATTTTTTTGTCAATTGTCATATACCTGAAGCTCACTGAATTCGTAAAACTTAATTAAACATTATGCATACTATCAAATTAACATTAAAGCTGTAGGATATATGTATGCATATAATCTGGCTTTTCAAAATAAATCTCATTGATAGCATTTCAGAGAAGCTTCTTATCGGTCCTGAACAGGTATTAAATTAAGGGGATGTTAACCTTTACCTTATAAGAGAAATGCCACACGAAAAATTAATGATTCCTAAAAAAAATATTTGAAAGGTGGTCAACCTGATTGTCCACAGAAATTTAACTATTTCCTCGTATTTTTAGTGCCAACTGAAAGCTCTTTTCTGCATATTTCTGGAGCCAAATTTGAGACTGGTCGTATGGTCACTTTTGATAATTCAAACCAACTCAATCCAACAATAAGGAGTTTACTTGCCCTAGAAGGTATTCATTGTATTATTGTACTTTCTTACTTTTTTTAACTGAGACAGATAGGTTTAATTTTTTTACACGATAAAGAAAGGAATGAAGTCCAATAGTAGGAAAACTGTTTTAATTTGTGGGCTTTTTGTGAGAGTAAGCTTTTTAGGAGAATAAATTAGAATAGAAGCATGCATTATATACAGACAAACATATAGAGTGAGAGAGAGTATGCTTTATAGAAGAAGAATTTAGAATAGAAAACATGCATTATATACAGACAATCATATAGAGTGAGGGAGAGTAAGCTTTTTAGAAGAAGAATTTAGAATAGAAAACATGTATTACATACATACAATTACATATAGAGTGAGGGAGAGTAAGCTTTATAGAAGAAGAATTTAGAATAGAAAACATGTATTACATACAAACAAACATATAGAGTGAGGGAGAGTAAGCTTTATAGAAGAAGTATTTAGAATAGAAAACATACATTACATACAGTCAAACATATAGAGTGAGAGAGAGTAAGCTTTATAGAAGAAGAATAAAGAATAGACAAGGATGACAACATCCATAAGTAGCGAAGCTCAAAATTTATTGATAGACATCAGGAAAAAATAATCTAAGCTAAGAAGAAAAACGTAAAATCTAGGAATCGATCTTGCACCCCAACCAATAGCAAGTCTTTATTAAACTTGGTGAAAATATGTATAATGTTGAATTAATTAATCCCTAAAAATTACAGCTGTTTATCTTGAATAGGAGTCGAAAAAATCATGAAAAATTTAAAAACTAGGAATCGATCTAGCACCCCAACCAATTATCATGTCTTTAAAAAACTTTATAGAAATGTGTAGAATGTTTACTTAATTAATCCCTAAAAATTCCAGCCATTTATCTTGAACAGGAGTTGAGATAATCATGAAAACTTGAAAAACTAGGAATCGATCTAGAAAACATAGAAAACATGTATTACGTAGAAAAAAACATATGGATAAAGAAAGCTATTTAGAAGAAGATTTTAGAATATAAAACATGCATTAAATACAATTTAGAATGTGGAAGATTAAGTTTAGAACAATCTTAGCATGTTCAAAATTAGAAGCTCTGTGTAGTGTTTAAAAAATGACATCATGCATTACAAATGACCAATGATATGCCAATACACAGACTAAATTACCAATGGCAGGCCAGTAATATATATACAATTGACCAATGGTAGGCAGGTATTTTATAGAAAGCTACTCAAACTGATCTAATAAATGTTTACTTACAGGAGTGAAAGAAGATGTGGTAGACGAGGAGAGGGTCAAGCTTCTGCAAAATTTTGTCAAAGATAACCATATCTTTAAAACCTTAGAAAATCTTAAAAATAAGGTTAAATTAATTAAAAACTATATACTGCTCAACACAGAGCGTGTAAATGGGTATCTAGTTAGGTGACATGGGCTTATTAATTGTATTTAACCAACTTCAAAGGTGGTTTGTCGTTGTACACTTCTCCAAGGACGTCAAAGCTTTTATTTTGGGCGAGGGTAAATTGCGAGGTTTCAAAGGTTTTTTTGGGGGTTGGGGGATAAAGTATTTCCAAATTTTTTTTCTTTATTGCTCGATAGGATCATTGAGGGAAAATACCTTTATTTCATCTCTTTGTAGGCAAAAAGTGTTGATACCCTTCCTGAGCCACTGGCGGTCATACTGTCATCTGTAGCTGCCCCACCTCCTCCCCCTCCACCACTACCTCCCCCATCACCCATAGCTCTCACTCCTTTCTCAAGATCTCCTAGAGGAATATCATCTTGATTATTTGTATTAGTTATTTTAGAGAAGTCTATCTAATGCAAAGTGGAAGGATGTATGTTTATAAAGTATGTAGTAAGGATTTTTTGTCTGAAGCTTAAGATAACTACTGAACCAATTGGGTTCTCTATTTTAGGTAAGCTTCACCACATAGTTCCCGTGATGGTTTTAGGCTTTTCATTTGTCTGAGATGGTTTTAAGCTATTTTTCTAACCCATTTATGCCCCTTTTAATACAGAGCCTTAAAATGCCAGAGCTTAGCCGCTAGTATATAAATGGGAACCAGGGTTGCCCCCACATTTGCTAATATTTTTATGTCTGTTATAGAAGGTAGAATGCTTAGAACTTGGAGAGGCCAAGCCCCAGCATGGTACAGACGGTTCATAGATGACTGCATTATGCTGTGGACTGGATCTGAAGTAGAACTTTTAAATTTTTTAGAACATATAAACAACATACATCCCCTGATCAAATTTAAAGCCTCTTATGATTTTCAGAGTAAAAAAGTTGAATTTTTGGATACTGTAATTTCCATAACTGAACAAGGATTTATTAAGACATCCCTTTTTACAAAACCTGGCAAGAAATGTACATATCTCTTGCCATCAAGCTGTCACCCTGGTCACATCACCCAAAACATTCCCTACTCTTTAGCTCTAAGACTCAAACGAATCTGCTCTGACAATTTAGACTTTTTAGCACACCTGGACATATTACAAGAAAAACTGTTAGGAAGAGGTTACAAGCAAAACTTCATAGTTAAAGCTTTTGAAAAGGTCAGTAATCTACCCAGAGCAACAGCATTGATAAAAACCGAAAAAAATCCGGTAAAGAGAGTTGTACTCTCACTTCAATTTGATCCCAGACTACCCAATATTTCTAATATCTTGTTTAGGTTTTGAAAAGTCATGATACAGAATCCACACCTCAAAAGAACCTTTCCAGATCCACCAATGATTTGCTGGTCCAGACCTAAAAATCTACGGGATTTTTTAATTAAGGCACAACTCCCACCAGTAATTACAGAGAGAAGGTCAAGCAGGGTTAAAAATGGATTTTCCCACTGTGGTAGAAATTGTAAAATGTGTCACAATTCCCCCCGGTTTTGTAAAAGTGTCATAAACACTAAAACCAATGAAATCTTCCCTATTTTAAGCACTCTAGACTGTACTAGTAAAAACGTTATATATCTTATTACTTGTAGGAAAAACAGTGGATCCTGTGCAGTTAGGAGACCTCAGTATGTGGGCCAAACAAGTAGAATGATCTCCAGCCGTTTTAACGAGCACAGCCACACAATCAGCACTGGATCAACTACAGTTGGAAGTCATTTCAAGGCCCAAGGACACAATCTACAGGACTTGGAAATTGTCCCAATAGAGAAAATAAGAAGCACAGACCCCTGGATACGCCTAGCTAGGGAAAAACTTTTGATTAGGTCTTTTGATTCTGCTCTCAATAAAATTGTGTAATTTGCTTCACCCAACAAACATTTAATCATCAATCAAACAAAAAAATCCTGTTTTCAAACAAGACCCATCTTTCCAACAAATTTCTTTTTCAACACATAACATTTGTTTGCAGTTTCAGAGATCTACTAAAAAACCCTCATCATTTAGTTTGTAAAAAACATTTTATTTCTGAACATTTCTTTAAACTCAAATTAACTGTGTGCATTTGCAAATTTTTATAAAAAAAACTTTTAAAACACAGTTAACATTTCAAAGGATTAAGCTTCTTTGATATTCAGGTTATCTTTTAACTCAAATCAATTGTTTGCATCATCAAATTATACTTCCAAAATTCTCAAATAAGTCAACATTTTATACCATGTAGTTTTCATTTCATGTTTTATCAAAAAAATGTACACATTTTTTCACTTTTTTGGTTAATTCAAAAGAACACCAATTCTTCCTCCATCCTAAAATCTAAACAAAGCAGGATATCATAAAGATTAAAATTTTTCCCATCTCAGGAATAACTCCACCCATTTTTTTTAACAGATTTCAAAATCCAAATCTCCTCCCATAAACAACCAAGGACAAAGATAAATCCACAACCTTTTCATAACCCCCCCACTCCTCCCACTTTTTTGTCTCCTCCCAGGTTTTTTTCTGTCTCCGCCTTCAACCAAACTCACCATCCAAAACTCCGCCTATTTCCTAACCATCAAAAAAATTCCTCTAATAAAAACTATGCCCCGCCCCATAACTCAAACAAGGCCAAGAATTATTCCCTACTCCTCCTTTTTAAAAAACTAATGTTTTAATCTTTTATTTCAAACTTTATCAGTAGTCATCTGTATTTTATGGTGATACCTAAGATTCAAAATAATTTGTGACATGTTCTATATAAATGTATGTTTAATATCTTTGATCATATTTGCTGTTATCTAATGTCTCATGCCTATATTTTTTAGACAAAATGAATTGAAAATGATTGCTAAAATCGAAATATATCTTCATGTCTTAGAATAGTGTAATTTTTTTAAAAATAGGTTGAAAAACATACTAACTTTAAAATAGTATATAAAGTACCATTTATACTTTTCAACTTTATGAAGATGAGATGATAAATGGCAGATCTGAGTCCTGAACTGGCCAGGAAATCTGATAATAATCTGAAAGTGATGATTGAAATAAGGCGAAACTCGCTTAAACGTGTAGAATTTAAAAATAAGGTTAGTTCTATAATAAATTACGTTTTAGAAGCGAAGCTACTCTATAACTTGGGGAAATGCAATTTTCTCGGCTGCTATTGAATATAGACGGGTGAAATTTTTGGTGAAGATTCCCTTTATCAATGGGCATCAAGTGTATAATTTATTTTGTCTGTCAGTAATGCATAAAAGTCATTGAAAATATTTTTTTTACAATTTGTAAGAAAGGTTTCGTGATTTCTAAGAATTATTTCATATATCAACTGAACATCTCTTCTATAATTCATTTGTCTGTTTGTCTTTCCATGAATTTCAGTGCTTTACAACTTATGGATGTTGTTATCCTTGGTTCTATAATAAATCTTCTTTGTTTTATTGATTATAATTTTAGGTGTGTAAGCAACACATAACAATCGTGTACATAATAATCTTCTCATGTGCAATTTTTTGATGACAAAACATAAAAAATCTAGATTAAATACTTCCATAATACGCAAAGCAAAACCAAATATTTAAAAATGCATAAAAAACGGTTCAATGATAAACCTAAAATGCACAAACGGAAGTAATAAATAAATTGTAAAGAAGAATCTTATCAGTTAGCAAGATCCTTCGTTACAGACAGACAGACAAACACATACAGACAGAAAGACATCATGTTACTTTTATGTAAGGATTTCATAGTGCTGAAAAAGTATTTAAAATCAAGAATGACAACATCCAAAAGTAGCGAAATTTAAACATTTGGATTGACAATGACATCCGGAAAAAATCAACTATAAAGCAGTGTTATAAAAATCTTGATGAAACTTGGTGGAAATATGTAGAATTGAACTTATTAATTCAAATTATGGAGTAGCTTCGCTACTTAAAGTAATTACAATTCAGAATGAACAAATTGGAGATGAACCTGAAAATTCTGGTGAAGATGAACTTGTTCAGGCCCTTCGGAAAGATGTTCACAAAAATAACATTGGATTGGTTATTTATCGCATCGTAGTATAGACAGCTTTCCGCTGATATCAAAATGAAAAATTATAAGATTAAAACCAGTTATATTAGGCCCGGGCTAACAAAACTGGTGTTAATTTTATAAATATATACCATATTTACTGAATATAGTAAACAGAATGCTTACTTTGGACACACTTATATTCAAATTCATGATTATTTAGATGAATCGCTTTTAAAATTATGCAAATATATACTGACCAACCCTAATTATATTAAAGCCTCGCTTTTGAAAATAAACAAAAGCTTCATTAGGACCAAAGGGCGAAACCACTCTATAAGAATTTAAGTGATTTATTATCTAATAATGAAAATTTATTGCTCATTATCTTAATAAGCATAGTTTCTGTTAGTAGTTAAATTTCCTCTGTGATTTAACACTTTCATTATGTGTTTAATTTCAATGATTTTGAACAATCTTTGGCTTTAGACGAGCAATGGTGAGATTGAGCAACGCAGTCAAGGACAACATTGAACAAGAATACAACACTGTTGCAACACATAAAGAAAATGATCATAATCAAGATTGGACTGTGGAGGAATCAGAAAATACTCCTAGATCTGCAATCAATTCAATATCAGTCATAGGAAACAATAGACATAATCCATCTAGATGTTCCATCTGACCCCATTTTTCGTTAAACTTAAAAAGGGATTTTTTGCAGACAAAACCTTTGTTTACATTTTGTTATATACAAGATACGGGCGACAAAATTTGAGACGATTATTTTTCGACGGTATAATTTTTATTCAAAGAATTTCATAACTAACTTATTAAATGCTTTGTAATAAGCTTGACATATTACAAGGGAAGAAATAATTTACCAAAGAAAAGCTTTATCCTAAGATCTGCGACAATTTATAGCTGATTTATAATGCAAACGATGTGAAAAAATTTTGCCCATGTATACGTAACACAAAATCTATAAAATGTTTGAACCGATTTAATGTCTTGAATGTACCTTTAATTTTCTCCAAATGGCTGATTTAGTTAGTATGTCTCTAGGTTATCTCTCTCTAGGAAACATATTATTACAAGCAGATGACAATACTGCTACAAATGATACATCAGAGCAGGAAAGTGAAGACACTAATGTAAATAAGGGCATTAAAGATGAAAAAGCTGAAACTTTAGAAGATGATAAAAATGTACAAGACGTTACAGCTGAAGAAATTTGACATGGTGCTTTCATACAAAGTACCCTGTTGAACACTGATAACAAAAAATATATATTATTACCTAGATGTTGCACCAGATTTTTATGCAGTGATACACGCAGCTGAGTAAAATAACGAAACCCAACTTTACCCCATACCCTCCCCTCCAACTGATCAATAAATGATGTCCATTGTCAATTAACGACAAATTTTCCCCTGTCAATGTATCCACGTATATCAAAAATCCACTGATAACCCCTCCCTTAGTCTTTAAATAAAGGAGAAGGGTTGTTTTTCCTTTGTTTATAATTTTAGGACAACTTAGGTTAGGTTATATTGAGTACTGCATAGCTCAGCATGCGTTATGGTACCGCAAAGTCTGGACCCCCCACAGGGTTATGCATTTGAAAAAACCTACCCCCTACTCAATTTTTAGAATGTTTATATTATAAAATTTGCATGTGTGTGTTAAATAAGTATGAAAAATTTATCAATTGTTTATAAAACATACAATCACCTCTTAATAAACATCATCGCTTTCAATATTTTTCTCTTTCTAAAAAGCTTCTGTAAAACAAGGATGACAAAAGATAACAGTAGCAAAACAACAGGTTAATTTTTAACAAAATATGGTAAAGTTACAGAATTGCCCCTTCGGTACATTACAATTAGTGGACACTTAACTTAATTGACAAACCAATCAAAATTCAAAAAAAGTCCCCAAAGTTGTTGGGCCAACGAATAAGAAATCGTTATGATAAAACTTTGGGGACTAATTTAATGAACAGCCCAATGTCCCCTCCCTCCCTGATATAGTTACCTGTACACCTATAACATCGTGTGGACAGACACACAAAATTAAATACTAATAAGTCTGAAGGATCTAAAATTGCTGCAGAGAACGACTGGAGAGCATTTTAACGCGTATGCCCCCCCCCCCACCCACAAAAAAAAATATGAAAAAAGGCCTAGATGCGCAAGATTTCATGTAGACATGCACACATACATACATCCTACAACTAAGCAGATAGTTGCTGCAAAGAATTTGACTGGGGTTATTATTTTTAGAATCTAAGGGCTCTGTATTCGAATAGTTTATAGAATGATTTAGCTTCTATTAAATGGAAAACTCATTTTTGTTCAGTGCAGTGCAGGTTAGCAAGATCTTAACTCACATACAAAAAAAAAGTATTGGGGACAATTAAATGAGCTGTTCATTACCCAAAGTTTTATAATAACGTTATCTTATTCGTTGGCTTAACAACTTAGGAGACTTTTATTGAATTTTAATTGGATGGTACAATAAGGTAAATGTCCAAACGTTTCAGCCAATAATTGTAATCTACAGAAGTGGTAATTTTGTGTATCATCATCATGTACATCAATTTATGGGCCATTGTCTCATACCTTTAGACCCCTGCAAAAAACTTTAATCATTTAAATGATAGAATTACGTGGTTAAAACTGCGTTGATACATTATACAGAGTGAGGGAATCAAATAGTTTGAAGTTAAACTCTGATACAAAACTTACGTGATGATGCGCATATTCTCTTAGCAACTTGACAAGGATGAATATCTACAAATGCATGGCGTAACAAAATTGAAGGATATAATAGATACGAATTAATGATTGTCAGAAACAAATAAAAGAGGAAAGAGGTGCATTCGACCCCCGGCAAATTAAGGTGGAGGTGGGGGGGATGACTGAACAAGGTTCTAGAATCTACACTCTCTAAACCAGCACAGGGGTGAATCAGGTATAATAACAATAAAATAACGATTTTTTTTTTACTTTTGAGCCTGGAGACCGAAATTGGAATGAATTGATCATCCACCTCTAAGTCAACAATAATTTACGCCGTTCTATTGATCTGTAATTCAGCAAAGATTTTTTTTGAGAGAGAAGTGTCACTTCGCGAACCCAGCTCTACAGCCAAATGGGCGTGTAATAAACCGAAGGGGACATATGCGACAAAACACTCCCGCCCTCGGTCCGTATAGAGAAGAAAAATATTTCATATATTGGGGAAAGCTAGGAGTTTTAAAATATGATTTGCGTGAGATAAAAAGTATCTATCTTCTAGCTTGGGTTACGTCGATTGATCTCGGGATATTTTAGTTTTTAAAAAAATCATGCTTTCCCTTCGTGTTCTGTGCTGTGTTATGAATTGACTGGAGTAAAGCTTTTCTAAAATGTATCATTTTATTTTTAAAAATTTAATTTTTGTAAGTTACAATATATTTTCTTTGATTATTAATAAAAAAATATTTTTTTCTTGATTATTATGCAAAAATAAACGTACCTTTGATACACTTACACAATTTTATAGGGAATTTTTGTTCCGAAGGAAGGAATGCCTCACGTGAGGAGAAATCTCGCCATGTCTATAGGGATGACGTCACCAAGGGGTTAATATTCGTACAAAATTAAATAGTTTTATAATTAAAGGCAGTTTGAATTAATGTAGTTTTTTTTTCTTTTGGTGTTGTGCTAACAAGATCTGGCTCAATTTACCATCTGGCTTTGTTAAAATTATAAAATGCCTACTCGCTCCAGTTTTTATATCTAGAAATGAAATAGAGCCGCCACAATTACGTTTAGCTTCTGTTAAAAAGTCAGCCCTGCTTGAGCTTCTTGAAGCCAAGTCAATCTAATCAATTTAAACTGTAATATAATAGTTATTGAACTTCAATAATATGGTTCTATAAATGGAACTAGCGCGCGCTATGCCCTCTGGAGGCCTCTAGGGGCACTTGAGGAGGAGGGAGTTGAATTAAATAATCCAATGTTAGATATTAGATCTAAAAAGATAAAGTAAAAAAAAAATATTTTTTTTTGAGAGGGGGGGGGGGGTTGTGAACCCCCCTCTCATTTTGAATTTTAGTTTTAAATTTTTTTTGATGGCAATTTCGGTGTTATAATTATATTAAAACTTATCTCTGATAAACTTTTTGAATAAAAAAAAGGTGGGAAAACAAAAAAAACAATTATTGGGTAATTTCCATAACCCTCCCCCCTTCCCCTCTCACCAAACTCGCGACAAAAAGTTGTACGTCCAGCTGTTTGGCCGTTTTAGGTGCTTAAACCAGCAAAACAATATGGATTTTTAAAAAATTTCATAATTTAATTTTGTTTACATGTTATAGCCCTGTTTTTCGAAGCTGTCCTAGACTTCCTTCCCTTTTCGCTATAGTCTCCACACTTCTCCCCTCTTTATCAAACAATAAAGTTAGAGAATAGAGAACTTTGAGCTACATTTGTATAATCACTGTTTGTATTGACCTAAAAGAGAAACAATAATCAATGAAAAAAATTCTCATACTGTAAATTGATATTAAAAACGTAATTTTTTTGTTGTTTTTATACAATAGAATTATATTTTTTGTTTATTATTTACAAAAATAGATAAAAATCGTGCGTGAATATCTATTCTAATACGTCTATTTTTATAAACTAGACGGACCCTCTCCATACTTCCCCCTCTCTTCCCCCCGACTCCTCTCGTCCCTTTTAAAATCGAGACTTGCGGTAATAATTCTCAACTTTCATTCACTCCATCCCAGCAGTTGGACGCCGGCACAACCCATCACTTCTACCTTGCAGCTTCACTAAAGTACACAATGTCCAAGATCGGAATTAACGGATTCGGCCGTATCGGCAGACTGGTTCTCAGAGCCGCCGTTGAGAAGGGCGCCACAGTAAGTCATTTTTCTTAATTTGTATGCACTTAATAAATTCTTGGCCACAAATTCTACTTTAAACTTCTTTATTGTAATGATTACCGGATAGTTTTAGTTTTTATCAACTTGAAACTGCGTGACAGCTGCTCATATTTACTTATTTTGTTAATTTAGTTATTATGAAATTATTTGAAATCCGCCATATTTGTTTTTTTTCTTCAAACAATCATCTGATTTGTGAGTGTGTATGTGCAAAAATGTCTACATGTTAAATTTCACGTTTCCTATTTTCACGTGAGATGTCTTTCCCCCTTTTTTCTTTTGAATTCTTCCCCTTCTACCTCCCATTTTATTTTTGTTGCTAGGCCAACTTTATAGCCAGACTATACATATAATGGGACATTTATATATATATATGCATTTATATTATACGTACATGCATACTGGTTTATACGAGATTTTATAAAAATATTTTGTTAAATTACATTCTTGATATTAAAATTATGAAGCTTTAATGAAGAAAATCTTTTTGATTTTGTCTTTGTTTCGTCTTAGCTTTATTATATAAAAATTTCATCAGATGGGCGAACAAAATTTTACAACGCTTCTCAATAATTTTTTGTGCGAATAAGTTAATATAATTTGTCATGAGAATTTTATTCTACTGGTAGAAATTCCCTGACAATTTATTTTTGACCCAAGAACCTTTTTATGTCTGTTCTAAAAATTAGAGATGGCAATCTGTCAAATTATTAGACCGGATTCGGATTCTTACAAGAATCCGTCCAAAAAAGGCGGATTCCAACCTTTAATTTAGGTGCTACATATGTCCAAAAAATTAATGTTCTTGTTGCTCTCTATAATTTTTTTTTCAATTTTCCTTTATAAATGGGCAATGACGTAAGTTGACAGAAAGATAAAATATTCTCAAAGACGTAATGGCCAAAACTGCCCATAGAAGTTTTAAGTTATGAAAGTGTTAAGAGTACGAAATTACTGTATACTACATTTCAATACTATAATTTTAATGTCTTATTGCCTTACTGGCAAAAAATGGCAGAATAATAGCATAAAACCATCACAAATACTTAAATCTGAAAACAAAATAGCCTAAAACTATCCTAAGATCTATGTGAAGCGTCCCTTAAATGGAAAACTTAATCGGTTCAGTAGTTATCAAAATCTTTAGCTACCGCATAAAAACCTAATGGGAAAAACTTTTAACTTATTTTAATCCTCTATAAGACTGACAAATCTCCATTTACTTAAATATTCATAATTATTTCTATTCAGGTTGTTGCCATCAATGACCCCTTTATCCCCCTGGACTACATGGTGTACATGTTCAAGTACGACTCCACCCACGGCAAGTTCAACGGTGAAGTGAAGGAGGATGGCAAGTTCTTGTACGTCAACGGTAACAAGATCACCGTGTTCAACGAGAGAGACCCTGCCAACATTAACTGGGCCAGCGCCGGTGCCGAGTATATTGTTGAGTCTACTGGTGTCTTCACTACTCATGAGAAGGCTCTGGCTCACACCAAGGGTGGTGCCAAGAAGGTAAGATATCTATAATTTCTGGAAAGGTTGTGTTAGGCATGCAATTAGTTATTTATCGCATCGTATTATAGACAGCTTTCCGTGGATATTTAAAGAAAAAATTATAAGTAACACTTAAAATTTACAAAAGTGTAAGAAAATTTTCTATAAAATGATGCTATACATGAGTTTTAAGTATAACTTAAAACTGGTTTTAATCCAGCGGATACTAATCTGTTTCGAAGCCTTGCTGAAATGTTCATTCTGGTTAACAAAGATCTTTTTACAAAATAAGCAAGCAAAGAGATACCTGCATTAAATAGATTACAAAACTAAAATTAATTTAGTTCTTCAATTTTTAATGTTTTCTAGGTTGTTATCTCTGCCCCCTCTGCTGATGCTCCCATGTTTGTGATGGGTGTCAACCACGAGAAGTATGACCCCAGCCTCCAGGTTGTGTCCAACGCCTCCTGCACCACCAACTGCCTGGCTCCCCTGGCCAAGGTTATCAACGACAAGTACGGCATTGTTGAAGGTAAACGAATGATTATTTGACATCCTAAAGTTATGACAATGAAACACTTTCCAGAAATTTTTAAAAGGCAGACACGCATACAGATAGACCTCCTGATACTTAAGAATATAAAATTCCCATCGCTGACTTTCTTTTAAAATCTATTATTAGAAAGCTTTATGAAAATATATTAGGAAAGGCGGAAGTTATTGCATTCTTATCATTTCTGTGCAATACGTGTAATTCTGCACTAAGGAAATACGAGCTTATCTATTATTAAGAAATGCTTTCTTTTCTGTACTCATATCATATGGTCCTAAATTAAATTTTAATTATATTTGGAAAGTAAAATTTGCCTGGAATATTATTAAATTAAATCCTCTTATGTCTTTGGCTTGCGATAACAACTTTTTGTAATATAGGTTTGATGACCACCGTTCACGCTGTGACAGCCACACAGAAGACCGTTGACGGTCCCAGTGGCAAGGACTGGCGTGGTGGCCGTGGCGCTGCCCAGAACATTATCCCCGCCTCCACTGGTGCCGCCAAGGCTGTCGGCAAGGTCATTCCTGAGCTGAACGGTAAGCTGACTGGCATGGCTTTCCGCGTTCCCACCGCTGACGTTTCCGTTGTCGACCTGACCGTGAGGTTGGAGAAGGAGGCCAGCTACGAGGAGATCTGCGCCACACTGAAGGCTGCCTCCGAGAACGAGATGAAGGGCATTCTGGGCTACTGCGACGAGGATCTGGTCTCTAGCGACTTCATCGGAGATCAGAGGTCATCCATCTTCGACGCCAAGGCTGGTATCCAACTGAGTAAGACCTTTGTGAAGCTTGTTTCCTGGTATGACAACGAGATGGGATACTCCAACAGAGTTATTGATCTGATCACCTACATGCAAACAAAGGCCTAAACTTTCTTGGTTGTTTTGATAAAGCCAAAGCATCAAAAAGTTTCTGTAAAGAAACTAATCCAAGCATTTCCACAACTGCAGCTTGAAGTTTTTTTTAACCTGTCAAATTTTTGTGAAATACTAGTTTCTAGTAAAGCTGGTGGTACCAAAATCTCCAACCAGAAATTTGAACCAGAACCTGATCTGTTTGTGTCAACTTAAAATTTTTTGTCGTGTATTTGTCGTGCGAGAATTCTTTATGCAAAATTAAATCAGATTATCAATGTTACTGTATTTATGTAATAAACGTATTCAATAGAAATTTGTTTTTCATAAATTAGAATTTTACAGGGAATCGTGAAATTATTTTAAAAAGATCATATTGACATTTGAAGTTAATTTGGACATTCAAACTAATCATCAAAAACTTTTAACATCCACGAGTAGCCAAGCTTAGAAATAGTTTTTTAAGAGTTTTGAAACTAAAAAAAAAAAGTTCCTTTTATCGCTAATTTTAACTAATTTGGAGTATTTTTTCTAAGGAGTAATAGAAACTTTAAAATAATTTAGTCTTAACTATTTGTTTATATACAAGCAATGGAATGTCCGTCTAAATGTACTAAGATAACTCTCGAACCACTGAACTAATGTTTCTCAATTATAACGTAGCTTTTTACTAAAAAATTTTTTAAAAAAGTATATAAAAACATAAACATTTAATTAGAAGAAAAAATTTTGGAGGGAAATTTTCATTTTTGGGTGTCGCATTCGCACACTCCAAGAAAATATCTTAACCACCACAGGACCAATAGGTATTTATCCTGAAGAGTTGAATTCCATCGGTTCAGTGGTTACCGAGATAAGAAAATATCTTAAAACCACCACAGGACCAATAGGTATTTATCCTGAAGAGTTGAATTCCATCGGTTCAGTGGTTACCGAGATCTTAAGGGTCGGACGGACAGATAGACAGACACCGTTCTACTTTGTATTAAAGATGTGTATATATTTTGCTGACTGAAAAGAATTATAAGAGAAGCAGCATGTTTTAATAGAAATAGTACCTTTATTATTCCAGCTTAAACGAACAATAAAATAAATTCGGAAAAAATTGACGACCTCTCCATTTTAATTTATTTTATATTTATTTCGCTTGTTGGTAATACCTTAGGTATATCTGATTAGCTTCTCAACTCGTTAGACGGCTGATTATTTTGTTACAAAATACCCCTCCTGTAGATTTAAATTATTGGTTAAATTGTTTGGAACCACCCAAATAGAACTAAGTTTTGTATAGATGAAAGTGGTTTAGAATCTACCACTGTAACTTACATGTCATTGTCCCTTACCTCCCTGGATAAATTTGATACTCTTGTAACTGAAAAAACACTCTAGTCGGAGACAGTAAAAAAATAAATAACACTACTTAACATTTAATTTTTATTTGAATTAAATCATAAATAATTCAGGTAATCTTAGCAAGCAAAGTTTGGTACTTATTTAAAGTTTACAAATTATTTGATACAGGGGACGTCTGTAACCAAATAGCTGAACAAGATTCGTAGATTTTATTTAGGAAACCAGAAAATCTAAAGAAATATAATTTTTGAAATCATTCCCAAGGAGTTACCGGACATCCATAATGAGATGAGCATCGATTCTTATTTTTAACCTTAAACAAGTTTGCTTTTATAAAGTTCATATTATCAACCACTCCCTGAAGGGAGTAAATACTAAATATATGGTAATTTTTATCAATTGCTTTGCTAAGGACGCATAATTCAGCCTTCAATAAATCATTTACAGTGTAGTTATATGAAAACCTATAATAAAGGAAGCCTGTAGGAAAAGCGCCGCTTTGACTGCCGAATGACTGCCACAATTAGACCAAATTATACATTTTAAAATATCTTTCAGAGGAGTTAAAAATATTTCAAGTTTTTCTAACCCTCATATGAGGAATTTCAATATTAAATTCGAAAGCTAGTAGAAAAATTTTAGTCTTTCAGCAGCTAAAGCGGTGTATTTCTTACAGGCTGCCTTTAAAGATAACTTGTAAGCATTGAAAATAATTTTTGTTACTGATAAATTTAAACTAAAAATTTTAAAAAATTCTTTTCTCAAAATGAAATTTCTCTCGATTTTATTAGTTGTCAGCAGTGTTGCGGATCCGCATTGATTGTATGCTGATCCGGATCCTCCAAATTTGGTCAGTGCGGATCCAGATCCTACCGGATCCGACTCCGGATCCTTGACAATAAAAATAAAATCACCAAATTTTTCAAAAAATATTTGTTCCTTAATCTCGAAGTCAAAAATACTTTTAATTTTTAAGTCTGAACCTAAACCTTTAAGAATGGCTCTCATCATTTATTGCAATCATAAAATATTATGCTAACAAAGCCCTTTTTATCTACTTGCAAATAATAAATTTTAAAATATTAAATAATGATTTAATTTAAACATTTAAATAAGTACCAACAAATAATATCATATCCACATGAGAATATTCTTTTATGTTTCAATTAAATTATAATTTAAATGATTAAATCACATTTTTGAATCACGTTAAGTTTTGACTGTATGTATGTATGTAACAAGGTATTCTTGACGAATAAACTAAATAGAGAACATCTAAACTAAGTATATCAAATCATGTCTTTATACAAGTTTTACTTAATTATTATGCAAAATTATTAACAATATAAAAATAACTTTACTTCTATAATCCCAAAAGTAAATGATTTTTTAGAAAATTAGCACTGCAATAATATTCTTTTATAAAGAACAAATTAGAAAAAAATCTTTCAGAAATAAGATTATACAAAACAATAAAAATCTGGCACTTAAATTACAAAATGTTGAAAGTTTATTTTTTTATGCAAAGAAATTGCTTTACATTCCCAATACAAAATATAATAGAATATAATTATAATATAATATAATGAACATATAAAATTAAATATATTTTAAACATATATACACTAAAATTGATCAGACTTTACAAATGAACGAGATTATATTTTAGGGCTAGATATTTACGACTATGAGGAGCTCTTAAAAGTGCCTTTAAAAAATCACGTCATACATTACAAAAGACCAATGATAGGCCAATACAAAGACAAAATTACCAGTGGAAGGGCAGTATACATTTTAATTGACCATTGGTAGGGCAGTATGACATCATTTTTTATAGGCACCATAAAAAGCTTACGACTAAGAAAAAGCAGATTATCGCTATCGTCTTGTCTATGAATGAGGGTTGCTTTGACAGAGTGCCACTTTTTAAAGTAAACTAAAAACTAGTCTCCCAAAAAAGGTGATTTTGCTGGACAGTCGCTTTTAATGGTAAATTGTAGTACATCAATGGATGTAGAATATACGTGGATATTTTGACAGGGGGAAAATTGTCGTCAACTTGGGTTGAAACATAGAACTTAGTCATCCAGTAGGAGGGGAGGGGATGGGTTAACAGGGGGTGGAAGGGGAATCCGTTATTTAAGCCCGCTGTGTGTTTCTCCTTGTTAGAGAACATGAAAATCTGGTGTAAGATCCAAGTAATAATATATATATTTATGCGACTGCAATGACAAATTTCAGTGTATAACTCTTTTTAATGGACAAATTAATTTGTTTCATGTTAGTTTTGAAAAAGTGGCACTTACGCCTTTCTCTTTTTTTTTAGTAATGAAAACCAGTTTCTGAGTACTAGTTAAAACTAGTACTTAAAATAAGGCTGCTGGTTAAAATTCTTACTGTAATTTTGGTGTGGAGAAAAAGGCAATTGGGGTGTATTAGCATTTTAATATTATGAAAGCTTTTGTGCAAATTTTAGGCTGTAAATTCAACATTTTCAATAAAATGTTAATTCTTTCAACTCGCTTTCAACAAATTTTTTAAAGTTTTTACAATTTCTTTTAAAAGATCAAAAGTTTAAGACAGAAAATTAATGAAGTTTAAATTAATTTTACCTTTGAGCATGCATTAACTATTATACTGTTTTGAGAAATATTTTCTATAAATAAATATTGATTTAAATGGTAATTTGATTAATATACATTATACATACTGTATATTTTCATATCAGAACTATTATTAACAAACTTGAATAACCTAAAGAGGACTATCCACGAACAAGAGCAAGTGATTCTAAGCATCTTCCAGCATTGACCCATAGTATTTTTTTAGTAAATATACTAGGTTTATGTTTAATATTTGCTTTATCGACTAAAAAGTTGGGTTTCACTATGGTTTTATATAAAAAAAAAGCTTTGAAATGTTAAGCATTGTTTGGTGCAATATCATTGAATGTTTTGATGAGTTCAAACTGTTGTTTAAAAGCTTTGACACAAAATAAATTATTGTGATTAAAAATGTATATTTAGAAAAAGGGTTGGTAACTTGTAAACAGTTTAATTAATGTACTTTTGCAATTTACAACATTTGATGCTTTTCTGCAGTGTTATTTCATTTTGTCCTTTGAACTCAGCAAAGCATTTGATGATATTGCTTTAAAAATTGCTTTACATTTCAAAGTTTTTTTCATATAAAACCATGGTGAAACCTAACTTTTTCGTCGATAAAGCAAATAGGTATTAAACATTAACCTAGTATATTCACTCAAAAAAAAAAAAAAATACTATGGGTCAATGCTGGAAGATGCTTAGAATCACTTGCTCTGGTTCGTGGATAGTCCCCTTTACCTTTAAAATATTGCTGTAAATGTAAATTGATAATTGTTATTTTTTACACTTTAATATGTTTTTAGTTGAAGCTTTTGCTATAGCTGCTTTTTGCAAAAATAATCCACAATATTCGTAGTCTTAATTTCTTAGTGGGGCACTTCACTGGATAAAAATTGCATTGTCTCCAACATATCTAGCGACAGGACATTATAATAAAAAATATAATTTGATTTTTAGTTTCAGTTTGATTCAGCGATACTTCTTTATTTCAAGAACTCATCTAAGGTGTTTTTAATTTGTAGATAAGTTGAAGACAAAGCAATTTTCTGCGGTTGTAAAAATAATTCATAAATAAAATGAATTCAATATTAGTTATTTTTAAAAAGCCTTGCATAAAAATGTATAAGCTATGTGCCTTTACCAGTCCTAGTGGTGGTTGATGAATATGTTTTAATGTTTTTTTATGACAATTATGTAGGTATCTATTTCATTTAAATAATCTGTGTTCTATATTCTTTTTTGACCAAATAGATTGATTTCCGAGTCTGCAGTTCCAGCTGCCAGTCTTAACAGGTGAGGATGGAAGCGAATGCAATTGATTGATCCTAAATAAACAATATTTAGATGAGTTTCAATGAAAACAAAAGGATGTCTTAACTAACGAAAACCTGTCTTCAAAATGATTTGATAAAAAACTATTATTAAGCTTCAGGGTTGTCATATCGGGCGGGCGGTTTTGGGCTGCTCTTTAACGGGTGTTTTTGGGCAGATTTGGGCACCCTCCGTTTTGAGGGATGAGAAAAAGGGCAGAGGTGAAAAAAGAGGGGGGGGGGGGCCTATTTTTTTTGCAGGAATAAGGTATAACCAACAAGGAAATAAATTCGAAAATCCATTTGGGGGGCAAAATAACGCAAAGTTTATTAATTTGCCTTTTTCAGCTGTCGTTGGGGGGCAAATTTTGTATTTCACCATAGACAAAATTATCAGAATTGCGGCATTTTATATTTGTCGCGCTTTGTTTGTAAACAAACATATACCAATGGAAGCAGACAACAAAATGGCAGCAAAAAAAACAAAAATTGTTTTTTTTCAAATAATATCATATACTCACAACAAATTGATAAGTAAATGCTTCACAAAAAAACATTAAGTTCATTTCTACATAAAAACACATTTCAAAAATTATTTAGTGAAAAAAGTGAAAGATATTGAAGTACACATAAATGTACTGCGTATAATTAATATCAGGGCCCGGCAGCCGTGTATTTGTCAAAAATTTAATTGTACGTGAAAAAATTCCATAAAGATTGATTGTCTGTTTAGAAACAGGTTAGATAAACAGCTAAATTTTAAAGTCTTATTAAAACTATTTCACTGCGGCATACAAACGGTTGACGAGCGGCTGCCGAGCCCTGATTATTATTATTATTTGGAAAGGGGAGAAATGAGATATCTGTCTGTCAGCTGTTTTTCAGTACATAGATTTATTGCGTGTGATATAGACATAGAAATTAAAGTGAAAAACATTATTTTTAACATGTTAAACATAAAATTTTCAGTTTATAAATGAAAAACCGCAAAGCTTTTATATAATTAAGATAGGTCCCATTCCTTTCGTCCGTAAAGAATAGATCTTTACAATAATTTATACATTTTAGAAAGCTTTGCAGTGAGATACCTATAACGAATTAGGAAGCGTGGCAACTCTATGTTCGTTACCAGAAAATGTACGTTCATTTAAAACTTGCTGATTTTTGTACTTTATGTTATACTAGCAGCTTCGTCTTTAGCCTCTAGGGGCTTCGCCCAAGGTGCGTTTGACGTTCCCTCAACCAGGTTTGTTCCCTGAAGAGTAGAACCCAATCGGTTCAGCGGTTACTAAGACAGACAGACATTGTTCTACTTTGTATTATAGACAAGTTACCTCACCCCTAGAATCTAGGGGAGAGGGGAAGGGGGTCAGGAAAATATTCCTTGGAACCACCAACTGAAATTTATAAAGCTACCCTGAAAATTATAACTAATTCTTACTACCAGTTTCCAAGATCTTAAGCTTCAGACAAAAAAACTTTATAACTGTATACTTTTTTTGGAAGATTTTTAGGACAACAAGGTCCAATAATGTAAGCATAGCATCTTTATAATTAAAGTTAAAGAATGAAATGTCCTTTCACAGTATCCTGTATTTATACAATTTTATGGATGTTCTCATCCTTGTTTAGTAATAATTTTTGTCAATTAAGAAATTCAATATCCTAACATTCAATAAGCAGGCGTCTTCCCTCAAAGTACCTAGTTAAAGGGAGTGTGAACGTAAATATTTCTCATCTGATTATCAAATCTTAACATTTTCTAAGCACATTTCACTACACTGATCAACCAAAAACGTCCTATTAACAAAAATATCCAGATATAAAGCCTTGATTTTATGGTATTTTGGAAGGGAAAAAGGAAAAAACAGGGAAAATCTGAACGTTTTTGTTTCTTATAATGTTTGTAGGAATATTTAACTTGTCATATATAGTTGAAACAATTTACTTACTGTTAAGGATTTATTTAATGATATAAAATTGCCAATTAGATTTTTTATAACGTAGTAATTAGGTAATAAAGACCTATTTTAAATTCGTATTATTGACAAAAAAATAACTCACTGTCTACAAAGGGTTGAATCTCATAGGTTATTTAAAATAAGAATATCCCTTTTTATTGTGTTGGACAATAAATAACCCACTTTCGAGAATTAGTTTACACTTTTATCAGACTGTTTATAAAGAAACATTGCGTCTTTATTATTTACAAATTTGTAATTAAAGGTGGGCGAGAGATGGACCATCTAAAGTTAATAGGATACTAATAAAATAACCTGTTTCTAGCTTTGTTATTGTATTTGGTTTTCAATAAAAAATATTGCTTATTTTATCAATTTCTAAGTAACTATACATTGGTTTAAAGCAAGGATTATGTTAAAAGTCAGCTTAACTGTTAGGAAAAATCCAGAACTATGTGAAAAAGTTTAATTTTAGCTATAATGGGAGAAAAAAGCAATTTAATGCACATTTTATATAAAACGAAAAATTTCTTCCTTTCCCTTTACCTTATAAAAATCGTCGTAAAAAGCCGTTTTTTAAGCAAACAAAAGCGCGTTTTGCTCTATCTGTGAGATATTATGAATGAGATAATGTTAAGATTTGATATTAAGATGAGAAAAATTTACGTTCACAGTCCCTTTAAGTACAAAAAAATTGAAATAGTTGAAATAAGGGGGGGGGGGCATAGGCGTCCAAGGGGGGGGGGTAATGGGGCGATTACCCCCCCCAAACGAATTTGGGGGTGCCGTAGGCACCCCAAATTTTTTTTTCATTTTACCCCCCCCCCCATTTAAAATTTACCCCTACCCTGGGGGTGCCGTAGGCACCCCCAACCATTTAGGAGGGGGTATTTACCCCCCCCAAACAATTTTGGGGGGGTAAATACCCCCCCAAAAATGGAAAATCTCTAACAAAAAAAATTTTTGCGCGCTTCGAGCGCATTTTTAATACTAAATTTTTGATAAAATTTAAATTACCCCCCCCAAAAATTTTACCCCGGGGGTAAATTTGGGGGGGGTAAACAAATTTTACCCCTGCCAACAGATTTCAGGGGGGAAAATTACCCCCCCCAAGCAAATTTTACCCCGGGGGTAAAAATTTTGGGGGGGGTAAAAAAAATTTGAGGCGCGCTTCGCGCGCCATTTTACCCCCCCCAAAACCGAATTACCCCCACCAAAATAAAAAGTTTGGACGCCCCTGGGGGGGAGTTTCAAACATGACATTATGATTCCTGTTATAGTAAGGTACAATTTAAAAAGCATAGCAACTCTAAAATCGTTACTAATAGGTCCTTACGTACATTGACAGCATAAGAATTTTTTTACATATATTTTGTCATATCGTCTGAGTTTAATTATGTGTTTCATTCTTAATTCATAAGGGGGGGGGGAAGTTTGTACACTTATAGGAAATGAAATTCAGTACCAAAGTTTGGGAGGGTACTGTGGGCTTGTTTTTAAAGTTATCAACCTAATTCTTTTTGTAGGCTCTCTTATATGACTGGATATACACGTATTTCTTTGAAAATTGAATTTCGGCACTTTCCTTCTAGGGGCTTGTGGAGCAATAGACCCCCCAAAACACTAAAAATATGAGTTCTGAACTTATTTTTAAAGATATCAACCTGATTTTTTTTATAATACTTTTTTTAACATAACCGAATCAACGAACCATTACAGATTTCATTTTGGGACTTTCCTTCTAGGGGCTTGTGGAGCAATAGACCCCCCAAAACACTAAAAATATGAGTTCTGACCTTATTTTTAAAGATATCAACCTGATTTTTTTTATAATACTTTTTTAACATAACCAAATCAACGAACCATTACAGATTTCATTTTGGGACTTTCCTTCTAGGGGCTTGTGGAGCAATAGACCCCCCAAAACACTAAAAATATGAGTTCTGACCTTATTTTTAAAGATATCAACCTGATTTTTTTATAATACTTTTTTAACATAACCAAATCAACGAACCATTACAGATTTCATTTTGGGACTTTCCTTCTAGGGGCTTGTGGAGCAATAGACCCCCTCAAAACACTAAAAATATGAGTTCTGACCTTATTTTTAAAGATATCAACCTGATTTTTTTTTAATAATACTTTTTTAACATAACCGAATCAACGAACCATTACAGATTTCATTTTGGGACTTTCCTTCTAGGGGCTTGTGGAGCAATAGACCCCCCAAAACACTAAAAATATGAGTTCTGACCTTATTTTAAAGGATATCAACCTGATTTTTTTTATAATACTTTTTTAACATAACCGAATCAACAAACCATTACAGATTTCATTTTGGGACTTTCCTTCTAGGGCTTGTGGAGCAAAAGACCCCCAAAAACACTAAAAATATGAGTTCTGACCTTATTTTTAAAGATATCAACCTGATTTTTCAATAATACTTTTTTAACATAACCGAATCAAAGAACCATTACAGATTTCATTTTCGGACTTTCCTTCTAGGGTGTAGTGGAGCAAAAGACCCCTAAAACACTAAAAATATGAGTTCTGACCTTATTTTTAAAGATATCAACCTGATTTTTTTAACACTTTTTTAACATAACCGAACTTGGTAACTTTTACAGATTTCATTTGGGACTTTCCTTCTAGAAGCTAGTGGGGCAAAAGACATGCTGTATTTGTTGCAATTGAAAAACCAATCAATAACTAATAGTTTTCTTTTTTTACACTGAATACTTAATTTTTTTCAATTATGTAGATAGTTTTTGACTTTTTTAAATTTTTTTAAATTTGTTAGGATACATCATCATTTTTAGTCTTTGTACAGTATTTCTATACCAAGTATTATGAAACCTTAATCTAGTTGTCTTAATGTAATTTTTTTTAAGAATACTACATAATATTTGAATATGACTGTGAATTGATTCAAGCGCATTTTCATTGGACCCTAGAAGGAAATCAAAATCTGTAATGATTACATAGTTCATTTATGTGAAAAAATTTCACATTAAAAAAATATTTTTAGTGTTTTGCTTCACTAGCTTCTAGAAGGAAAGTCCCAAAATTAAATCTGTAAAAGTTACCAAGTTCAGTGTAAAAAAAGTGTTTTAAAAAAATCAGGTTGATATCTTTAAAAATAAGGTCAGAACTCATATGTTTAGTGTTTTGGGGGGTCTTTTGCTCCACTAGTCCCTAGAAGTAAAGTCCCAAAATGAAATCTGTGATGGTTCATTAAGTCAGTTGTTAAAAAAGTTTTCTTTAAAAAATCAGGTTGACATCTTTAGAAATAAGCTCAGAACTCCTATTTTTAGTGTTTTTTGGAGTTTATGTTTATGTTTATGTTTATATAATTCTCATGGCCCCTACTGGAGCATATCGAGAATATTAGGGCATCATCAAAACATGTTAATTTTATCACAGATATAAGTACAACTAATAGAATATTCTTCACATTAACGGTTTTGTTAAAAGTCTTTAAAGTTTATCATATTCTTTCTTGAAAATGTACAGGTTTCTTGCAGATTTTACGTTATCTGGTAGATTGTTCCATAGGTCGATGACCCTATTGGAAAAAAAGTTTTTGTAGACATCTGTGTTTACCCGTTTTTTCTTCAGGTTGAGTGGGTTGGCAGCTAGTCTAGTGACTCTTCCCAAATTAACATTTGCTCTTGTAAACCAGATGTTTTCTTCAACTTTGTCAACTTTGTTGAGAATTTTGTAGACTTGGATCATGTCAAATCTGGTACGTCTGTCCTCCAATGATGTGATTTTTAGTTCCTTCAGTTTATCAGCATAATTTGAGCTATTTAAGCCACAGATAGAGTTTACAGCTCTCTTCTGGACTTGTTCTAGTATTTCAACATCTGCAGCAGTCCAGGGGTTCCAATTTACTGTAGAAAATTCCAGGTGGGGCCGAATATAGCGTTTATACAGTTGAAGAAACACTGTTTTATCTCTGTAATGAAAAGCTTTCAGGGTCTGGTTGAGAACAAAGTTGGCTTTTCTTGCAGCTTCTTGACATTGTTGCGATGGTTTTAATGTGCTGGAGGTTAGAATACCAAGATCTTTTTCACTGTCAATTTTCTGGAGTTTAACATTGTCAATAAAGTACTCAAATTTAGGGTTTTTACGTCCAATATGCATAACTTTGCATTTACTTTTATTGAATTCCATGCCCCACTGAATACTCCAATTGAAAAGATTATCAAGTGTTGTTTGAATAATCTTTCTGTCCTCATCACTGGTTATTTTGTGGGCTCCTTTGGTGTCGTCTGCAAACTTTTTCATCAAATCTATAAGTATTTTACAATCAATATCATTGATGAAAATTATGAACAGGATTGGACCAAGGATACTTCCCTGTGGTACACCTGAAAGAACTTCAATCCATTCTGAGAACACACCATTTAGGACAACTCTCTGTCTGCGGCCAGAAATCCAGTTTTCAATCCATTTCAAAAGGTTGCCATTGATGCCATGAGCTTTAAGTATAACAATTAGCCTTTGGAAGGGAACTTTGTCAAATGCTTTAGCATAGTCAAGGTAGATAAGATCAACAGAATCACCTTCATCAAAAATTTGACAAACCTTTTCAAAAAATTCAAGAAGATTAGTTGCACAACTTCTATTCTTGGTAAATCCATGTTGACTAGATCTGATCAGGTTCTGTTCTTCAAGGTGGGCAACAATGTCGTCTTTTATAATAGATTCCATTATTTTACATGGAATTGGAGTCATTGCAAGAGGTCTGTGATTTGAAGGATTGCTTTTGGATCCTTTCTTGAAGACAGGTGTGATGTTAGAATCTTTCCAATCAGCAGGAATGTCGTTTGTTTGGAAAGATTTGGTATAAATCATAGTTAAAGGTTCAGCAATTTCAGATTTTACAGCCTTTAAAAGTACAACCTCAATTTTATCATTGCCAGGAGCAGAGCCATTTTTGAGTTTGTCTATCTTTGCCATCACCTTTTCTCGAGTAAAGTTTACAAATTCAAGTCTCTCATTAAATTCATGAGCTTCTGGTTCTGGGATGTTATTTGTGTCTTCTCTTGTGAATACACCACTAAAAAAGTTATTTAGTATTTCTGCCATTTGTTTTGGTTCTGAATGAGTTTCACCATTCTCATCTTTGAGTGGACCAATACTTGTCTTAACTTTAGTACGACTTTTAACGTAAGAGTAGAACTTTTTATCACTGCTGTTTGATGTTTTTGAGATGTGTTTCTCATAACTTTTTTTGGCCTTTCTCACTGCATTTCTTATTTGTTTTTCTTGCGCTACATAGTCATTATACTTAGTTTGGTCACTTTTACTGACTTTGTACAGTCTTCTTTTTTTTCTTATCATTGTAAGAATGTGCTTATTCATCCATGGAGGTTTCCCTGGAGACCTACGGTTTTTTCTGGGTACAAACTTTTCTTGCAGATTATCAATTTTACTTTTCAGGGTAGCCCACATTTCAGAGGCAGATTTATTATGAAATTCATTTTTCCAATTCACTTCGCTCATGCCATTTTTTATTCCATTGAAATCTGCTTTGTTCCAATCAAAAATCTTCTCGTTGGTAGTGTTTTTAGAGACATTGGTTTGAATTTCAAGTAATATCATATTGTGGTCACTTTTACTGAGGTTGTCCAATACACTCAAATCAACAATTAGCTCAGGGTTTTTTGTCAGAACAAGGTCTAAAATGTTACCTTTGATATGGGTTGGCTCTTCAACAGCTTGGTGGATGTTGTTCTCAATGATGGTGTTGAGAAATTTTCTGCCTTTACTATCCGCCATTTTATCATTCCACCTGATGCCAGGAAAGTTAAAGTCACCAATCATAAATGTATTATTATCCATTGTTTGGACTAGTTCACATAATTTGTCAATGTTTTCATTGTCACTGTTTGGGGATTTGTACACTGTAACAAATTTCACATGGCCTCCGTCATTACTGTAAAGTTTAAAAGAGTTGTATTGATTAAAATCACTATTAAAGTCATGTTCTAAAACTGTCAGGCCAATTTTAACGTACACAATTAATCCACCACCAATTCCATGAGCTGTATCAACTCTGTCTTTTCTCAATGAATTATCAATACAATAACCAGGAATGTTTAATATATCACTAGAGGTAAAATTATTGCACCATGTTTCACATAATAATATAATGTCAGGTTTAAGTTCATATGCTTGGCAGCTAAGTTCTTGTAGTTTAGATTGTAAACCACGAACATTGGAATACAGTACTTTTATTGTTTCTTTGCTGGGGGAAGAATGTCCTCCTGGCTTTCTTCGCTCTCGTCCTTGTCTAGATTGGCTGTCCTTGTTGGCCTCTTTCTCTTTTGCCTTATCTGTGCTTTTTGTGGCTCTTGCTCCTTCTTCCGTTGTTTTAAAAGCTTTTGTTCTCCACGTGGCCCCACTAGCCTCCATGTCCAGTTTTTTGCATCTTCAGGATCCATTTCTTCGTTTCTTTTATTGGCTTCAGTTCTGAGACGAGATTCTTCTTTTCTTTGTTTGGCAGTAAGATCAGGTGCAATAGATACATCACTCATTTCAGAATATTTAAGTTTATAGGCAGCTCCAATAATTTCGTTTTTTATTTCTTCAGTATCAAACCCTACTAATAGAGGTCTTGGTTCGTTGGTTTCCTCAGATACTTTACCCAGCCTTGTAGCAAATTTAACGTTGGTATCAATATCAACAGCACAATCAACTTCAGACAAAACTTCTAGGACTTCCAATTTATCCTGGCATTTTTTTATATGTCCTGGCAGTTCAGAATTAGCTTCAGGTATACCATAAAAGACAAGGTTTTTTTTCCTTGAATTTCGGTCAGTTATTTCTCTCAACACTTGATCAGCAGTGTTTTCAGAATATGATAGAGCTTCTTCTTTCCTTTCTTTCAGGTCATTTTTAATAGATGCAACATTTGCATTAGTGGCAGTAATGTCATCTTCGTTTTTCTTGGTCTTGGATTTAAGATCTTCCACGGTTTGTTTTAGTTCATTTTAGTTCATTTTAGTTCATTTTAGTTGGGGGAGTCTTTTGCTCCACTAGCTCTAGAAGGAAAGTCCCAAAATGAAATCTGTATTGTTTCGTTGATTTGGTTATGTTAAAAAAGTATTATAAAAAAATCGGGTTAATATCTTTAAAAATAAGCTCAGAACTCATATTTTTAGTGTTTTTGGGATCTTTGCTCCACTAGCCCCTAGAAGGAAAGTCCCAAAATGAAATCCGTAATGGTTTCTTAGTTCGGTTATGTTAAAAAAGTATTATTTTTAAAAAAACAGTTTGATATATTTAAAAATAAGCTCAGAACTCATATTTTTAGTGTTGGGGTCGTTTGCTCCACAAGCCCCTAGAAAGAGAGTCCTAAAATGAAATCTGTAATAGTACGTAGATTTTGGGGGTCTTGCTCCACAAGCCCCTAGAAGGAAAGTACCAAAATAAAATCCGTAATGGTTTCTTCAATTTTCTTTTAGTGTTTTTTTGGAGTCTTTTGCTCCACTAGCTCTAGAAGGAAAGTCCCAAAATGAAATCTGTAATGGTTTGTTGATTCGGTTATGTTAAAAAAGTATTATTGAAAAAAATCAGGTTGATATCTTTAAAAAATAAGGTAAGAACTCATATTTTTAGTGTTTTGGGGGGTCTATTGCTCCACAAGCCCCTAGAAGGAAAGTCCCAAAATGAAATCTGTAATGGTTCGTTGATTCGGTTATGTTAAAAAAATATTATTAAAAAAAACAGGTTGATATCTTAAAAAATAAGGTCAGAACTCATATTTTTAGTGTTTTGGGGGGTCTATTGCTCCACAAGCCCCTAGAAGGAAAGTCCCAAAATGAAATCCGTAATGGTTTCTTCAATCGGTTATGTTGAAAAAGTATTATTTTTAAAAAATCAGGTAGATATCTTTAAAAATAAGGTCAGAACTCATATTTCTAGTGTTTTTTGGGGTCTTTTGCTCCACAAGGCCCTAGAAGGAAAGTCCCAAAATGAAATCTGTAATGGTTCGTTGATTCGGTTATGTTAAAAAAGTATTTTTAAAAAAAATCAGGTTGATATCTTTAAAAATAAGGTCAGAACTCATATTTTTAGTGTTTTGGGGGGTCTATTGCTCCACTAGGCCCTAGAAGGAAAGTCCCAAAATGAAATCTGTAATGGTTCGTTGATTCGGTTATGTTAAAAAAGTATTATAAAAAAAAATCAGGTTGATATCTTTAAAAATAAGTTCAGAACTCATATTTTTAGTCTTTTGGGGGGTCTATTGCTCCACAAGCCCCTAGAAGGAAAGTGCCGAAATTCAATTTTCAAAGAAATACGTGTATATCCAGTCATATAAGAGAGCCTACAAAAAGAATTAGGTTGATAACTTTAAAAACAAGCCCACAGTACCCTCCCAAACTTTGGTACTGAATTTCATTTCCTATAAGTGTACAAACTTCCCCCCCCCTTTATTTTGCTCTAATTATATGTTTTTCAGAGATGAAATCATGTATAGTAAGCCAGGAAAAAATGTATTATTTTACTGCTTTCATCTTGAACCTAATTTTAGAAGACACTGCACTGGTTTATCTTACTGAACATTTAAAAGAGTGGAGGAAAAGTTCATTTCAGGTTAGTATTCACTATGATACGGACAGACATACAGACGGACCGATCTTATTTTTAGAAACCATCACCTTTAAAAAATACAAATAAAATGTATAATTTCATTAAAACAAAGAGGACAACATCAATAAAAGCGAAGCTCTGAAACAGTAGATAAAAACATTAACATTTGTAGAGTGTCAGAATTAAAATGTATTCGAAACAAAATTTTATGTAAATTTGTTGAAAAACTGTGCTAAAACACAGGGAGTAAGGGAGGGGACAATGGGCAATTAATTCAATTTAAGAGGGTTCACTGAAAAGCAATGAAAACCAGATTTTTCAAGAAAATTTTACCAAAATTGTAAAGGGATCATGGTAACCTAATTTAGAACAAAATTAGTTCTAAGAAAAAAATCATTTACTTGAAAATTAAATTATCAACACATCACAATGTAGTAAACATTCTGTAATTAATCACTAGAAAAATCTTGTTTAGAACTACCTCAACCCTTCTGATATATTTATAACTGACCCCGAAATTCAAGCGGTTCTTAGATTATTTAATATATAAATATCACAGTAGAGTTTCTATACATGAAAAGACATTTTCTTGGGAAAAAATATTTGTTAAAACCAGCGATAAATAACAAACTTTTCTGTCTGCATATTCAAAACTAGCTCAGCTAGTTAGCGGGGCATTGATGCGCAAGTCCCCAAAATCAGTAAGAATCTGCTGTATTCGTGCACATTCCCTTTAAGCCAGTCCCCAAAGTCTGAGACTCCTTAAAAATTGAATATTCGATCCTTTGTCCCCTCCCTTACTCCCTGGCTAAAACAGGATAATGTTTAAGGACAAACCTACATTTTTAAGACTTCATTGGAGATGCTAAGCTTATAACAGTGTACTTAAATGTGTTTAAAAAGTTTTAAGTCAACATGTTTATAATGGACGTACGGACATTCTGGTAACGATTATAGAGTTTCTTCACTTTCTTAATTCTACCTAACTACTACAGGAATCACCATGCAAAGTCTGAAATTGATAGGACAATTCTAACATGCCTAAATTACTGAAAAGAGCTAACCCTTACGGACGAACGGGCGGACTGACGGTCGGACCGACCCTAATTAGAGAAAAGCTTCGCTTTAAAAATAATTATTCTAAATTCTCTATTAGGGGAAATGAACGAACATGACACATAAGTGAATGATTATTTGAAATACGTCTTAATTTTGATAAAAATTCTCTTTATTTTTAGACAATTAACTCTTGGTAAACTGGTGTGCACTCAACAGAAAAGAAGCAAATAAAACCTTTGGAGAACACTATGGCACCTATCTCAAAAGAAATAAGCCTTTTTTACCAGTTTTCACTTCTGTTTTAAAGAAATATCCTATTCCTCATTTTGATTATAAGATTTTGAAAAAAAATAGTTAATATTTAAAATGATAGTAAAAGGAGTAGTTCCATTAATGAATTTTAATGGGAATTTTGGTACTTATTGTTAATTCATTTTTTATGCAACTATTTTTCATAACTTTAAAAAAATAAATTACTTTTTGGATTTTTATCGAGGAGCTAAAATTATTGTATAGATTCTAAGTTATGTATAGATTCTAAGTTTTGGATTTCCGTATAATAAAGTAACAGGATGTCCGTTTGTCTGTCTGTTTGTGTGTACCGAAGGATCTCGCTAACTGCTGAACCGATTGGGCTCTCCTTAACAGGGTAGCTTCTCATAGGTCCCGGGAAGGTTTATAACTATTTTGGGGGAGGGTGTCACCACCCTCCCAAGAGAAATCGCCCCTAGAAAAAAATTCCCCCCCCCCCCCCACTGAAAAAAATTATAAAAATTTAAAAATTCTTTTTTAACCAAAATAAAAATTTCTTTTTCTAAAATCTAAAATAATAAATTTGGTTATCCAATTCGACTCTCTTAAAAGTGCCCCTAGAGTCCTCTAGGGCCGTAGCCGCTAGTTTTGAAAAAAATTTAAAATAACTACACAGACAGCTGTTATTATGATAATTTGTTATGTGATTTTTAAAAGTAAAGTTTTTGTATAATTAGGTTCAGTCTGTCCGTCCGTAACTGATAGCTTATCATTGATTTATGCATGTTAGAATTGTCCTTTCAATTTCAAACTTAGCATGGTGATACCAATAGTAGTTGGGTACTATTTAAAAAATGTAGCAACTCTATAACTAGAATGTCCGTACGTACATTTCATTTAAAACATATTTAATAAAGATTTTTTATGTGATATAATTATTCTATTCATCTGATTTTTGAAATACTGATTCCCATTACAACAAGTGTTAAAAGCAAATCATCCCTATAATCAAGTCTTAAAAATGTAAGTATGTCCTTGAACAATTTTCACTATTTAAGCAGTTTAGCAACAAATTTACTTTACTATGTATAAGTGCTAATGTTAGTTTGTCCTACTGTTTCAGAGCTTATTTTTTTTGATGTTGTCATCCTTATTTAAAATATAATTCAAATGTAAAAAGAATAACCGTTTTTTTATTTGTTATGTATGTTTAAGATTTTGATTTATTGTTGAATAAATATGAAAAACTTATTTCCGTTTACTTTATTAATCAAGCTAATCTACAAATCTTACTTAGACTGTCCAAATCTAAAAAATGCATTGCTTAATAGAACACTATATACACTATTTAATTATTTAAAATCTTCAATACATATTTAATTACCATTAACAATCGCAGCGTATTTTAGACTGCTTTCCAATGCTAATAAAGAGAAAAATTATATGAAAAATTACAATTAGGGGCGAAGAACTGGGCTAACTAAACTGGTATTGGTTTTATGTTTTTTGTTTCATTATTCATTAAAGCTGTCTGTAATATTTAATTAAACCTGTTTTAATCCAGCAGATATTAATTAGCTACAAAGCCATACTGAAATGTTTGTTTACAAGTTTGATTTTCTGGGTCATGGAAAGAAAACGAAGTTGCGGGTTTCATTGTATTTTTACAGTATCTTTTGAGAGGTTAGGTTAAGTAAATATTAATGATTGTCCCGCAGTGTTAGAAAATATGCCCCTAAAAGCTAGAGTCTCCCGCAGAGGCTAGAAATAGGCGAAAAGCTACTGTGATAACACAACGAAACCCACAACTTCATTTTCTTTCCATGATCCGATTTTCTTAAATATGTAGTTTATTATTTCTCCGCTAGGTGGTGTCAAAATGTTTGTTAAAACTTAGTTTTATCTTGATATATTGGTTTTTCCTAATTTAAAGGGATGTGATTTAATCACAGATAAAAATAAAAAGTAAATAACAACAAAATTGCTTATTTTTTTATGTAAATACACTGAGTGCGACGAAGCTTCAGACTAAAACACATTTGTTTTTAACATCATATTGTTACAACATGAATTTCACCACTAGGCTTTTAGTAAGTTAGGGTGCCAGCTATTTCACCATGATTCGAGTGTCTTTATGCTAAAAGTTGTATCTTCAAAAAAACAGATTTTTAGCAACTATGGTGAAATAGGCTTAAATAATTAATTCTCTTGTTGGTTATACCTTATTCCTGATTTTTTTGGTGATATTCAGGGTTGTCAAATCGGGCGGGCCGTTTTGGGCCGCCCTTTATTAGTCCTTTTGGGCAGATTTGGGCACCCCCCGTATTGGGGGATGAAAAAAAGGTGAGAGGGTAAAAAAGAGGGGAGGGGGCGGGCCTGTTTTTTTTGGGTGATATTAACTATTATATAAATTAGTAAGCTTTTTTTTGTATCTAGAAAAGGATTTCGCTAACCGCTGAACCGATATGGTTCTCTTTTCCAGTGGAGCTTTTATAGGTCCTGAGATGGTTTTAGGCTATTTTAATCTAATAATAAGTCTCGGTATGGTTTTAAGCTATTTTATGTTCTTTTTAAGACATTTGCCCAAAAAGGGTGCCCAAAACCCTTTTAAGCAATCGGGCGGCCCGTTATCGAAAAAAATGCCCAATATGACAACCTTGTTAAGCTTATGTCAAAATTATGACTATTGCTCCCAATTGTCAAATAAAACTTCATTAACTTTCCCGGGTAGCTTTAATTTTATGTACATAATATGCCTTAAAAAATAAAGCGGGTCATTTTTTTTATGTATTTTTCGTCAAGTTGTGTGTAACCGTTTAGTCAAATGCGCTTTTTAAAGTCAAAATGTTCTCTATTATGACCACACTTAGTATACATTTGGTCATAATTAAGAACAATTTAACCTAATAAAAGAATTTAAAATGTTACACCCAACTTTACGGGTTTTATTTCACAATTGGAAGCAAATGTCAGACTTTTGACATAAGCTTAACAATACTTTATCGCATCGCATTATTGGCAGCTTTCCTCGGATAGTAAAGAAAATTTTTAAAATCTGAATGCCTTCACTAAAAAATTGTAAAAAATGTTATCATTTTTATTTTATCTTTATTCTATTAAACCACATTATAAATATTTTCCAGTACGACAGGGTTGTATATTCTGCACAAAATTAATTTTTTCCCCTGCTGCAATTTTTTCATCTTTTTTCCGCTCCTAGTTATACTAGCCATGATGGGAAAAAATGGAAAAACATTTCTCGTATTCATTCGAATCCAGTGGACAGGAACCGGATCTCATCAATACGAAAAAACTGTGTCTAGCATCGTATTATAAACCGCTTCGGCACCGCGGGGCTGGAAAAACGGGTTTTAATCTAATAATTGTACATTGTATATCCGCGGAAAGCGGTTTATAATACGATGAAAGAAATAACTATTTCAGAACTCTTAATTTTATTCATATTATTCCCCCTCCCACATATTCTTTTAGTTTTTTTTTCACCAAAGAAGGGAGAAAAATGGGGAAAAAATCAGTTCTCTAAATTTTTACACTTTTTCCACACCCAACAACATATTTTATTAACCCCCCCACCCCTCCCTTAACAAGGTCAACAATGCTTGCAGAATATACACCCCTGCAGTACGGTTAGGAACTTTTAGCCATAATGTAAAATAGTTTTACCTAATCTATGTCCGAGGATGCCCTCATGATATCTGAATTGGTGGTGAAGTTCTCCAGAATTCAGATTATAAACATTCAGCTGACTAGACATAGTCCAACCTAAATATAAATAAAATATCAGAATTAAATTAAAATTAAATAAAATCATGTTATTAACCCTTCTATAATTTTGTTTAATATTTGTAGATTTTTAAAGTGATTTTGGTGGATTTTTCACGAAAACAATTTTGCCCCACCCACTAAGCGATTAGTGGGGCAATTTTTTTTAAGAATCCACCTCAAAACTAATATTTTAGAAGGAAAGTCCCAAAATGAAATGAGTTTGGTTTTGTTGAAAAACTTTTCTTACAAAAAAATCAGGTTGATATCTTTAAATAAAAGGCTCAGAACTCATATTTTTAGTGTTTTGGGGAGTCTTTTGCTCCACAAGTCCCTAGAAGGAAAGTCCCAAAATAGTATGTGTAATGGTTACTTAGTTCAGTTATATTAAAAAAGTTTTCTTTAAAAAATCAGGTTGATATCTTTGAAAATAAGATGAGAACTAATATTTTTATTTTGGGGGGGGGGGATCTTTAGCTCCACTAGCCTCTAGAAGGAAAGTCCCAAAATGAAATGTAGTTGTGGGTTGTATTGAAATTGAAATGAAACAATGCACATTGAAACCTTCTACTTCAAAGCAAACAAACATGAAATTTTACAAACATAAAACTAATTTTTGTCACCTTGAGTAAATCAAAGCATTTGATTAAAATTTCGTGTTTTTTTAACATTTCTAGGTATGATTAACTTTAAAAAAAAAATTTTGCTCTATTGTTCTATTCAATAAGGAATACACATATTTAGAGCATATTATCGTTCTTAGAACACACACCTTTACGGAATTCACCAGAAACCTTCCCCCCTCTTTCTTAAATTGACAAGTAAATCATTCTTAACCTTACATTTTCGTTTTGAAGATTTGGGGAAAGATAAATCTATTTTTTTTGTCATTTTCTGGTATTCCCAGTTGTTATGATGTACAGTATTAAGAATTCAGTTTGATTGTTTGTAATTAAAAAAAAACACAAGATCTTGGCAACTACTAAAACCTATTGACTTTTTGCGTTACAATAAAATTGTATTTGTCTCATGATGATTATAGCAGTTGTTCATACCATCCCCCCCCCCCCCTTCAACCCCGAGTTCGAATCCCTTAGACGAAAGATTTTATATTCACCTGCAAACAAGGGGGCACTCTGGTGTATATCAAGAATAATAAGATTCTGCCCAGTTTCAAATGTTGAAATGCTGGATTGTCGGCGAACATCCCATACCTGCAATTATTCAAATTTATAAGGATGAAAGGGGTTTGTAATGCTATGCCTTTCTCTTGAAAGACCTTGTTAATCAAAGAGCAACTGCGCTACCGTTATAAAACTGTGTTCGCCTCTTTTGCAAAAAAATCTGATATAAAATGCAACATTACCTTTACTTTTCCATCTGTGCAGCCAGAAACTAGTCTTCCATTGCTTTGACTCCTACATGCCACTATAGGCTTCCCATGTTCTCTGTACATCATCACTCGAGAGCGCGCTGCGGGGCTACGCGGGTCAAACAGACGTATGGATCCATCATAGTATGACGCCGCCAGCAAGCCTGACTCGTCATTTACAGTCAGGCTGGTGACAATGCTGTCCGTGGAAGAGGGCAGATCAACAAGTTTCACCTCTGTGGCACAGTCCCACAGTCGGACGTACTTAGTATCACCAGCGCCGGCCAGCAGCTGTTCTGTTTGATGCCAGGCTAGGCAGAGACCACAACTAAATCTGTTGCCGGCAACTGCTTGCGGCACAAGTTCAGGTAGAAGGTTCCAAGCAGTCACAAGCTGTTGGTCACGCTGCCAGCTTTTGTAAACCCTAACCACACCATCATCAGAGCCACTCACCAGCAGACCATCTTCATGGCCGTTGATAAATTCTAACGCAGTTATCTGGGAAATTTTCGGGTTTCTGTTGTGGAAAGAAACTGGTCGGTTGAAAGGCTGTGTAAAATCGTGCACTGAGATTGTATCACGGCCTGCCACAATGACTTCGTGATCAAAAGGATGCATGGCAATAACAGAAGGTATTTGAGTACTCTTGGCCACCCCTATGTGCTCGTCAAACTTTGCACTGCCATCAAGTAGGGCACGTCTGTGTTCCTCAGATGACCGTAGAAGATTGTTATTTCTTGAGTACAGCCACTCTCGCTTCCAATAACTCTCCGACTCCAAATCACTTTGCTCATTCAGGGTCATAAGTTGAGTGGAAAAGTATCTAGACGACCACTCGATAAATTGTGTAGATATGGCATTGCTTTCTCCCTCTTCAATCAGCATTCCCTCCTCGTTAATGTCTGGTATAAGAGATCTCTGCATCCATAAACCATTATTTCGACTGTTCTCTGATGCCTCTAGGTGGACAGGCAGTGTTGTGTTCATGTTAGTAGGAGGTGATTCACCTATCAAGAAAGTGGGACGGACCGGACTGTTTGGCGCCGATCGGCTTCGCAAATCAGCATGACTGCCAGTTCGATGGATATCTGCTGCTCGGTCCTTTTCGACCATTTTACGCCAAACAACGTCTAGTAATGCCCTTGCAAGTAGTGCGACTGAAGGATCTGGATCCTTTTCAAGTAAGAGAAGGCCACCCCAGACCTTTAAGAAAAATGGTTTAAATTTACTTGTGCTTGAGAAGTTGGCCAGCGAGGCCAGTGCACTGTAGCTGGAGGTTAGGCTTGGAGTGATGCACTTCCTGGATTTCCTAGTCATAGTGCCGCTACCACCCATGCTATTGTCCGACACAGCAACTGGAATTTCTGAATAGCTTGTGCTGTTGGCTATCATACTAGTACTGTTGCTGCCCCCACCAGTCACACCATCCTGTAGACCCCGCGAACCTTTGCGCTGATGATGGTAAGGCATTTCTGACTTTCGTCTCATCTTATCCTCACTGATTGCACGCATCATGTGACTGGGTTTAGGAGACACGGGACGGCCGCTGGCACCGCCAGCAACAGTCTGGTTCTGGCGCATTTTCTCTTCGTCTTCTTCCATGAGTGCTTTGCAAAGGTTGATAAATGTTGGAAGGAATGTGGATACTATCCACTGTAGCGCAACAATAAGCTCGCGTCTCACAAGGGGAGATCCGTCTTCCAGGGTCATTTGCAAGAGTTTTAACCCAACCGTCTAAAAATAAAACACCCAATGAAAAATATTAACCAAGTTGGATCTTATAGTTCATTAAAATATACATACAAGGATTAAATTTTTAAAAATTTTAAAGACAAAATATAAAATATTTACCTATGTAAAAACAATCTTGGGATATATTAAACCAACTCTTATTTTACCTGATCTAAAGAATTCGCATGGTCTGTCCGTTTCCCGCACGAGTTTAAAAATGTTCCAAGTGCATAGACGGCGGCGGATCGCACTTCAGGCACGGGATCCGACAGGAGGTTAAACAACTGTTCTGGTGCGTTGTCTCTGGCCCCACGCCAGCGTGCGTCTTCATGCTTGTCCCAGATCCTGCCCAGACAGATGGCTAGCCACTGACGCAACACAGGATCGTTATCATCAAGCTCGTTTAGGCACAGTGTTATCAAGTTACCAGCCAGCGCCTGGTATGGAATAAGGGAATAAGTTGTAGATTAATTTATTTAGAAGTCAATAAATCTAGCCATCTATCTACAATTAAGGAAGTATTATTTTAACAAAAAAGAACTTTTTAGCCTCTACCTACTGAAAAAATCTTTTATTATTTTTTGTTGTTGAAAGAGCCTAAAATAAAGTCAAATTTTGTCTTTCAATTTGATTTTTTTTTTTGGTAATAAAAATAAAACACCATAGGGCTAATTTATAAACAAACTAGCGGCTACGCCCCTAGAGGCTTCTAGTGGCATTTAAATGTTTTTTTTTTATTTTAGATATCTAATTTGAGAAATAATTTGTCTATGTTATCAGCTCTTAAATTCTTTCTTCTACGCAGCGCGACTACGCTAGCGAGACTACGCTAGCGACACTATGCGGCGAAAATATTAAAATTTTTTTCGATTTTATTGTGGTTTCTCTTGGGAGGGTGGTGGTACCCTCCCCCAAAATAGTTAAAAATCTTCCCGGGACATATGAGAATCTACCCTGTTAAGGAGAACCCAATCGGTTCAGCGGTTAGCGAGAACCTTCTGTACAGACACACAGACAAACAAACATCCTGTTACTTTAGTATAAAGATTGACAAAAAAATGTAATGTTGCCAAGCTTATTATTTACCTCATCCTGTCCAGGTTTATAGCCATGTACAATGCTGGAAAGAACAAATACGCTCCAGGTTTTATGATCCGGTAGCATGGCGGCATCCTGCAGGACTGCCAAGAAGTATCTGTGAGATTGATCCTTCACAAGGTCCTATATAAAATATTAGATTACCTACCATTGGACCTGGAAATTTAAAATATTTTTATGAACAAATAAGATGTGTTCATTATTCTTTACTCCATGGTTAATACACAAAATAGAAATATTAAAACTGACAATAGTTATTTATCGCATATTACTGTAGACAGCTTTCCGCGGATATTAAAATGAAAAATTATAAGAATCGGTCTAACAAAACGATATTCATCTTTATATTTCAGATTTTTATCTATATATCCATGAAAAATTGTCGGTAATACGATGCTATACATGATTTTTCAGTGTTGCTAAGTACCGGTTCTAATCCAGCGGATATTAATCGGTTTCGAAGCCAAGCACAAAGTTTATTTACCTGTTGACAAGAACCATCAACAGCCAAAATTTTAGCCCACAAAAAGACTAATAAGGGCCGTAACTCTCTAAAAGAAAACAAAATTAATTGGTATATAATATTTTAAAAACAAAAGCCACATTTGTTAAAAAATTGTTGCCTATTGTTCTTTGTAACTTTGTAACAGAGTAACTTTGTAACACAGCTGTGGTAGGGGTAGTTGCACGAAATGCATTCAAACTTTAATTTAGTGAACTGGATATTTTTTCCTGTCAATAGTTTAAACTATATTCATAGGGCATATATTAGAAAGAATTTCAATTTTCTACCATGTAGTTTAAAAATATAAATTTGTGATATATACAATTTATAAAGCTGGCTTATGTTCACAAAAACAGTATGTCGACTAATTTAGGGATGTCTAATTGTTTAGGTATTATTCATTGTAATACAAAATCAAATCCCTTTTGTATAAATAAATTAAACATTTGTGTAGTTATTTACAATCAGATAATTCCATAATTATAGCAAGGCATTGCTTTAAATGTAATAAATCAAATGTGAGAAAAAGATAAGTCTACCCACCTCGCATTGGCCTGTAATAATTTGAGAACATAAGGATAGATTCCAACTGATAAGACTAGATTGACGGCCCAGGGCCCAAGGTCAAGAAATCTGCCAAGTAAATCCAGGGCCCGTAATCTGTGAGCTTGGGATAGAAGTACCTAAACAAAAGATGTTGGAAATTAAATGGTTTCTAAATTGTTATCTAATTGCATAAATTCAGAGGGAAAGGGGCAATGGGCTGTTTAATACACTAGTCCCCAAAGTTTTATAATATTGGTTTCTTATTCGTTGGCTAAACAACTTTGCGGACTTTTGTGAATTTTGATTGGTTGATTCATTAAGTTTAGTGTTCAAATGTTTCAACAACTAATTTTAATCACAGAAGGGGTAATTTTGTGTCTCATCATTGCCAATGTACATAAATTTATCGGCCATTGTCTTATCCCTTAAGATACCTGGCATAATTTACCTGAAGTACGATAGGCAATTGTTCAGGAGGTGACCGCTCCTCTGACCCCTGAGACAGCCAGACCTCGAAGGCGGTCAGCTGCTCTTCAAAAAAGGTGCTCGGTGCGTACACCTTAGTGCCCTCCATGATGCCTTTGAGCTGGGAAAGACACATGTCCACCGCCATATCCCATGCGTCCCACATGGGGTGCTGGTGAGTGTTGGGCAGGGGTGGCTGAGATACGGGGGTGCAATCACAAGAACGTAGGATTCGTTCGGCTAACAAGAAGTTTCTGAAATAACACAAATTATCAAAAAAATCGAGATTTTAAAATCAAATAGCCGTAATTCAAAATTTGGCATCACATGGGTATTTTTATGCTCTAACAAAATACCCTCTTGGAAGCCTGACTTAAAACAACTTTTAAAATGCACCTTTTAGTTAAAAAACACATTTTGCAGTATGGCTTCGAAACCGATTAATATCCGCTGGATTAGAACCAGTTATCAGCCATACTGAAAAATAATGTATAGCATCTTATTACAGACAATTTTCCAATAATATTCTAGGGACTAAAAAAAATGGTTTTAATCTTATGATTTTTCATTTTAATATCCGCAGAAAGCTGTCTATGATACGATACGATAAATAACTTATTAACTATTCTACCTGAAAAGACTGGCAACCAGAAGATCTTGTCTGAACAGTTTCTGGAAAGTTTCTCTGGGGAGTGTGTTCCAGGCAATGGTGTCCGTTATTGCAGTAAATATCCAGTTTAGCTCGCCAAGCATGGTCCGCCTGTCTCCAAACTGACCAGGTATCTTTTCCAGGTCATCCAGGCTTACCTGGTTACAGAAAGTAAATGGTAAAACAGGTTTTTTTTTAATTCTGCACGATATCCACGGCTAAAGGAAAGTGGTGGGGTGGGGGGGGATAAAAAGTGTGAAAGGTTGAAAAAATGAAGAGTATTGAAAATAGTTTTTCCAATTTTTTCCCATATTGGGAAAAAACTGGAGGTGGACTGAAAAAATATTTTTGCTGCTGGGGAATATTGAGCTTAATAACACCCCTGTTAAAATTGTAATTCAATACTTTATTAGTTTCATGCGCTTGGTAAAGCATTTTCAAAGAAAACACCTTTTTCGATATAATATCTATTATACCCCCAATTGTCAACTAATCAACGAATATTGCATTTTGTAATTACTAGGTAGTAGATTCGCCCCTTACATCCATGGGCTCTATATTCGAAGGGATACTAAATGGCAAAAATATCTTAAACCACCTCTGGAACGTAAAAGAATTTTCATAGTAAAGGAGAACCATATCGGTTCTGCAATTAAGAGAGATCCTTCGCTACAAACAAAATCAAACTTAGTCTTTTAGTCTTTAAATAGTAGGAAACCTTAGTAAGTGTTTAAAAAAAATCTTACTTGGGCTCCAAGGTGACTTTTAGTATTGCTCATAACAAACCATCTATAATTCAAACCTTGTAATTTTTAAATAAAGTTTTAACATTAATTCAATTCTTCTACTGTCAGCTTTATTCTCTGGATGAGATTACCAATAAAAAAATTAAAAATTCTTGAGATATTAAAATTGTTGCAAGGTTTGCCTGAGTGCAATTCTAATAGGTGTAGTAAGGCAGGTTGTGAAGAGATCAGCTGGAAGTTCTGGAGACATAGGTAATAATTCTGTGGGACCACAGGCAGCCAACTGAATGCAATTCCTGAAATGGATGTAATATAACATTGGAGGAAGTTTTAAGTTTTAAAATATGTTAGTTAACTAGACTTGGTTAAAAAATAACTACTAGCAGCTGCTCCATTAGCATAGTATCTAGGGATTATGTATTCAAATGGGAAAGAAGGTACAGAAAATAGTCTAAAACCATCTCAAGGCTTAAATCTATAAATATCAAATAATATAGTCTAAGACCATCCAGGAACCTATGTGAAGTTTACATAAAAAGGAGAACTCAATCAGTTCAGTTGTTATTGAAAACTTACGCTAAAACTTACGCTTTAGACAAAAAAAACTTTCTACAAAATCGGAATATTCTCGTACCATACAAATGTGTACCTATTGATTTACCTTGAAAAGCGAATTGTATCTAAGAGCAGCTTTTATTAGGGAATAATTGTAAAGGTCATAAATTCAATTATAAATTAATAAACTTTTTTATGTTTTATCTCAAATGTAAACTTACTTAAGCGCAGTTGGATTAGGTATATCAGCGGGGTTACCCCCATTTGCTTTAATATTTCTTAGTTGTTCTGCATATTCTCTTTCGTGTTGGTCTGCAAAAGTTTTGAAGCTCTCCACAATGATGCCAGCGTTGTTGCAATCATACACATATATGCTCGGTGTTCGCATCCATGTCTACAATGTATTATGGTTTAGTTTATTGTTTTTATACTCTTAAGAACCCAAGTAGGGTCATAGTAAGAGGTCTGAATAACTTGGCCAAAGTCTGAATATGACTATAAGGTTACATAGTTGAGTGTTAAATTGAATAAGCTTAGATTAAAGTCATTATAAAATCAAGAAGGTATATAAAAAATAATTTTTGTAAAGATTTTTTAAATACATAAAAGAATAAATATGACTTTATATCAAGAGGTTGAATTTTAAAAAGGTGGTAAAAATTTAATTAACTCTGTTAACCTTAAAAATAATAAAAATAACTCTAAAATTTAGCAAAGGCACTTTGCGCCTAGCCACTGAAAGTTTCAAAGATATATAAGGGCGTAAAAAGTAAATCATCTTTACCTGAAGCTCATAAATAGAAAGTGGTATGTATTGAGTGAATGATCTGTTGAAAACCCAGATTTCTCCTCTCGTTGTTGGTTTGGGAACCTAAACAATTATCAAATTTAGATTTAACTTAAAAATACTTTATATTCGTTAATAAAAATTATGTAGTTAAAGACACATAATTTCAAATATTTTCAACAATCTAAAACATATACTTACCCCATGTCCATTGTAATGGAAGAGCACCCTTTCATCCCTGGCCGACCGTCTGAGACCCGTTGTCAACCGTTTAACTTCATCGTAAGTTGGGTCAAGGCTCAGCCTGTACCTGGCCCGAGGCTGCCAGCGCTCATACTGGCGCTGCAACTGGTTACCAATGGCCTCGACTGCCTTTTGTGGAGTATATGACATGGGATCCAGCCAACATTCTTTCCTGGCGCAAGGCTGGGTTTTTGTTACGTCAGGTGGATCCACGCCAACGTTTAGGCAAATGACTAGAGCTACAGAAACAGTTTTCATGCGTTCTCGCATTCGCCAGGTTTGCATCTCGAGGTCTTCACCAACAATATCCTCATAAAATTTGATTTTAATTATAAATTGAATTAACCTATTAATGTTTTTTTTTCTCTGTACAAAGTAAATGAAAATTATAAATCTATTATAAAAAATAAAAATAGTAAGAAAAACTGTTTTTACCTCAAGATGCCGTGGCGAGTTGAAGGCCATTGGAATATCCCAGAATTTGACCTCGTTATCAACCTCATCATCAAGTTCTTGGCCAACCTCAGCCCCTTCCTCCAAGTCAAGTCTGGATAACTTATCCTCTATGGCCCGCACAGGACCAAGGCTGCTTAGCCAGCCCCGTCTAAGATAAATATATTTCATATAATTGTTTTATGTCCTTCAATGTAATGATAACCAGTTATTGTTTATATTCTTTGGGTCATTTCGCTTATCCCCTTAGAGCATAATATCAGCTAGCCTTGAATCAATACTAAATCTCCCTCAAAATCTGGAAATTGATCCACCAGTTTTAAGAATTTTTAGCGGACATAAAAACTGACAAGCGGAACTTAAAGTTACACAGGATATCTAGGTAGGTATGTATTTAGAAATCCAGATTATATTTTTTTGTAATAATTTTCTTTCTTCTTTAATACCTGATATGAGTTTCATGATACGTTAAACTGTTTGGGCTACTTTCACGTGATCTCCGAGTTTCTAAAGTGAAAACATAGGTAAAAGCTGCTACTTTATAGAAAGAAAATAGATTTGCACTATATGCTTTTTATAGCAAAGAGTCCTTTCATTGTGTCCAATCTCTTATTATGAAAATCTTGATCATTTTAATTTGGAGATAATTAATCTTAAAAATGCCTTAAATAAAAAAGGGCGAGTCTTATTATTTAACGAAAATGGTACAACTGCGCTCAAATAAAATGTCATATCTGAGAGTCTATAACAAGTTGTAAACGATCTCTGTACAAATGTTTAAGGAATCAATAACCTTATATATTATTACTTGTATGTTGCACCAGATTTTCATGTACTTTGATAGTGATGCTAGCAGCTTGCTAAAATAACAATAAACCCATCCACCCCTTTACCCCATTGGTTCCCCTGCCACTGACTAAACGGACTGACCAACAAGTGGGGTCCTCTGGTAGTATATCCAATTATTTCCTATATCCATTGTTTTGGAGTATTTCAGTGGTGGGGGGGTAGACAACTCAAAAATTTTGGACTATGAGATATTTGTGATTTTTATGCACCTATATCTATATAAGTACATTTAATTACAAACTAAACAATAAAACTTTACCTCTTGAAAACATTTTGATAATTGTCGCAGAAGAAATGATTTATATTACCATTTTTGAATCACTCATTCTACTTCTGTAAATATTGATAATTGCATTATCAAAACTTAAGATCAACATAAAACCAAAATTTTTGAACTTTATGATGAAAAACAATTTGACAACACGTAATTACACACTTTCCGATATCAAAAAGTAACTTTATTAAATTTTCTTTTAGAAAATTATTTCAAAAACTTCATTTTCACTTTGAAATGAGGTGAATTTTATTAAAAATGAATGATATATGAGCAATTACATATGCGTAGCATCAAGTATATTTGTACTTTAGACAGGGTCGCCAAGTTTTATTATAAAAATTTCTATTATTTTCAATAAATTGATTATATACAATTACTAAATAAATATGAAATATTGATTTTAAAATAATATAAATGCCTTGAATTTCGTTAATGTTAGCTTTTAGGTATCTTTTGTGTATAAAAAGAAGTTTTCTGCAATGAAAATAAGTTGTTATCCCTGTCTAGCAGACATTAATTATCATGGTTATCAACTCAAAATTAGTTTAGAACGCAAAATAATTCTTATAGTCATAGAGGCAAAATAAATCATAATTAAAAAACAACTATATAAAATCTAACTTTATAATAGAGTAACGGGGTATTTCTTCGCTTAGCCGATATGATTCTTCTTTACAGGATAGCTTCTCATAATCCTGGGACCACCATCCAAAGAGAAATCGCCCCCAACAAAAAAATCTGGTTATTAAATTAGAAAATCGAGGATCCTCGGGGCATAGCAGCTAGTTTTATAAAAAATAATACTCTTTCAACCTTAATTTATTGGTTCAAAAAGATCTTTCAGCCTTAATTTAATGGTTCAAAAAGATCATTTTATACGTTTATAATAATAAAACAGATCTTAATGAACAGGGACAGATTATCGTAGTTGGCATCTCTGATCTCAATGCCGCGTCAAATTGCTTATGTCCGGAATAATTATTTGGTATAAAAACAAGCTTCACTATCACAACAAACTTAATTTGATGAATTTATTAGGTTATTAAACGTTAAATATGCTTAAGAATCTATTGTTTTAAAGTAAAAATAATTTAGATTTCTTTTTTATTTCATATATAAGTTTGAATATATACATGAGAGGCATATTTTGTATATATATAATTATATAAATACTAGTTGCTATGCTTTAATTATAAATATAAAGCTTCTCCAAATAGTCCAACCAATTTGGACAAGTATTTTCTGAGATCTTTAGCTTTACACAAATTAAACAAACCTTACTACTTTGAATTATAGAATGTACGTACGTATAGGTATATTTTAAAAAAACAATTTGCTGTTAAACTTTTAAAATGAATTAATCCCTTTTAAACTTTTATTAAATATTAATAAGCTTCGATCAAACTTTTAATGGGTTAAGACATGAATTTACAAGGTTATTGTTTTTTGACAAAATAACGATTGATTGCAGGTAGCTGCCAAAACGACTGGTTTCACAGTCTAAGTCAGCACTTAATAGAACCGTTGTAGGAAGATCTAAGATAATTCAGAAATAGTTAAATACTATATATAAACACTAGCGGCTTCGCCCCTAGCCTCTAGGGGCTTTGCCCCAAGAGGTTTGATCAACCTAATTTTTAGTATTTTAGATTGAAAAAGAAAAAGTAAAAAAAATTTTTTTGGGGGGGGTTATTTTTCATTTTTGGGGGGGTTGGGGGTGTCCCACCCCCCAGGAAAATAGCTTAAAACCATCACAGGACCAGTACGTATATTCCCTGAAGAGTAGAGCCCAATCGGTTCAGTGGTTACTGAGATCTTAAGCTTCAGACGGACAGACAGACGGACAGACAGACAGACATCGTTCTACTTTGTATTATAGATATAGATATAATGACCAGTACGTACATGGGCCCACCAAACTAAATAATCTCAATAATAAAAAAATTTGCGGATATTTTAGTTTTGTAAATCATTATTACCCGACCACATAAGGCATTGTATTGGTTCTATTGAAGGGCTGATAGAAATTGTGCTCGATCTCGTCCGCGTTTCTCAGCAAGATGCCTAAATTTTTTTTGATAAAGAATAACCTTGTAGTTTGCAGGGATAAGGGATGGGAAACGTAAGAAAATATTATTCCAGGCCTATTTTCCAACTAGGCCTAAAAAACTAGTTTCGGGATGACGCAGTAGTTAGATTTGAAAACTATGAACAATGATGAAATAGCTATTATATGAATGCAAAGAAAAAAAGTATAGAATAGAATTCAGGTAGTTGATTTCACCAATCATAAAATATAATAAAAACTTTCCAAAGAACCAATATGTTAGTGGCTTTAAGTAGAATCCCGTTATTACTTCGCCAACCCCCCCCCTCCCCCATTTAAAAAAAAGTTTTTTTTGAGATGGTTAAATCTGATTTATTTTCAAACATTTTTAATTTGTATTTAGAAATGAACACCGCTTTAGCCCCCCAGCTTTAATAAATAAATTAAGTAGATTTGAATAAGTACATGGGTAACATTCTATCAACTAATTGTTCCATAGCATACATATAAATTAAGAATTTAAAAAAAAAATTAATTTTACGTTAAATATTAACAAAAAAGTTCAATTAAGTGTGCATTGATTTTTACCAAAATTAATGAAAATTTTTTTTTAACAAAACACAGTACACTTTTATTTACATATTGAACTAGTTTTGTATTTGTAATCATTTAGGTGGGTTATCAATTCCACATGAAATGTAACTTTTAAATTGTCTAAAGACAATGAGTTTTTCACATTGTTCTAAAGTATAAAATGTTGAATCCTACTCAGTCTTCAAAAAACGATCTCTCAATTTATGTTTTGCTATATGGACATTTATTAATGTGTAGATTTAATAATAAGTTGATGTGATTGAACGTCATATATATTGTTGTCCTTCTGATAGCAGAAACTTTCCATTGTTGTCTTTCTAATAGCAGAAATTTATGTTTGCTTGAATTAATTTAGCCAATAATGAACTGGGGGACGCGTTTGTTATTAATAATTGGTTAATGCTAAAAGCAAGTTTCAGGTTATTGGATATTGGCCTACAGCCAATGAGGAACTGGCGAAAATGAGTTGATTTTATAGGCAAAAAAGAAAAGTTGCCCCATCACTTTTAAAAGGAGGCTGAGACCTAATTTTCGGCCAGGTTTCCCATCCCTTATCCCTGGTAGTTTGGCCTTGATTGGTTGCTTTAAAAAAAATATCTAATTTAGAAGAACAAATTTTAAGGCATAATTTGTTGAAAATCCCTTAAATATTATTTTACTTAAATCTGCCCAAATGTTAGTAGGATAAACTAGACAGTACTTTAATTTAATTAAAAACTATAGGGGTATATTAAAATTGAAGTGGATGTACATATTTTTGTAATTATGTATGTTAACTTATATCTAATCATTGATTGAATGAAAGAATAAAATAATTTGAATGTTCCCTTTCAGCGTTATGTTTATTATTGCACTTTAATTAATTTGAAACTATTTTCAGAAATAATGCTAAATTGAAGATGAGCGCTATACCTGAATCAAGCTCCGCCCCTTCTGACTTGGAAAAGAAGAATGAGGATAACAAACAGAAACAGAGCAATCTACAAAGAATTCAACTAAGGAAACAGTCAGTCCGCGCCTGGCCGGCTGAAAAGAAGATCGAAAAGCTCGGTATCTATTCTTCCTGCAAAGCTGATGAAAACTGTAAATGTAACGGGTGGAAAAACCCCAATCCCCCTCCAAATCCACCTAAGCCTGATGCTCCCAGTCAAGTGTCAAGTCTGAATGATCCATGCCGTGGATGTGAACATAAGCTGAAGGATCACGTATCCCACCTGGAGACTGTAGGTGATGAGGAGTTGGACCGTCTATTAGGGATTGTCGTCGATGTTGAGAATTTGTTTATGTGTGTACACAAAGAAGAAGATTCGGATACAAAACAAGTTTATTTCTATCTGTTTAAGCTTCTTCGTAAATGTATTTTGCAGTTGTCCAAGCCTGAGGTTGAGGGACCCCTTGGAAAGCCACCATATGAAAAACCAAGCATTGCTAAAGGGGTCACAAATTTTGTCCTTCATAAGTTTACTCACTTGTCCCCCAAGGAATGGCAAATGATGTACGATTTGGCAAAGATGTTCCTGCATTGTCTCAACCACTGGAAGCTCGAGACGCCCTCAACCCGGAAACAATATATGTCACAAGAAGAGCTGGCAGCTTACAAGGTCAACTATACCCGTTGGCTATGTTTCTGCCATGTGCCTGCATTTTGCGATTCACTGCCTCATTTTGACACTACCCTCATCTTTGGCCGCACTTTTCTTAAGTCTGTCTTTCAGACAATGCGCAAACAACTGTTGGATAAATTCAAAGCAGAAAAGGATAAAATGCCTCCAGAAAAGCGGACTTTAGTTCTAACACATTTCCCAAGGTTTCTGACTTTACTGGAGGAAGAAATCTACAGTCCAAACTCACCAATTTGGGATCCAAACTTTACTGGTAAAACTCCAGCTCATGTGTTGGCCGCTGTACAGGCCCAGGCCGCTACTGACCCAAGCGGTGTAGTCTCAACTCCAACTGCTGGTAAGAAACGGCCGGCGGATGACGACACTGGCGGGCAACCGGACATGAAACGGCGGCGCTCAGAAGACGAGAATCTGGATGAGGCAGTCGCGGAAATCGTTGCTGAACTAGAAAATTCCAAACAGAATTCACAGTCAATGTTTCCGGAGCATGCACCTAGAGACGAAGCTGCAAAAATTGAGGAAAAGAAAGGACTATTGGAATTCCACTGCATTGCTAATAGTTTAACTGAAAAAGTATCTCGCCAAACAATGTTGTGGCTAATAGCCTTACAGAACGTGTTCTCCCATCAGCTTCCGAGGATGCCAAAGGAATACATCACGCGCCTGGTATTTGATCCAAAGCATAAAAATCTTGCCCTTGTGAAAAATGGCAAACCGATTGGTGGAATTTGTTTTAGAATGTTTCCAAGTCAAGGATTTTCTGAAATTGTGTTCTGTGCTGTCACTAGTAACGAGCAAGTGAAAGGTTATGGTACACATCTCATGAACCATCTCAAAGACTTCCACATTAAAAATGGCATTCATCATTTTCTTACGTTTGCGGATGAGTTTGCCGTTGGTTACTTCAAGAAACAAGGATTTAGCAAGGATCTGAAGCTTCCAAAGTCTGTTTATGGCGGGTACATAAAGGAGTATGAAGGTGCAACTCTTATGGGCTGTGAACTGAACAATAAGATAGTCTACGTAGAATTTACGGCCGTTGTCAGAAAGCAAAAGGAAATTTTAAAGAAGCTAGTTGAGCGACGACAGGCAGAGATACGAAAGGTTCATCCCGGACTAACCTGTTTCAAGGATGGTATTACAGAGGTCCCTGTTGAGAGTATACCTGGAATCTTAGAGACAGGCTTTGCACCTCCAGCAGCCAAGGCAACCAGGTCTAGTGAGGAAAGGATGGACCAGGAGACCCTATACAACACACTCAAGACAATCCTGCATTCTTGCAAGACTTATCAGTATTCCTGGCCTTTCATGCATCCCGTTGACAGAAAGGCTGTTCCAGATTACTATGATCATATCAAGTTTCCCATGGATTTCAAGACCATGACAGAGAGGCTGAAGGCAAACTATTATGTCAACAAACGCCTGTTTATCGCTGATCTCAAGCGAATGATAAGCAACTGCAAGGCATACAATTCACCTGAAACTGAGTACTACAATTGTGCCTCAAACTTGGAAAAATATTTCAACACCAAGCTTCGTGATCATAATCTTTTGTAATTATCTTGTTTGTAATAGATATTTGTGTAGTTTAATTAAAAGGAAGTGGGGAATTTCTCGCCTTTTTCGTACAAATTGCATATAACTGTGACTGAATCGAATCTATCGGGTATATATTATGTTTGGTGAATCAGTTATAAAACCAAATAAATCGATAAAATTTTTTTCTTTAATTAAGAACAAGCCATATTTTTCTAGCATAAAGATAATTTTCTATCTCAATTTTTTATTGACTTTTATTTAATTACACGTGATTATGAAATTTGGACAAAACAGGTGACCCCCAACCTTTTACCTAAGAATTAAACATTTCTCATTTTGTTTGATTTATCCTTATTTCTAGTATTGTTTTATTTATGAAATATTATTGTACCCCTTCAAGGTTATTAATATCATTCGTAGTATTAAACCTAAGCGTTCCACAGACATAAATGATGTCTCGATGTATGTTCTGTCTCGCTGTGCTGATACCATTGCCACTCCCTTAACACATGTTTATAATTTATCACTTCAAAATGGCACTTTTCCTGAAAAAATGAAAACTTCCAAAATAGTTGTCCTTCACAAATCAGGTTCACTCAGCGAGGCAGATAATCATCGAGGAATTTCACTCATTGACAACTTTTCCAAGCCCATTGAAAAATATGTCTGTGAAACGCTGGTTAAGTTCTTGGAAGATCGGTCTTTTTTTAGCAACCGCCAGTTTGGCTTCATGAAAGGAATCTCAACCTTTCACAATGTATTGAACTTAAGCACATTGATCACCCAAGCACTCAGTCGAGACACTTCCTGTATGGCCATATTTTTGGACATAAGGAAGTGTTTCGACATGATAAATAGGGACATCCTTTTTAGCAAACTGGAGAATTCAGGGATAAGGGGGGTTGCACTTGATTGGTTCCGTAGTTATTATGCAAATAGAAAACAGCGTGTATATTTTAAGGGCCTTTTCTCCTCCACAATTGAATTCATTATCATTGGCGTACTTCAGGGGTCAGTCCTGGGACCAATTCTTTTTTTGATTTTTATCAATGACCTTGTTTCATGCAGTGAAGAGATCCTAATCAATCTCTTTGCTGATGACGCAGTGGGCTTCATTGAAAAGCAGAATATTATACAATTGATCAACCTTGCAAGGGAGCTTGTCCCCAGACTGACCCAATGGTACAATGCCAATAAACTTCTTATTCACCCCCGCAAGACCAAATGTATGGTCTTTTCCTCCCCCCGTGAGATACTCACCCCCGCTGAGCTCGCCGCTAAGACCAACTTTGAAGTCTATGTAAACATGAATAATCATAATGAAAATGATGAGTCAAAAATCACTAAGTTGGATCTTGTGAGCGGTACCAATGAGGGTAGTATCAAACACTTGGGAATTCAATTGGACGAGAAAATGAAATTTTCTTATCATCTTGAAAAAGTCTATAGCAAAGTCTCTAAAATAATTTATAGTATGAAAGTAATGCGTCATTTGTTGGACAAGAAACACTTAAAGCTACTCTATTCTTCTTATATTAAGTCGAATATCGAATATTGTTGTCTCCTGTTCACTGCCTGTCCTATGTATCTGTTAGCACCAATCATTAAGTTGCAGAAGCAAGCCATTAGAATAATCGAAAATTTACCTAGCAGAGCTCACACAGCTGAATTCTTTAAATCTAATGGCATACTTCCATTTAACCTGTTAATTGAATTCAATGTTTGTAAATTTATGCACGCCTATAAATTAGGCAATTTTCCCAAAATTTTCGAAAACACCTGGAACTTTGTTCAAGACAGACATACGTATGGCACTAGGAACAGGAACAACTTTGCTTACGAACCGGGCACCAATAGAAACTTTCTCCTGCACGCCCCTCTTAACTCTTTCCCAACTATATTCAACAACCTTCCACTTGAAATTAAACTAATTGATAATAAAAATATTTTTAAGAAAAAATGTTTTACTTATTACCTAAACAAGATTGAGTTTTAAAAAAGCAAATATTTTAAAAAAGCAAATATTTTATTTTTGAAATTAAACTGACTGATAATAAAATTATTCTCAAGAAAGATATTTTACTTACTTATTACTTACTTTCTTAAAAAAAGCAAATACTTTATTTTTTCTCTTCCTCTATTTAACAATTTTTTGTTCTAACTAAGTTTCTATTCGTATCTTTAGCCCTCGACTTTTTGTAAGCACTTAATTTCTATATCAAAAAATAATAAAACAGCATTTCTTTAACCTCAAATCTCAACGAGTAGGTTCCGTAGGAACCGACATACATACCTATGTATAGAGTAGCTTTAGCATAGTTTGTTTCTTATCCACTTTATTCATTTTACATTTTATATTTTGACTTTGACTTCTTCTATTATATTATATATTTTTTATCAAGCAACTAACGAATCGCGCAACCTCTACCTCTATTTTATCTAATAAAAAAAATAACAAAGTTTTTTCATAATTTTGACCAAAAATATATTTATTTATTCAAATTTAGATATCGAAAATTTTGTTTAATATATGACTATCGCTGACTGGACTGGTTAAGCTCATGTAGTGGGCATAGCCATCTACTCGTCGTAGTCGCTGGAGTCATCGACGTCGTCGGGTTCCTGTTGGAGGAGCTCCTCCACAAGGTCCTGCTGGACGGTGACCAAGCGGTCCATGGTGGCGATGGAATCCATGTTGGCCTGGAAGGAGCGGGCGTACGTGGGCATTACTGAAATTAGCCTCACGACTAACCCATAGTTGGAGTACATCATGCGGAGGATCTCCTCATCGATGGCGTCTTGGCGGAATCTCCTCCACATAAGTCTGTCGCCCTCGTACACGACGCCCATTAACCTCCTCTTGACCATAAACCAGAGGTCCAGACAGCGCCTGTCTACCCCCGGAAATGGGAGTAGATCAGGCACTGCCGCGAGGTTCAGCAGCTGCTGGACGCCGTGCACGGGTGCAGGATCATCGATTTCATCGCTTGAGTTCAACATGGCGATGAGCTCCTGCACCTGGTCTTGGAGGGGAACATCTTCTTCTCCTCCAGCCTCCTCCGGAACTTCCGGCGCCCCATCCGGTAAAGCACCTTGGCCTTGTCCAACTTCCTCTTCTTGATCTGACATTTCTGAGACAATTGAACTTTGACCCTACCCACCCCCATATTTATACCCCCCTTGTGTCTTAATACCATGCATTATTCAATCTTAATTTAACTTATTAATTAATAAATAACTTTCCCTACTTCCGATTTCCCGCGTATTCCCCCTATGCTTTACAACCAATTGTCTCCCCCCCGCCCCCTCTTTTGCTTTATTCTTTTGCTTTATTCTGCCGTGCTTTACCGGAAAACCACTCTTCCCCCCTCCCCCTATTTTTCTCCCCCCCAGTATATACCAAACGATAGGCGCCGCTCCGTCTGTCTAGCTGGAAGTCACGGCCGCGCACAAACCACCCACCACTCCCCTTCTAGTTTTTTCCCCCCCTCCTCCCCCTAACCTGTTGAATTCCTTCACTTTTTTATGCTAATGAAAATTAATCCATAGCGAAATATTAACAGACATCCTATTACTCTATACATCCTTCATAAAAAAAAATAAAAGTTCATAGCAAGATATCTAGGATTTATTAAACAAATCAATGAATTTATGATAATTTATGATATTTTTAATACTTTTACTTTTTTGGATAAAACTAAACTGTATTATTCTTCAAAAACAATTTTATATTTCAATAGCCATATCAGTAACTTTTTGCAGTTTTTTTTCTGTTGATTCATTGTTGATTTTTGTTGATTTTTGTGAACATCATGTGGATATCTTGTATATAAAGTCGTAGAGAACTTGACCGTAACTGGTTCAAACCGGAAATGGCCAACTTCTGGAACTATAGCTGGAGACAGGCCCCCTCTTGAGCAGTTATCCGCTCAGCAATTTCACCCAATTTAGCTTCATGAAACTCCATGTCCTTGTTTGGGTTGTATAGTGTGAGGGCCAACTCGGTTTCTAAATAACCCTGTTGGTATAGAAGACGGGCTACCTCACGACGTACTTCGTCACTGACATTGTCACCATTAACTATATTGAGAAGTCGTTCATATGTTATTGTCAATCTATTGCGTAGCGGCTGCCACATTTGTTGGTATTCTTCCTCTCCGAACATTTCGTGTCTAAACAATAGTAAGATTTAAACCTCACTAAAGCAAAGCTATAACCAAATTACGCGCGCAATAGCACGCCACAGTCTTTTTTAACATGACCCACTTTCACCCTTTTACCTTCAAAAGGAGTGGAATCAATGGATTAATGATACGTTTTCGCCTTCCCTTAAAACCCCCTCCCCCCCCCCCCCTCTTCCTCTCCCATTTTGTTGCCCCATTCACAGCCATGCTGTGACCAGTTCTCAAAACACAAAAATCAGATTCCGGAGGAATCGAACCATACATATTTAGGGACACACTCCCATTATCAAAATACCAAAATCAGATTCCGTAGGAATCGCATATGACCTATTCTTAGGATTTTTTATATCCATTCTCAAAAATAAAAATCAGATTCCGTAGGAATCGAAACCAACCATTACACCTTGTTCACTTAAGTACACGATATGATTATTATTAGGGTATTCTTGTCCTTTTTTGGACTTTTCTTTGGTTTTTTTTTGGATTTTTTGGATTGGACCAAGTGTTATCGCGAAATTTGCCGTTACCCTGTAATTATTGGTGTGGAGATGTCCTTAAAACCCGGACAAAACTCCACTCTATAATGAAAATAATTTGATTTAAAGGAAACTGTCTATTTGGAGCTGAAAAGGGATCTCAACGGGAATAGCGACTCCTTATGGAGGTTTTGGTTCCTTAATTGTTCCGAATTCACGCTTGGAGAAGTTGCAACTGATAGTAGGAGGATGTCTGAAATACACAGCAAGATATTGTTTCATTGTTAAGATTATTATTTATTTGCACATATAACATTGTATCGGCTTGGCAAGCGTCAAAGTACACCAGTGGCTCCACAACCCTTAAAGGGTTATGCCAACTATCTGGTACAATGTTGCATGGAATTTTTATTGTAAAATATTGTCTCCATTCAATTTAAACTGGCCTGGTAACTAGGTGGAGATGAAGTTCGGCCAATTCCATGCTAGGTACTTAATAATTGTTATTATGTATATTATTATCTAACCTGCACCAAACACAACAAACCAGATGAATCAAACAAATCAAGCATAGTAACATAATTTATAGTATATATCTAATAAAATGTGTTGTACCTTTGGGGAAAATAAATCTTATCTTATCTTATCTTATATTTTTATGTAAGCCAAAGTAATAAGTAACAAGAATGACAATATCCATAAATAGCAAAGCATAAATAAATCAAAGATTTGCCAACTAAAATAGAGCAAATGATTAGGTAGTGTCCAGAAAACAGAGTATGTAATCATATGATCATATTTACTTTCAGCTAAAAACAGAAATTTCGAGTATTGAAATTTAATGTCATACAAAGTATTTCAGATAGACCAACGGACAAGTTAGTTATAGATTAGGTGATTATTTGATCATTGGAAATAACACAAGAAATCAGACGTCTATCTTAAATAACAGCTGAGTAAATCAAATTTGAAAATATAGAGTTGCTCCAGTTTCTACTTATTATTTTTGATACCTAGATAAATAATGAAAGATTATAGTCTCACTTTTGGTCAGCTTTACCATTAAAAGTTAAATTTCCTTACATTTAGAGTTTATCTTTTAACAGATCTTGTTAAAAATATTAATATTTGCTTTTATCCCATTTAAAGATCTATAAGTGAGAAAGATTTTTATTTATATGTTTAGCATTGTATTTTTATGTAATTTGCAATATGTTTTATAGAAGAATACATAAAAATTGAAATGGAAAATAAAAAAAATATAGTTTTGTGTAGTAATTTTATAAAAATTGTTTCATGTATTTGTAAATAGTTATTTATGTTATGTACTCTAATTTTGTTATTGAATATTTAAAGATAGAAAATGTCGAGGGACAATGATAGAGAATTTGCTGAGGTGAAGATGAAAACAACTGGCTTGGGAGCCATTATGGGACACATCCAACAAAATATTGAAACCATAGAGAAAGAAACAAAACCAGATCCTAATTCTATGGTTAGTTTACAATTATGTACACAAAATTATTCAAGAAAACATTAGAATTTTTTTATTTTCAATTGTATATGAATTTCTTAAACATGTGTGGGAAATAAGCATACTTATTCATTTAAATACTGTGCATTTTGTGGGAGGGAGGGGACATTGGGCTGTTTATCTCACTATTCCCTACAGTTTTATAATAACGTTTTCTTATTCGTTGGCTTAACAATCTTTGGAACTTTTATTGAATTTTGATTGTTTTTAATTTAGTTGAGTGTCCAAACGTTATAACCACTAATTGTAATCTATAGGAGTTATTTTGTGTATGATCATTGGAAATGTAGATTAATTTATCGGCCATTGTCTTATCCCTTTAGATCCCTGGTGCATTTTAGCGATTACCAGGATATATTTTTTTAACATGTTTGTTAGTATCCATTAAAAAGAAAATGTCCATGTAATATTTATCCTAACACAGGGGTGTATATTCTGCACAAGATTAATTTTTTTTCCCCGGCTGCAAAATTTTTTATTTTTTTTCCCTCCTAGTTTTTTCCAGCAAGGAAGGGGATAAAATGGAAAAATATTTTTAAAACTCTTTATTTTATTCATATCTTCCCCCCTCCCACATATTCTTTTAGTTTTTTTTTCACCATTGAGCGGAGAAAAATGGAAAAAATGCTTTCAGTTCTCTTAATTTTTACATTTTTTCCCCCCCAACCACATATTTTTTATATTTTTTTAACCCCCCCCCCCCTCAGCCGGGTCAATTTTGAAAATATACACCCCTGTCATAACATATCCTTTATTATTAATAAATGTTTTACTGTTTTAGTGGACGAACAACGTACCGTTAGAACAACTTTGTGATATAGGCCATGGACTGCCCAAGTCTTTTCGATCTCAACGAATATCCTCGTACTATTGTGAAACATGTGAAGTAGATCTCAATTCAGAGGTATGGTTTTTTTTACATTATATACCAAAACAAAGCTGATAAGTAAACTGAAATAATAAAACCAAAAATGACAACATCAATCAAAGCTTATTAAGAAATATAAAAACGAACAGTGACATATTAAATTGCCTAATCACCCTAGAAATCGTCATTTCAATAATCAGAGGAATATAATGGTTGTCAAATCAAGATGTTTTATATAGACCTACTGACTGAATGTAGAGTTGCTACGCTTTTTATAATACTCCCTAACTGTTTCAGGAATAAGGACAAAATATTTAAAAACTCTCAATGTTACTAATGATAAGAATATTATTTATTAAGGTAACCTACAACACCCACATAACTGGAGCCAAGCATAAAAAGAAAGAAAAGAATAAACAAATGATTGCACAGAGAGGTGTTGCAGTGCCAGGGGTGGGGGATTCTCAGTCATTAGCCCCCCCTAAAGCCAAGAAGTCAAAAAAGGCCGCAATCGATTTTAGGGTAAGCTAAATATGCAAAAATTAAAAAAATTACATTTTCGATGCAGTTTTAGTGTCGCATGCTTTGTACATATTGTGCACTTCAAGATGTCAAAAAAAAATCATGAAAAAATCACCTATCACTTCAAAATGCCACGTACATTAATCCCACTGATTGTTAATTTCCAAAATACCAACCGTGAAGGTAGATATAAAGCATAGAATACAAGAGCACATTTTAATTTGATGATTTTATTTAAGACTCTTTTATTCAAGGTTTTTTCACTTTAATTATAAAATAACTGTTTTTTGTTTTGTTTATTAATTTAGATAACAGTAACCTAGTAAGTATGTTAAGTTACAAAACTTGGATTTACTGCCAATGTGCAATGGCTTAGTTCCCTTTGTTGTAAAAGTTTGTATCTGAAATAATATGATATAATTTCAAGAGGTTCGAATTAAAATACTCAAAATATTTAGGAACTTGTTCGGGAGTCCACGGAACCAGTGATAGGTCTACATTATGTTATTGAAATATTTCCAGAAGATACATCAGGTTTAAACATTACATTATTTTATCACCAATTGTATTAATCGGATCATGGAAAGAAAACGAAGTTGCCGGTTTCGTCGTTTTTTCACAGTAGCCTTCCTCCTATTTCTAGCCCCTGCGGGGGGGCTCTAGACCTGCGGGGCATATTTTCTAACCCTGCGGGGCAATCATTAACATTTACTTAACCTATTATATGAAAGTAACAGGATGTCTCTGTGTATCCAAGGATCTCGCTAACCGCGCTGGAACGAAAATATAGTTCTCCTTCACAGTGAAGCTTCCCATAGACCAATTAAAGGAATGTAATATTTTTGAGAAGGGCACCTCCACCCTCCAAAGAGAAATCTCCCCAATAAAAAATTACTTTCTAAAGAGACTAAACAATCTTAAGAAAATATTCGTATGACATAGGTTTTTGGTCCCTAATGAAAGTGGAATTGGCTAAAGGGGGAAACGTCAACTTACCATAATCCAATGGCACAAAAGAAAAGTTTAACCCCCTATCTAAGAATATACGGGCATTTTTTATTTTTAAAAGCGAAGCCTTTCAATAATATGGTTTGCCTTCCGTCCGTATGTACTATCGATTTCAAACTTTGCATGATGATTCCTATAATAGGTACGATTTAGAAAGTGTAGAAACTCCTACCAATTCAGAGCTTCGCTTTTATGGATGTTATCATTCTTGTTACTATATAGTTAGTTAATAAATGTTATATTTAGGTGATAATGATGCTATGTATTCGTGCAGCCTGTGTTGCTGTGATAGCACAGCTGCAAGCATGTTTGCTCATGTCAAAGGATACAAACACAGAGAGAAGTATCTGGGCATGAAGTATAACTTTGTGTCAGAGGACAAGAGGGTCATCCTGGCAGAGGCTAAGGTAAAATTTAATGTTTTTCTCAAAACAAAAGAAATTGCTGAAATCTGGAAAAATTTGTCGGGTTAAGCTAGGGGGAAAACTGGTGCTTAAATTTTGAAATTGATTGCCAGAAATCTGGTCCATTGTCCCGTAATACGACGTAAAATTTGAGTGTTGTTTTATTAGGCCATATTACACTTTTGTATGATATTAAAACATTGATACTTTTTTTTTCTAAAAAAAAAGAATATCTTTAAGCGTATTTAAAGAAAAACAGATTTTGATCAGCTGTAATATGATTTTTTGTTACAGAGGGTTGAATCAATAGAAGGTCGACGGCTAGAGGAAGTAGACACAATATTTGATGATCACAGATATCCTTGGCCAATTGGTAGAAAACCTGCTCATTTGGAAACAGGTAAGTGTCTTTTTTGACATATAATTCTTCAAAAGTAAATTAAATGTAATATACTTCTTTAAAAACTAAATTAAAGGTAATATGCTTCTTTAAAAATTAAATTAAATGATGGAGCCGAGTGTGACACTTTTTAAAAACCAAAAGTAAAAGAACTCAACTAAAAAAAGACCACTGAAATTTGGCATGGCAGTTGCCAAAATTAAACAATTTTTGATTATTTGAGACAATGTTTTAATTTAATTCTTTTGACTTCTAGTTTTGGTATCAAAAGGTGTCACACCCACCCCCTCCCAATTTCTGTATCTGAACTTACTCTCTATGTTTTTTATTTTCTGTATTTTCAGAAGAATCAGTTGAACGAAGATCCAGGTCACTGGAAAGACTCGACCCTGGAGGATTTAGTGAGAGTAGTGACTCACTAAGCAAAGATTTTTCCCGTAGAGGATATAATTTTAGTAAACACAGACAGGAGGACAACAAGGTTAAGCTTATTAACAGCACAGTAGCTCAGGTTAGTAGAGTTTTGTTTATCTTTGGTGGGTATTGTAAGTAGGGAGAGAAACTTCTACCTTTTTATCAAAACCCAATTCATATTATATTTAAACTTCTTTTATTTTTCATTGTGAAAGGGGTAGAAGGATAAATATCAAAATAGGGAAATTATTCCATATTAAAAGCGAAGCTTTTTTATAATTAGGGTTGGTCCGTCTGTCTATCCGTCCGTCACGGTTAGCTCTTTGGTTATTTTAGGCATGTTAGAGTTAAACTATCGATTTCAAACTTTGCATGGTGATTCCTGTAGTATTAAGGTACTATTTTGAAAGCATATCAACTCTATAGTCATTACCAAAATGTCCGTATGTTCATTTGAAACATGTTGATTTTTTACTTTTCTGACATCAAATTTGTATGTTAGAATTATCCGATTAATCTGATTTTTGGAATACTGATTCCTATTACAACAAGGTACAATGTTTTAAGAGAAGCATCTCTATAATTAAGTCCTAAAATGTAAGTATGTCCTTAAATAGTATTATGTATTTATACAGTTTTGCAACAAATTACTTACAATTTTGTTTATACTTATGCAATAATAATATGCTTATTGACTTCTGACACTCTGCAAGTGTTAAAGTTCGTTGGTCCTTCTATTTCAAAGCTATAAAAATATACACCCCTGCATTATAATTACTGGTGTAGGTGTTGGAAAGCCTGCAGGCCTCCCAGGTGAAGGATGAGGACGATGCCGAGATGGCCCACCAGGTCGCGGCGCATCTTATCAGAGCTCTAATAGAATACAAACAGTTAACAGGTAATTTTCAGCTTGACCAACATCGAAATTAATTCGTGAAAAAATCACGAAACCTAGATTTTCAGCTGTCGTTGGGGGCAACACATAGCAGAATTGACGACCTTTTAATCTGCCCCCCCCCAAAAAAAAAAAAATTGTTTTAGATTTATATTGCTTGTTGGCTATAACTTAATCCTGTGTATTTTTTTTCTTTTCATCAATTGCATCATGGACAAGCTAATAAAGGGAGAGAGGAACAATGTGGACTCCACATTGTTCCTCTCTCTCTTTATGTGGAGATCCCGTAAAATCACGCACCTAGTGTATATAAATTAGAAACTCACTAGAATGCCAAAAAATGTATGTCTAAACATATCCTATTATATAAAGTATATTATATAAATAACTAGCGGCTACGCCCCTAGAGGCCTCTAGGGACACGTAAAATTGTTTCTTTTCAATCTATTTTAAAATCAGCTATTTACCAAAAATATTTTTATGTTACCTATAGGTGGTGTTAGTTATGTTTTTAGCTAATTGCAAAAATGTCCGCAGGGCGGCGTTTTTATATATTTTTTTCGATTTCTTTGGGGAGGGTGGTGGTACCCGATTGGTTCAGCGGTGAGCGAGATCCTTCGGTACAGACAGACAAACAGAGAATTAAACAGACATCCTTTTACTTTATTATAAGGATATGGGCTTACTTATTCATGTTTGTAAACATATATTATTACTAGCGGCTTCGCTTATTTTTTTTTTTTTTTGGGGGGGGGGGGGGGGTATATGCCCTGCTCTCCTAAAGAACGAGCTTTCCTTTTATGATATTAAGAGAGATTATGTAGGAAATTTTTTTCCTGTACTGCTTCGAAACCGATTAATATCCGGTGGATTAGAACCGGTTCTCAGCCATACTGAAAACTTATTACAGTATCGTGTCATAAACAGTGTAAATATACTTTGATGCGATAAATAACTATACCATGATTTGGATAATGCTTTTAGTGTTTTAACGGGACAAAACAAAATATATGTTCGATTAATCATGCAAACAAGAACCAATAATCTTTATGTTTTTCAGTTGATCCTCAAGATGCCCAATATATCAAGTTGAAATCTGACAATATTTTGCAGCTGCTACATGATGTTGTCTCAGTAAGGTCAACTAGTTCCATCACACAAAAGTCCGTGGCCGATGATTTCCGAGGCAACATTGTTGACTACGGACATGGATCTACTTCAGGTTCTAGTTATAGTGATAATGTGTATAAAGGCCACATACCATCAGATACAGAGCGCAGACCAATTAAAAATCCAACATCTGCCGCGCTTTATGGAGAGGAAATATTTTCGCGGCCAACAAATACTCGAACCAGCGCAGAAACTGCGCGAAATGGCCGTAGCGGCGGCGGCGGCGAGCAGCTAGACGAAGAGGAGATAGAATATCGTCGGTATTTGCTCCGTATGAGCGCGGAAAGAAACAGCGGCAGTAGTAGTTTATTGATGGACAGAATGCGGTCGCCCATGGAATCTATGCGTGTCCATATAGATAATGATTCGCGTGGATATTCTATCGACGAGGAACGTCGTAATGACAATGAGAGTAATGGTCGTTCTGGCAATAGTGGACCTGTCATCCCTACCTATAGCTCGTCAAATTCTAGAGTGAATGATGCAGGCAGAATGCCTCGCTTTGAGAGAAGTTATAAAAGTGATTGGTAGAATTTATAAATTGGATCTTTGTTTTCTTTTTTTTTGTTAAGATTGAAATTTTTTAAATGTATTTCTTGATACTAAGAGCAGTATTTTTACTTTTGCCGGATACCCAAGCAGGGATGTATATCCTGCAAAATTGACCCTGCTAAATTGGGGGGGGGGGGGGGGGGGATAAAAATATGTGGTTGGGGGAAAAAATGTAAAAATTAAGAGAACTGAAAAGTAGGCAACATTTTTATAGAGTTCTTTAAGTATTTTTCCATTTTCCCCCCTCCTTGGTGGAAAAAACTAGGGAAGAGGGGGAATAAAAAATTTTGTACCAGGGGAAAAAATGAATCTTGTGCAGAATATACACCCCTGCATTCAAGTAAAGTGTAATCAGTGCATGTTTGATGTTTATTGTTCTAACCATTGAGACAAACCAACATCAGTAACCATATGTAAACATTGTTTATTTGTTAAATATTTCGTTATTGTAAGTCTAAATTTTATTTCATTAATAAAGCTTGTTAAATTTGGTACTTTTCAAATTATTTGAAAAATAATGGAGGTTGGGGTTCTTGTGCTCGATAGGCACTTTAAGGGAAAGCAACAACAAGTATGCTCTGAAGAAAATTACTGTTTATTTGAAAATCTTCAACCAACTTTTGTCCTACTTTCTTTTCAATTAATATGAAAATAGCATTTGAATAGTTACCTAATAAAAATTAAGAATATACCGTTAATTTTAAACTGAATTTTCCAAAAATATTTCTTTTATGATTATCTTAGTTTGAAAAAAGATACCTAAGTTGTTCATCTGATTTGTTAAATTAAAATTTGGCACATAAATTTAAAATTCGTTTTTGTTTCAGAGCTTAACAATCACTTGACCAAAGAATGTACAGGCGGGATCACCCTGACATACCGGGCATGTTTGATGCCAGGTTTAGAGAATACAATAGGCCAACTCTTTGGAGGGAATTTCAAACATATTGGCTAATATCACTAGTAGGTGAGGGACGCTAGATTTTAAATTGTTTTCAAGTATTTTAATACGCAAAACGTGGTCTATAACGATTCATTTCCCTGTGTCAACTAATATATCATTAAACTTCATACCACCCCTGCCGTTTTTTTTTATCATATTTCTCCACATATTGCCTACCTCGGCAAAAAATGTGAGTAAATTTTTTTGATGGCGGCGGAAAACGGAGAGGACGGGTGTCCCGCTTCGTTTTTTATGAAAGATACCAAAAGTTTGAGAAATTATTATTTAGATTTTTATTATATCTGTACGCTGTAAAAAAACATAAATTTTCAATGTCCTAAATTACCCTACTTGTGTCCTGAATTAGCTTTAATGACCCAAATCAAAACTAGGGATGGCAATCCGTCAAATTTTTGGACCGAATTCGGATTCTTACAAGAATCCGCCAAAAGATTCCAGACTCTTGTTTTTGGTGGATTCGGATTCCGGATTCTAGCAATATTTTAAAATGCTTTTTAAAAAAATTAAAATATTTAAGTGCTACATATGTCCTAAAAGTTAATGTTCTTAGTGTTCTCTATAATTCACTTCGAGAATCGAAACAGATTTTAAAAGATATTATATATAATGATGATAATCTTTGCTCTCAAAAAGGGGGAGTTTAAAGAAAAAACTCAAGACGCTAATTTTAGCATACCAATTAAGAATCCGAATCCGCTATTAAAAGATGGATTCCGAATTCGGATTCGGACAACCCTAATCAAAACAAGCAAAGATAATGGTTTAATTGTGGTTTTCGAAACATTAATTGATTTAATGTCCATTTAGCTTCTTTGTCCAAAACAGTTTTCATAATTCTGATCATACAGATTTAAAGCAAATAGGTAATCCATGAATATTTTCAACTTTTTCAGGATTTTTGATGATTTTGGGCGGATGTGTTACTTTAATTTGGAATGAAGGCCGTGCAGTGAAGACAGCTGTTTCACTTACAGGTTTAATTATACTTTGATTTGTTTAAACAGAGTCGAGAGAAACATTTTAAGATGGGAATTTGTGAAAGTTAAAACATATTTTTCAAGAGTGTTAACAAATAAGGAATATTATTCCCAAGAAAAAGGGAATGTGATTCTGTCAAACAATTCTAAGTGAAAACTTCCCCTCAACCCCTTCCCTTTTTTCTCCCCCCCTTCTTACCCACTTCCCTTTCAGTTACACAAAAAAAACAAGCTTTACTCCAACAAAATATTTAATTTTTAGCAATTTCAAACGGAATTAATTGGCTTAATAGCAGCCCCTGATTATTCATAAAAGGCCTTTGATTTACGTTATTACGATCATTAAGTTATTTTTTTCTTGTTATCTAACAAAATGATGTAATACTGATAATTTTATTATATCTTTAGATATCTACTTAATAATATTACAAAAGCATGTCCAACAATTTTCCACTTTATTCAGAGGGTCAGCGTGACATAACTATTCCTGAGACACTGGACGTGGTCTTTGATGAGAACAATGGTAAGCTGGTTCTCATATCTGGCAAGCTCAAAATAGAGGATCCTCTCCTTGATACTGACTATGGCGTAGCTATCAATTGTGTCAAGTTGAGGCGTGTTGTCCAGGTATGTAGTTAAGCTTTACAGAGAAATTACTTATACCACCCCAAACATAAATAGTAGGGATGGCAATCCGTCAAATTTTTGGACCGGATTCGGATTCTTACAAGAATCCGACAAAAATTCCGGATACTTTTTTTTGCGGATTCCGGATTCTAGCAATATTTTAAAAGGCTTTTTTAAAAAAATAAAAAAAATTAAGTGCTACATATGTCCTAAAAATTAATGTTCTTGGTGTTCTCTATAATTCACTTCCGAGAATCGAACCAGATTTTGAAAGATTTTAGATTTTATATATAATGATGATAATCTTTGCCTTCTAAAAGGGAGAGTTGAAAGACGCTAATTTTAGCCTACAAATTAAGAATCCGAATCCGCTATTAAAAAACGGATACCGGATTCGGATTCCAAAATTGACCAAAAATTGGGCGGATTCCGGATCCCGGATTCGAAAACGGATTGTCAACCCTAATAAATAGGCTTGAATCCTCTCGGTACCTAAAATGGAAAACTCTGTCAGTGAAGTATTTATTGATTGATTGATTAGCCATAGTTTCTTAAGGTTTGGACCTAAGTCATCATGGAGTAGGTTGAGACACTACCTAATGTATAGCCACTAGGAACATCTCAAGCTCCTTGTTCAAGCACATTATGGCTTGACCCGCGCTATATCATCTCCTCATTATTACCTCACCCTTGCCGAATATGGCAGGTGCCTTAAATTCAGAAGTTATTGAAATCTTATGCTTCAGAAACGATAAGAAACATTATTACCGTCTTTTTATAATGGATTACTGTATGTAATTGTAGTATATGGTAGGTATTTACATAACATTTATAACAACAAAGAATTATTCAGATGTATCAATGGTACGAGACAGAGGATCAGAACAACAATATGAACATAGAAACAGCTGATCATGACTCACACATTGAGAAAACTTATTCATACGCCAAGGACTGGTTTGAATACAGTATTGATAGTGATCACTTTCATAATCCATTAGGTATGTTAAATTCTTGTTATCATTTTCCTTTATATATTCAGTATTATATCGTTGTTACTTAATACCAGTGCCTGTTCGTCATAGATATTTAGGTGCTTACTATCTTTAATACCAGGGTGTCGGAGCCGTATAATTTTGATGCGGCACCGGCTCCGGCTCCTACCTTAAAATTAATATATCAATTTTTGTTTATTATTGAATTTGATAAAATAAAATAAATAATATAAAATATTTTGCTTTTATTTGATTAAAGCTATATAAAAGTAGAAGTATGTGTGTCTATTTGTTAAGTATCAATAGTTTTTCAGTTTATTATATGGAAATAGACCGTTGCCAAATTATAATATTACTTAAAAAAATAATTTTTAGCAAATCTGGAGCCGGAGCCGTTTTTAACGAAAAATACGGCTCCGGCTCCACCAAAAATGTTGCTGCTCCCGGCTCCGGCTCCGAAACACTGTTTAATACTCTAGGTTACGAATTGATGGGATTTTTAAAACTTTACTTACAAGTAATTCAGATGTATTTCAGTTTTCTGTGCCACTTTACTTTTTATTTAGAAATATACTTTTATATTCTGCTTATTTTGTTCTGACACTCTACAAGTGTTAATGTTCTTTAGTTCTACCGTTTTAGAGGTTCGCTTTATTGATGTCTTCATCCTTGTTTTTAATGATTGATTATTAATTTAGGTCACCACAACCCTCACCATGATCAGTGGCCAGTGAACAGCACCATCCAGGTGAACCCGAGGGTCAAGATTGGCAACTATCTGCTTGGCAACCATGTCAAGGACAAGTATGAAGATTTCAAGGCGTTCACCAGTGATCAAAAGCCTAAAGTAGATGGATTTAAGATTTATGCAGGTTGGATTTTTTAAACAAAAAAGAACAAATTTCTATGTTTCAGAAAAATTAAAATAATTTCCCTCTGTAAACTCTGAAATTAGAAAATAATAAATGTTTTTTAGTTTTTCAAAGAATTAAAAGGTATTATTTTATTTAACAAGTTAATAACAATGAAAAGATGCACTTTATTCATATTTTTATTTGTTTCATATTTTAATGTCAAATATATATATTGAAAGCAGCTTATAACAATAACGAAAATAATTAAAAATACCATGAAGCCTATCCGTTATTTTCAGCTGTCGTTGGGGGGCAACATATAGTAGAATTGACAACTTTTCCATCTGCCCCCCAAATATTATTTTAGATTTATTTCGCTTGTTGGCTATACCTTATACCTGAATTGAAAGTATTTTTTGTTGACTTAGCTTTTTCTTTAATTAATAACACCCTATTATATAGAAGCAATTTTAAGAAGACTTTTGAATTTACTTTAAGATTTATCGTTGATCTAAGTACCTAAGCTACTGTCTTTCTTTTAAGTCACAAAAAATTATAGCGCGTTTTTGTAAATAATAGATTATTGTTTTTAGGTCTGTATTACCACAGTTTAAACCTTTGGAGACCTGAAGTTGGGGATTACAGGCTCCAATTTACCTATGCGGGAAGAGATGGAGAGGAGGTAGAGTTCTTGTAAACCTTTTACACCAAATAAAAATATTTAATTTCTTTCTTGCTATTTATATGGCCCGAAGGACATCCAAAACATTTGCCTCTCAAAAGTATTTGTGTCTCTGTAAGTGAATAGAAAAGACAAATTTTATAAACGCATAATCAAATACTTTATAGATAAACATTTTTTTTAAAGCTATGTTTTGTGTTATAATTTTAGTTGTTGGCCTATCAATATGAAATTATGAATCACAATATAATATATTCTACACTAGTTTGTTTGTCAATAATTCCTTATTTTGATTTTAGTTTACAATCGTTGGGAAGCAGAGCGGGCGTGAAATACGTCCTTTTAGAACAACTTCAGGTGAAGACCTGTTGATCCTGCATCCAGGCATCAGAACTGCGCAGGATGTTTTCAGAACTGAACATTTCAATAATAAAACAGCCACCTGGATGTACAGACTAGGAGGTAATCACTTTGTTTTTGTTTGCTTTTGATATTTCAAAAATCATTTATATTTGCCATTCGTTTTTTTTGATTACAAGATACCTTTAAAATTTCCTCACTTAGTTTTCCCAGTGACAAGGGACAATGATTCTGACAAACTACCCTCACCCTTCTTCCCCACTTCCCTTTAGTTACAGAACAAAACAAGTTTTCTTATTTTGCTGAATCACGGCCCCTTAATTTCCAAAATAATAGCTATATTGATGGAAATAGATTACGTAGATTACAATAAAGTTCTCGGAGACATTGGTCAATACGTTCCTCTATAGTCATAAGGGAGGAGGGGGGGTGAGGGGGTATCGTTAAATGAGCCAGCCGGGAGAAACATTTTAACATGGAATGCGAGAATCTCACAATATCCACGTATTCTATATCCATTGGAATATTTTAATTTTTTCCATAAAAAATTGTATCTTTCCTTCAAAATATACATCAAAACTTAAACAAGGAAGACAACATCCATAAGTAGTGAAGCACAAAAAAAAACATGGAAGTTTTTCTTTAAATTACGGGAAATTTAACTTTGATATGCTTAACTACAAAAATTTTGAAAGAAAGAAGCCGAGAAAATCACGTTTCCTCCAGTTTGTCTCTTACGGACTGACGGACATTTGGAATTATAGATAGATTCGATACTAAAAATGATTCCTTTATTATAGGTTGGTTGATCATGTTTATTGGGTTTTCATGTGCGTCAAACTTGGTTGACCTACTAATAGCAGAACACTATATACTGCGCCAAGTATTTGCTCCTAGAATTGCTCCAATTCAAATGTCGGCTTCCATAGCCCTGACTCTTACTCTGATAGGTATGTATAAATAGTAAATACCAGGAATAAGGAATACCTAGCCAACAAGCGAATTAAATCTAAAATAATATTTGATAAAATGCCCTCACCCCCACGACAGCTGAAAATCACGTCTAGGTTTCGTGATTTTTTAACAAGGTTTATAACCATTACAATTTACCAACAAGCAAAATAAATGCATAAGCTAATTTATTCCCTAAATAACATCTGAACTTATAAAATAATTTCCATTAACTTCGAAACCTATCAATATCCGATAGATTACAACCGGTTCTGAGCCTGAAAAATCATGTATCGTGTCGTATAATAGAAAATCCTTTAAGAGATTTTAAAAGTTTTCTAGTCAAAAGCTATTATAATTGTTTATTACTTTTAGGAGTGTGTTGGGTGTGGTACCGACCCCTAATTGGTATATCACTTGTTGGTGTGGCCACAGCTCCTTATATTGTACCAGCCATCAAGCATATTTTTGGAAGGAGGTCTTCATTACACAGATTTGATAGACTGGACTAAGAATAAGAGTTAGGATTAACATGCAAGTTGCAATGCAAAGAAAGCTGGCTTTTGTTTCATAATTGGTGGCATAACAAAATTTTAAAAAAGTAAACTGTCAAATATAAATTTTAATGAGAATCCAAAATTATATAACATTTTCTCAGGGATATGAAAAATATTTTCTGCTAGTTTTTAGGTATCATTTTGAATTTTACCTTATTAACTTTATATAATTTCATTTTACTATGACAATATGAAGTAAACATTTTCATTGCATCTTAAAATGATCAAAGATTTTTGTCTTTTATAATGTTGGCCTTAAGTAGTTCTTTTGCTACATTAATGTTCCTGTTTTCAACCTTTCTAAATATTAAAGCTTTTATTTAAAAGAAAATTAAAAATAAATATTGAATCTCGAAGAAAATGAAATCACTATGAAACATTGTGTCAAATCTAGTACCATCAATATATTATTTTGGTTGTTTTGTTCTGTGATTCGTCTTGTACTTGTTATTCAATTCCATTTTATTGTTGTAAGTTTTAAAAACATTCCAACAATATTTTATTTAAACAGTCTCATCCACAATCACATTATCAATTTTGTATCGACCTAAAACTAAACACTGTACTTTTATAATGAGTAGCTCTGCAACTTTACACGATTGCTTTATTTACGTTGGGCTAGACTCAACATTTATTACCCAGTTTCCTTCACAATAATTTACATTTCTGGGTTGAATCTTAAATAGTGTAATCTTAGTGTTATTGCGCAACTTATGAATAAATTTGTTATTGTTTTAAAATCTTTCCTGTATATTATATTACCCTTGTTAAATTGTGCTAAATTAACTGTGATAATGAAATAATACATCTTTAAAAATGAATTATTATTTAACATAATTGTCTAGTCAAATTTCTGTAATAACATTTTCGGACCATGGAAAGTAGTAGGTTTCGTCTTGTTTTCACAGTAGCTTTTCTCCTATTTCAAGAAGCCCTTGCAGGGGGCTTTAATCCTGCAGGGCCAATTTCTTAACCCTGTGTGGCAGTCATTAACATTTACCTAACCTAACCTTGAATAACTTAACAAGAGCTTCTGTGAAAATAAGAAGAAATCCGCAACTTCGTTTTGTTTCCATGATCCACATTTACATTATATATTGTATTTCCAATGTAAATAGAAGTATTTAAGTCTTCCCTTCAAGCTATACCTAGAGATTAAATTTTTTGCTCAATTGATTTTTTTTTTGGGGGGGGGGGTAGGGGGATACACAAGTATGGGACAATTAATATTAAAAAAAATCCCTCAACATTCACACTCATTTCTGAAGTGTGAAATTCTGCTTTTGATTTTTTGAAAGCAGTAAAAATTGGGAGAAAGAAAAGTATAGAATTTATTTTAACTACCATTGTCTTTTCCCTCACTGCATAATGGGGGTCAACTTAATTTTTGCAAGTTCTGGTCTATGTGACCCCCCCCCCCCCCCCCCAACCACCGCCTCTGTAAGGTTGAGGATTTTAGCCTAATTCATGAATAGAAAAAAACAAAACTTAATATTTATAAATAACAATACATTAGAAAAGGTAGGTATTAAAAAACAAAGTTTAAATTTGATTTCTAACAAATTGTGTAGACTTTAATAACTACACAACTTTTAGAGTCCTGTAAATATTTTATATTTGTTTTATTTTGATGCAATCCTAGAAATAAATTCTTTTTTAATGTTTGAATAAACTTTTCTTCAATACCATCTTTACTTTCTTATTATGATTAAAATTAATAACAATAGATCTGATTAAAATTTTAGAATAAAATATGTTAACTATGAATTAAGGCCACAAATTTAATATTGATAAAAATAAGGATGATAACGTCAATAAGAGCAACATTTTATAATTAATAAATAAATGAAAACAAAGCCAGAAGGTAGCTGAAAAAGCCTCTTAGTTTATAAAATTTTATTAATAATTTAGAAAAACAGTAATAAGTTGAGCAAGAGAAAGAGTTTTGTCAAAATTTTTCAAGTTCAAATTTAATCCAGGAACTTTAAGGATGGACGTACAGACTTAAGTGAGTGAAATAAATATAATGTAGTTTTGCTACAATGATGTAAGAAAAAAAATTGTGTTTCAGATGATAAAAAATGTGTGATAAATTTTCAAATGATGGTTTTAACTGTTGGCGGACATCAGTCCGCTAATGCGGTCGGACTCATACATGCTGTTCCTTGCAGATTGGCAAATCCACAAAATTTATCTATTTCCTCCGTCCAATGGAGGCATTTTAGTTGGAATCCCTGGGGGCCGCCAAAAAGAAAAGAAATTCCAAAATTTTCCATAGTCAAGCCAGGTTTAAATGACTTTTATTACAAACATACAAGAAAGCAATAATCTGTCTATTTAGTTTGCCCTTGATATGTTTTTTTAAATAGTTTCATAGGTCGTTTTATTTTCACTACCTTGTCAAATGCTTTGTTAAGATCAAGAAATAACATGATTTATTTTTTATTAAATTCTGTTAAGAAATTTTTATCGATTTTTTACAAATATATTTGTGAAAAAAAGAAAAGCTAATATTATTTCTCGACCCTTGGGAGTTAGCTGTACTAATATAATTTTTTGTATAGTTTCGAATTGATTGGACAACTCTATCAACTTCAAAATTATCCATTTTGTAACAAATAAGTAACATCCAATCTTTTTATAGAAGGGAAGAAGAAGGCTGCTGATATTTCTATAATTGCGGACAATATTCCCAGACCTCCTTACATTCATAATAAAGAAGTCATACCAAAGGCACCAATCATTTGGTCACATGATCAAATATCTAAGGTGAGAATCTGGAAGGGAGGGGATATTGGGCGGTTTATTACACTTGTCCACAAAGTTTTATAATAATGTTTTCTTAAATATTTTTATTGGTTGGTTCATTAAGTGGAGTGCACTTATAGTATTCTACGCAAGTGGTGATTTTGTGTATTAGTATTGGGGATGTACATATATTTATCGGCTATTGTCTAATCCCTTTAGATCCCTAGGTGAGAATACTGCAAGACTTTTTACAGAAATAGTGTGTCTTAACTTTAAGTTTGAAGAAAATTAAATCTAAATAATAGATGATTATAATTAAGTATGCTAAACGTAAGTAGGTAAAAAAGGAAAATAATTTGATGGACATTTGATCTTTTCAAAATTCTTATTGTTACAAATATTCCATGCAAGGGTTGAAATCAGTTGGACGATTTCAAAATGGCTAAATTTATGGATGTCAAACTAGTCTTGTTTCCTTTTAAGTTCTAATTAAAATTTTTAATATATTAAGATTCGAGAGTCATGTAAAGTAGCCAAAGAATGTCTGGATTTTTCCGGGAGCTTGGTAGAACCAGGTATAACAACTGAGGAAATTGACCGCCAAGCAAGAGAGTTTATAGTGCAGCGAGGCGCCTATCCATCACCTCTCGGATTCAAGGGCTTCCCCAAGAGCATCAGCTGTTCAGTGAACAATGTTGCCGCTCACGGTATACCTGACGCGCGCCAGCTGGAGAATGGGGATATTGTTAATATTGATGTGACTGTGTACCTGAATGGATATCACGGAGACTGTTCCTGGACGTATCCTGTTGGTCACGTGGACAGCCTGGCAGATAAACTAATGCTGGTCACAACACAATGCCTGGGTACGAATTTTTGTAGCAAAGCTTTTTTATTTGTTTTATGGTATGTTTATACGTCTGTCTGTTTATGAACGAGAGAAAAGTAAAGTAGAGTTAAGACGTTGTATACAATTTCTCTTTCCTCGCGCAAGCACAATCTTTTTCAACAACTAAACACATACAAAACGCTGGTGGTAGAGTGAGGCTACAACTTTCCAGTCCTTGATATATTATAGTTCAAACACTATTTTCACTAATTATTACCACAGGTCACTATTTTTGATCAAAGAAACCCTACCCGCCCCCCCCCCCCCCCCCCCCGCCCACATCATTCTTATTTTTGATTATATGTTTTTAGTATGTTTGTTTATTACTTTCACTATATTTGGTAATTGGTTTCTCCGAAAGGTTAGGCATAAGAACCCCCCCCCCCCTCCCCTTTATTTTTAATTTGTTTTAGAAATAAGAGAGGGGGTTTTAGTGCTGCACTGGAATTTTGATGGACAGTACTCTGTTTTTATTTAATCCACTTATTGTTAGATTTTTATAGCTTCGCTAAATATGGATTTAATTGTTCTTGCTATATGTTAATTACCTAATTAACTGATGTTCTCTGACTTTAGAACTTGGGATCTCCGTGTGTAAAGATGAGGAACCATACCGAAGCATTGGTCTGGCAGTTGATAGACATTGCAAGAAAAATGGATTTTTGCCCATACAATATCTTCTTGGCCATGGAATAGGTGATCACACTTTTAAGAATCATATACTAATGCCTCTTGGGGTACTTTAAAGGGGTTGGGGTTGCAAAATCACTTTTAAGTTTAGTTTGTAGAGATTGAGTAAATTTTTTTACTATGAGACTTTTGGTTGTTTTCTAAGGTGTGTCTATACATATAGAATAAGCTATATAAGTTGGAAAGAATTTTAATGTATATAATAGATTTGAAATCTGCATAAAATTTTAAGGATTTTTTTATAAAATTCATTTTTTATATAATTCTTTATTTAAAAGCTCTAATTTGTTGAATGATGTACGAAACTTAAGCTTCTCCAATCAGAGCGCAGATTGTTTTCAACCCACTAATCACAGATGTCCAAATTAATTAACTTAAATTGTATTTGCGCTTTTAGATAAAGAATTATACAAAAAACGAATTTTATAAAAAAAAATCGTAAAATTTTATTGAGATTTCAAATCTATTATATACATTAAAATTCTTTCTATCTTATATAGCTTAATATAGAAGTAGGATGTCTTTGTGTTTGTCTATTTGTATCACTTCAAAATTTGGACTTATCTTAGCTTTTTAAAAATTATTTCATAGGGATAGAATTGAAATTTAATTGTTTAATTTTGTTTTCTTGATGTTTCTGTAATTACATTTTTTATACATTCCGGAAAATATGACAATGGAGATAATTAACCAGCTACTCGAAAGTTAAATGTGGCATTGTGTTTATTACCAGAGGGAAAGGGGAAAATGGGCTATTTATTACACTAGTTTTAAACTGAATTTTGATTGGTTGGTTTATTAAGTTGAGTGTTCTAACGTTTCAACCACTAATTTTAATCTACTGAAGGGGCATTTTTGTTTCATTATTGCAGGGAATGTACATCAATTGATCGGCAATCATCTTATCCCTTTACATCCCTGGTCTATTATTTAGTTGGTTAATATTAGTCGTGTAGGTTTAAAATAATAATTTCCATTGTCCCCTCCCCTCTTGAATAGCTAAAAACTTTTTATCAAAACAATAATTTAAAGGAACTTTCTTCCATGGTCCGCCAGACATATACCACTGTCTAAACAGTTATCCAGGACGAATGAAGAGTGGGATGGTCTTCACTGTGGAACCTTGTGTTTCAGAGGGAAACAGGTATTAATTTTGAGTTTTACTGGAGAAAAGTGTTTGAAAATTAAAATCCAATGCTTCTGTTTGTCAAAATAAACTCAGGGATCTAAAAGGATGAATCAATAGCCGATTAATTGATGTACATCTCCAATGATGATACACAGAATTACCACTTTGTAGATTACAATTAGTGTTTTAAACAAATGAAAACTCGTCTTAATGAATCGACCAATCAACATTCAATGAAAGTCCCTAATGTCGTTAAGCTAACGATTAGGAAATCGTCATTATAAAACTTTGAAAAATAGTGTAAAAACAGCCCAATCCCATCATCCTCTCTGCAGAAAAGAGGATCTCATTTGATTTTAGGCACTTTGTATATAGTTTTTTTTTGAAATTATTAACAGGCATAACTGCTAATATTGCTTTACCTGTTGAAATTAGGGCAAACTTTGCTTTGCTTGATAAGATATCGGAATACTCTACTTTTCTTGGCGATATATTGATATGTGCTTTAATGATGAATTATTGGCAAATTCTGCCTTACTTGTTGTTCTTTGTCATGCTTTGCTTAACTTGATCCGTTGTGGCACTAACAAATAATTGTTATTTATCGCATTGTTTTATAGACAGATTTCCGGGGATATTAAAATGAAAAATAATAATATTAAAACCAGTTTTCTTAGACCAGAGGGGCCGAAGATAATAAAACTGGTATTAATTTTATGATTTTTATTTTAATTTTTAATATTCGTGGAGATTTGTCTGTGATTCCATGCTATACATGATTTTCAGTATGCTTAGAACCGGTTCTAATCCACCGGATAATAATCGCTTTCGACGTCATACTTTAAAATGTATTTTAGGCGAATAAGGTTATTGGAAGACGACTTTACATTGTTGACAGAGGACAACACTCGGACAGCTCAAGCTGAACATACTATTCTTATCACAGAGGATGGAGCAGAAATATTGACAACAACTTCATGACACATGATAAGATAGGGGACGTCAGTAAATGCCAGTTTCGTCAAGTTAATAATTTTATCAACCAAACCAAAGCTGAAATGCATATTTCTGTTAATTGGATAATGTCAAATGCTACAACATACAAGAGACGTTAAAAAAGTACATATTTTGGTTTCGTGTTCTCTAAGGGTTGGTTTTCTGTTGGCTGTTACCTAACCTTATACTCCTTATAGAATAGATACTCCTATGCGGAAAAGGCACTAACTGACGTCACCGTTTATATTTATTTTATATTGAGCAAAACTATTTTATATACAGCAAAACTAGTCATTTTTATACCGTATTTTTTGGGGGGGAGGGGTAAGGGGAAAAGGGCTTTTTAAGCAATCTGACTTTTCAGTTAGTTTATTTTAATAAAATGTGGAACTGTGAAGAAACGGCGTTGTTACTGTCGCTGAAAACCGACTTATTACGTTGATAATTGCTGAAAAAAAAATACGTTTCTGTTTTTATCAATTTGAATTCTGTTAGATATTTCATTGTGTTAAGTTTTTTGTTTTATACATGATTAATACTTGCAGAGAAATTAACAAACCATTATGATTCAGTTCATAGTTATTCCTTAACTTGTACTTTGGTTTTACAAAATACTATTTAAGAACATAGTTCAATAATTTTAACTGTCTTATTGTCAAAGGGGAGATTGAGGCTGGTGTGACACTTTTTGAAACCAAAACTAAAATTCAAAGGAACTCAACGAAAAAACGAGTTACAGCACTAAAATTTGTCATGTCAGATGCTTTAAAGAGATGTTTTCTGGAACTGTGAAGAGACTGGTGGAACCGCCGCCATCGCCGCAAACTGCCGTTTCCAGCCTTAATTTATTTGTGAAAAGTGTCAAGTAAAAATATATGAAGAATATGATGTCTCAGATGATTTAAAATTGTCAAATTTGGCAGAAAGGTATTTTTTTTGGCGGGAAACGTTTCTTCAAAGTTCTACATTGTTCCTCTTAAAAGCGACTGCTGTGCCAAATTTCAGTATGTAACTCGATCTTGGTAAGTTGACTTCCTTTGACTTTAGTGTTGGTTTTAAAAAGTGTCCCACCCGCCAACTTTCTTTATAACGTTCCAAATTTTGAGAAATAGGATTAAAGAGTAGCTGATAATGTTTTGTTAGTTGTTGATTTACATTCTGTCATTTATTACTATTGTTAAGCTTTAAATGCAATTCTTTATTAATGATATTTAATAAATATTTTCTATGTATTCTAAACTTACCATTTTTGTGCATTTTGGGGTATTAGATAATACATTTTTTCAAGGAGTGCCACTCCTCCCTTCTGTTTGATGTTTGGATTATAGTTTATACCCCAAGCGCATAAACTCGAATCTTATCTTTGATTAACTTTTATCGTTCATGCTGTTTCAGAGGTATTAACGGACTTAAAAACCAAAATATGTTTGCTGTCATGAATTACTGAAAACTAGTTATCATCAGAAATAAGGTATAATCAACAAGCGAAATAAATCTAAAATAATATTTGGGAGGCAAATGGAGAGGTCGTCAATTTTACGATGTGCTGCCCCACAACGACAGCTGAAAAACACGTATGAAATTGTGCCTTTCATTGTAGCTTCATACGTCGCTGGGTTGGTATCTGCGAATCAAGAACAACACCCCTAAATCATAAGGAGCATATCTAATCGTTCTAATTCTGTTTAAAGATTTGCTCCTTTGCCAAAAGAGGGTGATGAGTTTCCACAATTTTTTGGTTTTTAATAAAACGATAATTTGTTTTTTGACGGGTATTATTTTTTATCGATGCTGCATATTGAACCCCCCCACCCTTATCAAAATAGCCTAAAACATTCCATAGACCAATGGAAAACTTCCTGAGAAATTGTAGAACAAGAAAGGTCCAGCCTTTTACGAGATCTTATCAGGCTTAAAGTGAGACATACATCCTGTTACTTTAATAAGATGGTTGTTATCATGATTTTTCTCTGAACAGTTTTTATCATTTTTATTCTACCTTTTTTTTCTTCAAACGTGAAACTTAGGGCAATTTTTATAATAGGAAGGGGTGCAGTCACAAGTTCTAAATTGAATTTATGGTTCTTACAACGCAAAGGAAGTTGTGAGCATTTTTTGTTTGCAGGGAGGGAGGGGACATTTGGATATTATAATACACTAGTCCCCAAAGTTTTTATAGTTTAACGCTTTCTTATTCGTTGGCTTAACAACTTTGAGGACTTCTATTCGATTTTGATTGGTTGGTTCATTAAGTTAAGTGTCCTAAAGATTCAAGTATTAATTGTATTCTATATAGAGAAGGGATGATTTTGTGTATAATCATTTGGTATGTATATCAATTTATCGGCCATTGTCTTATCCCTTTAGATCCCAGATTTTTTTGCGTTAAATATTGAATAGAAATCAATAGCTTTGTTTTTCAAGGGGTGGTGGCTTTATTACTTGCCCCAGGCCTTTTCAGGGATGAATTGTACTAGTTTCAAATTTACTGAGGTTGAAGCATGACAGGAATTCATTATAAAACAAGTTTGCGCAACCAAAATTTAGGCCCCGCCCACGTATATTTACCTGTTCTTGTGTAGATAGAGAGAGAGATAATTTTCTTCTCTACCTGCTTATTTTATGTGAGCTCTAGCCAATATCAGTTTTTATTCAACAAAATTCAATTTCATACTTTTTTTTTCTAATATTAACTTTATTTTGGTGTATTTCCTTGTTATCTTAATTTTAAACACTTTTTTTTAATACATTTTTAAATTAATATGTACAAAGTTATGTGACTATGCATTTTATCGTTCTTGTTTGGTTAACGATTATTTCTGCCAAAGGGTGGAAAGTACAAACAGACAGGTTGCCTTCAAAATTAATGTTAAAACTATCAAACTTCCATCCACTTTTTATAAATTATCAAACATGTTTTAGACATTTATTGTACTAGTTCCATCTTCTTATCGATATCAAGTGACCAAGTTAATTAGCATTTATTGTAATTTATAACTCTTTGAACACCCTGTCTTCTTGTTGGCGATACGGGCCTGTTTGTACTATGCGCAATGGTAAATTCAAATGTACTATTCGTGTGTGGAGATACGTTCATTCGTACTTTCTTAATTTACGCATTTAGCCATATTTTACCAATTAGAATGATTCCCCATAAGAAGTATTAATTATCTTTGAATAACTGTATTTCTGATGAAGCTATTCGGTTGGTATTAATGTGTCAATTTCAGGTATTTCCAGAAAAATTGCATATATAACGAACGGTTCAATCATATATTTGCGCTTTGCAAGTGTATTTTGAGTTCTGCAAATCCTAATTAATTTTTAAAATTTATGAAATTATAAATTATTTACAATAAATGCATTGATAAATTATTAATTTTATTTTACTTATGTATATGTTGTTGAGTCATTTAATTCATTGTGTTGCATATTATAAGAAAACAGTTAAAAATTGTGTATGACTTAATCAATATTGTTAAAAGTACTCTTTTTATTGCATTCGTTTTTGCGTAGCAACTAGTTTATTTTGAGAGAAAATTGTTATATACATGTATATTTTTGCCATGATTATTTTTTATCAATTAGCGTGAGGATTTTATTCTCTCTGTGGTTCTCTTTTTGACAACCAATTTAAAAAAAAATATAATTCAAGATAGTTTCCTAACCAGGAAAATTCCGCTTGTTTACAAAATTACCTCTTTGTACCGACCAATGGGAGGCGAGCTGGGAACTGCTTTCTAGCCAATCACAGGCCGAGAGAACACTACGGAGTTAGAAGCAAGTTTTCTCAATGTATTTTTCATTGCAATCAGAGTAGGACTTTGAGGGAGAGAGAGAAAGAGCAAAATATAAAAAAAAGGGTACAACTACACAGGGGGATTCGGGGAATTGACAGGGAAAGAGGAAAGTAGTAAGGAGTTAAGAAACAAACTGATACACACACACACGCATATTTTCTGCTGCTGCTAAACTCTAACTATATTATAAATTTATAATAATACTCTGTTGTGCATAACTCAACTATGTATACTCTAAAATTTTATATAGAGAAGAAAGAGAGAGAGAAGTGAGTTTTTTTTCTCTCTGTTACTTATAATCCACATATCAGTGTTTGTTGTTATGTTGTTTGTGTGCTGAATATGTTATACTAATTATATACAAGCCATTGTTAAAAAGTTAAAATATTTGTGACATGCTCACAAATAAAACAGTGATGGCTACTATAACAGCGCATGTCACTACGTGATTGTTTGAAAAAGTTTGCATTTTTTATTTTTAATTGTGATATATGATGCAACCAAATATTTCAGAAAAGTAAACAAACCCCCCCAGTGATGCCGGTATAAAAATGCTTAGGTCTGGTGGGGGTGGCGAGGCCCCTGCCACAAATACACCATGTGGGACACCTGTCATTTTCTCAACTCTTAGAGAGACACCTGCCATAAGCACCTGCCGGAGTAGGACACCTGTCGCCACACACAATCCTCTGTGTGATACTCCGACACTAAGCTCCAGACAAAGTTGTGTATCGCCAGAAGTTGTACTGGAATTTCTCTGTCTTGAGGAGGGGACAGATTATGGCTACCTGTCTGACCAAGACAGACAGATACTCAGAGACATACAATACCCTTTGCAAAGCTCACTCTGTTATCAAGATGATCAAGAAAGTTGGGTAGGTTTTATTTTTTTTTTTTATATACCATTATTAAATCTTGTTTATCAAGTTTTTATTTATTAGAATAATTGGGAGAAAGCTGATTTGTATGGATTATATACCTTGTTAAAAACAAATATTTTATATAAAACGTATTAACATTTATTTTAAAATTGTAATATGTAAGCAAAAAAAAGGAGGTTTTGTTGTTTTACCTTTTATCATGAAAATTATATTTAAAGCTTCATTATTATTTTAATTAGGTTTAAAATAATCTAGTATTTGTCTTTACAGTTTTAAATTAAAGGAGGGGAAAGGGCCTTTGAGAATAAAAGATTTCGTACAGCCTTTTGAAAAATAATCAATTTGGTTCCGTTTGTTCAATTGAGTGGTTTACATATTATACCAATAATAAGCTAAATTATAGGAGGATGTGCATAAGAATGGGCTGGGCAAAGGGGGGGGGGGGGGGTCTACTCGAGAACCCTTTGACCAAAATTGAGCTAACTTCGGATTTAAGCTTCTATAGGGCCAAAGTTACTCTTAAAATTATCGTTAACCGCGGTTTACCGCCGCCGCCAATTTTTTTTGAATTTCTCGCCGAATTAGTCGATTTGGAATCATTTAAGACCATGTTTTTTTTTTTTTAATTTTTTCCGCAGCGGCGGAAGTTCTCGAGTACCCCCCTACTCCCCCTGCTCCGCCCATTCTTATGCACATCCTTCTTTAATATTTTTTAATTCTAAGTGTCTTAAAAGATACCTATATATTGGCCAATTCAAGCACCCGATCCATTAAAAATTTTGTTGTCCTTATTAATTAGGTATTTTTATTTGCTAGATTTCCACTGATATTGAGCCTGCTGACATTGAGTTTGGATGTGCGTCAGAAGTTTTCAACTGCATCGCCTCTGGCCAGTTCAACCCCAATGATCCAGAATCATTGCTCCCCTCGCTATGCTCAACTCCTTCCTTGTTTACTTTTCAAGCTGCTGAAGAACCCCTAAATAATTTACAAGCTATTGAAGAACACTTTATAGATGATATTCACGAAAATGATGTTGATGATACCATTAGATCAAAAGAACAGTTGTCTTATAAAATGAAAGAAGATAATACAGTAATAAATGATGGAGAGAATGTTGAAAACATACAACAGTTTTCGAATAATAAAATTATAGAAGAGAATTATTCACGTGATCAAAACATCCAAAAATGTGACGACTCTTTACAAACATCCAAACTCCAACCAAAGGTAAATGATCAGACAGAAACAAGTAACCTACCTGGATATGAAAGGAATTCTGAAAATTCCAATGACTTGACAGTTTGTCAACCTAACAGTATCCCTGTTTCAGTCAACTATACATCTACTAAATTATCTGAAGCAGCACAACCTATTCAAACTAATTCTTCAATACCAACTAGTCCGGTCGTAAATTTCGGATCCAATGATTTTCCAACAAATCAAGAATACAGCTCCACTCTTCAGTCTCCAGGGCTATCTAATCCCGTAAACACAATGTCTGACACAATGCAGCATATTCACATCAACCATTTCACCGCCAACCTAACATATTTACCAGCCAGCGGAGGCATGACATCCTTTAATATTCCGCCCCCTGCGTTACCAACTCAAATTCAAGTAACTTCGTCAGGAGGACTTGCTCTGAGGCAACCATTGCCCTTTGCCACATATCCTTTAAATTACGTGGCTCCTTTCCCGCAGGCTGAAGCCGGGCTGCAACCCAAACATTCTGTTGATCACGCGTTTCCACCTCCTTTAGTAATTTACCCAACCTCAAATAACAATGGCGGCCCTGCTCTTCACTTTTCCATGTATACTTCCTCTAATGAGCATTATAATCCTAGTACTACTATTGGTGGTAATAACAATGAGAAAATAATCAAAATGGATTCCGGTCCAACAAAAGTTGCAGCTATTATTAACAGTGACATTTCTGTAACCAAACCTGAAAATGATGAATCTAGGAAAGCAAATCAAGACGAGACTCAGATTAAACCAAAGCTAGCGGTGAATGAAGACCAAGAACTAGCTGGGCTTTATGAATCTAGAAATAGGAACGCGCCTGGTCATGGCAGTGTACCAGCAACAATGCCGATCATGGCGAAAGTATCTTCCCCACTTCAATATGTTGTCGACGAAAGAAGAGTTTGTCATCGCCCGACCCCTCCACCATTTCCTTTAAAAGATCAGAAAGAGGTTGGGACAAACAACAGTAGCCCCACCACTGAAGGAAACGCTTCTAAACAAGCAGAAGTAAACCATGATTACAATGTTAATAATGCTGCAGAGGATGACACAGTAAAACAAACGGCTAACAACAAATCCTGGGCTTCATTTTTGTTTTCAGGCACAGAACAATGTTTTGAAAGGGTAAGCGTAGAGAAACCGACAGCTCGGATACCGCCATTTTCTACAACGCCAACTGAAACTGAGGAGGGAAGCAACAATAATTTGCAGCAACAACATCGGATTAAAATTGGAAAATTTTTGAAGAATTATCAGCTGAATCATGCACCAGCCGCTCTAATGCCTCGTGGCCTAACAAATAGATCTAACTGGTGTTTTGTTAACGCTGTATTACAGGCTCTTCTAGCTTGCCCGACTTTGTACAATCTTCTTAAAAATTTGTCTTATGAGATGGTGAATAACATTGGACATAACAATTCCAACTCCACTACGCCAAAGCTAGACGCCATGGTTGATTTGGCAAACGAGTTTCGGCCGCTTAAAATATTCGGCCGTCATCCACTACAAAAGAAAGACCGTTTGTCATCACGACAGGAAATTTTGTCAGATACAGCTGTTGAACCTAACAATGTGTACAACGTCCTATTAAAGTCACGTCAGTGGCGGGAGGAATCTGTCAATGGTGACGGCAAATGCAGCAGTGTCGGCGGGGAGGGGCGCCAGCAAGATGCAGAAGAATTTCTGTCTCACCTGCTGAATGGTCTTGACGAGGAGATGCGCAGTCTGATCATGCTGGTCAACTCATCACAGATCAACGAGAGACAGGTTGGTTGAAGAGAGGGATATTACATTAGTCCCCAAAGTTTTACAGTAACGTTTTATTATTCGTTGGCTTAACAACTTTGGGGACTTATATTGAAATTTGATTGGCTGGATTATCATTTGAGCTTAGTGTCCAAACATCCAACCACTAATTGTAATATACAGAGGAGGTAATTTTATTTATCATCATGGGGGATGAACATCCTTTTATGGCCCATTGTCTTATCCCTTTAAATCCAGGACAAGTAGTATATCTTTGAGTGCATTTTAAGTAGCCTATCAAGAAAAAGCTGAAAAAAATTATGAACAACAAAAGAAAACTTTACTAAATGTTAGAAATAATTTATAAAAGTAACAGGATGTCCGTCTTGACTGTCTGTCTTTTGCTAATGATCACGCTAACCACTAAACCGATACTGTTCTCCTTAATAGTGAATATTCTCAGAGGTCTATTGAAGGTTTATGACTATTTTGCGGGAGGATACCTGCACCTTTCCTAAAGAATTGGCAACTAGAACCCCCTCCCTCAAAAAATCACAACAGCCATTTTATAATATGTTACCTTTTTGTTTCATTTTTCTGTTTGTGATCATTTTAAAATCTTTAGTTAAAGGTTTAACTCAGGGATCTTAAGGGATAGTACAATGGTCGGTAAGTAAATCTTCCCCTCCTTGTTTATATTAGAAATTTTGGAAAAAAGGATTGGAAATAATAAAACCGATATTGCCCCCTCCTCTCCCCTGTGAGTTTGTAAACTAGATTGTTGTGAAATATTTTAAAGTGCAAAAAAGAGTTTTCTTCTGTCAATTACCTTAAAAAACCATCTGCCTATCAAGTGTGAATAACGCAGGGATCTAAAGGGATAAGACAATGGGCGATAAATTTATAAGTATTGTGTATCTCCAATATGTACACAAAATTACCTCTTATGTAGATTACAATTGGTGGTTGAAACGTTTGGACACTCAACTTAATAAACCAATCAATTAAATTTCAATTAAAGTCTTCAAAATTGTTAAGCCAAAGAATAAGAAAGCGTTATTTAAAACTTTGGGGACTAGTGTAATAAATAGCCCATTGTCCACTTCCTTCCTGGAATAACGTGATATTTTAATAATTCTCCACGCATGATTGCACCCTCGTACTTTAGGTGTGTTTAAGTGAGAAATAAAAACAATAATAATAAGAATAAATCCTAGTTGTAGCCAAACGCCATTTGGCAGAAATTGTTGTGGTTTTCACTCGTGCACTTTGCATCCTTCACTGAGTTAGGATCAAATTGGTCCAATTTAAAACTTCACAAATTACAAATTTCCTAAATTTCACTCTTTATCCTATTTCATAAAGTATTAAGTTTTTATTTGTGTGTAGTTAAGGATCTCGCTGAATGCTGAACTTATGTTATGCTTCTAATAGGTTCTGAGATGGTTTTAGGCTATTTTATTTTCGTAAATAAGTCTGGAAATAGTTTAAGACTATTTTAATGCCCTTCCTTACTCATTCAAATATAGATCCCCTAGACGCTAGGGGTGCGGCTTCCAGTTTATTAAAAGTCCTCAAAAATATAAATATGCACTTTTTGTACTATTCTCCTAATTAAATGCTCTTATTATAAAGAGCTCACGTGGAATAAAACCATTTACATAGAAAATGTATTTATCTGCAAAATGCACTTTTGTGGGGCACATAAAAAAATCTGGGTTAAAGAGAAATTTTAGAGATATTTATAATTTGCAAAGAAAAATTTCCTTTTCATTATAAAAAGAGAAAGTACTATTGGAGATAAATTGTATGATTAAATATTACCTATAATCAATCTATTTTATTGTATAAGAAACAAGGCATGTTATAATTGTCGTATCAATTTTAAACATGACAGTTAGGGGCAACTTAGAAAGCGTAGCAACCTTATAATCAATGTTAGGAAGTCCGTATGTCCATTTTAAACTAGATGATTTTTGGCACTTTGAAAACAATATACAATCTTCTAATTTACTTGATTTTGACGAATAGTGATTCTTAGAACCATAAGGTATTATGTTTTTAGCGAAGCATCTTTATAATCGAGTCTGAAAATGTACATATGTCCGTATTAAAAATTCCTGTATGAAAGTAATTTTTGTTTAAACTTCTTCTATATAATGTTGAATGCGTGGTCACTTGTTAATGTTCGTATGTCTGACTCTCTGATTTGTTCAGCTTTCCTACTGGTAGTTGCTTCAAAAATTGGTCCAGATGAAACTTAATTTCAGGAAAACATGGCAAGCAGTTTTTTTTAGCAGTAGTTTGTCTTATTTAGCTTACAACTTGTAAGCTTGTTAGATTTTGTCATATGATCACGCATATTTAGTAAGAAGTGGTTTCGCCCACAATGTCTTATTATTTAGTTAAAAAATTTCTTTTCTCTTATATTAATTCTTTAGAAAAAAAAGCAGGGGTGTAAATTCTGTATGGGATACCCTGCTGAAGGGGTGGGGGGAATAAAAATATGTAGGAGGGGGGGGGGGGGGGTTAAGGGGAATCAAGAAATAAGCAGACCTGAAAACATTCTTTTTAAAGAAAAATATGTGGGAGGGGGAAAAATGAATAAAATAAAGAGTACATCAATTAATAAGAAGATATTAGGTGCTTTCCCCCAAAGTGCTTTTAGGGAAAAAATCGGTTTTCTAAAAATTAATTTTAACAAAATTGTAATTAAGTACTAAGATACAGAGTACTGAAAACATTTTCCATTTTTTCCCCTCCTTGGGGGAAAAAACTAGAACGGGAAAAAATGAAATATTATGCAGCAGGGGCAAAAAAAATAAATATTGTGGAGAATATACACCCCTGAAAAAAGGACATATCATATTTTTATAACATTACACCATGAAGAAAGATATTGAAATCAGACACTAACAAAGGGGGGGGGGGGGGGTTAATGCAACCATCTCGTAATCAATGTATAAATGGCACTTAGAATTCGAATTTTGATCTGAAATTTTGCATGAGTACCTAGTCCTTTGTAGGTCTATTTTCCCGAAATCGAACAAAAAGTTGAAAAAAGTAACGGCTAACGGCCAGCCGTTTAGCCGGTTTTTTTTTTGCTATTTTTAGGGCAAATCTATCATAAATTACGTAGGAATCAACATTTTGAAACATATTTTTGCTTTAAATCGTGTGAAATGATACAAAAAAAACATTTTTTAGATTTCTAGTACCAGCAACTACCGGCTAAACCGTTTGAAAACGTTTTGGAGCGGAAAAGAATATTATGTGGAGCTAGGTTTCGTGATGGATTTGAATTAAAAATAGCCCAAAAATGGCTAAACGGCTGAGCCGCCAGCCGTTAGCCGCTACTTTTCCAACTTTTTGTTCGATTTAGGGAAAATAGACCTACAAAGGATTACTCATGCGAAATTTCAGATCAAAAATTGAACTCTAAGTGCCATTTATACATTGATTACGAGATGGTTGCATTAACCCCCCCCCCCCCCCCCCCCCTTAGAAAATTGATTTTGATATCAACTCTCTTCTTAAAGTGGTTAAAGGCTATCAATTTCATACAAGATTCTATTATTAATCTAGTTTAGGTTAGTAAGAGCTAGCCTTTTTATCTTATAACATTTAGTTATTTCAGCAAGCTTTGTTGCCCGACAATAAATCATAATTTTGAGCATTTTTTATGTTGACTATAAAAAAATCATGTACAAGGTATAAATAAAACCATATGATATGAAGAGTGAACTTCAGGTTTTATTTTGATTTGAAACCTCTTTTCTAACTGGAGCTTGCTAACTATTACCTAAGTCTGGCCTGATCGTTTCAGGTTTCCTACTTAAATACTTCCATGTCACTAGGACTTTCCAGTAAGGTGAAGGGAAAAGGGGGGAGGCGGAAGTGACACTTTTTGAAACCAAAACTAAAAGTCAAAGTTACTCAACTAAATACAGAGTTACAGCTCTTAGATTTAACATGGTAGTTGTTTTAAAGAGGTATAATATGGAACTATGAAGAAACGGCGGCGGAAACCCCGCTCCCGCCGAAAACCGCTGTTTCCCGCCGAATTTTTTTTCGCCTTTTCTCTCCAAATGCAAATATAAGTAACGACAGGAAAGTGGAAGGCTGCTAATGCAGTAGAAGACAAGTGTAATTTACTAGAAGTATGATGCCGTTCAATATATTTGCACTTGACACTTTTAATATTTTACATTGACATGTTTAATAAAAAGTTTCAAGTGAAAATATAAGGGAAATTTTTATGAAAAAAATTATCTAATATAGCGAGAAAAGGCAAAAATAAATTTCGGCGGGAGCGGCGGTTCCACCGCCGTTTCTTCACAGTTCGATATTGTAACTATTTAAAGCAACTACCATGTGAAATCTCATAGCTGTAACTCTTTATTTAGTTGAGTTCCTTTGACTTTCAGTTTTGGTTTCAAAAAGTGTCACTTCCGCCCCCTCCCTTTAAATTACAACATTTTAAGTCATGATGTTCATAACTGGCTCACAGATTACCTAAAATCCTTTTAAGAATGATGACAGTGCAACTACTAGTGGTGAACTGGAGGAAGTAAATAGAAAGGGATGTATAACCAGAAGAATTGTGGACCAAACCACGACCACCAGGACGCCAATACAAGCTTTGTTTTCAGGTAACAGACAAATACTGTTTTTATTGGTTGCACAGCTATTGAAGTGTTACTTGTTGTTTTAACTATAGCTCATGCTTCTGATATCCAAAATTTTGCTCTAACTTTGCTATATTATGTTTAACGATAATTTTGTTTAACTAAAATGAACATTGGACGAAAATTTAACGATGTTCAGGTATCGTTAATTTTTTTCATAGTTTTTTTTGGTTAATGTCTGTTTTAAATGAGGATGAAAGCTATGTAGTGAATATTACCGTTCTACTCCTTTGTTTAAAGTCTCCTTAATGCTTACAGGTATAACTCGAAGCAGTGTAATAGCGGAAAACTGCGAGACCTCAGCCATGCTGCAGCCATTTTTCGCCTTGCAGCTGGACATCCCGGCCACCCAACACACGCCATCGTCCCAATCCTTTGACCTTCTTGACGTTATTGCCCACAATTTTGCACCGGAGGTGTTAGAGGGTTATAGAAATCCACGCACGGGTCAGCTGGCAACCACGGCCTCTAAAACACTGAGCCTGGAAGAGCTGCCGCTGGTCATGATTTTCCACCTGAAACGGATGGTGTACGATGGCTATTCTGAGCAGAAGGTTATGACAGAAATAAATTTCCCGGTGGACATAGTCATCCCGCGCGATATATTGTCAGCTAACTGTAAAACCAAGTACACACTAAAGCAAAAGCAGTATAAGCTGTTTGCTGTGGTTTATCACAAGGGCACTGAGGCAAGCAACGGACATTATATCACTGATATTTATCACACAGGTAAATTAATTTTTCTTCTGATTTTTCCATTAATTAAATAATAAATCTATAAATGTAGATGTATAAATAGACAACTACCTGGATCCCCCTAAGACCCAATTGAAAGTCGGCACTGGATCTTTGGGGTTAGGACATACAGTTATTTTACCCCTTCACCCTCTATTGTTTTACTGTAATAGTTAAATGCCTATTTAATATTATTATTCTACACAAAACCAATCAATCTATGTTATGAGGGAGTTTATAATAAAAACATTTAAGAACTAAATGGCCAAAGGTCCGGTCTAACAAAACTTGTAGGTATTAATTTTACCATTTTTTTAAATATTCGTGAAAATTTGTCTGTAATACAATGCTATGCATAAGTTTTCATTTTGGCTGAGAACCAGTTCTAATCCACCGAATATTAATCGGTTTCGAAGCGATACGAGAAATATTTTCTTAATGAATATTTTGTGTTAATAAGCATGTTTTTAAGGTTATGGTTGTTGGCTGAGATGCGATGACAGTCAGGTTAATTTTACCTCCGAGCCGGATGTAATGTCTGCTAGCCCCCACTCCACCCCATACATACTATTCTACAGACAGTTCAACAAGGACAAGGATATCAGGTCGCGCACAGCAGTATCACAATAAAAAATGAAGATAAAACATGGTTCCTAACGAGATAAAATGAAAAACCTGGTGAAAAGTTTTCTGTAAAATTCTGTTGATAAAGAAGATTACTTGGCCAATAAGGTATTTTTTTTGTTTGATAGAAAGTTTTTTTTTCATGAAGGAGACTGCATATTTAAAATTTCAAATGATTTTATGGACTTACTGCATTGATTTTAAGTCGTTTTTTCTTCATGTGTAAGATTAAGCAATGGTTATTTTGAGAATTTTTCTGTGCTTTTGGTGCTTCTTTTGATTGACCAAAAATATGCTTAACATCAATGCTATAAGGTTATCACTTGCTCTCATTCGTGCAAATTTTTGCATCAAAACTCATTTACTTTAATTTGTTACAACTTTCTATTATCTTAAAAAATGTTAAGGAGATATGTTAATATTGTCTTTAATATCTTAATGATTTTAGGATTTGAATGGGATTAAAGAACGAAAAATATGAAGTTGGTGTTTCATAAGTTAAAGGAATTAGGTAACCTTTTGGTGTACTAAGATATGTCAGGTGTATTTTTAAATGTTATTGAGCTTATTTATCAACTATCTAAATTCATCCAGATCTATCTGAAATATAATTTTGAAAGTTTTAATCAAATTTCCATTAAATTGGCAGCTTAACCCATTATAACAAGAGAATCTATCAAAACAAATAGAAAATCATTTTCATAAATAATATGACTTTCTCAAAATATTTGACATGAGATGCTCATATTTTTGGGATAGCTTATTAACATTAAATAAAATCCAATGGTATTATTTCGTTTAGGATTTAAATAAACTTTTTTGCTGTCTATACCTACTTTTTAAAGTATTGTTAAAAAAGATTAACAATAGGGCCATTTAAAATGTGCAATGTACTTTATTTTTAATGTTATTGAGTATTGTATCTCAGCTTGTAGAGAAGGTGCTATTTGCCCTGTGATGAAAAACCAGAGCTTGGCAGCAGTCAACAAGCCGCCAATTTACTGCTATTTGGCTGTTTTTAAAATTTTACATATGAGCTTAAATTGTAACATTACTATGGTATTTATGACAACTTTTTTGGCTGCTTGTAGGCAGCTGCTGAGCCCTGATGTAAAACCAGTGATCTGCTTTAACTAAACTATGTCAGCTTGATATTTTGTACATTACAAACTTAATACATTAATATTTTATCAGATTATAACATCCTTCATTGTAAAGTTATATGTAATTTAATAATTAATATTTAACCTATACTAAGACATATATTTTATCAAAAGGAATAGTTCCATAGAAAGCATTTGGTATGTAAAGACTTTATCAATACCCTAATTCATGTATCAACAACAAAACTTAAAGATTCACTAATAATAATGATGAAACAATTCTAATGGAACTATCCCTTTCATTCTAAATTCTGAAAGTACTTTTCCAACTTTTTAAATTATGAAAAATTACGACCTTAAAATTAAAATCTGATTAAACTTGAAAAAGCAATTACATTGACTGTAATATTTATACCAATGTTTGATTAACGAAAACGAAACCAAATAACCAGATTATATTAGAAATGTTAGATCTAGTGCAGTTCAAGGTAATATCTTCCTGGTAATGATTATCCCCAAAATCTATGATCTTTAAAGGCTGCGAGCTGCCAAAATGGTGAACGTACATGTCATGCCCGCACACCGTGTTAAGCGGCATAAAAATCTGTAATAGCCAAGATCCAAAAATGCACAGGAAAATCTTCTCTGAAGAAAAAACAAGTCTAATCATTCAACCGTTTGGCCGTTGGCAGCTTTTAAAGTTAATAATTTTTTTGAGATAATTGTTACAAGGAACATTTACCATTAACTGCACTAGATCCAAAATGTTATATGTCACAGCAATGCCTTATTGTCAGCTATTTAAAAGGGGGGGGGGGGGGGCGAAAGTGACACTTTTTGAAACCAAAACTAAAAGTCAAAGGAACTCAACTAAAAAAAGAGTTACAGGTCTGAGATTTTGCATGGCAGTTGCTTTATAGGGGTACAATATGGAACTGTGAAGAAACGGCGGCGCAACCGCCGAAAACCGCCGAGAAAAGGCAAAAAAAATTTCGGCGGGAAACGGCGGTTTTCGGCGGTTGCGCCTCCGTTTCTTCACAGTTCCATATTGTACCCCTATAAAGCAACTGCCATGCAAAATCTCAGACCTGTAACTCTTTTTTTAGTTGAGTTCCTTTGTTGACTTTTAGTTTTGGTTTCAAAAGGTGTCACTTTCGCCCCCCCCCCCCCTCCCTTATTTATGTTTCTTAAAGTTATTATGTAATTATATCTATAAATTAAACTAGAACTTTTTGGATGCATTTTTATTTATAGAGCAAAGAGAAGGATGTATTATTTCATGGAAACTTGTAAAATACGTCAAAAGTTTCTCTTTTTAAGAAAATATTAATATTTGCATCTTTAAAAGGAAAATAATTTTCCATTAATTTTTTTGTTTATTAAACCCCGAACCACTTCATTATGCAATCTATATTTTCCTGGATATTTTGTCTATGGTAGTCCATAAGTGTACAGTTTTACAGTACATTGTTTCTATTTGTTAAAGCAAAACGTATGATAAAAGAAAAAGATTCTTTTTAAAGTAAAATGTTTATATATCAATCGAAATCTATATTTTTTGATTTTCTACTGATCCACTTCATTATGCAAATCAAAATAAAATCAATGGGAAAACGTTTGTTTTGCACTTTTCTCCACTTTTCAAAATTGATTATGATAAAATAACAATTTTTAAAGGGATTTATGCATTAATTATAATGAAAAGCAGTTTAAGGTAGATTTTAATGATTTTTCTAACTAATAAATAATTTTAAAAATGAAATTCAATCCCTATCACTTTAGAGAGGACAGCTGCTGACCACCAGTCTTATGGATGAAGCTAAATACATGTTAAAGATAAAAATAACCCTCAAATGTACACAAAAATGTTTTTTGATGTGTTAAAAAAATCCATTTTAAAATCTTTATTTTGAGGATGATGGCCTTAAAGATGTTCTTACTGGTGGTGATGGTGAGCCAAATGTTATCTAAGTACATGACCATTACAACAACTTGTCTATTAACCTATGTACCATTTTTTGTAGTCATAGCAACCTCCAATGGAGCCTCACGACATGAAATATAACCATTATCAAAAAACTACATTATTTACTTTATGAATTTTAGTAATTAAAATTGTAATTTTTTTCTTTTTTAATATTGCTTGGCTGGAGGCTGCTCTGACTACAAAAATTGGACCATAGTTCAATATATAAGTATTCATTATGGGCATGCACTTTGATAACATTTAGCTCACCATCCCCACCAGTAAGACCATCTTAAAGGCCATCGTCCTCAAAATCAAGATTTTAAAATGGATTTTTTTTAACACATCAAAAAACATTTTTGTATATTTTTTAGGGTTATTTTTATTTTTAACATGTATTTAGCTTTATCCATAAGACTGGGGGTCAGCAGCTGTCCTCTAAAGTGATAGGAATAGAATTTCTTTTTTAAAATTATTTATTAGTTAGAAAAATCATTAAAATCTACCTTAAACTGTTTTTCATTATAATTAATGCATAAATCCCTTAAAAAATTGTTATTTTATCATAATCAATTTTGAAAAGTGGAGAAAAGTGCAAAACAAACGTTTTCCCATTGATTTTATTTTGATTTGCATAATGAAGTGGATCAGTAAAAAATAAAAAAATATAGATTTCAATTGATATATAAGCATTTTACTTTTAAAAAAAATCTTTTTCTTTTATCATACGTGTTGCTTTAACAAATATAAACAATGTACTGTAAAGCTGTACACTTATGGACTACCATAGACAAAATATCCAGGAAAATATAGATTGCATAATGAAGTGGTTCGGGGTTTAGAACTATGACAAAGAAACTTTTATCATATATCACTTATTTATTCTCATTATTATCAAAACATTTTTAATCAATAATTTATTACATCACTCGTTACTTGTATTAATAATCAATTTATAACATTTTACTTTAACATTTGTTAATACAAATAGGTACATATTTATTCTTTTTAAACAATTTATTATTACCCTAGCTTCAAAGAAGAAAAGATCAAATCAATTTTGAATTGAAAAATTCATACATTTAATTGAAGTCATATTAAAATGAGCTTGTGACCTTAAACCTGGTTTAATACTCAGGGAATAATGTGATAATTATTTTATTATTTCAAGTATCGTTTCGAAACCGTTCAATATCCGGTGGATTAGAATCGGTTCTCAGCCAAACTGAAAATTTTTGTATAGCACCGTATTATATCCAGTTTTCTACAAATATAAAATGTATAATCATAAGATTGAAACAAGTTTTTATTAGCCCGTGCCTTCGGCATCTCGGGGCTAAAAAACTGGTTTTAATCTTATAATTGTTCATTTTCATATCCGCGGAAAGCTGTTTATAGTACAATGCGTTAATAACTTTTCCCCACTGCTTTGTACATAGTCTCTGAACAGGGTTAAGGCACCTTAAATAAAAACTATTTAGACTCAAATATTGAACCATATTACTTGCTTTTAAAATTTGAAGTATGTTATTGTTCAATAACATTTTAAAAGTAATAGGTATATCATGTTGTTTGAAACGCTAATTTTTACCAGAAGCTATTTGGAGGTGATATAGTTTTTCTTTATGGTGATGTATCCTTGTATTAACTGCAAAAGTTAATAATTCTAAGGTTCCCCATAAGAGGGAGGTCATTTTCTAGTAAATCCCGTAAAGGTGTGTGTTATAAGGCCTAAAAATAGTAGTAGAACGATAAGGTGCTCTATATATTTGTATTCCCTATTGAATAGAACAATAGGGAAGAAATTTTTTTTTTTTTTTTGATAACCTTTCCTGGAATATCTTTAAAAAATAAGAAATTTCTATCAAACGCTTTGTTTGGCTCAAACTGACACAAATAAAAAAATATATAATTATAATAAATCAGCCTGTAAAGAATGACTTCTTCCTTTGTTTAATGGTATAGATTGTTCTTAACCTTTACCTTGTACCTATAGAAAACATTATTATTATAATTATATTTTTTTTTTATTTTTGTCAGTTTGAGCCAAACAAAGTGTTTGATAGAAATTTCGTATTTTTTAAAGATATTCCAGGTACGGTTATCAAAAAAAAAAAAAATTTCCCTATTGTTCTATTCAATAGGGAATACAAATATATAGAGCACCTTATCGTTCTACTACTATTTTTAGGCCTTATAACACACACCTTTACGGGATTTACTAGAAAATGACCTCCCTCTTTTTTTTAAGTGATAAAAAGAATCTGAAAATTTTCTGTAACTTTATTCTAAAATATTCCATAAAAGAAATCTTGTATTATTGTTATAATTTTGTTGATATTGAAATTTTTATTATTGCTAGTATTAAATATGTATACCTAGGTATTATGAAAATTATGAAACTATTTGTTGACTAAGAGCTTTTTTTCAGAAGTATGTTTGGACTGTCGTAACGAATAATCATTGATTGTTAATTTCCTATATCTTAGGTACAACATCATTACTAAATGGAATTAATATTCCAGTATGGCTTCGAAACTGATTAATATCCGCTGGATTAGAACCTGTTCTAAGCCATACTAAAAAAATCATGTTTAGCATCGTATAACAGACAATTTTCCACGGATCTCAAAATGAAAAACAAAAAATTAATAACAGTTTTTTTTGGCCCGGGCCTTCTGCCCCTCGGATTTAACAAAACTGGTTTTAATCTTATAATTTTTCATTTTAATATCCGTGGAAAGCTGTCTCTACAATGAGATAATTAACTATCCCAAATTGAGAGCAAAGTTAAGTTATCTCTCATTGTCTTTTCTCCCAATGTAATGGCCTTGAATACACAAACTTTATTTTTGAACCTTTTCTTTGTGATATTTAAAACTTTTAAGAAAGGAAAGGACAAGAGGTAAATTAGTATTCCGCGATATATTTTAATGTCTTTCATTGACTATTTCTACATTTTTATTCTTAAGATATTAGCAAAAGTATTAAGGGAAAAGAATCCCTATTGATTTCTTGTTAAATTCTTAATAAATTTTTCTTGATAATTCTGTAAAAAAAATATTTGTAATGATGTTTGTGTTAGGGGTTATCAGGTGCTAGCGAGTAGACCGTCCACCAACTAGTTATCCAAAGGTAGGTTAATTTTTAGTAGGTAGTTAAAAGAAAATTTCCTAACTTATTTTTATATGCATCGTAATAGATTAGGGGGGAAGTTTCTAGTTGGCCAAAAATGAATCCTTTATTTTAACGACATCTAGTGTAGTTTAAGTAAGCGTATTTGTATAGGGAAAAAAGAATAATACCTTGATGTTACAGCAGCTGTGCTTAAATTCGCGAAGAATTTAAAATAATTTTTTAAATTCATTGCACAAGCTGTTTTAGAATTGTTTGTTCAGGGATTGTTATGTCTAAACTACTGGCTGGTAGTAAACAACCACAGAATAACAGTTCAAGTAGTGACCAACAGGGGGTGGACTACGATTTCTCAAGACTGCCCATCTCTTTCAAAACGAGCTTAGATGAGTCGAGCAACAGCAAGGTAGGAGTTTTTACATTAGGGAATGTTCCATCAATGATATCATGTGGCAACTTAACAAGAAATTCTTATGTTTTTAGTAAATGTTTTTTTTTTAATGTACTACCTATCAATAATTTGGATCATGGAAAGAAAACAAAGTAGCGGTTTTCGTCGTATTTTATTTTTCACAGTTACTAACCCTGCAGGACAATCATTAACATTTACCCAACTAATCATTAGCTACTGTGAAAATACGTCGAAACCCGCTACTTCGTTTTCTTTCCATGATCCAATAATTTTATTTTATAATAAAAAAATTTATTTTTTGCATTTGTATTTAGTTAAAGCACATGATATTGTTCATGGAACGTTCTCTTGAATATAAAGTCCTTGTCTTTAACAGCCGCCATTTTTATCCTGAGATTTTTACACACATCACAAATTGGCCCATTTTCATTATTACTCATATATATTTTCGGGGATTTTATTTGTACATGATAAAACAGAACGTTGTTTATGACCAGTTGTTTTAAGGACTTTCATATTTTGTGGAAGGGATTGCATCATATGGCTGCATCTGGTCTTAACAAGGAAGATTCTAACCTAGCAAAGGTAAACACATAGTATGGCAGGTGGTTCTCTAGGTAGAAACTAACATTCTCGTAGATGAAAAGGTGGGTTAATTTAACTAATCATATATTGAAGTCATTTTACAAAGAAAATCAGAGTTTGAAATAAAAGGTAATTTAGAAAAATGACAGGTGTCCTTATTTAGCGTCTATTCAAGATTTTCTGTTAATACTTAATTTTTTTTAACTTTTATTTATTTGTCATTGTTTATTTTTTACAGCATTTTAAATACGTTTTTCTCTCGAACTAGTTTAGATACCATGAGATTGAACAGGTTAAAAAATAGGACACTTTTATTTCTTTTAAAGGCCATTTTTAAAGTTTTGTTATTTCAGGGCGATCCCGCGAGCTCTGCTGTTGTAATCAGTCGCAAGCGGAAGGCGTGGGAGGGGACCGGTCGCACCGTGTCTAACAAGTACGTCGGGTCGGGGAGGTTGCCCAACAACCGAGACCCCGACGACGAGGATGACAAGGGGGATGACCATGACGGGATAATTATTGCCAAGGGAGACGGCCTCGACACCCCCGTCTGCAGCAGGACTGGGTTTGAGGTAGGTTGTCTGGCTCCTCTTTGGGGATCTGGACTAGACTTTTGTGACAGTTTTGTGTTCCTATATTATTGCTTACTATATCATACTAGATTTATTTTAAGTTTTATTCCTTTTAAAGAAAAGGAAATCGATTTTTAGGGATCATAAAAAATTAGGTACCTATTTAGGTAAAGATACTGTATTAGTGTTATTTTTGGCACCGAATCATGATCCTTTTACCATTGCAGGATGAGGTGCAGGATGGAAGGGCCGGTACTGATGAGGATGGGGGCCACAGCGGTGAAAGCGGCGGTAACAGTGGCAGCGGTGATGGGCACCACCATCTCCACAACAATCATCATCACCACCACCACAACCACGGGCACCATGGCAAGACCAACGGCAACAACCTGTTGTCTCCCATGAATCCCAACCTGTTGAATGTTGATGATATTGACACGGATAATCTGGCAGCTGACTTTGACGGCTCTTTTACAGGTAAACAAATATATCTTGTCAAATTTGTAGATTAGAACCATACATAAATATCATGTATAGCATCGTATTACAGATAATTTTCACGGAAATTTTATTAGAAATCATAAAAATTTAAACCAGTTTTTTTAGCCCTTGCATTCAACCCCTGGGCTAAAAAAAACTGGTTCTAATCTTAAAATATTCATTTTAATATTCGCGGAGAGCTGTCTATAATACGATGTGATAAATATCTATTCTAGGTCTTGGTGTTGATATAACAACTGCTCACTACTCGATGTCAGACGCTATGATAAGTCTGAATAATATTGTTATTAACAGTTCGCAAATCAAACAGGTATAACTACAATTTTCATGAACTTTGTGTTTTTGTCAATTTTGCTAATTCTATTGGGAGAATCTGAGGACTTTTGTAAATATCTCGTCACCCAAACCCAGATGAAGAGGTCGCTCAAAACACAACCGCCGAAGCTTTATTTTCTGTTAATGCCGTGATTTTAAAATTCATCTGATTTTTAAACGTTGGGCATAATTATGAAACTTTTTAGACATTTCTGTAAAAATGTAATTGAATATCTGAAATAATTTCCGATTTGTTTAATGACATTTTAGGCTCAATCGAAAAGAAATACCTCTTCATCATGCACACTTTTAACTAAAATATTTATTTAACCTAAAAACCCTTTTTACCAGGAGTCCAGTGGGAGGTATGCCTCTCCTAAATCCGACCCATCCTACATGTTCTCCAGCTACGGAGCTCTGGATCTGTCCAATGACGAGGCTCAGCACGCTGCTAGCCACGAGATTGGGGAGACATCACCCCCCAACCAGACGGGTCCCCAGACTTTCAGCGGGTCCGTCTCAAGAGATAACTCGATGGACAAGGTAAAATAGTTGGTATTTTTACCCTCAAAGTGCCTTTTTGAGCACCAACCCCCCGCCCTTATTCTGAAATAAAATTAATGATAATGGGGGGAGGGGGGTGGTAGTTTTTTGTTTGTTTGTTAATTACTTAAGGTTATATTAGGTACTGGGTAACCCAAAAAAAGGAGAACCAACCTACAATCCCCCCTCCCTTTTTTTCTATTAATTTATTTGAAAAGTAGGGGGGGGGGGGCAGTACTCGATAGACACTTTAAGGTAAAGCACTAAAAGTTGTTAGTATTATTTCAGCAATTCAAAGTGATACCCGGATGTGTTATAATTTCAGGAAGCACAAAAAGAGACTCATTAAGTATAAGTTACAACGAGTTAAAAAAATTGTGGATTTTTGCCTTATTTCTTTGTAATGTTGCTTCCTTTTCAGGTTTTAACTGGAGTGAAGTGCAAGAGTACTCAACAAGTGGAGAACCTTATCGCCAGCAAACTTCTGAATGCAGACACTAAGGAATCCAAGATGGACATCCTAGGGTAATTTCTAATTATTTTTTTTTTGGGGGGGGGGGGCGGCTTCGCTCCCACCATATTCAATTTTAGTTTTAAAAAGAAAAAGTAAATAATAATGATTTTTTTTTTTTTTGGGGGGGGGGGGTGGACATTTTTTCTAGGGTAATTTATCTAGTGAAGGTGGTAGTAGTAGTACCCTCCTACCAAAATAGTTATAAACCTGCCCGTGACTTATGAGTAGCTACATTGTAAAGAAGAACCATATCGGTTCAGCGGTTAGCAAGATTCTTCGACGCACAGACGTAATGTTACTTTTATATAATGATTAGAGTGTAAGGTCTAGGGTAGTTTTTCGTTTATCAATTACTTTAGGGCAGGTTAGGTTAGGTTATATTGGGTAATGGCTGGCCCCGCTGTGGTTATTCATGGGAAAAAACTAACGCCTTCCCTCTCTCACTTAATTTTTAATTTATTTATAAAATAAGGGGGGATGGGGTTCAGTCCTCTAGAGGCACTTTAAAATTTTTCATGGTGTGAATTAATTTATAGGAAGAATCTGAGTGACAATCTATCTAGTGAGTTATTGCACCAGAGCCTTACCAGCGGGTTGTACGGACCCTCCAAAATAGAACTTGTGACGGGGAGCAGCAATAGCGGGGGCGGCGGGGTTGGCATCCAGCCCTTCGAGGACTCAGACTCCAGCTTCCAGTATGTCCTAACTGCTCCAACCAGTATTGCTACAAAGGTAAAAATATTTGGAATCATGGAAGGTAAACGAAGTATCGGGTTGCGTCATATATTTACATTAGCTTGGGATAGGTTATTGTAGGTTAGGTTAGGTAGGGTAAATGTTAAAGCTACTGTAAAAGTACGACGAAACTCGCTAATTCGTTTTCTTTTCATGAACAATATTTTGCAAGTACTTATTGCCTTTATCTGTTTATCTATAGGAAAGTCTTATGTTATTTATAGATACACCAAATTAAGGTTTTTATTTTTCGTGATTATACAAATATACTGTAATAATATTAAGAATTTTAAGTGTTTGGAGTTAGTTGACAATTAAAAAGAATAGTTTGTGTTAAACTCTGTGATCATTAGGCTGATATACTAATCTTGCCTCCTAATTCTTTTTTTTAGTTAAAAATAATACATCTTATTGACCTTACCTTACTTGAAACTCTCTTGTTTTGTTATTTATTTGTTTTAATGATTAATGGATATTTTACTTGAAGGTTGGTGAGCCGTCCCTGACCTACATCAACCAGGGCCAGAGCTACGAGTTGAAGATGAAGAAGCTGGGGGACCTGTCTAGTCACTACAAGAAGAAATGGTTGCGCAGCCACGTGCGCATCTGCTTCCACGAGCGCAGGCTCCAGTACATTGAGAGCGAACAGATCGCGGAGTGGGCCAGGTCCCATCCCAACGAGCGCATACTGGAGATTGATATGCCGCTGAGCTACGGGATCGGTGATGTCCGCCAGGAATATGATCAACTTAATCAGGTTGGTTTAACAAATAATTTAAATTGAATGGTAAAATTTATAGGTATAATCGTCACAACTAATGTCTAATTATTTGATAGTCTATTGAAACCAATTGTTCAATAATGTTAAATTTCGTCTTAACATTTTTTTGCAAGCTTAAATATGAAATATTTTCCATTTTTTAAATTTAGGTTTCGTTTTCGTGGGATCCTACTCGTGAGACTGGTGTATTCATCAAGGTGCATTGCATCTCTACAGAGTTTACACCCAAGAAGCATGGGGGTGAAAGAGGTGTTCCTTTCAAACTCCAGGTATAGTTATTTTATAGCATCGTATTATAAACAGCTCTCCGCCCGTGCCTTTTGCTAACAAAAGTGGTCTTAATCTTAAATTTTTGTATTCGTAGAAAACTTGATATTATCTGATACATGATTTTTCAGTGTGACTGAGAACCGGATCTTATCCACCGGATATTAATCGGATTCGAAGCCATACTGGAAAATAGTACTTAACTTCAGCCTCTCTAACTGTATACTTGAAAAAATAATCTAAAAATAAAGCTATAAATAACGATATGTGAAAAGTTTTGACTTAAAAGTTGTATTGTTACATTTGAAACCTGCAAATGTTCTTCAAAACAGGGTATCTACTAAAATTAAGATTAGATTCACTTATTCTTCTATTTTCCTCAAGTTTTAAGATGAAAATATTCACCAAAGGAAGAAAAAAAGGACTTTTTCAATAGATCATTGGTTTCTCTGAAAGTTTGTTTTCGATATTTTTTAATTTTCTTTTTTTTTGTTAAGATTGAGACGTACTCCAACGAAGCTAGAGTTCATGCGGCTGCATGTATTCTTCAAGTATTCAAGCTTAAAGGTAACATATTCTTATTTATGATAAACTCAAATAAATGCGGAGGGGGGGTGGATGATACGTGGTGGGGGTGCGGTTATGACACTTGCAGACTGGCCAGAGTGTACGTTTTGTACGTTTTGTACGTTACGCATCAAATCTGTGTACGTTCTGTACGTTATTTTGATATGTGTGCGTAACGTATTTTGAAATTTGTATTTTTGTACGTTTTACGTTTTTTTTTTAAATAATAAGAATCAAATATTAGCAGAAAAGTAATTTGTATGTTTTGTACGAAAATTTTAACAAAAACTATAGGTGTATTATAAAAAATAAATTCAATAATATCTTAAATTTTCATAGAACAAAAATATGTAGGTAAAATATGTGATATATGTATGTTTTTAGAACTTATAGTTTAAATTTATGGATTTGAAATATATGTTTTATAGATATAGTTTAAAGAATTGAACAGAAAATGATATGCAGTTGACTAATTTCAAGTCTAAATGCACTTTGTGCAACTAACCTGTAATAGATTTTACAATAATTTTTTTCAAATTCTTTGTATATCTACTTAGGTAAATTTTCCGAGATATCATATGGTGTTCAGTTTAGGATTAAGAAGTCTTATTTTTTGGTATCTTCAGTTTTTAAAGAATAAGAATCAAATATAAGTATAAAAGTATTTGTATATGTATTTGTATTTGTATAAAAAGTATTACGAAAATAGTATATTATCTATAATACAAAGTAGAATGATATCTGTCTGTCTGTTTGTCCGTCTGTCTTTTAGAAGCTTAAGATCTCAGTAACCACTGAACCTATTAGGTTCTACTCTTCAGGGAATATTTTAAAGCTATTTTCTTGGGGGGTGGGACACTTAAAGCTTTTTACTTACTACTAGGATTAGCGGCTTCGCCCCTATCCTCTAGAGGATTCGTTCCCTCCTTCATAGGATCGTTTGTTCATAATTAGTAAAAAAAAACGAAAAAAAGATATTGTGATGATTTTTTTTCATTTAGGCCCCACCCAGCTTATTTGCATTAGTTTACAAAAATAAATTAAGGGGTGGTTGTTTTCTTGGGGGGTTGGGTTTTCCACACTCCAAGAAAATAGCCTAAAGCCACCACAGGACCAGTAGATATATTCCCTGAAGAGTAGAACCGAATCTGTTCAGCTATTACCAAGATCTTAAGCTTCAGACAGACAGACATTGTTTTACTTTGTATTAAAGACTAGTATTTTCTGAGATCTTTAGCATTAGACAAAATAACCCTATATCCTATTACTAGCGGCTGCGCCCCTAGCATCTAGGGGCTATATATTCGAAGGAATATGAAATGTCAGAAAAATAGCCTAAAACCATACCCAGACTTATTTCTAAAAACGAATAGCCTAAAACCATCTCAGGGTATGTAAGAAGCTTTACTGTAAAGGAGAACCATATCGGTTCAGCGGTTAGCTAGATCTTTCGTTACAGACAAAAAAGCATAACACTATATATTAGGATATGTATAATCCTCTAAATCCTTTTTTTTCTGTAGTGAAGAATCTTGTTAACTGCTGAACCGACATGATCTGGGAGAGGTTGAAGGCTATTTTCTCTGTCCTCCCATATCCCTTCGAGAACCTGTATTCAAAATAATAGAAAAATAGCCTAAAACAATCTCGGTAACTGAGTGAAGTTTCCCTGAAATTGAAATCAATCGGTTCAGAAGTAATGAAAATCTTAAGCATCACAACAAAAAACTTACTACTTTATATAATAGGATATACTTAGTACGTAATAACAGGATGTATGTCTGTCTAATTGTTTGTTTGTACCAAAGGCTCTCTCTCAACCGATATGGTTCTCCTTTAGAGGGTAGCTTCTTATAGGTTCTGGGAGAGGGTACAACCACCCTCCCAAGAGAAATCACTCTTAGAAAAAAATAACCACCCTTCCCCTATTTTTTCTTTCTTTTTAAAATTGAAAACAGAAATGGGGGTGGTCTAATTCACCCCCCCCCCCCCCCCTTCTCACTAGAAAAATTATTAGCGAAGCTACTCTATAAATACTTTCTCAGTCCGTTATGCCATCGGAGAAACGTGATTTTCTTGGCTCTTGTTTTTTGATTAAATAAGTTCACATCCTACATATTTTCATTGAGATTTACCTTTTGGTTGGGGTGCCAGATCTATTCCTAGATTTTCAAGTTTTTGTGATTTTCTCGACTCCTATTCAAGATAGACGGCTAAAATTTTCAGGAAATAGATAAATTCACATTCTACATATTTTCAAAAAGTTTCTTTAAGGTTTGTCTATTTGTTGCAGTGCTAGATCGATTCCTAGATGTATAGGTTTTTATGATTTTCTCTACTCATTTTCTTGATGGATGGTTGTAATTTTCAGGGATTGTATAAGTTTTTATTCTCAATACTTCCACTTTGTTTCATTTAGATTTGATTATTGGTTGGGGGGCTGAATTTATTCCTAGATTTTCACGTTATTATATATTTTTAAAAAGGTTTTGTGATTTATTTGAATAAGTTAAATGTTTTTTTTATGACACTACTCTATGCCTAGTTTATTTATTTTCCCAGATTTCCATCCATAACTTTTGAGCTTAGCTACTTAAGGATGTTGTCATCCTTGTGTTTTACTTTTTATTTTTAAATAAAAAATATAAAATTGGGTGTTTGAATTCAACTCCCCCTTAATCAAGTTTCTCTAGAGGCCTCTAAGGGCGTAGTCGCTGGTCCTTATAATAGGATATACTTTGTACATAACTAGCGGCTTCGCCCCTAGCCTCTAGGGGCTTTGCCCCAAGAGGTGATCAAAAAAAGTGTAAGGTGAAATTCTTAAAAAAAAAAAAATAAGGACCAAGGAAATCTTTTACAAAGGAAATCTTCCACAAAGGAAATCTTCTACAAAGGAAATCTTCTACAAAGGACTAAGGATATCTCCTACAAAAAAAGGACCAAGGATATCTCCTAAAAAAAAAAAAAAAAAAAGAAATGGGGGGTTGATTTTTTTTGTTTTTTGGGGGGGTGGCCCCAAAAAATAAAATAGCTTAAAACCACCACAGGACCAATAGGTATATACCCTGAAGAGTAGAATCCAATCGGTTCAGTGGTTACCGAGATCTTAAGGGACAGACGGACAGACATCGTTCTACTTTGTATTATAGATAACAGAATGTCTGTTTATTTGTACCAAAGGATCTCGCTAACCGCTGAACCGATATGGTTCTCCTTAACAGGATAGCTTCTCATAGGTTCTTGGAAGTTTTATAACTATTTTGGGGAAGAGTATCACTATCCACCCTTCCAAGAGAAATCGACTTTAGAAAAAAATTACCTCCTCCCCCCAAAAAAGAACTTTAATTGCTCACTGATTTTTTATAGTTAAATTTTTCCAGATGTCTATATAAAACTTTAGAGCTTCGCTACTTATGTATGTTGTAATCCATGTTTTTTACTTTTTCTTTGAAAATCTAAAATAAAACAATTGGGTTATTGAATTCAACCCTCCCCTTCTCAAGTGCCCCTAGAGGTCTTTAGGAGCGTAGGCGCTAGTTCTCTTTAATAAAGTAATAGGATATCTTGTGTCTGTCAGTCCGCTATGGTCCGTTATGGTGTTTCTCCGCTAGTAGACTTAAATGTTTTGATAATAGGTAACTAGGAAAATATAAACATCATTTTTATTAGGAATGTACGTTTTGTACGTTTTTTTATTTTTTTTTATGTACGTAACGTATTTTTTTTGTGTACGTTTTGTACGTTTTTTATTTTAAAAATTGGCTGGCCAGTCTGCACTTGCCTGTGGTGCCCTTAGTAATAAATATAGATGTATTACCAGACAACTACGCAGATCCCCCTGTTGGGGACCTATTTCGTCTGCTAGCAAATGGATTTCTGCTCTTTTGTAGCGAATTGGCAGTGATATTATTCCCAACGCTATTGGTTGATTTCCAAGGGCCCAATTGAAATTCGACACAGGGTCCTCGGGAAGGGGACATACAGTTATTTATTCCGTTCCCCATCTATAGTTTTACTCAAATATGCGCACTCTCAGAAAAGTATAGCCATACACATACACACAAACATCCAGTCATTTAAAAGTTCTAAAATATCTTCATTAAAGCTTGAATAATGTTATTATGTTGTAAAAAAATATGTCAATCCTTTTAGGAGCTGACCGAAAGCACAAGCAGGACCGCGAGAAGGTGCAGAAACGGACACCCATGGAACAAGAGAAATATTCCCAGCAATACGAGTGTACGGTCCTCACTGATCTCAGCGTTGATAGCATTTATATACCTCCGAGCAGAGGCATTTCTCCGATACAGGTTCTTATTTTATATTTATATACCTCCGAGCAGAGGCATTTCTCCGATACAGGTTCTTATTTTATATTTATATACCTCCGAGCAGAGGCATTTCTCCGATACAGGTTCGCATTTTATACCTACTTACACAACAATGGATAAATAATATATGACAGGGGGAAAAATGTCGTAAATTTATGTTGCTAACGTGGAACTCTCTTATTGGTCTGTTCGTTCATCCAGTAGGAGGGGAGGGAATTGTGTAAAGGGAGGGGATGGGGGTTATCTTTATTTTATCCTGCTGCGAAGCTCACTTTATCAGAGAACATAAAAATCTGGTGTAAGATTACATCCATTTACACATCGCTGAATAGCAATCTTACAGATAGAAAAAGACGATTGCGTCCAAACGAGCAAAGGTGTATGAAAATTAAAAGCAAAATATAGGGGGGGGGAAATTACAAAAAGGAAAGGGAGAAAAATAGAGAAGAAAAGGGAAAAAAATTACAAGAAGCATGAAACTTTAAGTGAAAAAAACGTAGATATGATAAGAAAGACATTATACGTTAGCTCCGCTCGGGTCGTACAGTAATAAGCATATTTTGCTCGCCATATCCCGATTAACATGTATTTATGTCGTTTTCGAGCAGAGTTTAGCTTTGACATAAACTAATAATAGTATCTAGCAAAATATTATAGTTTTTACAATTTATATTGAAGTGTTAGGAACAATTGTTTGATTATTTTTTTACTTAATCATTGATTTTAAGGCAAAGCAAATAAAAAATGAATTCTATATATTTATAGTCGGACAACGAGAGCTTAAATTCCGTGGCTAAAGCGACTGTAAAGGCCTCATCCTTACCTCCGTCCACGGCGGCCAACAGAGTCGACGACTCGTCCGCCATACCCACCTCTGTTGCTCGTGTCGGCGTCGGTGTGGTGCCAGTCAACTGGGTGGCTCCGTCACAACCACTCAGCGAGACCAAGACATGGAAAAGAGTTCTTCCCGGAAATGCTACTCCTGATACTGTGGCCACCTGGCTAGCATATCACAGGTAAGAAATAGACTTATTGTCTCTTGTTGTTTGTTTGTTGTAGCCATGATTCCCTGAGGTTAGGACTTAGAAGCACACGAAGACTGGAGTTGAGAAGCCTGTGAAAAAACTGTGAAAAAACGGCGGCGCAACCGCCAAAAACCGCCGTTTCCGGCCGAAATTTTTTTTGCCTTTTCTCGGCGGTTTTCGGCGGTTGCGCCGCCGTTTTTTCACAGTTCCATATTGTACCCCTATAAAGCAACTGCCATGCAAAATGTCAGACCTGTAACTCTTTTTTTAGTTGAGTTCCTTTGACTTTTAGTTTTAGTTTCAAAAAGTGTCACTTTCGCCCCCCCCCCCCCCTTTTAAATTGAGTTTAATTTCTCTTGTGAGGGTACCTCTTCCTAGCAGATCCTATCGGAAGCTACACTGTAAAGGAAAAACATTTCGATTCAGTGGTTTTTGATATACTTTTGTTACTTATAGAATACAGACAACCCGTTACTTTTAAATTTATTTGACTATAAATTTTGTTAAGGTATAATGAACACCTGAAAACCTTTCAAAATTGTGATGCTCAAGATCTCCTCCGGTTTGCCAAGTCAGAACTTGTTCAGGTAAACAACACAAAATTTTATACTTTTTCAATCTTGGGAGATTCCAACTAAAAAAAGGGATCAAGCTTCCAGTCAAATGCGCGTAGTAGTTCAAATTGTTTTTAATTTTGATCAAACGCATAGTATAATTAAACCAAGGGTAGCTATTCTAACAATCAATTCTACAAAAAATCACAAAATCTTTAAAATTTAGGTTGAAGTATATTTTTCTTTTTAATATAATTGAAGAGGGGTGGGTAAGAAGGGGGTTGTGGGGAAATTTTCCATTAGAATTGTTTGTCAGAATCACATTCCCTTTTCCCTGAATTAAACACATAATATTAAAACCAGTTTGACCTAATAAGCGCATTTGACTGGAAGCTTTAAATCTTTGTTCTGACGTCCAATATATTTTCATTGTTATTCAAAAGATTTATTGATAATTTATTCATTTACCTATTTTGGCAAAAATTATGATGAAATTAATTTCTTTCTGGTACAGTTTCGCATAAGTTAGTTATTATCAGGGAAAAGATACCAGAATTCTTGCAGTAAAGGATGTATAAAAAAGTGACACGTAGCATATCCGTACGTTGTCGTCAATGTGATAGGTTTATATCTCATAACTAAAAATGTAGAAATGGTTCCTACTCAGGGTTGTCATATTGGGCATTTTTTTTCGATAACGGGCCGCCCAATTGCCCAAACGGCATTTTTGGGCAAATGTCGTAAAAAGCATTTAAAAAGGATATAAAATAGCCTAAAACCATACCGAGACTTATTATTAAAAATAAAATAGCCTAAAACCATCTCAGGACCTATAAAAGCTCCACTAGAACGGTGAACCATATCGGTTCAGCGGTTAGCGAAATCCTTCTCTAGATACAAAAAAGCTTACTAATTTATATAATACCTAGTTAATATAGGCCCGCCCCCCCATTCTTTTTTCACCCCCTCCCCCTTTTTCTCACCCCCCAAAACGGGGGTGCCCAAAAGGACCCGATAAAGGGCAGCCCAAAACCGCCCGCCCAAAAGCGCCCGCTCGATATGACAACCCTGTTCCTACTGCTGCTATGTCAGGTGGGCGGCATAAATAGTAGGGGAAATGAATACCTTGGCCGAAAACAGACTAAACTTTTCAAATGAACATCTAGGACTTTCAGACAAATATCGTGCAATCAAAGGTTGGTTGTGTAAAGGACGCTTGACCGTATGAACATGCAATTTATTGGCAGGATTTGGTTAAGAAATACACAGGGGTGTATATCTTGCAAATTTGACCCGGTTGAGGGGGGGTAAAAAAAATAAAAAATGTAAAAATTAAGAGAATTTTTTTTTCCATTTTTTCCCCTCTTTAATGTAAAAAACTAAGAGAATATGTGGGAGGGGGGATAATATGAATAAAACAAAGAGTTTGAAAATATTTTTCCATTTCATCCCCTTCCTTGCTGGAAAAAACTAGGAGGGGGAAAAAATATAAATTTTTGCAGCAGGGGAAAAAAATTAATCTTGTGCAGAGTATACACCAAAAAAAGATCTCATGGTAATTTCAATATTTGCAATATGTGATAGTAATATTATTTCTTTGTTGTAGATTGTGGGGCCTATTGACGGTATTCGGTTGTATAATGATCTGCATCTTACACCAGTTTCTCCAAGATTAGTTCTCTATATTGCACAGGTATACACACATTCTACACAATAAACAGTACATATACACACATGCTGCAATGGCTGTTATGAAAAGGGAGTACAAAAATGCGCACCTTTTTAAAATACAAATTGCGCGGCTTGTGTTAATAGTAGAAAAATTCTATGCTTATCGTTAGGACCGTATTAAGCGTTTTTGGAGCTATGCACATAGTTTTCAAATATAAATTGTATGCGTACCGTTTTTAAGCTTGTAGATTCTAGTGTTCAAAATAATAGGCAAGTTTTAATAAAGTCCTAGGGTAAGTATAATAAATAATGAACTTTGTTGTGAAACGTAATGAAACCAGAAAGTGCACATAAGAAACAAAGCTTAAATTAGTCTTAAAGGGTGTTACTAACATGAATTGATTATGCCTTTTCTGTTTTTATCAAAGTATAATACCACCTAATAATAGGTATTTATCGCATCGTACTATAGACAGGTTTCCGCGGATTTTAAAATTAAATATTGTAAGATGTACTTTTACACTTACATTTCCTTACATATAATAAGCGGCTTTGTTCTATTACCCTAGTAATTTAGTGAACTATTAGTACTGCGCTACCTATAGACATACTTGTCATTTTTTTTTTATAAACTGATGAATGTTTTATTTTATTCCAGAAAGATGACTCAATATTCAACCCAATTTTGTTAAGAGAAGTAACCACCCTGGAGTTAGGAAAAACTTTGGCGTCTACTTTTAAGGTATGTAGCATGTAATATCAAAATCTTTATTTATGAATCTCATGAATTAGTAAAAAACTCATATTTTTTAACGAAAATTTACCCACTTTTTCAGGGGTGTATATTCTACATGGGATCCCCTGCTCAGGGGGGGGGGGGGAATAAAAAATAAGTGGTTGGAGGGGAAAAAAATGTAAAAATTAAGAAAACTGAAAACATTTTTTCCATTTCCCCCCCCCTCCTTGGTGAAAAAATGTGTGGTAGGAGGGATAAAATAAATAAAATATAGAGTTCTTTAAATATTTTTCCATTTTCCCCCCTACTTGGTGAGAAAAAAACTAGGGGGGAAAAAATAAAAAAATTTGTAGCAGGGGAAAAAAATAAATCTGGTGCAGAATATACACCCCTGCACTTTTTTGAAAACAAAAGTTTTTGGGATCATGGAAAGGAAAGGAAGTAGCGGATTTCGTTCCCCAGGGATCTAAAGGGATAAGACAATTGCCCAGAAATTGATGTACATCCACAATGATGATACACAAAAGTACGCCTTCTGTATAATTACAATTAGTGGTTGTAACGTTTGGACTGGACACTCAACTTACTGAACTGAACAAACCAATCAAACTCATTAAAAGTCTTCAAAGTTGTTAGGCAAACATATTAAGAACGTTTTATAAAACTTTGGGGACTAGTGTAATAAACAGCCCTTTGCCCCCTCTCTCTTCACTAATAATAATTATGAATCCCTTTTTAATATTGATTGAAAGAACTTTAGTTCAACAGACATAAAATTAAAACTTTTCTCTAGACAAATATATTTTTCTCAGTGGAAAATTATTATTTTTTATTTGAAGACAAATATTTTTAAAGTTTGTTATAAAAACAAAGTTATTTTAATGTTTGATCTCACTAGAGAAGGGTATTCAATTGCAGACTGGCCAGAGTGTACGTTTTGTACGTTACGCATCGAATCTGTGTACGTTCTGGACGTTATTTTGATATGTGTACGTAACGTATTTTGAAATTTGTATTTTTGTACGTTTTACGTTTTTTAAAAAATAATAAGAATCAAATATTAGCAGAAAAGTAATTTGTTTGTTTTGTACGAAAATTTTTGCAAAAACAATAGGTGTATTATTTAAATAAATTCAATAATATCTTCAATTTTCATAGAACAAAAATATGTATGTAAATTATGCATATATGTTATTAGAACTTACAGTTTAAATTTATGGATTTGAAATATATGTCCTATAGATATAGTTTAAACTATTGAACAGAAAGAGATATGCAGTTGACTAAATTCAAGTTTAAATGCATTTCATGCTACTACCCCTTTAATAGATTTTACGATAATTTTTTTCAAATTCTTTATATACTTGGGTAAATTTTCCGAGATATCATATGGTGCACAGTGTAGGATTAAGAAGTCTTATTTTTTGGTATCTTCAGTTTTTAAAGAATAAGAATCAAATATCCTATTATATAAAGTAGTAAGCGTTTTTTTGTCTGTCCCAAAGGATCTCACTAACCGCTGAACCGATATTGTTCTCCTTTACAGGGAAGCTTCTTATAGGTTCTGGGAAGGTTTTAAACTATTTTTTGAGAGGGTGTCTTCACCCCCCTCCCCCCAAAAAATATTTTTTTTATTCTTTTGAAACTCAAATTTAATATGGGATGAGGCCGACTTTTCCCCCTCCTAAATTAAGTGCCCCTAGAGGCTTCTAGGGGCGTAGCTGCTAGTAAGTATAAAAGTATTTGTATATTTATTTGTATTTGTACAAAAAGTATTACAAAAATAGTATATTATCTATAATGCAAAGTAGAATGATGTCTGTCCGTCTGCTTGTCCGTCTTTATATCAAAAGCTTAATATCTCAGTAACCACTAAACCTATTGTGCTCTACTCTTCATGGAATATACCTAATAGTCCTGTGATGGTTTTTGCTATTTTCTTTGGGGGAGGGACACTTAAAGCTTTTTACTTTCTACTAGGATTAGAGGCTTCATATCCCTCTTTTGTAGAATCGTTTGTTGGAAATTTGTCAAAAAAAAATATAAAAAAAGATTGTGTTTATTTTTTTTTATTTAGGCTTCGCCCCAGGGTGCGGTGGGGGTTCCCCCACCCCGCTGATTTGCATTAGTTTACAAAAATAAATTGAGGGGTGGTTGATTTTTTTTTTGGGGGGGGGGTTGGTTTTCCCACACTCTAAGAAAATAGCCTAAAACTACCACAGGACTAGTAGATATATTCCCTGAAGATTAGAATTTAGAACCCAATCTGTTTAGCGGTTACCAAGATCTTAAGCTTTAGACAGACAGGCATTGATTTACTTTGTATTAAAGACTAGTATTTTCTGAGATCTTTAGCAATAGACAAAATAACCCTATATCCTATTATATGTTTATCCTATAAATCCTTTTTTTTCTGTAACAAAGAATCTCGCTAACTGCTGAACCGACATGATCTTTGTGAGGTTGTAGGCTATTTTCTCTGTCCTTCCATATATCATCAAGAACCTGTATTCAAAATGGTAGAAAAATAGCCTAAAACCATCTCGGTAACTGTGTGAAGTAGTTATGAAAATCTTAAGCATCAGACAAAAAACTTACTACTTTATTTAATAGAATATACTTAGTACGTAATAACAGGATGTATGTCTCTCTGTCATTTTATTTGTACCGAAGGTTCTCGCTAACCGCTAAACCGATATGGTTCTCTTTTACAGGGTAGCTTCTCATAGGTCCTAGGAGAGGGTACAACCACCCTTCCAAGAGAAACTACTCTTCACAAACAAAAAAATCACAACCCTTCCCATATTTTTTCTTTGTTTTTAAAATTGAATTTAGAAATGGGGTATGTCTACTCCCCCTTCCCTCACTAAAAAAATTATTAGCGACGCTACTCTATAATCACTTTGTCAGTCCGTTATGCTATCGGAGAAACGTGATTTTCTCGGCTCCTGTTTTTTGATTGAATAAGTTCACATTCTTCATATTTTCATTGAGATTTGCCTTTTGGTTGGGTGCTAGATCTATTCCTAGATTTTCTTTTTTTCATGGTTTTCTCGACTTCTATTCAAGATAGACGGCTGAAATTTTCAGGGAATAAATAAATTCACATTCTACATATTTTCAAAAAGTTTCTTTAAGGTTTGTCTATTTGTTGCAGTGCTAGATCAATTCCTAGATGTATAGGTTTTTGTGATTTTCACAACTCATATTCCTGATAGACGGTTGTAATTTTCAGGGATTGTATTAGTTTTCATTCTTAATACTTCCACTAAATTTCATTGAGATTTGCTTATTGGTTGGGGGGCTGAATTTATTCCTAGATTTTCACGTTATTATATATTTTTAAAAGGTTTTGTGATTTATTTAAATAAGTTAAATGCTTATTTTTTACGACACTACTCTATAGTTTATATAGTTCCAAGATTTCAATCCATAACTTTTGAGCTTCGCTACTTAAGGATGTTGTCATCCTTGTTTTTTACTTTTTATTTTTAAATAAAAAAATGGGTTTTTGAATTCAACTTTGAATTTTTTTCCAGATGTCTATAAATAACTTTTGAGCTTCGCTACTTATGTATGTTGTCATCCATGTTTTTTTTATTGAATTCAACTCTCCCCTCCTCAAGTGCCCCTATAGGCCTTTAGGAGCGTAGACGCTAGTTCTTTTGAATAGAGTAATAGGATATCTTGTGTCTGTCAGTTCGCTATGGTTCTCCTTTACAGGTAGCTGCTAGTAGACTTAAATGTATTGATAATAGGTAACTAGGAAATTATTTAACTTATTTTTATTAGGAATGTACGTTTTTGTACGTTTTTTTTACTTTTTTTATGTACGTAACGTATTTTTTTTGTGTACGTTATGTACGTTTTTTATTTTCAAAATTGGCTGGCCAGTCTGCAATTGAAACTAAGATAAAAGAAAGAGTGGGAATAAAACAGCAAGATTTTGTTCTTAATCTTTGTAATATTTAAAATCTTTATTTTACGCTTTTTTGCCAGAGATCTAAAGGGATAAGACAAGGGCCGTTAAATTGATGTACATCTCCAATGATACACTAAATTACCCCTTCTGTAGATTAAAATTGAAACTTTTGGACACTCTATTTATCAAATCAACCAATCAAAATTCAGTAAAAGTCCCCAAAGGAAACGTTATGAGGTATAAAACTTTATGGACTAGTTTAATAAACAGCCTATTGTCCCCTCTCTCTCTACTTTTTGCCCTTTCTTAGAGAGTAAGTGTGATTACATATCGATATTACACTTGTTTTGCTTGTAACTTTCAGAAAAAAATTTCCAGATATTTAAGGGTGTTATACGAAAGAAAAGTAATCGCTTTTTGTCAAAAAGGGAACAGTTTTTGTGAAAACTAATCTCGTTGCATTTTAGAATTTATTTCTTAAAACCTTTCGGTTGGTAGACAAACCCAACCAAAACGTAGAAAACTTTTTAAAATCCACATATGATATTTTATTAATTAATGTGTTTCCTGTTTAGATTTTGGAAAAGTACACAATGAAAATAATCGCCTCCGGCCCCAACAAGATTCCCGTGCGAATGACTGATGAATATCTGCGCTATCAGGACGCCGAGTCCGCCTACCTGGTCACCTTTCTGTACGACGAGACTATGGGCATGTGCACGGCCCACCTGGAGGGGGTCACCTTCCACCAGGTGCAGCAGCAGCAGACCTGACACCAGCCGCCAGCAGCAGCCCCGAGCCATGATCCACTTTCTCCATCAGCCGCGCTAAAAAAAGGCGTGGCGATGGCTATAGTCCGAGGAGTCAATAGATGTTCTAAATAATGTATTAACTTTTTTTTTAAATCTGCACTTTTGCTCCCCGCGTTCTCTCCCGCCATCATTATGACTGTAATAGACAATTACATCCAGTGACAGAGGGGGAAATAAATTTTAAAAAGAGAAAAAAAATCTAAAAAAATAATTAAAATATTTAGTAAATAGTTTGCATAAAAATCCAGCACTGGTAAATGGCTATGAAGAAGTGATATAGTTTGGTCAGATAATATATTTTTAGAATTTAAAAAAATATGTAATATTGTTTATAAATAAAATAACCTTCTCCATCCAAAATTGTTGACCTACGTGGTGCCTCGAACATTTATATTACTATTAAAAGCTCATTAGATTTATTATTTATATCAAAATTAAACCTAGCGTACTTGGAAAGCATAAAAGAGGTTGGGATATGCTAATAAGACGTTAAAATGTTAATTTTTTTGTTTATTTAAATTGTATTTTTTTCGGAAGTTGTGAATTTTATCAAAGTCAGTCACCGATATCATGGTTTCTTCTTATGGTCGAAATAACATGGTCAACAGCAATCTAAAGCACAAAATTTATAAATGTTTGAAAATAATGATTGTACAAAAAGGGACTATGCAGGAACAAGAGCATGTGATGTAATGTACCTTTCAGCAGTGGTGATGGGCATTTTCCATTTGATATAGTTAAGGAGAGAAAAATTAGTTCCACCACGAATTTATATAAAAACATTGAAATAGGTATTTAGTTTTTAGTTTTTACGAAATAACATCAAATACATCAAATACACAGAAAAATATTGTCAAATGCAGTAAAATTAAAATGTACATCTTCATATTGTTAAGGTTATTATAAAATAACATCCAGTTTGCAAAATATGTAACTTTTTTTTATATAAGTAAGATTTTGTGCATAAGCTTTTTTTAAAATCTATAATCGCAAATTTTAAGACCTAAATAAAAGAATCAAAGTATAAGAGCCCAAAAATGTTTGACATCAGTGCTAGGAGGTACTTAACATCTTTTGCTCTCGTTCGTGCAAAGTCCCCTTTATAAAAAATATTTGTTTGGACGAATACTTAGGAACATGATAAACGTGGCTCCGCTCTAAAAGACTTAAAAGTCTTATGAGTTAGTTTGAATTATCTTGGCCACTCCTGGCCGGCCTATGCCAGTCTAGGAGGGCTGGGAAGAATCTCTGTAATGTTTTTAATTCTGTTTAAATCATTTCTTTCAAGTACAAACATTTTATGAAAATACCTTTATTATAATTATAATGATAAGACATTAATGTACCAATAATCTCTGCACAATTTTCTTCTTAAATCCGTTTCTATATCAACTTAGTCTAAAAACTGATTGTATACTTATTATATTATCCCAAAATATATTACATATTATTACTTTGTTGTAGTATGTACTTTTGATTGACTGATTTTTTTCGCATTACATATTTATAATCAAAGTTAGTTTTAAATGAAGTAATATTATTATTATTATTAAATATTGTGAATTTTATTGCAAACGCTGTAAAAATTAATAAAAATTACATTTGTGACAAAAAAAATCTTCTAAGTAAAAAAAATATAAAAAGAACATATATAGAATTTTAATTTTAGTAAACTTAAAAAAAAGCATTTTACATTTTTATTCTTTTTTTCCAATAATACATATTTTTTGTTTATTTTTACGGTGTTATTTTCACTTGTCTAATGTCAACCCAATATAAAGTAAAAAGAAGACTCAAACATGTTTCAATTCATTTTTTCTTTTTAACCTACCCATTTTACATCTTAAAAGAAGGATAAGAAAGTTTAATTAAATAGAAAAATTTCAAATATTAAAATCAATTTCAAAAATCTTCTTTTTTAAAGGTTCAGTAAATTAATACTGACAATTTGGTTGACTTGTGAAATATTTGATCTTAGTGACCTTAAAATAATAGTTTATAGGCAAAAAGTAAACTACTCAATAACATAATATGTTTATGAAGCTTATTTTAAACAATGCAAAAATCATACGGAAACTAATCTTCGTAGACATTTTAAAAATTGGTCTTTTTTTCATAATTTTTGACCTCTTTTATTTCGGGTCTTAAGCTCTTATTATAATATATATATTTTTTATCACATTTTGGTGCCCTTTTCAATTCTCACTTTTAGTATTAAGAATATAAATCTGTTGTGAAGCTAAATATTTGATGTGAGTATCTATGTGTGTTATTTTATTCTATGTGTGTGCGTGTGTGTGTGTGTGTGTATGTGTGTGTTAAATTATGTGGCTCATTCTATTAGGTTAGGGGAAAATGAGGGATGGAGAGGACAATGAAGGACATCATTTAATCTTCTCCCTAAAACTGATGTACCTGAAAATCTGTTTTAAAGAATTATTCAACACAGTTATAGGAGAATTTTAAGACATTGTTATTCAAAATATGTATAATTCTTTTGAATAATTAATCATCTTTTTAAAACTATTAAAAGATGAAATTTCTCCAATTCACCTGTGACTGCTAAGCTTTTTGGCACACACAAAAATACAACGAAAAAAATGTTTAAGAACTAATTTAGGTTTTAAAGGTCTTTAAAGGAATGAAATGATAAACTTAAAGCAATTGTCTAATATTGGAGATTATCATTTGAATTGAATTAATAAGTCAATAGAATTAAGCATTATTGCTTTGTCCTACTTGAAATTTCTGTAATTTGTACTGCTGTGGCTGTAGTCTTGGTTGTTAACATTCACATTGAATATCATGGTATCTCTGTTCAATGTTGTCATTCATGTTTAATATTAAGTACGTGTTGTAGCCTAATCTAGACCTGATTTTTTACAGGGTACAGAGCCTGCTCGTACAGAGCCTGCTCGTTTGTTTTAAATTATGTTTTGTGTAAGTAATATTTCATCTTAAAAAAAAAACAATTTTCCCTACACTTGTCCATCAGGCTGTATGTATAATTGTTAGAGTGTGTGCCAATTAGCTACATTACTTTTCCCTCACCTAAAAAGAATTATTTGATGTGTGGCGTAAAAAAAATTATTTCAATATATAAAACTTTTATTAACATTTTTATTTATAAATTCCCTCCTCAGAATTTATATATTAACAAAAGTATGAATATTAGACTTGATCTTTTATTTTGGAAAAATAAACTTCTATAGAAATAAATTTTAATAAAGGTTTTATTAAAGAAATATATTTTTGTACAATAAATGTGGTGTTGTTAACTAGGAATTACAGAGTAATTACAAAATTTGAATCATGTAAAGAAAACTAAGTTTTTCCGAAAATGGGCAAAAATTACCTTGCTAAGATTTGACCTCAGAAATATCAGAGATAGAACCTATGTTCTGTTCAGTTATTTGTAAAGCATGTAATGACGCTTCTTAAGATCGATTCTAGCTCACACCAAGCCCATCTGAGGTCAAATCTTAGGAAGTTAATGCCTCCCATTTTTGGAAAAACTTCGTCTTCTTACACGACCCCAAAATTTTGACCCTTTGGCAAATAAATAAAACTTGCTGATACTCTAGTCCTGCAATACTAATTAAAAGTAAGATTTTTGCAAAGTAGGTATTATAAAATAAGTAAATCAGTATCTATCTATAAAGTTTAAGTTTGATTTTATAATTGTATCCAACAGTGAAATTAATATTTACTTGTGTGCCTTTTAAAGGTTAGATGGTAGAAGTTTATACATAAACTTTAAGTTTTTTCAAATTCAAGTTATTTTTAGACGCCTTTGTTCTTTTAATTATATTCTATGAAACTATTATTTAAGATAGGACTGATTGCAATTTGCAAATGATATTAAATGTCAAACATGTTATTTTTTTCTTTTAATGTATTTTTTACTTAACTAAAGTGTTTGACGAACAATAAATAGCTTAATTTATAACGAGGAATTGGATTTAATGCAAAAAAAAATAACAAAAATAATCATCAATTATTTGTGATTACTCCCCTAAACAAATTTTATCATTTTTTTGCTGAAAATCTCTAAAAATAACTTGTTTTTGCAGGATCTTTAGTTACATGTATAAAACATTTTTTAAAAAATACATATATAGTTATCATTTTTGTGGTTAAGTGTAATAAGACAATTATTACCTACCAAATAATCTATCTACAAAAAAAATATTTGTCTATAAGCTAACAAAGGACTTTAATGTGAGTTATAAAATAGTGTACATGGTGTTTATACCACTTCTTATGCATGCTTGCACAAATATCAAGGTGTCTCATTATGATATATTGCACAAATAAAAGTTACTTCTTTCAAATCAATTTTTCTTAATAATATTAAACTTAAAGAGTTCGAAGGTACCCAAAAATGCAGATAGAGAGAGGGGACAATGGACTGTTTATTACACTAGTTCCCAAAGATTTATAATTACGTTTTTTATTCGTTGGCATAAAAACTTTGGGGACTATTTTCAGTAATTTTCATTGGTTGAGTGTTCAAACGTTTCAACCTTCAATTTTAATATACAGATGGGGTAATTTTTTACGATCATTGGGGATATACATCAATTTATCGTCCATTGTCTTATCCCTTTAGATCCCTGCTCAAAATGACAACAGAATTCATCTTTAAATGAGACCCCTTTCTGCACTCTATATTTACACAATATTTCCTTATTTATTGACTGTTTGCAAAACTGTATTACCATATAATATTCAACAATAATACAATACTATATAATATTTACGTGCATATGATGTAGGGTTGGGCCGGATACCGGATATCCGGCGGATTTCTAATGCCGGATATCTGGTAACCGGTCGGATATCTGGCCAACGTTCGATATCTGGCAAATTACCGGATATTTGGCATTAAAAATCAGCCGGATATCTGGTAACCGGATAGGTTCGAAATTCGGTATCCGGCCGGATATTGAAAATGGCCGGTTATCCGGCCCAACCCTAATATAATGTAATGTCTAATGTTGGCTTATAGAAATATTTTAGTGATGATTTTGGGTCTTAAATTCTCTTATTTCAATTGGCCTTTTTGTGTCAGGTTTTGTGTTCTATGTTAAACTATGTTTCAAAGTATGTTTTTTTTTTGCTTGAAACAATAATATGTATTTGTATCCTTTAAAGAGGGGGGGGGGGGGGGGTGGTAGATATTTCGTTTTACTTACAATTGAAAGCTCAAAGCCAAGAAATTCTTTACTACGAGGTGTCTACTATCCCCCTCCCACCTTCCGCCCTCTTGTAAATTATAAAAAATCCGCATTTAAATGTTTCATTTTTATGCTGAATTTTATTCATAACATCATTTGTAAAAAATCATAATACCTTCCTCATTTTAATTTTAGCCCTGGTGTTATTTTTAATTTTGTGAGTATAATATATTAACAATTTATGCTTACATTTATGTACACTGTTAAAAAAAACACTCAAGGAACTTTATTTGCAATTTTTTTTTCTTTTAAAATAAACCATTTAACATTTCCATAGTTGCATTTTAGAGATATTTTAAACTTTATGGTAGGGGTGTATATTTTTCTATTAATTTTTATCTCCCTCTTCCATTTCTTTCCCAATTAATATAAACAAAATAGGTAAAAAAAAATCCTCACCTTATAGCAAATATCCACCACCCTTCCTTTTTTTGACTACAATATTTTAACCAAGTATTGTAATTAAAAGTTTCTTAAAATGATTTTATTTTGCAGTGTACAACAATACAGTTTCTGTTTCATAAGTGAAGCTGAATTTTGTTGATTTGTTTTATTTTTAGATATTTAAAATGTCCTTTTTATGAGATAAAATATTTATGTGAAAACTATTATTCCATTTAATTAAAGGTAGAAAAGTTTTAGCTAGGTAATTATTTCTATTATAAATCAAAAGGGATCACTAAAATCATGTTCAAATGCATTTTGTGCAACTAACTCTTTTAATTTTTAGTGATAAATACTTAATTTAAAATTTTGATTTCAATTAGGTAGTTAATTTGAAACGCTGGACTTTTTTATCCTTGTTAAATATATACTGATATTAACATTTTATCCTATAAATCTGTACCAATCTTTGAAAAATACTCTGAAGATCCCATTTACTAATTGATTAATATAAACATATTATTGTGCTCATTAAAAAGATATTTACTTTGAAACATTGTCAGCGCAGAACCTGTTTTTATAAATTTTAATTGTACAAAAATGATGTTAATGTTACTATAATAAAAAAATATAATTTTTATGTCATGTTATGTTTTAAAAGAAAATTTGAAAATTGTGTTCATTTATTTAAATTTGTGTAAACTGGAGTTTTATTTGCCATACTTCCTAATTTTATTTCAATCTATCAAGCACAGAAACTGAAATATATATTTTTTGTCCAATTATTGTGTTAATTATTTTGTAATTTCCGTCATGTATCTAAGGGATAAGACAATGGCCGATAAATGATGAACATCCCCAAAGATGATAACAAAATTAACCCTTCTGTATAGTAAAATTAGGGGGTTGAAACGTAGGGGTTTTGAAATAGTAACACACAATCCGACCACCTTTTTGGTTATAATGTGTACATATTTAGGTTGGAGTTTTGCATTTTATCGTCCTAATAAATCCACTGAAATTATTTGGTATGCTTCGAGAAACTTACTCCAAAGTTAACATTGAATGACAATCTAGAATAATAATAAATTTAGCAGCGAATCTTATAAAACAATTACCATTACAATTACAACGTTATCGGATAGGTTATCAGAAGTCAGCAAAATCTTCAAAACAAAGACCCAATGGTAGAATTTTAAAGGTTATGAAATTTTAGCATTCTATCTTTACTAGCAAGAACATTAAATCCCATTTAGACTTTTTAGCAAACGAACGGACCCAATGCTTATTTGTATGAATAGCAGCGGAGGAATTAACGTTTCCCACTCACCGTTAAGAATGCCTGCTTATTTAATATAAAATATGAGTTGCTCAAGGTTTGTTCATGTTCGCAAGTCCTTATAATTTGTTGAGCTTCACTTTTATGGATGTTTTCATCCTTGGTTTTTATTTAGTTTTACAATTACGAACAATAATATGAATTAAAACACCGTCTGAATATGAAAATTTATTGAGATTATACAAGAATAATAAAAGATCAAAATTGAATCGCCTGGCTTGGATCACCACCTAAAAAAATAATTTTAAGTAGATATTTTTGAAGAAATTTAGAGATTCCCCTTTTAGACTAGACTAAGATATTAAGAATGCAGAAGAATTTAAAGAGGGATTGGGAATTTCAAGCCTAAGCCCCAGATTCTGCAATATGGTAAAAAGTAATATAAATAGCAACAAATTTAGAATACATATTGTACACTTCAGTTGCTTTATTCTATGCATTTAGATTTTTAAAAGCGAGGCTTTTCTATAATTGGGTCGGTCCGTCCGTACGTCCGTGACAGATAGCTTTTCTTGTTAGTTTAGGCATGTTAGAATTGTCCTATCGATTTTACATTTTGCATGGCAGCATGATGATTCCTGTAGTAGTTAGGTACGATTTAGAAAGCGGAGCAACTTTATAATCGTTACCAGCATGTCCGTACGTCAATTTTAAACATGTTGATTTCTAACTTTTTTAACAACAAATTTTTATGTGATAAAATCATCCGATTTTTCTGATTTTTGGAATAATGATTCCTTGGACACCAAAGTACAATGTTATGGGCGAAGCATCTCTATAATCAAGTCCTAAAAGTGTTGGTATTTCCATAAAAATTATTCTGTATTTACGCAGTTTTTGACCCAATTTACTAACAATTTTGTTTCTACTTTTGTTCTTTTTATTCTGATTTTTCAGTTCGAACACTCTACAAGTGTTAATGTTCGTTAGTTCTACTGTTTTAGAGCATCGCTTTTATGGATGTTCTTATCCTTGTTAAATAGTGAAGCTACTTCATAAATATTTTGTGTCAATTTTTAAATAATGTCCTAATGATAATATGTGAAATCTTATAAAGTTTCATAGGCTAGCCTAGGAAACAGGGTTTCCTAGGCCTTATCCTTATACTAAAGTAACAGGATGTCTGTGTGTTTGTGTGTCTGTACCGAAGGTTCTCGCTAACCGATCGGGTTCTCCTAAACAGGGTAGATTCTCATATGTCCTGGGAAGGCTTATAACTATTTTGGGGGAGGGTACCACCACCCTCTCCAGAGAAATAAATTTTTTTTTTAAATTTCTCGATTTTAGAAAGAGAGTTCAACGAAACATAAACGTCAAACGCAAAATATAAATATAAAAAAAACATTTAAAGTGCCACTAGAGGCCTCTAGGGGCGTAGCTGCTAGTGTAAATATAAAGGAATATTTATATATTTAGTCAGAAACACCAATTCTAATACCCCCTTTTCTTCAAATTAGAGCATATTTCTAGGCCCTGTGGGCATCCCTAACGTGCTTAATTTCCATGAACATAGCTCAACCTAACTTTTGTTTGTTTTAAAGCTTGGGTCTTAGATCCAGCAGTACTTTTACCTATGACACTGCTGGTGGCAATGTTTCTGTTGTCGATGATAGTTTGTGTCCAGTCCTGGTCCATTATCCTGGTGACAGTGTCCACCAGGACCTGCCTTACCCGGGTCACATTGTCTGCCAGCACCTTCAACACTGACTGGGTGCACACCTACGTTTAAAATAGTTATTTATCGCATCGTATTATAAACAGCTTTCCGTGGATATAAAGATGTACAATTATAAAACCAATTTTTTTAGACCCGAGATGCTGAAGTATGGCAGAGAACCGGTTCTAATCAACCGGATATTAATCGGTTTTGAATTGATACTGGAAATATAGTTTTAGCGAGGGTTTCTTATGCTTATTAACTTGCAAATAATGTAAATTTTTTTTATCAAGCATTTATATAATCCTCTCACCAATCTTCCCTTTATTTTTTACTTTTCTTATCTCTCTATTAATCTTCTCTTAATAAAATAAACCAGTGGATACTCCCCCTAGAGACCTCTTGGGGCACTTTAAAGAAGGGGAGGTTGGGGAACATTTTAGTTTTAAACAGAAAAAGTTAAAACAAATTTGGTAGATTTTTTACATGGGCCATCTCTCATGGGAGTGTGGAGGAAAAAGTTTAAAAAACCTTCCTATGAACTATACGAGGCTTCATTGTAAATAAGAATTATATCGGTTTAACGGTCAGTGATATCTTTCTGTACACACAGACAGACAAACATCATGTTACTTTTATATAAGACAAATGAATTAATAGATATGATATACCCTCAGCTATGTCAAACTAGTTTAAATCATCAGAAGAGAAACTATTCAATAAATATGTAAATATAGCTGATAAAGTGCCTGATAACAGTAGGAAACTAAGTTTCTACCTGATTATCTGTTTTATAGTAGTCATAATCAGTAGCCAGTGCTTTGGATGTATAGCTGATACCTACCTGATACCAGAAAGAAACTAAGTTTCTTCCAGATTATCTGTTTTTCAGCAGTCATAATCAGTAGCCAGTGCTATAGATGTATTGCTGATAGCTGGCTGATAACAGTAGGAAACTAAGTTTCTACCTGATTATCTGTTTTCCAGCAGTCTAAATCAATAGCCAGTGCTATGGATGTATACTATAACTGATACCTATCTGATAACAGTAGGAAACTAAGTTTCTGCCTGATTATCTGTTTTCCAGCAGTCATAATCAGTAGCCAGTGCTTTGGTTGTATAGCTGATACCTACCTGATACCAGAAAGAAACTAAGTTTCTTCCAGATTATCTGTTTTTCAGCAGTCATAATCAGTAGCCAGTGCTATAGATGTATTGCTGATACCTGGCTGATAACAGTAGGAAACTAAGTTTCTACCTGATTATCTGTTTTCCAGCAGTCATAATCAGTAGCCATTTCTATGGACGTAAAGCAGATACATGGCTGATAACAGTAGAAAACGAAGTTTCTACCTTATTATCTGTTTTCAACCATTCATAATCAGAGCTATGGATGTATAGCTGATACCAGTAGGAAACTAAGTTACTACCTGATTATCTGTTTTTCAGCAGTCATAATGAGTAGCCAGTGCTATGGATGTTTAGCTGATACCTACCTGATACCAGTAAGAAACTAAGTTTCTACCTGATTATCTGTTTTCCAGCAGTCATAATCAGTAGCCAGTGCTATGGATGTATAGCTCATACCTGCCTCTTTGGCCAAGCATACCTACAAAAGACAAAGAAATTTTCAAATCTGAATTTTTAGCTTCTAAAAAATTGCGTAGTTGCCAAGATAGGCCAGCTCTTGCTGAATATAAACATTCACTTTTAATCAGGGATCTAAAGGGACAAAACAATGGCCGATAAATGTATGTACAATGTACATCCCCAATGATGATACACAAAATTACCCCTTCTGTATATTACAATTAGTGATTGAAACCTTTTGACACTCAACTTAATGAATCAACCAGTCAAAATTCATTAAAAGTCCCAATGGTTTTTAAGCCACTTCACGTGAAGAGGGAATTCCTGGATGAACTGAAAGAGAAGAATTTATCATCTTTCAGTGAAGCCTCTACTGAGGCCCAATTCAAAGAAAAATAGAGAACCATTGTGCGTGGCCTACGCTCTGAAAAGAAGGGATAAATGGCGATGATGATGGTTTTTAAGCAAACGAATAAAAAAACGTTATTAAAAAAACTTTGAGGACCAGTGTAATAAACATCACATTGTCACCCCAACCTGACTTTTATTATCTCATTGGAAAACAACTTTTTAGGGAAAATTAGAAGTGGGCTGTTACCAAAAACCCTCTTAGGGTGAAGCCCTAGAAGCTGGGGGCGAAGATTCTTGAATGTTTACACGTAACCAACTGAATAGACTTTGGGGCCTAAGTAAATATTGAGTCTGTATAGAAAATAAATTAAATCTATATCCGAAACAAACACACAAACACAAAATATATTAACAAACTTTACTTTTATCAGATACAAAAAAAAGTAAATATATTGTAAAAAAAACTTTAACAAAGATAAAACAGCCGCTAGTTGCATAGGCGTCCAAGGGGGGGAATAATGGGGCGATTACCCCCCCCCCAAACGAATTTGGTGGTGCCGTAGGCACCCCCAAAATTTTTTTCATTTTACCCCCCCCATTTAAATTTACCCCTACCCTGGGGGTGCCGTAGGCACCCCCAACCATTTAGGAGGGGGTATTTACCCCCCCCAAACAATTTTGGGGGGGTAAATACTCCCCCCAAAATAGAAAATCTCTAACAAAAAAAATTTTTGCGCACTTCGCGCGCATTTTTAATACTATATTTTTGATAAAATTTAAATTACCCCCCCCAAAAATTTTACCCCGGGGGTAAATTTTGGGGGGGGTAAACAAATTTTACCCCTGCCAACAGATTTTAGGGGGGGTAATTACCCCCCCCAAGCAAATTTTACCCCCGGGGTAAAAATTTTGGGGGGGGTAAAAAAAATTTGCGGCGCGCTTCGCGCGCCATTTTACCCCCCCCAAAACCGAATTACCCCCCCCTTAAAAAATTTTTACCCCCCCCAAAATAAAAAGCTTGGACGCCCCTGGCTAGTTGTCCCCCAGAGTTAATTCGCTGAAGTTATGATTCATATGCACACGAAGATTCAAAGAATCCTTTGGCAAAGCTTCGCGCACACATGAGTGTATTCTATGTTACATTACAAGCTGGCCCGCAATTCTCGTGGAAGCTACTCGATTATTACACCAACCTGGCCTAGAGTTTTCCTATTAGTGTTCAATGTTAATACGCGACTATTCACGTGCATCGACAAAGAAAAGGGTGTTTAAAGTTTCTTGATAAGTTGTATCCTAACCTCCTTTATAAAGAAGGTGTCTTAACTTTTTTGCTTTTTATTTAAAATAGCTAGTCGGTGTTTTTAGTAAGTAATAGATGTAAAATTGTCCATAGAATTTAGATATGCAATCGTTTTTTTTTGTAGACCTCTTATTTTTTAAGTAATTTAAGTTTTTAAAAAAAATTTAAGTCGGTTTTAAGGTCTACAAAAAAAGAGGTCTACAAAAAAAAACCGATTGCATATCTAAATTCTATGGACAATTTTACATCTACTACCTACTAAAAACACCGACTAGCTATCTTAAATAAAAAGCAAAAAAGTTAAGACGCCATCTTTTCATACAACTTACACAACATTAGAGTAAAACACTAGAGGGGGAAGGTGTTATATAAAGTTATATGTCTCCATTCTAAGGACCCTGTACCGACTTTTAATACCTTCTCTTTAGATTACAATTAGTGGTTGAAATATATGGTCACTCAATTTAAAAAACTAACCAATCAAACTTCATTATAAGTCCCCAAAGTTGTCAAGCCAACGAATAAAAAACTTTGGGGACATGTGTAATAAACAGCCCATTATCCCCCCTCTCTCTCTCGGATTTAACCCAGACAAAATGATTAAACTACAGCTAGCGATATAATGCGACACTATTAAAATTCACAACTTATTTATGTTTTACTACCATATCTCCTCTACAATAGTGTCTGTTTGGTATGTTTTATAATAACGTTTTCTTATTTGTTGGCCCAACAACTTTGGGGACTTCTACTGAATTTTGATTGGTTCATACATAAAGTTGAGTGTATAAACGTTTCAACCACTAATTTTAATCTACACAAGGGGTTATTTTGTTTATCATCATTGGGGATGTACAACAATTTATCGGCTATTGTCTTATCCCTTTAGATCCCTAACCCTCCCCATCTCTTTAAAGATGGCAATTAAAAAAACACAAAGAAACACGTCTACTTAATGACTTAACCACCAATGCTAGAAATTTATCTATTTCACTTTCTTGTTTGCCAATTCCGTCAACTGATGCATGCATTTGTTCTTGTTGAATATGCGAATTTATATTTGTGTTCGTGTTAAAGACAGACAGACACATTCCATTAAAAGGACTGTCCACAAGAAAAACAAATTTAGATTTTTGAAAATCAAACATTATTATTAAAACATTATTCGATTGTCCATGGTAATTCTATGTATTATATGTTAAAAATTAATTTTTGTCAGCTTGACATTAGCAAAGCTTTTGGTGAAAATCTCAGGGTTTTTTAACAATTTTCAGGTATCGTTAATTTTAAAAAATATTTTTTGTCTATGGTTCTATTCAATAGGGAATACAAATATTTAGAGAATATTATCATTCTACTACTGTTTTCAAGCCTTAACACTCACACCTTTACAGAATTGACCCTCAACCTACTCCTCTCTTCATCTATTTGTAAAATATTTGCCTTTTTCGTCAAATTATGCATGAAACTGTTCCTGTTGAATATGCGAATTTATGTTTCTGGTTGTGTTAAAGACGGACAGACATATTCCATTAAAAGGACTATCCACAAGAAAAAAAAATTTAGATTTTTAAAAATTAAACATTATTATTAAAACATTATTTGATTGTCCATGGTAATTCTATGTATTATGTTAATTTTTGTCAGCTTGACATTAGCAAAGCTTTCGGTGAAAATCTCAGATTTTTTAAAACAATTTTCAGGTATCGTTAATTTAAAAAAGATATTTTTTGTCTATGGTTCTATTCAATAAGGAATACACATATTTAGAGAATATTATTCTACTACTGTTTTTAGCCTTAACACTCACACCTTGAAATGAAATGAAATGAAATGAAATGAATGAAATGAAATGAAATATTTATTTTATGACACATACAAAAAAATATATATACATTACATGGTATAATCACAAACAAACAATAAAATTGATCATGATTACTTATAGTTTAATAATAAAGATAATAGTATTCACATTCAAAATTCGTGTCAAAGGACTAATTAATCTCTCTCGAGGTAATATTAAGTAGCCTTTGCAGATAGGAAAAAAATGATAAAAAAATATATTAGATAACATGAAGCTTAATTATTTAAAATAAGAACTTACGCATTATATATGATGGGGATTATAATGTGGAATTGTAAGGAAGGGAATTGGAGGGGAAAGTAACATGATGTGTGTTTGTAATATTGACTAAAAACATTTATAATTAATATGAGGGGTAAATCAGTGAAGACTTGTAGAACAGACAGAATAAATGTTTTACATTCTTAGGTGGCAAGAACGGCAAAGAAGTCTATAACATGTTATGTCTATTTTTGCTAGAAGGCATTTTTTTAGCTTACTCTTAAATTGATTTAGGTTTAAGGCATTTTTTATATTATCACGGTCGTCAAAACTGTTCCATATCTTTGGAAATGAACAAATAGGAAGCCTCTCTACTAAGTTAATTCGAGAAAAGGGGATAGTTAAATTATTATTGTTTCTCAAAACGAAGTTACCATTTAATTCACCTCGTCTAGGCCACATATTATTAAAAGACCTTGGCAACAAATTATTTTTGTACTCATACATAAATTTTAGTTTGAAGTAATGAGCTAGAGATTCAAAGGGTAAAATATTGAGATTTTTAAATAAAGGACTAGAATGGCTATAGTAGGTTGCTTGCTTAATACATCTCACAGCCATTTTTTGTTTAGTGATTATGCCAGTAAGATTTGTGGGTGATGCACATGAGTAGATAAGGATTCCATAAACTAAATGACAATGAAAAATAGAGTAATATAGAGCTTTGAGAGCTTTTTCAGTAAGTAGACCTTGACATTTTCGGAGACAAAATAATGATTTAGAGAGCTTTTTGTTTAATTCATTTATATGAACCTTAAAATTCAAGGCTGGATCCAAATAAATACCCAAGAATTTTATAGCTGGAATATCACTTTCATGGTTGACAAAGTCAATTCTATGTCTAAGTAAAGGGTTAGGGTTAAGGGTATTTGGATCATTATCATCAAAATATAGATTGATTTCATTCCATGGAATAAGGGAGGGAGTAGGATAAAATATAGTGAATTTTGTTTTGTTGGGATGTAAAGACATTTGATTAGCCCTAAACCACTGGGAAATATTTTTGAGTTCTGCATTAACAAATTCAACAAGCTCATTTAGGTTTTTACCAGAGGCTAATATAGTAGTGTCATCACAGAAAAGTAGGACTTTTAAAAGTGTTGACTTAGGCAAGTCATTAAAAAATATAAGAAACAAAATAGGACCTAATATGCTACCTTGAGGCACTCCACTATCTATCTCTAATGGATCAGAGTCAAAAAGGCCAAATTTAACAAATTGATTTCTATCTGTTAAATATGATTCAAACCAATTAAGCAAGTTCCCATTAATACCAAATTTCTGTAGCTTCATAAGAAGAGTATTTTTAGGCACACAATCAAATGCTTTGCGAATATCACAAAAAATTCCAATAGTATACTCCTTATTATTCATAGCTTTACTTACATGATTGAGTAAATGAATCATAGGATGATATGTTGAATTATTTGCCTGGAATCCAAATTGAAGTTCATCAATAAGATTATTATCAGAAAGATAAGCTTGCAAATTAATGGCAATGAACTTTTCTAGAATTTTTGAAAAAATAAGAAGTAGAGAAATTGGCCTGTAATCATTAAGATTGAAAGGATCTCCGCCTTTTTTGAAGACAGCTGTTACTTTAGCCATTTTGAATTGTTCAGGTACAGAGCCAAGTTCAATTGATTTATTGAAAATATGACATAAAGGATCTAGAATTTGTGAAACGACTTTTTTCAATAAAAAAGATGATATTCCAAGGTAGTCACAGGATTTTTTTAGGTCAAAATTATTAACAATTTCAGTTATAATTGCAGGTGTGATTGGGGGAATGTTAAATAGGTTGCCAGATTCTTCAAGATAAGAGTTAGGGGATCTCTCAGTAGGGGGTATAGCCTGTCGAATGTTAAAAGCAATGCTAGAAAAATGCCTATTAAATGCCTCTCCTATGTTCTTATCACCAATGATCTCATTACCATCAACAATAATCTTATTAGTTGAAAATTTTCTTTTTGAATTCAAACCAGCGACATCTTTAATAATTTGCCAACTCTTTTTAAGATTGTTTTGGTTGGAGACAAGTAGATTACTATAATATAACTTTTTTGCAGTTTTCAGAACTTTGTTAAACACGTTTTTATATTTAGTATACAATTCCTTATTTTCAGTTGTTGGAACTTTTGCTAATCTAGATTGTAATTCAAATTTCTTATTCCTAGACCTTAATATGCCTTTGGTCATCCAATTTTGGATCATGTGGTAGTTTTTATTAAATCGAATTTCCTTAACAGGAATATTTCTCTCAAAAGAAGCTTGAAATAAATTTTGGAAGATAGCATAGCTTTCTGTGGGGTTATTTTTGGCATAGACTTCATTAAAAGACAAATTACTTAAGTCATCTTTAAAGCTTTCAATATTAACGTCAGAAAAATCTCTAGTGGAAATTACTTTTGGGTTTGTCTTATGTTTATTAGTGCTAATAAAATGAAAAGTTGAGAAATGGTCGCTCAAATAAGTAGTTATTACTCCAGAAACCATTTGATCCTTAATATCATTTGTCCAGATGTGGTCAATAAGCGTAGCTGTATTGTTATGGGCTGAGACTCTTGTAGGGTTAGAGATCAGCTGCAGGAAGCCAGCGCTAAAAAGCATGCTGACAAAATCAGCTGTATAATTATGTACATTGTAAGCAAACAAATCTAAATTAAAGTCTCCACAAAGAATTGCTTTACATTTTCGCTCCGTGATAGAGTCTAAAATGCCTTGAAAATGTTCCAAAAATAACTCTATTTGCATATTAGGTGTAAGATTGTTTAACCCAGTGCTAGGGGGTCTGTAGAAATTACCAATAACAAGTTTTTTCCTGTTGATAAACTCCAATTCTATGAACAAACTTTCAATAATTTTTTCATGAAAAATAGAATACTCATTTAGAACAGAAAAATTTAAAGATTTGTTAATATAGAAAGCTACGCCTCCACCCACAAAAGTTGTTCTTGTTTTAAATAGAATAGGATGATATAAAGATATTTCAAAAATGGATGGAATAACAATGGAATAACATTCTTGTAAACAAATGATGTCAAAAATAACCCCTTTCTCTTTCCAAAAATGAATTAGATCAGAAAGGCTAGAAAATTTAGAATTAATAGATTGAATATTCAAACTGAGGATAGAAATGTTTTTTGAATTTTTAAATTTTTCACAAAATTTATCAGGAGAATAGTATGAGCTCTGTATGTCTAATTCTCGATAAATATCAACCTCTTCATTTTCTTCAAAAAGCAATCTGTGAAAATTGTTGTTACTTAGATTGTCTGTCCCAAATCTATGAAATGATTCATTCATTTATAATAAATCCAATGTATGAAGAAACAATATACAAACACACAAACCAAAAGTAAGAAAGGATAGAGAGGGGGTGCAGGGAAAGGAGGGACTGGATAGGGATGGGAAAAAGGGGGGGGGGTGAAAGTCATAAATACATACAGGTGTACAAGGGGTGTAGGGGTTGTAAGAAGGGTAGGAGAATGGGAGGGGGTAGGTATAGATCTTACACTTCCGGTAATACGGACAATTTTTACTATTTTTCATATCCTATATTTGGGGTGTCCAACAAATTTTAAAATATTAAAATCATTAAAGAAAAACAAATGTTTTTTTAGAAGAGGTGTAAAAGATAGTTTGTATGGTACTGAATAAAATCCTAATTATTATAATAAAATATTTTTTTATCTAGAGCTAAAATTATTGTATATTGAGAAAAAAACAGAGGAATCAGATAAGAATTAATGCTAAATTTAGGAGATAAAAATAGGGTTTTTTTATTTAAAAGAAGATTCTTGTAGGAATATGTTGATATATCTAATCTTTAAATGAATTTACATTAAAGGTAGAGCAGGCAAGATCATTATCATTTGGCAATAGACCTTCACCTTTTTCAATTTCACCTTTTGTAGCTCCATTCTTTACCTCCTGCCAGCTGCTTTCCCCTGAATCCTTATGTTCTCCTTGGGCTCCACCAGCATGCTGTCCATCCCGACCAGAAAACTGTCCACCACGCCCTCTACCACGTCCTCCAGGAACACCTCCACGTCCACCAGGAACACCTCCACGTCCAGCTGGCACTCCACTACGTCCACCATGTCCAGATGATTGGCTCCAAGGCCCTCCATTGCCTCTAACTGGGCCCTTAGATCTCAGTTGGCGATTATTTGTAGGAAGATCTGCTCTACTTTTTCTGGAGGGTGATGAGTCATTGTGGGAGGCAACAGCTTTGTCAACCTCTGCTGTGGGATCTGTCCTTATATCCTCAACAAAGAATACCTCTGAGAACCCAGCTCCAGTTTCGTTAGACTCCTCACCTTTGCTGTCAGCCAGAGAGAATCTCAGGTTCCCATCAAATGCCCAAGCAGCCTTAACCCTAGGGTCTTGTTTCAGGGCCATCAGATATTTATGGTTCATTGCTGTAAGATCAGGAAATGCAGAATAAAATTTAACACCCATTGTTGTCTCTGCTGCCGTTGGATTTGGCATAAATTTTCTCTTATATTTGAGAAACAGATTTCTCATATACCTTGACATGAATCTTATGATGATAGTTCTTGGAAGATTATCTCGTTTTTTACCAACAAAATGACCATTTGAAAGGAGATCAAAAACTTTAGGAACAGAGTCAATCTTTGTAGGGCCCCATTCTGTGTTCACATCAGTGTCTTCAGGCTTTGGGGTAAGCTTTCTCAGCACAGGCTCAATGATAGCATTGTAGGCAGTAGTTATGCATGCCTCATCAGCTCCCACTTTCTTAACTAGCTCAGAAGAGACAGATAACCCATGAATTCTAATGGTCCAATTGCGATTATACTGCTCATTACTGTTGCAGTATAACTTTAAATCACTGCAACATTTTTTGAGGTTTGACTTATCCAGATATATTTTTGAATCACTTTTGTTAGCATTGCATAACAGTTCTTTTAGTTTTTCTGGCGTCACTTTATTGTCAATGAGAATTTTAGTTAAATCCCCAATATTACTATCACTTTGTTGTTGTTCAACTTGATTTGTAGCCATTGTTAAAATAGAAAATTGTTGGACACCCTGTCACCAATAATTTCTATTTATAGGTCATACGGGATATGTTTATTACACGTCCGTTCAGTCTGGCGGTCAACTATCAATTTACCCGCAACCTACTCCTCTCTTTATCTATTTGTAAAATATTTGCCTTTTCCGTCAACTTATGCATGAAACTGTTCTTGTTGAATATGAGAATTTATGTTTCTGGTTGTGTTAAAGACGGACAGACATATTCCATTAAAAGGACTGTCCACAAGAAAAACCAATTTAGATTTTTGAAAATCTAACCTGAATCTAACTCGCGATGTACAGCTACGACATCGGCAAAAAAGCATAGATTGTGTGGCGGCGAGCTGTTTCTGGCTGACTGGCCTCAGTATTAGTACACATTTTTTGCGTACGAGAATGAATAGGGCGCAGCGAGAGAAAATTTCTTGTAAGTATGTTTAGTTATAGCGGGAGTACAAATAGGCGGTATAAAAAATTTTCAAAGGGCATCAATCGCGATGCCACAAAAATAAAATATGCCTAAAGTTGAACAGAGAATAATAGTTTGAGGTTAGATTTTCAAAAATCTAAATTTTTTTTGTGGACAGTCCTTTTAAGGAGAGAAGACCTCGTAGAAAACTAGATTTATCTATATACACAACAAAGGGTGGTTAGTAAACTATATTTTTTCAAAAGTTTTATATTTTTAAACAATGATGATTTCTGATAAATATGATACTTTTAATGATAATATGTTGACTAATGATAGCTTCCAGCCGTTAACTAAATCTAATGGGACCACGGATCTAAAGGGATAAATAAGACAATGGCCGACAAATTGAAATACATCCCCATTGATGATTAAACAATATGTAGATTACAATTAGTGGTTGAAATGTTTGGACACTCAATTTAATGAACCAATCAATAAAAATTCATTAAAATTCCCCATAGTTGTCAAGCCGACCAATAAGAAAACGTCATTATAAAGCTTTGGGAATTAGTGTAGTAAACAGCGATGCTGTACGTATTGGTGCAAAAAATGGGGACAATTTTTAAATTGATTTGACAGGGCTGTTTATTTACGTCACAAGTGAGGGGAAAGAAAAGGGAAGGAGAAAAGAAACCCCCTAGAAAAGAGATGGGGGTATGACGTCACACGCCAAAACAATTTGAAATTTGTCCCCATTTTTTGCACCAATACGTACAGCATCGTAAACAGCCCAATTGAGGTAACACTTAGAAGCACAGACGCAACTTAAAATTAGCAACTAGATCTTCATAAGTTCCAACACCCGAGGGATGAAGGAACCGCAAATTACTCTGGTACCCAAAGTTTTATAAACCCACCCAAACTAGCAATTTTCAAATTTTCAACCAATAAGTTTAAAAGGGGTAAAATTGTTTATCATCATGGTGGATATATACCAATTTATCGCAAAATTAACCAAAAGACAAAAAACTCAATACAGTTTTGGAGTATACCCTGGCTACTGAAAAAGTTGTAGGACACCAATTTGTATGTATTATTTTTATTAAGTTGTAGTGTTAGTATGTGTAGCCAGGGATTTAAAGGGATAAGCCAATGGCCGATAAATTAATATACATCCCATATGACAATACACAAAATTAGCCCTTCTGTAGATTACAATTTGTGGTTGAAACGTTTGGACACTCAAACCAAGCAAAATTTATTAAAAGCCCCAAAAGTTGTTAAGCCAACAAACAAGAAAACTTTGGGTACCAGTGTAATAATCAGCCCTATGTCCCCTCCCTCCTTGGTGTGTAGCACAAAATCCTCTAAATTATCACGCAAGCACAAGTGTAAATCCCTCCTGGAATTTAAATTTTTGAGTAAAAAGGTCATAAAGTATATATACAAAATAATTACAGTTGAAAAAGGGGGGGGGGGGGCTTTTTTAATGCCACCCTTGGACGTCTAATGGGGGGCGGGAGGTGTTCTTTTAGTGAAAAAAGTGAATAACGCATCACCCACTATGTGTGTGAAGTTGTCTAGTAGAAGTTTGAGGGGGGGGAAACACTCCTTCCCCCAACCTTGGATATCTAATGGGGAGGGGAGTGGCGGGGGTGTTCTATTGGTGAAAAAGTGAATCTACCATTTCCCGCCATGTGTGTGAAGTTGTCTAGTAGTCTTGTTCACATGAGTACATACGTTAAAAAAGTTTGTTGTCTTCATCTGTATTGACAATATCAACATGGGTTAAAACACAGGGTTCTAAAGGGATAAGACAATGGCCGATAAATTGATGTACATCCCCAATGATAATGCACAAAATTACCCCATCTGCAGATAACAAATAGTAGTTGAAACAGTTACCCATAATCATAAAAGGCTATTAGCATAGTTTTCCAAATTTCCATGAACAATGAATATTTAATTTGTCCTTTTTTGTCTGTCCATCTATGATATGAATGGATTATAATATAACTTGGATCTTATTTTCATATGAAATGAAACAAAAAGTGGGCTACAATAACGATTAACCCCTTTAACCTCCTCCCCTCTTTCTGGAACGAATTGACCAATGATTGAAGGGAAAATAGCACTCTAAATTGACGAAAAAATTTCCCCTATCATAATATCCACGTGTATTGTACTGCTATGCTACTTATCTTGTCATCTTGTTTTCATATTAGATCCTAGAAATCCTAATAATTGCCAGAGATCGGTTTTTAATAAATGCCGCGTTTTTTCGACAATTTTTTAGACATTGATTGATTGAACGAAGACGATGGGAGAGTATACAACATAAGAATTCAAAATTTTAAAATTATTATTTTAGCCATTTGTATAATGTCTAATACAACTTAAATCCATTTTCGCGGCATATTTATTAATGCGTCTTTTTAGAGCTGTGTTAGACATTATACAAATGGCTAAAATCCCAGTAGCACACAGACAACGGAGGCGAGCAGACGTCTTCATGTGTTTCCTGTGAAGATTTATTTTTTTTTTCAATCTTACCCTTACAGTCAGCTTATTGCAAACATGGGTTGAAAATGTATGGGTACCCAAACCAATTCGTGTGTTGTGAACATTTACCATCAAACAAAAAAAATCTGCAATATACAACAAAAACAGTGAAGCCACCTTTTTTTGGCCTGCAAAAAAAAATTCCTTCAAAGAAAGCTTGTTTGTAAGATGATATTATCATCCCCCTGCCTCCTTTCATCCCCAAGATACAAGGTGACCCAAGCTAACCGCTGCGCTGTACAACACCCCAAACATTCACAATGGGAATTTCTAGGAACTAAACAAATTATGCTGAGGATACAGATTTGTTGGATGCTACTCATTATTTATCCTCTGGCTACTACTCAGGCTATTGGTGTCTGCCATTAATTAAAATGAGTAAAAGGCATCCTTTATTGGATGTATTGCGTCGGGCTGCAGACGACATGTTATCGTTTCTGGCATCTTCAATTTAAATTTTCCGCCAAAATAGTATGACAGATGAAAACAGCACTGTACAAACTGTAAATAGAAACAATAGCAAAGCAATGGTTTATACATCTTCAATCAATGTTTCAATTTAGTGACAATTTATCTAAGATATTGAGTAGAAACTGTAACAAACTGCAAAGTATAGAGATATCTGTGTATCTAATTATTATCAATCTATGTAACACTCCTAACAGTTGAATATTATTGATGTTTTATCATTATTGTTGTGTTTATAATATTCACCTGTTTCTAACTATTTGCATTTTATGTGCTATCATGTTTTTAACTATATTATAACATTGTGTCCACAGTTTTGTCCACTGTGAGTACCTATATATAGACAATGAGAACGTTATTAATTGACATATATCATTAACTTTTAACACGTATGTATAACTTCTCGGCGTTACTAACCCCTTAGCTATTTAATATTTGGTGTTGTATTAAATAGCTATTAATTATTGCACAGTAATTTTATGTTTATGTAGAATGTTCATGATTTTTATTTTAATATGTATGATATTTTTTCCAAAAGTTGAAATATATCATTTTAAAACAAACAAATGGCTAAAATAATAATTTAAAATTTTGAATTTTCAAGTTGTATACTCTGTTAAAATCGTTTAAAATCGTACGGGGCATTGATCTTCAAGATGGAATAAGGTTTTTAGCAGAGTATACAACTTAAGTATTCAAAATTTTAAAATTATTATTTTGGCCATTTGTATAATGTCTAATACAGATCTAAAAAGATGCATTGATAAATATGAAGTGAAAATGGATTTAAGTTGTATGGCTAAAATAATAATTTTAAAATTTTAAATTCTTATGTTGTATACTCTCCCATCGTCTTCGTTCAATCAATCAATGTCTAAAAAATTGTCGAAAAAACGCGGCATTTATTAAAAACCGATCTCAGAGGGAAAGAAAAGTCTAAGACAATGGATTTATTATTACATGGATCTTACACCAGATTTTCATGTTCTCTGATAAAGTGAAACATAAAGTGGGCTAAAATAACGATCCCCTCCCATTCTATTGGATGAAGAAACTGACCAATAAATGACCGGGGAAATAGCAACCTAAATTGACGACAATTTTCTCCTGTCATAATACCCACGTATGTCGTATATTCTACATCCATTTATAAGGCAGTCAAAATATTGGATTTTAAGTCCATTGTCCTGTGCTGGATCTTTAAATCATTTCAATGGTGCGCCAAATCGGGGTGCACCGAATTTCAGCCAATCACAGCGCGGCATTTCGTAAAATGCTGTGTACTCATTGGTGGAAAGTTGGCTCACCCCGATTTGGCGCACCATTGAAATGATTTAAAGATCCAGCTCTTTACCCTACATCCCTAACAGTAAAGAGAATAAGTTGATAAAACTTTTATTTAGTTCTCTCAAAGTTCCATAAAAAGTAAAACAATAGAGGGAGAATGGGTTAAATAACTGTATGTCCCCACCCCAAGGACCCTGCGCCGACTTTCAATTAGGTCTATTAAAATCAACCAATAGCGGCGCTACAAAAAAGCTTAAAGCAATTTGCTTGCAGACGAAAAATGTCCCTAACAGGTGGATCCAGTTAGTTTTCTGGTTATACATCAATATTTGATGTTTTGCTTCAAATCAGACATTTATCATTTCTACCCAATTCAAATTTTAAACTTACAAACTACCCTGTCGAAAAAATGTGTCTATATTACTTAGCTATGCCAATTTACTATCGATTTGTCGATATTATGTCAGCCAATGCCATTTTTATTAAAAGTTATTTATCAAAATAGCATGTCGATATTTTGTCAGATTCAACCATTTTTTTAAAAAACCGATTTTAAATTGCATATCGATACGATACCAAACATCAATTTAATGTCATAAGAGCCAGCTTTTCAAACTTCAAGTCCCACCACTAGCTGCGCTATTTATCAACATTATTGTCCTTGTTAGCAATAATCTAACAAATGTAAATTAAAACCTCTGGAACTGTAGTCATATTTATGACATGAGCTCCAAGCTGCTTGAACATCAGGCTCTCACCCCGACTTGAAAATCTAAAAATAATTGATGTAAATTTAGCTATGAAATATTGATTAAAGTACCTAAAAGATATTTAATTTAAGTACTATTAATTTTTGCATGTTTAGCCACAAATTTTTTTAGGGAAGCTCCAACTTGATTGAGTAATCCTCATAAAGTTAAAATAAGTTTAAGGTCAGTAAAAACAGGTTTAAGGGGTCTTGGTTTAGTTTTAATCAGTAATTCGTTGACTTAAAGGGCATAGATTCTAAGGGCAAGCCTCTAAATTCAATAAAAATCTATTAATGTGTATTTATTGCATAAGGTAATGCGTATCATCCGCGAAAATAAAATGAAAAATTGTAATATTAATTGTAAGTGATCTGATGGCCTAGGGGGCCGAAGGCCTGAGTCAACAAAACATGGTCCAATTTTAAAAATTTTACTTTCTTTTGCGTATAAAATTGTCTCTATATAGATACTAAAGGGTGTTTTTTAAAAAAACCAATCGCTTCACTTTTTTCAACATAAACCCTACAGTTTTAGTCAAAAACTAACAAAAAATGACACAAATCATGTCCAAGCAATGACAATGGGAAAGCACTCATTGTCATTGCTTGGACATGATTTTGGTCATTTTTTGTTAGTTTTTGACCAAAACTGTAGGGTTTATATTGAAAAGAGTGAAGCGATTGTTTTTTTTTAAAAAACACCCTTTAATCAAAGAGGCTCAGAACCGGTTTGAATACAGCGGATACAAATCGGATTCGTAACCATAGACACTGGAAACTGGATTACCTGGGACCCTGAATTGTGACCATCGTACCAGACTTGAACACCTTAATATAAACAAAATATGAAAAGGAATTTTTAAACACCACAAGGGGAGTCTAAAAAATCTTGTATTTGACATAAAGCTTAAATAAACGGACATAGAACTTTGTTTTTGGGGTTCAATATTCATCATTTCGACACAGTGCTTAGTTTTTATAGTGTGCTTTTCTGGCATTTCTGGGAAACCTTAGTATGAAATTGAATATAAGCAATTAGGGTGGGTTCATATCGGAATTAGACAAAGCGGGGATATGCAACAGATAAAATTAACCTTAAAAACATTTCTGATCGAAAAAGAATTTTAAAAAATTGAGTTTTAGAACACGACCACTTAAAAATATAATTCATTACTTATTAGTATGCAAAGACGACATTCAAAATTTTTTTTGAATCAGAACTATGGCTTCATGGTGCTCCCTGGAAAGGCCTTGAGGAGCTGAATCAGGAACTTTTGTCCGTTTCAAAATATCTCGTTCCTAGCCTTAGAAATCACTAAAAAATCAAAATTTTTAAAGGTTTATTGAGAATTGTCCAATTTGTAGAGGTTTTTTAGATTTTCTCAGGCTAGGAACGAGATTTTTTGAAACGGACAAAAGTTCCTGACTCAGCTCCTCAAGGCATTTCCAGAGAGCACCATGAAGCAATAGTTCTGATTCAATAAATTTTTGACTCCCATTTACAAATAGCTATACAATTGAATGTCTGGTCGTCAGCGGTTTTAAGACTTAGGATAAATTTTAAATCATCCAGAGGTGTATTATATCTATATAAATTGAGTGCTGATCCCCGCTTTGGCCTCAGAAAAAAAATGTCCAAAATCGACCCACCCTAATAAGCATATTTTCTTTTTATCTTGAAAATTATTTAAAACATATACAATATATCCCACTAACTACACTATAAATATTCTTAGGATAAAAAATATTACAAGTAAAATGGAATAATGAAAAACAAAGGTAGCGAATTAAAAAAAATTGAAACAATTAGGACATTCCCCCTCCCCCCTATTGGTTAAGCACTTCATCCCCATGGTAAATCTCTAAGAACGCGCCGTTCCTATTTTAAATGAACCATTTCGCAAAAATTATTAAATTGTATTTATACCCCCTACAAAATATTGAAGAAAAAATGTATTTTGATGCTGTCGCATTCAATAGACAAACAATGCTTATTTTAGGTAAGGTTAATTTAATTAAAGTTAAAAAAAGAGTCTCTTAGAGATGGTATCCCGTAGGCATAATGTGCTGCAAGATTAGTACCCCTCCCTCTAAACGTCAGAAATTGGGAAGGGGGATTTCGTTGGTCAAGAAATAGATTTGAGTGAAAGCACCATCTTTTATCGTTTTATTTGACAAAGGGTAAATTCGTTTTCATTTAATTGCTTCCTCTGTTTGCTTTGTGCAAGGCCTTGGAACTAAAACTTAGTACATTGAAACGCTCAGCAGTTGACTTACAAATAATCCTTATAATAAAGTAACAGGATGTGTGTTTGTCTTCTGTTTGTTTGTAATGATCTCGCTAACCACTGAACCGATCGGGTTCTCCTTAACAGGGTAGCTTCTCATAGGTCCCGGGAAGGTTTATAACTATTTTGGGGGAGGGTACCACCACACTCCCAAGAGAAATCGCCCCTAGAAAAAAATTAAACCACCCCCACCAAAAAAAAAATCCTCCCCAACAATTTTTTTTACTTTTTCTTTTAAAATCCAAAATAATAAATTAGGTTATCAAATTTGACTCTCCCCTCCTCAAGTGCCCCTAGAGGGGTGGTAGCCGCTAGTAATAATTATAGAGTAGCTGCACTATGTACTATAAATATAAACAAACCTTATGCCCAAGCTTAGTACACACATCATAAACAATATCTCGAGTTCTTAAATAAAAACAAAAAAATAAAAAAAATAAAAAATATAACAAACTCCCAGAGAGAGAGAAAGAGAGAGAAAGAGAGAGAGAGAGAGAGAGAGAGAGAGAGAGAGAGAGAGAGAGAGAGAGAGAGGGGGGGGAATAGGCTGTTTATTATACTGGTCCCTAAAGTTTTATAAGTATGTTTTCTTATTCGTTGTCTTAACAACTTTGGGGACTTTAATCAATTTTCATTGAATTTTGATTGGTTGGTTTCATTTAGTTGAATGTTCAAACGCTTCAATCACTAATCGTAATTTGGTGTATATTCATTGGGAATGTACATCAATTTATCAGCACTTGTCTTATCCATTTAGATCCCTGCAACCTCCTAACTTATTTCTAATGTTTTCAGAATCAACATATTAAAAAAATAAAAAGACATTTAATATATTAAATTGACGTACAGACCTTGTGTTAATATTTAACAAGTAGCTACGATTCTTTGATGAGATCCTATAGTTGCAGGAATCATCATTAAAAATATCAAATTCATGATGTTTTAAACATGCTATAATTTGAGAGATATTCCTTCTAGACTAGGAAGGGAGAGGATATTGAACTGTTATTTATACTGTAAGTAGGACGAATGGTTACGGACCCAACATGTAAAATCCTCAGAATAAAAAAACTCAAGGCATCAGACTTTTAAATTTATTCAACGTTTCGAGGGCAAAACTGCCCTCATCATCAGGAATTTTTTTCGTCCATGTACATTGTTAACAAAACACAAATTCATACTGGTACCCAAAGTTTTATAACAACGTTATCGTCTTCTTTGACCAAAAAATCTTGTGTTCAATATTTCTTAGTCTACAGAAGGGGTTACATTGTTTAACATCATTGGGGATCAATTTATCGTTTATTGTCTTATCCCTTAAGATCCCTGTTTGGGACCCCTGTTTATGAGACGGACGGACACTCCTTAAATGTAGAAAAATATGTAAAACTTGTACTTTTTAAGTGTTGATTAGAACAGTTGCAAGTACATGCTGCATCATATTTACACAGAAAAAGTTCATAGAAAAATCAGACTAGAAAGATATCACCACCAAATTTTATTTTTATGTATCACTGAAAAAAAATCTTAATATGTGCTTGATTGTCAAAACCTTTGATTGCATGACCTTTGTCTGTATGTCTTAACTGTGCATGGTAACGAGTTGTGCATGGTAACGAGTTGCGCCTGTTTTGGGTCAATTGATTCATTAATTCATACTCTTTAGGTAGCGCACCTTACATAGCAGCAGTAGGAACTATTTTACCGTCTTTAGTTATGACGCGGTGTTGTGCCGAGATTCGAACCTTTTTTGTTGTCAAATGTTTAAAATATATTGGTCACAAATTAAGCTTTGAGAAACGTTTATTTATGATATAGGCATACACCACCCTGGCAAAATCCTGTGCACGCCACTGCATTCATTGTCAACATTTTTAAAGCGAACCTTTTCAATAATTAGGGTCGGTCCGTCCCTCCGTCCGTACGTGACGGATAGTTTTTTCGTTAATTTAGGCAAGTTAAAATTGTCCTATCGATTTCAAATTTTGCATGGTGATCCCTGTAGTAGTAAGGTACAATTTAGAAAGCGTAGCATTTCTATAATCCTAACCAGAATGTCCGTACGTCCATTTTTTTAACAACAAATTTTTGTATGATCTAATTATCCGATTGATCTGATTTTTGGTATACTGATTCCTGAAACAACAAAGTACAATATTATAAGCGAAGCCACTTTATAATCAAGTCCTAAAAATGTAATTATGTCCTTAACGTTATCCTGCATCAAGCAATTTTTCAACAATTTACTTACAATTTTGCTTCGACTCTTATACATTCATATTCTGATTATTCATTTCTGACACTATACAAGTGTTAATGTCCTTTTGTCCTATCGTTTCAGAGCTTCGCTTTTATGGATGTTGTCATCCTTGTTATATACAATTCAGATGCAAGTTTTCTTGGAAATAAAAAGCCCTTTTCCTAAAAAATGCAGCTTTTTTCTTTGATAATCTTCTTTCTGAAAATAATTACCCTTAAACACTTTTTATTTCTTTTCCTTTCGATAATCAGAATATTTTGTGTAAAATCATCAATTTAACTTAGTGCGTATATTAATCCAGAAGTGACTAATGAATCAGTCTTGCGTCAAATAAGACTAATTAACTAATTTATTACTAAAAAATATATATTTCCAATCAGTAAAAAGGTTTAAAACCTGTCGAAGACAAAACTTTCCTGAGGACTTTAAAAATGGTCAAAATTGAAAAATACACACACACATACACCTAACTACCGATAAATAATCAATCCTATTTTATAAAGTAGTAAGGTTTTTTTTGTATGTAGCGAAGGGTCTCGTTAACCACTGAACCGATATGGTTCTCCTTTACTATGTACCTTTTCATAGGTCCTGGGAAGGTTTATAACTATTTGTGGGGAGGTTAGACAAAAGAGAAATCACCCCTACAAAAATGATACCCCTACAAAAAAAATTTAATTTCTTGGTAACAAATTTTTTTTTCATTGATATTCCCTTTATCCCTGCCTTCCTGTATGTCTATTTTTCCTAGATAAATCTTTTTTTCTTCAACAAATCATTATTCTTTTCACATTAAACCAGGGTTTCGGATCCGGATCCGGATCCGCAAGGATCCGCATATTTTTGAGTCCAAGGATCCAGATCCGGATCCTTGGACTCAAAAAAATGCGGAAAAAATGGAAAAATCTACCTAAATTTATATAAAATCTCAGTACATTGGCAAAACAAAAAATCGTATTTGTGATAGATTTAATGCCCATAACAGTTCCATTAAACCAAATTCAACCAAAGCTGTAGGTATTCATTTTTCTTCTAATGGACACCAGCCCAATGATTTTCAAATGGTGCCATTAGAGCAAGTGCAGAGTAATGACCCTTGGATTTTGTTATCTAGAGAAAAATATTATATTCGTAAATTTGACCCTGTATTAAATATTAGAATGTAAAATGCAGTTGCAATGTTTTTAAAAAAATAAAAAAATGAAAATAACAACTACACCACAATCCCCTCTTGCTACGCCCATTTAAAATCTTCAACCCTTTCTTTCAGCTGTTTTTTTGTTTGTTTTGAAATGGTCTGCTGTTAGACCATAAATAGATATGTAGCGGGAGTGTAAATATGTTTAAAATGTCAAAAAAGTTTATAGGTATGTGTTTTTATTAATATGAATTATGAAAATTTAATTTTAACAGCATTTCTAATTACATAACCTTTTATAAAGATGCGATGCATCTCTACAATTCTTTAAATCAAAAAGAAACGTTAAATATCTTATTCAGATTCTTCAAAAATAGACTTTTTGTATGTATTATTTACTGATTTGTGTTTTTTTCCTTTACAGGACGATTGAGAATGATAACCTTAGTTATTGAAATATATATATGGCCTGTACAAAGATGTTAGTTTGATAAAGTAGTCTTGGGTTGAGATGGATCAATAGCTTTTAAAACTAAAATCTCAGACATTCTCTTGATGAGAGTCAATCTTTAAGGTTTAGGGTCAGACTTGAAAATTAAAAGTATTTTTGACTTCGAATTAAAGAATAAAATTTTTTGAAAAGTTTGGTGATTTTTTTTTATTGTCAAGGATCCGGAACCGGATCCGGTAGGATCCGGATCCGCACTGACCAAATTTGGAATCAAAATCAATGCGGATCCGAAACCCTGCATTAAACCAATTCACGTTGGAGTTAAGCACCATTTTATAGACATTTAATGTAAAGTAAACGTTTTATTTGATGTCTAGTTTTTTGAATAGATGAGCTTTAACGATATTTTTATTTTATTTTCAAATAAAAACCATGATGACAAAATCCATAAAAGCGAAGCTCTGAAACGGTAGGAAAAACGAACATTAACACTTAATAATCAGAATAGAAATGTATAGAAGTCGAAACAAAATTAAAAAACTGCTTGAATACAGGATAATGTTTTAGGACACACTTACATTTTTAGGACTTGATTATAGAGATGCTTAGCTTAGTTGTCGTAGGAATCAGTATTCCAAAAAGCAGATCAATCGGATAATTATATCTCATAAATATTTGTTGTTTAAAAGGTTAAAATCAGCATGTTTAAAATTGACGGATGGACATTCTGGTAACGACTATAGAAATACTACGCTTTCTAAATCTTACCTAACTACTACAGGAATAACCATGTAAAGTTTGAAATCGATAGGACAAGCCTAACATGCCTAAATTAATGAAAAAAATATCTGTTCCAGACAGACGGTCGAACCGACCCTAATTTAAAAGCTTTACGTGAAGTATAATATAATTTGAAACGGAAAAAAGCTGATTTTGATGTTTTTTCATTTTTTTCCTTCCAACAAGCTGGAAAATAAAGTCATAAATTCTTGATAATAAAATTTTTTCTATTTGCATGGCTAAAGATGCTTAGAAAATGTGTCCAATTATCCCCCCCCCCCCCCCCCAAACGAAATATTTTTCATTTTACCCCCCCATTTAAAATTTACCCCATTTAGGAGGGGGTAAATACCCCCCTCAAAATAAAATAAGATACTTGAAAGACTTTAACTAAAAATTGGTCCTAGGACAAAGCAGCAGTGATAAACGTTGAAGTGGTTACTTAACCTATCCTAACCTATTATAAATCATCTTACAGGTTTTTTAAATGCCTAACCTCTGCGGGGCGCTTATTTGTATATTCATATAACCTGCATAGAAATACTTAAATTATTATTTTGACACTCCTGCGTTTTTCCAATCTGACGTTTGTCACTCCTGCGTTTGCCCTGGAACCTAAAAATTTCTACCTGGAACAGAAAGCCGGCTCCATGGGTACATGAGCAACACTGGTGAATCCTGCTGACCCACCTCCATAAAAATTATACCTGTAAGAGAAAGCAGGCTCCATGGGTAAATCAGCAACGCTAGTAAATCCTGCTTTCCCAATCCCATAGAAATTAAACCTGGAACAGAAAGCCGGCTCCATGGGTACATGAGCACCACTGGTGACACATGCTGCCCCGCCTCAATAGAAATTATACCTGGAACAGAAAGCTGGCTCCATGGGTAAATGAGCAACACTGGTGAATCCTGCTGAACCGCCTCCATAGAAATTATAACTGGAACAGAAAGCAGGCTCCATGGGTACATGAGCAACACTTGTGAATCCTGCTGCCCCGCCTTAATAAAAACCATACCTGGAACAGAAAGCTGGCTCCATGCTTACATGAGCAACACTAGTAAATCCTGCTGACCCGCCTCCATAGAAACTAAACCTGGAACAGAAAGCTGGCTCCATGGGTACATGAGCAACACTGGTGAATCCTGCTTACCCGCGTCCATAGAAACCATACCTGGAACAGAAAGCAGGCTCCATGGGTACATGAGCAACACTGGTGAATCCTGCTGGTCCGCCTCCATAGAAGCTCTGCTGCCGCGCCTGCGTCCTGTCCAGAAAAGTGTCCACCAGAACAAAGGAACCAGGTGATATTTCTTCCTGAAAACATGAAAATAATGAATTTTAGATACATTAACTATCAATCTCAATAATCAAATTGAATTTTATTTTTCGTAGCTTCAATTATTTTGAAAAATTAAATAAAAAGAATTTGCTAATTAAGTACTTGTACTTTCGCCTAAGATCCTAAAACAGTGTAGCTTGATGTTTTTCTGCTTAAAGCTTAAGATCTCGGTAACCGCTGAACCAATAGGGCTCTTATCTTCAGAGAATATAGCTATAGTTCATAACATTATTTGAATCTTTTATCTTGGGGACACCCCCAAATTTTTTTTTTTAAATTATGAATTAAAATCTTTGTAAAAAAATCCCCTCATATTTTTTTTGTTTTGTTTAAATTCCGAATTAACGAAATTGGGTATCCTTGGTTTAATTTTGCCAAAGAGTAATTTTTAAAAAGGAGGGGGACTTCCCATTACTTATTGGGGTAAAGCCCCTATAGACTGGAGGCGAAACAATTATACAATGTACTTGTTTTCAATTGGTATCAATTTAAAATTCTGGATGGTCATCAGCCAGAAGTGTGCAGTGATTCACTCATTAGAGTAAAACAATAGAGGGGGAAGGGAGTAAATAACTGTATGTTCCCTTCCCGAAGACCCTGTGCCGACTTTTAATTGGGTCCTAGAAAATCAACCAATAGCGTCGAGAATATTAACCCAGCCAAGTCGTTACATAGAGCAGAAAGCAATTTGCTAGCAGACGAAAAAGGTCCACAACAGGGGGATCCAGGTAGTTGTCTGGTAATACATCTATATTTATAGATTTATTCTTCATTCCAACATTCATTATTCTTCATTTTCTAAATATTTATTCCCCCAAGAAGGAAAAATTTAAATTTAAAAAGTCTGGACATGTTTTTATAAAGACAGTGAGACTCGAAAATAGTGCTTAGCAGAAAATGAGGGTTTATAGAACATTCTTTGCCTGTTAAATAAATTTATGTACATTTTTAAAACAGGTGTATGCTAAAGGGGGTAGTGTTAACACGCCCAAAACGAAATTTTCGGGTATATCATCACTTCTAATATCCTCTATATTAAAACCATAAGAAGCTTCTATCCCCTCCCGCCCCCTCTAAAGGGATAGTTTCACGAAGTGCATTTAAATAGAAATAGTGAACTGTAAGTTTTTTCTTTTTTAAATAACATAGTAGTGCATAATATTAAGTTATTGATTAAAATTAAAAGATTTGACCAGGGATTTTCCTTAAAAAATGAGTTTTTCATTTTTATTTTCAACTTCGTTGCATGTTATATATGACAAAAACTTTTTTGTCATAAATACAACTTTAGATAGCATTTACTATTTAATAGAACTTCGAACTTTTTAAACAACTAAGAATGATCAATAAAATATTTAGTATGGTACTTAGAGTAGTGATCTTTTCATATGTCTTAGTAGAATATATTAGGCATTGGATAGATATGATTGTGATAAAGAATTTTAACATTGACCTGACCAAACTTTTTTTATTTGACAATATCTAAAAAAGTTAGTGATTTGCAACATAAATTACATGAGAATGGTCTTTATATATATATATATATATATATGTTGTATGGTTAGTTGGTATTTCCGCGTGAGATAATGTGTATATTGTAAGTAAACCGGACGGTTTTCTTAATTTTTTTAAAAAAGAATCTATAGAAAACCTGTCCTATAATGAACCGGACGTTATTTTTTATGTTTTTTAAGTAACTGTTCCCAAGGGGAACCCCTGTTCAATTTTTTTATAACTCTTGTGAAATATGTGAAAAAAGATTCTCTGATATTGGTGTTTTGGCTATACATATTTGGAAAAAAATAGACCATTCTCATGTAATTTATGTGGCAAATCACTTTAACTTTTTTTGATATTGTCAAATAAAAAAAGTTTGGTCTGGTCAATGTTAAAAATTCTTTAACATATAATCATATCTATTCAATGCCTAATATATTCTACTAAGACATATAAAAGTTCACTACTCTAAGTACCTTAATTCTTTAAATACACTTCATAGAACTATCCCTTTAAATCAATTTTGGTTTAAAGCAAAATTTGCGGGTGTGCTTCCTCTCCTCTTCTGCAAAACCTGTGCACGCACGTCATAGTTTATATATAAACGTTAGTAAATCTCCAGGAATAAGGTATAGCCAACAAGCAAAATAAATTTAAAATATTTTTTTTTTTTTTTTGGGGGGGGCAGTTGTAAAGGTCGTTAATTGTACTATGTGTTGCACCCCAACGACAACTGAAAATCACGTATAAGTTTTATGATTTTTTTCGAATTAATTTCGTTGTTGGTATAAGCTGGTTTATCTCAGAGCAGAAAAAGAGATATACTGAAAATTAGTAAAATTCTATTTATCAGTATTCTACTTGAGATTTTCCAGCTTTGTGTCTTGGGAAAAATAAACAAAACTTTGTAAAGTTTAAAAGAGGAAAAGATATTTCCAGTATGGCTTCGAAACCGATCATTATCCGCTGGATTAGAAACGGATCTCAGCCATACTGAAAAATTATGTATGGCATTAATTAATCGGCCATTGTCTTATCCCTTTACATCCATGTATCCCCTCGAAATCCTTGAGTTAGACCAGCTTACCTGTAGAGAACCACAAGCTGTGGCAGCAAGCACATGGGTCACTCCTAGCTCCTTAAGAAGAAAATATATAATTAGCCGGTATTATCCTCTTTGGATTTTTTTTCAATTTTGAAAATTTTAACCCCCCCCTCCCCCTGTGAACTCTGGCTGCAGCGCTCGGTCCCCTAGCCTATAACCTAACCTAACCTAATTGTAAAAACTGTTGTTTTCTGCCAGAGTCATAGTTCTGTCGGAGGGAGGGGGGGGGGGGCGGGGAGGGGGTGGGGGGTACAAATGTAAAACGATGTGAGTTATTATTCTTATTTTTAACTCTGCAGTATGATTCTAAAGGTGACAAAGTATATTGTTGATACCTCTTTCAAAAATGCTACAAAACAGTTTAATAAACAGTGATTCAGCCATCCCCAGAGATTTAAAGCTTCACACAATAAACAAAAAAAAGAGAAAAACGTATACTTACTTTGAGGGCCCAGATGTTAGCTCTGTAGTTAATTTCAGCTGGTGGGAGTGAATGACCGTGCCCATGCCTGGCCAACATGTACACAGTGTGACCGCCAAGCTGGCCGCGGGTTATGGGACCACTGGGAGAACCAAACCTGTTTTCTGAGTGAGGTAATCTAAAAATTAATAAACTTTATTGACAGAATGCAAAATTTTCCCCATGAATATATATTTTAAGGCTATTTGGAATATGATTACAGTTTTCGTTGTATATAAAATAAAGACGAAGCCCAAAATACATAACTTTTGCACCACGTCTTCCTGTGACGTCATAAAATGAGGGAGATGAGAGGAGAAGTGGGAAAAAACCCTAAAAAAGAGATGGAGAATATGACGTCACAGGAAGACGACGTGGTGCAAAAGTTATGTATTTTGGGCTTCGTCTAAAATAAATAAATTGTTTGTTTTTTGTTTTGTTGTGAGTGTTTGTGTGTTCCGAAAGATATCGTAAACGGCTCGGCCATAGACGTCCAAGGGGGGGGGGGTAATGGGTTGATTACCCTCCCCTCAAATAAATAAAATGCCTCTATGAAATAAAGATTACCCCCCCCCCCCAAAATTTTTAATTTCAAAATTTTACCCCCCCCCCCAAATAAAAAAGCTTGGACGCCCCTGGGCTCGGCCATTCGTTCAGCAATTCCCTCCTCCCCCCCCCCCCAAAAAAAAAATTATTGTAGCTAGGCTGTTTAACAAAGAAGAAGGAGTCATTGGTCTGTAAAATTATACTGGTACCCAACATATTAAATATTGATAGATTTAAGGGGAATTTTTTTAATCATCAATGGGTAGGTATTTGCTTTTTTAGCTTGAGGCATTCAACAAATAAAAACTAACCTACAAATGTCCTGAAACTCTTCCATTTCATAAAATCCAGATCCGCCAATAATACAAATTACGGGCTTCATTGTATATCAAAAATGTCTAAAAATTAAAAGAAAAAAAGTGCAAATATTGAAAAAAAAATCACTTGAATCACTTTAACATTAGATGCGAAAAATACTTTTCATTGTGTAAAGCTCCGAATATGATTTATTTCCACTGAATTAGAACCAGTTCTGAGCTATACTGATAAATAAAGTATCGTATTATAGATAATTTTCCACGAAAAATGAAAAATAAATATAATACAATTAATCCCTGTTTTGTTAGTCCAGGCCTACGGCCCCTCAGGGCCACTTAGCAGATTTTTTTACATTTTCAAACAATTCATTATACGCGGAAAACTGTCTAAAGTACAATGCAATTATTAACTTTTCTACAAAAAACTGTTCGCTAGACTCTAGTTAAAGTTGATGTTTTCATTGTAAAATTTTTGTTGATACTGTTTCCGTCTGCTATGACTATATGATCAGCTGATTCTTGTTATCGTAAGTTTAATCTTAGATAAAGAGTAATTATAAGTAGAATGGTACTTGCTTAAACTCCTGCGACTCTAGCGTAACATTTAGAGCATGCGCTAGTCGTCGGGGATACAATGGGTTCGAATCTCGGCTCAAAACTGCGTCCAAAATTAAAACTGCTGCAATGTCAGATGCGCGATGTACAAATTAATAGCAGGAGAAGTAACAATGCCTTGGCCAAAAACAGGCGCAACTCGATACCATTCATTTACAGTTAGGACTTCGAGACAAGGGTCGTGCATTGACGGATGAACCACGTATGAAGGGGACATATTGTATTGTAAAGAACACAGGTAGGCAAAGCATTATCATGCAATATCAATATGAAGTTATTGTACTTGTTGGTTATACTGCCTCTTATGCATGTTTCAAATTAATTTCTGTGCGGTTTATGATAGACTTAAAAAAATGATTATATAACATACTATATCACAAGGACTCTGGTAAGAAATTGACAACTTATTCATACGTACTGTACTAAATCCATCATTACTTGAACTAATTTGACCAAATTAGGTTTTTTTTAGGTTTTTGATATTTCATACAACCCCCTTAAGTTATTCATTACAGTAAAATACAATTTTAAAATTTATTTAATGTGTAAATATGCATAAATATGACGTTTTTACTGACAATTATGTTGATTTTTACTCAAAGCATATATCTTGTAGACAATAAAATGATTATAACTTTCGTTCTATTTAAGATAAATTGATGAAATAAAAAGTACATTCAATTTTATTAAGCTGAAAAGTCACTTATTGATATTAAGAAACTAGAGTTGGCTCGATATAATTATCTCCCTATTGGCTAGTTTTCTACATGCATATCTATTTCTCAATAAATCTATTTTCCTCACCCGTCATTACTATCTAAAAGAAAGTAAATATTTAATAATCTAAATGATTTTAAAAAGATTTTTTAAATTATATTTTTTTCTTTACATTACCATCACCAAAGGGTTAATGATGATGATTACAATTTTAGTTTAATATTTGAACACACAAAGTGTCGCCACAATCGAATTCTTTTAAAATAGAGTTTTCTTAAATTTACATTATATTATAAATCTAAATTTTCTTTTTTATGATTAGAAATTAAATACATTGATATAAGGTAAATAGCAACATGAAATTAAAAAAAGGAATTTATTTTTAATAAAGTAAAATAATGGGTCTTATCGTTCTGGGCAATGAGAGTTTATTATGGATTATTGGAGCACTATGAGTTTTAAACAAATATTCCTTGGAAAACTTGAGCTTGTTTATAGACATTTATTTCCTATATAGATCTGACATGGATCTTGAAGCAATTAAGCAGGCCGTTTTGTACATGTTAAAAATTGGAAGATTTCATTAAATAAAAGTTATCGCAAATATACTTAGTAAATAATAAACCCCTTTGAGTGGGGGAGGGGAGGGGGGGGGGCGTTGAGTATCGAAATAAGAAACTAATGTAAATTTCTTTTCTACGGTGGGTTTTAATGATTCATATAGCAGCCAAACTGTTTTAGGCAATACCCATTTGTCTGTCTGTCCCTCTGTCTGTCTGTCCTTTTGTCTGTCTGTCCCACCACTTGTCTGTCTATCTGTCTAACTGCCTCTCTTTTGGATTTCAATGAATCATCTAGCATAGCCTAGTTGTAATTTGTTAATGCCTCAAAGACTCTCTGTTACTATTTACCTGTCCCTCTGTCTGTCTGTCTGTCCCTCTGTCTGTCTGATCATTCACAGGTTCTCTATTGGATTTTATCTAATTAATTGTCTATTTTAGTAAAACTTTGATAATTCTTCTTGCCCGTCTGTCTGTCTATCTACTGAGTTTCTACCCTTGGTCTAACAGACTTATTCACTTAATTTATAAAAAATTAGATTTAACTAATAATATGGTGGTATCTTGTACCAAGAGATACACAAATAACCTTGTGTTGAAAAAAAAACAAATAAAAAAATATTCAATTTCTTCTATGAAGAAAAGTGTAATACATGTTCCTTTATTCTCTTTGTACATTAAAAATATGTTTCTAATTTATAATATCAGGTTATATTCCATTAATTTATTAACAACTAAATTTTTTGACACCCCACTTATGACTTTTAACAGCCCCCTTTAACTAAAATCAAGGGTGATTTTATTAAGATTTTACCAAACCTACTTTACATAAGAATTTTATTACATTTTAAAATTTTTTTTATAAAAAGAGGATTGGGATATATCTCCCTCCCAACATTAACTTTAAAAGCTATTGTAAAATATATTAAAAGTTATAAACATATATCTATCAAGATCATTAAAGGAATTAACTCAAGTTTGAGGGGGGGGGGGGCCCGGGGGGGCTTAATGCAACCATCTCGTAATCAATGCACAAATTGCACTTAGAATTCGAATTTTGTTACAAAACTTGGCATGAGTAATCCTTGGTACATCTATTTTCCCAAAATGGAACAAAAAGTTGGAAAAGTGACGGCTAACAGCTGGCGGCTCAGTCATTTAGCCGTTTTTGGGCTATATTCAGGGCGAAACTATCATTAATTGCATAGGAATCAACTTTTTGAAACATATTTTTGCTTTAAATATCCATTTTTAAAATTTCTTGTACCAGCTGCTAGAACTGGCTGAAAATGGCTGGGAGCGGCTAAGAGTATGAAGAGTATATAGGGCTTGTGACATGTCTAGGGGTAGGTTTTTATTGGTACTGAGCTCAAAAATACTACTATAAATAGTGGGGGTCCATCCATTTGGCAGCTGGGGCTGTTACACAGACTGTTAAAAACCTACCTAGAGACACGTCACAAGCCCTATCTACTCATTCTACTCTTGGCCGCTCCCAGCTGAGCTGCGGCCATTAGCAAGCTGCCAAATGAATTTTTTTGTAGTATTTTAAAAATTAATAAAATAAAATTAATGGTCTTCTTATCAATAAAGGGGGGTTTGGTGCTGGAAGGTGGGCAAAATTTTTTAAACTACCTGGTCGAGTAGTTACTGCATCTAAAAGAAAAACAAAATTAAAATTTTTTTTTAAAGTTAGGTAAGAAAAACTGCAAAAATGGAATTTGACTTTGCAGATTTCTTGCTACACCTTCATATGTTATTTTTGAGACTGCTCCATTTTTTTGGTAAATTTCAGGTTTATATTGACATACTAGAATTGAAATTTTGTAAAAATCTTTAAAATTGAGATCACACAAAAGAACTAAAAAAACATTCTTTTTGCAGATTTCAAAAACTTTGAAGTGCTCGTGAGGTCACAATTATTGCATCACAGAAAAAAATATTTAGCATGGGTTATTTTTTGCTTAAATCAACCACATTTTTACTGGGGGCTAAAATTTTTCAAAATTTTTTCATGGTGGGATGATTTAATCTACAATATATACTTTTGGCTGTTGACAGCTGTTCTCAGCCATTTTTGGCAGTTTTCAGCTGTTATGACAGCGAAATCTAGAAATTAAAAAAGTGTTTTTAGTAATATGTCCTTGTCCATGACATAAAGTTATAATGTTAATTAAGAAAAGTTTAATTCCATGGAAATATTCAATTTTTTATATCCTTATAAGCCATTACCCAGCTGCCACTATTTTTGGTAGTATTTTTCAGCTCAACACCCCTTAAAACCTATCCCTAATGGATGATTCCTACGTAATTATTGCTGGATTTGCCCTGAAAATAGCCCAAAAATGGCTAAACATCTGAGCAAACAGCCCTTAGCTATTACTTTTCCAAATTTTTGTTCCATTTTGGGAAAAAAGATCTACCAAGGATTACTCATGCCAAGTTTTGTAATGAAATTTGAATTCTGGGTGCCATTTGTGCATTGATTACATGATAGTTGCCTTAACCCCCCCTACCCCTCCCTTAAGCTTAACTTTTTGTTAAATTTTGAAAAACAGACCTACCAAGGATTACACATGCCAATTTTCATAACAAAATTTGGATTAATTGATTATGGGATGGTTGCATTAACTCCCCCCCCCCCCCCTACATATGTATGAGAGCTTCCTCATGTCCCAATTTACTAATTAAAAGTTGTACAGTACAGTTGTACAGAATATTGCAAGATTTTTTTAGTAAAGTCTGGTAATTAATTTACCTAAAAATAGATAGCATATAATTATCTGAATCTGTGACTTGCTTACATACACCCTCCTTAAACACCCCCAACCCCACTTTATTTTAAGGGGTGTAAATTTATTTCCTTTACACCCCCTTGGAATTTATAGAGGGGTGTATCTGAGGGTGTAGGTTCTTGTCAAGAGGGTGGACATGGGTGGACACCTAAGGAGGTGTATCCATCCCCCTTAATTTTACAAGGGTGGTGTAAACAACCCCTATACCAACCTTTTGCACGCCTTTGATCTTAACTATACTTTCAGAGTCCATAACGTTGTAAATTCTGTAATTATTCTACAAAAATTATCTTCCTAAATTGATATATGATTTTCAGGGTAATCTCCGGTGGACTAAACATTAAAATTTTATGGAAAAAAAGATATCTTTAGAACATTCATGACTTGAAATTATCCCCCCTTTGTACTCAATACGCATTTTTTATTCTAAGTGCGTCAATTTTGCGTCTAAAGATACCCTTAGTTTAAGCATTAATTTCTCCAAAAAATGATGAAAAAAGATAGATTTTTTTTTGATAAAATGATAAAAGTATATGTAAAATGAAATAACCAGCAAAAAAAATTACAAAATTACGTTAAATAGAACGAAAATTAGAGCGTTTTGTATGCCTTATAAAATGCGTATTTCTCATGAAAATTGTAACGATTTAGTGGGTTGAGTAAAATGTTTACAAACTTCTCGCTTTTATAAGAAAATAGAGCCTTTGTGACTAGTATAACATAAGACATTCTTTGCAGAAAAACAAGGATGACAACATCCATAAAAGTGAAGGTCTGAAACGGTAGGACAAACGGACATTAACTCTTGTATAGTGTCAGAACTGAATAAACAGAATATAAATGTATAAGAGTCGAAGCAAGTAAATTTGTTGAAAAACTGCTTGATACAGGATACTGTTTATGGACATACTTACATTTTTAGGACTTGATTATAGAGTTGCTTCGCTTATAATATATTGTACTTTGTTGTCCCAGGAATCAGAATACCAAAAAATGTCAACTTATATATTCATCTTTTGTACATATATTCAGTTCTGACACTCTACAAGAGTTAATGTTCGTCTGTCATACCGTTTCAGAGCTTCGCTTTAATGGATATTGTCATCCTTGTTTACAATCAATTGAACCAGACGCGTGCAAAAGGAGTTGTTACACTCACCTTGATGTTCACATCCTTCGCCCCTTTACATTCTCCTTGACAAGGGTTTACACAGGGATCTAAAGGGATAAGATAATGGCCGATAAATTATTGTTCTTCCCCAATGATGATTCACATAATTACCCCTTCTCTAGGTTTGAAATTGTAACGTTTGGACACTCAAAATTCAATAAAAGTTTCCAAAGTTGTTAAAGCAACGGAAAAGATAACGTTACTACAAAACTTTGGGGACTAGTGGAATAAACAGCCCTATGTCATCTCCCTCCCAGGGTTTACATATCCCTAAAACAGCCAACGGAAGTCTCACCTCCCTTAAATTTATGGGGGTTGTGAAAAAAAATGTAAGGGGAGTTGACACATGGGTGGGCAAATCCATCCCACTGACAATGAAATTACACCTCTCATGTTGCCTCTTCGCACCCCACTCGCAAAACCCTGTGCACGCCAGCGCCACTGAATTTAACACAGCATGAAATACCAAATTATCTCAAATGTTAATGTCACTTAAGTTTTGGTAAAATTTTCTTAATTCAAATGCCATTTATGAAAATAGACTAATATACATTTCAAATAAAAATCACCAACCTTCGACGTTTAATTTTACTTTATGTTATACTCAAGGATCTAAAGGGATAAAACAATGGCCAATAAATTGATGTACTATACAACCCCAATGATGCTACACAAAATCACTCTTCTGTGTAGATTACAATTAGTGGTTGAAATGTGTGGACTTTCGAACCAACCAATAAAAATTAAAAAAGTCCCCAAAGTTGCTTTGCCAACGAATAAGAAAACGTTATTATTAAACTTTGGGGACTATACAGCCCAATGTCCCCTCTAGCCTCTACAGAATTTATTTTCGAAAAGGGGGGGGGGGGTCGGGGTTAATGTTAAAATACATGCATGATGTTACCCTAAAAATATCAACATAATTGGATCAGCCATTTTTCCTATAAAAAAAAGCAAAAAATCACTACTTTATATTATACATGTTCAATATCATTATTTCCTGATTCCTTCTAATACAGAGCCTCAAGGTGCTAGGGGCGTGCTGATAGTTCTTATAATAAAGTAACAGGATGTCTGCCTGTTTGTCTGTTTGTACCGAAGGATTTCGCTAACCGCTGAACCGATGTGGTTCTATTTTACAGGGTAGCTTCTCATAGGTCATGGGAGCGTTTATAAATATTAGGGGGGGAGGGGGGGTACCACCTCCCTCCTAAGAGAAATCACTCCTAGAAAAATCCCCCCCCCCACTTCACCATAAAAAAACTAAAGGCCTTTAGGGGCGTAGCCGCTAGCATGGAATAATGTAGTCCCTGTCAAATAAAAAAGAAAAATATTTAAAAGTTTATTTAAATTTAAACATCAACTACATTTAAAAAGACAATAAAAAAAACAATTAACAAAATTTGTAAAAACCAAAACAATAAAATCAAAACAATAACAATACAAACTTAAATTCAAACAATGAGACTTAGACATTATATATCACAGTTAAATACTTAATATTACAGTAATAAATAAGACCAAAAAGTGCATAAAAACATTTAAATATTAGTGTGTGTATGTGTTTAATATAATCATTATAAATTTATAAAGAATAATTTAACATGACTAAAGTACAAAAAAGATATTCATACATATAAAATACATGATGCCAAGATCTTTGACAAACCAGATGTCATCAATCGCTTTTCAAAATCACACATGACGCTTTTTTCTCCTCACTCAATTATTTCAACACATTTTTTTGGGAAATAATTCTTGTAGTTGTACAGACAAGATAGAAATTAGAGACTAGGTAGCCAGCAGGCTGATTATCAGTATGTCATAATAATTACAAAGCCGGCGGCTATATATGTTGTGTAGATGATAGATACAATTTATCCTAACCAATTGTAACTACCATCTGGCAGTGGGCTAAATCATGGCCGTTTTTTGAGCAATAGTGTCGTTTTTTTACAAAATTGTAGCACTACAAATATTGTTTAAAAAACACTAATTTAAATCCAATACAAAGACGACATTTTATATTGTAAAAAATCAAATATCGTCTTTTTTACTGTAAAGTCGTTGTCGTTTGTAGCAATGTCGTCTTTATTTTCTATCATAATAGTACTCATACTCCTCCTCCTCTTCAGCTGGCTGTTCTTCCCCCTTCCTGGGCACAGTGTTCTTGGTTGGCTCGGTCTCAGTGATACCGAAGACCTTCTTGACAGAGTTGTCATAGCTTTCCTTCAGAGAAATATGGTTGCAGCTGGGGTGAAGCTCATCACAAGATTTTCCACTCTGAAAAAGAAAACAATTGAAAAAAGGAAATAGTAAAAAAATACACATATAATAGTTTAATCTAATAGTTTCTGCTATAAATTTTAAAATATTGTCTCCTTTTCCTTACAAACATCCTTTAACATTCCTAGCTATTTTACTTTGAAAAAATTTATTCAATAAAGTCCCCAAAGTTGTTAACATAACGAATAAGAAAACGTTGGAATGAAAATTTTTGGGACACGTGTAATAAACAGCCCAATGTCCCCTCCCTCCCTGATAAAATTGTGACATAAGGACCCTAGGAAGGATCCACCTAAACTGTATTTTGATCTACTTAAGATTGACCAATTAACCAATTTCAGATTATTTGATTACAGTGCGGCGCACGAAACAAAGAATAGTTATTTCTCGCATCGTATTATAAACAGTTTGCCGCGGATATAGAATGCCGAAGGCACCGGCTAAAAAACTGGTTTTAATCTTATTATCGTAAATTTTTATATTCGTAGAAAGCTGGATATGATATGATGCTAGACATAGTTTTTTAGTTTTTTCGTATGGATGAGAACCGGTTCCTATCCACCGGATTCGAATGAATACGAGAATAGTTATTTCTCGCATCGTATTATAAACGGCTTTCCGCGGATATAGAATGTACAATTCGTCACCTCGGGGCTAAAAAAACTAGTTTTAATCTCATAATTGTACATTTCTATATTCTTAGAAAGCTGGATATAATACGATGCTAGACATAGTTTTTTCGTATTCATGAGAACTGGTTCCTATCCACCGGATTCAAATGAATACGGGAAATATAATTATCTCAATAGTTTTTTTTCTTTTTTATATACTTTTTAATTAATAATTTAAACTGGTTTCGAGCTATGTTTAAAGATTTAATAACTAAAGTGCCAAAAATGATAACATAATGTACAATATTTCTAAACAATTAAATGAAAAACTTTTAAATATTCCAACATTAAAAAATGAAATATTCAACAAGGAAATGTTTTTTTCTGTTTGTAATTAGTTGCTAATGTTTTTTTCTGCCCCTGCTTACTTTGCAAATGATATTGCAATTATTTGCATATTATTTTATGCTTGAGTTGAAATCATTCATTGATTATTCAATTACTTGTGGCTACGCCCCTTGCCTTCAGTGCAGTGGTATGCCCTCAGTGACTGCTTCATTTCCCCCTTCCCTAATTTGTTTCAGAATTTTAGCTGTTTAAACCCGATTAAAACAAGACAGCGTAAAGTGGCACCAAAAAAAGGACGTCATACAATAAAGTTGACCTATGAGAGGCCAGTATACACAATTACAGTTATTGGTAAAATTTATACTGGCATCTCATTGGTTATTTTATCGTATTACGTCATTTTTTTGGTGCCACTTTACGCTGTCTCGATTAAAACCGATACTAAGCTATTCAAGGTGATTTAAAGACCACATATCCAGGAGCTGCGATTCAGCAAATTAATTTCATTTGAAATTGCCCAAAATTTAGATATTTGAGTGGCGTAATGTTGGCTTAAAACTTGTTTTGTAATGTATCTAAAGGGAAGTGGGTAAGAAGGAAGGAAAAGAAGGAAGTGAGTTGTGGGGAAATTTTCATTTAGAATTGTTTGTCAGAATTCTGGTCGCTTGTTTAGTAATTCCAGGTTTCTAATAAAGCAGCTTTCATCGACTATTTACCATTTAATGATTGACAGCTACATTAATAGCAGTTGATAATAGTTATTTCTCGCATCGTATTATAAACGGCTCTCCGCGGATATAGAATGTACAATTATAAGATTAAAACTAGTTTTTTTAGCCCCGAGGTGCCGAAGGTACCGGCTAAAAAAAACTGGTTTTAATCTTATAATTGTACATTTTTATATTCGTAGAAAGCTGGATATAATTCGGTGCTAGACATAGTTTTTTCGTATGGATGAGAACCGGTTCCTATCCACCGGATTCGAATGATTACTATGATTCGATACTACAACAATAAAACAATAAAAAACAAAACAATGAATACGAGAATAGTTATTTCTCGTATCGTATTATAAACGGCTTTCCGCGGATATAGAATATACAATTATAAGATTAAAACTAGTTTTTTTAGCCCCGTGGTGCCGAAGGCACCGGCTAAAAAAACTAGTTTTAATCTTATGATTGTACATTTCTATATTCGTAGAAAACTGGATATAATACGATGCTAGACATAGTTTTTTCGTATGGATGAGAACCGGTTCCTATCCACCGGATTCGAATGAATACGAGAAAACTAATTACCCCTATGACGTGCAGACAAACCAACATTCATAATTAGAGCAGCTTTGCTACTAACTAGAATATGCATTTGTAACTATGTATTTAAAATCAGAGATCTAAAGGGATAAGACAATGACCGATAAATTGACATACATTCCTTATATTGCTACATCAAATTACCTTCTGTAGGTTACAATAAGTGGTTGAAACATGTGTACGCTAAACTTAATGAACCAACCAATAAAATTTTATAAAGTTCCAACAAATAAGAAACATTATTACAAAACTTTGGGGACTAGTGTAATAACATTCCAATGTCCCCTCCCTCTCTGATTGAAGATGCATAACATGGTTAAAATATTGCAATTAGCATGAATTCGCACAGCACAATTGGAAACTATGTATGCCAAGCATTTTGGTCTTTAGTTGCAAAGATATTCTACAAGCCAAGTAAGTCAGTGAGTCCCTATGTTATTCTCTTATGCGGTCTGGCTCCGAATCTCGCTGGGTTAGAACTTAGAATTGGTCTTAATCGGGGAGGGAGGGGACATTGGGCAGTTTATTACACTAGTCCCCAAAGTCTTATAATAACGTTTTCTTAGTCGTTGACATAACTACTTTGGGGACTGTTAATGAATTTTGATTGTATGGTTCATTAAATCGACAATCAAAACATTGCAACCGCTAATTTTTATCTACTGATGGGGTAATTTTGTGTATCATCATTGAGGATGTACATCAATTTATCGGCCATTGTCTTATCCCTTTAGATCCCGGTCATATACCCCTATCTTTTTTATTAAAATATTTTCTCTCTATTATACTTATTATTGCTGCCATTTAATTTTTTCATCCTTGTTTTTCTTGGCGTAATTTAAACTTGCGGAACTATTATGTTGTGCAAAATGTTGGTTGGATAATAATTATTTATCGCATCGTATTATAAACAGCTTTCCGCGGATATAAAATGTACATTTATAAGATTAAAACCAGTTTTGTTAGCTCCGATATGCTGAAGTCATGGTCTAACAAAACTGGTTTTAATATTATAATTGTACATTTTTATAATTATACAAAACTGGATGTAATACAATACGATACATGATTAGTCAGTTTGCCTTGGAACCGGTTCTAATCCTGCGGATATTAATCGGTTTCGAAGCCATACTGAAATAATTAACATCAACTATTTGCATGTTTTATAAATGACTTGTTTAACAAATAATGCTGTCATAATGTTAAATAAAAAAGGATGCTGTCTAAAATGGTGCAAAAAATGGGGACAAATTTCAAATTGATTTGACGGGGCTGTTTATTTACGTCACAAGTGAGGGGAAAGAAAAGGGAAGGAGGAAAGAAACCCCCTAGAAAAGAGATGGGGGTATGACGTCACACGCCAAAACAATTTGAAATTTGTCCCCATTTTTTGCACCATTTTAGACAGCATCTAAAAAAGTAATAAAATTATCACTATTAAAAAGATTGTTTTTGTGCTTTTGTTTATAAGAAGACTTCTTAATTTAAATCTGCTTATTAGTCAACTGCCCAAAATCTAATCTAAATTGTCAATGTGTATTGCTTAGGATCTAATAAACAGGTGGACTAATCGTTTAAGATACCTTTGTCTTATGCTTATTCCAAAAATATAACATCCATCATATAAAGTAGTAAGGCTTTTTATTTCTGTATTTTGGTAACCCACTGGACCAACTGAGTTCTCCATTTTAGAGAAGTTTCGTATTTGTCTCGGGATGGTTTCATTTTATTTTAAGCCTTAGAAATGTTTTAGGCTATTTTCTTCCTCTACCAATTTTTGAGAAAAAAATTCGATTTAGGGCCCTAGTCCTACGCCCCTTGAGGCTATGGGGCGAAGCAACATATATATGTAAAGAAACCGGTCGCATAGAAGAATATGCAAAAACAATGTTTGAATGCAGACATTTTTTAGAGCTTTCCACAGCATAAATCATTTTTATGAACATGAATGTAGTTAATAGCAAGTTCACAACATACAAACTTTTATTTTATTCAAGAAAGAGGGAAGTAAAACCAGAGCTGCATCTTTAAATCATTTAGTGCTGCCCACTGCCAGTAATAAAACGCGGATCTTTAAATCAAAATGGCGGTTGTGAGCCTGGAAACACCGGCTCAGTGAGACGCTTTTAAAATATGCTCACTAGAGGAATCGGCAGTGGTATCGTTGTAGTGTAAAGATTCAACTCTGAATTTATCCTAGAACTATGGTGGTTCCCTTAAAAGCCAACAAGAGGCTCCCCTTAAAAGCAGAGAACTGGAGGCTTCGCCAATTGGGAATCTTTACTAACAAGCACAGATTGATGCTCACTTTTGTATAATATTGTATGTAATGCAATACGAAACATGTATTTTTAGTATGGTTTTAACCCATCGAAAATGAATATGATTCTGAATCAAACCGGAAAGAGGTTTCTCTGAATATTTAAGTTGAAAGCTGCTTATAGTGCCTAATAACAAATGATAGGCCAGTATACATTGTAATTGACCAATGGTAAAATGTATACTGGCCTATCATTGGTATTTGTATTGTATGACGTAATTTTATTTGGTACTTTAAGCTACTTCTTTCAGTTGTGGCTGCAACTATTTGGTTGATTTTGTTAAAAGCTAATTTAGGGATCTAAGGGATACCCCCTCCCCCTTCAACAAGAAAATTAGACATTCCATTTAAAGGGGACGTAATGTTATAAACCCTATGATAGCATATTTCGAATGATCTAAATATTTGTGCATACGTATTTCTTGGCAGCCGTGCCTCAGCCATGTATAAGCCTCAAATTTAAACTCGTAAGTATGACAAATTTTTGTTTGTTGAAAAAAGGATTGTCTGATTAGAAACAGGTTTAGACATCCAGTTGAATTTTAATATTATAATATTTTGTTTTCATTGAGGCTTACACGCGGAAGACGTGCGGCTGGCGAGCACTGGCATTTCTTGCATTTCTTTGGCAGCTACCATCATTTGCAATCAAGGCCAACACAAATATCTTTGTTGGATCAGAGCAACTCTATAGGTTTATAGTGTCTGTAAGTCTGTTATTTCTTGTTACAAATTGGAGGAATCTTTATATTTCACATATGAAATCCCCCCTTTAAATGTTTTTTTTTGTAATTTGCTTCGATTTCGGTCTAACAGTCCTTGATTTCATGGATTTATATGTAAGCATATACACTATTTTTTGGGGCATTTTAAAGAAAAAGTATGCATCAACTTGGAGTGAAAAAAAAGAATAGAACACATAGCATCTAATTGACATGAAGTCAAAGAAAGCGTAATGGCAAATGAAAATTATCAGCTAGGACGTGCACACGAATTTGGCTGGGGTGGGGGTTGTGAAAAGCACCCTTAATTTTTCATCCCTGGATCCCCCCCCCCTCCATATTAAAAATATTAATCAGGTTGGTTACATCACTCCTTGAAAGATTTGCCAGTGGTGGTTACGGGGGATACCCCCCCCCCCTCCCCCGCTGCCTTACCCCATACCAATTGCATAAACAAACAAAATATATACAGTAATAATAACAATAATTCAACCTACATAAACTTTAAAATCAAATGCGGCATTTCTTCAAACTTTGCACGCATGAAAATTTTCCATACCTGATCGTTCAAGCTGGCAGCTTCTCTGATGCTATCAACATAGGGAATATTCCAGGAAGAGAGGAAGCTGGTGGCTGTCTGGATACCTGTCCTCACAGAGTTCGCTCCGGTACCTGCACAAATAAAGGGTATGAAACATTAGAGTAAAACATTAGAGAGAGAAAGGGTTAAATAACTGTATCTTCAAATCGCAACCTCCTTGTGCAACCTTTCTATTGGGTCATTGAAAATCAACCAATGGTGTTGCTTATAGAAACACAGCCAAGTAGCAGAAAATAATTTAGAAGCAGACGAAAGAGGTCTTTGAAAAAGGGAGGGAGGTAGTTGTCTGTATATACATCTATACTATAGATCTGTTTATAAAACTGTGGCAACACACCTCTTAAATTTGAAATTATCAAGGCCTGCCTTCCACTTTTTCCCCCCTCTTAGTTATACCCATCTCCCCTTAATTAAATTGCTGTTCACGCCTCTGGTATAAAATTATATTATAATAGCGCAATAATATTTTGTTTTACAGAAGCGGGTAATGTTTACATTATCATTAGTTAGAGTTCATTCCTACAGTTAGCTGGAGATATAATGCTACATGATTTCTTTATCTATTTTTAGTGTTTTTGGTACAGTAGAATAAAGCAATAGATGGGAAAGGGGTTAAATAACTGTATTTCCCCACCCCGTGGTCCCTGTGCCGACTTTCAATTGGGTCTTTAAATATCAGCCGATGGTTGGTTATATTAACACAGCCAAGTCGCTAAAAAGAGCAGAAAGCAATTTTTTAACATATGAAAAATGTCTCCAACACTGGCGCCTGGTAGTTGTCTGGGTTATACATCTAGTTTCATACATTTATTAAAGGTACAACCGGGAAAAGGCGGGAATGGATTTACTGTTATGGCCTGTTTCCTGTTGTTTTTTTAATGTATATAAAAATGTAGTCAAACAATAAAAATGACCAATGTTAGGCTAATACACAGACTAAATTACCAATGACTGGACAGAATACATTTTAATTGACCGATGGTAGGCCAGTATGACCTCATTTTTTAAAGGCACTATAAAAGCTTCAAAATTTATACTACAAATATTTAAAAAAAATACTAACCGAACATCTTGTTATCCTTCATGAACTCGCAGATGACCTTCTTCTGGCAGGTCACGTCGTCGCTGTCCATCTTGCTGTAGATGTCGGTGGCCACGGAGAACAGGGTCATCAGGCCAACACCACCTGATCAAAAATCAATATTTTAATCATATAATGGTTTGAGTTCCGTCTCCTTTCCCTTAAATTGTCGACAAAATTATGCAAGAAAAAAACTTTACCTGGACCGTTAAGTCCAAACTGTCTGGACTGGAAAGCATCGAAGAGCATGTTGCTGCCAAAGGAGAGAAGCTGCCGGGATTGACCAAAATCTCCCAGCAGGTTGCCTCCATAGCTCAGCTGGATACCAGGCAGCAACAGAACAGTAATGATGGCAGCTATAATTAGAATAGTTCATTATTGAATTGTATTATAGACAGCTTTCCGCGGATATTAAAATGAAAAATTTTCAGATTTAAATCAGTTTTGTAAGCCCCGAGGGGATAAAGGCCCGGGCTCATAAAGTTGTAATTTTTCCATGCTTTTTATTGGAAAATTGTATGTAATACGATGCTATACATAATTTTTCATTATGTCTAAGAACAGGTTCCAATACAGCGGAAAATAGCGTTTTCGAAGCAATACTGGAAAAAAATTTCTTTAAACATTTTCATATATATATTGTTTAATCTTTGAAATAAATAAGATTTAAATTTTTAATTATAACTTTGTATTTTTTAATTTGTTTTATGATTTGAATAAATTCGAACCTAGTAATAGTGTCTAACTTTTTATCTTTGTGACGTAACAAAAATCCATCTCTTTTTTAGGGGTTTCCATTCCCACCTCCCCTCTCATCCTTCATTTTTTGTTACGTCACAAAGATAAAAAGTTAGACACTATTACTAGGTTCAATAAATTCCCTTTCATTATATTTTAAAAGATATTATAAGAATTGAGAAAAACTTTATTGCACATTAAAGAAAAACTATTATGTCTAAACTTTCCCACTATTCAAATATTGATAAAAAGACTTACCAGCAGTTAAAGCAATGGCAACAATAGCAGCATTGGCGAAGTTACTGTCAATTCCAAGTCCTAAACAAACATTTCATTATCCGCTTGGAATGGGGTACAATATTAGGTTAAGTAATACACAACAGACAACCAACCCTTTGATTGCACGACCTTTGTCTGAGAAGTCCGAACGGTGCATGGTAATAAGTTGCGTCTGTTTATAGGCCAAGGCATTCCCCCTACTCCAACTGTTTATGTCGCGCACCTGACATAGCAGCATTAGGAACTATGTTTAACGTCTTAAGTTATGACGCGGTGTTAAGCAGATATTGGAACTTATCATCTCCCCGACGACGAGCGGATGCGCTACGTGTTGAGCCACGGTCGGCGGTATGTTTCTTGGTAATTAGGAGAAGGAAAAAAATATTACTGATACCTCCCCTTACTCCTCTGGGATCCTAACTGTCTAATCTATAATACAAAGTAGCTTGATGTCTGTCCGTCCGTCCGTCCTTCCCTCTGAAGCTTAAGATCTCGTAAACACTGAACCGATTGGATTCTAATCTTCAGGGAATATATCTACTGGTCCTGTGGTGGTTTTAAGCTATTTTCTTGGGGTAAGCCTCCATAGACGTCCAAGGTTTTTTTTTGGGGGGGGTAAAAAATTTTAAGGGGGGGGGGTAATTCGTATTTGGGGGGGGGGGGTAAAATGGCGCGCGAAGCGCGCCGAAATTTTTTTTTACCCCCCCCAAAATTTTTACCCCGCCCAAAATTTTTACCCCACCCAAAATTTTTACCCCCCCCAAAATTAACCCCCGGGGTAAAATTTTTTAGGGGGGTAATTTAAATTTTATTAAATATTTAGTATTAAAATTGCGCGCGAAGCGCGCAAAACATTTTTTTATTAGGGATTTCTTATTTTGGGGGGGGGGTATTTACCCCCCCAAAATTGTTTGGGGGGGGGGGTAAATACCCTCTCCTAAATGGTTGGGGGTGCCTACGGCACCCCCAGTGTAGGGGTAAATTTTAAATGGGGGGGGGTAATCGCCCCATTACCCCCCCCCTTGGACGTCTATGTAAGCCTCACATAGTTCCAGTGATGGTTTTAGGTTACTTCATTGTCTCATTAAAGATATGGGGTGGTTTTAAGCTATTTTTATAGTATACATAAATAGTAATAGATTATATTTACCTAAAGATCCGAGATTACCACTCACTGGCAAAATACCAACGGAGAGCCTAAACAACAAAAAAATTATCATTTTCTCATATAAAATAATTCTTTAAAAATATAAAAAAAACAATAAACACATATATTCACTACATTCAAAGATGATTTTACAACATGAAATGATGAAAAAGCGGGAAAAAATAAAATATAAGATGTGGGATAAATTTTACTATAACTTGGATATGTGTTGTTTTTTTTGTGTGTGGGGGGAGGGGCTAAAATCTAATTTATTTTTTTTTAAAGAAGTTGTATCAACTTTTTTTTTATATCTAGCCGGTCCTTTTAGTAAGTAGTAGATGTAAAATTTTTCATAGAATTCAGATATGCAATCGGTTTTTTTCTAGACCTCTTATTTTTTAAGTAATTTAAGTTTAAAAAAAAAAATTAAGTCGATTTTAAGGTACTAAAATGCAACAAAAAAAAGAAAGAAAATGGCCATTATGAACAAAAATAGTAAGATCTTTAATTTGACACCTTACTTTTTCAATTCTGTCAGGTAATTATTGAAAAAATCGATTTTTTTAAACCCACGAGAATAAAAACTTTGAACTCAATTTTATCATTTCACAAGTAAAAAAATATGGGTTCATATATACCTTTAGAATCAGAATAATATTACGAATCCATTGTAAGCAAAATTGAAAAAAAAAGTTTACAATATAGTATATAAACTACAATAAAAGGAATTATATGAAAATATCATATTATATTGTACAGGCAACGTCTTAACTCTTTAATTGAGTATAAAAATGGGAAGGGGGTATAGAGGGGGTAAAGAGGGGGTAAAAAAGGGAAGACGATAGTGTTGCCAGAACAAAAAATACAATTGGCCATTTTTAAATTTTTATATTTTTTTACTTTTTTTCAATTTTGCTTACAATGGATTCGTAATATTTTTCTGATTCTAAAGGTATATATGAACCCATGTTTTTTATGTCTGTTTGAGAAAACATTTAGGTCTAAAGTTTTTATTAAACCGAGGTTAAAAAAATAGATTTTTTCAATAATTACTCAACAGAATTTTAAAAGTAAGGTGTCAAATTAAAGATCTTACTATTTTTGTTCTTACTGGCCATTTTCTTCTTTTATTTTGTTGCGTTTTAGTACCTTAAAACCGACTTAATTATTTTTTTAAAAAACTTAAATTACTTAAAAAATAAGAGGTCTACAAAAAAACCGATTGCATATCTGAATTCTATGAAAAATTTTACATCTACTACTTACTAAAAGAACCGGCTAGCTATAAAAAAAAAGTTGATACACCTTCTTTGTGTGGAAGTATTACCCTTTTACCCCATCCCCCATACTTGTTGTATAATAGCCAGAGAGGGAGGGGACAATGAGCTGTTCATTACAGTAGCCCCCAAAGTCTTATAATAACGCTTTCTTATTCGTTGGCTTACCAACTTTGGGGTGAATTTTGATTGGTTGACTCAAGTTAAGTGTTCAAACGTTTAAACCACTAATTCTAATCTACAGAAGAGGTAATTGTATCGGTAGTATAATAGTATGTTGCGTTTGTGAACTCAAACCTTTATCCTTTTTGTTTTCCTTATCATTATTGGCAGTTGAGAAAGCGCCTATTTTCAAAAAGTTCATAATTGAACACGGCATTCATAATAACGCTTGCGCAACCAAACATAAACAAAGCTAGCGTAGCCATCTTTATTCTTTCTTTCAAGATGTGCGGAATATCTGTGTGATAAAAACCCATGTATAGTCAAAAATGTGGTGTTATCCGTACTGAAAAATACCTTTGAGTGCTTCCCGGCTTGACATGTTCCATGACCTCGGTAAGAATTCTTTCTTTAACCCATTAGTGCCGAACCGGACATTAAAACCCGGTTCCGAAAAATGGAAAAAAAACCGGTTTCCGGCTCCATAATTGCATCATTCTCAGTATGAATCCCTCCTCTACTACCCTGGCTTTCTTTTCCCCCTGGAGCAGGCAGTTTAGCTTACTTCCGTTTTATGGTATAGCTCAACAAAATTTGAAAATCATGAAATTCAAAATACCCCTTCTAACTTTTTTGTTTTTATAGTAAAGTCGCTGATTTTTTTCGTGAAATCTAATGTTTATTGACAAGTGCATCTATATGTGAATTCGTTTTATTCAAATTATTATTTTTTATATGATTTTTTTATCGTTTTTTTACGCCCTATTATGACCCGGTTCGGCTTGGCCATACATACCCGAAAATTTTAAAACCCGGCTCGGTTTCGGTTTTTATTACCCGGTTTTAACTTTTCAACCAATAAAAATAACAATTAACGTCATTAGTAAGGGTTTGAGCCACCATAATAACCCTAGTAATCTCTATAGGTGTCACCCAATAGTTTTATGATCGTTTTCTGATATGTAACACCCAAATTTTAATGTTCTTTTTTTGTAGTGTGTGTCTTTTAAAACTTCGAGCAACGGGTTTTTTTACCCGAAACGGCGGCACCTATAGCCGAAACACTAAATTTGAAATAAATCGCTTCGTATTATACTTGTAGCTCTTTAGATTACATGAGGTTGTGTAGTTTTCAATTACGGATCGTATCAAATTTCTAAAAAGTGTTCATCTCACTTTTGGCGTTAAAAAATTACATTTTTCGATTTTTGGTCAAAATAACCGGGTTTATACAGGTCAACCGGGTTTTAAAACTGGGGGAAAGCACCAAAAACGGGTGTTAATGCCTGGTTGGTATTTATGGCCAAGCCGAACCGGGTTTTTTTGCAACTTTCCTGTGCACGCCACTAGAGCAAAACAAAAAAATACGAATTCCGTTTTGACCATTATAAAGCTTCCCTGAAACTTACAGCTCGATCGGCCCATAAAAGTGGCGCTCGGCACTAATGGGTTAAGCATTTTAATAGTGTGGAATGATTTTTAAAAGACGGCAAATTAATTTCTTTATTTTCATTAAAATTAGACCAAGTAATTAATTTATTTTTGTACCAGAATATTTTAATAGTAGTCTATGATGATTTTATCCATGAATTACAAACTCGCATTTAGTTTTGATTTAATTTTAAGCAAAAATAACCCTAATTTCTTTTATACATTTTGAAATGTAAATTCGAAATCACGAAACCTTTTATAAGGAAAAGATGATTATTCCCAAAATGAAAAAGATTTATTTTCTTTTACAAGATTTATTTCTTTATGATGTATTTAACATTTTAATATTTGATTATTAATTTTGTTATTTTTATTTCAGCGTGACCATTTTCATACAATAAATTGTATTAGTAACTACGCTGGTTTTGCTCATGTGGGAAGTAGCAGGTTTAGTACGTCTGTACTAAAAGATCTTGTACACGGCCAGGCAAATGCCGTTGTACCGAAACAGTAATTTTGTGTATCATCATAGGGGATTACATCAAGTTACCGGCCATTGTGTTATCCTGTTGGATCCCTGATAATTGCAACTTAATTGATACTTACCCATCTCTGGACTGAGGCTTCTGTACAACATTGAGTGCCTGTCCAGTAGCCAACCAGGCAACAAAACAAAATATTCCGTATCGAACCCTTAACATTCTGAAAATAAGAATAGTTATTTCTCGCATCGTATTATAAACCGCTTTCCGTGGATATAGAATGTACTATTATAAGATTAAAACTAGTTTTTAGCCCCGAGGTGCCGAAGGCTAAACAGACTAGTTTTAATCTTATGATTGTACATTTTTATATTCGTAGAAAGCTGGATGTAATACGATGCTAGACATAGTTTTTTCGTATGTATGAGAACCGGTTCCTATCCACCGGATTCGAATAAATTCGAGAAAAAATATTTAGGTTTTTGAATAGTTATTTATCGCATCATATCATAGAGATCTTTCCGCAGATGTTAAATAAAAAATTAAAGATTAAAACCAGTTTTATAGCCCCGAGGATCCGCTGGTATTACTTTTATGATTTTTGAATTAATGGAAAAATGTCTGTGATACGATGCTATACATAATATTCCAGTATGGCTGAGAACCTGTTCTTATCCATCGGATATTAATCGGGTTCGAAGCCATACTGGAAAAAATCTTCATTAACTTTTGCAGGCAAAATAATAATAAAACATATAATTAAAGATTTTAACATAATAGATTTTTTTTAAAGATTACATGAGTTATCTGGCGATGTAACAGCTGACTTTCGAATTTGTGCAAAAACAAAACAAAAAATGAAAAATTATTTTATTAAAAAAAAGTTTTTTCTATCTGGTATTGTTTGTTACTTTTTATAAAATGTTTTACATATTTTTCATATTGCATATTTTAGATATTCATTCTATTAGTAATAATTAATATTTCATTTTACATGAATTACAAATTCTGGTATTGTAATTTAAATTTAAATATAAATTAGAATTTATTGAAAATTCAGAGAATTAATTTTAGTTTCTTAAATTCAGCTTAAATTCACAATTTGGAAAGAAAAGTGTGAAAATATCGTTGAATAACTTTGTTTTTAGTAAACTATGTTTAAGATTTTAAAATCCGCCGATAATAATAATAAATCCGCAAAAAATAGCTTAGGACCTTGGATTAATGTACTATTGATTTGACATTAAACATTCCTTTATCCAATAATGGATGTAGAATATACGTGGATATTATAGACAAGAGAAAAATTGTCGTCAATTCGGTTGCTAACATGGACCCCCCTTAATGGTCAGTTCGTTCATCCAGTAGGAAAGGGATTGGTGTAAAAGGGGTGAATTGAGGGCAATCATTCTTTTAGCCCTGTGCGAATTTCAATTTATAAGAGAACATGAAAATCAGATTAAGATCCAAGTAAAATTACATTCATTTATCCATTTAACTTTATTAAAAAAAAAATCAAATAAATTAAATAAACTAGATACTTAGTACCTTAGTGACTTGCTTCTCAAAAACGATTTATGGGTCCTAAATTTTTTTTTATTGTATGACCATTTTCTAATGATTACAATTAGTGGTTAAAACGTTTGGACACTCAAATTATTTAACCTGCCAATTAAAATTCAAAATAAGTCACCAAAGTCGTTAAGCCAAAGAATAAGGAAACGTTATTATAAAACTTTGGGGACTAGTGTAATAAAACGCCCAATGTCCCTTCCTTGTTTATAGTCTTATCCCTCCTTTCTACCAATTAAAACTTTTTTTTTTTGGTGGCCACTTCTGAATAAATGTTAAAGACCAGGACCACACATTGGCAAGATTTTTTTAGGAGCGAAGCTTTTCTATAACTAGGATTGGTTAGTCCATCCAGAACGGTTAGCTTTCTTTCGTTAATTTAGACATGTTAGAAATGTCCTATCGATTTCAAACTTTGCATGATGATTCCTACAACAGTTAAGTACGATTTAGAAACCGTAGCAACTCTATACTCGTTTTCAGAAAGTCCGTACGTCCATTTAATTCATGGATGTTCCTATCTTTGTTTTATCAAAAAAAAAACTTTATTCGTTTAACCTAATAAAACTCAAATATAATCCTTATGATAAAGTAACAGGATGTGTGTCTGTCTGTCTGTTTGCGATAAATATACATTAAAATTTAAATTACTCCCTATTAAATACTTCATCATGATTTAAAATAGATTGATGAATATAACATATTTATGGCCTTCAGTTACTAAGATTTCATTCAGTCAAAATTAATTAATTATTACTTGGATCTTACACCAGATTTTCATGTTCTAAGATAAAGTGAAGCGGGTTAAAATAACAATCTCTCCCATGTCACTTCTTTACCCCATCCCCTTCCCTCCTACTGGATAAACTTCCCGACCAATAAATGCGGGTGGATATTGCAACCTAAATTGACGAAAATTTTTGGGCTGTCATAATATCCACGTTTATACTAAATCCATTACAATTACGGTATCTGATAACCAGGAAGCAAAACTTTTTACTTAGCACAATTATAAGGAGGGAAATATTTGTATTTTGATGTGGGAAAAATTGTCCGCTACACGAAATGTGGGAAAAAATGTCTTATGTATAAATGTAATTGGATATTTTTCTGGCATAGTTGCTTGAAGCAATTCCGTTGCTTTTTAGTGGTATATATACTTTATAACTAGGCCTGTCTGTCCGTCCATCCGTCTGTCTATATAGAAGTCCGCTCGTCCCTCTGTTCGACTGTCTGTGCATTAGTTACTCAGTAATATCTGTCTCTTCGTTAGTCTCTCTGTAATTGCCTGTATCTTTTGTTTGATGGGTGGGGGGGGGGGGTATGGACACCTGAAATTAACCTGGGTTGGCATGCCTCCCCCCCCCCCCCATTCTCCAAGAAATAAATCCTCTGGCAAAATAAAGTGCACGACATTGCCTAGGACATATACTAAGCTTTTCTTAAATATCTCAATAACTAATGAACCGATGGGGTTCTCTATTTTAGGTAAGATTCACATAGGTCATGTGATTGTTTTAGATTTTTTTTTAGTTTAAGTCTTGGTATAGTTTTAAGCTATTTTAGCTTCTAGGTGCTAGGTGCGCAGTCGCTATAGTAACTCACTATAAAACAAGGATGACAACATCCATAAAAGCGAAGCTCTGAAACGGTAGGACAAAAGGACATTAATTTTTGTATAGTGTCAGAACTGAATAATCAGAATAAAAATGTATAAGAGTCGAAGCAAAAGTGTAAGTAAATTTGTTAAAAAAACTGCTTGATACAGGATAATGTTTATGGACATACTTACATTTTTAGGACTTGATTATAGAGTTGCTTCGCTTATAATATTGAACTTCCCAGGAATCAGTATACCAAAAATCAGATCAATCGGATAATTAGATCATATAAAAACTTGTTGATAAAAAAAGTAAAGAAATTAACATGTTTAAATTGGACGTCCGGACATTCTGGTAATGATTATAGAGTAGCTACGCGTTCTAAATCGTACCTAACTACTACAGGAATCACCATGCAAAGTTTGAAATCGATAGGACAGTTCTAGCATGCCTAATTTAACGAAAAAGGCTATCCGTTCCGGACGTACGGACGGACCGACCCTAATTATAGAAAAGCTTCAATTTTAAGAATTGTTAAAAATCTATAATGACCGTAGAGACAAAGTAATTTCTCCTGAACCTTTAGTAAATGATTCATTTTTAAGAGAAAGTTAAAAAAATATAGCACAAGAGGATTTATTACTTGGAGGGGGGGGGGGGGGAGAAGACAATAGTACTAAATTAATCTTTGCTTATTTCTTCCATCCCTTAACCAACCAATGACAGAATTAAACACATACAAATACAACATATATATATGGGAAAGATATTATTTCTCAAATTTATTCCAGCATGGTTTCGAAACCAATTAATATAAAAGACTAAAGGCGACGCCTCTAGCATCTATGGGCTCCTTATTCAATCGGGAAGGATGGGCGAAAAAAAAGACTTGAATCTAAACTTTAAAAAGCCTAAAACCATCCCAGAAAAAAGTGACCTAGTCCTTAAAAAGCTCCAAAGAAAAATAAAAACCATGTCAGACAAGCAGTTATCGAGATCTTTTGGTGCAACAGAGAGACAAATTACTTCTTTAAATAGGATATAATACTCTCAAATCACTGTTAAATGTTAAAGATAAAACTGTGCAGACAAATTGCTCGTAACTGGCATCGGTCAAATTTGCAAACCCTTTTTTTTGCACACTAGCGCCAAGACATGTTTTAAAACTTGATCTTAGAGGACTTGATATTAATATGCATATGTACTTTTGTAGGGTATAATCCTTTTCGTGGCAACGCCTCTTAAGATACGATTCGTTGTATTTTCACAGAAGCTTTTCTCCATTTTCTAGCACCTGCGGGGGGTCCTATCCGTGCGGGGCAATAACAAAACCTAATTTAACCTAACCTAACCTAACCTAACCTTAAGTAACCTATGAAAAACTACTACCCATAAGGGGCGTTGCCACAAAAGGGACTATACGTCTTTTGTATAACAAATTATCTATTATCACGGCAATTTATTGCTTTGTTTCTTAAGGAACAATTTTTAGAAGTCTGTTTAACTTAGCTATAACGATGTTACTAATATGTCCAAACTTAATATAAATGGTTTAGAAGCTAGATTAAGCTATAAGAGGAGAACGCATTCTATCTGTCTATTTGACTCCTAGCTATTGAGTATATATGCACGGGAGGAATCATGGAGAAGGAATATAAAGAGGGGGGGGGGGGGTATAATATGAAAATAATGCTGAATCATTGTCTTGACCCAGACCTCTGCACATGCCTGCACCCCCCCCTTCCCCCCACAACACGCCCTCTCTCCACCACACTTCCCTAACAAAATTGCCAAGTTCAAATATTTTGTATATTTGAATATGTTATCATACAAGAGAAGACAAATTTTAACTAGACATAAAACTCTATTTAAAAAAAAAATCCATCTTTTATTTTAACAATATAATGCTTCTTAACTGTTTTCTTTTTTTTTGAACATGAAATTTTGGAGGCTTTTAAAAAATTTGGCAATCATGTCTTTAATCTAAATATAAATATATCCTAACATTTTGAAGCAAGTTTTAAATTCTCATAAAATTTATGTCTTAGAATTTTTGACCTGTTCATTGCATTAAGAGCCTTTTATTTTTGCTTATACAACAAGTAAATTAATAATGAACTTATTCTAAATAGTGTCAAAATAATTTTTTTTGTGTAATAATAAATATAATCATTTCGAATTTAGATATACTTATATATCTAGAAAGTAATGCATGGTAATTAGATAATCCAATTTGAACAAAACCAGCTTAGGTGCTAGAATGTGGGAATGCTTATAATAGCTTCATCTTGGATCATAAACATCAACACAGGTCAGCTGAATTTGAGTTTCCGATTGTGTACATAGCACCCTCATCCTATCTCAATATTTACTACTAGCTAAAAAGCTTCAAACTTCAAAAAAATAAAATAAAATTTGAAAAATTATAATTTTGAATGTATAATGTATAAATCGTTTATACATTATACCGCTTTTCCCTTTGACCGGAGTAGCTGAAAATAGGTTTTGCAATATTTGGTTTATCTGCTGTACAACTTCGGAAATTAGGGAAGAAATAGACAATCAATTTTCAGTTGATCTCAACACAGCGTTCACAGGACTTCAGGAGTACCGTTTAGATAATTATATTCATGTTGAAGGGCAAGGCCAGATTCTAGAGTCTTATTCAGGGAGGGAAAAGACAATGGACTTTGAATTATGCAGACCCAAAAAGGTTTTGTAAACCCGTTTTGTATTTTTTTTGCAAAACACCTTTTTTATCAAGTATTGTTTAGTTGTACAAATTAGTAATCTTAAAACTAATAATCCCTTTAAGAGGTTATTTTGTTGATCATAATTAGGGACTGTAAATCATTCCCTTTATTATCATTTTAGATTCCCTTAAAATTACTAATTAAAGATTACATATTAAACACGGTTTTAAAATTTTCAAAATCACACAAGAATTAAATTAACCATCTAAAACCAAATTTTTCAACTGCTAAAAACAATCGTAAAAAGAATGAAGATGATTAAAGTCCCTCCACGGATTATGACGTCATACGATAGAATAGCAAATGAGAAGCCAGTATACACTGTAATTGACCAATGGTAAAATTTATGCTGGCCTCTCATTGGTTATTCTATCGTATGACGTCATAATCTGTGGATAGACTTTAATCAACTTCAAAAAGAATCTAAAAGTTGATAACTTATTTTTTTTAGTTTTAGTTACAAATAAATGCGTAAAACCAAAGTCTTGCCCCAAGTTCAAATAATACTTTCAAAATATAAATATATTCTATCATAACAAAAAGTTGACAAGAAACTAACCAATCCAAACAGACGGACAGACAGACAGAAATCTACAGACAAGCAAATTTTAGTAAAAAGTTGAATGATAAGATACATTGACACATGTCAAAACCACGGATTTGTAAGATTTAAATTTTTTGATGTTATATTTTAGAGAAGTAGTGAACATAATAAATGCAGGTATCTAAATGGATAAGAAAATAATGGTTGAAACGTTTGAACATTCAATTTAATGAATCAACCAATCCAATTTCACTATAGTCCCCAAAGTTATTAGGCCAACGAATAAGAAAATGTTATTATAAAGCTTTGGTACTGAAGTAATTAATAGCCAATTGTCCCCTCTCTCTGTGTTGTGAATGAATACAACAAAAAATTGATTAGATTTTGTTAAACTTTTTTCTCCATTATTAGAAATGTCTAGAATTTGGCGGTATATTTGTATTTAAAAAATATGTATTTAGTAGCGAAGCTACTCTATAATTCACTTTGTCTGTCCACCATTCCATCCATAACGTTATGGAGGAAATTCGATTTTCTCAGCTGATATTGAAGATAGACTGCTGAATGTTTGGTGAAGATTTCCTGTAACATTGAACATCAAGTGTATAATTTTCTGTGTCCGTCAGTCTATCGGTCATGCATAAAAGATATTGAAAATATTTTTAATTAGTTTTTCAGAAAGGTTTCGTGATTTCTAAAAATTATTGCACATTTATCAACTGAACATCTTCTCTATACTTTAATTTGTCTGTTTGTCCTTCTTCAAATTTTTAATGCTTCGCTACTTATGGATGTTGTCATCCTTGTTTCTTATTTAAGGTATCAAGCTAAAAGAAAAATATCAGTTTTATGATTTTATCCTTACCTCAATCAAATAAATGCAAGTAATCATTTAATCAAAACATATGCTTAAATTTTCAACAATTATTCATTTATATCAAAACAAGGATGACAACATCCATAAAAGCGAAGCACTCAAACGGTAGGACAAACGGACATTAACATAATCAGAATATAAATGTAAAAGAGACGAAGCAAAATTGTAAGTAAATTTGTTGGAAAACTGCTTGATAGAGTATAATGTTTATGGACATACTTACATTTTTAGGACTTGATTATAGAGTTGCTTCGCTCATAATATTGTACTTTGTTGTTCCAGGAATCAGTATTCCAAAAATCAGATCAATCGGATAATTAGATCACATAAAAATTTGTTGTTAAAAAAGTAAAATGTTTAAAATTTACGTACTGACATTCTGGTAATGATTATAGAGTTCCTACGCTTTCTAAATCGTACCTAAACTACTACAGAAATCACCATGCAAAGTTTAAAATCGATAAGACAATTCTAACATGCCTAAATTGACGAAAAAAGCTATCCGTTACGGACGGACGGACCGACCCTAATTCTAGAAAACCATCGCTTTTAATAATAAGCGAGACAGAATTTAATTATTTTGCATCAATTGAAGGTTAATAATTGATAATTTTATACTTTTTGTAATTATTTAAAATCATTTTTAGGAGGAAAACAATAATAAATTAAATTTCATTATCATTAATGAGAATTTTATAGTAATTTAATTGTCTGTATATTACACATTACACAAAAAAAAGTTTGACCTAATGGTCTTGTAAGTCATAAAAGAAACTTATTCTGTTTTACAAACATACAAACAGCTGACATGCAAGGAGAGTGAGTGAAGAAAATCTTTGGTTTTATAGAACACAACTTGCGCTTATACTACTTGTAATAAATTACCACAAAATGCAAAAAATTATCTTAATTTTATATCCTAAATAATTTATTATCTTATTAAAAATGATTAATTGAAACATATTTTAAAAACAAAAAGCATAGGCAACACATAATTGAAGAGAGCACCTTTTTATAACCATAATTAAAGAACAAAAAGGTGTACTTCCTTCTTTTGGTGGATTTTTTATTACACTTTTTTTAACAGCTGGTACCGTTACATAAGATGTTAGTTTTCGGACTTAACTGTAATGGTTTTTACTGCCATTAAGATTATTACTAAGTGAAATGTGTACAGAAATTTAAATTGTTAATAACCTTGTAATTTATGATTTAAAGTAAAATGATGTCTTTTCTAATGCTGGTTTAATCCTATAATTTAAAGTAGTTAGTTTTTTTTTGTCTGAAGCTTTGGATCTCAATAACTATTAAACTGATTTGGTTCTCTATTTTAGGTAAGCTTCATTTAGGTCCTGTGATGGTTTTAAGCTATTTTATCTATCCTTTGAATAACTAGCCACTAGATGCTAGGGGCATAGCCGCTAGTATGTTGATATGTTGTTTCAAGAACATTGGGAATTAATTCAATTTTAAATAAAGAAATCTTTTTCTTTTAATCTGACTAAAAACTTAGGAGCCAAAAAGTTTTTCAAAAAATTGGACATACTGCAGAATCTATTGTTTTAAAAAAAACTATGAACTCTAAAGGCTGCTAGAGGCTGGACGTTCCCACTTCATTGTACCCTACAAATAATCTAGAATAGCATATATACTTATTAATGCCGTATTATGTCGCAGTGCACAAAAATGCGCAAAAGGACTTATTTTGGGCTTATTTTCTTTAATCAATCTCTCCAATGGGAATCATTGGATGTGGGCTATTTCAGATAATTTTTAGGTTTTTTTGGGGAAGGATCTTTTTACCGAAATCTGTACCAGATCTATAAAATTCTCAAGAAAAGGGTAAGAATAGCTCGAGGGAAAATAAAATAATAGTTTGGAAGTAGGAAGTTGTAAAAACATAAAACCAAAACCAGCTTGCTTTGCATAATTATTCTTTTATCCTATTTTGCCTGGCCAAATCATTTTGTGGTTTTATTTTTATTTAGACTCGAAAAATTTGGTAGAATAAATTGATTGCTTGACTGAATGATTAAAGCAGATTTGCAAGCGGAATGCCTGTGCTCAGAAACAGGCGCTAGTATTTTGCCTACTCCTTTTAAAACTATGGATAGAGGAAAAGGCTCGGCAGAGGTGCATACAACTCAAATGTCACAAAAATTGAGACAAAAAAATAAAGAGCAAAAACTATTCGGGGAAGCCTTGACAATCATATTTATAATAACATAGAATTTTCAGTAAAAATATTTTCTCTTATTAATTTAATTTCCTTGGGTTAGAATAATAAGACCTCAAACTTTTTTCTTACACTTTGAATAATAAAGAAATGTTTTGATAATTAAGAATTCTTTTCAACAAACTTTGCTTTGATCTTCAGAATATTTTTTAAAGCGAAGCTTTTTAATAACTAGAGTCTGTCCGTCCATACGCCTGTCCGTCTGTTGCAGTTAGCTCTTTCAGAATTGTCCTATCGGTTTCACACTTTGCATGATTATTCCTGTAGTAATTTGGTGCTCTATAATCGTTATAAGAAAGTCTGTTTGAAATATGCTGATTTTTAACTTTTTTGACAACATATTTTTGCATGGTATAATTATCCATCTGACATAATTATGCATCTGACTTTTGGAATACTGTGATTTTTATAAGCAAAGCACATCTATGATCAAGTCACAAAAATGTCCTAAACAATAAACAGTATCCTGTATTTAAGCAGTTTTATAAAAAAAATACTTAGACTTTTACAATTGTATTTTCCTTATTTAGTTCTGATACTCTACAAGTGTTATTGTTCGTTTTTTCTACCGTTTCAGGGCTTCGCCTTTCTTATTTTCTAGAAGTTTGACTACTCTGTACTTTTCTTGACCCTACGTTAAAAAAAATCACAGTTATCCATTTTAGATTTTTTTGTCTGTTTTTATGACTTTTTTGTGCTTATTCACTTCCTCCTCACATATTCATTAAAACTAGTTGCCTACGTGATCTTTGGCGAGTTGAAGGGTTGTGTCTTTATAAAAGTTATCTTCTCTCACAATTATTTTTTTGCATTTGAAGGTTTTAGTCAGCTTATACCAACAACGAATTTTTTAAAATCACGAAATTTATACGTGATTTTCAGTTGTCGTTGGGGGGCAACACTGAGTAGAATTGACGACCTTTTTATCTGTGCCCTAAATTTATTCACTTTTTTGCAATACTTTATTTCTGGGTTTTAGTAAAGAACTTCTAATTTCAAAACTTTTCCTAGAATAAAAAAAAATATTTGACTTATGTAATATTTATATATAAACTTAATAAATTATATAAATTAAAGTAAATTTGTCCTAGAATGTAAAGAAACAAAAAGACCTATTTATATAAAAACTTAAATAGAATTATATAAATTTTCTTTATAATTTTTAATTTAAGTTTTAATAATAATTAAAGAAAATATAGTTTCTCGTGTTCATTCGAATCCGTTGCATAAGAACCGGTTCTCATCCATACGAAAAAAACTATGTCTAGCATAGTATTATATCCAGCTTTCTACGAATATAAAAATGTACAATCAGTTGATTATTCATCTATCAAAATGGCTCGTACCAAGCAAAAACTTGAGAAATGAAATAAGGCTTTCAGGCTCTGTAAAGAAATCATTGTCTATGATTAAAAACGTTTATTTTTCAACATATAAATCATTTCATTGCAACAAAAGAAAATGCTTTTCCTGTAAGAAATAAAATCTGTACCAATTTCTGTAACTTTATATAGTTATTTAGTCAACCCACCTAATTATTTATATATTTTTTATTAAATTTGTGTAAATATCTTTATATAATATATAATTTGTGTAATTCTAACTATAAATAAAATGAAAAATAAAATCAATTAAAGGGGTAAATTAACGGCCTACTCCAAGGCCTAATTACTCCTTGCTATGCAATTTTTAATATGATTTTGTATATTTAATAATTAAATGTATTGCATTAGTTAATAAATTATATTCTATTCTATTATCATGTTTCGCTTTTATGGATGTTGTTATCCCTGTTTAAATATGGTTGACAATGTTCTTTAAAGATGGAAATCTGAATGTAATGTATAAAAATCTAGGGATCTAAAGGGATAAGTTAATGGCCGATAAATTGACGTAAATCCCCAATGATAACACACAAAATTAACCCTTTTGTAGATTTCAATTTACAATTGAAACGTTTGGACACTCAACTTCATGAATTAACCAATCAAATTCACTAAAATCCCCAAAGTTTTAAGCCGATGAATAAGAAAAAGTTATTATAAAACCTTGGGGACTAGTGTAATAAACAGCCCATTGTCCCTTCTCTCTCTCTGATAAGAATGTAATGTATAAAAATTTGACAGCTGTAAAGGACGTGCACGGCATTATTCAAAATACCATACACAAATTTTTACAATTTTGTTCAAATTTCTCAAATCTTAAAATAAAAAATATAAGTTGACTTTTGATTTTTGATGAAATAAAGACAATGAAAAGCGCCAAGTTTCACAAGATGTGTGTGTTTATCTAAACCATTTTTTTTTTGGGGGGGGGGGGCCCGGGGGGGGGGGGTAGGATGATGGTTATTAGTAATCTAATCTATCTATAATACAAAGTAGAACGATGTCTGTCTGTCTGTCTGTGTGTCTGTTTGTCTGTTTGTTTGTAGCGAAGGATCTCGCCAACCACTGAACCGATCGGGTTCTCCTTTACAGGGTAGCTTCTCATAGGTCCCGGGAAGGTTTATAACTATTTTCTTTGGGGGTGGGACACCCCCAACCCCCCCAAAAAATTAAAATACCCCCCCCCCCAAAAAAAAAACTATTTTTTTTAGATTTATTTTTTAAAATATAAATTACGAAAAATTGGTTTGATTAAACCCCTAGAGGCAATGCCCCTAGAGGCTAGGGGCGAAGCCGCTAGTAGATAAAATAACATTAATTTGAGAAAAAAAATATTTGACACCAAACTGATATGTTTTATTTGGACTTTATTAATTTTTGTTTACAAATTTTACCTGAATTTTAGCAAAATCACTTAAAATAAGTTTCGTAATTACTTAAGGTTTATTTTAGAATATCTAAAATATGCAACAAAAATGCTATTAAAAAAACCTAACCATAGTATGATCAATATTAAGCAAAATAAAGTAAAACCCCGCTGAGGCCTCTAAAATAATGTTTAAACAAAAAAAAACTTTTAGGGTGAATAAAATATTATTATTTTACACTAAAAGTTCATAAAATTCATAAATTTTACATTAATTAATATTATAGAAACTTTTGTTTGATGCATCGATGTAGCATTATCTTAAATGGTTTTCTAAGATATTTAGTTAATATCACTCAATTTTGGAAGCAGTTTTTAGTGCCTATAAAAATAACGCCATACAATACAATTGACCAATGATAGGCCAGTGTATTTTACCATTGGTCAATTAAAATGTATACTTACCTATCATTGGTCATTTGTATAGTATGAATTAATTTTTTCATAGGCATTATAAGATGCTTTATTTTTTGATCATATTGTGTAAACTGAACATCACAAATATTATAATCTAACTTATTATGTCGCTCTAATTGTACAGTAATGAAAACTGTGGCACGAAATGAAGGTCAGCAGCTGTTGCTTAGTTGTTATTACCTCGTTGTCGTAGATACAACTAAACTCACCAATATTGCATTCATATATAATACGATAACAATCAGGCGGAACGGGGCGACGTCGTCGCCAGGGCGAACGCAAGACGCCGCCATGGCGCTACTCTTATGATGACATAATACGTTATTCTTAACCCCCTTACATCCCTAATCTCTTACTGTTTATAAGGGGTAATATATAAATTAAAGGGAAGAGAGATATCTGTTTGTTTGTGTGTGTATCTGAACTTGGAATTATCTGGACTTATTATTAATAATTGATATACTATGGTATACTTTATGTTCTCAGATTGCTGGATGCACAAGATGCTTGATGCTTCCATAATGCTTGAAGCTTATGTTACTTGATGTTCTCACAATACTGGATGCCTATGTTACTTGATGTTCTCACAATACTGGATGCCTATGTTACTTGATGTTCTCACAATACTGGATGCCTATGTTACTTGATGTTCTCACTATACTGGATGCCTATGTTACTTGATGTTCTCACAATACTGGATGCCTATGTTACTTGATGTTCTTATAATACTGGATGCCTATGTTACTTGGGGTTCTCACAATACTGGATGCCTATGTTACTTGATGTTCTCACCATACTGGATGCCTATGTTACTTGATGTTCTCACAATACTAGATGCCTATGTTACTTGATGTTCTCACAATACTGGATGCCAATAATACTTGATGTTCTCACAATACTTAAGGCCTATGACACTTGATGTTCACAATACTGGATGCCTATGATACTTGATATTCTCACAATACTTTATGCCTATGATACTTGATGTTCTCACAATACTGGATGCCTCTGTTATTTGATGTTCTCACAATACTGGATACCTATGTTACTTAATGTTCTCACAATATTGGATGCTTATGTTACTTGATGTTCTCACAATACTGGATACCTATGTTACTTGATGTTCTCACAATACTGGATGCTTATGTTACTTGATGTTCTCACAATACTGGATACCTATGTTACTTGATGTTCTCACAATACTGGATGCCTATGTTTCTTAATGTTCTCACAATACTGGATGCCAATAATACTTGATGTTCTCACAATACTTAAGGCCTATGATACTTGATGTTCACAATACTGGATGCCTATGATACTTGAAATTCTCACAATACTTTGTGCCTATGATACTTGATGTTCTCACAATACTGGATGCCTATGTTACTTGATGTTCTCACAATACTGGATACCTATGATACATGATGTTCTCACAATACTGGATGCCTATGTTACTTAAAGTTCTCACAATACTGGATGCCTATGATACTTGAAGTTCTCGCAATACTGGATGCCTATGTTACTTGATGTTCTCACAATACTGGATGCCTATGTTACTTGATGTTCACACAATACTAGATACCTATGTTGCATAATGTTCTCACAATACTGGATACCTATGTTACTTGAAGTTCTCACAATACTGGATGCCTATGTTACTTGATGTTCTCACAATACTGGATACCTATGATACTTGATGTTCTCACAATACTGGATGCCTATGTTACTTGAAGTTCTCACAATACTGGATGCCTATGATACTTGAAGTTCTCACGGTACTGGATGCCTAGGTTACTTGATGTTCTCACAATACTGGATGCCTATGATACTTGAAGTTCTCACAATACTGGATGCCTATGTATATTTTTCTAACAAATACACTATTTTACTCTAATACTTTGACTTTAAGGACACTCTAATAGAGGGGCACATCTTTTCTTACAGAGATGCTTTGCCTCTAGGTTGACGAACCTGGTTTTGTAAATGCTACCCTATCCCCTCATTATCAGTGTAAAGCTACCCTTACACACACATACACACACACACAAACACACACACAAGCGTCGTGAATATAAATATGAATTTTCTCAAGAGAACTGAAAAGTTGATGTCAAAACTTGTGTGAATTATTCTTTCCTCATTTTAATAATAGCGTAACAACTCTATATTTATGGTCTGTCCACGTAGGTACGTCTGTCAGTAAAACATATCACTTTCTAACCTCAGTAAAGTTAGTATATTTACATGGAGGGAGAGGACAATGGGCTGTTTATTACACTAGTCCCCAAAGTTTTATTATAAGATTTTCTTATTCGTTGGCTCAACAACGCTGAGTACTTTTTTAAAAATTATGATTGGTTAGTTAAATAAGTGTCCAAACTTTTCAACCATAAATTGCAATCTAAAGAAGGGTTATCTTTATTTATCATCTTTAGGGATGTACACAAATTTGTTGGTTATTGTCTTATCCTCTTAGACATTACATTGACTTCTTTGTTTCTTTAAATAACATTATTTATTTAAGATATTATTTTGGATGCATATGGACTATATTGTCCTTGTTTTAAAACTTAAATAGGTTAGGCATCACCTCTAGCAATAAAAAGTTGTTGAATTTTCTAATCAGTTTTAAACAAGAAAGATAAAATAAATTTTCCAGAGCTTGATCTTTAAATCGTTTTTATGGTGATTTAAACCGGGGCGATTCAGAGGTAAACCGTAGGTGCGTTGGTGTTAAGCCACAGCGCGCCTATAAAACTTGGATTTTTAAAAGATTTTCGGCGCGGTGTTGTTAAATCGCCTGCGCACTCACTAAAATATCGATCCGCGCCAGTACAACTTTATTACTTAAGCAGTGTCAGTAAGGTATTTTATATAAAATGCCGTGTCTGTATGGTATTTTATATAAAACATTAATATATAATTTATTTTAAAAATAACTATAAAAATGTTTTCACGATAGTTTTGCAATAAAATATTAAAGTAATTAAAAAAAAATATTTATTTATTAAACAAATCACCCCGATTTGGTTCGGCAATGGCACTCTGTGAGTGCCATTGCCGCGCCGGGCCCGCGCCACTGCCCGATTCAAATCGCCCATGCAAATTCGATTTAAAGATTGATATTAATAATTTGATGGTGCGCCAAATGAATCGCCCCGGTTTAAATCACCTATAAACGATTTAAAGATCGAGCTCAGTATAGCCTCGACATTTTTAAATTGTTCATGTCACAAAGACTCTGCCTATAATAATTATTTCCAGTATCCCTTCTAAACCAGTTAATATCCGCTGTATTATAACCGGTTCTTGGCCATACTGAAAAATCATGTATCGTATTGTATTACAGACAATTTTCTACTTTTTAAAATGTGCATTTGCTTTCGCACTTTATAAAAACATACAAACCGCATCTCATAGCAAAAACTGCCCTTTTCCCTCTATGTTTCATTATAACCATAAAAACTCACTTTTATTTAATTGCTAATGTTTTTTTTTAGAATATGAATTACACCAATAAAATGTAATTGTCTAAATGCTATAATTATTCTGTTTCATACACATTGAAAAAAAACCTATGTATACGACGGCTGGAAAATAATTAATCTTATTAATTGATTGACAGCACAGGCCTAACAAATTATAATTTAAATTAGGGTGATCACAACTTTGTTTTCTGTCCCCGTCTTGCCCCTTTGAAGACAGAATCCCTAAATGCAAGGGGGGCTGCCGCCATGTCTGTTAGAACGAATACACACTGCAAAGTTAAACTAAAATTTATCGAAAATTGAATTCACACATACAACCATTTTCACTCTAGCTTAAGGGTGTTTTCATTCACAACATTGTACCTATTACCTAATTGGGACGAAATCTTTCTTCTATTTTAGGTTTATCATCTAAGGCCTAAGGGCATCATCCGCTTTTAATGGGATGTAATACTCTAATGCCCACTGCACTGGTGGATATTAGGTTAAGTATTATCTAACAGACAACCAACCCTTTGATTGCATAACCTTTGTCTGAGAAGTCATAAATGTGCATGGTAATGAGTTGCGCCTGTTTATAGAATAAGATATTCCCCTACTCTAACTATTTATGTCGCGCACCTGGCATAGCTTAGGAACCATTATTTTAAGCCTTTAGTTATGACGCGGTGTAGGGCCGAGACTGTTAGGAGTTTCTCACAACTCAATCTTCCAATTGCAAGAATCTCTTAGAATTACCACGTATTCTATATCAATTTCAAAAGTACATTGATTATTGTGTCATACTTACTATGACAAACTTACACACACACACATTCACAAACACACACCTACACACACCCACACACACACACACGTATTGCGTGCTCAATTTGTAGATCGAGTTTGTAAAATTAGATTAGAGTTTATATTGTGAGGTGTAAATGCAACTTACATAAAATTATTTAATTTCTAAAGCTTTTTTCCTAGTATGGCTTCGAAACCGATCAATATCCCCTGGATTAGAACCGGTTCCCAGCTACACTGAAAAATCATGTTTAGCTCGTATTACAGACACCTTTCGATGAATTTCAAAATAAAAAAAAACATAGAACTAATACCAGTTTTGTTAGACAGGGCCTTCGGAACCTCGGGGTTTGCAAAACTGGGTTTAATCTTTAATCAGTATATATTTAGGATGAGTATTGACCTAATATTTGTATCATAAACATTTTTTAAAATTCTTAATGACGCTTATTCTTCTTTCTAGAACTTACTGAAGTTCTATTTTTTTTAGTATAAAATTGACATATTTTGAGAATAGATTATGTTGAATAAGTCTTGACTTAATTTAAATGTACACCTTTTATGATAAACGGCAATTTTTCTTTCTCTTTTTTACTTCTGGTTTAAAATCAACTAACACTTTTTTTAAAGAGAATATCTTGGAATAATCTTTATTTAATATTGTTATAATAACTCTTACAATTCAGATGTAAACTTTTTTTATGTATATAATTAAGACAAATAAAGAATCAAATAATAATAATAATAATCTTTAATATCCGCGGATATCTGTCTAAAATACTCATTAAGGCTAACATTGCCTTGGAAATTACTGTTTTGTTGGCTCGAGGGACTATATCTTCGAATCTGGTTCATTATTGATGGATTAAAACCGGTTCTGAACCACACTAAAAAATTCGTATAGTTTTTAAGTAATACAAATTTAGTTTTATATACTCGGAAGCTAAAGATCTTACAAAATGCTGGTCAGAATTGGTTGTACTTTTCATGGATACATTATATTTGTCTAAGGCTAGGGACGAAGCAACTATTATTATAGTAAAGTTTTTTTTTCTTCTGAAACTTAAGATTTCAATATCTACTGAAATTTCTCCTTTTATGGATGCTTCCCTTATTATCTCTTTGAATACAGAGCTCCAATATGCTAGAGGCGAAGTATTTAAAAGAAAAATGCACGAAATTATTTTTCTTAAATCTACCAACCTCAAGAAAAAAGAACAATATTAAAACTTTGATTTAATAATTTATTAATGATTACATTGTTTTTAAATAAGTTAATTTACTTAACATAATTTGATGTTCTATTGTTATGGCGGCGATTATAATTATGAATTTTAAGGCCAGCTGCGAGTTTACTATTATGCAGGGAGTAAGGGAGGGGACAATGGGCAATTAATTAAATTTAAGAGTTTTCGCTGAAAAGCAATGAAAACCAGATTTATCCAGAAAATTTGACCAAAATTGTAAAGGGATCATGGTAATATAATATAGAACAAAATTAGTTCTAAGAAAAAAATCATTTACTTGAAAATTAAATTATCAATACATCACAATGTAGTAATATTTCTATACATGAAATGACATTTTTCTGTCTGCTATATTCAAAACTAACTCAGCTAGCGGGGCATTGATGCGCTAGTACCCAAAGTCAGTCAGAACCTGCTGAATACTTGCACATTTCCTTTAAGCCAGTACCCTAAGTCTGAGACTTCATTGTCCCCTCCCTTACTCCCTGACTATTATGTGTTAGACGCAGCCGCATATCTTAAGTGAAAAATAATTGGATCAGGTGCAGTTCACGGTTAAATGTTCCTTGTACCGATTATTTTCACAAATCTATGAATGTAAGGCTGCTAACGGCGGAACGTATCTATTATGATCGCACAAAATTTAACCGACAAAAGAAGGCCTACAAATAATCAGGAATAGTCATTACTCAAAAATGCATATTTATTTCGCAGTGTACACAAATGCGCGAAAAATATTTATCTTAAGCGTTTTTCTTCAGTGCTTGCTTAATCGTACCTAACTGTAACAGGAATCACCATCCAAAGTTCGAAATTGATTTAACACTTCTAACATGCCTAAATTAACGAAAAAAGCTAACAGTGCCGTACTTATGGATTGCCGGATAGATTTTTGAATTATTGAAAAGCCTCGCTTTTAAAAGATAGACTGATAAACACACAACCGCTACTTTTTTAATTAACCAAGCCGCTCTACTCTTATTGAATTATTGAATCTAAATATTAGGAGGAAGTTGTTTTTAATGGGATTAATAAAGGCAATAAAGACTTTTTACATGCATAATGTGTTCTATAACACTTTTTTTTTATTTTAACTTATATTATATATTTTTTTCTATGTCGAAAAAAGAATTCAATCAACATAAGATTATAACACCCATTAGACAAACAGACATTATAGGTTAGGTTAAGGTGGGCTACAATGGGTTTTGTGCTACGGAGTGGTTAAGCTCTTGTCAGCTTGGGACATTGGGTGGAATTCCTCAGAATAAGAAAAGGGGAAAGTAAGTATTTTATTTGTGTTGCTGCGTTTCTATGTGTTATGGACGTTTACATCCTTGTTATTTTATATAAATTGAATGCTGTGAATTATACAAGTCGTGTGAACAAAAGAATAATGGGAAAGTCCGCATCTTAAAAATGTAACATTCCTATTTGTTTCTCCTGTTTCAAATAAATGTAGAAACTTAAAAACTTAAGGAGCGAACTAACCCTCACATCATTAATGAAAAAGGTAACATGTCGGCTTGTTGTCTTTTAGGTGTCTGGTTGTGACTGGACACACCGCGCTAAAACAGAGAAATAAAGAAGGGACCTACTACTGCTATATCAGGTGCGTGAAATCAATTTAATAGTAAGAAAGGAGAATGTCTTGGCCCATAAACAAGGCATAGTTAGGAATTCAAGGAACCTAGTAAAAATGTCTGACTCTGATTATGACATATAAAAAAAATTAGCCAATGAGAGGCCAGTATACACTGTAATTGACCAATGGTAAAATTTATAGTGTCCTCTCATTGGCAAATTTTTTTTAATGTTAAATCAGAGTCAGACACTTTTACTAGGTTCGAATTCAAGACAAAGATCGTGCAGTAAAAGGGTTGGTTGTCTTTTTGGTATTTCTGATTTAATACCTATTTATAATTCTTACTTTTTATTATACCTCATACCAGTAATTTAGGGTATTGTATGTGCTATCTCCTAAGCTAGGGGGTACCTGACAGCACCTAATAAACATTATTACTATTTTTACCTGGGGTATTTGGACAAAAAATAAGAGATTGCTCCACTTAGTTTTCCTTAGTTATAGGACCTGACATTGCAGTGTCATTACAGTAGCCTCTCCCATTTTGAAGTAAGGAACATTTGCGTATATGCGTATTATTATTCAGCCAGCAATATTACCTGGACATCAGGTTTGCTTCAGCTAGTGAGACCACAGTTGTACTTAGATGCATGTAAAAGGACACCTGTCATATTATTATTTATTTTATAGAGATTGAAAATATAATAGTTATTTTACGCATCGTATTATAAATGGCTTTCTGCGGATATAGAATGTACAATTATGAGATTAAAACTAGTTTTTTTAGCCTTAAGGTGCCGAAGGCACTGGCTAAAAAAACTGGTTTTAATCTTATGATTGTACATTTGTATATTCGTAGAAAGCTGGATATAATACGATGCTAGACATAGTTTTTTCATATGGATGAGAACCGGTTCCTATCCACCGGATTCGAATGAATACGAGAAAAATCTATCACAATCACCTAAGGAATTACATTGGTAAATAAATACACACCAGAATTTTCAAGATCAGGGTTGATGCAGATCTTTGGTTCATGAATAAATAAATTGAATTTAAGTAGTCTTGGCATTTCCCAAAATAACAGTGTCAAGAAATTGCCTAAAACCATCCCACAACTTATTTCTAAAATATAATAGCCTAAAACCATTTCAGGAGCTTTGTGAATCTTTTTAGAATGCAATCAGTTTAATCAATTTAGACGAAATATACAACTTAGTGAAGGGCAAGATCAGGGCTTGGCGGCTCCACCTGCAGTGGCGTGGCTAAGGTTATGAAAAATTTGGTGGTTAAAGTTTTCTCTACATTGCTCCGGCTAAGATTGAGGGGGTTGCCATGTGCCGGCTTAGGCTTAAAACTAGTTAATTAAATTTGAATGACTCCGCTTGAGTGCTAAAATGACCTATAAGTAATTGCCAAGGAGTGTCCTTTGAATTCAATTAGCTAGTGGTTTTTAGTAGCAAAGCTACTCTATAATTCACTTTGTCCGTCAGTCCGTCCGTCCGTCAGTCCGTCCGTAACGCTATGGGGGAAATAAGATTTACTCAGCTCCTATAAAAGATAGAAAGCAGAATTTTTTTGACAACATTCCCATCATCAAGGGGCACAATTAAGTATAAAACATCAATGGCGGTCGGATTGCTTTTTATCGGGTTTTAGGCTATTTTTATATTTTCCACATTTTTCCTCATATCTTTGGTGTTTATTGTCCGATTTTCAAACTATTTTCAGTTTCGTTTGAAGAAAACAACAATGATGGTCAGACTGCCTTTTTGCAGGTTTTTGGCTATTCTTATATTTTTTACATTTTCCCCCATATCTTTGGTGTTTATGGACCGATTTTTAAAATTTTTTCAGTTAAAGATATCAAAATTAAATTTCCGGTCATTTAAAGAAATCAACAATGACGGTCAGACTGCCTTTTTGCAGGTTTTGGGCTATTTTTATATTTTTTACATTTCCCTCCATATCTTTGGTGTTTATTAATCGATTTTCAAAATTTTTTCAGTTAAAGATATCAAAATTAAATTTCCCGTCGTTTGAAGAAAACAACAATGACCGTCAGTCCCATCCACGAAATTTTGTGCTTTGCTACTTATGAATGTTGTCATCCTTGTTTTCCTCTACTTATACATATATGTAATATGTACATATACACATATGCAGGGATGTGACATTAGACAATAAATTTATGTACATCCCTTATAAATATAAACAAATTTACCCCTTCTCTAAGTTAAAATTATTGAATAATACGTTTGAACCAAGATTTAATAGAAGGACTAAAAGTGTTTAAATCAACGAATGATTTAAAAGTTTATAAAACTTTGGGTACTAGTATAATTTACAGACCAATATTCCCTTCTTCCCTGAATACGTATGAAACAAATTGAACTTCCTTGAATATATCCTACGAGCCCGGAGGGCATCACTGCACCTGTGGTCATTAGAAGGAAGCTATTTCTAGAAAACAGTAAAAGTGTCTAACTATGACGTCAGAAAAAATTAACAATTAACCAATAAGAAGCCAGTATTCACTGTGGTAAAATATATAGCGGCCTCTCATTGGTTAATTGTTAATTTTTTCTGACGTCATAGTCCGACACTTTTACTGTTTTCCTATTTCTATATATTTGAAGCTGTTTATAGTGCCTATAAAAATGACTTCATACAATACAAATGACCAATGATAGACTGATACACAGACCAAATCACCAATGGTAGGCCAGTATTCATTTTAATTGACCAATGGTAGACCATCCTGACGTAATTTTTTTAAGGCACCAATAATCTAAAAATTACAGGATTTTTTTTGTTAAAGCTTGTGAGTGATGGTGCTCCTGGTCATAATAAGGATGAATTTATTGGGAGGTGATGAGGTGGTCTATATTTCTCCACTTTATATCCTATTATATAAAGTAGTAAAGTTTTTTGTCTGAAGCTTAAGATCACAATAACTATTTCACTGATTGGGTTCTATATTTTTGGTGAACTTCACATATGCTTTACACAGTGGGATCTTTTGCCAAAAAACGGGACATTAAGGGTAGACAAAAGTAAACATCAATAAAAAAGCTTGTATTTGACGAAATGATGTAATTTCTTTTGCTTTAACTCAAAGATAACATAAATTTTGCTCCTGTTAACTTCTAATGTGTATTTGGTAAGTACGTCTGGCGGTTATGGAGGAGCGAAGCCACCCTATTTTTAAAAATCTATAAACCTTCATAACTTTAGTTAGGATAGGAATATTTTAACAAAATCAACGTCTATGTAAATATTTCTTCAATGCAAACAATGTTTGTGAACATGAATATAGCGTCAGGTGCACCCAGTTCGAGTCCCGGCATTTTTAGGTAGGTCCAGTATAAGTAAAATAGGACACTTATCAGGCATGTTTTTATACATTTATTTTTACAGATATAAACAAAAATAACATAATTTTCAAAACACTTTTGATTTTGTGTTAATACCTTTATTCTAAGTCTAGCTATCTTCATTTAAAGTTTGTATAAGAATATAAACATAATTACTTATAATATATTCTCTCTCAAACGTATATTTTTCTCTCTCTCTGATGCGTATATAATGTTTTTGCAATATTATAATTAATCCTCAAATTTGAATTTCTGCTGGACCAAAACCAGTTAGAAATACAATTTTTTTTAAAACAGATGAAATTTAGCAAATTTAATTGCTAAAATAAAAGTTTTTATAAGTCATCTTTATTTAACAACTCCTTTATCCCTTAAATGTCCATTAAAACCGCGAGAACGGCAAAAATCGTTAAAAATCACGCCAACGGCGGCAAATAACGGCGAAACGGTTCGCCAGAGGCAAATGATGCATAAGTCAAGAAAGATCCGCCTTAAAAAGTTTGAAAATATTGCAGAGATGAGTTTGGGCTCTAAAATGACGCCTTCCCCCTCTAACGGGGGAAAATTTGAAATTAACAAGAACGAAATTGTTCAAAACATGCAATGTAAAATGCTCAATTACTCAAAAACGGACAAGAGGCCCCAGGTTGTGAAAACTGTTTTATACACAATACATGTTGTATATTGATATTATTATTGCAAAACCCGGGGCCTCCTGTCCGTTTTTGGGTAAAATGGAGAAAACTGATTTTTTGGGGTTAAAAATCTTAATATTTTTGGTGAAATTTTCTCACAAAATGTCAATTTACACCACCAAAAAAATATTTTTTTAAATTTTTTCTTTAATTAGACATTGGTACAGGTATCTGAAAAGTACCTCAATAAATTTTTTTTTTCATAAGATGAACATAAATGTATTTTTTGTTGCTTTGAAAAAATTGTGTAAAAAAATCTGGAAAATCATCAAAACTGAAAAGAAATTTTTCACTACCTTTTTTAAAAATGGCATAAACCCGCCAAAAATTAATATTTTCTAAAAATTTCTTTTCTAGCTGTCTGCTTACAGCCATTATTAGGTCCTAGGATAGATAAAAGTCGATTTTAGATTTTTTGGATGTCCCGATTTTTTTCAAAAGATCCCACTGTGCTTTAGGTGAAGTTTTGATGGTTTTATGCTATTTCATTTTTAGATTTAAGTCATGTGATGGTGTTAAGCTTTTTTTCTAGACTTTTTGAATAAAGGACCCCTAAATGCTAGAAACTCTGTACAAACGCGTCCCGAACTCTTTTTCATTTTGTAGAAAGAATAGTTATTGTTTCAACTTTTTAACTGTTTTGTTCTAAATTCCAATAAGAAAAAAATTAAGTTTGATATTGTATAAAATCGATTCCTCTTACTTCCTTGAATGTAAAGATGAATATCCATACTCTGAAACATTTATCTAGAAACAACGCAATTAAATCTATATAGAAATGCATTTGTAATTGTCTTTCTGTAAAAGAGGTAGCATGACTGTGTGTTTGTCTGTGTATTAATGGTGATCTTTCTAACCGCTGGACTATTTAATTAGCTTTGACATGGATGGCCAGGGGAATTTTTATATTTATTTTTATACTATTGTATAAAGTAGTAAGGTATTTTTTGTCTGAGCTTAAGATCTCATTATCTAATAAACCGATTGAGTTATCTTTTTTGAGGTAAGCTTCACATGGTTTTTGGCTATTTTTTTCAGATTTAAGTCTTTGGGAGGTTTTAGGCTATTTTTCTAGCCAATTGTGTTGTTTCGAATACAGAGGCCCGAAAGGCTGGAGAAGTATTCGCTAGTTTTATATAAAATTACCAAATACTATGTTGGGGGTGTGATGGACTTTTATCCTTCTAAGTAGTAATAGATAGAAATAAAGTAATTAACTCAATATATTTTGAGGCGGGTAATTTTTTTTGTCTTTCTCACTGGGAAAATTTTAACCTAGGGAGGAAACATTTTCAGAGGAAAGGTAAAATATGGAATACTTATCGAACTTAACTGGTATTATTATTATAATAATATTCCTACTGTAATTGATATCAACTAAGAAATACCCCACCAAAAAAAGATTATTATATAAACAAGTAATGCAAATAATTTTAGATACAAAATAACTTATCTAATTCTTAGATAATTGTATGTTGACCAAGGCAAAGCTTCTCGGAATTTGAGGAAAGATGTGCTTGACATTTCATCTGGCTGGCTGCCCCACTTTCTTTCTAATTCCAGTAGTTTCACAATTCAACAAAGGGTGAGTTCAAAATGATTTTAAAAGTGCCTGAATGTTCGTCTGCTATTCTATCTATTTGTGTTTTGCTTAGGGGGGGGGGGGGGGGGTAGGTAATTCTGTCTATATGTATTAGTGGTGTGCACAGAGATTCTCCACGGGGGTGTACATAGGGTTTGCTTTTTCGTTTATTTGGTTAGGGAAGGTTAGGTTAGCTTGTATTGGGCAGCCCCGCAGGGTTAGGGCACTGCAGGTAAAGGCCCATCAGGGTTAGCCCTCCGTAGGGGTTAGGAATAGGAAAAAACTACTCCCCTGCCACCCCTTATTATCAATTTATCTAAAAAATAAGGGCGGGGGGAGGGAAAGTGCCTAATTTATTTAAGCTAAAAACCTTTTTAATAAGTTGGAATATAATTAATTTGGCAACTAAACCATTTTTGAAACTTCCTTAATTTTCACACACACACACAATCACACATACTTGATTAATTCCTAATTAAATCAGTTTAAACTTTATAGTGTAAAAATAAGCAAGAAGCTACTGATATCGATGATGTGATCAAAACTAACATCCAATTATATAAATTAGTATTGGGTTTTGCTGAAGCTTAAGATTTAAATAACTGACTACTGAACCGAGTTCTCCGTTTAAGGGAATCTTGACATAGGTTCTGGGATGGTTTTATGCTATTTTATATTTGAATTTACATACATCCCGGTATGGATTCAGTATGATTTTCTACCCCACCCTAACCTAATATCATAAACAGGATAACAACATCCATAAAAGCGAATCTCAACAAATAGACGTTGAGACAAGCGAACATTAACAAATATTAAACATTATTTATGAGTCAGAAAAATCCGTGTAAATATGTCCAAAAATTACGCAATCAACCACTGAGAAAATGTACTTAAAACTTTGAGGACTAGTACAATTTACAATCCAATATCCTCTCCCCCCCTGCACATAGGTAACTAAGACGGATACATCAATGGTTGATAGTAGCTACGCAACTGAAAAATATGGCGAGTGTAAAATTAGGGCTCGGCAGCCGCGCGTTAGAATCATATTTAAACACGTTTTGATGCTTTAATTTTTGTTGAAAAAAGGTTTGCCATAATTGTGGCAGGTCTAGACTTTTAGCTAATTTTTAAAATTGTAAAAAGTTGAATCCCCTGAGTCTTACAGGCGGCTGACGCTCGGCTGCCGAGCCCTGGTAAAATTCTTTTAATTCAGTATTTCTTTATTTTCCGGGTAAGTTGGAAAACTGTGATGATGTTATAATATGAACAAGGATGATTACATTTATAAAAAAAAACAAGTTTTACAGATAAGGCTTAGAGCCAAAAGAACATTATCAATATTTTTACACAGAAACCATTTAAAGCTTATTTTTCAAATTGAAAACAGGCTTAAAATGTAAAATACAAAAAAATTTGTAGTATAGATGTACCAGACAACTACCTGGATACCCCTGTTAAGGACCTATTTGTCTGCTAGCAAATTACTTTCTGCTCTTTTGTAGCGACTTGGCTGTGTTATTATTCCATATGCTATTCGTTGATTTCAATGACCCAATTGAAAGTCGTCACGGGGTCCTTAAGAAGGGGACATACAGTTATTTAACTCCTTCCCCCTCTAGTGTTTTACTCTATTTTTAAACCAAATGACGTATATTGAGAGATGTTAAAACAGAAGCACAGATACTAGAGAAGAAAATTTTTGTTTTCTAAAAAGTTTTCATTAATACACATTTTGTGTAAATTTTTTTAAAAGCGGGGCAATTCTACATTTTCGTACTTTGAATATTTTAACTTGCGCATTTTTGTAGAAAATTTATATAAGCTATATGCAGTGCACTTGAGCTTGATTATGAGACTCTAATGACAATTATAAGCGTATCACCTCTATAATAATGACTGTAGGTACGTTCATAATAAGCATCTAGCGTTCTGGATTTAAAACAATTTAAGGCCTATTTTTTAGGTTTCGCTCATAATTATGATATTAAAACTTAATTAAAACCCAGAGATCTAAAGGGATAAGACAATGGTCGAAAAATTGATGTACATTCCCAATGATGATACTTAAAATTATTCCTTCTGTAGTTCTTGAAACGTTTAAACACTCAACACAATAAATCAATCAATCAAATTTAATTGAAAGTTCCCAAAGTTGTTAAGCCAACAAATAAGAAAATGTTATTATAAAACTTTGGGGGACTGGTGTAATAAACAGTCCATTGCCCCCCCTCTCTCTCTAACTAAAATCACTCCCATTCTGTGCTTACTGTTCCTTTGTCCAATTGTCTGATTTATCAAGGCTTCGCTTTTACGTTCTTTGTTACCCTTGTTAAAAGCGAAGCTTTTCTATAATTAGGGTCACAGACTTATAGCTTTTTTCGTTAATTTAGGCATGTTAGAATTGTCCTATCGATTTCAAACTTTGCATGGTGTTTCCTCTAGTAGTTAGGTACGATTTAGAAAGCGTAGCAACTCAATAATCATTACCAGAATGTCCGTACGTCCATTTTAAACATTGATTTTTTTCTTTTTAAACAACTAATTTTTATATGATCCAATCATCCGATTAATCTGATTTTTGGTAAATTGATTCCTGTGACAACAAAGTATAATGTTATAAGCGAAGCAACTCTATAATCAAGTCCTAAAAATGTAAGTATGTACATAAACATTATCATATATCAAGCAGTTTTTTAAAAAAATTACTTACAATTTTGCTTCGTCTCTTATACATTTATATTCTGATTATTAGTTCTGACACTATACAAGTGTTAATGTCCGTTTGTCCTACCGTTTCAGTGCTTCGCTTTTATGGATGTTGTCATCCTTGTTTTAATATTATCCTTGTTGTTAGTTTTAATGGGCCCATTGTCGCCAAACTTTAGATTAGATTACAAATACACAATTTTGACAAAATTATCTAAGAACACTATTTAAATTCTAAGAATGCAGTGCATTTTCTAGTTTCTGGCCTATTTTGGTTAAGAAGATAATCTTTGATTCCTCATATTATTTTTGGTTTTTCAAAGCGAAAATAAAGCCCAAATTGTGTTAAAATTGTGTCAAGAATGATCCATGTGACGTAATAAAATGAGGGAGATGAGAGGAGAAGAAGGAAAGAAAACCCCTAAAAAAAAGATGGATAATCCCTCATTTTTATAACGTCACATGGACCCTTTTTGACACATTTTTAACACAATTTGGGCTTTGTCAAAGCAAAGCTTTTCTATAATTAGGGTCGCCCATAAAATTTTTAAAATTTTTTAGATAATTATAAATGGGTACTTTAAAAAGCACATTGTAAAAGCTTTTTATAGTGGTTATAAAAATGACCAATGGTAGACCAATACAATGACTAAATTATCAATGGCAGCTCAGGACAATTGAATTTTTTTATAACAGACAAGTTGCTTCGCCCCTAGGCTTTAGGAGAGGGCGGGAGACGTCAGAAAAATAGCTTTAAACCATCAAAGTTAATCTTACCTGAAATGTACAACCAATTTAGGCCAGTAATTTTTAAGATTTTTAGCTTTAGACAAAAAACCTTACTACTTTATATTTTGGAATATGAAGTGTATAGTTTCCCCTTGAGGCTAGGGTTAAAGTATAATTGGTTCCAGGACAAACGCAGGAATGTTAAAATATTAATTTAATAAAGTATTTCTATACAGGTTAGGTTAGGTTAAGATATGAATACACAAATAAGCCCCCCACAGGGGTTAGGCATGTAAAAACCTATAAGATAGTTTAAAATAGGTTAGGTTAGGTTAAGTATCCACTCCGACGTTTGTACACTCCGACGTTTGGGACTCCTGCGTTTGTCGTAAGACCGTATAATTAAGCAAATTAAACTAAAATAACTGAAATGCTACACGATCAATCAGAAATATGATGCTACACAAATTACAGGAAAACTTGTCTGATCTAGTGCAGTTCACGGTGAAATATTCCTGGCAACGATTATCTCCAAAAATCTATGAACGTTAAGGGCTGCAAACAATCTGGAATAGTTATTACTCAATAATGCACCGTTATATCGCAGTGCATATAAATGCGCAAGAAAGACTCATTTTACGCGCTTTTTTTCAACGAAGCTTTCCCTGTGCATCATTGGATCTTGCCTTTTTCAGATTATTTGTAGGCCTTCTTACGCTGCGTAACACAGTGTGCGCGCAGATCATATACGCCAGCCGTTTGGAAGTTAGATGCCATTAAAGTGCATAATTTTTTGGAGATAATCGTTACCAGGAATATTTTACCGTGAACTGCACTAGATCCAACTTTTCTAACCCAGGCCTTGATACTCTTGCAATATTAGTAAAACCTTTTCATGTTAAATGTGACTCAATGGGATGGAATGAGGATCTGAAATTGTATCTCTGTATTTCAAATATCGTACATCTATATACAAGGATGAGACAATCCATATTACCAAATATTTGAAGCGCTGAAAAATGCCATGTGTGACGACTTAAAAATAGTCTATTATCCATGTCTTTTTAGGGGTTTCCTTTCCCACTTCTCCTCTCATCCTTCCTTTTAAGACGTATTTTTATGACATCAAATATCTTACAACTGCTAAAAAGAAGCAAGATGACTGCTAGTCTATTTTGCGCCGTCCCAGGCGGTAAAAAAAAACTATAAAACCCTGCCCCCTCCCCCCATAGTAGTTATAAGTTAGGGCACTGCAGGTGAATGCCCACAGGGTCAGTGCCCAATGTGGAGGTTGGGCATAAATAAAAAAGTTAACCTCCCCCCCCCGCTCCCCACCTCCATTAATTTCTATTTAATTTAATTCACATAGGGTGGCGAAAAACTTTGAATATAGAGAAGGTTTACTTTAGGCGTATAAATACACACAATCCCTACATCAAACCAAGAAATTCTATGTACAATAAAAGATGTTAGACAAACTAAAAATAAGTTAATGATTCGATAAAAGCAAAAATAATTTTAGGCATGATAAATGGAAAAAAACACTTAAATTTTATATTATCTCGCTAAATAAAAAAATCTTTTCAAACACATATTTTATAAAACAAAAACTCACGGGACAGCGGAAAGTGTGACGTCATAAAAATATGTCTAAAAAGAAAGAATTAAAGGAGAAGTGGGAAAGGAAATCCATAAAAAAAGAGATGGATAATAGACGCATTTTTATAACGTCACACATGACACTTTCCACTGTCCTAAAAGTCACACTTTGTGTTACTACCAAGTATCTTGATTTGAAGGAAGGGGAGGTGTGATTTATATACTTCCTCTCTATCTTCTTTAACATTATTCCATCTGAAGACGGGTTTTTAAACTTTTAAAAAATGTTTCCCTCAAATATTTGGGGGAAATGGGCAAGCCTTTTATATAGCCTACCATTGGTCAATTAAAATGTAAACTGGCCTGCCATTGGCAATTTAGTCTGTTAATTGGTCTATCATTGGGCGTGTGTATTTGACGCCTTTTTTATAGGCACTAATAAGAATGGAATGGTAACTACTCAGTTTGCTATGAGATTCACTAGATAATGACGTCAAAGCTTTTTTTTGGCGGGTTGCTCTCAATATTAGGGTAATTAGACTAATAGGGATAGTTTGGGTATAGAATGTAAAAAGTTTACATGATCTTTAAAAATTAATGGCTTTGATCCATGGCACTAAATATTTTTTTTTATGGTTTTGAGGTATTATGGGGTAGGTTTTGACTGCATAAAACTCATTAGGTTCATTCTGTTTTCATTAGCACTTCCCCCCCCCCCCCCAAAAAAAACAGGGAAGTACTAGAAACTTTATGCTATGTGAACCAAATCGGTCCAACAGTTTGAGGGATCTTTTGGCAGAGAAAGAAAGAGAGAGAGGGGACAATGGGCTGTTTATTACTCTAGTCCCTAAAGTTCTGCTGTAACATTTTCTTATTCGTTGGCTTAACAAATTTGGGGACTTTTACTTAATTTTGATTAGTTAATTTATTAAGTTGAGTGATCAAACCTTTTTAACCCCCTAAGTTTAGTCTACAAAAGGGGTAATTTTGTGTGTCATTATTGGGGATGTATGTATATCAATTCATAGGTCATTGTCTTATCCCTTTAGATCCCTATCTTTTGGTCAAGAAGAGAAAGGCACACATATATTTTGTTTAAAAACTGATGAACATAATCGTTGGAATATATACCATATACCTCTCTATTTCTTTTTAATGTTTTCCCTAAGCCTGCCTTCCATCAAATACATTATAATTCCAAATTTGCAGCTAAAATTATTGGGAGCACTGCTATTCTGTAGCAAAAATCCAGGGATTTAAAGGGGCAAGACAATGGCCGATAAATTTATGTATATCCCCAATGATGAAACATAGAGTTATCCCTTCTATAGATTACAATTAGTCGTTGAAACGTTTGGACACTAAACTTAAAGAACCCACCATTCAAAAGTCAATAAAAGTCCCCAAAGTTGTTAAGTCAACGAATAAGAAAACGGTATCATAAAACTTTGGGGACTGGTGTAATAAACAGCCCATTGTCCCCTCCCTCCCTGTAGAAATCTGTCTGACAGTCTCTTGTGTTAATTAAAAATATTGCTCTTATCACAAACATAACCAACATCCTATTCTAACGAAGTTTTTAACATATTATCTATAAGACATATATGACTCTAGGGTCCCCAGAGGAGAGGTGTTTTTTTTTTTGGGGGGGGGGGAGTTTTTTCTGTAAAAACTATTATATTGTAATAAAAATTCACTTATATAACGATTAAAGATATTAAAATCAATTATTATTAGAGAAAATAATATGTAAATTGATTTAGTAGAATTTATCTCATATTAATAATCTACGTTTTATCTTTTGGTTTAGTTTATAATCTAAATCATTATAATAAAGTAACAGGATGTTTGTCTGTACCGAATGATCTCGCTAACTGCTGAATCGATCGGGTTCTGCTAGAAACAACCCCCCCCCCAAAAAAAAAAAAATTAATGTAATTTTTTTATTGAACTTAAAAATGAGGGGGCGTCAGCTCCCCACTCAAATTTTTTTTTCTTAAATAAAAAAATGGTTATCAAACTCCCCCCGCCTCAAGTGCCTCTAGAGGCCTCTAGGGGTCGTAGCCGCTAGTCCATATAATAAAGTAGTAGGATCTGTCTATGTTTGTGTAGTTCCTGATAATCCAATTAAATCGCCCATAGAAAAAAATTATCCACATAATAAAAATATTTTTTTCAAGCATCTAGGAGCTCTATATTCGAATTTATATTGAAAGACAGCAAAATAGCCTAAAACCATATTCAGACTTTTTAGAATAAAAATAAAGTAGCCTAAAACCATCCTGATTAATTCTAATTTTATTTTATGATTTTTATTTTATTATTACTGGAAAATTGTCTATAAGACGATACGATACATTAGAAATGGTTCTAATACAGTGAATATTAATCGTTTGAAAGAAATACTGGCAATGGTATTCTATTTTTGAATGTACAATTTTAGAATACCTTTTTTATTTACCATTTATAGAACATATTTGTATCTAAATTTTGCTATGCATCATTTAATTTTAAGTGGTTTTCCTAATTTCAATTTTAATCATGGACTAAAGAGTATAAAAGAGTAAAAGAGTAATTATGTAAGAGTAAATATAAAAGTGTAATTTTTTAATCTTCGAAAGTTCGAACTGGAAAAAACTTTGAGAAAAAAATCCTCCAATAAAAAATTGTAAAGAAGTTGTATCAACTTTTTTTTTTTATAGCTAGCCGGTTCTTTTAGTAAGTAGTAGATGTAAAATTTTTCATAGAATTCAAATATGCAATCGTTTTTTTTGTAGACCTCTTATTTTTTAAGTAATTTAAGTTTTTAAAAAAAATAATTAAGTCGGTTTTAAGGTACTAAAACGCAACAAAATAAAAGAAGAAAATGGTCAGTAAGAACAAAAATAGTAAGATCTTTAATTTGACACCTTACTTTTAAAATTCTGTTGAGTAATTATTGAAAAAATCTATTTTTTTAACCTCGGTATAATAAAAACTTTAGACCTAAATATTTTCTCAAACAGACATAAAAAACATGGGTTCATATATACCATTAGAATCAGAAAAATATTACGAATCCATTGTAAGCAAAATTGAAAAAAATTAAAAAATTAAAAAATTACAGAAATGGCCAATTATTTTTTTTGTTCAGACAACACTATTGTCTTCCCTTTTTTACCCCCTCTTTACCCCCTCTTTACCCCCTTCCCATTTTTATACTCAATTGAAGAATTAAGACGTTGCCTGTACAACATAATATGATATTTTCATATAATTCCTTTTATTGTAGTTTATATACTATATTGTAAACTTTTTTTTTCAATTTTGCTTACAATGGATTCGTAATATTTTTCTGATTCTAATGGTATATATGAACCCATATTTTTTTATTTGTGAAATAATAAAATTAAGTTCAAAGTTTTTATTCTCGTGGGTTTAAAAAAATCGATTTTTTCAATAATTACCTGACAGAATTGAAAAAGTAAGGTGTCAAATTAAAGATCTTACTATTTTTGTTCATAATGACCATTTTCTTTCTTTTTTTTGTTGCATTTTAGTACCTTAAAATCGACTTAATTTTTTTTTTTTTAAACTTAAATTACTTAAAAAATAAGAGGTCTACAAAAAAACCGATTGCATATCTGAATTCTATGAAAAATTTTACATCTACTACTTACTAAAAGAACCGGCTAGCTATAAAAAAAATAGTTGATACACCTTCTTTCTTGAAAATGATGTTTCTGAAAATTTTTAACTCTACGGCTAATATATACCAGTCCAATAATGTAAAGGGGTAGTTTCACGAAATGCATTTGAACTTAATTTAGTGAACCGCATATTTTTTTTTTGCTAGTTAATGGGTTTAACTATATTTATATGGCATATATTTGAAAGAATTTCAATTTTCTACCTCGTAGTTTTTAAAATATCAAGACTTGAAAATCGTCTTTTTGTGATATATGCAATTTAAAAAGACGATTTTCAAGTCTTGATATTTTAAAAACTACGTGGTAGAAAATTGAAATTCTTTCAAATATATGCCATATAAATGTAGTTTAACCAATTAACCAGGAAAAAATATGCGGTTAACTAAATTAAGTTCAAATGCATTTCGTGAAACTACCCCTTTACACATAAAAACTAAAGAGAGGAATATTTATAGTCCGTTGTCCTTTCCCTGGTCCAAATAGATTATGAACAAAATTTTTAAGACCAAGCTATACAATTGAATGACAAAAATGTATAAGTACAAACTGAGATCCAAAAATTTATGAACCATAACTTAGTTGTAAAATACGCCGGGCCTTAATAATCAAAACTTTTTTTTCATGTTTCCAAAAAAGGGCCAATTAGGCAGTAAAATATATCCGCCTATATCAAAATATCAGGATCTTTGTCTGTTTGTGTGTACCAAAAAATCTCGCTAAGTGCTGAACAGATATGGTTCTCCTTCATAGTGTAGCTTCACATCGAAGGTTTATTACTATTTTGGAGGAGGGTACCAACACTATCACATGAAATATCGCCCTTATAAAAAATTCCCATCACCAAAAATAATTTATTCAAATTTGAGGAACTCCTTTCTCAAGTGCGCCTAGAGGCTTCTAGGGGCGTTGCCGCGAGTAGTCAAGAAATTGATAAATTTGCAAGTGCTTTTCAAATTTGCTTTTCTAAAAAATATCCTACATTCTTCAACTTGGAATTTATATGATTTGATCGCTTTTGATAAAATATTTTGCTAAAATTAAGTAATTTATTTTGCACTTTTGCAGATACAAAGATGAACTATATAATATTATTAACAATTCTCTTTCATTGCCATCAAATCATAGCATGGGTTTCTCTTAGTCAGGTAAACAATATTCTGGCCCCAGAGCTATTTTATAAATTCGTTTGTCCATCTATCAATTAATTTTTAGATAGCCCCACAGGGGGAGGGAACAGCAGGTATGAACCCCGCATGGGTTAGGCAAAAGATCTCCTTCTTCCTTATTTTAAACTTCTTTTAAGATAAAATAGGAGTCAGTGCTCAACAATCACATTGAGGGAAAGCATTCTTTTAAAAAAAGTAATTTACATAATTTTACTTTTATCATTGTTTAATTCATAAAAGATTGTCAACAACTGTAACTTTGTAATATTAAATTAACAAATGATCATAAAACAACAAGGATGCCAATTTCCAGAATTTGTGAAGCAAAATAAATATAGAATATTTGGCTATTGGTTACGAAATTTTAGCTATCTATCTTAAACAGCAGCTAAAAAACAAAAAAAAAACTTATCTTAAATTATTGATGAATTGTAATCTTTAGGAGATGATTAAAGTCCCTCCACAGATTATGACGTCATACGATAGAATAGCCCATGAGAGGCCAGTATACACTGTAATTGACTAATGGTAAAATTTATGCTGGCCTCTCATTGGTTATTCTATCGTATGACGTCATAATCTGTGGAGGGACTTTGATCATCTTCTAATCTTTAGGAGAAATTTCAAACAAATTGTTTTTGAAATCCAGACAGAATTCGGACATGTGTACGCTCGAACAATCATGAAATAAGACAGACGTACGTCCTGAATTATAGAGTAGCTAATATCTGTTCTGCTACCAAAATATTTTTAATGTGATGTTAAATGTGAAACCTTGGTTGAGCATAAATTAATCGTCTGTAAAATAATGATTTTAGCTATTACACAAACATAATACAGATACTTAAATATGTTGGAAGCGAGGCTTCTCTTCTGCAAGATCAGGATGCGTTCGTCTGTCTGTCTGTCCGCATTTTCTCTTTAAAATAGGTAATTTCATATACCTAAAGTATTTTTTAAAAGCGAAGCTTTTCTATGATTAGGGTCGGTACGTCCGTAACGGTTAGCTCTTTTCGTTAATTTAAATAGGTTATAATTGTCCTATCGATTTCAAACTTTGCATGCTGATTCGTATAACAGTTAGGTACGACTTAGAAAGCGTTGCAACTCTATAATCATTACCAGAAAGTCCGTACGTCCTTTTAAATCAAGCTGATTGACAACAAATTTTTGTACGTTAAAATTATCCTATTTATCTGATTTTTTTAATACTGATTTCTATTACAACAAGGTACAACGATTAATTTTTTTTATCTGATGCTGACCGCCCAACCTACCTACCAAACAATTGTAGAGTTGCTTGGCTAGACTAAAAGTGTTGAGACTACACGCGAAACCAACTTTTCAATGTCTCCTTTTTCCTTGATTGGACTTAGACTTTGGCAACAAAAAAATCTTTTTCAGTTAAAAAAAAAATTTTGTGAACTGAAAAGAGTTGAAAAAACTTTTTTTTTAAATGTTTGTTTTTGTTAAAATAGTAGGTACCAGAGAGAATTCCTAATTTACATTCATACTATAGAGAGCAGAGGCGTGCACAAGGGGGGTGTCTTCCCCCCCCCCCCCGTGACACTATAATGGGATTGTATAGATTTAATAGCCCTCTTCAATAATCTACATCTTCAAAAGTCAAAATGCCTCCTATGACTGGTAAATTGACGCGTGACCCCCTCCTTGGGTGTTTTAGGGGGTTGTATCAGGGGGTGTAGTTTCAGGGGGGTTGAAATCACCCCCATAATCCCCCTTCCACAAGCATAGACATTTGTCCGTGGATAGGAAAATAAATCAAATGTATTTAAATTCCTTTTATAATAGTTCTGATATGTCCAAGCTCCGGGCTAGCAAGAAAGGGATTAATTCCATAATTTTTTTTTTCGTAGACAATTGCTATAAAGTTGTATGATCATGTGTTTATTATAATAATTTACAAATAAAACTTGAAAGTACCAGTATTATATTGAGAGTAGTTTCAATTGTTTTAATTAGTATTTTTCCTTGCTAACCTTTGAATTTTACAGATTCCAAATTTTTTCAACAATTAACCTTTAAACAATGATGATAACATCCATAGGTAACAAAGCACAAAAAAAGCATGGATAAAAATAAGGATGAGTAAGAGCCTTTGTTAAAAGGGGGGGGGGGGGGCGTAATGACATAAGCTCTTAAACCGTGAGCAAAATGGTCTAAATATTGAGCTAGACCCTTCAAACTTGGTATATAAGCTTAGTCCTATAAATATTACATCTAAATGGCAAAAAAATCCAAAAATTTTTATTTTTAGGTTAGGTTAGGTAAGAAAAACCCTGCGGAAATGGGGTTTTTAGGCTTTTTTTGGTCTATTTTGATGTGGAAACTTGCCTTAAATTGTTTTTTCTTAGGGTTTTAACTTAAATACACTGTATATATTCATATGGACATTATTTAAGATGATTCAGCAAGTCGGGGATCGACCCCAGGGGGCTAGGTGGGTGGCCCGCAGGAGTTAAGTTCATTTTTCCCAATATATTTGTTGTGATACATCAAATTATAGGTTTTTTAGGTCAAGGAACTCAAATTCAGAGCTAAAATAAGCATTAGACTAATCTGAAGCTAGCCACAGCGGGCTAGGTTGGTGGCCCGCAGGGGTTAAGTGCATTTTTTCTAATATATATCTTGTTATATATCAAACTATAGGTTTTTTTGGGTCAAGAAACTCAAATTCTGAGCGAAAATTAGCATTAGACTGACTTGAAGCTAACCCCCCCGGGCTAGGTTGGTTTTCAGCAGAGCTTAAGAGCATTTACCTAACCTAACCTAGAAACTTACTTATATTTTCACAGGTTTTTTCTTGAATAAACTGTGTCTATTAATGAGGACTTTATTTAAGATGATCCAGCAAGTCCGGGACCGACCCCAACGGGCTAGGTGGGTGGCCCGCAGGGGTTAAGTGCATTTTTTCCAATATATATGTTGCCATACATCAAATTATAAGTTTTTTAGGTCAGTTAACTCAAATTCAGAGCTAGAATTAGCATAAGACTAATCTAAAACTAGCCCCAGCGGGCTAGGTTGGTAGCCCACAGGGGTTAAATGCATTATTTCCAATATAGATCTTGTTATATATCAAAATAAAGGTTTTTAAGGTCAAGAAACTCAAATTCAGAGCTAAAATTGGCATAAGACTTACCTAAAGCTAACCCCTGCGGGCTAGGTAGATTTTCCACAGGGCTTATGTGCATTTTACCTATCCTAACCTAGAAACTTACTTATTCTTTTTTGGTTTTTTCCTTGAATAAACTGTGTCTATTAATGAGGACATTATTTTAGATAATCCAGCAAGTTGGGGACCGACCCCAGCGGGCTAGGTTAGTTGGCCCACAGTGGTGTAGTGCATTTTTTCTAAAGTGTGTGTTGTCATACATCAAATTATAGGTTTTTTATGTCAAGAAACTCAAATTCAGAGCTATTTTAAGCATTAGACTGACCTAAGGCTAACCCCCGCGGATTAGGTGGGTGGCCTGCAGGGGTAAATTTTCCAAATTATGTGTTGTTATACATCAAATTATAGGTTTTTAAAGTCAATTTGGAGCTAAAAAAATACAATAGCAACCTGATGCTAGTTTTTTTATGTGGTATACATTAAATTAAAAAATTGTATCCTATTAGCATATTAAATTCTTCCACCGCTAACATTGTACTATCAAAATTTAAATTCTTTCAAATATATGCCATATAAATGTAGTTTAACCAATTAACCAGGAAAAAATATGCAGTTCACTAAATTAAGTTCAATTGCATTTTGTGAAACTACCCCTTTGAATTTCTGGATCTAAAAAACCTATAATTTTATGTATGACAACTAAAAATGCACTTAACCCCTGCGGGCCACGCACCTAGCCTGCTGGGGTCTTAAATCTTAAATAATGTTCTAATAAATAGACACAGTTTATTCCAGAAAAAAACCATAAAAAACAAGTAAGGTTCTAGGTTAGGTTAGGTAAAATGCACTTAAGACTTGCAGGCAACCCACCTAGCCCGCTGGGGCTAGCTTCAGATTAGTCTAATGCTTTTATTAGCTGTAAATTTGAGTTTCTTGACCTTAAAAACCTATAGTTGGATGCATGACAACACATACTTTAAAAAAAATGCATTTAACCCCTGAGGGACACCCACCTAGCCCGCTGGGGTCGGTCTTCAACTTGCTGGATCATCTGAAATAAGGTCCTCATGAATGGACAGTTTATTAGAATAAAAAAAATATTAAACGTAAGTTTCTAGGTTAGGTTAGGTAAAATGCACTTAAGCCCTGTGGGCTACCTATCTAGCCCGCTGGGGTTAGCTTCAGATTAGTCTAATGCTTATTTCAGCTCTGAATTTGAGTTCTTTGACCTAAAAAACCTATAATTGGATTTATCACAACATATATATTGGGTAAAATGCACTTAACCCCTGCGGGCCACCCACCTAGCCCGCTGGGGTCGGTCACGACTTGCTGGATCATCTTAAATAAAGTCTTCATTAATAGACACAGTTTATTCATAAATTCCTCATGAATGGACAGTTTATTCTCGAAAAAAAAACCTAAAAAAATAATAAATGTAAGTTTCTAGGTTAGCTTAGGTAAAATGCACTTAAGCCCTGTGGGCAACCCAGCTAGCCCGCTGGGGTTAGCTTCAGATTATTCTAATGCTTATTTTAGCTCTGAATTTGAGTTCTTTGACCTAAAAAACATATCATTTGATGTATCACATCATATATATTGGGGAAAATGCACTTAACCCCTGCGGGCCACCCACCTAGCCTGCTGGGGTCGGTCCCCGACTTGCTGGATCATCTTAAATAAAGTCTTCATAAATATACACAGTTTATTCAAGAAAGAAACCTGTAAAAATATAAGTAAGTTTCTAGGTTAGGTTAGGTAAATGCTCTTAAGCCCTGCAGAAAACCAACCTAGCCCGGGGGGGTTAGCTTCAGGTCAGTCTAATGCTAATTTTCGCTCAGAATTTGAGTTTCTTGACCTAAAAAACCTATAGTTTGATATATAACAAGATATATATTAGAAAATATGCACTTAACCCCTGCGGGCCACCAACCTAGCCCGCTGGGGCTAGCTTCAGATTAGTCTAATGCTTATTTTAGCTCTGAATTTGAGTTCCTTGACCTAAAAAACCTATAATTTGATGTATCACAACAAATATATTGGGAAAAATGAACTTAACCCCTGCGGGCCACCCACCTAGCCCCCTGGGGTCGGTCCCCGACTTGCTGAATCATCTTAAATAATGTCCATATGAATATATACAGTGTATTTAAGTTAAAACCCTAAGAAAAAAACAATTTAAGGCAAGTTTCCACATCAAAATAGACCAAAAAAAGCCTAAAAACCCCATTTCCGCAGGGTTTTTCTTACCTAACCTAACCTAAAAATAAAATTTTTTTGATTTTGCCATTTAGATGTAATACCTGTAGGACTAGGCTTATATACCAAGTTTGAAGGGTCTAGCTCAATATTTAGACCATTTTGCTCACGGTTTAAGAGCTTATGTCATTACGCCCCCCCCCCCCCCTTAATAAATCACCAAACCATTCTGATGTATTTTTATTTTTTTAAATTTTTATATTTGTAGCTTGACTGACAGACCGACGGACAAAGTAAATTACATATTGGATACTCATTGGTGTAGGGAATTTTCTGCCTTCTATCTTGAATAACATATGAGATAATCGCATAAGTGAATTATAGAGTAGCTTTGATACAAAAAAAGGAAAATTAATTTTCCTTATTCAGAGTTAGTTAGGTAACACAAAATTTGTATGTAATAAGTGAAAGATTAAATTTCATAGTAGTGAAGATATAGTACGTCAAAACAAATTAACTTTTTTTGACAACTTTCCTACAAATAAAGTACATTGGCGATTATATATAGTTTTTCGTCTTACTTGATTTTCTCTGAATTTATTGGACATGCTATGTTGATTAAAATTGGTATTATATTTTCTCGTATTCATTCGAATCCGGTGGATAGGAACCGGTTCTCATCCATACGAAAAAACTATGTCTAGCATCGTATTATATCCAGCTTTCTACGAATATAAAAATGTACAATCATAAGATTAAAACCAGTTTTTTTAGCCCGTGCCTTCAGCACCTCGGGACTAAAAAACTGGTTTTAATCTTATGATTGTACATTTTTATATTCGTAGAAAGCTGGATATAATACGATGCTAGACATAACTATTCCAGTATAGCTACGAAACAGGTTTATATCTGCTGGATTAGAACCGGTTCTGAGCCATACTGAAAAATCATTTATTGTTTCGTATAATAGAAAAATCTTCCCGAATAAAACAATGAAAATTATTAAATTAGTACCAGCTTGGCCTTTGTCTAAAATACAGTTTAATAAACAACTTATCTTTGTATTATATCTACATACTTTTTATTTTTCCTTACAAGTTATGCAATATTGTTGATTAGGTTTAAAATCCTTATTTTTCCTGTATTGTTTATAAAAGTTTTCAAATTAGTATTGGAATGAGAAAACTTGTTATTTGATCTTTTTCTAAAGAATTGTTAGTTTTTTGAAAAATCATCTTTACCTAGAAAAATGATTATAATTCTTCAGTAAAGTATGTTCTTCGCAAAGTGGTAAACCCTATATAAAGAAATAGGTTTTTTTTTGTCTGCAGATTTAGATCACGATAACTGCTAAGCTGATTAAGCTCTCGATTTTATTGAACACTTTGGTAGTCGATTAGTCTTAGGCTATTTTATTGATTCTACTCCTTGTATGGTTTTAGGCTATTTTAAGCTCTTCCATGTTCATTCTAATATAGAACCTCTTGATGCTAGGGGCACTTCCTCCATTCTCCCTTCTTGAGTTTTTTCATGGCTATTAACGATATGCTGATTGCAATTATAATTAAAGGACACTGTGTACTATAAATCTGAAGTTGATCATCCTGCAGCAGATAATCTCCAGCAGTCACCTGTCTACCTGGAATCAAGGTCTGCAAACAGTAAGATGTCACAAACACAGATGGATGCTTCCTATATCGACAAGGTATAACAAAAAAAACTACATATATTTCTTGCAGTACTTTTAAAATTTACAATAATTAGGTAGTATTAGTAATCAATATAAAAAATATGAAAAATTTTGTTATAAATATTAAAAATGTTTAATTAAGTATATTGACAAGAATAATTTGTATATCTGATATATTTTAAAAAATATTGGAGACCTACGGGGGGAGGAATAATCACCCTTTTATCCCTTTATGATTTCTTTTAAGTAAAAAATAATGATTTTTACACATTTTATTGATAATTTATCCTATTTATCCTACAGGAAAATATGCTACGTGCAGAAACAAGTACTGACTCACAGGATAATTTTGCAAAAGCTTTGCTGAAGGATATAGTTGCAGCAGGGGGCAGACACGACTGGGTTCAGATACATAATAACAGGTAAGTTTCACAAAGCTTTTTATAATGCCTATAAAAAATTAAGCCATATAGGCCTACCATTGGTCAATAAAAATGTATACTGGCCTGCCATAGGTAATTTAGTCTTTGAATTGGCCTATGATTGGTCATTTTTATTGTATGACGTAATTTTTTTATAGGCTCTATAAGGAGCTTAAAGTTTCAACTCATACGGTCACTTGTTACTAAATGCATCTAATCAAGCGGAAATAGCCCGGTTTCAAAGCCATACTGGATGGAAAACTTTCTTTTGTCGCCTATCCCTTCAAGCCCTTATAGTCCTCATTGTAGGTCAATGGAAGGTTTATAACTAATTTAGAGAGAAATCATCCATTGAAAAAAATAATCTACCCCAAAATTGTATTTTACTTTTTCTTTATAAAACTAGAATTGTCGGGGGTCGACCCTTCGTAAGTGCCCCTAGAGTACCTAGACAAAATGGTATGGATAAAAATTTTCATTCTAATTTATATTTTAACTTTATAAGATTTTTTTTGTTTTAAATTAAAATTAAAGCTTTTGTGTTCGTATTTGCATTTAAATTGAAATGAATATTTTGATTAATTAGTATATTCTAAAAAAAATTTCTAGAGGCACTTGAAATAGGGGGTGGGAGATGGAGAAGGAAAAGCGAAAAAATGGTTCTGAAGAACACTGGAAAAAAAATGGATTATTCATTTTTATAGAAGTCATTTCACAAAAATTGGATTCTAAAGGAGAAAAATTTTCATCTAATATACTATTTCTGCTAAATAACATTTGAGGATAATTGAAAACCATATGCCTCCTTACTTGCTTCATATATTTTCAGTAAGGCTTCAAATCTTTAATATACGATAGATTTGAACCAGGTTTAAGCCTTACTGCAAATCATATATTGTATCCTCTTATAGACAAATGTCTACAAAATTAAATAAAATCCCTAGTAGTTTTTACCCCTTTTCGGTCAGATTAGAAATCCACAGTCACTAGATTTCAGATTTAAATCTGTCTCAATATGACTCTTTGTTACCAAAGTTCAGATATGACAAAATTTGACCAAAGTTCAGATTTAAATCTGAAATTTAGTGACATTATGTCAGGTTATTTTCTCATTTTTGGCAATGCAAACAAATCTGACACAATATCACCAAAAGTCATATATGACATTTAGTGACATAGAGTCAGAGTTGGGGAAATTACCTAATCTGACACATTATTGCCAAAAGTCATATATGACATTTAGTGAAATAGAGTCAGAGTTGAGAAAATTACCTAATCTGACACAATATCACTAAAAGTCATATATGACATTTAGTGACATAGAGTCAGAGTTGGGGAAATTACCTAATCTGACACAATATCACTAAAAGTCATATATGACATTTAGTGACATAGAGTCAGGTGTGGGGAAATTACCTAATCTGACACAATGTTACTAAAAGTCATATATGACATTTAGTGACATAGAGTCAGAGTTGGGGAAATTACCTAATCTGACACATTATTGCCAAAGTCATATATGACATTTAGTGAAATAGAGTCAGAGTTGAGAAAATTACCTAATGTGACACAATGTTACTCAAAGTCATATATGACATTTAGTGACATAGAGTCAGAGTTGGGGAAATTACCTAATCTGACACATTATTGCCAAAAGTCATTTATAACATTTAGTGAAATAGAGTCAGAGTTGAGAAAATTACCTAATCTGACACAATATCACTAAAAGTCATATATGACATTTAGTGACATAGAGTCAGAGTTGGGGAAATTACCCAATCTGACACAATGTTACTAAAAGTCATATATGACATTTAGTGACATAGAGTCAGAGTTGAGGAAATTACCTAATCTGACACATTATTGCCAAAAGTCATATATGACATTTAGTGAAATAGAGTCAGAGTTGGGGAAATTACCTAATCTGACACAATATCACTAAAAGTCATATATGACATTTAGTGACATAGAGTCAGAGTTGGGGAAATTACCTAATCTGACACAATATCACTAAAAGTCATATATGACATTTAGTGACATAGAGTCAGAGTTGGGGAAATTACCTAATCTGACACATTATTGCCAAAAGTCATATATGACATTTAGTGAAATAGAGTCAGAGTTGAGAATATTACCTGATCTGACACAATATCACTAAAAGTCATATATGACATTTAGTGACATAGAGTCAGAGTTGGGGAAATTACCTAATCTGACACAATATCACTAAAAGTCATATATGACATTTAGTGACATAGAGTCAGAGTTGGGGAAATTATCTAATCTGACACAATGTTACTAAAAGTCATATATGACATTTAGTGACATAGAGTCAGAGTTGGGGAAATTACCTAATCTGACACATTATTGCCAAAAGTCATATATGACATTTAGTGAAATAGAGTCAGAGTTGAGAAAATTACCTAATCTGACACATTGTTGCTAAAAGTCAGATATGACATTTAGTGACATAGAGTCAGAGTTGAGAAAATTACCTAATCTGACACAATATCACCAAAAGTCATATATGATATTTAGTAACATAGAGTCAGAGTTGAGGAAATTATATAATCTGACACATTGTTACCAAATGTCATATATGACTTTTAGTGACATAGAGTCAGAGTTGGGGCAATTACCATATCTGACACATTGTTAACAAAAGTCAGATATGACATTTAATGACATAGAGTCAGAGTTGGGGCAATCACCATATCTGACACATTGTTACCAAAAGTCATATATGACATTTGTTGTGACATAAAGTCAGAGTCTGGGCAATTACCAAATCTGAAACATTGTTAACCCTTACAGATTGGCCCCAATTCTCACCTTAAAAGCCCCCCCCCCTCTATCTTGGCTTCTGTTACAGATAGAGACATTAAAAAAATTTCTGGTGGTTCATGTGCATTTTTAATGAAAATTATTTTTTTTAGTTATAGCGGTACGACCACTCCATAGCCGCTTCTTAGCAGCCAGCCGCTAAATATTAAAACAGCTGTAGAGCTGCCAATTTTAAAGCTAGGAATACCAAATTTTAGGTGGAATTTTAATTTTTTTAACAAACAATTAACTTTTTTTACAATGGCCGAAAAACAGCAAATAATGGAAACTGCCATATTTGGTGGTTACAGCGGTTTGACGGCACCTATTATTATTTTTTTCTGTATCTTATCACAACAAAAGACTAGTTTTTAAAAATAGGCTGGTCTAAGGCTATTTTGAAATATGGCACCTGGCAGCTTACAAACAGCAAAATTACAGGTAGGAAATTGAAAAATGATCAAGAAGTGGTCAAATAATAATGACCTTACTATTCACAGAATTTTATTATTACTCAAGAATTTACCACAAAAATTTTTTGGTCTCTAGCTGTAATAGAAGCCATGATATTTATGATATATGTCTATAGTAAAAGCTGGACAAAAAACCTGTCCTACAAAACAGTCATGGAGCGGTCAAACAGTCATAACACCATTTTTCTCAGATGCTCATTGATATCTAACTGTTTGCCAAAAAAAAAATTAGGTGACTACCTTACACACCACTTTTAGCAGATGCTCATTGATATCTAAGTGTTTGTCAAAAAAAAAATTAGGTGACTACCTTATACACAAAAGACATATTGCATAAATTAAGATTTATTTACAATTTTATCTAATTTTGAAGCCACATAATCAACCGGAGGGGTGGGTGATGAATGCCCAAACCCCCCCACCCCAACCGTTAAGGGTTAAAAATAAGTATTTTTTGACTTTTCAAGCATGAGTGACAGACAGACGAAAATAAAATGTATATGAATACAGATGGGCACAGGCCTTGGAATCTTCACTAAAAATTTTAGCTGTCTACCTTAAATAACAGCCGAGAAAATCACAGTGTTCCCATAGTGACTGTTACATAATGACTTAATGATGGACAGGACAACAGACAAATAAAGTGAATTTTACAGTAGCCTTGCTACTAAAAAGGGTATTTTGTCAGTTTGTTTGATCAAGATTTTTACCTATGTGTCTTTATTCTAGCTATAGTATCTCATTTATAGAAATGAAGCTACTCCGTAATTCATCCGTATGGAAGCTACTCCATTATTCACTTTTTATATCTGTACACCATTTGAACAGTGAGGAAATGTGATTTTCTCGGCTGTTATTAAATGAAGACAGCTGAAATTTCAGTGATAATTCATATGAAAATTTGTACATCTAAACACTGTTTATTCGTCTTTTCTGTCATTCATACCATAAAAAAATTGTCTAAAATTCTTAAATGGACAATTGCTTGTCACTAAATAGGATATGACATTCTCGATTTTTTTCATTAATAAGGAGGGAGTTAGATATAAATCTTGCCCCAAACTACATTGTCGTATTACACCTTTCAACAGATATAAACATTGAAAATTTTAAGATCTAAACCAGTTTTCATCTGTCTGTCCGTCTGTCTGTCCATCTGTATGTTTTTCCGTATGTCTGTTCGTCTGTCTATCCATTTATCTGTCTGTTTGTCTATCTGTCCGTCCATATGTTTGTAAATTTTAAGATTTAAACTAGTTTCTGTCTATTTCTTCGTCAGTCTCTCCGTCTGTATGTTCGTCTATCTGTCCATATGTTTGTAAATTATAAGATTTAAAACAGTTTCTATCTCCCTTCCTTCTGTCTGTCAGTATGTCTGTCCATCTGTTTGTCTGCCTGTCATTCTGTTTGTCTGTCTGTCAATCTGTCTGTTTCTGTTTGTCTGTCTGTCCATCTATTTTTCTGTCTGTTCATATCTCTGTCTGTACGTCTCTCTGACCATCTGTTTTCTGTCCGTCTGTCTGTGTGTCCATCATTATGTCCGTATGTTGGTCTGTCTATCCGTCTGTCATTCCATTTATCTGTCTGTCTGTCTGTCTATCTATCTGTATGTGTGTCTGTCTCTCCATCTGCATGTCCGTCTGTATGTCCGTCTGTCTGTCCATCTGTTCGATTTTTTGGAAGGACCTTGGACCTACGTGAAGCCATATTTTAAAGAAGAATAATATCAGTCAAGTGGCCAGCTAGATTCTTTGGTACAAACAGAAAATCATCTTGTTACTTTTATGTAAGGATTGACTCAGGCCCAAACGCAAAAAAAAGAACATGATACATCCACTTGTTGTTAGTGAGGAAATGGGTTTGATTTGCTCAATATTTAAAGAATGTACGACGTTTGTTTATTATATTTATGTGCTTTGTCAACTATGGATGATGTCATTCTTATTTAATTTAAATCCAAGTACAGGGTGTCCCTCTTAAACTGGTTTTTTTGAAATGCTTATTACTCCCTTAATATTTGAGCTATCTTAGTAAAATAAAAAGTATTTGGCAGCCTACTACTGACCATTTTATGGGGTAGTGATGAAAAATCCACAAAGTAAACATAAGAGGTTCATTTTATTGAATTTAGACTAACCCACAAGAAAATATTTGCTTTGTGAACTTTAAGATTAGTTAGGGTCCAAACAGCTGGTCGCTCAGACTTTCTAAGCACAAAAATAGAACAGACTTGACATGGCATACCAGAAATTCTAAATATTCAAGAATCTGAAGTGTAATATAAGTGAACAATATGTAAAAATAGCCATAATATTGATCTTCTTTGTTAATTTTTCATGTGAGCTCGCTTCAAATGCACACAAGAACCTGAAATATACCAGATTTTTTTATTTGACTACAATGCCAGTTCTTATAATGTCTGGAGTAAGTCTTTGTGATCCACCGTTTGACGACCAGCTGCTTTAAAAGTTAACTAAAGCATATTTTTCTTGTGAATTAGTCTTATATTCACTAAAATCAGCCTGTTATGTATTACCTTGTAGATTTTTTTCTGTTACCTTTGCGGATTTTTCATCACTATATCATTAAATGGTCAGTAGTAGGCTGCCAAATACTTTTTATTTTACTAAGATAGCTCAAATATTAAGGGAGGAATAAGCGTTTCAAAAAAAACAGTTTACGAGGGACACCCTGTATAATAATTCATAGAGGGAGTGTACAACACTGTACATTGGGATGTTTATTACACTAGGCCCCAAAGTCATTAAAAATGTTTTCTTATTCGTTGGCTAAACAACCTTAGGGACTTTTATTAAATTTTGATTGGTTGGTTCATTTAGTTGAGTGTCCAAAGGTTTCAAACACTAATCGTAATCTACAGAAAGGGTATTTTGTATATCTTCATTGGGGATGTACATCAATTTATCAGCCATTGTCTTGTCCCTGTTGATTATAATACTTTGATAAAAGTATCGAAAGCGAATAAGAAAAAATTGAATATACAGGGTGGGGCAAATAAAACCGGACATTTTTCACGGCCATAGCTCCTAAACTACTTGACCAGTCAGGACGTTTGACCCCACTTTAAAAAGCTTAGGTAATGACCTTTATGCCAATAAAAATTTTTGGACGATGTAGGACATGTATTCCGAGCTGGCCGCGCACATGTTTAACAAGGTGGATTCGGAGTGCGCCTGTTCTATATCCTGAATTCTCTGATATGGCCTACTAAATCTGACCTTAGTCCATTTGTAGATGAGATAGACTTATAAAACTTGCTGGAATTACAGTTAGATACATAAGTAAGACACTAGAAAAAACTAGAGCTCTCTATCCCAGCTGGCTTGATGTAGTACTCCGGCAAAGTAAAACGTGACAGATTTTGAAATGTCATAAATGTCTAAAATCCTGAATATTTCTCGGTTATGGACTTCAGGGGCCATATGAAACCCTGAAACTCGTTTTAGACTGTGGGTTGCGCTGATAACCCTAGCTAAATCTTCAAGCCATTTCTAAAAATATATAGAACATTGTGTTAGCTCAACTGTGGCCAAAATGAGAGCTGCCGTGTAGAAGGTTAGCTTGATAGATGGGTGAATTTGGATCCTGCTGTTTCTCACGTCTTGAAGACTCTATATTATTCCAATGGACTATTAGGCCTAAGGCTAATTTAAAGCATGCCCATTCCACAAATACCTCTCTCATTGCCATTATTATATAAGGAGAACTTAGCCATCTTGGACAGGGACATGGTGGTCAGGGCCTGCGGGCGGTTCAGGGGGTGGGTAGAGGCGGTGATTGGGGCTGGTAGCGATTTTATTGAATAATATAATAGTCTTATACCCAATTTGCTTCCCAGTTTTTGAAATTTTATATAATCTTTAAAATTGATGATTTTATGTTCATTTGTTTAAAAATAGAATTTGTCCGGTCTTATTTGCCCCAACCTGTATAATATGTGATAAGACAATGAATGTATACGTACATCCACAATGACGATAAATAAAATTAACACTCTTATAGATGAAAATTATTTGTTTTTGGCCCTACAGGTTTAAAACTAACAAGTTCAATAAAACTACCCAACTTTTTTAAGCTGACCAATGAGTGAGCCTGGGTATTTTGTAAGGGTTGTAAACAGGGACAATGGACGAAAAATTAATTAAATTCTCTCTATGATAATATGGTATAGATAACAGAGAAAACTTGAAAATCCATTGTTCTATTCCTGGTGATTTATTTTCTAGAATCTTAATAATAGCATAGCTTTTCTATTATCATTAAAAGTTAAGCTATTATATAGATATGGCCAGTTCACCAATAACTTTTAAAGGTTGACCGATTTTTTCTGTAGGCCAACCTAAACAATTACAACCCAATAAAATCGGTCAACCTAAAGTTTCTATAGGTGGACCTAAAATTTCCAGAGGTCGACCTTTGTCTTTTGTGAACTGGGCTTTAGAGTCTGTATGTTCGTCCATACATTATTGTTAATTTAGGCATGTTAGAGTTGTCCTATAAATTTCAAAGGTTTCACGGTTTTACAATTTTTATTGGGAGAAGACAATGTATGTTTAATTGATATATATCCCAAACGATACTAAAATTTATTTATTGCAGCGTATTATAGACATCATTCTGCGGAAAGTAAATTTAAAAATTATAGGTTTAATTTTGGTTTTGTTAACCCTGAGGAGCCGAAGTCCTAGGCTAACAATTCTGAAATTGTTATTATAATTTTTTATTTTAATATTCATATGAAATTGTCTAATTCATAATAATATACATATTTTTCCAGTATGGCTTTGAACCGGTTTATTCCAGCGGATATTAATTGGTTTCGAAGACATACTTAAAATAAATTTACCCCTGTTGTAGATTAAAATTATTGGTTGGGCACTCCTTGTTCGGAACCAACCAATCAAAATTACATAAAAGTACCCAAAGCTAACTATTGAGCGTTGATGGTAATGAAACATTGAGTACCTGTATGTGTATAAATGTATAAATGTGATTTACTTTTTTATGATCCCTACATCCATATGGGTATGGTCTACAAATTGTAACATTAAATAAAAAATGTTTTGATTTATAAGCGAAGCTTTCTACATGAAGAGTTGGAAGGTATTAAATTTTACTGGTACCTAAAATTTTATAACCTTTGGATGCCTTATTATATTTGGTCAATTTTATTTAATCTGAATTGGTTGGTACAAACATGTAGTGTCAAAACTTTTCCACTGATTATTTTAATCTACAAAAAGTGTTCTGTTTTTTTATTGATAATTGTCTACAATATGATACATTTTTTTCCAGTATGACTCAAAACCTATTAAATCAAGAGGGAAAAATTAGATTCGTATCCACACTGAAATAGTTATTTATCGCATCGTATTATAGACAGCTTTCCGCGGATTTAGAAATGTTTAATTGTAAAATTAAAAATAATGCAGAATACTTGTTATAATATGATACATGATTTTTTAGTATGATTTAGAACCGATTCTAATCCAGCGGATATAATCGGTTTCAAATCCATACTGAAAAGTATTTTACTAGTCCTACTATACAACTATCTTACATATACACAATAAGTTTGCCTGATATTGTATCATTTGTTGATATGTTTATTTCTTAAACAAGGATGACAACATCCATAAAAGCGAAGCTCTGAAATGGAAGGACAAACGACAATTAACACTTGTAGATTGTCAGAACTAAATTAGCAGAATATTAATGAATCAGTACAAACAATATTGTAAGTAAATTTGTTGCAAAACTGCATAAATAGATGAGACTGTTTAAGGACATTCTTACAATTTTGGGACTTGTTTATAGAGATGCTTTGCTTATAACATTTTACCTTGTTGTATTAGAAATCAGTTTTCAAAAAATCAGAAGAATGGGATAATTTTAACATACAAAAATTTACAAAAGTTAAAAATCGACATGTTTCAAATGGACGTACGGACATTCTGGTATTGATTATAGAGTTGCTACGCTTTCTAAATTGTACCTAACTACTACAGGAATCATCATGCAAAGTTTGGAATCGATAGGACAATTCTAACCTGTTTAAATTAACGAAAAGATCTAGCTCTCTGTGACGGACGGACGGACCGACCCTAATTATAGAAAAGCTTCGCTTTTAATATGTGTTTTTATCATTATTGTAGTCCTATTATCTAAGTAGTAAGCGTTTTTTGTCTGTCCCAAAGGATCTTGCTAACCGCTGAACCGATATTGTTTTCCTTTACAGTGAAGCTTCTTATAGGTCATGGGAAAGTTTAAACTATTTTTTTATTCTTTTGAAACTCAAATTTAATATTGGATGAGGTTGACTTTTCCCACTGCTAACTTAAGTGCCCCTAGAGGCTTCTAGGGGCGTAACCGCTAGTGTAATAATAAATTAATAATAAAACTGAAACAACATATAATACTTGAATTTTAAATTGACTTATCCCTTTAGACATTTTCTCTCTGATTATGATATACCTTTGTTCATAAATGGGGGTTGGGAATGAAAAAGGGGAGGAATATGACTCTAGTATATATGTGACCTTCGTCGCATGAACTACGAAGCGAGCCGTGTGATATGTGTTTGTGTTAAAAGTAAATGTTATTTTAAACAAAAATATGAAAACAAAGTTATCAATTGATTTTTTTTGCAGTTACATGAAAGATATTTTAGCAATAATAATCTCGACATTGTATGATCAATATAATGAATATTTTTTGAATATAAAAATGTCGTGGTTTTTAATGCTAAATCATAAATCACCATTTTACCAAAGATCAAAAATAATAATAAACAAACAAACTAAAAAGAAATCAAAGTGCAATTTTTGAAAGAATCCTAAGGTTAGAATTTTATTACTTTGTTTTATTTTATTTATTTAATATTTATATTTGCGGGAATTTTTATATTATAATATATGATATCAACCCAAACATTTAGTAGGGTATAGTTATGAGGAAATGGGACGAGTATTACAAGATTAAATTCGTAACCATGGAGTAGTGGGGATGGGGGGGGGGGGATTGTTAAGAACCTGGTATTTTAAGAAATAGATATAAAGCTGGTTCTACAATGTATTTGAATGCATTATATGATTAAAACTAGCTCTGAGATGCCAAACACGCCGGCTAACAAAACTGGTTTTAATATTATGATTATACATTTTTATATTCGTAGAAAACTGGATATAATACACTATGATACATGCTTTTTAAGTATGGTTGAGAACCAGTTCTAATCCACTGGATATTAATCGGTTATGAAACCATACTAGAAAATAATTTATAATTTTATATGCCATTGTCTTTCCCCTACCTTAAACATAAACTATTAGAAACGTTTTAGAGTAAATTAGATAAAGTCACAAATCTTAATTTTAAATCAAACCTTTTCTAGATTGAAGGTAGACCCTTTCGACTGTAACATTTAACTCTGATAATTTTTAGGCAAATTAAAATAGCAATATTGATTTAATTAAAAATAGTCTAAAATCATGATTAAACAAAGATCGTTTTTCTGGCTTTATGCTTAAAACTTACATGATGCATATCTATGAGCAAAGCTTTAACATTAAAAAAAATTCAACCTGCTCATGTACTTTTGATGGGTTAATTTTGTTATCATCATTTGGTGTGTAAATCAATATATCATTTATTGTCTTATCTCTTAAGATCCCTGATTTATATCCCTCCCTAAAAAATTAAGTATATAGGTTAGTTTAGATTATCTGCAATAAATGTGTCAGCTCCCATATTAATAACCATAATCTAAGTTTTGATTATGTTTTAATAACATGTTTTGGTATAATTAGCTGCTTTAATATTAGGTTAGGTTGTCACATTATTTGTGACCATTTGACAATATGCATTTATCATTATAATTATATCTGCAAAGACAAACATTCTAAAAACTAAAAGTTAAACTTTAAATAAGAATGTACACAAATAACAAGTTTGATTATCTTATGTAAAAGTAACAAGATATCTATGTGTCTGTCTGTGTGTACCGAAAGATCCACCAAACCGCTTCAACGATATGATTCTCCTTTAAAGTGTAAAGTCTCATCATTACTAAAACACTTGGGTATACTCTCTTCCGTGACAACGACTCTAAAGGGGCAATTTATCGTATTTTTACAGTAGCTTTTTATAGGTTATTTTAGGTTAGGTTAGGTGATTGCCCCACAGGGTTAGGCAATTGGCTCCGCAGGGTTAGAACCTTGAAATAGGAGAAAATCTAATGTGAAAATACAATGAATCGCCCCTTAAGAGGCGTTGTCACAAAAGGGACTATACCCAAACATTTTTATAGGATTCATATTTTTTAACGAACATAGCGAGTAAGGGGCCAATTGGACCATAAATTACACTGGTACACACGCTTGTCTGTGTTACGATTTAATGAAGCTTTGTAAAAATCAAGTAGGGAGGGGGCATTGGACTGAAAATTTTACTTGTCCCAAGGTTGTGTAATCTGTCGTTTGTTGGCTCATGAACTGTTTTTAAAATAATTTATTGAGTTGTACAAACCAGTCTTAACCTATCTACTAAAAAGTTTAACTTTAAAAAAAAAGGTTTATTAAGGTACATAAATAAATTTATCGTCCATTGTCTTATTCCTTAAGATTTCTGTTAAAAACGAAAATTTAGTCTGTAGTGAAGACAGGGATAGTACAATCCAGGGAGGGAGGGGACAATGTGCTGTTTATTATTCTTGTCCTGGTCACACCGCGTTATACTAGAGACTTCAAAAATTTTACAGTCTGCTGCTATGTCTGAAACATGACACTAATAGTGAGCGTAGTGGGAATGCCTTGGCCTATAAACAGGCGCAACTAAGTACCATGCATAGTTGGGACTTCCAGACAAAGGTGGTGCAATCATTTTGGGTATAGTTAAAATGAGTTGCTGTTTGTTAGGGATAATTAACACAGAGGAAGGGGCCATTGGACCATAAATTACATTGGTACCCAAGGGCGTCCCTGCTGGTACCCAAAGTTTTTTTTAAACCCTGTGATCTTATTTGTTCAAAAAGTTTTATTGAATTTTGATTGGTCCAAAATTTTCAATAAATATTTTTTTTCTACAGAAATTAACAAAATTACCATTACTATAGATTAAAATTATTAGTTGAAACATTTACAAGCTTTTAAAGAACTAACCTATCTAAATTTAATTAAAGTACCTAAAGTTCTTAATCCAACGAATATAAATCATGATCTTAAAACTTTGGGTACTTGTGTAATTAACAGTTCAATTTCCCCTCTTTGTTCATTTATTATCATTAGGGGCAGGGCTACTCTATATATCTCTTTGTATTAAATATAGTAGTAAGGTTTTTAAAAGCGAAGCTTTTCTATAATTAGGGTCCGTCCGTCCGTAACGGATAGCTTTTTACGTTAATTCAGGCACGTTAGAATTGTCCCATCGACTTCAAATTTTGCATGGTGATCCCTGTAGTAGTTAGGTACAATTTAGAAAGCATAGCAACTCTATAATCGTTAACAGAATGTCCGTACGTCCATTTTCAACATGTTGATTTTTTCACTTTTTAACAACAAAATATGATCTAATTATCCGATTGATCTGCTTTTTGGTATACTGATTCCTGGGACAACAAAGTACAATATCATAAGCGAAGCAACTCTATAATCAAGTCATAAAAATGTAAGTATGTCCTTTAACCTTATCCCGCATCAAGCAATTTTAACAAATTTACTTATAATTTTGCTTCGACTATTATACATTTATATTCTGATGACTCAGTTCTAAAAACCTTACAAGTGTTAATGCCCTTTTGTCCTACCGTTTCAGAGCTTCACTTTTGTGGATGTTGTCATCCTTGTTTTGTTTGTAACCTAAGATTTTGAAAGCTACCGAACTGATTGAGTTCTTTATTTTAGAGAATCTTCACATTGGTCTTACTTTTTAGGATGGTTTTATGCTATTTTGTTTCCTCCCTACCCCTTCAAATACAAAGCTTCTAAATGTTAGGTATGCAGCCGCTAGTATATCAAGTGTCAAGTAATCAATAGATTAACACAAAGATGACAACATACATAAAAGCGAAGCACTGAAATAGAAAGACAAACGGACATAAACACTTATATAGTGTCAGAACTGAATAATCAGAATATAAATGTATAAGAGTCGAAACAAAATTGAAAGTAAATTTGTTGAAAAACTGCTTTATACAGGATAATGTTTATGGACATACTTACATATTTAGGACTTGATTATAGAGTTGCTTCGCTTATAACATTATACTTTGTTGTCCCAGGAATCGATATATCAAAAATCAAATCAATCAGATGATTATATCAGATAAAAATTTGTTGTTAAAAAAGTTTAAAAATCAACATGTTTAAAATGGACGTACGGAAATTTTGGTAATGATTATAAATCTAAATCACCATGCAAAATTTGAAATCGATAGGACAATTCTAACATGCCTAAATTAAAGAAAAAAGCTATCCATTACGGACGGACTGACCCTAATTATAGAAAAGCTTCGCTTTTAATAATAACACAAAAGCTTACACTTTTCTTCAATTCATTGTTTTTTTCATTGATCTATCCCTACTCAACTTAGATTTGTTATGTAAATAAACCACACGGACGCATTTAACAAGGACAACATCTACACTTTACTTAAGAACAAGAATGACAACATCCATAAAAACGAAGCTCTGGAACGGTATGACAGACGAACATTAACTTTTATAGAGTATCAGAACTGAATTTACAAAATATAAATATAAAAGTTTTGACAAAATTATATGTATTTTTTTGTAAATACAGAATTCTGTTTAAGGACATACTGACTTTTTTAGGACTTGATTATAGAGATGCTTCGCTTATAACATTGTGTTTTATTGTATTAGGAATCAGTACTTTAAATTTCAGATCAATCGGATGATTATATCAAATAAAAATATGTTGTTAAAAAAGATAAAAATCAACATGTTTAAAATGAACTTACGGACATTCTGGTAACGATTATAAAGTTGCTACGCTTTCTAAATCTTACCTAACTACTACTGAAATCATCATTCAAAGTTTGAAATCAATAGGACAATTCTAACTTGCCTAAATTAACGAAAAAAGCTATCAGTTACGTACGGACGGACCGAAATTTATGATAGAAAAGCTTTGCTTTTAAAAATTAAGTCAAGTAGCGCAGATATAATTAAATCTATCTATACATTTATTACCATGAACAATTTATCTCTATGTAGTGAAGCTTTTTTTGTCTATAAGATGTGCAGCTACATAGAACTAACTATTATATACCCTCACCCAAACAAATTTTGAAAGTACATTAGATCCCTAATTTAATAAACCAACCAATCAGATTTCATTTAAATTCCCCAATGTTGTTTGGCCAACAAGTAAGAAAACGTAAATATAAAACTTTGGGAACAAGTGTTTTAAACAGCTCATTGTACTCTCTTTTCCTCTCTTTTCCTCTCTCTCTCTGTCTCTCTCTGTCTCTCTCTCTTTCTCTCTGTCTCTATCTCTCTGTCTCTCTCCTCTCTCTCTCTCTCTCTCTCTCTCTCTCTCTCTCTCTCTTTCTATCTATCTCCCTCCCTCTCCCTCTCTTGCAGAAAATCTAGCTGACAATTTAATATTAATAAGGAAAATTATGTTCATGATTAGCGAAGCAAATATTTTAAATTGATAGTCTAATAAGAACTATCATATCCATACTAACATAACAATAGCATTCTTTAATTATTTCTAATAGAAGAAATACCGCAGCAATATATGTTTCTTATTTTAATAATATACAGCTATGAAATAAAAGTGCACTTCAAACTAGCTATACTTATTCTAACCAAGTACAATTTCAACAATAAGTAGCACAGCAAAACCAGCCAACTATTTATCGTGCAAAGCTTGAAACTAATGCATTGCAATGGGACAAAATTTATTAATTACGGATGTACAGACCTAACCTAATTACCTCCTAAAAACTCGTGGTATCAAGGACGTCCAAGCTTTTTTTTTTGATAGGGGGGGGCATAGACGTCCAAGGGGGGGGGGTAATGGGGCGATCACCCCCCCCCCCCCCCCCAAACGAATTTGGGGGTGCCGTAGTCACCCCCAAAACTTTTTTCATTTTACCCCCCCCATTTAAAATTTACCCCTACGCCTACGGCACCCCCAACCATTTAGGAGGGGGTATTTACCCCCCCAAAATAAAAAATCTCTAACAAAAAAAAATTTTACCGCGCTTCGCGCGCATTTTTAATACTAAATTTTTAATAAAATTAAAATTACCCTCCCCCAAAAATTTTACCCCGGGGGGGTAAACAAATTTTACCCCTGCCAACAGATTTCAGGGGGGGGTAATTACCCCCCCCTAGCAAATTTTACCCCCGGGGTAAAAATTTTGGGGGGGTAAAAAAAATTCGCGGCGCGCTTCGCGCGCCATTTTACCCCCCCCAAAAAACGAATTACCCCCCCCTTAAAAAAATTTTACCTCCCCCCCCAAAAAAAAGCTTGGACGCCCCTGGGGGGGTAGTCATCCCTTTATAAGTAAAGTTTAATAAAAGTATAGATTTTAATCCAACGAATAGATCAACGTGATTTTAAAACTTTGGATACTTTACCCTCCTCCCTGAAGATATTTAAATTGATTCTATAGTCTAGTATTCTATAGTATTCACAAACTGGATATTTCCACCCTCCCCTTTTTAAATATGCTTGCACGCCCTTGAACAAGAATGACAAGCATGCATCTTTATAAAATAAAAACGCATTGAATACTACGCTTCTTAGATCGTACCTAACTGTTTGAATCATCATGAAAAGTTTGAATTTGATAGAACAATTATGACATATCTAAATTATTCAAAAGAGCTATGCGTTTTGAACGGACATATGGAAAGACAAACCAGAATTATAGGAAAGCTTTTAACTTTTAACAATTGTTACTTATGCATAGCTAACTTCTTTTCTGGGATCGAAAGGGAAAAGACAATGGCCGATGATTTGATGCACATCCCCAATGATGGTACACATAATTACCTCTTCTGTAGATTACAATTATTGGTTGAAAGTCCCCAAAGTTTTCAACGAAGTTTGCAATGAATAAGAAAACATTATCATAAGACTTTGGGGACTATAGTAATAAACAGCCCAATGTCCCCTCCCTCCCCAACTACTATACTGTTTTTTTTTCAGAGAAAGAGGGGACAATGGGTTGTTTATTACACTAGTCCTCAAATTATTATAAAAATGTTTTCTTATTCGTTGGCTTTTCAACTTTGGGCTCTTTAGTTAATTTTGATTTGTTGTTTCATTAAGTTGAAAGTTCAAACGTTTCAACCAATAATTTTAATCTAATTCTACAGAAACGGTGATTTTGTGTATAATCATTGGGGAAGTACATCAATTTATCAGCCTTTGTCTTATCCCTTTAGATCCCTGTTTTTTTTAAAGCGACTTTGTATAATTGGGGTCGGTCCGGTTAGCTAGAATTATCCTATTGATAATCAACAAATATTAAATTTTTTTATAAATATGTTGTTGGCGTAGAGTTGGCGTAAAACTTGTTTCTTGATGTAAATGAAGGGAAGTGGGTTATAACTTCAGAAAAAAGGGAAAGAGATTGTGGGGAAATTTTCACTTAGAATTGTTTGTTAGTATCCAATCCCTTTTCCCTGGTTTTACTACTTTGGAGCTTCGCTTTTGTATGTTTCCTCGTCAAAAGTGAAGCTTTTTATATAGTTAGGGTCTGTTTGTCCGTACATAATGGTTATATTTCATTAATTTTACATGTTAGAATGTTCTATCCATTTCAAACTTTTCATAATTATTTTATAAATGTTATCAGAAAGTCCACACATCCATTTAAAACATTTTATTTTTATCAATTAGTTCAAGTGTCCTTTGGTATGTTTGTTTAGGTGAAATTTTGGAAAGTTGAATATAAGGGGGGGGGGGCTGAGGTGCATTTCTGATATTTGTTTTAGTAGACTGATTTTTAGATGATGCTCTTACTTGAAGTAGCCTAGCTAAAAGATGACCAATATCATTGGTCAACTGTCTATAATTAATACTACAATTAATCCTTCACAGCTTAGAATATACCTGCTTTTCAGAGACGTATAACATTGTCAGTGATAAAAGGGATAAAAACAATGGATGATACATCAAAATACCCCTTCTAAATTCTATAATTATTGGTTAAAACGTTTGGACACTGCTGGTATATTAATTGACTAATCAAATTTAATAAAAGTACCCAAAGTGTAGAGCGAATGAATTAAAACTTTGGTATTATTGTAATATACAGTTCAATGTCTCCTCCCTCTCTTTTTGACCAGGGAGGGAGGGGACATTGGGCTTTAAATTACGCTGGCACCTAAAGTTATCTTCGGTTGACAACACTTACAGGTTTTTCTTATTAAAGTTTGAATGTTTTTTTTTATATTAGAAGAGTGCAAATTTTTCAACCAATAATTTTATTCTACAGTAGGATTATCTTGTTTATCATCATTTGGGATATGAATAAATGTTTTGTCCATTGGTTTATCCCTTGAATTCCTGTTAAATCTTTAACGTTTTTTCATTCATTGGCACAACAACTTTAGGGACTTTTTTACTCATTTTGAGTCTCCAAATGTTTTAACTACTAATTATAATTTACAGAAGGGGTAATTTTGTGCATCATCATTGGAGATGTATGTTAAGGCGGGTTGATTTTCCACTTTTTTGTTTACACAATTTTTTTAGTAAAAGTCCCCAAAGTTGTTAAATCAGCGAATGAGTAAACGTTATTAAAAAACTTTGGGGACCAGTGTAATAAATAGCTCATTGTTTCCTCTCTCTCTGGACAATGTGGTGATAAAACTTTGGGTACTTTCTTATTCCCTACTTTGACATTGGGCTGTTTATAACACTGGTACCCAAAGTTTTATGATAATGTTTTCTCATTCGTTGGTTTAATAACTTTTACAAAATTATGATTGGTTGATTTATGAAATTGAGTGTTCAAACGTTTCAACCACTAATTTTAATCTTCAGAAGGTGTAATTTTGTGTGCCATTGATATGTACATCCATTTATCTGCCATTGTCTTATCCCTGTGTTTCATTATATATTGCTATTTTCTTCAGGGATCTAAAGGGATAAGGCAAGGGCCGATAAATTGTTGTTGTATATCCCCAATGATAATACACAAAATTAACCCATCTGTAGATTGAAATAAGTGGTTGAAACGTTTGAACACTCAACTTTATGAACCAATTAATAAAAATACAATAGATATCCCTAGAGCTGGCGAGACAAAGAATAAGGAAAGGTTAATATAAAACTTTGGGGAATAGTGTATGAAAATGCCCATGGTTTTACCCTCCCTGTATTTTATTTCTAATTAGCGGCTACACCCCTAAAAGCCTCTAATGGGGGGGGGGGGGGGACGAATCAACTTCCCTTAATATTCAATTTTAGTTTTATAAAGAAAAGGTAAAAAACAACTTTTCAGGACTGAGTCATTTAAAAAAAGGTTTTAGTAGGATTATAATCAATGTTACTTTGTGTTTCGTGCAAAAAAATTGGTGACAGCTAGGAGTAAAAAAATTACAGTAAAGGTTGCATATTTGTGTAATTTAAAAAGAAATTTTGTAAATCTAACATTCAAAATAAGAGACAAAAAAACTTTATGGGGGGGAGGATGTTAAAAAAATATAGAAACTACTTCAAAATATATCACAATATAAATCTTGATCTTAGCTACATTATCAAAAACAAAAAATATTGTTGCATATTCTGTGTTCTTTAGTTTTTTTTTCTGATATATTATTATTATTTAGTTTAATGTATAATTTGTATAATTGAATGTTGAAATCAAATATTCATAGATATCTAATTAATAGTATTAAATTTTTCCTTATTTTTTGCATCAAAGGGGTAGTTGCAAGAATTGCATTTAAACTTGAATTTAGTGAACTGCATATTTTTTTATGTTAATAGTTTTTCTAGAGGACATACATTTGTAATAATGTCAATTTTCTTCCAGGGAGTTTTAAAAATATCAAGACTTGAAAATTATATATGTTAGATGGTATTTTTGTAACTTATGTTTGCCATCAAACTTTTTTTAATGCACTAATGCAACTATCCCTTTAGATATTACATGTTGATTTGTAATCATTTCTAATTAGTATACCTATTGTCAAAAATTAATTTAACACAAAATTTTAGAATCACTTCAATGTCAGGTTGTTATTTTTTTTAGTCTGGTGTTGAGGTGGTTTTGAAAATCTTAAAACTACATCATAACTTATTTTTAAATTGTTGATGAACAGTTTTTGATGCAGTTACCACACAAACAAAGAAATGAGAAACCAAGAAAGAGACAATTTTCAATAGAATAACTTAATTAAAAGATTGTTACATAAGTACAAAATCGTTTATGATAGTTACTTCTGTTGACCCATTTGCACAACTAGAACAACCAGAATCTTTTGAAGAGTACCATCATTTAATTTTATAGTTTTATATTTTTTAATTAAATATTTTTTAATTTTGTAAAATTTATTGCTATTAAAATCAAAATATCAGAATTATTATTTGTTTAAATAAAGAGTATGACTATTTGTCATTTAGAGTCAGATTAGAGTATGACTGTTTGTCACTAAAAGGCAGTTTAGAGTATGACTGTTTGTCACTAAAAGTCAGTATGGAGTATGACTGTTTGTCACTAAAAGTCAGTTTAGAGTATGACTATTTGTCATCAAATATCAGATTAAAGTATGACTGTTTGTCATCAAAAGTCAGGTTAGAGTATGACTGTTTGTCATCAAATGTCAGATTAGAGTATGACTGTTTGTCATCAAATGTCAGATTAGAGTATGACTGTTTGTCTTCAAATGTCAGATTAGAGTATGACTGTTTGTCATCAATTGTCAGATTAGAGTATGACTGTTTGTCATCATATGTCAGATTAGAGTATGACTAATTGTCTTCAAATGTCAGATTAGAGTATGACTGTTTGTCATCAAATGTCAGATTAGAGTATGACTGTTTGTCATCAATTGTCAGATTAGAGTATGACTGTTTGTAATCAAATGTCAGATTAGAGTATGACTGTTTGGCATCAAATGTCAGATTAAAGTATGACTGTTTGTCTTCAAATGTCAGATTAGAGTATGACTGTTTGTCATAAATTGTCAGATTAGAGTATGACTGTTTGTCATCAAATGTCAGATTAGAGTATGACTGTTTGTCATCAAATGTCAGATTAAAGTATGACTGTTTGTCACTAAAAGTCAGTTAGGAGTATGACCATTTGTTATCAAATGTCAGATTAGAGTATGACTGTTTGTCATCAAATGTCAGATTAGAGTATGACTGTTTGTCACTAAAAGTCAGTTAGGAGTATGACCATTTGTTATCAAATGTCAGATTAGAGTATGACTGTTTGTCATCAAATGTCAGATTAGAGTATGACTGTTTGTCATCAAATGTCAGATTAAAGTATGACTGTTTGTCTTCAAATGTCAGATTAGAGTATGACTGTTTGTCATCAATTGTCAGATTAGAGTATGACTGTTTGTCATCAAATATCAGATTAGAGTATGACTGTTTGTCATCAAATGTCAGATTAAAGTATGACTGTTTGTCACTAAAAGTCAGTTAGGAGTATGACCATTTGTTATCAAATATCAGATTACAGTATGACTGTTTGTCATCAAATGTCAGATTAGAGTATGACTGTTTGTCATCAAATGTCAGATTACAGTATGACTGTTTGTCATCAAATGTCAGATTAGAGTATGACTGTTTGTCATCAATTGTCAGATTAGAGTATGACTGTTTGTCATCAAATGTCAGATTAGAGTATGACTGTTTGTCATCAAATGTCAGATAAGGGATTAACTGGGCAAATTTTGAGGGTCAATTTAATCACAGATTACGATCTTAATCACCTGAACTTTGCTCACATTGAGTCAGATTCGTCAGATTATAATCTGAAATCCCCCCTGACAGATTAAAAATTTGGCGGCAAATCCTGAGTAATCTGAGTTTTAGTACCTTTTTGCGCAAAAACACAGGTTTTGTCAGATTACAATCTGACGAAATGTAATCAAATGTCAGAGTTGATTGATGAGGGGCGGGCAGATTAAAACCTGAGGAAAACCTGTCAAAACTCAGATTAGACAAGGTTTTGTCACTACTTGTCAGATTTAAAAACTACTAGGGAATAATAAGATTAATACCAGTTTTGTTGTTCCAGTCCTTCGGACACTTAGAGTTAATAAAACTGGAATAAATCTTTCAATTTTAAATTTTGCTATCCGCGGAAAGCTGTCTATAATACGATGCGATAAATAACTATTCTAATTTTAGAAACCATGAAGCAACACAACCTGGTACAGAAAATTTCAAAGTATCAGATTCTGACAAATCTAAACCTGACTCGAATGACCGCTGGAATTTAATTCCCCTGACCTTGCCTGGTCATGTCTTGGAAAGCAGGTAAATATAATCTAAAGTTTCTGAATTTTTCAAAAGATCGCAGAGTCCCTCTGCAATAGAAAGAAGCTGGCAAAAGTGCCTCGAAAAAAAAAAATTTCGGCGCGCTTCGCGCGCCATTTTACCCCCCCCCCCAATACGAATTACCTCCCCAAAAAAAATAGCTTGGACGTCTATGCCACCCTATGTAAAGCTTACAGTAAAAGAAGGAAGATAATTAAAGCCCCTCTACAGATTATGACGTCATACGATAGAAGAACCAATGAGAGGCCAGCATAGATTTTACCATTGCTAAATTACAGTGTATAATGGCCTCTCATTGGCTATTCTATCGTATAACGTCATAATCTGTGGAGGGACTTTAATCATCTTCTATAAGGAAAACTAAATCAATTCAGTTTTCATTGAATCTAAATATTCAGACAAAAAATTCTTAATACTTTATATTATAGGATGAATGTGCCTTCTTTCAGGTCTGGCGAGCAGAGTGATGGCTCCGAGGTTGCGCAGGAGCCAGGACTTCGCTTCCCCAACTCTCAGATGGTCTTGGAGGACTATATCAACCGAGACTGGCTGCAAATGTTGCCTGGACGCAAGGAGAAGACGGAGGGACTGATCACCGTCACCTCAACTATTCTCATGCTAGCGGCTGTTGCTATAGGGACTCTTGGAGGTACTAAACATTTCCTAATATCTAGGAGATGGATCATTTTTAATGTATCAAGTCTGGACACAATAGGCATATTTTTTTTCATAGACTAAAAATGATATCTATTGTAAAAATCCATTCTTTCAGGAAATAACGAAATAATACATCTATTCACAAACTTTTTGTTATCAAAAAACATGTAATTCACGAAACGGTTCTCCTATACAGGCTAGCTTCTAATAGGTCCTGGTATGGTTTATAACTATTTTGGGGAGGGTACCACAACCCTCAAAAGGAAAAATCGCTTGTAGAAAAATATTACACCTCATTATTTTTTTCTTTTAAAAACTTAAATCTAAAGTGGGGGGGGGGGACTTCCCCTCCACACCTTTAAGACCTCTAGGGGCATAGCCGCTAGTTAAATATAAGATATTAACTCAAAAACATACAAACTATGAAATTCAATTGAGATCTTTCATTTAATTGCTTTTATCACTAGAAAATATCAATATATCATACGAACAAGCAATAAACAATCAAAAAAAAAATAATTTATATATCATTAAAGAATACACATTTTGAACTAGGAAATGTATTTTACTTGAAATAATTGACAAATTAACCAGACTATTCGAATTTAAGACGTCCAATTTACTGACCACATAAAAAATAACAGCTATGCATATTTCATAATAATGTTCATTATTTGTAACAAAACAGTTATTATACACTTTTTTCAACAAGGAAATATTTATATTTTATTTGTTGAAATAAAAACTATATGATTTATTTAATTTTTAAAAACACAAAGTGCCTAATTTAAAAAAAAAATAAAAACAGGGGGTGGTATAATTTTTTTTTTTTTTTTTGCCAAACCCTGTAAGACATATACCTACAGTGTCATAACCTTACTGGGCTAAAACAAGTACTAGATATAACCTAACCTAACCTAATTTTGTAAGAAGTTTATAGTGCCTGACGCAAAAAATGGCGCCATACAAATAACCAATGATTGGTCATTTGTTTCGTATGACGTCATTTTTTATTGACACTAAAAGCTGCTTCCATTTTTCTTCAGATTATCAACTAAAACTTTTTTTAAAAAGTTATCGTAAAAAATACAGTAATCTGAAAATATTATGTTGAATTTAAGCAACTAAGCGTTATAGAACAATAACTTTTTGCGTGATAGAAACATATTATAACCGCGGAAGTGAAAAACTTAATGCATAAAATCATATTACTTTAAGAATTAAGTATTTTATATTACAATTAACATATGGTTAACAAGTATATCAACATCTGTAGAGGGATATTTCAATAAACTAGTCATAACGAGAAAAGTTATTTATTGCATCGTATTATAGACAGCTTTCCACGGATATTAAAATGAAAAAATATAAGATTTAACCAGCTTTTGTAGCCCCGAGAGGCCGAAGGCCAGGGTAACGAAACTGGTACTACTTTTATCATTTTTATTTTTAAATTTGTGGAAAATTGTCTGTAAGACGATGATATACATGATTTTTCAGTATGGCTGAGAATTAGTTTTAATTGGTTCCGAATCCATTCTGGAAAATAGCTTCTTTGCTGTGCCCCAAGGGGTAATTAAAAAAAAAATAAGTAACTCCACACAACTCCTTAAAAAAATAAGAGGGATTTTTTGTTTTTTGGGGGGTTGGGGGTGTCCCACCCCCCAATAAAATAGCTTAAATCCAAAACAGGACCAGTAGATATATTCCCTGATAAGTAAAATCCAATTGGTTCAGTGGTTACCGAGATCTTAAGAGACGGACGGGCAGTAGCTACTTTGTATTATAGATATATAGTGTTTGAAGCAATTTTTTAACAGACTCACTTTTAGCAGTTACGGACATACTTTATATATATATATCTTTAGGCCAGGATCAAATTAATATTATGATTCTAACGTTGCTAAATTTACTTGCATGGTCATTACTATTGTTACGACTAAAGTACAGATAGACCCAAACTATAGAACAACATCGCTTATTGAAATTAAACCAAGTAATTCAAGATAATTTAGTAAATTCTCATCTATGCACTTTTAGTAGTGCAACCATTCTAAAATTAAGATACGTCCGTAAGTCACTCATTTTTAGTAAATGAACCTTATCTTACTTGTTTATTGACAGAAAACTGGTACTTTCTCTCAAATTTCATGTCTAGCACTGAAAACCTACTCGAACCCCATATTTTCAATTACATTGAGGCTGGATAATTTTTTTTCATATGCCTAAACCCTTTAGAAAGCAAAGCCTCTACCTGCGTTGTATTAATCCTGCTCGATTTTCCAGGACCCATACAACCTAACCTGACAAACATACGAAAAAATACCTCCCTTATTTCAATTTATTTTAAAACAAGGATGGGGGGGGGGGGGCGTCCATAATACACCCCTTACTATTCATAACAAGGATGACAACATCCATAAGTAGCGAAGCTCAAAATTTATTGATAGACATCAGGAAAAAATAATCTTTTGAGTATGTTAAAAAGACATAAATGAAATAAATCACGAAACCTTTTAAAAATGTTTAATACCTTTTGAAGCATTAAGCTAAGAAGAAAAACGTAAAATCTAGGAATCGATCTAGCACCCCAACCAATAGCAAGTCTTTATCAAACTTGGTGAAAATATGTATAATGTTGACTTAATTAATCCCTAAAAATTCCAGCTGTTTATCTTGAACAGGAGTCGAAAAAATCATGAAAACTTGAAAAACTAGGAATCAATCTAGCACCCCAACCAATTATCATTTCTTGAAAAAATGTTATAGTAATGTGTAGAATGTTGAATTAATTATTCCCTAAACATTCCAGCAGTTTATCTTGAACAGGAGTTGAGATAATCATGAAAACTTGAAAAAACTAGGAATCGATCTAGCACCCCAATCAATATACAAATCTTAATAAAACTTAGTAAAAATATGTAGGATGCAAGTTTACTTAATCCCAGAAAATTTCAGTTGTATGTCTTGAAAAGGAGTCGGGAAAATTACAAAAACAAAAAAATCTAGGAATCGATCTAGCACCCCAATTAACAAACAGAAGGACTAAACAATGTATAGATTAGATGCGCATATGTCATGGGAATCTTCACTAAAAAAATCAGCTGTCTATCTTTAATAAGAGCCGAGAAAATCACGTTTCCTCCACTCTGTCTCAGACAGACGGACAGACGGACGGACAGACGGACAGACGGACAGACGGACGGACGGACTGACGGACATTTCGAATTATAGAGTAGCTACTAAAAACTAATGAAATCCGCTAATTATTAAATCAAATCTTTAACTACAGACTGATAGATAGACGACCAGATATAAATCTATATCTATGGTAAAAATAATGTTGCCTTAATTAACATTTTTTAAATGTGCGTTTTTGCTACTCTAACTGTAAAAATATTTGTGTTGATTTAATGATTGAAACTATTTTCAATTTTTCTCATGTTATGACAAATAGTTGTATAACTCTTGGCATAATTAGTCCACTAAACCTTGGAATCAGGGATCTTAAGGGATAAGACAATGCTCGATTAATTAATGTAAATCCCCAATGATACACAAATCAATACATTGAAACGTTTGAATACTCAAGTTAATGAACCAACCAATAAAAATGTAACAAAAGTTCCCAAAATTGTTTAGTCAACGAATAAGAAAACGAATAAGAAACTTTGGGGACTTGTGTGTCCCCTCCCTCCCTGTATCATTGGGATAGGTCAATGAAAAACAAAAGTTTTTTCTTAGGCAACAAGGTAAACAACAAATAGCGAAGCAAAAAACGGACAAATTGCTCTATAGAGCATATGTCCACAGAAAAGAAAAAAGAGGCTTTGTGATTCTAAAATAATAAAAAACCACGAAGCCTTTCAAAATACTCTATGATCATAACCCAAACATTAACAAGTTAATATGTCGATTTTAGAAATGATAATAGATTTATCTCCCACTTACCTATCCCCTTGTCTCTGTATAATTGTTTTACAGTTTTATCTTTATTATCTTTTAGAATTAGCACAAAAACTTTATTTGCTAAAATTAGTTACATTTGTTAAAAGAACCGTAACAGACATTTAATAAAAAACTACAAAATATTTCGGATCATCATGGAAAGAAAACTAAGTAGTGGGTTTTGTCGTATTTTCACAGTAGCTTTGATAGGTTGTTTTAGTTTTTACCACTTTTACGGTAAAATTTTACCAGCCTTTACGTTATAAAAAGTGGTAAAAACCTTGGTAAATTTTACCGAAAAGTGGTAAAAACATTTTTTCTGGTACTTTCTCACGGTTTTTACCACCCGTTTTTACCACAATTTTCGGTCAAATTTTACCAGATTTCCGGTAAAATATTACCATTTTAGGACGCAAATTTATACCAGATTTCGACCAATTTTACCACTTTTTTGGTAAAATCTTACCGCAAATTTCTGTAAGATTTTACCGAAAAAGTGGTAAAACTGGTCAACACCTGGTAATATTTTCGTCCTAAATTGGTAAAATTTTACCGGAAATCTAGTAAAATTTGACTGAAAATTGCGGTAAAATCGGGTGGTAAAAATCGTGAGAAAGTGGTAAAAAACGACCGACCCTAATTATAGAGAAACTTCGCTTTTAAAAATCGAAAAAATTATAAAAATTTTTGTTGTATTTTTATATTTATTTAACTTGAACATATAATAATAATTAACAGCAGCCGTTCTCAATGTCGCGCAGCTGAGGACCCTTGGGTGCGCCGCCAAACACACAAGTGTTCTTGATTCTACTGCTCTGGCCGAACTGTTGCGCAACCTCCTGGATTTGCTGGGCCAACTCTCTAAAATAGAAGTTATTTTAAAGAAAACTTTAGCAAGGTGATAAACGCATGAACCTCGGGGTTAAAAAACTGGTTTTAATCTTATAATTATACATTCTATATCCGCGGAAAGCTGTTTATAATACGATGAAAGAAATAACTATTGGACCAATGGTAAAAATACATTATTGGTGCCCAGGTAAACTAACAACTAATTTTAATTTACAAAAGGGGTATTTTGTGTATCATCAATTTATCCACCATTATCTTATCCCTTATATTTCAACTTTCAAAAAGCGAAGTAGTGGGTTTCATTATATTTTCACAGTAGCTTTTCTTTTATTTCTAGCCCCTGCGGTGGTCTCTAAACCTACGTGGCAATCATTAACATTTACCTAACCTATCAAAAGCTACTGTGAAAATACGATGAAGCCCGCTGGTTCTTTTTTTCCATGATCAACACATTTTACTTGAACTAGGCTAGGTATATATCCTACTGGCTGACGTTTGGATAAAATTCAACCAATAATTCGAGCTTGATACCTCCTCATCCAACTCAGATCGTACGAGTTAGATACATACCCAGGGAGGTAGGAGACATTGGACTGTGAATTATACTGATACCCAAGGTTTAATATACACCTTCAAAACTTTGGGAACTTACAATCTAGCAGTGTTCATATTTCTCAGTGTCCAATAATTCTAATCTACTGAAGGGGTATAGTTTTGTTTATCATAATTGTGAATGTACACATACCTGAGTTGGTTGTCTGACCCACTGCCATCCGTTTCTGAATGCTGATATGTCAGGCACCACACACAACATACTCTCTTGGCATCTATAATAAGAATTAAGTTAGGTTAGGTTAAGTAAGATGGCCCCGCAGGGATTAGGTTTTAGGTAAAAAAGGGAAAAATATACATAGTTTTCTTTAAAGTTTATGTCAGAAAATGGTAAAGTTGTCAAGTAAGGTTTTTGTTTGTTCGTTAAGATCTCGCTAACCACTATTTTAGGGAAACTTCATGTAGGTCCTTTTAAAGTGAAGTCTTTAGATAGTTTAAGGCTATTTTTATGCCTCCCCCATAAAAAAAAATCAATCACGTACCTATACATTGTCTCGCTCTCCACATCTCCGAACCACACCTTGAGGTTGGGGGTGAAACACTCCCCGGTCAGCTCGAGCATGGCCACGTCCCCACCCTCATTCAGGTGCAGGGAGTGGACCACGGGCACGGGGGTGACGGGGGCGCGCACCGGCCCCATTCCCTCGTAGAACTGATATTCAACCTGGAATAAAATTGCTCATTAGTTAATTAGATAATTACAGGGATATAAAGGGATAAGACAATGGCTGATAAATTGATGTTCATCTCTAATGATGATACACATCGTTACCCCTTCTGTAGATTACAATAAGTGATTGAAATGTTAGGACACTCAACTTAATGAACCAACCAATAAAAAATCAATAAAAGTACCCAAGGTTGTTAGGCCAAAGAATAAGAAAATGTTATTTTAAAACTTTGGGGGCTAGTGTAATTTACAGCCCAATGTCCCATCCCTCCCTACTAAATATCTAATCTATAATACAAAGTAGAACGATGTCTGTCTGTCCGTCCGTCCGTCCCTTAAGATCTCGGTAACCACTGAACCGATCAGATTCTACTCTTCAGGGAATTTACCTACTTTATCACCTCTTGGGGCAAAGCCCCTAGAGGCTAGGGGCGAAGCCGCTAGTTAAAAACAATAGGATCACAGTCGCCTTCAGATATATATTTTGGTTAACAAAACTGGTTTTAATTTTAGAATTTTTTATTTTAATGGAAAATTGTCTGTAAAAAACCAGATTTTTTAGTATGCCTGATAACCGTTTCTAATCCAGCGGTTATTAACCGGTTTCGAAGCCATACTGGAATAACAAGTACGATTCTATTACCTTGTCGGTGGAGATAATTGTCCAGTTAGCGCCGTCATTCAGCATCTCCTTGTTGGGCTCTTTGGGACATGGGGTAGCCTAAAATAAATAAATCAAGGGGGGGGGGGGGAAGTTTGTACAGTTATAGGAAATGAAATTCAGTACCAAATTTTGCCCTGGCCGTTTGGGCTTGTTTTTATAGTTATCAACCTAATTCTTTTTGTAAGCGCTCTTATATGATTGGATCTACCTGTAAAACTTTAAAACTTGAATTTTGGGACTTTCCCTTAAAGGGGCTAGTGGAGCAAAAGACCCCCTAAAACAAAAATTTTAAGTTCTGAGCCTATTTTCAGGGATATTGTGACGATTTTTTTAATGAAAACACTTTTTAACAAAACCGAACTAAGTAGCCAATACAAATTTCATTTTGGGACTTTCCTTCTAGGGGCTAGTGGAGCAAAAGGCCCCCCAAACACTAAAATTTTAAGTTCTGAGCCTATTTTCAGAGATATTGAGATGATTTTTTTTATGAAAACTTTTTTCACAAAACCAAACTAAGTAGCCATTACAAATTTCATTTTGGGACTTTCCCTTAAAGGGGCTAGTGGAGCAAAAGACCCCCCAAACACTAAAATTTTAAATTCTGAGCCTATTTTCAGAGATATTGAGACGATTTTTTTTAATGAAAACACTTTTTAACAAAACCGAACTAAGTAGCCAATACAAATTTCATTTTGGGACTTTCCTTCTAGGGACTAGTGGAGCAAAAGGCCCCCCAAACACTGAAATTTTAAGTTCTGAGCCTATTTTTAGAGATATGAGATAATTTTTTTAATGAAAACATTTTTAACAAAACCGAATTAAGGAACCATTACAGATTTTATTTTGGGACTTTCCTTCTAGGGACTAGTGGAGCAAAAGGCCCCCCAAACACTGAAATTTTAAGTTCTGAGCTTGGAAAGCTTCATACTGGTCCTGGGTAAACCTTTGATATACTTTCTGTAAGGAAGCAGCTTCTAAAATAATGACGTCATACATTACAAATAACCAGTATACATTTTATAATTGGTCAATTAAAATGTATACTGGCCTATCATTAGTAATTTTTAATGAATTACGACATTTTTTTTTATATAGACACTATAAGCTGCTTCTATTGTAATCAGTTATAGGTGCAACCATTTATGTTTTGCTTTATGGAAGCTTAGTATAGATGTATATACAGACAACTACCTCCCTTCCTTTTTCAATGACCTTTTTCGTCTGCTTTTAAATTATTTTCTGCTACTTGGCTGTGTTAATATAAGCGACACCATTAGTTGATTTTCAATGACCCAATAGAAAGGTTGCACAAGGCGGTTGCGATGGGGAGATACAGTTATTTAACCCTTTCTCCCTCTAGTGTTTTACTCTAATAAACATACAATAGTCTAATCATATAATTGTTTAAACTTTGTAAATGTTTTCATCAAGTGGAGAAGCTTATAGAGGCCAGAAAAAACAACTTCTGATACGATGCAATATAATTAAAATTATTAGGCACTTTTAAATATTCTGTCTGATTATTAGACTTTGAAAATTTTTAGACACAACTTTTAATTGGGCTTTTAACAAGGAAAGAAACAGGATTTTGAAAAAACATTTCTAAGTGAAAATTTTAAATAGGTGATACTATTTTAGGACATACTTATATTTTTAGGACTTGATTATAGAGATGCTTAGTTTATAGCATTATACTTTGTTGTCCTAGGAATCAGTATTTTAAAAATCAGATGAATAGGATGATTATTTTCCATAAAAAATTGGGTAAAATAAGTAAAAAATCAACATGTTTTAAATGGACGTACGTACTTTCTGGTAACGATTACAGAGATGCTACGCTTTCTAGATAATACCTAACTGTTATAGGAAGCATCATGCAAAGTTTAAAATCGATATGACAATTCTAACATAGATAAATTAACGAAAACAACTAACAGTTACGGACGGACGGACCGACCCTAAATAATAATAGGGCTTTTAATAATCCTATTATATAAAGTAGTATGCGTTTTTTTGTCTGCCCCGAAGGATTACGCTAACTGCTAAACCGATATTGTTCTCCTTTACAGTGAAGCTTCTTATAGGTCCTGGGAAGGTTTTAAACTATTTTTGGAGAGGGTGTCTTCACCCCCCTCTCCCCCCAAAAAAATTATTTTTTACTCTTTTGAAACTCAAATTTAAAATGGGATGAGGTCAACTTTTCCCTCTCCTACCTTAAGTGCCCCTAGAGGCTACTAGGGGCGTAGCAGCTAGTAAGTATATAAATAATTTGAGTGCAGTTCCTTGCTTTTTGATTATTATCATTTTTAAAAGTTATGTTAGTGTTCTATATATTTTTCTAACAGCTTTTAAAAATTGTTTCGCTCCACTTATGCTTGCCTTTCATCTTCAGAAAATTTTTAAAACCGAAGCTTTCATACATTTAGGATCATTTCTTCTGTAAATGATAACTCTGATATACATTTTTGAATAGTTATTTGATTATAAACTTTGAAGGTTGAATCCAGCGGCATTGGAACCCATTCCTAAGATCTTATAAAACATACTACTATAGCCTACTACCAAGGGTGAAATCTAGTCTCCTATGAAATTTATTGAATATTTCATGAAAACAATGACAAAATTAAAACAAAAATACAAGATTAATAAAATAATAAAAAGGTCTGCCATTGGCCAATTAATTTTGCCTGTGTATTGGCCTATCAATGGTCATTTGTATTGTATTGTACGACGTCATTCTTTAGGCAATATAAACAGGTTTCCTGTATTATGCAATTTTAGGACAAATTTTTCAAAAAAATCATACTTCTAATTATAATTCTGATTCAAGAGTTGTTCTATGATGTTTTTTTTATCGATTCTCTGATTTGTTGAGCTTCGCCTTTATGGATGTTGTTATTCATATTTTGTTGAACTAAAAAAATTAATTTTTTTTCGTGCAAAAATATAAAATTTCATAGCTTGAATTTTAAAAAAACCTTAAAAGTTAAAGTACTGTACTACAGGGAGGGTTTGGACATTTGGCTGTTTATTACACTAGTCCCCAAACTCTTAATAACGTTTTTTTTTATTCGTTGGCTTAACAACCCTGGGGACTTTTATTAAATTTTGATTAGTTGCTCATTTGGTTAAGTGTCCAAACGTTTCAATCACAAATTGTACTGAAGGAGTTATTTTGTGTATCATCATCATTGGGGATGTAATTCAATTTATCAGCCATTGTCTTATCCTCTTAGAAACCCTGAGTTTACTAGCACTAGATATGATCAATTATACTTGCAGCTTCCCCCTAGCTTTTTGTTAAATTCTATAGTGGTACAGACCGCCTCAAATTGTAGTTGGTAAATTCCAAGGAGGAGTAGGTGGGGGGTTGTAGTTTGGGTTACAATGATTTGGTGCAATAAAATGGCCTATCATTTTTAAAATTGAAGATTTCTGTAACAAAAAGGTAACATATTTAAGAGTAAGAATTTTGCATATTCTTTCATTTCACGACAAATAACAAAAAAAGATTCAATTTAGACTTGAATAATTGACTAGCCTCTAGGGGCTTTACCCCAAGAGGTAAATAAAAAAAAATAAAAAAATTTCTGGTGCTGCTAATTTTATGTGAAGTAGTTTCCCCAGAATTTTTAAAATTTTTTTTTTTTTTTTGGGGGGGGGAATTTTCATTTTTTGGGGGGTTGGGGGTTTCCCACACCTAAGAAAATAGCTTAAAACCACCACAGGACCAGTAGGTACATACCCTGAAAAGTAGAATCCCATCGGTTCAATGGTTACCGAGATCTTAAGGGACGGACGGACGGACAGACAGACGGACAGACATAGAAAATACTCAGTTGTCCCCTTGTCTGTTGTTAAGCTTCGCTATTGTGGATGTTTTCATACAATTTCCAGTATGGCTTAGTAACCGATTAATATCCGCTGGATTAGAACCTGTTCTCAGCCATACTAAAAAACCCTGTATCGTATCGTATTATAGAAGGCTTTCCGCAGATATGAAAATATAAATCATGTTATTAATACCATTTTTATTTAGCCTGAGCCTTCGGCCCCTTGGGGCTAACAAAACTGGTTTCAATCTTGTAATTTTCATATAAAGCTGTCTATAATACGATACAATAAATAACTCATCTTTTTTCAGGTTTATCCTACGCAGCATATTCAGCCTTTCAGGAATGTCATTCTTAATTTAATCTACAATTTTAATATAATTAATTAAAGGATTTTTAAAATTTATATTGAGGAAAGTAAATTTAAGATTTATGTGACAAGGTTTCGTGATTTTTATAAACCATTAAAACATAGTCTTCTAACAGAGAATTAAATTTAGGTTACCTTATACGGGCAAGGAAGCTGTCCATGACACTCTAACGTCAGGTCCAACAACCCAGAATAACTAAGGGGAGTTAAATTTCTCCTTTTCTGTCCAAACATTCGGGGTATTAGGATAAGTAACACCCATCAGACAACCAACTGTTTGATTGCACGACCTTTGCAAGATGGTTCTAGCTGTGCTTTGTAATGAATTTTTTTGGGGCCAAAGCATTCCCATACTCTTACTATTAATGTCACGCATCTTACATAGCAGTAAGTTATGACGAAGTGTTATTCCGAGGTTCAAACCTATCACCGTCCGAGGCCGAGCGGATGCGCTACTTGTCGCGGGTTAATTTAGGCTGCTTTTTCCATGAGTTTTAAGTGAAAAAAGTTCTTAGAAACTTTATTTACAAAGAAGCACTTAAATTTTAGGATTTATTTATTCTATTGTTTATTTCAAATACAATACACAAAGGTTTTGAATGTTTCCAATGCAATTTTGTAGAGTATTTACATTAACAATTCAAAACTGTACTACTTCAAATTTATAAAAAAAAATATTTAATATTTGGTCAATTATTCCAGAGAGTTTGTTTTACAATTTAATTAAATTAGTTTTTCAGTTTAATGATTAGAGTAAAACACTAGAGGGAGAAAGGGTTAAATAACTTTATCTCCCCATCGCAACCGCCTGTTGTTTTATGTTCTTTTGGATATACAAAAACCTTTGAATTCTTTAGATTATAAAGGGGGAGGTAGGTTGTGCCAAAATTCCGTAAATATGTGAGTTTTAAGGCTTAAAAACAGTAGCAGAACGATATTATTCACTACATATGTGTATTCCTTATTGAAAAGAACTATAAACAAAAATATTAGTAAAAAATATTTAGTGAATATTATCGTTCTACTACTGTTTTCCAGCCTTAAAACTCACAACTTTACAGAATTTCAGCACAACCTACCTCCCCCTTTTTTTATATGTTATATTACCATTTGTCTGTCATTCACCCAGTCAATCGCTTATTTTTAAATGTCACGCGGTTAATATAGCAACTGGAAGCCTTGACTTGAAAATAAAATATGTTTATATTTCTGTAGATAAGGTTAGGTTATGTTATATTAGTTACTGGTTATCCCCGCAGGGTTAGGTATTGGCCCCACAAAAGTAAAATAATTCGCCAAATAAATGTATAAGTATAGATGTATAACCAAGATAGCTATCTTGCTCAAGTGGTGGACACCTTTTTCGTCTACTAACAAATTGCTTTTTGCTCTTATCTAGCGACTTGGCTGTGCAGGTAATCCCCCTACCTTGTTTTCAATTTATTCAATATGTGGAGTAAATCGTCCCGCCCTATAAAAAAATTATGCAAAAAATGACCCAAGCTAAATATTTTTTCTGCAATGCAAAAATTGCGACCACACAAGCACTGCAAAGTTTTTAAAATCTGCAAAAAAAGACCTGTTCTTAAAGCTTTAGTGTGATCTCAATTTTAAAGATTTTTACAAAATTTCAATTCTAGTGTGTTGATATAAACCTGAAATTTACCAAAAAGAAATGGTGACAGTTGCAATTATAACATATGAAGGTGTAGCAAGTAATCTTCCAAAGTCAAAATTGCATACATAAATAATAGGGTTGGGCCGGATACTTTTTTGGCCGGATATCCGGTCGAATAACCGGGAGGTTTCAGTGCTCAATAGGCCCTTTGTTGGAAATCATATAACAATGACATGAGTGTATAGAGTTCATTCCGAGCCAGACAGACACAGGATCAACATTTTCTCTCCTCTCTAGTCATCCCTCTTCTAGACAGGTATTAACTGACATAAAATAATAGGATGTGTGTTAGTCTCTTTTGTAGGGCTAAGCATAGAATTACAGAAACTTTCCGTGGATATCAAAATAAAAATCATAAAATTAATACCAGTTTTGTAAGTACAGGCCGATCGAGACTTACAAAACTGGTTTTTTTTATCTTATATTTATTTATTTTATTATCCGCGTACAGCTGTCTATAATACGATGAGATAAATAACTATAAGTTCATCAAACATTTTGTCCTTAAAATAAGGGAAGATTGAAAAATCGACACAATGATGTAAACAAGACGACTTTAATTATAACGAAACTGTGAAATGAAAGGAAAATACAGAAAACATGTTAAAAATTAAAAAGAATTATTTGTGATCAAACATTAACTGTATAGAACAGATTTCCATCCGATTTTGTATAAAGTAGTCAGTTTTTTTTGTCTAAAGCTTAAGATCTACTACTGAACCGATTGGGTTCTCTATTTTAGATAAGCTTCACATAGTTCATGTAATGGTTTTAAGCTAATTTTTTTAACCTTCTCTGCCCCAATTGATACAGAGCCCCAAGAAACCAGGGGCGTTGCCGCTATAGCTAATAAACTAATGAGAATGGAAATCTATACTGACCACGTTTTAAAGATATATGCCAGGGCTTGGCATCCGTCCATCATCTGAGACTAAGCCTCAAATTAAAACACTTTGGATCCTTTGAATTTAAAAAAAAAAGAATTGTCATATTTGGGTCAGGTTTAGACTTCCAGCTGATTTTTAAAATTGTGAAAGGTAAATTTCATTGATGCTTACAGGTGACTGACGCGCGGCTGCCGAGCCCTGATAAATACAACCAATTATAACTCTAATTAATGGTTATTGTTAAAATTTAGTGAAAGTTTGAAATCCGAGGAACTCAATGGTATTCTAGCTGGAATTCAACATATTTTTCAACAATTTCAGTAAAACAAAAATCCGCTAAAATCCTTATTTTGCAAGTTGGACACCTATTACCCCCTTCGGGCCCCCACCCCACCCCCTCCTACAAAACAATATTTTAAAATACAATTTTGATTGTCAATTCTTAAAGTAAAGCCATGATTAGAACAACAAACGGCTAAAACATTTGGGGAGTGGGCGGAAAACCAAGATAGAAATCGTAGAATTTGAACCAATTTTAGAAGAATTTTATTCATTTTTACAAAAAATGTAATTAAAAAGAATAACATAATATTGTATTTTTTTTTATTTGTTTGAAATTAAATATGCCTCTAGTAATATTATAATGATAAAAGTTTTATGATATCGTTTTTTTAATGTTTTTGACTAATAAATCTAGTTTTTATATCATAAATTAATTCATCATAATATACTTTTTTATCAGAGAGAGAGAGAGAGAGAGAGAGAGAGAGAGAGAGAGAGAGAGAGAGAGAGAGAGAGAGAGAGAGAGAGAGAGAAAGAGAGAGAGAGAGGGGGGGACAATAGGCTGTTAGTCCCCAACGTTTTATAATGGCATTTTCATATTCGTTGGCTTAACAACTTTGGAGACTTTAACTGAATTTTGGTTAGTTCATTAAGTTATCAAGTGTACAAGCGTTTCAACCACTAGCTTTAATCTACAGAAGGGGTAATTTTGTGTGTCATCATTAGGGATGTACAATGTACATCAATTTATCGGCCATTGTCTTATCCCTTTAAGTCCCTGATTTAAAGCAAATTAATTTATTAAATTAATATCGAAACAAAAAAAGTTTGATATTTGCAAAGCGTTTGATGTTAAATTGTTCATATACCGATGAAAATATTATAATTAAATGATGCGATCAAGATTAAAATTTAGTTTCACTTTCATCTAACTTTGAAAATACATGTTTATAGAAAATCTATTTGATATATGATTTTTTTTTGTTTTTTAGTATGCTTCTTTTCTATATATAATAATAAAGGCTATGCCACTAGAGGCCTTTAGGGGAATTTGAGGATTTACGGAAGAGTGGATGTCGAACTCATATTTAAAAATTTTTGTTAAAAAAAGTTTTATTAAATTTATTTATCTGTTAAAAACATTTCGAGGACCTATGAGAAAACTGTCTAAATCAGCCAATAAAAGAATACTGACGGTACATTCAAGACATCTCATTGGTTGAAACATTTTACAGATCTTGGTAAGTAAGGACGTAATTTTTTTTCAATTTGTTCTTATTATGAGTCAACTATAAATTTTCGCATATCTTAGGAATAGGATAAAGCTTTTCCTGGGTAAATTAATTCGTGTAAAAATTTCTTCCCTCATATAATGTGAAAAATATGTCAAAACACAATAAGTTTTCTTTGACTAAAGTTAGCTTTCTAAACAATTAAATCGCCGAAAAAATTCTTCTTTAATTTTGTCGCCCGTATCTTGTATATAACAAAATGTAAACAATGGTTTATGTCTGTAAAAAATACCTTTTTACGATTGACAAAAATGGGGTCAGATGGATTATCTAGATATCTATAATACTAAGTAGCTTGATGTCTGTCCATCTGTCCGTCTGAAGCTTAAGATCTGGGTAACCACTGAACCGATCGGATTCTACTCTTCAGGGAATATACCTACTGGTCCTGTGGTGGTTTTAGGCTATTTTCTTGGGGGGTGGGACACCCCCAACCCCCTCAGAAACAAAAAAATCCCCCCCCCAATTTTTTTTGTAGAAGATTTCCTTGGTCCTTAACCTTTATTTTGATCACCTCTTGGGGCAGAGCCCCTAAAGGCTAGGGGCGAAGCCGCTATTATTATATATATTAGAAACATAAAATGATAAAAAGTTTGGTCAAACACTCAGTCCATTTTCTTGGCTCAAACATCTAAAATTGTCTACTTTTTGTTTCAGATAAATTTTTTGTCCAAGTTGGGAAAAAGTACTTTACTACCTCTCTATATTACATGACTAGCGGCTGTGCTTCTAGCATCTAAGTGTTCTGTATTTGAATGTACAGGGAAAAGCAGAACCATCCCAAGAGTTATATCTATGCAATAAGATAGCCTAAAACCACACCTATGTGAAGATTTTCTAAAATCAAGAGCTCAATTGGTTTAGTAGGTATTGAGATCTTAAGCTTCAGACAAAAATCCCTTACTACTTTATTAAATAGGAAAATTGGATGACAGCATTAGCAATGAAGTTTTTGTGTGTGATTTAATATTTAAAAATCTTTGATTTTTTAACTAGATCCAAAAGCATCGTACCCTAATAATATTTAGGGCCTTAATATCTTCAATAGCAGCTCATGTTATAGCATGAGGTTGGATCAACATTTCACCCTCTTAGTCATTTTACAACATACAGAAAATTGTAGAGTAGCCTTGCAAGGGAGAAAAGTAGATCCTAATTTAACTTCTATATTATTCTTCAAAGAAACATCAAATAAATAAATAATCCAGATAAATCTAGTTATGTTTAAAATGATCAACAATTATGTGCCTATAACTTTTCCACCAATAGTATATGCTTATTATTTTGCCTTCTTATTTATGATGAAATTATATTAGAACAAAATATAACCCTTTTTAAAATAAAGATTTATAAAAACATCTGGTTAAGTTTGAATTCAATAAGCTGAAGGCCACCATAAGAGTTTTCCACGAGTTAACACATGAAAAAATATGCCTTCCCCCATGTCATAATTTTACCCACATATGTGCAAATTAATATCCATCCCTTTCAAAATCTGTCTTTATGCATTTAGTCGTTGAATCAAAACTTAACCCTTTTTATGGTAATTCCTACAAAACAACGAAAAAAGTTTAAATTAATAGTTAAATACTTTTCTAGTATAACAATAACAATAGTGTGGATTTTCTGGTTTCAGAGAGTTTCTGCTTGTGATCTCATATAAGTTTAATAGTTCTTTAAGACCACGAGAACAGTTATTGGCTTAAATTTCTCAAGCATAGAACTTGTTGAAATCACTGATTCCATATTTTCATTTTTAACATGTGCAGAAATTAAATGTGATCACTTTACAATTTTTAATTTGTTATCTTGTCACTTTGTAACAACACCCAATGATTTTTCAAATGTCTCAAAGAGAAGTAAAAGGAGAAGCATTTGGTGATACTCTGCTTGGATAGTAGGCTCTGCCCAGTTAGCTGGGAAGTCAGGCCTATAAAATGCAGCCCATTCGGGCTCTACAGTCAGTTGTGATATAGCACGCAAAATCACCAGTCGAATTTCTTAAGGGATAAGTCGGGTTAAAATCTTTGACTAGAACTTAGCTTGAGTAAACTTCTCTCTGAGATTTTTGGCCAAAAACATACCTAAAATAAAATAGATTTTGTTAGATAAAATTATTCCGTTTCCTTAAAAATAAAAATCTGAGATATTAAAAACTTTGTTTATATTTTAGGTATAGGGGGGAAATAATAGGGTTTAAGCCCCTATGGGCTAATATTAATAGGTAGTTATTAAGATTAGGTACAAAGAATAAAATTTGTTCGGACCTTAAGATATCACAATAGAATCCATATTTCGGAATCGCCTGATGGATCTGAGGCTCTGACAGGTTTTATTTCTTTAGCAGTATAATTCCTATACCATAAGATAACACCAAAGACGACATATAGTTGTCGAAGGCTGGTTAGTGAACCTCCACTTTTCGTGGACTAAAGGGGATCTTACTCTGAGGTTGGACGGAATTTTATTTCTCAATTACTTTGTGCTAAGTTTCTGAGATAACACCACAGACGACATAAAGTTGTCAAGGCTGGTCAGCCGGGTCTGCACTCTCGTGATTACCTTTTCGAAGGTAAATAGATCTGGCTTATTCGACGAACCTTAGTACAAAATATTAGGGAGTTTTTATTTATTTTACGCCAAGACTTTAAGATAACACCATAGACGACCTAACGTTGTCACAGGTTGGTCAGTGACCCCGCTACATTACGTGGTAAGTCTCTTCGGAGATTAAAGGGGGATCTTACTCTATAGATCTTGGCCTAAAATATTTAATTAAATTTTATAGGGCATTAATAACTTAAAAGTTTGATTTCCAATAGACGTATGATCGTTGATATACATTCCTGAAACCGCTGATAACACAATATTTTCGGAATAGGGTTTTTAGGTAAATTATATATCTACTGTTTAGTAATCTATTATCTAGTGATTTGGTTTGAGTATAAATAGTCATTTCATTGGATGGTATTTCTAATCAGACAGATATTAGTGTTTCACTGAATCGAGCTTGGACCGTGACAGGAGGTGAGAGCGCTGCGTCTTAGCCATAGTAGTGTGACTGAAGGGCGCGACTGTTCCGGGAACCGGGTAGTGAAGCATAATAATTGGTTCCGTTACCTACGGATTAACCCAGGTAAGATTTAACTTTTTTTCTTTTTAGGGGAGAAAATGGCTTAACGCCACTAAAATCTTATCAGTAGAAAACATCCATAAAAAGCAAAATATAGTAAAAATAAGTTTGTCTACTAAAAATAGAGGCAACAAAAGTAAATTTATGCTCCATTACGTTCTAAAGTTGATAATAAACATTTTTGAATTAGTTATTATTAAATTTTATATAAAAAAGAAAACTCTTGATCAGTCAATAAATCAAAATAATAATTTTTATGTTTATGAAGCAAATTTCTCAATTAAAATTGGGGAAAATTTGAAACTTCTATATCAAGCAGTTAAAAGATTAATTCAAAATAGATATAATTTAATAAGACAAGACAATACAGCTATAGGAGATAGAGATATAAATAGGAACCTTGATAATAATTCACCATATGATAGTCAAGAAGTAAATCCAGAAATAGCAGGTCCCTATACCTTTAGTCATTTTGGAATTAACAGAACTTTAGACAGGTTTCCTGAGTTTAGAGAATATTTAGGTGGATCAATAATAGTTGGAAATAGTCAAATTGATAATATCTATCATTCTGACTCGGAATAAAGTTTAAAAAATATATAAAAATATAAAAAGTTGGGAAGTTGAGAAATTTTTAACTACCTAACATCTTAAAAATTGTTTTATACATAGAACACAAAAAGTAAAACTCAGCAATAAACCAAAATGGAAGATAATATTATCGATCAAATAGATGATGAAATATTAAATCCACCACCCTATAATCCAGACTATCAACCTGGACTAAATAATGCAGTAAACCATTATTTAAGACTAGATGAAATAGAAGATGAAATCGAGGAAATACCTCGCGTACATGTTAGGCCAGAAATTAGGGCAGCAACAGCAATGCTTGTACTAGGCAATAGGCGACATAATAATCGCATAGTAACTAGGCCTCAAATTCATGTACAAAATACTCCTACAATACATGAAAATGAACAAAATATCCAAATAATAAAACAAGAGCACAATACTTCTAAACCCAAAAAATATGTAAAACCAACATCTGATTTTTCGGGCTATGAATCAGACTCTAGTTATAACAGTGAATATTCTGACAAAAAGAAAGATAAAAAACATTCTGAAAGGCCTGATAGAATGTATGATCCTCTTAATCCTCATGGTCATGAAGATCAAGAACGCCATGATCAACATCATGATAGACATGGCAGTCGTTATAAACACGAAAAGGACAAGTCAAAGTCAAGACATAATAAGGATAAAGACAATAGTCACAAGGACAGACAGAACTTCTCCATGCCAAGAAGAATGAATAGACACGACGACAGTAGTGGTCCTAGTTCTAGTACAAGTTCTTCAGACACAGAGTCAGATAGAAGGACTCCAAGAACAAATAGAGATAATAGACATAGAGAGACATCCCAAGACAATAACTTACTTGGAAATATGTTCTCCCAGTCACAAATACACGTCCTCCAGACACTGTTACAGGCAAATGCTACAGCCACAGACCTAAATATTGCAAAAATATTAAAACTAATACCAAATAACTTAATCTGGGGAAGTTGTCAACATGAACGCATCTTCAAGCAGATAAAAGTGCTAGGTAAAATACCTAATAGCTACGGGGAAGACACCAACCCGTATACTTTTTTTAGCACTTTTAAATACTTGGAGGAATATGAAGACCCTTTCACCCATAGTTCATATAATAATATTCTTATTCACTACTTTAATACAGAATCAAGGAATAAACTAGATATGCTAGAAATAGATCCTAATGCCCTTAGTGCTCAGGACTTCGTAAAATCAATCTTAACTACCATTGGGGCAGAATTGCTTAATCCTCAGGATTATGAGCGGAAATTCCATACCTATAGAATTTCCCCAGAGGACGAAGACAGACCTAACAGGACAGTAATAAATTTGGCAGCCATGTTGCAAAAAACAGGCAACAGTCAAGAAAATCAAATGGCCAAACTTAGGGAAAAAATATGTACCTATTTAGTACCACCATTATTACAATCTGCATTTTTGTCTGCTACAAACGTTCCTAACTGCTCGAAAGAGACAATCTTGAGCTGGTTTAGTAATAATAGAAGCTTTTATACCTCAGCAATTGAGAGAAAGAGAAAAATGGACAGACAAAGAAATGCAAATGTAAACCAAGTAGGTAAAGAGGACAAACCAAAAAATGACAAACCAAAAAGTGAACAAAGCAAGGCCAATAATAATAATAATAAAGGGGGAAATTCTAAAAAGGACAAAAACCCCACACAGGAAATATCAACCCAACCAAAGCCTACTTGCGAACACTGTAAAAAGCCTCACTGGAGCAAACATTGTCTTAGGCATCCAGATCCAGCAATAAGAAAGGCAAATGCAGAATGGTGGGATAAAAAGACCAAAGAAAAGGCATTAAATAACAGGATTGTATGCCTCTTATGCAATTCTGACACCCATGGTAGCGCAGACTGTACGACGTACCCTAACACAACACCGGCGCAAGAACAATGCCCACGTTGTATGCATTATGGCATTACAAGACGACATCATCCTTTGTCGTCTTGCAAGCTTCCTGCGCCGGCGGAAAAAAACGGCTAAGGCCGCCGAGTATATCTCAAGAAATCAAAAACATACAACTTATAGAACAGTTACCGTATATTGCGAATTCTTGGGACATACCCGGCACCCCTATCCAAGGGAATAATTTACCTAATATAGACGGAGCCAAGTTAACCATTCCATTTTCAATCTCTCTAAGCCTAAACACAAATCATAATAATGTAGATAAAGAGATAAAAAATGCTGAAAATTCAGATATTAAAGGTCCTCTAATTAATAATGTAAATAAAGAGATAAAAAATGCTGAAAATTCAGATATTAAAGGTCCTCTAATTGATAGTGTAAATAAAGAAATAAAAAATGCTGAAAATTCAGATATTAAAGGTCCTCTAATCAATAGTGTAGATAAAGAAACAAAAAATGCTGAAAAATCAGACACTAAAGGTCCTCTAATTAATAGTATAGATAAAGGAGTAAAAAGTGCAGAAAATTTAGATTGTTCCACGAATAAAGATCTGGTAAATAATAAAATTAATTCTGTAAATAATACTACAGAAAACAAAAGTGGAACAAATAATACTCAAACAATAGAAGGCCCGTCTATAGAAAGTAATAATATTAAAGAAACAAAATCAGAAAGCATATTATTAAGCTCTGATAAAAAATTAGCATATCTTGATGAAAAATCAACTATAAATAAAGTAGATACTGAAAACCAAAACAAAGAAAAAACCGAAATCCAAAATAATGAAAATATTACCTGTCAAAATAATGAGATCCATGACTTACAGGCCGGTCAATCTCTCCAGGGTAATTCTGAACAAAAAAGCAAATTAAATATTAATACTAGCTCCACGGATTCATTAAATCCAAAAGTCTGTGTTAATGAAATAAAAAATGTGACTGAAACGCTTCCATTAGACGATAATGATTTAAGTAATCTTTTTAATGAAAATCCTTTAATGGAAGATACCCCTGAATACGATATAAATGAAACGGACTTATTAACCGAAATTACAGGTTTAAGTAGGGAAGAAATAAAAGCTGAAATTGACAGAATAGATCTAAGTAGTGATACAGACTCAGATACAGACATGAGTGACTTAGACAGTGGCGATTTTAGCTTAAATGAGGATGAAGCCAATCCTCCCTCAATATCAGTATCAGGGTTAGATAAAATTTTTGAAGGTTTTGAATATAATGGCAATAAAACCATAGAAGAACATTTAAACGGTTTAAATCAAACCATAGCAAAAATCGACTTGGACTTAAAACAAAATACAGGCGAAAAAACAGAGGTCCAAACTATCTATACGGGAAGTATTTACCTGGAAACTTTAGAAGACCAAGACAGGATAAACAATGGGCCACGTGAATCCGATGAAACATCACGGTCATTATCTGATTTTGATAAGTCTGAAAGTAGTATAAAAATTAAGTCACATTATAAAAATGCTCTAAATTGTGAAAGTCGCGCAAAAATAGCTAAAGCAGTTTCCTTTATTAGCTATCTGCACGACTTTCCTGCTCAAAACAAGTTCATGGCAATATTGCTGGTCCTGCTGACAATGCTTATATTGGGTCATTCTCTTGCTCCGATTGGTCTGTTGGCATTAATATTATTTTATGTCAACATACCAAACGGGAGACAATTTCTGCTTTATTTAGCGGAGCGCAGGACCGACATTATTGATATGGACAAACTTGAGGAAGCAATTACTATAAAGACAATAAAATCCAATCTTGGCGTCCTTGACAAGATCCAGATTCCCATGGCAATAAATGGCAACAAAATTATTTTTGAGTTGGATACCGGGGCATCCGTCAATTGTGTCTCCGAAAATTTATTACTAAAAGTGTTGCCAAATTACCATGAGATGGAACTTTGCTCGGCTTATAGGCTTTCCTCCGTCGAAGGAAAGCCTATAAACGTCATAGATGCAAGGCGCCTGGGGTGTGAGTTCGAAGGTGTGGGAAAAGTGTTCTTAGATTTTCATATACTAAAAGAGAAAAATATATGCCTATTAGGACGCCCTTTCCTTGTCACATGCAATATTAGCATGCAAGTGAAAGGCGAGCGAGTTTTTATTGAGTTAAACCCAAATAGAAGAAAAATAAAAAACCCTTATGCAGTTAATTTACACAAATTAGATATAGCCCAAGGGGAAACAAAATTAGTTGAAATGGAGGTCAAAAATAAAAATAGTAGTGAACACTTCATACCACACCTATCGAATCACAACCATCAAATTAAACTTAAATACAGGGTTTACAATATTCGGAGGGAAGGGAAGGATCAAATCGCTGTGTATGTGGAGAACATCGGCAACAAACCATTGGTTCTTCATGAAGGAGGATTTGTGATATCTCTACTCCCTTTCCAACCTGAAAACAAAACACAAATTAGAATTAAAGGCTTTGAAGCTCCAAAAATGGGTTCAATAAAATCAATTGCAATAGTAGGAAAGAATACTAGAATTAAAGAGCAGCTTAATAAAATAAATAAAAATTCTAGCATAATTTCCAGGCTCGGCAAGCATCTTATTAAACCCATCCTAAATAAAATAAGAAATACATTTAGATATATTAAAAAATATAGTATGAATATAGTAAAATATATAGTAGATAAAATACCATTTAAGATCGTTAGAAAAAACTGACGAAGCCCCACTCTAAGATCTTCAAAAAAGATCAAACTTATGTTAAAATAAATAATGTAATTTCTAAAGTAGAAATAAATAATGTAAATTCTAATGTAAATAGTACTAATAACGAAGAAATAAATCAGCAACAAAATGAACTCAGTCTAGAAGAAATAGCGGATATTTTCGGGGATAATAAAGAAGGGATAGAATTGACTGCGCCCCTACCCCCACCTCCACTAAATCTAGCACAAATATTAGAAAAGTTAAAATACATAGAAGACCAAGATGTAAAACTTAGGGTAGCAAAACTTTTATTAAAGTTTGAGAGCGGTGCTTCTCATAACTTTGATATCGGGGAAAGTATAGAAGAAATGGACTTTCCATGCCCCGAAAATTATGACAAAAATACAAAAATTTATAATTTGTCATTGACGGATACTTTGCATTTAAGATATTTTATAGATCTTTGTTTAAAATTAGACATAATAGAATGTTCCCCTCCTAGTCAACAATTTGGATCGCCTGTTTTCCTTACCAGTAGGAAGGATAAACAAGCCCCTCCCCGAATAATAATTGACTCCCGGGGGGTTAATGCAAGTATACCTTATAGCGTGTCATCGATCACAATGGATCCGATGAACACGCTAAAAAATCTACTGCCTAAAGTAAGATATGGAACTTTTGTAGATATAAAAAATGCCTTTTATAACTTGAAATTATCTCAGAAAGTATTAGACAGCGGTGTGTCCTGCATAGTTACCAGCTTCGGCTGCTTCCGTTTCAAAAGGGCAATAACGGGCTATGCAGGAACACCTAGCTTATTGTTGCACTACATACTTTCTAATATTCACCTTAACAAGATGAAAATAAATGAGATTATAGAACTATTGCTAGTTTGGTTCGATGACCTCTCAATCTTCTCATGGCTTGAAGAAGACATCGAGGAACACCTTGCCAAACTAGAAATATTTCTAGAAAGACTTAATAGGCTCAACTTAAAACTAAATCTAGATAAATGCACTTTTTGTACAGATTTAACTAAAGATAAAGTAGTAGTACTAGGGTACGAAATTGGCCAGGGGCGTATTACAATGCCCGATAAAAAGGTCAAATATATCATGCAGCTAAAAGCACCAAAGAACTTAAAAGAACTCCAATCATTTATTGGAAATCTACAATATTATCGCAGTTTATTACCCCTACCTATTCATGGCCATATGAATGCTCTATTTAAACAGGTTAGAAACTTTGATTGGGACCCCGAGGCAGAGGGCCATTTTAACGCCATTAAGGAATTACTCGCCTCGGATGACCAATTCAATGAATCTACCAGGAATGTAGATCTTCAACTGTTATACACGGATGCCAGCAAGCATGCCATAGGGGCAAGCTTGCTGGGCTTCGAATTAAAAGATCTTTTTGAACAGGAGTTTCCTACATTCCAAGAAATGCCAATAGAATTAAATGAATACTTTGGCAACCATGAACAGATAGGGGTATTGTTCAAAGACGCAAATTATTTAAATTTATTATATCAAATAACTATCTTTTTGAAGCTAGATTTATCTAGTTCATTCGAAGGATGGTATAAAATATTTTCAAATCATTTTACTATGTATAGTCATTTAAGCTACCTTTTAGAAGTTACCTCTGACGGAATAGAGAGGACTAAAAAGGAACTTAATCAGTTGTATATAGAAAAGATCAACTGTCTTAGAGCTGGGGCGCTCGACTTAAATAATCCATACGTACAGACATTCCTGTTACTTTCATATAGTGTGTTTACAAAACACAGAATAAGATTAATTTACCTGTCAAGTAAGGATGGTTCAGTTCTCGAGTCCTTTGTTAGCCAGCGGTTTTCGGAGACCTCGAGCTCTGAAATAATAATTTTTATTAATAAAGAATATTATTATTATCTTGGAGTACGAGAAAGTTTTGAAAATAAACAGACCACTTACAAAAAGACAGTAAAAAAACTTAGATGTCTCGGACAGAGAAGTCTATACTCTATTAGAAAAAAGTATGAAAAATAATTTAAATGATATTGGCTTAAGAGGAAAAATCTTAGGTTTCTTTTCAAAAACAGTGGCCCCCAAGGTTATGGAGACCACTGGTATAGTGTACTTGGAAATTTTAGCCATCTACGAAGGACTTACGTTCTTCGAAGTGGAAATAAAACAAACAAGAACACTTATATTAACAGATAACGTAGCATGCTTCAAAATTCTCAGAAATAAAAAGATAGAAAATCGTAAATCCAAATTGGATTATTTGAGCCAAAAAATATTGTATTGGTTCGGTAAAGCTGTTTCTTTCCTTAGTATTCGAACAGATGAACAATTAGCCGATTTTATTAGTAGATTAATGCCCCATGCTTCTGAAAGGCTAGACCTTCAGGTGGAGGAAATAAAACCAGTCTATCAAGGGGAAAATTTTGCAATATATGACGCAAATCCCATTATTCGAGATAAGGAAAGTTTCATAAATAAGGAAGTTAAAATTTTGGCAGTAACAAGAGGTAAAGCTGAAGAAGTATTAAAAAGATATGAAGAAATGACTAAAACAGCTAAAAATAGGAGAAATAAAAAAGATAAAAAACTTGTTAAAAAACAAGAGGAAACAGTTAAATCCAAATCCTTGCCACAGCAATTAATGGATCAACTGTTACCTAAAGCTCCTACAATAACTAAAAGCAATAAAACTACCGTGCAAAATAACATAGTTAACTCGGATAAAAATAAAACTATCCCTGTCCCTGAAATGTCAGAAAATAAAATGAATGATTCAAATAGTGTGAACACACAAAACAGAGACACACTTATCTTAACAAATTCACAATCAAGGGATATTTCCATGAAAGATAAAAATGAAATAGTTTCATCACAAAAGTCAGAACCAAATATAGTTATAAATTCCCCAATTATTCCTGAAGGAAATACAGTTCCCATAAATAATCCAATAAATATTTTGCCAGAAAGTGATCAATTTTTAGTAAATGACCCCGTACCTACCCTCCCTGAAATCTCTGAGAAAAATACAAAATCAACATTTGAAAATTCAAAAAGTACAAATAAAGACATAAGTACAGATAGCATAAAATCTTTTTCTGAAGGGCTGTTAAATACTCAAGATCATAGTACAGTGGGACATAGCTCAAACAAGGCCATGAAAGATCAAAAAATGGGAAAATTTGAGCAAATGTTAAATAAAAAACCTGACAGGGAAGAAAGGGAACAAATGAGACAAGAAGTTATAAACAACTTTTTAAACCAACCCCATGATAATGAACAAAACTTATCTAATACAACTTTAAGCTCCTCTAAAGATAAAGAAAGTGAAATATTGTTGCCCAATGCCAATGCAACTTTTGAAAGATTGAGAATATTTGAAAGATCTACTTTTATTCAATTACAAATAAGAGAAAACTTATCAAATGATTTGAATCCAACCACACTTAAATACAAAAATAACTTATTAATCCTTCCCTACCCGCTATATGGGTTCTTAGTAGCCACTATGCACAGGGATATGGTACATGCTGGAGAATCAAGGGTATATAAAAATATTATATCCACTTTTTATGTACAATATAAAATGAAATTATTTAAAATAGTCAAAGCCATAGTTAGCCTATGTTATACATGTATAAAAAGTAAATCTAATCACTTAAGATTAAAAAGAATGACTTCTATAAATAGAAATAATCAATTTAGAAATAATGTTGTGGCTATGGACATTCTGGAATTTTCAAAGCTGTCTGACATAGACGGGATAAGAGGAATTTTGGTTTTTATGGACGTGTGTACCCAATATATTACCCTACATTTCTTGCCCAATCTAAATTATGCTGACATTGAAAATGGTATAGCCCAATATATGTTATTACATGGCCACGTTAAATATTTTTGGAGCGATAACGCCCCAAATATTAAAAATAGTAAAAGTAGAGAATTTTTAATGAATATTGGATCAAGATTTTTAGACAGTGCTGCTTATAAAAGTGCCTCAAGAGGCAATATAGAAAACAGGATAAAAATTATCCAAAACTTAGTAAGAATTGCTAGAGCACATTCGGATAAAGTTAAAATAAAAACAGCCCTATGTACAGTCATTCATATTGTAAATACAATTAAACTTATTGGCACCAAGCTAAGCCCTTATAATTTGCACTTCCTCTCCCTCTATGGCTTTGAGGGAGGGATAGTGCAAAATGATAATTTATTTAGGCCTAATTTCTTATTTGATGTACATTCAATGTCAGACAGATTTGAAAATGCCCAGACCCCTTTTCTAAAATTACACAAAGAAACACAAGATTTTATATATGCTAGACAAGAAAAAATTATAAAAAGATTAAACAAGAATAGGCATGATCATAATTATAAAGTGGGCCAGTTTTGCGTCTTAAGACGTGATAACCTAAAAAAGGTTTACTACGCAAAAAATAAGCCCCTATTCAACCTAATAGTTTACGTAATATTACATATAGGAAGACCATTAGTTACCATAAAGAATATATGGTCAACAGAAATTAGAAAGGTAAACCCTACCCAAATAAAGATAATAAAAGAAGATCTTATAGGGGATTACCAATTACCCGGTAAAATGGCTAGGTATTTTAGACTAATAACCATCCGGGACATTAAAAAATTCAATAAAATAAATAAAGCCAATAGAATATTAAGAAGTATATCAGACAACATATCTAGTTCTAGAGCAGACTCACTATCAAGTATTTAATAGTAGCTAAATTAAAGAACGATATCCTCTGGAAATAGAGTAGCTTTGCTCCTTTAAAATAATGAATAAACCCTACCTTCCAGCAGCAGTATCAAAAGTAGCAACTTCACAACTCTCTGGAATAGGTGGTAGCTCGCGTTGTATCTCCCGCCTCCTGCTGGAAACCTCGTACACTTCAGCATAAACAGCCTCGAACCCCAAGTCATCCAAAGGAATTGCCGGCTCACTCGTGGATCGACACAAGGGTCCCAAGGGATACAGCGTGGGAAGGGACTTGGACGTTGGATTGCGCAAGCTCGAAGGAAATCGCTCCAACTGGGCACTAGCAGCCAAAAATCGGCTATGATATTCAACCCAACCAGCCTTTAAGTTCATACATTCATCAAACAAACGCCTTTTATCCTCACAATCGGTCTTGTTTTTCTTCAGCAGAATCTCGTTTTCCTCCTTAGAATCCAAAATCTTCCTTTTTAGGCTCCTAACTTCACAGCCGAGCCAAAGCACATTTCCAAGACAAGAAACCTGAAATAAAATAAAAGAATTACTAAAATAGGTAAGACTAATTTTAGCTGGTTTAGTGAAACACTAATAAACTTAATAAAATAAAATAATCAGACAATAAAAACCCTAGAATAAAATGTGTAACCTAAAATCACGAGAAGTAATTGAAATAAAACAGAACCTATCATTAGAATTGAATATTATATATATGCAGCTACTTCAAATTTATAGACAGTTAGAAATTATACTTGAATTACTACAAAACAGTACCCCTAGTTCAAAAGCCTACACTGACCCTCTAGTAGAACATTGGAAAAAATCCTTCCAAACAGCGGTGTTCTTTTATAAGTACCTAAGAGAAAGTTCCAGAAAAGTTACAAGACCAATATTGCTAAAAGTACTTCTTCATATCACCAAAAGATTCTCAAACAAACTACAACACCCATTTTTTGAAAGGAGACTTCCATAATTTTTACTTACAAAAATATATCAATTCAGTTATATAGATACATATAAATTAAAACAACTACAATAAGTGAAAATATACGCATTGCAGAATAATTAAAATGTACCGTGACTCAATCCCCAGGTTGCGTATGCATTACGCAAGGAGATCCCTGGCCAGCTGCATCAACCATCACCTCACAGCCTATGATGCCAACAAAATAGCCCTAGAGTACATGAGTTTTCTCGAACAAATGTACAGGGATTATATAATAGTCTTGCATCACAGTCCCGACGAAGATCTGAGGAGCCAAGTGGCGCACAGGCTATACAAGACTGGTCAGTGGAGAGCCTTCGTGAAGAATCTCGTATACTGGTATCGAGAAAGCCCCAACAGCCAGCGACTACCACAAATCCTATACCAACACGCAGCACAATTGGATCACGAAATGGCGACTTTCAAACGCATATGCCTACAATATGAAAGAGACTTGTGGGATTTGCCAGAAAGGAGAAGACCTCGGTTTTACATCAGAAGACCAGACCAATACCACTACCTACCACACTGGGACGGCCGCAGACATACCATTTCCAGAGACGAGAGGCCACGATCCATCGGCAGCATGAATAGGCATCATTAAAACAACTGCAACTGCATAACATAGTCTTAGTATAGCAATAGATAAAATATTTATCCAACATTTAATCTTATTTAACCTATATTTTAACCAATATTTAACCATATTTAATCAATGTTATTAATGTCATATTTAATCAAATATATTAATTGCAAATTGTAATAAACTGTTATTTATTCGGGTACGCTTAAAATAAACAAGAATAGCATCGCTCCTATATATATAAAATAAAACTCTGTATAAGTAGATAGGAATGTAAGATTTAAAATTAAAAAACATGTGTTAATATTCAAACTTCTCATGAGAATAAAATTTTCTGTATCTCTTAAGTTCCAATGCATAAATATGCATTATTAACCGCTTTTAAAATAGTAAGTAATGTATGAAACTGAATAAAATGTTAATTCTATCTATCTTTCACTCGACTTTTCGACTATATCACTTTTCGCTCACTCTAGCTCTAACTCTACTAGTCAAAAGGCCAAAATGTCTATCGTCTCAAAATACTCTAAAGAAAGAAAGAAATTAAACTTTTAATACGTTTTATGCACAAATTTTTTCCATAGGTAATGCGCCAAATAGTGAAAAATAATAAAACTAAAATTTTAGAATAGGTACCTAGCTAAAAAAGTAACAATTTCGAAAATAGTCTAATTTTAATTTAAATAGCAAAAAAGGTAGGCCATATAGGCCCAAATAGATAATTCAAATAAAGACAGCTGTCAACAGCTTAATGAAAGGAAAATCTTAGACTATCTAGCCAGCAAGGAAAGCAAAATCACAACATTTTGAATGCACTAACACGGGCAGGATAGCAAAATTTACACAAAACCTTTTCCGTGTAATCAACGAAATCGCAGCTTAACACTTTCGCGATCATATACGCAAATGAAAATGAAAGTACAGCAGCAGCTGACAACTTGCAATAATAACCAACTTGCAATTTTTTCAAAAACAAGGAAGCAACAATGCAATTTTTAGCAAATAACAAACAATTAATAATTATTTTAGCATCTTTATTACAAATACAAATTAATCATCATAATCTAAAATCTCTACATTTATAACTTCGCCTTCATAAATAATATCAGCCCCACACTTTTCTTGGATTTCCTGGATGAACAGTTTTAGCTGCAGACAAACCTCATACAACCTTCTTTTAATTAAAGCCAAATCTTCCCTTACAATAGGACGGGCAAGTGCCAATAAACTGGAAATCTCAACACTTCTATTCCTCAAAACTTCCAAATCGTCAGCGCTAAGATTCCTCGTCCCAATATGTCTATTAAGGAAATCCAAAGTTTCCCCAAATTTTCCCCAAAAAGCCACACAATCAGCGAAGTTTTCCATTATTTCTTTACACAACCAATATAAACAACAAACTAAAACTACATTAATTAAATTATTTACAGGTAGGATTAATTTCCCACCAACAAATATCATGACAAAATAATATAAATTACAATAGGGTATCCAACTTTAACAAACATTCCACAAAATAAATTAATCATCTCCAGTGAGCTGGGTGCGGATTGATAAATCCAACCTGGCCAAATCACGATATAAATCCCATTTTCTCAAAACATCCTTTTTAGTATCAGTTTCCACTGGTCTGGACAACATCAGCTTGTTCAGGATAATGTCCAATTCAGCTTTAAAATAACGCGCCTGACATAAAGTGTCAGAAACATGCTCCTCGTGGGGCTTTGGACAATATTTCTCAGGATGGTATAAAACATCAATAACCTTATCATTCCTAAATCTCCACATTTCTCGCATGGAATGCCAGTAATCCATCCATGCTTCAAAGGATTCAGTACCAATCATGATTTAATACACTAATAAACTAAATATCTTTCCAACACTTCAATGAATTTAAACTAGTAAAACACGCCAAAATCAGATAAACAATCACGAGCAAAAAGCAACTCAAACCTGTACATCAAACCTGAACCAATGGATACCCCCCCCCCACAAAAAGGGGGAAACTTTGCTATAACAACAGAGAAAATAGATAACAATAAATATAAACTAAAATTAGCGGGAACTAGGCCAACTTAAAAATATTTTTTCCCCAAAGATTAAAATTTTGAACAAATAAAGATTAACCGGTTTTAGAAAAACAATTAAACAAAAACTTTCCTTCGAATACCTTCTTATTTTCTATAAATCTTATTAAAACCATAACAAAATTCATCTTAGACAAACATCCTACTACTTTAATATTCTTAATTTTTATATAAATTGAGTAAACAAACAAAATAAAATTTTAAAAAAGACTAAAAAATTTTATTAACACATAAAGTAACAACATAACTAAAATATCGACTACAGATAATACAATTTTCTATACTTTTTCTAATATTATTCTAAAAGTAATTAGGTCCTTAAAATCATCATACATAGCATGAATATCCTCTAGAATAGGATCCAATTTTATTCTAGTATCTTCAAAGTGATCACCATATTCTGGCCTAGCAATGCTAAGACAATTGAACAACGCCTCTAACTTGGTCAAATAACTCTTTGCACAATCTCTAACAAACTCCTTGGGCCCACATTCAGGAGGGTTGTGTATATGCGTAGATAAAAAACTTCTAAAATGATCAAACAAGTCACGAATATCTTCCCAATACTCGTTAGCTATCTCAAAATGCCTGTCTACATCAAATTCCGACATTTTCCTTACTAAAAAAGCAAATGAAAACACTATAAAAATAACAAATATGAAAACAGATAAAATAAAACAAGTTTAAAATATGCGCGCAAAATCAAGTGCTCATAATAAGTAGGACAAATAAAATGCTGCAAAATAAAAAACATTAATCACACCCCTCCTAAAAATAAATAAGACAAACAAATAATCATTCCTCAAATTAGGATGAATCCATACGAATACCGCGAGCTACATGACAGATGGGACGCCCTCATGGTTAGGATGTTGAGACTCTTCTCCAAGCTAAACATTCGAGTTCAAGAAGAATCCTGTGGCATTGATGACAGTGTTGAAATAGTAAAATTGTTATACCATCACGGCTGGGTAGAAACACACTTAAAGAAGAATGAACCTATGCCAGAGAATCTCTACGAGAACGAGAGACCCCGCCTGGATGATACCGAGAGATATGTCATTGACCATGAAGCCGACTGTGCACCTTTCATAACCAACGTCAGCCCTTTTTTCTAATTAAAACCCATAGGGGCTAAGACAAGAGGTATTATACAGAAAAAACCTGCATAGCTTAGCAACCAAAACTAGTAAAACTACAAAATTTCCAAAAAACACAATACTCTTAATCATAAATAAACAATAAAACAAAACAAAAAATATGTGCTCAAAAAACTTTATTGAACACAAAATCAACAATAACAATTATCTCTTCTTAATTTTACTCTTCTCATACTCTCTATCCAATCTATCATACTCCTCAAACGCAGGCATGAAGCGTTTAAAAAAGGCATCATAACTTTCTCCATGTACTGGACGTGATAACATAAGATGGTTAAAACAAACATCAACACGCCTGGAAAATTCAGCCAAAAAGCCTGGAACCACACGTCTGGGAACTTCAGGATTAACATTATCCACGTACGCTTCATGTTCCTTCTCTTCCTCAATCTTTTCACGCAACCAATCAACACAACTCCTTATACCCTCCCATTTTTCAACAGCTTTGTTATAATCTCTAACCAGATCAGACATTTCCAACTCAAGAATCAACCAGAAAATGATAAAACATAGAGAAAGGGAAAACTATTTATACTCCTCAACTCCCTAACACATAAGTAAAACAACAATGCTCAAACCTGTACTTCAACCCCACACCCCACTCAAAATAGACAAAACATATCACCTAAAATTTTTATTGGTCACAATAGCAAACAACGAATAAAACAACCAAAATAAAATTAAGCACGAAAAAATTAAACTAACAATAAATACAAATACTTAACACTAATACCAGCTAAAACCAAATTACACAAAACATTAAAAACCAAACCCAAAAACATATCATAACAACTCTCTTTCTTTCCGTCAGTCTCAACAAAATATTAACTAACAGTCTGTCCGAATTTATGCGCACCCAAATTAGTCTATAATAAAAACACTAACTAGAGAGAGAGAAAAATGATATATAATCATAAAAAGAGGATAAAAGACGAAAAGGCTAAAAATTATACCCCACCCAACCACTAACCCTAATATAAATATATAAGGAAACAAAGCTTCACAAAATAAATGTCAAAATTAAAACTCTAACCTCCTAGAAAGACAAAGCTCTTTTGCTTAGGGGGGAAAGTATTTGCATAAAAGCAAATAACATTAAATCTTTCTGTTAAAAATAATATATAATAATCGTATTAAAAGTTTCGAATAAAATAAAAACGATATGCATGCATACTTTATTCCCCACAAAATAGATAAGAAGTAAATCTATAGGGGTCTTTTCTATATAATATAAAAGCTCTAAAAAGTTTTATAAAGGAATAAAACTGAGCAAAAGATGATTCTTAAAAACAAGGATCACAAATATAGAAACTTAAAATATGAAAATGTACTCACCAAGAAAATAAACAGGACACAGGCGAGGCCGCCAGTCAACAGCAAGTATGCTGGACAGAAGGCGGCCAATTGCCCGGACTCCACCGCCTTGACATCCGGGGCGGGAGTACTAACAACCTCGACAGCTCCCAAACCAGGAGCGCTGGAAACTACGCCAGGTTTCGTAGTTGTAAACATGTCGCTTTGTGCCTGATGGTAGCGGCTAAAAACAGAAAGAATAATTAATAACAGAAAATAAAATAAAAATAAAACTGAAAAAAGAAAATTAAATCTATGAAAGATAAAAGCTAAAATGTAATATTACCTACAAATCACTTCTACTATCTTGGGATCAAGACAGTGGAGGAAGTCCCCGTGATAATCTAACCGATCATCACGGGGATCTCCCTCATATTCCTCACTGTCCTCGACATATAGATCCTCATAAAGGGGATTCATAACTTTTAACTAAAGATCAAACTTATTCCAAAGAAAGTGTTTAATTACACTGACTACTAAAAACTAATTAAAATAAGATATTATTACCTCAAAGTTGCTAAATAGCAAATCACACCAAATCAAGGGTGGAACAAGAAAAAATCAAATCTGAAAATAATTAAAAAAATTAAAAGGACATAAAAATAAAAGACTTAATTACCTAAAAAGAACTCATTTAATTAACCAAAAAACCATAAGAAAGTTTATAACCAAAAAACAAAAACTTAGACACAATTTTTGAGGTTTTGAATAAATACTACTTAAAGCTTAATATTAAAATAAGTCCAATACTTAAAAAATACTCACCACATAATAGAACAATAAGAGGTGTTGGGAGGAGCATTTTCTCCATCCCCACCAACAGAAGCAACAGCTAACTCCGGGGTGCCAAAGGAACAGGGTCATCTATCGGTCCCCTCTCCAGATCTTGAAGGGGGAGGACGGCGGGTGTTTCACGGACCCGTGCCCGCAGGGAGAAGCGACGCCCAAAGTCAGCAGATAATCGCCGAGAAAGCTTGACGACATCTTCGCGGTTTATAACTGAAAAAATAAAAAACAGTTAGAAAACTTTAAAAAACAATCTAAAATCAAACTTTTAAAGATCGGACTGATACTCATAAATCTATTAACTAAGAGATTTAAAAAGCAATTATTTCTATTTCAGCACAATCAATTAAATTGGATGAATAAAAGATGGATAAAGAGTTATCAAGAAGAAAGGTACTATGCATTGGAGGAAGCTACTTCAAAAGAGTACAGTCCGAACTTGAAAAGATTGGGTATCGCTATATTTTCTTAACAAATGTACAACTTTTATTCGCAGAAGACCTTCCCCCCAGGAAAAGAGAAATTAAGCGAAATTTTTTCAACAACCTCAGAAATGAACTAGACGAAAATACTATAATATTACTGAATTTAACAGGGAATTCACTTTTTTTAAATAGATGTAGGCAGAATCACCACAATCCGGAAAGTAGGCTATGTTTTGATAATCAAAAAATTGAATCTTATCTAAGCAATATGATCAGTTTAATAAGATTCATGTTAGCAGGACTCAAAGGAAAAGGCCTAAGTTGGGAGGAACTTAGAGAAAGAGTGGTGATCCTGCCCACATCTCCACGTTTTATATTTAAATGTTGCAACAATACACACCACCATGTTCAGGATATGAAAACCATCCATAATACAATAACAGAACTACAATTGCAATTGAAAGATCACTTTGTCACCAGAAATATACCAATGGTAAAAGTAATTCCTTTGCGACATTGGATGAATTTCATCTTGTTGAATGTGGGAATATACAAAATCTTTGAAAAAGATATGACTTTATTAAAAGACTTAACCAAGAAAAGATTTCAGTACTCATTCAAGAAACTAGGTGGACATAAGAAAGCACAAAAAGTAATACTACACCACATCATGGACATGGAAAGAGATAATGGTTTCCATATACGGCCAGAATATAATGAACTATGGGTTAAATATCTACAAAACCTAAAAGATCCAGATTTCTCTCCATATAGCAGAACTTCTAAGAAACTGCGCATTTACTATGAAGAAATAAAAAGGTATTATTAATCTTTATTTATTTTTAGGCCATGATTTTGCTTATCCTAATCCTCCTAATGGGTGAAAGTAGTGGTGTTTTACAGAGGGAACAAATTAGTTTTCTAGGTGAGTCCCATTATCTTCCCGTGGAAAAATACCCCTCATATTATCAAGATGTGGTAAAATTCAAAATTCAAATACTAGGAGAAAAAGAGTTCAGAACTATTTTTAGGGAACACTTAGAATATGGATTGTGGCATGCAATCAGGTTTATGGCAAGGGGATTAATCCTTAATGATAAAATTAACCACATAGGAGTTGGACTTTTAAATTTAAAGGAAAGTTTAAGCAGAATCAAAAATGGCACAATAACTTGCCAAATCTCAAACGTAGAAGACCTAATAATTGAATTGCACGATATGATAAAAAATAGTAAAAGTTCATCCACTGATAGCCCTACTAGAAAAAAGCGCCAAGTTCCAAAAAGACCTCATCCAGATTCTCCACCAAGTAATATACCCAATAAAAGGGATAGGCAAGCTTACCCAGTATACAAAATGAGACAAATTATGGAAACAATTTTTGACAATGGATTAGAAAATCCGCCTACTCCTTATAATGACAGACCAAGAAAAGAGCAATTAAAATTAAGTATATCAGTATATATGGGAATAAAGAAGTTAAAACGAGAACAATTATTTAGAATAGGGCAAGTAGGAAAACTAGGATTGAAAAAATATAGAAACAAAGTTTTAAACAAAAAAGTAAGACAAGGGATAGCGAGACTACTGGGAATGGAAGGCATGCCCGACAGTACTTATGATAGGTACATTGGCCACTCCTCTGTAGGATTAGCAAATTTCATGGATGGAAGTAACCTCCGATTACCTAGTAGAAATACCGTTAATCCCTCTACTTCAGACAATGATAATGATAATAATGATGGATTAGTGGGCATAGACAATCTAGAGGACGAGTCAAACCAAAATATACCAGAAGGTGAGGAAGAATACAACTATTCTGACTATGACAATGAACTGGATGATCCCACTTATCAACCTAATCTAGACCCAGACATTGACATGGACTTAAGCGTTGATTCCGAATATGACGAAGACTCCTCAGACAATGAAAACAACATCGAAGATCAAGTAGGGAATCCGATACCGGATAATAATAGAGATCATACAAATCCTACTCCTGCAACAAATCCTACACCTGTCACAAATCCTACCTCTGAAACTACTGTTTCTAATGCTAATCCCGACACTCCTAACGCTCCTGTATCTGATCCTATACCTGTTACAAATCCTATCCCTGATACGACAGCTTCCAAAATTACACCACCTACACAAGCACCTGTAGATACACCACCCACACAAACACCACCTACACAAACACCACCTACCCAAGCACCTGTAAACACACCACCCACACAAACACCACCTACACAAACACCACCTACCCAAGCACCTGTAAACACACCACCTACACAGACACCACCTACACAAACACCACCTACCCAAGCACCTGTAAACACACCACCTACACAGACACCACCTACACAAACACCACCTACACAAGCACCTGTAGATACACCACCTAAACAGACACCACCTACACAAACACCACCTACCCAAGCACCTGCAAATACACCGCCTACCCAATCACCTCCTACTCAAACACCTCCTACTCAAACACCTCTAACACAATCTCCTAAAAATACTCCACCTACCCCAACACCTGAAAATTTACTACCTACCCAAAATCCTGGAGGTATATCTCCTGCACAACAATCGGAAAATTTAATACCTATGTCAAAATTGGAAAAATCAAGCCCAACCTCCGATAATTTCACTCCTCCTCCTAATACTGAGGATACTCCAATACCATCAAACTTAGACGTCAAGCCAGAAACACCTGATACTAAAACACCACCTCCACCAATCAATATACCTAAGGTAGAAAAACAAGAAGAAAATCAACCACCACCAATAGCAGGCCAACCAGGAAATCCAGTTAACTCTGAAAATATACTGGTGAAACCTGACATTGATTTCTTTCTGCCAGAAGAAAAAGGGGTTGATCCCCTAGCTCCTGAAAATACCCTTAATCCAGAGGAATCCGGAAACTATGAAGAAAATCCTGATCCTGTTAACAACCCACCTAAAAAGGAAGAAAGTGGAGAAAATAACCATCAAACCTTACGATGTGTACATATTGACAGACTCACGAGTGAAATAATGGAGGTAGATCTCACTCTTTGTGATGATCCTAGCCACGTAGATTTACCTAGAACAATATTGGACTTAAGGCAACAAGTCCTATCATTATCAAATGAATTAGAAAATAAAATTAAAGAAATACAAGAATTAAAATTAAGTATTATAAATATAGAAGGATCCATAGAAAACGAAAAACAAGAAAGGATTAGGCTAGAAAACTTACAAAAAGAATGTGTGGAAAAATTAGCTACATTAACCAACCAATTCCAAGAGTTAAATGAATTATATAACCAACTAAGCACACAATATCAAACCCTACATGGGGAAAAATTAACATTAGAAAATAGAGTGTCAGCAGAACAAATTAAACATAGAAATGCGGAAGAAAAATGGGCTGAACTTAATAATAAATATCTACAATTGTCAGCAGACAAATTGGCTACAGAATTAAGTTTGAATGACTTAAAAAGTAAAGTAACATCATTAACAATTGCCAACACCCAAATAAAAGAAGAGAAAGAGCTTATAGAAACAAAATTAGATAGCAGGGAAAAAAGGATAATCACTCTAGAAAATAATGAAAGGGACCTAAATAATGATATTTTAGCTCTTAAAAAGATGATTAATAAACTGGAATTAGCTAAAGAAAAAGCCATAAACGAAAAATCCTCTCTACAAAACCAGTTAGATGCCGCCATCCACACCAAAGATAGATTTAAAAATGACAAAGTAGAATGGCTAAATAATGAAATAAAGGAAATTGAATTAAAAAGGGCACTTTTAGAGGGAAAATTAGCAGAATGTAATAAAGCAAAAAGGGACTTAGAATTAGAACAGGATAATACACAAAAACAATATGGCAGTAATATAAAAACAATGAAAAAGGAATTAGAAGATAAAATTTTCAAGTTACAGAACCAGCTTCAATCTGCGACTTTAAACATAAATAAAGGGATAGAAACTGTTCAAAACTTGGAAAATGAAAAGGCTAAGGCAGAAAATAGGGAATTAACGTTAATTGCTCAAAAAATAGAGTTAGAATCTAACATAAAAACACTTAACAAAACACTAGCATCAAAATTATTAAAAAATCGAATCTTAAGAACTCTATATACAAAAACCAATAGACATAATATAAGACTAATGAAAGAAAATAGAATACTAAAAAAGCGACAAGTACTAGACAACAGCAACCTTCCGCTTCGATCTGATAACACACCAAAAACAGAAGACAATGCCCCAGAACAGAACTCAGGTACTCCAGAAACACCAGCTCTACCTGGATCCAACAGTGACCCAGCAGGATCAGTGGCAGTACCATCAGACTCATCTAAACCTCCAGGTCCACCCAATCCTCCCGCTGGAGGCAATAATCCACCGAAATCCTCAACTGAAAATCCTAATGAAGAACAAGAGGAAAACAGTAGCGATGCATCAAAAAATGAGGATAATCAAGAAACTGATGAGCTTGATTTTTCGGGATTGAGAACATACGAAGCAATATCGGGACAAATAGCAACAAATCTAGACGAAATAAAAACATTAAAAAATCTAGTTACCCAAGATACTGAGACCAAAGATAGACTAATAAGATTAGAACATAAAAACAATATACTTGAAGAACTTTTAAATAAAATAACAAATGATAATGAAAAAACACATGATATAATAGATTCACTGCCAAACAGTGGATTTACACCCCTCTTTTCTAAGATAAATTTTAGACATACGCTAAAACTCCAACCATTCGAACTAAAAAACAAAATGCAAGATATTTATGACGTTCTAAGAGGCACAAAATCAGTACTGCAGAAAAGAATCTACGAAAGAATAATGGCTGAACTAGATCTGCTATCTAACTACCTTATCAATATCATACCCCTTGGTGACGGAACTATGGTAATTGATCCCTCCTTATTGAGGGAATGTGTGGATCTAGTGGCAACAGAAAAACCAATAGCTAGCATGTTGTACCATAATGATTATCTTTGGGCCTTTAATACGGATAAGCATTATGGATACAAATACAAAGCTATGTGGTTCGGGGGAGTGCCACAGTGGAGCCTGAGGGAAAGGACGATTTACTCGTCTACCTTTCCCCCAGAACTCCTCTGTGACAAAACCCTCGTCCATCATAACTCTGTTTACTGCCTAAGTCAACATACTAGGGCATCAGATTACAGCTGTATTAAAGATGTAGAAAAGACCTGCAACTATACCTATTCATTCTCAGCTGACCCTCACATGGACTTAATAGAAGACCTAGTTTACGCCTGTAGCGCCAGCTGTGAAATCTACCTACACAAAGGAACGCCTATAGCAGAATTTATCATGACTCCAGATATTGTGGCGAAATATTTCGGAAAAACTGGATCCGCAAGCGATATCCTGGGTGTTATGTATGATTTCTTAATGCATCACTGGTGGTCAATTTTTGTATGGCTCAGTTTCGGGGGCTTCAACGTCCTGATTGTCATCCTGACCTGTTTCAGCAACTATTTCATCAGCAACCAAGGAGAATTTCGATGGGTTCCATGCAATAAAACGGATATGAAAAATCTGGCAAAATGTTGTTGTTGTAAACCTCAGGATATCAGAAGCTCCGAATATGAACTGGTCCCCATACAAAGACCAACAGATCAAACTTCCTAGAATGATAAACCACAATACCCTGATCCTCAGACCTACAAATGACAAACTAACAAATAGACATCATATTGCTTTGCTGGGTCTAGTGACTTGGGAACGGTGCAAATGACCTAGGATCCTAAAAAGGTTTTTAAGAAAGAAAACTAGCTTGTCAAGGAACATCTGGAAATTAAATCATTTAGGCAATAAAAATCAATAAAAATATCCTATCCTTTTACAAAAAATACGGAATTCATCTTTTTTTTACCTTAATAGACAAAAAGACCATTTGTTGACAAAGACTCTACTAGCAAACATTAAAAAACAATGCAATAATTTTTATAAATAACTAATTCTCAGCAGTGACAATCCAAGACGACATTTAAAGTATATTTCTCTGACTTTTAAGGACATCAAGATAGAAATCTAGCTATATCAACTGTTAACACCAATAATAATATGAACCAATTTTTAGATCAAGAACCAGCAGAACTAGTGTGTAAACTAGTCTAGATAAACTGACACCTTAGGACAGCTGCCAGCTACAGAGTTGAAACTACTTATACCTGCCCCTCTTGGGTTCTATTGCTCGTATAAGACCAGTAAGTAAACTCTCTTTCTTCTTAAAAGAAGACTCTCGAGCCATACCTGTCACTCTTGTGCTTAGCTACTCGTTGGCCGAGAGCGCTGCCTGCCCCGCCCATTTTCGTGAGCGTATAAGTGGGTTGGAATAAACAGCTGAAACCATCACCATGTCAGACTTGTCAACACTAGATGTTTTAACAAACCAACTAATTGGAGCTGACGGTCCTTTTAACATTGGAAGATACCAAAATGTCTTAGCGGATGCACTGAATAAGCTAATCCTAATGCCCAATAACACTGATTTTACACCACCAGAGTGGAGAGACTTAGTTGACAAAAACCAAACTATATTTACACCTAGACATGAACTTCCGATTACACCTTCAGATATGATCACCCTGTATCCCAACCAATGGATTTCAGGAGAAATTATATTTGCATACTTAATGGAGGAGCTAGGATATATAGAAGGTCTATCAATTTTTGATACCTATTTTGGGGATATGTTACAAAAATATGAAAAAGAAATATTAACCCAGTTGCTCCAAGATAAAGCCAGATATTTACTGAGCAAAGAAGTTTTTATTATACCCCTACACATAAGAGGAAACCACTGGGCTTTTGTAATTGTTCACAAGTCATGTGACCTGATTGAGTATTATGATTCTCTGCTACAATGGGATATAACAGAACACCGAGTCTACATAACTAACCTTCTCAGAAAACTACATGATTTTCTGATCTTCGAAAAAATCTTAATAAGCCCTGTCACCACTAAGATAGTGACAGATACCCCACAGCAACCCAACTTAACCGACTGTGGACTGTTTGTGTGCCGCACGGCAGTGGCAGTGCTAAGAAATTATCCGCTGGATTTCAATCTACAAGACTTGGGATTTTTTCGAAGAATCATAGCAGACAAACTACTTGGACGTGACACTGCAAAATTGCTGTTACTACAACCACAGCTACTCAAAGAATCCTATGACAAACAATCGAACAATCAAACAGATAATACTACACCACTAAACAATTTACAACCCCATCAACAAACAAGGAGCAGTAGATGCAGTCCTGCGGAAAGATGGTTCAAGAAAAAATATGAAAAACAACTTAAACACTTAAGTATGACCGACATACCTTACCTGGATTATAACAGCCAAGGAAAGATCGTCACACAAAACTTCACGGGAAATTATAAAGATTGCCGAAAGATGAGTGAAGTATTATATATTTTGCGTAAAAAGACAAAGAAGAGTGCAGTTGAAGTATGGAAATACTTGGAAGAAGAAGTTAAAAAAGATGACCGGTTCTTAATCGAGTGGGTCTCAAAAATAAATGACACGATGACACCGCTTAGCTTCTTACCTGGATCCAAAGGAAACTCCCAAAGACTAAGAAAACTTATGAAGCTAGGAAACATGAACCAACTAAACCACACACAATATTCTGAAAACAAAGTCAAAAACAAGCGGAAAAAGCCATCCAAGGAGAAAAATAAGTTCCGAGTAACTGACCTAGACAAATAATCAACTACTATGCCTAATAGACTACCAGACATTGGACAATAATGAAGACAACACTTCAGGAAATATAAAAACTATATTAAAAAACTGAGACTATAGTAAAATAATACACTTTATGTCCTTAAACACTGATTTATATTAACTAATTTATAAAACCTTTAACTATATTAATTCAGATTTATCACGAGTAAAATAAAATATTCTTTATAATATGATAAATAAGATAAGTCCTAGCATAAAAATCTTGTGTAAAGTAAAAAGTCCACAGCAAATTTAAAAACAAAATTTTTAGAATAAGCCACGCAAATGCTACGTTAGAAACTATTAAAAATTAAAAAGCCAAACTACACTATAACTTAGATTTAAGGTTTTTGAACAAGTATGATGTAATTAAAAAGGTTGCCTAGCCCATAACGTTATATCAAAAATCCAAAGAATAGCTGCTCTTATCAAAGAAAGGTTGCTGATAAAAGTGTTATTGGCTAAGTAACCTCTTAAAATACAGTAAAACCAGCGGAAAAAATGCATAAATAAAAAAGAGGTTAAAATAATAATGCGTTTTCTCAATTGGTTATTATATGTAACATGTTGATAAAATAATAATATGAAAAGATCATAGTAACGAGTTATTAAAAATAATTGATACTCACCACATTTAAATAAGAAAGCTGACAGTATCACACTGCAGAGGCCCAAAATGGCTGCTATCAACGGTCCTCGGTCAGGATCACCCAAACTGACCCAGTCAACACCTGACTGGGCCAGTTGGTACAGCACCAGCTGAAAAATAAAATAAAGTCATAGTTTCTTAAAGTCTTAATCATAAAAGTTAAAAACTAAAATTATTGATTACCCATAAATTCAATCATAGAAAAAATAATTATAGTCCAGGTTATAATTCAGGAATGATTGCAATTATATGGAAAAATAATAGATAACTTTTAAGAATACGTATAAAATTTAGTCAATAAAACATTTATTCAGTGACAATTGAAAGGAAGACTAAATATTATATAACTAAAATGCGTTACATAAGATTAAGAACCCAAAGAAAATGAACTTTTAAAACAGTGACCAAATGACCGAATAATATGTAAATATTTGTAATTTAACTATCCTTTTATTTTGCAAAACTAGGCAAATTGTCTCACTAAATTCAGCCAATTTTTAGTTTTGAAAAATAAAAAGATACCAATAATGTAATATAATGTAATAATGTATAACAAATTAGTTATGATAAAATGAATTACCTTTAACTGTGCTGCCGTCTCCTCCTTAGACATCGACCCTGCACTCAACATATCCACCAGCTTACCGCTGGCGTATATGTTGAGTGCGTTAAACTGCTGCAATGTGAGGTTGTACTCGGCCAAAACCTCGTACACCCTCGCCATAGCAGCTTCGTTCAACATCAGGTCGGACAGATAAAAAACAATAATAATCTAAAATAAAGTAAGGTAACTTAAATATGTGATAATATATTTCACGAAGGCTAAAATAGAACTTAAAAACCTAAAACTTTAAGGAGAAATTGAATTTTTATCACTCAAGAATTAAAAGCCTACATTAAAAGATATTTTTTCTTTCATTTATCACTAATTTTTAAGCTCTAAGAGCATTATTAACACTATTTCTCCAATTTTAAAATTACAAAATTTTTCAGCTTGTAGCCACCATATTAAGACTAAAATATAAAGTCACACATAAAATGGCGTAGTCAAAATTGTAACGCGGCATTCGTCGCTTTCTCTTACAAATACGACAATATGTATTTTGGTATAAGTTCTATGGGCCCTCGTTAAAATAATGTATTCTATAAGAAAATAAAGTATGCTATAAGAAAAACCAATAAATATATTTATCGTAAAATAATATTACGTTCGTCTGTGAAAAAATAACTAAAAAATCCAAAAATCATATAAAAAATATCTCAAATTTATATATCCTCTAAAAACTAAGTCAACTGCGATCATCTTTCATTTTAACCTCATGAAAATGGCAAAGCAGGACTTCTCTTTTTGAGGAGGGAGCATGGATCAACATTTCACCCTCTTAGTCATTTTACAACATACAGAAAATTGTAGAGTAGCCTTGCAAGGGAGAAAAGTAGATCCTAATTTAACTTCTATATTATTCTTCAAAGAAACATCAAATAAATAAATAATCCAGATAAATCTAGTTATGTTTAAAATGATCAACAATTATGTGCCTATAACTTTTCCACCAATAGTATATGCTTATTATTTTGCCTTCTTATTTATGATGAAATTATATTAGAACAAAATATAACCCTTTTTAAAATAAAGATTTATAAAAACATCTGGTTAAGTTTGAATTCAATAAGCTGAAGGCCACCATAAGAGTTTTCCACGAGTTAACACATGAAAAAATATGCCTTCCCCCATGTCATAATTTTACCCACATATGTGCAAATTAATATCCATCCCTTTCAAAATCTGTCTTTATGCATTTAGTCGTTGAATCAAAACTTAACCCTTTTTATGGTAATTCCTACAAAACAACGAAAAAAGTTTAAATTAATAGTTAAATACTTTTCTAGTATAACAATAACAATAGTGTGGATTTTCTGGTTTCAGAGAGTTTCTGCTTGTGATCTCATATAAGTTTAATAGTTCTTTAAGACCACGAGAACAGTTATTGGCTTAAATTTCTCAAGCATAGAACTTGTTGTAATCACTGATTCCATATTTTCATTTTTAACATGTGCAGAAATTAAATGTGATCACTTTACAATTTTTAATTTGTTATCTTGTCACTTTGTAACAACACCCAATGATTTTTCAAATGTCTCAAAGAGAAGTAAAAGGAGAAGCATTTGGTGATACTCTGCTTGGATAGTAGGCTCTGCCCAGTTAGCTGGGAAGTCAGGCCTATAAAATGCAGCCCATTCGGGCTCTACAGTCAGTTGTGATATAGCACGCAAAATCACCAGTCGAATTTCTTAAGGGATAAGTCGGGTTAAAATCTTTGACTAGAACTTAGCTTGAGTAAACTTCTCTCTGAGATTTTTGGCCAAAAACATACCTAAAATAAAATAGATTTTGTTAGATAAAATTATTCCGTTTCCTTAAAAATAAAAATCTGAGATATTAAAAACTTTGTTTATATTTTAGGTATAGGGGGGAAATAATAGGGTTTAAGCCCCTATGGGCTAATATTAATAGGTAGTTATTAAGATTAGGTACAAAGAATAAAATTTGTTCGGACCTTAAGATATCACAATAGAATCCATATTTCGGAATCGCCTGATGGATCTGAGGCTCTGACAGGTTTTATTTCTTTAGCAGTATAATTCCTATACCATAAGATAACACCAAAGACGACATATAGTTGTCGAAGGCTGGTTAGTGAACCTCCACTTTTCGTGGACTAAAGGGGATCTTACTCTGAGGTTGGACGGAATTTTATTTCTCAATTACTTTGTGCTAAGTTTCTGAGATAACACCACAGACTACATAAAGTTGTCAAGGCTGGTCAGCCGGGTCTGCACTCTCGTGATTACCTTTTCGAAGGTAAATAGATCTGGCTTATTCGACGAACCTTAGTACAAAATATTAGGGAGTTTTTATTTATTTTACGCCAAGACTTTAAGATAACACCATAGACGACCTAACGTTGTCACAGGTTGGTCAGTGACCCCGCTACATTACGTGGTAAGTCTCTTCGGAGATTAAAGGGGGATCTTACTCTATAGATCTTGGCCTAAAATATTTAATTAAATTTTATAGGGCATTAATAACTTAAAAGTTTGATTTCCAATAGACGTATGATCGTTGATATACATTCCTGAAACCGCTGATAACACAATATTTTCGGAATAGGGTTTTTAGGTAAATTATACAGCATGACCCTCGAAAAAGTATTTTTAAGCATCTGCAGCCCATATTTCTCAATGAATTATCAAAAAATGTATATGTCCTTGTTCTCTGTAGATTTCCACATAAGTAGATATAAAAATATTTTTTTTACATCAATTAACAGCTGAGATTTTTAGAGCCAAAGTTTTGAAAAAGTGGCTGAGGAAAAAGTAACTTTTCAAGAAAAATGTTTTTTTAAGTGAAATGATGTGTTTTCCTCATAATTTCAATACTTTTTATAAAACTTATATAAAGATGTTTCCAAGAAATTTATTTCATGCTGAAAGCACTTTTTTCACTTGCTCTAAAAGGCATTTTTAGATTAGTGTAAATTGCAAAAACACCCTTACAGAAAGAAATCCTATAAAAATTAGTAGCAAATTGAAAGTTTACATAAACAGAAATCAAACACTTTTTATTTTATGAAAATAAGTTAAAAAACCAAAAAGTTACAGCTACAAACTTTTATTAAACATTTAACAATTTAAATGATTTTTATGTGTGTTTAAGTAATTTGTAAGAGTGGGCGGGAATTTAAGCACTAATCTTTCCGGTCGTAAGCATTAATTGGGGAGGGGTTTATTTAAGGTCATATAAGAGGAGATATTATAAGATTTGAGGGTAAATGGTTATGAGAAAAATGCATTTGATGAAATTTTGAAAAGTAATTTTCTATATGTAAAACTAACCTTTTTTAATGCAATAAAAAATGTATCAATTGTAAACTTGCTCTTCTTTCTTATTTGTTTTTTAACTGGTTGATAAAAAGTAATATACTAATAAAAAACTAAGAAATATTTAGCAATATCCAGTTTCTCAAGCACTTTTTCCAAACTTTGGCTTTAAAAATCTCGGCTGTTAATTGATGTGAAAAAAATATTTTGATATCCTTTGATGTAGAAAATTATAGAGAACAAGTACATATGAAACTTTTAATATTTTATTGAGAAATATAGGCTGCAGATGCTTAAAAATACTTTTTCGAGGGTCATGCTGTATATCTACTGTTTAGTAATCTATTATCTAGTGATTTGGTTTGAGTATAAATAGTCATTTCATTGGATGGTATTTCTAATCAGACAGATATTAGTGTTTCACTGAATCGAGCTTGGACCGTGACAGGAGGTGAGAGCGCTGCGTCTTAGCCATAGTAGTGTGACTGAAGGGCGCGACTGTTCCGGGAACCGGGTAGTGAAGCAAGGTCTACAAGCATTTCCCCAACCTTTTTTTTGCAGCAAAGCTACTCTTTAAATGTTTGGGCCTCTCTGTCTGTCCTTGTGTTTGTCTTTAATTCTACGGTTTTTCGGTTTAATAATACCTCAATGATGGCTCTGTCTCAAATTAGATGTCAATTATTGGTAGCGGGACAAAGTATCTCAAAAATCAGCCATGTGACGTCAAGAAATTGGGGGTTTCTTTCCCACTTTTCCTCTCATCTCCCTCATTTTTATGACGCCACATGGCTGATTTTTGAGACACGTTGTCACGCTACAAAAATTGCGTGGTTGATTTTCCTTTATACATATTATACATTATATATAAGTATAATACAGGTATAAGAAACAATTTATTATAACTAGTTTAATTATACATATTTTTATTTTTTTCCCTTGGTTTATTACATGCTTAAAAGATAAAATTTTCCTTATACAGGGTGCGGCACATAAATCCGGACGTTTTTAAAACGGCCATAGCGTCAAAACTACTTGACCAATCAGGACGTTTGACCCCACTATCAAAAGCTTAGGTAATGACCTTTTAGCACAAAAAAAATCTTTGGGTGAAGGTAGAGTTATGCAACTTGCTGGGGATACTGTTAGATACATAAGTAAGACACTAGAAAAGACTAGAGCTCTCTATCTGAAATGGCTTGGCCGTAGTACTCCAGCAAAGTGGAACGGGGCAGATTTTGAGATGTAAAAAACGTCAAAAACCGTGAAAATTCATGAAAATTTATCGGTTCTTCATCTCAGGGACCCATATTGAACTTTAAAACTCATTTTAGACTATATGCGCTGACAACCCTAGCTGAAACTTCATGCCATTTCTAAAAAGGTAAAGAACTTCGTTCTAGTTCCAAATAAGAGCCTCCGTGTCTAAGGGTAGCTTGAAAGTTGGGCGAATTTGGATCCTGCGGTTACTCACGTTCCTAAGGAAATGTGGCCTCCCAGCAGCCTCATTGCAACCTCCCTCATTGCCACTATCAAGGAGAACTACGCCAGCTTGGACAGGTACATATTGAGATGAACCTGTCGGCGGTTGAGGAGGCGGGTAGAGGCGGCGATTGAATTTGGCCGCCATATTTTTTGATAATCTAATAGTCATATACCTATTCTGTCTCTCAGTTTTTAAAATTAAATAAAATTTTTAAAATTGACGATTTTATGTTCATTTGTTTAAAAATTAGAATTTGTCCGGATTTATGTGCCGCACCCTGTACATATAATTAGTAGCGCAGGTACTCTTTGACTAATAGGAATAATATATCGTCAAAGTTAAGAGGGAAACTCGAGGAGACAAACACCTTATATATGTGTGTTATACACAATTCTTGCTAGTAATACCAGGGACGAAAATTTTGAGGATATGATTTTCCAGCTAAAGCTAGCTCTATTCTAAGAAGTTGAACTAGTCACTATAAATGTTTTGTCATATGCTTCACATTACACGAGAAAATACATTTTTACACGATATAATTTAACCTACCTAGCAAAGCTTCGTCCTAAGGAATGCGACTATTTATAGCTTATCATTATGCGAATGAAATTGAAAATTATCGCATTTCTCCCTAAAATCTTTACACTTTCTAACCAATAGTATGTCCGTGTTGTTCCTCCCCTGTTTTCCTATTGGCTGATACAGAGCATGTCTCTATAGACTAGAATATCCCTATTCTTTAACAAGGGTATCTACAATAAAGGTACTAAGAAAGAGAGGTAATCAGGCTCCGCAAATAGAAATTCCCTGTGAGAACCAGGCAGACCTGCTATTGGATATAAATAAAAAATTTAACAAAATAAATTTTTGCGCGCTTCGTGCGCATTTTTAATACTAAATATTTACTAAAATTTTTTTACCCCACCCAAAAATTTTACCCCGCGGGTAAACAAATTTTGGAGGGGGTAAACAAAATTTACCCCTGCCAACAGATTTCAGGGAGGGTAATTACCCCCCAAGCAAATTTTACCCTGGGGTAAAAATTTTTTGGGGGGTAAAAAAATATTGCGGCGCGCTTCGCGCGCCATTTTACCCCCCAATTAAAAAATGTTTACCCCCCCCTAAAAAAAGGCTTAGTATTTGATATACTTTTTTTTTAAAGATAATGTTGGAATCTAAAATAATTTTCTCATATGCAGAGTAAAAAAATCTATTAAACTAGTTTTGGTTCTGAATAAATGTGCAACGATTAAAACTTTTAAAAAAATAATGATTTTTAAAACCATTTAAGATTCTACCTTACCTGTTTTTTTTATTCTTTTTTAACAGAAAGATTTTAGCTGATTCTAATGAGGTTTTAACTGTTACAATTTCTTAATAAAGAAACCATCTAATAGTTCCTTTTTCATTATGACCAATTTCTTTACTATACATTAGTCTTCTTTATCTCATAATTCTATTGTATTTATATACGAACGTCATAATTTAATTAGTTCCTACAAAGATAAGGAAATTGACAATATTAATCAAAGTTTGGCCGACGCTAGTCTGACGAAAGTTTAATTATATTTTTCTTTTTTCCAGGTAAATTAATTTGAGTTGGATGCCCTCTTAATATAAAAAAGGATATCTGTATATCATTCTGTCTGTGTAAAATCTCGCTAACAGCTGTATAGATCTCGGGAAGGTCTTAAACTATTTTGGGAAAGGATTCCTCCACAAATTTTAGAAAAAATAAACTCCTCCAAATTATCAAAACTTTCCCTATTAAACTTAAATTGAAAGTGTGGTCAATTCCTTCCCTCCCACCTCCTCATTAAAATTCCCCTAGAGGCCTCTAGATGCGCAGCCGCTAGTAATACATAATTTTATATGATAATTTGTTTCTATACTTCTACAGAATTTATAAATAAAAGATCTTTTGTATCATCTATTTAACTAACTTTATTAGCTCATTTATTTGACTTCTCTTCATATTTTGTTAAATGGTTTTATATATCTGCGAATCGCTATTTATGGATGTTGTCATTCTTGTTTTTATTTCCATGGGCAAATTTTTGTTAAAATCTAAAAAGAAAATACACCTACACTATTTCTTTATACCTCTTCCATTATCTCTTTATCCATCTTTATGTTGATCCTTAAATCCAATTTCCAATGTAGATCTTATTCAAATTGAAATGTAACATATTTCTTTCTAACTTAATTTTTCCCTTACTAAATGTAAATCCTGTTTTTCTTGTTTTGTTCTGAACGGATAGGAAGGATTAGTAAATGGACTTAGTTCAATAATAAATAAGGATTCATACGCAAGGCATGCACATTAAGTTTTTTTTAGCATAATTTTTTTTTATAAAGAATGGGAAAGAAACTTAAAAAAATTACGTCATACTGGCCTACCGTTGGTCAATCAAAATGTGTACTGGCATGCCATTGGTATTTTAGTCAGTATAATGACCTATCATTGGTCATTTGTATTGTTTGATGTTATATTTTTATAGGCATTATAAAGAGCTTCAAAGGGAAATAAAGCTAATATAAAAATCGTACACACTATTTTCTAAATGTAAGAGGGAAAAAGGAATTAATCTGGAACCCGGTATTAGTGTCGGACTGATTATGACGTAACAAAAAAAATTAGCCAATGAGAGGCTACTATGAATTTTACCATTGGTCAATAATGTCCTCTCATTGGCTAATTTTTTTTGTTACGTCATAATCAGTCCGACACTAATACCGAGTTCATTAATCTGTCAAGTAACAACTACTTTTATATATATATCATGGAATATAAAGTGGTATGGTTTTTTGCCTGTCCGTTAAAAGATATTGCAGAATCATCTAAGTTTTCTCTGAAATTTAGATACCCCAGGCCGCTACTATTAAAAAAAACTATATGTATTAAATATGGAAATGCTTTGGTTTTACTAAGTGGATTGAGCATCCTTATGTGGGTAGAGCAGGGGCGTCCAAGCTTTTTTTTTGGGGGGGGGTAAAAAATTTTAGGGGGGGGGGTAATTCGTGTTTGGGGGGGGTAAAATGGCGCGCGAAGCGTGCCGAATTTTTTTTTTACCCCCCCCAAAATTTTTACCCCGGGGGTAAAATTTGATTGGGGGGGGTAATTACCCCCCCTAAAGTCTGTTGGGGGGGGGGTAAATACTCCCCCCAAATCTGTTGGGGGGGGTAATTACTCCCCCCCCCCCCAAACTAATTTACCCCGGGGGTAAAATTTTTGGGGGGGGTAATTTAATTATGTAAAAAAAGCACCTACCTAATCTATTAAGTTAATAAGTACTATCCTATAACATAAAGTAGTAAGTAAGGTTTATTTGACTATAGCTTCAGATTTCATTACTTTTAATACTGAGTTCTCCTTTTTAGGAAAGCTTCACATAGATCCCATGATGGTTCCACACTATTATAGGTCAATCCTTTGAGTGGTTTTAGGCTATTTTTCTCCTCCCTTTTTACCCTTTAGAAAACACGAGTTCTTAGATGCTAAGGGCGCCACTACTATTCAAATATATAGTAGTATCTCATTCTTTAGTCACACTATGACTTTTTTTAGGGGGGGGGGCGGGGATTACTCCCTCCCCCCCTAAAAAAAATTTTCAGTAAAATTTTTTTTCAAGAACATTCAATTTGGGGGGGGTAAATACCCCCCCCAAAAAAATTTTTTCTAAAGAACATTTATTTTGGGGGGGGTAATTACCCCCCCCAAATGGTTTGGGGGGGATAAATACCCCCCCCCCAAAATCGTTGGGGGTGCCTACGGCACCCCCAAGGTAGGGGTAATTTTTTTTTGGGGGGGGTATTGTTCACAAAATTTTGGGGGTGCCAAATGGCCCATTACCCCCCCCCTTGGACGCCTATGGGGTAGAGTACCTAATAATTACTGATTACAAGAGAAGGATGACTCTCCAAAATTATTCAGTAGAACAAACGAACATTAACACTTGTTTGGTTGTCAGAACTAAATTATAAGTCTAAACAAAATTTATGTAAATTTGTAGCAAAATTGCTTATATAGGTATCTATATTTCAAGTTTGAAATCGTTAGGACAATTACAACATGTCTATCAGAGCTATCCGTTTCGGATGTATGGACCCACCCTGATTATAGAAAAGCTTTGTTTTAAACAATTTAAAATGAGTGAAAGTTGAATATTTCATATTTTATAATTTTGCATTAAAATGCAGCGTTGTTGTTGTTATTTATGATTATTTATTTTGAAACCAAATAGAATGGTCAATATGATATTGGATTGAAAGGTGTGCAAACCACACAGGTACATGGCGGATCTACAACCAGCAAAGATACAGTCAACCTACTGTCATAAACACAGTGAATTAACTATTATAAACACATTTTTTAATGTCAAATTTACATTTGCACAGCCTCATTGATTTCGTGGGTATGAAAATTACAATAAATTGTCTTGTGACATAAAGGTGTAATTTTGACAGTGGATAAATAAATATTGCCAAAAACCCAGTAAAAATATAAATTCACAAAAAATGCACCCACTTTTTGTCAAAAACACAGTATTTATAGTTTTGATAGTGGTACAAGTGGCAGCACCCCAACCACACATGTGTAAGGGATGTAAAATTAATTCAATAATTTTATTGTTTTTGTGGTAGTCGGACAGACAGATGGGCCTTTCCTAGAGCATGCTATGCTCCGGGACTACCGATAACACCAAGACGTTAACCCCCTTCTTATCACAATTCTAGCCAACCCATTCTGGCATTGTTTGATCATCAAAGAAAGCGGTCAACTTATCCACCGCTGATATAGGGAGGGAGTTGCCCCTCCCCTCTGCATGTTCCAGTAACCTACCCTTTTCCGGGGGACGTCTACCGTACCCCCTACAGGAGCCTACCCACCTACTATTCACCTGGCTGAGGCTCCCCCATCTTCTCCACACCCATTCTCTACCTAACCCATTTGTAATCTGTTTTGTATATAAAGCTATTAACTTGTTGTATATGTATTCAGTTCAAATATAACTTTCAAACAGTAACTACTTGTAGTACTTTATTGATAGAATCCTTAAGGCTAGGGGCTCTTTTGAATCGAACTCGCTTTGTAGGGTTGAAGCGCTTCACCCTACCACATTTTTACATATTTAATAGATTTGAGAGATTGTTTACTTTCTACAAAAACTCAAACATAATTTCAAATAAGTTTAAATCCTTATGAAAACTTAACAAGATGTTTCTATGTGTGTGTACTGAAGAATTTCTCTGAACCGATATGTTCTTCTTTACAGTTGAGCTTCTTATAGGTCCTGGGAAGGGTTATTTTAGAGAAGGAACCAAGACCCTGCTAAGATAAATAGCCCATAAGAAAAATGCCCCCACAAAGAAATACCCCACTCCCCCTACAATACGAATTTTAAAAGAAAAAAAGTTAACCCTTAAAATTTCACCTTAAAGTGATACTTTTCTAATAGTTTACAGTCCACTAAGTCGTAAGCCGTAAGAATTAAAATCCTTTCAGTCCCTTCTAACGAGATATTGGCAACTTTTTGCACACATTTTCGCAAACTGCATTTATTTCCATTATTTGAAGTTTTGGTCAATAACATTTTCATAAAATTTTCATAAGCTTAAAATCTAATGATTTTAAATATTTGCAATTTAATGATAAAAAAGAATATTTTTTTTTTATGTTTTTTTATATATTCTATTCTTTGAAAAGACATGCATATTCTTTCAGACTTGAAAAAAATAAAAAAAATAAAAAATCGAAATTAATCAAAATTAATCTATAGCCTTTAAAAATACTTTTGATATTTTTAACCTATATAATCAATAAAATCAATGAAAAATAAAATAGTTTTATAAAACAAACTTTTGGAAAAGGTAACTTCATAAAATTAGCATTTAAGTAGGATATTTTTCTTGTCTATTTTAAAAATGCAAATTAAACATAGTTAACGAATATTTAATTAGCAAGAATAGTAATAAAATATTTCAATAACTACTTAAACCTTTTTGTGGCTATGTTATTTATTTAAACAGAAAATCTATTTTGTCAGAATTATAAAAATAATGAAGTATTTTTAAACAAGCTTGCAAAATAAACGTAAATTTATCAAACTTCCTCACAGTTTATAAAAGATATTGTTGTAAAATATTAATTATCAAAATAAAATCTTTAATTTACAATGTTTAAAACAACTAAAAGTAAATTCTAAGCAAAATTAGATTTATTTTCTAGATTTAGAGTAGCTGCGCTACTTAAAAAACATTTAGCATTGATACCTATCAGCTGATCAAATTTCAATAGTCATAAATTGGTGGTTTACAGATATCTAAACATATATATATCCTACAGATGTATTTTTAAGATGGAATGTAAAGTATATTATACGAGATGTCATTTAGTCAAATTTGAAACTAAATTTTTTTCATTAATTGATTAACAAAAAATAATGTTATAAATTTAAACTCACAAAGAGAATATTGTGTATTTTAATAATAGGTTCTTTCTGCAATCTGAATCAAAACTAAATTTTTCTCTCATTCAAGTCAGGGATGATTTTAGTACCAAAAAAATTAAACAAATTGAAATACTTTTAATTTAATTTGATATTATCGTACAATATTTTTTTATATATATAATTTAAGAAATATATTCATGCAATGTTTAACATGTCATAAAGACGACATATAAAAACAACATCCTTATAATGAAATTAAAATTTATATTCAAAATTTTCAAATTCATTTTATGGTCAAGAAGGGACGAGAAGGATTTGAATCTCAACATTAACTTGTTATTTTGCTTGTATATTTATCATATTTCTTTACAGTTTAGTGGTAAAGTTTGGTAATACTTTATTTCGAGTCTATGCCATTGTGCCTAGAAGCCTCTAGTGTATTGTTGAATATGTAAAAGCTTCTCAAATAGAAAACATAAAATATATATAAACACCAAACAATTCTCTGCCCCATTTAACAGTGACTCCCTATTATAGCAGAACATACACTGATTTTTTAAAATAAGGAAAAATATATCCACAAGTGGCACAGTGTCAATTTTATAAACATACAATTGGACAAAAAAGAGAGAGAAAGAGAAAAGAGGAAAGAGAGAAAAATGTTTGAAATATTAAAATACAAGTGACGAAGCGGCCTTAGGCCGCCTTTGGGTCCGAGTTATTAGAAAAAAACAGAGGGATATTTCAAATTATATAGTAGCTTCTCTACTAAAAAATATTTTAGCAGAAAATCTTACATGAACTTTGTATGTCTGTCTGGTACACAATCAGAATTATGTTTTACTTTAAAAAAAAAAATAGAAAGCAAATTTGTCTGTGAGGATTTCGCTGACTAAAAAGCATCATATATTCAATTAACTTTGTCAGTCAGTCCGTCCATTATGCTAAAGTTTTAGTAATCAGATTTTTATGGTTTTAGAGATGTATGTTTAAAGTTTACTGTATATATTTCTATTGACATCTAATGTTTTAACCACATTTTCTATCTTATTAGATTTTTATTAACTTCACAAAGTTTATGGATGTTATCATATGTTTCTTTGTACTCTAATTGAAATGTCTGTCTGTCTGTAAGAAACCGTAAAGGAGTAAACGTGAATTTCTCTTCAGTTATTAAATATAAATGGCTGGAATTAAAAAAACATCCCCATGCTGATGATCATCCAGTATAAAACTTACTTTGTCCGTTCGTCTGTTGGAATGCTTTGATATGCATCTACTATTAAAGATATTGTATAAATTCTATTGTAAACCTTTCCATATTTTTTAGCTTTACTAAGGACTTATAAATGATGTCATCCTTGTTAAGCTTTAAAATTTTTTAGAAATTCTTTATGTTCTATAATTAATCCTATCAAGAGTAAAGGCACATCAAGTGTAAACCTCAGTGGGTTAGGGCACCCTGCAAGAGTTAGGCTTATGGGAAAAACCTATCCCTTCTAATTTACAATTTATTTATAAAATATGGAAGTGTATTTTCAATGCTTGATATGTACTCGGTATGGGAAAGCACCCTAAACCTTACTTTGGCTGTCCTTGCTTAATTATTATTAAATTTTTTAACGCGAAGCACCTCTATAATTAGAAATGTCCTTCTGAGGGTAAAACATAATTCTTCATCTGCTATTAAAGATAGACGGCTTTAATTTTTGAGAATATACTCTATAACTTTGAGCATCCAATATGTGATTTACTTATTCCGTCAGCCTGTCGGAAATACCCTGCAAGGCATTTAATTTAAAATGTAAAAATCTTATTTATCAAATGCTAAATTAGATAGACGATAGATTTTTTCTAGAGAAGATTTTCCTGAGAAATGAATATCTACTCTCTACCTTATTTAGTCGGTTAGTCTGTATGTAACCCTCCATATGACATAAATTTCTGTAGGGAAATGTGCCTTTTCTTTTATTGAAGATTCCAGCCTCTAGTCCATAAAATAAAGTAACATAATCTCGCTGTGTGTGTGTGTGTCTGTCTGTATTTAAAGATATCTATAAACGCAGAATTGATATGGTTCTCATTTACAAATAAGCATCCATTATATAATTTACCTGGTCTGTCAGTCTATCGGTAATGCTCTGATGGTCATTTGATTGATAGAAAGATGATTTTTTCCCAGGTAAAATTTTACAGGGCAATGAGCACCTACTCTACATCTCAATTTGCCGGTCAGTCTGTCTGCAGTAGTCTAGAGGCCACACATTTTTACCGTCGGCCTGTCAGTATAGTTTTTAGTATTTCCAGGGAAGACTTTATTATCTTAGCTTCTATTCAAGTTTTGTATGATTTACAACATACAACAATAAATAACTAATAAAAATATATTTATTTGTAAATATATTGTCAATTTGATTTCAATGTCTCATTCTTAATATCTAATCTACTTAACTGATTGGGTTCTCTATTTTAATAAACTTAACATCGGTCCCGTGATGGTTTTAGGCTATTTAATTTTTAGATTTAAGTCTTGGGATGGGTTTAAGCTTTTTTTCTAGTCCGTAGATAATAAAGGGGCAAACGCTAATAATATATAAAGTTTTTTGTCTGAAGGTTTAAATCTCAATAACTACTAAAGCGATTGGGTTCATAATTTTAGGTAAGCTTCAAATAGGTCTCATGAGGGTATAAGGCTATTTCATTTTCAGATGGTTTTAAGCTATTTTTTCTAGCCATTTTCTGCCCCTTTAATTACAGAGCCCCTGGATGCTAGGTACACATCCGCTAGGTATGCATTTTTTTATTCAGAATTTGAAATATGGATTTTGTTAAAATTTCCCTTACAATTCCTATGCCCTTTTATTTTGGTGGGGGGGGGGGGGGTTCACTGTATATTCACAGGGAAAATATTAGAAAATAAATATAAATATATTAAAGATTACTTTAAATTCAACTACTTACGTTAGAATTTCTGTCCGGCTGATTTTAGTTATTTATTTTATAATAAAAGCCTTTGATACTATGAACGTAATAACATTCTGCTTTAGCGTTTTCTTGTTTTTTAAAAATCTCTCTCACACTTGCTTTTTCTTCCATTTTTCTTTTGATTTCTTTATTTAATCTTCAAATACGTATTTATAACAATGCTTTTTTCATTCTTTCAAAAATGCAATTTGAATTATGGAATTTATTTTCCAATATATATTTTTTTATATAACCGTCATGAAAGGGTTAAAATGTTTTTAATTTTTGTTTGTAAATCTGAACACATTAAAAGTGGCGCTAGAATCAATTTATTTCAAAACTAAGTTTTCTTAAATTTACTATATTATGAATTTAAATTTTCTGTTTTAAGAATAGTAATTAAATACTTCAATATTATGTAAATAGCAACATGAAATAAAAAAAATGAATTTATTCTTAATAAAGTAAAATATTGGGTCTTATCGTTCTGGGCAATGAGAGTTTATTATGGATTATTGGAGCACTATGAGTTATAAACATTCATCCCTTGGAAGACTTGAGCTCATTTATAGACATTTATTTCCTATTTAGATCTGACATGGATCTTGAAGCAATAAAGCAGGCCATTTTGTAAATGTTAAAAATTGGAAGAATCTATTAAATAAAAGTTATCGCAAATATACTTAGTAAATAATTTCAATTAATCTTTTGAAATGATATACAAATGGATGTATTATTACTTGTATCTTACACCAGATTTTCAAGTTCTATGATAAAGTGATCTCTGTAGCAGGCTAAAATTCCTATCTTCCCCATACCCCACTCTTTACCCACTCCTTTTTCCTCCTACTGGATAAACAGCCTGACCAATAAATACGGGGGAAAATTGCAACCTAAATTGACGACATTTTTTCTCCTGTTATATCATCCACGTATATTCTACATCCATTTATATCCATAATCCATGGTTCTGAATGGAATACTGTCATGTTTCAGGGATAGAACAATGAATAAAAAAATATGGATGAAGAGGGGATGTCCTTTTCCTCCCTGGCTATATTATAGAGAAACTGAATGAGAGAAGGTTTCACAGATAAAAGGTTTTCGTACAAATGCCAAAATTCATAGAACAAAAATTAATAGAACATAAAAACATTTTTTTTGAAAAGACAGAATTCTGTTAGTTTTACGTCGACATTTGCGTTCTTTCTTCAAAAAAAATGTTCATCTTTACCTTCAGTAAACTTTTTAACATAAATAATACAATAAAAAAGGATTATTTTTATAATAAAATAAAAATAGGAGAAAAAAAATATATAGAATCATTGAATAAATAAAAAGAATAAGAAAGTTAGATAGACAGGTAGATACACAGATAAATGACAAAGAACAAATTGTGTTAAAAATCACCCATCTTTTAAATCTCTTTTTAAGGGGTTTACTTTCCCACTCCTCTCATCTCCCTCATTTTTATGACGTCACATGGGTGATTTTTAACACACTTTGGTCTTTGTCAGATAAATTAACCAATATTATAATTGTTTTTTGAAAATGACACAGTTCACAACAATTTAAATGATAAAAAAAATCTATGAACTTTAAAGGATGCTAGCTGCCAAATGGCTGAACTTACATGTTATGTCCGAATATTGTATTAAGCGGCAAAAAAATAAACTAAAGTAGACAAGACCCAATGATGCACATACAGAGCTTGTCTCAGGAAAACACGCATAAAATAATCCTTTTTCGTGCATTTATGTGCACTTCGAGGCCTTAATTAGGTTAAAAATTTTGCACAAACGTTCAGCAGTTTGGCCGACAGCTGCCATTAAGGTCATAGATTTTTTTTCTTCTAGATAATTGATCTCAGGAACATTTTATAAGAAACTAAACCTGAACCCAAATTTTAGATACTGACAAACAAAATGAAATAGAGAGTGGTTTAACTATTACAAGCAGTGGCGTGCACAGCGATTCACCAAGGGGGGGGGGGGGTAAACCACGAAGAACCATTAGAGGACAAGAAAGGAAAAGGCAAGCCTTCCCAATTTAAATTTAAAGGGAGTGTTGGCACCCCTCTATATCCCCCTACCGCACGCTAATGATAACAAGCTTAAAATAGAAACAAATTCAAAGCTTTTCTTTATTATTTCATTTTCAAAGATAAAACCAACGATGCATTTTACCATTAAATGAATATAAATAAGATATACGTGTATGGTTAGTTTCTTCTAAGTAAATTAACTCTAAAAATAGAAAAAGAATTTTTAAAAAATGTGCTAAATGTTATATTTTTCAGAGGAAACTATTAAAATTGTTAAATGTGAAAGAAAACAAAAAAATTAACTAATGAAAAAATGAAAATAATTTTTCTTAATTTAAAAAAATGTTAGTTAATCTATAATACAAAGTATAACGATGTTTGTCTGTCAGTCTGTTTGTACCGAAGGATTTCGCTAACCACAGAACCGATTGGGTTCTCCTGAACAGGGTAGCTTCTCATAGGTCCCGGGAATGTTTATAACTATTTTGAGGGAGGGTACCACCACCCTCCGAAGAGAAATCACAAAAATCGAATATCGTTTGAAATTAAAAAAAAAACACATTTAAAGTGCCACTAGAGGCCTCTAGGGGCGCAGCCGCTAGCCTGATAAAAAGTATGAATTGTAATTTCATTTAGTATCCACCTCTGTCATATGTTGGAAATATTGAATCAGTCAACTATAAGAATTGGACTCGTTTAGTGATACTACCTATTGATATAAAGGGATAAGACAATGGCCGATAAATTGATGTAATTGTACATTACCAATAATAATGCACAAAATTACCCTATCTGTATATAAAATTAGTGATTGAAACGTTTAAACACTCAACTTAATGAGCCAAACAATCAAAATTAACTTAAGTTTAAGAGTGGAGGGTTGAAGTATCACCCCCTCTTCCATCAAAAGCTCCTAAAGGCCACAGCTCTAAAAACGTAGCTGCTAGTATATAACAAAGAAATTGAGCCACCCTAGCCAACTCTGAGAAAATATGTTGCCACCCTATCAAGAGAAAAAAGTTGAAGGAACACCCCTCTACCATCAAGTGCTCCTAGAGGCCTCAGCTCTAACGTAGCTGCTAGTATATAAAAGAAAATTGAGCCCCCCTAGCCAACTCTAAGAAAATATGTTGCCCCAACTTTTTTTTTGCAAATTAGCATTTTCTAACATCAGGAATAAAGGAAATTAACAAAGTTTCTTATTTCTTTTCTCTTTTAGCCAGTTCTTGTCCTCCCCCTTTTGTTGAGGCATCTCCTTTTACAACTTTCACCACATAAATAGATTTATTATATTAGAACCTAAAAAATGTAAAAGATCAATTATTTTCAGCTATGTTATTCCTTTAAAGTAGAAATAAGTAGCAGAGAGATGGGCTGTTTATTACATTACTCCCCAAAGTTTTATAATACCGTTTTTTTCTTCGTTGGCTTAACAACTGTGGGGGACTTTAGTGAATTTTGATTGGTTGGCTCATTGAGTTAAGTGTTCAAATGTTTCAACCAATAATTTTAATCTACAGAAGGGGTAATTTTGTGTCTCATCATTGGGAATGTACATCATTAATTTAAAAATTTTTAATCTGCGTATTGATATTACATATTATGCGAAGGTCAGATTGTTCGGATGGCAGCTAAGGCTAAATTCGACGGCGTATGCGGCGGATGTTTTTATGATCTTAATGAACAAACATCAAACCCCATTAAAGTATGACATTTATAAGCACAGCTAGTTAGTAATCCTATAATATAAAGTAGCTTAAGATTTATATAAAATAAATCGATTGGGTTTTCCATTTAGGTAAGCTTAACAAAGGTCTTGGGATGGTTTTAGACTAATTCGCATTTCAGATTCAAGACTTGAATTGGTTTTAGGCTATTTTTCTACCCTTCCCTTCTAGATGCTAGGAATGAAACCGCTAGTATTTAATTTAAACCATTATTTTTCTAGTCTAGTAATTATATATCTATTGGCAAAAGTTTACCAAGTTGTAAGTGTGATTAAGAAAAGCTACCTTTTTCCTTACTAAAAATAATAAAACGAATAAGAAAACAAGAATGGTCCATGATTATCAAGATAAGCCGCCCTTAGAAAAAATGAACATCCCCCCATAATGTTTTTTTTTATAATTTTCTTTTTAAAACTAAAATTGAAAATGATTTTGGTTCGAAACACTATACCTTCCTTAAACGCCCACCCCCCTTCAGTGCACCTAGAGGCCTCTAGGGGGGGCGTAGCCGCTAGTACTTTATATTAAAGAAACAACTTCAGGTGTTAAATAAACAAGGATGACAACATCTATAAAAGCAAAGCGCTGAAACGGTAGGACAAACGGACATTAACACTTGTATAGTGTCAGAACTGAATAATCGGAATATAAATGTATAAGAATCGAACCAAAATTGTAAGTAAAATTGTTGAAAAACTGCTTGATACAGAATAATGTTTATGGGCATCCTTACAACTTTGGGACTTGATTATAGAGTTGCTTCGCTTATAAAATTGTACTTTGTTGTCCCAGGAATCAGTACATCAAAAATCAGATCAATCGGATTACTAGATCACATAAAAATTAGTTGTTAAAAAAGTAAAAAATCAACATGTTAAAAATGGACGTACGGACATTCTGGTAATGATTATAGAGTTGCTACGCTTTCTAAATCGTACCTAGCTACTACAGGAATCACCATGGAAAGAGTTTGAAATCAATAGGACAATTCTAACACGCCTAAATTAACGAAAAAAACTATCCGTCACAGACGGACGGACGGACCGACCATAATTATAGAAAAGCTTCGCTTTTAAAAATACCAAAATGACTTTAAAGTTTGAGAAACAACAACCATAGTATTTTAGTGTGTATTTCATAATGATGCAATAAAAACAAGGTTGACAACATTGGAAGCAGCTTATAGTGCCAAATAAAAAAATGACGTAATACAATACAAATGACCAAAGATAGGCTAGTATACATTTTAATTGACCATTTTTGTTAGCCCCGAGTTGTCAAAGGCACAGGCTAAAAAACTGGTATTAATTTTATGATTTTTTAAAACAAATTCGTGGAAAATTGTCTGTAATTCGATGCTCTTCGTGATTTGTAGTATGGTTGAGAACCATCTAATTGAGCGGATAATAATCAGAGGAGAATTCTTTTTAAAAATTTTGCTCCACTAAAATCCGTTTGCTCTACTAAAATTTTAGTGAGGCAAAATTATCCCCTCTAAATTTTTAGTTTGCCTCACTGATTTAAGTGGGGCGAACTGATTTTAGTGGGGTAAAAGTTTTTTAAGAATTCACCTCAGGTTTCGAATTGACATATTAACAGACGGACCCAATATAAACGTAGAAAAGTTTTGCCTATAAAAATATGAACCCTTATAATGTATTGCATTTAATATTTATGTAGTTTGCAACTAGAAAAATAGATATAAAAGCATGGAATTTTTTAAATTGCCCGTCAGAACATACTTTGGTATTCCATAAATAGTAAATATGTTAGAATCGCCCTATCGCTTGAAACATGACATGAACATGTTGATGCATTTACATGTATTTGTCGGGATGTGTTAAACTTTTAAGTGGGGGGGGGGGGGGAATGTAAACACAACCCTCCCAAACACATTTCTAAAAGGATTATTGACAACTAAGAGTGCCCAGTGGGGCTAAGACAGGATTAAAATACTGTTGGGCTCACAATTTATTTTTATATTTTAGCGTCTTGCTAGTATGTACATCCCAAGCAAGATTTATCAACAGTCCTAGAGGTTTTAGGGCAACGAATGAGAGAACGCGTTTACAAAACTTTTACGACCAGTTTATTTACAGTCTCCTCCCTCCTTCACTATAGGGAACAATATTGAGATTATAACAGGGATTAAAGGGATAAATTGATGTACATCCCCAATGAGTAAAGGCACAATTATCACTTCTGTAGATTACAATTAGTTTGGACACCTACTTTACTGAACCAACCAACCAAAGTCCATAAAAGTCCCGCAAGTTATTAAGCCAACAATAAGAAACCGTTATGAAAATACTTTGGGGACTAGTGTAATAAACAGCCCATTGTCCCCTTTCTTCCTTGTTTTTAAGAAAAGACCTTTTAAAGTTTCTCTTGACTTTTTAAATCTATTGTATGCTTGCATTTAATTCTAATTTATATGTATGTACAAAGAAATTGACAAAACCATTGCAAAAAAAACACGATGTTGGGTTCAAGAAAATATTCATTTTCAGGCCCGAGGACTTTTTTTCCCATCTATTGTGTGATGTAATTTTCCACCTTTTATGTAAGCTTAAATTAAAGATTTTCATGAAATACATATAAAGTGTGTTACCTTTTTTTATGTTTTATAATTATTTGGCCACAACTTGGTCAAAAATGCTCACAAATCAGACCTTTTTCGACCGAAGATACTCAAATGGTTCCTTTACAAGCCCAAGTAATCAGTTTTAAGATATCTTTATATTTCAAGGAAAATTGATGAAAATACTAAAAAACGGCAAATTTGGGTGTTACCTTTTATATGCACAGATACCATAAAATCAACAGAAAAAATAATTATTTTTACTTTTCTGTCATTTTTAAAGTATGATTCTGTTAAATTGGCTATTCTTGAAGGGATTTATGCATTGATTATACGGAAACATAATATTGGACAGAAATTAATGTATTTCAAAGAAAGAAAATTTTGAAAATAAGAAATTCGACCTCTATCACTTTAGAGGACAGCTGCCAACCTCCAGTTGACAGGATAAAGTTAAATACTTGTTAGCAATAATAATTAGCCCAAAAAGTAAAACAAAAACTTTTTTAATATAGCAAAAAAATTATAATCTAAATCTTAATTTTGGGGATGATGATCTTAAAGACACTCTTGCTGTTAGTGATGATGACCCAGATGGTATCCAAATACATGAGCATTATGACAACTTATCTATTAAACTATGGTCCGATTTTTGTATTTGTAGCATGGAGAACCCAATCGTTTCAGCGAGATTCTTCGCTACAGACAAAAAAAGCTTACTACTTTATTTAACAGGATTGTTTAAAAAATGGAATTGTTGCGGAATTATTCAAGTTCTTTGCTATTATTTTCAAGGGAGCAATATAATCAAAGTGTGTAGAAAAAGTTTTTTTTCAGCATATTTTAACAAGTGGTGGTTAGTTTATAAAAAGTTAAAAAATAATTAACACATAAGTTTCACATTTTAAAAAATATTTTGTATGTGACAATTATTTTTTTGTGTGCAAATTTTTGCTGTTCTGCGGGAATTCAGAATCATCCGCCTGACTGGTCCGTTAGCGGTTTCCCAGCCAAACATCATATTGTTGTTTCCAACAATACTATGTTTACTATGTGAGGATTGCAGGTTTTTTTTTCTACGGAAGGATTGTTAGCCCCACCCAAACCCCCTGGACTGGGGGAAGTATAAGACCTTAATTATTTCAAAGCATAATAACTAATTTTCGAAAAAAGAAGAATTCTAAATGTTTCTTATCCAGGAGTTATGTGTTCTAAATAGTAATTGCATAACTCAGAGTAAAAACTCCAGCGATGTAATCATTAAGCCCGGACGTATAAGGTACCTATTTGTTGGCCCCTTAAAAAAAGAAAACCCACAAACAAACCCCCCAATTATATACTTTCTTAAAATAAAAAATTTACTTAGCCTAACAACTTATCTATTCTTAACTTGGTTATTTGAAGATATTACTTCTGAGTTCTCTAAAATAGATAAGAAAGTTTTGCTACTTGTCCTGAATAATGTTGAAACTTGTGCCACGCGGGTACAATAAAATCAAACTAAAAACTTTTCAATCTTTCAGATTCAAGTTTCAATATCTCGTGAGGATTCAAACAATTCTAATGCTAACTTTCCTGAGAATAAAGTACTGCATTGTTCCTAATTATAGACTACCCTTTGAAGTAGGAAAAGGCATCCGTCTTATAGGACAACAAGCGGTTGCGCCCCAAGCATTTAGTGGCTTGAGGTTCGAGGGGATATGGAAAAGCAGAAAGATAGCCTAAAACCATAACCCCACTTATTTATAGAAATTAAATAAGAAAAATAGCCTAAAACCACACCCAAACTTATTTCTAAAAAAATAGCCTAAAACCTTCTCAGAACCTTTAAGAAGCTTCATTGTAAAGGAGAACCATATTGGTTCATCAGTTAGCGAGATCCTTCGCTACAAAAAAAACCTTACTACTTTATCTAATAGAATTGACGATGGGAGTGTGGTCAAGCCTACAGATAAATAAAAAAAACCTTAAGAATTAATTCCCTCTCACTTTGCAAAGGATTTAACTAGTAGTTTCATTACGCTACAGGAGGGGTAATTTTGTATATCATCATAAGGGATGTACATAAATCTACCGACCATTGTCTTATCCCTTTAGTTCCCTGACTATTTGGATTCCTTCTCCTACCTTTGATTTTTTAATGAAAAATCGAACCTCGTAAAAGTGTCGAACTATGACGTCAGAAAAAAATAACAATTAACCAATGAGAAGCCAGTATTCACTGTAATTGACCAATGCTAAAATATAGCGGTCTCTCATTGGTTAATTGTAAATTTTTTCTGACGTCATAGTCAGACACTTTTACTGGGTTCTGAAAAATCTTTTTGTTAGTTTGACTTTAGAATAGCATTTGATATACCTTACAGAGATCTCTCACAGGTTATTTTTGTAAGGATAAAACAAACGCTGCTACTCTAACGAGGGGGCTCTTAAAGCTTCACTGAATGTGTGGTAAACGGGTTATGGCGAGCAAAAAGCAGGCAGATGAATCTATTGTCCATGGATGGTCTTGCGGTGCGGGCAAAGACGTCCAAGGGAGGGGGATAAAGTGAGGATTACCCCCCAAAAAACGAATTAACCCCCCTTGAAAAAATTTTACCCCCCCCCCCAAAAAAAAAGCTTGGACGCCCCTGGGTGTGGGTGCAGATTTTTATCTCTTTTGTTTGTTTCCCCTCTATTTTCTGTATTAATAAAAAAATTTGGTTCAAGTGCATTTCACGGTAAAATGTTCCTGTTAATTAAAAAAAAACTTTAAAGGCTTCTAACGGAAAACGGTGGAACGTATAGATTATGCTCGCACAAAATTTAGTCAGCAAAAGAAGGCCTACAAATAATTTTAAATAGTCATGAAACAATAATGCACAGTTTCTCGCAGTGCTTATTAATGCGCAAAAAAAGACTTATTTTAAGGGTTTTTTCTTTAGTGAAGCTTTCCCTGTGCATCATTGGATCTTGACTTGGATCCATATATTTTAAAGGCCATATTTCGCAGTATAAAACGGTCTGTGGGCATGATATATACGTTCAGCCATTTGGCAGCTAGCAGCCTTTGAAATTAATAGATTTTTTGAGATATTTGTTACCAGGAACATTTTACCGTAGACTGTACTTGACCCAAAACGTTTATTTATCCAATACTAGCGGCTTCGCCCTTGGCCTCTAATGGCTTTGCCCCAAGAGGTAATTAAAAAAAAGATTAAGTACTACTGGTGCTGCCCGTATTTTTATGTAGTTAACTTCCCCATAAACAAAAAAATGGGGAGGGGGGGGGGTATTTTTTTTGTTTTTGGGGGGGTTGTGAGTGTCCCACCCCCAAGGAAAATAGCCTAAAACCACCACAGAACCAGTAGGTATTTTTTTTCTGAAGAGTAGAATCCAATCGGTTCAGCGGTTACCGAGATCTTAAGGTACGGACGGACCGACAGACAGATGGACGGACGGACAGATAGACGGACAGACATCCAGGGAGTAAGGGAGGGGACAATGGGCAATTAATTCAATATAAGAGTTATCAAAGAAAGGGCATGAAATCCAGTTTAATCCAATAAATTTGTAGGAAATTATAAAGGGATTGTTAATTGAATAATAGATTTCCATAGCGTCATGTAAAGTGAAATCACAACTTGTTTTTGATGAAATATATTGAGGTTTTTTGGTATGATTTTTATATTAAAAGATTATTGGACCCGGCCAGCTGCTAGCAAGAATATGACTGCCCCTTTTATTCTGTTTATTTCCCTCGCCCCTTGCGCCCACCTACCTTCTCCCTTCTCCCCGTCTGCTACATTCCAAACTTACACAACGAGTGTTTATTTCCCTTGCCCCCACTTCCCTTATCCCTTCTCCCCGTCTGCAATATTCAAAACTAACATAACGAGTAGCGGCATTTCATGCGCAAGTCCCCAAACTCAGTCAGAAACTGCTAAATTCTTGCACATTCCCTTTAAGCCAGTCCCCAAAGTCCGAGACTCCTAAAAATTGAATATTCGATCCATTGTCCCCTCCCTTACTCCCTGCAGACATCAAGCTACTTTGTATTATAGATATGTCCAAGTCCATTTCTCCTTTTCTCTTTTCTTCTTTCTCTAACTCTCTTAATGGTTTTCCATATATTTTGCTTAAGATATTTGGATAAGATTTAATTTTCCTTGTTTTATTTCCTCCTTCCAGAGTTCTAATTAACTTTGCAATGATTTTGTACTCACCATTACAACCAGATCAAAGTCAAGTTGGAGAGAGAGAGAGAGAGAGAGAGAGAGAGAGAGAGAGAGAGAGAGAGAGAGAGAGAGAGAGAGAGAGAGAGAGGAGAGAGAGAGAGAGAGAGAGACAGAGACAGAGAGAGACAGACAGAGAGAGAGAGAGAGGGGGGAAGGAGAAAGAGGGGGAGCGAGAGAGAATAGAAATAGAATTCTTCCACGCTCTTCCTCAATAAAATCAACAATTCAAATGAAATCGCATTTATTGAGTGTGAGGTAAGGGTCGATTTTTTTAATGCAAGGTTGTATCGGGTTCGAAACCAGCCGTTGGTTTTATTTTAGCAAAATGTCTTATTTGCTTTTCTGATTAAAAAATTAATGAATTAATAATTAATAAAAAATTAAAGCTTTTTCCGCCAAGTCAAATGTAATAAAATGATGATTTCAAGAGAAGCTTTGACCTTACAATTAACAATTTAAAGCAAGGACGTCCAAGCTTTTTCATTTTTTTTTTTTTGGGGGGGGGGGAGTTTGTTTAAGTATATCTCGAAGTATATTTTAATCATTAGATTAATCCTTTTACCTATTTGATAATTTATGCGGGTCATGCAAAGAAAACGAAGTTACGGGTTTCATCGTATTTTCACAGTTATTTTAGGTTAGGTTAAGTAAATGTAAATCGGATTTTATTTTATTTTCACAGTGGCTTTTGAAAGGTTATTTTAGGTTAGGTTAAGTAAATGTTAATCGGGTTTCATTGTATTTTCACAGTAGGTTTGAAAGGTTTTTAGGTTGATTAGGTTAAGTAAATGTTAATAATTGCCCCAAAATTAGAAAATATGACCCGCAGGGCTAAAGCCCCCAGCAGGGGCTAGAAATAGGAGAAAAGCTACTGTGAAAATATGACGAAACCCACAACTTTATTTTCTTGATTAATGTATGCTTTTAGGGCAGGATATAAAGATTTTTAAAACTATTTGTACGTGCCATGTAAAGTATTTATTAACTTAAAATGTAACTAAAAAAACAAAAAAGTAGTGATACGACTTGAAAAGAAGTCTATTCTACAAAATAATAGAAAACAATAATAAATTTAAGACATCAATTTATTTTTCAATATATTATTAATTTTATAATAATAAGTTTTACTACTCCACAAATATAAATATACATATCTACTATCTATTTATCTTGTATAAAACAGTGTTTTTCAGTTTTGTCTCAATTGTAAAAAATACTTTTAAATTTATTTTTATTTATTTTCTAAGCAAAGATTAAAAGCAGGTATATAAAAAAGTATTTTTACCGTGTCAAAAAAAAACAGTGTCGTTAGTATAGTCATTAAATTGTCGAAATGACTGTCGATATCAAAGCCATATAGTTGACATAAACCCATGAAATTAAATATCGATAGAATAAGCCAACAATTTTTGACATGGTAAAACCAAAAGATTTTTGGGATCTACTGCAGTTCACGGTAAAATATTGCTGGTAAGCAATATTTCCAAAAATCTATGAATTTTAAAGGCTGCTAGCTGCCAAACGGCTGAACGTACAGATCATACCCGCACACCATTTTAAGCAACATAAGAAGGCCTACAAATAATCTGGAATAGCCAAGATCCAATTATGCACAAGGAAAGCTTCACTGAAGAAAAAACGAGTAAAATAGGTCTTTTTCACGCATTTCTCTGAATTGCGAGATAATTATTCATTATTGATCAGGCTATTCCAGATTATTTGTAGGCCTTCTTATGCCGCTAACAAACAGTGTGCGGGCATGATCTGTACGTTAAGCCGTTTGGCAGCTAGCAGCCTTTATATAAAATTCAAAGATTTTTGGAAATATTGCTTACCAGCAATATTTTACCGTGAACTGCAGTAGATCCGATTTTTGTCACTACTTTATGAGCATTCTTAAAACCAAAATTTTCTATAATAAATACTTTTTATACATTTAATTAACCTTTGTATGAGTGTACCAAGGAACTAAAGGGATAAGACAATGGCCGATAAATTTGTGTAAATCCCCAATGATGATAAAAAAATACTCTTTCTATAAATTAAAATTAGTGGTTGAATGTTTGAATACTTAACTTTATGAACCAACCTATCAAAATTCACTAAAGCCCCCAAAGTTGTTTAGCCAACGAATAAGAAGACGTTATTATAAAACTTTGGGGAATAGAATAATAAACAGCCCATTGTCTCCTCTCTCTCTCTCTAGAGTGTACAGTATATTATTGTACATTTACAGTACAATGTACAAAATATAAGAATATATCAATAATGGCTGATTTCCATGTTCTAAGCCAATGAAATTATTGTCGGTGCAAAAATGTATTGCTTTGTAATTTGTATTCATGGTTAACCAAAAAAACATAAAGGTTAAATAATATGATTTAATAACTGAGGATAAAAGGTTTTGGATTCAAAATTGTAAGATAAGTACAAATAAAGTACATTTTAAATTTTTACACCGTCAATCATAAAACATTTTGAGATCAGAACTCCTCCATTTTATAAAAAAAATATTTTTTCCAATAGGTTAAGTTTTAAAAATATTACTTTTTAATTTAAAACCCTTGTTAAATAAAATGTTAATGTTATAATAAATTAAAAATAATTTATTCCTATAAATATCCAGTAAGAAAACTAGTAAAAAAGCTCAAAAAACAAATATAAAGCAGATTATGTGTCTTATAAAAAATGACGTCATACAATGCAAATGACCCATGATAATCCAGTAGACATTTTACCATTGGTCAACTAAAATGTATACTGGCCTATCATTGGTCATTTGTATTGTACAACGTAATATATATTAGGCACTATAAGCTGCTTGCAAAAAAATCAAAATGGTTAAATTGATTAAAATAGACTAAATTAAGACTTAATTTAATGAGGATATTTATTTTTAATTTAAAGTCAAAAAATCAATTTCTAAATAAGTTTTAGATAATAAATAGACAAAGAATAATACTGGTTATTTACTGGTCCCATTTAGTACATTTGAACTTATAATTTAAATTGATAATGCATTGACATTGTGATAATTTTTTACATAATATTTATACATATATACATTATACATATCTTAATATTTTACACAAATAGACTCACATATTATTAAAGTTTTTTTTTTGCAGACAAGGTTATGTTTTTTTGTATATTCACTGGTTTTAAAATTAAAAGACTATTTTTTAAAACTATTTATACACATTTTTGTTGCTATATTAGGCTTCAGCAATATTTCAATGGAATGTTGGGGTTTTTGTATGGGTCAAAAAAAGTGTCATGTGTGACGTCATAAAAACTATCCATCTCTTATTTAAGGGTTTCATTTCCCACTTCTCATTCTTCCCGTTCAACGTATTTTTATGACGTCACACATGACACTTTCTGCTGTCCCTTTTTTCTATTTACATTTTAGGGATTAATTTTCATATTTTGCTGAATGTCATTTTCTAGCTTAGTCAGCCTGGTCTTACATTCCGCCAGGGAGAGGTCGACAATGCCTTTCAAGGTCCCGTCCACCTCGTCAACTGTCTTCTGTTGCCGGACATTGGATTTCTGGTCAGGTTTGCAGCTGCTGCTGCCCACAGGTTTTCTTAACTCAGGATTTGAGATTGGCGAGTCCTTTTTGCTAATAAGAAACACGTTTTTACGTCCGAAGGTTTTTTCTCTTGTCTCCAGGAAGGATTTGCAGGAGCTGGATAGCCACCATCTGTCCTCCAGCTCGAAGGTGGAGTTTGCCAGGCTGGTGTTATGGTCCAGCTGGTGCGCACTGTTGTGAGGTATAACTGGAGTGGTGGGCCGGGTTCTCGACCTGTACTGCTCCTCACACAACAGTTTGTGATAATTCAACTTTTTCATATATTCCGTGTGTTCTTGGCCCAGCACCATGATTCTTTCTGTCAGTTTGTCAGTACTGCTGGATCGTTTGAGAGTATATAGAGGTGGTTGTAAGGGAGGGCCCATGAGTCCTGATAACTCATCTCCCGAATCATCTCCTTCCTTTGTTTCCTTCGGACGTTCGTCCCGTCATACTGCGTGCTCGAACTTTGACCGCGGGACATCAGGACAGAGATCTTGGCGAGACCGTGTCCGTCCGGTCAGCGTGATCTCAACCCGTGAGCCGGGACGATCATTCGGTGAGCCCGGCCTGCTTGAAGTCATCCCCGACAACTCGCCGTTTGTCCGGGACGGGGCAGATTCCAGGCGCGGTGTGTTGTTGAGTTTTGCAGGTGCGTCTTCAAGACGGTTGCCGCCGGCACGCCGCTTAACGCCGGGACTCGCGGCGAGGCTGTACACCTCAGGCTTGCCGCGTCGGGCTGAGCGTAGCGTGTTGCCCGGCGAGTTCTCCAAGCTCTCTATTTCCATTGGCTCTGATGATATTTCGTCTACCTCGACTGGAGCAGAGGTTGTCTTCAGAACATGTTCTGGATATCCTTCCAGTGGAATTTTGGAAGCAGGCATCAATCCTAAATAATAATTTTATTATTAAAATTCTACTAATAAAAATAACATGTAAATAAGAACACAAAGTTATAAACCCGCTCCCCTTTGTTAACTCCTTGCCCGATTACTAGAGTCAACCTAACACATACATTTTAATACAGAAAAGCAGGAATAATTTAAAGTTAAACATATTGTATTAAATACAATTTCTAAGGCAGCAAATAATTTTAAATCCTTGTAGATAGACATACCTATATATGACTAAATATAACCTGGAAGAAGATTGTTCAAAATTAAACAAAGTAATTTGTATTTCCAATATTGCTTCAAAACCGATTAATATCCGCTGGATTAGAACCGGTTCTCAGCCACACTGAAAAATCAAGTATCGTATTGGGTTATTTCCAATTTTATTTTACCAATATAAAAATAAACAATCATATTGTCAAAACAAGTTTTTTTAGCACATGTCTTCGGCATCTTCGGGATAACAAAAACGGCTTTTAATCATTTTTATATCCGTGGAAAGCTGTTTATAACACGATAAATAACTATTCGTACCTCTGTAAGCTTCCTGTTCCTCAGGCATAATCCAATTACCATCCACGTAATTTGGCTGCTTAAACGGCGTCTTATCAAACCGCTGTAACGTTGGCGTCTTGGGTGGCGTGCTGGTTGGGGTGTACGCAATTTTGGGACCAACTCTCGCAGTGTCAACATACTGAAACTGGCCGTAAGTGAACTCTGCAGGAAGAGCGGCGCTGTTGGGCTGCGGAGAGTGCTCCGTCTCGTAACTGTTGTTCATATTGTTCACGAGGAGAGGGTTAGTTGGGCTCAATGTCTCCATGGGAATGTAAGGTGTGCCAGCCTGTGGGGCATAAAACCCAGCTCCGTGTTGGTTATACTGCATGTGATTTTGATTGGGTACAATAAACGGTTGCTGTTCGCCGCCTAAAATCGGATCGCCATAATTGCGAGCTCCGCCGCCGTATATTGAGTTTCCAGACTTTATGATCGGTTTGCGCGGCGGATATTTAACCTGTGTGTTTCTCACGCGATTCTCCGAGGAGTCAGCGGTCCTTGCCCTGCTGCCACCGCTAGAATTACACGGCAACGACTTCCACACGTTGCGCATCCCCTGGCGGTAGTCAGCGTTCATTATTATGAGTATTAGGGGATGTAGGATACAGGGCAGGTACATCAGACAGTTCAGGATTTGCTGAGTCTGCTGGGTGTGCAGGCGCGGATCCATGCCGCGGTACGGATCAATACGGCTTCCAATTTTGTTGCTGACCATTTCCATGAGGTCAAATATATCGTGGGGCATGCGCAGGGTGAAGACCACGATGAATAGAAGTAGAGACCATGCTATCCTGGAGTAGGGGGGCACCAGTTTCGGCTCGCGTGCTCCACAAACCTTGAAAATATAATAGTTTAGTCAAAAAACTTAATTAAAAGGTTACCATGCATTTTTTTTCCAACTAGAGAAAAATTATGACCGTAATTTGCACAGAAAATTCTGTTATTACTTCCGTTTTAAATCATATTTAATACTTCATATCGATTGAGATAAAAAAAAATAACCTAATCCTTTATAATATTTTACTTTTTTTGGAAGATGGTATAGATTGACCATTATTTACAAGTTGCATTAACAACACCATAAAATATAATGCAAGAATGACAACATCCATAAAAACGAAGCTCTGAAACCACAGGACAAACAGACATTAACATTAAACATCAGTATAGTGTCAGAACTGAATAATTTAGAATATAAGGAATAAGAGTCAATGCAAAATTGTGAGTAAATTTGTTGAAAAACTGCTTGATACAGGATAATTTTTATGGACATACTTAAATTTTTAGGACTTGATTATAGAGTTGCTTCTCTTATAATATTCTACTTTGTTGTCCCAGGAATCAATATAGCAAAAATCAGATCAATCGGATAATTAGATTACATAAAAGTTTGTTGTTAAAAAAGTAAAAAATCAACATGTTTAAGATGGACGTGCGGACATTCCGGTAATGATTATAGAGTTGCTACGCTTTCTAAATCGTACCTAACTACTACAGGGATTACCAGGCAAAGTTTGAAATCGATAAGACAATTGTAACATGCCTAAATTAACGAAAAAAAGCTTTCTATCTCGGACGGACGGACGGACCTACCCTAATTATAGTAAATCTTCACTTTTAAAAAATAGGCTTATAATTAGCCTATTAATTTGCAGGATTTTCGAGAATGTTGGGTGTAACTGTATAATGATTCTCACAGGAACCATAACCTGGTCTTTATTAGTCTTCACAAATGTAAAATAATTCAGCGCTGTGGTGCCGGAGTCGCCATTTGCAGGCTGCATTAAAATCCAATAAAACAAGTTGTTTTTAATTGAAATTTTCAAATTTTTCTATGTAAAACAGGCTATGTCTATGGGAACAATGGGCTGTTTATTTCACTAGTCCCTAAAGTTTTATAATAATGTTTTCTCGTATTCATTCGAATCCGGTGGATAGGAACCGGTTCTCATCCATAAGAAAAAAACTATGTCTAGCCTTCGGCACCTCGGGGCTAAAAAAACAGATTTTAATCTTATAATTGTACATTCTATAACTGCGGAAAGCTGTTTATAATACGATGTGAGAAATAACTATTCTTATTCATTGGTTTAACAACTTCAGGAACTTTTCTTATATTTTGATTGGTTGGTTCATTAATTTGTGTATCCAAACGTCTCAACCACTAATTGTAATCCACTGAAGGGGTAATTTTGTGTATTATAATTGGAGATACACATTAATACATTGGCCATTGTCTTATACCTTTACATCCCTGGTAATTTTCATTATGGCTTCTAAACCGATTAATATCCGCTGTATTATAACCGGTCCTGAGCCATACTGAAAAAATATGTATCGTATCGCATTATACACAATTTACTACGAACAATAAGGTAAAAATGATAATATTAATACCAGTTTCGTCCTCTCGGGGCTAGCAAAACTTGATTATTCTTATAATTTTTCATATCATTATCCGTGGAAATCTGTCTTTAATATTATGTAATGAAAATGCTGACATAATAAAACTTACATAAATTTTCAGATTTTTTTCCGACGACGTGTGTTTAAAATAGGCAAAATACAAAACCTATATCAATTTTCAAGTATTTTTTCCTACGACGCGTATTAAAAAGTGTCGGCTCCGAAGGGTTGAAATAATTTGCATAGTTTTAATTACTCTCAGTAAGTAAATGTGCATGTTATTACTAATTAAAATGGTAATGTATTATCTTATTAGGAAAAAAATTAGATAAATTAGAATAACGTTAAGTGTAACGCATCTCAGGGGCCTAAAGGGATAAGACAATGGCTGATAAAATGATGTACTTATACAAAAATTACCCCTTCTGTAAATTACAATAAGTGGTTGAAACGTTTGGACTGGATACACAACTTAATGAATCAACCAATCATAATTCAGCTACAGTCCCAAAAGTTATGAAACCAACTTATAAGAAAACGATATTACAAAACTTTGGGGACTAGTGTAAACCCATTATCCCCTCCCTACATGGGATGGGATAAACCTTTGTCTGGTAATGTGCACGGTAATGCGTTTTATTTTCAGACAAGGCATTCCCCCCTAGACGCATATCTAAAGTCTTCAGTTATGCCGCAAAGTTGGGCTGAGATTCGAACCCATCACCGACCCGACAACGTGCGGATGCGCACGTTTGAAATAGTAACAGACGGTAACACTTTTAACGCAGGGATAAGACAATTGCCGATAATTAATGTTCATACCCAATGATATAAAACAATATTACCCTTTATGTAGATTGCAATTTGTAGTTCAAACGTTTGGACACTGAACTTAATAAACCAACTAATCAAAATTCAATAAAAGTGCCCAAAGTTGTGGAGCCAATGAATAAGAAAACTTTATCTTATACAACTTTGGGGACTAGTGTAAAAAAAAACAGCCCAATGTCTCCTTCCTCCCTGCTTTTAAAGTCTTTAGTTCTAACGGACTGTGATTTATTGTCAATACCTGCATAAGAAGAGCCACCAAAGGAAAGAATAATAGGAGAAAAGGTACCGCCAGGGTGGACAGAAGATAATACCTGCATAAGAAGAGCCACCAGAGGAAAGAATAATAGTAGAGAAGGTACCGCCAGGGTGGACAGAAGATAATACCTGCATAAGAAGAGCCACCAGAGGAAAGAATAATAGGAGAGAAGGTACCGCCAGGGTGGACAGAAGATAACCAAGATTCATCGAATATTGGGTGCTCTGCAAATTAGTAAATTATTTTATAAACCATCTATAATGTAAATCATATTGTTCTTGTATTGAATCGATTAATTTTCATGCTCTTTTGGACACGTTGAGCATTTAATCAAGGGCGTTCAAGCCTTTTTTTTTTTTTGGGGGGGGGGGTAAAAATTCAACGGCCCTAAATTCATTTAGAGTGTGTAATCAACCCTTTACACCCCCCCCCCCCATCCTTGTATTAAATCCTATTAAATTGTTTATTAAAATAGAAAAAAATACGCGAGGAGTGAGTAAATATAAAACATAATTTGTTTTAAAAAAATTTTTCTTTCAATCTCTCTACCTTTAATATGATTTTTAAAATTGTATATAGGGAATGAAACTTCTTTTTTAAAAAGCCGACGGATTCCCTCAAAGGGCCTAGTTGAGCATAGACCCTCCCCCCTTTTATTAAAAAAATTAATTGAGGGATGGGTAGTTTTTCAACTGTTTTTGTTTTACTTTAAGCCAGGTTAGGATAGGTCATATTGGGAACAAGCCCCCACCCCCCGCTGACGTAATGCATGAAGAAATACCCCCCCCACCCCTAACCCAATTTCTTTTAAATGAGGGTGGGGGAGCGAGGGGGTTCTTTCTTTGCTCGCAAGGCAATACGAAAAGCACCTAAAGTTTGTAGAGCAGCTAGAATAGAATACAGGGTTTATCAAATAATTTCCTCATATGTATTTACAGCATGCCAGGCTGCACATTGACCATAGGACATAGAGGCAAGAGTTCCCGCAGGTACAGACACACCAATGCCTATGACAGCCGCCAGGGGGATACCCCATTTGTGCATCTTGGACGGCCGCGATCTGTTCGAAGTCTCGTACGGGTTCTCGGATTGGAGATTTTCGGGTTTTCTAAATAAAGGATAATATTGAAGAGACATAGTAAAATGGCACCAAAAAATGACGTCATGCAATACAGTTGACCAATGAGAGGCCAGTATACACTTTAATTGACCGACCAATGGTAAAATTTATACTGGCCTCTCATTGGTTATTTTATCGTATGAAGATAATAAAAACTTACCTATAATAAAAGAAAAGAAAGTAAGCAGCAAAAGTGAGTAGGAATGCCTGGACACCTTTACAGCCATAATCCAGACAAATATACACCTTGCACACAACATCACCCACCTGCCAGCCCAGACCTCCTTTAGCCTAAATTAAATATATTATTTATATCTTTGAATAGAAGCTGTTTAGAGCCTATAAAAAAATAACGTCATACAGAAGATGATTATAGTCCCCCAACAGATTATGACGTCATACGATAGAATAGCCAATGACATTCCAGTATACACTGTAATTGACCAATGGTAAAATTTATGCTGGCCTCTCATTGGTTATTTTATCGTATGACGTCATAATTTGTTGAGAGACTTAAATCACGTTCGTCATACATTACAAATGACCATTGACGGGCCAATACACAGACTAAATTATCAGTGGTAGGCCAGTATACATTTTAATTGACCAATGATATACCTGTATGAGGTAATTTTTTTATAGGCATTATAAAAAGATTCATAAAAATATGAAATATTTTGATAAACTTATCTTTTACCAAGTTACCATATAGTTTTATTAATTAAGTCATAAATAGTTTTTTTTTAGATTTAAGTTAAATTTTAATATGACTGAAACTTTAGCAATAACAAAAAAATGACTGAAATTTTAAACTTTTGTTTTGTATGTGTATCAAAAATCTGATTAAACATTTCATAACTCATTATTAAACAAGGATGACAACATCCATAAGTAGCGAAGCACAAAAAATCGTAAATGGGAATACGTATAGGTAGATTTAAAAGGTTTTTACTAAAATCAAGAATAGATTTATTGGAAAAAATATACATGAAACCTTGTTTTATTTTGTATGATGACGATGGTCAAAGTAAAGGGGGGGGTTTTTAATGCAACCATCTCGTAATCAGTGAGCAAATGGCACTTAGAATTCGAATTTCCATCTTTAATTTTGTATGAGTAATCCTTGGTAGGTCTATTTTCCCTAAATCGAACAAAAAGTTGGAAAAGTAACGGCTAACGGCTGGCGGCTAAGCTATTTTGCTATTTTTTTGATATTTATACTGCAAATTAGTCACGAAACCTCTCTCAACATAATACTCTTTTCTACTTCAAAACGCTATCAAACGGTTCTAGACGGTAGCTGTTGGTACTAGAAGTTTTAAAATTGGTTATTGCTATCATTTAACATGAATTAAACCAAAAATATGTTTTAAAAAGTCGATTCCTACGTAATTGATGATGGATTTACCCTGAAAATAGACAAAAAACGGCTGAACGGCTGAGCCGCTAGCCGTTACTTTTCCAACTTTTTGTTTGATTTAGGGAAAATAGACCTACCAAGGATTACTCATGCAAAAGTTCAGATCGAAATTCGAATTCTAAGTGTCATTTGCTCACTGATTACGAGATGGTTGCATTAAAAAACCCCCCCTTATATTAAAGATGCTCATAACAATGGGAAAAACTATTTTGATACTGATATCCCATAAAAGTTTGAAAATTGGATCAAAATAGACAAAGCTATGGGGAAATATATAAAACATATAAAAATAGCCAAAAACCTGATAAAAGGCAGTCTGGCCGCCATGGTTGTTTACTTAAAACGACAAAAAAATTAATTTTTAAATCCTTAACTTAAAAAATTGGGAAAATCGGACCATATATACTGAAGATATGGAAAAAGTGTTAAATATATCAAAAATAGCCTAAAACCTAAAAAATCGGAATATAAACACTGAAGATATGGAGAAAAATGTTAAAAATATAAAAAAACAGCCTAAAACCTGCTAAAAAGGCAGTCCGGCTATCATGGTTGTTTTCTTTAAAAGACGGGAAATTTAATTTTGATATCTATAACTGAAAAAATTTTGAAAATTGGACCATAAACACTGAAGATATGGAGAAAAATGTGAAAAATATAAAAATAGCCTAAAACCTGCGAAAAAGGCAGTCTGGCCTTCATGGTTGTTTCTTTAAACGACGGGAAATTAGATTTTGATATATGTAACTGAAAAAAATTTTAAAATCGGACCACAAACACTGGAGATATGGAGAAAAATGTGAAAAATATAAAAATAGCCTAAAACCTGCTAAAAATCGGTCCGACCGCCAATGATGTTTAATAGTTAATTGTGCTCCTTAATGGTGGGAATGTTGTCAAAAAATTTCAGCATTCTATCTTTTATAGGAGCTGAGTAAATCCCATTTCCCCCATAGCGTTACGGACTGACGGACTGACGGACTGACTGACGGACTGACGGACTGACGGACGGACGGACAAAGTGAATTATAGAGTAGCTTCGCTACTAAAAAACACCTAAAAACAAATCTCATAAAAATAAAGTTTTAATAAACTTTATTGATATTTTTTTAGGTAGTTATTTTTTGTTTGTTTATTACTGTACTCTAGGTTAGGTTAGGTTAGGATATATTGGGTATCACCGGTTAAGGCACAGCAAGTACATGCCCTTTAGGGTTCGTGCCCCCCGCAACGTTTAGGCTAAGGAAAAAACCTACCTTAACTTCCAAAAATGAATGGAGGGGAGGGGGATTTGGGCTCAACAGGCATTTTATGTGAAATCACCTTTTCGTCCTCAAGTTTAAGCAGCCTTATCCTTGTTGATGTACATCCCCAATGAAGATACACAATTACTACCCCCCCCCCCCCCCCCCGGTTAAAAAGGTTGGACACTTAAATGAATAAACTAACAAACCAAATTTCAAAAGTCCTCAAAGTTTTCAAGCCAAAGAATAAATAACCGTTTGTATAAAACTTTGGGGACTATTTTAATAAACAGCCGAGTGTCCCCCCACTCCCTCCCTCCCTGTTTACTAACCTGTGAGTCTAGGAGGAATGGTAGGACAGAAAGACAAATGATGATATCCACAATACAGATACTCACAAAGAAGAAGTGGATTGGACTGAAATAAGAAAAATAAATTATCGTCAGCTGTCTAATCCATTATTTTATTATTAGTAGCGAAGCTACTCTATAATTCACTTTGTCCGTCCGTCAGTCAGTCAGTCAGTCAGTCCGTCAGTCCGTAACGCTATGGGGGAAATGGGATTTACTCAGCTCCTATAAAAGATAGAATTCTGAAATTTTTTGACAACATTTCCATCATTAAGGAGCACAATTGACTATAAAACATCATTGGCGGTCGGACCGATTTTTAGCAGGTTTTAGGCTATTTTTATATTTTTCACATTTTTCTCCATATCTGAGACATCCCATTTTGTCCCTTTTTTGTATCATTTTGAAAAGTGCGACACCCTATGACGTCATCAACCTTTTGGGAAAGAGAAAGGGAAGAGGGGAAGAAAATCTCTTCAAAAGAGATGGGAGAAAAGGGGGCTTTCTTACTATAAGAGGCTGAGTCGATTAGACAAAAAAAAATCATATATAAAGATGCAACGAGTGCAAACTGCAATATTTGCTATGCTCTTTGTAATTCTACTTTATGTTGCCTTTCCATAGAGAAATTAATTTGTACTTTCTAGAAATTAATTAACTTTTAAATTCATCCAGCTTGGAAATGATTTAGGGATAATCTCGTATTTTGCTGGTTTATTGCCCCTACAGGGCCATATCCTAACCTGCGTTCGACTCTTACCCTGCAAGAACCTAATTTAACCCTGCGGGGCAAATCTAACCTTAACTTAATTCTTCATAGTTACACACTATACCTCTTAATATTAACCGCCATGCCAAATTTTAGTGTTGTAACTATTTTTTAGTTGAGTTCCTTTTACTTTTGGTATCTTTAAGTGTCACACCCTCCCTCCCCCTTTGAAGGCTATAGATAAGTAGTTGTGTTGTTTGCATAATTTTCATAATACAAGGATAACCACATCCATAAAAGTAAAGCTCTAACAGTAGGATAAAAGTACATTTACACTTGTAGAGTTTCAGAACTGAATAATCGGAATATAAATGTTTAATAGTCAAAACAAAATTGAAAGTAAATTAGTTGAATAACTGTCTATATACAGGATAATGTTTAAGGACATTCTTACATTTTTGGGACTTGATTATAGAGATGATTCGCCAATAGCATTATAACTTTCTTGTTCTAGGAATCTGTATTCCAAAAATCAGATGAACCATAAGGATGACAATATCCATAAAAGGGAAGCTCTGAAGTGGTAGAACAAACAAACATTAACACTTGTAGAGTGTAAGAACTGAATTATCAGAATATAAATGTACAAAAGTCGACAAAACATTATAAGTAAATTTCTTGAAAAAATGCTTAAATACAGGATAATACTTACATTTTTAGAACTGATTATAGAAATAATTTGCTTATAACATAACACTTTGTTGCCATAGGAATCAGTATTCTAACAATAAGATCAATAGGATTAATACATCATATAAAAATTGTTGTTAAAAATATAAAAATAAACATGTCTAAAATGGAAGTACGGACATTCTAGTAACAATTATTGAGTTGCTACGCTTTCTAAATCCTACCAACTACTACAGGTATCACTATGCAAAGGTTGAAATCAAGAGGACAATTCTAACATGCCCAAATTAACGAAAAAGATATCCTTTCCAGACAGACACACCCTAATTATAGAAAGCTTTGCTTTAATATTTAGTGGTAAAAAAGTTGATAATGTTTCAAATGGGCGTACGGGCATTCTGGTAACATTTATAGAGTGGCTATGCTTTCAAAGTTATACCTAACTATTATAGGAATCATCAGCTAACTGTTCCGACGGATGGGCATACGTAAGGACAGACCCTAATTATAGAAAAGGTTTAAAAATCAGACATCTGTATTACATTGCAGGGAAAAAAAATTTCCGCTTTGTTGATATCATGTTTTCTAGCGCACTACAGACTGGCTGACCAAGTGGGTTGTATAGTAAACGCAGATATTATAATCTTCACCTAAACAATCATTTGTAAAACCAGCTGAAAAAAATTCATTTTTCTTACGGAAATTAAGTTTAGTCTCCAATTTTTGTTTTCCCCTAAACATAGCTAACAGACAAACATTTCTAATCTTAGAGTAGCCACGCTAGTAAAGGCTAAACATCACAAAAACAAGTAAATCTTTCAAAAATGTTTTATATTTTAAATTAAAATGGATTGTGATTAATGGCATTTAGGAACAGTTTTGGCATTCTCCTCTTAGAAATATTTTTTTTCAATTTTGAAAATTTTTATACCCTCCCCCTTCCCCCCTGACAAAACAACTATTTTAGGTTAGGTTAGGTTTTAGAATAGGGAGCTGAGCGCTGCGATTAGGTAGGCAAGGGTGCCGAGCGCCGCGGCCAGAGTTCATAGTTCTGTCAAGGGGGGGAGAGGGGGGGGGGGAATTTTCAAAATTAAATAAAATATTCCTAAGAGGATATTACCACAGCTTTTACATAAAGGGATAGTTGCATGAAGTGCATTTCAGAAAAACAATTTCAATTGATATTTTTAAAACTACATGTACAAAATTAAAATCTTTTTAAATATATGCCCTATAAATATAGCTTAAACCATTTAAAAAGAAAATATATGCAGTTCACTAATTTCATAAATAAATGCATTTCGTGCAACTAACCCTTTAAATATACAACAAGTAACATTTTGATATTACATAGTATATAGTAAATATAATTATAATTCAACAGTTTCACAAAATTTTTAGTGACCTTAAATTTTATAATTTCAATATATTTTGTTTGTAAAATTCATTATTTTCTAAATTAAAAAATTATTTAATAAAAAATCCTTAATTTTAAGTTACAAATGCATGGAAGAAATGAAAGAATTAATATTTAAATTTAAACTTGTTCTTACCTACTTACAAACTATGAACAATATTATTTTAACAAAATAGTTTTTACTGAGAGAGAAAAATTTACCCGAAGAAAAACAATTTAACTATTTGAAATTATCATTTTTAGCAAAATAGCGTAGACTACTGTACACTATTGTTTTAGATTTTAACTAACGAAAAAGTTTGATTATAAAGAGTTTTTCATTGGATTAAATATCGCCCCCTGTATTTTTTTCTTACATGTCTAGATTCTTAAGAAAATACATTAGATAATGTTCTGAAAAAAGATGTGTTAAATGTAGTTTCACTAAGTATAACACGTTTTTTATGCCAAATTATTAATTATGACTTAATAGATTAAAAAATGAAGACTGAAAAACTGTAGTTTCAAGTTTTGATAAACAAAATTATATAAGGATAGATAAATAATCATTGATTACAACCTTGCATTTATAAATCTTGTAATAATTATAGTTTTCTGTATGACCCGTACAAATATTAATAAGCTTTCAATTATAGCTTAATGACAAACCGAAATGACTGTTATGTTAACTAAAATTTTACAGATATAAAAAGTCTGTTTTTTATTGTGATGTAGGTTGCGATTAGAAACCAGTTTTCTGCAGGGCTGTTAGCATCTGAACAAAAAATGATATTTAATACAAAGATTTATAATAGATGAAATGACTTCAATTTTTAAAAGAGAACTTAAAGGTTCGCTTTGTCCTTCATTAACGGTTAGCACTTTTCATTAATTTTTTTTAGGTAGTTTTCGAAGTACATTCTTGCAACTTTTAATGGTGTATATGAATGAATAACCATGCATAAACTCTATTTCTTCCTAAGCAATTTTAAAAAAAGGTAATATCACCTACGAATACAAAAATTTCGTGACATCATTTCGTTGTCATGTCATGAAATGACAGACTGATGAATAAAACAATGAAACAATTCAAAATCATATTCATCCTATATCGTTACGGATTGAATGACGGACAGACAGAAGAAAATTTTAGAGTGGCTTCACTTAAAAAAGTAATTTGAGTAATTTCACTTATGATGATAGCAACGAATCTTAATAAACCTTAAAATAAAAGTTTATACCTGAAAATAATGGCAGGTTTGGTGGTTGTGTCTATGTGAGCGGCCGCCAGGCTGCTTTTAGGTACTACGCAATGCGCGCTAGGGCCGAGAACACGCGGACAAAGGCTAGCTGTCTTGGACTGCTGGTCTCCTAAAACAAAAAAAAAATTTATTTTCACGACAAAAATATCTTAAAACATTTCTTTAAATAACAAAAAAATAATAAAGAGCTTTAAAATTATTTGTTGAAAAGTTTTTACACTTCAGGTTTGGAACCAACCAATCAAAATTAAATTAAAGTATTGAATGTTTTAAGCCAACGAATACAATAACTACAATAGCGTGGTTGTTATACTTTGGGTTCTAGTGATTTTAGTAAATATGATTTTTGACTTTCTGACTTTCATCTGACCGTATAAATGAAAATATTATATAACTAATGTTAACTCATCAATGTTTATGCACAAAATTACTCCTACTGCAGATTACAATTAGTGGTTGAAACTTGAAAATAAACCAACATATCAAAATCTATTAAGAGTCACCAAGTTGTCAAGCCAACAAGCCAAAAACATTTTCTTATAAAACTTTTGGGACTAGTGTAAAAAAAAACAATTTTCCCGGACCTCTAAGTACCTGTACTGGCCATTAATAGGTGGATTGAATGGCAGGTTATTGGAGACTGGAATGTGATTATCCTCAGGATGAGGAACTGGCCGGCTATCTTTAACCTGGACAGAAATTAATTATTTAAAGGGGGGGGAGGGGGCGAAAGTGACACTTTTTGAAACCAAAACTAAAAGTCAAAGGAACTCAACTAATTAAAGAGTTACAGATCTGACATTTTGCATGGCAGTTGCTTTATAGGGGTACAATATGGAACTGTGAAGAAACGGCGTCGCAACCGCCGAAAACCGCCGAGAAAAGGCAAAAAAAATTAGGCGGGAAACGGCGGTTGCGCCGCCGTTTCTTCACAGTTCCATATTTTACCCCTATAAAGCAACTGCCATGCAAAATCTCAGACCTGTAACTCCTTTTTTAGTGGAGTTCCTTTGTTGACTTTTAGTTTTGGTTTCAAAAAGTGTCACTTTCGCCCCCCCCCCCCCTTTTAGTTTTAAAAATCTCAAGAAGGAAAATAAAAACAAACTAGGAAATGTATTTAAAGAACAGATAGAAATTTTTTGAGCCAAGCTACTTCCAGTAGCGACTTCAACGAATAAACAAAAAGGTAGCGTTTTAATATTTTTAATTAAAGCGTTTTCCATTCAACTTAACATTACAGGAATATGTATTCGTTATGAATGGCTGAAGTAAAAGATCTCAAAATTTCAAAGAATTTTAATTCCATTGGTCAATATAGGGCTTAAAGCTATTTTGAGGACTGAAAGGAAAATAAAACAGCCCAACCTATAAAGTATAGAAGTAACACCCAAATAACCTAATAGAACATAATCGCTCAAAGCCACATGAACAGAAATAGGTAAATAATAGCTATGATGAGATGATCACAGACTCAAGAAAAATCAATTTGTTTACCTTGACAACGTCGAGATAAAGATTTCTGTTCATTTCAGTAGCCAGGTTCATATTGAACATATCACTATCCTTCTCAATATCTTTAACCTAAAAACAACAATGTATAATAAAGATGATTGTAAAGTGTAATCCTAATAAAAGGTCTGCCATTTTCGGTATGAAAGTGCAAGAGTGTGTATGTGTTTATATTCTCTTTAGGTCCCTGAAGGGTTTTAAACTATTAATAAAAGGTCACGTCTACCCTCCCAAGATCAAATAAATCCTAAAAATCTCCAATCTAATTTTATTATCCCTAAAATTATGTGGCGAAGTCAATCTCACCTTCGGGAAGAAGTATTTGTTGTACATTTATGTTTTATTATCTCTGCTAAAAAATGAATGGGGAGACAACGACTAATTAAAAATAAAACAACTATAATGAGCTTATTTTCGCTGGATTTTAAACCTTTAGTTATATAAAAACAGATTGAATTTTATACAAATATTAAATAAGAAGAATGAAGGAAACTAAACATTACAGATAAACTCTTTATCACAACAATAAATATTCACCTTAATTTGATTCCATTGATTGCCATTCAGATTTTGAAAACTTGTATTAACAACATCATTCTTGTATGTACCTTAAGTAATATTTGATCATTAATAATTAACTAGGGTGACAACATCCTCCAGTGGCGAAGCACAAAACATTCGTGTGTGTACATTTATGAAAATAAAATACATGCATTCAATATTTTTTAAGTAATAAAAATTAAAAATGTCCTAATCAGTGAAGTTTCAACAAACTAATAAATTAAGTTATTAACTGTCTTCCCTGACATTTTTTTCTGTCCTAAAATAAGACGCTTTTAACTTAAAAATTATGCCCTATAATATTAACTAGGGTTGGGCCGGATATCCGGTGTGGCCGGATATCCGGCCATTTTCAATATCCGGCCGGATACCGGATATTGAAACTATCCGGCCGGATATCCGGTTCTATAATTTTTAATACTTTACACCAAAAATCTCTGCTTTTAAAAATTTTAAATGGCTATAATTTTCTTATTATTGAAGCTAGAAGAACTTTTTTTCTGAACAAGTTTAACTTTATGTAAATTTGTATAAGATTTCTTAAGAAATTTTTTTTGCTACTGTAGTATCTAGTAATTTGGCCGGTTATCCGGTAATTTGGCCGGATAACCGGATATCCGGCCCAACCCTAATATTAACGTCCTAGAAATTGCTCTATACAAATAGATCTTGGGACCAAAACTAAGCTTACTTATGTCTAGCTTCATTCTCTTGGTGTTGATGATGTCCAGATCTGGCATGTTGATTGTCTTGTTGAACATGGAGGTCACCTCGTACGGTTCAGACTGACCTAAATTTAACGGAACGTGTTTAAGCTGGACTTTAACGAGTAGTAAAATATTACTAGATTTAAATCAGGAATAAGGTATATTAATATTAATCTAAGAAAATTTGGGTGGGAGGGTGGCAGTCAATAGAACAAAGATCAATTATCATATCCAAATTGTATACCTGCTTTTTACAATATAAAAAAATGTGTTTTAATTTAAATTTACGTACCTAAAGCCCTGTTGTAAACATCGTTTACATCAACACCAGAATCAGCACTGGATTCGCTGGATTTCCGCAGAGATTTCGTTGGCATCAAAGGTCTAAACAATAACAATTTTTATTCAAAATTTTAACATTCGTTAATAATTAAGTCTAGTAATAGAAAACTAGTCTTTGTTAGAAATAATGAAATAATATTTTCTTTTCGCACAGGAAAAATAGCTTTAAACCAAGGTGTAAAAACTCACCTGAATCCAGATTGATGTTCTCCAACTCTTGTCTTCTCTGCAATGTGTTGCTCCTCTTCCTGGTGAATGAAGTTGCATCTGAACAATTAAAGTTTGTGAGATTTCAAACAAAATACATAATTTTAAATTTTTTAACTCTTTGAATAATGAATCCTTTGGATAAATTCTGTAAAAGTTAAGATTATGTTTGATGTAATAAAGGTAAATCCCTGTACTAATAATCAGGGATCTAAAGGGATAAGACAATGAATGATAAATTGATGTACATCCCCAATGACTACCGTTCTGTAGGTAACAATTATTGTTTCAAACATTTTGACATTAATCTTTATGAACAAACTACCTAATCAAAATTTAAGTAAATGTTACTCCAAAACTAACCAATAAGAAAACTTAATAAAAAATTTTTAGGAGACTAGTGTAAAAATTATAACAGTCCAATGACCCCCTCTTGACTTATTAAACTAATAGACAGGTTGCATAAACATGGAAAGTACCTTGTGCCATAAGCACACCATCCCTTGATCCAATATTTCTGGCACAGCTTTGTCTTGTACTTGTTGTGGCGGATCATATCATGCTGAAAGTAATTTACGTATTTTATACAGCTTTCTGCGGATACTAAAATAAAAAACTTAACTATTTTAAACCGGATTTAAACTTCTTTTTTAGCCCTTTCGATATTGGATATTTAAAATTTTTATTTAATATCTTACCCTTAATTTTGCTTTGCCATGAGCGAACTGGCACTGATTTCCATAAATGCATTCACCCTTCTCTCTAAAGTTGCGACAAAACTCTGTCTTAAAGGGCGAATATAGGTTCGATATGATATGAGCTTATATGAAAGGTGCCATTTCATACTTTTAGAATATCTATGCCAAATTTAAAAATTCAAAAAAATCCTTAAGTAGATTTTGCAATTTTCTGTTTCAATTGAACATATGATAAATGAGATTGACGACAAACGGTTTATTTTAGCCCTTTACAAGACTTTTTTTTGACTATTTTGCTTAAGTTTGATTGACTATTACAATGGCACGCATCTTAAATGATAATTTAAATGTTTATTATTTTAGATTATATACTCTTTAATTCAATTTTTAAAAAGCGTAGAAATAATTTGCGTAAAAGTTTTGACTAGGGTAAATAATACGTCTTAAAGTTTATTTTCTGTACAAAGATCATTGGTTAATTCTGGAAAATATAAAAACCCTGATGTACGCAATTTTAACACACACACACACAAACCTTAAAAAAACAGGGATTTGAAATCATTCTTCCTCCAAGAAAATTTTATCAATTATTTTTTTTTTACTTTTTACATTATTTGATGTTTTTTTAACTTTTAAATATTTTACTTTATATAATTTGTATTAAGGTAGAAGATGGGTATATTTACCCCTGATTAATTGGTTTCCACATTATTACGACTATCCTTTAACGAAAGCTTTTTAATTCAACCTTGCTACGAAGCCTTGTGTGATGCTAGGGTAATTGAGTTCTTAGGGAACCACACTTATTACATAATATTATCTTGAGTTAGAAAGGTTTTAAGCTATAAACAGACTTATACAATTAGATATGTCAATATCCTTAAGTTATTTATAATCTATATAATGGCACCTTTGAAATAAGCTCATATTATATCAAACCTATATTCGCCCTTTAAACCTTAAAGACAAAAAATATGTAAAAGTGAATAAAAATAATCTCGAAATACTACCTATGGAAGTAATACAAAGGGGGGGGGGGCGGATGTGCCACTTTTTGAAACCAAAACTAAAAGTCAACAAAGGAACTCAACTAAAAAAAGAGTTACAGGTCTGAGATTTTGCATGGCAGTTGCTTTATAGGGGTACAATATGGAACTGTGAAGAAACGGCGGCGCAACCGCCAAAAACCGCCGTTTCCCGCCGAATTTTTCGGCGGTTGCGCCGCCGTTTCTTCACTGTTCCATATTGTAACCTTATAAAGCAACTGCCATGCAAAATCTCAGACCTGTAACTCTTTTTTTTATTTGAGTTCCTTTGACTTTTAGTTTTGGTTTCAAAATGTGGCACATCCGCCCCCCCCCCCCCTTTATAATGATTAATAAATTGTGTCTATACCTGGGATTTGGGGATATAATCTGGCCAGGCTTTCCATCCTGTGAGATCATTTGACTTCCCTAAATTAAAATAACAATTTTAGACCAGTTAAACGACGGATTTTAAAATACATAAGTTTCTTGTGGTGGCAAAGTAATAAATTAGGAATAAACAAAGATTTTATTGAAAGCTTCGTTAATTAAACTTACATCTTTAGATTCATTATCAACTCCACTGGCGTAACTAGCTGTATCCATATGCTGAACCTAAAAAGTAACATAAGTTAACTGAACGGAAACCCCAAAATAAATATTAGAATAGGTATTTAAGTGGCTAAATAAACCGCACACTTTTCATAGAACTATTACATATTTATTAATATAAAGGGGATATTTCCTTAACACTAGTTTACACTTAATTTACCTTATAAAAATAAAATATATAAACCTGTAATAATTTTTGTGCCAGTCTAGTAGCACTGTCATGGTCCCATGTGTCAGGATTACTGTCCCACAATGGAGTCTCTTCGTTTGTACCCCAAATTTCCTGGGAATCACCGAGAGTGGACCATTGAGATTCGCCTAAAATTCAAATTCGCAAGAAAATTTTAAAATTTGGTTGGGTTCATACAGGTACTGCAAGACCTGATCATATAAATACAACTTAGTTAATAATAATAAAATGCAACCTTATTTTATACGTCGCCCCTAGTTTCTAGAAGAAGGTAAGGGAAATAGCTTAAAACCACTCTAAGATATCCACTTAAATTACATCAAATTAGGACCAGCAATTAACAAGATCTTTAGCTTCAGACAAAAAAAAACTAACTACCTTAATTACAGGTTAGTCGTGCGTTAGTTGACAGGGAAACTACTTGAACATATTTCTATTACCATTCGGCAACTACTTGTTAAACTAGTGTCTATAACGTATGGGGGGGGGGGGGGAGATTCTAATGGTAAAATGTTGTTTACTTGTCAGCAGCACGATGAGCCAAGCCCTCAAAATTTCTTTAAAAACCTTTAATCTATTAATAACGCTATGTGTAAAGCTTGATTTCATATGACTGATATTTAAAATTTAGGAAGTAAAAAATAACCTGTTTGTTGTTGTACTATAGGTAAACTAGAGGCATTTTCTGCGGGTGTTGTTGAAACAGGAGCTGTTGAAACTTGTGGAGTTGTTAGAGGCGTCTCTGATTCTGTGCTTACTACTGTTGTACCTTATCAAAATCATAATTTGAAATAAAATCTTTTAAGTTTTTTATTTAACACAAATAGAAACTTAAACTCATATCAGAAGTTCATTTTATGAAAAATAACAAAAAATTTGGCGCGAGAGAGGAATTTAAGCTTTAATGTTCTTATCATGGGGAGTAATACTATGAACAAAATGAAGTAGAATGTTATACATACCTGATTCTGTGCTCTGTTCAGTAACCTCCTGGCAGTGGCGGCAGTGGCTGCTGTTGCAGTTGAGCTTCGTCAGTAACATCTCCAGGATCCCCATCAACTTGAGAACTGAACATACACTCTCCGTCCAGTTGGGAATTAAACATTGACATATATTCAGCAAGATCTATATGATGAAATTCGGTGTTGACATCGCCCTCTTGAGGTGTCACCATGCCCCCGTCAACCTGGCTGGCACCAACGGGTGCTGGCAGCATCACTAGTTACAGGGCCATCAACGGAACCTAGGAAAAAAAATATACATTTTAAAGGACATTCAAATGTAAACCTTATTTACTTACATTAATCTATAAATATCTTTCCTTAAAATATATGTTTCAACTTCCTTTGAATTTTTCTAAAAAGGTTAATTAAGAAGTCTCAATACCTGTAACACTAGCTGTAGGTTGGTTGCCAATACCAGCCGCCGACATAACGACCATCTGCTGGCCGCCTCCTGCGCTGCTGCCAACAACAACCTGTTGGCCGCCAGCGGTAACTAGCTGGCCGTGGTTTGATGTTGGTTGGCTGCTGACTGTGTTTACTAATTGAACTGTTTTACCTCCGTGAGTGGCACTGCCAGCTATGCTGGTCAAAACTGTTACGGGTTTTCCTCCTGAGAAAAAGATCAATGTGAAGTTGAACAAACAAGTAATGCATTGTATTTTTAAGAGATAGATCTTAAAAAGTGAATTTTATAAATAATCTTTTGCATGATTTGTTATTTCTATTTTATTTGATAATAGAATTTAGGTGTGATTGTAGAAAATTAAAATTAACATACCAATCATCATAGTCTGTGTGCCGCCAGGTAGAACTCCCTGGCCTGCCGGCAGCGTCAAAATTTGTCCGGCTCCGCTGGAAATTATCTGAGATCCGCCCCCCGGCTTACCCAACACATTCACTGTCTTCACCCCCTGCTGGTTAGGTATGCTAACCATAACAGGTCTGGAGAATGATGTTCCAGACAATTGTCCACTGCTCACAACAATCATTTTAACACCGCCCCCGGCGCCCTGTGTAGCATACATTGTCTGTCCCGGACCGCCGGCGGTTGAATATTGGGCGCCCAGTGATTTGACCGCTGCGCCGCCGGCTGTGGTCATCACAATGACCTGTTAGCCACCGGCGGTGCGGATGGTTTGACCGCCAGATTTGTTTCTAACTATAGTTTGTTTGCCGCCGATATTTTGAACTTGTCCTCCTTGTCCTAAAATTTACACAAAAAAAATAATTTTTAAGATATTGTCATTCTTATGTGTTATGCGTGGAGCTCATACACAAAACATACGTATAAACCTAACATCCTATATCATTATTTATACACATATTAGTCAAAACAACGTTAGCTTTTGAAAAAAAAGTGGGCATCATCGTGAGTACACAGTAAAAATACGTAGGTATAACAATACCATAAGTTTAGAGTTATAGCCAGGGATATGAAGTCATAAGACAATGGACTATAAATTGATGTACAATACATTCCGCATGCAATGTTAATGCACAAAATTACCCATACTGCAGATTACAATTAGTGGTTGAAACGTTTGGACACCCAACTTAATAAACCAACCAATCAATATCCATTAAGAGTCACCAGGTTGTCAAGCCAACGAATAAGAAAACGTTATTGTAAAACTTTGGGGACAATTGTAATAATCAGCTCATCTCTCTGGTTATAGAACTGCCATACAAACAACTAAAAATAATGTATACCTGTACGCCCTGAATGCCTCCAGATTTAACCATTATGCCAGCTGTATTTATTGTCTTCACACCAGAAACTGCTGGTTTTGTCAGCTTTCCAACTAAAGAAATTAACACATTAAATTAATATAAATAAATGTTCCCCCCAAACTTCCAGAACTCGATTGTTAGATGTAAGGTGGTTTAAGGTTGGGAAGGGACAATTCTAAACAAAATAGTATCAAAATCTATTGAACTATTGGTTCATCATTTACAATTGAGGTAAGGAATAATTCCCCCCCACAGGGTTGGTTATAAGGGGAAAAATTTTTCAAAATAAATGCAATAAAATTTTTTTTGGCGGCGGTGGCGGAAAACGGCGGCGGAAGTTAATTAGAAAAGTTAATTTTCTCTAAAAATACACATGAACCACCAGAAAATTTTTTTACGTCTTTATCTGTAACAGGAGCCGAGATAGAGGGGGGAGGGGCTCTTGGAGCCCCCCCCTCCAATCTATTAAGGTGGGAATTGGGGCCCGATCTGTAAGGGTTAAAGGAATGTGTTAACATTTAAATGCATCTTATTTTGATGGTCTCTACCTGGCGCTCCAGCTGTGGGTCTACGGAGCAGTGGCCGCCGTCAGAGGACTGCACAAGTTTTTACTCAGTTAATTTACATTACATAATTACATAACAATAACAATAGCAACTTAACAAGAGGAGCAATTTATAACAAATGATAATTAAATTTTTAAATTTAATTTAAACTAAGACATAGGGACATACGGACATATTGACATATCAAATTATAGAGTAGCTTCGCTACTAAAAATAAAATCTAATAACACACACTTGTGAGAACAGCACAACAGTGAGTACCAATTAAAGAGTAGCGCTGCTACTTGAAATCAGATTTAACTTTTACACAAATGACAAGATAAATTACCTTTAAACCTTTCAAATGTATTGCATATGGTAGGCTTGCCTATCTGTCTCCTGTTGTATCGGCTGAAAAAAGTTTCAACCTGAAAAATTACAAATTATTAAGTTTATCTTTTTATATAAAAAGGAAATCTTTTCTATAATTAGAGTAGGTATGTCCTTCCCTAACGGATAGATTTTTCGTTAAATTAGGCATGTTCGAATTGTCCTATTGCATGCTGATTTCTGTAGTAGTTAGATACAATTTAAAAAAGTAACAATTCTACAATCATTATCAGAATGTCCGAATGTCCTTTTTAAACATGTTGATTTTTTAACTTTTTAACAACAAATTTTTATGCTTTTCCCATTAATTCAGGCATGTTAGAATTGTCAAATTGATTATAAACTTTAATTAAGTAATTTGTCGTAAAACTTATCTTAGAAAAGCTTTGCTTTTAAGAAGAAAGTATTCTACAAGTTTAATAATATTTATGAAATATTTATTTATATTGGTTTTGTCATTCTTACTTTTTATAGTGTTTATCAGAAGGAAAATTATTTTCATCTCATAACTTTTAAAGCAAAAAAATTATGTCATTATTGAATTGATTGTAACATTTGAGAAAGAAATAATTATGATCAACAAAACAACCCTTTATAAAGATTAAAATATTGGTTGAAAAGTTTTAACATTGCTAGTTTGTACTACCCAATCAAAAGTTAATTTAAGTACCCAAAGTTTTTATTTGATCAAACTTAGTCCCATCTTCCCAAATAAAAGTGAACTAACCTGTCTGATATGCCTACTAAGATATGACGTAGCAAACTCCTTTTTACAATGAGGGCAGGGCTTCTTTATCTTAAAATAACACAGATTAATGAAACATAAAATGTTCTAGACCACCTGAAAAAAGGGAGGAGGCTACTGTATATTTCTTGTAATCCAAAGAAAAACTTTCAAACTAATAATCTAAATATTTGTATTTCTTTTATTATTGGATAAGGGTCTCTTTATACATTTATACATGTAGTATTTAAAGGGCGAATATAGGTTGAATATGATATGGGCATCAAAGAGGACTATCCACGAACGAGAGCACATGATTCTAAGTACCTTCCAGCATTGATCCTAAGTATTTTCTTTCAGAATATAATAGGACACCATATATTATCAATATATTGACGAGAAAATTTACGTTTCACCATGTTTTTTTAGGTATTTTAATTGATTTTGAAAAATTTTATGAAGATAATTCTTTTAATAAAATGGATATTTGATGATAAATTCGTGTTACATAGATTGTAAATTAATCCATATTAGCATTAATTTAAACATACATATGAGATATAGTAAATGTGCTTTTGACTTTTTTTTATTTTTATTATTTGACAACATGGACAATTAAAGACACTCCGAACTCAACAAAACGTTTGATAGAATTTTAACGAAAAATGGTGGACATTTTTTTACTTTTCTTCAACTTGAAGTGGTGAAACATAAATTTTCTCGTCAATATATTATTTATTGATAGTGACCTATTATATTCTGGAAGAAAATACTCAGGATCAATGCTGGAAGGTACTTAGAATCACGTGCTCTTGTTTGTGGATAGTCCTCTTTAGGTGCAATTCTATACTTTTAGAATAACTATGCCAAATTTTAAAAATCAACCTTAAACTGTTTTTAAACTATTTTTAAAAGGTATATCAAATATTTGTATTCCCTACTGAATAGAACAATAGGGAGCACCTTATCGTTCTACTACTATTTTTAGGCCTTATAACACACACACCTTTACGGAATTTACTAGAAAACAACCTCCCCCTTTATTGAATCCATAGTAAAAAATAAACTTTAAGATCCTAATAAAAATCGACATGGGCAATTGATCTCATTTTTGGCTTTGCAGTATGATTCTACAGGTGTCAGAGTATGTTTTTATATACCTTTCAAAAATAGTTTAAAAACAGTTTAAGTAGATATTGCAATTTTCGTGTTCACTTCAACATACAAAAAATCAGATGAACAACAAAATTGGCATTTAATTCAGAAACTACTATGGAACTTGAAGACTTATTATCAGCTTGAAGTTTGAAGCGCTAAGGCTACACATAAAAACACATTTAATTCCAAAATAATATATTCTAAAAGGCCTCTAAAATTTTGACTAAAATAAAATATAAATCTTTTCTTCTTTTCTTCAACCAACCTTTTTATGAGTCTCTCTGATGTGTTTAGAGAAGTTATCCACAGAAATATCCTTGTGACAGTCAGGGCAACGAGTCTTCTCTCCAAGATGGATACTCTGAAATGTATAAATATTAATTCAAATGCAAGAGACCCCCTAAAACTAAGAACAGGAGTTCTGAGCTTATTTTTGAAGATATCAACCTGATTTTTTTTAAAGAAAATTTTTAAAAAATAACTAAACTAAGTAACCAAACTAAAGACCCTCAAAACTAAGAATAGGAGTTCTGAGTTTATATTCACCCTAATTTTTTTTATAGAAAACTTTTTTAAAATAACTGATCCAAGTGAACATAGCACATTTCATTTTGGAACTTTCATTTTAGTGGCTTGTGGAGTAAGAGACCCCCCAAAACACTAAAAATATGAGTTCTAAGCTTGTTTTTAAAGATGTTAACCTGATTTCTTTCAAAGAAAACTTTTTTAACATCATTGAACCAAGTAACCATTGCACTAGTAATGGCAATCCGTCAAATTTTTTGGCCGGATTCATATTCCGGATTCTTAAAAGAATTCGTCAAAAAAAGTAGTAGATTCCTTGCTGATTCCGGATTCTTATTTTTGGCGGATTAGGGATTCGGTTTCCGGATTCTAGCAGTATTTTTAAAGGCATTTTTAAAAAAAAATTAAAATTGAGTGCTACATATGTCCTAAAAATGAATGTTCTTGGTGTTCTCTATAATTCACTTCCAAGAATCGAACCAGATTTTAAAATTTTTTAATGTAATGATGATAATCTTTGACTTCAAAAAGCAAGAGTTGAAAGAAAAAACTCAACACGCTAATTTTAGGATACCAATTATAAATCCAGAATCCGCTATTAAAAAACAGATTCCGGATTCCAAAATTTGCCTAGAAATTGGGCGGATTCCAGATTTTGGATCTGGATTGCCAACCCTACATTGCACATTTTATTTTGGGGCTTTACTACAGGGGCTTGTGGAGCAAAAGATCCCCTAAACACTAAAATTATTTGTTCTGAGCTTTTTTTTTAAAGATATCAACTAGATTTTTTAAAGTAAACTTTTTTGACATAACCAAACTAAGTAACCATTACACATTTCATTTTGTAACTTTTCTTCTAGGGGCTTTAACTTTTTTAGATATTGTCAAATAAAAAAAGTTTGGTTAGGTCAATGTTAAAAATTCTTTAACACATAGTCATATCTATCCAATGCCTAATATATTCTTCTGAGACATATAAAAGTTCACTACTCTGAGTACCTTAACTTTTTAAATACACTTCGTGGAACTATCCCTTTGAAGATAAAAGATGCACATTTTCTTTTACATTTTTAATACCTACATTTTTTTCAACAGCCTAACTTATCTGTTACTAGCAATCTATTTATTTAAACTTACATCGGCTCTGATGGTCTGTTGGATACCGCCATCATTGCTGTTTGGTCGCATCGGCCTGGGCTGCTGGTGACCTGACCTCATGGATGTCATTACCATGTTGGCCATGGACACGACCACGTGTGGCGGTATGCCTGGCTGACCACCAGCCTAGATACAGAGTTAGTTAGACGCAGGGATCTGAAGGGATAAGACAAAAGTGCTTTGTTTCACAATATAGAATAATATATTTATATACAGGGCGTTTCAATATAAACTGCGTTTTCCAAATTTGGGAAACAACCATTAGGAGTACAAAAAAAATAATTATATGTCAATATTCTCTATAAAAATATGCATCGAAATTGTTACAGGTGTTTTTTAATATCTCTGAAAATAACGGCGCATTTTAAAGCATAAATATTTCAAAAGATGCGTATGAGGCTTTTTTCTGGTAGAATTTTGTGCCTTAAGGTTTGTTTTTAAAAATTTATTTACTTGAAAACAACATATTAACGAGGCCAATACAATTTTCTACCAATTACACTAAAAATTTCATTTAAAAGGGGGGAGGCGGATGTGCCACTTTTTGAAACCAAAACTAAAAGTCAACAAAGGAACTCAACTAAAAAAAAGAGTTACAGGTCTGAGATTTTGCATGGCAGTTGCTTTATAGGGGTACAATATGGAACTGTGAAGAAACGGCGGCGCAACCGCCGAAAACCGCCGTTTCCCGCCGAATTTTTTTTTTGCAATTTCTCGGCGGTTTTCGGCGGTTGCGCCGCCGTTTCTTCACTGTTTTATATTGTAACCCTATCAAAGCAACTGCCATGCAAAATCTCAGACCTGTAACTCTTTTTTTTTTTAGTTGAGTTCCTTTAACTTTTAGTTTTGGTTTCAAAAAGTGACACATCCGCCTCCCCTCTTTTTAAGAAATAACAAAAAAATGAAAAAACTAGGTACACTTACCCTCATTAGTTGAAACGAAGAGCCTGGCGGAAATGCAGAAGTTGACAAAGTAGCAGTTGCTATACCACCACTTCCCTGGATAAGCTGTCCACCGCTTGGCGTTAGGGTAATACCCTGCGGCCCATTGTTAGCTGTGAGAGTAATGCCTAGCTGCTGGGAGATCATTTGGTGAGTGGGGGGACCAGTTGACGAGGTGACCACAACATGTTGACCACCACTTGTCATCATAGCGTTAACATTGGTCATTTGGCTGTCATGGTGTAACAGGTTACTTTGTACTGAGGATGCTTGGCTGACAATCTGGCCGCCAAGTTCTGGTAAAGAAACAGGTATGCTTGAAATTTGAGATCCACCCTGAATAAATGCACCCGCCTGCATGCTGTATGCCAGGCCGGTGGTGTTTGTTGTCAACATTTGACTTTTCATTGTCAGCGATAATTTGTATTGACTGGTTGCCAAGAAGTTGACCCGATTGTTGTTGCTGGTGACTTTGTTGCTGACCTGACGCAAGAAAACTACTATCATGTCCAATACTAATAATTTGGCCAGAATTTTGGGTTGACATTTGCATGGGCTGCTGTTGACTAAACTGCAGTTGACTGTTTGAGCTTGTAACAATTTGTTGGCTGTTCATACTATTATCCTGTTGAATCATATCATATGAGTTACTCTGTGAAAAAATTGGCAAGTTAGAATCATCTGATTGGCTTATAGTGTGGGAGGTGCTGAATCCCAGATCCATTTGGGAGCCCCCGCCTGAGCCTTGATCCATGCTAAATGAATCAAAGTCGTCAATGTCCAGTCCAGCATCCTTCATCAATGCACCTAAACAAAATAAAATATACCTAGTCCAGTAGATTTAGAGCAAACCTTAATTATTAAATAAGGAATTTTTTTACAACTTAATCATTTGATTTGTTCAAAAAATTCACTAGAAACAAAAATACATGTTTGTAAATAAACTTAAAAGACAAATCCTACCCCATCTTTTAGATTTGTTAAAGAACCACAAATTATCTAATATTTGAAGTTGAAGATATAAATAAGATAGAAGTCTTTTTTTTAAAATCCAGGTATCTAAAGGGATAATGACAATGGCCGATAAATTGATGTTCATCCCCAATGATTATTCACAACGTTACCCTTTCTTTAGATTAAAGTTAGTGGCTGAAACGTTTGAACACTCAACTTAGTTAACCAACCAATCAAAATTTACTTAAGTCCCCAAAGTTGTTTCGCCAATGAATAAGAAAACGTTATTATATAACTATGGGGACAAGTGTACTAAACAGCCTATTGTCCCCTCTCTCTCTGATTTTAATCCCAAAAATGTTGTAAAATTTAAAAAAAATATTACCTAAATCGAAAGTTTTCTGAGCAGCTGTGGTTGTTGGTGGTGGCTGTGACGTTATCACTTGCGGCGGCGGAACCTCCTCAATATCTTTTTGCTGGCCACCTTGTTGAACAATAAACTGGCCGGGTTGAGCTGCTATTGGCACTAAAGTAGGCGTTGTTTGTAAGGGAGCATTGGGTCGTAACAACAACATAGGGCCACCACCACCCTGCTGTTGAATTATCATGGGAGTGCCAGCTGTCCCACCTCCAGACTGAGCCACCATTTGTCCCATTATAATTGGAGTGCCTCCAGGCTGGACACTACTGAGCACACCATTGGAATTAATAATTATGGAATGCTGAGTTTGACCGGCAGATACATTTGTTACAGGCGCCTGGTTTTGTGTGGTAACCATCGAGTTTAAGGTACTGGTAAGTCTTGTCCTGTCCTGGGGGCTGATTCCGGACACACCAACCGTCTGAGAATTAACAGGTGACGTGCTTTGTGGAGGATGATATTTAGCTGCAGTGGTATTGGTAACTATTGCTTGCCCTACACCAGTATTAGGTTGTAGTTGAATTTGAAAAACCTGACCCCCACTATTAACTAAAGTGCCGCTAGAACTAAATTGCAGTGGTTGCATTCCAGAAATTACATTTCCAGGTACAAAAGAGGCGCCAGGTGGCAGGACAGTAGCTCCACCACCCGGCCCTGAAGGTGCAAGTATAACAGAGTTTTGGGGCAGGGATACAGACTGAGGGGATAACACAGAATGGGGAACACTTCCGCCACGTGGAGATTTTGGGGCACTCACGCTTCCAGGAGATTTTACAGAGTAGTGCTTGTTTAGAGGTGATGAAGGTGGTATACTACTGGCTGGGGATTGAGGTGGAAGCAAGTTGGCAGGAGATGGCTGGGGTGTCATGTTGCTGACTGGAGACGGCGGCGGCGGGAAGGCGGCTGGTGATTTCATAGGAAGATACGTCACCGGTGAAGGAGGCTGGGCAGGAGACGGCGTGGCAAACTGGTGGGTAGCGGGGGACGGCGGCACACTTGCAGGAGATTGCATTTGGTGCGGGGATTGAGGCACAGGAGCTGGTGACGCATGCATGCTTGGGTGGGGAGAACAGCCAGGTTGACTGCTGCTGGATCTATGCAAGGAGGGGAGGCCCATGGGTTGGTTAAGCATTGGGCCACCAGGCGAGGGAAGGCTGCTGTACATAGGCACATGGCGGGGCGTCACATCAGCACTCTCAAAAATATCTTCATTTAGAACATCAAGGTCTGATGTATCATGCCCTCCCTGTCCCAGAACTCCAGTGTCCAAATCCTAGGTGAAAAATATGTGTTCTTGCAAAGTGAAGATTATTATCACAAACTATTTAAGCAAGACTAAACTACCTATATAAAGTTATTAAAGCAGTATTATTATTCTAAAATATGTATTTAACATCATAAATACTTTTATGTCCCTAAATAACCCATTTAAAATACTTTACTGGCAATTAGTTTCAAATCTTTAAATCTAAGAAGGAATTCAGACTTGTATATTTCAAAAGATTAATAATATATTATTATAAAGATAATTGTCATAAGTAATTTGAATTATATACGTCATTAATTGACCGCAAACGTTTTAATTATTATACTGGGGGGAGGCGGATGTGCAACTTTTTGAAACCAAAACTAAAAGTCAAAGGAACTCAACTAAAAAAAGAGTTACAGGTCTGAGATTTTGCATGGCAGTTGCTTTATAGGGTTACAATATGGAACAGTGAAGAAACGGCGGCGCAACCGCCGAAAACCGCCGAGAAATTGCAAAAAAAAATTGGCGGGAAACGGCGGTTTTCGGCGGTTGCGCCGCCGTTTCTTCACAGTTCCATATTGTACCCCTATAAAGCAACTGCCATGCAAAATCTCAGACCTGTAACTCTTTTTTTAGTTGAGTTCCTTTGATGACTTTTAGTTTTGGTTTCAAAAAGTGGCACATCCGCCTCCCCCCTTTTCTCACTGAAAACAAATATTCAGTTTTTCTTTTTGTATACTTAAAAAACATGACCTAAAAAATTGCTCATGTTCGTAAATTCCCACCCCTTATTAATTCCTATAATCCTTTAATTTGATTGACAGGTTAAGATATAACTTCATAATTTATCCATAATTTGTAATTAAATGCTTTAATAAAAAAAAATCAAACTTCAATAACTTTTTTGTCTTTAGAGATTTTTTTGTCAAATAAGAAGGAGTTTTTTTTCTTTTTACTATAACCTACGTTATTAAAGAAGATTCTTTTACTGCAAATGCATCACAGTCAAGATTTGTGAAAAAATGACAAATTGCAGTTTCTTAAAAATGCTTTTGTGAGGAGCTAAAAAGCATTTCACCTTTAAAACTCATTAAGATACTTTTCTTATACCTTATTCTAAATTAATATTAAAATTTTAAGATTTTTTTATACATAATAGAAGAGTTATTTTAATTAGTATTATAATAAGTATAGATGTATATTGTATACAGATAACTACCTGCCCCCCTTTTCCAAGAACCTTTTTGTCTGCTAGCAAATTATTTTTTCTGTTACTTGGCTGTGTTAATATTCCCGACAATATAGGTTGATTTTTAAAGACCCAATTGAAGGTCGGCACATAACAGTTATCTAACCCCTTCCCCCTCTAGTGTTTTACTCTGTAGTTTTGATTTACATTTTCATATTGAGATTTTTTACCTGGTTAGGGGTAGAAGGTGGTTTTGGGGTGTTGGCTCCACTCATTATTCCGCCATCCGTGGGGGGTCCTCCCATTTCTGGGGGCGGGCTGGTAGCCATGCTATTACGGGGACTGTTCCTGTATTCATTTGTGATTTTCAAACATTTTTATTTCATGAGAAATTTTGTGTAAATCATACCTATCTATAATTAAAGAAACGTCGCTTAATTTTTATCTCAAAGTGCCTTGTTTAATGTTTACTTCAAATACTCCCATACTATTGTGTATGAAATAAATTGAAAGCAAGGGAAGGGGCCGAATAATTTTTTTCTAATTCTTTAGGGCACTGAATCTATTTGCCCCGCAGGGGTTAGCAATAGGTATTTTTAAAAAACAGAATTTGGTACATTTGAAGAAATCATAATTCACAGATTATTGTTGAATCATTAAATCAAATGTATGAAAACCCATTCCTGTCATGCTGATTAGGGGGAGGTCCAGTGGAATCTCTGGGACTGGTCGACGGCTGCTGGTCATGAGAACTGCTGCCAGACTGCCGTCCGCGGTCCTAGATAGGTAATTAACATTAATGATATGGTGAAATGCAGCCAAAACAGTGATCCTCACTCAATCAGTTAGCATGTCACTGTTCATAAGTATTATTTTAAAATTATTAATATGTTTGAACATAAGTTAAGGCTATTATCTTGGAAGATTTTTAAAAAGTTTAAGGGGGGGGGGGGGTTTAATGCAACCATCTCGTAATCAGTGATTAAATTGAACTGAAATTTTTCATGGGTAATCCTTGGTAGGTCTATTTTCCCTAAATCGAACAAAAAGTTGGAAAAGTAACGGCTGGCGGCTCAGCCATTTACCCGCGTTTTGCCTATTTTCAGGGCAAATTCATCATTAATTACGTAGGAATCAACTTTTAAAAACATATTTTTTTGTTTAATTCATGTAAAATGATAGCAATAGCCATTTTTTAAGTTTCTAGTACCAACAGCAACCGGCTAGAACTTAAATAAGATTTTTGAGCCAAAAAAAAGTAATATGTGTTCTTTTTGTTCGAATTAGGGAAAATAGACCTACCAAGGATTATTCATGCAAAATTTAAGATCAAAATTCGAATTCTAAGTGTTATTCAATCATTGATTACGAGATGGTTGCATTAACCCACCCCCCCCCCCCTCCTTTAATCCTAACATACCATGAAGAGTAAGTTTCCTTCTTCCTCTCTTCTTTTCAACTCCTTTAATTTGTTTGTCCATGAATTTTTACCCATAGTTCTAAGTTCTGAAATAAAATATTTTATGCTGATACTGTTGTTCCTGCCTAAATACACTTTACGACTTCCAACCATTTTTAAGATTTTTAAAGAAACCAAAAGTGTTCCCAATTTTCAGCCCATTAAGGGGAAAAGGGAAATGGGCATAAACCGGTTATAAAATATCTGAATCAATTAAGATATCATATGCCCAAGACCGCTAAAACGCTAAAACGGGACCATGGTCAGAAAAAAACACCCCAAAGGAAGTTCCGGGAATGCCTGATTTTAGCAAACCAAAGGGGGGGGGGGGGGTTAAATTTTGACATAATTTGGCTTAATGTGAATATTCTCATTACAAAATACCTTATTCTATCCTTCAACTTACTAAAAATATTACTTTAAGATAATAAGTATTTTAACATTGTGTAAAAAAATTTTAAATTCAGATTTTTTACCACTAGCACAACAAATTCACATTTTTTAAAAATTTTTTAATCCAACTCTTGTTTGGTCTTATTAAAGACTTATGTTTAAATTCAAGCCAGTCAGGTGCCTAACTCTGTACATCAGGCATGTAATGGGAATCCCCCTTCCCTTTCATCCTTTCAACCAGGAGGAAAAGTCATCCCCTCTCATGCGATGCTCCACCCTTTATTTTTGAATGAAATGTATTGCTCAAGTCTAACCGGCCAATAGAGGAAGAGGCTTCCACTTACCCCCTCCCCCGACCCTCTGCTTATTTGACCGGTTGTGTATAAAGAAATTCTATGGATTCTTGGATATCTTGAAACCGGTTTGTGACCATTTCCCTCTCCCCCTTTATGGCCCGAAAATGGGGAACACTTTTGCTTTCATGAAAAATCTTAAAAATGGTTTCAATAAGTGGGCTCATATTAACCCCTTAGCTGATGATAACGTGAACAGTCTTAAATAATTTATTTTAAAAATATTTTTTTATATTCATTTGGGGTTTATGGTTTTTAGTGTCGTTTTTTATGATTGTAATAAGTTTATTTGTATTCATGTGATATTAATGAAATTTTATTTAGAGACTACCAATTACTTTAACTAGCTATGTTTAAAATGTCATCGATCTACATTGAAAGGCCAACGAATTAACGACACTGAAAGACAATCAACATTTTTTATTTAATAGTATAAAAAAAGACTTTTTTAAATGTAGTACCTACGGACAAAGTTTGCATAATTAAAGGGATTTAAACATAAAAATGGATCATGAAGCATAAAAGAACTGCGATTCTCATTTGTCTAAAGAATCTACACAAAAAATTTCAGACTCCTTTCTTTATTTTTAGTGGTTTATTTTTGCACGAAAAGTTAATGTAAATTTTGTTACAGGAAAAAAATAATTGATCCGAAATTTAAACCTACTAAATGAAAACTAGCATAAATCCTGCCCTGTGGGTCTGCCCCCAACCCCTTACCACTTACAAATAAATGAGGTCCATATTAGCAACCTAACTATACAACATGTTCTACCTTGTAAATATTTCAATGAATGAGGGATCTTTTATTTTTTCAGTACAGCTTTGCAACCGATAAATATAATGGATATAGAATAACGTTTTTCACTTCGTTTTTAAGTTTTTAACTCTTGTATTTTTATTTTAATATCTGCGGACAGCTGTCTATAATACGATGTGATAAATAACTATTCCAGTATGGCTTCCAAACCAATTTATATCCGCTGGATAAGAACCTGTTCTAAGCCATACTGAAAAAGTCATGTATAGCATTGTATTACAGACATTTCCCACGATTACTAAAATAAAAATCCTAAAGAATAATGTCAGTTTTTTTTAGCACAGGCCTTAGGCAGGGAGGAAGGGAGGGGACAATGGGCAATTAATTCAATTTTATAGTTGTGACACTGTAAGGTTGAAAAACCAGATAATTCCAGATAAAACGAGTATTTCTGATAGTGCAACTTTTATTGGAATTTTTTTCATTTTTTAATTAATTTTAATTCAAAATGCACCATCCCCCAAACGCTACTTTACTAAAAGCCTCTGATTATCAAGATAAAGAACTTGGTAGCAATTCATTTACTAAAGAATATTAGTTTTAGAATTTAGCGTAGAAAAATAGCATAAAACCATCTTCAGATTTTAATGATGAAAACGGTCTAAAAGGATTTTAGAACCTTTATGCATCTTCCCTAAAATGTAGAACTTAATCGGATCGGTAACCAAATTCTTAAGCTATATATGAACAAAGCTTACTACTTTTTATTGGATATTAGCGCAGATTACTATATGTGTATCAGCATATTATAAATGGACGTACGGATTCTATGGTTTCTAAATCGTAATAAATAATAAACAAGAATCAGTTAAAACAATTGTATTAAAAATTATTAAAATAACAACAAATTCTACTTAAATAATACATATATAAATATAAAACAATTGAATTAAAAATGATTTATGGGTATAGTCCCATTCATGGCAACGCCCCTTAAGTGGCGATTCGTCGTATTTTCAAAATTGCTTGGGGCTAGAAATAGGAGAAAAGCTACTGTGAAAATACAAAGAAACTCCCCTTAAGGGGTGTTGTCACGAAAGGGGCTACCCTGATTTAATTACAACAAAATAATAAATAAAAATAAAATCCATTAGATTAACTTTTTTAAATCTAAAAAATTTGTCAGTTTAAAATTTAAAGTGCTTGTATACGACGTACCTACACAGTTATATACACTAGGTATAAACAAATTAACTTGATTAAAAATGTTTATGAATAAAAAAGGTTGCAGAATAGAATGTCTCAAGGATATTTTTAGTTTTGTATTTAGATTTATGGTTCTAATTCTTAATTATATTTGGTCTAGTTACAAAAAATTTACTTTTTATTGATAAAGTCTTAATAAAACATATTTTGGAAAGTATCAGATAAAACAAATGGATATAATAAAATAAACTTATAAATGGCCCCCTTTTAAATAAAATTAAACAAGGATGACAACATCCATAAAAGCGAAGCTCTGAAATGGAAGGACAAACGAACATTAACACTTGTAGATTGTCAGAACTGAATTAGCAGAATATTAATGCATCAGTACAAACAATATTGTAAGTAAATTTGTTGCAAAACTGCATAAATAGATAATACTGTTTAAGGACATACTTAAATTTTTAGGACTTGTTTATAGACATGAAACATTTTTATGTTAATTCATTGATATATTATAAAGAATTAATTTTTAATTAGTTTTGATTGATAAAATCAAAACATGTAACTTTACTGTATACTAGCATACAATATTTATGACGCAAGACACTCTAAAAGCTGAGTATTTTACCCACAAAGGAAAGAAACATCATGATTCAGTAAAATTTATTGAATCCATAGTAAAAAATAAACTTTAAAATCCTAATAAAAATCGACGTGGGCAATTGTTCTTATTTTTGGCTTTGCAGTATGATTCTACAGGTGTCACAGTATGTTTTTTATATACCTTTCAAAAATAGTTTAAAAACAGTTTAATTTTCCATTTTAATATCCGTGGACAGCTTTCTATAATACAATGCAATAAATAACTATTCCAGTATGACTTCCAAACCAATTTATATCCGCTGAATAAGAACCGGTTCTAAGCCATACTGAAAAATCATGTTTAGCTTCATATTACAGTCAAATTTCCACATTTTCCCACAATTACTAAAATAAAAATCATAAATAATATGTCAGTTTTTATATCACAGGCCTTTATCACAAAACTGGTTTTAATCTTATAATTTTCCATTTTAGTATCCGCAGACAGCTGTCTATAATACAATGCAATAAATAACTAGTCCAGTATGGCTTCAAACTGATTTATATCCGATGGATTAGAACTGGCTCTAAGCAATACTGAAAAATCATGTTTATCTTCGTATTACAGTCAAATTTCCACAATTATTAAAATAAAAATCATAAAATTAATGTTAATTTTTTACCACAGGCCTTAGGCACATCAGGGCCCACAAAAATGGTTTTATTTGTATATTTTTTCATTATAAATAACTGTGGAAAGCTGTCTATAATACAATGCGATAAATATATATTCCAGTATAGCTTCAAACCGATTTATATAAGATGGATTAGAACTGGCTCTAAGCAATACTGAAAAATCATGTTTAGCTTTGTTTTACAGTCAAATTTCCAATTATTAAAATAGAAATCATAAAATAATGTTTAATTTTTTAGCATTGGTCTCAGGCACCTCAGGGCAAACAAAACTGGTTTCATTTGTATATTTTTTTATTCTAAATAACTGTGGAAAGCTGTCTATAATACAATGCGATAAATACCTATTCCAGTATGGCTTCCAAACCGATTTATATCCGCTGGATTAGAACCGGCTCTATGCAATACTGAAAAATAATGTTTAACTTGGTATTACAGTCAAATTTCCACAATTATTAAAATAAAAATCATAAAATTAATGCTAATTTTTTTACCACGGGCCTTAGACACCTCAGGGCCCACAAAACTGGTTTTATTTGTATATGTTTTCATTCTAAATAACCGTGGAAAGCTGTCTATAATATGAGGCGATAAATTGATTAATTTAAGCATGTTAGAGTTGTCCTATAATTTTCAAACTATGGATTTCCAGCCCAAAAGTTGTTGATCAACAGTGCAGTTACTCTTTAATTTATTTGCCTTGTGGCTTTTCTTGGATGTAATTAAATATCTAGGTTTACAATTCAAATATTATGCTTATTTTATTCTAAAATCTTTTAATCATTTTTAGTCTTTTAAAATCGCTAGGATTTGTAGTTGAACTTAAAAAAAGAGCGAATTATGAGATTTCCATTTTATTATTGTTATTATCATAAACCGGTTTCAAGATATCCAAGAAACCATAGAATTTCTTCTGCTACAACCATTTGACCTTCCCTGGTACACTGGAGAGAGTACCTCTCTCCCCCTTCTGGCGATTCCAGCTTCCGTGTCGCTGGGGCCCCCCCAAATTCTACACAGTGCCTAGGATGAGAGACTTTCCCTTTTCAGATGGAATCTTTTGGGTCCTCCACAACTTTACATATATGATCAAGGGATAGGATAGCCTAGCTGGCCTGGGTCCTTGCCAAAGAAGCTGGCCCCAACGTCATCAATTAAAATAAATTTCATCAAATAATATAAAGTTCTAATGCTGAGTCTTCCCTCCCCCCCCCCCCCCCCGATGACCCCTTCGCCGCTCATTCCCCCCTCCGTCCGTACCCCATTCGACCCCATCCATAAAAACCGACAATTACTGTCAAAAGTATAATTTAAAGATGAATAAATAAACCCTTCTCTTACATCTACTTAATCAAACATAACCTAAACTGAGCATCATTTGTTGTCTAGATGCAATACAAATGGTATTTTTAAAAGTTTTCTTCAGTTTTGGTTTGTACTAAATTAGCTCTTATAATAATTTAAAGCTGGCAATATTATTCCTTTAATTATATTTTGTATGCATTAAGTAACAATAAATGTTTATAACGGACCTATTAATGATTATAAAGTACCATCACTTTCTATATTTTATTCTATATTTCTATAATTTTAATATTTTCAACAAATTTTAAAATTGTTATGAAAATTATAACACGTCTCTAATAACAATCAAAACAATAATAAAAAATAGAAATCAGCTGATGTGATGAACATTGAAGATTGAATTTATTTAAAAAGTAGCAAAAAAACTAATTTTGTTACAAAAAAAAGAAGCAAATACGTTTTATAGAAATTATGTATTGTTTTTAAGATTTTTAATATTTTTTTTAAGCATTAAAAATAGTTATTTTAAAAAAAGTTGTTAATTTTATTACGATCAACTCTTCCTATTTCATTGACGTCACAGGGTGTCGCACTTTTCAAAAGGGATACAAAAAAGGGACAAAATAGGCGGTCTCCCATATCTTCAGTGTTTATGGTCCGATTTTCAAAATTTTTTCAGTTACAGACATCAAAATTAAATTTCCCGTCGTTTAAAGAAACAACCATGAAGGCCAGACTGCCATTTTAGCAGGTGTTAGGCTATTTTTATATTTTTCACATTTTCCTCCATATCTTCAGTGTTTATGGTCCGATTCTCAAAATTTTTTCAGTTATAGATATCAAAATTTAATTCCCGTCTTTTAAAGAAAACAACCATGACGACCAGACTGCCTTTTAGCAGGTTTTAGGCTGTTTTTTTTTATATTCTTAACATTTTTCTCCATATCTTCAGTGTTTATAGTCCGATTTTCAAATTTTTTTCAGTTATAGATATCAAAATTAAATTTCCCGTCTTTTAAAGAAAATAACCATGATGGCCAGACTGCCTTTTTGGCAGGTTTTAGGCTATTTTTATATATTTAACACTTTTCTCCATATCTTCAGTGTATATGGTCTGATTTTCTAAATTTTTTAAGTTAAGGATTTAAAAATTAATTTTTTGTCGTTTTAAGAAACAACCATGGCGGCCAGACTGCCTTTTATTAGGTTTTTGGCTATTTTATATGTTTTACATATTTCCCCATATCTTTGTTTATTTTGATCCAATTTTCAAACTTTTTTGGGATATCAGTATCAAAATGATTTTTCTCATTGTTATGAACATCTTTCAACATAATTTACTTTGACCATCGTCATCATACAAAATAAAACAAGGTTTCATGTTTATTTTATCCAATAAATCTATTCTTGATTTTAGTAAAAACCTTTTAAATCTACCCTGTACGTATTCCCATCTACGATTTTTTGTGCTTCGCTACTTATGGATGTTGTCATCCTTGTTTATTTATTTCTAGGCTTGAAGCACACTTTTTAAAAGCGAAGCTTTTCTACAATTAGGGTTGGTCCGTACGTCCGGAACGGATAGCCTTTTTCGTTTATTTAGGCGTGTTAGAATTGTCCTATCGATTTCAAACTTGGTGATTCCTGTAGTAGTTAGGTACGATTTAGAAAGCGTAGCAATTCTATAATCATTACTTGAATGTCCGACCGTCCATTTTAAACATGTTGATTTTTTTTGTTTTGCTAACAACAAATCTTTAGGTGATTATCCGAGTTTGTTTGTTTATTACTCTAGGCCACGTTTAGGGTTAAGCAGGCAGGGCCTCCTGCAGGGGTTAGACATGAAAAAAAATTCCCTCTGCCCTAATTTATTTTAAAAAGGGGGGGGGGACGAGGGTTGAAGGTTTAATTAAATAGGGACCATTATATCTACAGATCGATAAGCATTTTTTCTCTGGAATAGTGAGCAGGTGTATAAAAACGTGAATATATTTAATTCTAGTCAGTAGAGAGATTACTCAAAGAGACATAATGTCTGATTCCACCAATAGGAGAATCTTTACGGAATATTCAAGAGATCTAATTGTTGGTATTATCCTCTTAGGAAATTTTTCTCAAAATTTGACAATTTTTATACCTCCCCACCCCCACAGAAAAACAGCCCCCTGGCCTGCCTAGCCGCGGGCGCTCGGCCCCCTAGCCAAATTGTTTACACATTTTGTTACGAACGCATGTTTTTTTTTCATTTCATACATAGATAAAAGTCAGCTGTTAACAGTATAATTTCTTAGTACAAAGCTTTGCTGAATCAGACTTAATTGCCCAAAAATTTCGTCGTAAATTTTTTGAAATCTGAAACCTTCAAAACAGAGTTGGATTCTTTAAGAAACAATTAGGCTTGCGTACTCGCTTAATCCTTATACTAAAGTAACAGGATGTCTGTGTGTGTATCTGTGTGTCTGTACTGAAGGATCTCGCTAACTGCTGAACCGATCGGGTTCTCCTTAACAGGGTAGCTTCTCATAAGTCCCGGGAAGGTTTATAACTATTTTCTTGGGGGGGGGGGGGACACCCCCAACCCCCCAAAAAATGAAAAATCCCCCACCGAATTTTTTTACCACCACCCTCCCAAGAGAAATGACAAAAAAATCGAAATTTTTAAAAATTTAGGGGAGACTTCAACGTCAAATAAGGTGGTATCGTACATAAAAAATAAACTTTAACAAACAAAAACATTTAAAGTGCCACTAGAGGCCTCTAGGGGCGTAGCCGCTAGTATTAAATAAAATCATAAAAGGGTCATTAAAAGGTTTTTTAATTTTTGTAGATTTTATATGCGTTTTTGGAAGATTTTTCACAAAAATAATTTTGCCTCACCAGCGAGTAAGCGAGCCTAATTTTTTTAAAGGATCCACCTCAGCTTTAAGTCGAAAGTAAACAATTCTTTCGTCTGCTAGAAATGTTCCTTTATAGATTTGACGAAAAATCGGGTCATACGGGTAATCTAGATATAGTATGTTTATTTTTAGTCATTAGATACAAGAAATGGTCTAATTTAGATAGCCCTACAACTGCATTAATTTAACATCATTTTAGAACCTCTGCAACACAAAACTTGTAATCAAAACAGGGATCTAAAGGGATAAGACAATGGCCGATAAATTGATGTACATCCCGAAAGATAATACACATTATTACCTTTTCAGTAGATTAAAATTATAGGTTGAAACGTTTAAAAACTCAACTTAATGATCCAACCAATTAAATTCACTATAGTCCCCAAAGTTGTTAAGCCAACGAATAAGAAAACGTTCTTATAAAACAGCCCATCGTCCCCTCTCTCTCTTTGAACAGAACCACATATATACATGTGTGCATACATTTTAATAAACTAAAAAATCAAATAATTCAAGTATGAAATCATGTTATTTCAAAAAAAAAAATTCTCGGAGAAAATCTGCAGCCGCCAAAAAACAACAACAATTTTATTATTTTCATATTTACAAAAAACGCCTATCGTTAAAAATGCCTCCTACATTAAAAAAAAAACAATTAATAGATTGTTTGGACAATTATCCCAGAATCTGCAGGAGCGAACAATTTATAATAGATCTTATAAATTTTAAATAAATGACTACAGTATTGATTTTCTTTCATATATAAAATCAAATAAATATACAGATATAAAAATAAAGAAATTCAAAGTAAGAAAAGACTTTGTCCAGAGAAATGTTTTTCTTCTGATTGCAAAATACACACATCGTAAAGACAGGCCTTGAGTTTGATAAAAGATTGACTTCCATCCATAATTTAGGAATCATTTTTTTTTCAGCCAAGCTTCGTAGGATGTTTATGTGTAATTTTCCCAGCTTATACCAACAACGAAATTAATTCAGAAAAAAAATAAAGAAACCTATACGTGATTTTCAGCTGTCTTTGGGGGACAACACACAGTAAAATTAACGACCTTTTTTATCTGCCTCCAAATTTTATTTTATATTTATTTCGCTTGTTGGCTATACCTTATTCCTGCAATTTTCCTCTTGAATATCCTTATCATAAAGTAACAGGATGTTTGTATGTTTATACCGAAGTATCTCACAAACCGCTAAATTTATCGGGTTCGCCTTAACAGGGTAGCTTCTCATAGGTACCGGGAAGGGTTATAACTATTTTTGGGGAGGGTACAACCACTCTATTCAGAGAAATCAACAAAAATAAAAAACGTCGCCCTGTGGATATTTTTGCAATTTTCTCAATTTTCTAAAAACATAACTACCACCATCTATCGACGATTATTTTGGTAAATAGCTGGTTTTAAAATAGATTGAAAAGAAATAATTTTACGTGACCCTAGAGGCCTCTAGGGGCGTATCCGCTAGTGTCTACTAAAGTCTAAGGGTGCAGTCATTAACCCTGTAAGGTAACTTAGCTATGGAATTTGATATTTTACACTTCCTCCATTAGCCTACTTTTGCACATAAATTTCCTTGTATCTGTATGATACTTTATTATCCAATTTTTGTTCACAATTTAGTTTGTTTTACTAGGCAAACAATTGTATAATGAAGAAAGATTTTTAAATATGAATTCAATGCATATTTATTAAAGCTTAACTGTGCTGTAGGAAATTGATTTTGAATACGTCCAATATCCAATTCTTATCCCCAGTCCATATTTAATGTTTTTCATTAGAATAAAACTATATAGAAGAATATCTGGGTACCTTCAGGTTGTGATAATATCGAGATATTTTGACATAAAAGAATTACCCTAACAATTTGAAACCTGCAAGCTACGGTTTTAAAGACTTCTTCTTCTATAGAAAATCAGCCTTCCATAAATCCTTCCATAAAGCCTTTTTTTCATATTCCCTTTAGGTTAGAGAATCAGAATTATCTATAATATAAAGTAAAAAGATGTCTTTAAGTCCGTCTGTCTGTCTGAAGATTAATATCACGGTAACCACGGAACCGATTGGGTTCTAACCTTCTCGGAATATAGACACTGGTCCTGCGATGCTTTTAAGATATTTTGTTGATAGGGGAAGACCCCCTTCAATAAAATGTAAAGATTAACTCCACCCCCCTCCCAAAAAAAAGTCTTTTATTTCTCATCTCATGGGCCGAGGCCATTAATGTTATTATAAATTACAGAGGGGGGGAGGGGAGGATAACAACAGAACAAAAAGTATAAGTTATATCTGCCTTACAGAATAAATCTGAAATTCACAAGAGAAATGCATTTAGATTAATATACATACAAGTTTTCATATCCAAGTCAGTCCACACTCCACACTAGAGATTTATGACAGATATTACAAAACAAGGATGGCAACTGCCATAGAAGCGAAGCTCTGAAACGGTAGGACAAACGAACATTAACACTTGTAAAGTGTCAGAACTGAAAAATGATAATAAAAACTTTTAAAATTGAAAGTAAATTTGTTAAAAAACTGCTTAAAATACGGTTAAGGGCATATTTATATTTTAGAACTTGATTAAAAAGATGCTTTGCTTATAACATTGTACTTTGTTGTCTTAGGATTCAGTATTCCAAAAATCTGATCAATTGGATAATTATATTACATACACATTTGTTGTTTTAAAAGAGGTTAAAATATACATGCATCAAATGGACGTACTGATATTCTGGTAGCGATTAATTAGTTTTCTAAATCGTACCTAACTACTATAGGAAATTACCATTCAAAATTTTTAATCGATAGGACAATTATATAATGCCTAAATTAACAACAACAAAAAAGCTAAAGAGCGGACGGAATGACCCTAATTATAGAAAAAGGTTGCTTTAAAAAAAATAGTTCGAGTAAAAAACACAAAAAAAATGTATAATTCTTTGGATCCTTATATGATCTTTATGGCCGAACGGCTGGCGAAAAAGCCTTAGTCCGCAATTCATTACTCCCGTCCCCCGACTGTCCCTGGTTGAAATTTTCATTTAGAATTGTCTGGTCCCTTGTTGCTGGTCCCTGGTCTCTGGTCCCTGGTCCCTTGTCTCTTGTCCCTGGTCCCTAGTCCCTTGTCCCTTGTCCCTTGTCCCTGGTTCCTTGTCCCTTGTCCCTTGTCCCTTGTCCCTTGTCTTGTCCCTTGTCCCTTGTCCCTTGTCCCTGGTCCCTTGTCCCTGGTCCCTGGTCCCTGGCCCTGGTCCCTGGTCCCTGGTCCCTGGTCCCTGGTCCCTGGTCCCTGGTCCCTGGTCCCTGGTCCCTGGTCCCTGGTCCCTGGTCCCTGGTCCCTGGTCCCTGGTTCCTGGTCCCTGGTCCCTGGTCCCTAGTCCCTGGTCCCTGGTTCCTGGTCCCTGGTCGCTCGTCCCTGGTCCCTGGTCTCTGGTCCCTTGTCCCTGGTCCCTTGTCCCTGGTTGAAAGCAAATTTATTTGTGAATTAAATTCTTTGTTTGTGTTTTTAATAAAATAATGTTTTTATTTAACTTGAAAATAAAATGTTAACGCCCAAAACCGTATGTATATTTATAAATATTGATTTACAAATTTGAATCACAAAGAAATAAACATAAACATTGTCAAGGTCTTTTTTTGCTTTTCATTATAATATTATATAGAAAACAGTTATTAAATTTATTTAACCCATTGGTTCAGTGGTTACTGAGATAGTAAGTTTCAGACGGAAAGACATCGTTTTACGGCAAGGGGGCCGAGCGCTGCGGCTAGGTAGGCAAGGGGGCCGAGTGCTGCGGCTAGGCAGGCTAGGGAGCCGAGCGCTGCGGCCAGAGTTCATAGTTCGCTGTTGGGGGGGGGGGGAGGGGGGGGGAGTACTCAAATTTTCAATTTTGAAAAAAAAATTTCTAAGAGGATAATACCCGTTTTACTTTCTAGAAGAACTTTCAAAAAGTTTGGTTGCAGTCCCCAACTGCTGTGTACATCTTGTATGAAGCAATAAGATACAAAATAAATGTATAGACGTATAGCTTTTCAATGCAAACAAAATAAAATGAGATTTTTTCTTTGGCTGCAGAAAAAATTCTAAACATGCTTACATCCCCCCTCCAACACTTCCCTTCCCCACTAGCCCATGGGCACGTGAATGAATAGAATTTGCTTCATATAAAAATTCTGAGATTCCAATAAAATACGAGTTTTTTTGGGAAATTAAGTAAGAAATATGAACGCAGGCATTTTTTGGGGGGCAACTTTGAAAGCTTCTTACGGTAAAACAGCTAGACGCAGTAGCTGGACAAAGTGTCACAAAAAATCAGCCTTGCGACGTCATAGAAATTAGGGATTATCAAGCTCTTTTTAGGGGGTTTTCTTTCCCACTTCTCATCCTCTCTCCTTCATTTGTATGACGTCACAATGCTGATTTTTGAGACACTTTATGAAGCTAACTATTCGAATAGCCTAGGTTTGCCAATCTACACAAAAACTGACTAAGCTAAATCTAGCTTATTAAAAATCATGACAAATAATGTACATGCAGTATACTGCTAGAGAAAATTCGCGTAAAATCTGACTTTTTAGCATGTTTTAGAGCTTTTTTTGATTTTTTTTACTAGTTTTAGGTGGTTCTAATTATGTGCAGTTCAAGGTTATGCTGTCGGCTGTTTGCCATGTTAGCAGCATTCAGAGTTATAAAAAATAAATTCCTTCACATATACGACTTGATCCTTTTTTTTATGAGAAAACGAAAATAACATTTTACATAATCGTATAATATAAAGAAGATTAAAAGATACACAAAATTACCCTGTAGAATACAATAAGTTGTTGAAATTTTTGGACACTCAATCAAATGATCATTAAATTTTGAAATATAAGATTCCACTTTTGTCTCTCTTGTTGAAGATATCTTCACCAAGAGAGGCAAAAGTGGAATCTTAAATTTCAAAAATCGTATCGGCGTTGAAGATATCTTCACCAAGAGAGGGGAAAGTGGAATCTTACATTTCAAAAATCGTATCGGCGTTGAAGATATCTTCACCAAGAGAAGGGAAAGTAGAATCTTACATTTCAAAAATCGTATCGGCGTTGAAGATATCTTCACCAAGAGAAGGGAAAGTAGAATCTTATATTTCAAAAATCGTATCGGCGTTGAAGATATCTTCACCAAGAGAGGGGAAAGTGGAAAGGTAGATTACAGTTTTAGAGGGTCCAAACCATAATCATAGATTATATTTCTGCTTCTATAAAAATGGATTCAACTCCCTAACTGTTATATGGGAATGATAATTTACCTTCGAAATTGTTTATTCTTCTTGATAACCAGACAGAAGAACAGGTTGAGAATAAATCCAAGGAGAAGGATGATCAGGTAGAAAATCACGTAGCCCCAGCTGAAATTTGAAATAGTTATTAGTTTTCCGCGGATAGAAAAATAAACAAGAATATTTTGAATGAACAATGATGTCTTTACTGTCTTCCAGTTTTGTTGACTCCGAGTTGTTACGGTCGTGAAACACAGCCAAGGTGTAGAAAAGCTGTGCTTGCAAAAAAAGGACATTGCAGTGTTTGTAATTTCTTGCAAGGATCTAATGGATAAGACAATGGCCGATAAATTAATGCACATCCCCTATGATGGCACACTAAATTACACCATCGGTAGATTAAAATTAGTGGTTGAAACGTTTGAACACCTAACTTAATAAACCAACGAATCAAACTGTAAAACTCTCCAAAGTTGTTAAGCTAACGAATAAGAAAACAATATTATAAAACTTTAGGGACTAGTGTAATAAACAGCCCATTGTCCACCCTCTCTCTCTTTGACTTTCTTGACTGATTAAGTATATAAAGCAGAGTGTTTTTCTGCTCTGTAAATGATATAAAATTTCTCGAGTCTGGCTCGTAATGAGTCTTTACTCTTTTTGTAAAGATTATACAAAGAAAAATATGATAGAATAGAACATCATTATTCAAAAAATATTAAATACAGACTGATGAACAAAGTTAAATATAGAGTAACAAAGATGAAAACATCCATAAGTAGCGAAGCTCAAGAATTTTGGATGGATATCCGGAAAAAATGAACTATAAAGCAGTTTCAGATAAAACATAAAAAATCCCAAAACCTTGTAAGATTTATAACGTGAAAATCAGGATCGATCTAGCACCTCAACCAATAAGCAAATCTTAATGAAACTTTGTGAAGATATGTAAATTGTTAACTTAATTGTTAAATATAAGCCGTCTATCTCAAGTAGGAGTAAAGAAAATAATGAAAACTTAAAAATCTAGGAATCGATCATTAGCACTCCAACCAATCAGCAAATCTCGATAAAATTTTACAAAAGTATGCAGAATATGAAAATATTCAATCCCTGAAAATTTCTATCTTGAATAAGAGTTGAGAAAATCATAAAACTTAAAAATGTAGGAATAGATCTTGCACCCCAACGGATTGACGAATGTTAATGAAACTTGGTGAAAATATAAAGAATATTAACTTAATTAATCCCTGAAAATTTCAGCTCTCTATCTTTTATAGGAGCCGAGAAAATCACGTTTCCCCCTTTCTGTCTCTAACAGACGGACAGACATTTCGAATTACAGAGAAGCTTCGCTACTAAGAATTATGGAGTAGCTTCGCTACTAACAACGATGCTGAACATATATTCAAAACAAAAATAGAAAATGTTTGATAAAAGCTAGGGTTAGTTCGTATGATAGCTCGACCAAAACCACAAAACATGATTTGAATTTCCTTATTTATCGACAGATTTTTAAAATCTTTAAACATAAATTGAACAATGATAATTTAGCTAGATAGTAGATATAGCCTGTTTTACTTATAAAAATAATCATCATTGTTTTCAGAATCCTATTATCATTATTTTGTCTCGTTAAATACTGAACCGATAAGGTTCTCTTTTAAAGATTCTTATAGGTATCTTCACCCTCCCAATTAAAGATGACCCCCCGGCCCCCCCAATTTTTTTAAATTTATTTTTTTAAATTCAAATTAGTTTGGGAAGGGTCGGCTTTTTACCCTTCTACCTTAAGTGCCCCTAGAGGTAGCCGCTGGTATTTTTTTTGTACTGAAATTCTAAAGTTTTTTTTCTTTGGATGATTAGTAGTAGTACAGGAACAAATTATTTTGTCCTATAAAATAAATGCTTAAAAAAATACTCCAATTTTAGTTTTACTAGGTATTATTACATATTTCTGTATTTTAAAATGTAAAAATGTCGAAGATCAGCAGCCAAAAACTAGCCACAACTTACCCAAAAATTTACTGCTGTTTTAAGTGGCTGAAGACGAAGAAAGTCCCCCATAAAAACGAGGGATTATCCATCTCTTTTTTAGGAGTTTTCTTTCCCGCTCCTCCTCTCCTCAGCCCTCATTTTTATGACGTCATTGAGGGACTTTCTTCGTCTTCTTAGCGGCTTAACAATAAGAAAAAAGAACTTTATATCTCTGTACAGTTTGGCGTTTCACTCTTAGTAATGAGTCAACATGTCATCAAAACTATAAACAGTATCAAAAATACATTTTCTAGAATAATTAATGAGCATAGATGCACAAAATAACTATTATATCATTAATTGTCAACACAATAATAAAAGAAGCTATTAAGAAAACAAATATAAACAGTGTGCTGTGAGTGAAGCAGCTTATAGTGCCTAATAAAAAATGACGTCATACAATAAAAATGATCAATGACAGGTCAGTATACATTGTAATTGACTAATGATAAAATGAATAATGACCTATGATTGGTCATTTGTATTGTATGACGTCATTTTTTTTATGGCTCTACCAGCTGCTTCGTGTACTGTGTACAAAAATATACATATAATTATCTAGCTTTTGGCAGATCTACATAATGGTTTGTTATTAAATAGAAATATATAGATGAACTAGCGATAACGTCCCTAGAGGCCTCTGAGGCACTTGAAGAGGGGGGAATTGAATTTGATAACCTTGTTTCGATTATTAACATTTTTTTTGGGGGGGGGGGGATATTTTTATATGGGGGGCGATTCCTCTTAGGATGATGGTGGTGCCCTGCCCCAAAATAGTTGAAAACCTTACCAAGACCTTTTAGAAGATGCCCTGTAGAGGATAACCATATTAGTTCGGGGGTTAGCGAGATCCTTCGGTACAGACAGACAAACAAACATCCTGTTACTTTATTATAAGGATAGTCAGTCATATATATAAACCCTAACTCTTAGGATAGCTTAGGAATATGTACAGACTTTATGTTTAGAAAATATTCGCTTAAAAAAATTGTGTAATAATCATGCCGACTGGTTTTGAAAACACGATATTTTATCAAATTCACTGGAATAGTACTTAATGAAAGAAAAATTCCCACCCTTAAACTAACCGTTTACTTTTTGAAATCTAAACAACTCACTGACTTGTTATGCTCGAATTTTGTTAAATCCTATTTAAAAAGTTTTTATATAACTACAAATATCTTTATCTTTATAAAATATATGTTTTCCTATATTATAAAGTAGAATATTTTTTTTGTCTGAAGCTTAAGATCTCGGAAATTACTGGTCTGAATTTGTTGTACTTTTTAAATTATAAATAACTTTGGATGGTTAACAGCTATTTTCTTGGCCTCCCTAGAGGCTAGGGGTGAGCAGCTAACGACAAATAAAATAATAAAATCTTTATGGATTGTAAACAACCTTGTTTTTAATAAATGACTCAAACAAAAATTTAAATGAAAGCAAAATTTGACGAAGGCAAAAAATTGGTTTACATTAGGCCGTTAGTTCGTCTGTCCGTTAATGATAGCGTTTTTCGTTAATTTAGGCATGTTAGAATTGTCCTATCGATTTCAAACTTTGCAAGGTGATTCCTGTAGTAGTTAGGTACGATTTAGAAAGCGTAGCAACTCTATAATCGTTACCAGAATGTCAGTACGTCTATTTTAAACATGTTCATTTTTAACTTTTTTATCAACAATTTCTTATGTAATAAAATCATCCGATTGATCTGATTTTTGGATTACAGATTCCTATTACAATAAGGTACAATATTTTGAGCGAAGCATCTCTATATAATCAAGTCCTAAAAATGTCATTATGTCCTTAAACAGAATTCTGTAAATATGAAGTTTTGCAACAAATTTACGTATAATTTTGACAAAACTTCAAATTTTGTATATTCAGTTCTGACACTCTACAAGAGTTAATGTTCGTCTGTCATATCGTTTCAGAGCTTCGCTTTTATGGATAATGTCATCCTTGTTTTTCAGAAGGATAGTTGTAATTATTATCAGGGAGGGAGAGGACATCAGGCTGTTAGTTGCACTGGTCCCCAAAGTTTAATAATAGCGTTTTCTTATTGGTTTGCTCAACAGCTATGGGGACTAATTGTATTTTGTTCATTAAGTTGAGTGTTTTAACCACTAATTGCAATCTGCAGAATGAGTAGTTTTGAGTAACATCATTGGGGATGTATATCAATTTATCGGCCATTGTCTTATCCCTTTTGATCCCTGAATTATTATTCTTGTAACGTCCGTCCGTATAATTTAGCTATAAGATGGTCATTTTTATGATTTTAGTACATTTATGTTTTTGTTTTTGTTTTTATTACAATTAATTATATTTAGTGGCAATTTCAATTTAAAAGAAAGTGGACCATAAACAAACATTTCTTGAAGGACACATAAACATTTTTTTATTTGATATTTTTGTTTTGGTAATGTTTGGAAGAGTGGTTTCCCTCGGGTTAACAAAAATTATTTCTATGATTCGCTTAAAACGGTGTGCGGGCATGATCTGTAAGTTTAGCCGTTTGGCAGCTAGCAGCCTTTAAGATTCATAGATTTTTGTAAATATTCGTTACCAGGAATATATTACCATGAACTGCAGTTGATCCTAAAATAGTTACCTGGGAGAATTATTGAGATGACCATATCCGTATCCATATCCTCCATTAGGACCATAGGCCCCTCCCCTCCCGTAGCCACCGTAGTTGTCCATTTTGGTAAATAACAAAAATTAACAATTTTCTTCCATAATTGCCACAATTTGTAAACTTTTATTCAATAAAAGAACAAATTATTCACATTTTTTATAGTAAAAGTTTTTTTTTGTATTTTTTTATTATAATGATATATATTATTAAATGTCTTAAAACTAAGATATTAAAGTTTAACTTTACACCTCTAGTTAAAGGTGAACTGTTATATGTGCAGATAATTTGTAATTTGAGATAAAACTTTTAATAATTTCTATAGCACGATTTCTTCTATACACAATACATACACAAGTTTACAAACAATAATTTCTGCTGTGTAGCTTCTTCAATTTCACTTAATCAATTCACTTCTTATCATTAAACTTGTGTTTTTCATATAATTTTCACTTAAAATAAATCAATGTAAGCCCTAGCTGTGTAGTGTGTATAGCTGGCTGGAAAGATTATTAAAATTGTGTCAATTATATTTTTCCGCTTGAAATATCCGCGGGTAGATTAACTGCACCCCCACCCTTTTCTTTCTTAGTTCACTATATAGTATGTTATTATGCGTTTCCACCCTTAATTGACTTTCTATGTGTATGTTGTTGACGGCTTGTTTACACAAAAGCACACAAGCTATTATAACATTTGTCACTATATATCAATTATTCGACCGTCCAAACGGAAGAGATATTTTCACATAGGAAGTAAGAATTCACCATCACATGTGCAGTTTATTCAAGCTATAATTTTCTCCAGCTACATTTCTTTACATTTTTAGATTTTGTTTTAATTAAAAAGATGTGCTAGGTTTACTTAAAACGTCTAGACAGTGAGATCTGAAAAATAACAATGATATTAAACATAATCTATACATCATACATAAATACATGTTTTATCAAACCATTTTTAACAAAGTCTCAAAGTGACAACTTCCCCAGTCCCCCCAATTTTTATATTTCAAAGACATTTTGTCTTGATTGTCAATGTAAACGAATAAATCTCAGCCTAATTTTGGTTTTACAAGGTAGTGATAACTTTTTTTAATGGTCCTAAAATCCAAAACCCAAAAGTCATTTACTTCTTTCTTCACGACTTTAAAAAAAAATAAATTGTGTATTTTCTTTTACCGTGGTGTGTATATAGGTCACGGTTGGACCCTCAGATGTCAAAACTTTATTTTAGTGTTTGGCCAAAATGACTTTGCAATTGTATCTGTAAGTACGTCTAATAACACCCTTTGCTATTTTTAAAATCCTAGAAAATTTTTTTTGCAAGAAAATTGCATAAATTCGCAACCTTTTTTAGAACCACTACATAACTCGAGTTTTAAAACTTTTTATATAAAATCCTTTTTACAAAAAATATCAATAATTACTTAAAATTAAACCTGAAAGAAAAAAAATCTCATTACACGTGTTAATTTGCATGTTTTAGGTCTTTTTTTGAGGAAAGTATAACTTCCACATTTTTGACAATAATTATATTTTTTTAACATTTCAAAGTAAAATATAATAAAACTTAAACAATTTTTCTTGAATTATCAGTTGAAAATTTCATCAAACATGCAATTTAAGTGATGAAAATTTAATAAAATCATTTTTTGAATGTTTAGAATTACCAATTTTCTACATTTAAAACAAAATGTTAACAAAATTTAAAAACATTTTAACATATAACTTCAAAAATCAATAACATTTTATAAAAAGATGTTTCAAAAAATAAATCATTAAAAGGTATTAATGCATTTCAAATTACTTAAAATTAAAACGAGAACATCTTTTTACAATGTATTCTGTGTAATAGAGTTTAAATGACATGATTAGTGAATGAAATATTTCCTAAACTCATTAAGCCTTTTTGTGACTATATTAAATATTTTGTTTTATAGTGTTTTTTTATTCAAATATTTGACAAAATTTTCCCTACGTCAATAAAATAAAGTCAGTTTTTTACTGTTTCCAGGTTTTTCTTTATAATTATAACAATTAAATATAATATAAATCTTCATTATCTTTTATTTGAATTATCATACACATTAAAATGTAAAGTATAAGCTAGAATAGCACTTTTTTTAACGAATATTTTAATGACATTATATCAAAATAATTCCTCTTAAATATCACACAACATATGATTGGGAAGTATAGCCATTTCTTGGAGGTATAATATTTACAAAAATACCATTAATTCTGTTTTTATCAGAAGTTAAAAAAATTGAACAATTCTAAAACAATGGTTGGCTGTCTAGATATTGAGTACACTAAGACTACGGCTCTGTTCTATTGAAATAACGTTGCAAAAAGAGGGGTTCTGAAAGTAATCTACCTAATTATTTTTAAAGAACCAACAAGTACTGTCAGTATCTTTTTTCTTGTAATCTAGCAGACAATCAAATCATAACACAATTTTCATGATAAAATATTCAGGTTTCTACTTCACATTTTAAAAAATATACTGATCAATAAAATGTTCAAAATTTTACTTTGTACTAATTGAAAAAATACGTTGTAATTCTTATTTTAAAGTTACATTTTTATCCCTGACAAAATCATAGACGACTTTTAAAGGCATCTTATCTAAACTTTTTGAAGAAAAACTTAAAAACGTTAATTAAGTATTAAAACTATTTTCTTCGATTTTTCTGAAGTTATTATCGCATTCTATGGGTTTTTTATTATCATTTACTTATATCGAAAGTGCCAAACATTGTACCCTAACTTATTCATTTAATAAAAAACCAAGCGTGAGGTGTAATTGACAGTCCAGGGATCTAAAGGGATAAGATAATGGCCAATAAATTAATGTTCATCCCCAATGATGATGCACAAAACAAAACCTTTTGAAGATTTCAATTACGTTAGACACTGCGCCAAATGAACCAATCAATCAAAATTCAATCAAAGTCCCCAAGCCAACAAATAAGAAAACATTACTATAAAACTTAGGGGACTAGTGTAATAGACAGCCCAATGTCCCGTCCTTCCTGGTAATTGTCCCCATACTTACACAATTGCTTGTACTGTACACAATTGTGTGTCTGCTTTTTACAAGAAAGTTATTGTTTCAAAAGTTTACAATTATTTCTGTTTCAGACTTTATAGCAAGCAAGGTGGATTACACCAGGGAGGGAGGGGAGGGGACAATGGGCTGTTTATTACACTAGTCCCCAAAGTCTTATAATAAGGTTTTCTTTATCGTTTGCTTAACAACCTTGGGGACTTTAGTGAATTTTTATTGGTTGATAACTTGATTCATTAAGTTCAACCACTAATTGTAATATATAAAATGTGTAATTTTGTGTATCATCATTTGGGATGTACATCAATTTATCGGCCATTGTCTTATCCCTTTAGATCTCTGGGATAACACAGACAGGGGTCAATAATAATTATAGATAGTAATTCAATCATCCTCAAAATTCTGCATCTGGTAGTTAGTATTTAATAGGGGGGAAATTTAGGTGTGATTAATATTAGTTTTTCCCTTCTTTCCTGATAAAACCTAGAAACAAATAAAGTTGAAAACTTTTTATTTTTACTGGATTTTTTATTTTTGTTTTAAAATCTTAATTGTTCTTTTGTTGCTAACAAAAATATGTGAATATTGTAATAATATTTTTTATTTTTACTTTTCTTTGTTAATTTATTACAAAAAAAAGTTATCAAAAATTGACCTAGATTATGTCTTGTCCCACTTTTTGACACTTTTTGCAAAAATTGGATATGAAAGTATAAAAGATTATATTTTCCTTTAGTAACTTTTTTTTTGATAATTGTGAAGATTCAGACATAAAACTATATTTATTTTATTTTAATATTTTATTTATTAAGCATGGATTTTAAGAATCTATTATTAAACTTTACCTAGGGTTTATTCATAAAACTTGATTGGGTTGAAATAACTTTGTTTTTTTTTCCCTCCAAATGATTTATTCTACATAATGGTACATTTTGTTTATCATGATTGGAAGAGGAGAGGTATATTTCATTTTATAGCCATTGTCTTATCCCTTTAGATCCCTGCTTTTTGCGAATAATAAGCAAAAATATTCTCTACTGAAACAAAATCAGTGCAAGGAATGCAATGATATCAACTGATTCGTGAATAGCAGAAAATTTAAAGGCAAAACATGTTTTACACGTGAAATAACTGTGACTATCAATATTTCCAGAAATCTTAATACCCAATGCTTAGTCTATAAAACAAGAATGGCAACATCCATGAAAGTGAAATTCTGCAATGGTAGGAAAAACGAACATTAAACTTGAAGATTGTTAAAACCGATTAAGCAGAATATCAAGTCTAAACAAAATTTTATGTAAATATGTTGGGGAAAAAATCTTAAATACAGGATACTGTATAAGAACATACTACATTTTTAGGACTTGATTATAGAGATGCTTCATTTATAACATTGTACCTTATGGTAATGGGAATCATTATTCCAAAAATCAGTAGAATAGGATAATTACAACATACAAACATTAGAGGACTCTAGGGGCGTAAACGATATATGAAAATGAAAATAAAAACTGATTATCATGAACGAAGAATGATATAAAAGGGTAAATCAGAGGCAAATGGGAAAGCAGGAGGGGGTATAAAAAATGGAGCATATCAAAGTTTTATTAAAATAAAAATACGAGAAAAAAATAGGTATGGTGCAACAACCACTGTAAAAAAACGTCTCAACTACTGTCTAGGAAGTCAGTAAGTCAGGGAGAAAAAGGCGCTTATAAAGTTACAACGCATTCAAAATAAGACGTCTCCTGACAGAAACTGATAATAAGAAATCATTGTTATCTAGAATTACTTCCAAAAAACTAATTCTCTTACAACCAAGTCAGGGAAGGGTACAATTGCTTATATAAATCTAGAACCTTTTCTTCTATCGAATAATAATAAGCTATGAAAGAGGAGATCGCAGTTATAGGAAAAACAAGGATGACAACATCTATAAAAGCGAAGCACTGAAACGGTAGGACAAATGGACATTGACTCTTGTATAGTGTCAGAACTGAATAATCAGAATATAAATGAATAATGGTCAAAGCAAAATTGTGAGTAAATTTGTTAAAAAACTTCTTGATACAGGATAATGTTTGTGGACATACTTACATTTTTAGGACTTGATTATAAAGTTGCTTTGCTTACAATATTGTACTTTGTTGTCACAGGAATCAGTATACCAAAAATCAGAACAATCGGATAATTAGATCACATAAAAATGTGTTGTTAAAAAAGTAAAAAATCAACATGTTTAAATGTTTCCATGTACCCCTGTCAACAAATAAAATATGATGTTATATTAAAAGAACTTTTATTGATCAAATGGACATATTTTTTGTAAGAAAAATCGGGTATAGTCCCTTTCGTGGCAACGCCCCTTAAGGAGCGTTTCTTCGTATTTTCACAGTAGTTTTTTTCCCATTTTTATCCCCTGCGAGGGGCTCTAACCCTGCGAGCAATCACATAACCCAATATAACCTAAACTAACCTAAAACAACCTATCAAAAGCCATTATGAAAATACGACGAATCGCCACGAAAGGGACTATAGCCGAAAAATCTTAATGAAACTTTCATCAACTTATGTAACCATGTATTTTTCATTTTTCTCGTGAAAGAATAAAATATACAATAAGACGAAACAAGAAAGACATTAATAAATTTTACTTCCCCCCCCCCCCAAAAAAAAAAAAAGAAGAAATTCTTGAGAAAATTTTGTGACTCTACAGTTTCCCCTCTATTAAAAATTCTTGCATTGAAGATTCTCTTTTTAAAGCGAAGCTTTTCTATTATTAGGGTCTGTTTCTGTTAAGACTTTTAGATTTTTTTACATATGAAAATTGAAATAAGTGTGTATTTTAAAACTTGAAAGTCCATTTTAGTCGCACATTTTTTTACAGCTCCATCACAATTTTTATCTTGTATAACATTTAATAGAGCCACAATTATTTTGTTTATTAGTAAGCTTCGCCTTTGTGGATGATGGTATTCTAGTTTTTATTGCAGAGTGCAGAAGCGGAAATAATGCCAGTCTACACAAATACCATTCTTAATAGTGAAACTTCTCTAAAAGCAAAACTTTTTGTTGGTGGGGCTGTAACCAAGGATCTAAAAGGATAAGACAAAAGCCGATAAATTGATGTACATCCCCAATGATGAAACACAAAATTACCCCTTCTGTGTATTACAATTAAGGTTGAAACGTTTGGACAATCAACTAAATAAACCAACCAATCAAAATCCAATAAAAGTCCCCAAAGTTAACTTCTTTATTCTTTCGTCCGAAGCCTCTAGAGGCTATGAATTTGTAAAAAGAGAAAAGGACAGAAAAATAGCATAAAACCATTCCAAACATTAAAATAAAATAATAGAATAGCGTATAATTATTCCTCGGCCTATGTGAAGCTTCCCTAAAATCGAGAACTCAATCGGTTTATTGGTTAACGAGATGATTATGGAAAAAATGACTATGCCTGGCTTTTGCAGTCACCGAAAAAACATAAGAAAGTACTAAAGATTTTTTATTACCCAATTCCTTGTTTACAATCTAACATTAGGGGTTTAAATCAAATATATTACCAACAAGCTTTGCCAAATGAATATAATCAACCTTGTATATGAAAAAAATTGCACGCACATGCCAACATATCATATTAAGTTTGGTTGCTTTTATTGGCATGTAAAGTAAAAGTGTTTATATAAATGCTAATAGCAGCCAGGGAGACAGGGGACATTGGAATTTTTATTACACTAGTCCTCAAAGTTTTATAACAACGTTTTCTTATTCGTTTGCTTAACAACTTTGGGGAATTTTATTAAATTTTATTTGGTTGGTTAATTAGGTTGAGTGTCAAAACGTCTCAATTCTATAGAAAGGGAAGATTTGTGTATAATCATTGGGATGTACATCAATTTATCGGCAATTGTCTTATCCCTTTTGATCCCTGAATAGAAGCCCGCAATGTTAAGGAGTTGATACACTACACCAAATCTATAAGACATATTTTTAATCTTTTGCCAAATCTTCATTGTCAATTAAGCTCTTCTAAAATTTTATCACTAATTCATTGACTTTTGATTTATGATTTTATGGATGTTGTCATCCTTTTTAAATATATTCATTGCATTTTAAATTAAATGTCTTTAAAAATAGAACTTTTGTGCCTAATCCCACTGTAGACGTGTTTCAAATAGTAATATCTAGCACAGAGGCGTGCAGAATGGGAGGGGAGGGGGGGGGGTGTATATATCCCCCTGGCAAAATAAAGGAGTCTACAATCTACATGAACATGATACAACCGCCTAATACCGCAACCTACTAAAATTTAAGACGGGTGATTTAAAAAAGTTGCGAGCTTCGCGCGTTAATTTACCAATTTAGGGACAATTTCTTGACTTTTTAGTGTGTGGGCGGACACATAGGGAATAAATCACCCCCCACCCCCCAACAATAACCCCTGCATCCTCCTCAAATTTAGTTTTTAGATGCGCTTCGCGCATCACCCTGAAAAATCCAGGAATAAGGTTTAACCAACAAGCGAAACAAGTCTAAAATAATATTTGGGGGCAGATAAAAAGGTTGTCAATTCTACTAAGTGTTCAAACGACAGCTGAAAAGAACGTATAGGTTTCGTGATTTTTCCCGAGTTAATTTCGTAGTTGGTATAAGCTGGGTAAATTCCTCTCCACGCCACTGCAGTTTATCATGATACCATTGATATTTCAACAGTTAAAACCAACTTTATTATCTAAGATAACTAACATTTCTCTATATCTTAAAATACATGTATAACAGTTAGGGAGTTGAATCCATTTTTATAGAAGCAGAAATATAATCTATAATTATGGTTTTGACCCTCTAAAACTGTAATCTACCCTTCCACTTTCCCCTCTCTTGGTGAAGATATCTTCAACGCCGATACGATTTTTGAAATATAAGATTCCACTTTTGTCTCTCTTGGTGAAGATATCTTCACCAAGAGAGACAAAAGTGGAATCTTAAATTTCAAAAATCGTATCGGCGTTGAAGATATCTTCACCAAGAGAGGGGAAAGTGGAATCTTACATTTCAAAAATCGTATCGGCGTTGAAGATATCTTTACCAAGAGAGGGGAAAGTAGAATCTTACATTTCAAAAATCGTATCGCCGTTGAAGATATCTTCACCAAGAGAGGGGAAAGTGGAAAGGTAGATTACAGTTTTAGAGGGTCCAAACCATAATCATAGATTATATTTCTGCTTCTATAAAAATGGATTCAACAACTGTATAAATATAAATTAAACAGAAACTAGATTCTTTTCATTATATTCATTATTTCGTCTTAATTTCTGTAATAATTAGACTAATAAAGACAATATGTGTTTTATTTCTTCTCATTAGTAAAATATGTGAAGTGGAATGGGCTGATTAATTTACATAAATTTTGACTATACAGATGTATTGTACACTAACTGGGAGGGAGGTGACATGGGGCTGTTTATTATAATAGTCCCTAAAGTTTTCTAATAGCGTTTTCTTATTAGTTTAACAACTTTGGAGACTTTTATTGAATTTTGATTGGTTGGTTCATTAAGTTGAGTGTCCAATCGTTCCAACCAATAATTCTAATATACAAGAGAGGTAATTTTGTGTAAAATCATTAGTGATGTACATCAATTTATTGGCTATTGTTTTATCCCTTTAGATAAAAGTTAAAGGATTTAAAGTTGATAATAGAGTCTTTGGATGTCAGCCAATAGCGTCGTAAATATTAACACAGCCAAGTCGCTAAAAAAGCGCAGAAAACAATTTGCTAGCAGACAAAAAAGATTCCCAACAATGGATCCAGGTAGTTATCTGGATTATATATCTTTTATTATATATTTGTTGTAAACTATGAGGCATTAAGTAATAGAGGCCATTAATGAGAAGCATTGTATAAAAATAAATCCGCCAAAGTTAACATAAAAGAATTTAAAAATCTAGTCTTGGATTTATGAAGGAAGAAAAATATAAAGAGAATGACAAGAGTGTAATCTTCTTTTTAATGTCTGTAGTTAGATAGGGATCTAAAGGGATAAGACAATGGTCGGTAAATTGATGTATATATTTTCAATGATGATGCACAAAGTTTTTTCTTCTGTAGATTAGAATTAGTGGTTGAAAAGTTTGGACACTCAACATAATGAACCAACTATTTAAAATTCAATAAAAGTCCCCAAAGTTGTTAAGCTAACGAATAAGGAAACGTTATTATAAAACTTTGAGGACCAGTGTAATAAACATGCCGCTTGCATATAATTTAGGCAAGGAAATGAAATGAGTTATTTAATAAATGAATATTTAAATCCCAAGGTAATAAGTGATCGAGCGAAACGGTTCCAAAAGAAGAAATTAAAAGTATATTATCATTTAATTCAAAATAAATGATTCTCACGATATGAAAATTTTCCCACGCTTCAAAAATATAAAATTAGATGAATATTATCATATAAATTACAATGTTTGAAAAAAATCCAAAAGCTAAAAAAATATTTCAAATCAATTTTTTTATACAAAAATGACATTAAATGAGAATGAATATAAATTGTGCCTGTATTTAAAAATTGTCCAAGAATTTGGACATTAACAATGATAATGAAAAGCAGCCCTGCAAGTTTTTATATCAATATCAAGCAAAAAACGTAAATAAGTTAACAAACAGACAGTTATTTCTACACATCATGCGCTGTCGTTATGACATAATAACGGAGTGATGTACAAACATAAAAACATTTTGTAGGAAAGTCTAGGCTATTAAAAATGTCTCAGACTTGCAAATAAAAAGTAGACTATCTAAATCTTCAGTTAATCAGGATTTTCCTCGTAAATTTATCCTCAAATTTATTGTGGATGCAAAACCTCGGGTTTACAGGGAGGGAGGGGACAATTGATAATATGATAATGCAGTCCAATTCTCAAAAAAATTAAGCTACCAAAACAAATATGAAAAGACTGTGGCTGGATTAAATTATTGCCCATTGTACCATCCCTGACTTTAGACCACTTGAGAAGACAAAGTGAATTAAACTCAGAGAGAGAGAGGGAATAATGGGCTGTTTATTACACTAGTCCCCAACGTTTTCTCATTCGTTGTCTTAACAACTTTGGAGACTTTTATTGGATTTTGATTGGTTGGTTTATTAAGTTGAGTGTCCAAACGTTTCAACCACTAATTTTAATCTACAGAAAGGGTAATTTTTGTATCATCATTGGGGATGTACATAGATTTATCGGCCATTGTCTTATCCCTTTAGATCTCTGATTATTTGTATAGTTTATCTTGGCATAATTGGACAAATAAAGAAAATTGCAAAGCTATTTCTGCATATTCAAAAATATAACATAATCAATTTTCATTTCAAGTATGGCTTCGAATCCGATTAATAACTGCTTGATTAGAACAGGTTCTAAGCCATACTGCAAAAATCATGATGAGGGATCTGCATTAGCCAATTATTGATAATGCACAATTATCACGAAGCGCGCATAAATGCGCGAAATTCTTATTATAGGTATATTTTCTCTAGTTGTAGACATACCAATACTGGTTATGTCCAGCCGTTTAGCCGTTAGAATTGAATATACATAAATTTAATAGACAAATTGAAAATTTAAATTTTACTAATCATTCAAAACAAATATTTTGTTTACAGAAAATCTAAAGAATTTTAAATTGCATTTTTTAAAAAGATCCTTAGAACTAGAAAGAAGAAAATAAGAGAAGGAAAGGAGAGAGAAAATTGTCAGGGATACGAAGGGATAAGACAAAGAGCGATGAATTTATTTATCTGCAATGATGATAAACAAAATTAACCCTTCTTTAGAATAAAATCATTCCTTAAACGATTGAACACTGCTAGTTAAGAAACAACCATTAAAAATGAATCAAAGTTTTTAAACCAACGAATAAGAAAACGTGATGATAAAACTTGGGTACTAGTGTAATTAACAATGTCCTCTCCTCACTGTATAATGCAGAGAATGGGTGGGATGGGGAATGGAGGAGAGCGCTAAAAGATGATTAAGAATGTACTTCGTAATAAGTAAGGTTTGGTAAATCAAGGACAAATTTAACCCCAAAGTGGGGCTATTAAAAATAAATTAAACAATATTGTTTTCCTTTAAGTTCATTTCACTTTAAATTTTCTTTCAGAAATGAACATACGAACATTCAATTTCCAATAACAGAATTATTTTGCATTTCATATACAGTAATAGTTATTTCTCGTATCGTATTATAAACGGCTTTCCGCGGATATATAATGTACACTTATAAGATTAAAACTAGTTTTTTTAGCCCCGAGGTGCCGAAGGCACCGGCTAAAAAAACTAGTTTTAATCTTATGATTGTACATTTCTATATTCGTAGAAAACTGGATATAATACGATGCTAGACATAGTTTTTTCGTATTGATGAGAACCGGTTCCTATCCACCGGATTCGAATGAATACGAGAAATTAATTTAAGTTTTGCCTTATATAAATAAAGTACGTTTGTTTAAGTTAAGTGTTTAGATTAATAATAAGATTAGAGTAATAAAGGTAGACTAGACATGTTCAACCAGGGTAATATGATACATTCCTTAAAAGGAAACTTCACAATTTAAATCTTTTGTTATGTAAGCATAGAAGCAAATAATTTTATAATTATCACTAATAAATTTAGATTAAAGAATTTAACATTCATTTGAAGGATGCTTATTGGTACAGGTAATCTTCACGAAAAAAATTCAACCGTCTATCTTAAGTAGCAGCCGAGATAATCCCAGTTTTCCAAAAAAAATCAGGCAGCCATTTTGATTATAGGAGAGATTTGCTTTTTTTTCAAGTTGAACTATACTGTATCTGCTGTATTATGCAGGAAAAATGTTCGTCTACATTACACTGTAGCTTGAGTAAACCTTGATTTGTTAGCCTATTTGTCGTACATACCTTAGTTATATGGTTGCTGCGCTACTAAAGATCATATTTCTTTGTACTTGGGAAATATTTTTACTGATGATTTAAGTATGCTGCCTAACCGTGAATTGAATATCCTATTAGACTTTAAATTTCACAGGATATACTAGGGTTAAGAGAAGGGAGAGGGGGGGGGGGTTCTTGGGTATATAAAAGGTAAAAGGGCAGGTGCTCTGGTGAAAGAAGAAGTTAGATTGATGTGGAGGGGGGGGGGATAGGGGAATGGGGGGATAAGTAGGTTCAGAATTGAAAGGGTTAAGCCCCACCAGCTGTGAAACTATGACTTTTACTTACTAAAAGAGAATTCACTCTCACTAACTAATGCCATTCCAAATAAATACCTCCCTCCCCTCTTCCCCCATACTTTCATATTAATCCTTCTCTCTTAACTTTCTTCTCGTGGTTATTATAATAAACAAGGATGACAACATCCATAAAAGCGAAGCTCTGAAACGGTAGAACAAACGAACATTAACACTTCTAGAGTGTCAGAATTTAATAATCAAAATATAAATGTATAAAATTCGAAAAAAATTGTAAGTAATTTTGTTGAAAAACTGCTTAAACACGGGATAATAATCAAGGACGTACTTACATTTTTGGGAATTTGTTATAGAGATGCTTTGGTTATAACCATTATACTTTGTTGTCCTAGGAATCAGAATTCCAAAAATCAGGCCAATAGGAATATTATATAACATAAAAATTTGTTGTTAAAATAGTTAAAATGGAGTTACGGACATTCTGGTAACGATTATAGAGTTGCTACGTTTTCTAAATCATACCTAACTACTACAAGAATCACCATTCAAAGTTTGAAATCGATAGGACATTCTAACATGCCTAAATTAACGAAAAAAGCTATCCGTTTCAGACGGACGGACGGACTTACGGACTGACGGACCGACCCTAATAATAGAAAAGCCTCGCTTTTAATAAATATCTATCTACTAAAGGGGTAAGGAAGTAAAATTAAAAGAGTATGGGGAAAAGGATAATCCAATTTTATAGGAGTAAAGGCGGGTATTGGAAATTGAACTTTATAAATTGGAAATTATACAAGAATAGGACAATAGCGGCTGATAAACGTTGGATGTATTATGTATTGGATGTAGAATATACGTGAATATTTTGACAGGGAAAAAATTGTCGTCAATTTAGCTTGCTAACATGGAACTCATGCACTGGTCAGTTCGTTCATTCAGTAGGAGGCGAGGAAACGGGTTAAAGGGATTCCCCCCAAATCGTTTTTTAGCCCGCTGCGCGTTTCATTTTATTAGAGAACATGAAAATCTGATGTAAGATCCAAGTAATAATAAATCCATTTATAAATTTGACAGATACAAAGTTTGAGAAAGAAGAACCTAAATTACATATTGCATAATTTTGCAGGGAGGGAGGGGACATTGGGCTGTTTATTATACCAGTCCTCAAAATTTTATAATAACGTTTTCTTATTCCCTGGGATCACAACTTTGGGGACTTTAATTCAATTTTGAATGTTTCATTAAGTTGAGAGTCAAAACGTTGCAACCACTAATTATAATCTACAGAATAGATAATTTTGTGTATCATCATTGGTGTTGTCCATCAATTTATCACCCATTGTCTTATCCCTTTAGATCCCTGACAATTTACGTGTATACTTGAGAATCAATATTGTATTATAAATAGTAACAAATCGATACATAATTATAGGTTAATTAGTATGTTCATAGTTTCTAATATTTGTTTATCATACAAAGTCATATTCAAAATATTCTCTAAAGCGGCTCTGATTTTTATGCAAGCTAGTTTTATACATATGTTAAAAGAGACCTGATAAAAAAATTCTGGATAAATTTATTGGCTAAATCAAAACTAGATTTTTTCTCTCCAAAATTCAGCTTTCAATTCAAATAGATCCCTAATCATTTGACATTATGTAAACATTATTTTAATAATTTTAACCTTTTTATTTGCGAATATATATTAAAGCAAAGCTTTTCTATTTTTAATCAGGTCCGTACATACACTGGTAACGGAGGGCTCTCGTTTAAGTACGTTTGTATCGTTCTATCGATTTTAAACTTTGTATTAGGATATTTGTATTAAAAAGGTACAATTTAGAAAGCAAAGCAACTCTGTACTAACTAGAAGAACGTCCGTAGATTCATTTTTAATTATTTTTCGCTGTTCTATAATTTTATTTTTAATGGGGATTTCTATGAAGATTGGTAATACTGTTGAAAGCCAAGCATCTCTATAACAAAGTCTTGAAATGTAATATTTTTTGTATCCTGTATTCAAGCAATTTTAAGACAAATTTTCATCGAAGATTAGAATTATGTTTCTTCAATAGCTTGTGCTAAATAAAGATTATTTGTCAGACGTACTTTTCAGCTTCGCTTTTATGGATGTTGCCGTCCTAATTTATTAAAATTTTGTGGTTCTCATATTTATTTACAAATTGACAGTTGACAAACACTACAAAATGTATCAAATTTGCTCCAAAAAAAAGTTTGTAATTTTGGTCTAATTTGAACTAGATTAAACAAGGATGACAACATCCATAGAAGTAAAGCCAAAATAATAAAAGATGGACATACTACCTGAAATTAAGGAGTAGCTAATGTAAAAATATGCCTATAAAACTTTTATATTAAATAAAATTATAAAATATAAGAAAATGTACAATATTTAAATGATAATTATGGATTAGTTGTGCTACATAGAAAGTTTAAGAATAGTCAGACAGTTCATTCATGCCCAAAAATGCGACTGACCAAACTGTCTCTGACGTAGTAACCTTACTTTAGAAAATCTTGACTGGGAAAAAATTTGTAAGTTAAGAATCCAATATGCAATAACTTTGAAAGTCTTTACTTACTTTAATACATTTTATAGAAAGATTCTCCAAGTAATTTTGGAGGAAAATTACTTTTTGATGCGGCGCTTTCTACAATTAGGGCTAGTCAGTCTGACTGTCTGTCCGTAATTAACAGATAGTTCTTATTACTTATTGAGTTATGATATTATCGCCCAATCATTTTAAAACGTTTATCTATCCATTTTAAACATGTTGATTTTAAAAGAAATTATTAGATGTGTTGTAGATGTTATACTCATATTATCATAATTTTTTTGATGGTGAGTCCTAGGACAACCATATACCATGTGATAAGCGAATCTTATCTATAATCAAGTTTAAATACGTTAGTAAATCGACTTGACTACATATTTAAATCCAATATTGAAAAGATTTCGAAAAAATATTCATTTCTTTCGTGTTAAAACTAATTTCACTCTATTTTTGTCTGTTCTTTAGGATGTCTGATTTGTTGGGTTTTGCTTTTCTAAACGATGTAATTCTTGTTTAAAATATAAAGATTTTCAAATTATAATAATAGATATTATTTATAGATTCTCATTTGATGAGTCATTAAACTTTCTAAAAAGAAATCAAAAATTCATAATCATAATAATATTTTGTAATTTACATGTTATTTTTATGAGTAATTTATAGTAATGGAATGTAAATCACGCCTTTAGAATAAAGAATCTAACAAAATTAGTCATAATAGTACATAAATTGAGATTTTAAAATAATTGTTAAGCTTTTTGTTTTTTAGTAGTGCCATAAAATATTTAAATACCATTTTTAATCCGTAGATTAAAATAAAATAGATTAAACCGCGCCATAACCAATTTATAATAGTAAACAAATTTATGTTAGCAAGTGATCTGTAATAATCTATTGTAATATCACACAAAGTCACTAATATCAAAATCAACACAAAATTTCACTGTTTTCACGCATATTTTTTTCCATAAAACTTTAACAACAAACACAACAATAGTCACTGTTTTATTTAAAGGTAAAAATAAGTTTAAGGCCCTGGAGGGCCTTGCCCTTAAAATCCCCCCTTAACGTATGGTGTTGCTTGTATATTGCTTGCATATGATGGAAAATCAACAAAATATGGAAAAAGGAAACAGGGGTGGGGGGGGGGGGGAGATACTTTTAGGCAATGTTAGTACGGCTTTACAAAATTGCCCTTCCTCCAAACTATACTCACTACACTACATAAATATAGAAGTCTGTTGTTTCTCCACCAAAATATTCTTCCATAGGCTATGCTTTTCACCCACCCACTTTTTGGCCTTCATTAAACCCCCTCCCCCCCCCCCCCCAACCCCTCGGCACTCGGCGAAGGCAGTAACCGTGTGTGCATGACACTGGTTTCTCTCTCCCCCCCTCCCCCTCCCTCTCGCACCTCTGCTTGCACCTACAGCTTCCCCTTCCTCTTCCTTCCTCTACAACTTCCTCCCTGGCTTTGGAACACACACACACACACACATACACAGCTCGCGCAACTGCCTATGTTGTGTGTGTATGTGCGTGAGTGTGTGTGTGTATGTATGAAATCTATATAATAGTAAAAGTTGGTGGAGCAAATTTAAAGGAAATTTAATAAAAAAAGATAATCATATAAAAACAAACTTATAGAAACAAAACTTTTAGAGGGATTTTTTATGATTATTTCTTTTTAACAACTTAAACAATAAATTTAACCACATTTTATAGATTTGTAGTCTTTTAAATATCATAAATAAAGCAATATTTTATCATAATTGTAAAAATGTTTCAAATAATGATTACCGTAAGGATCCAAGGATCTAAAGAATAAGACAATTACCGTTAAATTGAAGTACATCCCCAATGATGATGCACAAAATTGTCCCTTTTGTAATTAATTTGTAGTTGAAGAGTTTTTGACATTTAACTTAGTGAACCAACCAATTTCCAAAGTTGTAAGGCCACCGAATAAGAAAACGTTATTATAAAACCTTGGGGACTAGTGAAATAAACAGACCAAAAACCCCTCCCTCCCTGGTAAGGATCTTTTCCTCACATTAAAAAGTAAATTTTTTGAGTCCACCAAGAATGTATAGATAACAGATCAAGTGAACACACACACACACACACACACACACACACACACACACACTTGAGTGTCCTAGGTATCTAATCTGGTACAACTATAAATATAGTACATATATACATATATGTATGTATGTAGGTTTCTAAATTTACTAACACACAACTCACCATAGACTATTTAAGCACACGATGTTTAATATATTTTAAAAGCAGAGCTACTCTATATGTCAAAATGTTCATCGGTTATGAACAGTATTGGGAAAATGTGAATTTCTCAACTGCCATTCAAGATATACGGCTAAAATTTTTGTGTACAAATCTGTATTGGATCAATATGAAGCTCCCCTGCAAAAGAGAACCAAATCAGTCTCACAAGATTTTTAGTTGCAGACAGACAAAACCACATTAAGACATCTTCTTTTTTTATTTAATGAATAATAATAATGATATATGAATGTCTTTAAGTGAAATTTATCTCATGTTCAAATCTATGGCCTGTATGAAAACAATGTGTGAATACAGATTACTGCATACTTCCTACTTTTTAGGAAACTGCCATTTGGGAAGAATTTTTTTTTATAAATTAACCAAATCAATAAAATTTGACTTTACATATAAATGTGTGTAATGTTCATTTATTATTATTGTTTTTTCTTCTATGTATGTACACATCCAAGATTAATAAAAATCTAATCTAATCTAAAATTTATAGAAAGACCAAATTGCTGCAAAATTGTGTCAAAAGTAATCCAAGTGACGTCATAAAATGAGGAAGATGAGAGGAGAAGTGTGAAAGAAAACCCCCCAAAAAGAGATGGACACAATTTTGCAGCAATTTGGTCTTTGTCTAAGATTTGATATTGTATTAAAAATTAAATAGTCTTTGTGTATAGGACAGGTAACCATTGGTATGCCAGCTTTAGGACCAGTACTAGTTCAATGTACATACATATTTTTAGTCATTTCTACAGTCGGGAAATTGAAATCACATTGATATATTAGAGCACGGTTAATCTATAATTTTATTAACACTAGTGGTTGTGCCCCTCGACTCTAGGGGCTCTGTATACAAAGGGGGGGGGGGGGAGGGTGTCGAGGCAGAAAAATAGCTTAAAACCGTCTCCGGACTTAAAAAGTTTTCCTGAGATAGGAAACTCAATTGATTCAGTGGTTAGGTAGATTTTAAAGAACAAAACCTTAACCTTAACAATTGTTTAAAAGTACAACTGGCTACTCTTTCAATGAAGTATATCCTTTCTCTTGTGGCAAAAGTATTAAACTTTCCTTTCTTATTATTATAATAGTGTTGCTTTGCTACAAAAAAGTCGTTGATTAAAATGTTCATATCATCCGTATTCACTATTTATTTCAAAGGCCCCACTGCAAAACCACGTAAGATTAGGGGAAGGCAAGAACAAAACAGATAGCGAGAGAGAGAGAGAGAGAAAGAGAGAGAGAGAGAGAGAGAGAGATGGAAAAAAATGAGGGGAGAGATAAGAAAGCTAGCAAGATATATAGATAGACAGATAGTTGCTGGGAAGTGGTTTTTTCAGGATTTTCTTGGTTCCCCCTTGAAGCATCATTTTTTACTTACACATGACTTTCTTTATAAAAACAAGGAAGCTTTGTCTTACCACAGCGGAGCATAACATATGCATTATGATCGAGAGAGAGGTTACAATGGGCTGTTTATTACACTAGTCCCCAAAGTTTTAAAATTAAATTTTATTTGTTGGCTTCGCAACTTTAGGGACATTTAGTGAATTTGGATTGGTTAGTTAATTAAGTTGAGTGTTCAAAAATTTTACCCACTAATGTTAATTTACAAAAGAGGTAATTCTGTGTATCATCATAAGGGATGTACATCAATTTATCGGCCATTGTCTTATCCCTTTAGATCCCTGCTTTATAATACTTTCACCAATAGCTTTTGATAAATCATTGATTTTAATTAATTTATTTGGTTTTCAAAGTCCATTGGCTTTTACTTCCTGCTTATTTATTCAAATGGACAATTATGTCTAAAAGTCATTGATCTAAAGGGATAAGACAATGGCCGACAAATAGATATACATCCCCAATGTTGATTCACAAAAATACCCCTTCCGCAGATTTCAATTAATTATTGAAACGTTTCAACACTCAACTTAATGAATCAACAATTCAAAATTCGCTGAAGTCTCCAAAGTTGTTAAGCCAACATTATTATAAAACTTTGGGGCCCATTGTCCATTGCCCATTGTCCCCTCTTTCTCTGCTTAAAGTAAAGCAGAAAAATTTAGCGGAACATGCGCTGTTCAATTTATTACTAGAAGAGCTACTGGAAGCGTTTATATGTATGTGTGTTTACTGGTCTTTGCGGGGTAGGTAGGATTTGGTAAAGAAATAAGAAATAGCGTTGTACATTGTAAACTTTTCTCAGCTTACTCTGTTGGTGAGAAGGCCGAACAAATCCACTTATATAGTAGTAATAAATATGGGAAAATCTAGGGTCCTATTTTGTATTTTCAGAATATTTCTTGTGTAAAATTTTTTTAAAAAGATTCAGCTGTCTATCTTGTATAACATCCGCGAAAATCAAATATTCCCCATAGCGTTGAAACTGACAAAGTGAATTATGAAGTTTAAAAATATTCAAACTCTAAGCATAGCTTTACCATTAATATGATTGTATGTAGAGAAAAATTCTCAGAGAGAGAGAGGGGATATTGGGATGTTTATCACACTAGTCCACAAAGTTTTATAGTAACGTTTTCCTATTAGTTGGCTTAACAACTTTGGGAACTTTTATTTAATTTTGATTGGTTGGTTTAATAAGTTGAGTGTTCAAACTTTACAAATACTAATTGTAATCTAATCAAAGGGATACCTTTGTGTATAATCATTGGAAATTTACTTCAATTTATTTTATATGCATTGTCTTATCCCTGATAATTCTACATCTAAAGCATAAGAAGATAAGCCAGGCCTCCTAATGGTACATATTGAACCTCATTGTGTTTGTATAGTACATACAATCCTTTTTATTCGCTAACTTTTTAACAGAAAAAGACAAACTTCTTTAGTAAACTTTGCTTGCCAATTCTGGCAGCAAAGCTTATTTGTGTCTCCTGTCATCCTTCTGTCTGCCAGACCTGCTGTTTGTAAGTCCTTCTGTCTGCCAGTCCATCTGGCTGTCATCCTTCTGTCTGTCATCCTTCTGTCTGTTAGTCCTTCTGTCTGTCATTCCTTCTGTCCAGTCCTTACGTCTGTCATCCTTCTGTCTGTCATCCTTCTGTCTGTCTGTCCTCTGTCTGCCAGTCCTTCTGTCTGTCATTCCTTCTGTCTATTAGTCTTTCTGTCTGTCTGTCCTTCTGTCTGCCAGTCCTTCTGTCTGTTAGTCCTTCTGTCTGTCAGTCCTTCTGTCTGCTAGTCCTTCTGTCTGTCCGTCCTTCTGTCTGCTAGTCCTTCTGTCTGTCATTCCTTCTGTCTGTTAGTCCTTCTGTCTGTCTGTCCTTCTGTCTGCCAGTCATTCTGTCTGTTAGTCATTCTGTCTGTCATTCCTTCTGTCTGTTAGTCCTTCTGTCTGTCTGTCCTTCTGTCTGCCAGTCCTTCAGTCTGCTAGTCCTTCTGTCTATCATCCCTCTGTCTGTCTGTCCTCTGTCTGTTAGTCCTTCTGTCTGTCATTCCTTCTGTCTGTTAGTCCTTCTGTCTGTCTGTCCTTCTGTCTGTCAGTCCTTCTGTCTGTCATCCTTTTGTCTGTCATTCCTTCTGTCTGTTTGTCAGCTGTAATGCAAGGGTATTGCGTTTCTATTTTGTCAAAGTGTAAAATCAAAGTCTGTTGAAACATAAATCCTATCTGTTTCTTCTTGGAGGATATTTGATTTTGAATTTTCAAATTATTATTTCTCCTAATTATTATTTTTAAATTTTTTTTTTTATTTTTTCCTATAATTTACTCCAACAACTATGCTTTTTGATAAAATTTTAACTAAACAAAAATACTCTTTTTTTATACTTTTACCGATATAATATTAGCCCGACCACCATACATATTTTATTCTTAATTATGCTCTATAGTAATGGAAATGTTAAAAAGAAGTTTCGTCCTTATATCTTTTATAGTAGATGAGAAAATCACGTTTCCTCAAAAACGTAACAGACAGATAAACAAACTGACAGACGGTTAATTCGAATTATAGAGTAGCCTCGCTTTAAAAGACTTGTTAAATATCCGTTTTAACCATACTGGTTTAGGCCTACTCCTGGGGCGATTGAATACCCCTCTACTGAAAAATTACCCCACCCTCCCTAGAAAAACAATTATGCTGTATGATAAACAGATATTAATGAGTGACTTTTCCTGTTTTAGAAAAATAAACTGAAATTAGATTTTATTTTCAGATAGAAACCAGTTGGTGAAAAATTATTCTGAGCTGCGATGGAAATAAGGTTATAGAGCAATTTTTTTTCTCCAACACGTGTACAATATTTCTTTTAACATACATTACTTCACCTCTCATAGTTATGGATATAATATATACATGGATATTATGACAGGGGAAAAATTATCGACAATTTAAGCTCCCAACATGGACATCATTTATTGGTCAGTTTGTTCAACCAGTAGGAGGGAAGTGAATGCTGTAAAAGAGGTGGATGGGGGGATTTTTTTACTTTTCTTCTAAAAACTAAAAATTTTAAATGGTCGACTCCTTTACCCCCATCCCTGAAGTGTTTATGTATTCTTGTTAACCATAAACTGTTGTAAAAATTAGGAAACCTTAAACTGTATGCTTTAGTACTTTTACGACTTGGCGGACAGTTGGATGGCTGTTTGGACAATTATAGAGCAACTGCGCTGCTCATAATATAATCTAGGAGTATTGACCCCTTTTCTAATTAATTTCTATTCAAAAGAACAGTTAATTCTCTTTAAGAAACACATTTCAAAAAGTTTTAAAAAAACTTTTTTATGTCGCATTGAAATAAATATGTTATGAAAATTAAGTTTTTTTTAAAAGAGGTTCTTACATGCTTTTTTTATTCTTTAAGAAGTTCGTCTGGAAACTCAGTAATGATGTCTGCAGGTATGAACCAATATGTCTGTAACTCCTAAATTCTTATAATATTACTTTTATTAAAAACCCAGGGAGAAAGGAATATGTGGCTGTTTATTACAATAGTCCCCAAACGTTATAATAACGTTTTGTTATTCGTTGGCTTAACAACTTTGGGAACTTTTATTGAGTTTTAATTGTTTGGTTCATTAAGTTAAGTGTCTAAACGTTTAAACTTTAATTGAAATTTACAGAATGGGTAATTTTGAGAATCATCGTTGGGGATGTAGATCAATATAGCTGCCATTGTAAAAACCTCTCAATATCCAAGTTCCTGCCTTTTATTTTTATGCAATTAATAACCATTAATATACTATTAAGAGTTTGATTCAAATTTGGTTTCAAGATCATTTTTGATTTGAACATTTAATTTTTAGGTAGATAAACAATTTTAAATTTGTTTTAAAAACTCGCGAAAAAAAATTATATTTACAAAACAAGCACGTGATATACTCTTTATTCATCTACGTTCCGTTTAATGCCATTATTTGTAGATCTGCAGCTACAACATAACTGGGGTATGTCTGACTGACAATTAGCCTGTTACATAAAATAGTAAGAGTTTTTTGTCTGTATAACTTAAGATTTCGATATCCACTAAAATTATATAAATTGGTTTCATGCCCTATCATGCCCTATCTAACAGAGTTATGTAAATTGGTTTCATGTCCTCTACTAATAGAGTTATATGAAATGGTTTCATGTCCTCTACTAATAGAGTTAAATGAATTGGTTTCCTGTTCTCTTCTAATATAGTTTCATGCCCTCCACTATAATATGGCTAACTGAACTGGTATCATGTCCTCTACTAATAGAGTAATATAAACTGGTTTCATGCCCTATATAAATAAAGTTATGTAAGTTTTATTAGTGCATTCGAAACAATATCATTGATTACTAAGGAAAGATTCTTTTCATTTTCAATAAACAAGAAAAATTGTGTAAAAATTAATATAAGATTATTTCAGACCAAATTTAATTTTTAGCTGTTATTGAGATGTTAATAATAAGTTGATGCAGAAATCAATAGAACCTTAGGAAGTAAGTGACGGTTTGTAGGTATATCCTACTTGCAGAGTAGCTGCGCTTACAATGATATGTCAGTAATTAAATTCTTCCAATCTAAAGAAAATTTTTCAATTAATGTATTATGTGTTTTTTAATGAAATTTTTTCATATTTCATAATTGCAATTTATTTAACACTTTATTATTTATTTTGAACAAAGAAACTTTATAAAACTACTAGCGGCTACGCCCCTAGCTTCTAGGGGCTGGAAAAAGTTTTACAACCATCCAAAGACGTATATCTTAAAATAAAATAACCTAAAACCATCACCTGACGTGAAGTGAAGCTTATCTAATATAGAGAACCCAATTGGTTCAGTATTAATTCAGATCTTGAGCTTCAGACAGTAAGACCTTACTACTTTGTATAATGGGATATAGATCAGATCATCATCCTTAAAATATTAAATCTATCTTTTTATTGAATAAACTTGAAATGTGTAAAATTGTATTTGATTCGCCGCCTATATATCTAACAGGCATTGTCTATAAATATGTACCAGCAGCTTCGCCCCTAGCCTCTAGGGGCTTTGCCCCAAGATGTAATTTAAAAAAAGATTAATTACCTCTGGTTCTGCGACCACCACATTTTAAATTGACTGCCTTAAAAAAAATTAGGGGAATCTTTGTTTTTTTTTGGGGGGGGGGGGTTGTGGGTGTCCCACCCACCAAGAAAATAGCTTAAAATCACCACAGGACCAGTAGATATATTCCCTGAAGAGTAAAATCCAATCGGTTCTGTGGTTACGAGATCTTAAGTTTCAGACGGACAGACATCAAGCTACTTTGTAATATAGATAGCTTCACTTATTTCACTAAAATAATAACACAAATAAAAATGTTGGCCAAAATACAGTCGATCATTTTTAACAATAAAATAAGCATGAAAATTTATGTAAACCCAGGACAATACATTTCAGAGGACACAGTGGTTTATGCCGATTTATTTAGGACAAAAATTTAATTTAACAATAATTTTTAAAGAAAGATTATTATCTAATGATAGATAATTAAATTTGTCAACATTTAAAATTGAAATTCTTCGATATGATACATTTTGGGGAAGAATAGTTATTTATCCCTTTCCGCGGATATTAAAATGAAAAATTATAAGATTAAAACCAGCTTAGTTGGCCACGAGGGACCGAAGGACCGGACTAACAAAACATTCGTGAAAAATTGTCTTTAATACGATGAAATGGTTTTAATTTAGCGGTTATATAACGGTTTCGAAGAAATACTAAAAAGTTTATCTTTGATTTATTTTTTTAAGTTTAACATGAAAATGTAATTATATGTAAAAAAAATATATTAATCAATTCAATGGCAAAAACTTTTAAAACTAATTTACTTTAGTTTAAAATTCTCAAATCATTAAAGCCAACCTATTTTATTATTACACATAAAAAGTTTTAAACGCAGTTCATTTGAAAAAAGTGGTTGATCTTGGAAAGAAAACGAAGTAGCGGATTTCGTCGCATTTTCACAGTAGCGTTTGATAGGTTATTTTAGGTTAGGTTAGGCAAATGTTAATGATTGCCACGCAGGGTTAGGAAATAGGCCCCGAAGGTTTGGAGCCCTCCGCAGTGGCTAGAAAAAAAACGACGAAACCCGCTACTTCGTTTTCTTTCCATGATCCAAAGTTGTTAATTGAATTAAACTTACTTTTTTTACCTGTATTTTATTCAGATTTTTAAATCACAAAAAATGCAAGCTTTTTTTGATAAATACTTTGATAAGGAGTTGTACATTGAAATTATTTTTGTTGTTGTTTAAACTTTGCTATATATTGATTATCAAGAACGTAATAACTATAAATAACTAAAAATGAATTTATTTATATCCCTTCAATGTTCGACTGTGTGGGCATAAAATTGTTCTTCAATGTTCTACCTGCTCTCTCTAGTAATACTCAAGGAGGACAGGGATCTAAAGGGATAAGACAATGACCGATAAATTGACGTTCAGACCCAATGATGATACACAAAATTATGCCTTCTGTAGATTACAATTAGTGGTTGAAACGTTTGGACACTCTACTTAACAAACAAACCAATCAAAAATTCAATAAAAAGTCCCCATAGTTGTTGAGCTAACGAATAAGAAAACGTTATTAGAAAACTTTGGAGACTAGTGTAATAAAAACACCAATGTCCCCTCTCTCTCTGCAAGGAGGGTCAGGGAACGGACAATATTTGGGTACTTTTAATTAACTTGATTTGTTGGTTCCAAACTAGAAGTGAACAATTTTTTCTACCAATAACTTTAATCTAAAGGAAGAGTAATTTTGTATATCATCATTAAGATGTCCCTAGTTTAAAGTTCATTGTCTTATCCCTTAAGATTCCTGATTATTTCTTCTTTCTTTATTCCACAAAAATTATTTATTATTGTCCTCCATGTAAAGTGTAAATATTTCGTACCAATATACTGGCAGCTGCGCCCCTTGAACAAGGGGCTTTGTATTAGAGAAGGTAGGGATGGGCTAAAAAATAACCTAAAGAATTAAAAACTAGCCCAAAACCCTCCCTAAACATATGTGAGGCTTCCCTGAGGTGTAGAACTAAATCGGATTATTATTCAGATTATTAATGAAATCCTTACTACCTTCTAAATCAGCAGTAGGTACCATTTTTAACTCTAGTATGGGCAAGACGCGAACCCAACAGCAAGCAGGCACGTTATCATTTGCGCTAATGCCGCGCTTAATATTTATCACATACAAACAACCACAAATTTGTTCCCCTGGGTAAGAAATATTCAAGCCTTTCAAAATTATATCAAAAATCAAGTTTTTAAATTATATTTTTTAAATTCAAATTTGTATTTAAATTAAGAATGTAAGTGTCATATTTGATTTACAAATTTAAGATCAAATAAATAAAAAGGTTACAAAATCCATAAAAATTAGGATGACAACATGACAATATTCATAAAAGCGAATCTCGAAAATCAGCAGTAGTAACGCACAGACCCTAACTATAGAAGGAGATCATTTTTAAGATGTTAGATGGAAAACACAAAAATAGTACATTTGTAATTTTAGGAAAATATGTTACATTGGTTAGTGGGATGTTATTGTTAACACCCCCCACCCCCTTTCAATTATACCCTGTACACGCCACTTATATAAAATAACAAAGAAATTTAATTAAATGAAAAGTTTAAAAGAAGTCTAGAACTTAAGAATTTGATGTTTATATAAACATTAAATAAGGTAGATAGATCAAACGAAAAAAAAAATATTTTATTGTTTTCTAAATAAAAAAAAACTTTTAAATCTTCCAAAAAATTCAAAAAATTCTTGTTGAAAATTTAAATTAAAAATAATTTTGATGACGATATAGTTGATTCTCCGATTTTAAGTTTAACCCGAATTTCAGGTTCGAGATGGATTTATTTTTAAAACAAGGAGGATAACGTTCAAACCCGCACATACGTACCGCATCTGCTCGTCGACGGGGAAGTAATTTGTCTAAATCGCGGCGTTAAAAATGGTTCCTACTGTTGCTTTGTCATGCGCATGTCCATGCACTGTTAAGACTTTCAGACAAAGGTTGTGCAATCAAAGAGTTGGTTGTCTGTTGGGTGCTACTTACACTCCTGTGTTTATCCCTGGTTGTTGGGTCTTTCGTTAAGGTGTGTGCTACGCCAGTAAGAAGTAATTGATATATAATTAAGTTCGACGTAGTAGCGCAGCTGTTTTAATGATAAGCTAAACATAAATGGATAAGTAAAGAGATAAAAGAAAGAATAGAGAAATAAATAAGAAAATTATATAAAAAAATTCGTAATTCGAAAAAGGACCAAGGAAATCTTTAGCAAAAAAAAGGACCTAGGAAATCTTCAGCAAAAAAAATTGGGGGTATTTTTTTTTTGGGGGGGGGGGTTGTCCCACCCTCAAAAAATTAGCCTAAAACCACCACAGGACCAATAGGTATATTCCCTGAAGAGTAGAATCCGATCGGTTCAGTGGTTACCGAGATCTTAAGGGACGGACAGACAGACGGACAGACGGACGGACAGACAGACGGACAGACGGACAGCCAGACGGACAGACAGACGGACAGACAGACGGACAGACAAACGGACAGACAGACGGACAGACAGATATCATTCTACTTTGTATTATAGATAAGAGTGGGATATAAGAGTTTTAAAAAGAAAATAAAACCTTGTAAAGAATTACTATTTTTTACTGCATACATTTTATGACTTTGTAATATTTACCTTGACATTAGCATTAACTCAGTGTCAATATTGAATATGTTCAATGTAAGTTTCACAGCTACTCTTAAGATAATATTTACGTAATGTATATCTGGTATGACATTTTCATTTACATGTCATGGATCTAAGTTATAAGAAAATGGAGATAAATTGCAGTACATTCTCAATGATGATTGAAAATGTCCGTCCTGTAAATTAAAATCATTGGTTGAATAGTTTGAACAATGATAGTCTGAACCCACTAATGGAGTTTAAATAAAAATACCCAAATTTTGAATGAAAAAACCTATAAACAAAACTTTAGGTACAGTGTTTAAAACTAGGACAATATTTAAATTTTTTTTAGTCATGCCTTATGCCTTAACTAATAGTAGCGGCTACGCCCCTAGAGGCCTCTAGTGGCACTTTAATTGTTTGTTTTTCATTTCAAATATATAACTTGAAAAATAATTTCTATGTTGCGTTCAAGTCTACACGCGAAATTTTTTTTCTCTCGATTTTTTGGGGGATTTCTCTTGGGAGGGAGGTTGTAGGTTATAAACCTTCCCAGGACCTATGAGAAGCTACCCTGTTAAGAAGAACCCGAACGGTTCAGTGGTTTGCGAGATCTTTTGGTACAAACATACAAACACACAAACAAACAGACATCCTGTTACTTTATTATATGGATTTTAAAACTTTTAAACTATTATACGTTTAGAACTTAGCAAAGCGTTTAAAGAGACAATACTCTTTATAAAGTTTATTTAATTATGATTTTGAAAACATGAATAAGGGCCAAAAATGGACTTATAAATTAAATATTTTTCTTAAAGTCGTTGGTTAATTAATTACTAATTTAATAACCATGAATTTGCGCCCATTTAAATATTTTTTCTCCTTGTACAATTGTTATTCAATGATAGAATAAAATCTTATAATCACTTTTCTTATTTTCGTGCTTTTTAATGCATTTTTATCCAGGGATCTAAAGGGAAAAGACAATGGTTGATAAATTTATGTACATCCCCAATGATTATACTCAAAATTACAACTTCTGTAGACTACAATTAGTGTTTGAAACGTTTTGACACCCTGCTTAATGAATCAACCAATCAAAATTCAATAAAGTCCCCAGATATATTAAGCCAACGAATAAAAAACATTATCATAAAATTTTAGGGACTAGTGAATAATTATCCCAATGTCCCCTCCCTCCCTGATTTTATCATTCATTGTTGTGTTTCACAGGTCAGCTGAATTTGAGTTGCCGATTGTGTACACAGTTTCCTCGGTGTTTCCTCAACATATCTCAATATTTACTACTAGCTGAAGAACTTCAAACTTCCAAAATAAAAAAAAACAAAATTTGAACGATTTTTGGAAGTTTGAAGCTTTTTTAGCTAGCAGTAAATATTGAGATAGGATGAGGAAACACCGAGGAAACTATGTACACACTCGGCAACTCAAATTCAGTTGACCGTTTCACAGTGTTAGTGAATCAGGGGCGGGTAAATTATCTATGATTGGGGGTGTCAAAGGATATAGAACCACAAATTTCCAGGGAGGTAATGGACTGTAAATTTTACTGGTACTCAAAGTTTTATACCATGGACGGTAGTATTATTGAATTTCAATTGGGTCGTACAAACCTTTAGTATAAATTTTTTCCATCAATAATTCTAACTTACAAAAGGGGTAATTTAGTTTATCCTAATTTGGGTTGTACATTAATTATGTGTACCTTTACATTGTCTTATCTCTTAAGATCCCTGAAATTTCCCCAAAATGGTGACAGAAGTTCAGGATCTCAGATATTATGGATCTTTTCAAACCTGTTTACCCCTCCCCTATTTTCATTGTACATGAAATAGAAATTTCTGGATACACCCCTTAAAGCTCTTTCAATATGTTGCTACAGTTCAACAAATTTAAATTGTAAATTGCCGTTACTAATTTATTGTTAATTACTAGCTTATATAACTATTAAATATGTAACAACGTACAGCCAGAAGTAAATAAAAACAAAAAACTATACTACTTTATATAAATGGATAAGGATAATAGTAATTTTCTATTAGTATTATAGATAGCTTCTCTAAGCCCCGGGCTAACAAAACTGGTAGGAATTAATTTTATGATTTTTATTATAAAATTCGCGAAAATTGTCTATAATACGATGCTACACATGATTTTTCAGTATTGTTGAGAACTGGTTCCAATCCAGGGGATCTTAATCGGTTCTGAAACCATACTGGAAATTTTTAGTAAGATAAAAGTTATGCTTGAAAATTGTTTTATTAGCTATTATTATAAAAAAAATTTCATTTTTAAAAAACGTCATTTGCGTCATCTCTGCGTAATTTCTATTTTCAGATATTTTGGAGAAGATATCCCCAAAAGATGACGGGTAATACATATCTGAAAATATGCAATGACGCAAAAGAGTACAAATGATACACCAATTTGGTTCACAATTCTCACGTTTATCTAAAAATGCAACATATGATAATAGCTATTAAAACAATTTACAAGCATAACTTTTATCTTATTAGGATAACAATTAAATAAGAAAAATATTTTTACCATATGAAATTCATGATCAAACACCTAATTGAAAAAAAATTCAAGACTAAGGGCAATGGACGCCCCCAGAAGCCTCTAGGTGTTCTTAAGGTGGGAGGAGGATAAGTCAACCGCCCTTCTACTTTTTAATTTGAGTTTTAATAAGAAATATTCAGAAAAAAAATTTTGGGGGGGGGATTTTAAATTGGGAGGGTGGAGATACGCTCTCCCAAAATAGTTAAATACCTTCCCTGTACCTAAAAAAAAGCTTAATTGCAAAGGAAAACCAAACAGATGTCATTTTTTAACAATTTTATAAAAAAAAAACATTGACGCACTTGTATAAACACCTTATCGCTAATAAGTTTTGGAATAGATAATCCAGAACTATCCAGTTCAAAGGGAATGCAGAAAGAGAGGGGGTGAATCTAGTTTGAAGAGATCCGAAAATAGTTATGATCGCCATCTTCCTTCATCCCCCAAAATACAAAATTCTTGTGGGAGAGAGAAAGAGAGAGAGGGAGGGAGGGGGGAGAATAATAGTTGAATAGATGGTTGAAAAACTCAGTTTCTTGCATAAAGTAAAGTGTAGGATTTTAATTTTGACATATTCTAAATCTACACTAAAAATACCTTTTTTTGACGCTATCTTCAACTTATTACGTCCAGAACCAAAGCGTATGCACAGTATGTGCGAAATACAACAATTCCATTATTTTTGCGTAGATTTTCCTTCTAATCTCCATACATTGCGTCAGTAAGAATACAAATTCGCATATTCAAATATTTATTTTTGCAAAATGTAGTTTTTTTCATTTCTTTTTTAGGAAAAGCGAAATCAGATATCTTACGTTAATATGTGCCTGTTAAAATCATTCCATTAATTTAAAACTTTTCATGATGATTGTTATACCAAATAGGTATAAAATGGAATGTTTAGCAAATTTAAAAGCATTACCAGAAATTTTGGGGTGCTGCCACTTTTACCACTAGCAAAAATATAGCTACTGTTCTTTTGACAAAAAGTGATTGTGTTTTAGCTGTATTTTTTGGCAATATTTTTCTATCCACTGTCAAAATTACACCTTCACTGCTGTCATAAACACAGTTTTACTGCCATTTTCACACCCATGAAATTCAATTAGGCTGTCAAATTCACAGTTTTGATGACAAAAATACACCTATTTTCATTTACTATCAAGTATTTTAAACAAGCTGTTATAACTTATAACTATTAACTAAAATGAAACTGGTGGTAAATCTGCCATGTACCCGAAATTTTGCATGTACATTTTAAATATGTTAAATTATCCCATGAACTTGATATTTAATGGTTATTCCTATATTACAACGTTAAAAGTATATCATATCTGAAATCAAGTCTTAGAATGAAAGTACGCCGACTTAAGATCATCCTACTTATAGCCAAAATTGAAACAGAATTATTTTTTGTAGCAATCTCTAATATTAACAAGGATGACAACATCCATAAAAGCGAAGCACTGAAACGGAAGGACAAACGGACATTAACACTTGTATAGTGTTAGAACTTAATTATCATAATATAAATTTAAAAGAGTCAAAGCAAAATTGTAAGTAAATTTGTTGTAAAACTGCTTGATACAGGATAATTTTTATGGACATACTTACATTTTTAGGACTTGATTATAGAGTTGCTTCGCTTATTACATTATACTTTGTTGTCTCAAAAATCAGATCAATCCGATGATTTGATCAAATAAAAATTTGTTGTTAAAAAAGTAAACAAATCAACATGTTTAAAATGGACGTACGGACATTTTGGTAATGATTATAGAGTTGCTACGCTTTCTAAATCGTACCTAACTACTAAAGGAATCACCATGCAAAATTTGAAATCGATAGGATAATTCTAACATGCCTAAATTAACGGAAAAAGCTATCCGTTACGGACGTATGGACGGACCGACCCTAATTATAGAAAAGCTCCGCTTTTAAAAACGCTGTCTCTCATTATATATGAATTTTCCCGACCTTGTTTCATAATTGTTATGTGAGCTAGTCGCAGACCAACTTTTATTAGTGTTCTATGTATATGGAGTGGGGACAAAACACCTAATTTAAAAATACCTAATTTAAAAATGCCTAATTTTATAAATGTCTAATGTGACAAAACACCTAATTTATAAATACCTAATTTAAAAATGTCTAATTTAAAAATGCCTAATTTTAAAAATGCCTAATTTTAAAAATGCCTAATATGACAAAACACCTAATTTTAAAAATGCCTAATTTTATAAATACCTAACTATAAATACCTAAGTTTAAAAATACCTAATTTTAAAATACCTAATTTTAAAAAACCTAATTTTAAGCATATCTTAAATCTGTTGTTAAATGTATTAAACTGGCGGCTACGCCCCCTAGAAACCTCTAAGGGCTATTGCAGTGCGGAGGGGAATTCAATTTAGTCTTAGGGTGGGGGAAAATACAATCTCCTCTCCACAATTTCAAAATATAGTTTGAAATAGAAAAATTAAGTAGAAAATTCTCTTAGGAAGGTGGTGTTAATCTCTCCAAAAATATTGACATATGAAGATTTGAAATAAGCATACACCTGTGAGTTATGAAATGAAATCAATAAAAAATGTATGAGAATCAAAGGAGGAGTAATGTATACAATTAAAGGAATTTTGAAAGGACTACAAATTAATAGACAGAAAGAAAAACTAAAAAGCTTTTAATGATGAAAACCCCTGTCAAAACTGTTAATTTGCAATTTCAATGTTTACGTCGACTAAACTGACTTTAACAAAGAGTGATTATATAAAAAAATTTATGATTAGTTTGTGGCACTTCCAGGTATAAGGTATAACCAACAAGCGAAATAATTTTAGAATAATATTTGGGGGGCAAATGGAGAGGTCGTCAATTTTACGATGTGTTGCCCCCCAACGACAGCTGAAAACATAAATAGGTTTCGTGATTTTTTTTCCAAATTAATTTCATTGTTGGTATAAGCTGTGGCACCTCACATGAGAAATGAATTAATTAGTAAAATCAAAGGTTGAAGGACAGAGAAAACAAATGAATTTTTATTTTTTATTGGTTTCTTCCCTAACCTAAGTAGCCGTAGCATCGCTTTACAAACTCATCAAGGGGATGGTCAGTCAGGGGTAATAGAGGGAAAGGTAAGAGTATGTTGATTTTTTTGGGGGGTGGTAGTTGACCATCCCCCATTTTAATTCTAGTTTTAGAACGATTGAAGAGATTTTTAAAAAATGGGGGGGGGGATTTTTTCAAAGGGCAATTTCTCATTGGAAGATGTTGGTAACCTCCCCAAAAGCGTTATAAGACCTACGGGAAGCTTCATTGTAAAGATGAATCATATTGGTTCATTGATTATCGAGCTCCTTCAGCAAGAATCATTAGCTAATAGTATTAATGTTATCAAAATTTTAGGTATTTTGATGAAAAAATTATTTATTCTAGAATTAGGCATTTCTAAATTAGGCGTTTAGATAGTTTAGAATTAGGTATTTTTAAATTAGGCATTTTTAAAATTAGACATTTTTAAAATTAGGTATTTTTAGTTAGGTATTTTTAGTTAGGCGTTTTTAAATTAGGCATTTATAAATTAGGTGTTTTTAAATTAGGTGTTTTTAATGTAGGTGTTTTTAACATTAGGTATTTTTAAACTTAGGTGTTTTTAGTTAGGCATTTTTAGTTAGGCATTTTTAAATTAGGTGTTTTGTCCCCACTCCATGTATATGATAGAGTTGTCTAAATTGTTTCAAGCCTTTGCAATATTTTTGTATGAGACCGAATCCATGGGAGATTGCACCTATATCACAAAATATATAATAGAAAGATTATTTAAGTTAAGTTAGATTAGGGGGTTAGTTTAGGTTCATTTTAGTTATTTAGGTCAGGCCTACTTAATGACTAGGCCTTACGGAGGTTGAGTCTTTTTTTAAGGACTTTGATGATATTAGTAGTTACAATCCTGTTTGGGTAGAACTCCAATGGAACCGGTAATAGTGTGTAATTATGATATAATACACTAATATGTTGAGAAGGGTATCCAATTATATAAATAGTAAATCTATTTTGTCTGTAGCAAAGGGCCATCCTAACAGATGATCCGATATGTTTCTCCTTTACAATGAAGCTTCTTACAGGTCCTGGGATTGTTAGGATATTTTTTGCCCCTCCATATCCCTTCGAAGAAAGAGCTCCTAGATGCTAGGGGCGCAACCACTAGTACATAATTATGTTTTTACGTCACTTCAGCTATTTTAACAGTTAATGTTTACTAATTCAAAATTGCAGCATCTTCAAAGAGAAAAATCAAAAACTACGTTTAAAAGTTACATTATATTACACCGCGACTTAATCAACACTAATTTTGATTTCTGGTGCGTCACAAATTTCCCCATTAATTTAGGGTTGCCACATTTTGTCGATATATTTCCCCAAAGTTTAGAGTGATTTTTTACATGTAATAAAACGATTTTTGAAATTAAATTATAGCTAAAGATAGAAAAAACAAGTTTATTTATTTATATCAGTTCTTAAATTAACCGCTTTATTAATAAAATTTCTCAAAAATGAGGACTAAAGTTTATGAATTTTAAAGTCTAATAATTTTAAAAATCGAGCTTTTACACTCATTTTTTAGAAAGTAATTAAAAGAAAATACATTTTTAAACATACCCTAGTAATTTCTTTTCATTCTGATAACTAGAACCAACTGTCTAACACTTTTTAAAAAAGGGGGTCCTTTATGTAATTATTTTCCGTAAAGGTATGTGTTCTTCAAGACTAACAATTTCTTTTCATTCTGATCACTAGAACAAAATGTCTTACTTTTTATAAAAATGGGGTCATTATTTTAGGTTAAGGTATGTGTTTTAAGACATTAAAACAGGAGTAAAATGCTAAAATTTTAAATAGCAGTTGCTCTATCAATATACAATATGAAATTGTGAAGAAATCGGTAAATCCCAACATTTTTTTCCGCTAAATTTTGAAAAACATTTGAGCCCTATGAGTTAATACAATGTCCTGGTAGGGCCCAAGCACAACTGAGATAAGGAAGCCTATATTAGAGACCAATCTATACCTCAAACCTTAGAAGGAAGGCACGAACTATGGGTAAGACGGTACTAACCACTACTGCACTGCACATAGTATAGCCTGATATCTTATGGTCAGATCTAGATTTTAATTGCTTTTATAAAGTTTTAATTTGTGCTTCAGAAATCTGTAAAAATGTTTTTAAACAGAGCTATACATTTTAAAATTTGGCCAAATATAAACACATTTTTAAAGGGGGGAGTTTGTACATTTATAGAAAATGAAATTCAGTATCAAATTATGGGAGGGACGTGTGGGCTTGTTTTTATAGTTATCAGCCTAGTTGCTAGAAGGAAAGTCCCAAAATGAAATGTTACCTAGTTCGGTTATGTTAATAAAGTTTTCTTTAAAAAAATCAGGTTGAGTAAGTAACAATTACACATTTCATTTTGGTACTTTCCTTCTTGGGACTAGTTGTGCAAAAGACCCCCAAAACATTGAAAATATGAGTTCTGCACTTATTTTTAAAAAAATTAATCTGAATTTTTAAAGAAAACTTTTAACATAAACGAAATAAGTAATCTGTACAGATTTCATTTTTTAACTTTCCTTCTAGGGGCTTGTGAGGCAAAAGACCCCCAAAAACTAAAAATATTAGTTCTGACCTTATTTTTAATGACATCGACCTGATTTTTAAAAAAATCTGTTGTGAATACGTAGTTCAGTTATGTGAAAAAGGTTTCATTAATATATCAGCTTAATATCTTTAAAAATGAGCTCAAACTAATATTTTTAGTTTGGTGTTCTTTTGCTCCACAAGCCCCTGGAAGGAAAGTCCCAAAAGGAAATGTGTAATGGTTACTTAGTTCGTTTATGTTAAAAAATTTTCTTTAAAAAATCAGATTGATATTTTTAAAAATAAGCTCAAAACTTCTATTCTTAGTTTTTTTTTAGGGGGGGGGTCTCTTGCTCCACATGCCCCTAGAAGGAAAGTCCCAAAATGAAATGTGTAATGATTACTTAGTTCAGTTATTTTTTAAAAAAAGTTTTCTTTAAAAAAATCAGATTGATATCTTTAAAGATAAGCTCAGAACTCCTATTCTTAGTTTAGGGGGGTCTCTTGCTCCACAAGCCCCTAGAAGTAAATCAAATTGATATCTTTAAAGATAAGCTCAGAACTTCTATTCTTAGTTTTTTTTTAGGGGGGGGGGTCTCTTGCTCCACATGCCCCTAGAAGGAAAGTCCCAAAATGAAATGTGTAATGATTACTTAGTTCAGTTATTTTTTAAAAAAAGTTTTCTTTAAAAAAATCAGGTTGATATCTTTAAAAATGAGCGTAGACCTCCTATTTTTAGTGTTTTGAGGGGTCTTTTGTTCCATAAGCCCCTAGAAGGAAAGTCCCAAAATAAAATGTGTGATGGTTACTTAGTTCAGTTATTTTTTTAAAAGTTTTCTTTAAAAAAATCAGGTTGATATCTTTAAAAATAAGCTAAGAACTCCTATTCTTAGTTTAGGGGGGTCTCTTGCTCCACAAGCCCCTAGAAGTAAAGTCCCAAAATGAAATGTGTAATGATTACTTAGTTCAGTTATTTTAAAAAGTTCCCGCCCCCCCCCCCCCCCTTATAACGTTACTTGGTCAACCCTTCACTTTCATACCTATATAAATTTACGTTTAAGTTTTTAAAAAATGTTTGAATAATAAAAAAAAAAAATTTCCGAAAATAATATTTGTGGGGAAATTTTTGTTTTCAAGTTGGCACACCTGAAATACATGCGCATATATGCCGCGTAATGACATACAGCTTTACAGGTCGTAAATTTAATTGTAACAATACGTTTGATGCTAAATATATTCTTTAACATGTTGTGATTATTTGATGTAAAGTGACTACGTAAAGTGACTACAGTGCCACATAATAACAAAAGTACACAATTAATTTTAGTAGAGAAGTAGCAACTTAACGCACCGTGATTACCAGTAATATAACACATTCAGCAGTCTTAGAAAAACTATTTTTCTTTAAAAAAGCTAGTTTTTACCTGTAAAATAATATTTCTTGATCGCCTCGGATTTCAGCCAAACTGAAAAATCATGTATAGTATCGAATTTGAAACTTTAAAGATTTAAACAGTTTTGTTAGACCCGAGTGACTGAAGAACCTGGATAACAAAACTGGAATTATTTTACGATGCTTTACATGATTTTTTAGTATGGCTGAAAATTGGTTCTAATCCAGCGGATATTAATCGGTTTCGAAGCCATACTGGAAAAGTTGGTATTTTCTCGTTTCGCGTTGTGGGTAATCAAGGGTAACTACGGGGAGCTAATCTCTTCTTTTCTGTCCAAACATCCAGAGTAATAGGTTAGGTAAACCCAACATATAACCAACTATTTGATTGCGCACATTATCTTTATCTGGTAGTTCTAACTGTTCATGGTAATGAATTGCGCCTATTTTGGACCAACGCATTCCTCTACACTTTACTATCATTGTCACGCGTCTAACAAAGCAGCAGTAGTAACCATTTCTAATGACGTGATAATGAGCCGAGATTCGAACCCGACACCTTTTCATTGGAGAAACAATCCCCTGCATCCCTGATAGTAAACTTAGTTTATTTATTCTTCCTTATTCAAACTTGGAAAGATTTCATTTTAGATATGAATATTTAATTCTATACAAATTTGTATTTCATTTCTTCAAGCAAATTTGAACATAACAAAGATAATAAAATGCTCAACATTAAACAAATAAAAGGATTAAACATTACGTACTTTTTTTTGAAGCGCAATTCCACTTTATTGTAGATTTGGTCGTACGATAAACGATAAGATGTTAAAGTTCTTTCCAGTTTGGCTTCAAAAAAGGATCATTATCCGCCGGTTTATAATCGGTTCTGAGCCATACTGATAATTTATGTATTGTGTCGTATTATAGCCAGTTTTCCACGGATATTAAAATGAAAATCACAATGTCAATACAAGTTTTGTTAGCCCGGACCTTTCATCTGGTTATGATCTTATAAATTTTTATTTTGATATACACGGAAAGCTGTCTATAATACGATGCGATATATAACTATTATTGTTCATTGAGGTATCCAAAAAAGAAAAACAACTGTAATTCAGTAATTGAACAGATCTATAGTACAGACAACTACCTCTCTTCATTTTTCAAAGACCCCTTGTTATTTTCTGCTATTTGGCAATGTTAATATAAGCGACAACATTGATTGATTTTCAATGACCCAATAGAAAGGTTGCACAAGACGGTTGCGATGGGGAGATACAGTTATTTAACCCTTTTTCCCTCCAGTGTTTTACTCTAATAATGATTAAGTGAAAGACTCAAATTAATCTTCCCCAAAAGTTCTGGCGTAAAATTCTTTGATTAGCTGGTACATTATGCAGGGGGACAAAGAAATCGTCTTTTTTAACACGTAAAGTGTGTTCTATAAAGCTTACTTTCCGTCACTATGTCTGTATTAATTGTGTATGTAGATTACCCCGTCCCGGATTTGAAAAATTTTGTTAAAATTTTTGCCCCCAGACAAAATATGGTTGATTTATGCATAAAAATGACCCATGCAAAATATTTTTTCTGTAATGCAAAAATTGCGACGATACAAGCACTGCAAAGTTTTTAAAATCTGCAAAAAACCCTGTTTTTATGGCATTTTTGGGGCTTTTGTACCATCCCAATTTTAAAGATTTTTACAAAATTTCAATTCAAGAGTGTTGATATATACCTGAAATTTACCAAAAAAAATGGGGGCAGTCTCAATTATAACATATGAAGGTGTAGCAAGTAATCTTCCAAATACAAAATTGTCAAATTGCATACATATATAATAGGGTTGGGCTGGATACTTTTTTGGACAGATATTGGATATCTGGCTGATTTATAATGCCGGATATCCGACATCTGACCAGATATCTAGCAAATATCTGGTAATTTGGCCAGATATCTGGTTATTCGGCCGGATATCCGGTAATTTGCCGGATACCAAATATGTTGCATTATAAATCATCCGGCCAAAAAAGTATCCGGCCTACCTCTATTATATAAGTATGAAATTTGTTTGATACACAAAACTATCCCTTCTGTAGATTAAACTTAGCGGTTGAAACGTTTATACACTTAACTTAATAAACCAACCAATCAAAATTCAATAAAATTCTCAAAAGTTGTTAACCTAATGAATTAGAAAAACAATTATAAAACTTTGGGGACAAGTGAAATAAACAGTCCAATTTCCCCTCCCTCTCTGAATAATACCAGAGTGTACCAAAAGTCTAATAAGACTAGAAGTAGAAACTTTTAAACACTTAACTTAATAAATCAACCAAATAAAATTTACTGAATTTCCCCAATTTTTTAACCCAAATATAAGAAAACACCATTATAACACTTTGGGGACTAATTTAATAAACAGCTCAATGTCCCTCCCTGAACTATACAAGAGTGTATCACAAGTCTAATAATAACTAGGGAGGGAGTGGACATAGGGCTGTTTAATACACTAGTCCCGGAAGGTTAATAATAACATTTTTTGTATTTCTTGGCTCAATAACTTTGGAGACTTTTATTGAATTTTAATTGGTTGGTTCATTAGGTTTAGTGATCAAACGTTTCAACCACTATGTAATCAACAAAAAAGGGTCAGTTTGTGTATCATCATGGGATATACAAATAAATTTATCAGCCATTGTCTTATCCCTCTAGATCCCTGTACCCAAAGTCTAATATAATAATTGGAACACTCATTTTTATTACATAACAAGAAATAACATGTTACTGAAGTATCTAAGGGATAAGACTATGGCTAATGAATTGATGTACATCCCCATTAATAATACACAAAATTAACCCTCCTGTAGATTAAAATTAGTGGTAGAAACGATTGAACACTCAAATTAATAAACTAATCCATCAAAATTTATTGAAAGTCACCAAAGTTATTAAGTCAACGAATAAGAAAAGGTTATTTTCAAACTTTTGGGACTAGTGTATTAAACGGCCTATTTTGTCCAACCTATTTCTGATACTTATCAAATGCAAATCTTTTCTATAATATGAGTCTGAACGAACTCCGTAAAGGTTAGCTCATTTATTTAATCTAAGCAAGTTGAAATTTTTTGATTGAAAACTTTGGTTGATGATTCCTGTAACAATGAGGGTTTAGAAAGTGTAACAACTCTGCAATCGGTACTTCTGCTTTATAGCTTTAGTTTTTGATATATTGAAGACGTAAGTTTAATGCAAATTATTGCCAGTTTCCCAAGTGCCAAGTCGAGTACATACCCCCCACCCCCATCTCCCGACCTTGAAAAAAGGAAGGGATAATTTCTAGTTTGTTTCTTAATTATATAAGGTCAGGTTAGGATAGTTTATATTGGGTACCAGGGACCCTTGCAAGTTAATATAAGGAGGGAGGGGTTGTCAGTGATCAAAAGACACTTTGAGGGAAAGCACCGAACATCTTTTATAAGCTAAGACATCCTTTTCCAAAATTAACAGAGATGAACAAAAATAAGTGGTAAAAACTGAAACATTCCCTGGATCTATCAGTAACTTTACTGTAAAGAAGAAACAATTGCATACATATATAATAGGGTTGGGCCGATACTTTTTTGGCTGGATACCGGATATCCGGTTGATTTCTAATGACAGATAATCGTTATATGGCAAATTACTGGATATCTGGCCAAATAAAAGAACATCGGCCGAATAACCGGATATCTGGCCGAATAACCGGATATCCGGCCAAATAACCGGATATTCGGTGGAATAACTGGATATCCGGCCAAATAACATATATTTGCCGGATATCCGGCATTATAAATCAGCCAGATATCCAATATCCGTCCAAAAAAGTATCCGGCCCAACCCTATTATATATGTATGCAATTTGACAATTTTGTATTTGGAAGATTACTTGCTACACCTTCATATATTATAATTGAGACTGCCCCCATTTTTTTTGGTAAATTTCAGGTGTATATCAACACTCTTGAATTGAAATTTTGTAAAAATCTTTAAAATTGGGATGGTACAAAAGCCCCAAAAATGCCATAAAAACAGGGTTTTTTGCAGATTTTAAAAACTTTGCAGTGCTTGTACCGTCGCAAATTTTGCATTACAGAAAAAATATTTTGCATGGGTCATTTTTATGCATAAATCAACCATATTTTGGCTGGGGGCAAAAATTTTAACAAAATTTTTCAAATCCGGGACGGGGTAATGTAGATACGTCTAAAAGTCTAAAAATTTTGTACCTTAACGTTAAAGGTTCTAAAATGTAAAAAATGAACATGATTAAGATACCTACCGTAATGTTGTAATTTTTCAGGGATCTAGAAAAAGGTCGTGCAAACAAAGGGTTGGTTGTCTGGTGGATGTTACTTAACCTAATATCCTTGGGTGTTAGAGTATCGTATCCCATTACACGTGGATGATGCTCTGGATTCTCTAGATGATCACTTAAATCGAAGGAGAATCTCGCCCTTGCTGTACTGTACTGTGCATTTTTAAAATTTTAACCTAGGATGCCGAAAACTTTTTTGGAGAAGGGAGGGGGCGGTGGAAGAATTTTTTGTTATAAAAACTAAATTTTATCCCGTAGGAAGAATTTATATGCAGGTTAATGCCTTTAATTTAGTAGGGGGGGGGGGGGTAAATTCATTTTTTTAACACGGAGGGGGGCCGGGGGGGTGGATGTTAAGTATGTTTTATCAAAATATGGGGATTTTTTTGTCTGATATTACCTCTTTTTTCACTATTCGGTTCATATTCGGTTCGGAAATACTATAAATATAGAAAAGTAGTGCTTTTAAATTGGTTTTATATCAGCATTTATTTGACAATATACATTAAACATCCATAAATATTTGAGCATTGTTACAAACAAATATTACAACAATAGTCAACATAATTTTAATTTTTATTCATTTTACATATGTACAATTTAACTATATTTAATAAACATTTCGATATAAATAATTTATCATCTTCTTTAGAACTTAAAAAATAGATTTTTTATCAAAAATTTGTTAAAAACGAAATCTTTTTAAAAATAAAAATAAATTTCTTATATTGATTAACAATTTAAGATTATGGAAAATGTAAAATATGTGCAAAAATTTGCTAAATCTGTATATTTTTAATATGATACTTTTCATCTATGCAAATATGCATTCAGTTTCAAAGCTGTTTACAGTGCCTATAAAAAAAAACTGACGTCATACACTACAAATAACCAATGATAGGCCAATACACAGACTAAATTACCAATGGCAGTCCAGAATATATTTTAATTGACCAATGGTAGACCATTTTTATTGGCACTATAAAAAGCTTTTTTTTAGCGTGTTTAGAAAAATATTTCGTAACTTAAAATTATCAAAAAGCAATCTAGAAATAATCATTTATGAACATTTCTATAGAACTATTTTGTTTAATAGATCATCAAATTAAGCAGAATCGTATCAATTCTTTTCATTTGAATCCAGGGCTCGGCAGCTGCGCCTCATTCAAACTTGCTTGTGTGCAGAAGAAAAAAAATGAAAAGATAGATTGTCTGTTTAGGAACAATTTTAGACCTGAACTGAATTTTTAAAGTTATGATATGACGAATTTACTGAAGATAACACGCAGCTGGCGCGCGGCTGCCTGGTCCTGTTAGAAATATCTAAATAAATAGCTTTTCAACAGGAAAATTAGAAAATTTCAAAATAATGCCATGCTTTGGTCAAAGAACTTGCACAAAATTCTTTAGTAAAGAAAATTCTCATATGCTTTTAAACATAGTTATAATTCTTAAAGTTTAAGTCTATTTTAAACTTTTATTTGAATTGATCTTTCCCTTGCTTAAATGGTTATAAAATTCTAGGGCTACATTCAGAAGCTCTTTATAGTGCCTATAATTGACCAATGATAGGCCAGTATTATATAATTTTTAATAGGCACTTTAAAAAGCTTTAATGTAATCTTTTCCCCGTATTTAATTCTTGATTGTCATTTGTATTATATTTCATATTTCTGTTATAGAATGTTAAATTTAAATAAAATTGACAAATTCTTTTTAAAATTATCATTTTAATTACTATTTTGAAATCATTAGGTACATAAATAAATGAGAAACATGAATTTCCTAATTAATAATATTTTTCAAATTTTTTCAAAATATTTCCTTTTGATTAAGTTAAAAGTTATGCATCTCAGTGATCTTAATGGATAAGACAATGGACGATAAATTGACATACATCTTTAATGATGATAAACAATATTAACCCTTCCCTGAATTGTGGTTTGAAAAGTTAGGGACTAAACAATCTAAATTTAATAAAAGTACCCAAAGTTTTTTAGCCAAGGAATAAAATAAGGTTACTATAAAACTTTGGGTAACAGTATTATTTACAGTCCATTGTCCCCACCCTTCCTGACATATTATATTTCAGTTTAGGAGATAAATAAAAAAGTTGTACCTTTCTGACAAAAAAAAACATAAAATTATCAAACATAATAAAACTGCATTTGTTTGAGCTTTTGTAAATGTATTAATAAACTTCTATTAAAAAAGAGAAAGAATTGTATGAAAAAAAGTGTACGGCTTTTTATGGACAAAATTATCCTTTTTTTGATATGTTAGTTAATATACAAGTTTGACGAAGCCAAATCTGCACCACTTTTGATTCCTGTGACGTCATAAAAATGAGGGATTCTCCATCTCTTTTTTAGGGGTTTTCTTTCCCACGTCTCCTCTCATCTTCCTCATTTTTATGACGTCACAGGAATCAAAAGTGGTACAAAAGTGGCTTCGTCTAGAAGTTTTATAGGAATTAAAACCAGGGATACAGTGATAGGCCAATAGGAGATATATTTTTCCTCCTCTTGAATCAATGGGTAACATTGTAAGGGATAGTGAATTTAAAGAAAAATATTTAATGCCAATTTTTCGCCATTTAATTATAAATAAAACAAAAAGATGCGCCCCTTACATCTAGGGCAGACGGAGAACATTAAAATACCCCAAAATCATCTTATTTCCATGACAAGAAAAATTCTAAACAAACGTGAAGCTTCTTAAAAATTGGGAACTCAATAGGATTAATTGTATTGTGGCATTTATCTTGAGAAATGATGGCTTAATAATTATTTCATTCATCGTATTATAAACGGCTTTCCGCGGATATAGAATGTACAATTATAAGATTAAAACTAGTTTTTTTTAGCCCCGAGATGCCGAAGGCACGGGCTAAAAATACTAGTTTTAATCTTATGATTGTACATTTCTATATTCGTAGAAAACTGGATATAATACGATGCTAGACATAGTTTTTTCGTATGGATGAGAACCGGTTCCTATCCACCGGATTCGAATAGATACTAGCAAAGTAATTTATCTTCAAATGCATTATCTCTAAACCTCAAAAAGCTCCAAAAATCTATTCCGAAAAAATCTGTGCTTATTTCATATTGACCTGTCCCTATATACCTGAAAGAAAGAATAGTTAGCGCATCGTATCAAAACCAGTTTGTTTAGCCCCGAGATGCAGAATGCGTGGGCTAAAAAATCTGGTTTTAATATAATGATTGTACATTTTTATACTCATAGAAAACTGGATATAATACGATGCTATACATATTTTTTTAGTATGGCGGAGAACCGGTTCTAACACATCGGATAATTATCGGTTTCGAAGCGATACTAGAAAAAAAAAATATCAATTTCATCACATATTTCTGGACGAGAATTTTTACAATTTAGAATCTATTTTCAGCTATAACTAGCTAAATGATTTTTCAATATTTTCAAATAAAACTATTTATCAAAAATTAATGAATATTCAAAATATTTATATAACAAGCAATTTATATTATATAAATATATATAAATATATATATATACAATATATAATAGATTATTTGAATATGTTCATTTTGTAAAATGAAAACAGTTAATTATTTTGACTTTTTAATTTTGATATAAGCAAAGATATTTAATTAGTTTCTTTTTCAATTTGTCGTACTATTGTGGTATGCGGCAACTCTGGACCATGCAGAAACCAAGACATTATAGTGATGCTACGCACCCAGCTAAATCCTGTTATTCTACAATTGTAAAGCCACCTGAAAATATGTCAGATAACGGTATTGATTTCATCTCTCAGTTGTCCTGCAAATGGAGGGAGGGGTGTTACCCCTCCCTCTCCCATCTTAAGCACCGGAACCTTCCCCTTCAACCACCAAGTTATCAGCACCACCTCAACCCTGAGGATAAAGGATCTAAGCCTTCCCTCACCTGATAGAATCACCCCCACACAGACTGTTGTTGTCACAGTAATCATCAAACCTTCCCTTTTTAGTACCCAGACCTACCACTCAACCCCTCTATGCTTATCTACCTATTGTGTTGTTCCATGGGCTATCCTGCCTTCCCCGGACAGGGATAGCCATCTACCTAACCATTGCAATTATCTATGTTTTACTTGTATGATTTATCTTTAACTATCTTTATTCCTAATCCATATGTATTTATATTATGTTGTACAACTTCAGTTATCCTTAGACCTGCAATAAAGAAACAACTGAATAGACTATGTTTATTATTTAGTGATTGCTAGAGAAGCGTAGCTTCTCTATAGTATAGGTGTCCACGTCTGTTCACACTGCCGTAGTCTTTATTCAAACTCTGGTGTCTGCCATTTACCCTAGGCGGATACCACAACTTTTGGTGACAGCTGTGTGAGATTACGGCAAACCACAAGTGTAGAGCAGACGCGCAGCTGAGGCTAAGGTACTCCCAGCAGTGAAACTGGCAAAACTGACACAAGCAACCTGAATTACCCACCCTGGATAGCAAGGTCTAACTCTGTATCCGGCAGTTGTGGAAGCAAAACTGGCAAAACTGACACAAGCAACCTGAATTACCCACCCTGGATAGCAAGGTCTAACTCTGCATCCGGCAGTTGTGGAAGTGAAACAGCGAAACTTGACGGAGAACCGCGAGAAGCGCCGACATCTAACGGAGAATTGAGCGCTCAAAAGGCTGAAACAGGCCTGCGGACTGGCTGAAACAGGCCAAATAAATGCAAACGGCTGAAAATAGGCCAACATTTACTGCAAGAGATAGCAGGATCCGAACCAGCGGCGCTAGCAGGATGGGACATTCCCTGCCGCCATCAGCCGGATTCGGATACACGGCGCTGCAGGACGGGACATTCCCTGCCGCCGATAGACTGAAACAAGCCAAGGATTCGAACCAGCGGCTCTAGCAGGACAGGACATTCCCTGCCGCCATCAGCCGGATTCGGATAAGCGGCGCTAGCAGGACGGGACATTCCCTGCCGCCGATAGGCTGAAACACGCCACATAGCTGCGAGCTGCGAGCCAACATACGAGTGTAGTGTACCAAAGCAGAGAAACTACGTCAACTCCAAGTATCCTGAGAGGCTACAGCGCAGCCACCCATCTAGAAAAGCAGATATTATATCACATTGTAGGGATTACCACCCTAGTGTGATGGTTAAACAATAGATTTATGAGCAAGGATTGGCAAACAATTTGTTGTGTATTGTGATAAAACTAAAAATAGAACAGGCTTGGATTTGTTGTGTATTGTGATAACAACTAAAAATAGAACAGGCTTGATAAACAATCTAACCACCCAAGCCTCCTACACAACAAATACACCCTTTATTCCAGAGGAAAGGGAGGGGCCCACTCTCCATTGAAGAGAATACAATCAAGGTGATATAACAATAAACCTAGGATTAAGGAGAGAGGGCAACATTACCTCATTACACAGTTACCTCAAACCCACAGCGTTCCCCCCTTCCCCACAGGGGGAACGGACGGCTTTACCCCGTCCCCTCACGCGCTTCCCCCCTTCTACCCACACTTGACTAAGTCCGCCCACGGTGTGGAGCTAGCGATCGGGAGGACAGAGCGCCATTTACGGGTCGCGCAACCGAGTGCGGGACATATCAGAAAAATTCAACGGACAAAGCGGACCAATGAGAGGGCGAGTTGAGGGATAAGTGCGCGTTTTACCTGTGTGCGCGGATTTGACGGTGCGTAAGCGCGCTGCAAGGAAAGGAGATTTCACACACACACACAGGAGAGGGGCCACTCTATAGCATACAACAGAGATATTTTTTTAGAAGAAAAACTTGCAAGCTCCTCCCTCCCTATCTACAGTGTGATAAGGAAAACTAAATCAGTTCCTCAGACCAGCTCAGACCCTCAACATCTTCCTAGCCCTGCCAACCCTACTTCAAAGCTGAGTGGTTAGTGAAAAAATATATGTATATATAAATACCCAAGTGATAAATAGTGTTGTTTTTTTGTATCATGGGTGCAAGTAAGTGAATACTAACCTCACCATACAACACTGGAAACTGATATGGTAACTGAACGAAAGTACGCCCACCCTGTGGACATAGCCTGACTTGATGCCCCACACTGGGCAGTGGTGGTGTGTACCTGGACCATAGACCCTCATAGTTGTGAACTATATACAGAGGAAGCGTGATTTTTTTGGAGCTAGGAGGAAAGCTAGCTAGCTCTGGGGATATTCCTATACACGTATATATATATATGGGAGTGTAGCCATATATATATAGATAGCCTACCTATCCATATATCTACTAGCGGATACGCTCCTAGAGACATCTACGGATACCTAACATATTCCCTTTTATCTCTAAGCTAAGATCCGCTGGTTATCACAGAAATCAAGAGCTATACTGGAAAGGAGAACAACTCAGGCTCAACAGTTAAACAAGACGCTGGCACCAACAGACCAACCCCCTGCTACTTATCATGGGGATGCGCCAGCCACAGAAACTCTTGAGCCAGGAGGACCGAGCCTACGGCTACGTGGACTACCACCCTAATTACACAGCTATAGTATTTATAATAGGGGTGAGCCGGCTCGAACCTCCTTGCGGCGCGGCTACTCTACTCTGCTCCTATATCTACAAGATAAGAAACTGTCAGCCCCTAGCCCGACGTGCGGCAATAGAAGACATTCCTGATTGGGCATTAACTGTGTTCCTAGGCCTGCTGCTGGCACTGTGGTGGACAGAAGTCTTCATTTGGGCCATAACCACCAACATCTGTACCCCACCACTCTCTGCTTCTTCGTACAAGATGCTGCTTCTGTTATTACTTTGGCCTACTGTGTGGAGTACAGTGAACATCAAACACATGCCAGGTCACAGACCCCTGGTCCATGAGATGCCCTTGTCTGGAAGGGTGACTGAATGTCCGCTGCACAGCTCCTGTACAGTTGGTGCTCAACGCACGAGAAATGGCGATACTGGACTGGGGATTGTTGAACCTGTAGGTGGCCTCCTGGGGGTGTTGAACGATGCAACTGAGCCTAATGAGAAGGTGACAAGCTTCAGAGACTTAGTGGCCAGCCCCAAGATGGACACTACCACCAGAGCTGAGACTCCAAAGGGGCCCAGCCCTAGGGCCAGTACCACCTGTTTCTGGGGTGGAAAGGTCCTCCCTGGCGCTGGCCTCACCAAGCTGGAGGATGGGGAGCTGTCCCAGGGGAATAGGCTCTTCACCCAGATGCCCGACGCGTACCTGGGGGTGGGGGAGCCGCCACCCAAGCCTCCCTGGGAGCCCCCAGGCATGGAACGACTGGGGACCGGCCTAAGGATGGGGAATGGTGACCTGCTGCAGTGGAAGGCTTTACCCAGCACGGAGGGAGCAGGGTTGACCAGCAGCAGTGAGGCTGTTCCCCCACACTCCAAGACCAGATGCCTCTACTCTGTTGAACCACTGCACGTGTCCCAGCCAAGTCCCCACATGCTGCTGAAGATGGAGGCCCACCAGGATGCAGAGCTCCAACTAGGGAAGTCAATAAGAAGGCCACCCCCTGCCAAAACCAGAACCACCGCAGGGGCTCCCCACCAGCAGCTGACGGAGCCTGGCAGGGATGCAATACCAGCTGGCAACTCTGGCCCAACTCAGGTGGCTACCAACAGCCTGCTGGCAGTCCAGAACACAGTTCAGGCTACCATCAGTATGGCATCTTCTGGGCCTTGCTGGTTCAACTGTGGGTACCTGTCCACACACTGGCCACAGGTACCCCCCAGAGATCATAGCCCCCCTTCCGACTGGCACCATCAACGGCCTTTGCTACCAACTACCTGGCGTACCAATAGGCAGGATCCCTCATGTGGAGAAGCACCTGCAGAAGATAAGGCCGAGGCTGGCCTCGCCACCCAGGAGAGGAGAGCCGCTGTTGGATGGAAGGGACCTGTGTGTATGGGGAGGAGGCTGAATGTAACCAAGGAGCCACCACAAGCAGCCCAGCACTGCCTGACCCCTAGTAGGGGAGACCCTGTTTGTCAGCTGGTGCCCCAACTGAAGGAGGAGAGACCTGGCAGGTTGATACACCCTGGGGAAGCCGGACTGATGGGACCCAGCTGGACGAAGGAGCGCTGCCGCTTCAACGGCCACACAGCCGCCAAGTGTAGAACCGTTGGGACCAGGCGATGAAGAAACACCAGGCAGCCCAACAACCTGCATGCAACCAGTCTGATACCCAGGTCCACCTGGAGGGAGATGCCCAGCCGTCACCCCAACCAGCTGCCGCCGCTGGGGCCGCGGCTACCCAGGAGTCTGTGTCTCAGATTGGGACCATAGTGGCCAGGATCAACGTGCTGGGAGGAGCGGCTGAACCCAACCGGGTTGGCCTGGACCTCAGCCTCAACCACAGGGGACCGGTGTTCGTGCAGCCAACCAACATTGCGGAGCCAGAAGTCCTGCGGCCTCTGCCGGTCGGCCGCAACATGATGGTACCCGTCAGACTGCGTTCCCCGAAGGAGGAGGTAACCCCTGTCACCCCCAGCAAGAGCCAAGAGGCGCTAGCCAGCGAGTCTGAGTCGATGTATGGGACGCCAACCGGCGTCGCCACCTGGAAGGAACGAGAGGTGCTTCCCTGCACCACCAAGCTGATGTCTGGGGCGACAACCGTCGCCGCCACCTGTGAAGACTGGGGGGTGCTATCCAGCGCCCCACGCTGGTGCCTGGGGCGACAACCGTCGCCGCCACTGAGAGACCTGGACCCCTGTGAAGACTGGGGGGTGCTATCCAGCGCCCCCACGCTGGTGCCTGGGGCGACAACCGTCGCCGCCACCGAGATACCTGGACCCCGGAACGAGCCCGCAGCCCCAGAGGAAGGGGTGACACCCGTCACCCCCAGTCAGCCAGAGCCCCCAGCCAGCAGGGAGAGTCCAGCTGTCCCTCACCCTCAACTGCATCCAGCTGTCTACCTCCCTCAACCAAGCCAGGGTAATTGTATTGCACTGGTGTACCTGGAAGTTTGGGCTGGGTCAAACTTGCCTGCGCCCCCTGCATCTGCCCCAGGAACCAGGATATCAGCCATTACCAGCCAAACTAAGGAGCTTTGACCGCTGCCTGGGGAGTAACTCAACTAGATGCGCCAAGCGCCGAGCCTAACCATAGAAGTAGAGGATCCCCAACAATTATGTCTACCCAAGATGGAGACGATGTGCCTGGACACCTTCAGGCTAGGGGAGGAAATCCGGAGCCTTGTGCCTCCAGTCCACCAGCAGCAGTGGCCGTGGATGGGCCTGTCTCCCAGCCAACTAGAGCGGAGCCACCCTTGCAGATCCAAGACAGCCTCCGGCATAAGGGATGGACTGTTACCCTCCCCTACCCTGCAGGTCTGACTGCCATGCACCACCCTGCCAATGTCCAGGATGAGCCTGAGGGAGGCAACGCTCCTACAGTATGGCAACCACCACCTGCCCGCGTTGACAGAGACCCTGGAAGCCGAATGAACCTGACCAGCCCCGAGGGCGAAGAAGCTGCGCCTGCATCCAGTAGCCAGCCTGCCAGCAGCCAGGTGACCAACACGATGGAGACCACCAGCCCAGTAGAGAAACCTGAAGGGGTGTATACCAGGCGGCTGTTGGTCCAAGCCCCCTCATGTGCTGTGCCACCCCTGGAGGTTGCCAGGGTGGCCTCAGAGGTACACATCCAACGGCCAGAACATCCAACAGGACCAGCTACTCCAGCAGATATAGCAGATTCCGTTCGACCTGGGGAGGGCTAAAGTCTACCACCGTTCAGCAGCTGGTATCCTGGCGGACCCATTCCACAAGGACAACAAACTGAAGGCCGCAACCACTGTCGGAAGTCTGGCGGTGCAGACAACCCCTCCCAGCCTTCCGAGGGGAGAGTTGTGGTATGCGGCAACTCTGGACCATGCAGAAACCAAGACATTATAGTGATGCTACGCACCCAGCTAAATCCTGTTATTCTACAATTGTAAAGCCACCTGAAAATATGTCAGATAACGGTATTGATTTCATCTCTCAGTTGTCCTGCAAATGGAGGGAGGGGTGTTACCCCTCCCTCTCCCATCTTAAGCACCGGAACCTTCCCCTTCAACCACCAAGTTATCAGCACCACCTCAACCCTGAGGATAAAGGATCTAAGCCTTCCCTCACCTGATAGAATCACCCCCACACAGACTGTTGTTGTCACAGTAATCATCAAACCTTCCCTTTTTAGTACCCAGACCTACCACTCAACCCCTCTATGCTTATCTACCTATTGTGTTGTTCCATGGGCTATCCTGCCTTCCCCGGACAGGGATAGCCATCTACCTAACCATTGCAATTATCTATGTTTTACTTGTATGATTTATCTTTAACTATCTTTATTCCTAATCCATATGTATTTATATTATGTTGTACAACTTCAGTTATCCTTAGACCTGCAATAAAGAAACAACTGAATAGACTATGTTTATTATTTAGTGATTGCTAGAGAAGCGTAGCTTCTCTATAGTATAGGTGTCCACGTCTGTTCACACTGCCGTAGTCTTTATTCGAACTCTGGTGTCTGCCATTTACCCTAGGCGGATACCACACTATCGTCTTTTTTTCGCTGATTTTTATCTAAAATTATATTCAATAATTGGATTTTTTGAAGATTAGCATTCGGCACCTATTTGCAACTAAAACATCTTTACGTGACACAAAAATCCTTATATTAAACTAACAGGATGTCTGTCTGTACCGCAGAATCTCGCCAACAGCTGCACCGTTATTGTTCTATTATACAAAATAGCTCACCAAAGGTCCTGGGAAGGTTTATAACTATTTTGGTGGAGGGTACCAATACCCTCCAAAGCAAAATCACCTTAAGGAAAAATCCTATCTTTTAAAGATTTAAATTGGGACTTGGTCGACTCCCCAAAGTGCTTCTAGGTGCCTCTAGGGGCGTAGCCGCTGGTAGATAATAAGGAAGCTAAATCTTAATTTTTTCTCATTTTTCAGTTTCTAAACAAATTAAGGCCTTTAATTCGACCATGTTAATCAAATACTTTGCTTATATCAAGAAATGTCATAAAACTTAAATTCAATTTATTCACAAACAGTACACATTATAATATTTTATACAATTAAAGAATTTAATGAGCATACTTAATTTTTAAGAGATCCATGTATATAACCAGTCATGTTTAATAATATCTCATTTACAGTTTAAGCCTTTTTTTTTATAGTTTTCAGAGCCATTTTTTTCTGACATTGATCTTATACTTGGATAATAGTAAATGTATAAATGAAATGAAATGTAGAAATTGTCTTTTGTGCTTTAAGCAGAAAAATAAATTTATATTCGAAATTAATGTTATTAAGGGAAAAGATTTCCTAATTTAAAATCCAATAAGTATGGTATACCTTTTTTAAAGTTGTAAATTTTGAGAGATAGGCATACCAACATATTTTTAAATCAAAAATAAATTTAAAATAACCTGCTGGTTCTATTATAGAACTTTAAGATTAAGGTATAAATAATTATTTCAAACTTTAATGCCAGTTTGCACTGTTGCAGTACATAAAAAATCTAGTGTTTACAAATTGTCTTTTTTTCATTTTTCAATTTTTTCTAATAATTTAGCCATGTTGGAACTGTTCCATTGATTTCAAACTTGGCAATATTACTTATGTGACAGTTAGGTACGATTTATAAAGCGTAGCAACTCTTTGATCGTTACCAGAAACTTCGCAAGTTTCATCAAAAACATGTTGTTTTTTTTCATTTCTTGACAACAATTTTTTACATAATTTACATAACAATGTTACCTAGGACAATAAGGTACAATGTTATAAGCGATTCATCTATATCATCAAGTTCTAAACTTGTCCTTAAAAGTTAAACATCCTGATTTAAAGCAATATAGTAACAAATTTACATACAATTCTTTAATAGTGATTTCTTTCATCGTATCATAAACCGCTTTCCGCGGATATAGAATGTACAATTATAAGATTATTATAAGAGGTGCCGAAGGCTGGATGTAATACGATGCTAGACATAGTTTTTTCGTATGGATGAGAACCGATTTCTATCCACCGGATTCGAATGAATACGAGAAAAACTATTAAATTCACATTTTGCTTATGAAATTCTGACAATCCATAAGTGTTTGTACTGCTGTCTGATCGTCTAATTTAAAAGATTTGATTTTATTGACGTTGTATTCATTGTTTGTATAATATTCTGATAGTTTACTGTAATTCGAAAATAAAAGTTATATGTGATTTAAGGGGCGTCCAAGCTTTTTATTTGGGGGGGGTAAATTTTCTTAAGAGGGCAAATATTTTTTACCCCCTAAAATCTGTTGGCAGGGGTAAATTTTTTTTACCCCCCACCCCAAAATTTACTCCCGGGGTAAAATTTCTGGGGGGGGTAATTTAATAATGTAAAAAGGTACCTACCTAATAATGAAATACTATCTATAATACAAAGTAGAATGATGTCTGTCAGTCCGTCTGTCTGTCCGTCTGTCTGTCCGTCTGTCTGTCCGTCTGTCTGTCCGTCTGTCTTGCCGTCTGTCTGTCCGTCTGTCTGTCCGTCTGTCCGTCCCTTAAGATCTCGGTAACCACTGAACCGATCTGATTCTACTCTTCAGGTAATATACCTACTTGTCCTGTGGTGGTTTTAGGCTATTTTCTTGGGAGGGGGGGGGGGGTGGACACCCCCAACCCCCCAAAAATGAAAAAAATCCCCCCCTTTTTTTTTAATTATTTAAAATCTCCAGAGGTAATTATTTTTTTTTCTTTAATTACCTCTTGAGGCAAAGCCCTTAGAGGCTAGGCGCGAAACCGCTAGTTAAATATATAGTATTAAAATTTATTTTGATAGGGCTTTTTCATTTGGGGGGGGGGTGGAGGGTATTTATCCCCCCAAAATTGTTTGGGGGGGTATTTATCCCCCCCCCCCAATTTTTTTTTTTTTGAGGGGGGGGGGTTAATTACCACCTCCTAAATGCTTGGGGGCACCCCCAAGGTATGGTTAAATTTTACATGGGGGGGGGGGTATTTATCCCCAAAAATTGTTTTTTTTTGCAGGGGGGGGGGTAATTACCCCCTCCTAAATGCTTGGGGGCACCCCCAAGGTAGGGTTAAATTTTACATGGGGGGAGGGTAATCACCCCTTTACCACCACCCCCCCCCCCCTTGGACGTCCTTGTGTGATTCAGCCCTGATTTTCGACCTGAAGTATGGTCTTTATGCTGATAATATTGCTGGTTTGTTAAATGATCTAAAACGCAAATCCATTGAAATAATATAAATTGGCGCAATTTTGGTACCCCTTGTGAATAGGATACTTTTCAAAAGCAAAGCTTTTCTATAATTAGGGTCGGTCCGTCAGTCCGTAACGGTTAGCTCGATTTCAAACTTTGCATGATGATTCCTTTTAAAGTTAAGTAAAATTTAGAAATAAAAAATATGATTTGTTTGAATAATGATTCTTAGGACAACAAGGTAAATTATTATAAGCCAAGCAACGCTATAATCAAATTCTTAAAATGAAATTATGTCCTTTTCTGTATCCTATAGCTACGCAATCATGCAACAAATTTATGTTCCATTTTGTTCAAACTTAAAATGAAATGCTTTTTTTATTAGGTTACTGATATATGTTCTTCCTTTTGATTTTAGAGCTTCGCTTTTATGGATGTTATTTTGTTAGTTTAATCTTCTAAGAAATTTCTGGCTTAAGGAGAGTTAACTACCTTTTAAGCAGATTTTTTAGAAGTAAACTGTATTTAGCAAGAATTAAGGATAATTCTTTTTTTAATCTAAAGAATTATACTTTAAGTCATGTATTTAACATCATAAATTACAGTTAAATTACTTTTCTAATTTTTTACAATTCATTATGAATGATATTATCTCACAATTTTGTGAAATCCATAATGACGTTTATTTATCGCCATTTTTTACTCTTTTTTTAAAAAAGTGTATTGAAATGAAATTTTGGTTCTTTTTGTGATATTTTTGTTTGGATGGCGAAATTACTGGTATCCTCTCCTCCAAAGCCGACAGATGAAAATCCGGAGCTCTTGACGAAACCTGAAACATATCAATTAAAAAAATGAAGCCTTTTATATTCCCTATAAAAGTGACGTCATACAATACAAATTACCAATGAAGGGCCAATACACGGACTAAATGACCAATGGCAGGCCAGTATACATTAATAATGAGGTGGTTTCCCTTATAGTTCCTAGTCGTGCACAGAACGGTTCCTCCCCCCAATCTTATTTAGAAATTGAAAGCACTATTTTTTGTGTTTTTTTTAGTTTGGGTTAAGTTTAAGGTATCCCCATAGAGTTAGATCACTCAGCAGGTATAGGCCCCGCAGGGTTAGAAATATCCGCAAGAGTTTTTTTCCAATTTATTTCAGAATTAGGCACCAAATATGCTGCTGTCTGTAAGACTGATAAAGATGGGAGAAGAAAGGAGTTTAATTTAATTTAACCTACTCATTCAATTACATTAAATTCAAAGATATCTAATAATATTTAGTTATTTATCGCATTGTATCTTAGACAACTTTCCGTGAATAGCAATACGATGAATTAAAGGATAAATTCGGGTTTGTTAGCCCCTAGGGGCTTAAGGCCCGTTCTAATAAAACTTGTGTTTGTCTTATGTTTTTTAATTTTACTATTCATAGAAAATTGTCTATAATAATATACGATATATGATATTTCAGTATGGCCTAGAACCGATATTAACTGGAATAGCTATACCTTCGTCCCACCAGACAGTAGAGGAAGAAGTTGAGGGCGGAGTTGAGAGCCAGGAAGAGATGGTTGAGATGTGAGATGCACAACCACATGGGAGGGATGTTGTAGCGCTGCAGCAGGTAACAGAAGTTGAACACCTCGAAGGACAGGTGGGTGTCAATGATAGTCAGCTCAATAGCCTACAACAACAAAAGGAAGTGTACTTCATTATTTTTTCTTTTTTTTGGGGGGGGGGAGTTTAAACTCCCCCCCTTCACTATTTTCAATTTAAGTTTTTAAAAAAGAAAAAGATTTTAATTAGGGGAGGGGGTGCACTCTTTTCTAGGGGTGTTTTCTCTTGGGAGGGTTGAAAGATACCCTCCCCCAAAATAGTTATGGAGCTATAAAAAGCTTTACTGTAAAGGAGAACCATATCGGTTCAGTGGTTAGCTACAGACTGTATCTTACTAATTTATATAATAGGATTGTATTCTAAACGATATTGTATCAAATACAACTTATTATAAAACAAGGATGACAAAATCCAGAAAGGCAAAGCTCTGGAACGACAGGATAAACGAACATTAACACTTGTATAGTGTCAGAACTGAATAATCAGAATATAAATGATTAATAAAAGCAAAACTGTGAGTAAATTTGTTGAAAAACTTCTTGATAAAGGATAATGTTTACGGACATACTTACATTTTTAGGACTTGTTTATAGAGTTGCTTTGCTTATAATATTGCACTTTGTTGTCCCAGGAATCAATATACCAAAAATCAGAACAATTGGATAATTAGATAACTTAAAAATTTGTTGTAAAAAAGTAAAAAATCAACATGTTTAAAATGGATATACGGACATTCTGGTAATGATTATAGAGTGGATACGCTTTCTAAATCGTACCTAACTACTACAGGAATCACAATGCAAAGTTTGAAATCGATAGGACAATTCTAACATGCCTAAATTAACGAAAAAAGCTATCCATCTCGAACGGACGGACGGACCGACCCTAATTATAGAGAAGCTTCGCTTTTAAAAATGATATGTTATAAAACTTTAAGAAAATATTTTGAGTACTTAAATCACATAGGTTAATTTATTAATATTGTTGTTTTTACGTAAACACATAAAATATTTGTCTATATTTGTAACTTTATATATTTGAGTTTAAATTTGGTTTTTAAGAATTGATGATTTTAAATGCTTAACATACGACAAATATAAAATTATATAAATATATTTTTTAGTAAGATTCAAAGCAAAATTTAATTCTCGAAACGCTTTGTTACTAAAAACCTTCAATTAATTTTTAAATTTAAGGAAATAGAAACAGTGGCGTTCACAGATTTTTGCAGTTATATAAACCTTAATAGGGTGAAAAAACGGCAAAGTCATGCCATACCGTTTTCAATTTTAAAGTGAAATTAACAACCCCTCCCCTCATCTTCCATCCGCTTGCCAATGAATAAAGCTTTTTTCATTTATTCTCATAATTCTCATAATCTAAGTAACAGGATGTCTATCTGTCTGTTTGTGTGTTTGTACCGAAGGATCTCGCTAACCGCTGAACCGATCGGGTTCTCCTTAACAGAGTAGCTTCTCATAGGTCTCGGGAAGGTTTATAACTATTTTCTTGGGGGGGTAAGACACCCCTAACTTTCCAAAAAATAAAGAAACCCCCCCCCCCAAAAAAAAAAAATTTCCACCCCCTAAAATTTTTTTTTAATTTTTAAAATCTAAAATAAGAAATTGGGTTATCAAATTCGACTCCTCCCTTCTCAAGTGCCCCTAGAGGCCTCTAGGGGGCGTAGCCGCTAGTTCTTATAATAAAGTAAAAGGATCTTTGTCTGTGTATCTTTCTGTGTGTGTGTACCGAAAGATCTCGCTAACTACTGAACCGATATGGTTGTCAGCTACAGGGTAGCTTCTCATAGGTCCTGGGAAGGTTTATAACAATTTTTTAAAACTACAATTGAGAGTGGGGGTTTTGGTCGACTTATCACCCCTCCTTATGGACCCCTTGAGGTCTCTAGGGGCGTAGCCGCTAGTTTGAATATTACTACATTACAATTATACTTTAAAATGAAAAGAAAAACTTACCTTAAAAACAATTCTGAGAGATTGTGAGCAAATGAAAAGTAGAACAATTGCCAAAAGAATGATATTACTTTTCTCTCGTCTACGTCGTAGCTCATGAAACTGAACTCTAAAAACAAAACAAGGATGATAACAATCATAATTAGCTCATGAAACTGAACTCTGAACAAAATAAGGATGATAACAATCATAATTAGCTCATGAAACTAAACTCTGAACAAAACAAAGATGATAACAATCATAATTAGCTCATGAAACTAAACTCTAAACATAACAAAGATGATAACAATCATAATTAGCTCAAATTAGCTCATGAAACTGAACTCTAAACATAACAAAGATGATAACAATCATAATTAGCTCATGAAACTGAACTCTAAACAAAACAAGGATGACAACAAAAAAAGTAGAGAAAAAAATGGACTGACAAAGTCCCTATGAATAGAAGATGCACATTAATCAAATTACATTTTCCCCATCAAATCTGGGACCGTAGCATAATTGACATATAAGCATACGGACAAAGTGAGTTGTAGAGTAGGTGCTGCACATTTCAAAAAATTTATCCATCTATCGTTAGAAGTAGTCCTAAATGTCGCCAGTAAAAAATTACATTCTTAGCATTGCTGACAAACAGATAGACAGAACAGAGTATAGACTGGAGGTTTTTTTATATCTAAAATAGAGGCCGAGAAATCGCATTTCCCACTGGCCTGTTATTGGTAATTTGTAATTGTATGACGTCATTCTTTTACAGGTACTATAAAGATAATTTCTTCACTCACCTAAATGAGGAGCTAGTTGTCTCTTTGCCTCCAGCTTTAGCCACCGGCGGCGATGTGACCACCCTCTCGCCGTTCCTTGTCAACTGGGTCATCTCTATTCCATTCTCTTCTATGCTGCCGCAGTTGGAGGTGTCCGTGCCGGATCTTTTAGAATTGCTACGAGACATCTTCACCATCAGTTTTCTATCAGAGGGCAGTGATCTAAAAATGAAGCAGCTTATATTGCCTAATAAAAAACTATGTCATACACATACAATTGACCAATGATAGGCCAATGCACACACTAAATTACCATTGGCAGAATACATTTTAATTGACCAATGGAAGGCCAGTATGAGGTAATTTTTCATAGGCCTTATAAAAAGCTTCTCTAAAAATATTTAAATTTGAATGATAAAATCTAGCTGCTTTGTTTCAATGGGCATTAAACAAGATTTGTGTCTTTTTGAAACCGAAGCTACTCTAAAAATTTATTTTGTTTGTCCGTCAGTCCATAACGCTCTGGGGGAAATGAGATTTTCTCGGTTGCTATTGAAAATAGACAGCTGATATTTTCATTGATGATTTGTATGACATATGCACATCTAGTCTATGCATTGTTTTATTCGTCTGTCTACCCGTCATGCAGACATAACAATTTTGCAAAGGTTTTCTGATTTTTTGCACATTCTCTAATTTTAATAGATAGTTGAACATCTGTTTTATAAGTCACTTTGTCCGTTGGTCCATTTTTTGGATGTTATCATCCTTGTTCTTATATAAATTATTTTACTATATTAATCTGTTGGAACAAACTGTACAAAACATCATGTGTATCTTTTGTGTGCCCTTGTGAGGTGTAGCCAGGGTTTGTGGTCGCATTTTATTAAGTCTCATCTGCCAAATTTAAAGTTTATACTTATTACATTAGTCCCCAAAGTTTTATCATAACGTTTTCTTATTATTTGACTTGACAACTTTGGGGACTTTTATTGAATTATAATTGGTTGGTTTATTAAGTTGACTGTCTAAACGTTTCAATCACCAGTTGCTATCTTATACAGAAGGTGTAATTTTGTGTAAAATTGGGGACGTACATAAATTTATATGCCATTGTTTTATCCCCTAGATCTCTAAGTATGATTAGATTAAGCAGCCATCTTTAGCTTAGAATGTTGTGGCATCTGCGTGGTTTAATTTTTCACTGCCGCAGCCGTGCGGCTGCAGGTGCGACAACCATGCGACTGCAGGCGCGGCAACTGTACCCGGGTTTGAACCTTGGCAAGTGATACAACTATTAACCTTTCCTTTTACCATTCACGTCATTTTCCTTCCTTCTCTAATACAAAGAAAGTATTATGCATGATATTACAAATTATATTTTATTTGGTTGCCAACTATAACTTATTATTGTGTATATTTTTTCAGCTATCTACAGTAGACTATATAAGTTTAAAGGAATTTTAATTAATATAATAGATTTGAAATCTGCATAAAATTTTAAGGTTTTTTTTATTAAATTCGTTTTTTATTTAATTCTTTATTTAACGGCGCAAATACGATTTAAGTTAATTTATTTTGACCAATAGGAAAGCTAGATTGAAACCTACCCGCGCTCTAATTGGTTGAATGATGTACGACACTTAAGCTTCTCCAATCAGAGCGCAGATAGTTTTCAATCCACCAATCACAGATGTCAAAATTAATTAACTTAAATCGTATTTGCGCCTTTAAATAAAGAATTATATAAAAAACGAATTTTATAAAAAAAACCTTAAAATTTTATGCAGATTTCAATTCTATTATATTAATTAAAATTCCTTCAAACTTATATAGTCTAATCTACAGGATAAGACAATGGCCGATAAATTGATGTACTTTCCTAATGACAATACACAAAATTTGTCCTTTTTGTAGATTACAATTAGTGGTTGAAACGTTCAGACACTTAACCTAATGAAAAAACCAATCAATATTTGAAAGAAGTCACCAAAATTGTCAAGCCAACGAATAAGAATTTTAGGACTAGTGTAATAAACAGCCCAATGTCCCTTACCTCCCTGATATTTTTACAGGAAGGAAGGTTACATAGTTTAGTTAATCTTCAACCCTTACTTTTTTTCAATTAACACAGGATAAAAGAAGCAATTTATAGTGCCTAATTAAAATGACGTCATACAATACACTTGACAAATGATAGACCAATATACATTTTACCTTTGGTCAATTACAATGTATACTGGCCTATCATTGGTCATTTGTAATGTATGGCGTAATTTTTTATTAGGCACTGCTTTCTAAACATTCATAAAGAAGGCGTCTTAACTTTTAATTCATTTGGAGGGGGGGTAATCACTAGGGTGGGCCCATTTCACCCTTTTTTTAGATTTCACTGTTATCATAAGTTGTGGAAGTCATATATATGTATGATAAGCCCCATTCAAGTTTCAAAAGTGACTTGGCTCTTATGGCTGCCGGCGCGCGGTGGGTATAAATAGTACCCACTCCCTTATAAAACCAAAAATTCAAATTCCTTTAAACACAGGCATGTTGCATATCAAAATGACCGCATTGAAATGCTGATTACGAATCTGAAAACCGTTTTTAAAAATATTTCTCCTAGTTTGAATAAGATCTCATTAAGTACCTAAAAACAGCTGATTTAGTCAAAATTGGTTATTTTAGTAGGTTATTTGAAAATCATTTCATACTGAATCAATATTTTTCAAAACGATTTTCAGATCTGTAATCAGCATTTCAACGCGGTCATTTTGATATGCAACATGCCTGTGTTTATTTATGTTTGTGTTTATTTCAATTTTTGGTTTTATAAGGGGGCAGGCACATTTTATACCCCCCGCGCGCCCGTTGTTTTTGGATTAAAAAACCTCTTTCAAGTTTTACAGGGTTTTATACTGGCCCAGTAACCCTTGCCAATGTGTACTAATGTGTAATTCCAAAATCGACCCACCCTAGTAATCACCCCTTTACCCCCCCCCCCTTGGACGTTTATGGTTCATATATACCTTTAGAATCAGAAAAATATTACGAATCCATATAAATCCATATATAAAATCCTAAATGACTTAAAAAATAAGAGGTCTACAAAAAACCGATTGCATATCTAAATTCTATGGAAAATTTTACATCTACTACTTACTAAATACACCGACTAGCTATTTAAAATAAAAAGTTAACCCTTACAGATCGGTCCACTATTCCCACCTTAATAGATCGGGGGGGGGGGGGGTCATATTGACCCCCCCCCCTCTATCTCGGCTTCTGTTACAGATAAAGACGTAAAATTTTTTTCTGGTGGTTCATGTGTATTTTTAGAGAAAATTACTTTTTCTAGTCATAGCGGTCAGGCCGCTCCTTAGCCGCTTTTTAGCGGCCAGCCGCTAAATTTTAAAACAGCTGTAGAGCGGCCAATTTTGCAGCTAGGATGACCAAATTTTAGGACGAACTTTTATTTTTCATAACAAAAAAAATACTTTTTCTGATCATCGCCAAAAAACGGCAAATAACGGAAACCGCCATTTTCGGCGGTTACGGCGGTAAAACGGCAGTTGGCGGTGCCAATTAATATTTTTATCTGTTTATTATTGCTCAAGGATTTACCAAAAAAATTATAGGTCTCTAGCTGTAATAGAAGCCACGATATTCATGATGTATGTCTGTAGTAAAAGCCGGACAAAAATCGGTCATAAAGTCGGTCAGGGTGCGGTCAAACGGTCATAACACCACTTTTTTCATAAGGTCATTGATATCTCAGTATTCACCAAAAAAATTTTAGATTTCTACCTTATATACAAAGTCATAATGTAGAAATTAAGATTTATTTAGAATTTTTTTAAAATTTTGGTGCTACCCAACCGACTTTGACCAGACACCACGACCGACACAGACCAGATATCCTAATAAAATCAACTTTTGCCGACGTATAATTACTAAACTTAAAAAGTCATGAAGTCACAACTCTCTATCTTACCTACAAAAAATATGACATTGAAAACCCCGATCTGTAAGGGTTAAGACGCCTTCTTTACACACAAATATTGGGGGGGGGGGGTGGTATTTATTTTCTTTTATTGTCCTGTCCCTGTAAAGCTGACACTTGTATCAATTTATTTAGGGATTTTAGAGGATAAGTAGTTTTATTGTAAAACATTAATTCGGGCACAATAATGGATGTAGAATATTCGTGTATATTATGAAATTAAAATTTAAAAGAAGTAATCAAAGTTTTAAGCCAGCAAATAAGAAAAGGTGATTAGTATTAAACTTTAAGTACTAGTGGAATTAACAGTCCAATGTTCCCTCCCTCCTTGTAGTACTTATACACTTTTCCGGGTTTGTTTTTGTACAGACGTCATGCAGACGAATTTTTGGACACGATAAGAATACTAATATCTAATTTACATACATAACATAATTTAAGATTGTTTATGAGACGGATAATATGATCAAACCATCTAGTCCGAGTTTTGAGTGTACAATGTACAATACTATTTTATGTTTCTTTTCAACTCTGGGATAAAAATCCCTTTTTTGATTTGTTTTGGAAAAGATTATATTTCATTGTAACATTTTTATTTGAAGTTCAAATGTAGAGCAGTTGTGTAATTTACAGCAAGGAACGGCAGCCGCATTCAGCCTCGAAAGATCCGCAGCCAATTACCCATTTACCCAACAGTCGCATATTTTGACTGATTTTTTGTTCAGCTGCATATTTGATCAAAAGCACCCAAGCGTTATTTTTGGGATAAAATTTGATGAGCAGCAACAACAAAAACAAGTTCTACCGGGCCGCACTCAAAATAACGCGGCTGCAGCTGCCAAACATTGATTTTCAGTTTTTTGAATATTAACTCATAATTTAATTGTTTGTTTCATAAATAGTTTTATAATTTTGAAGATGATATTTGATATTCTTTTTTCTAAGTCTCGTAAATTTTCATTTTGATTTAAAAAAGGTTTTTTAAATGTTTATACTTATATAAGTGCCCTAAAAAGTAAAAATATAGTAGATAAGTCATACTCCTCTGTCCATTTTCTATCGTTCAGTGATGGGGGGAGGGAGTGTTAATTACCTTCCTCTGAAACATCAGTATGCAAAATAAAATGTAACTATAATGTAATTTTTAAGTTAATTCAGTAAAAATTTTAAGAAAAATTAAGTTTTGAACAAAATTATTGGCATAACATTCATCTGATTATTATCATTATTGTTTGTTTTATCCAACTCTACCTCTACTAATTGCACCTTATTCTTTTTACAGAGAAGCTCTGGTGACAACAAATAACTAGCAAACCAGGTCGTTTTAAAACTTATTACAGACTGACAGAAGGACAGACAAAAGAACAGATAGACAGAATTACAGACAAAATATTAGACAGACAACAAGACAGACAAAAGAACAGATAGACAGACAAAAGAACAGATAGACAGAAAGACAAACAAAAGAACAGATAAACAGAAGGACAGACAAAAAAAAGATAGACAGAAAGACAAACAAAAGAACAGATAGACAGACAAAAGAACAGATAAACAGAAGGACAGTCTAAGGAAAAGATAGACAGAAGAACAGACAAAAGAACAGATATACAGAATAAAGAACAGATAACAGAAAGACAAACAAAAGAACAGATAGACAGACAAAAGAACAGATAAACAGAATGACAGACAATGGAAAAAATAGACAGAAGGACAGACAAAAAAACAAATAGACAGAATGACAGACAAAGAACAGACAGACAAAAGAACAGATATGCAAAATGACAGACAAAAGAACAGATAGACAAAAGAACAGACAAAAGAACAGATAAACAGAAGGACAGACAAAAGAACAGATAGACAGAAGGACAGACAAAAGAACAGATAGGCAGATGGACAGACAGACAAAAGAAAAAATAGACAGAAGGACAGACAAAAGAACATATAGACAGAAAGACAAACAAAAGAACAGATAGACAGAAGAACAGACAAAAGAACAGATAGACAGAAGGACAGACAAAAGAACAGATAGGCAGATGGACAGACAGACAAAAGAAAAGATAGACAGAAAGACAGACAAAAGAACAGATAGACAGAAAGACAGACAAAAGAACAGATAGACAGAAGGACAGACAAAAGAAATGAAGGACAGATGGACAGATTAAAGAACAAATAAACAGAAGGACAGACAAAAGAACAGATAGACAAAAGAACAAATAGAAAGAAGGACAGACAAAAGAAATAAGGGACAGAAGGACAGACTAAAGAACAAATAGACAGAGGGACAGACAAAAGAACAAAAAGACAGAAGGACAGACAAATGAAAAGATAGACAGAAGGACAGACAAAAGAAAAAATATACAGAAGAACAGACAAAAGAACAGATATAAAGAAGGACAGACAAAAGAAAAAATAGACAGAAGGACAGACAAAAGAACAAAAAGACAGAAGGACAGACAAAAGAACAGATAGACAGAAGGACAGACAAAAGAACAGACAGTCAAAAGGACAGACAAAAGAACAGATAAACAGAAGGACAGACTAAAGAAAAATAGACAGAAGGACAGACTAAAGAAAAATAGACAGAAGGACAGACAAAAGAACAAATAAACAGAAGGACAGACAAAAGAACAGATAGACAGAAAGACAAACAAAAGAACAGATAGACAGAAGGACAGACAAAAGAACAGATAGACAGAATGACAGACAAAAGAAAAATAGACAGAAGGACAGACAAAAGAACAAATAGACAGAAGGACAGACTAAAGAACAAATAGACAGAAAGACAAACAAAAGAACAAATAGACAGAAGGACAGACAAAAGAACAGATAGAGAGAAGGACAGACAAAAAAAACAGATAGACAGAAAGACAAACCAAAGAACAGATAGACAGACAAAAGAACAGATATACAGAAGGACAGACAAAAGAAAAATAGACAGAAGGACAGACAAAAGAAAAGATAGACAGAAATACAGATAAAAGAACAGACAGACAAAAGAACAGATAGACAGAAGGACAGACAAAAGAAAAGATAGACAGAAATACAGACAAAAGAACAGACAGACAAAAGAACAGATATACAGAAGGACAGACAAAAGAACAGATAGACAGACAAACAAACATAAAACAGATAGACAGAAAAAAGAACACAGAACAGAAGGACAGACATAGTTAGAGGAATCTACCCTGAAAAATCAGATATCTATCTTTTATAACCTCTGATAAATGTTAATTATGTCAACTGATTCTGTCAAAAGGACGGACGGATGCATCACAGTTAAAGAGTAGCTTTTGCTACTTGAAGCCATCTAAATTTATTGTGTTATGTATTTTTGTTTAAAGCAATATTGAATTCCTTTATCGGGTTGGTATCAAACAACTAATATTTATGTCCTACGTGATAGAAAGAAAATTAGCTTCTCAAATAAATATGTTATAAACTGCAGGAGGTGAAATATATATATTGCCAAAACTAACTAATTAATTAGTTTTGTCCTTTGTTACTACTCAGCGTTTAATCACGGATTTAGATCAACTTTTAAAAAAAGATACTCTATAATTAAGGCATTTTTTCTGTTTGTGTGATCAACCAAGAGTGCAACATCTTTGTTTATTGGAGGATTTTTAAATTTCAATATACAAATTGATGAGAAATATTATTTGAAGAATTCTGACCCATTTTTTGACTTTACAGTGCCTTTAAAAAAGTTTAGTAAAACCCAAGGAAAGAGGGTGTCATTGTACTGTTTTTTTACACAAATCTCCAAGTTCAATAACGTTTTCTTAAGAATTTTAGAGACTTATAGCAAATTTAAATTAGTTGGTTCATTAAGTTAAGTTTTAAATCTTTTGAACCACTAATTGTAATCTAAAGAAGGGGTAATTTTATGTATAATTATGGGGATGATCATCAATTTATCGGCTATTGTCTTATCCCTGCAAAACTCTGTGATATCTAGCGGATACCAACCTGTTAACTCTGATATCTGGGGTTTGATCCTCAATACTTTCTTGTCTTCTAGTTTGGCCGCGATATGATCTTCCTCTATAATAAACAAGGATGTCAACATCCATGAAAGTGGAGCTCTGACACGGTAGGATAAACGCTTATGACATTAAACTTTGTAGTAATAGGAATTAGTATTCCATAAATCAGATCAATCGGATAATTATATCACACCATTTTTTTGTTCTTGAAAGAGTTAAAAATCAACATGTTTAAAACATTAAAATGTAAGTACGGAATTAAGGTAACGATTATAGAGCTGCTACGTTTTCTATAACTTTTAGCTCTTCTCGTTAATGTTAGGTAAGATTTAAAAAGCGTAGCAACTCTATAATGGTTACCAAAAGTGTTTACATTCATTTTAAACGTTCTGATTTTTAACTTTTTGTGCAATATAATTATCCTATTCGTCTGATTTCTGGAACACAGACTCCTTGAATATAATATACAATATCTTGAGTATACCATCTTTATGAAAAAGCCGTAAAAATGTAAGTATGTTCTTAAACAGAATAAATTTTACAGTAAATTTATAAACAATTTTGTTTTATCAATATTTTGCTTATTGAGTTTGACATTCTACAAGTGTTCATTATCGTTTTTTCTTCCGTTTGAATTCAGAGCTTCGCTTTTATGCATTCTTGTTTTGCAAAAATGAAGCTAAAATAAACACTTAAATATACACACACACACACAAACTCACACAGGCATACACACACACACTATTGCACAAACAAAACAAACACTAAAGTACCTATTAGCTTTGATTATATGAGGTATCTAAACAAATATATTCTATAATAATGGCATTTATATATACTTCTTTTAATATGCAAATTTCACATTAAGAAATATCATATTGTAATCTAAGAATTTTAATCAGTCGACTGCTTAATAGGTATGCTTTACAAAGCGTCTCAAAAATCAGCTATGTGACGTCATGAAAAAGGGGGGAGATGAGAGGAGAAGTGGGAAAGAAAAACCCTAAAAAAAGAGATGAATAATTATTAATTTTTTGACGTCACGTGGCTGATTTTTGAGACACTTTGTAAAGTTACCTTAATAGCCGCTCTTTTAATAAATATTTTTTAACTGTTTCTGAATATTATTACTGTATAACATTTGACTGTTTCTAGTTTTTATAAAACTAGATAGGGAGATGTGGGGGAGGGAGGGTGTGGGCAAGTAGATCCTTCTCTTTCAAAGTTAGTTCTAAAAATAATTATTTTGGGGGGTTGGGGGTGGATTTCCATGGGTGATCTATTTTGGGAGGTTGGGGTGAAATCCTTCGGTATAGACACATAGATAGATAAACGGACAGACTGTTACTTTTATAAAAGGATTAATAATTCTGTTTTCACTTATCTTTCTATGGAAGTGGCTATTCTAGTAATTTTTGATAATTAACTAAAATTCTTAATAAAACAACAATGTCAACATCAATAAAAGCGAAGCCCTGAAACTGTAGGACAAATGAACATTAACACTTGTAGATTGTCAGAACTGAATAAGCAGAAGATAAATGTATAAAATCGAAAGAAATTGTAAGTAAATTTCCAAAAATCAGATCAATCGGATAATTTTATCACATAGAAATTTGTTGTTAAAAAAGTAAAAATCAACATGTTCAAAATGGACGTACGGACATTCTGATAATGATTATAGAGTTGCTACGCTTTCTTAATCGTACCTTACTACTACAGGAATCACCATGCAAATTTTGGTTTCGATAGGACAATTCTAACCTGTTTAAATTAACGAAAAGAGCTAACTGTCCGTGACGTACGGACGTACTTGCCGACCATAATTACCTAGCAAGATATTTCACCATGGAATCGCCATCGAGCTCGTGCAATATATGTACCGAGTCTCATGCTACCTCCAATCCCCTTTGCCATGAACTACCACCTAATTTTTTGGCGATAAACGTTAAAAATCGTCCTTTCAAGCAAAGGTAGCATGCGAGTTCGCCATCGATATCGTAGCAGAGTATGGGGCGAAGTCGCACAATAGTAGAATAAATTAAAAGAGAGTGAGAGAGAGAGGAGAGAGAGAGAGAGAGGATAAAAATAGAAGAAGTGAGAAAAAAGAGCTCAGAGGCTTTTATACTTTAGAAAGAACCGAATAGAGAGCACCATTACTTTATGCTACTCTGCTACGATATCGATGGCGATTTCGCTTGCTATTTTTCTTGAAAGGCCGATTTTCCAACGTTTATCGCCAACGATATCAAACGACGTAGCATGCTACCTTTTTTTTTAAGTTTTGCGGGGTATAGAAAAGGTTATCTAATATATATTGAAAACTGTGTGTAAATATTTGCAAAACCCCATGTTAATTAAACTTGTATTTAACTTTATTAATTTATCTTATAATTTATATTATTAAACTTCAGTGTTGTTGATGCCTAAGTTATAAGAATAGAATAGAAAAAAGGTTTATGTACTTGGTAGATTAATTTTGAGCAAGAAAACAACTTTGAATTTGATTTAATTAATAAAATTTACCAAAGTAACACTTTAAACTTTATTTATGTTTGCTGAAGGTCCAAGGTAGTTTAATGGATTCATTATTACTTGTATCTTACACCAAATTTTTATTTTCTATAATAAAGTGAACTCTGTAGTGGGCTGAAATAACGATCTCCCCCCTCCCCCTTCTTTAACCCATCCCCTCCACTCCTACTCGATTAATGGCCCGACCAATAAATGCGAGAAGATAATGCAACCTAAATTGACGACAATTTTTCTCCTGTAATAATATCCACGTATATTCTACATCCATTAGTTGTAATTTTTCCTCCATTTTTATCCCAATTATCCGTACATTTCCCAATTATCTAGAAATGTTTTTTTCATCACTTCAATTATTATTTATCAAAGATTAAATAAGGAGTTCCATATTACCACTGTGCTTTGAATAAAACACGTGAATTTTATATAACGTCACGTGACGGCTGGACGTTCCTCCGAATTATGATCCAAATATAGAGCATCTGCGCTTTTACTCATATGCTTTTACTCATGTTTTTTTTAAAGCGAAGCTTTTCTATAATTAGGGTCGGTCCGTCCGTCCGTCCGTTTGTAACGGATAGCTTTTTTCGCTAATTTAGGCATGTTAGAATTGTCCTATTGGTTTCAAACTTTGCATGGTGATTCCTGTAGTAGTTAGGTACGATTTAGAAAGCGTAGCAACTCTATAATCATTACCAGAGTGTCCGTACGTCCATTTTAAACATGTTGATTTTTTTACTTTTTAAACTACAAATTTTTATGTGATCTAATAATCCGATTGATCTGATTTTTGGGAAGTTGATTCCTGGGACAACAAAGTACAATATTATAAGCAAAGCAACTCTATAATCAAGTCCTAAAAATGTAAGTATGTACATAAACATTATTTTGTAACAAGCAGTTTTTCAACAATTTTACTTACAATTTTGCTTCGACATTTATACATTTATATTCTGATTATTCAGTTCTGACACTATACAAGTGTTAGTGTCCGTTTGTCCTACCGTTTCAGTGCTTCCCTTTTATGGATGTTGTCATCCTTGTTTACAATAGGCCTCAAAATTTTTAATTATGTTTTCCTTTTTAGTTGGCTTAACTATTTTGGGGACTTTTAAATAAATTTTGATTGGTTATGTTGAGTGACCAAACGTTTTACCAATAATTGTTATCTTCAATAAGAGTGAATTTTGTGTATAATTACTTGGCATGTATTTCAATTTAATGGCCATTGTGTTATCTCTTTAGATCCATGGCTTTTATTATTTTGAAAGCGCTCCAATATTGTGTATAATTATATACAGCTTGACATCAGCAAAGCATTTGATACAATATTCATGATGTAGAGAGACACAATATTGAAAACGGATAACTTTGTGTAAAGTTACTCCGCGTACAATTTTTTTATTTATATTGCCAAATGAATTAGGTATCCTTATAATAATGTAACAGGATGTATGTTTGTCTGTCTGTTTATGAGTACCGAATGATCTAATTGTAGGTAACTTTGTTGAAAAACTGCTAATATACAGGATAATGTTTCAGGACATACTTACATTTTTAGGACTTTATTATAGAGATGCCTCGGTCATAACATTGTACTTTAATGTCCTAGGAATCAGTATTCCAAAAATCATATCAATCGAATAATCATATAACTTAAAAAATTGTTGTCAAAAAAGTTCAAAATTAATAAGTTTAAAATGGACGTACGGACATTCTGGTAACAATTATAGAGCTTCTACGCTTTCGAAATCTTATCTTACTACAACAGGAATAAACAAGTTTTAACTCGATAGGCCAATTCTAACATGTTTAAATTAACCAAAAGAACTAACTGTTCCATGAAAAAAAAGCTGTTACAGACGGACGGACTGACCCTAATCATTGAGAAGATTCGCTTTTAAAAATGAAACTCATACTGTCCTCAAGTGCACCTAGGGGCCTCCAGGGGGCGTAGCCGCTAGTTGTTAATATTATGATTATAATTCTTTTCTCTAGATTTTGTTTTCAAAACAGGATATTTAGGATAAAGTTCAGGGATAAGACAATGGACAAAAAATTCCCAAAATGACAAATAAGGTTACCCCTTTTGTAGATAAAATTATTGGTTCAATAGTTTGAACACTACTAGTTTTTAACTAACCAATAAAAGTACTCAAAGTTTTTAGGTTAATGAATAAGATAAAGGGAGTTAAAAACTTTGGGTACTAGTGTAATTTAGAGGCTAATGTCCTCTCCCTCTCCCTGGAAGAAGGGAAGATGATCAACTTTTTAATTTTATAATAGTTTTTTATAGCATCGTATTATAAAGAGCTTTTCGCGGATATAGATGTGAACAATTATAATATCAAAACAGTTTTTTTAGCCCCGAGATGCCGAAGGCGCGGGCTAAAAAAGTGGTGTTAATATTATGATTGTACATTTTTATTTTCATAGAAAACTGGGTATAATACAATACTATCCACAATTTTTCAGTATGGCTGAGAACCGGTTCTAATCCACCGGATGTTAATCGGTTTCGAAGCGATACTGGAAAATGTTATTTTTAAATATTTTCTTTGTATAAACTAAAATCATAACAAAAGCTGCAGAGATAAAAAGAAGGAAGAAAACAACAACATATATTTGCTTTTACATCTATGAAAATTCATGCCAGGGATCTAAAAGGATAAGACAATGGCCGATAAATTGATGTACATCCTCAATGATGATACAAAAAAGTATCCCTTCTGCACATTAAAATTAGTGATTGAAACGTTTGAGCACTAAACCTAATGAGCCAACCAATCAAAAGTCATTACAAAACTTTGGGGACAAGTGTCATAAACAGCCCATTGTCCACACTCTCTCTCTCTGTTAAACAGGGCTGTTAGATATGAATACATGAGAAGCTTTAGAAAAGCATAAAGAACAAGGATGACAACATCCATAAAAGCGAAGCTCTGAAACGGTAGGACAAACGGACATTAACACTTGTATAATGTCAGAACTGAATAATCAGAATGCGAATGTTTAAGAGTCAAAGCAAAATTGTAAGTAAATTTGTTGAAAAACTGCTTGATACAAGATAATGATTATGGACATACTTACATTTTTAGGACTTGATTATAGAGTTGCTTCGCTTATAATATTGTATTTTGTTGTCCCAGGAATCAGTATACCAAAAATCAGACCAATCGGATAATTAGGTCACATACAAATTTGTTGTTAAAAATGTAAAAAAATCAACATGTTTAAAATGGACGTACGGACATTCTGGTAATGATTATAGAGTTGCTATGCTTTGTAACTCGTACCTAACTGTTACAGGAATCACCATGCAAAATTTGAAATCGACAGGACAATTCTAACATAGGCAATTAACGAAAAAAAGCTATTTAAAAAGTAAAAAAAATCAACTTATTTAAAATGGACGTACGGACATTTTGGTAATGATTATAGAGTTGCTACGCTTTCTAAATCGTACCTAACTACTAAAGGAATCACCATGCAAAATTTGAAATCGATAGGACAATTCTAACATGTCTAAATTAACAAAAAAGCTATCCGTGACGGACGGACGTACGGACGGACGGACGTACGGACGGACCGACCCTAATTATAGAAAAGCTTCGCTTTTAAAAACAGTACTTAAACCTATTATATAAAGTATCATTATATGTTTAAACACAGTTTAATTTTTTAACTTTCTTTATTGATGGAATACATATGTTTCTCTATAAAAATAGATCATCAGTTCCAATTAAGATGTATAAAGTAAGAGTTAAAAAAATATATGTCCTTGCATTTTGAATCCTTTTTAAAGACTAAATAAGAAAGAAGTGTTAGAAAATTATACCCCCTGCGGGGTTTTTTACTGCTTATATCCTCTTGGGGTTGGGGGGGGGGGGGGGGGGATTAGCATCTTTATATAAAACGGTGGAGGTGTTTAAAGAGAATCTTTAAAGACAAAAATATAGGTCATATTTTATCATTTGCATTATATAAAGTAGAAAGTTTTTTTTGTCTATAGCTTGAGATTTCGATAAAAACTGTCCCGATTGAGTTCTCCATTTTATTGAAGATTCAAACAATCCAAACTAGCTGATTGATTGGGCGCCAACCTAGTGGTAAAATTCTGGCAGAACAATTAGTTTTGTCGGTATAACTAGCAAAATACACTGCAAATAATTTAGTTGTACAGGAACTCTCAAACGATTAGGTAAAACACATTTCAAAGTAAAAAGTTTTCCTTAAAATTTCTTTCATCAAGAAAGTATTTAATATTTTCAACCTAATTTTTTTAAAACTTATATGTATATTTATTTAAACTATTTATGAAGCTTGTTATTTTTTCAAGATTTTTTTTACAAATATAGTTATTATTTTATAGAATTGAGATGGCTTGATGTCATCGCGTTTTTTGAGAATCAAATAAAGTAGATACGGTACAAATAGTTAAAAACATAATTACCTATTTAGAAAGTATCTAAATGAAGTTCTCTCCATCTGAGTAACTCTGTCGTATTCCTGTAATAATAGATTACATTTAAAAAAAAAAAGATTTTTTTAAAAAGCACAATAAACTGTAATATGTAATGATATATGATGTTGTGACATATTTCTTTAAAAATAATCAGCTTATAGTGTCTCAAAAAAAGTGGACAAATGCTCCAACGTTTGGCCAAACTATGCCGATCCACTTCGAATATGACGTCAATTCGTATAGCTCGGAAAAAGTTGAATCACTTGTCCACTTTTTTGGAGACACCATAAGCTAATTATTCTAAATTTCGTCTACTCCTATTACTATTAGTTGTAGGTATAAATTAAACGTCATGAGTTATGACGAGATTTTGTTCATTATTTAGCATTTATATCATCCACAGACTTGTTTTTTGTCTTTGACACGCGGCTACGCCTTTAGAAGCCTCTAGGGGCACTTGAGGGGAAATGGTTCGAAATGCCGCGCTGTGATTGGCTGAAATTCGACGCACCACGATCTGGCTCACCACTAAAATGATTTAAAGATCCAGCTCTGCATACAGACACACACACAGAGATCCTATTAATTAATCCCAATGAAAAAAAACTAAACTTACCCCTAATCTGATAGAACCTCTGAGCATATATCCACGTCGTGTTTCATTCTCCATCAGTTTTTTGTATATCCTTAAAAATAATCAAGTACATAATCGCAGAGAAGCTCTTTATAATGACTTCATGCAATACAAATGACCAATGACCGGTCTATACACAGACTAGATTACCAATGCAATGGCAGGCCAGTATAAATTTTAATTGACCAAAATGGTAGGCCAGTATGGTGCATTCTTACATACACTAGAAAAGCTTCTTTAAAATATCAAATATAAATCTACAGGAATGATAACATCCATAAGTGTGTAGGTCAAAGTTATCCTATCATGAATAAGATAAAAACAATCAAAGTTAATTAATTGAGGTATGTATCAGAACAAAATTTAAGCAAAACTAGTATTTTAAATAACAAACTAAATTTTGAATAACTTGATTAAAGATATTTTTTAAAACCTACCTAAAACCCCTTTTAAAAACAAATTCCGGGCATACGAATGAATAAAGTTATACAAAGAGTCAAAGAGGAAGGGGACATCGAGCCGTTTATTACACTGGTCCCCAAAGTTTTATAATAACATTTGTTATTGTTTTTGATTGGTAGGTTCATTAAGAAATTTAAGCCACTAATTGGGAATGTACATCAATTTATCGGCTATTGTCTTTCCCTTTATGTCCCTGACAAAGATTAACACGCTATTACTTTAAGAAAAATAAACTTACTTAATATTGAAAGATATGAGAGCCAGGAGTGGAATGAGTCCATTGAGTATGAGCTGGTCCCAATAATTGTTCCACTTCATATATGTCTTGTTCTCAGCAAGATCTGTAGGACTAAAAATTAAGATTATTCCAGTATGGCTTCGAAACTGGTTAATTTCCGCTGGATTAGAACTGGTTCTTAGCCATACTGAAAAATCATGTTTGATATCGTATTATAGACAATTTTCAATAATAATAGTAAAATAAAATCATAAAATTAATACCAGTTAAGTTGGCCAACTAAGTTGGAATTTGTATTATAATTTTTCATTTTACTATCCGCGGAAACCTGTCTATGATTCGACGCGATAAGAAAAACTATTTCAAATGTATTAACCATTGCTTAAATAGTTGAAGACTTTTAAATTTTTTACTTTCCCTCCATGTACCTGTCGAACATTAAACCAACCAACTCCACTTTATTTTTCGAATATATTGAAAAATAATGGAAGTCTCCTAAAGCCTAAACACAAAGGGCATATACCAGTGGTCCCCTAACCCTGCGGGGTACCCAGTACCCAATAAAACCTGACCTAAAGTAATAAACAAACAAACAAAAACTATCCCATATTATTTTTTTTATTTTCAAGAAGGGGTTTTGTGCTCGAAAATGCACTTCGGGGGAAAACGCCACCATTTTTTAATGAAAGGAAAAATATCAATCCTTGATTTTTTTTATCAATCTTTGTATTTATTACACAGATTTAATATTTATGTTCTATTTTCATAAAGGTCAAGTAAACATAAAAGTTTTTTTTAACAAAGGTTAATTTAATGGCTCGGCAGCCACGTGCATGCCACCTGAGCTAGATAGTGCAGCCGCAGCTGCTGCCGTAGCCGCCGCCACTTCCAGCGCTGCCAATAAAACATGGATTTTAAAAAGATTTTACGACAGTTCAATGCTTAATGTCATAGAAATATGGATCTTTAAAATCTTTTTTGGCTCGACATTTCATACATATTTTATATAATTTATCTTATTTTTTATAAAACCTCAATTTCAATGGTTTTACGATAGTTTGGAAATAAAATATTATAATTAGTTATTAATTTATCAAATGTGGCTGTCTTTGTGGCTCCGTGGCAACGTTAAATGACTGTAGCAATTTTTAGCGTAGCCATTTTGATTTAAAAATTCTCTATTAGGTGAGCGGCTGTACCTCTGGCCAGTGGCGACAACTACACTAAACGATTAAAAGATCCAGCTCTTTAAATCGCGGAAGAAAACTTATTCCTAATTTAGCCAAACCGCCTAAACGTCTGTTCATTAACTATTTGAGGGCATTTGACGATATTTACTTTATCAAGCACTACGGGGCAATCATTAACAGTTACCTAACCTAAAATAACCTATCAAAAGCTACTGTGAAAATACGATGAAACCCGCTTCATCTTTTTCTTTCCATAATCCAAAAAGTCTAATATGCTGACGGAGGAATACAATATTGTCAATGAGTTAATAGTTATTTCGGGTATAGTCCTTTCCATGACATCGCTCCATATGGGGCGATGATTTTCTATAGCTCCTTCAAGGAGCTATAGCATAGCCTCTTATCATATGGAGCGATGTGATAGCCCCTTTTAAGGAGCGTTCATATCGCCTCTTATGATAAGAGGCTATGCTATAGCTCCTTCATGGCCTCTTAATAGCTCCTTTGAAGGGGCGTTAATATCGCCTCTTATGATAAGAGGCTATACTATAGCCCAATGATGGCTCCTTCATAGCCTCTCCATCGCCCCTCCATAGTCCTTTACCTCCAGTGCCCCTTCATCGCTCCTTCATCGCCCCTACATCGCTCCTTCATCTCTCCTTCTTGAAATTTATATTAAATTGTACTTTGATGGCCCCTACATCGCCCCTACATCGCCCCTACATCGCCCCTACATCGCTCCTTCATCTCTAATTCTTGAATTTTATATTACATTGTACTTTGATGGCCCCTACATCGCTCCTCCATCGCCCCTACATCGCTCATACATCGCCCCTACATCGCTCCTTCATCTCTCCTTCTTGAAATTTATATTACATTGTACTTTGATGGCCCCTACATCGCTCCTCCATCGCCCCTTCATCGCTCCTCCATCGCCCCTACATCGCTCCTTCATCTCTCCTTCTTGAAATTTATATTACATTGTACTTTGATGGCCCCTACATCGCTCCTCCATGGCCCCTTCATCGCTCCTACATCGCCCCTACATCGCTCCTTCATCTCTCCTTCTTGATATTTATATTACATTGTACTTTGATGGCCCCTACATCGCTCCTACATCGCTCCTACATCGCTCCTCCATCGCCCCTTCATCGCTCCTTCTCCAAATTTATATAACATTGCAACTTGATGGCCCCTACATCGCTGCTACATCGCTCCTCCATCGCTCCTACATCGCCCCTTCATCGCTCCTTCCACAAATTTATATTACATTGTACTTTGATGGCCCCTACATCTCTCCTCCATCGCTCCTCCATCGCCCCTTAATAGCCCCTTACCTTAATTTATATAAAAAAGCCCCTACATAGCCTCTCCATCGCCCCTTAATAGCTCCTTACCTTAATTTATATAACATAGCCCCTACATAGCCTCTCCATCGCCCCTTAATAGCCCCTTATCTTAATTTATATAACAAAGCCCCTACATAGCCTCTCAATCGCCCCTAATAGCCCCTTACCTTTATTTATATAACAAAGCTCCTACATAGCCTCTCCATCGCCCCTTAATAGTCCCTTACCTTAATTTATATAACATAGCTCTTACATAGCCTCTCAATCGCCCCTTAAAAGCCCATTACCTTAATTTATATAACATAGCCCCTACATAGCCTCTCCATCGCCCCTTACCTTAATTTATATAACATAGCCCCTACATAGCCTCTCCATCGCCCCTTAATAGCTCCTTACCTTAATTTATATAACATAGCCCCTACATAGCCTCTCCATCGCCCCTTAATAGCCCCTTACCTTAATTTATATAACATAGCCTCTACATAGCCTCTCCATCGCCCCTTAATAGCCCCTTACCTTAATTTATATAACATAGCCCTACATAGCCTCTCCATCGCCCCTTAATAGCCCCTTACCTTAATTTATATAGCATAGCCCCTACATAGCCTCTCCATCGCCCCTTAATAGCCTCTTACCTTAATTTATATAATCCTTACCTTAATATATATAACATAGCCCCTACATAGCCTCTCCATCGCCCCTAAATAGCCCCTTACCCTAATTTATATAACATAGCCCCTACATAGCCTCTCCATCGCCCCTTAATAGCTCCTTACCTTAATTGATATAACATAGCCCCTACATAGCCTCTCCATTGCCCCTTAATAGCCCCTTACCTTAATTTATATAACATAGCCTCTACATAGCCTCTCCATTGCCCCTTAATAGCCCCTTACCTTAATTTATATAACATAGCCCTACATAGCCTCTCCATCGCCCCTTAATAGCCCCTTACCTTAATTTATATAGCATAGCCCCTACATAGCCTCTCCATCGCCCCTTAATAGCCTCTTACCTTAATTTATATAATCCTTACCTTAATATATATAACATAGCCCCTACATAGCCTCTCCATCGCCCCTAAATAGCCCCTTACCCTAATTTATATAACATAGCCCCTACATAGCCTCTCCATCGCCCCTTAATAGCCCCTTACCTTAATTTATATAACATAGCCTCTACATAGCCTCTCCATCGCCCCTTAATAGCCCCTTACCTTAATTTATATAACATAGCCCTACATAGCCTCTCCATCGCCCCTTAATAGCCCCTTACCTTAATTTATATAGCATAGCCCCTACATTAAGATATATAAGTTTTCCGGAATTTTAAAGTTAGGGGGAGATTTGAAATCTGCATCAAATTTTGAGGATTTTTTATAAAATTCGTTTTTTCTATAATTCTTTATCTAAAAGCGGAAATGAAATTTAAGTTAATTAATTTTGGCATCTGTGATTGGTGGATTTAAAAAATCTGCGCTCTGATTGGATGGCGTACATCATTCAACCAATTAGAGCGCAGGTAGTTTAAAATCCACCTATCCTATTGGTCAAAATTAATTAACTTAAAATGCATTTCCGCTTTTAGATAAAGAATTATACAAAAAACGAATTATATAAAAAATCCTTAAAATTTGATGCAGATTTCAAATCTCCCCCTAACATTAAAAATCCGGAAAACTTATATATCTTACCCTACATAGCCTCTCCATCGCCCCTTAATAGCCTCTTACCTTAATTTATATAATCCTTACCTTAATATATATAACATAGTCCCTACATAGCCTCTCCATCGCCCCTAAATAGCCCCTTACCCTAATTTATATAACATAGCCCCTACATAGCCTCTCCATCGCCCCTTAATAGCTCCTTACCTTAATTTATATAACATAGCCCCTACATAGCCTCTCCATCGCCCCTTAATAGCCCCTTACCTTAATTTATATAACATAGCCTCTACATAGCCTCTCCATCGCCCCTTAATAGCCCCTTACCTTAATTTACATAACATAGCCCTACATAGCCTCTCCATCGCCCCTTAATAGCTCCTTACCTTAATTTATATAGCATAGCCCCTACATAGCCTCTCCATCGCCCCTTAATAGCCTCTTACCTTAATTTATATAATCCTTACCTTAATATATATAACATAGCCCCTACATAGCCTCTCCATCGCCCCTAAATAGCCCCTTACCCTAATTTATATAACATAGCCCCTACATAGCCTCTCCATCGCCCCTTAATAGCCTCTTACCTTAATTTATATAACATAGGCCCTACAAAGCATCTCCATCGCCCCTTAATAGCCCCTTACCTTAATTATATAACATAGCCCCTACATAGCCTCTCCATCGCCCCTTAATAGCCTCTTACCTTAATTTATATAACATCTCTCCTACATCGCCCCTTCATCGCTCCTTCTCCAAATTTATATTACATTGCAACTTGATGGCCCCTACATCGCTGCTACATCGCTCCTTCATCGCTCCTACATCGCCCCTCCATCGCTCCTACATCGCTCCTTCTCCAAATTTATATTAAATTGTACTGTGATGGCCCCTACATCGCTCCTACATCGCTCCTTCATCGCTCCTACATCGCCCCTTCATCGCTCCTTCTCCAAATTTATATTACATTGTACTTTGATGGCCCCTACATCGCCCCTACATCGCCCCTACATCGCCCCTCCATCGCTTCTACATCGCCCCTCCATCGCTCCTTCATCGCTCCTTCTCCAAATTTATATTACATTGTACTTTGATGGCTCCTACATCGCCCCTCCATCGCTCCTACATCGCCCCTCCATCGCTCCTACATTGCTCCTTCATCGCTCCTTCTCCAAATTTATATTAAATTGTACTGTGATGGCCCCTACATCGCTCCTACATCGCTCCTACATCGCTCCTTCATCGCTCCTACATCGCCCCTTCATCGCTCCTTCTCCAAATTTATATTACATTGTACTTTGATGGCCCCTACATCGCCCCTCCATCGCTCCTACATCGCCCCTCCATCGCTCCTACAACGCTCCTTCATCGCTCCTTCTCCAAATTTATATTAAATTGTACTGTGATGGCCCCTACATTGCTCCTACATTGCTCCTTCATCGCTCCTACATCGCCCCTTCATCGCTCCTTCTCCAAATTTATATTACATTGCAACTTGATGGCCCCTACATCGCTCCTACATCGCTCCTCCATCGCTCCTTCATCGCTCCTATATCGCCCCTTCATTGCTCCTTCTCCAAATTTATATTACATTGCAACTTGATGGCCCCTACATCGCCCCTTAATAGCCCCTTACCTTAATTTATATAACAAAGCTCCTATATGGCCTCTCTATCGCCCCTTAATAGCCACTTAATTTAATTATATAACATTGCCCCTACATAGCCTCTTCATCGCCCCTTACCTAAATTTATATAACAAAGCTCCTATATAGCCTCTCCATCGCCCCTTAATAGCCCCTTACCTTAATTATGTAACATAGCCCCTACATAGCCTCTCAATCGCCCCTTAATAGCCTCTTACCTTAATTTATATAACATAGCTCTTACATAGCCTCTCAATCGCCCCTTAAAAGCCCATTACCTTAATTTATATAACATAGCCCCTACATAGCCTCTCCATCGCCCCTTACCTTAATCTATATAACAAAGCTCCTACATAGCCTCTCCATCGCCCCATAATAGCCTCTTACCTTAATTATGTAACATAGCCTCTACATAGCCTCTCCATCGCCCCTTAATATCCCCTTACCTTAATTATATAACATAGCTCCTACATAGCCTCCCCATCGCCCCTTAATAGCCCCTTACCCGAATTTATATAACATAGCCCCTAAATAGCCTCTCCATCGCCCCTTAATAGCCCCTTACCTTAATTTATATAACATAGCCCCTACATAGCCTCTCCATCGCCCCTTAATAGTCCTTTACCTTAATTTATATAAAATAGCCCCTATATAGCCTCTCCATCGCCCCTTAATAGCAAATTTATATAACATAGCCGCTACATAGCCTCTCCATCGCCCCTTAATAGCTCCTTACCTTAATTTATATAACATAGCCTCTCCATCGCCCCTTAATAGCCCTCCATCGCCACTTAAAAGCCCCTTACCTTAATTTATATAACATAGCCTCTACATACATACAGACAAAGATCCTGTTACTTTATTATAAGGATTAAAATAAAATAGTTATTAACCTCCCCAGGACCTATGAGAAGCTACCCTATTAAAGAGAACGATCTCAGGACCTATAGGAATCTTCACTGTAAAGGAGAACCATATTGGTTCAGCGGTTAGCAAGATCCTTCGGTACAGACAGACATTCATACATACAGACAAAGATTCTGTTAATTTATTTTAAGAAATACAGATAAAATTGTTATAAACCTTTCCAGGCCTAAAACCATCTCAGGACCTAATTTCTGCCGTTGACAACTCGAGTTAAGTTACTATATTATTTTTACAATGTTTAACTTATCTGTTATTATTGGCTGACGAAAAGTTTGGGCAAAAAAAAAGATTTATCCTTCAATGAAATATCTCTCCAGTATAATTTTGGCAAGTGCTAATTTATTAAGAATAAAGTTTGCCACAAATTTACCAAAAAATCTCATTGTCATTTCGCCAGGGAGGATTAGGATAGTTCCCAAAGTGTTATAAGTTGGCTTATCCAAGAGTGCTGTCTAGTCTCCAAAGTTTTATAATACCGTTTTCTTATTCGTTAGATTAACAACCTTGGGGACTTTTTATTGTTTTGTGATTGTTTAGTTCATTAAGTTGAGTGTCTAAATGTTTTAACCACTAATTCTAAACTAAAGAAGGGGTAATTTTGTGAATCATCAATGGGAATAATTAATATATAAACATACATATATATACAGTGTTTTTATTTTATGAGAGCATTTTTGAAAGCAATTTTACCCTACTTATAGTTATCAGAATTTAATGAGTAATGGCTTATTCTCTTCGTTTTTTATAACCATTAACAGAAAAGCAAAAAAATATTTCAGTTTTTATTTAAAAAGTACAGTAAATTCAAAATTTCAAAACATGGGTGTCAACATCTAAAATAGTTATTTCTCGCATAGTATTATAAACGGCTTTCCGCGGATATAAAAAGTACAATTATGAGATTAAAACTAGTTTTTTTAGGCCCGAGGTGCCGAAGGCACCGGCTAAAAAAACTGGGTTTAATCTTATGATTGTACATATCTATATTCGTAGAAAGCTGGATATAATACGATGCTAGACATAGTTTTTTCGTATGGATGAGAACCGGTTCCTATCCACCGGATTCAAATGAATACGAGAAATGGTTTTAGCGCATTTTTCTTATGCTCAAATCTTCTACCCTTTCCAAGAATGGAGGGAGTACATTGGGGGGCCAGTATTCCCTCCCTGGTTGAGATATGGCCTTCAAATTTCAAAATGTTCTAGTACATGTCACAAATAGTATCTATATAAATTTTTAGCTCTATATCTCAACTTTGAAGCGTTTTGCAGCCATTCTTGCAAAGGTAGATTATAAGAAAAATGCACTAAAACCATTTTTAGATGTTGACACCTAAGTTTTAAATTTTTTAATTTACTGTACTTTTTGAATAAAAACTGAAATATTTTTTGCTTTTCTATTAAAGGTTATAAAAAAGAAGAGAATAAGCCATTAATCATTAAATTCTGATAACTATAAGTAAGGTAAAATTGCTTTCAAAAAAGTTCTCATAAAAAACACACTGTATATATGTATATATATCATTTTATCGACAATCGTCTTATCCCTGTAGATCTCTGATTATCAGAGCATTTTTGAAATATTTGCTGCTTATTTTTTGGCTGCCTTTGGCAAAATAATTTTTTTTCATAAAAAATGTATACAAAATTATCGTATTAATTTGGTAAATATATCATTGCACTTGAATTATTTTTAAGTCACTAACGGCTAATCCCATAGATGACCCTAGGAGTACTTTAATGAATAGATGTGGTGGAGAGGGGGGGGAGGGGGAAGGTTAAGAATTTAAGGGAAGTGATACCTTCCGGGGGCTGAAAGTGTTGGTCCCCTCCCCAAAATGAAAACTTTTCCTGCGAGTAAAATAAGCTTCAATGTAAAGGAGAAGCATATCGGTTCAGTTGATACTGATAAACATCCTGTTACGTTAATGTAAATATTAGTTTAAGGATAGTCTGTATAATCTCAGGGAGAAAGGAAACATTAGGCAATTTTTACAATAGTCTCCACAGTTTTATAATGAAGTTTTCTTATTCGTTGGCTCAAAACTTTGGGGACTTTTGTCATATTTTGGTTGTAGTGTTGCAATTTTGTGTATCGTTATTAGGGATGGATAAAAATTTATCGGCCATTGTCTTATTCCTTTAGATCCTTGGTATAATCAACTGAATAACAGTTCCAACAACAAAAATTAAGATATTGCTTCGCTTTTTATGGACAAATATCCTGTTATTTTATTATAAGGAAAAAAAATAAACTATCTTAAAATCATCTCAGGACTCAGCGGTTAGCAAGATCCTACGGTATAGACAGACAGACATACATCATATCGGTTTAGCAGCAAACGAGATCCTTTGCTACAGACAAAAAAAAACTTTGTATATCGACTAGCGGCTACGCCCCCAGCATCTATTGGCTCTGTATTCAAAGGGGAATGAATTAAAGCCTAAAACCTTCCCAGGACTTAAAATAGAATAGCCTAAAACCATCCCTCGACTTAAAATAAAATAGCCTAAAGCCATTACAAGACAAATATTAAGCTTACCTGAAATAGAAAGCCCAATCTGTTTAGTAGTTATTGAGATCTTAAGTTTCAGAACAGAAAGCCTTATTAACGTGGACAAACGCAGGATGTTTCGGACAAATGTCGGAGTGGACATTATATAAGTAAAACGCAGAAGTGTCTATAATATCTTAAAAATTAGGTTTCAACAACATTTGTTTAGTTATTTCTACACAGGTTAGGTTAGGTTAAGATATAAATATACAAATAAGCCCCCTGCAGGGGTTAGGCATATAAAAAAACATATTTGACAGTTGTAAACAATGTGAGAAAAAAATATGTTTTAGTTTAATGAAATGTTCTATCTGTTTCAAACCTTTGCCTTTCGATAGAACTTACCTACTTTGGAAAACTGTTAGACTGATTTTAAAATTTCAGTCTGTGAGAAAAGATATTCAAGATTTTTTTTTGTTTTGAAAGATTTTTATCTTATAAATAAAATAAAAGACACTCCTGCGTTTTACATAAGCAATGTCCACTCCGACGATTGTCCCATTCCTAGGTTTGTCCACTCCAACGTTTGTTTATGTTTTACTACTTTATATAATAGGATAATATGTATTCTTCTTTTATATTTCTCTTTTCTTATTCACTTGCAGCTGCGCTCTTTTTAATGTAAGGAGGCAGAAAAATAGCCTAAACCAATTAGGGGCTTAAATCTGAAAATGAAAAAGCAAAAAACCATCCCATGACCTATGTGAAGCTTCCCTTAAATGGAGAATTTAGTCAGTTTATGAAATTTTTAAGCTTCAGACCAAAAAAAATACTTTTTTTGTTAAAAGAGAGACTTTTCTACAATTAGGGTTAGTCCTTTCGTCATTGCTCTTCTCATTAAGTTAAGCATGTGGTTTTCTCTGCTATTGTTAAAGATAGACTGTTGAGATTTTTAGTGAATATTCCCATGACATATGTATATCCAGTCTATAAATTATTTTGTCTGTCTCTCAATTATGCTTCAAAAGACTTAGGTTTCGTGATAATCTTTGAGTAATAGCATATTCTCTTAAAGTCTGCTCTATAACTTACTTTGTCTGTTTGTCCATTATATGATCCTTATTCAATATTCTATTTAACTAAAAAATTTCATTCTCTTAGTTTATTTTTTTTTCTTTATTTCATTATGTTATTATATTATTTATATTTATTTTATTAATTCATTATATTTTCATTATAATTTTCCTTTTTAAATGCGAAACTTTTCTATAGTAAGGATTAATTTGTCCGTACGTCCAAACGGTTTGACGACATTTTCTTTAATTTAGACATGTTATAAATATCCTATCGATTTCAAACTTTGCAGAATGATTTCTATAACAGTTGGGTACAATACTATATTCATTACTAGAAAGTATGTACGTCCATTTTTTTGTATAATATCATTGTCCCATTCATCTGGGTTTTGGAGTAATGTTTCTTAGGACAACAAGGTTTAGTATTATAATCAAATACTAAAAATAAAATTATGCCCTTTTACTATATTCTATACTAGCAGATTCGCCCCTAGCCTCTAGGGGCTTTGCCCCAAGAGGTGATAAAAATTTTTTTTGGCGAAATTCGTAATAGGACCAAGAAAATCTTCAGCAAAAAAAAAATGGGGGGGGATTTTTTTGTTTTTGGGGGGGTTGGGGGTATCCCACCCCCCAAGAAAATAGCCTAAAACCACCACAGGACCAGTAGGTATATTCCCTGAATAGTAGAATATAATCGGTCCAGTGGTTACCGAGATCTTAAGGACTGACAGACGGACAGACAGACGGACAGACAGACAGATTGATGGACAGACATCATTCTACTTTGTATTATAGATTTACGCTAATTTTAACAAAATTTATGTTTGACCTCCTGATTTTAGAGCTTTGCTTTTGTGAATGTTGTTATCCTTGTTATCTTGCTTTTTTTTCCTTTTTCATAACCTATTATATAAAGTAGTAATCTTTTTTTTGTCTGTAGAAAAGCTAACCGCTGAACCTATATGGTTCTCCTTTACAGTGAAGCTTCTTTTAAGTTCATAGAGGGTTTATAATTATTTCGAGGGAGGGTATCTCCACCCTCCCAGAAAATTCACCCCAAGAAAAATATTACCCAATCCCCTCAAAAAATCTTTTTAACTTTTTAAAAGCAAAGCTTTTCTATATTAAGGATCAGTCCGTACGTCTGTAACGGTTAGCTATTTTCGTTAATTTAGGCATGTGATTCCTGTAGTAGAAAGGTACGATTTAGAAAGTCTATAATCATTATCAGAATATCCGTACGTCCATTTTAAGCATACTAATTATTAACTTAGAACAAATTTTTATGTATCAAAATTATCCGATTAATCTGATTTCTGGGATACTGATTCCTAGGACAACAAAATAGAATGTTATAAGCGAATCATATCTATAATCAAGTCCAAAAAATGTGAGTACGTCCTTAAGCATTTTCCTGCATGTAAGCAATTTCTCAATAAATTTACTTACAATTTTGTTTCGAATTTTAAATTTATGTTCTGACTATTCAGTTCTGACACTCTACATTATTAATGTTCATTAAACTTTTTTCTACCGTTTCAGAGCTTTGCTTTTATAAATGTTGTCATCCTTGTCATCCTTTTAAAACTTAAATTTAAAACTGTAGAGGGTCACATTCCTTCCTTACCTTAATGCCCTACCTTCTATAATGAAGGGGCAATACAATTACAGAGGCTGTACAGGAGCCATAAAGGGCCTATGTTATATAAATTAAGGTAAGGGGCGATGAAGAGGCTATGAAGGGGCTATGTTATATAAATTAAGGTAAGAGGCTATTAAGGGGCGATGGAGAGGCTATGTAGGGGCTATGTTATATAATTAAGGTAAGGGGCTATTAAGGGGCGATGGAGATGCTTTGTAGGGCCTATGTTATATAAATTAAGGTAAGAGGCTATTAAGGGGCGATGGAGAGGCTATGTAGGGGCTATGTTATATAAATTAGGGTAAGGGGCTATTTAGGGGCGATGGAGAGGCTATGTAGGGGCTATGTTATATATATTAAGGTAAAAATTATATAAATTAAGGTAAGAGGCTATTAAGGGGCGATGGAGAGGCTATGTAGGGGCTATGCTATATAAATTAAGGTAAGGAGCTATTAAGGGGCGATGGAGAGGCTATGTAGGGCTATGTTATGTAAATTAAGGTAAGGGGCTATTAAGGGGCGATGGAGAGGCTATGTAGAGGCTATGTTATATAAATTAAGGTAAGGGGCTATTAAGGGGCGATGGAGAGGCTATGTAGGGGCTATGTTATATAAATTAAGGTAAGGAGCTATTAAGGGGCGATGGAGAGGCTATGTAGGGGCTATGTTATATAAATTAGGGTAAGGGGCTATTTAGGGGCGATGGAGAGGCTATGTAGGGACTATGTTATATATATTAAGGTAAAAATTATATAAATTAAGGTAAGAGGCTATTAAGGGGCGATGGAGAGGCTATGTAGGGGCTATGCTATATAAATTAAGGTAAGGGGCTATTAAGGGGCGATGGAGAGGCTATGTAGGGCTATGTTATATAAATTAAGGTAAGGGGCTATTAAGGGGCGATGGAGAGGCTATGTAGAGGCTATGTTATATAAATTAAGGTAAGGGGCTATTAAGGGGCGATGGAGAGGCTATGTAGGGGCTATGTTATATAAATTAGGGTAAGGGGCTATTTAGGGGCGATGGAGAGGCTATGTAGGGGCTATGTTATATATATTAAGGTAAGGATTATATAAATTAAGGTAAGAGGCTATTAAGGGGCGATGGAGAGGCTATGTAGGGGCTATGCTATATAAATTAAGGTAAGGGGCTATTAAGGGGCGATGGAGAGGCTATGTAGGGCTATGTTATATAAATTAAGGTAAGGGGCTATTAAGGGGCGATGGAGAGGCTATGTAGAGGCTATGTTATATAAATTAAGGTAAGGGGCTATTAAGGGGCGATGGAGAGGCTATGTAGGGGCTATGTTATATAAATTAGGGTAAGGGGCTATTTAGGGGCGATGGAGAGGCTATGTAAGGGCTATGTTATATATATTAAGGTAAGGATTATATAAATTAAGGTAAGAGGCTATTAAGGGGCGATGGAGAGGCTATGTAGGGGCTATGCTATATAAATTAAGGTAAGGGGCTATTAAGGGGCGATGGAGAGGCTATGTAGGGCTATGTTATATAAATTAAGGTAAGGGGCTATTAAGGGGCGATGGAGAGGCTATGTAGAGGCTATGTTATATAAATTAAGGTAAGGGGCTATTAAGGGGCAATGGAGAGGCTATGTAGGGGCTATGTTATATCAATTAAGGTAAGGAGCTATTAAGGGGCGATGGAGAGGCTATGTAGGGGCTATGTTATATAAATTAGGGTAAGGGGCTATTTAGGGGCGATGGAGAGGCTATGTAGGGGCTATGTTATATATATTAAGGTAAGGATTATATAAATTAAGGTAAGAGGCTATTAAGGGGCGATGGAGAGGCTATGTAGGGGCTATGCTATATAAATTAAGGTAAGGGGCTATTAAGGGGCGATGGAGAGGCTATGTAGGGCTATGTTATATAAATTAAGGTAAGGGGCTATTAAGGGGCGATGGAGAGGCTATGTAGAGGCTATGTTATATAAATTAAGGTAAGGGGCTATTAAGGGGCGATGGAGAGGCTATGTAGGGGCTATGTTATATAAATTAAGGTAAGGAGCTATTAAGGGGCGATGGAGAGGCTATGTAGGGGCTATGTTATATAAATTAAGGTAAGGGGCGATGGAGAGGCTATGTAGGGGCTATGTTATATAAATTAAGGTAATGGGCTTTTAAGGGGCGATTGAGAGGCTATGTAAGAGCTATGTTATATAAATTAAGGTAAGGGACTATTAAGGGGCGATGGAGAGGCTATGTAGGAGCTTTGTTATATAAATAAAGGTAAGGGGCTATTAGGGGCGATTGAGAGGCTATGTAGGGGCTTTGTTATATAAATTAAGATAAGGGGCTATTAAGGGGCGATGGAGAGGCTATGTAGGGGCTATGTTATATAAATTAAGGTAAGGAGCTATTAAGGGGCGATGGAGAGGCTATGTAGGGGCTTTTTTATATAAATTAAGGTAAGGGGCTATTAAGGGGCGATGGAGGAGCGATGGAGGAGAGATGTAGGGGCCATCAAAGTACAATGTAATATAAATTTGTGGAAGGAGCGATGAAGGGGCGATGTAGGAGCGATGGAGGAGCGATGTAGCAGCGATGTAGGGGCCATCAAGTTGCAATGTTATATAAATTTGGAGAAGGAGCGATGAAGGGGCGATGGAGGAGCGATGTAGGAGCGATGTAGGAGCGATGTAGGGGCCATCAAGTTGCAATGTAATATAAATTTGGAGAAGGAGCGATGAAGGGGCGATGGAGGAGCGATGTAGGAGCGATGTAGGAGCGATGTAGGAGCGATGTAGGGGCCATCAAGTTGCAATGTAATATAAATTTGTAGAAGGAGCGATGAAGGGGCGATGTAGGAGCGATGTAGGGGCCATCACAGTACAATTTAATATAAATTTGGAGAAGGAGCGATGAAGGAGCGATGTAGGAGCGATGAAGGAGCGATGTAGGGGCCATCAAGTTGCAATGTAATATAAATTTGGAGAAGAAGCGATGAAGGGGCGATGTAGGAGAGATGAAGGAGCGATGTAGGAGCGATGTAGGGGCCATCACAGTACAATGTAATATAAATTTGAAGAAGGAGCGATGAAGGGGCGATGTAGGAGCGATGGAGGGGCGATGTAGGAGCGATGGAGGGGCGATGTAGGAGCGATGGAGGGGCGATGTAGGGGCCATCAAAGTACAATGTAATATAAATTTGAAGAAGGAGCGATGAAGGGGCGATGTAGGAGCGATGGAGGGGCGATGTAGGGGCCATCAAAGTACAATGTAATATAAATTTGGAGAAGGAGCGATGGAGGAGCGATGAAGGGGCGATGTAGGAGCGATGTAGGGGCCATCAAGGGACTAAGATATATAAAATCGTGAAGGGGCCATGAAGAGGCGATATTTTATTAAATAGCCCCTTGGGATAAGAGGACATATCATCTCCTCTTTAGAAGGGGCAATAAAGGAGCGATAAAGGATCATTTAATCGCCTCTTAGGGCAAGGGGCTATCAAATCGCTCCTTTCAAGGAGTCATAACATCGCCTCTTGTTATATGGGGCTATTAAATCGCTCCTTTCAAGGAGCCAATACATCGCCCCTTGTCATAAGAGGCGATCAATTAAAATCATCGCCCCATATGGAGCGATGTCATGGAAAGGACTATACCCGTTATTTCTCGCATCGTATTATAAACATCTTTCCGCGGATATAGAAAGTACAATTATGAGATTAAAACTATTTTTTTAGCCCCGAGGTGCCGAAGGTACCGGCTAAAAAAAATGGTTTTGATCTAATGATTGACATTTCTATATTCGTAGAAAGCTGGATATAATACGATGCTAGACATAGTTTTTTCGTATGGATGAGAACCAGTTCCTATCCACCGGATTCGAATGAATACGAAAAAAAAATTAATAACAGTAAAAGGCTATGATGTAAACATGATAAATGATATAATTCAGTCAATTATACATTTTCTTTAACTTGCTTTTATTGCGGGTGTTTACCCCTTCTTAGTCATGGGTGAAACATTGCGCTATGGTCGTTCAGACAGACAGACAAACAAACATCTTGTAGGTTTTTCATCCTAGGGCGAGGCAAGCCTCGGGCTAAGGGCAAAGCCACTAGTAATCTTTATATAAGAATATGTAATTCAAGAATACTGTGTTAATTTTTATAAAATTTTACCTTATGCATTTTTTAAAACTCATTTATTATATACAAGTTGAATTACACTCTGCACATATACCATGTCATTAATCTCTTTTTTAAAATTAGGGTCGGTCCGTCGGTCCGTCCGTACGTCCGTCCGTAACGGATAGCTTTTTTTGTTAATTTAGGCATGTTAGAATTGTCCTATAGATTTCAAATTTTGCATGGTGATTCCTTTAATAGTTAGGTACGATTTAGAAAGCGTAGCAACTCTATAATCAAATCATCACCAAAATGTCCGTACGTCCATTTTAAACATGTTGATTTTTTTTTCTTTTTTAACAACTAATTTTTATGTGATCTAATCATCCGATTTATCTGATTTTTGGTATATTGATTCCTGGGACAACGAAGTATAATGTAATAAGCGAAGCAACTCTATAATCAAGTCCTAAAAATGTAAGTATGTCCATAAACATTATCCTGAATCAAGCAGTTTTTCAACAAATTTACTTACAATTTTGCTTTAACTCTTATACATTTGTATTATGATTATTCAGTTCTGACACCATACAAGTGTTAATGTCCGTTTGTCCTACCGTTATAGTGCTTCGCTTTTATGGATGTTGTCATCCTTGTTTACATAATAATACCTTAAAAAAATGTGAGAAAAAACTGAAGCTACTCTGTAGATTAGTCTGTATTTGATAGGTCATTTATTTCACCACTTGCTTTCATTCTCAATACCATCATTATTTATTTGGTCTTTTCTTTAAGAAATTGCACCTATCATATTTACAACCATTTTTCATTTTAAAAATATTTCTATTTGAAAGAGATAAATATTTCTCACATTCCAATGGTTTTAATATTTCAATATTAGTTTTTACAATATCTAAAGTATCACAAAATTTAACTGATTAAAATAAGTGTTTCTAAAAATATTTATAATAACTTAAATTTTTTAAAAGTAGACAACTGATCTATAAATAAACAAGGATGACAACATCCATAAAAGCGAAGCTCTGAAACGGTATGACAAAAGGGCATTAACACTTGTGGAGTGTCAGAACTTAATAATCAGAATATAAATGTATAAGAGTCGAAGCAAAATTGTAACTAAACTTGTTAAAAAATTGCTTGATGCAGGATAATGCTTAAGGACATACTTACATTTTTTGGACTTGATTATAGAGTTGCTTAGCTTGTAATATTCTTTGTTGTCCCAGGAATCAGTATACCAAAAATCAGATCAATTTGATAATTAGATCATATAAAAATTTGTTGTTAAAAAGTGAAAAAATCAACATGTTGAAAATAGACGTACGGACATTCTGGTAACGATTATAGAGTTGCTACACTGGAGGCCTCTAGTGGCACTTTAAATGTTTGTTTTTTATGTTGCGTTCAAGTCTCTAGGCTACATTTCTATTTTGCGTTCAAGTCTCTTCGTAAACAAAATTAGATTTTTTGTGATTTCTGTTGGGAGGGTGGTGGTGCCCTCCCCCAAAATAGTTATGAACCTTTCCGGGACCTATGAGAGGCTACCCTGTTAAGGAGAATCCGATCGGTTCAACGGTTAGCTAGATCTTTTGGTACAGACACACAGACAAGCACACTTTATTAAAAGGACTAGCGGTTGTCTTAAACCACTCAGGGACCTTCTAGCTTCAATACAATGGAGAACTCAATCTGTTCAGTGGTTATCGAAACCTTAAACTTGAGACAAAAAAAAATTACTGGACTTTATATTATAAGTTTTCTAATATTTCCTTTTTCTTATAAATAGTGTAAAGTATTGGAAGAGGATGGATGGATCAATGATCAAATATGTCAAAGGTTTTTCAGATTACCAAACTACTTACAAACTTTTGGATAACTTTTATCAAACAATTTGTGGTGGTCCCAAAACATTAAAAGAACATACATAGTATGTATATGATATATTTAATCAAAGGTCTTGAATTATTTAGCAAGTTTTTATCTTTATTTGACCAGAATTTGGATTTATTTACATTTAGATTCTATTTTGGAACGTTTTGGTGTTTAATATGAATACTAATAGTATTGAGAGGTAACTACAAATTTGGCAAATATTTAAAACTATCACACCCAGAAAGAGAGGGGACAATGAGCTGTTTAGTGTTTATTGCACTAATCCCCAAAGCTCTATAATGTAATTTTCTTATTTGTTTGCTTAACAACTTTGGGGACTTTTAATTGGTTGGTTCACTAAGTTAAGTGTTTAAACGTTTCAATTTTAGTCTATAGAAGGGGTAATTTTGTGTATCCTCATTGGGGATATACATCAGTTTATCAGCCATTGTCTTATCCCTTAGATCCCTGTTTACACCCCCAAAGTTGGTGGTTAGAAATTCTTTTTCTTCCATGTCTTATATTTTTATCTGAGAAAGCTTTGTCATAATTATATCCAAATTCAAATTTTCTTTCTTTTAACAGAAAAAAGGGTGTGCTAGAATTACGTAAAGGTGTGAATTTTAAGACTTAGGAGTAAACTCTAAAATTTTGTATGGCAGTTGCTCTAATACAGTTTAATATAGTACATATCCACGTTATACCTCATTAAAGCAACTGCCATGCTATATTTTAGAGTTCTACTTCTATTTTGAATTCGGAAAACTCACAGATTTACGGAATTTCATCACAACCTACCTTCTCCTTTGTAAAATCAAGCATAATGAAAAAAAAAAAAAAATTTAATGCTATGTCTAATCACCTTTTCAGTAATTAAATACAATTGGTTAGAAAAAATATCTTTCAATAGATTTTTTTCTTTTAAAACAACACTTTTAAAAGCTTTATTGATAATGTTTCAGGGATCTGAAGGTATGAGACACTGAACGGTTAATTGTTATACATCCCCACTGTTGATAAACAAAATTATCCCTTCTTTAGATTAAAAATTTTAGAAAAGAAGTTTGTAAATTACCAAAAGTTTTTGAGCCAATGAATAAGATAATTTGGTTTCAGAACTATGAATACCAGTGTAATTTACAGTTCAATATCCCCTCCTTCTTAGAATTATTTTTATTTCCCAATATTTCTTTTTCCTTAAAATATAAAGTAATAAGACAGAGAAATTAATGTTGTTACAATAATTTTGTTTCATAAGGGTATTCTATGTTAAATTACAAGCTGACCCGCAATTCTCGTGGAAGCTTCTCAATTTTTACGTCACCCTGGCCTACTGTTTTGGCAGGTGTTCCATATTTAGCCACCCTAATCGATGGCATATGAATTAATTTTTTGTAAAAGTGTTTTCGAAAATTATCTAAAAAGGTAATTTTTTCTTCTATTCAATACTAATCAAAGGAATCTCTACATAAGTACATTTCTGATAAATTGTTCTTTTTTCCTTTAGAGGAAAAATTGTAATAAAGTTTTCATGTAGATGCATTCAATTGATAAAACACACATTCAAAAATTGTGAAAGTTAAATAATCCTGGAATTTTCTAATTTCTTTTGATAATTGCATTTTGCATTTTTAACAGAAAGACAATGACATATACTTCCATTGTAGTAAAACTTAATCATTCTATTGTTGTAAAAAATGTCTTAATATGATAAATAAATTCATTCCTTAACTTGTTTAGATAATATTCTTTATAATATTAATATGACAGAGAAAAATGTTTCCAGTAGGGCTTCGAATCAGAGCCATACTGGAAAATCATATATAGTATCGAATAAAATAAAATTTTGTTTTTTTGGCCCGAGCCTTAGGTCCCTAGTTACAATCATAACTTGGATTATCCCTATATTTTTTTACTTGTCGCGGAAAACTGTTTATAAAACAATACAATAAAAAGTGTCTGGGTGTTTGAAAATAATACTGTTATTGAGATTTGACAAGCCTGAATACAACCATGAAACCCATATATTGAAAATAAATACTAAAATATGCAATTTTATTTTATTTTCATCAGCTATAAATAAATGAATTTGTTCGAAAAATCTAATCACTGGTATTATTGGAATAAATCATATGTGACTAAATATAAACTAAAAATTTGTCTGCTAAAAATTCGTTTTAAGTTTGGTGGATTTCTGTGTTTAACAGCCCATCTTGGATGATAAATTTATTTCAATAATTTAAAAAAAAACAATAAATGACCATTAATTCGAAAAATGAGGGAAACAAAGTCTCACAGAACACATTTTCAACTATAGAAAATATTAAGAAGTATTTTACCTCAGCTCATAAGTTCCATTCCTCTCAGAAACCTGAAAAAGAAATATTTCCTATTTTTGATTCACAAGGTTCAACACTTTCCATTTTAAAGGGACTATACACGTACAAGAACAATGTATTTTAATCACCTTTCAGCAGTGAATTAGATTATTATTTGGTGAATATACTAGGCTTCTGTTTTATATAATTAAATCAACCAAAAACAATTTTTGAAGAAGTATCATCAAATGTTTTGTTGTGTTCAAAGTGCAAAATAAAAAACACGACAAAACATCATTAGATGCTGTAAAAGACAAAAGTACATTAATCTAACTGTTTATGTTATTTCATTTTAACATCCCTTTTGCTGAATAGACGTTTTTCATTGAAAAAGTATATTTTTTTGTCAAATCATTTGAAAAAATGTTTTACAACACTACCGAAAGGTGCTACCATCACTTGCTCTCGTTCGTACATAGTCCCCTTTGGATTAGCATGTCTATAAATTATAAGGTTTTCATTCAGTTGAACTGTATCAGGTCTAGGCAAAACAAATAGTTACTTATTGTATTTGTTGTAATATTGAACGTTTTAATTACGATAATAGAGTATTGCATCGTATTTTAGATTTTTTGTTTTGTAGCTAAGTCAAATATCAGGCCAATATTATTATAACTAATGGAATTGCAATAAAATCTCTAATCAAATAATTTGTGGAACAATTAGTCTAAAGTTTACGATATCTTACTGGACATGGCTAATTTCATCCAGCAACTTAAGTATATTTCTAATAAATATATTACCGGGGAATGGGGCTCAGCAAAGGGTCAAGGATTCTCACCTTCTTTAGTTGGGAGAATGGATTAATGGATATAGAATATACGTGGATATTATGACAGGGGAAAATTATCGTCAATTAGGGTTGCTAAAATGGGCATAACTTATTGGTCCATTTGTTTATCCAGTAAGAGGGGAGGGGACGAGGTAAAGGGGAGATGGAAATTATCATTATTTTAGCTAACTACAAGTTTAACTTTAAGTACATGATAATCTGGTGTATATATAAGATCCATTTAATGCTAAATCCATTTTGGATCTTCCCAAATTTTTGTGTTTATCAAATAATCAGACTCCGCCAGATACAATTAAATAAAGCTTCGATTATATTTTTCAATTAAGACGTATTTTTTATCTTTATGAATAGTCAGATAGACAGATAAACATACTTTCTTTATATTTACATAAATTAGAGAATTTCACTACAAGGAAAAGTAAACCATAATTAAATAAACAAGAATATGCATGGACGTCCAGGGAAGGAGGTAAAGGGGTGTTTATTTACCCCCTTAAAACTTTGAAAATCCTAAAATATATCGTTTAAAGCTTTAAAGATATATTAAATTACCCCCCTCAAACATTTGAAATCTCATTTTACCCCCTGAAAATTACAAAAAATACATTAGATTACCCCACTTAAACAATTGGTACCCATTATCTACCCCCCCCCCTCATCTTAAAAAAATAAAAACTAAGACGTCTCTTGTAAATATGTTTTTAAGCTGAAAACAGACACGTAGGCTAAAACTTCACCTGAAACTCAAGGAACTTGGGGACATTGACAGTGATGCTGAGGACAACCACAAATACGAAGCAGGTGGTGAAGTCCTTGTTCTCTCCACTTGCCTACAATAACAAAGTGTTTATTAACAGGGATCTAAAGTTAAATTGATTTACAACTCCAATGATTATAGACAAAATTACCCTTTTTGTAGATTATAATACGTTAGGACACTGAACAATCCAATCAAAATTTATTAAAAGTATCCAAACTTGTTAAGCCAATGAATAAGAAAACATTATTTCAAAACTTTGGGGACTAGTTTAATAAACAGCTCAATGTCCCCTCCCTTCCCTAGTTTATTAATCGTATGGGATCATAGACAGTTTTTTCACCTCGACATAATAAGTTTTACATTTTTTTGAGGGGGGGGGGGGGGTAATTAAAACCCTTCAGGTAATTACCCCCACTTTACCCCCAGGGTGGGTAAGAAGTTTGGGATGGGGGGGGGTTATTGTAAAATAAAAAAACTTGGACGTCTTTTTCAAAAAGCTGTGGGAATGGTTGACGAGATTGGGCCTTTAGATTAATGAAATCTCAATCAATATCTATAAGTAAGTTTATTCTTCTCCTTCCCCCCCCCCCCCTCCCTCCCCTATTTCAGAGGAAAATTCTTAGTTGCCATGGCCTGGGTTAAATATTTTTTTAGAAAAAAACACATCTTTGAAACTCTAACTCTAAAAATCAAAATCAATATTATCATCTGTAAATTTATAAAGAAACATTGAAATTTTGAACTAGTATGAGAGATTAATATTAATGAAAAGCCTGGAATTTGCCAGGAAAGGAGGGGACATTGGGCTGTTTTTTACACTAGTTGTAGTCCCCAAAGTTTTATGATAACTTTGTTATTCGTTGGCTTAACAACTTTGGGGACTTAAATCGAATTATGATTGGTTGGTTCAAACGTATCAACCATAAATTGTAATTTACCGAAGGGGTAATTTTGTGCATCATTTTTGGGGATATACCTTAATTTATCGGCCATTGCCTAATCCTTGTAAATTTGCACAAGTTTAAATGGTTTTCAAGTTTGTTTTGTGTTTGATAATGGTTTGCCCTAATTCAAATCATGTATATCTTCACATGGGCGTGCTCAGCAGGAAGTAAGAGGTGGTGCGCGAAGCGAACCGAAATTTTGGGAATCCAAAAACAGGAAGTTTCCGAACAGATTATGTATTCTGTGCTACATTACAAGCTGACTCGAAATTTTAATGAAGATATTAAATTACACTACCTTGGCCTTTTTTAGTAAGGAATTAAGATTTATTGAGTTAACCTAATAATGACATTCTTTAATAAATTATATAAATCTCCCTTATTACAACTTAGGGGCGTCACAGAGAAAACAGAGAAGATGCGTTAACCATATGGGGGTAGGGGGGCATTTATTATTATTTTTCTTTGTTTATTACACAAGTCCCCAAAGTCTATAGTGTAATAACGTTTTTTTTAATTCGTTAGCTTAACAACCTTGGGGACTTTTTTTTAAATTTTGATTGGTTGGTTCATTTAGCTTCAACGTTTCAACCGCCGCGCTGATTGTAATTATAGAAGGTGTCATATTGTGTATCATCATTGGGAATGTACATCAATTTATCGGCCATTGTCTTATCCCTTTAGATTCCTGTCCACAACCACTATGGTACGCCACTATACCATCAATTATGAATATTAATATACTTCTGTCTTTGTCATTGTATATAAACTAATCTTATGTCCGAGGGAGGGAGGGGACATTGGGCTGTTAATTACTCTAATCCCAAAAGTTTTATAATATTCGTTGGCGTAACAACTTTGGGAACTTTTATTATATTTTATTGGCTGTTCATTAAATTGAGTGTTCAAACGTTTCAACAACTATTTGTAATCTATAGAAGGTGTGTTTTTGTGTATCATCATTGTGTTATTTCTTATGATCCTTGGAGGGTACCCCTAATAAACATATAAATATGCCGTTACACTTACATGTTTATATAGGTTTTTAGTACAATCTTTTGGTTCGCCCTAGCATCTTGGGACTATGAGGACCATTCCAACAACACACTTATTATTAATATCAACACAACCTTTAACATTGGGGATGCCTGCATTACTCTATTTTTAACCCCTCAAGGTGCACACACAACTGACAATAACCTGTGCACGCCACTGCATTTGATCAACTAAAGGCTTCCCAATACAATAAAGTTGACCAATGAGAGGCCAGTATACACTGTAATTTACCAATGTTAAACTTTATACTAGCCTCTCATTGGTTTTTTTATCGTATGACGTCATTTTTTGTGCCACTTTACGCTGTCTCAATTGAATTCTTTAAAACTGTTATCCAACAAAACCATAAAATTTTCAGGTTAAAACAATAAATGGACAATTAAACTGAATTTTAGTTTCCGATTGTGTACATAGCACCCTCATCCTATCTCAATATTTACTACTAGCTTAAAAAGCGTCAAACTTTCAAAAAAATCAAAATTTTACAAATTAAATTTTGAGTGTATAATGTATAAATCGTTTATACATTAATTGTTTTTCCTTTTGACCGGAGTAGCTGAAAATTGCGATTACAATAGTTGGGTTATCTGCTGTACAACTTTGGAGATTAGGCAATAAATGGGCAATCAATTTTCAGTTGATCCAATAAATGGGCAAACCAATAAATTTGTATTCACAACATGGTTAAATTGAAAAGGTGCAATGTTCTATTGTCTGTTTTATTCTTATTCAATTCAGGTTTACTGCATGTAAGTTTAATAAACAAGTGCGTACATAGAAGAGCTCTTCAAACTGCCTGTAAAAAATGACGTCATACAATAAAAATGACCAATAATAGGCCAATACACAGACTACATTACCAATGGCAGGCCAATATACATTTTTAATTGACCAATGGTAGGCCAGTATGACGTCATTTTTGTAGTCACTATAAAAAGATTTGTTCACAGGAATTGCTAATGTTGCCCCTCCCCCCCCCCTCCAATTAATTACATATTAAGTATTATGCTGACAGTTGTCTGCAGATACGGAAATTAAAATTTACGATTAATCTCTCTTATGTTGTGACTTTTCTTAATATTCTGTTTCTTTAAATTTTGTTTGCCTAATTTATTGAGCTTCGCATTATGAATGGTGTTATCCTTGTTAAAATATTACTTCGGATTTTCCCCTCAAAATGTCTTGTTGAGGGCATAACCCCCTCCCTTATTGTAAATAAGGGGATGGGGTAATAGTGTCTTATCGTATTATAAGCAACCAAAATATGATTATTTTTCATTTTACTATCCGCGTAAAACCTTGTATGATATGATGCGATAAGAATAATGCGATGATTATATTTGTCTTTTATTACAAAAATTTTTATTTTTATAATTATTCTCATAAAAATATATCCAAAATGTTTTTTTTTTCTGACTTACAGATTAGTTTTTTTGTCAACAAGATTAATTTGGATTATATCTTCATCAAAAGTAGATTGGCTCTCAAAAAAAAAGTCTGCTCCAAGCCAAATTTACAGTTGAAGACCATTTAAACTTTTTCTCCAAATCCACATAAACATTATACTAATCCTGATAGAATATCATAAAATACTATAATCAAATTCACAAATTTAGGATTTACATTTGGAATGATGAAATAAGACATGGCTTTACAAATATAGGGTGTTAAAAAAAACAATCACTTCACTTTTTCAATATAAACCCTACAGTTTTGGTAAAAAACTAATACAAAAATAACCCAATTCATGCTCAATGTCAATGAGAAAACTTTATTGAATTTTATAATCTTATTATTTTTATTAAATTTATTATCTTAAAAATGAAAAAAGATCAGTTTTATATTATGGGGGTGTTAAAAACTGATTTTAATAACAAGTGTAATTCAGTATTTTTTGTGAGGGGGTGGGGGGGGGGGGGTAAACCCTCGTGTTTGTACTCTCTTGGGACGTAAACTTTAAAGGGCCTGTCGCAAACTTGAGCCTTAAACGTAGAGGTGCAAAATTTACTGATATGGTAATTTGCGCAGTTAACGTTCTTTCCAAGGATTAACAGCATCCATAAAAGCGAAGCTCTGAAATGGTACGACAAACGAACATTTACCCTTGTAGAGTGTCAGAACAAAAAAAGCAGAATTTAAATGAATAATAAGATTTAACATAATTTAAGATAATTTAAATTTGTTGCTTAAATACAGGATAGTATTTAAGGACATACTTACGAATCGACCATAATTATATAAAAAGCTTCGCTCAATGAACAAATCATTTTTTGTAAAGTTTCAGAGTAAGGCTATCTAATTTCTTTAGAACATGCTTGAATTTTAAAAATTAATAAGATCTAAATATTTTTGTTTTAAAGTATTTTTCACTGCGTATAATGCGTTTGAAGTGGTGCGCAATTGCAATTTTTATTGCACCATTTCTTAATTGTTAATCACAGTTTTCCTAATATACTGCAGAGATTTTTTTAGTAGCGAAGCTACTCTATAAACCACTTTGTCTGTCGGTCTTACTGAACGGCAATACTTTTCTACGTGCGGCTATAATCTTTTTTCCTGGCTACTATTCAAGATAGACAGCTCTTTTTATTAAGTCTTTGAATATTTAGTTTGTTAACGTTTTAAAAGTTAATATTAGATATTTTTGGCTTAATAAAGACAGACGACTGATTTATTTTAGAAGATTTCCCTTAACAATGCGCATCTAGTCTATACAAAGCTTAATTTGTTCGTCGGTAATGCCATGGAGGAAATTGTTTTTTTCTTCCGTTGAAGGTGAATTTATTTACAAAAATATTTGAATCTTAATATGTAGAATCTTTTTACTGTTTATCATCTGTTCTATAATTTCCACAGATATTTGATTTGTGTACTTCGCTATTTATGCATGTTACATCCTTGTTTTTATTCTGTTTCATGTCACCACTCTTGTGGTCAGATATGCAGCTTTTTGTGGCAATTCTTCTCTTAAATGCTAGTTTGTTGGTTGGTTTATCAAACCGTCGCGAATGTTTTCTGTAATAACTGGAGTAGTTACTCATTTAATTTACTTATTTTTATGCTTCAACGTTGGAAACTGATATATGGTACGCATATACCTATACGAACTTCAATGATAATTTGTTTATAAACTTTTTTTCAACCCAATCACTATGAAAACTAACACATGAATTAAAATTCGTGTTAATTTATCCTAAAACTAGTATAGGGATGCTTTGCTTATAACATTGTTCCTAATTCCTCTAGAAATCATTATTCCAATATTCAAATTGATAGAATAATTATATCATACAAAAAGTGTTGTCGAAAAAAGGGACATACAGACTTTCCAATAATTATTACAGAGTTGATATGCTTCTTAATTGTACTTAACTTGTATAGGAATCACCATGCTATGTTTTAAATCGCTAGGACAATTTTAACATGCCTAAAATAACTTTAAAAGCTAATTGCTTCGGACGGACAGACGTACGGACCGCCTCTAATTATAGAAAGTTTTGGTTTTAAAAATGAAATTTTACCTTTAATGGATATATGATTGCTTTATATCTTTGACAAGAAATGACGACAACACAGTAAATTGTGGCTGATATCAGGGCGCCCTAAAAATAATCATATCTTAATAATTTAGGTTTTCTGCTGTTTTGTCAAACTTGGCAGAGTTTTGTCGTCAATTTCTGTATGCAATTTGTATAGTTTACCTTGAGTGTTTGCGGTATGACAGGGTATTAATATTTGCGTAGTATGACTGTTTTAAGACATTCTACATTGAAGATAACAAGGATGACAACATCCATAAGTAGGGAAGCACAAAAGGCATGGATAAGAAAACAGACAAGGAGATTTAGAGAGCTTTTGTTGAAATCAAAAATAAATTTTTGAAGAAAAAATCACGAAATTTTTATCATGTCTTTTATAGTTTGTAAAAATTTAAAAATGGGACCAAAAACACTAAAGATATGAGGGAAAATGTGAAAAATATAAAAAAAAGTTATTTTTTTTTTAGAATTTTACTATCGGTAATATGACAGAGAGAAAGGGGACAATGAGCTGCTTATTATTCTAGTCTCCAAAGTATTATAATATAACGTTTTCTTCTTAGTTGGGTTGATAAATTTGAGGACTTTTGATTGAGTGGTTTAAACGTTTCAACCACTAATTGTAATCTACAAAAGGGGTAATTTTGTGCATCATTATTGGGGATGTACATTAGGGTGGGTCGATTTTGGACATTTTTTTTCTGAGGCCAAAGCGGGGATCTGCACTCAATTTATATAGATATAATACTCCTCTGGATGATTTAAAATTTATCCTAAGTCTTAAAACCGCTGACGACCAGACATTCAATTGTATAGCTATTTGTAAATGGGAGTCAAAAATTTATTGAATCAGAACTATGGCTTCATGGTGCTCCCTGGAAATGCCTTGAGGAGCTGAGTCAGGAACTTTTGTCCGTTTAAAAAAATCCTAGCCTGAGAAAATCTAAAAAACCTCTACAAATTGGACAATTCTCAATAAACCTTAATTTTTTTTGGTTTTTTAGTGATTTCTAAGGCTAGGAACGAGATATTTTGAAACGGACAAAAGTTCCTGATTCAGCTCCTCAAGGCCTTTCAAGGGAGCACCATGAAGCCATAGTTCTGTTTCAAAAAAATTTTTGAATGTCGTCTTTGCATACTAATAAGTAATGAATTATATTTTTAAGTGGTCGTGTTCTAAAACTAAATTTTTAAAAATTCTTTTTCGGTCAGAAATGTTTTTAAGGTTAATTTTATCTGTTGCATATCCCCGCTTTGTCTAATTCCAATATGAACCCACCCTAATGTACATCAATTTATCGGCCTTTGTCTTATCCCTTTAGATCCCTGCTAAACACTAACCTTGACGGCGTGTATGATAGGTATGACAAGGGTGTACCACTTGGGCAGCACCTCCAGAGCTGGCATACTGTTGTCCACCAGCAGGGCCAGCAGCAGCAGAGCGTCCAGCAGCGACAGCACGGACAACAGCTTCGAGAACGTGGAGCCAGACTTAAACAAATATTTATTTTATATAATAGAATATGATTTTAAGAAATAATCCTTAAATAAAAGTAACAGAATGTCTATCTGTATGCCTGCCTGTGTGTATCGAAGGAACTTGCTAACCGTTGAACCGATATGGTTCTTCTTTGGTTTATAAATAATTTGGGGTAGGCTATCACAACCATACCAAGGGAAAATGGAACTCGACTACCCCTGTCCCCTAAACTTGAGGCCTCTAGAGGTGTATATACCAGCAATAGATAAAATAGTATATTCTTAATAGTGATGGTCATTATACTTTCAAAAACAATTGGCATGAATGGATATACGTCAATTTAGGTTGCTAATATGGACATCATTTATTGGTCAGTTCGTTCATCTAGCTACAGGTTTCTCTTTATTAGAGTATTTGATAATCTGGTGAAAGATCCAAGAAATTAAAACATCCATTTTGACTTGCGATTTTCATGATTTATGACGACCATATAGCATTTTAAAAGTGCTACATAATATGGACATTCTTAATGAGATGGCTATTATTTCTGCCGACATTGCCACACTAAATAAAAAAGGACCATGGCAGTCATATAACATCAATTTTCTAAAGACATAAAATGACTAGAGTATTAAGGTATGAATACTACGTTTTAATGTTAATAAAAGTTAATATTAGAATAATGACATTTTTCTAAATATAAAAGTTCTCCTTTAACAATAGTTCTTTTTATAAGATAATCATGAACAGCATAATTTCTTTTCTCGTATTCATTCGAATCCGGTGGATAGGAACCGGTTCTCATCCATACGAAAAAACTATGTCTAGCATCGTATTATATCCAGCTTTCTGCGAATATAAAAATGTACAATCTTAAGATTAAAACTAGTTTTTTTTTAGCCCCGGGATGCCGAAGGCACCGGCTTAAACGATGCGAGAAAAAAACTATTAATAAACCATATACAATTATATATTCTTTTCTTTTTAATTTGTAATAATAAAGAAATAAAGAGAATTTTTGTTATTTTATTATGTTGTTTTCATATCACTATTCATAAAATAGCAAGGATATATTTTTCATGAGTAATCCAGCACAAAAATTTAAATAAAATAAGAAAAGTCGCTGTAAGCAGAGGTTCATATAACATAAATGTAAATCTAAACTTTGAATTAATTAATAATAGTTCGCCTCTGCTGCAAGAGTATTTACGTCCTTGTTTTTTAGTTGTGGTTGGAGGTCTGTTTTGATTCCAGGACATAAGGATGCGAAAATCTTTCACAATATCCACGTATTCAATATAAAATTATTCTGAATTTTAACAATCTATTATTTCAAACTGTCGGACGGACATAACTTGATTACATAGTAGATATGCTACTGATAGAATTGACTATATTCTTGTTTTATTTGTCTGAAAAAATATTCAAATCGTAGACATACAAAATAAACTTTTTTAACAGCATTCTTATCGACTGTAAAAATAGGATCTATTTTGTGTAAAATTTAACTAAAGGAAATAAGATGCCTATTTGATTCCTATCTTTTTTATCTATATAAAATAATATTTTCAAATTTCATTGATTCTCAGTTATATATTATTCTATAAAAATTAAAACTAAAATTTAACTAATCTTTAATTCTATTATATCTGTAGCTACAAGTTGATTACAAAAAATTAACAGTATTTTTTTGTTTAAAGTGAAAGATTAAAATGTTTCAAGTGTGTGCTGTAGAGCTCCCTCCAACTGTTTGTATATTGTAGATATTAAGACAGGTAGCTTCGCTTTTATGGATAGTTTTTTTCTGATATATATATGTTGAAAAATTTATAAACTTAAATATATAATACTAGATGCCTCTAGGGGCACTTCAGGTGTGAAAGAGGGCAAGCAGACCCCACCCCTATTTAAAATTTTTAAAAAAATTGAGGGGGGGGGGAATAAATTGTAACTAGGAGCTATTTCTCTTTTGATGGTTGGAGTCATAATAGGATTGTATTTTATAAAATATTTTTATTTGTCTTTTAATTTTCTCATATCTACATTTAATTACATATTTGCGTGTCATGGCCATTTTCGGTCTTGTTTATTGTTACAAAAACTCAGCAATGAATAGTACAGGTGACCGCAAAAGGATTTTAAAATATTTAAAATTGCTATTAAAAATGTCTAATGTCTACTTACAATGTAAAGAGTGCTAATTTTCATGGAGGGATTGGACATTGGGCTGTTTATTACACTAGACCCCAAAGTCTTCAAATAATGTTTTCTTATTCAATGGCCCAAAAACTTTAGTAACTATTATTGAATTTTAGTTAATTGGTTCATTAAGCTGAGTGTCCATACATTTCAACCACTAATTGTAATTTACTAATTGTAATCATCTTTTCGTATGTACATCAATTTAACGGCCATTGTCTTATCCCTTTAGATCCCTGGCTAATCTTACATTATTAAAACAAATTTAACATACATACATTTAGCCCCCACATATCTTAGCGAGAAAGGTATGAGTATGTGAGGTAATTTTTAGGATGGAAGGGGACTATTGGCTATTACACTAGTCCCCTAAATTGTATAATAATGTTTTTTTATTTGTTAGCTTTACAACTTTGGGGACTTTTATTGAATTTTGATTGGTTAGTTCATTAAGTTGAGTGTCCATACATTTCAACCACTAATTGTAATTTAAAGAAGGCATAATTTTGTGTATAATTTTTGGGTATGTACATCAATTTAACGGCCATTGTCTTATCCCTTTAGATCCCTGGCTAATCTTACATTATTAGAACAAATTTAACATACATACTTTTAGCCCCCACATATCTTAGCGAGAAAGGTATGAGTATGTGAGGTAATTTTTAGGATGGAAGGGGACTATTGGCTATTACACTAGTCCCCAAAGTTTTATAAAAAAAGTTTTCTTATTTGTTGTTTTATTGAATTTTGATTGGTTGTTTCATCAAAATGTCCAAACGTTTCAACCACTAACTATAATTAACAGAAGGGGTAGTTTTGTGTATTATCTTTGGGGATGTACTTAATTTATCGGCCATTGTCTTATCCCTTTAGATTCCTTGATTATTTTGGTATTGTGTGGACTTGCGTTACGTCTGTGTATATGTGCCAAGGCATTCCAACTGTTAATTTAACTAACGGCCAAATTAAAGGCAAAATATTTGTATTCTAGTGCCATATCACTGCCCCGTGGTAGTTTTTACTTGTAAGATATTTATTTTTACTTTATTGATGTATATGTAATATGTATTATAAGATAAAAGATGAAATATCCAAAAAAGGGTAGCTAAACTAATCAGACAATATCTTGCCTCATTATCTCAGGAATCAATTTAAGATTCGATGTTGAATAGCCTAAAAATCAAGAAGATTAAGTCCCTCAACAGATTATGACGTCATACGATAGAATAGCCAATGAGAAGCCAGTATACACTGCAATTAACCAATAATGGTAAAATTTATGCTGGCCTCTCATTGGTTATTTTATCGCATGACGTTATAATATGTTTAGGAACTTTAATCATCTTCTAAAATCAAACATTTTTAAATGGACATTCTGATCTCTTCATCTTAAATCGATGCTAACATTCACGAAATCCAGATTGAAGCTATCCGTCACCGACAGACGGACAAACACACCGCAAATATAGAAAAACTTTGCCTACAATGGTCTGCGCCTCAGACATGTAAATTATAAATAATTTACACAAATCATTTCTACGCATCAAACTAGCATAGAACCAGGAATATTTGTGTGCATGGTATTTTAATCCAAACATAAGTATGACCCTCCGTCCATAACAGAAAGCTTATCTAGTTATTTTTGGCGTGTTAGAATTGTCCTGTAGATTTCAAGTTTATTTCTGTAACAGTTAAATAATAGTGAAAGCAAAGCAACTCTATTATCGATAACAGTAAGTCCGATTTTTTTTCCAATTTACATTCTTAATTTTTGAGCCTTGCTACTTAAGGATGATTTCATCCGTGTTTAATATTTGTTTTCCTTTTTTGAACCCTGCTTTTATGGATGTTGTCATCCTTGTTTTTCAAAATTGGCCCTTTTTTCATGAATAACCCTATTTTGCTCTCAAAACAGTAAATTGAAGGGTTGCTTGTTGTCAAGACTTTCTGAATAATATTACTTCATATGACGGTCATACAGACAGACAATTTGAAAGACATATCCCCATTATAAAGACACTGTGCTACAAAATAAGTCGAACAATGAAAACTTTATTCCTGATGAACTTTAACCCACTCTCACACACACACACACACACACACACAAACACAAACAAACACACACACACAAACGCCTGCTCGCTCAGCCAATTGCTAGTAACTGCGGAGTATTAATAACCAAAGAACATCTGCATAGCATTACTAATATACTTTTCTTTTAAAGTCAAGATTTACCAAATTTACTATATTCTAGGTTAGGTTTTTAATACCTAATTGACGGAAAGAAGTGATAATTGTAGAGTAACTACGTTCCTACTCGTGTAAATACTAGTAATACTAAGTTAATGTTCCATGTACTGCAGTAACTGGTCTGTTTCTATCTCGAGATTCTGTCTGTCTGTGTGTGTGTGTGTGCGTGTGTATGTGTACAAGTGTACTTAAAGATTTATATTTACAACATTAAAGGCAGAGGGGGCTGTTAGACGCCTGTAAGCCTCAGAGAAATCAACCTTTAACAAATTTTAAAAAATCAGCCATAGGTCTAAAACTGACCCAATTATGGCAAGCTCTCTCTTCAAAAAAAAATATCAAATCTTCCAAACGGGTTTAGATTTGAGGCTTTGTCGCGGCTGACGCGTGACTGCCGAGCCCTAATTTAAAGGAACACAACCCCAGTCATTTTTCGAAAGCTTAGAAAATCTAGTGAGGGGTTGGAGACACTCCCTTAAGATAAACTGAAATCTAATTTCCGAATGTGTACACAGTTTCCTCGGCGTTTCCTTATCCTATCTCAATATTTACTACTAGCTAAAACACTTCAAACTTCAAAAAAAATCAAAATTTGAATGTATAAACGATTTATACATTCAAAATTTTAATTTTTCGATTTTTTTGTTTAAAGTTTTAAGCTATTTTAGCTAGTAGTAAATATTGAGATAGGATGAGGAACCACCTTAAATTCGGAAATTAAACTTCAGTTCATCTTCCTTAAGGATCTAACCCCACCTAATACACTCTCCTAATAAAGCCTAGATTGTTTTCTAGCTCAAAAAGATTCGCCCTCCTTAAAATTAGGAAAAGTGATAAAAAATTTTAAAAAGGTTTCTTTTACTTAATTAACAAATGTTTCATAACATTTTAGATGTTTATTAGATTAGTTACATATTCATTTTATAAATATTAAAATTTATGATTCATGATAACAAAATATATCAAACAAATTAAATCTTTTTTTTTGATGAAATGATAAAATAAATTCATAAATTTCTATTAATAGTAAAATAGATAATAATATGATGAATTAAATAAGATAAGAATAATATTTCAATAAGACGTAAATGATTTATAAATGAAGAATGTACAAATTAATAGGCACTCAATGCACCATAATCCATTCATACACCTTGCTGTAAGTAAAGGAGGGTCGATAATAGGTAAGAAAATGCCATTTCTCAAAGTCGTACGCGATCTCACGTAATATTTGAGGGTGACTCAAATTTTAGATCTCAGTTTTCGCAGGTTGAGAATTAAAAAATCTTGCAGCCATCGCTTTTACCTTACAGAGAAAATCAGGGATAAGGGATGGGAAACGTATGAAAATATTATTTCAGGCCTATTTCTAGCCTAATAAACCAGTTTTGGGATGGTGCAGTGGTTCGTATAAAACGCTAATGAAAAAGCTGTGTGTGTGTGTGTAGATAAAGTATAGAATCAAATTCAGGTAGCTAGTTTAAAGTAAAAAACATAACTTTTTATAAACCTATATATTAATGGCTTTTGTTAAAATGAAGTTTTTTCTCTCCCAAATTTTTTTTATCTTTTACTTTAGTAATTTGAACTGTCAGAAAGCTATCACTGGGTTTCCCTCAGACAGATTTTAGTTTGTATTATTTGCATTTTTATTAATGAGTAAAAATTTTATTTGAAAATTTCATTGCTAATTAAAATTCAAAATAAATAAATTAATATGCACTTGGGTAACATTCTATCAAGTTCTTTGGATACTATTATGTAGTGATAGATTTGTACTGTGTTGTATTGTACATACATTAGGGTTGAGGTGTTGTATCAATTCCGTATTAAATTTTTAAAATTCAAAATACAACATCTAATTTATAAACTACTAAATGAAAATTTGTAGCTACCTTCTTTCCAAAAAATAATCCCGTTATTTTTGTTTTTTCTATATGGCCCTTTTTTAATGTTTAACTCTAATCAGATTTAATAATTAAGCTAATGTGATCTAACACCATTTATATTTATTTTTTAGTAGCAGACGAAATCATTATTTTTTCTAGAATTGTCTGCTTCTAAAATTTCCGCCAATTGGTGATTGGTTGTTAAAAACAGGCCGATTCTTATTGGTTTAGAGCGATAGCCACTTGGGAGCGTCCGCCAGTTTGATAGGAATTTGTAATAGTTGCAATATCCCTTTAGAATCTAGGCTGGGACCTAATTAATGGCCAGGTTTCCTATCCCTTATCCCTGGAGAAAATAAGTAAATTAAACAATATTTTACCACTAAAATTGATATATAAAATTTGCGTCACCCTTCAAATATTGCGTATGACCGCGTACGGCTTTGTGAAACGGCATTTTCTTACCCGTCATCGGAGTGCCAAGGTAGGGTGAGATGGCTTCCTTGAGTTGTGGTTAATTAAGCTTAACCTGTAGTGTCAAGTTATTTTACATCACAAGTTTCTCCCTAGTATGTATGTGTTAGTTGGATTTATACATTTTTCTGTAATTTGAGAAACTAAATACTGCACCCCTAGCCTATAGGTGTTGTGCCCTAACGTGGGCCCAACAAAAAAATAAATTACTTTCATAGCACTATCTAAAAGGATCTGGGCCATCTTAACATCAAAATAAATATTTAAAGAATTTTAAAAATCTTAGCAATTAGATTTTTAAACAGAAAACTAGAATATGCAAGACCAAAAACAGTCATTGATGTGCAGATGTATATTTACGATATATGATTTAATCCTTATCCTTATAATAAAGTAACAGGATGTCTATTAGTCTGTCTGTCTGTTACTCTGTTCGTCTGTGTGTACCGAAGAATCTCGCTAACCACTGAACCGATCGGGTTCTCCTTAACAGGGTAGCTTCTCATAGGTCCTTGAAAAGTTTATAACTATTTTGAGGGAGGGTACCACCACCCTCCCAAGAGAAATCGCACATAGAAAAAAATCCCCCCCCCAAAAAAAAAAAATCAAATTCAACTCTCCCATCCTCAAGTGCCCCTAAAGGCCTCTAGGGGCGTATCCGTTAGTATTTAATATAAAAGAAAAAAAATGAAACCAACCAGTATCTAAAAATATAATAGAAATGTTAACAGTGTAATGTAAACAAATTATTTCAGCTCTGTTTCCCATCAAAACAAATGTTCCAGGATCAATTACTAGAATTATGTTGTTGAGATATAATTGTAACTGTACTATTTAGCACTGGTTATATGATAATATTATCTTCCAATAATTGAAATTGTAAAAAGAAAAAAAATTCAATTAAGGAGGGGTTGAGGGGTGTATGTTCCAATTTCACCTACATGCTGTTGTATCAGATGCGCGATATTAATAGTAAGTATAGCTGGAACGCCTTGGCCTAAAACAGGCGCAATATTGTGATTTACATTTTTCCGAGGGCTAAAAACATTTTTTATCTGACTGCAAATATAATTAAAATAAAAATAGTTTTGTTGGTTGGAGTGCTTCAATAATATTAAGAGATGTGAAAAAATTGGCGAGCTTCGCGCGCCATTTTACTAATCTTATCTGTCCATCTGTATGGCTGTCCGAATGAATCACTCAACTAAAATGTTAGTATTTCATGTGACAGAACGCTTGTACGACTTTTCAGTACGTTGATTTACGCCCTCCCTTCCTACTTCTACACCTAAACCATACAAATGATAAGCTTCAACACCTTTTTTTTAAAGCACAGCTTTTCTATAATGAGATCGGTCCGTCCATCAGTAACAAATAGCTTTTTTCGTTAATCAAGGCATGTTAGAATTGTCCTTACGATTTCAAACTTTGCCTGGTGATTCCTGTACTACGATTATGTATAATCGTTACAGAATAATGTACGTTTGTTCTACCATCTCAGAGCTTTGCTTTAATGGGTGTTGTCATAATGTTAGAAAAAAAACTAAAAATTACTAATTTTACCTGATATTTGAGTAGGACAATACCAGACAATGTGTTCGTTATAATGCCCAGGATACACACTGTACTCAGGCCAACTCCCTAAAATTTTAATATTTTAATTTTTTACTCGATTCACAGTAATTTCAATAAACATAGTTATTTGTCTCATCGTACTATAGACATCTTTCCGTGGATATTGAAATGAAAATTATAGGATGAAAACCAGTGTTTTATTAGCCCCGAGGGGCCGAATGCCCGTGCTTAAAACTGATATTGATTTTTATAATGTTCGTGGAAAATTGTCTGTAATACAATGCAATACATGATTCCTCAGTATGGCTAAGATCCGGTTCTAATCCAGCAGATATAAATCGGTTTCGAAGCCATACTTGAAATGTTTATTTTACTTTGAATAGTCCAATTGCAGAAATGTAGTTTGCAATGATTAAACAATGAAAATCAGAGTTAATTAAATACATACAGATTACAAAACCTTACAGAATAGGATTAAGTTCCAGAAAATGCCATTTTTCGCGGTCGCACGCGGTCATGCGTCATGTTAGAAGTGAGACGCAAATTTCAGATCTCAGTTTTCTCTATTTGGTTTACTATTGTTCTCTATAAGATAAAAAGCTATAATGTAAAGATAAATTTTTCTCAAATCAAGAAATCTGGGATCGGAAATTTGCGTCACCCATCCAACATGACGCATGACGGCGTAAGACCGCGAGAAATGGCATTTTCTTAGACTCCATCAAGAATAGGATTTCATTACAGTAGTAAACAGATGAATGAAGCTAGGAGGCAATGAATGAAAACAAATAACAACAATTATTTTAAAAGGAATTTGATGTTTATGTAACAAAAATAAATTAATTTACAATATATATTATTTATTCTGTTCCAGGGCTCGGCAGCCGCTCCTTAGCCGCGCATGAGCATCAAATTAAAACCAGTTTGTGTAGAAATAAAATTTACAAAAAAAAATGGATTGTCTTTTTAGGAACAGGTTTTAAAGTTATAATATGATGGTTTCAATGAGTCTTACACACAGCTTGCGCGCGGCTGCCGAGCCCTGATCTATCCTAGCACTTATTAGAGGCATATAGGGGCACTTTAAAGAAGGGGTCAACCCCTAAGTTGAAGCTTTTAAAAGTGTCTAAAAAAATTAGCCATGTGATATGTCATAAAAATGTGGGAATATCCATCTTTTTTTAGTGGTTTTCTTTCTCACTTCTCCTCTCATACCCCATTTTTATGATGTCACATGTCTGATGTTTTTAGACATTTTGTAAAACTTCTGTAAATTTGTGGGGAGCGGGTTATATTTTTTTCTATTAGCTATTTTTCTGTGGAAGGTGTTTGTTCGTAAACAATATAGTCTTCCTGGGACCTATAAGAAGCTTTACTGTATAGGAGAGCCACGTCAGTCACCAATATATTTCAGTACAGACACTCACACACAGACAAACATTCATGTGACTTTTATATAAGTATTAAATATCATATTTTAAAGTATTTTTATATTTTTAAGTCCTGTTTACTAAAAACTAATTTAGAAATAATTGCAATTTTTATATAATTGAATTATATTTGTTGAAAGTAAATAAGCTGGTGTCAAAACCGAAAACTTAGGTATTTTTAGGTGAAATGCGTAAAAAAAAAAAATAAGAATAACTAAAATTTAAGGATATCTCCTACAAAAAAAAAATAATGGGGGGGGATTTTTTTGTTTTTGGGGGGTTGGGGGTGTCCCACCCCCCAAAAAATAGCCTAAAATCACCACAGGACCAGTAGGTATATTCACTGAAGAGTAGAATCCGATCGGTTCAGTGGTTACCGAGATCTTAAGCTTCAGACGCACGGACGGACGGACGGACAGACGGACGGACGGACAGCCATCAAGCTACTTTGTATTATAGATTGATTTTGATCATTAAACCGCCAGCCTACCATCATTTATTAAATAAAGGGGGGTAAGGGGTATTTCAACCACACCAAACTCTCAAACCAAATGCCTACTACCCGCCACCACTCCAGTCCATGCAATGCTTTTTTTCAATGCTTGATTCTAACCCTGGAGACCTAAAGCTTGAAGCTTTTTATAATGCCTTTAAAAAATGACGAAATACTGCCCTTCCATTGGTCAATTAAAATGTATATTGGCCTGTCATTGGTAGTTTAGTCTGTATATTGGCCTATCATTGGTCATTTGTATTGTATGACGTAGTTTTTTTTAGGCAATATTAAAAGATTCCAGTCCAGGCACTGCTTCTTTGCAATGTTGGATTTTAGTCCTGGAGAGCTAAACTGTACCTGATCTGTTCAGCAAAACACTGAAACATCAATCCTAGCGATCTAATACTAACACTGTTTTGAACCCCCCCCCCCCCCCATTATTATGTTTTTAAAGTAGGGGGAGGTGGTGTTATACTTGATGCTTCAAGAGATATTCCCAAATTCGCTGTAAGTGTTTACTTCACCAGAAACGTTAAATTAGATCAATAAAGAAACTCAATTAGAACAATAGATATAAATAGTCTAGATGCATACTCCATAAATCAGCTATTAGGAAACCAGTGGAAGATTAGTCCAGCCTTATTATTGGGAAAGTGTACAGATTTTTTAAACAAAGGGCAGTAAAAGGCATTTCTTACGATAAAGCTTATTGGAGTAAATTATATCGTATAAAGTGAGAAGCATATGACAAAATATCCTTATATAAAAGTTACAGGATCTCTCTGTGTGTATATGTCTATCTGTATGTACCGAAGGATCTCGCTAACCGCTGAACCGATATGGTTCTCCTGAACAATGAAGCTTCTCAAGGATCCCGGAAAGGTTTGTCTATTTTGGAGGAGGGTATCATCAATTTGATTGGGGGGGGTAATTACCCCCCCTGAAGTCTGTTGGCAGGGGTAAATTTAGTTTACCCCCCCCAAAATTTACCCCCGGGGTAAAATTTTTGGGGGGGGTAATTTAAATTTTCTGAAATATTTAGAATAAAAAATGCGCGCGAAGCGCGCAAAAATTTTTTCTATCAGAGATTTTTTATTTTGGGGGGGGTATTTATCCCCCCAAAATTGTTTGGGGGGGGGGGTAAATACCCCCTCCAAATGGTCGGGAGTGCCTGCGGCACCCCCAGGGTAGGGGTAAATTTTAAATGGGGGGGGGTAATCGCCCCATTACCCCCCCCCCCCTTGGACGTCTAGGGGAGGGGGTCAAGTTTTCTTTGTTAAACTAGGCCCTAATTTCTATTTCACCGCGTGATAATTTTGGATAGATATTATTGAACATAATCGTTCTTGTTGACTCTTTTATAAAACATAACTTTACAAAAATAAACTACTTTTTGATCTTAAAAATGATTTTCATTTTTCTACTCTTAATAAATAATATAATAGCTGATATAACGAGAGAAAGAATTAAATGTTTTGACCTATACAAAATTTAATAGAATTATAGAGATTATCTCATCGTTTTATAGACAGTTTTGCGCAGATAGTAAAATGAAAAAAAATTAGAAAAATTATAGTTTTTTTTTAGCCCCAAGTGGCTGTTGGCCCGATTTAACAAAACTGGTTTTAATTTTAAAATATTTGTTGAAAATTGTATGTATTACGATGCTATACATGATTATTCAGAATCGGATCTTATAATCCAACGAATACCAATCGGTTTCGAAAGCATATTGAAAAATATATCTACTTACATAAAAAATCATCAATGAAATAAGTTCATTTTAATATAGAAAATGTGGTATTTAAAATAAATAAATAACGACATGGTCGTTGACATTTTACGGTTCTCAGCCATCAGATTACTAAGACATTAAAAAAGTAAATATAAAAAAGGCAATATCAAATTGCTCTGGAATAGAACTAAGTAAAAAATAAAAATTATTTTTCTTGAGAAAAATACAACAAATATTTTTGTAGATCTAACTGACAGACAAATCAAAAATGGATGAAAATAAATAATATATAATACAGGGATAATAGTTATGACTCAAGAGACATTGTCTGATTCCAACAATATGAGAATACTAAAGGAACACACAAGATATCTCATTGGTTAAAATTGTGTACACATTTTGTTATGTAAGGGCATAATTTTTTCATTTAGTTCATATTATGAGTCAGCTATAAATTGTCGCATTTAGGATTAAGCTTTCCTGGGTAAATTAATTTGTGTAAACAAGTCTTTCCTCGTAGAATGTAAAGCATAAGACAAAACATATATATTAGTTATGAAATTCTTTTAATAAAGTTAGCTTTCTAAAAATTATATCGTCGAATAAATTCGTCTCAAATAGTATCTAAATAGTATATAACAAAATGTAAACAACAGTTCTGTCTGCAAAAATTTTGAGGAAAAATTGGGTCAGTTGGAATATCTACATATACTATGTCTCAGCTTGTACCAATTTTGAAATTGATTTTAAAAATAACAAACATATACATGTTTTTCAGCTGTCTTTGGGGGGCAACACATTGTAAAATTGACAACCTCTCCAATTGCCCCCCAAATTTTCTTTTAGATTTATTTATGTCCTTTTTTGATTACAAAACTTTGTTGACAAAGAAGGTAAAAATTACAAAATTTGCCTTGTGATCATTTTATTGACAGAATAATACAAAATGCTTTACATAATTTTGTCGTATTTTAAGCAAAATGTATGAAAGTATAAATATATAAAAAATTATACAGCCATTGACATATTATCTTTTAAAACATGATAAAAAAATATTTGCTATTTATTTATAAATTTTAATGAATCATTAAATGATATTTTATTCAAAGCATCCCCCCCCCCTCCCTTTTTAGTCTCTCACGTCATAATGTTGTAGAATAGACATTAAGTGCAGTCAATATCCTCTAAAATCAATAAAACATTTGGAATGATAGTGCAGGTATTACCTTTTATTATACAATTAAGGATTTTAATTACCATATATCTAAAATTTTATTTCATTGATATTAAAAATAATTGTATAACTCTGCAAACCCTAAATCTTCATGCGGTTTTTAATATCTTTGTTATATTTCAATCTACGCATATAAGGATTGCTTTAATCGTTTTCAAGGTCCTATAACTATGCTGCTAGACCTTTATTTTTTAAAAATCGGTTCAGAAATAAGGATTTTAGAAGCTATAATATTAGAATACTAGTTGTTTGATCCTTATCCTCTAGGGGAGTCTGATGGAGGTCAGGAACAAAGCCTAAAACCACCCCTAAGACATTTATAAACCTTCCCTAAAAAGTGTAACCAATTTGGAACAGTATTCAGTTATCGGCCGGCCGGATTTCAGCCGATTTCAGCTGGATTCGGCCAATCAAAATAATCGGGCCACATTTTTTTCAAGTTTTAAAATATCAGTTTCAGCTATTCCTTGGCCGATTTGGGCTTTTAAGGTGTCTGAAAATATCTCCTGGAAAAGACAAATTCAGATCCATTGACCAATCCAAAATCTGTCTAGTGGTTGTCGCGTAACGATGATTTTAAAGTTGTAGACATGATGAAAAATGTATAAAATAGAAGTAAAGTTTTTAAAAATCGTATTCAGCTATTCCTTGGAAGATTTAGTCGTCCAAGGTGTCTAAAAATATGTCCTGGCCGTATTAAATTCAAATCCGTTGACCAATTCAAAATCGGTCCAGTGGTTGTTGCGTAAAGATGATTTTAAAGTTGTAGACATGATAAAAAATGCATAAAATAGAAGTAAAGTTTTAAAATACCCTATTCAGCTATTCCTTGGCCGATTTAGTCGTCCAAGGTGTCTGAAAATATGTCCTGGTTGTAAGAAATTCAAATCTGTTGACCAATTCAAAATCGGTCCAGTAGTTGTTGTTTAACAATGATTTTAAAGTTGTAATATATGCCGCTTATAATATAAATATCGTAATGTCATCTTTGAAACTGAAATATGCCCTATGCAAAAATTGACAGATTATATGCGTTTAATATTGATAATTTATAATAAAATAATTTTTTTTATAAATGATTTATTATTTAATTACCTTTTAAAAGTTACTACATCAACATTCCATGATAAAAAAAAATTTACTGCACTTAATAGACATACTAAATCTAGATTACCCATCTGACCCAATATTTTGTCAAATCTAAAAAAGGAACATTTCTAGCAAAAATCCTCAAAACCACATTAAAAATCTACAAAAATTAAACAAAATCTTTTGTTAATAATCCTTTTATGATTTTATTTAATTTTTGTTGATTTTTATGCGATTTTGGAGGTTTTTTTACAAAAAAAAATTTGCCTCACCAGCGAGTACGCGAGCCTAATTTTTGTTTATGACAAAATTTTTGGGCAATTAAGTTTGATTCAGCAAAGCTTTGTATTAAGAAATTATACTGTTTAAAACTGACTTTTATCTATGTATGAAATGAATAAAAACATGCGTTTGTAACAAAATGTGTACACAATTTTAACCAATGAGATCTCTTGCATGTTCCTTAAGGATTCTCCTATTTGTGGAATCAGACATTATGTCTCTTGAGTAATCTCTTTACTCGTTGTCTATTTTCCATCACAATGCATTCATAATAAGTATAAAAATAAATTAGGAAGAAGATTTGAGATAAATAAAGTGGCTGTAAATTTTTTTTCTTTAAGTGTTATGTCCCTGCCGACAATAGAAATTGATATTCTAGAAGCTCTTTATAGGGCCTATAAAAAAATGACGTTATAACGTCAGTATACATTTGAATTGACCAATGAAAGTCAGTAGGACGTCGTTTTATAGGCACTATAAAAAGCTTCGATATTCTAATCTAACTTACCTCTATAAAATATTTGCAATGCTCTGGATACCTAAAAACAAATATTAATATTATTAAAATATTTTATAACATAGTCAATTTTATTTGATTTTATATATTTGAATTAATTTTGAAGAAAATCAAAAATAAGGGGGGGGGGGGTAGTTTTTTCACTGTACATTACGCCAGAAAGTTGAGTGAGGTAAATCAAGTAAATCTAGTATACCAGAGGGGAAACCTTATTACAGGGATATTCATGTTTTGGGGCATAATTTCCTTATTTATTTATTTATTTTAGTAATTGATGTATCCCTGAACAGAAAATAAGGAGGAGGGGGGCCAGTAAAAGGTTTTAATTTTGTGTGCACAACTCAACTCACTCAACTTTCTGGCGTGTTGTACAGTGAAAAAACTACCCCCCCCCCTTATTTTTGATTTTCTTCAAAATTAAGGGGGGGGTTAAAAACTACCCCCCCCCCTTATTTTTGATTTTTGTCAAAACTAAGCGGGGGGTTAAAAAACTACCCCACCCCCCTTATTTTTGATTTTTGTCAAAACTAAGCGGGGGGGGGGGGTTCGGTGCTCCGGTCTTCACCTGTAAGCAAGCACCAAAAATTCTATAAGATTTCATAAAAATTTTACTTCTATGTTGAAAGTAACGGACTTGCAGACATGCGGATAAACTCTATTCATATAACAGCAACAATTTAAAAAATAGGATCTACTGCAGTTCACGGTAAAATATTGCTGGTAACGAATATTGCTAAAAATCTATGAATTTTAAAGGCTACTAGCTGCCAAACGGCTGAATGTACAGATCATATCAGCACACCATTAATTTTACGCGGTAAAAGAAGGCCTACAAATAATCTGGAATAGCCAAGATCCAATGATGCACAGGGAAATCTTCACTGAAGAAAAAACGCGTAAAATAGGTCTTTTTCGCGCATTTCTCTGCACTGCGAGATAATTCTGCATTATTGATTTATGGCTATTCCAGATTATTGGTAGGCCTTCTCATGCCGCTTAAAACAGTGTGCGGGCATGATCTCTACGTTCAGCCGTTTGGCAGCTGGCAGCCTTTAAAATTCATATATTTTGGCAATATTCGTTACCAGCAATATTTACCGTGAACTGCAGTAGATCCAAAAAATATATTCAATATCTAAACACTTATGTATTAATATTTAAAAAATACTTTTAAAAAGAAATTAATTGATTTTGTATTTATTTGAATAATATTCATTGCTTAATTTTATTGTTTAGAGACATAACTGTTAAATCTATCCCAACAAATTTACAAAGCGTAGATTTTATCTAATTATGATCGGTCCGTCCGACCGTGTTTACTTCCATCTGTCTTAAACTGATAGCTCTTATCATTAATTGAAACAAGTTAAAATTATCCTGTCGAGTTCAAACTTTGCAAGATGGATCTTATAGTTAGCTATGTAGGAAGCGTGGCAAATCTGTAATAATAGCCCGAAAGTCAGTTTTTATACTAATTAAAAATTTTTTGTATTATATAATTATCCTAAGAGTGGGTGATTTATGTTTTACGCATCAGACATTATTTCACAAGAAAAGTTGTTGGCAAAACAGATTTTTAGGTTAAATATATGTTTGTCTACTGTGGATTTGGCAGGGAGGGAGAGGACATTGGGTTGTTAATTACACTAGTCCCAAAAGTTGTAACGTTTTCTTATAAATTGTTGGCATATCAAATTTAAAGTGTTTTAGTTAAGTGTCCAAACGTTTCAACCACTAATTGTAATCTACAGAAGGGGTAATTGTGTGTATTATCATTGGAAATGTATATCAATTTATCTGCTATTGTCTTATCCCTTTAGATCCCTGTGCATTTGGAGTATATTTTGTGAAGTGGAAGTAAGAACTTGAAACAATGCAAATAAAAGATATAAACGTAGGATAAACAAGGATGACAACATCCATAAAAGCGAAGCTCTTAAACGATAGGACAAACGAACATTAACACTTGTACATTGTCATAACTGAATAAGCAGAATATTAATGCCTAAGTCCAAACTAAATTGTAAGTAAATTTGTTGCATAACTTATAAACTACAGAATACTGGTTAAGGGCATTCTTACATTTCTAGCACTTGATTATAGAGATGCTTCGCCTATAAAATTATACTTTGTTGTTCTGGGAATCAGTATTCCAAAAATCAATGAATAGGGTAATTATATCACATAAAAAATTGTTGTCAAAAAAGGAAAAAATCAGAATGTTTTAAATTGAATTACAGGAATCATCATGCCAAGTTTCAAATCAATAGGACAATTCTAAGATGCCCGAATTAACGATGAGAGCTATTCGTTACGAAGGTACGGACAGGTCATTCCCAATTATAGAAAATTTTCGCTTTTAAAAAGAAGAGCTATGTCTGCAAGCTTTTTAATATTTGAGTAGTGCAGCTATTCTATAATTTGAAGCATATATTACTATTATCTCCTCTCTTTTTCTATATTCTTCTTTCTAAAGAAGAATTTAATCCCAAGGAAATTATTTTAGCTTTAATTTTTAAAGACTATGAAATACAGTGTACAATATGGCCATCTCAGTAATGGCAAAATTCCGTTATAAATATATTATAACCTTCCAAAGACCATAAAAAAGGATCATAAAAATAATTGATTATCTATCTTTTTTTTTATGACATCATATGAATTATTTTTGAAAAACTTTGCCCAGTTGATATTTTAAGCTTAAAACAAGACATATAAAACTACTTTTAATTAATAGATAAAAGATGTTGAAGGTATAAATCGAAATATTTAGCAGTGCTACATCATAAACAATGTAGTCCTTGTTTTGTTAGTTTTCTTATTTAGATTTGTTTAACCAAAAGTTATTCCTTTACTATTATTCTGACGTAAAACATGGATGACAACATCCATAAAAGCGAAGCTCTGAAACGGTAGGGCAAACGAACAATTCACACTTGAAGAGTGTCAGAACTCAATAATCAGAATATAAATGTTAAAAGTCAAAAGTAACTTTGTTGAAAAACTGCTTAAATACAGGATAATAAATAAGGGCATGCTTTTATTTTTAAGAATTGATATTTTGTTGTCCTAGGAATCAGTATTCCAAAAATCAAGTCAATTGGTTTATTATAACACATAAAAATTAATTGTTGAAATAGTTAAAAATCAACATGGTTAAAATGGACGTACGGACATTCTGGTAACGATTATAGAGAGTTGCTACGCTTTCTAAATCGTACCTAACTACAACAGGAATCACCATGCAAAGTTTGAAATCGATAGGACAATTCTAACATGACTAAATTAACGTAAAAAGCTATCCGTTCCAGACGGACGGACCTACTCTATTTATAAAAAAGCCTCGCTTTTAAAAAGAAACGTCAACTTTTGATTGAAGGAAAATTTATTTTAGATTTTCCATTTGATTTCAGCTTATATACAGCCACATAAAGACTCAAACTTTAAAGGGGAAAGCTTCTATATAATTTATTCAATATTTTATTTGTATTTTATGACGGATATGTCGGGTTTTTTTTAATCATAGAAAAATCTCAGTTCTTGTAAAGTGTCAAAACTTTGACCAACAAATATTGATTTTGCCAATATGTTTGTAGATTTACATAATTAACAAGGATGACAACATCCATAAAAGCGAAGCTCTTAAATGAAAGGACCTATGAACATACTTGTAGAATTTAAAAAACTGTAAAGCAGAATATAAATGTATAAGTATAAACAAAAATGTAAGTAAATTTGTTGCCATACGATAAGAGCTATCCATTATGGACGGACCGACCGATTTTTACCTTTAAAAATGGTAAAAATCCTCGAAATATAGCAAAGAATAGCGCTAATATTAAGGTAAAGTTTTTAAAGAATATTACTTGAATAAATTTGATGTATTTCTTTGCATGTTTACATACTTGTAAAGCGTTGACGTGACGCTCTGTCGAACATTGGGACCAAAGTTTTACTTTTTATATTACTTTTCAATCATATACAGGGTTACTTTTTTACAAAGGTAGGTGTCTGGTAGAATCCGTAAAGGTTATGTGTTAAAAATTAAAAACAGTAGTAGAACGTAAAAATTAGAAATGTTAACTTTAAAAAAAAATTTGTCTATAGTTCTTTTCAATAAGAAATACACATATTTAGTTAATATTATCGTTCTACTACTATTTTTAAGTCTTAAAACACACACCTTTACGGATTCTACAAGAAACCTACCCCCCTCTTTTCAGATAGTTAAAATTTAGGCAATCCTTTCCCCAATAGTTTTAAGCTATTTTTCTAGCTCATTTTTGCCTCTTCGAATACAGAGCCTCTAGATGCTAGGCCTAAGAGCCTAGCCGCTTTTATTCATAATTTTAAAAAAATACACTTTTAATCACTACGAACTTAATTAAAGACATACCCTGCAAACGCTATTCTAAAGTCAAACTGTCGTTTATTAAGCAATATTAACAAATAATATAGCACATCATAAACTTAAAAATTATGAAAATAATAACAAACAAGATTTAATTATAGAGAAGCTTCGAAACAAAACGAGAAACTTTACCTTGCCTCTACCCAGGGCTCAAAACAAAAATCAGACACATTCGAAAATTCTAAAAGAAAAAATCAGTATTAGTATCATTTAATTTAATTGCGTTCATCCAGGCTGGGATTTTTGCCGGTTGCCGCCTTCAGAAAATTATCCTTATTGTATTTTTTGTGGTACTACCTTAAAAATCCCTGAATTTTGAGTAGAGTAACAACCAACAGACAACCAACACTTTGAATGCACGACATTTCTTGAAATTTTAACTGTGAAATGCATATGTTTTAGTATATAAATTTGGCTCTAAATTTTTACTTTTCATGACACTTGGCTGACATAGCAGCAGTATGTGGTCAAAGCGCTTTGTGCCTTGTGAAACTAGTCCAGCCCGGTAACAAGCGGATAAATTATTATTTACGCTCTACCCCAGTTTAATAGGAATTATTTTTTAAAGAAAATAATCACTTTAGACAATCTTCAGTATTCATTCACTTCCACATATTATCACACTATGTTTCATGTTTGAAGCAGCTTATGGTGTCTATATAAAATTTATCACTGGTAATTCAAAAATACAAAATGGCAAATAAATCAAAGATTAAAGTGTAATTTGTGCTGTAGTGTATCCACACTAAAATGTGATATCAAAGAGAGAGGGGAAAATGGGCTGTTTAATACACTAGTCCTCAAATTTTTTCTATAACGTTTTCTTATTCATTGGCTTACCAACTTTGGGGACTTTGATTAGTTTATTTATGAGTAGAGTGTCCAAATGTTTTAACCCCTAAATTTTATCTGCATCAGGGGTAATTTTGTGTATCATCATTGGGGATGAATATCAATTCTCGGCCATTGTCTTATCCCTTTAGATCCTTGATGTGATATACACATTTATTTTGTTAAACGTGACTGGTTTTGACATGATTTTTAGATATTGGAATATTATTATAATTTACTTTTATTACCCAAAACTTACCTACGTCTACACTGGAAGCTTAACTTTTTATTATCAAAAAGTCCACATAAAATGCATTATTAAATTTTTAATTGATTTTTGGATTATTGATTCTCAGGACGATAATTCATGATTTTTATAAGCGTAGACTCTCTATAATTAATTTTACTCTATTTTTGTTTTATGTAAGTTGGTCCCTTTGTCTAATAAATAATTAAGTAATGATTATTGATGTTATATATATATGTGTTTTTCATTGTTAAAATTTTAGTTATTAAATCTCATAAAACTTTAAAAATAGACTAGAAATAAATAAAATTGAAGTTTTAAAGTAAATTTACGTAACTTTTTTTAAAATTGGCCAAAGATATTTTCTTTGAACAGATATCATATCAAAAGGTATTTAATGTAGCATAAACAATTATTTAGAAAATTTTAGATTTTAATGGATTTTTTTACACTTCAATGGTAAAATTTATCTAAAATTAAAAAAATATTTTTTAAGTGGAGCACGATTTATTTAAAGTTTTTCTTTGAAAACTTTAAAATCACTTTATATTCAATTTTACTAAAAATTCAAAGATACGTTTTTTTCTAAACAGTTTAAAATGCGCCCTCACAGTTCATGATTTAGTGTGAGCAAGCAGCTAGGGGAGAAAATTTGAACTTGAAATTTTTAAACTTAATTTTCTCAAAAAATTATTTTGTTGGATTTTCTGTAAATTTACCAGAAATAAAATCTACACATCATGCTTAGCTAAATAGCATTGTCAAGATTAGAAATTTCAAACTTAATCTTTATAGTAATGAACTTGAAAATGTTTATAAACATATTTTCATATTTTTTCATGAAACATATATTCCTACCTAATTCAGTTTCATTCAATGAGCAGTTTGTGCAATCATTTGAACCTTCTTCATTGTACAGGTACCCAGTAACCAATAATCCTGAAAAAATAGTACAATTATGTTAACCTTTTTATTGTATAGATGCCCAGTAACCAATAATCCTGAAAATAACAGTACAATTATTTGAACCTATATATTGTATAGATACCGAGTAACCAATAATTCTGAAAAAAATAGTACAATTATTTGAACCTATCTACTGTATAGATACCCAGTAACCAATAACATTGAAAATAATAGTACGATTTTTTTAACTTATTTATTGTATAGATACCCAGTAACCAATAACATTTAAAATAATAGTACGATTTTTTTAACCTATTTATTGTACAGATACACACTAACCAATAATCCTGAAAATAATAGTACAATTATGTTAACCTTTTTATTGTATAGATGCCCAGTAACCAATAATCCTGAAAATAATAGTACAATTATGTTAACCTTTTTATTGTATAGGTACATTGTAACCAATAACACTGAAAATAAACATACAATCATTTGAAACTATTTATTGTATAGATACCTAGTAACCAATGATCCTAAAAATAAAAGTACAATTATTTGAACTTATTTATTGTATAGGCACCCAGTGACCATTAATCCTGAAAATATTAGTACAATTATTTGAACTTATCTATTGTATAGATACACAGTAACCAATAACACTGAAAATAAACATACAATCATTTGAACCTTTTTATTGTATAGATACCTAGTAACCAATGATCCTAAAAATAAAAGTACAATTATTTGAACCTTTTTATTGTAAAAACCAATAATCCTGAAAATAATAGTACTCCTTTTTATTGTATAGGTACACACTACACAGTAACCAAAAACACTGAAAATAAACATACAATCATTTGAACCTATTTATTGGGTTCCACGACAAACGTAGGAGTCCCAAATGTAGGAGTGGAAAAACATTGGAGTAGACAAACGCAGGAGTCCCAAACGTCGGAGTGGGACAAACGCAGGAGTGGGACAAACGTCAGAGTGGACAAACGCAGGATTTTTGGGACAAACGTCGGAGTGGACAAACGCAGGAGTCCCAAATATTTTTTTCAATTTTGAATTTTTCTTTTATTTTTTATTTTTTTTCAATTTTGATTTTTTTTTTCAATTTTGAATATGTTTGTCCACTCCGACGTTTGGGACTCCTGCGTTTGGGACTCTTGCGTTTGTCCACTCCGACGTTTGGGACTCCTACGTTTGGGGTAGGACCATTTATTGTATAGAAGCCTAGAAACCAATGATCCTAAAAATAAAAGTACTATAATTTGAACCTTTTTATTGTATAGGTACACAGTAACCAATAACACTGAAAATAAACATACAATCATTTGAACCTATTTATTGTATAGATGCCCAGTAACCAATGATTCTAAAAATATCAGTCCATTTATTTGAACCTTCTTCGTTGTAAAGGTACCCAGTAACCAATAATCCTGAAAATATTAGTACAATTATGTTAACCTTTTTATTATATAGATGCCCAGTAACCAGTGATCCTAAAAATATCAGTCCATTTATTTAAACCTTTTTATTGTATAGATACCCAGTAACAATAATCCTGAAAATAATAGTACAATAATGTTAACCTTTTTATTGTATAGGTACACAGTAACCAATAATCCTGAAAATAAACGTACTATAATTTGAACCTTTTTATTGTATCGATACACAGTAACTAATAATACTGAAAATAATAGTACAATTAATTGAACCTTTTTATTGTATCAATACACAGTTACCAATAATACTGAAAATAATACAACAATTATTTAAGACTCTTTCCAGTATGGATTCGAAACCAACTAATATCCAGTATATAAAAGTGGTTCTCATCCACACTAAAAAAACTATGTATCATATCTTATTATATCCATTTATATGAATATAAAAATGTACAATACAATTATAAAATCAAAACTAGTTTAATAGTACATTTTTATATCTGTAGAAAGTTCAATGCGATAAATAGCTATTACTGTATTCTTACCCAAAACCAATAAATCTAAAAATATTAATACAATTATTTAAACCTATCAATTGTATAGGTACCAGTAAACAATAATCATGAAAATAATAGAACAATTATTTGGACCTATCTATTGTATAGATATACAGTAACCAATAATCCTGAAAATAATAGTACAATTATCCAAACATATTTATTGTATAGGTACCAGTAACCAATGACCATGAAAATAAAGGTACAACTCTTTTAATCCATGTATCTTTTATATACCAAGTAATCAATAATCCTGAAAATTATAGTACAATTATTTGAACCTTTTAATATTGTGTTAACCAGAAACAAAATTATAAAATTATTTGAATTATCATATTATATTATTACCATAGTTACCCATTAACTAACAATTTTGATTATTTATACCGTAGTTACTCATTAACTAACAATTTTGAAAAAAAATAGTACATTTTTTAAAGGAATTCTATAAACATTACTAGAAAGTCCTCTTTAGAGAGAGAGAATAGTTATTTCTCGCATCGTATTATAAACGGCTTTCTGCGGATATAGAATATATAGCCCGTGCCTTCGGCACCTCGGGGCAAAAAAAAATGTTTTTGATCTTATAATTGTACATTTTTATATTTTTAGAAAGCTGGATATAATACGATGCTAGACATAGTTTTTTCGTATGGATGAGAACCGGTTCCTATCCACCTGATTCGAATGAATACGAATACGAGAAAATACTTTCTCGTATTCATTTGAATCCGGTGGATAGGAACCGGTTCTCATGAATACGAAAAAACTATGTCTAGCATCGTATTATATCCAGTTTTCTACGAAAGCGTAGCAACTCTATAATCATTACAAGAATGTCCGCACGTCTATTTTAAACATGTTGATTTTTTTACTTTTTTAACAGCTAATTTTTATATGATAGAATTATTCGATTGATCTGATTTTTAGATACTGATTTCTAGGATAACAGAGTACAATGTTATAAGCAAAGCATTTTTTAACAGCTAATTTTTACATGGTAGAATTATTCGATCGATCTGATTTTTGGATACTGATTTCTAGGATAACAGAGTACAATGTTATAAGCAAAGCATCTCTTTACTCAAGTCCTAAAAATGTAAGCATGTCCTTAAACATTACCCTGTATTAGCGCAGTTTTTCAACAAATTTGCTTTAATTTTGTTTCTCTAATTTTATACATTTACATTCTGATTATTCAGTTATGGCACTCTACAACTATTAATGTTCGTTTGTCCTACCGTTTCAGAGCTTCGCTTTTATGGATGTTGTCATCCTTGTTTAAACTAGAATTAAAGATTTTAGAATGTTGAATCAGGGATAAGACAATGGTCGATAAATTGGCGTCCATCCCAATTGGTGATACATAAAACACCCCTTCTGTAGATTAAAATTATTGTTTGACCGTTGAACCTTAATAAAATAACCAATAAAAATTCAAAAATTGTAAAGCTAACGAATAAGAAAACGTTATTATAAGACTTATAAGACTAGTGTAATAAACAGCCCATTGTCCCGTCTCTCTCTGATGTTGAATAATCATCCTAGTTCCTACTTATCTACCAAGGCAGCGAAATATGTGCATTAGTTCTAACTTTATATTAGATTAATGAAATTTTGACACTGAATCTTCACATATATGCAACTTTCAGGACACAATAAAAACTGTCCCGAATTTGTATTAATTTTGAGGAACACGACTCCAGTGACGTCATATTTTTCTTTCCCGAAAAAGGGAAGGGGGGAAGAAAATCTCTTCAAAAGAGATGGGGAAAACCCCCTTTTCTCCCATCTCTTTTTTCTTCCCCCCTTCCCTTTTTTTCTTTCCCCCTTCCCTTTTTCGGGAAAGAAAAATATGACGTAACTGGAGTCGTGTTCCTCAAAATTAATACAAATTCGGGACAGTTTTTATTGTGTCAACTTTCAGTCTTTAAATAAGATTATTTTTTGATTAAAAATATGAAATATTATTAGTGATATTTTTCTTTTTTTCCTCGTTTTAAGAAAACTTTTCCATAACAAAAGGTTTCATATTTTTCTTAAGCTTTATTTCTTGTAATCAGTGCAACTACTTCGTAACTAGGCACGGTCGTATATCCATCTTAAAATTAGTGTTTTTCTCAATTATAGAAGAAGAAAACATGGAAGTTTTTATAGTTTCTATAAAATATGACGTCATATTGGCCTACCCCACCCCCAATTATTTAAAAACAAATTTAAAAATAACAGGAAATTTTTTTAAATTTTTTGTCAGGTTGGATTATGTTAAGTACAGGATAGCCTTCCGGGATAAGGGTAACAATGACATAGCTCTCGCAGGAATTGAACCCCCTGGAAGAGGTTAGGCATAAAAGAATAGAAATATCTCCTTAACTTTATATTAAATTAAGGGGAAGAGTCTTCGACCATAACTTTAAAGAAGATAACCATTTTGAATATGGAATTTTGAACTTGACACATAAATATGGGGGGATGATGTTGATAAATTCATGGTTCATTGTCATATCCCGGCATCCATGAAGTTTCTTGGATATTTGCTTTAACTTGTAAGGATCAATTAGTTTTATAGAGAAATCAGTAGTTGTCTGGGCTCTCACAAATACTGAATCAAACAAACACTTCAAATAAAAAAAAAATCTTGAAATTTGTTTGCTATAAAATAAACTTTATGATCAGAATTTTGAAAGTTTTCCTTGAGATAATCTTATTTACCTCAAATAACAACAAAAACGTTAAAAAAAAACGTTATTTTTTAAAATTCAAAATAATCAAGATTTGGTACTTTTTTACTTGCTATCCTATGATATAAAGTATTATTATATATATAAACACAGTTTATTTCTTTAACATTTTTATTGATGTAATACAATTGTTTTACTATTAAAATAGATCATCAGTTCCAATTAAGATGTATAAAATAAGAGTTAAAAAAATATATGTCCTTGCATTTTGAATCCTTTTAATAGTAGTAAGGTTATTTTGTCATAAGCTAAAGATCTTAGAAAATACTGGTCTGACCTCCCCTAAAGGCAAGAGTCCAAGCAACTAGTGTACTTATAAAGATGAAATGATGTAAAATAATATATGAGTTGGATGTGTGGAAGTATGACAGCGTTTGAAAGGATTGTCTTGTTTATTTTTCATTTTAAGGTACCTACACATTTATAAAAGTGTAACTTTTCCATTTTTAAAAGCGAACCTTTTCTATAAGTAGGGTCGGTCCGTCCGTAAGTCCGTAACGGTTAGCTCTTTTCTTTATTTTAGAATTGTTTTATAAGTTTTCGTAAGTTAAATTATCCGATTCATCTGATTTCTGGAATACTGATTCCTATTGCAACAAGGTATAATATTATGAGCGAAGCATCTCTATAATCAAGTCCTGAAAATGTTAGTATGTCCTTGTTAAACAGAATCATGTATTTAACAAGTTTTGTGACAAATTTACTTTACAATTTTAATATGTTTGATATCCTGCTTATTTAGTTCTGACACTCTACAAGTGTTAATGTTCGTTTGTCCTTGTGGATGTGTCATCCTTGTTAAAGTGTGATTGTTTGTGACTGACAACACATTTTATTAAATTTTGTAGTCAAGTAGTTAAAAACAAGATACATCATTGTAAAAAAATGTATTCAATAATATGCCAGCCATGACCTCTTATAATTAATGCCTTATAGTCGAGATAATAAATGCTATCTGAATAATTGTTTGTGAAGTTTGGTTAGACCACCCCTTATTATAATTGGGAGGAGGGTCGGGGATGATTCGCGGCACGATTAAGTACAGTACATAATTTGTACTAATATTTAAGGAACGGTGTATAAAAAAAGTAACGGAATTTATGTCTGTAGCTTAAGATCTCACTAGCTGCTTCAACGATATGATCCTCCTTAACAGTGAAGATTCTTATAAGTCCAGGAAAGGCTGATAACTTTTGGAGGGGAGCTCACCTTAACTACGTAAATAACCCTGCCCCCTTCCCAAAAAAAGAAAGATTTCTAAAACTTTTGAAACCTTAAATTAAAAGTGATGGGTCGACTTCCCCCCACCCTTATTTCTCTCAAATGCCCCTAGAAGCCTCTAGTATCATAAAAGGTTCTTAAAATAAATATTGAATTACTTTCAAAACCAATATTTAGGTATTAATTGCCATTGTACTCTTTAAACATACGTCCATTCTAGGTTTTTAGGGTGGATGTCATTCATATTGTTGGTATTTGACAGAATCTGCATCTAATTTTTGACAGCTAGCTCCATCCACATTTCATAAACTTTACCTCATTCTTTACAATCTTAAATATCATGAAAGTCCCACTGTGCAATTTAGTCAACAAGGAAACACGGATGACAACATCCAGAAAGAGTGATACACAAAAAAATCATGGACATTATGGAGAAAATTACGTATCCTCCATAAAAAAATTATTTTATTATGTGGCTTGACTGACGGACTAACAGACAGGGTAAGTTGTATACGGAATGCTTTTTGGAAAGGGTATCTTCATAAAAAAAATAGCAATCTAGCTTCAATAGCAGCTGAGTAAAAAACCTTTCCCACAGAACGTTAAGGACTGACTTACAAACAAAGTGAATTATAAGGTAGCTTCACTACAAAAAAAAATAATGAAAATAAATACTGAAAGAGTTATTCAGGAAAAATAAAGAAAATTTGAATACAGATTTTGATTCCAAGAAAAAAAGAATGGACTGAAAACTAGCATAAATTAAAACACCCTTAAACCATAAAGGGACCTATGTTAAGCTTCCCTAAAATTCACTATTACTTAAGTGTATAGTCTCTTTCGTGGCAATGCCTCTTACAGGGCGTCTCGTCGTATTTTCATTATAGCTTTTCACTATTTCTAGCCCCTGCGGGACCAATTGCCTAACCCTATTACCTATCAAAGGCTAATGTAAAAATACGACGAAACGCCCCGTAAGATGCGTTGTCACGAAAGGGACTATACCCCTACTTTATATGAAACACTAGCGTCTAAGCCCCTAGAGACCTCCAGGGACACGTAAAATTGTTTCTTTTCAATCTATTTTTTTAGCGAATTGCAAATTTGTCCGCAGGGCAGCGTTTTTTATCTTTTTTGTCGATTTCTATGGGGAGGGTGGTTGTACCCTCCCTCAAAATAGTTATAAACCTTACCGGGACCTATGAGAAGCTACCCTGTTAAGGAGAAACCGATCTTTTCAGCGGTTAGCGATATCCTTCGTTACAAACAAACAGACAAACAATCAGACAGACAGACATCGTTCTACTTTGTATTATAGATGATAGTACTACAGATATCAGACTGTACTTACATAGAGACAGTTGACAGAGACATATTTGACCAAATAATATTTTTTTGGACACTAGGTATATATATGTATATATATATAATTATTTTTATTAGCGAAGCTACTCTATAATTCACTTTGTCCGTCAGACCGTAACGCTATGGGAGAAAGGTGGTTTTCTCAGCTCCTATTCAAGTTAGACATCTAAAATTTTTAGTGAAGATTCCTTTGATATATGCCCATCTAATCTATACATTGTTTTGTCCATCTGTCCTAGACTTTTAAGTTTTAGTGATTTAAAGGTTGCGTGATTTTAAAGGTTTCGTGATTTCCTTATTCTATCAAGGTTAATGTTATTGTATGTCACTGCTTTATAGTAAATTTTTTCCCCATATCCATTCATCATTTTTGAGCTTTGCTACTTATGGATGTTGTCATCCTTGTTTACTGACGTAAAGATTGAGACAAATAATTTTTCTATGGTATCCTGATAATGTCAACTTTAAGAGCGTCAGAACTGAATAAACATAATATAAATGTACTAGCGGCTTCGCCCCTAGCCTCTAGGGGCTTCGCCCTATATAGTTATGGGAAGTCAACCCTGCTTAAAAGAAATATTCAAAAAAATTATTCTTTGTTTAATTACTCTGTGGTAAAATTAAACCCAGGCTGTGCGCTTTATGCACAAAAATTTTAATTTGTACAAATTAAACCCAGGTTGTTTGCCGTATACACAAAAATTTCAATTCGTAAAAATTGAACCTAGGTTGTTCGCATACACAAAAATTAAAATTTAAAAAAATATTTAATTTTTTTTGGGGGGGGGATTCATGGGGGCTTCGCCCCATGTTGCAATGGGGTTCCCCCACCCCAATTACTGGTTTTTGTTTACAAAAATTAAAAAAAATTAAAAAATTTTGGAAGTGGGGATATTTTCATTTTTGGGGGGGTTGGGGTGTCCCACCCCCCAAGAAAATAGCTTAAAACCACCAGAGGACCAGTAGGTATATTCCCAGAAGGGTAGAGCCAAATTTGATCAGCAGTTACTGAAAATTTACCAAAAATGTAAAAAAAAAAATTTTTGGGGGTGGGTTTTTTATTTTTTGGGGGGGGTTGGGGGTGTCCCACCCATCAAGAAAATAGCCTAAAACCACCACAGGACCAGTAGGTATATTCCCTGAAGAGTAGAATCCGATCGGTTCAGTGGTTACCGAGATCTTAAGGGACAGACAGACGGACAGACAGACATCAAGCTACTTTCTATTATAGATAAGTAAACAAAAATGTTAGAAAATTGTTGAAAAACTGTGTAAATACAGGATACTATTTCAGGACATACTTACATTTTTAAGACTTAATTAAAGAGATGCTTTGCTTATAACATTGAACATTGTTTTAATAAGAATCAGTATTTCAAAAATTAGATGAATATGATAGTAATATCACATAAAAAATTGCCAAAAAGGTTTTAAATGGACGTACGAACTATCTGGTAAAGATTATAAAGTTTCTACGCATCCTAAATCGTACTTAACTGTTATAGGAATCATCATGCAAAGTTTTAAATTGCTAGGACAATCCTAACCTTTCTAAGTAAATCCGGAGATACGGACGGACGTATGGACTTACCAAACCTAATAATGAAAAGCTTAACTCTGATAGATTGATGTTGTTTAAAATAATGTTGTGATAATTAAGAAAGCAAGAATAATACAAGGTTGAATTTTCATGAGGGCGAATAATAAAATTGGATAATGGAAAGAAAACGAAGTAGCGGGTTTCGTCGTATTTTCACAGTAGTTTTTTATTTTATTTTATATTAGGTTAGGTAAATGTTAATGATTGCCCCACAGGGTTAGGAAATTGGCCACGAAGGGTTATAGTTCTCCATAGGGACTAGAAATAGGAGAAACATCACTGTGAAAATACGACGAAACTCGCCACTTCTTTTTCGTTCCATGGTCCATTAATTTAATAAAATAAGATAAAAACTTTTAATTTATAAAAAAAAATATTGTATATTCAATTCCAACCAAAAATTATGAAAATAACTATTAGATAAAAGTGTTTTTAATCGAACAAAAGCCTTTAACATTTATTTTAATATGCAATAACGAACAATCACAAAGTATAGAAAATAGACTATATAAGTTTGAAGGAATTTTAATTAATATAATAGATTTGAAATCTGCATAAAATTTTAAGGGTTTTTTATTAAATTCGTTTTTTATTTAATTCTTTATTTAACGGCGCAAATACGATTTAAGTTAATTTATTTTGACCAATAGGAAAGCTAGATTGAAACCTACCCGCGCTCTAATTGGTTGAATGATGTACGACACTTAAGCTTCTCCAATCAGAGCGCAGATAGTTTTCAATCCACCAATCACAGATGTCAAAATTAATTAACTTAAATCGTATTTGCGCCTTTAAATAAAGAATTATATAAAAAACGAATTATATAAAAAAAACCTTAAAATTTTATGCAGATTTCAAATCTATTATATTAATTAAAATTCCTTCAAACTTATATAGTCTAATAGAAAACCTTTCCCTTTTTAAGTGATAAAACTGCTACATATGCTACATGTTGTATAAAGTGCATTTTGGCGCTTTCACACAAATCACTTTGTTGAGCACGAATACCCCCCTCACATTCTTTGTGTCTGGTTAGGTTAGGTTATATTAGGTACTAGCTGGGTAGCACCTCAAATTTGTAAACCGCATGTAAAGGTCCTGCAGAATTAGGGTGCCCTAAAGTTTTAGGCATAAGAAAAAAACAACCCACCCCCTACCTATTTTTTTAAATTTAATAAAAAAAATAAGGAGGTGGGGGGGGGGGTATTAATGCTGAACCGGCATTTTGTGTGAATGCAACACATGCATTTCCGTACACTTTAATCAAAATTAATATTTTGTTTGACTTTTGGTACACACTAGAAAATCCAGAGATAAGCAATGGCTGATAAATTGATGTTCATCCCCAAAAATAATACACATATTCACACTTTCTCTAAATTACAAATAGTTTTTGAAACGATTAAACACTCAGCTAGCTTAATAAGCCAACCAATCAAAATCCAATAAAAATCCCCAAAATTGATACACCCACAACTAAACGTAAAATAAAACTTTGGGGACTAGTTTAATACACAGCCAAATGTCCCCGACCCCCCTGAGAAAGATTTTTAACGAAAATTATATCAGGGATTCGCCAAGCGGGTTTAAAGTTGAGGCTTATGCACGGCTACGGGCATAAGCCTCAAATAAAGGACAAATAAGGAATAGTAGAGAAAAGTATTTAATTTTATATGTATATCATGCAATTGAGATTGGGTTTAGGTCTCTAAATTCATATCTTTCTTTACAACTCCATTTATTCGAAATTGATCATGGAGCTCCTACACAAAAACGCGGCAATTCGCACGCATTTACCTGGAAGGACGAGGAGAATCCAAACCACCAGGAGAATGAGTCTCATCTTGTTTCTCTCCACAAAACTGGTTCTCCTCTCGTGCTCCGGGAAGGCGGGCAGCGGAGAATTCATTGGCTGTTTACACATCACGTAATTTGACGCCTTCAGGGGCTATTACCTAAAATAGATAGATAAATGAGAACATAAAAATTTAAAAATATTAACAAATTTTTTTCCAGTGTATTTTAGTTTAGATTACATTATTTAAGACTATGGAGAAAGCCACAGGGTTAGATCTTCCAGTAGAGGATAGAAATAAGTATTTTTAAGGTTAAAAATAAGGTAAGGGGAGATGGATGGTCCATTTTTAGGTTAGTGGGGTTTTTCAGCATAAATTGTATGACAGTAAAATGACAGCTTTTGTTTGATTTTATTTAAACTGGCTTAAAATTTATTTTTCTAATTCTAACTTTAATGTTGTACACCTACGCTTTGTGTACACTTAAAATAAATTCACCCTGAACCAAATGTACAAACATTTCTCTTGCTAAATTTTTAAAATAAGTGTAATTTTTTGGCAATATTCTGTAAAGTTGGGTGCAGGCTTCCAATCAAATGCGCTTATTAGGTCAAAATGTTATTAACTTTGACCAAACACTAGTTTAATTAAACGCATAATTAAAAACAGTCTGACCTAATAAGCACGTTTGAATGGTAGCTTGAATTCAACTTTACAGAATATTGCCATAAAAATCACGCTCTTAGTCCGCATTAACATAGATAGGAAAAATTCTTAAAAATATAATAACTCGAGATTAACTTCTTTATAAATATTCAAAACTTGGATGACAGCATCCATAAAAGTTTTAAAAATTAGACGGAAAGTAAACATTGACAAACGCATAGCGACCTTTTAGTACACCAGTCCCCAAAGTTTTAAAATTAAGTTTTCTTATTCTTTGGCTTAATAACTTTGGGGACTTTTGTAGAAATTTGATTGGTGGGTCAATAAAGTTGAGTGTCCAAACGTTTCTACCGCTAATTGTAATCTACAGAATGAGTAATCTTGTGTATCATCATTGGGGAAGTAAATCAATTTATCGACCACTGTCTTATCCCTTTAGAGCTCCGAACTGCACATCAAATGATGAGCTATCGCTCTATCATTTTAAAGCTTTATTGTTAATCTAGTGTAAATAACTCATTAAATATACTTATAAATGTGATCATAGGTTGATACTTGATGTACCTTATGACACAGAAAGTATAATCCATTATGTACTATTATTCAAAAATATTCCCAGCTCTTTTCATCTTGTTAAAAAGTTATAAAGTTTGCTAAAATTTTCTCCCCAATTTTCCTTGCTCTCCCTCCATAAATTCACCTTGCATTTCCGGTAAGGTCCCTTTGATTGAAGAGTGGACCACGAAAACCACTACCAACCCCCAACCCCCTTCTCCTACCAACCTTCAGCTCCATTATTTAATCTTTTTTCTAGTATTCATTCGAAATCGATTAATATCCGGTGGATTAGAACCGGTTGTCATCAATACAAAAAAATTATGTCTAGCATCGTATTTTAAACAGCTTTCCGCGGATATAAAATGTACAATTATAAGATTAAAACCAGTTTATGTAGCCCTGAAATGCCGAGACGCGAGAAATAAATGTTTTTAAACCTGTTTTAGACCCTGCGGGAAATTCTAACCCTGCTTTTCCCTAACATTACTGAGTAGTAGAGTAAAACTATAGAGGAAGAAGGGGCTAAATAAATGTATGTCCCCTTCCCGAGGACCCTATGCCGACTTTCAATTGGGTCCTTGGAATTCAACCAATAGTGTCAGGAATACTAACATAGCCAAGTCGCTGCAAAAGAGCAGAAAGCAATTTGCTAGCAGACGAAAAAAGTTTCCAACAGGGGAACCAGGTGGTTGTCTAATTATACATCTCTATTTATAGAAATATTCTTGAATATTATAAACTTTTCAAAAATTCTAAATTAGAAGATTTTGGTTTATATTGTGAGGGTATATTGTCAGAAAATGTGTCAAAATATAAAGATGTGCATTTCATACATTTGAACATATATCATCAATTGAATCAGCGCTCTTTTAAGAATTTCAGTGTAAGAATTTTTAAACTGTGCTTAGCTTTGAATTATATATTTTTCTCTGAAGAAAATAATATTTGTGTGATTATGTAAAAAAAAAACTTACTGAAAATTCTATAGATATGTTCGTAATTTAATGCAAATTAATCCTATACCATAATAGACAGTTGTCCGCGAAAAAAAAACATTAAAGAATAAATTTCTTATTGGTATTCTATTAATCGGATTTTGTGTCATATTAAAGTACTATTTGTAGGAAAAATATTGTTTTAAAGATTGCGCCAAAAAAATAGATAGTAATTTCTTGTTTGAATTTTATTTCAGGGAAAAGACATTAGACCTGAAACAAATCTTTTATAAACACGTCCTAACATTCATTGGCTTAAACTTTTTTTTAAATTAGCAGTGTCCATGGTTTTCAACCAATAATTTTATCTATAGACAGGTTAATTTTGTTGATTTTAATTGATGATGTCAATTGTCTTCTTCCTTAACATACTATTATCCAATCGCTACCTGCACTATAAATCACCCATGGAGAGAGGGGACAATTGGCTGTTAATTACACTAGTACCCAAAGTTTTATAATAACGTTTTTTTATTCATTGACTTAAGAACTTTTGGGACTTATACTAAATTTTTATTGCTTGGTTTATTAAGTCAAGTGTTCAAACGTTTCAACCACTAATTTTGAAGAAGGGGTAATTTTATGTCTCATCAATGGGGATGTACATGAATTTAGCGGCCATTGTCTCAACCCTTTAGATCCCTTAAATTTTCTACTTCAACTAAAAAATACTTAGTTTGCTACTTATTGACAAAATTGTCCTTGTATTAGAATGAATAATGTCGAGGAAAATGACGAAAAATTTGCACAAATGCACTAATGTAATATTTAATATTATATTTGAATTATGTTTTCATATTTTCTTCAATCATATAAATTTTCCCTTTGCATTATTTTATGAAACATTTTTTTAAACAAGGATGACAGCATCCATACGTAGCGAAGCAACTTAACCAATAGAAATCTAGAAATAGAAAGAATAGCCGTCCTAATGACCGATAAATCGATGTACATTCCCAATTATGATACAAAAAATACCTCTTCTGTAGATTACAAATAGTGTTTGAAACGTAATTTTTAACATAGGGGATGTAAATCAATTTATCAGCAATTGTCTTATCCCTTTAGATTCCTGGTTTAATGTACTATAGCCTCCTTATTTTATATTATAAGAAAAAATAAGAAATAGTTTTTTTGTATATTTACTTTGTCACTGTAAAAAAGCATTAGGTCAAAAAAGCATATTAAAAGGATATGTTAACAATAGCAATAGATAAGGTTTTTTTTCTTGATGTGTGTAAGTGATAAATAAATAATACATTTAATATCTGGAACTTAATATAATATATTGTTAAGATGTCAACATAAGCAAAAAAACGCATATTAAAGCAGGGAGGAAGGGGTCAGTGTGCTATTTATTTCACTAGTCCCCAAAGTTTTATATTAAAGCTTTCTTATTTGTTAGCTTAACAACTTTGAGGTCATATATTGAATTTTGATTAATTGGTGCATTCAGTAGAGTGAACAAACTTTTCAATTGTAATCTACAGAAGGGATAATTTTGTGTATCATCCTTGGGAATGCATATCAATTTATCGGCCATTGTATTATCCATATAAATCAATGATAGGTCATATTATAATTGTACATTAAAGAACTGATTGCATATAACAATTTTTTTTAAATTTTGGTTTTTCAAAAAGTTATATTATTTGCTGTATATTCAAAATTGGCATTGCATTGGAAAAAATTGGAGGCCATCTTAAAAAATAATTGAAATAATTAGTTGCAAAAAAATTCCTAAACAAAACAGTATTTGAAAATCCCATTATAACCTAACCCAGCCTGACCTAAAGAAATAAATAAACAAACAAAAAACTACCCCCCCCCCTCTCTCATTTTCAATTTATTTCAAAAATAAAATATGGGTCTCTGTGCTTAACAAGGCCCTTTACAGGAAAAAGCCCATATTACAATACTCTTTATTTTAACATTGTACTACGACGCTCCTAAGAAAGTTGAAATCCTTGTTTATTTGGAGTTAATCTATTTCTTGTATAAACAGAGTTAAGTACTTTTTATTTTTTTTCTCTCTCATCTTAACCTTATATAGAACAAGGATGACAACACCCAAAAAAGCGAAGCTCTGAAACCGTAGGACAAATGAACATTAACACTTGAGTAGAGTGTCAGAACTGAATAATCAGAATTTTCACATATTCATAATATATCAGAGTATACCAAAAATCAGATCAATCAGATAATTTTATCACATAAAAATTTGTTGTTAAAAAGTTAAAAAGCAACATGTTTAAAATAGACGTACGGACTTTCTGGTAAAGATTATAGAGTTGCTTCGCTTTCTAACTCGTACCCAACTCCTATAGGTAAGAATCATCATGCAAAGTTTAAAATCGATTGGACAATTTTAACATGCCTAAATTAACAAAAAAGAGCTGTCCGTTACGGACGGACGGACCAACACTAATTATAGAAAAGCCTCGCTTTTAAAAAGATCATTATAGCAATTTCACTTAAATTAGAAATGAACCACCAATAAACCTTTTGATTAATACTTTTCAGATGCTCCAAAGCTCTTTATAGTGTCTATGCAAAAATGACGTCATACAATACAAATGACCAATGTTAGGCTAATATACATTTTAATTGATCTATGGTAGGCCAGTAGACGTAATTTTTTATATGTACTACTAGAGTTGGCTCGATATAATTATCTCCCTATTGGCTAGTTTTCTATATGCATATCTATTTCTCAATAAATCTATTTTCCTCACCCGGCATTACTATCTAAAAGAAAGTAAATATTTAATAATTTAAATGATTTTTAAAAGATTTTTTTAAATTATATTTTTTTCTTTACATTACCATCACCAAAGGGTTAATGATGATGATTACAATTTTAGTTTAATATTTGAACACACAAAATGTCGCCACAATCGAATTCTTTTAAAACATAGTTTTCTTAAATTTATCATATTATAAATTTAAATTTTCTTTTTTATAATTAGAAATTAAATACATCAATATAAGGTAAATAGCAACATGAAATGAAAAAAATGAATTTATTTTTAATAAAGTAAAATAATGGGTCTTATCGTTCTGGGCAATGAGAGTTTATTATGGATTATTGGAGCACTATGAGTTTTAATCATATATTTCTTGGAAAACTTGAGCTCGTTTATAGACATTTATTTCCTATATAGATCTGACATGGATCTTGAAGCAATTAAGCAGGCCGTTTTGTACATGTTAAAAATTGGAAGATTTCATTAAATAAAAGTAATTGCAAATATACTTAGTAAATAAATAGCTGCGCTTGTATCATATTAGGTTAGATTTAGTATAAGGACTATACGAGACCTGTAGATCTATGACCTTGCAAGGGCCCGTAGGGGCTATATATATGTTCTACAAATATGACAAAAATAAGGGAAAGGGAGGGTGATCGGTGGTGGACTTTTCTGTTCATGGTACCATACCACTATTTCTTTTAGTCTGCTTCTTGGTTTTATTATATACCTTACTAGCGGCTACGCCCCTAGAGGCCTCTAGTGGCACTTTAAATGTTTTTGTTTGTTAAAGTTAATTTTTTATGTACGATACCACCTTATTTGACGTTGAAGTCTCCCCTAAATTTTTAAAAATTTCGATTTTTTTGTCATTTCTCTTGGGAGGGTGGTGGTACCCTCCCCCAAAATAGTTATAAACCTTTCCGGGACTTATGAGAAGCTACCCTGTTAAGGAGAACCCGATCGGTTCAGCGGTTAGCGAGATCCTTCGGTACAGACACACAGACACACAGATACACACACAGACATCCTGTTACTTTAGTATAAGGATAATATGAATTGAAGTTTGGTGTCTTTTATATCAATTTGCGATATGAGTAATAGTGTTATCTTTATACTAGCGGCTTCGCCCATAGCATCTAGGGGCTTTGCCCCAAGAGGTGATTAAAAAAATTAATACCTCTGGTGCTGCCACCACTAATTTCAAATAATTAAAAAGATTTGTCACACCCCTCAAGAAAATAGCCTAAAACCACCACAGGACCAGTAGGTATATCCCCTGAAGAGTAGAATCCGATCGGTTTAGTTGTTACCGAGATCAAAAGGGACATACTTACGAACAAACGGACAGACATCAAGCTACTTTGTATTATAGACAATAGAATGTTTGTCGGTGCATGTGTCTGAAGCAAAAAATATCATAATCTGCTGAACCGATAATGTCTTCTAAACGGCTGAACCAATCAGTCTACAATTTTCAAAAATGTATTCATGTCTAATTATTTATTGGTTTTTAAATTATCATTAGTTTGTAGATTTTTATTCTTGTTTATGCCTAGTTTAAATTAAATTGATACTGAGTCTGCTACGTCAGAGTTTTTAGTTATGTCTGCAGTGTAAGCTGTTTAATAGATACAAATCTTAAATAATAACACGTCAAAACTAAGGATTTTAAAATTTATACCTAAGGCTAATATATTATTATATATAAGGGAAAAGGAGTGTGTCCTGTCCGCCTACATAGCTAAAACCATGACAGGACAATTAGGCATGTTCCCTTAAAAGTAGAACACATTCGATTCATTGGTTACCAAAATTCAGACAGACAAATATACAGAAAATTGTTCTACTTTGTATTATTTATAATCAAATTGATACGCAGATCAATAACTATTTTTTCTCATATATTTATGTATTCTTTGTATGATGGAATGGTTTATAAAGATATAATAATTACTTATATATTACAGTATTATGTCTGCAATTGATACTATTCAGGGAGGGTGAAGACAATCGCAAGTAAATCCTTAGACGATCCTGGTATTCTATTAAAGTAGTTTTTCCTGCCAATTACCGGCATACCATGCCTGTCCTATTCTGTCCCCCTCCTATTTTCCTGCCTGTCTTCCTACCTTTCTCCTGCTTAACTCCCTGTCTGTTACTATGCCTGTCTCTCTGTCTGTCTCCCTGTCTGCTCCCAGCCTGTCTCCCTAACTATTTCCCTTCACATATCCTTGCTTCTCTCCTTACCTGTCTCCATGACTGTCTACCTTTCTCTCGGCCTGTTTTCTTGTCTGCCCCTGTTCAACTTCCTAGTCATCATTCTTGTATCTCCCTGCTAATCTCCTTGACTTTCTTTCGGCCTGACTTCCTGTCCACCTGTCCATATTCCTGCATGTATCCCTACCCGTCTCCCTGCATTTATCTCTGCCTGTATCCCTGCTTGTCTTCCTGCCTGCTTTCCAACCTGTCTATCTCCCTTCATGTCTCTCTATCTGTCCTTTTGTCTGTCTCACTGAATGGAAAACAAAAAATGTGAGCCCTATAAAAAGAAAACAATAGTTTTAGACGTCATTTATATCAAGATATAATCCTAAAATTTTCAAAATATTCTAACGAGGGTTATTTGAGAAAATTAGATTTGAAAATTTTAAGTTCAATTTTTATCCCCTAGGAGTTACAGCATAATCATGACAAGAAAAGCAAAGATTATTTATTTTGAACAACTTTGCTTTTATGAAGTCTTTCATAAAACCTCTCCCTGTCTCTCCTGTCTGTGTTTGTACTCCCTGTTTCCCTATCCTTCCCGCTTGTATTTGTACTCGCCTGTTTCCCTGTCTCTCCTGTCTGTGTTTGTACTCCCTGTTTCCCTGTCTCTCTTGTCTGTGTTTGTACTCCCTGTTTCCCTGTCTCTCCTGTCTGTGTTTGTACTCCCTGTTTCCCTGTCTCTCCCGCCTGTGTTTGTACTCCCTGTTTCCCTGTCTCTCCTGTCTGTGTTTGTACTCCCTGTTTCCCTATCTCTCCCGCCTGTATTTGTACTCGCCTGTCTACTTACAGATAAACAGATTAATTAGCTAACAAAACGTTATCCTAAATTAAAGAAAAAAATAAAATAAATATTCTATTTTATCTAAGATACTTAATTACTTGTTTTGCGATAAGTTTTAGATAAAGTGTGACATATTACTTTCAATATTATGGACATCAATTTTTAAAATCTTACAACAGACCTAAAATTAAAAGTCTTGAGTAATCATAGGATCATTGAAAATCCTCTCTGAAAATTAGAATTAAATCAATCCTTCAGATGCCACGATCTCATTCTTCAGATGAATGACCAGACAAGCAGACCAGAGGGGGATAGATGACAATGGGCTGTCTATTACACTAGTCCCCAAAGTTTTATAATAACCTTGTCTTATTTGTTGACTCAACAACTTTGGGGACTTTAGTTAATTTTAATTGGTTGGGTCATTAATGTAAGTGTTCAAACGTTTCAACCACTAATCATAAGCTAACGAAGGGTTAATTTTGTGTATCATCATTAGGGATGGACGTCAATTGATCGGATATTGTCTTATTCCTTTAGACTCCTGCAGGCAGACAGACCTTGTTTATTTATGTACAACTGAATCTTATATTTGCATTAAACTATTAAATGCACACAACCAGTGCAGTGGCGTTCACAGGGTTTTTCTTAAGGGGGGGGTGGTCTGGGTGCGCGACGCACGCTCAAAAATTTTGACAACCCCCTTTTTGACATTTCCTTAACCCGAAATCGAGGCTGGCATATTACAGACAACAAGAGGGAGAGTAGACCCTTGTCAAGGAGGGTGGTTACATATGGGGGTGTATACACACCTAATAATTTAACAAGGGGGGTGTATACACCCCTCTAGTGCACGCCTCTGCGCACAGCTCTATAGATTTAACATTTTTACCATTATCTGAGCTATAAAAGATGTTTGAATGGTCCTTGTGTGAGTATTAATCATGAATACATTGCCAATTCTTTCTTATTACAATATTACATTCACAAGCTTATTTCTTGTTCTATACAAATGGCTTCGCACCTAACAGCTTAATTTTAGAATCTTCAAGCTTGAATACATTCGTACTATGACTTTATACTTATTCGATAATTCTTGGGGAAACTTTGAAAAGAAAAAAAACAAAAAGCAAAATTTTTTAATTCAAAGATTTATAAATTATAATACTTACAGTTAATAATTTTAACAAAACAAGAACTATTTTACGAAATTTAGATTTTTTTCAAGAAGGAATATTCTACGAATTTACAAAGAATTTTATTTTCGCAAGTAATTTCAATATTTTAATAAGAGCAGATTTTGTTTTAATATGTAATTAATCAATTTACTTACTTTAACAGTGTGACGACTTACAGAAAATCCCTAGTTAAAGAGTAGCTGCGCTACAGAAAAAAAATTTTTGTTTGTTAATTTGTCATACTTAACAGATATTACAACAAGTGCACAACCCCATATTTTAATTTCTTGTATTCAATCGAATCCGGTGGATAGGAACCGGTTCTCATCCATACGAAAAAACTATGTCTAGCATCGTATTATATTTAGCTTTCTACGAATATAAAAATGTATAGTCATAAGATTAAAACCAGTTTTTTTCGTCCGTGCCTTCGACACCTCATGGCTAATAAACTGGTTTTAATCTTATGACTGTACATTTTTATATTCGTATAATAAAACTAATAAACTGGTTTTAATCTTATAATTGTACATTCTATATCCGCGGAAAGCTGTTTATAATACGATGCGAGAAATAACTAATCTAAGCTTGGGCAAAAATGTGAAACATTTCCCAATTTTTCATGTCATAATTGAGAAATTGTTTGTAGCTGACTCCCACTTCGGATAATAGATATGCCACAGTAGATGCTCAGAGAATTGTTTCTATCAGGGGAGTGTGTAGTGTACCTTTAGAAGGTTAACCTAAATGTAAAGCCATTATTCTAATACCCTTTGCTTATAGGGTGTTGACACAGATAACCAATCCCCCCCCCCCCCCCCTACCTACTCACCCAGGACTAAGATATAGCCAACAAGCGAAATAAATCTAAAATAATTTTGGAGCAGATAAATATGTCGTTAATTCTACTAAGTGTTGCCCCCCACCTTAAAATCACGATTAGGCCTCGTGATTTAAAACAAAAAAATCATTTCATTGTTGGTATAAACTGCCCCCCACCCCCCTTGGTATGATTACTAAAAAGCGTAGAAACTCTATAATCATTAATAGAAAGTCCGTAGGTCCTTTTGAACATGTTGACTTTTTTAACTTTTTTACATGAAATAATTATCCTATTTATTTATGTGTTTTTTATATTGATTTCTCAGACGATTAGGTTAGGTATATTGAATTCAGGAAATTTAGGGATATATGTATATAAAAATTTTTTTTGTGAATTCTGGATAACGCAGCTTTATAATAACGTTTTCTCATTTGTTGGCTCAATAACTTTGGGGACTATTAGTGAATTTTGATTGGTTGCTTCATTAAGTTGAGTGTCAAAAGTTTCAACCACTAATTGTAATTTACAAAAGGATAATTTTGTGTATCAATCATTAGAATGTACATCATTTTATCGGCCATTGTCTAATCCCTTTAGATCCTTGAGTAAATTTTCCAGGACACTCTCTACCTATCATATCTATTAATCAGACAAACAAATCATAAAACAACTGACAGATAAGCAGAGTAACTAACCAAATAAAACAGCTGACAGATGAGCAGACTAACTAATCAAATAAAACAGCTGACAGATAAGCAGACTAACTAACCAAATAAAACAGCTGACAGCTGAGCAGACTAACTAACCAAATAAAACAGCTGACAGATGAGCAGACTATAACTAACCAAATAAAACAGCTGACAGATGAGCAGACTATAACTAACCAAATAAAACATTGCATTACTTTACATTTTTGCATTTTTATATTAGACAAAATATACAATTTTATGTTTTTTCTTAGAAGATTAAATATCGGAAAAAGGATATAAGAATATAAAAAAACATTAGATGTATGAAAAAATATCATCTTAAAAAAGAACAGTCTTTTAATATCCAATAAATAGAATGATTTAGTTATATTCTATTTTTTTAAGTTTATTATCAATAATATCAATAAATTAATTATAAAACATTTATGTCACATAGCTATTTTAATTCTGACTAATTTATAGCTTTAAATTTTTAAAATTTGTCCATAAACAAGGAGTTCTTAACAATCTTTTAGTGACTGTACAGTCGGGTTGACATTCTTTATTCATAGAGGAGCTAAAGTTTATACTATAATATAAAATTAATGTAGAATATACGTGGATATTATGACAGGGGAAAATTTGTCATCAATTTTGCTTGCTAACATGGAACTCTTTTATTGGTCATTTTGTTCATGCGAGGAAAGGATAGGGTAAAGGGGTTGGATGGGGGTAATCGTTATTTTAACAAGCTACGAGCATCACTTTAATATAGTACATGAAAATCTGATGCAAGATCCAAGTAATAATGTATCCATTAATATAAACCTTGTTTTTCATGTTAACGTACGTAATTAAAGCAGCAGATTCTTAACTCCCCCCCCCCCCCCTGTCCCCAACAGGACCCCAATCATCCAATGAAATTATGTTTCATTGATTTAATTCGTCTGTCTCATATGAATTTGTATACGTTACCCAGGCAGGGAGGGGACATTGGACTGTAAAATACACTCGTCACTGCATATTACAGCTGAATAAACTTCAGTAATTTATTGAATAATCAATGCTTATAATCGTTCTTGTTTTTTTTCTTTAAATCAATACATAAAAACACCTTTACAAAAAAAGTAAAAATATCAAATTTAGAAGAGAAAAAAATATTTAGAAAAGTTGCATATGTTTAAAAAAAGCGAAGCTTTTCTATAATTAGGGTCGGTCCGTCCGTACGTCCGCCCGTAACGGATAGCTTTTTTCGTTAATTTAGGCATGTTAGAATTGTCCTATCGATTTTAAACTTTGCATGGTGATTCCTGTAGTAGTTGGGTACGATTTTGAAAGCGTAGCAACTCTATAATCATTACCAGAATGTCCGTACGTCCATTTTAAACATGTTGATTTTTTTTTACTTTTTTCAACAAATTTTTATTTGATCTATTCATCCTATTGATCTGATTTTGGTATACTGATTCGTGGGACAACAAAGTACAATATTATAAGCGAAGCAACTCTATAATATGTCCATAAACATTATCATATATCAAGCAGTTTTTCAACAAATATACTTTCAATTTTGCTTCGACTCTTATACATTTGTATTATGATTATTCAGTTGTGTCAATAAAGTGTTAATGTCCGTTTGTTCTACCGTTTCAGTGCGTCGCTTTTATGGATGTTGACATCCTTGTTTTTCAGAGTGTACATGCTGAGCGCCGGATGAGTGGGTATATTCTTGAAGGGTATCTAAAGTGTTAACCCAACATGTGTATTTAAAGAGGAGGCGTAGTTTGTGCTTGTAGGTGCTATTATATATGTGTCTAATCATACTATGCATTTTGTCAATATTAAGAACACTTAGACTTAGAAATCGCTTTCGATGAAGCTAACTCACGAATTTTACGCAGAACAAGCACAAACTAATCCTCCCTTTATCATAATTTCGTGGAAAAGATAACTAGAAAGTATGGGTACAAACTAATAAGAATACACCATATCATTTACACTGTTTATATACTTTTAAAGCGAATCTTTTCATAATTACGGTTGGTCCTTCCGTCCGTAAAGGTTAGCTATTTTTGTTAGTTTAGACATGTCAGAATTGCCTTATCGATTTCAAACTTAGTATAATGATATCCTTACTAGAAAGATACATATATTTATCTTTTTTAAAAAGTACCAGGATATTGGTTTGTGTTTCTGTGTGCCTGCACCTTAAAATCTCGATAACTGGTGTCAAGGGAAGCTTTATAACTATTTTGGGGGAGGAAGAAAAACACCCATTGAGCTACCTCCCCCCCCCCCCAAAAAAAAAAGTACCTTTTTATAACTGAGTGGAGGGTCGCTCTCCCTTCACTCAATTGCCCCTAGAGGCATCTAGGGGCGTATCCACTAGTATTTTCAGAATGGAGGTTTAATTAAATTACTGAATCTTTCTTTTATACGTCAAGAATTTATTTATTAAAATATTTTCAAGTTGTTTAATAAAAATCTAGAGTTTTTTTCTATTAGATGTAATTGCCCAATAGATATAGTAGACCTAGATGTTCAAACTGGCCCGATAATCCGTCAAAATTAAAAGGATATTCTAATAGACAAATACCTTTGATATTTTTTTGTTTTACACGATTTATTCTAATAAAACGAGCGACGGAATTTTTTGGCGACATAATTTCCTGAATTAAATTCAATTATTCGTGGCTGTCTTATCATATACATATATATTATATATATCTGTACACTTTCTAACCAAAATTATATCAAAATTGTTTTCCTATTTGCTGTTTTGAAAAGTATGTATTTATAATATATCCATTAATTGACCTTTTAATAGGCGAAGCATTTTAGACAGGGTTATTACCTTTTTATTTTGTAATTTTAGACAGAGTTATTAACTTTTTATTTTGTTAAATTTAGACAGGGTTATTAACTTTTTATTTTGTTAATTTTAGACAGGGTTATTAACTTTTTATTTTGTTAATGCTTCAATTAAATCCAATACGTTTGCAACAAATCTTTTTAGTCGGAGAATTCAATCTTTTTAATAATAGCTGACTGTGCATCTTTTCAGACAGGGCAGCCTTAATATTGATCAGCTGAAAATGGACTTCCTATTCGAGCCCTAGTTTCCTAAAGTGTACAGCAGATAACCCAATTATTGCAGACCCTATTTTCAGCGACTCCGGTCAATTGGAAAAGCGATTTAATGTATAAACGATTTATATTATATACATTCAAAAATTTAAATTTTCAAATTTTGATTTTTTAAAGGTTTGAAGCTTTTTTAGCTAGTAGCAAATATTGAGATAGGACGCGAAAGCTACGCACACTTTCGGAAACTAAAATTCAGTTCATCTTAATATTACATTTTCTGCAGGGCTCGGCAGCCGCGCGTAAGCCGCGTGTAAACCCAAGTGAAATAGACATTTTATACTTTTAAAATTCAGCTGGATGTTTAAACCTGTTCTTAGACAGACAATCTATATTTTCAGAATTTCTTTTTTTTCTGGCATACAAGGAGATTTAAATTTGAGGCTTATGTGCGGCTGAGGCGCGGCTGCCTAGCCCTGATTTTCTGTATTATATGTACCTTTTGACAGGTTTCACACATACAAATAAAAAATTGATTGATTTGACAAATTTATTAACATAAGTAAGATGTGATCGTTTACCATCCACAAAAGCGAATATTCATTAATAAGACGGACAAAAGAAAATTGACAATGAAAATTGAAAATTATTGCAATCCTTATAATAAAGTAACATAATCTGTGTCTTTATATGTGTGTGTGCTAGCCGAAGAACCGATGCAGTTCTCCTTTACAATGTAGCTTCTCATAGGTCCTGAGAAGGTTTATTTACTATAAAAAAAAACAGAATTATTTCCAAATCTAGGCAAAACTTTTGTTTTTTAAATGTTTTAATTTCTTAAATTAGATATCTCAAAACAATTTACTTAAATTTGATGGAAAGCTTAACCAATTAAGTTTAACATTCATTGTTTACTTATAACCAGGGATTTAAAGGGATAAGACAATGGCCGAAATATTTATGTACATCCACAATAATGATAAATAAAATGATCCCTTCTTTAGATTACAATTAGTGGTTAAAACGTTTGAACACTCATCTAAATGAACCAACCAATATTCAATGAAAGGTCTCCACTGTTGTTGAGCCAACTAATAAGAAAACGTTATTATAACACTTTGGGGACTAGTGTAATAAACAGCCCAATGTCCCCTCCCTCTCTGAATAATAGCTCTTTAACAAGGTTACCCAATATTTGTCAGAAGCTTAAATTTAAATCCTTAGTGATTATGTTTTGCTAAATATAGTTTTCTTTTGTCTTTGAAGTGAGATTTGGAGTTGAAACCTTTTGTTAGTATAATAGAGATATTTAAGAGACATGCTGTCTAAATCAGCCAATAGGAGAATACTAAAGGTACATTCAAGACCTAACTGTGGGCTATAATTGAATCAAAACAAAAGTAAGTGCCGAGCCCTGAGACCTATGTATGGTGAAAATAAGCATAAAACCATGATGATTCCAGGTAAAACCAAAATATTTCAGCGGGGGCTTTTTGAGAAAATTAGATTTGAAAATTTAAAGTTCAATTTTCACCCCCTGGGAGTTGCCGCATAATCATGTAAAGAAAAGCAAATATTATTTATTTTAAATTTTGAACAACTTTGCTTTTATAAAGTCCTTCTTAAAACCTCTCTATATATGATTTATTTTAGGCTGAATTTTCGTGACCTTTGCAAAGCAAGTGATAAAAATGGCCATTTATTAACTCCCTTCAGGAGTGATTTTAAGAAGAACTTTATAAAAACAAAGTTGTTCAAAATTTAAAATAAATAATATTTTCTTTTCTTGTCTTGATTATGCGGCAATTCCTAGGGGGTGAAAATTGAACTTTAAATTTTCAAATCTAATTTTCTCAAAAAGCCCCCGCTGAAATATTTTGGTTTTACCTGGAGTCATCATGGTTTTATGTCTATTTTCACCATACATAGGTATCAGGGCTCGGCACTTACTTTTGTCTTAATTCAATTATAGCCCACAGTGAGTGCTCTTTGGTAAGGGTTATCTCTACAAAAAAAAACAGCAACCTATCTTAAATGGCAGCTGAGATATCGCATTTTCCTCATAGCGTTGTGGACTTAGAAACGGACAGACAGAGTGAATTATAGAGTAGCTTTGCCACTAACAAGAATTACTTTTCTCGTATTCATTCGAATCCGGTGGATAGGAACCGGTTCTCATCCATTCGAAAAAACTATGTCTAGCATCGTATTATATCCAGCTTTCTACGAATATAAAAATGTACAATCATAAGATTAAAACTAGTTTTTTTTTAGCCCCGTGGTGCCGAAGAAATAACTATTCTTGTATTCAGATAGCCTGATATCTAGTTGCCGAATGTGTACGCAGTTTCCTGAGTGTTTCCTCATCCTAGCTCAATATTTACTACTAGCTAAAAAAGCTTCAAACTTCAAAAAAAAAAATCAAAATTTAAAAAATTCAAATTTATAATGTATATTGTATAAATCGTTTACACATTCAAATTTTGATTTTTTTAAGGGAAGTTTGAAGATTTGTAGCTAGTAGTAAATATTGAGCGAGGATGAGGAAACACCCAGGAAACTGCGTACACATTCGGCAACTAGATATCAGGCTATCTGTATTCATTCGAATCCGGTGGATAGGAACCGGTTCTCATGAATACGAAAAAACTATGTCTAGCATCGTATTATATCCAGTTTTCTACGAATATAGAAATGTACAACCATAAGATTAAAACCAGTTTTTTTAGCCGGTGCCTCCGGCACCTCGGGGCTAAAAAAACTTGTTTTAATCTCATAATTGTACATTCTATATCCGCGGAAAGCCGTATATAATACGATACGAGAAATAACTATTCTCGTATTCATTGGAAACCGATTAACATCCTGTGGATTGGAACCGGTTCTCATCCATAAGAAAAAAAATATGTCTAGCATTGTAATATATCCAGTTTTTTTTATGAATATAAAAACTAGTTTTAATCTTATAATTGTACATTTTATATCCGCGGAAAGCTGTTTATAATAAAGATAAATAACTATTATGATAAGAAGCGGAGATCAGTATTGATACATAAATCTCTTATAAAAGCAGAAGTCGTATCTTTGTTCAAGCCGAAGAGTTGAAGCAATAAAACGATGCAACGATTCCCAGCAGAACTGCTCTACAAGTATACAATTTAAAGCCGCACTCAAAGGACCTACCTTTATTGCCTATCTATAGCAAAACAGTCAAATGGCTTTATTTATTTTTTAGAAAAAGGTTTATGATATCTTCTTAACCGGCTTAACCAACTTTTACTCACAAAATTGTCAAAATTTCAAGTTGAATTATATTACTTTATCAAATAGGTTGTGGGAAAGTGTGACTGCATAATGGCCACGCTCCTTGAAGGAAAAAAATGTTTTGATAAATATTAAACGTTGTCATTGCGAAATATTTGAAAATTGTTGATAATATTGACTTTATCTGATTGATTGCATAGTTGTTAGTTACACATTATATCTCCTTAATATTAGGATTGCTTCAGATATCCGGTTTGTTCAGATGTCCGGCCATTTTCAATATTCGGCCGGGTAACGGAAATTGAATCTATCCGGATATCCGGTTGTCCGGCCGGATATTTGCCGAATATCGAACGTTGGCCAGATATCCGGCCGGAACCGGATATACAGCATCATAAATCAGCCGGATTCGGTATCCGACCAAAAAAGTATCCGGTATCCGGCCAAACCCTACTAAATATGTTAAAACAAGGATAATTATACCAATAGGCAGCAAATTTTTTTTGTTTAAAATAAGCATCTATATATTAAACATCTTGTATTTTAGCAGGTCTTTTTATAATCTAAATTGCTAAATATGGAGTTGATTTTTAGTTGGTAGTCTAGTCTATTTATGAATTATATTTTAGATTTTAAGTGACATCAAACAAGAACGAAGTTATAGCCATATTACGCCAGTGCAGTCACTGTCGGACCTACCGACTGCCGGACATTGCCTAAATATAGGTAAAGTCCACTTCGAAAAAAATTGTTGCAGAATTTTCAGTAGTTTAAAAAGATTACAAATATCTCAAATTTATGTAGTTTTTTGTCAAGTTTTTTGGCAAGAACGTTCAAGCTTTTTTATGGGGCTTGGTGTATAATGACCCTGGAAGCACCTCAAAAAATTTACATGGGATGGGGGTTTTTACCATTTCCTAATTTTTTGGCCGGTTGCGGGGTAAAAACAAATCTTTTTTTGCATTACATGTACAAAATTTGCATGATTTAAAAAAAATTATTTATGGATTTCGAAAGGGGGGTGGGGCAGGGGCGTCCAAGCTGTTTTTTGGGGGGGGGTAAAAAATTTTAGGGGGGGGGGTAATTCGTGTTTGGGGGGGTAAAATGGCGCGCGAAGCGCGCCGAAATTTTTTTTTACCCCCCCCAAAATTTTTACCCCGGGGGTAAAATTTGATTGGGGGGGGTAATTACCCCCCCCCAAACTAATTTACCCCGGGGGTAAAATTTTTGGGGGGGGTAATTTAATTATGTAAAAAAAGCACCTACCTAATCTATTAAGTTAATAAGTACTATCTTATAACATAAAGTAGTAAGTAAGGTTTATTTGACTATAGCTTCAGATTTCATTACTTTTAATACTGAGCTCTCCTTTTTAGGAAAGCTTCACATAGATCCCATGATGGTTCCACACTATTATAGGTCAATCCTTTGAGTGGTTTTAGGCTATTTTTCTCCTCCCTTTTTACCCTTTAGAAAACACGAGTTCTTAGATGCTAAGGGCGCCACTACTATTCAAATATATAGTAGTATCTCATTCTTTAGAACATAAAAATACAATAATTAACTCACTAACCAATGAACCAATATGATTTTACTTTAAAGTGAAGCGTCTTATAGGTCCTGGTAAGTTTTATAACTAGTTTTGAGACACCCTGACATCCTCCCAAAAGAAATCGCCTATAGAAATTCTTTTTCATTATTTAATGAAATATTTAATTTAGTTAGGTATCTATTTTATGGAATCTTCAGTGCTTTACAATTACATCATAGATCCCCGGGATGGTTTTAGCCCTTATAAAGGCCCAAGCAAATAAAACATGATCAAACTATTAAATTTTTTGTTATCATGGTTAAGAACTGTTTTAACTGGTTGGACAGTAAAATTTTTTTTTTAAGAACATTCAATTTGGGGGGGGTAAATACCCCCCCCAAAAATTTTTTTTTAAAGAACATTTATTTTGGGGGGGGTAATTACCCCCCCCAAAATGGTTTGGGGGGGGTAAATACCCCCCCCCAAAATCGTTGGGGGTGCCTACGGCACCCCCACGGTAGGGGTAATTTTTTTTGGGGGGGGGTATTGTTCACAAAATTTTGGGGGTGCCAAATGGCCCATTACCCCCCCCCTTGGACGCCTATGGGGTGGGGGGTGAGGTTTCTATTGGGATATAAATTTACTTCGATCTAAAAGCATTTAAATGCAAGAATTTTACATGATTTTTTAAATTGAAAACTTTGAAACTTTGTTTATTTGATGTAACAGTCTTTGTATTGTTTATGCACAGGATCTAATAAGAAATTACATGCAAAAAAAGATAAACACTATAAGAACAGATCTATAGTATAGATGTATATACAGGTACCTACCTCCCTTCCTTTTTCAATTACCTTATTCGTCTGCTACCAAATTATTTCTTGCTACTTGGTTGTGTTATTACACACCACATTATTGGTTGTTTTTTTAATGATCCAACTGAAAGACAGTACAAGGGCAGTGCGATGGGAAGATACAGTTATTTAATCCTTTCCCTCTCTAGTGTTTTACTCTAATACTATAAGAAACTTTATCGTAAAAAAAGAGAGAAAATTTGTAATAAAATAAAACACTCACGAGGCGAATACTGTCCATAAATAGCGAAGCAAGAAAGGTATTAGGAATAACAAATAACGAACTACAGAATAACACAGAATTGAAAATTAAAAGTCCTTGTTATCCTTATGATAAAGTAAAAGGGTCTCTGTCTGTGTGTGTGTACCATAGGATCTTGCTAACCTCTGAACCGTTAAGGTTCACCTTTCCAGTATAGTTTATCATAGGTCCTGGGAAGGTTTATAGATATTTTGGGGGAGGGTACCAACACCATCCGAAAGGTAGAGAGACAAAGTCACTCAAAAATCAGCCACGTGACGTCATAAAAAATGAGGGAGATGAGAGGAGAAGTGGGAAAGAAAAACTCCTAAAAAGACATCTATAATCCCTCATTTTTATGACGTTGCTTGGCTGATTTTTGATTGACTTTGTCCCCCTACGAAAAAAAAATACATTTTTGTAGGTGCACCGAGTATTTTCATCACTGCACTGCACAATGTCAAGCAGTTCAGGGAGGGAGGGGACATTGAGTTGTTTATTACACTGGTCCCAAAAGTTGTATAATAACGTTTTCCTATTGGTTGGCTTAACAACTTTGGGAAATTTCTTTGAATTTTATTGGTTGGTACATTAAGTTGAGTGTCTAAAGTTTCAATCACTAATTGTAATTTGCTGAATGATTAACTTTGTGTATAATCATTGGGGCTGTACATCAATTTTTTGGCCATTGTCTCATCCCTGCAAGCAGTTCTACATGCGTATCATCTTAATACGCATCTGTCTCCCTCTATTTTTCACCAATTCCGTCAAAATGTTTGCAGACACTTGTTAAAAGATAGTTTTATATCCTATTATGTAAAGAAGTAAGGCTTTTTTCTGAAGTTTAAAATCTCAATCTATAATACAAAGTAGAACGATGTCTGTCTGTCTTTCTGTTTGTCTGTCTGTTTGTTAGTCTGTCTGTTTGTTTGTTTGTATGTCTGTTAGTTTGTCTGTCTGTTTGTTTGTAGCGAAGGATCTCGGTAACCGCTGAATCAATCGGGTTCTACTTTACAGGGTAGCTTCTCACAGGTCCCGGGAAGATTTATAACTATTTTCTTGGGGGATGGGACCTCCCCAACCCCCCTAAAAAATGAAAAATTTCCCCCCTCCCAAAGAAAAAAATTATCTTTGAATTCCAGGGAAGATTCGCATTGGTCCCGGGGTGGTTTTAGGCTATTTTATTTTTGAATTAAAGACTCAAAATTTTTTAGGCTATTTTCTGCTTATGCTTGCCCCTAACAATATAGAGCTACTGAATGTTAAGGGCGCAGCTGCTAGTCATATATATATAAAGTTTGGATATAAAAATCTTATTGTTAATTATTGCCATTTAAATGGATGTTTTCATCCTTGTTGTATTAATTGATAGCTTTAATTCTAAAATTTACCTCGGATTAAAGCTTACACAAATTATCGAAGTAGAGAGAGATTTTTTTTACATTGAAAAACTAATTTTACTTCTTTTTCTTTTTTTATGTGGAATATCGATTATTTACATTTTTATTTTTAGAGCTTGGTAGGTACAGCTGCTCAATCCGCATGGATGCAGCTGAATATTGAAAAGATGACTGCTGCCACGGCCTCAAAAATCTGCAGCGAATAGATCGGCTGTAAAAGTAGATGAATTTGCATGGAAACTGTAACTCTACGGCTTACTTCAAAATATTAGCTGCGGCTTCAAATTTTTTAGATTCTTTAAATCCGTGCGGAGTGTTTCTGCGACTGACAAGCCCTTTCCTTCCACGTAAGCTTTTCAATAGTTTTTTTTTATACTGGTTAACCATTACACAGAAATAATACTAGAAATAACAAGTGTAACACTTATAGAAGCTAATTTTTCTATAGAAAAAGTAATACAAAACTAGATATCTAAGAATTTTATTTTTAAAAATAATTAAATGGACATTTCTCTCTATTATGCAAATTGTGAACATTTTCCATGGGGGTTGTGTGCCAGGATATTATAAGGTTTTTCACCCCATATTTTCTATCCCATCCTATCTCTCCCCTAGCTTAAAATAATTCATATTTATTGCATTAAAAATACACTAAAAGAATCATTACATACCTACAGACAATTGAGACTTAAAATTGTAATTAATTTTCAAATATTTAAGTTTCGAGTTTCTATTGATTTTCTACTACAATACCTGTAATATAACAATACTTCTATATTTCACTTTTTTTCTCACTATTTTGCACACTGCTTTTTTAGTGAAATTAATCAATTACTTTCATTTATTCACAATTAAAATAATCCAGGTTATCATTACAGCTGTTAATGAATGTAAAATTGTGCCTGAACTGACCGCTGAAAAATAGCGCTCCAATTTTAAGCACGCACGAATACGGAAACACACACACGAACGTACACGCAGGCACACAACACACACACAAACACATTTTCTAACTCCTCTATTACACTGACGTCTGATTTTTTGTTGTTGAAATAAACCAAAAATATCCGATATCAGAATTGATTATAACAAGTATGATAACATAAATAACTATCTTATTTTGAAATATGAACTAAATGATTTATGGAGCAAATTTCAATGATAAAAAATCAAGAATAAAATAGAGGGGTGGGAGATAATAAAACTTTCACTTGTGGTCTCTATGGTTTGTGAAATTTGTATTTGCATTTTCTTCAGACCGACGGATTGATATTGAAAATCCTCACAAAAAATTTAACCAACTACCTTGAATAGCATCAGATCAAATCATATTTCCCTCATAGCGTTACAGACTGACGGACATTGCATCTAACTTTTTTTTTGTTCTTTACCTTTTCTATTCACTTTTCATATAATCCATTCATGTCGTGGTAGTACGCGGTCTTGTTTTCATAATTCAACCAATATACATCAACATTTTATAAATATTGGTATGAGAAATAATTAGATAGGATTTTAATTCTCCTTTAAGCATGACATGTAAAAAATGTTCATATTCAAATTTCAAAATTCCGGTCCAATATCCGCAAATTTACAACAACGCAGTTAAAAAATAGTTATTTATTGCATCGTATTATAAATAGCTTACAGCGGATTTAAAAATGTACAGTTATAAGATTAAAACTAGTTTTGTTAGCCCCGAGGTGCTGAAGGCACTGGCTAACAAAATTGGTTTTAATTTCATGATTTTTATTTTAATTATCGTGGAAAAAAATAAAGACTAGGTTTTTTTTTAATAAAATATCAACTTTGAGAAAATCCATTTACTCGTCAAATACAAATTTGTAAAGGCTTCCTTGGTTAGGATTTGTACATCTACCATTCAACTTACTTTAAGCGTCCCCATTATTTTAAACTTAGTACCTAGTAGATCGACAGATTAGAGATCTGCCGTAATATAAATCCCCTTAACGGCTACAATCTCATTTTCTGTTGTGAAAGATAGAAGGCTCTAACTAAGTAACTTTTTAAATGTGGATATGAAACATAACTGACGGGAATAGGATGCCAAGAAACCTGGCAGGTTCATCCAACATAAAAAGTCTATCAATATTTTTAGTGGTGGTCGGGAGTTTCATAGTTATGGAGTTGATGCTCTTCATATAAAGTAGTATGCGTTTTTTGTCTGTCCCGAAGGATCTCGCTTACTCGCTGAACCGATATTGTTCTCCTTTACAGTGAAGATTCTTATAGGTCCTGGGAAGGTTTAAAACTATTTTTGGGGAGGGTGTCTTCACCCCCCTTACCCCCAAAAATATTTTTTTATATTTTTGAAACTCAAATTTAAAATGGGATGAGATCGACTTTTCTTCATCCTACCTTAAGTGCCCCTAGTTAAAAAGATAATAACAGGAATAAGGTGAAACCAACAAACAATTAAACAAATTATCTGAAACTTTATCCCTGGTAAATAATGCTAGAAATGATGTAAAGAAGATTAAAATTTATGATGAATAGATCCATGTTAAATCCTCTGAATGTTGAGAAAATGAGAACAGTTTGCCCTCATTGCAATTTTTTAATTCCTCACAACTAATAAATCTGATGCAGTTGGGATCGCGAAACTAACTTTATAACAGTAGAAATATTCAGGTATAAGACAATGGCCGATAAATTGAGTACATCCTCAAGGGTGGCTAAAAAATTACCCCTTCGGTAAATTAAAATAGTGGTTGAACCGTTCCAAACCTCAACTTAATAAATCAATCAAATTTCAGTTTAAGTCCCCAAAGTTGTTAAGCCAATGAATAAGAAAAATTTTAAGTAAAACTTTGGGAACTATTGAATAAACAACCCATTGTCCCCTCTTTCTCGGAGAAATATTATCCTAGTTCCAATAGACCTTTAAAAAATGGCATTTTGAAAAATAACCTTTTGACAAAAAAGATAGATAGTTAATAATGGCATTTTGAAAAATAACCTATAAGTATTGTGTCAGCCATATATAGTCGACATTTTATGTGGAAAGCCAAAAAAAGTTTTGACAGCGCGAAATCCGAAAAAATATATTACTACTTGAATTTTATACCAGGTTATCAAGTACTCTAATAAAGTGAAACTTGTAGCTGGCTTATACAGTGTGTTTTTTTTATGAGAACTTTTTTGAAAGCAATTTTACCCCACTTATAGTTATCAGAATTTAATGATTAATGGCTTATTTTCTTCATTTTTTAAGGGAAATTATGAAACAACAAAAAAAATTACAGTTTTTGTTGAAAAAGTACAGTAAAGTTGAAAATTAAAAACTTAGGTGTCAACATATAAAAATGGTTTTAGCGCATTTTTCTTTAAAAAATGGATTTTCTGTAGTCGACTTTGGGGGGCCAGTACTCCCTCTCTGGTTGAGATATGACCTTCAAACTTTGATATGTTCTAGTATATGTCCCTAATAGTATCTGTATACATTTTTAGCTCTATATCTCAACTTTGAAGTGTTTAGCAGCCATTCTTGCAAAAGGTTGATTATTTGAGCATAAGAAAAATGCGCTAAAACCATTTTTAGATGTTGACACCTAAGTTTTTAATTTTCAACTTTACTGTACTTTTTCAACAAAAACTGTAATTTTTTTTTGTTGTTTCATAATTTCCCTTAAAAAACGAAGAAAATAAGCCATTAATCATTAAATTCTGATAACTATAAGTGGGGTAAAATTGCTTTCAAAAAAGTTCTCATAAAAAAAAACACACTGTATAATGATACACCCCATCTGGATGAACAAACTGGCTAATAAATTTTGTCCATGTTAGCAACCTAAATTGAGAACAATTTTTCCCCTGTCATAATATATACGTATATTCTATATCCATTCAAATACAATTTTTTGTGAATTTTCAGCCTCATTTGATTTCCGTGGGTGTGAAGATGACAATGAAACTGTGTTTATAACAGTGATAAAGGTGTAATTTTGACAGTGGGTAAAAAATAATGCTATTATATATCCAAAAAACAAATTAACAAAAACACAGTGTCCGAAAAAAGGGAAGTTGGTTTTGTGGCTCCAACCATATTTCAACTTGAATAAGGATAACAATGCACATTATTCCAACACACAAAGGCATTCACCTTGTTAGGAACAGATACCCTAACAATTTATTTTAAACTAGCGGCTTCGCCCCTAGCCTCTAGTTTAAAAAAAAAAATAAAAAATTTCTGATGCTGACAATTTATGTGAAGTAACTGCCTTAAATTAATTTTTTGGGGGGAGGGGTAAATTTTCATTTTTTGGTGGGTTGGGGTGTCCAACCCCCTAAGAAAATAGCTTAAAACAACCACAGGACCAATAAGAAAGTATATACCCTGAAGAGTAGAATACAATCGGTTCAGTGATTACCGCGATCTTAAGCTTCAGACGGACAAACAGACATCGTTCTACTTTGTATTATAGATAGATTAAATTCGGAGTAAAGGTATTTTTGCTACTAATTTTTGGGGTTATATACAATAGTATTATATGAATTAGTAAGCTTTTTTGTCTGTAGAAAGGTTGTTGCTAACTGCTGAGCAGATAGAGTTTTCCTTTACAATAAAGCTTCTTTTAGTCTGGGTATGGTTTTATGCTATTTTTCTGTCCTTCGATATATATGCTAGGGGCGCGGTATGAAAAACATTACTTAACATTTTTTTTAAATTATCCTATTAATATAATGTATACTAATGTCCAGTGGGGGGGGGGGTGTTTATTCTCCCCCCTCCTTAAAAAAAACACAGTTTATCCAATCCAATTATTTAATGTACTTAACCAATCACAATAATATTATAAAAGTTATGGTTATTATTAGTGTCCAAACGTTTCAACAACTAATTGTAATCTACAGAGTGGGTAATTTTGTGTATCATAATTGGGAATTTATCGGCTGTTGTCTTATCCCTTTAGATACTGCATGTAAACCTGGGACAGTTTTTATTTTATACAAGTATATTTATTTCTACATTATTTAATTTATACTGTATGTGCAGTAGTTCTGTTCAATATTGCCATGGTTTTTCTAAAAGATTATTGTCCAAACTTTTCAACCAATACAGAATGGGTTAAAGGGAGTGTAAAGGTAAAAATTTCTCATCATATTATCAAATCCTAACATTTTCTAAGCACCTTTCAAAAAACTGATCAACCAAAAACGTCTTATTAACAAAAATATCAAGGATTTAAGCCTTGATTTTTTGGTATTTGGGGAGGGAAAACTGGAAAAACAGGAAAAATCCTAACGTTTAACTTGTCATATATAGTTTAAACTATTTACTTACTGTTAAGCATTTATTTTATGACATAAAATTGTTAATTCATGCTGTAATAACGTAGAAATTAAGTAATAAAGATTTATTTTAAATTCGTATTATTGACACAAAAATACCTCACTGTTTACAAAGGGTTGAATCTCAGAGATTATTTGAAATGATAATATCCTTTTTTATTGTGTCGGACAATAAATAACCCACTTTGGAGAATTAGTTTACGCTTTTGTCAGACTGTTTATAAAGAAATATTGCACCTATATTATTTACAAATTTGTAATTAAAGGTGGGCGAGAGATGGGCCATCTAAAGTTACTTGGATACTAATAAAAAAAACCTGTTTCTAGCTTTGTTATTGTATTTGGTTTTCAATATAAAATATTGCTTATTTTATCAATTTCTAAGTAACTATACATTGGTTTAAAGGAAGGATTATGTTAAAAGTGGGCTTAACCGTTAGAAAAAATAGAGAACTATGTCAAAAAGTTTAGTTTTTATAGAAGGTAAAAAAGGCAATTAACTGCACACTTATATAGTACAGAATTTTTTTCCCTAATCTTGGACATAGTGAAAATCAGCGGGAAAAAAGCCGTTTTTTAAGGAAATGAGAGCCCGTTTTGATCTAACTTTGAGAAAATGTGAATAAGATACTGTTAAGGTTTGATAATCTGATGAGAAATTTTTACGTTTACAGTCCCTTTAATTAGTTTATAATCATTGGAAATGTGCAACAATGTATCGTTTATTGTCTTATTCATGAAAATACTTAGAGGGATGTGGTTTTTAAAAATCTATAAAAGTGAACAGGTCTAATGTACATAGTTTGTGTACACGTCATTATTCTGAGATAGCCTAATAGAGGCTGACAGTTTGGGTCTCTCTAGTATTGTATATTATGGTGTCCCATAAAGCCATTTTTTGGAATTTCGACAAGCAAACTATCCAAACCCAGCACACTTACAAAATGGTGACAATTAACCCAAAAATGAATTCTAGGTCTATTATTTCAGCTTTATGTAAATATCGGGGTTTTTTTACCCTTACCCTTATGGGGGTCAACATTTTATGGCATTGAAACTATGGCTTCATCGTGCTACTAGAAAAGGTCATGAGGAGTTGAATCAGAAATCAAAGTTCGTTTAAAAATATCCTGCTTCTAGCATCAGAAAATCTCAACAACAAAAAATTCCAAATTTCCAAAAGCCCTAAAAAAAAATTACAGTCTTTTCTCAGGCTAGGAGCGAGATATTCTTAATAGACCTTTCCTGGGATCACCATGAAGCCATAGTTCTTATGCAATAAAATTTTGACCCCAATTAGGAGAAAGTAAAAATAATTTAAATGTACATAAAGATGATTTAAAAGTCAAAGGTACCAGTGGTCCTGTAATAAGTAATGACATGGTTAATAATTGTGTTAAGAAAATTTTATTTTTGAGACACTCTATTGTATAAAGGTACAGAATGTTCAACCCAAGTATAAGCTGGCACTAGTATAAAGTTACAAAACAGTCAATCCAAGTACACGATGGCTCTAAATATAATTGAGACAAAGTAAATTTTGAAACAGATAGATATTTGTCAATCTTAATAGTACATTTGTACATTGTGTTCAAAGTAAAAATTAAGTTTTAAATGGTAAATGTTGTTTTCGAAGTCATATACAAATATTTTGGATTAAGATATAGGTTGCTTTTCCCAAAAGGGCTTATCGAGCAATTAATTGATTGCCTATGCCTAACCCCAGTGTCGGCCCCTAACCTTGCAGTGCCCTAATCACACAGGGCTACATAATATAACCAAACCTAACCTAAGTATTGAGAAAACGAACGAAAAGGGTAGATGTATTTTCTCTGTTTAACAAGGCACATTGCAGGAAAACTCCATATATAGGTTTTCAATTTTGTTTCAAATAAGAAGAGGGGTGTTTTCTGTGTTCAACAAGACACTTTAAGGAAAACTCCATAAATAGGTTTTCAATTTTGTTTCAAATAAGTCAATTTTCAAATCTTAAACTTTGAAATCTTCATTGTTAATGTAGGTAAAATTTAAAATTTTATACATTCTTGTGTGAAAATGTATAGAGGCTTAAACCGTAAATATCAATTTTTTGGTGTGTCTTACTGTAGATATCTATAAATATTATATCTATAGTTTTGTGTACAAATAGACTAATATTGAGCCTGTGGTTAATAGAATATGATGGGTACTAATTATCACAAGGTTCCAGGTTAATAGGATTATTCAGCACAGCATGGCTTCCAAACCGTTAAATATCCGCTGGATTAGAACTGGTTCTCAGCCATACTAAAAATTATGTATATTATCGTATTACAGACAATTTTCAATGAATATTGAACTAATAATGGTAAAATTAATACCAGTTTTGTTAGACTAACAAACTAGTTTTATCTTAAAATTGTTCATCTTATATCCGCGGAAAAAATGTTTATAATACGATGCGGTAAATAACTATTACATTAAAAACAGATAGAGTGTAGATATAGAAATTAGTCTGTATGTATGAGGAGCACATCCACACTGTAATTTACTTCATAATCAAGTAGTTATAAAGACTGGTTAAATTCAATATAATTATGTTTAAATCAAAATTATATATTTACTCAATATTTGCTGATTTTATATTTTGAAGGGGGATATATACCACCTTATAAGAACATTTCTAGAAAAAGCATTACACCCTTTTACCACAGCTGCATTAATGGATTTATTATTACATGGATAATACACCAGATTATCATGTACTCTAAAAAAGTTAAACTTGTAGCTGGTTGAAATAACGATCCACCCCCTTTACCCCGTCCCCTCCCCTCGAACTGGATGAACGAACTGACCAATTATGGATGTCCATGGTAGCAATCTTAATTGACGACAATTTTCCCCCTGTCTTAATATCCACTTGTATTCTACATCCATTGGGTATTTATTGGTTTTTATATTTAATAATTGTTGCGAGCAGATTGTTCAGCAATGTTTCATATATTTATATATTAAAAATTTTCACATAGAAGACATTCTAACAAAGGAGCAAGATGCTATGCTTACATTATGCCTTATCATCAAAAGAATCAACATTGGTAATCGGATAAAAGATATGGCAAACATACATGATTATACCTTATTGTAAAAGTAATCCTCATTCAAAGTGATTGAAATCAAAGGAGTTGACATCAAATCTAACTTTGCGATCTAAGCTTTCCTTTACAGATGTTAACATTATAAGTAAGTTATATTTAGTAAAACAATAGAGGGGGAGTGCCGACTTTCAATTGGGTCTTTAAAAATCAACTAATAGTGTCGGGAATATTAACACAGCCAAGCCAAGCTACAAAATAGCAGAAAGTAATTTGCTAGCAGACGAAAAAGATCCCCAACAGGGGGATACAGATTTATCATAAGTAAAGAAGAAACGCTGAATATGAAAGCAAAAGTAATTCAATAAATTGTTTGTATACAGATATATTTGATATTACATTATTTGCAAGGTTTACAAACGCATATTTATGCGAAATATTCTGGATATACGGATAGTGAAGCAGCTTACAGTGCATATAAAATAAATGACGTCATACATTGCAAATGACCAATGATAGGCAAATATGATTTTAATTGACCAATTGTAGATCTTATTTGACCAATGGTAGGTCTTAATTGACCAATAGTAGGCCACTATAAGCTGCTTCACTAATACGCCAATAGAAAATAATAGATATCCCTTGCCGCCCAACAAACCCCCTGAATTATCCGATAACGACAAGGATCATTTTGAGGGGTGTAATAGGTATTGGACCCCTGCAAGAATGTTCTGGCCGAAGCAAAGCTCTTTTTAGTGTTTATGAAAATGATGTCATATTAGAATAGTCCATTACTCTAACTTTGACGTAATTAGGGATTTTACTGACAAGAGTTTCTAAATTTAGTGCCCGTAAAAAAGGGGAAAAATATCTTCTTCCCTCTATCTCTAAAGATAATACATGAAACTTGAAAAATAAGGAAAAATTGGACGCACTCACATACAAACACTTACAATTGGCGTATACAGAGGGTGTCGATGTTTAGGGGGGGGGGGGGTTGAAGGTGTACCCCCATTTAATAAAAGTAGGCATCTTGATCAACAAAGTGGCAAGAATTCGGATTCGAAGCCATACTGGGAAAGAATTATTGTCAATTTATTTTTTTAGTAGCAATGCTACTCTATAATTTAGTAGCAATGCTACTGTATAATTTACAGTCAGTCCGTCAGTCCGAAACGCTATGGGAAAAACATGATTTTCTCGGCTCTTATTCAAGATAGACAGCTGAAATTTTCAGTGAATAATCTCATGACATATGCCCATCTAATCTATACATTGTTTTGTCCATCTGTTATTTGGGGTGCTAGATCGATTCCTAGATTTTCAAGTTTTCGTGATTTTCTCAACTCCTTTTCAAGGTACAGGGCTGAATAATTAATTTTATATTCTACATATTTTCCCCAAGTTTGATTAAGATTTTTCTATTAATTAGGGTGCTCGATCGATTCCTAGATTTTTAGGTTTTCCTGGTTTTCTCAATTCCTATTCAGGATTGACGGCTAAAATTATCAGAGATTGAATATGCTCAAGTTCTTAAGTTTCATTAAGATTTGTCTATTAATTGCGGTGCTAGATAGATTCCTAGATTTTTAAGTTTTCAGGATTATAAGGTTGCGTGATTTTAAAGGTTTGATGATTTCCCTATTTTACCAAGATTAATGTTTATTGTTTGACACTGCTTTATAGTAATTTTTGCCGATATCCATTCATAATTTTTGAGGTTCGCTACTTATGGATCTTGTCATCATTGTTTATGATTTATTTTGCTTAATAACAAATTAATTGGACAATATTAGTTAATATGTTTTTTTGTCCATTGTTATAGGGAAGCTCTTTCTTATTTATTATATAATGAAAAACAATAATATCTATTCAAATTTAAAGAAAAAGAAAAAAAATGTAAGGTTTTCCTAATTCAAGGTTATTCTTGATTCAAGGTTAATTAACTGTATATCAAATTAAAATATTTATATAATATCGAAGCTTTTTTGTAATTAGGGTCAGTCCATACGTCCATCCGTCTGTAACGGAGAGGTCTTATCGTTATATAAGGCATGTTTGGAGGTCCTATATATTGGCAATTCCTGTAACAGTTGGATACAAATTAGAAAAGGGAAGCAACCCTATAATCAATACCTGAATATCTGTAGGTCCTTTTAAAACATGTTTTATTTTTTATTTTTACCAACAATTTTTATATCATATAATCACCCGGCGTTATCCTCTTAGAAATTTTTTTTCAATTTTGATAATTTGAGTAACCCCCCCCCCCCCCCCCCCCCCCCCGACAACGACGAACAACTATTTTAGGTTAGGTTAGGTTTTAGGCTAGCGGGCCGAGCGCTGCGGCTAGGCAGGCTAGGGAGCCGAGCGCTGCGGCCAGAGTTCCAAGTTCGCTGTTGGGGGGGGGGGGGGGGGGGAGGGGTACTCAAATTTTCAAAATTGAAAAAAAAATTTCTAAGAGGATAATACCAATCACCCTTTTCATTTGCTTTTTGGAATAATGATTTCTAGATGATTGGGCACTATTTTTTCCGTAGTCCGTAATAAGCATTTATTCAATTTTATGATTGATTTACACGAAATTTACAACTTCTAGATATTGTTAAATATTGACACAATAAAAACTGTCCCGAATTTGTATTAATTTTGAGGAACACGACTCCAGTGACGTCATATTTTTCTTTCCCAAAAAAGGGAAGGGGGGAAGAAAATCTCTTCAAAAGAGATGGGGAAAACCCCCTTTTATCCCATCTCTTTTTTCTTCCCCCCTTCCCTTTTTTTTCTTTCCCCCCTTCCCTTTTTCGGGAAAGAAAAATATGACGTAACTGGAGTCGTGTTCCTCAAAATTAATACAAATTCGGGACAGTTTTTATTGTGTCTTAACCCTTAACGGTCGGAGGGGGGGGGGGGGGCGTTGAACGCCCCCCCATCCGGTTTTTTCTATCTCATTTTCTGTGTGTGAAAGATAAAGAGCCCAAACTGCTTGACTTTTTAAGTGTGGGTATGAGACATAACTGAGAGTTGAAATTTTTTGAATATCTCCATCCTGGCGGGCACAGGATGCCAGCAAACCTGGCAGGGTCATCCAGGTAAAGAGCAAAAATATTTTTTTTGACTTAAACAAAGCATTTTATCTTACCAAAATACTAAAACATCCTCTAGTAGTACATCCTCATATTAAATACAGGTGTTCATGTCAATTTCAGGTTCCAGGTATGATCCTCCAGGTCCTGATCCTCCAGGTCTCCAGAAATCTTTAAATGACTCCTGTGGCCGAAATTTTTGACTTAGATACTTCAAATTTTAAACTTAAGCTTTTCTTACATGTCTACATAACGTATTAAAATTTTATAATGATCCGCCGCCGTTTTCCCGCCGACCGCCGACTGCGGCGGCTGGCAGCTGCCAAGTACAGCCGCGGCCGCTGAAATTTACATTTTGATATTTCAAATATAAAATTTACCTAAAGATAAACATTTTCTGCCAAAAAATTTTTATTCTAGCTTCAAAAATAAAAAAATTACAGCCGTTTGAAATTTTTAAGTAAAAAAAGACCTGAAAACAAAGGTTGTTAAATAAAAGGGTGAAGGAAGCGAAAATTGACCTTGACTTACTTAAGGTCGGAAATTCATCATAACACAGGGGACTTACACAAAAAAAATTAGCCCTCTAGCTTTAATAGGAACTGAGATAATAAGGGGGGGCGTTGAACCCCCCCCCCCCCCGACTGATTAAGGTGCGGCAAGGGGCCCGACTGTAAAGGGTTAAATATTTAATGTGTTTTTATTTTTTATATCCGCAATGGTCGCTTTTCTGTCTGATTTGTAAAAGCGAAGCTTTTCTATAATTAGGGTCGGTCCGTCCGTACGTCTGTCACGGATAGCTTTTTTCGTTAATTTAGACATGTTAGAATTGTCCTATCGATTTCAATTTTTGCATGGTGATTCCTTTAGTAGTTAGGTACGATTTAGAAAGCGTAGCAACTCTATTATCATTACCAAAATGTCCGTACGTCCATTTTAAACATGTTGATTTTTTTACTTTTTTAAATAGCTTTTTTCGTTAATTTGGGCATGTTAAAATTGTCCTATCGATTTCAAATTTTGCATGGTGATTCCTATAATAGTTAGGTACGAGTTAGAAAGCGTAGCAACTCTATAATCATTACCAGAATGTCCGTACGCCCATTTTAAACATGTTGATTTTTTTTACATTTTTAACAACAAATTTGTATGTGACCTAATTATCCGATTGGTCTGATTTTTGGTATACTGATTCCTGGGACAACAAAGTACAATATTATAAGCGAAGCAACTCTATAATCAAGTCCTAAAAATGTTTAAGTATGTCCATAATCATTATCCTGTATCAAGCAGTTTTTCAACAAATTTACTTACAATTTTGCTTTGACTCTTATACATTCGCATTCTGATTATTCAGTTCTGACATTATACAAGTGTTAATGTCCGTTTGTCCTACCGTTTCAGAGCTTCGCTTTTATGGATGTTGTCATCCTTGTTTGTTTAGTTTTTATGTAACCGGACAAATTGTCTCAAAAATCATCTCTTCTTTAGGGGTATTCTTTCTCACTCCTCCTCCCATCTTCCCCATTTTTATGACGTCACATGGCTGATTTTTGAGAAACTTTGTCCGGTTACCGCGTTTATGGTTGTTGTTATCCTTGTTTTTCTATGTATGTAAATATTGGCTGAAGCTGTAATCTATTTATAAGTTTATCAATAAAAAAGCTTTCATAATAAGATTATTATGACTATACTAATACTCTCAAAATGTTGTACATATTATATTAATTGTAAAATAATGCTTACATAAAACAAAGATGACAACATCCATAAAAGCGAAGCACTGAAACGGTAGGACAAACGGACATTAACACTTGTATAGTGTCAGAACTAAATAATCAGAATATAAATGTAAAAGAGGCGAAGCAAAATTGTAAGTAAATTTGTTAAAAAAAACTGCTTGATACAGGATAATGTTTATAGACATACTTACATTTTTAGGACTGGATTATAGAGTTACTTCGCGTATAATATTGTACTAATGTTGTCCAAGGAATCAATATACCAAAAATCAGATCAATCGGATAATTAGATCACATAAAAATTTGTTTTTAAAAACGTAAAAAATCAACATGTTCAAAATGGACGTTCGGACATTCTGGTAATGAATATAGAGTTGCTACGCTTTCTAAATCGTACCGAACTACTTAAGGAATCACTATTTCTAGAAAAGCTTCGCTTTTAAAAAGGGCTAATGTGCAGAAAAGTTGCGAACCAGGAAAAAAAATATAAAAGAACGGAGTAAATCATATTTTACTATTGGCTTCGCATATAGAAATGAAGTGGCCCTCCCCCTTTTTAGCTAAAATAATTGACAGGGAAAGGGTCCCGAAAACAGTCACACCCCTACAGAAATAACCACCACAGGACCAATAAATGTAGACCCTTATGAGCACAACCTAATCGGTTCAGCAGTTATCAATATTATAAGTTTCAGACGAACAGAAATCATACTACTTTGTATTATAGACACCAAAAAGAAATTTTTAAAAATCAGATAGTTTGTGGGTTGGGGGGGGAGAGGGTGGCTTAAAACTACCCTAGTAGGTATATTCATTGAAGCAGAATCCAATCGGTTCAGTGGGTACTGAGATCTTAAGCTACAGACGGACGGAAGGATGGAAAAAAGAAATATTGTCATATAATTACAACCGTAAAATTAATATTTAATACATCCCTGCTTTTTTATTAGGATTGATTATATACTTACATATCAGGGATCTAAAGGAATAAGACAATGGCCGACTAATTTATGTACACTCCCCATGTTAATAAACAAAATTACCCCTTCTGTAGATTACAAATAGAAGTTGCAACGTATGGATACTCAATTTGATAAACCGACCAATCATAATTCATTAAAAGTCCCCAAGGTTGTTTAGCCAACGAACAAGAAAATATTATTTGGGGACTTGTGTAATAAACAGCCCTTTGTCCCCTCTTTCTCTGCACACATGTGATAATAGATGGTTACTACAGGGTCTTTCAATAGAAAGAGATTTTTAAAAACTTAATTAAGCACAAAAAATATGTAAAATGCTGTATATATTTGGAAAACCTGTTATATAAAATTTATTTTTCAAATATTAAAAAATTACCTTTCATTTAAAACTTTTGGCCTTATGGTGCGAACTGGGTGATAGAAAGACCCTAGTTTTCACTTTGCTATGCCAATAGCTTTCTATAGACACCTTAACATCCAAGATTGGTCCCCTGTGGCTCCCCTGGTGACTCGACAAAGTCAAAACTTGGATTTTTGCAAACATGTAGCGCATTTCAAAGGGATCCATATACTTGGATAATTTAGATTTCCGGTTAGATCGTTTTTTTTAACATCCAATATTTTAGATGCCGTTGTGAACATTTTGGTGGATTTTTTAATTAGTATTAGTGGATTTTTGCATCCATAATTAAGTTTTTTTTAAATACATTTATCTTGAAACAACCTGTTAGTTCTGTAACATTATATAAGCATGACAGATTTACTGATTATCATTTGTCACAATTAATGTTGCAAAGCAACTAAGGGCGTGCACATGATTTTGGATGCAGAAGGGCAGACTAAAATTTACAATAAAAAAATGAAACTCCCAGTCAGTGGAAGTTTTACCTCAGGGGTTCTTGATAAGGATTTGTGTCCTTTTATATAGTTTGAATCATAGATTTCCAAGGTGGTAAGGGGATAAAAGGGTGTTAACCCCCTCATTTGAATCCCCCCCCCCAAAAAAAAGCTTAGACGTCCTTGTTGTGCATCAAACCTGTTGCTTGTTTAACATTCATTTTTAGGATAGCGTCAATCACAAATTTGAAAGTTGTTTTAAAAATAGATCATTTTTCGTGTGTTATTTTAAGAAAGATGGCTGAATTAATAAATAAAATTATGAGATTATTCAGACCAATGGAAATCTGCCCAATAAATCATTGTACATTACATATACATGTCTATATAGCAATTGATGAGTCTTGATTTATATTGAATATGTGAGTGGGGGACTGGGGGGGGGGGGGGTTCTTAGCTATATTATATTAGCAGCTGAAAATTTTATGAGAAAATTAACACTCTATCTCTTACTTTATCCCACCGTCGGTTCATCTTCTTTTGTTTTTTTTAATGAAAAAAACATTTACTATTCATGATTGTTATCATCCTTGTTTATATTATGAATGTTTTAGCCATTGACTAAAAATAGGTCAGCTGATTTTGAGTTGCCGTTTGTGTATACAGTTTCCTCATCCTATCTCAATATTTTTACTAGCTAAAAAAGCTTCAAACTTCAAAAAAATCAAAAATTGAAAAATTTAAATTTGGATTTTTTTAAGTTTGAGGCTTTTTTAGCTAGTAGTAAATATTGAGATAGGATGATGAAACACCGAGGAAACTCTGTACACAATCAGCAACTCATATTCAACTGACCTAAAAAGATTCTTTGTTTTGTTAATAGAATAAGTTGATCTAGATGGTCATAGTTTAGTTTAGTTTAGTTTAGTTTAGTTTAGTTTAGTTTAGTTCAGAGAGTCGGGCTGAGCACACGCATTTAGCAAGCTCTCCCCCGCCCTACCCCATGTGTTAAGCTCAGTTCTACCTTCCCCCTCTCTCTCAACTAGTTCCCCTCTCCCCACTGCCCGTGGTCACTCCGCAGTTGGAGGAAAGGGAAGACACTGTAGCCAGAGGGCACCTCGTATTTAGGCCTGGCAATGTGTATGTGTTAACGTATCGGTCAATTGTTAACACAAAAAAAGTGAAAATAAAACATTAATGAATTAAAAGTTTTTTTTTAACTTATGTGTAACCTAATCGCTTTAACTTAATGAACAATTTTTGGTGAAAACACTCTCAAATTTTTTTTGATAATTTTATGATAATTTATCGGTCTGGCAACATTTTTACCGGCGCAAAGTACTCCCGACAAATAAGCTCTCCCATTGGCTAACATTTTTTCGCGTCCCACCATTGGTCAGCTGACCCACACTCACTCAGCACCCTCGGTTCCGCCATCTTCACTTCATCATGGCCTGTAGTACGTGTGACAACCCAGAATATTGGTCAAAGTTTAAAACAAATTTGGACGCTGCTTTGGATGTTAAGTTTAAAGAATACGATGCGAATATAGCTAAGGTAAGGGATGAGCTTATTCATAGTACTTTTGCCAGTCATAAAACCGAAATAAACGATATTAAATTGAGAGTCTCAGATTTAAATGTTAAAATTCAATCTATCGAAGGTATAGAAAATTTCGTAGATGCTAAATCTGTTGCAAGTGAACAAAAAGCGATTAGGACCACGATTACACAACAAAAAGACTATTTAAACTCTATTGAATCGTCGAGAGAAAATTTCGTCAAATTTCAACTTCTACAAAACTCGATAAGAGAGCAAAGGTGCCGCGATTGGAGTTGTAGAATAGTGAATTTTCAGCAGCCGTGGAGCCGTGAAAATATTACAGAGTTTATCATATTTAGAAACATTATAAGGCCCACCCTTGAAGCCGCTCTTAAACGTGGAGAATTAGAATATATTCCCTCACATTTTTGTGATATCGTCGAGCGTGCCCATATGCTCCCATATACAAAGGGCCAGATCCCCGTTTTTATTTTTCGTTTTATGTCTAGATCCTACCTCGACGCGTGGATGAACAATAAGAAGGCTGTGCTTGACCGTTACAACGCCGAGATCAAGAGGTTCAATCCCAGGAACAACGCGTCACCGGTCCCGTTCTTCCCCAATAGGTTAGTCCAGGCGAAGCAAGATATGTCCGACCTCAACAGGAAGACCATGACCTTTGTGTATGCCACAAACCAGATTTCGAGGGCCAAAGTCGCTGGCCAACATGTCCAATTTCAGCTCAAGAACGGCAGCCGCTGGATACGCTGCCTTAACCCGTTTGGCAAAGACCTGAAGGAAATGGCCCAACCCATACCTGGAAGCGAGGATTTTTTTCTGTCAGAGGCACCGCCTATCCTTTGTTTCAACAAGCTAGCGCCTGAGGAAAGGAAAACATTCTTCTCTAATCAGGCTGACTTAACAGAGGATGACTTCCCAAGACAGTTTAGTACGATCACAGCCCACCCTTCCAGCACGATTCAACATAATTTAACGTCTGCCCCTGCCCCAGCTCTTGGGGACCTAGCTGTGTTCCCTCCCATAGACTCTGCCGCAACCGTCGCAACCGCCGCACATACAGCCGTTGCACCAGCCGCACAGCCCACACAGTCAGTACCTGCCGCCGTCGCATCCGCAGCCGCCGCTACAGCTGATTTCACTGCCGCACCTGCCGCCGCGCTCACCGCCGCACCTGCCGCCGTGACCGCCGCCGCATCTGCCGCCACGTCTGCCGCACTTGCCGCCGTGTCTGTCGCCGTACCTGCGGCATCTATTGCCGTACCTACCGCCACACACACCGCCGCACTTGCCGCCACGTCTGCCGCATCTGCCGCATCTACACCTGTCGTTGACTCAGCACCTTCCGTACCTGTTGCCCCTGTCGTTGACTCAGCACCTTCTGTACCTGTTGCCCCTGTCGTTGACTCAGCACCTTCTGATCCTGTGGCCACGAGGGCCAAAGCTAGAGACACCGCCAACAAAGCTAAGCAAAGCAAAGCTACAAAGGCGGTAATCACATCATGAGGTTAAGTATCTTATACGTCGGAAAAAAAGGTACTTAACAAAATTATTATCATCATTTTTAAATTCATTTACAAAGTGATTTATTTCGAAAAACTTAATGTTTATATCCACGTAAACTCTATATTATTATAATATTAATATTAAATATTACCCAACTTGTTAGAACGCCAACATAGCATATTAATTTCAATCTATTTTTCTTATTTTTCTGCTGATTAGCATATAAAATACTTGGAACTTGTATGAAAATGAGTAGGGGGAACTAAACTAGCTTGAAATGTGTTGCCACCCCCAACACACACATAAACTAAACGCTATCGGAATAACCATAGTAAATATGGTAATTTTTTTCGCTTTAACGATAATATATTGTATATTACCTATTTTTATTTGTCCACTAATATCTACTGTGTTTCAGATGTCCATACTTGATGTTAAGACGATTCCTCCTGCGGTGCTCCTGGACCAGCTCTGCTATGACAAACCTCCCTAATGATCAGATTAACCAGGATTACGGTAACTTAAACGATAACATTGGTCTAAATCTTATGAATCCGATTTACGGCGACTACTTTAACGATTTTGAGAACGAATTCGGAATAAATTGCGTTTTTTCAAGTGAACAAGGTATCGTACAGAAACTGAAAACATTCAATGAAAACCTTCTCAATATTTTTAGTATTAATTGTCAGTCATTACATTCTAAATACAATGATATTGTCTCCACTGTAGACTTCTTTAGACAACATGATATCCACTTAAATGTTCTGTGTTTTCAAGAATTATGGCTGAATAAGGATGTAAATATGGATTGCTATGGAATTAATAATTACGATTGGCATGTTAAACTCCGCACAAAAAGTAGGGGGGGAGGGGTGGGTATTCTAGTAAGCAAATATTATAAAGTAGATAAACTATTTGATAAATTTTCATTTAAAGAAAATATTCTTGAATCTATTTGCTTAAAAATTTCCCACAATGGACTAAAGTTTTGCTTACTAAACTGTTATCGGCCACCCAATCAGAGTAGTGCTGAAATAGAAGAATTTTTTGAACTTTTTTTGGACCTGATTGATAGAATAGCAGCTTTAAGCATACCATACTTCATTGTAGGAGATTTCAATTTTGATCTTTTCAAAATAAATAATATAAATAGCAACTCCATGAGAATTATTGAGTCTTTTTCCTTTAACGGTATCATAAATACCGTTACCAGAGCTACTAGAGTAACTAGAACCACTGCAACCCTTCTTGATTTATTCGGGGTAGGTAACTTTATTCAAAACCTAATGTCTTCCTTTGTCTTAACTTCAAAAATCTCCGATCACTTGCCAATTATTAATTCATTCCGAATAGACAGAGTAAATAAACCCAAACCTCCAGATTTCTTTGAAAAAAGAGAATTGAATGATGAAAACTTTGATGCCTTAAACTATGCACTCTACCACACTAACTGGAATCACGTTTTAAACCAAGACAACACAAACATTGCTTATGATAACTTTATTTCAACCTTTTTGAGACTTTATAATGAAAAGTGTCCAGTTAGAAAAAAACGAAAAAACAAACGTACCCAGCCTCAGCAGCCTTTCATGTCAGACTTTTTATTGCGTTGTAGATTGCATAGAGATATTTTGTACAGCAACTTTTTAAAAGACAAAACAATTGAAAATGAAAGTATTTACAATGTCTATAGGAATAATTACAATAGGCAAGTGAGAAGAGCAAAGATTGAATATTACAGACAACAAATAAGAGATGCAAACGGGGATGGGAAAAAACTCTGGAAAACCCTAAAGGAAGTCATTGGGTTTAGTAAATCTTCCCCTGAGTGCACATACCTTCAAGTAGGCCCAAACAAAATTGAAAATGACCAAGAAATAGCTAATGAATTTAATCGTTATTTTAGTCAGATTGGGTCTTCCCTAAGGCCTGAAATTCCTTCCACCCCCAAAAATTTCCCAACTATATTCAACAACCTTCCACTTGAAATTAAACTAATTGATAATAAAAATATTTTTAAGAAAAAATGTTTTACTTATTACCTAAACAAGATTGAGTTTTAAAAAAGCAAATATTTTAAAAAAGCAAATATTTTATTTTTGAAATTAAACTGATTGATAATAAAATTATTCTCAAGAAAGATATTTTACTTACTTATTACTTACTTTCTTAAAAAAAAAGCAAATACTTTATTTTTTCTCTTCCTCTATTTAACAATTTTTTGTTCTAACTAAGTTTCTATTCGTATCTTTAGCCCTCGACTTTTTGTAAGCACTTAATTTCTATACCAAAAAAATAATAAAACAGCATTTCTTTAACCTCAAATCTCAACGAGTAGGTTCCGTAGGAACCGACATACATACCTATGTATAGAGTAGCTTTAGCATAGTTTGTTTCTTATCCACTTTATTCATTTTACATTTTATATTTTGACTTTGACTTCTTCTATTATATTATATATTTTTTATCAAGCAACTAACGAATCGCGCAACCTCTACCTCTATTTTATCTAATAAAAAAATAACAAAGTTTTTTCATAATTTTGACCAAAAATATATTTATTTATTCAAATTTAGATATCGAAAATTTTGTTTAATATATGACTATCGCTGACTGGACTGGTTAAGCTCATGTAGTGGGCATAGCCATCTACTCGTCGTAGTCGCTGGAGTCATCGACGTCGTCGGGTTCCTGTTGGAGGAGCTCCTCCACAAGGTCCTGCTGGACGGTGACCAAGCGGTCCATGGTGGCGATGGAATCCATGTTGGCCTGGAAGGAGCGGGCGTACGTGGGCATTACTGAAATTAGCCTCACGACTAACCCATAGTTGGAGTACATCATGCGGAGGATCTCCTCATCGATGGCATCTTGGCGGAATCTCCTCCACATAAGTCTGTCGCCCTCGTACACGACGCCCATTAACCTCCTCTTGACCATAAACCAGAGGTCCAGACAGCGCCTGTCTACCCCCGGAAATGGGAGTAGATCAGGCACTGCCGCGAGGTTCAGCAGCTGCTGGACGCCGTGCACGGGTGCAGGATCATCGATTTCATCGCTTGAGTTCAACATGGCGATGAGCTCCTGCACCTGGTCTTGGAGGGGAACATCTTCTTCTCCTCCAGCCTCCTCCGGAACTTCCGGCGCCCCATCCGGTAAAGCACCTTGGCCTTGTCCAACTTCCTCTTCTTGATCTGACATTTCTGAGACAATTGAACTTTGACCCTACCCACCCCCATATTTATACCCCCCTTGTGTCTTAATACCATACATTATTCAATCTTAATTTAACTTATTAATTAATAAATAACTTTCCCTACTTCCGATTTCCCGCGTATTCCCCCTATGCTTTACAACCAATTGTCTCCCCCCCGCCCCCTCTTTTGCTTTATTCTTTTGCTTTATTCTGCCGTGCTTTACCGGAAAACCACTCTTCCCCCCTCCCCCTATTTTTCTCCCCCCCAGTATATACCAAACGATAGGCGCCGCTCCGTCTGTCTAGCTGGAAGTCACGGCCGCGCACAAACCACCCACCACTCCCCTTCTAGTTTTTTCCCCCCCTCCTCCCCCTAACCTGTTGAATTCCCTGACCCATCTCCCTTATTTTAACCAGTTTCTCACTTCACTTTTTTTTATGCTAATGAAAATTAATCCATAGCGAAATATTAACAGACATCCTATTACTCTATACATCCTTCATAAAAAATAAAAGTTCATAGCAAGATATCTAGGATTTATTAAACAAATCAATGAATTTATGATAATTTATGATATTTTAATACTTTTACTTTTTTGGATAAAACTAAACTGTATTATTCTTCAAAAACAATTTTATATTTCAATAGCCATATCAGTAACTTTTTGCAGTTTTTTTCTGTTGATTCATTGTTGATTTTTGTTGATTTTTGTGAACATCATGTGGACATTTCCGCGGGTGTTTTTGCGGATATTTTTGCGGATATCTTGTATATAAAGTCGTAGAGAACTTGACCGTAACTGGTTCAAACCGGAAATGGCCAACTTCTGGAACTATAGCTGGAGACAGGCCCCCTCTTGAGCAGTTATCCGCTCAGCAATTTCACCCAATTTAGCTTCATGAAACTCCATGTCCTTGTTTGGGTTGTATAGTGTGAGGGCCAACTCGGTTTCTAAATAACCCTGTTGGTATAGAAGACGGGCTACCTCACGACGTACTTCGTCACTGACATTGTCACCATTAACTATATTGAGAAGTCGTTCATATGTTATTGTCAATCTATTGCGTAGCGGCTGCCACATTTGTTGGTATTCTTCCTCTCCGAACATTTCGTGTCTAAACAATAGTAAGATTTAAACCTCACTAAAGCAAAGCTATAACCAAATTACGCGCGCAATAGCACGCCACAGTCTTTTTTAACATGACCCACTTTCACCCTTTTACCTTCAAAAAGGGGTGGAATCAATGGATTAATGATACGTTTTCGCCTTCCCTTAAAACCCCCTCCCCCCCCCCCTCTTCCTCTCCCATTTTGTTGCCCCATTCACAGCCATGCTGTGACCAGTTCTCAAAACACAAAAATCAGATTCCGGAGGAATCGAACCATACATATTTAGGGACACACTCCCATTATCAAAATACCAAAATCAGATTCCGTAGGAATCGCATATGACCTATTCTTAGGATTTTTTATATCCATTCTCAAAAATAAAAATCAGATTCCGTAGGAATCGAAACCAACCATTACACCTTGTTCACTTAAGTACACGATATGATTATTATTAGGGTATTCTTGTCCTTTTTTGGACTTTTCTTTGGTTTTTTTTTGGATTTTTTGGATTGGACCAAGTGTTATCGCGAAATTTGCCGTTATCCTGTAATTATTGGTGTGGAGATGTCCTTAAAACCCGGACAAAACTCCACTCTATAATGAAAATAATTTGATATAAAGGAAACTGTCTATTTGGAGCTGAAAAGGGATCTCAACGGGAATAGCGACTCCTTATGGAGGTTTTGGTTCCTTAATTGTTCCGAATTCACGCTTGGAGAAGTTGCAACTGATAGTAGGAGGATGTCTGAAATACACAGCAAGATATTGTTTCATTGTTAAGATTATTATTTATTTGCACATATAACATTGTATCGGCTTGGCAAGCGTCAAAGTACACCAGTGGCTCCACAACCCTTAAAGGGTTATGCCAACTATCTGGTACAATGTTGCATGGAATTTTTATTGTAAAATATTGTCTCCATTCAATTTAAACTGGCCTGGTAACTAGGTGGAGATGAAGTTCGGCCAATTCCATGCTAGGTACTTAATAATTGTTATTATGTATATTATTATCTAACCTGCACCAAACACAACAAACCAGATGAATCAAACAAATCAAGCATAGTAACATAATTTATAATATATATCTAATAAAATATGTTGTACCTTTGAGGAAAATAAATCTTATCTTATACTGGCCCCATAATCCGTCAAAATTCTAGCAGACATCTTTGCATATATTTTACCCAAGAAAAGCTATATCCTAAAATGACCTATTCGTAGCTATCTCATTATACGAGCAAAAAGAAAGAATAAATGCATTTCAACATCTGTACACTTTCTAACCAATACTATGGCCAGAATTTTTCTCCACTGTTTTCCTGTTGGCTAATCCATAGAGTACATATCTAGAGTATCAAAATATGTACACTTTCTAACCAACAATATGGCCAGATTGTTCTTCCGCTGTTTTCCTGTTGGCTGATAAGGAGAGTATGTATCTAGATTATATCTATTGGTTTGAGCTTGTAATGATATGCGTGTATCAAATGCATATAAAGCCAAAACTTGTGAAAAATGACACAAATGACAAGAATTATTCATCAGGAATCTAAAGGGATGAGACAATGGCCGATAAATTACTGTACATTCCCAATAATGATACACAAAATTTCCCCTTCTGTAAATTATAATTAGAGGTTGAAACGATTGGACACTCAACTAAAGAAACCAACCAATTAAAATTTACTAAATGTCCCACAAAGTTGATAAGCCAGCGAATAATAAAATGTTATTATAAAACTTTGGGGACTAGTGTAATAAACAGCCTTCCTCTCTGATTATTCATATGTAATATCCATACAAATACATAATAATAATAATTTAATCAAAAAAATAATAAGAAAAAAGATGTTATAATACACTGTGGGCTACAATTGAATCAAGACAAAAGTAAGTGCCGACCCCTGGGACCTATGTATGGTGAAAATAGACATAAAACCATGATGATTCAAGGTAAAACCAAAATATTTCAACAGGATCTTTTTGTTTAATTTCAACTTTAAGTTCTGAAAAAAAAATTTTAAAAATATTAAAATCTTTAATAAAAAACAAACAAAAAATAATTTTTAATATTTTTTTTTACAAACAACTTATATACATACTATATATAAGCTTTAAAAAATTATAATTTTAAAATTTAGACCTTAAATATAAAGATTTTTAGAAAAAACCTAACAACAAATTCTAACATATTTCTGATCAAGAACGCAATGAAACATTTTTGCAAAATCTTTAACATAAAAAAAATAGCACTTACTAAAGATTTTTTTTTCATTTAAACTTATACTTTTCACATTAATTAACTTTAAAGATTTATTTTTTTTAAAGAAAGGTTGCGTGATTTTTTATTCATAATTAATTCCCTAATTTTGAGATTCAGACAAAAAACCTTACTACTTTATATTATGGGATACTCTAATAGTTAACTATGTCTAATGTCTATATATTCATCAAAAGATAAAATTGTACTATTGAACAAGAATGTCAACATCCATAAACGCTTGAACGAACAGAATATTAATTAGAAATAAGGAAGAATTTATGAACATATTTTCTTTTAGGAGTGCTATCAAGATGCTACGCTTATAAACTCATACCATATCTTCATAGATATCATTTTTTTAAACACTTACATACAAATTTATCACTTCAAAATTAGTTGTGGATGAGCTAAAAAATCCAGATGTTCAATTTAAATGTGCAGACTTTCTGATAATACTTTAGGTCTATATTCGTATCCAAAGACAACTATCTAAAGTCTAAATAATTTAGATTTAATGAGTAGTCTTGAAAGCCAGGGATCTAAAGGTATAAGACAATGGTAGATAAATTGATGTACATCCCAAATACCATATAGTTGAAACGGTTGAACACTCAACCTAAATGAAAATTGAATTAAGTCCCCAAAGTTGTTATTCCAACAAATATAAAAATGTCATAATAAAACTTTGGGGACTAGTTGAATAAACAGCCTATTGTCCCCTCCTTCCCTGCTTGAAAGCACTGGCGTGCAGAGCGATTCACAATTGGGTGTACAGTCTTGAGGGAGCGAAAAAAATCAATGTTTTTTTAGGGGGTGTTGACACCCCCTTTCACCTCCCCTCTGGCACGCCAATGCTTGCAAGGTTTAATGATTATACTGTGTGATGTATTTTACTCTTCTCCTAAGCTTAATCAAGATATATATATTAAAAAAAAACTACAATTAATAAGACAAATTTAACAAACTTTTTTGAAATCAGGAGTCAAATCAGGGGTCGGAAGGGATAAGACATTGGCCGATAAATTTTTGTACATCCCAAATGATGACACACAAAATTACACTTTCTGTAGATTAAAATTAGTGGTCCCAAAAGTTGTTAAGCCATTTAGTTAAAACGCTTAGACACTCAACTTAATAAACCAACCAATCAAAATTTCCCCAAAGTTGTTAAGCTAACGAATATAAAACGTTATAAAAAACTTTGGGGACTGGTGTAATAAACAGCCCATTTTTACCTCTCTCTCTCTCTGAGAAAAAACAACGTTTTTTAGAAACAGTCCTCAGAAACGTATACAAAATGTTTTTTTTTAATTTCCGGACTAAATCCAATAAGAGCTAAAAAGTAATTAAAACTATTATTATTGTTTTTTTGTGACCTTCTTTTCTTATCTCTTGATATCTATACAATATAAAACTTTATTGAATACATGATAAAATTGTTGCAGTCAAATAAAAAAGATCATCAATTTTACTTTCAAAGTAGTAGGGTTTTTTTACCTTAATCCCCGCTAAGGTATCTTTACATTGGTTTGACTTTGTTTTAGGCTATTTTATTATTATATTTAAGTCTTGGGGTGGTTTCAGGCCTTTTTTTGCCCATTTTCGCCCTTTTGAATAAAGAGCCTCTAGATGCTAGAAAGTCAGCCTCTAGTTTTTCAACATTGGATTACAGGGAAAGGATAATGAAGTATAAAACCATATTTCTCAATCTTCTGTGATTTTTCTTTGATATTTTTGAGGAAGGTTGGGTTTAAAATTGATTTAAGATCCATACTCTAGTACCTACATGTTTGAAACAAACAATTAAAAAAACTTTTGGTAACTAAAATTTCGGGAATAGTCCCTTTCGTAACATCGCCCTATAAGGGGCGATTCGTCGTATTTTTAAATGGCTTTTTATAGGTTATTTTAGGCTTGGTTAGGTTATATTGGGTTAGGTGATTGCCCCACATGGTTAGGTAATTGGCCCCGCAGGGTTAGAGCCCCCGCAGGGGATAGAAATAGGAGAAAAGCTACTGTGAAAATACGAAGAATCGCCCCATAAGGTGCGATGTTACGAAAGGGACTATACCCAAAATTTCTTGATGATTATTTCAAAGTTATTTCCAAAACTATAAGAAATAAAGGCCAAACTGTTTTTTCTTTTAACCTTTTATAGTGCCTATAAAAAATGACATCATACTGGCCTACTAATGGTCAATTAAAATGTATACTGGCCTACCATTGGTCAATTAAAATGTATACTGGCCTACCATTGGTAAATTAAAATGTATAATGGCATACCATTTTTAATTTAGTCTGTTTATTGGCCTATCATTGGTCATTTGTATTGCATGACGTCACTTTTTATAGGCACTATAAAAAATTTCCCAAACTGGTCTTATTTGGCTTCAAATATCTTAATTTTACCAAGAAATGGCGTGTGTATGATTTGGTAGATGCACTTTATATCTCTGGAACCACAACATCAATAAAAGATAGAAAAGATGTAAAAAAAAGAGTTTTATCAGAGAGATCAGTAATAGAAAAACTTTTCTATGGATAAACTTAGTCGAGCTCTGTAATTAATCGGGGTGCTGCCAATTTTACCACTAGCAAAAATACAACCACTGTGTTTTTGACAAAAATTGGGTGTGTTTTTGTCAATTTCGTTTTTAGCTGTATTTTTGGCAATATTTTTTTATCCACTGTCAAAATTACATCTTTCTGCTGTCATAAACACAGTTGTACTGTCAAGTTCACACCCATGAAATTCGAGTATGCTGTCAAATTCACAGTTTTGATGACAAAAATACACCTAATTTTAAATTAATATTAATTCTAAATATTTTGACCAAGTTGTTAAAACTTATATCTGTTATTAATAATAGTTAAATCAATCTACACAACAATAATTCTAAACTTTTCAAAAGAAGGTAACAGACAAATATTGTATATTTTTTATATAGTGTTGCACTAATATAAAAAAAAAATCTTGTTTTTATTTAACACATCTATTAAATATATAATTTATTTCGTTATGATAATATAAAATCATATAGGGCCAGCTTGTTTGATATCTAAAATTGATCTTTCTAACGAGAAAACTTTGTCTTCTAATTGAGAAAGAGTTATTTCCGAATCAGTGTTAATAGCTAAATTTATATCAAAGGAGAAGAAAACATTTCTTCCCTCTTCTATGACTGTATCAGGATCTAGTGGTGATATAGGTACAGGTACGACCTCTGCTTTGACCTTCACTGATACTTTGCAGAACATGGCGCTCTCTCTCAAGATCTGAGACGAAGACATAATTGAAACTAAACTTATTTGTAATTACATTCACAATATACAAACAATATTTTACCGATCAGATGTATATTTGTCAATATGTAGGTGTATAATTGACAAATTATAAATGCAATAGATGTATTTTTGTCAATATGTAGGTGTATAATTGACAGCAAAACTGTAAATATGCCAGTGCAATAACTGTATTTTTGTCATACCCCCTAAAAATGCAGGTGTGAATTTGACAGTAAAACTGTGTTTATGACAGCAAATCACTGTGTTTATGACAGTGATATCACTGTATTTTTGCTAGTGGTAAATCTGCCATGTACCCAATTAATCATGATGGTCTTGTTTATACAGTTAGACAAAGTTATGCAATCTATATAACAAATGTCCGATTTTTTAAGACAACCAGATGGATTATGAAATAAAATGATTATATCAATTGTCTTTTTAAAAACAGGAAAAAGAACTGAATTTTTTTCTAACTTTTAACAGTTAATATAAAGTCTCATTTTTGTAACATTGAAGTATCATTAATAGATTGTAAATACGTATAGACATACCCTAACTTTAGATAGCTGCGCTACTTGTATTAATGCTGCAAACAAAAATAATATTTTACAAGGAAGCGAAGCTTATCAAATAAGAAAGTCAGACAAATTAACAATCCCTTCCGATGAAAAGAGTATTTATTTCTGGTATGGCTTCGATACCGATTAATATCTAGTAGATGAGAACTGGTTCTCAGCCACGCTAAAAAAATCATATATCGTATTGTATTATATACAGTTTTCTACGAAAATAATAATGTACAATCATAATATTAAAACCAGTTTTGTTAGCACGTTGCTTCGGCATCTTAGGGCTGACAAAACAGGTTTTAATAATTGTACATTTTATATCCGCGGAAAGCTGTTTATGATACGATGCAATGAATAACTATTCCTAACTTATTTTTATCTATAAAAGAGGCTAGGGCACTGTCACTAGTAACAAATACAGAGTAACAACGCATTTGATATTTAAACATTATTTTGAAGTCTGAACAAAAGTTTTATTAATCTATCCCCAAAATACCTAAACAGAGGAAGCTTAATTTAGACTTATGCACATTTTAAGGCTTCATAATAAAATTGTTTTGATTATAACTTTATGTCTAATAAGTCAAGGAATCAATATTCTAAAAATCAAGTAAATAGTAATAGTACAACTATAATATAATATTAAAAAAATTTTAAATCAAAAAATCATTATTTTCATATTAGACAAATCGTAGGACAAGTATGCCTAAACAAATGATTATAGCTAAACAAGTTACAGATATACGAATCGACCCTAAGTATAGAAAAACTTTGCAATTAAATCATGTTTATTAAATACATCTTGACTTATTCATAGCATTAGATTTATATTTTACGTTTTAATTTTCAATATTTCTAATCAAGTTAGGTGAAAACCTAAAAAAGTTAAACATATTTTTTTTATGAAAGAGTAAAAAACATTAATATACCAATAACAGCATTAATAAAACGTTGATGTTTTTCTCATAATTTCTGATTTTTAAATGCGCATTAGACTGGCCCAAAAAAACATGAATTTTTAAATCTTTACCATATCAATTTGCGCATACCTTGAAGTTGTTACCGGCTCAAATGTAGACCTTTTAGTGAAAACTAGACCTCTCTACAATGAAAATTGATCTCGAAATTTCAATCTTAAGCTTTTTATCAAAAAACGGAATATTTTCATGATTTTAACAAGAAATAATTAAAGAACTGCCAACCTAAAATAATGTAACAAGAGTTTAAATATGAAGCAATTATAAAAAGTAGGCAGAACCGCCATTCCTGCCGAATAATTCCGAAAAACGTCTAAAAACATTGTTTTATTTAAATTGATAATTTGTGTAAGAAATTAAACTAAAACAGTAGCTATTAGTCTTATGAGAAGAGAAATTATGAAAAACTCTAAAAAAATACATTATAAAGACATAAAATAGGAAAAGTGTTTTTAATAAATTTCATGGCTCAACAGACATTGTCGCCAATAAAGAGACAATTTATTTAAATAAAAAATTAAATGAAGGTAAAAAAAACATGTAATATACGTATTCTCATATTCAACATTAAAAAAAAGCATACTAATAAAAAAATTAATATTGCAAAAAATAATTTGATTGTTTTTTATTAAACCAGGAATAAAGTCAAAGAGTAAGGCTTATCTTTAATTATTTTTCTTACATGATTTTGCAGTATGAATTAGCTTTTCCAAATTATTGTAATTGTACATAAATAAATTTTTATACTTTCTTTCTTCATATGTTTATTCCTGGTGATTTTAATATTTTATTTCAATGTTTGTAAACAAACAGACAGAAAATTTGATGTTTTGCTTTATATCTGGTGTAAGGCTATATTAATTGGGGAAGAAAGAATGAAAATAAAAATGCATTTGACGAGACAGCGATAGATTTTTTCTTAAAATCAATTATAGGGCTAAAATCTACAAACAATACATAACCTATTTTTACATTGCGCACATTGAAAAGCGATTTAGACCTTCATTTGGGCCACACTAATGCGCATATAATCTACATATCTAGCAAATTCGTATCTCCACCCTTCCAGAAGCAATAGCCGTAGAAACAAAAAACTTGTTTGAAAAACAAAAATTTAGAGAGAAAAAAGTTAACCACCTACCCCTCCCCCTCTCTCCCTCAGTCTTTTGAAATTGTGCCTACAGACCTGTAGGGGCGTATCCACTAGTATGCTATAAAGTTGTGAAATTTTATTTACGTGTTTATGTCCATTAAGTTCTCATAAATGGCTAGACCCATCGCTCTCCAAATCTACCATCAAGATAGTTCAATTATATTAGTGAAACTTATTTAAGTAAAAGGTTGGATTTTTTCATATTTAACTATTCCTTATAATAAAATAATAGCATCTCTATTTGCTTGTTTGTCTGTCTGTGTGTACCGTAGGATCTCGCTAACCGCTGAACCGATATGGTTCTCGTTTACTGTGTAGCTTCTCTACAGCTAACCCCATTTAGCGGCGTAAACAGCTGCACAGCTGATCCTAACATAGATTATAAGAAAACATGCCCCTAGAGGAATCTAGGGGTGTAGATTAGGGTTGGGCCGGATACTGGATATCTCACCGACGTTCGATATCCGACAAATTACCGGATAGTTTGAATATCCGGTATCAGGCCGAATATCCAACCCAACTCTAGTGTGGATGCTAGAATTGTGCACAGTAAATGTCATAAAACACAATTGAATTTTTTACACATATATATCACAAATGATTAAATAAATAAATTTTACATTTCTAAAACCTTACCTTAACAATACAGGAGGTACAATATTCAAAAATTTCACATTGAAGTCACATTCCAAAGATTAATTTCTCTTTTTATTTCTCTTATTACTATTTTTTGTCACTTTAAGTTTTGTTAGGATTTATGGCTTATTATTTTGTATTTTTGAAAAATGTTGTTTGGTCTCTGTGGTGTGTGCCTGGTGGTGAGTTTTTGGTATCTGAGACAATATTTACGAGCTTTTAGTTGCATCTTATTTCTCTATATCTATGATACCCCTCCCTTAATTTTTCGCCCTTTCTCTCTCTCTCTCACTCTCTCTCTCTCTCTCTCTCTCTCTCTTGCACTGAGAGCGTCGTGAGATAAAATCTTGCATATAGAGTGAAGAGACGCCAGGATGAAAACCTCTCGGATCCTGGACATGGAAACCTCTCGGATCCTGGACGGAGAAAATAAAATATCTCGTAAGTTTTTGGATGCCCGTCAAAATTGAAATGTTGTATTCTATTTTTTTCTTTCTATTATAATGGCTGTGTGGATGTATATATACACACATAGGGGGTGTCTATGGTTGTTGCTATGTGTCTGTTTGTCTTTTTAAAAGCGAAGCTTTTTTATAATTAGGGTCGTTTCGTCTGTCCGTAACAGTTAGACCTTTTCGTTAATCTAGACATATTAGAATTGTCCTATTGTCCTAGGCCCGGTCTAACACAAATTAATTTGATATTCGTGGATATTTGTCCGTAATACGATGTAATTCATGTTTATTCAGTATTGCTGCGAACCAGTGCTAATCCAGCGGATATGGATCGGTTTCGAAGCCATTCTGGAAATCGGTTTCCCGTTATTTTAAATTTTCGTATTTTAGAATTTTTTAGACATAAATCATAAGAGTTGATGATCATACTTTTCCGATATTCTTAGATAATCAGAAACAAATAGAATGTATAAGCATCAAAGATTATCAATAACAAGTTGCATTTTTATCCCCATTAAGAAGATGAAAACGATTATCAATCCGTCCAACTCCTAAAAATGCACCGCACCTTTTTAAAAATTATTAAATTCTATGACATTAAAAATTATATATGAGCTGAAAATTTAACCCTTTTAATAGCAAATTAGCAAAAAATTTAATAATTAAATCTATAATACAAAGTAGTACGATGTCTGTCCGTCCGTCTGTCTGTCCCTTAAGATCTCGGTAACCACTGAACCGATCGGATTCAACTCTTCAGGAAATATACCTACTGGTCCTGTGGTGGTTTAAGGCTATTTTCTTGGGGCGTGGGACACCCCCGACCCCCCTTAAAATAAAAATGTGGTTGTGGCAGCACCAGAGGTACTTATCTTTTTTAAAATTAACTCTTGGAGCAAAGCCCATAGAGGCTAGTGTTACATATAAAACATTCAAAAATAAAAATAAAAACTTTGGCAGTAAATACATAACCAACCCCCATATAAATCCAACTTGTTCTTAAAGTCTTTGGGTGTAGCCACCACCAGACAGAGATTTAATTACTGATTAGACCAGTTTTCTGGTTATAGAAAATCAAGGCTGCAAATGACGATAACTTTTAGTATTCACATTTTTTAGGATTGAAATTGAAAAATAGTTTTAAAACTTTATAATGCAACTAGCGGCTGCGCTCCTAGCATATAGGGCTCTGCATTCGAAAGTCAGAAAAAAAACCAAAGCCACCAAAAGACTTAAATGTAAAAATAGAATAACCGAAACCATCCTAGAACCTATGTGAAGCTTCCCTTAAATGGAGAACTCTATCAGCTCAGTGGTTAACGAAAACATTTTTAAAAACCTAGAACTTTATGTTATAGGATTAATAATTGCTATGAAAAACAACATAGAAATTTAAAGAAAATCGGCATTAAACAAATTAATTGAAGTTTCTAAATTAGAAGTAAACAAGGATGATAACATCCATTAGCAAAAGTGAGCAAAAGAGACAAAAAGCCAAATTCAGGGTCGGATTTTGAACACAACACATATTGTATATATGGATTTTTTAAAAATAATCTTTTTAAGGAGTTAAAAAAATGTAAAAAGCATAGAGATCTAAAAACTAAGCATTAATTTTTGTGTTACAAGCAATATGTTATCATTATTTGCTCTTGTACTTTTAAACTTAGGTACATTCTCCAACTATTGGGTGACCGTCACATGTTATCAAATGTTATAAAAAAATGCAATAAAAATTTAATTTTCTTATCTGTTGTTTAAGATAAAATCTGAAATGTTTAATGATGATTCGACTGATCAAGATGCATGTTGAAGTATCAATAGAGGTTTGATGATAGGCTGCTATGCTTTCAGGCTGCTTTTTATCCATTAACGTATAATACGCGAAGGGTCCGTCCTGGGTCCCCTCTCTTAATCTTTGTATAAAATCAGGGATCTAAAGCAATGGCCGATAAATTAATGTACATCCCCAATGATGAGACACAAAATTATACCTTGTGTAGATTGTTGAAATGTATGGACACTTAACTTTATGAACTATCAATAAATTTTCAATGAAAGTTTTCAAAGTTGTTAAGTCAACCAATAAGAAAACGATATTATACAACTTTGGGGACTAGTGTAATAAAGAGCACAATGTCCCCTCTCTTTCTTGTACAAAATGCATTTAAGAATAGAATATGTTTTCATGTGAAATGAATTTAGTGGTGAGAAGTCAAACATTCTTTACACGTTAAAATGTAAATTTGAGTGGAAGAAAAATAAAAATATTTCTCGTAAGTTTTGCTGCACATAAATCCACAGCTGCATGTCGAAGCTCTTTATAGTGCAAATAAGAAAATGACGTCATACAATAAAAATGACTAATGAAAGGCCAATGCACAGACTAAATTACCAATGGCAGGCCAGTATACATTTTAATTGGCCAAGAGTAGGCCAGTAGAACGTCAATTTTTTATAGGCACAATTAATAGCTTCTTACATGTCGGTTTCAAACAATATCCCTTTAACAGTTAGTGGAACACAGCCAAAATTTATATAGATCCGTATTTTCCTTCTATGTTTTATGTTTGATTAGGCTTGGGGTAAGGGCTATCATGGCTAAAAAGAATTTCTCCGTTGTTTTTCTCGTTGTGAATTTAACCTTTTCCACTGTAAATAGCTTAAAACCTTCCCAGAAACTATATAAATCTTCGGAAAAGGTGTAATTTTGACAGATGATGCAAAATGTTGCCAAAAATACAGAAAAAAAAACAAAACAAAATTGACAAAAACACGCCTTCTTTGGGTCAAAATCACAGTGAATGTGAATTTGCTAGTAGTAGAAGTGGCAGCACCCTATAACTTCCATATAAATTGGTTCCTACACTACACACACATCCTGTTGCGTTGGTAGTTAGTATGTGACGCATCAAGTCTATTGCAGCATCTAATCAAATTTAATACCTAATCAAGATTTGATTGCTAGAATTAATTTCTACAATTATCTAATAACAAGGATGACAACATCCATAAGTAGCGAAGCACAAAAAAAAATTGTGGATGGGAATACGTACAAGTAGATTTAAAGTGTATTTATTAAATCAAGAATAGATTTATTGGAGAAAATAAACACAAAACCTTGTTTTATTTTGTATGATGAAGACGGTTAAAGTAAATTACATACTAGATGCACATAACATTGGGAAAAAAATATTTTCAACGTTAATGCAAAAAAAGTTTTAAAATTGAACTAAAAATACCAAAGATATGGGGAAATATGTCAAATATATAAAAATAGCCAAAAACCTGTTAAAAGGCAGTCTGACCGCCATTGTTGTTTTGTTCAAATGACAGGAAATTTAATTTTGATATACGGACGGACATTGTGAATTATAGAGTAGCTTCGGAACTAATAATTAATAGAAAAAAAGGAAGATTAAGATTAATGATAGCGAATCTGTTGAAAATTTAGAGAAACAAAAGGAAAGTAAAAGAAATAAAAAGGAAGAAAGAAAGAGAACAAAAGAGAAATAATGAGAATGAAAGAGAATGAAAAGGGGAAAAGAGAAAAAAAAAGATAAAGAAAGGGAAAGAATGATAAATAAAGAGAAAAAAAAGAAAAAGAATGAGAATAAAAAATAAAGAAAAACAGAAAGCAATAAAAAGGAACAATAGCCGTCGCAGAGCAACCCCTCAAAAAAGCAGTTTCACATCGCTGTTAAAAAGGATTTAGATAAGTGGTTCTCTTTAAATTTAAGTTATAAAAAGACATGCATTCCAGAGAGAGAGAGGGATACAATGGAAAGTCTATTACACTAGTCCCCAAAGTTTTATCATAACGTTTTCATATTCGTTGGTTTATCAATTTTGATTAGTTGATTCATTTTCATGTTCTCTTACAAAGTGAAACTCGCAGCGGACTACTCCATAAATGAGTTACATGTTAGCTAAAATGACGACAATTTTCCCCCTGTCATAATATCCACGTATATCCATTTCTAGAGCAGTACAGATTGACCAATCTACAAAGTTAAAAATAGAGTAGATTTGCAAAGGTCAGCTGAATTCACAAAAAAACAGCCTTCTATCTTAAATAGAAGAACTTAACATTTCCCCATAGAAACTTGATGTCCTATAATAAAGTTAAGACTCTAGGGGGCTAGGTGTCGCTTCGGGTACTAGACCTCTCTCCACTCACCTTGGAACATACATACAATACTTATGATTGCGGTGTAAAGCGTCCATTCACTCATCAGACAACCAACTCTCTGAGATGCACGACCTTTGTCTGAGAAGTCCAAACTTTGCATGGTAGCGAGTTGCGCCTGTTTCGGGCCAAGGCATCCCCCCACTCTAACTATTTACGTCGCGCATCTGACATAGTAGCAGCGGGAACCATTTTTAACGTCTTTAGTTATGACGCGGTGTCTGACCGAGATTCGAACCTTTCACCTTCCCGACGACGAGCGGATGCGCTACGTGTTGAGCCACGGTCGCGGGTTATGTCCTATAATACCCAACAGACAGACTGACGAACCAGGTGAATGATAGAGTAGATGCTCATTGATCTGGAAAATCTTCACAAAATAATTACTCATCTATCAATCAGAGCATTACCGACATACTGATGGACCAAGTAATCTACATACTGTAAGCTCAATGTCATAATGGCATAGGGAATATTCACAGACAGACGGACATTTGGATTTATAAAGTAGCTTCGCTACTACAACACAAAGAAAGTTCCTTTTTAGACACAAACTAAAAATGTGTGTTGTCATCCTTGTTTCAAAAAGTAAACTAAGAAACAAAGTTTTAAGAAAAATATTTTTGTTTGGTTCAGTTTATTAGCCAGCTAGAGCTAGAGCGTGATCAGCAAAAAAAATTTGTGTTAGCTAGAAAATGCATTAGCCTTAAGTATATGTATATTAGGATTATATACAAGGGAAAACAAGGAAAACAAAATCCACCAATAAAGGATTAAAAAATCTACGGAGAAAAGTAAATTATTAGAGGTTTTTGTTTTACATTTCAAATATATTCTTTCTGTAATGGTTAATTGATGGGGACCTAAAGGTAGAAGACAATGACCGATAAATTGATGTACATTCCCAATGATGATACACAACATTACACCTTCGGTAGATTAAAATTGGTGGTTTAAACGTTTAAACACTCAAATTAATGAAACAACCAATCAAAATTCACTAGAGTCCCCAAAGTTGTTAAGCCAACGAATAAGAAAACTTTATTATAAAACTTTCGGGACAAGTGATATGAAAAGCCCATTGTCCCATCTCTGAATTGATTATCTCTCATTTAATCACTGAACTTTTTCTAATTTCCATATTGCTCTATTCTGCCTTCACCTTAAAGTAATTTGCCTCCTAAAAAAAATAATTTATAAAATTGGCTCAAAGAATTTAAATTAGGCTTTTTGGTGAGTTTGGTGAGTAGAAGAAGCCACATATATAGCAATCAAATTTTCACCTTATTAAATAAAGATAGAATGTATGTCTGACCGTGTCTCTGCTACTCTTAAGAAGTAAAAGATCAACTTTTCTACAAAATTGGTTGGTCTGTCCTTACGTCGCGTCTGTCTGTAAGGGGTGACTCTGATCTTGAATTTAGTCATGTTAAAATTGTCCTTTACTTTGTAGGATGATTCCTAAAACATTTGGGTAAAATTTACAATCTTAACTAAATTCTGTACATTTGAAGTATGTTGATTTTAAAAAAATATATATTTTTACGTGATGTATTCAGTTTAACATTGTTATGAATTTTGAAATGGTGATTCTTAGGACAACTAGGCACTATTTAATTAACTTTTTCATCTCTGTAATCAAGTCTTTAAACGGTCAATATACTTTGATATGAAATATACTGAATAAATGCTATTTAACAATATATCACAATCAAGGACGTCCAATGGGAGGGGGGGTAAAGTGGTTATTACCCCCCCCCCCCAAATAAAAAATGAAAAAGCTTGGATGTCCTTTCCCATATGATATAAAGATTACCCCCCCCCCCCCCCCCAAAAAAAAAAATGAATTTTGAATTTTTAACCCCCACCAATGAAAAAGCTTGGACGCCCTTGATCACATTTGAAATAATTTATTATGTTTCTTTTATATCAAAAGTATATAGTCATTTTGTAATGTCATTTATACAACTGAGTAATAGCAAAATCTTCGTAATTTGAGCGACTATATTAGATGCTAGGGTCGAAGCCACTAGAAAACTGTAAAATCTTATAAATTTCCTTTTTGTAAGTTTCTTCACTTAATTGTGAAAGTAAAATAAAGATTTGTAGTTGAAGGAATAGATGTATAAGTATAGATATATATTCCAGATAACTACCTGGATCCAGTGTTGGAGACCTTTTGCTTCCTGTCCTTTAGTTGCGACTTGGCAGTTTTAATATTTGCAACGCTATTGGCTGATATTTAATGACCCAATTGAAAGTTGGCAGAGGGCCCATGGGGTGGGGACTTACAGTTATTCAACCCCTTCCCCCTCTATTATTTTACTTTAATGTTGAAGATGTGACACATCCACACTTGGAAAACATTTTACCACATTTTTGCATCATTTCTGCATTCGTGGGGGTGTTCAATCCTATCCACGAAAATATAGGCAAAAATTTAGCAATAAAATTGTAATAGAACTTGTTTTTCAACATTTTTATTCCCCGTTATGAAAAAAGGACAAAAATATAATATAAAATTATAGAGCTATTTTAACATATCTTTTGATACTATTTAAAAGATTTAGGTGTCTTTCTTTTTGTAATGTAATATCTTAGTGTAATTAAATAAATACTTTAATACTGAAAGTCTCTTCATTTTTTTCTTTTTGCGAAGATATTGCACAACTCCTCGGGTGCTCAGGTTAAGTTAGGTACCCCTCTCATGCCAAAAACTTTGTACAATGTTTTGGCATCTTTTAAATGGGAATAGGAAAACTATCAATATGTCAAAGTGAGTGCAAAAAAAATAATTTTGAAATGGTAACATATTCAATCGCACAAACGAACAAACATCCGTCCGTTAGGTTGGATATAACTCTCACTAATTATTTAGAAATGTAAGAATCGTTCCTTGGAGTTTAAACTTTTAATGGTGATTACTATGAAGAAGAAAGAGTAGTAACTCTATAAATTATTCCAAGAAAGTCCTACAATTATACACAAATTTTTATATCAAATAATTTTGCCATCCTTATTTTTTAATGGATTTCTATATGTCATTTCAAAAAGCTCTGGTGGTAAAACTAGACATGTTAGAACTAAATTAGAACCTTCCATTTAGTTTAAAACCTTGCCTTTTAAGACCAGATTAAAAAGAAAACAAGGATGACAACATCCATAAGTAGCGAAGCACAAAAAATAAAATCATGGATGGTAATGCGTACAAGTAGATTTAAAGTGTATTTATTAATTGATTTATTGGAGAAAATAAACATGAAACACTGCTTTATTTTGTATAATGATGACGGTCAAAGTAAATTACATAAAAGATGCTCATAACAATAGGAAAAATTATTTTGATACTGATATCCCAAAAAGTTTTAAAATTGGACCAAAAACACCAAACATATGGGGAAATATGTAAAACATATAAGAATAGCAAAAACCTGCTAAAAGGCAGTCTGACCGCCATGCTTGTTTTCTTAAAACGACAGAAAATTTAATTTTTAAATCCTTGACTTAAAAAAATTTGGAAAATTGGACTATATATATCAAAGGTATAAAAAAATTTAAAAACAGCCAAAAACCTGCAAAAAAGAAGTCTGGCCGTAATGGTTGTTTTCTTTAAACAATAAGAAATTTAATTTTGATATGTATAACTGAAAAAAATTTGGAAATCGCACCATAAACACCAGCGATATGGAGAAAACTGTAAAAAATACAAAAATAGCCTCTAACCTGCTAAAAGGCATTCTGACCGTCATAGTTGTTTTCTTTAAAGGACAGAAAATTTAATTTTGATATCTATAACTAAAAATATTTTGGAAATCGGACCATAAACACCAAAGATATGGAGAAAAATGTGAAAAATACTAAAATAGCCTAAAACCTGCTTAAAGGTAGTTTGACCGTCATAGTTGTTTTCTTTAAACGACTGGAAATTTAATTTAGATATCTATAACTAAAAAAATTTTAAAAATCGCACCATAAACACTGAAGATATGGAGAAAAATGTGAAAAATACAAAAATAGCCTAAAACCTGCTAAAAAGCGATCCTACCGCCATCGATGTTTTATACGTAATTGTGCTCCTTAATGATGGGAATGTTGTCAAATAATTTCAGCATTCTATCTTTTATAGGAGCTGAGTAAATCCCATTTCCCCCATAGCGTTACTGACTGACTGACGGACGGACTGACGGACGGACGGACAAAGTGAATTATAGAGTAGCTTCACTACTAAAAATTATACTTATAATATATACTACTACACCATTTCACGATCGAAAATAATTCTATTATATGTCGATTAAAAATTAATTTTAAAAACCTATTTCTATGCTTGAATTTTTCAGTAATTTGGAACTGAACCAAATCGATTTATAATATAGTATATATTCAAAATCAAATGTAATACCTATTTGATTTTGAATAATCATTTTTTTATTATTTAAGAAAACCTCAGCATTTTAAACTGGACCTATATAAAGTTCTAATATTAAAATCATTTAAAATAATTAACTTAATCCCTTCCAGTTTTTACAAAGTACTTTTTTCGGAGGGAGGAGGAGGGGGGGGCATTTTGAACATTTTTCGAACTAGGAGCTCTATATTTATAATTAGCAGAAAATGCCCTAAACCAGCTGGTTGCGATCTATATAAAGCTTACCTAAAATAAACAACTCTGTTTATGTTCAGTGGTTAGCAAAAAAATCCTTACTGCTTTATATAATAGAATAAAAATCATTATATCTCTTATTAATCTTAAAAACTAATTAAAGATTAATAATACTTGTTACTTATACAAAGAGGGGTACTTTGTGGCCTTGACCGTGAAAACGACGACATTTCTAGAATCAGCTGATTTTAAATTATAAACAGACAGACACTAACACGACAATAATAAACAACACAACAGAAAGAAAATTTATCTGCGTAGTTCGAACATTTTTTTCATTAATTGTTTAGAAAAATGTCTGAATATCAGGAAAGTGAATTTAATTTGTCATTACAATTGTTGCTAAGGAAAATTCATTTTTGAAAACATTGGCTCGTTTGTTATTCTTTCGTTAAATGTTAATTCTTTGTATGTTTATTTATTAATTAATTGGATATTTGTACTTTTGTAAATTTGTAACTAAAACACAAAGAATTTGTTTTGTTTTTCGTTCTAAATTTTTTTAGACTTTCTATTTGGTACGCGTAAAAAATAAATTATTATTTAAAATTGAATCAAATTAATCTGGTACAAAAACCTACGAAATTTCAACTCCGCCTCTATATTTTTTAACCCTTTCTAAAATATGCTTGTAGCTAAACCCTGCATGAAGCTCAAATCCCAAAAAGACTACCCAGCTCCTACGGCCTACAATATCTTGAACGAATCCAAATTACGTATCATTTAAGCAAGTATTTGGTTTTCTTTAAAGATAAATTTTAATTCTAATGGGGTATTTATATAATCCACGAATAAAATTTTTTTGTTCATTTGATATTAGGTAAATATATATACATTTTTTTTAGATAAAAATGATTCGAAATGAGTAGGTTAGCGAAGAAACTCTCTTTTTCTCCTCCCCTGATAAACTGAAGAATATCCTTCTTAATTTATTTTCTACAAATTGATTTTATTTGTGATCTTAAAATGTTGTTTATATTCCGTGTGGACGTGGGCACCATGATCAATCTTGACATGAATCTGGCCCTGGAGACTGTCGCCCACCTCAAGTCTGCCCTCGCCAGCTATTGTAATATTCCTGTAGATAAACAGGTTTGTTTGGCTGTTTTTTTATATATATATATATTTAATATACATACTGAAGGTACTGGATTATGTGTCTCCAGTTTGATTTTGTAAATGGCTGAAACGTTCACAATTTTTTAAGAAGCTAAGGCATTACTTAGCAAGGTCTTAGGCTTCATCTTTGGCGGATGAAGACTCCTTACAGCCCATAAAAATGGCGAGGTTCGTTTTTTTATAATCCTTCAAATGTGCCGCTTTATATATTCTACCTTATAAATAGAGAAAAATTTACGAAGATTATGTCAGACGCTTAAAATCTTATATTGAAATTATGGTATTACCAGCCAGGTAATCCAGATATTATTGTTGAACTTTTTAGGTATTATTAATATCTGGCGGGGAATCTTTGGAGTCTAAGGAGCGTGTGTGTAAATACACAGCTGGTAGCTCAGACACAAATCCAATTTTCCTCTTCTCTGTATCCACCCTGGAGGGATCCAGTCCTCCTGTCTTCACAGAGGCAGAGCATGGAGGTAGTATTCATGGAGGCAGCGGTGGTTTGGATAGAGATCTGCAGCCAGAGGTGGAGACAAGCCTGAACCTGCCAGATACACACAATACTGTCGCTGTCAGGGCCTCCCTTGCTCAGGAATATGTTAAGGTAAAAAAATTATAAATTACATTCCCAAAGAAAAGAAGCCATCTTAAAAATCTTCCAGTTTTCAATTTTAAGGTTAATAAATCATAAATTACATTTCTAAGAAAAGTATCCATCTTGAAAAACTTTTAGTTTTCAATTTGTAACAATGGCCAATTTATAATATTGTTAAACATTATTAGGTATCCCAACACCAAGCCAGACAATGCGAAAATGAAATCCATGCACAACACCTGCAGCACCAGGGCTGGGCCGCAGCCCTGGCAAACCTCGAGGACAGTGTCCTAGCCTTGGAGAAGCGGAAGACCTCGTTTGAAGAGGCGTACGGCAGATATTTGATAAAACGTGATCATTACAAACTTGTGATAGAAACATTTGACGATGATATTCATATCCTTAGCAAGATTCCAGTTTTGGAGTCATTAATGGTAAACAACGGCTACAGCTCGGATAGCATTAACGGTGGCGGTAATGGATCATCCGCCGACAACGGAAAGACGTCGATGAGCTTATTGGATTGGATCAATCAAGCTGGTAATAGTAGTCTTGAACAAGTGGCTGATAGCTGCTACAGGTCTCTCGAACAGTTGGATGAACCATTCCTAGTCAATTTAAAGGAAAGCTCTATGATTTTATCAATCTTTTTACAATTGAATTAAACAAACCTATTTATACAATAGATCATTTTTATACTACCTTATACAATACATATACTTTATAAACGATTCTTTTTACATAGTAGGTTTCAATACGCATATTTTCATAGAGTTTTTGTTTCAAGGGTAAGGTAGGTAACTGTATAGAAGCAGCAAACAACCAACAAATGAAAGAGATTCGTGGTCTGGGGGATAGGTTGTCAGGATTGGAACAACTTCTCCTTGAGGCTACAAAGAAAGTTGTGGAACAAAAAGACTTGGCCAATGCATTTTTACAGGTATATTTTGTGGTTTTAAGTTTTACAGCTGCTTTTTAATTAGGCTATAGCTGTCAATCCATTTGAAAAATTACAAGAAATTGCTTTGCTTGATGTAAGTGTTATTGGTTTTTTATGAAAGTCAGGGATAAGGGATGGGAAACGTAGGAAAATATTATTTCAGGCCTATTTCAAGCCTAGGCCTATTTCTAGCCTAATAAACCAGTTTTGGGATGGCGCAGTGCTTCGTATAAAACGCTAATAAAAAAGCTGTGTGTGTGTGTAGATAAAGTATAGAATCAAATTCAGGTAGCTAGTTTAAAGTAAAAAACATAACCTTTTATAAACCTATATATTAATGCCTTTGGTTCAAATGAAGTTTTTTCTTTCCCAAAATTTTTTTATCTTTTACTTTGGTAATTTGAACTGTCAGAAAGCTATCGTTGGGTTTCCCTCAGACAGATTTTAGTTTGTATTATTTGCATTTTTATTAATGAGTAAAAATTTTATTTGAAAATTTCATTGCTAATTAAAATTCAAAATAAATAAATTAATATGCACTTGGGTAACATTCTATCAAGTATTCTTTGGATACTATTAAGTAGTGATATATTTGTACTGTGTTGTATTGTGTATTGTACATATATTAGGGTTGAGGTGTTGTATCATTTCCGTATTAACTTTTTAAAATTCAAAATACAACATCTAATTTATAAACTACCAAATGAAAATTCGTAGCTAGCTCCTTTCCAAAAAATAATCCCGTTATTTTTGTTTTTTCTATATGGCCCTTTTTTAATGTTTAACTCTAAGCAGATTTAATAATTAAGCTAATGTGATCTAACACCATTTATATTTATTTTTTAGTAGCAGACAAAATCATTATTTTTTCTAGAATGGTCTGCTTCTAAAATTTTCGCCAATTGGTGATTGGTTGTTAAAAACAGGCCGATTCTTATTGGTTTAGAGCGATAGATACTTGGGAGCGTCCGCCAGTTCGATAGTAATTTGTAATAGTTGCAATATCCCTTTAGAATCTAGGCCGGGACCTAATTAATGGCCAGGTTTCCTATCCCTTATCCCTGATGAAAGTAAGTTACAATACCTAAGTAAATGGGAATTTCCACTAAAAGTATATTACGGGTTAAGGTACGAAAGTAGGGACCCTTTATATGATAAAATTTATTTTTTCCTCGCCGTTATAAGTTAAAGAATATACTTTTTAATAGTAAATGTTTCAAACTGAAAATAAGAAAAAAGCATGAACTATTATAATATCATTAAAAATCGATATTCTAAAACTTCTTTTGATTATATGCTGTATTATGTTGAAATGTATTTCATGGAACTAACCCTTAAGGATAATTTGGTTGTATAATTGCAAACTGAGTATTGAGGAATTTTTTATTTTGAAACTAGGAACTAATTGGTTTATTTAAAGAATCATTACTGATGTTTATATTTTTTAAAGAACCAAGAGCGTGCTAGTGGGCTACGGGACGCGAGTATCCTGCCAGACCTGTGCACCAGTCACAAGCAACAGCTGTTGGTAATGATGCGCAACCACCAGCACATTGTGTCCATCAGAAAGCGCTGTGTCAAGGCGAAGGAAGAGCTTAGCTTAAACTTATACACCAGGTTAGTAACTTTTTACGCTAATTTGTCGTATGTATATTTTAAAGTATAAAAGCTTCGAATTTTACTACTGTTTCATTATTACAAATCCTTATTTAAACTTACCGATATAAAAACAAAATATATTTTTACAGGTTAAAATGGGTAATGTTTATCCAGCGACAAATGGCTGAATCCGGTCAAGAGCTGTTGCTTTACTACGAGGAGCTGAAGCGGCTCTCACGGCGGCTGGAAGTTATGGAGCAGCTGCACCTGGCTCCATCCATGTACCTGGCCACTGTTGTCGAGGTGGTGCGTAGGAAATCTTTCAGTGACCACTTTATGCGCAAGTCATCATTGTTGGCCTCAAATTTTACAAGTATTTTCACTGAAGAGGTGAAAACTAGACAAGTTTTTCAGGTACCTACTTATAATTAATTATAATATAATGATTTATTTATAGATTATATCTTTTTCAGCCCAAAAAAATGCATTTGGCTGGTAATATATGAAAGGTAGTCATGCAATGTATGTTTGTTCAGATATAACAGTTTTTGTCAAATACCAATTATATAAGTTTAAACCAGGCATTTAAAGGGATAAGACAATGGCTGATAGATTGATGTACATCCCTAATGATACAAAAAATTACCACTCCTGTAGATTACAATTAATGGTTGAAACGCTTGGACACCCCACTTAATGTACCGACCAATTATAATTCTAAAAAAGTTCCCAAAGTTGTAAAGCCAACAAATAAGAAAACGTTATTATAAAACTTTGGTGACTAGGGTAATAAACAACCCAATGTCCCCTCCTTCTCTGAGTTTAAACACAAAACCTCTAATATTAAGCGATACTAAGTATTTCATTTTAGGATAAATTGAACAAGCATTTTCTTGCGACAATGTTTCCTGGAATGGAGGACATGCCCCCGCCGTTTGCTACCGTTCAACCTGACCCCTTTGACCAGAAGTTGCCGGTCATCAGCCTGACAGACCTGGAGTACCTGCGAGGCCAGGTGCCGGAGCTGGCTCAATCTCTCTCGGTTCCAGATAGGAAAACATTGTCCAGTCTTCTAACTAAATCACTGACACAGGTAAAGTAAAGAAAAAAAACAAGTTTTATTCATTCTAATTTCCATAACACATACCGGTTCGGTTCTTTAACTTTTTAGGTCGCAATTTTTTTTTATAGCTAGTCTTTGTGTGTACGTCGGTCTGTCTAGTTACTCTCTCGCACGTGAAATATTCTCTTGATATACAAAACAAACTGTAAAATCTAAACCATTTAAAACAAAATTAGTCGGTAGGAAATTGAAAAATTGGTTTAAAAATCTACTACTACCTCATATCTTAGACTATGTCCTAAGTTTTTGAGTACTTTGGTAGCTAGTAAAATATATGTTTTTTATTGCCCATTTACAAGTATAATACTTAATGTTTAATAATCAGGATTTGACCCAAGAGGAGGACGATGCTATGCACAATCTACATAATCTCACCAACAAGATAACAATTCAAGGGGACGGACTAGGTAATAACATTTGAATTTTTTTTTTCATTTAAACATTTGCAAAAAAAAATCTTTTTTGACGGAGTTTACTAATTATTGGGGAGATTTATTATCAGTTCCTTTACAAATCCTTCCTTGAAAAGCAAAACCTAATATTTTCGAGTTCTTAAGTATAAGAACATACATTCTTCAAATTTTTAAATAAGAAAACTGAAAAATTATTACTTAGGTGTTTATTATAGAGCTTTCTTAACTCTATTAATTTTATTTTGATTGTTATGTTTTTTAGGAAGTGTAAGTGTGATGAACAGAATATGTTATGATGCTGTGACCCGCAAGAAGAGTAGGCTGGAGGCCCTGGCACAGTCACGTGAGCGGACACTTGGCTCAGACTCCGATACAGACGATGATGGGGGCGAGGTGGTGAAGAAGGGGAAGTCGAAGATCTCGCGCAAGATGACCAGATCCCTGCCGGGTAAAACTTACAGCACTGGGGCAAGTCTATCGACCACTGTTGCCACTACAAATGGCGGCGGAGGCGTGAAAAAGTTGTCCACCGCTGCCGACAATCCAAGAGATGTTGCTGCGGATGAACAGATGAATGGTAATTGTGATGGTGGCAGCGGCGGAGATGCTGCGGCAAGCAGTAGCAGTGTGGATCCAAGTAGTTCAACAGCCAATACAAACTCGAGCGCGGCGCCGTCTTCTGATGGTTCGCTGCTCAAACAAAAGTGGATAAGTTCGTCTCAGGTATAGTTGTATTATACATTATATTTCACTAGCAGCTGCGCCACTAGTATCTAGATGCAATGTATACTAAGGGTGCAAAAAATATAACAAATACTATTCTGTGACTTATGCAAAGCAAAACTCAATCAGTTTAGTACTTATTGAAATATTAAGCTTCAGACCTTACTATTTTATAAAATAGGATATAAATATTTTAAAGTTGATTTATACGAAATTAAACTTTTGTAGATGATTGATTAAATGACAATTAAGGTTGATGATAAGGGTAGAGATATAGATGATCATGGAGTGAATGGTGTTGATGATCAAGTTGCGAGCATTGTCCTGGTAACAAATACTGGTCTACAAGAACTTCGCAGTCAGCTAGATGCTGTCAGAAATCAGGTTTGTCACAAGAGTTTGTAAAACATTAATTTAAATTTTAAAAGTTGCCTTGATGAACACGATCAGCAACAAAAGACCCTTTGAAAATAACTTGTCTCCAGTCTTAAATAAAAAAAAACATTTTACGGTTTCTTGAAAATTCGTCTGAAGACGAATTCAGGAAGTTCAATGAATTTTTTTGTTGGTCTGTTAAGATCTCGCTAACACTGAACCTATTCAATTTTAGGTAAGCTTCACATAAATCCCTGTGTGGTTTTAGGCTATTTATTTCTAACTTTAGGTCTTGATTTTAGGATATTTTACTTTCCTTTCAGCCCTTGATGTTCGAGGGCGATGCCGCCAGTTATAATAAAAAACAAAATGTAGTTAAATTTTAATTTGCTTTTAGGTTGAATCTGACAAAGCAGCTTTGTTTGACTCAGTAAGAGATACAACAGAGAAACTTATCAACACACTCACACAATTTGAAGCCAGTCATAAGCCTTCAGGTGATTTTCATCTTTTTGAAAAATATTTGCATAAGGAGTAACGGCAGAAATGGACAGTTTTACACGGAGCACGAAAACGATTAGCATTAATATTATTGAATGTTTTCATTGAAGGATTTTTTCAATGCTTACACTATAAAACATTAAAAATTCGAAGATTTTTTTTGTTAATTATTTCAGAAACTCTCCCTATTCCTATATTTATACAATAACCTTATGTAAAAAGAAAGGATCGGGGAGGGAGGGAGCATTGGGCTGTATTTATTGTACCCAAAGTTTGTAAATATCAAAAATTTGGGAACTAAACATTTATTAAATTTATATTGATCCGAACGAACTAGGAGGTCCAACTTATCCAGAATATTTCTAATGTACAGAAGGGATAATTTTGTGGGTACACAACAATTGTCTTGCCCCCTAAGATCCCTAGAAAGGATGGATGTATGTATAATTTCCCAAATTCTCTCTTTACTAGCTAGCAAATTCAAAAAATAGTTTTGACTTATAGAATATGTTTTAGATGTTTTATATGAGGAATTAAATGAGATTAAAGTTGCCAAACTGGAAGCAGAACAAGAGCTGGATATTTGCAGGTTACTACTTTTATATTAGGCGGATTTTAAAATAATTTTAACAGTTAACTTCATATTATTGTTTATTGTTTGTATACTCTTAAGAACCCAAGTAGGGTCATAGTAGGTCTGAATAACTTGGCCAAAGTCTGAATATGACTATCAAGTCTTTTCTTGAATGTAGATAAAGTCACGGCCTTTTTCACATGGAAGATCATTCCAGAATTTAGCTGCTCTAACACTGAATTCATTTCTGGATAGTTCTGTTCTTTTCACTGGAATAGTAAAGCCTAATTATAGAAATGCTAAATTTATAAATAAATACTGTTAAAAAGCACTTTGAGAAACTAATTATGATTTTTAGTTTTAAATAAGCATTTTAATTTTTTTTGCTGAAGCACAGGAATCGTCAATAATATTGGAATATATTTTAATATAATATATTCTTACAATTACAGACAGAGTCTCGAGACTGAACAAAACAAACTGGATGATTGCAACAGAGAAATTGAAATGTATAGGTATAACTTTTATATTTTTCTTTATACACAGAGTTTGCAGTTATTAAAGGGATAAGACAATGGTCGATAAATTGATGTAATTCCTCACCTCAATAAAAGTCCCAAAAATTGTTGAGTCAACGAATAAGAAAACTTAATTATAAAATTTTGGGGACTAGTGTAATAAACCCTCCTTGGAATTTATTACATTTTGTTTCAGGTACCAGCTGCAGGATGTGACCCGCGCCCTGGACACCCTGAAAGCTGAACAGTCAGAGGAGAAGTCCGAGCAGGAGGCCAGGTTCATTGCAGAACAGGAGACATTCAAAATGAAGTTGGATGCTATGCAGGAGAAACACGAACAGGTTTGCCATTTTATCCTGTTATGTAAAGTAGTAAGGTTTTTCTGTCTGTAGTTTAATATTTGGATAACATCTGAACCCTTTTGACTTCTACTTTTTATACATTTTGGGATGGGTTTAGGCTGTTTTATTTTTAGATTTCATTCTTGCGATGCTTTTAGGCTTTTTTTCTACCAATTCTATAACCCTTTGAATACAGATCCCCTAGATATCTACTAATCCTTTTCATAAAAATAGAGAGCTTTTTGTCTGTAGCATGAGATTTCAATAACTACTGAATTGATTGAGTTCTCCTTTTTATGGAAGCCTAACATAGGTCCCAGGATGGTTGAGCTATTTCATTTGGGATGATTTTAATCTATTTTACGCTTCCATACGCCTTTTTTTATGCCGAGCTCCTTAATGCTAGGAGCACAGCCAATAGTATATATTATATGTAGTATGCATTTTTAACCCTGTGTCTGTTTCTCAAGTTCTCTGGAACGGCGCTGTTTAATAAGTATTTGTCGTTAATCTTCGATTTCCTGACTATTTCCCAAGTTATTTTTATTTTTATAAAAATTATTAACGTTTTCTTGATTGAGAATTAAAAGTAAATTATTTTACTTTCAGGACATGCGAGACCTGAGACAGAAGCTGGAATTAGAACATGAGCTTGAACTTGACCAAATTAAACAAAAAGAAACATCACATCAAGATGATCAGGTAGTTATTCCCATTGCAGGGAGGGAGGGGACATTGGGCTGTATAATATACTAGTCCCCAAAGTTTTATTTATATTAACGTTTTCTTATTCGTTTCAACCATTAATGTATTCTACAGTAGGGGTAATTTTGTGCATCATCAACGGGGATGTACATAAAGGGGGAGGTAGTTTGTGCTAAAATTACGTAAAGGTGTGAGTTTTAAGACTTTAAAATAGGAGTAGGACACTTAAATTTTGTATGGCAGTTGCTCTAATATAGTACATGTAGTATACTAGCAGCTACGCCCTAGAAGTCTCTAGTAACACTTTAAATGTTTGCTTTTTTGTTGCGTTCAAGTTTCTACGATATGTTGCGTAAGAGTCCCTTTCTACGATACCTCGCAATGTTACGTAGGAGTCTCTATACTTAAAATAATAATTTCGATTTATTATTATTTCTCTTGGGAGGGTGGTGGTACCCTCCTCCAAAATAGTTATAAACCTTACCGGGACCTATGAGAAGCTACCCTGTTAAGGAGAACCCGATCGGTTCAGCGGTTAGCGAGATCCTTCGGTACAAACAAACACACAAAAAGACAAACAAACATCCTGTTACTTTAGTATAAGGATATCCACGTTATACCCCATTAAAGCAACTGCCATGCCAAATTTTAGAGTTCTACTTCTATTTTAAATTCTTAAAACTCACACATGTACGGAATTTTAGCACAACCTACCTCCGCCTGTACCGGCATTTGATCCCTGATTTCGTTGACATATCCTTTTGTCCCTCGGATTCTTCATGGATTATGTTAAGCTTTGATTAGCTAAATATAAAACTTTTTCTCATTTATTTTCGTTTTACAAAAACATTAGGGTCAAGCGGGGCATTAACCGGTATGGGGCATTACGGGTAATTTTTTACCCACCTATAGAAAATGACATTTTTCTCCATGTTTTAATCGACTGACAGAAAAAAACATAAATGCAAATTTGTTCCTTATTAAATTGCCTACAAAAAAGTATAAAATGAAATTTTTGTGAGATGAATTTTAAGGGTACTTTTTGGGTCTCAAAGTCAGACGAAAATTTTTTTTTTTTTAATTTTTCACCTAGGTGTATAAAGATCGACCTACACAAAAATTGGTAAGACCTAGAACTGATCTGTAAAAACCTTTTGAACTAAGAATTGCCCGCTCTTTTCAAATCCGTTGAGAGCTTAAATGTAGAGTTAATATTTTTTTCAAAAATGACCAAAGTTCGCGCGGGGTATTTTTCGGTAACGTCGAAAAAAAATTCAAATTCGATTTCTAAGATCAATTTTCAGGTTTTCTTTGGTAACATCTAAAATTCAATATGGGCTTTTTAAGAATTAGGCCAAAAAGTGAATAAACAGGTTTTTTTATATAAAAAAATTACAAAATTTATTTTTAAAGAAAATTTTTGTGAAAAAAAAATATCGAAATTTCTCGTCTTTAAAAAAAAATGATTTTTGACATAGAAGGAATAGTCCGATCTTTATGAAAATTTTTGTGGATAATCCCTATAACCTATACTAATTATGTTTGACTGGCCGTTTTTCATCGATTTTTGAAAAGACGTTACCCACAATGCCCCACCGTGGGGCATTTATCGGTAATTTCTTTGAGTCCAATTATGACAAACTTCTAAAAGTCCTAGGACAACGTCCTTTTAGGACCTGATAGTCCTTTCTGTAAGCTTTCTAATGGTCTTGGTCCCATTTAAAAATATTAATATTTACCCCAATTTTTTTTCAAAAACGAAAAAATTACCGGTTCAGCCCCGCCTCGCCCTATCTTACTGGTAGGCTTAAAAGCTTTGGGTCTTTTATTTCACCGTGAAAGCTTGGTTCAAAACTTCTAGTGTTGAAACTTTTTCATCATCTACACAAGGGGTAACTTTGTTGTTCCATCATTGGCGGTGTACATCAATTTATCGCCTTTTGTCTTATCCCTTAAGATCCCTGGTAGTTTCTGAGTAACACAATTCATAATTGTTAAAGTTAACATATCTTATAATAACTATTATCAGATTCAGCATTTTTAGTACCTATCATATGAATTCCACTTGATGCCTCTGTATTCAATGTACATGTGTTAATTGTTATTATTGCACAGGAAAAATACATAGATTAGGTACCATGTTAAACTTTTAATAGTCTTAGTGGAACTATCCTTCAGTCAGTTTTAAAAATTCATTAAACCTTTAATATAATTTTAAATAAACTCTACTTTCTCCTTGAAATGTTAAATTTATGTAAAAAAAGCTATTTTTTAGAATGGTCTTGAAGACGATGAGGTAGCAAAATTAAAGGTAAAATTTTCAATTATTATAATATACCTTTGTGACCTGACTTTTGAATAAGAAGATCTTACTTAACAAAATAGATATCAACAATTATTTCTTTTTGATGTGCATAATGTCGTGTACTTAACGCTTACCTAATTGGTAAGTGATCATCTAGAGAATTCAACGGTATCATCCGCTTGTAAAGGGATGCAATACTCTAACGCCCACTGGTCAATATTAGCTTGAGTAAGTAACAGACAACCAACCCTTACGTCATTTTGATTAACAATTAGTTCAATTCATTTTTTTGTTCGATTAAACTATTTTTATAAAAGACCCAATGTAAAAACACTGTAGAGATTATGAAATTAAGCCACACTGGAAAATATTTTATTTAGGCCGAAGTTGCAGTGAAGACTCGTGAGTTCCAGGAGCTGGAGGCCAAGCTGGAGCTACTCCAGATCACAGGCGAGGAGAGGATCAAGGAGGAGAAGGACAAGATTGTTCGCATCCTGGAGGCTGGATTCAGTGAGAGGGTGCGGGTGTCCCTGCAGGAGCTGGAGACCAGACTCAACCGGGAGCATGAAGAAGCAATGCAACAGTTGGCAGACAAGGTAGCTGTTTGACACAGGGAGGGAGGGGACATTTGGCGGTTTATTTCATTCCTATTCATTTGCTTAACAACTTTGGGGAGTTTTAATTAATTTTGATTGGTTGGTTCATTAAGTTGAATGTCCAAACGTTTCAACCACTAATTGTAATATACAGAAAATGTATTTTTTTGTATCATCATTGGGGAAGTATATTAATTTTTATTATTCTGGCTATTTTTCATCAGATTTCAAATGTTTTTTTTATGCTTAAAGTATTAGAATAGTTATTTCTCGCATCGTATTATAAACAGCTTTCCGCGGATATGAATTGTACAATAACAAGATTAAAACCGGTTTTTTTAGCCCCGGGATGCCGAAGGCTTTGGCTAAAAAAAACTTGTTTTTATCTTATGATTTTACATTTTATATTCGTAGAAAACTGGATATAATTCGATGCTAGACATTGTTTGTTAGTGTCGATGAGAACCGGTTTTATTCCACCAGTTTCTCATGAATACGAGAAAATAATTTTCAAACTTTTTATGGTGTTTCATTGTATGTCTGTAGACGAAAGGACAGATTTTTTTCTTTAAAATAATGCATGAGTTTTTATGAATGTTAAATTCTAACCCTGTTTTATTTGTACACTAGGACAAGGAGGAGATGTGTAGCAGGCTGGAGGAGTTAAGACAGAAGATGATCTCCACCAGCCAGACAAACCTGGACAGGGTCATCACAAAGAAGGAGAAGGAATGGCAGGACAGGTTGAAAGAGAGGGAACAAGAGCTTGTCCTGCAGTTTCAACAACAAAGACAAGATATCGAGGTAAAAGTTGTACAGTTTATCATTGGGGATGTACATTAATTTATCGGCCATTGTCTGATCCCTTTAGATCCAGGACAATTAGCCCCTACAGATTGACAACTAGCCTTGGTATATTTAGGATGCCAAGAAGAAGGAGATAGAGGAGAACCACGAGAGGGAGCGCAAGAAGAGCAAGATGGAGATGGAGAGCTTGAGATCCAGGTTTAAGATGATGCAGTACACTACAAATTCCTCGGCAACTCTTATTGATAGAAGTCCATCTATCTCGGAGTCGGAGCTTAGCTTTGAGGTCAGATGTTTTCTTTTTTTGGGGGAGTTAATCCAATTTTTTTTCTTCTAAAAAACAGGCAATTCCCCCCCCCCCCCTGTGATGATTTTTTTAGAGGTAAGGGTGTAGTTTAGAACTCTGAATAAAAAAATAAAACATTTTCTGAATTATTTCACTTATTTTTCTTCAATAAATTTATAGGTATAAAGTAACATAAATGGAATCATTTCCTAAAAGCCTGATTAAGGAAAGTTTGGTGGGGATTTCCCCTGAATAAAAACTAGTTTTTCACAGTTATTTTGTTTTTTTAAATATATTTATTCTTCAAAAAATCTTCCTTGTTTTCTGCTTTAATATAAATTATTTCTTTTCTTTCCTATCGTTATAGAATTTTTATTCAATGTGTTAAGATTTATATCTGGTTTAGGTAATGCTTTTGTAAGGGTTAAGATATCTGGTGTGTGTCTTAAAGATCTTTTCAACAACTTGCCTTATTAAATTTTCTTATAAATTGCTCCTATTTCCATTTTTATGGAGGGTAGATGATACTCCTAAAGTAAAAAGTTCCTGGAGACCCCCCCCCCCTCCCCCTTCTCCAACAAAATACTAAAACTACCTCTGTTAGCCAAAATGTAAATTGTAGGATGTCCGCAATGTTGCACTTTCTTCTAGAAGATTACGCTGTTATTCAACAGGAGACCATCATAAGGTTTGGAATAAAAACAATTTTGGATGCTTATTTAGTGATATTTTGACAGATTAACATTATTTTACTTTACTAACCTTTATAAATTTCATATTTTCTAATTTAAGAGGAAGGTGGTTGTGAATTTTTATTTAAATCCAACCTAAATAAAAAAGTGTTACAACTCTGAAGTAATGATAGAACGTAGAGCTGTAAAGAGGGAGGGCGGATGTGACACTTTTTTGACACCAAAACTAAAAGTCAAAAGAACTCAACTAAAAGATAGTTACAGCACTGAAATTTGGCATGGTGGTTCCAACTCCGTTTCTTTACAGTTAGACATTATACCTTTTAATAGCAACTGCCTTCCAAATTTCAGTGCTGTAACTCTTTTATATGAGTTCCTTTGACTTTTAGTTTTGGTTTCAAAAGGTGTCAAACCCAATCCCTGCCATCTTCCTTTTTATCTACTGCCAACTTTCATCGATTTATTTGTTTTTTTTTCTAGAAAATTTAAATCAATTGGTCTTATTTTAATTTAAGCCATCTATGTGTAGTATCAAATTCAATCATGAAAAGATAAATAAAATATTTAAAATTATATATCTTGTTTAATTCGGCAAAAGCTGGCAAATTTTCACAGTTCTACATTGTATCATCATAATAAAGTAACAGGATGTTTGTGTGTTTGTCTGTACCGAAGGATCTCGCTAACCGCTGAATCGATCGGGTTCTCCTTAACAGGGTAGCTTCTCATAGGTCCCGGGAAGGTTTATAACTATTTTCTTGTGGGGTGGGACACCCCCAACCCCCCAAAAAAATGAAAATCTCCCCCCCTGAATTTTTTTAAAAATTTTTTTAACTAAAATTTAAAATGAGGTGGCACCCCCGCCAAAAAATTTTTTTTTTACTTTTTCTTTTAAAATCTAAAATAAGAAGTTGAATTATTAAATTCGACTCTCTCCTCCTCAAGTGCCCCTAGAGGCCTCTAGGGGCGTAGCCGCTAGTACCAAATAAAAGACATGTAACTCGTTTTGTTGATTTTTTTTTTGTTTATTTTGGTTGGGTTTGAAAGAGTTGCAAGTCCTTCTTTTCCTATTTTATTTCTTTTTAGTTGGAACTGCTTAATATTGTCTGATAATATTATATGTATTACTAACATTCTTGTAAGTTTCTAATTTAATAATAATAATAATGTTTATTTGGTGCTGCCAGGTACCCCCTAGCTTAGGAGATAGCACATAAAATACTCTAAATTGCTGCTATCTATTGACAATTTAGAGTTTACATTATGATGTTTAGTCACATACAAAAATATTATAATATATACTAAGTTTAATTATTAACTAAATATAAATTGGTGGAATAAAAGGAAATTTTTTTTTAGGATATGCACCAGGAGCTACAGGAGTACTATCTTGACCAAAATGGGGATAGTGTATTTGATTCCTGGAGCCCCTTTTTAAGGAGGACGAAAAGAAAAAAAAAGAATATAAAACAAATTAATTGTAAAAAGGGAAAATTGAAACTTTAATTTAGTTAAATTGAGTTGTGAGGATGGTAAAAAAAAGAAAAAAACACAAATAAACATTCATATTATGTAAGAGAAATCAGTAAAAAATAAGAAAGATGGAGAAAAAAAATAGATGAAGGAATTTAGAGAAAATTTATTCACTAACAATTCTTATGGTTTTTTTCAATGTTGGTGGTTTTTAGTTTATTTTGTATCTATAAATTAACATAAAAAAGTAAAATCTATGATTGAATCACAATAACGTTATCTATATGAAATCCAGGTAGGGAGGGGATATTAGACTGTAAATTACACTGACCTTTAGAGTTTATAAACGCGTACTGCTTTTCGTTGGGAGTTTGATATATAGAACTACATAAGGGATAATTTTATTTATCACAATAGTTTCGTCCATTGTCTAATCCCTTAGGCACCCTGATAAATATGCAGAGTTATTACTAATAGTTTACAAAATGGGAATTAAATTGGTAGGTAATTGGCATAAACATTGGAGTTAAAGATATAAAATCCGGGAACTCTACATTTTTTGTTTGTTTATTTTCTAAAGATGTTTTTTCGACAATAATAATTTCAATTGTATTATTTTATTATTTATTTAATACATATACATATGCATGGGGCTTATTTCAGTGTAGTTAAAATTGAAGCATTGAAAAAATAAAAGAAAACCATTTATTCTTTTGTTACTCTATGTATATAAATACCAAGCATTTTCAGTCATATACTTTAACTTACTTAAAGTTACTGTCTTCTGCTGTACAGACATATCCTTTTAAAATATATGGTTTGTGACGCGCGCTTCTATTCTTAATACTAGCGGTTACGCCCCTAGAGTTCTCTACGGGCATGTGAGTTGGGGGATGGGGGTGTAGGTGACCGGCCCGTACATTTTCAATCTATAATACAAAGTAGCTTGATGTCCGTCCCTTAAGATTTCGGTAAGAACTGAACCGATCGGATTTTACTCTTCAGGGAATATACCTGGTTTTGTGGTGGTTTTAGGCTATTTTTAGGCGGGGAGGGTTAGGGGTGTTCCACCCCTCCCCCAACACCACCCAACCCCCCCCCCAAAAAAAAAAAAAAAAATCCCCCCTCCCAATTTAAAAAAAAATAATTTTTATGAATTTTGCGAATTCGTAATTTTTTGCGATTCATTCGTATTTTTTTCCGCTGGGTAGATTCGCATTTTTTCCCACTGGGTAGGTAATAGAAAATGTAATCATATCTCTTGGGGCAAAGCCCCTAGAGGCTAGGGGCGAAGTCGCTAGTTTTAGTGATAGAAAGAAATAAGAAAAATCTTAAGTGTTTTTTTTTCTTGGGAGGGATCTTACACCCTCCTTAAAAATAGTTGTAGCCCCTCTGGACCAATGCGAAACTAGCCGTTAGAGGGATCCTTCGGTATAGGCAGACTGACATCCTGTTACTTTAATATAAGTATAAAATTTTGTTACAGAACCGTGTGGACCTGGTAGGAAGTCCTAGGGGTGGCGAGGACAAGTCTGCACTAGAGTTCATCAACGAGATCGAGGTCCTCAAGAGAAGGATTCGAGAGCTGGAGGAACGACCTGGTAGGCTCCAGACTATACCTGGAGAACAGGAGGAGGCAAATGGAGAGGAAAATGATGAAAAGGTAATTTTTTGTTTTGAATTTTGTGAAATTTGGATAATGGCGAACTAAGTTGCTCATATCGGACTTAGGTATGTGTGCAGAGATTTGCTATGGGATGAAAGGTGAAAAAGGGGAAGATAGGCCTACCAAGTTGTGAATTACTAAAGGAATGTTGAACCACACCCTACCCCATAAAATCCAATACACAAGCCCCTGCTTTTGTACAATTGTAATTTTTTCTTTATTCCTCGCATTTAGATATTTGTCTTTAAAAATAGATGGTAGGTGTCGGGATATAAGGTATTCAAAATTGATTAAGATATTAAGATCAATTGGGTTCAAAATAGCATAGAAATACTTTTAGTTTGTAAATACAAAAGTTCTCAAAATCTAAAATTGAATTAAAATTATTTTTTTAAATTGAAGAATGTACCTTTTGATTTATTTTAGAATAAACGTATCCAGGAGCTAGAAGCTGCCAAGTTAGAATTAGAGGAGGAGCTGAATAATGCCAGACAACAGCTTTCCAGTAGCAGCTGTATGCAAGCTAGCAGCTTGATGCAAGCTAGCAGCAGCTGTATGCAGGCTAGCTTCAGGGTTGACAGCAATGAGAACCTTCGACAGCTTCAGGTATAAATTCTGTATTTTTAGTGGGGATAAAAATTCCAATACAAATTGTGTGAAATAATACTTTACTCCACACTTTTAATTAAATAATATCTTTCTACTATAAATGCAAAAATTAACAATCATAATTTTATATGGACACAATTTTTTTTGTAGTCTGACTGTTCCTTGGCTGTTTATAGTATTTTTAACTCTATGATAATTTATCTTTTTATTTGTTATTTGGTTTGAACACTTAATGAGTGTTGTTATCCATATTTTGAAGAAAAATTGTATTTTAAGGAGGAGAACCGAATATTACGAGATCAGCTGACACGCTCAATGAATTCTCTCATCTATAATGGAAAGGTATTCTTATTATTATTATTAAATATACAAAAAGGGAAGGATGCCTATGCGTCTGTCTGTACCAAAAGATCTCGCTGAATACTACAGGTCCCAGTTGGTTATCCTTTGGGGTAATTCATCGTATTAGGGTTGGTTTTCATCTATTTTGGTAGGTCATCCTTTCCTAGATAAATGGTGACTGAAGTTATCCTAAAAAATTAATTGTTTTTGAGAAACAAAGAAAATTTAACCTAATAATCAACATATTCGACTAAGCACTATAAATTCCTAAATCAAATGTTACTATAGGAATTTAGAATATTAATTTTCTTTTCATTGTTCCATAACTAAATATTTTATGTATTACTCACATTCAAAATTCATTAACAAAAAACATTTTTATTAATTACTTAAAACTAAAGTTTCATTGTATTTAGGTGAGCGTGGCAAGTGTGGAGAGAGGTGAGATAGTTCTGGTTGTCTGGTCGGACCAACACAACCACTACTCCATCTACCACGAGGGCAAGGTCCTGCACTTCCTTCACTCTGACAGCGCCGAGCTTCTGGGTCTGAGTGCTGACCCTACTGCGGCAACTTCGGGTGCCGCTGCTAAGCGGCACACAACCGCCGAGGTTGTGGACAAGGAGTATTGCCAGGCGAAGAAGCCGCAGAATCGGTTCCGCGTAGCGCAAGGCACCAAGTTCTACAGGGTCAAGTGTCGGCCTGTCAATAATACCGGTGATAAACAAGAGTTGGCCAGTAAATAACATGAAAAATGATTTTCGGTTAAAATGTTTTTATACTTTATAAATGAATCCTAAATTCGGTAATGTGTAATTGTTACAAACCTTTTTGGTACTTTAGGAAATGTTTAAAATTAAGCATGTATGATAAAAAAAAATTAAGAATCAAAGTTTGCAAAACTCAAAATCTTTTTGTGCCATAGCAAATATTTTGTGTAAGTTTGGTACGGATCTGGTGCAGTTCGCGGTGAAATGTTCCTTGGATCAATTATCTAGCCTGCCCGCTCAATGTTATATGAGGCATAGGAAGGCATATACAAACAATCTAAATTAGCCAAGATCCAATGATGCACGAAAAAGCTTGGCTAAAGAAAACTCGCGTAAAATATGTCTTTTTCGCGAATTGATGTGCGCTGCGATATAACTCACTGTGCATTATTGAGTAATGGCTGTTCCAGATTATTTTTAGGCCTTTTGTCGTTAAAAGTTTGTGCGAACATAATATGTATATTCAGCCGTTTGGCTGCTAGCAGCTTTTAAAGTTTATAGTTTTTTTTAGATAATCGATCTGAGGAATATTTTAACGGGAACCGTATCTGATTAAAACTACTTGAAAGTGTACTTATCAACCGAAATTTTTAAATAATAGTACTTTGAGAGGGTGATAATATAACCTATTGAATATTAAATACCGGTAATATTACAACAGATTTTTTAAAATAAAAAGTAAAAAATTACCTTAACGTAAGTGTTTCCGCGTATAAAATGTATTTTGATGAATATTGTTATTGTAAAGTTTATTGGCTCTATATTGCTTAAAAAAATTGTTGAATGTGATGCATTCAGTAAAATTGAAATATAAAAATGTGGACTTAAGTCAAGATACTGCAATATTCCCTTTAAAAATGTACTAAAATTATAAAAAAAGAGAATTCTGGCATACGGTTGAGCTTACGTCCGAATACTTTTGGACCGACTCAATTTTACAAGTTCTGTAAACAAAAAGGCCTAAAAAGATTTCGAAATTCACAAAAACGCGCCAAATATATTTTTTGCGCGTTTACATTATTCTGTGTCTATCGATTTCAGATTAATAATGTCCTTAAATAGTCAGTTCTATAATTATGTTGACACAGGTTTTGTGGCAAACCGAACGGCCGTTCACAGCCATTAAATTGAAAATAGAGTACTTAAAATGTTATGGGAGTACTGCGGTTTCTTGATTCAATATCTAGTTTGTCCAATATTTCATTGTTAATTTTTCATGAAAAAAAGACAATTTTGGGTATAGTGTGACATCGCTTATTAAGGGGCCTTTCGTCGTATTTTCACAGTAGCTTTCCTCCTATTTCTAGCCCCTGCGTGGGGCTTAAACCCTTCGGGGCAATCACCTAATCTAACCTAAAAATAACCTATTAAAAGCTACTGTGTGAAAAAACGGCAAAACGCCCCTCAAAAGGCGATGTTACGAAAGGGACTATACCCACAATTTCTAACAGATTATTATTTTTTCTTCATGATGTCGATTAAATTCTTTAAAATTGTCTTTATTATCTAGAAATAAGAATAGTTATTTCTCGCATTGTATTATAAACGGCTTTCCGCGGATATAGAATGTACAATTATAAGATTAAAACTAGTTTTTTAGCCCCGAGGTGCCGAAGGCACCAGCTAAAAAAACTGGTTTTAATCTTATGATTGTACATTTTTACATTCGTAGAAAGCTGTATATAATACGATACTAGACATAGTTTTTTCGTATGGATGAGAACCGGTTCCTATCCACCGGATTCAAATGAATACGAGAAAAGTTTATTTTTATTTGTAAAATTTACATTACCTACTTTAATTAAATGTGATAATTAAACAGTTTAAGTAAGTTTTGCATGAAGTTTTTTTTTTGTTTGGGGATGGAGAGTATTATAAATTGAAATACATACATTATTACAATTCTTGTTTTTTATATGTAGTAGCGAAGTTACTCTATAATTCACTTTATCAGACCATCGGATGCTATCAAAGACGAACATCTTAAAATCTATATTTTGTTTTGCCAAACACTAAGAGGCAAAACGGCATGAAAATTCGATGAAAAATAGCAGTTTCATGTATACGGAAAATTTACATCCAATTATTAGGTATATATAGAATAACAGGAAATTTAAAAAACCTAAGTTTTTCTATAATTATTGTCGGTCCGACGCCCAGAACGGTTAGCATTTTTAGGGGATTTAAATGTGTTACGATTTAGGAAGCGTAGCAACTCTAATCGTTACCAGAAAGTCTGTGCGTCCCTTTAAAAGAGACTGAATTTTAACCTTTTAAACCACTTTTTTATGATAGAAATGCATAAATATTCTGCTTATTCAGTTTTGACACTCGACAAGTATTTATGTTCGTTTATCCTACCGTTTCTAAGACGTTCAGCAGAAAAATTGCAAATCAGATGAGAAATAGCAGTGATGCCAAATTTCAGACGTACAAACTTACATCCTACTACTTTAGCAGATATACTGCACAAGACGTGAACTTAATTGAAAACTCTTAGTTTTAAAAACTAACTATTTAGGGTCCACTGTTCTGGAGGTCCAAAGGGCCATACAACCGACGATAAAGCAATTAACAAAATTTTTGTAAAGGTTGAAACAAACACTATATGCCCTTTTTACTCAAAAAACAATGATGACGACATCCATAAGTAGCGAAGCCAATAATATATGAACTGACATTAACATCCGAAAAAAAACTATAGAGCAATGTCATAAAAAGCATTAAACTTGATAACATAATCCACGAAACCTTTCAAAATGTATAATTGTCTTTTGAAGGTGAACCTGAAAATTTAGGAATCGATCTAGCCAATAAGCAATTATAATCAAACTTTGAAATATGTAGAATGTAAAAATTTTTTTACAGTTTACCGTTAAAAAGGAAAATTATAAAAACTTGAAAATCTTTGAATTGATCTAGCTCCCCGAACGATAAGAGCAAATCTTTATGAAACTTGATGAAAACATGTAAAACATAAACTTTTTCAACCCTTAAAAATTTAAGTCATCTACCTTGAATATGAGTGGAGAAAGTCATAAGAACTTAAAAATTTAGAAATCTATTCGATAAATCTTCATGAAATAGTTAAAATCTTTTTAAAAAATTCAGCTGTTCATCTAAAATAGTCGAGAAAATTACACATTCCCCATAGCGTTACGGACTGACAGTCAAAGATAATTATAGATTAGCTTTGCTAATACAAAAAAGATAATAACAAAGAAAAAAGTATATTTGAAAATAATATATTTCTCTTCTACAACAACTGACTAAGCATTTATGGATTATTTTACTTTACATCATGCGGCTATTTTTCATATTAAAACATATTATTTTAGTGGAAATAAAAATTTTAATAAAAAAAACGTTTTAGAATAAAAAGGAATATTTTAGGTGATCAAATGCCTGTATTAGCGTCTATGCATACAGAGGTGTAAATTTCCAATATAACATCCTATTTTGATATATAATTTAGGGAAAAAATGGAGAAGGGGGGGGGGGGAATAATATAAAATTGGTTGGCAAATATACACCCCTGCATTTAAGGGAAAAAAAGTTAGAGATTCAAATAGAATAGTTTTAGGGATTAGTTTAGCATATTTCTTTATAAGAATTTTCACAAAGAATCTGTGTAATACATACATATTTTTTTTAATATAATATTTTACAGAACAATAGAGGGTTAAAATAATATTTTACATTAATCCGTTGCATTTTAAAGTAATTCCTTTAGGATACATTAAATTCAATTATAAAAGGTATTTAAAATTAACAAATTAAGTAAAAATATTATTTTAAGCCTCTAACTTTTTAAGGAGATCAAAATGCCTTCTTATCCGAGCATTAAAAGTATTTTCTTGTGTGTAAATTATTTTTAAATTCATAACTTACATATTGCAACAATATTACTAGTTTTTTATTGGCATTTATTCAGGATTTAAATGTTTAAGAATATCTAGGCCATTAGATTTGCAATAATTTAAAACATTGTTTAATATTCGTAGAACAATTTTCTTTTCAAATGTCTAAATTCAAACATTTACTTTAATCACGAAAAAGTATAAATCTTAACTTAAAGTTAACTCATTGATCTTCAACTTGTTTTAACAGCAGCTTAAAAAATATGTAAATTTATTTATTTTTGGATTAAAACGAGTTTAAATTAATCCACAAGATAATACCCAAAAATTAAAAATGCGATAGTTTACGCTGCTTGTTAACTACTAAAAAAAAGATTACAGCCAAAGACAAAAATTTTCGAAGAGTGTAAAACTACAGTAAAAAACTACTACAAATAATATTTTTATGATTTGGTGATGAAATTTTCAGTAGATTCAAGTCTTTAAAAGTTATTCCATAAATATCGTTATTAAGAATTTTTGAATGTATGATATGGAAAACTTTATAGAACTTGCATCATGGATGACAAAAATGAAATGAATCGCAAAAAAATAATAAAAACGAACTCATCAAGAAAAAAATAAGGATTGCCACACTTAAGTAATAAAATTGTTGTTTAAAATGCTTTTAATAGTTTCTTTTAAAATGTGTTATAATGAAGTAATGAAGTTTTTAATCGCATCGTATTATAGACAGCTTTCCGAGGACGTTAAAATGAAAAGTTTTGACATAAAAACTAGTATTGTGAGCCCCGATGGGGCCGAAGGCCCGGGCTAACACAACTTTTATGATTATTTTATATATATTCGTGAAAAATTGTCTGTTAAATGATGCTACAAATAATTTTTCAGTATTGCTGAGAACCGGTTCTAATCCAGCGGATTTAAATCGGCTCCGAAGCCATACTGAAAGTGTGTTTCTACCGAGTGTGTCCCTACAATCCTTTGTCCCATGTACAACTAGTGTTGTCAACTCTGAACCAACTATGTTGCCAGATATCCAAGATATAAAGAACCATAACAGTTGAGAGCTGGCAACACTGGTTGCGTTCAGTCAGTCTCATCATTACAATACATATGTATTATTTTAATATTTTAAGTCTCCAATGTAAATTTTTACAAATAAACTTGAATACCCGATGTCCTTACTTGTAGGCCAGAAATTTAGGCAAATAAAGGGACTATGCACGAACGAGAGCAAGTGATTTTAAGCACCTTTTAGCAGTAAACCGGAGTATTTTTTGAAGTTAATATTCTAGTCTTATGTCGATATAATTATGTTAAGCAGAAACCTAGCATATTCACCAAAATAATACGCACTCAATGCTGGGAGGTGTTTAAAATAATTTGCTCTTGTTCGTGCATAGTCCCCTTTACGTTTTTTCTCTCAGCCCACTAGAAAACAATATGACATCTTAAATATGTTGACTAGTTGTAATGGTGTCCAGAGCATGTACTGTACGTACACAGTTCAATATTATTACATGTCAGCATTGGCTGTTCTAGCATGGCATATCTGCTAGAGGTTGACAGTGGCGAGTAGAACAGTTATATCATCAGGTTTACCACCCTCCGCTTCTATTCCAGCTGCAAGAGCATTCTTACTGAATGGCGACAAAAACTGAAAAAAAAGATTTTTTAAATAAAAAGTTTGTGTCCAAAGATATCGATCTCTTTCTCTAAAGGAAGAATTTGTTTTGTGTTGGTTTTAAGCTATTTTTCATGGAGAAATAACTTCTCTAGCTAGGGCCAAAAGTTACACAAATCGTAAGTTTACTTATAACTAAAAAAATTCGTGTGCATTAGAGGGACCTTTAATAAAATCTAAAAAGCCAAAAGGGCAAAAAAAATTAATTAGCATGAATTCTTAATGAAGAGGCATACAAATGACTTTGTTGATAATGATTACGGCGTAAATTGTGCATAAATATGCAAAACAAATAGGTTCCATTTGATCCAATTTGGCTGGCGGACAAGAAAGCTGCATACCTTTGGATCTCTGGAGAGTCTTCTTGCCATTAGGGCAATACTGTTTGCTGTCTGCTGGAGTCTCTGGATATCCTTGCAGTGCTGCACCTTGTACATCTCCGCTATCAACAGGTTGTCAGGAACATTGTCAAATATTCCATCTGTAGCCTAAAATAATTTCATTTTATTTTCACAATATTACCATACTTTTAATTTGAATGTTTATAGATGAATTTTCAAAATCTAGAGTTAAATAAAAAAGATGAATAACAACTTTTAAAAACTAAAATATAAGCTTAAAAATATTAATCTTTTACTCGTCATTGTTTCAAATATAAACATTTATACATCATTTTAGAAGGCAGCAACTTCCCTATCAATTCAAATTCCTAACAACTATTTGATTGCAAGACTTTAGTCTGGACTGTGCATTGTTACGCAATTCGCCTGTTTTAGGTCAAGGCATTCCCTTCTACACTTACTACTAGGGCCCCTAATAATCATAGAAGAAGTGGGTACAATTTTTAATATGTGTGGGCAGAGATTGGAACCCATTATCTCTCCATAATAAAAACTAATTCTTACCAGCAAAATGACATCTCCGTCCTCTACAGAAAATTCGTAGCTGTCTGCACTCTCCGGCCTGTCTGACAAAACCTCTGACTGTAGGTGGGTGGGGGGCAAGGAGAGCTGGAAAGGAGTGTTGAAATAATGCTGCTGCTCTTGACTTCGATGCACTACCTCTCCCTAGAAATTAGAATAAATTTTATATTACATGCATATTTTAAATTGTAATCTTCCTCTGAATTAAATCCTCTCCAAGATTTAATATAACATGATACAGTTTGTCTATTGGAGCATTATAGGACATCTGAGCCTTTTTTTTTAGGGGGGAAAATGAGGAGTTTCAAAGTTTTATTAGTGGTAAAATAATGTATTTTATTTTATATTTGAAGGGTTTTAATTCGCATATGTGTCCTCATATGACTGTTTGAGGTCTTGAGTATAGTAAGATGTATTCACTACCTGTCTGACAACAAGGAAGCCAGAGTCCCCAATGTTAGCTGTGTAAAGCTTGAGGTCTGTGTGCGACAGCATCATGAGACAGGCTGTGCTGGACCCAATGATCTGCTGCTTGTTCTCTTGCATCTCACGAAATCCCTTCAAAAAGATGAAGATGAATAAAATGGTATTTAACAGGAATTTCATCTGTTTTTTTTTTACTTTTATGATTGGTCGGTCAATATACGTTAAAAATGGATAGATTATTAAAACCAGAAAGGCCGTGCGGCCATTTCTTTATCGTTAGTATTTGATTTTTGAAAAGCGATTCCTAGGAAATAGAGAATAATGGTATATGAGTAAAAAATTAAAAGCGAAGTAGTTCTATATTTGCCATGGTTCGTTTTTCTTGTTAGCTTTAATTTAATTTCACATTCAATGATAAAAGATATATTCATAACAAGAAAATATTGTAGAAATCTAATGCGTGGGTAACTTATTAACATAATTTTGATATTTACAGTCTGTTTCCATCTAGGTGTGAAAAATGGCGACATATTTAGATTAAGATCTTGTAAAACTAAGTGTAAAATACATTGAGAACTATACTAGAGCGATAGAAGTTAAAATATAACGTCCTATTAACGGATCAAAAGAAAATAAAACTCGAGTTTTCTACTTGTTATTTTTACTTTGTAAAGCGTTTGTTGTCAATAAAAATATAAAAAATAACGATAAATTGCGATATTTTGGATAAGATATGGATATTTAGGCCTTAACATTAACCTGATTATTACATGTTTATAGGTGAACTAAACTCTTGGATTTACAGAATATCCTATATGCCCCCCTTTGTCATAAATGATGCATAGCAGCTTAAGTACAATCTAAAAGATTCTATTTCGCTGTACTCATTATGCAATAATAGTGTTTTTCTGTTCATAATTTCAAGAAAATTATTTATTTATTTTTATTTTATGGGGGGGGGGGGTATATCTCCCTTCCGAGAAAGAAAAAAAACTTTATATAAAACCTTCCTAGTCCTTAAAGTCTAGTGGTGCAGCGGCTTATGATAAATAATTTAATCTTTTACCATTTTAAATTGTGTTTTGTCAAAGTTTTTTATCTTGTACTTGATTAACTGGTTTATTTACATTACCAAAGAGAGACACAAACACTTTCCATGTGACCATTTCTAAGTTAAATAACCAAGTTTTCATTATCTAATCTAAATCGCTTTTTATGAAGAAAAAAAATCCATAGTAAAGATGTCTTGATTTAATGCAATCATAGATCTACTGCCGATTTTAAAGAAATCCAACATATATTACTATCCGCGAAAATAAGCGTAATTTTTAAACAAATCAAAACTCGCCATAATAATTTTTCTCTTTATTTTATTAAATGCTCATCTATTGAAAGTCTATTAAATATGTTTTCTGTATGGGCTTAAGGAAATGTAAATAAAAATAGGATTAATTTCCCTTTCTGCCAGCCATTTAAGGCCAAAGGAACCAGGACCTATGAAAAAGAAATTAAATAAACTAATAATTTTTTATTAAGTTATGTAAACGATTACCAAACTGTTTAGAACCGGGTTGATTCCGCTGGAAAGAAACCAGATTTAGGGCTGTTGCTATTATATACAGAAAATACTGATAATAACTTTAATTATAGGAATGCATTGAATGTACTCTCAAAATATTTTTGCTTACAAGTGCATACCAAAACAAGTACTTTTACAAATTGCATGAAATATTTTATTTTAGGTATAACGTCAAAATAATATATATTAATAAAATATTAATAACCTTATATAAAATCCATTGTTTAGAACTTAAATTTGCGTTCGTAAAAATACTTAATAAAATGGAAATATATAAAAAAAAGCAATCCATAAAAATTGTTCTATGGAAGAAATGCTTGAGCATGATTTTAATTGAGGTTTAAAGTAAAGAAAAACAAGTAATTGCACAAAAATTCTAATAGTACACAAAGTTAACATTCACTTGGATTTCAAGAACGTGTTTATTGAATAATAAACAAAAGCAGCTAGACAGCCGCATTAATTTTCTAACAAGCCGCATCCAAAAGTTCAATTTTATAAAATCAGCAGCCTCACTTTTTTGGACATTCAAAATAAAACCAACACTGACTTTAATTTTACAAAGTTTTGTGAGATACGACAACAAACTGTTTTAAAAGCTTGCTATAGTAAACAAAACTGAATTAGTTCAAGGCAAGAATGTAGATTATAAACAATATGTTTTTGTTGTCCTCTCCTAGTTTTGACATAAATCTATCAAAACACTTTTACACAATGACTACCTACACAAGTTAATGTAAAGAAAATACCTAGTATTTAAATAAGATTAAATCATTGAAATTTTCAGAGAGGGAGAGTGGACAATGGTAATAAACTATTAAACTAGCCCCCAAAGTTTTATGAAAACGTTTTCTTATTCGCTGTCTTAACAACTTTGGGGACTTTGAATTTTGATTGGTTGTTTCATTAAGTTGAGTGTTCAAATGTTTCAACCATTAATTTAAATCTACAGAAGGGAAAATTTTGTGTATCATCATTGTGGATGTACATAAATTTATCGACCATTATCTTATTCTTTTAGATCCCTGTAAATTTTGCTGTACAGAATGATACAATTTTCCACTTAGAAATATTTTACCCTTACAGACTGGCCAGCCAATTTTGAAAATAAAAAACGTACAAAACGTACACAAAAAAATACGTTACGTACATAAAAAAAGTAAAAAAACGTACAAAACGTACATTCCTAATAAAAATGATGTTTATATTTTCCTAGTTACCTATTATCAAAACATTAAAGTCTACTAGCGGAGAAACACCATAACGGACCATAGCGGACAGACACAAGATATCCTATTACTTTATTAAAGAGAACTAGCGCCTACTCTCCTAAAGACCTCTAGGGGCACTTGAGAAGGGGAGGGTTGAATTCAATAACCCAATTTTTTTATTTTAGATTTAAAAAGAAAAAGTAAAAAACATGGATAACAACATACATAAGTAGCGAAGCTCTAAAGTTTTATATAGACATCTGGAAAAATTTAACTATAAAAAATCAGTGAGCAATTAAAGTTCTTTTTTGGGGGGAGGAGGTAATTTTTTTCTAAAGTCGATTTCTCTTGGAAGGGTGGATGGTGATACTCTTCCCCAAAATAGTTATAAAACTTCCAAGAACCTATGAGAAGCTATCCTGTTAAGGTCCTTTTTTTTGTAGGAGATATCCTTAGTCCTTTGTAGAAGATTTCCTTTGTATAAGATTTCCTCTGTGGAAGATTTCCTTTGTAGAAGATTTCCTTGGTCCTTATTTTTTTTTTACGAATTTCACCTTACACTTTTTTTGATCACCTCTTGGGGCAAAGCCCCTAGAGGCTAGGGGCGAAGCCGCTAGTTATGTACAAAGTATATCCTATTATTAGGACCAGCGACTACGCCCTTAGAGGCCTCTAGAGAAACTTGATTAAGTGGGAGTTGAATTTAAACACCCAATTTTATATTTTTTATTTAAAAATAAAAAGTAAAACACAAGGGATGACAACATCCTTAAGTAGCTAAGCTCAAAAGTTATGGATGGAAATCTGGGAAAATAAATAAACTAGGCATAGAGTAGTGTCATAAAAAAAAAACATTTAACTTATTCAAATAAATCACAAAACCTTTTTATAAATATATACTAACGTGAAAATCTAGGAATAAATTCAGCCCCCCAACCAATAATCAAATCTCAATGAAACAAAGTGGAAGTATTAAGAATAAAAACTTATACAATCCCTGAAAATTACAACCATCCATCAAGAAAATGAGTAGAGAAAATCATAAAAACCTATACATCTAGGAATCGATCTAGCACTGCAACAAATAGACAAACCTTAAAGAAACTTTTTGAAAATATGTAGAATGTGAATTTATCTATTTCCTGAATATTTTAGCCGTCTCTCTTGAATAGGAGTCGAGAAAATCACAAAAACTTAAAAATCTAGGAATAGATCTGGCACCCCAACCAAAAGGTAAATCTCAATGAAAATATGTAGGATGTGAACTTAATTAATCAAAAAACAAGAGCCAAGAAAATCACGTTTCTCCGATGGCATAACGGACTGAGAAAGTATTTATAGAGTAGCTTCGCTAATAATTTTTCTAGTGAGAAGGGGGGGGGGGGGGGTGGATTAGACCACCCCCATTTCTGTTTTCAATTTTAAAAAGAAAGAAAAAATAGGGGAATGGTGGTTATTTTTTTCTAAGAGTGATTTCTCTTGGGAGGATGGTTGTACCCTCTCCCAGAACCTATAAGAAGCTACCCTGTAAAAGAGAACCATATCGGTTGAGAGAGAGCCTTCGGTACAAACAAACAATTAGACAGACATACATCCTGTTATTACGTACTAAGTATATCCTATTATATAAAGTAGTAAGTTTTTTGTTTGATGCTTAAGATTTTCATTACTTCTGAACCGATTGATTTCAATTTCAGGGAAACTTCACTCAGTTACCGAGATGGTTTTAGGCTATTTTTCTACCATTTTAAATACAGGTTCTCGAAGGGATATGGAAGGACAGAGAAAATAGCCTACAACCTCTCCCAGATCATGTCGGTTCAGCAGTTAACGAGATTCTTCGCTACAGATAAAAAAATGGATTTAGAGGATTATACATATCCTAATATATAAAGTGTTTTATGTTTTTTTGTCTGTAACGAAAGATCTAGCTAACCGCTGAACTGATATGGTTCTCCTTTACAGTAAAGCTTCTTACATACCCTGAGATGGTTTTAGGCTTTTCGTTTTTAGAAATAAGTCTGGGTATGGTTTTAGGCTATTTTTCTGACATTTCATATTCCTTTGAATATATAGCCCCTAGATGCTAGGGGCGCAGCTGCTAGTAATAGGATATAGGGTTATTTTGTCTATTGCTAAAGATCTCAGAAAATACTAGTCTTTAATACAAAGTAAAACAATGTCTGTCTGTCTGAAGCTTAAGATCTTGGTAATAGCTGAACAGATTCGGTTCTACTCTTCAGGGAGTATATCTACTGGTCCTGTGGTGGCTTTAGGCTATTTTCTTGGAGTGTGGAAAACCCAACCCCCCAAGAAAACAACCACCCCTTAACTTATTTTTGTAAACTAATGCAAATAAGCTGGGTGGGGCCTAAATGAAAAAAAATCATCACAATATTTTTTTTTCGTTTTTTTTACTAATTACGAACAAACGATCCTATGAAGGAGGGAACGAATCCTCTAGAGGATAGGGGCGAAGCCGCTAATCCTAGTAGTAAGTAAAAAGCTTTAAGTGTCCCACCCCCCAAGAAAATAGCTTAAAATATTCCCTGAAGAGTAGAACCTAATAGGTTCAGTGGTTACTGAGATCTTAAGCTTCTAAAAGACAGATGGACAAACAGACAGACAGACATCATTCTACTTTGTATTATAGATAATATACTATTTTCGTAATTCTTTTTATACAAATACAAATACATATACAAATACTTTTATACTTATATTTGATTCTTATTCTTTAAAAACTGAAGATACCAAAAAATAAGACTTCTTAATCCTAAACTGAACACCATATGATATCTCGGAAAATTTACCTAAGTAGATAGGTATATAAAGAATTTGAAAAAAATTATTGTAAAATCTATTACAGGTTAGTTGCACAAAGTGCATTTAGACTTGAAATTAGTCAACTGCATATCATTTTCTGTTCAATTCTTTAAACTATATCTATAAAACATATATTTCAAATCCATAAATTTAAACTATAAGTTCTAAAAACATACATATATCACATATTTTACCTACATATTTTTGTTCTATGAAAATTTAAGATATTATTGAATTTATTTTTTATAATACACCTATAGTTTTTGTTAAAATTTTCGTACAAAACATACAAATTACTTTTTTGCTAATATTTGATTCTTATTATTTTAAAAAAAACGTAAAACGTACAAAAATACAAATTTCAAAATACGTTACGTACACATATCAAAATAACGTCCAGAACGTACACAGATTCGATGCGTAACGTACAAAACGTACACTCTGGCCAGTCTGCCCTTAGATTTAAAATTTTGTAGAATTTGTTTGTTTAATATTACATGAATTATGACGTATAGAAGTGTAAGGAAAAACGAGAGAAAAATATTATAAATATTTTATGCTTAAATTGTTGGTTTAAAAGCAAAAATATTGGATAATTTGCTGATTAAACTATTTTGAGGTTGAAATAAAATAAAAGTTATAAAAGATTAGAATAGTTATTTATCGTATCGTATTACAGTTTTCCGCGGATATTAAAATGTACAATTATAAGAATAAAACCTTTTAATCTTATAATTCAATCTTTAAGTATATAATTAAACGGCCATTTAATAATGATGACAACATCCATAAAAGCGAATTTTATATATCAATGATGGTAGTACAAATTTTGAGGCAAGAATTGGAAAGACTTGAAAATACTTGAAAAAAGAACAGTTTTCAGACTCAAATCTGAGGATAAATGTGGACAATCTATCAACTTTAACATGGACATTATATAATTTGTATTTGAACTATATAGAGTAGCTGTTCATAAAAATATTAAATCCTATTTTCTATTGATTTCCATTAATAAAATCAAAAGGATATAAACTTTCTTATTGTAGAAAAGCTTTGCTTTAAAAGCACAGAATCGTATAAAATATAGCCTATATAAGCAATACCTATGCAGTTAATCTTTAATTTTTATTTCTATAAAAAAATATATAATTGGTAAAAGACAGTAATTTATTTTATGTTATATCATTTACTTTAATATACTTTTCAGAATTACAAAGTGAAAATATTACAAAGTAATTTTATTTTTTTTATTTGTAAGACGGTTTGTCATGACTATTACAGTAAATTTAGAATTAGCCTCGTCATCTTGAACAAGTTGTAGATTCCTTTAAAATCAACCAAACGTATTCACCATACTATTGATGGAGTAATTAAGAACAATAACCAGAATTTCCAGTATGGCTTCAAAACTGATTCATTCCACTGAATTAGAACTGGTGCTAAGCCATACTGAAAAATCATGTATCGTATTGTATTATATCCAGTTTTTTTTACAAATATAAAATGTACAATCATGTAATAAAACACGTTATGTTAGCCTATGCCTTCAGCATGTCGGGGCTAACAAAACTGGTTTTAATCTTATAATTGTACATTTTATATTCGCGGAAATCTGTTTATAAAACGATGCGATAAATAACTATTAGTACATTATTATGCTTACCTGAGCTAATAAAGATGCGGGCTGACTGCCTTGAAAATATCCAGCAACCACAAGCCTTTCACAACACTTCATCAAGTTCATACTAAACTGTCCGGGATCTACGCCGTAGGCCCGCCATCCGCCGACACCGTCCGCCACGCCAATAACATCAGCATTGCCGGTCGCGGGTCGGTGCACATCCTCACTGCTGCTGCTGCTACTGGAGCTGGAGCCAGCGGAGGAGCCGCCCACCGACGGCGAGTCATCGCCGAATTCTTCGGCCGATGTCCACTGGTCGACATGACGTGCGACGAAGTATGCATCATCACCTATTTGTCCTTTTAGGATGTTATCAATGTTATAAGCACTGCCAGGCTTAGGAAACCCGCTTACAGCCGTCACTGAAAAAAAACGTTTTTAACAAACTTGAGCAACGATACTTTAATAGGTATTACATGTTCATAGTATAAAATATCTAATATTTCTTAGAATTTATTGTGATAAAAAATATTACTTCTTAAATCATAATCAGATAAAACAAGTTCAAATTTCTTATAATAATCAAATTGTATTAATATTAACTATCGGAGGCCTCTACAAGCACTCGCAAATGCGGGGCGGGGGGAGCGAGGAGGAAACAATCTTTAGGGGCAATATCGGAGGATGGAGGTAACAATAGACATTTAAACGATTCTGCGGTTAGTGAGATCTTTTAGTACAAACAAACAGACTAGACATAAATATTATTAGAAGTAGCGAAGCATAAAAAAAATAATGGATTGACTAAAAGAAAATTATCAATCAGATGTTCATTATGAAGAAAAGGAAGGACATTAGAATTAAAGATACAATGATAAAAACACGAAACCTTTAAACATTAATGAGGTGTAAGTCTTTTGTTGCAGGACTGACATACACAGAAAGTTGTAAACTGGACGCAATAAGATTAATTCCTACCTAATCTTGTGTCATTCTCCGCAGACTTTTGTTGGGCCTCGGTGGCCTGTGTCCTCTGAACATATCCCTGGAGGAGGGTGCGCGAGATTGTTCTCAGGCCAGCCAGTGCGTGCATGGTGACCCTGCTCTGCCCAGATACTACTGCAAGGGGCCAGGGGCAGGTCAACCCACTCCCACTCCAATGCCGCCGGAAAACGATGAGACCATTCTTCAAGACAACCACCTGAAAAGATAAGTAAAAGTCAGTGCTATCAATTAATGTTTTACAATTTTTTGTTGCATATAATGTCTCTAAAACAATATAACAACTTGAAAAACTTTGTAAAAATATTTTTTTCTATTAGTGAAAAAAACCTAGAAGGTTATATCAATGAAGGACAAAGGCATGATTTTGGCTGTCAACACTAATATAACTGTAACTCGGATTTTATAAACATTATAATTTTTTTTAAACAGACAATGTATAGGTAAGAAAATAAACAATGTATTTTTAAAGCTAGGATTTGATTCACTCAAGTTAATAAATAAATATCTATTAGGTATTTATCTATTGATTAGTTTGTTTTATATGTTATTAATACTAACATCATATAAGTAGGGGAACGGTTGGAAGACTTTTTTGGGGTGGAGTTCCTTTGATAAAGTAACAGGATGTATGTTTGTCTGTACTGAAAGATCTACTTAACCACTGAACCGATATGGTTCTCCTTTACAGGTTAGCTTCAAATAGGTCCTTGGGAGGTTTATAACTATTTTGGGGAAAGGTACCAACTCAATCCAAAGAAAACTCACACCTAGTACCCCCCCCCCCCACTAAATAAAAAAAAAAAAATTGGGTTATCGAATTTAACGCCTACCTCAAATGCCCCTAGAAGTATCTAGGAGCGTAGCTGCTAGTGTTTAATATATTAATAATGTCCAACAATTATGTGCATACATTGATATGTATGTGTACTAGGGCGGGTTCATATCGGAATTAGACAAAGAGGGGATATGCAACAGATAAAATTAACCTTTTAAAACATTTCTGACCGAAAAAGAATTTTAAAAAATTGAGTTTTAGAACGCGACCACTAAAAAATATATTTGATTATTTATAATATCTATGCAAAGACGACATTCAAATTTTTTTTTGAATCAGAACTATGGCTTTATGGTGCTCCCTGGAAAGGCCTTGAGAAGCTGAATCAGAAACTTTTGTCCGTTTCAAAATATATCGTTCCTAGCCTTAGAAATCACTAAAAAAACACATTTTTTAAAGGTTTATTGAGAATTGTCCAATTTGTAGAGGTTTTTTAGATTTTCTCAGGCTAGGAATGAGATTTTTTGAAACGGTCAAAAGTTCCTGATTCTACTCCTTAATGCGTTTCCTGGGAGCACCATGAAGCCATAGTTCTGATTCAATAAATTTTTAACTCCCATTTACAAATAGCTTTACAATTGAATGTCTGGTCGTCAGCGGTTTTAAGACTTATGATAAATTTTTAATCATCCAGAGGTGTTTTATACTCATACAAATCATTTGCAGATCCCCGCTTTGGCCTCAGAAAAAAAATGTCCAAAATCTACACACCCTAATGTGTACACACAAGTTCATAATAGAAATACGCAGAAATAACATTGACCTTTGATATATAAACATTACAACATGTGCTTGCTTACAGGGATCTAAAGGGAAAGACGCCAATGGCTAATAAATTGATGTACATCCACAATAATTTTACACCAAATTACCCCTTCTGTAGATTACAATCATTGGTTGAAACGTTTGGACACTTAAACTTAAAGAATCAACCAAGCAAAATTCATTAAAGTCCCCAAAGTTGTTAAGCTAACGAAGAAGAAACGTTATTATAAAACTTTTGGGACTAGTGTAATAAACAGCCCATTGTCCCCTCCCTTCCTGGCTTGCTTAGCTTTCAGTCACAAATTCAAACCTAATCTGACTCCTAGAAATAACTGAATATATATAGTAGATCTTCTTCATGATCAAATTGGCCCCAAAAATAGTCAAACTTAATAAGAATTCTAGCAGCTTTGTTTATTTTTTGTTGTATAAGATTCATTCAAACGAACGAAGTAAAAAACTGCCCTTTCGTAACAAAAGCTGTACATTTTAAAACCAATAATATGTCCGGATTTTTATTCCGCTGTTTTTCCTATTGGCTGATTTAGAAAGCATGTATTTAGATTATATCTATTCTCAAAGGAATAAAGTTGTATCAATATTTTTTAGGGGGAAGGGAGTAGCATGGAGTCTTATAAAGGTTTTATAGCAAAGTAGCTTAGATACTTGCATCAAAAAGAAAAATCCAAATATTTATGTTTAATTTTAGCATTCAATGAATTGATGATCAAAAACTGTATCGCTTTGTTACATAAGAGTAAGACACAACGAACTTTAGCTGATTTAGTTGTAAAATTTTTTATTGGAGAAATTGGTCTCCAAACTTTCCGTTTGAATCTATGATTTTAGAATTAATTTTAGCAGAAATATACTTCAACCCAGTTTCCATAATGATTTTAAACCTAACGGCTGGCCGTTCAAGAGAAATTAAAGGGTATAATATTAATCATAGACATTCAACTAGACTACTCTACGTTAGAATTATAAATTAAGAGTATTTATATTTCTTTATCATATATGCTAGTTTGGGCAGAATAATATTTTATAAGGATTCATTCCATATTAACTAAAGATTAAATAAAATTATCATATGCAAAGTAGCATATTAAATATAAATATTTATTAATATTTTAAGCTTTGGTAAGATATGCCTAGAAAATTTGGAAAGCATTAGAAAAGCAAACAACTATTCTTCCATAAAGAGTGCAGCTTTGCCAATTTGTTAAAAAACAGTAAAGTGTAACAGTTGCAAAAACAGAGAAAATGTTGTACTACATTTAGAATGATAAAACTCAACATGACAAACAAAACACTTATTGAGGTGAGTATCTTTTTATATTTAGTCCCAACCCAACCCAAAAGAATGCAGAGAGCCTAGATGCTAAGTGAAGCACCTGTTCTACATAAAGTGATGACACCTTCATAAAAAAAACGTTATAGGAAAATTTTTTTAAGAAAAAGTTCACATATTTTGAGTAGCTTTGCAGTCAATAATCTTGTATAATGTAATTTTTTTCGGACCTCTGCTTTACTAGGTATGAAAAATTTAAATATTAAAGCATGTGCAGTGCAAATAGTAATTCCCGTTAATTTTCTTCTTTAGCATAGATACTCTAAAAGCCAATCATAGACCAAGTTAAACAATATTGTCCCTTGCAAGTATTATAAAAGATTTATAGATATAATAAAGCACATTAGGATTTAATAATGAATTACAATTAACATATCCAGTATTATATATTAAAATATAACTAGGAAGATTCATGGCACTACACTGTATCTTGGTACTTTGTAGATTTACCCACGACTTGGTTCTGTTTTTCAGGTTGGGGATTGGGTGAAGGCGGCAGAAGGACAAGACAGGCTGAAAGGCCAAAAGTCATGTTTAAATGTGTTATATTTTTTTAATTTAGTAGCCTTCAATCCTGCCTATCCCCCTTTGCCCTGAGAATGATTACAATGTTTATTTGCTTGGCATATGACAATGATGGAAAAGCAAAAGAACACTAGATATATTTTTCTCTCGACAATATATTAATTACCAGAGAGAGGGGACAATGGGCTGTTTATTACACTAGTCCCGAAAGTTTTATGATATCGTTCTATTATTCGTTGGGTTAACAACTTTGGGGACACCAGTGAATTTTGATTGGTAGTTTCATTAAGCTGAGTGTAAGGTTTCAACCACTGATTTTAATCTACATAAAAGGTAATTTTGTGTATTATCACTGGGGATGTACATCAATTTATCAATTTAGTTAAGTACTACAAAAGCTTTACTGATACTTAAACAAAATCGTCCTTGCTTCAAGTGTAAGTGACACTTAAGATAGAAAGCTGTAAATTCAAGGACAAAAATATAATGATGAATTGAAACTTTACTAACCACTTTTTGAAGAAAATATAACAAATATTTACAAATGCATTAATAAATCGAATATTCCTTTTTAATATAAAGTAGTATAGTATTTTTGTCTGGAGTTTAAGATCTCAAAATTGTTGGTCTAAATTGGTTGTATTTTTCAGGAAGCTAAATGTCTTGGGTTGGGTTTAGGCTATTTTTTCTTACCTCCACCTCTTTCCCCTAGAGGCTAGGAGAGAAGCAACTTTTACTTTTATAAAGCATGTGAATTAAAGAACTCATATTTTAATTTGATTTTATAAGATTTCAACTATTTTAATGATAAAACTTACCCGATTATTATTTTGATGGAAGTACGGAAAAAAACCGGTTTCTTTTAAGATTCTAATATCACTTGATCACTTTTAGCCAATCTTTCTAATAACCTGAAAAATATTTACATTTTTACCTAACATAAAGCCAGAATTACAAAAATATGGGATAACAAACGTTTACATCACATTTTTCCTGTGAATTTTAATAAATGCACAAAAATATTAACTCTCTTCTGAGAAGAAGATATTACTTTACTGAAGATTATACCGAAGGAAGGCAGACACTTTTAGAGAGAGAGAAAGAGTGAGAGAGAAAAAAGGGGAGGGATTTTAAAGTGAGGCCCCCAAAAATCAAGTTTTAAAAACACAACAGATAGTACAAACTTAAAATACATGTGAACAACATAGTATAAGCAACATCTACATAATAACCTTATATTTTTTCCCTGTTTATATATAAATATTTTTGTAGAAATAATATTAATCCCTGTTTTTCCATTGAAAAATTGCAGTGTAAGGGGGAAGGAAAAGAAAGCTTTCTCAAACTTTCTCGTAAATATATTTTAACATTTTCTTATTTTTTATTATAATACTTTTTTCATGTTTAAATTGAAAAAGAAAAATTGAATGCGAATCTTAATTTTAACCCCTGAAAATGAAAAAAAAATACTAAAGGTATGGATATAGATATACCTAAAGGTATGTAAATGTGAACAGCTAGAAAATCACATGATAATTTTACACAACACACAAATACTTGGAAAGGTTTCAACACACTGCACCGTCAACTTTCCAGTTTTTAAGGTTAAACACAAGGTTTTTCTTAAAGCTTTTATACATGGAAAGTTTTGTTTAATATCATTTTTATAGCAAAGTATGTTTTGATTTAAGATCGATTATAACCTATCGATTATCCTACTATATAAAGTAGTAAGGGTTTTGTCTGAAGCTTGGGATCTCAATAACTACTCAATTGATTAGGTTCACTATTTAAGATAGACTTCACATACCTAGGTTCCTTGATATTTTTAGGTTATTTAATTCTCAGATATAAGTCTTGATATGATTTTAAGCTATTTTTAAGGCAGCTTATTTGAATACAGAGTCCCTAGATACTAGGAGCGCGGGGCAGCCACTAGTAGCAAAAAAAGCAAAATGGGCCACATTAGAAGCCTGCCTCTATGGCTAATTTCTAATCTCATTAAAAACGGGTACTATAATATATAGCTTGAAAGACAATAAAGTTTATCAAAAGAAAGTCCCCTCTAAATAATCTAAAACCTGCCACGGACAACAACTTTCGGCCATTCATGAGAACTTATTGGATAGATATTTATACGTTCAGCTAACGTTATTTATGATTAGGATATAATAAAAAGCCAGTTAGCATAATACTCGAGAATTTGTGAAAAAATAACAAAAGCTTTGGGATGCGTGTGCTCTAAATAGTTTCCATCAAATATCTCACAACAAAAAAAAAGACTTTTTATGCGCTACAGCGCTTCATAACTACATTTTTTGTATCACAAGAAAGCTTTTCAATAAGTTTTCAGCTGTTGTATCTATGCAGACATCACGTGAGCTTTACAGCCGCCCTTAACTCAAAAATCGCAGAATTGCGTCCTTTTTTACTATTCCCAACAAAACATTAAATCATTTTTTAATCAACAGTAGAAGATATTGAGAATAAAATATACAAGCACCGAATTTAACATTCGCGGCAGATGTAAAAAATCCGCACTAAAAATGCGCGGATGACGATCCCTCTGGATGAATAAACTATAAAACATTATAATAGAGGGCAGATATTCAGTCTCCAATCTGGACATCAACATGACATATTAAACATATTAAAGAAGTTGTTGCAAGTAAAAGAGGAGACTTATGGGTTATAGCTATGCTGGTATGCAATGTTTTAAAATGAGACTGTCATTTGTTGGCTTAAAAAGTTTAAAAGTATACAGAGGGGGTAATTCTTTCTAATTATTGGATATGTATTATGTACATAAATTTATATTGCACCAGATTTTGTCTCCTCTAATAAATTGGCACTTCAAGCTGGCCAATTTACTATAATATTAATCCCTTTTACACAATTCCCTCCCCTCCCACTATAAGAACATACTAACCATTAAATATGGACAATATGTAACAACCTAAATTGATCCAATTATTAGGGTTGGCAATCCGTATCCGAATCCGGAATCCGCCTAATTTTTGGTCAATTTTGGAATCCGAATCCGAAATCCGTTTTTTAATAGCGGATTCGGATTCTTAATTGGTAGGCTAAAATTAGCGTATTGAGTTTTTTCTTTCAACTCCCCCTTTTTGAAGGCAAAGATTATCATCATTATATATCAAATCTTTTAAAATCTTGTTTGATTTTCGGAAATGAATTATAGAGAACACAAAGAATATTAATTTTTTTAAATAGCCTTATAAAATATTGCTAGAATCTGGAATCCGAATCCGGAATCCGCCAAAGATAAGAATCCGGAATCCGCGGGAATCCGCCATTTTATGGACGGATTCTTGTAAGAATCCAAATCCGGTCCAAAAATTTGACGGATTGCCATCCCTACCAATTAATAATACATAAAATCCACGTGTATTATATCAATTGTAATAGGTGATTTAGGGTGGGTCAGTAACGAATCCTTTCCAATATAAATAAAGTAAAGGCTAGACGTGCAGTATATGACAAGTATTTGCTCTATTTAAATGTTTCTTTGTGATTAATCCTATTAAAACACAAGTTGTAAGATACTAATATAAAACTGTATCTTTGTTATGTTTTGCTTCTTAAAAAAATGCCTATTAATAGAATGATTAAGTTTTAATTTGCTGATGTAGCAAGTGATGATAATTTAAATTTCAAGAATTATGTACAAATTTGATTGCGATTACGACCAATGACGCCCCTCCCCATTATTTTGAAGAATAAAATTGAAGATAAGGGGGGGGGGTTAGTTTATCGTATGCTACCTAGTGTTTTAACTTAAGTTAAATTATTATATAACTAGCGGTTGCGCCCCTAGCATCTAGGGGGGTCTATATTCGAAGGTACATGGACAGAGTAGAAATATTGCCTTAAACTATACCCAGACTTATCAATGAAAATAAAGTAGCCTAAAACCAACTCAGGACCTATGGAAAGCCATACTAGGTATAAAAGAGAATCATATCAGTTTAACGGTTAGCGAGATATTACTAAAAAAAGCTTACTACTTTATATAACAGGATAGGTTATAATTTTAAATTAAAAAATATTAAATAAATGAACTATGACGTTCATTGTTAAAATTATCACTAAAATCAACCTATCACATAAATAAACCAAGTATAGTTAAAGGTACATTACAAAATAAAAGAAGTTTTCTATTTAGTATTAACATACAATGAAGATTTTATCACAAGAGTACATTACTGAAATTAACTCAACGAACCCAAAAATATCATCAAAATTTACGAGTTTCCAGTTTTTTTTTACAGGGGAAATTAAATTATAACCAAAACAAAACTTGTCCAAGATATTATATGTTGATTTTTTCACTATTTAAATGATACTATTATGAAAATAAACTTTGTTACTACCTTGTTTTGAAACGAGTTCAAACTGCTAAAAACAAATGAAAACCTAGTTGAGTTTATCACATCCAACACTTGAAATAACACTATAGTAACTGTGTCATGTTAAATACAACACACGCACAAATCACTCGCTTAACACACACACACTTACAATTAAAGAGTCTACGTAGCTACATCGATAATATAAACTGGAAAGACGAGCAATAGTTAGGGGGTGGGGGGGGGGAGAGAAATATATTTATATAGAAAATATATAAAGTATAGGTTGCATACATGATCTAAAGGGATAAGACAATTGCCGATAAATTGATGTACATTGTACAATCCCAATAAAAATGCACAAAATTACCCTTTCTGTAGATTACAATTAGTGGTTGCAACGTTTGGACACTCAACTTCATCAACCAACCAATCAAAATACAATAAAAGTCCCCAAAGTTGCTAAGCCAACGAATAATCAGCCCAATGTCCCCTCCCACCCTGGGTTGCATAGGAATCATTAAAGCTTCAACTTGATAACTTATGTATTACAATTTCTTAATAACATTTTCTTCATAACATGTTATAAATGTTTCTTTCGTTTCATCTAATATTTGAAGCAAATAATATCTATAAACAGCGAAGCCAACTTACAGGAAGAGAAAAGAACCAAGAACTATTAAAAATTTTGAAATGCTCTGGCTCATTTATATCGGGAATGTTAGTTTTGTTTAACTGTCAAGACGGAGAAAGGACGGACAAACATGCCCTAGCCTTACGTATGCTACCCTATTTACTGAAGATATTTAAAAATAATTTAGGGACTACAAAAATGTTCTATAAAACCATAAAAAAGAAATTTGGAGTCTTTTACAATATAAATCACTAGCGGCTTCGCCCCTAGTCTCAAGGAGCTTTGCCCCAAGAGGTGATAAAAAAGGCGAAATTCGTAAAAGGACGAAGGATATCTTCAACATAAAAAAAGGACCAAGGAAATCTTCAGCAAAAAAAAAATGGAGGGATTTATTATGTTTTTGGGGAGGTTGGGAGAGTCCCACCCCCCAAGCAAATAGCCAAAAACCACCACAGGGTCAGTAGGTATATTCCCTGAAGAGTAGAATCCGATCGGTTCAGTGGTTACCGAGATCTTAAGGGACGGACAGACGGACAGACATCAAGCTACTTTGTATTATAGATAATCAAGTTTAGTTTATCTGTAAATCTAGACATCTAGTTCAGATTTTATTTAAGAATATAACTATCATCGAGTCTAATTATGGATTTTATTCAGGGACAAGGGAATGTCTGTCTGACAAACAATTCTATTAAATTCATGCCAATTTATCACGAAACCTCACCAAGTATGTAATGTTATGAATGGTGCAACTATTACAAAAAAGGGCTCTTAGTATAATACATAAGGGTATTCATAAGGGTACTTCACTAAACCTCATGAGAATAGTGTACACTATTAAATAATAAAAAAGCAGACGGATTCATAAAAACATCTTACTAAACAAGTCAGATGTAGGGAGATTAAAAAAATATTTTTAAATATTTCCTAAAATTAAAATCTTTAAATTTTTTTCTTATCCATAAAATTTGTAACTGTTTAAAGACAAAAAACAAAATATTTTGACAAATTTTTACTTCGACTCATTTTTAAACACCACAATTAACCCCTTAGAGCAAGTTTAGGCATAAGTTTCAAATTGATTCAATAACTAAAAACATCTTACTTTAAAGTTAAAAATAAAATTCATTGTTCATTTCTTATTAAAACAGGGATGACAACATTCATAAAAGCGAAGCTATGAAATGGAAAGACAAATGGACATTAACAGTGTCAGAACTGAATAAACTGAATATTAATGCATATGTCTTTACAAAATTCTAAGTAAATTTGTTGCAAAACTGATTAAATACATGTTACGGTTTTAGAACATACTGACATTTTTAGAACTTGATTTTAGAGATGCTTTGCTTATGTATTTTGTTGTAATACGAATCAGAATTCAAAAAATTAGATGACTAGGATAATTTTAACATACAAAAATTTGTTGTAAAAAAAGTAAAAAATCAGCTTGTTTTAAATAAACATACGGACTTTCTAGTAACGATTATAGAGTTGCTGCTCTTTCTAAATCGTACCTAACTGCTATGGGAATTAGCATGTAAAACTTGAAATCGATAGGACAATTCTAACCTTTTTAAATTATCAAACAAAGCTAACTGTAACGGATGGACGTACAGATGGATGCACGGACCGACCCTAATCATGGAAAAGCTTTGCTTTTAAAAAATAATAACCATAAATCATACAATACTAAATCTATTTGACGATCAACTTAATTTAAAATAAACATAAAAAAAACATATATTGGTGCCTTACAACAAAGTTGCCTATGAAGCACTGATTCTCCCCCCCCCCCCCCATATTTAAAATATATCTGCTGGTTTCCTTAATGCTATACCTAAAGCACTCCCGCCCCTTTGATCGTTTACAGTTTGTTTTAAAATTAATGGTAGGGAAAGGAGGATTCTGTGCTCCACTAGGCACTTTGGGAGAAACTACCCATATTTTAAATTCTGTAAACTTCCTTCCAACTTGTTTCGCAATTAGGGGCAAGATGTTGTCGAGAAATACAAAATTAAACCACAACAAAAATTATAAAATGTTTGATTTGGAAAAGCATAGTTATATAGTTCAAAACTTTATTGCTAGGTGTCGCAAAAACTTTTTTTCTTTTAAATTTTTAGATGGGATAAATGTTTAAACAATCTGAAATATGTTTCAAAGTATTACAGCTATCCACTGTTTGGATTTTCAATAAATTTTATTCACTATTTAACCTTTAATTTACGAGTAGTTTATGATTTAGATAAAATATCTAAATAATGTAAAAAGCTTACACTATGTTCATTTATCTCTAAAATGAACATAATACTAATCTCTGAAAATCATTTTTGAATGGCTTATAGTAAATTAAGCAAAAACTGACAAAATAATGTTTTAGATACTTGTCAAATTTTGCCAAAAGTTGCTTAATCTCATCATCTAGTTTAAACTGGAAATCTATGAAATCAGCTCTAAAGCATTGTTTGCCAGAATAGCCTTCCCTTGTCCCTGGATTTTATTATGCTTTAATAGGAAACTTAGAAGCCAAGAAAAAACTTTACACGGTAAGGGCACAAAAACTACAATTTTCTTTTAAATGCATATAATTGTGAGTAAAGATTACTTAAATTACCCCCCCCCCCCAAAAAAAAAAGTGATTTCGCTAACAAATTTACATTTCAAAAGACATTTTTATATAGCACGGAAAAACTGCAATTTAGTTTTTTTTTACAATTAGTCAGGTTTAATTAAAGTAGAAGGATTCAGGACCGTAGATAAGAAAAGTAAAAGACCAAGAAAACGAAGAAGCGGGTTTCGTCGGTTTTTCACGGTAGCTTTTAATAGGTTATTTTAGGTTAGGTTAGGTAAACGTTAATGATTGCCCCGCAGGATTAGAGACCCCCCCATTAGGTTTAGATATAGGAGAAAAGCTACTGAGAAAATACCACGAACCCCTCAACTTCGATTTCTTTCCATGATAAAAAAAATCATGATCTTACCTCTAGTGTTCACTACTTCGAACTAATCTTCTAACTGCAACATTTACATTTTTATCTGTAAAAACGAGAGACTTCAAATATCGCATATCAAGAGTTGAATAATTATTTAAGCATCAAGTCAAAAGAAAACACCACATTCATACTCGTACAAAAATTAACACAGTCTAAAAATTAATTCGCCTGGCATAAAGATTTTGAAATCAAAATTTCCATACCAATAGAATCTAAGGAAAAACTACTAGAGACAACGATAGATTAAGTTTAGGATGTTGGGTAAACTTTATCCCATCTTGTTCACTTAATGGTCAGCCTTCTTGGGGGCGGGCTCAGGAATGCTGTTGGTAATGTGGGCGAAGATGGGCACACACACAAGCAGGCCAAGTCCATAGGACTAAAAAAAATTAGAAAAATGAATTACTTTAATTGTACCAAATTTCATGTATATTTTTTTGTTAGGCATTATAAACAGATATAATATGAAAGGACCAAAAAGAAGTTTTTACAATAATTATATCATATTAATATGCCTCCGAAATATACGATGGATTAATAAATCCTTAACGTGAAACTTAATGTTTAAAAATGTCTATCATAATACAAACATAGGTAACAATTTATTAAAACGTTCACATTAAATAACTTTTTTTATCATTAATCGTAATAAGAAAATACTATTTCTATCGCCAATAGATTACCTTGAAGACCCAGTTCTTTGTGAAATAGTTTTTCCATGGAGTCTGCATGACCATGGCTCCGAGGGTGTAGGGGTATCTCATTTGGGCCATTTTGTCTGAAATTAATATAGACATAAATTACTAAACCTTATCGATCTGCATAGATAAAACTACCGATACCTAAAACGTTATCCTATAGTAAGGTTAATTAAAATTTAAATTTTGTAATTAGATTTAAACGTTAGTTTTAGGCTAATTTTTGGCCTCTTCTTGACCCTTTTCAACAAAGAGCACCTAGGTGCTGGTATAGAATATAACAAAAGTTAAATGTGACGAGAAAAATATGTACAGCTAGAAAAATGTTAAAATAAACCTAAAAATCATAAATTTTAGAGTTAATAGTTAAGTGTCTAGGTATGAAAGGTGCAATGCAAATTAAATTAAAACCTTTAGAACATCTTTACAATAATGAATTTACAGCCTTACAGCTAGTTAGCATTTAATGAACATTTTAAATCGTAAAATCACTTTCTTTAGTATATTTCTGATTTGTTTAATTTCTGTTTCAAAAGATAAAATCTTTCATTAATTTGTGGTTTAAAATCCAATTGATGGAATCATGATGACTTCTGGGAGAGCTATTCTAAAAATAATATCCCGCATCTGACATAGCAGCAGTACAAACCTTTTTTAACAGTACGAAGATGCAATACCAGATAAAAATATACCAAATCAAGCTAAAAAAATTGGTCTAAATAAGAGATTAAAACAAAAGTTTGATTCAAAAATGGAGAAAAACTGATTAAAATCACTGATTTTAGAGGTAAAACAGATAAAATAACGTATTTTTTATAAAACTGATTAAAAATGTAAATTATAACAAGAAAATTATATTAATGTAGCGAGAACAGTATCGAATCAACTTCAGAAGACAAATCCCATTTCTTTCTTCCATTAGCTAGAGGCAGACATCTTACACAAAGGTCGCCATTTTCATTTTCAAAGTACACTTATGTTGCCACACATACTATTCTTATAATGGCCAATAATAATAAAATAGTTTATTTAGGTAAAATGTTATCTGAAAAGGTTATGTAGATTCGTGCTAAACCTTTCGGGTTTGATATTTTTAAGCTTGTAGATAAAGTTGGATACATTTTTAAGCCCCAATCTATTTATTAATTTGAATGGTCATTAACAAAATATTTTGTGTGGCAACACTGAATTCTCCTTATATCGCGTAGAAAGCATATGATATGGGGGAATAAGTAAATTTTCAAAAATATGAAAACGGTTCAATGAAATGATAAATAAAGCCGTATTTTAAGCTTATATAAACAAAATATGCTAAAAATTTCATCTAAATCTCTATTTATCTAAATTAATTTCAATTTCTTCAACATGAACAAAAAATATCGAAACGTTTTCCATTATTTAGTAAACCTTTTGATTGATTTACCGAAAATTCCTTTGATTGCACAACCTTGCACACAATATAACTTTGCTGTGAGTTGCGCAAATTTGTATGAATTTTGACATCTTGAGGGGTGCGATTTGTCCCATATATTGTCCTCTTTGGAAAACGAGCAGATCGGCTGTTATCTCTCACATAAATCAGGATATCTTCTAATGAAAAGGCATTTATGTTTACAATCCTAATACAAAGTAACAACGCTTTCGGTATTTTGCAGCACTTCAGAAGTTATTTATCGCTTATTATAATTGGTATTCAAAGGCCACTAAACTTATTTAATTTTACAATTTTGGTCCAAAATTTTTTCGATACCTCAATCAATTTAGGGACCTTAAAAGAACGATAGATTGATTCGACTTCCGTGGGTTAAAATTATTAGTTGACATGTTTGAAAACTACTAGTTTGGAAAAAAATGATATAAAATTTACAGACAGTCTTTGAATATTATCTAGCTTATTTTTTTTTTCAACTGAATTACAATTATTGTCTCAAGTTAATTTAATAAATAAAAGTATTATCTTCATGAATAGATTTTATTTCAAGTTTTAATTTATATATATTCACAATTATTTGTACTTTTCGCAGGAACCTGGCAGTGGCTGGCTGCAGCTAAAAAAAATGCGCTGCTAACCAACCAGCCGCCGACTCCCATATACATCTTAGATCACACAATCAGATTATGAATAATAACCTTAATTACAAAGAAAAAAAAAATAAAAATATGGGTTGAAAATAATAACAGATTAGCTATAACAAACTTTTTTTGTTGTGTGTGTAGTATGTGAACGTGTATGTTTTGTGTGAGTGGAGTAATAATTATAATAATAAATGTTTTACATCATGTTAATCAGGTGATAATAATATAAAAAGGCATAGTAGTAGTAGTAGAAGTAATAATAACTATCATGAAAGAAAGAAAATGCTATTTCCTGTAACCTTCATATTCATACAAAATTTTCATGGAAAAAAAGTCCAAATATTTTTTTTATAGTTGATAATATTTTGAATGCCACGGTATTTATAAAGATTTATATATAGTGGATAAAGGAACTATCACTTAGAGGGAGACCACACTTTGAAATAATATAATACTATTTCCACATTTATACATTTCTTTTACATTATAAGAGAGTGAGAAAATAACAAACAAAAAAATAATAAGATTGCAAAAATGAAAAAAATATATAGGTATAACATTTCATATATGAATGAGCGTTAAAAAAAAGGTTGTGCAACACACTGTATAGCGCACGGTAAGATGTGCGCAGTAACAAATATTTATGATTTAGTCACACTTGTCGTCATAATACATAGTCAACCATAAATTCAAGTTACACTAGAATATTATTATTATCATTATTATGTTTGTGTGTTTTCATATTATTCTGTTTGTGATGTTAAATAGGGCCATTTTTGCATAAATATAATGAGACACACAGACATATTAACAATGCTTAGGTCACAGGTGGAAAATGTTTGTTTACAAGATAATTTTTCCCTAAACAAATAATCTAAATTTTGTTCAGTCCAAATTACGTTTTGTGTGTTGCTTTTATTGTGTGGATCTTATCGCTGGCCCCAAAATCCACTGCCACTATTCTCCTCCTCCCGCCAGCCGTTAGTTCTCTCCGGTCCGTTATGGCGTCGCAAGGCCGGATAGTCTGACCCACCGCCGTTGCCGTTACCGCCGCTGGTTTCAGAGTCACTGCCGTCTTCGCCATCACTATCCTCGATGTTGAGGCCGAACTCTTTACGCAGCCGCTCGGTCAAATCCTCGCGGGGCATGTCAGGCGTGTGAATGGGTGGCTGATGGACAGAAACCGCGGCTGTTGTTACAACGGTGGACGGGTAATCAGACACAGTTGCCCCGGGCACACCACAGGGCACAGGTACGCGTTTACTTGGGATTAATGGACTGTTTGGTTTACCTGAATAAATAAAAATAAGATTAGTGTTTTCCATAGGAACATTTTAATATTTAATATTAATGTTAATCTGAAGTTATGAAAATGTATTTTATTGATAAATGTATATTTTTAAGATGTTACCTTTATAAGACTCTCTTTCTTTTGAAGACCTTGATTCCCATCTCTCATGCTTCTGAGATGAACTGTGGTAGGTGCCACGGCGCGGCGAACTTGTCCGGTCAACTCGTCCACCCTTCGCTGGGGACCTCTTGTCAAGGGGCGACCCAGACCTTTGTCTCCTTGACTCCTGCGGTGTCAGACCTTTGTTGCTGCGATCTGCAGAGTTGCGCTTCTCATGCAGCGGCGAATTGGATCGTGTCCGCTTTGGCTCAAACAAAGAGCCACCAGTTTTGGCAGTCTTATTATTCCTGGATGCAGGCTCCAGTCCAGGAACATCAGGTAATGTAACTGAAGGTAGGGAGCTGTACTTTGCCGATGCCAACAGCGAGCTCATGCTGCCACCAAAGATGCCACTGCTTGAATCCGTCTGATTTTCGCCGTGGCTTGCGGTAGACTGCTTTCTCTTCTTGTAATCAGCAATCGATACTTTCTTGCGCGCGGTGGTGGGTGTGCTGTTAGTTAACGTTGACGACTTGTTATTAGGTGTCGCTGAGGTACCGGTTGTCTGCTGGCTCAGATTACTGGTAGCAGACGGGGTGCTTACTGGGGACCACTGGTGTTTTGGCGTTGTTTCAGTGCGCAATGATCTGGGCAAATCGTCCGTAGAGAAGTCGAGCCTGGGAGAGGGACAACTGCTAACCAAACTGTTTTCACGCGCGAGCTCAATCCTTTTAGCCTCGATTTGCCGATCAATATCATCAATAGAGAGATCTGTACTAAAGAAAGACTTAAACACACTATGTTGTATCGGTGTGGGTGGCTTTTCATCAGCTGGAGCAGTCACAGCTGAGCTACGAGAGGCTGCATCCAAAACAGACTGCGTAGTGGTTGCAGCACTTGCTGATGACTTTTTAACCTCATCGCTGACAATTTTAGTTTGACTTACGGTTTTCTGATTATCACCGGTTTTGGATTTTGTATTTTCCTCGGTTGCTTCGGGTGTATTGACGTTATTGGGCTTATGATGCTCAGTGACTGCCGAGGTTTTAGCTGCATCTGTAGCAGCAACAGTAACGTCATCATCAGTTTTATTTTGTTCCTCTTCTATACCATTAGCTTGAACTGTCGGCTCCTCGGGTTTCTTATTTTTAGCTCCGCCCTTTCGCACACTTCTAGTCTTCTTTTTTGTTGGGGAGATATCTTCTTCAATGGAAGGAGCACTGTCTTCTGTCCTAGATTGCACTGGTGGTTGTTGATTTTGTTTTTGAAGTGGCTGCGAATCATCCTTAGACACGGCTTGTTCATCATTAGATTGTTGTACAGGGCTGACAGATCCCCCGCCATCCGTATCGTCCTCTGGAAGAATATCCTCCATAGCTTTGTCAAGGACGGATTTTAGAAGCAGGTTTGATATTAACCGTTTCTTTAGTCCATTTGGAAGTGATTTGATTTTCTCGCTAACCTGCTCTTTTGAAGTTTTCTCTTCTTGATGCTCCTAAAAAATGTTTTACTTAAGGATAATATTTAACAAAAAACAACATAAATTTAAAGACATCTTGGTTACACAATAAACATTATACCTCATTAACAGCAACTATCAACCACATTTTAGTGCTGTAACCCTTCATTTATTCAAATTCGTTTAGATTTGGTTACAAAAAGTGTCTCACCCGCCATCCCCTTTTCATTTTACCATTCGCACACTTAATCAATTTGTGTGTAGAAATATTAATAATAAGAATGATATATAGTTATTGTCCTTCACATGTAGCCACCATGATAATAAACATAATGTTGTTTTACCTTATCATGTTTGCGTCCCTGCTCGTCATGGGATTCGTTGTAGGTTGCCAGTCTTCTCTTCTTTAAAGGCGTGTAATCAGGTTCCTGACTGGGACTAGAACCAGCGGCGGCGCTGCTTCCAGTCATGGCGGCCGGACTAGAACTTGCTGTCAGTGCAGCCGGACTAGAACTCGCGCCGCCAGCCGCAGCTGCATCCTCTGTGTGGTCCTCCGACATAGCGGCTCGCAGCCACCGTTTCTTGGCGGAACAGCCGATGCTTTTTGTAGGTGACTAAACAAAAAATATAATAGAATAATATATTATCATATGATATTAAATTGTTTTTGGTAGTAATAATAGATTTCTATTGCTTTAAGTATTACTTTTAACAAACTTTCTTCAAAATCATGAATTTCATTCCCCACCTTCCCTAATTTAAATTTTTATCCTATAATCTGAATACATAAAAAATGTATAACATCGTTTTACAGACACTTTTCTACGAATATTAAAATAGAAATCATTATGTCAATACCTGTTTTGTTTGTTCGTTAGCTTAAGCCCTTGGCCCCTTGGCGCTAACAAAACTGGTTTTAATATAAATATTATAATTTTAAGGCTGCCTATAATACGATGCGAAAAATAACTATTAATTGCGATAAATCCTACCTTAATACCAGCGGTGTTAGTAACAGCTGATCTAAGCAGATGGTTGGCAATGCCGGGAGGTGATTTGGAACCACGGATGTAGTGCCCAGATACGTCATCATCAATATCATCACTAAAAGAATGTTAAATTAAAACGCCTATTCCACGATCTTTGTGGGCTAATGCAATTTAAGAAGCGTTTAAAACGGAGTTTAAATTACAACTTAATTGAAGAATTTTTCAAATATGTTTAGATATTAAAATATTATCATAATCATAATAATAAACACATATGCTTCAATATTCAATAGGCAACTTACCCATCATGATGCTTCTTGAATGGAAACTTGAAAGGAGCACCGTCACCAGGCGTAGACGATTCATTTTCCATATTGGGTGTTGTTCCACTTTCATCCGCTGACATGGCCGACGTGCTGTCTCCACTCTTGGCGCGGCTGCGCCGTCTCAAGCTAATGGTACGCTTTCGTTTACCCTTAGGAGCTCGCGGCCTCTCGGATCTGGGAGTGTCCAATCCTGTTTCGTCGCAGCTAGACTCAATATTCGAGTCTGCATGCTCCTTTTTGCTAGAATTGGATCGTCTCCGTTTGGCTGGCGCGCGTTCCGAGGAGTCGCCGGTACTGCCACCAGCTCCACTGCCACTCTCATGCTTCTTTCTTGATTCGGCCTTCTCCATTGCAGCAATGGCCTTCAGGATCATCTCCATCTTTTTCTCTTCTCTGGACATGGCCTTGTTACGCAGACTAACATCATAATTAATTGTGTTCACACCGACAATAAGCCCAGTCTGGTCTGGCAATCCTAATGTTTGTTTGCTAGGTGATTTTGCCGCTGCAGCAGCCGCCTCCACGGCAGCTGCACTTGTAGGAGTTGTGGCCGCTGCATCGGACTTTGCTGCAGATACTGGAGAGTCCTTTGCATCTTTGTCGGAAGAATACTTTTCTTCTTCTTTGATGTCTATCTTCAGTGGTTGCTTTACTTTGTCTGCTTTGGAGGCTGCACTAGAATCTATAGGTTCAGATTTTACAGACTTCTTACGATCCTCCGACTTAACTTCCTTTTCCTCTTTAATCGCAATCTCTTCTTTAATTTCTTTCTTAACATTAACAGGGGTAATGGTATTATTCAGGTTAAAATTGACTGTTTTCTCAGCAGCTGCTTGCTTTTCAACATTGTTGGACCGGGTTTTTCTAACAGGAATATCCTCGTCTGAACTAGAATCACACATTTCTTTCTTAACCTCGCGCTTCATCCTACGTTGTTGTTTGACAGAATTCGACGGAGTTTTTCGCTGCACCAACCGTTTATCGTCATTGAGCAGTCCGTTAACCTTCTTAATTTGCCGTAATTCGTCTTGAATTGAAAGCTGGGGTTCTGATGGGAAAGATGTCGAGGATTTTTTCTCGAGTGGACACAACAAGATTTCCTGATTCTTGTCGATAGTTCTTGTTGATACAATATAGAGATGAAGGCTTCCCTTGTCTAGATGGTGCTTTACCTCAGCGTTGAACTTGGTCGCGTCCGACGACGATTCATTGGAACGCCGACAGAACCTGCTGTCATTACCATACGTCTTACAGTCTACGCATACTTCTAGGTCAGGAGAGATTCTATGGAACAGGACATACTCGGAGTTGCGCGCGGCCCGACTGTTCAGCTGACTTGCCAACATGTATTTACCGCGGCACTCAATGATGGGCGTGTTGGCAGGGATGTAGGAGTTGGCAGTTAACACCTTCATACCATTTCCACGCAAACTAACGTTGTATCTGAACAAGAAAAGTTGTGAATAATAGATTTTTATTGAATCGTATAATAAACAGCTTTTCGCGATTACAAAAATGTATAATTGTGGGCTAAAAAACTGGTTTTAATCTTTCAATTGTGCATCTTTATATTCGTAGAAAATTGAATTTAATACGATGTTTTAAATAATTTTTCAGTATGGCTTAGAACAAGTTTTAATCAATTAAATACTTTTAACCAAACAATGCAAATGTAAAAATACCTTGATGAGTGATTAACATCTTTAGGTTTGAACTGTGTGTTTGGGAGCTTGACTCCTTGCAGCCGAGCTCTCAACTCTGGACTGTAATGGTTTGTTACAGCTTCCTCGTAGGTATCAATCCACGACCTACAATTAATATTTAATATTGTTATTTTATATGTATGGCATCAATATCGATAGAAAAAAATACAAATATGTAATAGATTTTTTTCAAATATTGATCATATATTAAGGACAGTAAATTCAGGTGTCAATAAATAGTACAAACAGCTTAACATTTAAAAAATATTCGGAACATGCAACAATTCAATTATGTTGCATTTGTGTAGCCTGTTAAAAAAAAGATATTAAAGAAACGGAAGGACATAACCAATTTAAATTGTAGAATGTAGATGCAATAATAGTATCGCATCGTATCATAAGCAGCTTTCCGCGGATATAAAAATTTACAATTTTAAGTTCAAATCAGTTTTTTGGCCCTGAGATGCCGATGGCACGGGCTAAAAATCTAGTTTTAATCTTATGATTTTCTACATTTTATATTCGTAGAAAACTGAATATAATACGATGCTATACACCTTTTTTTCAGGATGGCTGAAAACCGGTTCTAATCCAGCGGATATCAATCGGTTTCGAAGCCAATACTGGACTTTTTTTATAATCTAACCTGAGCGCGGATGCATCATTAACGTTTTCTTCTTCAGTCTCAATATCTGTGGCACTGGCAGACTTCCTGCGCTGGTTCTTGCGGGGTGAACTCTTGCGCGAGTGTTCAGACTTCAACCCTTGTTGCAAAGTCTCCTTCAAGGTACGACGTTTCACTGGCTTCTTGTTCAATTTCTTCTCCGCCTTTTTATCGCCAAGTCCTGGCCCGTGGCTCAGACCGGCGCTGCCGCCTCTTTTGAAAGTACTTCCAGCGCCGGCGGTTGTTGTCGCAAGCGACAACTTTTTGGACGACAACGTGGAACCACTAGCTTTTCGGCCTTTAGTGTGGGGCAATGCATTTGTGGTGGCGCTGGCAGGCAGCTTGGTACGCTCAGCTCTGGATTCATCATCAGAGCTGTCTATGGGGAGTGTCTTGAATATTTCTTTCTCTCTGGCTTTTTGCAAGGCCTTGGCTCTCTTTTTATCCACTGCTCGAGGCTGACATTTCTCGCATAAATATTCTTCAGGTATATTGTCCTTGTCTATGAACATGCAAACCACATGCTGCCAAACTCTGAAGAAAAATTAACATTTTAAAATACTTTCTTTAGAAAAAAATTATTACTTTTTGTTATTTTAAAAATTGTCATTATAATAATTTGTAAGATACTTACGAACACTTGTCGCAACAGATCATATATCCATCATCATGTAGATAATCACAAATACACCGAGTTATAGCATCGTCGGCGGGGTCCTCTTCCGGTGCCGTCTCCGTCTCTTCGCCGCCGTCACGGTCTGGCGATGGCCGGCTATCCGGAGAGTCGTCTGCATCCAAAGATTTGTCACCATGCAATGAGGAACGCTGAAATATGTTAATATAAATGAATATTTCTAAATTAAATCATTTTGACAGAAAATATAAGACACCTGTTTGAGGATATCACATGTTAATTGTCAATTGATATATTTAATCTTTTTTATATTTAAAAAGAAAACAGGACTTTTTCAGCTTAAACTTTTATTAAGAATTTTGTAAAATGATGTCAACACGCATTCATTAATTCGAAATTTAAGTAATCTGTGTTGTAAATTCTAAATAAAACTCAAATTGTTCAATCACCAACTTGGGCTACTTTACTTTTATGTTAAAATAAAAATTTTAAAAATTCTTTGAAATCTAGCTTTGTAAATAATAATAATAATAATGTAATAACATTTACCTCATGTCCTAAAGGAGTCATTGGGCCAACACCCGCGTCTTCAATAGTCTTGTTTAACCTTGACAATGGCGACCCGTCAGCTACCGGACAGCTACCTGAGCCACCGGAATAGTGTGGAGACGGATACCCGCCGACCATACTTTTATTTCCAGATTCTTTATTGGAGCTTGCAACATTGCCAGCAGTTGAATTGGCGGATGGTGAAGTTCCCAAGTAATTATGGCTGCTGCCATCACGACCACCCCCATTTGCACCTGCAGCTGTGGCGGCTGAAGATGACTGGTGATGAGAATAGTGATGATTGCTGCCACTATTGCCTCTGGGATTGGCACCGTATTGGTGATTGTGTGGATGGTTTTTGTCCAATCCACCAACAACTGAGCTAGCTGCCGCAGCGTCCTTGAGTACAGCAGAGCTATCCTTGTAACCAGCAATACCAAAACTGAAAGACTCGTGTTGATGCTGGTACTGGTGATGAGACTGATGGTGTGGCTGTCCACCATGTTGAGCTTGCTGTTGGTGATGGCTGTGATGCTGCAGGTCAGGATGGCCGGCAGTGGGTTGTTGGGACTGGGCTGAGGCGCCCATAACGTGGTGGCCGCCCGGCACACTGATGTATGGCGACAGCGGTGGTGTTGGAGAACGTGGCGGTGGCTGCGGGGAAGGCGGTGGAATCGCACAATAGTTGTGATCTTGTAGTGCAGCCTTAAATAAAAGAAATCACAATTTATATTTAAAATCACTAGCTCTAAACAAAGAATTATTATCAAAAATTGTTATCATTTATCATTATAAAAAACTATTTTGAAAGCTGTGTGACTAGAAACCAACGTAGTTAACACACATAACAAATATCCTCTCTCTCACTCTCTTTCTATACTTCTCTTAGCACTAGTGAGCAAACTTGCTCTTAGCTGCAGCCTCCCTCCTCCTGGTAACCTCTCCATACCCCCTCCCAGAGTCAATACAACTATTCTACATCCTCCCTTCCTATACAATTCCCCCTTTTCTTCTGTTATAGCGAGCATTCATTATAGATATTTGTATGATAAGATAATACATATTCTTGTGTTTACTGTATCTGACTCCAACCATCTACTTTAGATATTTTTTCGGTAGCGCATCTACTTTATGTTTGTCTTTACGTCCAACTGAGTCACTTAAAATTTTTTTTGAGCGCTTTGTAAGCTAGAGGTATGAATTTTTGGTGAGAATATAGCAGTCAAACTTCCAAAATTCCATGTAGATTCTCTTAATAAACTAGCAGACTTAATCATAAATGACATTTAGCGTCAGAACTTTTTTTCGGCGTTTTAGTATCTTTATTATTACTTTTATCAAGATTAAATATGAGGCCCACAAGTTATAAAGCCAACGATTTTAATATATTTTGGGTATCAATATAGTTAACTGTGTTCCCTCCTTTCCTAAAAAAAAACACATATTTTTTTGGAGCTAATAGGCGTGTCTGTTAGAAAAATGTGGATTCGTCCATATGCTACGCTGAGCCAAGAATAGTATTGTCCTCGTTTCTAGATAGTTGTTACGTTTAACAAGGTTATTTTATCTTTTATATAAAAAAAATAGAGTTATATATTTTGAGAAAAAAATATAAGTAGCTAGAAGCGAGGATATTCTATAATTCAAACGTGCTTTATAAGATCTTTAAAAGCAAAAATATAATATTGTGAAAAGAAAGTTTGTTTTTTTAAACAAGGACAAATATGACTATTAATAGCGTTGCAATGACGAATAAGATCCTTTTTTAATGTATATTTTAAGTTTGATGAGAGGGAAAAAAGACAAATGTATACTTTAATAGTTTTAACATGTTTGAGGGAAGAAGGGGGTACCCCCAGTGCACTGCAGTGGGAATATTTTGTTTTAACTTTGGACTTCAGCTTTAATAAATACAAATTTTGCCTTCAATCACCTTTCCCCGGTAAATTGTAAATTATAGTAACGGTTGACGTGAGCGGCTGGTACAGGACCACCTGTGATTATGACAAGTCTATTATTAAAATACTATAACTTAATAACCTATATCTGTACAATTTTTATATCCGCAGAAAGCTGTTTATAATACGATTTGATAAACAACTTATTTTATTTTCTGTTACATACATAGGATCATCAATGGCTTAACAAAGTCCTATGTATTTAAAACATTACGTAAGAAAAATGTATTTTAAAAAATTGTAATAGATATAAAAGTATCAAACGTTTACATATAATTCAAACTTATTTATAAATGATTTATGCCTATATAATGAAAAATAAATATTTTACTAATATTAAGGGGAAAGTAAAGGAAAGTAAAATAATAATGAAATGGGGAATACAAATCTCATAAATATTATATGAGCTATCAAGTCCATAATTGCAATGCATAAAATTAAACCATGTTGAACCGTATTTTTTGATTGTTTTTCAAACCCAGATAATTATGAATGTAGTAATATAACATATTTTTAAAAGCGACACTTTTCTATATTAAGGTTCTTTTGTCTTTTGTTTATTTAGACATGTCAGAAGTGTCCTATAGATTTCATACTTAACAGTAAGATATGACTTTGAAAGCGAAGCATCTCTATAATCGTTAAAAAAAAAGTCCGTACGTCCATTTAAAACAAGCTGATTTAAAAATTTTTTTTTACATTTTTTGAATGATATATTTATCCTATTCATCTAATTCTTAGAATAATGGTTCTTAAGACAACAAGGTACAATATTATAAGCGAGGCATGTCTATAATAACCCCAAGAAATGAAAGTATGTCCTTTATTTCTGTTCTGTGTATTAAGTTCTGGCGCTTTACAATAAATATTTCACTAATAATGACATAAAAAGCTGCCTTTAGAAGTTGGAATTGAATTTTAACAAACAAAAAACTCCATCAAATTAACCCATTGAAAATCATTTAAAGACGCACGCACAAACACAAAAACAGACAAGCGAAGCATTTCTATAATCTAAGAAATCCTAAGAAGTTAAGTATGTCCTTAAATAGTATCCTCTATTTAAGTAGTTTTTATAAAAAAAATACAATTTTTGTTTCGATTTTATAAATTTATATTCTACTTATTCAGTTCTGACATTCTACAAGTTATAATGTTAGTTTTTCCTTTTATTCCAGAGCTTCGTTTTTATGGATGTTGTTTAAAAGCGAAGTTTTTCTATAATTAGGGTCGGTCCGTTCGTCCGTTGAAAAAAAATCTGAGGAAACATAAAAGAAGTTGGAACAATTAAGATTACAACCTACATGGTAAATAATATCAAATTATGGAATTAAACAAATCTAATCAATTAAAAAGAATAAACTTACATTATTGAAGAGACTTCTCCTTTGTGGATTCCTTGGGGACATCAAGGCCCTGCGTCCAGTGTTGTGATGATAGTCATGTCCTTCAAAACTAAAACAATTTTTTTTAAAAATACATTTAAAGATAAAAAATTAAATGCATTCAGGATTAGTTTGGACAAAGTGTACAAAAAAAAAAAAACATTTAATATTGTACCTAATGGATATTTTGTCAGAAAAAAATTAGGATGCGAACATGTATATTGTATATTACTTATTGGTCAGTTCGTTCATCCAGTAGGAGGGGAAGGGATTGGTTAAAGGAGTTAGATGGCGGCGATGGTTATTTTAGCAAGCTTCACTGTATTATTTATGATAATCTGGTGTAAAATCCATGTAATAATAAATCCATTAATGTTGTTTATTAACAAATAAACTAAAAAAGAAAAAGGTTTACTTACTCGTCGTCATTTCCAAGTGCAACCTTGGTGATCTTTTTAATTTCATTTGGTGGAAAGATAGAGTTGTCAGTGGGCAGCGGTGATCCCATCCGGTACTGCGGAGAACTTGGCCCCGCCGCACCCATGTGCAAAACGCCAAGGTTGGGCATAAACTGCGGCACTTGTTGGGGAATAAGGCTTGGTGAATTTACTTGGCTTGATACGTAATGAAGAGCAGCGGAAGGGCCAAGAATGGGCAAACTATTGCCACCAGGATTGCTGCTACCCGTGGCCGATGAACTTCCACCATAGCTGCTGCCACTATGTTGTGACGGGGGTTGTGAGGGCTGCGTCTGCTGCCTAGAAGCTGAAAGCTGGCGCGGCCTCGAATTAGATCTGTGTGGTGACATTGGCATATTTCTAGGAGATGGCGAGTAGGCGACTTGCTCTCGTGTTGGCGGTGCTTGTGACATTAAGTGATGCGCAGCAGAATTAGAGTTTGGATTGCCTTGCATTACTCCGCCGCCAATATTGCTGTTAGAAGCCGCAGACGCAACACGCGATGCAGAGTATGACCTTGGCGCGCCAGAATTTAATGGACGGCCAGAAAGACCCGATGGACGAGAAGGCGGTGTGACCCGTGTCGGTAAACCGTTTGTCATTGATCGGTTAGACGGAGACTGAAGGGGGCGATTACTGACAGGTCGTTGTAGAGCAGGAGGCAAGGAATGACCGTAAGTAATTGTACTTCCTCCTGTTTGGGACCCATGGTTGCCACTACTGTTAATTGAAGAACTGTTTGGGTTATTAGATTGATGTGATAATACTTGTTGCGACATTTGTTGTTGACTTGCATTGCCACCATAGGCTAAAGCAGTGTGTGCAGGGCTGTGTGAAGGCAATAGGGCGTGGCTAATAACATTGTTCGTTGGTGCAGCGAGCCGGGTATTAATTGGACTGCTAACTAAAGCTGGCTGTGGATAAGCCTGTCCTCCCTGATCGCCGCCGCTACTAATAGTGTGTTCTACTGTTGTCCTTAAGCTGATTGGGACCGAGGTGCTTGGGGCTGCCGAATGCTGCTGCTGTCCTCCCAGGCCGATAACGGGAGCAGATGTCAACTGAGTCAAATGTGCCGGTGGTGGCTGGCCAACTGCTGTGGCAGTGGCCGCCACGGCGGCAGCCGAATGCGAACTGCTGCCGGAACTGGGCGTCGGTGCATTGGCAACTCCGCTTCCAACTATGATCATATTCATCTTGCATAGATTTTAACAACTACATTCTTCTTCTAGAACTTCTCAATATCGTAGTTCATTCTGAAATTAATACTTAGGTTTTAGATTTAGTCAGTTATTATGCAAAAATACATTCTTATGGTTCATTGGCAGTAGGATGGATTATTCAGAGTTTTGGTAATCAAATAAGGGAAAAGTAGGTTGCGGGTAAAATCCGTAAAGGTTGTGAGTTTTAAGTTAAAAACAGTAGTAGAACGATAAACAATTATGATATATATTTTTTTTTAAATTTTGTTATTTTTTTTAATATTGTCTGGAGTTCTTTTCAATAAGAAATACACAAATTTAGTGAATATTATCGTTCTATTACTATTTTTAAGCCTTAAAAAGTTACAACACACATTTACGGATTTTACCCGCAACCTTTTTTACCCTTTGTCATCTAAATCAATCAAAATTGGTATTTTTAGCTTTGGGTTTATGCCTATTACTTAACTATTTATAAAATCTGGATATGTTAACCAACCTAAAGATATTGGAAATTTCTTTAATGTCCAAGTATATAGTTTTAAAATTCTGATCGGAATAAGAAAAGAATACAATTTTTTTATTCTTTTTGTAGAAGAAAAGCAAAAAATCAAATATTGATAATGTTTCATACTTAGGTAAAAAAATAACCATCATTAAATGTTTTTGGCGAAATTTTCTGGTTGCGGATAATCAGTCGTATTGAACAGACAGGTAGGTCATATATTAAGTGGTTATCTATATATAATACTAAGTGGAACGATATCTGTTCGTCCGCCTTTATGATCTCATTAACTGCTGAACTGGTTATTAAGTGATCATTTTACGGTAACTAATTTTTTTCAATTGTGTTAAGCTATTTAACTGGAAAAAAAAACACTAGAAAAAATTGCCTTCGAACCTCAAAAAAATAATGTAATTACAGAAAATTATGAACAACCGACTTAAAAATTGGCTTAAGAAATAAAAATAGAACAAAATATCGAGTTTAGACATCTATAATTCGCATAAAATATAGATTAAATAAATAATAGTAGAAATCCAATTAAGAAAGGATTTTCAAATTATATTATAATATGATGCCTTTAAATAAAGATCTAATGTATCTATAAAAATGTAAGAACTTTGATCTAATGAATATTTCCGTTATTTAAGGTTCGAAGATATAAAAAGATAAATACAGTAAGTAAACACATCATTGGGCTCGAAAAATGTTTCTCACATCCTCAAAAAGCCCTAAAACTTTGATTTCAAAATTGGCTTTATCTAAGAAATGAACGTAAAATAAAATATCAAGTTTTGCTTTAAAATTACGAAAATATTTAATTCCGGGATCTATTATGATTTGTTGCATTTTAAATAAAAAATAATGTATATGGTAAAAAAAAGAGAATTTCTAATGAATATTGCCAAAAAGTTAAACTAAGGTTTAATGTCGATCAAAAATATAAAATTTAATTTCAGAACATCAATGGCTGCAAAAAAAACAGTTTGTAACTACCTCAAAAAAGCCCTAAAACTTTGATTTAAAAGGATATAGAATAAATTTCTACAATAATATTTTGGATTTCTAAATTTTAAAAATGGCGGCCATAATAGAAAATAAAATTGTTGTTATAAATATCAATTTGTTATAAATCGATTATAGAAGAAAGAAATAAGCAAGACTGATTTTTAAGTTAAAGCAAACAATTTTTTAAAACATTATTTGATTATGAAATATTTCATTTTAATTAAAATGAAGTGAGAAAGTTTAGAAATGGGTCAGAAGTATTTTAAAAAATTATTTTTCACGTTGGAAAACTTAATATCATAAAAAAGCTTAAGAATATAAGATTTGTATAAAAAAAATCATCAGATTATTGTATTTATAATCTATGATAATTAAAGATAAACAAAAATAAAATTATATTTAAACGTCGGTGGAAAAAGTGACGAATTTCGCTAGTAACAAAGATTAAAATGAATTTGAAACGAGTAATACTATGAAAGTATGTATAAAAATGATGAAAATCAACTTACCAGAAAACACAAAACTATACACAAAAGTGAAAGAAAAAAGGTTGGTTTTACAAAAGACACTGCACACAACAATTTCAAATATTTTTTAACCGATTTTTACGGCGACACCAACCAATACAGAGCATTGACAAGTCACTCAACCGTTAGCCAGGGCCCGTCCCGTTAATTTGTGACCAGTTTCACGTTAAAACACGCCAAACTTTGGCCAAAAAAGTCCGGGAGACCAAATTTTACTTGGGATTGTTGTGAAAACGTCTTTAACCCAGTAGTCCTAATAGAAATTCAATATGGCGGCAGTTAGTTGAGCCTAGCTTCTGTCAGGAGGGGGGGGGGACGGGGGTGTCAACACTTCTCCTCACGGGGAAGGGGGTGTCAACACTGTATCTGAATTTAGTTACTAAACACTCATACAAGTTTTGTTTCAACCAATAGAAGGCCACAATAAAACCTTGGCAAAATAAACATCTAATTCGTTACTTGTTTTTAGAAATATTAACAATATATTCTTATCAAAAATATTTATAAGTCTAAAGCTTTTCAATTCTTTTACATTTTCTTGAGCAATAAAATTGATTTAAATTAATCGAAACCCTAAACTACAGATCGTCCGTATTTTTGATGAAAATAGACCAATAGGAAAGCAGCAAATTATTCAATACTTGATAATCTATTTCGTGGTGATGAAGAGAGTTGTAGAGGGGGAAAGTTAAGGTCCAAAATAGAGAAAGGAAAGGGGAAATTTGAGTGAGGCAATGCGTAAATTAAAGGGAAGGCGTAGCCTTGCTAACAAAAGGGAAAGGGGTGAAGTAGGAAGTAATGTGCGTAAAAGGGATGGGAAACCAAAATTGTCAATAAAAGGGAAAGAGCTAAAAAAGAGTGAAATAGAAGTTAGGGGGGTATAGTCTTACTAAATGGATTTGTAAAAGGGAAAGGTAAAAACACAGGGATACCAAATCTCAAAATAGGCTCACACTTCTTTTGTCATCTTAAAACTTTTAATTGAAATATCTGATAGTCTCTTAAGTCTTTTTGTAACACAAATCTTTGTTTGATAATCATCTGAAAATATTAAATTATATGAATTTTATTAAGCAGGTATTTGGTGATTAAGTTATAAATTTTAGGTTTAAAGATTTTATTGTAATTTTCTTTACTTAACAGCTCAATGCCATATAAATGCCATTCCATTTTTGGTAACGGAAATTCATTTTTGCAATTTTTTTCGACTCTGCAAATTTTTTGCTTTGCAGATTTTTTTATTGCGTCGAAAAGATTTATTTTGGTGTCCCTGTTTCTTAGGGGAAAGTGTTGAGAAGGGGAAGGATGATAGAATGGCTCGGGTACTTTCTCTACCTACTTCAGGGATTTTAAAGTCTAGCCAAATGTGTATTTCAACCTTATTCAAGTCTAGCTCTGGGCCTCCAGTCCAGGAGTTCAGTTGGGACCTTTTATGATAAGACTTATTAAAATGTAAAAAATCTACTATTTTTTATCATCATATTCAGTTGTTTTTATAAATGAAAAAAATAAATATTTTTTACTTTACTTTTAACAACTTAAAAACATAAAAAGGTACTTTTTAAAGTAAACCTTTGTTATAAAAAAATGGAATTATCGCTATTCAAAACAGTTTTTACAAAAATAAAAAAAAATAAACCTCGTCAAACTTTTATTGCATTCAATTGAAAATGAATATTTGAGGATCAAATACGAAATTTGTCAATTTCTAATTTTAATAATTTAAAGGCTAAAAGTCGTCTTTGTTTGATAACGACTAGAAAAGAAACTGCGTCATTTTCTTGCTACCTCACTTTTCACTTGACATTTCAGAGATGCAACATTTTCTTCAATTATATTTTTTTATTTTGACACTTTGTTCATTTATATTTACTTCTTCTAATTTAGATCAAATCTTGCTTTAAATTCATTAACTATATGAAATATATATTGCAATAGCATGTTTACAAATATATTTTTGTTAACGTTTTTATGGACTATTTTTTTTAAAGTTGTTAACCCTGCAACACATGACAATTGTGTAAGTTGTCTGCTACCAAATTCAAAACAAAAAAATTGTTTACTTACAGCAGACAATTATCTAATTATTATTATTTGCAAACAACATCCTGTATTATCTTTTAATTCTAATTTCATACTATAATATTTCAGCTTAAGATATTTAAAACTATGATAAGCTTTAAAATGTTCAATTCACTACATCTTGGTAAAAAATTAATTATGCCTGCCACACGAAGTTTGTCTTATGTAGCTAGGGTGAGAGAAATACAAAAGCTGAAAGAAGACCAAGCATATTGTGAACAAGTCTTTAGCAAAACTGGCAACTATCTACTTTATGTTAAAGTAAGATTTTTGAATGAATATTAAACACATAAATTCACAAAAAAATTATCTCACATTTAATTTATTTAATATCTATATACAAAATAAAGTATCTTTTATTTAGGGAAAACCTTTGTTAGAGAAGAAAGGAATAAATTTCCAACCCAAGTGGATTGACAGCAATGAATTAAAGGTGAAATCTTAATTGACATTATATTAATACTCATATTTTATTACCTATTAGTGGCTTAGAGAGACTTAAAATCTATTAGTTCATCTTTAATATGAACTACATTGAAGGTGATATCAGACAAAATAGAAAATGATTCTGCAGCCCTTCTTGGTCTGGATGCAAGTGGGAAACCTCAATTTGCCATAAGTATAGGTAAATTATAGCTATAAAATTAATGAATATTTTAATATTCATGAAATGTTATTTTAGCGACCGTTCGTTTGACAGAAAAACCACAATCATTAAAGAATAAGACTCCCTTGTTATTTAATTTTTTTTATTTCATGGGGAAAAATCTGCCAAAATATTCCTTTATATATGTAACCTTATATTATTTTCTTCCATTTTGTCTGTTTTTGTAGATAATCACCAAGATAAAGCAGCTGAAATAGAAGTAGAAAAAAGCGCCAGGTTTACTGACCTCAGAGCAGGACTTTTTCTCGTTGACGTTAGCACAGCACATACGCTAAGCAAAGGCTGGTCTTTGCTGCAGTGGAAAAAAACGCTCAACTTCTGTTCTAAATGCGGGAGCCCATTAGGTAAAAATTAATATTTTTGTTTTTGATGGGAGAGGTATAGAACTTTTCTCTGATTATATTGATGGATAAGACAATGGAGGTTAAATGAACATATACACACAATTATGGAAACAAGAGCCCACACTCTGCAGACTAAAATGACTGATTGAAAAGTTTTGGACACTGCTAGTTGAGAACCACCCATTTGAAATTCATCAAGATCACCAAAAGATTTTGATTTAATTACAAAGATAAGTTTATCAACTTTGGGCACCAGTACAATCTACAGTCTAATGTAAAATTCAAGTAAGTCTAAACATCAAATGCGTTGGTTATGTCTAATAACATTTATTTAAGTGTTTTAAACCACGGACTTGATCAAGTTTTTAATTTCAGTCAAAACCTTATCCGCCAGCCAAGGAGCATGTTCAAAGTGTACATCAGGAATTTTATTTTATCATTATTTTTACACTTTTTTAATCATCCTTGTTTTATTTAATTTTTATAGTATCAATTTATTTTCTGAAGTTTTAAGATGATGATGTTAAGCTTAAATATATTTAATTTTTTTTCCCTGTAAACCCGTCATAATCAGAGTATAAATTTTCGAATCATGGAAAGAAAACGAAGTAGCGGGTTTCGTGGTATTTTCATGGTCGCTTTTCTCCTATTTCTAACCCCAGCGGGTGGCTCCAACCCTGCAAGACAATCATACCTAACCTAACATTAAAATAACCAATCAAAAGCTACAGTAAAAATACGACGAAACCCTCTACTTCGTTTTCTTTCCATGATTTAATAACTATAAACCAACACTTCAAGCACTCACAGTCAAATAAATTACCCCATAAAATTGTGATAAAAAATATCAAAATAGTGTACTACCCTCAGACCTCACCAGTTGGAATCGTAAGCATCTGTGATCCTTCAACCGACCAGCTCATGTTAATCCGGCAGCCCCGCTACCCCCCAGGAATGTATTCTTGTATTGCCGGATTTCTTGATGTTGGCGAATCTTTAGAGGATTGTGTCCGCAGGGAGGCGGCTGAGGAAGTTGGCATTCAGGTTGATAAGGTAGAATTTATTGAACATATTTTTCAAATTTTTAAAAGCGAAGCTTTTCTATAATTAGGGTCGGTCCGTTCGTGACGGATAGTTTTTTTCGTTAATTTGGGCATGTTAGAATTGTCCTATCGATTTCAAACTTTGCACGGTGATTCCTGTAGTAGTAAGGTATAATTTAGAAAACGTAGCAACTCTATAATCATTACCAGAATGCCCGTACGTCCATTATAGACATTTTGATTTTTCTTCTTTTTTAACAACACATTTTTATGTGATCTATTTATCCGATCGATCTGATTTTTGGTAAATTGTTTCCTGGGACAATAAAGCATAATATAATAAGCGAAACAACTCTATAATCAAGTCCTAAAAATGTAAATATGTTCATAAATATTATCCTGTATCAAGCAGTTTTTTTTAACAAATTTACTTACAATTTTGCTTGGACTCTTATACATTTATATTCCGATTATTCATTTCTGACACTATACAAGTGTTAATGTCCGTTTGTCCTACCGTTTCAGTGCTTCGCTTTTATGGATGTTATCATCCTTGTTTTATGTCTTTTAAAGAAATGCATCTAGTTTTCACTTTTTCAACCAATTCCAAAAAAAGTATGTAAAAATCAATGCTGTCTTGTCATTTGTATGTTTTTAGGACATACAAGGTGAGTCAGAAAAAACTGAGTTTTTCGATTTTCAGAAACAACCAGAAGGAATACAGAAAAAATAATTATATATCCTTATTCACTAGTCGCCGGAAGGAAAAAGCAGTTTTTTGAAACAGGCTCTCTGAGATTATTACAGATTCTGATATATACATATATAGACTAATGAAAAATGCAAAAAACGAAATCAAAAGCGTTCCTTCTTGGGAGAAAATCCGGGAAAAAGATTTTAGCTATTTTTAACCTAAAATTCACATTGGCAAGCCTGCATAGAAATATACAGACATTTTAAACATGTCATTGCTCAGCACCTAGAAGTGGTAGAAAAATGCTACGCATACCATTGGAAAGCCTATAACCTCTAGTTTCCATATTGGTATATAACGTTTTTGTACTATTATTATTTTTTGAGCTATCCTCTGAAGTATACACAAGTTTTAAAAATGCAGTTTTTTCATGTATTTTAAGTTTGATACTTGTTACACAAACTTTTTAAAAATTGTATTGCTTAGCACCTAGGAGTTATATAATTATTTTATATAGGTATATTTATTATTTATATATTTTGGGTGCATTCAAATTTAGCTTAACCCATTAGTGCCGAACCGGGTTTTAAAACCCGGTGCCAGAAAATGTAAAAAAAACCGGTTTCCGGCTTCATAATTGCATCATTCTCAGTATGAATCCCCCCTCTACTACCCTGGCTTTCATTTCCCCCTGGAGCAGGCAGTTTTGCTTACTTCCGTTTGCCGGTATAGATCAACAAAGTTTGAAAATCATGACAATTCAAAATACCCCATCTAACTTTTTTGTTTTTATAGTAAAGTCAACATGAGGTTGTGTAGTTTTCAATTACGGATCGTATCAAAGTTCTAAAAAGTGTTCATCTCACTTTTGGCATTCAAAAATTACATTTTTGAGTTTTGGTCAAAATAACCGGGTTTATACAGGTCAACCGGGTTTTAAAACTGGGGGAAAGCACCAAAAACGGGTGTTAATGCCTGGTTGGTATTTATGGCCAAGCCGAACCGGGTTTTTTTGCAACTTTCCTGTGCACGCCACTAGAGCAAAACAAAAAAATACGAATTCCGTTTTGACCATTATAAAGCTTCCCTGAAACTTACAGCTCGATCGGCCCATAAAAGTGGCGCTTGGCACTAATGGGTTAATTAAAAATAGTCTTTGAAATGTGTATAGTTTGTAGTAAGAACCAAGGAAGGAGGGGGGGGGGGAGTTTATACACTTTTTGGCAATGAAATTCAGTATAAAATTTTGCTCTGGATGTTTTTGGGCTTGTTTTTAATCTAAATTCTTATATGATTGGATCTACCTGTAAAACTTTAAAAATTTTATTTTTGGCACTTTCCTTCTAGGGGCTTGTGGGGTAAAAAGCCAATAAAACACTAAAATTATAAGCTATGAGATTATTTTAAAAGATATCAAGCTAATATTTCTAATGTAAACATTTTTCACATAATTGAACTAAGTAGCTATTACAGATTTCAATTTGGCACTTTATTTTTAGAGTCTAGTGGGGTTAAACATTCTCCAAATACAAATATTAGGAGTTCTGAGCTTATTTTCAAAGATATCATGTTGAACTTTAATGAATGATTATTTAGTCCAGTTATTTAACAAAATCAGCCCAATATTTTTTTTAAAAGGCCCAGAACTTAAAGTTTTAGTAGTTTTGAGGGCAGTTTCACCACACTAGCCCCTAGAAAGATTAGTGGCTATGTATCTTAACCCTTAACAGTCGTTCCCCTTGCAGCACCTTAATCAGTTGGGGGGGGGGCGTTCAATGCCCCCCCTTATTATCTCAGTTCCTATTAGAGCTAGAGGGCTGTGCAAGTCCCCTGTGTTATGATGAATTTCCTTCGCTCCCTTCACCCTTTTATTTGACAACCTTTGTTTTTAGGTCCTTTTTTACTTAAAAATTTCAAACGGCTGAATTTTTTTTATTTTTGAAGCTAGAAAAAATTTTTTTTTGCAGAAAATGTTTATTTTTATGTAAATTATTATTTGAAATATCAAAACATATGTTTCAGGTGCCGCAGCTGTACTTGGCAGCTGCCAGCCGCCGCAGTCGGCGGTCGGCGGAAAAACGGCGGCGGATCTTTATAAAATTTTAATACATTATGTAGACATGTAAGAAAAGCTTAAGTTTAAAATTTTAAGTCTCTAAGTCAAAAATTGCGGCCACAGGAGCCTTTTAAAGATTTCTGGAGACCTGGAGGATCAGGACCTGCAGGATCATACCTGGAACCTGAAATTGACTTGAACACCTGTATTTAATATGAGGATGTACTACTAGAGGATATTTTAGTATTTTGGCAAGATAAAATGCTTTGTTTAAGTCAAAAAAATATTTTTTTCTTTACCTTGATGACCCTGCCAGGTTTGCTGGCATCCTGTGCCCGCCAGGATGAAGATATTCAAAAAATTCCAACTCTCAGTTATGTGTCATACCCACACTTAAAAAGTCAAGAAGTTTGGGCTCTTTATCTTTCACACACAGAAAATGAGATAGAAAAAACTGGATGGGGGGGCGTTCAACGCCCCCCCACCCCCGACCGTTAAGGGTTAATTATGTGAATAAATTTTAAATAAAAAAAATCATCTTGATATCTTTAAAAATAGGCTCATAACTTATAATTTTAGTGTTTTGGGGGCTGTTATAAACTGCTAGCCCCTAGAAGGAAAGTGCCAAAATGAAATATTTAGTGGCTACTTAGCTCAAATATGCACAAAAAAATGAGCTTGATATTTCTAAAAATAAGTTCAGACCTTAGATGTTAGTGTTTTGGAGCTGTTTTACCCCACTAGCCCCTAGAAGGATAGTACCAAAATTCAATTTCAAATATTTTTACTGGTAGATTTAATCATATAAGAGATCTTACAAAGAGAATCATGTAAATAACTATAACAACAAACCCAAAAACATCCAGAGCAAAATTTTATACTGAATTTCATTGCCTATAAGTGTATAAACTCCCCCCCCCCCCCCTCCTTCCTTGGCTCTTACTACAATGTCAAACCACACACATTTCAAAGACTATTCTTAATTAAGCTAAAATTGAATGCACCCAAATTATATATATATACCTATATAAAATAATTATATAACACCAAGGTGCTAAGCAATATAATTTTTAAAAGGTTTGTGTAACAAGTGTCAAACTTAAAATTCAAGAAAAAACTGCATTTATTAAACTTGTGTATACTTCAGAAGATAGCTCAAAAAATAATAATAGTACAAAAACGTTATATACCAATATGGAAACTAGAGGTTATAGGCTTTCCAATGGTATGGTAGCATTTTTCTACCATGTTTAAAATGTCTGTATATTTCTATGCAGGCTTGCCAATGTAAATTTTAGGTTAAAAATAGCTAAAATCTTTTTCCCGGATTTTCTCCCAAGAAGGAACGCTTTTGATTTCGTTTTTTGCATTTTTCATTAGTCTATATATGTATATATCAGAATCTGTAATAATCTCAGAGAGCCTGTTTCAAAAAACTGCTTTTTTCTTCCGTCGACTAGTGTATTCTCTGTACAAAAGCACATCAAACTTGTAAAAGGTGTTTTTCATTATCTCTAAAAATGCGGCCTCTATGATAGGTGTATGGTGTCAAAAAATGCCTTGTGTGAAAAATGTTGATCAAGAAAAATTAAAATAACTCATCTATTTTGTATAAAAAAATCTTAAAATTTTAATATTTTTTTAGAAAAAGGTCTTAGAAAAGTACTTTAATGAGTTTTAAAGGTGAAATGCTTTTTAGCTCCTCACAAAAGCATTTTTAGAATACTGCAATTTGTCATTTTTTCATATTTCTTGATTGTGATGCATGTGGTTTAAAAGAATCTTCTATAATAACGTAGCTTATAGTAAAAAGAAAAAAAATCTTTTTATTTGACAAAAAAATCTCTTTAGATAAAAAATTTATCAAGGTGTGAATTTTTAAAATAAAAATGCCTTTTAGAAACCCTACCCTATTTAAATAAAGTTATTATGATGGATTATAACACACAAGTATAATTTGTCAAAAGGGGGCGGAGATTTTGGAGATTAAATCCAGTCTTGCACCAAATATAGAGGAAATTCAGGGGGAGGGGTAGGAATTTAGGTAACAAGATGAAATATTTCCGGTCATGAGCTGGTTTTCCGGTCATGGAGTATTAAATCTTAACAATAGATTACAACAAAACGTTCAATTTATAATGTGATAATTTAATTTAAATAAATTGTATTTTTAAGATGTTAAATATTTACAATCTGTTGAATACAAATTTTAATAATTAAAAAATTTGTTTGTTTATCTTTTTAGAATGGTAGACATTTTTTATTATTCATAAATCTACCTAAAAAGTACAAAATAATGGCCGAAAAAGTCATCACACACACTTTTTTAAATCTTTATGCTCTAAAAAGCGCCGTTGTTTTCAGAGATATTTAAAAACACCTTTTCTAAGTTTAATGTATATTTCTATAGAGAACAAGAACCTATAACTGTTTTTTCTATATTCCTACTGGTTGTATCAGAAAATCGAAAAACTCAGTTTTTTCTGACTCACCCTGTATAAAATGATTGTCCCACCCTGGTATATTAGAAAATTAATTCTGAAGCTTCTCCACACTAAAATAAGACTTTAGCCATACGAATTCCGTATGTCCAGATGTTTCTATAGTATGGAAAAGGTTCAGAAATTAGTATAAGTGTAAGTAAATTTGTCGTATCATGAAAATTTAAATTCCCCAAGCTATAATTAGCCTTATCTGTCGAAGATACGATTTTGCCATATTAAAATTGGATGAAGATTAGGTTACAAATTTTAAAATAATAATTAATCAAAGTAACTTTGTCATTACCCAGAACAGGGTTAAATATAACCTTTTTAGTAATTAAAAAATAAGATTTGTAAAAGATAAATTTCTAATAGCTTTATCACTTCAAATTAAAATATATTTTTAAAATCTTTTATTTTATCCCTTAAAAAGAGGCAGTACAAAAAGAGTTTAACAGTAAAATGGGTAAAGGAGAATAGCAATGTATATAAAAAAAGGGAAGGGTAAAAAAAATTAGGGTAGCCATAAGAAGGGAAACATTAATGTGGGGAAGAAGTCAAAATAGACAGAAAAGAGAAGGTAAAACGGAAAATACTGCGGTTGTGGCGTCCCTAGCATTGAGGGGTTTTGCTTCTGTGGGATAGCCCCCATCCCAAAAATATTTTTATTCAAAAAGTACTCCCATATTCAATGACGTCGACTAATATAAAGCTTCCTTGACAAACAAATAGAAGACAAAACATCTCTCAATATACCTTTATACCCTATTCTAAAAAAAATATATCTCTAACTATAATAAAACATATTATATTAAACTTTATATTAAAATCTTTATTTCTAATACAATTGTAGGTTTAAAAATGACATAATAATCAATTATCTTTGTTTGACAAAATTATTTTTGTTAATCTTTTGTAATCTTTTTTTCACTTTGATAATTTTGTCTATAATACATTTTCTTTAGTTGCTCACTATATTTCTTTTATATATTTGTTTAGTGGTTGATAGACACGCCTTAAGTCATCTGTATGTGGTTTATAGTCAATATGGGGGTAACTGCTGCTGAAAGACGGTTAGATAAAGTTAGGTTGCAGTCTGAGGGTACTGTCTGAGGTTGCTAGCTGAGGGTGCTGTCTGAGGGGCTGGCTGAGGGTGCTAGCTGAGGGTGCTAGCTGAGGGTGCTAGCTGAGGGTGCTAGCTGAGGGTGCTAGCTGAGGGTGCTGTCTGAGGGGCTGGCTGAGGGTGCTAGCTGAGGGTGCTAGCTGAGGGTGCTAGCTGAGGGTGCTAGCTGAGGGTGCTAGCTGAGGGTGATGTCTGAGGGTGCTGGCTGCAGTTGCTGGCTGAGGGTGCTGTCTGAGGTTGTTGGCTGAGTTTGCTGTCTGAGGGTGCTGGCTGAGGGTGCTGGCTGAGGGTGCTGGCTGAGGATGCTGGCTGAGGTTGTTGGCTGCTGTTGCTGGCTGAGTTTGATGTCTGAGGTTGCTGTCTGAGGTTGTTGGCTGATGTTGCTGGCTGAGGGTGCTGTCTGAGGGTGCTGTCTGAGGGTGTTGTCTAAGGTTGGTGTCTGAGGGTGCTGTCTGAGGGTGCGGTCTGAGGGTGCTGGCTGAGGCTTATTTTGTTTTGTAGCTTGATCCAGAGTCTGTAAAAAATATTGATTTAATATTAAAATATCTAAACAAGTTTATAATGTAAAATAAAGTCCGAATTAATTGTACTTTCAGGGAAGCATATGTGTTTGGTTGGTTTTAGGCTATTTTCCTGACCCCCCTTTACCCTCCAATAGAATCTAGGGGCGAGGCAACTAGTAATATAAAATTGTGATATAATAGACTTTAATTAAGTTGATAAAATTCCATAAACAAAACAATTTAAAAATGATCTCTAATATTAAAGTTAAATGAAAACAAGGAAGACAACACCCATAAAAGAGAAGCTCTGTAATGGAAAACGAACATTAACACTTGTAGAGTGTCAGAACTGAATATTAATGCATATATCTATCCAAATTGTATGTAAACTGACCAAGCTATATTGGCTTGATTCACTTTACCTAAAGACTAAATGAATTGAAAATGATTGCTAAAATCGAAATGTATCTTCTTGCCTTAGAATAGTGTATTTTTAAAAAAATAGATTGAAAAACATACTAACTTTAAAATGTAAATTTGTATTAAAACTGATCAAATACATGTTACTGTTTAAGGACATACTGACGTTTGATGACTTTATTATAGAGATGCTTTGCATATAATACTATACCTTGTTGTAATAGAAATTAGTATTCAAAAAATTTTAACATTAAAAATTTTGTTGTCAAGAAAAGTTTAAATTAACAAAAACAGCTAACTGTAACGGAAAGACGGACCTACCCTAATTATAAAAAAATTCGCTTTTAAAAATGATATTTAGCATTAATAGATATGATAAGTTAAAAAATACCTTAAATTATGAAGACATTGTATATTCACAATCACACCAACTGTGTCTATTCTCCATGAGATAATTTCAAACTGACGACTAATATTATTAAATAGTCATATCAGGGACATATCAGGGTTACCAATTTTTGATAACTTCATAAATATCCTCATAATCAAGTAACAGGATGTGTGTTTGTCTCTCTGTCTGTTTGTTTGTACCGAAGGATCTCACTAACCACTGAACCAATTGAGTTCTCCTCAACAGGACATATGTCCTGGGACAATTTTGGGGGAGAGTACCACCAACCTCCCAAGAGAAATCGCCCATATAAAATAATTACTCCCCCCAAAATTTTTTTTTACATTTTTTTAAAATAAAAAGGAGGGGGGGATGCCTTTCTTCCCCCAAAAAAATATTTTTTTAAAACTTTTTTTTTAAAATCTTAATTAACACAATGGGTTATCAAATTCGACTCTCCCCTCCTCAAGTACCCTTAGAGGCCTCTAGGGGTGTAGGTGCTAGTGTAGAAGATAGTACCTAATTAACAAACTACTGCATATTTTAACTGTTGTTATTATTATTTTAATCTTTCAATAAATAATAATGCAACAAAATTTTCATTGATTATTGTCTAGGATATGGAAACCATGAGTTTTATAGCTTATTACAAAACGGTCAAATTAATGGGGTTGGGGACTCAATAGTTGTAGGAGGAGGGGATTAGTGTTTGAAATTAAAAACATATGCGTATTCTCTAAAGTAAGTGTTAATACATTTTAGCAATTTATTTTTTATAGTTGATAATATTTTATTGTACCTAATGTATTTGTCTCTTTAATACTTTAATCAGATGCTATACATGCAAACACAAATATTTATGTATATTTTGTGTGCTTCAAATTAAAGAAAAGCAAAGTAAAACCAGATAAATTTACATAAAAACTTGCACCTTTTTAGAATGAAAAGAACATACAAACCCCAGAAAACATCTTGTTTTTAATGTCTGACGTTTTTGGCAAAACAAATAAAGAACTAAAATTGAGAAATACCAAAGACACACAAATTGTTGTTTTTATAGGCAAAAAATCTATTTTGTTAGCTATTTTGTATGAATAATACCCCTCCTATGTTTCAAATTACTAATGTGACCCTTTAACAAGAAAGATCATATAACTATCTCACATTATCTCTACTCCCCCTTTTATGCTTGAAATAATAAATTTCCCCAAGACAGAATATAAATTTAGCCAAATGTTTTCCATATCTTTTATTGATGAAAAAATAAGTTTGATTCCTGGTTTAATTAAATAATTCTACAAAAAATCAGGGTATCAAATAAAATTTTCATTGTTTCACAAACAAAGTTACCAAATAAAAATCTTGGAATATTTAAAACACACAAAGATATTGTAGAAAACAATATTTTAGTTTATCTAAAATGAGGATAATTATCCTCAGCTTAGCCATGTTAATCTAGTATTGTTAGACGTGAATGACCAGGGCAAAAAAGTTTTTCTCTCCGTCCGCCCGTTCATTACGCTCAACACAGGCTTATTAGGTATATAGACTTTTTATTAGTTGGGTTCTTTAAAAAAAAATTTAATTAATGGTAGTCAGCACAAACTAGCCCAACACTATTTGGCCGCCGGTTTGGAGAGGTCTTGCAAAAAAAAACGTCTCCAAAATCTTACTAACCTAGACTAGACTGTTTTTAATTTCACCAATCCCCATGTTTGAAAGAAAACAAATTGAAGCAAAAGTTCCTATGTAACTGACAGGTTTTCTAGCTTTTCCAAACGATTATAGAATTTACCTATCTTAGGTTACATATTATGGTTCTCAACATTGGCCATTCCCGGCTGGCAGCCTTATGATCGGATGCAGGGTAAATATCTTTAACAATGTTTTGTGTGTTATTTAATACAAATAATAATTTTAAAGTTAAAAGGTATAATTTTTTTATACTATTTTACACCAGTCGTAAATCCATCAGCTAACAATCTTTGATTTACTACAATGTAGAAAAAATCAGGGGTCTAAAGGGATAAGACAATGGCCGAAAAATTGATGTACATCCCAAATAATGACATAAAATTACCCCTACTGTAGATAAAAATTAGTGGTTGAAACTTTTAAATTTGAATAACCAACCAATTAAAATTCATCAGTAGACCCCAATGTTGTTAATACAACAAATAAGAAAACGATATCATAAAACTTTAGATAATAGTGCAATAAACAGTCCATTGTCCCCCTCTCTCTCTCTCTGAGAAAAAATACCTTGTTAAACAACAACAATCTTTATTTATGTTAACCTATGAACAATACTCTTATGTTTACAGGTTTCACTCCTTAACTTAGCAACATTGGTCTACTGTCGTTCATAGTTCTTTTTTACAGGCTGAAGCGCTTCCAGGTCAGACGCCAGATCCATGCAAAGTAGAATTGGAAGATGCCAGATGGTTCACGAGAGACCAGGTTAGCTAGTTTTCAATCAAAATACATTTCCCCCAGCCCTTATAGGATATACATATTTTGTAAAAACCTTGCTTGTGGCACCAATTTCACATATTTTTTTCAGGGGTGTATATTCTGCACAATAATTATTTTTTTTTCCCCTGCTACAAATTTTTATATTTTTTCTCCTCCTGTTTTTTTTTTCAAGCAAGGAAGGGGTAAAATTGTAAACTCTTTATTTTATTTATATTATCCCCCCTCCCACACATTATTTTAGTTTTTTTCACCAAGGATGAGAGATAAATTGAAAAAATGTTTTCATTTCTCTTAATTTCATTTCCCCCCCCCCCCCCCCCAACAACATATTTTTTTATTTTTTTAAACCTTGATGATACATTAAATTAGTGAAACTATTGTATTTCATGAATAAATTAGAAAAAAAATAAGTTGTGTTTCTATCAACAATATGAATAAAGAACTATCACATGACCAATAAACTATACAGCTTTTTACTTTAAATACATTGTCTAGCAGTTTATCATATTTTAGTGTAAAAAAAAACATATTTAACAAACTTCTTACTACTTTCCAGATGTTGTGTAATAATTTGTTTATTTTAGGTTCAAGAGGCTGTGGATAGAATCAACAGAAACCCAAATCTCCGGGTACTAAAGAATAACAATCCCAATGAGATATTTGTTCCCCCCAAGGGAGCCATAGCCCATCATCTAGTGCAAAGGTGGCTGGACAAAATTTAAGCATTATACATTAATAGTAGAATTTTATCCATATTGTGATCTAGAAACGAATTATCATGAGAGAAATGTTGAGCATTATTCATTTGATTTACTTTTATAAATATATGTAAAAATATTTAAGTGAATTTGTTTATCATTAGCTGTACTGTATGTACATGATCATATCTTAAAAGTGTTTACTAAAAAATGTAGACGTGGATATTTTAACAGGGGAAAATTAGCTTACTATTTCCCCCGTCATTTATTGGTCGGGTCAATCAGCTAGTAGGAAGGGAGGGCATTTGGGTAAAGGTGGGGGAGGGGATGATCGTTATTTTATATAGCCCGCTACACGGTTCACTTTATTAGAGAACATGTAAAACTGCAAGTTCCAAGTAATATTACAACCATTTGTTTAATGGTATGGTTGGGTCAACAGGCGCTTTTGAAAACACAATTAGTTAAAATTTTCTTTAAAAATTGCAGTAGTTTTCTCATCTATTACTAACTCTTCAATAACTGCAGTTTCAAATTTTACTAATGAAGTTAAAAGATAATTTCTGATCCTATTTCATACCAGTCGTAAATATATCATTTAGGTAATAATGTTTGATTTACTACATTGTACAAAATGTTGCTTGGTACTGGAAGCAAATTACCCGGCATAGGAGGGCAATAAATCCACTCCACATGTACCTGTAGTACTCGCATGAAACAAACATTGAATTAATCGTACACAAAAATTTATTTTAAAAACTAATAACAGAATATATGTATGTTTTGTGAGATCATAATTTTTAATAAATGCCAAACTAAAATCACAATTATTCAGAATTGTAAATAAAGTATTATTTTATTTGTCTCTAAAATAATTAGTTAATTTACCATGTAGTCAGAATTCTTGACTGTCTGTGTAAACTCGCGAAGTTGACTCTTCATCAGACCTTAATTCCCCCTCATTCATAATTCCTGTCTCCCCCAGATTATCTTGGGATTCGAATCCCCATGGACTAGACTTATGTTCATTACCGCTGTCATTATTCGACTCTTGACTACTTTCATTGTCTGAGCTATTATCATCCTTCTTTGAATCAACTGGTGAACATGTGATGATATTTCTTTGTGTTTCATGTTGTGGTTCTGTCAGATTTTGATCGTCCTCAGTTTCACTATCCCACTCGTCTTTTAGCATTTTAACCGTTTCTGATCCACTGCTTTTAAGAAGAGAAACGCTTTCATTCAACACTGATTCATCTTTACCTTTAGAATTCCTCAAAGTTTTATCATCTTGTGCGCTTGATTTTCTTGGTCTGATTCCATCTTCGTGTTGATTTGGAAGGTCTTTATCACAAGCTACGATGAGAGAGCTGGTTGAGGGGGGCTCTGAATTAGATAGGGCACTTTCATTTGTCACTGGACTGGTCCGCTGTTCTTGTCCTAACACCTTCAGTTCCTAAACAAAAAAATCACAAACAATATCATGAAATTGTATCATTTTAATTCTTCAATAAAAGACGAAGAGAGAGAATATTTATTTATCGCATCGTATTATAAACAGCTTTCCGCGGATATAAAAATTTACAATTATACGATTAAAACCAGTTTTTTAAGGCCCCGAGATGACAAAGACACGGGCTAAACAATCTGGTTTTATTCTTATGATTGTTTAATACATTTTTCATTCATAGAAAACTGGATAAAATACGATGCTTTACATAATATTTCAGTATGGCTGAGAACCGGTTCTAATCCACCAGATATTAATCGGATCTGAAGAGATACTGGAAAAAGTTAGACTAGTACCTGAAGTTCCATCTGTAAAGATCTAATTCCAGGTTCCATCATATTCCTACACATCTCTGTTAGCCTAGATAAAACAAGGATGACAACATAGTGTCAGAACTGAATAAGCAGATTGTATAAGTATAAACAAAATTGTAAGTAAATTTGTTGCAAAACTGCATAAATACATATTACTATTTAATGACATACTTACATTTTTTAGGACTTAATTATAGAGATGCTTCGCGTATAACATTGTACCTTGTTGCAATAGGAATCAGTATTCCAAAAATCAGATGAATCGGATAATTCTAACATACAAAAATTTGATGTCAAAAAAGTAAAAAATCAACATGTTTAAAATGGACATACGGACATTTTGATAATGACTATAGAGTTGCTACGCTTTCTAAATAGTACCTAACTTCTACAGGAATCACTATGCAAATTTTGAAATCGATAGAATAATTCTAACATGCCTAAATTAACGAAGAGAGCTAACCGTGACGGACGGACGGACCGACCCTAATTATAGAAAAGCTTAGCTTTTAAAAATCGAAGTCAATGATCTAAAGGGATGATAAATTGATGTACATACCCTATGAAATTTAAAAATTACCACTTCTATAGGTTAAAAAGTTTAGACTTAATGAACCAACAAATCAAAATTCAATAAAAATCCCCACAGTTGTTTAGCCAATGAATAAGAAAACGTTATTATAAACTTATGGGAGTAGTGTATTAAACAGCCTATTGTCTCCACTCTCACTGGGTGATAATACTATTTTAACAGATTAGAAAATTTTGTATGTAGTTTTAAAAATAGTGCAACCAGCGGACAGCAGATGAATTCAGCTGCCCTTTTCGACAATCAGCAACTGACGACTAGATTTTTTTGGCTAGTAGCTGCACTATTTAGCCTCTAAAAGGATAACATTAGTTTAAAAATCCACAGTCGCCAACATTAAGGCTGACGACTTTAATTTATGTTTTTATCAGGGAGGGATGGGACAGTGGCCTGTTTATTAAACTAGTCCCCTAAGTTTTATAATTACATATAAAAATCATTAACATTTACCTAAACTATAATATCCTATCTAGCTACTGTGAAATTACGACGTTTTCTTTCCATGATCCACATTTTCTTATTCGTTGACTTAATAACTTTGTGGACTTTTATTGAATTTTGATTGGATGGCTCATTTTGTTGAGTGTCCAAACGTTTCAACCACTAATTGTAATCTACAGAAGGGGTAATTTTGAGTATCATCTTTTAGGATGTAATCAATTAATGGGCCAATGTCTTATCCCTTTAGATCCCTGGTTTCTATGTTAAGTTAACTTATCGCAGCCATTCCGCCTTACTCTCAACAAAAGCTAATCCAATTTTTTCGTTAAAAAAATAGCAGTTTGATCTAAATAGCGCATTTGACTGGAAGCTTATACTCAACTTTACTGAATTACGCCAAAAAAAAAAATCTATTATGATAGTGTTACCTTGTGGTAAGCACAGCATCATTATGCATGTTGGCCAACAAATCCTAGAAATTAAATATTTTGAATAGAACAAAGGCTTTTATTTTAAAGTTAGTATGTTTTTCAACCTTTTTTTTTGGAACAAAGGCCAAAATTTAGGGGGATATTTAACCCCCACATGTAATTTTAACTTTCGTGGTATAAAGAATTTTCGGTGCGAGCACCAGCATCTACTCTTTATGTATTTTTCTCTTAATACCTTTTAATGTTTTTATGCTTTGCTGCTTATGGATTTTGTCATCCTTGTTTATCATATTGCCAGTTTTACGCAAAAAAAATAGAATGTTGAAAAGAAGGACTTGACAATGTATACATACCCCAGCTTTGGTATCTGCAATTTTCTCATATTCCTCAAGCTCCTCCTAAAATTCAAAATTGATAAGTATTTAAATCAATTTGACAGTCATGTTAAATAAAAGTAACCGGATGTTTCTGTCTCTGTGAGGGGTAATAGTTCTTAATAAACACTGGACCCATATGGTTCCTTTTAACAATGTAGCTTCCTATAGTTCAAGGGAAAAATTTTAACTATTTTTAGAAAAAATATCTCTCCGTCTAAAAATATACTTTATTCGTTTTTTTAATCTACAATAGTATTTTAGTTACCTTTTAGTTAAACTGTGATTTTTTAGATGAAATCATCTTTTATATAATGGCAGGTAAGTATCCGTTTTAGTTTTACTACATTAGTACATGACGTATGATATTCTGTACATTATTAAAAGTACAGAATAAAATATTAGTATTACTTTTAAAAATAGGATCATTGTGACAATCAACTCTTTCACTTTTTAAAACTAAGGTCCAATCAAGGGATCTAAAGGGTTGAGACAATGGCTGATAAATTGATGTACATCCCAAATGATGATACACAAAGTTACCTCTTTTGCAGATTAAAATTAGAGGTTGAAACGTTGGAACACTCAACTTAATGAAACAACCAATCAAAATTATCTGAAGCCTCCATAGTTGTTAAGCCAACGAATAAGAAAACGTTATTACTAAACTTTGGTGACTAGTGAAATAACCAGCCCATTGTCCCCTCCCTCTCTCTGAGTCCATTCTCTGTCTACTGGGTATTTGTCTGCCCTAACTCCTATGAATTGAAATTTGACAATCATTATTTACAGAATAATGTCATAAAGCTAGCTAAGAAAATACCTGATATGGTTTAACCCAGGTGTCTCCCAGAGCAGAGAAAACAGAGACGAAAACTTCTTCGTTTACCATGCTAAGATCATCCTAAAAAGAAAATATTCTAATAATAATCTAAATGTCTTTTTTGTACTATACCATAAAATTGAAAAAAAACCATTCGCTATAAATTGAAACCTTAAAATTTTTCCTAAATAATTCTAAAAATCTTATAATGACAAAGAAAATTCACTAATACCATTAATTAATAATTAATTGATGTATAAGTGGACTTTAATGTACATCGCGCGTTTGTCAAAAAAATATAGAAAAATCATAGAAACCTGTGTTTTAATCGGTATCGCAAACATTTCATAATTTCCATCCTCCTTTTGTTTCCCTGCCTGGAAACCCATCACTCGACTAGAAAATCATGAGATTACACATTATATAGATAAACTAGGGATCTGTAGAGATAAGACATTGGCCAATAAATTGAAGAACATCTCCAATGATGATACATAAAATTACCCCTTCTGTATATTATAGTAGGTGGTTAAAACGATTGTACAAACAACTCCAATGAAAATTCATAAAAGTCCACAAAGAAAACGTAGTAATGAAACTTTGGGACTATTGACGACAGTCCAATGTCCCCTCCCTCCTTTTAGACAAACACATCAGAACTAACAATGTTTTTTACAAAAAAAAAGCTGCACACTCTTCATTGCTTCATTTTCGTCATCCAACCCACACTTTACAATGTAATTTAATATAAATTTTTAGATTTTGTCAGGGAAAAACTTGGATTTTAATGTCAAACTAAAAGTGGAAGTAGGCATGAAAGGCATAATCCTGGTCTCTTAATCTGTATTAAGTCTTAATTGTTGCAAGAAACAAAACTAAATCAAAAGCCGATTTTTAAGACAAGCCTAATAATCATAATAATTAGTTAACACTGTCAATATTTGGATCATGGTAAGAAAACAAAGTAACGGGTTTCGTCATATTTTCACAGTAGATTTTGATAGGTTAGGTAAGGTTAATGTTAATGGTTGCCCGGCAGGGATAGGAAATTAGCCCCGCAGGGGCTGGAAATAGGAGAAAAGCTACTGTTAAAATACGAGAAAACTCGCTACTTCGTATTCTTTCCGTATTTTCTTACTTTGTTGTTTCTTTTGAATGACTATCCTTGCAGTAGACAGAAAATATGAGACCAACAAACATGTTATCCAAAGTCTGATACCCTGACTAAAAAATTAAATTGTTAGAAAAATATATTTTATCGACACGACTTGTTTAAAAACAAGGATGACAACAGCCTTAGGTAGGGAAGCACAAAAATATCATATAAAAAAACGGATAAGGATATTTAAGAGCATTTGTTAATGTCAAGAATATTTTTTTTCGGAAAAAAATCATGATACCTTTCAAACGTATTTTTAAATTTTAAGTATGATGACTGACGGTCAAAAAAAAAGTACATACTAGGTGCTCAGAAAAAAAATCAAGATGTTATACCTGTTGTCTGATCTAATTTTTATAAGTGCAGATATTTTTTTTATTTCTCTATTTTTCTCTATCAATTAACTTATGAATAGCAGATTTCATATCAAAACAAGAATGATAACGTCCATTTGTAGCCTAGATTTTTTGAATAAGCTAAAAATTAGGGCAAAGTTAGATAGATAGATATAGACAGAAAGGCCTCTGAGAAATTGGTTTAATAATTGTGTTATTAATGGCGATATAATAAACCTCTGTACTACCTATCAATTACCTCATACGGGCTAGGTTGCTATCCATGACACTAAATACAGGCCCAACCACCTAGGATAACTAAGGAGAGGCAAATTTCTCCTTTTCTGCCCAAACGACCGGGTTATTAGGTTAGGTAACACGCATTTGACAACCAACTCTTTGTTTGGAATTCTTAACTATGAGTATGCATGGTAATGAGTTGCGCCTGTTTTGAGCCAAAGTATTACCCCTCCTGTAACAGTAAAGTCGCGCACCTGACATAAAAGACATAGTCTTTAGTTATGACGTGGTGTAAAGCCGATATTCGAACCTATCATCTCCCCGACGACGAGTGGATGCGCTTCGTGTTGATCCACGTTGGCGGGTTACCTGTGTACTTAGGTCGACCCTGCTGGGAAGAACTGTAATGTGTGGATGTGAATGGTACCAACCAACTACACGTAGCTCTGCTCCTGTTTCATCCTGAATTAAAATAACTATCTATACCCACTGAAGATGTCGTAAATCTTAGGCATCTACCAGGGAGAAGGGGATAATGACGATTTAATTTTAAAAATCCCTTTATTTCCTCTCAGAATTGACCAAATTATTAATTTTGAGGAAGCTTAAAATTTTGTAGGGCAGATTTTTTTCTTTCTGAGGCTAAAGGAAGATGAGTTTTCCAAGGAAAGGCACTGTAGACTAAAACCATGCTGCATCTACCAGCTAAGAAAATAACTAATTTTTGTTTTAAATTTTAACCTTGAGCGAGGAAGCCAACATGAGAGCCTCGACCAACTCATAATCGTCCACCTCGACCCTAGCGCTCTCCTTGGTTGTTCTCTTACCCACCATGAGGGTCCGCAAATTCACAACTTTGTCTTGCGTATTTCCTATCAACAGGCCCATGATCTCCTAAATAAAAAGTATTTTTTTCGTTAGTAGAAGTCAGGGATCTAAAGGGATATGACAATGGCCGATAAATTGATGTACATCTCAAAAATACCTCTTCTTGAAAAACAATTAGTGGTAACACTGAATTAACCAATTTTTATTCATAGTAATTTAAATTTATCAGAATCAAAATAAAAGCCTGCAAACCCAGGGATCTAAAGGGATAAGACAATGGCCCATAAATTGATGTTCATCCCCTATGATTCTGTAGATTAAAATTAGTGGTTAAAACGTTTGACACTCATTTTAATGAATCATCCAATATAAATTCACTAAAGTCACCAAAGTTGTTAAGCAAACGAATAAGAAAACGTCATTAAAAAACTTTGGAGACTAGTGTAATAAACAGCCCATTGTCCCCTCTTTCTCTGGTGCAAACCAGTATCACATCTGACCTGCTTCTCATTACTGAGGGCATGTGACCAGCAAACCCGCATAACTTCAGGAGATACTCGTACTTCACTAACATAATCACTTACCAAATTCTTTTCTTTCAACTTAATAAATATGAAAAAAATATTATTTCGACATATGTAGTTGTACTTTTGATTTTCATAGGGCTAAAATTTTTAACAATGTTGTAAAATATTGTGCTTATTCATTCGTTAAGACTGTAACACAGTATACTGTTACTTTCTCCCTTTATAAATTACCAGTTAAATAATTCGGAAAGTTCGGTTTATTAGCCTTAAACCACCAAAAGACATATATAATGCTTCCCTGAAGAGTACACCCTAAATTCGGATCTTTAGCTTACGACAAAAATCCTTACTTCTTTATATTCTAGGATGAAGCCGCGCTACCTTTGGACACATTTCCTTATTATTATTTAGAATATGTACCGTAGTTTTAGTATTTTCAGCCATAACTTGAAATGCATTGTCATCGATATCAGAAAATAAATCGTCATCAGAAGTTCTCTAAAACAATAGAAGATCTAATGATTTGATTGAAATTTCAATTAAACTGTTAAAAAACTAGGACGAAAATGCTCATAAAATCATAGCTCTGGTACGGTAAGACAAACGAACATTAACTTCTGTAGAGTGTCAGAACTGAATAAGCAGAATATTAATGCACAAGTCTAAACAAAATTGTAAGTAAATGGGGGAGGCATAAGTGACACTTTTTAAAACCAAAACTAAAAGTCAAAGGAACTCAACTAAATAAAGAGTTACAGCACTGCGATTTGACATGGCAGTTGCTATCTCGCCAAATTCAAAAAAAGAGACCAAAAACTATCTGAACCAAAAAATGTAAAAATATTGTCTTGTCCAAAAGACTAAAATTTAGCGAAGCCTCAAAATGTTTTCAAATGTCCTCAAATCTTAAATTACCAGTTATAAAGAACATAATAATGAATTGTAAATCTTACGTCTTCATTTTGAAACAAAGCTCTTCTTTTGGGACTCGACCCGCGTGTCCGCCTTCCTAGTAGCGGGGAATCATCTGTCAGTTGGTTGCTTGAGGCACCGTAAAAACTCTTTGTGTCCACTACTCTGCTCTTTGCTCCTTCGCTGAATGATTTCCTTGTTGGAATTTTCTTCAATTTGGGATCTTCGGGTGTTTTGTTTTTTAGGCGTTCGTTGGTCAATACAGATCTGTTTTCTCCTTAATTTAAATCATTTTTAATAATTTATAGGTATTTTGTAATAAAAAAGACTAGTAGCTTTACCCTATGACTTAGTGAACATTTTCAAACAACCTAAATCCTGCCCTTAACCGATTCTAGGCTTTCCTGAAATTTTTTGAATGATCAGTTTAGCTGTATAGAGCTAGACAGACGCATACACAGGCAGTTTTGATTTGCAGTTACATAAGTATATTTTAGGATTGAGCAATCAACATTTAATTCTATTATTTCATTATTAAGTAGCATAGTCGTACGTTTGCCTACGTCAAATTACTTATTGATTTGCGGACTTGAAAATTCATAAAATTAGAGTTGCTATCTAACTAGACTTGCTAACTAATAATATTTTTTTCTAAAAATACTTTTTCCTCCTTTTTTGTTTCCTTGATGAAATATGGAGAGATCTAAAGTAATAAGACAATGGCCGATAAATTAATGTACATCCCCAATGTTAATACACAATTGTAGATTGCAATTAGTGTTGAAACGTTTGAACACCTAACTTATGAATCAACCAATCAAAATTTGAAAATTCACTAGGTAAAGCTTAAAAGTTGTTGAGACAACGAATAAGAAAACGTTATTTTAAAACGTTGGGGACTAGTGTAATAAACAGCCTGACCTGTGTAATCACCTTCGACAGCTTTGTGTACAGACTTTTTATTCTCCTTATCTTCCTCGCGACTAGTTTTATATTGGTCCAATATTATTATATCGTCGTCCTTCGAATCCATATCATCTTGTCTTTGGTTTCTTCTAATTTTCATTTTAGGACCAGTTTCCTCTTGTCTGGGATTATCTCTCTGTTTATTGTTATCACCAGCTGAATCTTTTTCATCAGTGTTGTCGTGGAAGTTAAGCCGTCGTTTCTTTGAATTATCTGTTGCACGTAAAGAAGGATCCTTCAATTGTCTTCGCTTTTCTTTTTCTATAATATCAATAATAGTTGAAACTTTTTCTATTCCAGTTTAATGATATAATGGGAGGAACTGACTTCAACAAAGCATTCAATAATGACGTCTGCAGACGAATTGTAGGTGAAATGTATACACCCCAAAGCTACAATAAGGGAGGTGGAGAATGATATGCCCCCCCCCCCCCCCATTAACACAACTAATGGAGTGTCTAGTTAAGTCACGCACCCCATTGAAATTCAGGTAGGGTTATATAAAAAAGTGAAGCGGTTGGTTTTTTTTAACACTCTTTAAGAAGGCATGTTAGCAGGCCAAAGGGGACCTGGCGTTGGAAAATGGACAAAAACCTGTAGGTTGCAAACCTGACCTGGTAGGACGTAGAGGATACGGCCCACTACGGAAGAGAATGAAGAGCTTTGTCAAATCCGTATGCTCATCAATGGAGTGAAAAGCGAAAGAAAGAATAATTCAAATCCCCCCTCCCCTTAGAAGTACCAGTAAATAAGATCTAGATACATACTCTCTGAATCGGCCAACAGGAAAAAAGTATAAGTTCAATCTCGCCATATTATTAGTTAGAAATTGTACAGATTTCAGGTATTTGAATAAGTTGACCTGCCGAGTATCTGGCCAGAGGAATATCATCGTCCTCTGTATCAGTTCCAGAAATATCTGCAGACAATATTTTTGAAAGCAAAGCTGAGCGCGATTTTTCATTTTTATCCTCCGCCATAATTATCTGAAAGAAAATGCTTAAAAATATTATACTTATTACCTACAACCTATGTAAAAAATATATAGCTCGTACATAAAATAACAGGAGAAAAATCCCCTAGTTATTTATTCTCTTACAACTAAAAATTTTTAGGCTGTGTATTTGAAATGTTTTTAGAAGAATGTGAAATTGGGGGATGGGGTAAACCCTATTGGGAACTTGGATACTTCATCTTTCATTATCCCTTCCCTTCCTCATTTACTCAGTATAAAGTAGGGATAGAAGGAGGGGGGGGGGGGGTAAAGCAACCATCTTGTTATCAATGCGCAAATGGCACTCAGAATCCGAATTTCAGGATGAAATTTGGAATGAGTAATCCTTGGTAGGTCTATTTTCCTTAAATCGAATAAAAAGTAGGAAACCCCCCCTTTTCCTATAAAATATTGCAAAAACATTTTTGCATAAAATTTTGGGGAAAACGGTTAGATTTAACCACTAATCTTACAAAAATAATTCAAAAAAAAATTAAATAATAAAGATTTATTGTAATGATGATCACAGATGCAATGTAGAAAAATGCAGAAAGATATAATATAAGATATGTGAGAAAATATAGAATAAAAATTAATATTTGATTTACAATATAACAATAACAGATTACATTCAGTATAAGTAAAGAAAGATAAGCTCTAGGTAAGTAAAAACAACTGACCCTAAATCATTTTTTCAAGTATGGCTTCCAAACCGCTTAATATCCGCTGGATTAGAACCGGTTCTCAGGAATACTGAAAATCATGTGTAGCAACGTGATACAGACAATTTTTCACAAATGTTAAAATAAAAATAGTACCAGTTTTGTTATACCGTGCCTTCGGCCCCTTGAAAAGAACTGGTTTAAATCTTATAATTTATCATTTTAATATCCTCGGAAAGCTAAATATAATACGATACATTTCAATAAAGATAAACTTAATCAGAAATATGAGAAATTGATTAATAAATGCAGAATTACAATTATAAAAAATATATATATTAATACAACGATTAAATATCTAAATATTATTTTATATACAGGGTGAGTCAGAAAAAAATGAGTTTTCCGATTTTCTGATACAACCAGTAGGAATATGGAAAAAACAATTATAGGTTCTTGTTCTCTATAAAAATATACATTAAACTTAGAAAAGGTGTTTTTGAATATCTCTGAAAACAACGGCGCTTTTTAGAGCATAAAGATTTCAAAAAGTGTGTGTGATGACTTTTTCGGTCATTATTTTGTACTTTTTAGGTAGATTTTTTTTATAATAAAAAATGTCTACCATTCTAAACAGATAAACAAACATATTTTTTTGTTTATTAAAACTTTTATTCAACAGATTGTAAATATTTAACATCTTAAAATGCAATTTATTTAAATTAAATTATAACATTATAAATCAAACGTTTTGTTGTAATCTATTGTTAAGATTCAATACCCCATGACTGGAAAACAAGCTAATGACCGGAAATATTTCATCTTGTTGCTTTAATTCCTCCCCCCTCTTCTGAATTTCCTCTATATTTGGTGCAAGACTGGATTTAATCTCCAAAATATCCGCCCACTTTTGACAAATTATACTTGTGTGTTATAATCCATCATAATAACTTCATTTAAAAGGTTTCTAAAAGGCATTTTTATTTTAAAAATTCAAACCTTGATAACTTTTTTATCTTAAGAGATTTTTTTGTCAAATAAAAAGTTTTTTTTTTCTTTTTACTTTAAGCTACGTTATTAGGATAGAAAAACCCATGCATCACAATCAAGAAATATGAAAAAATAACAAATTACAGTAATCTAAAAATGCTTTTGTGAGGAGCCAAAAAGCATTTCACCTTTAAAACTCATTAAAGTACTTTTCATAGACCTTTTTCTAAATAAATATTGAAATTTTAAGATTTTTTTTTACAAAATAGATGAGTTATTTAATTTTTCTTGATCAACATTTTTCACACAAGGCATTTTTTGACACCATACACCTATCATAGAGGCCGCATTTTTAGAGATAATAAAAAACACCGTTAACAAGTTTGATGTGCTTTTGTACAGAGAACAAGGACATATAATTATTTTTCTGTATTCCTTCTGGTTGTTTCTGAAAATCAAAAAACTCAGTTTTTTCTGACTCACCCTGTATATCTAAAATTTCATCAATAAATGTCTTTAAAATTTTCCATTTTGTTGTTTTCTTATTCTAAAAATACTAGGTATTTAAAATAAGTACTCATATTTTGTGACATATGAAGGAGATTTGTAAACAAATGAAAATAAAAATGGATATAGAATACGTGGATATTTTGTGAAATTCTTGCATACCCTAATAAAATGTTTCTCCCCGCTGGCTAATATATCCCAGATCCTCGCACCGTGCCTTATGGCTTTACCCCCTCCCCTGACAATAAAGAAACGTATTGACTAATATCTGAGGACTATATTAGCAATTTGAATTGAGGTAAAAAATTCCCCTGACACAATATCCACGATTTCTATATCCATCAAATCACAACACATAATCTTGTAAATTAAGTGCAAGTATATAAAAATAAGTACAATATAGAAATAACTAGCGGCTACGCCCCTAGAGGCCTCTAGGGGCACTTGAGGAGGAGAGAGTCGAATTTAGTAATTCAATTTCTTATTTTAGATTTTAAAAGAAAAAGTAAAAAAAATTTACGTTTGATGTTTGTTTTTCGTTGAACTCTCTTTCTAAAATTGAGACATTTTAAAAAAAATTTAATTTCTCTAGGGAGGGTGGTGGTACCCTCCCCCAAAATAGTTATAAACCTTCCAGGGACATATGAGAATCTACCCTGTTAAGGAGAACCCGATCGGTTCAGTGGTTAGCGAGATCCTTCGCTACAAACAAACAAACAGACAGACAGACAAACAAACAGACAGACATCGTTCTACTTTGTATTATAGATAACAAACTGAAAACTTTCAAAACAAACAGGGGTGTACCTATATTCTTTCATTTCATTTTTTTCCATAGCTGCAAAATATATTTCATCCCCTTCCCCCCCCTATTTTTTTCCCCAACACAATAGAAAAACTGTTTTCAGTAGGTACTCATTTTATTTTATTCATTTTTATTACCCCTCTCACTTATTTTTCTAGCTTATTCCCTTAGGAGGAAATTTTTTTTAAAAATGTTTTCAAAACTCTTTATTTTTCCTCCCCTTTCATTTATCTCTTTATCCTAACCCCGGCCCCCCCCCCCCCTATTTAGCAGGGTGCCCCTTGCAGAATATAAACCACTGGAAACGTATCTAACAAAATTAAAGTTAATATGGTTTTATCATTTTATATAATAGCTGCTTAATTGCCTTTTATAGATCTTATAAATTATAAATATTAACAAGTTTTTTTTTTATAACTGGAAATAAATACTTCTGCAAACATAAGAATTTGAAAAAGTGCTGTGATATTCAACATATTGAAAAAAAGATTAATGAAAAAGGATACCTAAAAGTAACTAAAGATGGTAAAAAGAGCGTTTCAATTTTTAATTGGATCTCGTAATCAAGGTATAAAAGATACTTAAAACACCAGCAGATACTCTGCTTCCTGAAAACAGGTTTTAAGGCACAATTTGATGAATATTGATAATATTTGTATGATTCTTTTGTTCAGATAAAAAAAAAAAAAGTTTATGGTGGTTTTCAAGCAGTCACGCGTTAATAAATTCATATTTTTTTTTATTTGGCTTCGCACTAAGTACCTTTCAAAAAAGCTTTCTACGGCATGGCTCAGTATCATTCTTACTTTGACAACGAGATTTCTATAAAAAAAAACTTTGCATGTAGATTTGACAATGAGATTCATCTGTAAATCTGTAAATGGAAATAAGTACTTTTCCAGATTTGATAGAACATATCATAATAAGATTAGATCTTCTAGATCAGTTTAATTCTCCTTTTTCTGTTCCGTGACTGGTACAGGTTGACAATTTCCATACAATACCGAGCATATCAACTTTTCCAGGCCGGCATACGGGTCCCAGTCAGCCTTAAATAGATTGAAAGGTTTATTATTTATTCAAAACCTCATTTTAGCTCTGAGATTTAAATTAAAAATTGCTGACAATAAGCCGAAAAATAATAGATTTTTTCCAAGTTTCTTTATGATTTCTTTCATGCATAAAAAATCAAAAGACTTAACTTTCCCTGACAAACACATAAAAACAGGAAGGAAGGGGACAATAGGCTGTTAATTACACTAGACCCCAAAGTTTTTAATAACGTTTTCTTATTTGTTGGCTTAACAACTTTGGGGACTTGAATGAATTTTTATTGGTTGATTCATTAATGTGAGTGTCCAAACGTTTCAACCAATAAATATAATTTACAGAAATGGGAATTTTGGGGATGTATTTATCGGCCATTGTCTTAAACTCTTTAGATCACTGCATAAAAAAAATTTTGCTTTAAAAAAAAAATTACCGCTGTGAATATTATTGTAATGATTCTAAGGGCAACAGTGAAGACTACCAGGATACAGTAGAGTTCAGTTACACTTACAGGTAGCAGTTCATACAAAGTCTAAAATATCATAAATCAGGTTATATACAATTTTATAAACCAACTTTTTTCGTTCATAATAAAAAAATAAAATTAGATTCAACTTTTTTATTTTGTTTATTGCGTTAAAATTAGTAGAATTTATCTGTCATTTTGCCTAAATATTTTTACCCATCTTTTTACAAAAATAATTTATTATGAATGTAACTAAATAATAGTACTTATGTCTTTTCAAACATTTGTCTAACAAAATGAATAAAATTACCTGAACTTGGAAGAGGACAGCCGCGATGATCATTGTCTTAGTTGCTTGATTTGGGACCTGCATTTAAAAAAAATATGCTTTTTTGGAAAATGATGTACAATATCATGTTCAAGTTATACAAATTATTAATTGTGCTAAAATTGTGCTAATTGGATAAAAAATTTAGTTTAATACAAGGCGAATTATGTACAAAATAAAAAATAAGAAGGGAAATGGTTCTTACCCTGAAACCGGTTTTAAGACCATTTATAATTCCAACCTCCAGGTACTTGACAAACATGAAACCGCTGGACTTAATGATTCCAATGACGATAGGGTAGATGAAGTAGTTTCCACCAGTAACCTTGTTGGCTCCGTCGATACCAGACAGTACAAGGCCTTTTATGGGATTAAAGATATTTAAAAATCATAAAGGAAAGATGAACAAATCTAAAGATGACTGCAATGGGAGTATCTAATCACTTTCTTTATCATAAAAAAACAGAAGTGAAGTCTGATTGAAAATATCATATTACGACTATTTAGCTTTAGAAGAATAAGGACGACAAAAATATATTATTTTACTACAACCAAGTTGCCTTGCAATGTACTTTACAAGAAGATTTCCTTATATTTCATTTAATTCTGAATGCCTTAGCAATTAATGCAATGGCTTATTTAAAACAAAAAAAGGTACTTTTATTAAACAAAAAATGTTTTCTTACCTAATCTTTGCCAGTCTTGAAGAATTAAAAAGATGTACTGAAGGCGAAGCGTCTTAAATAATGTAAAGGCCATATCTAGAGGACAGTAGAACATGAGGTACCAGGAGGCCAGGGATGTGTACAGCTGTGGTCCTGCCATCAGGAAGCTTAATACTGGCTCCCCCTGAACTATGGCCGCCAGAATACCCCCAGGATAAATATACAACATTCCTGAAACATTATTTTGTTTGTAAAAAATAACATTTCATAAATTTTTCTTATTATTCCTTTAATAAAACGCGACACTTAGCGCATCCGCTCGTCGTCGGGAAAATAATAGGTTCGAATCTTAGCTCCATAACGCGTCATAACTAAAGAAGTTTAAAATAGTTGCTGTGTCAGATTCGTGATATTAATAGTTAGAGATGGGGAAAATGTCTTGGCCCAAAAAGACACAAATCATTACAAAGCACAGTTAAGACTTTCAGAAAAGTGTTGTGCAATCAAAAGGTTTGTTGTCTGTAGTATATTTGACCGCGTAATCATGCCCTTCATCATTAGCAAGATTTGGTAAAAAGATACCTCATTTTGTGAATACCGTCAACTAGATATTATTCAAGTTGTTATTTATTTAATTGACAAAATAATATTGACTTCAAGTACGTAATTACATAAAGCACATTAAGAAATGTTTTATTAGTCCCTCATATTAGAACACTACATCCTTGAGAAAAAAAGGCAGAAATTTGTAAATGGCATGCCGTAATCCATGATATTAAGTGTGCCTTTTCTATAATTTGCCATTGTAAAATATATGTACCTACCAATAAATAGACAGGATAGAGGATTGTCTCTTGAAACTTCGTGCCATTTGGTTCCTAAAATAATGTATTTAAAAAAAAACATTCATAATATACCTAGACATACACACAATTATAAAAAAATATATATATCTTTTAGCAAAAGTTTAGAAAAGAAACAGCTAAAAAACAGTCCTAACTATCTATTTATGTTATTGTTAATCTACCAATATCAGACTTCTATCTTACTTAGCAGCTGAGAAAATCCCAACTATGTTAGAACACTAAGATCCACGGACGTACAGACATACTCTAATCATAACAAAGCTGCGTAATCCGATTATAACAATTCTCACCTAAAGTGTTTCTAAGCGCCACAGACATAAGAACCGCATGCGGCACCCACAAATACGGAAATATAGGCACAGACACAATCAAATTGGTCAAAGCGTCAAGTTTCAGCTCCATTTTAAATATTCACTGTATTATTTTATATGTGTACTATAGTTGTTCTCGTGTGCTATTTCAGATTACAACTAAAACTTATATTTGTATAGATTATTAGTTACAGATGTTTTATATTCCCCACAAATTATATGATTCTTGATTTTTCAGTTATTATAAATAACTAACCGTATTGTAAATAAAGCTTGTTTATTATATTGTCAAAATGTATGTCACAGTTTTGTTTTAGATATGTACTTAGCTTATTATTTGTTGTAAATAGCTTAGCTAGTTTGAGGTAGTAGTTAACTTAAATGCATTTTGTTTCTGTCTTTTTCTGAAAATAATATAAAGGTTGTTTCAGGTACATGTAGAGTCAAGTTTGAAAAAAAAATGAAAAAAATGCAACAATAACATATTCCAGTGTGGCTTCAAAACCGATTAATATCAGCTGGTTTAGAACCGGTACTAAGCCATACTGAAAAATCATGTATCGTATCGTATTAAATCTAATTTTCTACGAATATTAAAAATGTACCATCATAATTTCAAAACCAGTTTTGATACCCCGTGCCTTCGGCATCTCAGGGCTAACAAAACTGGTTTTAATCTTATAATAGTACATTTTATATCCGCGGAAAGCTGTTTATAATACGATTCGATAAATAACTATTATGTCGTCAAAACTCAAATCTGACTAGAAAAATCTAAAAAAATTTTGAGCAAAAATCAGGATTGAAGCTTGTCGTCGCTTAGGATTATTTCTTTTGTCACGACTTCAGTGTCTTCTTTCTTGGCATTGTCAACTGTTGCATCATGTCGTCCTGTCGGGCTAACAACATCTTTAACTTCTGTGTTTGTGTCAATGACTTCTGTAGTTTTAGGTTTAGATTGAATTGTTTCAGTACTGTTAATATTCTCAGAGTCATCATCATCACTATCACCGGAACTGGAAGACTCTTCAGTGCTGGACTCCTCAGAGCTCTCACTCTCCTCACTACTCTCATCCTCACTCTCCTGCTCGCTATCATCATCAGAATCTAGTTCAACTTTGTTGATCTTTTTAGTGATAGCATCAATGCCAAGCTTATTCTCTTCCTCCTCTTGTTGTTCTTTGAGTGTAAGTATAGCAGCATGCTCCAGCTCATCAAGTTCCAAAGAAACATCGGACTTTGTGATTCCTAAATCATAACATATTGTATCAAAATTTAAAATTCAACTTAATTTGATATGTATAATTATATTAAAAGTAACAGGATGTCTATAAGGATCTTGTTAACCGCTAGACTGATATAATTTACCTATACAATGACGCTTCTCATAGGCAGGGAAGGCTTCAAATATTGGGGGGGGGGGGGGGGTATGGTACCCTCCCTAGTATGGTACCAAGTGAAATAACCCATTGAAAATATACCCCCTCCGCTAATTTTTTTCTACTTTTTTTTCAAACCTAAAGTAAAGGTGCGTAACCGCTAGTTATGTTTGAAGTGTCAAACTCAGAAATGCTTTTTTTTGTCCATGACGAAAATGTTATTCCAGTATCGCTTCGAAATCGATTAATATATGGTGGATTAGAAACGGTTTTCAGCCATACTAAAAAATTATTTATAGCATCGAATCATATCCAGTTTTCTACGAATATAAAACTGGTTTCAATTTTACAATTGTACATACATTGTTATATCCGCGGAGAGCTGTTTATAAATAACTATGTATTACCTTTGACAACAGACTGGAGAGCATCATTGAGAGATTGTAGATGGGATTCTGGAATTGTTTGCACCCAAACCAAGTAATCCTAAAAGAATCAAGTTTTTCTAAAATTGGTTGTTTTTCCCGGGATTGAATTCGTTTTAAATCAATCCGCCAATATCTAAATTTAAATTGGGTTACCGACTTATTAACTCTAATTAACTCTTTGTCAGTTGAAAATGGTATATATAATAATTCTCAAACGTAAAACATTAGTTTTATGTATAAAGGGTGTTAAAAAAAAACAATCGCTATTTAAAACATCATACCTAAGTACTTCAAATCTTGAAGTTAGACCCATAATATTTTGAGTAAAGACCTTTCTATAGACACCTTAACCAGATTTCTAAATCAATCCTTGCAAATTTGGCATCACAAAGCCAGACCCATCAAAGATTGAGACATGACGCCTTTTTCTATTTTTAGTTCTCGATGTTTGCTAGGGCGTTCTTTTATTTGCCAAATTGGTTAGGATTGTGTTGAAAACCTAGTTAAGCTGACTACAGGAAGGTCTTTACATGCCCCATTCAAAGCTCTATACATTATGGGGTCTATCTAAAATTTTTCAAGTACTTAAGACCGTTTGTTCTCTTTAGAAATAGACAAATTTGTCTTAATTTGTAATAAAATATTCACTTTTATGGTAGAGTAAATTTCTCTTCAAGGGCTATGACCCGAGCTGTAGTGCTCTGGAAAGTTGAGTAGATTTAAAATTCATTATTGTTTATTAAGGACCAAAACTGTAAGATTTATATTGAAAAAAGTGAAGCAATTGGTTTTTTTTGAACACCCTTTAATTAAGATTACACACCCCTCCTCAACCGAACTTTATATTAAAAAAATGTCCCGAACATTCGGACAATGGGGCGTTTAAATAGGACCTAGTGGTAGTTAGAATCAGCTGAGAACAAAATCCTAGCCGTTCTTTCTTGCCAGATATGGCCATTTTAAGATTTTAGTCAAATTACACTAAATAACCTGATAAAAATAGTGGGACAGCCCCAAAATAGAGAAGCTTTGCTCCTCTGACCAAACTGACTGCCTGGAGTTCCTACCAGGAAGTGCCATATTGTGTTAACACAAGTTGGGATTCGAACCCATTCCCAAAACTATCCAATGTGGAATAGCTGTATATTACAGCATGACGACAGTAATTTGTCTATAAGGCTTGGGCAATGGATGCCCCTCTGGATACCCTCTGCTAATCCTGGCAGTAATTGGTGATCAGTAGGGTCAGCTCCTTGTTGGACTTGTACCTGGGGTTCCCCACAGATAGGCCTCTGCGCAGAAAGTGGTCTTGACCACCATCTCTGTCTTCGGGGTTAGTTTGATTTTTCTGGGCCTTCCCCAGGCTTGGCAGGGCTGGGGCCACTGGCTTAATAGGAGTGGTGGCAACCGTGGCTTCTCTCCCAACTAATCTATACCATCAGCTTGGGTCCATCAAACAGTAACTGTGTCCCCCAACTCCATCAGAAAGAACCCTCCCAGGTTCAGGGTATGGTTCAAGATGCACACCAGCATCTTGCAACCTAAGCCTAGGTATGCAGCCCACCACCTGCAGCTATCCTTCCATGGCAGGTGTGCTGATCTGGGATTGGCAGGGGAGCATCTCATCTTAGCTCTACCCTGATCTTGATCCTCCAGGAGATCATGGTGGTGTGCTTCTTGAATTATGCCCTAAACCTGGAAGGGTTCTTTCTGAGGGAGTTGGGGGACACAGGTACTGTTTGATGGAGATGATGGTATGGATCAGTTGGGAGAGTAGCCATGGTTGCCCCCACTCCCATTAAGCCAGTGGCCCCAGCCCTGTCAAGCCTGGGGAAGGCCCTGAGCCCCTACCACCACCAGCGACCAAAGACAAGATAACTGTCTGGCCAAGGCAGCTCTCATGAGGCCACTGTCAGCCACAGCCATTGTCCCCATTTGTTTAGAGCTGACCGATGACCAGGATATGGGTAGCATGGAGTTGCTGGCCATTCCTATCAAGGTGAAACTAGAAAATTGGACAGGGGCTATTCTATTCACTGTTATGGTGTTCAACGTGCCTCAAGGAGGCGCGAATTGGATAGGGTTGGATTTACACATCAAACTGCCACCCAGGACAGAGATCCATTGCTCGAGCCCTATATACAAATTACTGTCGTCATGCTGTAATATACAGCTATTCCATGTTGGATAGTTTTGGGAATGGGTTCGAATCCACACTTGTGTTAACACATTAAAGCACTTCCTGTTAAGAACTCCAGGCAGTCAGTTTGGTCAGAGGAGCAAAGCTACTCTATTTTGGGGCTCTTCCATTACAATTACACTAAAATATTCAAAGAAGAGTGAAGTTTGTATCAGGTTATTTAGTGTTATTTGACTAAAATCTTAAAATGGCCATATCTGGCAAGAAACAACGGCTAGGATTTGGTTCTCAACTGATTCTAACTACCACTAGGCCTTATTTGAACGCCCAATTGTCCGAATGTTTGGGACATTTTTTTTAATATAAAGTTCGTTTGAGGAGGGGTGTGATTATTCTTTTAATATAAAACAATAGAGGGAAAAGGGTTAAATAACTTGTATGCCTCCTTCCCTAGGATCTTGTGGTGTGCAGACTCTCAATTGGGTCTTTGAAAATCAAAGAATAGCGTCGAGAATATTAACACAGACAAGCCGCTACAAAACAGCTGGCAATTTGATAGTAAACGAAAAAGGTCCCCAACAGGGGGATCCAGGTAGATATCTGGTTATGCATCTTTACAATAAAATTGATGAAACCAAGTTACTTGCCTGAATGTATAGTTGAGAAAATATGTGATAGCCTTCAGTTTCACCAAAGCTTTTCAAAGTTTTTATCAGGCTTTTTATTACGGCAACCTAGATAAGTAATAACGTAGGTATGTATTACAAAAAGATTCATATTAAAATATTTTTGTTTAAAACAAGGATGACAACATCCATAAAAGCGAAGCTCTAAAACGGTTAGACAAACGAACATTAATACTTGAAGAGTATCAGAACTAATAATCAGATATTGTTTAAGGACATACTTAAATTTTGAGGACTTGATTATAGAGATACTTCGCTTATAACAATGTACTTTGTTGTCCTAGGAATCAGTATTCCAAAAATCAGATCAATCGGATAATTTTATCACATACAAATTTGTTGTTGAAAAAGTTAAAAATCAACATGTTCAAAATGAACGTACAGACATTCTGGTAACGATTATAGAGTTGCTACGCTTTCTAAATCGTACCTAACTATTACAGGAATCATCATGCAAAGTTTGAAATCGATAGGACAATTCTAACATGCCTAAATTAACGAAGAAAGCTGTCCGTGTGTTACGGACGCACGGACCGACCCTAATTATAGAAAAGCTTCGGTTTTAATAACATTAAAATGATTAGTCAGTCTAGAAAAAGGTTTGAATGAGAAAAAGAAGTAAACAAACATTTATAACTTTAACTTTATAGTTTTCAAAATTGACTACTAAGTGAAAAACTACAGTATCCTTCTAGGTATTTAAATTAGTCAAGTTTTTTTGGTTGGAGCTTAAAATTTCAATTACTACTGAACTGAATGAGTTTTCTTTTTTAAGAATGCTTACATAGGTCACAGGATAGTTTTAAGCTAGATCTATATTTTTATATTTATCCTTTGGATTGTTTCAGGCTATTTGTATGTTACCATCTTATAAGGTTGAATATATTCTAGGGGCGCAACCGCTAATAATACTAAAATTTGATAAATTAAGCTTACCTTTCCAATTTTGAGGATATTAATAACATCTCTCCAGATTAGAAGTGATAGTTCCCAATGTCTGTATAATGGGTAAATCAGTGACCTAGACAAATAAAATCTATGTATGGTAAACTGCAATCATATCTCCGGGGGGTTTTTACACCCCTAAATTCTAATCAAAAACGAGTTAGTAGTAAAACCTCTACCAGTACTGCCATGTACTAAAAGAGGTGTACTAAGCTCTACTATCCTTGTACCATAAACTCGTATTCATACCTTATCCAACACTAGCGGCTTCGCCCCTAGCCTCTAGGGGCTTTGCCCCAAGAGGTTTAATCAAACTAATTTTTCGTGTTTTAGATTTTAAAGAAAATTTTTTGGGGGGGGATTTTTTTTTGGAGGGGGGGTAGTAGACCCCACTATTTTAATTTTAGTTTTAAAAAGAATTTTTTTTTTGGGGGGGGGGTTAGGGGTCCCACCCCCAAGAAAATAGTTATAAACCTTCACGGGACCTATGAGAAGCTACCCTGTAAAGGAGAACCCAATCGGTTCAGCGGTTAGCGAGATCCTTCGCTACCAACAGACAAACAGACAGACAGACATCGTTCTACTTTGTATTATAGATTATTATCATAAATTGTATATCGATAGTTAAATTACTGAAATACATTCATACATACAAAATAATTGCATATCTAGCTTTTACTCTATCATCATTGAGAGAAAACCAAATATATGTTATTAATTTAGGGTTGGCAATCCGTCCAATTAATGAACCGGATTCGGATTCTTACATAAATCCGCCCAAAAATGAAACGGATTAATCCGTGGATTCCGGATTCTTATTTTTTTTGACTGATTCCATATTTTCGGATCCCGGATTGCGGATTCTAGCAATATTTTAAAAGGCCTTCATAAATAAATTGAGATATTAAACTTTATCTAGCTCTGCGTTTTTTCATATTTTCACAGTAGCTTTTCTTCTATTTCTAGACCCTACAGCGGCCATTTTCTAACTTTTACTCAACCTAACCTAATTTTGTTAAAATTTAAAATATAGGTATATTTGGACCAAAAAAACTCGAGACGCTAATTTTAACCTAACAGTTAACAATCCGAAATTAAAATAACGGAATGCGAATTCGGATTTTGTATTCAAAAATAATCCAAAAATTGAACGGATTACGGATTCGGATTGCCAACCCTAGTTATTATCTATAATACAAAGTAGAACGATGTCTGTCTGTCCGTCTGTCTGTCCCTTAAGATCTTGGTAACCACTGAACCGATCGGATTCTACTCTTCAGGGAATATACCTACTGGTCCTGTGGTGGTTTTAGGCTATTTTCGTGGGGGGTGGGACACCCTTAACCCCCCCAAAAATAAAAAAATCCCCCCCCCCCCAATTTTTTCCTTTATTTTTTTTTCTTGCGTAATACCTATTTTTCCACAATTTTTTTTTCTTATGGGGAAGTTAGTTCACATAAAACTATTAAATTTCCTCTTGGGGCAAAGCCCCTAGAGGCTAGGGGCGAAGCCGCTAGTACTTATATAAAAGATTAAATACAAAGATTTATTTTAAAAATACAAAAGGAGGGCGGGGTTACCAGCAATTTTATTTTGTGTGAGATTCTCCCTTGGTTTTAGAGATAATTGAGTGAAACCTTTTATGGTCAGTTATTTAGTACCTCAACCAGGTGTACCTTAAATAAAAAAAACTGCCGCGAGACCGCCGCTCCCGCCGATAACCACTGTTTTCCGCGCATAAATCATAATTTAACAAACTTTATGCTTTTGTTCAAAAAGACATAAAAAAAAAATTCTTACCTTCGAATACAAGTTCTGACAACATCTTTGATTGACTTATGCTTGGTACACGCCGACAATGTTGCTGACAGCTTGGCAACACACCACCCTGACTCACAACCAGCCTCCTCATCCCCCTCGCGGATACGTTCATCATAACACTGGGCGTACAAGAAATCCAGCAATGTTAGAAACACCGGGATCCTCTCCTTTTCTCTGAGGCTGTATGTCCGCCTGGGAAGTGCTAGCATAGCCTCCTGTTCTTCCTTGTTAAACGCTAGGCTGGGATGCTTGGGGTCGATACTTTTCTGATTGGATAATAAAGTTTCCCAACTGGTTTTGCAACTAGAAAAAAAACTGTATGAAAATATACTATTTCAATTTATTCAAAAGTAAAAGAGACAAGTCTATTCTATAGCAGTATCATGTAATATCAAAGGGAGATGTGAAGTGCAATATATGTAAACAACTTTGAGCATTGGAAAAGGTTGACAGTTGTTACTTAACCATTATTGTGTTCAGAGTAAAACAATAGAGGGGGGGAGGGGTTAAATATTTGAATGCCCCCCTTCACGAGGAACCTGTGCCAACTTTCAATTGTGTCTTTGAAAAATCAACCAATAGCGTCGGTAATATTAACACAGCCAAGTCGCTAAAAGAGCAGAAATCAGTTTGCTAGCAGACGAAAAAGGTCCACAACAGGGGGATCAAGGTAGTTGTTTGAAAAACAATTTATGTAATATATCTATAATACAAAGTAGAACGATGTCTGTCTGTTTGTGTGTGTTTGTTTGTCTGTTTGTTTGTAGCGAAGGATCTCGCTAACCGCTGAACCGATCGGGTTCTCCTTTACAGGGTAGCTTCTCATAGGTCCCGGGAAGGTTTATAACTATTTTCTCGGGGGGTGGGAGACCCCCAACCCCCCCAAAAATGAAAAATACCCCAAAAAAAAAAAAAATTTCTTTTTTAAAACTAAAATTAAAATAGTGGGGTCGACTAACCCCCCCCCCCAAAAAAAAAAAAAAAAAAATTCCCCCCCCCAAAATTTTTTATTTTATTTTAAATCTAAATACGAAAAATTGGTTTGATCAAACCTCTTGGGGCAAAGCCCCTAGAGGCTAGGGGCGAAGCCGCTAGTTTTCTATAAAGAATTAAAAATATAAATGGATATTATTGTTTTCTTACTTAATAATATTTTCTATTTCTGCAGATTCATAGAGATCACACAAATAATGATCACCACTGAAATCTGAATCTTCTAAATTTTCTCGCTCCAATCTTCTTTCACTAAAATAGTTGTATAATTTTTTAAATATTTAATAGAAATATCTTAAACAACCAGTGGCGTACACAGTGATTTATCAGGGGGTGTGTAAAAAAAGAAGGCAATTATTACTAATATCTCGTTTTTTTTGGGGGGGGGTGTTGACTCTCCCCTACATACCTCTTCCGTACGCCACTATATATGTAGAACAAATATATTTTGATATTTTACTGAGGCTCTTTCCTGCCAAAGACTTATTCCCATATAGAAACCCTTTATTTACAAAAATTAAGTTGTGTTGACTATAATGTTCTCCTGAAATCAGATGTTAATAAAACATTGGATATCAGACTTGTATGGCAAATCTGAGCTTCTTAATCTATGTTAGCTAAATTGTCGTCAATATAGGTTGCTAACAGAGAACTCCCTTATTAGTCGGTTCGTTCATCTAGTAGGATGGGAGGGTATGGGGTGCATGGGTAAAAGGAATTTTTTTTAGCCCGCTGTCTGTTTCACCTTATTAGAAAACATGAAAATTTCGTGTAAGATCCAAGTAATAATACATCCATTAAAATTGCATATGTTCTAATCAATGGAACAAAACAGTAAGATGTTATTAAGAATGGTTTAATAGACATCTAATAGGCATGTACCAGTACCTTAATGTTTTATTATCAGGATTTTTAACATCCAGAATCTGTCCAAACTCGTCCATGAGGTCCTTGAATACCCCGGTCTTGGCAAAGTTGAATCCGTATCCGTAGAGGGAGATGTCTTCGCCGCTTTGAATTAGAGTGCTCTCGTCAGTTGGAAAAGTCTAAATAAATATGTTTTTTTTTCTTCTGACCTGACAATAGGCAGGTTTTAAGGTATTTTACATATTATGAAAGTCAAAAAGGAACAAAAATGGTACGGTTTGCCTAAAACGAAATAATCTAAATTTAAATATTTTCATTGTTATATCATGTTTTTGCTACTTAACCTGATATAAAATATTAGATGAAATATATCTAGCAGTGTGGACAACTTCTAACTACAAATCCTCTCCCTCCCAGTAGCAGTGATTTTTAAGAGGTGTATGTTCTGCAAAAGATTCATTTTTTTCCTGCTACAAAATATTTAATTTTTCCCCTTCATTTTCATGTTTTCATTACTCTTTATTTTATCCTTATTTCCCCACTTCCAACATCCCCCCCCCCCCTTTTAGCAGGGAATCACATAAAGAATATATACTCCTTCTTTAAATTTAATACCTGTTCAAAATACCAATCCATCTCTTCCTCGTCACTCTCCTGATCAGCATCAACATTCTTCTCATCATCATTATTATCTGCAGACAAGTCTTCAATCTTTGTCTTCACCTCACTGTTTCCTTTCGGTGTCAGTAATTGAGTTATCATATCCAGCCCCTTAAAGTAGAACGGTCATTTAGATATGTGACCATATTTATAAGAAGTAGAAGTTTTCATTAATGTTTCATGGAACAATTTCTACTATCTATAAAAAGTAATTCCTTTTCTTTTAACTTTGTGTAATATTCTGTAGTACTATTAAGTTTTTATTTAATAATTTAGTTTATTCATTAATATGAGGAAAGTTACGAGTTATTTCAATTGAAAAATAACTATTTTTCCAAATAACTAGACAAATAATATTTCTTTAAAAGGGCCTTTTGCTATATCATATACTGTACATACTAGTTGCTTTGCCCCTAGCCTCTAGGAAGGGCTAGGGGCGAATGAACTAAAGCTACCCATAGACATTTATAAAGCTTTTCTGAAAAATATAACATTTGGACAAGCATTTTACGAATTCTTTAGCTTCAGAGTCAAACAAAGTCAAACTACTTTAAATTATAGAATATGATAGATATGAATATTTTCTTACCTGAAAATGAGTGCCATGCGTGACCTTAGGACACTTGACCTTGAAGCTGGCGGTATCTGCGTCATACTCTCCACTAGCCTTGTCACTCTCCTCTACCTCACCAGGTAGGTGAAGCCTTTAAGGGAAAAATTGATATCAAAAAACTGTCTTGTTCTGTGTTTGATATTTTAGTCCTTGAACGTTTTTTAGGGGGTGTTTGTACACTTTACTTTGTACGATATCTTAAAAATAAATTTAGTGTTTTAGGAGGTGTTTTGCCCCACTTGCCCCTAAAAGAATAGTGCCAAAACTAAATTTTCAAAGGTTTATAGATAGCTTAAATCGTATAAGAGATTTTATAAAAGAATTAGGTTGATAACTATAACGACAAGCCCGTAGGGTCTGTGTAAAATTTTATATTGAACTTAATTTCTTATAAGTGTACAAACTTCCCTTAACTAACTATCTTTTCCCTTTACTTTTAGTTATAACAGTTATATTAATTGTTTATGTGCTTGAAACAAAGACAACAGTCGACATAATACCTAGTCCATCTAAAACTTTCGAAAGGACACATCTGTAGAAAGTTCTAAATCATATTTACGATTTATCTTAAGTAGATTCGGAAGAGGATAACCTTTGAGTTTCTGCCTACTATTGGCATACTTTAATCTGATTGAATTTCCCAAGGGGCGACCTAACTTCACTCTAAACAATCACCTTAGATAATATGGCTTTGAGAAGAATCTGAAGTCTGTACCATCCATAAATATTTCAGTATTCTAAAAGGAAAACATATTTTTACTACAATTTTTATTTAATTTTTAGACAAAAATATGTCAGAGATCAAAGAACAGAAAAAAGCGTAAAACTATCCCAAAATCTTAATCTAAAATACATAGCTTAAACTACTCCGGAACACTAAAAAGGAACAATAAATCAGTTAAGTATAAAAAATATAAAAAAGTGGACAATGAGCTGTTAAATTTCATTACACTAGTCCCCAAAGTTTTATAATAATGTCTTCTTAATCTTTGGCTTAACAACTTTGGGGACTTGAAATTTTATTTGTTGGTTCATCAAGTTGAGTGTCAAAACGTTTTAACCGCTAATTGTAATTTACAGAAAGGGTAACTTTGTGTATATATAAGAGAAACACATCAATATATCAACCATTGTCTTATCCCTATAGATCCCTAAAAAAATTATAATAATATGGATTGTGCTTGCTAAGGTTTGGGCACTTACCTCCAGATTAGTAAACGGTGCATAGATGGAGACATACAAGAACTCGTCATCTTGGGAGAGCTCAAACCTTGGTGTTAACATTCTAGTTTATCATCTACTTTTCTGAAAATTCAAACGAAAAATATTTAATTTAGAAATACCTATGGTTAAAGCTGCAGAAGATTCATTCAAAGAATATATTTTCATCAAAATACAGGAGTGTATATTCTGTACAAGATTAATTTTTTTTACCCCGGCTGTAAAATATTATTTTTTTCCCACAAGGAGGAAAAAAATAAAAAAAGTTTTCAGTAGGTAGGTACTCTTTTTTTATTCAATTTTTTTCTTCTACTATTTTTTTCAAGGATGAAAAAAATAAAATAAATTCCCCTTCCCACATATCCCCTCCACCCTTAAGCAGGGGATCCCATGCAGAATATACACCCCTGTCAAAATATTATCAAAACTTTTTGCAAATTAAATATTTATTGATCCCATAAATAACCTAAGCTCTAATCGTTTACAATATACCTAATAAAAATAAAAAGAAAATTTCTCATAAATATTATTTTTAAATGCGAAACAACATATCTACTGGTTAGAATAAGAAAAAACACATATAAGTTAGTTTTATTTAAGGTTCAATATAATCGCATGGGAGATACAACAAAGTACAGATACAAAAATAAACCAATACATTCATTTGGAATGAAATTTTCATTAAAAGTGTGTAATAGTGCAGAAATATTTATAATAAAATATTTAAGATTTAGTTTCAAAATTATTTATCTTCTATTTTTAACAGAAGGTAATTTTAATTATAATAATAATAACACGAGTTAAAAATTTTGGATCTAGTGCAGTTCATGGTGAAATGTTCCTGGTAACGATTATCTTCAGAAACCTATGAACTTTGAAGGCTGCTTGCTAATGGCCAAATTTTGGAAAGTTTAGATTATAATAGCACGAAATTTTAACAGACAAATGAAAGCCTACAAATAATCTTAAAGTGTCATTACACAACAATGCACAGTTAACTCGCAATGCACATATAAATGCGCGAAAAAGACCTATTTTGCACATTTTTCTTCAGTTTCCCTGTGCATCATTAAATCTTGGCTATTCCCGATTATTAATAGGTCTTCTTATAACGTTTACCACGATGTGTGGACATGACATTTACATCCAGCTGTTTGGCCGCTACCAGCCTTTAAAGTACATAGATTTTTGTAGAAAATCCTTACCAGGAACATTTAACCTTGAACTGCACTAGATCCCAATTTTTAAACTTGAAATATGCGCGGATACAAAAATAAATAATTTCATTAATAAAATACGTGAAACAATCTGAATATTTTGTTTATTCCTTTAAATGAATTAGCTTTTAAGACTACAAACTGGTTTAATAAATTCAGCTCATGAGGGACTATATAATGTTAATGATACATAGTTACAATATGTAATATAATAAATCATGATTATACAAAAACATGTTTAAAATAAATTTCTTTTTTATTGAACACGTTGTGAAATAAGCGAAATTGTTGAAATGGTGAAGATAAACTCTAATTCTACTTTTTGCCATAAAAACTGCCCTTCTAACTATTATGTGCAAAATCAATTATGCGAAAAATTTCCAAAATGTGTATTCAATTTTCATTCAGGTGACAAACTAGTTAAATACAAAAAAAGCCAACCTTAAAATGCTGCCATGAATTACCACCTTTAAAAAGTACTTGTACTATGCTTAGAAAAAAATACTTGTATAATATATTTGGCTTGACATTATTTAATCATCATTATCAGCGCTACCCCCTCCTCCCCCGCCACTCCCTGAACCACCTCCTCCCGAACCATTACAAGCAGATGACGAGCCTATCGTCGTTCCAGCATTGCTCTGCGATGAAATAATTGTAGAACTGTAGCTGTTCGTCGCATTTTCTTCTGTAGTTGATGTTGTGGAGAGCGCGGCTGTGTTGTTGGTTGTAGTTGCTGTGGTAGCAGTCTGTTGGCGGGACACTGCTGTTGCTATAGGGGCTGGAGCCGCGGGCGGCAAAAACTGTTGGTGAGTCACACTGACCGTCTCAATGGTCCGAGAAACTGTTTCAACACGTTCAGTTCTAAAAAAAATTTTGTGTTCTTAAATTTTGTAATATGCCTTGATTTTTTCTTCAATTTTATCACCTAGACAACGTTAAGTTTTATTTTCGTGTATTTTGATTAAAATACTTTCGTCTAAAAGCGCTGAATATGCATTGAAATAACGACGCCTATTTATTGACTAAGTCATAGCCTTAAAATTCCCATTGAAAGCGCACTTACATAATCTATTACGACTTTGTACCTGCATCTATTAAAAGATAAAATTAAATAACTAATAGTTACCTGTTTCCTATAACAGTTTCCGACACACTTGTCTCTATTCCCTGGGAAATGATATGATCCCTAACACTGTCCAGAGTAATGTCTCCACTTGCGACACTTGCTTCAGATATATTCGTTTCGTTATGGCTGTCAGGACCGTCCTCACCAGTACCACCCACAGACCGAGGGGATGCCCGTGCCTGTAGACCGTTCTGCTCCGCCTCTCGCTCGTTCTGTCGGTTCTGTTCATCGGCTTGACGGTCAGTGTCCGATTCTTCCGACCAAGCACGGTTCTCCGGCGGCACATGAACCTTGCTCTTGCCGACACAGCTAAAGCCGGCACGTTTAGCAGCCACTGTCAAAACCTGCAGTTCAGAGCTGCTACTCATGTAGACTCCGTCTCCTGAGTCGGACAATGCCATGCTGGAGATGCCAACCACATCCTCCTTCTTGATTGCGGACGTAGTGACCTGGCGGCGCAGCTCGGGGAAGACCAGTATAGAGATCTCTCCAAGATTTGTCAGAAAGACGATACAATTCTCAACTAGATTAGAATTGTCTGCACCTGTGAATGTGACACTTTTTATCTTGCGCACCCGGGCGCCTTCCTGTGCGGTCAGCTTGTACTTGCCACTGGGCTTCAGGTTGGGCAACAAGAAAACTTTGAACTGTTCTTCGCTGGCAATGAGAACTCTGTGAGGAGCTGAGGAATCTTTTCGAGAATCTAAACATGAAAAAATATAGAGAATCTACTGAAAAACGTGGCATTTAACACTTCAAACTTAGTAATGGGTATAATTAAATTTTTTAACCAATCTAGTTAGCACAGGGATGTTTTTACAATCATCAGTTAAATGAAGTCCTTAACTAATACTTTTATTATAACAATAAGTATATAAATCTTTCTTACCCTTAACTGGAAGTCCAACAGCGTCATAAACAACTATGTCAATAACTGGGGCACGATGCTTCAACTGGATCTCCTTGGCAAGCACTGCTGTAATTTTGTCGTTTTTCCTCTTATCCTCGGGTGTTATAGTAAGCAGAAAGACCAGGACCTGTCCAGAGTTGGTACCTGCCCACAGGGTGGGACTGGTGCTGGCAGGACCAGCAATGTAAGTTTCTGCAAAGTGTAGGCACCTTACCATAGAGCTGAGCCCGTCCTCGCTGCCAGTAACGCTGCGCGCTTCAATCTGGCGCTCCACCGGCCGGACGTCCGGTGACTCCTCCCGGATGGTCCGGCTGATCGTGTTGCTTGTTGTGTTGTTGGTCTGACTTGTCGGCTTCTTTTTGTCTGTGTTGCGCTGGGATCTGCCCTTGCGTAGCCGGCGAAATGATTCGCGCAATGATTTCTTTAATGACTTTCTTCTAGACATAGGATTGTCGTCCGCATTAGCGATGTCCTGAGCGTTTAATGTAGATCTGGCGGTGATAACATGGAAAAAGTTGGAGTCGACAAGAACAAAACCATGCGCAGTTCCCGCCCCCATTACGCCCCATTGTTTGCTATAGGCTAAAGCTGTAATGCTCGCAGGCGGAGAAATTTGAAGAACCATTTTCGGCTGCCAGCCAGCGTCAAAATTCAAGCTTGACGTCTTTGCCACCAGAGGCTGATGCCCCTTCCATGTAAAGCCCTCCTTTTCAGTGACTATTTCGGCCTTACATATTTTAAGTGTTGTTGATTCTTTGGCCTCGTCTAGTGTGCATACTAGAACCTGTCCGGCAGTGCCCCCCACCACCAACTCTTTCTTTTCTGCACAAAAATGCAATTTTTTAACGGCTAACCTTGGGTCATCGCTGTAGGGATCAAATGTTCCAACCTTTCTAAACGGCGGCCATTCATCCTCTTCTTCTTCATCATCCTCTCCGCGTGATTCATCAATACTATCATCAAAATCATCGGTTTTAAAATACTTGGCAGTCTTCAACATAGACAGTGGCGTCATTATTGATCCAACCACACCCCAAAACCTGACTGAGCCATCTTCATGGCCCGTTATGACCAAACAGCTGGCTGAGTCTGCAGCTGAGGGCACCTCTCCGCCGTTGATTGGCCACTCGTTCTGGCTGATATTTGTGTGAGCAATGTTAAAGTTTTTATACTTGCCAATCTCCTCAAAAAGATCAGGCTTGATATCAGTTGCCTGAATGAGACAAGTGATGGCAGACGCATGGATTGAGTGCAGGTAGGGGATGTCGTATACTGGCCAACCCGCTGTCTTAAGGTCAACAGCAACTAGCTCCTCCTCGCTCAGAATGAACAGGCTGTCTGGCGACCCATCGCTGGCCGACTCCAGCACTTGGAAGTCAATGACCTTACTTGACAAGTCTAGAACCACATGGTCGTCCTCATTTTTCATTACGGTCACAGAATACTTGTCTCCGTATCCTGCGCGAGGCATTCCACCTGCAAATATTTTCCAACTGTCATCACCTCGCTCGTTGGCGTATAGTTTAACGATAGATTTGCAAGGGTAGGGCCCATAGGGAGTTGCTGGGGGCTCCTCTTCTGTACCCGTGTTTATATCCCAGATTGTGTAGCTTCCATCGTTGTGAGAGGATATGAATCTACAAAATTAAAAGGTATTTCTATTAAAAATACCTATCAAATAAGATATACAAAAATTAGTGCAGAGCTTTGCAAAAGATGAAGTTAAAATTGTAAAAAAAAGCTAAAAATTATCTATTTTCACAATGATCTTTGACTTACTGGTTTTAAAAAAAAAGTACCTATTATGCAGATATTTAACTATTATACTTATAATTTGACAAATAAAAATAAAAATATCTTACTTATTATCACCAAACCAGGACATAGACTCTAGCTGCTGTTGAGCCACAAAATTATGAACAGCTGACTCTGTGTTCTTGTCCCACAGGACCACGAGGCCGCGGGTGAAGCCAATGAGGATCTTGTTGCTGTCCTGCGGGTGCTCCAGAATACTTTCAACTGCCCCGGGGTTGACTTTGTAGTTTTCAGGCACGTCCTTTACAACCTGAACGAACATTATTAAATACCTATCAATATTAATAGATAAGATGTTTGTTAAGAAATATATTAATAAGTAACATTTTAAACTAAACATTTGAAAAGAGAGGAGACAAATAAGGTATGGATGAACGCACCCACGGACGGACAGAACCTTATTATAGGGCAGATGCGCTTCTACACACTTACCTTATCCTGAAAAATGACTTCATGCTCCATGGTCATATTCCAGAGCCGCAGCAGATAGATATTGCCACCCTCGGTGCCGACAAGCACGCGTTTGCGCGCACTCTCCACACACAGGGAGGACACGGACTTCAGCCGGCCCTCCAGCTGGTGGCTTTTCACCAGCTCCAGCTTTGAGTCCTGGATCTCGAGAAGGTGGAGCTTGTTCTCGGATGTTACGCATAACAATCGTCCTTGTCCTAGAATGTTTTATCTTAATAATATTAATTACACAAAATGGGAATGTGAAATATTAAATGAATTTACGGTACTACGTCAAACACTAGATACGTCAAACAGTAGATGCAACAAACGCCAGACAGACAAACAGTAGATGCGTCAAACGCTAGACAGACAAATGATAGATGCGTCAAACACTAGACTACGACAACCAGTAGAATTCAATTTTCAATTTCGCGACAAACAGTAGAATTTTTAAAGTACGACAAACACTAGAAGCGACATACGCTAGAATTTAAATGTATAAAATATTCATCGATTTTTTCGTTCATAAATAGTGGTTGAAACGTTTGAACACTTAACTTATTAAACCAACCTATCAAAATTCATTGAAGTGCCAAAAGTTGTTTACTCAACGAATAAGAAAACGTTCTTATAAAACTTTGGGGACTTTTGTAATAAACAGCCCATTGTCCCCTCTATCTCTGCTATCATTGTCCTTTCCCTGCAGAAAATGTGGTTTAGCTTATTACTTTATATAATAGGATTAATTCTAGCGTTTGTAGTATCTATTGTTTGTCGCCTTTAAAAAAAATCTAGCGTTTGTCCTACCCCAAAAACTACCTAAATTTTTAGTATTTGCTAGCAAAAAATATTTTGAATGTGTACCTGGTATAAAGATAAGCTTTGTGACGACACTTTCATCTGGTAGTTCATATTCCAGCTCAACTCCTGGCTTACCAAAAACCAATATCTTCCCTGATCTAGCAGATAACCCTGAAATATATACCTATTAATTTGAATAATGGTGTACTGTGCACTACAGGGTGTTCCTAAAAAATGCGATTTAAGAAGGAGTATGAAAAAAGGAGTATAGCTCAATATTCTCTGTAAAAATATGCCTATTTATCAAAATTGTTTTTTTAATATCTTTTAATTTCTTCGTCAATTACCTCATACGAGCATTCAAACGCCATGGTCCAACAACCCAGGATAACCAAGAGGAGCCAAATGTCTCCTTTCCTGTCCTAACACCCAGGATATGGTTAAGTAACACCCATCAGATAACCAACCCTTTGATTGCAAAACCGTTGTCTGGGAAATTCTAACTGTGCTGTGCATGGTAATGAGTTGCGCCTCTTTTGGGCCAAGGCATTCCCCCTACATTAACTATCAATGTCGCGCACCTGACATAGTAGCAGTAGAAACCATGTCTTTAGTCATAACGCGGTATTAAGCAGGGATTCGAACCTTTCTTTATATGTTTGTTATAAACAGGAACATATCAGAAAAGTAATTTACCTAACAATTTAAGTTCTTCATCTATTGCCAGGCAGGTTGGCTTGTTTGGAAAACCATGGCTCCCTTCTCTAGACAAAATTATTTTATGTAAACAATGCTTTTTTGTATTCATAATCACTTAAAACAATTTACTTAAAATTTAATTTAAACCCGTAAAAAGAATTTTAATTGTTGTCCTAAGATTCGAAGAAAATAAGGTTTTTATCAATGAAATCAAAAGTGTTTAAATAAATTTAGATATGGTTAACAAAATCATGAAATCCTTGCCATGATCAAAAGGATGCTTCTATTTAAAGCAGAGCAAACTGATTAAATCTGACCCATATCGTATTGAATAAAAACACAGAGAAAATAAACAATCAACCTAATCAAACAAATTATAAGAAAATCTTAAATAGTTGATAAATTGATCTAAACCCAGAACCACTTCATTATGCAATCTACATTTTCCTGGATATTTTGTCTACGGTAGTCCATAAGTGTACAGCTTTACAGTACATTGTTTCTATTAGTTAAAGCAACATGTATGATAAAAGAAAAAGATTCTGTTTAAAGTAAAATGCTTATATTTCAATCAAAATCTATATTTTTGTATTTTTTACCAATCCACTTCATTATGCAAATCAAAAGAAAATCGATGGGAAAACGTTTGTTTTGCACTTTTCTCCACTTTTAAAAAATGATTATGATAAAATAACAAGTTTTTAAGGGATTTATGCATTAATTATAATGAAAAACAGTTTAAGGTAGATTTTAATGATTTTTCTAAATAAGAAATAATTGAAAAAAACAAATTCTATCCCTATCACTTTAGAGGACAGCTGCCGACCCCCAGTCTTATGGATGAAGCTAAATACATGTTAAAGATAAAAATTACCCTGAAAAGTATACAAAAATGTTTTTTGACGTGTTAAAAAAAATCAATTTTAAAATCTTGATTTTGAGAATGATGGCCTTTAAGATGCTCTTACTGGTGGTGATGGTGAGCTAAATGTTATCAAAGTGCATGACCATGATGAAAACTTTTATATTAAACTACGATTCAATTTTTGTAGTCATAGCAGCCTCCAGCCAAGCAATATTAAAAAAGAAAAAAATTGCAACTTTAATTACTAAAATTCATAAAGTAAATAATGTAGTTTTTAGATAATGGTTATATTTCATGTCGAGAGGCTCCACTGGAGGCTGCTATGACTACAAAAAATGGTACATAGGTTAATAGACAAGTTGTTGTAATGGTCATGTACTTAGATAACATTTAGCTCACCTTCACCACCAGTAAGAGCATCTTAAAGGCCATCATCCTCAAAATCAAGATTTTAAAATGGATTTTTTTAACACATCAAAAAACATTTTTGTATACTTTTCAGAGTAATTTTTATCTTTAACATGTATTTAGCTTCATTCATGAGACTGGGGGTCAGCAGCTGTCCTCAAAAGTGATAGGGATAGAATTTCTTTTTTTCAATTATTTCTTATTTAGAAAAATCATTAAAATCTACCTTAAACTGTTTTCATTATAATTAATGCATAAATCCCTTTAAAAATTGTTATTTTATCAGAATAATTTTTTAAAAGTGGAGAAAAGTGCAAAACAAACGTTTTCCCATTGATTTTCTTTTGATTTGCATAATGAAGTGGATCAGTAATAATTAAAAAAATATAGATTTTGATTGAAATATAAGCATTTTACTTTAAAAAGAATCTTTTTCTTTTATCATATGTGTTGCTTTAACAAATAGAAACAATGTACTGTAAAGCTGTACACTTATGGACTACTTTAGACAAAATATCCAGGAAAATGTAGATTGCATAATGAAGTGGTTCTGGGTTTAAATGGACCCCATAGCTCTTTTCGTCACAACTATTTAAAGTCAATAGTGCAGTGGCAGTCGGTGTTATTTTTAACATCTTTAGGTATGACGCGGTTTGGGCCCTCATTCACAGATCAATTCAACATTATTTAGTTTTTAAGATCATTATTACTGAAGATTAAGTAACTGACCTGCTGAATCCAAACAGCTGTTTCTGAATTTTAACCCTCTCAGCAGTGGGGCCCTGACCCTTGCCCCAAATAAACTTGAGCATATTATTGGCACTTGTCATTGTTATTATAGAAAAAGTTATTTATGGAGGTGGATATGAAAAGTGTGGGTGGGTGGAACGCCCAGGCTATCCACACCCGAACTGGTTCTCGTAAAAAACTCTGAAAATAAAAATATTTCAAATGTTTGAAAAAGTAATATATATAGTAACAAGAATATTTTGCGGGCACTAAGAAGTCATGTCATGTATCAATACGAAATAAATCAGAGTTGACCATTTATAGCTCCTCAAATCATAGGCCGAAGGCTTTCCATGTCATCATCAACCATCAATGACAAAATTCCTTTTCATAATGATTATCTGTAATTCTGTATAAAACTTCATGGAAAGAAAACGAAGTAGCAGATTTCGTCGTTTTTTCGCTGTAGCTTTTGAAAGGTCATTTTACGTTAGACAAATGTTAACGATTGCCCCGAAGGGTTAGGAAATTGGCCCCGCAGTTTTAGGAAATAGGCCCGCAGGGTTAGAGAGGGGCTATAATACGATCAAGCTCGCGACTTTGTTTTATTTCCATAATCCAAAATTCATCATCATTTAAAAGTCAAGTTTTAAAAATCTATTTTTTCTTCTGTTTTTAGGAAACTTTGACTTTCAATTCGTGATACGCCAACCGACAAAAACTATTCGCATTATCTTCATTTTAATGGTGTATGGAAATTCTTTTCATGTTTCTTGTAACTATATTTTCCCTTAAAGTCTTTTCCACAGAACAGGCATTTAATCATCTCACTGTCTGTGTGGATTAACTTGTGTCTTTGCATAGCGTTTTTATAACCGAAAGGTTTGCCACATATATTGCAGGAAAATTTATAATCAGCTGAATGAATAACACCATGTTCAGTCAAATGAGCTTTACGTTTAAATGTTTTATCACATTTGTCACATGAATATGGTTTTTTCTGCTCGTGGACATCGGAAATATGTTTATTTAATGTTGATTTGTCTTTAAACTTTTTATTACACCTCGGGCAGTCAACCGTTTCACCTGTGTGTATTCTAATATGCTGGATTAGGTTATATTGCTTTTGAAACAGCTTTGAACAATATTGACATTGATGCTTAGGTTTTGTTGCTATTTGTAACTCAGTTGACGAAATGTTGTCTTCCACTTTGTTTTCATCAGATTCAGCAGTTATTGGAGTCTCTACATTAGTTTTTAACCTATCTTGTCCAGATGTTATTGTGGAATCTGTTGCATTATCTCTAACCGAAGGAGTTGTATCTATTATACTAAACCTGAAAAAAATATAATAATAAAAACTAAAAACAAAAAAAATAATGCTAGAAGCATTTTACACTTATTATAAATCCTTATATAAAAGAGACAGGATATCTGTACTGTATGTACGGAAGGATCTTACTGCTGGACTAATAGAGTTCTCTATAGTATTCACTGAAGCTTCTAATAAGTCCAGGGGTGTTTTTTTAGGGTAAAATCACAAAAAAGCCCCTGGAGAAAAAAAATTCCACTCCCCCCCCCCCCTTCATTTTTAACTTTCCTTTTAAAATTAAAATGTGAAGTGGTGGGTTGACAACCCCCAACTCAACCCTTATAAGACAAAAATGATATCAGTATTATATAGGATTAAAAATACAATAAAACTTTATACATATTTTAAGAAAATTATTTACCTATCAGAATCTAAAATAATATCTAACTGTTCATCTTGAGAGGGATGACTGAACAGCTGATTCCAAAGCTTCTCTTTAACTTGATTGTTCTGTATTAGAGAATCCACAACTATGTCTATATCTGCTTCACTTGTCAATAAGGCAGAGCCATCAGTGGTTTCTTTCCGCAACATGGAAGTACCGAAACAGGTCTGCAAATAAATGTTAATTAAGACAAGAGTAGAAAAATAGAAAATTTCAAGGTTTTAGGTCTTATTACAAAAATAGGGCGGTAAAAATAGTTTTACTTATATCAAATACAAATCTTGAGATTGATCTAAAAAAAAAAGCTTGAAGGAATCAATATGTATGTACGTCTTTTAAAATATTTTCTTCTTATATCCAAGGTTCCAATTCTAGTCCACTAAGTTATAAACCTTACCAGGACCTAAGAGAACTTACATTGTAAAGGTGAAGCATATCAGTCAAGCGGTTAGCGAAATCCTTATGTGCAACCAGACACACATCCTGTTACTTTTATATAAGTCTAATAAGTATAATTGGCAAAAACTACCTTTTTCTGGCAGTTTAAGCACAAAATATCCAGGATGGAGTAGAATGACATTGAGGAGGCATCTGGCTCATTCTGAAATATTTGATTTCTATATGTCTATCAATATTTTAATTGTGTATCAAAACTAAGTCAATTATGTCCATATGTTCTGTGAATAAACGAAAATGTTTGGTTATTTATTTGTGTCTTCGGGTGGAAGAGTGGAACGTATTCGGCAAGACATGTAAAAAAGAATATGATTGTTCAATAATTATCAAACTAAGTGGTAGAAGAAAATGATTTCTACATTATGTTTGTAGTTCTTTCTAATACTTATCCACTTAATTGTAGAAACATCATATTTATGAATATTATTCAATGTCTTTGTCTTGCATCAACTTTGAAATAATCATGGATTAAAAGAAGGGAATAGGATGGGTATATAAGGGCATGGCACCGGAATTTAATATCAAGTAACACATGTGCTCTTACCTGGTTTTATGTTTCACAAGAGCTCTAGCAAGCTTATAAATGCATAGATGATAATTCCATATTAGGATAATATCAGGGGTATATATTCCGCACAAGATTAATTTTTTCCTGGCTGCAAAAAAATATTTTACCCCCCCACCCCCAGTTTTTCCTCAATGAGGGGGAAAAAATGGAGAAAAAAATGTTTGCAGTACTCTTCTCTAATTAAAAATATTTAAATAGAAAATATTTTTAGTATATTATCATTTAACCTCACATGATCAACTTATTTGATTAAAAAATGATTATATTAATTATTATCACTGCCAATGTTGACAAAAAAATCAAAACTAAAATAATCAGTCAGAGTTAAGTTTCAAAAAGTGCATTAAAATAAATTCTGCTTGTTTTCTATCATACAATGCTAAGATCTTTGATGATAAAATTCGCACTTTCATTTAGAATCCTTTAATTCTTCTTTATTCTCTAAAAACATATTTCTGACCAATGTGAATTCAACCTTTGGGGACTCCCCTAATTTGTAATGGTGGTATTTATTTGACTAAAATGCTTCACTTCAGGGAGGGAGGGAGGGGACATTAGGCTGTTTATTACAACACTTACCAAATTTTAATGATAACGTTTTCTCATTTGTTGGCTTAATAACTTTGGAGACTTTCATTGAATTTCATTGGTTGGTTACTTTAGTTGAGTGTCCAAACTTTTCAAACACTATATGGTTTAACCGAAGGGGTAATTTTGTGTATTATCATTGGAGCCGGTATGTTCATCAATTCATCGGCCATTGTGTTAACCCTTTAGATTCCTGGCTTCAGTGTCACTACAAAGTTTACAAGAATTTAATTTAGAACGCTTTCCATTGTTAATTATCAAGAACAGGATTTTTAAAAATAATTTTGTATCACTACCATGAATGTAACTAACAAGTGTAATGTAAACAAAACAAGACAAAAAATCAATAAATTCTTGTTTGTTCTCTTAATTTCTTTTATCTCTTACATTTGTTATATTCTGCTTAGAGAAACTACTTAACATAAAATGTTGGTTAAATTGTAACTAACGGCTACTCCCATAGAAGCCTCTAGGGGCAAATAAAACTTCACAAAGGTCTCAGGGTGGAAATAAAAAGCAACCAACCTGGAATAAACCAAATCCAGCGTCGACTTGACAAACATGACACCGTAATATCTGATTCAGCATCTCCTTCAGACAATACAGATCTATGATCCTGTAGGTGCCAGGCACGTGTCCCACCTCACTGTTATATCCCATGACTCACAATTTTTGGGGGATAAAATATTTTCATGGTATTTTTTTTTCAGAAAAATTGCCAGTTCACTGTTGCTTTAAGTCACCAAGAATTAGATTTGAATATCTTCATTTTTTGAAATTTCTGAAATTGAAGTATCAAAATAAAGAAAAATATCACAGGATATTTAGAATATAAGATATTATGTTCTGATAGCAGTATCACTAGCCTTCTCTTTCCTGTTTTCTAATTTGGCTATCCGACTTCCAAACTGTACAGCTCGTTTTGGTTCTCTAAAAACAAAAAAATTCTGTACAGAAAATATTACTATTTCTAATAAGAACAGTTTTAACGAAGCTTAGCTGATTCATCTTAATTTTATAATATTTATGTAAAAATTTATTTTTACGGTATTTTTTTTGTTTTTAAAAAAGATGTTAATGTAAACACAAAAATCAGTTCTGGCAGTTTTATTATGTCTGAGAAGATTTAAAACCAATTTTCTATTCGACGGAGACCCACAAAACAAAACATTACCTTGCAGTTTTCACCAGCCCAAGTTTATGTGCTGCAAGACGCAGCACTAGCTTCTCGCCAACACCTCTTTGCAGCCGCAGGTCACATTTCACCATCGTGGGCAGACAAGACACAAAGCTCACAAAGTTCTCGTCAAGAAATGGGAATCGAGCCATCACCCCATGGTCACTTATCTACACAATAAATATCAAAATTAACTTTTTAAACAATAAATCAATTAAATGTTTTGTTTCTGAAGAATAAAAATTATATCATTAAATACGATTAAATATGAACTGAACTTTGTAATTTAAAACCTGTTTAATTTAAGTTAGAAATAACACAAAGCGCAAGTAAAATCCAAGAGGATTTAATTGATTTATATATTAATTGACATAGCTAATGACAACAGTTTACTGCGTCTGACAATTATATATTTTAATACAATAAAATATAACAAGAATGAAAACGGTCATAGATGCGTAGATGTATTTATGCCTTATCATAGAATGAATAATATATCATTCTTATAATAAAGTTAAAGGATGTCACTCTGTTTGTTTGTACCGAAGGATCTCGCTAACCGCTGGACCGATATGGTTCTCATTTACAATGTAGCTTCTCACAGGTTCATTAAAGGTTTACAACTATTTGGGGTTAAGGTTACCACCAACCTTCCTAAAGGAATTGCCCCTTGAACAATGACCCCCCAAAAAAATTTTTACTTTAAAAATCAAAAATTTAAAATGGGCAGGGGTACCAACCGCACTTACCTCAAATACTAGTAATTATTAGAGAAAGGGGGAGTGAAAGAGAAGGATTTATATATTTATTTAATTTATGTTGTCCTTTCCCCCCTGGAAAATTTCAAAGATACAAAAAATAAATAATTTGAAAATAAGAGGGGTGTTTATCTCAAGTTTGTACATTAATATACTATATATCTTAAGAGCACTCTAATAGCATATACTCTACTAGCGGTATACATAATTTTTATTGGAAGGAGTCAGTCAGTAAGAGAGCGGACACTACGAATCTTAAAATTAATACTCTTTGACAATCATTTTTAAGAGTAGCGTCACAAAGAACATTTTATTGTCAATTAACAGCAGATCTTATGTTTCTTATTTTACTGTAATATTACAATTTTAATGTGGTTTTTAAAACTTACAATTCTGTTATCTCTACCAAGATTTCTTTCAGAAATTCTGAGCAATTCCATCCGCAACTCTTCTTCCAGTCCCGACAGTCCTTCTTTCTCATAGCGGCCTCTGAAAAAAATATATTGTACAGTCTTTTATGTCAATTTAATCTACTATAAGTTTTCGTGAAATCAAGTAATCTTTTCTATTAGATTTTATTAAAGGGGGTTAGCAATCCCAATCAGCTTTGGAACAATCCAGCATATTTATTTCATAATATAAAGAAGAAAGGTTTTTTTGGGTCTGAAGCTTAAAATATTAATAACTACTGAACCGTTTGAGTTCTTCTTTACCGGGAAGCTTCATAATGTTCCAATGTGTTTTAGATTATTTTATTTTTAAATTTCAGGCTTGGATTTGATTTAGGCAATATTCTGGCACATTCCTACTCATTCTAATACAACACCTCTAGAAGCTAGGGGCGCTGCTGCAAGTCTGAATATAAAGATCTGAATCCTAGAAAATTCAAAATAAATCTGGAGCCTAAATTCGATTTGAATTAGTCCGCCTTTTAATTTGTATTCAAAGTGGAATTTGAGAAAAATGCATTAGGTTTTCAATCCATGGTTAAAATCCGTCATTATATTCAGGATATAAGTTTATAAATAAGTGCCTTCTTAGCTTCCTTATTATATTTCTTTATATCCCGATTAGGCATATATGCAAATTATTTTTTTATGCAATATGATTAAGTATAGGGGGCAAAAGGATACAAGAACGCATATTATTAAATAGGATTTTAGTTACTCAAACATTTTTAAACGCAAGGCTTTTTATGGAGTTTGTACCTCTATCTATAATAGACACAGGGGTCTAAAGGAATAAGACAAAATGATTTAAATCCCCAATAATGATGCACAAAATTACCCCTTAAATAGTGGTTGAAACGTTTGGACACAAACCTTAATGAACAACCAAACTTCAATTGAAGTCCCCAAAGATGTTAAGCAAATGAATAAGAAAACGTTATTATAAAACTTTGGGGACTAGTGTTATAAACAGCCCAATGTCCCCTCCCTCTCTGTAACAGACCTAATATTTGAGTAACTTAGAATAGTTTTCGACTTTAATCTAAATAACTATGTATGTCGAATTGTAGAAATGCCATTAAATTGAAAACTATCATTACAGTACCTATAGAATTCTTGTTATAATGAAATTTTGAATTGTGATTCCAAAGACAAATAGGCATAAAGTTCATCTCTTTAGCATCATAAAATCCTACATAAACATATTTAATTATAATCTTGCCTGACCATAAAATCTGAAATGAAAGTGAAGTGAACATGAATAGATACAACTTAACTACACCTACACTTATTTCAACAGAAAAGCTTCTCTATAAATCACTTTGTCTTACTGATAAGCAAGAAAAACTTGTTAAATTTCTTGAGGTTAGTCGCCTGGTCAATGAGCAATGCGCATTTGCTATTTAACACACTTTGGTCGTCTGTCAAGTCAATAATGAAATTTCTGAGGAAAATATAATTTTCTCGACTGCATTGTAAATAAACTTCTGATTTTGCTTTTAATGTAGGTATTTTTTTGTTTTACTATTTCTCATACAATAAGATACACCACACCGAAAAGCATTTACTCTAATACTAATATAAAAAGTTCATTTGTTTTGCTATTATTCTCAAAAAATATTTTTCTCGTATTCATACCTACGAAACCGGTGGATTAGAACCGGTTCTCATCAATATGAAAAAAAATATGTCTAGCATCATATTATATCCACTTTTCTACGAATATAAAAATGTACAATCATAAGATTGAAACCTATTTTTTTAGCCCGTGCCTTCGGCATCTCGGGGATATAAAAACTGGTTTTAATCTTATAATTGTACAGTTTTTATATCCATTAGAAATATCTATTATTATATGCATTTCAATAGATTTTGTCATCCTTGTTTTACTTTTACTATCAACTCAAGATAGTTTATATTTAATCAGATGTATAATCAGAAATAGAAGGAATATTTCATCATTAAAAAAATAATCATTTATTGGACAACATATATTCTATTCTCCATTATATTCTTATGTAAAAGAGGTAGGTTGTTTGTCTGTCTGTAACAAAAATCTAAAACCACTGAACCGATTAGGTTCTCCTTAACTGTGAAACTTTTTAAATGTTTTTTGAGGAGTTGAGCTAACCTCTAAAACGAAAAATTGACCATGTAAAAAGTTATGCCACCCTTTGAATTAAGATCTTATTCTTAAACACTATTCTTGTGCTTGATTGACCCTCTCATCCCTCTTTCGGGTAATATAATCATGCAACAGAAAATTAAAGAATTCACTGATAAAAAAAATCAGATAACTATTCTATCTGCTAAGAAAATAAAATTCTAATAACACATATTTTTATTATACCTAATAATAATGATTTAGATGATTTCTATTTTGCTGTAGACCATTACTAATTAATCTATGCATGTGATTACAAAACAATAGTTCAATAATAATGTACTAAATTAAATCTCTATTCTTAATTTTTTTTTAAACAAATATTTTCTAAAATTAGTCTGTTCGTCCGTCCGTACGCCACGGTGATTTTTTTAGCTAATTTAGGCATGTTAAAATTGTCCTATAGATTACAAACTTTGTATGATTAATCCTGTGACAGTTAGGTAGTTTAGAAAGCGTAGCAATTCTATAATCGTTGCCAGAAAGCCTGTACGTTCTTTTAAAATATGCTAATTTTTAACTTATTTGACAGCAACTTTTTATATGATGTACATAATTATCCTATTCAGCTTATTTTGAAACATTGAATCCTAGTCCTACAATTTACAATGTTTTAAGCGAAGCATCTCTAAAATTTGAAATGTAGGTATGTCCATGATCAGAATCGTGTATTTACGCAATTTTGCAGCAATCTCACATACAATTTCATATACATATACAAATTTTACAAAGTTTAGAAACTATAAAAGTGTTAATGTTCTTTTGTTATACCGTTTAATTTCAGAGTTTCGCTTTTATGGGTGTTGTCATAATAATGTATATTATAAAGGGGTAGTTTCATGAAAGACATTTTAACTTGATTTAGTGAACCGCATATTTTTTCCTCGTTAATTGGTTAAACTACATTTATATGGCATATATTTGAAAGAATTTCAATTTTCAACCACATAGTTTTGAAAATATCAAGACTTGAAAATCGTCTTTTTGTGATATATGCAATTTAAAAAGACGATTTTTAAGTCTTGATATTTTAAAAACTACGTGGTAGAAAAATTGAAACCCATTAAACAGCAAAAAATATGCGGTTCACTAAATTAAGTTCAAATGCGTTTCGTGAAACTACCCCTTTAGTTAGGTGAAACAAATTCCAACTCAACTCTTGCAGTGGTTTATCAATGAAAAACTTGCATTAGACAACAAGACAAACATTAGACACAATTTTTTACTTTTAATATATATTATAAAGTTGTTTATAATACTCATCAATCTTAAAATCAATGAAAAATTGACTGTGCATGTTCTGTTTATAACCTTTGTACCCGGTGTCTGTCTGGGTCTGAACTATTAGAGCGAGTAATTTACCTTTAACCAGGCACCTCGACAATCTCTCTCTAGTTGCTGGCATTTCTTGTCTCGCCTACTTTCATTTCTTACCCCCCCAAATTGTGCTCTCCTCCTCAATCTTTTCAAATCCCCCCCCCCCCCCATCCTCTCAAATCCAAAATTACCCTCCCTCCTATATATATATATATATTGCACAGAGTGTTGTATACAATCATGGGCCTGAAAAAAATTTGCACTTTTTTTGCACACATATAAAAACATGCAAAACAAATATTTGTTAATTAAACATTTGCACATTAAGAGATTTATGTAAGATCAGGGGGTTAAGGAATATTTTTATGAAATGAAAAATTGTCAACTTTTATTTAAATAATAAAATTGCTACAGCCGTCAATTTTTTCCTTAATTAATGTCGTTTTGATTGGAAAAAACTGGCATGACATGACAAAACATCTTGTAAAACAAAAAAAATTCTGGAGTCTAAAATGGATTGCTAAGATTAAAATCATATCTATAATACAAAGTAGAACGATGTCTGTCTGTTTGTACCGAAGGATCTCGCTAACCGCTGAACCTATCCCCCAACTAGCGGCGAGAAAATATATTTTGTTAAACAACTGATATTAACATAGATTATAAAGAAAACATTTTACGAGGCCTCTAGGAGCGTATCCGATATTATAAAAAAAAACTAACTAGAACAAATTTCAAAATTTTTCACATCTATTCTTTTGATAACAAGTGTTCTGCAATATCTAAATACACTTGTAATAATAATATTGATTTGTCAAATCAAAATAATGACAAATATAATTAAGGGAGGGAGGTTACAATGGGATGTTAATACACAAGTCCCCAAAGTTTCATAATAGTATTTTCTTATTCATTGGCTTAACAACTTTGGGGACTTCAATGAACTTTGATTGGTTGGTTCATAAAGTTGAGTGTTCAAACGTTTCAACAATTGATTATAATCTACAAGAGGGGTAGTCATTGGGGATTTACATTAATTTATCGGCCATAATCTTATCCCTTTAGATTCTTGAATCTTCATATATTTATAAAGGTTTCAACCTATACAATTTAAATATGTACAGAAAGTTATTTTTGTAAAACCTAATTAATCCTGAGTCATTCAATTCTTACTTAACATTTAGTTAGAATTTCAACAAACTTTATTGTAAAAGTTCAAATCAGCTCAATGGATTGACAATGAAAAATAATTGCATAAAAAGACAAAAATGACAAATTAAAAAGGGAGACATAATTAATGTGCAATGTCGTAATTCCAAGTAAATTGCTAACAATTCTTCTAATAAAATAGCTTCTTACATGCAGATAATAGGAAGATTTTTCTTGTAGCAGTAGTAAAAATAGCACAATCCATCGTTATTTAAATTTTCTATTTTTCATTTGTTTGTTTATTAATTTAGATCAGGTTATATTGGGTAATGGGTAGCCCCCTGTTTTCCTTTTTATCCGTTTATTAAGACTTATTTTAAAAAATTTATATAAAAAAAGATATACATAAAATCTTAGAATAAATGGATTTTATGGGAGGGAAAAAATTTAGAACAGAGCAAAAGTATTTGAAAAAATGTCCCATAAATTTGCTTCAAATTATTTTATGTACAAATTTTCTTTGGTTCCCTCTACAAATAATCGACCTATAAAATGAGTCATAAAATTAATAAAATGCATATATTTCTACTAAAGAAATTAAAACCATCCTAAATAGAAAATAACTACACCAAGAATGACTCATCCTATTAATACCATTAATACCATGACTATGCAGGGATCAAAGGGATAAGATATTGGCAGATACATTAATGTATGTCCCCAATGTTGATACCCAAAATTACCCCTTCTGTGGATTACAATTTGTGGTTGAACGTTTAAACACACAACTTAATGAACCAACCAATCAAAATTAAATAAGTGTCCAAAATTGTAAAGGCAACAAATAAGAAAACATTATTATAAATCTTTTGGGACAAATGTAATAGGAGCCCAATGTCCCCTCCCTCCCTGAGGACTATGACTAAGACTATTTTAAAAATCGAAGCTTTCCCACATTAGGGTCCGTACGTCGCAGCGTCGGTGCAAGAAGGAAAGTTTTTTTTTATTTTTAGGCAAAAATAATTATCTAGTTGTAATGAAACTTAAAATAAATGTTAATTACAAGATTTTCGAAAATTTTAATAGCAAATCAACTCTATTGATATAACCGTCTGTATGCACATTTTTTGTCATGCATTTGTTATCCGCGGATATAGAATGATTAAAACCAGTTTTTTTAACCCCGAGATGCCGAAGGCACGGGCTAAAAAAACTGGTTTTATTCTTATGATTGTACATTTCTATATTCGTAGAAAACTGGATATAATACGATGCTAGACAGTTTTTTCGTATGGATGAGAACCGGTTCTAATCCACCGGTTACGAATGAATACGAGAAAAGACTGAATTTATTCAATGTTCTGGTCACTATATTTGATTTGAGCAGTAAAGGGTTAAAAGCGAGACAGCTGCCGAAAGGCATAGATTTATATAAATATAGTGTAAGAAGAAGCGTCTTTTAAAGTTAATAAAATATTTTTTCAAGTGTATACTTTAATCACAAACAAATATTTCAACTCAAAAATCACTTTCATTAGTATATCAAGTGTTAAAGATTAATTTAAACTATATGATATATGAATCATACTATGTATAATGTATATATTATAACTGTAAGTAACATGTTGATATGTAATGTAAGTTGTGTCAGAGAGAAACAGAGACCAGACATAATCTCTACTAGGAAGGTATAAAACTGAAAGCATGAATTGAGTATTCGCCGGGTGGTGGCGTAACCAGGAAGTAGGATGTGGGTGAGTGGGGAGGGGGGGGGGGGGAGGGCACTTGGAAAGGGACTCTGTGCTTGTAAGTGTAAGTATGTGAGAACATAATAAAGAAATGTAAATAAACAAGGATGACAACATCCATAAAATCGAAGCTCTGAAACGGTAGGACAAACGGACATTAACACTAGTATAGTGTCAGAACTGAATAAGCAGAATGTAAATGGATAAGGATCGAGGCAAAATTGTAGGTAAATTTGTTGAAAAATTGCTTGATACAGGAAACAGCTTTCCGTGGATATTAAAATGAAAAAATATAAGATTACAATTAGTTTTGTTGGCCACGAGGGGCCGAATGCCAGAGCTAACAAAACTGGTAATAATTTTATGATTTCTATTTTATTTTTAACATTCGTGGAAAATTGTCTGCAATAAAAATGCTACACATAATTTTTCAGTATGACTGAGAACCAGTTCTAATCCAGCGGATATTAATCGGTTTCGAAGCCATACTGTAAAATATTTTCCTTCGCGGTATCACACACTTTTAATTCTATATACCTAATTAAAGTTCATAACAACAAAAAATATTTACTAAAGGAAGCTATTGTAAATTATTAATAGAAAATGTGAATTTCTTTAATAAATGCACCAACCAAATAAAAAATCAACAAATCAAACTAAATATCACGCATCATTAACACACAGAAAAAAAATCAAGTCTTCAAAATGTGAACTAGCCTCAGCAAAAAAAATTGCATTAAGCCTGTTGAACTTTACTGTGTTTGCTTCGCTGAATATGAAATTAAAGCCACTGAACCATACACACTACTTCTAACAATTAGGGGGGGGGGGAAGAGAAAGGAGTAAGCTAGGGAAATTTTGCGCGCAACATATCAGAATTAACAAGGATGACAACATCCATAAGTAGCGAAGCACAAAAATCGTATACAAGTAGATTTAAAGTGAATTTTTAAAAATTCAAGAATAGATTTATTGGAGAAAATAAACACAAAACCTTGGTTTATTTGTATGATGACGACAGTCAAAGTAAATTACATAAAAGATGCTCATAACAATGAGAAAACTTATTTTGATACTGGTTTGAAAGTTTGAAAATAAGACCAAAAACAATAAAGATATGGGGAAATATGTAAAACATATAAAAATAGCCAAAAACCGGCGAAAAGGCAGTTTGACGGCCAGGATTGTTTACTTAAAACTACTGGAAATTTAATTTTTATATCTATAACTGAAAAAATCTTGAAAATCAGACCATAAACACCAAAGATACGGAGAAAAGTCTTAAAAATATAAAAATAGCCTAAAACCTGCAAAAGGCAGTTGGACTGTCATGGTTGTAATCGACGGGAAATTTAATTTTGATATCTATATCTGAAAAAATTTCGAAAATCGGATCATAAACACCAAAGATATGGAGAAAAATCTAAAAAATATAAAAATAGCCTAAAACCTGCTAAAAAGTGGTCTGACCGCTATTGATGTTTTATAGTTAATTGTGCTCCTTAATAATGGGAATGTTGTCAAAAAGTTTCAGCCTTTTATCATTTATACGAGCTGAGTAAAACCCATTTCCCCTATAGCGTTACGGACTGACTGACTGACGGACAAAGCGAATTATAGAGTAGCTTCGCTACTAAAAAAGAGAAACCGAGACACTTAGAAAGAAGGGAGGGAAAGCAAATACTTGATAGCTTTGATTGGTCCTTAAAAGGTGGTTTATTTGGAATATTTAAAAGAGAAGATTAAGTATTCAAAGTCAGGGATCTAAAGGGATAAGACAATGGCAGCAATTGATAAGCATCCCAAATAATAATGCTTAAAATTACACATTCTGTAGAATACAATTAGTAGTTGCAACGTTTTAACGATCAACTTAATGAACCAACTAATCAAAATTCAATACTTGCGTCTAAAGTTTTGAAGCCAACGAAGTAGATAACGTTACTTTAAGACTTTGGAACTAGTGTAATGTCCCCTCCCTCCCTGATTCAAAGTAATCTAAATTTAATATTTATTTATATTCAAAAAGGGAGTGGACAATGGACTATTGGTTTATTTTTCTAACAGTATTTAATATATTTAGTCCATACATAAATGCGTACTATAAATGCCGCAAGTGTAGTTATAATTATCCATCTATTGTCCTATCCATTTATAAAGATGGCCGAATCATATTCTTACATGATAAAATCTTCCATAAATTTGCCACAGAAACGTAAGAATCATCTTATCCTATACTTTTAATTTACGTAACCGCAGTCAACTGTCTCTAAAATAAAACTATAAATATCAATATTTCTTTGGAGGCGCTGTTGAGCAAAAATCATAGAAAAACCTAAGAGAATTACTTTTAGAGACTGACTATAAAGCCTCTACATAGGCGTTTCATGTTTTTAGATTTTTCAAACAAAAAAAAAACTTTATGATTCAAATTATATACGCAATTGTGTACTTGAAACTAATCATTACTTAGCTAGACATAACTGGAAAAAAAATAAGATTTTGAAAAAAACTAAGAATTTTCTTGAAAATCTAAAGAAAAGGCAAAACTGTGCTGTCTCTCTTTCTTTCTTGCCTATAAAGTTTCCCATGCAGTTTTCCCAAACAATAATGAAAGAAAGGGAGGAAGCAATAAGACAAATTGTGCCCTCCCCTCCCCCCCCTCCCTTTCTCTTCCTCCGTAATTTCCTCTAAAGCCCCCTTTTTAAAATGTGCCACGCTTCTACGATTTTCATTTCCGTTTAGCCCCTTTCCCCCTACCTCTTCAAAAAGAAATCTCTTCCCCTTTTGATTATCCTTCCATTATGGTTTATTTCCAACCTTGCTAGTTACCCCACCACCATTTCCCTTCCTCATAAAGGGGTACTACAAAATTTCTTGATTATAAAATCGACAATTTTTAATGAAATTGTAGTACCCCAAGTAAGATTATTTGTCTAAAGCTGAAGATCTAGAAAGATAAGTTGTGCTTTTGGACAACGCAAACGAGAATCTCCAGAGATCTGAAGGGATTAGACAACTGCTGATAAATCAATGTACATTCCCAAAGTTGATACACAAAATAACCCCTGTTGTAGGTTACGATTAGTGGTAGAAACGTTTGGACACTCAACTTTTTGAACCAGTATATCAAAATTTAATAAAAGTCTTCAAAGTTGTTGAGCCATTGAATAAGAAAACATTATTATAAAACTTTGGGGACAAGTGTGAAAAAAAGCCCCATGTCCTCTCTTCTTTAATTATAATACTTTTTCTCGTATTCATTCGAATCCGGTGGATAGGAACCGGTTCTCATCCATACGAAAAAACTATGTCAAGCATCGTATTATATCCAGTTTTCTACGAATATAGAAATGTACAATCATAAGATTAAAACCACGGCACCTCGGGGCTAAAAAAAACTAGTTTTAATCTTACAATTGTACATTCTTTATCCGCGGAAAGCCGTTTATAATACGATGCGAGAAATAACTATTCTCGTATTAAAGTAATGATATTTTTGTAGCACCACCACCATAAAAATTACGTCCAGTGATATAAGCCACCTGTCCCCAAGGATTGGGACTAATATCAGTATATTTTAATTGTTGCGAATCTTGTAATATATTTGGGCTTTTGAACCAGTTTTCAACAGGATTTCTTAGACCTGAGATGAATAAATTTTAAGAAAGAAAGAATGGGGGAAATAAAATAAAAATGGAAATATTGCCAGGGATCTAAAGGGATAAGACAACGGCAAGATTAATTGTTGTACATCCCCAATGATGACACACAGAATTATCCCTTCTGTAGATTAAAATCAGTTAAACGATTGATCACTCAACTTAATAAATCAACCAATCAAAATTCAGTATTAGTCCTCAAAGTTATCAAGTCAACGAATAAGAAACCTTTATTTTAAAACTTTGGGGACTAATGCTATAAACAGCATATACTATCAAAATATTGCGCCAATATTACAATTTTGAATTTATGTCTCTCCTCTTGTAACCCCCTCCCCCCCTTCTTACTTCGCCTGAATTATCTCATAATTGGTTTGACAACATAAAATTGTGGCTGTTATTTATATGTGTATTTTAGACTCTAGTGTGAAAATAAAAATTTCACACTGGTATTAATTACGACTACTATCTAATTGATAAAGATTTTAAATTACAGATTAATCATTAATACACGAAAACACAAGAACGTATTGTCATTTTTTATCAATTCTCAATTAATACATAGAAAAAGCCGGATCATGGAAAGAAAACGAAGTAGCGGGTTTCGTCGTATTTTCACAGTAGCTTTTGATAGGTTATTTCAGGTTAGGTAAATGTTTATGATTGTCCCACAGGGGCTAAGAATATGAGAAAAGTTCTGTAAAAATACGACGAAACCGGCTACTTCGTTTCCTTTCCATGATCCAAAATGCCTTGGAATGATGGATAAAGGAAAAATTTTGACAAAGTATTTTGTTATTATTTTAAAAATTTGCCCACTATGAATTAAAGATAACTATTAAAGATAACAATTAACAAGAATACGAATAATATAATGAATAAATTGACGAACCGAAATGCAAGACTAAAGTTAGCTTCGCTACATAAGAAGCAAGGAATCATGAAAAGAAAACGAAGTAGCGTGTTTCTTCGTATTTTCACAGTAGATTTTTTCTTATTTCTAGCCCCAGTGGGGGGGCTCCAACCCTGCGGGGCAATCATTAACATTTACCTAACCTAACCTAGAATAACATATCAAAAGCTACTGTGAAAATACGACGAAACCCACTTCATTTTATTTCAATGATCCGATACTAATACTAATCCAACCAACCTGTGTCTGGAGTAGCCACCCAGCTGTTCATCAATGCCCATTCCAGTTAACAGAACCCGACATCCGGAGGTATAATCGGCTGGATCCAGGTGGCCGCCAGTACCTGTATCTGGAGGTAAGGATAGCTCCAAGTGGCCGCAAGAACCTGCACCTAGAGGTGAGGATAGCTTACCCTGGCCTCGGGCAGCAAACCAAATTGCACAACCTGAAGATAACCAATATTAAAACTGATTTTTCTAAGAATATGAGGTTTAAAGTCAATTTTAGTTTTAAGAAAAAAAATTGGCACCCTTCTAGGATGGAACACCATTATGTCAAACAATGTCCGGCCTAGCAGGACTTTAGAAATATTTTTTTTTGTATTTTTGGCGATGCCTAGCAGGACTTTAGAAATATTTTTTTTTGTATTTTTGGCGATGTTCTTGGGATATTGGTTTTAACCTTCCCATAAAATGGCTACAAACCTTCCCAGGACCTAAGAGAAACTCACTGTAAAGAAAAACAATATCGGTTCAACGGTTAGTGAGATCCTTCGGTACAGACTGACAGACAGACAGGGAACCTGTTACTTTTATACAAGGATTAAGAAACATAATTATGTCAAAGATTAGAGTAACTAAAAAAAAGTTAGGTAGGTAACATTTCTGTAAATTTTAAAAAAACAGTAAACTGTAATTAAATCTTGTTAAGGAAATCTTCTAAGATACTAATAAATAGACACCTATTAAGAATTTTAAACCCAGATAAAATAACAATGTACATAATATGCTGAACAATTCATTGAAGACTGTTTGTTTAGACTTTGTAATTGATTTGCTCTATACAGTACCTATACATTTACATGAAAGAAAAAAATGGCTTACCTATGCTATCATCTAGAACTGTATTCAAGGGGTACAGAAGATGTTGTATATTATTCTTTCTTGTTACTTGAAGTTCATTTACAGGAATGTCTACACAAACCATATTGATTGGATATTCTGGTAATAATTCTTGCATTTCCTAAAGTAAAAAAAACCCAGTAAAGTTAGGAGCTATATTGCTAGTTTCATATTATTTATACTTCTGTTTACTAATTGTAATATCTCCCCCCCCCCCCCCAAGTTAAAAATTTCTCTCTGCTATTCGTTTGTCACAATTCGAAATTTATCATGAATCCAAATGTATTTCGTATGAACCTAACAATTTTCAGACAATTTGATTAAAATCCAAATCTGAATTTATAAAAATATATACGGTGGATAAGATTCGGTTCTCAGCCACACTCAGCAACACCACTGTTTTCACATAGCAATTTAAATGAATTGAATGTATTAGTAAATAAAGAACTTAGTAAAATCTGTGACTGGTATAGTGCTAATAAGCTTGCACTGCATCCAGATAAATCTAAATTTATTTTATTTAAATCCAAATATGACAATTGAATTTGGAACAATTCTCTATTAACAATGCAAGACCATATTTTCCCCTTTACCTTAACATGAATGACTCTAATGAATGTAACATAACTAAAATTAAAATGATAAAGCATGTTCCTAATTCTAATGAAAAAAGTGTACGTGCACTAGGAGTTCTATTGGATCAAGATCTCACTCTAGTAGAACATGTTAAATTCCTACACTCAAAATTATCCAGAAATTTATATTCACTTAGACAAATAAGTAATCTATTTCCTACACTAATATTAAAACTGGTATATAATGCTAATTTCCAATCTCGTATCAATTATTGTTCAAATATTCTGTCTATGTGTACTAAAACTACACTTGATCCTATTATTAAAATGCAGAAGAAAGCTATAAGATTAGTCTCAAAAGTAAAATATAATGAAAGCACTACACCTCTATTTAAGGAACATAATATCCTTCCAATAATGCAACAAATAGAATATTCATCTATTATGATTATGCATGACTATTTAAATGAAACTCTTTCTCCTTCTTTTTATCCCACCTGGATTAGAAATAATCACCTAAATGGTAATTACAATCTTAGAAATGGCAATGATATTCATATAAGGCCTCATAGATATGAATATCTTAAAAAACATCCAATTTTCAACTTTGGCATCCTTTGGAATAATCTAAGTGATGAGCTTAAATCTATTGAAGATAGAAACTTTTTTGCTAAATCTATCAAGTCTAAACTAATTAATGCCTTGCAATACTTATTTTTATCAAATAATCTAAGTCTCCAGCTCTGTAAATTTTGTAATTTTTTGTTTATGTTATTTTTATTTTGGCGATACTACCTAGGTTCTATAAGTTTAAAGGGATCCAGGATACCTTTGTTTAATATATTTTGGGCAAAGTAGACAGTTCCTTAGTGATCTATTCATGGTTACCCGGGCAGAACTGATTAGGATTTAGGTTGTTTATTGTTATAGTAATTTGAATTGTGTTTTTATATTTTTTTTTGATTTTATAACTATGTTTAATTTTTATGCCCAAATAAATATGTTTATGTTTTATGTTTATGAATAACCATGTATCGTATCGTATTATATCCAGTTCTACGAGTATGAAAATGTACAATCATAATATAAAAAACAGTTTTGTTAGCCCATGCTTTCGGCATTTCGGGGATAACAAAACTGGTATTCTTATAATTGTACATTTTTACATCCGCGAAAAGCTGTTTATAATAATATGCGATATATAACTATTATCATATGAATATTAATATCGCACCTGACCTGGTAGGCCTGGAGGCCGGTCAGTCGGTCTGGAACATTGTAACTTCCTCCTAACTGCGAGAACGCCACATTTAACAAATCAAGTCCTCTAAAAAGTGATAAATTAGTTTTTCTTTGTTGACTTACTCCAAAAAGATATGCAGTAGACATAAAAGACTTAAGTTTTAAGTACAAACTGCAAACAAAAGTTCTACTATTCGCTTACTTACAAACTTTAAGGGGTAACATGTAATCTTGATTGAGATCTGTGAGTGTCCAAATTTTCTACAAAAAGGTCCCTTAGTTTTTCACAGAAAAAAAGATAGGAATGTAATTTTTATACTTCTAAAATCGAACCACTTTTTAATAAATCTACCTATATATTTTTTCGCGCAGTGTCATTTGAAAATCAGTATCATATGATAATATGACTGAGTTTACATATAGCTCAATTTATATTTAACACCTGTATTTGCATTTAGTATCCCCAAAAGATTATTACGTCTAAGCTTTTTTTCTAGTTAGAAGGTCAACAGCCGAATACAGGTGGCTCCAAAATTTCTTTAATAAATCCAAAAAATTAAATTATTTTTACCAACCTAAAATCATTATTTTGTTTGAGAAGTTTGGCAGCTAAGAAGGCAAGCACTGTTGAATCCAGCCCTCCAGAAAATAGAACTCCGATGCAAGGATGATCACATTTTTGTTTTTCCTAAAATAAAATATTTTACATCAATATTCAATATTAAAAATTTTTACAGCCAAATAGGATTTAATCCTGATGAATTCTCAAACAAAGTGATAGGTATTTTTTTGTAGATACTTTTTAAAATTATAACATAACTTTTTACTGTATCTTAGAAAAATTACTTCAAGATTCACTTTTAGAAGCTTTACTTTAATTAGGGTTCATCCGTCGTGAACGGTTAGATCTTTTCATTATTTTAAAAAAAGAATAGTCCAATCAATTTTAAACTTTAAATGAAGATTCCTATAACAGTTAGGTACGATTTAGTAATCGTAGCAACTCTATAATCGTTACCAGAAAGTCCGTACGTCTAATTTTGAACTTTTTTACAACAATGATATAATTTTCATATTTATATGTTTTTGAAGAAAATAACTCCTAGGACAACATGGTACAATATTATAAGCTAGGCATCTCTACAATCAAATCTCAAAAATGAAAGTATGTCCTATTATAGTATCCTGTATTTGCATAATTTTGCAGCAAATTTATGTACAATTTTGTTTGAGCTTTTAAATTGATGGTTTGCTAAGTGCTTATTAACTTCTGACACTCTACAAGAGTTATTGTTCGTTTGTTTTTAGAGCTTCGCTTATATGGATGTTATCATCCCTGTTTTTATTTGCCAAGTCCCTTGCTAAAATTATGTTAAAACATGTCTAGGGCAAAATCACTAGTTAAACATTAAAAATTTCTACCTTAATGCATGATTTGCACATGTTTGGTTGATTTTCAATCCGTAATTTCACAGCTTCGGTCAATGATACAACAAATTCATCTACAATCTTTGATATATCTTCTCTTTCTAAAAGTTTGTCAAATAAATCATTAGATTTGTCTAATTCTGTAATGTTTAGAGAAATGACGTCACTGGGTGTAAAATCTATGACAACTGGAGTTCTTAAAGTTTTATCACTTATTCTAAATTTCATAGGACCAAGGTCAAAATACATTTTTTGTTCTTCATTAAATGTTTTTGAATAAGAGTTACATGGAAAGAACATGTTATCTCTGGATTTTAAGTTATTATCAGATTTGTGTTGCAAAGAAAGTTTAAATACCCCTTGTGCAGGTATCTCAACAAAATTGTATTTAGAATCACAAGGAACACAAGAGCTGATTACGATTCTGTCTTCATCCCTGGACCAAATAGGTTAAGTATATTTTTATAATCAATTCTTATAAAATTGTATCAAAGCAGAATTTAATGTATAAATTAGGATAAGTTTAGCAATGCGCACATTGAAGGATTTTTAGGATTAAGTCCAAGATAGTTTTAGTACATAATCTGATTCTCCTAAAAGCAATAAATAGTATTCTCATTTTTTACTTAACTTAAATGGTGTAATTTAAAAAAAAAAAAAAAAAAAAAAAAATAAGGAAATAATCTGTATTTTTACTAGGTAGGTATATTAATAATTTGGGGGAATAAATAGATAGGTCAAGAATAGTGGAAAATATACACGTAAGGCAACTACTTTTAATTTCCTTTTTGTGATATATAAAAATATACATTCCTGAAGAACAACAAACTTTGTCTGCCAAAGAAATCTCTGGCAAACCAGAGTTGATTTGTTAGTTTGTCCCAGAATACGCAGGCAAATGGTCCCTGGATCTTCTCAACTATTTCCAGAATTTTGTCCTCATCTTTATTATTACTAAAAATAAAACATATGTAATTTTACAGCATTTATTTAGTGGTATATTCATTATTTCATTTGTGTCATAATTAAAATTTTGGCTGTAAAGAATAGAATAACTTTCTTTTACTTTATAAATATTTTCATTTTAAGTTTAAAAATTAATCTTAACTTTTTAGACATAGACCTAGGATTTCATTAAAAACTACAATTAGAATAGGCAATTCTAATGCCTTATCATTTTAAATTGAAACAAAATATACTTTATTTAATACTAGCGGCAACGCCTCTAAATGCATCTAACGGGACTTGAGTGAAGAGGGTATATTTTTTGGAAGGTGAGTTGTGTCCAGGAACGATTTCTCTTGAAAGGATTGAGGTACCCATCCCAAAAATAGTAATAATACTAAAAGTTTTATTGTATAAAGGAGAGTTCTATCGGCCCAGTGATTAGCCAGATCTTAAGCTACAAACAGACAGGAAGACATCCTGTTACGTTTTATATAAGGATTTTACCTCAGCTGGTCGACAATAAACTTAGTGTCTGAAATATTTGGAGGTATCTTTATTCCATCATATTGAAATACATCTCCATTCCACAAGAAAGCAAACTCATTCGTAACTGTGGGCTGTTTATAACCCTCATCGCCCTATAAAATAAAAACTAACTTAGAATAAAGGATTAAAATACATTAAATGAGGGGGGAAATTGGCATTCAACTTTCCACCAGATAAATTACCTAATCAATCATAAGGCCAATTCTACAATAGCATGATATTATTATAATAATCTAATACAGTATTATTTTTCAGGTGCAAAAATATATCAGATGTCATACTGGACTTTTTTTAGCTTGGTATTTATATAAATATTAAGGAAAATAAACAAAATCTATTGCTAAGCATTTAATATACCTGTAACCATAACACTGTGCTCATTAACTTAGCCCTTCCATCCTCTACTAAGCCCAGCAAGTCAGGACCACGTCTAATAAAAACAGCGATGAAATTTTGAGAGACATTTTTTATTTTGAATTGCAGCACAAATTAAAAATCTAATAGTTTATTTGGAATTAAATTAAACCACTAGGTATTAAAGCGCAATATATATCCATCTTGCTGTACTTTTAAAAATCCAAATCATTTAAATTTAATTTGCTTATAGGAGAAAAAATAACAAAAAAATACCTTTTTAGCATACACATGCATTTTGTCTCAAACTCTTTAAATTCCTCTCCCGTAGAATCTCCAAAACAAAAGTATATACCACACATTTTTACATCTAAAAAATGATAATACATCTTATGTAATTTTATTTTATCTAATTTGTAGCAGAAAAGAAAATTCAAATGCCAGAAACTAAATGATTTAAAATTGTAATGTAGTGTTCAATTATTTTGGATGAAGGTAAAGCGAATAATTTTATCATTAATATATTTCAATTTCTTTCAGTTCAATATTGTGATGAGTTTAATTATTTTACAAGGTAAAATCCCCTAGTCTAACTGTACATACAATAACAAAGAATCTAACTAGAACGAAATTTTACAAAACAGCATCCAGTGGTCTGTTGAAACCTCCCTTCCTGTTCATGTATTGTCTGTATTTCCGTTTGCTCTGGTGGTGGACAGCACTCACATCATTACCCGCCACCTTCTTGTTCTTTGTCGTGTTGAACCCGGCGAAACCCATGATTTTCATCATCTCCTCTTGGGCCTAAAAATAGATTTTGTGTTTTAAAGTATTTTTTCCACTGTTATTCTGTAAAAGAATGAATGAAAATAAAACTCGTTGGCAGGGAGAATAGTATTAAGCTTACTGATTCTATAAATTTACAAAAAAAAATACATATTTGGCTGTCTAGGATGTCTTTACGTTCTAAACACTTTGTTCTACGTGTCCCCCAAGGACGTACAAGCTTTTTCATTGGGGGTGGGGGTGGTTTTACCCCTTTACCCCCCCCCCATTGGACGCCCTTGGTGTCCCCCTTTACTTTTAAAGTGTTATTCTTGTTTTTTAAACTGAATAACTAAATGGCGTACTGGCATACGATAGTTTAAGGACTGCTTCTCTACATATTTGTCAATGGACAAATTTTAGATCATGGAAAGACACGAAGTAGCGGGTTTCGTCGTATTTTCACAGTAGCCTTTCTCCTTTTTCTACCCCCTGCGGTGCAATTATTGACATTTACCTAATCTAACCTATCAAAAGCTAATGTGAAAATAATGTGAAAAACCTTCTAATTCGTGTTCTTTCCATAATTAAAAAATTGTCAATTGACAAATAAGTAGCGAGCAGTCCGTAAGCTTTTCTATTTTTAAATAAATTAACCTTTTGTTGTTCTTCTTCCTCGTCATCAGGTATCGTGTAGACTTCGGCGGTGCCACCAGCACCACCAGCCATTTTTGGTGGCGGTACCGGAGCAAAACTGCCGCCTACCCGACTAACTCCACCCATTGACCCCACGCCGCCGTACATAACATTACCCCCCGAAGAACCCGACGCTCCCCCCTTTTCGTCACGTCGCCTTGGTGGTGTGTCTTCTCTATCGCGGCGGCGACGCTCGCCCCGGTCGCGGGATCGCGAGCGAGAGCGGCGGCGTCTGGGTGATCTTGATCTGCTACGACTTCTAGCCATTTTATTTAAAATTCTGAAATTTAAAAAAAATTACTCTGATTCATCTTGTTCTGCATACTTAACCTTTTGTTTCTTCAGTCCTTTAGCCTGAATGTAGACATTTAGATAATAGGGGTGTTTGACGGTCAAAATAGGCAAAATTAAACTTTTGGCACGAACTTTTATAAATTTGTTATCACATTTTTTCTGCTTTATCCATACGCCGTCGTTGGATAAGCGCAAGGGTAGCTTATAGTTTGCAGTTTTTATTTCTATCCACCATTCTGTTGGCTTTTTCCCATGTTTTATTTTATTCATAGTGGGTTCCACACGCTGTACAACGCCTCTAAATATATCATTTAGCTCAAGCACGTATTTTTCATCGTCAATAATTACATGTTTAGATATATCTGTTTCTATAACTATTTTTTCACAAGCCTTGTCACTAGCAATTATCATAGCAAATGAGGTAATTCTTAAACTATTAGTCTCAACTAAGTCCTGCATAGTTTCAATAGATGTTTCTATATAATCACTGACAGAAGGATGTATTGACCTCTTGACTGGAATACCAGATATTGTATGCTTATCAAAGATACTGGAAGGATAGATGTTGCGGTAATACACTGCAAGGTGGCAGATACACTCGAGAAATTCATCAAAACAATTTATTTCCTCTTCCTCCTCCTCCGCTCCCTCTTCTCCGTTCTCCCCTCCATGCTCTGGCTTCAACTCTGCAGTTTCATTGGATTCATTAACATAAGTGGATACTTCTTCAAGCGCTTCCCCTGAAGAGAACACAATTTAGAGCAAATTATGACATAGTTTTAAAAAGTTAAACAACTTTCAGTAAAAGAATCAAAAATCAATGTTAGACTATATCATTGATTCACTTGCTAATATTTTCGAGAACTTTGGATCTTATATTACAGCTTGACAACCACCAAAATAATCGTACCCCTGTACTTTAAAATGACGTAAAAAACAAAATAAATAATAATTCTTACCTTTCTTATTTGCTTCACATAACTGGGCTTCTTCATTAATATCGGCAGATGAGGGATCAACATTGACCTCCTCCTTCTCATAAGGTATCTCATAATCTTCATTTTTCTGTCCAGCCAAATCTTCTGTGTCTTCCTCGTTAAATAGGGATGCAAACAATGTCTTAAAGTAGCTTGTCATTTTTTCCTTATATTCAAATATGTATTAATTCTTCGTTTTATTATTCCTCTTGTTTTTCTTTTGCTTTTTAACAGTGGCTGGTTTGTCTATAATAAGAAAAGATTTCTGGGTGCCGCATAAATGGCAAGTCAGACCGATTTTCTTTTGAGTTCTATGCTTCCCAAATATTTTTACGTCGGCTGACAGCTTTGGTTTAAGCAAAGAGCTGCACCCCTTGCAAAGAGTGCGCTTGAAGTCTTTGTCAATCTTAACCTGAAACAAATACAATTATTATCTTTCTTATCGACTGTACTTCTTGTCGGGCGGATAAGCAAATGAATTATCAATCCATTTACCTATTTCTCTTTTAATCTGAATATTCTTAATTGAAGAAAATGGATGTCTTTTGGCTATTGAATGAAACATAATTTAAGGATTTTGATTATAAATCGCCAATCAAAATAAAATTAAGATGGTAATACAGAGAAAAACTTTCTGCTAAAGTGTTTAAAAGGAGGGTATAGGGAAAGTTTTTATCTATTATGGTGGCTAGAGGGGTTGTCTATACCTTCAAAACAGAAATCGCCCTAAAAAATATATATTTTTGTGTTAAAATTTTTAAACAAGAGCACTTAATGGCGCCGTTTATATAGGGACGCAGCCGATAGTTCATTTGTATTAATATGATTATAAGCCTTATACTTACTTTCAACAAATATATATCCAAAAAAATTAAAAATGATACCTGTGTTTTCTTGCTAATCTGTTTCATGCAATCTGCATATTTGGCTGCCAAACAGGGTAAGCTGCTAGACACTGACTCAGCAGCTTTCTGAAGATATTTTAGACGAGCTGTCCCATCTGGATTTCTTCCTGGCTTCCCCATTAGGTCATGTACGAATTTGTAGTCCAATCATGTAATTTTGATACATAAATCCAAATAATCAAACATTTATTTAAATCTAAAAAATATTTTTTTTCATAAACATTGCAATAAAAAAAAACATTATCGAAATATTAAAGTATTGCTATAATATGTTTTGTGTTATTTTACTTATGTTATATTGCTCAAAACACACTAAAATTGAGCTAAAAGTTCATAATAATACACAGTAATAGTAAAGAAACGAATATAACAAAAAAAAACATTTACGAAGCATTAAAGTCGGTTTGTTGCTGATGCTTTACAACAACGTGGCCATGAAAAAATGAAATAAAAAAATAGTATTTACTTTCAAAATAAGTATAACTTTTTGTAAGCCCTAAATATTTTAAATGTATTTGAAGATAATGTTTTCACATATTAAGAATTTTAAAACATATAAGTTTTCAAAAAAAATGTAGAAATCATATATTTTTAATTTTTACATGGCCACTGTATTTTGTAAGATATGAATGCCGCGTATTGTTACCAAACAAATAAAAGTTTTGAGTAAGGATTAATTGGCCTTCGCGTTTCATGATCAATTTTCTTTTATTAAAATTCTGTATACTTTTTTGGAATTTAAATAGAAATTTAGCTTGGCGATAAAAAACAAAATACAAGTCCTTTATCTTTTATGTTTTTCTGAGATCTTTATACTAATTTACAAAATTTGGATGTGTATATCTATTAACACACACTTCCCTTGGAGCCAAAACTTTTAGAATATTAGTAATTGAATGTTAGAAAAGACCCAATGACAAAGACAAAGACAATGGCCGTTAATTTGATAACATCTCCGATAATGCTACAAGAAATTACCGCTCCTGCAACGTAAAATGAGTGGTTGAAAGGTTTGAAACGAATATAAACAAGGATGACAACATCCATAAGTAGCGAAGCTCAAAAATTATGAATGGATGTCAAAAAAAATGCTATAAAGCAGTTTCATTCAATAAACATTAATGTTGATAAAATAGGGAAATAAGGAAACCTTAAAAATCACGCAACCTTAAAAACCACGAAAATTTTAAAATCTAGGAATCGATCTAGCATCGCAATTTATAGACAAATCTTAATGAAACTTGATAAAAATATGTAGAATATAAGCATATGCAATTCCTGATAATTTCAGCCACAAATCATGAATAGGAATCGAGAAAACCATAGAAAACCTAAAAATCTAGGAATCGATCTAGCACCCCAACTAATAGAAAAACCGTAATAAAACTTAAAGAAAACATGTAGAATGTAAATTTAAACAATCCCTGAAAATTTCAGCCCATTATCTTAAAAAGGAGTTGAGAAAATTACAAAAACATGAAAATCTAGGAATCAATCTAGCACCCCAAACAACAGACAGATGGACAAAATAATGTATAGATTAGATGGGCATATGTTATAAGAATCTTCACTAAAAATTTCAGCTGTCTATCTTTTCTAGGAGCCGAGAAAATCACGTTTCCCCCACTTTGTCTCAGATGGACAGACGGACGGACATTTCGAATTATAGAGTAGCTTCGCAACTAAAAATTATATCACGAAATGTTGGGGACTATACCCAGCTAGAAACGTCGTAAGGAAACTCGCATCCGATATGTAGTATATTATCGCCAAAATCTTATTTAAGATTTTATAGCAAAAATCGAAAAAAATCGCTAGGGATTAATTCGATTTTGTAGTAAAAATCGCGGCAACCACGATTTTCCTAAGAAATCGTAAACAATAGCATTTTATGTGTGTCAACACACACTTACAAACAGACACACAACCAACATATAATCAACATCATTCTGTGAGAAATATAGTTTATAAATTGGCCGCTAGAAGTTCACATTATCTTAAAAAAATATTGCATTTTTTCTGTTGTCAAACAAAATAAATATAAAACTGATAACTAAAATTGTCATAATGTGTTTATGTTTAATATTACAAATAAAAGTATTTTTAAAAAGTTTTTTTTCTAAATGGCAACATTTTTAAATGTGTGTCTTAATATTCCTTAAATCATTGCCATTCAGTATGAAAAACATATAAATACTCTATCAAAGTTCATGGTAAACTTTTGATAGTTCACAGTAAGTAGAAGGGCACAAAGACTAGATTCTCTTTACACCATGTCTCTCACTATCTCTTTCTCTCTATGAATGCACAGTATGAAATGGATTCTTTATGCAACCTTTTACTTACATACAATATTTACAAAAAAAACTACATAATGTTAAATATTTTTTAAATGTACTTTTTATTCACGATTTTGGCACGATATCGCTTACGAGCCTTACGATATCGCTTACGATTTCGTGGGTGTATCGCGCAGCTCTAAGTACCTTTTCGACCATTTATCGTAACATATCGTCGATGTGCATTGGACGACTATTTAGCGATATCGTAAGAACTCGTGCTCGATTGCTACACGATATCGTGCGCTATAGTAGCGCGATAGTGACGCTACTTTCTGGCTGGGTAGTGTAATAAGCAGCCCATTGTCCACTATCTCTCTGGAAAAGCCCCTTTTTTTAATTGTCTATTTTTTCAATATTTGATATTCCCTTTTTGCTGGTGACAGAAATTTACCATTTATACTTTAGAGGTATATCCCCCTAGGAAAAAAAACTCCTAACCGTCCTAAAAACTCTTAGGGGAGGATACCCAGCGAAACTTTTTTATAAAGGTAGCATGGTACGTTGTTCGATATCTCAAATGGTAGCTTATGAATTACCACCAAATTTTCTGGCTATAAACGTTGGAAAATCGGCCTTTCAAGCAAAAGGTAGTTAGCCATCGATATCGTAGCAGAGTAGCATAAATTAAAAGAAAGAGAGAGAGAGAGAGAGAGAGAGCAGAGAGAGAGAAACATATCTTACTCTTTATTAATTAAGCCGGGAATGGTATGATCTCTCTCTCTCTCTTGCTCTCGCTCTTTTAATTTATGCTACGATATCGATGGCGAACTCGCATGCTACCTTTTGCTTGAAAGGCCGATTTTCCAACGTTTATCGCCAGAAAATTAGGTGTTAATTCATTGCGAATGGGATTCGAGGTAGCATAGGAATCGGTTCATATATTGCACGAGCTCGAAGGCGACTCTATGGCGAAATATCTTGCTGGGTAGTAACCACTTACGAGGGTGTAATTAATGCCCCTCCCCCCTTAAAAATGAAAATGCTCTTATATGGGGGTAAAGTCCCCTCTATCTAGAATTTAAATGGGGTAAAAGGGGTAAAAAAAGATTATGGGAGGGATAAACAATTTTTTTATATAATTTCCCCCCCCCCCCCCCTCCCACAGCTAAAATCGAATTTGCACGCCCATGAATATAAAATTGATACATGTCATAAAAACAGTGGTTTCTATATATCTATAAATTCTTTAGATTAAAATATTCTTGAAATATCTTTCTGGTATTTCGAAAACCGTTTATTAAAATTACTCATTAAGATTTAAGAATACGTATTTTTGGGACGTTTATGTGTATGAGTAATTTAGGTCCGGTCGTATTACCAGGTGTGTATGTGTGATCACGTATGTGTGTGTGTGTGTGTGTGTGTATGTGTGTGCGTTTGTGTGAGTGTCACTGCTTGAAAGCAGGTCTTGGTTAAAGGCAGGTACTACTAGACTGCATGATCTACACTGTACCAAGCCTTATCCCAGCTCTTACCTTTACCCCCTCACTCTTCCCACCCCCCTTCACTTTAATAAAGGTGTGTAAATGTGTGTGTGTGTGTGTGTGTGTTGAATGAACCAATTCTATATTCTAGGTTTGACGAAGGAGGGGGAAGAGTTATATCCTGTGTGTGTGTGTGTGTCATCCCCACTTCTCACTACCTTGTACAATTTTATTAAATAGCCTAGACTAGTAGTTTCTAATAATTTCACTAAGTGATATCTCAAACCAACCAAATCAGCTGTGATTTAACAAACTTAAAGTTGAAATAAAACTTTGTGGGGCTAAAAGTTCACAGCACTTTATCCCATAGCTGTTCAGGACCCAAAAAGTGAGGCGAGGATGGAGGCTGGGGGCGAGGCGCAGAGTGTGCGCGGCAGAGGATGGGTCAAATTCGACGAGGAGAATGCGGATGATTCGACACAACAACAGCAAATGTCGAATGACGAGTCCCCTGGGTCGATTGAGGTATAAAATATAAATATTAAATTATGGATATGCAGTTTAATCAGAAACAACATAAATTTGATGTTTACAAAAATACACATTTCTTAAATGAACTGAACGTGTTGATTGTTTTTTTCCCAAAAACTAACCAAACAGGTTTGTTTATATTGTAAAATTCCTTATTCTTTGATACTCCTACAAATTTAATGGATTAAAACGACCATAAAGACCTGACAATTAAATTAAAAATAAAAAAAAATATTAAAGAAAATGAAATATTTGGAAAGAAATCAGATTTTATATTTGTAACAAAATAAGAAACGACAAAATTAGATAATGTCTACCTACTTTAATTAAAAGACATGAGTGAGATATATCCATCTTCTCCCCAATTAGACTTAGATTTTCATTTAACTAATATCAAATACATCCTTTCATTTTGTTTAAATTTTAATTTGTTTATAACTTAAAATTGCTTAAAAATCATATGCATAACAAACATAAAGCTTTGTGAGTCATCTTATTTCTAAAAACCTCAAAGCTTAGGTACTAAAGTTAATTTATGAATTGTCATGAATCCTATTTTGATATCAAATGGGGCATTTTACCAGTGATCTTAAGGGATAAGACAATGGCCAATAAATTGATGTACATTGTATATCCTCAATGATGATAGTAAAAATTACCACAGTGTCTTTTGTAGATTACAATTAGTGGGTAAAGCGTTTGGACGCTCAACTCAACCAACCGATCAAAATTCAATAAAAAGTCCCAAAAGTTGTTAAGCCAACAAATAAGAAATCGTTATTTTAAAACTTGGTGGACTATTGTAATGAACAGCCCAATGTCTCCTCACTTACTTTATCCATTTATTTGTATGAATTTACATGCATAGCATCCATATAATCCACCTTATCCCTAAATCTTTGAATTGCATAGATTTTTATATTTACGTGGATTTTTATATTCACTGACATAAAGATGAGAATTTGTAAAATTTTTTGTTATGATGGAAAAATGGTTCAATGCTTAATAAAAACGAAGTTTTTATACAATTGGGCCAACTCATCTGACAGTAGGTAATTGACGGATAGCTTTGTAAAATTTTGTAAGCATGGCATGTTAATAATTTTGACACCATTTTTATATTTACATTATTATTACAATCCTAGTAACTTGAGTTTTTGCGTAGTGATTCTTAGGTCGATTAGGCACATTGACCCAAAAGAAACATCTCCACCATAATAAAGTATGAAAATGTAAGTGCATCCTGTATTTAAAGAAATTTCAGGAGATCTACAAAAGACTTTTTTTTCGACTTATTGATATTTAGTTTCAACAATATTTGTAGCACTATGTTAGTTAAAGTTCGTTTCTCATACTGCTTTTTGTTTTGCTTCAATGGATATTATCGTCCTTGTTATTTGATCATGATCATGATCACACTTATTTCTTAATATAAAAGTAATTTCTAAATATTATATTTTTTATTATTCCTGCCCACTAAACCAAGTCTTGATGATCAAAGAAAAACAACAACAAAAAACAGATTTTTATATCTGAACTCATTGTAACATGATATTTCAATGCATGAGCAAATTTACTTTCAAAATAAAGAAACAAAAAAGCTGAGATTTTTAATACAAATAACTTTTAAACAATGTAATTTTTATGAACCATCAAAAAACGAAGCAATGCACTTATCTTATTCATCTGATTTTTTTAACCTTGATTCCTAGGACAACAAGGTACAACAAGCATCTCTATGATCAAGTCCTAAAAAATTTCCAAAGACAGAATCCTGTATTTACCCAATTTTGCAGCAGATTTATTTACACTTATGTTTATACCTTCAAATTGAAAAATATTATGCTTTACAAGGGTTCTTCTACCGTTTGATTTTAGAGCTTCACTTTTATAGATGTTGTCATCTTTGTTATTTATATGATTAGAAAATAAAACAGAAAAAATGTTAAACAAAAGAGTGTTGAATTAAATACTGCATTATTTCCAGGATAAAAGGATTTGTAAATGGAAGATAAATAAAACCCCCTACCCACTTTAATTATCACACAAATTGTTAGGCATACAAGGGAGGGAAGGGACAATGGGCTGTTTATTACACTAATACCCAAACTTTTATATTATCATTTTCTATTTTGTTGGGTTGCAAATTTGGGGACTTTTACTTAATTTTGATTGGTGTGTTCATTTTAACAATTAATTATAATCTACAGAAGGGTTGATTTTATTTATCCTCATTGGGTATGTACATCAATTTATCTGCCATTGCCTTATCCCTTTAGATCCCTGCACACAAGAACATATCTAGTTTTTTTCATATTGGGAAAATAATGATTTGTCTTCCATTGATCTCTCCTTTATGTTTATCCCTGTCAGTAAATAAACTGCTGGCGTAGAGGAATTATTATGCTTTTAGAATTTATAATTATTTATTTGTTTGAGATAAATTGCAAAAAGTAGGTAGGGAAACAAAGATAAAAGCACCCTAAAAATGATTAGGTATCAAAATCAAATGATAAAACAGACGAATTTGCAGGGAGGAAGGGAACATTGTGCTATTTTTTACATAGGTCCCCAATGTTTTATAATAAAGTTTTCTATTCTTTGGCTTAACAACTTTGGGGACTTTTATTGAATTGTCATTTGTTGGTTCATTAACTTGATTGCCCAATCGTTTCAACAACAAATTGTAATCTGCAGAAGGGGTAATTTTGTGTATTGTTATTGGAGATGTACGTTATTAATTATCTTTCTTTGTCTTATCCCTTTAAATCCCTGCGAAGACAATCTGACTTAATTCAGAGTAGCAGCGCCCTAAAATAACAAGGATGACAAAATCAAGAAATTGAAGCTCTAAAATTAAACGATAGGGCAAACGAAAATTAACACTTGTGGTGTCAGAATTTAATAAACAGATAACTGATCTATAACTTAAAACAAAATTATATATAAATTTGCTGCAATACTGCCTAAATGCAGGACACTGTTTCAGGATATACTTAAATTTTAGGACTTGATTATAGGTAATCTTCACTCCAAATATTGTACCTTTTTGTCGTAGGAATCATTGTTCCAAAAATCAGATGACTAGGAAAATTATAAACAACGATAAAAGCTAACCGTTTCGTACCGACGGACGTACAGACAGAAGTATAGAAACGTCCCACTTTTAAAGACCACGAGTCGAAATCGTAGAGTTGATAATAACAAAACAACATTAAATGATTAATTCATAATACTAGAAAATATTTTATTAATATACTTTACTTTGCATTGTAACAAAAATTTATTGACGTGCTCTAATGATATGTAGAGCAGCTGTGCTCCTAAAATTAGCCTCTTATTACGCATATGATTACAAAATTCCATTTTTTTATCCATTGAAAATTTGTTCGCATGGTTTCTATTATGATGTGCGTTTATTCAGGGAAAAGGTAAATGCCACATGAATAAAAAAACATGTTAGTCAAATGTTGAAGCTTTTTTATATTACTATAAAAAATGACGTCATACTGGCCTACCATTGGTCAATTAAATGTATACTGGTCTGCCATTGATAATTTAGTCTGTGTATTGGCCTGTCATTGGTCATTTGTATTGTATGAAGTCATTTTTATAGACACTATAAAGAGCTTCACAAACGTTATTTAGCCCAGTATTAAAATAAGATTTTTATTTTCAGCATCTTTGAATGGGGTTTTGAATGGCGTAAAATTTGCTTCCGATTGTCATATCCCTTGGCGCTGGTTTTATGGTTACAATATATGTGTGTGAGTGTGCGCGCTCGTGCGTGTGGAATAGCCGGAAGTAAGTGCTTCCTTCGGGGGGGAAAGTGTCATTCTTTCAGCTGAGAGTATTTACTTGAACAAATTGTGTGTTTGTGTGCGAGGGATGGTTGTGTGTGCGTGCGTACGTGACCGGTAAGCGCATAGGAGCATATGCGCGCGTGACCTGTTCTTTTTAGTCTCACAGCTACTCTATAGAAATAATTAATAATTCTTGAAGAGAATTGTAGCTTTTTTATTTTAGATTTTTAGTATTTAATTGAAATTGCTATTTTTGTTAAACTGTATTGTTTTCAAATTTATGATAGTCCTTTATTGTTCACATTAGTATGTACTTTTGTTTTACAAAAGACAATGCTTAAACTTTTTACTAACTTATGTTGCACCACATATGGATGACTTTATTCTTGTTGAACTAAGCATAATTGTCATGATTTTACTACTAGGCCGAGTTTGACCAACTTACTTATGTGATATCATTATTATTTTTTACAATTTGCAAATAACAATGGTAGAAAATTTTCTAATGCGTCATAATTTTACAGTTTAAATGCTGTATTAAAAAGATATATAAACAAGGAAGATAACAGACATTAAAGCGAAGCTCTGAAACGGCAGGAGAAACGAACAGTAATTTAAACCTTGTAGTAGAGTGTCAGAACTGATTAAGCAGAATATAAATGTATCTATAAGTAAGTTCGTTGCAGAACTGATTAAATATGTACATAATACTATTTAGGACATACTTATATATTTAGGAATGATTATAGGAAGCTTGGCTTATAACATTGTAATTTGTTGTCTAAGGAATCTGTAGTTCAAAACATAGACTTCCAAGGGGGGGGGGGTAAAGGGGTGATTACCCCCCCCCCAAAAAAAAAAAAAAATAAAAAAGCTTGGACGCCGCTGGTTAAAATTAATAATTATATAAAAATTTAAAAAAATAAGTATACCTTCCCCTGATAGAAATCACTCCTAGAAAAAAGCGTCCCATCCAAACTAAAATTGAAAGTGTGGGAGGGTAGGCTCTCTTACCCCCCCCCCCCCTCCCAACCTCAAGTAGCCGCTAGTAATAACATAAATAATTATCTAGGTAACAGATTCTCACAGTGTAGATGTAGAAACCATCAGAAAGAAATCTGTGGCAGAAACTCCATCCAAATCATCAGGACGAGGCTCCAGCACTGCAGTCACATTGTCACAGGTTGGACAATTCATTTTATACCTGGAAAAGAACCATGTCTGTTAGTATGAATCAAAATATCTCTGAAACGGATGTAATGATTAAAATTAGAATATTATTTTTAGAAAAACTTATATATTGCTAAAAGTGAAGCTTTTCAAAAATTAAGTTCGGTCCGTCTATACGTCCGTCCGTACGTAACAGTTATCTCTTAGCGTATATGTCATTAAACAGTACTCCTTTTTAAAGCAATTTCAAAGTTCTGACACTCTACAATTGTTAATTAGTGTTTGTTCTACCGTCTGATTTTAGAGCTTCGCTTTTATAATGGAGGTTATCCTTGTGTTTTTTTTATTTATTTCATTAATAATGTACATATTAGCTTAGTATTGGTTTTTGAGCTACTATTGCCCCCCCCCCCCCTTTCATCCTTAATGAGATTTTTAGGGTTTAATGATTGAAGACAAATTTTCTATTTATATTTTTTATTGGTATTCAGATTCAAGAGACAAAAATAACATTTTAAAGTACTGCTTATCTTATTCTTAATCCATTTTGGCATTTTAGGTTAGTTTAGAGAGCAGACAAGACACCAACCAGCAGCAGCAGAGAGTTCCTGACCAGGGGGAGGTTCTGGTCACACTTCTACCTGTCAATGAGAAGCTTCCCTGGATAACTCCAGCAAAGTTTAGACCAGAACTAGTCCCAGAGGAGCTCATGACTCCAGTTTTAACGGTAAATTTGAAGAAGTCAAACAGCAAGACCCACGAAAAAGTATTTACATGGTGTACAGCCCATATTTCCTAAAATATCATCAAAAGTTGTATATGTCCTTGTACTCTATACATTTTCGAAAAAGACTATATAAAAATTGAAATTTTCTCTTCAATAACAACGGAGATTTTTAGAGCTTAAGTTTTGAAAAATTTACTTAGAAAAAAGTGCTTTTTAGAAACTTTGGCCTTAAAAATCTCCCTTGATGTATTCTTAAAATTAAATTTTTCTTCTTTTTCTTGTGTAAAATTGTATAGAGAACAAGAACATATGCCACTTTTGATGTTACATTAAGAAATAAGGGCTGTACAATACACCCTAAAATATACTTTTTAGTGGGTCTTACTGTACATATACTTCCTCCCCTTTTATATGCTCACTAATGATTTTAAACCCCTCTGGTGAATTGCTTTGCACGTCATTGAAAATTACAAATTATGCTGCTATACCGCCTATACCTGCGATGACATAACCCTGCAGGGCTTCTCAGTTCCCATAATAACCCTATATAACCTGATCTAAAGTAATAAAATACAAACGATTAAATTTCCCCTTTTATTTTCAATTTATTTAAAGAAAGGGGAGGTTTTTTTTGTCGAAAAGGCACTTCAAGGGAAATTGTACAAAATAAAATTTTTGGTAGTTTTATCCTTTGCTATGAGAAACCTGGAAGCCTTGTGTTCATATATTTCACCTTCATACCAAATTTAAACATCAATAAGAGAACACTTAATTAATATACCAAAAAAAAAACACCTAATTAATATACCAAAAAAAACACCTTCCTATTAATTTTAATGACATTATCGTCATTGTACAATTAAAACTAATCTATTAATAGTTATTTATCGCATCTTATTATAAACAGCTTTCCGCTGGTATAAAAATGTATAATTATAGGATTAAAACCAGTTTTGTTAGCCCCGAGATGCCAAAGGAACGGACAAACCAAGCTGATTTTAATATTATGATTGTACTTTTTTATATTCGTAGAAAATTGGATATAATACGATACGATACATGATTTTTCAGTATGGCTTAGAAATAGTACTAATCCAGCGGATATTAATCGGTTTCAAAGCCATACAGGAAAATGTTTTATCAAAATCAAAATGATAATTTATCTTATTTAGCATAAAATGTGTTTTTATCTGGTTTTGATTGTCATGTAATTATGTGTATAATATAATATGGCTTCTTCATAATAATATCCTTCAAATAATAAAGAAAACAAATATAGAGGTTTAAAAGGGATAGCACAACTCTTTAAATTTTGAAGTATTTATATTCGAAAGGGTTTATTTATAATGTTATGAAAAATCAAAGATTCTTTTATTTGGCACTCTCAGGATACAGTACGATCATACAAAAAGAAATAAAACACATTTTAATAACCTTCATCAAAGAAAATGGTATAAATTAGGACGTTTAATATGATAAAATTGAATACTATTTAGCGGCTACGCTCCTAGATACCTCTAGATTTTTATGATATGATTTTTTATTTTAAATATCTAATTTGATAAATAATTTGTCTATACTAAGATAAATTTTTTCATTCATGTGTCTACGATACTGGCGCCGTCCTGCGGGAAAATTTCGGCGATTTCTCTTGGGAGGGCACTGGTGCCCTCCCCCTAAATAGTTATAAACCTTCCCGGGGCCTCTGAGAAGCTATCCTGTAAAGGGGAACCATATAGGTTCAGTGGTTAGCGAGATCCGTCGGTACAGACAGAGATACATCCTGATACTTTATTATAAGGATAAAATGTTTTTTACTTTTCACATAAGGAAAATTGTTTCTGTTATATCATCCTATTAGATTACGTTTTAACCACATTATCCAATATATTTATATTTTACATAAACTCTTTTTACACTGTAAATCATCTTTTGCACTGTGGGCTAGAATTGAATCAAGACAAAAGTAAGTGCCGAGCCCTGGGACCTATGTATGGTGAAAATAGACATAAAACCATGATGATTCCAGGTAAAACCAAAATATTTCAGCGGGGGCTTTTTGAGAAAATTAGATTTGAAAATTTCAAGTTCAATTTTCACCACCTAGGAGTTGCCGCATAATCATGACAAGAAAAGTAAATATTATTTATTTTAAATTTTGAACAACTTTGCTTTTATAAAGTTCTTCATAGAACCACTCCTGAAGGAAGTTAATAAATGGCCATTTTTAAAACCATGATGATTCCAGGTAAAACAAAAATATTTCAGCGGGGGCTTTTTGAGAAAATTAGATTTGAAAATTTCAAGTTCAATTTTCACCACCTAGGAGTTGCCGCATAATCATGACAAGAAAAGTAAATATTATTTATTTTAAATTTTGAACAACTTTGCTTTTATAAAGTTCTTCATAGAACCACTCCTGAAGGAAGTTAATAAATGGCCATTTTTATCACTTGCTTTGCAAAGGTCACGAAAATTCAGCCTTAAATAAATCATATATATATAGAGGTTTTAAGAAGGACTTCATAAAAGCAAAGTTGTCATTTTTTAAAATAGATAATATTTGCTTTTCTTGTCATTATTATGCGGCAACTCCTAGGGGGTGAAAATTGAACTTGAAATTTTTAAATCTAATTTTCTCAAAAAGCCCCCGCTGAAATATTTTGGTTTTACCTGGAATCATCATGGTTTTAAATCTATTTTCACCATACATAGGTCCCAGGGCTCGGCACTTACTTTTGTCTTGATTCAATTCTAGCCCACAGTGTTTGCATTTATAAAAGGAAAGTAAAAAATTCACAGTTTATAAAAAAATTACTCAGAAAAAATAGGATTTTTTTAACAAAAGTCATTAAATAATAGTAAAGAATGTTTAATTTTTACGCTTTTTAGAGGAAACTAGCGGATTCGCCCCTAGCCTATAGGATCAGGGGCTTCAGACGGACAAACATCAAGCTACTTTGTATTATAGATAGAAAAAAAACTTTTCATACTAAAATATCGATTACATGAGATCAAATTGACGATATATTCACAAAAAAAATATTTTCATTAATAAATATTTTTGTTGTATATTGTATAGTAAGTTCATAAATTGTAAAATCCATGTGATCCAGATTCCAAGAAGTCATGTAAGCTATCAGCTGTTACAAGCAAAGCTTGCCTTTAAAGATGGTTTCTCACGGACCTCTAAAATAATGCTATCCAAAAAGTATGTCTGTTTGTTTATGAATCAAACATTTTAGTAAAACACTAGAGGGGGAAGGGTTAAATAAATGTATGTCCCCTCCACATCAAAAGAACCTTGTTCCGACTCTCAATTGGGTCTTTGAAAATCAACCAATAGTATCGAGAATATGAACACAGCCATGAAGCAGAACTATTTGCTAGCAGACGAAAAAGGTTGTTGGAAAAGGGGGGCAGGTAGTAGATCTGTTATCAAACATTTTTTTGAAAATTTAAATAATAAATTCTTTTTTTCAGTTAACAGTAGAAGAATATGTGAGTAGTCTTGATAAACTAACAAAAGATATGAGGTAAAGTTATTCATCACATCGTATTATAGACATCTTTCCGCGGATATTGAAATGAAAAATTATAAGATTAAAACCAGTTTTATTAGCCCCGATGGACTGAAGGCCCAGGCTAACTAATTAACTTGGTATTAATTTCATGATTTGTATTTTATTATTCGTGAATAATTGTCTGTAATACGATGCTATAGATGATTTTTCAGTTTGGCTGATGACCGGTTCTAATCCAGCGGATGTTAATCGATATAGAAGCCATAATGGAAATTTTAGAAAATAAAATATATTTCCTTCTGATATTACATAAATATTCATTTATTTTTGATTCAGATAAATTTATTGCAATTAAATTGTTGAATTTATTAAGGTTTACCCTGTACAACATATTCTACAAGCGTATCCTGGTTGTGTGGATAGCCACGGCCTTCATCATCCTGCTGGCCATCCTGTTTGGTAACAAGCAACAGCAGGGGCTTCTTCTCTTTGGTCTGGGTGTGGCCTGGCTCATTATGAATGCAGCCGCCATTTTTCTTTGTATGTGGGTCAAACTCAAGGTAAACTTTGATTGATCACATTTTATAGATTAATCCTTCCTTATTCATAAAGTAGTAAACTTTTTGTCTGTTTCAAAGGATCTCGCTAAAAGGGTGAACCAAAATGGTTTTCCTTTATTGCAAAGTCTCTTATAAGTCCTAGGATGGTTATAGTCTATTTTATTCTTATATGATAAGGTATGGTTTTAAGCTTCAACATACTATCAAATATAGAGACCACAGATGCTGGTGGCGCAACCGCTAGTAGAAATTAAATTAGTACTTTTTAAACTTTAGGAACTATTAAACTTATTCGAGAAAGTTATAAATAAAAAAGTTTCAATTAAACTACCAAGAATGTTAAATTTTTTCTGTCAAGGCCGAGGGGTAAAATGAGAATTTCAAAGGTTTGAAAAGGGGGGTAAACACCCCTTGGGCGTCCATGGTACAGCCATAGTTATAGAGAAGCTCTTCTACTAAAAAATAATCATATGCAATTTATTTTTAGTTGAATAAATCTCTGGAAGGTTGTATTGGAAGTGTGAATGCAGGTCTTATCAAGCACAAACTTCTTCTGGGTGTAGATGATAGAGGAAAACTTTCTTGTCACAAGGTAATTCTTTTTTTATTCATGTAAACCCGCAACTGTGGCGCGTCCGCTTGTTGTCGGGAAGATACTGTCTAAAGACACACCTATAACTTTAGAGTTTGATTATATAGTTGCTTTGCTTTTAACATAGTACTTTGTTGTCATAGGAATCATATCACATCAAAAATTGTTGTAAAAAACCTAAAAAAATCAACATATTTTAAATGGACGTACGGATAACGTTAATAGAGTTGCTACGTTGTAACTTCCTACGATATGAATCAACATACAAGTTTTAAATCGATAGGACAAATCCAACATGCCTAAATTAACGATAAGAGCTATCCGTTTCCGATGGACGGACCGAACCTTAGCTCCGCTATTAACTGAATAATTAACATACTTATTCTATTAATTTCTAGACATAGGTCATTAAAAAGGAAACAAAAAGAAAATTCCTCCCATCAATAAAAATCTTTTTTTATTACTCAACTTAATTAATTATTTATTTAGGTAAATTTGTGTTTCATGTATTTTGACTCTGCCCCGTGCATGACCTACCTGGAGAGGTTGCTGGAGGATAAGGCGGAGGACAAGGCCACCAACGGAGTCGTTATTGACAGAGAGGCTTATCTCAGAGACATCGAAGGCTTTCAAGACAGAGAGGTACAGTACTTACTTAATGTTCTCATCCTCTATACTATTATAACAGGATATCTTTAGGCATGTCCGCTGAACCCCCCCCCCCCCCTTTGGGGTATTTTTTTGGATTATACCTGCACATCTAACGGAGAAAAATTAGTCTAGGCATATGAGAAATATTTTTAACATTGTTGTCATTTCTAAAAAAAACATTGTCCATCATTAAATTTTGAAAATAGAAAAACCTGAATGGTTAGTCGGAAAACTTTTTTTTAATGCCTATAAAATATGACGTCATACTGGCCTGTTCTTAGCCAATTAAAATGTATACTGGCCTGTCATTGGTAATTTATTCTGTGTATTGCCAATGGTCATTTCTGTTGTAGAACGTTATTTTTAATAGGCACTATGAAGTGCTTCGTTAATCAGATCTTAAACATGTAATAAACAGATGAGATAAATTGTTGTATGTCAACGAAATATTTAGGTTGTTGTAGCTGGTAGAAATTCTGTCAAAATTGGAGGGAAAAAAGAAAGAGCTGAAAAACTCTTTTTACATTATAGCCAAAGGTATATATTAGATATTTTATATATCTTAATAATATTTGCATAATTATTAAATTTCTTACTATTTATGTTATTATAAATAAAAAAAAACAATGCAAAAATAACATAAATAATGATATTAAACTTAAAGTGATCTAACATAATAAACGGAAAATTTTAGATTCTTATCGAGTTTTAGTAGTTATAAATTTTATATTTTAATGGAATTGAAATTTGAGAGAAAATGGACTTAAGTAAAATGTTTAGTGTGAGTTCAAACTTTTTTGCCAATAAGATTTGAATATTTTTTTATCTATAGGTGGGCTAAGGAGTATCTCCGACGAAGATTAGATTGGATGGTTGAGGATCTTTATGGAAGACAGGATTACTCTAGCAACACAAATCCGCGGCATCTGCGCAGCGCACTTTGTCCTTGCCAGGTAAATAAAGATAGCAACGCAAATCCAAGGTATCTACGTAGTGCACTTTGTCCTTGCCAGGTAAATAAAAACAGCAGCACAAATCCAAGGTATCTACGCAGTGCACTTTGTCCTTGCCAGGTAAATAAAGACAACAACACAAATCCAAGGCATCTACGTAGCGCCCCTTTACTGGATCTCCCGGGTCATCAGACATAGATCTTTAAATCACAGCGATGCCACTGACGATGCCTCTAGTGAGCTGATTTTGAAAGCGACTCATCTAATAGCGATTTTTAGATCAAAATGGCAGTGGTGAGCCGGGAAATACTTTTGAAACACCCACGGGTTCACTGGCATCGCAAAATTATTACTGCTTCTGAGCTAGTGGGTGTTTCCAAAGTGTTTCCCGGCCTACCACTGCCATTTTATTAAAGATCCATGTTTTATTGGCAGCACTGGCAGTAGCAGCACTAAATGATTTGAATATCCAGCTCAGATCTCTTTTTTATGAAGCCAAGGCCAATTTTTCAAAAACCATTTTGTTAACATAAAGATTATTTTACATCTTCTTATATTTTTATTTTTCAGTATATTGAAGAACATCTGAAGAACAAGCGCCAACGGGAGAGTATGAACCCCTGTACCTGGGGAGCTAACCCCTGTCAGTGGTGTGATTAGATAAAAACAGTTGTCGGCAGCCGACCATTTTTATGGCAGCTCTGCTGCGGTTTGTTCTAAATGGCTTGCAGCTGTGTCTTGTTATGGTTGGAAATGACAGTGAACATGAATTTAATTATTCCTTCCAATATATTATGCATAAATTTATCTTCTATTGTTCTATCTATTTATTCATTGTAAGGGAAGCTTTTTATAGTGCCTATAAAAAGGGGGGAAATTTTAAAACTTTTTGCTGGAGTATCCCGAACGACTTCATTATTCTAATATGATGTCATTCGGGATAATTTTGCCAAAAGTTTTTAAATTTATCCCCTTTTTATAGAAACTAGAACAACACTAGAATTAAATTGATTGATTTTTGTTCATTAACGCTTTTATACTTATAAGTGTATCAATAAAGTTTTTTTTCAGCAATATATATTTTTTCCCTTTTATAAATAATATATACCTAATCAGATATAAAAAAAACATCATACGTTTTTATGTTTATTGTTACATGTTTTTATCTTTCTGTATTTTCATTTGTGAATAAACTGGTTTTGAGAACTGCAATCACAATAAATATTTATTAATATAATAATCTAGTTGTGATATAAATCCTTCATTTAGATTCCGTCCAATAAAAGTAAGAGGTTGAAATCATTTTTATAAAAAGCAGAAATATAATCTATGATTACGGTTTTGTTCCTATAAAAAAGGTGATGTATCATTCCATTTTTCCCTATCTTGGTAATGATATCATCATGGCCGATATGATTTTTGTAATGAACTATTCCACTTTCAATAGAGACAAAACTGGAATGGTACAATCATGTTTACAAACCAGTGTATTCATAAACATTGATTTTCTTATTTAAATCGACATAATAGGAATGGTATATACTTTAGTGAGAATGGAATTATACATTACCATTTCAGAGGGTCAAAACCGTAATCATAGATTATATCTCTGTTTTTATAAAAAATGGTTTCATCCTCCTAACTTTATAACTTTTCTATGATAAATTTTTTTTTATTGTCAACAATTATTTGCAATTTTTAAAATAAGTTTCAGACATATTATGCAAGCATCTTAATTTTTTTTTTATACATCTAAACTTTTATCACTTTTCTTAATTTAAATTAATCTGAATTCATACATATATTTAGTTTATTTGAATTTTTGAAAACAAAATACTATTCATGTTCTTATAAATGTATCAAAAGATATGTGGCCTCTAATATAATTTAAGACGAAGGCTGTTTTGTAATTTTATAATCAAGTCATTTTAAAATTAATTTTAATGTACATATATTTAAATAAAAATAATATAAAAATCTTTCTATTGTATTGTAAATATGCTTTTTGCTGGTAATTGTCTTCCTTCAATTTTCATTTTAACTTCCTTTAAATGCCATACCTCTTTATTTAAAAAAAAAACTGCAAAATATAAAAACTTTAATATTAATTAATCCATTATGGCTTCGAGACCGATTAATATCTGCTGGATTAGAACCGGTTCTCAGCCATACTGGAAAATCATATTTAACATCGTATTACAGAGAATTTTCGCGAATTTTAAAAGAAAAATCATAAAATAAATACAAAACTGGTTTTGATCTTATAAGTTTTTATTTTAATTTCTGCGGAAAGCTGTCAGTAATACGATGCGATAAATAAATATTATCAATATGTATAAATGAGTCTTAGATAACTTACCTATGTTTAATATTGAAAATATAGATATTTCCTTGGGTGTTGTATAAAATTTATTCAAAGCAGTCATTTTAAGACACAGAAAAATTAGAATATTATAGAACACTCAATTTTGAAAATATATCTAAACTTTTATTTTTAAAAACTCATAGTAATACAATCCAACTTTTAACTATACACAAACTTTTATAAAAACAATATTTATTATCTTAATGTTTATAGCATTATGAATGCTTTATAGCATTTTCAAAATTTATATTTTTATTTGTGTAATTAAAAAAGCTTAAAGATTCTTTTCAAGTTATTTTATTATGATTGTCAGAGGCACTTTGTCTTTTTGTTTATTTAAATGTATAATTTATATATCAAAAAATAAAACATTTTTACATTTAGATTATCAGTTTGTGTTTTTTAATTTAGTGTTACAAAACTGTTTTGGTTTGTTGTTAGAAAGATATGATTTAATAATAGAGATAATCTAGAGATATATCAGCCAATAGGAGAACTTAGGAGGTACTTTCCAGATATGTCATTGGTTGAATTCGTGTACAGGTTATGGTATTAGGAAGAGCATAATTATTTCATTTTGTTCGCATAATGAGTCAGCTAAAAATAGTCGCTTCTCTTTAGATACAGATTTTCTTGGATAAATTATATCGTGTAAAATTTATTTCCTAGGATAGCAAAAAGCACATCACAAAATCTATTAAAAGTTATTATTTAATAGTTGAATTCCATGGGATAGAGTTAGCTATCTTAAGTTTGACAAATTTAGTAGTCAGATTGACCATCAAGATATATTATATCTATTAATTTAATTAAAAAAGAAACACTTGGATAATACCAAAGTGTTTGATAGAAGCGCAACAATGTAAAAGTTACATGAAATACTTGGTGTTATTGCTATCCTCAAAAAACATAAATATTTTACAACAGATGATGAAGAAATGGATCTAATATTGTTTTCAATCAAAAATACCAAAAAATTAAATTTATTTGTTCTGGTTTTATCTTACATTATTAACAACTAGCGGCTTCGCCCCTAGCCTCTAGGGGCTTTGCCACAAGAGATGACAACAACAAAAAATTCAAAAAAAAAATAAGAAGAATTAAAGAAATCTTCTACAAAAGAAATTTTCTACAAAAGAAATCTTCTACAAAAGAATTCTTCTTCAAAAGAATATTTCTACAAAAGAATTCTTCACCAAAAAAAAAAAAAAAAAAAAAAAAAAAAAAAAAATGGGGGGGATTTTTTTGTTTTTGGGGGGGTTGGGGGTGTCCCACCCCCCAAGAAAATAGCTTAAAACCACCGCAGGACCAATAGGTATATACCCTGAAGAGTAGAATCCATTCGGTTCAGTGGTTACCGAGATCTTAAGCTTCAGACGGACAGACGGACAGACGGACAGACAGACGGACAGACATCGTTCTACTTTGTATTATAGATAACAGTAGTTCCCAAGTTTTAAAATAACGTTTTCTTATTCGTTTGCATAACAAATTTGGGACTTATAATGAATTTTTATTGGTTGGTTTATTAAGTTGAGTCACCAAACGCTTCAACCACCGATATAATTGTTTAGAAGTAGTAATTTTGTGTATTAACATTGGGGATGTTAATCAATATATCGGCCATTGTCTTATCCCTTCAGATCCCTGAGATAAAAGACAGAATTGAACTAGGTTGTTGAGATCAACCTTTGTTGATAATAATCCATATAATAATATCCATGAATAGAGAACCCTGTGCTCCAAAACTTGTCTCTCCTTTCTTAGAATTCTTTGATTCTTACTGGTACTGAACAGGGTGAGTAAAAAATTTCGGCAAAGAGGGTATTTTTTTCGTGTATTTTTCGTAAAGTTCCATTTTAGCGTTTAGTCCAAATCGCTTATTAAGTCAAACTTAATTATGATCAAATGTATATAGTATATACCCCCATCCCTTCTACCCCTTCCCTTTACACCAAAACCAGCGGTTAAATTGCTCAGTTTCAAACAAACCTTTGTACAGTAAAGAATAATAGAAGGGATAACCATATACATTCAACTTTTTCTTTGTATTTTCGAGCACTTTATCATTATTTTGTTGTTTCTTTACTTTAAAATAACCTAATTTTTTTCAAAATATATATCTGATTTTACTATAAATATATGAAATATGGTTAATTTTGTGCAGGTTGACAAGGATTAGATGTGATTTAATCGAAATATATTCCTACAAATTGAGCTGTGTGTTTTTCCTTGGATAGTCTCTTTTCAACATCGCTGCCGTGTACTATTCCATAGTATATGAAATGTTCATAATCAAGAACAGTTTGACTTAATACGCGCATTTGACTAAACGCTAACACCCAACTTTACTGATAATACACGAAAAAATGATCCTCTTTGTTGCTTTAAAGAAGTACGCAAGTAAGTAAAAGGTTTAATTAGATCTTGTTTATTAAATGGAAGATTGTCTTTAACTATGGTAAGTCCGTTAGTAACTTAAATTTAGCATGTTAAAATTGTTAAATCCAGATACAGATAGGAACAATTTAGTTGGCTTAGCAACTATATTCAATCGTAAAACGTGTTTCTTTAAGATATTTTACTTAAATTTTTGATGTCCTTTTAAATTGGTTTTTAAATAGCGATTCGTGGGTCGATTAGACATTATTTATAGATATTGCGAGTCTTTTAATTCCTTAGTATTTGCGCCCATTTCAAATCAATTCTATACCACCTAATTCTAAAAGCTGCTGTTGTTAAGCCACACAAAAATGAACTGATAAGGTTAAAAGGTTTTTACAATACCTAAACTGAATGTGTAAAATCCTTGTACTGTGGTAAAAAAATCCGGTTATAATTTATTTTCCAGTATGGCTTCGAAACCGATTAATATCCGAAAGATAAGAATTGGTTCTCAACCATACTGAAAAATCATGTATAGCATCGTAATACAGAAATTTTCCCACAAATATTGAAATAAAAATCTTCAACCTCTCGGGGCTAACAAAACTGGTTTAATCTTACTATTAATTTTTCATATTACTATTGTCTATAATACGATGCGAAAAATAACTATTAAATGATTCTCACCCTGTAAATTTTCATCGTACACATAACTTTATTTGAAGGCAAATCATACAGAGAATATCTGGACAATATTTAGTGGATTCTCATCTTTATCTCTTTCACTCTCTCTCTCTCTCTCTTTCTCTCTCTCTCTCTCTCTCTCTCTCTCTCTCTCTCTCTCTCTCTCTCTCTCTCTCTCTCTCTCTCTCTCTCTCTCTCTAACATAGTGAGTTAGTAAATATCTCGGACAGACTAGATTAGTAAGTGTTTAGCATCAGATCATTAAACATATGAAAATATGTACTAGAACCATCCCAGAACCTATGTGAAGCTTCCCTAAAAAAGAGAACTCAACCAATTCAGCAGTTATTGAAATCTTAAGCTTCTGACAAAAAGAACCTTACTACTTTATACTTAGAATAGTGTCGAATAGAAAAAGTTAAAAAGACTGGCTTTGACAAATTGAAATTAGAAAAAAATAACCTAAAATTATTATTCTCTGTTTTATTCTAAGCATAATAGATATTTACATCATCCTAATTGAAGCCATTTGAAAATTTTGACCGTCAACATTACATGCTATTTGGGTTGCTTGTGTATTCCTTTTAAGTTGCGAGGGGATAATCTATAATTCACTTTGTCTGTTCGTCAGTGTGTCCGTAACGCTATGGGGGAAATATGATTTTCTCAGCTCCTATTCAAGTTAAAAAGCTGAAATTATAAGGGATTAGATAAGTTACCATATTCTACATATTTCCACCAAGTTTCATTATGATTAGCTAATTGGTAGGGGTGCTAGATCGATTCCTAGATTTTCTCGTCTCTCTTCAAATGACCATTATAAATTTTTTAAAGGTTTCATGATCTATTTTATCAAGTTTAATGTTTATATTTTTATGGCACTACGCTACAGTTTATTTGGATTTCCATTCATATTTATTTCAGCTTCGCTATTTATGGATGTCGTCATTCTTGTTTTACCTCTGACGTCGCGTCGCCACACGGTTGTATATATTGCCATTACAAACGCTATTCACCGCTTCATTTGACGTTCAGGCCTCCCACTTGTTGAGAAAAAATGTGTAGCAAGCAAATTTAGCGAAGCACGCTATATCGATGCAGTATAGCGATGAAACTTATGATATTGCCTACAAAAATTGAAGTAATACTAGCCTACCATTGGTCAATTTTAATGTATACTGCTTATCATTGGTCATTTGTATTGTATGACGTCATTTTTTAATAGGCACTTTAAACAGTTCCTTTGCGCAGCAAGCAAATTTAGTGAAACACCGTATACCAATGCAGTACAGTGAGATCAAACTTTTTTTTGGAGTTGCTGTTCTACAGAAAATTGCAATAATTTTAAAACTATAATAACTATTTACAGATAAACTTAAGCAAAATTGAAGACTAAATGATGAAAGGTTCTGTTTATCTTTGTAAACCTTACAGTTCTGCTATAACATGTATTTGCTCGGATGTTAATTCTAAGAAAAAAATCAAGGTAAAGTTAAAGTTATAGGTAAAGTATCACGTTATTCTTTTTTTTTGAATTATTGAAATTAAGTTTTCTAACAATTTCATCAATGTTTGTAAAAAATTACCCACTGTTCACAAATTTTAACCGGAAAAGGTGAGGAAATATGTGACTTTTAGGGGGCTTGTTATATCTTCGGGTTCTAGACCTCTCCAAGCACCTTGAAACTTATTCCGCGTCTTATAATTGAGAACTAACTCTTTGATTGCACGACCTTTTTCTGGAATTACTAATTGTGCATGGTAATGAGTTGCACCTGTTTAAGGGCCAAGGTTGGTCCGCCCCTAACGTATAGCTCTTTTCGTTAATTTAGACATGTCAGGTACCGTATTACAAGCGAAGCTTCTCTACAATCGTTTAACCTGTACATAAAATCAATACTCAATTAAGCTCAATATGAGGAGTTGTCGGGTTCGGGTAATAATATTCAATAATGGTCTCGCCAGAATTGAGATGATATTGCTTTAAATGTTTCAGGAATGCTTTCTGGAAGACATGCTAGATCCAGATTTTAGTAAGAAATATTCCTCCTCCCCACAAGAGAGCTCAGCCCAGCATAATCTTCATACAAATAGTGATAATAATCCATTAAAGGTATCATTCAAGTTTATTATATTAGGTAATCTATCAGCGGCTATGCTCCCCCCAAATTGATAACCCAATTTTTAATTTTAGATCAGGGGGGATTTTTTTTTTGGGGGGGGGGATGAAGGTAATTTTTTAGAGGTGATTTCACTTTGAAGGGTGGTGGTACCCTACCCCAAAATAGATATAAAACTTCCTAGCACCTATGAAAAGCTAAATTGTAAAGAAGATCCATATCGGTTCATCGGTCAGCGAGATAATTCGATGCACACATACAGACATACAGACACATAGAGATGCTATTACTTTTATATTTATTATGGATAGTGATTATAATCCATTAAAGGTATTATTTAAGAATATTATATTAGGTAATCTATACAAACAAACAAGGATGAAAATGTCCAAATCAAGCGTTCAATTTAAACTATTATAAAAATAAAAAGTAATATAAATCTTTATGGTAAGAATTTACATCATACAATACAAAATACCAATGATAGGCCTTTACACAGACTAAACTATTAATGGCATGCCAGTATACGTTTTAATTGACTAATGGTAGGCCATTATGACGTCACTTTTTATATTCACTGAAAAAGCTTCAATAATAAGGCAATTCGTCGTAAAATTATGTAGAATTTATCTATCTGACACTAAATATTCAACCACATTATATTAAAGCCTTTCTCTATAAGACATACAACAACATTCTTCTTGAAGAATAGATTTGCTGATGAAAACACAAAACTTACGTAATTGTAGAAAAACTTTTTTGATTGATGATGATTATCTAAACAGAAAAAAACGATGTCTGTCTGTCCGTCTGTGGGGTAGTATATCAGCAACGATTCTTTCACAGAGAAATAGCCAACTTAAATACACTATAAAAATCAAATGGTTCGTTTAAAAGTTGAATATTGGAATATTCATATCTAAAAGTAACGAAATATGTGTCTATCTGTCTATGTATGCGTACTGAAGGATCTCGCTAACAGCTGAACCTATATGGTGTACCTTTACAGTGTAGATTCTCATAGGTCCTGTTTTTAACTATTTTGGGGGAGGGTACAAACACCCTCCTAGAGAAATCGCCAACTTAATTTTACTTTTTCTTTTTAAAATTAAAAGTGGTAGTTTCACAAAAGGCATTTGAACTTGATTTGGTGAACCGCATTTTTTCCCTGGTTAATGGGTTAAATTACATTTATATGGCATATATTTGAAAGAATTTCAATTTTCTACCACGTAGTTTTTTCAAATATATGCTATATAAATATAGTTTTACCCATTAACTAGCAAAAAACATGCGGTTCGCTAAATTAAGTTCAAATGCATTTCGTGAAACTACCCCTTTAAAGTGTTGTGGTCGACCTCCATCCTCCCTCCTAAAGTTCTCCCAGAGGCCATAGCCGCTAGTATAAAATATTTGAATAAAAATTCCTAAAAATATAAACAACAATAAAATGTATATGTATGAAATACAAAAGAAACTCCAACTTTTTAACTATGTTTAGAATGATGAATTTAATGACATATCAACAACAGAAACTTTACTCTTTATGGCGGTTTTTCTATTTATTGCATTACTTTGTGCTGGGTAAGTTTTTAAATTTTCATGTGTGTACAACAAACTGTAATTCTTCAGGGATAAGACATTGGCCGATAAATTGATGGACATCCCCAATGATGATGCACAAATTTCCCTTTTCTGTAGATTACAATTGTTGGCTCAGACGTTTGGACACTCAGCTTAATGAAGCAACCGATTAAAATTCATTAAAAGTAGCCAAAGTTATTTAAAAACTTTGGAGACTATTATATTAAACAGCCCATTAACGAGTTCCTGTTAAAATATCTCGTTAAATGGTCAAAACTTTAAAATCTAGCTTCATCTTTCACTTTGCTACAAGACCAATGTTCAATGAAATTATCATACCTTAACGTTTAAGATTTAAAACAGAGAACTATATGTAAAATTGCAGATCAAACTTAACTAAGTTATAAATAAAGAATAAAGTAATTTTTGCGAATCGACGCTAACTAAATAGACCTAAAAATTCACACAAAGTACAGTTCACGGTAAAATATTGCTGGTAAGCAATATTTCCAAAAATCTATTAATTTTAAAGGCTGCTAGCTGCCAAACGGCTGAACGTACAGATCATGCCCGCACACTGTTTTAAGCGGCATAAGTAGGCCTACAAATAATCTGGATAGCAATAAATCAAAAATGCATAATTATCTCGCAGTGCAGAGAAATGCGCGAAAAAGGCCTATTTTACGCGTTTTTTCTTTAGTGAAGCTTTCCCTGTGCATCATTGGATCTTGGCTATTCCAGATTATTTGTAGGCCTTCTTATACCGCCTAAAATGGTGTGCGGGTATGATCTGTACGTTCAGCCGTTTGGCAGCTAGCAGCCTTTAAAATTCATTCATAGATTTTTGGCAATATTCGTTACCAGCAATATTTTACCGTGAACTGCAGTAGATCCTAATTTTGATTCCTATATCATGTCCCTTTCGGAGACCCTAAACCTGGTGGGTAAATACCTGCAGTACCCTATCTGTGCGGAGTTACCCAGTACCCAATATAACCTAACCTAATATGACCTAAAGTAATAAACAAATGAAATCTCCCCCCCCCTCCCTCCTATTTTAAATTTGTTTCAAAAGTGAGGAGGGTTATAAGGAACAGAAGGCATCTAAAAGTTTATCTAGTAAAGCTAGTTGGTTTTCTTTGCATTTAAATTATAACTTGATTCTTAACGTCCAAATTGGATGTTAGTAGATTTTTCTTGGCTTCATATATTTTTCTTTCGCATACTGCTCACATACATTGACATTCAGCACTGGTTCGCTTTGACCGCAGGAGACCTTGTTTCATAGTAAAGCAATTAAATAAAAAATTAAAGTGTTTGACGGTGTAATTCTGTAAATTAATTGTTGGGGAACCTGTAAGTTATAGAATAACATTCCTGTAAAAATGTTCAATTTTTTTATAATGAAAATCAAATCTAATTTAATTCACAAGAGCATGATATGTAAAACAAGTTAAATAGTTTAACAACATTTTTGTCGAGATTAAATATTTTTGTATAATTTTAAACAAATTGCAAAACAATGATTACAACAAGAGAATGGGGTATTCCTATCCAGTTTTTTGTTTAGGAATAAATATTTTTTGCCCGAGGGAATAAATGATGGAGCGATAGCTCATCATTTATTCATGACTACCTTGGGGAGAAAAAAAGAATATTTACATCCACTATTTAAGGGGTCGTTTATGTGAGAATGATTATTTCCAATTCAATGAAAGTTTTCTTATACCAATATGTTCATAAAGTCTAAAATTTGGTCATTTTAAGTCCTTTTTAGGTGCTATATCCATATGCCATATTTTTAATTGATATGAAAAGCGGGTGGTTTCCCTCAAAGTGCCTAGTCAAGCAAAGAATCCCCTCCTTGTTCTGAAACGAATGAAAATATGGAAGGGAAGGTAGTTTTTGTCTGTTTTTATTTTGGGTATCGCAGGTTTACTCCCGCATGGGTGGGGAATCGCAGGTTTAGTCTCGTATGGTTAGGTCCTTTCACAATGAATAAAGCTAGGTAAAGAACCCCCCCCCCTCTTATTTTTATAAAAAAAAAGGCGCCCATTGCACGAAAGAAACTTACTGTGAAAGGGTTCCACGCCAAACGTAGGAGTCCCAAACGTAGGAGTGGAAAAATGCAGGATATTTGGGACAAACGTCGGAGTGGACAAATGCAGGATTTTTGGAACAAACGTCGGAGTAGACAAAAACAGGAGTCCCAAATTTTTTTTTTCAATTTGAATTTTTTTTCAATTTTCAATTTTTTTACTTAAACCATAGAAAACGTATAGAAATAATATATATAGTAATGGATTTATTATTACTTGGATCTTACACCAGATTATAATGTACTCTAATAAAATGTAGCGGGCTAAAATAACTATCTCTTCTCCTACTGGATTAACGAATTGACCAATGAATGACAGGGAAAATGACAACCTAAATCGACGACAATTTTCTCGTATATTCTACATCAATTTATACAGTTATAAGTATTTCCTTTATTTTTAGTGCAGTAAAATACTCAAGGAGAAGAAGAAAGAAAATGGAAGTGGTTGATGTTATCATCTAATTTTAATTACTTATTTTATTATAAACATCTAAAAAAATATGAGGGAGGTAAAACCAGAGAAATATTTTGGATTGTAAGCATTAAAGTGGCATATACAAAATATAATTTAAAATTTCTGGTTTTATTTATGTTACCCATGATTAGATTCATACAAAGAGGGTCATTTTTAAATTGTTAAATCAAACTCGCTTATTAAATCAACTTGTTCTTAATTTTTCCCACTCGTATTTATAGATTTGGTCAAAATTAAGTACAATTTGACCTAATAGGCACATTTGACTAAAAGCTACACACGGAAAATGCGCAAAAAAGACCCTCTATTATTAAAATGTAAATTAAGAAATAGCCTAATATAGTTGTAAAACAAGGACTAATCATGCCTGTAAGTAGCGGAGTAATAACAAGCTAATATAATAATATTTTGATGAAATTATATCAACATTTAAATTTTTTTAAATTCAAGAAGTTTTCTTTTTAAATCTTAAAATCCACCAATAAACAAAGAGTTTGTTGAACTTGTTTAATCTACCGACATCTGTCTAACACGTTGGTACGCATGTACGAATTTTTTTCTAGTGCCTATAGAAATAACGTTATACTGGCCTACCAAGGGTCAATTAAAATGAATATTGGCCTGCCATTGGTAATTTGTATTGTATGAAATCATTTTCTATAGGCACTAAAGAAGATTCCGAATGTACAATAGATGTAGAAAAGCTGCGCTACTAAAATTCAGGAATAAAGAACTTTTTCTATCCATATCCAAATCTGATAAACGACGTGAAATTAAATAAACCATATTGGTTATTCATCGCAACGTATTATAGTCAGTTTTCCGCGGATATAAAAATGGAAAATTTTGCAATTAAAATCAGTTTATCATTAGCCATGTTACAAAACTCGTAAAAATTTTATGATTTTTATTTTAATATTCGTGGAAAATTGTCTGCGACACGATGCTTTGCATGAATTTTCAATAAAGCAGAGAACCGGATCTAATCCAGCGGATGATAATCAGTTTCGAAGCTATACTTGAAAAGTTCTTCATCCCTGGAAAAAACTTTCTGCCTGGACCAAACATCTTTGTATACTTTACATTTACTAAATAAATAAATAAATAAACCCAATCTTTTACTTTCAATGTTTTCATTTTATTTTCAGTATGGCTTCGAAACCGATTAATAATATCCGCTGGATTAGAACCAGTTCTCAGCCATACTGAAAAATTAAGTATAGCATCGAATTACAAACAATTTTCACGAATAATAAAAAAATATCATAGAACTAATAATAGTTTTGCTAGCCTGAGCCTTCGGACCCTAGAGGCTAAAATAACTGATTTTAATCTTATAATTTTTCATTTTAATATCTGCGGAAAGCTGTCTATGATACGATGCGATAAGTAACTATTATTCTTAAAAAACTATGATAAATCAATTTTGTTTTATCCTACAGATGTAAGATGTATGTGTGTGTCCGCTAAGATTTCGATTTCGCTAAGATGACTTGTCTGAGCTTTCCACAATTTCCAGAGTATTTGTCAAGTTTTAAGCTATTTTAAGAGGTAGGGGGAGTTGTGGAATATGCGTCAATTCCCACAAGAAGTATATGCCCAATTAAAAATAACTTCCATCCATAAATATGAAATAAAAATGTGTGTAAAATAGAGGGGTGTGTTCTAACACCCCCCCCCCCCCTCCCATTCCCAGAGGGGAAATTTTTTGCGTTGATTACAGTACTTATTTCACCCTTTGAATACTATTGTTCTTGGTTCTTGGTTGGAAATTATGATAATTACCAGTAACCCTTTCTTCCCTTCTATATTCCTATATGATAAACAAGAACAAGAAAAATGCAAATGAGGAAAGGAAACATTTGATAAAATATATAAACATTTATGAAATATTATCTTAGTTTCAAATTGTCCACACGTTGTCGAGTTCGAGACTTGCCCCAACTATATCTGAAGAAGTTATATTTATTGATACATTCTGCTATTTTAGACGCATGACAATAATAATATGAAAAGGGTACAAGAGAAATGTCTTGGCCAATAAAACAGGACCAACTTATTAGTATTACCACGATCAAAAAAAAACTTCCAGACAAATGTAGGTCAATTAAACATTTTTTTTGGCTGTTGGGTGCTACTTTGCTTAAATCATCACGTTTTTTTTATATCAATTGGTGTCCTGAATTAATGGACACTTCAACGTCAACTGAAATCATGAATTTTTTTATTATTTCGCATATTTTTATAATATTTGTTTATACCTATATTCATAGTTTTGGAGTAGCATTGTCAGAGAATAAGGTAAAGATATGATAAATATAAAAGTGTAAATGTATTCCCTTGCGGTGCCTGAAGAGCACTAGTACAATTTATTTAATCAATGCTTGTAGGGGGGGGGGAGGTTAGGGGGGGGGATTGAGGTGATCTGTGGGGTTGGAGGGAAGATGTATTTAGTGTATGCCGGGCCACCACCTCTAGTTGTATTATTAGTCTCATGGGATACTGCGCTCATGAGAAAATATGTTAAATATATATTATTCAATCAAAGATGCATATTTGGTATTTTTTGTAATCATAATATTTTTTTGTGTGGTTAATACATTGTTGTTTTAGAAATTTATTATAAAAAGAATAATTGAAAAAGTGTTAAATTTAAATTAAAATGAAAATCTGCTCTTTTTTCAATGGAATCAAACTGGTTCTAAAAGCGTGTTGAAAAATCATGTTTAGCACGGTTTTATAGAAATTAACACAGAAACATAGATAAGCTGTTGGTAAAATCTAATTAAAAGGAACTTAATCGAATGATTTTTAATTTACAAAATCGAGCCCGAGTATCTACAAGACCATCTAAGGCAAATAAATCATTTACTTGATGAAATCAAAGCGCCATGATCTTATAAGATTTCAATATCTTTTTATTACAAATTTTTAAGCATTTATCATAACCTTATTGATTTCAAGATTTGAATTAGAAAAATATGTGTAAAATGCAATAGCTAAGTTATAAATTCAGTGAAACCTATATTTATTTGCTCCTGACCCCAAAAAAGCTGGCTGACAATACAAAATATCCCAAACTAAAATCACTTTGTGCTGTGCAGATAATTTTCTTTGAAATGTTGTGACACAGATTTTAACCATTTCTAGTTTCACAGTTGACTCTAACAAAATTGAGGTTTAAAGCTAACAGCATAATTATAAGTAAAAAATGGGAGAAATATACAGGGTGTCCAGAATAAACTTGAAAGCAACGTTATAACCTGGAAAACGAATTATTCTACTGATTACATTTTAAATTTGTTTTAGAAATGCCTTTTTTTGATCTAATAACGTTTTCTTTTTGCATAACATAACATAACAATTGCTAATGACTGCGATTCATCTCCTTCCAATTACTCCCTTAATCCTTTAATTTGAATGAAAGATTAAAAGATTAACTTAAAATCTATCTGAAATTTATATGAAAGCATTTTTAAATGCAAATTTAAAATCAATATAACTTTCTTCTTTTTTAGGATATTCAAAATTTGATGTATATTTTTACAGAGAATATGGAGATATAATTTTTTAATGCTCCTACTTGTTGATTCCAAAAAAGGAAATACAAAGTTTTATTGGGGGGAACTGTGTATAGGTATCCAATAGAATTTACATTTTCTTAGCTGGTGTAAACAAATTAAAAGTAAAAGTCTTTTACAGTAAAAATTTCAGAATTAACCATCAATAAATGATATTACTATCTGGAGAGCACAGAGGTCGGAGAGTAATTCAGAATAGGATCCCATAATGTTTGAGGCTAGAAACAAATTTATAATTTTAAAAAAATTCCCATTTTCAATTTGCCCTTTCTTTAACTTAACCCATTAGTGCCGAGCGCCACTTTTATGGGCCGATCGAGCTGAAAATCTCAGGGAAGCTTTATAATGGTCAAAACGGAATTCCAATTTTTTTGTTTTGCTTTAGTGGCGTGCACAGGAAAGTTGCAAAAAAACCCGGTTCGGCATGGCCATAAATGCCCAACGGGCATTTAGACCCGTTTTGGGCAGTTTCCCTCAGTAATAAAACCCGGTTTTGTAGTAAAAACCCGGTTTTTTCGACAAAAAAATGAAAAATGTAATTTTTGAACACTTTTTAGAACTTTGATACGATCCGTAATTGAAAACTACATAACCTCATGTAATCTATAGAGCTACAAGTAATATACGAAGCGATTTATATCACAATTAGTGTTTTGGCTATAGGTGCCGCTGTTTTCGGTTAAAAAAACCCATTTTAAAACACACACACTACAAAAAAAGAATATATAAAAATTGGATAATACATATCAGAAAAAGATCATAAAAATATTGGAAGACACATATAGAGATTACTAATCTCAAATCTCCCCCTTTACTATCCCAAAATTTGATACTAAGAATGCAAAGTCACTCTGAAAAATTTAAAATAGGACAGAAAAATAATATTTGATATACTTGGGCTAACATATGCACCACTAACTTTTCATCCCAGTGTGGTATTCTTAAACAAAGATAAAAATATCCATAATAGAGAAGCTTTGAAACTGTAGGAAAACAATCATTAAATTTGGTAGAGAGTCAGAACTAAATAAGCAAAATATATATATTGTACATATATAATATTTTACAAAATAATAAGTAAATTTGCAAAAGTGCAAAACTTTAGAATACAGGATACTGTTCATAGGACATACTTACATTTTTAGGACTTTATTATAGAGATGCTTTGCTTATAATATTATAATTTGTTGTCCTAGGAATTAGTATTCAAAAAGTCAAAATCACTATGATTTAAATGAACGTACGACCATTCTGATAACAATTACAGAGTTGCTTACTTGCATAGAAATCATAATGCAAAGTTTGAAATCAACAGGACGATTCTGACATGTCTAAATTAATACAAATAGCTAACCATTACAGACGGACCGACCCTCATTATAGAAAAGCTTCTCTTTTTTAACATGCCTAGATTATGCTCCATGCAAGTGTGTCTTTTGTCTGTATTGCATTGTTTTTCCTTGTCTTTTATTTCTTCTTTGACCCCCATTCAGTTGTTTCTCAAAGTGCATCCAGGAGTTTATTTATCGCGTCGTATTTCTTTAGAATTTATCAGCACTTTGTCTAGAATTATTTTTCTTTTTTTGTTCCAGGTAAATTATTTTTTTAGGAAGGTTTTGCAATAGTTTAATTATTTACTACTTTTTTTTTCTTTTAGAAAATTACAACAAAAATAATTTTGTAAACTAACTAATTCTATCATTTTTATTGGACCTGATTATTTTTTCCTTATGAAACTAAATACTAAAAAGCTTCGATTAAACGTATGGCAAGGTTATGCAAATTAAAATTTTTAATTTAGCCAATTTTACACCGATTTTGAACATTTTGCAAGAAGAGCTTCTCTATTCACATTATAGGTTACTAGCGGTTGCGCCCCTAGTATCTAGGGTATTTAAATTCAGTTCAGTTGTTATTGATATCTTACGCTTCAACTTTATATAATAAATGAGATATTATTAGAAAAATATTAAATTTTATCATACGATATTGAAATTTTCATTAAATTTATTATTTAAAAAGAAACACTTGATTTAAAATCTTATTTATTTTATTAAAGATATTGAAATCAGATAAGAATGTAAAATATACATTTTGAAGTAAAGGGCCATTTAATGCAAAATTGTGAATTTAATGGAATATTTTAATCATTTTCAGTCACATTTTATAGCAGAATTTTTATATATTTCTATTATCAATGGATCTATTATTACTTGGATCTTACACCAGATTAACATGTACTCTAAAAAATTAAAAGTTGTAGCTGGCTAAAATAATTACCCCTCCCCATACACACTCTTCACCCCATTCCAAGCCCTCTAACTGTATGGACGAACTGACCAATAAATGATGTCCATATAAGCAAGCTAAATTGACGCCAGTTTTTACTTATCATAATATCCATGTATAGTATATGCTATATCCATTCTATTATACGCTTCTTTTAATTTCTATCATTCTTACCCACCTACCTTTGTTTTAAACTTGTATGCGCCAATTTTAAACAGGAGAATAGCAGAATTAAAACAAATAAAAATTTAATAAAATTAGTAAATCCCAGTGTATTTGTAAAAAAAAATAAGTTATGTTAATAAAACTAGGGATCTACAGGAATAAGACAATGATGACAAAGAAAAGTACCCCTTCTGTAGATTATGATCAGTGGTTGAAATCTTTAGACACTTAACTCAATGAACCAACCAATCAAATTTTAGTAAAAGTTCCCAAGGTTATTAAGCCAACGAAGAAAACGTTATTATAAAACTTCGAGGACTATTGTAATAAATAACCCAATGTCCTCTCCTTCCTGCAATAAAATAAAGGAATTCGTAACACCTTGACATTAGTAAAGCATTTGACACGAGCAAACTATAATTTTGAAAATTGCATTTTTTCTTGAAAGAAATTTACCATCCAATATATATATATATATTTTAATCATATAAATAACATTAAGGTTTTTTATTCATGTGTTTGTGTTGACAACGTTATGACAGTTTTGTATTTTTTTATTAGATAAAATGTATGTGAAAAGTAGGCTAAAATTAAAATAAAGAAGAATGGCTGAATTAGAACTAATTGACGATTCCAAGGTAATTTTTTTATTTGTATTGCCGGTTTTTTTTTGGGAGGGGGGGTTGAGGGAGCAAAATCTTTTATTATGAGAGTGTTACAACAGCTTACAAATTAGTTTTTTTTTATATAAAGTGAAGATAAAACGTGTTGGACACATTTTACTAAACTTACCAAGCTTGATTTGCTTGATTCACTTCACTAAGAGGTGCGATTGAATATGAAGATTTTTTACTTTGAAATATATTTGGTAATGAAACAGCAGTAGTTACTAATCTAAATGTTATGGTTGAGATAGATTTATAATTGTTGAAAGTACATTTTACTAAGCAACTACGCTACTGATTTATTAGTGGACGCTTATAAGAAATTTTACTCAAATGATAGTTTGAAATTTATAGTACTAATGTTTTATGTTTGATGAAGTGGCGTACACAGCTATTTAACAGGGGTTGTGTGAAACCATTAAGGGGTGAAAAGGGAAAATGAAGTCCGTTCCTATTTTAATTCTAGGGGGGGGGGGAGGTTAAAAACACACCCCCCCCCTCCCAAGCACACGCCACTGGATTGATGTATACAAAATATATTACTTGCAGTTCAGCTATTATATCAAAATCAGTTAAACTTTTGTTTGCTTTGTTAAAAGTATGAAGTTAATCGATCATTCCCTAAGGAAGGTTTAATTGTTAGTGTATTTATTTATGTACATTGTACATAGGTATAGTAAGCTAGGACAAGTACGTACAAACTCTTTAAAAATTGCATTTTAAAACATCTATGTAATAAAAAAAATACTGTAAGAAAATGGAAGGGAGATACGGAAAGTTTAATGTGTGACGTCATAAAAAAACGTGTTTAACGGAAGAACAAGAGTAGAAGTTGGAAAGTAAGCCCCTAAAAAAGAAATGGGTTTAGAAGTATTTTTATGACGTCACACGTGATACTTTCCGTATCTCCAAATCAAAGTAGAAATGTGTTAAGGGGTAAGAGGTAAGAAAAGAACCATAAAGTAGAAATTAAAAATAATTTAAAAAAATACTTTTTATGTTACTTTACTCATTCGGACAAACAAGGAGACAGACCGACGGACAAATCCTAATTATAAAGTAGCTGCGCAACTAAGAATAGTTTACAATGTGCAAAGTTGTTCTAATCAGAAAGAAAAGTATCCAGAAATTAGTTCAAACAGGGGTGCCAGAACAAAATAATTAGTCCAAACAGTGGTGCCAGAACAGAATAATTTACCTTTTAATAAAAACATCACAAAACGAGGCTGACAGCATCCAAAAAAAACAAATATAGAGATGGAAAGGAATAATAAGGTCTTTGCAATTAATTTCCCCACTTGACGGTCCAATTTTCTCCATGAAACCTACAGACAAAGTGAGTTTTAAATTAGGCGCTTATTGATCACTAGCGGCTATTCTTAGTGGCCTCTAGGAGCACTAAATGTGTGTGAGTGGGAGGGGGGGGGGAGTCGACTCCCCACGTTTCCAATTGTTAAAAGTAAAAAAAAATTGGTGGGAGTCGATATGTCCTAGGGGCTATATCTGGTGGTGGTACTCTCCCCTAAAATAGTTAACAACCTTCATAGGACCCATGAGGAGCCACACGGTACAGCGGTTAGTTAGACCCGTTGGTACAGACAGAAGCACACACACACAGAGACATCCATTTGCTTTTATATAAGGATAAAATTTCCATCTATGCAATTATTAATCAAATGTATGCGGTACCTCTGTTGTTATAGATTGGAGATTATTTATAATGCGCTAACTTTTATGGTTATTTGGTTTGGATAATTGTGTGACTAGGTCACGGTCTAGTCTACAATTTTTATTAGAAATCATTCCTTTTTATATAATTTTTTTTATCAGAAGAAAGATTGCAGCCATATTTCATTTCCGCGTAAGGACGGTAGTCTCCTTCGATTTTTAAGGGATCATATAAAGAATCCAGAGCTTCATCCGCTTGTAATGGGATGCGATACTCTAACATTCAAGGATATTAGGTTAAGTGACATCCAACAGACAATCACCCCTTTGATGCCACGACCATTGTCTGAGTGCAAGTCCTAACTGTGTAAGGTAATGAGTTGCGCCTGTTTATGGACCCCTACTCTTACTATTTACTTCGCGCACCTGACATAATAGCAGTAGGAACTATTTTAAATATCTTTTGTTATATCGCGGTGTCGGGCTTAGATTCGAACCTATCACCTCCCGGACGACTAGCGGATGCGGTATGTGTTGAGCCACGGTTGCGGCCATACAGGCAAAGCAATAACAAATAAGAATTTGGTACTTCATCTAATCCTAACTCACAATTATACAATATATATTTGAGCAAAATAATGGTAAAAATATAACTAAGGGGTAGCGGTTCATATGTTCTGAAAAAAATCCCGATAACAGTCATTAAAACTGTTGATTCAGACGTATGTAAGGGACCTGAAGCAAATATAATCTTTTTTAATGTAGGGAGAGGGTAGTAGACGGAAATTTTTTTATTAAATCTCAATTGGTAAGTTTAAACTTTTCAACCAATATCTTTTATCTAGGAAGGAGTAATTTCTTTCATTAGTTTATCGTTCCTGTGTTTATCCCCAATGATGATAAACAAATTACCCCTTATGTAGAATAAATTTAGTAGTTAAAATGTTTGATCACTTAACTTAATGAATCAACCAATCAAAATTCACTAAAGCCGCCAAAGTTACTAAGTCAACGAATAAGAAAACATTATTATAAAACTTTGGGGACTAGTTTAATAATCATCCCATTGTTCCTCTGCCTAAATGGGAAAGTTGTATTAAAAGAAGACTTAAAACAATGGAAAAGTGATTGCAAGTCTGCCACTTATTTTTATGAGCTGTGCAATTTAGGTTTTGTCTACATTTTATTATTTTATGAATGCTGAATATCAAAATAAGGTTCAGAAATTAATACCAGTTTTAATCTTATAATTTTTCATTTTAATATCCGGGAAAGCTGTCTATAATACGATGCGATAAATTTATTATTGAGATTTAAAAGAAAACTTTTTCTGATGATAATAAAACAAGGATGACAACATCCATAAGTAGCGAAGCACAAAAAAATCGTAGATGGGAATACGTACAAGTAGATTTAAAAGGTTTTTACTAAAATCAAGAATAGATTTATTGGATAAAATAAACATGAAACCATGTTTTATTTTGTATGATGACGATGGTCAAAGTAAATTATGTTAAAGATGTTCATAACAATGAGAAAAATCATTTTGACTGATATCCCAAAAAAGTTTGAAAATTGGATCAAAATAAACAAAGATATGGGGAAATATGTAAAACATATAAAATAGCCAAAAACCTGATAAAAGGCAGTCTGGCCGTCATGGTTGTTTCTTAAAACGACAAAAAATTAATTTTTAAATCCTTAACTTAAAAAATTTAGAAAATCAGACCATATACACTGAAGATATGGAGAAAAGTGTTAAATATATAAAAATAGCCTAAAACCTGCCAAAAAGGCAGTCTGGCCATCATGGTTATTTTCTTTAAAAGACGGGAAATTTAATTTTGACATCTATAACTGAAAAAAATTTGAAAATCTGACTATAAACACTGAAGATATAGAGAAAAATGTTAAGAATATAAAAAAAACAGCCTAAAACCTGCTAAAAGGCAGTCTGGTCGTCATGGTTGTTTTCTTTAAAAGACGGGAATTAAATTTTGATATCTATAACTGAAAAAATTTTGAAAATCGGACCATAAACACTGAAGATATGGAGGAAAATGTGAAAAATATAAAAATAGCCTAAAACCTGCTAAAATGGCAGTCTGGCCTTCATGGTTGTTTCTTTAAACGACGGGAAATTTAATTTTGATGTCTGTAACTGAAAAAATTTTGAAAATCGGACCATAAACACTGAAGATATGGAGAAAAATGTGAAAAATATAAAAATAGCCTAAAACCTGCTAAAAATCGGTCCGACCGCCAATGATGTTTTATAGTCAATTGTGCTCTTTAATGATGGGAATGTTGTCAAAAAATTTCAGAATTCTATCTTTTATAGGAGCTGAGTAAATCCCATTTCCCCCATAGCGTTACGGACTGACGGACTGACTGACGGACGGACGGACAAAGTGAATTATAGAGTAGCTTCGCTACCAAAAATATTTCTCTTGTAATAATGAAGGCTTTGTTTTATACACTTGCAATTTATGTTTTACAATCTTTGGAAATAAAGTAATTATAAGTTTTATGAAAATACAAAATCAATTCTTTTTCCAGGAAAAGAAAAAGCTACCTTTTCTTATTTTCATAATTAATTTTCTATGAGAATGATAAGTCATTTGTGAAATATTGCTTTTATTGCTTAAATGGCTTTGTCATTTTTCTGTGTTGGTATTAGAATTTTGTGAGGAGAGTCCCCCCACCCCCCTGTTTCACCCGATCTAGACCAATATTTTTAAGCGAAGCTTTTCTACAATTATAGTAGGTCCGTCCTTCCGTAACTGTTAGCTCTCTTCGTTAATTTAGACATTGTCGTATCGATTTCAAACTTTACATGATGATTCCTTTTATTAGTTAGTTTATTTTATTAGAAAGCGTAGCAGCTCTATGATCGTTATATCTTATTCATCTGATTTTTTAAAAACTGATTTCTATTACATCAAGGTAAATGTAATAAACAAAGCATCTCTATAATTAAGTCCTAAATATGTAAGTATGTCCTTAAATAGTATTATCTATTTGTAGTTTGCAACAAATATACTTACAATTTTGACATTTATATTCTGAATTCAGTTCTGACAAATGTTAATGTTTGTTTGTCCTTCCATTTCAGATGATTACATAGATACATTCAACATAGAATAAAAGTTTGATAAATTTAAGGGCTCATGAAACGTCGTAAACTTATACACAAGCATGAAAAATGTATGCTTTATAAAGTTTCTTTTTGATTAGAACCTAAAAACAGATATAAAAATAATTTGACAATTCTTAAAAAGTCTATGAAAATTGCAAAAGTTGTTAAACTTTCCAGTTTTCCTGGTAGTTAAATAATTTGAATGGCAATATTATAATTCCAACTGTGCTTGCTAGCAGGGATCTAAAGGGATAAGACAATGGCCGATAAATTCATGTACTTCCCCAATGTTAATACATAAAATTACTCCATCTGTAGATTACATTTAGTGGTTGAAACGTTTGGACTCTCATCTTAATAAACCAACCAATCAAATTCATCAAAAGTCCCCAAAGTGACCAATGTAATAAACAGTTCATTGTCCCCTCCCTACCTGGCTTGCTAGCCTTAGGCCCCAGCCTTCCTCATCAATCCAAGTAATTAGGCCAAAGTCTTAAATGCAAATTCATTTTTATTTTGAAACGCGAAGATTTTCTTCCGTTCTTCGAAACAAATAGCTCTGATCGTTAGTTTAGGCATGTTAGAATTGTGCTGTCGATTTCAAACTAGGTGCAATAAGGAACTCAACTCCCTTATCAGTACCAGTAAGTCTGTTTGTCTATTCCATTTTTGGGTATTTCGGTATGTTTGTCCGATTGTCTGATTTGTAGAGCTTCGAGGTTATGAATGTTTTCATCCTTGTTATTTTTGATTACATCAGCTTATAATTACTATGCAGATTATAATTAAATTTTGCCCCTACATGAGTAAAATTAATTACTAAAGTCATTATACTAAGACTATGAAAGACGTTAGTCCATAAGTAACAGGATGTTTGTCTGTCTGTTTGTATGTATCAACTTCCCCCGCCTCAAGTGCCCCTAGAGGCCTCTAGGGGCGTAGCCGCTAGTTACAAATATAGCGATTAACAATTTTTAAAATTCATATCCAATTTTCCACTCTAAATAGTTGATAAATGGGGTAATTTTTTTACGTATTTTCCGTAAAGTTGTGTATAACCATTTAGTTAAATGCGCTTATTAAGTCAAATTCTTCCTAATGTCATATATACATTTGGTCATAATTAAGAACAGCTTGACTTAATAATACATTTGGTCATAATTAAGAACAGCTTGACTTCATAAGCACATTTGACTAAACGGTTACACACAATTTTACAGAAAATACGCGAAAAAATGACCCCCTTTTACGCTTATGCGAATGAAATAATCTTAAAACCATTATACACATTAAACAACATAAAAAACAGAAGATTTTTTTCTTTCTATGCAAAAAGAAAGTTTCTTTTTCTTATTTTTTTAAATTCTGTGCATAGCCTGGAGTAAAAAATTTACTAAAACTCAAAAATATGTCTAAGGATTGAATAGTCCTGTTTGTTTCACCCAGGGATCTAAAAGAATAAGACAATAGCCGAAAAATTTATGTACATTCCAAATGATGATACACAAAATTACCACTTCTGTAGATTACAATTAGTAGTTGAGACGTTTGGACACTCAAGGTCGTCAAGTCAGCGAATAAGAAAACGTTATTATAAGACTTTGGGGACTAGTGTAATCTACAGCCCAATGTCCCCTCCCTCCCTGGTTTGACCCTAATATTTGGTGGTGACGTTTTATTTTTTACTGTCGACTTTATCTTTTATTTAAACTTGCATTCAAAACTTATCAGACTTAACAACTTCAAAAACAACAAAAACATTCTAAACAGCGAAGCAAATTGATAATTCCTTATGTCCACCTGTCCACCTGTCTTTGTCAAAAGCGAACCTCGATGAAGAAAAATGGCGGAAAATTTTTAAGAATTGTTACATTCCAGGGAGAGAAGGAGACACTTGGCTGTTTTTTTACACTAGCCCCCAAAGTTTTTTTAATAACGTAATCTTATTTGTTGGCTTAACAACTTTGGAGAATTTTATTGAATTTTGATTGCTTGGTTCATTAAGTTGATTGTCTAAACGTTTCAACAACTAATTATAATCGACAGAAGAGGTAATTTTGTGTATCAATCATTAGGGATATACATTAATTTATCGGCTATTGTCTTATCCCTTATGTACATCAGTATTTCCGCCTTTCTATTTTCATAAAATCTGCTTTGCTAAACTTGAATATTCTTTAAAAATCTGTAAGCAACATGTTTTAGAACATATATTTTGACGTATTCCTTGCAAATATGAAAAAATCTTGATTTGATAGAGTGTTGGTGTTAGCTATTTATATAACTTGTGATGCAAATTTTGTATGCAGAAAATAAACCAATTTTACTATAAGAACTGGAGTTATTTGTTTTAACTTTCTGCCATGCTAAATATGTGAAGCTATACATGGAATATTTTATATAGAACAGTAGTTATTCTTTACGAGTCCTATTATATAAAGATTTTTTTCAGTATCTTTAGATTCCGATATTGCTGAACTGATTGAGTTCTTCATTTTAGGAAAGCTTCACATATGTCCTCAAGTGGTTTTAAGCTATTTTTTGCTCTTCAATCTCTACTCTTCGAATAGAAAGCCACCAGATGCTAGGGTCAAAGCTGCTAGTACATAATAAAATCATATGCAAATAGTTATATTCTTCAATTAAAATGGATGGAGCTAAAAATTTCCCCAAAACTGAGAAGCACTGAATGTGTGATCATCAATAAAGAATGAAAATATAAAAACTGTTAATGTGTGTTTTTTGATAATATTCAGAACAATCTATTTCAAATGGGTTATCATTGTCATCAATGAAAATTGGTTTTTATTTTGCCTCTTTCAAAGAGAAAATGAAGGTTTGTTGTAATTTCGTCTACATTTCTAAATGTACATGCCTACTTTTCTTCACTTTATTATTCTTTGTAAAGCTATTATTCAAGTGCAGTGCAATAAAAGTCCTATTTCTAAATGTACCTGCCTATTTTTCTTTACTTTATTATTATTTGTAGAGCTAATATTCAAGTGCAGTGCAATAAAAGTCCTTATTTCTAAATGTACCTGCCTACTTTTCTTGATTTTACTATTCTTTGTAAAGCTAATATTCAAGTACAGTGCAATAATAGTCCATATTTCTAAATGTACATGCCTACTTTTCTTCATTTTATTATTCTTTGCAAAGCTATTATTCAAGTGCAGTGCAATAATAGTCCTTGCTGGTTGGTCACAATCAACATTCAATGCTTTTCAAAACCAGTACAGAACAACAGCAAACATATTTACAAAAAAGTTGTTGTCAAAAGAGCTGAAAATCGGCATGTTTTAAATGGATGTACAGAGTTGCTACGCTTCCAAAATTGTACCTGATTCCTAAAGGAAACTTCAGGCCAAGTTTGAAATCAATAGGACAACTCTAACATGTCTAAATTAACGGAAAGAGCTAACCTTTGGGGATGTACGGACAGACGAACCGACTTTAATTATTGAAAGGCTTATGAACCATATGTTTAAGAAATATATAAATGAAGAAAAAGTACATTCGATTTGTTATGATAGGTCATGACGCATTAAATGGAATGGTAATTATAAAATGTTCTTTATTTTGCCTTATGAAGAGAAATAATAGAATAGTTCTTATCGCATCGTATTATTAACAGCTTCCCTCGGATATAGAAATATTCAATTATAAGATTAATGCCCCAGGGGCTGAAGGCCCGAGCTAACTAAACTAATTTTAATATTCCTAGAAAATTGTCTGTTATATGATGCTATACATGATTTTTCAGTATGGCTGAGAACCAGTTCTAATCCAGGGGATGGATATTAATCGGTTTCGAAGCCAACCTGGAAATTAGATTTCAGCTGTTGTGTATAAACTCTCTAAATATGTAAATACATACAACCATAAAGAAAAAGGGAAAATTTGTGGCCCACAGTTTCTTTATTAGAATTGCATTATTTGAAAATAGTTGCATTTCACAAAGCTAAACAAATAATACCAGTTATGCTGTGAATATTATCAAAATATTTCATCTTAGTTGAAGCTAAAGTCTTTAATTTGTTTATTGTTTTGTATATTGATAATATGTAAAAAAAAGAATAGAGAGAAAAAAGTGTCCTCTGTGGTGAAACAAATGTAAAAAAACAGTAATACTTAAGCAGTACTACATGAATATCATTTTAGCATTATAAAAAGTCAGTTCTAGCCTCAGACGTTAAAAATGTATCTATACTACTGCATATGTCATGTGCAGTGCATAGAATTAAACCATAAAGAAGAAATGCCTTTGTCCACAAGCTGATTAAGTTGGTGTTTTTAAACATTACCAATGTATCAATAGGTATAAGAGAAACGTTTAGTTAATGTCAAACATAGGGAAACTTGTCTTTAGAACATGGTGGGTTAGTTTAACTTAAGGTAAATATTGTTTTTATAACTAATTCAAATTTTAGGAGGAGGACCAATCCAGTGTTGAGTCCAATGATTCTGGCGACGATTCTTCAACCCTTGCCCCATCAACTAAAAACTCAGTGACTACTTCTACAGCATCAAATAACAAAAACGCCAATGAAAATGACAATGCTGTACAGCTAGCGGAGCCTAGCGGTGATAAAATGAACAACAATGCCAGCAGCAGCAGTAAAGAGGGGAAGAACAAGAGACAGGTGCTGGAGGAGTGTAACCTGTTGGTCCAGGAGTACCTGCAGAGGAATCAGCTGGTCCGCACCTGTAAGGAGTTTCAGAAGGAGTGCTCAGAGTTGCAGCTTCCGCTTCCAAAAATTATTAGTGGTGAGATTTTATTTTTAACTAGCGGCTGCTCCCCTAGCATCTAGGGTATTTGTATACAATGGTACAGAAAAGGGCTAGAAAAAATGCTTAAAACCACCACAAGACTTAAATTTGAAAAAAGAAATAGCCTAAAACTATCAAGAGACCTGTGTAAACCTCACCTGCAATAGAGAACCCAATCGGTTCAGTTGTGGGTGAGATCTTCAGACAAAAAACCCGTACTACTTTTTATAATAGGATTATTATAGTGACTACGTTCTTATAATCTAGGGCAGGAAGGGGACAGTACAATAGCATGAAGCCACCTCACAAATTAAATTTAATAAAAATTGCCTTAAAAGGATAACATGTAATTAAATTTGATGAAGATTGAACTATTGCAATCATAGTTTTCTCGAATATGGCAACCATATCCTTACTTTTTATCAAAGACAAATTTTTCTAGTATTTGGAAGTTTCGTTTTTTTTGGGAGCACAATAAGAAGGGGCTTTTTGATCCTAGCTTAATCTAAATAATGAAATATATGGTTCATTAGCGAAATGATAATACATTTAGTCTCTATGACAAATATTTGTTTTCTTTGATTGATATATCCCTTCCCGAATCCAAAGGAATTTTCAAAAATATTAATTTGTAATGATTATTAATTTATTTTTTAGAAAATACAGCTATAGTGAGTAGTACAACAGTTAATACTCTTCTACAAGCATTTGATCAAATCAACAAACAACAATTTTTCCAAGTAATTATATTTATGGATTAGAAGTCAAGCTTTTCTATGTGTCTTATGTGATGGTTCTTTGCTTCTTCAATTCTTTTTTTGCAATCATCCCCCTACCCCTTATTTATTTTACTTCACTTCCCCTTCTCTTATTCGATCCTCTATTTTTGCATTGTTATAGTGTATATTTTGTCTATATATTGGTTATTCTTGTAGTATATTGTGTCCATATATTGTTCATTCTTGTATACTATATTAAGTCCATATATGGGTCATTCTTGTATAGTATATTATGTTCATGTATTGGTCATTCTTGTATAGTATTTTATTTTCATATATTATGTTTAGTATTGGTCATTCTTGTATATTGTATAATGTTCACATATTGGTAATTCTTGTAGTGTATATTATGTCCATGTATTGGTAATTCTTGTATAGTATATTATTTCCATGTATTGGTCATTTTTGTAATGTTTATTATGTCCATATATTGGTCATTCTTGTATATTATATTATGTTCATGTATTGGTCATTCTTTAATATTATATTATGTTCATATATTGGTCATTCTTGTATAGTATATTATGTTTATGTATTGGTCATTCTTGTATAGTATATTATGTCCATATATTGGTCATTCTTGTATAGTATATTATGTTTATGTATTGGTCATTCTTGTATAGTATATTATGTTCATGTATTTGTCATTCTTGTATAGTATATTATGTTCACGTATTGGTCATTCTTGTATAGTATATTATGTTCATGTATTGGTTATTCTTGGTGTGTATATTATGTCCAAGTATTGGTCATTCTTGTATGTATATTATGTCCTTGCATTGGTCATTCTTGTATAGGATATTATGTTCATGTATTGGTCATTCTTGTATTATATATTATGTCCATGTATTGGTTATTCTTGGTGTGTATATTATGTCCAAGTATTGGTCATTCTTGTATAGTATATTATGTTCATGTATTGGTCATTCTTGTATGATATATTATGTTCATATATTGGTCATTCTTGTATTGTATATTATGTTCATGTATTGGTTATTCTTGGTGTGTATATTATGTCTAAGTATTGGTCATTCTTGTATGTATATTATGTCAATGCATTGGTCATTCTTGTATAGTATATTATGTCCATATAATGGTCATTCTATTATAATATATAATGTTCATATATTGGTCATTCTTGTATAGTATATTATGTTCATGTATTGGTCATTCATGTACAGTATATTATGTTCATATATTGGTCATTATTGTATAGTATATTATGTTCATGTATTGGTCATTATTGTATAATATATTATATTCATGTAATGGTCATTCTTGTATAGTATATTATGTTCATGTATCAGTCATTCTTTCATAGTATATTATGTTCATGTATTGGTCATTCTTGTATAGTATATTATGTTCACGTATTGGTCACTCTTGTATAGTATATTATGTCCATGTATGGGTCATTCTTGTAAAGTTTATTATGTTCATGTATGGGTCATTCTTGTATAGTATATTATGTTCATGAATTGGTCATTCTTGTTTAGTATAATATGTCCATATAATGGTCATTCTTGTACAGTATATAATGTCCATGTATTGGTCTTTCTTGTATATTATATAATTCTTATGTATTGGTCATTCTTGTAGTTTATATTATGTTCATGTATTGGTCATTCTTGTATAGTATATTATGTTCATGTATTGGTCATTCTTGTATGTATATTATGTCAATGCATTGGTCATTCTTTTATAGTATATTATGTTAATGTTTTGATCATTCTTGTATAGTATATTATGTCCATGTATGGGTCATTATTGTATAGTATATTATGTTCATGAATTGGTAATTCTTGTTTAGTATAATATGTCCATATAATGGTCATTCTTGTATAGTATATTATATTCATGTATTGGTCTTTCTTGTATATTATATCATGCTTATGTATTGGTCATTCTTGTAGTTTATATTATGTCCATATATTGGTCATTCTTGTAAAGTATATTATTTTTTTATATTATGTTCAGTATTGGTCATTTTTGAGTAGTATATTATGTTCATATATTGGTCATTCTTTTAGTGTATATTATGTTCATGTATTGATCATTCTTGTATAGAAAGTTCATATATTGGTCATTCTTGCATAGTATATTATGTTCATGTATTGGTCATTCTTGTATAGTATATTATGTTCATGTATTGGTCATTCTTGCATATTATATTATGTTCATTTATTGGTCATTCTTTTATATTATGTAATTTTCATATACTATATATTATGTTCAGTATTGGTCATTCTTGTATAGTATATTATGTTCATGTATTGGTCATTCTTGTATAGTTTATTATGGTCATGTATTGGTCATTCTTGTATAGTATATTATATTAATGTATTGGTCATTCTTATAGTGTATATTATGTTCATGTATTGGTCATTCTTGTATAGTATATTATGTTCATGTATTGGTCATTCTTGTAGTGGTTATTATGTTCATGTATTGGTCATTCTTGTATAGTATATTATGTTAATGTATTGGTCATTCTTATAGTGTATATTATGTTCATGTATTGGTCATTCTTGTATAGTATATTATGTTCATGTATTGGTCATTATTGTATAGTATATTACGTCGTTATATTGGTCATCCTTGTATAGTATATTATGTCCATATATTGGTCATTCTAGTATAGTATATTATGTCCATATATTGGTCATTCTTGTATAGTATATTATGCTTATTTATTGGTCATTCTTGTATAGTAAATTATGTTCATATATTGGTCATTCTTGTATAGTATATTATGTTCATTTATTGGTCATTCTTGTAGTGGTTATTATGTTCATGTATTGGTCATTCTTGTATAGTATATTATGTTAATGTATTGGTCATTCTTATAGTGTATATTATGTTCATGTATTGGTCATTCTTGTATAGTATATTATGTTCATGTATTGGTCATTATTGTATAGTATATTACGTCGTTATATTGGTCATCCTTGTATAGTATATTATGTCCATATATTGGTCATTCTTGTATAGTATATTATGTCCATATATTGGTCATTCTTGTATAGTATATTATGCTTATTTATTGGTCATTCTTGTATAGTAAATTATGTTCATATATTGGTCATTCTTGTATAGTATATTATGTTCATTTATTGGTCATTCTTGTATAGTATATTATGTTCATGTATTGATTAGACAACTGTCTCTTATGTTTCCTCTCTCTCTCTCTCTTTCTCTCTCTCTCTCTATCTCTCTCTCTCTCTCTCTCTCTCTCTCTCTCTCTCTCTCTCTCTCTCTCTCTCTCTCTCTCTCTCTTTCTCCTTTCTCTTTCTTTTTCTGTCCTTATCTCTTTCTTATATATTTGCACTCTCTTTTACTTTCTCTTTACAAATGTTTACCCTGTAATAACATATAACTCCCTGTTAAAATATTAAAAGATATAGGTCAATTCTTAAATGCAAAGCTTCTCCATAATAAAGGGCTGTAAGCAAGAATCTAAAGGGATAAGACAATGGCCGATAATTTGATATACATCCCCAAAGATAACTCACAAAATTGCCACTTTTGTAGATTATAATTAGTAGTTGAAACGTTTGAACACTCAACTTAAAAAAAACAACAAAAATTCAGTAAAAGTCCCCAACAGTTGTTAGCCAATGAGTAAGAAAACGTTATTGTAAAACTTTGGGGACTAGTTTAATAAACAGCCCATTGTCCGCTCTCTCTCTGGGCAACAAGTCTGGTTTGTTAATTATTTGTCAAGATTTGAAAATTTAAAATAGATTATTGTTACTTTTCAAATTTAAATAGCTGTTAAGCCCCTTGAATCTTTAGGCTCCGTATTAGAAGGGACCAGAAAAATAGTTTAAAACCATCATACCATGCCAAGACTTAAATCTGAAAAAATAACCTAAAACTATCAAGGACCTATGTGAAGCTTACCTAAAGTAGAAAACCCAATCGGTTCAGTAGTAATTTAGATTTTAAACTTTAGACAAAAAAAACTTTATAATTTTATATAATAGGATAATCAGAATTTAAGAAATTTAAAATATAAACTAAAGTTAGTAAGTCATGAGATAGGCTGTTATGGTCGATGTTATCCTCGTTTAGGTTAATATTTCATCATAAAAAAGGGTTTCTCAATAATTTTGTATCAAAACAATTTTAATTTTGTAAGGCTTCAAGGGTTTGTCTTGAGGCGTAAACAGAATGGGAATTATCATTGTTTTACTAATCTTTATAAATCCTTGTTTGTTTGTTTTTCTGTCTGTCTGTAACGAAGAGTCTCGCTATGGTTCTCCTTTATAGGGTCCTGGGAAGGTTTATAACTATTTTGGGGAAGGGTACTACCACCCTCTTAAGAGAAATCGCCCGTAGAAAAAAATTCCCCGTCCACGAATTTTTTTGGATTAAAAAAAAATTAAAAATGATTACGGGGGGAGGGGAGGGTCGACCCTACCCACCAAAAAAATCCCTATGCTTCAAGGGGCGTAACCGCTATTAAGTTTAAAACGTTTGACTTCGCCCCTATCCTTTGTATCTGAAGAGGAGATAAGGAGAAGAAAAAAAAGCAAATTCCAGCCGATGAATTAATTATGATCAATAACAATAAAACTTCCTGGAAGCTATTTTAAGATTCCTTTAATGGGAGTTAAACAAAAACCTACTATCTAAAAGGTTTTAATAACAAACGTTTCTAGAATTTCAATTATTTTTCCAAAAATTTAATTTATGGTCTATCTAGCTAGAAAGGAAATCAAGATTTTTTTCTTAAATAAAAAAAACTTATGTTTTTGAGATATCATTTTTGGTATAATTATTACGATTTTTTAGGGGGTAAATCTTTTTTTCTTTTTAATTTTTGCAAAAATAATTCATAGTATATTTCTACTGAGTACGCCTCTGGTTAATGGGGTTAACAAAGGAAATTGTTACCAGTTTTCTTGTTGATAATACACCGAGGGAATAATTTTACCTATCTAGATCATCAAAACTCTCAATTATTAATTTCAGAATAAACTTTCCCAGTATGGCTTCGAAACCGAATAATATCCGGTGGATTAGAACCGGTTTTCAGCCATAATTAAAAATGAAGTATAGCATCGTATAACAGACAATTTTCATAAGATCAAATCCAGTTTTGTTAGAACTGGACCTCAGCCTCACGGGGCTAACAAAACTGGTTTTAATCTAATAATTTTTTATTTTAATATCCACGGAAAGCTGTCTATAATACGATGTGACAAGTAACTTTTTTTTCTTCTGAAACGTTATAAAAACAAAGATCTTTTTATTTTTGTGTACATGAAAAATAATTTATGTCTTCTTTTTTAATGGCTCTATAAAATGCATTTTTATTATCTAAGCAATAAGATTTTATAAACTACTAGCGGCTTCGCCCGTAGCCTCAAGATGCTTCGCCCCAAGAGGTGATTTCAAAAAAATTAAGTACCACTGGTGCAACAACCACCACATTTAAAAAAAAGAGTTTTTTTCAGTTTTGGGGGGGTGACCCAACCTCTAAGAAAAAATCCTAAAACCACCAAAGGACCAGTAGGTATATTCCCTGAAGAGTAGAATCCGATCGGTTCAGTGGTTACCGAGATCTTACGGAACAGACGGACAGACGGACGGACATCATTCTACTTTGTATTAAAGATAAATGAATAATTAAATCCCAAGGTTCTCTTCAGAAGAAAATTGGATAAATTGATACAATATTTGATACTACTCTAAAATATGTTCCATTCCCTTTGATGGGGATGGGGGGGGGGTGATTTTAGTCGATCCTTAAAATCTGTAGCACCCCCCCCCCCCCACCCAGAGCACTCATATTTGAAATAAATTGAAAAAAAGGAGGGAGTAGTTTTTGAAAAAAATACCCAACCCCTTTTTTTTCTAGTTAATTTCAACAATAGAGGGGGTAGTTTAACTGTTCGCTAGGAACTATGAGGAAAGCACCCAAAAATCCCTTATAATCCTTATACTAAAGTAACAGGATGTTTGTCTGTGTATCTGTCTGTGTGTCTGTACCGAAGGATCTCGCTAACCGATGAACCGATCGGGTTCTCCTTAACAGGATAGCTTCTCATAGGTCCCGGGAAGGTTTATAACTATTTTTTTGGGGGGTAGGACACCCCCAACCCCCCAAAAAAAATTTACAAAAAAATTTTGTAAATTTTTTTAACTAAAATTAAAAATGAGGGGGGGCACCCCCCCCCCCCAAAAAAAAAAAAAACTTTTTCTTTTCAAATCTAAAATAAGAAATTGAATTATTAAATTCGACTCCCTCCTTCTCAAGTGCCCCTAGAGGCCTCTAGGGGCGTAGCAGCTAGTCTATAATACAAAGTAGAACGATGTCTATCTGTCTGTTTGTTTGTTTGTACCAAAGGATCTCGCTAACCGCTGAACCGATCGGGTTCTCCTTTACAGGGTAGCTTCTCATAGGTCCCGGTAAGGTTTATAACTGTTTTCTTGGGGGGTGCGACACCCCCAACCCCCCAAAAAAATGAAAAACTCCTACCCCCCCCAAAAAAAAAAAAATTTCTTTTTCTTTTTAAATTAAAATAAATTTTTTTAAAATTATTTCTTTTATATTTAAAATACGAAAAATTAGGTTGATCAAACCTCTTGGGCTCTAGAGGCTAGGGGCGAAGCCGGTAGTAAACTTATATAGTATTGTGATTTTCTGAAGAGATATATCAAATATGCAGCAGTGATAGCCCACCATAAATTGAAACACGACAAGTTTCCACAAACTTTGTCAACAATTTCCAACAAACATATATTCTAATTATTTCATAAAGTCACAACTCACAATGTTACTTTCAGAGAGAGAGGGGACAATGGGCTGTTTATTACACTAGTCCACAAAGTTTTATGATAACGTTTTCTTATTCGTTGACTTAACCACTTAGGGGACTATAGTGAATTTTAATAGGTTGATTCATTGAGTAGAGTGTAGAAACGTTTCCACCATTAATTATAATCTAAAGAAAGTGTAATTTTGTGTATCATCATTACAATGTACATATTTTTATCGGCCATTGTCTTATCCCTTTAAATCCCTGTTTACTTCTTTACCATCACTTGGGAATAAGGCAGCAGACTTAAGGGATAAGATATTGCATATTTCGAATGATGATAAACAAAATTACCACTATTGTTGATTAAAATTATTGGTTAGAACTAACCAATTAATATTTAACAAAAGTATCCAAAGGTTTTAAGACAAAGAATGAGAGGGTGTTTTTTTTACAGCCCAATGTCCCCTCCCTCCCTGGAAAAGGGGGTAAGTCAGTACACACACATTTAAATGTTACATCATAAATTCTGGTCAGCTGAATTTGAGTTGCCGATTGTGTACACAGTTTCCTCGGTGTTTCCTCATCCTATCTCAATATTTACTACTAGCTAAAAAGGCTTTAAAAAAATCAAAATAAGCTTTTTTAGCTAGTAGTAAATATGGAGATAGGATGAGGAAACACCGAGGAAACTATGTACACAATCAGCAACTCAAATTCAGTTGAATTAAATTCTATCTTTGACTTTCAATTAAAACTTTACCTTCAAATTAATCAAAATAACATGTTTAAAATTAAACATAATATTATATACGAACTTTGTTCCGTTATAAATTATCTGCAAATTATTCAATTCGATTGGCGGTCAGACTGTCAAAAGGTTGAATAGAGTAATCACAATCAAAAAGACAAAAGCGTACAAAAGCGACCTAAGACTAAACAATTTTTAAAAGGTTTTTTACGTTTATATACTTGGAAGATATTGGAACCTTTAAATGAACTAAAAAATGACCGACCATTACATGAGGAAAATTTGTATCAAAATATCCCAATTCACCCATTTTCACAATCTCTCCAAAATATTGATTTCTATGAATTAGACATCACTATATCAAAAACTGCAAAGAAAAAAATATTTTAATGAAAAATCTACATATATCTATATCTTTTTAAGTGTTGTATATTTTGGTAAAACATTCGAAAATAAAAAATAAATATTTCGAACCTTCGGCTTCATATCAATTTTATAACTTTATATTGTAATATATTATAGCATTATATAACTAATATGCTTTGCTTATATGAATTTAATTATTCCTGTTTTGCCAGGTATGGGATGACCCGCAGAAGTTACCACATGAGCGGTCAAGTAAGGTCTTCATGAGACTTAACTTTAAACTACATGTTTACTTTGCTATCAAGGTAACGTTTGCTCAGTTTTTAGAAGCATTATAAAAATTACGTCATAATACAAATAACCAGTGATAGGTCAGTATACATTGTAATTGTATTACCAATTTTAAAATGTATATTGGCCTGTCATTGGTTATTTGTGTTGTGTGACGTCACTTTTTATTAGGCACTGTAAGCTGCTTGAACTTATAAAATAAATTTGTAAAATTCAAATGCGACAAAATACTATGACACAGTACAAAAGTTCTTAACCTAAAGTTTGTTTTAAAAGTCCTAATTAATGATGGATTTGTATATTACCAAATATGCTGAACAAATTTTAAAATTATATAAGATATTAAATTATTTTCTAGTATGGCTTCTAAACCGCATAATATCCGGTGGATTAGAACCGGTTCTCAGCCATACAGAAAAATTATGTATCGATTCGTGTATTTTTTAAGAATATAAAAAACTAAAATCAATACCAGTTTTGTTGGCCCGGTCCCTCGAGGCTATCAAAACTGGTTTTTAATCTCATAATTTTTCATTCTAAAGCTGTCTATAATACAATGCGATAAATATTCTTTATGATTTTTTTTTGTATTACTGTAATCTTGATTGATATAAAAGTTTCAAATAATTTAAAGATACTCTTAACTAGGTTATTGAAGCTGACCCTACCTGTATAGAGACAGATACTCCTAGTCTCACAGATACTTGGAAACAGGTAATTAGTGTCATTGTATAACTCATAGTTGAACATGATATTAAAGCTAATACTACCTGTATAGAGACAGAAACTATTAGCCTCACAGATACTTGGAAACAGGTAATTAGTGTCATTGTATAACTCATAGTTGAACATGATACTAAAGCTAATACTACCTGTATAGAGACAGATACTATTAGCCTCACAGATACTTGGAAACAGGTAATTAGTGTCAGTGTATAACCCAGAGTTGAACATGATATTAAAGCTGATACTACCTGTATAGAGACAGATACTCCTAGCCTCACAGATACTTAGAAACAGGTAATTAGTGTCACTGTATAACCCAGAGTTGAACATGATATTAAAGCTGATACTACCTGTATAGAGACAGATACTCCTAGCCTCACAGATACTTGGAAACAGGTAATTAGTGTCACTGTATCAGTGTATAACCCATAGTTGAACATGATACTAAAGCTAATACTACCTGTATAGAGACAGATACTCCTAGCCTCACAGATACTTGGAAACAGGTAATTAGTGTCACTGTATAACCCAGAGTTGAACATGATATTAAAGCAGACCCGTATTTTAGAAAGCTTTATTTTGATTGAGATATTTTCTAAGAAAATTTCCTTTCAAATTCCTAAAATACAGAAAATGCTTTTGTTTAAAACTTAATTAAATTTAATTGTTAATACTAATAATTATGCCAGGTGCGTGAATACCTGGAGCTTGAGGGCAACAGGTTGGCCGAGGAGCAGGAGTTCCTGCACTACTATGCCCTGCCCTACACCAGAAACCCTGCCTCACATCCAACCTTCCAGTCTCTCTTTCAGGAACAGTGGTCAGCCAAGCTCAGATCAGACCTACAAGATTATCTTCAGGTATAAACTTCTGGCTTTGGCGTAAAGTGTAAAGAGATAAAAATTTTAATGTTTTTTCCAGTATGTCTTGGAAACCGATTGGTAACCGCTGCATTAGAACCGGATCTAAGCCCTACTCTAAAATCATTTATAACATCGCATTACAGACAATTTTCACGAATATTAAAATTAATTACAGTTTTGTAAAACCCGAGCCTTTAGCACCTCGGGTCTAACAAAACTGGTTTTAATCTTAAAATTTTTCATTTTAATAACCGCGGAAAGCTGTCTATATTATGATTCGATAAATAACTATTATTTCAGAGTATCAGAGAGGTTTGTGGAGAGAGTTTGCTATGTCGTGTAGTGGCAGTACAGTGCCAGGAATTAGCTGGGGTGCAGTACACTAAATTATTACATCAATACTCTACACTCAGAGAGGAACATGCTAAACTAATAGGTAGGACCAACATCAAGCTTTTTTTTAAAAAAAAGCTTTTCTATGTGTGTGTGTGTGTTTAGCCATTGTTTCTTAGTGTTTGGACCTAATTAGTCATGGGGAAGACGAGACAATTTCATAGTCACTAGGTCTATCAAGCTCCACGCTCAAATGCATTATGCCTTGACTCGCTGTCTCAAAGGAGCTACTCTTCATAACCTCACCCTCGCCGAGTTATATGGCAGGTGTCCCAAATTAAGGCACCGTAATGAATGACCCTTTGGATAAGGGTTGTACATATATTATGTACATGACTATTATAAGTATCTAAACTACTCAATAATCTCACTTCTTACACGACCAGGGGAAGTTATGTGAATGTTTTCAACTGAGAAATTCGATTTGCCACACGGGGACTTGAAGTCGAAATCTCATCACCGTGCGTTACCACTGAGCTACGTCGCCCCCCCCCCCCTCTCTCTCTCGAGAGAGTAAAGCTTTTCTACAATTAGGGTCGGTCCGTCCATTATTTAGGGATGCTTATCGTTATCAGAATATCCATACGTCCATTTAAAACATGTTTTTTTTTAACTTTTAAATAACAATTTTTAATGTGAAATATTTATCCCATTCATCTGATGTTTGGAATACTGATTCCTAGGGCAACAAAGTACAATGTTACAAGCGAAGTATCTCTATAATCAGGTCCTAAAAGTTTAAGTATGTCCTCTAACAGTATCCTGAATTTATGCCATTTTGCAACAAATTTACTTGAAATTTTGTTTAGACTTATACATTTATATTTATATTTTTACAACCTAGGTGTGACAACAGAGTTGACCGCTGGACTGGAAGAGCTGGCGAGAGCAAGTCTCAATCCTAAATCAGATCCACATGATAATAGAAGGAAATGGATAAAGGTAAGCGAAGCAGCTTATAGTGCCTAATAAAAATGACATCATACTGGCCTACCATTGGTCAATTAAAATGTATACTGCCCTGCCATTGGTAATTTAGTCTGTTTATTGGTTCATCATTGGTCATTAGTATTGTATGACGTAATTTTTTTATAGGCACTATAAAGAGCTTATTCAGTGACAGGGATAGTGTACCTTAAGAATAACCATTTTGCCTCTTACTTATACACTTTTGCTTGAGAACACACTTTTGCACAAAGAAGGGAAGGAGAAAATATTGTCAAAAGAAATTTCGTTTTTCATATAAATAGAATATAATATAATTTTCTTTATATGCATATTTTTATTACTTTAATTTTATTCTTTAATTTATATATTTTTATTTTTAATCTTTATTTATTTTTGTTTTTGGTTAATTAGATGATTGATCGGTGTAATTCCGCGTTTCCAGAACTTTTCTCTGGCCCTGAGCCTCCACCACCAACATGGAGTCAGGTATAATCTGTTTTTTTTTCTGGAAATAATTTCTTTATCAATTTGTTTATAACTTTTTTCTTTTTTAATTTTTAAGCGCTAGCCACTTCAACCCTTACTTTAAGTGTAAAAATATAAGGATCATGGAAATAAAATGAAGTAGGGGGTTTCGTCGTATTTTCACAGTAGCTTTTAATAGATTATTTTAGGTTAGATTATTATAGGATATAATGATTTCAGGGTTAGGAAATAGGCCCCGCACGGTTAGAGCGCACCACAGGGGCTAGAAATAGGAGAAAAGCTGCTGTGAAAATACGACAATACCCGCTACTTCGTTTTCTTTCTATGATCTAAATATAATTCCCAAAAAGATAATTTAGAAGTAGTGAAAAATATTGTTTTAAAGGTGTTTGATAACCCTTTCCCGAATAAATAGCTTAAACCCTGACCGGGACCTATCCTATCCGAAAAATATGGTGGACAATAGGATTTATAAGTTGGAAGGAATTTTAATGTTAGGGGGAGATTTGAAAACTGCATCAAATTTTAAGGATTTTTATAAAATTCGTTTTTTGTATAATTCTTTATCTAATAGCGGAAATACAATTTAATTTAATTATTTTTGACATCTGTGATTGGTGAATTGAAAACTATCTGCGCTCTGATTGGAGAGGCTTAAGTGTCGTACATCATTCAACCAATTAGAGCGCAGGTAGTTTCTATTCCACCTATCCTATTGGTCAAAATTAATTAACTTAAATTGTATTTCCGCTTAGATAAAGAATTATACAAAAAACGAATTTTATAAAAAAAATCTTTAAAATTTGATGGAGACTTCAAATCTCCCCCTAACATTAAAATTCCTTCCAACTTATATATCCTAGTGGACAATTCAATCTATCTGTGATTTAAGTAACAAACGTTAAGATGAGTTATGTAAAAAGTATATTTTTAAACGTTGGGGTATGTACTTCATTTTATAGTTATTTCTCGCATCGTATTATAAACAGCTTTCCGCGGATATAAAATGGTTTTAATCTTATGATTGTACATTTTTATATTCGTAGAAAGCTGGATATAATACGATGCTAGACATAGTTTTTTCGTATGGATGGGAACCGGTTCCTATACATCGGATTCGAATGAATTCGAGAAATATTATTATAATATTTCAATAGAAATGATGACGCAGTATCGGCCCAATCAACAATAAAATGTTTATTTATCTTTTTAAAAGTTTGCACTTCCCCCACCCCCCCTCTTCCCCCTTACCTTTGACTGTCTAAATTATTGGGACATTTTAGGACTAGATTCTTGTAGTTTTAAATCATTCAACAAAAGTTAATACAACAAAATTAATGTAATTTGATTATTTCCTTTTTTATTCTCACTATTTTTTCCATTTTATCAAAGCTTACATGCTAGAAATAGTTTTATTATCCTTATAATAAAGTAACAGGATGTATGTTTGTCTTTACCGATATAGTTCTCTTTTATATGGTAGCTTCTCATAGGACCTGGGTAGGTTTACCACCTCCCTCCCATGAGAAATCGCCAAAAAAAAAAAAAATTTGAAACATGAATAAAAAGTATTTAAAAAAACATTTAAAGTGCCACTAGAGGCTTCAAGAGGCGTGGTCGCTGTTTGTTAATAAAGTAATTCAACTTTTATTAACTCTATAAAAACTTCAAGAATATACCTCCTCCAATTCATTTGTGTTGCGAATAATTTGCATAAAGTTGTGTCGTGTACCTAGAAGACTTTTTAGACTGGCTTATTGGAGATGAAAGGTACTGGATGCATCAAAACAGATGGATTATTGGTTATTTTGTTTACATGTAAACTTTGCATTCATACTTTTTACAATTTTTATTATTTACATAAATACAAAATACGAATTTTTCTTTGTTTGAAAGAGGTTTCAGTGTTTAAGTATTTATGAAAATAAGAAGTGTGAATGTACTCAAGGATCTAAAGGTATAAGACAATTGCTGATAAATTAATGTAAATCCCCAATGATGATACACTAAAATACCCTTTCTGTAGAATACAATTAGTAATTGAAACATTTGGACACTTAACTTAATGATCCAACCAATCAAAATTCAATAAAAGTTACCAAAAATGATAAGCCAACGAAAAAAAACGTTATTATAAAACTCTGGGGACTAGTGTTATAAACAGCCCAATTCTCACTTCCTCCCTGATTTTTAGTGAAGCTACTCTATAAATCAATTTGTCTGTCCGTCAGTCCGTCCGTCCGTAACGCTATGGGAGAAATGGGACTTACTCAGCTCCTATAAGTGAAAGAATCCTGAAACTTTTAAACAACATTCCCATCATTAAGGAGCACAATTAACTATAAAACATCAATGACGGTCGGACTGCTTTTTAGCAGGTTTTAGGCTATTTTTATATTTTCCATATTTTTAGAAGCGAGCTCTGCGTAACTGTGAAGAGAATTCCAAGTCTGGAGACAGCTCTAGCTCAGCAGAAGAATTTGAAGAAGACAGCTATGTTAAGGTGTGAAGCTTTTTATAGTGACTAGAAAAAATTACATCATGCTGGCCTACCATTTAAAATTAAAATTTATACTGGCCTGCATTTGGTAATTTAGTCTATGTATTGGGCATTTGTATAGTATGACGTCATTTTTTATGGGCACTATAAATAGCTCCTGATTTACATTTCTGCTATCTGAAAGACATTTTTAAGATGCACAAGATCTCTACAAAAATTTTCCAAGTCACTTTTTAAGATTAAGTACGTTTTTTCCAGTTTAATTAAGAACATTTGTCCTATATATCCTATAAAATTTTCTTAAGTTAGCCTAGGAAATTCTAAATATATCTAGATTAATGCAAGAGGACTTTTTAAAAATTGTTTAGTAGAGGAATTTTTATAACAAAGAAGCTTTTTACAGTGTAAAAAATGACGTCATACTGGCCTCCCATTGGTCAATTAAAATGTGTACTGCCATTGGTAATTTAGTCTGCCTATAATTGGTCATTTGTACTGTCTATAAACAGCTTCTTTTACAAATTCTAAGGATTGAATTCTTATTGTTTTAATTAAAAAAAAAAAAAATAGGTAGTGGATTGTCTGGACCCTTCACTGGTAATGGATGAACTGCAAGGTCATCACACCAGGACAAAATTACTCCTCCTCCAGGCGCTTAGATGGGTGAGAACAAATTATTTTAGGGAGGTGATAGGTTCGAAACTAGGCTTAACACCACTTCATAACTAAAGACGTTAAAAATTGTTCCTACTGCTACTATGTCGGGTGTGCAACATTAATAATTAGAGTAGGGAAAATGCCTTGGCCTAAAACAGGCGCAAATCATTACCATGCACAGTTAGGACTTCTAAGACAAAGATCGTGCAATCAAATTGTAAGGTCATCCCACACAGACAAAATTACTCCTACTCCAGGCGCTTAGTTGGGTGAGAACAAATTTTCCGGTATGACTTCGAAACCGAGCCACGAATAAGAAAGCGTTATTATAAAAACTTTGGGGACTAGTGTAATAAACTGCCCAATGTCCCCTCCCTCCCTTATCAAACTTCCTTTAATTCTAGATGGTGACAAAGACAGATCCAGAGGAGAGATTGAAAATTGTGGCAAGATTCTTAAAAATTGATATCATTGGTCTTCATACTATACAGGTCATATGATAATACCTGGATTCCAGGGATCTAAAGGGATAAGACAATGGCCGATTAATTGGTGTACATCCCCAATTATGATACACAAAAAACCTTCTGTTAAAAATTGTGGCAAGATTCTTAAAAATTGATATCATTGGTCTTCATACTATACAGGTCATATCAATCATACCTGGATTCCAGGGATCTAAAGAGATAAGACAATGGCCGATTAATTGATGTACAACATCCCCAATTATGATACACAAAAAAACCGTTCTGTTAAAAATTGTGGCAAGATTCTTAAAAATTGATATCATTGGTCTTCATACTATACAGGTCATATCAATCATACCTGGATTCCAGGGATCTAAAGAGATAAGACAATGGCCGATTAATTGATGTACAACATCCCCAATTATGATACACAAAAAAACCGTTCTGTTAAAAATTGTGGCAAGATTCTTAAAAATTGATATCATTGGTCTTCATACTATACAGGTCATATCAATCATACCTGGATTCCAGGGATCTAAAGAGATAAGACAATGGCCGATTAATTGATGTACAACATCCCCAATTATGATACACAAAAAAACCGTTCTGTTAAAAATTGTGGCAAGATTCTTAAAAATTGATATCATTGGTCTTCATACTATACAGGTCATATCAATCATACCTGGATTCCAGGGATCTAAAGAGATAAGACAATGGCCGATTAATTGATGTACAACATCCCCAATTATGATACACAAAAAAACCGTTCTGTTAAAAATTGTGGCAAGATTCTTAAAAATTGATATCATTGGTCTTCATACTATACAGGTCATATCAATCATACCTGGATTCCAGGGATCTCAAGGGATAAGACACTGGCCGATTAATTGATGTACCTAATCCCCAATAATGATACACAAAATTACCCCTTCTGTAGTAGTTGAAACGGTTGGACACTAAACTAAATGAACCTATTAATCAAAATTTATTAAAAGTCCTAAAGGTTGTTATGACAACGAATAAGAAAACGTTATTCTAAGACTATGGTATCCCTCCAATTGCATGTTTTACAAAAGTAGACTAGCAAAATATATTATTTTATTGCATAACGTAGTAAAGATTTTGCTATGTTCTAAAATGTCTCTAACCACTGAACTGATTTAGTCAACCATTTCTAGTAAGCTATCCGGAATGGTTTCAGACTTTTGGTTTTCAAACTTTAAGTTATAAATGGATTACTGCTATTTATATTCCTCCCCCTTTATGCTAGGGGCTAAGCGACTAAATAAATTAGACAGATAAAGTCACTATATTATATTTTTGAAAGAGAGACAAATCAAATCAATATTGAATAGATAAATAAAGAAGCATATAAAAAGTGACGTCATACTGGAACACAGTAATAGTGTCTGACTGATTATAACGTAACAAAAAAAAATTAGCCAATGAGAGGCCGCTATTGACCAATGGTAAAATTTATAGTGGCCTCTCATTGGCTAATTTTTTTGTTACGTCATAATCAGTCAGACACTATTACTGTGTTCGTCATACTGGCCTACCATTGTTTAATTAAAATGTGTACTGGCCTGCCATTGGTAATTCAGTATTGGCCTATCATTTTTCATTTGTATAGTATGACGTAATTTTTTATAGGCCCTATAAACATCTTCAAAATAAAAACATTTTATTGTTTAGGTTCGTGAAAAATTGATGAACTGTTTTGCGAGCCAGCCCCACATGCCTATGCTGATGCAACAGTCCCTGGCCAGGCTGTTTAATGCACTGGCCAGCACTGGCTCCGGACGCAAGTACCTGGCCGAGCACATCTCCATTGTGGACGCCATTGTCGAGGCCCTGATCAGCACACACAAGCTTATGGAGAGTGTCACTATCGAGATGTTGGTGGCTACACTGCAAAAACTTAGTTTGAGGTAAATTTTGTTTTAAAAATTACAAGTGAGAATTCATACAGGAAGAGAGGGGACATTGGGCTGTTAATTACACTAGTCCCAAAAGGTTTATCATAAAGTTTTCTTATTCGTTGGCCTAAAAACTATGGGGACTTGTATTGAATTTTGCTTGTTTGGTTCATTAAGCTGAGTGTACGTTTCAACAACTAATTGTAATCTACGAAAGGGGTAAATGGGTACGGTACATGTAAATCCATTTATCGGCCACTGTCTTATCCCTTTAGACACCTGAAATTGAAAAGTAGAAAAAAAACCTAATAAAATCAATGTTAGAGAAGCTTAGTATTGGTCCAGGGTGGGAGAGAGGATAGGGGGGAATTAGATAATAAACATGAAATATTTATAGGAAAATTTCCCAAAAGCAAGTTTTTCTATAAAGATTGTAAAAAATATTTGCAAATGTAAGTTTCCATTGTATACTAGAGTAATTACTCTTTACCTTGAATACTTGGGAGCAAAACTACTCTTTAGTTCTCCGTGTCCGGCTTTATAAGTGTTCTATTGGCCATTTTGATGATTCAATATAAGTTTGACAAAAAATCTCGATTTAAGCATGAGGACACAGAGAGACAGGGTGGGGACATTAGGCTGTTTATTTCACTAGTCCCTAAAGTTTTATAATGACGTTTTCTTATTCGTTGAGGTTTTGAAGTTTTTATTGAATTTTGATTGGTTGGATAATTAAGTTTAGTGTTCAAACATTTCAACCACTAATTCCAATCTACAGAAGGGGTAATTTTGTGTATCATCATTTGGGATGTAGATAAATTTTACAGCCTTTGTCCTATCCCTTTATATCCATAATAAGGACAGGTCACAGCAGATTAACTAATCCTCTCCATAAGAGTGTAAATATGAAGGATTGGCAAACTAAATTAGTATTTGATATTTTTAATATTTTTGAATTGTCGAAAAGTTGGATAAAATTTATATTTTGTGTTTTTTTTTGCAAAAATGAATTTGCATTTTTAGCTCCTTGTTCTGCTTTATTTTTATTATCCAGAAAAGCAATAAGTCAATGCGGACAAAATAAAACTTTTTTACGCAAAAATTGAGAAGGAGAGAGAGAGAGAGAGAGAGAGAGAGAGAGAGAGAGAGAGAGAGAGAGAGAGAGAGAGAGAGAGAGAGAGAGAGAGAGAGAGAGAGAGAGAGAGAGAGAGAGAGAGAGAGAGAGAGAGATAGATAGAGAGAAAGAGCGATGGAGAGAAAGACAGAGAGAGAGAGAAATGTTAACAGTATGAAAGAGAGAAGATAAAAAAAAAGACGGAAATAGAGAGAAAGAAAAAAATCTAAAAGATTTATTAAAAATGTAAAGAATGTAATAAAAAATATTGGGTATAGTCCTTTTCACGACATCCCTCTATAAGGAGCGATTCTTCGTATTTTTCACAGTAGCTTTTCTCCTATTTCTAGCCCCTGCGGGGGGCTCTAACCTTGCGGGGCCAATTACCTAACCCCGTGGGGCAATCACCTAACACAATATAACCTAACCTAACCTAAAATAACCTATAAAAAGCCATTTTAAAAATACGAAGAATCGCTCCTTATGGAGGGATGTCGTGAAAAGGACTATACCCAAAATATTTTTTAAAATTGTTTTAATGATATGGTTTTCTTTTGGTTTGTGATCTATATGGTTAAATCGACATAAATTTATTTAGAAAATCATATTCTTTTATATTCAGGTATGACATTCGAAGACGATTGATCCAGAAGGGATTAATTGGTTGGATGGGCGGAGTTTACCTACCTGGATGGGAGGACCATAGGGAATATGCACTGGAGTACACAACAGCTCTTCTTATGAATCTTTGTCTACACAAGTAAGTTGAGTATCCACCCCCTTGGCTAAACCCCCTAAAACAGCCAAGCTTTGCGCGTCAATTAAGAAACTGATGATAATGTTTAAAAAAAAATAACGTCATACTGAGCTGGATCTTTAAATCATTTTAGTGGTGAGCCGAATTTCAGCCAATCACAGCGCGGCATTTCATAAAATGCTGTGCTCTCATTGGTGGAAAGTTGGCGCACCCCGATCTTGCTCACCACTAAAATGATTTAAAGATCCAGCTCTGGTCTACCATTTGTCAATTTAAATGTATACTGCCTATCATTTGTCATTTGTATTGTATAACGTCATTTTTTAGGCACTATCATCAGATTTGTCAATTTATCAATCGAAGGACGCTTTTAGATTTTTGATTATGTTGATCGAGTAGGGGGGAGTATACACACCCCTGACTATAGATAACACCCCTTTTGTTGTCTGTATCACCCCCACTCGATTTTGATTTAAAAGGATAATAACCTATTCATGCCACTATATATTCTTGAATAATATCTATATACTATGTTACATATTTGAAATAAATTTTTGACAAATAGACGTCGACTTTATGCTTTTATATCGACATATTAATGGTTTAAGGACATTATATATAGATACTTGTCATCATAATGATAATATTTTTTACAGGAAATTTAACCATGTCTTTATCTTGTCTTTACTAATGTGCAAATGATATCAAATTCTAGGCCATTATAATTTTGGATTTCACTGCAAATTAGTGTTTAACATAAGCGTCGTCTCTAATAATCTTGCAAATATACACAATACAAGGTCCCTTAACCATTAAAAGCCGGGCCCCTAGCCGCACCTTTATCGTTCAGGGGTGGGCGTTCAACGACTCCCCCCCCCCCTATTATCTCAGCTTCCATTAGAGCTAGAGAGCTAAAAAAAATTTGCATGTCCCCTAATTAATGAATTTCCGACTATAAGTGGATCAAAGTCAAATTTCGCTTCCGTCACCCTTTTATTGAGGGTGTAGGGTTAATATATCATTTCAGCAATAGTGGCTGCTTTATATCTTATAAGACAACGCCCTTTAAGTGATTTTGAGCAATATTCGGACACACATAAACATTTAAGGAAGTAGAATGAAGCAGCTTGTAGTGCCTGTAAAAATGACATCGTACAATACAAATGACCAATGATAGGCCAGTCAATTAAAATAAAAAATAGTTTTGTAATTCAGCAACTACTCTATAATCATTATTTGATTTTGTACCGATATCAGATAATCTACTCAACACATTACTAACTCTAATATCCACAAATATGTTTAGAACTGGTAAAGAAGCCTGTATACCAATATCAGATAATCTACTCGACACATTACTAACTCTAATATCTACTAATATGTTCAGAACTGGTAAAGAAGCCTGTATACCAATAGCTGATAATCTACTCGACACATTACTAACTCTAATATCAACTAATATGTTTAGAACTGGTAAAGAATCCTGTATACTAATATCAGATAATCTACTCTTTACATTACTAACTCTAATATCCACTCTTATGTTTAGAACTGGTAAAGAAGCCTGTATACTAATATCAGATAATCTACTCCTTACATTACTAACTCTAATATCCAGTAATATGTTTAGAACTGGTAAAGAAGCCTGTATACCAATATCAGATAATCTACTCCTTACATTACTAACTCTAATATCCAGTAATATGTTTAGAACTGGTAAAGAAGCCTGTATACCAATAGCTGATAATCTACTCGACACATTACTAACTCTAATATCTACTAATATGTTCAGAACTGGTAAAGAAGCCTGTATACCAATAGCTGATAATCTACTCGACACATTACTAACTCTAATATCCACTAATATGTTTAGAACTGGTAAAGAAGCCTGTATACCAATAGCTGATAATCTACTCGACACATTACTAACTCTAATATCCACTAATATGTTTAGAACTGGTAAAGAAGCCTGTATACCAATATCAGATAATCTACTCGACACATTACTAACTCTAATATCTACTAATATGTTCAGAACTGGTAAAGAAGCCTGTATACCAATAGCTGATAATCTACTCGACACATTACTAACTCTAATATCCACTAATATGTTTAGAACTGGTAAAGAAGCCTGTATACCAATAGCTGATAATCTACTCGACACATTACTAACTCTAATATCCACTAATATGTTTAGAACTGGTAAAGAAGCCTGTATACCAATATCAGATAATCTACTCGACACATTACTAACTCTAATATCTACTAATATGTTCAGAACTGGTAAAGAAGCCTGTATACCAATAGCTGATAATCTACTCGACACATTACTAACTCTAATATCCACTAATATGTTTAGAACTGGTAAAGAAGCCTGTATACCAATATCAGATAACCTACTCGACACATTACTAACTCTAATATCTACTAATATGTTCAGAACTGGTAAAGAAGCCTGTATACCAATAGCTGATAATCTACTCGACACATTGCTAACTCTAATATCTACAAATATAAAACAGGTAAAAACAAAATACTGATCAACTCTGATATTCTAAACAGTGGCGTCTGGAATTAATACAGTTGTTGATTACACAGCTGATTTAGAGAAAAAAATACATTTTTGTAGGTTCTTAAAGGCTTTATTAAAACGGATCTTTCACCAAATTGAAAATAATAATAAATTTCTTTATTAAGATCAAACCTTATGTAAACGGGACCCTGTATAGTTTACTCAGCAACAGAGAAATAAACAATTTGTCAAGGTGAGACGCACTAGACATAGCGTAGAGTAGTCAGACTATAGATATTTTTAGAGTAATCAAGCTATAGAAACAATTTTCAGAGGTAGCTGTCTAGAGTGCCTTAGCAAAATGGGGGAAAATGTCACTGATTTTGGCCTACCTATTCGATTGACGTCAGGAAATACCCTATACCCCATCTCTTTTCTAGGGGGTTTCTTTCCCCCTTCCTTTTCTTTTTTCCTCTACTACTGTGACGTCAAAAGAATAGGTAGGCCAAAAGGTGTGACATCTATTCCCATTTTCCTAGGACACTAAACACAGCTACTTTTTAGAGTAGTCAGGATTTTGATATTTTTAGATTTTTACAGCTTAGTAGTTAGTTAATAGACATTTTTAGAGTAGTCAAGATATAGATGTTTTTATAGTAATCTGGCTATAGACTTTTTATAAGAGTAGTCAAGATATAGATGTTTTTTTAGTAATCTGGCTATAGAGTTTTATTAGAGTAGTGTAGCTATAGATACAATATTTAGAGTAGTAAGACTGAAGACATTTGGCTATCGACATTTATTAGAGTAATCAAGCTATAGATAAAATTTCTAGAGTAGTCAAGCTATAGACATCTATAAATAATTAGTCTATAGATTAAGAAATTTGTTATAGTAGACAGTCTAGACTCTAGAGGCATTTTTAGAGTAGTCATTTTAAAAACATTGTAAACTAAAATTATTTTAGTTGTCTACTAAGAAGATTTCTAAAGACAAAATTTAGATAATAGATAATGTAAATTGGTAAAGACCAGTAAAGTTGAAAATAATTAGTTTACACGCCCTAGATAAAAATAAAAGTTACGCCAACAAAAAAGAAACTTTTTAATGCGACGGCAGCGTCCTATTGAAAACTTGCAGTAAATCAAAACAAAATCATAACTTTACAAATTTTTTTTTTTTCCAGTCAATTTTGCATTTTTTAACAACATAATGACAAAATTGATTTTAAGGGAATGACGTATTTGTAAAAATATCTGTTTACTACTTTAGTTTGTGTTTTTTTAGACGAGTAGCAACTCTATAATTTACATACTTCTTTACTCCCTTACTCTATACCTAAGTAGGATACTGAAAGCAAGGACATCCAAGCTTTTAAATTTTTTAGCCCCCCATCGGCCCCCCCCCCCCAAATAAAAACATACATTTTTCCTGGGAATAAGATTTAAGATAATAAGATAATAATAAAATATTTATGGGAGGTGGGGAATATGATTTATTTCCAAATTCGTTTGGGGGAGGAGGTAAACAGTAAACACCCCTTTAACACACTTCTTCAAAGTCCTGGCAGATTATTGGCTGTCTTGTTTATACTTATACATTACATTATAAGCCGAATATTTTGTTTTGATTGAAAATATTTTATTTTTGATTATTTTAGATCCTTGAAGGTTGAGGACAGACTTGTAGAATTATCCCAGGTAGAGTATTTTACAGTATGGCCTCGAAATCGATTAACATCCGCTGGATTAGAACCGGTTCCCAACCATACTGAAAAATCATGTATAACATTATATGAAAGACAATTTTCCACGAAAATAAAATTGAAAATCATAAAAATAATACCAGGTTTGTTAGCCCGAGCCTTCGGCCTATCATTCATTGTATATATTTTTTCACAGTTGTTAACTAAAAGAAGTTTTTAATTTGGTAGGAAAAAGTTAAAATGGTGTGGAAACCTCTTTTTTTTTATAATGTAGAGAATAGTTATTTATCGCATCAAATTATAAACAGCTTTCCGTAGAAAAGCAGTTTGTTAGCCCCGATGGGTAAAAGGCCTGGGCTAACAAAACTGGTATCAATTTAATGATTTTTTAATTTAATATTTATGAAAAATAATGTGATTGGATTTTTCAGTACATCCTAGAACTGGTTCTAATCCAGCGGATATTAATCAGTTTCGAAACCATACGAAAAATACATTATTAATCATAATAGAAAATAATAGAATCAACTAATCAGAATATAAATCTGATTATATGATCACAAACTTAGATAGGCTTTCCCAGAAAGAGAGGGGAAATGAGATGTTTATTACACTAGTACCCAAAGTTTTATAATGGCGTTTACTTATTAGCTTAAAATCTTTGGGGACTTTACTGAATTTTGATTGGTTGGTTTATTAAATTTAGTGTTCAAACGTTTTAACCACTAATTTTAATCTACAGAAGGGGTAATTTTGCGATTAATCGTTGGGTATGTACATAAATTTATTGGCCATTGTCTTATCCCCTTAGATCCCTGATGCTTTCCTCTTCTATTCAAAACTTACAAATATTGGTCTATAAATGTTAGCCTCCCTCACTCTATATTTGCTTTTACTATTGCATGCTCTTAATGCAGTATTAATAACTTCAGGGAAAAGGGAATGTGATTCTGACAAACAATTTTAAAGGAAAATTTCCCCACAATCCCTTTCTCTTTTTTCTCCCCTTCTTACCCACTCCCTTTTAGTTACATTGAAAAACAAGTATTACTCCAACTTTACTCCAACAAAATATTAAATTTTACGGCATTTTTAAAAGCGAAGCTTTTCTATAATTAGGGTCGGTCCGTCCGTCCGTACGTCTGTAACGGATAGCTTTTTTCGTTAATTTAGGCATGTTAGAATTGTCCTATCGATTTCAAACTTTGCATGGTAATTCCTTTAGTAGTTAGGTACGATTTAGAAAGCGAAGCAACTCTATGATCATTACCAGAATGTCCGTACGTCCATTTTAAACATGTTGATTTTTCTACTTTTTTAACAACAAATTTTTATCGTGGAAAATTTTAGTATTGCTAAGAACCTGTTCTAATCCAGCGAATATTAATCGGTTTCAATTTCATACTGGAAAAAAATATCTCAAAAGTAATAATGAATTTTCTCTATAGCACGACATGATTCTAATATTTGTGTTTTCCGTTTGGTTTATACAACAGGGATCGTCAGCCGCGGATTTTCTACAAATAATTGAAAATCTAATAATAAGAAAATAGACCCTTTCAGACAAAATCTTAGTTTTTTTATTAGTTAATCTAAAACTTACATGGTCAGTCTGTCCAGCCCCCCGTCTGTACGATCGGTTTAGGAAAGTTTTCTTGGCTTTTATCAAAGTTATATAGCTGATTTTTTTTGTGATCCCCCCAACATAAAAAAATAAGCTTTCTTGAATGTAGTGGTTTATTTTTCCCAAGCTTTTTACGAGATCTTAAGGAAAATGCATACTTATATATCCCACAAAAAAAAACATGCTTTAGTAGATACATGCATCATTGCATACGCCCCTAAAGGCCTATAACTTTAAAGATAATTGGGGGTGTTTTTAACGTTGGTTTCTCTAGATATATTTTTGTGTTTTCTTAAAATTGTTAAAAAAAACCTTCCCAGGACCTAAAAGAAACTTTGGTGTAAAAAAAAAACAATATTGATTCAGCAAATAGCGAAACACTTGACTACAAACAAATAGACAGACACACGGTCTGTTACTTCTATACAAGGATAGTTATCCTACATAAAATTCTCTGTCAAAAAAATCCGCAACAGATTATATAATTTCTCTGCCTATCCCTGTAATTCTTATCCTTGACTGTCTACAGAGTATTGTCTGTGTCTAAACAGTCGTCTACACAAATAAATCTTTGGATTTATAAACATTTTTTTCATTTTAAGTAAACTATTGTAAGAGAGTGATAAAAAAAATTTAATATCCTGTTATATAAAGTAATAAGGTTTTTTTGTCTGTAGCTTAAGATTTCGATAACACTTTAACCGGTTGAGTTTCATTTAAGGCAAGTTGTACATAGGTCCCGAGAAGTTTTTATGCCATTGTATCTTGAGATTTGAGCCTTGGGATGGTTTTAGGCTATTTTTGCCCTTTACTCCAGTACAGACTCCCAATATGCTAAGGGCATAGCCGCTCTTATCTAAATATTGCAAATTAGTATAAAAAAAGTGTACCTAATCAATGCAAGAATTTATATGTTGCTGCCATCTTTAGAACCAATTGAGGGGACAGTGTGTTGTTTATTTCACTAGTTCCCAAAGTTTTATGATAATGTTTCCTTATTAATTGGCTTAACAACTTTGGGGACTTTTAATGAATTTTGAATGGTTGGTCCATTAAATTTAGTGTCCAAACTTTTTAACCACTAATTGTAATCTATAGAAGAGATAATTTTGTGTATCATCATTGGAGATGTAATGAACATCAATTTATCGGCCATTATCTTATAGTGCCTTTAAAAAAATAACGCCATACAAATGATCAATGATAGTCCAATACACAAACTAAATTTTCAATGGCATGCCAGTATACAATTTAAATGACCAATGGTAGGCTAGTATGACGTTATCTTTTATAGGCAATATAAAAAGTTTGAAATATTTTTTTATGAAAGAATTTCTAATTGTAAATTTGTATCACACCAATTTTAAAATTTCCTTTCCTAGAATCTTCAAATCTTATTGAAAGGCTGAAATATAGTTGGTGAGGGAGGGGACATTGGAATATAAATTATACTTGTTCTCTCGCCCGTTGGCTTAGCAACTTTTGGTACTTTTATTTAAGTTTGATTGGTTGCTACAAACTAGTAGTGACAAACCTTTTCAATCAATGATTTTAATATGCAGAAGTTGACTTCGTTTATTACGATTGGAGGTAGCCAGTTATTTATCGTCAATTGTCTTATCACTTAAGATCCCTGAATATATATTATAACACAGTTTAACTAAAGATTCTTGTTTAAGGGCATTCTTAAAAATTTTTAACTTGATTATAGAGACGCTACGCCTTAAATATTGTAATTTGTTGTCCTTAGAATCAACGTTTAAATTCAATAAAAAAAATATTGTCAAAATGTAAAAAGATTATCATGTTCTAAATGGACGTATAGACCATCTGGTAAAGATTATAGAGTTTCTACACTTTCTAAATCGTACCTAATTTTTACAGGAATTATTAGGATCCAGTTATAGAAAAGCAAACTGATAATTGACACCTTTATTTTAGACATCTGATGAGGAAATAAAGCAACAGCTTGATTATATTCTTGAGATGGTACAGGCGGAACAATTACCCCCACAGGATGCTAATCAAGATATAAGGTAGGGTCCAAGGAAAGTTTGTAACTATTTTGGGGGTGGGTACCACAACCTTCCCCATAGAAATCGACAAAAAATTTAAAAAATAAAAAAACGCTGCTCTGCGGACATTTTTGCAATTAGCTAAAAACATAACTAACACCATATATAAAATAGTTTTGGTAAATAGCTGAGTTTAAAATTGATTGAAAAGAAACAATTTTACGTGTCTCTAGAGGCCTCTAGGGGCGTGGGCGCTAGTTCTATATATTCCATTAAAAAAAAGGCATCATTTTTTAGTGATGATGAGAATGAGGAGGGGAGCGAGGAAGACATTGAGGTCGAGGCTGAAATAGAGGAGCGAGATCCAGTTGTGTGCCGACCTGATGAGGTTGCTGGGCTAAAACTGTTGTCCACCAGGTTCCTCAAGGCTGAGAAGGCTGCGGCTCCAATCGTTCATGAAGTTGTTGACGATAGACCTATTAAACCTGCTGCTAATGGGTAGGTCGTTGTAAATATCCTATATACTAAAGTAATAGGATGTTTGTATATACATGTCCAATAAGATCTCGTAAATGGCCGGTCTAATCAATCTAAGATTTTAGAGAAGGGATATGATGGTCCAGGGCAGGTTTTAGGCTAATTAGATGGTACGCACGTACCCTGTGGATCAAATGGTGGAGGGTTCGTTCTCCGTTATAAAGTGCGCAGTTAAAGGACCTTCAAGCTTTTATTTTTTTGTGGGGTACAAAATCTGGATAGGTAGGGTTGCAATTTACCTAGTGAGGAAGGTGTAAATGGCAAAAAAGATGACCCCCCCCCCAAGAAAAATTCAAAGTCGTTTCTTGGACACAATACAATATGTCCCGATTTTGTATTACTTTTGCGGAACATGATTGCAGTTACGTCATATTTTTCTTTCCCGAAAAAAGGGAAGGGGGGAAGAAAATCTCTTCAAAAGAGATGGGGAAAACCCCCTTTTCTCCCATCTCTTTTTTCTTCCCCCCTTCCCTTTTTTTCTTTCCCCCTTCCCTGTTTTGGGAAAGAAAAATATGACGTAACTGCAATCATGTTCCGCAAAAGTAATACAAAATCGGGACAGATTGTGTCCGTTTCTTGGAGTCCTTGCATCATAAAAAAATTCTAAATATTTTTAGTGATTATGCATTTGCTGACATTAAAGAGGAAGAGGTAAACGAAGAAGAAAGTAAAGAAGAGAAAGACAATGTTTCAGTAGAAAAAGAAACAACATCTCATAAATCTCTCAAGGAGGACAAAGAAAAGCAAAAAGGCAAAGGTTAGCATAATAATATTTGGAATATGATTTAAAAATATATACATAGGGGTAGAAAAATAGCCTAAAACCACTCCAAGACTTTGATAAAAAAATATATAGCCTAAAACCATCACAGGATACATGTATAGTTGACTTTAAATACAAGAACCCAATCGGTTCAGTAATTATTGAGATCTTAAGCTTCAAACGGAAAACTTTTTCTATTTTGAATAATAGGATGGCCTTCTATATTTTAAAATTAATATTTATTAATGAATTTACTTATTATTTAGATGAAAATGAACAATCAACAAAAGAAGAAAAACCTGATAATAAGTGAGTACTTTAAACAAAAAACCTTCTATGAATTTAAAAATAATTTTAATGTTTATACTTTAAAATAATGTTTTTCTTGATTAATATTAACAAACTTTATAATATTTTTTCAGAAATTTGGGAAAGACCTTTGTAAAACCTTTAGACATAAAGACAGGTATTTAATGTTCATTTATTTTTTAGGATCTACTGCAGTTCACGGTAAAATATTGCTGGTAAGCAATATTTCCAAAAATCTATTAATTTTAAAGGCTGCTAGCTGCCAAACGGCTGAACGTACAGATCATGCCCGCACTTTGTTTTAAGCGACATAAGAAGGCCTAAAAATATTCTAGAATAGCCATAAATCAATAATGCATAATTATCTCGCAGTGAAGAGAAATGCGCGAAAAAGACCTATTTTACGCGTTTTTTTTCAGTGAAGCTTTCCCTGTGCATAATTGGATCTTGGCTAGTCCAGAATATTTGTAGGCCTTCTTAAGCCGCTTAAAATTGTGTGCGTCTATGATCTGTACATTCAGCCGTTTGGCAGCTAGCAGCCTTTAAAATTCATAGATTTTTGGAAATATTGCTTACCAGCAATATTTTACCGTAAACTGCAGTAGATCCATTTTTTAAAACTATATTTGTTCTTAAGAGTTTTGAAATTTATAGTTGTAAGTTAGTGTTTAAACAAGGATGACAACATCCATAAGTAGCGAAGCTCAAAAACTATGAATGGTTATCGGAAAAAAATTACTATAGTTTTATACAGTAAACATCAATCTTGATAAAACAGGAAAATCAGGAAACCTTAAAAATCACGAAAATTTGAAAATCTGGGAATCGATCTAGCATCACAATTTATAGACAAATCTTAATGAAACTTGATAAAAATATGTAGAATATGAGCATATTCAATTCCTGATAATTTCAGCCGCAAATCCTGAATAGGAATCGAGAAAACCATAGAAAACCTAAAAATCTAGGAATCGATCTAGCACCCCAACTAATAGAAAAACTGTAAAAAAACTTAAGGAAAATATGTAGAATTTAAATTTAAGCAATCCCTGAAATTTCAGCCCATTATCTTGAAAATCACGAAAACATGAAAATCTAGGACTCGATGGGACAGATGGACAAAACAATGTATAGATTAGATGGGCATATGTTATAAGAATCTTCACTAAAAATTTCAGATGTCTATCTTTTCTAGGAGCCGAGAAAATCACGTTTCCCCCACTTTGTCTCAGACGGACAGACGGACGGACAGACGGTTAGACGGACGGACGGACAGACATTTCGAATTATAGAGTAGCTTCGCTAATAATAAAAACTAACGGATGCACACATAGCATCTAAGGTATCAATATTCGTAGGGGAAGGAATAAGCCTAAAACTATCCCAAGACTTAAAATCTTAAAAACAAAACTGTCCTAAACTGTCCTGGGTCTTATGTGAGCTTCACTGAAATCGAAAATTCATACAGTTCAGTATTTATCAAAATCTTAAGCTAGAGACAAAAAAATTTACCTATTTATATAATAAAATATTTTTTTTTTTAGAATTAAAAGAGGTGGAAGCCGAGTTAAATTCTTTGAAAAATGATTCAAGTGATCCCAATAAGAAGAGTGAGATAGCAAAATATCTAGATAAACTAAAGCAAGACTCAAAGGAAAAACACACAAAAGATGAAGATGACACAAAAGTAAATGAAACACTAGATGTTGTCAGTTCTCAAGAATCATCAGATCTTACCAAGGAAACACCTGAAGAGGTCTCACCAGAAGAACCCACAAATGAAAAAGAAGAGACAATAGTGAATGAAGAGCCTATAACTGAACCAACATCACCATCCAAGAAAGGTGAAGTCTTTGTTATAGACTTTAATGATGGCAATAATGCCAGTCCAAAGAAAACTCCAAAGCGCTTCCAAATCACTAAAAGTAAAAAGAAAAGATATTCTTTTGATAAAGAAGAAGATGAATGTTTAGAACAGACTGTCATAAAAGAAGCAGACGAAAATCTGGACAATAATTTAGATGAAGGCAATGAAAATCATTTTGGTGATACAATTATCATTGCAGAAGAAAATGATTTGGGTGAAACCAATGAAAAATCATTAGAATCAATTAGTGAATCCAGTGTAGAACTGCCAAAGCTGAAAGCTATTAACTCGCCAAGACATTGTAAAAGTGATAAAAACAAGAAGGCCAAGCCTCTTGAAACTGATGGGGATTCATTAAATCGTAGAAATGATACATACATCAAGGGTAAAGAAATGGTGGAATACAATAATAGTAAAACAAAGGAAGGAGAGCACAAGAAGAAAGTCAAGAAAGGTGACTTAATAATAGTAGATATAAAGAATACTGCCAGTGAAAATTCAATAGATGCAAATGATTTAAACACTGCTGAAGAAGATAACGAAATAAAGACTGGAGAAATACCACAAGAATGTGATAATTTTAATAAGACAAAATTAAAGCTAAACTCTACCTTTAAGATAAGGGAAAATAATGATCAAATAGATGTTAAATGTGAATTAGAAAATAAAGACACTAAAGAAGAAAGTGGTCAAAAACCTAAAACTTCAAAAAAAGTGAAAGTGAGAAAATCTAAAAAGGATAGTCCAAAGGAAAGTATAGAGACAGAAGACAAGGAAGAAGAGAGCACTGGTGTTGGCGTTGAATATGAACAAAAATCAAGCAGTAAAGACAAGAAGGAAAGAAAATCTAGAAAAATTAAGGAAGAAATTGATGACTGCATTGTAGACCATGAAAACTATGAAGTTTCCAAACAAAATCTTGTTCCCGAAACACCGGCAAAATCTAGCAAAAAGCATAAAAATTCCAAGTCACCCATTAAAACTAAGCTACCCATGCTAGAACAAAGACGACGTCGGGTGATGGACAAGCTGATGGAGATTGATGCAGCAGGTGGTTGCACCAGTCACAGACCTAGCCTCAACAACCACGACTGTGATGATGTCATTTTCATAACAGAGGAGTTCACAAGTGCTGGACAAAAGAGCCACAGCAGTATGGCACTGATGTCATCGAAATCAGCAACTGACGGTGCCCTTAGTCCGCCCATGAGCTCGCCACGTGAAGTTCCCTACAGTGCGCTGTCTGAGCCAGGACCCACGCTATTCGAAGATATTCTTGATTACAGCGGAAAAAAGTTGTCGCGGTCATCGGCGCGCAAACACAGAAGACATCGGACAATGTCTGCTAGCAAGGCTAAAATTTTGTTGGACAGTGATGCTGTGGAGAGTTGTGATAGCGGCATTTCTCTCTCAGATAATGGAAGGTAAATTTTCATTCTTTAAAAGCTTGAGTGGGTCGAGGAGGAATTTTTACGAATATTATTTTTTTTTATCTTTCCAAGTGATTTAGATACAAGTTTTTTTTCTGTAGAAATTCTGATGAGCCCAGAATTGAAAGTGGGCACTACAACCTTGAGACCTCGCCCTCAGCTCCAGCTTCGGCCCGCAGGATCAGACCTCAGCAGTCAAGTTCAGGTAAATTTAATGCTTTTGTCTCTAAATTTTCATAACACTAATTATGAAATATGCTGAACACAAATAATCAATTAGGCAAATACATATAATTTTCTATTCTTTTATGTTAAACTAGCGGATGCGCCCCAAGCATCTAAGGGCTCTTTATTTGATGGGATATGGAATTACAGAAAAATAGCCCAAAACCATCCCTAGGACATACAGAAGCTTCACAATAAAGGAGAACAATATTAGTTCAGCGGTTAGCAAGATCTTTTGAAATAGGATTAGAACACTCGAAATAAATATTATAAGTTTAAATGGAATTTAAAATGTTTTTGCATTAGGTGAACAACTATCTTCTGGAAGAAGAGAAAGAAGAACCTTAAGCTCGTACCAGTATCGTAGCAGCCAGACTGAAATCAGGATGAAGTCCCAGACCAGTGGACAGGATGTACCAACATCTCCAGAGAAACCTAGGACTAGAAGAAAAGGATCCTTGAGTTCACCTGCATTAAATAGAGTATGTGTTTATTAAATTCTTTTTAATTGGTTAACATTCAATGTAAAATTACTAGGAGCTATCTGCTATGCCCCTAGAGGCCTCCAGGGGCACGTATAAAAATGTTTTTTTTTCTTCAAATTATGTTAAGATAAGATTTTTACCAAAAAATTCAGCCGCTAGATGGGGTTAGTTATATTTTTTGTTTATTGCGATTTCTTCTAGTTGATGGTGGTAAACCCCCCCCCCCCCCCATAAAAATAGTGATAAAACTTCCCAGGAACTATGAGAAGCTACACTGTAAAGGAGAACCACATCGGTTCGGCAATTATCGAGATCCTTCGGTATAGACAAACAGACAGACAGAGATCCTGTGTTTTGGAGATTTTGACAAGGGGCTTAAAGATTAAATTAAAATAAACCACACATTAATATTTGCATCAAATAACTACAAGATTAATTCAACTAATTTATTTACAATATTAAAGTTTTACAAAACATATTAAACATTTAGAAATTATATAAATCACTAGGTAGAAACATTAGGTTTAACAGTCAGACGCAGTTTTTCTGAAATATTAAATATATTAATTATAATTACTTAGTGAAGTGAATCAAGCAAATATAGCTTGGTCAGTTTAGACAGATTTATTAACACTTAATTCGCTAAAGGCAAAAGAAATGCTAATAAATATAAAAAACAATAACAGATAATATATAAATTCAAATAAATAAAACAATTTCAAATGACTGAAATTAAACATTCAAAACTAAGAAATAAAGATTATTTGAAAGATTTAATTTTGTTACTTTACTTGGCTAAATACCATTGATCTTGATATAAACCTATACTTGTAACAATAATCAAAAGAATGCATAAATTAAAAAAATTATTCTTACCCTAAAATGAGTCCTTCCAGGTGAGAAATAGGTGAAAACGTATCATCCAGATATTCTAACTCAAAGTAAGCTGTAGCTAAAATCAGCAACTACAAAATTGTACCTAAATATCTAGAATTAGTAGCAAAAGATTGAGTATATCAAATACTACTTTTGATATACTCAACCAAAATACATATAAAGAAACAAATGTATAAGGTTGATAAAATGCTTATTAAAATAAAGAAATAAGCTTAAAGTAAAAAATAATCTAAAGCAGTACAATAAAACTAGTAAAGCTTTTGGATTTCAATCAAATGTTCTGGGGTAAATGAACATTAATCATAAATACAATTTCAAACTAATTTGGGTTCCATGCCTTATAACTAAAAGGACTTACCTAACCAAAGTAGAATGTGATAGCTGATTGCCTCTAATTACTTGTTACCTTAAGGACTTTACATATCAGACTACAATTTTACCTCTAACTACCTGTGCTTTTATAGGAGTTTGAAGATATAGAAACCGGTTTGGAATGTAAACAAAAAATGTACAGCAATATTATCTATTTATTTTATAAAATTTAACATAATTTGCAACGTAATTTTACTATAAAATCTGCATATTTTGAGCTAAAAATTAAATTTTTAATCAATAATTTCATATTTTCCCCTTTGATGACGGCATGAAATATTTGTTAAAATAAAGTACTTTTTTGTAAAAACTATTGTGAAATCAAAACTAAAATGCAACGTTTTTTGCAATTAAATGAAGAGTTTAGAATAATTAATTTAATGTTCAATTTTGCTCATGAATATCCTGAAATTCACAAAACACTGGGCAACAGCAGATGAGAAAAATTGAACATGTTTAGCTTATATAAATAGATAATTCCTGGAGTATTGAATTATGGCCAAGACGAAACAGTATCAGTTTGATTTGTCTTCTTAAACTCAATTTGTTTTAAATATACTTAATAACGAATTAGACAATTGACTTGTCAGATTTTTACACTTTTTATTACTTCTGTATATTAGAATCTTGAATGAATTATTAAGCATCACAAAAATTAAATTCTTTAGAGAAAACTCTGAACTTTCAGTTAAAATTTCATTGATGAGATATATTAAAGAATATTTTTAAAATCAAATGATCAGATAAACTATCAAAACAAACATTAGATCATTGGTTAAAATCTCAATGTGATCAAAACAATGAAGAATAAATGTAAGCAAATTAAAAATCATTTTTGTAAAAATTAAAATTTTGCAAACATTTCTCAAAAAATTAGATAAATTAAAAGTGAAATTTGGTATCAGAAATCTCTCAAATAATATAATAACATATGTAGTATAAATACAAATACTGGAAACATAGATATTGATGGTACTTATACCAAAACAATATTTAAAACAGAATAATCAGAGATAAATACAATTTATCATGCTCTTTATGTGAATCAATCTAATGACCAGTAACAAACCTGTATCTACAAATGTTGGTACATCTCAATTCTGTAATACATTGAACATATAAAATACAAAATATCAATACTAAAGGCATTGAATAGATACAATATCAATACATGCAGCTAAAGACCACTATAAGATTGGCTTACCCTTCACCTTGTTAGTGTTTAGGCTAAAGGCCATAAACATATTTGTTAGTGTTTAGGCTAAAGACCTTTAAAAATTTGTTAGTATTTAGGCTAAAGGCCATTAAAATGTGTTAGACCAATCTTCTATACAATATAAATAAGAAAACATAATATACTTAGGATACAAGGAGAATAACCAAACTTTGTAAGATACATCCAATCTTATTTTAAAGAAATTGATTCTCACGGATCTTTGAAAAATTCAAAATATTTTCAATAAATTATCAAAATGTTTTCAATATAAGCAATAAAAAAAATCAAGTGACTTGAATACAAAAATCAGAGATGTTTATATTACTTATAATTAAGAATATATAATACAAATAAAGTAATATAATGTGCAATTCAAAATACAGAGAGTAACAAAGGATAAATTTAATCAGCTAAAACTCATATTTGACACACAAAATTTCATCGATAACAGATTAAATGATCTTCAAAAAAAATAAAACAATTTCAGATGTAACAATGTTTGAATTGCAGCAACTTTAAAACAAATACTTTGCTGAATCTAAAATAGATTTTACACAATAATATAATGGTTCAACACATAAAATTTAAAGTGATCATTTAGTTTTTTCATTATATCAATTTAATCATTTGCAACACTTTCAGCAAGAGCTTAAACTTTGATAATTACAAAGTTATCAAGATCTTCAGGTGGTGGTTTATCAGTTGGTTCTGGTGTATGATTGATTACCAGTTTTGTACAAGATCCACCAATCATTTCATCAACAGTAACTTGCAAAGACTCAACATAATCAGTTCCTGTCTCAATATACCTTAAATCTTTATTAGACTTGTTATTGGCAGGATGAACAAATATGTAACCTTATAGACAAGAATATACTCTTAGGAAATAATTTTCATCATTGGAAAGATTTGAGTATCTAGTAATCAAAATTAAATAAATTGTGTCTTTGTTTAATCAGCATTATCAATTTGCTTTATCAATTCCATCCATCAAGATAAAGCATACCACAAGATTAGGTGGTGGGGTATCAGTAGGATGTGGGATTGCCAGAATAGGTATGTAGCAAATAATCATCTTGCTATCATGATCAGATTTGGTTTCTGAGACATCTTCAGAATCAAAAACCGAAACATCATTGGTTTCGCTTAAGTTGTGTACAAAGACTTTGGTAACACATTTGATTTGATCATTGGTCAAGTATTGATTAACATAATTTTCTCCCATTGACGATATGTTAACATCAATATCTGTAGTTTCATCAACAGGCTCAACAAGTTTATCAACAGATTTCATAGAATGTGAATTTGAAGTTTTGATTTGAACATCTGTTGTAAAATTTGACTCTTCATTGGTTAGATGAATAGGATTCTCCTGGAAATAACTATACCAAGAGTTAAAATTGGCAAAATCAGTTTTTTGATCTGTAGATTGGACAGACATGGTAAATTCATCCTCAATGTTTACTGGATGAATAAGTTTATCAACAGCTGTGTTGACTTTCATAATAGCAGCTTCATAATTATCTGCAAATGAAATTTCTAAGATATTAGAATTGTAATCCTTGATAGTAGAGCTTGTAACAACATGATTAGAATCAGTTTGAAAATCATCAAATTTAATTGGAATTAACACAGAATCTTGTAAATCTGTAATATCAATATTTGAACTTATCAAATCATTTGGTTGAAGAATTTGATTTGTAAGCATTTTCAACAATGGCCTCTGTTCTTGATTATCAACTGAAGCTTGAACATTGAAAGCATCTTTAGTTTCATTATTTATTGTAATATCAACAAGAACAGTCCTATAAATAGATTCATTCTGTAGGAAATCATTTCTTGATTCAGCAGATTCATTCTCATCAGAATCTTCAGCAGGGTTGACATAAAATAATCTGTTAGCATTGTAATTTGTAAAACTAACAATATGATCAATAACATCACAAGCAGTAGGATGTTTGACTTCATCATCTTGAAGGAAAATAAAATCATTCAGTTCTTCCTTCATGGGATTTTTGCAATAATCTTCTTCTCTTGAAAAATTCTTTTGAGTTTTAGACATATCTTCCTCTTGAATAAAAGATATATCAGTGATGGGGAAATCAAAAAAGTTACAATATTGGTTGCTTCTAATGCAACACTGATTAAAGTTGAAATTAATAATTGAATTATCAAGAATTAATTGATAATAACCATTTAGATCCTTTCCAAAATAAACATCAGTAGCATCAGAATAACATGAATCAGAGTCTTGTGCATCACCATCCTCATCTATTCCATAGGAATTATCACCAGACACATTGCTAATACTTGCAGAAACTTTATCATCTGTATCAGTAAGTTTGACATCAATAAGGAGTTTGTATTGGCACTTAAGAAAGCAAAACTTGTTTTCAATTTCAATCAGCTGTTGCTTAATGTCATCATTGGAAACATCAACCTCTTCTAGGAATTGAAGAGTTACAGAAATGTCATCAAGAATAGAAATTATATCATTCCTTGATTCAACAAGTTCATTAAAAGGTGAACTCTTATAGCAATCAAGACAGTTTGTTAAGATCTTAATTCTTTTTGCTTGACAAAAAAGAAAATCATTACAGTTTTCATTGAACTGTTGTTTCAAATGTGTTCTCCAAATCTTATGAACACTTGAACATTGTTGCTGTTGATCAGTATTGTCATTCTCAACAGACTTTATTTTTGAATCTTCATTAATCAAACTAGTAATACTATCATCTTTACTATCTTGATCAGTAAAAAATCCTGAATCATTTGTCCATTCTTCATTCTTTTTAAAATCCAAAGGATCCTCATCCAAACTTCCAGGGAAAAAATCAGACGACTTCTCCATAATTAAAGGGTTTACTTTAAAATATTCTTCCCAAGAACTTGTAATTTCATCAGAATCATTTTTAGAACTTGAATCAGCTAACACAGATTTACAGAAGCCAAAACCATTGTCCTTTATGCTTGAAGTATCAGTATCTAAATCAATAAGATTATTGATCATTGTATCATCTAATTTTTCATCAGAACCATCTGTGCTAGATCCATAGTAGCCATCATTAACAGGTTTTAAAATTGCTCCACACAAGTACTTTTTGCTTGAATCTATAATGCTATTAATTTCAGGTTTCTTTCCTCCTGGATAGCTTGAACTTGATTCAACACAATTTATAGGTGTTAGAACTAAACACTCAATACCTGAATTAAATAAACTAACAAGTGATTCATTGTTAGAAGATTGATTACAAATATCAATAACTCTTGTATTATCAACATCAATACCTATCAAAGGAACAAGTAAAGAATCCTTTAAATAAGTGTTATTAACATCAGTGTTCATTATGTCCTGATGCATTACTCTTCTTGAAACAATTTGAGTTGTAGGTTTCTTGAATAGATCTTCAAGTACCTCACTTTCTGCAGTAATTTCCTTACTACTAACAGTAAATCCATTGATGGTTACATTGTCATCAACAGAAACATATCCACTTTCTTCCATCTTCTTTCTAAGTCCATCAGAGATTTCATTACACAAACAATGTAAATGTCTAATTTCAGATTCCACTGTCAACATTGCATTTACTAAACAATCTGCTATATTAGAGCAGGAATGGATGAAATTAGCCATTAATGAAAGATTACAACCAATCATAAGAACTTCTTTTCTTTGGCGCTCCAATAAAATTGATTGGACAGACTCTGATAAAGTAATTTTGTTCTTATATTTTTTGCATTTTATTTTCATGTAGTTCAAAAACTTAAGTTGATCAACTTGATATAGACTTTGAAGATTTTTAATTGTAAGAAGGTGAATAGTAGAAAATATATCAACATCTTCTACAGATTTTGTGCCTGAACTCAAAAGTTTACTTAATATTGAATTATTAGTTGACATCTTAGTTATTGATGTAAATATTATATGTGAGTAAATTTAATTTAATCTTTGAAACAAAAAAGGGGTGACTTTATTTTAGGAAAAATGTTTTGGAGATTTTGACAAGGGGCTTAAAGATTAAATTAAAATAAACCACACATTAATATTTGCATCAAATAACTACAAGATTAATTCAACTAATTTATTTACAATATTAAAGTTTTACAAAACATATTAAACATTTAGAAATTATATAAATCACTAGGTAGAAACATTAGGTTTAACAGTCAGACGCAGTTTTTCTGAAATATTAAATATATTAATTATAATTACTTAGTGAAGTGAATCAAGCAAATATAGCTTGGTCAGTTTAGACAGATTTATTAACACTTAATTCGCTAAAGGCAAAAGAAATGCTAATAAATATAAAAAACAATAACAGATAATATATAAATTCAAATAAATAAAACAATTTCAAATGACTGAAATTAAACATTCAAAACTAAGAAATAAAGATTATTTGAAAGATTTAATTTTGTTACTTTACTTGGCTAAATACCATTGATCTTGATATAAACCTATACTTGTAACAATAATCAAAAGAATGCATAAATTAAAAAAATTATTCTTACCCTAAAATGAGTCCTTCCAGGTGAGAAATAGGTGAAAACGTATCATCCAGATATTCTAACTCAAAGTAAGCTGTAGCTAAAATCAGCAACTACAAAATTGTACCTAAATATCTAGAATTAGTAGCAAAAGATTGAGTATATCAAATACTACTTTTGATATACTCAACCAAAATACATATAAAGAAACAAATGTATAAGGTTGATAAAATGCTTATTAAAATAAAGAAATAAGCTTAAAGTAAAAAATAATCTAAAGCAGTACAATAAAACTAGTAAAGCTTTTGGATTTCAATCAAATGTTCTGGGGTAAATGAACATTAATCATAAATACAATTTCAAACTAATTTGGGTTCCATGCCTTATAACTAAAAGGACTTACCTAACCAAAGTAGAATGTGATAGCTGATTGCCTCTAATTACTTGTTACCTTAAGGACTTTACATATCAGACTACAATTTTACCTCTAACTACCTGTGCTTTTATAGGAGTTTGAAGATATAGAAACCGGTTTGGAATGTAAACAAAAAATGTACAGCAATATTATCTATTTATTTTATAAAATTTAACATAATTTGCAACGTAATTTTACTATAAAATCTGCATATTTTGAGCTAAAAATTAAATTTTTAATCAATAATTTCATATTTTCCCCTTTGATGACGGCATGAAATATTTGTTAAAATAAAGTACTTTTTTGTAAAAACTATTGTGAAATCAAAACTAAAATGCAACGTTTTTTTGCAATTAAATGAAGAGTTTAGAATAATTAATTTAATGTTCAATTTTGCTCATGAATATCCTGAAATTCACAAAACATCCTGTTACTTTTGTATACGGATTTTCAATCATTTGAAATATTTTGTTAGAAATTTAGTATAATAGATAATTATTTTAGGGGTTTGAATTGAGAAAAATAGCGCGGTCTGCGCGCACAAGAAGCATGAATGCGCGCCAAGCTGCAGCCAGTGGTGGTCAACAAGAACTGTTTAGCACACAGCCCACACCGGGCAGCGCAAGGAAGCTTAGGCCACAGACAGGCGTCGAGGATGTTCTCTCAAATCTAGATAGATGTTCCTACTCAGCTCTGAACGATATGGATGCAGGTATACATACAAAAAAGAGTCAACTATACTAGAATATTTTCGACCATGTCAAAAAATTAAAGTATTTGGCGGTTTGAGAGTGAGTCAAGCATTGAACATCACCTTTTTTGAAATAATTTTAAAATAGGAGAAGGTGGGGGGGTATATTTTGTATAAGTTAGTTTTTCACCTCCATAGGGTCAGTCATAGAAGAAAAAATTCTGTCACCGTTATTAAAGAAGCAGTGGACGGGGTTCCAAATCCTCATAGTAAATCCTCTTTCACGATTTCACCCCAACCAATTAAAGACAACTTGCAAACAATTGCACAAATTATGTGTGGAAGTCTTAACTGTGCATAAGAATGAGTTTTGTTGTATAAAAAGATAATAAAACATTCAATTATTTTATTTTACTCTTTTAATTAATTGAATTAAATTTGTAGGTTACCATGTAAGATACAGCAAGTCTCCAGAAAAGAGTTTAGCAAATGAGGGAAAGACTATATCAATGGATTTTAGATACACACCTTTGAGGTATCTTTAATTACATTTAATTTGAAGCTTTTTATAGAACCTATAAAAAATTACGTAATACTGGCCTGCCATTGGTCAATTAAAATATTTACTGGCCTGCCATTGGTAATTTAGTCTGTTTATGGGCCTACCATTGGTCATTTGTATTGTATGACGTCATTTCTTTATAGGCACTATAAAGAGCTTCATCTAATTTGATTGTTTAAAAAGTTTTGAAATGATTAGCAAAGCTATTCTACAAGTCATTGGAGTTCTTAATCTAGTGACAATGTTCACATATTTGATTTTTTGCTGTTCTCTTTTTATCATGTTCTTTTGCGACTTTAGTTTTTATACCCACAAATGAGCTAAATTGCAAAATCATATTATTAATTATATTATAATTATATTAAGATTATATTTAGATCAATTTTGCGCCAAAAATTTTAATAACAGTTATTAAAATTTTAGTCAGCTGGATTGCGAGCTAGCCATGCGGGCCCCAACCCCTAGAAAATGTTGGAGACGTGCCCCCACCACAACCCTTCCAAACATAAACAAGAGTTCCTCAATTGATAATCTTTATTATAATTTTAATCATAAATATTAGGATCTTCAGTTTTTTAGAACTTACATTAAGATCAGACATTTTTATTAGGATTTGTGGATCATGGAAAGAAAACGAAGTAACGGGTTACGCAGTAGCTTTTGATAGGTTAATTTTGATTAGGATAGGTTAGGTAAATGTTAATGATTGCCCCACAGTGTGTTAGGAAATTTGCCCCGCAGGATTAGAGCCCTCCGGTGGGGCTAGAAAAGCAGCTGTGAAAATACGACGAAACCCGCTACTTCGTTTTCTTTCCATGATCAAGACATTTTCTTAAGATTTTGTTTTTTCAGAATAAATATTTTCAAGATATTAAACCTAAATAAAGTAAGTCATGATAAATTTAAAATGTAAAACAAATGAAAATATATATTCCCTGGAAAACTAGGCTTTTAGTTAACCTATTTAATCATTATAAAGTAACAATCTTCAAGTAAGAAAAATATTAACTTAAAATAAATAGTGCTTTCCAATTAGATATAAGGAAATAGATAATAATAAAATTTATGTCTTGTTTATTCACTTCTAAATAGAAATGAATCAAGATTAATTAATCCTAATATGTAAAGTAGCAAGTTTTTTTTTGTCTGTAGCGAAGGATCTCATTAACCGCTGAACCGATCTTTTCATATAAAGTAGTAGTTTTTTTTTGTCTTTAGCGAAGGATCTCATTAACCGCTGAACCAATATGGTTCTCCTTGGTGTACATGTTGGCTTCTAATAGGTCCCGGGAAGTTTATAATTATTTTTGGGGAGGGTACCAACACCCTCACAAGAGAAATCACTCCTAGAAAAAAATTACATTCCTAAAAATTAAAAAAAAACCTATTTCTCATTAAACCTACAATCAAAATGGGGGGGGGGGGGGTTCGACTTTCCCCTACCTCAAAGCTCCTAGAGGCCTCAAGGGGCGTAGCCTCTAGTTATAAATTAAATAAAGGGGTCTTGCTATAAAGGTTAGGTATTTGTATTTTTTTAATGATAAAGAAAAAACATGTCAATAAATGTAAATTTGAATTTAGCAAAGAGTTTGACGAAAACATCTTGGCAAGAGCCACATTTTTAAACTTTCATTGGACAAATGAAAAAGAATTACATAAACTTAGAGTATTTTTAAGGCCTTTTTTAATGCTCTAAAATTTGTTGGTCTCGATTTATTAACTTATCCACATTGATTCAATTTTTAATTAAGTTATAGACAATAAAATGCCTTTTTTCTACGTTTTTTTCTTTCTTTTAAGAATTGTATAATCTTATAAAAAAAAATATATGTACTATGTATATATTTCATTATAATTGAAAATGTATAAATATATGCAAATTGATTTTACTACAGTTTTAAAGTTTATTGTTATTATAATTGTTTTTATATTGTAATTTTGTTTTGGTGTAATATGCTACATCTTTCATATTAAATAAATAATCAATTTTTTGTCGTGTTTTATTTTGAATATCAGCAATTTTATATTAATCTAATTATCAACTATTTCCCTTAATTTTCAAATGCACAGATTTGTTTTGCTTAGGACGTTTCCATTCGTCCGTCCGTTTGTTCATTAAATAGATACGAAATGGATAGATCTAACAGTTTATTTAATCATTAACAATCATTAGAAACTTTAATGTAAATAAATAACTTATAAAGCTCAAGTGCCTCCGCCTCTAGCATCTAGGGGCTTCGCCACTAGATGGGAAGTCCATCATACATTTTAAAAAAATAAGATTTATGCTTAAAAAATTGAACGACTAAAATTTTGTAATTACTATTAAAATGTTTTGGTAGGGGTAATGTTTTTAAGGGGGGGGGGGGGCACTTTACCAAAAAACAGCTTAAAACCAATGCAGGACCAGTAGATATAATACCTGAAGAGTTGAGCCCATTTTGTTCAGCGGTTACCGAGTTTATAAGCTTAATAAAGACAGACGGACTGACATAGTTCTACTTTGTATAATAGATACTAGTTGCTTCGACCCTAGTCACAAGGGGAGGGCTAAGGAGTTTAGGAAAATAGCATAAACAACTCAAAGACATTTAAAAAGCTTTCATTATAAGTACAATCAATTTGGACGATATTTCAAATCAACAGCTTCGCTACTATTGGACACGTAATGTTTCTTGTTTTTTAAAAATAATAAAAAGATACTAAAAAAGCTAATATAAACCCCCTGTAGACGAATCATTTTTTCATTTTAAAATAGATTTTTGATTGAAAATATTGAAATGTATTAAAGAAAATACAATTAAACTTAAACAACATAAAAATGACACTTTAAAAAATCAATGTTTACTTTTTTGCGCAAGTGTACAGCGATCAAACTAGTTTTGAGTTTAGTTTGTTTAGAGACACGGAGGAGTGAGCACGTACGGCTGGTGTTTAGTCCGAAATTTTCAACTGTTCTTGAATTTAGTTTTCTGGTGATTTTAATCTTCTAAGTTAAAATATGTGTTAGATTTTCGCGAATTTGGGCAAACTCATCACCAAAATGAAGACTAACTTCGTTTTATTATTGTTATTGGTGAATACTTGCCACGGACAATTTGGTTCGCGATCTTTTGGAGGATTCGGCTCCAATTCTTTTTCTTCGTTTGGCAGATCTAGTTTGGGGTTTTCGGTAAGTCAACCTTTTTACTTCCTATTATATAGAGTTAAGTTATTTTTTTGTTTGAAGCTTAAGATTTCAATATTAAGACGACCTTTTAAATTATTTTAGATTCATTATTTCTTACCCCGTTCTAATACAGACCGGCTAGATGCAAGGGACGCAGCCGCTAGTGTTATATAATTGAGAGTGTTGAAATATTTCTTTTCCTTACTGTTCTAAATCCCATTGTTTGCACCTATTAAATTTTAATCAAAAGAATACTAATAAAATACTGTATATGGAAAAATAAATATTTTAACTTTTTTGCTATCGTTTGTTTCATTACAATAAATTCAATTTCTTACATTGAAATTAGGGAGGTAATTTTTTCAATTCCCCCCCCCCCCTTCCACTAAAAAATATTAAATTTGCCCTTGAAAGAGGTAAATTGATTTTGGTCTATATTTCATGGATTATTCTCATAAAATTGCTGATTTTGTTAAGCTCTAACTTTGTCATTTACGTTTTATAAACGTTTCGTGATTTTTCATAATCTTTAAAAAACAACTTGATAACTTAACGTTGAAAATTTACTCAGTCTTAACTACTTATTGATGTTTTCATCCTTAAATTTCTTTTATTGAAATAATTTTCATATTTGTTTATTTTTCAGGGAAGTAATAGTTTCAGTGCCCCGTCAGAAAGTTCTGAACCCGCGGCTGACAGATCTGCATTGTTTTCTACTAAAGATAGGTCTAGGTATTCCAGCTTTAGTTTAGAAACATTATATTATAAACTTTAGCTTGTAAGGGTAATTTGCATCGAGTTAATTTAAGTTCTGTTAAATAGTTTTTTTTTTAATATTTATGACCAAATAACTTGCATCTTTGATTAAATGAAGAGTAATTGCATGGGATAATTTTGGCTATTTTATGTAGAAACTGTTTTTTTTTATTACAGGGTGTGTAAAAAATGTGTAGATTTATAAAATTCAAAATGCGCGGATTGTGTTAAAAGTAGAAAAAAAGTTATGCATACCGTTAGAATCGCAATAAGCACTATCTTTTATAAGCAGTATTAGTTGAGACATTTTAACACGTAGCGCCTAAACTATGTTATCACATGAATAGGTAGTTCTCATGTTTCCAAAAACTAGAACTTAAAGCTGTTCTATTAGTATGCACAACTTTTTTATACTATTAACACAAGCCGCGCAATTTGAATTAATCTACGCATTTTTTGCACACCCTTTAGTTGAAATTTAAATACATTAAAGGGAGGGGGCGGTTGTTACACTTTTTGAAACCAAAACTATAGGAATTCAACTTAAAAAAGAGTTACAGCACTGAAATTTTGAATGACATTCGCTTTAAAGAGGCACAATGTGGAACTGTGAAGAAAAGTTAGTGAAAACCGCCGATACCGCCGTTTCCCGCCAAAAAAAAATTGGCGATAGTGGCGGTTCCGCCGCTGTTTCTTCAGTTCCACATTGTACCTCTTTAATGCTACTGCCATACCAAATTTCAGTTCTGTAACTCTTTTTAGTTAAGTTCCTTTAGGTTTAATAAAAGTGTCACAACCGCCTCCCCCCTTTGCTCTTACATTTTTTTATCCAGACTTCTTAAATTTCTGTACTTAAAATGTGCACATTAATATGACAAGCTTTCTCGTATCAGTAATGCATATTTCTCATGAACATCTATCTCAGTCCTAGTTTTTATTCTTTTTACCAAAAGTACATAAAGTACATGAAAAAATGTTTTCTTTAAAAAATATTTGTTGACCCCTTATTTTTTTTATAGGTTCAGCACATTTTCAACTTCTATCAGTTCTTCCAGTGAGCAAACTTCTGATTCTGATGATCAGACATCTTCAACAACTGAAGACTCAACAACCTCCACGTCATCAGAAGCAACATCTACTACAGATGCAACGACAGTACAGGATTCAACAACTGAATCAGTCCAATCTGATAGTAATGTGAGCATTTTTAATAAAGTACCCCTTCTTCAAGTAACTAATAGCCGTTTCTATTATCCTACTATTTTAAGTAATAAAGTTTTTTGTCAGTAGCTTAAGATTTCTATAATTGCTAAACAGTTTTCCATTTTAAAAGAAGCTTCACATAGGTAAGGGGAAGGTCTTAGGCTATTTTGTTTTCAGATTTATGTAAGAGGATGGTTTTAGGCTTTTTTGTTTTTAGATTTGTGTAAGAGGATGGTTTTAGGCTATTTTGTTTTTAGATTTATGCAAGAGGATGGTTTTAGGCTATTTTGTTTTTAGATTTATGCAAGGGGATGGTTTTAGGCTATTTTGTTTTTAGATTTATGCAAGAGGGTGGTTTTAGGCTATTTTGTTTTTAGATTTATGCAAGAGGATGATTTTATGTTATTTTTCTGCTCTTGTCTACACCATGAATGACAGAGCCCCTAGATGCTAGGTTTTTATTATAACGTGAAAAAAGATGGATTCTGCTAAAGAATGCTTAGGCACATTAGATCGATGCTTTTGGTGTATTTTTGAAACTTAAGGGTAAAATTGAGGGTAGACCGCAAGGCTAGATCTCTGTTGGGCACAACAAAACCAAGCCATTTTTTTATTTAGGTAAGAGCTACTGACGCGCCAACCTCTTCCTTCTTTGCCAACTCCAAGCGACTCCGCCCCTCATTTCTGTCAGCGAGTCTTTCAATTCCATCTTCAAGGTCGTCGTTTACCCAGGTAACCATTCGTACATTGTTGTTTTAGGTTAGTGGGAATATACTTGAGGCTATACCATGGTATTACTTTTACTAAGAGGATTGAACTAACTCCTTGTAAAAAATATTAAAAATAATGCTAATATGCGCTAAAACCTCTTTATGTTCTTTATACTTTATTAGGGTCATTCTCCATCCTATAAAAGCTGTCCTTGGGCTAGTAGCAATTAGGTTTGATTGTTGATATAGCACCTGTCTATCTAAGGACAATCAGGCGTATCTTAGCCGTTTTATATAAGTTTTTGCCTAACATTTTTAAAGGCGAAGCTTTTCTATAATTAGGGTCGGTCCGTCCGTACGTAACGGATAGCTTTTTTCGTAAATTTAGGCAAGTTAGAATTGTACTATTGATTTTAAACTTTGCATTGAGATTCCTGTAGTAGTTAGGTACGGTTTAGAAAGCGTAGCAATTCTATAATCATTACCAGAATGTCCGTACGTCCATTTTAAACATGTTGATTTTTTTTTACTTTTTTAACAACTAATTTTTATGTGATCTAATAATCCGATTGATCTGATTTTTGGTATACTGATTCCTGGGACAACAAAGTACAATTTTATAAGCGAAGCAACTCTATAATAAAGTCCTAAAGTCCACAAGAAACGGTTAGGCGTTTCCATTTTAAAAGTAACTTTTTCTTAAATTATTTATTTTGTTATTTAAGAAAAGCACTACTGTTAATACCAATACCATTGATAACAACAGTGGAGGGGGAAGATCAACTTTGTTCTCAAAGAGAAATAGATTTAGACCTACAGCCACTGAATCTCAGTCATCAACAATTACGACAACTACAACCACAACCACCACAACAACTACAACAACAGAATCCACGGTAATTTATATCTATGACCTTTAGGGGGCTTTATGTCGCTTTGTTTCTAGGCCTTTCCACGCACCTTGAAACATACACCGCGTCCCATAATTTAGTTATGACGCGGTGTTTGGCCGAGATTCGAAAAAAGGTTTTTTAATGTACTTTTTCACTTGCGTGATTTTCTTGGCTGCTAATAAAGATAAATGCGCGAAAACGCGTATTACATGAGCAGATATTAGTCTGTCAGAAATCTCCCCCTTAATTAAAAAAAAAATATTATAACACACCTCATAAAATGTCAAGGTTGAGAAAGAAACGCCTACAGGTTCATTTTTCGCGAATTCTTTGCGTAGCAGACCCGCCTTTACTCCACCAAGTTTATCAAGTTTACCATCCCCTGCATCGTCAACAGACTTGGCTTCTGAACAGGTAAGGAACAGTCACACTTTTATCAGAGAGGGAGGGGACATTGGCCTGCTTGCTATACTAGTCCCCAATGTCTTATGGTAACGTTTTCTTATTTTTTGGCTGAACAACCTTGTGAACTTTTAAATTTTGATTAGTTGAGTGTCCAAAGTTTAACTACAAATTGTAATCTACAGATGTGGTAATTTTGTGTATAAATTTTGGGGATGTACAATGTACATCAATTTATCAGCCATTGACTTATCCCTTTAGATCCCTACATTTGTAGTAAGGCTACTAGAAAATTAAGTAATATTGCTTGTATATCTTTAAAAGTCCGTCAGGAAATGGTCAGCTCAGCTCACTTAATAATTTTAATTTTATTCTGTTTTATTCACGAAACCTTTTATTAACGTAAAAGCCTACACCAAATATTTCTTTCATATAAAAGTGTATTGTTTGCAGTGGCGTGCACTGCAATTTGTCAGGGGGTGAAAGACAATTAGGGAGTATAGAAGGGAAAGACGGACCTTCCCAATTTAATTTTTAAGAGGGTTTTTAACACCCTGCCCTCAACATCCCCCTACCGCAGGCCATGATTGTCTGCTTTGCGATTTCTAAGACTTATAAGAAAATTAACTCAGATCTTGATTGATTTCAGCCAAGTGAAGGTCCAAAATACCGAAGTAGACTATTTGGTTCATCTCTTGGATATGGTAGATCTGAACCTACTACCACTACAACAACTACTTCAACAACAACAACTGAAACAACCGCAACAACAACTACTCTATCCTCAACAACAACCTCTACTCCTATACCTACAACAACACCTTCCATTACAAGGATTTATAAGTCAACAGAATCTCCAGATATTGAGAAAGAAGAACTTGCTAGTACTGTTTCTGAATCAATTGCTAAGAAAGGATCTGGTTTGTTGTTCATAAAGAAAATAAGGTAAATTTTTGGTGTAAAACAATAATTTTTTCGAGTATTCGTCAAAAAAATTTTCACTGATTCTGGACAGGTTTTTATCTAATGCGCTAAAACCATTTTAGATGTTGACACCGAGGTTCTGAATTTTTTTACTTTTTTTTACTTTTTTAATAAAAACTGAAATATTTTTTGATGTTCTTACAATGCACATATCATTTTTGGAAAGTAAATACTTTCTTGAAGCCAATCTTAACGAGGAAGGTATTTTTGGAAAGGGGAAAATGTGCAGAAAACACCTATGTAAATTAGAAAATCCGCAGAAATCATTTTCAAAAGTTATTTGCAAACATTTGCAATGTTAATTTGCAAAATTAATTTCATGCCTTAACTGACATATTTTGAAATAAATGTTCTTATGAAAGTTTTTATCTATGAGTTTAGGACATGTTCAAGACATACATTTTATTTTCAGTGTTAGTTTTTTCGCCCTACGTGTGAAAAAAGGCATTTCTCACATTTTATGATAGAAAATTGCATATAAACACAAAAATAATTTTTTTCTGTAGTAAACATAATAATTGGTATAAAATCTATCATTTTAAATGCAAAATTCAGATACTGAATCCTTTTTAGAGCGAATATATTGCAAAAAGTTACCAGGGCATTTTAGCAAAGTATGAATATTTAAAGAAATAAATACTTTTTATTTTTAATATACATATTATATAAATGAATAAAAAGAGAGAGAAAAAAAAATATAAAACAAGGTATATGTTTTTTTCACTCTGTATCGAAACGCAATCCTAGCCGTTCTCGATATCTTAATCTCAAGCCCTCCGAATGACCAACATGTGAAGTTTACAAATGTGTATTTATTACCATGAAAACAGTGAATCTAAAACAAAAATATAAAAATTAATTACATAATATTAATGGTTTATTATTTTTGTAGATCGAGGTTGCGTGATTTCAATTTAATTAAAAATATAAAATTTCTAAAAAACTTTAAATTGGCACGAAACATATTAAATAGCATCAGAAATTGATAATTTTGGATTCAAATGATCAATAAAATTAAGGAAAATATTCGTATGTCAAAAGTTAGCAGTTAAATGGTCTATTTATTGAAAAATTAATGTTTTAAAATTTCTTCATAAATCATACCATTTTACACTTAATTTCAAGAATTGAAGATAAATTCTTACCACATTATGATGTCAAACTAAGCAGAAGGCTTATTTGAGATATTCCACACATCAGAGCACATGTATATTAAAGCAATACATTATTTTTATTCACTTAGCTCCTCATGTGGGACTAATCAAAGAAAAAGTGCGCGTTTCTTTTGTCCGTTTACAAGCCACGCGCCGCGCGGAGATAGTTAGGAATGCCGCGTAACACACTCATTCTCTAGGAAATTTGGTGTAAGGAAACAGGGATTAATGGGTTCGAACTTGCCAGGGAATACAAAAAATACATACCGAAACACACCCGTCTATTCACTGGGAATCGAACACAATACCTCATCTTTGCAATATGCGTGCAGACAGTGTCCACAAAATCACAATCTCACAACACATAAACCACAAGAGTTTAAAATGTTATGGCCATAAGGCCTAAAATTAATTATGGTAACTCGCGAATACCACAATAACTCAAACCGAGTCCACTACCACATAAGGATAGGAATAAGGAATGGGAAAAGCATTCAACATACATGAATTGCACATTTACCACTCACACATCTCATTATATCATGGCCTCATAATCTCAATAAAATTAGAATTACAGACCATGTAATTGCGAATACATGAATTAATAATCAATAGTACCTAAACTTCAATTAGGCACCTACATAATAAAATAGGTAAATGATTTTTATACTAAAAATCGCATCGATAATTAAATAATCAACTCAAACTTTTTTCATCAAAAGAAAGAAAGATTAAATAATGACATTTTTTCTACTAAATCTTTTTGCTAGAAAAGAAAAGTAAAATTTCATAAAAAACTTCTCAATAATTAGCATTTTCCAGCGGAAAAATACTCGGGCTTACATCTAAACATTTTTAAGATAAGATAGGTAAGATCCTTAAATCTAACATGTTTTAATAAAATAGATACTTAAATCTAAATAAATATGACCATAAAAATCATCAAACATCGGAAAATTAAAATTTCATAATTTTAAATCTTCGTGAATCAAAATTGCGTAAAATAAAATTGCAATTGAAATATGCAAATTAAATTACCAAAATAAAACAAAAGCTCAATATAAGAAAAGAACTTTAAAATGCTGAATCTGCAATTTCTCTTTAGGTACATCAGTTCAAAGGAAAATAGTAATAATTTTAATATGCATGTTATATTAAATTATTTATGTGATTATAATAAATCATAAAGAAATATTTAAATGATGTAAAACTCTCATTTTGTTAATTTCTTATCATATCAAATTTCAATCCAACAAGGATAAAAATGTTTATATCTGTGCAGGTACCTAGGAAATTTTCCGCGAAAAAATCCCTTGTCCCGAAAAGACTTAAATCATTGAAAAAACTTGCGTAAACGTATAAAAAACTTAAGTTTGCGTTTCAAATGAAAAAAATCTTGCATCGATCTGAAAGTTTAAACGAAATTGTATCAAAATTTGCGTTACTTATAAATCTTAAGAAATGGTTAATTTCTTTTTACAAAAAATAAATACCTTGAAGCAGTATTTAAATATATACGATAAAAATGAAGGTAGAGTTAATTTAAAATATGCATAGTTTATCTTAAATTAATTCTGTGGCATTCAGATAAAATAATAATCAATATTTTAATAATACCATACATCGCGTTCGTTATTATAAATGCTTAAACATGAACGAAAAATATATATACCTAGGAAAATAATTGCTATAAAATACTTTCTCAAGGTTTAAAATTGTCCGAAATCGCTAGATGCGTATATTACTACGAATCTCTGCTCTCGGAATGAAAAAAATCTTTACGCGTGGATTAATGGAATCCCAGCTTCCGGAGTGAACAAAAAAAAACCTTGTACATGAATTGTTAAGAATCTCTGCCTCCGGAATGAAAGAAAATCTTTGATTTGCTTACAAATTTAAACAAATATCTTGATTTTTTGCGATAATCTTTTAAAATAATAACGAGGAATATCTTAAACATTATCATAATAATATTACATGTTGTGTTCTTTACTTTAATGCATTATTTCATATGAGAATCTGAGAAATAACATTTTTTAAGTAAACGTGAACCATAAAAAAAACTAGAAAAATAATTTGTAAAAATCTATTTTTCTCAATTTAAAATCTGCAAAAATCATTTCACGAACTTTTGCTTTTCAAAATCATACTTAAAGAAACAAAATCTTTTTAGAATCTGCTTTAAAAGTCTAAACAGTTTTGTAGAATTTTTGTGCTTAGGTATGAACAATAAAATTAGTTGAATAATGAATACTTATTCTTTACAGAACCCATTTGGTTCCCTTCACAAGCCTAATATATAACTTGTGATATATTTTTTTTTCTTTAAAGATCATTGTCACATAAATAGTTTATGTTGTGGATTAGATATGTGTGGTTTGAAAAATTTCAATGACTTTCTGGCGGCAACACCCGCCATATTTCCAACCGCCATTTGCAGGCCTCTTACCCTGCGTCGGGCGGCCAGCTTGGCAGCAACCAAGTCGATTCTTGATTCATAACACCACCAGGGCACGTAATAAAAGTGTGGCTGTCATAAAACTTAGAATCATCTACTAGCTTTTGTCCGGCCGGAACCGAAACTCCCGTCGGCTCTTGTCCGGCCGAGACCGAATTTCTTATCGGCTCTTGCCCAGCTGGAACCGAAACTCCCGTCGGCTCTTGTCCAGCTGGAACCAAAACTCTGATCGGCTCTTGTCCAGCCGGAACCGAAACTCCCGTCGGCTCTTGTCCGGCTGGAACCAAATCATTCAGCGGCTCAACACCCGCCGTAACAAAGTTATCAACGACTACAGTATCGTTACCAATATCATCAGGAATAACTGCAGCACAACTAACATCATTATCAATAATAACCACGGCAACACCCGCCGTAGCCAGGTTGTCAACGGCTGCGGCACTAGCAGAACCAAAAGGTTCATCAGCCGCGTTAAAAGCAGAACCAACAGGTTCAATAATAGCATCACAAGCAGCACCAACAGTCGGCTGCGGCTGAACATCTGAGCAGACAACATACCTACTCTTTGCTAAGCCATTAGCACTAACAGCAAAATATCCAGATCCAAACAGGCTGGAGTAAAGCATGGTTTCTCCTACTGAACGTTCAGAGTAGGGAAACATCGATGGGTGCAGGTGCCCTACGAGCAAATCAACCTGCCCATCAACCAAAGTAAAATCTTCAGGTTTCATATCAAACAAAACAGCTGCCTCCATAGGATTTATGGAGCAGATCGCCTCTTTTGGACCAATGAGAGGCACTACCACAGGTTCTAATATGTGATAATTCTTGTGTCGATCAATTAAACATAGCTTGACCGTCGGGAGACGTTTAACTTCACCGTCAGCTAGAGAAATTCTTGCTGAACGTCCAGTAAAAGGTAACTGAAGTTTATTAACAAGCGACTGGGTTACCATTGTGGTAGTTAAACCAGTGTCCCACATAGCGTTCACTGGGACCTTCTGGCGATTAATGTCAACGACGTCTAATTGTTGTAACATTAACATTAGGTTCGCCTCAGGGGAAGTATGTACTTCATAGACGGCAGCAGCCATATCAACACTCTCATGCAAAAGGTTGTTATGGGCCTGACCACAATTGTCCACTTTGCAGCCGCCTATTACATCTGCCTTCGGGCAATCCACAGATTTATGCCCTTTTTGCAAACAAATCCAACAGCATCCAGCACTCTCCACAATACTCTTCCTGTCTGACACTGACAGGTCATGAAATCTTGGGCACTTGTAAAGTAAGTGCATGTCATCACAGCCATTAACAAAACATGACTGCTTCATCTTAGATTTACCAGGTTTACCTACGGCGGTAGCGGCTGTCGCAGGGTTACCTTTCTTCTTAGAGGGGGTGTCCATATCAGTCGAACACCTCATTAAAATGGCGCCACGCTGTTCTTCAATAATCTTTAACAGCTTTGGGACGTTTGGACATCCATCGAGCCCAATGATAAATTGAGCTTATCTTGAAAATCACGTGGCAACTTCTTGGATAACATCTCAAGAAGTATCACAGTCAACCACTGGCTAGTGGTAACTTCATCATCTTCATCATCTTTAGTCAGCTGCTCCAGCTGGCTAACTGCTCCGCCAAACTCTGCTAACACAGTCACAATCTGGTTGGAGTCCGACGGTTTAGACTTCTTCTCCCATTGGTTGAAAAGGCAGAGCATCTGACGTGTTTTGGACTTAAAACGTGCGTCAAGGTAGGCCCACTGAGATTCATGCGATTGAATCTGAATTAACTGGAGTCTAAGCTCTTTATTTTTACAGACCTTTTCACTGCTCAACAATAACTGTAAATACGACGGGTCTTGTCCTATAGTAAGCTTTTTAAAAGTGTCTTTAAAACTTACATAGGAAGCTTCCAGGCCGTCGAAAGATGGAAGAAGACGTTCGTCGACACGATTCATATATCCTGGCGTGAACATAGAACCGGCGACGAACTGTGGTGTGCCAAACAGTGACACAAATGGCGATGCTGTCGAGGCACCCGCCGTCGTCGTGGGTGGCTTCACAGGTTCAAGCTTAACCTCAGCCAGACGTTTCATCAAAGCAGACAAAGTGTTTATAATTGCATCAGGCAAGGGAAAGTATGGCCCTTTAATAACTTTCACAATCTTCAAACATCGATCATAAAGTTCAGCCTGATGGTTAGGCAAATTATCACCAACAACATCAACAACACTTTGAATGTCACTAAGCTCTTCTATAGCATCAAGAGCGTCTTTCAAGGCACTATAGTCTTTTTGTACAGTAACTATATCAGAATAAATGTCACTAAACTCATCAAGCTCTTGGATTCTCAAACCAAGCTTGCTAAAACCGACCATGATGCTGTCAAATGTCTCGAACTTGTCATGGACAAGGATTGATTCCTTAGTGAGATGTCTAACATTAAGTTCTGAAGTATCACTGACCAACTTCATCACTCTATTTAGCTCACTGGTTAGGGCATCAACGGCTGGACGCAGCCGCTTACTCAAATGTTCACCTTTATTCTTTTTAGGACCCATAATTGTCACTAAAGTTAACTGTACTGATTATGACTATAATAATAATGTGTGGTAAGGTATCACAACCAACACATTCACAAAACTTCACAGAATGTTCTTAGCTGCATCTGTTCTGTCTTGTTTTCATTGTATCGAAACGCAATCCTAGCCGTTCTCGATATCTTAATCTCAAGCCCTCCGAATGACCAACATGTGAAGTTTACAAATGTGTATTTATTACCATGAAAACAGTGAATCTAAAACAAAAATATAAAAATTAATTACATAATATTAATGGTTTATTATTTTTGTAGATCGAGGTTGCGTGATTTCAATTTAATTAAAAATATAAAATTTCTAAAAAACTTTAAATTGGCACGAAACATATTAAATAGCATCAGAAATTGATAATTTTGGATTCAAATGATCAATAAAATTAAGGAAAATATTCGTATGTCAAAAGTTAGCAGTTAAATGGTCTATTTATTGAAAAATTAATGTTTTAAAATTTCTTCATAAATCATACCATTTTACACTTAATTTCAAGAATTGAAGATAAATTCTTACCACATTATGATGTCAAACTAAGCAGAAGGCTTATTTGAGATATTCCACACATCAGAGCACATGTATATTAAAGCAATACATTATTTTTATTCACTTAGCTCCTCATGTGGGACTAATCAAAGAAAAAGTGCGCGTTTCTTTTGTCCGTTTACAAGCCACGCGCCGCGCGGAGATAGTTAGGAATGCCGCGTAACACACTCATTCTCTAGGAAATTTGGTGTAAGGAAACAGGGATTAATGGGTTCGAACTTGCCAGGGAATACAAAAAATACATACCGAAACACACTCTATCATTGAATAAAATGCACTTTTAGGTTTGATTATAAGCAACGCATCACATAAAAACTCATTTTTTACAGTTATTAAACAAAATCAATGCAATTCTACAATCAAGGTAGTTTTATAAAGCAGTAATCCTTTTTGTAGCTATATTTTTTGCCAAATTTATTCTTTATTTTTATAAATAAACTTAATTAAAATCTAATGATTTGAGATTTCGTAATAAAGAACTTCATATTTTTACTGTTTAGACATATAAATTTCAAAGAAAAAGATTAAATCCTTTAAGTTTGAATAAAACTTTATTCATTTACATAATAAAAACGTTAAAATCATTAAAGAATCTAAAAAAAGAAAAAAATAAGTAATTTTTATAAATGTTTTTGTGTCGTCTTTATAAACTCTTTCCGCTTTTATTATTAGACTGATAGAATTTAAAATTATAAATAACACTTGTTGGGCCTATCCTATTATATAAACTTAGTAAGATATTTTAAGTATGGGTTTAAGCTATTTTATGTTCCCTTCTTAACCCTTCAGAAAACAGAGCCCCTATAGATAAATAAATTGAAATTATTTTAACCTAAACAGTCGGACCCCTTCCAAAGCTTAACCCTTAACAGTTGGGCCTCTTGCCGCACCTTTATCGACCAGGGGGAGGGGGGGGGGGCGTTCAATGCCTCCCCCCCCCCCTATTATCTCACTTCCTATTAGAGCTAAAAGGCTTAAAATTTTTGTGCATGCCCTCTGTTTGATAATGAATTTCCGACTATAAGTGAGTGAAAGTCAATTTTCGCTTCCTTCGCCCTTTTATTTAATAACCTTTGTTTGTAGGTCCTTTATTACTAAAAAAATTTTTTATTAGAGATTTTTTATTTTGGGGGGGGGGGTATTTACCCCCCAAAATTGTTTGGGGGGGTAAATACCCCCTCCTAAATGGTTGGGGGTGCCTACGGCACCCACAGGGTAGGGGTAAATTTTGAATGGAAGGGGTAAAATGAAAAAAATTTTGGGGGGGTAATTGCCCCATTACCCCCCCCCCCCTTGGACGCCTATGCCCAGACTTATTTATAAAACTGAAATAGCCTAAAACTATTTCAGGGCATATATGAAGGTTTACTACAAAAAGCTTACTACTTTATATAATAGGATATAAATGGTTAAATACATACATACATTATTATATGGAAACATAGATATGTTAATAAAGATACAGATATTTTTATATATGTATCAAAAGAAGAGACAGACTTTTGGTTATAAATAAAACTTTAAATAATTACTTTGTCTAATAAAGATTCATTAATGTTAAATTTTTGTTTGTTTACTTTTTTAGTGCAATAAAGGCAAATCTTCTTTTTGTTTTCCTCATGACTGCTCATTTTTGTCTACAAGAATTTGCAGTCAAAGTTTCAAAAAAGCAAAATGATATTAAAGAAACAAAAGTTTGTATTTTGTAATTTTTAATGTTCCAACATATGTAACTGTAAGGTGTCTTATTTGCCAAGCACAACAGTTTGTTGCTACCTCTCTTATTTTTATAATTTTATCAAATTTACAGGGTGACCACCAAACACAGTGTTTTTGATATCTAGCCATATAACCGAATTAAATGTTAAAAAAGATCTATTTGCATAAATTCTGTGTTATGACTGAACTAACCCATTAGTGCCGAGCGCCACTTTTATGGGCCGATCGAGCTGAAAATCTCAGGGAAGCTTTTTAATGGTAAAAACGGAATTCCAATTATTTTGTTTTGCTCTAGTGGCGTGCACAGGAAAGTTGCAAAAATACCCGGGTCGGCCTGGCCATAAATACCAACCAGGCATTATGACCCGTTTTGGGCGGTTTCCTCGGGCATTAAAACCCGGTTTTGTAGTAAAAACCCTGTTTTTTTGACCAAAAATCGAAAAATGTAATTTTTGAACGCCCAAAGTGAGATGAACACTTTTTAGAACTTTGATACGATCCGTAATTGAAAACTACACAACCTCATGTAATCTATAGAGCTACAAGTAATATACGAAGCGATTTATTTCAAATTTAGTGTTTTGGCTATAGGTGCCGCCGTTTTCGGGTATAAAAACCCGTTGCTCGAAGTTTTAAAAGACACACACTACAAAAAAAGAACATATAAAATTTGGGTGTTACATATCAGAAAACAAGCATAAAACTATTGGGTGACACCTATAGAGATTACTAGGGTTATTAGGGTGGCTCAAACCCTTACTAATGACGTAAACTGTTATTTTTATTGGTTGAAAAGTTAAAACCGGGTAATAAAAACCGAAACCGAGCCGGGTTTTAAAACTGTCGGGTATTTATGGCCAAGCCGAACCGGGTCATAATAGGGCGTAAAAAAACGATAACAAAATCATATAAAAAATAATAATTTGAATAAAACAAATTCACAAATAGATGTACTTGTCAATAAACATTAGATTTCACGAAAAAAATCAGCAACTTTACTATAAAAACAAAAAAATAAGAAGGGGTATTTTGAATTTTCATGATTTTCAAATTTTGTTGAGCTATACCGGCAAACGGAAGTAAGCTAAACTGCCTGCTCCAGGGGGAAATGAAAGCCAGGGTAGTAGAGGGGGGATTCATACTGAGAATGATGCAATTATGAAGCCGGAAACCGGTTTTTTTTTCCATTTTTCGGAACCGGGTTTTAATGCCTGGTTCGGCACTAATGGGCTAATATGGTATTGAAGAAATTGGAATCCAGGTTCTCTAATTTAGGTTAATTTTACATTGAGCAATCTAGTAAATTGTTTTTTTTTGGCATATTTAGAGCTAAAAATGTAAATCAATAAATAAGAGGGGGGGGAGTTTGTACACTTATAGGAAATGAAATTCAGTATAAAAGTTTGGGAGGGGCGTGTGGGCTTGTTTTTATAGTTATCAATCTAATTTTTGTAAAATCTCTTGTATGACTGGATGTACACATAAGACTTTGAAAATTGAATTTTGGTAATTTCCTTCTAGGGGTTTGTGGAGCAAAAGACCCCCAAAACACTGAAAACATGAGTTGTGAACTTATTTTTTTTAATGATTTCAACCTGATTTTTATAAAGAAAACTTTTTTGATATATCTGAACTAAGGAACCATTACACATTCCATTTTGGGATTTTCCTTCTGGGGGCTTTTGGATCATAAAACCCCACAAAACACTAAAATTATGTGTTTTGAGCTTATTTTTAAAGATATAAACCTGATTTTTTTAAAGAAAACTTTTTTAATATAATTAAACTAAGGAACTATAACACATTTCATTTTGGGACTTTCCTTCTAGGGGCTGGCAGAGCAAAAGACCACCCAAAACATTAAAAATATGAGTTCTGAGCTTATTTTTAAAGATATCAACCTGATATCCAAAAAGATTTCTTTACAAAAAATCAGGTTGATATCTTTAAAAATAAGCTCAAAACTCATAATTTTAGTGGGTCTTTTTGTTTTGGTGGGTCTTTTGATCCACAAGCCCCTAGAAGGAAAGTCCCAAAATGAAATCTTATGTGTACATCCAGTCATATAAGAGATTTTACAAAAAGAATTAGATTGATAACTATATTAACAAGCCCACATGTCCCTCCCAAACTTTCATACTGAATTTAATTTCCTATAAGTGTACAAACTCCCCCCCCCCCCCTTAATTATAATTTTTGTTTCCAAGTGAAATAAAACAGCCCATAGATAGTTCAGTTGTTTTGATTGATTAAAACAGAATCTGTCCTTTTCCCAATTTCCCCACTAATAAGACAATCAATTTTTTGGAAAAATGCAAATCATTTAGATAAATAGATTTGAATTTTTCATAAATATTGTACTCTAGTATAGAAAAAAATTAGGTCTTTGATCATCTATCAAAACTAGTTAAAAATTAACTCTTTACAATATATCAATGAATTAACATAAACATGTTGAATAGCTATTACCAATTTAAACACATAAAATTCGGCTGCAGAGGGAAAAATATGTAAAATGTAAAAATAAATGTATTATGCAATACCATTTATTTTTATTATATATACAAATACAGGGTGTTTTTTTTAATAGGACAAAAGTATTGCTTACTATAACCCACTTGCCATTGACAGAAAATAATAATCTATATCTTAATTTCTTTATTGGGTTGGGGCAGTTTGTATGAGAAAAAAATATTAAGCGATTTTCAACAAATTTTGCTTTAAAAACCGGTTTTTCAAAGTAGCTATTTTTGGATGATTTTTTGATCATGACCAATTTAAAGTGTGGGCAAAAATGCATGCATTTTTAAAAATCAAATTGCATGGCGTGTGTTAATAGTAAAAAATGTTATGCATACCATTAGAATTGTCATAAACTCTAGTTTTTGGAAATATATGTATCATATTCTTGCTATTTGTAGTATAGAAGCTACGTTTGAAAATCTGAGAAAGTTTTGAAAAAGTTGCTGAGGAAAAAGTAACTTTAAAGAAAAATGCTTTTTTAAAATGAAATTGCATGTTTTCTTTTTCATTTCAATACTTTTTATAAAACTTATATAAAGATGTTTCCAAGAAATTTTCTTCATGCTGAAAGCACTTTTTTCACTTGTTCTAAAAGGCATTTTTAGAATAGTGTACAATGCAAAAACACCCTTACACAAAGAAATCCTATAAAACATAGTAGTAGATCAAAAGTTTACATAAACAGAAATCAAACACTTTTTATTTTATTAAAATAGGTTAAAAAATAAAAAAAGTTACAGCTAAAAAACTTTTATTAAACATTTAACAATTGGGGAGGGAAATTGGTAATAAGAAAATGCATTCAGTAAAATTTGAAAAGTAGTTTTTTATATGTAAAAGAAATGTTTTTTAATGCAATAAAAAATGCTTTTTTGATAGTCAATCTGTAGAGTTTATGATGATTCTAACGATATGCATAACATTTTTCTGCTATTAACACAAGCCGCGCAATTTGAATTTTAAAAATATATGCATTTTTGCACACTCTTTAAATTGGCCATGATCCAAAAATCTTCCAAAAATAGGTACTTTGGAAAAATTGGTTTTTATGACATAATTTGTTGAAAATCGCCAAGTATTATTTTGTTATACAAATTGCCCCAACCCAATAAAGAAATTAAGATATATATTATTATTTTCTGTCAATGGCAAGTGGTTTATATCAAACCATTAGTGACGAACCGGGTATTAAAACCCGGTTTCACCCGGTTCAAGAAAATGTTAAAAAAAAAACGGTTTCCAGTCTTCAAATTGCATCATTCTCAGTATGAATCCCCCCTCTACTACCCTGGTTTTCATTTCCCCCCAGAGCCTGCAGTTTTGCTTACTTCCGTTTGCCGGTATAGCTCAACAAAATTTGAAAACCACGAAAATTTTGGTCAATTCAAAATACCCCTTCTAACTTTTTTGTTTTTATAGTAAAGTTGCTGATTTTTTTCGTGAAATCTAATGTTTATTGACAAGTACATCTATTTGTGAATTTGTTTTATTCAAATTATTATTTTTTATATGATTTTTTTATTGTTTTTTTATGCCTTATTATGACCCGGTTCGGCATGGCCATAAATGCCCGACAGTTTTAAAACCCTGCTCGGTTTTGGTTTTATTACCCGGTTTTAACTTTTCAACCATTAAATATTTTTTTATGATTTATTATTCTTGAGCCACCCTAATCAGTATACCCTAGTAATCTCTATATGTGTCCTCCAATATTTTTATGCTCGTTTTCTGATATGTATTACCCAATTTTTATATGTTCTTTTTTTGTAGTGTGTGTGTTTTAAAACTTCAAGAAACGGGTTTTTTAAACCAAAAACGGCAGCACCTATAGCCGAAACACTAAATTGGATATAAATCGCTTCGTATATTCGTATATATTTTAGCTCTATAGATTACATGAGGTTGTGTAGTTTTCAATTACGGATCATATCAAAGTTCTAAAAAGTGTTCATCTCACTTTGGGCGTTCAAAAATTACATTTTTAATTTTTTAGCCGATTTTTTTGCAACTTTCCTGTGCACGCCACTAGAGCAAAACAAAAAAATATGTTTTCCGTTTTTACCATTATAAAGCTTCCCTGAGATTTTCAGCTCGATCGGCCCATAAAAGTGGCGCTCGGCACTAATGGGTTAAGCAATACTTTTGTCCTATTAAAAAAAAACACCCTGTATGATATAAGATAAGATTATTTATCAAAACAGATATTTTTATGGTGCAAGCTAACTGTTTTTCGTTTTTTTAAAAGAATTTAGACAATCCTACTTCTTTTTGTCTTAGAATATAATTTGTTTAGAAACACCTAAAAATATAATTAATGTCTTGATACAGACATTGTTTGGACAAACCCAATGCATTGTTTACTTTAAAGGCCATATGATCCAACAAACTATTACATTGTTTTTATCAGGTGGAACTATATTGTGTTCAGAGCCATGATCATGGACATCAAAGCTTTTTTATTTAGGTGGGGGAGATAAGAAGACGAAATTCTTTAAAATCCTATTTTATTTGGGGAAGGGAGGGTAAATACTTCCACCAAAATGGTTGTTGGTAAATTTTTTGGTTGGGGGGGGGGGGATGAGTAAAATAACATTTTTTTCTTCTTAAATATACATGGTGCCTATGACATCCCCAAATGCGTTTTGGGTGTGTGTATGTGGGGAGGGGGGTAAACAATAAACACACCCTTGGACATACCTGACAAAACAAAGTATTTTCAATTTTAACCTTTTTAGGGTGTCCCAAAGTGAAAAAAATTATGCCTAAATAAGACACAGTTTTAATCAGCAATTAAAGGCCTGTTTTATGTCACTTGGAAACAAAGTAATCAAAAATTAAAAATTCTCAGTACAGAAAAAAAGTTTATCTAACAAGATTTAATACCAAGAAGAAGAATTGGAGAGAGCTAATAAACATACAGACATAGTATACAGTATTGGAGCCATTACAAATAAGCTGCTGAAAAAATTAAAGGCATTTAATTTTCATAACAATGCTTCGCTACTAAATGAATGACTGTCCCACAAAAAAAACATATTTAATTATTTGGGAATCGTCCCTTTTGTAACATGGCCCCATAAGGGGTGATTTGTCGCATTTTTAAAATGGCTTTTTATAGGTTATTTTAGGTTAGGTTAGGTTATATTTGGTTAGGTGATTTCCCCACAGGGTTAGGTAATTGGCTCTGCAGGGTTAGAGCCCCCAAGCAAGGACTAGAAATAGGAGATAAGCTACTGTTTTAAAAACAAAGAATCGCCCCATAAGGTGCAATGTTACGAAAAGGACTACACCCGATTATTTTTATATTACTATGTCACCTCACTTTTTAATAATTCACTATATTTTTCAAAAACCTTTTTTTTACCCTTATAATTAAAAATTTCTTTTGCCCACAGGGAGAAAATATTCTTTTTTTTCTTTCTAGGTATATTAAATGGCTGGATTTTTTAATTATTACGACATGCATGTTTAAATATAAAATAGAGACAATGCGGGTTTTTTTAATGTACAAAAGTAATTTTATTACAAGAAAAAAAGAGTATCTTTCATTAGAACTAAAAGTAGCTTTTTGTTCATGTTAAAAATCCTTTTTATGTTTCTCAGAAATGAATATTATAAAATACATGCATGCCTGAAAATTAGTTTTAAAAATTCGTATTAAACAGGAAAAAGAAACTAAGTCGTCGTTATACTTATTGTTTGTTCTTTTTGGTGTAAGGTTTTTTTTAATGAAACTTTTTTGGATCTCGTTAATTCGATTTCTGCGGATTTTCTGGTTGCCAGAAATGAAATCTACGCATCTTTTTTAGCTAGATGGCATTTGTCTGGTTAAGATTGGATAAAAAATTCTTTGGTTGGTTAAAGGGGGGGGGGAAAATGTGGTGACTCGTGCCACGACATACCAGCAATTTTATTTTGGGTGCTACTCCCTTAGTTTTAGAGATAATTGGGTGAAATCTTTTGGGCTGGGTCACTAATTACCCCAACTAGAGGTATCTTTCAAAAAAAACGGCGGCGGGTCCGCCGCTCCCGCCGTTCGCCGCCATTTTCCGCCGCCGCCAAAAATTTTTTTTTTATTGCATTTCTCGCCGAATTAGGCAATTTGGAATCATTTGAGACCATGTTATTTTTTTCAAAAATTTTTTCCCTTATAACCAACCCTGCGGGGGGACTTAGTCATTTTTTTCAAATTCTCGTTTATCAAGGTATATCTTAAATTCAGTGCCTCTCCTAAGCTTTTAAAGATATTGAGACAAAACCTTTTGAGGTAGATCAGTAAAAAATATTTGAATAAAAAATGGCGGCGGTACCGCCGCTCCCGCCGTCCACCGCCAATTTCCGCCGCCGCCGCCAAAATTTTTTTATTGCATTTCTCGCCGAATTAGGCAATTTGGAATCATTTGAGACCATGTTATTTTTTTCAAAAATTTTTCCCCTTATAACCAACCCTGCGGGGGACTTAGTCATTTTTTTCAAATTCTCGTTTATCAAGGTATATCTTAAATTCAGTGCCTCTCCTAAGCTTTTAAAGATATTGAGACAAAACATTTTGAGGTAGATCAGTAAAAAATATTTGAATAAAAAATGGCGGCGGTACCGCCGCTCCCGCCGTCCACCCCCATTTTTCGCCGCCGCCGCCAAAATTTTTTTTATTGCTTTTCTCGCCGAATTAGGCAATTTGGAATCATTTGAGACCATATTATTTTAAAAAAAAAATTTTTCCCCTTACAAGCCGTCCTGTGGGCGGCGGAAAATGGCGGTGGATGGCGGGAGCGGTGGTACCGCCGCCATTTTTTATTCAAATATTTTTTTTGCTGATCTACCTCAAAAGATTTTGTTTCAATATCTTTAAAAGCACAGGAGAAGCACTGAATTTAAGATATACCTTGATAAACGAGAATTTGAAAAAAATTAAGTCCCCCCGCAGGGTTGGTTATAAGAGGAAAAATTTTTGAAAAAAATAACATGGTCTCAAATGATTCCAAATTGCCTAATTCGGCGAGAAATGCAATAAAAAAATTTTTGGCGGCGGCGGCGGAAATTGGCGGTGGACGGCGGGAGCGGCGGTACCGACGCCATTTTTTATTCAAATATTTTTTACTGATCTACCTCAAAAGGTTTTGTCTCAATATCTTTAAAAGCTTAGGAGAGGCACTGAATTTAAGATATACCTTGATAAACGAGAATTTGAAAAAAATGACTAAGTCCCCCGCAGGGTTGGTTATAAGGGGAAAAATTTTTGAAAAAAATAACATGGTCTCAAATGATTCCAAATTGCCTAATTCGGCGAGAAATGCAATAAAAAAATTTTTTTTGGCGGCGGCGGAAAATGGCGGGGAACGGCGGGAGCGGCGGACCCGCCGCCGTTTTTTTTGAAAGATACCTCTAGTTGGGGTAATTAGTGACCCAGCCCAAAAGATTTCACCCAATTATCTCTAAAACTAAGGGAGTAGCACCCAAAATAAAATTGCTGGTATGTCGTGGCACGAGTCACCACATTTTCCCCCCCCCCTTTAATAAGTGTGAATGGTTATAAAAAGCGAAGAAAATACGCCATTAATCATTAAAATCTAATAACTATAAGTGGGGTAATATTGCTTTCAAAAAAGTTCTCATAAAAAATTCACATTGTAAATGTTTTTTTGGTGAATATACTAGGGTTATGTTTATTATCATTACATCAATTTTACATCAAAATAAGTTTCATCATGGTTTATATGAAAAAAACGTGATATATCATCAAATTTTTTGTTGAGTTTAAACTGCTGTGACACAACAGTAAATTTTTGTCAATGAAAAATGTTAATTTAGAAAAAGGGATGGTAACTTGTAATATTGTAACAGTTTTGTACACTTTCGTAATTTACAGCATTTGATTATGTTTTGAACCTTATAACTAAACAAAACATTTGATGATATTACATAAAAACGTGGTGAAACTTACTTTTTAAAAAGTATAACGATAATGCATACTCCTCTTTGAAAACCATTCAATTAATATTTATTCTTTAAGGAAAAATAAAGAAGATACTCCGAATGTTGAGCGGGAAGATGATGAAGACAAAACTCCAGAACTGTTGAAAATAACCAAACCATCTGAAAATAACGAAGAAAATAATTCTATACCTATTTTGAATAATTCAAATCTGATAAGAATCAAAAAGCCATCAACCGATTCTACTGGTAAATCAACTAAGCGTGTTGTTACACTCCTTCAGGCTACTAAGGAGGATACTCCTTCACAGGAGGAGAATACTAAAGATGCTGTTGATACCACAGCTGGAGATGTTTCAGCAGAGGATAGTCTTACTGAAAACAAAGAGGAAGAATTAGAGGAAGCTAAACCTACTACTAATTCAATTGCTGAGGAAACCAAATCTGTTTTACACAGGTTGAAACTTCCAAAGCGTAAATCAAAGTTTACAACACTACTTGCAAGAGATAATTCAGGTCAAATTTTAAATCTACTTGGAGAAATAAAATATATAATTACTTTTTTATTAAATATTTTAGATAGTTGTCAGCGGAAAAGAAAATTAATATATATTAAGGTTAAATATTGTTTTATTCGCCTTTAGGAGCTTTAAGTCTGGTCAAAAAAAATAGTGCTTAATCCTTAGTTTTTTTTGTAGGTATACTAATGTCATAACAATTATGTTTTTATTTTAGAACAGTTACAAACCACTACAGCACCCCCATCAATCACCACAGAAACTTCCTCAGAAAGACAACCAATCATCATTCCAATCAAGTCGACTGTAACCAATGAAGTTGATATCAGTTCCGGTGCTAAGGTAGAGGCAGCTGGCAGAAGGATTGTTAACATTTTCTCTAGAGATTCTGAATTGCCGATTAACCAGGGATTATTTGCTTCAGAATATTCCACATCCACTGTTCCTCCATCGATTGTAGTTACCACAACTGAAAGCTCAAATAGATTATTTTCACCTGTGAAGTCAGAGGTATCTGAGTTCCTAGCTAACTCTGAAGTAAGGCTTTCAAAAACAGAATCAGAAAATGAAGATGCTGCTGAGTCTTTGGACGAAAATAAAGCAACTGATATCAAGAAATCCCAAGAAAAGCCTAGATTCTTTGATAGAGCAGCATTGAGGGAGAAACTGAGATCAGTGGTTTTGAACGCCATTAACGAACAAGACTCCAGCTCAATTCAAGAAAAGGTACTTCTACATATTTCAGGGAGTAAGGGAGGGGACAATGGATCAAATATTCAATTTTTAGGAGTCAAATGCCATCAAATGCCGCTAACTCGATGAATTGGCTGGTTGTAAAAAAATTTCTCCATAAAATATCATTTCATAGATAAATACTTTATTGTGATATTTGTGTAATAAACAATCTAAGAACTTTAACTTTAATTCTTTTATATGGTGGCATTTTAAACTTTAGGAATATAAGTTGAACGAGTTCCAGGGAAATTTTTCTAGTAATTAATTACAGAATGGTTACGTCAGTCTGATGTATGGGTAATCTAATTTTCAAATGAATGCTTTTTTCTTGGAACTTTTTATTATTTTATAGTTTTCAAAATTTTATTAACACACGTTTTACAAATTTCTTTAAATTTTCTGGATAAATCTGGATTTCATGGTCTTTCAGCGAAAACTCTTAAATTGAATTAATTGCCCATTGTCCCCTCCCTTACTCCATGCTTTATTTACTTATCTTATTTTCTAAATTCTTAGTGGCAAAGTTACTCTACAATTAAATTTGTCTGTCCGTCCGTCCGTCAGTCCCTCATGTTATGGGAGAATTGTGATTTTCTCTGCTGCTATTCAAGATAATCTGCTGTTTTTTAATCATAATATTTTTCAATAAGCATCAAGTATGAAAGTCACTTAGTCCGTTATTCTATTAGTGCAGTCGTGATATAAAAATATAAATAAGGCTTGTATATTTTCTATATTCTGCAAGATTGAAAAGATTCTTTTTAAGTTTGTTTTAATTTTTATTATTGCTATTTGACTAAATTAATATTAGCTTTTTGTATATTAGTAAAGAAATGCCAGATTACCCTCCCCTCTCCTTTTGTTCTTGTTTAATTGTAGCTTTATATGGTATTTATTTAATATTTCTATAAAGGTTGAGAAACTGAAACAAAAGTTGGTTGCCGAGTTGCCTGAAGAAGCCAAGCATTACATTGAGAATGCTGAAGAAGGTTTCCTACAGGGTGCTACTAGATTATTTAGTCTGGAGGCTGATGTAAACACGCCTGTAAAACCTACAACTACACCCCTCTTGGCAAGAACAACTACAGTTATAACCACAACAACACATGCCCCTGCAGTTGAAACCAAATCTGATGCTATAGTTGAAGTTAATAAAACTAACTCAAAAGATGAATCTTTTGATACAAACCTTGATAATGATAGGGAAGCAACAAAGCGTAGAATTGTCAGTCTATTTAGTGACAGAGCTAGAGATTCAGCAATTTTGTCAACTACAACAATTCCACCTTCATTAAGAATAACTACTGTTTCAACCACAACTACAACATATTCATCTACAACTCATACTTCTGAGAGTTCTACTGAAGCTGAATCTGATGCTCTTCTTGATGATGAATCTGTTAATGTCAGGAGTGACAGTGTTGATGATAGAGAGGCCATAAAACGTAGAATTGTCAGTTTATTCAGTGATAGAACTAGGGGCGAAGCTACTGCAAGTTTATTTGGGTCTAGAGATATTGTAAATGCACAAGAAGAATCTCTAAATTTAGCCGAAGAACTTAAGTTAATGCTTGATGAAATGAATGAGATGAAGGTTCATATGTTACAGGATGCAGAGGCAAGCAAAGTTAAGATTGAGGAGAGTAGAGAGACAGAACAGGAAATAAATGAGATCAAGATTGGGGAAGGTAGAAGAATCAAGAAACTCCAGACAAAGAAAGAAAAAGAACCAGGTTAAATATTTTTACACAAATTGTCTTTTTTAGAAATGCAAATATGTTTTAATTTATACCTTATTTTTACTTGGCTCATTACGTTAATGAAAAATCTCTTTTTAGGACTTCCAGTAGAAATGGAAGAAATGATCAAGGCTGTATTTACAGTTGGAGTTGAAGTTGACAATTCTGATCCAGTTTTAGTTGAAGAGACAACACCAATTCCTCTTACACCTATCTCTGATGTTAATGAGTCCGATAATGATGAAAATGTTTCAGCAATCGTAACTATTGATGAGCCAAATCATAGATTTAGAAGTTTGATAAGTAAAGTTCGTGATCATATGGATAAACAACCAAGTAAAGACTTGGAAGAAGCTTCTGTATTTAAAAATAGTGTTGAACCTGTACTTTCAACTTCAAATGTTTTATCCCAAGGCAGAGGATCCTTTTTCGGTAATGTACCTGGTGCTAGACTTGTTCCTGCTGGTGGTAGAGTTGTCGACTCTTCTCTTGATACCAATTCTGCACCTCTGGATGACCATAAAATTGTCAGTGTACATTCCAATGCAGAACAAGTTATTTTTGAGGATGAAATTATAGTGCCCGGATCTTTTAGCAGCTCTAGATCAAATATTCAAGTACAAGCTCCTGTTCATGATAACACCTATGTTGAAGGTTTTAGATCATCTAATGTGCTATCCAATGAAGAACCATTTGAATTTGAAGAGGAGAGTATTGTGCCTGGATCTTTCAACAACCTCAGATCCAACATTTTAGTCCAAGCTCCTATTGATATTCCTAGCTCATCCCATACAAATGAAGAGATATTTAGCGAAGCTTTAGATTACAGAAATAATGATCCATATGCATATTATGAACCTTCACAATATGCTGATTATGATCCTCTTCCAGTACCTGGATCTTTTAGCTCTGATTCCATTGAAGACGAATACACATTAAGCTCAAGTAATGTTCCAGGTTCAGTAAGAACAAGTCAAACTTATGAATATGGTTCTGATTTATCTGGAACAAATTATGATTCTTATTATCTTCCGGGTTCCGTGAGGATCAATTCAGATTCTAGTCAATATAGTGTGGACTATGCTGAAGATGATTCGACTCTGTCTGGATCATTTAGATCAGCATCAAGAAACATTGGTACTGAGCCTGCTGCTACTCCTCTTGTTTATGATCCATACAACAATAATCCCTACAGAACAGCTCAGCAGGAAAATAGACAGGTATTATTTCATTTGTACTCTATACAACTCTTTATTTGTCATTGTGCAAAACTTATTTTATATTCTATTAATTTGTTAAGGTCATAATAAGGTATATTTGGTTGGTCCTTCTATTTAAGTGAGGCTTTAAAAGGAAAGTTGAGCGTTGATTTCCCCTACCCTATTTTTCTAATGTCCCTAGATTAGCCAATATGGGTGTTTTTACCAGTTATTAAAAGTAGGCAGTGTTTCTGTATTTTTGTAAAGAAAGATCTTAGTTCTGCTGACTCTCCTTTACGATGAAGCTTATTTTTGGTCCTCAAAAGGTTTTATTTTAGGGTGTTCAATGTACCATTAGATTTTAATAAACTTTATTTTGTAGATACAAGATAGTCCGGTTTATGAATATAATGATCTGGGTGGTACATCTCAATATATCTATGATGTTCCAACCAATTCTCAATATAATACTCAAACATATCAAGATGGTTATCAATACTATGTGTTCCTTGATAATGCTAGATATCAAGTTGATGATTATAATCAAGATAGTGCAAGATATACTCTTGATGATTACAGTACAAATTCAAGATATCAAGTTAATGATCAAGGATATGAAACTGTCAGCCTGGAAAGTAGCTCCAGGTATCAGGAAGACAGCCGTGGAACATCTGATAGGGTTGCTGCTCAAAGTCAGTCACAATATTCAGATAATTCTCAGGTGAATATTTTTAAAAAATTTTTGCTGACCATAGACGTCCAAGTTGTTTTGCCCTTTCAACCTCTCATTTATCCCACTCTAAATTTTAAATACACATTAGATTACAACCCTCAAACCTTTAACCTAACTCAAGCAAAAGCCTGGACGTCCTTGCCTTTGAGTAAGGCAGCTTTTAGATTTGAAAGCAAGGAGTATTTCAAGTCCAGTAACACCCAAAAGACATTGACAATTTTATTACATTACCTTATTCTATAAGTCCACAATGTATAACAAGAAGTTAAGCCAGTTTTCTGGCAAAGGCATTCTCTATACATCTACATGCATACAAATGTAGCAGCAGTAAGTACAATTTTAACGTCTCTAGCGTGCGTACTGAAACCCGACACCTCCCTAATTAAGGGGGGGGGGGGTTAATGCAACCATCTCGTAATCAATGTATAAATGGCACTTAGAATTCGAATTTTGATCTGAAGTTTTGCATGAGTAATCCTTGGTAGGTCTATTTTCCCTAATTCGAACATTTAGCCATTTTTTGGGTATTTTTAAGGGAAATCCATCACTAAACCTCTCTCCACATAATACTCTTTTCCGCTCCAAAACGTTTTCAAACGGTTCTAGCCGGTAGTTGCTGGTACTAGAAATCTAAAAAATGTTTTTTGTATCATTTCACATGATATAAAGCAAAAAAATGTTTCAAAAAGGTAATTCCTAAGTAATTTATGACAGATTTGCCCTAAAAATAGCCAAAAAACGGCTAAACGGCTGAGCCGTTAGCCGTTACTTTTTCAACTTTTTGTTCGATTTAGGGAAAATAGACCTACCAAGGATTACTCATGCAAAATTTCCGATCAAAATTCGAATTATAAGTGCCATTTATACATTGATTACGAGATGGTTGCATTAACGCCCCCCCCCCCCCTCCCACCCTTGGTAACACTTCTATTTACGCTAATGCCGATAACTTTACCATAACTTTAGTGTTTTATGGATATATATTAATATTTGATGTAGGTTCCAGTAGAATATGCCAACTACGATTATGATGCTCGTGGCAACATTGTGCTGCTCAACAGCCAAGGCTATCCCATTGCAACAGTGCCACCCAACAGTGTTCTTCACTCGCCCAGTCAATTTCCCACAAATTTTGGCTCGGATGTGGAAATTACTCCAGTTTTTATTAGTAATACAGGTACACATTTTTTAGTGTTTTATCGTTAAATTAATTGATTAGCGGCTGCGCCCATATCATCTCGGGACTGTGTGTTTTAAAGAGGTGAGAATAGTAGAAGAATAGCTGAAATCTATCCCGAAATAAAAAATAAAATAGCATTAAACAACCCATTGCCCTATCCAAAAATTTCATAAAATTGAGAACTTAATGAATACTTTTTAAAAGCGAAGCTTTTCTATAAGTAGGGTCGGTCCGTCCGCACGTCTGAGATGGATAGCTTTTTTCATTAATTGAGGCTTGTTAGAATTGTCCTATCGATTTCAAATTTTGCATGGTGATTCCTGTTTTAGTTAGGTACGATTTAGAAAGCGTAGCAACTCTATAATCATTACCAGAATGTCCGTACGTCCATTTTAAACATGTTAATTTTTTAAAACAACTAATTTTTATGTGATCTAGTATTTGGGTCAACTCGATTAATAAAGTTAACCTGAAAATTTTTTCAATCTTTTCTTATTAATTTTTCAGGCTCAGTGTCTTCACCAGTAGTAAGTTCTGAGCACGTGGAACAGCTGGAACGGCATCAACAGGAAATTAGAAGAATTCTGGAGTCACAGAATGCGCTCATTAGAGGATAAGTCCTAATTCATTTTAAGGCAAGTATTAAAATTCAGGAAGGGAAGGGGACATCAGGCTGTTTATTACACTAGTCCCCCTTTTATATTTGTTGGCTTAACAACTTTGGGGACTTTTATTTAATTTTGATTGGTTATTTCATTTAATTGTGTGTCCAAAAGTTTCAACCACTATATTTAATCTACAGAAGGGGTAATTTAGTATTTCAACATGGGGGATGTACACCAATTTAACGGCCATTGTCTTAACCCTTTAGATCCCTGATTTTTATGCTAAGTATTTTTTTAAAGTATGTTTTAGCATCTTTAATGATCTTATCGGCAGGACAGGCTAGGTTTGATTTTCATATTCAGGAAAGCTTTTGGATAGTCTTGAATATTGGAGTCTGGTTATTTTTAAATTTGATTGAATCTTGAAATTACGTTTAATTTAAGAATTCTTAGATTCTTTCTGAATCTGCACGACATGACAGTATCAATAATTTATTTATTTGAATTTTTCCATTAATGTCAAACTTTGCTGAAATCATGAAATGTTAAAATGGATATTTAATTAATATTGCTAACACTGACTTAATTTATTGGTCAGTACTTTCATCCAGTAGAAGGGGAGAGAATGGGGTAAAGGTGGATTTCGTTATTTTAGCTAGCTACAAGCATCACATTATTAGAGTTCATGAAAATCTGGTGCAACATCCAAGTAATAATATAAAGATTAATATGCTATTGAAAATCTTTACTTAAGTTATTATTGTTTTAAGGCCTTCAGTTTTGACCTCTTCCGCCAATTAAACTTTTTGGATCCTTTCACAACATTTGTATGGCCCCAATAATCTCCAAAACAAATTGGTATCCAACAAAGAGAGGGGTAGGTTTCTGGTAGAATCCGTAAAGGTTATGTGTTATAAGTTAAAAACAGTAGTAGAAAATTTATGTTAACTTTTAAAATAAAGTTGTGTCTATAGTTCTTTTCAATAAGAAATGCACATATTATGCCTTAAAACACACCTTTTTCGGATTCTACCAGAAACCTACCCCTCTCTTTGTGTGTCTGTCAGAAGGACGTCCAAGCATTTTTGGTAATAGTGTGTGAAATATTATGTACAACACCCCCGTGAAAAAAACCCTCATGGACGTCTCGTCTTTAAAATTTGGTCTTGGCTGATTTTCATCGGCGTTTCATTTTTTGCACGCTAAAAGTATACATGTCTGTAAAACGCTCTCCTTTTGTAAAAAGCGTACGTTATCATGAAAAACTAATCTTGTTCGTAATTTTTTTCTTATGTTTTATTAAAAACTTGTGGATTAATATTTTTTGTTAATGAAAAGAGATGGAAGTGGGTTGGGGGTGCATTCGGGGGCGCGGGGGCAGGGGGGGGGTGGTAAACTACTGTTCGTTGAGTGTTGACGGACGGTGTCTCTGTCTTGGTAGCAAACACACACACACACACACACACAAATGGGAAGGAAAAGAAAGGAATGGAACTAGAGTAGAGCAAGGAGGGGCTGTCTGTGTGTGTGTGTGTGTGTGTGTGGATTTATTGATGTCCATATATGGTCATAACCGGCATCATTTTAGTATCAGCTGTTGCCTTCAAGTTCTGCATTTTATATTTGCCAAGTACATTTTTACAAAAACTGTAAATATTTGATAGATGATAATGTTTTTTTAGTTAAGATTTCATAAAAAATCTACATTAACTAAAAATATGAATCATACAAAAGTTAGTATTATTTACCTAATAATAGTTAAATTACAATTTGTCAAATTTTTTCTTCAAAATTAAGAATAATTAGATGGAACTTGATTTTTTTCTGACAACAGTCTATAATTCCTGCAGGCTTTTTCACTATTTGTAAATGAAATATTTAATATAATTATGATTTAATATGACATTTTTTTTATTTTAAACTTCTATGTATTATAATTACTACATGAAAAGTCTTCCCTTTCCCCGGGGGCGTAAAACCAGAAGCCTTTCTCCTTTATAGCAGTGTTTTTGCCCCATGCAGAGAGTTAATAGGACTTCTTTCTGATTCTGTACGTCTCCAAAACATATTCCTCCCCCCCACTCTCACGAGGGAGACATTTAGCTTTACTGTAATTCTTCCCCGGTACTTTCCCTTTAATCTTTTCTGGACCACTTGACCACCCTCCCAAGGATCTAAAGGGATAAGCCAAATGGCCGATAAATTGATGTACATGCCTAATAACTATACACAAAATTACTCCTTCTGTAGATTAAAGTTGGTGGTTGATACACTCAACTTAATGAACCAACCAATCAAAAGTCCCCAAAGTTGTTCAGCCAACAAATAAGAAAACGTTATTATAAAACTTTGGGGACAGGTGTAATAAACATACCATTGTCACCTCTCTCTTCTACTCTCGCTAAAATATAACAAGGATTTTTTGCGATCGTTTGTATTTTGTTAGGTAGTACATCCCCCATGCGGGGCTTCCAAGCTGAACTGAACATAACCTAGACTAAACTACTTATATGATTTCTTTTGTTTCGCTTTTAAATGGACATATAATGTACGTGGATAGCTTGATAGGGGAGAATTTGTCGCCAATTTAGCTTGCTAATATGGACTTCATTTATTGGTCAGTTAGTTTATCCAGTAGGATAGGAGGGGATTGGTTAAAGGGGGTGGATAGTGGGTATCGTTATTTTAGCCAGCTGCGAGCATCACTTTATCATAGTACATAAAAATGTGGTGCAACATCAAAGTAATAATATATCGATTTTTATTACATTTAAATAAACTGGGGGTGTGTGGTGGGTGGGGTTTATTTGCTGCAACGGGCACTAGTGGGGATACTGCAAAAAGTAACTCCCCTCCCCTCTTCCATAGCATTATATTGAACGATCCATTTCTTTTTACTTTTTCAGATGACTCATTTAAGAAGGCGGAGGTGGGTGAGGGGGAGTTTATTCCAACTCTTCTGACTGAGTGTCTCACTCACTGTAATTGTATCATTAAATTGTTCAATGTTCACTGTTGTACTTAGTCATATCTGTAAAATTATTATTATTATTATTGGTGCTAGTTCGTTCATAATAGTTAAAATTAATTTCTAGTATAGTATGGCTTCGAAACCAATTAATATCTGCTTGATTAGAACCGGCTCTCAGACACACTGAAAAGTTATGTATAGCATCATATTAAAGACAATTTTTCACGAATATTTAAATAAAAATCATAAAATTAATTCCAGTTGTTTAGCTTGGGCCTTCGGTGCCTTGGGGTTAACAAAATGGATTCAACATATAATTTTTTATTTTAATATCAGCGGAGAGCTGTCTATAATACGATGTTATAAATAACCAATAACATTTTGATATTACTAGATTTCTTATCATATTTCCTTTCTGAAATATTTCAATTATTAAAACTATGATTATTATTTTAATAATTTTAGTCGAAAGTCAAACTTTGCCTTTTAAGAATGAATTTTATTATAAACTAAATTTATGGTCGAATTGAATGTGATTTAGTATTTTATGCCTTAGCTGTATTTTTTGTAGCATAATTTCTCTACTGTATATTTTATACCTTGACATGCAATATAACTATCATTTCAGGTGATATATAACTTTCATATCTTTTTCACTTGAAATTTTTACACCCACCCAAACGTTAAAATGGCTATGTCTGGAGTGAAACCGTCTGAGGCGTGCATGACCACGTACAACGACCTGCAGAAGTCTAAGAAGCACAGATACGTCATATTCATGATTAAGGATGAGAAGATGATCGATGTTGAGAAGGTATATATCCTTTTAGGGAGGGAGGAGACATTGGGCTGTTTATTACGTTAGTCCCTAAAGTTTTATAATGAGGTTTGTTGGTTATATAACTTTGGGGACTCTTAGTGATTATTAAGTTTAGTGTCTAAATGTTTCAACCACTAATTGGAATCTTCAGAAGGGGTAATTATGTATAATATCATTGGGATCCCTGATTCTTATATTCATAGCAGGGATATCAAAAGATGAGTCTAGGAACGATAAATGTACATTCCCATTTAAAAATAATAAAATTACCCCCTTCTGAATATTAAAATTATTGGTGGAAAAGTTAGGATACTGTAAGTTTTTACAGACAACTCAAGATATAGTGAAAGTCAAGAAAGTTTTATTATTTTATAAAAAATAATTTAACCTATATATCGTTCTCCTTTATTATGTAGCTTCTCATAGGTCCAGGGTTTATAACTATTTTTAAGGAGAGAACCACCACTCTCCGAAGAGAAATCGCCCACAAAAAAGGCCTCTAGGGGCGTAACCGTTAGTAGTAAATATACTATTTAAATTTTTTACATATCTAATCAAAATATTTTTCAATATGGCTTTGAAACCGATACACATCCGCTGGATCAGAACCAGTTCTCTGCCATACTGAAAAATCATGTATAGAATCGTATTACAGTTTTCCAAATAAAAACTATAAAATTAATACCAGTTTTGATAGCCAGGGTCTCCAGCCCCTCGGAGCTAACTAAACTGGTTTTAATCTTATAATTGTAATTTTTTATCCGCTGAAAGCTGTTTGAAATACGATGCGACTAATAACTATTCCTGTATTTGAAAATGTGAACATGAATACACTTGAATGATATCTAGTTTTGTAATTTTACACCACTAACATATTTATATTTCATTGAAATATTTTTACACGATTTCCATTGTCAAAAATAAGGTTTTTTTGCTTAATAATGATACAAATTTCTGTATTAAATTTGATTTTTGCTGAAAAGTATTGAATATGTATACAAAAAACAAGAATAACTTTATCCATAAAGCAAAGTTCTAAAAATCAGCCTGTCTGATTGATGATAATGATTTTATTACTATTTTTAATTCTTCTAAGAATTCCTAAAAAGTAAAAAAGAGAGGGGTAGGTTTCTGGTAGAATCCATAAAGGTTAGGTGTTATAAGTTAAAAACAGTAGGTAGTAGAACGATAAAAATTTATTTTAACTTTAAAAAAATTTTTTTTTGTCTATAGTTCTTTTCAATAAGAAATACACATATTTAGTGAATATTATCGTTCTACTACTATGTTTAGCCTTAAAACACGCACCTTTACGGATTCTACCAGAAACCTACCCCTCTCTTTGTAAAAAAAATCCATTTATACTATTTTAAGGATTTCTAGTCATATTGGTTAAAAATCTATAGGACGATTCTTATGTACCTAAATAAATGTTCAGAATTAATCACTATGGATGGACGGACAGACTCAAATGTAGCAACTTTTTTTTGTATTATAATATTTCATTTTCCAGTATGGCTTCAATACCGATTAATAACTGCTATATTAGAACCGGATCGCAGTCATACTGAAAAATCGTGTATAGCATCGTATTGGAGACAATTTTCTACGAATATTAAAATAAAAATCATAACATTAATTTAAATTTTGGTAGCTCGGGCCTTCTGTCCTTCGGGTGTAACAAAACTGGGTTTAGTACAATTTTTTTTAATATCTGCGGAAAGCTGTCTATAATACGATGCAATAAATAACAATTTTCAGATTGGAGAGAGGAACAGCGGGTACAACGACTATCTGACAGATCTGAAGCAGAAGGATGGTGAGAGTGATGACTGTAGGTAATAGACATAATATATATATATAGATGGTCCATCTGACCCCAGTTCTCGTCAAAGTTAAAAAGGTACTTTTTGCAGACAAAAACCTTTGTTTACTTTTTGCCACGAAATTTTTCGACCATATGATATTTAGAAAGCTAACTTTATTCTAAGAAATTCAACTATTTTAACCAACTTAACTAAGAAATTTATACATAATTAATTTACCCAAGAAAAGCTTAATCCTTAGATATGCAACAATTTGTAGCTAACTCATAATGCGAACGCAATAATAGTTATTTCTTTCATCGTATTATAAACTGCTTTCCGCGGATATAGAATGTACAATTATAAGATTAGATTTTTAGCCTCGAGGTGCCGAAGGCACGTGCTAACAAACTGGTTTTAATCTTATGATTGTACATTTTTATATTCGTAGAACGCTGGATATAATACGATGCTTGACATAGTTTTTTCGTATGGACGAGAACCGGTTTCTATCCACCGGATTCGAATAAGAGAGAAAAAAAAATTATGCCCTTAAGTACAAATATCTGTAAAATGTTTAAACCAATGCGATGTCTTGAATGTCCAATTGGCTGATTTAAGTTATCTCTATCGTTAAGGTACGGCCTGTACGACTATGATTACATCTACAGCCCGGACGGAGCGGAATCTATCAACAGATCCAAAATCTTTCTGATGTCCTGGTGTCCCGATACCTCCAGAATTAAGAAGAAAATGTTGTATTCAGCCAGGTATGATAATTTTTTAACCTACACTCTGATGGATGTAGAACATGCATGGGTGTTATGACAGGGGGAAAGCTGTCGTCAATTTAGCTCGCTAACATGGAATTCGTTTATTGGTCAGTTCTTTAATAGAGAAGGAGGGGAGGTAAAGGGGGGTTGAAGGGGATAATCGTTAATTTAGCACGCTGCGTGTTACACTTAAAAAGAACATGAAAATCTGGTGTAAGATCAAATTAATAATATATCTATTCCTACTCCTTTACTGGAATGTCTTTTCATGTTCAGGGTTTTAAAGGATACCTTGACTAACGATTAACAAAAGAACAAAAAATTGTTTTATTGAAATATTGAATTAACCCATTAATGCTATACATATTTCATTGTAATGATAACAAAACGAAGCTTTTTTTTACTCGGCAGCCTATTGACACATGTGCTTTATTTTAGTTTTGAGACCCTGCAGAAGGCCTTTGTTGGAGTGCACAAGGTGATCCAGGCCAATGATGACAGTGACCTGGAACAGACCACTGTCGAAGAACAGCTGCGTGCCAATGACAGAAATTAATTCATCTTGTGCAATTATTTTTCTTTTTTTTTCTTGTTGTAATCAACAGAATTTGCTAACAGTCAACTGTCTACTAGTCATATACCAACTTAATTCACCTACAAAATATTCGTATGCTCGGTGCAGATAGCATATATCAAAATTGATGATAGACATTTTCTCGTTACAACAACAATTCTGTTGAAAAATCATACCAAATAAAATATTTGAAATATTTTGTGAAATTCAGCTGTTGAGCTGCTGATATTTGAGGACTATTTACTAAGCACAATAATAGCACAATTAATTTAATTATATTTTATTTGTATAGTATTAATACTTGTTGCGCAAGCTGCCAGTATCTTCAATGACATGCATATGTAAATATTTTAAACTAACATTGCTATTATCCAAAGTGCAGCAGTTCTAAAATTTTCACAACTGCTCAAAATAGTTAGATCCTGCTAATATGTATTTTTAAGTTTTTTTTTGTGGTAATTTAATACTTTTTATAATTGCATTTCTTATTAATCTGGCCTTTGCAGTGTAATGTGTCATATATGGTGATAATTGTAAAAATATCTTAAACTTGTACCGAGAGCTGTAATCATGTAAAACGATGGTTTCCAAACAATTGTACTTTTATATCTTGACTTAATATATTTTAGTCCCCATATGATTGTTTTTGTTCTTGGTAGCGCGGCTACGCTATAAACAGGGTATTTTCACATGTCACTATGTCTGTTAGTTGTATTTTATCTCGTTAACTTTGATTGGACGTAACGGAAATGGATTTTAAATGTACGTGGATATTATATTATTATTACATTTAGAATGAACATTTTCTGAAAAAAATTTCTTTTAGCTTCAAAAACGAGAAAATTGAAAGTTACAACCATTTGAAATCTAACAAGGATGACAACATCCATAAGTAGCGAAGCTCAAAAAACATGGAAGAACATACAGAATGAACTATAGGGTATTTAAACACAAAATAAAAATATATATAAAATCACGAAATTTTTCATGATTTATAATATGGAAATCTAGTAATCGATCTAGCACCATAACCAATAAGTAAATCTTAATGATACTTTGTGTAATTATATAAAATGTAAACTTATTCAATCCCTGAAAATTTCAGCCATCTATCTGGACTAGGAGTTGAAAAAAGGCTTGAACACTTAAAAAACTAGTAATCGATCTAGCACCCCAACCAATAAGCAAATCTCATCAAAACTTTATATAAGTGTGCAGAATTTGAATTTATTTGATCCTTAAAAATTTTAGACTTCTATCTTTAATAGGAATCGAGAAAATCATGAAAACTTAAAAATCTAGAAATCGATCTAGCACCCCAATTGACATATCTCAATGAAACTTGGTAAAAATATGAAGAATGATAACTTATTTAATCACTAAAAATTTTAGCTGTCTATCTTTTTTAGGAGCCGAGTAAATCACGTTTCCCCCAAAACGTTTCAGACATACAGACGGACATTTCAAATTATAGAGTAGCTTCGCTACTAAAAAGTGGATTTTTGTACTTTTGTTTGGATATGTAATTATTTATGTCCGCTAAGAAAAGGTAAATTTCTACGGATAAATTTATTTTTTTTACATATCCTGAATTGTTCATACACTTAGTCGTTCGTACTATTGGAATGAATCCTATGTCACCAAATATCTGAGTTGTCAAATTGGGCGGGCGGATTTGGGCCGCCCTTTATCGTTCCTTTTGGGCAGATTTTGGCACTCCACGTTTTGGGGGGTGATGAAAAGGGGAGGCGGGCCTATTTTTTTTATCTAGAGAATGATTTCGCTGAACCGATTTGGTTCTCCTTTCCAGTGAAGCTTTTATAGGTCCTGAGATGGTTATATGCTATTTTATTTCTAATAATAAGTCTCTGTATGTGTTTAGGCTATTTTATAACCTTTTTGTATGCTTTTTATGACATTTGCCCAAAACCCCTTTTAGGCGCCCAAAACCCTTTGTGCAATTGGGCGGCCCGTAATCGAAAAAAATGCCCAATATAACAACCCTGCTTAATATAAACTTAAACCTAAGGTTGATACTTTTATGAGGTGCACATATTATTTAGGGTAATACACGTATTGTCCGGCCGAATATCCTTTCCTGTCGGGCTTGGAAGTCACCCCACCTCGCAAGTTAAGGAAACTTTGGCCATAGTCATACTCATCAATGCCGCAACAAAAAGGGAATGCGAGAAGCTTAGCTGGCCGGCTTGGACGAAGTATTCTATTCTTAGTCGCAGCCACCAAATTTATTCAAGCGTAAGCTATTTGAGCATAGCCGCTTCCGCGCGGCTGTCACCCTGCTTTAGAAAAAATGTTCGATTGTTGTTGATATAACATCATGTGCGACTAATCTAGTAAATTGACAAATGTATTTTTATTTTGAACTGAACTAAAATGTGGACAAGGGGGAAAGGTTATCGGAGGTTATGTATTTAACAAAATACAAGAGACAGTTTTTATTGAAGTCGAATTCCTGTACTTAATTTACATTTTTTATTACAAGAAATAAACATGTATTCTATCCTATTATATAAAGTAAGTTAGATTTTTTTTGTCTGTAGCTTAAGATTTCAATAACTATTGTACTGATTCTTTTTAGGGAAGCTTTACATAAGTCTGGGATTGTTTTAGGATATTATATTTCTAGATTTAAGATGGTTTTAGGATATTATATTTCTAGATTTAAGATGGTTTTAGGATATTATATTTCTAGATTTAAGATGGTTTTAGGCTATTTTCTGCCCAATTATTACAGAATCAAGAGCCTCTAGATGCTATGTGAACAGTTCTAAAGTAGCCCTTTCTTGTTGAAAAGTATGGATTTTTAGTTGGAAAATGCTTTATTTAAGTCAAAATTTTAATTTTCAGTAATTAAAAGCAAAGATTTCCTATAATTAGGGTCGGTCCGTACATAACGGATAGCTCTTTTCGTTAATTTAGACAAGTTAGAATTGTCCTATCGATTTCAAACTTTGCATGATGATTCCTATAGGAGTTAGGAAAGAGTGATAAAGCGAATCAACTCTATAATCGTTACCAGAAAGTCCTTACGTCCATTTTAAATTTATGTGATAAAATTATCCTATTGGTCTGATTTTTGGAACACTGATTCCTAGGACAACAATGTACAATGTTATCAGCGAAGCATCTCTATAATAAAGTCTTAAAAATGTAAGTATGTCCATAAAAATTATCCTGAATTTATGTAGTTTTTCAATAAATTACTTAAAAATTTGTTTCGAAATTTTAATTCATAATTCTGATTATTCAGTTCTGACACTCGTTTGTCTTACCGATTCAGAGCTTCGCTTTTATGGATATTGTCATCCTTGTTTTTCTATTTTCAACGGTACATAAAAAAGTTGACTTGAACTGTCTCTTTGATTTAAATAGAAAATACTAAGGTATATTACAGGACGATTACTATGCATTCCTAGCACTGAGAGAGAAAAAACTGTTTTAAAGTATTTAGTTACAGGGAGGGACATTAGCTTGATTATCACACTAGTCCCCAAAGTTTTATGATAATTTTATTTTTTTATTCGTCAGATAAACAATTTAGGGGACTATCAATTTTGATTGGTTGGTTCATTATTATATTAAGGACGAAATCGTTTTAACCACTAATTGAATTCTATAGAAGGGGTAAATTGGTGTTTCATTATTGGGGATGTATATAATTTACCGGCCATTGTCTTATCCCTTTAGATCCCTGATTTAGTCAAGACTGATGCAATATATGTTTGTTTGCGTGTGTGTGTACTAGCTGAAATCAGATTTTTGTGCAAAGTTTCCCCAAAATTTACCCCTGTCAATCTTGGATCTTAAAGCTTTTAATTGGGATTTTTTTTATAAATGTTATTTATTAGATTCAAATACAAAAGATCTATTTAAATGCCATAGAAACTTATATCTATTAATCAAAACGCTGTAAAAATTGCAAAAATATTTAAATTATTGTAATAAAAAATTAGATATAATAGAATAGTTATTTCTCGCATCGTATTATAAACGGCTTTCCGCGGATATGGAATGTACAATTAAAAGATTAAAACTAGTTTTTTTAGCCCCGAGGTGCCGGAGGCACCGGCTAAAAAAACTGGTTTTAATCTTTTGATTGTACATTTTTATATTCGTAGAAAGCTGGATATAATACGATGCTAGACATCGTTTTTTCGTATGGATGAGAACCGGTTCCTATCCACCGGATTCGAATGAATACGAGAAATGATTTTATTTTACCTGATAAAGAATCGTTCTGGTATTTTTGTTATACTGTATATTTTTTATCTCACCCTTAAAATGTAACTCTAAGGAATAAGGAATAATTGACCCTTTCTTATTGACAACTAATTAATTTTCCCATTTTTTACTATTATCAGTTTCCGAAGCCGTTACCAGCGGCCGCAATGAATCTGACTATAATTTTTGACAGCCACAAAACCTTAATAATAGGCAAGATCGTTTATTTGGTGTCCTCCAGCAATGTGTTATAATCCAAGGGGGAGGAGGGGGGGTCAATGGGGAATTCAACTTCCCTACCCCCACACCCCCCAAAAAATAGATTTCTACCCCCCCCCCCCAAAAAAAAAAAAAACCGTTGAAGACCATTATTTTAACTCCTTATTTTATAAAAAGAAAACTTGGATGTCCTATTGCCGTATTTTCTTTCCTTCTTGTATATTAGAGCAGTAATATAGCATTAATTTTATTCCTAAGGTTGCTTTCATCCTTGTGAGTTTTCTTTGAAATCCAAGTAAAGTAAAATCAAAATAAAATTTAACTTTAATTATAACCTTTGTTTTTAATATTGCCACAATATAAACTATACATAATTATGTGATATGGTTATGTTTTCATCTTAAAAATGTGCCTTTTCTTAACAAAATAATCAAAATATTTTATGTAATTTTTCAAACACCCAGGTAAATTTTGTTTGTAACCGAAGTTGTTGCAAGTATGTGTTGAGGTGTTTGTAGTAGTCTTGACCGTGGCCGTGGACTGTTAATAACCCTATCAATGTTTGTGCGTGCACACGCATACACTCACGCACGCACCCACACCCACACACGGGTGTCTAGAGCATTTGCACAGTGACAAAAATTTGCCCGTCTCTAAAAGACAGCGTTTTATGGTGTCAGCGTTTTGTTTATATAGTCTGTTTTATGTGACAAGATGTAAAACGATATGATGTGTTTAAATAAATATTAAATTCATTAAAGGGCGAATATAGGTTTGATATGATATGTGCTTATATCAAAGGTGCAATTCCATAGATTATAAATAACTTAAAAATATTGACATATTCAATTGTATAAGTCTGTTTATAGCTTAAAACCCGTCAATCTCGAAGAAAATATTTTGTAATGAGTGTGGTTCCCTAAGAACTCAAACACCCTAGCATCACACAAGGCTTCGTGGCAAGGTTGAATTAAAAAGCTTTCGTTAAATGATAGTCGTAATAACGTGGAAACCAATTAATCAGGGGTAAATATACCCTCCTTCTACCTTCATAAAGTAAATTATTTAAAAGTTAAAAAAAAACATCAAATAATGTAAAAAGTAAAAAAAAATAATCGATAAAATTTTCTTGGAGGAAGAATGATTTCAAATCCCTGTTTTTTTGTGGCCGTGTGTGTGTGTGTTGAAAATGCGTACACAAGGGTTGTTTATATCATCATGAATTAATCAAAGATCTCTGTACAGAAAATAAACTTTAAGACGTATTATTTACCCTGTCAATACTCCTGACGCCCTTCTACGCAAATTATTTTTATGCTTTTTAAAAAATTAAATAAACTAGTATATAATCTAAAATAATAAACATTTAAATTATCTTTTAAGGTGCGTGCCAATGTAATAGTCAATCAAACTTAAGCAAAATAGTCAAAAAAAAGTCTTGAAAAGGGCTAAAATAAACGATTTTGTCGGCAATCTCATTTATTATATGTTCAATTGAAACAGAAAATTGCAAAATCTACTTAAGGATTTTTTTGAATTTTTAAATTTGGCATAGATATTCTAAAAGTATGTAATGGCACCTTTGATATAAGCTCATATCATATCGAACCTATATTCGCCCTTTAATCAAACTAATTTCAAATTTTATTAATTTATCCGTACTCATTGTGGACAAAATTAAATAATGATATGATATATATGAAAATAAATATTAATATATTTTTAGTATCGAAGCTACTCTAGTATTCGAATGCCAGTCCGTACAAACGCTATGGGAGAAACATGAAAAGTCCGGTATCAATTCAAGACAAACAGCTGATTGTTTAGATTCTCGTTACCGAAGAGCATTCAGTATATAATTAATTTGGTGTGTCAACAATTATAATATGGCAATTTTGGCAAGAAATTATGTATGAAAATTAATTTTGTTTGAATTTATGATTCCAAGAACAACTCATATCTACTCGTTAACTCGCTTTTCCTCAGGGAGTAGGGGAGGGGACAATAGGCAATTAATTCAATTTAAGAGTTTTCGCTCAAAAGCAATGAAAGCCAGATTTATCAAGAAAATTTGACCAAAATTGTAAAGGGATCATGGTAATATAATTTAGAACAAAATTACTTCTAAGAAAAAAATCATTTACTTGAAAATTAAATTACCAATACATCACAATGTAGTAAACATTCTGTAATTAATCACTAGAAAAATCGTGTTTAGAACTTCATCATCCATTCTCATATATTTTTAACTGCCACCTAAATTCAAGGGGTTCTTAGATTGTTTACTACATAAATATCACAGTAGAGTTTGATACACAAAATGACATTTCTTGGGGAAAAATATTTGTTAAAACCAGCCATCTAATAACAAATTTTTCTGTCTGCTATATTCAAAACTAACTCAGCTAGTTAGCGGGGCATTGATGCGCTAGTACCAAAAGTCAGTCAGAACCTGCTGAAATCGTGCACATTCCCTTTAAGCCAGTACCCAAAGTCCGAGACTCTTAAAAATTGAATATTCAATCCATTGTCCCCTCCCTTACTCCCTGCTTTTCCTTCAATCTGCTTGGCTGTTCTCCTTAATTTGATATTGACAAGGATGACAACATCCATAAAAAGCTTCATCCGTGTTTAGACAAAACTCAGAACTATTTGTCGTCTCATTTGTACTTTTGGTTAAAATAAATAAGAAAATTTTGAGTGATATCAAATTCATCTTCAGGTTTTTATTATTTTTATAAATATTCTTTGATTTTAATATCAAATGCAAATTAAGCGACTCTATAAATGTTGATATTCGTTTGTCTCTTAATTCTATTGTTTAGCCAGGCTTTTATTCATGAAACGTTGTAGTGGAAACAAATAAACATTAATGTTTTGATATAGGTTTTGATAAGAAATAATAATAAACTAGGATGACAACATCAATAAAAGGAAAGCTTAACAAATAAGACAATAAGTAAAAATATCAACGAGCAGTAACAAACAACGCTTTTAATTCAAAATGTTATTTGGAATCAGTGACGTGCACAGCGATTCACCGGGAGGATTAGAATTAGTGGGTAAAAAGAAGGAAGGGATGCCTTCCAAATTTCAATTTTAGGGGGTGTGTTGAGGTTGACACCCCCCATCATCATGCCACTGATTGGAATTAGAATGAAAATTGGCTGTTGATAGTTCTGTTAATACTATTTTGAATCTTTGGTATGGAAATCCATAGCTTTCAACATTCTACCTAATAGCTATAGGAGTATTCAAAAAGATTTTAAATAGACTGGAATGCATAAATTCTACTAGCGCAGAGATTTGCCGGGGTTTTACCCTTAGGGAGGAAAAAGGGAAAACCAAATGAGGGGAGATACTAGGTAGTCCGAGCGGACTTACAGACAATCTCTATTTGTATATTCTCTTTTATTCATACAATTTTGTAATACGATGAATAAAACTTTATATCAAGAAAACAAATATTTCCGTTTGATAAAATATAGTATCTTATGTCACAATTTAAAACTCTTAGGATAAAAATATTTTGGTTATTTACATATTCTGACGTTTTTTTATGGTGCATATAAAAAAATATCGTCATACAATACAAATAACCAATAATAATCCAATAACAGACTAAATTACCAATTGCAGACCAGTATACATTTTAATTAACTAATGGTAGGCCAGTATGACATAATTTTTTTTTATACAAAGCTCCATCTATCCTTTGTAAATTTCGAATTAAACATTCTTCTCATCATCTTGAGTTGCGTCTCCATTCTCCAGAGAATACGGCTATCCTATTCCTCCATGAAGTCCTGTCCTTGGCACCTTATTTAGGTCCTTTTCAGTGCTATGACTCCAGGTCGTTGGTCGTCTTTGTCTTCGTTTGCCTGCAGGGTTCCACCTTAATCACTTCTTTGGACTCCTATTCTGTTCCAATCTGAGCACATGTCCTAGCCACCTTAGTCTTTTTTTTCACCACTAATTTGCAATTAGTCTTAGCTAGCATACAGTACGCTGTGTGATATATTTGGTTTTATTATTGCTTTATTCAAATTTTTCCTGTGTGTCTTTCTGACAGAAACTAATGCATGTAAAGTGATATAGTATGTCTATTGTATATAAAAAGTTGTACTTTTAGAGGAGCTTTCTTCGAGTAGGCCTATTGAATGTAGGATAATTTTAACCTCATGACAATAAAAAAATTCACTTCTAGCAGCTTGTAGTATATTCTGTTTTTTTTTGTTCGTTAAGATCTCACTTTCTACTAAACCGTTTGAATACCCAATTTTAGGGAGGCTTCATGAAGCTACCGGATTTTACCAAGTTTATTGTGCTATTCATTTTCAAATACAGGCTTCAGGATGGGTTAAGGCTATTTTTCTGCCTCCTTCTTCCTTTTTAGGAAGCCCCTAGTTGCTAGGGGTGAAACCACTAATATTGTTACATAGGAGCACAGCATACGTTGAACTTAAATTGTCTAAATATTTCAGATCTATCAAAATGCCGAAGAGTATGCTAGTATTTGAACTTCAAAGGTAAAAAAATAAATGTTACTTTCCAAAAATTGTAACAAAACAGTTACATCATGATTATTTTTTATGTTTATTTATAAATTGTAAAACAAACAGAATTTCACATTTCCTTTCAATCTATAGTAATTAATTTTAGTAGCGAAGCATCTATACTGTCCGTTTGTCTGTCCGTCAGACACAAATTGGAGAAAAGGTGATTTTTTTTTTGGCTCCTATAAGAGATATAAAGCTGAAACTTTTTGACATCATTCCCTATAATTAAGGATCTTACTTATGGATGTTATCATCCTTGTTTTATGTCTTAATTTCTCGGGATGTTATTATTTTCATTCAGAATCCATAATATTTCAATGCTTTTAAGGATTAGGAAAAAGCCTCTGTGTTCAATGAGGCTTTTTCAGGGAAAATTCCATCCAATTATTGAATGATTAGGTAAATAAAGCAAAAAGTAAACAGTAAAGAATAAGAAATAAATTGGGTTATATTGGGTACTTTGTAGCCCCAAAGGATTAGAGCCCCCTGCAGGTGTTAGGTATAAAGAAATAAATAAGCTTTCCTCAGTTTTGATTTATTTTAAAAATATAAAGAGTATGGTCAATTTCAGGGAGGGAAGGGACAATGGGCTGTTAATTACACTAGACCCCAAAGTTTTAGAATAACGTTTTCTTATTCGCAAACTTAACAACTTTGGGGTCTTTCATTGGATTCTGATTGGTTGGTTTATTAAGTTGAGTGTACAAAATTTGTGTATCGTCATTATAGATGACATCAATTTATTGGCCATTGTCCTATCCCTTTAGATCCCTGGGTTAATTTATTATGAAATATTTGAAAAAATGAAAATCAATTTACAGTGAAGAGCACCTCACAGAGAGAATTTCTAAGAATTGTAAATAGCAAATGACATTCCACATTAGTAAATTGAAACTTGATATCATACAAAATATGCACTATGCTCTACCACAAGAAGAAAGTTGAAGGTGCCCCATATTTACATGAGTAAATTGTAACTTGATATCACACAAAATACATAATGCTCTCCCATACAAAGAAAGTTGAAGGTGGCCCATATTCCACATTAGTAAATTGTAACTTGATACCAAACACCAAATACACTTTGCTCTCCCGCACAAAGAAAGTTGAAGGAGACCTATATTCCACATTAGTAAATTGTAACTTGATATCACACAAAATACACTCTGCTCTCCCGCACAAAGAAAGTTGAAGGTGGCCCATATTCCACATTAGTAAATTGTAACTTGATATCAAACCAAATATGCACTATGCTCTCCCGCACAAAGGAAGTTAAAGGTGGCCCATATTTCACATTAGTAAATTGTAACTTGATACCAAACACCAAATACACTATGCTCTCCCGCACAAAGAAAGTTGAAGGTGGCCCATATTCCACATTAGTAAATTGTAACTTGATATCACACAAAATACACAATGCTCTTCCACACAAAGAAAGTTAAAGGTGGCCCATATTTCACATTAGTAAATTGTAACTTGATACCAAACACCAAATACACTCTGCTCTCCCGCACAAAGGAAGTTGAAGGAGACCTATATTCCACATTAGTAAATTGTAACTTGATATCAAACCAAATATGCACTATGCTCTCCCGCACAAAGAAAGTTGAAGGTGGCCCATATTCCACTTTAGTAAATTGTAACTTGATATCATACCAAATATGCACTATGCTCTCCCGCACAAAGAAAGGTGAAGGTGGCCCATATTCCACTTTAGTAAATTGTAACTTGATATCATACCAAATATGCACTATGCTCTCCCGCACAAAGAAAGGTGAAGGTGGCCCATATTCCACATTAGTAAATTGTAACTTAACTTGATATCACACAAAATACACAATGCTCTTCCACACAAAAAAAGTTGAAGGTTGCCCATATCCACATGAGTAAATTGTAACTTGATATCATACCAAATATGCACTATGCTCTACCACACAAAGAAAGTTTAAGGTTGACCACATATTAGAGTAAAAGAATAGAGTGAGAAGGGGTAACGTAGCCAAGTCGCTACAAAAGAGCAAATAGCAATTTGCTAAAAGATAAATAAGGTTCCCTACTATGGATGAAAATGTATAAATAGTAAAATGTTTGTGATTGGGCTACATTCAACTTTCTTCCTTTAGAAGAACATAGTAGAATATACATTTCAAATTCAACAACATAATTATAAAAATTAAATATTATATCAAAACAGGGAAAATTCTTTACATAAGTGACCACAAGTTATAAGGACAGACTATATTTAAACTCTATCAAAAAGTTTAAATGTTGGAGTAAAATAGAAAAATCATGTAAAATTTGACATAATTATCGAGTTGAAACTAAAAAAACTGAAACTTTATCAATTGAATATTTTTTTCTTTATTTGTGCTGTTCTAGCCTTAATTGGGATCTAGGTATGATCCTAAAGCCCTGATCCTCCAGGTCTCTAGCAAACGTCTATATACGTCTAAATCCAGCTCTTTTTTATGTGTTTCCTTTCCCACACTTCCTCTCATCCCTCCTTTTAGACGTATTTTTTTACGTCACAAATGACACTTTACATCGCTTCTTTTTGACTTAGATATTTCAAATTTTAAACTTAATCTTATTTACTTAAGTTCTTATATAGTTTAAAATTTAAAATTTGATATATTTTGGATTATTTCTATAAATAATTACACATCTCCACAATGAACGACTTTTGTTTAAGAGTAGCTTAGCTGCTAGTTTGTTTTCACCCCTGCAAAGAAAATGCAAATATTTCTGTCTATTTGCATTTTTAAATCTTTAAGAAAAAATATCTTAGATAATAAAAGCACTGATTCAACATGTTTTATTGTCTTACTCGAGTCTGTAAACAATAAACATTTAGTATTCATAGAGATGTCAAAATAGTACCTAACCGTCTCTGTCATGTCAGACGCATGAAGCTATGTTTTGAACTTTTAAAGTATAACGGGTTTTGAACAGAGAAATTATTAGATAGTAATTCATGAATGGTTAATTTTATATATTTTATTTACAATTTCTCTTTAGAAGGGTGGGTAAATTAAAATACCCCGACAAATACTTAAAAATGAAATGGAATCCATTAAAAAAACGAAAATAAGTAAGATATACAAAACATAGAGTAGATGCCTATTCATAAGAAAATTATATGCCCGAAAAAAACAACCGTCTATCTAAAATAGCTGCCTATTACATCATATTTTTTCAAAATACATTAAATGACTGTATTACCACATAGAGCATAGATTGACGGACCAAGTAAGTAATTTACTAGACGCTCATTGGTATAGGGACTAATCACAAAAATTTTTATCCGTGTGTCTTGAATAGCAGCCAAGAAATTCACCTTTTCTCACACTGTTTCTTACAGACGGACCGAAATTTCGAATTATAGAGTAGCTTCGCTACGATAACAAAGTGAACGATTTGGTCATTAATTAATTTAACAGATATGTAGATAAATTTTGAAAATGTTTTATTATTTCAGGCCTCATCCTTCGATACCCTGGGGATTTACTATTCAAGGTGGAAAAGATGTTGTAAGTAATTTTTATTCCTAATTAAGCTTCTATTTATTTTTTTTTAAAAGCGAAGCTTTTCTATTGTCAAAGAAGGTCGGTCCGTCTGTCCGTCATGGACAGTTAGCTCTTTCCGTGTAACGGTTGGCTCTTTTCGTTAATTCAGACAAGTTAGAATTGACCTATCGACTTCAAACCTAGCTTTTAGATTCCCATAACAGTAAGGTACTATTTAATTTTTGAAACCTTTTTGACAACAGTTTGGTTGAGAGATATAATTATCCTATTCATCTGATTTTTGGTATACTGGTTCCGATTACAACAAAGTACAATGGTAATAATAATATAATAAGCGAATCATATCTATAATCAAGTCCTAAAAATGTAAGTATGTCCTAAAAGAGTATCCTGTATTTGTTAAGTTTTGCAACAAATTTACTTACAATTTTGTTTCTACTTATACATTTATATTCTGCTTATTTAGCTCTGACACTCTACAATTATTAATGTTTGTTTAACCCTTCGTTTCAGAGCTTCGAATTTATGGATGTACGTTGTCATCCTTGTTTATTCTTAACGACGCTTCTCTATATTTTACTTCTTTTCTTAATCGATAGATAATTGTTGTATTACCCGTACTGTGTATCAAACTTCTTGGTTGAAAAGTATAGGCACTGCCAGTTTGAACCAACCAATCAAGATTTAATAAAGTATTAAAAATTTTTAAGCCAACAAATGAGCTTCCTCCTTTTCTTGAATATTATTGATTGCGCCCCTTGCTTCTAGGGGCTCTGTATTCGAATTTGAAAAAACTAAAGACTATCAATCATCTTAAAATATATAATCTTAGGCTTCCGAAATTGAAGTTCTTACTACATTATATAATAAGATAACAAAATCAAACTTAGTTCTCAATGATCTAACTTATACAATTTATCTTTATTTTCTTTGTTAAATAATTTCGCTACAGTTGAAGGTATTTGTCCTTGTAAGAAGTCAGATTGCAGTTAATTTGTTAGATAATGAGATTTTAGAGAGAAAAAATTTACCTTTAAATTTTCACCTCAACTTTTTAAGTAAAAGTTAATTTTACAGGATATTTCACTGGAATTGAGTAAAAAAATCAATAATAGTTATTTAACGCAGATATCAAAATGCAAAATTATAAAATTAAAACCAGTTTTGTTAGCCCCGAGAAGCCGAAGGCTCTGGCCAACAAAACTGGTATTCATTTTATTATTTTTATTTTAATATTCGTGTAAATTTAGCTGTAGTACGACGATTCAATATGTGATTTTCAGTAAAGCTGAGAATCGGCTCTAATCCAGTGAATATTAATTTGAAGCCATACTGGAAAATACTTTCAGTGCACCCTTGATACTAAAATAGAAACATTTTCTTTGTTGTTTTATTTTTGTTTACAAATTGTCGCAGAGAAATTTAAGAAAAGAATTTAGTGTGAGTGAGTTCAAGAGTGGGGGGAAGTTGAATAGTATTCTGTTTACTTGTGTGGCTTACCTTATATTTAATGGATATGGGCGGGGATGCTGTCCATGACACTTTAATGTCAGGTCCAACAACCCAGAATAACTAAGGGGAGCCAAATCTCTCCTTTTTTGTCCAAACACTCGAGGTATTAGGTTAAGGTTTTTACTTTTTTGGGGAGGTGGGGTTGTCCCACCCCCCTAAAAATGGCCTGAAACCATCACAGGACAAGTAGGTATATTCCCTGAAGAGTAGAACCAAATCAGTTCAGCGGTTATTGAGAACCTAAGCCTCAGACAGACATCGTTCTACTTTGTATTATAGATATAAACAAGGATGACAACATACATAAGTGCCAAAGAATAAAAGAAATCTGATGGGCCGACGGGCATTTAGAATTTTAGAGATACTTGGCTAATACTACTAATAGTACTTGAGATTACTCGCACAAGAGAACTGAAGTAAATTCAAATATCTGTCTGTTGAAAGTGTAGATAAGAAATGTGGCCAATTTTGTCATGGGGTCTTAACATTCTTAATCTATTGTACCCAGGTCGATTTGTTAAATATTTTTGGATTATGCAACAATATTTACTTCTTTGGGATTGTATATATATCTGGGCTCCGCAGCCGCGCCTCAGCCGCGCAAAACTCAAATTTAAACCCACTTGTGGGCAAAAATATTTTTTATAAAAAGATGGATTGTCTGTTTAGAAACAGGTGTAGACATCCAGCTGAATTTTAAAGTTATAATATGACGATTTCACTGAGGCTCACACGCGGCTGACGCGCGGCTGATATATATTAATACTTATATTACTACTGGTCTTTCCTCTATGGGAGAGCTATGGGTTGACCCACCACAATTAATTGTTATTTTCTGATAATCAAAATTTTTTGGGGTTGGCTTAAGTTTTTTTCACATGCCAATTCGATTTATATCATTATGCGAATTTAAAAAAAAATAATCCCCTGAAAATCACTATTTATTTAAAGAGGATATATGAAAACACAACCGTTAATGTTAAAGACAAGCCAAACAAAGGGACAAACGAACATGACACATTTTGGACTGACAAAAAAATTTAGTAGAATCCCGAACCAAAATTTATTTTCTTGCTGAAGAAAATCAATGTATATGCAGACCATATGATAATAAAGGTACAGATACTAGTTTTTTTATGCGGTATGAGGACGGACATGTAAACTAAATTGTAGAAAAAACTTGACTATTAAAAGTCAGAGAAAGAGGGGACAATGTGCTGTTTATTACACTAGTCCTCAAAGTTTCATGTTTACTTTTTTTAATTCGTTAGCTTAACATTTCGAGGACTTTGATTGGTTGATTTAATAAGTTGAGTGATCATACTTTTCAACAACTTATTTTAATCTACAGAAGGGGGTAATTTTGTGTATCATCATTAGGGATGTACAATGTACATTAATTTATCGGCCATTGTCTTATTCCTTTTAGATCCCTGATTAAAAGTTGTGGTTTAGGGCACAACAGTGAAGATAGCAAACGTGAAGCGAGCTACTCCTGCATCCAGAGCTGGTCTTCATAAAATGGATTATTTGATTTCAGTAAGATTTTTAAGCAGCAAAGCTACTCTATAATCAAGGCCTGTATGTAAATCCTTCCTAATCGTATTTAAAGGTTTACTTTCACTCAAACCTTTTTTTGACCACCTAATTAGCCCATCCCCTGAATTCAAATTTAAAAAAAAATATTACAATTATATAACTCTGCGATGGGCCGATAATGTAACTCTTTTTCAACAGGGTACTAGCCTTGCAGAGCTCATTACTTTAACCTAACCTATCATACAATATGCTTTAAAATGCATTTTTTTGTGAAAAAGTTCCATGTGCGATGCGCAAATCTTTTTTTTTTCCTACAAAATATTTTTGCCTTTTTAAAAACTTCTTTTATTATATTCTTAGCACAAGTTTAAGAGACATACATTGTGCTGAAATTACAAAAAAGCACACTATTTAACAAATACGAGCATTAAAGGAAGTCTGTAAGAAATACACCGCCGAAAGACTGCCACAAGTAGACCCAATACCCCAAATTTGAAGGCTTCCTTTAAGTCTCTTCGGTTCCTTTTAGATAAATGGACGAGCAGTATTTAATATGTCTCATGGGGATTGTGTCAGAGATATCAAATCTTGCGGTCAGCATATGATTCTGGAGTGTGAAAGGTAAGATTCAAGGATCTAAAGGGATAAGTCATTGGCCGATAAATTGATATATATCCCCAATGATGATTCAAAAAATTATCCCTTCTTTGGATGGTTAAACTAGCATAATGAACCAAACAATCAAAATTCGATATAGTCCCTCCCTGGGTAAGATTAACAATTAAAACAAGTATGACAACATTTATAATGAGCGAAGCTAATAATTCAAAAAGAATTTGCAAATAAAGCTCTTTATTAGATATTAGAATCTTCAAAGCACAATTCAGCCATCTATCTTATGTGCGAACCGTGAAAATCCATTTCTGTAAAGGAGTCCTCCAAAGCATTGCAGATATTTTGACGAAACAAGAAAATTATGATAATGCAACGTATTCTTTAATGGTGAAAACCAATAACTCTAAGCTTAGTACATTAATATACTGAAAAATAACTGTTTTGTCATATTTATTTAAGTTTTTGTCTGGCAAAATGCTGGCATAAAGTTGGTATAAAATAGTTTTCCTTCAGATAAACCTTCCCTTATCCCGGGGTTACAATAATATTCTATATCAGGGACCTAAAGGGAAAAGACAATGGCCAATAAATTGATGTACAACCCCAATTTTGATACACAAAATTACCCCTTCTGATAATTGCAATTTGTGGTTGAAACGTTTGCGTACTCAACTTAATAAATCAACCAATCAAAATACATTAAAAGTCTCCAAAGTTATTAAGCCAACAAATAAAAAAAAATGTTATTATAAAACTTTGGAGACTCTTGTGATAAAAAGCCCTTTTTCCATCATCTCTATTTCTACAAATAAATTTTAGAGGTGATCATATTGTACCAAGCTTTGAAGAAATATTTCCTGGGCTGCGAGGTGATGATGATTTAGAACATTGCAAAAGAAAGAAATTTATTGGAGATGATTATTATGAAAATGCAATGCAGGTCTAGAAATAGTTTATTCATAATATTTTGTTTACATACTCTATTCTTTATGTTTCTGGTCAGTTTGTACAAATTAAAAAAAAAGATTTCAGAAGAGAAAAAAAAGAAAATAAATGTAATCCAATAAATAAAAGTAATATGATGAAGTCTGTTTGTATATCCTTATAATAAAGTAACAGGATGTCTGTTTGTCTGTCTGTATGTCTGTTTGTTTGTCTGTTTGTGTGTACCGATTACCGAAGGATCTCGCTAACCGCTGAACCGATCGGGTTCTCCTTAACAGGGTAGCTTCTCATAGGTCCCGGGAAGGTTTATAACTATTTTGGGAGAGGGTAGAGGATAGGATCGCAGCCGCTGGTAACAAATAATTTAATAAAGTGAAATTTTGTTTTTGTGATTTTCTTTGGAAATGTTTAATTTCAGAACCATGGTCTGGGCCACCTGCCCCAACCTGACAACTTTACAACTGTTGGTAACAACTTGGGCATTGAGATCAACCAGTACAACTGCCCTATAGAGGTTACACAATTTTTTTCCAACAAATCTACTTACAATTTTGTTTAGACTTATGCATTAATATTCTGCTTATACATTTGTAACACTCTACAAGTTTTAATGTCCGTTTGTCCTAACATTTCAGAGCTTTGCTTTTATGGATGTTGTCATCCTTGTTCAAGGATACCATATAAGGCTCATTAAGAAAATACTTTATGGTTACTTTTCGGTTCGCCAGATCCAATTTGCTGTATAATCTATAGATACCAAGAAAATGATGCCAAATTCAATAGATAATTATTTTTCGAAGCGTCTTAAAATAATTTTTACTTACCATAAAATATTTTAATTTTATGATAAAAACTGATTATGAAGTGCTTGATTATGATTTGATTAATAATACTTTTTGTTTGTAATTTTAGGCTTATAGCACAAATACTATTGATGAAATGAAAGATATGAAAGAAAAAGGTGGTCTTGAATTGGCAGGTATAAAAATAATTTAATTTCTAAGTTCTTCATATATGTTAGTATGCACAAGAAATTTATAGAAAAGTATTTTTTGCATATAGATTCATCCAATAAACATCAAGGCGTTTGAAACAGCGGAAAGTGTCATGTGTGATGTCATAAAAATACGTCTAAAAAGGAAGGATGAGAGAAGAAGCGGTAAATGAAACCCCTAAAAAAGAGATTATTATGACGTCACACATGACACTTTCCGCTAGCCCAAATTCAGTGATTGATATTGTTGTTAATATGTAGGACGTCTACCAGAACACAAACCCAAAGATAGATTCAAATTTGATCCCAGCAAGAGTAACGCGTATAAGGTAACTTAACTGGCCACGAAGAATTTACCCGCAGTAAAACCATTTTGGGGTATATTCTCTTTCGTGAAATCGCCTCTAAAGGGGCGTTTTGTCGTATTTTCTCAGTAGTTTTTCTCCTATTTCTATTCTTTGCGGGGCAATCACCTAACCTAAAATAACCTATCAAAATCTACTGTGAAAATACGATGAAACGCCCCTTAAGAGGCGATGTAACGCAAGAATCTATACCCCTATTTTGTTAAATTTATTAAAACTGTTTGGTGCATGTTAAATTATTATTTTTTAAAGGTTATTCAACAAGACGAAGGAGGACGATCATCTTAAAAGCTCAATACAAATTCAATTTTGTTTAAATAACATATCACATCTGATTAACAATTGTAATCTAATAAATTTTTGTATATAACATTTTTTTCTTGTAAAATTATATTCTATTTTGATCATACAAACAAATAATACATATCATTTCTGTAAATATTCATTAATAAAGTTTTAATTTTTTGTTGTGTAATTTTGATTAGCGACGCTACTTTACAATTCGTCTATTAATCCATAAGAAATGTGATTTTCCGATTTCTGTTGGTAATGTTGTAGGGGATATTTAATGTGATAAATTCAATTAACTTGGCTGCTCGGAAAGATAGAATGCTGAAACACAATGAAAAGAATCTCATAACCACTGAACATATAAAAGTATAATCATTCGGTCCGTCAGTCAAAATCAAATTAAGCGCGCACGCTCTTATTCTTTATCTATGAAAAAAATTAGATAGATTGCATGGGAAAAAATGATAGAGGTTGACATACCCCAAATTATGATAGACAAAAGTAATCAACAAAATTATGTAGATGAAAATTATTGTTTTTATTTATTTTGTAGTTGTATTGTATATTTTTTACCAGCTATTCAAGATATAAACAAGTCCCAACTATTAAACCAACGAATAAGAGAACGTAAGTATTATTTTCAATTCGATTTTCCTTTCCTAACTAAAAATATTAAAATCCTTATTCAAAAAGGGTCGAGCGCGATCCTGAAATTAATGCCGCGTAAAAATAACAAAAATACTCTATCCAATAGGAGGCTCACACGCCAAGAAATCCTCCAATCACATTAATACAAATTAAAACATTCAAGCAGACAACAAATCATTGTATACAATTTCAATTTTTAGTAAAATTATCAAGTTTTAAACTTAAAAAAAGTTATTTCGTTTGTATAATTGTGCTTCATATATTTGTGATATTGAAAAGTATCTAATATTTATTAATTAATTATGTTTTTAGTACCTAGTTTAAAATATGAATATATTGTGTTAGATTTCTATCTAACCTATTTTATATAGTTTTACACGTACATTCACCTATTTCTCGTTTCCATAACGATTGCAGCTAATTTTTATTGTTATTTTGAAATGGTCTTTCCCTTTTTCAAGCTTATTTTTTGTCTTTAAGTTTATCTTCAAGATATTTTAAATTCTAGATTGGAATTTTTCATTGCACTACACGATAAGACAAACAAACATGTATATATTTTTACACTTCAAATAAGAAAATTTTGGGAGATCAGATCAATATTATTAATGTTTTATATCTCATGGTTGTTCTTTTAGCATTTTTTCGTATTTACCTTTAATTCTATTAATAATTATGTTTTCATATGGATTTCAGAATGAAATAATTGCAATTAAGAAAATGGCAGAAATTATGAAAGAAAAATTACAGGCTGCAATTAAAGCAACGCCAAAGAATAGTAAACCTGTAGATGAAGAGGAATTGTTCAGAGTAAGAATAATATTCTTCTATTTCGAATTATTGTTTTGATTGCAATATTATGATTTATTTTTCGGGGACAACTTTCTATAGCACATTAAGTATTTCACATTTTTTAAGTAAACATGCATGTAACCTGTTTTTAATTTAGCGGCAATAAATCTGAGACGTAATGGAATAATTGTCATCTTAATCATAATTTGACTATTAAACAACTCAAAATGTTTGCTAAAAAGACACTAAAATCCATTGCATTAGCATTGCCATTGATCTCTTCTTTGTAGAGCATACCTAGGCCACGTACTAAGGTTCTCCAAACTAAAATCCATTGCATTTTCATTAATTTCTTTTACTATTTTTTACTATATTTAAAAGTTAAAACTGCCATTAAAAAGAAACAGGAGAAATTTAATGAACCAAAAAATTAGCCACCTATGATATATTTTTGTTTTAGGAGGAATATTTAGCTTTAACTGATAATTTGCCGAAGAATGAAGGAACCTACAAAATAATACCAACATTTTACAAACCTTTACCCAAAGAAGAGGATATTTTGCAGCAAAAATTAAGGTAAATGAAATATGACTTAGATTATATTCTAACTTGAAGATATGACAATGATGTATTGTATTTACTCCAAACATTTTAGTTCAACAATTTCAAAATCCTTATAATAAAGTAACAGGATGTCTGTGTGTGTGTGTTTTTATGTTTTTAGTTTACCGAAGGATCTCGCTAACTGCTGAACCGATCGGGTTCTTCTTAACAGGGTAGCTTCTCATAGGTCCCGGGAAGGTTTATAACTATTTTGGGAGAGGGTACCACACCCTCCCTAGAGAAATCGACAAAAACAAAAAATAATTAAAAAACGCCGACTTGAAGACATTTTTCCAATTTGCTAAAAACATACCTAACTAACACCATCTATCGGCCAAAAAATTATTTTTGGTAAATAGGTAGCTGATTTTAAAAGTGATTGAAAAGAAACAATTTTACGTGTCCCTAGAGGCCTCTAGGGGCGTAGTACTAGTCGCTAGTATATTAATATATCAATATCTTTAAAATGTTAGTCAGATAATTATGTACACCCTTTACCCATGAATATTATTTTTGAAATGTGTTTTTTAATACTCTGCTCACTTTTAGGGAGGAGGCAAGAGCCCATTTTCTTCAGAGAAGGTCACGTAACTTACTTGACAACACTGAACTTAAAGAACTCTGGGGACTTTTAGATACTCATTCAACCCCTCCCTTGGTTGGAGAAGAACAGATGTTGAGCTACACGCAGTTCAAAGCTGTGTCGAGGCTTGTGAGTGAAAAATGTTCTCAGTATTTTACACCGACATTATTTGCCAAGCTTCAGCAAGGAGACAGAATGGGAAGAATCTCTATCATGGCATTGTTTAATTATGTCATGAGGAAGGTTTGGCTGCATCAAACACGAGTCGGACTTAGTTTGTATGACGTCACGGGACAAGGATTCTTGCGGGAGACCGATTTAGAAAACTATATATTAGAGTTAATTGAGACTCTACCACAATTAGATGGGTTAGAAAAATCTTTTCATTCTTTTTATGTTTGTACAGCGGCAAGAAAGTTTTTCTTCTTTCTAGACTCCTTGCGCACTGGTAAAATTAGAATTCAAGATGTGTTGGCTTGCTCCTTTCTCGATGATTTACTTGAGCTTCGTGACACAGATCTCCCCAAGGATGCGCAGGATTCAAACTGGTTTTCTGCTCCATCAGCTCTTCGTGTCTATGGCCAATACTTGAATCTTGACACTGATCATAATGGTATGCTGAGCAAAAAGGAGTTAATGAAATATGGAACAGGTACACTGACTCCTGTGTTTGTTGAGAGAGTATTTCAAGAATGCCTTACTTATGAGGGGGAAATGGATTATAAAACTTATCTAGAATTTGTTCTTGCAATGGAAAATAAAAAAGAACCACAATCCATACAATATCTATTTAGAATATTAGATGTTCGCCATGAAGGCTTCTTGTCTGTTTATTCCCTGAACTACTTTTTCCGAGCTATCCAACAGCAAATGCGGGAACATAATCAAGAACCTGTTCTATTTCACGATGTCAAGGATGAAATATTTGACATGGTGAAGCCACAGGATCCTTTAAAGATTACTATGGCCGATTTGGTCCGCAGTGGTCATGGGGACACTGTTATTTCAATATTAACTGATCTGAATGGATTCTGGAGTTATGAGAACAGGGAGGTACTGGTGGTGGATCCTGGTGACGGAGGCGAGGAAACTTGACACCAACATGATGATGCTCAAGACACAGAAGAAGGGTTTATCATTTAGGCCGGAATTTAAAGATCATATAAAAAACACTGTAATCCGACAACCATATAGATTATTCATCACATCGTATCATAGACAGCTATCCGTGGATATTAAAATGAAAAATTTTAAGATTAAAAAAAGTATTTCTGTTTTAAGTTTTTTTATTTTAATGTTCGTGAAAAATAGTCTGTAATACGATGTTAAACATTATTTTTCAGTATGGCTAAGACCTGGTTCTAATCCAGCGGATGTTAATCGGTTTCGATGCCATACTGGAATGAAAGTTATTGATTTTTTATATTGTTACACCTTTTGTATTAAATCTACACATGTACCTGTCCAGAAAAAAAAACAAAGATCTCATTCAGACCACGAAATCACAAATCTTTACTGTAATACTAAATTATTAGTTGCCATAAATACATTCGTTTCAGATAGTCATAATGTATATTAGTCTGATATCAGTATTAAGTTTCATTCTTCCTTTTGTTCAAAGCAGGTAAAATTTTTTTCTTTTTAAACCACTAAAATAAAATACCTACATAACATGTGTAATGTATTCATTAATCGTTATATTATTTTCTGAAGGATGATTCTTTATTTAAGAATAAACGACTCTGCTAACTAAAAATTTTGGAACAATACGCTCATATTTTGAGAATAAATATTAAAAAAGACGTCGCATTTACATAATATTCCTTAATTGTTTATTCCAAAGAAATAATACTTATCTTATTAGAAGGTTTCTAATATCTTTAACTCAAAAATCTTGCAGGTTTTTTTCAAAGTCTAAATTAACGTGTGTTTAAAGGATGTACGCAAGTTTGTCAAAAAAATATGTAAAAATTTAAACTTGTATTTAGGGAAGGAAGAGATGTTAGCTGTGGAAGTGTTATTAAATTATTGAACCTGGCACATAAAGTTAGATTACACAGTCATGATGTTAAATATGGATCCGGGTCAGGACAACAATCAGTCACGGGTGTCAGCACCTCTGTAAGTATCTACCTAAATCGTTCAAGTTAATTTTGGGAGTTAAAACAAGGCAGATGTACTAGTAACCTTTTCAGTAGGAGCATTTTAGACTTTGTTACAGTCAAAAAATTCTTTTTGGGAAAGACTAAACCATCACACACCCCTGTTGGGGATAATCTAGATTAAAAGAAAAAGTGGAATAAAAAATGAAAAAATATGAAACTTCCTTGTTTTGATCAGGTTAGAAATACTTAAAGTAAAAAATCTTTTTCATTCTATTTACTGAGATTTTAGTTTTTCTTTTAGTTGAAAGTTCATTATTTTATATTAAATGATCAACAATTTATTTACACGGTGTTTCAGAAAAAACTGCGTTTTTCGTTTTTCTGACACTACAAGAACGGATACAGAAAAAACAATTATATGTCCTTATTCTCTGTAAAAAAGTACATCAAATTTATAAAAGGTGTTTTTCATTATCTCTAAAAATACGGCCTCTATGATAGGTACATAGTTTCCAAAAATGCTTTATGTGAAAAATGTTGTGCAAGAAAAATTAAAATAACTCTTTTATTATGTATAAAAAAAATCGTAGAATTTCCATATTGATTTAGAAAAAGGTATAAGAAAAGTACCTTAATGAGTTTTAAAGGTGAAATGCTTTTTAGCTCCTCACAAAAGCATTTTTAAGAAACTGCAATTTGTCATTTTTCACATTTCTTGATTGTGATGCATTTGCAGTAAAAGAATCTTCTTTAAAACGTAGGTTATAGTAAAAAAAAAAATCTCCTTTTTATTTGACAAAAAATCTCTAAAGACAAAAAAGTTATTGAAGTTTGGATTTTTTTATTAAAGCATTTAATTACAAATTATGGATAAATTATGAGTTTATATCTTAACCTGTCAATCAAATTAAAGGATTATAGGAATAAATGAGGGGTGGGGATTTACGAACATGAGCAATTTTTAAGGTCATGTTTCTTAAGTATACAAAAGAAAAACTGAATATTTGTTTTCTGTGAGGGAATTTTAAATGAAATAGTTAGTGTAATTGGTAGAAAATTGTGTTGGCCGTATTAAGATGTTGTTTTCAAGTGAATAAAATTTTGAAAACCAACATTAAGGCACAAAATTCTACCAGAAAAAAGCATCATACGCATGTTCTGAAATATTTATGCTTTAAAATGCGCCGTTATTTTCAGAGATATTAAAAAACACCTGTAACAATTTTGATGCATATTTTTATAGAGAATATTGACATATAATTATTTTTTTGTACTCCTAATGGTTGTTTCCCAAATTTGGAAAACGCAGTTTTTTTGAAACGCCCTGATTTTTTGTAGGAGGACGTTAACAGTCATTGGGTAGTGAAGGGAGTGAATGAGAAAGAGGTGTGTTCTCGTGGGGAGCCTATAGAATGTGGAGAAAAAATTAGACTAGAACATTTAACAACCAAGAAAAATCTTCACTCACACCATTTCTCAAGTCCGTTGTCCAGTGACCAGGTAAGGTCCTTCAACTCAGGGATCTAAAGGGATAAGACAAATGCTGATAAATTGATGTACTTTCCTTAAGGTGTTAGACAAAATTACCATTTTATAGAGTACAATTAGTGGTTTATACGTTTAGACACTCAACTTAATGAACAATCAAATCAAAATTACATAAACTTCCAAAGTTGTCAAGCCAGCGAATTAGAAAATGTTGTTACAAAACTTTTAAGACTAGTGTAATAAACAACCCAATGTCTCTTCTCTGACTCTCCCTGCCTTCAACTTATTATATATGTTCAATCATATATTTGACTATCATTCTGTCATAAATGCTTACAAAACAGACCATTTTCGACCTGAGATACTCATTTAGGTTGTTTACAAACAAAAGTAGTCATTTGAAAAATCTTTCTATTTTAAGGAAAATTGAAATACTAAAAAATAGACCTACCAAGGATTACCCATGCAAAATTTCAGATCGAAATTCGAATTTTAAGTGCCATTTATACATTGATTACGGGATGGTTGTATTAACCCCCCTCCCTTTATGAAAATACAACAAATATGCAATTTACGGTGTTAACTTTTAAATTCACGAATGTCATAGAACTAAAAATACTTTTAAAACTTTTCTCTTATTTTTAAAGTTTGATTCAGTTAATGAGAGGTCTGTTTTGTAGGCATTTTTGATATAGTTATGGTCAAAAACATGATTGAACCTATGTTAAATCAACTGTCCTTAGCAAAAAGAGAACAATAAGAAAGCTCGACAATGAAAGACAATAAGTTACCCTTCCCAGCAAGATATATATCGCCATAGAGTCGCCTTCGAGATCGTGCAATATATGTACCGAGTCCTATGCTACCTCGAAACCCATTCGCCATGAATTAACACCTAATTTTTTGGCGATAAACGTTGGAAAATCGGCCTTTCAAGCAAAAGGTAGCATGCGAGTTCGCCATCGATATCGTAGCAGAGTATGAAGCGAAGTCGCACAATAGTAGCATAAATTAAAAGAGAGAGAGAGAGTGATTAAGAGGATAAAAATAGAAAAAGTGAGAAATAAGAGCTGAGAGGCTTTTATACTTTAGAAAGAACCGAATAGAGAGCAGCATTATGCTACGATATCGATGGCGAACTCGCATGCTACCTTTTGCTTGAAAGGCCGATTTTCCAACGTTTATCACCAAAATATTAGGTGGTAATTCACAAGCTACCATTTGAGATATCGAACAACGTAGCATGCTACCTTTTTTTAAGTTTAGCTGGGTATCTGTTTGTCTGTACTGAAGGATCTCGCTAACCGCTGAATCGATCGGTTTCTCCTTTACAGGGTAGCTTCTCATAGGTCCTGGGAAGGTTTATAACTCCTCAAGTTATTAAGGATTGAAATAGTATATTTTTACAGGAAGTTTCATGCTTTGGCGACGGTGGTGTCGGCGATTCTGGTGACATCTGGAAGGTTATGTGCGAGGGACAATTTTGGAACAGGGACGACAAGGTCATGCTGAAGCATCAGGACACAGGAGCTTACCTGGCAACCAGTGGTCAAACATTTGGCCGGCCCATCAGCGGCCAGTACGAAATTGTCGGACGGTTCGGACCTGACGCTTACACTGACTGGAGGGTTCAGGAGGGGATCTACATCCACAAGTCTGATTTCAACCCCATTAAATCTTCTGGATCTCATGACGAGTTGTGAAAAGTTTACATGGGAGTCTTACCATAATTCAATACTTGCAAGACATTAAATGACTCAATATTGTGAATATTTTTGCCCTGTCTTCATCTCAAAACATTTTCAAGTAATCTAGTGTCCTGTTGTGTTGTTTACCTATCTTTTAATAATTTTGATATTCTTCCTGAAAGATATTAGGTTTTTCTTTCTTTGATAGTATTTTTTTTTATTTCAAGGGAATATTTTTTTGATAATTGAAATACCTAAGGGAATTAGTTTAGAGGGAGTTTTATTTCAAGTTTCTAAAGGAAATAATATTTCAAACTAAATTGCACTAAATAGCTGTGATATCACTAATATTAATTTTGTTATTTAAGTTAGCTCTTATAATTTTATTAGTTTACAAGAGCTGAAGTTTGTTTTGTTCATAATACATGTCTGTTAATTAAATAGTTGTATGTTGATTTTAATATTTCATGTAGTAATAGTCATTTATCGCATCGTATTATAGACAGCTTTCCACAGATATTAAAATGAAAAGTTGTAAGATTAAACCAGCCTTGTTAGCTCCGAGAGGCCGAATGCCTTGTCTAACAAATCTGGTATTGTTTTTATGATTTTTATTATAATATTCAAGGGAAATTGTCTGTAACTCGATGCTATACTTGGTTTTTCAGTATGGCTGATTACGGGTTCTAATCCACTGGATAGTAATCGGGTTTGAAACTTTACTTGAAAATGATATTATTTGTTTTAAGTTAGTTTATTTTCATTGGTAATAACAATAAGACAAATTTTAGAAGATTTATTTAAGTGTCTTTATTAGAGTTTAGGGGATTTTTCTCATCTAGAATGTTAATATGATAGAATAAGTAAAATGGAGAAAAAAACTGGCATACCAAAGGATTTTTAACGATCTTATTTTCTTGATATGATTTAACTTTATCTGCCTCATATTCAAGTGTAATCCTAATTTAAATGAAGTAATTATTGTTTGTTTGTCCGCTAAGATCTCATAAACCATCTACTCGGGTAGAAATACCATTGACAGTTTTGTGAAATACACTGTCTGCTAAGAAGAAGAAAAATACCCCCCCCCCCCCCAAAAAAAAAAAATAAGGTCTACGTTACAAATATCAAATGTGGGGAATACCCCATACCACACTCCAACTAGGGTCGAAGTCAGAAATTCTATAAATGGAAACTTTAGGGAGACATTACCAAAAACATGAATTTATAATAAATATTACTAGTTTGAATTAGTGTAATGAAGTTGCGCACATGAATATGAAACCTTACTATAAAGTAAAAATACGGCCTTTGAAAACACAAATTTTTGGGAAAAAAAAACATATAATATAAACTAGGTCGTCGACATTAAATTTTATTAGCCACGATTGAGGTGTTCTTCTAGCTTTACGTCTTTAAACTTTTGATTATTAGAACCTTCTATACTAAGTCGACGACTTGATGAAATAATTAAAAAAATACGGCTTTATGAAGTTCTAGTGTACACTTTCTGTAAGCAAAGGGGGAGAGAGAAAACAACCTGCCACGTAAACTTTCATCAGAAAATTTAATTTTAATTTAATGACATTTTAAGTGATTTTATTCAATGTTTTATTTCAAAATGCATTATAACTATTTGAATAGACTATAATTTAATATTAAAAACTACTTTTATATTGTTTATCAAGGCAAATCTTTAAAAAATAGTTTTTCTTAGTAGATGTAAAACAATAATAAAATTATTTAATTTTAAATATAAACTATCTTAATGTACGTACAAAATACATATTTTTAACTTACTTCTAAAAAATGTAATGTCAATTTGCAGTGATATGCTCGTTAAATAAACTTTTACTGTTCACTCAGGAAATTAATTTTAATTGTATTTGGCTCTAGGGCTAGAGACATTGAATCGTATGTGTCTGTTCCCTTTCTTCAATTTTGTCAATCAGTAATTCTTAATAGTTATGTATCGCATCGTCGCGTATTATATATAGTAAAATGTAAAATTAAAACTAAGCTTGCAATGCATTTTATTTTTATTTCATTGTTCGTAGAAAATTGTCTATATTACGAAACGTTACTATTATTCAGTTAGGCTCAGAAGAACAGGTTCAATCGTTTTAAACCCATACTTGAAAGTTTATAATCTTTTTTTACAATGTTATGTAATTGGATATAAAAATTTCAGACTTAGCATGCCGTTGAAATTAGACATTAAACGGAGGCTGACCGCCAGGTCGGACAGGGTCAAGTCCTGTGACCTGCACCCAACCGAGCCATGGATGCTGGTCTCGCTGTACAACGGCAACGTGCACATCTGGAACCACGAGTCACAGCAGCTGGTCAAGTCCTTCGAGGTTTGCGACTTGCCAGTCAGGGCCTCGGTGTTTGTGCCCAGGAAGAACTGGGTCGTCACTGGATCAGATGATATGCAGGTAGTGTTTTAATTCTTGTCATTTATAATTGCATTGTTTTTAAGTTTTGACATTTTATTAGTCTTTCTTTCCATTTTCTTTTAAGACTTAAATGAATTCGGACATAAACATAGTTTTTACCAATATTTTTTTAAATGCGTTAAAATTGATAGAATAGAATTTATTTACATTGATCACTTGGTGCTTTAATTAACTAATTTTAAAGAAAATATTTGAAACCCTTTCTTAGTGTGTGGCACTTAAAATACCTTAATTTATCACTTTTTATTACCTAATGTATCTATTAACATAAAACACATGGAAAAAGGTTTTAAAATCAACGGACAGGGGTGTATATTCTGCACAAGATTTATTTTTTTCCCCTGCTACAAAATTTTTAATTTCCCCCCCCCCCCCCCTAGTTTTTTCTCACCAAGTAGGGGGGAAAATGGAAAAATATTTAAAGAACTCTATATTTTATTTATTTTATCCCTCCTATCACACATTTTTTTAGTTTTTTTTCACCAAGGAGGGGAGGGAAATGGAAAAATTGTTTTCAGTTTTCTTAATTTTTACATTTTTTTCCCCTCCAACCACTTATTTTTTATCCCCCCCCCCCCCTGAGCAGGGGATCCCATGTAGAATATACACCCCTGTCAACGGACAATCGGTAAAACAGATACTGACAAAAAAATGTGTGATTGTAGCTGATATTTTGAATATCTGTTTGTATAACGCTTTCTAGTATTGTTTATAAATGTAATCAACACTTTGCTTTATGTATTTTACAGTATATCCCTCTACCTTTACTATTAAAATAACAGAGTTTTCATCAACTATTAACAAACTTTTTGCAGGTGCGAGTATTCAATTACAATACATTAGAAAGATTGCACGCCTTTGACGCCCACAGTGATTATGTGAGATCTATTGCAGTTCATCCTACACAACCTTTTCTTCTTACAAGCAGCGGTAAGAGTTCCTTTAAAAATGTTTACAATTCAACTAAATGTTTTGCCCCGTTTTAAGATGCAAGTCCATTTAATGAATTTTAAGTTGCTTCTAAATATACTTGAATTAATACCGTTACCTTCTTTGGCCACAATTTATACTTTTAAACATTCTATTTAATGAAAATGATATCCTAGAAAAATTATGGTAACAATATTATTTTTTGTATAGATGATATGCTGATAAAACTGTGGAACTGGGAGAAGGGATGGATTTGTCAGCAAGTATTTGAGGGACACACTCACTATGTAATGGAGGTCAGAATCAACCCCAAAGATAACAACACCTTTGCCTCTGCTTCCCTGGATAAAACAGTTAAAGTTTGGCAGCTGGGATCTGCTACACCCAATTTTACCCTGGAAGGACACGAGAAGGGTGTCAACTGCGTTGATTATTACCACGGTGGTGACAAGCCCTACCTTATTTCTGGAGCAGACGATCGTCAGGTGAGGATCTGGGACTACCAAAACAAGACCTGCGTTCAGACGCTTGAGGGTCATGCCCAGAATATTGCTGCTGTGTCCTTCCACCCTGAGCTCCCTATTATCATCACTGGTTCCGAGGATGGAACAGTAAAGATATGGCATGCAAACACCTATAGACTCGAAACAACACTCAACTATGGCTTGGAGCGTGTTTGGTCCATCGGCTGCTTGAGAGGATCTAATAATATTGCGCTCGGATATGATGAGGGAGCTATTCTAATCAAGCTTGGTCGTGAAGAACCAGCTATGTCCATGGACTCTAGCGGAAAGATTATCTGGGCTAGACACAGTGAGTTGCAACAGGCCAGCCTGAAGGCCCTGGACAGGGAGGAAATTAAGGATGGCGAACGGTTGCCACTGCAGGTTAAGGATATGGGAAGCTGTGAGGTATTCCCACAGACTGTGCAACACAATCCAAATGGACGATTTGTAGTCGTGTGCGGAGATGGGGAATACATAATCTACACGGCTATGGCTCTCAGAAACAAATCTTTCGGATCTGCCCTAGAATTTGTCTGGGCTGCAGATTCGTCCGAGTATGCTGTTAGGGAATCCTCTTCAACTATCAAATTTTTCAAGAATTTCAAGGAGAAGAAATCATTTAAGCCAGAGTTTGGTGCTGAAGGTATCTTTGGTGGTCAACTGTTGGGCGTCAAGTCCGTGTCGGGTCTGGCTTTCTATGATTGGGAAAATCAGGTAGGTGTTCTTTACATTCAAATTATAAATCATTATTCAATATAATTCCTAATTATTTGTTGTTGAAACAAGTACCTATTAAAGTTAACAAAATTTTCAAAGCATTTATCACAAGAGAATCCAGTAACATATATCACTATCATAGTCGTTTTAATTAGACTTGTTACAAAGAAACTACCTAATCCTTTTATAGGTATGCTATTTAAGAATTAAGAAAATCGAGAAAATTTACATATAGAGTCTATTGTACGCTTTTAGTAACGTTTTTAATTTGTTTGTACACTGTAGGACCTTGTACGTCGGATTGAAATCCAGCCCAAAGCAATCTACTGGTCCGAGAATGGGGAGTTGTGCTGCATCGCCACCGAGGAGAGCTACTTTGTCCTTAAGTACAACAGCGAAATGGTTGTTGCTGCTGCTGACAACAAGGACAGAATTACAGAAGATGGTATAGAGGACGCTTTCGACGTTCTTGGAGAGGTTAATGAATGCGTTAAGACTGGTCTGTGGGTGGGAGACTGTTTTATTTACACCAACAGTGTTAATAGGCTCAACTACTATGTTGGTGGAGAGATTGTTACAGTTTCTCATCTGGATAGGTATAATCTTTGTTATTACTTACCTACTCTCCGACTTTATGCATTGTGTAAACGTATCTATTATTGCATAACCTTATTTCTTATTCTGATTTATAAAGTGATGACGGGTAAGAAAATTCCATGACGCAAATGAGTACAAAAGATACGCAAATTTTGATCTCAATTTTATGTTTTTTTAAAATTCAATATATAATAATAGCTATTAAACAATTTTCAAGCATAACTTTTATCTTATCAGGCTAACAATTAAATAAGAAAATATGTTTACCATATGCAATTCGTGATCAAACACCTAATTGAAAAAAAAATGCAAGACTTAGCTTTTATTTTAAGAAAGACTAGGGGCCACGCCCACTAGAAGCCTCTAGGTGTTCTTAAGGTGGGAGGGGAATAAGTCAACCGCCCTTCTACTTTTAATTTGAGTTTTAATAAGGAATATTAAAAAAAATTGGGGGGGGGGGGTGGATTTTAAATTGGGAAGGTTTAGATACGCTCTCTCAAATTAGTTAAAAACCTTCCCTGTACCTAAAAAAAGCTTAATTGCACTGGAAAACCAAACAGATGTAATTTTTTATAAAAATGAAAAATTGGCGCATTTGTATAAACACTCGTAGACTATCAATATTACGCATATAAAGGGGGAACGAAAAAGAGAGGGGGGGGGGGGAGAACAAGTTTTAAAAATTCCTAAATATATAATAACCCAATCTTCCTTCATCTTATAAAGCGTTAAAGTGGAAAAGTGGATCGTTCTTTTAATAACCCTTGCCATATACTATGTTAATAATGTTAACATTGCCATATATTAAGAATTCTTAATGAAATACTATATTTAATTTTTTTTTGTATCTTAGGACAATGTATCTCCTTGGCTATATTCCTACCGACAGCCGACTTTATCTGGGCGACAAGGAACTGAATGTTGTAAGCTTCCAGCTTCTACTCTCCGTATTGGAATACCAGACTGCAGTCATGCGTCGCGACTTTGAAACGGCAGACAAAGTTTTGCCAACAGTTCCCAAAGATCAGAGAACCCGAGTTGCCCACTTTTTGGAAAAGCAAGGATTCAAGAAGCAAGCCCTTATGGTGTCCATGGACCCTGAACACAAGTTTGACTTGGCCATCCAGTTGGGAGACCTGACCTCTGCCACCCAGTTGGCCAAGGAGTCTGGCTCTGAGCAGAAATGGAAACAGCTGGCGGAGTTGGCCACAAGCAAGGCTGACTTCCAGCTGGCGCAGCAGTGTTTGCACGAGGCTCAGGATTTTGGTGGCCTGCTGCTGCTGGCCACCGCATCAGGAAACGCCGAAATGGTTGAGAAACTTGGAAGTTCTTCACAGGATACTGGAAAGAATAATGTTTCTTTCCTTTCTTTCTTTATCCTTGGCAACCTAGAGAAATGCCTGGAAATTCTCATTGAATCAAATAGAATACCAGAGGCAGCGTTTTTTGCCAGGTACATTTTAAATCTTAATTTTAAAAAAAATGCGGGTAAAAAAATATTTGGAAATGGTGTTTTTTTTAACTTGACTCAAATAAATCAAAGATATGAATTTTTATGGTGCAGTCGTTTCATACTTATTTAGGTAAATAATAATATTTGAATACATTACTTTTTAAGTTGTATGAATTACAATTAGGTATACCTATCAATTGTTATTTATTGATATTTTACGAAAACATATATTATCTTTTTGCACGTTTAATGAATAATAATTTTGAATATTTTTAGGACGTATTTGCCGAGTCAAGTGCCGCGCATAGTAGAACTATGGCGCACAGAGCTTGGAAAGGTTTCAGAGAAGGCTGGACAAAGCTTAGCAGATCCTAAGGAGTATTCCAACCTATTCCCAGACTATGCAGCTTCTCTCAAAGCGGAACAAATGTTGAAGAAAGAAAGATCCACAGTTATTCCTGCCAAGGATTATATGGAAATTTTGGTAAGATGTAGACCATTGAATTTTCTTTCAGGAACAACTTTTATCAATTAATTAACTTTTAAGAACAAAACATTACTTTGAAACCAGTTTCTCAACAATTAAATGTTTTCTGAAATATCTATGAATGCAACAAAAATGCAATGCTAGAATTTGCCCTTTTTTAGTGCACGGCATTTTCTCTCTTTTCCTTTATTTCTTGCAGCTGCTACTAGAGTACACTTTTTTCCTTATGCTCAAAATTATATATAATTCAGCCAAATCAAGAACGTAAACCCCTGGTAGAGTTGACAGAGATGGATGATGAAGGAGAGTGCGATGCTTCAAGTAATAATGAGCAGGAAGAAAAAATTCATCCCAAACCCACTTCAGGTACTTACTTACATTCTTTACAATCATATTCAGAAGAGGTTGGGCCGGGTGGAGTGCTACTTTTCCAAATCCAACCTAAAAAAAACATTTTGGAGATCTTAGATTAGACTTATTACCTAGCTGCTTTAATATGAAACTATGAAAACCGGTTTCATCACAAACTATTTTTTTTCTCATTACAATCAATATAACCTAGGTACTAAAATCATAATGTGTTCCTTCAAAAAAAACCTTCTCTAAATCTTAATAAAACAATCTTTTAAAATGAATAGAATCAATTTACAGTCCATGTATGCTAAAGAGTTTAAAAATTAAAAGAATTATTTGGTGAGGATGAAAGTTTTATCGCTATTTTTCACAGAGTTCCATGTTGTTCCAATAATGATAAATTCCAACTGTTTTTTTGGTCTGATTTGGTTTCTAAAAGTAGCATTACCCCCTCCCACTCACCTTTCAACCTCTTGATTTTTACATCATATATCTGAAAAACTTAATATTATTCTGACCGCAAAGGTCGCCTGGACCTTGAAGTCAAAGACGGTTTGGATGGAGCTACTGGTAGTGACTATGACTGGCAATCTGATGATCACCTCAGTGAACAAGATCAAGAGGAGCATAGTGGAGATGTTTTTGAAGATGCTAACAATTCTTCTGTTAATGACGCACAGAAAGATTTAGTTAAACACTTAACAGAAAATCTTGACAAGAAAAATAGTGCTCTACGAAAAGATTCGGTTGCTTCTGATGAGAGCATTTATCAGATTGAATTGGGTGAGCTATGAGAAGTGAACCCTTGCTTTATTTTGTGTGCGCTTTCGATTTGTAGTTGCATTTTCAGGGTTTTTGATAAAAAAGGGAGGAGTAGGTTGCGCTAAAAATCCGTAAAAGTTGTGAGTTTTAAGTTAAAAACAGTAGTAGAACGATAAAAATTTATGTTAACTTAAAAAAAAATTTGTCCATAGTTCTTTTCAATAAGAAATATACTTATTAGTGAATATTACCGTTCTACTACTATTTTTAAGTCTTAAAACTCACACCTTAACGTATTTTTAGCGCAACCTACTACTCCCTTTCTTTTTTTTTGTTTAGGTGATGGATTTTATTATTTTTGTAAAGGAGTTCTGTTAAAAATAGGACTTATAATTACTAATTATCCTCTGAAAAAGCTTCTTTCTTGTATTTTTTCTTATTTATAACGAGATCAGTTGTAGAAAAAATCAAATGTAGCTCTTTGGTATTCAAATTTATGTGCAAAATATGACAGAAAAAAACGGAAATATTTTTAATACACAATCCCTAATATTGAAACCAAAATTATCACAACGTTTTCTCATTCAATTAATTTTTCTTATGTTCAGATGCTGCCGCATCCTCAGTTGGTGATGATCTTGAAGCTGAACTAGAAGCTGATCTGGAAAATATGAAGCTTGAAGATATTGATACTTCTGATGTCAATCTAGATGATGAAGGCCTCCTAGAAGATTAAAAACTTTTATATGATAACTTTTTCAAGTATTTCGTTTTTATAATTTGTGTGCGAAGTCTCATATGCTAAGTAATGGTCACATTTGAACTAAAGTTGAATAATATTTATAGAAAAGTTTCTAGATGAATTAAGAGTTAAAAATATGTCATTTTTTCTATTTATGACAGATAAACACCTTGAAAAAATCCTAAAATTAGAACACATATTGAACCATATGCAGTGCATTTTTATCTTTTTGTACCCATAAAGTGATAATATTTCCCGATGTGAACCTTTTTAAGTTATGTGTGTTGTATTATTATGTTTTTATTATGCTTTATTTATTATTTTTTAATATAAACAATTGTGGTGATATTGATAATTTTGCTATTTAATTTGTTGAGTATTTTAAATATATTTAACTAAATTTTTGTTGGTTTATTCTTGATATAATGTTTAATGTTTATGTATCCGAGATGAAAAGCATTTTAACGTAAAATAGTAATATCAATAGTATTTTATTTGTTAAATTCACTGAGTGAAAGTCTTTGAAACTTAGTTATTTTTTATTGAAATATATTTCGGTGGACATTGCACCAGGGGTGTATATTCTGCATGGGATCCCCGGCTAAGGGGGGGGGAAAAAAAATAAAAAATAAGTGGTTGAAGGGGAAAAAAATGTAAAAATTAAGAAAACTGAAAACATTTTTTCCATTTCCTCCCCTCCTTTGAGAAAAAAACTAAAAAAATGTGTGGTAGGAGGGACAAAATAAATAAAATATAGAGTTCTTTAAATATTTTTTCATTTTCCCCCCTACTTGGAGAGAAAAAACTAGGGGGGGAAAAAAAATAAAAAAATTTGCAGCCGGGGAAAAAAAATAAATCTTGTGCAGAATATACACCCCTGCATTGCACCCTCTTCAGTCTAAATGACATAAATCATATTAATTTAATTTACATATTAAAAGATAGGTAAAAATAAAGAAATTTGTAGAACTATAAAGGCAGGAAATGTTGCTAAAAAAAGAAGAAAATAATATGATCAACCTTGAGTTTAGTTGGATGTTAAAAGTAAACTGAAAGGGATTTTTTAGCAGGAGGCAATAATCAGCAGGGGGGGGGGGGGGTTGTTTAAAAATACATTAAAATACATAAATTTTAATATTTAACATTTTATATGAAAAAACTATTTTCTTTTTTATTATATTATCATTATTGATAGAGTATTTAGAATTAGGTTATGTTGCATAGATATTTAGAAGTCAGTAAAATGTAATATGACGTTTTTGTAAAATTTTGTTAGTGTTAAAGCTACTCTGCAAATGTCTGTATTTTTCAACATTTCGCACAGCTCCAATTAAAAAATGGCGGTTAATTTGTTTCTGTAAACTTTCCCCTTGCCAGTGAGTAACAAGTATAGGAATCACTTTAATAGTCTGTCTGTCAGTAACGCAGTAACAGAGTGATATGGCTGCTGTTTAAATTTTTACTAGCGGCTTCTGGATCCCTAGCATACAAGGTAGAAAGGACAATAAATAGCATAAAACAATCCCAACGCTTTAACTATTATATAAATTATAGAAGTAGAATATACGTGGATATTATGACAGTGGAAAATTGTCAATTTAGGTTGCTAACATGGAACTCGTTTATTTGTCAGTTCGTTTCCCCAGTAGGTAGGGGTTGATTGGGGGTATCGGTATTTTAGCCCTGCTAAACTGATTTAGTTCTCTACTTATGAAAGGTTCATACTGGTTCGCGGTTTGGTATTACTATTAGGATATTTTTTTTAGAGAACATGAAGATTGTTGTAGGATCCAAGTCAGCTTACACCAACAATGAAATAAATTCGGGAAAAAATCACGAAACCTATACGTGTTTTTCAGCTGTCGTTGGGGGGCAACACATTGTAAAATTGACGACATCTCCATTTGCCCCCCAAATATTATTTTATATTTAATTCGCTTGTTGGTTATACCTTGTACCTGGATCCAAGTAATAATATATCCATTTTAATTATAACATATTAATTTTTTTCTCAAGATTTTGATAGCTGCTGAACTGATTTAGTTCTCTACTTAGGAAAGGTTCATACTGGTCCTGGGTTGGTATTAGGATATTTTATTCCCTAGGTGATAGGGGCGTATCCGCTTCTTATAAGACTGAAGTAGTCTAAAACTATTTGAAGCTTTCTGAAATGGAGAAATCAATTGGTTCAGAAAATAACAAGATTTTAACACACAAATAAACTTTCCTACTTTTTATAATACAAACTTGTTTTGTCATTAAAAGTGTTGTTGAAATAGATAAAAAATGAACATTGATAGTAATAAAAAGCCAGTTGTTCTTTCTTGTGGAGACAATGTTTACGTGGCGGTTCCCACTAGTCTGCTAGTCAAGGAGTCTCCAGTATTTAAAGAAATGTTAAGCCCTGCAGAGCTTGAGGTATGTTGGTTGGTTTAAAGATAACTATTAGACCTCTGGTTTAGTTATACTAGAAAAAGGTAAGCCCCTTCAGTGTTATAGCTCATGGCTGAGGTTGGGCATTCAGAAAAAACTACTCCACTCTAATTATTTTAAAAATAAGTGCAGGGGTGGGTTTCTATTCTTGCTAAACAATTTTTATGAAAGCACCATTTTAGCCACGAGCGGTAACTTTGTCATCTATAGAAAAATAGACTTTTTAAATTGCTTTCTCCGACAATCTATTTATCTGCACATCAACCTGTCCAGCTTCACTAAGAACTTGTTCTGGAAGAAAACCTAATAAAAACAGGTTTTTTTATGATTTTATACAGGGTTTCTGATATGTTACAAAACATTTGTTAATAAATATTTCCACTTGTTAGTATATGATTATTTAATTAATTGATTAGATCAACTATTTATCAAGGATAACATTGAGAAGGAGGATAACACAAGCAGGAAGAAGAGAAAGCTCAACTCAAAACTACCAGTTAATGAGTCTGGAGGAAAATCAGGTCCTAGACTTTGAGCTCCATGCATAATTATCTCCACATATTTTTGCAGTTTGACTTTAGAAGCACATGTAATTTAATTTTCTTGTAATACCTTACAAGTGGCTAGTTGAGCAATAATGATCTCTCCCTCCTTAATTTAAAAAAAATTAAATTAAGGGAGTGAAGGAGGTTAGCTTGTTTTCACTACGCCTAACCCTAGGGAGGCTTATAGTTGTGGTGCCATTAGCTACCCAGTACAGAACAAGACCTAACCTTACTTATCTAACCTAAAGTAAGTAATAAACAAACCAACAAAAGACAATTTATATCGAAACAGGGAGAGGAGGGGGGGTTATCAGTGCTCAAGAGGGTGCTTTTTGTGATAGTGCCCATTTACTAGTTTTTGTCCTATCATAGGACAGCTACCTCAAGATAAAAATATTTTGTATGGGATGAAACGTTAGAATGTAATATTTGTCTCAGATTTCTCTTTTGGTTTGACTGTTGTTAAGTGAACTTTAACAGATGACCTTAACTTATTTTTATGTAGCTTTTATTAGCATAATATTCACCATAAATCAAGAAACTAAATTAACCAATCTTTTTCAAGATATAGTTGATTACTATTAATGTATCATTATTTATAATATTTGTCTTTACTATGATACATTACATTTTTTTGTTTTGTTTATTGCCTTTATCTGTCTAACATTTCATAACTAAAATATTTTAGATGATGTTACAGCTGTGCCGGAGATTGTTGATATATGGGGATTCAACAGCAGATCTATTCAAATTCTGTTTGATTGGATTCAGGAATAGATATATATGTAAATAGAAATCAATGACATGTAGTTTTGCATGAAGAATTTTTATTGTTACTTTTCCATAGCGTTGTGCAGCCAGAGCCGCGGAGCCGCCATATTTTGCTGGAGCCGTTATTTTCATCAAAAAACTGCTCCAGGATAGCTAGAATAAGAGATTTTTTATTAATTATAATTTGGTAACTCTGTTGAGTCATGTGCAAATGCCCCTTTTAAGTTTTTAAAGTCTATTCATCGGAGCCGGAGCCGTTATCTTCACAGAAGCCGCATCAAAATAAAATGGCTCCACAACGCAGGAATAAGGTATAACCAACAAGCGAAATAAATATAAAATAATATTTGGTTTGCAAATGGAGAGGTTGTCAATTTTACGATATGTTGCCCCCCAACGACAGCTCAATAACACGTATAGGTTTTGTGATTTTTTCCTGAATCAATTTCGTTATTGGTACTAGCTGTCCGCAACTCTGTTTTTCTTACAATCTTGTTTTCTTGTATTATTATAGCCTTATAACAAAAACAATATAAATTATATATACTTTCCAGGGATATGATGAGCTTCTTGATAACTGTGAGGATATAGACATTCTCATCGACATCCTCAAATTTTCGGTTTTCTATGAAATAAGAAGACCACAGCAAGCAATATATTCAAAGTTTTTCAACTTTAATGTCAACATTGAAAACATTCATGATGTTTTATCTGCTATTCCTCTACTCAAAAAGTACCCTATGTATGCTGATCTGGCTAACACTTTTGAGGTTAAGTGTGTGGTTATTATTGAGACAGAAGGTGGGTTCAATGGAAAAAGTGGAGTTCAGCTAGAGCTTTCTGATGCTCTGGCTAATGTCGTAGGAGGCATGAGAATGTCAAGATTTATTATCATAAAGAGAATTATTTGTTATATTTTGGAGAAAAAGCTGCAAGATACAACAAACAAATTGATGATAAGATGTGATGATAGACTGGCTAAAGTATTCTCTACCAAGATGTTTCGTCTGACTGGTATGGGAAAGTTTCTCAAGAACCACATCTCTGAAAGCAGAGCTTAAGCAATGTCAAAGTGCGTAATCAATAAATATGGAGGGAAAAGTTTGAATAAGTTATTCATTAAATGATTAAACCTTATTTTCCACATAAGTTCTTTCTATATTTAAATATGTAACTAAAAATTAAGCATTTAGTAACTACTAACTACTACAGACTACCTATTAAAGTTTTTTTCTGAACATGACTTCCTTGTTTCCTGTTTACAAAAGAATCAAAAGTTCAAACGTTAGTTTTTTTATTTTATTCTTTACTTGAGTTGATTTTTGAATTTAAACATTTGCAAACTGACATTTTTTTTACTCAAAAATTTTGAAAATATTCTTATAAGAATATAACTTTGTAAAAATTTAAGATTAGAGACATGATAACTGTATCTATATCAAAATCCAATTGTATCTTGTACATAGTAACGTCATTGAATATATATATGATCAATTAGTTATCTCTCAATGATTTTTCTAGATATGTTTTAATTACAAGAAATTCTGTCTCTTTTTTTTTAACAACAGTTCTGTAAATTATTGAATTAAAATTAATAATGCAATTTCAAAATTATTCTTAGTTTTACTGTATTTCTTTATGTGATTTTGACATATAATCTATTTAACATTATCATGAACTAAAACAAATATTCTTCATTTTAAAAAAATATTTTTATAGATATTATTATTCAGAAAATAAAAATGAACTGATAAATTAACGTCCTAAAGAGGTAAAAGTATATATATTATTGTTCAGTCGCCAGCTAATAGGTACTATTTATAAGACAAGGAATAAAAACTGTTAATTATATAAACATACAGTTCTTTCTTTCATAATCCAATTTCTGTAGAATTTGAGAATAGTTATTTCTCGCATCATATAATGAACAGATTTCAGCGTATATAAAATGTACAATTATAGGACTAAAACCATTTTTTGAATCATGTTACTACTAGGTTAAGCGCTTAACCTTATAGTAACATGTTTAACTTCGCTTAACCTAAAGGTAACATGATAAAGGGAGATAAAAAAGGGGGGAAAGGCAGACAATGTAAGTTATATTTTTATTGAAAATACGATTTTTTGTCATTTCTAAAGAACTTCAAAACCCCAAACAACTTCCTTTATCTTCAACTTGTTTTTTGGGTGATTATATAAATTACCTATATAAATTAGTAAGCTTTTTTGTATCTAGAGAAGGATTTTGCTAACCGCTGAACTTATATGGTTCTCCTTTCCAGTGGAGCTTTTTTAGGTCCTGATATTGTTTTAGGCTATTTTATTTCTAATATAAGTCTTGGTGTGGTTTTAGGCTATTTTATATCCTTTATGAGATTTGCCCAAATTGGGGATATTATCGAAAAAAATGCTTAATATTACAACCCTCCTTATAACCCTATACCTTTTCCTAAAAATCATAAAAAAAACATTAATTTTAGGAATGAACTGCACACAATAGGATAGCAGTCTAACTGCATTAAAAATGGGCTGCTTTCTAGTTGTGCTTATAAGAGGTTGTGGCCGGAATTCACTACTGATAAGCCTATTTCCATCTTTGATTATTATTAATTTATAATATTACTAGCGGCTTCGCCCCTAGATGTAAAAAAAAAATTTTCTTTGGTGGGGGGGTGGACATTTTTTTTTTGGGGGGGGGAGGGAGGGTAGTCCAACCCACTATTTTAATTATAGTTTAGGGAGGTTGGGGGTGTCACACCCCCCAAGAAAATAGTTATAAACCTTCCCGGGACCTATGAGAAGCTAACCAATAAAGGAGAACCCGATCGGTCCAGCGGTTAGCGAGATCCTTCGCTACAAACAGACAGACATCGTTCTACTTGTATTATAGATACCATTATAACAAAACGCTTTCAGAAAGTAGTGTAGTGTACACAATACATAATAGAAAGAACCTCTCTACAACACACAACATTCTCTCATATTTTCTTTCTGCTACACAGCTGTAAACATTTACTTTTCTTTCTTGCAAGAATATGAACAACAAGAGCAGTTTTTGTTTTATCAGTCAAGTGTTTTTTTATTGCTATCTAAGAAAATATTTATGCTGATTTATGAAAAAAAAATCTTTTTTAACTTGCATGAGTATGTTTCAATTTTTTGAGTATGTTTTAAAAAATATTTTGATTTGATCATAGAAGTCATAACATATATATGTGTGTGTACTTCATTATTTTAAAGATAATTTTAGATTCGTAGTACTGAAACTGTCATATTTATAACTATTAATTTCTTACTATTGGTGCATAAAACAAAGAAAGGGTTGTCCTTACTAAAATCTGGGTTAGTTAAAGTGCCTCGGGAGCAAGATAATTATTGTAAAATGGCTCACCATATATTGAAAAAATATCTACAGTGGGTTTAACAAAATTCAAGTTGATAATAACACAATATATAAAACTAGCAGCTATGCCTCTACAGACCCGTAAGGCCATTAAAAGTAAGGGAGGGCAGGAGTTGAGCATCCCACTTTCGATATTAGTTATAAAAGGAAAATAATTAAAAAAATTGTAAGGTCACATGCTCTTGGGAGGGTCCTTGTTGCCTCCCCTCAAAAAAGTTGAATGACCCTGCAGGGACCTTTGAGAAACTACACTAAAAATGAACCATATCGATTCAATAGTTAGCGAAACAGACACAGATCCTGTTTCATTTATATAAGGATTGTATTTTTCTTAAATATTTGCAGAGTATGACTGAATAGTTGGTAGAGAAGATGAGTAGCCAACGAGGTCGTGTTATTGAGTTGTACAAAACTCTCCTTTATCTTGGCAGAGAATACCCACAAGGTAGAGATTTTAAAGGCGTTGTTTTTTTAATAAATGGAATAGTCCGTCCGTAATGTAATGTTATGCTTTTCTCGTCATTTGTATGGCCCTTAGGACGTCCAAAACATCGCTTTTTAGAATGTATTTGTTTGTAGCACTATTTTTATTGCATTTCTTAATATACTTTAAATCAAGATATGGCCTAATCTATTGAAAGTAATAATATTTCTAATTTTCTATACAAGGTTTTTAGATAGGTAAGTTTACTCATTTCAAAATGTTATTTTTTAAAGAAAATATTAATATGACAAGAGCTGTTATACATACATTCTACTGATCGTAGTTTTAGAAATTATACTCTTTTAAAAGTCTTATTATTTTAGGATATGATTACTTTCGAACTCGGTGCCACGGTGCTTTTATGAAGAATAAAGACTTGCCCCCCGAGCAGGTTGAAAAATGGTTAGGCAAGGGCCAGTATATCATCAAGGAGTTAGAAGCTTTGTACATGCTCAAGAAATACAGAACTCTTAAAAGAAGATACTATCCTGATGATTGATTAATGAAGTAGAGAGCTTTTTTATTAGTGTTAATAGTACAAATATTATATTATGCAAATTAGACATTGAAAATTTATATGCATTATTCATATCCTAGAAACATATTTATTCATATTGGACCTTATATTGTGATACATTCTTCATTTTATTTTCTGAAGAAAAACCATGCCATTAATTACTAATTCTTTCCAGAATAAAAATGGATCCTAATGAGGAGCAGCCTTTGTTCAATGCTGCTGATATATTGAACAGGATTCAAACCGACTCTCTGGCACTTTCACAGCATATAACATTCCTCACTAACAGAAACCATCATTTGGAGGAGAATCAGAAATATCTGGAAAATGAAAACAAACATTTAAAGCTGAGGATAACTGGTCTGGAGGAAGAAGTTAGGAAGAAAGAAGAAATTATTTCTAGCATGAATAATTTGGAGAAGTGTGGTCTCAAAAGAAAAAGGGATGCTGAAATTGAAAAATCTTTTGAGGTACTTATTTCAAAATAAAATCAACAGTTTGTGACATCTATAATACAAAGTAGAACGATGTCTGTCTGTCCGTCTGTCTGTCTGTCTGTCCCTTAAGATCTCGGTAACCACTGAACCGATCGGATTCTACTCTTCAGGGTATATACCTATTGGTCCTGTGGTGGTTTTAAGCTATTTTCTTGGGGGGTGGGACACCCCCAACCCCCCAAAAACAAAAAAATCCCCCCCCCATTTTTTTTTTTTTTTTTTTTTGCTTTAGATTTCCTTATGAAAACTTAAGTATAAGTAATACCAATGGATATAGAATATACGTGGATATTATTACAGGTAAAAAATGTCGTCAATTTAGGTTGCTAACATAGTTGCTAACATTTATTGGTCAGTTTGTTCATCCAGTAGGAGGGAAGGGATGGGGTAAAGAAAATATTAGGGGAGGTAGGGTGCAAGGTAGGGCATCTTATGGACAAGCCCCGTAGGTGTTGGCATTAAGTAAATGTAATGATATCAAAAGCCTTGATTTTACCGTATCTCTTAGCCAAATTTTGTAAAGCTATGTATTGTAATATGGTCAGACAACAGACCCTTTGATTGCACAATCTTTGTCTTAGAAGTCCTAACTGTGCATGGTAATAAGTTGCACCTTTTTTGTGCTAAGGCATTCCCCTTATTCTAACCATTTAGGTCGTGCACCTGATTTAGCAGCAGTAGGAAGAATTTTAATGTCTTTAGTTATGATACGGTGTCAATCTTCTTGTACGGATATATCATGTTTTCTATGCACCAAGGCAGATTCCCTCAAAAAGCAGAAATCACGATTGTAAAAAACACCTATTTCATTATGGCTAGGTATTTATTTGTAATTAGGATTTTTGATCATTGATATCACTTCAAGGTATTAATTTGTGTTAATTATTTATTAAATTTAAGGATGCCGTGGGTGTGTTTGGAAAATTAGCAGATTTGGCTTTTGGAAGAATATTATACTTTCTTCCTGATGAAGATAAGAAAACTTTGAGATGTTTATCTCCATGGTAATAATTTTTTAATCACTTCATATTTCTCTGCGCTCAGTATCTCAAATACTTTATAATAAGGCTACTACAACTAGTGAAATTCACACCTAGCCTCTAGAGGCTTTATCCCAAGAGGGATTATTTAAATTGTTCCCCCTGAGCGTCATTAACAGCCTGAACAGCAACCTGAGCTAGACTTGTTTATCCGATAATGACAGTAATCCCTTTTCATTTCAAGAAGGGTAAAGTTATAAAGAACTACTAATTCTATTTTTATTTTAGGTTTTTTAAGAGGGTGTCAGTTGAATGTAAATCTTTATTCTGAACATACACTGTTAAATTGTCTAAATTTGAAGATTGTTCAATCACAGAACAACAACTTGATAAGTCATTGGAAAGATCTTATGGGCTTCAGTTTAACCTGAAACTAACCATTGATGAACTTTGGGACAAGTCCCTGGATGAAGTACTTTCAAAGTATAAGGATAGGATTACTTTTCTTGAAATCCCTTTTCATCCATACAACCCCAAATATTTGAAGACAAGAAGTGAATTTAAAAATCTAAATGGATTGGTCATAAAAAACTGTGGACGTGGAGATGAATTATTGGACCATAAAGTCATGGTTGAGGAGATGTTGTCAAAATATGGTGAACAGTTGGAACATTTGGGATTAACAAATATAAAATATTTTGAATCTTATTGTATGGTTCCAAATCTCCCTAGATTAAAATCTTTAGATTTGGATAATATTAAAATCAATACTGTTCGTTCTTTACTAAGCAAGGTATCAAAACAAAATATTTTAAAACTTAGTTTAAAAGGAATTCCTACCTTTGAAGCTGATGATGTAGAGGAATTTGTCATGCCAAATCTTAACAGTATTGAACTTAGATTAAAAGGACCCTTTTCATGGGCAGAAATCAATTTGAATAAAGAAACACTTGTCGAAATAGACGTTACCAAAATTTATTCCTACCAATATTATGAGGATTTACCTCTTGGAGAAGTTGAACAGATTAATCTACCAAAGCTGAAGAAATTAAGAATTTATGATTTTGATAAAGCAGCTTCTATATCATTGATTAAAGGAGGTTCAAAGACCTTAGAAACATTGGATTTGCATGCCTCATTGTTTGGTGACAATAATTTTAATGAAGTTGGACAGATTAATCTTCCAAAGCTAAAAATATTAAGAATGTTTCAATTAGATAAAGCAGCTTCGATATCCTTAATCAAAGGAGGTGCACCAACCTTAGAAAAATTTGAGTTGTGAAATTACGTTGGGTTTGATGACAATGATTTTAATGAAATTACATTTCCAAAACTGAAATACCTTAACTTAAATTGTAAGGCTAACATTGAAGTCATCAGAAGCACTCTTATTGAATTAAGACTTGGATTGGGATGGGAAACTGTGCCACCATAGAGAATAATCCCCTAATGTTTTCCAAATTGAAAACCTTGTCTATTTCAAAGCGGGAAGATGTTTTGTTACTCAGAGGATCTGCATCCAAGTCTTTGACAACTTTGATAATACAAGGCTGCTGTAATACCAAACAAAGAGATCTGAAAGATTTGAAGATACCCAACTTAAAAACACTTGTCTTTGTTGATCATATATCTAAGACAGTAATCCTAGCTTTTATTAGGCTAGGAATAAACACTATTACAAAGTTGATTATTGATGGCAAGGTGATATCTTCAGAAAAGCTGAACAAGCTGAAGCATATTTTGAAAATTGAGAAAAACGTTAAGGCTGGAAAGCTTTACAGTATACTGAATAGCTAACTCAAAGAACCCAGAGAAATTGAAATTTGAGTAGTGATAAACATAGGATCTGAAAGGAAACAACCAAGTCTATGTACTGCCTTTACAATCATTAAAAGTGAAATTTCTAAAAATTTTGTACGTTAGATTGTGAGTTCTTATTTTTAAAAACTGCATTTATCAACAGTACAAATCCTAACTACTTTAATGACTTTGGAAAAGCTTCTTTTTTTTCAGTTAAGATTGACTATAATAATGAAAATTAAAATGGAAGATATTTAAAACTTTCAACCCACTTTATATTGATGAATCAAAATTTCAGATGTAAAAATGCGACAACTTGAGTGTGTAGGCTTGAAATGTCCAATAACAGGACTGTTGTCCACCACATTGCAGGACAGGGAACTCTTGTTAGTCGGCCAGGGATACTTTCTAAACATAGTAAGCAACAACAAAATCATTGACAAAGTACAACTGTTCACAGCCTCAAAAATTCATCTGATAAAGAGCCTACATGATTCTGATTATTTAATAGTCGGTGGTAAGTCTGTATCGTTGATAGCATTGACTAGTGATGACTGTGGTAAAGCTGGAATAAAAATAAAGTTGCCTGAGACAATATTTCCTGACTGGATTTGGGACTTCTGTACAGATCACCACAACTTTTACTTTTTAACTGCACACAACAAGGTATTAAAAACTGACCTCAGCCTGAATGTTGTGGATATTTTTGACTGTGAAGAGAAGTGCATATTATACTCAGGACTTCTCCTACCCTCGTCCTGTGATACACGTGATGTTACTGTTTTGTCTGGTTCTGTGTTTTCAAAAGTGATTATTTGGAGGCTAACTGAAGATGGGGTGAAATCAGATCTTCCTGTTCTACATTCTCTTCAAGGACATGATGGTGTTATTTTCAGGTACAAGCACATTAAAAATTTAGTAGCACAACTTCTCTCTAATTAGATCTTGTCCTTACGAAATAGTAAAGAACTTTTTTGTTTTCCTATAATCAAAAAAATTAATATTTATTACCTTTTGTTTTTTTGGCAATAACAGACAACTTTCATAAGCTTCCTATGATTGCAAATGTTAATTGTAATGGAATAATTTTAATAACTTTTAAATAGGTACATACTTGCATAAATATTATTATTTTCAGTGTACAGTTCAATGCCGACAAAAGAATAATTTGTTCCACATCTGACGACCGGTCAGCACGCCTTTGGAGGGTCAACTTTACGCATAAACCTGGAGACTGGGCTCATGCTGATATACAACTTGTACATTCACTGTATGGACATTCCGCCAGAGTTTTCAGGAACTTATGTCAGAATTTATATTTGATTACAAAAGATTTTACAAAATAATTATTATTTACCTTGGTATTACGTAATTTAATTTTTTTTGTCGCAATAATGTAAAATTTTTCTTATGTCCAAGGGGGGGGGGGGGGGTGAACGCAACCATCTCGTAATTAGTGAAAAAAGTCACTTGTATGAAACTTGGCATGAGTAATTGCCCCCCCCCCCCTCCCCCCCCCCTACCTTTTAGTATTTGAAAATCATAATATACCTTAGCTTATGTAAAGAAATGTCATTTATTTAGATTTTATTTACCACCTCCTTAAAGCAATTTGTGATAACTTCACTTTTTAATCAAAGTTCCCATTATAAGCATAACTTTGACTTTCTAAGAGTTCAGAAGATCTTTTGAAAGAAATAAGGATGGTTACGTTCTTTGATATTAAGTTCTGACATAAAATGTTACAGGTCAGCTTTTCTGTTTGACAGTGTAGTCACTGTGGGGGAAGATTCAGCTGTTTCTATTTGGAATATCAATACTGGCAAACTAGGAAATTTTACCCTTTTACAAAACAAGATTTTTTATACACAACACTATAAAAACCTATGAATAAAAATTATCTAATATACGAATTACAATAATCTTTTACTCAATTTTTGGCGGTTCCACAAGAAGAATGGACCACAAATATTTAGGAATTTTAAATGCAGTTTAAAATCTGATTTTGTCTGAAATATTGTTATTATTTATGTCCTAGAATTTTTAAAATCAAAGGTATAAAAATTGCAGAGAGAAGCTACTCAGACGGTCATTCTGGAGCTCAGGTTTGGTCAGTGACTATTTCTACACCTTCCAACACACTGTCATCTATTACAACTGGAGGTGGAGATGGGTCCATCAGAACCTGGAGCCTTCAGGAACCTAAACCTGTACAGCTTCCTTTGCCATTAGAGTCTTCACCAGATGATAATCCAAAGATAGTAAAAATGATAAGAGATAAAACTTACATCTTGACTAATTTTGGTTCTTTGCTTGTTTTTAATGACGACAATAAACTGATATTTACGCATACCTACAAAGTTCTTAAGAATTATGGTGTAATGGACTGCAACTCAGAAATAATGGTGCTTGGGTCTCTCAATGGAACTGTGATCATCCTTTCATTATCTACATTAGAAACCTTATTTGAAGGTCAGCTGATAGATGGAAAAATATTTTCAATAAGTTTGATTGAAAAAAACAAGATTGTTGTCAATGGCATCAATGGTTTGCTTGTAGAATTTGAATTTAATACTGAACAAAAACTGATGACTGAACTATCTAGAGGATTGTTACCTGAATCTAAACAGCGCTGGTTTGCTGCAGCACGTACCTGGCAGGACTATACCATCTTCGGGGACAGGATGGGCAGTGTGCATGTTTACAAGAACCAACTTCGCCTTGTCCAAACTTTTAAGAAGTTACATGGTCGTAATGGAGTTACGGATATTCAAACGTTAAGGTAGATTTATTATTATTTTGTAACTACATTCTTAATAATAGGGAAATAGATTCAATTTTTTAATTTTATATATGAACTTAATACCCCAACTTAGCCGCAACTGATATATAGTTAATAGATCCTGTTTAAGTATTGTTTTGTTATTTGACCAAGTGCCAGAAATTTTTGGCAGGCGGAAAATTGATTTATTTGTTGTTTTTCGATGTTTCCCTGACTAAACTGATTTTGCCGAATTTTAATCCGACTGAAGTTAATAAAAAAAATAATTTTTTTTCAGCAACTCCTTCCTGACATGTGGTAGGGATGGTACTGTTCGCCGTTTTATCAAATCTTCAGCCTCAAACGACGACCATATTGAAGAATTATCCTGTGTGCAGACAGGTGTTGACTGGGTGGCCAGGTCTCTGGACCCCTCCGGGCAACAAATTATCATGTTCCATGGCAGTAAGATGATCATTAAGAACATTATGGACAACCGCATCCTGGCAGATTTGGAGTGTGGAGGAGGACACAGATCGTGGGATGTTAGTGTCGAAGATAAAATGAAAGGCTCCATAATTTACATAAAGGATAAACAAGTGTTTAAAACGAATTTTTTGCTGCAACGAAACATGAATGAGTTCTGTGGGTCTCATTCTCAAACTACGAAGACGATAACTGCATTTAGGTAGGTTTCTTTTTTAGCAAAGCATTTGCCTTATATTTTTATTTACTCTATTATTACCTAGTCTTTTTTAAATAAATATTATTTACAAGATATACCTATTGTTATACAAGGGGGGGGGGCGTAATGACATAAGCTCTTAAACCGTGAGCAAAATGGTCTAAATATTGAGCTAGACCCTTCAAACTTGGTATATAAGCTTAGTCCTATAGGTATTACATCTAAATGGCAAAAAAATCCAAAAATTTTTATTTTTAGGTTAGGTTAGGTAAGAAAAACCCTGCGGAAATGGGGTTTTTAGGATTTTTTTGGTCTATTTTGATGTGGAAACTTGCCTTAAATTGTTTTTTCTTAGGGTTTTAACTTAAATACACTGTATCTATTCATATGGACATTATTTAAGATGATTTAGCAAGTCGGGGACCGACCCCAGGGGGCTAGGTGGGTGGCCCGCAGGGGTTAAGTTCATTTTTCCCAATATATTTGTTGTGATACATCAAATTATAGGTTTTTTAGGTCAAGGAACTCAAATTCAGAGCTAAAATAAGCATTAGACTAATCTGAAGCTAGCCCCAGCGGGCTAGGTTGGTGGCCCGCAGGGGTTAAGTGCATTTTTTCTAATATATATCTTGTTATATATCAAACTATAGGTTTTTTAGGTCAAGAAACTCAAATTCTGAGCGAAAATTAGCATTAGACTGACTTGAAGCTAACCCCCCCGGGCTAGGTTGGTTTTCTGCAGGGCTTAAGAGCATTTACCTAACCTAACCTAGAAACTTACTTATATTTTCACAGGTTTTTTTCTTGAATAAACTGTGTCTATTAATGAGGACTTTATTTAAGATGATCCAGCAAGTCGGGGACCGACCCCAGCGGGCGAGGTGGGTGGCCCGCAGGGGTTAAGTGCATTTTTTCCAATATATATGTTGCGATACATCAAATTATAAGTTTTTTAGGTCAGTTAACTTAAATTCAGAGCTAGAATTAGCATAAGACTAATCTGAAACTAGCCCCAGCGGGCTAGGTTGGTGGCCCACAGGGGTTAAATGCATTATTTCCAATATAGATCTTGTTATATATCAAAATAAAGGTTTTTAAGGTCAAGAAACTCAAATTCAGAGCTAAAATTGGCATAAGACTTACCTAACCTAACCTAGAAACTTACTTATTCTTTTTTGGTTTTTTCCTTGAATAAACTGTGTCTATTAATGAGGACATTATTTTAGATAATCCAGCAAGTTGGGGACCGACCCCAGCAGGCTTGGTGGGTGGCCCACAGGGGTGTAGTGCATTTTTTCTAAAGTATGTGTTGTCATACATCAAATTATAGGTTTTTTATGTCAAGAAACTCAAATTCAGAGCTATTTTAAGCATTAGACTGACCTAAGGCTAACCCCCGCGAATTAGGTGGGTGGCCTGCAGGGGTAAATTTTCCAAATTATGTGTTGTTATACATCAAACTATAGGTTTTTTAAGTCAATTTGGAGCTAAAAAAACACAATAGTAACCTGATGCTAGTTTTTTCGTGGTATGTGGTATACATTAAATTAAAAAATTGTATCCTATTAGCATATTAAATTCTTCCACCGCTAACATTGTACTATCAAAATTTAAATTCTTTCAAATATATGCCATATAAATGTAGTTTAACCAATTAACCAGGAAAAAATATGCAGTTCACTAAATTAAGTTCAAATGCATTTTGTGAAACTACCCCTTTGAATTTCTGGATCTAAAAAACCTATAATTTTATGTATGACAACTAAAAATGCACTTAACCCCGAGGGCCACGCACCTATCCTGCTGGGGTCTTAAATCTTAAATAATGTTCTAATAAATAAACACAGTTTATTCCAGAAAAAAACCATAAAAAAAACAAGTAAGGTTCTAGGTTAGGTTAGGTAAAATGCACTTAAGACTTGCAGGCAACCCACCTAGCCCGCTGGGGCTAGCTTCAGATTAGTCTGATGCTTTTATTAGCTGTAGATTTGAGTTTCTTGACCTTAAAAACCTATAGTTGGATGTATGACAACACATACTTTAAAAAAAAATGAATTTAACCCCTGAGGGACAGCCACCTAGCCCGCTGGGGTCGGTCCTCATGAATGGACAGTTTATTTGAAAAAAAAAATATTAAACGTAAGTTTCTAGGTTAGGTTAGGTAAAATGCAATTAAGCCCTGTGGGCTACCTATCTAGCCCGCTGGGGTTAGCTTCAGATTAGTCTAATGCTTATTTCAGCTCTGAATTTGAGTTCTTTGACCTAAAAAACCTATAATTGGATTTATCACAACATATATATTGGGGAAAATGCACTTAACCCCTGCGGGCCACCCACCTAGCCCGCTGGGGTCGGTCCCCGACTTGCTGGATCATCTTAAATAAAGTCTTCATTAATAGACACAGTTTATTCATAAGGTCCTCATGAATGGACAGTTTATTCTAGAAAAAAAACCTAAAAAAAATAATAAATGTAAGTTTCTAGGTTAGCTTAGGTAAAATGCACTTTAGCCCTGTGGGCAACCCAGCTAGCCCGCTGGGGTTAGCTTCAGATTATTCTACAGCTCTGAATTTGAGTTCTTTGACCTAAAAAACATATCATTTGATGTATTACATCATATATATTGGGGAAAATGCACTTAACCCCTGCGGGCCACCCACCTAGCCCACTGGGGTCGGTCCCCGACTTGCTGGATCATCTTAAATAAAGTCTTCATAAATAGACACAGTTTATTCAAGAAAGAAACCTGTAAAAATATAAGTAAGTTTCTAGGTTAGGTTAGGTAAATGCTCTAAAGCCCTGCAGAAAACCAACCTAGCCCGGGGGGGTTAGCTTCAGGTCAGTCTAATGCTAATTTTCGCTCAGAATTTGAGTTTCTTGACCTAAAAAACCTATAGTTTGATATATAACAAGATATATATTAGAAAAAATGCACTTAACCCCTGCGGGCCACCAACCTAGCCCGCTGGGGCTAGCTTCAGATTAGTCTAATGCTTATTTTAGCTCTGAATTTGAGTTCCTTGACCTAAAAAACCTATAGGTAATTGATGTATCACAACAAATATATTGGAAAATGAACTTAACCCCTGCGGGCCACCCACCTAGCCCCCTGGGGTCGGTTCCCGACTTGCTGAATCATCTTAAATAATGTCCATATGAATAGATACAGTGTATTTAAGTTAAAACCCTAAGAAAAAACAATTTAAGGCAAGTTTCCACATCAAAATAGACCAAAAAAAGCCTAAAAACCCCATTTCCGCAGGGTTTTTCTTACCTAACCTAACCTAAAAATAAAAAATTTTGGATTTTTTTGCCATTTAGATGTAATACCTATAGGACTAGGCTTATATACCAAGTTTGAAGGGTCTAGCTCAATATTTAGACCATTTTGCTCACGGTTTAAGAGCTTATGTCATTACGCCCCCCCCCCCCTTATTGGGGACTCGGTTTGCGTCATTTTTTTTTTTGTTTTTATTTTTGCACCGAGTTTAAAATGTAATAATCTTTTTAAAATTCAGATTCATAATGCCTTTTTTTATGAAGCGATATTTATCAATTTAATCTGTCTTGAATATTTTCTAATTGTACTAAACAATTTGTTAAATGGGATATTTCTTTAGATATTTTGTCCATTTATTCAACAGAATCTTGAACGTAATACTTTATTTTCAGAGTGGGAAGTAAATCCTTCATAGCAACAGGAAGCGATGACACCTTAATCAAGATCTTTCATGTCAGTGACAAAGGTGAAATTATGAAGAAAGCTTCAATCAAAGGACACCTTTCAAACATAAAATGTCTTGAGAGCATATCAATTTCGGAGAACGAAGCTTTTCTAATTTCTGGGGGTGGACGGGCACAGATAAAAGTTTGGCTGCTGCGACTGTTAGAAACCGACCATGGGGATGAGATTGTTGTTACCGCTGAACACGGTGAACACACGCTGCACGGTTGCGACAAGGCGGTGAAACAACCCTGGCGCCAGGTACAGAACAGAGTGAGGCCTGATCCAGAAACAAGATTAATGAGCCTGGCTTTTGACAAAACAAGTGTTACCAAGCACACCGACAAGTTTAGAATATATGTTGGCTGCTCGGATTCAGTCTTACGTGTCTATGATGCCGCTGATAGAAAAGTCGAGCTTACTCATGAAATTGAATTTCAAGATTTTTGCATTTTATGCACAAAAAGGTTTACATGCAATGACAAAGAGTACCTTACTGTGACAACCACAGCTGGATATGTTCACATACTTTCTTGCAGCAAGCATTTTCAATCCAACACTCCGCCTGTTGTAGAAGTATGTAAAATAAAACTGCACCAATCTGGTGTTAATTGTATAGACATAATTTCTGTTGATGATACCAAGAATGAAATGTTGATGGTAACAGGTGGTGATGACTGTAGTCTTGTTGTATCATCTATCAAAGTTGTTGATGATGGTGATGTTGTTGTTGCAAAATTGTGGAGGGAGGACAAAGCCCATGCTGCTCAGATTACTGCTGTTTTATTTTCAGGTTTCATTTTTTGATTACAATAAATTACAAAATTCGGGTTTAGTCCCTTTCGTGGCAACGCCTCTTAAGGGGCGTTTCGAAGTATTTACAGTAGTTTTCCCCCTAATTCTAGCCCCTGTGGGGCCAATTGCCTAACCCTGCGGGCCAATCACATAACCTAACCTACCCTAAAATAACCTATCAAAAGCTACTGTGAAAATACGACGAAACGCCCCTTAAGGGGTGTTGCCACAAAAGGGACTATACCGTAAAATTTCAATGATTTTCAGTTGTTTAAGTTTAGTCAGGTTTTTCATAATTTTTAGATATATGTAAATGAGCAAATAGTTACCTACTTATACAAAAGTGTAGAAAATATCGCCATAACAAATACATTAATGGCATATTAAAAACTTAAATCAAAATAACCCATTATTATTAGTGGTTAGGGTGAAATAATAAAAAAAAAGATTTTGTATTTGATATATTTGTCCTAGTTGTAGTAATTATCAAAACTTGTTTTCAATTTCTGTCGAATTTAAAGTATCAAATTACCTCATCAATATTTGTTAATAAAAGGAATCGTTCTATTCAGGTGATTCCATTAAAAATGACAAAGGGATAGTTGCACGAAGTGCATTTAAAAAAAATAGTGAACTGTATGTTTTTTCTATTTAAAATAACGTAGTAATGCATAATATAAAGTTTTTGATTAAAATTTGACCAGGGATTTTCCTCCAAAAAATGAGTTTTTAATTTTTATTTTCAACTTCGTTACATGTTATATATGGGGAAAACTTTTTTGTCAAAAATACAACTTTATATAGCATTTACTGGTTAATAGAACTTCAAATAGTATAGTACTTAGAGTAGTGAACTTTTATATGTCTTAGTAGAATATATTAGGCATTGGATATATATGATTATGTGTTAAAGAATTTTAATATTTACCTGAACGAACTTTTTTATTTGACAATATCTAAAAAAGTTAAAGTGATTTTCCACATAAATTACACAAGAATGGTCTAATATGTATACAAAAACACCAACATTAGAGAATGATTTGCCGCATATTTGACAAGAGTTGTATGTTGTATGGTTAGTTGGTATTTCCGCGTGCGATAATGTGTATATCGTAAGTAAACCGGACGGTTTTTTTTAAAAGTATCTATAGAAAACCTGTCCTATGAAGAACCGGACATTATTTTTTATGTTTTTTAAGTAACTTGCCCCAAGGGGAACCCCTCTTCAATTTTTTTTATAACTCTTGTACAATATGCGGCAAATCATTCTCTAATACTGGTATTTTGGGTATACATATTAGGAAAAAACAGACCATTTTCATGTAATTTATGTGGCAAACCACTTAAACTTTTTTAGATACTGTCAAATAAAAAGTTTGGTCAGGTCAATGTTAAAAATTCTTTAACACATAATCATATCTATCCAATGCCTAATATATTCTACTATGACATATAAAAGAAAGTTCACTACTCTAAGTACCTTAACTCTTTGAATACACTTCGTGTAACTATCCCTTTAGACTTTTGGCCCAAAAATAAAAAAAACTTGTTTAGAAATATAAAACTTATCTACCTAGTAACCTTACTAGTTCTATCCCTTTGTAATAAATTTTAACTACTACTTTTGATAATTAATTTAAAACATATTTTTATTTAGGTAAAAGTGTATTATCCTTTTCTGTTGATCAAAGAGTTTGTGTTTGGAAAGAAGATAATAATTGTGATGAAAAAGGCTGTGAAAGTGAAAAAAAATTATTTAAATTAGACTCCGTGAAATGTTCCAACATAGCTGATATTCATAGTGCCTGTTTTATTAATGATAAAAACCTTTTGATTTGTATTGGCATTGGTATTGAAATATTTGCATTATAGTAAGATTTTTTTTATATTTTGTTATTTTTTCAGAATGTTTTCAGCTTTTAAAAAGTTGACAAACAAGAATGAGGTGCAGAATGGGAGCGGGCACAATGGTCTGGCGGGTAAACCAGGGGAGGGGGTGCATAGCATGTCACATAATTTACAGAAAAAATTTGCAAAGGTAAGCAGAGTTTCTTTCTGTTTTTATAAGACTAAGAAATGATTTAATGACTTTTAGTTTTTACCTATCCGTAAATAATACCTATGTACAATGTTTTCCTTTTGGTTCAATCAGAAGTTATGAAGATCTTAAGAAATTTAATATAGTCAGTAAACTACAATACATGTAGATATGGAGTGTTTGACAGGGGGAGGGAGGGGACATTGGGCTATTTATTACACTAGTCCCCAACGTTTTATAATAACGTTTTCTTATTCGTTGGCTCAACAACTTTGGACTTTTATTGAATTTTAATTGGTTGGTTGAATTAGGTTGAATGACAAAACGTTTCAACCGCTAACTATAATCTTCAGAGGGAATAAATTTGTGTGTCATCATTAGGGATTTACATCAATTTATCGGCCATTGTCTTATCACTTCAGATTCCTGAGTATTTCAGTAATGAGGAGGCGCGCATGATGGACTGGCTACATTATTGAAGTTGACCATCCCTTTAAATATTAACCTATTTAAGTTTTAGAGTCCTCTAGAGACGTAGCCACTAGTTATATAATGAAGACAAATGTAAATTATTTTGTTTAGGGTTGTAACTACAATATGAAAATAGTTATCCGAGGTGATAAGAACACGGGCAAATCATGTCTACTAAATAGATTGCAGGTATTATCATTAATACAGGATTAAGTTTTTATTATGTAGGACAGGTGATTTAGTTTTAAATACATGTTTTTTTTTATTATAATAAGCGGTATTGTCCTATTCTTAGTAGAAAAGATACTCTATAATTTGCTTTGTCTGTCAGTCCGTCCGTAACGCTATGTGGGAAATGTGATTTTCTCGGATACTATTTAGAATATTCGGCTAAAATGTGCATCCAGTATCCAATTTACTTGATCCGTATGTCTGTCGGTCACGCTTCTGAAGACAAGTAATACTTAATTTTATAAAGGTTTCGTGATGCTTTTAATACGATTGGTCGCATTTTCTCTTACATTCTAGACAGCTGTTCTATAACTTACTTTACCGGTTGCCTTTTTATCATGATGTTGTATCTTGAAAAAAGGGTGCACTTGTTTGCAGCCCTTTCATTATTAGTCAATAAATAGTACCTAACGGATGAAAATGAAGAAATGTACATGAATAACATTTTTTTTCAGGGAAGTAAATTTACAGAAGAATATTTGCCAACAGAAGAAATACAAGTAGAATCAATAAATTGGAGTTATAAGAATACTGAAGATATAGTTAAGGTAGGAAATTATTTTTAATGATAAAATATAAGTTGATTGGCTTTTTTTTGTTTCATATGGTTTTAGCCTAATGATATATGGAGTAGAAAGATAACTATCATGGCCACTGCCAGTTTTAGGTCCAATCAATTGTAAAAAAAATATGTTTAACACGCCACGCCTGTCTCATTAGGATATCGTAAATACATTTTGTGCAGCTGCCCCTTCGACACTTTGTAGATAATAATTTTTCTTATTTTAGTTTATCTTGTTAAGGTTGAGGTCTGGGATGTTGTTGACGTGGCAAAGAAGCGCAAGAAGCTGACCGGCCTTAAGGTTGGCAACGGCACAAGTGAGGGTGAAGAGTTCGAACCTGGTCTTGACGCCCAGTTTCTAGATGTTTACAAACAAACACACGGAGCTATCCTTATTTTTGACATTACCAAGCCCTGGACGTTTGATTATGTAAAGGCGGAGGTGAATCGTGTACCTGTGACCATTCCTGTCCTTGTGCTGGCTAACTTTGTTGACCAGGCCCACCACAGGCAGGTCACCAAGCTCCAGGTGGCAGATTTCATCGAGAATTTACATAGGAAAGGAGATAACCCAGCAGAGGTAAGAAATCATATTTTGTTTTTGTCGTGACTAAAATGTTCTACTTATATGAATGATATTTAATCATACTATAGGTATAAATGATAAACAAAATTACCCCTTTATTATATTATTGGTCGAAAAGTTAAGCACTGCTAGTTTTTACCAACCATCAAGCTTTTAACAAGTTGACAACGAACATGTTCATAAAATTTGATAATTCCAGTCCCATGTCCCCTCCCTCCCTGGGAATTTCTGATTAGTGGACAAAGGAAAAAGTAGGTTGCGGGTAAAATCCGTAAAGTTTGTGAATTTTAAGTTAAAAGCAGTAGTAAAACGATAAAAATTTATGTAAACTTTTAAAAAAAGATTTTGTCTCTAGTTCTTTTCAATAAGAAATACACATATTTAGTAAATATTATCGTTCTTCTACTATTTTTAAGCCTAAAAACACATACCTTTACGGATTTTACCCGCAACCTACTTTTCCCTTGGTGCTTGGATCTTTCATCCAACCGTGTCATACTATACATGTGATTGCCCTGGCCCATGAATTGGAGCAGTCATCTATCCTATTATTTCTAGACATGGGGGTTAAATTTAAAAGTTTAGTTGTTAATTCTTGACTTAATTTTATCAGGTATCAGAAAAATCTATTACTATAAAATATCATCATTTATTAGTGTGTGAAATGGAGGGATCTAAAAGGATAAGACAATGGCCGATAAATTAATGTATATCCACATCTTTGATAATACAATTACCCCTTCTGTAGATTAAAATTAGTGGTTAAAACGTTTGAACACTCATCTTAATCAGCCAACCAATCAAAATTCAGTTAAGTCCCCAAAGTTGTTAAGCCAACGAACGAAACACGTTACTATAAAACTTTGGAGACTAGTGCAATAAACAGCCCAATGTCCCTCCTCTCTCTCTGTGTAAAATCCCTGTATTTAAAACCTGTTTGCTTAGGTACGATGGGCTGAGTGCAGTTTACGGAATGGTTTCGGATTACGCTTTCTACACAACTTCTTCAACATTCCATTCCTGACACTACAAAGAGAATCTCTGCTCAGACAACTTGATCAAAATACAAGGGAGATAAAAGCTACACATGTAAGTTTGTAATTTATTATTAATTTTGGAGATGCTACGCTTATAATTTTCTGCACTGTCACTTTGAGTATCATATCAAAATCAAATATAAAATTGATTATAGAGTTGCTTTGCTCCCAAAATTACAATGTTGATACAAGTTTTGATTGAATGATACTTACATGGAAAATTTTCAAGCATAGTTATCAGTTATGATACATGGACTGTCGAACACGCCATTAATGTAAAAAAAAACAGGGAGGAAGGGACATTGAGCTGCTTTTTTTATTACACTAGTCCCCAAAGTTTTATAATAACGTTTTTTATTCGTTGGCCTAACGACTTTTGGGACTTTGATAAAATTTTGATTGGTTGATTCTTTAAGTTAAGTGTCCAAACGTTTCAACCTATGATTGTAATCTACGGAAGGGGTAATTTTGTGTATCATCATTGGGGATGATCATCAATTTATCGGTCATTGTCTTATACCTTTATATCCCTGCTTTGATAATATTTTGTCTTCAGGATGAACTTGACTTGTACATGGAATCGGAGGCTGCGGATTACAACAAATTTTCAGAAAGCCTCGCCAACAGACGACGCCAAGCTGCTGATCAAATGGCGCCTGCCCCCACCCGGTCAATAATTGTGGGCACTAACCCCGCCGCCGCCAAACCAGTTGTACCCGCATTCCAAGAGTCCTCCTCCAGCTTGTCTTATTCCAACCGCAACGCTGCCGCATGTTCAACGCCGCCGCCTGAGGATGATACAACTGACGCGGCACCAATGCAAGTTTCATCACTTTCTATATCTGATGCAAAGACTGATTCAACGAATACCAAATCAAAGTCACCAACGCCGACCTTACCCTCATCAAAAACAAGCACTGGGGCTTCTGTAAAACCCAAGGAGCCCTCTCCCACCATAACTGTACTAACTGTAAAATCTGGGAAAGTTGACGTTGAGGATTTTGTGCCTGACTCTGGCGATTTTGATAATTTTCTTGATGATGAGAATACGAATTCCGGTGCCAGCAATGTGCTGAAAAATGGTGGAGGCAATCTTGATTCCAGGTAAAAAATTTATAACAACTGAACATTGCGCTATTATTCAAGAACTTTTTTGACTGATAACACTATTTTACTCTATTAATGATAAATTACCCAGACTTTTAGAAATACAGACAGAATCACCGAATCAAAGCAATCTTTTACACCGACAGAAGAAAAACTTCATTTAATTAATAACAATTATTATATTAATAAAATATTAAAAAAGACATTGATCCACATACAAAAGTAACTGTCTGTATGTCGCTGAACCGACTTCATTTTTCCTAACAATATAGCTTCTTATATGTCCTAAACCCCAAAGAGAAAGGGTCTCTTTATTCTTTTAAACTTGAATTGAAAATGGACTTATCCCCTCCCCCCTTAAGGGCACCTAAGGCTTCTAGGGGCGTAGCCGATGGCCCGATTGCATATGTTATAGGCATTATGATAAACTTATTATATTTAGTGATGATGAGGGTCCTGGGAATCCAATGGTTTCTAAATTTGATGAGGATGTTCACTTTGATGAATATGATACAGGTTTCAATCAACAACACAACATCAATGGGTCTGATAATCAAGATTATGAATCATTGTAAAGGTTCAATATCTTGTTATCTACATAGTAATGATACATTTATTATGGAAAGAAAACGATGTAGCGGATTTTGTCGTATTTTCACGTTAGCTTTTGATGTTTTTTTATTCTAGGTTAGGTTAGGTAAATGTTAATGATTGCCCCGCAGGGGCTGGAAATAGGAGAAAATCTATTGTAAAAACACGACAAACCCACTACTTCGTTTTCTTTCCATGATCCATACATTTTATATAAAGTCTTTATCTATATACCTTTAAGTATTAAGAGATAAGTTAAGAAAAAATCTATTTAGGAATTTTATCTTAAAACATAGTATCATATAATATAATTTCAAAATAGATTAGAATCCATAGGTAAACTTGCTTGGTCTCTTTTAATATTTGTAATTTTATATGTTTAATTTAATAGCACAATAAAAGAAGTCTTGTGTTTATATATGTATCTAAAATGTCATTTGAAAAAATATTATTTTGTAGGGGAAACATATTTTTTAATAAAACTGTCTTTATATAGTTGAAAAAAGGTTGTGCGGGTTTGGGGTTATAAACTAGAAGTAATTGCCTTTAAAATCTTAGTTTTCACCTAATTTGCTCTGGTGTATGTTAACTTTCCTGTGAACTTCTGTTAACAATTAATCTAGTTCAATTTTACTTCTTGTGAATGTTCTTATCTAAAGTCATTTTATTATAAATATTAAAATTTTTTGGTGTGCAATTTTAATGTTAACGGTTGCATTTTTATGTATTTTTTCTGTACTAATTTCACTTGCTGTTAAACATACATGTTATTAAGCGTTTATATCTGTAAGTTGTTATAATTTTATTTTAAGTTTATGTCCAGTTTTAAATTCTTTATTATGCATCAAAGGGTCATCTTTTTTATTAGCGAAGCTACTCTATAATTAACTTTGTATGTCTGCCCTTCCGTAACTGCTGATAGACGGGTGAATTTCTTTGTAAAGATTCCCTATACCAATGAGTATCCAGGATGTTATTTACGTGTATGTCGGCATATCAGTCATAAATATTTAAGGACATAAAATTACATGTGAAAGGTTTTGTTATTCTTTCTCCAATAAATCTATCCTTGATTTAAACATCGGCTGTTTAAATCACCTTATCTGTCTGTATTCCCATCCATGATTTTTTGTGCTTCGCTACTTATGGATGTTGTAATCCTTGTTGTAATATTGATTTTATTTATTGAATTGTTAATTTAAAGGGATAGTTGCACGAAGAGCATTTAGAAGTCTGATTGCAAGCATAACTTACAAGAATACAATCTAACATATATAATTTTGTATTACAATAAATAGCAATCAATAAGGTACCAACAAAATAGTCATCATGCTGTGTTTATGAAAACAGGACAGCCACATAGGTTGCTTACTCCCAAAATATGATTTTCAAGTCTTATTTTTAAAACTACCTGGTAGAAAATTTAAATCCTTTCAAATATATATTCTATAGATGTAGTTTAAGCTTTTGAACAGAAAAAAATATGCAGTTCACTAATTTTAAATTTAAATGCATTTCGTGCAACTACCCCTTTTTTGAACTAATGTTCATAAAATTTCTAATAACTGATTTATTATTTATTCTTTCTTATAAATGTGATATTTTTATTTTTCTATTACAGAGATCAACTATAAGATGTACAGGAATTAATTCATGTTGGTCGTCGGTTGAAAATAGTTTTGAATGATGAAAATAAATGAGCGCACCTTGATTCAGTATGCCAACACAAGGCAGGTTCCTGATATGGAGGGGTGGCTCTACAAACGTGGGGAGGTATTATCTTTGTTTTATCCTTTTGTACCAACTAGGTACCATTTTTCTTTATTTCTTGTAAGCAAAAATCTTCGTAAAAAAATTACATTTCTCCAGCTGAAATCTATTTTCCAATTGACGGAAAGGCAATGTAAGTTTTAGAGTAGATAGCCTGCTCAATAGCCATGGGAATCTTCACTAAATAGTTCATTTACCTTGAATATCAGCTGAGAAAATATATTTTTCCTCAGCATTTCTTATGAATAGAGAGACAATAAATCTATAAATGTAGATGTATAATCAGACAAATACCTATAATCCCCTGATGGGGACGTTTTTCGTCTGCTAGGAAATTGCTTTCTGTTCTTTTGTAGCGACTTGGCTTTGTTAATACTCCCAAAGCTATTGGTTGATTATCAAAGACCCTAATTGAAAGTCGGCACATGATCCTCGGGGAGGGGACATTAAGTTATTTAACCCCTTCCCCTTGTTTTGTTTTACTCTAATGGATAGACATTATACAAAATAATGTAGATTTTTTGCCTCTTTAACTTCCTTTCATCCTTTTCAGGTAAACAAAGCATTCCAGAAGAGGTGGTGTACACTGCGTGGGAACCTGTTATTCTATGCAGAGAAGAAAGGAGACAAGGAGCCCCTGGGTGTCATAATACTAGAGGGATGCACGGTTGAGCTCGCTGAAGAGGAAACTGAACATTATGCTTTTAAGGTAATTTAAATGAACGGGGAGGTGATAGGTTCGAATTTTGACCCAATACCACGTCATGAATAAAGACATTAACTATGTTTCCTACTGCTGCTATATCAGGTGTGTGACATAAATAGATAGAGTAGGGGGAATGCCTTTGCCAATAAACAGTCACAACTCACAGTTAAGACTTCTCAAACAAAGGTCGTGCAACCAAAGAGTTGGTTGTCTGTTGGATGTTACTTAACCTAATAACCCTGGGTGTTAAGAGTATTGCATCCCGTAACAAGCGGATGACAGTTTCTCTAGAGGACCACCTAAAAATCGAAGAATAAAAATAAAAAGGGTCTGCAATTTGGATAAGAAGAGAAAGAATCTTCTCCCAAATTGTGTGTGTGTAATTTGCCCTTTCCTGGTAAATATAGGTGGAAATGTGTATCTGAGTAATCAGTATAGTACAAGAGTATAGATTTTTGTTGTTTAAGATGTACTATGTATTTTAATGCTGCGGAGAGGCGGAGAATCTCAGGGATTTAAACGGACAGAAAAGGTTGCTGGTTGAACGTTTGGCTTCCTTCTAGTACACCAAAGCCCCTCCTATTTAAATCTTAGAATTTTATAGATCTTTTAAAATCCCAGGTGAAATAAGAAAAACGGTATAATCCTTTTATGTACAATTGTCATGACAGGCCAAATAGTACATGAAATAATAGTTCCTATACTCCCAAAGTTTAAGGGGATAGTGATATTTTTGAGGAAAAACTATTTTATACGGACATAAGCTATTTTTTTTGAAGATATGGAAAACCGATAAGAAGATAAGTGTAAGCATTAGTCAAAGTTTTTGATTTAATATAATAGTAACTTATGTTTAGCTGGTATTCCATGGAGATGGTCGACAGGGTCGGATGTACATCCTGGGAGCTTCCTCTCAACAAGAGCTAGAGAAATGGATGAAATTAATGGCATGCTCAAGCTATGACTTTATGAAGCTTATGGTTGTTGACTTACAACATAAAATCAAGGTATATTCAATATAATAAATTGTGTGCATAATAATTAATTTAGATTTCCAAACTATGGTAATCATAGGTTTGAACCCATAAAAAAATACACCTACAATCTTATTGTTGTTTTATTAGAGGCTAGGGGTTCAGCCCTACTAATTTAGAATAAAAAACTCTAATATATATATTTATCATAACTATGGAATTATTAATTTGGAGGTTTTTTCAAACTGCCCTTTGCATTGTAACCATTTTTCTGCACAACTTTTGTTAATTTTGTAAGTACTTCATGACACTTTCATGGAATTTTTCTTATTTTACCTACATATTAGTCCTGTAGATACAAACCTGAATGTACTATGCTTTATTCCTTAGGAGCTTGAAATTCAGCAGAGCAGTAATTTAGAAGATGTGGCCAACCCACCCGTGGCTCCGCCCCGCGCAACAAGGCACAACCCCTTCAACTCCGCCAGAAAGGAGACAAAAACCTGGCTCGACATTCACAACCAAATTGGCGCCCAAATCATGAGGGACCGCGAGGAGTGGTTGAACAAATATTCTGGCGCGGCATTTGCACAAGAACAGGGAGCTAGTGTGGGTAACCACGAGGTCGAGATGACAGGGGATAAGTTATTGGTTGTGCTGTAAGAATAATTATTATATACTTATTCGTATCTTCAATTTCGGCTTATAGATCAAGTGCATTTTTTTTGCCATTAGTTACCAATTTAAGATTTTCACTTAGGCATTAATTTTAGAAACATTTGTATTATTAGGTTATTTCTTTCGTTTTTTTAAAGATACACCTGTAGAAACAAAAAGTTCAAGTTCTCTTTGAACATGAAAAGTACAAAACCTTGGCGTATGTAAAACAAGATCAAATTTTCATTGCTCATTGTAATTATTTTACCCTGGATTAGTTTTTATTTAACCATACTTAACCCTAATGTCTTTTAGTTATTACTATTCCTAATGGTAAGTTATCATTTTAACTTATATACCTAATTTAGGATGGATTCTTGAAATTAAGATATTTTACTTAATAATCCAGAAGTTAGTGATTTTTCTTAATTTACGACATATTCGTCCTTATGACCGAAATTAGCAAATTTATAAGTAAATGTAAATGTATTCATTTAAATAGCACATTTTGCAGAGAGAGAGGGGACAATGGGTTGCTGATTACACTAGTCCCTAAAGTTTTATGATAACGTTTTCTTAATTGTTGACTTAACAACTTTGGTAACTTTAGTGAATTTTGATGGGTTTCAACCCCTAATTTTAATCTACAGAAGGGGTAACTTTTTGTATTATATTTTTTGGGATGTACATCAATTTATCGGCCAGTGTCTTATCCCTTTAGATCCCTGATATTTTTGAGTCATCACTTGAATAAGAACATATTTTTTTCAATTCCTATTATTTGATATTTTGATTAAAATTTTGATAATGAACATGTATGTGCTTAACTTTACCAAAGAGAACCTGGTTATTTAAATTTAATATATGAAAATTATTGAAGCATTTTTAAACATTGCTGTATTTGTTAGTACTTGATGAGATAAATGCAACATTAAGATAATTGTTATAAGAAAAAATTTCCTTGAACTACTTATTGAGTTTAAAGAATAAGTAAATTTGACTTTAATTTATTGTTATATTATCCAGTCAGGGACAGATAATCTGGGATAAATTCAAATGTAATCCAGTAATGTTTGTGATTTTTACGAAACATGATTTTTTAGTATGGCCCAAAACCGGATCTAATCCAGCGAATACTAATCGGTTTCGATGCCATACTGGAAAAATTATTCTTCAAAATGTTACCTACTTGATTAAAACTATTTGAAGCCTCTATATTATTATTTATCCCTCATCTATACATGTTTAATCAATCCTAATGCGAATATAGTTTTTGTAGTTGAATTAACTCCTTCAGATCAAATATATATATAATAATATTACACTTTTTATCCATTGTATTATACAGTTTTTATTTGCTTATATGAGTCAAGTTTTTGTGTAGATTGTAAATTATTAGAAGCCTTTGCTCTGCTATTAAACACTTGTTATGTAAGTAATGATGTATTTATATAGAATTTATGCAGTCTTCATCTTTCAGTTGACCTTATTATTATTTATTTTACTTACAGTCAGTTATTTTCAATTAGTCATAAAAACTGCTTTCATTCTTTTATGTATTTATGTTATTGAAGCTTTTTTAATTTCTGAGTTATAACAAATATTTTGGATCATGGAAAGAAAAAGAAGGCGTGGGTTTCGTCGCATTTTCACAGTACCTTTTGATAGGTTATTATGTGTAGGTTAGGTAAGGTAAATCTTAATTATTGCTCTACATGGTTAGCGCCCCTCATGGGCTATAAATTTGAGAAACGCTACTGTGACAATATGACGAAACCCACTACTTCGTTTTCTTTCCACGGTCCAATATTATTAAGTATTTAAATATATTTTAAATTTTGTCTAGTATTGTATTTCTTTGTGATATCTTATTTATATTTTAACATATTATTTAAAGTTTACTTCTAACAGTATTTGATATTATTAAGACAAAATGAATATGAATAAGCATGGTGAACAGTTATAGTACTCTATTAGGAGCAGTTAAAAAGGTATTTTTTTTTTTTTTTACGTAATATTTAAAAATGTTGCTGAATAGTTTTTCCAGTATAACTTCGAAATTGATTAATATCCGCTTAATTAGAATCGGTTCTTAGCCAGACTGAAATATTATGTATAGCATCGTATTACAAACAGTTTTCCACAAATATCAAAATAAAAGTCATAAGATAAAGATAAGGCTGGTTTTAATCTTATAATTGTAAATTTTATATCCGCGCAAAGCTGTCTACGATATGATACGATAAATAACTATTCTAAATCTAAAACATTTGACTAAATCTTTTTGACCTATCTACTTTTCTCACTAAAAATGATATTGCTCAAGTATTAAATAAAACAATTCTAGCTTAATTTAATATATAATTTAGACAGGACTATACAAACAATATAAATTACTATCATTATCAACAAAGTGAAAACTCATTTTTTCTAGGGTAGGCATCAGGGACGTCCAAGGGGGGGGGGAGGGGTGGTTACCCCCCATCCCCTATTTAACATTTACCCCTCTTAAAAGATTTCAGAAGGGGTAATAACCCCCCTCAAGCAAATTTTACCCCAGGGGTAAAAATTTTGGAGGATGTAAAAATAATTTGTGGCGCACTTCGCGCGCTATCCCCCCCTAAAAAAATATTTTTAACCCCTTTCCCCCCAAAAAAAAGAAAATAGAAAAATAGTTTGGCTTTGGTAGGCATTAGAGGGTCATCTCCCTCCCCCCTCTTCAAAAAAGATGTTTATTAACCTAGGTAATATGTTTACTTAAAAAAATGCAGAAAATATTTTTTTGTAGGAGACGCCCCAACCCTCCCTATAATAAGAAATTTGTATCCCCTTTTTAAGAATACTTATTATGTCCTTGTGATAATTTTCAAAACATTTTATTGACCAATAATTACTCATGCCATTAACCAATTCATTCACTTAATTCATTTCTAAACATTATATTTATTTATTTTATTTTCATTTAATGCATGCATTAAATTTGAAGTTTTTATGGAGAAATATTTAAACATTTTTATACATTAATACATTTAGTTTTCTCTTGTATAATGTCAGGAATACAAAGGCAGCTATTATATGTCTTTTGAATTAAGTTTTCTACCCCTCTCTAAAAAATTTTAAAGTTAAGAATGTGATGAATGTTGTGATGAATGACATTGTCAGCTATTTTTTTTTTTGGGGGGGGGGGGTGAGAATCGCCTTCTTTTTGCAGAGGAAAATATTGAATAAGGGGGAGGGGGGGCGTAATGACATTTATTCGTAATCCGTGAGCAAAATGGTCTTAAAATTTAGCTAGACCCTTCAAACTTGGTATATAAGCCTAGTCCTATAGGTATTACATCTAAATGGCAAAAAAATCTAAAAATTTTTATTTTAAGGTTAGGTTAGGTAAGAAAAACCCTGCGGAAATGGGGTTTTTAGGCTTTTTTGGTCTATTTTGATGTGGACACTTAACTTAGATTGTTTTTTCTTAGGGTTTTAACTTAAATACACTGTATCTATTCATATGGACTTTATTTAAGATGATTCAGCAAGTCGGGGACCGACCCCAGGGGGCTAGGTGGGTGGCCCGCAGGGGTTAAGTGCCTTTTTCCCAATACATATGTTGTAATACATCTAATTATAGGTTTTTTAGGTCAAGGAACTCAAATTCAGAGCTAAAATAAGCATTAGACTAATCTGAAGCTAGCCCCAGCGGGCTAGGTTGGTGGCCCGCAGGGGTTAAGTGCATTTTTTCCAATATATATCATGTTATATATCAAAATATAGGTTTTTTAGGTTAATAAACTCAAATTCTAAGCGAAAATTAGCATTAGACTAACCTGAAGCTAACTCCCCCGGGCTAGGTTGGTTTTCTGCAGGGCTTAAGAGCATTTACCTAACCTAAACTAGAAACTTACTTATATTTTAACATGTTTTTTTTTATAAACTTTGTCTATTAATGAGGACTTTATTTAAGATAATCCAGCAAGTCGGGAACCGACCCCAGAGGGCTAGGTTGGTGGCCCGCGGGGGTTAAGTGCATTTTTTCCAATATATATCTTGTTATATATCAAAATATAGGTTTTTTATATATCAAAATATAGGTTTTTTAGGTCAAGAAACTTAAATTCTGAGCGAAAATTACCATTAGACTAACCTGAAGCTAACCCCCCCCGGGCTAGGTTGGTTTTCTGCAGGGCGTAAGAGCATTTACCTAACCTAACCTATTTTTACAGGTTTTTTTCTTGAATAAACTGTGTCTATTAATGAGGACTTTATTTAAAATGATCCAGCAAGTTGAGGACCGACTAATCTGAAGTTAGCCCCAGCGGGCTAGGTCGGTGGCCTGCAGGGGTTAAGTGCATTATTTTCCAAAATACATCTTGTTATATATCAAAATATAGGTTTTTAAGGTCAAGAACTCAAATTCAGAGCTAAAATAAGCATTAGAATAATCTGAAGCTAACCCCAGCAGGCTAGGTGGGTGGCCTGCAGGGGTTAAGTGCATTTTCCCAATATATATGTTGAGATACAACCAATTATAGGTTTTTTTAGGTCAAAGAACTCAAATTCAGAGCTGAAATAAGCATTAGACTAATCTGAAGCTAACACCAGCGGGCTAGGTGGGTTGCCAACAGGGCTTAAGTACATTTTACCTAACCTAACCTAAAAACTTACATTTAATATTATTTTTTTTAGGTTTTGTTTCTCAAATAAACTGTCCATTCATGTGGATCTTATTTCAGATGATCAAGCAAGTCGAAGACTGACCCCAGCAGGCTAGGTGGGTGGCCCGTAGGGGTTAAATGCATTTTTTAGAAAAAGTATGTGTTATCATACATCAAATTATAGGTTTTTTAGGTCAAGAAACTCAAATTTACAGCTAATAAAAGGATCAGACTAATATGAAGCTAGCTCCAGCGGGCTAGGTGGATTGCCTGCAAGTCCTAAGTGCATTTTACCTAACCTAACCTGGAACCTTACTTTTTTTTTAGGGTTTTTTCTGGAATAAACTGTCTATTTATGAGAACATTATTTAAGATGATCAAGCAAGTTGGGGACCGACCTCAGCAGGCTAGGTGGGTCGCCCGCAGGGTTTAAGTGCATTTTTAAAAAGTATGTGCTGTCATACATAAAATAATAGGTTTTTTAGGTCCAGAAATTCAAATTGAGAGCTAATAATTGAATCAGACTAATCTGAAGCTAGCCCCTGCGGGCTAGGTGGGTTGCCTGCAAGGCTTAAATGCATTTTACCAAACCTAACCTAGAATCTTACTTTTTTGAAGTTTTTTTAATTGAATAAACTGTTCATGAGAACATTATTTAAGATGATCTAGCAAGTCGGGGACTGACCCAGGCGAGCTAGGTTTTACTTAGATACACAGTGTTCAGTCCTAAAGCCATCATTTAAAAGATTCTTCATACAGGAGGCTGACCCAAGGAGGTCCCCAACTTGCTGGATCATCTAAAAAAATTTCCTCATTCATAGACACAGTTCATTCAAGGAAAAAACCAAAAAAATAAGTAAGTTTCTAGGTTAGGTTAGGTAAAATGCACTTAAGCCCTGCAGAAGATCTACCTAACCCGCGGGGGTTAGCTTCAGGTAAGACTTATGCTTATTTTAGCTCTGAATTTGAGTTTCTTGACCTTAAAAACCTATATTTTGATATATAACAAGATATATATTGGAAAATAATGCATTTAACCCCTGCGGGCCACCGACCTAGCCCGCTGGGGCTAGCTTCAGATTAGTTTTATGCTAAATCTAGCTCTAAATTTGAGTTAACTGACCTAAAAAAACTTATAATTAGATGTATAACAACATATATATTGGGAAAAATGCACAAACCCCTGCGGGCCACCAACCTAACCTGCTGGGGTCGGTTCCCGACTTGCTGGATTATCTTAAATAAAGTCCTCATTAATAGACAAAGTTTATTCAAGAAAAAACATGTAAAAATATAAGTAAGTTTATAGGTTAGGTTTGGTAAATGCTCTTAAGCCCTGCAGAAAACCAACCTAGCCCGGGGGGGTTGGCTTCAGGTTAGTCTAATGTTAATTTTTGCTCAGAATTTGAGTTTCTTGACCTAAAAAACCTATATTTTGATATATAACAAGATATATATTGGAAAAAATGAACTTAACCCCTGCGGGCCACCAACCTAGCCCGCTGGGGCTAGCTTCAGATTAGTCTAATTCTTATTTTAGCTCTGAATTTGAGTTCCTTGACCTTAAAAACCTATAATTAGATGTATCACAACATATGTATTGGGAAAAAGGCACTTAACCCCTGCGGGCCACCCACCTAGCCCCCTGGGGTCGGTCCCCGACTTGCTGAATCATCTTAAATAATGTCCATATAAATAGATACAGTGTATTTAAGTTAAAACCCTAAAAAAACAATTTAGGGTAAGTTTCCACATCAAAATCGACCAAAAAAAGCCTAAAAACCCCATTTCCGCAGGGTTTTTCTTACCTAACCTAACCTTAAAATAAAAAAATTTGGATTTTTTTGCCATTTAGATGTAATACCTATAGGACTAGGCTTATATACCAAGTTTGAAGGGTCTAGCTAAATTTTAAGACCATTTTGCTCACGGATTACGAATAAATGTCATTACGCCCCCCCCCCCCTTTATCCTCTTATAATTTTTAACTTTAAAAAAATGTTGGGGAGAGGGGTTCGGATGGCCTAGCCAAAACTTGCCAAAAAAATCAGGCCATGCAATACTGTAGGTCTACTATTCTAGTTATTCTGATATCATAATCTTGGATAATACACACAAACGCACATACATACACACACCTACATTCAGCTATTATATCTTTGATTTCTTATATCAATTTACATGCAATTTCAAAAAAACAAAAACAGTACAATAATAAATATTTTCCTATTATTTTAAGGCTGTAGAAGGAGAGAGTGGATGAGGACTGTCTTCAATCAATTTTATTTGTGGAAGATAACAAGATAATAAGAAATTTTGTGGTTTATTTAAAAAAAATGTTGTCCAACAGTCCCACTCGTTCACCCTCGCGGTACGGTACTATAATCAACAGGTTATTATATATTATTGGAAATCATGAAAAGTGTGTTTTATAAGGCTTTGCTCCGGTACATAGTTTTATTTACAATGTTTCTACCTATTTTATCATAGACCTTTGGCATCAAAGTTACTAGTAAAGGTTTTTGTCTGAAGCTAAAGATCTCGGAAATTCTTGATCCAAATGGGTTGTACTTTCAGGGAAACTAAATATTGTTGGGTGTTTTTTTTTTGCTAATTTACTAATCTCTATCGCCCTCTTCTAGAGACTAGGGGCGAAGCAACTAGTATTTCATATGTACCAATACTTAAATGTTTTGTTTAGCAAAAATAATTTTCAAGTTGCGGATTAGTTGATTTATTGAGTTGAGTGTCCGAACGTTTCAACCTCCAATTATAATCTACAGAGGGCGCTTTACGTGTATCATACTTGGGGATGTACATCAATTTATCGTCCATTTTCTTATTATCACTTTAGATCCGTGATTAGCACACGTATGTCGATGTAATTAAAGTAAATAATGTTATATTTATATAGATTATTGTCAACCAGATCCAATTCTGACGATATGAGCTCCAGTCTTGTTGCTGGACAGAGGGATCTGTTCAGGTTAGAAAATTTAAGAGTTTATTACACTAGTCCCCAAAGTTTTAGAATAACTTTGGGGACCTTAGTGCATTTTGATTGGTTGGCTCATTAAGTTGAGTGTTCAAAAGTTTCAACCACTAATTTTAATTTAAAGAAGGGGTAATTTTGTGTATCGTTATTGGGGATGTACATTAATTTATTTGCTATTGTCTTATCCCTGGAAATTTTTAACTTTTAAGGAGACTTACATATGGAAATATTATATAATTTTAAAGTTTCATCTTAGGAAATGTCAAAAAAATTTATGATTTCCGTTTGTAATACACAATTTATTATTTACTCTTTGAAAGTACTTTTGAATATGTCAACGCATTTGACAAGAAAATATCAAAAAAATATTATTTTAGATCACTTAGCGGGCATCATACTGACAATTCCAATGTTCTGGACGAAACCTCCAGTTCTGTTGGAATGAGAACCTTGGGTACCATCAAAGGTGTATTTGCTCCAGTTTCACTCTCCATGTTTTCAGCTCTTCTCTTTCTTAGGGTTGGATATATAGTAGGTGGGTTATTTCAGCTTTTGTAATTCGCATTTAAAAAATAACATAGACTTTTATCTAGTATTTCAATTAAGCTTCTCTTTTATTTTATATTGTTAGTAGATTCTCATCTATTTAATTTTTATCTGCTTGTTTATAAATAACCATGAACTGAACATGTATGCGTTTTTTGATCTTTTCATAATTATTGTGAATTTTCAACGGTAAATATAGCTGAAATCAGTTAAATAAAGACTATTATATTTTGTACGTAAAACAAACATACTTTTTAGTGGCTGCACCTTTAGACTCATAATTGCATGGAGGTGCTTATAACCGTTCTAAGGACTACAATAAGCTTTTATGAAAACCGCAACTTGTCGTTATATTAAAACATTAAACTAGAAAACTCTAATTAAAACTTTAATATTAGATGATGAAAATTGATTTAATTTGATAGGAAATGCTGGATATTTGGAAGCTCTGTTACAGTTTGTGATTGCCTACATCATCCTGGTTTCTACAGTTGTATCTATTTGTGCTATAGCTACTAATGGTGCTGTCAAGGTAAAAGATATCATGTTCTTGTAGCAGGAGCTAGATTCTTTACTTATTACTAGCGGCTACGCCCCTTGAGGCCTCTAGAGCAGGGCCCTTGAAGTCGACTTCCCACCTCCCCCAATTTAAATTGTAGTTTTTAAAAGAAAAAGTAAAAAAATGGGGTTGGGGGCATTAATTTCTACTGGTGATTTCTTTTGGGTGGGTGGTGGTACCCTCCCCGAAACTAGTTATAAACCTTCCCAAAACATTGATGTAAGAAGCTACCCTAATATGATTATTAGATGACAAAAAATACACCAAGTAAAAATAATAATGTACACGATAAGTTGGAATCTCTGAAAACGTAGTGATGGTCAAGATAGTAGGTAAATAAGCACATAAGATTTAGAATTCAAATCTAAAACCATACTGTCTCAAAATTAAATCACTCTAGTTACAATCTAGTTATCTAAAAATTGAGTTTCATCTAGTTATATTTAGATGGGGATACCTACTTTTTTTTGCAAGAAAGTTTAATTTTATTTTTTAGGGAGGAGGAGTTTACTTTATGCTGTCGCGTACCATGGGCCCCGAGTTTGGTGGGTCTGTCGGTGTACTCTTCTACTTTGCCAATGTTGTCTGTAGTGCTCTCTATGTCACTGCCTGTATTGAGGGTGTGGTCAAGAATATTGGTCCTGGAGGCACCTTTGCAGATGTAAGTTTTTACTAATACCAAACATTTCAATCAATAATTTTAATCTAAAGATAGGGAAAGTTCGTTTATTACCATTGGGGATTTATTTAAAGGGGGGGGGGGGGGGATGTGGTGACTCGTGCCACGACATACCAGCAATTTTATTTTGGGTGCTACTCCCTTAGTTTTAGAGATAATTGGATGAAATCTTTTGGGCTGGGTCAGTAATTACCCCAACTATTGGTATCTTTCAAAAAAAACGGCGGCGGGACCGCCGCTCCCGCCGCCCGCCGCCGTTTTCCGCCGCCACCAAAAAAATTTTTTTTTTCATTTCTCGCCGAATTAGGCAATTTGGAATCATCTGAGACCATGTTATTTTTTTCAAAAATTTTTCCTCTTACAAGCAACCCTGCGGGGGGATTTTGAAGATATTGAAACAAAATCTTTTTAGGTTGGTAAGTAAAAAATATTTGAATTAAGAAAACGTCGGCGGGACCGCCGCTCCCGCCGTCCGCCGCCGTTTTCCGCCGCTAACAAAAAAAATGAAATTTTTTGGGCTGGGTCAGTAATTACCCCAACTATTGGTATCTTTCAAAAAAAACGGCGGCGGGACCGCCGCTCCCGCCGTCCGCCGCCGTTTTCCGCCGCCACCAAAAAAAATTTTTTTTTGCATTTCTCGCCGAATTAGGCAATTTGGAATCATTTGAGACCATGTTATTTTTTTCAAAAATTTTTCCCCTTACAAGCAACCCTGCGGGAGGACTCATTTTTTTCAAATTCTCGTATATCAAGGTATATCTTAAATACAGTACCTCTCCTGTGATTTTAAAGATATTGAAACAAAATCTTTTTAGGTTGGTAAGTAAAAAATATTTGAATTAAGAAAACGGCGGCGGGACAGGCGGGACCGCCGTCCGCCGCCGTTTTCCGCCGCCAACAAAAAATTTTTTTTTTGCATTTCTCGCCGAATTAGGCAATTTGGAGTACCTACCACTGAATTTAAGATATATCTTAATGTACAATAATTGTACATTTGAAAAAAATGACTAAGTCCCCCCGCAGGGCTGCTTGTAAGGGGAAAAATTTTTGAAAAAAATAACATGGTCTCAAATGATTCCAAATTGCCTAATTCGGCGAGAAATGCAAAAAAAAAATTTTTGTTGGCGGCGAAAAACGGCGGCGGGAGCGGCGGTCCCGCCGCCGTTTTCTTAATTTAAATGTTTTTTACTTACCAACCTAAAAAGATTTTGTTTCAATATCTTCAAAATTACAGGAGAAGTACTGTATTTAAGATATACCTTGATATACGAGAATTTGAAAAAAATGAGTCCTCCCGCAGGGTTGCTTGTAAGGGGAAAAATTTTTGAAAAAAATAACATGGTCTCAAATGATTCCAAATTGCCTAATTCGGCGAGAAATGCAAAAAAAAAATTTTTTTTTGGTGGCGGCGGAAAACGGCGGCGGACGGCGGGAGCGGCGGTCCCGCCGCCGTTTTTTTTTAAAGATACCAATAGTTGGGGTAATTACTGACCCAGCCCAAAAGATTTCATCCAATAATCTCTAAAACTAAGGGAGTAGCACCCAAAATAAAATTGCTGGTATGTCGTGGCACGAGTCACCACATTTCCCCCCCCCCCCCTTTATCTTCCATTGTCTTATCCCTAATGATCCCCAGATTTATCCATATTATATTTTTCAATTTCTAAAGTTTACAATTTTTTAGACATTGCTTCAATCTTTTAAACAATTCTATTATGTAAAGTTTTAGGAAACGGGGGCTTGGAATAAAGAGGTTGGGATAAAAAAATACTGAAGTAATTCATTATGTATTGAATATATAAATAGAAATGTATTACCAGACAACTACCTGGATACCTTTTTCGTCTTCTAGCAAATTGCTTTCTGATCTTTAGTAGCGACTTGGTATTCCCAATTTTATTAATTGATTTTCAAACACTTAATTGAAAGTCGGCACAGGGTCCTCTGGTTCGGGACATACAGTTATTTAAGGATCAGTAATATTTGACATAATATCATTTAACATAAATTCATTTCACATAAAACATTTGACATAAAATCACTTCACATAAAGGTACATTTGACATAAAAACATTTGCCATAAAGGTACACTTCACATAAAAACGTTTCACATAAAGGTACATTTGAGATAAAGGTACATATGATATAAAGGTACATTTGACATAAAGGTACGTTTGACATAAAGGTACACTTGGCATAAAGGTACATTTGACATAAAGGTACACTTGGCATAAAACGTTTCACATAAAGATACATTTTAAAGTCTACCCGAGGTTGTCATTTTTTTCCCCGAGCATGGCAACCGGTGAACAGAATCTCAGTTCTGCACCACAAGCCTCGCACGACTGAAGTTCCCATGTCTATACAGTCATATTTATATGAAAATATTTTTAGAAGATTTTTGGAATTTTTTTTTGAAGATTTTCCATTTTTTTAAAGATTTTAGAAATTTTTATTTATTATTAAAAGAAAATCTTCAAAAAAAAATCAAAAATCTTCTAAAAATATTTTCATATAAATATGACTGTATAGACATGGGAACTTCAGTCGTGCGAGGCTTGTGGTGCAGAACTGAGATTCTGTTCACCGGTTGCCATGCTCGGGGAAAAAAATGACAACCTCGGGTACACTTTAAAATGTATCTTTTTGTGAAACGTTTTATGCCAAGTGTACCTTTATGTCAAATGTACCTTTATGCCAAGTGTACCTTTATGTCAAACGTACCTTTATGTCAAATGTACCTTTATGTCAAGTATACCTTTATATGAAATGTATCTTTATGCCAAATGAGTTTATGTGAAACGTTTTTATGTCAAATGTACCTTTATGTGAAATGAGTTTATGTCAAATGATACTTTATGCCAAATGTTTTATGTGAAATGAATTTATGTCAAATGATATTATGTCAAATATTACTGATCCGTTATTTAACCCCTTCCCCCTCTATTGTTTTACCCTAATGTCTGTAAAAACTAGGGATGGGAATCCGTCGAATTTTTGGGCCGGATTCGGATTCCGGATTCTGAAGGAATCCGTCAAAAAAAGTGACGGATTCTTGCGGATTCCGGATTCTTATTTATGGCGGATTCCGGATTCGGATTCCGGATTCTAGCAGTATTTTAAAGGCCGTCCGTCACAGAGGGATAGCTTTTTTCGTTAATTTATCACTATGTTACTTGGTTGAAGCCTTGATTTGTTTAAAGTGTTGACTTCCAGCATAACTAAAACATTTACATCACATTATTAAATTTAAAAATTTAAGTGCTACGTATGTCCTAAAAATGTGCTTGGTATTTTCTAACCTATTTAAATTAAATTTAGCCTACCAATTTAGAATCCGGAATCCGCTATAAAAAACGGATTCCGGATCCGGATTCGGATTCCAAAATTGGCCGAAAATTGGGCGGATTCCGGATTCCGGATTCGGATTCCGGATACGGATTCCCATCACTAGTAAAAACTATAATATATATTTAGATTCTCCCAGAGGGTCCCTGGTGGCATTTATTATATTGTTCTATTATCAACATTATCAACTATAATGTATATTTAGATTCTCCCAGAGGGTCCCTGGTGGCATTTATTATATTGTTCTACTAGCGGCTACGCCCCTAGAGGCCTCTAGGGGCACTTGAGGAGGAGAGAGTCGAATTTATTAATTCAATTTCTTATTTTAGATTTTAAAAGAATAAGTTAAAAAATATTTTACGTTTGACGTTTATTTTTCGTTGAATTCTCTTTCTAAAATTGGGAAATTTTTAAAAAATTTAATTTCTCTAGGGAGGGTGGTGGTACCCTCCCCCAAAATAGTTATAAACCTTCCTGGGACATATGAGAATCTACCCTATTAAGGAGAACCCGATCGGTTCAGCGGTTAGCGAGATCCTTCGGTACAGACACACAGATACACACACAGACAAACATCCTGTTACTTTAGTATAAGGATTATCAACATTATCAACTATAATATATATTTAGATTCTCCCAGAGGGTCCTTGGTGGCATTTATTATATTGTTCTATTATCAATATAATCAACTATAATATATATTTAGATTCTGCCAAAGGGGCCCTGGTGGCATTTATTATATTGTTCAGTTATCAATATAATCAACTATAATATATATTTAGATTCTGCCAAAGGGGCCCTGGTGGCATTTATTATATTGTTCAGTTATCAATATAATCAACTATAATATATATTTAGATTCTCCCAGAGGGGCCCTGGTGGCATTTATTATATTGTTCAGTTATCAATATAATCAACTATAACATATATTTAGATTCTCCCAGAGGGTTCTTGGTGGCATTTATTATATTGTTCCGTTATCAATATTATCAACTATAATATATATTTAGATTCTCCCAGAGGGTCCTTGGTGGCATTTATTATATTGTTCAGTTATCAATATAATCAACTTTCTACTCTGTGTTATTGGTGCAGAAGTTTTTGGAAAACTCAGTCTTGTTATTCTGGCAACGGTAAGAAATTTTGTTGCTGTAATTCTTATTCAAACGCGGTTTCTTTAAAAGTTTATACAAGATAATGTATGGCCTCTAAATTACAAGGTATGTTAAATTATTGATTACCAAGATAGTCTTTTTTTTATCACAATTAGGCGTGTCAGAGTCTTCCTATATATTAGAACCTCAAAACCATACCTTGTATACAGGGGCGTCCAAGCTTTTTATTTTGGGGGGGGTAAAATTTTTTTAAGGGGGGGGTAATTTGGTTTTGGGGGGGGTAAAATGGCGCGCGAAGCGCGCCGCAAATTTTTTTTACCCCCCCCAAAATTTTTACCCCGGGGGTAAAATTTGCTTGGGGGGGGTAATTACCCCCCCTGAAATCTGTTGGCAGGGGTAAAATTTGTTTACCCCCCCCAAAATTTACCCCCGGGGTAAAATTTTTGGGGGGGGTAATTTAAATTTTATAAAAAATTTAGTATTAAAAATGCGCGCGAAGCGCGCAAAAATTTTTTTTGTTAGAGATTTTCTATTTTGGGGGGAGTATTTACCCCCCCAAAATGTTTTGGGGGGGTAAATACCCCCCCCAAAATCGTTGGGGGTGCCTACGGCACCCCCAAGGTAGGGGTAATTTTTTTTTGGGGGGGGTATTGTTCACAAAATTTTGGGGGTGCCTACGGCACCCCCAAAATCGTTTGGGGGTGCCAAATGGCCCATTACCCCCCCCCCTTGGACGCCTATGCTTGTATAATATTTTATGTTCATGAAAAACTTAACTACTTATGAAATAATTGGATTCAGGAAATATACCTAGTGATTACATTCAGATGCACTTATAAAAAAAAATTTATTTTGAATTCGGATTGAGCCAATTGGCTAGAAAATGACTGGTTTACACGCCATTTGGACTCTAAATTTTTAAAAGGATTTTAATTCGAAACAGATTCGAATTGGCATCCATACATGCATTTTTTGTCTGAAATCGAGATTTTTTGTTATTATTATAAACTTGTGTTAAGGTTGTGATATGTTGTTCTGGAGTGATCGGTTCGTATTTCCTGCCCCACGAGACAGTAACCGTGTACAACGTGACGGTGAGTAACGCTACGGCCAACTGGACAGAGCTGGAGTATGGAACTTTCACAGGCCTGACCAAGAACAGCTTGAGTGGAATTATGGACCTGTGGGGCCAGAACCTGTATCCGCAGTACACAATGGATTGTGCCCAGCATGATGCTCCCCCGCCAACTTTCTTTACAGTTTTCGGAGTTCTATTCTCGGGAGTCACAGGTTGAAAATTATTTTTAGTCTTTTTTAAAAAAGGTTAAATATTTAAAACCAATTCTGCATATTTAGAATTATTAAAAAATGTTATATATTGTCATCAAATGTGTTTCATATGGCTCTATTTCATTTGTCTGTCACTCGAAAATTAAACCTGATATCCCAATTAACATATAACTTGATTATGTATTTATGATAAAAGCTTGAACGAAATTACATACAAAATACTTTCAGGTATAATGGCTGGTGCTAACCTTTCTGGAGAGTTATTATCTCCAGCAAAATCTATACCCCGGGGCACACTGTCGGCCTGTGCTTTTACCTTCACAACATTCTTCCTCTTGATTACTCTGACGTCATTAACTTGTAATCCAGTCCTACTTCATCAGGTGAGTCATTATACTCATGTTGAACCTTTTAGGTTATTCTTCAAGAAATTATGATCTTCAAGAAATTAAGAAAGTGTTTCTCGTATCAGTCGTAACCTATTAATAGGCTTTGTTATAGGAGTGAGAGGATAGGTTATTTGGCAAAAAAAGTTTCCTTTTGGGATGTAATTTCCTTATTTAGGTTTTTACAAAATTTTTTTTATAAAAATACAAAAATTTACCTACAATGGTTCAATGTTTGAAAAATCTTTTAAATTTAGAATTGTATGTTTATGGTTGAGTTCACCTTCTGGAAATGGTTTGTCCTGATTGGCGTTGTGTTGGCCACCTGGTCCGCATCTGTGAGCAACCTGATTGGAGCCAGCAGGATCCTCCAGGCAGTTGCGGAGGATTCTGTCTTTGGACCTTTTCTCTACTTTATCACAAAAGGAACATTGAACAATAATCCTATTGTTGCTGTCATGGTTACTTTTGTGTTTGTTCAGGTATACTTTATTTCCAGGGATATACAGGGATAAGACAATGGCTGATAAATTGATGTACATCCCCAATGAGGATACACAAAATTATCCCGTGTTCTGTAGAAACGTTTGGACAGTCAACTTATTTAACCAACCAATTAATTTCAATAAAAGTATCCTAAGTTGTTAAGCCATAAAATGTTATTATAAAACTTCGTGGACAGTTTAATAAACAGCCCCCCCCCCCCCATATTATAAAACAAGAGCTGAAATAAAAGTTTTAAGTTTAAAACTATTAATATTTGTTATGATGGCTTGTGTTGCAAGTTGCAACCGACTAAGAATAAGAAATATCCGTTAAAAATCCTAATAGATTTATTTAAAGGACGCCAGCAAGAAATAACACGCTTTAACAGCTGAAAGACTGCCACAAGAAGACCCAATACCCCAAATTTAAAGCCTTCAGCTTCAATAACAAAAAAGTTCTAGGCATTTCAAAATAGCATTTTATGTACAATGAAATTTTTGAAAGATTTCCAATGCTCATAAAAGAAAAAACAATATTAAATTACGTCGCCTAGACACAAAATTTTAAACTTATCTTTGTCAAAAACTTAGATTGCCTGTAACTGATTACATTTTTACAATAAAAACACCATATTTCATAGTCAAAATCTATTAAAAAAAATCGATTTAAATTGCATTTTTAAACGAAAATCATAGCGGAAACAAAGGGGTAAACTAATACAAGCTTAGCTGTGATTGGTTGTTAAGCTGATTCAGCCTTCTTATTGGCTACAGTACATTCGGTACAACGCAAGTAAAACTTAATTTTTTTAAATGATTTTGACTATAAAAATGGGTATTTTTATTGTAAAAATATAATTAGTTACTGGAAACCTAAATTTATGACAAAGATAAGCTTATAATTTTGTTTCTAGGCTACGTAGTTTAATTTCAAAGTTTTCAACATGAGCATTGCAATTCTTTCAAAATTTTCATTGTACATAAAATGTCATTTTAAAATGCCTAGAACTTTTTTGTTATAGAAGCTGAAGGCTTCAAATTTGGGGTATTGGGTCTACTTGTGGTATTCTTTCAGCAGTTAAAGCGTGGTATTTCTTGCAGGCTTCCTTTAATATATTTTTGTATTTAGGTTTGTTTCTTCATTGGAGGGCTAAATCAGATAGCGCAGCTGTGTTCCGTATTGTTCTTGTTGTCGTATGCTAGTGTTAATCTAGCTTGTCTTGGACTGGATCTTGCCTCTGCTCCAAACTTCAGGTATGTCAATTTCTACCCAAATGGCCAGTTGTAACTAACAACTGAATAAATTCGAATTTTTTTTTGTTAATTTCAGTTGATTTTGGTGGGTAACACATCGTAGTAAAGATGAACTTTTTATCTGCCCCCCAAATATAATTCTAGATTTATTCTGTTGGTTATAAATGGAACACAATATTTACAACAATCTAAGCGAAGCACATGTATGATAATTTCTTAAAATTAAAGTTTGTCCTTATCCACTGATACAGTATCCTGAATTTACTCAAATTTTCAACAAAATGATGTACAATTTTGTTTAGACTTACAAATTGATTATCTTTATAAAGTTTTGGCACTCTACTCTCCAAGAGTTATTGTTCGTTTGTCCTTGAAGTTTAGTGCTCCGCTTTTATTGATCATGTCATCCTTGTTTAATTTTGTTCAATTTATTTTGGATTATATACGTCTAAACCTGATAACAAATAATAGTTAGCTATTTATTTCAATCAAAATTATTATTTTTTTCAGGCCATCTTTTAAGTACTTTTCCTGGCACACCAGCCTTGTTGGTCTGATAGGGACCTCTGTCATGATGTTCTTCATCTCCCCGCTCTTTGCGGCAGTTGCCATCCTGCTCTGCCTCTCCTTGATCCTGGCACTCAACTTCTTCTCTCCAGCAAGACATGCCAACTGGGGATCTATTAGTCAGGCTCTTATATTTCACCAGGTAGGATTTTCCACTTTTAAAGTACTAGCGGCTTCGCCCCTATCCTCTACGGGCTTTGCCCCAAGAGGTTTGATCAACCTAATAATTCGTATTTTAGATTTAAAAGAAAAATTTTAAAAAATATTTTTTTTAGGGGGGGTAATTTTTCCTGTTTAGGGCGGTTGGGGGTTTCCAACCCCCAAGAAAATAGCTATAAACATTCCCGGGACCTTCCTTCGGTACAAACAAACAGACAGAGAGACAGACAGACATCGTTATACTTTGTATTATAGATAAAAAAAATCAAGCGATGTTATTTGTGTTTGGTAGATATTTGCTTATCTATAATTTGCGTATTCTTTAAGAGTTCAAAATTATGATAATAATAATATTAGTTAAACCTTACGCTAAAAAAATATGGTTTAAATATCATTCAACGTGCATTTTTTTAAATCAAAAATATTAAAACGCAATTACTTTTAAACATGATTCGATAGTTATTGAAATTAAATACCTAATATATCTTTGAATTTAAAAAAAAAGAAAACTTAGGTATAGAATTGAAATAAGGCAATATTTTACAGACAGACATCCCAACAAAGATAAATTATGTAGTGGTTGCGCAATTAAACAGTATAAAGTTTTTGCGTAATCAAATAAGGAAAAAACATTGTTATAATTTTTATGATCAACATGTCTGAATGGAAGGCAATTTTACGCGAGATTACGCAAGAGGATAAGTTACAATAATACACTTTTTATTCTATTTTTATTAAGTTTTTACTTGTATACATTTTAAAGGAACTAACTAATATAAGTCTTGTTTTTTTTTAACACGCTTAGCGTGTTCATCAAAGATTAGATTAACTTACCACGTCTCTATTTTTAAAATTGTTTAACATACTTGGCATATCATTGTTTTTATCCTTGGATATTTTAAAGTTGGTATGTTTTTCAACCTATTTTTAAAAAAATTACACTATTCTAAGACATGAAGATATATTTCGATTTTAGCAATCATTTTCAATTCATTTTGTCTAAAAAATATAGGCATGAGACATTAGATAACAGCAAATATGATCAAAGATATTAAACATAAATTTATATAGAACAATGTCACAAATTATTTTGAATCTTAGGTATCACCATAAAATACAGATGACTACTGATAAAGTTTGAAATAAAAGATTAAAACATTAGTTTTTTAAAAAGGAGGAGTAGGGAATAATTCTTGGCCTTGTTTGAGTTATGGGGCGGGGCATAGTTTTTATTAGAGGAATTTTTTTGATGGTTAGGAAATAGGCGGAGTTTTGGATGGTGAGTTTGGTTGAAGGCGGAGACAGAAAAAAACCTGGGAGGAGACAAAAAAGTGGGAGGAGTGGGGGGGTTATGAAAAGGTTGTGGATTTATCTTTGTCCTTGGTTGTTTATGGGTGGAGATTAGGATTTTGAAATCTGTTAAAAAAATGGGTGGAGTTATTCCTGAGATGGGAAAAATTTTAATCTTTATGATATCCTGCTTTGTTTAAGGTTTAAGGATGGAGGAAGAATTGGTGTTCTTTTGAATTAACCAAAAAAGTGAAAAAATGTGTACATTTTTTTGATAAAACATGAAATGAAAACTACATGGTATAAAATGTTGACTTATTTGAGAATTTTGGAAGTATAATTTGATGATGCAAACAATTGATTTGAGTTAAAAGATAACCTGAATATCAAAGAAGCTTAATCCTTTGAAATGTTAACTGTGTTTTAAAAGTTTTTTTATAAAAATTTGCAAATGCACACAGTTAATTTGAGTTTAAAGAAATGTTCAGAAATAAAATATTTTTTATAAACTAAATGATGAGGGTTTTTTTAGTAGATCTCTGAAACTGCAAACAAATGTTATGTGTTGAAAAAGAAATTTGTTGGAAAGATGGGTCTTGTTTGAAAACAGGATTTTTTTGTTTGATTGATGATTAAATGTTTGTTGGGTGAAGCAAATTACACAATTTTATTGAGAGCAGAATCAAAAGACCTAATCAAAAGTTTTTCCCTAGCTAGGCGTATCCAGGGGTCTGTGCTTCTTATTTTCTCTATTGGGACAATTTCCAAGTCCTGTAGATTGTGTCCTTGGGCCTTGAAATGACTTCCAACTGTAGTTGATCCAGTGCTGATTGTGTGGCTGTGCTCGTTAAAACGGCTGGAGATCATTCTACTTGTTTGGCCCACATACTGAGGTCTCCTAACTGCACAGGATCCACTGTTTTTCCTACAAGTAATAAGATATATAACGTTTTTACTAGTACAGTCTAGAGTGCTTAAAATAGGGAAGATTTCATTGGTTTTAGTGTTTATGACACTTTTACAAAACCGGGGGGAATTGTGACACATTTTACAATTTCTACCACAGTGGGAAAATCCATTTTTAACCCTGCTTGACCTTCTCTCTGTAATTACTGGTGGGAGTTGTGCCTTAATTAAAAAATCCCGTAGATTTTTAGGTCTGGACCAGCAAATCATTGGTGGATCTGGAAAGGTTCTTTTGAGGTGTGGATTCTGTATCATGACTTTCCAAAACCTAAACAAGATATTAGAAATATTGGGTAGTCTGGGATCAAATTGAAGTGAGAGTACAACTCTCTTTACCGGATTTTTTTCGGTTTTTATCAATGCTGTTGCTCTGGGTAGATTACTGACCTTTTCAAAAGCTTTAACTATGAAGTTTTGTTTGTAACCTCTTCCTAACAGTTTTTCTTGTAATATGTCCAGGTGTGCTAAAAAGTCTAAATTGTCAGAGCAGATTCGTTTGAGTCTTAGAGCTAAAGAGTAGGGAATGTTTTGGGTGATGTGACCAGGGTGACAGCTTGATGGCAAGAGATATGTACATTTCTTGCCAGGTTTTGTAAAAAGGGATGTCTTAATAAATCCTTGTTCAGTTATGGAAATTACAGTATCCAAAAATTCAACTTTTTTACTCTGAAAATCATAAGAGGCTTTAAATTTGATCAGGGGATGTATGTTGTTTATATGTTCTAAAAAATTTAAAAGTTCTACTTCAGATCCAGTCCACAGCATAATGCAGTCATCTATGAACCGTCTGTACCATGCTGGGGCTTGGCCTCTCCAAGTTCTAAGCAAGTTCTAAGCATTCTACCTTCTATCTTGGAGACTTTGGGCATTGAACTGTATATTATACAGTACTCGAAGTTTTTAAAAAATATTCTCTCATTTGTTTGATTAAAACTTTTATTGAATCTTGATTATTTAATACAAGCTAGCAGTGTCCAAACCTTTCCTCGAATAATTTTAATATTCAGAAGGGATAATTTAATTTTGATGTGGCTGTAAATGAATCCCTGGATTAATAAGTATTTCTTGGTAATATATCTTTTATCCATCTACGCTTTAATAACTTTAATTTGTACTTCAGCTTTCGATATCTTCAAGTTTTATCGTAAAATAAACAAAACAAACAAAAAACCCAATTGTAATAATTTTTTGACAAAAATTAATCTACAAAAGGGCTGTTTTTGTCCCTAATTGGGTTCTGTACGTCAATTTATCGTCCATTGTCTTGGCCCTTAATATTCCTGATAAAATTAAAAGAAAGTAATGTTGAGCACATTGCCAATAATGTAAATTGTATCAGGGAGGGAGGGGACATTGGGCTGTTTATTACACTAGTCCCAAAAGTTTTATAATAACGGTGTCTTATTCGTTGACTTAATAACTTTGGAGACTTTCATTGAATTTTGATTGGTTGGTTTAATAAGTTAGGTCTTTCAACGTTTCAACCATTAATTGAAATCTACAGAAGGGATAATTTTGTGCATCATAATTGATGATGTACACCAATTTATCGGCCATTGTCTCATCCCTTTAGATGCCTGGGTGCCACTTGTATGTTTGGATAGTAAAGGATTATTTTCCAGTACATAAACCAGATTATTGTGTGCAAAATTACACCTTGTAATGGCTTATCTGCATTGCCATTACATTATTTTTTTTCTCCAGATATTGTAAACAAAGTATTTATAATCAAACCACTTATGCACAAATTTGCATTAAAAAGGGTTATTATCAACAATATTGTAATAATTGTGGTAGGATCGTTACAGCTGTTACAGAACAAACATAATTTTGTACTTTATATGGGGAAGTGTTGTAGGCTTGCTTCACTTCAATGGGGATCTAACTCCTTATTTTCTTAATATTTAATTTTTAGGTCAGAAAATATCTGTTACTACTGGATCCGCGCAAAGACCACGTCAAATTCTGGCGGCCACAGATCCTGCTGCTTGTGCACAATCCTAGGTCTGCCTGTGCCCTAATTGATTTTGTGAATGCTATGAAGAAGGGAGGACTGTATGTGCTGGGCCACGTGACCAAGGGAGAGCTTCTCAACAATGATGAGGATCCAGTTGCTAAGGTATTGTATTTTTGACTCATCTAGTTTAAATACTAAAATATCAAACTAAGCTTTTCTGAAAATTACAACCTAACCAAGCCACATGATAACGAGTTGTATTATTACTTCTAAAAATATATACATTGTGCAAAGGGGTAGTTTTATGAAATGCATTTGAACTTAAGTTAGTGAACTGCATATTTTTTGCGAGTTAATGAGTTATACTATATTTATTTAGCATATATTTGAAAGAATTTCAATTTTCTACCTCGTAGTTTTGAAAATATCAAGACTTGAATATCGTCTTTTTGTGATATATGCAATTTAAAAAGACGATTTTCAAGTCTTGATATTTTAAAAACTACGTGGTAGAAAATTGAAATTCTTTTAAATATATGCCATATAAATGTAGTTTAACCCATTAACCAGGAAAAAATATGCGGTTCACTAAATTAAGGTCAAATGCCTTTCGTGAAACTACCCCTTTATTCTCATTTCTATTTTCTCCACCTCAATAGCCCAGAACCACGGGCTAACAATATTGTGATTGTACATTTTTATATTAGTAGAAAACTAGATATAATACGATACGATACGGAACCGGTTCTTATCCACCGGATATTATTCGATTTCGAAGCAATACTGGAAAATGATTTTATTCCAGGAGTTCCCCGACTGGTTGGCTCTGGTGGACCATCTCAAGGTGAAGGCTTTCGTGGAGGTGACCATGGAATCTAATATAAGGAGGGGAATCGAACAGCTGGTGCGCGTGTCTGGTATTGGAGCTATGAAACCAAATACTATTCTTCTAGGTAAAAAACAATATTTTTGATGGCAGGGTTAAAAGGAAGTACAACCGGAAAATAGCTAGGGCCAACGCGTAATTGGTATATAAAATTTCTAATTTCAGGATTCGCAGCAGGGTGATAAGGGTGGCTGCGTCATAACTAAAGACATTAAAATGGTTACTACTGCTGCTATGTCGGGTGTGCGACATTAAAAGTTAGAGAAGGGGAATGCCTTGGCCCTAAACAGGCGCAACTCATTACCATGCACAGTTAGGTCTTCAGGACAAAGGACGGGCAATTAAAGAGTTGGTTGTCTGTTGAGTTTTACTTAACCTAATAACCTGGGTGTTTGGACAGATAAGGAGATATTTGGCTCTTCTTAGTCAATTAATTTTAATGTATTATTTTAGGATTTCGAGATGAAAATGTTCACGTGGATGATTTACTGGAGTCAAGTTCCTCCTTCTGTGAACCTTCTTTTCAACAAGCTTTCCCCTCTATCTCACAAAATTATAGAAAGTAAGTTTTAATATTTATCAGATGGAGAGGTGGCAATGGGCTATTTATTACACTATTACCAAAGTTTTATAATAACGTTTTCTTATTCGTTGGCCTAACAACTTTGGGGACGGATTTTTTATTGGTTGGTTTATTTACATGAAAGTTCAAACGTTTAAACCACTAATTTTAATTTTTATGTGTCTTCTTTGGGAATGTACATCAATTTATCGGTCATTGTCTTATACCTTTAGATCCCTGAATATTTATGCAATGTGCAATGTGTATATTAGTTTTTTGTTAAGTAAAAAAGTTTTTATTTAGAAGTATAAAATAAAAAGAATATTGGTCATGGGGAATGTAGTTTTCTTTTAATACCTGACTTCAATAGTAAGTTTGAGGTGTGTGTGTGTGACCATAGTTTCTTATTGTTTGGACCTAAGTAGTCATGGAGTAGGACGAGAAACTTTTGTATAGCTACTAGGGCCGGTTCAAGCTCCACGTTCAAGTACACTATGACTTGTACTGCTGTAAGTTTTAGGTTGTTTGAAGGACCTAGTTTCTCTGGTCATTTTGTACTTCAACTATTATTGTCACGTGCCAGACGTAGCACCATTTTAAGTCTATAGTTCTAGCCCGACAAAAAGCGGACACGTTACCATTTACGTTGATTCAGCTCGTCAAAATGACGCAATTACAAGTAAATGGTTATTAAATATGGGCGAAGCAGCAACGCTAATAAAAATCCATAGACAAGAAAATTCCTTATTATCTATAGAACTATCTTTTCGTCTAGAGGTTGGATTTTAATATTGCAATATTACTGTTATGCCAAATAAGTTTAAAAGAATTCAAGGAGCCAGCTGAACTAAAATTATTATTATTTTTTTAAGAATTGAGCCTAAAGATTATGTCGGGGCCATATTGGACATTCTTAAGCTACACAAAAATGTTGGGCTCTGCAGAAACTTTCAACAACTTAATAGACAAGAAGTATTCAGGTAAATATTAAAAGAAAATGATGTTTTAGATGGAATCAAATGCTTTGTTTTAGTAAATTATTAACTTATCTAACTCATATTTGTAAAATAATAGTCCAAATTAATCAACATATTTTAATACAGTGGCGTGCAAAGAGTTTTTTGAACCTTAAAGAGATTTTAAGAGGGTTATTGTTGATACCCGACTCCTACGGGTTTAGATATAATTGAAATTTCATTTCTTGTGTGATAAGAATATATTTTATCTTTACTACAAAATTTCTAAAATAAATATTTCAGTTCTGAGTTGAAATTCCGTGTGCGCGCGGGTCGCAAGCGATTCCTTGACGTTTGGCTGGTCAACTTCTTCAACAGAGGAGACACAAATGTGACTGATGATACTTCTCTTTTTATGCTTCAGATAGCATGTATTGTCAACATGGTAAGTCGTGGGTTTAACAATTAAAAAAGGATGACAACATCCACAACTAGAGAAGTACATTTATATTTAACCATTTTACAAATTGAAAATAAACAGATTGATAAAGTAAGTGATAGAGTAGATGCCAAAGATTTTTTATTTAAGTAGCATTATTTGATTTTCCATGAATTTTAAAAAAGCTAGGTATAGGAATTTAGATGCAAAAATAAATTTTTTCAGGTACCAAAGTGGAGAAAGCACGAGCTTCGTGTCTTTATTTGCGTGAATGCCGCGGATTCGGATATTGCAGGTAAACTAATTCTCAAGAAACATTTTGTGGAAAAATAAGTGTACCTGCTCAGGGGTTTGCTATTCAGAGCTAGACCTTTAAATCATTTTAGTGGTGAGCCGAATTTCAGCCAATCACAGCGCGGCATTTCATAAAATGCTGTGCTCTCATTGGTGGAAAGTTGGCTCAACCCGATCTGGCTCACCAGTAAAATGATTTAAAGATCCAGCTCAGCCAATTAATTCCATTTGAAATTGCTGAAATTTAAATATTTTGTTGGCGTAGAGTTGGCGTAAACCTTGTTTTTTGATGTAGCTGGAGGGGAGAAATAAGGAATTGTTTGTCAGAATCACATTCCCTTTTCCCTGACTTGACTATATTTTTTCCCGAAATTATCTCATTTTTCAGCCGCTGCTACTAAATCTACTAAAATGTTTTTTGAAAAAATATAAATAATAATAATAATAAAACCTTGCTAATTATTTATTCAGAAACGAAGCTAAAAAGATCTTTATTACAGGCAGGGAAGCTGATCTCCTACGCCTGCTGGAGCTCTTAAGAATCAAGGCCCAAACATTTGTGCTGATCTGGGATCATCTGAGCAGTCAGATCAAGTATAAAATGCCAGATGATACCATGGGTAAGTTCAACTTTCATAAAAATATTTAGGAAATCTGTAAGACATTGGTCGATAAATTGATGTACATCCCTAATGATGACACACTAAATTAACCCTTCTCTGTAGATTAAAATTAGCGGTTAAAACGTTTGAACACTCAACTTAATAAACCAACCATTCAAATTTCAGTTAAAGTCCCCTAAACGAATAAGAAAACCTTCCAATAAAACTTTGGGGACTAGTGTAATAAACAGCCCATTGTCCCCTCTCTCTCTCTGAATGCAGCCGCCATTTTGTGCTGCTTTATAGATTTTTTTATTGATTTAAATAAAAAATATGTCACTTTTTGCCCCATTCAAATTATTAAAAAATTTTGGATCATAGAAAGAAAACGAAGTAGCGAGTTTCGTCGTATTTTCACAGTAGACTAAGCTTTTCTCCTTATTATATCCCCTGCGGGGCCTATTTCCTAATTCTGTGGACTCGCTACTTCGTTTCTTTCCATTATCTAAAATTTTTGTTAATCGACCATTATACTGTAATCCTAAAGTGTAAATAAATGACTGGTTGAAAATATAGTCAAATCCTTACTAACACATATTAAATTTAGATTCTGGAGTGGAAACTGCAGACATGGATCAAGATTTTGTCCTGACGGACAACTACCTGGCCGAGGCCAATGATTTCATCCAGGGCAAATGTACCCAGACCGCGGTGTCCTTCATCTACCTGCCGAAGCCACCCAGGTGTCCAGAGGAGCACCCCAGGTACCTTGCAAACCTGGAGACCCTCACCAGAGGTCTTCCTCCATCAATTCTCATCCACGGTGTCAGTCCTGTTATCAGCACAACTCTGTAGAAATAGACAATTTTATTTCCATCTTGTTTACAACCATTTATTAAGCCATTTTTTTGAGGCATTTATTGTGTACAATATAGTACAAGTAATATAGACTTATTTACAATTAATAGACTCAATACCTGATCAAAATAAATGTATTAGATACTTTAGCTTTGAGTAGTATTAAATTGAGCTTGTATTCATGTATGTCGTGACAAAATTTATTATATTTATTCATTAATATTTAAAAAACACACAATAGAATTTATATTACAATTTAATTATAAATGAAAGTACATTTAGAAAATCAATGTATCGCATTTTAATTTTCATATAGTTTTCTGTTATAAAAGTTTCATATATAGAAAATTATTGTCGTCAGAGCATCATAGCTTGAATTTAATTTTCTTATATTAATATCACTTTTTAAACCTCGTCAAATTACTATGGTGTGATTATAAGTATAACAAAATATATTTATTTCATTATTGAATCATTAATAGTTATTTCTTGCATCGTATTATAAACAGCTTTCCGCTGATATAAAATGTACAATTATAAGATTAAAACCAGGTTTTTTAGCCCCGAGATTTGATTGTACATTTTTATATTCGTAGACAACTGAATGTAATACGATGCTAGACATAATTTTTTCGTATGGACCATAATTCATGAGAAAAAAGTATTTAGGGAGTATAGATAATTTTTGTATTCCTTAAAAAAAATGTTTTAACGCCAAAGCCTCAATTTGTTTTAAAAATATTTATGTTTTTTAAATGTATTTTAAATCAAAGATAAGATTTTTACACTGGCGTTGCTACTAAATATCAAGAATACATAAGATCTAGCACTACAAAAGATCTAACCCTACAAAAGACCTAGTCCTTCAAAAGTTCTAATTTACAAAAGATCTAACATTACAAGAGAACTATTTCTACCAAAGGCCTTTTGTAATTCAGACCTTTCTTGGTATTAGATCTTTTGTAACATTCGACCTTTTGTAAATTAGATCTTTTGTACCAACGCCATTACACTATGTATGTATTCTAATTGTATCCAATTAACTACTTTTAGTACAAGCAATATTGCATTTTTAAACTAATTCTTTTGCCAAAGTTTATATACGTTGAGCATTTAAGTAAAACTTATTAAATTGTTTTCTTCTTCGTATTTTATTCATTTTTATCAAAAATCAAAAAAATTAACTAAAAATTCTACTTTTTGTGATATTTGTGACTTTGTCTTCTAAAATAATATATATATTAATCTGTTTATACAAATATAGTTTTAAATTGTGTTATTTAGAGCATTGTTAATAGCTAATTTATGATTTTTATTCCTTTTTGTTTCATAAACTAGAATCATGAATTATTGAAAGGTAACTATTTTACAAATTTTTCCTAATTCATAGACTACATATTTAACCCTTTACAGTCGGGCCCCTTGCCGCACCTTAATCGGTCGGGGGGGGGGGGGGGGCGTTCAACGCCCCCCCTAATTATCTCAGTTCCTATTAGAGCTAGAGGGCTAAATTTTTTTGTGCAAGTCCCCTGTTTGATAATGAATTTCCGACCTTTTATAAGTCTAAGTCAATTTTCGCTTCCTTCACCCTTTTATTTAACAACCTTTGTTTTTAGGTCTTTTTTTATTTAAAAATTTCAAACGGCTGTAATTTTCTTATTTTTGAAGCTAGAAGAAAAGTTTTTTCCCAGAAAATGTTTATTTTTATGTAAATTTTACATTAGAAATATCAAAATATAAATTTCAGCGGCCGCAGCTGTACTTGGCAGCTGCCAGCCGCCGCAGTCGGCGGTCGGCGGGAAAACGGCGGCGGATCTTCATGAAATTTTAATACGTTATGTAGACATGTAAGAAAAGCTTAAGTTTAAAATTTGAAGTCTCTAAGTCAAAAATTGCGGCCACAGGAGCCTTTTAAAGATTTCTGGAGACCTGGAGGATCAGGACCTGCAGGATCATACCTGGAACCTGAAAGTGACTTGAACACCTGTATTTCATATAAGGATGTACTACTAGAGGATTTTTTAGTATTTTGGTATGATAAAATGCTTTGTTTTAGTCAAAAAAATATTTTTGCTCTTTACCTGGATGACCCTGCCAGGTTTGCTGGCATCCTGTGCCCGCCAGGATGGAGATATTCAAAAAATTCCAACTCTCAGTTATGTGTCATACCCATACTTAAAAAGTCAAGCAGTTTTGGCTCTTTATCTTTCACACACAGAAAATGAGATAGAAAAAACCGGATGGGGGGCGTTCAACGACCCCCCCCCCCCCGACCGTTAAGGGTTAAGTGATTTTTATTTATAACAGCCTTATTTGTATTCTGTTTATTATATAAACCTTAAAGGAAGCCTGCAAGAAATACCACGCTTTAACTGCTGAAAGACTGCCACAAGTAGACCAAATACCCCAAATTTGAAGCCTTTAGCTTCTATAACAAAAAAGTTCTAGGCAATTTAAAATGACATTTTATGTACAATGGAAATTTTGAAAGAATTGCAATGCTCATGTTGAAAACTTAGAAATTGAACTACGTGGCCTAGAAACAATATTATAAGCTTATTTTTGTCATAAATTTAGGTTTCCAGTAACTAATTATATTTTTACAATAAAAATACCCATTTTTATAGTCAAAATCATTACAAAAATTAAGTTTTACTTGCGTTGTACCGAATGTACTGTAGCCAATCAGAAGGCTGAATCAGCTTAACAACCAATCACAGCTAGGCTTGTATTAGTTTACCCCTTTGTTTCCGCTATGATTTTCGTTTAAAAATGCAATTTAAATTGATTTTTTTCCATAGATTTTGACTATGAAATGTGGTGTTTTTATTGTAAAAATGTAATTAGTTACAGGCAATCTAAGTTTCTGACAAAGATAAGGTTATAATTTTGTGTCTAGGCGACGTAATTTAATATTGTTTTTTTCTTTTATGAACATTAGAAATCTTTCAAAAATTCCATTGTACATAAAATGGTATTTTGAAATGCCTAGAACTTTTTTGTTATTGAAGCGGAAGGCTTTAAATTTGGGGTATTGGGTCTTCTTGTGGCAGTCTTTCAGCAGTTAAAGCGTGTTATTTCTTGCTGGCGTCCTTTAATATAAAAAAATCTTATTCATATCGAAATATTTTTTATATTTTTCCATAATTTATAATAAAAAAGAAATAAATATTACATTTCACAATATTATGATTTTTTCTTTTCGTATATAAGAATACATTCATTAGATGGATGAATATTTGGTTTTTTAATCTACCAGAAATTTGGGGTAAAGTCAGTTATTTTGTTAGGTTTAATTTGGGTAAAAAAAACCTTAGAAAGCGACATTTTAGGAACTAATAAGTTTCTAATTGTCTTCGTTTCATTTTACTAACTTTTTTCTCCAAAAAATACTCAGGTAGGGAGGGGACATTGGGGTGTTTATTACACTAGTCCCTAATGTTTTATAATAATGTTTCTAAGAACTTTGGAACTTTTATTGAATTTTGATTGGTTTGTGTGTTAAGTTGAGTGTTCATAGACTTCAACCACAACTTGAAAACTACAGAGGGGGGTAATTTTGTGTAACATCATTGGGGATATACATCAATTTACCGGTAATTGTCTTATCCCTATAGATCCCTGAAAATTTCTGCTTTAAAAACTGTGCATCCTTATAATAAAGTAACAGGATGTGTGTTTGGTTTGGGTTAGGGAAGGTTTAGAACTATTTTGGGGGAGAGTACACTACTCTCCCAAGAGAAATCGCCCGTAGATAAAAATTACCCCTCCCCCCCCAAAAAAAAGAAAATGTTTTTTTTTACAATTGAAATTAAAAATGGGGCGGGGGGGGGGCACCCCTCTCAAAAAAAAGGAGGCGTAGCTGCTAGTACATATGTATAGTGACTAAGTTGTTTTAGAGGATGAAACGTCATAGCGGTGATCCACTTAGGCTAAAAAGGCACAGGCTGATAAGCAATGATAGGGGGGGAGTGTAGGGGATTCTAGACTCGAGCAATGTTTGTGTTAATTTCTTGAATATGTTTGTGTTCCAGGTGGTAATAAGCATACTCTACAAATATGTTCGCTACCATATACACTAGCGGGTCCCTTTGCCTCGAGTGTATCTCAAAAAAGAAGGGAGCGGTGGGCGGTATATACGAAATTGTGATATTAGCAAAGCAGTTGAATACCCTTTGGGTTCTTTCTCAAATATTTTTTCTTATAAAATCAGGTAATTATACAGCGCATGGGGGCCGCGGATTCGAATCCCTAATTTAGGTTGAGAGGTAGAAGTTCATAATATAAAAAAAACCTTCGATATAATGTTAGACCTTACCACTTTATATAAAAAGGCACATAGTCGCTATGGCCTCTTAAATTCTTTTATTCGAAATAAACCTTTAAAATTTAATATCTACAGAACCTTTAAAATTTTATATCTACAGACTGTCAACACTTTTTGATAGCGTTCACTTTTACAGTTTTCAACGAGTTCAAAAACGGATTAAAATGTTGGAAAAATCTGTTTATATCCACCATTTTCAAAGTACAGAATATTTATATGAACTAAATTTAGTAGTCTCCTTTAGGTGAGAGCTAAACAATTTATGCTCATCTCTAAAATATTTTTCAGCAAGTTTTTTCTAAGTAAGTCATAGTTTTAATTCAAAAGTTTCTTATTTAATACCTAAATTGTACAAAAGTAACAAGATCTAAGTCTGTGTGTACCGAAGGATTACTCTAACATCTGAACCGATATAGTTCTCCTTTACTGTGTGTGTTGCTTCTCAAAAGTCCTGTCAAGTTTTATAACTAGTTTGAGGGAGGGTACCACAACCCTTCCCAAGAGAAATCGTCCCCCAAAAAGTATTTTTTATATAACAAATTGAAAGGGGGGTCGATTCCCCTTCCACCTCAAGTGGTGCACTTAGAGACCGCTAAGAGCGAAGCCGTTAGTTAAAAAAATTGTCATAACATATGATATCATTTTAAACTTTAAAATACCTAAAATAGATTTTATTAAATGTTATAAATATTTACAAAATTAAACATACAAATATTTAAGATACGAAACTAAATTTAGCTTGATCATCATTTTTCTGACAGTTTATGTTTTGTGAGTGAAACAGGAAGGTTAAAATCAGCTGTTTGTGCCAGGTAGAAAATAAACAGCTGTTCTCCAGGTAGAAAATATGCCAAGTGCCACCTGGGATGTGCGCCACAGCGACCATGGCCACAATCATGACCAGATGGTTCTCATGCCGTCAACTCGCCACCAGATGAAATCAGGAATGAACAATTAAATCCAAAATTAACCTTTCGAAACATCCTTATTTTTCTGTAAACAGAAATAAGGAAAGTAGGAAGGATAAATTGGAATAGTTAGAAAAATCGTGTATAGTACCTTTCGTGACAACACCTCTAAAGGAGCGTCTCTCCGCATTTCCAGAGTAAATTTTCTCCTATTTTTAGCCCCTGCGGGGCCAATTGCCTAACCCTGCAAGGCAAACACCTAACCTAAAATACCATATCTAAAGCTACTGTGAAAATACGACGAAACGCACCTTAAGAGGCGTTGTTACCCGAAAAATCTTATTTTTGACATTTAAAATACCGCAATTTTTTGTGATTTTTTTTGTTTTTTTTCAAGCTATTCACATTTAACGCTTTGCTATATCCAAAAAATGTCAAATCAAAAATTTCTTTAGTATGGTATTTAAAATTTTAAATAGTGTCGTTTGGATCAATGAACAAATCTATTTTCTGGTGTAAAGTTTCATCACAGACATCTTAAAGAAGCTCTTTATGGTGCCGATAAAAATGACGTCATACAATCATAATTACCAATGATAGGCATACACAGACTAAATTACCAATGGCAGGCCAGTAAACATTTTAATTGACCTATGGTAGGCCAGTATAACGTCATTTTTTATAGGCACTATAAAAAGCTTTCATATTAAAGTCCTAACTGTGCATAAGACTTATCCTAACTTACGTTTCAAACTACTTTTGTCATTCAACTGACAAAGATGGACTAGATCTTATGATTTTTGTACTCCCCAATTACACTAGAGATTAAATAGGAATAGCATTTTCATGTCAGCTTATACCATTAACGAAATTAATTCGTAAAAAAATCACGAAACCTATACGTGGTCTCAGCTGTCGTTGGGGGGGGGGGGGGGCAACATATAAAGGGTGTTAAAATAAAAGCCAATCGCTTCACTTTTTTCAATATAAACCTTACAGTTTGGGTCCAAAACTAATAAAAAATAATACAATTATGCCCAAGCAATGGCAAGGAGAAAGCAATATTGAATTTTGAATCTACTCACCCTTCCAGAGCCCTAGAGCTTAAGACCTAGCCCTTGCAGAGAAATTTGCCCTACGCCGAAAGTGAATATTTTATTATAAATTTGTCTTTTTTAAAACCAATCGCTCACAATTTGAACCACCATAAGTACTTCAAATCTTGTAGATAGACCCCATAATGTTTGGAGTTTTTGATGGGGCATGTAAAGACCTTTCTTTAGACACCTTAACAAGGTTTCTAACACAATCATAGCCAATTTGGCATCAAAAAGAAAGACCTGGCAATCATCAAGAACTAGGAATAGAAAGAGCCGTCATGCCTCAAAGTTGGATGGGAATGTCTTTTTTATGTCAAATTGGCATAGATTGAGTTAGAAACCTTGTTAAGGTGTCTAAAGAAAGGTCTTTACATGCCCCATCAAAAACTCTAAACATTATGGGGTCTATCTCCAAGATTTGAAGTACTTATGGTGGTTCAAATTGTGAGCGATCGATTATTTTTTTAACACCCTTTAGCTAAATTGACGACCTATCCATTTGCCCCCCAAATATTATTTAAGATTTATTTCACCTTATACTTGTTTTCATGTTCTTACCTCCTAACTTTTGTAGACAAAGTAAACATTTATATAATTATTAGTATGAAAGCTATCCAAAGCAGCTTAGAGTGAGTATAAAAAGATGAAGTCACACTATACAAATGACCAATGACAAGCCAGCATACATTTTTCCATTGGTCAATTAAAATCTATGATTGCCTATCATTGGTCATTTTTGTATTGTTGACGTCATTTTTTTATCGGCGCTATAAGCTGTTTCAATCTAGACGGATTAAATTGAATGGCTATGGTAGCAGGTACAGACGAACAGACACAACCCAAGTTTAAACGAATCCCAAAGGTTGGGAAAGGTAGCGGAGTGCTTGACGAGCGAGGGGTAAGTAATGATAAATTTTTTAAGGGAAGTTTCGGGTATTGTCGGTTTCGTGACTTCGCGACTTAAGGGTCGTTGTGTCGTATTTCCACAGTAGCTTTTCACCTACTTCTAGCCCGTGTAGACGGCTCTAACCCTGCGGGGCAATCATTAACATTTACCTAACCTAAACTAAAATAACCATTCAAAAGCTACTGTGAAAATACGACGAAACGACCCTCGAGATGCGATGTCACGAAACCGACCATACAGTTTTCTTTTTATTTTTTCCCAGGAACTTAAAAGTATTTTTGTAATACCTAAACCATTTACAACTAATGCTCATTTAACTGATTTAACTGTGTTTAAATATCATGTGTTTGTAATAAAATATAGTTAACTTGCGAATTTATCTAATTTGTATAATGATCGGTTTTGTAGAAATAAAAATTATGCACAAAAATCGGTCTCATGGCCCCAATTAGAAAGGACATCATCTTACAAAAATTATTTGTTTCTAAAACTGAAAATTATAATTTTGCATTGATATATTTTTGCCAACCATTACCCTTTCTCTGTGAACAATATTATATCAGATGTGCTGAAAATGGATTGCCTATTTCTTCTATAATTTCAAAAGTTGTACAGCAGATAACCCAATTATTGCAAACGCTATTTTCAGCTACTCCGGTGAAAGGGAAAAGCGATATAATGTACTAGAGGCGGTGTTCTAAAATTATCCCGCTATTGGCTAGATTGAATATTCACCTTTTTTTCTCTATCTCTCTCAATTCCCTTTCCTTCCGTCTTTTTAAAATTTCATTATCTTTATTTAAAACCGTATTTCTAATTTTGTCTCTCTTTCTGTAAAATATTTTAGGATCCTAGTATTTTTTTTGTTTCAAATTATCGTCCTGGAAGAGTTAAAATGTTTAGTTAAATGTTAAATTTTAGTTTAATATCAGAACACATTACAGACGTGCCGCTAGTATCAAATTATTTTAAAACTAAGTTTTCTTTGATTTACTATTTTATAAATTTAAATTTTCTATTTTATGAATAGTAATTTATAATTCAAATAGCAACATGAAATAAAATAAAAAATTTATTCTTCATGGAGTAAAATAATGGGTCTTATCATTCTGGTCAATGAGAGTTTATTATGGATTATTGGAGCACTATGAGTATTAAACACTCTACTATTGGAAGACTTGAGCTCATATATAGACGTTTATTTCCTATATAGATCAGTCATGGATCTTGATGCAATAAAGCAATCCGTTTTATAAAAAATCTGTCCAAAATAATTCAAAATTAGAAGAAAAAGTAGTCGCTCATATAGGTAGAGAACAAACGAATTATACATTATACATTCAAAATTTAAATTTTTCAAATTTTATTTTTTTTGGAAGATTGAAGCTTTTTTAGCTAGTAGTAAATATTGAGATAGGACGCGGAAGCTAGGTACACTTTCGGAAACTAAATTTCAGTACATCTTATATCAATAGTTGATTAATTAACAAGGATGACAACACTCATAAGAAGCGAAGCACACAAAAAAATCGAGTTTAAGTATACGGACATGATTTAAAGAGCATTTGTTAAAATCGTGAATAGATTTGTTGGAGAAAAAAATAACGAAACCTTTCCTGCGTATTTCTAATACTTATATTTTGTATGATGACTGACAGACTGACGGTCAAAGTAAATTACAAGCTGGGAAATTGAATTTTGATACTATTATCCTCAAGAACTTTAAAAATCTGACTAAAAATATGTGAAAAATATAAAAGTAGCTAAAAACCTGTAGAAGTTTCAATCGTTTATCTTTCATATTAGCCAAAAAAATAACGTTTCCCCCTAAACGTTTCAGACATACTGACAGGCGGACATATTATAGAGTAGCTTCGCTACTAAAAACATGAATATACTTTAATTAAATATTACCTTGAAGATATTGAATTTTAAATATTAAGCCCCCTAAGTGCACTTTTTTGTTAAAAAAGTAAATGAAAGTATAAAAAGTTTGTATTAAACCTTAAGATTTATGGACTGCGGCGGCCTCTTATTATAATGGCTTTTTACTTTTACATGTACCTCATAAGAACACTGATTCATACTCATAATAAGAAAGTAAAGATCTCCAGAGAAGGAGGGGACATTGAGCTGTTTAATCAATAGTTCCCAAAGTTTTTAAATAACGTTTTTTCGTTTTCGTTTTTATTGAATTTTGATTCCTTTATTCATTACGTTGAGTGTCCAAACGTTTCAACCACTAATTGCAACCTACAGAGGGGTTAATCTTGTTCTTGTGTATCATCATTAGGGATGTACATCAAATTATCGACCATTGTCTTATCCCTCTAGATCCCTTAAAGATCTCACTAACCATGAGCCGGTTGATTTATGCGTTTCAGGAAGCATCTAAAGCTTTTTTTGAGTTTTAGGCTGTTTTATTCTTAAATTTTAGTCTTTTGGATAGATTTGGGATATATTTGTGTTCACTCTCTTTTCTCAATTCAACACCAACTTTTCTTTAAGCTTAGACCAAAAAATCAAATTTACGCCTGTAACATATCTAATTTCTAGGCATATACTATTAGAATAAAACAATAGGGGTAGAAAAGGGGGTTAAATAACTTTATGTCCCCACCCCAGGACCCTGAGCCGACTTTCAATTGGGTCTTTGAATATTAGCCAATAGCATCGTAACACATAACATTAACACAGCTAAATCGGTACAAAAAATCAGAAAGCAATTCGGTAGCAGACGAAAAAGGTCCCCAAGACTGGGGCCAGGTAGTTGTCTTGGTTATACATCTATACTTATTATATTTATTCTTGTACTTACTTTATTACAATATTAATCAATATCCTTGATAAAGAGTATTTTTAGCCATGTCCAGTATTTATGAAAATTTCATTTTCTGTTTTTCATTTCATGGAAAAAAGTTTCCAGAATGGCTCTGAAACCGATTACTATCCGTTGGATTAGAACTGGTTCTCAGCCATACTGAAAAATCATGTACAGTATCTTATTAGAGATATTCGGCATCTCAGGACTAACGAACCTATTTTTTTTATTATTTTGATATCCACTGAAAACTGTCTACAATACGAGATAAGTTACTATTTTAGTTTTTATTTGTCGAAAATTTCAGGATAGAAATGAAATATGCGAGGCTGCTATTTGAGATAGACGCCTAATTTTTGTAAAAATTCTACTGACCATACATAGTCCGTCGGTCTATCTTCACTGCTTAAGGGGCTATAATTTTTTTTAAAATTTAAAAAAAAAATTATGTCAATGTTAGCAACCTAAATTTTTCCCCTATCATAACATCCACGTATATTCTCTATCCATTCCCATTACATATAAAAAGTTAAAATTTTGAATTTTGAACAGTGCTAGTATGTCTTTATAATAGTATACACATATATGATATGCGCAAAATATTGCATTAACTTGATATTTATCAGCTATATAGTTACTAAATCATAATCTTTTTACAAAAATTAGCTTCCCAGATTTTCCTGCAGGAAAGAGCATAGATCATTTTTTTGCACTTTGTTTTTAGTCCGTGTTAAACTACTGTGCTATCATTTTATCGACAAAAGTTGTATTATAGTGTCATTTGCGTTTATGCCTCTAGAGGCATCAAAGGGCACTTAGGGAATGTAGGAGGGGGGGTTGGGGGGTGGGGGGAGTCGACACTTATTTTTAAAGTTTAAAAAAGAAAAAATGGATCAAGTCAAGCTGAATGTGCCAATGGCAACAAGTAAAACAGAGCGTGCCAATATTCCCCCTAGTCAAGTAGAGTATGCCAATATTCCCCCAAGTAAAACATAGTATGCCAATATTTCATCAAGTAAAGCATAGCATGCCAATAGTTTATCAAACAAAGCAGCATAACAAACAAAAAAGATGAATTTAACATATTTTCCGATTTATATTATAATAATTCAACCTACAAATTTGCTACTTTATGTACGTAAAATATTAAACTAGCAGTTGCGTCCCTAGCATCTAGGAGCTCTCTATTCCAAGTAGTAAAAAGTTACGAAAATTAGCCTAGAACCATTAAAATTTCAAAATAAAAGATCTCACTAATCGATGGACTGTTATGGTTCTTCTTTCAATGAAGCTTCTTATTGGTCATTTAAAATGATTTTGTTAAATGTAAAGGAGTTTTTCAGCTCTCTCCTTCCCTAAAATGCCCCTAGAGACATCAAGGGGGGAGGGGCGGGGGTGGTGCCGCTAGTATATATACATATTATTATTTCAAAATTTTAGAAAAAGTATATCTTGACAAGTAAAGCAGAGTATGCCAATATTACGCCAAGTAAAGCAGAGTGTGCCAATATTCCCCTTAGTCAAGTAGAGTATGCCAATATTCCCCCAAGTCAAGTAGCGTATGCCAAAACAGGCTATTGGCATACTCATCTTGACTTGATCCGAAAAAATAAACTTTTTGGAGCAAGATTTTTTTCCTGAGCTTGATCTTTAAATCATTTCAATGGTGATCTAAACCAACCTGCGCGAAATTTCAGCCAATCACAGCGGCGCGTTTTTAAAATGGTTATTTTTCTTGAGTGAGTAAAGGTACCCGCTCTAAATAGAGTCATAGACCTTCCCTAGACTTTATTATGGGGTTAGTTCAAAAATTTAAATAGTAAAAATGGTTTTAATGGTGAAATAGGACACATTTCGCAACAATTCACATCTGCATTTGCTAAATTCCCCAATCAAAACAGGAATAACAACAAACATTAGTATTCAGAAATAACTAAAAGATATCATTACATTGTGCATGATAGGAATTATTATTCGATTACATTTTTTGTAGAAACTTTTAAGATAGACATACAGGTAAAGCAATCCTATTATAGAAAGTATTCAGTTTTTTTCGTCTGTAGCTTAAGATTTCAATAACTACAGAGCTGATTGAGTTCTCCCTTTTAAATATAAACATAGATACAAGAATGGTTTAAGGCTATTTCCTTTTTATATTTTGGCTTTAGATGGTTTTAGGCCATTTTTCTGCACCTTTCTTATTCCGTTAAAGACACAGTCACCAGGAGCGCAACAGCTAGTATGTTAATAAACCAATTATTTTTACAAAAACTTCTATTAATGCGGCTATTTTACATTCAAGCATTCCAAAAACAAAAATACAGCAAATAGATTTCTATTAAGTGTAATTATTATAAATTATTCAGCACTGTCATACCTTCCTGTCACACAGGGGCGTGCAAAATAAGGACAACCCTCCCCCCCCCCCCCACCTACTGCTATTAATAAATTTACAAATAAAAGCGGTGGGGATGGTTTAAGGTTTGATTTACCCTCTGAGAGAGAGAGAGAGAGAGAGAGGGGGGGGGGACATTAAGCTGTTTATTCCACTAGTCCCCAAAGTTTTATAATAACGTTCTTATTCTTATTCGTTATTATAACAACTTTGGGGACTTTAGTAAATTTATGTTTGTGTTCGAACGTTTCAACCACTAATGAGGGTTAATTTTTTGTATCACCATAGGTTATGTGCGTACATCAATTTACCGGCCCTTGTCTTATGCCTTTAGTTCGCTTATTTACCCTTCTACAACCTAATAAAAAGACTGTGCACGCCCCTCGATTCTGTAAATTACAAGCAAAATACTTATTAATTTACTCTTTCTTTACACCAAATAATTAAAGTATGCTGTCAATAAAACAATGCTTTTAAATTATAAATTAACTTTTTCTATTTTACACCATATTTTTTTTATAGAAACAAGTACAAGAAAGTCCATATTTATAAATTACAATTATTGGCGCAATTTTGGGAAGATGATTAAAGTACCTCAACAGATTATTACGTCATACGATAAAATAACCAATGAGAGGCCAGCATAAATTTTACCATTGGTAAATTACAGTGTATACTAGCCTCTCATTGGCTTTACTATTATATGACGTCATAATCTGTTGAGGGACTTTAATCATCTTCCAATTTTGGACACGGATACGGTCCTTGTGGATTTGCAACCATTTCAAAATAGCATTTAGATGGATTAGGTTAGTTCAAGCTGGGTTTTTAAATGTATAATATAGTTAGTTCAGGTTAGCCCTAATCCTTCATTATAGTTACACCAGACCTGATCAGAGAGAGAGAAAGAGGACAATAGGCTGTATATTGCAATAGTCCGCAAAGTTTTTTAATAATATTTTCTTATTCGTTGGCTTCACAACTTTGGGGACTTTTATTGAATTTTGATTGGCTGGTTCATTTAGTTGAGAATCCAAACGTTTCAAACACTAATTGTAAATTACATAAAGGATAATTTTGTGTATCATCTTTGAAAATCAAATCAATTTATCGTCCATTGTCTTATCCCTTAAGATTAAATTGATTAAATTTCAAATTTCACTGTCAATAAAAGAAAATAGACCTTATGATTAAAATCTGAAACCTAAGTGTGAGAAATATCATCAAAACTATACTATAATTAATGCCTTTGTAAATAAAAGCCATATCATATTTTTTACACCAGTTTGGCAAAAATTAAGAATTAAGGTCTCACCAGGATGTTATTTGATTCATTTCTTTGATGTTATTTTATTTGATGTTGTGAGAAAAAATAATTATAGTGGCTCAAATTAAATCAAAAAATAATAGTAGCTTTAAAAACAGAATTTTACATTAAAAATCGGTTAGGTTTATTTTATTTTATTTCTTGGGATGGGAAAGATGCAACTGGTACCTCTTAATTCTTAATTTTCTTCCTTTATCACCGTCGTTATTCCTGAACCTGAGACCCCTGGACCTATGATAAGCTTTACTAAAAGGAAGAACTCTATCGGTTTCAGTCATCGAAATCGTAAGCTTCAAACAAAAAATCCATTTTACTTATAGGATAAAGTCTGTGAAAAAATTAGGATTGGTTTTAAAAGATTGTAATTGATATATGAGGCAGCCGCTGGAAATATAACCCCCACCCCCACCCCCCCCCCCACCCCTCCTCCATACTCGGTTACTTTTTTTTTATGGAGGATAGAATTTCACATTTTTAAAGATGCCGTAAAGGTCGCTATTAATCATTAAGGGTAAATATCTTTTTATCTTTAGTTAAAATGATACTGTTAATATAAATATGATAAAAATTGGAAAGCAAGAGAGCGCGTGTTTTGGGGTTCTTTGTGTGTGCATCTGTGAGTTTGTTGGGGAGGGGGGGGGGGTCCCCCACATCAAAGAAAAAGTTGAGGTACTGAAATAGTATCAGAAAACTGGCATTAAACTGTAAATCTGAAATTTCTGTGCTTTGTTTGGAAAGAAGGTTTCTTAACTTTTATTTTTATAGATAGTCGGTGCTTTTAGTAAGTAGTATATGTAAAATTTTCCATAGAATTCAGATATGCAATTGTTTTTTTTTGTAGACCTCTTAATTTTTAAGTAATTTAAGTTTTTTTTTTTTTAATTAATTTAATTTAATTTTTTTACTACTTACTAAAAGCACCGGCTAGCTATAAAAATAAAAGTTAATACACCTTCTTTAGAAATTGAAAATTTTTTGATAGGCAATGTCCTCTACTTTTATGGGGGAGGCCTACCTTCTTCTAAAGGTATTAAAATTTTATCTGACTCCTCCTTAAATCAACCAGACTAAATTCACACCCCTGACGGAATCTTATCTTCTTTGTCGGATCCTGATATTACGGTTTACGGAATATGAAAGTTATCATACAGTTGCGCAAAGATTTTAGGCTAGCAATGAAGAATTTTTTTAATGTTTTAATATTTTCTCCAAAGTCCAACAAACCTTATGTAAAGGTATCAAGATGTGTGTCTGTTATTATATGTTGGACTAGCTTTCATTTTCAGTGAAGCTTATGCTTGGTCTGGGAAAGTTTATCATCTATTTTGTAGAAGGGTACATCCAACCTTCCAGTGGCAATGGCCTCTAGAAAAAAAATTTGCCAATAAAGGCCTCTGGGATGAAACCGTGAGAATAAAACAAACTAATAAGATTTATAGAGAAGCTTCGCTTTTAAAATTTTTCAAAAATAAATGCACAGTGTAATTAATTGCTAAAATTAAATCATAAAACCTGCGACTGTGGTTCGAATATCGGCTTATTACTGCGTCATAACTAAAGACGTTAATAATGTTTTTTTCCACCGCTGCTAGGTCAGGTGCGCGATATTAGTAGTCAGAGTAGGGGGAATGCCTTGGCCCAAAACAGGTGAACTCATTACCATGCACAGTTGGGACCTCCAGACAAAAGTCATGCAAAAAAAGAGTTGTTTGTCTACTTATCCTAATGCCCCGGGGGACAAAAAAGAAGAGATTTGGCTCCCCTTAGTTAACCTTGAGTGTTGTACCTGACGTCAGAGTGTCATAGACAGTATCCTCGCCCGTTTGATGTAATTTATATTTAAAAGAAATCCTAAAAAACTTCCTTGAACGTATGAACACTGTACCACATAGCGGAGTCAAGGGATATGAACCCAATTTACAGTTTTCCGCCGCCTCCCAAAATTTCACTCCCCTTTTCCCTAGGAATCCCCCTTATTTCCTTCTTATTTTGTCATAAAGACTAGCTGTGCGGGTCATCTAGAATAATCTTTCTCATTTCCTGTCCCTCCAATAACTGTTATGCTCAAGAGGGATCTTATGGGATAAGACAATGGCTGATAAATTGATAAACATTCCCAATGATGATACACAAAATTTCCCTTCTGTAGATTACAATTAGTGGTTTAAACGTTCGAACACCCGTCAAATAAACCAACCAATCTAATTCAATACAAGTCCCCCAAATTTGTAATTATAAAACTTTGAGAACAAGTGTAATAAACAGCTCATTGTCCCCTCCCTCCCTGGTTATGCCACCATGTGGAGCAAACACATCATAAATTATTTTAAACAAATATAAATAAAGATTTATAAACAATTAAAATTCAAATAATAATAATGGAATCAGGATGTCAAAATTTTATGGGGTCTATATATCAAATTTATTAAGTCTAACTAAGAACTTTGGGAGGGTCAATAAAAATGGTATCGCTTTACTTTAGAATAAGTTGAATTAAAAAGGGGTAGGGGGTAGGAAAATAGCCAATTTCATATAAAAAGCTTTCCTGAGAGAATAAACTAAGTGTACCACGGTATGTTCCACACGCGAACCGGATTCACAACGCACAACCCCCCCCCCCCCAAAAAAAAAAAGAGGATGTTGAAAAAAAATCAATTCGCAAAAAGACATAATAAAACATTGGATTTATTATTACTTGGATCTTACACCGTGACCAGATTTTCATGTTCTTTGATAAAGTTAATTACACAGCAGGCTATAATAACGATTTCCCCCTCCACTCCCTTACCCCATCCCCATCTCTCCAAGTGGACGAACCAACTGACCTATAAATGAGTTCCTTGATAGCAAACTAAATTGACGACATTTTTTCCCTGACATAATATCCAAGTATATTCTTATACATTCATTATTAGAATGTAAATATAAGATGTCTAAATATGATGTTTAATTGAAGGGGAAGGGGAACTTGCAGTTCTGATTATTTAAAAGTTAACACATATGCGGAGGTAATTGCAAATCGCGTAAGCACAATCCCATATTTTTCAATTTAATCACATCGTTTTTGCGTCAATTTATTCGCACAGAATGTGAAAAGGCCAACAATACTGGTTTTGATCTCAAAATTTCATATTTCATTTTAATATCCACGGAAAGCTGTCTATAATACGATGTGATAAATATCTATTCTTATCATAAGAGGCATCTATCTTACACAGTAGAGAAGTGTTCACCCCATAACTTCAAATGAGATTTTTATTGGAGATTGGTTATTTTTTTCTGGTAGTTAGTTCTCTAGCAGCTTGAAAATCACCCACCCCAAAATCAGAAAAAGTCATAGAAATTTTCTGAGGTTCAAGGAGGGGGGGGGGGGGGGGGGAGGTATAAAATTTACCCATTTATTTTTTTTTGGATAAGGGGAATACTTAAAAATAAACAATAAAATGAAAATGGGTATTATCCTCTTAGAAATTTTTTTTTCAATTTTGAAAATTTGAGTAACCCCCCCCCCCCCCCCCCCCCCCCGATATAGAACTATGAACTCTGGCCGCAGCGCTCGGCTCCCTAGCATGCCTAGCCGCAGCGCTCGGCCCCCTTGCCTGCCTAGCCGCAGCGCTCGGCCCCCTTGCCTGCCTAGCCGCAGCGCTCGGCTCCCTAGCCTAAAACCTAACCTAACCTAAAATAGTTGTTCGTCGGTAGTCGGGGGGGGGGGGGGGGGGGGGGGGGGTACAAAATTGAAAAAAATTTTAAAAAAATTTTCTAAGAGGATAACGCCTGAAAATGCTATTTAAACATAACATTGCTAATACTAACCTAAATTCTTAAAATGATAAAAATAAGAGGAAGAAGGAATCTTTATAAGAAACTTTAGAAGTCTATCTCAAATAGCAGCCGATTATATATTAAATGAATTTGTGTTTGTGTCAATAAAAGTACGCAAATTGTTATACTTTTGTACGTCGAATTTTCATTAAAAATCTGCTGTCTATCTTTAATGAGAGCTGAGCAAATATTCCACCCAAAAACTTTTTGATCAATCTGACATTGATCATGTTATACAAAAGTTAAAATAGTTTCAACTTTGCTTCAAAATAGATTTAAAAATCTACATTTATAACAATACAATGGTCATAATAATTTAAAATCTTATTAAACTTTCCTTTTCATAAAAGATAAGAAAAAACATAATTCTTTATGTGATATCAGACAAATTCCAGATTTATGTTCTACAATTCAGATTATTATGCTAATTCTAAATTGTCCTATTTAAAGATTTTTAAACTATGTCGAGTTTGGTTAAAAGTAGACATACAGTTATTAATAACCAATGCAAAATTTTCTAGACATCGAATTTAAGATATTTCATTAGGTACCGATAAAAAAAAACGCAAGCGACCAATGACTAAGTCTACTAAAAAAACTACTAAATTCTCCTATACCATGTAGCTTCTCATGGATCCTTGAATAGTTATTTCTCGCATCGTATTATAAACAGCTTTCCGCGGATATAGAATGTACAATTATAAGATTAAAACCAGATTTTTTAGCCCCGAGGTGCTGAAGACACGGGCAAAAAAACTGGTTTTAATCTTATGATTGTACATTTTTATATTCGTAGAAAGCTGGATATAATACGATGCTAGACATAGTTTTTTTCGTATGGATGAGAACCGGTTCCTATCCACCGGATTCGAATGAATACGAGAAAGGTTTATTACTATTTTGAGAGAGAGAAATCGCTCCTATAAAAAATGTAACCTGCCCTAAATTTGTTTTGTCTTTTCTTTTTAAAATTAAAATTAAAAATGATTGGGGAAAGTCAACTCTTTCACCCTCAAGTGCCCCTAGAGGCCTTTAGGGGGTTATCCGCTAGCATAGATTATTTGATATCTTAGGAATAACTATTTAATATCTCCACAACTTATGGATTTTATGATCTCTGTTAAAGACATTTTGTATAATTTTTATAATGAATGAAAGTTACAAATATCGGGGTGATTAATCTTAATTTTAGTGATTCAAGGTGTAATCAATTAGATTCACAGAAGATACCACAATTTAGTAATATCACAATCTTTGAAAAACATTAAAAGAGGATAATTATTCCTTATTTTCTCCGAATTTATGTTATATTTTTACTCCAAGTGATAAGACAATGAGTGACAAGTTTATCCCGACCGAATTTTGACAAACAACATTGCCCATTCTGTTGGTTTAAATCAGCCAGTCAGACAGACATATCAAGTTATAGGATAGGTGCTCACTGGTCAGATAATGTTATCAAGAAATTTCAGCTTCCTATCTCTAGCAGAATCTTAGAAATTAAAATTTTTAATATAGAAATGGAACTTTCTTCATTGTAATATGACTAACGTATAAGGTGGGTTTTAGAGAAGATGTAAGAAGATTGGTTAGAAACTCTTCTAATACACAGCATCACTGACAGATTGGCGGACCAAGTGAGTTATATGCTGGATGCTCATGTGAATCGGAAATTTCACAAAAACTTTAGCCTTCAGTCTTAATCAGTAGCAGAAAAATTCATATTCCAGACGGACGGATATTTAATATTATAGAGTTATGCTTTCAAAACATATAATTCATTATGTTTTTATTCTATGAGACATCTAAAAGTAAATTTCCCCTTCAAGAATTGTTTTTCTTCTTTCCTATACTTCTCATGTAGGTGATTTAAAGCACGTGTGTGTGTGTGTGTGTGACGAAACCCGCAACTTCCTTTTCTTTCCATGATCCAAAAGTTCTGATAATATTAAATTATTTTGCATAAATAATCTAAAAAGATGAAGCATTGTTACTTTTATACAGACAAACTTATTTTTTCATAGAACAGCTGCGCTACTAGGTATAAAATCTTACGAATAGCACACTTTTTCAGTTTAGGTATGCCAAGAATTTCATGATATTTACCCCTCTCACCAGGGATCTAAGGGGATAAGACAATGACCGATTGACATACAGCCCCAATGAAGAAACACAAAATTACCCCTTCTGTAGTTAAAAATTAGTGGTTGAGACGTTTGAACACCCAACTTCATAAACAAACCAATTAAAATTCAGTAAAAGTCCACAAAGTTGTTAAGCCAATAAATAATAAAACGTTATTTCAAAACTAGTGTAATGATAGGGACTAGTGTAATAAACAGTCCATTGTCCCCTCTCTCTCTCTCTCTCTGCCTCTCACTCATTTAATAACAGTATTAGAAAACAATCTCTATAGTTTTGAAGCAAGAATAAGAATTAAATAAAACAATTTTAAATTGGGAGATTAAACAGATATACTATACACCTACTACTATTAATTATTTTATTAAACAATTCTAAAAAAAACATGGATGACAACTATATGAGTTGCAAGGCAAACAAATAAATTTTCTTTTGTATGTATCATTAACATACAATATGCTAGCGGCTACGCCCCTAGAAGCCTCAAGTGGCACTTAAGGTGGGAAAGTCAACCCCCACCCCGATTTTCAATTTAATTTTAAAAAAAAATGGAAGGGTTCAGATACCCTTCCCCAAAATAGTTAAAAACTTTCCCTTTACCTATAAGAAGCTTCACTGTAAAGAAAACCCATATGAGTTAAACGGTTAGCGAGATCTTTTGCTACAGACAAAAACAAATAGAAGAAAAATGTGATTCAAAACGTCGCATTGTTTAGAATCTTTACTAAAAAATTCAGCCTGTTTTCTGAAATAGCAACCAATTAATCACATTTCCGAAACTCTTTATAGTGCCTATAAAAAATTTCGTCATACAATACATATGACCAATGAGGCCAATACACAAAAGATTACAAATTGCAGGCCAGTATACATTTTAATTGACCAATGGTAGGCCAGTATGACGTTATATTTTATAGGCACTACATAGATGCCTAAAATTCCCTAATTAATTTAAGATTTTTTTAGATCTGTAGAACTGATTTTAATTTTATGCACAGTACAAAAATTGCAAGCTAGGCAGTTTTCTTGCAATATTTACATCAAGAAACACAAACAGGCAAACAAACAGACAGAGAGACAGTTATACAGACAGACAGACAGATATACAGACAGACATACAGAAATGTACGCAGAAATTTTACTCCAAGTGCTATTCATTAAAAGGCCAGATCATAAATTTTAAAATTAGTCAAACCTTAGGCTTTTAGTAGGTTAATTTATGGAAGTATGACAAAATAGAATTAATAATTAGTTCCAGTATGGCTTTGAAACGAATAAATATTCACTGGATTATAATCAGTTCTTGTATATAGCATCGTTTTACAGACAATTTTCCACGAATACTAAGATAAAAATCATAAGATAAATACCTTCGGCCCCTCGGTGCTAACAAATTTGATTTAAGCTCATAATTTTTCGTTTTAACATACGCGGAAATCTGTCTATAATACGATGGGATAAATAACTATTAGACAACAAAATTGTTAATTGGCATAAAAGGATAGGTTATGTTATTGACTGGATTATTAACTTGGGCTATTGAAGAGGCAATATTTCCCCTCCGCTAAGTATTTATAAGACAATGTAAAGAAAGTTAGGAATAACGGCAGGATCCCGTTAATTTCAACTGGAGTGTCCCATAAGCCTCCTTTCATATAAGAAATGGCGTCATACAATACAAATTACCAATGATAGACCAGTATCCATATTACCATTAGTTAATTTAAATGTATACTGGCCAATCATAGGTAATTTGTATTGTATGACGTCATTTTCATCCTTTTTTGACCCTTTTTGACCTCAGTGGAGTCTGCTAGCTGTTCATGAGGTGTCGTGGTCGAGTCCAGATATTAGAGTTAAACAACAGAGGGGAAAAGGGTTAAATAACTATATGGCCCCGTGGAACCTGTGTCGACTTTCAATTGGGTCTTTGAATATTAGCCAATAGCATTGTAAATATTAACCCAACCAAGTCGATACAAAAGAGCAGAAAGCAATTTGCTAGCATATGAAAAAGGTTCCCAAGACTGGAGTAATATATATTTGTCGTAGTTACACATTTTACTTATTACATTAATAGTCCAGATAAAGGCTGTACAGTTAAATGGTTGGTTGGTTGGAGCAGAGAAGTACCCATATTGGGGAGCTGCCATTTCCTCAACTAGACCTAAATAATTATCAAAATAGTAGGGGTAGGTTACGTAGAGGTTTATATTAAAAAATATGAGATACCGCCCGAATAACTGCTTAATGTACATAGTAGTTATATGCACCACCTGCCTTAAATCCACCCCCACCCCCAAATTAACCCCATACATGTAGTAGAGGGCTTTCTTTATAATCTTGTGGAGTGGAATTTAAGAATATCTCCCTTCTTGAACAGGAACATCATTTGTAGGACTGTCTTATTCAAATTTCTTTTAATAAAAAATAATTTTAAGCAGAGAGGGGAAGACTTGTCCCCTGTCCCCCACCTAAATTCTTTATAACTTTATAAAAGCATAAATGGGTGATATTATACAATATTTTTAAATAATCTGACAAAGGTTGTTGGGGTTATTTTTCCCTATACCTTAAACTGCGGCGGACCTATACATGCGGTACTTTAACCCTACAAGGTTACCCAGTATCCAATATAACGTAACCTAATCTTACCTTAAGTAAAAAATTACTATTTTTAATTCATTTCCAAAATTATGGGTTAAGGGGGGGGGGGTTGTTAGTGCTTGACAATGCAATTAGTGGAAAATTACCCATAGATGCTCACTTTTTGGCTATACAAGTCTAGTGTGTTGGTTTGTCTTTCATTTATTCGGCTTTAATTAACCTGCTTTACCATACAAGCCGTAGAGTATGCCAACACAAAGAACTGTGCATACACACAATATTTTTGATTCTCTTCCCATGTTTCACTATGAATAACGATGCTGTACGTATTGGTGCAAAAAATGGGGACAAATTTCAAATTGTTTAGGCTTGTGACGTCATACCCCCATCTCTTTTCTAGGGGGTTTCTTTCCTCCTTCCCTTTTCTTTCCCCTCACTTGTGACGTAAATAAACAGCCCCGTCAAATCAATTTAAAAATTGTCCCCATTTTTTGCACCAATACGTACAGCATCTGAATAAAGGCGTAAAGTAAATAGGTAGGGAATGATTATTGGTCAGAATTCAAATTCCTTTGTCCAATCCTTCGCTTCTATAAATTGAATCATCCTTGTTACAGACCATAATTATAATCACCAAGTAACCAAAAGGAAATTGTGCTAGAATGTAATTTTTAAAAAATAAATCTAAAATTTGCGACGGACTGTCCTTAAAATATTTAGCGTTGCGGGAAATACCTTTCCTAAATTCCCTGTATCATTTTAAAATAGGTCTTACATGAACTCAGGAGAGAGAGAGAGAGAAAGAGAGAGAGAGAGAGAGAGAGAGAGAGAGAGAGAGAGAGAGAGAGAGAGAGAGAGAGAGAGAGAGAGAGAGAGATAAAGAGAGGGAGAGAGAGAGAGAGGAAGAGTTGATCAGGTTTCTAAAATAAATCGGAAACAGGCAAAATCAAAGCAATGATTGATCTTGATTCATAAAAAATAATGCATATGTGTTTGTGTATGTGTCTGTGTGTGTGGTTGTGTGTCCGTGTGTGGTTTGTATATTCATGTGTTGTGTGTGATATTAAAAAGAATAAATTATGTAAATTAAATTTCTTTAATAAAATCATGAATGACCACCAATTGACAGGGAGGGAGGGGACATTGGCCTGTTTATTTCACTAGTACCCAAAGCTTTAAAATAACATTTTTTCATTCTTTATCCCAACAACTTTGGAGACTTTTACTTCTTTTTATTGGTTAGTTCATTTAGTTGAGTGTCCAAACGTTTCAACCACTAATTGTAATTAAAGAAGGGTTAATTTTGTGTATAATCATTTGGGATGTAAATACATTTATCTGCTATTGTCTTATACCTTTAGATCCTTGAGCAATTGGTCTTTAATTATTAATCACTTAGAGTTAGAACTATAGGTATATATGACTTGTACTTGTAAAAAAAATATTTCCAGTAAAGTTTTAAATAAATTAGTAGGATGTTTGTATGTCGTTAAGATCCGATCTAATAGAATAAAAATGGTCCAGATAAGTTCTGAAAAACATGTATCGCATCGTGATATAGTTAAATTTTCCATAACAAAAAAGGAGAAATGTTGGCAAATCTGACAGTACGACAAACGAACAATTATAAACTAAATTTTATGAAAATTTGTTGCAAAATTGCTTATGATACAGGATGTCTGTAAAAGTACATACTTTTCATCACTTTTCATATATTCATGACTTTGATTTATATTATAGTGATGCTTCACCATCTAAAGAACATATCATTTAAAAGTTAACCCTTTTACTAACAAAACAAAAGTAACAGGATGTTTGTCTGTTTGTGTATCTGTGTGTACCAAAGGATCTCGCTAACCGCTGAACCGATCGGGTTCTCCTTAACAGGGTAGCTTCTCATAGGTCCCGGGAAAATTTATAACTATTTTCTTGGGGGGTGAGACACCCCGAACCCCCCCCCCCAAAAAAAAAAAACAATTGAAAATATCCCTAAAATGTCAAATTAATGGATAAAGTTATCCGTTACTGACAACTGACAAACTTATCATAAATGCTTTAGTTTTAAAAACTCTTAACTTGTCTATTCATATTCAAAAGCTCTAGTGATAAAAAAGGAATTCGGGGTCCTACGACAAACGCTGGAGTCCCAAACGTCGGAGTGGACACTTAACCTAACCTAACCTATTTTAGCCCATCTTATAGGTTTTTTAAATGCCTAACCCCTGCGGGGGGCTTATTTGTTCATTTATATCTTAACTTAACCTAATCTGTAAAGAAATACTTTTAAAAATTAATATTTTAACACTCCTGCGTTTGTCCACTCCGACGTTTGGGACTCCTGCGTTTGTCCACTCTGACGTTTGGGACTCCTGCGTTTGTCCTGGAACCGAATTCTGATGATCATTTTAGTTTTTTTATGAGTAAAATTATATAATTCTTTTAAAAATTAATTGCAGACAAAAACTGAATTTAATGAGTTACAACAAATATGAAATTAATTTCGACTTGACGCCGCGGCCTAAAATATTTATTTTCAACAGAAAATATGAATAATTGATGGGGTATGTCATATGAATAAGAAATCAATACAGCTACAATTTTTAGTCACTGAGTTATTAGTAGCAAAGCTGTTCTATAATTCACGTTGTCCGGCAGTCTGTCTGTCTGTCCGAGAGTCTACTTGTACGTCTCAGTGTAAACGTGATTTTCTCAAAATCTATTATTTTTTTTCAGCATCTACTAAATAATTTACTTTATAAGTCAGTTTGTTTGACTTTTCTTAATACAATGTTATCAGCGAAGCATCTCTATAATCAAGTCCTAAAAATGTAAGTATGTCCATTAACGGTATTTTGAATTAAAACAATTTTGCAACAAATTTACTTACAATTTTATTTAGAATTATACATTTATATAATGCTTTTTTAGTTGTGACACTCTACAAGTGTTCACGTTAATTTGTCCTACCGTTTCAGAGCTTCGCTTTTATGGATGTTATCATCCTTGTTAATAAATATTTCGTCCTTTTTATTTGAGTACATATCAAATATTGTTTTTATTTATATTTTATTTAGAAACTTGTATAGAATGTCTTTGTTAAAGTCAGAAACATGAAGACGAAAGATAAGTTATTTATCGAATCGTATTTTAGACAACTTTTCGCGGATAGTAACAAGCGAAATTATAATAAAAGATTATTTCCGGTTCTGTTAACCTCGAGGGGCTGTAGGCCCAGGTCAACTAAAACTGGTATTATTATTTTATTATTCGTAGAAAATTGTCTATAATATGGGTTTATTTCATAGAATAAGGAGGAATAGAAATGAAAACCTTAAATATTTTAGGGAATATTGAAGAAAAGTTGCGCTTGCGCAATAAAAACATAATATGAAACTTGAATGGTACACATGTCAAGTTGGGACAAAACTGAAATAATATCATTTTAATGAAAATATATTGAAAAGTATTAGATTTTCCCTCTAACTTTATGTCTCTACTGCATAGAAATTAAATTTATGTTTATCTAATATTGTTTACATTTCACCACTGTCAATGTACTTTATGACGCAACTTGCGTAATCACTCGATTACGAAATGTAAACGTAACTTGCGTATAACTCAACAATTAATAAAATAATTTATGATAATAATTGAAATTAAAATACTTAAAAATATATAATTAGATATAAACATCTTTTACTCTCAGACCTTGAAAGAATTAAAAATCAGCTGCTAAGGATTTTTTGTAAATAAATTCATGCACAACCCTAATACAAATGCCGTGATCATTATTTCTTAACCAAATATTTACAAAGTCATTTTTTTTACTAAATTCATGTTGAAATGAATTTTTGTTTAAAGTTTTGCTAATACTATAAGGTTTTAATCCATTGTGAATAGGACAAATATGGCTGGACGATTGGCTGTATGGCTTTTAGTATACTATTAAAAAAGGCATTTATTTTTCATATCATTTCTCCATAATATCTGAAATCATATGATTTTACTACAAGCCTTGTAGCCATTTAGGGCTTTCAAAAGTTCCAATTTTATTTCAGGCTAGCCAGGCAGAATCTTCTACCTGGATTCTATTCTATACTTTATCTTCTTTGGTTTATTTCAGCGGATACCAATCAGTTTTGAAGCCATTCTGTAAAAAAAACTAATCCGCTTTGTAGATTACTCAATACGAAAAAACACTTGACAGCTGCCAGCTGACAGAATAGCGGCTATGTGGCGACTTTACAGCGGCTGCCGCAAATAATGTATTTAAATAATAAGCAAATATTAATAATGTGATTATTAATTATGTGCTTGCCAAGGAAACATAAAAATTAAAATATTATTAACTACTTGTGAACAAAAATGAATTATCAATGTTGATTAAGTTTATCAATCATATTTATAAATATTTGTGGATGGTATACAAATTAATACAAAAAAGCTAGAAATCGCATAGAGGACCTCATCTGTAATATAAAGTAGTAAGGTTTGTTGTCTGAAGCTAAAGATCTCTTAAATCACTGGCCATAATGGGTTGTACATTTCTGGTAAGATTCATACTTTTCTTGGAATGGTTCTAGGCTATTTTGCTGACCTTTCCCGCCCTTCCATAGAGGTTAGAGGTGAAGCAACTAGCAATAATAGGAAACACATTTCAAAAATCTCCTTACAAGGGTGAACCCATTTTTATCCAAGCAGAAATAAAATCTATGATAACAGATTTGTCCCTCTTGAAAGGTAGGATTCCATTTTCTACTCTCTTCATAATGATATCATTTTAGCCTGTAAGATTTTTGTCTATAATTTTGAGGTGACCTAACTGTCCTTTAAGGTTCTAGGTTATTTGTTTCCAATAAAATAAAGCAATCGAAAAAGGTGCGAGGCACTGTTAGGCTAGGAGCGAAGACTTTAAAGATCTGAAAGAAGGAAATTTTTGGATATTTTAGACAATTACCGATTCGAAATTATTTCAAATCCTGATAAAGTAAAAAGTTCTGTTTGTTTGTTTGTCTGCACCGAAATATCTCGCTAACCGCTGAACCGAAATGGTCCTCCTTTACAGTGTAGCTTCTCATAGATCCTGTGAAGGTTTATAGCAAAAAAAGTTTGATGTTAGGTAAGGTATGGATTAGGAGAACCCTACTGGGATGAAAAAAATTCTTAGAAATAGGAAAAAAATGTGGCAGGGTCTTTTTGGGGTAAATGCACAAAATATTATAAAAGGCAAAAATTATAATAATAAGGGAAAACGTGATTTTCTTTTGTTTGGAATTATAATGCACTTTTGTTATGTTTGCCTAGCAAGCTTAAAATAGCAAAGATTTAAGTATTTAAAGAAAGGTTTTCCAGAATAATTAGGAAGGAAGGAAGGATGGGGTAGGGGAGAAGGAAGGGAGGAATGGCATGAGAACATTTATAACATTTTCAAAGGGATTAATGGGACAGCAACAAGTTTTTCTTTAAAAAATAAGGTAAAATTAAATTTTAAGGTTTTTTTATGTTATATAAAACTAGCGGCTGTGCTCCTAGCATCTAGGCGACATTTCATTCAGATGAGTACATAGGAAACATAGAAATAGCCTAAAACAAACACAAGGATCAAATCTTTAAATAAATAGTCAAATAAGCTTCAGACAAAAGAAACCTTAGTACTTTATATAATAGGATAGTAAGGCTTTTTTGTCTGTCCGTTAAAGTCTTAATAACCATAGAACAGATTCATCATTATCTTTGCCAATTATCGTATCTTTGTAGAGCTTAGGCCACGCACAATGGCAATTGGCATCGCTGAGAAATGATATTTTCTCATCTTGCAGTTCATACAGGTGTTCTCTCCTCCAGGTTGATTTCTCCATTTTAGGAAATACAGAGCCCCTAGTTGCAGGATCTGCTGCTCCATGTAATAAATCTAAATTAGGAAAATTAATTTAAATATAAAAAAGCTCTAGTGAATTGTTTAGCTTGATTGAATTCTAGAATTTGTAATTTTGAACATATTTTAAAGAACAAATATAAAATCGTAAAATCACAAACAAATATTTATTTTATGATACTTATTTTCGTTTAGTTTATAGATGTTTGATTATCAGATAAAATTCCTTAATGATTAGCCTCATGGGTTGAAGGCCCGGGATAAAAAAATAGTTATAAAAGTATAACTTTCATTTCGCGAGTAATCTCTATTTGTTTTTATTTTCAACTCTTTTTAAAACCAGTTTTTAACGAGCTAAAAAAGAATCGGTTTAAAATAATACATTGTTTTTAAAAGTTTTGAAATAATATGTATTTAAACTGTCCCTTTAGGGGATGAGAGGGATGCTTTTTACCCCCTGTGTGTTTGTTTGTGTGTGAGACGTAAGTTTGTGGGCGTGTTTGTGTGAGTGTGTGTTCATCTTTGCAGTGAGGGAATTTCTTAAGCACCTAGAACATTATTGCATAGGATCAGGAAACACACACAAACACACACACACATACACACGCACATGCCCAAAAATAGAAAGGGGTGTGTTGGTGGGGGAGGGTTGGATCCGGTCTCCTATGCACTCAACATATACCTCCGACAAAACAGGAGGGTGAGGAGTGGGGGAGTGGGGGAGGGAGGAGGAGGGGTGTCTTCTAAGATACAGAAATAGAATCTTAAACTCAGGTTTGTTCATCCATAGGTAAACATAAGAGCCCCGCAATACATTTAAAATAGAAAAAAATATTGTTTCAATGAAAATGATCTTTACCAAAAACTAGGTATTCTTTATAAAATTTATACGTAAAATAATTCTTTTAAGATGCTAGAAAAGTTTAATTTTTCCAAATGTGTTGCTGGGCCCAAAAAAGGTGATAGAAAGGTGATGTTTCAGGAAATATTCCCCAACATCCCCCCCACCCAAAATTTCACCCCCTGCAACACCCTCTGATCATATATGGCATATCTAAATATACACACACGCACACGCCTCCTTTCCCTTCCTAAATGACACACAGCCGCAAGATCCGCACATGTTTAAATAGCCTACACCTTTGCTGTAGAGAGTCAGTAGTCCACAGTTATCCAAACATGCCTGACACAATTGTTCCTATTGTGAGACGGCCCATAAGGCGCACCTCCAATGACCCGGCGGTCAAGCCAACCGAGGTGTCGGAGCTGCGCAAGTTGAGCATCGGCGGGGAGAGCAACAGTGTGTCCACGAGCAGCAGCAGCGGCTTGACTGGCTACGCCAGCCTGTCCTCCGCCACTGCCGACTCCCCGCTCAGGTACAGGAAGACCATCAGCTCCCTGAACAAGGAGAGGGAGAAGACCTCCTTGCCTGCGTCATCCGTGACTTCTTCTGCGCCCACCAGCAGAAAGTCATCCTTGTTTGATGATAGTGAATTAAAAAATTTGCCCCCTCCCATTACATCCACCTATGAGGTGCCATCCAATACTTCTGGTTTCCCTCACGCACCCAAGGACAACCTACCCAAGCTGCACGAGACTAGACATAAAGCCCACAAAACTTCCGTGAGTTTTTTTCATTTATTTTTATTTATCCACATTTATTATCATTTTTTTTTATATCCATAATGTGAACAAAGACAATGATGTCCAAGACAGCAGAGGAAATAATTATGCCAGCAATCGGGTTCATCGGGGCTTTTATCTGCTCTTTGATTACCTAAGGTAAATGCACCGATTAGCCCCGGTTGCTCTCATATCAGAACATTCCATCTATAACCAACACAGTCATACTAAAGCATTAAAAAACAGTGATAAAATACAAAAGTTAGTTAAATAGCCATTTTTATCCAATGTTCAAGAAAGAAATCAGAAAAAGATACATTTTACCCAAAGACAGTATACATAATTCCACCATGTCTCTTTTCTGATATTGAAGTAAATGTTTTTCTAATATACAATTATGTAAGTGCATCCCCCTAGTTCTTCTTGATTATATTTATTTCCAAATATCATTTACTACCCATACTACAACACAACTACTACATGTAATACACTCAGTTTTATTCTGATAAATTATGATAATGTGTCTGTGGTCTGTCTGTGAGAGGACTTTTATACACTCTTATGTAACAAAAATAATAATAAACTGCATAAAAAATGTGCATCATTACTGCATACACGAGGAAGATGGTGAATAGCTGATGTTGCCCCGACCTGGTGCTGCCGACGGTCATTATGTACATGTAAATCATCATGATCTACTGCAGGGCCAGGTCTGAGCATACAACTACACAACCACCACAAACAATTAATTCTTCTACGTATAAATTTTGCATTAATATAATTTAAATTCAACTATTTGTTTAATTGTGTATCATTTAAATTAAAAAAATGAACATTAGTTGAAGCTTTTTATAGTGTCTATAAATAAAATGACATCATACTGGCCTGCCATTGGTAATTTATTCTTTGTATTGGCCTATCATTGGTCATTTGTATTGTATAACGCCATTTAATTTATAGGCACTATAAAGACCTTCAACTTTATTTGTAACAGTTAAATTAAAAAAATGAGCCTTAGTTAAACAATTCTACTACTGCTTTTTTTTATTGATTTTTTTTTCTTGTTTAGAGAGATATTGAGTTGGAACACAAAGTACTGCAGTGGATAATTTCAATTGTGCACGAGAAGCCGACGACGGACTACGACCACTTCATCCAGGACGGGTCCATCCTCTCCAGAGTGATGACCAGCATCGTGTTCAACTCTGTTCCCCTCGAGCAGATTGATGATAACTGGGGCACAGTAAGTTGTTTTCTCCTCATTTTGTTACTAATTCTTTTTTTAAAAAAACTTGGTGTTTTTTTTTTCAGCTAATACTTAAAAAATATCTGCTTATATAGATTTTATGTGGTAGATTAGCATGTCTATTTTAAGAAAGTTCATTATATAGATATATTTATTACTAAAAATAAAGATTTTTATGTTATAAAACGATTAGGTTATATTAGTCATTGTTTAAAATCCAATTCTTAAATATATTGATCACTTATATTAAACAATTGTGTTGCATTTAGATTTTAATTCTTTAATAAACAGTTTAAAATCGATAGAACAATTCTAACACACCTGGATTAACGAGCTATCGGTTTTGGATGGACTGACATACGGACTTACCCTAATTGTAGAACAGCTTCGCTTAATACAAATTTTTTATTTAGAACCCCGTGATGGATCGAGTAAAGACTGTCATCCGTGAGATCCGCAGATACGGTGTGGTCGATGTATTTGAACCAGAGGACCTTATTGAGCTCAGAAACATACCTAAGGTTACCAAGTGTCTGGCTCAACTTTCTAAACTGGTAAGAATTTTAAATTAAAATTTTTTAAATCTATTTATTCTCCCAAAACCATATTCGTGTGTTCATTGAAAAAAAATTACGGTTTTATTGAATTTTAACTAAACGTATATTGAACTTAAATAACAACATCTTAAAGGACTGTTTACTATGCAAACTTATAAAAAAAATTTGTTTAGGCTAGCCGAGGAGATAGGGTTTCCAAAGTCATAAATAGATTTTATGACAGTCTTTGGAAGTATTAATTCCTAAGCTAACCTAGGAAATAAATATGATTGTGTTCTCCGCATACCTAAAAAATTGTTTTAATTCGTTTAATTCTATGAAAACCTGTTAATTTAGGCTGCCTCGGACAAGACCAACCTTCTCAACCACTCCCTGTAAACATTGCCTAACAGAATGGACGAAAACAAACCTCCAACAGAATCTTGACTAAAATGAGGATAAAAAAAAACTAAAATCTGTTCGTGTGCACTACCTCATTTCACGTCAAATTCTGAAATCAAAAAAAAATTAACATTGTATTCTTTAACTAAAGCAATTTAGCATTTTTACCATTGCATTGGTAAAATTCAAATTCCAAATTTTGCTTGTTGTAGAGTAGAGCTAAGTCTTATCAACTGCCTCTAGTCAAATTTTTCTTGTCATCTGATTTGATTTTTTTTATGTTTTATTTATTTATTTATTAAAAATATGTTGTCTATGTGATAGAATAGAGATTAAACTTTACTATATTGAGTATGATCTAGTCAGATTTAATTAAATTATAAAAGTTTGTATTTATTGAATATTTATTTATGTTGATTTCTTGATAATAAAAATAAATGTTATCAAAATATTTATTTATAATTTTGGAAGGCAAAAAAAGATTATGGAACAATGCAATAAAGTCTAGTAATAAAAGATACTAAAATATTTAAACCTATAAAACGATCTGAATATCAAATAAGCAAAAGTACTTTTGCTAAGAAAAATAGCAGACCATGAGTAGCGTATCAACAAAAAATATCAACAGTTCTGGTAGTTTTAGTTGGACAAAGAAAGTGGGAAATTTTCAACTCAATTATTCAAAATTCATTTTAAATTGTATAGTCAAATCTTTAAATTTTTGGGTAGTTTTAAAAAATTAATTGTTGAAAATGTTATCTTCGTTAGATGACCTATTGAGTTACTAGCAGCTACGCCCCTTGAGGTACCTTTAAAGGTTGGTGGTACCCTCCCCCGAAATTGTTATAAACCAGTCCATGAACAATAAAAAGCTACACAGAGATCCTATTACTTTATTTTAAGGATAAGCGATGGTTTCTAAATTTACAGAATTTGCCAAAAACCAAAGAATTTTAGCACCGTTATAAAATCTTCAATAAACCTCTAAGCATATGCTTGTATCATGTTTGTATAGTTTTCCAGGCTCGGCAGCTGCTACGCGTTGAAAAAGTGCGGTTTAGCTCCGGATGAATTATGAATAGTCATTTGGTAGAATATACATACTAGAAAAATAAGAATAAGACAAAAAATGTACAAATCTAATGATTAATTAAGATAAATCTAATATACAATTTTAATCCTTCATAGTAATACAATTTACTTGTGTGCTTTGTTAATAGCTGTAAAGGAAAGGTTTTTCCGTTTTCGTGTCTCTAAAAAAACGCGCAACTGTGACTGCCGAGCCCCGACAACTTTCTTATATTGAGAAAACTGCCTTGGGAATTTTGTTGAAAGGTTCACTTGTCTATCACATAATAAACATAAACCCTCTTTTTCAACACTTTTACAATACATTTATTTTAGAATATATACCTTACTTTCTATAACCGCTTGTAGAAGATTTTTATAGTGCCTATAAAAAATGACGTCATGCCGACCTACTATTAGTCAATAAAAATTGGCTTGCTATTGGTAATTTAGTCTGTGTATCAGCCTATCATTGGTCATTAGTATTTTATGACGTCATTTTCATAGGCACTAAACTTCCCTACTTTCTTGGAATAGGAAGGAAATTTGAAAAAAAATTAGATTAATTTCTGAAGTTTAAGATATTAAAATAGTACAATGGTATGATTTTAATAAAAATCATGATTTTGGTATTTTAAGGGCAAAGCTTTCTGTAATATATCTGCAAAATATAAAACTTTAATAAACGATTATTTAAACAAAAATTTATGAAAGTTTTTAAAGAAAACTGTAGGTATTTTGGTATAAATAAATGAACATTAAAAAAATTGTTTTAACCCAGCTCATCATACTCTGGTTCATACAATGAAACGTCGCTCTATTTACGGAAATTTTAAGCTCTATCCTTCTAAGAATTTAAAATTAATTTTAACATGCTGTCTTCAAAGAGACTTGATTCTAATTAAATTATTTCCAAACGCACAGACAGATATACAGACGCCACCTATCATAAAATGGCTACGAATATTTTTTTAATGTATAATTGAAAGTTTTAGACCATAAGTCTACACAAATTACTTTTACTGCAAATGATAAGATTGTACCCATAAATAATCCATTAAATGATAGTACATGTATAAAACAAGAATGAAAACATCCATTTAAGCAAAGCTACGCCCCTAGAGGCATCTAGGAACAATTGAGGGAACAGGGGGCGGGGTAAGTTGACCCTTAATTTTAGGTTTTAAAGGAAAAGAAAAAAAAATGTTGTTTTTTTGGAGGTTGGAGGAGAGGTCATTTGTTTTAAGGGCGGTTTCTCTACCTTCCCCAAAATAGATATAAATATTCCCTGGACCTTTAAAAAACTTCACTGTAAAGGAGAACCAAATCGGTTCAGCGGTTAGTGAGATCCTTCGTTACAGACAAAAAAAAGCTTACTACTTTATATAATAGAATAACAAAATCTAAAGAATTATTATTTAAAACTTAAAAATGTCAACAATTGCTATGTTTAAGTCAAACGTACACTAATTGATTTTTAAACTAATAACTTACTAGAATTATCATTCAAAAAAAGCATATTTTAACACAAATAATTTAGCTTTTTTTATAATGATTGTACTAAATATTTGTATTGAATTAAATGCATGTTTTTATTCTCATATACTTGATACATTTTATACAAAAAAAGAGTGGATTATTATTATTATAATATGTATAGTATCGGGCTTTGGTGCTCGGATTCTAGGCCTCCCGCCCCCATAAAACTCTCACACATTCTCTTGGGGGCCACAATTTAACCCCACCCTGCAGGCCCCAACTCTTTTTCTAACCAAGGCAGAACGACGGGGAGGAACCAGGGAGGGTAGGCGGACCCAACCTTGTTGAATGGGCACGCAAAATACTCTTCAGTTTTTATCTACCTGTACTCGACGGAGCAATTGTAGCAATTTAACAACACATTTCAAATAAACTTATATGTATTTTTAACGACAAAAAATAATTTTTTATTAACATAAACTAATTTTAAAATATTGAGAACAATCTAAATTATGGATCACCGTCTTAAAAAACGTTAAAAAAATTCAAACGTTTCACCATAAAACCAAATTAAGTTTAAACACAAATAATTAATTTGATACTTAAAACTTTAAATAATGAAAACGATTGTTTGGTCAAGTTTGGTTTTACTCTTAAAAATATTAAAACATATAAAAAATAAAAAGTTTTTATATGCATTTTTTCATATTTAAAAAAGAAATTCATGTTTAATTATTCGGATCTACTGCAGTTAATGAAAAAATGTTTTTAACTTTTCTTCAAACTTAGAAATTTGACTTGAAGGCCGATAGCGGCCAAACGGCTGGATGTTTTTGTAATTTTCCACATATTATCAGCACTAGAAGTTCTAAACATAGTTTTATATAGAAAAAATTTAATAATGAAAAAATTTGGCCTAGTTTACGCGTGTTTTCTCCAGCCAGGCGTACATCATGTATCTTGTCTATTTTTGATTATTTGTGGACATTTTAAGCTGGCAATATTGATGCGTTGACAATGACTTGTAATTTCAGCCGTTTAGCCGCTAGCAACCTACTAAGTTTCCAGTTTTTAGTAGTTTTTCGATTTCAGCTACATTTTACCAGAGAGAGAGGGGACAATGAGCTGTTTATTACACTAGTACCCCAAGTTTTATTATAATGTTTTCTTATTCGCTGGCTTAAAAAAATTGGGGACTATAGTGAATTTGGATTGGTTGGTTAATTAAGTTGAGTGTTCAAACGTTTTAACTACCAATTTTAATCTACAGAAGGGATATTTTTGTGTATTATCATTGGAAATATACATCAATTTATCGGCTATTGGTTTTTCCCTATAGATACCTGACATTTAACCGTGAACTGCACAAGATCCAATTTTGCTAAGCTGATGTTTCATGACTTACAAATATAAACTAAACATGTAATTGTGCAATTCAAATAGAATGTAACGAGGTTAATTACCTACATTTTTGTTAAAACGTTTAAAATTTATACAAATCATTTTTTGAAACTAATAACAAAAGTTAATTTTAAAGTTGTCGGGAAAAATAAGTTTTTACTTTTAGAATCTTTAGTTGAACATCAAAATTTAATTCAATTTATTTTACTACTCGCCTCTAGCGTTTAGGGGCCCTGTATTCCCTTCTCAAAATCTAAATTAACAAGGATGACAACAGCGAAGCTCTGAAACGGTAGGACAAACAGACATTAATACTTGTATAGTATCAGAACTGAATAATCAGAATATAAATGAATAAGAGTCAAACCAAAATTGTGAGTAACTTCCATTTTTAGGACTTGATTATAGAGTTGCTATGCTTACGATGTTGTACTTTGTTGTCCCAGGAATCAATATACCAAAAATTAGAACAATCGAATGATTAAATCACATAAAAATATGTTGTTAAAAAAGTAAAAAATCAACATGTTTAAAATGGACGTACGGACATTCTGGTAATGATTATGCGCCTTCTAAATCGTACCTAACTACTACAGGAATACCATGCAAAGATTAAAATCGATAGGATAATTCTAATATGTCTAAATTAACAAAAAAAAGCTATCCGTCTCGGACGTACGGACGAAAGAACCGACCCTAATTATAGAAAAGCTTTTTTTTTCAAAAATAAAATATTTGTATATTTTTCCTGTAAAACTCGATACTAACATATACAGACTAATAAGTTGAAAGGAATATTTAATAAGCAATTTTATAAACTACATGTTAATTTTTCATTGCAAAAATTTAGCTGCATTTATGTAAAATTGCTTTTAAGGCCACAATTTAAAAGTAAATGATCATCAAAAGTTTTTTGATAGGACCCATTTTTTCTTATTTTTGAGGTTTATGTATGCGCCTATCCATTGCACAATATTTTTTACCATTTTATAAAAAAAACCGGGTATAGTCCCTCCGTGACAACGCATCTTAAAGAGCGTTTCGTCGTATTTTCACAGTAGATTTTCTTCTATTTCTAGCCGATTCGCGGCGGTCTAACCCTGCGGGGCCAATTGCCTAACCCTGAGGGGCAATCACCTAACCTAATATAACATAACCCAACCCAATCAAAAGCTACTGTGAAAATACAAAAAGGGACTATACCCGAAAAAACTTATTAAAAATTGAAACTACAACAAAAAACGTAAATTAAGTTTAGTTTGTGAAATAGCAAATATGGGGGAGGGTCTGTGCTCGCAAGACACCTTAAGGAAACCGCCTGAAAGCATTTTCTCGTATTCATTCGAATCCGGTGGATAGGAACCGGTTCTCATCCATACGAAAAAACTATGTCTAGCATCGTATTATATCAAGCTTTCTACGAATATAAAAATGTACAATCATAAGATTAAAACCAGTTTTTTTAGCCGGTGATTTCGGCACCTCTGGGCGAAAAAAACTAGTTTTAATCTTATAATTGTACATTCTATATCCGCGGAAAGACGTTTATAATACGATGTGAGAAATAACTATTTCAGTATCACTTTTTAAAGATGTGTAAAATATGGACATATTACTGGTAAAATAAATCTATAAATATAGATGTATAACCAGACAACTACATGAATCGCCCTCTTGGGGACCTTTTTCGTCTGCTAGCAAATTAATTTCTGCTCTTTTGTAGCTACTTGGCAGTGTCAATATTCCCGACGCTATTGGTTGATTTTCAAAGACCCAATTAAAAGTCGGCACAGGCTTCATGGGATTTGGAAATTATCAGGGATTGAATATGCTCATGTTCTATTATATTTCTATTAAGATTTGTCTATTAATTTTGGTGCTAGATCGATTCCTAGATTTTTAAGTTTTCATGATTATAAGGTTGCGTGATTTTAAAGGTTTGATGCTTTACCAAGATTAATGTTTATTGTTTGACACTGCTTTATAGTATTTTTTTCATGATATCCATTCATAATTTTTGAACTTCGGTACTTATGAATGTTCTCATCATTGTTTGTTCTCTGTATGTAGCGCCCATAACCATAGATTATTATGTATAGATCTTTGCTTATAATTGATAGTGTATATTTGTCATTTATTTATAACTTGGGCTTTCATGTATTTGAAATTGCAATCAGTATATTTTTGTATTCTGCATGGAGTAAGATATTTCGAAAATTAGTGGTTCGAACGGATTATACTTTTCAGAGAAGTTTTATATTTGTCCTATGGCGGTTTTAAGCTTTTTTCCTGACCCTATTGCCCTACCCTAGAGAAAAGTAGCGAGGCAACTAGTCTTTTTTTATATAGAGTAACTAGAGGTGGCGTTCTAAAATTATCACTCTATTAGCTAGATTTAATATTAATCTTTTTCTTCCATTGTCCTATCCCTGTTTAAAGTATTTATAAATTTGCCTCTCTTTCTTTAAAATATTTTAGGATCCTAATATTTTTAAAAATTAATTATCGTTCTGAAAGGGTTAAAATGTTTAGTTAACTGTTAAATTTTAGTTCAATATCTGACCACATTACGCACGTATTGCTAGTATCAAATTATTTTAAAACTAAGTTTTCTGTTATTTACTATATTATAAATTTAAATTTTTTGTTTTATGAATATAAATTTAATACTTTAATATAATTCAAATAGCAACATGAAATAAAAAAAGAATTTATTCTTCATGCAGTAAAATAATAGGTCATATCGTTCTGGTCAATAAGAGTTTATTATGGAGTATTGGAGCAGTATGGGTTTTAAACACTTAATATTTAGAAAACTTAGAAAAGCTCATAAATAGACATTTATTTCCTATATACATCTGTCATGGATCTTGATGCAATAAAGCAGGCCGTTTCGTACATATTAAAAATTGGGAGATTTCATTAAATAAAAGTTTCCGCAAATATAAAAATATTTTGATAACTACTGAGCCGATTTGGGTTCTCTATTTTAATAGAAACTTCTTATAGGCCCCTGGATGGGTTTAGGTTATTTCATTTTCATACCTAAGTTTGATTTTAGGCTATTTTCCTTACTCCTTTGAAGACAGAGCTCCTGAATGCTAAGAGTGCAGGCGCTAGCAACACTTATAGTAATAAATATTCTTGCTGCGCCAATGTTATTGTACTTTCAAATTTATTTCATGACAAAAAAAATGCATGCGTACATAAGGAAAGGAAAATAATAGGCGTGTCTTTAATATTAGACTTTGTAATAATGTAGTTAATCTACAGGGAAAATCAACATAAAATTCTGCTGCTTTTTTAAAAGCGTTTTTCTATAATTAAGGTATTACGTACGTACTTAACGTCTATTTGCAACATGATGATTTTATTTATGATATAATCATCCTATTTATTTGAATTTCGGAACATTGATTCTTAAGAGAATTAGGTACATATTTTAAGCAAAGCATCTTTAAGAGTAAGTATGTCCTTAAACAGAATCCTGTATTTTAGCAATTTTCCTTTAATTTTGATTTTAGTTCTTAGCTTTTATGGATGTTGTCATCCTTACTTAAAAATAAGTTAAAAGCATTTATTTTTGAGATCTAGCACATGTTATCAATAGCATTGTTTATTTGAAAAAATGACTTCTGCCTCTCAGAAGGAAAGAGTATAAAATTTAAGGTAGCCTAGTCACTACTAGTTATTACACTGATATTACTGATAGTTGTATCAATTTAAAAAAAAATATTTTGAGTACTTATTAGTAGCAAAGCTACTCTATAATTCTATATTCTTATGTTCTTCTTTCCGTTCTTGTTCTTCCCCTCTTTTTTTTATGAACACTGAACAATTGCGCTATAATACATTTGTCATTCCAAAACAGTTGTAAATCCATGGTTTTTGTTCTGCTTCTCTGCTTAGGGAAATTGACATCCTTAAGTTGTAAAGTATTAGGTATACACAGTATCGTAGCTACTAAAAAATAAGACATTGCCGTCTGTATGTCCAACTTTTAAAGTAAATAGTATTTAATTACCACCAATAATTGGCTCTTGAGGAAGCTTTTTATAGTGCCTAAATAACTGACGACATACTGGCCTACCATTTAATTAAAGTGTATACTGGCCTGCCATTGGCAATTTAGTCTGTGTATTGGCCTATCATTGGTAATTTGTATTGAATTACGTCATTTTTAAAGGCACTATAAAGATTATCTTCTAGTTAAAAAGCGGAAAACCTAAAATAACAAACTCATTTATTCGCTTTCTAAAATACTGTTTGCTTAATATGTCCGCACTACTTATGGAAAAATTGTTTTGGTATACGTATTTAATGTATGTAAATAAAGTACATTTGATATAGACCTATAAACCAAAAATACACTTAACCTTTTGAGTAGCAAAGCTGCTCTATAATTCAAAATGACTGGCTATATAAGAAACGTTTTTTAGGAAATGCAATTTTCTAGGTTGCTATTAAAAATATCATGTGAAGTGTAAAGATTCTTATGACAAATAAGCATAATATCTATTACATTACATGTGACTTGGAAGATGATATTGGTAAAATTAAATTTCGTTAGTTGCGGGGATGGGCTGGAAGTCAACCCTCCCATTTTCATTTTCAATTCTAGTTAAGAAAAATTATTTTTTTATGGAGTTCATTTTTTCATAGGGGCGATTTAAATTGGCAGTTGGTGGTACCCCACCCTAAAATAGTTATAATCGGTTCCAAGACCTATGGGAAGCTCCACTTTAAAGGTGAACCATATAGGTTCAGTGGTTAGCAATATCATTCTGTACACACAGACAGACAGAAAGAGATCATGTTACTTTCTTCCAAGGATTGTATGTACGTGCTTTGTTTTTTTTATTTTAAGCTTCGCTACATGTTGATGTTATCATGATTGTTATAAGATGGATACCCGCATCATATCTGGGCGCAGATAATCAGGGAGGGAGGGGACAAAGGACTCTTTATTACGCTAGTCCAAAAGTTTTACAATAATTTTTTTGTATTCGTTGGCGTCACAATTTCAATGAATTTTGATTGGTTGGTTCATTAAGTTAAATGTCCAAACATTTTAACCAATAATCGTAACCTAAAGAAGGGGTAAGTTTTTGTAACATCAATTTATCGAACATTGTCTTATCCCTATAGATCCCTGGGAGATAATGGACTTTGTCCGTATCCAAGCTTTAAAAATAACTAATGAAAGCATATAAAACCAACAGTATCTGATGTACTAGAGTAGTTGGATGTTCATTTTTCTTGAGTTGGGTTCTTAAAAAGTATGTTCCGTAGTTGGCATTATTGTAGCTTGATTATAAAAATTATTAATGACCTCTTTTTATAATACCTATAGCAGCTACGCCCCCTGGAAGGCGCTAGGGGTTCCTGAGGTGGGGCAGGGGTCTCCACTCCTTTTTCAATTTGAGTTTTAAAAAGAAAAAGGTAAAAAAATTTCTTGGAGAGCGGGGGGTTGTCATCTTTTATTGGGGGGGTGAAGATATCCCTCCACCTAAAAAAAATAGTTTAAAACCATCCCTGGACCTATAAGAAGCTATAACGAGGATTATTAATCTTGAGAACTGGATAATATATTCTGTTATTAAATTTGATTAAGGATTCCTAAAAAAATTGTAGTAATTCAATTGCTTAATAATATTTAAAAAAAAGCCCTGGTATAAAATAACTTAAATCTTATATTCCATAGCTTAAACATAAAGAATTTTTGAATTTGTATTATTTAGACAAAAAAGTACCTAAAAAAAGAGCCCTGGTATTAAATAACTCAAATCTTATATTCCATAGCTTAAACATAAAGAATTTTTGAATTTGTATTATTTAGACAAAAAAGTACCTAAAAAAAGAGCCCTGGTATTAAATAACTCAAATCTTAAATTCCATATCTTAAGCATAAATAATTTTTAAATTTGTATTATTTAGACAAAAAAAGTACCTAAAAAATCTTTATTTTTCTTCAAATTATGCAAGGAAATTGATCATTTGGATGATTTGATTTTCTTATTTGAGTATTTAAGCCGCGCCCTGTCTGAGTAGGTAAGCCTATGGATATTATACCTGCTTTTAACCCAGGATAACCAATCATTATTATACTTTTCAAGTCAGGGTAGCTTTGCGTGCTCTTTCTTTCATGTTTTCATTGCTATATCTTACTCAGAGAAAAGAGTCTCTAACAGAAGGGATTATCCAACTAATATAGCCTAAAACCTGTCCTTATAACAAAGATGAAAATTTTAGAACATAAAAATATAAAGACCAATACAAAGCTTTCTTTTCAAGTGGTCTAAAGAAAAAAAAAGAAACTTATGTGATTTTGAATGCAAACTTTTGTTCCTATGACTCTTGATATAGTTTTAATGGAATTTTCTTTCCTTTTTATATATAGATTTACCTTACTTCGTTTGTCCGTCTGTCAGTTTAGGGGAAAATGTGATTTTCTCGACTACTATTCAAATTAGATTACTGAATTTTTTTGTGAGGATTTTTTATAATATTTAGCTTCCTGTATACAATTTACTTGTCTGTCAGTTTGTCGGTAAAGCTATGACGGTCATTAAATTTTGTAGAAATTTTTCTAAAAAATGTTTTAAAGCTTTTTTTGGTTTTAAAACTAAAGTAAAGCGGACCTAAAACTATCATCTATTATAAAAAAAATATTTAAAAAAAAATCCAAAATGGTTACTAAAAGTTAAATTCAGTGTTACTTGAGTAGATTAAAGAAGTCTATGTAGTGTAATGTAAAAGGTCTCCTTGTAATATAACTTTAACTTTATGTAAAGTATATGCCAGGAAAAACGGGAATTTGTATTAAACTAAAAATTTCAGAATTACAATATAATGATAGTTATTTTTCAAATCGTATTATAGATAGCTTTCTTTCTGTGGATATTAAAATGAAACATTATAAGATTAAAAATAGTTTTGTTAGCATCGAGTTGTCGAATGAATTTTACGAGGTTATGATATTAGCAAAGCATTTGCCACACAAACTATTTGTATTGAAATAAAAATTTTACATGAAAAATATCACTTTACCTCCGAGATTCTCCTTTGATTTTTATGTGTTCATCTAAAGAATCCAGAGCATCATCCGCTATAGGGATAAGATACTCTAATACCTAAGGATATAAGAGCAGACACCAACCCTTTGATTGCATGACCTTTGTGTGAGAACTCCCAGCTGTACATGATTTGTGTCTGTTTATGGACTAAGGCATTCCCCCTACTTTTACTATTTTTGTCGCGCACCTGACATAGCAGCAGTAGGAACTATTTTTAACGTCTTTAGTAATGACGCGGTGACGGGCCGAGATTCTACTCCCCGATGACGAGAGGATGCTCTACATGTTGAGCCACGGTTGCGTATTAAAAATGAACAGAATCAGTATATTTCTGATGAATGTAATCCTTACTTTTCTGTATTAACCATCTGATTTAATTTCAGATAATAATCTAACCTAAGGTGTCCCATGCCTGCCACCACCTACTCCACTGCACACAGACTTAACCTGCATTTACTCACATAAAAATGTAGATTGTGTGTGAGTGAGTGTGTGTGTGGGCGCTCCATATTACACCCAGGAAATGAGAACCAAGAAACTTAATTAGAAAAAGAAAGAATAGTGGTGATTATTTTGGCTTAAAATGTTGTCTGCTAAGGTGGGAAGAGTTGTGTGCTTGGCGCATCTTATTGTTTTCTCTTCCCTCATACGCAACACTTCACAGGTTAGTTTAGACATGTTGGAATTGTCCTATCGATTTCAAACTTTGCATGATGATTCCTATAACAGTTAGGCACAATTTAGAAAGCGTAGAAACTCTATAATCGTTACTAGAAAGTCCGTACGTCCATTCAAAACATGTTGATTTTAACATTTTTGACAACAATTTTTTATGTGATATGTAATTTATCCTGTTCATCTGAATTAATGATTCCTGTTCCAACAAGGCACAATGTTATAAGCGAAGCATTTCTAAAATGTATGTATGTACCCAAAAAGTATCCTGTATTTAAGCAGTCTTGCAACAAATTTACTTATAATTTTCTTTATACTTGTGTTTAATGTTCGTATGTTAATAACTTTTAAGAGCTTTGCTTTTATGGATGTTGTCATCCTTGTTATTAAAAGATTCTTTTAACCAAAGTGAATCTTTCTCATATCTACTCACAGCTAGCTTAAGCCAGGTACAGGTTTACCTGAGCACGCCAAAGAAACTGACTAGCAGGGGTGTTCTAGGAAGGTATTGTGAGTTCATAACCACTCTTACTTAAATCGTAGCTGTAGCTTCCCTACTATGATTTTTTTCAAAATACATTTTCTTGGCTGCTGGGTTTCAATTTTTCTTTCATGAAATGAATTGTTTGTTTCAGTGAGCTAGTTTACAAAGTTTAAAGAGCAAATCTATCTGTTAACTGGATATTTTAGTCATATAATCCAATCTATCAATGAAAGATAATAAAAAAAATTCATATTCTTTTACTAATTATAAATTTTAAAGTAGATACTTTCAAGTTTATATAATCTACATTTAGGCTAATAAACCATCCTTATCTTTAATTTAATTGATGAAAGCAATGATAAAAGCCTGGTGAATCTGTATTGATTGTCCCAGAATATTTCTGAGACAATTCTGAAACACCTAGTATATTTTTAATTTCTCTACTGCAAATCATATCTTTGAAGTCAAAGATAAATAAGATTATTTTAAACTTAATCATCTAAACTATAATATGTCTGAAACAAGTAAACTGAAATAATCATAACACAACAAGAACAAACTTCTTAGTAGAAATTATATTTTGATTTATTCAAGCCTGCAAATTATATCTTCAAAGATAGATGAGATTATTTTAAACTTATCATCTAAACTATAATATGAAACAAGTAAACTGAAAAAATCCTTACACTAACAGGCAAATATGGCATGGTCTGTGTCCATTGTGGCAAAAAAAATAATGAGAGTAGGTGATACTGAAATAGTTTACATGGTATGTTTATTTCTCAAAAAACGCGCGGTTAGAGCTATACTACACAACAAGAACAAACTTCTTAGTAGAAATTATATTTTGCTTTATTCAAGCCTTCTCAATTCTAATCATTTGGGAGCTTCTGTATATGTAGTGAATGTGAACTATAACATTAACAACCCTGTGTTTCCAACTGGCAAATGCAGTACTTGTTGAAATATCTTAAGTACTGCCAAAAAATACTGGTAATTTAACTGAATTACTTGCTAGCCTAATAATAAAGATCTTATTCTGCAAAGAATTACCTGTTCAGATGATAAAACGGAGCAGAAATGCAATTGTAATATTTGTTTGACTGCAAGATTCCAAAGATAGAACAATGCAGGTCTGTATAGATCATCTGAATTAGTTTATCAGATTTTAAAAAAGAAGAGACCTTGTTTAATAATTTGTTCAACCAACAAGAAATTGGTTCTGGTATCAATTTTTAATGTAATTTGAGTCAATTATCTGATCTATTGTTAAACATGTACTGATATTACCAGTCAGTAACTCTCAAATGATCAAAATTGAGAAGGCTTGAATAAATCAAAATATAATTTCTACTAAGAAGTTTGTTCTTGTTGTGTTATGATTATTTCAGTTTACTTGTTTCAGACATATTATAGTTTAGATGATTAAGTTTAAAATAATCTTATTTATCTTTGACTTCAAAGATATAATTTGCAGTAGAGAATTGAAAAATATACTAGGTGTTTCAGAATTGTCTCAGAAATATTCTGGGACAATCTGATACATATTCACCAGGCTTTTATCATTGCTTTCATCAATTAAATTAAAAATGAGGATGGTTTATTAGCCTAAATGTAAATTATATAACCTTGAAAGTATCTACTTTAAAATTTTATAATTAGTAAAAGAATATGAATTCTTATATCATTTTTCATTGATGGATTGGATTATATGACTGAGATATCCAGTTAACAGATAGATTTGCTCTTTAAACTTTGTAAACTAGCTCACTGAAACAAACAATTCATTTCATGAAAGAAAAATTGAAACCCAGCAGCCAAGAAAATGTATTTTGAAAAAAATCATAGTAGGGAAGCTACAGCTACGATTTAAGTAAGAGTGGTTATGAACTCACAATACCTTCCTAGAACACCCCTGCTAGTCAGTTTCTTTGGCGTGCTCAGGTAAACCTGTACCTGGCTTAAGCTAGCTGTGTACTAAACAAAAAGATACTATATCTTCAATTTGGATTAATTGTATATTTTTGTGACTATGTGTGGTATCCGCCGAGGATAAATGGCAGACACTGGAGTTCAATTAGATTACGGCAGTGTGACAGACGTGGACACCTTACTATAGAGAAGCTACGCTTCTCTAGCATTCACTAGATAATAATCAACATCTATTTCAGTTGTCACTTTATTGAAGGTTTAAAGGATACTAAAGCTATATACAACAAACAATAACTACATGGATAGGAATAAATCATCATAACATAAAAGCATTATAATACATATACAATAGTCAGTTTGGGCAATAATGATCCCCCATCCCTGGAAAGGGTGGGGGGAATTAAGAATACAGTTAACCATAATAAAACATGACAGATTCAATCATTAATGCTAGGCATAGGGAGGGGGTCGTCAGACCCCTTCCCCAGGACTCGGGGGAGGGCCATTGACCCTCCACCGAACCCCGGTCAGGGGTGCCATATGCATGGCTCACGGTTGCCGAATACCACAACTCTCCCCTCGGAAGGCTGGGAGAGGATTCCCTACCAGACTTCCGACAGTGGTTGAGGCCTTCGGCCCGCTTCCTTAGGGCTAATAGATATATACAAGCGATAATGATTCAATGGAATCCTAGTGGTGAGTGTTTCTCAGGGTTGGTGGGCTCCCAACGTGGGGTAGAAGGCAGAGGCTGGCTTTGGTTGGACACGTTGTTCAACGCCGGCAGGTGTCAGGTTGGCAGGTGGCACAGTTGCTGCTGGGACAGTCAGCAGTGGGGCATGCTGGTTGTTGTTGGCCGCGGCTGGGGCACTGGCTGCCAAGTTGACCGTCTGGGCGGCGGCCTGCCCTCCCGTGGGGCCGCGGGGTCGGCCAGAGGGCGGTCCTGGCCTACCTGGGCGGTCATGCCCGCTATCGGTGGATTGCATGGACACCATTTCCTCGGCTGCTTCCCGGCCGATGGGTATGGCATCCCAGTCTACTGAAAAGTCCCGGGACTTGGCATGGGTGAGCCTGGCTCTGGCCAGGGCCTTCCTATACAAAGTTGGATGGTATAGGAACACTTGTGATACCGCATTCAAGGCCGCTCGGACGCCTCCCTGTGCTGCTGCCAGGGAAATGATGGTTAAGTCCCCCAGCAGTTTGAGGATCAACAACAGCAGACACAATATGGCTGCGCCATCTCCCCACTCGTGAATAGCTTGTCTGAACCCAGCCCAGACATCCAGGGCGGCCTCTCCTTCCTCCGCCAGTCGGTCGATGTTGTAGGACACTATCCCATGGTCGCCTGTGGCCGAACAGCTGCCTTGCTGAACGCATGACCCATAGGACAGGCCGGTCAGCATGGCGCTCTTATATGCTGGGAACGCCAGCAGCTGCTGCCAGTCGTTCAACTCGGCCTGCGAATACAAACCCCCTGAACTGAAGTCATCCAAGGGTTCTGTCAACAGCTGCCTAGGCGTATCCAGCGGGGGTGGCCTCTTCTTAGGAGCGGGGGTTAACTCTATCCAGCCTTCCTCCGCGTGCACAGTCAGGGGGTAGGTGGAGGAGCAGGGAATCTTGGTGGCGTGGCCGCTGTACACTCGTGTCACGGCGTCTACAAACCCTGTGGGCTCTACTGGCACTTTGTCCCAACACTCCTTGTGTTCACGGACAACATATTTATTGCGTTGGCAGGTAAGCTGGAGCAGGACATCTCCCCTCAGCACCGAGAACATGCTCCCCTGGACACGCACCGGGTGGGCCGGGTCTAGTTGCTGGAGCTTCCAGCAGTTGGCCGCCACTTCTTCTGCTGCTGTGCTTTTCATGCGGGTCTCCAGAGTAAATCCAATATACCCTGCATGTATCTGGGCCTGCAGGGGAACATCCACATCCCTGGCCGATACTCTGGGTAGCGCTGCCGCGGCTGGGTCAGCTGCCACGAACAATGCTGGGTGGTTGGTGGCATGGGCCTCAAAGTCGCAGTTCACTATTGAGGTGGGGTTGGTCATGTTGATGAAAAACTGGGCCTGATGGTCAACCAGGAACGCATCCATCACTAGGCTGGGCTGGAGGCTGCGAATCAGCCTCAAGGGGCAATCTCTCCCCAGGTGATCCCACACGTAGGTGGCTTCCCCAGTGATGCAGGACAGCTCTGAATGGGGACACTCCAAGGTCAGGTGGTCAGATTGGGACTCCACCCGTCCATCCTCCACTACGTAGGTCTCTTCCTTAACCAGCAGCCATCGCTCCTGGAGCACTAATTCATTGCGGTACAGCTGGCCCTCGAAGTGGACGTCCTCTCCCTCACAACCCACCCCCTCGGGGCTGTTGACGAGGGCGCCCACCATGTCGAGGGTGAAGAACAGGGGATGGTTCAGTTGGAACGTCAGTGGCTGGGTCTTGCCTGGCAGCGTGTAGACACGGTTCCTGGCCAGGTCTCGGCACGTTTCTGGATCTATCTTGGTTGGCCTCATGAGGGTGGGGACCGAGGTCACCTTGAGGTGACCCCATACCCCACACCTGAATGTCCACTGGGACACAGTGAGCTGGCAACTGTATCCTGTTGTTTCCCTCACCTTGACTTGCTGCAGGACATGTACTTCATGGCCCAGGGGCACCTCCTGGTGTAAGGGTTCCGTGTTACACATCTTCTCCTTATTGTAGGCTGTGACGTGGGTGGGGTTGGCGCAGTCCCATCCCACCAGGACGTAGCTGGTTGTAGGCCACACGGCTGCCAGCAGGATGCCCCACAGGACCATCCACCAGTGAGAGAAGCTTCCAGGCAGCCATCTACCTCGCACACGCGGCTGGGGATCTTCGGCTCGGGTCACGGCTGCTTCTTGGGGCTGGACACGGCTGGGCTGCTCCTGGCTAGATACAAGTTTCCATTGAGCGTTATCTTTGTGCGGCCGGGGCACCCCGATACCCTCCCCAATGACAGACTGGCAGGCGACTGGCACTTGCCTGGGTGTCGGCTCCCCTAGCCCCAAGTGGTCCCTACCCTGGTCCAAGGCATGCCCAGTGGCATGGGGCTGAAGTGCGTGTGGCACAGGCTCGCCCTTACTCACGTCCCTCCCCTGCCCTAGGAACTCAGGTGCATGTGGCACAGGCAAGTCCTTATTTTCCCAAATTTCAATCTCCCCAGCCTCTGGTGCAGGGGGCACAGGCAAGGCTGGGGTTTTACAATGGCTTGGATACAACACATTTATCAAATTTAACTTATCCTGGCTCGACTGGGGTTGCTGGGTAGTTGGATTCCTTCGGCTGGCAGGGGGCTCTGGATGGCACGTAGTTGGGCTCTCCCTGCAGGCTGGTGGCGCTGGCTGGCTGGGGGTGACGGGTGTCACCCCTTCATCTGGGACTGCTGGCTCGTTCCAGGATCCAGGTCTCTCGGTGGCGGCGACGGTTGTCGCCCCAGGCACCAGGTTGGAGGCTGGCTCGTTCCAGGATCCAGGTATCTCGGTGGCGGCGACGGGTGTCGCCCCAGGCACCAGGTGGGGGGCGCTGGATAGCACCCCCCAGTCATCACAGGTGGCGGCGCCAGGTGGCGCCCCATACATCGATGTTGATGCGCTGGCTAGCGCCTCCTGCCTCTCTCGTTCAGCGGCCGCCAGGGCCTCCCCGTACATCGTCTCAGTGACGCTGGGTAGCGCCCCTCCACTCTTGCTGGGTAGGCTCGGCCGAGCAGGCTCCATCATGTTGAGGCTAAAAGGCTGGGGCCTCAGGACTTCTGGCTCGGCGATGTTGTAGGGTTGCACCAGCTCCGGCCCCAGGTGGTTGAGACTGAAGCCCAGGCCAACCCGGTTGGGTTCAGCCGCGCCGCCCAGTATGTTGATCCTAGCTGGAACGGTCCCAAACTGCGGCATCCCGTCGGCTCTGTCCGCGGCTCTGGGGGCGGCTGCTTGCTGCGGTGGTGCTGGGGGCGCGCTCCCTTCCATGTGGGCCACTCTGCTGGGCTTCCCTGGAGGGGCACCCTTGTCGGCGGTGCGCCTGCGGCTGGCTACCTGGGCCCAGTCAGCTCTGCACTCGGCCGCCGTGTGGCCGTCGTAGTGGCAACGCTCGCACTTGGCAGAACGGTCACGGCGTGGCTGGGTGCGTCTCTCCTCTAGACTAACTTCCATCGGCGTCGGGCAGTCTCGAGCTCTGTGGCCTCTCCCCTGGCAGCGGAAGCAGCGACCTGGAACCTTGTCATCTGGAGCGACCCTCCCCATCTGGTGGAGACCCGGAGCCAAGGCGCCAATCTCCATTGGCTCCGACTCGTCATATTGGGGCAACTGGATGCAGGCAGATCCAGTCAGCCCGTCGGTCGAGTCCACTAAGCACACACCTTCCTTCAGTTGCTTGGTAATCATGGTGACGGTAAACATGGCCTTACGAGTGTACTCAGGTACACTCGTAATTTCATGGCCCATCATGATGCGTTTTACATTGGCGTTACGAATTCCACGATTTAATTCGTCCACCAACAACTCGAGATCCTCATGGTTGTAGGCGTCCCTATACAAGGCACACTTAGTTGATATGTACGCTTGTATAGGTTCTGTCGAGTGTTGCTTGTAATCCCTAAACGCTTGTTTAAGCGTTTGGGATTCAAAAGCAGGACGAAATAGCAATTCACACTCGGCCTTGACCTGTTCGTAGGTCAAGGCTTGGCCTGCCTCGCCAAACAGATGGGACGCCATTTCCGCCGCTTGCCCTACCAGTGACAGTAGAAGGGCGTTGCGGCGGTTGAGGGAGTCATGGGGTGGCACGCGGTAAGCCGCCCATGACATCTCGAGTCTGCGGATATGTGAACTCCAGGATTGCTTGGGCGGTCCTCTAAACTCTGGCAGGTTACTCAGCATCAGCTTGCGGTACTCGGCTGGAGCCGGCTGAGGGTCATCCTGGAGCCATACTGGGGCTTGGTCACCTCCTGGCGCTTGCGGCTGTTCCATCGGGGCAACGGTTCAACGGCGGGACGCAAAGTTATAACGTAAATAGAATAAATGGTTTGTCACTAGAGGCTTTCTAGCCTAACAGCCAACACTGTTTTTATCACTAGGTTGGTAGTTTAGTTACAAAAATATAGCTTAGCTGTGTTTATCACTAGTTGGATTCTGAGGTGGTAGAGTAGGCTGGTAGGGGTAGATAGATGTTGAGGGTCTGAACTGCTGTCAAGAACTGATTTGGTTTTCCTCTTTCACACTATAGCTAGGGGGAGGGAGCTTAGAATCCTTTATTTTTCTAAAAATATCCCTGTTATCTGCTATGGAGTAGCTCCGCTCCGGTGTGTGTGTGTGTGTGTGAAATCTCCCGTCCTTGCAACGCGCTTACGCACCGTCAAATCCGCGCACACGGGTAAAACGCGCACTTATCCCTCAACTCGCTCTCTCATTGGTCCGCTTGTCCGTTGAATTTTATGATATTTCCGCACTCCGTTGCGTTGTCCGTAAATGGCGCTCTGTGTTCCCGGTCACTAGCTCCACACCGTCGACGGACTTAGGTTAGTGTGGGTAGGAGGGGGGAAGCGCGTGAGGGGACGGGGGTAAATCCGTCCGTTCCCCCTGTGAGGAAGGGGGGAGTGCTGTGGGTTTGAAATAACTGTGTGATGAGGTAATGGTGCCTTCTCTCCTTAATCCTAGGCTTATCTATTATATCACCTTGATTGTACTTCCTTCAGTGGAGAGTGGGCTCCTCCCTTTCCTCTGGAATAAGGGGTGTATTGTTGTTGTGCTGTAGGCTTGAGGTGATTAGATTGTGTATCAGGGGCTTTGTTATATTACATTTAGCTTCTATTTGTGTCCTTATCACAATTACATAACAGATTTGTTTACCAACCCTGTTCTATTTTTAGTTGTTATCACAATACACAATAAATCCAAGCCTGTTCTATTTTTAGTTTTATCACAACACAACAATTTGTTTGCCAATCTTTGCTCATAAATCTATTGTTTAGCCATCACACCAGGGTGGTAATCCCTGCAAATGTGATATAATATCTGTTTTTCTAGATGGGCGGCTGCGTTGTAGCTTCTCAGGATACTTGGAGTTGACGTAGTTTTCTCTGTTTTGGTGCACTACACTCGTATGTTGGCTCGCAGCTCGCAGCTATGTGGCGTGTTTCAGCCTGTCGGCGGCAGGGAATGTCCCGTCCCGCTGGCGCCGCTGATCCAAATCCGGCTGATGGCGGCAGGGAATGTCCCGTCCTGCTAGCGCCACTGGTTCGGATCCTGCTATCTCTTGCAGTAAAGTTGGCCTATTTTCAGCCGTTTACACTTATTTGGCTTGTTTCAGCCGGTCCGCAGGCCTGTTTCAGCCCTTTGAGCGCTCAATTCTCCGTTAGATGTCGGCGCTTCTCGCGGTTCTTCGTCAGGTTTCGCTGTCTCGCTTCCACAACTGCCGGATGCAGAGTTAGACTTGCTGTCCAGGGTGGGTAATTCAGGTTACTTGTGTCAGTTTTGCCAGTTTCACTGCTGGGAGTACCTTAGCCTCAGATGCGCGTCTGCTCTACACTTGTGGTTTGCCGTAATCTCACACAGCTGTCACCAAAAGTTGTGGTATCCGCCGAGGATAAATGGCAGACACCGGAGTTCAATTAGATTACGGCAGTGTGACAGACGTGGACACCTTACTATAGAGAAGCTACGCTTCTCTAGCATTCACTAGATAATAATCAACATCTATTTCAGTTGTCACTTTATTGAAGGTTTAAAGGATACTAAAGCTATATACAACAAACAATAACTACATGGATAGGAATAAATCATCATAACATAAAAGCATTATAATACATATACAATAGTCAGTTTGGGCAATAATGATCCCCCATCCCTGGAAAGGGTGGGGGGAATTAAGAATACAGTTAACCATAATAAAACATGACAGATTCAATCATTAATGCTAGGCATAGGGAGGGGGTCGTCAGACCCCTTCCCCAGGACTCGGGGGAGGGCCATTGACCCTCCACCGAACCCCGGTCAGGGGTGCCATATGCATGGCTCACGGTTGCCGAATACCACATATGTACTCAAACAAAGAAATATGAATAGGGCTCGGCAGACGCGCTTTTGTCTAGATTAAAAAATTTGGCCTCGAAGCTGCAGCTTAAAAAAAGAAAGTTTTAAAGACATGCATGAAAATTCTTGCATCTAGGCTTAGTCTATCAGACTTTCATATATCGTTCTCATTTCTTTTTTGGGACATTTAAGAGCTTAAAAGCTGCCTACTTGATAATTAATTTAGTCGACTAACACTTGCGAATAAATAAACATTAATATATAAATTTAGCCGACTTTATAGATTTTGTTGAACAGTATGCATTCCACCGATTATAAAAAAAATTTGACAGTTAGTATAATACTGACGACTGTTTGCTAAATTTGCTAAGAACAGTAGCGGCTGCCGAGCCCTGGAAATAATCAACAAATTCAATTATCCACTATAAAGAAGAACTCAATTACAAAAGCTTCTTTGTAATTAACCAATATGACAAAGGACAGCTCTATTAAAAGGTGTAATGATTAAATGTATTTCATTATACGTGTATCTATTATTCAATTACTTTTGATTAAATATAACTTTTTTGAAGGCACTCTATGAGTCACTTTATATGTCCTTCTTTCAGCCAGTTCGTAAAGCTATGGGGAAAGTGTGATTTTCTCGAATGCTATTTATGACTGCTGATTTTTTGTGTGTAATTACTGTATACCAATAATCATTCAGTTTATAGATCTTCTTGGTCCGTTGATTTATCAATCATTCTATAAAGATAAAAATATTAAATCATATATTTTTTTATGTCAAAGGTTTTGTGATTTTTTATAAAAAAAATATTCTTAATTCAAGACAACTGTGCAACTGCTCTTTAAATCACTTTGTAAATGAGATACACCTAAATTTGCCATGATTCTCTGGTATCGTTAGAGTTAGCCACGATTCCTACTAGGAACAGACAGACAAACCTAAAAAGTGAGTTATAGAGAAGAACTGAAAAAAAAATGACATCCAAAATTGGTTAAAGCACTAAACCACTGTTATACTATTGTAAGGTTTTATTGTCTGTAGCTTTATATTTCGATAACCAGGGCACTTATTGAGTTCTCCTTTTAAGGCAAGCTTCGAATAGGTCCAAGGGTGGTTTTATGCTATTTATTGCCCTTCATTATAATTTACCGTACAGAGCCCCAAGATGCTAGGGGCGCAGCCACTAGTATTTAAAAATAGCAATATAGTTATTTAGTTTCTAAACAGTTTCTGTATTAATTTTGTTTAAATGTGTTGAAAGACACTTGAGATGTAGAATATTGTGATAAAGTTGAATAATTTTGTGTAAATTACATGCAGTTATTGCATATATAGGTGCACTTTATTTTACAAAAAATGGCAAAATCCTGCATTACTTCAGAGGTGCCACTATCAAAACCCCGTAACAATATGTTAATATTACAAATTGAACCGAATTCCAGGTTTTTCTTTATTGTTTTATTATGGTACGCTATTGTAATCGTTATTTTACAAATAAAAATACCAACCCTTGGTGGAATCTGTTTACCCAAAACCTTTTTTTATGGACAAATGTTTATTTACTGTTTTATTTAAGCTTGGCGAGACGTGACATTGGGCTGTTTACTACACTAGTCCCCAAAGTTTTATAATATCCTTTTCTTATTCGTTGTCTTCACAACTTTGGAGACTTGGGTAAATTTTGATTGGTTGGTCAATAAAGTTGAGTGTTTAAACGTTTCAACCACTAATTTTAATCTTTATAAGGGATGATTTTGTGTATCATCATAGGGGATGTATATCAATTTATCGGCCATTGTCTTATCCCTTCAGATCCCTGGATTTAAGTAAGGTGTTGTTAAACTGGCTTAACAAAAAAAACGTGTAAAAGTTTACCAAAATAGTCTAAAACATGCCCAAGACTATGATAAAACTTATATGACATGAATCAGTTATAAAAAAAAGACCGACAGACACAAATTATTTATACTAGCTATATGCCAATCATTTTTAGTTACACTGATTATTTCTGACCAACAATAAATTGTCATATACAGTGATTCATTGACAATACATATCAAAATTATTCCCCAAGGCATTTAGATCTTGTTATTGCTGTGCTGCTAATGCTCATAATTGTCTTAATTTTTATTAAAGATATGTTTGAAGAAAATAAATAATGAATCAATCCAAAATAAAATATATATCAAATTTTTCTATACATATATTATTCAATTATAAGCCAACATATATATTTTTTATGCAATTAATCAAATATGCTTTGAGTATTATAAATAACTTATGTCAAATTTTCATGGTCATACAAAAAATTGGTATATTTAACAGTTATTTAATACCTATATTTGCGACATCTTTTATTTAATGAAATCTTCCAATTTTTAACATGTACAAAACGGGCTGCTATATTGCATCAAGATCCATGACAGATCTATATAGGAAGTAAACGTCTATAAATGAGCTCGAATCTCCCAAACATTTATCGCTCAAAACTCATAGTGCTTCAATTATCACTATTAAATTCTCATTGACCAGAACGATAATACCCATTATTCTACTTTTTGCATCATAAATGTATTTTTTATATTCATGTTGCTATTTAAATAACATTGATGTATTTGATTTGTATTCATAAAACAGAAAAACTTAAGTTTATAATATAGTAAACGTAAGAAAACTTAGTTTTATAATAAATTGATTCGTGCGACACTCCCCGTAATGCGGTCAGATATTAAACTAATCATTTTAACCCTTTCAGGACGAAAATTTGAAATGAAAAATATTAGGGTTTTAATCTTTAAAAAATTATATAAAAATGAAGCAAAACGTTAAATCGTGTATTGTTACATTGTTATATAAAACATATTACTGAATAAATCAGTTCACAGATATTTTAATACGTTAAAGTTGTAGAAATCTTTACGTGTAACAGAGAGAGAGAGAGAGAGAGAGAACGGGGAGAGGGAGAGAGAGAGAGGGGGGTCGAGAAAGAGAACGGGGGGAGAGAGAGACACAGAGAGAGAGAAAGAGAGAGATTTTACCAAAAAGACAAGATATTTTATTTTACATACTAACGTCATGGTGATAGGGCAACTATGTAAAGCAATGGTAAAAAATTAAGATTTTTACTTTGACTTCATTGCAGGACATAACAATTTCAAGAATTTTATTGTTTAGTTTGAATTCAATAGGACAATTCTAATATGCCTAAATTAACAATCAGAACTATATGTTAGAGACGTACGGATGGACAGACAAACCCCAACTGTAAAAAATTTTTGCTCTTAACAAGAAATAGATCATTAACAACATTATACAACCCGTTTACCCAATTTCCTTCCCTCTTACTGGATGAATGAACTGAACAATAGTTGAGGCCCATACTGGCAAGCTATGTAGGGAATATTTACAGAACTTTTCAGCCATTGAATAGCAAATGAGAAAATCACATTTTCCTCTAATCATAGCCAACAGACGAACGGAAGGACATTTTGAATTATAGATAATCTTCGCTACTAAAAGAAAATGAATTTTGCAAATGTGTCATTATAATCTTAATTAAAAATTTAAGCCATCTAATTTTGATAGCATATGAAAAAACAAATATTTTAGGTATTAAAATATTATGTCTCGATCCAAGAGACTAATGGACCATGTGAATTATAGAGTAAGAAGGATAGTTTCAATTCCAAAATTTTGTTTGCTCAGGGAAGGAGGGAACATTTGACTGTAAATAACACTGTAAACCAAAGTTTAGTAACAACTTTGACTAAAAAACTTTATCTGTGTTTCGTCACTTCTAACAAGAAGTGTCCAAACTTTCAATCAACAGAAGGCTTACCTTTATCATGGGGGATGTAAAATAAATATAGTACATTATCTCCTAAGATACCTGAGTTTAAAAATCATCAACAAGGATGATAATATCCACATGTAGCAACGTTCCTAATTGTAAAAGTAAAAACACAAAAGCAAAAAGAAGGAAAAGGAGCATAACCGACAGAATGACGAACAATGATCAGTGCAGTGGTCATACAAATCTTCACACAAAATATTAGCAGTCTTTGATATCAGAAAATAAAGTTGTGTTTATGCAGTACTGATTGATCGACGGTTAGGCGGTCAGAAGTGCATTGGTCTCAAAAAAATTCAATCTTCTATGTTAAATAGCAAAAGGGAAAATAAACAAACATTTCCCCCGCATTAATTTTATTAATTCCAAAGCACTATAGACAGAATAACGAAGAAGGTGAGGAATAAAACTTTTAGCAGATAAATAAGGATGACAACATCCATAACTATAGAAGCTCTTGAATTAAAAAAATAAAAGGCAAAGCAAATGAAAGCAAAAGTGGTGCACAACAGACAGACATAGTAAGTAATGATGCTTAGTGGTATTTGAATATTTACACAACATTTAAAAGTTTATCTTTGATAAAAGCCGAAATTTTTTTTTTTTAGAGCTTTAACGATAGATCGACGGACAATTTTATTCATAGAGTAGAGGTGCATAGGTCAGCAAACATAAAAAAGCCTTCTGTCTTATCCCTGAAAGATCAGGCCCTCTACGTATTCTTAATTGACCGGATTTTATACTATAATAATTGCATCAGCCTTCTACCTTTTCCCTACAGATATTTAATGTTCTCAATAGCATTACAGACCAGCGAACAACGTGAGCTGTAGGCTAGTATGAAATAAAAGCATTATTTCAGTATTAAAACGAAAATTTGTCTGAAAAAAAATATTTTTTTTGTCCTAGGAATGGATATCATTAAAGGATCAAAAACTGTTATTATACACAATTTATTATTGTTTATTCTTTTTAGTAGCGAAACTACTCTATAATTCGAAATGTCCGTCCGTCCATCCGTCTGTCCGTCAGGGACAGAAAGGGGAAAACGTGATTTTCTTGGCTCCTATAAAAGAGCTGATATTTTCAGGGATTAATTATGTTAACATTATTCATATTTTCACCAAGTTTCATTAAAATTTGTCAATTGGTTGGGGTGCTAGATCTATTCATACATTTTTAAGTTTTTATGATATTTTCAACTCCTATTCAAGATAGACAGCTGAAATTTTCAGGGATTGAATACTTTCATATTCTGCATACTTTTTATCAAGTTTTATCGAGATTTGCTTATTGGTTGGGGTGCTAGATCGATTCCTAAATTTTCACATTATAAATTTTACAAGGTTTCGTGATTTTTATATTTAATATTTTTGTATGAAACTGCTCTATGGTTATTTTTTCCGGATATCCATCCATAATTTTTGAGCTTCGCTACTTATGGATGTTGTCATCCTTGTTATGTTTATATAAATATCTTTTTTTCATTTACTAGCGGCTTCGCCCCTAGCCTCTAGGGGCTTTGCCCCAAGAGGTTTAATCAACCTATTTTTGTGTTATTTAGATTTAAAAAGAAAAAGTAAAAAACATTTTTTTGGGGGGGATGGGGAATATTTTTCATTTTTGGGGGGGTTGGGGGTGTTCCATCCCCCAAGAAAATAGCTTAAAACCATCCCAGGACCAGCAGGTATATTCCCTGAAGAGTAGAGCCCAATCGGTTCAGTGGTTACCGAGATCATAAGGGACGGACAGACAGACGGACAGACAGACAGACGGACGGACAGACATCATTCTACTTTGTATTATAGATGACCCGCAAGTGGATTCGATATAGGCCCCCATCCCTTTTATAAATTATCTATGAATGAAATGAAAGTGCCTAATTGACCTTCATGTTCTTCTTTCCAGGGAGGAAGGGGACAATGGGCTATTTATTACATTAGTCCCCAAAGTTTCATCATAAAGTTTGCTTATTTTTTGGCTGAATAACTGTGGGGGACTTTTATTGAATTTTAGTTGGTTGGTTCATTAAGTTGGGTGTCCAAACGTTTCAACGACTAATAATTATCTACACAAGGGGTAATTTTTTGCATCATCATTTGGGATGTACATCAATTATTTATCGGCCATTGTTTTATCCCTTTAGATCCCTGCCTACTTTCCCCAACATGGTTGTATCGAATTAAAGTAATTTATTAATTTTTGCACAAGTCCCTGTTTTTGTAGCTGAGAGCTTGAACATGAATGCAGGGATCTAAAGGGATAAGACACTGGCCAATAAATTGATGTACATCCCCAATGATGACACACAAAATTACACCTTCTGTAGATTAAAATTTGTGGTTGAAAAGTTTAAACACTCAACTTACCAACCAATCAAAATTCAGTAAAAGTCCCCAAAGTTGTTAAGTCAACGAATAAGAAAACATTATTATAAAACTTTTGGGTTTGAGTAATAAAAATCCCATTGTGCCCTCCCTGCCTGACATGAATGATTTATGTTTAAATTATGCATGAGACACAAATTACTTTCTCTGGAACATGCCTGTAAATTAAGCATAAAGTGAAACTTAAAAACATTAGTTAATAAATAGTTTCTTTTATTTACAAATTTACAACATTGAAATAATGTTGATTTTAACAGACTGGACGTAGCTATCTTTACTAATGGCAGAATTGCAGAAGCGCTAGAAATTGTCATGTGTTACGCCATAAAAACACGTCTAAAAGCGAGGGATGAGAGGAAAAGTGGGAAAGAAAACCCCCAAAAAAGAGATGGTTAATAGACGTATTTTTATGACGTCATACATTACACTTTCCAGCGCTTCAGAATTGCTGCTGGATATTTTTTTCTTTAAAATCTTAAAGCTTTTATAAAACCATTAATGCAGTGTTTTTTTTTATGAGAACTTTTTTGAAAACATTTTTTCCCCACTTAAAGATATCAGAATTAATTGATTAATGACTTATTCTCTTCGTTTTTTATAACCATTAATATAAAAGCAAAAAAATATTTCAGTTTTTATTTAAAAAGTACAGTAAATTCAAAAATCTAAAAATGGTTTTAGCGCATTTTTCTTATGATCAAATCTCCTACCCTTTGCAAGAATGGCTGCAAAACACGTTAAAGTTGAGATATAGAGCTAAAAATTGATACAGATACTATTGGTGACATGTACTAGAACATTTTAAAGTTTGAAGTCCATATCTCAACCAGAGAGGAAGTACTGGACCCCCAAAGTACCCCCTCCATTCTTGCAAAGGGTAGAAGATTTGAGCATAAGAAAAATGCGCTAAAATCAATTTTAGATGTTGACACCTAAGTTTTGAATTTTTGAATTTACTGTACTTTTTAAATTAAAACTGAAATATTTTTTTGCTTTTTCTATTAATGGTTATAAAAAAAAGGAAGAGAAAAAGCCTTTAATCATTAAATTCTGATATCTATAAGTGGGGAAAAATTGCTCTCAAAAAAGGTCTCATAAAAAAAAACACTGTATATCATAAATAACTGTCATAAATATGTTCAACACCGTTGTTCCGTTATTCATATACATTTATTGATTTTATGTGTAAAACCCCATCTGTTATTGTCTAAAATACATTTATTGTATGCCAATTTAAGTCTTTGAAAAAATTATGACAAATGAACATATCATCCTTTTTCATAAATATTAGTAAATTTTTTTAGAACAATGCTTTTCTATAATTTGGGTTGGTTAACCGTAGCTTTTATCGTTAATTTGGGCTTTTTAGAATTGTTCTATAGATTTCAAACTTTGCATATTGATTCCTGTAACATTTAGATATGATTTAGTACCAACTCTATTATCGTTACCAGATAGTTCGTACGCGTAGTTAAAAAATGCAGAGTTTTAACTTTATCACAACATGATTTTGTATGATATAATTATCTAATTATTTTCAAATAATGATTCCCAGTTAACAATGTACAATACTATAAGCAAAGTATCTTTATGGTCAAGTCCTAAAAATGTAAGTATTTTTTCTAGTAAGATGAATACATCATTTAACGCACAAAACACATAAATCAATATTTACCTTATTAAGTTCTGACACTCTTAAAGTGTTAATGTTCTTTTGTCCTACTGTGTGATTTTAGAGCTTCCTTATTTGATGGATGTTATGATCCTTGTATATTTTAGTCTGTATCCTGTAGTGACACAGTACAAACCTATTGATATTATGATCCTTGTATATTTTAGTCTGTATCCTGTAGTGACACAGTACAAACCTTTGGATATTATGATCCTTGTATATTTTAGTCTGTATCCTGTAGTGACACAGTACAAACCTATGGATGTTATGATCCTTGTATATTTTAGTCTGTATCCTGTAGTGACACAGTACAAACCTTTGGATATTATGATCCTTGTATATTTTAGTCTGTATCCTGTAGTGACACAGTACAAACCTATGGATGATATGATGATCCTTGTATATTTTAGTCTGTATCCTGTAGTGACACAGTACAAACCTATAGATGATATGATGATACTTGTATATTTTAGTCTGTATCCTGTAGTGACACAGTACAAACCTATGGATGTTATGATCCTTGTATATTTTAGTCTGTATCCTGTAGTGACACAGTACAAACCTATGGATGTTATGATCCTTGTATATTTTAGTCTGTATCCTGTAGTGACACAGTACAAACCTTTGGATATTATGATCCTTGTATATTTTAGTCTGTATCCTGTAGTGACACAGTACAAACCTATGGATGATATGATGATCCTTGTATATTTTAGTCTGTATCCTGTAGTGACACAGTACAAACCTATAGATGATATGATGATACTTGTATATTTTAGTCTGTATCCTGTAGTGACACAGTACAAACCTATGGATGTTATGATCCTTGTATATTTTAGTCTGTATCCTGTAGTGACACAGTACAAACCTTCATATGTTTACCCAGTAATTACTCAAGTATGGACATCCCTCTACCTGATCAGGTAACAACATGCGACCGTGGCTCAACACGTAGCTCATCCGCTCGTCGTCGGGGAGGTGATAGGTTCGAATCTCGGCTTAACACTGCATTATAACTAAATACGTTAAATAGGGTTCCTACTGCTACTATGTCAGTTGCGCGACATCAATAGTTAGAGTGCTATCAAAGAGTTGTTTGTCTGGTGGGTGTTACTGAACCTAATACTCCGGGTTTTTGGACAGAAAAGGAGACATTTGGCTCCCCTTATATAGTTATCCTGGGTTGTTGGTCCTAGCGTTTGAGTGTCATGAGAATCTCCACCGGAGCGCCGGTATAAGCTAATTGATGCGATGTTATCATATCAATAATCATTATCATATTTCAAAATTATAGGATATGTACGCTTTCAGACTAATATGTACAATAATTCAGTGAAAGAAAATAGAGACATAATTCAATATTATTTCTAAAAATTATATTTTTACACAAAAATATCTGCAAACTTCGTTGTTCAGTATGGGATTTAATTTGAACCTGGGATGGAAGAAACATTGGACTGTTTATTACTCTCGTACCTAAAGTTTTACAATTATGTTTTCCTATTGTTGGCTCTATAACTTTGGGTACTTTTATTCAATTTTAATTGGTTGGTTCATTAAGTTGACATTTAAATGTTTCAACCAAAAGCTTTAATCTACAAAGAAGGTTATTTTGCTTATTATAATTGAGGATGTACATAAAGTAATCGTTCTTTATTCTATCACTTAAAATCACTGACTTATAATATCTGAATGCCTCTTTTTAGCAAGTGTAGATTTCTACATTTTTTTGCTAATACTAACTAATTGCAGCTAATAATTTTTTTAGGAAAATTTGATCAAGATTGAAATTCACATAAGTGACATATTAGTAATTAATGATCAAGATTTTTCCATCACCTATTCTCTATACTTCAATGTTCAATGGTGGGATCCGAGGATTCATGTCAACAAAGATTTTCTTATTCAGAGGTAAGAGCATTTTATAGGAGCTTTCACTTAGATTAGATTAGACAAATAAGGCAGGGTCATCAAGATAAATAGGAAAAACCAAAGCATTTTACGTTACCAAAATATTAAAGTATCTTATTGTAGTACAGTACATTCTCATACAAAATATAGGTGTTCAAGTCAATTTCAGGTTTCAGGTATGATCCTGCAGGTCTCTAGCAATCTTTAAATGATTCCCGTGACCGCAATTTTTACTTCAAATTTTAAACTTATATTTTCTAAAATGTCCACACTCCACATAATACATTAAAATTTTATGAGAATCCGCCGTAATTTTCCCGCCGAACGCAGACTGCGCCGGCTAGAAGCTGCCAAGTACAGATGCCGCTGCCAAAATTTACGTTTTGAGACTTCTACTATAAAGTTTACATAAAAAACATTTTCTGAAATAATCTAGCTTTAAAAATAAGAAAATTACAGCTGTTTAAAATTTTTAAATAAAAAAAGACCTAAAACAAAGGTTGTTAAATAAAAGGGCGAAGGAAGCAAAATATGACTTTGACTGACTTATAGTTGGGGAAATGCAAAATCTTAGGGACTGAGATAATTAAGGTGTGGAAAGGGGTCCGACCTATAAGGGTTAAAAGTGCCTAAAAATAAACTTGCATAAATTTCTTAATTAATATTGATATTACTATATGCCTATTTTATTGATTGGTGAATTTTTAGCCGTTGGCTTATTCTATTTTCGAAATAGAATAAATATAAAATTGCGCCATTAGACATAGTATATCTAGATGGTCCAACTGGCTGCATTTTTCGTCAAAATTAAAAAAAAGAGTTTTTGCAGACAGAAATTATTGTTTACATTTTGTTATATACTAGATTAGGGCGACGAAATTTTAGACGAATTTATTTGACGATATAATTTTACGATAGTTTTATCATTTTACACGTATTAATTTACCCAGGAAAAGCTTAATCCTAGAATATGCGACAATTTATAGCTGACTCATAATGCGAACGAAATAAAAAAATATGCTCTTACTTACATAGATCTGTAAAATATTTCAACCAATGAGAACTCTCGAATGTTCCTTTGGTATTTTTCTATTAGTACATTCGTACAATATTTATTAGGCCCTGAAAAACTGCTGAGACACTACCTTGAACAGTAAGACTTGTTGTGCTTAATTTATCCTCAATCTTTAATGTAAAATAAATGAAAATGAAATGTCATGAAATTGCACCAAAAACTTTACAGACTGTATGCCTGGTTGAATAACAGAATAATTGGAATTGTATAAATGAAAGGGCTCGGCAGCCGCGCAGGAGCCCGACAGAAGCCGTGCAGAAGCCTCATATTAACACCCACTTATATGCAAAAAACAAATGCCAAAAAGATGGATTGTCTGTTTAGGAAAAGGTTTAGACATTCAGCTGATTTTTCAAGTTATAAGATGACGATTTCAATGAGGCTGACACGCGGCTTAAGCGCGGCTGCCGATCCCTGATAAATGTATAAGAAGGAAAAGGGGTAGGTAAAAGGGTTGAGGGAGGCCTCTTATCAAATGTGATTGTATTTTGGTGAAATCAACTTTTAGTTTTCTAATAGTTTAAATGCCAAAAGCAGAAATTTAAAACAAGTAAGTTGAGAGATTAATTTCCTAAAGTTCCTTGATTATCTATAAAGCTTTGTATTATAAAAGTTAAAATTTAATCCCTTTTCAAATTTCTCCAGTTTTCATTTTATAGTGTATTTTAAAAAAATTGGTTGAAAAATATACTTACTTTAAAATACTGAAGAAAAAAAAGATATTTAGAATAATAATTATTTACTAAAACGTTTAAAGTCCAGTTAATAAATTAACCCATCCAATGTTCAAACCTATTGTTTTCATAATTTAGAATGAACCAAGTACAAAAATAATTTTTTTTTCTTTACTGGTTTATGAAATTAAATAATAACATAATTAATGTTATTATAATTACTAGAATTTTTTTGATTATGAAAATTTGGCGTAAAGATGGGGTAAAATTTTTCTTTAGTGTAAACCATCCTTGGTAATAAAAAGATTAACCGCTGTCAAAATTTTTGGAGACAGCAGAATAAGGCATAACCAACAAGCGAAATAAATGGAATATAATATTTGGAGGGCAGATTAAATGCTCGTCAATTTACCAGTTTTGCCCCCCCTAACGATAGCGGAAAATCACGTATAGTTGTTGGTATAAGCTGGGTAGACATTGACTTTCTGAATTATGCATAATAAGGGTGTAAATTTATGTATTAGAAACTTCTTATCTACATCCCTACGCTTCATTTTACATATTTAAGAATTGGATAAGTAAGTTTTGAAAATGGTTTAGTTGAATTTAGAGTACTGAGTATACCTTTTTAAAATGTATTTTTTTATAAGGCCACTTTTATTATAAAAAAATAGAGAAAAATGACAAATTATTATTTATTCAAGATTCAGCCATTTAATCAAAGTTGATGCTCCCAAAGACTATGACATTTTGTCGTAATATATCCTAAGATATGCGACAATTTATAGCTAACTCATAATGCGAACGAAATGCAAAAATTATACCCTTACGTGCCAAGATCTGTAAAATGTTTCATCCAATGAGATGTCTTGAAGTACCTTTAGTATTCTCCTATTGGCTGATTAAGACAGAAGGTCTCTAATTCTAATTCTTTCAAATTTTTAACACTTTTTATTTTTTCTCAAGTGCGTGGTATTGTGGTATCCGCCGAGGATAAATGGCAGACACCGGAGTTCAATTAGATTACGGCAGTGTGACAGACGTGGACACCTTACTATAGAGAAGCTACGCTTCTCTAGCATTCACCAAATAATAATCAACATCTATTTCAGTTGTCACTTTATTGCAGGTCTAAAGGGTACTAAAGCTATATACAACAAACAATAACTACACAGATAGGAATAAATAATCATAACATAAAAGCATTATAATACATATACAATAGTCAGTTTGGGCAATAATGATCCCCCATCCCTGGAAAGGGTGGGGGGGAATTAACAATACAGTTAACCATAATAAACTTGGCAGATTCAATCATTAATTTTAGGCATAGGGAGGGGGTCGTCAGACCCCTTCCCCTTCCCCGGTCAGGGGTGCCATAGGCATGGCTCACGGTTGCCGAATACCACAACTCTCCCCTCGGAAGGCTGGGAGAGGGTTTCCCTACCAGACTTCCGACAGTGGTTGAGGCCTTCGGTCCGCTCCTTAGGGCTAAGATATATACAAACGATAATGATTCAATGGAATCCTAGTGGTGAGTGTTTCTCAGGGTTGATGGGCTCCCAACGTGGGATAGAAGGCAGAGGCTGGCTTTGGTTGGACACGTTGTTCAGCGCCGGCAGGTGTCAGGTTGGCGGGTGGCACAGTTGTTGCTGGGACAGTCAGCAGTGGGGCATGCTGGTTGTTGTTGGCAGCGGCTGGGGCACTGGCTGCCAAGTTGACCGTCTGGGCGGCAGCCTGACCTCTCGAGGGGCCGCGGGGTCTTCCAGAGGGCGGTCCTGGCCTGCCTGGGCGGTCATGCCCGCTATCGGCTGATTGCATGGACACCATTTCCTCGGCTGCTTCCCGGCCGATGGGAATGGCATCCCAGTCTACTGAAAAGTCCCGGGACTTGGCATGGGTGAGCCGGGCTCTGGCCAAGGCCTTCCTGTACAAAGTTGGATGGTACAGGAACACTTGTGACATCGCATTCAGGGCTGCCCGTACGCCTCCTTGTGCTGCTGCCAGAGAAATGATGGTCAGATCCCCCAGCAGTTTGAGGATTAACAACAGCAAGCACAGTATGGCTGCGCCATCTCCCCACTCGTGAATAGCTTGTCTGAACCCAGCCCAGACATCCAGGGCGGCCTCTCCTTCCTCCGCCAGTCGGTCGATGTTGTAGGACACTATCCCATGGTCACCTGTGGCCGAACAGCTACCTTGCTGAACGCATGAGCCATAGGACAGGCCGGTCAGCATGGCGCTTTTATATGCTGGGAACGCCAGCAGTTGCTGCCAGTCGTTCAACTCAGCCTGCGAATACAAGCCCCCTGAACTGAAGTATCCAAGGGTTCTGTCAGCAGCTGCTTAGGCGTATCCAGCGGGGGTGGCCTCTTCTTAGGAGCGGGGGTTAACTCTATCCAGCCTTCCTCCGCGTGCACAGTCAGGGGGTATGTGGAGGAGCAGGGAATCTTGGTGGCGTGGCCGCTATACACTCGTGTCACGGCATCTACAAACCCTGTGGGCTCTACTGGCACTTTGTCCCAACACTCCTTGTGTTCACGGACAACATATTTGTTGCGTTGGCAGGTCAGCTGGAGCAGGACATCTCCCCTCAGCACCGAGAACGTGCTCCCCTGGACACGCACCGGGTGGGCCGGGTCTAGTTGCTGGAGCTTCCAGCAGTTGGCCGCTACTTCTTCTGCTGCTGTGCTTTTCATGCGTGTCTCCAGAGTAAATCCAATATAACCTGCATGTATCTGGGCCTGCAGGGGGACATCAACATCCCTGGCCGATACTCTGGGTAGCGCTGCCGCGGCTGGGTCAGCTGCCACGAACAATGCTGGGTGGTTGGTGGCATGGGCCTCAAAGTCACAGTTCACTATTGAGGTGGGGTTGGTCATGTTGATGAAAAACTGGGCCTGATGGTCAACCAGGAACGCATCCATCACTAGGCTGGGCTGGAGGCTGCGGATCAGCCTCAAGGGGCAATCTCTCCCCAGGTGGTCCCACACGTAGGTTGCTTCTTCCCCAGTGATGCAAGACAGCTCTGAATGGGGACACTCCAAGGTCAGGTGGTCAGATTGGGACTCCACCCGTCCATCCTCTACTACGTAGGTCTCTTCCTTAACCAGCAGCCGTCGCTCCTGGAGCACTAATTCATTGCGGTACAGCTGGCCCTCGAAGTGGACGTCCTCCCCTTCACAACCCACCCCCTCGGGGCTGTTGACGAGGGCGCCCACCATATCGAGGGTGAAGAACAGGGGATGGTTCAGCTGGAACGTCAGTGGCTGGGTCTTGCCTGGCAGCGTGTAGACTCGGTTCCTGGCCAGGTCTCGGCACGTTTCTGGATCTATCTTGGTTGGCCTCATGAGGGTGGGGACCGAGGTCACTTTGAGGTGACCCCATACCCCACACCTGAATGTCCACTGGGACACAGTGAGCTGGCAACTGTATCCTGTTGTTTCCCTCACCTTGACTTGCTGCAGGACGTGTACTTCATGGCCCAGGGGCACCTCCTGGTGTAGAGGTTCCGTGTTGCACATCTTTTCTTTATTGTAGGCTGTGACGTGGGTGGGGTTGGCGCAGTCCCATCCCACCAGGACGTAGCTGGTTGTAGGCCACACGGCTGCCAGCAGGAGGCCCCACAGGACCATCCACCAGTGGGAGAAGCTTCCAGGCAGCCATCTACCTCGCACACGCGGCTGGGGATCTTCGGCTCGGGTCACGGCTGCTTCTTGGGGCTGGACACGGCTGGGCTGCTCCTGGCTAGATACAAGTTTCCATTGAGCGTTATCTTTGTGTGGCCGGGGCACCCCGATACCCTCCCCAATGACAGACTGGCAAGCGACTGGCACTTGCCTGGGTGTCGGCTCCCCTAGCCCCAAGTGGTCCCTTCCCTTGTCCAAGGCATGCCCAGTGGCATGGGGCTGAAGTGCGTGTGGCACAGACTCGCCCTTACTCACGTCCCTCCCCTGCCCTAGGAACTCAGGTGCATGTGGCACAGGCAAGTCCTTATTTTCCCAAATTTCAATCTCCCCAGCCTCTGGTGCAGGGCACAGGCAAGGCTGGGGTTTTACAATGGCTTGGATACAACACATTTATCAAATTTAACTTATCCTGGCTCGACTGGGGGTGCTGGGCAGCTGGGTTCCTTCGGCTGGCAGGGGGCTCTGGATGGCATGTAGTTGGGCTCTCCCTGCAGGCTGGTGGCGCTGGCTGGCTGGGGGTGACGGGTGTCACCCCTTCCTCTGGGACTGCTGGCTCGTTCCAGGATCCAGGTCTCTCGGTGGCGGCGACGGTTGTCGCCCCAGGCACCAGGTTGGAGGCTGGCTCGTTCCAGGATCCAGGTATCTCGGTGGCGGCGACGGTTGTCGCCCCAGGCACCAGGTGGGAGGCGCTGGATAGCACCCCCCAGTCATCACAGGTGGCGGCGCCGGATGGCGCCCCATACATCGATGTTGATGCGCTGGCTAGCGCCTCCTGCCTCTCTCGTTCAGCGGCCGCCAGGGCCTCCCCGTACACCGTCTCAGTGACGCTGGGTAGCGCCCCTCCACTCTTGCTGGGTAGGCTCGGCCGAGCAGGCTCCATCATGTTGAGGCTAAAAGGCTGGGGCCTCAGGACTTCTGGCTCGGCGACGTTGTAGGGTTGCACCAACTCCGGCCCCAGGTGGTTTAGACTGAAGCCCAGGCCAACCCGGTTGGGTTCAGCCGCGCCGCCCAGTACGTTGATCCTAGCTGGAACGGTCCCAAACTGCGGCATCCCGTTGGCTCGGTCCACTGCTTTGGGGGCGGCTGCTTGCTGCGGTGGTGCTGGGGGCGCGCTCCCTTCCATATGGGCCACTCTGCTGGGCTTCCCTGGAGGGGCACCCTTATCGGCGGTGCGCCTGCGGCTGGCTACCTGGGCCCAGTCAGCTCTGCACTCGGCCGCCATGTGACCGTCATAGTGGCAACGCTCGCACTTGGCAGAACGGTCACGGCGTGGCTGGGTGCGTCTCTCCTCTAGGCTAACTTCCATAGGCGTCGGGCAGTCTCGAGCTCGGTGACCTCTCCCCTGGCAGCGGAAGCAGCGACCTGGAACCTTGTCATCTGGAGCGACCTTCCCCATCTGGTGGAGACCCGGAGCCAAGGCGCCAATCTCCATTGGCTCCGACTCGTCATATTGGGGCAACTGGATGCTGGCCGATCCAGTAAGCCCGTTGGTAGAGTCCACTAGGCACACACCCTCCTTCAGCTGCTTGGTAATCATGGTGACGGTAAACATGGCTCTACGAGTGTACTCAGGTACACTCGTGATCTCATGACTCATCATTTCACGTTTCACATTAGCGTTACGAATGCCACGATTTAGTTCGTCCACCAACAACTCGAGATCCTCATGGCTGTAGGCGTCCCTATACAAGGCACACTTGGTTGATATGTATGCTTGTATAGGTTCTGTCGAGTGTTGCTTGTAATCCCTAAACGCTTGTTTAAGCGTTTGGGATTCAAAAGCAGGACGAAATAACATTTCACACTCGGCCTTGACCTGTTCCTAGGTCAAGGCTTGGCCTGCCTCGCCAAACAGATGGGACGCCATTTCCGCCGCTTGCCCTACTAGTGACAGTAAGAGGGCATTGCGGCGGTTGAGGGAGTCATGGGGTGGCACGCGGTAAGCCGCCCATGACATCTCGAGTCTGCGGATATGTGAACTCCAGGATTGCTTGGGCGGTCCTCTATACTCTGGCAGGTTACTCAGCATCAGCTTGCGGTACTCGGCTGGAGCCGGCTGAGGGTCATCCTGGAGCCATCCTGGGGCTTGATCGCCTCCTGGCGCTTGCGGCTGTTCCATCGGGTCAACGGTTCAACGGCGGGACACAAAGTTATAAAGCAATAGGATAATGATTTGTCACTTGAGGCTTTCTAGCCTAACAGCCAACACTGTTTTTATCACTAGGTTGGTAGTTTAGTTACAAAGATATAACTTAGCTGTACTTATCACTAGTTGGATTCTGAGGTTGTAGAGTAGGCTGGTAGGGGTAGATAGGTGTTGAGGGTCTGAACTGCTGTCAGGAACTGATTTGGTTTTCCTTTATCACACTATAGATAGGAGGAGGGAGCTTGTAATTCTTTATTTTCTAAAAATACCCCTGTTAGATGCTATGGAGTAGCTCCGCTCCGGTGTGTGTGTGTGCGTGAAATCTCCTGTCCTTGCAACGCGCTTACGCACCGTCAAATCCGCGCACACAGGTAAAACGCGCACTTATCCCTCAACTCGCTCTCTCATTGGTCCGCTTTGTCTGTTGAATTTTATGATATTTCCGCACTCCGTTGCGCTACCCGTGAATGGCGCTCTGTATTCCCGGTCACTAGCTCCACACCGTGGACGGACTTAGTCTAGTGTGGGTATGAGGGGGGAAGCGCGTGAGGGGACGGGGGTAAATCCGTCCATTCCCCCTGTGAGGAAGGGAGGAGTGCTGTGGGTTTGAGGTAACTGTGTGATGAGGTAATGGTGCCTTTTCTCCTTAATCCTAGGCTTATCTATTATATCACCTTGATTGTATTTCCTTCAGTGGAGAGTGGGCTCCTCCCTTTCCTCTGAAATAAGGGGTGTATTGTTGTTGTGCTGTAGGCTTGAGGTGATTAGATTGTGTATCAGGGCCTTTGTTATATTACATCTAGCTTCTATTTTTGTCCTTATCACAATTACATAATAGATTTGTTTACCAACCCTGTTCTATTTTTAGTTGTTATCACAATACACAATAAATCCAAGCCTGTTCTATTTTTAGTTTTGTCACAACACAACAAATTGTTTGCCAATCTTTGCTCATAAATCTATTGTTTAGCCATCACACCAGGGTGGTAATCCCTGCAATGTGATATAATATCTGTTTTTCTAGATGGGTGGCTGCGCTGTAGCCTCTCAGGATACTTGGAGTTGACGTAGTTTTTCTCTGTTTTGGTGCACTACACTCGTATGTTGGCTCGCAGCTCGCAGCTATGTGGCGTGTTTCAGCCTATCGGCGGCAGGGAATGTCCCGTCCTGCTAGCGCCGCTGATCCAAATCCGGCTGATGGCGGCAGGGAATGTCCCGTCCTGCTAGCGCCACTGGTTCGGATCCTGCTATCTCTTGCAGTAAAATTGGCCTATTTTCAGCCGTTTACACTTATTTGGCTTGTTTCAGCCGGTCCGCAGGCCTGTTTCAGCCCTTTGAGCGCTCAATTCTCCGTTAGATGTCGGCGCTTCTCGCGGTTCTTCGTCAAGTTTCGCTGTTTCACTTCCACAACTGCCGGATGCAGAGTTAGACCTTGCTGTCCAGGGTGGGTAATTCAGGTTGCTTGTGTCAGTTTTGCCAGTTTCACTGCTGGGAGTACCTTAGCCTCAGCTGCGCGTCTGCTCTACACTTGTGGTTTGCCGTAATCTCACACAGCTGTCACCAAAGTTGTGGTATCCGCCGAGGATAAATGGCAGACACCGGAGTTCAATTAGATTACGGCAGTGTGACAGACGTGGACACCTTACTATAGAGAAGCTACGCTTCTCTAGCATTCACCAAATAATAATCAACATCTATTTCAGTTGTCACTTTATTGCAGGTCTAAAGGGTACTAAAGCTATATACAACAAACAATAACTACACAGATAGGAATAAATAATCATAACATAAAAGCATTATAATACATATACAATAGTCAGTTTGGGCAATAATGATCCCCCATCCCTGGAAAGGGTGGGGGGGAATTAACAATACAGTTAACCATAATAAACTTGGCAGATTCAATCATTAATTTTAGGCATAGGGAGGGGGTCGTCAGACCCCTTCCCCAGGACTCGGTGGAGGGCCATTGACCCTCCACCGAACCCCGGTCAGGGGTGCCATAGGCATGGCTCACGGTTGCCGAATACCACAGTATAACTACACTATATATTTAAGCATAAAGGTGGTAATGGGGATCAAGAATAATTTACATGGAAATTTTCAACACATCAAACATTATAACAGGAAGTTATTCTGACTATTCCTTCTTAAGACCTATTAAGTGATCAAACCGAAAGGACTATGCTTATTAGGAATATCTATTCATCTATTTTGCCAATATATATGTATACTAGCGGATGAGCCCCTAGAGGCATCTAGGGTCACTTGAAAAGAGGGTTGGTATCAACTTTCAATTTAAGTTAAAATGTAAAAAAAAGGTATTTTTTTTCATTTCTCTTGGGAGAGTGGTGAACAAATAGATATTAACCTTCCCAGGACCCATGTAAAGATACAATGTAAAGGAGAACCATAGTGGTTCAGTGGTTAGCAAGATCCTTTGGTACACACAGACAGACATCTTGTTACTATTATATATTTAAATATAATATTGGATGTATCATAATAAATATATAAACTTACCTATATTCAGAAATTTACCTATACATTATAAATTTCCCCCCAAAAAAAGGAAAATAAAAAACAAAAAAAACTTGAACGAAAAAAAGTTTGTTATAGAGCAGTTGTAATGGATGATAAATGAATAGAAATCATAAAATCATACTCTGTAGCATTACTAACAGACTGACGGACCAGGTAAGTCCTAAACTATTGGTATGGAATATCTTCAAAAAAAATCAGCCGTCTATCTTATATAGCAGCTAAGTAACTAAAATTTTTCAATTAGCGTTACTTACTGACTGACGGACGGACAGGCATCCAGACAAAGTGAATTATAGAATAGCTTTGATACTGGAAAATTTACCTTATTCTAAATGGAAAATATATCTTTTAAAATTCTCCACTGAAACTTTTATAAATTTGAATTGAAAGAGATGTTTAAATCTAATTTTCGTATGATACTCACAGTTTGGTAAAAAAAATGAATTGAAAACCCAGGGATATAAAGGGATAAGACAATGGCCTATAAATTGATGTACATCCCCAATGATGATAAATAAAATTACCCCTTCTGTAGATTACAATTAATGATTGAAACGTTTAAACACTTAATTTAATGATCCGACCAATCAGAATTCACAAAAGTTCCCAAAGTTTTTAAGCCAACGAATAAGAAAACGCTATGTTACACTTTGGGGACTAGTGTAATAAACAGTCCATTGTCACTGATTGAAAACCTAATATTTTGCTTCATGATAAGGTCTGATGATCTTACTTTTAGAAATATAAGGTTTTAGTGTTCAAGATTTGTTTTTAGGGAAACTACCCTCTTTTTAAATGCATGTCGTAGCAATTATGTATAATTCCAATTGTTTTATTTTGTTGTTATATGACTTTATTAAAATTACATCATTAGATATTTTAAAGGGGACTTTATTGACATCAAATAAAAGTATTCAATATTCATAAAATACAATATTATCGACATAATAATGTTCTAATAACACTGTGTCTACTACAGTCTACACATTATGTTAATATAATAACAGTAAAAATATTATACAGGTTACTAACAGAGAATGTGTAATATATAAGACTGAAAATATCTATAGGGATAAGGCAATGGTCAATAAATTGATGTACATCCCCAATGATGATACACAAAATTAGATTACAATTAGTAGTTGAAACGTTTGGACAAACTACTTAATAAACCTGCAATCCTGCGTACTTTTATATCTCTTTACATCTTGAAGACAGACACCCAGTTGAGACATAGACACCCGATAATTTACGCAAATGTTTTACCACTGCTTCTAAAACCGTTTTGTTTTTAAACAAATTATTAAAGCTCACTAAAAAAACCTTATGTACAAAATTAGACCCTGAATTCCACCCTTACAACCATGAAATTTTCGAGAAAAAAAAAGATTCTCCATTACTTAAGTTTATAATGTAAATATCGGTAAAGTTTTGAAAATAAATCATAGATTATTAATGATACATGGTTTAGACATACTTTCTAGTAGATCTGCTACTCTATAATGTAAAGATTTCCCTCACCAAAAATCTAAATCTCATAATCTAAAAATCTAATAGGCTATAATATCGAATTTAAAAGCTAAAAATTCTAATTTTATCATTCATTTTACATTATTAGAGCAATAGTACTTTACCGTGCAGAGTGCGAGAGGCGGAACACGACGGACGATCGTTACTCAGTTTAACTGTAGACAAACTTCGCTTCAAGCCCCAATAACATAACAAGTTTTCTCGTATTCATTCGAATCACGTGGATAGGAACCGGTTCTCATCCATACGAAAAAAACTATGTCTAGTATCGTATTATATCCAGCTTTCTTCGAAAATAAAAATGGTTTTAATCATATAATTGTACATTCTATATCCGCGGAAAGCTGTTTATAATACGATGCGAGAAATAACTAAACTTATACACAAACTAAACAATACTAAATTCAATATCTACATAATTAGGATGGGTTAAATAGGATAACCATTGATTCCTTCCCTAAAAGAGAATTACAATTCATATTAAGGATAAGCCGAAGACTTGAGCTAACAAAACTGGTATATTTTTTAATAATCTTTTATTATTCGTGGAAAATTGTCTGTTATACGATGATATAAATGAATTTTCAGTATGGCTGAGAACCGGTTCTAATCCAATTTTTTTCAATTTCAGTAAAGTCCCGGAAGCTGACGGTTTGATTCCGGTGAACCTGAACCTGATCAACGATTTGTGGGTGCCAAATGTTTTTATATACAATCTCAAATCATTCCAGGTGAGACTAATAGCATTGCAAACCTGCGTCATAACTAAAGATGTTAAAAATGGTTCCTACTGCACGACATTAATAGTTTAAGTAGAGGGAAACAGGCGCAACTAATTATACCATGCATAGTTAGGACTTCCAGACAAAGGACGTCCAAATTAAAGAAACGGTTTTCTGATGGGTGTTACTTGACCTAATACTCTGGGTGTTTGGACAGAAACTGGGGAAGATTTGGCTCCCCTTAGTTATCCTGGGTTGTTGGACCTTACGTTAAAGTGTCATGGGCAGCAGCCTCGCCCGGTAGGAGGATATTGATAGTATTGCAAGCGAAGCTTTCCTGCAATCAGGGCCTGTAAATCAGACACACATATGCCACTAGTAAAATATAGGTTTTTTAGCCAAAAAGATGAATACTCTGAAAATTCGACCAGATATCATTTATTTATGCCTATATATAGAGAGCCCCACGTCTTTATTTAAATTCTAAGTGCATGGCCTAATTTTTTTTTCATATTTTATAATAAAACCCTCTATTTTCCAAAGATCTAACATCATTTCAACAAGTTTTATTCATTTATTTTATATGAAGTACTTTTAAATCCACAATAATATTTGTTTTTTTGTATAGAAATAAATTAATTAACTAAGGTGACATTCAAAATTTGAAATAAATTTCAAAGTATATAAAGATTTCAAAAAAAAGTATTATAGCAATTCAGTTTTTCATACTGGAATAGGTCACTAGGACGAACAAACATTACCACTTATAGAATAATCATAATATATGTAAATATTCTAAATGTCAAAACAAAATTGGAGTAAATTTGTTGAAAAACTGAGTACGGACATTCTTGGAACGATTATACAGTTGCTACGTTTTCTAAATCATAAATACACTACTACAGGAACACCATGCAAAGTTTAAAATCATTTAGACAATTCTAAGATGCCCAAGTTAACGGAAAAAAACTATCCAGACGGACGAACAGACCGACACAATTTTCAGAAAAGTTTTGCTTTTAATGACAAATAACTTTGAATTTATAATTAATAATTAAAAATATGTTAATAAATATGTTTTACCAATATTACAAAGACCTGTTTGTTCCTTTATTGCACTTGATTTACAAGAACGAACAATGTTTCATTTTTCTCCATATCTTGGCAATTCTTGCCTTTTCTTTCACAAGCAACACAAATTATTTTGGATCTCTTCAATGATCTATTGCAAACTATGGCATCTTTGTTATTCGAGAAAAAACCACACCAAGAATGAATTTTATTACTAAAAAGCTTCCCGGATTTTTCATTTTTTAACTTGCGGATTTTTTTCAATGAATTTTATAGTTAAAAAACATAATTTTACAGCTTTTTTTCAAGAAAAAATACACTCAAGTTCAAATGCATTTTATTCTTTAGGCCATGCACTTATGATTTAAATAAAAACGTGGCGCTTTCTATATAGGTATAAATAAATGATATCTGGTCAAATTTCTAGAGTATTCATCTTTTTGGCTAAAAAACCTATATTTTACTAGTGATGCAGACACATATTAGAAAAATTGTTTTTAAGAATTCGTTTTAGAAATCCAAACAATTTAACAAAAAATTGGTTGGTTTAAATTTAATTCTTTATGATGTAACTTCTAGTTGTAAAATCGTTGGATTTGTTATTATTTTAGATTAGGTAAATGTTAATGATTGCCTCGCAGGGTTAGGAAATTGGCCCTGCAGTGTTCGAGCCCCCAGTAGGGGCTAAAAATAGGAGAAAAGCTACTGTGAAAATATGACGAAACCCCCTACTTCGTTTTCTTTCCATGATTCAAATTTTTTAATATAAAATATAAGACAAAACATCTAACTAATTTTCTATCTATATCTATCTGTCTAGGTTATAGATGTTCTATCTCGACTTGCAGGTCTTTGGATCACACCAAACAAGGATATTCTCTATTCACAGGTCAGTCAGCTTCAGTTCTATTAAAATGATTTATCCTTACATAAAAGTGACGGGAAGTCTATCTTTCTGTGTGTACTGAAGGATCTAGGAAACCGCTGAACTAATATGGTTTTCTTTTACAGTGTTGCTTCTTATACATATGTCAAGGAAAGGTTTATATTAATTTGGTAGAGGGTAACCACCCAAGAGAAATCAGAACCAAAAAAATGACTCCCGCCATTTTTTTCTTTTTAAATAAGGTTTACCTCATGGGGGTAAAAGTGAACCTGATTTTATTAAATGCTAGTTTTCGAAGTAATTTTTTGTTAGCTCTATATTCTGGGAACAATGATATTTGTCTAAGTAAGATATGTTTTTAAAGGCGAAGATTTTCTATAATTAGGGTTGGTCCGTCAGTCCGTCCGGAACGGATATCTCTTTTCGTTAATTCAGGTATGTTAGAGTTGTTCTATCGATCTCAAACATTGTATGGTGATTCTTATAACAATTAGGTACGATTTAGGAACCGTAGCAACTCTATAATAGTTTCCAATAAGTCTATACGTCCATTTAAAACATTCTGACTTTTTTCTCTTTTTGACAACAAATTTTTGTATGCTATAATTATCCTATTCATCTGATTTTTAGGATACTGTTTCCTATTAAGATTTTATTAGCGAAGCCTGTAAGTACTAAAAATGTAAGTTTGTACTTAAACAGCATCCTGTATGTAACAAGTTTTGCAACAAATTTACTTAGAATTTTGTTTAGACTTATGCATTAATATTCTGCTTATTCAGTTATAAAATTCTACAAGTATTAATGTTCGTTTGTCCTACCGTTTCAGAGCTCCGCTTTATGGATGTTGTCATCTTGTTCTTTTATTAATGATGGAAAACAAACAATAAACATGATGTAGATAAAAGACAAATTTATGAAAGAAAATAAATAAGAATATCCCATTGAGTTGATGATATTTATATGCCTAACCTACCATTATAATCACACCATCAAGCTGCTAAACTGAATATTATAAACAATCAGAGAGAAAGAGAGGATAATGGGCTGTTTATTACACAAGTCCTCAAAGTTATATAATAACGTTTTCTTATTCGTTTGCTTAAAACCTTTGGGGACTATTTTGAATTTTGATTGGTTGGTTAATTAAGTTTAGTGTTCAAACGTATTCATTGATAATTTTTAATCTTCGCTACTTATTGATGTTGTCATCCTTGTTAAAATATCCTTGTTAAAAACTATGTCTAGCATCGTATTATATCCAGCTTTCAACGAATATAAAAATGTACAATCATAAGATTAAAACCAGTTTTTTAGCCCGTGCCTTCGGCACCTCGGGGCTAAAAAAACTGGTTTTAATCTTTAATTATACATTCTATATCCGCGGAAAGCCATTTATAATACGATGAAAGAAATAACTATTCTCGTAATCATTCGAATCCGGTGGATAGGAACCGGTTCTCATCCATACGAAAAAACTATGTCTAGCATCGTATTATATCCAGTTTTCTACGAATATAGAAATGTACAATCATAAGATTAAAACCAGTTTTTTTAGCCTGTGCCTTCGGCATCTCGGGACTAAAAAAACTGGTTTTAATCTTGGCTGCCCACTAGCATTTAATGGCTCTGTATTAAAAATGTAAGTATAAGGACGGACAAATAGCCTAAAACCATCGTAAGACTTGAATAAAAATCAAATATGCAGACAAAAAAAACTACATGATATCCTTATACTAAAGTGACAGGATGTCTGTTTGTGTGTTTGTTTGTACTGAAGGATCTCGCTAACCGCTGAACCGATCGGGTTCTTCTTAACAGGGTAGCTTCTCATAAGTCCCGGGAAGGTTTATAACTATTTTGGGGGAGGGTACCACCACCCTCCCAAGAGAAATAAAAAAAATTGTTTTTACGTTTTTCGATTTTACAAAGAGATTCCAACGCAACATAAACGTCAACCTAACACAGACATATTTTAAAGTGCCACTAGATACCTCTAGGGGCGTAGCCGCTAGTGATAGATATAGTTACACCTTTATCTAGTTCTTCTTAAGTGGAATTATAACCGCTTTGCCAAAATAATATGTACATACATACAATTAGGAGGGAGGGGATATTGGGCTGTTTATTACGCTAGTACCCAAAGTTTTATAATAACGTTTTCTTAATCGTTAGCTTAACAACCTTGGGGACTTTTATTACATTTTGATTAGTAGGTTCATTTAGTTCAGTGCCCAAACGTTTCAACCACAAATTGTAATCTACAAAAAGGGTAATTTTGTGTATCATCATAATAGGGATGAACATAAATTTATTGGTCAATGTCTTATCCCTCCCTTAAAATCCCTGACATACAATCTCCTTTATATCAACAATCATGCATTTTATTAATAGCTGTATCGGAAAGCTATTTAGAAAGCATTGCAACTCTATAATCATGTAAAAAAGCACGGATCATTTTGGGATTATTCTGCTTTAACTTTATAAGACTCTTAATATTGATTTATCGTATCGTATTATAGACAGCTTTCCGCGGAAATTAAAGTGATAAATTATAAGCTGAATATGATTATCCCCAATAATGATACACAAATTACCCCTTCTGTATATTAAAAATTAAAGGTTGAATCGTTTGAACACTCAACATAATGAATAAACCAATCAAAATTTTTTAATTAAAAAACTTTATTATAACAGATTGGCTAGAGTAATAAACAGCCCATTGTCCCCTCTCTTTCTGGTTCTTTCTAGTATTGTTACATTAAAAAATTAAATAATTAAGATAATCAATAAAAAGTTACTCAATATGCATCTGGAAGAAAAATAGATAATATTGACAGGAATAAAGGGGGTAATGGGCTGTTTATTACACTAGTCCCCAAAGTTTTATAAGAACGTTTTCTCATTCGTTAGCTTTACAACTTTGGGGTCTTTTATTGAATTTTGATTAGTTGATTAATTAAGTTGAGTGTCCAAACGTTCCAACTACTAATTGTGATCTACAGAAGGGATAATTTTGTGTATCATCATTGGGGGTATACATCAATTTGTCGGCCATTGTCTTATATCTTTAGATCACTGAAAATATCAGACATTTTACCAATTACTTTTTCTCTGGTAGAGTTACTTTTATATTGTTTGTATGTGACTGTTGTATTGTGTATGTATCCATACAAGCTAATTAATTTATCGTGTATATAGATACCAAGAATTTACCAAAACAAGCATTAAAGAAAAAGGGTATGCATACTTATATACATACATACATACATACACATATATATATGCATAGTACATTAGGATTTACTTTCAAGGAAAATTGGATGGAAAAAAAGACAATAATTTGGTGGGTTTTGTTATTTATATTCATTAGATGTGTTCATTATTGTCACTTTTTGAATTTTTATATATGTAAACAAGGATGACAACATCCATAAAATCGAAGCTCTGAAACGGTAGAACAAACGAATATTAATACTTGTAGAATTTCAGAACTGAATAAGCAGGAAATAAATGTAAAAGTCTAAACAAAATTGTAAGTAAATTTTTTGCAACAATGCTTAAATACATGATACTATTAAAGGACATACTAACATTTTTAGAACTCGATGCTTCGCTTATAACATTGTACTTTGATGGACTAGGAATCAGTAATCAAAAAATTTATAAGAGAAGTATAATTAAATCACATGAAATTTTTTTACCGAAAATGTTAGAATTCAATATGATTTAAATGAACGTACGGACATTGTGACAACGATCATAGAGTTCCTACGATTTATAAATCGTGCCTAACCACCACAGGAAAGAGATTTTTTTTCATTCGCTTTACAAAGTATCATAGTTACAGATACACTGATATTGTGAGGGAATTGAAAGTTTTTAGAACACTACATCTCCTTCATTATTGGAAAGCAGTTAACCGTATTCAATAGTGCTTGAAACAAATAATAAGAATAAATTAGACATTTTTTTTATTATTTACCGAATTAAGATTTATTGTAAGTGTTTGTATTGGAGCAATTAAAGATGATTATTATGTGTTTCTGTCAATCATTACTTATAATAGGAAAGATCTATTGTAAAATGTATGTTACTATCGGCTTCGCCTCTAGCCTAAACAATTTTTTTGAGGGCATTTTTTTCTTTTTTCGGGTGGTGGGGGTGTCCCAACCCCCAACAAAAAAGCCTAAAACCATCGCAATACCAGTATCTATGTATATTCTCTGAAAAGTAGAGTCCATCGGTTCAGCGGTTACAGAGATCAAAAGCTTCAGGCAGACAGACATCAAGCTACTTTGTATTATAGTTAATAACGCTTAAAAATGCAATATAAATATATGATTTTACATCGATAAACCTAGAGCTTTCTTTAATTTGAATTACTTATCATTAATTTTACCAGATTCATTAGAGATAGTGGTAACGTGTCCGATTGATTTGCTGGAGGTGTCGGGTTCAAGTCTGGAAAACAACGCGTCACACTAGAGACATTAAAAATGATACCTGCTGCTGTTATCTCAGGCGCGTGACATTAATAGTAAGAGCAGGAGGAAGGCCTTGGTCCACAATAGGCGCAACTCATTACCAGCCACAGAAAAAGGTCGTGCAATCAAAGAATTGGTTGTTTATTCTCTAAGAGGATTCACCCATTCTTCTAGTCTGGAAAGCAACTAATCGATAGCAAATCACTTTTGATATTGTATATTCGAAACAAAGCCCTTACTTTTATCAATTAATTTTCTATTCTTTTCATTATTTTCACTTCAAATTGTTTATAACACTACAAGAAATAATTTTTAGATATATTGTTTACAAATTAAATGAATAATATTTCGATCTATTATTAAACCATTATTCTTTTTCAGTCTATATATAATGTACACCAAACTGTACTTATTTTATTTCATTTACTTTTATTTCTTTGCTTAATGTTCTGTTCAAATATTGAAAGGAAAATTATAAATCAAACAAGAATGGCAACATCCACAACATGCAAGCTTTTTTCATGCATGAAATTGTCAATTTAGAGGCTCTTCACTTACGAAGGAGGTCATTGTATTTTGCGTTTTTTATCAATAAAGTTGTGTGCAACCGTTTAGTCAAATGCGCTTATGAAGTCAAACTGTTATTAATTAGCACATTTGACTATACAATTACACACAACTTTATGGAAAATACGTAACAAAAATGACCCCTTTTATTCTTTATTGTTCAAGGAGTCACCATCCAAATAAAAAATATTTTTTTAATTACAAAATAGCTAAATATTCTAATATATAAGTAAGTAAGGTTTTTTGCCTGTAGCTTAAGATTTAATAATTAAGAATCTACAGAACTGATTGAGTTCTGCTTTTTGGGGAAGCTTCACATAGGTCCTGGGATGGTTTTAGGCTTTAGGCTTTCATTCTTTAGATTTGAGTCATTGAATGGTTTTAGACTATTTTTCTGCCCAACCCTTCTATATTCATTAAGGAGCTCCTATATTATTCATCCGCTAGTGTTTAAAATAGCAATGCTAACTTTCAATACTTTCAGCTATGGAGAATCAACCATACGAACGTACAGACGGACGGACAATAACACTGCCAAATGTAGAAGAATTTCGTTTATCATGAACTACTTTCTAATAATAAGTACACAATAAATTCAGGGAGAAAGGGGACATTGGGCTGTTTATTAAACTAATTTCCTAAGATTTATAATAACATTTCGAATTAGTCGGTTTAACAACCTTGGGGACTTTTATTGAATTTTTATTGGTTGGCTCATTAAGTTTAGTGTCCAATTATAATCCACAGAAGGGGTAGTTTAAAGGATGCACATCAATTTACCGGCAATTGTCTTATACCTTTAGATCCCTGCAATTAATTACCTTTTATTACATGATTATATTTGATAATAATCATATTTTTTTAGCGAAGCTGATCTACAAGTCACCTGTTTGTTTTAAAACACTTTTCTCTCTATTCCGATCTTCTTTGCCTGATATTCTATTATATAAAGTTGTAATGTTTTCTTTATATATAGCTTTAGATTTAGATAATTACTTAACTGAATAAGTTCTCTATTGTTTTTCTCTATGGTTTTAGACTTTTTGATTTTTAGATTTAAATCTTGGGATAGTTTTATGCTATTTTTTGGCTTTCCCTAACCCCTCAAATACAAAGTAACTAGATGCTAGGGACGCAGCCGCTAGTGTTAAAAATTGCATTTGTTAGGTTTTATACTATCATTGATTTTACACGCCTGGCATAGTAGAAGTAAGTTTTATTGGATCTATTTTTGCAGGGAGGGAGGATACATTGGGCTGTTTATTACACTAGTCCCCAAAGTTTTACAATAATGTTTTCTTATTCGTTGGCTCAACAACTTTAGAGACTTTAATTGAATTTTGATTGGTTGGTTCATTTAGTTGACTGTCCAAATTTTTCAACCACTAATTATAATCTACAGAAGGGGTATTATTGTGTATCATCATTAAGGATGTACATCAATTTATCGGCCATTGTCTTATAACTTTTGATCCCTGCGAATCTTGTGTGAAACATGAACACATAGAACAAGCATTGTGGGTTTTTGGTAAAATCAAAGGATAATTTTTTCTTTTTTTTTTAAAGCCCAGGGGGGGTTGGATCATGTTAAGTGCTCCAGTTATCTATAATACAAAGTAGCTTGATGTCTGTCCGTCTGTCCGTCTGAAGCTTAAGATCTCGGTAACCACTGAACCGATCGGATTCTACTCTTCAGGGAATATACCTACTGGTCCTGTGGTGGTTTTAGGCTATTTTCTTGGGGGGTGGGACACCCCCAACCCCCCAAAAAATAAAAATAAACCAACCCCCAAAATTTTTTTTTTACATTTTTTGTAAAATCTCAGTAACTGCTGATCAAATTGGGCTCTACCCTTTTGGGAATATACCTACTGGTCCTCTGGTGGTTTTAAGCTATTTTCTTGGGGGGTGGGACACCCCAACCCCCCAAAAAATAAAAAAATCCCCACTTCCAAACTTTCTAATTTTTAAAAATTTTTGTAAACAAAAACCAGTAATTGGGGTGGGGGAACCCCACTGCAACATGGGGCGAAGCCCCCATGAATCCTCCCCCCCCCCAAATTTTTTTTTTTTAATTTTAATTTTTGTGTATGCGAACAACCTAGGTTTAATATTTACGAATTGAAATTTTTTTGTACAAATTAAAATTTTTGTGCAAAAATGAAAAATGAAAATATTTTTTTTACTTTTTCTTTTAAAATCTCAAATATATTAAAGTGGGTTATCAAATTCGACTACCCCCTCCTCAAGTGCCCCTAGAGGCCTCTAGGGGGCGTAGCCGCTAGTATTTTAATAAAGTAAATAATTTTAGGCCAGCCAGATTACCTTCATCTGTCCCATGGTGTTTGATTACTTCCCGCTTGATACACAGGTAAATATCATACGTGTACAAATGTACGTATATATAATTTTACCCAGGTAAATATCATTTGTGTACATACAATGTATGTACATACAATTGCACTCGTAGCTTTCATGCAAAGTACCTTGTTGAGCAATAAATACCCCTTCCTCCCATTATTTTTGAAGTAAATTGAAAATATGTAGTTTTTCAATTGCTTTTTTATTACTTTAGGATAGGTTAGGTTGAGTTATACTGGGTAGTAGGTAGCCCCACAGGCTTAAGACACCGCAAAAACTAATTAATCAATATATTTATTTTAAAAAAGATATTCGTTTTATTCACTTTAAAGTGGAATATATTATTTCTTTATAAAAAAATTATAATAAAGAAAGCTTCAATTACAAATTAACTCATACATTTTTATATTGCCGTATAATTTAAGAGAAAACAAAGGACGAAAAAATTCAGAGTAAAATATAATATGTGTCTTTTAAGGTTTGTAAATTCCAAGTGGGCTCTTACAGTTACAATATGGAGAAAATGGTCTTCCAAGTAGCGCAGCTGGGGTATGCTCATAAATCCAGGTAAAGTTGCACAACTAGAATATAATCAGGGATCCAGGTAAAGTGGCACAACTAGAATATACTCATAAATCCAGATAAAGTGGCACAACTAGAATATAATCATAAATCCAGGTAAAGTGGCACAATTAGATTATACTCATAAATCTAGATAAAGTGGCACAACTAGAAATAATCATAAATCCAGGTAAAGTTACACAACTAGAATATACTCATAAATCCATGTAAAGTGGCACAACTAGAATATACTCATAAATCCAGGTAATGTGGCACAAATAGAATATACTCATAAATCCATGTAAAGTGGCACAACTAGAATATACTCATAAATCCAGGTACAGTAGCACAAATAGAATATACTCATAAATCCAGGTAAAGTGGCACAACTAGAATATACTCATAAATCCAGGTAAAGTGGCACAACTAGAATATACTCATAAATCCAGGTAAAGTGGCACAACTAGAATATAATCATAAATCCAGGTAAAGTGGCACAATTAGAATATACTCATAAATCTAGATAAAGTGGCACAACTAGAAATAATCATAAATCCAGGTAAAGTTACACAACTAGAATATACTCATAAATCCAGGTAAAGTGGCACAACTAGAATATACTCATAAATCCAGGTAAAGTAGCACAACTAGAATATACTCATAAATCCAGGTAAAGTGCCACAATTAGAATATACTCATAAATCCAGGTAATGTGGCACAAATAGAATATACTCATAAATCCATGTAAAGTGGCACAACTAGAATATACTCATAAATCCAGGTACAGTAGCACAAATAGAATATACTCATAAATCCAGGTAAAGTGGCACAACTAGAATATACTCATAAATCCAGGTAAAGTGGCACAACTAGAATATACTCATAAATCCAGGTAAAGTGGCACAACTAGAATATAATCATAAATCCAGGTAAAGTGGCACAATTAGAATATACTCATAAATCTAGATAAAGTGGCACAACTAGAAATAATCATAAATCCAGGTAAAGTTACACAACTAGAATATACTCATAAATCCAGGTAAAGTGGCACAACTAGAATATACTCATAAATCCAGGTAAAGTAGCACAACTAGAATATACTCATAAATCCAGGTAAAGTGCCACAATTAGAATATACTCATAAATCCAGGTAAAGTGGCACAACTTGAATATACTCACAAATCCAGGTAAAGTAGCACAACTAAGATATACTCATAAATCCAGGTAAAGTGCCACAACTAGAATATACTCATAAATCCAGGTAAAGTGGCACAACTTGAATATACTCATAAATCCAGGTAAAGTGGCATAACTAGGATTTACTCTTCAAAAGGAAAAGTTTAAAATCTAGAATGTCACCAATTTAATTTTAAAAAGATATATTAAAGTTTTATTAAGTTTTGTCATTGAAGGTTGATGTGAATAATGACTTCAAGTTTGTACTCTCTGCAAATACAAAATTAAAATATGATATCAAGTGAAGTTTAGGGTTTAGAAAGAAATTATGTAGAAATGCCCTTATGTAGTTGAAGAATCGAGAACATTTTATGAATTCCAATTAAGACAAAAAATATTTGGATCATGGAAAAAAATGAGATAGCAGGTTTGTCGTATTTTCACAATAGCTTTTCTTCTATATATAGCCCCTGTTTGGGGACTCAAACTCTGCTGGGCTATTTCTTAACCCTACGGGGCAATCATTAACATTAACAATCTAGTCTAACCTAACGTAATAAATCCAAAGCTGCTGTGAAAATACGATGAAACCCACTTTTTCGGAAAACAGTAAAAGTGTCGAACTATGACGTCAGAAAAAATTACCAATTAACCAATAAAAAGCCAGTATTCACTGTGGTAAAATATATAGCGGCCTCTCATTGGTTAATTGTTAATTTTTTCTAATGTCATAGTTCGACACTTTTACTGTTTTCCTTCTTCGTTTTCTTTTCATTATCCAAATATATTTATGGAAATATGAAAAGAAATTAAATGTTGACAACCCTGAACTACATTTTGTCCAAGTTGAATTTTCAAGGTTTCATATATTAATTTTAAATTAAAAAAGTAACATTTGACATTTTATTAAACACAAGAACACAGTTGAATTTTTTTTTTTTTTTTCTAGAGGCACCCGTTTACTCCCCCCTTCCTCAAGGAATTCTTATGAAGGTTTTACTCTCTCCCTTTCCCCCTTAAAAACAGCCGAAAACCAACCAACACACAAAAACTTTGTCAATTTGCGCCTTGGTTCAAATCCTTAGCTCATAAAAATCATGTAAAGTTTTGACATTTCAAACGCCAAGGGGTTTAACCACCTCCCCCCTCCCCCTCTCAAAAGAAACGAAAAAATTCCTTTGTTATTCTTTGTAGAGTCTTTCTTTGTTAAAGCCAGCAAAAAATTCAATTTTATAAGTCGAAACAGAACTAAGCTATTGCTATTGAAAACGACTTAAATGAATCTTGAATAATGCCATTTCTCTGTTTTTTCCCTTCATTTTTTTTCATATATTGATTGATGTTGAGTAAGTTATTAGTTGTTGTATTTTTCGTAGCGAAGCTACTCTATCATTTCAAATGCCCGTCTGTTCGTATGTCCGTCTGTCTGAAACGTTTTAGGGGAGACGTGATTTTCTCGGTTCCTATAAAATATAGACGACTGAAATTTGTTGTCAATTTTCCCATCAATATGGAGCATAATTAAGTAAAAAACATCCATAGTAGTCGGATTGGTCCGATTTTCAAAGTTTTTTTTAATGATAATATAAAAATTAAATATGTCAAGCTGGATCTTTAAATGTGTAGCCGTTGCCGTGGCAGTAGCCGTGGCCGTAGAAGTGGACGTAGTCGTGGCCGTAGAAGTAGCCGTAGTTCTGGCTGTAGCCGTAGCCGTCGCCACTGCCAGTGCTGCCAATAAAACATGGATTTTTAAATGTTTGAAGTTGATTTAAAGATAGCTATTAGGTTAGTGGCTGTACCTCTGGCAGCGGCAACGGCAACGGCTACACACTTAAAGTTCCAGCACAGTTGTTCTCAGCCTCCAATATATAATTAACTTTGACGTTAAGTCTGTAAGTCATCATACAAAATATAAATATTAAAAAATAAAAAAGGTTGAAAGGTTTCGTGATTTTTCTCTCCAATATTCTTGAATTTATCAGGTGATCTTTTAATATTTTTGTGCTTCACTACTTGTGGATGTTGTTATCCTTGTTTATATTTCTTTATTTCCATTTTATAAAGGGGGGGGGGGGGTAATGCAACCATCTCGTAATCAATGTATAAATGGCACTTAGCATTCGAATTTCGATCTAAAACTTTGTATGAGTAATCCTTGGTAGGTCTATTTTCTCCAAATCGAACAAAAAGTTTAAAAAGTAACGACTAACGGCTCAGACGTTTTTTGGCTATTTTTAGAGAAAATCTGTCATAAATTACGTAGGAATCAACTTTTTGAAACATAGTTTTGCTTTAAATCATGTGAAATGATACAAAAAAAACATTTTCAGATTTCTAGTACCAGTACTAGCTGGCTAGAACCGTTTGAAAACGTTTTGGAGCAGCAAAGAGTATTATGTGGAGATAGGTTTCGTGTTTATTTTCCTCGAAAATAGCCCCAAAAATGGCTAAACGGCTGAGCCGCCAGCCGTTAGCCGTTACTTTTCTAACTTTTTGTTCGATTTAGGGAAAATAGACCTACCAAGTATTACTCATGCAAAATTTCAGAAATTCGAATTCTAAGTGCCATTTATACATTGATTACGAGATGGTTGCATTAACCCCCCCTTGTTTTCCTTACCTTCAACAATACTAAGCCTGACATTTCCATTATTAATTGAAAAACATAAATCACAAATAAAATTAGTGACATTCCTATAAATATAAATGGAAAATACTATTTTTATGGAAATGTTTTGAGTTAGACAAAGTATCTGTAATAAGTAATAGGTACATTTTAAGAAAATTAGGGAAATAAAGATTTTCCTTAAAAATGTCAGCTTTTCTGTAGTTTTTGATAAAGCTTTTTATAGTGGCTGTAAAACATGACGTCATACTGGCATACCATTGGTCAATTAAATAATATACTGGCCTTTCATTGGTAATTTAGTCTGTGTATTGGCCTATAATTAGTCATTTGTATTGCAAGAAGTCATTTTTGTATTGGCTATACTACAAACAGCTTCAAAAAATGTTACTTTTCCAATTTAAGATGTCTATCCACATACATACTATAACTTACTTTTTCTTTTCTCTTACTTCTTTTCTCATAACTTTGAAGTTATATAAAATAAGATTTTTTTTACAAATACATAAAATGAAAAGTAAACAAACATATGAGTTAGTATTTTTCCTTCTTTTACATTATTTTTCATGATTTTTCATATTTTTTCCAAATACAGATTATAGCCTTTTTTCTTCTATAATACAAAATATCACAAGAAATATATTTTTTTCAAGCACAAGTATGTACCAGCCACCCCCCCCCCCCACATAATGTTAAGTACCAATTTCATTGGCTTCTATACCCACAACAGTTTAGCCTTACCTAAAACGCACATCCCACTGATTTTCTAATTTTCTTATGAGTATGTTTTCCAGTATGTTTTCGAAACGGATTAATATCCGCTGGATTAGAACCGGTTTACAGCCATAATGAAATATAATGTATAGTTTGTATTACATACATACAAATTTTCCATAATTGTTAAAATAAAAATTATAAAATTAATACTAGTTTTGTTATCCCGGCCCTTCGGCCCCTCGGGGCTTACAAAACTGGATTTAATCTAATGATTGTTTAGTTTTATATCCGCGGAACGTTGTCTATAATACGATGTGATAATGTCTTTATTTTGACGAGGTGTGGAGATCTGATTTTGTTTCGCATTAAAAAAAAAACTATTTTTAGGACAATTGTTCTGGATTATGATATCGAGGTTCAACCTCTGGATGAGGCTGACAAAGTATTTGACGGAGGATCTCTCGGAAATTTCAGGTAAAGTTTTTAATTGTCTTTTATAGTGCCAAAAAATGACGTCATACTGACCTACCATTGGCAAATTAAAATATATACAGACCTGCGATTGTTAATTTAGTCAATTTTTGGCCTATCATTGGTCATTGTATGATGCCATTTAAAAGAAAAGAACAAGATTCGTTGTTATACCAAAATACTTTCTTAAATTTAAAGGACGGGTTTGAAATTTACCAGGGATAAGACAAGGAGAAAATAATCTAATTTTAGAGTTATAGCTTCATTATCTAAAAGATTAGCATTTGTCGGAGTTTGTATTGTTTTTTTTTTCTGCAGCCTTAGCCTGCAAGAAGAATAACTTTTAACAATACATTATTATAAACCCTCAAGTTTGCTTCATATTAGGCAACATGCATTATTTACAAGATTAAAGGTATAGACCACAAAAAAATTAATTTTTGTCTTAATCAATGAAATAAACACTAGTGACAACATCTATAAAAAGCAACTTCAACTTTGTAGTAAAGATACTCATACAAGTAAATCAGAGAGAGAGAAGACAATGGGGGCTTTATTACACCAATCCCCAAAATTTTATAATAACGTTTTCTTATGAGTTAGCTTACCAACTTTAGGGACTTTAGTGAATTTAGGAAAAGGGTTAATTTTGTTTAATCATTGGGTAATTTATCAGCCATTGTCTTATCCTTTATATCCTTGCAAGTAAATGGACATATATTTACTTTCCATTTAATTATCCCCATTTCCCTGAATATTAATGCAGTGTATTTGTGTGTGTGTTGAAAGTGCAAGGTTAAAAAGAACATTTACTGTTATAATTGATGGTTGGGTGGTGGTGTAATCAAAATAAACCTATTATTGCATTCTCTATCCGGAATATTACTTTCATTATCTGTTTTCAATAGAATATACTTTTTAAAATAAGGGCTCGGCATCCACCATATTTTCTCAGGGATCTAAAGGGATAAGACAATGGTCGATAAATTGATTTACATCCCCAATGATTTGCAATTAGTGGTTGAAACTTTGGAGACCCAACTTAATGAACAAAGTTGTTAAGCCTACGATAAGAAAATATTATTATAAAACTTTGGGGACTAGTGTAATAACAGCCAAATTTCTCAACCTCCCTGATATTTTCTACATTTTAAATATCACCATATAGCCAGGTAGGGAGGGAACTGTAAATTATTCTAGTACCCAAAGTTTTATAACCACATTATCCCAAAAACTTTGATTCTAAACTAGTAGTGTTCAAACTATGGCAATATACAGAAATGGCAATTCTATATCGTCTATTGTCTTATGCATGAAAGTTTCTTTATGTAGCAAAACTGCGGCTAATGACGTATTCTGTTTCGGCTGCTAAGTCCTTGTTAAAAGAAAACTTTAAAAAAAAACTATCAAAGGAACCACTTTTTATTTTAACTGTCAAAAATAGATAGAATCGAAAGTATTACATATTCATAAATTGATACATTTAAGGTTTTAGAGTTGACAAGCACAATTACCCTTACACAAAACAAATTATTGGCATAAAATTGTTATCATTATCATCGGATAGATATTTTTGCCAATAAGCCAATAAAATGGTGTTTAATTTATTGATTAAAATATAATACATAACATGTAATGTCAATTTGCAATGCCCAAATCATTGGGGAAAAAAGGATGATAACATCAATATAAAGCAAGGCGCAGAAATTAATGAATGCCCAAAAAATAAACAAAAGGAGAGTCAAAATAAATTTTATACAGTTGCTAATAGATAATAACTGGAATTATTCTTATAATTTTTAATTTACTATCCACGGAAACCTAGATTACAAATCGTTGCTATAAATAACCATCTATTATACAACATAGTGTTACAGACGGACTGAAGGACGGTCGAACAAACTTTTGAGTTCAAAAGTATTGCCTAGCTATTAAAACAAAAAAAACGACATCCCAAAAATTAGAGAGTAAAGTAAATTATTTTCATATACATTATACAAATGCTCCCACAAATAACAGAAAGATTTTTATTATATATTATTATCCTTCTTTTTTTTAGGGGTTTCCTTTGATACTTCTCATCTCATCATTCCTTTTAAAATGTATTTTTATGACGTCACACATAAAACTTTCCGCTGTCCCATATTTCTTTGTATATCCAGTTTTGTACTATAAGAAATAAAAATTATTGTAAATTTGTCCCATTCTGTCGTAGTGTACAGTATAACAGGGAGAGAGGGGACAGTGGACTCTTCATTACATTAGTACCCAAACTTTTATAATAACGTTTTTTCATCCTTTAGTTAAATAATGTTGGGGATTTTTAATGCATTTTGATTGGTTTGTTCATTAACTTGAGTGTCCAAACGTTTAAACCACTTATAGTAATCTACAGAATAGGTTATTTGAGTATTGTCATTGGGGATGTACATAAATTTATCGGTCATTGTCTTATTCCTTTATATTCCTGACAATATAATGTTGGTAAATCGTCCATTAGTATGAATTGTGCTGGTATTGGCATCTTCTATAAAATCACATTTTTCACCAATGGACCACTAAAAGGTGCCCCTCTTCTCTAACAATAAAAAGAAGAAGACAGTTGTTCTTGGGTTCCAAAACTGACTGGGATAGAGTTGAAAACTATTATTTGTAGTTAAAGATTTACTTTTCTCCCATCCATAATATACAGCTAAAATTTTAACCTTTAAAGACTGCTAAAACAGGAATAAGGTATAGATAACAACGAAATAGATATAAAATAATATTTAGGGGGCAGATACAAAGGTCGTAATGGCTACGAAGTTTTGCCTCCAAAATACAAAATCTTTACGAATTTTTTTTTCTCGAATTAACTCTGCTGTTGGTTACAGCTGCGACTAAACACATGGAGAAATCATAAAACAAGGATGATAACATCCATAAAAGCGAAGCTCTGAAACGGTAGGACAAACAAACATTAAGACTTGTAGAGTGCCATAACTGAATAATCAGATATAAATGTATAAAGTTAGAAAATTAGAAACAAAATTTAAGGAAATTTGTTGAAAAACTGCGATAAGGACTTACATATTTAGGACTTGAGTATAGAGATGCTTTGCTTATAACATTGAACTTTGTTGTCCTAGGAATCAATATTCCAAAAATCAGATCAATCGAATGATTCTATCATATAAAAATTTGTTGTTAAAAAAATTGAAAATCAACATGTTTAAAATAAACGTACGGACATTCTGGATTATAGAGTTGCTACGATTTCTAAATTGTACCTAACTACTACAGAAATCACCATGCAAAGTTTGAAATCGATAGAACAACTTTAACATGCCTAAATTAAAGAAAAGAGCTAACCGTTACGGACTGACGGACGTGTCTTAACCTCTTTTCGAGGAAGCTTTGTGTTTATCAAGTGCAAAATAAATTCCTTATCATTAAACCAAAAACAAAGCGCAAATGTCGTCTTTTAGGGCTTTCCTTTCATAATGTGGCGCGGCATAGAGTGTTTGTTTATTTTGGATGCGCACGTTCTTTACTTTTGAATGAGATATGAGAGTGTGAAGATTTCGGAGAACAAAATTGGGCCTATCATTGGTCTCATTGTGTGTGAACGACCCTAGTATATCAGGGATTTGAAACCATAAGAGCTTCAGGTAGAATTTGTTATTTTTATCAAGAAGTATGGTGTATAGGACGATTATATGTAGTTTTAAAAAGGCTTTAGCCAGCTAAGCATGAAACTTAATTATGATTAATATATGTTTTAGTAATTTTTATGTGCCTTATTGTTGCATTTAACAATGATTTATTAAACCAAATAATTTTCCTTTAAAGCCAAAGTTTCCAAAGATTTTTACCGTAGAGAAAAATGATTTTTAAAAAGCAAATAAGATTACGTGGTTATAAATAACTGGAATTATGAACTAATTGATATTGTAATTTCAGGTCTTTGAAATAATTTCATCAATAAATCTATATTCAAACCTGCTGTTGAAACTTGATGGTTCCTGGTATTGGGGGTTTGTATGTTCGCCAACTGATCTCGTGAACTTCCCGCTAATTCGGAAGTCAAGCTCAACCAAAGTGTCATGGTTGAGACAATTTCAAAGTATCTGATGAATAGGCGTTAGCATTCATCAAGAGATCAATAGCATCTAGTGAATTATTGATGCAATAAACTGTGACAATTTTTCTGTGAAATAAGTACCTAGTGAATCAATATGCCACTAACCAAAAAGCAGAAAATTGAGCGAGCAATCGCTATTGGCAGTGAAAGGCTAGAAGTTTTTGATGAACAGTTAAAAGTGTTTTATGACAATCTAAAAGCCTGCCAAAGTTTTAGCTCATGTGAAAATGTGAATGTAAAATCAATTCGTGACATTTTTAGTGAGGTCAAGGACCAATCTGACCTAATAAAAAGTCTAAAACCTGCCGTGGAGACTAGTGAGCTGCGCGAGTTCAAGCGTGATTTGGATGAAGCTAGTGAGCAGAAAACTGTTGCAGATAAAGTTTATGCGTCGTTGGAGCAGTGTACAAAAATTCTGTACTGGCTGGACAATGATTCAGATGACGCGAGGTCAAGCACTGTCGCCAGGAACCTCGACGTCATTGAGAAGGTGAAGATGGACATGGGAGTGCTTAAAATTTCTGTGGAGTTGCGCCAAGAAGTACGTGATATGTACCGAAGGCTTAGAGAGATGGAACGTCGTTCATCTAATCTGGATGAGAGTGGGACACCTGCCATGCTCTCCAGAAGTATGTCTGCTGTGGATATTCGGAGTTCCAACCCGCAGTATGGGCGCTGGGACAACAGTTTGTTGCCGTCGTTCGACGGTACTGACACGGATTACCCAAACTTTAAACAGGTCTTTAAGGATCTATGCTCTGGTTATGGATTTGCTGACCAGAGGTTAAGTCTGATGTTGTGTATGGAGAAGGTGATAACCAACCCGGAACTACGCAAGCAAGTGTCAGCGATTAGAGATCACAATGAACAATGGGCGTTTCTTGACCAGATGTTTTTATCAAACACTCGCCGGTTCATGAGGATTTTAACTAAGTTGAACAAGATGAAACCTGTGGATAAACCTGTGGACGTGGTTAGCGCAATTGCTACCTTCAAGAGCATGATGCAGGAGGTAGAAGCCATCGTTGGTTCTGCAGCTAAGGATTACAACCACCTAACTCTCATTCATATTTTTAAAGACAAGTGCCCTGAAAATTTGAGAGACAAAATTATGATGGAGCTAGGTAGCATGAACCAACCAAACATCCCGAAGATTGTTGAACTGCTGGAGAGGACCAGGGGTGCCATGTTGGCCGGTGATATGTCCTACGACAGTGGCGCCGGCAAGAGAAATCGTGACAGAGCTGCCGCCGCGCAAGTATCTGGCCGCAGCGACAATAAGAATGGAAAGGCTGGGAAGGACAAGGCTTCCAAGTGGAACAGTGCATGTCCTGTGGAGAGCTGCAAGGAGAAGCACCCGATTTTCCGTTGCCTCACGTTTAAGAAGATGGATGTGGTTGACCGAAAGAAAGTTGTCCAGCAGAAGAAGTTATGTGAACTCTGCTTGTGCGACGGCCATACTGCTGACAAGTGTAATAAATCGGATAAGCTTGGTGTTTGTGGTACCAATAATTGCGACAGATACCATTCCAGGTTACTTCATGAGGCTAGTGCTGGTGTGAATACAGTTTACAAGTCAAGTTCTGCACCCAGCCCCTGTACCTTCTTACTTCAGTTAGTTCCTGTTGTAGCACCTGGCGGCGGCACCTGCCACGCCACGGTAATGTTTGACTCCGGGGCAAATTTGCCACTTGTGTCTGAGAAGTTATCCAACAAGTTGAAGCTGAAATCTACCGGCAGATATACAACTATTTCTGTAGCTGATGGTAGTGAGTCTTCCTGCCGCAATGTTGTGTTTTATTTGAAGGATAGGGACGGCAATCTGAGGGAGTTTGAGGCAGCTGTCATGCCTACCCTCGGCGGGGCCAACGAGATGCGCTCGGTCCACCCCGAAACTGCCGCCGAGATATTTAAAATGCCGCCAGAAAGGTTTACATATATTAGTGGAGGCTTAGATATCATCATTGGAAATACACATCCTGACGTGTTTCCTTCAACCTACCAGAAAGTGGGCCAGTCTATGTTGTGGCGAACCATTTTTGGTAGTGGTTTTATCTGTACGAGTGCTGATGGTGGAGCTGGAGATCAAAAGTCGGCTTATAAGGCTGTCAGTGTCAGTGGAGGCACTTTGCCAGACTTTCTGACGTCTGAATCGTTTGGCATACAGCCGCAGGCACTTTGTCCAGGATGTACTGCTTGTCAAGAGTGCAAGGCTATGGCCGACGGCACTACCTGGGACCAGCGTGAGAGGCAGAGGATAATTGAGGCAGGTTTAACACTAGACTTGCAGTCCAACAAGTGGACAGGTCAATATGCTTATATTGAAGATCCTCACACTTTACCCTACAATGAGAGTTTAGCCCGCAAAATTGCTGAAAAGGATCGTGCCAGGATGGTCAAGGAAGGTACCTATGGAATGTATGTGGAGGTATTCAACGACGCCATAAGAAGAGGCGTTTTCCAAAAAGCCACGCCTGAAGAGTTGCAGTATGAAGGACCTAAGTCTTGTTCATCAATAGTGGTTGCTTTCAAGGAGGATTCAAGTTCCACACCCATGCGATTGTGTGCAAATAGTTCTCTGACGTTCAAGGGTACCAGTTTTAATAACATAATGCTGGGAGGCCCGCCGCCAATGCAGAAGATATTTTATCATTTGATGCTTTTCCGCGGTTACAAGGTTGGTATAACCGCGGATATCTCCAAGTTTTATAACTCCATCCTGGCCACAGAGTTCGACAGCCAGATGAAGAGAGTTTTATTTTCCCCGACGCCAGATGGTCCACTTGAAATTTACCTGACCAAAGTTGTAAATTTCGGCGAGTTAGCTGCGGGAAATTTGGCAGTTACAGCCCTGAAGTTGACGTCCCGCCTGTTCGGCGGAAAGAGTGAAGCAGAGGTCAAGGAGATGTATGGAGAGGGACAAATAAACGGTAGTGAAATTGTTGCCAAACCTGAATTATGGAAGGAGCCACAAATACCTACCTACCCTGATGAGGAATTCAAGTTACCTCAGATTCCAGTTGCAGTCAAGCTTGAGAAGCACAGCTTCATAGATGACGTTATTTCGGGAGCAGGATCGAAGCCAGAAGCCAAGGAGATGATGAAAGAGGCCGACAGGATTATCGGCAAAGGTAGTTTTTCCTTCAAACAAGTCATTTATTCTGGAGATGATTGCCAGCCTACCAAGGTTCTCGGGCTGATATGGAAGCCAGCCACCGATGTGTTGTCCATCGCCACAAGAGTCAACCAAGATGGTAAGGTCAAGGGAAGGAAGGTGAAAGAGGATGCTGATTTGTACAACCTCCAGGACGCCTTGGACGAGAATCTGACAAAGAAGATGGTCCACAGGTTCGCCGCCCAAACTTTCGACCCGATCGGGCTTTGCAGCCCTATTCTGTTGAGAATTAAACTTGTCCTGCGGAAAACATGTTTGCTGAATTTGGGCTGGCAAGATTTCATTCCAAAAAGTCTACGGGATGAACTTGTTCAGTCGCTGGAGGACAGAGCTGAGGTCGCTAAATTGGAGTTTGACCGTTGTGTGGTCCCGGATGAACCAACTGGCCTTCCATCCTTGATGATGTTTTCGGATGGGTCATCAGAGGCTTATGCATCTAATGCGTATTTGAGGTGGCCAACTAGACAAGGATTTGAAACGTTTCTGCTAGCCACTAAGTCAAGAGTTGCGCCGGTCAAGTGTGAGTCAATTCCACGCCTTGAGTTGATGGGATGCCAAATGTCCACAAGGTTGGCAAAGTCCGTCAGAGATGCCCTGCCCTTTGATGTTATCAGAGTAATGTACTTTACTGATTCATCGTGTGTTTTATCACAAATAGTTTCCAACAGTGCTATGTTGAACACATTTAATTCTCATCGTATTGGAGAAATTCAATCTGCTACCAACAAGGATGACTGGAGGTGGGTCCCGGGGACGCAAAACGTTGCAGATTTGGGCACCAGAAGCACCTGCAAGGTATCAGATTTGGGACCAGGTTCCAGGTACAGATTGGGCCCAGAATGGTTGCGCCAGGATGAAAGTGCGTGGCCGGTGAAAACTGCCGAAGAAGTCAAGCAAGTTTTACCCCCAGAGGAGTTGAATACCAAAATGGTTAAGTTATGTTCAATGAAAGTTGCCGGAGAAGCCGCTGAAGATGTCTTTAGGTTTAAGCACAGGAGATCATTTGGACAGGCCAAACGTATTATGGCAGCTGTCCTGCAAGTTGCGAACACCTGGTTGAAGAAGCTAAAGAGCAGACAAGAAGGTAAGGCTACAGCCGCTGGTAGTCATGTAGCAGCTGCAGATTCTGTGTACAAGCCGTCTTTGTACAATTTTATGGCGGCGGCGGAACTTTTCATTGTGTCACGAAGCCAAGAAGATGAGTGGATAAATGACGCTAAAGGCAATTATGCGTCATTAAATCCATTAGTGCATGAAGTATCATTGACCTGGCCTGTCGTTGGTCCAGGTGGAAAGTATGTGACCAGGGAGATGAGGATTCTTAAGATGGTTGGTCGTGGACAGCCAGTCATTGACGCCATTACTGGTGGCCGTAAAATGATATTTGAAGACATGCCAGGTTTAATAATTTTGGAGCCTGGTAATTGGTTAGCTGCTGTTTTTATGAGAGAAGCGCATGTTGAGCTTCACTCTGGTGTCCGTGGAACTTTAGCTGAGAGCCGCCGTTGGTGCTGGATTGTGAAGGCAAGGAGGTTGGCCATCATGGAAGTGAAGAAATGTTGGCCCTGCAGTGTTGAGAGGGCTAAGGAATGTCGTGCTACCATGAAGGAGGTGTTACCTGACAAGTTGGTCCCGAGCAGGCCTTTTGAAGCTGTGCAAGTCGACCTGATGGGTCCGCTGGTTACGAGGAGAGCTGCCGCCAAAACGAGGAGTCAGACAGCAACGAAGAAGGTGTGGGTGTTCGTGGTGGTCTGCAGATTCTCAGGGGCGTTGTGGTTAGATGCCTTGGAAAAGTATGATACCAGCAGTATCCTGTTGTCCCTGCGCAAGTTGGAAGCTGTTCATTGTCTGCCGAAGATCATAGTAAGCGACATGGGCACACAATTATCCGGTGCTCGCAAGGTTTTAGAGCAGAAGTTGGGCAGCCAGGTAGAGTTTTCTTGGTCTCAGATCCCGGCCCGAGCCCACCATTATATTGGGCAGGCTGAGAAAATGGTGGGATTAACCAAGAGATTGCTGTCCAAGAAGTTGGTGAATAGTTCTGTTAATTTCAACGAGCTCCTGGTGCTGTTGGCGGAGGTCAGCAAAATTATGAATAGCAGACCACTGACGATTGAAGCTGCGAACGACGTGGAGAATTGGCGGCTGATTACCCCTGGCCAGCTGCTGGGAAATGTTGACCGCCAGCCGTTGTGCAATGTGGCGATGAAACCGGAGGACCAAATTTCCTCCAGGTTGAAGTTGTTGGAAGATTTATCTGCCCAGTTTTGGACTGCCTACCGCCAGGAGATCCTACCGAAGATATTACGGATGTCCAAGTGGAAGGATGAGATGGCGGAGCCACTAACTGACGGAGATATAGTTCTGGTTACGAGTACCAATCCGCTGATGAGATGTTTGAGGATGGGCCGAGTGACGAGAATTGAGGATGGAAGAAAGACGGCAAGAGTCTTGTTCAGACTGACAGATAAATCTCCCCTAGAAGAACATGCTGTATCAGTCAGGCAGTTGTTAAAAATTATGATTAATAATTGATTCTTATTTTATGGAAATTGAGATTTTTTTAGTAAAAAAGCCACATTTTTCATATGCCTATTTTTATGCCTAAAATAAGAATCAAATGAAATGCGATTAAATATTCTTCTATTTCATATGCTCAAATTTAATTTTATTGAGTTTAATTTCTTTTCAAAAGTACAATTCATTTTAAAACTTACCTGAAAAGTTTAACAAAAAGGAATAAATGTGTCGAGGTTGCGTGATTCGATATTTATTCTAAGAAAAAAATCAAGTATTTTTTTAGCAGATTTTTTTTAAAAATTATATATGAATTTCAATCAAATAAAACATTTTTATTCAGATCAAGGAATGATTGAAAATTCATATTTAAAGTCTCATTTTTTTTTACAAAGAAAAAATTGGTATTTTTTTATAATTCCGATGAAAATTCTAAAGAAGATATTATTATTTTGCTATTCCTTAAGTATTAAAAAGTTTTATTGTTGATTAAGATATTACAGTTCTTATTCATTAGGTTTGAAAAACTTTCTGCCCAAGGATTTTGAAAAATTTTTTCTTACTACTCTTTTTGATGCTTAACAAATTTAGTTTTAAGTACCTATAAATCTTAATTTTCTTGTCTAAGATTTATTTCGTTTTATTTTTACCATTATTGTTTACATTTACATTTCAACCTGATTTCGTAGGTACTTATTGATTTATTAATAATGATTTATTACCTATTGATTATGAAATGATTATTATTAGTGTAGTTGTTATATTTACAACATCATGATTAATAGGATTATCTATTTTAGGATTGTGTATGTGATCTTGTGATTGTCATGTGCATGGAATGTTGTATGGTACAAACCAATCCCCATCCTTCTATCCTAAAAATGTGAGGTATTATGAGTCCTAGTGAGGAGTATAATATTGTGTATGCATTTCACGGGGTTTCATTTAGTTAGGAGCAAAATTGTCACGTTTTCGGAATGTGGCCATTCTCATGTGATTATGGTGAGTTGAGTTTAGTGAGAAATGTTGCTAGTGCTCAGCGCGAAAAAAACCTTGAATCTCGTTAAGGAAGTTAATTTGACTTTCAAACGGGGGGTGTGTCTTAACCTCTTTTCGAGGAAGCTTTGTGTTTATCAAGTGCAAAATAAATTCCTTATCATTAAACCAAAAACAAAGCGCAAATGTCGTCTTTTAGGGCTTTCCTTTCATAATGTGGCGCGGCATAGAGTGTTTGTTTATTTTGGATGCGCACGTTCTTTACTTTTGAATGAGATATGAGAGTGTGAAGATTTCGGAGAACAAAATTGGGCCTATCATTGGTCTCATTGTGTGTGAACGACCCTAGTATATCAGGGATTTGAAACCATAAGAGCTTCAGGTAGAATTTGTTATTTTTATCAAGAAGTATGGTGTATAGGACGATTATATGTAGTTTTAAAAAGGCTTTAGCCAGCTAAGCATGAAACTTAATTATGATTAATATATGTTTTAGTAATTTTTATGTGCCTTATTGTTGCATTTAACAATGATTTATTAAACCAAATAATTTTCCTTTAAAGCCAAAGTTTCCAAAGATTTTTACCGTAGAGAAAAATGATTTTTAAAAAGCAAATAAGATTACGTGGTTATAAATAACTGGAATTATGAACTAATTGATATTGTAATTTCAGGTCTTTGAAATAATTTCATCAATAAATCTATATTCAAACCTGCTGTTGAAACTTGATGGTTCCTGGTATTGGGGGTTTGTATGTTCGCCAACTGATCTCGTGAACTTCCCGCTAATTCGGAAGTCAAGCTCAACCAAAGTGTCATGGTTGAGACAGACTGACCTACCCTAATTATAGAAAAGCTTCGCTTTTAAAAAAAGATTATTGATTAGATTTATTATACTACGTTCTCAACATAATAAATGCTTGACTTCTGTCTTTTTAAAGAACCTACCTAACAATAAATGGCAAATTCTATCTCTATTTCAAAAGTTAAAGAAAATCCGCATACTTCACTCAAAATGAAATGTGGACCCTAATTACAAATTCTGGCAGCTTTGTTTTAAATGGCTTGCTTCTTTGTATGAAATTAAGAAAAAAATTTATGATTGAAAACTAAGACTTAACGTTCATAAAATGCAAAGAATAGTATGAATATCCAGGGAGTAAGGGAGGGGACGATGGATCGAATTTTCAATTTTTAAGAGTCTCAGACTTTGGGTACTGGCTTAAAGAGAATGTGCACGAATTCAGCAGGTTCTGAATGACTTTGAGTACTAGCGCATCAATGCCCCGGTAACTAGCTGAGTTAGTTTTCAAAATAGCAGACAGAAATTTGTTATAAAATGGCTGGTTTTAAAAAATATTTTTTCCCAAGAAAATGTCATTTCATGGATAGAAACTCTACTGTGACATTTATGTATTACACAATCTAAGAACCCCCTTAAATTTTGTGGCAGTTAAAAATATATGAGAAGGGTTGACGAAGTTTTAAACACGATTTTTCTAGTGATTAATTACAGAATCACGGTTGGACCCTCAGATGTCAAAACTTTATTTTAGTGTTTGGCCAAAATGACTTAGCAATTGTATTTGTAAGTACGTCTGATAACACCCTTTGCTATTTTTAAAATCCTAGAAAATTTTTTTTGCAAGAAAATTGCATAAATTCGCAACCTTTTTTAGAACCACTACTTAACTCGAGTTTTAAAACTTTTTATATAAAATCCTTTTTACAAAAAATATCAATAATTACTTAAGATTAAACCTGAAAGAAAAAAATTCTCATTACACGTGTTAATTTTCATGTTTTAGGTCTTTTTTTGAGGAAAACACTGGTGTCCTGAATAGGAAACAGGTTTTTTTTTGACATACGTCTCACAAGACCTACGTAGGCATGACCGGGAGACGATGACGGTTAAGTACATGACTTTCGTTAAATCACAGCTGATCACTTTTGTGGATTTTTTTGAAAATTACTTTTATACCCAAATTTTCATACTTTTTCCCCCAAAAATCACAATTTTTTCACATTTGCAGCTTAGTTAGCCTAAATTTACGCAAGAAAAGTATAGTAAATACAGCTGAACCTAAGGACTGTGTTATCATCAATAACAAAATCTTTAAGAATCAATTGAAAAATCTATGATTTGTAGTCTAGAAATGAAATCAGAATTATTTGAAGTTAATATTTGAATTGAGGTCTAAACATCTTTTGTAATTATCTTTAAAAAATATTTCATGTTCCTGTTGCATGCCTCATGACATATTATATTATTAAAACATAGTTTCAGACTGAGAAAAGACCACTCTCTGAGGTTCCACTAATAAAGATAATACAAACATGCTTCAGAAACAGCAATGATTCTGTTCCAAGTTTTCCTTGAAATATTAACAAGTTATCCTGCTCAATATTAGTTCCTGGCTGATTTGATGTCTCAACATCAAAACAATATCTGCTTGGGGTATAACATATGTCCATAAACACAGTTGCCATGTTCAAAGTCCTATAATACCATTTATACAAGGCTACAATTAAATATACAACCAGTCCCTGGTTCAAAAGAGCTTGCAGAAGGTTAATATAGCTGGTCTTGATTGAGTCTCTGCTCTTTGTACACATTGGTTGTCTTTACTACTGATTAAATGTCATAGTGAGAACCATGGTAGACACTCTTGTTCTTTGAAGCAAGAGAGTTTCAAGTGGTTCAAACTGTGTTATTTAGATTAAGTAAAAGTCTTATCAAGGTTTTTATAGGTGAACCTACAGAATAATTATAGTTACATATTGGATTCTAAGATGGATGGATAATTTGTAAGTTAGTGTATTCAAACATTGTGTTGATATGACTCATGAATGTAAGAGCAGCTAAATGACAGAAAGGCACTTTGCTTGTAGCTTGAAGAAAATAATAGTTGCTTATAACTAAAGTGAATGTGAATGCTGGTTACATGATTATAACTGGATTTCAATGTGGTTTTCAATTGTGACTTTAAAACCCAATTCGAAAATAAAACACAGGCAAGTTTTCTGTCCTAAGCAGATCAATACTACCCTTCCTAAAAGCTACCAGTAGTAAAGGGACCTAGGAAACAGGTGTTAAACAGGAAGACCACAATATAGGATTAGCAAAGCAAGAATAAAGGGCAGTTTGTCTATCAAATGGTGTTAGATTTGGAATCATAGACCCACCTTACTTTAGCATATCAATCAGCAGAGTAGTTGGAAACCATGTTGAATTTCTGAGTAATAGAGAATGATAGGACAGGAGCTCTTAGCTGAAGTAACTGAGGCAAGGGAGTCTTAAAGACCATGTAGCTAGATGCATGGCAGTCTAGGCTTTCACCCATGGAAAGATCGCTCATGACAGTAGCTGGTTCATAGGAAACCAAAGGAAGTAAAAAGTAAGAATACTGGATATTTTATTCTGAATCTTGAGGTAATCCCTTCATGTGGCAAAAGTCAAGCCACAAGTTCAATAGCAAACAAGTACTGGAATAGGAAGTTGAAATGAACTTTGAAGAAAGAGTCAAAAGTGTGTGAAATTGATGATTAACAAACAAGGTCAGAATTCTAAACTAACTTCCATCAAGATTTATAGGCTGGGTGAACCATGTCAGCCAGCTAGAATAGAGGTCTAGCTATATCAGGGTGGATAGAGGTACCCTGTTTAGTAGACAGTATTATGAGGCATATTTGTTAAAGTTGAAGGACATGGACGGTAACTTCAACGTCTTGAAACAAGGATCAAGAAGTTTAACAGGTGGATTGATAGGCGAGAAAGTTTTTGTGAAAGAAATTATGTTGCTTAGTCAAAGGCAAAGTCAGATAGATTGAATCATGCTAAAGCCAGGTAAAGCCTATGGAGGCCAGAAGCAGATCTGACGTGCAAATTTATTGTTGAACATTAATTCAAAATAATTAACTCTTACTCAATTTCTGACTAAAAATCTTATTCTATTGATTCTGAAAGATCTTGTTATAGGTGATAGCAAAATCGTCAGTACAGCTGTTACTTATTATACTTTCCTTACGTAAATTTAGGCTAACTAAGCAGCAAATGTGAGAAAATTTAGATTTTTTGAGGAAAAACTATGAAAATTTGGGTAAAAAAGTAATTTTCAAAAAAATCCACAAAAATGATCAGCTGTGATTTAACGAAAGTCATGTACTGAACCGTCATCGTCTTCCGGTCATGGCTACATAGGTCTTGTGAGACGTATGTCAAAAAAAACCTGTTTCCTGTCCAGGACACCGGTGAAAACATAACTTCTCCTTTTTTGACAATAATATATTTTTTTAACAATTCAAAGTAAAATATAATAAAACTTAAACGATTTTTCTTGAATTATCAGTTGAAAATTTCATCAAACATGCAATTTAAGTGATGAAAATTTAATAAAATCATTTTTTGAATGTTTAGAATTACCAATTTTCTACATTTAAAACAAAATGTTAACAAAATTTAAAAACATTCTAACATATAACTTCAAAAATCAATAACATTTTATAAAAAGATGTTTCAAAAAATAAATCATTAAAAGGTATTAAAATGCATTTGAAATTACTTAAAATTAAAACGAGAACATCTTTTTACACTGTATTCAGTGAAATAGACTTTAAATGACATGATTAGTGAATGAAATATTTCCTAAACTCATTAAGCCTTTTTGTGACTATATTAAAAATAATTTATTTTGTTTTATATCGTTTTTTTATTCAAATATTTGACAAAATTTTCCATACGTCAATAAAATAAAGTCAGTTTTTTACTGTTTCCAGGTTTTTCTTTATAATTATAACAATTAAATATAATATAAATCTTCATTATCTTTTATTTGAATTATCATACACATTAAAATGTGAAGTATAAGCTAGAATAGCACTTTTTTCAACGAATATTTTAATGACATTATATCAAAATAATTCCTCTTAAATATCACACAACATCTGATTGGGAAGTATAGCCATTTCCTGGAGGTATAATATTTACAAAAATACCATTAATTCTGTTTTTATCAGAAGTTAAAAAAATTGAACAATTCTAAAACAATGGTTGGCTGTCTAGATATTGAGTACACTAAGACTACGGCTCTGTTCTATTGAAATAACGTTGCAAAAAGAGGGGTTCTGAAAGTAATCTACCAAATTTTTTTTAAAGAACCAACAAGTACTGTCAGTATCTTTTTTCTTGTAATCTAGCAGACAATCAAATCATAACACAATTTTCATGATAAATATTTCAGGTTTCTACTTCACATTTTAAAAAATATACTGATCAATAAAATGTTCAAAATTTTACTTTGTACTAATTGAAAAAATATGTTGTAATTCTTATTTTAAAGTTACATTTTTATCCCTGACAAAATCATAGACGACTTTTAAAGGCATCTTATCTAAACTTTTTGAAGAAAAACTTAAAATCGTTAATTAAGTATGAAAACTATTTTCTTCGATTTTTCTGAAGTTATTATCGCATTCTATGGGTTTTTTATTATCATTTACTTATATCGATAGTGCCAAACATTGTACCCCAACTTATTCATTTAATAAAAAACGAAGCGTGGAATGTTTACTACATTGTGATGTATTGGTAATTTAATTTTCAAGTAAATTATTTTTTTCTTAGATCTAATTTTGTTCTAAATTATATTACCATGATCCCTTTACAATTTTGGTCAAATTTTTTGGATAAATCTGGTTTTCATTGCTTTTCAGCTAAAACTCTTTAATTGAATTTATTGCTCATTGTCCCCTCCCTTACTCCCTGATGAATATCATTTAATTATTCACGTTAAGTAGCGTTGTGTACAAATATAAGGAAGTTGCAAAAAAAATATTTTTACAATATGCCTTTAACCTTTTTTCCATTATGGATTGGGAACCTCTTGATATCTGCTGGATTAGAACCGGTTCTGTTACATCCTGTAAAACTATGTATCGTATCGTATTCTAGTCAAATTACCATTAATTAATAAAAAATAAAAATTATAACATCAATACCAGTTTCGTTGGCCCTCGTTATTTTATTACTAGTGGAAAATTGTCTAGAATACGATACGATATATATAGTTTTTCAGAATGGCTTAGAGTAAGTATAGAAAAGTTGTTGGAAGAAGGGGGGTATTAATTAATAATAATATGAATGTAAAGCCAGAAGAAGTATTACTGTCAGAAACACACCAGAGGTGGATTATTAAAAATTTTTTGCCTCACTAAAATCAGTGAGGCTCGCTAAAAATTTAGAGGGGATAATTTTGCCCCACTATTTTGCCTCACAATTTTAGTGAGGCAATGAGCCAAAAAAGTTTTTTAAGTATTCACCTCATGTCTGGTGCTGTATTTGTCAATTTGTTAATTATACGTGTTTATATCAATATTCTTATATTTACTGATATCCACAAAATATTTATAAGGTATAAGAATAACATCTTTAGTATGCCTTCGAAACCGATTAATACCCACTGAATTAGAACAGGTCCTCAGTCATATTATCCACGACTTTTAAAATAAAAATCATAAAATTGATACCAGTTTTGGCCCCTCGAGCGTCCAAACTGATTTTAATCCTATAATCTTTTTTACTAAGTATATTTGCGATTACTTTTATTTAATGAAATCTTCCAATTTTTAACATTTACAAAACGGCCTGCTTTATTGCATCAAGGTCCGTGACAGATCTATATAGGAAATAAACGTCTATAAATGAGCTCGAGTCTTCCAATGGTAGAGTGTTTAAAACTCATAGTGCTCCAATAATCCTCATTAAACTCTCATTGACCAAAGCGATAAGACCTTTATTCTATTTGTTTAAGGAATGAATTAAGTTTTTCACTTCATGTTGATATTTGAATTACATTGAAGTATTTAATCCTTATTTCATAAATAAAAAATATACGTTCATAATAGAGTAAATCTAAGAAAACTCTATTTATAAAGAATTCGATTGTGGCGACACTTCCTTTGTGTTAAAATATTAAAACTAAAATTTTAATCATATTAACCCTTTGGTGATGGTAATGTGAAAAAATATAATTGAAAAATCTTTTTAAAATTATTTAAATTAATAAATATTTACTTCTTTCTTTTAGATAGTAATGGCGGGGGAGGAGAATTGATTTATTGAGAAATAGATAAATAGATATGAATTTATAGAAAACTAGCCAATAGCGAGATAGTTATATTGAGCCAACTCTAGTATTTTAATATCCGCGAAAAGCTGTCTACAAAGCGATGCGATTAATAACTATTCTTTTAATAAAATCGCGATTTACAATTAAATATGAAGGGGGGGGGGGTGAATGTTCAACTCGCGAAATAAAGGAATTTTAGCGCATTTTCTACTTGAATATTAATATTGAAAGCTTATCTTTTACGTTATAAATATCGTGAGTACAAATATTCAATTTTGCATACATATTGTCAGGGCTTGGCAGCCGTGTATAAGCCTTAAATTGCGAAAAGATGATAGATTGTCTGTTTAGGAACATGTTTAGACACACAGCTCAAATTTAAAGTTATAATTTGACGATTTCACTGAGGCTTACACGCTGTTGACGTGCGGCTGCCGAGCCCTGGATATTAAAGGTGTAGCAGATCAAGAATAAAAAAAATTCAAAGCTTTACTTTCTTGCAAATGTATCCTCATCTAACGTTCTAAGTATCACTTGACTAATTAAATGACTCTTTTTCTAATCCATTGGATAAGGTATTTAATTCCGCCAGTCTATATTATTAGTAGTATCAAGGACGTACAAAATGAGGAGTGTTCATTGTTTGAGGGATGAATCAAATATATTTTTTTTTAATTTTGAAGGGGGTAAAATAAGAGGTTTCATAATTTGAGGGGGGTAAATACCCTTTTAACCGCACCTTTGGATGTCTATGGGTAGTATGTTAGCAAAATAGTTATTTCTCGCATCTTTTTTTAGCCGGTGACTTCGTCACCTCGGGGCTAAAAAAAACTAGTTTTAATCTCATAATTGTACATTTCTATATTCGTAGAAAGCTGGATATAATACGATGCTAGACATAGTTTTTTCGTATTCATGAGAACCGGTTCCTATCCACCGGATTCAAATGAATACGAGAAAATATATTAAAGTGCAATGCAAATCACAGTAACTAGTTGAACAAAACAAAAAATGAAAAAAATTTATTTCAACTTAATGTCTCTTTTTTTCTAAACTTTTCAATTACAAACTTATTTTTTTACATTAATTGAAAAAAAGTAATGTATGGAAGATTTTATGGTAACATTTTATTATCCATTTCCCAAAACAAAAAAAAATTATAATAACATTGTAATTTTTATATAATCATATTTTGTATGAAAGTTGAACAAATATCAGAGGTATTAAATAGGGATAAGATCAGGGATCTAAAAGGATAAGACAATGGCCAATAAATTGATGTACATCCAAAATGATAATACACAAAATTACTCCTTCTTTATATTTAAATTAGTGGTTGAAATATTCGAACTCTCTCTCTAAATAAGACACTGTTTGAGGAATTAAAGTAAACCTTATTGTATTAAACAAATTTAAAACAATTGTAAATGTTATATGAAGCTTCACTGTAATGGGATTGCGATATAAATGGCCGAAATAATGATGTACATCCCCAATGATGATACACAAAATTACCCATTCTCCCGATTTGTGGTTAAAACGTTTGGACACGTTGACGAACAAACTAACAAAAATGAAATAAAAGTTGTTCAGACAACGAATAAGAAAATGTTATTATAAAACTTTGTGTAATAAACAGCCCAATTTTCCCTTTCTCCCTGGTAACGAGAACGATGTCGATCCAGAGGTAAGCAAGATATTAAGCAACAGACACATATACTGATAGACATCATGTTACTTTGAAAAAAGGATAAATACAATACATACTTTAGTTTCAGAGAGAGAGGGGACAATGGGCTGTTTATTACACTAGTCCCCAAAGTATTTTAATAACGTTTTCTTATTTGTTGGCTTAACATCTTTAGGGACTTTTAAAGAATTTTGATTGGTTGCTTTATTAAGTTGAGTGTCTAAACGTTAAGGGGTAATTTTGTGTATAAATATTGGGGATGTACATCAATTTATCAGCCATTGTCTTATCCCTTTAGATCCCTGCTTTAGTTTGGTGTCTTATCCAGCTTTCCATTATCTTGCATAATCTGGTAAAAAAAAAGATAGATGTAACTACTTATACCCATATCTTACCATTACTGAGTTCATACATATATTATTACATAGACAAGTTATGTAATATTAGCGGATACGCCCCTAGAGGCCTCATGGGGCACTTGAGGAGGGGTGAGTTGATTTAGATAAAAAAAATTTATTTTAGATTCAAAACGAAAAATTAAAAATAATTTTTTTTTGAGGGGGGGTAATTTTTTTCTAGGGGTGATTTCTCTTGGGAGGGTGGTGGTACCCTCACCCAAAATAGTTGTAAACCTTCCAAGGACCTATGAAAAGCTACCCTGTAAAGGAGAACCATATCGGTTCTGCAGTTAGCGAGATCATAGGATACAGACAGACAGAAAACAGACAGACAAACATCCTGTTACTTTATTATAAGGATATATGTATCATTGTAAATGTATATCAAGGCAAGAAAAAAAACCAGATCAATAAGATCCTTTTACAGGATGAGTAAAAAAACCCAGAAAATATGAAATGCTGTTGTTTGCAGTTGGTGGTGTAATATTTATTTATTGCATCGTACTATAGACAGCTTTCCGCGGATATTTAAATGAAAAATTATAAGATTAAAACCCAAGAGGCCTAACAAAACTTGTATTGATTTAAACATTTTTATTTTAATATTTGTGGAAAAATGTCTGTAATACGATGCTTTACATGATTTTTAAGTATGGCTGAGAACCGGTTCTAGTCCTTCGGTTTCGAAGCCATACTGTAATATTGGTTATTATGATGATAAATTATTGCAGGTATTGCCTTTGCCTGGATTATATTATACACAATTAATAATCATAACTACCAACTTCAAAGGATAACCTTAGATTTTTTTCTCACATGAAATCAAGAGATACATTTTCACAGTAGCTTTTGATAAGTTATTTTAGGTTAGGTTAGGTAAATTTTAATGATTACCCCGCAGGGGCTCGAAATAGGAGAAAGGCTACTGTGAAAATACGACGAAACCCGCTAATTCGTTTTCTTTTCATGACCCAAATTTTATTAGTAGAGAAGCTATTATAAAATTCAAAATATGATAAATGGCAAGAAGGAATTGTGATTCTCTTAGATACCATCACAGATAGTTGTTCAAAATTTACTCCTACAAATTATGTAAATTCCAAGTTAACTTTATACCGAAGTTTTATTTATCAACGAAAACAGATTTATACTATTAACAAAAAGTTTAGCTATGACATGTTGATTAAAAATCGTAGAATATCATTTCTCGTATTCATTTGAATCCGTTGGATAGGAACCGGTTCTCATCCATACGAAAAACTATGTCTAGCATCGTATTATATCCAGCTTTCTACGAATATAAAGATGTACAATCATAAGATTAAAACCAGTTTTTTAGCCCGTGCCTTCGGCAACTCGGGGCAAAAAAAAATAGTTTTAATCTTATAATTGTACATTCTATATCCGCGGAAAGCTGTTTATATACGATGCGAGAAATAAATATTAATGTTATCCAGGGAGGAAGAGGACATTGGGCTGTAAATTACACTGGTACCCAACGTTTTATAACAACGTTACTGATTCATGGACCCAACAAACTTTGATTACTTTAATCGAGTTTTTATTCGTTGGTTTTAAACTGGTGTCCAAACTTTTAAACCATTTATTTAAATCTATACAGGTAGTTTTGATTAACCTAATTAAGAATGTATATAAATTTCTCGTCCATTGTCTTATCCTTTATTCTGCCAGAAGATGGTAACCAATATATGTATTGATATGAGTGTAAATGCATAGTATAGATACATTCAAATATTCACACATAGTCTGGAAATTAAAGTAAAAGAATAGAGGGTGCAAGAGTTATGTGTAACTCTATCCCCTTCGTGGAAACCCTGTGTCGACTTTCAATTTGGTTTATGAATATCAGCCAATAGCGTCGAAAATATTAACACAGCCAAGTAAAAAGAGAAAAAAGCAATTTGCAAGCACACGAAAAAGGCCCCCTCCTCTTGGGCCAAGTAGTTGTCTGGGTTATACATCTATTACTTATACATTTATTGTCAAGGATAAAGTGCTGGAGACGTGTTCTAACACTTTATACTTTCAATCAATCAATACATTTGTCTAAGATTATATAAGAAAACAAATAACTAAAAATGTTGTCAAACTGAAATTTTAAAGAAAAAAAGTTAAGTAAATTATAATTGAAAACAAGAACAATTAGGTCTTATTGCTGTAAAGATTTTTAAATATACATTGCTTGTTAGAATGGTCAATAATACAAGAATGGTTAATTTTTGGGTCTGGTAATAATGCTCTTCCACAAAATGCCTGTTAAGCACTGAACTCTCAATCCCCTATATGTGGGTAGCTTTCGCAGCTCAACAATATAACTTGAGGCCTTAAGGGTCAATTAAGGTGGCGGTGAGGGGGGGGGGAGAAAGATATTTTTTGGGGGTTTCCTTCTCCAACCTTCTCAGGACCTATAAAAAGCTATACTGTAGTAAAGGAGAACCATATCGGTTTAGTGATTTACGAGGTCAATCTCTACACGCAGACAGATAGAAATCCTGTTACTTTTATGTAAAATTATCCGACACTATTTGATGTAGAATAGCTTTACTACGAAAAGTTAAACTTCTTTTAAATACCAAAATTTGCATAAAATTAATAAGTTTGTAGAAGTAACTTTTTCATTAAATTTAGGTAATGTGTTTTATATTTATGTTTCAAATAAAACATGGAGAAGAGAAACTACTCTATATATTTCAGCAAAAATGTTGTCTATAGTTTTTTAATTGAAGATTTTTAAAAGTATCTGATAATTAAACTCTTGTGTTTTTTAAATTTTATTTGATACACCTTAATACCGACGGATTGTTTAGATAAAAGGACAATGCTTAGATAAGTCTGCTTTAAAAAAATAAAGAATATAGGTGGAAATTTCGTTGTCAATTTAGGTTGCTAACATGGATACCACTAATTGGTCAGTTCGTATATCTAGTAGTAAAGGAGGGGATGGGGTAAAGGGGATGAATAGAGGGAATTATTATTTTAGCCAGTTGCAAGTTTCTCTTTATTTTTGTACATAATAATCTGGTGTAAGATCCAAGTAATAATAAATCCATTATGCTCTATCAAATTAATGGAGATGCTGCATCAAGTAATTTAAAGGGCAAAAAGTAATATTCTTCTTGATTCTGTCTGCAGCTAAATCACTACATCGTTAAAGTAGATCCTTATACTATATTGAAAGGTTTGGGTGTCGCGACAAGCACCCAGGAGAAAAATAACCTGTCCCGAATCAAAAAATTGTTTTATGATAGTTATTTATCGCATCGTATTATAGACTTCTTTCCGCGGATATTAATATTAAATTATAAGATTGAATCCAGTTTTGTTATCCTTGTGGGTCTAAAGGTCCGGATGAACAAAACTTGTATTATCTTCTAGATTTTTATTCTAATGTTCGTGGAATATTGTCTGTAATACGATCCTATATATGGTTTTTCAGTATGGCTGAGAACTCGCTCTAATCCGGCAGATATTAATCGTTTTCAAAGGTTATACTGGAAATATTTTTACTTTTAGTTTGGCTGGATTTAAGATGACCTTGACCCGTCATGTGTCCCACTATATCATCACATACTACCTGCCCTCGGGACTATTTGTTGTCGTATCCTGGATATCTTTCCTGGTTCCAGCTGACGTCATTCCAGGTAATTTCATAGTATAAAGTAGTAAGCTCTTTTTACTGTTTAGCGAAGGTTCTCGTTAGCCGCTTAATCGATATGGTTCTCCTTTACATTGTAGCTTTTCATAGGTCCTTGGAAGTTTTAAAGCTATTTTAAACATTTTATCTCAACATAGATTGTCTATGTTTATCTAGGTATGTAGCCGCTAGTCCCACAATCTAAAGTAGTAAGGTTTTATTTTTGTCCGTAGATCGCAGAAAATACTGGTTTGAATTGTTTGTACGTTTCAGAGATCTTTTATAAATATCCTGGGGTGGGTAAGGCTGTTTCCTAACCTTCTCCGCCCTCACCTGGAGGCTAAGGACTACGGAACTAGTCCTTACATAAAGTAACAGGAATGCAGCATAAGATCTTGTTGAAACGATATTGTTTATTTTTACAGTAAAGTTTCAAATAGGTCCAGGGAAAGATTTTAACTATTCTAGGGGAGAGTACCTCCGCCCTCTTAAAAGGAATATTTTAATAGAACATTTGCCTAATTTTATTAAGAAAACGAACAAGCTAATATTGCTTGATTCACTTATACCCGACACAAAATTAATTGCAATGAATGTTAAAATCGAAATATATATTAATTTGTATTTTTTAAAAATGGGTGGAAAAAATTCTAGCTTTAAAATATTAAGAAAGAAAAAAATAATTATAAATACCGAATTTGTTTAGGTCGAATGGCTCTTTTGGTGACACTGTTCCTTGTGTTGGTCAATATATTCAACAATGTTACAACTAATACACCCAAGGTATTGTATATCAGGGATCTAAATGGGTAAGACAATGGCCGATAAATTGATGTTCATCCCCAATGATAATACACAAAATTAATCCTTCTGTAGATTACATTTTGTGATTGAAACGTTTGGACACCCAATTTAATGAACCAACTGATCAAAATTTACTTAAAGTCACCAAAGTTGTTAAGCCAACGCATAAGAAAACATTATTATAAAACTTGGGGACTAGTGTAATAAACAGAAGGGGTAATTTTGTTTATCTCCATTATTGATGTACATCAAATTATCTTTTTTTATCTTATCCCTGAAGATCCATGATTAAACGTAGCTCTGATGATATGATGTTTTGCGGAAGTGATGGGACATCCCATTTTACATATCTGGTGGCACCTTCTGGCACTTTCCCTCAAAATGCCTTTTTGAGCAGAGAACCCCCACCCCAATTTATTAAAAATAAAAAAGGATTAGAAATTTATTTTTGATCTGTTTATTTATTGCTTTAGGATAGATTGGGTTAGGTTATATAGGGTACTGGGTAGTCCCGCAGGGGTAAGGCATATGCCAAAAACCACCCCCACCTCTCCTTATTTTTAATTTTCTAAGATAAAAGGGGGTGGTTTAATGCCCGACAGGCACGAGGTGGGAAAGCAGCCACCTTCTCTATAAATTAGAGAGCATAAAAGCCATGTGATGATGCCATGTTTTACATTAATTAAATTTATTTTTCCCATCAAGTCTCTTCTGTAATTTTTGGTAGAATCTCCTATTTGTCAGTGGACCTCAATTTACCCCTCCTACTTCTTTACAAAAACTTTATTCTTGGGACCGCAGGGAATATTAAATTGGGGCTTAATCCCATCCAACCAAAATATTAAATTCAAATCTAGTAACAGGATCGACAGGATGGATAAACAGTGAGGCAGCGCAAAATGGCACCAAAAAATGATGTCATACAATAAAATAGACAAATAATAGGCCAGTATACACTGTAATTGACCAATGGTAAAATTTTTACTTGCCTCTCATTGGTTATTTTATCTATGACGTCATTTTTTTTGTGTCATTTTGCGCTGTCTCATCTTTATATACAGTATACGTTACGAAAAATGACCGGTCTTTAAAATGTTCCTGCCTCCTATCTAATAAAGTTGTAACCCTATTTTGTGTATGTGTGCTTTTTATATATATGTATAACTGTGTGTGTTAAGGTCAATTAGATAAAAGAACTTTTACCAACATCCGGCAGGCTATAAAAGAAAAAATTCAAAATGTCAAAATTCAACCTATTATATTTTAAGTGAATTTTACTTAAACCCAAAAATCACATGGTAAAATTAATTTTAGCCTGGGGGTTAATTAGAGTTTTATCTCGAGCATGAAATTCTGCTTCTAAAGACACCTTATTCAGCTTCCTAGCTTTCATACAAGTCAATTGAGCACAAAAAGCATGGATTAAGAACTCAAAATCAATGAAATTTGGGCTTTGTGCCCATAGTGCCAAATTTTCAGATCTCAAAAAAGTGGATCGTGGATTTTACTAAAAATGGTTCGGCGATTTTTTTTATAATTTTTAATTCGTTTTAACATTTTTAAAATTTTTTACAATTTCTGACCGCCTTTCTGTCTGTCTGTCTGTCATTTTGTCTGTCTTTTTGTCTGTCTTTATGTCTGTCTTTATGTCTGTCTTTATGCCTTTCTTTATGTCTCTCTTTCTGTGTAGACATTTTCCTATTTTTCTAAGGAAGCTACTTTTCTTAAGTAAATGTCCGGAAGCTACTTTGTCCGGAAGCTACTTTGTCCTGAAGCTACTTTGTCCGAAGCTACTTTGTCTGAAGCTACTTTGTCCGAAGCTACTTTGTCCAAGATCCAGCCCACAGTGGGGCTAGAAAAAAGTTATTTAGCTTTTTAGTATTGGCAGAAGGAATAAAAGGCAGTTACCATTTAAAATGACTTTAGAGTACACTTAGGGCCCCTTATAGGCTAAAATCGAGACATTTTCCATTTTCAATTTTCAGGATTCCAGGTATTAGTCTTTGGTTTGACTTTAGCTCGCTATAAGTGGAACTAGAGTTAAAATATTGGAGTTTAGTCTTCTCTACCCTCTCACTGTGGTATCTCAGTGTACGATCCTAGCTTGGTAGCTTGATATCTCAACTATCAAGGCGCTGAGACAACTTTTAGTGAGACCGCTTCGGTAGAGAAAGGAAAAATTTCACTCAAAATACATAATTGGTTGATTTTTGACATTTTGAATATCTTCTTTTATAGCCTGTCAATTGTGGGTAAATGTTCTTTAATCTCATTTACCGCAACAAACACAAGCATACATATGTATAAAAAGCACACACAAAAAAAATATGGTTAAAACTTTATTAGAATGGGGGCAATAGCATTTTAAAGACCGGTCATTTTTTGTAACGTATACTGTAATATATATATTTATGATCATTTGACATTTTCACCTTTTCTTTTCAATTTGACTATCTGTGACTGCTCTTTACTATAAAGGGGGACATGAATTATGCAGCGATATCGTAATACAAGTATTTAATAAATTTTGAAACATAAAAATCTGAATAAACACATGTAAAAGTTTTTTGCAACTTAAATGAAAAAAAATTACCAAATATAAATAAATAGATTTTTAGCCCTCTAGGATGTTTATAAATGATGTGCTAAAATAGTTATTTATTGTATTATTATATTTATATTGATCATGGTAGAATGAATATTTCAAATATTATGTCAATGTTTGATCAAAAGGCAAAACTTGAAATATCCCTTTCATTGTGAGAAGAAGAAGGTAGAAATTATAATCATTGTCATTTTATTGACAGAATAATTTGAAAAACTATTTCCGTATGTGCAATATTACAAAAATGCAAAACTTAATTTTGGATTACGAGATTGCTTCACAAATTTCGCCCCCCTTTCTCAGTACAGCTGGGAGTTAGAAACCAAGCTCGTTTTCTTAAAATGATATATTTTGAGTTTTTTTTCTTTGTTGTCTCTTGTATAATTTTAAGTTGAGATTTTATTTTGGGGGAGAGTACCACTGCCTTCCCCCAAGAGAAATAAACCATTAAAAACTCCCCAAAAAAATATTTTCTTCCCACTTGTTCTTTTTGAAAATAAATTAAAAGAGAGTTGGTCTGATTTCCCTCCCGTACAGGCCTCTAGGGGCATTATCGCTAGTTACATATCTTAGAGGAGAAAAACAGATTCCATACCTTACAATTTTGCAAGATAAGGATCTAACTTTCCTCATCCCAACTGTGGCAAGTAATTTATTCTGTGTTGTGTAAAATTTGTTGGTCAATAAAACTGTTGGACGCTTGAGAAAATATGGTGGTAGAGATACTACATAGTATTTTAAGGTATATTAGATATTAAAAGGTAAATGATTATATTTGGTTTTTATTGGTATGAAGTCATACAATTGGTAAAATATTGCGACTATACTTTGTTAATAAAAAATACTTAAAACTTCATCTTAATTTAATTTTGATATATTTACAACCAAATATACAAATCGTATCGTAAAGCGCACATTAAATTTTTACACTTCAAGCTGTTTTAAAGTTAACACCCATTCAGGGCGAAAAATGATTTTTGTGTGGAGGATTTGGATCTAAAAGATTGAATATATAGTAAAAATAGTGTCAATATCCCCTGATATAATTCTTATGTAATTTGACTGTTTTTCAGGCCGAAGGTTTGACAGCTATAGAATGCTGGATGTTGGCGTGTATCCTCTTTGTATTTGCAGCTCTTGCAGAGTATGCTGCGCTCCTCTTCCACAAATCTAAACTTCCATCAAAGAAAAGTAATAAAGGATCCCAGGTAAATAATTGTTACAACTTTTAATTGCCCCTTTCCTAACTGTTTCGCCTCATAATTACACATATATATAATTACATTTCACCACTGTTTTGTAATTAACAAGTGGTAATGGGTTTTATTTTTGTTGCAGTTCTAATGTTTTATAAATTTTCATTCTTTATAAATCATCTAATGATTTTATGAAAAGCAAATTTATATTTTGGGTTTATATTTAAAATCAAATTTTGTTTTTACCCTGGAGGCTAATTAGGAAGTACTGGAAAGTGTCATGTGTGACGTCATAAAAATGTGTCTAAAAAGTGGGATAAGAGTAGAAGTGGAAAATGAAACCTCTAAAAAAGAGATGGATAAGAGACGTAGTTTTATGACGTCACACATAAAACTTTCCAACGCTTTGTATTTAGTGATAAAACAACTTAAAATTGAATAAAGAGACATCTTTTGTTGTAAAATCAAACTATTAAGGCACTAGAAACTTCTGAGACTTGCAGTGAGGATGGTGGAAACAATGGTATAGGCCTGGACCACATGGGTAACCATTTGAAAATGAGAAATATGGATGGAAACCCTGGCCACTCACTACACAACAGAGCTGCGGATTCTGCTGAAAGAGTGGTGAGTTACACAATTGAACCTTTTATAGTGCCTAAAAATGACGTCATACTGGCCTACCATTGGTCAATAAGAATGTATACTGGCCTGCCAATGGTAATTTAGTCTGTGTAATGGCTTATCATTGGTCATTTGTATTGTATGACGTCATTGTTATAGGCATTATAAACATCTTACACACAATTATATGGCAATATCCCTCAGATTGATAGTGGTATACCTAAACTCCCCCACTCCCTCTTTGTAATTTGAGAAAATGGGGTTTGTTAACTTTTTATGTGTTAGGTTCAAAATGGAAAGGTGAGCCTAACAGGGACAGTACAAGGAATGCAGCTCATTCGCGAAGCCATTAATTAGTTTTTGAATAAGAAGAAGTAGGGGGTGGAGAGAGTTGGTTTTTCACTAACTTTATGGGGAAATGTACCAATTTTTTAAGCAGCTAATTATGTTTGATTTTAACCCTTTAAATTAAAGATTTATTTGTAATTGCTTCCTTTTTTATTATAAGCATAAATGTTTTGTAAGTTTTAAACGTAGATAGTTGCATAATTAAAGACCATTAGCAAAAATTTTGCTTTCTTGTTTTTTTTTTATGTGGGATTAGCAAGAGGATATCAACAAATTTGATTTTTTTCGTTAATGAAAAGTAGAATAGAATGTAAAATATAATTTTTTATTTTCTTTACAAATAATATTTTTTCAAAAAATGCAATAAATAATTTTACTAATAATTTATATGACTTTCCAAACACATGTAAATCAAATTTAACCTTTTTGTAGAGCATAAATAATTAATTTTTTACGATTACAAAAACTAAAGTACACTAACAAATCATAGAAGCACGAAATAAGGTTAATTTTGTTTATTTAGTTATTATACTTAACTTTGAATAGGTTGAATTTTTCTTTTATTTGGTTTTGTTGGATTTGTAAACACCTAAACTATTTATGAAGTTTAATTTACTAGTTAAAATTGTGTCAATGAATGAGTTATTTAATAAAACAAAATTAAGCATAAATGAGTTATTTGAGCAAACAAAATTTAGCATAAATGGGGTATTCCTGTCCAGTTTTTTGTTTAGGAATGAATATTACCCGAGGGAATAAATGATGGACCGATAGGTCATCATTTATTCACGAGAAAAATTCATTCCTAAACAAAAAACTGGACAGGAATATCATTCTCATTTAAACAAAAAACTCATTTTTTATGCTAAAATGTGGTTTAATTTTGGTTTTTAATTTTCATTTATTTCCCGGCTATGATCATTTATATCCCTGATATCAAGTTTCTTTTAATAATTAATAAAAATTCAAAAATCTTCCAAAAAAAATTAAAAATCCTCTTAAAAATAACTACCTCCGGGAAATAAATGACTACCTCCGGGAAATAAATAAATATTTACATCCACTATTTAAGGGTTTGTTTATATGGGAATGGATATTTAAATCCCAAGGTTTTAAATGATCGAGCGATTATTTTGTTAAGAATTGATGATAATGAAGTAGAAACACTGAATATGATATCTTATTACATAGAAGTTCTTTATAGTGCCTATAAAAAATGACGTCATGCAATACAAATGACCAATAATAGGCAAATACACAGACTAAATACCCAATGGCAGGCTAGTATGCATTTTAATTGACCAATTGGTAGGCCAGTATGACGTCATTTTTATAGGCTCTGTTTTTGAGCTTTTATTAGATACTATATAGCAAAAATCAAGTTTTCTAAATGCAGAAAAAAAGACAAAGATTGTGAGTGGTTCCTCTACAAAAAAATGCACTTGTACCAGGTGTATTTGATAACAGAACAAAAAAATGTTAATTCAATTAAGAATTCCCTTACATAATTGCACCAAGCACAAGTATACTCATAGGTAGCATTCATAATATGTGGTATAAAATGTATTTTACAAACCATAATTAAATTTAGTTCATGCAATTAATGTATTACTACCGAAGCTCTTTATAGTGCCCATGAAATGACATCATATAATATAAATGACCATTGATTAATCAATATACAGACTAAATTACCTATGGCAGGCCAGTATACATTTTAATTGACTAATGGTAGGCCAGTATGACGTCATTTTTATACGCACTATAAAAGGCTTCAGAATTACCTACACTAAATTTTACTTAAATTCTCATTAACATAAGACAATCTGTTAATCTAAAAAATTTAATTTTCTTTTATAAAAAGAAAGATGTAGTCATATTAGGACAATATTTGTCACGGTTGGACAGACTAACAGATATATCTTGAGCATAGCAGGGGTCGTCATTCAGCAAATTAATTCCATTTGAAATTACTGAAAATTGGATATTTTTGTGGCGTAATGTTGGCGTAAAACTTGTTTTTGCGCTGTAACTAAAGGGAAGCGGATAAAAAAGGGAGGGGGGGGGGAGATGGAACTTGGTTTTAGGAAATTTTCACTAAAAATTGTTTGTCAGAATTTTAGTCCCTTGTCCCTGGAAAAGAACAGAAACATGGAAACCTGCAAAAGAATTCATTTTAGTGTTGTTTTGACTTTAACAAAGTGGTCGATAGTTGACATTTTTGCTGGCTGGCCTTAAGCTAATCATAAGCATGGTATATCAGGGATGGAGGGGACATTTGACTGCTTATTACACTAGTCTCCAAATTTTTAAAATTATCTTTTCTTACTTGTTGGCTTAATAACTTTGGAGACTTTTATTGAATTTTGGTTGGTTGGTCTATTAAGTGTGTATCATCATTGGGATGTATATCATTGAATCGGCCAATGTCTTATCCCTCCAAAAGGAGAATATCTTGAATATAACGAAGACACATTTCTGACAAATAAAAGGAATATTTTCATTATTTATTATTGTTGTTGTAATGGGTTGTACCGAAAAATTTGTATTTTAGGATCTAATTGTAATTCGTGATGAAAACAACTGTGACTCTGCTCCCCTAACAACAATATTGTCTGGAGCAGTTGTACAATCAATCAATGGTCTCAATGTATGTAATTCTCATAATATTGTAGTGTGCAGCCACATTTTTTTATACACTTTTTATCTCATTCTTCTAGGTTATACAAAGTATATACATGAAAAATTAGTACATATTTTTAGAGTGTATTTTTTTAGGAGTATATTATTTTAGGAGTTATTTTAGAATTTTATCATATTAGATATAAGAAGCTCTTTTTAGTTTTTATAAAAAATAGGATAAATTAAAAACTTTTGGCTGCAAAACCTCTAATGAAATCATTATTAGAATACTGGACTATTATGATATGACGTCATTCGGGATACTTTGGCCAAAAGGTTTTTAATTTATACCCTTTTTTATAGTAACTAAGTATAAAGAACTTCCAGATGTTATTTTTATTCCTATTGTCACAAATTTTATTCTCTAGCCACTTCCTTGATGAATTAATCGTTAAGATAGACAAAATAAATTTAGTTTAGATTTAATTAAGCAAAGTTTGGTGAAAATAAATTAGAATTAGATTTGAAAATATGTACATTGTATTTTTTATTTCATAAAAAAAATCGTAAAGTACTTTAATTAACTAAAATATATAGTACTAGCGGCTACGCCCCTAGAGGCCTCTAGGGGCACTTGAGGAGGAGAGAGTCGAAATTATTAATTCAATTTCTTTTTTTATATTTAAAAAAAAAATTAAAAAATTTTTTTGGAGGGGGCAAAAAAAAAATTTTTTTTTTGGTGGGGGGGGTGCCCCCCCCCCTCATTTTTAATTTTAGCTAAAAAAATAAAATTTTTTTTTTTTTTGGGGGGGATTTTTCATTTTTTGGGGGGTTGGGGGTGTCCCACCCCCCAAAAAAATAGTTATAAACCTTCCCGGGACCTATGAGAAGCTACCCTGTTAAGGAGAACCCGATCGGTTCAGCGGTTAGCGAGATCCTTCGCTACAAACAAACAGACAAACAAACAGACAGACAGACAGACAGACAGACATCGTTCTACTTTGTATTATAGATTACCTAGCAATAAGAAACTTAATTAGCATAGAATTTGACCTCTATTTTTATGAAAAAAAGGAGGGTTAATTTTTTTCGCGGATTTCCGTAAGTTTGTATGTAACATTTTATTCAAATGCTCTTATCAAGTCAAACTGTTTTTATTTATGACCAAATGTATACTGAGCGATTTATCATAATTAAAAACTGAATGACTTAATAAAAGCATTTGAATAAATGCTAACACACAACTTAACGGAAAATACACGAAAAAATAACCCTTTTCATTTATTTTTTGCACAATTGATTTTTAAAAACTCTTGCACCATTATTTATATACATACAAGGAAAATAAGTTAAGACATAAAATTCACATCTTAAGTTTTATCTCACTTGCATGTCTTTTTATTCTTATATACATAGATACATTATATAATAAAAAATAATCTAAAATATAAAAAAGGAAATATCCCAAAAAAAACTATGGTTTCATTTAATTATAAAAAAGACATAACACAAAACTAACAAACAATATCATTTTAAAGAAATGGATGTAAAAGTATAATTAACAAAAGGATTACCATTCGTGTAAAAAGCATGGCCCAGAGATTTATAATCTTTTTATCGTCTCAAAATCAGGTTATTTTTTAACATACTTTAAACAGTAGAGTAGCAAGAAATAGGGTTCTAGCTCAAAGAACCAGATTTTATTTCTTCTCATTGGTCAATATTATCGAAAATTGCTTCTCTAATTAATAAAAACTCAAAAAAAAACTTACAAAAAATACACCACATCATACAAAAACGTTTTGATATATTTCTACACTTTTTTTTATCTTCCAAAATACCAACCTTCATGAAATTATATGAAAATAAGGAAAATTTATGTAAAGTTGAATGTAAAATTTTGAGAAAAGTAAAAATATAATCTGATTACTTAGCTGTAAACTAAATTTATTCTGTAAATAAAAATAATCTAATATTATGTGTACACTGTACATGGCATGTAGGTAAAGTATATTTATTAGAATCATAATCTTACAGCTGATGAAGATTTTTAAAATGAATAATGTATGTTACATGTCACGTACGCAACCAAGAATGTGCATAATCACTTGCAACGGTTTTTATTTGGAGGGCTGCTTTGTGAATTGAGCACCGGATTTTATTTAAGCCAAGAAACTATGGTTAATCAATTAATCACTAAAGCATGACTTATAATAACTTAATATGAAATCATAATCACAAAGAAAAAAACTAGGGTGAATAGCATTAATAATCTTAAATATTTTGTCATTTATACATTATCATAATACATAGGGGTTTGTCTTTGATACTTCAAGAACAATGTATAGATACTTCCAGAGTGGGAGGAGACAATGGGCTGTTTATTACATTAGTCCCCAGATTTTGTTATAACGTTTTCCTATTAATTGGCTTTAAAACTTTGGGTATTACTATTGCATTTTGATTGGTTACTTCATTAAAAGGAGTGTCCAAACGTTTCACCCGCTTATTGTAATATACAGAAGGGGTAATTTTTATATCATCATTGGGGATGTACATCAATTTATCGGCCGTTGTCTTATCCCTTTAGATTCCTGAGATACTTGTGATGTAATTATTGTGTATTATTTGTGCATATGAGTTAATGAATCGTCAGGAAATGCATAAATAGTAATGATAATACCAGTTAATGAGAGATAATTATCCATTTTAATTGCGCAGCTTGTGTTTGGTTAGAGTTAGTACATTGGTCCATCATATAATAGTTATTTATCACATCGTATTATAGACAGCTTTCCGCGGATATTAAAATGAAAAACTGGTATTAGTTTCATGATTTTAAAAATTAAATGGCTTTTATGATTTGCTTACATATTACAATATCTATACACTAGATTTCCTTAATCCTGTATGTTTGCAAATTTTAAAAAAAGAGTAAAAACACTTGCTAAGTTGCTTTAAAAGAAATAGCCCTTTTGAAAGACATGACAAAATCTTATTGTTTCGTTGGAGGGCAGCATGATTGCCTTTTCCACATTTTTATAAAAAGAATGAAAAAAAATTTTTAAAAAATATTCATTAATATAATTTATGTTTTCCCTTTTTTATCCATTGAGATGTTTTCTATTAGATTAGTGTTTTATTTGAGGATATACTATTCAGAAGAAACTCAGTGAATTTGATTTGATTATAAACATTTGAAAAGAACATCATTTTTACTTTTTTTCCTGTTTACATAGAAAATAATTTGATTATTCGCGAAACTACTCTATAGTTCCAAAGGTCCGTCTATCCGTAAGACACAAAGTGGCGGAAACGTAATTTTCTCGGCTTCTATTCAAGATAAACGGCTGACACTTTTTGTCAACATTCCCATTATTAAGGAGCATAATTAAATACTTTACATCCATGGTGGTTGGCCTTTTTTTGCAGGTTTTTGGCTATTTTTTTATTTTTCACATTACCCCCCATATTTTTGGTGTTTTTGGTCCGAGTTTTAAAGTTTGTGTAGAAAATGTCGTACAAAATGTACTAATTATAAAGATATATTAAACAAATGTATTAAAACATTCAAACAGAAAGAATGTAAACAAAATAAAACGTTACTGATGTACAGACGGACCGACGTTTCCAATTATATAGTAATTTATACTTCAACTTGTATTTTTTAATATTTCCTCACTTCTGCTTTTGCATAAAATCTTTAGCTGTTTGTCCGATTAAATTTTGAATGGGAGCAGCTGCCAGTCCTCATAGGACTATTTGAGCTTCATTGCTACGCTACTAATGGCAGAGCTGTCATTTTATTCACTAAATGACATATACAGTCTGTAAACTCCAGGGATACAGGATAGGGAAAGGATATTTGCGTCCATGAGTAGCGCAGCATTCCAAATTACATTCAGATGCAATTTTTGTACGATTGGCAAAATTTTAAAGAAAAGCCGAAAAAAATATGCCTTTTTGCCGTTCTCCATTTTCGCACCTCAGAGTAAATATTGAAGAGGTTCTTGATAATTCCATGAAAATAGTATAATTAGAGAGCAGGTGCGCTGCTAAATGCTAAATGCATTAAATGTCTTCCTCCAAGTGCCTAGTCGAGCAGAGAAAATCCCACCCCTCCTATATATATGAAATATTAAAAATAAGAGGATGCTCTTTTTTCTAAAATTAATTGTTATCTCAGATTAGGTTAGGTTAGCCCCGCATGGTAGGGACATCGAAGGTTAGAGGCGTTGCAGGGTTAGAATACCCCGCAACGGTTAGGCATAAAGAAAAAACACAACTCATATATTACTTTAAATTTCAAAATTAGTCTCAACCTTGAACCTTGAAATATAAATATAAATATTTATTCTTAGAAACCTTCACTCCCTTAAATCCCTGGTAAAGTCATAACAATAGAAATATAATTGTATTTGTGATTGATGCATTATTCCCTCAATCATTTGTAAGATAAAAAGTGCTGTCACCAATAATAATAATTGTAAAGGAACAAAACCAAAATGACTTTATATCAGTTCTTTCTTTCTTTGCTCTCATTGTCCTATAAATCCATTTATTTTATACTTACACACTAGACCTGTTCAGTATTCCAGTTTTTACTTTCTCCAATTTACTGAGCTAAAAGATTTCTTCAATGACCTAGATTAAGATACATATTTAAAAATAGTAAATGTAGCAAATAAAGCAAACCCAAGTTTTTTCAGTATCAGGTCTTTAAAGCCAATGGCAATTATTTCAGCAGAAGCAAAGTATTATTCAAGAAATATCTCTTAAACCTGACCTTTTAAAAAAACATTAGTGGCACCTCTTCTATTCTAAAGGGGCAAAAAATATCCTTAGATTTATAATAGACAAAAGAATTGTGAGGGATGGAGGTTTTTTTCTCTTGATGTGCGTTTACCTAACCAAAGTAAAGCTGGTATAAACAGAAAAAATATCCGATTGATCTCACGAGGTGTTTTGAAACAGACAGACAAACGGATAACACTTTTATGATAGGATAAATGCCGTTTATACAAAGATTAGTCATAAATAAAAAGCAAAGGACTTAATTTATCAGTTGACATAATGTGACCTAGTTTATAAAAAGAAATAAAAATATTGATCAGATCTAAAACAAACACAAACTATAGAAAACAAGAAAATTGCGAAACAATATACATATAATTATATAATATAAGCATAATTTAAACATAGTTAAAGAGACAAAAAAAACTCCTTTCAATGTTCTCCTCCAACTCCAATTTAAGATTTTTACCTAACATGAGAGGGGAGGGGGGGTGGGGTTTTCCACTTATAGTTGAAGTTATTCTCTCGTCAGTAGCCTAATGAAGAAGACTGCACCAAAATATTATTTTTTTTCTCCTGCGGGTTGATTAACTTTTCCAAATATTTTGTTAAATTTTTTGCATGAAGATTTACATATCTTAAAACTGCACCTTTCTGTCATGTATGTGTGTGTGTGTGTGTGTGTGTGTGTGTGTGTGTTAGTGGTTTGTGTGGATTTTTTAAAAGCGAACCTTTTCTATAATTAGGGTCGGTTTGTCCGCTCGTAACGGTTAGCCTTTTTGTTAATTTAGACATGTTAGAATTGCCCTATCGAATTCAAACTTTGCAAGATGATTTCTATAACTGTAAGGTACAATTTAGATTGCGTAGCAACTCTATTATTATTACCAGAAATTCCGTATGTCCGTTTTAAACATGCTGATTTTTTACTTTTTTGACAAAAAATTTTAATGTGATATAATTATTCTATTCATCTGTTTTTGAAATACTGATACTTATTACAACAAGGTAAAATGTTGTAGGCGAAGCATCTCTATAATCAAGTCCAAAAAATGTAAGTATGTCCTAAACAGTATCATGTGTTTAAGCAGTTTTACTTAAATTTTTTTCTTTTTATTCAGTTCCGACACTCTAGAAGTGTTAATCTTCGTTTTTTTTACAATTTCAGAGCTCCGCTTTTATGGATGTTGTCATCCTTGCATTCATTTGCAAGGCAATTGTTTTTGAAATTTAAGTCAAATGTAATTTTTTGTCCATTATAATTAATTAACAATAGTAATTTTTGACACATAGACTTCAAATATTTTCATTTTAAAAAGCATTATTCCATCAAGAAACAAATGAATAACAATTATAACTTTATGTATTATAATTAAGGACATGCTTTCACCAAAAAGGAAGACATCTTTGACAGAGGATGAAAAAGCTGTTGAGCAAAGAAGACTGTACGTCAAAACGGACAGGTAATGATTATAGCAGCAAAGTCTTAAGAATGCATATTATTTTATATTTGTTATTTTTTATAACTTGTATTACATTGCATTGGTTATCAGTTTAAATCTATTTAAAACGGTCAAGCTTTCTTGATTTCCCAATATAAAGGCTTAAGCATTGATGAAAACATATGAGGAAAACAATAGAGGGGGAAGGGGTTAAATAAAAGTATGTTCCCACCCCGAGGACCATGTGCCGACTTTCATTTGGGTTTTTTAATATCAGCCAATAGCAGCAATTAACACAGCTAAGTCGATACAAAAAAGCAGAAAGCAGTTTGCTAGCAGACGAAAAAGGTCCCCAAGACAGGGGCCAGGTAGGTGTCTGGGTTATACATCTATATTTATTACATTTATTATGAAAACTAATCTGGTTAAAAACTCATTTAGACAAAATTACAACTTTTTTGATTAATTTAAATTTTGTACAATTTCAGGTTTTTCTTGGTGACCTTTCCCATTATGTTCTTGGTGTTCAATTCAGTGTACTGGTATACCTATCTTAGGTATGCAGCAAATTAATATAAAAAATCTGTCAACAAAAGGTGAAAATTGACTTTTGAATTTTACAAAATACGTGTGTAAAAATAATATTTAATATAAAAACTATTGAATATCTTATATATAAAATGATTAATGTCTTTTTAAAAATAATAAAATGTTAAATTTAAAATTATATCATTACTAATGATTTTTTATTGATTAATGGAATTTATAAAAATCTTGCATGGAATTTATCTAAAACGGATTCCATAGCCAAAAGCTACTTCGGGGGAACCTAAACCATGCGAGTGCCTAATCGTTGTTTGGGGCTAATCTTACCTAACCAATATAGATTCTATTTAATCCACCCTAAAAAGGCTCAGCCTAGCTATTGGTTAATTTTTAATATAAGTACAAAACAATTTTTATTTTATGTTTATAAGATTAAAAAATACGAAATGTAAAATTTATTTGCAAGGACTTTGTAACAAAAATTTATTTGTAAATAACAGTTTTAAAAACATGTTTTGATGCCTAGCCTAACCTGACCTAAAGCTAAACACAAATATACGACACCAACCCCTGTATTTCAATATAGGGGGATTGGGGTTCTGTGCTCCGGAAACCCACTCGTATTTTATGTAATTAATAATTGAAAAATAACATTATAATGATATCCATAATAGCGAAGCTTTATTAAACAAAACTACTAGGTAGGACCCTACAAAATTTGTTAAACAATTATAAAATGATTTTAATCTTCTTTACATTCGATCCTAATTTAAACTTTTTTTTGACTTGACAAAATGAAAATATAAGTTAGGTGTATGACAACAAACTGTGCAATCATACCATAATTATGTATATGCTTCGTTTTATTAATCCTCAAGCAACTTGTTTTAATTGTATTTTTGTGTAAAGTATATTATACTTGATAAAATGTGTGTAAAAAAATGTAATCATAGAAGCTTTTTATAGTGCCTACCAATAGTCAATTAAAATGCAAACTTGCCTGCCATTGGTAATTTATTCTGTGTATCGGCCTATCATTGGTCAATTGTATTACATGACGTCATTTATTTTACAGGCACTATAAAGAGCTTCGTAATCAAATCATATTGTAATTTTGTCATCATCAGGGATCGCCAATCGTGTTGTCTCTTTGTTGCAACTGCGACTGACGATTCCTTGATTTATTATTTGTTATCTATAAGTACAGACGGCTTTCCTAAAATAAGTTATTGTAAAAGTATATTTTATAAAGGTAGATGATATAACAGAACTATTATATATTATTCTTTTTGTAAGTTTAATTGAAGTTTAATTTAACTTTCTACGCTCGGGCCCTAAAATAAAAAAAAAATTAGCTGAAAATCACGAAACCTGTAAATATAATGTTTTTTTTAAGTCAATTTAATAAGGGGGGGGGGGGAGTTCTGACACATTTGCGTAAACAGTGAGTATAGGCTTTATCTTTGGACTGAGAGGATAGGTTATTAGGGATAAAACCATTCTTATATGATGAATTTCCCCCAGATTTAAGATTTTTTGGATGGCCTCCAGGTTCCGGAGCTCCAGGCCTCTAGGTGGTCTCTGTACAGGTAAAAATGAAGAAAAATTTTTTTTTTAAGAGTGAGATGTCAGCTTATGAGACAAAATGTTTATGTTTTTTCTTAAAATATGTGAATAACAATCAAAAAGAAGCATATTTTGTTTTATAAGTTAATCTCAAACTTTTCAAAAAAAAAATCTTATTTTTAATTTTTACCTGTACAGAGACCACCTGGAGGCTTGGAGCTCCAGACCTGGAGGCCTATCCCAAAAATCTTAAATCTGGGGGAAATTCATCATATAAGAATGATTTTATCCCTAATAACATATCTTCTCAGTCCAAAGATAAAGCCTATACTCACTGTTTACGCAACTGTGTCAGACCCCCCCCCCCCCTTAGTCAACAACCTACAAAATTACATTACCTAAATATTTTTAATAAGATGCTAAAAATCTCCCAAAAGTGCCACTTGTTAGACTTACACAAAAATATTTTTTTTTTATTTTTCAATTTTTGCTTTTTTTTATTTGTGTGAAATAATTTTCTCGTATTCATTCGAATCCGGTGGATAAGAACCGGTTCTCATCCATACGAAAAAACTATGTCTAGCATCGTATTATATCCAGCTTTCTACAAATATAAAAAATAAAATGTGCAATCATAAGATTATAACCAGTTTTAATCTTAGAATTGTACATTCTATATCCGCGGAAAGCTGTTTATAATACGATGCGAGAAATAACTACTCATGTATCTTTATCATTTTGTTATCTCTAGTTTATCCAAATTAACGTAGTAAGGTTAAGTGTTTATTCACTAAGATCTCTAAAACTACAGCTCACCGGCCCCTCTAAGTTTTGTTTGTAAATACTATTATTTTTTTTTGGGGGGGGGGGGATACTCCTGTCTCAAATTCCCATCCAATCCCTTTCCTAGGGAAAAAGTTGCTAGTAATTTTAATGAATAATTGTTTTAAAATATTTATAAACCTATAATTGTAAAGTGTAATTCAAGTTTATAATTGTAATATATTTTAAGCAGAATTGTAAGAAATGATAAATAATTGAAATAAATTTACTTAATTGAAATTTTTTCTTATTCTTTTTACAAGAAAAAGGACACTAAAAATCAAGGAAAAATTTAAAAATCAGTTAAAGAATTTGGATCAAGTCAAGCTGAGTGTGCCAATGGCAACAAGTAAAACAGAGCGTGCCAATATTCCCCCTAGTCAAGTAGAGTATGCCAATATTCCCCCAAGTAAAACATAGTATGCCAATATTTCATCAAGTAAAGCAAAGTATGCCAATAGTTTATCAAACAAAACAGCATGACAAAAAAATATTAAAAATATGAATTTAACATATTTTCCGATTTATATCATAATAATTCAATCTACAAATTTACTACTTTATGTACGTAAAATATACAGGGTGGGCCAGATAAATCCGGACTTTTTCTTATTTTTAAACAAATTAACATAAAATCGTCAATTTTAAAGATTTTATTGAATTTTAAAAACTGGGAAGTAAACTAGGTATATGACTATTAAATTATTTAATAAAATCGCCGCCAGTCTCCATCACCGCCTTTACCCGCCCCCTAAACCGCCCCCCCGACCATGGTCACCATGTCCCTGTCAAAGATGGCGAAGTTCTCCTAGATAGTGGCAATGAGGGAGGTCTATGTGGTATAGGCACGTCTATTGGTTCGTGCTTTAATGGCGCTCCAGGCCCATAAGTCAATTGTATGAAGATCGGGGCTGCTGGGAGGCCACATCTCCTTAGGGACGTGAGTAACCGCAGGATCCAGATATACCCATCTTTCAAGCTACCATTCGACACGGCGGCTCTCATTTTGGCCACAATTAAGCTAGAACAACGTTTTATACCTTTTTGGAAATGGCATGAAGATTAAGCTATGGTTATCATCGTAACACATAGTCTAATACGATTTTTAAGGTTCCAAATGGGCCCATGTAGTCGAGAACCGAGAAATTTTCAAGATTTTTTACATTTTTGACACCCTAAAATCTGCCACGTTTCACTTTGCCGGAGTACTACGGCCAAACCAGATGGGATAGAGCGCTCTAGTCTTTTCTAGTGTCTTCTTTAAGTATCTAACAGTATATCCAGCAAATTCATAAGTCTATCTCAGCTACAGATGGTCTGAGATTAGATTTAGTGGGCCCATATTGAGAATCTACGGTAAACTAGCGCTCATTTCGAATCTGCCATGTTGAACATAAGCGCTGCCAGCTCAGAGTACACGTCCTCCATCCTCAAAAAATTTTTATGGGCAAAAAGGTAATGACCTAAGCTTTTTATAGTGTGGTCAAACGTCCTGATTGGTCAAGTAGTTTTGGAGCTATGGCCGTGTGAAAAAAGTCCGGATTTATGTGGCCCACCCTGTATAAACTAGCAGTTGCGTCCCCAGTATCTAGGAGCTCTATATTCCAAGTAGTAGAAAAGTTAAGAAAATTAGCTTAAAACCATTAAAATTTCAAAACAAAAGATCTCAATAATCGATGGACTCTTATGGTTCTTCTTTCAATGAAGCTTCTTATTGGTCCTTTAAAATACCATGATTTTGTTACAATAGTTTTTCTTTTTAAAACTTAAATGTAAAGGAGATTTTCAGCTCTCTCCTTCTCTCAAATGCCCCTAGAGACATCGAGGGGGGGGGGGGGGCAGGGGTGGAGCCGCTCGTATATATAATTAATTATTTCAAAATTTTAGAAAAAACATATCCTGACAAATAAAGCAGGGTATGCCAATATTAAGCCAAGTAAAGCAGAGTGTGCTAATATTCCCCCTAGTCAAGTAGAGTATACCAATATTTCCCCAAGTCAAGTAGCGTGTACCAAAACAGGCTATTGGCATACTCATCTTGACTTGATCCAAGAATTTAAAACTGAAATCGAGGTAACAAAATTGAAAGGAAATTACTATTTATTAAGGGATCTCAATCCCCACTGTTAAAGCATCCAAACGGGTTTAAATTTGAGGCATAGTATTTGTCGTGGCTGCACAGTGCATAGCCCTGGTATTTTCCCAATCAAAGTGCTGTTTTTGCTAATTGTGTGGTAAAGGGTGCCCCTACTTCGCCTTGAAGTGGTAGAGGGACAAGGTATCTCAATAATCAGCCATTTGATGTCAAAAAATGGGGGATTATCCATTTCTTTTTTAGGAGTTTTCTTTCCAACCTCTCTCCCTCATTTTTATGACGTCACATGGCTAATTTTTTGGACACTTTGTCCCGCTACGTATATAAGATAAATTTATTTCTTTATGTGAGGGGGAGGGGAGTTTAGGGGTTCAATAACACTCTCTTAAATAATAAACATAAAAACAACGACATTTCCCTTCAAGGAAATTATAATATTACCTACGTTTCTGAGTAGTGCTTTTAATTTAATAGAAATCCTATTTTATTGGCAGCAGCTTATTATCATTTCTCATTTGCGAAATTTGAATGTAAAAAAAAACAGCTTATATTTTAGAAACCCCAAACTATTAAAGATGTTTAATAGCTTTTTTGCCCTAATCCTCAAATATCTTGTAATCATTTGATTAAAGTAAAAAGAAGAAAGCTGTTCCGGCTTACAAACAAATAATAATTATAGAAAAGCCTTGCTATCATAGATGTTCGAAATATGAAGTGCAAAAACCTAATACCCTAATCTTCAAATGTCTTATAATAATATGCTTGTAGCAAAAAGAAGCTTGTTTTAATTAAATGTGACACTTTTTGTGCCATGTTTTTGCGAGGGCCATTAATCGTAGTCAATATATTATGTAAATTAAAGTTTTTCATTTAACATAAATGTTAAAATCGTACTTTATATCATGCAGGAATGCCTTGTCTTTCAATAGGTTTTATTGTGTTAGTAGTTAAAATTCTAATCCAAATTATATATACATTTAGAAAGAATTGCTCGTTTTTAAAATGACAAACTATCTAAATGTAAAATTTTTGTGCTGCAATATTCTATTCTATCCAAAAGTAAGCTTTTTCTTGTCTGTAACATGGTTCTCCAGTGTAGCTTCTTATAGGTCCAGCGAGGATTATTAACTACTGTTGGGGAAAATATTTTCACCCTCCAAATATTTTTTTATAACTTGTTAAGTTTTTTGAAACTCAAATTATAAATGTAAGTGGGGGGATTGATTTTTATCCCTCATACCTTAAGCAGGACGTAGCCGCTAGTAATACAAAATAGTGGAATGGTATAAAGCTAAATTCTTAGAATAAAGGAATCTTTATAAATGTCTTGAGGTGGTTATATGCTATTTTTCATTGTTCCCCCGCCTTCCCCTAGAGGATAGGGGCGAGGTCTTAAATACTATATGCAAAATATATAGGTTTTTGACCCACATTTCACATGCAAGCAAAAATTAGCACACGCGAACACACACACAGGTGTGTGTGTGTGTGGATGTGAGATTAAATGTGCCAGTAAAATAGGCCTGGAGAAACTACACTTGGAAGATATCAGACGATTTATGCAAAAATCGAGGAAAAAAATTGCACTTCACTTTTCCTTTTTTGCATATATGACAGGTCTTTAACTTGGAACAAAGGACACTACAGGTTTTAGTTTTTTTTAAATTCATAAAAATGTATGTTAATATGTTTTGCTAGGGAGGTGCGCGGAGTTCACCCGAAAATTTCTGACATACCCTTCCCCCATAAGGCCAAAATCGAGGGGGTGAGGGGGGTATACTTTTTTTACACCTATCTTAAATCTAATAGGTATGACTTTTACTTTGACACTCCTGACACTGTTTCTGTTGGTGTGGATGGGTGGATGGAGTGAAACTAGGAGGGTGTTTCCAACCCATTTAATTAAACAAGGGGGTTGGATGAAACCCTTTCTGCACACTTCTGATCATAAAACCATGCGATTGTATGACTCCTCGAAGTGATTAGGTATAAAAAAAAAACACAAATCATTACTACTAGATATATTTCAAACCTTATGACTGTCCAGCTTACTATAAGCTAGTACTATGAATACTACGTACACGTTAATGTGAATTAGACCCTTTCATTATTTAAATTTTCTAAATTATAACCTTAAATAGTTATAGAATAAAGAGAATATACGTTAACTTCACATATTTCTTTTGTTGTTGTGTATTAGAGATTTTCTAAAAAATAAAAAAAGTCATATTTTGAGTCTACTTTAATTGGTAAAATTACAACAATTTTTCATTAAAACTTTTTTTAATGTTTATAATTGTCTATCTCTCATCTAGAATACAAAGTAGTACGATGTCTGTCTGTCTGTCTGAAGCTTAAGATCTCAGTAACCACTGAACCAATTGGGTTCTACTCTTCAGGGAATATACCTACTGGTCCTGTGATGGTTTTAAGCTATTTTCTTGGGGGGTGGGACACCCCCAACCCCCCCAAAAAAAGAAAAATACCCCCCCCAAAAAAAAAAAAATTTAAACTACAATTTAAAAATGGAGGTTGACTATCCCCCCCCCAAATAAAAAAAAAATTTGCCCCCCCAAAAAAATTTAATTTTTATTTTTCTTTTTAAATTTAAATAACACAAAAATAGGTTAATCAAACCTCTTGGGGCAAAGCCCCTAGAGGCTAGGCACGAAGCCGCTAGTATTTTTTTACTGAACCTGTCTAATATGTACATTAGATATTTGTGAAGGTTTTGCATTTTTTTATTCATGGTGGCCTACTTAGCTCCAGTGCACTTCAACCAAAGTTTACATATTTCAAGCTACTTGGCAACTTACTTCCTACTTTAATAATAAACTCTCAAGTATGAACAACCCACAAAAAATATCAGTTAAACCTGCTCTGGTATATGATATTAGTTCAATTAAATCTTTTACTTTATTCTGCCTTTCCTTTTAACAATTGTTCTATTATTATCTTTATCTATGTGGAAATTATGATAAGACAAGAATGACAATATTTATGAAAGCAAAGCTCTAAAATCAGAGGGAAGAACAAACAAACAACAACTCCTGTAGAGTTTCAGAACTTAATAAGATAATTATTAATTTGTAAGTCTTAATAAAATTGTACATAAAAATGTACAGGATACTTTATAAAGACATACTTTATTTTTATGATTAATTATAGAGATACTTTGCTTATGATATTGTACCTTGTTGTCCTAGGAATCATTATTCCAAAAATCAGATGAATGGGATAACTATATACATACAAAAAGTAGTTTTAAAAAAATTTATAAAATATTATGTTTCACTAACTAAATTAAGAAAAAGAGCAGTGAACGAACGGACAGACTAATATCAATTTCAGCTTTGTTTTTTTTTTAAAGTAACTTGAAGAGCAATGAACCCTTTTTTATGAAAAGCCACAAGAAGCTAAAAAAAACCTGCCACATATCTATAAAAACATTACACACTGAAAAACCAACCCTTACAGGTACTTTCATGTCATTGAACTTAAACCAAATGTGACAAACACAATAATGACAGAGAGAGAGGGGACATTAAACAATGAGCTGTTTATTACACTAGTCCCCAAAGTTTTACATTAACGTTTTCTTATTCGTTGGCTTAACAACTTTCGGGACTTTTACTGAATTTTGATTGGTTAGTTTATTAAGCTGAGTGTTCAAACGTTTCAACTACTAACTTTCATCTTTAAAAGGGGAAATTTTTTGTATCATAATTGGTGATGTACATCAATTTATCGGCCATGGTCTTGTCCCTTTAGATCCCTGCAAAATCATAATTTTTTGAATATATTTGTTCTTGTTTTAGCACAATTTTCACCCTGTTTTGGTCATTGAACCTATAATACATATTCTTACTAGAACATATACATATGAGTGTTATCATATTTTCTAATAAAAATGCATTCAAGTAAATGTACGTTTGGGTACCTAGGGATTTGTTCATGCTGAAATTGAAAAAATCGGACTCTAAAAGACTGAAAATTGAAGGACAAAAATTTGTTTAGTTTTCATCCTTTTTGATGTGATTCCTGTGACAACAAAATACTATATAGAATTTTTGTCATTTAATTCTGATCCTCTTATGGTTATTTTGATTTTAAAAATATTGATTCATATGATTATAAGGCAAGTACTCGGTTTTAAACCTTTTTGCTCTCTTCCTGGATGACCCTGCCAGGATTGTTGGATTTCTGGAGCTGCCAGGAATTCGACCTTAAAAAGATAACAATTTGAAAATGTGTATATTTACAAGACTCATTAAGGCCTTCTATCTTTTAAACACAAAAATATGATATAGAAAAGAAAGATAGACGTTTAATATTTATATACTGCTACTTTTAATTTTGTTGTTATCATGAAATTTAAGGTTTTAAGATCCCGTTCTTAAATTTTCACCAAGAACAAATCCGTAATTGACCTAATATGTATATGTGAAAAGAGGAACAGGGGGTAGACACCCCTCCGTGACACCCCTTCATGTTAGATGGGTTATTGAACTCTTGACTATGAAACTCACATATGATGATTCCAGGGGGCGGGTAGAGGGAGGGTTGTCGCGTTTTTTGCATAGAAAAAGAAACCCTGTCATGATTCTGAAAAGGACTGCCGCTTTAAATAATTTAACTTATAGTAAAAACAATAAAAAATTTTATGGGTGATAGGTTTGAATTTCAGAACAAACCACGTCACAGCTTAAGAAGTAAAAAGTTCCAATTACTGCTGTCATGCAAGATGTTAGTAAGAGTATTCCTTGACCCAAAACAGGCGCAACTCATTACCCTATGACAAACGGAGAGACAGGAGGACAATATGAGTTATGGACTAGCTTAAACATTATTTACTTTCTTAATGTTAAACGAAAGTCCTTTTAAGAATTTCACAACAGTCCTTTCTATTCAGGGATTGAGGTATAAATCATTGGGCAACAAGTTTTTAAAAATGTATCATATTTATCCCTCACCCCTCCCCCCTAAAAAAAAAAAAATTAAAAGTCCTTGTGAAAAAAATAAGATTTTTTTATTATTTTAACCTCTGATATTATTGATACTTTTTGTAAAAGAAATTAATTCTATATAGGAAGTACCAAGAATATTATGGGATAAGACAATGGACAAACATTCATATATGTATGTACAACCCAAATAAAAATAAAAATTTCCCCTTCTATAATTGGTTTGAACAAAAGAATCAATATTAATAGCCAACAAATGAAATGATATTTTTTATATGAAAAATCGGGTACTATTATAATTTTCAGTTTAAAACCCCTCCTTCTCTGGAAGAATAAATTAGATAGCGACTCCTCATATGAGACCAAGTGGTTTTCTTTGAGGATGTACATCAATTTCTCGGCCATTGTCTTATCCCTTTAGATTCCTGAGATGGTTTACATACGTCTGGATTGGCTCCACACAGATAAAACATTTTGTGAAACCCCACAAAAAAATTCCAGACATAAAGTTAATTTCTTGGCTGCATATAATACTTGGGTAAGCAATTTAGAAAGCATAGCAACTCTATAATCGTTACCATAAAGTATGTACGTTCATTTGAAACATGTTAATTTTTACGACAATTTTTTGTAAAATATACCTTTCCTATAATTGAAACGATTCCTATTAAAACAAGGCAAAATGGTTTAGGTGAAGCATCTCTATAATCAAGTCCTAAAAATATAAGTATATCCTTACACAGTATCCTGTATTTAGGCAGTTTTGCTAAAAATTTACTTTAAATTTTGTTTCGACTTTGCAAATTTATATTCTGCTTATTCAGTTCTGACACTCTACAAGTGTTAATATTCGTTTGTTCTACCGTTTCAGATCTTCGCTTTTTTGATGTTTTCATCCTTGTTTTTAAAGGCTTTCAAGTTTCTTGTATTGGAAATAGCGGTTGGAATTAAAACAATGATAGCATCATCCATAAAAGCGAATCATAGCAAATCAGACAGAGGAGGGAAATTAGTGACATCTATCTATAATCTGTCTGTTCATCCGTGTGTCTATCATAAGCTTATTATCAATATATCCATTGAACCGATTAGACTGTACTTTTTAGGGATATAGATACTGGTCCTTAGTAGTTTCAGGCTATTTTCTTAGGGGGCTGGTTGGATATTCTTTCCCCAATGCGGGCATAACCTAAACTGCCCTGAAAAGATGACGAACCCCAAACTGTACCACTTTGAGAAAGAAGATTCCAGTGACGTCATATACGTTTCGTTTCCCTAAACGTATATGGCGTCACTGGAATCGTCTTTCTCAAAGTGGGACAGTTTGGGGTTCGTCTGAAAAGATCAAAAAATCAAAAAAACTACCTCCTCCCTTTAAGGTACTTTAAGGAAACCAGTAATTTTACTAAATGAACTTCAAGCCTTGCTAAAAAGTGATGAATGTACTGTGCATCATATATTACATATGTATATTATTATGTACAGAGGCGTGCAGAATAGGGGTGTATCCACCCCACTGCAATGGCAGAATTAAGGAGTAAAGGGGGGTTGATACATTTTACATCTCTACATCCCCCCTCCCCCCAAATACAGCCAAGAAGATGGATGTCAAAAAAAACCTTTAAACCCCTTTGGATTTCAGGGGACGTTAAATAAAAAGTTCCACGCTTCGCGAATCAATTTGACTATCAAAGGACGATTATTTGATTTTTGAGGATGTTCATTGGTAGAGGGTTGGACATATAGGGGGATGGATACACCCTTCTGAAAATAAAATAACAGCCCTTTTGTTGTCTGTATTACAACATTCCCCTAGATTTTCGTTTAAAGGGTGTCAACATATTTCAGGTACACGCCATTTTATTATTTTGTATATAGATTTATGTAAACTACATCATACAAAATTCTCTGTTATTTTCTTGAAAACTATGTATTTTTAGTGCAGTTTTTAGTAGCGTGGCTTCTGTATGATGCATTTTATTCTATCTTCCGCTTTGTCCGTTTGTCTAAAGGAGAAAATTCAGATAGAGAGAGTTCAAATAATTGACCAGTATGATACTTTCCCCCGAGGTCTATAAATCCGTTTTATTATGTATTAGCTTAAAAGTCAAAAGTTTGAATTTTACTAAGTAACAGTGTCCAAACTATCCCACCAATAATTTTGATCTTCAAAGCATAACAATAATGAAAAAAAATATTTACCGTCCCTTGTCCTATCGCTTTAATTTTAATTATTCTGTAAATACTTATTATTTAAATTCAAGATAGACATTACAGACTTATTTTGTTTTCTAAACCTCCCGACGCGACGTATGAACGTTGTATCTTTGTTTTAAGTACGTGAGTAATAATTAGTATGTTATTTCTTTAGAAATAAAGCTTTTCTAAAACTTACTTTATTAGTAAGTTCAATTCACCATCAGTCGCTCGGCTTTGTAAGCCACCCAATAGGAACCACTGTCATCTGCGTGGTTGTCGACCAATGTCCAAAAGTTTCATTAACACGATCTTTCATTCGTTGGTACTTTTGCAAAAACTTTTAGTGTCAAAAATCAACCACCAATAAAAACTAGCGGCTATGCCTTTAGGAGCATATTTACTTACAATTTTGTTTATTCTCATACATTAATATTCTGTTTATTCAGTTCTGACAATCTACAAGTGTTAATGTTAGTTTGTCCTACCATTTTTGCTTTTATAGATTTTGTAATCCTTGTTTTTTCCTACATCAATATGATTACTTATAAAATGAATGTTTTGTATACTCTTATATGCAGATTTTTGTTTATATTAAAATTTTTACAAAAATTAATTCATTAAATTTTGCTTCATTGCGTTTATTTAGAAATATTCCAGTTTTTCAAAACAAACTTTGAATTATGAAATAGATAGAAAATTTAGTTGATATCAATTGAACAAGTTAGGTATCCTTTTATATAAAGTAGAAAGTTTTTTTTAAGGAAGCTTAAGCTCTCAATAACTACTAAACCGATTGGGTTTTCTATTCTATATGAGATCCAAATAGAGCCTTGGTAGTTTTAGACTATTTTATTGTCAGATTTAATTAATGGGATGGATTTAAGCTATTCAAGCCCCCTCTCTGCCACTTTGAATACAGAGCCCCAATATGTTATGGGCGTAGCTGTTAGGACTATTATAAGATATCATTCTAATTTTTTGAAGCTGATTTACTACAGGGTATTTTTTATCACAGTCTCTATTTGCTGTATAAGCAGAATGTGTCTGCCCATACGCCAAACGGTTTGACTGACCTACTTTAAACACCTACAACCTTTTGTCATTGATAATGGCTTCGCCTCAAGAGGTGGATAGGGTCCCTCCCATTTTTATTTTTAATAGAAATTAAAACTATGTTTGATGGGTTGTGGTACATTTGGGGTAAAGTTGTCACCTTCTCGCCTCTCCTACTAAACAATTAAAATGTGAAACATGTCCAGCGGCAGCCTTTTACAAGATCTTAATACAAAACTATAACTTACTTATACCGTAAGGAATTAGATTTAATTCTCTTGTACTTTATATGAAGTTTTATTCTAAATTATCGAGTGAATGTAATATAGTTGCTAGGTTCAATATAAATTAAATTGCAAATTAAACTTTTTTATACATTGTAATTCTGCATTTATACTAAATCAAATGTTTTAATGCACAATCACTATTAGAATTTTAATCATTACCTAAATGTTTTATTTTATTTATTTGTAACATATGTGTATCTTTCCAGGGAAAGATCTGGCTGTTTATTACACTAGTCCCCAAAGTTTTATACTAAAAACTTTGGGGTCTTGTATTGAATTTTGATTGGTTTGTCTTCAACTACTAATTGTAATCTAGAAAAGGGATAATTTTGTGTGTCATCATTGTGGATGTACATCAATTTATCGGTCACTGTCCTATCCCTTTAGATCCCTGGTATCTTTCTGATACTTAAGGTTTTATGTTACCTCGTCAAATACCTACTGTCCATGGCACTTTAACGTCATGTCCAACAACCAAGAAAAGCCTTTCATTTTCAAACTCCCGGGATATTGGGTAAAGTAAGACCCTAACTGACAACAAACTCTTGATTGCACGACCTTTATCTGGAAGACTTAACTGTGAATGTTAATGAATTGCACCTGTTTTGGGCATTCCCCATATTCCAACTACTAATGTCGCGTATCCGACTTAACAGCAGTATGAACTAATTTTTAACGTCATTAGTTATGACACGGTGTTGAGCCGAGATTCCAAGGGATGCGCTACGAGTGAAACCGCGGTCGTAGATAAATGTTGTACGTTTATTACATGAGCTTTTTATTGTACAGGGCATTTTAGAATATAGATTTGTTTTATCTCTTTTTAATTTATCACGCAACCTTGAGCGAATAGAATAATAAATGTTGTTCTGTCTCTGTGTCTGTACCAAAGGATCACGCAAACCACCTGTCCGATATGGTTTTTCTTTACAGTGTAGCTTCTTGTAGGTCCAGGGATGGTTATAAATTTTTTGAGGGTGGCTACCTTTAACCTCCCAAGAGAAATCGCCCTGGAAAAAATCCCCCCCCCCCCCCAAGAAATGTAAAAAGAAATGTAAAACAGAGGGTCTACCTTAACCACCCCTCCCCCTTACCTCAAGTTTCTAAGAGGTTATAAAGGAGTAGCCAATTGTCTTTTTTATAAAGTAGAAAGATTTTTGTGTCCACTTTAGAGAATTGTCTATTAGATTCCAGGATGGTTTTATGCTGTTTTTGATTGGCAAAGTATAAAATATTTTTGCATTTAGCAACTTGGAAAATGATCTAGACCTTTCATTGAGGCAATCTATCTCCAAAATCTATCTCATAGATAAAATATTTTGAACGATTTTACTAGATAAAACAAGGATGACAACATCTGGAAAAACTCAAAGCTGAACAAATCAGACGTTTAAACGAATATTAACAAATGTAAAGTAACTACGCATTTCGTATTCAGCATTATTTAAAAATCTGAACGAAAATTCAGTAAAAATCTGTACCAAGATACTTTATCATAACAGAGATGCTTCGCTTATAACACTTATCGTATCAGGAATCAATTTAAGTTAATGGGATAGTTATATTACATAAAATCTTGTTACTATTGAAATAATGAGTTTTAGGTGTTGAATATAGATTTTGCTATTATTTCTGATATAAACCTTATGGTTACAGGAATCAAGATTCCAATTTTAATATTGATAGGACATGTCTAACCTGAATAATTTATTAATAATCCTTCCAGACGTATGTACAGACGGACACATCCTAAATGTAGAAAACTTTGTTATTAAAAGCTAATTAAACTTATGTTAATATTTTATCTTCGACGTACGGCCTTAAACATAGAGAACTTGCGCAATTATCATAATACATTTTTCGCAAAAAATAAGTCTGCTAAATTTTTTTTATATTGACAAAAAAATTGTGCGCTTGAATTTAAATTTGTTTTTATGTGTAAGCTTTTTTGCGTGCATGTATGTGTGTGTGTGTGTGTGTGTGTAAAGTATGTGTGCGTGTGTGTGCTGTTGTCTGATTGGGTCGGGGGGAAATGCCCCCGGTGTAGCACGGCGCTGCGCGAACATTACATGATATAAATGGACACATCCTTCCGAGATTATCCACAGTTAAACTTAAACACAACAACAAAATGGATTTGAACATATTAAGAATAATTATTGTAATAAACCTGGCAGGATTATGTGTAGCACATTCAGAACAGAATCCTCTTATTAACAGACAAAGGTAGGACTTTTTTACGATAAAATTAAACATTTGATTTTAACTGAAAATAAAATTCATATGATGTTTCATTAAAAGTTTATTGGAAAGTTCTTTAATTATCTGAAAAATGTTATTACAATTACTGGAAAATAAACTACAATCTAATCGTTTTTTCAGGAAAAAAAGATATTTTTCAAATCTTCAATTTAATAACAAAGTTATTTTTTTAAAACCAAAGCTCTTCTCTGTCAATCGATTTTAAGCTTTGCATGAGGATTCCTATAAAATAATGGAAATGCGTAGCAAATCTACAATCAGAAAGATCATTTAAACATGTTGACTTAAGCCAGTTTGATATAATTTTTTATTAGTTATTTTATTGCTATTTTAATATCTAATTATGCTGTTATTTGATTTTTGAGACGATTAGATACAAAATTATAAGGTGTTTGATGTGGTGATAAGGTTTTCTTTGTCTGTACATTAAGATCTGATTAACCAATCAACTAATTTAATTATCAATTTAAAGTAAGTTTTTTTTTGCAACCTTCCTCCCCCTTTAAACACTAAGCCCCTAGATGCAAGGGTCGCAGTTTGTGTTATTTCAATTTTACTACATAGATTTATTATGTTAAATTTCTATGCAATTTAGTTTCTCAGACCTGCTTGTCACATGTAGGCAATCAATTTTTAGGAGCACTGTTGCTCTATAATTAAGATATGACCGTACAACTACAAAATTGTTGTAAATTTCATTTACTTTGTGTATATATAATTGTGAATTGTATGCAACTCCACAAGAATGGGCGTATAATAAATTTACTAAAAATGTACAAATAAACAGACTTTAACACATTAAATCAATTTTTAAGAGCAAAACTTTGGTGTTTATTTATTCCTATACTTTTAAATTTGCGTACATTGCCGGACTATTTGGTATCCATCAACTCATTTCTTCTTAAATAATTCTATAAATCTTTCATGGAATTTATTGTATAAAAAGTTTATATTGTTCTTTATTAACAACTAGCGGATACGCCCCTAGGGGCCTCTAGGGGTACATGAGGGAAGAGGGGATAGTTGAATTCGAAAAACCAATTTTTTTTTCTAGGGGCGATTTCTTTTGAGAGGGTGGTGGTACCCTCCCCCATAATAGTTATTTATAAAACTTCCCTGGACTTATGAGAGGCTATATTGTAAAGGAGAACCATATCGGTATGTGAGATCCTTCGCTACAGACAAAAAATCTTACTACTTTTCATAATAGGATATTGTTAAATGCATAAATGTTGATGTGGACAAAAGCAAAATGCAAATGTTTAATAAGAAAATATTTCTGTTAATTTTCTACTCGTCAAATGTGTTCTATAATACTTAGTTCACCTGACTTTCAACTATAGATGTTACAATAAATGTATGAAGAATATATTTTTAACTCATAAAATGCTTTTTATTATGATAACCTTTCTTTTTTCATCAATGCTTTCTTACGGTCTTATGGACAGAAATTGAAATACTTAGTTAAAAATTCCTTAATTTTTATTGTACTTAATACAGAGTAGGAGTATGTTTGTCCATTTGTTTAGATCTCGGTAACTTCTTAACCGTTTTGGCTCTTCTATACAGATGGAACAAACCTACTGGTCATGTAATAGTTTTATGCTATTTTCTTGGGGGAGGGATACTCTACCCCTAAAAAAACATTAACAAGGAACTACTTGTTTGATATTCAATGTTCCTTATAACATTATGCATAATTGTCTTAGAAATCAATTGCAAAAATAATTAAATTAAAATAAAAATATTATACTACACTAAATATCAAAAAGGCTAAACATGCTAAAAATGGACATATTGACCTTTTGGTACTAATTATAGGTTTGGAACGATTTCAAAATTTTACCTACATATTACAGGAATCACATGTCAAGTTTGAAATAGATAAGAGCCACTCATTCGTAATGATCGACCTTAAGTGGGGAAATGCTTTGCTCTTTAAAATTGTCTTGGATAGATTACAAGTCTTAAATTTTTTTCTATAAAAAGTTTTTCTTTAACTAAATGAAAACAATAAAGTATTTTAAGTCTTATTCTAAATCTAACAACAATAATAAAAAGTTATTTCTGAGTAAGAATGACTTTTCAAAACTTTTATATTTACATTTTAACAATTTTAACGCGATCTTAGAAGACAATAAGGAGGTTGAGTAGAATATTAATGTCTTGTCCATTTTAAAGGCTTTTTTGTATGATTTGATATAATCTGTACTTATCATCTGTTTTATTTACGAATTAATATCTAAAAAGTAAAAACGTTTCTCTTTATTTATTAAAAATTTGTAAACATTACATTGTCTGGCTGTTTGTCCTTTTGCCTGTGTGCCCTGCTGTCTTTTCTTATGTTTCCGAGTAATTCTCTCCTTCTATTCTACCTGTCTGTTTATCTGTCTGTGCGTACTTTTGTGTATTTTTTTCTTTCTGTCTCTGTCTGTGTGTCCATCCTATCCGTCTGTTCTTCTGTCTGTCTCTTCTTCTGTCTATATGTCCTATTGTCTGTCTCTCCTTCTGCCTGTCTGTCCTTCTGTTGTGTATCTTCCGGTCTGTGTATCCTTCTGTCTGTATGTCCTTCTGTCTGTCTGTCCATCTGTCTTTCTGTCCTTCTGTCTGTCTGTCCTTCTGTCAAAATGTCTGTGTGTCATTCTGTCCCTCTGTCATTATGTCTGTTTGTCATTCTGTCTGTGTCTCCTTCTGTCTGTCTGTCCATCTGTCTTTCTGTCCTTCTGTCTGTCTGTCCTTCTGTCCTTCTGTCAAAATGTCTGTGTGTCATTCTGTCCCTCTGTCATTATGTCTGTTTGTCATTCTGTCTGTGTCTCCTTCTGTCTGTCTGTACTTCTGTCCCTCTGTCAAAATGTCTGTGTCATTCTGTCCCTCTGTCATTATGTCTGTTTGTCCTTCTGTCTGTGTCTCCTTCTGTCTGCCTGTCCTTCTGGCTATCTGTACTTCTGTCTGTCTGTCTGTCTGTGTGTTCTTCCTATCTGTATGTCTGTGTAACCTTTTCTCTGTCTGTCTGTCTGTGTGAACTTCCTATATGTCTGCCCTTCCGTCTGTATGTCTTCTTTGTTCTTCTATCTGTGTGTAATTATGTCAATATGTCGGTCTGTCTTTCTGTTTATGTGTATTTAAGCATTTTTAAAAATAATATACATAAATATATATCTTTATTTTCTATTATTGGACATTGGACTGTTAATTATAATGTACCCTAAAGTTGTATTATTATGATCTCTCAGACTCTCATTATGGCTTAAAATCTGTTTGGACTTTTATCTATATTAAACTATATTTTTTTATAAACAAAAGGGATATTTTTTTCTAGTTTTGGGTTGTAAGTAACTTATCGTCAATTGTGCTATCCCCTAAGAACCCTTGATTGTTAGAAAGTAGGAAATTCCAAATGAGTAAGATGTTATGTAGTAATTCTAGGAATTATTTATAGGGCACTTGAAAATCATGGATTTATCACAGGGATCTAAAGGGAAAAGGCAATGGTTGCTAAATTGATGTAAATTCCCAATTATGATACACAATATTACTCCTTATGTATATTACAATTAGTGGTTGAAACGTTTGGTCATTCAATTTAATAACCAACCAATCAAAGTCCCCAAAGTTGATAAGCTTTGTAGACTAGTGAAATAAACAGCCCAATGTCCCCTTCCTAACAGATTTATTGGGCACTTGGAAATTATGGCATTATCATCATACCTTTCTACTTTGTTTAACAGTGGTCTATGTATAAAATTATTACTAGCGGCTACGCCCCTAGAGGCCTTCATGGGGGGTTTTATGTGGAGGGGGGAGAGAAGGAGTTGATCCCAACCGATCTTTTTTTTTATGTATAAGAATTGCAATTTTTTAATAGCGAAACTGCATAACTAGTAAAAAAAACTTAATATTTCTAACAATTAACAGTTTTAACTGTCCAAAAAGTTGGAGGAAAAAAAGATTTACTGTTGATGCCATATTTCTTCGTAGTGGTAGCTTATTTTACAGCTAAATGTAGCTGCCAAAATGATATATTTTGACAGCTTCGGTCAATTAATAGTTATTTCTCGCATCGTATTATAAACGGCTTTCCGCGGATATAATATGTACAATTATAAGATTAAAACTAGTTTTATTTAGCCCCAAGGTGCCGAAGGCACCGACAAAGAAACTGGTTTTAATCTTATGATTGTACATTTTTATATTCGTAGAAAGCTGGATGTAATACGATGCTAGACATAGGCGTCCAAGGGGGGGGGTAATGGGCCATTTGGCACCCCCAAACGATTTTGGGGGTGCCGTAGGCACCCCCAAAATTTTGTGAACAATACCCCCCCCAAAAAAAAATTACCCCTACCTTGGGGGTGCCGTAGGCACCCCCAACGATTTTGGGGGGGGTATTTACCCCCCCCAAACCATTTTGGGGGGGGTATTTACCCCCCCCAAAATAAATGTTCTTTAAAAAAAAATTTTGGGGGGGGGTATTTACCCCCCCCAAATTGAATGTTCTTTAAAAAAAATTTTACTGATAGTTTATTTTAGGATAGGTTATATTGGTTTAGGTGATTGCCCCACATGGTTAAGCAATTGGCCCCCCGCAGGGGCTAGAAATAGGAGAGAAGCTTGTGTGAAAAAAACGAAGAAACGCCCCTTAAAGAGTGTTGCCACAAAAGGGACTATACCTCAATATAGTCCAACCAGTTAAAACAGTTCTTAACCATGATAACAAAAATTTAATAGTTTGATCATGTTTTATTTGCTTGGGCCTTTATAAGGGCTAAAACCATCCCGGGGATCTATGATGTAATTGTAAAGCACTGAAGATTCCATAAAATAGATACCTAACTAAATTAAATATTTTATTAAATAATGAAAAAGAATTTCTATAGGCGATTTCTTTTGGGAGGATGTCAGGGTGTCTCAAAACTAGTTATAAAACTTACCAGGACCTATAAGACGCTTCACTTTAAAGTATAATCATATTGGTTCATTGGTTAGTGAGTTAATTATTGTATTTTTATGTTCTAAAGAATGAGATACTACTATATATTTGAATAGTAGTGGCGCCCTTACCATCTAAGAACTCGTGTTTTCTAAAGGGTAAAAAGGGAGGAGAAAAATAGCCTAAAACCACTCAAAGGATTGACCTATAATAGTGTGGAACCATCATGGGATCTATGTGAAGCTTTCCTAAAAAGGAGAACTCAGTATTAAAAGTAATGAAATCTGAAGCTATAGTCAAATAAACCTTACTTACTACTTTATGTTATAGGATAGTACGAACACAGTAATAGTGTCTGACTAATTATGACGTAACAAAAAAAATTAGCCAATGAGAGGCCGTTATTGACCAATTGTAAAATTTATAGTGGCCTCTCATTGGCTAATTTTTTTTGTTACGTCATAATCAGTCAGACACTGTGTTCGATAGTACTTATTAACTTAATAGATTAGGTAGGTGCTTTTTTTACATAATTAAATTACCCCCCCCAAAAATTTTACCCCCGGGGTAAATTAGTTTGGGGGGGGTAATTACCCCCCCCCAACAGATTTGGGGGGAGTATTTACCCCCCCCAACAGACTTTAGGGGGGGTAATTACCCCCCCCAATCAAATTTTACCCCCGGGGTAAAAATTTTGGGGGGGGTAAAAAAAAATTTCGGCGCGCTTCGCGCGCCATTTTACCCCCCCCAAACACGAATTACCCCCCCCCCTAAAATTTTTTACCCCCCCCAAAAAAAAAAGCTTGGACGCCCCTGATGCTAGACATAGTTTTTTCGTATGGATGAGAACCGGTTCCTATCCACCGGATTCGAATTCGGATACGAGAAAGTGTATTTTATTGTATCCTCTCATATTAAGTAGTAAGGTTTTCATGTCTGTAGCTTAAGATCTCGATAACCAATGAACTGGTTGAGTTATTCTTTAAATGGAAGCTTCTCATATGTTCCGGGGTGGTTTTACCTTTTCTTTCTAGATTAAAGTCATCAGATGGTTCAATGTTATTTTCTGTTCTTCAAATACAAGAGTACCTAGATGCTAGAGGCGCAGTCTAGGTTAAGAATTAAGTGAATAATGCTTTTCTTATAAACTAATCTATTTTTAATAATTTAAAACTGTATATTTAGACGAAATGCGAATAGTGGTCTCTCGGATAGGTACAAAAACATGTAGTTACAAGTTTTTAACATGACTCTATTTAAGTAGAAGATATGGCGAATAATCATTAAAGCTTTTTATAGTGCCTATGTAAATGACGCCATTGGTCATTTAAATATATACTGGCCTGCAAATGGTAATTTAGTTTGTGTATTGACCTATAACTGGTTATTTGTATTGTATGACGTCACTATAGGCACTATAAAGAGCTTCATAATCTGTTAATAGAAATATTATATTTTTCTCCATATCTTCTATAATACTATATATAATAGTTAAATAATATTTTTTGCGGATTTAATTTTTTTATTAAGGTAGATAGTGTTTTTTTGTGTATTTAGATATAAAAGGCTTCTTGAGAAAAGCTAATTGTGCATTTTTAATCATAATTGTTTTCTTGTTTTCTTTTGATAACCTGTAGTCAAAACCATTAAATCTGAAAGTGTATAAATATTTAGTATTTTAAACTTGGTTTTCGTTGGTTTATCTCAAAGATTCTCCCTCTGGTTTTCCAACAATTTTAAGCGTCCAGTGACGGTGTTAATATGGTTGATATTCCTCCAAACCCCCCTTATATCTATCTATCTATGTATCACTTACTTCCCCCACCCCTCCCCACTCCCTCCTTTTATTTTAGTGACTACGCCCCCCGTGAATTGCAAAGTCTAGACGCAAATTTGAAGCCAACAAAAAATCTAAAAAGCTCTCCTCTTAAAAAACGACAAAAAATGTGCATCAAGGCTTCTACCCCCTTCCACACATCATCCACTTCCATCTATGTAATTCTCAGGGAACTAAAGGGATAAGACAACAGCCGATAAATTGATGTACATACCCTGTGATGATATACAAAATTACCCCTTCTGTAGATAATTAGTGGTTGAAACTTTTGGACTCTCAACCTTAAAATTCAATAAAATTCTCAAAAGTTTGTTAAGAATAGGAAAATGTTATTATAAAAACTTTGGGGACTAGTGTGATAAACAACCCAATGTCCCATCCATCCCTGGTGATTCTAAACTTTACTCTCCCCATCTGTGATGTCCAACAACCCCTTATCCAAATTTTGAACCCAAATTAGGGGACATAAAAAGGTCCAGACTTTTGGGTCAAATAATCTGCACTTTTTTGCTGGTTTGCAACCATCAATGTGACAGCTTTTGTGCCCCAAAAAAAGGATTCTTTTGCAAGAATTGCACAGTTTTGGTCCAAAAATTTGCAAGACACAAAAAGCGGCCATAAATTAGTTGGTTTGCAAAAAGTTGTCTGTTGTAAATGTTGACTTTGGTAAATTTATAACCGATTTTTTGTAATCATCCGTTGCTAAAAAAAATTGTAAGGATTAACAAAGTACGTTTTTATGTTTGTTTTTTAGTTTTTTTTTTAATACAAATTTTATCCCAAAATAATGTCAATACAACTAATTACAAATTGATAAAGCATCTAAAGAAAATTTAATTTATCGTATTATAGACAGACTTCTGCGGATATTAAAATGGAAAATTATAAGATTAGCTAGCCCCGAGGGGCCGATGGCCCGGTCTGACAAAACTGTTATTAATTTTAGGATTTTTATTTTAATACTTTTAGAAAATTGTCTTTAATACGATGCTATACATAATTTTCAGTATGGCTGAGATCCGGTTCTAATTCAGCAGATATACATTATTAATCAGTTTTGAAGCCATGTTGGAAAATATATTAATTTTCATTTGAAAAAAAATATTTCCTCAGATGCGATATCCTGTCATCCCCAAAGTATCCTTGCATGAGATTATTAACCTAAAATGATTTTTTCTAGGCTAGTTTTTTAATTAGGGCTCGGCAACCACCTCCAAGCCACAGCCATAAAAAAAATTATCAATCTCACTAAGCCTCATTGTTCTGGAGGGAGGGGGGCATTTTTTTCTAGGGGCGATTTCTCTTACAAAGGTGGTGGGTGGTACCCTCCACAAAAATAGGTATAAACCTTACCAAGACATACATTGTAAAGGAGAACCATATCGGTTCAGTGGTTATCGAGCTCCTTCGATACAGACAGATAGTCTCACATACTTTTATAAAAAGATAATTGAATATTTATATATGCATTAATATCAAATAAAAATTTTAATTTGAAGATTACGTGCTGCTACCAGAACCAACGTGAAGAACAAGATCATGTCTATGTTGAACAAGCAGCAGTCTGGGGATGGTGGAGCCCCGCAGAGGTCCCCCCAGCCTAACCCTGTGGATGTTACTGAACGAATACAAAGTTTTTTCCCAGAATGTAAGTAACTTTTTAAGTATTACTACTACAGAAAGTACACTGCTAAAATTTGAAAAACGTATTTTCTAATGCTTATTTTAGTTTATTTGTTAAATTTTTGCTGACCAGTGCGGATCTACTCTAATCTAAAAATTACTTTGTCTGTTTGTGTGTCTGTACTGCTCTGGAATAAAAAATATACATTTTTCTCAGCTGTTATGAAAAAAATAATGTGTGATGATTCATATGAACACTGAGCAACTTCTCTACAACTTGCTTTGTCTGTCTGCTGTTTTTTCTTCTTTTTAAAATTTAAATTGAAAGTAACGCCTCTCCTTCCCCCACACGAAGTGCTCCTAGAGGCCTTAAAGGTGCGTAGCCGCTAGTATTAGATTATTGTACAGGAATATTAAACAAAAGTCAACAAGTTACACATTACAGGTAATGTTGACGATTATTATTGGCGCCAGCTACCCGAGGACACGACAACCAGCTACCTCATGTATAACATCAAGTTCCCCAGTACGCCAGCTGGCAGCACACTCAGGGTGGCCGACGCCAGGCTCCGGCTGTACATGCAGGCTGCTAGCCACCAGTACGCTGATAACTTTGTGGCGGGCGGTGCTACGCGTGGAGATGGTACAGCAGCAAGTGATGATACGGAAAATTGTTCTTCTGAAGAAAGGTTTAGGATTACTGTTTCCTGGCTACAGATGAAGAATCATCATTCTTTTGGTAAGCACATCCTCTTATATAAAGTAGTAGGCTTTTTTGTCTCAAATTAATAATGAAGGGGGGGGGGAGGAGTTCTCATTTCCCTCCGACCCTATGTGCCCCTAGATGCTTCTAAATAGTTATTAATAAGAATAGTGATATGTTTCTTTGTAAAGATCTTGTAAGCGGCTAACTAAAATAATCTTGTGACGTCACCGAAACTGTCCCAATTTTGTATAACTTTTGCGGAACAAGTTCCAATTACGTCATATTTTTCTTTCCCGAAAAAGAGAAGGGGGAAAGAAAAAAAAGGGAAGGGGGGAAGAAAAAAGAGATGGGAGAAAAGGGGGTTTTCCCCATCTCTTTTGAAGAGATTTTCTTCCCCCCCTCTCTTTTTCGGGAAAGAAAAATATGACGTAATTGGAACTTGTTCCGCAAAAGTTATACAAAATTGGGACAGTTTCGGTGACGTCTAATCTTGTAGTTGGTTTACATTCTCAAAAATTTGGAAATGATTTGGTGGTTCCTCCACTCCCCCCCCCCTCACCTATTTGTTTTTTTTACAAAAAGAAAAAAATGGGATGGGGGGGGGGGAAGGAATCTTTTTTTCAGGGTGTATACCATCTCCCAAGAAAATAGCTTTAAACCACCACAGGACCAATTGGTATATTCCCTGAAGAGTAGAATCCAATCGAGATTCTAAGCTTCAGACTGAATGATAGACAGACATCGTCCTACTTTGTATTATAGATAGTGGGGGGGGGGGGGGGGTGTTAATGCCTGCACACTAAGATTGTGATATGACCAATTAAAAATAATTTTCAAATTAAATTAAATTCTTGCAGTTGCTGATTCTGTGATGCTTGATTCCTCCATGGTGGATCAGAGTTACACTGGGTGGCTCTCTTTTAATGTCATTGGAGCGGCCAGGTATAATTATAAACTACAATTTAAATATCTTTAATGCAAACTTTCTGAAAAGCTGGAAACTGTCATATTTGACTTCAAAAAAATACGTGAAGCATAACATTTTTCTTAGGTAAAATTTAAGTTATTTAGGTGTACCTGTGTTGTCCTAAACCTGCGGGAGATACCTAACCTAACCTAAACTAACTGGACGAAAAACTAATCACGACATTATTTATCTTTTTTCAAAATAGGTTAGGTTTCAAAGCTTTTGTTATAGCACAGTATTTTCAATTTATAGTGAAACTAAGGATTTATATGTTATATATATTAAGAAATTGGTACCGTCACAAGCACAGACCAGCTGCCATAGCCATACAAGTTGAGGATATGAGAAGACGACCTATCAAAGCCTCAGAAATATTACATACCTCCAACTGTACTGATACAGGTAGTGACACTTACTCTTAACTTAAACATTTTTTTCCAAAAAATTTTAACTTTTGGAAGCAGCTCCTAGTACCTATAAAAAAGACGCCATACAATACAAATGAACAATGATAGGCCAGTAAACATTTTAATAGGCCAATAGTAAAATATATAATGGCCTGTCGTTGGTCATTTTTTTATAGGCACTATAAGTTGCTTCTAAATTTTGTTATTACCAGGGATTTAAGGATAAGATAATGGACGATAAATTAATGTATGTACATTAGGATATATAAGTTGGAAGGAATTTTAATGTTAGGGGGAGATTTGAAAACTGCATCAAATTTTAAGGATTTTTAAAAAATTCGTTTTTTGTATAATTATTTATCTAAAAGCGGAAATACAATTTAAGTTATTTAATTTTGACATCTGTGATTGGTGGATTAAAAACTGTCTGCACTCTGATTGGAGAAGCTTAAGTGTCGTACATCATTCAACCAATTAGAGCGCAGGTAGTTTCTAATCCACCTATCCTATTGGTCAAAATTAATTAACTTAAATTGTATTTCCGCTTTTAGATAAAGAATTATACAAAAAAACGAATTTTATAAAAAAAAAATCCTTTAAATTTGATGCAGATTTCAAATCTCCCCCTAACATTAAAATTCCTTCCAACTTATATATCCTAATGTACAGTACATTCCTAATTACCATAAGCAATCTTGTACAACCCAATCAAGATTTTATAAAAGTTCCCAATTATACGCTAACCAATGTTAGTTCGCAATTATAAAACTTTGGGTACAAGTATATATAATTTACAATCCTGATACCGTCCTTCTTTAAAATGATAAATTAGACATTACGTGCATGTCCTTTTTACAACTAGCTAAAGTACAGTTGCTATTTTTTTGTCAATGAGTTACATTTATGTAAAATATAATTGGATGATAAAGTACACAAAAGCGAACAATCTTGTACATGAGCAAAAGTATCAAACTCACTCCGTCGTCAGTGAAGTCATTACAAAATTTTGATATTTTAGCCAGGGGCTGTGATTTAGCAAATTAAATTTGAAATTGCTGCAAATTTGGATATTTTATGGTACGCCGCATGGCGTAAAACTTGTTTTGTTTTGTAACTAAGGGGAAGTGGGTAATAAGAGAGGTGGGAAAGAAGGAAGTGGGTTGTGGCGAAATTTTAAATTAGAATTGTTTGTCAGAATCACAGTCCCTTGTCCCTATATTTTAGCAAAAGCATAAATGTCTTATTTTAGAAGAACAATTTAAAGATCTTGCAATTATGAAAAACTAGCTCTGGATATAAAATTGTTTGGTGTGTACTATATCATCCCAATTAGGTGCTAATGACTCCCTACGCAGTGGACGCCAGCAGCAGCAGCGGTCAGATGGAGCAGGCGCGCATGGTCATGGTGTCTCAGCACTACCTGGCAACAGCCGTGACTACAGCGAGCACGACACTGACAAGAGTGGCTCAGCCCCAAGCTTTGAGGGCAGTGTGCGTCCTATACTAGATATTACCTCTGTGCAGGTAAACATCAAATTATAAATTTCTGGAAAAAATTCATATCATGTGATAAAAAGCTTAGTCTACTAAAGCTATACTCTATTAATATTGTGGTTATAGCTTATTTCCAACGTTTACATTTATAGTATTGCAGCCTATTATTGCAGCTACTCTATTATTTATTAACTTATTATAATGCTGTTTACTTTCTATTTAGGCTTTTTTTAAACTAGGATATATTTCTTAATTTTTTCTCTTTGTCACTTTCTAGCATTTTACATACATGCACAACTAGCTTTCCCTTAAGATTTATAATCTGATTTCTTTTTGGATATGTTGAAACATATGTTTAATATCGCTCAGAACTAGCTTTAAAAATAAACAGCATTTGGGTTCAAACCGGAAAATCATTTTTTCTTTCTTTTTCAGTTTCCCGATGAGACTGAAACTCCTCAAACAAAATTTTCCCAAGTTGTTGCAGCAGCTAGTTCCAGCCAAACCACTCCTCCAGCGTACCCCGACTACTACAGACTGGACGAGGAACTGCAGAAAGTACAGGAAATAGATTACCTGGGGCCAGACTTCTACCTTGCCAGCCTTCAGGACGACCAGCCCATGTATTTAACAACAACTTTACGATCCGCCCCAGCACTTGTTAAAAGAAATCACCTCAACCCTTCCCATGAAGATGTGACACCACCACTAGCAGCAACCCTCCCTGCACCCATGAACTCGGAGGAGAGGAGCGAGGACATGAAGATGATGATGTCAGTGGACGACATGCTGCAGAGGCTGAACATGATCAAGCAGATAAAGCAGAGGGACAGAGTCAATGAGGATATTTTGATCAGAGATTTTGTCAATCATTTGGTTAAAAACTTTTCTGTTTGAATTTTATTTTTAAGTTCTTTTTTTAAAAGTATTCATTTTATTAGAAATAATTATCTCGTGCTACGAAATGCTTTTAAGAAATGGTTTTATGAAATAAAACACAGTGGGATCTTTTGCCAAATAACGGGACATTAAGGGTAGACAAAAGTAAACATCAATAAAAAAGCTTGTATTTGACGAAATGATGTAATTTCTTTTGCTTTAACTCAAAAATAACATAAATTTTGCTCCTGTTAACTTCTAATGTGCATTTGGTATGTACGTCTTGCTGTTTTGGAGGAGCGAAGCTACCCTATTTTTAAAAAATCTATAAAACTTCATAACTTTAGTTAGGATAGGAATATTTTAACAAAATCAACGTCTATGTAAATATTTTTTCAATGCAAACAATGTTTGTGAACATGAATATAGCGTCAGGTGCACCCAGTTCGAGTCCCGGCATTTTTTGGTAGGTCCAGTATAAGTAAAATAGGACACTTATAAGGCATGTTTTCAAATGTTTTTTTTACAGATATAAACAACAATAACATAATTTTTAAAACACTTTTGATTTTGTGTTAATACCTTTATTCTAAGTCTAGCTATCTTCATTTAAAGTTTGTATAAGAATATAAACATAATTACTAATATTATATTCTCTCTCAAACGTATATTTCTCTCTCTCTCTCTGATGCGTATATAATGTTTTTGCAATATTATAATTAATTCGCAAATTTGAATTTCTGCTGGACCAAAACCAGTTAGAAATACAAATTTTTTTAGAACACATGAAATTTAGCAAATTTAATTGCTAAAATAAAAGTATTTATAAGTCATTTTTATTTAACGACTCCTTTAACCCTTAAATGTCCATTAAAACCGCGAGAACGGCAAAAATCGTTAAAAATCACGCCAACGGCGGCAAATAACGGCGTAACGGTTGGCCGGAGGCAAATAATGCAGAAGTAAAGAAAGACCCGCCTCAAAAAGTTTGAAAACATTGCAGAGATGACTTTGGGCTCTAAAATGACTCCTTCCCCCTCTAACGGGGGAAAATTTGAAATTAACAAGAACGAAATTGTTCAAACCATGCAATGTAAAATGCTCAATTACTCAAAAACGGACAAGAGGCCCCAGGTTGTGAAAACTGTTTAATACACAATACATGTTGTATATTGATATTATTATTGCAAAACCCGGGGCCTCCTGTCCGTTTTTGTGTAAAATGAAGAAAACTGATTTTTTGGGGTTAAAAATCTTAATATTTTTGGTGAAATTTTCTCACAAAATGTCAATTTACACCACCAAAAAAATATTTTTTTAAAATTTTCTTTAATTAGACATTGGTACAGGTATCTGAAAAGTACCTCAATTAAAAATTATTTTCATAAGATGAACATAAATGTATTTTTTGATGCTTTGAAAAAATTGTGTGAAAAAATCTGGAAAATCATCAAAACTGAAAAGAAATTTTTTACTACCTTTTTTAAAAATGGCATAAATCCGCCAAAAATGAATATTTTTTAAAAATTTCTTTTCTAGCTCTCCACTTACAGCCATTATTAATTCCTAGGATAGATAAAAGTCGATTTTAAATTTTTTGGATGTCCCGATTTTTTTCAAAAGATCCCACTGTGTAAAAGGTATCTGGAATTGGAAGAAAAATTAATACCCCGCCAAAATGATTTTTATAAGATTTAATTTCCATTTTCTTCTGCCTATCTTTGATAAACCTGATCTAAATATTCTGATAGCTATGTTACCTCTCACTAACTGCATTTGATCTCAAAATTTTATAATTTCTATTCTGTACTTTCTTATTTTTTTATATATAATATGTTAATAATTTATATGTTTTATATAATTTGTAAATATACAAAGTTTAATTTTATATTGATATGCCATGTTTAATTTTACAAAAATTATTATAAAATAAATACATTAAAACGTGTTAAGTTTTAAATTCTTTGTAATAATTTTGAGTTTTTTTAAAGCGAAGCTTTTCTGTAATTAAGGTCGCCCGTGGTTAATCTAAACATATTAGAATTGTCCTTAGAATCGATTTCAACCTTTGCACGTTGCTTCCTATAAGAATTAAATACGATTTATGAAGCTTCGCAACTCTATAATCTTTAATAAACCAAGGGGATTCACCTAACCACTACCCACTTGGCAGTGGAATGATTTACCTTTCTAAAACAGCTAAGAGGAAAGTTAAGTTAAGAAAGTCAACCCCAATTTTTAAAACCTGAGGGTATTATTGTTTTTACAACTGTTTTTTTTTGCTGAAGCCAACGTATAAGAGATCATGTTCATAATACGTGGGGGCCTATATAATTTACAGTCCTCTGATATTCCTTATAACTTTAAAACGTGTTTTAAGAATATGTTTGTCAATTTGGGTAAGGTAATAAATATTTCTCGTATTCATTCGAATCCGGTGGATAGGAACCGGTTCTCATCCATACGAAAAAACTATGTCTAGCATCGTATTATATCATAGAAATGTACAATCATAAGATTAAAACTAGTTTTAATCTTATAATTGTACATTCTATATCAGCGGAAAGCCGTTTATAATACGATACGAGAAATAACTATTAAAGTCTAGGTATATATTCATATCCCAAATTTGATTAATAGGCACACAGTGCAGTTACAATCCGACCACATTATGGGTTAGAACGTGTAACTATTTTGGTAAGGAAGTGTAATATTTATTGTCAAAAGAATTTGTCGCTCGGATATATTTTCAATACAACGCATAATATAAATTTAGTGGACAAATTGTTTCATAAAATTATATTTAAAAGGGAAATTAACTGAAAAGATTTAAATAAGATATTTTCTTCGTAAAAAATAGTTGTTCAGGTGCATATTATTTGTAGTTTGATAATTTCGCGCGTTATTTTTGTTGGTAACCAAGAAAACGCAAAATAAGTCTGGGCGTGCGTCTAAGTTTGTCTTATTGCCTGTCTGGATGTCTGCGCATCTATCTGTGTGTCTGCGCGTCTGTCTGTGTGTCTGTCTGTCAGTCTGTCTGGGTGTCTGCGCGTCTGTCTGTGTGTCTGTCAGTCTGTCTAAGTGTCTGCGCGTCTGTCTGGACTACTTTTACAACGCATAGATGAAGTGATGAGTGAAACCCCTAGTGGGAAATTATTCAGAAACTCAAAGGGATAAGACAATGGCCGATAATTTATATACAAATGATAATACACAAAATTATCACCCCTTCTTTATAATAGAATTTGAGGTAAAAACGTTTGGATACTCAACCTCATGAACCAACAAATCAAAATTCAATAAAAGTCTCCAAAGTTGTAATCCAACGAATAAGAAAACGCTATTATAAAGCTTTGTGGACTAGTGTCCCCAACCTCCCTGGAAATTATTAGAAAGACAGAGTGCTGTCTGATCAATGTCTGAATTCACGTCAGGGAGAAATGCTCCGAAGTAAAATCCCCAGGGCATAATTTCAATAACAAGGGCATTTATTTACATAGCTTGGGCAAGCAACAACATGCTAATAAGCCAATAATAAATTTAAAACATGATAAACTGTTTTGATTATAATTTAAAGCAATATTTGCAATGTTGGTTAATTGTAAACCATTTTGAACTAACATCAACTCAAATTTTTAGGTACGTAGAATGAAAATATTACCAAAATTATTGAAAAATCTAAATAAGAAAAATGTATATAAAAAAGAAAGGTTTACACAGCCTCTGTTCAATAATACTGTAAATGCCCTAGTTGAATTGAATAAGTAGACTGTTTGCAAAACATATCTTCTTGTAAACAAGTAAAAACTTTGTTTGTCTCAAAACAAATCTTTCTAAAAATATTTTTTTTTTTTTGACGTAGACAAATCTCTTACATTTACATATAGTTTTGTATTGTCAATAGTTGGTGTTCTTCTAAATCTGATAGCATATTTAAGATAATATAATCAAAAAAAAAAAACTTTAAATTCCCTTACATCAAAGTATGTAAAAAGCCATTCAGCCTTTTTCTATAAGGATAAAAGAATCTTACATGATCTCTAAAAGTCGTGTAAAAAATACATAAAATGCATAAAAATTACATGTAATTTGTAATGGAATATTTTTTTTTGTAAACGTTTACAACAATTAGCTAGAAAATCCGGAAGCGACCTACTTTTTAGGACAGACAACACAAAAAGATGGCAAGAGAAAATATCTTAATGAGTTTTGAAAAAAAATAAACATCAGTCTGGACAGCTAAATATTTATCTTTAAATATTGACAAACATGATCATTAACTATTGTACTTAAATTCAAAATAAAAAATAAGCTAATTTGTTCAACTGCATCAAAAATGTTTCAGTAAAAGACTTTGTTCTTTTTTTAGATGTTTAACTAAAGAAAGTGAATAATATGCAGAAATGCATGTTTTTTTCTCCTAGGGAGACAACAAGGGTCCAGGCATTTATGCATTAATGGAAACCTAAGTTTGAATAATCTTTTAAAATAATGTTTTACATTTTCATCATTTTTTAAAGCCCAAAATTTGGAGTTTGGGTTCTAAAAAACATCTAAATTATTATTTTTATAACTGATACTAAAACAAAACTAAAATCAGAATTTGGCAGTTTTATAAAGAAATAAAATATAAAAATAAATATAACATTTTATTTCTAAAAATTCTTTCTAAAAGTTTTTTATAAGTGAACTCTTACTTAAATTTTTCATTCAATGCACATTTCCCAATTATCATGTGCACAAGTCTAAAGAATGTACATAATACATATGCATGTAAACACACAATAGAGAGTCACAGCAAGCTTTAGCCGCAGATAAAACTTGTCAATATTTGGATCAGCTGTTGACCAAAAAGCTGAGACAGTAAGCCAACAGCCAAATACCAAAAATGTGGGGAAATGTCAGCAGCAACCCCTGATTATGTCTGAAACCTGAAATTTGACCACAATTTCCCATTTTTTTAATTGCATTATTAACACCTTGCTATTTATAATTTTTATAACTTTATTCTGTTATGTGTAATGTGTCTATATTAAATTACTAAAATTCGATGAAGCTTAAAACCTGAAAAACCTTATTTGAATATGTTTGTTCTAAATTAGTATTTTCTGCTTTTCCAATGGCCAACCCAGGTTATGAAAGTACCAAACTATGCATAAAAAATGTGAATATGTGTAAAAATATTTTTTTTGTATGATTATGTTAAAATACATGTCTATCTATATTGGAATTGAGCGGCTAATACCATTTATAATTAATAATCAAAACGAACAAATTTATTTAATAAACTTAATAAAGACTTGCGGACGCCTATACCTTTGTAAACAGATTGCTTCTGGTCAATGTTTTGTCAACATTTTTTACCCTTCAGATATTTGTCCTGCATAGAGATAACTTGAAACTTGCATTATGCGCGCAATAAAAAATTTGCAGCAGACTAAAAGATAGACAACGCGGGCTGATTCATTAGGATTAAACATATTTTGGAATTATTCAAACAAGAACAAAAACTTTCTTATTCCTTTTTTAATCAGACAGGGAGGGATATTAGACTTTTAATTCACAAGTACCCAAAGTTTTATAAACATGTTTTCTTATACGTTAGATTAAAAGCTTTGGGTACTTTCACAACTTTTATTTGATTGGTTGGTTCATTACCTTGCAGGGTACAAACGTTACAATCAATAAAAGGTATAGTTTTGTTTATCATCATATGGATAATATGTTAAGATTATTGCCATTCTATCAATATGTGATTTTGATAACTGATGTCAAATATTTTGCATTGAATAAAAGTAGCCATGGCTGACATAATTTTAAAATAACAGTATTCTTACAGCAGTGTGTATACTTCTTGGGTTTAAAATTAAATGAAGACCATTAATTCTATGGAATAAAAAACAAAAAGCGCTTTAAATGAGAAATTTCTTAAGTATAAATGAGAGGAAATCTTAAAATATCATATTTGAAAGTATTTATAGCTCATTTTAATTTCTGCAAGAACCAATAACTGATAATGTTTTTTTAACATGTTTAAAAGTGGTCTAATGAACCGTGCGTAGAAGTATTGGGTAATAAAACAATTTAGTTTGGCCATTCACAAAAATTCTAGACATTACAGATACAAGGAAACTTAATTTAGGGAGGGGGGGGGGCTGTGACTGCACTTTTACAGGTTATAATAAGTAGAAGGAATAGATTTATTTTTCTAGATGGTCAATCAGACAATAGATCTTTTTCGTCTGCATAAATTGCTTTCTGCTCTTTTGTGGCGACTTGGTTGTGTTAATATTTCTGATGCTATTGGTTGATTTTCTAGTACCCAAGTGAATGTCGTCACAGGGTCCACAGGGTGGGGACATACAGTAATTTAACCGCTTCCCCTTCTATCATTTTACTCCAATAATCGCAAACAATAAGTAGGGAAAAAAATTTAGTAGATGAATATTTTTATTTGTATTTATGCACAAATGTTTTAAACCCATAATAATTTCCACCAAGCGTAGCTTATCCTAAGAAATGTCTTCTTATTTGAATATAATTATAATTGCTTTTTATACTAAAATTCACTTTATTTATTATCGGATTGTTATCAGATTGTTCCTATTGTGTTACTATTGGTCCAATTAATGGATTGTTCCTATGATAGTGTGTAAGTATTGGTCCAATTAATAGATTGTTCCTATGATAGTGTGTTACTATTTTTCCAGTTGATGGATTGTTCCTATGATAGTGTGTTACTATTGGTCCAATTAATAGATTGTTCCTATGATAGTGTGTTACTTTTGGTCCAATTAATGAACTGTTCCTATGAAATTGTGTTACTATTGGTCCAATCAATGGATTGTTCCTATGATAGTGTGTTACTATTGGTCCAATTAATGGATTGTTCCTATGATAGTGTGTTACTATTGGTTCAATTAATGAACTGTTTTTATGAAATTGTGTTACTATCGGTCCAATTAATGGATCATTCCTATGATAGTGTGTTACTATTGGTCCAATTAATAGATTGTTCCTATAAAGTGTGTTACTATTTTTCCAGTTGATGGATTGTTCCTATTATAGTGTGTTACTATTGGTCCAATTTATAGATTGTTCCTATGATAGTGTGTTTCTATTGGTCCAATTAATGAAATGTTCCTATGAAATTGTGTTACTATTGGTCCAATCAATGGATTGTTCCTTTGATAGTGTGTTACTTTTGGTCCAATTAAAGAATTGTTCCTTTGATAGTGTGTTACTATTGGTCCGATTAATGGTTTGTCCCTATGATAGTGTGTTACTATTGGTCCAATTAATGAATTGTTCCTATGATTGTGTGTTACTATTGTTCAAATTAATGGCTTGTTGCTATGATTGTGTGTTAATATTGATTCAATTAAAGGATTGTTTCTATGATAGTGTGCTACTATTGGTCCAATAAATGGATTGTTCCTATGATAATTTGTTACTATTGGTCCAATTAATGGATTGTTCGTCTAGACTTATTTATTGCAAGATAAAAGAAATTAAAAAGAATAAGGAGTGAGCTGTGAGGCTCAGTGATATTTTTTCGGAAATTTATTTAGAGACATATAATAGTAATATAGTGTTATACAGTATTATAATAGGAGATAAGTTAAAGGTTCATAAGATTAAGACCCAAAAGTTGGTCAAAAAGTAGTATTATAAAATATTTTGCGTTTAATATGTTTTATGATCTGCCAATAATGGATTTATTATTGTTTGGATCTTAAACCAGATTATAAGTGAAACTAGTAGCTGGCTAAAGTAACGATCCCTTCTATCCGCCCCCTTTACCCTATCCCTTTCCCGCCTATCGGATTAGACGAACTGACCTAAATTGACCACAATTTTTTCCCTATCATAAAATTCATGTATATTCTATATCCAATAAACAGTGAAAATACTTACATTTTTTATCCTAATAATGAAGCTTATTGTAGTAGACATAAGGACATTTTTAGGTGCATATTAAACAAATTTTAGTGTTTGGTTTAAATTTGCCCAATCCAAGAAGTGCATTTGCATAAGGTTTGCACTCATTATACTAAAAACTTACAACCTACCACTCACGTTTTATTTATTACCAATATTTCACTGATAAAACTCATTTACATTTTTTTTATAACTTTTAGAGAATTTGCTGATTCTGCCCCTAACCTCAGGGGATTCACATCAACCTTTGAATTTGGTTTTAGAATGCAAAGGAGAAAAGTATTAAAAGCGAAGCTTCTCTATAATTATCTTTACATAAATGTAACAGGATGTCTTTGCAGCGAAGCATCTAGCTAAACGTTGAACCGATATTATTCTCCTTAACAATAGGGAAAGTTTATAACTATTTTATGGGTGGGTAACACCACCCTTCCAAGAGTAAACATGTCTATTATTGTCGTACTTCGTTCAGACAGACATCTCGTTACCTTTATAAAAGGACTAGCGGCTACGCCCCTTGAGGCCTCTAGGGTAACTTAAGGAGGGGAGAGTCGAAATTGATAACCCAATTTCTTATTTCAGATTGTAAAATACAAATTTTTTTTTTTGTTTAAAAAATTGATTTTTTTTTCTTTTAGGGGGGTCGTAATTTTTTTCTAGGGGCGATTTTTCTTGGGAGGATGGTGGTACCCTCCCCCAAAATAGTTATAAACTTTCCTGGGACCTATGAGAAGCTACCCTGTTAAGGAGATTCCGATCGGTTCAGCGTTTAGCAAGATCCTTCAGTACACACAAATAGACAGACAAACAGACAGACAAATAGACATCCTGTTACTTTATTATAAGGATTATTTACAAGGTTGAGTGATTATTGAAAATTATATAACTGTATAAATAAAGTCCAAACAATGGAATTACAATTGTTTTCTTTTTTGAAGAAAAAACAAGGATGGCAGGATCAATAATTAAGAGCGATGATCAACAGTGATCTAAAGGGATAAGACAGTGGCCGATAAATTGAGGTACAACCCAAATGATGATACATAAAATAACCCCTTCTGTAGATTTTAATTAGTAGTTCTGACACTCAACTCATAACCAACAAATCAAAATTCCATAAAAGTTCTTAAAGTTGAGAATCCAACGAATAAGAAAACATTAATATAAAACTTTGATGACTAGTGTAATAAACAGCCCAATGCCCACTCCCTTCCTGGATGCTAAATACCAGCTTTTACCAACAATGAAATGAATTCGGAAAAAAATCACGAAACCTATACGTGTTTTTCAGCTGTCGTTGGGGGGCAACACATCGTAAAATTGACGACCTCTCCATTTGCCCCCCAAATATTATTTCATATTTATTTCGCTTGTTGGTTATACCTGATACCTGGCTAAATACAGACGGGTCCAGCTTGGAAGTGCCTTTGGATTGGAAGGACTGATCGATAAAGTATCAGTCAGACGACAAAAGTTAACAATATAGGGTGACGTCGCTAATATTAAGAAAACATATCAAGAATTTTAAACAAGAATTGCGTATCAATCTATAGTAAAATTATTTTTAAAAGCATGATGCTTAAATTAGAATTATCATGCATTTTGAGATTTAATTATTTCTAATTATCCTAATAAAAATCGAGTTATGTCAATTCTTGAGTTTCTATGATTTCCAGATTATACCTAACTGTTAAAAGAAGGTTCAAATCGGATGGGAAGATTCTATAATGCCTTATTTAAATTTACAGATTTTGATTTAAAATACACAGCCCTTGTCAAATATTTGCAAATTATACAAAATAAAATATTAATATTTATTACAGAGCTCTAAAGGAAAGAGAGAATGGCCAAATAATTCATGTACATCATTAATGTTAATACACAAAATTAACCCTTCTGTAGATTACAATGAGTGGTTGAAACGTATAGACACTTAATTCAATAAACCAACCAATCAAAATTCATTAATTGTCACCAAAGTTGTTAGCCCAACGAATAATAAAACATTGGGGACTTGTGTAATGAACAGCCCATTGTCCCCTCTCTCTCTCTAATTTATTGGCGCTTTCCTAATGTAAGAATTTGTCAGACAAAGGACATAAGTCACCTTCCTTAACCCTTTCAGATCGGGCCCCAATTCCAACCTTAATATATCGGGGGGGGGGGGGGGGGTCATATTGACCCCCCCTCTCTATCTCGGCTCCTGTTACAGTTAGAGACATAAAAATTTTTTCTGGTGGTTCATGTGTATTTTTAGAGAAAATTACTTTTTTCTAGTCATAGCGGTCAGACCGCTCCTTAGCCGCTTTTTAGCGGCCAGCCGCTAAATATTAAAACAGCTGTAGAGCGGTCAATTTTGCAGCTAGGATGACCAAATTTTTGGACGAACTTTCATTTTTCATAACAAAAAAATTACTTTTTCTCATCATCGCCGAAAAACGACAAATAACGGAAACCGCCATTTTCGGTAAAACGGCGGTTGGCGGCGCCAATTAATATTTTTATCTGTTTATTGTTGCTCAAGGATTTACCAAAAAAATTATAGGTCTCTAGCTGTAATAGAAGCCACGATATTCATGATATATGTCTGCAGAAAAAGGCGGGACAAAAATCAGTCATAAAGTCGGTCAGGGAGCGGTCAAACAATCATAACACCACTTTTCTCAGAAGGTCATTGATATCTAAGTATTCACCAAAAAAAATTTAGGTTTCGACCTTATACACAAAAGTCATAATGTAGAAATTAAGATTTATTTAGAATTTTTTTTAAATTTGGTGCCACCTAACCGACTTTGACCGGACGCCACGACCGACACAGACCAGATATCCTTATAAGATCAACTCTTGCCGACGTATAATTACTAAACTTAAAAAGTCATGAAGTCACAACTCTCTATCTTACCTACAAAAAAATGACATTGAAAAAACTAGAGGGGGGGGGGTCAATATGACCCCCCCCCCGATCTGTAAGGGTTAAGTTAGATTTTGTTAGATGAAGGACATAAGTAGCCTTCCTTAGACCAATTTCCAGTGACTTCTGTCCTAATTAGGAATGACTTTGTTTTCTTTCCATGATCCAAGGATTTTTATGTAAGAAAGAATAATCTACAATCCAAAAGAATGTCTTTGTTATGGTGTACGTCGTACACAGTATGTAACCAGGGATCTAAAGGGATAAGACAATGGTCAATAAATTGGTGTATATCCTTAATGTTAATACACAAAACTACCCCTTCTGTAGAAAAAAATTAATAATTGAAACGTTTGAATTCTCAACTTAATGAATCAACCAACTAAAATTCACTGAAGTCCCCAAAGTTACTAAGGGTACGAATAAGAAAACATTATTTTAGAACTTTGGGGACTTGTGTAATAAACAAACAGCCCATTGTCCCCTGTTTCTCTGGTACGTAACATCTTAAATACATTTGAAACAAAGACAATAGTTTGTCATTTTAAACCAACCAATGGTATTTCTCCGGTAGGTTTGACAGAAAGGTTGCCTCTTTTAGCTTTCTCTGGTATATATATAGTACATGTATACTTTATTTCTCCCAGAGACAAGAGGTTTATATATCGGAGGTGGGTTGAAGGGGGGAGGAGAGATGAAAAGAGTGAGGCACAAATAAAAAGAGAGGAACTGCAAAGATGGATGGTTTAGCATAGTTTCAGTCAGTGCTGCCACAGCGTCATGAAAACAGCGTTCCGGCGGCTGGCGAGCGGCGGCAGCAGCGGGTCCGGCGGCAGCAGCGTCAGCAGCGAGACTGACAGCCAGGATTCAGGGCTCGGCCGGTCGCCCCGCCTTTTTTCCACGCCGCGGAGCAAACGAAATGATTTTCTTGACGATGAGTGAGTTCTTATTTTTATTTTCTTTGATATACACACATGTGTACTATATTTAGTCAGGGAGGAAGGGGAAAAGGGCCGTTTATAACACTAGTCCCCAAAGTCTTATTATAACGTTTTCTCATTCGTTGTCTCAACAGCTTTGTGAACTTTTAATAAATTTTGGTTAATTGATTAAGTGTCCAAACGTTTCAACCAATTATTGTGAAGTACAGAAGAGGGAATTTGTGTATCACTATCATCATTATGGATGTACATTATTTTACAGACCTATTGTCTTATCCCTTTAGATCCCTGATATATAGTACATAATATTTATCTAGGATATGGTTTGTGGAAATAATGTAAAATTTTCCCTTAGAAACAAAGATTTTTTATATAACGGTAGAAACAAAATAATGTGATATTTGTAAATGTAATTTTTTAAGTGAAGCATTGGTACATACAATTAGCGTAGGTCCGTTCGTCTGTTTAGGATGTTAGAATCATCTTATTGATTTCAAACTTTGTATGAAGATTCCTTGTTAAAAAGAGTTGCAACTCTATAATCCTTCAAAAATATTAAGTGTTTATTCTTTTATTTATTTTGACATAAATTTTCACAAGAGTCTTACCTAATAAGATTTTGGAAATTTGATTTATAGTATTATTAGGCAGAATTTGATAGCCGAAGCATATCTTTAATAAAGTTTAAAGGCATCCATACGTCGATGAATGACATGTGACATCTATTTAAGCAGTTACTTTATGATTGTCACTGTTCCTTGTCCGAATGATTTGTTGAGCTTCACTTTTAGGTGGTTTTTTATATTTGCTGATTAAACTTTTTTTATTTTTGGATTTTGAAATTTTGATTCTTATGACAAACAGACACAATGGCACAAGCATAAAATCCCCCTAATATCCCTTGGGATTATTTCTAACTAAATTTTGAATTGTCAGGGGTCAGGTGCACGTACCTATGGACTTCCGAGGCTCCTGTGGAAAATTAGTTTCTTGTGCGGATCTGAAAGAAGAAAGAGACAGGTAATACATCCGGAATTATAAACAATGTCTCGCATATTATCAATATTTGATTACTTGAAATTCCACTTACAGTTACATTGAATAAACAAATTGCCCTCAAGTCCCTACAGGCTCCTAAACCCTTGTGGTATGCAGTCTAAACACTGTGTAGGGGCTGACCTAAACCAACTATGATACAATTTAAACAAATCCAAAATGAATTAACTGATTATTTTTATTGTGCCTATAAAAATGACGTCATACTGGCCTGCTATTGGTCATTTAAATTTATATTGGCCTGTCCTTGGTTAATTTGTCTGAGCATTGGCCTATCATTGGTCATTTGTATTGTGTGTCTTCATTTTTATAAAGGCACTATAAAGAGCATCATACATTTGTACAAAATTGAAAAGAGGTATTTTTATTGAACGATCATGACAATATCCATAAAAGCGATGCTCAAAAGAGCACATTAATGCATTTGAGGTGAGATTAACGATACAAGCGTTGGTATATTTAGAACAGTGGCGTGCAGAGGGTTTTGCCAGTCTACAAGGGGGTGTTATTTTAATAAATACATCCCCCTAAATTATCAATCAACTTTCTTAAAGGTCAAAAAGCGTCCTTCGATTAGAAGAACGCAAATTTTTTTCAATAAAACCCCTAGATTTAAGATGGGTACGTAATGCTTTTGTACCTGAAAATCACCCTAGGATATTTTAAAGGGGGTTTATCTTGTGGGTCCAGATAATCGTCAAAAGGGTGTTTGGGGGGTTAAATGCACGCCTCTGCTTTAAACTATCAAAAAATTATCAATAAGGCCATAAAACATGTTGTATTCAATTGTCTAATAGCTGTCTGAGTTGTTATCAACAAAGAAAAATAAACAATTTAAAAAGAATTAGGTTTTTTCACTGATAAACTTAAGACGAATGTTAAAAAAATAGCGTTAGATTTGGAAGTAAGTAGTCTTGTTTTAATTATAAATGTTTATTGGCTCCGCTTTACTGCAGTAGTATTCTTTTATCTGTTTTTCTTTCAGATAAATAAACAAAGGATATCTAGGTTTACCCTGCGGGGCCACATTCTCTTTCCTCAAATACAAACATTTTATAACATTTCATCTCGGGCAAGATCAGGATTAAAAGATTAAGAAAGTGTAAATTAATCAGAACCCTTTCTTTTCCCAAATATACAAGCTGCCAAATGCAGAAAATTACCCTAAAGAAACCTGCAACACCGTGTCATAACTAAAGACGCTAAAAATGGTTCCTACTGCTGCTATGTCAGGTGTGCGATATTAATATTTAAGGTAGGGCGAATGCCTTGGCCCAAAACAGGCGCACACATCATCATGGAAAGATAAAACTTCAGACAATCAAAGAGTTGTCTGATGGGTGTTACTTACCCTTATACCCCAGGTGTTTTGACAGAAATGGAGAGATTTGGCTGCCCTTTTTTATCCTGGGTTGTTGGCACCCTGAAAAATTGGTGGAAATAACAATAACCTCTCGATGTCCTCTCTCCTATCAATCGAACCCTCTCTTATACCAAATATTTTCTATCTACCGAAGGTAGAATTTTCCAACATTATAGTCTTATGTAAGAGAAAGGATTTTACAAAGGATTAAATTATCCCACAGATACCTTAAGCTTGCCTACAAATTGTATAAAAATCAGCCAATGGTCTTTGAGATTTTAATGGACACCCACATACAGTCATCCAGTTACTTTGTTTATATAGGCCAGTATACAATATACATTTTACCATTTCATTGGTCAATATAAAGGGTGTTAAAAAAATAACCGATCGCTCACAATTTGAACCACCATAAGTACTTCAAATCTTGGAGATAGACCCCATAATGTTTAGAGTTTTTAATGGGGCATGTAAAGACCTTTCTTTAGACACCTTAACAAGGTTTCTAACTCAATCTATGCCAATTTGACATAAAAAAGACTTTCCCATCCAACTTTGAGGCATGACGGCTCTGTCTATTCCTAGTTCTTGATGATTGCCAGGTCTTTCTTTTTGATGCCAAATTGGCTAAGATTGTGTTAGAAACCTTGTGTCTAAAGAAAGGTCTTTACATGCCCCATCAAAAACTTCAAACATTATGGAGTCTATCTACAAGATTTTAAGTACTTATGGTGGTTCAAATTTGTAATAAAAATGCACTTTCGGCGTAGGGCAAATTTCCCTGCAAGGGCTAGGTCTTAATCTCTAGGGCTCTGGAAGGGTGAGTAGATTCAAAATTCAATATTGTTTTCTCATTGTCATTGCTTGGGCATGAATTGTATTATTTTTTAATAGTTTTGGACCAAAACTGTAAGGTTTCTATTGAAAAAAGTGAAGCGATTGGTTTTTATTTTATTTTAACACCCTTTATATATGTATACTGGCCATTGGTCATTTGTATTGTATTGTATGTCGTCATTTTTTATATGCACTATAAGCTGCTTCCATGTATATAACTATATGTATTTATGTATTTGTTTTAGTAAATTTTTACGAGGTTCTAGCCGGCGAAGCCATAGCGGCTACAGAGAATGTAAACAAGAATTTCCCCTACAAATTCCATGGTTCCATGTAAGTTTTTGTTTATGTTTGAAGCTTTTCTACAATTAAGGGTCAGTTCGTCGGTTGATATGTGATGTTCTCGGCATCTATTTAAAATATATAAATCTGATTTTTTTTTGTAAAGATTCATTTGACCTATGCGCATCCAGTCAGTACATTATTTTTTGTGCAACAAAAGATATATATATGTGCTCCGCTACTTATGGATGCTGTAATCCTTGTTTAATCTTATTTTCCCTAACAATCTAAAAATGTTACATATTTGTGACACAATACAATCTGTCCCGATTTTGTATTACTTTTGCGGAACATGATTGCAGTTACGTCATATTTTTCTTTCCCGAAAAAGGGAAGGGGGAAAGAAAAAAAAGGAAAGGGGGGAAGAAAAAAGAGATGGGAGAAAAGGGGGTTTACCCCATCTCTTTTGAAGAGATTTTCTTCCCCCCTTCCCTTTTTCGGGAAAGAAAAATATGACGTAACTGCAATCATGTTCCGCAAAAGTAATACAAAATCGGGACAGATTGTATTGTGTCCATATTTGTAAATAACTTTTTATAAATTGAACAAATGTGACATAATTCACTAGTGACAAAATTATGATAATATAATATTTTCATTCTGGCTTCGAGACCGATTAATATCCGATGGATTAATATCCGATGGATTAGAACCGTAGTGATAAATCATTTATAGCATCGTATAACAGACAATTTTCTACCAATATAAAAAAAAATCGGGCTTACGGTGCCTTGGAGCTAACAAAATTTGTTTTATTGTTATAATTTTAGTTTAAATATCCGCGGAAAGCTTCTATAATACGATGCGATATATAACTATTATTTATTTATGCACAAAATATTTTCTAACATATTACATTTTATGTTTTAGATTATGCAAAAATTTAGAAAAAGAATATGTCTAAACAGCCCAAATTACCATTAGATGATTTAATTTAATAATTAATATTGTTATAAGATGCGCGACTTAGACATTTAACTCGTGTTTTGATCGCTATCTTATAAGCTCCGCCCATTATTACCTTCATCTGAACGTAATCCGTTTCACCTTTCAAAAGCTCACCACCCCTCTCCCCCCTATTTCTCTCTCGTAGTGTGTTTGACCGGAATTCAACCACTAGCCTATTACGAGATGACCGCGCCAAAATAGGCATCAAATTCCAAGCATTCTAATTGCGCAGATACTCTATGATTATTGATAAAATTATAAATCGGCACGACCTCCTTTACTCGACTATTACAAAAACACATAAAAAAAAATTATATTTTATTCTATACATTTTTAAAAGCGAAGCTTTTCTATAATTAGGGTCGGTCCGTACGTCCGTCACAGAGAGATAGCTTTTTTCGTTAATTTAGGCATGTTAGAATTGTCCTATCGATTTCAAATTTTGAATGGTGATTCCTGTAGTAGTTAGGTACGATTTACAAAGTGTAGCAACTCTATAATCATTACAAGAATGTCCGTACGTCCAATCTAAACATGTTGGTTTTTTTTTTTACTTTTTTAACAACAAATTTGATCTAATTATCCGATTGATCTGATTTTTGGTATGTTGATTCCTGGGACAACAAAGTATGATGTTATAAGCGAAGCAACTCTATAATCAAGTCCTATAAATGTAAGAATGTCCATAAACATTATCCTGTATCAAGCTGTTTTTCAACAAATTTAGTTACAATTTTGCTTTGACTCTTATACATTTATATTCTGATTATTCAGTTCTCACACTTTATAAGTGTTAATGTCCGTTTGTTCTACCGTTTTAGTGCTTCGCTTTTATGGATGTTGTCATCCTTGTTTTATTTTCCATCTGCACGTTTAAAAATTAATTAGATGCATAACAATTACTTTAGCTTTATTTAATCTCAACGCTTTGAACACAGTAATAGTATCTGACTGATTATGACGTAACAAATAAAATTAGCCAATGAGAGGCCACTATAAATTTTACCATTGGTCAATAACGGCCTCTCATTGGCTAATTTTTTTTTTTACGTCATAATCAGTCAGACACTATTACTGTGTTCCAACGCTTTTCATGGACGAACATCATTGCCCTTAAATTTAAAAACATTATAGACTAAAACCATTCCGGACCTATATAAATCTTCCATAAAATGGAAACTCAATCGGTTCTGTAGTTTACGAAATCTTAACCCCAAGCAAACCAAAAATTAGTTGATGATAGGATAGAAGATTTAATGGCTAACTTATTGTAAAAAAAGATTTCATGAAATAATTTTATTTGAATTTATTGCATAACCTATTTCCTGAAAGTTGCTTAATTCAACCACCATTTTGATGGCCACGCATGAGCTCCGCCCATTTTCTTCACCTAACCCTAATTCAACCCCTACCAATTTCCCCTTTCAGGAAGAAAATCCGTACCTCCCCTTTTTGCCCAGGTACGGGTGACCGGAACTTAACCAACTCGTGCGCGAACCGCGCCAATATTCGGCCACCAGCCAGAAATATGCATTAGTTTATTTTTAAACTTTGTTGAATCAACATCTTACACTCTAGCTACAATATCCACAGCCATCATGTGTCTTGCTGAAGAAAACCCTGCCGCTGAGTTTAACATTCAGAAGCCTGAGAATTCCATGTTTACATTCTGTGATTATTCCATTGGCTCCTACGACTGTTCCTCCGTGAATTCAACACCGGAGAATCTAACTGACCTGGATGATCCAGATAGCGAGGGAAGTTTCCTTGTGAACGAGAATGAAGCTCTCCTGTCAAGCACACCGAGAATAAAAATATACGGGAGCAACAATTACCATGATTTTGTAATGCGCAGTATGCCTATGTCTCCTATTTTGCCCCATGATGCAACCATCATCTCAAAAAGCCCTGTTTGTGACGGCTACTGGACACAAGAAGAAAATACCTTGAACGGAACTGATGATATTCTTGCTGATACAGTTATTAAAGTTACTGACTACTACAGTTTCTTCTCAGTCTCGTCACCAACACCATTCACTTCTAATAACTCTTTGGGATCCTCAGCATCAAATATGCCGTCATCGTCAGTTTTATCCTTTAAGTTACCATCCACTGATGTCACTTTTGAGCTTGATTGGGAACAAATTAGTGCAAAGAGACGCTGTGTTAGAAAATTATTTTGATTTATATCCAAACTTTTTATATTGCCATCTATATCATATTTTTTTTGTTTACTGTGATTAATTCTGTGTCATTATATTGTAAATATAGATTTATTTAACATGAAAGAAAGCTTAGTTTATTATTTTATAAAGGTTTAGTTAGTTAAGAAAAACTTAATTTTGCAGTGTTGGTTGCGCAATTTTTAAATTGAGTCGAAAAGAATTTGAAATTGTTTATATGTTTACTTTTGATTAGTATGGGATTAAGTGACTTAGGTAATTACAAACTCAATTTCCGGTTATAGTTATGAAAACCCCATTTTATAACTATAAATCCAGTAGATATTAATCGGTTTCAAAGCCATACTGTGGAAAACAAATTTTTATTTAGAATGAGCTAAGCAGAGAAGAAGCCGGAGGAGCTCTGCTCAAGTATGGCCAAGTTGATGGGTAAATATTATATTTAGCATTCCAGATGACATTTTAACTAAAGTATGTCCTTCTTTATGGTTTAATTATCAGTCACATACGGGTAATTTGCTATTTCAAATTAGTGAAATGACTTGTTTGATCTTCTTGTTATATAGAGGCCTTCCGAGGCACGTGAAGGGGGCTGGGTAGGGAGTTGACCCACCACACTTTTAGTCTAAAAAGAAAGAAAAAGTAGTGGGAGGATTTTTCGAGGGGCGATTTTTCTTGGGAGGGTTGTGGTACCCTACACAAAAATAGTTATAAATCTTCCCAGGACCTATAAGAAGCTACACTGTAAAGGAGAACCATATCGGTTCAGAGGTTAGCGAGATCCCTCGTTACACACACATAGACAGAAAAACACAGACACAGATCCTGTTCCTTTCATTTAAGAATTGTATAAAAGCAGGTACCAGGATTCTGGAAAACTAAAATAGAAGAAACATTTCTTCCAATACACGTCTCTTTCCATATACACTTCCCTTCAGTTACACCACAAAACCAGTGTTATCCCAATATTATTCAAACAAAAAATCCATCTTTTCGGCGTCTATATTGCATTCAGACATAATTTTTTAGCAACGTTTCTATCAATCAATCAATGACTTACTATATCAATCAGAAAATGTAAACTGTTGAAATTCAGAGATCTAAAGGTAAATTGATGTATATCCCCAATGATGACACACAATATTACCCCTTCTGTAGATTATAAGAAGTGCTTGATACGTTTGTATACTCAACTTAACAAAACAACCAATGAAAATCATTGAAAGTCCCCAAAATTGTTAAGCCGACAAAGAAGAAAACGTTATTATAAAACTTCCGGGACTAGTGTAATAAACAGCTTAATGTCCCCTCCCTCACTGATTGATATGAGATATCATGTAAAATCATATAAAAAAGTTGACTTATTCTTAATATTTAGGAGTTTTCTTGTCCGTCCATGTGGAAAGCTGGCAGGGGTATGTGTCCTGTCCTACCTATATTCAAACAGGGTTTACCACACCAAAATTCATATGGTGAGTACATTTTTATTTCACATGGCAGGTGTTCTACCAAGGTGTGATATGACTTTATCGTTAGTGTGAGTTGCACTTAAACAACCGTTTTGGCGCTTTCACAAAAGTGCCTGTTGAGCAATGATACCACCAACCTTTCCACCCCTCCACCCCAAAAATATAATTTAAGCTATTGAAGGTTGAATCATAATATCCACCTCAAGTGCCCTAGAGGCATCAAGGGGGCGTAGACGCTAGTTATAAATAAAGAAGTATAGTGTAAAAGTAGATTATACAAATTTTGCAAATAAATATTATTTTCTAGTACACAGAATATGATTTGAAGCTGTTCTCTTTGGATGATGGGAAGACAAAGTTCATGGACTTGATACAGCTTATTCATTTCTACCAAGAAAATAAGGTAAAATGGATATATACGTACGTGGATATTATGAGAGATTCTTGCATACCCTGATAAAATGTTGCTTCTAGCAGGCAATTATACCTATACCCCCCCCCCCCTCCTACTCTTATGACATTACCCTATGCACTCCCCTGACCATGATTGACCAATATCTATGAACTATACTTGGAACCTAAAAAGAAGACAATAATTGTACTTCCATTGCTTTCAACAACCTAAGAAAAACTTGGTTTACTTGCAAATTTTCTGCACACATTATTTTTGTGCTGCGCTCCTAGAGGCCCTCCTAGAGCGCTTGAGGGTGTGGGGGGTGGGAAAGGGGTTGTCCCCAACCCTAACATTCAATTTTAGTTTTTTAAAGAAAAATTAAACAAGAAAACTTGGGAATAGTCCCTTTCGTAACATCGCCCCATAAGGGGCGATTCGTCGTATTTTTAAAATGGCTTTTTCTAGGTTATTTTAGGTTAGATTAGGATATATTGGGTTAGGTGATTGCCCCACAGGGTTAGGTAATTGATCCCGCAGGGTTAGAGCCCCCCGCAGGGGCTAGAAATAGGAGAAAAGCTACTGTGAAAAATACGAAGAATCGTCACATAAAGTGCGATGTTACGAAAGGGACCATACCCGAAAATTTTGGGCTGGGAGATTTTTTCTAGGGGCGTTTTATCTTCCCCCTAACTAGTTATAAACTTTCCTAGAAGCTACACTGTAAGGGGGAACACTATCGGTAGTGCGGTTATCAAAATCCTTTATTATAGACTTTTAAGGATAGGACGGAATGGCTAGGTTTGGTGATTAAAATAAAACTTAAATATTTTCAAATCTCATTATTTCTTTCAGGGGTCCCTGATGACAAAATTAACTCATTACCTGGAACGTAACCAGCCAGTGGCAGCCGGCAACCCTAACACACAAGACAATCAACAATCAGCACAGCTGGCAGCTGGTGCAACAGCTGCTGCTGCAGCAGGAGGGGGACAGCACAAACATAAAACACAGCAATTTCTTTCACCCGATATTTCCATAAAGCCTGACCATAATCCAGAGGAATAATTATTTAAGAATTGACAAAACAAATTTGACGGATTTTGTTCTAAATTTCTATATTGATTTGTTTTCAGCAAACAAGTTGACAAAATCCATAAATGTGGATCAGAAATTCTCCTATCCTTCAGCTTATTGGTTTTTAATTAATGTCAGATTTGGAAAATTTATAAATTGGGGAGGTGGCTTCGGATGGTCCACTTTTGAGCAAAAGATTCTACCTAAAAGACTAAGTCTTTTTTATTTTCTTTTTAATAAACTAGAAATTCATTTCATATTTTGAACAAATTTAAGTTACTGTAATTTTTAAAAAAATATTAAAATATTTTTAGGTGCCAAGCAAATTCTATATATTATATAGTTAGGTAAAGGATTTTTAATTTATTTTTCTATTAACAAAAAAATGAGATTTCTATTTGATATTAGACTAAAATTTAATATTTGTGATATGATATTTAAACTAGGATATTTAATTTTAAACAAGGATGACAACATCCGTAAGTAGCGAAGCTTAAAAATTATGAATGGATATTGGATATCCTGAAAAAATGAACTTGGATAAATTCATAAAAAAATAAACTAAAAAAATTCACAAAACCTTGTAAGATTTATACGTGAAAATCTAGAAATCGATCTAGCACCTCAACTAATAAGCAAATCTTAATGAAACTTTGTTGGGATATGTAAATTGTTAATTTATTTAATCCCTTAAAATATCAGCCGTCTCTCTTGAATAGGAGTAAAGAAAATCACGAATACTTAAAAATCTAGGAATCGAACTAGCACCCCAACCATTAAGCAAATTTCAACAAAACTTAATAAAAGTATGCAAAAAATTCAGGTTTACAATCCCTAAAAATTTCAGCCGTTTAATTTGAAGGAGTTGAGAAAATCATGAAAACTTAAAAATGTAGGAATCGATCTAGCACCCCAATAAATTGACGAATCTTAATGAACATATTTAACATATTTAATCCCTGAAAATTTCAGCTTTCTATCTTTTATAGGAGCCGAGAAAATCACGTTTCCCCCACTTCGTGATTGACGGACTAACGGACGAACATTTCGAATTATAGAGTAGCTTCGCTACTAAAAATGTCAAAAAAATCTAGAATTTCAAATTTAATTTAAAAGTAATGTTGATTAATGTGAAAAAAAATTTGACCAATCTCATTTCTACCTTAATATTTTTATCATGCTTTTATACTATCTTAACAATATATAATATAAATGTAGCCTATATATGTACAATATATTAATTGAATATTTGAATTTGGTCGGAGACACTCTGTATTATTTCATTATTAGTTTTGATGATAGGTTAATTCACGTACCAAATAAAACATATTTTGCACTTATGGGTTTTACAAATATTTGCAAGAAAGTTTATTTTTATAACATGAAAATCTTTTAAAACCAAATATAATTCTCAGAAACAGTATTTTAGTGTTTTTTCCCTTGTACGGTTAAAACTTATTTTTGGTCTACTGGGTATCTGTCACCTAAGTTTTAAGCATTATATTGTGAGATACGGTGTATTTTCGATCATATATCCATACACAGGGTGTCCTAGAAAAAAAACGCTTTCTCCAGTTTTGTAAGACATGCAAACATGAAATAGATATATGAAAGATAAATAATGAAAGATATAATTTTTTTTAAATATTTGAAGTTTTTTAATTTCATCTACATCCAAAATCATACAATACATATTTTACAAAATTGGAGGGAAAAAAGTTTTCCTGGGACACCTTGTATTCTCTTAAAGATATTGGTGTGTAGTTTTAGCTATTAGAATATCCATCATAGGAATGTTGTACTTGAAGAATAACTATTTTACCTTTAACTTTTAAAAATTATTGGAGAAGCTTTTTTTTAGTGCATATAAAAATGACGTCATACTGGCCTACCATTGGTCAATTAAAATGTATACTTGCCTGCCATTGGTAAATTGGTCTCTCTATAGGTCTATTATTGATCATTTATATCGTATGACATCATCTTTATAGGAACTATAAAGAGCTTCAATAATGGAGGCAAAGTAATGATTCTTCGGGTGCAATATACCTTCCTGTATAAGAATTGGTGTGTATACATTTCAACACAAGTATCATATTTTCAAACAAAATAATCGCAAATTATCACAGTATCACAAACCAGGGAGGAAGGGAATATAGGGCTCTTTAATACTCCAGTCCCCAAAGCTTTAAAATAACGTTTTAGTATTTGTTGGCTTAAAACCATGGGGACTTTCTGAATTGTGATTGGTTGGTTTATTAATTTTAGTGTCCAACCACTAATTGTTATCTACAGGAGGGGTAAATTTGTGTATCATCATTGATGATATACAATGTACATCAATTTATCGGCCATTGTCTCATCCCTTTAGATCCCTGATCACAAACTGTCTCTTGTAGATTCTATGCGGATGGGATACAATATGCGGAAATGGATACACACCACAAGAATTGTATTTCAAGTATGGCTTCGAAACCGATTAATATCTGGTGGATTAGAACCGGGTTTTAGTCATACTAAAACTTACATAAAGCATCGTATTACAGACAATTTTAAAGAATTCTAAAATAAAAATATTAATATTAATACCGGTTTTGTTAGCCTGGGCCTTCGGAACCTTGGATCTAACAAAACCCGTTTTAAACTTTTAATATCAGCGGGAAATTGTCTATAATACGATGCGATAAATAATTATAATATTAACAAACTTATATACATAATATGTCATATATACCCTAAATATGCCCTAAAATATTATAATTAATCATATATTAATGTTAAAATTTAATGAGAAAGTTACATAATTTTAGAAATAATGATTTCAATGAAATTTATATATTAACAAATAATCTCTTAATAAAGAGTTGTGGCTACGAAACCAACTTTATAACACCAGAACCTAAGATTCATGTGGCATTTATATTTTAAAAGGCCCATTCCTTTCATTCATTGTAAGTTAGACAAAAAATGGGCACCACTTAAAAAGACTATCCCTCCCCCAAGACAATAAAAAAGATTATATATTTTTTGTCAATTTGTAAATCTTAGTCATCTTATATCAATTTGTAGCTGTAGACCAAAAAAATACTACTTTATTGGCCTTTTTGGTTATTCTAAAATTGTAATTGGTTTTCCATTCTTGCTTCGAAGCCGTATAATATCCGCTGGATTAGAACCGGTTCTGAGCCATACTGAAAAATCAAATATAATATCTTCTTGTAGACAATTTTTTACAAAAAAAAATGAATTTTCATGTTATTATCCGCAATAAAGCTGTCAATTATACGATGCGATGAATAACTATTCAAAAAATCAACAGGGAGGAAATGGGAATCTACAATAATAAAGTTTTTTCGCAGCCCCAACTGAATAATAAAATATAAGAATATAAACTGTACAATGTATAATATATTTACAAACTATATATGCAATAAATTTACATGTCTCAAAATATTAAATTCAAAATGTTTTAAAAGCGAAGTGTTTCTATAATTTGGGTCGGTCCGTCCGTCTGGAACGAATAGCTTATTTCGTTAATTTAGGCGTGTTAGAATTGTCATATCAATTTCAAACTTTGCATAGCGATTCCTGTAGTGTAGTTACCAGAATGTACATACGTCCATTTTAAGCATGATGATTTTTAACTTTGTTTAACAACAAATTTTTATGTGATTTAATTATCTGAATGATCTTATTTTTGGAATATTGATTCCTAGGACAACAAAGTACAATGTTATAAGCGAAGCAATTTATTAATCAAGACCTAAAATCCTGAATTTAAGCATTTTTTCAACAAATTTACTAACAATTTTGTTTCGACTGTTATACATTTATTTTCTGATTATTCAGTTATGACACTCTACAAGTGATAACGTTCGTTTGTCCTTCCATTTCAGAGCTTCGCTTTTATGGATATCCTTGTTTTAATAGTTCTTTTAGTTGAAAAAACATGTTGTATAAAGCTTCGATGCCCTTACTGTATTCTCAGTTCATATGCTTATAGTTTAAAATCCATAGGAATATTTTATCAGACCCAAGTTTAATGTAAAGTCAATCCGTAGAGCTGTACGAATGAATTTATCATCACTTGAATCTTACACCAGATTCATGTTTTATATTAAAGTGAAACTTGCAGCAGGCTAAAATAACGATACCCTCCCTCCATCCCATTTACCCGATTCCCTCCCTTCCTACTGGATGAACGAACTGACCGATAAATGACAGGGGAAATAGAACCCTAAATTGACGTCATAACTCCTTCTCAAAAACATAAAAAACATTAACATTTAAAAAGTCGTCTTTCACAAAGGAAAATATAAATTTTAATGATAACAAAAATGTTTATAGGATACGTGGTGGATAGATTGACAAGGAAAAATTTGTTGTCAATTTAGCTTCCTAATATGGATCTTATTTATTAGTCTGTTCGTTCATCCAGTATATATAAAGGTAGTGGATGGGGTAAAGGAATTCGATGGGGAGTATTTAGTGTTATTTTAGCCAGCTGCGAGCATCACTTTATCAGAGTACATAAAAATCTTGTTGCAACATCAAAGTAATAAAACTATAAAACTATTTTTTAGTACAGAACTTGGTTTCATTTGGTATTATTCCTTAAAACTACAACTCCCCTCCGTCCATGGTTCTGCTAGGTAGGTCAAACCTTTCTAGGTTATGCTGGACTAAAATAGCCTAAACCATATCCCAACCTAACCTAACCTATTCTATCATGTGTATCTGCGTTGATGCCTAGTTTGAAACTAATAGGACATTACTAACACGCCTAAATTAACTATCTGAAATATGGACGGACAGACCAATTCGTAATTTAAAATGATTTCATTTTTATAATAACGTTTTCTTATTCGCTGGCTTAACAACTTTGGGGGCTTAATTAGATTTTGATTGGGTGTTTCATTAAGTTGAGTGTCACGACGTTTCAACCACTAATTTTAATCTACAAAATGGGTAATTTTGTGTATCATCATTGGGGATGTACATCAATTTATCCAATGATATCCCCAATGAAGTTGCACAATTTTACCCCTTCTGTTCATAAAAGTCCCCAACGTTGTTAAGCCAACTAATAAGAAAACGTTATTTTAAAACTTTGCGGACAAGTATAATAAACAGCCCAATGTCTCCTCTCTCCTTGAATATTCTGTTGTATGATTTAGAAAGCAAGGTAGATATAGCTAAGTATACCAACCAATGTAATTGTAAGTAAAATCCTAATATAAAGGTAGTTGATTTCTATAATATACTAAATAACTAAAAGAAAGCAACTTTATAAACCAAAAACATTACAATGTTAAATCAATTTTTACATGAATTATTTTCTTCAAATAATGTATAATATTTCAAAGAATTTATTTCGCTTTTTTACTTTTTGTTTCTTTTATTTAGTGTACTAAAATTACATTATGTTTATATTGATAATGTTTTAATTACTAAAAAATTAGTATTAATATTGTAATTCATTTATAGAAAAAATCTATTTAACTGTAGATCCTAAATTTTCCGAATCATCAAAATTAAGCATAACATTAATTTTCTTTTAAGTTATATGTTATTACATTGATTCTTTTTTAAATATATCACAAATAGTATTCTATGATATCTCTAAAGCATTTGATAAAAGAGTTCAATTTCAAATGGTAAATGGCTAGATTGAAGTTGAAAAACTTTATGCAAATTTTTAGACTAATAAGTTGTTAGGGGATTCTTCATAAATTTTATTTGCAATAATTATTACTAGCGGCTTCGCTCATAGGGGCTCTCATGGGAGGGTGATGGTACCATCCCCTAAAATAGTTATGAACCTTACCAAGACTTTTGAGAAGCTATATTGTAAAGGAGAACCATATTGGTTCAGCGGTTAGCGAGATACTTTCTGCACTTTATTGGTCTAAATATACCAATTTATCAAACTACCCTGTCAAAATTGTTAGCATTATATCAGTTGTAATTTTAATTGTTTTATATCCACTTTATGGCTTTAACAATATCGGTATAATGACAATCTAATAACTATATATTTACGTTGACATAATTTTTTACTGGGATATTAAAACAAATATGTCAAAATACCCAGGGCTCTATAGGGATAAGACAGTGGCCGATGAATTGATGTACATCTCCAAAATTACCCCTTTTGTAGATTACAATTAGTGGTTGTTGAAACGTTTTGTCACTCAACTAAATGAACCAACCAATCAAAATTCTATAAATTCCCCAAGGTTGTTAAGCCAATGAATAAGAAAATATTATTATAAGACTTTAGGGGCTAGTGTAATAGTCAGCCCAATATCCTCTCCCTCCCTGCAATATACCTTAAAATTGACAGATAACTTTCTTTTTAGTGACAATGTTGGGGGAGGATGTGATCCAGGGAGTTGACATTGAGGAGGTTGTCAACTATATTGTTCCTGTCCTCCAGAGGAGGGAGGGAGAGCTCACTATACAGAATCAAACTGACCTCCCTCAGCTCAGCCTCACACAACCTGTCCTGCAAAGCTTAATACAGGTAAGGAGATTAGTTGCTGAATTCCCACTTAATTTTGAGAAAAAAAATTGAATCAAGGTGTAGTTGTTGACAATAAACAGTAAATTTTTTATATATATAGGGCCGGGTATCTTTAAAGAATGTAGTCTATCTTGAATAGTAGCCAAGAAAATCACAGTTCTCCTACAGTATGACGCACGAAACAAACTAAACACTATAATATTTAGGATCACGGGGGTATGCTACAATCCAGGCTTATCAATATCCTCAAAAACAGAATAAGGTAACTATTTATTATTTCTTTATTGAAAAAAAATTTATGCAGCTTCCTAAAAAAAAATTTTTAAAGCAATATAGTAGTAGAAGAATCTATAAAAGTAATTTAAGAGGTCTATTTATTTTAGCCGCCAACAGCTTTTAAAATAGACATACAAAATTTCTTTAAAGGAAGAAATATTTTGGTGGTTTTATAATCCTTCAAATAGCCTTTTGCTACAAACCTTCCCATTTTTGCTTATTTCAGTGTAGGGTAGGGTCCCCGCATGTATATCAATCCCTAGCGATACTGCCCCACAGGTTTATACTCCCCGCCCGCAGACGCTAAAAATATATATTTTTCTTAAAACAAAAGTGTTAGGGGGGTGGATGGTCCAAGCATAAGAGTAAAACAATAGAGGGGAAAAGGGTTAAACAACTGTTTGTCCCCACCCTAAGGATCTGTGCCGACTTTCAATTTGGTCTTTTTGAATATTTACCAATAGCGTCAGAAATATTAATACCGCCGAGTCACTACAAAAGAGCAGAAAGCTCCCAGAAGGAGGATCCAGGTTTTCTGGTTATACATCTATATTTAAAGATTTATTGTCCAAACTTAAGATTGAGTAAAAGATTTCATTTTCATTTTATTTGAAAAGAGAGAGGATGCAGCTCTTACTCGAAGAGGAGCTTCAGAACATAGACAAGGAAACAGAACTGACACCTGACAAAGTGCAGAGCCTCGTACCTGTCATCCTACAGAATCTGGTGCGCTCCAACCAGTGGAAAAGCCTGGTTAATTCAACAAAATCAGAGGTTTCATATTTTTTTACTTTGCCTCTAAAGGATTGGGAAATGACAATAAACTAAAAGCAAAGAGAATCGTGAGAAAAACTTGATCAAATTTTAGGATTTTTTTTCTGCAGTATAGAATGAATGCCTGCTTGTTACTAAAATGCAATGTCGAATATACCCCCCCCCCCTCCTTCTTATCCAAATTTGTAATCCTAAAAAAATTAAAGATAGGACGTCCTAGAGTATGAAGGCAAATCCTTGAATATAAATGGTTAAAGAAATTATACTTTTCCATTAGAATGTATCCTTATTTCAGGTGAGCGCAGCAGCTGAGCAGGCCGCACAGAACATGCGGACCAGCGGAAGCAGCGGCGGAAAGAGAGGTCTGTCACGTGGGGACAGTCTGGCCTCAACATGGAACCAATCCAACTTTCTGTTGATGCAGGATGAACAGACCATTGCCATGATTAACCAAATTAACGGCAACGAGGGGGAACAGGTACAAAATTTTGGAAGAAGCTTATAGTGCTTAAATAAAAAATGACTTCAAACAATACAAATGACCAACGAAAGACCACTATGCATTTTACCATTGGTCAATTACAATGTATTCTGACCTATCACTGGTCATTTGTATTGTATGACATCATTTTTTATAGGCACTACAAAGAGCTTCGAAAAAAAATTGCATTTTTTAGGAACCTTTCTCTTTTAACTTTCTTTTTCTAAATAATACCTATTAAACCTAGAAGAATTTTTTGACATAGAATTGACATAAAAAGTGTAAAAAGAGTGTAAGTGCCCAAGATTATATACAAAACAACACTACTGCTAAATTATCGAATAAAAAAATGTCTCTACTCAAACAACTAATGAAGGCGCCCCTAGCATCAAGGATATATTTGTTATAAGAGCAATGAAGAGAGCAGAAAAAAAAGCCCTAAACCATCTAAAGTCTTGAATCTAAATGTATCAGTTAAGCGAGATCTTAACTGACAAACAAAAAAACTTACTACTATATACAAAAGGATGCAAAATACGGTTGTTCCTATGGATTTTATGTAATCAAAATTTCTAAATTCAGGCGCGCACCAAAGCCTTGAAAAGTTTGTTGCAGACCCAACTGACAGACCTGATAGTTGGGGACAATTGGCAAAATTTGAAGCTGGCACTTAGAAAATGTTTGTCCCTCAACTGCCATCAAACTATCAAATTAACTTTAAAAGTGCACTCTAGGTGATTTTTTAAGCGAAGCTTTTCTATAATTAAGGTAGGTCTGTCCGTCCGTCACGGACAGTTAGCTCCTTTTCGTGAATTTAAACAGGTTATAATTGTCCTAACGATTCCAAATTTTGCAAAGTGATTCCTGTAAAAGTTAGGTACGATTTAGAAGGAGTGGCAACTCTATAATCATTACAAAAATGTAAACATGTTGATTTTTAACTTCTTTAGAAACAAAATTTTAAGGGATATAATTATACGATTGATATGATTTTTGGAATACTGTTTATAAACTTTATCCTTATCTAAGCAGTAATTCAACAAATTTACTTACAATTTTGTTTCAGACATTTTATAAATTCATGTTCTGATTATTCATTTCTGACCTTCTACGATTGTTTATGTTCGTTTATTCTACAGTATCAGAGCTTTGCCTTTATAAATGTTGTCATCCTCGTTTTGACAAAACTTTAAGACTTTAAAGTTCTTATGAATGTTATTTTGCTACAAATATTATGTAAACAAGGATGACAATGTCCATATGTAAACAAAAAAAATAATAAGAATAGCCAAATAAAGAGAGTTAAAGAGCATTGTTCACAGAATCTTCAATATGATTTATAGACGCTAATGGCATAAAGATAAAACCATTTAATATAATTTTTCTATGAAAGCAATTCTAAAATTCCAAATACCTTCATGGACTTCAAAAACGGACTGACATACAAAGTAAAAGTTAAGGTGGATGTTCATCAGTCATTGAATTTTTCGGATGAAGTTTTGAAGTCAATCTAAAGTATACTAGTGGCAATGCCTCTAGCATATAGGGGATTAGTTTTCGATGGATGAAAATTAAGTTGAATTAAAAATGAATTATCCCAATATATATTAAGAGGAACAAAAGTATTGGCTAATTTAACCCACTGACCCTTGTCATATGAGATATTTATGAATGATTTCTGACAGGGGTGAAGTGGGTCAAATCAAGCAATACTTTTGTTCCTTTAAACATATTGTATATGTATATTAAGGATGTTAGTATCAGCCTCCTACATGACAGTAAAAGAGTCCTATCTACAGTTAGTGGATACAGTACTCTCGTGGTATAAGGCACAGTATCTTTAAAGACAGTATATAGCTATATAAAGCTTAGCCTTACTCACTCTGTATGTCAGTATTGTCTATATTGCATAATTTTAATTGATCATTTCTATTTACTTTATGGAAGAAAAATGAAGATTTTTAGGTATTATAGTTTATAATACTTTTTCTTTTAAGTAGGTAAGCTAATTTATAATTCGAAATGTCCGTCTAAAACGTATATTCTTGGCTGTTTTTGAAGATATGTATGTTTATATGAAGATTCTCTGTGTCAATGAAAATTGAGTGTATAACTTACTTTGTCCGTCAGTCTGTCGATTATGCATAAAAAGACATTACAGATATTTGTTATCAATAATTTTTTTCACAAAGGTTTCGTGATTCTATGAATTATTGCATATTTATCAAATGAACATCTAAAATTCATTTTGTCTGTTTTTCCTTCCATGAATTTTTGGTGCTTCGCTACTTATGGATGTTGTCATCCTTGTTTATATTACTGTCTGTAAAGTTACTGTATTATAAGGATTCCAAGCTGTCTCAATATCTCAACACTCAACAAATAGACCAGAATATTTTACTACACCAAAGGAACAAAAACATTGATTTTTTTCTATTTATTTCATAAATATATTTATATTACCAACAGTTCAGATATTAAAAGGTTTCGTGATTTTTTTTAATGAATTTATTTTTAGAATGGGGAAATAAGTGTATACAATAGCCTTATAAAATTCAGTAACTTAAGGTTTTTTTCTTGTTCGTTGCCTTAACAACTTTGGGGACTTTTAATGAATTTTGATTAGTTGATTCATTAAGTTGAGTGTCCAAACATTTCAATCAATAATTGTAACCTACAGAAAAGGGAATTTTGTGTATCATCATTGGATATGTACATCAATTTATTGGCCATTGTCCTATCCCTTTACATCTATGAAACTTTAGGAACTTTATACCAAAAAAGGGCTGTGGATCTCCATTGTCATTAAAAAAAGTTTTTAAAAAATAAATATAACCAATAAAATATGGGGGTATGATAGAAAATTGACCTATCCCACCCAAACTAGCAGAATAGATTAAAATCTTACCTTGAATAAAAGAGAGACTTCCTCAAAATTATAGGCAATTCGGTTTCTGAGATATTACTGGACAGAACTGCAAACATCCATCTATTTTACAGTAGGGTGAATATTTTGAATCTTTTATAACAAACTTTTCCTTTTCTTGCTGAAAATGGCATTTTCTAACTAGGTTCTGGTCAGGGCCGTATGTCAATATGTTGCTCCTAATGATGAACCATTTCACATCAGGGATCCTAAGGGATAAGACAAATTATATGCATCCCAGTTGATGATAAACAAAATTACCCCGGCCCTTCAGTAGATTAAGATTATTTGGTGAAAAGTTTGAACCATAAGATTAGAATTCAATCAAAGTAACCAAAGGTTTCAATTCAATGAATAATACAATAGCATTATAAAACTTTGGGTACCAGTGCTATCTACAGTCCAATATCCTTTCCTATAGATAGATACATGCTTTTTTGTTTGTGACAGTTTGATTGGAATTCTGTCCTTGTTGTGTAGGATAAATAGGGAACTTGCCAAGATTTGGGTCAGGTGGGTAGTTTTACGTAGTTTTACAAACTTAGATCAGGACAGGCGTTCTTGCATTTCAACTAAAAATTCTTATAGAATGTATAAAATTGTACCTTGTTGTCCTGGGAATAATTATCCGAAAATTAAGATAATAGAACCATATTTAATAAAAAAAAAATTTCATAAAGTTTCAAAATTCACATGTTTTAAATGGACCTACGGACCCTTTTGTAATTGTTATAAAGTTGCTACGCTTTGTAATTTTACATGACAATTACTAGAATCTTTATGCAAAGTTGAAAATCGATAGGTTTAATCTAACATGCATAAGTTAAATTAAATATATTTACTATTGTATGAACACTAAAGTTCTAAAGTTTTATCCAAATGTGAATATGTCCTGTTGAGAATAAACCTTTAGATATTTACAACGAAGTAACAAATCTGTTTGAAAAGTTTTTATTATTGGAATTATTTATAACATGCAGCAAGCAAAGTTAATCGGGATTTTTCGGCTAACAGTTTTAAATTTATCCCCCTTTTTTATAGGCACTAAATTGAAAAACTTTTTCCCAAAAATCCCGAATTTCGTCATATTAGAATAATTGACTATTTTAACATGACAACATTTTTAAAACAATAAATAGAAAGATAACTTATTTTTCATGGAATTCAATTGTTTCACTAATTAATAGATCATCAGGTACTATAAAGAGCTTCTCGTATTAGAAGATATATCGATTTCTCTTGGGAAAGTTGTGATACCCTCCCCCAAAATAGTTGTTGACCTTTACAGGACCTATGAGAAGCTTCCCTGTAAAGGATAACCATATTAGTTTAGCAGTTAGCGAGATCCTTTGGTACAGACAGACAGACTTTTATGTAAGGATTTTATATTAGATATCCTGGACGCTATGTTCAAGAAATGGTTGATGGCATGGTTTCCCTGTTGACCCTGAGCACAGGCAGCCTCCTGTCACCTGGACAGGTTCTGGCAGCTCTGGATCCGGATATTATCTGGCTCAACCACTGGTTTCACTCTCTACTATCCAGGCAAGGATTGGGAATAATTATTTATCGCATCAAATTATAAACAGCTTTCCGCGGATATTAAAATGCACATTTATAAGACTGAAACTAGTTTTGTTAGCCCGTGCCTTCAACTGGCTAACAAAACTATAGCGATCTGGTTCTCCTGAAGCTTTACATAGCTTAGGTCCTGGGAAGGTTTATAGCTATTTTGTATGAGGGTACCAACACCCCAAAGATAAATCGCTTCTAGAAAAAAATGGAGATGAACACTAAAGATTTTTTTTTAAACACCTCAAAAATAAAATTATTGATCCCAACCTTGTTGAAACTAGATCCTGCTTTGGAGTACTGCTTCACCAATACCCCTCCTACCTGGCCAACAATGTCAACAAAACTATCCTGACCCTCCTAGACATCACAACAATCACAAACCACATGGACCAAATTGATCATATAAATCTTCTAAACGGAGATCAGATTTCTCAGGATTGGTTGAGACTGGCAGAATTTTCTTTTAATCTAAGATTTATTAGCAAGCTTTTATGTTATACACAAACTAGAAAACTTATTGGCAATAGTGATGCCTTTATTGATGCTATGTTTCAAGCTATCATTGATGCAAATACTAGACAAGGAGTAAGACAATTAATTACTGAATGTCTATGTTCTATTTTATACAAAAATAGTGGACAAATGAATCTCAGCATTCACAAATATTTAGACAAAGTATCCAACTATGAAGAATCTGATCCCTTTATGATAGTAGCTTTGGGGAAAGCATTAGAATCCTGCCAACAAATTGAATTATCCTCAGTTTCAACAATATTTACATTATTTGTAACAGTTCTTAAATCTGATGATAACTTAGACAAAACAAAGCTGGAAATTTTAGAAATATCATCTCGAATCTTTGACAAGGATATATACTTACCAATTCAAAATGTGAAATGTTTAATTTTAGAGTTATGCAGAAATGAATCATGCCTAATGAAACAAACAGAAAGTAAACGTCAGCTTGCAAGTATAATGAATCGGTATTCCCATCTATGTAAATCCAATATGATATTAAAAGAGCTGCAGAGTGACCTGGAGCCGAGGCTGTTCAGTCAGGATCTGTTAAGATATGAGATATCCTCACTGTGGACAAATCTGCTGGAAGTTGACCAGGATTTTGATGATGTTAATAATGATATCAACCAGGAAACATTCTATAAATTTACCCTAATATCCAAAGAAATTAAATTGATTCATCTAATTTTTAGAATACTGATTCCTATTACCACAAGGTACAATATCATAAGAGAAGCATATCTTTAATATTAATTAAGTCCTAAAATGTAAGTTTTTCCTTATGCATTATCCTGTATTTAAGCTGTTTTGCAACAAATTTACTTCCTATTTTGTTTAGACTTATACATTTGTATTCTGCTTATTTAATTCTGACACTCTACAAGTATTAATGTTTGTTTGTCCTACCGTTTCAGAGCTTCGATTTTATGGATATTGGCAACTTTGTTTTATTATGCTTTGTAATTTAAAGAATGTACTTTAGGGAAGACTTGCTTTACTACTTGTGCTTGGACAACAACATCCTGAACAGCCATTTGATCAGCTGATCCAGTTACCTGAAGAGATGCTGGACAATCCAGAGTTCTACCTGGCATACATCAAATCTCTCATCATCTGCTGTTCCAGCTTTCAATTCAAATGCAGCCTCCGTCAAAGCTTCTTTACTGATCACATCAAAGATGAGCTAGAAAGTTGTTATATTGATGAGGAACTTGTTATAGATGAAAAATACCTGGCGCTTCGCTACCTGGAGGCTAACATATCAAATCCTGCCGGGCCGTATGACACACAACTACCATCTCTGACGTCACCAAGTGTAGAGACAGTACCTTTGACACAAGTAAAAAAGTCTTTAAGCGGGCATTTGAAACCACGCCAGTGTATTGAGTTTGAAAATTTAGTTACTAATGAAACTAAAATTTCTGAATTATATGAAGATTATTCAGAATTTACAAAATTGTTTGATATTTACATTCAAGCATCAAAAAATATTGATCATAATGTTAAAAAAGGTATAATCAAATATGTCATAAAAGCACAGAAACCATTGAAAGTACAAAGTGTACAAACAAGACAAATAAGAAATGAAAATACAATTGATATGCTGTACAATTACGGGCACAAGGTCAACAAATTCTGCATTGGATTCCAATCATTCAAAGATTTATTGAACTATGGCCTGGGCCTGAATGGAAATGAGTATGTAGTGTCCAGCTTGATATTTATGTGTGGAGAGGATGGAAGCCTGGCCAGGAACCTCCTGGAGCATGTTGCTTTAACCAAATTCTGGAATCTTTCAGGTAAACCATAAAATCCATGTTAAGTCCTATTTTGTAAAACCTAAAGGCTTTAAAATGAAGTCCAAAGTTTCAAAGTTTTTTGTTAAGCCTCTGGCACTGGGGTAATTGTTAGATTTTTAGGGGAGGGGGTGGGATAACGACCCTGCTTGTACCGTATACTGTTACATAGTTGCAGTGGTGTACGAAGCACTTTGTCCAGAAGGGGAGGGGGGGGGGCATTTTGAACATTTTGCAAAATTTTCATTAATCATTTTTATTATATATACCTATTTTAAACAAGGGCGTTCTAAGGGGGTGGGCCTTCTAATCCCTACCCCTTCCCCTTATCCCTTCCTCCATCCTTTCCTCCCATCCCTTCCCCGATCCCTTCCTCTCCTCCCTTCCCCCTTCCTTATTCCCCATTTATATCCCCCATCTCTTCATCCCCATCCCTCCAGCTAAAAGGCATCTTGCAAAAAAAATAATATTTATCCATCCTAGGGTGGTGTGCGTAGCGCACCAAGAAAATTTTACACCACCTTCAAACTAAAATCAATTAAAGACAACAAGAGTTGTGTTATTTTATCAAGTCAGGAATATAGAGTGTTGTGAGCTTTAATTAGGGTTTTTAATGTAAATTGCTAGACAAAAAAACATGTCTTTTAGTTAGAGGAATAAACACAAAAAAGTTTAAAACTTATCCTCAACATCATATGATATACTCATATATTGTTATTCATTCAAACAGACATACAGTTTTGAGAAAAAGACTTGATAAATGTCAAACCAGTTTGAAATAAACATGTAAATTGGTGAACGAAGCGCACAAATTTTTTTCACTAAAAATAACTTTTCGTTTAAATTTTAATGTTTACAAATGTTTTATTTTTTACTAGCGGCTACGCCCCTAGAAGCCTCTAGTTAGAAGGGGGAAAAGTCGACCTCATCCTATTTTAAGTGTAAAAAAATATTTAATTTTTTTTGGGGGGGGGAGGGGGTGAAGACACCCTCCCCAAAATTAGTTTAAAACCTTCCCAGGACCAATAAGAAGCTTTACTGTAAAGGAGAAAAATATTGGTTCAGCGGTTAGCGAGATCCTTTGGTACAGACAAAAAAACGCTTAAAGTTGCATAAATACATTTTCTTATTCGTTAGCTCAACAACTTTAGGGACATAATTGAATTTTGATTGGTTGGTTAATTAAGTTGAGTTTCCATACGTTCCATCCACTAATTTTAATCTATATAAGGATTAAATTTGTGTTTCATCATCAAGGATGTACATCTTTTAATCGTCCATTGTCTTTTCCCTATAGATCCAAGCAAGTATGTATTTTCTTTATAGTAAAATTTATATATTAAACTAGGATGTCATCCATAAGTAGCAAAGCACAAAAAAATCGTAGTTCATTATTTTAAATTTATTTGAGAAAATAAGAACAAAATCCTATTTTATTTTGTATGATGACTGTTAGACCGACAGTCTAAGTAAATTAAATACTGGCTTCTAAGAACAATGGAAAATCGGACCAAAAACACCAAAGATAAGGGGAAATGTGTAAAATAAAAAAATAAAAAACCTGCTACAAGACAATCCGACCACCATGGATGTTTTATATTTGGTTATGCTCCTTGATAATAGGACTGTTGTCAAAAAGTTGCCTTCTAACTTTTATAGGAACCGAGAAAATCATGTATCCCCCTTACCATGTCTGTCTTTTTCTACATTGCATTAGTTTTTAAAAAAGGATGACAACATCCATAAGTAGCGAAGCTCAAAAATTATTAATCGATATCAGGAAAAAATTACTTTAGAGCAATGTCATACAATAAACATTAAAGTTAATGAAATAGGGAAATCCCGAAAACTTTAAAATCATGAATAATTAAAGATTTAGGAATTGATCTAGCACCGCAATTAATCTTAATGAAACTTGATGGAAATATGTAAAACATGAGCAAATTTAATCCTTGATGATTTCAGGTGTCAATCCTGAATACGAACAGAGAAAACCATGAAAACCTAAAAATCTGGATATCAATCTAGCACCCCAATAAATAGACAAATCGTAATAATACTTAGTGAAAATATGTAGAATGTAAACTTAATTAATCCCTGAAAATTTCATTCCTCTATCTTAAAAAACGAAAATCTAGGAATCGATAGAGCACTCCAATTAACAGAAAGATGGACAAAACAATGTATAAATTAAATGGACATATGTAATAGGAATCTAAAAATTTCAGCTATTTATCTTGAATAGGAGCCAAGAAAATCACGTTTCCCCCATTGCTATGTGGATGGACTGGCGGACAAAGTGAATTATAGAGTAGCTTCGCTACTAAAAATTATTGGTCATAATTTGGAATTTCCAAATAATTGGGGCGAAGCGCCAAAAAATTTTGGGTTATTCTTGATCTTTTGGAAACAATGAGACAGGTTTGCTTTTTGGAGAGGTGAGGGGGCAAAATGGGGCATTTTTGTTCACTAAAGGAGGGGGCAAAAAGGGGCATTTTTCAACATTTAGGGGGGGGGGCAGGGGGGCGTTGTTGATTATAAAATAAAAACATGCTATATATCGTGTACTTAATTTTGCTAGATTAAAACATTCTAATTCAATATTAATGTTATTTTTTAGAATTCTTTAATATGTAACTGCTGATCACGTGGGAGAAAATAACTAGAGCTTTGTGATTGGGGAAAGAGAAACACAAAGGGGAAAGGGACAGACGGAAAAGGAGAGAGAGAGAAAGAGACGGATTTGAATGGAATGGAGAGAGATAGAGGAATGGGGGGGATAGAAAATGTGTACTCCAAAGCAACATTTTAGTGAGACGACGGAAAATAAACGATACAGTTTTTGAATTAACATGGTACTTTTGTCATATTAGCTTTTTTGTTAATTTTATGTGCATCAAATTTTGAGAAATATTCAAATTAGGGATATAAATCATAAAAAGAAGTATTGTGCCCCATCCCCTTTTTTTTCAAAAATTCTAAATGATTCTTATTTAAACAAAATTTATTGTTTATATTTTAATATGATAATATATAATATAATGAAGAAATTGGGTTGTTATTATAAAACATTGCTCTAATAACTGTAAGTTGTTGTTAAAATTATTTTCTAACAAATAGATTTCCATTTCAAATGTAGAAATGATTTTTCCTAGAATGAATCTTTTCTGAAAAGCAGAAAACAATTTTAGAACGGATCGTTTATATAAAAACACATGTTTAAAAAAATAAAAGGCAAAAATATTTGATTTAAGCTAAATGTCAAAAAACTAATAGTAGATTAGTTTCGGTTAAATTTTTGCCGTCTACAATCTGAAGCCTAAAGAATGTTAAGCTAGCACTGGCACAAATTTTACGGGCAAAATAATGTAAGTAAATGTGCCGCTAGATGACTCGGTATTTTAAAAGATCATTTGTTTAATGTATCTGAATTAAAATTTTTATTTTGTTTTTACCTTTTAATAATATTTATTAATAAATTTTACCCTAATAAGCCCCAAAAATTTAATTTTAAAACTTTTATATTTAAAGTCGCGGTAAATTCAAAAATACATCTATAACTAATCAAAATGAAGCAATATCAGTTAAGATTATACTTCACAGAATCATTTCTGTAGTATATATCCATTGTTTCTTTTCGAAACTTTTTAATAGCTAAGCCATGATGATGAGCTAAATGTCCAGTCCTGAGCGTGAGAAGGCGTTGATAGTTAACTCTTTCAACATATCGATGATCGCTTGGAAGTTACTAGTTGACATCCTAGATGGACTGAGACATCGGCTGAGTGGTATATTCTTTTCTAAAGTATGAATTTACATACGCCTTACGTGAAAGGAACCTCCTTCCCTTTATGTGCCCGAGTCATATCATATATAACAATTGTTAAGTTTTAATCCTGTGGATCTTTAATGGACTCAATAAGACCTAACCTATAAAAATGTCCACCCCCTGCCCATCTTTTCAAATTAGGAGAGTTTCTATGCTGGAGTAAGCCAGGGAGTAAGGGAGGGGACAATGGATTGAATATTCAATTTTTAGGAGTCTTAGACTTTGGGGACTGGCTTAAAGGGAACATGCAAAAAATTAGCAGTTTCTAACCAATCTTGGGGACCAATTATGAATGACGTCACGCAAAATCATGCATAATCTCGCGGCAAACTAGCGCGTCAACAAAAAGATAAACAATAACAAGCAGACAGAATATTTTGATTTTGAAAATTATTTTGTAAATTGAATCATTACATTTTTTATATCTAATTCTTGTTTAATGTTAATTCATTCCGATTAGTGCGTTGTAGAAAGAAATTATATTAAGATTATTAGTTATTATGAGCAAAGCCTTCCTATAATTAGGTCCCGCACATTTGTACGTCCGTAACGGTTAGCTCTTTTCGTTACTTTAGACATGTTAGATGTTTCTTATTGATTTAATGTAAAGGCAAAAGATTTTTGTTTTTAGCTTAATATTTCTGTAATTAATGATCCGATTAATTTCAAAATTTTAGGTAAAAAATTCACGAAGTCCTGAGTTGTTCAAGGTTTGTTTATCATTAAAATCTCAAGATGGTGTTATTTTATTTTTCTGTCCTGGATGCTAGGAGCGCAGCTACCAGTTATCCTAAGATATGTTACTTAAACCTTAAGATCTTTAAAATTAAGATGTACTTATGTTCTCAACTATTTTATTTATGTAGTATGAAATTTTGACGCAAGGTATCTCATTTTTATTTCGTTAAATGAAATAACTTGAGTTAAAAGTTCTGTAGGAAGGTAATTGATTTAGTAAGTTTTGTAATATAATTATTTAAAGGCTTTTTCATGTCTAAGCTTTTTAATAAATACAATAAAAAAATTTGGGTAAAAGAAGTTGTTAAAGTAAAATGGTCTGTTTCCTTAATTTTCCGAAGTTTAAATAATAACAATTATGGAAATGAATTGTAAACAAGGGTATTGATCTCTAGAATCAAAGGCTTGTAGTAAAGCATCAGTTTAAGGATGGTGCATTTCGAATTAAAAACAATTCAAAAAGTCAAAAATTTCCACTAAAGGTTGCTATATTGCAAATACTTGTTTTATCTGGAAATATCTGGGTTTTAAACCTTAAAGGGTCACAACTATAAAATTGAATTAACTGCCCATTGTCCCCTCCCTTACTCCCTGGGAGTAAGCACTAATAGGAAAAATGACGAATTTCGTGTAATGATTTTTATGAACTAGCAACTATTCTGAAAAACATTTCGATCCTCAAGGAGGTACTGGACATTGGGCTGTTAATTTCACTTAACCCCAAAGCTTTTAATAACGTTTTCTTAAAAAATTTGGGGACTTTAAATTGAATTGGATTGCATGCTTCATTAAGATGGAGGTCCAACTGTTTCAACCAATAATTTTTTGTATCATCATTAGGGATGTATATCAATTTATTATGCTGTTATGCAATATTTTTCCCTGAAATACAGGTTTTTAAGTTTTTGGTTATGTTTTGTATGATTTGGTTGATATTTTCAGTTTGCGTCTTTTATTCATAGCTTCCCTCCCTTTGTAGTTCACCCACCCTTGTTCCTTGGAAAAGTTTTTAAATTCGTCCATGCATGATATGGTTATTGTCTATTTTAAGGATTTTATATTTTACTATGATTTTATTTATGTAATTACTTGTATGTTATTGCACATTTGTATTTTTCTATTCTCGCTTTTTATGAATAATTGGACTAATATATGATTGTTGTTTTATTTTGGGATAGATATTGTATAACATATGTTATTTAGACTTGGATAAATATCGCCCATTGTCTCATCCCTTTAGATCCCAGGCTTTTCCCCTCACTCTGCTTAGCTGTTCCTTGTGCCAGGTATCTTTATGAGCTTCGTTACTTATGAATGTTATTAACCGTTTTTCGTAGCGAAGCTACTCTATAATTCACTTTGTCTGTCCGTCCATCAGTCAGTCCGTAACGCTATGGGAAAACGTGATTTTCTTGGCTCATATTAAAGATAGACTGCTGAAATTTTTAGTGAAGATTCCTATGACACATGCTCATCTAATCTATACATCGTTTGTCCATCTGTCTGTTAACCCTTTACAGTCGGGCCCCTTGCCGCACCTTAATCAGTCGGGGGGGGGGGCGTTCAACGCCCCCCCTTATTATCTCAGTTCCTATTAGAGCTAGAGGGCTAAATTTTTTTGTGCAAGTCCCCTGTTTGATAATGAATTTCCGACCTTTTATAAGTCTAAGTCAATTTTCGCTTCCTTCACCCTTTTATTTAACAACCTTTGTTTTTAGGTCCTTTTTTACTTAAAAATTTCAAACGGCTGTAATTTTTTTTATTTTTAAAGCTAGAAGAAATTTTTTTTGCAGAAAATGTTTATTTTTGTGTAAATTTTACATAAGAAATATCAAAATATAAATTTCAGCGGCCGCAGCTGTTTTCCAGTCGGCGGTCGGCTGGAAAACGGCGGCGGATCTTCATGAAATTTTAATACGTTATGTAGACATGTAAGAAAAGCTTAAGTTTAAAATTTGAAGGCTCTAAGTCAAAAATTGCGGCCACAGGAGCCTTTTAAAGATTTCTGGAGACCTGGAGGATCAGGACCTGCAGGATCATACCTGGAACCTGAAAGTTACTTGAACACCTGTATTTCATATAAGGATGTACTGCTAGAGGATTTTTTAGTATTTTGGTATGATAAAATGCTTTGTTTTAGTCAAAAAAATATTTTTGCTCTTTACCTGGATGACCCTGCCAGGTTTGCTGGCATCCTGTGCCCGCCAGGATAGAGATATTCAAAAAATTTCAACTCTCAGTTATGTGTCATACCCATACTTAAAAAGTCAAGCAGTTTGGGCTCTTTATCTTTCACACACAGAAAATGAGATAGAAAAAACCGGAAGGGGGGGCGTTCAACGCCCCCCCCCCCCGACCGTTAAGGGTTAATAGGGGTGCTAGATTGATTCCTAGATTTTTACGTTTTCATAAATTTCTCGACTTCTTTTCAAGACAGACGACTGAAATTTTCAGTGATTAAATAAATTCATATTTTCACCAAGTTCCATTAAAATTTGTATATTAATTGGGGCCTGCTAATCGATTCCTAGATTTTTAAGTTTTCATGTTTTTTTCAAACCTTGTTCAAGATAGACGTCTGAAATTTTCAGAGATTGAATAAGTTTACACTCTACATATTTCCATAAAGTTTTATTGAGGTATGCCTATTACCCTGTCCCGTTTTAGAAAAAATTTGTTAAAATTTTTGCCCCTAGCCATAATATGGTTGATTTATGCAAAATAATGACCCGTGCAAAAAAATTTTTCTGTAATGCAAAAATTGCGATGGTACAAGCACGGCAAAGTTTTTAAAACTTGCAAAAAATACCTATTTTTAAAGCTCTTGTACCATCTCAATTTTGAAGATTTTTACAAAATTTCAATTCTTGTGTGTCGATATAAACCTGAAATTTACCAAAAAAAATGGGGGCCATCTCAATTATAGCATAAGGACGAAGGTGTAGCAAGTAATTTTCCAAAGTAAATATTGCCAAATTTCATACATAAATAATAGGGTTGGGCCGAATTGGAGGGTTACGGATATCCGGCTGATTTATAATGCCGGATATCCGGTATTTAGGTTTTTATTGACACACTAGAATTGAAATTTTGTGAAAATCTTAAAATTGAGATGGTAAAAACTTTTTTAAATCTGCAAAAAGACCGTTTTTAAAGCTTTTGTTCCATCTCAATTTTAACGATTTTTACAAAATTTCAATTCTAGTGTGTCAATATAAACCTGAATACTTGATATCCATCATTATAAATCAGCCGGATATCCGTATCTGTCCAATCCATCCCAACCCTATTATTTAGGTATGAAATTTGGCAATTTTTACATTGGAAAATTACTTGCTACACATTTGACCTTCATATGTTATAATTGAGATGGCACCCATTTTTTTTGGTAAATTTCAGGTTTATATCGACACACTAGAATTGAAATTTAATAAAAATCTTCAAAATTGAGATGGTACAAGAGCTTTAAAAAAAGGTCTTTTGGCAAATTTTAAAAACTTTGCAGTGCTTGTACCATTGCAATTTTTGCATTACAGAAAAAATATTTTGCATGGGTCATTATTTTGCATAAATCAACCATAATATGGCTGGGGGCAAATATTTTAACAAAATATTTCTAAATCGGGACGGGGTAATGCTTATTGGTCGGGGTGCTAGATCGATTCCTATTTTTTCAATTTTTTGTGATTTTCTTTACTTCTATTCAAGATAAATGGCTGGAATTTTTAGGGATTAATTAAGTCAACATTCTATACCTATTTTCACCAAGTTTTTTAATGACTTGCATTTAGTTGGGGTGCTATATCGATTCCTAGATTTATATTTTTTTAAAAAAGGTTTCGTGATTTATTTTATCTAAGTTCTTTATGACATACTCTATAGATTATTTTCTCTTCGCTACTTTTGTATGTTACCATCCCCTTTTTCTTTGTTTTATTCATTATGTCATATTTAACTGAATAATTGTATAATTATTAGATTAAACAAGATTGACTACATCTCAGGTATAAGGTATATCCAACAAGCGAAATAAATCTAAAATAATATTAGGGAGGCAAAATATGTTGCCCCCCCACCCCCCCAACAGCAGAAAATCACGTATGGGTTTCGTGATATTTTTCGAGTTAATTTTGGTGTTTGTATAAACTGTAAAGATGATAGTTGTTAAATAATTTTGTGAATTTTTTATGATTGTTCAATAGTGTCGTTCTTTTGACCAAAAATACACTACATGTTGATTAAAAAAAACATACCTTGTCTTCCAGAAGTGGTAAAAGGTATTCAGGTTCGGGATAAAACTGGAGAATTTATATATAATTTAGATATAGCTGGGCTACCAGCAGTAGTGTTGTAGATACTGCGCCAGAGGTGTCCCAGGTCCTGGATGAAACTGGAGGCACTGCAGGCAGCACGCTACATCATATTATATATAATTTAGATATACCTGGGATACCAGAAGTTGTGATGTACATAAAGCGCCAGAGGTGTCCCAGGTCCTGGATGAAACTGGAGGCACTACAGGCAGCTCAATACATCATATTATTTTTAATTTAGATATACCTGGGCTACCAGAAGTAGTGGTGTACATTCTGCGCCAGAGGTGTCCTAGGTCCTGGATGAAACTGGATGCACTGCAGGCAGCACACTTCATTATCGACACTCTTATCATCAAACAAAATTGGTTGACCCTGCTTCCGTTTAAGGTTTATTTAGTTTTCTTATTCTTAATATGTACCATTTCCTTATTCAAAAATATCAAGTACATAGACCAAGTGAAACTAGAATTAATTCATTTTAGATTATATATCAAAATCTTGCTTTAAATGGGTTCAAATTTTACTTATTTTTGGGATGATTTCTTAGAAAACGGCTAAAAAGGATAAAATAGTAAATAATTAAACTTAGATGACAAATAGCTATCTTAGTAGAAAGAGTTAGGATGTTTATCTGTCTGTTTGTTAGGATCTCTGAAACGAGTTCAAACTGTACCTATAAGAAACTTTTCTGTAAAGGATAACCATTTCGGTTCTGTGGTTGGTAAATCTACAAACAGACAGCAATCCTGTTACTTTTATATACGGGTATAATTTACTAACGTCAACTTTAGGAGTTAGAGGAATGTATGCTGTACTGGTTGGTTCACGGAGATAATACTGTCATTTATACCTGTGTAGCGTTCATCAACCATATTCTATCCAACATCACGCAACCTCCCGACCAGGGAGGCCAAGCAACAATCACGCAACCTCTTAAAAATATGCCACCCAAAATGGCGTCGCAAACGTTGACACTCCATAATTTTATTTATTTTACTGGTCCACAGTTCCATATTGGTGATCACGTGGAGTTTATTGAGAATTTGAAACATTTTGATGATATTGTAAATAATATTTGGTCACAGAAATTAGCAATTTAAGAGATAAGTAAATGGACAATAAATTGATGCAAAACCCTGATCATAGAAAGCAAAATTTCTCATGTAGCTTACAATTGTAGGTGCCAAAGTTTGGTCAAGATGCAGAAAAGTACTAGAATTTTTATGGCAAAAGAATGAGAGAATGTATTTATAAAAACTTTGGGGGTTCAATTTGCTGCCCGATGTAATCTCACCGATAAAATCACAATAAAAAATCTGTTATGATAGAAAATTTGATTTCATTGATTTGTTATTTTTGTAAAATCAGCTTATGAGAAAATTGTCAATATTTCTAATCTAAAAAGTTTGTAAATTATATGAAAATTGTTACAATCAAATAAAGATTTTATTCTCATTTGATACTATTTTTTGATTGCTATTTTTAGTTACTATCTACTACTATCTATGTAACCCTAACGATGTTACGGTGCAAAGAACAGAAACGAGCCATGCATGGATCTAAAGAGATAAGACAATGTCCAAAAAATTTATGTATATTTCCAATGATTATACACAAAAGTACCTGGTTTTGTATATTACGCTTAATTTTTGAAACTTTTGAACACGCACGAACTAATGAACCAACCAATCAAAATTCCATATAAGTCCCCAAACTTTAAGGGACTAATAAACGGCCCAATAACCCAATGTATGTCTTAAAGACAGACAGAAGAACGAAAATACTTTCATATCATGTTTACTTCTCAAACTCTAACAAGGATGACAACATCCTTAAGTAGCCAAGCACAAGAACAACGTTTTAGACAAACGGACAAATTGAATCATAGAGCAGATGCTCAGTTGTCAAAACAAAGAAAAGAAAGAGAGAGAATATGCAAAACTCAAAAAATAACGAAATCTTTTAAAGATAAAGCCTATGTCTTTTTATGTCTTAGAAACATGACCGAAAGCCAAACGGATAAAATAATAAATGGGCAATAAAATATGTCATAGGAATCTTCACCGAAAATTTTAGCAATCTTTAATAATACATTTTCCCACAGCGTTACGGCCTAACGAACAGACAAAGTGACCTGTACAGGAGCTCCCTACCAGAAACAAAAGAAAATGTTTCAAATTATTAATAAAAGTTTAAAGAAACTAAACTAAGCTTTAATTGACAAACTATTGATATTGTTTTAAAATTTGTAATATTTATTTTGTGACTCAAAAGTTTCGTAAATATTCTATTTGGGTGTGTGTGGGTGTATGTGATTGTGTGTGTGTGTGTGTGTCTGTGTGTAGGTGGGGAGGAAGGAAATAGTATCTTTCCTAAACAATTCAAGGCCATTTTTATGAAGCATAAAACCATCCTAACACTTTAATTTATAAACTAGCGGCTACAACCCTAGAGGCCTCTGGAGGCACTTATGATGGGTAAGGGAAAGTCGACCTCCCAGTATGCAATTTTGAATAAAAAAAATTTTGGGGGGGAGGGGGAATACGGTGGTAGGTACACTCCTTAAAAATAACTTAGAATCTTCCCAGTAACTACAAGAAGCTACTGCTACATTGCATTGCAAAGAAGAACCATATCGGTTCAATGATTAGCGAGATCCTATGGTACAACAGATAGACATCATAATACTTTTATAAGAGTATCAAAACATCCCAGGGACCTATGTGAAGCTTCTCCAATGTGGAACTAAATCTGTTCAGTTGTTATATAGTGAGATATTAACTGACAGACATAAAAGCTTAATAAATATTGTAATATCATTTATACAGGGTGTCTTGATTTTGGAAAACAACGAGATGGAGTATGAAAAGTATTATAGGTCAATATTCTCTGTAAAAATTTGCATCAAATTTATAACAGGTGTTTTTAGTTATCTTCTAAAACAACAGCACAATTTAGAGCTTAAAAAATTCGAAAGGTGCGTGTGGTGCTTTTTTCTTGTAGAATTTTGTATGTATTTCTTAATGATTGCATCTAAAAAGATGAGATTAAAAGTTCAAGAAGTATGAAATAAAAGACAATCATCCTACTACTTAGACCGGGTCAGATGAGATATGTTAGAAATTGTCGGAAGTTTGACTGTGTGTATTTAAAATGAATCAGTCATTGTTGGAACTAAATTTTATTTCTTATCAAGAAACACCTTTGCATACCCTATCAAACTTGGAATCATTTCGTTGAGATACAATGTAGAAATGGCCATGACTGAAATAACATCGACTTAGCAATAATGAATATAGAATAAACATGGATATTATGACATAGGAAAATTTGTCGTGGGTGCAGACATGGACTAAAGAGGGTGTATGGAGGATCGTTATTCAAGCCAGCTGCAAGCATCACTTTAGTACATAAAAATCTGGTATAACATCCAAGTAATAATAAATCCATTTTGGCTATATAACAACGATAGTATAACTACTATTTAACTATTTTTTAATAATAAGCAGAGTCTTGCAGAAGGGGGAGAAGGGGTGTATCCACCCCCCTGGCAAAATAAAGGGGGTTAGAAATATACATACAAGTTTTTCACTCTCTTGCAACTCTCTACCTCACCCTCCTAAAACAGCCATGCGGGGGTCAAGATTAAATAGTCATGCCCCTCAAATTTAAAGGGGTGTGGATATTTGAGTATGTTGATTATGTGGGTTTATCCAACCCCCCCCCCCCCCCCCCCCGGAAAATAAAATAACACACTCCTAAAGCGAACAAACATCATCGCTTTATGCTTAAAGTTGAGTCAAAAATCATAAGACGGAGGTGTCAAAACCCTGCGCACGCCACTGAATATGAGTATAGTCTTATGTTGATACAATAGCAGCATCAAAGTTTGATATGTCAAAGCTGGCTGTTCGTTACATTGTTTACTCATTTACTCTTGGTTAAAGTTGGCCTCACAGCTCAGTTGGGCAAATAACATAAAATAAAATTTCTTAAAAGCTTGCCTGTTCATTTTATGGAAGCTTCCTTTTAATGAGAGGAAAATGTATATTTTTTAATTCCTAAAATTTAAGAAAAGAAGCACACATAATGGAACAAGTCCTATAAAATTCTTGAGGCTAGGAAAGGAGTTAGAGTTTCATTATCCTTACAAAGATATAAAAGAATAGGTAAGACTTGGGGAACCCTAGCTTCTAGGGCTAGCCTAAGAGATTTTATGAGATTTGGTCATATATTAATTAAAACAGTAATTGTCTATTCCAAATCAAAGGGCATAAATGACTTTTAAGATGCTCAAGTCTTTTATCTGCTCTTCTATTATGTGTCATGTACTTTACGTTTTTATTCAATTTTATATCGCTTATAAAGAAAATTACGTCATATAATACAAATTACCAATGATAGGCGAGTATATATTTTAATTGACCAATGGTAAAATAAACACTGACCTTGTTTATTTTTATTGTATGACGTCAGGCACTAAAAGCTGCTTCGAGTCAAAGCCTAAATTCTGCTTTGACTAACAATTGAGCAAAGCCAACATCTTAACCTGTAGAAAAGTTTCACTTTTAAAATTAATATGTTAGCAATGGTTCACTCAACAATTTCGCACTTCTGTGCGAATTTATCAAATTTATAGTTATACGATATGGCATACACGATGTGCATATACTCGAAAATACCAATACTGGTGTACTAGGGTTTTTTATTTCAGCCTTCCTTCCATAAATTCTATATAATCTTTTTAAATTCTTATTAAAGAAATGTGTTTAAAACAGTTTCTAACATAAACATGACAAATATCAAGCTTCCTTGAATATTACACTTTTTTACGATAAAGTATAATCACCAAACCTTCGGTAACATACTAAAAATCACGCAACCTTATATACTTTTTAAAAATTATATACCTTTTTAAAATTGAAAACATGAACCACAAGCATTTTTGCCATGTGAATGAATGTAACTTTTTAATGCAAATTTCAATTATTTATATATTAAACTTTTTATATGAAACTTGGACTACAGGAAAAGTTATATAGCGCGCGTCAATTAGTGAAAGCAAAAAATTACTCAAAGAATTTGCCCATTTCATTTTTTACCAAAATTACCAGATTATTCATCATTGGTTTTAATTTAACGCAAAAAAAATATATTTGGTGATTTTCCTCAAAGTGTCCATCGAGCACTAAAACTCCCTTCTCCTTTTTTATAAAACAAATTCGAAAAAAGGGTAGATATTTTTTTTAAACAGAACCCTTAATAACACAGAGCCATGGAGAAAGTACAATTTTTAACGTCTTTAGTTTGGTGTGAGGGAACAATTTCACGAGAAAAAAATGAACACAGTAATAGTGTCTGACTGATTATGACGTAACAAAAAAAATTAGCCAATGAGAGGCCGTTATTGACCAATGGTAAAATTTATAGTGGCCTCTCATTGGCTATTTTTTTTTGTTACGTCATAATCAGTCAGACACTATTACTGTGTTCGAAAAAAACCTATTACACATTTTGCGCTGGAGACGAGTATTGGCATTTTGTTATGAAAAAATAGCAGCAAATTTTTAATAGTTATCATTCGAAGTTCTTCAAAATACTCTAGATCGATAGTAGGGTACATTTACCAACCGCCCCATTTACCAATTATTAAACTAGCGGATGCTCCCAACAGAATCTAGGGGCTCTGATCCCACAGGGGTAAGAAGAAGGCAGAAAACCCATTCCAAGGATTAAGTTTAAAAAATAAAGCCTAAAACCATCCTGGTAACTATGTGAACTTCACTAAAAAGGAGAACCTAATCAGTTCAGTAGTTTTTGAAATCTTAAGCTTAAGACAAAAAAAGCCTTACTACTTTATATAACAGGGTTATTGTAGTTTTAAGCTCCACAAAAGGCCAGAAAAAGGAAAGGGGGAAGAGGGAGCTATATGGGGCTAGGATTCTATCCCAAGTTCCGCGTTGCGTGTCATTTCACCTTTCATCAAACAAATTATTTTTTTTGGATAACATCTGAGAAACTCATTTAAGTTGATTCTAACATAACGACCTTAAAAATAACAAAACATTGTTTATCTTAAACTTTTATATTACATTGACTGTCTTACAGCTACATAGTTTTTAACATAACATAATTATTTACATTATAATCATAAAATAAGATAATATTATATTATATATAGGTCATGGAATGTAATATTAACAAATCATATTACAATATTTAATATTGAGAATCAGAATATTAAGCTTATAATCACAAGAATTTCAAGCTTAATATTTTCAATACAAAATAAAATCAAACATTAATATTATTAGTTTTTTATAAATATTGAATAAATTGAAAAATACTGCAATTATTAATCTACATGATGAAACCTTGGTATATGATCAGGATGAATGACAAGCTGGAGAACAAGTCTGCAAGCGCATTTGCCGCGTTTTGCTTATTCACTAGCGTGTTCAATGCCGCGCTGCAAATTATCAGGCAAGCGCAATGCCGCGTTGCAAATTGTTTCCAGTACAACAGAGGGTATTTACCGTGCGCTTAGCTACACTCATTGGCTTTAAAAAATCTTTATCATTTTTATAAAATGACTTTCAGAGGGAGAGAGATAGAATTTGTCTTTTCTTCACTTTAATACATTAAATATATTTCTATATAAGAACATATAGAATACAAAAATGTCTAGATTTAATTAAATGAAATCTGATGAAAGCTGTCACAAAATTTAGGGCAGCATTAGCAATGGTAGGAGATTTCATAAGAATAAATTTTAGCATTTAATTTTTCACAATACATAAAATATTCACTTACATGATTACTGTACATAAAATTGTATGTACAATTGTTTCAAGTTTGTACTTTTAAGTCATATCAATGGTGCAAGTTATAAATGGTCATTTTTTAATCATATATGCAGTACATATTGATAAAAAAAAACACTGCTTCAAATTGGTTTAGAAGTAGTGGGATGTCTATATCCTTTTAACATTGTTAACTTTAATTGCACGTGGATATTTGTACGTCCCGTACACACTCCTCACACTCTACATAGCAGCACCAGTGAAACTTGCATTTACATCTCTCCTTCCTTCTCTCTCTTCTGGTTGTGTAGCCGCGGTTACAGCACAATAAATCACATCCGTCAATACCCTTAGACGTCTGAAAAAAATAATAGAAGTTATGTTTTCATCAAAATTAAGTTTCCATTAAAAAAATCTGATTCATAAATCTACTTTAAAGGTCAGCAAAGTTCAAATACATTTTTGTGTATGTCTTTGTGTGTGTTTTATTCTGGAATGAGAGAATTCTAAAGTATGTAGAAAATTTGATTTCTTAACTTTGTTTAAACCAAGCACCTTCTTTAAACTTATTTTTAGACTTTAAATTTTTCACTTAATATTAATAAATATCGAGTAAACCATTGTATGCATAAGCCATACATTACTTTATAAATAAATAAATTTCTTGAGAAACATAATTTTAAAAACTGAATCAAAAGCTATTGGATGGGGTAAATGTTTTAAGCCATGATCCTTCTAAGTCTGTGGTCATTATAGGCCCACAAGTAAATTCTTTTCTCAGTCAAATAATGTCATTTATTTCTGGTTTTAGTGGATTCTTCTTCTTTTCAAGGGACATTCATGCTTAAATTTTGTGAAATAACTTGAAAAAATGAGAAACTTACCGGATTGCATTCTCGTCCTTTGGTACCAAGACTGCCACGCATGAAGTCAGTCTCGCAGTAGTCGGGGGAGGTCACCAGGTACACGAGGTCAGTGTCGGCGTGGGGCCTGAACCTGTGGTACTTGGGCTGCAGCATCCGCCGTCCGTTCTTGCGCTTCTGCTTCACCTCGTGGGCGCCGTCGAACTTTTCCTTCAACATGGCTCCGATCTAGAAATAAAAAATATTAAATTCAAAATTTTATTTTATTAAAGTGTCCCTTGTTTTTTAGTTTTGGTTAGAATTTTGTTTAAACGAAGCCTTTACTTGACCAGGAAACAAGTAAATTTGCAGCTTTTGTGGGTTATTTTGCGGCTAACAGTTCCTCATTTTCATCACTTTTTTGGTAGAGGAAGGAGGAGGGGGAGGGGGGGGGGGTTGGAAAAATCTAGAAGTAAATTTTCAGTAGAATTGAAATCTATTATCAAAAGGCAATATAAGAGTAATTTAGAGGAGAGGGGGAAGGGTCTGTTTTGAAAAGAACTGCACCTTAATTATTGACATTTTAGCCCCTAAAAGGTTAAATAAAAGGTCAATTGTTTATTGTCTTTTAATGCAATAGAATTTTAAATGCGAAATTAAGGATTTAAGTAATAGGAATTAGAAGGAGTAAAAAGTTAGTTTATGGATCTTTATGGGTGGTTCTGTGTAATGTTAGTGTGTGTGTGTGTGTGTCTGCGTGTGAGCCCAGCGAAGCAAGTGTAAGTTACTGTGACTAAATTTTCAATTCATAAATATATTTTCAACTTTCAATAGAACTGTATTGAAATATCAAATACTGCAAAAAGCGCACATGTTAAAAGAATTAATAAAAATCATTTATTTTTATTTACTTTTAAAATAACTAGGGGCTGCGCCCCTAGCATCTAGGGGCCCTATATTTCCAAAGTGATATGAAATGCAAAAATAGTTTAAGTTATCCAAGGACCTATAAGAATCTTCATTAGAAAGAAGAACCATATCAGTTAACAGGTTAGCGAAATCCTTTGCGTAAGACAAAAAAGCTTCCTATGACTTATATTCTTTTCGTAATTACGATACTAGTATGAAAGACGCCCCCTGATTACGACAATTGAAAATGGCCCCCCCCCCCCTTGGCTACGCTACTATTGGTGACAACCATTCTGCTAATTCACACCAGGAACATAAAATGTGAATAGGGGGGGGGGGGGGGGAAGGGGTACACACACCACCCACGGAGACCTATACATTACACACACCCAAAAAAGTCTATAACTTTTACTAATGTTCAATAGTAACTTATCCCCCCCCCCCCCACCCCCTACACATTAAGGAAACACAAAAAATAGCCATTTTTCTTGTTACCCCTTTCCACTCCCTTAATAAGAGGAGATTGGGATGTTAAAAAAAAAACTAATTGTATTTGGGACAGTATTGACAGCAATGTTTAGGTGTATAATTAGTTAAACAGTTAAAAATCCTAATCAAGTCTTTACAAAATCTTTTTTTTAGAAAATAAAAAAAATTTGTCTTTCTCACCCCCTGGTAGCACAAACACTTTCTTACCCTAATTAGGATACTGTAAAGAAGTAAAGTAGTAAGGATTTTTTGTCTGAAGCTTGAGATCTCAATAACTACTGACCTGATTGGGTTCTAATTTTTAGGTAAGCTTTAACCAGGTCCTGTGATTGTTTTAGGCTATTTCATTGATAGATTTGAGTTTAGGGATAGTTTTGAGCTATTTTTCTTGCCCCTCTTTGCCACTTTGAATACAGAACCCCTTAATGCTAGGGGAGTAGCCGCTAGTATTTGATATATTATTATTCCCTGCTCTAATTTGAAATTGTAAAACTTACCATTCTAAATGAAGCCAAGGATCTCCAACAAGTTTTAAGTTCACAGGACCCGCTAACTCCATGACATTTGCATTCAACTTTCATATTCTTCTCCAATAACTAAAATAAAATAAAATTAAATATAAAAAATGCAAATATAAAAATATGCATATGATAATGTATAAAAATTTACAATTTGTGCCTCGTCCTAAAAGTTTAAGTGTTGAAAACTAAGCTGCACATTTGTTTGGATTTTCTTTTTAAAATTACAGTGATATAGAGCCCGGTCGAGTTGTAAATATTTATCATAATTTTCATCTCCTTTATAGGGGTCTAGGACAGGGGTGCTGCATCCCTGGGAAATTGAACAAATTTTGCATTTCATTAAAATGTTGAGCTGGAAAAGTTTTGATTGGAAAACTGTCAGTCAGATTATTTCAGATTCTTTCAACTTTTCATTAGATTTTTTATTAAAATTTCAAGATAAAATTCCCCCAAAAAGTGTACTATAATGAAGATAAACAATTCATGACTTATTTCTTACACCTTATTTGAGAATTCTAAAATGTGTCATTGGACTTGTCACAAAATTTGAGATCATAAGGATCATTTTTTAAAACCTTTGTTTTGAGTAAAAAGAAGAGTTGAAAACAATGTTTTATTTCACATCAAAATTTGTCCTTAAAATTGTAGAATTCAAGAAGTAGAAAGAATAAAAACTATTGTTATTCAAATCAGTTTGATTTCCTACAAAATTGTGTTCTATAATTTAACATTAAGTGCAATAAAAGTGCTTCTTTATTATGTGGCCTGGGTCTACAAATGGTTTTTCTGTCACATTTATGAGGCAAGGACAGGATGGTGGCAGGGATCTAAAGGGTGATATACATCCCCAGTGATTATAAACAAACTTAACCCTTCTGTAGTTTATAATTAGTGTTTGAAATGTTTGGACACTCAACTTAATGAACCAACCAATAGAAATTGAATAAAAGTCCCCAAAGTTGTTATCCAACTAATAAGAAAACGTAATTAAAAAAACTTTGGGGACAAGTTTAATAAACAGTCCATTGTCCCCTCCCTGCTTGGGATAATGGTGATATTTTCTTACAATATTTTTGTTGTTGTTACTTATCTATATTATAGAATGTCTTACTATTTCTATGATTGTGTGTGTGTGTGTGTGTGTGTGTGTGAGTGTGTGTGTATGTTGGACCCATATACACAGCCATTATATTGTGCTTTTAGATCCTAAGTGCTTAGCTAATACACAAGTGATGGCACATTCCAGAACAAGGGAATGGGGGGGGGGGAGGATTTGACAGCCCCCCTCTCATAAGACACTAGGATCATAGAGGAAGAGAGTGGAGGGAATATGTCAAGTAGGGGGGAAATAATATGAAAAATAAAATATGGAGGGGGGGTGAATTGGGGAAAAATTGGGCGGAGGAAAATGACAACTGTGAAGACAGGCAGACAATACATGAGAGTATTGTACCAGGCTAATATACAAGTCAGCGTATTCAGGGGAGGAGAAATGGGAAAGGCTATCAAATTTTTTATATGAAGATTTACAGAGTGTCTGGAAAGATCAGCCGTGTGACGTCATAAAATGAGGGATGAGAGGAGAAGTGGGAAGGGGAAACCCCTAAAAAAAAGATGGATTTAGACGTATTTTTATGACGTCAGACGGCTAATTTTTTCAGACACTTTGTAAAGCTACTTTAATATACACAACAACGCAAAAATCATAAAAATATAGATAGTCTAAAAAGCATATATATAAACAGACATATATTATGATAAAATAGAAAAAGTTTTATTGTTAATATTGGATGTGGAAGTACTTATTCATTTTTATAGTTTGACCACTCTACAAAACTTTACCCAATTATTAACCTACAAAAAGTTATAAAGAACAATATGAAACATAAACATTTTCTTATTTTCTTACATTATTATGATAGAAGCTCAACTTTTAATAATTCTTATTATACCTATGCTCGTCTTGATAAAATCTTGTTTATTTCATGCGTTTTCTTACTAAACAATACTAAAATTTTACGATTTTTTTGTAAAATATAAAATTTTACTTCCTTTAATTTTTTGGTTGATTTTTTCAAGGATGACAATATCCATTTAGTCGAAGAAAACATCACAAGAAATTATAGATATTTCAGTCGTCTAGCTTAAATAAATCCAATTTAGCTCATGGCATTTCGTACTGACAGACAAGGTAAGGTAAATAGTAACTTTGCTAAAAAAACATAACATTTTTATGAATAAAGATGTTTAAATTGATAGGATAATACATCAAATTAAACTGAATTTAAACGCCACTGTAAAGTTCCGAATATTTGCCTACCACCCCACCCCAGCCCAACTATAGAGCAACATGTAGAGAACAAAATGCTCCTATTGTCATTATTAAGATGGATATCGTGTTCACTGATTTGGTGGAATTTAATAAATTCATTCACTTGTATATGTGCATGTACCCGATATAAATAGGGTACGTCCAAACGTCCGTCACTACGTCATTTTCTATCAATCCATATCAATTATGAAGTTTTAATTAAACTCCAAAAACCCAGAATAAAACATATTCAACCGTTGTAAAGTTATACCAACAACAAAAAGACATACAAACATCGAAGACGAAGAAAGTCCCTCAAAAAATCAGCATCTTATGTCATGAAAACGAGGGATTATCCATCTCTTTTTTAGGCGTTTTCTTTCCCACTCCTCCTCTCCTCGTCCCTCATTTTTATGACTTCATTGAGGGACTTTCTTCGTCTTCCAAACATCCCATTTGTTAAATAAAGATATCTCAAGTAAGGTGTAGAATATTTTGGTCCATTAAAATTATAGCTCCCAGCTATACATGCTTATATTAACTCATTACTTTTTATTTTACTAGCAGTCACGCCCCTTACATCTAGGGGCTCTATATTCGGAGGGATAGGGAGGGTTGCATAAAAATAGTCTAAAACCCAAGCATTAAATCTAAAAATAAACTAGCATTAAACCATCCCCTATGTGAAGGTGCCACAAAAATAGATAACTCAATCGGTTCAGTAGATATTGAAATATTAAAATGTTTTAGGTCATTTGAAAACTTAATACTTCGTAAATATATTTAATTATATTACTTTATGAGTAATACTTTTTGGTGGAAGCTTTTACTAAATAATTCACTAATTACCCCGAGGGGAAGAGCGTGAATACTTGAGCACCTAACCAGACCAGATTAAGTGTTTCAAAAATACCTCCGGGTGTGATAAAAAAAACTTTTGCCCTACCCTTTTAAACAACATTCTAGAATTATATTTGCCCCCCTCCCTCAAAAATATATTGATAGGGCGAACACATGTAGTATACGAGTCAAAAAAAAAGTTCTAAAAGAGACATAATTTACTAAAAGGGTATAATTTAGTCACCAGCCCCGGGGCTTTTTATATATGTATAGGTTGATGAAGAATCACCCTGTACACCAAATATACCAACCTAGCTTTAGAAAATTTGCACCTTTGCGGGGCGTTTTAACGTGTTGTATCGCTATTAGTCTCTCTCTAACATATAATTATCCTCAAAAATTCAGACCATTTCATTTCAATAGAGATGTTTGGGGGGAGGGGGTAAAAAGTTTGAAAAACAATGGGGGGGGGGGTCGTAGAGGGGAGGTGGGGGAATTCGCCCACCCACCCTCATCAGCTAGAAAAAAATGGTCGCACCCACACAGAGTTTCATCCCTCCAGGATATTAAAAAGAAAATTAATACTGAAAAATTGATTTTAACCACGACATGCCAAAAAGGGTTTTAAATATCTTAAATCTCCCCCCTTGCCATCTTAACATAAACAATTATAGTTTATTGTATGAAATGACACTTTCATTTGATTCTCACATATGATAGAATGTTGATTGATATGGCATCAGTGAGTAGTAGCAGCCAGAGAGAGAGGGGACAATGGGCTGTTTATTACACTAGTCCCCAAATTTTCTTACTCGTTGGCTTACTAACTTTGGGGACTTTGGTAAATTTTGATTGATTGATTAAGAGTGTTAAAACGTTTCAACCACATTTTTAATCTACAGAAGGGGTGATTTTGTGGATCATCATTGGGACGACATCAATTTATCGGCCATTGTCTTATCCCTTTAGATCCCTGATTAGCAGGGGTATAGCTCCATATGGATAAACATGTTAAGTAAACTATCACAGTAGGACGTACAACTTTCAAAGGGAAATATGAAGAAATCTCATAAATTGTGTTTCATCAATTGATTTAATAAAAACTGTTTTCAATAGAAGCTCAACTATGACCCCGTGAAGGTTTTGAGCTATTTTTTGTAATAGTATGTCAATTCTAAATCTAAAATAAAGCAAGGAAAAATGACTAAAACTCTAATATTTATAATTTTACTTTTTGGAACTTTTGCAGCTTTATTGAAACAACCCATTTTAATTTCAATGATTTCTATTCCTTATATATAAATAATCTAAGATTTAGGATAAATTGAAAATATGTTGTTTCCTTAAAAGAAACCAGAAATCTGAAGCTATAAATAGACAGACGGACAGACTTCATCTAACTTTGTATTTTACAAATATGTCAACTTGTATACTAGGAAAAACAGAGTAAGTATTTATGTCATACTCTCAAGTGTTTTCATAAATATACTTCACTTAGACAAACCAATATATATCAATTTTATATAAAAATAGATAAATAATAATATAAATATATATGTAGATATTTATCTTCAGAATATAGTTGACTTTTAAACAAAATTAGAATAATTTGTTCAAATTCTTCAAGAAAAAATATTTTTTTGTACTGACGTGAAATTAATTGAGCTTTTACATGAAATTATTTATCTTTTTAATAATATATTTGTGTGTGTGTGTGTATGTGTGTGTGTGTGTGTGTAGGTATGTGTGTGGTCTAAAGGAATATTTTTTATCGGCATCTTAGAATTAATTGTCAAACAATTAAATTTTATATCAATAGTTATAATTTTTTACCTGCAATTTGTTCAAAAAAAAACTGTTCTCAGTTATGTTAATTATATTGAATGACCAAAGTTTGTTTGCAACGCCTTTAGGATGATTTTGTGTGTGTGTGTGTGTGTGTGTATGTGGGCAATTGAAAACAATATCTCTATTTTGAATTATAGGGAGGAAACGTTTATTTCTCATTTAAAATAGCCCGGGTCTAAAATATTTTAGGTTGATTAGATACTGGATATATCTAACTAGATGGTCAATCAGACAAAATACTCGGATCATGTTACTATTAAGTTAAGTGCTTAACCTAATACTCTGCGCACTTAAAAAGGAATTTCTAGCAGACAATGATTTTTGTTTATTTGGTCACAAATGATTCAATCCCATAGAGTGAGCGACGCAAATTTTTGACTAATTAATTCCCCTAAGCCTGTATATATTTTCTTCATTCATTGATTGTAGTTTTTATTGATGCCAAAAAATCATCAGTGGAAAATAGCTCTAAAATTTTGAGTCAGGCTAGTTCCTCCCCCCCCCCCTTTCTCTCATTATCATAATTAAATTTGGTTAAATGTGAAAGCCCAGAAAATTGTGTGAAACCTGCACATAGGATTGCAAATGATATAATTGGGCTACCACACGCCCTACCCCCTCCCCATTTTCTACAACATTAACTGCCTATGAGAAGGAAAGGTATGATCCTGTAAAAACCTCTAGACCACAAAAGGTAACCACCTCTAATCAAGTTATAGGACCAAAGCAGGGTTTCCAAACTTTTTAAAGTCAATTTCATTTATTTTTTTTTAATAACTGAAAACAATACATTTTTTCTGCATTATTTTGCAATATTTAAAGTTCAAGCAAAATATTTTTTTCTGTGTCCCATTTCAAAAATATCACTGACTTTTTGTGTTGGTAACCCTGAATTTTGTTTGAAATAACCCAAAAACTATGAATCCTTGTCATCTTTAACGAACCATTTTTTGACAGGGCTAACAAATATTTTGGTTTCTACACAACATGATAAATTTTTTCACGATTCTTATGATTTGTATTTTAATTTAATATTAGTTTTATTTAAATTAATTTTTAATACTCTATTTAACTCATAAATTTAAGCTCTTTTGTAGATTTTTTTTAATGTTTCTTAAATATTTTAATAAGATGCTTTAAAACGCCTAAAAGTGGGTTGTTTTTAATTAATATGGTAATACTGAATTCCCCCCTTCTAGTATGTCAGTTAATAAAAGTCATAAAGCCCAGATATTTGGCGTTAATATCTCCGCCCTGGGCATAAATTCACCCCTGGTCCGGATGGACAAATTACGAGGAGAAAAAAAGAAGTTTAATAATTCCCCCCCCCCCAAAATAAAAAAATATATATATTTCTCTAAAGATATATTTTGTAAAAGCAACATTTTTTTCAGAATAAAAAAGTTACTTTGAAAAATTGTCTCCAAAGACCTAAAGTGAATCCCATTAATTACGTCTCAGAGAAAATTCACACTAACACACACCCACAAAATTAAACACACACATACTTACACCCACACACACGCACCCACCCACCCACACACACACGCACATGGGTAATTAAGAATTATGTTATTAATGATCATTAGGTAAACTCTCTTTCTATCTAATGAATGGTTTATATTGTGGCTTGAGGTAATAATTTACAATTAAAGTTTCTTAATTTTTATTTTTGTTGCTTAACCTTTAGTGACAAAATACATAAAAATTAAGGTCTCATTATAATCTAGAGTCAGTGAAAATAGAATAAAAGGTTTTAATAGAAGCTTTTTATAGTCCCTGTAAAAATGACGTCACACAGGTCTACCAATGGTCAATTGGAATGTATACTACTGGCCTACCATTAGTAATTTAGTATGAGTATTAGCCTATCATTGGTCATTTGTATTGTATGACGTCATTTATTACAGGCACAACATACATCTTCGTTTTTTTTACCTTTCTGCCAGCCTCGTTGTTGTGAAGGTTCATGAGAGGGATGGGGTTCTTGGGATTCTTCCTGCTCTTGCGCCTGTCCTGGGCGTCCACAAAGGTTCTGGAGAAGGTCACACCAAAGTCCACGTTGTCAGAACAGCCAGACCACTGAACAATAAACATTATCAAAATGTTATTCCACGCCAATACATTAAAAATTTAAAAATATGCTGATTTAAAATCTATGAAACTTTTCTTTACCTGGAATCCTTCTGGAGACATGCCTCTGAGTGACCTGTCACAACCACAGTTCTCCAGCTCTCCGCTGGAACACGACCTCGTGACTGCATGGGCCACACCCGCACTGGATATAGCATGCACAAAGCTTGCCTCTCTTGTACCCGGTGACACCACTGGGTAGGGACCCAGGGCTGCTGCCCACTTGCTTTTGTTCTTGTTCTTAGCCCTCAACTCCTTCTCAACCTTCTTGACGAGATCATTGGTGTCGGCGGTCTCAACGTTGACTGTGCTGTTCAGAGGCACCTCGTTGGTAACAGTGTTCAGATCCGTGGAAAGAAGCGTTTCAGTGTTTCGGCGATCTACAAAAAAGGACACAAAAGTCAAATGCAAATAAATAAAGAATTTTGATAATAAGGATTATAAAATTAAAGAAAGCGCGAAATATAATAAAACAATGACCTGGATTAACTCCAGCGGTCAACTTCATTATTACCCCCCCCCCTCTCCCCCTTCCCTCCCTCCCTTCTCTCTCCATCAGGTGGGAACTAAATTATCTTGGGAACTAGATTAAGAAAGAAGAACCTATAATTAAGTGTGTGTGTGTGGGTGCAAGGAGGGTCATCAAAAAATAATTGAGAAAATAATTATTATTACTATAGAGTTCATAAATCACCTGGAAAATTTGTATTTCTGATTAGAGGTGTCAAACATAAAAAGAAATTGTAAGGGGGTGTAGAAATAAAAAAAAGGAGGTCAACTCTAAAAATTATAAATTTTATTTAGGTTGAATGAATACTGAATAGTTATTTATCGCATCGTATCACAAAAACCTTTCCGCGGACATATGTACAAGTATAAGATTAGCACGGGCTAACAAAACTGGTTTTAATATTATGATTATACATTTTTATATTTGTAGAAAACTGGATAAAATACGATACGATACATGATTTTTCAGTATAAATTAGAACTGGTTCTAATCCAGCGGATATTAATCGGTTTCGAAGCCATGCTGGAAATATAATTTAATTTTCAATTTATAAATGGTTGACTTTTAACGATATTTTCTTCTAGAATTAGGTCCCTGTTCTGTGTCACCTCAACTTTAGAAGAAGCGTGAACAATCTTTAATTAACTAAAATTGGACCTCCGCACAAAAATATTTCCGGAAAGAGTGGGTGGGAGGGACATTTTAATTAAAGGGATTTAAAGCGAGGGGGGAAGAGAGAGGGTGGAATTGTAGATTATCAACAGAAGAGTTAGATTGTAAAATGGAATTAGGCTAATCAATAATAAACAATGGATAGAAACATACAAAATTCAAATTATTTCTTTGTTCTCATAGTTAAGACTCTAGGGGCACTTAGGGTTGGAGGGGGAAAAGTCGACATAATTCCATTTTAAATTTAAGTTTCAAAAGAGTAAAAAAAGTAACTTTTAGGGGAGGGGAGTAACCCTCCCCAAAAATAGTTTAAAACTTTTCCAGGACATATAAGAAGCTTCACTGTAAAGGAGAACAATATCGGTTCAGCGGTTAACGAGATCCTTCAGAACAGACAAAAAACGCTTACTACTTTTTATAATAGGAGGATAGGATTATTATTTAAGGAACACAGTAATTTTGAAACTTGTATGTTTTCAAAATGTTTTTTACAAATAAAGTGAACAATGTGCATAAATGTATATATATGGGGATTATACCCGTGTATTCGTGTCCAAACTTCCGTTAATAATACTTTTTGTCATACCACCCCCTCCCCCTCTCCCCAATAATACTTATAATATCTCTTTTTGATAATGCATCTCTCCCCCTTGCTTACCCAGTATTTTTAGTAGCGTAGCTACTTTATGATTAGATTATATACTCGTCTGTCTGTTAAACTCTATTAATGTAAAGTCTAATTTTTTGTAATAATATATAGCATATTTTTTTATAACTAGACTGCTTATTGAATGCTTTCTAGCTGCTTTAATAATAATACAAAAGAGTAGTTCTGTGCGCTAGATAAATAAAATTTCATCCTAGTCGTGCTACTTTTGGACGAATTGGTTCTTGTTATTTTATGTTACTGATAAGATCTTTAGTTTAACCTTATGAAGTGAAGCATAATAAGATCAGTAGCATATTAATATTATATTCATAATAATAACATCATTGTATGCTTTATATTATCAGTAGCGGTTGCGCTCCTAGCATCTAGGGGCTTTGTATTCTTAGGGGTAAGGAAAGTAGGAAAATAGCCAAAACCAAACTTAGATATAAAGTTAAATAGCCTATATATAAGAAGCATCCATATAATGCAGAACTCAATCAGTTCAGTAGTTTTCGAAATTTTAAGCTACAGACAAAAACCTTACTACTTTTTGTTGCTACTGAAGTATTCACCAAGAAATGAAAAATAATCTAAGTTATTTTAAAAAATTAAAATTACTTCAATGGGATTTTTTAAAATCTAAATAAAAAGAAAATGTTAATTTTCTAAAAGTTGTTGTATTTATCTGTATCTAATTAGTTCTTCTTTTATGGCAAATTTACATTTTCTGATAATGATCCAATTTTAGGACGTGACGATTAAATACTTAAAAATGCACTAAATGAATAAAAAAACAGTATCCTTTTTTTTACCAAATATGACAGTTGAAACTTTTTTAAATGTCTATCAAATTTATGTGAAAATGTCAATTAAAATGAGGGTTGGAATTCCAAAAAAAGATACCTAAGCCCTTTCCCAAAAATGATCTGCTAATTTTTATCAGGAATTAAAAATCAGTTTTTAGATAAATTAATAAGTTATAGGAAAAATGTATTTTTGATTTTTGAAGTTATTTAAATCTAAGTTAACTCAGCGGGCATAATCCTCATAAAAATATTTTTTAATTGTTTTTACAAATACTGGCAGGAACATTTGAATTAAGTAAATTAAACTTACAGGATTAATCACATTCTTTAATTATTTATATTTAACTTTTTAATCCCTTGAAAAAAATTTTTTATTATTTAGATTAAACTTTCATAAATGTGTAAATGAGATTGAAACATAAATATAATGTAGGTAGACCTATCTTCTTTTTCTTTAATAATAAATCAAAATCAATAAATGACAAAATTGTGATAACAGAATAAAATTATATTTTTTCCTGTATAACACACAATGGAACTCAATTAATTGGGGGAAGGAAAGTAGAATTTTGGTTGATGATGAATAAAAAATAATGGTAAATGAAGTGTTAATTACCTGAGAACTATGGCTATTATTATATATTGATCAAAATATAAATGTGTGTGTGTGTGTATGTGTGTGTGTGTGTATGTGTGTGTGTGTATGTGTGTGTATCTGATCTATGATGCCTTTATTCCAATTATTTTTTTCGCATATTAAATCAATAATAATAAAGTTGGTTAACTTTCCACTAAAAAAAAGTTCTTAAATTTTAATATATTTAATAGTGCATCTACTCTATGGTTAGGGCAAGACTGTACGTTCATCACTTGAATATGTCCTAATAAATAAGTTATATAACAAAGTATCATATTAATTGCTTTATTTTTTTAAACATTTTTTTAAAAAAAACATTCCCATATAAACAACCCCTTAAATAGTGGATGTAAATATTCATTTATTTCCCTGGTATCTCATTTATATCCCTGGTATGATTTTAGAAGATTTTTAATTTTTTTTGGAAGATTTTAGAATTTTTATTAATTACTAAAAGAAAGAAAAATTATACCAGGGAAATAAATGAAATTTAAAAACCAAAATCAAACCACATTTTACTAGCATAAAAATGAGTTTTTGTTTAAATGAGAATGATATTCCTGTCCAGTTTTTTGTTTAGGAATGAATATGGACCGATAGGTCATCATTTATTCACGAGGGTAAGAAATATTCATTCCTAAACAAAAAACTGGACAGGAATACCCCATTGTTACATATTAATTCAATAGGGATAATTACCGAAGGGTATTTAACCTAGAATTGTGCTTAATTTACCTTTGCTGTCTATATAATACATGGTTATAATTATGCATAGATAGTCAATAATATAACACAATCCTTACTTCCGTCCACGTTGGGGGGGGGGGGGGGGAGGGGACATCAGGCAGATTTGAAGAGGCGTAGACAGGTGGGAAAAGGAAGGGCATAGTAAATGGTACAATTATAACACTCTACATTAACATCAGGGGGTTCCAATTAGGGGAGGTTGGAGGGGAGGGGGGATGGCAAGGGGGTGAATATTGGCCAGCTCTATAGTTAACCAAAAATAGATATGAAAATAATGATCTAAATTACAGGCTGGACAGATAAACTGGATCTGTTGTAAACAGGACAACAACAGTCATGTCCTGACACGCCCACTGGACACAAACAGATATCCCAGACAAGGTTTATTTACTCAAGGTTGAAAATTTTGTACAATACCAAAAATATAATATAATGTTCCTTCTTAGATTCCTTATTTTTAAGCTACAATAATAATTATGACCTAACTGACCAATATTAGTAATCATGAATTTTATGAAATATTTTTATTAAAACATAATACTCAAACATTTATGTAAATTATCCGTGACATAAAAATTCTTTTAAAAAGTATTCGTTTTTAAAGGTGGAAGTTGCAGGACTCAAACACTTTAATTTGGGGGTTTCAATGAAAACAGACCCAATAATTATCCTAAATATCTTTCCAAATAAACTCAAAGTTTCGTCCCATAATAGGAAAGAAGCACCGGCCTTTATTAACAGGGATCTAAAGGGATAAGACAATGGCACATAAATCCCCAGTGATAATAAAGAAAGTTAACTCTTTTGTAGGTTATAATAAGGGGTTGAAACGTTTGGACACTCAACTTATTAAACTAACTAATAGAAAATCAATAAAAGTTGTTAAGCCAACGAATAAGAAACGTTATTATAAAACTTTGGGGACCAGTGTAATAAACAGTCCAATGTCCCCTCCCTCCCTGTTTATACTCTAAATAATGGTCAAAAATAATTTTTGCTTTAAAATTTATAAAATAATAAAAAAAGAAATTTTAGGTAGACACATGTTCAAATTAAAACTTTATTATATCTAAAAAGCTTTTGACCATAAGTAGCCAACCAAAAAAAATAATTATTTTGCTAAAATTTTAGAAATCTGACCAAAATACCTACATTATATTGAATTTAAGTAGCTTTGAATTGAATTAAGCAGCCTGCAGGGGTCCATATGATAATGATAAATTTGTACCTTGTAAGTTTTCAATAATAATAATATTAAAATAGGCAGATGTAGGAATGATTTGATAATGACAGAGTTACTATATTATCCCTATTCTGTCTGTACTCAATTGCAGCTGCACTGTTTTCATATGGGCTTTACAGTTGCATTTCATCTTATTTTAATTTCATATCATAAACATAATTAATAAAGCATTTTTAAAATCTGTTAGAATTTCATAGATAAAAAATACTAAAAGACAACAAAAATATTCTTTACTTTACAAATAGCTTACACCAGATTTTCATGTTCTCTAATAAAGTGAAACACGCAGCGGGCTATAATAACGATACCTTCCATCCACCCCCTTTACCCTCCTCTTACTGGACGAACGATCTGTCCAATAATTGATGCCTATTCTAGCAAGCTAAATTGACGACAATTTTTCCCTGTCATAATATCCATGTATATATATTCTTCATCCATTACTATAAAATTATATTTAAAATGAGAAAATTGATCATAATTTTCATTTTATTATTTAATATTTTTGAATAAATAAACATAAAAAGCTTAAACCATGCTTTGGTTGAATAAAAGAGAGGGGGGTGGGGGGAGTAGTAAAAGATACAGTTTCTAAACAACTAAATGTAGATGATATGTAAATATTTGTAAGTGAATTATAATATGTTTAACTCCTGGGGGGTTAACACAACACAGTTGAATAGTCACCCACTGGGAGACTACGCAGGAGATATTATATAATTAACTCATTCATACACACACACACATTTTCACATGCTACATGTAACAAGAATTTTTCTCTTTTAGTACTAATTTGTAGAGAGAGAGGGGACAATGGGCAGTTTATTACACTAGTCTCCAAAGTTTTACAATAACGTTTTCTTATTCGTTGGCATAACAACGTTTGATAATATTACTAAATTTTGATTGTTTGGTTTTAAAGTTAAGCGCTGAAACGTTTCAACAACTATTTTAAAATTACAGAAGGTGTAATTTTGTGTGTCATAATTAGGGATGTACATCAATTTTTCAGACATTGTCTTATCCCTTTAGATCCCTGACTAATTTGTATCTATCTATTATCAACAATCTAATAGACCTAAGAGTTCAAAGAAAGTCGAAACATTGATGCTAGAGAGAGAGAGAGAGAGATAAAGAGAGAAAGAGAGAAAGAGAGAATGAAGGATGAGAGAGAGAGATATGGCAAGTCTGGTAAATTAAGAAATAGAAATTAATATAGGAGAGGGTGTGATGTGCTGAGATCAAATAAGGAAACTTGAAACAAAAGTTTAATTGAGTAAAGACAATTTCTCAAAGAATTTGAATATTTTGAATAAATTTTTCAATAAAAACTTACATTTAACACTTCTGCTGAGACTGCGGCTACGTTCTTTTCTCTTCCGTTCTCTGTCCCTCCTGTTACCGCCAGATCTGCGACGCGTGTTCCTGCTCTTCCTCTGTCTTCCCTCTCGTGTGTTGTACCTGTTGTATCCAGGACTCAACGAATTCGGCATGGCATTCATAGTCGATTCCTGCGCGAACGGCTTGACCGCCATGTTGCCGCCGGTTGCGTAGATAGAGCTGGTGGACAACGAGGGAAATCCGGCCGCCATGCTGGCAGAGTCAAGCTTGTTGTTGAGATGGCTGGCCAGGAAGTTGTACTGGCGCTTGTAGTTGTCCTGCAGGGTGGAACAGTTCCATCTTCTGGCGCGGAACTGGTACTGGCATTCATCAATGGCCCTAACAGCACCCAACCGCACGCTGTCCATAAATCCTGGATTCCGCTTGCAAAACTTTACCTAGAAAATATTTTTTTAAAGTTAATTAAAGAACACAATTCAAATTCTTGTTAAAAAATTCGCTGTCATATACTTTTATTATTTGCACTACAGAGCGCTCTGATTGTATGCTTTGGAGCTTCGCGAGATTTACACACAATGAATTTTTCTTTGCCGGCTTCTGGTAAATTATAATTCATGCAGCCCTCAAATTATACTCTTTTTATATTCGCTGTGAGACAAGAAGAATTATATAGAAATGCAAGAAAAAGAAAGAAGGAGAGTAATAGAAAGGGCAGGAAAGAGAATTAAACTCAGATGAATGTCCATGTATAAAAAATAAACACTGTGCACACTGGCTTAAAAAGGGACAAGAAAATCTTTTTATCAAATTTTATCTTTTATTGCTGACACCAATAAGAGTTTTTATCACTATAGACTTACACTTCTGATATAACACATGCAATGCGATGAAGGGATGACGAACGGACATTTAGACCTTTGAGTCATTGAGTTGCAGCGCTACAAAAAAAAGTGAGTAAGGGTTAATATGTAGGATATTCATAATGTGGCAAAAACTTGAGAAATGCAAATTTGGTTTCAAGTAGTAGTGTGGTGTGTGTGTGTGTTGTGTGTGTGTGTGAGTGTGTGTGGTGTGTGTGTGTGTGTGAGTGTGTGTGGTGTGTGTGTGTGTGTGTGTGAAGAGTTAAAAGTTCACATGCAAACCCTATTTACACAAAATAACAAATGAATAAGAAACATTTCAACCCAAAGTAATATTTAAGGTTCCTCTACTCTATAATTTAGGCTTATCTGTACGTCCGTACGTCCAACAATCTGAATTTGACTTTTTTACTATTTATTTATCACACAGACTTAATGTGGTGTCGATGAATCAAAGTTTAAAACAACAAATCTTAAAAACAAAACTCAAATAAAAGTTTGAAAATCAAAAAAGTTAAAATTTTGGTTCTGTTACATAAAAGTTTTTACATTTTATTAAATTCTTATGGAAATCAAAATTCAAATAGAATCTCCCCCCCCCCCCCCCCCCTAATTCTTGCTCCCCTACTCAGTTAAAGTTATAAGAATGGTCAAAACTTTATCCCTCTAGTCTCACGGATTAGGGGATTGGAAACGAAAGAATAAATCCCCCCCCCCCACATTTTAGCTGAAAAAGTTTTTAATTGTGTAATTATTCACTTATATTTATTTTCTATATTTGAGAATATAAATACTTGGAATTTAATAAAAGATTTTTATTTTCTTATCCCTTCAGCCCTGATATTGTCTTCGTTTAAGTTTAACGAACAGAATTTAAATGGCGTTGAAGCAGAACTAAAAAGCATATTTATGTTACTTAAAATTAAATCTTTTGATTCAATTTAAGGTTAAAGTTTTAACTTTACAGGTTAGATTAAAATGTTAAAAGTTCCTATCTAAAATATTTTGCTCAAAAGTTAGTTTGTTAGGTTGAGTGTCCAAACGTTTTAACCCCTAATTGTAATCTACAGAAGGGGTTATTTTTGTGTATCATCATTGGAGATTACATAAATTATCTGCCGTTGTCTTATTCATTTTCCAAAAATAAGTTCAACCTTTTCAATTTGATAAAACTTGTAGACGAAGTTCTTACTGTGTCTAAATTATTCTTCGTGACGCAAACTTGATGAAACATTTATATTTTAATATCCAACCAAAAAAATCGTGTGTTGTAACACTTGTAGAACAAACTAGAAAATTAATACATAATAATATTAAGTTTTTATCTAAAATTGATTACAAATATTGTTTACAAAAAATAATTGTCTTATCTTAATTTTTAGCAACTTCATGGTGATAAAACCAAAAACTGATTGAATTTCAGAAAATAATGCACTTTTCAAGTAAAATTGCTAACATCATATATTTTTGGCAATATGATTCATAAGAATTTAAAAGCCTTAAAGATGTTAATATGTTATTTCTAAACCCTTTTTTTAAGGTTAGGTTATGTTAAGTTAATGGGAGAAATAATTATAATAAATTGATTGAGTTGTACAAATTTACAGTGTTGATAATACCACCAAAAATTGTAATTCTCATAAGGGTTATTTTGTTTATCATAATTAGGGGTTCATTGATTTATCATCCTTTAAGACCCCAGCACAAGTTTTTAAAAAATGGTAGTTTACCTGTTTTTTGATAAGCGATCCTTTCATCTGATCACAAACCCCCGGGTCTCGGGAATTACTTGCTATGCCGCTAGCTTGTGACAGCGCCCTGAACAATAAATATAATAAATATCAGCAATCTTTAAGTCTGGACGGACAGACAAAAGAAACTTAAAGGGTAGGTACGCTTACATATCAGTATGACAAATTTAAGAATTGTATTTCAAGAAAACTTTTGAACGATTAAATATAAAACTCTCTCTTTCTCTAATTGAAAGCAGGCAGGGTGTGAAAGGACATGTATCGAAAAGGCATAGAAAATTGGCACTGTAAATTAGCGAGGGGGGTAGGCCATAGGAAGTGAAAAAAGGGTTGAAATGGTGACATAAATGAGGGTGTTAATATTTCACTAGTTGGTCTCGGTCAATAAAACAACTTTTATTCGGTCATCGTGACACCACTTGCTGACAAAAAATCAGGGAGGGAGGGGACAAGAGTAGTTAGACTATTCTATAATCATTTTACAGCTACCAAAGGCATAATTTTTAGATAAGATATGGGGTATATGGGTTAGCTAACATGAAAATTAAAAACCAAATTGTCAAATGTCGCATTTCTGACGCCTGAAATTAAATTGATTTTTGAAAAAAATTAATAGAAAAAGTTGAATAATATAAAGATATTAAGCTGTAATTTGTGTCAACACTGGATTATCATGTTAAACAATCTGATTCTATTAACATAAAGACACAGAGTTATACCCCTTTGTAATGTTCAGATAAGATCTGAAACATCAGAGTTATGTACATTTATATATGTAGTTATGTATGGAAACAAGAATAATTATGTACATAAGTGGCACAGCAATAAAATTCTCAATAGTTTCTGAAGAATAGGTAAGTATTATACAGAAAAAATTTAAAAACCAGTGAATATTATGACACTTAGTTAATTTGTGTGTAACATTTTAAAAGATATTTTGTGACGTATAGGCAGACATATTTTAATTGCTGAGTTGCTGCGCTCCCTAAGGAAATATGTACATACATACATATTCACTTGAACATATTAAAATAATGTCCTACCATGTTCTTGGGATGAGCTTTTTTTTGGCTGCGTGTGGTCCAAACTTTATTGGAGATATATGCTTTAACATGTATTTTAAACATGTAAAAAGGTCGTGGAATCTCATAGTAATATAAGTTAACCAATGTAGTAGATATGCATACCTATTTTGCGCTTATCATAAGATTGGTATTACATTTTTTTTTACAAAACTACTTAAAAGTAAACTATCAAAAAATAAATCTCCATCCTTTCTTAAGTTGATATTAATGAACCTTTGGCCGAAACATTGGAATTTGTAAAATTAATCAGGCAATGATGACTATAAACTTTATTTTAGCCCCTAGCAAAAATTGCTTAGATTACAAAAATGCTCATTTAATCTTGAAAACCATAAGTCACCTAAAAATCTAGCCTAATTAAAATTTTATGTAAAAAATTCTCTAAAATTGTTGGCAATGTAGGTGTCCATTTTAATATTGCATGTGTTCCCATCCTTCACATGAATTAACACATTGATGCGAAAATGTTTATGATTAAGCTATTATGTCGACACCTTGGTGTCAACACACTTCCGCCAGTTGTTTCATATTAGCAAATATCATCACAACTGAAAATTATTACTATCTGCAATTTCTCTTTTACTTCGATATGCTTATATATTACAATTTACATCTCATCATATCTTAAAATGCCATTTGAGTCTTTTTTGCGAGTATTCAATACTTTGCGAATATGATACTATGCATTATTGATGACACACCCCACACCTTATGCTATAACAAAGAGTAAGAATAGATAGAAAATTTTGAGATGAAATTTTTTTAGAATATTCTTAACTACATACTACTATATCTTATCATATTTTTGCTGAAGACACACTCTTTAAAAGTTAAACTATGCCTTGTTTATCATAAATTGTAACTCGCATGTGAAGATTAAATTGTGAGTTAATTACTTAATTACAGTGATGCTCAATTATTCACACCTAGCTGTAATTACCATATTTAAATATCCTCATTCTCATAATTATACTTAAACGTCTTCATGTATAATGTACGTGTGTATGTGTGTAAAAATTTAAATAAAAACCTCCCTTAGTTAACACTAAAAGGGTAAAAGGTTGAAATTTTAAATTTCTTTTCAAAATTTCCTTATGTTTTATCTGACATTCTCATTAGTGTTTTTGAAATTTTGTAAACTTATTTAAAGTTCTGGCTTAAATTCTAAAATTAAGCCATAAAAGGCAATTAGTAAAGAAAAGGTTCATAAGTTGAAGTTCGTGTATATATGAGTAACTATTTTAAACTTCACAAAAACAAAATTGAGTTATTTGGAAAATTTCTTAATTATCAACAAAAAAAAATTTAAAATATCATGTTTTACCCTATATAATGTTTCCTAATTTGACATAAAAATCTGAATATTTTAGAAATATAAAAACTTAAAAAGTGTATAATTATGAATTTTAGAATAAATTTTGAGTTTCGATGATCTTCATAGAATAAATTATAGTTGTATAAGCTAGGGAGGGAGAGGACAAAGTTTTCTTATTAGTCAGCTTAACAACTTTGGGGACTTTCAATGAATTACGATTGTATGGTTCTTTAAGTTAAGTGTCCAAACGATTCAACTACTCATTGTTATTGTCTTAAATCTTATGCATAAAAAAAACACTAAAATGTCTGCTTAGAAAACAAATTTTTGCCTGAAGAAGATTGAAAAGTTTTGAAATTTGAAAAGTTGAATAAAGATTATCCTAATTAGTTTAAGAAAAGGATTAAAGAAAGTGTATAATAGCATGCAAAATAGTTTGCAAAAATAAATAGAAAATCTTAAATTGATAATCAAAGAATTTGCATAAATTAAACTTATTTTCTAAAAGTCTTATACCTAAAAGAACAGCCAATACTAAATATTTTTTTATATATGTGTGTGTGTGTGTGTGTGTGTATGTGTATATGTGTGTGGATGTGTGTGTGAGTGTGTGTGTATACGGTGTATATATTGTTCTATCCACTATATATAAGAATGTTAGGAATGCCTTACCACTCTGTATAATATACCTACATTATCCCCCCCCCCCACTCCTGGAATAAGCCAACTTTCTTCTACCCCCCCCCCCCCCCTACCATAAATTTCCCTATGAACCTCATCTAATCGTATCAGGACACAATAAAAGCACAAAAGATCAACAATTTTTTTACATTTCAACAAATTTTTCTTTTCATTATTAAATCTGACTTTTATTTGAAGAATTCAATTGAAAAATAAAATTTATTTAATGTACAGATCAAATATCTTCAATTTAAAGCAAAGTAATCGTATATTTACTAATATTAACGATAGGTTTACCTATTTGGTGTATGAGAATACATTTGGGAGATGTATCTACAAATTTAAAATACTTCCAATCTCAAAATCATTGAATAGATTCAGATAAAAATAAATTGCAACAAAATTTTTAGATGACTCAGAAATAATGGCATAGGTTCATGGAAAATAAAATTAATTAAACCACCATTCTTTTCCAATATTTTTTTCTGGGTACAACATACAATTTAATCAATCTTTAATTGGAAGAAGTTAAATTTATCACCCATTGACCCATCCGTGTATAGAGAGGTAACAGTGGGCTGTTATTTCCACTAGTCCCCAAAAGTTTTATTACAACGCTTTCTTATTCGTTGGCTTATCAACTTTGGGTTTTTATAATAAATTTCGATTGGTTGCTTTATTAAGTTGAGTGTCCAAACGTTTCAACCACTATTTGTAATCTATAGAAGGGGTAATTTTGTATATTAACATTGTTGATGTACATCAATTTATCACCAATTAACCTATCCATGTATTCCAGGTTGAAATAAAATACTGGTGGGAAAATGCATAGAAGAATTATTCTTTTTATTCCATGTTCTTCATATTTGGAATCAGGTCCAATAGACTAAGATTGGTTTGCCATTTTTGATGGCTGTTTAATGCCCAACAGCTGAACGTTAAACCTACCTTTGCACATGGATATAAACAATATAAATATTTTGAATGTATAAAACATTATAATATTTCGCAGTATATGCGTAGATAAGTGTGCGAAAAAGACCGAATATCCGCAAAATTTCTCTGGCCGCGCGAAAAATTTCATATTATTTATAAACATTTTTTAATAGTTTAACAATTAGCAGCGAAGGTTTCTAGTTGTATGACTTATTAATTGGGGACTTGATCCAATATTTGTGCATCTAGAAACAAAAGGCCGTAATTTGATGTTTTATGACCTGAGAAATAAAACAATTACTTTGCTGATCAGAGATCAGACTAAAATATATTCCTGCATGGGAGCCAATATTCAGCTTTTTATTTATATCATAATTTACTCTTTTAAATAAATATTTTACCAAATTTAAAACAGTTAAAAAGAATATAGATAAATTGAAAAAAAAGCTTTCTATTGTTTTAATTCTCAGCCATACAGACAATTTTTTTGACCACTTTTATTTTCAACAGGGGGGGTATTCTGATAAATTAATCAGTCTCAGTGTTACTTAATATCTTTATACTAATAAGTTAAAATTTTCATTGTAGCTTGGTTTTAGTCTTAAGCAATTTTTTATAAAAACAACCACACAAAAAGGCTTATAATTTTTTCTAGATTACAACCCCTGGTATAGGACTGGTCCCCATTAGTGGTATATGTAATGGTATCCACCCCTAGAGCCCTCCCCCACCCCCAATTCCGAACCAGATGCCAACAACTTGAAGTGAATTCTATAGATGTTTATTTTCAAGTATTACACTAAGTTTTAAGGTAATGTAAGCAACAAACATGCTGTTATTTACACTTACCATTGAAACCAGTTAAAAACTTAGGGAAAACATGGAAAAACCGTTGCAGTTTTTAGTCAAACTTAGAAAATTTTATCAAGAATAGTCAATCATTATTTTATAAGTCTTATGTTTTATTAAAAATTTACTAAACAAACTAAAGCAAGATTAAATTAAAATAAAAAATTCATTTTTTTTAAAATATAGTAGTTTTTTTAAAAAGTGACCATTCTTGAAAAAAAGTTGTCTAAAAAATGTTGATGATATGTTTATTGATGATACATTTCTGGAGGAAGTACCTGATATCTATGCAACTCAAACTCTCAATAACCCCTTCATAACAAACTTAATTTATATTTAATAGATGGTTTGCACAATTCTCAAGCAACAGAACACTTCAAGACAACACCAAAATGCATGTATATATAATAAACTTTGTTGGTAAAACGAGTGCGCATCATTAAAGGTTGGTTCTATTAACATTAGGTTCTCCTTTATTACTTTATTTCATTTCAAGTTAAACTAATACAGTATTCAACTGTGACAGAAGGACACTATAATAATTCTTAGAACCCACAAAATCAAGGGTTTCAACTTTGATTAATATTTAGATATAAGGTAAGTATGGGGCTGCGTTGATGGAAGGGTGGGGGGTGTTTAAGTTGATTGTAAGCAGAAAGTATTCTCCAAGTAATTCACACCAAGTATTATAGAAATTACTTTGTAACCGAACCTTGCGCCCGCAAGGAGTTTCTCAAGTATTCAATCGGATCAACTACAAATATGCCGAGGTAAAGAAATTAAAATAATTAACTTTTACTTGCATAGGATGGGTTAATGCAAATTTCAAGAATGCAAATTGAGAATTTAGAGGAAGATTAACATTTTGTCTGAAGCTCAAGATTTCATACTACTAAACCGATTGAGTTTTTCATATTAGGAAAGCTTCACAATGGTCCTTGGGATGTTCTAGGCTATTTTAATTTTAGATTTCAGTTATGGGATGGTTTAGGCTATGTTTTGAATCTTGGAATACAGAGCCCCTAGATGCTAGGGACGCAGCCACTATTTTTCATAAAGTACATACCATAATATGAAAGAATAAAAACAATGTTGTTAATTTGTAGTTGCACCTTGGGAGCTCAGTTTACTTGACAATCATCAACTTGATTCAATGAGATGAAATTATAACATCCGATGATTGATAATAAACACTTGAAATATAATAGATACTCATCTATAAAGAGAGAGAATTATAGAGAAAGAGGAGATAGGAAGATGATATCTAAAGAGAAATATGAGAAAATAGATTTCAATCTGAAAATGGACACAATAATCTCCTTTTAAAGAATTTTTATGATTTTTATAAATTAATATTTAATTGAATTTTATTGTGTATAAAGATTAAAATGTAAATCATGCCCAAAATAATTATCCATTGAATAATTTTTAAGATGCTAACAAGTTTTCCAAAGAAATTGCACTCACAATTTTTTGCTCCGAAATGTTTCATGATGAATTATTGACAAGTATCCGGTGAGAAATGCCATGAATTGAGTTAAAAGGGCCACCCAGTCGCACAAACTCATACAATTCAAATTGTGTTAGTTAGTCAATTAACATTAAAGTTAAGCTTTTAAACTTAAAAAAAAAACTTTTTAAACCAGCCAAAAGACATTAAAAAAAAGTTTATAAATGAAATTCCAAATGAAATATGGACATTCAAATGAATAACCACTATCACTTACTTTAATCTCATTAAGTGCTACTATGGTCTCGTGTTTGCAGTTGTATATAATAGTGTGCGGCATCCTACTGAGCTTTGCGCGCATCAGGTGTCATCTGATGACAACATACTATTTGTTACCCCACCACACACACAAACAAATGTTGAGCATATTTGTGACCAAATGAAGATGTAGATAAGCACAAGAACTCCGAGTTAAGGTGTTTTTAGATTATTATCTGTACTAATTCATTCAGTGTTTCTTGCATTTGTTGCTTTGATCAAATTGGACAATTAATGGCCTACAAAATTCTATCCTATTAAATAATACCCATTATAAAGGAATGCTTATATAATATCGGATAATAGAAAAAAAATATAAAAACATGTAAGTAACTATAGTGTGCCAGTCTTTGACACAAAAAAAAATATGTAGAAAAAGATAGTATTGAGAATCACTAGCCTAGAAAATCTAGATTAAATCAATAAACAAGGAAAGGTTTGTTCCAAAATAGCACAAACAATGTTCTGGATTTTAAAGAACAATACTTAAGAGAAAAGATAAAACGTTTCTTCACTCTGCACCAAAGTAACATATTATGAAGGAAATAAGGTAAGACATACGGACAAATCCTAGTTATAGAGTAGCTGTATCTAAGAAAAAAGGGATTAAACTATAAAAGATGTAATGAAGGGAAATATTTTTCTTTGTCATTGTTTAACCAAATACATGTAAAGATAATTTTTCTATACATTTGTTATACTTCTTTTTGATCTTTTATTTCTATCATCATCAACTAGTGGCTTCGCCCCCCCCCCCCCCCTCCCATATTTATTTTGTGGGAATTTTCCCACAGGGGCTGCCACACCACCCACCATTACCAAACTTCCCTGAAAATTATAGAAAATCTTTATGGACATACAAACTCACATTATAAGACAAAACAATAAATCCTTTTTTAAATATTTTGAATTCCTCGGGGGCCTATATCAACAATATAAGAAAATGAATCAAATTCTAGCAATTCAGCTTTGTAGAGATGGATTATCTCATACTAAGATGATTTAAGATGCCTGAATGATGTATCAATTAATGTTTTATGTTAATCTTGTCATGTTTCATATTGATGCGCTCCCACCCAAACCATTAAAACTTGACGCGGCATGGTACACGTGATTAAGTGGTATCTTTCAAATATCTTTTATGATATGATGCTAAAGACAAAAGGCCTTTTAAAATACTGGCCAATCATTATATAAAATATTTCTCAGGAGAGAATAATATCCAGAGAGAGAGGGGACAATGGGCTGTTTATTACACTAATCCCCAAAGTTTTAAAATAACGTTTTCTTATTCGTTGGCTTGACAAATTTAGTGAATTTTAATTGGTTGATTCATTAAGTTGAGAATTCAAACGTTTCAACTACTGATTTTAATTTATAGAAGGGGTAATTTTGTGTATCATCATTGGGGATCTACATACATTTATCGGCTATTGTCTTATCCCTTTAGATCCCTAAAAATATCTCATTTTAAAAGTTGAATTTTTGAAAGAAATGGGTTGAGATGGTCCATTATGCAAGCAAAAGATTTTGAAATATATAAATAATGAAAATAGATTGTTGAAGTGTTGAATGTGTTACTGTGGGAAATTTTTCTTGCTGCTTTTCAAAGCTATTAGGTTAAGTGATCTGACCAATATCACTTAGATTTCCACCACTGATAACACTGACACACAGTCAACCGGTATTCCATATACTACTCATACTACCAGGAAGGGAGGGGACAGTGGATTTTAAATAAAACATGTAATTTCATTCGTTGGATTTATAAACTTTGGGTACATTAAATAATCTTAATTGGTTGGCTAAAAGTAGCAAAGTCCAAACTTCTTAATGACTAATTCTGATCTACAAAAGGTCTATTTTATCATTGAGAATGTACACTCATTTATAGTCCATTGTCTTATCCCTTAAGATCCCTGCATACAACTCACAGAGAGTATATATTTAAATTATTTATACACTTTAGACAAAAGTTGCTAATATTTAAAATCATATCAAATTTTAAATGGAGACCTTTTTTATTTTACACAATTAAAGCATGATTCAAATAAGCCTAGACCTAAATAAATCTCCAGAAATAAAATTTATCATGTTCAAAAATCTATACAAAAAAATTAATTGACAAGTTTTGATTAAAGCAACGTTTTGACAATTATGTCAAACTAATAAGATAGAAAGATAGTGGGCCAATTTTTGAAGCCTTTATCAGGTTGTTGAATTTCTTTTGTGGCTATCTCGTCAATTTTATCCAAGTTTCCTTACAAGAGAGATGACATTTATTTTGTAATCAGATTAAATCGAGCCTGCTGAGTTGAAACCAGTGCCAGTAACAAAATATAAAATAGGTCAAATACTTGTATGTGTTTTTATACCCTTTACACAATGGCTTTTTAAAAATAACTTTGAAAATTAAATTTTCAAAATAATTTTTTAATTTTCTATTTCATCATTTAAAGTTATATTTCAAAAAGATTTTTTATTTACAAAATGATCTTTTTTGAACCAAAGTGCATTTTTAAAAAAACAATAGCTTAGATTTAACTCTGATTTATTTCAGGCTTTTAATCTACATTTGCACAAATTTCAGTTTTTGAAATATTTTTAAAGCCCAAAGATAAAATATAAAAAGTTTAAACCTTGAAAATAGGTAGCACCCGCCTGACAATAGTAGCTGGCTCTATTGTGTATGTACATCATAAAATAATAAAACAGTAAACCATGTTACAGGTTCACACCTTAGCCCAACTCAGAGATCTAAAGGGATAAGACAGTGGCCGATAAATTAATGTACATCCCCAATGATGATACACAAAGTTGCCCCTTCTGTAGAATTACAATTAGTGGTTTAACCGTTTGAACACTCAACTTATTGAACCAACCAATCAAAATTTAATAAAAGTTCAAAAATTGTTAAGACATCGAAGAAGAAAATACTACTAAACACTTTGGGGACTAGTGTAATAAACAGCCCCATGTCCCCTCCCTCCCTAAGCCCAACTACAATTTTAAATTATTCTTTCAACGCCAAATTAGTTTTAGTGTCTTGTCTATTGAGGAACATTGACTCGATTCTTAACAGCTTAATTACAAATTCTTTAAAATTTAACTTAAAATTTTGAAAATGTAATATTCCTTAAAGATTTTGAGTTTTGATATTTTAACCATGTTTATATATTTTCTCCAACCATTGACAAACTTTTATTTAAACTTACAAAGTTAAAGAAGATAAATTTCACCCAAAAGATTTAATTTTCAAAGTTTAGCGGAAATGTGAACTCAAATGTATACAAAACAAAGACATTGTGGCAATCAAAGTTTTATTTCCACATATTCAACTTTAAAATTACAATGCTTTTAAATTTTAAAATAAAATAATCTATTTCTATATTGAAAAGCTTTGCTGTAAAAGTAATAGATTTGGACGTTGTAATCAGGGAGGGGGGGGGACATTGGGCTGTTTATTACACTAGTCCCCAAAGTTTTATAATAAAGTTTTCTTATTCGTTTGCTTAACAAATTTGGAGACCTTTATTAAATTTTGATTTGTTGGGTTATTAGGTCGAATGTCCAAAAGTTTCAACCATTAATTGTAATCTACATATAGGGTAATTTTGTGTATCATTATTGGGGATGGACACCAATTTATCGGCCATTGTCTTATCCCTTTAGATCCCTGCATTGTTATCATCCTTATCAAATTGTGGCTACAAATAGGGGAGGCAGTTTATCTGGGTTTTGTTTTTAGAAAGGCACCAGTTCAAGCCTTCACAAAAACATTGAATGACTTTGTGAGGGTGTGTTTATGATACACATTTGGATATATTAAATTTAAATTTTCCACACAAAAATTCAAGCTTTTTATAAAGTAGAATTAGGTATAACTATGTGCTAGGATAGGTTGTCTGTCATATGTGGTAGATAGGAATACCATACTATTTGATTTGATATAAGTGACCTTTACTTTATCAACATGTGAGGGATGGCTTATATTTTGGTTTATATGCTTAAAGACTAAGACAAATAAATTAATCTACGAACTTTTACATATGTACAAGCTACCTAAGGCATAAATGCATTAATGATAATACTTTTAGACGGAATAATTGCCCATTGTCCTCTCCCTCTATCCCTGTAAATAGAGTGTGAGTGGATAAGAAATATTTGCCAATTTTATTACTTTGTTTAGTTAAGGTGGCAATTGTGACTTGTTTGTGAGTTGCAAGGCCTACAGATACCATACACAATTATAGTCATAGTATTATATCGACATAAGGTTACATGGGAGATATAGGTTTCCGGTAGTAATGTTTGACGTATATATGAGGTAAAAGATCAACTTAGATGACTAAATAAAATGTGTTTGTCAACACATTTTGACTAGGTTCAACATGGATTAGCAAAACCACTTCTGAGAAATGACTTTTATGGTTGTGTTGGTGGCCTTTTTGGCAGCACTTGGGTTAACAATAAAAATTACTAAGAGAAAAGAAGAGGCGCTGCTTATGCACTTTTACAGTATGGCTTTGAAACCGATCAATATCCGCTGGTTTAGAACCGGTTTTCAGCAATACTTAAAAATCATGTATATTTCGAATTACAAACAATTTTCCACAAATATTAAAATAAAATTCATAAGATTAATACCAATTTCGTTTAACCGGGCCATCGGACCCACAGGGCTAACAAAACTCGTTTTAATCTTATATTTTTTTGTTTCTGTTACTGCGGAAAGCTGTCTATAATGCGATGCGATAAATAACTTTTCTAGGACCAACATTTTACAACAAAATAAACAAATTTTATGTAATTTTACCAATCCTAACCTACAGCAACCAGGATACTTTAAAACTACTTAAAAATCATTTTTTATCAAAAAAAAAGTTTAATAATCATGGTTTGCTTTTTCTTGGAAAAATTGAGTCATATTTTGGAAATCCTGTTTTAAAAACAATCATATATTACTCTTTTATTACGGCAAAAAATACGTATTGCATAATATAATAATTAAATTCTTTGTTTTTTCTATATCATACTACTCTTTTCGTCAAAAAGTTTTAACTAGTGCTACTCTATTCAGTCTTCTAGAGGATACAAATTTGGTTTTGACATGTTACTGAAAATAGGTTCACTTTAAATCCTCTTAGAATATTGAACAGAAATTTTTTATCTTTCCAACTACATACTTAGCCGCGATAACATCTTTAAAAAAAACTAGGGCTCAAATATCTTTTTCATTGAAGAAGTATTTTGATGTATGACTGTGTGTGTGTGTGTGTGTGTGTGTGTGTGTGTGTGTGTGTGTATGTGTGTGTGTGTGTATGTGTATGTGTGTGTGTTTGTAAGTGTGTGTGTGGGTATCCTATTATCTTAATAGCACTTTCATTGGATGAATCTTTAAATAGTAAAACTTCGTTAATTGATACACACCTTTTTAAGTTTTTGAAGAAGACATAAGGAAATACAAAGAGTAGCTGCGCTACTTATAAGATGGTTTGTTTTTGTTTACCTGACGTCCCCAATAGTATAGGATGGTTTAATCTTATTGACTCTTTCCCTGTTGGTCATAGAAGAATTTTATTGACATTCAATTTCTATAGTTCTCAGTGACATATTTTAGGCATTCTCATATTAAATGTTGGGAAAATTAAGAAATCATCCATTGGCCTATCCCTAGAGTATATGTCAGACTAAATGCAGCTCTACTAAGAGCCATATAGAACCGCCTTATTCCACATAAATTGCCCACATTAGCTAGAAATACGAGGAATATTTCAAAAACACACTTTTTCAACCCCTCGGCCAAATGATTGGGTTGAGAAATGAAAATATATAGCTAGAGAAATTCTTTCCTTTTTGTCTGATAATCATCATATAAAACATACATATTTGAAATGTTGAATAACATATATATGTATATTTATTCTAAATTTTGGTGATATATGTATCACTAGCGGCTTCGCCCCTAGCCTCTAGGGGCTTTGCCCCAAGAGGTTTGATCAACCTAATTTTTCGTATTTTAGATTTAAAAAGAAAAAGTAAAAAAAAATTTTTTTTTTTGGGGGGGGGTATTTTTCATTTTTTGGGGGGGTTGGGGGTGTCCCACCCCCCAAGAAAATAGCTTAAAACCATCACAGGACCAGTAGGTATATTCCCTGAAGAGTAGAGCCCAATCGGTTCAGTGGTTACTGAGATCTTAAGCTTCAGACGGACAGACAGACGGACAGACGGACAGACGGACAGACAGACGGACAGACATCGTTCTACTTTGTATTATAGATATACATACAAATTGGATATAAATGTATCTTTTATTTATCTACAACTTAAGAGATTAAAATCTTGGACAATAAAATTAAAATTAGCCCATGTTATTGGTGAGCTAATGGAGTTAATAGATTAAGTTACAAATAGACAAACACAGGCATATAAATACAATTGTTAATATATATTTGCTATCTCACAGGATAATCCATGCAATAGTCAATATATAATTGTAAACATCAAACATACACCTCGCTACAAAGTTTATTGGGTAAATATAGTTTTTTTTGCTTCAACCACAAAAAGTTAAAATAGTTTTAAAAATATACCCTATTAAAAACAAAAAAAAATGCAAAAATGATAATTTGAAGGGCTGAAAAGATGATTAAAAAAAATATTTATCCAACCTTTCTGAATAGCGAGTAGTGAAAATTCCTACTCTTAGTATAAAAGCTTAATAAAGATAGAAATCCGATAGCCTGATATCTAGTTGCCGAAAGTGTACGCAGTTTCCTGAGTGTTTCCTCATCCTAGCTCAATATTTACTACTAGCTACAAATCTTCAAACTTCCCTTAAAAAAATCAAAATTTGAATGTGTAAACGATTTATACAATATACATTATAAATTTGAATTTTTTAAATTTTGATTTTTTTTTTTTGAAGTTTGAAGCTTTTTTAGCTAGTAGTAAATATTGAGCTAGGATGAGGAAACACTCAGGAAACTGCGTACACTTTCGGCAACTAGATATCAGGCTACCAGAAATCCAGTACTCGTTGATTTTATCAAAAGGCCGGTTCTAAAGTCCTTCTGTTACATTCCAATTTCATCACATCATAACTAAAGACATTAAAAAGTTTATCAACTGATTGAGATGCTTTGTATTAACATAATTAAAAGAAGGAATGTCTTGGCAGGCAATTTTAGAAACCTATTATAAAGGTCTTGAAAGTGCTTGAAAGCCAAATATGGTGTAAAATATTGAAAAGGTGCCTCTGGAACCCACTATAGAGTTGTTGAATCCTTTACAATGTTAGTGACATATGACAGGGGGGGAAATTGGGCTGTAAAAGTTTCCAATATTTAGATTTTAATCAGGCATTTGTCCTCCGGCAGTATCAAGAAATTTTTATGTAATGGTTGTATGGGCTAAAGAGAAATACTCGACCCTTAAAGTTTTTTTTTTAAAGCGAAGCATAATTATATTTCTTTTATTTATTAATTATTTTAAATAAGAAAATAGAGTTATTTCATATTTAGTTTTTCTTTATAATTTCTTTTTCTATCTCCATTGCTCAGTCTTGATCAAGTCTTAAATTAAAAAGAGTTTTTGTGTTAAGTCCTTAAATTGAAACTGGCAGATTTAATCAGAATTCATTGGCTAAAGGTAGGTATGTGATGGTTTTGTATGCTGGTAAGGTAATAAACCTTATATCTTTATAATAAAACATTTTTCTAAATTCAATTAAAAAGCTAGTAGAGGCTAGGAGCTAAGCCACTAGTGGATTAAAGATAGAAAACTTAAATGAAATAAAAATATTTCGCTACAATCTTATGGAGAAATACAATGTGTGTTATTTGGTTTGGTTGAACATTATTTTTAATGTAATGATTTAGTTAGCATAATAAACAACTATTATACTACAAAACCAATCTTTCTAACAACATTCTTATAACATAATTTCTCAAATTCAAACACACACATAAAATCAGGAATCTAAGGGGATAGGACAGTGGCAGATAAATTTATTTACATCTCCAATGATGATACACAAAATTACCCCTTCTGTAGATTACAAATAGTGGTTTAAAAGTTTGAAAAATTAAATAAAAGTTCCCAAGGTTGAGAGCCAACGAATAAAAAAACGTTTTTAGAAGACTTTAGGGACTAGTGTAATAAAGAGCCAAGTGTACTCCCACCCCCCTCCCTGACATAAAATACACATCCCCATGTGTGTGTATTGCACACGAAATAATTGGAATAACTTGTCAGACCTGATAAACAATCTGTCAAATGTAAGACACGGCATTTCAGCACACAGTCAGAGACAGTAGAAAACTCGGCATTGCGCACAGCATGACATGTCATGAATATGAAAATCATGCAAATAGGAAAGACTTAACTTTTTTCAAGAAAGTGAACCTATGAAATCATATACAACATGTAGGAAAAACACAAAAATGCTCTTAGTTGTATTTGCTCATTTGAAACAAAAAAATCTTTGAGTTGCTATGGTGAACATATCCCCAGGGAGAGAGGAGACATTGGACTTTCAACCAACAAGTTTAATCTACAGAATGGTTTATTTTGTTTCTTATCATTGGGGATCATAAAGATTTTATAATAAGAAATATCGTAGAAGAAAAAAATAATAAGAATAATATAAATTGTTGTATGAAGTAAGTTGCTGGAGAAGTCAGGGATCTAAAGGGATAAGATAATGGCCGATAAATCAATGTACATCCCCAATGATGATACACAAAATTACCCCTTCTGTACATTACAATTAGTGGTTGAAGCGTTTGGACGCTGAATTTAATACACAAACCAATCAAAATCAAAGAAAAGTCCCTAAAGTTGATAAGCCAACGAATAAGAACATGTTGTTATAAAACTTTGGGGATTAGTGTATAAAAAGCCCAATGTCCCCTGCCTCCCTGTGGAGTAGAGTGCATATTGGTTCTGGTCGTCACTACGTCACTATCACGTAATATCAACAGTAGACGAGTTTGCTATGCTTGTCATTTCTTGACATACCCCCCTACCCTCGTCATACAAAAATAGTTTTGCTTATATCAGATATATTTATTATATTATTAATTATTTTAAAATCTATTCATATTTCGTGTTTCCTTCTTTAAAAAGACATATAAAGATTTTTACATCTTTTGCCTTTTCAATTAAAATAGTTGTTCCTTCTGTAAACTAATAATAATCATAAGACAAAAAAGATTATTTTTACCTTTGGAAGCAAAACAGTTTTTCTTCAGAAAGGATCATCTTCCCTATTATTTAGTTTTCAACCCTTTTCCAGCCATTTATATAAGTTCAATGTGACGACAATTTAAATACTTTTTTACAAACCTGAAAGGTCTAATTAGATACCTTTAATTTCCTTTAAAACAATGTTTCATTGGGGGAGTGCTTGTAGCTTGCACCTGGGGGGTAAAACTGATAATTACAGAGGTATTCTCTCTAATTTAATAATTAGAATGAAAGATTTTGTCGGCTAACTTGCCAGATTGCATGATACCCAAGCATTGAATGGGTTTGGATTATAGGGGGGGGGGGAAGGGTTAAAGAATTTAAATTTTGCAAAGTCGGTTAGGAGGGATGGGGGGGGGGGGTTGAAGGGGGTAATTATATTGTTGGCGCATCTCATAATAACCAATAACCACAATATTTCATCCAATTTAATTTTGGTTCCACATCAATTTTATGTTGGTGTGCGATATTTTATTGGAAGCATACCTTGCTATTCTATAATAAGGGTATGTCTGGACGTCTGTAGGTCACAGTTTTTTGCTTCGTTACTTTTGGACATAATTGTCCTTGTATTAGAAGTTATATCACATTTGAAATACGATTATTATGTTTTAATTTTGATGTATTAATTTATGGTGACTAACCTAATAATGATATACTTTTCTATTGTGTTACCCACATCATTTAGATTTTCCAATAAACAAATACACACACACACACACACACATACACACACATTCTTAAACCAATAGAATCTACTATATTTTTATTGGAATTTTTTAGTAAATATACATGTGAGTTGTGAGTGTATGTTATGCTGTATAAGGTTTTATATGTTAGATATTCTATAATAAAGTAATAAAAGATAAGAAGTCCAATAAAAACATTGTATCTATGGTAAGATTCTTATATACAATACAACATATCTTTCAAGTCATTTATACATTATTGGCATAGTAGCCTAGCCATCAAGCAGACTTTATTATCTGGCAGACTTTCAATAGATAACAAGAACATTTTGTAAAATTCAGTGTTTTTAAATATCGAAATACAAAGATTAAGAAATTGAAACTCATTAAAAAATACATTTATTAACTTTCAGATAATTTATGCAAAAATGCAAATTTAAGCTTCTAAAGATAAGAGCCATACAGGCTTTTTTTTCTAGATTTTAAACCTTAAACGTCAATGTACATTGTATTAATAGCATTACATGCATACAAACAGACAGCTTTGGTCTTGAAAAAAAGTTAATTTTTATTGACTGAATTGTTAGGGAAGGGCAAATAAACTTGAGATTTGGACAGAAGTGAAATTTGAGAGGTGTATATAAACATTTACATCCTATAAGCAATCTCTCTCTCTCTCTCTCTCTCTCTCTCTCTCTTACTGCAATGTAACCAAAACATTTCATAATAAAAGAAACAAAAAAGTACACTTTTAGTCAGAGGACACTTGTTGAAAAATAAAAACTTATTGTATATGACTATAGAATATACAAATTAATAAAAAAATATCCTAAAACTTTGTACCTATGTATGTATATGCCAATTAAAAAACTTTCTACTTCGATATAGTTTTTTACTTTTTATTGTACTTTTCTGTGTTTGTTTGTGTGTGTGTATGTGTGTGTGTGTGTGTGTGCGTGTATGTGTGTTTGTGTGTGTGTGTGTGTGTGTGTGTGTGTGTGTATGTGTGTTTGTGTGTGTGTGTGTGTGTGTGTGTGTGTGTGTATGTGTATGTGTTTGTCTGCGTGTGTGTGTGTTAGTATGAGCTAAGAAGATATCAAATGTTAAAAGTTTTTTAAAAAGTTTTCTAATGAGATAAAAAGATTTCCATTCTATATCTGGTGCAACATTAATATGAAATAACTAAGTCATATTTGTCCATAAATAATGCAGCTAAAACAAGCTAAAAATATAATAGATTTTAAAATCTTATGGCATATCCAGTAAATATAATATTTAAACTAAAACATGTAAAATAATCTCTGCTGTGTTTGGATGTGTTTTGATTATGCATGGACAAATTTTGAAATAGCCAACATAACCGACTTGTAGAGAAGCTCCGCTTCTCATAATAAATATTTATAAAACCGTCATTTTGGCCAAACTTTGCTTTGCTTCGCGTAGTCCAATACATTTCAAAGTTTGGGACCAATTTAACAATGCAAATTGCATTTGAAGAGAGAGAGAGAGAGAGAGAGAGTGAGGGAGAAAAGGAAGGGAGATGTTTGGGAAGATAAAATGAAGTTAGAACAATAAATAAAAAGAAAAAGACAATAGGAAAGATAGAAAGAAAGAAATATAAAGACAAACCTAAAGAGAGAGAATGAGTGAGAGTAAAATATCTGGTTAAAAACTCAAGGATCTAAAGGGATAAGATAATGGCCGATAAATTGATGTACATTCTCAATGATGAAACACAAATTAACCCATCTGTAGATTACTATTAGAGGTTAAAACATTTGGACAATGAACTAAATGAAGAAACCAATCAAAATTAAATAAAAATCCCCAAGTTAAATCCAACGAATAAGAAAACTTTGGGGACTTTTCCTCTACCTCCCTGTTAAAAACTCGTCTTTTAATCAACACCTAGAGAGTAATTACTTCTACGTGACTGATATACAATCAATAGCTCACATCACAACTTAAAAACCTTTTGGACCTTTGAGGTCAGGCCTGGGTTTTGTATATACTATTCTATGTAAATAATTAAACCAAAAATGCTATTAATTATAAGGATATTTAAATGACCTTATTATTATCTTATTAATTTTAAATACCAAAAAAAATTACAATGTAAAGATCTAAGGATCATAAAATATTTGGTTTCTGGTTTAACTTTTACTTGATTTCTGACTTGAATTAATTCAAAATACTCCTACAAATCAATTTTAGGTCACACTTCAAATTAAAATGTTGAAAAATAAACTGACATTGTTATCAACAAAAGGTTAAACTTATTTAGCAACATAAAATAAATTCAAACGGTCCAAATAATATCTTAACTTTGAAAAAATGACATATTTATGATAGAATAATTGTATTTTTACAATCTGCCTCGGCTTGTAGTAATTATTTTCAATTTTTTATGGTAAAAGGGGGAAGGAGGAAAGAAAGGGGGATGTTTTTAATAATATTGGGGTAAAAAAGGGGAGGAGGTATAAAAAGCCATTGAAAGGATATATGGCGTGTGACCCTAAAGCTAACCGTGCCAGCGGTCATCATAACTAAACTTCAGTTCATAAATTCTTTTATAATTAAATAGAGAAAGGGGGTATAAAGATATAAGGGGAAGGGGTACATAAAAAGGAGGAGGGGGCATGGTATGAATAAAGGATGAGAAAAGCCGCCTTACAAACAAATTATGAAAGGAGAGAGAATGGTCACTTTGTTAATCAGATAATTCTATTCTGGTATTTTCAATCAAGAGTTTATTTTATTTGACACTCTAGCTAATAGCACCAGGGATCTAAAGGGATAAGACAATGGGAGGTTAGTCAATGCACATCCCCAATGATGATAATAATGGATATTGAAATTATTGGTTGAATAGTATGGACACTTCATGTTTGTAACCAACGAATAAAACTTTGGGTACCCTTGTAATTTACAGTCCATAGTCCCCTCCCTCCCTGGGTAACATAAAGACAGGGGAACAATGTTTTAATCTACTCTTCATGTAAAATAATAAAAGGGAAAAAACTTGGAAATTTTATAATCCGACTCCGAATGAAAGGAAAGGAATGAGATTTGAATTTTCTCAGATAAAAATGATTATATGCAAAATACTACAAATTTTTATCTGTTAAAAATTAAAAATTTAATTTCATTGTACGATAGAAAACTATTGGGTTTCACATTGAAAAAAAAACAATATGATTCTTTTATTTTGGGTTAACCAAAAGTTCAAAATAATAATTTTTATAATCTTTTATTTTGGTTACGGCCCCTAGAAACGTATTCTCTTTATGAATACAGGGATCTAAAGGGATAAGACCATGGCCGATATATTGATGTACATTCCCAATGATGATAAACAAAATTACCCCTTCTGTAGATTACAATTAGTGGTTTAAACGTTCAAACTTAATATACCAACCAATCAAAATTCAGTAAAAATCCCCCAAAGTTGTTAAGCCACAAATAAGAAAACGTTATCACAAAACTTTGGGGACTAGTGTAATAGACAGACCATTGTCCCTTCACTCTCTATGGTATGAATATAAGAATGTAAGAATTGCGTGACTGGTCTATCGTCGGCAATTAGAATAATATGATTGGTTTACCGCGGCCTATCCAGTTCTAGCCGCATAGTTGCAACCTTTTGATCCGCAAATTAGAAGGTCCAGGCCGCGCGAAAAAAGGAGTAGCCCTCTATCTCACCCCCACCACCCCCCTTATTTCAACTTTGACATGCCCTATAGTTTGAAAAGAGTTCACATAATATCAAATATTAACTTTTTTCGGCATCTGAAAATTATATTTCTACGTTTGTTTTTCAATGATGGTAAAGAGTAGAATTACGGGCGATAATTTGAGTGCGAGGGTGTTAAAATGACCATTGAGTAAAAAGGATAAAACTTTTTGGAATCTAACAGGACAAAACAAACATTTTTTTGTTTTTTTCCTTCACCAAAATCAAAAACAGTAAAAAATTGTAGCTACTTATTTTAATTCTCTTTGTACATGTCTTTGAAATTCTGCTTTCAAAATGTTTTTAAAATCTTGAAATTGAATATTAAAGATTTATTTATTCTTGAATTAATGAATAGATGTATACATTGAAATTAAAACAAGGAACCACAAAAATGTATAGGAGAAGAAAAAACCCATTAATTTGCAAACGTCAAAATAAATGTGTAAAACTATTTGGCAAGAAGTGTACAATACATACATTATGCACATGTGTATAGAGCAAAGTAATCAGAATTAAGCATAAATATTTTATCCAGGAAAAATAAACAAAAAGTGTTGAATCTCGAGATGTCGAAATTTCCAGAACAAATAATCATTTTCCATCCCAACTTCCCATTTTTTATCGCTACAAGGACATTTTTGCCCTCAAGTAGCTTAGCCTGAATAGTATAAAAAAAGCCAAAGGCATTTAGCCTAAAAAAGCTTCCTGTTTAGAGAAATAAACCGATAAAATTAAGGACGGATTATCCCTAACAATAACTGAGAAATTCTAGAATTACAGTATTATTCAAAATTTTCCTTATAAAGCAGTCAATTAAATTAGTGATTGTGAAAGATGGACGGACGGATATATTGTCTGCGCAACAAAAATAGTTTTACAGTCAAGATCTGGCTCTTTACATTTCTAAGCAAAAAATAAGGCATCAAAATTTATAACCTTTCTGTTAAAACAAATAAATCTATTCGTTTCTTATGTGCATTTTATTAGAGTTTGATATTTAGATCTACCTGTTTTACAGTAAAGTGTGTAGCTATTCTGCCATTAGATTGTGTCCGTTTGTCCGTCTTAGAAAGACGTGTTTGTTGATGGATTTTTAAAATGTAGATAGCTTAAATTATCTGTCATAGGCTTACGCGAAGTAACCTATAGAAAATTTCTTTTAAAAAAATTAAGTTTCAAAACTTAATGTATAACTTATACTGATGTTATCTATACGTTTAGCTTGGTATTGCTGCGCTACATATGGCCAAACATAAAACTCATGTCCTTGTTAATTTTTACATCTTATTTATTTTGAAAATCTGACTTTTTGACGTATATACACATCCTACAACCCTTTGCTCAACTTTTTTTTTGCAAAATTTTTGATTATTTTATTAGAGAGAATTATGAATTTGATTGCTAGAAATTTATAAACATTTATACTGTGAAAAAATGATACATGTCAAATAATCTTTTTGCCTAAATATTTCAAAATCAACAGATTATGTGTTGATTTTTAATTTTCAACATTTATAGAAAATACAAAATATCAAAATAATATTATTTTTTTCTTCTTTTTTATTGAAATTGTTTGTCTTAAAAGTTGTATAAAAGTTTTATATATAAATCCTGAGGTAATCCTTATATTTACTTCAAAACAAAACAAAAAGATAACTTTTCTCTACAAAATTAAATGTTTTATATATCTTTACTTGTTATAAAAAGAACATTTTTCTATATTTGGGAATTTGGTAATACATAATGTAGTTTTATACTTATGTAACAAAGTTAGGTAGTCAAAATACAAAAATCTATAACTATTTTTATATATCTTTTTTTGCAAAATTATATCTATATTAGTCAGCATTTTCTTAGTTTATACGACCAAAAAGACAAAACATGCCAAAATCATTTATTTACATACATTATTTAGTAAATAAAAATTATAATAAATAAAATTTAAGCTAATTAAAAATAAGTATATTAAAATGCCAATAAAAGTGTAAAGATGAAGAATATTATATTATGCTCGTAACAAATCCTCCTCCCTAATTACGCTCCCAACAAACAGGCCGCCACGTAAGAAGTTGCCGATTAAAAGCAGCGCTTTTCTGAGCGCGTGACCGCAAAGCTATGCGCTTGGTATTTAAATCATTTTAAATAGAAATAGCTTTTAAGATGATTGTGTTCTACCGAAATCTGTATAAATATATGTATATACTAATGTTTTTAAAAAGGAAAAAGAAGCTTTAGGTACAATACACTATGAAAAAAATACTTACAGCCATTTGATGGAAGCAACCAGCTCGATGCAGAAAACAGTAAAAACAAAAATGAATGTTTTAGACCACATTTTCATTATTGTTGTCAGATCACAATGATCAAATTGTCACTTTATATCACTCTGTTGATGGCTCACATGCGTGCTGTGTGCCAAGTGGTTCAACTTGTGTAAAAGTTCACAGATAAATGTCTGTGTATTGATGAGTCAAGATATAGAGCACTACTGGCGGATATCAAAGCAGCGCCCGACTCTGTATTTGCCGCCAAGTTACTTTCGGAAATCTACCCCCCTCGCCCCTCCACCTCAGTTACTCATCTCCCTCCACCATGCCTCCCTCGGTTGATCCTTCCTTCCCTACCAATACCCACCTCCCTTTTCCCATCCAATCACCCCCTCCACAGCCTTCTCTTTTTAAGGATGGAAAATGGTGCTTACCTTCGACACTTTTGGTTTAGTTTCTCTGAATTAAAAGGCTTGTCCAAATGAAAATATTACAATCAACAATTTTATGCTTCTTAATCAATTTAAGAATTTGGCAAAAATAAGCAATTGCAAATTTTAGACGACTTTTTATAACTAGACCACATTTTCAATACAATTCTTAAGTTCATAAGGTAGAAGCTAAATATCTTGAAAACTGCTGGTCAGAATTGATTGTATTTTTCAGGTAAGCTTTATAATATATTTGAGAGGTTTTAGGCTATTTTCCTGACCTCCTTCCCCCTAAGCAACTTATGATTATAAGAGGTGAGTAAACTATTTAATTTAAAACAATATAATTTTGATATGGGCTATGGTTTTGCGGCTTTGCCTATTATAAAGATTAACCGAAAAAAGGTTATCCTTTTCTTTTAACAAAATTCATATTTTTAGTATAGTTGAATTAAAAATTTTAAACTTATTCCTAAAAACGTATGAAGTATATGATTTTCATGGCAATTTTAATTACTACTAGATATATTTTTTTTCAATGCAGTTCAGAATTGGTTTATAACTGAATAAATCTTTTATACAAAGTAGCTTGATGTCTGTCCGTCCGTCCGTCTGTCCCTTAAGATCTCGGTAACCGCTGAACCGATCGGATTCTACTCTTCAGGGTATATACCTATTAGTCCTGTGGTGGTTTAAAGCTATTTTTGGGGGGTTTGGGACACCCCCCCCCCAAAAAAAAATCCTCATCCATTTTTTATTTTTTTTTGTTTTGAATTTGATACTGGGGCAGCTCCAATTTTTTTTTCCTGAAAATTCTGAAATTGATACTGGGGCAGCTCCAATTTTTTTTTAAAATTACCTCTTAGGGCAAAGCCCCTAGAGGCTAGGGGCGAAACCGCTAGTTAATTAAATAGAAATAATATTCATAGCCAGTTTAGCCCACTTAAATATTACTTAAACAGGGATTTTAAGCGATAAGTAAATAATTATTAAATACCCAAGTATGATAAGAAAAATTACCCCTTCTTAAGATTGAAATTATTGGTAAAAAGGTTTGTAAAAATCAATAAAGATATTTAGAAAGAGTGATCAAGTTTATAAAGCTTTGGGTTCTAGTATGGTTTATAGTCCAATGTCCCAATCCCTCCCTGCTTTTATATTTTGTCTTATTTATAATGGAATATTTAATGCAAACTTTTTCCCAGTCATTAATGTTAACATTACCTACACACTTTCATATAGAAAAACTTTGGGAATAGTCCCTTTCGTGGCAACGCTCCTTAAGGGGCGATTCGTGTATTTTTTTAATGGCTTAGGTTAGGTTAAATTGGGTTAGGTGATTGCTCCACAGAGTTAGGCAAATGGCCCCGCAGGGTTAGAGCCCCCCCCCCGCTGGGGCTAGAAATAGGAGAAAAGCTACTGTGATAATAACGAAGAAACTCCCTTTAAAGAGCGTTGCCACGAAAGAGACTATACCTAAAACTTTTTTATATTAAAAACAAAAGAAATATGCAAAAAAGGCACGACAGTCCTTTTATACATGAACTTAGTCACCCTTCTCTTTTTCAAATAATTTTTTCTGTGGATACCCACAACTCCAATACTAAAAGATCACAAGTCATGCATAATGGGGATGGATGGGGGGTTAATTCGCCCATTTTTCCCCCTCAGGTAGAATAAAAAGTCATATACAAAATTACTTTGACAAAAAAAGATTAGAAAATCATATCAAGGTGCCCTTAAACCAGAATATTAATAAAAATTTCAAAAACATAACTGTAAATTTTGCTTGTATTATATTTAAGTAGGTATTTAGTGTTATATAAGGATATTTTGCTTTTTAAGTTAGCTGCGCTACTCATAAATGTTAGTGACTTGTTTATAAGAAATCCTAAATATTTCTTAAAAGCACGACGTCTCTCTGTCTAACAAAACAGCTCAGAAATAGCAATACCAATTAGTTGTGATATTCAAGGAAGCTTACCGCTGATATTTCATAGATCTAAGTAGGAGGAGGGAACATCTGCTCTACAACTTACTTTGTCCATCGGCCTTAATTAATACGCTGCCGAACTGTGAATTTCTATTGGAGAAATAATTCTCAATAACTCACTTTGTATGTTTATTGAAATACGATTTTTAAAAGCGAAGCTTTTCTATAATTAGGGTCGGTCCGTCCGTCCGTCCGTAACGGATAGCTTTTTTCGCTAATTTAGGCATGTTAGAATTGTCCTATTGATTTCAAACTTTGCATGGTGATTCCTGTAGTAGTTAGGTACGATTTAGATAGCGTAGCAACTCTATAATCATTACCAGAATGTCATTGTCCGTACGTCCATTTTAAACATGTTGATTTTTTTACTTTTTTAACAACAAATTTTTATGTGATCTAATAATCCGATTAATCTGATTTTTGGTATACTGATTCCTGGGACAACAAAGTACAATATTATAAGCGAAGCAACTCTATAATCAAGTCCTAAAAATGTAAGTATGTCCATAAACATTATTCTGTATCAAGCAGTTTTCAACAGTTTTACTTACAATTTTTCTTCGACATTTATACATTTATATTCTGATTATTCAGTTCTGACACTATACAAGTGTTAATGTCCGTTTGTCCTACCGTTTCAGTGCTTCGCTTTTATGGATGTTGTCATCCTTGTTTGTAAAATTTGCTGTTTTTTTCCACTAAGCATCTACACAGGGTAGACAATGTCTGGTAAATTGATGTACAGCCCAAATGACAATACACAAAATTACACCTTCTGCAGATTACAATTAGTGGTTGAAACGTTTGGACACTAAACTTAATGAATGAATCAATCAAAATTTAATTAATATCCCTAATGTTGTTAACAAACGAATAAGAAAACGTTATTATAAAACCTTGGGAACTAGTGTAAACAGCCCAATGTCCCCTGGAAACTACATCTTATTTATCCGCTGATGAGTTATGGCATCTTTGTTTATTAATAATTTCTATTCCTCCATTTAATACCATAATTATTATAAAGATTATTATTAAAATACAAATTGCTGACACACAGAAAACTGTCCCGAATTTGTATTAATTTTGAGGAACAAGACTCCAGTGACGTCATATTTTTCTTTCCCGAAAAAGGGAAGGGGGGGAGAAAATCTCTTCAAAAGAGATGGGGAAAACCCCATTTTCTCCCATCTCTTTTTTCTTCCCCCCCTTCCCTTTTTTTCTTTCCCCCTTCCCTTTTTCGGAAAAGAAAAATATGACGTAACTGGAGTCTTGTTCCTCAAAATTAATACAAATTCGGGACAGTTTTCTGTGTGTCAAATTGCTGAAAGGTTTAGTGAATTTAATAGTAGCTACATGAGTAACATACTAGAACTTACAGCGGTGAAGCAAAATCTATCTTTAATTTTTTAATGGCAAAGCTTTTCTATAATTAGGGTCAGCCGTAATGGCTAGATCTTTTTGGTAATTTAGACATGTTAGAATTGTACCTGTTGATTTCAAACTTTGCATGATGATTCCTATACCGATTTAAGGAAGCGTTGTAATTATATAATCGTTACTAATAAGTCCGTACGTTAATTTAAAACAAGCTAATTTTTAACTTTTTGGAACAACTTTTTGTATGAATTAATATCCTATTTATCTGATTTTTGGAACAATGATTTTCAGGAAAACTTGTACAATTTAATATAAGCGATGCAGCTTTATAATTAAATCCTAAAAATGAAAGTATGTCCTTTCGCACAATCCTGTATTTAGGCAATTTAGCAACAAATTTATGTACATACAATTGTGACTTACTTAAGATTTTAAATGATTGCTTAGCCTTTGATCTACAACTCTTTCTGTGTCCATTTCTGTCTATTATTTTTTTGTGCATCTTAAAAATTCCTTTTTTATCTAAAAAATATAAAATCAAGAATATAATATGAAAATGTCATGTTTGAATAATAGTTATAAAATAAAGACATATTATTCAATTACGGATATTAAGTTTTAACTAATCAAATAATAGATAGATAAACTTTTATAATATACACAAATAGTTATTATTTATGGTGTAATGTAAATACAAAAATTAATAAACTTAAGAATTTTATTTAATGTTTCTTTATTTATGATTTTAGTTGATACTTTAAGATCTCACTAACCACTGAACTGGTTTTTTTTTCATTTTGAGGAAGCTTGACTTAGATGGTTTAAGACACGATTTTAAGTCTTTGGAGTGTTTCAGGCTATTTTTTAACCCTCTCTCTATCCCTTCGAATACAGAGACAAAAGGCAGGGAGTAAGGGAGGGGACAATGGGCAATTAATACAATATAAGTGTTATCAAAGAAAGGGCATGAAATCCAGTTTAATCCAATAAATTTGTAGGAAATTATAAAGGGATTGTTAATTGAATAATAGATTTCCATAGCGTCATGTAAAGTGAAATCACAACTTGTTTTTGATGAAATATATTGAGGTTTTTTGGTGTGATTTTTATATTAAAAGATTATTGGACCCGGCCAGCTGCTAGCAAGAATATGACTGCCCCTTTTTATTCTGTTTATTTCCCTTGCCCCTTACCCCCACCTCCCTTCTCCCCGTCTGCTACATTCCAAACTAACACAACGAGTGTTTATTTCCCTTGCCCCCACTTCCCTTATCCCTTCTCCCCGTCTGCAATATTCAAAACATACATAACGAGTAGCGGCATTTCATGCGCAAGTCCCCAAAATCAGTCAGAAACTGCTAAATTCTTGCACATTCCCTTTACGCCAGTCCCCAAAGTCTGAGACTCCTAAAAATTGAATATTCGATCCATTGTCCCCTCCCTTACTCCCTGGACAAAAGGACATTCAAAGCTTTTAGAAGAAGAAAAAGCTGCTAAGGCCCTTTATGAAGATTCCCCGAAAATTAAGAACTCCATCGATTCAGTGGTTTGGGAGATCTCAATGGACATACAAAATAACCTTATAACTGAATACCTAGCATCCAAAGACAGCTTTCCTGAAAAATACAACCATTTCGTACCAGTATTTCCGAGATATTAAGCTTCAGATTATAACTTATAACGTTATACTGTACTAGCGGCTTCGCCCCTAGCCTTTAGGGGCTTTGCCCTAAGAAGTTTAATCAACCCATTTTTTGGTATTTTAGATTTAAAAGAAAAATTTTAAAATAAGAATTTGGGGGGGGGGGAGGTTAGTCGACCCCACTATTTTGATTTTAGTTTTAAGAAAAAATTTTTTTTGGGGGGGGTATTTTTAATTTTTTTGGGGGGTTGGTGGTGTCCCATCTCCCAAGAAAATAGCTATAAACCTTTCCGGGACCTATGAGAAGCTACCCTGTAAAGGAGAACCCGATCGGTTTAGCGGTTAGCGAGATCCTTCGCTACAAACAAACAAACAGACAAACAGACATCGTTCTACTTTGTATTATAGATATGTAAGATTAAACCAAAGAATTATATTTCCTTGAATATAAAATGTTTTGGTAGGTTGGTTTAATATTGAGAGTATTAAAATTATGTAGGTTTATGTACAGACGTTACTAGCAGAATATACTACCAGTAAGGTGGGTAGTTAACATCCCACCCCTTCCTCCCCTTATTAGAACTATTTTTTTACATATCAAGAAAAGTTCTCCCCTCCCCACAAAAAAAAAATTAAACCATTTTGCCCACCTCTCCAGGGATCTAAAGGGATAAGACAATGCGCAATAAATAGTACACAAATTATCCCTTCGGTAGATTATAATTAGTGTTTGAAAAACTTCGACACTCAACTAAATAAACCAGCCCATCAAAATTCAATAAAAAATCCACAAAGTTTCCAAGTCAATGAATAAGAAAACGTTATTATATGACTTTGGGGGCTAGAGTAATAAACAGCCCAATGTCCCCATCCTCCTTCAAAAGAGTTCTGTCTGTGTGTTGATATTATTTGTATATTTTGTGTAATATCAACTATATCTTCATATTTAACAAGGACGACAATGCATAACAGCGAAGCTCTAAAATTAGGGCAAACGAACATTAATACTTATAGAGTGTCATAACTTAATAGGAAGAATACTAATTTACAAGTCTCAACATAATTGCTTGAATAAGATAAGGATATTGTTTGGGACATTTTTAGGACTTGATTATAGTGATTATTCCATATTTCACATAAATGGGATAATTATATCATACAAAAAGATCTTATCCAAAAAAAATATAGGATGTTTTAAATGGACGTATGAAACTTATGCTTATAGAGTTGGTACGCTTGTTAGATTGTTCCTGACTATCACAGGAATCATCATGAAATGTTTGAAATCAATAGGACAATTCTAACTTTTTCCATTTTAAACTAGAAGAACAATAGGTACAATTAAGTAAAATAATATTGAATTTTAATGAACCCTAAAGATTTTAGTTTGATTATTGAAATTGGAAGAACCCACGAGTATTTGTAAAAAAACAATTCCAGAACCAACATAAAGCTTCACTTTAGAAACATTAATACCACCAGTCAGTCCAGTTTTCTATATTTAAAGGAAAAAAACACTAATTGTATAACTTAAATACAACAAAACAAACATACCTACCTGCATTTTATTATAGATTCGCTTTTAATATCTAAACACGGAAAAATAGCAACCAACTATTAAATTTTTTTTTCAAAATGTAAGACAATAAATTCATTATTCCTATACTTAGCAATAGAAAGTGTAGAAATCTAAAAAAATAGGCGAAGGTACACAAAATTTTATTCAAACAGACACAAATGATTTCTATCAATTTAGCAGATTGACTTCAAATCACTGCATGAAACTATGTGAAATCATTTTCTGAAAAAAATTCAAATATGATGAAAAATGACCAAATTACGCAAGGTTTCATATAGAAAGACAAACATACATCCTTCTACTTTGGTAGATAGACATCAAATTACTGCATAAAACAACAGGAAATATTTTCTAATTTAATCAGCCAAAAAATAGCAAATGAGCCGGGCAATATAAAAAAGAGTGATACAAACAATCACACGAAATAACATTTTGAAGACACCTTATTTAGAGGTCTCTAGGACCTTATAATAATGAGAAAGCATTAAAAAAATTGAGGTGAAGGGAGAAATAAAGATAAATGTTCTTTTAAAGACTACAGCATTTAGATCATGATGTGAAACTTTTGAGAGTGAGTGTATTTCCAGGACTAGGCCACACACACACACACACATTCATGCTGTTTTATTACACAACATTAAACTTTGAATGTATGTATGATCAGGGATCTATAGGGATAAGACAATGGCCAACAAATTGATGTACATCCCCAATGATAATACATATTATTAATTAGATTAAAATAAGTGGTTGAAACGTTTAGACGCTCAACTTAATGCATAACATTTCAAAGTTCCATAAAAGTTCCCAAAGTTTTTCAACCAAGAAATGAAAAAAACATTGGGTACTACTGCAATTAACAGCCCAATGTCCCTTCCCTTCCTGATGTATGATGCTTAATTTCTATCTTCTCTTCCTTCTAATATTCCTCACAATTCAATTTATTCCTTTGAATTCTTTATGTACAGGATGAACGAACAGCATAAATTGTCCAATATTTCGTAGCGAGGCTACTCTTTTAGTGTCTACATGGACGTACGGACGTTCCGGTAACGATTAGAGAGTTTATACGCTTCCTAAATCGTACAAAATTGTAATAGAAATGATCACTCAAAGTTTGAAATCGATAGGTCAATTCTTACATGTCTAAAAAAAACTAAGAGGCAACCGTTACGTAACACCCTAATTATGGAAAACCTTAGCTTTTAAAATGAAAATTACATTGGGTACAATAACGTGGGCATAGAAGAACGGTCGAGGGAATATTACCCTGTTTAAATTTAGTTGAGTCCCTACCTAAACATCATATTTTTAAAATAATTGAATAAACGGCAAATAATATACCTTTAAATTCATAATTGGAACAAGGAGGAAAACATCATGAACGAAATATGAGAAAATCATAAAAAACACGAATCTTTATGAATTATTTTTACTTTTAAGTATGGCTGACAGACCTACGGACCAAGTAAGCCCACTAGTGTAGGGAATCTTCATTAAAAATATCAGCTGTCAATCTCAAAAAGCAAGAGATTCACATATTCCAAAAAGCGTTACGACAGATTGACAGACAAAGTGAATTATTGAATAGCTTTACTACTAAAAAGAAAATAATAACTATTTTGAATTATGAATAGATTTATTTTTACAATTAATACATATTAATATCTGTAATAAAACTTTGATGCATAATATTTTAATCTACTATAAAATTTAATAAATAGATATTTATTTATTGTAGTTACCAAAAACATTTTTATTCTAATCCAAAAGTTACAATATATATTTGGTATTTTTTTTTACAAAAATTTAGTTTTTCTAAAAAAATATTTGGTGATTAAATTAGAAAGAAACTAATGTCAAAGTTAAATATTCTCTAACTCGCATAGACCTTTAAGAAACTTTGTAAGATTTTCATTTAGGCGGTCAGCTTTGCGTTGTTCATCTTGCATGTCCTCCAGATCCTCCAGCTTGAGATCCAGGAAGATGCTGACCTGATTGTGGACCTGTGAAATGTCTGGAATATCTTCAGCTATAGGAATTTCTTTACCTTCTCTAAATAATAAAATACAATCATTGAGGAAAGCTAGGAATTTTTGACAAAAGTTTTTTTTTCTTATACTACTATATAAAGATTAAGAAGTAAGGTATTTGTGTCTATAGCTTAAGTTTTCAAGATTGAAGTGAACGGGATGGTTTTACGCTATTTGATTTTAGATTTAAGTCCTAGGATGATTTACGACCATTTTCTTCCCTTCTTTCCTCCTTTTAATACAGATCTCCTAAATGTTAAGGGCGCAACCGCTAGTATTGTATAAAATGTTTAGAGAAAATGAAAAAAAAATAATTAATCGGTAAATATTTGAAATATTCATATTTTTTTTATTGAAACCATCGTAATTTGATATCTCAATATTTGATAAATTTTTTTTGGTATGTCGTGTTATAAGAGGCCATAGACCCCCCCCCCCCACACACACTTTTCCATACCTGATACAAGAAATAACTTGGTGAGCTCTATTCGTGACACTGTCAGGTATTCCAGCTTTATCCAGTATGTCCAGAGCTCCACTATTATCAACTATACCTGGAACTATCTATATATAATATTAATATATTCCAGCTATATCTAGTATGTCCAGAGCTCCACTATTATCAACTATACCTGGAACTATCTATATATAATATTAATATATTCCAGCTATATCTAGTATGTCCAGAGCTCCACTATTATCAACTATACCTGGAACTATCTATATATAATATTAATATATTCCAGCTATATCTAGTATGTCCAGAGCTCCACTATTATCAACTATACCTAGAACTATCTATATATAATATTAATATATTCCAGCTATATCTAGTATGTCCAGAGCTCCACTATTATCAACTATACCTGGAACTATCTATATATAATATTAATATATTCCAGCTATATCTAGTATGTCCAGAGCTCCACTATTATCAACTATACCTGGAACTATCTATATATAATATTAATATATTCCAGCTATATCTAGTATATCCAGAGCTCCACTATTATCAACTATACCTGGAACTATCTATATATAATATTAATATATTCCAGCTATATCTAGTATGTCCAGAGCTCCACTATTATCAACTATACCTGGAACTATCTATATATAATATTAATATATTCCAGCTATATCTAGTATGTCCAGAGCTCCACTATTATCAACTATACCTGGAACTATCTATATATAATATTAATATATTCCAGCTATATCTAGTATGTCCAGAGCTCCACTATTATCAACTATACCTGGAACTATCTATATATAATATTAATATATTCCAGCTATATCTAGTATATCCAGAGCTCCACTATTATCAACTATACCTGGAACTATCTATATATAATATTAATATATTCCAGCTATATCTAGTATGTCCAGAGCTCCACTATTATCAACTATACCTGGAACTATCTATATATAATATTAATATATTCCAGCTTTATCTAGTATATCCAGTGCTCCACTATTATCAACTATACCTGGAACTATCTATATACATATAATATTAATATATTCCAGCTATATCTAGTATGTCCAGAGCTCTACTATTATCAACTATACCTGGAACTATCTATATATAATATTAATATATTCCAGCTATATCTAGTATGTCCAGAGCTCCACTATTATCAACTATACCTGGAACTATCTATATATAATATTATTATATTCCAGCTTTATCCAGTATGTCCAGAGCTCCACTATTATCAACTATACCTGGAACTATCTATATATAATATTAATATATTCCAGCTATATCTAGTATGTCCAGAGCTCCACTATTATCAACTATACCTGGAACTATCTATATATAATATTAATATATTCCAGCTTTATCTAGTATATCCAGTGCTCCACTATTATCAACTATACCTGGAACTATCTATATACATATAATATTAATATATTCCAGCTATATCTAGTATGTCCAGAGCTCCACTATTATCAACTATAACTGGAACTATCTATATATAATATTAATATATTCCAGCTATATCTAGTATGTCCAGAGCTCCACTATTATCAACTATACCTGGAACTATCTATATATAATATTAATATATTCCAGCTTTATCTAGTATATCCAGAGCTCCACTATTATCAACTATACCTGGAACTATCTATATATAATATTAATATATTCCAGCTATATCTAGTATGTCCAGTGCTCCACTATTATCAACTATACCTGGAACTATCTATATATATGATATTAATATATTCCAGCTATATCTAGTATGTCCAGAGCTCCACTATTATCAACTATACTTGGAACTATCTATATATAATATTAATATATTCCAGCTTTATCTAGTATATCCAGAGCTCCACTATTATCAACTATACCTGGAACTATCTATATATAATATTAATATATTCCAGCTATATCTAGTATGTCCAGTGCTCCACTATTATCAACTATACCTGGAACTATCTAAAATAATATTAATATATTCCAGCTATATCTAGTATGTCCAGTGCTCCACTATTATCAACTATACCTGGAACTATCTATATATAATATTAATATATTTCAGCTATATCTAGTATGTCCAGAGCTCCACTATTATCAACTATACCTGGAACTATCTATATATAATATTAATATATTCCAGCTATATCTAGTATGTCCAGAGCTCCACTATTATCAACTATACCTGGAACTATCTATATATAATATTAATATATTCCAGCTATATCTAGTATGTCCAGTGCTCCACTATTATCAACTATACCTGGAACTATCTATATACATATAATATTAATATATTCCAGCTTTATCCAGTATGTCCAGTGCTCCACTATTATCAACTATACCTGGAACTATCTATATACATATAATATTAATATATTCCAGCTATATCTAGTATGTCCAGAGCTCCACTATTATCAACTATACCTGGAACTATCTATATATAATATTAATATATTCCAGCTATATCCAGTATATCCAGTGCTCCACTATTATCAACTATACCTAGAACTATCTATATACATATAATATTAATATATTCCAGCTTTATCCAGAATGTCCAGTGCTCCACTATTATCAACTATACCTGGAACTATCTATATATAATATTAATATATTCCAGCTATATCTAGTATGTCCAGAGCTCCACTATTATCAACTATACCTGGAACTATCTATATATAATATTAATATATTCCAGCTATATCTAGTATGTCCAGAGCTCCACTATTATCAACTATACCTGGAACTATCTATATATAATATTAATATATTCCAGCTATATCTAGTATGTCCAGAGCTCCACTATTATCAACTATACCTGGAACTATCTATATATAATATTAATATATTCCAGCTATATCTAGTATATCCAGAGCTCCACTATTATCAACTATACCTGGAACTATCTATATATATATAATATTAATATATTCCAGCTATATCTAGTATGTCCAGAGCTCCACTATTATCAACTATACCTGGAACTATCTATATATAATATTAATATATTCCAGCTATATCTAGTATGTCCAGTGCTCCACTATTATCAACTATACCTGGAACTATCTATATATATAATATTAATATATTCCAGCTATATCTAGTATGTCCAGTGCTCCACTATTATCAACTATATCTGGAACTATCTATATATAATATTAATACATTCCAGCTTTATCCAGTATGTCCAGTGCTTCACTATTGTCAACTATACCTGGAACTATCTATATATATAATATTAATATATTCCAGCTATATCCAGTATGTCCAGTGCTCCACTATTATCAACTATACCTGGAACTATCTATATATATATGATATAATATGTTAATATGAAGGCGTATATTAAGTTTAATTTAGTCAAATATAGCATTACAATTTTTATTGCTGAGTATGTGTTATCCACTTACTTTTATTTCAAAGCTACTTTTTGTATCTATTTGTTTATCCCTAATAAATGTACACTTAAAATTAATTACCAAATACCTTGAAAAGAAAAACAATGTCTCCAGATTTTCCTTCTGTCTCCATTTTCTTGTATCGCAGGACACCAGTCTCAGGCAACAGTTTCGGAACCTAAACACACACATTTACATTTTTTGGTTTTAAGGTCCTGAAATTATCTGACACCTAGGGGACTACCGTTGCTCATGGAACCTAAACTATTTACAATACAATTAAGCTGTGTGTTTTCCTTGGATAGTCTCTTTTCAACAGCAGTGCCGTGTATTATTCCATTTCCATTTACTATACAACTCTTTAAGATACAGTCAAGCAATCAATGGAATGTTACAGTGGCTTACACATTAATTCACCATGGAGGTGAAACCTCGAAGGGGAGAAAAAAGGGGAAGGCAGACATTTTTTATTTAAATTAAAAAATTTAAATGTGTGTAGTTTTTACGTACACGCAAAATTATTTTGATTTTTACATTTTTTTATAAGAAAAAAAAGTGATTAATTCATTACTAGCGGCTGAGTTACAGTAGTTAAACTACAGAAAAGAAAACCTTACTACTTCATGCATATGTATAATACTATTAACCTGATGATAATGTGTAGAGAGTAGTGCCAGAGGAGCTTCATGTCCTCTGTTAGCAAGTGTACTAACTAGACCAAGGAGCAAAGCTGTTCCATCTGTAGCAAGAGTACCTTTCCCAAATTCATCAATAATGAACAAGGAACGCCTCCCTCCTCCACTCATAGCCCTGCTTACCTAATAATAAATGTGAGAATAGTTATTTAATGCATCGCATTATACCCTGTCTTCTTTCTGCGCATATAAAAATGAAAAATTATAAGATTAAAACCACTTTGCTTAGCCCCGCGTGGCCGAAGCTTTAGTTAAGAAAACTGATTTTATTTTTATGATTCTTATTTCAATATTCGTGGAAACTTGACTGTGCTACGATGCTTTACAAGATTTTTCATTATGTCTATGAAGCAACTAGAATTCTTTAATTTATTTACTTTAACTAGGCCTAACCCTTCTTGTTTTGTTTATCTATCTATGTTACTCAATATAAACAGGGATCTAAATGGATAAGACAATGGCCGATAAATGTATGTAGATCCCCATTAACTATACACAAAATAACCCCTTCTATAGATTAAAATAAGTGGATGAAACGATTAAACACTCAACGTGATTGACCAACCAATCAAAATTCACTAAAAGTCCCCAAAGTTGTAAGAGTAAACAAATAATGAAACGTTGTTATAAAACTTTGGGGACTAGTATAATAAAAAGCCCATTGTCCTCTCTCTCTCTCTGGAATATAAATAAGTTACCTGATTAACATCACAAAGAAAAGAGGATACCCCGATGGCAACAGATTCTACTGTTTGAATCCTTGTCATAACCAATATTAGTTGCCAAAATATATTATTATCCAGGGATCTAAAGGGATAATACAATGGTCGATAAATTGATGTAAACCCAAATGTTAATACACAAAATTATCCCTTCTGTAGACTACAATTAGAAGTTGAAACGTTTGGACACTTAACTTAATAAACCAACCAATCAAAATACATTAAAAGGCCCCAAAGTTGAAAAGCAAATGATTAAGAAAATGTTTTTTTTTTTATAAACTTTGAGAACAATCCGGCCATGTGATTGGTACGACAGGGCAGTTATTTTTTCATATTAAGTCAGCTTTGAATATTTGAATTTCTTAGGTTAAAACTAGCTTTCTGGAGAAAATTGTTGGAATGAGTCACATGTGAGGAGATATAAACAAAAAACCGCGTCTGCAAAAAAAAATTCCTTTTTAACCGATCCAGGGTAATAAATCTATGGAGAATAGCTTACCCCATCATTTCTGCATGGAAATTTTTAAGAGTAAGAGGAACTGAACTTTATATCTAAAAATGCGTCCATCTATACACATTTTTTTATTTGAATACTTTTTTTGGCAAATATTATCCTTGTAAAAATATTATCAACTAGTGGTATAGTAGCCGAGGTTGCTGGAACCCAGCAGCCGAGGTGGGCCAGGTACACAATCAGGCCAACCTGCTTCATGTACACGCTCTTGCCACTTGAGTTGGGACCAGACAGAAGGTGCACCCTCCCTCCCTCCTCTCCCATGCTCGTGTCGTTTGGGATGAATGGGTTTATTGTCCGTTCTTGTAATGGATGCCGACCATTAACTATTTCTAAAAAAATATCAATGGTATAATTTAGTTTTTTTTATGTCTTAGTTATCGTTTTAAAATAATCACTACCAGTGGCTCCCATACAGTTTAGAAGCACTGAAAAATAGCTTAAAATCATCTTAAGGTTTTAATCTTAAAAAAGGAAAGTATAAAACTATCCTGGGACCTATGTGGAGAACCTTTATATTGAAATGAATTGAATATGAATGAAGGAGGGGAGTTTTGCGTTTGTTTGTTTATTAATATAGGTCAGGTAAAATTAGATTAAATTTAATTCTAGGTAGCCCTGCAGGTTTAAGAAGCCGCAGGTATAACATCTCAAGGGTAAGTCATAAGGTTGAGTGCATGATAGGCGCTTTGTGGGAAAGCACCAGACTGATAACTATGTTACCTAAAGGCCCATCCTCAACCACTTCTGGCTTCTTCCAATTATTCTCCAGGATTACAAGGGCCATCGCCATCAAACAATCAACCTACAAATATGTGTATAGCCTAGAGGTTATATTGTCTAGAGAAAGAAAATGCCTAATAAAAGTATATGATAAAGTACTTGATATAATAACTTTTTTAGCAACTTAATTTCAATATTCTTCTTGGTATTTTCAAGTAGTTTGAAAAAAATTGACCCACCCAACACACAGGGCGGCTTTCCCCATGCAGGACTTGGCAGCCGCAAAAAAGCATACCGCATACGGCAGATTGGCAGAATAAAAGTGTTATTGGTGGCACGGAGGAAATATTTAGGGCAATGCTTAGAGGCAAGAAAACTCCTTATGGATGCTGTAAAAAAAATGACGCCATAATAAAATAGTCCATATGACGTCTTTCGGGATATATTGGCCAACAGTTTTTTACTTTATCCCCTTTTTTATAGTCACTTTAAAGGGCTTCAAGACATTACCTCTGACACAAGATCCAAGGCAGTTTCGAGCCTGGGCAACTTGTCCAGGATAGCCTCGGACAACTTCAACAGGGTAGCATTCTCTCTTGTCAAGATTTCAACATAGACATCACCTTAAGTGCCAACAAGAACAATTAGTACAATAGTAATACCGACAAGTACTTTATTTTATATTGGGGCTGTCACACCTCCCGAGAAAATAGCTTAAAACCATCACAGGACCTGTAGGTATATACCCTGAAGAGTAGAGCCCAGTCGGTTTAGTGGTTACCTAGATCTTAAGCTTCAGACGGACAGGCATCAAGCTACTTTGTATTACAGATATGAACAAGATAATTACCAAATTTTTCATCCAATTCTCTCATTGTCTCAGTCTTGTAATGTCGAGCATCATGACTCTCAAACACAAAATCATAGTCTAAAAAACAAATTAATGAAATTTTATGGATGAAGTGTTTCATAAGATTTTCTCCATCTAAATTTAATTATGATGCATGGGGATTGGGGAAGGCACCAGCAGTGAATTTAGTTGATTTCTATGAATAATATATGTTTTTTCAAGGAATCTAAAGGGATAAGACAATGGCTGATAAATTTATGTGTATCTCCGATGATGATACACAAAATTACCCCTTCTGTAGATTAGTGGTTAAAACGCTTGAACACTCAATTTAATGAACCAACCAATCAAAGTCCCCCATCGTTTTAAGCAAACGAACACAAAAAATTAAATACTTTAAATTAAAACTTTAGGGACTAGTGTAATAACAGCCTATTGTCCCCTTCCTTCCTGATGTTTTGTGCTGTTTCTGTAATGAAATGGTTCAGTTTAGGTCAGGATAAGATTCAATGGTATTTAAAAGTATGCAATAAACATTGTGTTTAAATTTAGGTCAGGATAGGTTAGGGAGGGTAGGTTCAGTGTTCGATAGACACTTTGAGGTAAAGCCCCGAGTATATACCTGGAACTTCTGGTTGTTCTTCACTTGTTTTAATTGGTAAAGACAAAACAAATCCAATCTAAAATTTATATTTATTAGTCAATTAATAGCGTCAGCTCAAATTAAATCATAGTGAAGAATGACAGAATGAAGTAGAAACGTTAGAAACTTTAAAAAAAACTGGTTTTTTTTTTCACTGGATTAATTTTGACGTTAGATAATCATATGTGTATTTGAAAATATAAATAATGATTTTATGACAAAGCTACGACTCAAATGGTAAACAGATCACTTTAAAAAAATATCTCTGATCATTGAAAGAAAACAAGGTAGCGGGTTTCGTCGTATTTGCACAGTAGCTTATGGTAGGTTAGTTTAGGTTAGGTAAATGTTAATGATTACCACGCAGGGATAGAGCCCCCCACAGGGGCTAGAAATAGGAGAAAAGCTACTGTGAAATTACGATGAAACCCTCTTCTTCGGTTTCTTTTCTGGTCCTAATATTCCATGACAAAGCTACGACTTAAATGGTAGGTAAGTTTTTAACCCAACATCACCTTAACAAAAATACTTGATTGAAAATTAAAAAACCTGGGGAATGTAGGAAGCAGTACAGACAGAGCCCATCTCCTCTGGAAGTCTCTCACACTCCTCCTCAGATATCTTGGTGAGAAATCCGGGAAGAGAATTGTGAATATTTCTTTTCTCATCAAGCTCTGGATCAAGCTTTTTATAGTGCCTATAAAAATGACGTCATACTGGCCTAACATTGGTCAATTAAAATGTATACTGGCCTGCCTGGTAATTTAGTCTGTGTATTGGTCTATCGTTGGTTATGAGGAAACGTATAAAGTATTGTATGACGTCATTTTTTTACAGGCAATATAAACAGTTTCCTGGGTCAATACCATATCTGATAACTGTACACTCACTGCTCTCCTTACTATTGCCACATTTATGTCATTTTAAATAAAAGTAGAGTATCAAGGTGAGTGCTGTGTTTCTGTGTGTTTGTACCGAATAAGTTAGCTACCTATCATTATTTCCATTTCAGTAAATTATTTTTCTGCCACCCCCCCTCCACCACCTATTTTTTTCATTTTAATCAAAACTAAAATTTAAAGTTGGGGGGGGGGGGGAGGGTTATGTAGACCCTTGTCAAGGGGGGAGATTCCCCTCTCCATAACTTTTTCAAGGGGGTGTAACCCCCCCATAATTTTTCCAGGGGGGGGGGGTAGATGCACCCCACTTCTGCACGCCTCTGGTTTTAAGACAACGAAATTAACGTGTTTCCTGCACTGATCAAAATCCACGACCCTGTTGATGACAGATTTGAGTTTGTAAACATCCTCATCAATAATCTGGAGCAGAGTCCCAAATATTGGAATATCTTCAGGATGTCTGCAATATAAGTATAAATTAATGAAAAGTTTTAGGTATAGTCCCTTTCGTAACATCGAACCTTATGGGGCAATTCTTCGTATTTTTCACAGTAACTTTTCTCCTATTTCTAGCCCCTGCGGGGAGCTCTAACACTGCAGGGCCAATTACCTAACCCTGTGGGGCAATCACCTAACCCAATATAACCTAACCTAACCTAAAATAACCTATAAAAATCCATTTTAAAAATACGACGAATCGCCCCATATGGGGTGATGTTATGAAAAGGACTATTCCCAAAAAAAAGTTAGAAATCAAAGAAATTAAGATAAGTTATTTTCAAAATGAGATATTTTTTCCAGTATGGCTTCGAAACCGATTTATATCCGCTTGATTAGAACCGGTTCTCAGCCTTACTGAAAAATTATGTATATATATAATTATTATATATATCTAAACTGTCTGCATGTCAAATAAGATCTCTAAAAATATGGCAAGTTGTCATCTATTTATTGGGTGACCAAGCCCCCCCCCCCCCCAAAAAAAAAGGGTTAAAGCTACAGTATGAAATTCACAACTTCAATTTTTTTGCTTAACAAAATAAATTTTAATGCAAGATAACTGATATCACAATCTTAACACAAGACAATAGAGGGATAAAAAATTAAATAACTGTATGTCCCCACCCCGTGGACCCTGTGTCAACTTTCAATTGATATTTGATTATCAGCCAATAGCATCGAAAATATTAACACAGCCAAGTAGCTACAAAAGAGCAGAAAACAATATGCTAGAAGACGAAACAGGTCCCCAAGACTTGGGCCAGGTAGTTGTCTGGTTTATAATCTATACTTATTACATTAATTCTCTTAACAACTTGCCTGAGTTTTCTAATGGCTGAGGCAATTGTAATAAAGCCCTTTAGGGACTTGTACATTGCGGACCAGTCTAGGAACCTCATCATGTTTGTGTCCAACTTCTTCATTAATCTGCTCACATTCTTTACACTCCCTAATCCTAGAAAAAAAAAATTGGACATAGAAAAAAAATTAAATGATTAATTTGATATTTTAATGAAAACACGTTTTCAGGTCCAAATGACATGTAGTAAAATAAAAAAAGTCGAGTGCAATCTTATAAAAGAAAAAACACTCAATATAGTTAGATTCTCAAACTCTGCTGCCTTGCTGTTTATGAGCATTTAAAATCAGGGAGGGAGGTGACATTGGGCTATTGATTACAGTATTCCTTAAAGTTTTATAAAAAAAAGTTATCTTATTCGTTTGCTCAACAACTTTGAGGACATTTATTGAATTTTTATTAGTTGGTTCATTAAGTTGAGTGTCAACTAACAATTGTAATCCGCAGAAGGGATGATTTTATGTTTAATCATTGCCAGGTTGTACATCATTAAATCGGCAATTGTCTGATCACCTAAGATCCCTGTCGCTGCGCCCCTAGAATCTAGGTGCTCCTTATTCAAACGGGTAAGAAGGGGATAGAAAATAGTATAAAACCATTCAAAGGATTAAATCTAAAAATAAAATATCCAGCCCTTACTTATGGAAAGTTTCTGTAATATGCATTACTCAATCGGTTCAGTAGTAGTTCAAACCTTTAGCTTCAGAAAATAAAAAAACCTTAGTACTTTATATAATAGGATACCTGACAATGTGAAGTTAAAATTCATCGGGGCTTTGCCACCCAAATAAACGTAAACAATAACATACAACCTTTAATAATCTCCGAAACTGTTTCCGTATTCTTGGAGCTGGATAAAAATTCTAGAGCTTCTTGCCTCCCCTTTATAACCTTAACAAAGCATTTAATTGTTTTTAAAATATTCATAGAACAACTGGAATAGTTAGTTATCGAATCGTATTATAGACAGTTTTCCGAGGATATTAAAATATAAAAAAAACTGTTACTACTTTTATGATTTTTATTTCATTTTATTTTATAATCTGTGTAAAATTGTCTGATGCCGATGGCTAAGGAACGGTTCTAATCCAGTGGATATTAATCCGTTTCGAAGCCGTATTTGAAAATATTTTCTAATGCTTATAGCCATTAAAAATTATAAAATATACCTAATTATAATTATATCATCAAATTACGCAAAAAATGGAAAATCCGATGAAAATCGACTAGTATATACACATTTTCAAATTTGTTGCAAACATACAGAAGGATGCACAGGAAACTTTTAAAGAGACCACTGTCCCTAGGACTATACAAATTCAATTTGTGAAAGAAGTAAATACTACTCTTTTCAAAAATGCATAAATAAATGGAATAATCATGCAAAACGGAATGACAAATTTCACGCTTAAATTGACCAGATTTTCAAAATTTTTAAGCTTACTGACAGTATACTGGGAACGAGATGGGATAATCAGCTACTTATTACCCTAGTCCCCGAAGTCCTATAATAACGTTTAGTGAATTTTGATTGGTTGGTTTATAAAGTTTGGGAACTTAAGTGAATTTTGTTTGGTTAGTTCATTAAGTTTAGTGGACAAATGTTTTAACAGCTGATTATAATCTACAGAAGGGGTTATTTTAGTTTGTGCATCATCTTTGGGATTTACATCAATTTATTTGCCATTGTCTTATCCCTTTAGATCCCTGGTCTGTAGACCTGAATATTTCTTGATGGACATCTTAGCATCTTTCTCAAATATCTAAAATTAAAAAATCATTAACTAAATAACCCAATAATCATAACCTTCATAACTATATTATACAAATTGCATTTAATGGAATATAATATATGATTTACGTAGGAAAAACATTCAAAATCAATAAATGACTTTTAAATATAAAAAAAAGATTCCATGAGCAAATGGCGAGTTTCTCTAAATTTGAGAGTAAATAACGTTTTAGCCAAAACAAATGGCTAAACATGATATTCATAGGGAAACTTAAAAAAAAACATAAACTCATCTAAAGTTTGATTTAAATTTTAAACATTTGCATACAGCACTCTGATGTATCTAGTTACGAGCCAAGATATTCCCCCACCATCTATACTGGTGTCACGCGTCGAAAACTGCAACAGAGTACGTAACATTTTTAACATCTCTTGTATAACGCAAATTGGTCCTAGCTCGAACCAGACAGCAAGCAGGTTTTATAAAGTTTAAATTAAGATACATATCTTGTCTCTTACATATAACAAAATAAAAATACTTGGATCAAGTGCAGTTTATGGTAGAATATTGCTGGTGACAATTGCTTTCCGGTTCCTGGTATTATTTCTTGCATTGCCAGATTCCAGGAACCAGGAAGCTATCGTCACCAGCAATATTTTCCTTATGAAGTCCACCTGACCCAATTACTTTACCTGGAACCCAGAGCACTGCTGCATCTGTTCATAAATGTAAACAAGCTCAAGCCTTCTCTTTCCTTTTATTTCCAATCATAGATCTCTTAAATGTCTTTACCGGCGAGGCAGTTTCAATCAAAGTGCCTGGTCGAGTGCCGAAACCCATGTCCTCTTGTTTCGAAATTGAAAATAAGGAGAGGTGGTGGTAGTTTTTCATGAGTTTGTATTTTATAACTTCAAAATGGGAGAGTGTTTCATCCCCTTAACAATTTATCTTCAAACGATTGTAAATAATAAGAATAGTGTTCTGTAAAAATTGTTTAGAACCATTCTTGTCTTTAATTTTTTTTTATATTGCAGCTTTTCATGAATGAATGAATGAAACATCTAAATCTATGTTCCTTATTCCAAGCACCGGCTCTTGATCCACTCTGCTGTTGTGTTGGACAAAATATCTAAAATGATAGATCTATAAGAAGCGCTGGAAAATATCATGTGTGACGTAATAAAAATACGTCTAAATCCATCTCTTTTTTAGGGGTTAGCTTTTCCACTTGTCCTCTCATCCCTCCTTTTAGACATATTTTTATAACGTCACACATGACACTTCCAGCGCTTTGATTTGAAACACAAAAAATTCAGTTGTGCCTATTTTAAATAGCAGTTAAGTAAATTATATTTCCCCTAATGAATCCCCAATGATATAAATGGGTTAGACTCTGAAATTGGTCAAAGTAATCTTTACAAAAAAAATAGATGCCTTTCTTTAATAAGCATATATGTAGAAGATCTTAATTTCTTTTAATCATTGTTGGCGTAAGGGCTGACAGATGACAGAATGCCATGTGGACAAATACAATTCTAGAATAGTTTCTCCACTAACATGATTTGGATCATGGAAAGAAAACGAAGTAGCGGGTTTAGTCGCATTTTACCAGTAGCTATTCTTCTATTTCTAGCCCCTGTGGGGCACTCTAACACTGAAGGGCCTATTTCCTAACCATGAGGGTCCATCATAAACATTTACCCAACCAAACCTAAAATAACCTATCAAAAGCTTCAGTGAAAATAAGACGAAAACTGCTACTTCGTTTTCTTTCCATGATCCAAAGATTTATACAACCTGTAGATCAAAGAGGACACTGTTGCTGATAGTTAGAACATCCTCCAGGTTTATCTGTTCCACCAGATGAATCTTGCATCCTGTTACCAGCTCAGAGGTGTTGTCCATGTTCAGGCCGCAATTGGCATCAAGATACTGTAAAATAATAAGAGGGTCCTTTATCCCCGCGTATTTTCCGTAAAGTTGTGTGTAAGCGTCTAGTAAAATGCGCATATTAAGTCAAACTGTTCTTAATTATGACCAAATGTATATATATGAAAAGGGTCAAAATAACGAACATTTTGACTTAATAAGAGCATTTGACTAAACGGTAACATAACTTTACGGAAAATGGAAGAAAAAATGACCCGCTTTATACAAAACTCTAAAGCAAATCGTCAAGTATCACTACTGGTTCCGTTATCAATAACTTAGTTAACAAATTTAAAGAGCGTGTTAAAGAACAAAATAATTAAAACTATTGGGCAAGGAAGGCAAATTAAGAGTAATAGAAAACAACTAAATAATGCCATAATGTGAATTTTATAAGGAACAAGCAAAACTCATTGAGATTATTAAAGAGTTAGCGTAAAGGGTTAGGGAGGGGGGGGTAGTGATATTTAACTGTTTATTACACTGGTACCTAAAGATCGTATATTTTTCAATATCAGAAAAAAGCTGTCAATGAATACGTTGGGATAAATAGATATCATTACCCTAATAAGAGCTCCAGTTGCCTTGATCATGTTTTGACTCCTGAGATCCAGGTACGCAGACACGCGGATTTTCTGCTCTTCGTCGGTCTCAGATGCTGGCACCAGGTTCATATTCTCAAAGGTTTTCCTTAAATATAAGGTCTAGCGGCTGCGTCCCTAACATCTGGGGGCTTTGTATGGGGTATGGAGGTGGCAGAATGTACCCTAAAACCAATCCAGCGCCGAAGACAAGCTTCCCTAACATTAAGATCTCAATGGGTTCCTATTGAAATCTTAAACTTCAGACCAAAACATCTTACTACTTTATATAATACTAGCGGCTTCGCCCCTAGCCTTTGCCCCATGAGGTTTGATCAAACCAATTTTTCGTATTTTAGATTTAAAAGAAAAATTTTTATAAAAAATTTCTTTGGGGGGGGGATGGAAATTTTTTTTTTTTTTGGGGGGGGGGTTGTAGACCCCACTATTTTAATTTTAGTTTTAAAAAGAAAAAAAAATTTTGTGGGGGGTTTATTTTTTATTTTTTGGGGGGGTTAGGGGTGTCCCACCCCCCAAGAAAATAGTTATAAACCTTCCCGGGACCTATGAGAAGCTACCCTGTAAAGGAGAACCCGATCGGTTCAGCGGTTAGCGAGATCCTTCGCTACAAACAGACAAATAGACAGACAGACATCGTTCTACTTTGTATTATAGATGATTAGAATAGTTTTCATGAAAACTTTTTATTTTAAAGTTGAAAAAAAGGCTGGAAATTATTTTGTAATTTTCCTCTTAAACCACGATGGCCTAAAATGAAATAACTTTTCATTTAAGATTTATGTTAGGATGAAATTTTCGTGAAATAGTTAAACCGCGGAACAGAAAATAAATACTTTTTATAAGTTGGCTAACAACTATATGGACTTATACTTAAATATGATTGGTTGGTTTATTAAGTTGAGTGTTCAAACCTTTCAATCAATATTTTAATCTACAGAAGGGGTAATTTTGTGTATCCACATTGGGGATGTACATCAATCTATCGGCCAATGTCTTATCCCTTTAGATCCCTGATTATTTTAACAGAACTAAAATGGTGGAATACCTGCATAGTGAATAGGAGAACTCTACACCCTTCCTATAAATAAGCTTGATACTGGAGTGTGCCTGCTCTTGGAGTGTGTCCTGGTTCACTGTACTTGTTCCAGTATTACTATCAGCTTTGCACTGAGCCTATATAATATGCTAGCGGTTTCGCCTCTAGCATCTAAAAGGGAAGGGTAGAAAAATAGCCTAAAACCAATTCAAGGCTTGAATCTTTAAATAAATATTAGCCTTAAACCATCCCAGGACTTATGTTAAGCCCAAAATTGAAAACCCAATCGGTTCATTAGCTATAGAAATCTTAAGCAACAGACAAAAACCTAATTACTTCACATTATAGAATTCTATCCCTTTACCTAGTGTTCTTTAAATCTTACCCTTACGTTCATAAACCCACAATTGGTAAAATTATTGTTTGTTATAAGGAATGTGAAAAATCTGGCGTTTTATGGGCTAATGTATTCTTATATAATATTTATCAAAAGAAATATCGGTACAGACAATAATGTTCTGTTAACCTTACAAGATATGTGCTGAACTCGAACCTGACGACAAGCTAATTAAAAATGTCAGTAATGTAGGGCTGTGGAGACAAAACTTGAAGTTGAGAATTTTATCCCAAATTTATCAGGAATAAGGTATACCTAGCCAACATGCGAAATAAATCTAAAATAATATTTGCGGGGCAGATAAAATGACCGTCTGTACTAAAAAGCGTTGCCCCAAAAATAAAAAAAACAGCTAAAATTATCAATTAATTAAGTTGTTTGATTTTTTTTAATGAGATGCACTAACCTCAAGACAATGAAGAAATTGTTGGCCAAGCCTGACGGATGTAACAATGTAATCTGGACAAGTTTGCTGGATTAGGCTGCACAGCACAGAATATCCAGGTTTTCCATCAGGTAAATCATGGAACAATCCCAGCTTATTTGTTGCTGTATGATAGGAAGCTGCTCCTAGCTTTCCTTCTCCGTAGAACACACTTAATATAACCTCATCCACATCTAATCAAAGCATAATATCTTTTCTCGTATTCATTCGAATCCGGTGGATTAGAACCGGTTCTCATCAATATGAAAAAACTATGTCTAGCATCGAATTATATCCAGCTTTCCACAAATATGAAATGTACAATCATAAGATTAAAACCAGTTATTTAAGCCCGTGCCTTCGGCATCTCGATTGTACATTTTATATTCGCGGAAGGCTGTTTATAATACGGTGCGAGAAATAACTATTCTCGTATTCATTCGAATCCGGTGGATAGGAACCGGTTCTCATCCATACGAAAAAACTATGTCTAGCATCGTATTATATCCAGCTTTCTACGAATGTAAAAATGTACAATCATAAGAATATCCATAATCTTATAATTGTCATTCTATATCAGCGGAAAGCTGTTTATAATACGATGCGAGAAATAACTATTAGTTTTACTTATTTATCAGGGTCAAGGGACCAGGATCCTGACAAATAATTCTAAGTGAAAATTTCCCCACAACACACTTCCTTCTTTTCTCCATTTCTTGCACACTTCTCTTTAGTTACAGCACAAACGAATTCATTTTAAGTGTTATATTGCACAACAAGGGATTTGGCAAAATTGTTTGGTAGATACTTAAAACTAAAAAAACAGTTATGCTTTCCTGGATCTGTAATATTTATCATTGGTTCCTTATAAATTCCAGAGCTCTTGGCAGACAGGCTGACCGGCTGCTTCTTGTTGGATGAATGTACAACTCCAGGCCTCTGGAGGAGCAGGGACATGTTACCACATCCTTGCTTGAATGGCGTTCTGGTGGTTGTCCCTGAATAATCCTTCACATTCGAGGACTGGAATTTACTAGTTCCTGTTGTGTTTTCAATGTTGAAGTCTCCAGAAGACTGGACTCCCTTGCTAGAACTGAACTTTACAGAATTTGCATTTCCTCTGCCTCTCCTACCACTTTGAGATCTAATCAGAGATGTATGTTCTACACAAGATTTTTTCCCCTGATGCAAAATATTTATTTTTCCCCCGCTAGTTTTTTCCCCTTGGGAGGGGGAAAAAATGTTTTCAGTATTCCTTATATTATTCTTTTTTCCCACTCCCACATATTTTTCTTGTTTTTCCCCCCCAAGGAGAGGGAAAAATGTTTTCAGGACTGTTTATTTCTTCATTCCCCCCCCCCCCTTTAGCAGGGGATCCCATGCAGAATATACATCCCTGGATCTATTCCATGTTGATTGAAAGGCTGTTTTGGTTCCTCTATTGTTGTATGTCATATCTCTCTGAATATTTTCCCAAGTCCAAGAGGATATATTTGGTGTCGTTTCAACTTTTTGTCCAGTACCAGCATCTCGTAACAAGGATTTTTCTAGAAAAAAATGAACTTAGTTTCAATCATTTAAGAAAATAAACTAATCTTTAAATCCGGTCTTATTAATTGTTACCTAAATTTCACTTTTCAGAGAAGCATCTTATTTTTAAAGATCCTTCTATATGGATTTTAAAAATTTAAAAGTATAAAAATATAAAAAGTGTATGGGGGATAAACTTTGGATCATGGAAAGAAAACTAAGTAGCGGGTTTCGTCGTATTTTTACAGTAGCTTCTGATAGGTTAGGTAATGTTAATGATTGACCCACAGGGATAGAGCCCCCCTCAGGGGCTAGAAATAGGAGAAACGCTACCGTGAAAATACGACGAAACCCGCTACTTCGTTTTCTTTTCATGTTACTAAAGTTCTACATCACCCAGGAAGGTCCTAAAAAATTTTACAAAAGAAGTCTATACTTTTTAATAATACTTATTTACCTCGAGAAGCAGTATCATCTTCAATTGATGGGACATTATTTTCTACTTCATTCTTTTCGTTACGATCAGCATTTGGAATGTCTTCGTTAATGCTTAGAGGTTGTCCATTTGTATTTGTGGAATTGGCGGTGTTATTTGAGGCAGCATCAAATTTAATCTTTTTAGAAGCTTGTTCTCCAGTGGAATATAATCCACTTAAAACTCCTTTCTCATCTGTAAAGATTTTAACAGATATGTTATTCAATTCATCATTGGATGAGCTTCCATAATTATTGCTAGAAATACTAGAATATTTATTAGTATTATTATGAGGCGTACTTCCACCATGATTGTTGAACTGTGGTTTTGGAACCGCAGTTTCTTGATACTCCATAGATTCCTCGTTATAATCTATTTCAACGGATTCTATTTGAAAATTTGAGACAATATCAAAGAAATGGGATGCTTTAGCAGCAGAAAATACTTCTTTGGTCATAATTTGAGTATTAGGTACAGTTTGATCGTCATTGGTTGCTTGGGGAGCTGTCATGTTTTCTTCATTGTAATAACTAACATCTTCTTTCTCAATCAAATCTTTGGTTTTTGAGCATTCCATTTCATTGTTTTCCACATTGACTGTCTCATTAAAATCAAAATTAAGAGTTTTGGATGAAACAAATTCTGTAGAAAGATTCATATTGGTGTTGAAGAAAGTTGAATTTACCATTGATTTCATCAGAGCATCAGATTTTGGCGTGTTGAAAAATGAAGACATGTCTGCTGAATTTGGAGTATCAAAACCACTGAATTTGGCATCATTCAAAGAGTGTTGTCCAGTTTCCTCATTTTCCACTGATTCGTCGGTTATATACATGACAGAATTTTCGTTAGAATTGAAACTAAATAATTAAAGAGTGTTATTTGAATGAAATTAATTTTACGCACGTAGACCTCAACAAAGCGTTTGACACTAAACTAAATAATCTTTGAAAATGAATACCTATCTTATATGTATGTAAATACTTAAAAATTGAGATAAAAGTTTTAAGCTTTTTGTGTCTGATCATCAAAAAAAATTAACTAGGCACAGTTAGACCTCGTAAGATAATTATAGTCGAGTAAAATCTATATAAAAGTAATCTTAAAAGAGCTATTTTTTTAATAGGTGAATACTTCAAAATTTCAGATATTATGCTATGATTGTCTGATAACAAAATTACAGGGGTGTATATTCTGCACAAGATTTATTTTTTTTCCCCTGCTACAAAATTTTTTTTTTTTTTTCCCCCCTAGTTTTTTCTCACCAAGAAGGGGGGAAAATGGAAAAATATTTAAAGAACTCTATATTTTATTTATTTTATCCCCCCTCACACAAATTTTTTTTGGTTTTTCACCAAGGAGGGGGGGAAATGGAAAAAATAATTTTAGTTTTCTTAATTTTTACATTTTTTTTCCCTTCAACCACTTATTTTTTATTTTTCCCCCCCCCCCCCTGAGCAGGGGATCCCATGTAGAATATACACCCCTGCAAAATTAACTAAATTTATACTCCGCTAGACCTTGTGAGAGAATTATAGTCTAGAACTATTTCCATGGATTGATATGCAGTAGATGTGGAACAGGTAGAACCGTTTAATGCTTCTGCCTGAAAATTTTTGACCATTTCTATAAATGAGAAAATAAATTGCTATATAGTTAAAAAAAAACCACGTAGGTAACTAGGACTATGTTTGGTAATTAGGATTCCGCTATGGATTCTAATCTGATTGATATAACGATACCCCTGGCCATGTGGGGGCGTATTAACCTATATCTGAGATTATATCAGCAACCTTAATTGACGACACTGTCCCAATATTTACGTATTCTATATAATTTATACGGGCGGTACATTTTAACAAGCTTAGGTTCCTATAATCGTACCAGCAATTCATTGGAGCTCGGAACTGCATCTGTATCATTGAATATATTTGTTATATGCTCTGCTGCTTCACACAAGTGTGATTCTTGTTCCCTAGCTTTGCACAAGGTCGAGATTGGTTCAACAGTTTTCTTCATAGCTTTCCCGTAGCTTGGTAGGGTTAATATGCTCTTTAAATGAACTCCCATGTTTGTATGTGATTTCTCGTCATCTTTAGGCGTTTCTTCATTTTCCATTTCTATTTCTACCAAATAATATAAAAAAAAGTTAATCTTTGAGCCCTAAAAGCCTGCCCATAACACCCCAAAAAAACTTTTCAAAATAATCATTTTCATCAAATTAAAAAAATAGGAGAAAATAAATAATTTCATATTAGAACTGTTACTTCATGATATAAACATTAGAAGTACATGAACTATTCTTTTGTAGTCATTTCTTTTACAAAAATGTCCAATTTCATATTACACAAGATCATGCTACTTAATTAAAACATAATTGAAAATAAAAAGATGAATTTAAAGAAATGATAAACAAATATTTTTGTAAAAATACCTACTGTATTTCAATTATACATAGCAAAGAGCTTTAGATTCCTATAACTATTAAACCGATATTGTTCTCCATTTAAGGATAATTTTACCTAGGTCCCGGGCTGCTTTAAGGCTATTTTTCTGCTTTCCCTATCCCTTCAAATACAGATAGCCTAGATGCTAGGGACGCAGCCCTAAGTGTTTTTAAATGTAATTAAATGTAACTCTTTAAAAACATATTTATTTACATACCTGGACTAGCCACATCTTGACATAAGAAAATATTCTAAACCCAGGGATAAAGATATAGGACAATTGACGATGTATTATTCTTAATAGAACTACTTTAAGGTGAAAGTTCCGCATTATTTAACACTAGTATGCAGATTAATTAATCTGCAATTGACCCCTCCCTCCCTGCTGTTAAACACATTACTAAACACTCACCTCATTTATTTATACAAATCTAAAAATAACTATGTTACATTAAAAAGGGTAAAAGGCAAGGTTCAGTCTTTATTGGATTAAGCGTAATATGTAATATTATATTCAGGTACATATTAATAAAACAGAATCACACAAAAATAATTGTTAATTGGTTATAATAAATAGGATGTGAGATCAGCATTTTCAGTATAGCTTCGAACCCAATTGATATAACTGTTTCTCAGTCATACTGAAAAATCATGTATCTTACCTTATTATAATATCAAGTTTTCTATGAATTAATTCACTGATAGACCGGGATTATAGTGACGCGAGATGCATTATCCAGAATGAAATTGTGAAAATAAACTAAAATATGGTGGTTAGACCTGGAGTAATAGGCTTACACCAAAATTTAGCAATATATATAAATAATCGGATCATGGAAAGAAAACGAAGTAACGGGTTTCGTCGTATTTTCACAATAGCTTTTAATTGGGTTTTTAGGTTAGGTTAGGTAAATGTTAATTATTGCCCACAGGGTTAGGAAATTGGCCCCACAAGGTTAGAGCTAGAAAAACCCGATTCTTCGTTTTCTTTCCAGGATTCAAATAATCTTTCACATATTTTAAAATCAATAAAATATTCTCTTATATAAAGTGTAAGCTTTAAGTTGTACATATTGCCTAAAGAATTAGATTATACTGCTAAACGTTTGTTTAGGGTTAATAATGGATTTATTATTACTTGGATCTTGCACCGGATTTTCATGTTCTCTAATAGTTAAACTTGTAGCTGGCTTTCCGACCCCCATTTACCCCATCACCTCCCCTTCTACTGGATGAAAGAACTGACCGATAAATGGAAGTGGAAATAACATCCTCAATTGACGACAATTTTTCCCCTGTCATAATATCCACGCATATTCTACATCCATTAGGTTAAGTTAGTCCCATAACGCCAAAAGCTTTTCACAATGGTTCGACTAGAAGCTGGTTATCTTTCTCCATAATTCCTTATTTAAGTGTTAAATAAATGCAAATATCCATTAAAAGCAGACGAGATATATGTGAGAGTTAATGCTGTCTCTCACCTCTATACCCTTATCAAGAGAGAGAGAGAGAGGAGTGAAACCAAAACAAACAAATACAGGTAAAAGGATAAGAACAGCATCTGTCAATATTGAGTAGGAATTTTTACTTAACAGGAAACAGTAAAACTTTTTTTTGCAGCATTAACAATCTTTCCATTTCTCATACAATCCCCCTTTTTTCTCTACATTTTAGGCATGAAAGAAAAGAAAAAGAGCTGAATATCCTTCCTTTTTCACAGTATGTCTATGTGTTTGTCAGTAAATATCTTGCTAACAGCTGGACATATATGGTTCTAATTTGTATTGAAGCTTTTTATAAGTTCAAAGAACTATTTCAGGAGAGGTTACCTCTGTCCTTCACCTTCCTAGGAGAAATTGCCCCAGGAAAAAATATTCTTTAAAAAAACTTCTATACTTTACTTTTTAAAGTTAAAGATATGGAAATTCAACCAGTATTAAAAGAAAACTTAATCATAATATACATATAATCAGGGCATGGCAGCCGCCGCACATAGGCCAACAACACATCAGCATTTTATAGCTTTAAGTATCTACATTTTAAACCTGTTATTAATCTAAAATTGTAACTCCCAAAAGTGTTTAAATTTGCGGCCTATGTGCGACTGTCGAATTCTTGATGTAATAATACAATCCATACAAGACTTTTAATATTTTAAAAATTATCTATGATAAATTTTGCATTGTTAAAATTCGTCTCACTCTTTATTTATTTGTCTATGTTTTGAAGAGATAAGCTTTTTATTTTTACTACTTCTCTATTTCTTGTTATCCTGCCAAAGTTTGGTTTATATAGAATATTGGAAGTTAGGATTGTCCCAGAGAGAGAGGGGACAATGGGCTGTTAATTACACTAGTCCCCAAAGTTTTATAATAACGTTTTATTATTCGATGGCTTAAAAACTTTGGGGACTTTGGTAAATTTTGATTGGTCGGTACATTAAGTTGGGTGTACAAACGTTTCAACCACTAATTTTAATCTACAGAAGGTGTAATTTTATGTGTCATCATTGGAGATGAGATGTACAATGTACCTCAATTGATCGGCCATTGTCTTATCCCTTTAGATCCCTGGGATTGTCCTGTTTTATACTACCTATTTTTCTGCAAATCAACTTAGCAAAACAAGTTCAATGAAAATAATCATTAATACAAAAATAGGTCACTTTGACAAATTACAATTAATTTGCATTTAAATAGGATACTGAAATTTAATGAATTTTAGATTTTTACATAATTTTGGAAACAAAATCACTGGTTTTTAAATAAACTTGATAGAACTATGTATTTGAGTTTGTTATTGTTGATTTGAATCTTGATAATGTGAAAAGATGAAGGTGATGAAAGATTCTGCAGATCCCAGGCATTCATCACTGATTTTTTCCTAAAAAAATAAACAAGATTATAGCAAATTGCTCCCAGGGATCTAAAGGGATAAGACAATGGCCGATAAATTGATCTACATCCCAAATAATAATACACAAATTTACTCCTTATTAGATTACAATTTGTTGTTGAAATGTTTGGACAAGCAACTTGATGAATCAAAATTCAAGTCACCAAAGATAATAAGCCAACGAATAAGAACAAGTTATCAAAAACTTTGGGGACAAGTGTAATAAACAGCCCAATGTCCTCTCCCTCCCTGAATTGCTCCTTTGTGGTGCAATGCATTTTTTTCCTATCTGATTGATAGAAAAATTTTCATTGCTCTTTCTTCCCTTCTATAATTTTATTTTATTAGTTCAAGTTCATCAATACATCAAGGATGGCAACATCCATAAAAGTGAAGCTCTAAAATCAGACGGTTGTAGGAAAACGAACGGTCGAGCGGACCAACACTAACTATAAAAAGCCTCGCATTACAAAACTGTTTTTTCATAACATAGACGCTTGAAAAAGTTTTGTTTGTAAGAGATAATACAGAAGAATGGAAGAAAAGACTAATCTTTCAATTTAACTTAATATAAAGGATTACAATAAAGTTTATCCAGTCTGCTTCTAAACACAACACATACATTCAACATTATAAAGCGAAGCTTTTCTATAATTAGGGTTGGTCCGTCCGTCTGGGACAGTTTTTCGTTAATTTAAACAGGTTAGAATTGTCCTATCTATTTCGTAAACTAGGTACGATTTAGACTTATGCATCAATATTTTTGATTTAGTTATTGAAACTCTACAAGTTTGCTTGTCTTGTCGTTTCAGAGCTTCGCTTTTATGGATGTTGTCATACTTGTTTTTATATGAATGTGCTTTTAGTTTGATTTTTTCTTGGAATTACCTGTCGAGAAACACCCCCCCCCCTCCTTTTGAAATAAGTTGAAAATAAGTGAAGAGGGGTAGTCGTCCTCAACAAGCGACTTTAATTTCTCTCTATTGATAATATATTTTGTGTAGGTTTTTTTTAGACATTGTACCTATTACAAAGGGGCTAATCATAGAAGTTCATCGGTTTAACGATATCTAACCTTCCGTTGCATGGCAATGCCTGTTTATGAGACATAGCATTCTTCCTATTCTTATTATAAACATCACCTGCATGCATAATAGGACACATTTTAACATCGAGCTTTAGTAGAAATTAGAAATTTTGAAATAACTTACATAGATTGGAGCTGTATAATGGCGCCATGCCAATAATTTCTCCATATTAGATGTGTTTCTTTCCACAGGTTTAGCTGCTCCCAGCTGGCAAGACCGACCAGACGTCTGTCTGTCAGTTGACTCATCATTCTGGAGGTAGCCAGAGCCGCCACAGGTACAGTCAAGAAGGTCGTGTGTGTCACAATCTGTGTCTGACCTAATATCATAAATATTTAGTAAAAGGAAGCCTGCAAGAAATACACCGCTCTAACTGCTGAAAGACTGCCACAAGTAGACCCAAAATTTAGAGCCTCCAGCTACAATAACAAGAAAGTTATAGGCATTTTAATATGACATTTGCAGACTGGCCAGCCAATTTTGAAAATAAAAAACGTACATAACGTACACAAAAAAAATACGTTACGTCCATAAAAAAAGTAAAAAAACGTACAAAAAACGTACATTCCTAATAAAAATAAGTTAAATAATTTCCTAGTTACCTATTATCAATATATTTAAGTCTACTAGCAGCTACCTGTAAAGGAGAACCATAGCGAACTGACAGACACAAGATATCCTCTTACTCTATTTAAAAGAACTAGCGTCTACGCTCCTAAAGGCCTCTAGGGGCACTTGAGGAGGGGAGAGTTGAATTCAATAAAAAAACATGGATGACAACATACATAAGTAGCGAAGCTCTAAAGTTATTTATAGACATCTGGAAAAAAATTAACTTAAAATCAGTGAGCAATTAAAATTCATTTTTGGGGGGAGGAGGTATTTTTTTTTCTAAAGTCAATTTCTCTTGGGAGGGTGGATGGTGACACTCTTCCCCAAAATAGTTATAAAACTTCCAAAAACCTATGAGAAGCTATCCTGTTAAGGAGAACCATATCGGTTCCGTGGTTAGCGAGATTCTTTGGTACAAACAAACAGACATCCTGTTATTATGTACAAAGTATATCCTATTATAAGGACCAGCGACTACGCCCTTAGAGGCCTCTAGAGGAACTTGATTAGGGGGGGGGGGGGGGAGTTGAATTAAAAACCCATTTTTTTATTTAAAAATAAAAAGTAAAAAACAAGGATGACAACATCCTTAAGTAGCGAAGCTCAAAAGTTATGAATGGAAATCTGGGAACTATATAAACTATAGAGTAGTTTTGTATAAAATAAGCATTTAACTTATTTAAATAAATCACAAAACCTTTTAAAAATATATAATATCGTGAAAATCTAGAAATAAATTCAGGCCCCCAACCAATAAGCAAATCTCAATGAAATTTAGTGGAAGTATTAAGAATGAAAACTAATACAATCCCTGAAAATTACAACCGTCTATCAGGAATATGAGTAGAGAAAATCACAAAAACCTATACATCTAGGAATCGATCTAGCACTGCAAAAAACAGACAAACCTTAAAGAAACTTTTTGAAAATATGTAGAATGTGAATTTATTTTTTCCCTGAAAATTTCAGCCGTCTATCTTGAAAAGAAGTCGAGAAAACCATGAAAAAAAGAAAATCTAGGAATAGATCTTCTAGCACCCCAACCAAAAGGCAAATCTCAATGAAAATATGTAGAATGTGAACTTATTCAATCAAAAAACAGGAGCCGAGAAAATCACGTTTCTCCGAAAGCATAACGGACTGACAAAGTGATTATAGAGTAGCTTTGCTAATAAATTTTTTAGTGAGGGAGGGGGGAGTAGACCACCCCCATTTCTGATTTCAATTTTTAAAAGAAAGAGAAAATAGGGGAAGGGTGGTGATTTTTTTCCAAGAGTAATTTCTCTTGGGAGGGTGGTTGTACCCTCTCCCAGGACCTATGAGAAGCTACCCTGTAAAAGAGAACCATATCGGTTTAGCGGTTAAGGAGAACCTTCGGTACAAATAAACTGACAGAGAGACATACATCCTGTTATTACGTACTAAGTATATTCTATTAAATAAAGTAGTAAGTTTTTTGTCTGATTCTTAAGGTTTTCATAACTACTTAATACAGAGATGGTTTTAGGCTATTTTTCTACCATTTTGAATACAGGTTCTTGAAGGGATATGGAAAGACAGAGAAAATAGCCTACAACCTCACAATGATCATGTCGGTTCAGCAGTTAGCGAGATTCTTCGTTATAGAAAAAAAGGATTTATAGGATAAATATATAATAGGATATAGGGTTATTTTGTCTATTGCTAAAGATCTCAGAAAATACTAGTCTTTGATACAAAGTAAATCAGTGCCTGTCTGTCTAAAGCTTAAGATCTTGGTAACCACTGGACAGATTGGGTTCTAATCATCAGGGAATATATCTACTGGTCCTGTGGTAGTTTTAGGCTATTTTCTTAGAGTGTGGGAAACCCACCATCCAAAAAAAATCAACCACCCCTCAATTTATTTTTATAAACTAATGCAAATCAGCGGGGTGGGGGAACCCCCACCGCACCCTGGGGCGAAGCCTAAATGAAAAAAATAATCACAACCTTTTTTATATTTTTTTTTTGACAAATTTCCAACAAACGATTCTATAAAAGAGGGGACGAAGCCTCTAATCCTAGTAGAAAGTAAAAAGCTTTAAGTGTCCCTTCCCCTAAAGAAAAAAAAGAAAAAAACCATCACAGGAATATTAGGTATATTCCATGAAAAGTAGAGCCCAATAGGTTCAGTGGTTACTGAGATATTAAGCTTCTGATATACAGACGGACAGACATCATTCTACTTTGTATTATAGATAATATACTATTTTTGTAATACTTTTTGTACAAATACAAATAAATATACAAATACTTTTATACTTATATTTGATTCTTATTCTTTAAAAACTGAAGATACCAAAAAATAAGACTTCTTAATCCTAAACTGAGCACCATATGATATCTCGGAAAATTTACCCAAGTATATAAAGAATTTGAAAAAAATTATCATAAAATCTATTAAAGGGGTAGTTGCATGAAATGCATTTAAACTTGAATTTAGTCAACTGCATATCTCTTTCTGTTCAATAGTTTAAACTAAATCTATAGAACATATATTTCAAATCCATAAATTTAAACTGTAAGTTTTAATAACATATATGCATAATTTACCTACATATTTTTGTTCTATGAAAATTTAAGATAATATTGAATTTATTTAATATAATACACCTATAGTTTTTGTTAAAATTTTCGTACAAAACATACAAATTACTTTTCTGCTAATATTTGATTCTTATTATTTAAAAAAAAACGTAAAACGTACAAAAATACAAATTTCAAAATACGTTACGTACACATATCAAAATAATGTCCAGAACGTACACAGATTTGATGCGTAACGTACAAAACGTACACTCTGGCCAGTCTGCATTTGGGTATATAAAAAGTTTGGAGGCTTCAAATTTTGGGTATTTGGTAGTACTTGTCACAGTCTAGTCTGTCAGCAGTTAGAGCGGTGTATTTCTTGCAGGCTTCCTTTAAGAATTTAACTGAACGAGGCACAAGTAATATAAACAGATTTCGTGATACAAATAACTAATTTTCTATTATAAAAAGTAGTAAGGTATTTTTTTTGTATGTAGCTTTCAAAAACTAATTAAGTTTTCTCTTTTAGTGAAGCTTCAAATAGACCCCGGAATGGTTTTATTTAAGCTATTTTATTTCTAAATTTAAGTCTTGGGGTGATTTAGGCTATTATAAACCCTAACATACCCCTTCGTATACATGGCCCTTATTAGGGGCGCAACCGCTAGTAATAACCAAAAACTTTGTTAAAAGGTAAAAAAAACATTATCTTATTAATATTATCATTATCTTATAAGCAGGTTTAGGGAAGCCCAATCAAATAATTAAATTATAAATATCTATTTATATTTCTTGACAGATAAATAGCCGAGAATTAATGGTATTTCTTAAAATTCCCTAAATATGGCGTCATTTTTTTTCTAAACAATCCATAAAATTGGGTGCAAGCTTCCAGTCAAATGCGTTTATTAGGTCAAACTGCATTTAATTTTGATCAAACGTTTAGTATTATTAAACGCATAAATAATTAAGAACAGTTTTAGCGCATTTCACTGGAAGCTTGCATCCAATTTTACAGAATATTGCGATAAAAATGACGTTCTTTCTATTAATGTTGGCAATCCGAATCCGGAATCCGCCCAATATTTGGCCAATTTTGGAATCCGAATCCGGAATACGTTTTTTAATAGCGGATTCGGCTAGTTAATTGGTAGGCTAAACTTAGCGTCTTGAGTTTTTTAAGACTTGTCATTATCATCATTATATATATCTTTTAAAATCTGGTTCGATTCTCGGAAGTGAATTATAGAGAATACCAAGAACATTAATTTTTAGGACATATGTAGCACTTAAATTTTTCAACTTTTTAAAAAAGCCTTTTAAAATATTGATAAAATCCGGAATCCGAATCCGGTCCAAAAATTTGACGGATTGCCATCCCTACTTTCTATGCTATCTTTAGATTTCTACTGTATTGGTACTGGATACTATTATTTAAAGTTAGTTGTCATAATTCTATGGTCCTAAAGTAATATTACCACTTAGGTAGTAAAGTACTACATCATGTAACATGTCCTACAAGATCTTTAAACTGATTAATTATTATTATTATCATAAACCTGTTATGAGCCAAAAAAGTACCTAAATAACATCAAAATAATTCCATGAATTATAATAGGTAATTCATTGTTTAAAATAAAATAATTCAATCAAACGATACTGATTAAAATCTTTACTCCGTGTTATACACACTAAGTTTGTCCAATATAGAGCAGGGGGGAAAGGGACATTGGGCTGTTTATTACACTAGTCCCAAAAGTTTTGTAATAACCTTTTCTTATTTCTTATGTGTTAGCTTAACAACTTTGAGGACTTTTATTGAATTTTGATTGGCTGATTCCTTAAGTGCTCAAACGTTTCAACCACTAATTTTAATCTACATTAGTGGAAATTTTGTGTATAATCATTGGGCCAATTTATTGGCCAATTTCTTTTCCCTTAAAACCTGATTATAGAGACAAAGTGTACATACACATGTTAGTGACATCAAAGTGTTTGTTTATTCAATGCAATCGAAAAACGTAAAGAGTGTATTTAATTGGGTCAAGTTTCTTTGAGTATATCTATGTATAAACTTGCAGCTCAACCTATAAAGGTCTTTAGAAGCAAAGCAATTTAAAGCGAACGTGGCTCAACACGTAACGCATTCGCTCGTCATCGGGGAAGTGATAAGTGAATCTCGATTTCATAACTAAAAACGTTAAAAATGGTTCTACTGCTGCTATATCAGGTGCGCGTCATAAATAATTAGACTAGGGGGAATGACTTGGCCCAAAACAGGCGTAACTTATGAACATACACAGTAAGGACTTAAAAAGACAAAGGACGTGCAATCAAAGGGTTGGTTGTCTATAGGGCGAAAGAACGCTTTACACCGCAAGTATGACTCGGACCCCAATAAAATAGCTTGAAACCAAAGCAGGACCGGTATCTAAATTCCTTGAAGAGTAGAGCCCAATTAGTACAGCGGTTACTGAGACGGACAGGCGGACGGACATCGTTCTACTTTGTAATATAGATAGCACATTTTAAAATTTCGAATTAAAGGAAAGTAATGAGGTAATTTCAATAATTTTCTCTTGCAATATATATTTGAAGTTGAATCCCCAATTCGAACAAACAAAATGTGCAAGGTGTTCCTTGAACTTAACCCTTATAGTGTGATGTTTGCCACTCTTAGTTTCATCACATACATACTTTAGGGAAACAGGAAAAATAAATAAGTTGTATAGTAGTTAAAATATGTGGTTGTTACAGGAAGGAAGAGGACAATAGACTGTTTATTACACTGGTCCCCAAAGTTTTATTATAACGTATTCTTTTTCGTTGGCTTATCAACTTTGAAGACTTTTATTAAAATTTGATTGGTTGGTTCATTAATTTGAATGTCCCAACGTTTCAACCGCTGATTAACATTGATTTTAAACCAGAAAAATCTTCTAATATTACACATCATTCTGATTAAAAATATATGTAATCCTTTCTAGAAATCATTTCATATGTTTTAACTGTTTAGATAAATTAAATGCAAAACAAACATATTAACTTATTCCTTTATCCCATAAAAGTTAGGTTTAGAAATTGCGGTAAAGTTGAAGATTAAACTGAATCTGTAACTCACATCCTTCCAAATGTATAAGTCTCATTCCTTTTAAGGAAAGTTTTGTTTCTACGCATTTTTTGTTAGTTTTATTTATATCCTTAGTTGTACAATATGAGTGCATTTAGTTAAAAAATAAGGTTTTTTATATATATATATCTAAAACGGTTTGACCGATTAGGCTTTTTTTCCCCAGAAATTTACATCCCTCCCTCCCACAACAAAACCCATAGAAACTAAAGGACGAAGGTAATTCGATTTTAATTTATTTCGAGGCAGGTCGATAGCTTAGGTCAACCCCTTCAAGATAAATCTCACATGCCACTTTAAAAATTTCTAAAACCATTTATGTCTTTGATATTATACTCTAGTCTCTAATCATACTTCGGCTGGCAATGCGACTCCCATCATTAAACATATTATAATACAAAAGTTGGCAATATCTATCTTACGATCCCGTAAAACCATGTGTGATTTAGAAATATCCCACTCAGCTGAAAGTTTATAAATAGCTTTCATAAACAAGTGTTTCTCAATTAAAATCTTATTTTTGACCAAGGAAATACTAGGTACAATTTGTTTGTTATAGACACTAGTTTTTGTATTGTAAAGATGGTTTTACGTAATCGTGTCGCCATTTTTAGTATTTTTATACAGGGAGGGAGGGGACATTGGGCTGTTTGGTCCCAAAATTTTTTAATAACGTTTTCTTATTCGTTGGCTTAATAACTTTGGGGACTTTGAATTTGATTTTTATTTGTTGGTTCATTAGCTTGAGTGTCCGACCACTAATTTTAATCTGTAGAAAGGGTAATTGTGTTTATAATCATTGAGTATGTAGTTGTACATCAATTTATCGGCCATTCTCTTATTCCTTTAGATCCCTAGTTTTTATAACTTAAAATGTTAAAAAAAAAATCATAATGAAATATCATTTTATAATCTCAGTACATTTACTGTACTCTACAGAACTAAGTAAGATGAAACTTCAGCCATTTGGATTTGTACATAGTTCTTTCAAAAGATTATAAGCTTAAACATGAAATAGAAACAGAATTAGACTTTTACAAATTTTACTATGAATTTTAGGAAGAAAAAAAATTATCTATGAATAAAAATTTTTATAGGTATGATCCCACAACTAGATGTATAAATATTTTTACCCCAATGCCAGGTTATACATATAAGTAAGATTTTAGAGACATAGGATAGGGCTATAAACTTTTAATTCTTTATCCAATTTAATAAGCTTTAACTTTTTTCTTTGGTAGATTGTACAATTTGGGGGTAAAAGATAAGAATTTACAACATAGTCACAATACTCCTTACTATGATCCTTTTGGCTAGTCAGAATATAAACAAGAAAACTACTTTTCCTAAAAGTTCCTTTCAAGCACCAAATTCTCCACCTTATTTATTACAAAAATTATAAAATGATTTTTTTGAGAGGGGTGATATTTAAGTTTTATTCTTATGCCTAGCCCAATGTAACCTAACCAAAGTATTAAGTAATATAAGAAAAACTTAAAACCTACCCCCCCCCCCTTTTTATTTTTAATTTACTTTAAACTAGGGGAGTAACAGGGAGGATATGTCTGGGCTCGACTTGGCACTTGAAGGAAAACAAATCATCTTAAGAAGCAGACTATGGGTACCAGGACAAACGTAGGAGTCCCAAACGCAGGAGTGTTAAAATATTAATTTAAGTAAGTATTTCTATACAGGTTAGGTTAGCTTAAGATATGAATACACAAATAAGCCCCCCCGGAAAAACCTAAATTATGGTTTAAAATAGGTTAGGCTAGGTTAAGTGTCCACTCCTGCGTTTATCCACTCCGACGTTTGGGACTCCTACGTTTGTCCTAGGACCAGACTATGCTTTTTTAAAGGTATGTGTAGTGATGTACAAAGGTGTGAGTGTATATTCAGGGATCTAAAGGCATAAGACAATGGCCGATAAATTGATAAACGACCCAAATGATGATACACAAAATTACCCCTTATGTAGATTACAATAAATATTTGTAATGTTTTGAGACACTTGACTTAATGAGCTAACTAATCAAAATTCATTGAAAGTACCAAAAATTGTAATGCCAAAGAATAAGAAAATGTTATTATAAGACTTTGGGGACTAGTGTAATAAACAGCCCAATGTCCCATCTCTCCCTAGTTTATATTGCTTGTGTGTATGGGTGTGTGTGTGAACAGGTGTGTTTCCCACTGTGTGTGTAAAGTTTTATACATGTATATGTGTGTGGTAATCCTATCTTGATCCATGGATTAGAATAAAAGGAATAGAATTAAATTACCAGAACAAACATGGTATAAAACATTTCTTTTCATCTCTCTAACCTCTTACAAAGACTTATCCAGGTTTAAACCCTTGTGCAATTTCTTTATATAATATAAAAACACTTGTGGATGCTCCCCTAGCCTCTAGATGATCTTTATTCATAGGGGAAAATACCCTATAACCACCCAAGGCCTGAATCTAAAAGTGAAATAGCCTAAAACCATTTCAGGACCTTCAGCTTCACTGTAAAGGAGAACCATGTCGATTCAGCGGTTAGCAAGATCCTTCGCTATAGACAAAAAAGCTTACTACTTAGTATAATAGAACTAGCGGCTACACCTCTAATCTTTATAAATGAAAGGATAAAAAATAGCTTAAAACTATCCTAAAATTTAAGTCTAAAAGAATAACCTAAAACAATCCAGGGACCTATGTGAAACTTTCATAAAATGGAGAGCTTAAGCTTCAAACAAAAAAAACGTATTACTTTATATAATAGGATAATACAACAGTTCTATTTTAGTATTTAAGCAAAAGAATATATGCACAATAAAACATTCTACCTATTTTTATAATTATGCATTTGCAATTTTTATAACTGATAATTCATTTGTTAACAATCAAATAATCTTCTTTTTGCAACTAAAAAAACTGGGAAGGAAGAATTTACTTATTTAAAGGTTAAAAACTTGTAAATAAGGCGGAACTAATATTAAACAAAAAATCACCTGAATGTGAAAATATCCTTGAGTTCGTCGGGAGTGAAGTGAGCCCCTTTGCCCAGATCCTCCCAGGATGATGTCTCAATGCCTCCCGCCAGTCCACTCTTCATCACCTGCCTCTGGTAGATCTTTTCCTCTATGGTGCCAGTTGTGACCAGGCGGTAGATGTAGCAGTGCCTCTTCTGTCCGTTCCTCCATATTCTTGACATGACCTGTAACAATGCAATTTTTGTTCATCAATGTAACACGTAGGAATAGGCGCATAGGGATACCTATGCATGGTTTCTGGTCAAAAACTGGTATTAATTTTATGATTTCTGAGTATGGCTGAGCATGGTTTCTAATCCAGAGGATATTAATTGGTATCTTTATTTAAAAAAAAATAAAATTTTCTACCGTGTTCATAATTTAAAAAACAAAAATACATTTTTATTAAGTATGATATTTTTAATTCTACTTTACACTTCCTATCGATAAACTCATACTTTCTTAACATTGTTGTAAATTGAAAATTAAGATTTATATTAATAATTTACAAGAAAAAAGTTTATACCTGTAAATCAGTGGCTGGATTCCAGTCAATATCATATAGAACAATCCTGCTGGCTCCGATCAGATTAAGTCCTGTCCCTCCAGCTTTGGAACTCAACAAGAATACACGTTCAGGATAATCAGGCTTGTTAAATCTAGAGAAATATATTGAATATTTTAATAATTAAGCTACTGTATAATATGTTGTTTATAAATTCTTAATGACTCAGAGAACTTTATAACGAGTTACGTAATGAGGACCAAAATAAAGGGGTCATTTTTTTCGCGTATTTTCCGTATTGTTGTGTGTTAGCATTTAGTCAAATGTGCTTATTAAGTCAAAATGTTCTTAATTATGACCAAGTGTATATATTGATGAAATGGTCATTATTAAGAAGAGTTTTACTTCATACGCGCATTTGACTAAACGCAACGGAAAATACGAAAAAAATGATTCCCTTTTATTTTTACGGTTTGTTAATATTTCTAGTAGTAACACATAAAATATAGTCTACGTGTCAAGTCAAAGGACTTAAGAATCATTGACCGTTGGCTGCGTTATTTTATTCCTATTCTAAATGTTGAGGAATAATGTGTATCCATATTACGCTAGTAATGAAATAACACTAACAATTTTGATGAAAAAGGTGGTTAAATGTTCCTTGCCTCTCATACAAATCTTTTACTTTTAGAAACTAATTCTTTAAAGCAAAAAGGGGGGGGGGGGTAATGCAACCATCTCGTAATCAGTGAGCAAATGACACTTAGAATTCGAATTTCCATTTATAATTTTGCATGAGTAATCCTTGGTAGGTCTATTTTCCCTAAATCGAACAAAAAGTTGGAAAAGTAACGGCTAACGGCTGGCGGCTCAGCTGTTTTGCCATTTTTTTGATATCTATATTGCAAATTAGTCACGAAACCTCTCTCAACACAATACTCTTTTCTACTCCAAAACGCTATCAAACGGTTCTAGACGGTAGCTGTTGGTACTAGAAGTTTTAAAATAGGTTATTGCTATCATTTAACATGAATTAAACCAAAAATATGTTTTAAAAAGTCGATTCCTACGTAATTGATGATTAATTTACCCTGAAAATAGGCAAAAAACGGCTGAGTCGTTACTTTTCCAACTTTTTGTTCGATTTAGGGAAAATAGACCTACCAAGGATTACTCATGCAAAAGTTCAGATCGAAATTCGACTTCTAAGTGTCATTTGCTCACTGATTACGAGATGGTTGCATTAACCCCCCCCCCCCCTTATTTCCTCATTTTTATTGTTGCAAAACTGTTAAATACAGGATATTGTTTAAAGGACAGACTTACGGACCGGCCATAATTATAGAAAAGCTTTGCTTCTAACAATATTGACCTGTTGACAAGGGTTTGTCTGGCAGCCGGCGGAGTCTTGCCATCCAGTCTGAGGGTGGCCAGGTTATACCTGGAGCACAAGGTCTCCAGCAGGTCTAGTGTTGTCGTAGACAAGGAGACCAATACTATCTTCTCTTCGGTAGACTAGATTGATCATTATTATTAATACGAGTTCTCTGATAAAATAAAAATCAGGTATTATTTTAGATTGAAATTATATAAGATGCTATTGGAATTTTAACAAAAAAGCATAATATAACAACTTTTTTCAAGTGTCAACAAAACTGTTATACCAATAATTTTTCATTTAACCATCCGTCTTTAATTTGATGACTAACTTTACCTGCATTACAGTTAGTAGGAGACAGGTTAATGCAGAAAGTTTGCCAGACTGTTCTTCCCACGTATTCGGACCTTTGCCTAATTATAAAGGTGTGTCATCGCTTCCGCAGAAAGAAAACCATGAAAGAGGAAACTGATCAGTACAGTAAAAATTGCACCTTAACTATACTCCTACTAATCAACACCTCCTTTGATACAATTTATATTGTTTTTTTTCCCTCAAATATCAAATACTTAAAAGTATGATACATTCGCGGAAGCGATCAACATTAAAAAAACTAATTTGCGATGCTACTGTCTGCAAAAAAACCCCGCAAAACTCAGAAATTCAGTCTTAAACATGGCCTTATATCCTATCATTTTTTAGAATGTCATTGTTTGATTTTGGGTATTAGTACTATAACTATCACTATTAGGTATACAACAACAACAATAAAAAAAAATTCTCACAGACGTATATTCCATATTAAAAGAAAACGTATGCTATTATTACAAGCAATATATGAAAAAGAATTTACCAACCTTGACTATTGAACTCCTCCACAATAAACGGAGAATTACAAATTTTCTTGAGCCTGCCGATGGCCGTGAGATGAGTGCCTGGCTCAGCTGTCATCTGACAATAGATATATACTGTCTAAATAAGCCAATTTGAAGTTACTAAAGGTATAATGTATATTCAAGACATCTCATTGGTTGAAACATTTTACAGATCATGGTACGTAAGGGCATAATTTTTTCATTTCGTTTGCATTAAAAGTCAGCTATAAACTGTTGTATATCTTAGGATAAAGGTTTTCTTGGGTAAATTAATTCGTCTAAAATTTCTTCCCTCGTATACAATGTAAAGCACATGACAAACATATAATAAGTTAGTTATAAAAAGTTGAATTTCTTAGAATAAAGTTAGCTTTCTAAAAAATTATATCGTCGTTAATGATGTCACACGTATCTCGTATATAACAAAAAATAAACAAAGATTTCTTTCTGCAAAGATCCCTTTTTACGTTTGAAGACAAATAGGTTCAGATGGAGCATCTAGATATATTATGTCTATTTACCTGACTGTACAACTTGTCCACCTCAGCAGAGTAAACCTCAGCCTGGAACTCTGATGGACGACAGAACACGACACATGTGGTCTTGGGGGGCAAATGGCTGCTCAATATGTCGGCAGTTCTTCTTAAAACTAGTTTTCTAAAAAATATTTAATGTATCTTATCTTTATAATAAAGTAACATGATCTGTGTGTTTGTACCGAAGGATCTCTCTAATCATTGAACCGATATGGTTCTTCTTCAAATGGTAGCTTTTCATATGTACTGGGAAGTATTATAACTATTTTTGGGGAGGGTACCATCACCCACCAAATATAAATCACCCCTAAAAAATTAACCTCCCCAAAATTTTTTTTGTCTTTTTAAAACTACAATTGAAAGGGGGTGGGGTAGATTTACCCCCCTACTCAATAGCTCCTAGAGGTCTCTAGGGGCGTAGCCGCTAGTTAATTATATTTTTTATTAAAAATTAAATTATCTCTGTAAAATGTACCTGGATATTTCAGAAAGTTTGTTCAAAGCTAGCTCAGCTTCTTCTGACACCTCAAGTTCGACCCCTGGCTCTCTTCCCTTCTCTATTTTGTTGACATAATCAGCAGTGAAGCTTGCTTTGGATCCTAGAAGGCCTGGCGCAACAGTACTCATGAGGCAGAAGTATTCCTGGAGATCATTCTGGACAGGTGTACCAGTCAACAGTAACTTTTTCTCACAGCCAAGCCTACAAATTCTATCTGTTTATTAAATCCTTTTATATATATGTACAGCATTTTGTTTGTTTGTAGCTTAAGATTTTAATAACCACTTTACCATATATTCAACGGGCCAGTTTTAGGCTATTTTATTCTTATATTTTAGTCTTAGGCTATTATTCTTTTCTTTCCTAACCCTTCGGATTTAAGAGACTCTAGATAATAGGGTCGTAGCTGCTAGCACATGATAACTGTAAATTTGGATAAAGATAGTAGTAATAATTCAAAATTTTTATTCATTTCTAAAAAAATCCTTTTCCTTTATTTAAACTTAATTTATTAACATGAAACTAAGATAAATCAACATGTTGTTATACTATTAGTGTGTGACAGTGTGGATTATACAAGTTTGAGGGAAAGTAGTTAAAAATTCAAATCCGTTGAGTGGATTAACAAGAATTCTTCCCAGAGAGATAGAGGGGACAACGGGCTGTTTATTAAACTAGTCCCCAAAGTTTTATAAAAACGTTTTCTTATTCGCTAGCTAAACAACTTTGGGGACTTCAGTGAATTTTGATTGGTTGCTTCTTTCAGTTGAGTGTTGAATCTGTTCAACCAACAATTTTAATCTACTGAAGGGGTTATTTTGTTTATCATCATTGGGGATGTCATCAATTTATAGGCCATTGTCATTCCCTTTAGATCCCTGAATTCTTCCCCATCCAACAGATTTACAAAGTTATACTTTAGGTTGTGACAGCCGCACTTTGTCAGGGCGGATCAGTTACAGGGTTGGTGGTTAAATCTCTGACGACTGACTGCATCTTCAAATGCTGGTTATTCAAAACGTAGGATTTTTTTCAGGGTTGGATTCCTCCAATAACCATAATTTACGAAGGTCAGGGGGGGGGGTGTTGTGATGGTTACGGCTTAAAGCCCTTTGTCCTAACCCTGTATTGATTTGTAGGCGATCCTCACAGTAAACGATGCATAAACTAGGTAATTTTGTTTGTTTTCTATCAAAATAATAATATAATCTAAAAGTAAACAAGGACGACAACATCCATAAAAGCGAAGCTCTGAAATGATAGAACAAACGAACATTAAAAGTTGTAGAGTGTCAGAACTGAATAAGCAAAATATTAATGTATAAGTCTAAACAAAATTGTAAGTAAATTTGTTGCAAAAATTCTTAAATACAGGATACTGTTACACGTTTTTAAAAATGTTTCTTTACCTGGTCAAAGCAGTACTGGTCTTAATTTCTGAGTTCTTGAGCCTGTGAGCTTCATCACAGACCATGAGATCCCACCTGACCTGCTTCAGCTCCTCCTCCGCCCTCACCAGCATCTCGTAGCTGATAATCAAGACTGGAGCTGTGCGGTAACTCTTGAATGCGGCAACCTTAAAAGATGTCAGAAATATTTATTTCATTATTATCTTAAATAAGGATAGTCCCATAGAAACATCATTTTAAAAAATTTGCCTCTAAAAGTGGTAGGGAATTTCCATTCGAGAAAGGCATATGATAAAAACACTCTCGTGTTTTTCTGTAAAGTTGGGTGCAAACTTCCAGTCAAAGGCGCTTATTAGGTAAAACTGTTCTTAATTATGCGTTTAATTATAATTTTTTTGGGTGGGAAGAAGAAATCTGGGGTTGGAGTATCACACAAGTCAATAAATTATAATCAGAATAGATTTCGAGATATTATAATTTCTTCACCCTCACCCCCCAAATTCAAATAGTAGTGTTCTTTTAGTAAATAGAATGGTTATTTATAGATACATACAATAGTTTTCCATGGAAAGGTTTGGTGAATTCTTATTATATAATTATACAGATTTTTTATTCTAGCCATTCTTAACTAGTTAAGGTTTAGTCGATTTTAAACTAGGGAACTAAAGGGATAAGACAATGGCGGATAAATTGATTTACATCTCAAATGATAACACAAAATTACCCCTTATGTAGATTACAATAAGTTGTTGAAACGTTTAGACACTCAACTTAATGAACTAACCAATCAAAAATCAATTAAGTCCCCAAAGTTATTAAGACAACGAATATGAAAACGTATTCATAAACTTTGGGGACTAATGTAATAAACAGCCCAATGTCCCCCCCCCCTCCTGGATAAAAGTTCAACTGACCTTTTTAACATTGTCCGCGACGTGTATAATTATCCTTGTTGTGCCCAGCCACTTCTTAAACTCGTCTTCCCAGTTGTTGAGCAGGCTGGCCGGGGCAACTACCAGAACCTTTCTGGCCAGGCTGGATCCTGCCACAGGACTCTGAATATAAACTCTTTTTTTATTTGTGATTACATTTCCTTTTACGTATATTTTCGTTTGTTACAGGCTCTAAGGGGGTCTGGATTGTATATCGATGTCGTAAAGGCCTAGTAATTTTAAGTATAGCACTAAGCTGTTTAGAGTTCTCATTCAATATAACGGTAGTGAATTACAGGAATAAGGTATAACCAACAAGGGATTTAATTCTAAAATAATATTTGTGGGGCAAATGGAGAGGTCGTCAATTTTTCGATGTGTTGCCCCAAAACGACAGCTGAAAAACACGTATAGGTTTCGTGATTTTTTCCGAATTAATTTCGCTATTGGTATAAGCTGAGTGTATTAAAACATTACCTGTTTTAGAAGGGTCCAGATTACGCTTATTGTCTGCAGGGTTTTACCGAGCCCCATATCATCTAAATTAAAATATCTACCATAAACCTGGATACTTGTTGTTTTTATTTGCCAATTTAGATCCTCGGAGCCTGTCAATGACCGAAAGTAAAGAATTGAGTATTGTTTCAAAACTTTGCGCAAATTTAATTCGAAATAAATAGTCACAAAAATGTTCTTCTAAAACAAAATGTTGAATAAGAAGCAGCCGACCGAAATACATACTGAAAGTTACTTGTAGAGGTGCTTTGCTACAAAAAAGAACTATCCACGAACAAGAGCAAGTGATTCTAAGCATCTTCCAGCATTGACCCGTAGTATTTTTTTAGTAAATATACTAATTTATGTTTAATATTTGCTTTATCGACTAAAAAGTTAGGTTTCACCATGGTTTTATATGAAAAAAAACTTTGAAATGTTAAGCATTATTTGGTGCAATATCATCGAATGTTTTGATGAGTTCAAACTGTTGTTTAAAAGCTTTGACACAAAAGTATATTACTGTGATTAAAAATGTATATTTAGAAAAAGGGTTGGTAACTTGTATACAGTTTAATTGTTGTACTTTTGCAATTTACAACATTTGATGCTTTTCTGCAGTGTTATTTTATTTTGTCATTTGAACTCAACAAAGCATTTGATGATATTGCTTTAAAAATTGATTTACATTTCAAAGTTTTTTTCATATAAAACCATGGTGAAACCTAACTTTTTGTCGATAAAGTAAATATTAAACATAAACCTAGTATATTCACTAAAAAAATACTATGGGTCAATGCTGGAAGATGCTTAGAATCACTTGCTCTGGTTCGTGGATAGTCCTCTTTTACCTGCCAAAATACAGCCTGTTAGTTTAAAATCTCCATCATTAGTGGTTATTGTTTCCATACCAAGAATACTTCTGTATTACCAGAGATTTATTTCAAAATATTGTCAGTAATTAAAGATACTTTCATTTGAATATATACTTTATTTCTGAACCTTAGAACAAGTTCAGAAAAAAAAACATAACACAGTTGCCGGAGGGAGTAAATTGATTTTATTACATGGTACCTATTGTTATAATATATTACTTGTTCAAACGAACAGGCCCAAATTACATAATATTAATACTGCAATAGAGTATTTATAAAATCAACAGACAATGTTTAAGGAATGTTTTTTTTAATAAATCTTTCCCTGTACATAAAAATAACTCCAGCTCGCTGGTGTTGTCTAAGCTTGATGCCTATGTAAGGATCAACAACAACATCGACAAGCTTATCTGTATGAAGCGGGTGGCCAGGCGGTGGTCGGGGCAGCACAAGGGCCCCTTCGCGGTGTGCATCATACATTGGCGCACCAGGCGCCACGGGTCGGGCAACTGTAAAGGATTCACTGCCGCCGTCGGTCCGACGTGGCAACTGGAACTTCTTGGTGTTTGCCCGCTTTAATAGCGTGGCCAACACTTTGGACTGAGGTGAGGGGGTGGCTTCTTCAGGCTCTTCGACTTCTTCAACTTTTCGTTTCTTTCCTTTGCTCATGTTTTTACTTGTTTGAGTTACCTCTTGGCTGCTTCTGATCAGCTTAGCATTCTCCTTGCCAGAACTTACCTGGAAACGAGATCTATTATTCTAGAAAACAGAGTGCAAGAGTGTAAGTTCTTGTTGAAGTAAGGAATTAAACAATTTTTTTATCAATAAAATATATCAGAAATAATTTACATTATTACTATGAGGTCAGGAATTGAAATTTTCATTTGTAAATATTATATCTTATTTACGAAATAGAATGTGTAAAATTTCTAACGGGAAAAAGAAGAGTTTAAATCAATGCTCTTTACCTTAGCATCCCATTCATGTTTATCAATTCTTCCAGTAATTTCAATTTCTTTGCTTCCAACAGGTATGAGCTGGCCATCCTGTACATCCTGCAGGTCAGCCACCTTGTATCCAGACCCACGACCCAGTTCCTTCCCCTCCTCATCAATCAGGACAACACTACGCTCTCCTATCTGAATATATAATTGAACAAAATATCACATACTTAGATTTTCGTCTTCGTTTGTTAATGTTAAAAAAGCTAAAATAAATCTGACATTGTTTATCTAGAGCTGATGTATAATTTTTACTACATAAGATTGCTTTTTTTTCATACAAGGCAAAACATGAAGAAATAAAGTATTAAAAGTTAAATAAAATGATTAAAAGTGGAAATATTTCCGACGAATGCATTCTCTAAGTAATACGTTTTATTTCAAAAATTTAATTACGCCTGTCTAAGACAATCAACCATACTACAAGGATGTAATTCCAAAAGGAGGAGGGAGGGGGACTAAGTTAAACCCCCTGATAAATTGATTGTGCTTCGCGCGGTGGTTCAAAGTCCTTTCTTTTTACAAATCCGTTGATTTTTTGACATTATATTTAGCAAAATTTAATGGTAGAGGTTTCTATATCCCCCCCAAATAATTAAAGGTAAAAGCTTCCAAAAATATGTATTTTTCAGCAGCCTGTGCATGCACACTGCAGAATGTTATTCTAATCAAATATATTTTGCTCAACTTTCCTTTACAAATCCATCACCTTCCCATTTCTTATGTTTACGTCCTGACTTTTTGCACCAAACACAAGAGAAGTACTTTGTTATATCATCCTTAGATGTACTCTCCGACTCATCAATGCGTGGTTCGTGTATGCTGTTCGTAGCAAATGGTTTATTATATCCAAGGAAAGAACAGCTGGATGTGGCAGATGGTTTTGTTAGTGCTGTGAAGTTTGATTTCATGGAAAATCCAGATTGACCAACATCATTTGAGACCAGTTCTTTATTAAGATTTACAGGTAACGGCACTAATGGACTAGAATTGGTAAATGCAGATTGGATTGAACTTTTCTGTATAGGAGACACAAAATCAGATTTAGGATTTTGAAATTGTGAAACTTGAATGCCTGGAGATTTAGGGTCTTTTTGCGAGGGTGGTACAAATGATTTATGCTTAATTCCACTAAGATTACTTTGATAAGGACTCTGAGAGTTTGAATTCAATAGAGCTAGTATGTCAAGATTTGATTTTTCAGGGGCGTCCTTCCTCCTTAAAGAAGGAGCTCCACTTCGTCGCATTTTAAGTTCTGAAAAAAAATCAAATAAAATACAAAACCCTCAAAACAACATATATATTTCCATAAAAAAATCAACGATTAATAATATATTACCTACAAATATGTGTCAGAAATCACACCGAATGTATCACGAAACAAATGCTTAACATAAACACTGGTAAAGCTCGCTTTTACAGTTAAATACAGCTACAACAAAAGTGTTAACATTCATACTATAAGGAATAGTTGCATGAATTGCATTTGCTGATTTTATAAAAAAATATTACATCTTTCAAAGATGCCTATATTACAAGAGAATAATTTTCAAGTATTCATATTATTTGAACTCCATGTTAATTTATTTTCATTAATATGCTATAAAATGCATATAATATCATAGAATAGGAAAAATAATTAACTTTAAATGCATTTCGTGCAACAATACCTTTAACTTTAACAGATAAAGAAAGATGAAATTTTAATTTTAAGAAAAGAGTTAGGTAAAGATTCGTTGGCCAGAACGAAAATGTTCTAAGTAATTAAACTTTAACAAGTTTTTTTAACATAAACAATAAACATAAAATTCTAATCCTTTTATAGAAACTACCAGTCTTATAAATAATCAAAAAAAATCTAATATTTTTAAAGTACCGTAATTTAAAAAAAAAACTTACCTACAAAAAACGAAGTGTATGATTGGTACAATTATTTTGAAACTAAACAAAATGCTTTGATGATTAATAAATCATAAAATAAACAATAAACTCATTGTGAGATAAAATATCCTAAAACAACAACTACAAGCACTGCTAAACTTATTACATATATTTTATTCTTATCATAAAAACTTTCTTCCTCTATTTCTTCTATTTTCTTATTTTTCTTCTTTTTCTTACCCCTGCCCTCCAAACTTTTTTCAAATCTTTCTGCTTCCTCTTTAGCTAGAATATCCACCTCTATGTTGGACTTTTCAGAAATCTTTCTTTTACTCTCTTCCTCCTTTATTTTCTGACATTCCTTATCACAGCTAAGATTTCTCTCCAGATTATTCACTGTAAGATTATAGCAACGGTCATCCTGTTTGATTCGTTTACAAGGACAGGTCATCTTAATCTTTTTCTTACATTCTTCTGCTGGAGAACAAGGGCCAGAATGACAAGTGCGAATACAACGGTGGCCGCAGCTCATTAGCTTGGGGCACTGGTCTTTACAACAGGTCAACTCCTCTATCTCCTCGTCAGTCATTTTAGCGGTCAATATGCCGCACTTTATAAACATGGTCACTAAGCTACAGTGACAATTTAATTTTATATTAACATCACATGACTGGCAAGGTCCGGGATGACAGCCAAGTTGGCAGGGGTGATCGCAGCCTTCAGGTCGGGCGATCTGGCAATCTCTGCCGCATTTTTTGCAGTTTATGCCAGCTGAGACCTCATCAACTGCCTGTCTCACTCTGTGACAAGGCCGCTCACAGGTATGATTTGTGCAGGCAAGCTTCCTGCCGCAATTCCTAAAACAAGAAGTAGGCTTGCTGTTATGGCAAGGAAAGTCTGCAATCTCGTGCTGGCCCAAACATGGCACTGGCACCGGTATGGGACATGGTGAACATGGTAGCTTCTTCACCACATATTCATCGCCTCTTTCTTCCCATGGACCAACTGGCTTTTCCTTTCTTTCAACCTTTACCAACACATTGTCGTGGCATGGCTCCGGACATGTATGGCCACAACTTCTTTCTTTGCCGCATATCTGTTTGCACTTTGGGCACTTGCCAAAATGGCACATGTGCTGCACTTGCTCCTTGTGATGACATTTTGATTTTGCTTCACATAATTGTCTGCATTTAGGCGGCTTTGTATTATTTTCTTTTCCACATGGTACCTTAATTTTGGTATGACCGCAAGCACAACTAACTTCAGTCTGTTTATTACATGGATAACAAGCACCCTGGTGACAACGAGACGTACACTTATGATTCTTACAATTCAAAGATTTGCCGCACATATTTTCGCACGGGGCACAGTCGCCGCTGCAACATTTCTTGTTGCACGGATGTTTGCGACAGTCGCGAATTTTCTTGCACTTTATGTCACAGCTGAACTGTTTGGAGCACTGGACATCTTTGGACTTGGAGCCACATCTGCAGGTTTTCTTCACCATTTGAATGCATGACGGACAATTACCTCTATGACATCTAAAAAAAAGATATTATGAAAAGAAAGAGAAGCATAATTTCAACCATAAAATTAAAAATTGATCTAATATCATTTTTATTACAAAATAAATACGGTTAAATAATCCCTCAAATTGCTACAGCCTTCCGATTTGTTCTAATTTAGATTGTCAATTGAAATACACAAATAATCAAAGGTCAGTCATTAAAAAATTTCCTTTTTTTCCCGGTAAAATTACCTTTCAGTACAGTAATGGTTACCACAGGAAAGAAGCTTGCCACATGTATCTCCACAGGTTGGTGTGGCCTGCACACACGGAAGCTTGTAGTCAGACTTCCCACAGGGACAGTGACGCACTAGGGACAGCGGGCAAGGCGGACAGTCACCTTAATAGATTATGGCATAAAATCTTTTTTGAGCACTGATAGAAACTCCCCATTCTTATTTTGAGACTATTTGTAAATAAGGAGAAGGGGGAATTTTTATTCCTATGTAATAAATGATGGATTATCCCCGAAAGTAGCCAAAATAAACGGCAAAGTGGCTACCTAAGCCGTTAGCTGTTACTTTTCGACCTTTTTTGTTCAAATTAGGGAAAATAGACCTACCAAGGATTACTCATGCTAAGTTTAATAACGAAATTCGAATTATGATTGCCATTTGCGCATTGATTACGAGATGGTTGCATTAACCTCCCCCCCCCCTCTTACTTAAGGTAGGATTAGGTTAGGTTACATTGGGTACTGTGGGTTACCAGTGCTTAACCGGCCACTTAAAGCCTGAATATCATATTATAATTAACAGGTATTAGTATGCTTTTTTAGAATAAATGTAAAAAGTAATATTTTACATCAATATTTTTATTTCTATGTTTCGATGAAATAAGGCTGGATTATTGCTTTACCTTGTTCATGACAAATATAATCACACACATGATGTCCACATGTCAACTTCTTTCCACATTTTGTACCACATTTCCAGACGGGAGCCGAGCAGGCTCGCGGCTCCGCCATTTTGCCGCAGGCACACGACTGTGTGCTGGACTTGCTGCAGGGCGGACAGGGGCCTGGATGGCAAACCTCTGGACATGTATGACTGCCACATGCCAGTAGGGTGCCGCATGTTGTACTGCAGGACCAGTTGGAGGCTGAACAACGTTTGACTGACGGCGTTGATTTTGCACAGTAGCAGGTTACTGTTACCATCTGTGGACATGGTGGGCAAGGACCTAACATAAAAAGGATATATTATTAAAAAAAAGTTAAGTTAAGTAGGTGAGAAGTTTATTTAGGTTTATTTTTGTAGGTAGAAGGTTCGTCAGTAGTAGTAGGAAATGCTAAATAAGCAAAGTTTGGGAATGTGTGAATAAGAGATGTATCACCCTAGATAGAAATTCATACACAAAAGTTTGTCAAAATTTAAATAGATTATCTAGTAGAAGATCTTTGTTTATGTTTAGTCAAAAGGATTAAATTCAATAAAAAGGGCGAAATTTCCCTAAGCAATGCTAAATCGTAAGGAATTAAACTAGTCCCAGGTCTTATTGCTTAGATGGAATAAAAAAAAAGGTTTTTCGTGCCAAGATGTAAAAAAATAAGCTCTCTAACCGATCATATCATTGATAAGATTAATCTTACACTATGTCCCTATTGGTCTAATTAAGCGATTGAAGATTTAGACTTTTGATATTTATCGTGTGACGATAATTTGATGCATGAGTACGAAATTGTTTTGTTGTAGTACTCTGTAGAGTTCAGGTAGGACGATTGTCAGAGGTTTACAAAATCATCTGTTCAAATAACTATCTTGTCTTTTTTTTTATTGCTTCTTGCTAGAACTACTTAATCTACATATCTTATATTTCTAATGATTGTGTCATATAACACATAAAAATTGTCTTATGGATTAATATTATAGGTAGGCCAATTAACCAAAACTTTTTAAATGGCATATTCTTACCTGGGTGACATAGCAGAACACATTTATGTTTACACTCCGGCTTCAACCTTTTCTGACATTTCTCACCGCAGGAATGCGGATTGAGCCAGGGATCGAACTTGGGATCCACCTGTTTTCCACAGTAGCATAGGTACTTGGAGGGTGTCTCCTTGGGGGTGTAGGTGGTCCGACAGTTGGGACAACTCCAGCATAACTGTATGTTCTTTTCTGGATCTTCCTCTTGTTGTTGCTTCAGCATGAAAATTGAATCCTGAAAAAAAGATTATCTTAAAATAATATTAACTACGTTTATAAAAAAAAATAACTACTCTTGAAAAGAGGGAAATAAGTAACGAAATATATCTCCGATTACGCATAAAAAAAGACAAATTTTGCTGTCTTAAAATTAATCTATAATATTATTATGCTGTTTCTTAGGTTTTAAAGTTTTATAAGAGAATTAAGTAGGTAAAAAAATAAATAAAGCACTCTTTAGACGAACAATATATTTTAATAGACTTAAAAGGTTAAACCAAAGACAAGTTGATTTCATAAATAACTAATATTTGGGGTAGGTAGTTATTAAAATATGAGAGACGCAGTAAATTCTCTCACAAATTGATTTTATAAATATTTTAAACATCTTATGTAACCGGTATTAATATTGAAACTAACCTTGGACCATTTTAAAACGCAATTCAGATGCAAACTTGCATAACATGTCTCGCACGTCCATATTCCATCTGTTTTCCTTATAGTCTCTATACAAATCAGACAAGACGTTGATTGTAGCGCTGTTTTCAGCAGCTGACGCGCGCTAACAATAAACTTTGTATCAGCATTCCTGTAATGCGACAACAGCTCATCTACAATCTTGTCATTAATCTCTTCATCTCCCTCACTCTCGCCGCTGTCGTCCTCGCCAAGCATAGAATCATATTTGGATATGTGACGGCTTAGATTTTCTCGGATATGCCGGCTGGCCTGTTCAAAACTGCGGGTTTCAGACATTTTTTAATTTCTGACAAAATGTTTATTTACACACATATGGAAAAAATAAAGAAAAATCTGTTAGAAACTAGCAATACTTGTTGAAGAGGTTGGGTTGGAATTTGAAGGAAGAATGCCGCGAACTGGTATAACAACAAGTTATTGATTGATTATTATTATCCGCAATATATTAGTTTCATATGAAAATAAAGAGAAAAATATTGCATGGACTAAAATTCATTGAGATATCCTCCTTTTTTAATAAACAAGATTTTTTTGTTAAATCAAACAATCAATATGTCAGAGATATAAGAGCGCTAAACCACTTGTTTTTACCAAGAAAATTCGATTCATTCCATCAAGCCTATGATCTTTCTTAGAACTCAAACCTTTAGTTGAAGTTTAAATACTATTATTTTGGTATCGAGATGAGGGGTATACATTTTCTAAAATCCTCTTCAGTGGGAAGGGAAGATTCAACTAAATTTGAAAATATACACACACCTGCAAGAGAGTTAGAATTTACATTGTAAGGGGGGGGGGGGGGGAGTTCTGCCACATTTGCGTAAACCTGGTATATAGGCTTTATCTTTAGACTGAGAGGATAGGTTATAAAAGATAAAATCATTCTTATATGATGAATTTTCCCAAGTTTTAAGATTTTTTGGATAGGCCTCCAGGTTCCGGAGCTCCAGGCCTCCGGGTGGTCTCTGTACAGGTAATATTTTTTTGAAGAGTTAGAGGTCAGCTTATGAAACAAAATATGCATGTTTTTTTCTTCAAATATGTGAATAACATTAAAAAAGATGCATATTTTGTTTTAAAAGTTGACCTCTAAGTCTTAAAATTTTTTTTTCTTCATTTTTACCTGTACAGAGACCGCCTGGAGGCCTGGAGCTCCGGAACCTGGAGGCCTTTCCAAAAAATCTTCAAACTTAGGAAAATTCATCATATAAGAATGATTTTATCTTTAATATCCTAGCCTCTCAGTCCAATGATAAAGCCTATAAACCAAGTTTACGCAAATATGTCAGAACACCCCCTCCCCTTGGCTAATAGAGAATGTTTATTCAAGAAACTTCAACCCAAGATCGAAACAATATGCATGAAACCTTTAATATCAATTTAATTTAAGAAACAGGATTCCATCAAATTATCAAATAAATGATTTAAATCTTATTAACATAAAAAAACATCCACAATTTATTATATCTTAGGCATACGGTATTAATAGAATAAGAGTAATAATACACATGAAAACTATGTAAATAAATGCTGCGTTTAACATCTACAAAAAATGTAAGTATACAATAAGTAAGGATTCAATTAATAATTAGTATCCCCCTCTGAAGCCTCTTCCACCACCCCCACCTCCTCCGAATCCCCTTCCACCTCCAAAGCCGCCACGGAAGCCTCCTCTGTCATTGCCACCTCGAAACCCGCCTCTAAATCCACCGCCACCTCCGTAACCTCCTCCACCGTAGCCGCCGCCACCCCGACCTCTAAATCCACCACCGGATCCATAGCCGCGGCCGCCAAACATAGAGTTAAAACCAGGACCCCGTTTTGCTGGTGGTTCGTCACTTCCATCAAACTGTCTTGGTGGTCGTTTTGACTGGAAACTTCCGAATCCAATTTGTTCCATGTCGTGCCTACCCGCGTTCAGCTTACACACATTCTTGATAACCTTGATAGTCTTATCCTCCTGATGCGTTGGTTCTGCTATAGTTTCAGGTTCACCTGCGCAACGAATGATCAGCGCTTCGAGGCTAGGTCTCAATGCAGTGATGGCAGCGGCAGCGGTACCGCTCATATTCAACGTGATCCAGTTGTCCAAACGAACAGAACCGCTGGACAACAGTTCAACCTTTCTGGAGGCAAAGAGCATCAGGTGCAGGGGAGTAACCATAGTCATACCCTTGCAGGAAACTGCTCGAGTTCGGATTTTTTCGTTGAAGACAAAGAACGGTACTGGGAAGGTTACCGCTTCTCTAGAACAGTTCACGCTTGCCTTGTGAATGAGCGCAGCTCTGGCCTCTGTGGTCAACACCTTTCTTTTCTCCTTGTGCATGCACACGTTGGGGTACAATCCCATGGCTAACAGGCCAATAACCATATCCAACTTAGGGTCAGGTCCGTTGAAATTATACTCCTGGGGAGCAAAGCATTCCTCCGGGAATCCACAGCTGACTAAAAGATCGCGGAGCTGATTTTTGGCCTCCCAAGTGACTCTCATGGTTGGCATGTTGAGGCTTTTCTGATCACAGAAATGGACCTCTGCCATCTCGCCTCCGTGTCTTGCATTCTCCCAACACTGAAAATTAAGATTGTAAAAATTTTGTATTAGCATAGCACAAATTAATGCATTATCTAACGGATGCCTACAATGTCGTTTTTGAAATAAGAAGAGTTATCAAAAATGTAACTTATCTAACATTCTATACATTACATATATATCAGATACAGATTTTTTTAATGGTAAAATTGTTTGAAGAAATATACCTGAAACGCATTGAGCATAGCCACATGGTCGGAATGTCTGTTTCCAGCAAAGCTTGCTTGACGATATGTCAACCTTTAAAAAAATAAGTTAGAATGATATTTAATATGACTTAAAAACTAATTGGAACATAAACAATACCTAAGAATTAAAATAGTTTAAAATTGTTTAATGCCTAACCTGCCACGCGTCATGTCTGTCATAAAGATATCAGATCCTGTTGCTGACGCAGCAGCCATTGTTGTCAATGCATCTCCAGCAAAGAAAAGTGCTCCTAGCACCATCATCTTGCCTAGCCTCGGCTCAATGGGCAGGCGGGCGAGTATTCTTCCCAGGGGCGTCAACTCATCATTGTTGTCCATAGCTCGCATCTCACGCAGCAAGACCTCTGCCTCTATAACAGCGTCAATTGGAGGCGGCTCCATACACTTGGACAAAAATTGTCCGACAGATCCAAGTCTCAAGAGCTTGATGGAGAGCGCTAGCTCGTGCAACGGTGTGCGGAACATTTCTGGTGTCATATGCTCGTCAAGCTTGTCGTATCTTGCACGCGAGACAAGATGGAAGGCAAAGCCGGGCCTAACACGACCCGCACGACCGCGACGCTGCTTCAAGTTTGTCTTGCTAGCCCACACTGTAGCGTAGTTGGTCATGTTGTTATGAGAGGTGAACAATTTCATCTTTGCCTTGCAACTGTCAATGACGAATACAACATCATCAATGGTGATTGAGGTTTCAGCAATGTTGGTAGACAAAATAATTTTGGTAACATCAGGCGGTGTGTGATCAAAGGCCGCTCGCTGGTCCTCTCTAGGTAACTGGGAGTGCAGAGGAATGATCCTGTATTTGTTGGAGCCAAACACATTGTGTCCCTGCAGATGTTTCATGAGACCAAAAATTTGTGACCATCCTGGTAGGAAAACTAGGACAGCTCCTGGGATGCCCAACCCGCTGATGTATTCTAGAAGGGCATCAACGAGTTCAAAAGGAACTTCTCTCTCGCCCATGGCCGCCATGGTGTTCTTGGTTTGGGGAGTGTATTCGTCAGAACAAACTTTGCTAAGATCTTCTTCCTGAAATAAAGCAAAAAGTTTTAAAACGTCTTTTTGGAGCTAACAAATAAATTCCAAAACTTGACCACGTGGTTTCTTAAGTGTATTAAGGCACAGGTTTAGACAGTCTAGTTATACCCAAACAGAGTATTAATTAAAAAATTTTTCGTAATTTTACTGTTTTTGGAAGCTACTTTATTATTTACTTTGACTGCCCCATAAAATCAGCTGAAATTACGAAATATTTTTCAGAATTAATTCAATTGTTGGTTACAGCTGATTTAAGCAGAATTTATTTGATTTAAGACTCATTTTATTATTATCTTTTTAAAAATATCATGGACTTGGGCCATTTTCAGAACAAGAAAAAATACCTCATCATCAACGCCATCTTCATCATCGTCATCATTGTTACTTTTCTTATTCTTCTTGTTACCACCGCCACCACGCATATTAGGAGCAGCAGTAAAGTTGGTCATCTGGATACAATCCTCCAGAAAATATTCCTGAACAGGATGCGCTCTGCCGGGCACTTCAACAACCGGACAATTGCCGAAATAGGAAGAGAACAGGGTTGTGTCGATTGTGGCAGACATCAATATGATACGAAGATCAGGGTAGGTGTGCACCATGTCACGAAGGACAACCAGAAGGAAGTCACTATTGACGTCTCTTTCGTGGATCTCGTCGACAATAACATGTGAAACTCCTCTAAGTCCGGCTTCTAGTTTTCTTAACAATACTCCGACTGTGCAGAATAAAACAGCGCCGTAAGGTCGTGGCAAGACAGACTCAAATCTGACCGAATAGCCGACTGACAGACCGAGCTCTTCCGACTTTTCAGTGGCGACTCTGTCGGCGACAGACACAGCTGATATCCTCCTTGGCTGTGTACAGATTATGTTACAGAATGCTCCCTGTCCACTGGAGATGTAATCATCAAGAATGTATTGACAAACTTGAGTGGTCTTACCACATCCTGTGTTACCACGAATGAGGACAACAGAATTGTCTTGTATAGCCTCCAAAATTTCTGCCTTCATCTTGAAGATGGGTAGTTCGCTTCTTTGCTTTTGGCGCTCAATCAAAGTGTTGTCTGATTTTTGTCTGGCTGACCAGTCGTTGTTAAGGTCATCGCTGATTGCGTCCATGGAAGCTGTGGCTAGAGGACCTGGAAGAAATTAGGATTTAACAATGGGGAAGTAGTGTGTGGGTGTGACTGAGTGTTTTTGTGTAAAAGAGATTAAGGTTTAGTTCAAGAGAAAACTTAATTTTCTAATTTTTATCATGCGTGCTTAGTTAGGTATTTTAAAAGCCATTTAGCTTTAAATTACCAAAATATGGTTAATGTAAGATTTTTAAAAAAAGTTCTCGACTACATAACTTGTTCAGTATCAATCACGTCTTTTTCTTTACATGTTATTACAAATTTCGTAAAAACAGAATTTTTTTCCTAATTTTTCCACTTTGTCTTTCATATCCCTTGGTTCTATAAACATGTCAGAACATACCTTCATCAATATTAGCGCCAATCCAAGGATTCCAATTAGGTTGGGGTGGAGACCAGGAAACTATTCCAGCCTCCAGTGGATGGGATTCTGGAAGCAGATGATCCAAAGATATGTCTGGGATTAAACTTAAAGTTTCATCGCCATTGGGTTCACAACCTTCAACCTGGTAAATAATATGTTGCTGTTTTTAAAAATATAATACAATACAATAAATATCATGTATAGGCACTTCAACATAATTTTTGCTTGTTATTTAACAAGGATGGTAACATTCATGAAAGCAAATATAAACAAATTCGACGGTTAGACAAGCGAACATTAATAAAGAGTTATAACTCATTAAATATTCAATATTATTTATAATTCTGAACAAAAATTCCTTAGGTTTTAATACAGGACGCTTAATGTGTGCATACGTACTTATTTCGCTTTTTAATTTCTACTATTACAGAAATCACCCAGCAAAGTTAGTGCATGATAGGACAATTCTAACATGTCACCATTAACGAATTGAAATTAAAAAGAAATTATTTAAGGAATATTTTAGTTGATTATCCGATATAAAATCATATTTTTGTAGATTAAGTTAAGTAAAAAAATAAATAAGTAAAAAAATAAAAATAGTAGACTTCAGGCCACGTAAAAAATTCCCTATCAATCTCTATGTTATGCATTTATTTAGATATTTATATTACCTGGACGGGAGCCATATCCAGTTGCTTCAAACAATCATGGACCTGGTCAATGAGCTCAGCACTGATTGCAACATCATAGGGTTTTAACTCCTCCACGTCCTTATTCCTCTTTAGGCTACCAGTGAACGCCTCGATGACTCCCAGGTGATAGAGCTGTCTGACAAGGGACAGTGCACATGCTTTGCTGGCGGTCTGTTTGTTGCTGCTCGCCTCACGACCAATCAAATTTCTTCCAAGTTTCTAAATGAAAAGGGATAGTTTCACGAAGTGCATTTTAAAAAAATAGTGAACTGTAAGCTTTTTCTATTTTAAATAACGTAGTAGTGCATAATAAAAAGTTATTGATTAAAATTAAAAGATTTGACCAGGGATTTTCCTTAAAAAATGAGTTTTTCAATTTTATTTTCAACTTCGTTGCATGTTATATATGGCAAAAACTTTTTTGTCATAAATACAACTTTAGATAGCATTTACTAGTTAATAGAACTTCAAACTTTTTATACAACAAAATACACATAACAACAAAGAATGACCAATAAAATATTTAGTATAGTACTTAGAGTAGTGATCTTTTTAAATGTCTTAGTAGAATATATTAGGCATTTGATAGATATGATTGTGATAAAGAATTTTAACATTGACATGACCGAACTTTTTTTATTTCACAATATCTAAAAAAGTTAGTGATTTGCAACATAAATTACATGAGAATGGTCTTTATATATATATATGGTTAGTTGGTATTTCCGCGTGAGATAATGTGTATATTGTAAGTAAACCGGACGGTTTTCTTTATTTAAAAAAAGAAGAATCTATAGAAAACCTGTCCTATAATGAACCGGACGTTATTTTTTATGTTTTTTAAGTAACTTGTCCCAAGGGGAACCCCTGTTCAATTTTTTAATAACTATTGTGAATTATGTGGAAAAAGATTCTCTCATATTGGTGTTTTGTCTATACATATTTGAAAAAAAATAGACCATTCTCATGTAATTTATGTGGCAAATCACTTTAACTTTTTTTAGATATTGTCAAATAAAAAAAGTTTGGTCTGGTCAATGTTAAAAATTCTTTAACATATAATCATATCTATCCAATGCCTAATATATTCTACTAAGACATATAAAAGTTCACTACTCTTAGTACCTTAACTCTTTAAATACACTTCGTAGAACTATCCCTTTTAATAACTCTTTAATCTTAAAAATTACGAATGTAAACGATATTATTTGAATTTAAAAAAAAAATTGTATTTACCTTGACAAAAATACTCATCTCAGCAACAAAACTCATTCCTTGCTTGGAATAACGATAATCCGCATTAATCTTGTTGATCTGCAGGAACTGATGCAACATACCCTTGGCATTGTCCATAGTCCAGTTACCGTGAATTCCAGCATTTACATCAACCTCTTCAGATTCTTCCATGTTCTTTTTGTTCATCTTATCCAAGAAATCTCTTCTGAAGTCTCCCTCTCCTGGGGTCTGATCTTGTCTATGATACGCGGCTCCCAGAGAACGCGGTGAGAATCCATCGTCAAACATTGGTTGCTGTCGAGTAAGGCCAAGGCCACCAGAGCTGCCGCCGCCTGCAGGCATAGCGTTTATCTCTGGAACACCGCTCTCTTTGGGTACTTCATCGCTGTTCATCTTGCCCTGGCGGACCAGGTACGACACAAAGTCCCGGGCAGCGTTGGCCTGGGCATCCTTCTTGCTTGTAGAATTTCCAGCAGCCACATAGTCGAAACCAGGGCACCTGAGTTCACAAAGAAATCTTTGCCTGTGTTTGTTTCCTGCTGGTCGTACGTTGTACTCAGGCGTCACTTTAAATTTCATCCCTAAAAAATATAAATAAGGTCTACTATTTCTTCTCATATTAGTTGGAATCTAAGTAAGAATGGGGTTTTTAAAACTTGCTATGAAAACTAAAGCTTCTTAACGAGTAAATAAGCTATAACTGAATCCTTATTTAAACTTCTCTTGTCCCTAAAAATCCTTCTAAATTAGGTTTAAAGTTGTCAGGGAATATGTTAAGCTTATAAAATTAGGCTCGGTCCAATAACTTTCAAATGAAATATTAGTGAAATAGTTACCTAGCCACGAATGCAGGAAGGCTTTTATATTTTCCTCCGTCATTTTTAACCCTTATCTAAATGTTCCATTATTTGTTTACAGTCTTTGATCCACATATTCAACATTGTACCATGGAAACTGGGAAGGAAGGAAAGGGTGATTACTAAACCCATCTGAAATATCTAATCTTTAATATCAAATAGAGGATGTTGACATAATAATTGAACAAAAATAGTTATAGTAAGTTTACAATTACTCTTTTTAAATTCTTTCCTCTAATTGATAAAAAAATGAGATTATATTTGTTATTGATAAAATCTCATTTTAAAGATTAGATATTTCTTAATTCTTTGTATGAAAGAACAGAATAATGTATTTCTGAACAGATCATACCTTATTATTTGATAGGTTTAATACTGAAAGGATGCCGAAAGGGAGTATTTTATAAATTCCCCCCCACCCCACTCAGTAGTAAGTTAGTAACAGTAGTTAAGGAAGGAATAGCAGGGGTGTATACTTTGGATGTGTAAATTTTGAAGCCCAAACATAAAACACAAAAATTCTCGTCCAAGAAGTTATGACATGATATTACTTTAAAATCACGTCCATTTATAGTGTCTCTTGTATAGACAACTCCTTTGTGTTTAATGTTAGGATTTAATAGGAAAATTTGCCCCCTCAGCTACCTTTTAAATTTTGTCTTTTTATTTTATCCACATTTCCATGGTACCAATGAAAATTTTTAAATATGGATCAAAAACAGATTAGGGTAGGTATATTGTTTACACAATTAAGAGAAATAATGGAAATTGTATCGTGAAAAATAATACAACTATCCATTATTACCCCTGGTATATATCTAATAACAATCTTACATCTGTGGTGATTTGATATTTAATCGCCAGAGATGTCTTTAAGAAGAATTAATATTTGTACAGGGCCATCGGATCAAATTGGCGCGGACTTTGAGTTTTAAAAGTTCGAAGTAGCGCCACTAAGATCCGACGACTCTGTAAATAAGTTCATAGAAAAAAATCGCTCAGTCTAATCACTGATTTATCTAAAGGGGGGGGGGGGGCGTAATGACATTTAAACTTAAACCGTGAGCAAAATGGTCCAAATATTGAGCTTGACACTTGAAACTTGGTACATAAGCCTAGTCCTATAGGTACTACATCTAAATGGAAAAAAAAATTTCTTGGCCTGTTTTGGTGTAATTTGATGTAAAAACTCACTTTTAATTGTTTTTTTTTTTAAAGTTTTTTCCTTAAATACTGTATGTCTATTCATAAGGACATTATTTAAGATGATTCAGCAAGTTTGAGACCAAAACTCAAAAAACCTATATTTGACATATGACACAAAAACTTTAGAAAAAATGCACTTTACTCCTGCGAGCCACCCACCTAGCCCCCTGGGATCGATCCCCGACTTGCTGAATCATCTTAAATAATGTCCTTGAGTATAGATACAGTGTATTCAAGGGAAAAAGCCTAATAAACAATAAAAGGTAAATTTCTACATCAAAAAAGACCAAAAAAGGCCTAAAAACCCCATTTCCGCAGGGTTTTTCTTACCCAACCTAACCTAAAAATAAAGAAATTTGAACTTTTTTGCCATTTAGATATAGTACCTATAGGACTAGGCTTATGTACCAAGTTTTAAGTGTCTAGCTCAATATTTAGACCATTTTGCTCACGGTTTAAGTTTAAATGTCATTACGCCCCGCCCCCCCCCCCCTTAAGTAATGTTAGAGCTAGATATTTTTTTTGTCGAGTTTTGAATAATGGCTAAAAAATATGTTTAAGTCATTCTTGGTACGAACGTACAAAAAAAAAGCATTGATTACGTGGTTTACAAATAAAACCAGTCCTTTTCTTATACAAAACAAAACAAAATCGAGATATATAATCCAACTTGAATTAACAAAAATCAACCAAAAAATTGTTGATTATTGCAAATCCTTGTTTGTGGATTTAAAATTATTAAATAGATATCTAATGAAGATCTAAAAGAAAAGTGAATTGATATTTTCACTTATCCATTAGAAAATCTAAATGCAAATTAACAAACAAAACAAAAAAACTCCAACAGCCGTAAACGTAAAGATTTGGAAATTGTTTAAATAAAAATTTACAAAAAGTACTAGGATCATTTTAAAACTAGCTATAGTATAATTCTTAAAGATATTTGAAAAATGTGCATTTTTTAACAAATTGATGTATCTATTTAGTTAATATTATATCATTTTTACACTTTCAAAATTTGTTTGTTTTTTTCCGGCCGGCAAGGTTGTCCAAAATGAAATTTAGAAAAGGATATTTGATGGTAACTAAAATCCAGAGCTGCCATATGTTTAATTAACAATTTCTTTAAAATAAAAGTAGGTTGCTTATAATCAAAATTGTTTTCCTTCATAAAATAGTTATTTATCGCATAGTTTTAAAGACAGCTTTCCACGGATATTAGAAAAATTATGAGGTTAAAACAAGTTTTGAGAGTTTTATTCTAGTATTCTTATATTTTCATAAATTTTCAATGAAAAAAATTATGGCCACTCTGATGAAATATATCTCGAAACCTCGCTGATAATCTATTTTTTATCACGAAACCTCGAAATAATAAATATGTTCATTTCATAAGAATCTGAAAGAAGGAAATACTGAAAATTTTGTTATATTCTTATAATATATATATGTTTGTACAACCATGAAATAACAAATATCTATCACTAATTTATAAATTGACACATAAAATTTTTTTATAATCACAAAAATATTTACATTAATACATTTTTTAACTTGATATGAATATTATGAAGTGTGATTGTGTTAGTATAAGTTGAAAGGTTTTATTATAAAATTATTGTACAATTGGCATTTATCAAAACAGTCTAAAGTGTTAACTAAAAATTTTCTTATAAACATTAATACCTTTATTTTCATATTATGACTTTGAACAAAATTAAATGCATTTAAAACTTTTTTTGCAATAACATAAAATACACACCGTGTCATTTCAGTGTCTGACAAAAAAATTAATTTTGAGAGAAATCTTCAAACAGCATTTGGGGCTTTTTCTTCATAATTTCTGCTGGCGGTATGCTGGTGAGTAACTTTTCTGGAGTTTTGGCGGGACCCGGTACATTTTCTACCTGGCTAGTCAGTGCTGAATGGAACGGAAATTCGTCAGTTTCGCGCAGCACACTCTCTATGTCGTTGAGTAGGTTTGGGCTGGCGGTGACCCTTGCTGGCATGCTGCTGGATTTATTGCCGTTGCCAACACCGCCACAATCAAAGTCGTTGTCCTTGAGCGGCGACACGCTTGGTATTGGGTGCATTTGATCAGAAAAGGTGACGTGAGTTGAACATTCAAATTCACTGTGACGTGATGGGTGAATTAATGATTCCATCTTTTTAGAGCTGCCAATGTTTTCTGGTAGGCAAGTTAAGGGCAGTGGAACAGTTGGCTTTGTAAATGGAGTGCACGTGAATAGCTGAAAGTCTTTAGCACTTATATCTGGTACACTAGAGCCTCTAGGTGGCGTGTCTAAGAACATTGGCAGGTTATTGCTCGTATTCATGGATAGATTATTACTATTGTTCATAGACATGTTGTTGGTAGTATTCATTGGCAAGTTATTGCTTGTGCTCATACCCATGTGACTGGGACTGCTAACTGTACTGAAAACACTGTAAGAAGTTGTTTGAAAACTATTTGTTCCGGGGGTGGGGGTGCGCAGAGGACTTCGTATGTTTGACATTGATCTTTCTTTGATTATGTCAGAAAGACTGTCAGATTCAAATGAATACCGCCGTAGCTGTGTATCCGGTGACATTGAGGAAGAGTGCACGGAAATAGGATCTGAACACATACTTGAGGATCGATCCATGTGCATTGATGAGCTCATTGGGGGTGAGTGAACGTCGCGTAACTGGTTCATGGTCTGGCTATTCTTTCCTGGAGAAAATGGATGCGCTGATGAATTTTGACCAACTAGTTTGTTGGTGGCACACATTAGGACTTGGTCTACAGAACTGCGACGCTGCTGAAATGAGTGTGAAACACTTGCACATGAAATGTTTACTAGACCCGGAACAAATTCAGAACCGGGAGAAACTGGCGCTGACTCACTGACCCCGCCTCCCTGTGGGCACATATCTTTGGAGGTTCCAATCTTATCAGATGAAAGATGGTGAGAGTCTAACAGCAACGGAGAGTTTCCTTGTTCAGATGCTTCTGTAATAGAGGCCTTGGGACTCCCGCAGATAATACTAGAAAATGAGGGAAGCTTCGTTTTGGCCGACTCTGTAAATATGCTCCTCCCACTCTGGTTGTTTATTTGCGAAGCTGTGCGTGTTATAATATCTTTTATGGGAGTATTGCAGGACAACTCATCAACTTTACTGTCTGTCTCGGAAAACCCTCTGACGGAAATGTCATCTATATTGGGATTTTCTGGCAAATTCAAATCTTTACCCAGATTTGATGATGAAGATAGATTGCTTTCATCTTCATGATTCAGAAATTCTGGTGTCTGGGGAGGAGGGGAGGCTGCGGAGTGCGACTCAGAGTCTAGTCTCGGTCTCTTTGTCATGCGCGAAGAGTCCTGAGTCTCCTCATCAATATCCTCTCGGGTCCCAAGGTTCGCCTCCAACACAACCTTTTCAGCAATTGGACGTTCAGGTGTGTCCGATGCCATGGACATTTGGGAATTTTCTTCTTCTGGTGGAAATATATCATTGGTTGAGTCAGGGGATAATAAATCTGGCGGCTGACTGTTTTTAAGTCCTTTTGGAAAACCCAGCAGAGTGTGATAGTGAACCGGTATTTGGTTGTAGGGCAACACAAACCTTTCTCCGCCTCCATTCTGGCCCAGAATAGTGGATATCATAGGAGACACAATAACACTAAAACTGTCACTGTTGATTCTTACATTGTTCAAGCATTGGTCAACCATATTTTTCAGATCCATGACAAGAGCCTGTATATCAGCAAATATGCTTGCTAAAATTTCTGGAGTGCCCAATTGTTTTATTGCAACTTTCTTGCCTAAAAGTTCCCATAATGTGAAAGAGTCAAATAACTTTGGTGCAACAAGATTCAAAATAGTACTTGCATCCGTTTCTTTCACCCAAGTTTCAGGATTGAAGACTTTAGCTTCATCTTTTGTTTCTGTCTGTGTATTAAAGCCATGATCTGGGAAATTTTTAAGGTGAAGAGCGACATGTTTTGCACCAAGATAGAACTTACCACAGACTTTACATGTCCACCTTAAAAACTTGGCATGGTTCTTAATGCCTCCCATGGAGCTGACATCTACAGCAGGTGGAGGAGCAAAGCTCATATTTGTAATAGCTCCAGTTGTAGCCAATGGTTCCGTTATTGGGGGAGAAGGGCTTTCTATACGAATACCATTGGATCTAAAATTATCCAAAGTTTTCTTAGGCAGCTTTGACACACGACCTGACCGAGTAATGCCACATTTCATGGTCTTTATTTCTTTGTCGTTTTCCATATTCTCATCATCGCTGAGATCTTCTTTCTTCTTCTTTTTAGATCTTTCTCCAACCTCAAGAAGATCAAGTGCACGAATACGAGATTCCCCAACACCCATTTCAGCCTTAATGTTTTTTATTTGCTTTTTTTCCTCGTCTGAAAAGGGTTTCTTTGGCCTACCAGGGCCTCTTGGTCGAGAATTCATGACTTCTTTCAAAAATGTTGAAAAACTAAAATCATTTTTAGGAGGTATTTCTTTGTAGTTAGGTATAAAATTAGAAATATGATTGGCTTTGTACTTTTCTTTTAAATCTTCATCTTCCTTTTCTTCCTTAATCTTCATCTTGCCGTTTAAATTTATTTTCCCCACGGAAGAAAAGGTAGTAATATTCGAGTCTTCTAATCTTGAAGCACATGTTTTTGGAATGTGATTTGTGATCAACGGCATATTGTTGCCAAGTTCTTTAGTTGCTGCCATTTGGTTTACAATTGGCTTAGATTTTGTGTTGGCAGGCTGTTTTCTCTTGCCAAGAAGTTTTTTCCGCCGTTTTGGACGTGGTTTCTTCTCAACGCTGACAGATGACGTCTAGAAATAAACATTTGATTTTAATAGATTTATATTTTTTAGGCTATCAAAAAGTTTTCTATTTGTGGTTAAATGTTTGGTCCTACAGTGTTATCATAAGTCCAGCTTTACTAAGGTATTACAAATGTTCTTAAAAAAACTTATTATTTTAGAAATGATAACTGTCTTTCACAACAAAAAAAAACGCAAAACCTCATAGATTGGACATTAGGGTGGGTCGATTTTGAATTTTTTTTCTGAGACCAAAGCGGGGATCTGCAAACGATTTTTATGAGTATAATACACCTCTAGATGATTTAAAATTTATCCTAAGTCTTAAAACCGCTGACGACCAGACGTTCAATTGTAAAGCTATTTGTAAATGGGTGTCAAAAATTTATTGAATAATCAGAACTATGGCTTCATGGTGCTCCCAGGAGACGCATTGAAGAGTAGAATCAGGAACTTTTGACCGTTTCAAAATATCTCGTTCCTAGCCTGAGAAAATCTCAAAAAACCTCTACAAATTGGACAATTCTCAATAAACCTTTAAAAATGGTGGTTTTTTAGTCATTTCTAAGGCTAGAAATGAGATATTTTGAAACGGACAAAAGTTCCTGATTCTACTCCTCAAGGCCTTTCCTGGGAGCACCATGAAACCATCATTCTCATCCAATATTTGGAAAAAGGTTGGTAAATAAAGGGTAAGGAAGCGAAATATGACTTTGACTGACTTATAGTCAGAAATTTATTATATAACTGGGGAAATGCACAAAAATATTTAGCTGTCTAGCACTAATAGAAACTGAGATAATAAGTAGAGATGACTTGAATATCGTCTTTGCACATTTTTTTATTAATGAAATACATTTTTAAGTGGTCGCATTCTAAATGTCATTTTTTTAAAATTCTTTTTCGGTCAGAAATTTTATTTAAGTTAGTATTATTTGTTGCGCATCCCCTCTTTGTCTAATTCCGATATGAACCCGTCCTATTGGACATAAAAAAAAACAGTACTTGATTGGTTTATATAAGACTTCTTGCCTAACGCAAGGAAAATGTGTAGGTATATGATTTTTTAATCTAATGATTAAAGTAGGTAGCACTTATCATAAAATTACAGTAAAGATATACTTTTAACTCATCTTTTTTAAAATTAATAAAAATATCGTTACCTGCTCTATCATAGAACGACCAGAATATGAATTTTTGGTTGGTGATGGAGTTGAGGGAGCTGGCTGGCCTAGAGATCCAGCAGTTTGTGATAAAATCTGACAACTTGTAGTAACACAAGTCCTATCATCTCCTACAGGACCTGGAGGTAGGATAGTCATCTTTGTCATTGGCAAGTATGGGTCTTGGTGATGCAATATTGTTCCAGCAGGTAATAGGTTAGCATTACTGGATATTGATGCCCCCAAAACATGTTGAATGGGGGAGAGTGATGTGTTCTTTATCTTGAATGTTGGATAAAATGGAGACGGCTGCACTGGCTGCATCGGCTTTGGCAACAAAGTTTGAATAGTACGCTTCATGCCATTTTTGTTGGCTGTGGCAATAGTTGGCGACGATGTCACAACAACTTGTGGCTGTATAAAAGATATTGATCCGTTTGGGAGGTATGTTGAAGGTATGAGGATAAGTGGTTGACTGAGGCCAGAGTTAATATGGCTGGCAGCTGGTCTATTAACAGGTACAGAAGGGGCGGCAGCAGCAACAATTGCACTGGTTGTATGACTAACTGATGACACTGGCTGAAGTGAGGTTACAGGTACACAAGAGAGGCTTACCAGAGAGGGCTGCCCGGATTTCAGTGAAAGATTGTCACGTGCCTGAATAAATAAAGTTATTACCTAGATAATACTGAACACAGATAGTCACAATATGTTAATACAATAATATAAAAAAAAACTAAAAAATATATTTACCGGTGATGTAAAATTTTGTGAAAAGTCTGTTCGAGAACTTCCGAAGGATTCTAATCCAGAAACCTGAAAAAGATTAAATTTGTAACTTAACAAGATTCCAAGTTTTAAAATTAAGTACTAATTTTAATTTTATATTTTTTGGAAGCGCTGCTAAAAGGTATATACCTTTTGTGTTTTAAGTAGAACAGCGACTCTAAAATTCATTTTTTCTATTCGTCCGTCAGTCCGTAACGATATGGGGGAAATGAGATTTAATCAGCCGATATTATAGCTAGACGGACCTATTTGGAGCATATTTAAGTATACAACATCCATTGCATTCCGACTGCTTTTGAGCATTTTTAAACTTTTTAGCTGGTTTCCACATTGACATACCTTTGGTGTTTATGGTACGATTTTCATATCTTTTGTGAATATTAATATAAAAAAATATATTTCCTGTCGTACTAAGGGATATTTTAGTTTATAGATAAATGGACTAGTACGTAGCTTCTTTTTATTATTACTATGTCTTTAATTTCCTCTCCTACTGCATTATTTTGCTGATTTTTTAAAGGATACCTTGTATCAAAAAGCTTTTCCAACTTATGAATTTTGTCATTCTAGTTATAATAACGTAAAAACATTAATAGTGTGGTAATTACCTCTTGGAGAGCTTGCTGAAGAAGATCATCTCCGAGGAGTGTACTCAAATCTCCCGGCTCCTCCTCCATTTTAATCTGAAATTATACAAATATTTATTCACACAGTTGGGACACAATTTAAATAAATTTTTTGATTAGTTACATTTCCGCGCATTTCTATAAACTTTCCGGAAATTCATGTTAATAATATAAGATATAAAATATTCAAGTTTAGCTCCTTGTCGTTATTATTGTGCATCAAGCAAAAAAAAAGGATTTTTATCTTCACAAAAAATGTGCTACCCGGCCGGTGAAAAAAGTAAACTACCTCTACCATTAGCACCACGTATATATATATATAAAAAATATTTATTTCCTTTCTTTTTAGAATGTATAATGAATTCTAAAAATGTATATTTTTACGTGAATAAGCATAACTTTGTTGCTTTCTCTATCAATAATTCCTCTTCCACACATTAAACTACACACACACGCATTTTATAATCAAGCAACACAGACTCGGTGTGTGTATGTGTGTGTGAAATAAACATCTTTTGTTTTCTTTTTTACAATATACGATAGATATCAACACAGGGTTACCAAGAAGTTAAAAAAGATTTTTAAAAAATACCAATTGAAGTAACAAAATGTTTGAATTAATCCCATAAAACATTTGTAGACATTTACATAAAAAGTAAGCAAAAAACTTTTAAGATTGAAATTCCTTAGTCTTAAGAACAAAACATTGAGAACCTTCATTTTTAAAGTTGTTACCCCTAATAAAAATAATACGCGGTCTTCTCCCGTGTGGAAGACGACATTCGGTTCGTGTAATGACCCATTCATATAAGGAAAAATCGGTTGCGCCCCTAGAAGTTGAATAAGGCTCTGTAGCATTTTTACACATAAAGATAAGGAATAAATACATGAATTATTACTTACCACAAAAGCAGAAAAAGGTCAGGTTTGTTCAGAGAAGTTTGGAATGATTTTAAATCAAATCAAAACATTTAGTACATTGAACAATTTCTTCATCTCTTTGACTAAAATTTTAATCCAAACTTATTTCATGGAGAAATTGTTATCCAATTAAGGCCTAAACATAAGCCTTTATTAGCAGGGAGTAAGGGAGGGGACAATGGGCAATTAATTCAATATAAGAGTTATCAAAGAAAGGGCATGAAATCCAGTTTAATCCAATAAATTTGTAGAAAATTATAAAGGGATTGTTAATTGAATAATAGATTTCCATACCGTCATGTAAAGTGAAATCACAACTTGTTTTTGATGAAATATATTGAGGTTTTTTGGTGTGATTTTTATATTAAAAGATTATTGGACCCGGCCAGCTGCTAACAAGAATATGACTGCCCCTTTTTTATTCTGTTTATTTCCCTTGCCCCCACCTCCCTTCTCCCCATCTGCTACATTCCAAACTAACACAACGAGTGTTTATTTCCCTTCCCCCCACTTCCCTTATCCCTTCTCCCCGTCTGCAATATTCAAAACATTCATAACGAGTAGCGGCATTCTATGCGCAAGTCCCCAAACTCAGTCAGAAACTGCTAAATTCTTGCACATTCCCTTTAAGCCAGTCCCCAAAGTCTGAGACTCCTAAAAATTGGATATTCGATCCATTGTCCCCTCCCTTACTCCCTGCTTTATTAGTGAATATTTCAGATTCTAGTAAACTAAATGTTTTCCACACTAAAAATCTCCGTCGCATATGCAGAATATTCTGGCCAAATACTATTTCTAATAATGATATGTTTGAACTTACTAAAAGTATGAGCATAGAGGACGAAATCAAAATGATAAGATGGAGGTGGCTAGGGCATGTAATTAGAATGGGTACTCTAAGATCTCCTAAGGTGGCTCTACACTGGAAACCCGAGAACGGGCGGAGAACCAGAGGCAGGCCCAAGAAGACCTGGAGGAAGACTATCCTGGAGGATCTGGAGATGGAGTGGGAGCAAATGGAGGAGAGAGCCCAGGACAGAACGGCTTGGAGGATGTTTGTGTCATCAGCCCCATGCTACAATCGTAGCGACGGGCATTAAGTAAGTAAATTACTACTTTCTGTTGCTTTTTGTCCTAAGTTTCTTTATCTGGAACAACTAATAGATTTATTTCTGTAATAGAATACTAGCTCTGATGAATAATGAACATATAGTAGAGGAATGGAAACACAGACACGGAAATTAGGAATAACCAACAAGCCGGGATAAGGGACAAGGATTTCGACAAACAATTTCCAATTAAAAATTTCCCTAACAACCCACTTCCTTCTTTTCCCTTTTATTGTTCTTCCCTTCCAATGAAAATAGTATACAAGTGTCAGAAAAATGCTAAAATATTTTGGTGTATTTTTCCTTCTTGAGTTTTTTTAGATATCTTTATTTCTCTTCCAATGTCAACCCGCCCCAAAAAGTTACTGATTTCAACCCCCAGATTTCGTGGGACTTTTAAATTAATTTAATTGTTTATGTCTCTTGTTGGGCACAATTGGAACGGACGCAAAACATTTTAGCTAAACATCAATTTAAATCTAAGTACTAACATGAGCTCATAATAAATTACAAAATTTACAATTAGACCTTTGTTAAACGTTCATTGAAATAAAATTACAATGTTCATATTACAACTAAACAATATACAACTTTCAACATCTAGTCATTTATCACAAATATCTAAGATTAATTATAATAATTATTTCAATTAAATACTTTTTTAATACATATTAATAAAGTTTTAATATGCTTGACATTTTCGAAAATACTTTCTTTAAATATTTGGTAACCAAAAATGGTAAGATTTTTTTTTATCTCAAATAATGAAATGAATTAATTGCACAAAATAAAATAATAACAGAAGTATTACAATTGAATGAAATAAATAAAATTAATTTTTGGATAAAGATTAAGCGTATAAAAACGAATGAAAACTCAAGCATGTTAATACCTTTATAAATTTAGTTTAATACATTACAATTCTTTTCAAAATATATTATAAAATATCGTTTTTACATAAATTCAGATCTTGGAACATTTTGGCCTTTTTTTGTTTAGAAACCGATGGTTGATTGATTTGTAGTTATAAAATAATAATAAGTCAATAATCTACAATTATAATTCATTTTACTCCTACTAAACAATATAGATTTAACATTTAGTTTTTAACGGGCTATAAATTTTAGTTGGAAAAGTTCAAAATAAAGGGGGGGGGGCGAAAGTGACACTTTTTGAAACCAAAACTAAGAGTCAACAAAGGAACTAGACTAAAAAAAGGGTTACAGGTCTGAGATTTTGCATGGCAGTTGCTTTATAGGGGTACAATAGGGAACTGTGAAGAAACGGCGGCGCAACCGCCGAAAACCGCCGTTTCCCGCCGTAATTTTTGTTGCCTTTTCTTGGCGGTTTTCGGCGGTTGCGCCGCCGTTTCTTCACAGTTCCATATTGTACCCCTATAAAGCAACTGCCATGCAAAATGTCAGACCTGTAACTCTTTTTTTAGTTGAGTTCCTTTGACTTTTAGTTTTGGTTTCAAAAAGTGTCACTTTCGCCCCCCCCCTTTGTTGACACCTGCCTTAAACATGAATAAAAATAGGTGTTTAATTAAAGAAATTTTAAAAGCAAGTATTTTTGTAAAAACATTTAAAAATACATCTGAAAAATCAAATTTCCGATAGTTAAATTTTTGTTCAAGACAGGCTTTGTGTATCATGTCATATAGCAACTTTTTTTAGCTGCACTAAACATTAATTTGATATGACTTAGCTGAGGTTTTTGACATCAACACTAGATCTTTTATTGTTAATAAATATTCAACAATTAAAATTTCATACTGTAATAAGTAACTTTCAATAGGTTTTTTTTTTATAAATTTGGCTCTGCAGTTAACAAACAATTTCTATAAAGATCCAAACGTACAAAATGGTATTGCAGCCCTAAATGGCGTCAAAAACTTTTGATATAAAATGTAAAATAATGTAACAACACACAGTAGGTAACTAAAAGGTAAAAATCTTATTGAATGTGTATGCCCAAAATTATAGAAGTTATTTAGTAATACTAAAAGAATATAAATAAGGAGACAAACTGCTTTTTCAAATTTAATTTATTACGACAATATGAGTTAGCAAAACATTACATTAAAACTTTTACAGTCCAGCAACCTACTGTAACAGATAAAGAGTATTTTTTTTTTTACAATATACAAGATATAACCAGAAGAACTTCGAATGCTTAAAAAAATACAATACAGAACCTAAGGTAAAAAACTGAATAAAAAATAGTTCATTGGATATAAATTTCAAACACTTGTCAAATAGGCTGATATCTATAGAATTAATATCTAATTTGTGCCTATAAAAGCTCTTAAAGTATTTCCAAGTGCAATGTGCATTCATACTTTTGTAATTCACCATTCAGCAAACAAAAATGTGTTTTATAACTAAAATATTTTGAATTATTAGCCAATGAAAGCACTAGCTGCATATTATTTGTATTGAAACAATATTTTAATAACACTCAATCGATTAACAAATAATGAAGTCTTTTTTTTGATAGAAAAATGAAATTATGGTTTCAGTTATAAAATCCAGTATTTATTTAGTTTACCTACTCCTTTTCCTCCATAGGGGAAATCAGAAAGGATAGTTAACTTAGGGTCGCAGCTTTTTAGGGAAAGAAATAGGAGAAATCTACTCTTGAAATTAAACTAACAAAAAAAAGAAAAGGGGTATAAACGTAAAATTACAGGGCCGGTACTATTCTTACTAAAATATGACCTTTATTGTACCATTATACCTACTAAAAATATCAAAATGACATTTTTTGCTTTAAAAATCAGACAGCAAATACTTACGAACAATTTGATTGATCTTTTGAAAATAAATAATTTTTTAGATCACTGGTAATTACTTATTTTGTTTCTGTTAAATTATTGAAAAACCTTTTAATAAAATGAAACTAAAAACAAACAATTTTACATGTTAGTTGAATGTATCATATGTAATATGTATATTGTATATAAATATATATTGCTTATTACATTATATATAAAGGTGCTCAGAAAGTTTAAAATCTGTACGTGGTCTTGGTAATTATAAAATATGGCCCCTAGAGGACAATTTGGCTCAATTTGTTTATAAAATTATTTCCTAAAATACATAAAATCTACAACACATTACCATTTTTAGGAATTAAATACTTTAATGGTTCGTCAAAATATTTGTAATCCAAGAAAATCTTGGTAATTTTAAGCTATCACGTATAATAATATTTCCTTTCATTAATAATGTATTTTCTATAAATGTATTATATAACTACTAGGCTAGAAAATTGACAAAGAAAGTAAATTTTCTAGTTATATCAGACAATTAATCCTTTTTTCTTTAAAACTATATCTGTTAAATGAAAAGTAAAACACCCTCGTTATGATTTATAAGAAAATTTTAGTGTAAAATCTTGTATGAGTAGCCTCTCTACAAATCTATATTCATATTCACTGGTCATCAGATTTGTGCGCGCCACTAGCAGACAGCTGTGCTCTACTTGTGGGCTGGTGGTGATGAAATCCTTGTGAACTAGTTGATGTTGTAGTTGGAGTCGAGGTTCTGTTGTTGCCAGGTCCAGGAACTTGAATTTTCACCTTGTTTTCTTCTATTGCAATATTTTGCCGCTGCTCTCCACTGCCTGCCCCACCAGCACCCACGTCACGGTGATGATGAACGTGAGAATGGTGATGGTCGCCAGCTGCCGATGATCTATCTGAATTGGACGGAATGTGTGTAGCGCGCAGCATGTGGTTTACCGAATCAACACTGTCCTGGCCAGCGAGACTGTGGCCGCTACGGATGCTGTCCTGACTCATCATCAGGTGGTGGGAGTAGCCGCTTCGTAAGCTGTCCTGCGACTGCATATTGGTGCTGGAACTGCTGCTACTGCTGCGCACACTGTCCTGTGGTTGCAGATGGTGTGAGCTGCTCCGCATGCTGTCTTGAGATGGCTGCTGGCTGCTCCGCAAGCTGTCCTGACTCGACAACTGTTTAGCTCGTACATTTTCCAGACCGGAGAAGTTTTTCAGTGACACAAGTTGAATTTGTGGAGGAGATCCAGATCTATTCAGCAAAGGAGATTTCTTTACATTCTTCAGGAAGTCTGGGATGGCTTCGTTATCAAGTTCTTCATCTACAAAAAAAAATCAGACTCACAATAATTCAACTAAGTGTTATCCTTGTGGAAAAATGTACTAACTATTAAAATAAATAGGGTTGGCAATCCGCCGAATTTTTTGTTGGATTAATAAAATTAATCTTTAAGAAACTTTAATATAAATATTTTTTTATTTCATATTCTATCAATAGGCCGAAATTTAAAAAAGGGAAGTAGATAATGCCAGACAAAAAATGTACAATATCTTCCCCAAATATTGCTTGCTATTAAAGGCTTTAATTTAATAAGTATTAATGTGGAGAGGATTATCTTAACCCTGTATCAATGAAATATTTTCGCCAATAACCGATCTACTTTAAACAAATTCCAAGAATAAGAGGCCGTTCAAGGTGTGAAATCGTCAACTAAAACCTTTCTAATTCTCACCTGCTTTATCATCTTCTCCGTTATCTTCTTGAACCTCATCCTGTCTGGGGCTCATTTCTCTCTTGTGCCTGTACTTGGGCCGGCTCTCAGGAATCTGACTGGCCTCGGAGCCGAATATTTCGTACGCGTACTTGGTCATAAGCTCTACGACCCTGACTTGTTCCTTGGTGTCGACAACACTAGACAGGGTCGCTGGACTCTCGCTCGTTCGTAGTAGCGTCGGCCCAAACACTGAAAACAATTAGATTATTTCAAAGTTTACAGACAGGGGGACATAAATATTGTATACTTCTCGTAATTCAAATATCTACCTAGTAAATTTAGAAACATCCAAGAGAGTAAAAAAAAATACTTATTGCTACCTAGATAAATTCATTAAAGATGTACATTTTGAAAATAGGACTAAAATGCTCACAAATATTTTGCATCGTTATAATGTATAGGTATTATGTTGATAGGTAACAATTTTATGAATATCTGACAGTATTAATGATAATACTTTACGAGTATTTGAATTATTTGTAAATATTCCTACCTATTGCAAGATTACTGGCGGGCATATTGTTTATTTCAGAATTCTTGGATATTCTATGTAAATGGTGACACAGAAATCCAAGCGTTTTAAGGTGGTAGTTTGGCAGCTGTAAACAAAGTTTTCTGATATTTTCAGCCGCCTCCGACTCGACCCGCTCCCAGTCCGAAGGCTTGGCCTGGCTCGACTCCAGGGCTGGACACCTCCGCCCCTCTCGAATGAATTCCGAGTAGGAACGGAAAGTGCAGAGTGGCTCGGGGAGCTGACGCATGTAAAGCTTTACCACGTTTGCGATCACATTCGGCTGCACGTCCGACAAGTCGACGAGGTCGGCACCATTCTCAAAGGCTTGACACAGCTTTTCGACGCGCGATTTGACACCAGACACCCGGTAAACGCCCTTGATGTTTATGCCCCGCTTGTCAATTTCGGCGACGCACCGACACACTAGCGGCGGAATCTCTGCGCCAACTTGCAACAGGTGGTCGCCAAGAGGAACGCCGAAGGTGGTCATTTTGCGGGGCAGCCGTTTCTGGCCGCACATCAAGTGGATGGTTTCCAGACACTTTTTGTGCGCAGATAATCCGCACTTGACGCACTCGTACACGTTGAAACATAGGAATGTATCGCACTCGCGGCACCGAGATGGTTTGTTTAGCTTCTTGAAGTCATGCGAGTTGGCAGCCCGTGACATCAGGTGACGCTTTGTGTTGGTGACTGCATCTTGGTCTTCAGTCTCCTACAAACAATAAAGTATATTTAGGGCATGTGGCAAGAAAAAGAGGGTCGAGTATCACTAAAAAATAAACAATGTATAATATATGTTTGTGACTTAAGAATACAAACAGATGGACATACCTGAATAAATATCTGCGCTACTAAAAAATGTATTTTAAACTTTAATCAAAGTATTTTATAGAGTAAACTTACCTACCTAGCTTATTATTTACAAGTAAGATGTTTAGAAAGATTCAATAATAGAAATACCTTTAGATAATTAAAAATATTTCTTTTTGTTTTAAAATAATAAGGAAGATTTTTCTATTGAATAAGAAAAATGTCTAAAATTTATATTAAGCTAAGATTCGTTGCCGGTATATAATCATACTTTATGTGCTAAAAGAAAAAAATAACAAATAATTACGTTTCGTCTGCCCGTCAGCAAAAGTGAATTAAGAAAGGGTTGAAATGTCTAGCTTTTTCAAACATTTTATTTTCTAAATTTGACCAATGATATCCTACACACAAAAAATGCTTATTTGTTTTAGTCTTAAAAGTAGTTGGTTTGCCATTGCAGGGCTTATTATGGAAATTCTACGTAATAAAATAGTCGCTACGTATCCCTATGCCATTTTCAGCTTTCTTTGTGATGGGAAATTATATCTTCATCTTAAACTGAGGATCATGGGAACTTTGTTTTCCATAGAGATTTTTTAAGATGTGGTATTAGTCAAAGGCCTTTAGGCCCAAGATTAATATATTAAAACAACGAGATGGAAAACAAAATGCCCATTCCACGACTAAAGTAAAAGATTGAGATAAACTTCAACATTAAATAAAATCCTGACAATGTCATTGGGATAGGTTTAAATGTTTTTTTTTCTCGCACTCCTATGGTTTAAGAGAGGGTGTAAAAATCTCCTTTTATAGAGATAAGTATATCATAAGATTTTCTGTCCGCTAATATAGAGATGTAATTTCCAAGATTATCTAAGTCCTTCTATTTAGGAGTAAAAATAAAATTTCCAGTATGGCTCCTAAAACGATTGATATTCGTTGCATTATAACCGGTTCTCAGCCATACTGAAAAATTATGTCTGGCATCGTATTAAATCCATTTTTCTACAAATATAAACATGTACAATCATAAGATGAAAACCAGTTTTTTGTCCGTGCCTTCGGCATCTCAGAGTTAAAAAAAGGGTTTTAATCTTATAATTATACATTTTATATCCGCGGAAAGCTGTTTATAATGCGATGCGAGAGGTAAATATTCTTACCTCGGTGCTACCATAATTTTGAAAAGGTTTTGCCTCCAGAGTGGGAGACTGGAAAGGACTGGTATCACGTGACTTGACCGACTCCCTGGACTCTATGGACTCCGTATCACTGGGCTCGACGGTGCCGACACTGGGACTCCAGGCCATCCGCGTCTTCAGTCCGCCAAGGCCAGTTCCACCAGGGTCCTCTACATTGTCCAGACCAGAACTCGACTGAAGTTAAAAAATAACATCTATTTTAATATGTTTACCTAATGAAAATAACATCCTGCTGCTAGTCATTCAATCGTATCCTATATAAATCAAATACGGTGTTACGTTCCTTTCATTCAGTCGTATTGGGCAAAATATAATTTCAAGGGCCAGCCACAAAGTATGTGAATACAAAAGAACTCGATTGGTAGTTAAAATTATTACACAATGAGGTAATAAGTATTTCTTTCTTCCCCCTAAACTTATTTTAAAAATATCATTGGGAGAAAATATTAGAACAAATATTAGTTAAGTTAATTCTGAAAGTATTTAGATGAAAGTTTAGTTAATCGGCATCCCGGACATTGATTAATTTAGCAACTATATCAATGTATATTTGTAAATGCTTGTTTTATTCTCCATGTAACAAATTTGGAAACTTATGGAGCAATTTTATTAAGATGCTTATTTTTTAAAGATAATAGGATCATGTAAAAAAAAATTGAAACAAAAAATATATTTGAAAGTATGATACCTATTAAAAATAATAAATTTTCTTCATTCCACTTTGATTTTCTATCTTTCAATTTTTATAAGATTTTTACATAGAGAACGACTTTTTATTCATTTAAATAAAAAAATGTCGAAAATAAAACAATACCTTTCGTTGTTTGTCAAAGCTCAAAACATTGTCGAGTCCTTCTGTGTAGGGTTCAAAGGAGAAGGGGTCCCGCTCAGAAAACCGGTTGAGATTCGAATCAGGGATTCGCTTAACAAATTTCATGTACTGGCTGCCAGGTTCGTACAGCCGCGAGCTTTCGCACAGCGTCTGGAACTGAACCGGCGCTGACGCTGTGAGACGCTGCTGCTGGCCGAAATAGCTGACGGTCACAGCCTTCATGGTCTGATCTGCCTGCATAAGCAGCTCTCTGATTTGCTGGAGAATGGTCGCCTTTACGCTAAGGAGGTTTCTATGCCTTTCATTGGCCTCGTCTACGCAGTTCTTGTAGTGGGCCTCGGCTTCCATTGCCTTTACTGCTGCGTCCTCCTCGTACTTTTTTCTTTTGTCCACCTAAAAAAATAATTCATAAAAAACTCGCATTCTAACATTGAAAATAAAATCTGTACCTAGGTACCAAAAATGTCTTAAATTAGAGGATAAAATGTAAAACTTGATATGAAAAATCTAAAAGCTATTACAATAGAATAGAAAGCTAGAGGCATAATTATTAGTGTGGCATGTTTTATATTTTTGTATCTTTAATGAATTTATTAAGGAATATTCCTCAATTCGTTTGTTTCTCAAAATTACTTGATGAATACATCTGTTTTGTTCAAAATGTTGACATTTCAAACATATTTAATGCAGAATTAATTCAGCTAATAAATGAATTGCTCAAATCAATAATTAATCTAAAACAAAAAAAGTTTTATTCTCCCCTCACCCCTTGAAATGGACTTAATTGATTTATCTATCAAATAATATAAAACAAATACCTTATTATCACCGGTAGCGCCTAACTCTGCGCCCTGTTCTGCAATCCTAGCAGCGTCCCTGCACCTCTCCCACTCCTGGTGGCGCTGGATGTAGGTTGTCTTCGCCTTCTTCAGGTTGCTCACCTCCTCCTGCATCCGTTTCAACTCCCTGTGCCACATGTCCTTTAAATTTTTCCGCGTACGCTCGTGCTCCACACGCCGTGACTGAAGAGGCTCCAAAAACTAAATAAAAACATAGACATTAAAAAGATACCTAATTAATTTACGAAAAAATAGTACCTACCTAATATATCAAAATATTTACATATATATGCTTGCTTAGTGAATGAACATCAAGTATAAAATTTTTGTATGAAAGCGTAGAGGGAAATTTGCTTACTTCTGATATATTACAATGGTGTATAATGTAATTTTGCATAAGATTAATTTGTTTTCTCCTGCTGCAAAAAATATTAAATTACCTCCCCCACCCCCCTAGTTTACTTTAGTAAATAGCTTTTTAGAGCTCCAAATCAGTATCGTCAATTATTATTGAAAAGTTTGGGGTGAAACCAGCTTTCTTTGCCTCTCTGACGAAAATAGAATGAACTTAGTGACAGATTAGTTTTCATTCCCCCCCCCCCTTAGCAGGGGACCCAATACAGAATATACACCTATGATATCAGTGTTTCGGAGCCGGAGCCGGGAGCAGCAACATTTTGGTGGAGCCGGAGCCGTTTTTAACGAAAAATACGGCTCCGGCTCCAGATTAGCTAAAAATGATTTTTTAAAGTAATAATATAATTTGGCAACGGTCTATTTCCATATAATAAACTGAAAAACTATTGTTACTTAACAAATAGACACACATCCTTCTACTTTTATATAGCTTTGATCAAATAAAAACAAAATATTTTATATTATTTATTTTATTTATCAAATTCAATAATGAACAAAAATTGATATATTAATTTTAAGGTCGGAGCCGGAGCCGCATCAAAATTATACGGCTCCGACACCCTGCCTGATATAGTATATTTCTCATCCCTATTCAATTGAAGAATATTGGAATAGCCAAGTAGCTGAGAATTGAATTCTTTATTTCGAATTCATTTCGCAAAGACAGTAAGACCCGTATTATGAAATAAAATAAATAGTACCTTGCAGCCCTGAAGTAAGCCACAGGACGCCTGAGTGAGGGCGCACATCTCCAGATCCTGATCAAGGGCCAGGCAGTAAATGCTTTGAAAGGGCAGAAATATTTCCTCCTGCAGCTGGGGCCGCGACGACTGCACCAGCTTGGTCAGGTTCTTGGCCAACTCCATCTGCATGGACGTGCGCTTCTCCACGTAGTTGAGCACGTCCTTGGCGTACTTGGACCATATTTTGGCCCGCTCCAGGGCAAAGTCGACGCCCCGGTCTAGGATCATGAGTCTGGCGTCAATTTGTTCTGGAGATAAGATATCTTCCACCTAAAATTTTGGATTTGTATAATAAATATAGGAAAAGGCAAGTGATTAGAAAAATGGTTGGATCATGGAAAGAATACGAAGTCACGGGTTTCGTCGTATTTTCACAGTAGCTTATCTCTTATTTCTAACACCTGTGGGGCCAAATTCCTAAACCTACGGGGCAATCATTAACATTTACCTTACCTAACCTAAAATAACCTATTAAAGCTACTGTGAAAATACGAAAAAATACGCTACTTTGTTTTCTTTCCATGATCCAAATGATTAGGTAAAGGACCGGCATAAACCTGTTCTGAAAAATTCCTTAGCAAATCAGAGCTGGACCTTTAAATCATTTAGTGGCTGTAGCAGCACTAAATGATGTAAAGATTAAGCTCTGAACATTTAAGTCTAACCAATGCCATAAGCGCTAACCCTTTAAAATCAAACAAAAAACATCAACTAGTTTAGATTGTTTCAGGGTTGGCAAAATTAGGGATTTTATAGAAAAGTCCGCGGACAAGCAAAAGTCAGGATTTTATTGGTTTAATCCGGGAAAAGTCTGGAAAAAAATAATCTCCGTAAATGTCAACGTATTGACCCAATCTTTTGTATTTAGGTATTAGAGAGGCAATAGCAAGCTGAGAGGACTTCTTGGTAGTACAGATACTCTACAATTTTCTTGAATGAATGAACGTTAGTATATAATTTAGGATTGCCTCTTAAATTATAAAATTAACTTATCGACATCAATATTAAATTTAATTATTAAGGGAGTCAAAAGATCACTGTTCCTAATTTAAGCTAAAAGTATTTGTTAGTTTCTGAATTCTTATTTAATGTTTCATAGATAAATTTTGTAGCATATTTAATTAAAAAAAATTGTATCTGTTAGTTTTATAATTTTTTTAGATACTATCGTTCATTCATTCAAGAGAATTGTAGAGTAACTGTACTACCAAGAAATCCTCTCAGCTCACTATTGCCTCTCATACTTAAATACATTTTTCAAATAAAAATGCTGCTTTCTAAAAATAAGTCTTTTTCGTTGTAAATTCTAATGTTTTAATGCTGTGTGTACAGGCATTTAAGAAAAATAAGAAGTTTCTTAAGAAAAAGTAGTAATTTAGGGCCTTTTAGGAGGCGAAAACAGCATTTTTTTTTCAAGGTGGACTTTTGCTATGGATTTTTGTGGATTTTTGTTGGTGGTTAAAACCGGAAAAAACCATGTGGTTTAATCTGCCCTGGACTTTTTCCTGCCAACCCTGAATAGTTTATGTTAACCTTTAAAACCTGTGAGATTAAAATATAACATATCTAAGAAAAATAAAAGCAACACCTTATGTATATACATGTGATAAAAATCAAACATTTTATTACTATTTATTCTACATTTTGATATATCACTTAAAAGGTTTTTTGCTCACAATAATTTTTGATCACTAAATATATTTGTTCATTGTAAAAAGAAGATGCCTGTTGTATTTACATAAAAATGATAAGAACTTTATGTTTTTATATAATAGCAATATATATATGTTTAATCTATAATACAAAGCAGAACGATGTCTGTCTGTCCGTCTGTCCGTCTGTCTGTCCCTTAAGATCTCGGTAACCACTGAAACGATCGGATTCTACTCTTCAGGGTATAAGCCTATTGGTCCTGTGGTGGTTTTAGGCTAAAAATCCCCCCCATTTTTTTTTTTTTTTAGATTTCCTTGGTCCTTTTAAGAATTTCGCCAAATTTTTTTTTGATCCCCTCTTGGGCACAGCTCCTAGAGGCTAGGGGCGAAGCCGCTAGTGTACATATATAATGAAAATACGCAATGTAAACAAACACTCGTTATCAAAACATTAATAATTTTGATGCCAGTAAACTAATTAATATTATCAGTTTAAGTTTAAAGTAGCATAATTAAAGATAAAACATTAACAAATAAACTAGATAAGTCCAAAAGTCATACAATTGTTATGTTTTTTTGTTATTGACGGATTTAAAACTTAATACCTTTATAAAAAGCTATCCCACAGAATTAAACTTATAGTAATATATTGGTAATACCTGCAAAAATATATCTCAATGTTACTTTTCCATTTGATATGTTAGTTATTAATGCACAAAGTTGTTCTTTTGAATGAGAATAGTTATTTATCGCATCGTATTATAAACAGAGGATAATATGGCTTAGATCCTGTTCTAATCTAGCGGATATAAATCGGTTACGAATCCATATTAGAAAAAATTTACCTGTTGTGGATTTCCTTGATTTAGATCCTGGTCTTGCGAGTGCAACAAGTTTTCGTATGACTTTGTCTTGCTTGAAGCACTCGACATTGAAACATTAGAATCTAGGTCTCCCATCAGATACTCGGAGACACGGGAACTGAAAGCCAAGGCAAGACCGTCCAGAGCCTCGTAAAAGACCTTGGGCTCGACCCCCTGGTAGTGGTGGGCATCACTGTTACTACTCCCACTACCACCCGCCACATCATCACCCGCCGCCGCCGCCCCAGAGGACGACGGCTGGTTTAACGATTTAACCGTTTCTATAAGGTAACTAGCAGCCGACACAAGGTCGTTGGATTGAATTGCTGGATATTTTTCCAAGATATGTCGTAAAATCTTTAATACATCACTTAGGCGTTCGTGGGAGGTTGCACGAATAGTTTCCACGGAGTCACCTTCTTTCTGGTAGACTTTCCGCAGGCGCGACAACACGTCCTTAAAGCTCCTAACATCCTGTGTGAGCGCAATAATATCCTCCTGCTCAACAACATGGCTCTCGGTGCTGCCCTCGGAGCTTATGCTGGCCAGCGACAGCGACCGACTGTTAACATTGGCGAATATCGCCATTCTTTGATTTGGCACTGTTGCGGTGCTGTTAGCTGCTGCTGCTCCCGTAGAGGCGGCCGAGACACTCGCAGCTGCCGCCTGATCTGCGGGGGTTTCGCCTACAGGCGATTGACCACTGGCCATTTAGGTGCAGAGGGGCAAGTCGTAATCGCCTGTGATTGTGTCACCTGCCCTTAACAGGAACAAATTCATTTTGTTTGTGTCTGAAAAAGTTATATGGAAAAGTTAACAGATTTTTTTGCTCATTTTACAGAAAACTAAGCCACAGAACCAATAAGAACATTTCACATTCTAATTTTCACTGAAAAAAAAGTAAAAAGATTATTTCACATGAGAAAGAGTTCTCCTGTTGAATGATAGAGAAATTATCTATGTACACAAGAATAAAAACACACAAATACACACACACACACTTAGACCCACCCTCAGATGAAAGTATTAGAGTCCTCTGTTTTCACTCTCTGTCCCTACAGAGACAATTTTATAGAGGAAAGAGAGAGAGAAAATGATTGGTCTATGTATTTGGGAAGAGAGTTGGGGGCGGTACGTAGTAAGGAGAGAGAGTTTTGTCTTGCGCGCATGCGCTTATCAAGGTGTCCCCGAGAAATTTGATATTAAAACTTGATTTTAACCTGTTAACCACTTGTTCTAAAGCTCATACGCCTTATATGACTAACACAACCAATAAAAATAAATATTTTCTAAAATAATTTAAAATCTAAAATAAATATATTATAAAATTAAAGCTTTCATTTTAATAAATATGATTTCAGCGATTTTTAAAAGGATTTCTTTTAGTTTAAGCGTATAAGAAAGTCCTCTATAATTTTGTCAGCAAATTTTCTAATATATTGTTGCTTCTGACGTAGTCGAATATCCCCCCCCCCCCCCCCCCCCCAATGAACCAAATTCTGTATAAAAATATTGTCCTCGACGTAGAGAAGAGGATACTTTATTAAGATTGAATAAAATAGATCACACCATATCCTCCTTCCTTCTCATATTAACATTATATTCACACAATCTAATACTCTCATCATTATATCATACATACATGCATTTTATATACTTCAAGGACTAAATACATGGGACAAATTTTAAAATACATGTTAGGGGGTAAAATTTTATTACAGTAAAAAAATGTATGACCAATATTTCTTCACATTTTACAGCATTGGAGGTATGGCAAGGTTGTTGGTCAATCGCCATGTCCACTAAGAATCTCGGTAACAGCTTGGCAAGTCGATGTTTCCTTTTCAAAGAATCTTTATGGTCCTTGAGTGTTAAAAGTACCTTCTCCTAATCAAAATTAGAAATACTCACACAATATAATTAATTCCCAAGTTTCATTATGGTTGATAACCTAGCTTTCGGTTAAAGTTCCTAAGGGCACAGCCAAGGGCACAGCCGCTAGTAAATAAATTTTAAAAAGCACAAAAAAAATCTTGATCTAATTAAAATATTTCAATGAAATTACTTTTATAACCCAGATTACAAAATCTTATTACACTACAGAATAAAACTTAATAACCCTATACATAAAAAAAATCATCAATGAAAGAATTAATCAGAATTGAAATGCAAATAATCTTTTTACTATTTGTGGAAACAAAGAAATTTTGCGTATTTTAATTGAGAACAATGACATTGATAAGGATATAGTTCTTATTATTAGAATTATAAGACAAGCTACGCATTGTTGCAAGGTCAAAGTATCATACATCAAGAATTATATCAATAAGAAAAATCGGATCATGTTAAGAAGACGAAATTTAGTATTATAAAGAAATAATAGTTATTTCTCGCATCGTATTATAAACGGCTTTCCGCGGATATAGATGTACAATTATAAGATTAAAACTAGTTTTTTTAAGCCCCGAGGTGCCAAAGGCACCGGCTAAAAAACTGGTTTTTATCTTTTGATTGTACATTTTTATATTCGTAGAAAGCTGGATATAATACGATGCTAGACATAGTTTTTTCGTATGGATGAGATCCGGTTCCTATCCACCGGATTCGAATGAATACGAGAAATGATTTTCAAGGATCTTAAGGGATAACACAATGAACGACAAATTGACGTACAACCCAAATTGCGATAACAAATTTATCTATTCCAAAGATAATATTATTGGTGGAAAAATTAGAACACTGATTCCAATGTACCCTTACTCGTAAGTATTGCATATTTACTATATGCTTAGGATTTGTCCGTCCGTATGTATGAATATATTCTAATACACTATGTTAAAAACATTGTGGGGTATTATTGTACACTGTACAGGTTATCATATTCGACTCCCCCCTCCTCAAGTGCCTCTAGAGGCCTTTAGGGGCGTAGCCGCTAGTCCTTATAATAAAGTAAATTATCTCTGTCTGTTTGTTCCGAAGGATCTCACTAACCACTAAACCGATATGGTTCTTCGTTACAGTGTAGCTTCTCATAGGCCATGGAAAGGTTTATAGTTATTTTGGGGTAGGGTATCACCACCCTCCCAAGATAAATCATAAAAAATTATAACTAAAACTATTTTTTTGGTTAACAGTTAATCTTAACATAAATTGAAAAAAAAACACATTTTACGTGCCCCTATAAGGGGCGTAGCCGCTAGTATTCAAAAACAAAAGCGATGGCGGGTTTGTAGCAATGCTGAAATCTACTTTATAATTTTTACATTTGACAACAACATGCATGAAAAATGACATAAGATATGAATAGCAACAAATGTATTGGCCTTGAAATTTTAACAAAGCATTTTTTTTACAATATAGAATTATTTTTTCATATTATCAAATAAATAAACGGTTTACATAGGAATATCTAAGGTAAGAAAAAAATATTAAGTTCAACAGTTGAGTAAACGTAAAATATGTATTTATTATTGATTGAAACATTTGCTTAAATCCTGCACTAAAAAAAATTTGGCACTTTTTCTCTTGAAAAATAAAACACACATCTTTACAATAAATAATAGATTGTTAGGAAATCTTTTTAAAAATGACGATAGTTAAGCCATAGATGGCATTAAACCTGTACCAATTATCATAAAATAAAATATTAATTCAAGCTACTCTATCTTGGTAGATAATTGAATATAAAAATTATGAAATCAAGAACGTTGCTTTTCATAGGGTGCAATGTTCCAATTTAATTTGAACCTCAAAGATTTTAACAAGGAACAATTAGGAGTTTAGTTTCAATGTTTAATAATTAAAGAAAATGTAAATATTTTCCATTTTGACCGTTTCATTTAATATTTAATCCACAATTTATTAAAAAATGTGTGTTAAGGTGATCTAAATTTTGGGTTTGGTTAATACTCAAGCTGTGAATTATAAAATCTTTTATCTCAATTAAAAATTATGATTGATGGTTAAAGGCAATATTTTTGGTTTTTAAAAGTCTTGGAAAAGAATTTAAAACATTACTAAAATTATAGATATACTTATAATTTTTACTCTGAAGATAAAATCCGTTTATTCAATGTCTTTCACCAAATACAGCAACGGTAATAAAAAAGAATAACAAGAGACTCAACAACATAGATATAATCATATAATATGTATTAGTATTATTTATTAAATTAAGTGTGTTAAAAAAAGCAAAGCTGTTTATTTGTGAACTGTTTTTTTTTAATAAGTAATTCAGATTTTTATCAGATTTTAATTTGTAACGTATAAGCATTGCGGGTAAATTTACATAAAAATAAAGAATACATGAAAACAAAAAGTAAACTTTATAGTGCTATCTGTGCTTAGTTAAGGGAATATTTTAAAATGCGGGAGGGGGGGGGGCGTACCACTTTCAGAAACCCCACAAACAGCCATGCCGAGTGACAGGACTGGAACTCTAGTTTCAAAACTTACAATGTCACCTACCTATCTGTGATTTAAGGTTTTTTTTAATGCAACCATCTCGTAATCAATGTATAAATGGCACTTAGAATTCGAATTTCGATCTGAAATTTTGCATGAGTAATCCTTGATAGGTCTATTTTCCTTAAATCGAACAAAAAGTTGAAAAAGTAACGACTCAGCCATTTATCCGTTTTTTTTGCTATTTTTAGGGCAAATCTGTCATAAATAACGTAGGAATCAACTTTTTAAAACATATTTTTGCTTTAAATCATGTGATAAGATACAAAAAAAAACATTTCTAGATTTCTAGTACCAGCAACTACCGGCTAGAACCGTTTGAAAACGTTTTGGAGTAGCAAAGAGTATTATGTGGAGATAGGTTTCGTGATGATTTTACTTGAAAATAGCCCAAAAAATGGCTAAACGGCTGAGCCGCCAGCCGTTAGCCGTTACTTTTCCAACTTTTTGTTCGATTTAGGGAAAATAGACCTACCAAGGATTACTCATGCAAAATTTCAGATAGAAATTCGAATTCTAAGTGCCATTTATACATTGATTACGAGATGGTTGCATTAACCCCCCCCCCCCCACCTTATAGAAAATTATTCAGTTCAAAGAAATAAAACAAAAGAAAGCAAAAAAATGTGTCTTTGAAAACTTATGAAATTGTTAAGCAAATACTTAATGATGAATTAAATATTATTGGAGAAACTACATATAAATGAATTAAATATCCCTTAACTAAAAATTAAAATATTAAAAGTTTACTTTACAAAGACTAGGTTAAGTATCATTAATTAATCAGAATACTTTTACAACAAATAAAAAAATTACAAAAATTAAATATATAAAAAAAATCACTTCTATGAGTAATTTTCAAACCGTGACTTTAAAAACATCACCAGAAAATTATAGTTCTGAGGACAATCCTTTAAAACAAACTTGAAAAATCGGCTACCGGTTAACCGTAAAAATAATTTTTGTTTCTTTCGTTGATTTTTTCCCGGTTATTTTTAAGAATTGGCCTTAGATGTTATTGTTATTTTAAAATACTAAATGTTTTGGGTGAAACAAAATAAAATAAGCACTCTAGCATACAGCGTGAAAAAGTTGGATCTGGTACAAGTAGTTCGCGGTAACAAGGGATTAATACTCACCACTCACTAAACAATAAACAAAAAATTGTCATGAAGCCAGCGACAATACCGCAGAACGCCTGGTTTGTGAAAAAGCACATTAAATACCATTTTTTCGCGAATTATTAAACGCTGCTAGACATGACGTAATTTTCAGTCTATTTTAGGTTATTTGTAGGCATGATACAATCAGTTTCAACAATGGGCGAACATAACATGTAGATTCAGCCTTTAGGCAGCTAGCATTTCATTTGGGAAAAGGTTCGGGTCTAGGAATAATTACCGTGAATTGTAACAGATCCAAGTAGTAAATTAGAATTATTAAAAGTATTTAACTTACAGATTTGCAGAAGTAAATCATGTATATATAAACATTAGAATAAAATTGTGACTCGGTTTTTAACTGTTTTCTCTTAAAAACAAAATAATATCTACATTAACTTTCGTTTAGATATGTTTTGTTTTGTGTGCGGTGAAAAAGAGCTTTTTTGTATTTTTATTTGTGTGGTCTATTATCTTAGAAAATCTATCGCATATAAATTGGGAATCTGTTTTATACCAGAAGGAAAGATTAAGTTCAAGGTACAAAACTATGGTTTGGATGTATTATGGTTTCAATTAGGAAAATATGTAGGAAACAAAATCAGCGGTAAATTGGGAATTAAGCGGTACTTGAGTCTTCCAACTCGCTTAAGAGAATTTTAAGTTTTTAACAGTATAATTTATAGCTTTTTGCACCGTACACAATACAATGGAACTAAAAGTCCACATTCCTTAATAAAATTATAATTTTTTGTTTTCTCACAAGCTTGATATCGTAATATTGCTATATTGTCTCCAATGTTAAGTTTATATTACTTATTGTATTATGTTATCTAAATATATTAATAAAATTACAAAGATTTTCAGATTGATGAAATTAAACGATTAAAATGTGCAGTGCCTAATTAAGAATATATATTGTAGTGAATGTGCTGTAAAAATTAAACTTATTTAATCATTTGCCTTGATAAATATATTTTAAAGGAAAAAAAATAAAAAAACTCGATACTAAGACTCCACCATGAATATGACTATGATTATAAGATCTATATAATAATGATTATGTTAATGATTTTAGAAAAAAAATATCATTCTATGCTTATTATTATTATAGATTAAATTTGAGATGTAATGAGAGAGGAAGTTATTATTATTAATAGAACCCCACTATTTCCTAATGCCCATTGGCAAATAAAATCTTTGGCAAGATAAACAAAATTATAAGCCCTTTATATTAGAATTCCCTTTCATCTTTTAAATATTAACAAACCTTATACAATATACATTGTTTATAACATAGAAATTTTTAATATCTTATTGGGAATGATTTTCGTTTTTAAACACTTACACGAATACAAAGGTACAGTTTTTATTATACATGAGACTTGCTGACAAAATCTCCTCTCTCGCTCTCTCTCCAACGACTACTATATACTCGACAACGGCTACGTCCGTGCGATGACCTTTTACGCTTGCTTAAAATATATAACACAGTTAGATGTAATGCCGGGTCCGACGACATATCACATTTCAAAATTGGCTTTTTTGTTAGGCGTTCTCATTGTCAGCATCCATGGGGGAGGGTGGCGGGTTCTCCTGCTGGTGTCTGTTCATCTGTACAGCAACACTATTGGGGGATACAGCACCAGTGGCAGCAGGATTGTTCGGCGACAAAGCTTGCGGTTGGGAATTGTTGCTGTTAGCCGACAGATTAGATGGTCCACTGACCGACGGAATCGCAGCTGAAACAGGACCGGGACTTGTTGATATTGATATCGGGGCACCAGGCTTGATAAACTTGTCCGTTCTTGGCAGGCCAGGCCGTAGCTCATCAGGGTATGGGCGGGGAGGTAGAGCACGCGCCACCCCACCAATTGGAGCAAATCCTGTCTGCGCAGATGACGGCAAGCCTGTTGGAAAACGAGCAAGCGCGGCTGGCGGTACAAACGAGTCACCCTGCTGTTGGCAGCCAGGTCCACCAGATTCGCGACGTTCGCCATAATTAAGGCCTGGCGACAGCGGCCTGGAAAGAGTAGGTGACGGTGAGGGAGCTGGAGGTTGAGTGGGATAGGGACTAGGTATTGGGCTCGACAGTGTTCTGCTCCTGTGATGTACAGCTGACAGAGGATGGCCGCCAGCGGCCCCGCCACACAACATCATCTCATTCACGGCTCTCTCTTCCTCCATCTCAAGACTTGACTCAGACTCGGATAAGTGTCTGCACAACGCTTCGCGGCGCTCCATCTCAAGCTGAAGCTTGCGTTGCAACCGCAAGTTTTCCTCTCGAATGTGCTTCTCCTCTTTGGAAAATTCCAGCATCTTTTTGTGATTGTTTTCCTCGGCGCATGACAGCTGTTGCTTCAACCGCACCACCTCCTGTCTCAGCTGATGGATGTTGTTGGCGAGGGTGGCCGCGGTATCGCCGTTCTTGTTATTATGAACATCTCTGGGCGAGGGTGGCTCTGATATTGGCTCATCCAACTTTATCTGTAGGTTACGCTTCTCAGATTCTAGCTTATCCATTCTTTTCCACAGCTTGTTTACCAAAGCTAAACAAAGAAAAAAACATTATTCAAAGTACACTCTTATGTAAATGTAATAACTTAAATATTAAATATAATATAAAAAAGCACTTTATATGAAAATCAACATTTTTTTAATGTTTAACTTATTAAACGTAACAGGCATTCTTTGAAATAAGTTATTTAATGATTTATTTATTGATTTTTTAAAAATTGATTTGTTTATTTAAAAACAAGAGGAAAACATATAATATTATGCAAATCTTATCGGTTTAATCATTAGATATACAAACATTTAATATCTTTATAAGGCTGAATCTCATCCCTATTCATTTTAGCATTAACACAATTATTATCTATTCAATTCATTATTTCAAATGATCATCTAGAGAATCAAAGGGCATAATCCGTTTGTAATACTCTAACACCCACTCGTGGATATTATGTTAAGTAACATCCAACAGACAACCAACCCTTTGATTGCACGACCTTTGTCTGAGAAATCCTAACTGTGCATAGTAATGAGTTGCGCCTGTTTATTGGCCAAAACATTCCCCACTACTCTAACTATTTATGTCGCGAACCTGACATAGGTGCAGTAAGAACCCTTTTTAACGTCTTTAGTTATAACGCGATGACGGGCCTAAATTTGAACCTAGCACCTCCCCGACAAAGAGCAGATGCGTTTGGTGTTGAGCCACGATCGCGGGTTAAGCGTCAACATAACAACAAAATTACATTTCGTGAAAATAATACTGTACCTTCTTGTTCCTGTTCTAGAGTGTTCTCAAGTTGCACCTTTTCTCTTCTCAGTTGATCCAGAGTGTTTTGTTTGGTGGAGGTTTCTGTCTCCAACTTCTCTATCTTGCGCATCAACTTGTTGACGAGGCACTCTTGCTCTTGCTCCAGTGTGTGCTCCAGCTGAACTTTTTCCTAAAACAAAATTAGTTTCTATGAATGGATTTGGATATATTATTAATCGGATCTTATCTTACACCAGATTTTCATTTTCTCTAATTTACTGAAAAACGCAGCGGGTTAAATAACGATTTCCCTTCTTTCACTTCCATCGCCCCATCCCCTGTTACTGAATGAAAGAACTGACCAATTTATGACAGGAGAAATAGCAAACTAAATTGACGACAATTTTATCCACGTATATTCTACATCCATTTTCGTATGAAAACTTTTGTCTTAATAGGACAAAAAGGTAGGTAAATAAATATAAGTGTAACAACCACCAAAGATCGACTAGAAATAAAATACTAGGTATATTTTTTAGCTACCAAAAATCAGAAAAATAAAGGTAAGCAAACTTCAATTAGATATTTCTAATATTTCACAAGAATTGAAAACAAGAAATATCTATAATTAAGTTGTATTCCCATATAAAAATAAACATAATACAGAAATTAGTGCAGTCTTTAAATATAGTTACATGGGTCTTTTATCTGTTTTTTTTGTAACTTAAATCTCCCAATGAAAAAGAATTGAGCGTTCGAGCTTGCTAAACTAGTTACTTGAAGTATCCTTTTGGCTAAACTAAAAAATATATGCTGGTTTACTAAACATCAATGCAATTTATCATAAGAGATAAGATTTAACCACATTGACTAGAACTAAACAACTGACCCACCTGTCTTAGTTGGTTCAACTTGCGAGATAAATCATTAGTGAGCATTTCCTCCTCCTGTTCATAGTTGAGGGCCAGGCTCTCCTTCTCCTTCTTCAGCGCCTGGATCTTCTTTAATAGTGTGTTGGATATGAACTCTTCCTCCTGCTCTGCCTTGGCCTGGATATGGACAGAGGCCTGGCGTAAAGCCTTGTTCTCTTCCTGTAAAATAAAAAGGTCTTAATACTTTTATATAAAGTAGAAAGTTTATTTTATCTGAAGCTTAGGATTTAATTTACTACTGAATAGATTGTGTTAAGTTATTTTTTTTTCGGATATCCTAACTGCTAAACCATAATTATCATATTCTACAAAAATATGTTTCGCTTAAAGCAACTATCCCTTTTCGAAACATGTGGTGGTTTCTTAAGTTCTGACATTTTAGGGGTGTAATTTAGTTAGTTAATGGGGTTAAAGGACGGAAAACCCAATTCATTAAGCACATCGGTATACTTTCCTTTTCTTATTTCGTCACCTAACTAAAAATTTCATATTACCTGTAAGGATTTAACCCTTAGTTTGTAGGCCTCCAGCTCTACAGTCAAAACTTTATTCTGCTGTTGCAAGGACTCGATCCGCTTCTGCATCTGATCCCTGGTCAGAGGACTGGGGGGCTGAAAGGCCATCCCGTCGATGCTGCCGGTGTCGCTCTCGCTGGCAGAATCTGCCATCCTTGCCCCAGCTTTCCCTGTCTTAGGAACAAATTAATCTGCAATAAATTTCAACATTTCATATCATTATTTATGAATATGTATACGATAAATATACAATTGTAGTTTTTAAATAGTTTAGATATTATGTAAAACAATTCATTATTTTACGAGTAATATTGACAATAAATTTTTAATGGTTCATTTAATCAAACAAGACTAAAGGTGCAAAAGGAAGGGGCATTTTTCGTCAAGCTAAAACATACTAAAATTTTATTAGGGGTTGGGGGTGAGGTTTTCTCAATAGGGGGTGATTATTTACCATTACTGGTGGAAATAGAATGGCGAACGATGGACGCAGAAACTATTTTCTCCTCCCTCCACACTTAAACTTTTAACTTTTTATTATATGAGTAGGGAATTTTTGCTTTTGTGAAAAATGCCCCTCCCCTTTCCTCTTTCTATCCTATAGTCAAGAAAAACTAATTTTGTAAATGGAAATTCATGCTTTTTCAAAAATTTCATTGCGAGCTTAACTCTGAATATAAATTTAACAAAATAAAGGCACATTCATTTCATAATTTACAATTCACAAAATTTAAATAAATGTAAATATTAGAAGACTAGAAGATTACAATTTTTTAGGTCAAAGTTTTTACTTTTATATTTCAACGATTTAAAGTTATTCATCGGTTATATCTTATGTAAATCGATTTTAACTCAAATTAGGTACTAAAACAGAACAAAAAAAAGAAGAATTCATTGAAATCATTTGTTTTTACATTTAGAGAACTTAGCATATTTGGTCGACAGAAACAAAGAAGTGTATCTCAAAGATTTGAAGAAAAAAACAAGTTAAGGATCAATCCCAACACTTAATGAAAAAAAGAAAACATACAATTGAAAGAAAAGCGACAAATTTAATAATAATAACGGAAAAAGAACTGTCGGTTATATCTAGTTTTACCAGTAATATGTAAACGGCTTTCATCATTATTTACTTTAAGTCGACAGGCTAGTTTTTAATGACTTTTTGACACAATAAAGTATGTCTTTAATTCTGTAAATGATAACGAAATTTTCAATTTTTACAATCCAGTATAAAAATATTTGATTCAAATGAAAGATGTAAGAAGTAACAAACCACACACGATAATACAAGCTTACTTGTACCAGGCTTACAAAACTATGATAAAATTCTTAAAATTCCTGTCACCCAATTTAATCACCATGTTAACAAACAAAAACATAAATCTACTAATGTTGGACATGAAGTTTAAGAGGAAGTTGTGCTGTCGCTTGCAACAATGCTGCCGTCTCGGCCTCCAGGCTATCACAGAAAATTGTTATCCCACTTACAAACAATGCTGGTATTCGAACATGACTTGTTAATGCTGCATGATCCGTCACCGTAGGCTCTGCTTGGTCATCATTAGTTACCACGGTATTTTCACGCAAAAGGTTGACAATTTGACCAAGCACATTCAGGTCTTGCCATCTTTTGCTAAAGCCCCGCCGTTCCGACAAAATATGCCTGAGATCTGTGCTGGATGAGAATCGTTGTATTATTTCTTCACGACGAATTAACAATTCAGATGGTGAGTCTAATTGTGGAATAACACTCGAGTCTGGCAATACTTCCAGAGGGTTGGTTAGAAAAATATCACGACCAGACACTCCCCAAACCATTCTATTTACCCATGCGTCAGCTGTGGACAGTCCGGAAATTGTATCACCTTTTTGCATGTTTAATGTGGCTACTGGGACACAGCCACGGCTAATCCAATCAGCCAACCACTCGTTTAGGTTAACAAGCCGATTGTGCATTGGGAAAAATCTTGCAACTATCCTTTCGCCACAAAAGTGTTTTATTTCTGATATAAAATCAACATGATTGAAACCAGCTTCTGAACATGATAACAAATATTGACACAAATCACCTTTATCCTGTTTTAACCTCACTTTCACCGACTTCATAAGTTCATGTTCACTTATATTTATATTTAAAGCCGTTAATGCGTTGCAGATGGCTGCGAAACTGCTGCCATGATTACTTGAGCCTTGCTGATGAATGTGTTTTCTGCAGGCGTCCTTGTGCGACCATATCATCGCCCTGGGGGCATCACAAGAATTATTTACATCACTAACTTTAAGTCTGGACACAGCTTCATGTATGTCAACTGTGCCTCGTCCAAACAACAGTGCTTCTCGCAACAATAATCTGTTGCCGCACAAAAGCACGTTCTCGTCCGAACTGGTAGTTTCCGACACTTGGCAAGATATTGAATTGTTTAGAGATTTTGATCTTGGCATAGTAATAACAGGCGAATCTGTGACTGGACTTACTAAAGGAACTGACCTTGCCGTCTTGCTTGGTTGGTTGTCTGTTCTAACCTCCTGTAAGCTTACAGGATTCTGAATTTCATGATTCTGTCTTTCACTATCGTCAGTACTTACCCGTTCAGCGGTATCCTCTTGCATAACTAGTAGCGGGTTTTGCTCATAGACAAGAAGTGGCCGGGGGGATATATCAGCAACAGGCAAAATAGGCTGCAAATTCAATTCTGGCGATATTGACATAGCCCCATCATGAAAACTTGATTCACTATGTTGCCGTGAATCTGATCTTCGTGGTGATAGAATCAAGGAATCGTGTGGTAATTGTGGCGCCACTGGTGGGGGGAAGGTAACTCGCTCTGCTAAAAAAGCTGGAGGCGGTGTGTCTGGCGATAAAAGCTCTGATGTAGAATTTTGAGCTATGTCCTCGTCATCCCTGCCTTGCCCGCTGTCCTCACTGCTAAGATCACTCTTGTCAGAGCCAGGATCAAAGTCTAGCTCCAGAAAGTCTGGTTCATCTGGAGAACTTGGCCTGTTATGGCCAGAAAGAAGTTGGTCTTGTAGAAGCGCAGCGACTCCCGTTGAAAGATTTGACTGGCCGGCTCCTGACACACCTAAAATATATATTTTTTAAATTATAAATCTATAATACAAAGTAGCTTGATGTCTGTCCGTCTGTCTGTCCCTTAAGATCTCGGTAACCACTGAACCGATTGGATTCTACTCTTCAGGGTATATTTCTATTGGTCCTGTGGTGGTTTTAAGCTATTTTCTTGGGGGGTGGGACACCCCCAACCCCCCCAAAAACAAAAAAATCCCCCCCCCATTTTTTTTTTTTTTTTTTTGCTGAAGATTTCTTTTAGGTTTTGTAGAAGATTTCCTAGGTTCTTTAGGTTTTGCAGAAGATTTCCTAGGTTCTTTAGGTTTTGCAGAAGATTTCCTAGGTTCTTTAGGTTTTGTAGAAGATTTCCTAGGTTCTTTAGGTTTTGTAGAAGATTTCCTTGGTCCTTTAACGAATTTCGCCTTAATTTTTTTAATCACCTCTTGGGGCAAAGCCCCTAGAGGCTAGGGGCGAAGCCGCTAGTAAATGATAAAGCTGTAATTCTAGATACAATGTTGATTAAATGTAATAACAAACATTTTAACTAATCAAACACGTGGCTAGTCATTTTGTATTTTAAAACTAGAAAGTGGCGATCAAAAGTATTTTTGTTTCCTAAAGATTATATCTTAGGAATTAAAAACAACATTTAACATTTTTTTGCTGATTATTATACGTTAAACAAATAAAATTTCCACATTTGATTAATGGTAAGAGACTTCTCCTTGCGATTAAATAGTAAACAAAAAAGGTTTTTTTTTTAATGCAACCATCTCGTAATCAATGTATAAATGGCACTTAGAATTCGAATTTTGATCTGAAATTATGCATGAGTAATCCTTGGTAAGTCTATTTTCCCTAAATCGAACAAAAAGTTGAAAAAGTAATGGCTAACGGCTCAGCCGTTTAGCCGTTTTTTGGCTATTTTTAGGGCAAATCTGTCATAAATTACGTAGCAATCAACTTTTTGAATCATATTTTTGCTTTAAATCATGTGAAATGATACAAAAAAAAAACAATTATTAGATTTCTAGTACCAGCAACTACCGGCTAGAACCGTTTGAAAACGTTTTGGAGTGGAAAAGAACAATATGTGGAGAGAGGTTTCGTGATGGATTTCTCTTGAAAATACCCAAAAAAAATGGCTACACAGCTGAGTCGCAAGCCGTTAGCCGCTACTTTTCCAACTTTTTGTTCGATTTAGGGAAAATAGACCTTCCAAGGATTATTCATGAAAAATTTCAGATAAAAATTCGAATTCTAAGTGCCATTTATACATTGATTACGAGATGGTTGCATTAAAAAAAAAACATTATTTTACCTGGAATCGATTCACCGTCACTACCACTGTCAAGACGGAAGAAACTATTTGGAAGATCAGCAGACAGATATGCTGTTCCACCTCTGTAGGTGTATATGTAACAATCATCTTCCAACACGTCAAGATTATCCAAATCAGATGGATCTTCTGTCCTATAGTCACTAAGAGATAAGGTGGAATTTGAGGCACATGTTGTCACACTTTTGCCGTCCAACGGAATGCCGTTATCATGCAACGGTGGAACCCTGTCCGTAACACGACCATAAAAGTTAAGATCAGTATCGGAATTGTCCATAATGTTATGATTTTCTGTCCAATCCTCATAGGAATTACGTTCCCCTGTAGAGTTGGCATGTTTGTATTTGTCCAAAGAACCAGGAATCATAAAAACACTATCACTTGAATTAGTCCTGTGAACTCTACGACGCCGTCGATTAGACGACTTGGGGCTTTTCGCAGTTGTTTGACGATTCTGGCTCTCCTCCCACTCTCGACATCGCTGCTGACGCGTCCTAACGCCAGCACTGCGAGGTGTCACGGTAGCTGCTGTGCGAGTTTTAGGCCGGGCTCCTCCAAAAGCCTCATGTTGTTGAGATAATGATCCATTGTCTAGTTGGTGTGAAGGACTTGGCTCCTCATGACGCTGTCCATTGTGTTGACCAATGTCCGAATCAGGGTCGGAGTTAGCCATATCTAAAATAAGAATATCCATCTTTAATCAGTAATAATAATTAAAGACATTTAGATAAACTTAAATTCAAGAAATAAATGTTATAAACATAAACAAAATAAACATTTTACCGAAAGAGTCCGTAATTTACAATAAATCTAACTCAAAATCTAATATTTTACTGATCCAGCCTAAATTGTAACAATAATAGCAACATTGCACATATATGAGTATCCTTTTCCCTCTCGATTTAAAATTCATGTCATTAATTACGTCTTTTCAAAGTTCTGTAAGTCACAAAAACTTTATTCGTAAAACAAACATATCTACTGCAACAAAAATTTAGTAAATACAATCAAAATAATCGAAAACACGCGAAATTGTCTAAATAAATTATACTTAAAATCAATTAGAATTTTTCAAAATAAAAAGTGAAATTATTTGCAATTTACTACTTGGCCAACTGAAGGCGTGTGAATGCCGCGTTTTCTCGCATCCTATTAATTGGACAAAACTTTCGGTGATATTTATTCTCCCATGACGCATATAAAAATACCCTCTATATTCGACCAAAGTTACAAAAATATTTGTATTTCTTAATATTAAACTTAAGCAAATTAAATTAACGATGTGAAAAATGATATTATAATTAACAATTCTTACTTAGAATTATGGACATTATTAATAAGATATAATATTTTTACCAAATAAAAATACAATTTTCTATTTTAACACTTATATAGCTAAAATTTCTCCTGTTACAGTTTCCTTTTAAAAAGATGAAAACTTTGCTACGTATAATACTACATTTCGCCCACAATCTTCCAAGTTGAAAGTTTTTTTTGTTAGTCCGTTAAGATCTCGTTAACTAACTTAAGAAATATTTCAATTTATGGAAACTTCACATATTGATCCTTGGGATATGGTTGCAGGTTATTTTCAATTTTGGTAAATGATGATTTTAAGCTATTTATCTGTTCCTTCCCTTCCAATTCGAATACAGATACCATAGTTGCTAGGAGTACAGCCAATACTTATCATAAATGAAACTTCATTACAAAAAAGGAATGACAACATCCAATAGGAGCAAAGCTTAGGTATAAACTTGATTTACAAAAATTACAAGAGTAAATACCCATAATGGATATAGGATATCATGGATATATTGACAGGGGAAAAATTATCGTCAATTGCTAATATGTTCCCCTAAAAATTGTCAGTTTGTTTATCCAGTAGGAGCCGGGTTAAAGGAGGGAATGGGTTGATCGTTATTTAAGCCAGCTGCAATCGCTTCTTTATCAGAGTACATGGAAATCTGGTGCAACATCTAAGTAACAATATAACGAGTATCCACATTGATTCACAGATTAATCACAACAAAATTTGTATATGATGTATGTAAATTGCTACAGGGAAATCTTCCTAAAGCACTCAGCTGTCTATTTTAGCGGATTTACAAATAATCAATGTCTGACGAACGGACAGAGAGACAGTCAGACAAGGTGAGTTATAAAGTAGCTTCGCTGCTAAAAAAAAATATCATGAAGACAGGGTTCTCAGCCATCGTAAAGTACAAAATCTGTCTGCAATTTAAAAGGTTTTTCAAAATAAGTCACTTTCGGTAATTGAATTATGGTATATTAGTTAGTATGATGTTAATGAGGAGGGGCTAGAGAGATATAAATGAAGCCAGAAATCATGGATTCTTGGATTTTAAGCCTGGTTTCAAAAAAGGCAGAAATATAAAATGTTTTAAATGGTCTACTAAGTTATAATGGAAACCTCATGAAAACTTTTTGCTGTGTGCCTAAAAAGCTCTGACAGGCAACTTAAATATCAACCATTAGATAAATATTATTACTTTCATAGTTTTATTTACTTTCGTAAACGGAATCTTTTAAATACAGTCTTCTATCTTTAATAGCAGCCGAATAAAGTTAGGAGACTGAATTCGCAATTTACATACACAATTATCTCTATTTATGCCTAGAAAACCTCATTTCTTTCTAAGAAATTTTGGATAAGTAATTGAGTAGATGCCAGCCAAGGGAATGACTGGACGAGGGGGTTTTAACACTATCTTGCAAATTCTGAGCTTCCCACGCCACTATACAGTATACATATAACTGTTGTTTACCCAACAAAATTAAGGGAGGGGGGGAGTTTTGACACATTTGCGTAAACCTGGTGTATAAGCTTTATATTTGGACTGAGAGGTTAGGTTACTAAAGAAAAAATCATTCTTATATGATGAATTTCCCCCAGATTTAAGTTTTTTGGATACCCCTTCAGGTTCCGGAGCTCCAGACCTCCAGGTGGCCTCTGTACAGGTTAAAATAAAAAATAATTTTTTTTAAAGAGTTAGAGGTCAACTCATAAAACAAAAAAGGCATCTTTTGTTCCATAAGCTGACCTCTAACTCTTAAAAAAACAATTTTTTAAATTTTTACCTGTCCAGAGACCACCTGGAGGCCTGGAGCTCCGGGACCTTTAGGCCTATCCAAAAATCTTAAAACTGGGGGAAATTCATCATATTGATTTTATCCTAAATAACCTATCCTCTCAGTTCAAACATATAGCCTATACACCAGGTTAACGCAAATGTGTCAAAACTCCCCCCCCCCCCCCCCCTATTTATGTCCTTACCTGTCTAGGATCCGGTCTAATGTGAGCAGAAGGGTTTCATCTGTTGGTAGACCCATTTTAGTTTTAGTCTGAAGAATGTTGATACTTTTGTTTAAAACAAACATAAAAAAGAAATAAACTAATAAGCAAAAAACACAACAGTTTCTTTATTTAAAACTAAATATGTTTCATTTATTTAGGCTTAGGATTTCTACTTTGAATTTTAGGCATTTATCACTTTAAGATAACCTGTTAAAAAGTGAAACGTAAGGCTGGCTAATATAATGATCTCCCCATCCACCCCTTTTACCCATCCCCTCCTAATGGATGAACGAACTGGCCAATAAACCCACCGCCTTTTATATTTTATATTATATATTCTATTTGTATTTCACTGCTATCTAGAATTTAATTTTAGTCAACTTGATATAAACAATGCATTTAATGTTAACAATTCGTAATATATTCATTTATGAACATTAAATTGTAAGTCTAAATAGATTAGTACATAAATTTGATGCAAAATTGCTTAAGAATACAGGATACTGTAAGCTAGGACAAACTTTCATTTTTAGGAATTAAAAAGCTAGGAGCTAACCGGGACAGACCTACTCTGATTTAGATAAGCTTTGTTTTCAAATTTCTATAATAAAACATGTGTGTTAGTTATTAGTTTTGAAAAGTTTCAAAATTCTGACCTAAGAAATGGAGTTAGCCGGTTGAAATAACGCGCAATTACGATCATGGCTACCAAAACTTTTTAATTAATTTGTAATAAATAATATAATATAATATTATTATTTAATGTCGCTAGATATCAACAAAAGATATTTTAACAAAATAAGTAACATAAAATAGTCGTTAAAGATTTCATGAAATGATAAAAACAAAAAGTATTAAGTATTTTTTTGGTAAATGTTTTTTTTATTATTTTAATTTTGGTCACCTTTATGCGTAACATGTCAGCTGATTGCGTAATAACATATGAGTCAGTCGACATATAACAACTATTGCGCGATAATTAAATGTAATTTCACCGTTCAATAGATAAAATTAATTTCATTTGGATATACAGTAGACATCAATTGCATAAAAATTAGGTTATAAGAAAAAAGGTATGCCATAGGTTCATAACCTTATTTTGGCCTTTTGAAAATACACATCAAATAGGGTATGCACGAGATTGTTGAGTTATATGACACTAAATAATTTTTATTTGAATGTTTTGTCCTCAATTTTTCTTATTCAATTTTATTGTTTGTCTATGAATATTTAATGTCTGTATATTATAATACTGTTATTATTATGTTTTGTTATGTGTGTCATCAATAAATATATAATCTAATCTACCTTCAAACGCCACCCTGTAGATTTGAAGGGGTATATTTACTTTTGAATAGATAGAAGATGAATCAAAATGGATGTGAGCCTATTGTAGTATATTCTACCCTAGATATTAATGTTGCAAGAAATGAAGAAATGTCTGAAGTCACAAATGATCGGTAATTGACCAAGCAACCGTTCTTATGACCCTTTACATCCTATTACATAGAGTAGTAAAGTTTTTTTTTGTCTTTAGCTTAAGATTTCGATAACTACTGTACAGATAAAGTTCTCCAGTTTAAAGAAGCTTTTCATAGGTCATGTGATGGTTTTAGGCTATTTCATTCTCTGATTTAAGTCTAGGGATGGTTTTTAAACATTTTTTTCTGACCCTCCTCTACCTCTCCAAATACAGGGCCCCTAGTTGCGTAGTCGCTAGTATAAGAATATAGTAGCAAATCTGCTCTATAAAAAATGTATGTCCCATAGTAAGTGCGTCTGTTATAAAAACTGACTGAATCTTCTCTTATTGATACGTAGAGGATTTAAAATGCACAATTTACACTGAAATATATTTTCACGAGTTGCTTCGACTCTAGCCCAGGGCGGGGGAGGTCAGAAAATGGCCTAAACCCCATTAAGACCTTTAAAACGATTTTTAAAGAGTACAACCAATTTAAACCATCATTGGTTTCTTAGACCTAATTAGTTTTAGATAAAAAAATACTACCTAATACTTTATAATATAGGATATTGTAGCGGCAAAATAATGGTTCCACTAAAACCATTTCTTCTTGAGAGTGAAAGTTTAAACACATTCTAAATGATTCAATTATTGATACGGTCTGAGGATTTAGTCACTGTTGAATAAAATAAACACCAGCTTAGTTTTATAATTTATTTCACAAAGGTACTTAATAACTTCTGGCACTTATCACTACTGTTTACAGTACATTAATAAAACTCAAGTTGTTCTAATAGAATTGATCATTTTCCTCTGAAATAATCAAAAAATAAAGTAAAGTATAATATCAAAAGAACAACCTTTACACAATAAAAAATGTTCTAAATAATAAACCAAAACACAAATTCTTAAAAATATGTAATAGCAACTCTGAAAAAATGCATTAAACATTTAAAATAAAAAAAAAACTTGATAATATAAAAGACTCACATAAATTTAATATTGTATGAAGCGAATAATTTTAAGTTTTACAACATTCCCGGCAACGGAAGAGCTTCATACAGATGTTGATCATATTACTTTGTGAACAGGACTTAAAGGAGTCCTCAAACAGTGTGGACAGTACAAACGATTTATGGCTGGTTTAAACACTAAACATAACAAAAGAGTTATTAGCATGTTACAATAAAATAGAATTGGATTGGAGTGATATAAAGCTATTCTGCAACATTGCCGCCAGCAAAAGAGCTCCTATCCAATTGCATAAAAAAAATGACAATAAAAAAAACATCTCAGATTTGTCAATAGAGGATAAAAAAACATCTTTATCCACAGTTCTGAGTTTAAACATAAAATAACAATAAAAAATTTGATTAAGTGCCAGACAGAATAAAAAATCACATAATAAAATCATGATAAAATGAAAATATAAAGACTTGTTATTAGATGATTGGTTTAATCAAAACATGTATGTTAAAGAGTTTCAGAAATCAGAAGGCTGGATGATCCCAGATAAAACACTGGTTTAAATAATCTCAGATTCCTAGGAGATTTGGTCTCCCCAGTTTAATAAAAGAAATTTGAAGACAACACAAAGATTCTTCATTAAGAACATAAATCTTACATATCTTAGAATAAAGATCTTGTCAGATTGTGACACTGAATTCTGGAGTAACACAAGACTTATTTGGAGATATTTCTTGCCAGAGAGTAGCATTCTTGAAAGATTCAGTAATATAGCCAACACAATAATGACTATCCAGGACAAAGTCAATTCATTAATCAAATAACTGAACTGAAATTGTACATGACTCATGCAATTGTTAGAGGGCAATTTGCTAGCATGAATGTCTTGCATTTTATTATTGCAATAATTAAGAACACTTTCAGTTTCATCACATTCAGATCTCTCAGGTAAAGTAGGAAAGAAGGTTTCCTCACTCCTGCACTCATTAAAAGTATTACTATCAATTCCCAATAATTGATATGGTGCATTTTTATACTGACTAACAGATTCAGCTAGGTAAATATTGAAATGATTTACATTACCATTTACTATCTTGTTTACCTTACTAAATGTATCATGAGGGCCACCATAGCAGTAGTAAGAGCCAAATATATCTTTAAATGGGCTCTTATAAACACCTATGCCAGAAGGAAGAGTAAATATCAATACTGGATCTAATTCTGTAGATTTGAGGCCAATTAATAGTCCAACCTTGGCTCCACCAATATACTTAGGAAGATTAACTTCATCTGAATAACCAAGGAAATTCACAGCCTCATTGTTAACTTCAGAAAGATCATACAATGGAAACTTGTTGGAAATTCTTTTCATTCCTTGAGCTTGGATCTCAAAGTATTCTCCAGTAGGTGTTGGACCAAGAATCATCTGATATGTTCCATAGTCAGACCAAACTTTACCACCAGAAACAACACTAATGGTACTAACTTCCTTATTAACAACTCTCATGCCAATTTCATGAGCAAGTTGTCCATCAACCAGGTGCTGATTGGCACCTCGATCAAATAAACATAACACCTTTTGATTGTTAATGTTTAAAATTTGCATGATATGCATGGATTCATTATTGCTTTCTCTTTTAACAGTTGAAGGAAAAAGCTTTGCTGCTGTTCCACTTGAGGTATCAAATACTGGTGGTGGAGTAGTGTAATCAGGTTCTTTTGCAATTGACTTCTGTGTAGATTTGTGTCTTGTACCAACTACAACTTGAAATTGACTTGCAAGATTAACAGGTGCTTTTAGCAATTTAGGAGAAAATCCAGGAACATACCTTCCTAAGGCTCTAAGAATGTCTATATTATTAGGTTTTGTATGATCTGGATCAAAACAGAAGAGAATCGAATAGCTGAATTTCTTACTTCTCAACACAGATAAATATTTGCACTCCTTGCAGATAAGTTCTTTGGGAATATATTCAAGGTTTCCACAAGACTTAGAGTTACACAATTCAGATGACTGCAGGCATACAAGGCAATGCTTCCATGGGAACCTTTTTCTTTCTTCAACTCGTTCCCTGGGACTCTTATAAAAGAAATCACAACAGTCCTTTAATTGATGATCATGGCCATCTAATACACAAGGAAATTCAAATTGAGATATTGGTTTGCTTTTAGGATTATCACTTGACTCTTCAGAACTGGGATAATCCCTATCCGAAGAGGTAGCTTGGTTGCTTGAAGAGTTGAGCAATACAAATTGATTAGGCACAGGAATATCTTCAGTTCGTGCAACAACATCAAATGATTGATAACTTTGATTAACAGCTGCAACTAACAAATCAAAGGAGATCTTTCCTTGAATACGAATAGTGTCTTGATCCATAGCTATCATCTTATCAGTAAATTTTAGCTTAGCATGTAGAGGTACAAGGGTAAGCAATAGGTATAGAAAATCTTGAGAGTATATGTAGTTTTCAGCTTCTTCATGTGGGATGTCTTTATGATTAAGTAACTTTTTGATTTTTTGAATTGAAGAATTTAAAGTTCTGTAGTAAGCCAAGTTTGATAATACATTTTCATTGTTTGAAGGCTTAGAAAGTTCCTTCACAGGATTAAGTAAATCACAAGTAATTGTTTTAATATCTCCATATCTATGGATTAACAATCTTTTCATGCCCTCATAATCATGCATACATTCAGACACTTCTTCTTGGATGTTTACTTCTAAGAATTTATTGTAAAGTAACTCAGCTCTCTGCTCAGGTATATCAAAATCTTCAGTGTATGCTGAAAATCTTCTAAAGAACTCATAAACAGATATCAAAGAATTGTTTGAAAACTTGGGTAGATTATCATATATAATCTTTGCCTGTGACTTCTTATACATGCCATGCTTCTGGTACAGCACTCTAACATCAGAACACCAATTGATGGCATTTTCTATCATGTCAGCTACTTCCTCACATAGACTGATATCATGATCAGGAAGAATCATGTAGGAATGAAGATATGTTTGAAGAAGTTTTTGTTGACTGTCAATAGTCAAAAGCTGATTTTTGTAGATATCAGCTAGTGTGCACTCAGATATGGTTGACAAGTTAGGAGAAATAAGTCTCCCCAAGCAATTCATATTAGTAATTAGAAGTTTTTCATGAATACTGTATGACTTGTTGCTTTCAGCATCAGAAACTAGGTGTTGATATGTTGTATCCATCTCTGATGAAGTGTTATAGGTAACTGCATTCATGAGAAAGTCTAGTTCTGTAGGAGAACTCTGACAAGCAAATAAAATGATTTTTTTTTTTTAGTACAAAATTTAGATGCAGTGTTTTGAAAGAATTAAAATCATCCTACACTAAATTAAAATACTGTGGTTTGAATGACTATTAGGATTTCATATCACTGGTTTCTAGAATGGTATAGTAAACTCTAAACAGATTTCTATTAGAACTGTAGCGGCAAAATAATGGTTCCACTAAAACCATTTCTTCTTGAGAGTGAAAGTTTAAACACATTCTAAATGATTCAATTATTGATACGGTCTGAGGATTTAGTCACTGTTGAATAAAATAAACACCAGCTTAGTTTTATAATTTATTTCACAAAGGTACTTAATAACTTCTGGCACTTATCACTACTGTTTACAGTACATTAATAAAACTCAAGTTGTTCTAATAGAATTGATCATTTTCCTCTGAAATAATCAAAAAATAAAGTAAAGTATAATATCAAAAGAACAACCTTTACACAATAAAAAATGTTCTAAATAATAAACCAAAACACAAATTCTTAAAAATATGTAATAGCAACTCTGAAAAAATGCATTAAACATTTAAAATAAAAAAAAAACTTGATAATATAAAAGACTCACATAAATTTAATATTGTATGAAGCGAATAATTTTAAGTTTTACAACAGATATTGAATTTAATTATATGTGAATATTTGATAAAATTGTTTGAAATAATACTTTTTTTCATAATAATCGGATATTTTTAAGTTTTGAAATAAATCAGACTTTCATAACACGAAGCCCAATCTGTCCTGCTTTTGATTCCCGTGACGTCATAAAAATGAGGGAGATAAGAGGAAGTGGGAAAGAAAACCCTTAAAAAACCTTGATTTTTGGTCTTAGAAATATGATACATTTTGATGTCTAATTTAAAGGGAAGAGTCCAATCTAAATAATCAGAAACGCCTCTGTGATGACCTGCCAAATAACTCATCCAAAAGAATGAGAATAGTCAATGAAACCCGTAAGAAAGTCAGAACATTTAGCCGAAAAGATTTTGAACAGTTAGTCAAGGAAAATAATCTTTTTTCTCGTATTCATTCGATTCCGGTGGATAGGAACCGGTTCTCATCCATACGAAAAAACTATGTCTAGCATCGTATTATATCCAGCTTTCTACGAATATAGAAATGTACAATCGGCACCTCGGGGCTAAAAAACGGTTTTAATCTAATAATTGTACATTCTATATCCGCGGAAAGCGGTTTATAATACGATGAAAGAAATAACTATTATGCCTTATTCAGTTGCTCCGTCTGTCTTACGGATAGCTCTTCTTGTTAATTTAGGCATGTCATTGTCGAATTCATGTCGTATGATAATTTCACTAACAGTTAGGTACAATTTAGAAAGGGAAACAACTCTATAATTGTTATTAGAAAGCTGTAGGTCCATTAAAAATAAGTTGATTTTATTTTTTTTGACATTTTTTGTCTGATATAACTATTATATTCGATTCAATTACAACGAGGTGCAATATCATAAGCGTAGCATCTCTTATAATCAAGTCTTTAAATAAAGTATGTCTTCAAATAGTAGCCCTTATTTAAGCAAGAAATTTATGCACGACTTTGTTTAGACTTTAACATTTTATGGATGTTGTTACCTAATTTATATGACAGAGTCCCATAAATGAAAATAAGGTTCTTTATTTGTAATAAAAATGTTCCATTTAATTTTTTGCTGCAAATCTACTATAACTGGGGAGTATCCGACTTTGAACAACCAGCTAGTGGCTGCGCCGCTTGCATCTAGTGACTCTTTATCCTGAAAATATCCCTACAATAAAGTTTAAAAACAAGATGCCCTAAACCCATTTGAAGTTTCATATTATATACCTTTCCTTTAACTTTTTTTAAAACTTTTATAATTCTTTATAACATGTTAAAGTTATTTCCATGATATAAAAATGCAAGGCCTAATTGTAAAAAACCTACCTGCATTAGAAGCCAGGGTTTCCTAAGCCCTACTACATAGATATAAAGGATTATATAAGACTTCTGTTTTACCTAAGATATTATACAGGTAGGATTTGTCAAAGTGTAAATTTTTCCTTTGATGCGCTACTATGTTAATAAAATTAGAATTGAAAAGATTTATTTTTGTGATTACTGCTAGACCCAGCTAGTAAGTTTAATGGTTTATGATTCCCAGCTTGCCGAAATGCAAAAGAAGATTAGCAAACTAGAAGCAGAAATTAAGTTTTGGAAAAATACCTCCCAAAGTTTGGATGCAAAATTACAGGTTTGTCTTTCATAACTTATCTTTTAAACTAGATCTATGAAAAATGTTTAAATGTGTCTACCCTATTAAATTAATGTTTCCAAGTTATAATGTCAAAAAGGAAAAGAAAAAAATGTTTTTGTTTAAACTAGTTATAAACCTTCCCTGTAACTATGACAAGCGGTTAGCGAGATCCTTTGGTGCAAAAAAAATATCCAGTTACTTTATTACATGGTTTAAGAAGAATAAGATATAAAAATTTCAGGATCTTCGCAAGTTATATTCAGAAATAACACAGTCAAAAGCAGCAAATAATGGTAATGAAACATCTGCAAGGAGTGAAGCTCCTCAAAATATTGCAGAAGAACATTCCTATGCAAGCAAACCCATTTCAGAGGAGTCCAAATTTAAAAAACCACAAATTAAAGCATTACAAGGTTCCTGTGATCGCGTTCTCAGATCAAGATCTACCAGACTGAACCAATCTAAGCAAGTTGGGGGAAAGACTGAAGCTCAAGCTAACAGAGAAAATATTCAGGTTAACTTAAATCACAAAGTCCCACATGAGAATACATTATATTTAATAAAACTATATAAGATTAAGCATATAACCCAGACAACTACAAGAATCCAGGTTTAGGGACCTTTTTCGCCTGCTAGCAAATTGCTTTCTGCTCTTTTGTAGCGACTTGGCTGTGTTAATGTTTACGACGCTAATGGCTATTCAAAGACCCAATGAAAGTCGGTACGGGGTCCACAGAGTGGGGATATATAGTTATTTAACCCCTTTTCCCTCTATTGTTTTACTTCAATGTAGTATATATATATCCAGCTAATTTGTAAGTAGGTTTACCTAACTTTTATGTGATTCTGAAAATAAAACATTTTTATATTATTTTTTTTTGTAAAGTTCCTGCGTTTATAACGATAGCACAACGTTGCAAAATTGCGAGCTGTCAATGTTCATTGATTTTTATGCCTTTTTAAAACAAAAAGCATATTTTTTGCTTCTTCCACGAATTCAAAACTAGTTTAACCGCTATTATGTCATTTGTATGGCCCTTAAGGTCTCCAAAACGATGTTTTCTAAAAGGTTTGTGTGTGTCTGTCTTTCTGTGTAAATTTTTTTATGCCATTTTGGAAGAATGTCTTATAGTTTAAAGTTTTTACACCAATTTACACTCTTTTTTTTTTCCTTGTAAAAGCTCATATGCTTGTTACAAATTGTTTATTATTAGTAATAAATATTTTGCATTGTAATATTCTTTATGTTTATCTTAATATTTTTTTAAGCCAATTCAAAAGAAGCCACAAATGAATCCAGGGGAGGCTAAAGTGCCAAACACTGTCGGTCACAAGAAAACACCAAGTGATACAATCAAAAACAAAGATGTCACTACAAATAATGAAATATGCAATAGTCGATATCTCAAGGTAGAGTCCATATAAATCTTAAAGATCTAATATTTTTTTTTAATTTATCCTCCTGTGCTTCTTTACTTAAGAGTAATTAGAAGCCTAAAAGATAATAATATTTCTTTCCGCTTGATAAAAACTTTTGCTGAACCGTGAAGAAAACACATATGTATTATACCTATGGTTATATAGAAATGGTCCGTGGGTAAACAAAAGAAAAGTTATAGGATATATGGCTTTTTAAAATATACTGTTTAAAATACCTTTCAATAAAAATAAATTTAAAAATATTAACTCTGAATTTTGTAATATCGTAACAGGAATTACCTCCAGCGCCTACTCTGAGCACCCATATAACCGCAGAAGGAAGTGTCATGTTGTCATGGAACATGATTCTGGACCCTGACAAGCATGAAGCTGTGGAGTCGTACATCATTTATTTGTACCAGCAACAGGTTTGTTTCCCAAGTTGTTAATTTAAATATATTATAGCGTTTTTGCCTTTAGCATCTACAACGGAATGGTATAAAAACAGCCTAAACCCAATTCAAGATTTGAATCTAAACGACAAATTAGCCTAAAATCATCCTAGGATCTATGGGAAGCTTCACTAAAATGGATAACCCAAATGGTTCATTAGTTATAGAAATCTTAAGCTACAGACAAGATAAACCTCTTAGAAAAGCTTAAAACTCCGTTTGGAAGTTAGTTTGTATTTAATTTGTATCTTAAATTGATTTTATATTTTAGAAAATGAATTTTTTTGTAGCTGTAATTTAAGGTGGGTGTAGACATTGTCAAGGGTGGTGTAGAGGATTGTAGGTGGTTTGACACTGAGAGGATGTATCAGGCCCCCCTCCCCACCCTTAATTTTGCTAAGGGGGTGGATACACTCTTCTGCACGCATTTGGATGGTGCTTTTTGCTGTTGTAAATATTGGTTAGTAAGCAACAAGTTAAATAATCAAATAACTTTGAAGTGTAGCTTCACCAACCACTTCAATTAAGCATTTTCAATATTTATGTAGATTCCTTCAAAGCAAACCAAGAATAAGAAGGATACAGATGCTCCTATGAATGGTGATCATGATGATGGAGTGCAAGGATGCTGGAAACGATTAGGCAAGTGCAAAGCTCTGAAGTTGCCCATGGTCCTGTCCATCAACCACATCAAGAAGCGGAAGCACAAGAAACATGTCTTTGCCATACGTGCACAGGACAAGCTCGGACGTGAAGGACCACTCAGTAAACCATATCAGATAAATATATAGATCACCATGCAAAGAACACGGATGTTGTATTAAAAAATGCGCAACTTCCCTTGTTCCGTCTTGCTTAATGTAACGCTGGGTTTTACTGATTTTCTGACAGGCTGCTGGATTATTTTATATTATGTAACTAATATATAACTATTGTACCTGTAAAAATTTTATTTTCGTATAATCTTGTAAACCTACCTAATATATATGCTAATTTTTATTGCTCTACTATGTTCTCTATACATATATTTTTATGCTGTTTCTCGAATTTGCTAATAGTTGTACTCCATAAAGGAAATCTATAGGTATTCTATATTAATCTAAATTTTTGTGAATTATAGCGTAATAGTCGAGAATTTTTTTTATTTTGATAAAGTAACAAGGCGTGTACATGATTATGCAAGGAGGGTTCGCAAACACGCTGAAAAAAACACTAAATTATATTTTTATATTAGAGGAAAATTCAAGCTAAACCTATTACATTACCTATTGGTTTTGAATAAGAATATTAGTCGAGTTAAGAGTTATTATAGTCCCCCTTCTTACAAGATTATGCACGCCTCTTATATATATTATATAAATGTCCCATGTTAACAGTTGATACAATTACAAATTTTTGAAGCTCTTTATATTGCATCTAAATAATGACGTCATACAATACAAATGATTAATGAATTGGTCAGACCAAAACACAGGGCAGTATATATTTTATTGTCCAATGGTAGGCCAGTATGACTTCTTTTTTTTGTAGGCATTCTAAAAAGTTTCCATGTTGTATATGCTTAGTTTTTGATTTGAATATTTCAGATACAAAATGAAATTTTCTATATAATTATTTACCAACTCAAATTTAATATAATCAATACAGGTATTCATTAATGGTTCCTATTACAAAAACAAGGATGACAACATCCATAAAAGCGAAGCTCTGAAACGGTAGGAAAAACAATTTTTAACATTTGTATAGTGTCAGAACTGAATAATCAGAATAAATGAAGAGGAGTCAAAGCAAAATTATGAGTAAATTTGTTTAAAAACTTCTTGATACAGGATAATGTTTATGGACATACTTACATTTTTAGGACTTAATTATATATTTGCTTTGCTTACAATAATGTACTTTGTAGTAGGGTTGGGCCGGATACTTTTTTGGCTGGATACCGGATATCCGGCTGATTTCAAATGCCGGATATCCGGTGTCCGGCCGGATATCCGGCCAACGCCGGATATCCGGCAAATATCCGGTTATCCGGCCAAATCACCGGATATCCGGCCGGATAACCGGCTAAATTACCAGATATTAAAGTAGCAAAAAAAATTTATTAATAAACTTTTGAGATTTCATATATAAAATTTACATAAAGATAAACATATTCAAAAAATGTTCTTCTAGCTTCAATAATAAGAAAATTATAGCCATATAAAATTTTAAAACGCAGAGATTTTTGGTGTAAAATATAAAAAAAGTTATAGCCGGATATCCGGCCGGATAGTTTCAATATACGGTATCCAGCCGGATATTGAAAATGGCCGGGTATCCGGCCGGATATCCGGCCACACCGGATATCCGGCCCAACCCTACTTTGTAGTCCCTGGAATCAGTATACCAAAAATCAGAACAATCGGATTAGGTATTAGATCACAAAAAATTTTGAAAAAGTAAAAAATCAACGTGTTTAAAATGGACGTACGGAATTCTGGTAATGATTATATAGTTGCTACGCTTTCTAAATCGTACCTAAATACTTTAGGAATCGCTATGCAAAGTTTGAGATCGATAGGACAAATATAACATGCCTAAATTAGCGAAAAAAGTTTTCCGTCTCGGAGGTATGGACGGACGGACCGACCCTATTTTTATAAAAGCTTCGCTTTTAAAAATTAATTGTATTGTTGTGAGTTTTATCTCTAAAATCATAGAAAGAAAAATGGTACTCAGGGAATACAATGATTATTTTTTCTTTTTGATTAAATAAACCCTTTGGGAATTAAATATTCAATAATATGGCTTGCCAGCTGCGCACCTAAAGTACAACTCGATTTAGCTGGACACGTGGTTTAGTTCATGATTTGACGGCTTTCAGCCGGAAAGGGCTGCGGCTACAATGCCCTGATAATGAAACCATTTTTTTTTATTGCAGTAAGAATATTAGTTGTCGACCAATGAGATAATGTTATTCAAACTGTCAAGACCACAGATGGAACCCATTAAGATAGAAGCCAGGCCATAAATACATGAAGATGGTGTCTTGAATATAAAAAGAAAGTTAAAAAAGAAACACTCAAAAGCTCTTACCTACCAAGAAAAAGGTGGTGAAATTTTGAACCTATAACCACAACTTCTAATTCAAAAATTGCCACGCAGACGCCTACCGACAAATCAATCCTAAATATAAAGAGCTTTGCTTTAAAAAAAAATCTATACCGTAATCTTAAATTGTTTTTAATTTTATGAAATAAAGAACCATTGCTGAAGTTGCAATAAATCTTTTCATCTAAATTTAACTGCATTACATTCTGCTTCTGTGTTTAGTTGCGAACATGCTCTACACATTTTTTTTACGTTGGTCTGCATTTAAACTTTGCACGATGATTCATGTAACGACAAGGTACAAGTTTGAAGCGTAGTAACTTTACAAGACAATATAATTATTATAAACATTTTTTGTCTATTTACATGATAGAATTAACACATAATCCTGTTTTTTCGATGATGATGTCTAAGACGACTCGATACAATGTGTTCTAAACAAATAATCTTCAAAATCAAATCCTTAAAGTGAGTATGTTCTTAAAGAACATCTGGTATTTAACCAATTTTGAAATATTTAAAACTTGGCTCAGACTTTAAAAATAATATTCTGCTTCTTGTGTGGCCAGGGTCGTTTATCCGACTCTCTTTTGGATCTTGTCATTCTTGCTTATTTTATGATTATTGTTATAATTCTTAACTTTTGTTTCAATGCTGAATGCATGAAGTTTAGTTTTAGTTACATTTCCGCTAACTTTTTTTTCTAATTTTTTAAATATTTATTTTATTGGTCGTCTGGCGGCGTGAAGCAGTTATTATTTATTGCAATTTGCTCGCGGGTAGGAATTGTGGTGATTCTCTCTGTTGTTCTATGTTCACATGTGCAAGTCTCGAGACATAACAAAAATCTTGCAAATTATTCATGATTTAATTGGTGGATTTTTTGTCATTGATTGCCAAAAAACGTTACATTTTAAAATTTGTTTTTTTAATCTGCGATAATTAAGATAAAATAAACGGACGGATGTAAAGACATCGTATTAGTTGTTTTTGTATATTATAATTTTAGCTTATGGGCAAATAGTTTTACTCTTAATAGGCACGATGACAAAAGATATACATATCCGTATTTTTTTACAGGCAAAAATTTTAGTCTCCGATATTCTGATGTTATGAGCTTTGCCTTGATGGATGTTGTCGTTCTCTTTCCAGACGTACAAGGTAATCGAAACCTGTGAAGTTTACTTATAATCACGAAACCTCACATAAGATTTTTTTATACAGTTTATATTCATAATTCGTTGGCAATATTCTATCCTATAATATAAATTAAAAAGCTTTTTTTGTGTGTGTAGCGAAGGATCTCGCTAACCGCTGAACCGTTATGGTTCTCCTTTACAGTTAAGCTTCTTGATGGTTTTAGGCTATTTGGGTTGGATATGGTATATGGTTATTCTGCCCTTCAAATTTAGAGCCAATAGATACTAGGGGAACAGCATATAGTACTTTAATATAAAGTAGCAAGGGTTTGTGTTTGAAGATCTCGGAAATTACTGGCCTGTATTGGATATATTTTTTAGTTGTGCTTCATAAATGTCTTGGGTTTGTTTTTGTCTATTTTTAAAATTTCCTTACCTTGCCCTGAGGCTATGGACGACGCAACTAGTGTATTTTGTAGTAAGAGTTCGGCAGCCGAACAGAACCGCAGCTGCTTTTTAGATTAGAAAAAAACCCGCAATATTTTGGATAAAAATAAGCCATTCTCGCCAAATGTTGAAAATAATGGCGAAGGCAAGTCGAAGGCTTAACTGACAATAAGTGTAAATAAGATGGCTATATGCAAAGTCAGAAATTTTAAGAACAAGATAAATTTGCCCTTCTGTCTTTTTTTTTGAAGATTGGTATACCTAAATGGATATATGATTTATCTGATTTCAGCAAATGTTAATAATTGTAATTAAAACTGATAAACAAGTATGCCTTACAAGACCTTGAGTTATAATTAGTAAATTACCTATTTTGGAAAATGTTGCAGAATTCTTAAAATTTTGGGCCTGGCTACTTTCCATCACTTTCCTGGTCCGTTAGAAATTACAATAGGTAATTGGCCCCTAGAACTAAGTTGTTCAGGGATCTCAAGGGATAAGACAATGTTCGATAAATTGATGTACATTGTACATCCCCAATGATAATCCCCAAATTTGCCCTTTCTGTAGATTACAGTGGTTGAAACGGCTGGACACCCAACCTAACGAACCAACCAATAAAAATTAAATATAAGTTCCTAAAGTTGTTGAGACAACGAATGAGAAAACATTATTTTAAAACTTTGGGGACTAGTGTCATAAACAGACCAATGTCCCCTCCCTCCCTGAAACTGTTGTTGAATCTTGATTTGAGGAAGTGCACTGCACTAAGTATACTTACACACACCCACACACATTTTAATGTATTATGTTTGATAATATATTATAAAATATCACCTTAGGGTGAGTTTAACTATGCCATGTAATTACATCAGAGCACTAGAGACCAGGAACTTAAAGGGATAAGACAATGGCCGATAAATTGATGTACATCCCCAATGATGATAAACAGAATTACCCTTTCTGTAGATTATTATTAGTGGTTGAAACGTTTTGACACACAACTTAATTAACAATTCAATCGAAATTCAATAAAAGTGCACAAAGTTGTTAATATAACGAATAAGAAAACGTCATTACAAAACTTTGGGGACTAGTGTAATAAACAGACCAATTTCTATAGTTATTCAAGGAAAATTTAAGTGAAATATCCCTCAAGATATATTTAGTCCATTCAAGTAAAATACTGCTGAAAGCGAAGTTGATTTATTATTTTAGAACTCTATTTTTCTTACTGTTGTTTGAATAAACTTCAACATATTTTTTATAGTTTTTAAAGAGGGCTTCGCTATAAATCTTACATTTTTATTGAATTCAAGAATACATTCTTCTACTTTCTTAATTGTTATATTAATTACAAACAAAACAATTGTTAATTTACTTATTTAAAGTTCATGATTTAGATTAAAATGCAAAATAAATTTGTAAAATTGTATATTTGGCAATGATGACAACATATTTAGAGTAGCTTCGACACTAAAAAAGCAAATACTCGACATTCGCAAAAATAACATTGAACAGGGATGACATCCATAAAAGCGAAGCTCTGAATCGGTAGGACAAACCAACATTAACACCTATAGAGTGTCAGAACTGAATAATTCAAGAATTTGTTATGAATTTGACCATTTATCCTACTTTCTCAATTGTTATATTATTCAAATAATTACAAACAAAACAATTGTTAATTTACTTATTTAAAGTTTATATGATTATGATTTAGATCAAAATGCAAAATAAAATTGTAAATTTTTAAATTTGCCAACGATGACAATGATAATGTATATAGAGTAGATTCGATATTACAAAAGCGAATACTCGACAGTCGGAAAAAATAACAAAAAATAGTGACAATAGTAAATTGAAAAGAGAATGCCTAATGAAGAAGTACTTACTTTTTTATGCTTCATTATAAGAATGCGCTTCGCTAATTCTTAAAAGAGGGAAAAAGCTAAGGTTTTAGATAAACGAGTTGACTTTCTGTTAATACAAACTGTACCTAAGTTTTACAGGATTCATCATACAAACTGTAAACAGATTGCGACACAAACAAGCCTGGATTAGAGCTATACGTTACAGACTAACCAACCGACGTACCGAACCTTATTGTATAAAATCTTCAGTTTTAACATTGTTTTAATTATCCAATTTATCGGTGTGTACCTCCGGAAAAATAACTGTTGACAATTTTTATTGAGTCATTGTGGTAAAAAATATAATAGTGAAGCTAATTTAACCAGTTAAAAAAATCTTAATCTTAAAGACATTTTACGTACTTAAACAGTTAAAAGCTTAGGTTGCATTGGGTACTTGGTAATTCCGTAGGTATAGGGGAAAAAAATCACCCCCCCGCCCCCCCCCCCCAAATTTCAAATTACATTAAATTGTAGAGGAGGGGGTGCGATAAGCAATTTCATGAAAAGCACCACCTCTAAAGAGATATCCTCTGATGAGCTAGTGTGGTAATACGACAACCAGACGGACAGGCAGTTTACAGAGTTGCTACGCTGTGACTTATCATAACAAACCCACTGCACTAATCTTATTATATCACCATCTATCTCATGACCGATGTTGACCCCGCTATCTAGCGGTCAAACTGGCCTGCCTAAATGTGGGGAGGGGCTCAAACATGCAACTATCACGCGCCCCTCACGCGCTTATATAACCGGGAGGCGCTGCCTCCCCTTTCACCACCGCTGCCCCCACAGCCTGTCTACCGCCGGGAGCTAAGCCCTAGCGTCCCACACCCCCTTCAAACCTAACCATTGTTATAATCTGTTGTATATATATAGTAAACATTGCTTGTAAATATTATTCAGTTAAATACATAATTTCTGTATGACTAAATCCTGCTAGTTTGTTTTGGTAGAATAATTCAAGGCTAGGCTCGTTGAACTCGAACTCGTTACCCTGTGGGCCGAGAACGCTCGGCTTACCAGAACTTGGTGTCAGCGTGTTTCAATCGAGCCTTACAGAAACTAGCCTATTCTACCTCTGATTGGACCCTTTGGCAAGTAAGGGGACAATCAGCCGCCAACTGAGAAGCCAACTGACCCGCGAGACGGCCTTTTTAGGTCAAATTTCCATCATTTTGAACGCAATATGTGGGCCTCTGGCCTAAGGCAAGCAGATTTAGCCTGCTAAAAGCGCCAGTTAAGACGCTTTTTCCGTACCGTGCAGGAGTAGCGCTAGGTGCGCAGTCACGGTAATCGGATAATTTAGCTCAGACGGCTACAGAACTGAGTCTAAATTGGCAAGTGTAGCTGGGACAAGCCCCAGGACACCCAGGCCAAACCTACGAGACAGACAGCTGGACGCTGGTCTCCTTGAGAAGGCAATGTGTGGCTGCGAAGCTTCAGCACACAAGTAAGCCCTACCACTGCGACGGATAGCAGATTTTGAGCCACAGGCACAGCAGGACGGGACATTCCCTGCCGCCGCCTTCCAGGATTCGAACCCGAGGCGCTGCAGGACGGGCCATTCCCTGCCGTCATTTTCGGGATTCGAACCAGCGGCGCTGTAGGACGGGTCGTTCCCTACCGCCGTCACCCCTCTGAACCTTGCAGGACGGACATTCCCTGCTGCCAGTGCTTCCAGAATCACACCTAGAGCTCCTAGTGATAACAACACATAAGTGTGTATAAATGTCAACCAAGTGATAAGAATAAATATAAAATTGTTGACCCAGTGATAATTAATAAGCTCTAGTGATTCGAAGCTACAGTCTAAGCCACCATGGTAAGCGATACCACCATAGCTGCGGTTCGGCCAGCGCCGAAGTTTCTGCCAACCCCAGCCGAACGGGAGGCCCCCTTGTCTCAAGGGCAGGACCTCCACTTCCCCTGCCATATCAGGGTGAGGTTTCCTACTCCTGACCCTGCCCAGCATGTACAGGTTGATGCCATGATCGATTCTGGCAACCGTGTACCAGGGTCTGCTGTAATTTCTGAACACCTCATGCACGCAATGGGCGTGCAGCGCATGTTGATTCCGGACAACACCCAAATCCTGACTGCTAACGAGGAAGGCCAGCCCCTCCAGGTAATAGGAAAATTGAAAGAATTATATATGGCAGTCTCACACACCCTTATACTCCATCTTTACCACGTGACTGTGGTCCGGAACCTCTCACACCCTCTGAACCTAGGAGGGTATTTTCTCAAGGAGTTCGGAACTAGGCTCTGTTTCGACATGCAACCACCTTGCTTGTGGGTGCGTGGGGAGTTTATCCCACTCCGTGGCGTCCCCATTGACCGGGAGACAGCCGAGAGAGAGCTGAGTTATGAAGGGCCTCTGCCAGGCCCACTGCCAGAGCAGCCGCGTGTGGTCGAGAAAGGCACGCACTGGGTGGATGCTGCGCTTAACGCCCATAAGGGGGCCAACCTGCTAGCCATGGGGTTGCCCCCAGTGCCCAAGGTGCCGCGGGAGAACCTGCCAACAACGTTCCCTGAGATTGCCAGCCCTCCAGAACCAATCTTCTCCTCCGACACCTTTATCAACGGCCAGCCGTGTCCACCTGGCCCCCTCTACCTGGGACCCCCAGCCAGTCAACCAGCCAAGCCCGAGTCCAGACCCGTCAAGTCGCGGTCTGATGCACCCGGAGCCACACTCAACTCCCAGGAATCAGCCTCTCCCGGCGCCGTGCCCGTCAAGTCGTGGCCGGCTGCCCCCGGAGCCATGCATGGCTCCGCTGCCTCAGCCTCTCCTAGCGCCGAGCCCGTCAAGTCGCGGCCGGACGCCCACGGAGCCCAGGCTGGACCCAGCGCCTTGGCCTCTCCCAGCGCCGAGCCCGTCAAATCGTGGCCGGTGGCTCCCGGAGCCGAAGCTGACCCCACACCAGCCACGTATAGGCTAAGCGCTGTCACTCCAACTGACGGCCAGCCACCCCAACTTCGCACGGCCAAGCGGGTGGTCTTGCCTGGCCGCGGTGTCATGGCGGTCCCTGTTGAGTTAGTAGGCCACCGCACCAAGGATGCCATCCAACTAGCTGCCCCAGAACAGAGGTTTGGGGAGGATCTTGTCATCCCAGAAGGCCTGTATGCCCACAGGCCTGGATCCGCCACTGTGTTTCGAGTGCTGGTGGTAAATGAAGGGGAGACGCCCCTCCTGCTGGACGCTGGCCTCCCAGTGGCAGGGGAGCTGGTCAAGCCCGACATTTTAGAGGTTTCTGATAAGCCTCCTCCGAGTCTCCACTCGTTCCAAGAGCCTGTTGAGCCCCCAGACATGCAGGAGTTATGGGAGGCCCTTGAGATGGAAGACAACGAGTTCCTGCGCAAGGATCCCTTGCTCAAAAAGGAGGTTTGGACCATGTTATCAGAGTACAGGGACGTCTTCTCCAACTCTACCCCCGGCTGCACAGATGTAGTCGAGCTGCAGCTGCGCCTCAAGCCAGGGACCCAGCCGATCCGCCAGAGATTTAGGGATCTGAACCCGCGGCAGGAGGCTGAACTGGAGAAACAATTGGACACTTGGCTACAGGAGGGAGTCATAGAGCCGTCAGACTCCGCCTGGAGCAGCCCCTTGGTGCCCATCAAGAAGAAGGACGGGAGCACCCGCTGGGCCGTCGACTACAGGGCCCTCAACAAGTGCCTGGAGCTGGATAGCTACCCTCTGCCCAGGATCCAGCAGCTGGTAGAACGAGCTGGAGGGCACCGCGTCTACAGTGCCCTAGACGCGGTGGCCGCATACTACACCATCCGTGTGTCCGAGGACAGCCGGCCCTGCACCGCCTTCACCACCCCCAGAGGCTTGTATCAATGGAAAAGGATGCCCTTTGGCCTGGCTACGGCACCATCTGTCTATTCCAGATTTATTGCAGGGGTCCTAAACCCATTAGGCACAGCCAACCTCCAGTCATACCTTGACGACGTCCTGACCTTCCACCAGGATACCTGGGCCCACCTGGCTAGGCTCCGAGAGGTCTTGGAAGCCCACCGCAGGGGAGGAATCCGCCTCAAGCCAGCCAAGACTAAGCTGTTCCGAGCCAAGGTGGATTATCTGGGCCACACCCTCAGCCGTGAGGGGATAGCCATGCAAGAGGATTATATTGACCGTATCCTGGACTGGCCGGCCCCCAGCACCCCCAAAGATTTGCTGGCGCTTCTGGGGTTCTTTGGATACTACCGCCTGTTCATCCCAGAGTATGCCGACCTCACCTACGAGATGAATCGGCAGAAGACGGCCAAGACCCTAGCCTGGACACCTGAGATGGAAGCCCAGCTGCTGCAGCTCAAGGACAAGTTCCGTCAAGCCCCCATCAGAGCGCCGCCCAGGTTTGACTTACCAGCGGTATTCCAGCTCACCACAGATTTCAGCAGCCGCGCCATCTCTGCCATTCTGAGTCAATGCCAGGACGGCAAGGAGAGACTGATTGCCGCCGTGGGGCGCAAGACAACCGACCCCGAGACTCGCTACCCGTCCTGGAAGGGAGAGATGGCCGCCATTATGTATGGAATCCGGAAATTCCACGGCATCTTGTCCTACCGCAGCTTCCAGATCAACACTGATTCCTCAGCCTTGCTACAGATGAAGTCACTGAACACATCCACAGGGATGGTGGCCCGCTGGCAAGAGGAGCTAGCGGCCCTAGATTTTACTGTCTGCCACCGTCCTGGCACCCAGAACACCAACGCTGACGCCCTCAGCCGCCGGGAGGACGCCAACATGCCAACGGCCAGCGCCGAAGAATTAGCAGAGCAGGCTGAGTATATCCACAACCTTGGCCAGCTAGGGGAGCCCGCAGCCAGCCGGCCCCCTGCCGCCCGACTGGACCCAGCTAGAGTACTAGAAGCCCAGACACAAGACCCTCTCCTGCTCCGTGTCCGCCAGTGGGTGGCTGATGGCAGAGCCCCAACCAAGGCTGAGCTGCGCGGCAAGGAACGAGACGAGCAGCAGTACGCCAGCCGCTTCCCAGCCCTGGGACTTGACGAGCATGGTTGCCTCACCACCACTGACCAGACCCTGACAGGGGAACGGACAAGATACCTGCTGCCTTCGGCCCTCCAGCAGGACGCGTTCTTTCTAGCCCATGGGACCCCCATGGCTGGACACTTTGGGATGGACGCGACTATCGCCCGCGTTGCCATGCACTTCTGGTGGCCCAACCTGGCCCGTGACGTCCGCCTGATGGTTCAGACTTGTCCTGAATGTGTCCAGAAGGTTACCAAGGAAAGGTTGAAGCAAGGGATACATGTACCCTCCCGCCAGGGGTATCCACAGCAAGTCCTGTTCATCGACCTGGTGGGGCCGCTGCCAGAGACCCCAGCTGGGAACCGCTACATCCTCACCTGCCAAGATGGGTTCAGCCGGTTTGTCAGCCTCTACGCCATCCCCAACAAGCGCACCCTCACGGTGGCTGAAGCCCTGCTGCACCGCCACCTGGCCACGTTTGGATGCCCCCTGAAGATCCACTCCGATAATGGGATGGAGTTCACCGGCCAGGTATTCCAGGAACTGGCCTCCAGGCTTGAGATTGGCCTGACACATCCACCACCCTACAACCCACAGTCCAACCGAGTGGAAAGGTTCCATCGGACGCTCAATACAGGCATGCGTCTGTTTTTAGACAGAGACGACAACAACTGGGAGCCCCACTTGCCGGCCATTGCCTTTGCCTACAACACCAAGGCCTGCAGATCTACCGGCGTGACCCCGTTCCTAGCCTTCTTTGGGAGAGAGGCCAAGCTTCCGGTGGACATGGTGCTCCGGCTGCCAGAAACAGAATATGCCTCGGTTCCAGCCAACGTCCAAGCCCTCCTGCAACGTTACTATGCAGTGTATGATGCCATCCAGCAGAAGGAGGAGGGAGCCATCCGGAGGAGCGCGGCAGCCTACGAAGGCACGGCCAAGTATGAGGTTGGAGACTTGGTCTGGTACCTGGCCCCCCGCCTGGTGCCAGGGAAGGCAGCCAAGATCACCAAAAGATGGACTGGCCCCTGGAAGGTAGTGAGGAAAGCTACAGAAGTCCATTATGTCATCAAACCTGCCTCTCCAATAGCCAGGATCTCGGAAGTTACCGCGCATGTAGGCCGACTGCGCAAGTACACTGGAGATGTGACTGCCCACCAGATTCCAGCAGACATTCAAGTTGACGTGGACGGCGACGAGGATGCCACCGAGCTGCCGGTTGGAGCGGCGGCACCCGCAGCTGGCGACCCAGGACAGTTCCCAGTGCACCAGCCGGCCGCAGCCGCCCCACAGCCCAGCGGCCAGGATCGTGACCCAGTAGAAGAGGACCTGCAGGAGCAACCCAACGAACCACCGCCGCCGCCGCCAGTTCCAGAGCCCCCCAGAGATGCCATCTGGAATCCTGATACAGACATGGAGCACCTGCCAGCCAGCAGCGAGCCTGTAGGAGGAGAAGCAGCTGTTGCAATGGAAGAAGCCGCCCCAGAGGACGAAGCTGAAGCCATGTGCCCCCTGTTGATGACAGCCATCCCTATCCGGGTAGGAGCTAGGAGGCCAAGCAACCTGAACCAAGCAGGCGCCCCCATGGAATTTTATGCGCCCTCATCCATCGTCATTCCCCCCTTGGGAACCACCAGAGTTAGCCTAAGCCTCCGTGTCCAGCTACCCGCTGAGGCAGAGCTAGTCCTGCAGACGAGGCAAAATTTCCAGCGCCGGGGCCTGGCCGTCGCCAACCCCCGTCTAGAAGCCAACCAGGAGCTGACAATGCTGATATCCAACCACAGCCAGACCGAGCAACGAGTGTCCCGTGGAGCCTGTGTAGCCAGAGCTGTCCTCCATCGAGCTGTGCCCCAGGAAGAGCCTGTCCTGCGCAGACATAGGTTGTCGTATCCCCAGGTTCAAGGCCTGGTGGCTCGAGAGCCACGCAACCCTTGAAGGGGAGGTTGTGGTAATACGACAACCAGACGGACAGGCAGTTTACAGAGTTGCTACGCTGTGACTTATCATAACAACCCACTGCACTAATCTTATTATATCACCATCTATCTCATGACCGATGTTGACCCCGCTATCTAGCGGTCAAACTGGCCTGCCTAAATGTGGGGAGGGGCTCAAACATGCAACTATCACGCGCCCCTCACGCGCTTATATAACCGGGAGGCGCTGCCTCCCCTTTTACCACCGCTGCCCCCACAGCCTGTCTACCGCCGGGAGCTAAGCCCTAGCGTCCCACACCCCCTTCAAACCTAACCATTGTTATAATCTGTTGTATATATATAGTAAACATTGCTTGTAAATATTATTCAGTTAAATACATAATTTCTGTATGACTAAATCCTGCTAGTTTGTTTTGGTAGAATAATTCAAGGCTAGGGCTCGTTGAACTCGAACTCGTTACCCTGTGGGCCGAGAACGCTCGGCTTACCAGACTAGAAAACTAAGTGGGTGGGGAAACTGAATTCAAATTTATCGAAGTCTGTCTATGTGTAAGAAAATCTTCTTGGTCACTAAAAAAAGAACGTAACATTGGAGTTATATTTCTAAACTATAAAAATTGTTTTGCGGTCCTAACTGTTAAACCAGATGAAATAAATGCACTTTATTTTTTTTTGCAACACCTTGTTAGAATTTGCTAACATCATTTTAATATGAGACATATTAAATAATCCTTTAATTTGCAGATTAGTTATCGTCTATACGGAAATCTAGGTCTTAAAAAGCACAGGTGTGTTTAGCTGCTTTTTTTTGGTATGCCATAGCCGCCCGTTCTATCTTACTTATCAGCCGCCACAATAAGCTGACCAAGGAAGTGCTTGTTTACAATAATTGTCTTATTTTGAACTCCTTTAGTTAAGCTGTCACAACCATATTCCCCTTAAGATAAAAATTTTCAATTAGCATTACAGACGGACAGACAAACATAGGATAGTTTCTAATTAATAAGTAGAATCTTTTAAAGAAATACATCGTCTATCTTAGATAGACAAGAGTAAATCTCAATTCAAAAAAGGCAATTCCATTCTTCCATTGCATTATTGGTCGGCGGACAAAAGAAGTTATACAGAACTCTCTCTGTTTACTTGAATTATAAAGTAGCTTCGCTAATTAAATGTATTTTGTAGCTAGCCCTTTTGATATTTGTGGAAAATTTTCCAAAATCAACAATTAGGCTTATTTGGTAGCTTATTCAGCTGCACACAGCAGCCAGAAACCTTGGTCTGAATCAGATCTGAAGACGCTAAAATTATATCTTATACTGCTATATCAAAACGCGAATTTAGTAGTAAGAATAGGAGAAATGGCTAGAACCCAAACAGGCTTAACTCATAATTAAGTAAAGTGGGAGCTTCCATACAAAATGGTTGTGCTATCAACTGGTTGGTATCATTAAAGATCTTGAAAATTACTGAACAAAAATATAAGTAATAATGAAGACTACGTTTATAACTGTGTCATCAAGTAAATTGGTTCTAATGGCCGTAAGGCTTACAGTCATTATATTTATTGCATTATTGGATAATTACTGTACACAACATTTTATTGCAGAAAAATAGAAATAGGCCCAGCTTTTTAAAAGAGAAGCTTTTCTATAATTTAGGTCGGTCCGTACGTCTGTAACGGTTAGCTCTTTTTGTTAATTTTGGCATGTCCTATCTATTTCAAGTTTTTCATGATGATTCCTATAATATTTAGGTACAATTTGGAAAACGTAGCAACTCTCTAAACGTTACCAGAATGTCCGTGCGTCCATTTAAAACATGTTGATTTTTAACCTTTTTGACAACAACTTTTATGTGATTTGATTATCATATTCATCTGATTTTTTTCAATAGTCATTCTTATTACAATAAGGTACAATGTTAACGTTAAGCAGTTCTATAATCAAGTCCTAAAATTGTAAACGTGTCCTTAAAATTGTCCTTATGCCTTTTTAAAGCAAATTTTCTTACAATTATGTTTATATATTATACATTTTTATTCTGCTTAATAAGTTCTGACGCTTTAAATTTCATTTTCCGCGCTTCTTATGCCAGTTATGTCCTATACTTGTTAAGAATATAATTAACTAATAAAATTTTAAATTGTACATAACTTTTTTAGTCTTATGTTATACTGATTTAAAATTGTTTTTTAGTTTGCAGATCGTTTGATGGTCTGTCTGTCGGCAGTCGGTAGTTATCAGAATATTTCTGGTAATTACGCTTACTATTTTATCATTTTATGAAATACAAGCGAATCTCAACAAGTCATAGGACTAAAGAATATGAAAAATTATAGAGTAACAGCACCTTTACTATAATCGATATAATACTACTTGGATGTTGCACAAGAATTTTCATGTATTCTGATAAAATGATGCTCGCAGTTGGCAAAAATAACGAGGTCCATATTATTTAGCTAAATTGACGACAAATTTTCCCCTGTCAACATATCCTATATCTTTTTTTTTACTTTTAAATCCGAACAAAATTTTAAAATTAAATCGTCGCAAAATTGTCGTAAAAGAGATTGCTTAACTTGGAGGTAGTTAAATTTTGATTCTTTAATTCTTTTTAAGTATCGGCTTAAAAAGAAATTTCTACAGTATGACCCTCGAAAAAGTATTTTTAAGCATCTGCAGCCCTTATTTCTCAATGAATTATTAAAAAAATGCATATGTCCTTGTTCTCCATAGTATTCCACGTAAGTAGATATAAAAATATTTTTTTTACCTCCATTAACACCGGAGATTTTTAGTGCTAAAGTTTTGAAAAAGTGACTGAGGAAAAAGTAACTTTTAACATGAAACGACTTTTTTAGCAAAATTAAGCTAGAAATCCTTTTATTTTTGTTACTAGCAGAAACTTTATACAAAAATGAAATAAAAAATTTAGTTTTTGAGTAAAAAGCATTTTTTTACACATATTTTTTGAGTCTTTTTAGTTTAATGATATTTTGAAAAACTTACTTATTAGGCAAAATTGTTTAAGATTAAAAAACCAAATAAATCTCTATGAATATAGCAGGAAAATTGTTTTTGTTTCACAATTCTAACTTTAATAACAAAAAAGTTATAAAGAAAATAAAAATAAAACATAATGATTTTTTAGTCTAAAAAGCTTAATTTACCCCCTATTAAATAATTGAGATGTCAGAAAAGTAGGCGGAGCAACTGTCAAAATTAATCCTTTTCTATAAATAAGGGTTGATGAATAACCTAAAATTTGCAAATAATCAATTCATTCAGTAGTATTTTTTTGCCATTAACAATTTATATTTTTTGGTGGAATAAAAAAGAAATATTTAGTTAACTTGTTTTTCTTTGTGTCTCATTATTCAGTTGCCAGAAAAACATAATATAACCATCCAAAAAATAAGAAAAACAAAAAAAATTCTTTTTCTCAGTCACTTTTTCAAAACTTTAGCTCTAAAAATCTCCGGTGTTAATGGAGGTAAAAAAAATATTTTTATATCTACTTACGTGGAATACTATGGAGAACAAGGACATATGCATTTTTAAATAATTCATTGAGAAATAAGGGCTGCAGATGCTTAAAAATACTTTTTCGAGGGTCATACTGTAGTATGTTAAAATTGTTGTCAAAAATCAAATAGAAAATACCTTTTTTACCTTATGGTAACAAGAATCATCATGCAAAGTTTAAAATCGAAAGACGTACAAAAACAAGTGGCATCATATTACTTCACATTATAGTACTAAAAACGATAAATCTATCTTAATTTACATGTTATTAGTAGCGAAGCTACTATATAATTCTAAATCCCCGTCCGTCTGTCCCTTAGAGGCGAAAAGGGAGAAACATGATTTTCTCGACTCCTATTTAAGATACAAGGCTGAAACTTTTTGTCAACATTTCCGTCATGAAGGAGCATAACTAACTAATTTTTGGGCTTTTTTATTTTTCAAATTTTCCCCACATCTTTGGTGTTTTTGGTCCGATTTTCAAATTTTTTTTAGATGATATCAAAATGAAATTTACGTCTGTTTCAGGGAAGTATTCACTGCGGTCGGACATTTTTCTCCATATCTGTGGTGTTTTTAGCCCTATATTCAACATTTTTAGATAAGATTATTAAAAATTAAACTTCCCTTCGCTCTAAGAGATTTTTATATTGAAAGAACAAACAGATTATTGTGATTTTATACGTATTTTCCCATATCTTTGGCGTGCTTCGCTACTTATGGATGTTGTCATCCTTGTTTTGACATATAAATAATCTTGTTTATATAAATGTTCTAGAATTTTGGTTATAAAGTTGTTCTAAAATTTGACCCTAACTGTAAAAATATCCAGGGAGGGAGGTGGCATTGGGATGTTTATTACAACAGGCCCCAAAGTTCTATAATGACGTTTTAGTATGCGTTAAATTAACAACTTTGGGCACTTTTGAACTTTGATTGTTTGGTTCATTAAACCAAACGTTTCAACCGCTAATCTGCAAAAAGGGTTAATTTTGTGTGTTATCATTGAGATGTACATCAATTTATCGGTCATTGTCTTATCCCTTTATATCCCTGAAAAATATCTAAATATTGGACAACCTTCGGAATTATAAAGTTCTCACCCATTCCTTGAAGGCATATTTGGTCCGGTCACGCGTATTTAACCATTGGCGTACACCGGATTTTTATTATGGGGATTGTACATCGCAATGTTATAATTATTTAGTAATATTTTTGATAATTTTGAGGTTGATAAGCCGACCATATTCCAGTGGATTCAAACCGGTTTTAAGCCATAGAAAAGGGTTTTATGAAGATGTCTACAAAAATGTATATAAAATTAGTATTATTAATCCCTAAATTTGGCGAAAAGGACAAGAACATAATACTTCCAAGATTATTATTTCCGTATTCGTGGACAATTGTCCATGAAATCTGATAACATAGAGTATATATTCATCACTTAATTGTGTAAATGTTATATTTATCCCTTTATATATTTTGAACTTAAATTCTAAATAATATTGTTTTAAGTAGGCAGAGATCTAAAGGGATAAGACAATGGCCGACAAATTGTTGCATAAATCCAATAATGACACACAAAATTAACCCCTTTGTAGATTAAAATTAGCGGTTGAAACGTTTGAACACTCAACTTAAAAAAAAACAATCAAAATACAGTAAAAGTCCCAAAAGTTTTTAAGCCAGCGATTAAGAAAACGTTATTGTAAAACTTTGGGGACTAGTGTAATAAACAGCCCATTGTCCCCTCTCTCTCTGGTAAGTAGGTCAAATTGTTGTTGTTGATGGTGTTAAATTGTAAACAAAATAATTTAACAGCAACAACAACGGTTATATAGTTCATAAATATTGTGATAGATTCTCGCATACCCTCATATAATGTTTCTCCTAGCTGGCAAATGTAATGATACCCTGCCTCCTTGTGACTTTACCCCATTCCCACTCCACTAACCATGGAAGGAAGTATTGACCAATACCTGAAGACTATATTATCAATCTAAATTGACGCTATATTTCACCGTCACAATATCCACGTATTCTATATCCATTGCAACAACATGGTATATAGTAACACATAGTAAATAAGCATGATTCCCAAATATTTTAATAGTATCCACAAAAAGACACATGAGAAAAGAATTTAAACTCCCCACCCCCTTTCCCCTCTACTTAATATGTTCCAAAATTAATGTTTACAAGTCAAATTATCATTTTTACAAGAGACAACAACTTGTAGCAATTAAACCGATTAAAATCTTTTTAGTAGCGAAGCTACTCTATAATTCACTTTGTCCGTCCGTCCGTCAGTCCGTCAGTCCGTCAGTCAGTCCGTCAGTCCGTCAGTCCGTAACGCTATGGGGGAAATGGGATTTACTCAGCTCCTATAAAAGATAGAATGCTGAAATTTTTTGACAACATTCCCATTATTAAGGAGCACAATTGACTATAAAACATCATTTGCGGTCGGACCGATTTTTAGCAGGTTTTAGGCTATTTTTATATTTTTCACATTTTTCTCCATATCTTCAGTGTTTATGGTCCGATTTTCAAATTTTTTTCAGTTACAGATATAAAAATTAAATTTTCTGTTGTTTAAAGAAACAATCATGAAGGCCAGACTGCCTTTTTAGCAGGTTTTAGGCTATTTTTATATTTTTCACATTTTTCTCCATATCTTCAGTGTATGGTCCGATTTTCAAAATTTTTTCAGTTATAGATATCAAAATTAAATTTCCCGTCTTTTAAAGATGACAACCATGACGGCCAGACTGCCTTTTCAGCAGGTTTTAGGCTGTTTTTTTTTATATTTTTAACATTTTTCTCCATATCTTCAGTGTTTATAGTTCGATTTTCAAAATTTTTTTCAGTTGTAGATATCAAAATTAAATTTCCCGTCTTTAAAGGAAATAACCATTACGGCCAGACTGCCTTTTTGGCAGGTTTTAGGCTATTTATAAATATATTTAACACTTCTTTCCATATCTTCAGTGTATATGGTCCGATTTTCCAAATTTTTAAAGTTTTTAAGGATTTAAAAATTAAATTTTTTGTCGTTTTAAGAAAACAACCATGGCGGCCAGACTGCCTTTTATCAGGTTTTTGGCTATTTTTATATGTTTTACATATTTCCCAATATCTTTGTTTATTTTGATCCAATTTTCAAACTTTTATGGGATATCAGTATCAAAATAATTTTTCCCATTGTTATGAGCATCTTTAATATAATTTACTTTGACCATCGTCATCATACAAAATAAAACAAGGTTTCATATTTATTTTATCCAATAAATCTATTTTTGATTTTAGTAAAAACCTTTTAAATCTACCTGTACGTATTCCCATCTATGATTTTTTGTGCTTCGCTACTTATGGATGTTGTCATCCTTGTTATAATATAAATAGTGTTTAGGTAAATGTGGAAGGTAATTAACTTAAATTCACTAGAAATTGACAGTTCATAAAAGCTGAAAAGAACACGCTTATAGTTCGAGTGGTTTTAGAGATCTTTTGTTTAAGATATCCAGCATCCAGATATCCAGATACTCTTATTTGAGTAGCGGGACAAAGTCTCTCAAGAATCAGCCACGTGACGTCATAAGAGAGGAGAGGTGGAAAAGAAAACCCCTAAAAAAGAGATGGATAATCACTCATTTTATGTATTTTGATTATTTTTTAGATACTTTTTCCAGCTTCTATATTGACGGAGTATACAGTTGATTTTACGTCGCACGGTCGCATACTAAATCTCGCCTAGCAGCTGGCATTTTTTTAATTGAGTCATAACAATCTGCTTTTTTAAAAAATGTTTTTTTAGTAGCTAAGCTACTCTAACATTAAAAATATCCGTCTGTGCGTTTATCTTAAACTTTTGGAGTAAACGTTATTTTGTAGACCCCTATATATGATAGACAGCTGAAATTTTAAGTGAGGATTTCCTTTACAAATGAGCCTCTAGTGTGATTTATATGATCCTTTAGTCTATCAGTAAATTTATCGACCAAGCTACTAAAGACATTTATGTATATTTATTAGGAGTTCATTAGCATCAAATCTTTTTATGACCACTGAACATCTGCATTATGACTCTGTTCGTTCTTCCATGATTTTTTGTGCTTCGCTTCTTATGGATGTTAACATCCTTTTCTTTTCTGTGTATAGAATACCTTTGACCGCAATTTGGGTATGTTGGAATTGTTCTTCTGATTTAAAACATTTTATATAAGTTATAAGGTGATTCAATTGTTAATTGCCAGATCCCAGTTCGTACATTTCAGCTATTTTTTACAATGTTTGATGGACGCTAACATTTCAAGTTTGGCCCAATCGATTTAGTGGTTTTCAAGATATTTCTGGTCACATTTCAAAGTGGGCGACAATCAGACACTAGCATTAAAAATCGGGGAAATTGCAACAATTACATTTTATTTTACAATTCTTTAAATATCATCATACCCAACTTTTTCTTGAAGATCCCTTTTGTAGTGCAATGCCGCGGCCCTGTTTGGGTTATTTATCATTACACTTTATTGAGACAGGCACACAATACATTTAGCCAGTAATGGTTATAAATATCATGCCACAAAGTAAAAGTCAGGAATCTAAAGGGATAAGACAATGGCCGATAAATTTAGGAACATCCCTGATAACAAAATTACCCCTTCTGTAGATTAAAATAAGTGGTTAAAACGTTAGAACACTTAACTTAAAAAAACAACCAATCAAAATTCAGTAAAAGTACCCAAAGTTGAAAAGTCAACAAATAAGAAAACTTATTATAAAACATTGGGGACTATAGTGTAACAAACAGTCTGTTGTCCCCTTTCTCTCTGGTAAAAGTAATCATTATTTATGACTTATGAACATTGTAATTGGTGGCTAGTTGTGCACCTGTCTGCTTGTTAAGTGTTTCTACGCTTTTAAGAATATTTCTAATTGTCACAGGAATCCTTATGCAATGACTGTAATCTAATGGATTTATTATCATTTACTCCAATAAAGTGAAACTTGTAGCGGGCTAAAATAACGATCCCCCCATCACCTCCCCTCCTGCTGGGTGAACGAACTGACCAATAAATGACTAGGGAAATATCAACCTAATTTGACAATTTTTCCCTTGTCTTTATATCTATCTACATCCACTTCTACCTGACAAATCTTATTGAGGAAAATATGTCTTTTAGGATATTTGTCCTCTTAAAGGTAATAATAATTTATTCTCCTTTTTTAATGATTTTATCAAAGTGACCAAAACATGAAAAGATACTTTTCAGTATGGCTTCGAAACCGTTTAATATCCGCTGGATTAGAACCGGTTCTTAGTCCTACTGAAAAATAATGTACAGCATCGAATTAAAGATAATTTTCCACGAATATTTAAAAAAATAATACATGTTTTGCTAGCCAAGGCCTTCGGACCCTCGGGGCTAACAGAACTTTTTTAAAGCTAATAATTTTTTATTTTAATATCTGCGGAAAGCTGTCTCTCATACGATGCGAAAAATAACTATTATCTATCTAATAAATTAAATTGATAATTGTTATTTGATTACCCAAACTATTTACTCTAAAATGCCTTTGGCGTTGATTTGCCCTTAGTTGATTTTATTTGCTAACAGTTCTTGTTCCACTATTATAATACAGGGCTATAAAGGGATAAGACAATGGACGATAAATTGATGATGCACACGGTGATGATACACAAAATTACCCCTTCTGTAGATTACAATTAGTAGTTGAAACGTATGGACACTCAACTTAATGAACCAACCAATCAAAATTCAATAAAAGTTCTTAAAGTTATTAAGCCAACGAATAAGAAAAGGTTATTGTAAAACTTTGGGGACTAATGAACAGTCCAATGCCTTCTGATTATAATAGTAGATTTAATATTTAGGAGTAGAGTAGACATACTTTGAGTTGTTTGTGCTTAAAAAGTGTAAGTTATTGTTATTTTTTTCTTATTAATGGCCTTTGTCCCTTGTCTATTCATAATAAAGCGTCCCTGAATAGCCGGCAGATATACCGATTTGGTTTTATAAGATCTTACTGGGATTAACATCCATTTTAGTAAATAGGATACACGTCTAAAGATTTTGTTACATACTAGAGGCTTCCGGTTTAGTCGCTAGGGGCTTTGGATTTTAAAATGTAAAGAAAAATAGCCTAAAACTACCTTAAAACCTACAAGGAGCTTCTGTAAAAAGGACAAACGCAATGGGGAGATCTTTTGCATCAAATAATAAAACGTTACTACTTTACTTTATACATATGATAGAATACAAGAATACAAAAAAATCCCCGAAGTTTGGAAAATAATATTATTCGATATATTCAGTAACAATCTATCTTGAAAATTAAAACATAGAGTAACAAACATTCGAAACCGAATAATATCTGCAGAATTAGAACTGGTTCTGGATACTGAAAATCATGTATCGCATCGTATTTTAGACAACTTTCTATAAATAATACAATACATAATTAACTCTAGTTTTAGCCTGGGCCATCGGGTCTAACAGAAGTGGAATTAATCCTGTAATTTTTACTTTTTCTATCCGCGGAAACCTGTCTATAATACGATGCTTTATATAACTATTCTCGTGTATTGTAAAGTACAAACTATCTGAGATATGGATTCTATGGATTATATTTCTATTGTGATGAATTTTTGTGTTAGATCTGCAATTAAATTCACCAGACGCGGACTCAATATTGGTTCATGGCGAGAATCCAATCATTTTATTTCAAACAAGGATGACAACTTCCATTAAAGCGAAGCTTTGAAATCAAACGGTGTACCACACAAACTTGAACACTTGTAGCATGTCAAAACTTATTTAGAAGAATGTTGATTTAAAAGTATAGACAAAATTAAATTAAAACTTGTGCGCAAATTTGCATATATTAAAGACATTAAGATTCTGTTTTAGGACATACTTACATTTTTTATAACTTGATAATAGAGATGTTTAGCTTGAAATATTGTATCTGCTTGTCTTAGGAATCATTGTTTCAAAGCAGATCATACAAATTAGTTTTAAAAAATCAGCATGTTTTTAATGAACATACTGACTTTTTGTAACGATTATAGAGTTACTACGCTTTCTTAATCGTGCCTAATTGTTACAGGAATCATCATCCAAAGTTTGAAACCCATGTGATAATTCTAAAATGCCTAAGAGACGGGCGGACATACCCTAATTATAGAAAAACTGCGTTTGACAAGGAAATTAATATCCAAAATTAGCGTAGCATGTTTAAGACGAACAAAAATTGTTATATAGAAACATCAACGTAAATTGGACGTTTTGTATCTTTAAAACTGATTGGGCTTTTTTGAAAAACGGCTGGTAGAATTCATAGTTGTAATGGAAAGACATAAGACTGGTGCAAATAAGGAAATAAAGTAAAATCCCAGATTTTCATAATGGATCATTTAACGTCCCCTTCTCCACTTTATTACCGAGAAAAGAAATTATTTGTAATCAGGGATCTCAAGGGATAAGACAATGATGTGCATCCCCAATGATGACCCACAAAATTATGATTAGCGGTTGAAATGTTTGGACACACAACTTAATGAACCAAACAATCAAAATTCAGACAAAGTCCCAGAAGTTAATAAGCCAAAAAACAAGAAAACATTACTATAAAACTTTGGGGGCTAGTGTAATAAACAGCCCAATGTCCCCTCCCTCCCTGATTTGTAATGCTTTATTTTGCTTATTTAGGTTTTATAAAGTAAATAACAGACGAGACCCAATGTGCTAGGGCCTTAAAGGTTTCCATCAATTCCCAGCAAAAGTAAGCAACCAATGATGACAACATCCTTAAAAGAGAAGCTTTGAAACGGTAGGACAAACAAACATTAACACTTGAAGAGTGTCAGATATGAATCAGTAGTATATAGATATATAAGTTTAAACAAAATTGTTAGTAAATTCGTTGCAAAACTGCTTAAATACAGCTGCCGTCTAAGAACGAACTTACATTTACTGTTTTACTGTTATATGAATCATCATGCAAAGTTTAAAATGGATAGAACAATTCTAACATATCTAAATTAACAAGCTGAATTAACGAAAAGAGGGGTAAAGAGGTCCACCAGAAGTTAAAGTTATTGTATCTGAATTGAATTGTTGTGATGTATAATAGATTTTTTGCATTTCCAAATAAGGAATGTAGAATATTTTTATGCAATTTGATTTTGTGTGTGCCATCACTTGCACTACATGTTCAAATTTTCAAATAATTTAACTGCAATGACTATTGTTCAAACTATTATTTCGGCGATATGACATTAAAAATAAGTAATTAAGAGGGGGGGGGGGGGGGGAGCGACCAATACATTTTTAATTTCAGTTTGTTCAAGCTACCATCTCGGCGATTTGCTTTATGGCATCAAAGGTAAGAGGAGATATCGACCATCCATTTTTAATTTAAATTTTGTCAACAAAATGAAAATTTGAAAAAAAACTGATTTTTCTTAAGAGGCTAAAGGTAACCCCCAACCCACAGTACGCCCAAAAAACATGCCTTTTGTATTTGGATTTTTGCGATTGTGATAAATTTGCAGAAGTGTTTGGACACTGGATTTTGATGATTTTATTATTGGGGGATGATATTGTGGCTAGGTATATTTTTAGGGGTTGGGGTTGATAATCATCATCAACGATCTTTTTAAAAAAAGATTCTTTTATACGATTATGGTATGACTGTCATGTAATATAAACACTGAATTAAGAATATTTTTCAAATTTCAAATATTGGTTTTATGGTTATATATATGGTTGGAATATTTTATCTTTATATAATGAAATCATTCTATTGGTTTGGTAAAATATATTTAAATTGTGTGATTACTTTGGCGATAAGCTACAACGTAGTAATGAAGCAAAAGCACACTTTAACTAATATTTTGAGGGTGCCTAATAAACAATTGTGTTTTACAACTATTTTTGAAAGGAGAATCTGTTTATAGTGCCTATAAAAAATGACGTCATACAATACAAATGACCAAAGATTGGCCAATACAAAGACTAAGTTACCAATGGCAGGCCAGTATACATTTTATTTGACCAATTGTAGGCCAGTTTTACGTCATTTTTTGTAGGGACTATAAAAAGCTTCTTGAAAGGGATGTTATTATTTTTTATTTGATACTTTAATATGAATGTTGTCATTCTTGTTAGTTTCAGGGTGGAATTATATTTCTGTGGTTTCTGATATGATAAATTTGATGAAAGGAAAAGCAAAGATTGTTGATAATGATTATTGGTTTAAAAACCTTCTAGTGCTCATACATTCTAGAAAATAATTTAAAGTGATGTAGCTTATCATTTATATGTTTTGGATTATTGCAGATATCTCTTTGGAGAGGGGTGGTACCCTCCCCCAAAATAGTTATAAACTTTCCCATGCGAAGATACACTGTAAAGGACAATCATTTCGGTTCAGCGGTTATCAAGATCCTTCGCTACAGACAATAAAGCTTACTACGTTATACAATAGGATAATATTCAAGTTTGCATTATGGGGGCAAAACAGTAGAATTTAAAAAGTTGAAGGTTGCAACTATTATGTTTTAAAATCTTTAAAATTAAACATAAACAAATATTTTTAGCTATACAGTTGGAAATATTAGGAAATATGTGATAAAGGCCAGAGTTATAAGGAAAAGTAAATTTTCGAATTTAGATGCGGAAAAGACATTTTCCGTGCTCAAAAAAAAGGGAAAGGATGACAAGGGTAATGCTCCCTCATTTTAAAATTTAATTTCAATAAGGATGACAACATCCAAAAAAGCGAAGCACTGAAACGGTAGGACAAACAGACATTAACAATTATATAGAATAATCAGAATATACATGTATAAGAGTCGAACCAAAATTGTAAGTAAATTTGTTGAAAAACGGCTTGATACAGGATAATGTTTATGGATATACTTACATTTTTAGGACTTGATTATAGAGTTGCTTCGCTTATAACATTATACTTTGTTGTCCCAGGAATTGTGATAATTCGGGTAAGTAATAAACAATTTAATTATAGTAATTTAAGTTTATATTTCTATTTTCAAGTATTACAATCAACTGAACTAAAATTATTCTATAAAACAACAATATAACAATATAAAAACACTTGTTCTAAAAAAGAAAGAATGGAAAACCTAGTCTATTTTACAATTCTGGTGCAATTCTGCACATAAATGTTTAATATTGATTTGAGAAAAGTTTTACTTGTAAATTTACTCTAATTTAAATAATTTCTACTTTTTCTATAATTCAAATCTAAAAATAACAATTTATTAATGTAACAAATATTAAAAAGTAGTTACAGAATCAACATACCAAAAATCAGATCAATCGGATGATTAGATCACATAATAATTTATTGATAAAAAAGTAAAAAAATGAACATATTTAAAATGGATGTACGGACATTCTTTTAATAATTATAGAGTTGCTACGCTTTCTAAATCGTACCTAACTACTAAAGGAATCACCATGCAAAGTTTGAAATCGAGAGGACAATTCTAACATGCATAAATTAACGAACAAAGCTATCCGTCTGTGACGGACGGACGTATGGACCGATCCTAAGTATTTTTTGTGCGCAACACCCCCCCCCCCCCCATCCCCTCAACAAACGCCTCCATGATACTCTTTTTAAGGGTAGGCTTAAAACCCCCCAAGGCTTTGGTCGAATTTTGGACCAATTTTGTATTGATATATCCCTGTTTAATGAAATATGTCAGAAACTATCTAGGATATTTGTAAATTATCTAAATTAAAAACACTCTAAGCTATTATTGCAGGGAGGGAGGAGACATTGGGCTGTTTATTTCACTTGTCCCTAAAATTTCAAAGTAATGATTTTCTTTTCATTGGCTGAAAAACTTTGGAGACTTTGGTTGGTTGGTTGATAAAGTTGAATGTCTAAACGTTTCAACCACTAATTGTAATTTACTGTATGGGTAAGTTTGGTTTACATCATTGGGAATGTATATCAATTTATCGGTAATTGTCTTATCCCTTTAGATCCCTGCTATTATTGTGTAAACGGATGTTCTCTTTTTAAAAAATAACAAGGACGATAATCTTTATAAAATAGTAGATCAGAAAATCCGAAGGACGAACAAACATTTCAATTCTTACTTCAGGTCAGGTTAGGTTAGATTATATTGTGTACACTGTTAAAAATAATTTTTTTTTTTAGCATCAGATGATACTCTCTATTCTTCACATTAATGTATAGTATCAATCCGTACGTAGTAGGAAAAAAACCTCATTACGATACAAGGAAGTTTTCAATGCTGTATTAAGTATTAGGTAATGTTCTGTGAAGTAACACGTAGTACTAAATAATGTATTTGTCTGTATAGTATTGTCTAATACGCTCTTGGGAATATAATTCAATACGGTAGAAGTAATTTTTCATTGCCCTCCTTCGCAATTGTTGTTACCCTCTATCATAATTTTTGATACTTTGTAGGGAATGAAACTGTTTTACTTTGTATGAAAGATCAGTTTATAATATATGATTATTATATGTACATATACATTTTGTTATATCAACAAACATACCAAGCAGAGCCATAAAACATTAATTTAAATGTAAATTTAGTAAAAAAATTACTTTAAAGATGTTTAGGACTAAACATTATCCTTAAAAATAAAAACTATGGTCAGTCATAATTACAAAAAACAAAACTATAAATCTGAGCATAAATAGTAACATTTCATCTTTGTCTAAAACGACCAAGCATTGAAACACTTCCATGAGAGGTGTGCACGAATGGTGCCTGTTTCAATTATTCTATACAGTACAGATTCGTACCCTAGAACGAATGAATAGTTACTATTTTAATAAACCATTCTCTTGCGTATTGTCTGATACGCTACAGCGTATGAAATAGTACTAAATCAAGAAACATTTCTACAGCGTATTTTCCGATACCCTACAACGTATAAAATATTACTATTTTTATAAACTTTTCTACAGCGTATTCTATAGTACCCTAGAGCGTATCAATCGATACTAAAAAAATGTATGGGTTCTGTATGGTAATAATTATTGTGTTATATAGTATTACATAGTGTTATATATTAATTATATAGTTGTAGGGTACTTACGGGTCCAATACTCTCCAGAGTATCAATTGATACTAAATAAAAAAATTATTTTTAACAGTGTACAGGGCCTGGTAGACTCGCAGGGTTAGAGCACCGCAAGTTTAGGCCCCGATGAGTGTTAGTTATGTCGCCCCGTAAGGGCTAGACATAAAGAAAACAACTGTCCCTTTCCAATTTATTTTAAAGATAATTTTAGGGAGTTTCTGTGCTTGCTAGGTAATTTGAGGGAAAGCACCAAAATTTCATTTCTTGTTGTTTTCAGAAATATTTTACTTTTTATAGGGGTAAAATTATGAAGTTTGTGGTATTTTCATGATTAATTTTTGATTGGATAAAAATCTTATTTGACATTCTGTACATTTTTATTTATGTTGAATTTGTTTCTTTGTTTTCATTCATTTATTTAGAGAAAAAATCACCTTTTCATCAGTTTCAAAGAAGGGCAAAAAGCGAATGAATTAAATTTGCCTTTTCGTCATTAATTTTGTTAGTAGTGAAGCTACTCTATAATTTGAAATGTCCGTCTGTCCGTATGTCCGTCTTAGTTTGGGGGAAACGTGATTTTCTCGGCTCCTGTAAAAGATAAAAGGCTGAAATTTTTTGACAACATTCCCATTATTACGGAGCACAATTAACTTTAAATCAATGGCGGTAGGACCGCTTTTTAGCAGGTTTTAGGCTATTTTTGTATTTTTCACATTTTTCTCCATATCTTTGGTGTTTATGGTCCGATTTCCAAAAATTTTTTCAGTTATAGTATCAAAATGAAATTTCCTTTCGTTTCAAGAAAACAACTATGAAGGTCAGACTGCCTTTAAGCAGGTTTTAGGCTATTTTTGTATTTTTCACATTTTTCTCCATACCTTTGGTGTTTATGGCCCGATTTCCAAAGATTTTCAGTTATAGATATCAAAATTAAATTTCCTGTTGTTTCAAGAAAACATCAATGGCCGTCAGACTGCCTTTTTGCAGGTTTTTGGCTATTTTTATATTTTTCACATTTTTCCTCATATCTTTGGTGTTTATTGTCCGTTTTTTTAAATTTTTGTAGTTAAAAATATAAAAATTAAATTTCCCATTGTTTTGAGCATTCAGTATGTAATTTGCTTTGACCGTCAGTCTGTTGGTCATAGTACTGAAATATAAATATTAAGAAAATAAAAACAAATGTTGAAAAGGTTTCGTGATTTTTTTTCCTAATGTACATGCTTTTGACAACTAATATCTAAATTCTTATTTAATTGTTTATGCTTCGCTACTTATGGATGTTGTCATCCTTGTTTTGTGTTTACTTTGAGAAGTTTGTATACAACTGTCATGCAGTTTTTACAAGCAAAACTACTCTACATAGTCACTCATTAGCCGGTCTTGATTTTGTTCTCTTTACTTTGGATCATGTTAAGCAGTATGCCAATGCACAACAAGTAAGGCAAAGCATGACAATATTTCGTCAAGTGAAGCAGAGCTTGTCAAAAACAGTCGTTAACATGCTATCCTTAAATTAATCGTTTACCTTTATGTCTTAATTTTATCATCTTTCAAACATTTGATTTCAACTCCAATCTAGTGCAGCAAGAAATAATTGAATGTGAACTTTGATGTGGTATAAGTCTACTAGCGGCTACGCCCCCTAGAGGCCACTAGGGGCACTTGAGGAGGAGAGAGTCAAATTTAATAACCCAATTTCTTATTTTAAATTTCAAAAGAAAAAGTAAAAAAAAAATTTTCGCCCCCTTTTTAATTTTAGTTAAAATTTTTAAAAAAAAAAATTGGGGGGGGGAGATTTTTCATTTTTGGATGGGGTTGGGGGTGTCCCACCCCCCCAAAAAATAGTTATAAACCTTCCCGGGACCTATGAGAAGCTACCCTGTTAAGGAGAACCCGATCGGTTCAGCGGTTAGCGAGATCCTTCGGTACAGACACACAGATACTTAGACAAACAAACATCCTGTTACTTTAGTATAAGGATTGTCCTGAGCTTTTCGCCCTGCCCTAGAGGATAGGGACAAACCAAAACACAGAACCTGGTCAGTGCCAAAGTATACTCTATCCTATGTTTAATACACTAGTCTCCAAAGTTTTATAATAACGTTTTCTTATTCGTTGTCTTAATAACTTTGGGGACTTTTATTGAATTTTGATTGGTTGGTTCATTAAGTTTATTGTTTAAACGTTTCAACCTTTATGAATCTATAGAAGGGGTAATTTTGATAATCACCATCGGTCAATATCTTATCCCTTTCGATCCCTGCTATTCTGTAGAAGAGGTGTAAATGAAAACATTTTGAGTATTAGAAACAGGACACAAAACAAGTTGTCAAGATCAGGTGTTCTATTAAGTGAGCCAAGAATACAAGAGCAGTCAAGAAAAGGTGTTTCATTACACAATAAAGGTACTAATTCTCATAATTCTATTCATTACACAACAGTAACTAAGATTAGAGAGAGTTTTGAAGGATGTTTGAAAATTTGAGTTAGTATGATGGATGTCGAATATACGTGGATTTTATGACAGGGGAAAAATTGTCGTCAATTTAGCTTGCTGGCACGTTCCATTTTATTTTATGTTATTTTTTTGTCAGTTCGTCATATAACTGTATGTCCCCGCCCCGAGTCCCTGTGCTGGCTTTCAATTGGGTCCCTTAAATTCAACCAATAGCGTCAGGAATGTCAACACAGCCAAGTCGCTACAAAAAGCAGAAAGCAATTTGCTAGCAAATGAAAATGGTCCCCAACAGGGGGATCCAGGTTGGTTATACATCTATATTTATAGATTTATTTGGGCAGCCATTCAAAATTCCAAATCAAGTCCTTTTGCAACCCTAGGTGAACATTAAAGTGTCAACTGCCAATTTTTAACAAGCCCAATCCATAATATTTATTAATTAATTGAGCAATTCTACTTTTATGGCGTTTAAACCCGCGACCGTGGCTCAACACGTAGCGCATCCGCTCGTCGTCGGGAAGGTGTTAGGTTCGAACCTCGGTCCGACACCGCGTCATAACTAAAGACGTTAAAAATGGTTCCCACTGCTACTATGTCAGATGCGCGACGTAAATAGTTAGAGTGGGGGGAATGCCTTGGCCCAAAACAGGCGCAACTCGTTACCATGCACAGTTAGGACTTCTCAGACAAAGGTCGTGCATCACAGAGAGTTGGTTGTCTGTAATGTACTGTACCACGGGTATGAGGTGAAGGACCAAGAGTCTGGCCTTGAGTTGACAAGTTGACTGTTCAGTCCAGGTGCAACTCACCTATACGACATTAGCAACATTAGCATTTATGGCGTTTAAGAAAAATCAAGTTTTTTTAGGCCACAAAAAGTTATTTCAATTTAAACAAAGTCCATAAGTAATACATTTCGGAGGGGGATAAATTAAGGATCATGGAAAGAAAACGAAGTAGAGGGTTTCTTTGCATTTTCACAGTAGCTTTTGATAGGAAAGTATTATTGATTGCCCTGCAGGGTTAGGTGCTAGAAATAGGATAAAAGCTAATGTGAAAATACGCCGGAACCCCCTACTTCGTTTTCTTTCCATGATCCAAAATAACTTTTTAAAATCTAACTCGAACATGATGGCCCTAGAAAAGATAAATAAACTAAATCCTATTATGAAATAAGGTAATCAGAAATTGTTAAAATACACAGTCCATTTAGAAGATACGAAAAGTGTCATGTGTGACGTAATAAAAATACGTCTATCATCTCTTTTTGAGGGATTTCCTTTCCCACTTCTCCTATCATCCTTCATTTTTAGACGCAATTTTATATCGTCACATATGACACTTTCCGAGTCTCCTCCATTTATCTTTAAGGATTGCTAGATGTACATACAGGCACACTCGAATCCTAGAATAGCTATGCTACTAACAAGGATAATCAAAATAATAAAATGAACAAAGTAAGTTTTGTGGTAGATGCTCACTGATCAAAAGATACAACCATGCTGTACTACCCAGAGAGAGAGAGAGAGAGGTGACAATGGGCTGTTTATTACACTAGTCCCCAAAGTTTTATAATAATTTTTCTTATTCGTTGGCTTAGTAACTTTGGGGACTTCAGTAAATTTTCATTGGTTGGTACATTCAGTTGTGTGTTCAACCACTAATTTTAATCTACAGAAGGGGTAATTTTGTGTATCATCATTTGGGATGTAAATAAATTTATCGGTCATTGTTTTTTGCCTTAACATCCCTGTGTACGCCCCCTTTCCTTCAATTTTAATTCAAAGGGTTTGTCAGGATTGTAAATACGTTTTCTGACTAAATCCTGTGCACGTGCCTGTCCCTCTGTCTATGACTCGTTAAGATTTAAAACATAATTAGCCAGACAAATCATAATAAAAGGACACAATTTTAGTCTAGGTTATTATTTATTTACTTTATAAATGATTTTTTTTGTGTAATTAAATAATTCCACGATTTTTTATGTTGGGATAAAACTCACCCCCTATTACCTACCCAGAGAGAGAGAGAGGGGGGACAATGGGCTGTTCATTACACTAGTCCCCAAAGTTTTTTATAATAACGTTTTCTTATTCGTTGGCCGAACAAACTTGGTTTTTTTTCATGAGATTTAATTGATTGGTTTATTAAGTTGAGTGTCCAAACGTTCCAACAACTAATTGTAATCTATATAAGGGGTAATTTTGTGTATCATCATTGGGGATGTAATTAAATTTATCGGCAATTGTCTTATTTTTTCATTCCCTGCTCCCTACCCCTTACAGAAATTTTAAAAACTTTAGAAAGATAAATCTGAAGTGTATAATAAATATGTTTAATCACGTATGACATACATACATTATATCTTAGTAGTTAGGAAGGATCCATTGGTTTGTTTATTATACTAGTCCCCAAAGTTGAATAAAAAAGTTTTCATATTCATTGGCTTAACAACTTTGGGGACTGTTATCAAATTTCGATTATTTGGTTCATTAAGTGTCTGGTTATTATACTAGTCTCCAAAGTTAAATAATAAAATTTTCATATTCATTTACTAAACAACTTTGGGAACTTTTATTAAATTTCGATTATTTGGTTCATTAAGTGTCCAAACTTTTTAACCAACAATTTTAATCTAGAGGGGGGAATTTTGTTTATCATCATTGGGGATGTATATCAATTTATCGGCCATTGTCTTATCCTTTTAGATACATGATATCTTAGCTATAGAGTAGCTAAGCCACTAAAGCACCTTAAAATATTCAAGTATCTCAAATGTATGACAAATAAAATAAAAACGACAAGTTTCCTCTTAAACAAAAAATATTATTGGAATTTTATTGCCGCTTTATCGTTTTCAGTGGGAAAAATTTGCCTGTCTTTTTAACATAAAGCTAACAGTATTGATTTTTTTAAAGGTTAACAATATGATTCTTAAATAAATTAAAACTGTTTTAAGTATTCTTTGAGATTTAGGATGTAGAGCTATTCTTTAGTTAAAAATAAAAGCGAAGCTATAGGACAAACTAACATTAACACTTTCAGGGTTTCAGAACTTTTATGTAAATTTGTTCCAAAATTGTGTAAATACAGGGTACTGTTTAGGGACATACTTAAATTTGATCATAGAAATCCTCCGCTTGAAATATTAATATTAATTTTGTTTTAAGGTAAAAGACTTTCACAAGTTCTGCGATGGTTTTGGTCTATTTATTAGGGCACTTTCATCCTACGAAAAATCATATTCCTCCGAACATTTTCAAAAATAAAACTATATTGCTACTTAGGTCATTCATTTTTAAAATTTGTTTAAAGTTTCGGACGTAGATCAAAATAGTTATTTATTCAGTTTTATAATCCTATGGAACGAATATTTTAAAATTTGTCAACTTGATAAAATAAAACATTTTCAAAGGTTTTTTTTTAATTTGATTTTTTCATTAATTTAACTGTGGTTTTCCAATCTTTTTGAATAATTTTTCGTGGCTAGACAGTTAAACCTAAAACCAAAATTGTTACAATTAATTTCTTTTATTATCTTTTACAACTAGCCAGTGTCTAGTGAAGCATACAATTCATTGGTTAATGAATTACTTTATTTCTGAATTTTTTTATTCAATTTCTTTATCATTTTCAATTAAATAAAGATAAAAAAATACACATGAAAAAATGAAAATTAAACTATCACTGAATTTTTTTATACGATAAAAAAATTAATTATTTATCTTTTAAGCAAGCTTAATCATATTTGGTTGACGGCATATCTTTGCTTTTAAGGCTAATTGCATAAATAGGTTCTGACACTCTACAAGTGTTTTTGTTCGTTTGTCCTACTGTTTCAGAGATTCGCATTTATATATGTTGTAATCCTTGTTTTTAAAAATTATTTGAAAAAAATTTAATTTTGAAAAGATCTTTTTTTCATCATTCTACAACCTAATAGATTTTAAATTCTCTTTTAAAAAGACTTTAAAATGTAGAAAGATACCATAAACGAATTTTATTAGGTTGCTAGATAAAAGAAGAAAAAAATTTGTAGCAATAACTTTGCCTCGGGGAATTCTAAAAAGAAAGGTTCTTTCTCCTCTCTCTGTCTTTCTCTCCCTTGCTTTCAAAAGCAAAGGTTTTTTATAATTAGGGTCTGTCCGCCCGTAACGGTTTGCTCATTTCGTTAATTTAGGCTTGTTAGAGTTGTCCTATCGATTTCAAACTATGATTCCTATAACAGTTATGTACAATTTAGAAAGCGTAGCAACTCTATAATCGTTACCAGAAAGTCCGTTAAGTCATATTAATCTTATTTTTGGAATCATGATTCTTGGGACAACAATGTAAATTATTTTAAGCGAGGCAACTCTATAACAAAATCCCAAAAAGGAAAGTATATCCTTTTTCTGTATCTATATTTATGTAATTTTGCTACAAATTTATGTACAATTTCGTTTAGACTTAGAAATTAATGTCTTGCTTCGCTTTTATGAATATTATTATCCTTGTTTCTCTCTATTTGTTTGGTTTAGATGGTCATGTTGCTGAAGGGTTGGAAACTAATATTTTCAAAGCATGGGTCACAAGATACATAATTTTGCCACAGGGTCGCGACGCATAAAACTGTACATTGTAAAATTAATAGTGCAAAAATTTGCTTCAAATTTGCAAACAATAGTACGAAATTTAAAGTCTTCACACGTAAAGGATGTTCTATAATACAGTATGATAATCTAATAATTTCTTCAGAATAAAATCATGAAGATTTTTATAGTGCCTATAAAATATTACTTCATACAATACAAATGACCAATGATAGGCCAATACATTGACTAAATTATCAATGTTTGGCCAATACACATACTAAAATACCAATGCTAGGCCAATATACAGTTTAATGGACCAATAGTAGGCCAATATGACGTCATTTTTAATAGGCACTTTAAAAAGCTTCTAAAATGATAAAAATGCTATCTAAAGATTTAATTAGTGGTGCACATTTTGCATTCTGAAAAAAATACAGTTCTGCGCTCCTGGATACCAGGAATATCTAATCTTAATTCTAAAAATTTTGTCATGGGGGGTAATATTTTTTAAGGCTATTTCTCATAAAAAGGTTTGATATATTATACTCTAAAAAGGTGAACCAATAAACGATTTCCATTTTAGCAATCTAAATTGACGACAATTTTTCCCCTGTCATTATATCCACGTATTTTCTACAACCATTTATCCACCCATTTTCTTGTAAATTAAGATAACTAAGTATTTTGGTTTCTTTTCACCTAAAAGTCTGTTCCTTTACTTTTAGAGAAGCTTGTTATTAGCCCTTTATAATTATTATCAATTTTGGTACTTTAAAAGCATACCCGTTAGTATGAAAACAAATAGTAAACTTCAGCTTAATTAGAACGCTTTATTTACGAATGTCAGAATTAGGCAATCGTTTGTATCAGATATTTTCATGGGTAAATTTTACATTGAAAGCAGGCTGAAGCTTTTTCTTTCACCTAATTATATGGCAGTAAAACAAAATAGCCCTCATTTTCCCTTGTCTCTTTTCTTTTCTCCCACCCTCTCCCCCCCAACAGCCTATAATTTAAACAACAGTTAGATTTCCAAGGTTAAATTTTGAGCTTTCCAGTTTCTTTAATCTTTTTTCTGTCAAAGTGTGTAGAAAATCAGGGAGGGAGGGGACATTGGGCTGTTTTATTACACTAGTCCCCAAAGTCTTTACAAACGTTTTCTTAATTCGTTGGCTTAATAACCTTGGGGACTTTTATTGAAATTTGATTGGTTGGTTCATTAAGTTGAGTGTTCAAACGTTTTAACTACTAATTATAATCTACAGAAGAGGTAATTTTGTGTATCATTATTGGGGATGCACTTTAATCTATCTGCCATTGTCTTATCCCTTTGGATCCCTGGTAGAATTTGGATGAATCAAAGATATTTTAGAAAAGTTGAAAGTTTCAAAAAAAACATTACTTTTCAAAAAAGATTAGAATAATAGCGAATTTATATTTTAAGAGCATATAATTTATTACAGCTAAACCTTTGTTACAACTGCGCCACTAGCATCTAGGGAATCTTTAAAGAGATAGAACATGGCTAGAAAAATAACCTAAAACCACCCCAACCCTTAAATCTAAAAACACACACAACAAAATAGCCCAAATCCACCTTGGAACCAATATGAAGCTTCCCTAAAATGAAGAAACAAATCGGTTTTGTAGTTGTAGAAATTATAAGATTAAGACAAAAAAATCTTATTACTTTGTATAAAAGGAAATAGAATTTTAAATTAACATAATATGAAGTTTTCAATAATGGAGATTCGGATTATTTACGCCTCTGTGGCTTTGGGCATATCCAGCCGTTTAAGAGCTCTTACTGGACACATATACAATAAACATGCATGCAGATTAAGTATTACACTAGTAAGCTTAAAAATATAACATTTTTCTAAAGACTTTGAAAAATTTGTATTAAGTTGTGGCTAAGCCAATTTTCTTAATCTTCTGAACAAATCAGAGCACCCTATTATCTCGCAGAGAGAGAGAGAGAGGGGACAATGGGCTGTTTATTACACCAGTCCCCAATAGGTTTTCTTATTTTGGCTTAACAACTTTGAGGACTTTCACTAAATTTTGATTAATTGGTATATTCAATGGAGTGTCCAAACGTTTTAACCACTAATGCTAATCTACAGAAGGGGTAATTTTGTGTGTCATCATTAGGGATGTACATAAATTTAACGGTTATTGTCTTATTCATATATCCCTGATTATCTCGGAGATCATAGGGCCGTAATAACACCACAAATTAAGTTTAAATATTTTTAAATTAATCCCTGAATAATTTTATGTACAGTTAATTTCGGTGTCAGTAAGATTTTACTTATGCAAAGTTTTCTAAGTTTAAATCTCTTAGTCTTCATAATTAAAAACAAGGATGACAACATCCATAAAAGCGAAGCACTGAAACAGTAGGACAAACGGACATTAACAATTGTATAGTGTCAGAACTGAATAATCATATATAAATGTATAAGAGTCAAAGTAAAATTGTAAGTAAATTTGTTGAAAAACTGCTTGATTTAGGATAATGTTTATGGACATACTTACATTTTTAGGACTTGATTATAGAGTTGCTTCGCTTATTACATTATACTTTGTTGTCCCAGGAATCAATATACCAAAAATCAGATCAATCGGATGATTAGATCACATAAAAATTTGTTGTTAAAAAAGTAAAAAAATCAACATGTTTAAAATGGACGTACGGACATTTTGGTGATGATTATAGAGTTGCTACGCTTTCTAAATCGTACCTAACTACTAAAGGAATCACCATTCAAAATTTGAAATCGATAGGACAATTCTAACAAGCCTAAATTAACGAAAAAAGCTATCCGTTACGGACGGACGGACGGACCGACCCTAATTATAGAAAAGCTTCGCTTTTAAAAATTACCAGTCACAAATGAAACAATTTGTCCTATAAATATACTACTATAGATAAGTCAATGTATGAACATGCAACGTCCAAGGGGGAGAGTGGATATTGGAAAAGGAGGTTAATAAATTAAACCATCCCCCCACCTCAAAAAAAAATTGGAACTCATTTTAATAAATATATAGTGGCTAGAAGAAAAAAAAACCTTCTTTTGAATTTTTTGGTATTCCATATAAAATTTCTTTGAAACTTGCACAAGCAGGGTCTGCTATTCAGCCAAATAATTCCATTTAAAATTGCCGAAAATTAAATATTTTGTTGGAGTAAAGTTGGAGTGAAACTTGTTTTTTTTGTGTAACTGAAAGGGAAGTGGGTAAGAAGGGGGTAAAAAAAGATAAGAGAGTTGAGAGGAAATTTTCACTTAAAATTGTTTGTCAGAAACACATTCTCTTTTCCCTGGTGCACAAGAAACAAAAGTCACTTTTATTGGTGAGTAAAAATGATTTATATTTTCAGATATATTTTATTTTTAGTTAGAATAGGACAGAGAAACGAATATTAGAATTATAAGAAAGCAATAGCATTTTTCAGCAGCTTTAATCAAATCATTTTTTTAGCATATTAAGCCATTTAGTCATTTTAAAATTCAACCGATTTCCGTCGTAATAAATTTTCATAACCAGCCAGCAGTTAAAATGTCAAATGAAATAAATCCTTTATAAAAGGATCTGTGTCTGTCTATCTATGTGTACCAATGGATCTTGCTAAACACTTAACCGATATGGTTCTCCTTTACAGTGTTGCTTCTCATATGTCCAGGGGAAAATCATTACTATTTTTGGGGAAGGGTACCATAACCCTCGGAAGAGAAATCGCCTATAGAAAAAAAAGACCCAACCCCAACAAAAAATTTCTTTATCTTTGAAAAACTGAAAATTAAAGAGGGGGGGGGGGCGATTTGAAAATGTGATATCTCTCTCCTGACCAAAAACAAAAAAAGTCTAAAAAAGTGAACAAAATCATTGCCATAGAAGTTTTTGAACGCAGAGGATAACTTAACTAAATTCTCATGTCCTGTGATTGTTCTTAATATTGTATTCTATGTATCGTCACTCATAAAAAATGCTTTGTTTTGTCCATGAAAAGAAAAATATGATCTGCATTGTTAAATCAAAATGTGATGATTATTATTAAAAATTTGTTGTGCTTAAAAAACCTGTTAGAAGAGAAAGGCACTTTCAACATCGCTTGTGTTTATTTTTAACGAAATATCTCTCTCTACAACCCCCCCTCCCCCTCCTTCATCTGTTTATAAATTTTTTGTAGCTGCTTTACAATCTTGGTGTGGCCGTCCGACAGTCCTTTAGTATGAAAATTCGTTTAGAGCACAATAGACAATGGACTCATTTTCATGGGGCGAAAGGGTTTATTACACTTGCCACTCAATATAAATAAGAAAATCCCAAATGTTGCACAATTTCTTTTGTTACCTCGTAATTAGTTGAATTCTTTCTTTTAAGACATATTAATAGGAGGGGCTTCAGAAATATGATTAATAAATTAGATTCATCTTTAACGCATTAAATTTTCAAAGATTTATACAGAAATATTTATTTCAATTCTAAATATTGGAGCAAATATTAAAGCAAATAATCAAAAATACCACTAGTCTTGGACAAATATCAGCTATCAGATCGAAAGATTAGATAAAATACATATAAAATAATTTATAAATCTGATGGATTTTTTTATATTTTCTCCATCTCGAGATCGTTTTATTACATAGATAGGCTGGAACATTTGTTTCATTAAATTTTACTTATAAAATACTTTTTCGTTATTCTTTTAAATTTTACATTTACGATACTTTTTCATTATTCTTTGTCTCTCCTTTAAGAAAGTAATATTAGCATAAGTCTGTTTCCACTCTTATTTACTGCTCTTAATACTTAAAATATCCCTTCTCCCCTATTGATTATTTTTCAAGGGGAGGGGGTGGGGGGGTGTCAAATCTGTGGTCAACCCATATAAATTTTGAAAAGTTTTATGAGTTGATGAAGCAATTGAAAAAAATATATTTATACTGGATTTTGCGTGACACCTGATCAACTAATTCTGGACCCTACAAAGGGTTAGTTGTAGTAGCGAAGCTACTATATAATTCACTTTGTCCGTCTGTCCGACCTTACAGCTATGATTTTCTTAGCTGCTCCTTAATCTAGATTTTTGTCCGATTTTATTTTTTTTTGTATAAAATAGTATCTAAATATAGTCGTTCTATGGGCTTTGTGCCTATAGGTGAAAGGAAAATTTAATTACAAATGATTCCAATAAGGGATGTTTGATAGCTTCATTGCTGAACACCGTAATAGTGTCTGACTGATTATGACGTAACAAAAAAATTAGCCAATGAGAGGCCGTTATTAACTTATGGTAAAGTTTAAAGTGGCCTCTCATTGGCTAATTTTTTTGTTACGTCATAATCAGCCAGACACTATTACTGTGTTCTTCATTGCTTAATGAATTTTGCCTCTGAAATTCAATAAGACGATTCCCCATATTAATTAGCATTCACTTAATATGTTTCTTTATAAACATCGGATTTTTTTTATATTTTTGTTCTTCGCTACAAATTGTTGTTGTCATTCCTGATTTTCTCATTTTATCAATTTTATTATCAAACTTGCTGTTTGAGATAGTAATCATAAAAATATGATTTTTTAATGCTAGGATATGGTTAAAAGTACAACATACATGTTGGTATGAGATGTTAAAACTTTTTTGGTGCCTTCCTTCAGAGTGCCTAACGAGCAATGACCTCCCCCCCCCCCCCCGGATTTTTTAATTCATGGAAATTTAAAGGGGGGTGGTCGTTTTTTTTAGTGTATAGCCCCTGCGGAAGCCATAACCCTGTGGGAATATCCAGTACCCAATTTAACCTAACCTAACGTGACCAAAAGTAATGAACAAACAAACGAAAAACAACCCCCCCCCCCCCCCCGACCACTTTTTTTATATCAAAATAAGGGGGGGGGGATTCTGTGCTCGACTGGTTACTTTTAGGAAAACATCCACTTTTTACTAACCGACGAAAAGTATAAATATATACCTACGTAGTTAAATTTTGCCGCGGGATGTTTTTCTGTCACTGACAGGATTAGACGTGAGGCCGCTGTCACAAGAAATATAAATTAAAACACACACAAGTTTTTAGTTGGAAGGATGGTATTATTTTCTTTTAGCTGTCAGTTGAAAACATCGTTTTAAAGGGACAGTTCCATGAACGAGTTGGGGTATTTGAAGCAGTAAACAGTGAAATATTTATTTTAGAATATGTGTTAAAAAAAGAAAAATTAACTTTAGCCAGACTGCTATGGATGTTATGGCTCAAATATGCCCCATAAAGAAAGGTCCAGCTTTTAAAGCAGCTGAGTAAATCTCATTTCCCCCATGGAAGTACGGTCAGACTGACTGACGGACAGGTAAAAATTAAGCTCACCCTCCTATCTGTAAATTCTAAGCCCCATACTCACAAATAAGACAAGTATAAAATATTGACCATAGTAAATAAAGAAAACTATGTTCACCCTCCCCTCTGTAAATACTAAGCCTCCTACTCACAAATAAGACAAGTATAAAAAATATTGACCATTTAAGTAAAGAAAACAATGCTCACCCTCCCCTCTGTAAATACTAAAATAGTTAGCATTTTACTCACAAATAAGACAAGTTTAAAAATATTGACCAAATTAAGTAAAGAAAACTATATTCATCCTATCCTCTGTAAATACCAAGTCTCCTACTCACAAATAAGACGAGTATAAAAATATTGACTATAGTAAGTAAAGAAAACAATGCTCACCCTCCCCTCTGTAAATACTAAGCCTCCTACTCACAAATAAGACAAGTATAAAAATATTGACCAAATTAAGTAAAGAAAACTATATTCATCCTATCCTCTGTAAATACCAAGTCTCCTACTCACAAATAAGACGAGTATAAATTTATTGACCAAATTAAGTAAAGAAAACAATGCTTACCCTCCCCTCTGTAAATACTAAGCCTCCTACTCACAAATAAGACAAGTATAAAAATAGTTAAGTCTCGAATTTAGAGATAGAGTCTCCTATTAAAAAAATTGTACTTGATCCAAATCTAAATAAAGTTCAAAATAAACCATACATTACACGACTTTTGTCTAGAGGTCTCAGTTGCTCCTGTTTATAAGCAAGAGCATTCCCCCTAATACTACTATTAACGTCGCGAGCCTAAAAACAAGCAGATTGAAACATTTTTAATGTCTCTATATATGACGCGATTGTGTATGTTGTAATTCCTATCCTTATATATAAAAAAGTAAGTTTTTTTGCAGTTTAAGATTTCGTCGTTTCGATATATACTGAACCGATAGAATCCTTCATTTATGGGAAGCTTTTCATAGGTCCCTGGATGGTTTTAGGCTATTAATTTTTTATATTTAAGTCTTGGGATGATCTTATGCTAGTTTTCTGCTTATCTTCTCACCTTCCATTAGGAAGTCCCTAGATGCTTGGGGGGGGGGGGGGGGGGAGGGTTGAATTGTCTAGTACTAAAAGAAAGAGAAACTCAAAATACCTTTATCCTTGTTACATGTGAGGAATGAGGTTTCAAGTTTTTAAAAACAGGAGTTTTAAATTATCAGATCAAAATAACGAAACCGTTACCTCTCATGGAGGGAGGGGACATTGGGCTGTTTATTACACTAGTCCCCAAAGTTTTATAATAATGTTTCTTATTCGTTGGCTTAACAACCTTGCGGACTTTAATTGAATTTTTTTGGCATATTCATTTAGGTAAGTGTTGAAACTTTTGTTGTAATCTACAGAAGGGGTAATTTTGTGTATCATCATTGGGGATTTATATCAACTTATCGGCCATTGTCTCATCCCTTTAGATCCCTGGTTACCTCTGCTGTGCCAACAACCTCTTATGTAAGTAGGAGTGGACAATATGACTCGAATTTTGTTTACTTGAGAGACTTGTTTGAGTCTTAGCAGGGGCGTCCAAGCTTTTTATTTTTTTGGGGGGGGGGGTAAAATTTTTTGAAGGGGGGGTAATTCGTTTTTTGGGGGGGTAAAATGGCTCGCGAAGCGCGCCGCAAATTTTTTTACCCCCCCCAAAAATTTTACCCCTGGGGTAAAATTTGCTTGGGGGGGGTAATTACCCCCCCCTGAAATCTGTTGGCAGGGGTAAATTTAGTTTACCCCCCCCCCCCTTGGACGTCTATGAGTCTTAGTACCACATATTTGTACACAGGAGGGGTATATTAATTAACCAAAGGAGAAGCTGTTTACAGTGCCTATAAAATGACGTCATACTGTCCTTCCATCGGTCAATTAAATGTATACTGGCCTTCCATTGGTAATTAATTCACTGCATTGGCCTATCAGTTTTCAGTTGTATTGTATTAAGAGCTTCAGAAAAGGGTTGTGACCCCCTTCCCCGCACCTCAATTTTAACAAAATAATAAAAACTATAAGAATATGAGGTCTGAGTTAAACAATAAGATTTTATTAGATTACAGGTATTTGTAATAGCAAGTACCCTTCCCTCCGAAAAGTTCCCAGGACCTATGAAAAGCTACCCTGTAAAGAAGAACTATATCGGTACAGCGGTTATCGAGATCTTTCAGTACAAACATACAAACACACAGAAAAACAGACAGACAACATGTTACTTTATGAAAAGGATATACGCTACACAAATGAACATAAGTTCACTGAAACTCTGCACTGTGTAACCGGAGCAAAATTTACTTGTAATTGTGTCCGTTTTTGAGTACACTTAAGCAATAGTTGGGTCTCCGATGACTGTACAAAAATTTACCTCCAAAAAGGTTACTTAAAAACAAGTATATTTTGAAAAATGCGGGTCAAGTGCAGTTCACGGTAAAATGTACCTGGTTAAAGATTATCTCCAAAAATCTATGAACTACAAAGCTTCTAACGGCAAGACGGTGGGACGTATAGATTATGCTCAAACAAAATTTTAACCGAAGAAAGAAGGCCGACAAATAATCAAAATATTCAACCGTAAACTGCAATAGATACAAAAGAATTGCAAAGAATAGTTTTTTTAGAAGGAAAATATATGAAAATTTTAAAAGTGTACAACAAAATGATTGACAGTTGTTATAAACCTGTAAATGTATCAGGTATACCCAGGGATTTAAAGGGATAAGACAATTGTTGATTAATTTATGTACATCCACAATGATGATAGACAGAATTACCTCTTCTGTAGCCTAAAATTAGTGGTTGAAACGTTTTAATACTCAACTTAATAAACCAACTAATCAAAATTCCAAAAGTCCCCAAAGTTGTTAAGCAAACGAATAAGAAAACATTAGTATGAAACTTTGAGGACTAATGTAATAAACAACCTATTGTCCCTTCTCTCTCTGAGGTATACCATATAAGTTAATTTATGCATGTATTTATGTTATGTACATTAAATCTGTGCTTGAAAAGGGAAAATGTGAAGGCAAAATTTGACCATTTTGATTAATGCTAATTTACGGTTGTGGTTGTCTATAGTTGCTGTTGCCATTGAAGCAGAGATGGACAACAGCGGCGGGGGAAATGGGTAAAGTGGTGGTTGTGGGGGCAACAGCTGTTGGGAGGGGGGAGGAAAAGCAGAGAAACAAGAATAATTATGTGTGCAGTTGAGGGGAAGAAATGGGGAATGATGAATTATCTGTAGGGCATAAGGTGGTAAGGTATATTTTAGTGTATATTAAAGAGCCCTTAGGTTAATGCTTAAATAATAATGCCTATAAATTGGAACAGAAATATAGAGATTGAGAGATAAAGAGAGAGAGAGAGAGAGAGAGAGAGAGAGAGAGAGAGAGAGAGAGAGAGAGAGAGAGAGAGAGAGAGAGAGAGTGAGAGAGAGAGAGAGAGAAAGAGAGAGAGAGAGAGAGAGAGAGAGAGAGAGAGAGAGAGAGAGAGAGAGAGAGAGAGAGGGAGAGAAAGAGAAAGAGAGAGAGAGAGAGAGAGAGAGAGAAAGATAGATAGAGAAAGAGAGAGAGAGAAAGAGAAAGACAAAGAGAGAGAAATATAAAATCAGAGATGGAGAGAGAGAAAGAGACAGAGACAGAGAGAGAGAGAAAGAGAGAGAAAAAATAAAGAATCAGAGATGGAGAGAGAAATATAGAGTCAGAGATGGAGAGAGATAAAGAGAAAGAGAAAGAGAGAGAGAGAGAGAGAGAGAGGTGGTGGGGATAGGTGACAAGTACCGAAAGAAATCAATATGAAAAAGATGATTAATCTTTATACATTCATTTAATGATTTTTTTTTCATTTATGTTAAAACAAGAAAACATACTTTCACGCAAAAATTAAGAATTTTTGAATTTTTCACAAATTTCTTTATAACTTTGGTATTTTTGGTCTGATTTTCAAAATTTTGTGAATAATAACATCAAAATTAAACTCCCGTTGTTCTGAATATCCAGTATGTAATTATTACACTGTCAGTCATTATTGGCTTTAAAAAAAAGCTTCTTTAAATCTCCTTGTACGTATTCTTTGAGCTTCGCTACTTATGGATGTTGTCATCCTTGTTTGTTTGATTGTTCTTCCTTGCATCCAAAATTGAAATACATTGACCTAATTTCTAGATATGCCCTACCCATGCACTCACATGCATAGTAACAACTTTCAATCATTATTATATTCATGCATCTAAACACACACACACACACACACACACACACACATACATACATACATACACACACACACACATTTACACACATGTAAACAAAAATTAAATATGTGTTGCCATGTTGGTTGAGGATATGACCCCTCTGGATTTAATTTTTCCAGCTATCCAACCACTCCAAGAGATCTAAACGGATAAGACAATGGCCGATAAATTGATGTACATCCTCAAAAATGTTACACTAAATTACCGCTTCTATTCGTGGTTTAAACGTATGAACATTCGACTTATTGAACCAACCAATCCAAATTCAAGTCCATAAAGTTGTTAAGCTAAAGAATAAGGAAACGTTATTGTAAAACTTTGGGGACTTGCGTAATAAAGAGCCAATTGGCCTCTCCCTCCATGATTCATTTCTCAATTTTCAATTATTAATAACTATTACACTTCAAATGTTGTAATGTGCAATCTGGTCTTATTATTAGTCGCGACTTCTCAATAACAAGAGCCTGTCCGTACCAACTTATCAATATTTTTTACCTGCGTGCTATTTAATGATATTAACTTTCATAAAAAGTATGATTTAATTTTAATTGTTTTTAATCCTCTCAAATTTTCTTCTAGTTTGGGGACGAGAGGGGTTAGAAATTAAAGTTATGATGTATTGAAAACCTAAATTCACTGCATTTGTAAAAACTAAAGGCGAAGCTTTTCTATAATTATGGTCGGTCGGTCCGTCCGTTAGTCCGTGACGGATTGCTTTTTTCGTTAATTCAGGCACGTTAGAATTGTCCCATCAATTTCAACTTTGAATGGTGATCCCTGTAGTAGTTAGGTACAATTTAGAAAGTTTAGCAACTCTATAATCGTTACCAGAATGTCCGTACCTCCGTTTTCATTATGTAGATTTTTTTCTCACTTTTTTAACAACTAATTTTTATATGATCTAATTATCCGATTGTTCTGATTTTTGGTACACTGATTCCTAGGACAACAAAGTACAATATTAAAGCAAAGTGGAATGGTATATTACGTTTTTAGAGGGCCAAAACCGTAATCATAGATTATATTTCTGCTACTATAAAAAATGGATTAAACTCCCTAACTGTACTAAATACAGTAAGATATATAAGTTTTCCGGAATTTTAATGTTAAATCTGCATCAAATTTTAAGGATTTTTTATAAAATTCGTTTTTTGTATAATTCTTTATCTAAAAGCGGAAATGCATTTTAATTTAATTAATTTTGACCAATAGGATAGGTGGATTTTAAACTACCTGCGCTCTAATTGGTTGAATGATGTACGCCATCCAATCAGAGCGCAGATTTTTTAAATCTACCAATCACAGATGCCAAAATTAATTAACTTAAATTGCATTTCCGCTTTTAGATAAAGAATTATAGAAAAAACGAATTTTATAAAAATCCTCAAAATTTGATGCAGATTTCAAATCTCTCCCTAACTTTAAAATTTCGGAAAACTTGTATATCTTAATATACAGTATATGATAATCTGATAAGATCAAAGTAATAATAAACATTCCGTTTCCTTGTTAACATTATTTTCCAAAAGAATGATGTATTTAAGAAAATTGAATTGCATGAATGGCCAGGGTGGGAGGGGACATAGGTCTGCTTATTACACTAGTCCCCAAAGTTTATAATAACTTAAAATTATCAACCACTGATTGGAATCTATAGATGGGGTAGTTTTGTGTATCACAATTGTGGATGTACATCATTTTACCGGTCATTTGTATCCCTGATGAATGGAACATGTTGGAATTGATGGAACACCATTTTCAAGTGGGAAATTAATTAATGAAATTATACTTATGATAATAATAATATCTTTTACATCAGTTTGAACCGTTAAATCTTCTTTTGAAGATTCTTCATGCTAGCCTGGGTCAATTAAACTCCTTAGATTTTAAATTTCTAAATAATGTAATATCATCTATAATACCGCCTGAAGCTTAAGATCTCGGTAACCACTGAACAGATTGGATCCAACTCTTCAGGGAAAAAACTTACTGGCATGTAGTGATTTTAAGCTATTTTTTTGGGGTTACCTCCCCCCCCCCCAAAAAAAAAATCCTCCACAATTTTTTTGTTAAATATGTTTGAAATTAGTGGTTGGATCTAAAATTTTTTTAATTACCTCTTGGGGCAAAGCCCCTAGAGGCTAGGGGTAAAGCCGCTAGTTTTTTAATACTGTAATACTATCTGTAATACCGTCCGTCTAAAGCTTCTCGGTAACTGCTGAACATATTGGATCCTACTCTTCAGGGAAAAAACCTACTGGCATGTGGTGATTTTAAGCTATTTTCTACGGGGCTGGGACGCCCCCAACCCCCCTCTCAAAACCAAAAAATCCCTCCCCAATACTTTTTTACGTATTTAACTTTTTTTGAAAACTATGTGTTCACAAAAAATTGCAACTTAATTCCCTGCAAAGTAACCCAGTTCATTACCTCTTGGGCAAATCTCCTAGAGGCTAAGGGCGAATCCGCTAGTATAATATAAAGTAGTCATTATTTGTCTGAAGTTAGAGCCAATGCAATTCATTGGAGCACAGGAACTAGTAAATATTAAATATTGAATTTTTTTTGTCTGAAGCTAAAAATCGCAAAAAATGCTGGTCCGAATGGGTAGTAATTTTAGGAGAACCTTTATAAATATCTAGGGTTGGTTTCATGCTGTTTCTCCTCGCCTCCTATACCCCCCCCCCTCCCCCCACAGACAAGGGACAAGTCAAAAAGTAATATTATTATATAATTTAAAAGCTCTGCTGATTTGTAGCAAACCATTCTTGTTTTAAAAGAAAGAAAGAAGATTTTGAAATATAATTGTATTTTGGCGAAACTATGTATATTTTCTCATGATTCAACTGATCACACAATTATGTCAAAAAAGAAAAGATCCAACATGTTACAAGTGGAATACCCGTACCCCTACTTTCCACCAAATCCAACAACATTAAATTTATAATTTTAAACATTTTTGTACATATTTGTTATGTACATATCCGTCCCTACCAGATAATGGATGTAGAATATACCTGGATATTATGACAGGGGAAAAATTAGTCGTCAATGTTGGTTGCTAACATGGAACTCATTTGTTGGTTAGTTCGTTCATCCAATAGGATGGGAAGGGATGGGGGTTAGCGTTATTTAAGACCGATGCGAATTTTATTTTATTAGAGAACATGAAAATCTAATGTAACATCTAAGTATTAATATATCCATTGTATTGAATAGATAGATAATTTAGGCATGCTTCTGTTGTTGCTAAACAAATTAACATTAAAATATTTAATAATCTTGTAAGTTAATCAACCTTTTTATTGGTTTTAATTAGTTTTAAAAAATCTGATTTCATATTTTGATAATGTAATTACTCTATAGATTGATTGCATCTTTACTAACATCTCAAAATGTAAGTACGCCAAAAATTGATAGCATAGTTATCAAAAGCATTTCTTGATTTTTCAGTATAAGAGCCCCGCTATTGTATATTTGTTCTTTTTATCATAGACTGGAATCTAAAATATGACAATTGCTGATAAATTTATAATAATCGCTAAAGATGAAACATAAAATATGTTTCTTCTATATGTTACTATTAGTGGTTGAAATATTGGACGCTTAATCTAATGAACTAACCAATCAAATTCAGTAAAAGTCTACAGAGTTATTAAGCCAACAAATAAGAAACAGTTCTTGTCAAACTTTGGGGACTTGTAATAAACAGCTCAATGTGCCCTCCCTCCTTGATTATAAAAGCGCCGCAGAATTGGGTTTTATTTGTATAAAGGGAGGGGGAGTTACTAGTTGACCCACTGATGAAATAAGGTAAGTGATCAACTCTTTTTCTCACACTGCAAGGGGTAAAAATATTCGATTATTCTTCTATTAAATATGTGAAAATCTCAAGAAGACATTGTTTTTAAATTGCATAAAAGTTATTGCATCGCGCCTGTTCTCCACCGTTTAAGAAAAAAGCTAAATAATTAGATATCTTCCTTTTAAAAATAGTCAGAACTCTTTTCATTTACCGTCCAGTTTAAAGATCTTAAGCATAAATTTTAAGAAAAAACAAGGATGACAACATCCACAAAAGCGAAGCTCTAAAATCAGAAGGAAAGACAATCGAACAATAACTCTTATAGAGTGTCAGAATTTAATAAGCAGAACACTAATTTCTAAGCAACAACAAAATTGTAAATAAATTTGTTGGAAAATTGCGTCAACATAGGAAACAGTAAAAGAATTTTTAGTAATAAACCTTATTAGAACCTGTGAGAAGCTACCCTGTAAAGGAGAACCATATCGGTTCAACGGTTAGCGAGATCCTTCTTTACACACAGACAGACAGTCAAACAGACAGAGATTCTGTTACTTTACTATAAAATAATATTATAATAATTGTATGATTCATACAATATTTTCTCTGACAGTTTTTATTATCCTAACGTATTTTTCTATTGGGGTAGTTTAAACATATGTTCATCCCTTTGTCTTAACAACGTAATTTAATGAAAGACTAAATCTTAGAATTGAGCTGTTAGTGCAGCGTAGATACTCTGCAAGTTACCTGTAACGGTCATCCATGTCTCCACTTTAGGCTACTTTTGTTCTTGTAAGTAGCAAAGCTACTCTATGACTAGTTTATGTCCGTACGTCCTTCATAACATCACTTTTTTTCGTCACTGTAAGTATATAATTGACTAGATATATTTAACTTCTAGAGAGTTCAGGACAAACACAGGAGTGAAAAACGTCGGAGTGGACAAACACAGGAGTGTCTGAAGTACTTTGTTAACTAGGTATTTCTATACAGGTTGGGTTAGGTTAAGATATAAGGATACAAATAAGCCCCCCAAAGGGGTTCGGCACTTAAAAAACCTACAAGATGGTTTTAAATAGCTTAGGTTAAGTGTCAACTCCAACGTTTGTTTACTCCGAAGTTTGTCACTCTTGTATAGAACCTTCTAGAGTAAATTGCTGTCAATTTAATGTCAGCACACTTCCGCTTCGTCCCGCAATTCATACCTATTATTTTCATCTAAACTGTATTACAGTTTATCTTTTTTTTCAGGTCAGAATATTGTTGCTGCGCTGCATATGAACACGACTGCCCTTGTTTGATTTGTTATTGAAAGAAAGAACAAATTTTTGGTTGTGTATTTCGTGACTTTCTTACAATACATATTCTAACTCTCACAACAAAAGATGCCCTAGAATTGATGCGCACAATAAAAAAAAGTTCAAAATGTTCGACCTATTTCAAAGCGAACAATATATTATTTTTGGTACAATAAAGACACGGCTAAGAAAAGAAAATGGCCTTAAAAGTAATTATTTTAACAAGGATGACAACATCCATAAGTAGCGAAGCACAAGCAATTAAATAAGAATTTAGATATTAGTTGTCAAAAGCATGTATATTAGGAAAAAAATCACAAAACTTTTTCAACATTTGTTTTTAATTTCTTAATATTTATATTTCAGTACTATGACTAACAGACTGACAGTCAAAGTAAATTACATACTGGATGCTCAAAACAACAGGAAATTTTATTTTGATATTTTTAACTAAAAATTTTTAAAAAACGAACCATAATAGCCAAAAACCTGCAAAAAGGCAGTCTGACCGCTATTGATGTTTTCTTGAAACGACAGAAAATTTAATTTTGATATCTATAACTGAAAAACTTCGGAAATCGGGCCATAAACACCAAAGATACGGAGAAAAATGTGAAAAATACAAAAATAGCCTAAAACCTGCTTAAAGGCAGTCTGACCGTCATAGTTGTTTTCTTGAAACGACAGGAAATTTAAATTTAATTTAGATACTATAACTGAAAACATTTTGGAAATCGGACCATAAACACCAAAGATATGGAGAAAAATGTAAAAAAAAAATAGACGGACAGACGGACAGTCGGACATTTCAAGTAATAGAGTAGCTTCGCTACTAAAAAAGGTAGCATGTTGTTAGTATTATATTAAAGGATGCCCAAGCTTTTTTGAGGGATTTTTTTTAAAAATCTTGAAAAGGATAAAATATGGGGTTTCAAAGTTTGAGAGTTTACTTACAGGGAAGAGGGGGGAGGAAACAGCTCTTTTACCCCCCCCCCCCTAAGACCTATGAATTAATTCATCCAATCAGGAAAAGTCACAAAATTAAAAGAAAATTTAATTTTTTATCCAACACATTCTTAGGTAAAATATCCTGTTGGAACTTTTACATCATAAAATTAGAGCTGGAATTAATAGGGAATGTTAACTGTTTCATTTTAGAGTCAATGCAAAATTGATGGCTACTCTATTCTTTAGCTTTATTCTCACACCGTTCAAAGATTCAACAACTTTATTTTGTGTTAAATAATACCATAGCAATATTATTTATCACAAGAATTAGAGGTATTAATAACTCCACTCAAAACTTCCAAATGATTAAAACGAATAAAAAAAAAAGGAATGGGGGGGGGGGGAGGGATTTTTAAAGTTTTACTTAAGGTTAGCTCAGGTTGGGTTATATTGAGTACAGGCTAGACCCGCAGGGGTAGGCTAATATAGCTCCCGCATGGGTTAGTAATAATGCTTTGGTACCGCTGGACCTATGTTCATTGTTCTCCTTTACATTGTAGCTTTTTATAGGTCCTGAGAAGGTTTATATCTATTTTTGGATAGTGTACCAGATCCCTCTCAGAGAAATTGCCCTAGAAAAAAATGCCCCCCTCCCCCCTTGTTTTTCTTTTTTAAACTAAAATTAGATATTTTTTTCTCGTAGCTTTATGCCTTTAATTTTTGTGAAATTATTGAACATGCTCATCAACTATTACGAACCAGCAAAATTATTCTTTGTCTTATTTTCTCAATAAAAACAAAAACAAAGAACCGGGACAGACTAGAACCAATAAAATAATATTGCATAAATGTATTATTGACGGGTCAGCACTCTAAAATATTATAAGTGGTTTCGCTCCGAGACTAGCAACTTAGAGATTTGTTTAAACCAAAATATTTATAATAATAGTCAATTTAATTTTATTAAAAGAGAATTTTTTTAGGGGTGGGGTTATGTTATTAAGAGCGATTTTTTGAGAGGGAGGAAACAATACATATACCTATAGGAAACTTCATTGTAAAGGAAAACCATAAATGTTTAGAGGGATCATTTGCTACAGACAGATAAACAGAAAGCCAGAAAGACATCCTGTTACTGTTACATAAGGATATGGCTTTAAATTTTCTTTACCCACCTTCTAAAATAACTAAATTTTTTTTTTTTTGGGGGGGGGGTTAAATTTTATAGAAAGATGCTTTCCTCTATAATTCCCCCTAAAGAAAAATAAACTATTGTATGGCCGTCTGCGAGATCTTAAGCAGCGCTCTTCTTTGTGAAATTGATTAAATTTAATCAAAATCTGCAATGTAATGAAGGCCGTAAATGTGTGTATTTTATAATAAAGTTTTCTTATTCGTTGGCTTATCAACTTTGGGGACTTTTAATAAATTATGATTACTTGGTTCATTAAGTTCAGTGTCCAAACGTTTCAACCACTAATTGTAATCTATATTAAGGGTAATTCTGGGGATGTACATCAATTTATCACCCATTGTCCTATCCCTTTAGATCCCTGGTATTTTCTTCTGACAATAAGAAAAATTTAAAACCATAAAAGTAAGATTTCTTGCAGAGTGAATAATTATGGTAGCTTTCATTTAAACAGAGACCTGTACCCTATAAAGAGTCAATTATATGGCAAATTTTTTGATAAGAAAACAGCAAAAAGTTCTCATGAGATAGAGACAATAAACTGGATCGGACAAAAGTTTTTACAAATCACATGGAAAGTGATTTGTATTTTGTGGATTAGTTATGTATCACTATTTGATGAAATTATAATTACATCTATCAAAAGTTAGGCTAGGTTGGTTTAAGTTTGGTTAGGCATTAAGGCTAGTGGCCGTTTTTTTTTATTGGGGAAAGGATTATAAAAAATCCTTATACTAAAGTAACAGGATGTTTGTCTGTCTGTCTGTGTGTCTGTCTGTCTGTGTGTACCGAAGGATCTCGCTAACCGCTAAACCGATCGGGTTCTCCTTTACAGGGTAGATTCTCATATGTCCTGGGAAGATTTTTAACTATTTTGGGGGAGGGTACTACTACCCTCCCAAAAGAAATGACAAAAAAATTGAAAATTTTCTTAAAATCTGGGAGATTTCAGCGTCAAATAAGGTGGTATCGTACATAAAAAATTAACTTTAACAAACAAAAACATTTAAAGTGCCACTAGAGGCCTCTAGGGGCGTAGCCGCTAGTGGAAAATAAAGGAAGGAGGAATATTGGACCATTTTATTTTTTATCCTTATAGGAGGAGCATGTCGTTTTTTGTCTTATCCATCAAGATTCCTGAAGTTTTGGTAAACAGGGATCTAAAGGATAAATTAATGTACATCCCCAATGATGATACACAAAATTCTCCTTCTGCAGCATAAAATTGGTGGTTGAAACGTTTGAACACTCAATTTATTAAATCAACCAATCAAAATTTACCCCCAAAGTTGCTAAGCAGAAGAATAAGAAAACGTTATTATAAAACTTTAATGTCCCCTCCCTCCCTATGTAGACTATGTAATATAACATAAAACATTTTGTCTCTGCCCCTGCTATAAATTTAAATAAAGACCTCACTACTATCTTTTCATCTTTAGTCCATATCTATTGACAGATTATAAGCAGGGCTCGGCAGCCGCGCATAAGCCGCGCATAATACTCAAATTCAAACTCACACGTGTCCAAAAAAAATCCAAAAAAATAATTGTTTATTTTAAAATCTAGCTAAATTAAAATTTATGATATGACGATTTCACTGAGACTTACACGCGGTTGACGCATGACTGCCGAGCCCAGAGTATAAGCTAGTGTTGCCTGTATTTGTTTCTCAATGGTATATCATTATATTATTAAGCAAATGAAAATTATTGCCCATGAAGCTGGCAATGTTAACAAGAAAATTCCTAGGTCTTGCTTTAAGTCTGAGTAAATCTTATTACGTTAAGGACTTTCAGACACACAAAGTGAATTAAAATGTAGCTACAAGCCAAGTTTATTCGGGAATAGTCCCTTTCGTGACATCGCACCTTAAGGGGCGATTTGTTTTATTTTTTAAATGGCTTTTTATAGGTTATTTTAGGTTAGGTTATATTGGGTTAGGTAATTGCCCCACAGGGTTAGGTAATTGGCCCCGCAGGGTTAGAGCCCCCCGCAGGGGCTAGAAATAGGAGAAAACCTACTGTGAAAAATACGAAGAATCGCCCCTTGAGGTGCGATGTCACGAAAGGGACTACACCCGTTTATTCTTCATGGTTAAGAAGCAAAAAATAAATTTCTCATGATGTATTTTAATGCGAAGCTTTTTTAAACCAAAGCTTTTCTATAATTAGAGTCAATCCGTAAGTAACGTATAGCTCTTATCGATAATTTAGGCATATTAGAATTTTAACTTTTTCGAAACTATTTTTGTATAATATAAATATCCTATTTTTAAAACAATGATTCCTGGGACAACAAGGTACAATAACTTAAAAATATAAATCAGAATCTAAAAAATATTCTTTAACAGTATTCTGTATTTACACATTTATGGAAAAGTTTATATTATAATTTTGTTTATACTTCTAAAATAATATTCTGCTTTTCAAGTTTTAACACTCAGCCCAGGCGACAAATATACAGTATTGTAAGAATGTACAAAAATTTTAAAAATAAATGGCGAAAAACTTTGAAATTCTGCTTCCAAAAGTTAAATAATAAAAATATCTTTGTTAATGTACAGTTTGGCAATTAACGTTTAAAAATATTTGTAAAACTCAAGTAAAATCTATTTATGATGTATAAAATCAAACCGTGATTTACCTATCATCACGAGCTTTTGTTACTTGCTACACAATAAAAAATTCTTCTATAATATAATACTTTAATTACAAATTATGAAGAAAAATTTTTTTAACCTCTTTAATATTCAATATACCAAACTTTAAAAAAAATATTCAGATTTTTTTTTATATTTTAAACCAGTGGCGTGCGCGTAGCGTACCCTAAAATTTTTACCCCCCACTACCTTATGATTTTTACCACCCCATAAAACCAAATCGAGGGGTATAGGTGTTGCCGCCTAGGCGGGTGTATCCACCTACCTTAACTTTGTCAGGAGGTTTAAAAAAAATAAAAACCTTTAACAAAATTTGGAAATTGATTTTTACAGTGAATACTTATTGACTTTTCCGGTTATCATTTATTTTTAACTTTTTTTCTCGTGTTCCCACATACACCTTCTTCCCAGGGAAGTAGGGGACATTGGGCTGTTTATAACACTAGTTCCCAAAGTTTTATGATAACGTTCTCTTATTCGTTGGATTAACAACTTCGGGGACTTTAATTGTATTTTGATTGACTGGTTCATTAGGCTGAGTGTCCTAACGTTTCAACCACTAACGTCAATCTCTAGAATGGGTAATTTTTGTATGATTATTGGGATTGTACATCAATTTATCGGGCATAGTCTTATCCCTTTAGATCCCTGCCTTCATCCCAACCTTCCTCCCCAGTTAAGGGCAGCAAAAAATATTACATTTTGAGAATCAACTTTGGAATATGAAACTATAGAACCTCATCCGTACTCAGGAGCAAGCACACTGCACAGGGATCTAAAGGGATAAGACATGGCCAATAAATTGATGTATATCCCCAAATTATGATACACAAAATTAGCCCTTATGTAGATATTAATTGGATACTCAACTAAATGATCAACCAATCAAAATTTAATGAGTCCCAAAGGTTGTTAAAACAACGAATAAGAGAACGTTATTATAAAACTTTGGGGACTAGTGTAGTAAACAGCCCAATGTCCTCTCCTTCCCTGGTAATGTGAAGTTTCAGATGGCATACTAACCACATTTTCCTATACCCTGCCTTCTCCAACAGAATTGGTGTTATTTATTTATGTATATACTAGAGTTCTCTAGGTTGAAGTGGTGGGGGTTAAATCCAACCAGTATTTGTTTATTTTAGTTTCAAAAAAAGTTAATAAAAAAATTTTGAGGGGAAATTTTTTTTTCTGTTAGGGGAGTACCCTCCCCAAAAGCAGTTATAAACCTTTCCCAGGACCAGGAAGCTACATAGTATATGAAGAACCATTTCGGTTCAGCAATTAGCGAGATCCTTCGGTACAGACACACAGAGATCCTGTACAGAGATCCAGAGATCAACCATCTTATCATTCTATTTTTTATTATTGTATGAAAACAAAACTATTGGTTAAATACAGCAATGTCATTGCTACAGCTACTAAGATGTTTTTAACACATTAAATAGACATAAAAACATTTCAGCAACACAGGTTTTAACAGAACAGTAAAAGATAAGCGACGCTTAAAAGATCAAAAGTAAAATGTCGTTAAATAGCTGGAAATTAGGGTATTTCATATCATCGACGTACTAACGTTCTTAGACTTGATTATAGAGATGCTTCGCTAATTACCTAGAGCATATTTGTCCAATGAATCGTCAGTTTAAAAACTATGGTAATATTATAGCAACCTTAAAACTTCTAAAAAATCTTCTTTTTTAAAATGGACAGATGGTCTTTTGGTAACGATTATAGAGTTCGCTTAAAATTTTTATAACTGAAGTAGCGTAGAAACTCTACAACTCTATTTGCATACTGACCAATTAATCTGATAGTCAGAAAACTAAATAATCAACAGAATAGAACATCCATTAATCTGCTAAATCTTTTTGTTATGAAGTTTATTTATTTTATAGTAGCAAAGATATTCTACAAATCTCAAGTGTTGGTATGTCTATCTATCTTTATCTATGTTTGGGTTAAATACCACCTAGACAGAGGAAAAACGAGAGATAATAATGCAAATTTTAAATAAACTTTAATTTTCATCTATATTTTCTTATGTCAATTACTTAATAGGACAAATATGTTTGATCATACCCCTCCCACCCCCTCACTCTCTTATCATATGTCCAGTTCTCTGTGCATTCGCTTCCGCATCTGATCATAACTTTGCAAAGTTTTAACAAAACAGACTTAGGTATCTAGAGGGATAAGACAATGGCCGATAAATTGATGTACTTGTACATCCCCAATGATAATACAAAAAATTATCCCTTCTGTAGATTAAAAATAGTGGTTGAGCAGTAGCACTCATCTTACACTGCGAATTTTAAAAGAAAAAAAGTTGACCCTCAAAATTTCACCTTAAAGTGACACTTTTCTAATAGTTTATAGTCCACTAACTCATAAGCAGTAAGAATTCAAATCCATTAAGTCCCTTCTAACGAGATATTGGCAACTTTTTGCACACATTTTTGCAAACGGCAATTATTTCCTTTATTTGAAGTTTTGGATAATAACATTTTCATAAAAGTTTTCAGTAATAATCATTTAAGATCCATTGTTGAGAAAAAATAACTGAAAAAATGTGTTTCCATGCAAAATAAGCTTAAAATCTAATGATTTTAAATATTTGCGATTTAATGGTAAAAAAGAATATTTTTTTCTTTTTGATAGCCTGAATATGTTTATTTTTGTTTTTTATATAATCTATTCTTTGAATAGACATGCATATTCTTGCAGATTTTAAAAAAAATTTAAAAAATCAAAAATCGAAATTAATCAAAATTTATCTATAGCCTTTGAAAAATACTTTTGATATTTTTAACCTATATAATCAATAAAATCAATGAAAAATAAAAAAGTTTTATAAAACAAACTTTTGGAAAAGGTTTAAGATAACTTCATAAAATTAGCATTTAAGTAGGATATTTTTCTTGTCTATTTTAAAAATGCAAATTAAACATAGTTAACGAATATTTAATTAGCAAGAATAGTAATAGAATATTTCAATAACTACTTAAACCTTTTTGTGGCTATGTTAATTATTTAAACAGAAAATCTATTTTGTCAGAATTATAAAAATAATGAAATATTTTCAAATAAGCTTGCAAAATAAACGTAATTTTATCAAACTTCCTCACAGTTTTTAGAAGATATTGTTGTAAAATATTAATTATTAAAATAAAATCTTTAATTTACAATGTTTAAAACACCTAAAAGTAAATTCTAAGCAAAATTAGATTTATTCTCTAGATTTAGAGTAGCTGCGCTACTTAAAAAAAACATCTAGTATTGAAACCTACAGCTGATCAAAAATCAATAGTCATAAATTGGTGGTTTACAGATATCTAAACATATATATACACCTTACAGATTTATTTTTAAGATGGAATGTAAAGTATGTTATACGAGATGTCATTTAGTCAAATTTTAAACAAAATAATTTTCATTAATTCATTAACAAAAAATAATGTTATAAATTTAAACTCACAAAGAGACTATTGTGTATTTTATTATCATGTTCTTTCTGCAATCTGATTCAAAACAAATTTTTTCTCTCATTCAAGTCAGGGATGAGTTTAGTACCAAAAAAAAAAACAAGTTGAAATACTTTTAATTTAATTTGATATTATTGTATAATATTTTCTTTTATATATAATTTAAGAAATATATTTATAAAATATTTACCTGTCATAAAGACGACATATAAAAACAACATCCTTATAAGGAAATTAAAATCTATTTTCAAAATTTTCAAATTCATTTTATGCTTAAGAAGGGACGAGAAGGAATTGAAATTCAACATTAACTTGTTATTTTGCTTGTATATTTATCATATTTGTTTACAGTTTATTGGTAAAGTTTGGTAATACTTTATTTCGAGTCTATCATGCAGTGCTTAATGAACCAACAAATCAAAATTCACTAAAGTTCCCAAAGTTTTTAAGCCAACGAAAAAGAAAATGTTATTATAAAACGTTGGGAACTAGTATAATAAACAGAAAATTGTTCCGAGCTCCGGATCTTAAAAGATAATTGTGTTCTAATAACTTGATAATTTTGCGGAATTGGTGTCACCCCGTTAACTCCTCATGCCGTTAAAGTTTGGCTTATTTGTGAAAAATGACAAGGATTGGAAAGGTTGACATACGGAACCGTGATTTTCAATTTTTAATTTTGGAGTTGCAGTTCAAGAAGGAGAGCTGCAGGCATACAGGGATATGATACAGACTAGCTTCAGGGATACAGTGATAGGATACAGACTATCTGCAGGGATACAGGGATAGGATACAGACTATCTGCAGGGATACAGGGATAGGATACAGAATATCTGCAGGGATACAGGGATAGGATACAGACTAGCTTCAGGGATACAGTGATAGGATACAGACTAGCTGCATGGATATTGGGATAGGACACAGACTAGCTGCAGGGATACAGGGATAGGATACAGACTAGCTGCAGGGATACAGGGATAGGATACAGACTAGCTGCAGGGATACAGGGATAGGATACATACTAGCTGCAGGGATACAGGGATAGGATACAGACTAGCTGCAGGGATACAGGGATAGGATACAGACTAGCTGCATGGATATTGGGATAGGACACAGACTAGCTGCAGGGATACAGGGATAGGATAGAGACTAGCTGCAGGGATACAGAGATAGGATACAGACTAGCTGCAGGGATACAGGGATAGGATACAGACTAGCTGCATTCATACAGGGATAGGATACAGACTAGCTGCAGTGATACAGGGATGGGATACAGACTAGCTGCAGGGATAAAGGGATAGGACACAGCCTAGCTGCAGAGAATACAAAACGCTGATTGATATATCCCTGGTAAAATGAAAGAAAAAAGAAGGAAGAGAGATAGAAAGAGTACAAACTAAGAAGTGTGCCACTTAAAACGAGAGCTTCATACCTCTTTACTTCTCTTTAAGGCGATGGTTTTTGTTTATATTTAATCATGTATATTTATGTACATGGAACACATTCTTTTTTGGATGCAGATCTCATTATAATATTGTCTGTAGGTCAGTCTATCTGTCACTATGTAAACGCAATTTATGTTAAATGCTGGAAAGAAGTCTCATAATGTGTGTTATGATGTTATGTTCTAATTCTAAGGAAGCTCTTTATAGTGCCTATAAAAAATGACATCATGCAATACAAATGATCAATGTTAGGCCGATACACAGACTAAATTACCAATGTCAAGCCAGTAAACATTCTAATTGACCAATGATAGGCCAGTAGGACATCATTTTCTTGGCACTATAAAAATCTTCATTTCTATCTAGTTTTCTTTAATCTTGTTAAGTTGTTGTTGCTGCGCTTCTAAAAAAAAATATTGTCCTTGTAGTGTGTGTGTGTGTGTGTGTGTGTGTGTGTGTGAGTATGTGTGTGTGTGTTTACATACTCTATGCACACCTGCTATTTAGAATATTTGTGCACTCTGTATTATCATAAGATAATACAGCTCTTTTATTTCAATTAATTTAATTATTTCCTTTATATGGATGGATGTAGCATATACGATATTAAAACAGGAGAAATATTTTCGTCAATTTAGGTTCCAATTTCTTCTCGCTTTTATTGGTCTGGCCGTTTATCATCGACTAGGAGGGAAGTGTATGGGGACAAGGAGGGGGATGGGGGAGATCGTTATTTTAGCCCGCTACAGAGTTCACTTACATATAGAACATGAAAATCTTGTGTAAGATCCAAGTAATAATAAATCATTTTCTATATGTTGGCTATCTTCGGATTGTTATGGAATTAAGGCAGTTAGAATGACTGCAGTTTGTTGGCTTACTGGAATGTTGGATTTATTATTACTTGGATCTTACGCCAGACATTCAAGTTAAACCTGTATCTGACTAAAATAAGGATCCCCACCATCCCCTCCTCTCCTACTGACAATACAAGATTTCTCCTAACATAACATTCACGTATATTCTAAATCTATTCTTACTGGTGAATTATCATTGTTAAAACTGCTGCGGCTTCGGCTGGTAAGATAACGGATGGATGATGTTTCAATTTGGCTTGCGGCTGTGGTTTTTCATAATTCAGCGGCTGATAGCAACGTTGTTTGGCCATAGAATTGCGGCTACAGCTTGATGAAACTTTGCTGTGGCTTCAGCTTCCACATTAACTTTTTAAGATGAATTGAGATATTAGATTTGAGATTGCCTTGGTCGAAATGATGCTTTCACTTAAATCTATATCTTGACCACCGAAACCAAACTTTCCAATGTTTAATTTTTAAAGAAGAAAAAAACATATTTCTAGTTTCCAACTAAAAAACTAAAAAAAATCACAGATACGGTTTTTAAATTTAGTTTCTTTTAAATTCTTCTAATGTTTCACTTCTATGAAAAAAAGTTATGTTATCTACTTTTACAGCTATTCAATAAATTATTTTTAGGGTTTTATTAACATTATTCTGCAAATACCCATCACCAAAGGCGTAAATTAATTTTACAATGCACGAATTTAAAGTCATCTTTAACGAGGAATTTAATGCTTGTTTGTCAAGTCTTACATTTGCAAAGCTTTTACAACAAATATTTCAACAAGGGATTGGAAAAGAATTATGAAATAGAAATTAAAAGAAAAATTTGGCCAAAACTATTCATTTAGCAATTACCAATAGGCAAATCAAATCTACAGCAAGCAGCTTATAGTGCCTAATAAAAGATGACGTCATACAAGACAAATGACTAATGATAAGTCAATATACATTTTAATTAAACAATTGTAAAATGTATTTTGGCTTATCTATAGGCTGCTTCAAGTCGAAGCCGCAGCTATCCAAAAGTTTACAATCTGCTGCCGAGCCATTGATCTGCATTCAACTCCAGGTGGCTGTCGAGACAGGGATCTAAAGGGATTAGACAATGACCGATAAATTGATGTACATCCCCAATGATGATACACAAGATTCTTCTTCTGTAGATTATAATTAGTGGTTGAAAAATTTGAACGCTCAACTAAATAAAACCAACAAATCAAAATCTAATATGAATCCCAAAGGTTGTCAATCCAGCGAATATGAAGATATTGTTAAAAGACTTTGGGGACTAGTGTAATAAACAACCGAATGTCCCCTCCCTCCCAACTGTCGAGCAACATATGTGAATGGTGTTTATATTGATTGGAAATGGATAGAGGTAAGAGAGAGAGAGAGAAACTAACTGATAGCAAGACTTATAAACCGATGAATTGAAGAGAAGGTATGCTTGTAAACATGTAAATAGGCCGTGAAAATTTCACATAAAAGGATTTTTGTGTGTAAGTGTGCGTGTGAGAGGGGGGTGGATGCATGGATATAAAGGGACACGACAATAGCCGATAAATTGATGTACATCCCCAATGATTATACACAAAATTATCCCTTCTTAAAGTTAAAATTAGTGGTTAAAACTTTTGGACACTTAACTTATTAAACTAACCCATAAAAATTCAATTAAAGTCTCCAAAGTTGTTGAGCAAACAAATAAGACAGCGTTATTATAAAACTTTGGGGCTAGTGTAATAAACAGCCTATTGTCCCCTCCCTCTCTGGGTTGAATGAGTGGATAAGATTGTTGCTGTATTATCTGTATTCAGTGTTTGCAGAAAAAGAGTTGTAAATAGTGTTCTCTATTTCTGTATTGTCATGTAATTGAGTTGTATTATCACTACCAACACAAATGAATACAAACTCTGGTGCGTCTTCAACCATGCTTAGAAATAGAGCCATGTCATCTTGCACAATCCTAAATCATTCTAATTTTTCAGAATCTATATTAAATTATGGAGTATCCACTTTAAATTTTATTTTTAACAAGAAAAGATGCCTTAAATTTTTTTTGGTAGGAGGGAATTTTCTTCCAGGGGTGATTTATCTTGGTAATGTGGTTGTACCTTCCCTAAAAATAGTCTCTTGACCAATAAGAACCTTCACTATAAAGGAGAACCATATTGGTCCAGCGGTTAGTTCTTAAGCTACCTAAGATGTACTTTTATACAGGGAGTAAGGGAGGGGACAATGGGCAATTAATTCAATTTAAGAGTTTTTGATGAAAGGCCATGAAAACCAGAATAATCCCGAAAATATGGTGGAAATTGTAAAGTGATTGTTGATTAAATCTAGAAAACCATAAACTAAGAAAAAAGTTCCAAGAAAAAAAGCAATCATTTGAAAATAAGATTACCAGTATTACAGACTGACATAACCATTCTGTAATTAATTACTAGAAATATCTCCCTGGATCTCTTCAGATGACAGGGAAAGAGAAAAGAGATTTGGGGGCAAGTGATGTGAACACGGAAAAAAATGGCAGGCAGGCTTGTAGCTGGATGGGCAAGTATATGACCCGCACGCCTTCCTGCCCCTTTTTATCCTGTTTATTTCCCCCACCTCCCTTCTCCATTTCCCTTTCTCGTCTACTTTTAAAAAGGAGGTGGGAATGAAGGGAGTGAAATATAGTATGGGAGGGGGGCCGTGTATTTATATTTGAACTACTCTCTGTCTGCAAAACTATATATATTCAAAGCTAACATAGCGAGTAACGGCATTTCTTGCGCAAGTCCCCAAACTCAGTCAGAAACTGCTAAATTCTTGCATATTCCCTTTAAGCCAGTCCCCAAAGTCTGAGACTCCTAAAGATTGAATATTCGATCCATTGTCCCCTCCCTTACTCCCTGACTTTTATATGAGGATAGTTGCCAGAACCTAAAAGATTAGTTATGTCAACAATATCAAAAGTTAAAGAACTTTTGTAGCTGAAAATGTCCAGTAAAATAGCGAGAACAACCATTTCTGGAAAGCTTTGTTTTGGTTATTGGCAACTGACCAAAAAATCTTTCCTTTAATACAACAAGGATGACAACAACCATAAAAGTAAAGCTTACCAAATCAGACGGAAAACGAACATAAACAAGGAGGACAACATCCATAAAAGCGAAGCACTGAAACGGTAGGACAAACGGACATTAACACTTGTATAGTATCAGAACTGAATAATCAGAATATAAATGTATAAGATTTAAAGCAAAATTGCAAGTAAATTTGTTGAAAAACTGCTTGATACAGTATAATGTTTCTGGACATACTTACATTTTTAGTACTTGATTATAGAGTTGCTTCGCTTATAACAGTATACTTTGTTGTTCCAGGAGTCAATATACCAAAAATCAGATCAATCGGGTAATTAGATCCCATAAAAATTTTAAAAATCAACATGTTTAAAATGGACGTACTGACATTCTGGTAATGATTATAGAGTTGCTACGCTTTCTAGGATTCATCATGCAAAGTTTGAAATCGATAGGACAATTCTAACATGCCTAAATTAACGAAAAAAGCTATCCGTTACGGACGAACCGACCCTAATTATAGAAAAGCTTCGCTTTTAACAAACATAAAAGATAGACTTATAAAATTAACGAATTTTTGTTTCAAATGAAATATAATACATCACAAAATAGTTTAAATAGGATATTTAGTATTGATTTACCTTCGCTTTCATACTTGAGTTTTAGAGATGCTTCGCATATAAAATGATACCTAATCTTAGGGATAATTACCATAACGAAAATGAAGATAATAGTATATTTACATCATATGAAAAAGTATGCCAAATTTTTTAAAAAGTTTAAAATGAATTTATAGAGTACAGTGATCATGGCATATGCTTTCTAAATTATGCCCCTAATGTTACAGGAATGACCATGAAAAGTTCCAATTCTAAAATTTAAAAAGATAAAATGTTTGGGATTCCCATCAGAATTCCCCAACTCTTTTAAACATTATAAAGTATAACATCCTTAAATGTCTTAACCAAAACGTTTATATGCTTTAAATCAATGACGTCATTCACACAAAAAAACGTGTAACTGTTAATTTTCAAAATTGAGCATGTTAAATGGATTAAAATTTCACCATCTTTTTTTTTGTAAAAAGGTGCATATACAATATCCTGTATGACTCAAATACTTTAGCATGAATAATACATATGGCATAGAGGGAGGGATATGATAATAGATTACAAAAAATTATGAAAGTTACATCAATGCTCATTTTAAATTTATTTAAATTGTTCATAATCTGTTCATAATCCAATTGGTTTATGTTTGTGTATAATATCATATTATATAAAGTAGTAAGCTTTTTTGTCTGTAGCGAAGGATCTCGCTAACCCTTGAACCGATATGGTTCTTATAGGTCCAGAGAAGGTTTTTAATTATTTTTGAGGAGGATATCTTCACCCCTCAATAAAAGTTTTTTTTTCAATTTTCTTTTTAAAACTCAAATTGAAAATGCGGGGGGTTGGAGAGTCTACTTTTTCCCTCCTAACTTAAGTGCCCAGAGGTTTCTAGGGGGCGTATCCGCTGTAAAGTGTAATAAAAAGTGTCATTCATACGAAAATTTCTAACTTCAATTATACCTTCCCCCCATTATATTAGACCTAGATATCTTCCCCTTTCTTTAAAACAAAGGTGAATAACTTTTTTTAAATTTGCGACACATTGATCTATCCCTGAACCGTGGTTATTACCAACCCGTTAGATACCATAAACTAATCATGTGTCATATGTTATCTCATCTTATTCAGGGAGGGAGTGGACAATGGGCTATTTATTACACTAGTCCCCAAAGTTTTACATAACCGTTTTCTTATTCGTTGACTTAATAACTTTGGGGACTTTTGTTAAATTTTGATTGGTTGATTCATCAGGTTGTGCGACCAAATTTTTCAAATGCTAATTGTAATCTACAGAAGGGGCAATTTTTTGTATCATCATTGGTGATGTACATTAATTTATCGGCCATTGTCTTATCCCTTTAGATCCCTGCATCTTATTTGCCGGCTGTTTATTTCATAATTCTTTATTTTAAAATTAAAACTGTTTATTTTTGTTAATTTTTTGATGATTTCATGTTATTTTAACATTTTGTAGTTGATTAGTGCCTTTGCACTAGGACAAGGGGGGTAAATGGGTGTTTATTCTCCTCCACCCCCCACCCAAAATTTTTTTTTTTTTTAAATGGAAATACATTAATCTACCCCCCCCCCCTGACCTTAAAAAACCCATACTTAACCCCCCTCCCCTATAAAAAAAAGTATTGGATGTTTTTAATTAACAAATATTTTTATAAATGGATTTTGGGAAATTTTTTTCATGTCCCATTTATCTTTGAAGAGTTGTCACTCCTCAACAAAATAGATATTGAGCTTCCCTGAAAAGGAGAACCCATTCTTTTATGCCGTTTGCGATATCTTGATAACTGATATGCAGGAAAATGTACTCTGTTTCATTATTTAGCATGAATTTGAAGAAAATCCGTAAAATAAACTAAAAATCTTTAATGGAAAATCAATTCTTTTTAAAATTGATATTTAACATATTCTCTGTCTATCTTCATAACTAGTGGCTAGGGACTCTGATTAAAAAAATAGCATAAAACCATTAATAATTAAATCAACAAATTAAAAAGCCTTAAAACATCCTGGGACATATGTGAAGCGTTCCTTATAAGGAGAACTCAATCGTTTCAGTAGTTATTGAAATATTAATCTTGAGACAGAAAAATCCATACTACTTTGTATAAAAAGATATTTATCCCATACCTTGTTTATATTCGAAATAAATGACAAAAATACGTTGTGAAGCACCTTTACAACTACGTCTAAGAAAACCCAAAAGTAAGTTGTAATATTTTTCTTTTTCTCAATTTCAACCAATCGAAAAACGAACAAAGGAACTTATAGATTCGCCTGTAAAAATAAAAACTACATTAAGATAAATTTTTGTTGTACAAACATTTTTAATAATATTTTGAAAAGTCATGTTTTATATTGCATTTCAAATGTACATTTAATTTTTCTTTATAAATTATTGTAATGTAATCAAGGATGAAATAATCCAATGCTAATGAAGATTGCGTTTTCGGTACTAGAAAAAGTGCGCAATGAGTCTTACAATTATTTTTTCTTTTAAATTGTTGTTATTTTGTTAAGACGCATTTTTTTCATAAATGAATTATGTGAAGAAATGCCTTGGCACATAAACTGGCGCAACTCATTACCATGCACAGTTAGGGCTTCAAAGGCAAAGGTTGTGCAATCAAAGGGTTGGTTGCCAGTTGACTACTTATCCTGTGGGCGTTAGAGTATTGCATTCCATTACAAGCGGATGATGCCTTTAGGTTCTCTGGATGATCACTTGAAATCATAAATGATGAAAGTCGCTCAGAAAAAAGACACGTGACGTCATAAAAATGAGTGATTGTCCATCTCTCCTCTCATCTCCCTCATTTTTATGACATTATCACATTGAGCGACTTTCTCCATTTACCTTGAAATCACATTTAAAAATGAATTTTGAAATTACTTAATCCTGTTCTACAGAATTGGTAAAGTACAGAGTACCTCTGCTTCTGATGGTCAAATATAAATTTACAAATTTAGATATCACGGATGTTACCACAGAGCAATTAAATGATGATAATTTATATATGACAGTGTGGGAGTTGCAGTTGACTACTATCCACCAATGCGGAGGATATTGAAATCAGGGATCTAAAGGGATAAGACAATGGCCGATATATTGATTTACATCCCAATGATTATACACAAAATTATTCCTTATTCAATTAGTGGTTGAACCGTTTGGACATTCAAATGAATGAACCAACTAGTAAAAATTCAATATAAGTCCCAGAAGTTGTTAAATTTGAAGTTAAGAAATAGCCAGAATGAGTAATTAATTTGTCCCTCTTGATTTTGAAATGTAAAAAGCAGGGATGGCTGTTTATTACACTAGTCCCAAAAGTCTTATAATAACGTTTTCTTATTCATTAGCTTAACAACCTAGGGGACTTTTATTAAATTTTGATGGGTTGGTTCATTTAATTGAGTGTCCAAACGTTTTAATCACCAATTGTATTCTAAAGAAGAGGTACTTTTTGAATCATCATTGGAAATGTACATCAATTTATCAGTCATTGTCTTATCCCTTCAGATCCCTGCAAAATGAGAATTTTCCAAATAAAATATTAGAATGGCAGCATAAGTAAATAGTAATCATTTCAAATTCCCCACTTTATATTTCTAATTGCTCTTATAACTTTTAATACTGCAATAATTACAACATACTGAGATTTTAAAAGCCAAGATTTTTTTTCTATGTTATATTTTCGTCCATTGAACGAATAGCTTTAATTCAGAATTTTAGCATTTTAGAATTGACATAGCGATTTCAAACCTTTTAAGAATATTTGTTGTAAAGATTTGACAACATATGGGGATTGTATCAACTCAATAGTCATAAAATTAGTACGACGTGCAACTTAATTTTCTTTTACTTTTGTAAAATTTGAATTATTTCTTATAAAGCTTTCCTAATATTTGATGAAATTGTCCTTGTTTTATGCCCTAGAGTATTTAAAGAAATAATGGTGTACAATAATATCGTCAAAGATAAATTAGGAGAAAAAATAATTTTAAGATCCTTCAAGATCCTTTTCGTTCCATTAATCTAACAATTTAAGGCTTTTTTACATTTAGGGTCTATCTGTTCATCCGTAGCGTACAGTGTTATTATTGACTGCTCTTAGTATGTAGTAAGTTAGTTAACTAGGGTATAACTATAAACAATAAACAATGTTATTATTGACCACTTACTAAGTTCGTTAACTAGGGTATAAACTATGTACAGTGTTATTATTGACCACTTACTAAGTTCGTTAACTAGGGTATAAACTATATACAGTGTTATTATTGACCACTTACTAAGTTAGGTAACTAGGGTATAAACTATGTACAGTGTTATTATTGACTACTTACTAAGTTAGTTTACTAGGGTATAAACTATATTACAGTGTTATTATTGACTACTTACAAAGTTAGTTAACTAGGGTATAAACTAGGGTTGGGCCGGATATCCGGTGTGGCCGGATATCCGGCTCTTTAATTTTTTATACTTTACACCAAAAATCTCTGCTTTTTAAAATTTTAAATGGCTATAATTTTCTTATTATTGAAGCTAGAAGAACATTTTTTCTGAACAAGTTTAACTTTATGTAAATTTATATAAGATTTCTGAAGAAATTTTTTTTTGCTACTTTAGTATCTGGTAATTTGGCCGGTTATCCGGCCGGATATCCGGTAATTTGGCCGGATAACCGGATATTTGCCGGATATCCGGCCGGTTACCGGATATCCGGCGTTTGAAATCAGCCGGATATCCGGTATCCGGTATCCGGCCAAAAAAGTATCCGGCCCAACCCTAGTATAAACTATATAGTGTTATTATTAACTACTTACTAAGTTAGTTAACTAGGGTATACACTATATACAGTGTTATTATTAACTACTTACTAAGTTAGTTAACTAGGGTATAAACTATGTACAGTGTTATTATTGACTACTGTAACTGCCATTTTGTGCACAAAACTAATCACTTTAAAATAACGCAGCCAATCAAACATGAAAAATAACAAGAAAAAACATTTACAAAAAAAAGAGAGAATCATTGACTCGTTTTATTTTAATAAATAGTGCATAAAAATCCTCACAAAATATCTTAAAGGCAACTTTTATTACAAGAGAAGAAATATGCTAGCAATCGATGCTGGTAGGACAAATAATCGATAGTGGCCATATAAACTTAAATTATGAAGCCTTCATTCTGTTTTAAATATATCTCCTATATTATAATTCGTGTATTTATTTTTGTGAATAACTCTGAAATAGGCCTATAAATCCGCTAGGATAATGTGTAACTGTATTTTATATTTTGTGACAAACTATAAAACTAGTACATTATAATATTTCAATAGAATCTAACTATTTATTGAGTCAGAAGTACCTGTCTTAGAATGTAAGTTCTACTTGGATATTTAACATGAACTGTAAGAAATTGGAAAATAACGACCCGACACTTATTTGTTGACTGAAAAGAAAATGGACATAATTGTCTCTGAACATGACGTACTGTCCTAAATTGTATAAAAACTTTTTAAAAAGTATTTACGATATGATAAACCGCGCCATCATAGCTAGATGCATTTAACTATTATGCTACTAGGAATTTTAACAGTCTGGCTAATAGTTCTTTTTGTGACTATAACTATGTTTTTAACACAAGATAAAAACTTTTTAAAAAAAAAATTGCACCATGGCTTGTAGCCGTATCTGCAGCCTTAGATGCTTTCACCCATTACAGAATCTCCGCTCTCAGCTTTTAGCTTGGTGTCATAATCCTCCCTCGCCGAATATTAAGCCACCAATGCTTTACTCAGCATTAGCAGTTTCTAGTAAGCTAAAGTTGAAGCAGCAACAAGCAGCAGGCAGAAACAGCCACCCACAGTATGAATTAAGCCACACAGCAGCGTGACTTCCAAGCCCTGAATTTTATTAGTAAATCCTTATGTAGAAGTAACAGGATGTATGCGAGTCAGTCTGTTTGCACCAAAGATTCTCGCTAACCGCTCAACAAATATGATTCTCTTTTATAGTGTTGCTTCTCATGGGTCCTGGGAAAGTTTATAACTATTTTGGGTGAAGGTACCAAAACCTTCCCCAAATACCCCCCCTCCCTTAATTTTTTTTGCTTTTTCTTTTTAAAACTAAAGTTGAAAGTGGGGAATGATCGACTAAACCCTCTTTAAAAAAAGTGTATGAAAAAAGGTCGAAATATTAAAACAGAGGGTATTAGTATAAGGGGCGTGAAATAGATATAAAAGCAATAGGTATATTTAATAGAGATTACATGTATATTGTATAGTTATAGAACACATTGTGCACCCCTGTCCTGGATAAAATGTTTATTTAAAAAAACATGCGCATTCAGTTTTTTTCATTTCCTGAGAGATTTTTGTCCCCCAATTCCAAAAATGTCTTTCCCGAAATCCTAGCTGTTCTATAAGATCTCCAAAAATGCAGATTACTTTTAGCACTGATTTTTCAATATTTTTTTGAAAAATTAATAAGAAATTTTGTTCAAAACATGTTTTAGTGAACAGTAAAATGGGTTTATCAAACCTTAGATTAAAAATTCCTTGAATGCCAACAAGACCTAACAGAATCAATAAGAAATATCTGTCATTTTGACCATTATTACCTGTTAAACATAGCCATTTCTGATTTTAACCAGAAAAGACATTGAAGGAGCAGTTTTTGGGACTTGACTAAGACAATCAAAGTTGCAGAACTTCTCTAGTAGTAATCCCTTATATAAAATATAGGTTTCAAGTCAATTTAAGGTTCCAGGTATTATCCTCTAAATCTCCAGAAATCTTTAAAATACTCCTGTGACTGTAATTTTTGACTTAGAGACTTCAAATTTTAGAATTAAGCTTTTCTTACATGTTTATATAACGTATTAAGATCTGTTTTTCTGCTGACTGCAGCGGCTGCCAGCTGATAAGTCCAGCTGTGGCTGCTAAAACTTTTGTTTTAAGATTTCTGTTATAAAACTTACTTAAAAATAAACATTTTCTGAAAAAATTGTTTTTATAGCTTTGAAAATAAGAAAATGACAGCCTTTTAAAATTTTTAAGTAAAAAGGACCTGAAAACAACGGTTGTGAAATAAGAGGGTGATGGAAGCGAAAACTGACTTTGACTTACATATAGTCAGTAATTCATTACCAAACAGGGGACATGCACATAAAGTCCTCTACCCTTAATAGGAGCTGAGAAAATAGGAAGAGGGGGCGTTCAACGCCCCCCCCCCCCCCAATAATAATACTTAGGCAGATGCCCTTCTTACAGCTATTGTTAGGCTTGGAGAGTACTACAACATTGTTTTTCTTAGTCAAGTCTGAAAACATGCTCCTTCAAAGTCTTTTCTGGTTAAAATCAGAAATGGCTATGTTTAACAGATAATAATGGTCAAAATGACAGGTATTTTTTTATTGATTCTGTTAGGTCTTGTTGTCATTCAAGGAATGTATAATTTCAGTTGTGTTAGACCCTTTTTACTGTTCACTTAAACATGTTTGGAACAAAATTTCTTATAAGTTTATTTAAAAATATTAAAAAATCAGTCCCTTATGTAATATGCCCTATTTTCTCAGCTCCTATTAGAGCTAGAGTGCTAAAAACTTATTTGCATGTCTCCTGTTTGATAATGAATTTCTGACTATAAGAAAGTCAAAGTCAACTTTTGCTTCCTTCGCCATTTTATTTAATGACCTTTGTTTTCAGATCCTTTTAAAAATTTCAAAGGCTGTCATTTTCTTATTTTTGAAACTAGAAAAACATTTTATTCAAGTAAATTTTATAGTAGAAATCTTAAAACATAAGTTTCAGCGGCCGCAGCTGTACTTGGCAGCTGACAGCCGCTGCAGTCAGCAGAAAAACAGATCTTAATACCTTATGTAAACATGTAAGAAAAGCTTAATTTTAAAATTTGAAGTCTCTAAGTAAAAAATTGCAGTCACAGGAGGCTTTAAAATATTTCTGGAGACCTGGAGGATCATACCTGGAACCTTAAATTGACTTGAAACCTATTTTTTATATAAGGTTTTACTACTAGAGGAGTTCTGCAACTTTGTTTTTCCTAATCAAGTCCCAAAAACTGCTCCTTCAATGTCTTTTCTGGTTAAAACCAGAAATGGCTATGTTTAACAGTTAATAATGGTCAAAATGGCAGGTATTTCTTATTGATTCTGTTAGGTCTTGTTGGCATTCAAGGAATCTATAATCTAAGGTGTGATAAACCCTTTTTACTGTTCACTAAAACATGTTTTGAACAAAATTTCTTATTAATTTATCAAAAAAATATTGAAAAATCAGTGCCAAAAGTAATTTGCATTTTTGGAGATCTTATAGAACAGCTAGGATTTCGGGAAAGACATTTTTGGAATTGGGGGACAAAAATCTCTCAGGAAATGAAAAAAACTGAATGCGCATGTTTTTTTAAATAAACATTTTATCCAGGACAGGAGTGTGTGCACGTTAAAAATGAGCAAATTAACTTAATCTAAATATCTAGTTTTTAAAATTGATTTAAAAATCTTGTTATCTTCTTCTGTACAATCTTTACAAAGGTCTAAATTAGTTTATGCGTAATTAATGACTTTATCTTGAGTTTAATCAGAATCTGCTAATGACATTCTTGGTTGTCAACTTGGAACTCATGTTCATTGATTCTTTTTAAATGAATATGGTTTGGGGTTGCTTTCTTGGGGGGAGAAATGGAATAGGTTAGAAAAGTCAGGAATCTAAAGGGATAAGACAATGACCGATATATTTATGTCATCCCAAATGATGATACACAAAATTACCCCCTCTGTATGTAGATTAAAATTAGTGGTTGAAACATCGAACACTCAACCAATCAAAATTCACTAAAATCCCCAAAGATGTTAATAATACAACGAATAAGATAACGCTATTATATAAAACTTTAGGGACTAGCGTAATAAACAGCCCATTGTCCCCTAATTCTTTGGAGAAAAGTACCAACCGTCTAGAAATAAATATTTTTTTATAGCCAACGTTCAAATATATTTCATTGCAAGAATAGATCTTCCCTGGATTAGGTATATAGAATCTTCATAAACTGAAAGAAGTAGTTTTTTTTATAAATAAACAATCATTGAAAAGAATGCCATATTTTATTTACACATTGTTTATTCAAATAAAAAGAATGTTTATCAACGCCTGTTTTTGCTTCTTCATATTTTTATTTAAACATTTTATTTGGTAACAAGATTTATAAGACAAGTTGGTAAAATCCCAATTTTTCAAGTGGGCTATTAAATATATTCAAACCCCACGAGGTTGTTTTAAAGAACGACTTTTTTTCAGAGTAGTAAAATGATAAAAAATTACATTAGTCGCCTAGTAAGAAATCTACATTTTAGCCCTGGTTAGGTTTAGAAACGTATAAGAAGTATTCCCATAGGGATAAGGTACACCACAGTGGATAGGTAATAAATAAAAAATTGAATTGTGTTTTATCGCCATATTGGTTTGATAATTTACATTGTTTCACTGTTAGTAGATTTATTCTAAAATTTTGGAAGATTTTTTTTCAATTAGGATTAGGTGTTTGTAGGGGTTTGATCTTTTGTAAATTACATCTTTTGTAGGATTAGACCTTTTGTAGGATTAGACCTTTTGTAGAATTAGACCTTTTGTAGTGTTAGATCATTTGTAGCAACGCCGAGATTCAATTTCTTACTGGTGGAGTATGTTTTATACCTGAAGAGCGGTCAATTATTTGGTCAGATACGGGAATGCCATGGTGCTTTCATTTCTTAAGGAATAAAACCCAATAACAGAGATCTTAAGGGATAAGACAAAGAGCAAAATAAATTGGTGTGCATCCTCAATGATGATAAACAAAATGACCCCTTATGTAGATTAAATCATTTATTAAAAAGTTTTGACACTGCTATTTTTATCTAACCAATAAAGATTTTTTAAAAGTACCCAAAGTTTTTCTGATGACTAATAATAGCGTATTTACATAACTTTGGGTACCATCATGTTTGGAATGGGGGATTTGTTGGCAGAAAACTGGATCCAGTTACTGTGTTTGTAACCTATCAAAACCATTATTTAATATTCCCACGACTAATTTGAAGAAAAAAACAGGCAAATATAATAAAACGGAAACATTAATTTATTCTTGGCAATATTTAGATTTTGGTTGTCAGGCTATTTTAGATTAAACCAGGGCTCGGCAGCCGCCTGTAAGCCTCGTGGAATTTGTAATATTAAATATCAGCTGTAAAAGTCTAAATATGGCAATTCATCTTTTAAAAATAATTTTCAGAGCATCCAAACGGGTTTCAATTCAAGGATTATTAATATTCACGGCTGCCGAGCCCTGGATTTAACTGACTTCAATTAAAAAAGAATCATGTAAGTAAAATAAATGTTCTTTATTATTACTCTTAAATCATTTTCCAGTATGGCTTCGTAACCGATTAATATCCACTGGAATTGAACCGGTTTTCAGCTAGACTGCAAAACCAAGAATAGCATCGTATTACAGACAATTTTCCACTATATTAAATGAAAATCATAAAATTAATACCAGTTTTGTTAGCCCGGGCCTCCAACCACTCAGACCTAACAAAACTGGATTTAACTTTATAATTTTTCATTTCAATATACGCAGAAAGCTGACTATAAAACTGCCTTCTTCAAATTTGGGGCTTTTATATATATTTGTTTTAAAATAAATTGCCTTGGCCCAAAACAGGCGTAACTCATTTTCAAGCACAGATAGTACTTCAACACAAAGGTCGTGCATTTAATGGGTTGGTTGTCTGCTATATTATTATTTAAGTTGAATATTGCTGCCTTTAAAAAAAAAATTAAATTCAAGCATTCAAGCAAGAAATAAATAAAGAAAACTTATTAAATAGCTGCTTTGTACATAATTAAAGAAAGAAAGCAATTTGAATGAGAAAAAAAACTTTGTGAAATTTCACAGAATAATAAAAAAGTTAACGGGGAAAATGGGAAAAAATGGACTAGACAAAAAAAAGTTTGAAATGGGAGAGATGTTCTAGCATTCTAGGCGCCATATAAGAAGTGGCGCTACCTACTTACTGCTGTTGGCTCTATTCACATTGGCGCCAGAGTCGTTGACTCTATGTACGTGCCGGTACGATACATTTTATAATTACTAGCGGTACTGTACGGGGAAAATATCTATACAGTAAAACATGGGAATTTTAGGTTGCTTTGATTTTGAATACTTATATATCAGCGTTATAATAAAGTAACAGGATCTTGTTAACTACTGAACTGATATGGTTCTCCTTCACAGGGTGGCTTTTCATAGGTCCTGAAAAGGGTTTTAACTATTTTTTGGGATGGACACCCACCCTTCCAAGAGAATCGCCCCTAGAAAAAAATGCCACCCCCCCCTCTTCAATTTGTTATTGTTTTTAGTGAATATAATATGTTTATCTATAATACAAAGTAGAATGATGTCTGTCCGTCCGTCTGTCTGTCTGTCTGTCCGTCTGTCTGTCCGTCTGTCTGTCCATCTGTCTGTCCGTCTGTCTGTCCGTCTGTCTGTACGTCTGTCTGTCCGTCTGTCTGTCCGTCTGTCCGTCTGTCCGTCTGTCTGTCCGTCTGTCTGTCCGTCTGTCTGTCCGTCTGTCTGTCCGTCCCTTAAGATCTCAGTAACCACTGAAGCGATCGGATTCTACTTTTCAGGAAATATACCTACTGGTCCTGTGGTGGTTTTAGGCTATTTTCTTGGGGAGTGGGACACCCCCAACCCCCCCAAAAATTAAAAAAATCCCCCCTCAATTTTTTTAAATTATTTAAAATTTGTGGGGGCATCTCCAGAGGTAATTATTTTTTTTCTTTAATTACCTCTTGGGGCAAAGCCCCTAGAGGCTAGGAGTGAAGCCGCTAGTGTTTAATACTTGGTTTAGCGACTAAAAAGTTAGGTTTCACTATTATTTTCTATGAAATAAACTTTGAAATGTAAAGCATTTTCTGATGCAATATCAACCAACGCTTTGTTGAGTTCAAAGGACAAAATAAAATAACATGGGAGAAAAGCATCAAATGCTGTAAATTGCAAAAGTAAATTAATTAAACTGTTTTCAAGTTACCAACCCATTTTTTGAATATACATTTTAATCAAAATAATATACTTATGCATTAAGCTTTTAAACAACAGTTTGAACTCATCAAAACATTTGATGACATTGCACCAAATAATGCTTAACATTTCAAAGTTTTTTTCATATAAAACCATGGTGAAACCTAACTTTTTAGTCGATAAGCCAAATATTAAACATAAAACTAGTATATTCACTAAAAAGATACTATGGATCAATGCTGGAAGGTGCTTAGAATCACTTGCTCTCGTTCGTGGATAGTCCCCTTTTAATTTACTTTTAATTTCTTTATATATATGCTAATAAACCAAAGTTATGAACAAGGTTTATTTTATAATACAAAGTAGTAAGCTTTTTTTTATATGTAGCTCAAAATCTCAATAACACTTTATATTCAAATTTTTAGATGGTTTTAGGTTATTTTTCTGCTATTCCCATTCCTTCAAATACTGAGCCCCTGGATGCTATAGGAGCAGCTGCTAGTCTAAAACAGCACTAAAATTAATTTTAATTCAAACTTTAGTGTTTATGTATACAAAAATATAATTTTTATCTTCAAGTAAGACAATTTTGCTGATTATATCTTCTTGGTGATGCCTTTCTTATGGACGTAGATTTTGCTAAATAACAATTGTAAATATATAAACTTTGAAAAATGTCCCAATAAAGAGAAGTCTTTGGTATAAAAATACTAGAGTTTGGCTCGATATAATTATCTCGCTATTGGCTAGGTTTATTCAATGTTTTATTTACTTTCTTTTGGTTATTGAATTCTGATTATTAACCCTATTCTTCCATTATCTTCTCCCTGACAATTTCTTTCTTTAAACTATTTAGGATCTTAATATTTTTTTTATTTCAAATTATCGTCCTGAAAGGGTTAAAATGTTCAGTTAACTGTTAAATTTTAGTTCAATATCTGACCACATTGCGCACGTATCGCTAGTATCAAATTATTTTAAAACTAAGCTTTCTTTTATTTACTATATTATTGATTTAAATTTTCTGTTTTATGGATAGAAATTTAATACTTCAATATAATTCAAATAGCAACATGAAATAAAAAAAATGAATTTATTCTTCATACAGTAAAATAATGGGTCTTATCGTTCTGGTCAATGAGAGTTTATTACGGATTATTGGAGCACTATGAGTTTTAAACATTCATCGCTTGGAAGACTTGAGCTCATATATAGACATTTATTTCCTATATAGATCTGTCATGGATCTTGATGCAATAAAGCAGGCTGTTTTGTAAATGTTAAAAATTGGAAGATTTCATTAAACAAAAGTTCCCGCAAATATAAGTATTAAAGAAAATCCTCAAATTTTACATTTTTTGCATTTATATTTTAGAATTTAAAACAAAGTCTTTATTTCTCATTTTTTTTCATTTGGTTTTGTTGTCATTTTTCAAACTTTAATAATATTTTCTTAAAATTATCGTATGTTGGTGTACAGGTACGGCGTATAGTGCCGAGATTTTTTAAATTTAGATATAGTTAAATTAAGTAAGAAAGAAATTGGGGGGGGGGGGGGGGGGAGCTAATATACACTATCAATCCAGTGAACATCCCCTTCAGCCAGAGATATTGCTTATACGTTTTATGCCTGTTCAATTCACCATATACATACAATCTATATAGAAAGAAAAGATAGGGAAAAAGAAAGACGCAAATAGAGAGAGAGAAACAGATTTAAAATGCCCGGCATAAATATTGTGTGTGTTTGTGCCCGTTTGCGTCAATATTATTAGTGTGTATGTGTATATGCGTATAGTTGCGTAGCTGTGTTTGTTTGTGCCTAGGCAACTGCGTTGCTGTTCCCCCTACACATTTCCAACATTTCCCCCACTAATTCATTCACAACCTACCCAAAGTTGCGCAGCAATTCATCAGAACCCTTCCCTTGTCCCTCCCTACTACCACCACCGCGACGTTAAAGACGGCAGAGATGTTGTTGATGGTAGTGGTGCTCTACAACAACACTCCCCTCTCCACAACCTTACACCCCTGCCACCCCCTTTCCCCCCCTCGCAACACAATTCTATGATCTCTGACAACCTTTTGAAGGTCGCACAGCCTGGGGGCTGTGTGTGTGCGTGTGTGTGTGTGTGTGTGTTAGTGTTGTAGTGCTGTTGTGCTGTTGTGCATGCTATTGTACATATATTGGCCGGTAGACATTAAGTTATAAATATCCAACATATAGAAACAGGGCTTTCATATCGCTAGGGACAGTGAAGTCATGCGGTTGTTATTATTGGTAGGTCTAAAATCACATAGAAAAATTATTACAACATTTTAAAGAATTTCGAAAATCATTAGAAAAATTGCGTCAATTTACTACATAACACATAGGATGATATCATAGCTGTCTGTTGTATATATTGGAAAGGTGATCTAATACATTATTGTGTAATAACAATGTGGTGATTCAAATGTTATTCATCAAAAGATAATAACATAAGGGATAATGTGATTAGTGATATGTGTATACCCAGCCCAAGTGTTTCAAACACAATTATAACATTGTAATAGAAATTATATCAAACATTTAGTGATTTTATCTTTACTCTTTAATTAATAGAAATTTGTCAAATTTAAAAAAAAAATTCTTTAAATATTTTAACCATCTTTACTGCATTGGAACTATTGAATTCATTTTGGTATTATATGAAACATTATATGGAAGAATAATTTTAGACTTCAATTAAATATTTCCTAATTTGGCATTTCTTTTAATTAAGACAATACAAGAGTTCCATCTCCCTCCCCATTATGTCTGCCTATTGTTCCCTATTTAAGCCCCAAACTCATTAATATTGGTTTGCTCTAACCTTATAGAAATATGTTTCCTAAATGTAGAGCTCTAAAAATATATATTTTCAATAAACCTTTATCTTATACTATACTAGAATAACCCCAAAGAAAATCAATACCCATTTACGTCCAAAATTGGTATGCCCTATATATGCTAAAGATTAAATGTCAGTTTTGTTATGGATGTATGTATGTATGTATGGCCTAGTATAGATTATAATTTTTATACACATAGGCCTAGATAGCCTAGGCCTAACCAATCATCTGATTGGCTAGTATATAGTTGATTGGCTAAAGAAACAACCATCAAAATCAACTTTTTATTTCCTCTTATACCCCCCCCCCCCATATACATCTCCCCAATTACCCTTCCTTTGCCCTTAGTTAAAAGGAATTAACCTTTAGCCGTGTGTTCATATAGGCATACCATAGGCATTTGGGCAGTCTAGTATAAGAAAAGATTATACATACATAGATTCTATTATTATAAAGTAAGAAAATAAAAAGAAAAGGGAAGCGTGTCGAAGTACAAATTCGTGCCTAAAAATTGTATCTGCATGCTGCATATGCATAGCCAAAAAAATTTCTTCAATTATTCAAGTTACATGTAAAAAAAGAGTAAAGATTCAATTGCAGAATTTCAAAATAGAAAATTATCTATGTATATTTTCACAAATTAATAAATGTTTGATGTTTTTTCTTTTATTTTGTGTTGTTTCACTTATATTTTTTTTATCTAATTAAATCAATTTTTTTCTAATTATCTAGCACAAAAAAAACACATATCTCTCTCTACATCCGTTTAAATCCTTTTAGCGAGCAATTAGAGTGTTGCAAAACTGTGTATATATATGTATAAAGTATATCTCGGCTTATGTGTATTTATCTAAATGCCTAAAGTGTTTTAAGTCCAGATTACTAAGATTACGCGAATGGCATACGCACACAATCAACATTTTTAACACACAATTAGCGGAAGAAAAACAGCTTTTTGCAAATGTTTTTTTTATTATCTGATATAATAAAATTGTATAATGACCTTTTTAACATAAAAATTAAAAGTTGCGCTAATTGTCCAATTTTTTTGAAGTTGTAAGCAATTAAATTTTTACCTGTACTTACATAATTAGTTATAATTGAGTGTGCATGTGTGTGTGTGTGTGTGTGTGTGTGTGTGCATGTGTGTGTGTAAGTGGGTGTACGTGTTGCTTTAAATGTTCTTAAACCTAGAAGTAGCTCGGGTCATAAACTTGATCCTCAAAATTACTTTCAGAGTCACTTGTTAGACACACACACACACACATACACATACACACACCAACACACACACACACACACACACACACACACACACACACACACACACACACACACAGACAAAAATATATAACGCGGAAGCTTAAACAAGTGCAGTGCAAGTTTTTTACGCCAATTTTTTTTTATCTTTGCAAAAGTTGAATTTCCAAGTAGTCTATTATTTAAACAAGGGGTCAGTTTCAGAGCAAATATTATTGGGAAGGGGAAGTTTTTTTAATGAAAATGACAGAAATTTCATAACTAAAACAAAGAAAACTAATATAAAGTAATATTCAATATTGTTCTAGAGTATTTTTTTTAGGGGATTTATGTTTTGTAAAAGATTGTGTGGGTGTTTCTGTGCCTGCTTTGAATTGTATGTGTGTGGTTTGTGTGCGCATTTTTGCAAAATTTCTTGCCTAACCTTGAAATTTTAATATTCAGCAAAGTCCAGTTATTGGTTTTTAAAAATATCATAATAATCAATTCTTTTTTTTCGTTTTTTGACTAATTAACATTTAGATTGAAGAAACGGAAAGTGTCATGTGTGACGTTACAAAAATACGTCGTAAATGCAAGGATGAGAGTGAAGTGGGAAAGGAAAACCATAAAAAATGGATTTAGACTATTTTCATGACGTCACTTATGACACTTTTCGTATCTCGATTTGGATTTCGAGTTAAGTTGCGGATTTACAAGTTATAAAAAGTACCAACTATCTGACGGTTTATTAGATGGCTATCGACGCATTTGGTTTATTTTACCCTTGTTTTCACCAAAAAAGATTTTGCTCAAGATGCCTTATTAGGCCATACACCAAAATGTACATTATCCTATGTCTGATTTTAATAAAAGAATAAAAAAAATTGGCACAAATTTGTTTTCTTTTGAAAACTACCATCCCACATATTTGGCATATAAACAAAACATAAATAAATCAACAGTTAGTCAAAATAATTTCAAATTTGTCTAAGGATAGCCTCACTGTTATTGTGGTAATTTTATTTTCAATAGAGTGGAGAAAAAAACCATTGTGTTGGAAAAATATAGATCACCAGAAAACCGCAGTATCATGACATTCTTGGCTTGAGATTTCAGAATTTATTCAGAAATTTTTGAGGTTTTATATTCAATGATTTTTAGAATTTGTTTATATTTTTGTATATTAATTCATATGGCACATAAAAATATTTTCTGTTAACATCTGTAAACAAGAAAATTTTTGCGATTTTTTCATGTAAAACTAAAAATATTCTTAAAATTTTCTACATCTAAAAAAGTAATGTTTGTATATGTAATTTGAATATTCGATCAAAGTTAAAAGGAGAGTCAGTAAATTGAATCCTTATACTAAAGTAACAGGATGTTTGTCTGTCTGTCTGTGTGTCTGTCTGTGTGTACCGAAGGATCTCGCTAACCGCTGAACCGATCGGGTTCTCCTTAACAGGGTAGCTTCTCATAAGTCCCGGGAAGGTTTTTAACTATTTTGGGGGAGGGTACCACTACCCTCCCAAGAGAAATGACAAAAAAATCGAAATTTTAAAAAACGTTTAGGAGACTTCAACGTCAAATGAAGAGGTATCGTACGTAAAAAAATATAGTAGAGACTTTATCAAACAAAAACATTTAAAGTGCCACTAGAGGCCTCTAGGGGCGTAGCCGCTAGTAATAGATAAAATAACTATTTTTTTTTCTAGATTTATCTAACTCCAAGTTGAATCTACATTTTTTTCCTTTCTTGATATTAATGTTATAATGGCTTAATTGTCCACGCTTATGATGACAAAACTATTGTTATTTCTTTTCCATAAATCTTTTTACATTTGATAATGATAGTAATCTAATCTCTACTTATGCCCTGTCCCAAGCACGCAAAGGGTAAAAACTTAGCGCATGCTATTTTGTGCAAAAAGTACATTCTACTACTATTCAACTTATCATAAAGAATTGAATTCATATCCTGCCCCTCCACCCCCTCCCCCCACCACCCCTATTTCTTTTCTTGAGAATGTGAAACCTTCATAATAATCTGTATGTTTTTGTTACCATGGATCTCTCAATTCAGAGTTATGCTAGGTTTTTGTTTGATTTGAGTCTACACAGAGCCCTGGGGACACCTTTTTGTTATAATCATTCTTTTATGAGCGCGCAAATGACTGTTTTTGCCGCATGTTTTTTCTATTACCATTGTTTCTCCATCTATGGTGGTGGTTGATATATGGGCCGAGTATTCACTAGGGTCACTTTATTCAAGTGATTAGATAATTGGTCAATTTGGATTCAATACAAGAACAATTTAATGGACAGTTTACAAGAAACTGTTTGAACAATGATTTTACATTGTTTTAATTAGCACTTTGTCATAGAGTGTAATCATGGCGTAAATCACGTAATTAACTGTAAAACTGTTATAATCTTTAAAATAATGTAATCATCAATTATAGATGTGAGAGTGTGTATTGCAGGGATCTAAAGGGATAAGTCAATGGCCGATAAATTATTTACATCCCCAACGATGATACAAAAAAATTATCCCTACTGTAGTTTACAATTAGTGGTTAAAATATTTGGACAAACAATTAAATGGTCTAACCAATCAAAATTCAAAAAAAGTACCCAAGGTTATATAGCCAACGAATAAGAAAGCGTTATCATAAAACTTTGGGGGCTAGTGTAATAAACACCCCCAATGTCCCCTCCCTCTCTGATGTGGTGTGTGTTTGTTTATTAGCTTTTATCTTTCTTTTGTTTATTAGCTTCCCAAGAATGATTGTCATTATTCTTGTTGTAACAGGTTGATAAATAAACCATGACTAATTGCCATTGATAGAATTTAAATTTAAAATGAAATAGTTTAAATTCCAATATGTGCGTGGGAATTTTACACTTTTGTTTTTTTTAAGGAATTGCTTAGAATTATGATTTTTTTTGTAGCGAAGCTACTCTTTAATTCACTTTATTTGTCCATCCGTCAGTCAGTCCTTTGGGGAAAATGTGATTTTCTCGAATGCTATTGAAGATAGACAGCTGAAATTGTTAGATCTATATCTATGTATAGTTCTAATTTATACATTGTTTTGTCCGTCTGTCTTTCGGTCATGCTTTAAAAGAATTAAAACTTATTTTTTTAAACAACTGAACATCTGCTGTAAAACTACTTTGTTTTTATTTTTTGTTCATCGCTCCTTATGGATGCTGTTATCCTTGTTTTACTTTTCCTCATAATTCACAGAAACGCTCTTGCATAAATTTTTCTTGACAATGACAAGATTTGCACATCTTTTTATTCGTAATGAGGAAAATATCACAAAAAAAGTTGTTGATCATTGTACATATTTTTAAGGAAATAACAATCTTCGCCAAGTTTCCAAGTAACGCAGCAAAAATAAGTTAATATAGTGTAAATAAGTAGTCAACTGTAAAGACAAAATTACAGATGTACAAACGGCCAAAATACTTTTGTTATTGTTATGATGTTGCTTTGCTTCATGATTTAATAGTAGCAGACATTTTAATATTATAATTCTAAACAAGATCTGGAATTAAACATTTTCCCTATTATTATACAATAATGAAAGGGCGTTTCTGTTCCAATAATACTGAACTTTGATTTCTGGTTACTAAGCAATTATAGATTAAACTTTGATCGATATAAATCAGAAAATAATTACAGACAATTAAGCTCACAAGAAATATATTTGGAACAAAAATTTTTAATTGTTTTTAAATACGGCAAGAAAATATAATTACTTTTTAAAACAATCATTACATTTAGTTTTATTTTAAAAATGATAATGTTTAATTACATTTGAGTTAACTGTCCAAATTTAGATTTTTCTTTATGATAAGGCTCATCAACAAATCATTTTCAAGTAATTTTGGTATTTTCTGTGGTTTTAATATGATTAAGTATGGGAGTTTATATTTTATTTTTAACATTAAACTAGACGATTTTATAACTAGATTATTTTTTGTTTTAGATTTTAATCATCTAATCATTTCAGATTGTTTAGATAATTGTGTATTATTTTTTTCATTCTTTAAGAACCTTTGCATTTTTTACTAGGCCTAAAAAGGCTTATGGCTTGTAAAGTCTAATGTTTGACATAGAATTTCTTGTGGAATTTATGGCTTCGGTTTGTTTTGACGCTTCTTCAGTTTCGAGATGCCATGAATGTGTGAAGAGGTCGTTTAGTAGGAGGCGTCTCAGGACACACCTTTTTAAAGTGACCATTTCAAATTTGACACTAACACTTATACACACACAAACATGCATAAGTAAATACTTTTTGTGAGTCATTTGAAGAAATTTAAGAGGCAATTTCTGGACAATTACAGTGCCATCCATATGTCTTAATCTATCCAAGAGTTTCGTTATTTTCTTACTTCAGTACCGTAGAATGTGAAAAAACAAAATAAAATTTTGACAAAATTAAATCAATTATAATTGCTTAATTGCTATTTTACTAGTTAGTATAGATTCTTTTTATAAGATTAAGCCCATTTAAACTTTAAATTTATATATAGGCATTTAACAGTTGATGGACGGGATGACAAAAATTAAATTGATGTTTACTCCTGAGAGAAAAGTCGTGAGCTTCACACTTTAACATTTCATTTATACATCATACTTTATCATTCAAGAATCATCCCTTCCCCTCCCATATATTGTCTGTGCATGAAAATATGTGAAGATTATTCTTAGAATATTATAATGGTTGTTTGGGTTACAATACCACCCCACCTTTCTATATATTACCCGGAGCCACGAGATTTTAAATTTAGATAAAATTTGTAAGAATATTTATCTTGTGGTAGAGTTATTATAGCACTCCTGTGGTATTTACAAGTTTGATGTATTATATGTTTCTTAGCTTAGCGCATCATTATACTTGTCATTTAAGACATGGAAATTTAGATTTAGATAAGATTCCTAGTATAAACTATTCACCAATATGGTATATAGGCATACTTAATAGAGATATAGTTTCATCTGAGGTGTACTATAGTGGGACTTGCAGCTGTATTGTTATCTTTTTGCAATTTTAATGAGAAAAAAATTTAATGCTATAAATGTTATAAATATAGGAAATACACTGAGGGGATGGGGGAGCGGTGGGGAGAGGGGTGGGTGTAGGGAAGTTACTCCAAAAACACAATTAACATACGTCCATCAATGTTAAGCTTCCAGCGATAAATCCCGTTGATACATAGTTTCAGGGCAAATTGGGTAAGCAAATGTATATTTTCATCCCATAGTATACACATTATCATTTCATTTATATCATATCCTGCTTTATAGTTAGGGTTCATTTAACTTTACAATTAGGTCCGCAGTCTGTCCGTAATGCCTTCACACAAATGATGCCTAAACTAATTAATAATTGAACTTGGGGCCTTTGATTTATATAAATCAGTGTAGTAGAAGGAGGGGGGGGGGGGTCAGTGTACCCTTAATTTGTTAATTAATTTATCTACGGTCCATAGTTGGCCAACAGCGGAAGCAAAAATTATGATTAAGGCCCAAAGAAAAAAGGGGGAAATAATGGTAATGGTCAAGTAAGGCCTATAATAAAGGCATCTCTCTCAAATGGGGTTTTGTGGTTAGGGGGAATTTTAAAAGTAGGCCTTGAGTTTTAGATTCAAATTGAACCATTTTCAGAAGTTAACTTTCGAGGTCAAATATATTGAGTAGCCAGAAGAAAGGGGGGGGGGGGGGCGGGTTAAGGGAAGAGTTAACTTATATTTATTAAATATAAGATGAAGAATGATTACTTACTTGCATTTGTTGTAATATAAGAACTGAAACAAAAGCAAATCTAATCTAAAATGTTATCTAAATAAGATTGTACAGGGTGTTTCAATAGAAACGTCTTTTTTAAATTCTTAATTATGCATAGAAAATAAAACAATTATATAAAATGCTTTATATATTTGGAAAATCTATTCTGGGACATTTAAGTTTCAAATAATTGAAAATTATTTTTTCAATAACTTATGCCTCAAAAACCGGTTTTTCCAAAGACCTTATTTTTGAAGATTTATGGATTTAAAGATTGTGGAAAAAATGTGCACATTTTGAAAATTCAAATTGCGCGGCTTGTATTAAAAGTAGAAAAACATTATGCATACCGTTAGAATTGTCATGAACTCTAGTTTTTGGATATATAAGAACCATTCATGTGCTATGTATGGTAAAGGAACTACGTGGTAAAATGTTTAAATTTTCTTTACACTTTTCAACATTTCTCACATTTTTCAACGTAGCTCCTAAACTACAAATAGCACTTTATAATAGTACATTTATTTTTAGAAACTAGAGTTTATGACGATTCTAACGATATGCATGACTTTTTTCTACTATTAATGCAAGCCGCGCAATTTGAATTTTAAAAATGTGCACATTTTTTCCACAACCTGAAATCCGTAAATCTTCAAAAAAAGGCCTTTTGAAAAACCGGTTTTTGAGGCATAAGTTACTGAAAAAATAATTTTCAAATATTTGAAACATAAATGTCCCAGAATAGGTTTTCCAAATATATAAAGCATTTTATATAATTGTTTTATTTTCTATGCATAATTACGAATTTAAAAAAGACGTTTCTATTGAAACACCCTGTATTTACAAATATATTAAATGATTATTGATTATCCCAAAGCCAACAAAATCTGGTAAAAAATGTAGAAGCACGGAAGAATAGATTATCACAAAGGATTCTATCTAAAAAAAATGACACATTATTGCCTTCTTATTGAAAAGTACGTCTACCACAAATATCTCTTTTTTTGGGTATAGGACACCATGCGTGCCCAAATTGACATTTTGAAAAATCGTTTATCAACATGATTTTGTTGAGGTTTTGGGTTTTACACAATTTTGATGAGGAATCTTGTTCAAACACATATTGAACACCCGAACCCGTGGCTATTAAAAAATGCTTGAAATTTAATCTTTATTCTTGACATGTCAGAAATGAAATAGATTGGGTTAGATGTAGAATTCCTTCCAAATATCTTTGTTGTAATAAATGGAATTTTGTAATAAAAGCATTGGAATCTAAAATATTGTAAATGTTACGGCATGCAAATATTTATTTCTTACACATAAATGGTCATATTATCAGAACTTAATCAATAAATTTCCCCTTAGTAACACTAAGTATTTATCATCTTTAGATAACCCACTTTAATTCCCATAACGATGCTTTTCTACAAGCCGTTGAGGTCATTTTATTTGCATTTGTCTAGTTCATATGTCATATATTACGGAATTCTAAATACCAACTTAATTTTTGTGCCTTGATTATTGAATTTTAAAACTAGTTTTTAATGTGAGTTAACTGTATAATTTAATGACCTGTCGTCGTCGACATGTCTTGCATAATATATACTCCACTTCTACTTCTTGATCCTCCCAGGCAGGGAGGGGGCCATGGGCTGTTTTTTTACACCAGTCCCCCAAAGTTTTATAATAGTGTTTTCTCGTTCGTTGGCTTAACAGTTATGGGGACTTTCATCGAATTTTGATTGTTTGGTTCATTAAGTTGAATGTCCAATCACAGAAGGGGTAATTAATCATTGGAGATGTACATCAATTTATCGGCCATTGTCTCATCCCTTAGATTCCTGTGTTCCTTCTATCTTTTAAAAGCCATGTATAGTACATACGTTGGATATATAAAGTATATATACATATTTTATCAGATATCAGAAATGTAGAAGTTGTCACGGAAGCCACACACATACACACACACACACACACACACACACATTTTTAACACACATTTAGACATAAAATCAAGACACCCTATTTCGTAAATGGCATTAAAAAGGGGAGAACCTTAAAAACTTGTTTTTTTTTCAATTCACGTTATGATTGATTTAGGAGCAGCTATTCAAACAATTTATTTATGCATTGTGTATTGTAATAAATTGTATATGTTATACAATAACTATCTATAGAATCAATAAAAATATTTGACCCCCCGTTTTATGTTTTTCAAATGAATAGAAGAATTGGTTTGGAGTAATGGGCACTCCCCCAATTCAAGTGACGTGTTGGTGGGTGATCAGTGAATTGTTATAGGGAATTTATTATTTGAGTCATATAAAGTTATGTCACGTTTTGGGATTAAAATTTTTACACGTCTTAAAACATTTTAGTTATAGACAGAACAATCATATCCATATGTATGGCAGTAATGTTTAAGCTTAAATTTTAGAAATCCGTCAAGAAAAAAAAATTAATGGTCTGACAGTCGGACATTCTCTCGGTCAGTTGGAAGGAAGTACTGACAAATTCTAGTTATAAAAAAAGCTACACTTCTATAAAACATCTATAAATCTATGTAAATAGTGCTTTAAAACTGTTAGTTTACTAGTGAGTAAAATTATGTTATATACAAACAATGCTTATGATAAATGTTGAATTCCGATTGTTTCTTTAATAATAGACATTTATAATAATTAATTGACTAATTGTTTTATTTTTCTCTCAACAATTAGTTTTATTATACATAATTCTTATCAAATAAAGCTTTCATTTTCACAGTTTTTATACAACATTTTATTTATAAATTTAAAGTTATGTTTCATAGTTAAATTTTTAAGCTTCGCAATAACAACAAATTAAAACTAATGAAATGTAGGAAGTATGTTATAATGGATTTTCTAGTCTTCAAGGACGAAAAAGTTTAAAATAGAGAGCATTTTATATTTTATGTAATGTATTTTGTTATAGATTTTTGCGGGTTCAATTGATTTTATGAATTCAATAAAGATTAGGGAATCAAAAACTTGTACAACTGCAATGCATGTATGAAAAAAAAAGAAAAAGGGGGAAGTTGAATTATGTTGTGGAATGCAGTTGTTGTTACTTGTTGTTATTGCACTTTTCAGATTTTTTTTATCATTTTATCAGATCATTTATTCTACGCATACCTTTCAGGGATCTAAAGGGGTAAGACAATGGCCAAAAAATTGATATAAATCCCTAATTGTAATACTCAAAATTATAATTTGTGGTTGAAACGTTTGAACACTTAAGTTAATAAACCAACCAATCCAAATTCAATAAAAGTCCCTAAAGTTGTTAAGCCAACAAATGAGAAAATGTTATTATAAAACTTTGGGGACTACAGTCCAATGTCCCCTCCCTGCCTGCATACCTTTCCCTAGTGGATGGTTCATTAGATAATTTTTTAATTAAAGTTTTAGAGTATTATTTTTGCAAAAGATATTATTTTTAGATACAATCAAATATAATTTTCTATTGACATTCTAGACTTTGACTGTTTAACAAGTTAATTACTCGCATGGATGGTCAATAATCACGGATTTGCAATATGCAATGCAAGCAAAAAAATTGCAATAACATATACACAAACAAACATGCAAGTATGCGCATACACCAGGGAGGGAGGGGACATTGGTTTGTTTATTACACTAGTCCCCAAAGTTTTATAATAACTTTTTCTTATTCGCTGGCTTAACAACTTTGGGGACTTTCGATGAATTTTAATTTATTGGTTCATCAAGTTTCAACCACTAATTGTAATCTACAGATAGAGCTATTTTGTGTATCATCATAGGGATTTACAACAAATTATTGGCCATTGTCTTATCCTTTTAGATCCCTGAATACACAAACACAGACAAACTAAATATTTAAGTACAAATGCCAACACGTAGTTTACAGGCAAACATAGGAAAAGCTTTTTTTTTGGTTTTTATTGAATATAACATAGGCCGTGTTGCATATTTTATTTTGATTTTGTGGTTCAGGATGTATAATTTAATTTTGAACATGATAATATATTAGATCACCAATCCATTATCAAATTACAAACTAATTATTCATTTTTGGATTATAGTTTTAGATTTTTTAAAATTGTACCTATTATTGTTTTTAAAAAATGTATAAATGTTTTAATAGTTTATTTATTTTTAGGTTACCTGGGTGGTGGGAACTTTGTCCCTGCCCACACCTGACAAATCCCCCGCTCCAGCTGCCGCTTACGGCGCCCCGGAGGGATATGGAAGCCCCCAGGAGCCAGCATGCACACTGGAAAGAGTAAACGAACCCTCAGGTAAAAAACTTTTCCAGTTTGGGCTCCAAACCGATTAATATCCGCTGGATTAGAACCTGTTTTCGGCCATACTGAAAAATCATGTATAGAATCGAATTACAGACAATTTTTCAACAGTATTAAAATGAAAAAAAAAACATAAAATAATTACCAGTTTTATTAGCTGGGCCTTCGGCTAATTACAATTATTTATCTTATTATGCATTTTTGTCTTTAAAAAAAACCACATTTTTTTTCTATTGAAAACATTGATAACTTTATCCCTATTAACAGTTCTAATTAGATGTTAAAGTATTAACAAAATAATTAGTGTAATCTTAATGGATTAAAAATCTGTGCTAAGCCTAATTATATGCAATTAAGAACAATTGATCCAGTAATGTAAATCTCTTTTGAATCCAGATTAGTCACTTGGATTACAATTACCAAAGCCTAGGGGGGTATGAATGGGGTATGTGGATAAAACAAGGATGATAATATCCAACATCTACAAGGGGGATAGCTCAGCATTAAAAAATACTAAAACGGATTGTGTATTAATAAGTATAAGCTCATTGAACACAGAAAACTTCACAACAAATTTTCAACCTCTATTTTCAATAGCAGCCGAAAAAATTCACGTTTAACCGTTTCCCATAACGTAGATGAATTATAGAAAAGCTTCGCTACTAAATAGGAACCGATCCCCTTCAATGTTGAGATAACAGTGGGTGATATTTAATCCTTGTTGCTTAAAGTCTAATTAATTGTCAGGCAAAATTACATTTAAGTTGTTAATCTTGTAAAAATGTCTTATGCAGCATTCATTGTAAGACTAAATTTAATATGTTTAACATACACTTTTCTACACAAAAATATAAGTCAAAATCTGGAGTTGACAGTAAATTATCATTTATAGTTATATTCAGGGATCTAAAGGGATAAAACAATGGCCGATAAATGTGTGTACAATAGTACATTCCCAATGATGATTCACAAAACATCCCCTTCTGTAATAATGATTATTGGTTAAAACGTCTCGACACTCAACTAAATGAAACAACCAATCAAAATTCAATAAAAGTCCTCAAGGTTGTTAAGCCAACTAACAATACTTTGGGAACTAGTGTAATAAACAGCATAATGTCCCCTCCCTTCCTGAGTTATATTTATTATTTATTTTTTACGCTTTGCTAGCATAATTATCATATTATTAATTATTTTTGTCAGTATATAATTAGTAATATAAATATCTATTTTTAAATTTTCTAAAATGAGGAGCTTTTTTAATGATGGCATAAATTTACTATTTCATATCATAAAAAATCAGACTTGATAGGATAAATTTTATGACATATAATAAATAGCTTTGGCGCTATTTTTTTTTTGATTTTTGAAAGATATATACACAAAATGTTTAAAGCTGTAATTTACTGATAACTTGGATTGATAAAAGTTTTATCACATAATTTTCTGGCAAGGAATAGGACATTCTATAATCTTATCAGCTTTTAACCCCCCGTTATTTTAAAGCCTTAAAGTTTTTTTTGTAGTTAAGTATGGAAAAAAAACTTAGTATTACCCCTATGACTGGGAGTTGTCCCCCTCCCCCCATTTTCGACACCTTAGCTATTGTTAATAAAATAGGCATCAAAATGGCTTGTTTGTAGTCCAATTAACAAAAAAATGCCTTTAGTTTTTTTTTTATATTAAACAAGTTAAAAATACTTATAATTCGTTTTTAGTAGCGAAGCTACTCTATAATTCACTTTGTCCGTCCGTCCGTCAGTCAGTCAGTCAGTCCGTCAGTCCGTCAGTCCGTAACGCTATGGGGGAAATGGGATTTACTCAGCTCCTATAAAAGATAGAATGCTGAAATTTATTGACAACATTCTTATTATTAAGGAGCACAATTGACTATAAAACATCATTTACGGTCGGACCGATTTTTAGCAGGTTTTAGGCTATTTTTATATTTTTCACATTTTTCTCCATATCTTCAGTGTTTATGGTCCGATTTTCAAAATTTTTTCAGTTACAGATATCAAAATTAAATTTCCTGTCGTTTAAAGAAACAATCATGAAGGCCAGACTGCCTTTTTAGCAGGTTTTAGGCTATTTTTATATTTTTCACATTTTTCTCCATATCTTCAGTGTATGGTCCGATTTTCAAAATTTTTTCAGTTATAGATATCAAAATTAAATTTCCCGTCTTTTAAAGAAGACAACCATGACGGCCAGTCTGCCTTTTTAGCGGGTTTTAGGCTGTTTTTTTTTTTATATTTTTAACATTTTTCTCCATATCTTCAGTGTTTATAGTCCGATTTTCAAAATTTTTTCAGTTGTAGATATCAAAATTAAATTTACCGTCTTTAAAGGAAATAATCATGACGGCCAGACTGCCATTTTGGCAGGTTTTAGGCTATTTATAAATATATTTAACACTTTTTTCCATATCTTCAGTGTATATGGTCCGATTTTCAAAATTTTTAAGTTAAGGATTTAAAAATTAAATTTTTGTCGTTTTAAGAAAATAACCATGGCGGCCAGACTACCTTTTATCAGGTTTTTGGCTATTTCTATATGTTTTACATATTTCCCAAGATCTTTGTTTATTTTGATCCAATTTTCAAACTTTTATGGGATATCAGTATCAAAATAATTTTTCCCATTGTTATGAGCATCTTTAATATAATTTACTTTGACCATCGTCATCATACAAAATAAAACAAGGTTTCATACTTATTTTATCCAATAAATCTATTCTTGATTTTAGTAAAAACCTTTTAAATCTACCTGTACGTATTCCAATCTATGATTTTTCGTGCTTCGCTACTTATGGATGTTGTCATCCTTGTTGTATTATTATTTGTAACAAAAAGTGACACACTACATTTCTGGACATAATATGGGAGGGTCAGACAAATGAATGATTTTGTAAAAAAAAACTGTCAGTTTTGTAATCATTTATTATTTGTTGCCTTCCTTATGACATTACTATTTACTATGTCACATTTAAGAAAAAAGCTCAAATCATGCTCTTATTACTTCTCAAACTGGTAAAGGGGTGAGAGGAAGAAAAAGAGAGTGAAGAAAACTAAATTATCTCAAATTAAAGCAACAAAATTATGGTTTATAATCCTTGTGTAAAGGGTAAGAACTGTCCTGGCCGTTATATAACATTTGTCTCGGCTATTAATAATTTGCGGCATTCTCGCTATAATAGGATGACTTGCACCACAATATGGTTGAAAATAGTGAAAGAAGGGGTGGGGTGGTGGGATTGCAGTGGTTTTGTTGTTCTGCACTTGATAATAAGTTGTATGATAATCATCTCTTGTTAAATATGTCCACTTTATAAAAATCTGCTAATATGAGAGGAAGAGGGGGAGGGGTTGGCAAAAAAGTTTTGGAACATTAATTTTCCGTGCAAAAAAATATGTAATTAATTCTATAAAAAATAATTGCATTTAATATGCTTTGAAGGCTTTCATTGTGGACATAATACAGAGCGTTACTTACAATTTTGGCAAAAATCAGTTTTCATTTCCGTTTATCTCTAAAGTGAAGCATCTTTTAGTACCTTATAAAAAATGATAGTGATGAAAAACTAAAAAGAAAAAGGCAAAAATTTTTTTCTCAAAGTGAACTATCACTCCCTGATTTCATTTACTTTTGTTGTGAAAAAATAAATAATTTTCTTTTGTTTGTGGCGAGTATGAAAAATCTATTAAATAACAATTAATTATTGTAGCACAGTTATGTATTATATTTGTGCACTCAGCTGCAAGATCAAAATGCCTTTCTCCACATAAATTACAAAATATTTATATTGTTAAATGTTAAAATTGTAAAAACTTGAATTCTCTGAAGTAATTTTTGTGTTGAATGTAAAGGCTACCATTTAATTTGACTTTTCAACCAGAAATATGCATTTTATGCTTTATTATTATTGTGCATTAATTTAGTTCTCAGAACTTTTTATGCTTAAACGGGAAAAAGTTTTTATACATGATTTAATATCATTTTTATATACTAAATATTGTTCAAAATATTAAAATATTTTTTTTGTTAATGCTGAATTAATATATAATCAAAAGTCGCTCCATCATTCACCTTTTTACATCTTGGGGCACTTTTCCTTTGATTGATTGATTGTTAAAAAGCCTAGTGTGAGTCAGGATTAAAGGCCTGAGTATGTATTATAGACTTATGTTATAGGGTTTCATTTCTTGCGTATTTTGAAATAATGTAAATTACGCTGTTCTTTCCCCTAAAACAATATTTTGAAGACTTTTTATTAAAAAAATCCGTGAAGTATTTACATAAGCATATTTTGCTCATATGTGTATCTTTAAAGTCCTTAAAAGCACAATTTTATTGTATTCTAAAACCCTCTACTGCATACATATTAAAAGTTTGTAAGTCAGATTTCCAACCTTGAAAAGAGCTCCTGCGCAGGGAAGTAGGGGACATTGGGCTGATTATTACACTAGTCCCCAAAGTTTTATACTAACGATTCCTTATTGGTTGGCTAAACATCGTTGGGGACTTTAATTGAATTCTGATTGGTTAGTCTTTACGACTTATTGTAATCTACAGAAGGGTAATTTTGTGTAACATCATTGGGGATGTACATTGAATTATCGGCCGTTGTCTTATCCCTGTAGATCCCTGGCTCCTGCGCATATGTATTTCTGTGTGGGCGTAAATAGATCTATAAAAAGATGGAAGCCGACATGACAGAACTTTTTTTATCAACATCAAAACGCCATCAGTTACATCTTAGTTTGTACTCAAAATTGCGCCTGCTTAGTAGAGAGCAGCTTCTCTTTGACTGAGGTATGTCTGTACGACCTAACAGTGTCAGTATTGCCAAAATTTGACAATAATAAAACATATCATAATCTGCTTAACATAAATTACTTAACGAAAAAAATTATCTAGTTAAATCTTTTGCAAAAAAAACTACTTTTAACTAAAGTAAATGTTACTTTTAATTGCCACAAGACTTTTAGGCATAACTATCCCTATTATTGAAATACTAGGGTATAGCACTTTAACTTAGTTTAAATAGCAAGTTGTAAAACTGAAGTAAAATTGATTGGAAATATTTGAAGCCCCTAAAATTTTAAGGAACCCTTAAAATCTTTCCATCTATGAATCTACATTAATTTGAGCTGGTCTACATATATATATTCCATCTTAACTTCCGGCTATCATTCAAGTTTTAATATATATATATATCTATATATATATACAATGTATACATTTTAATGGTCAGATATGTATTATATATATTATACATAAGTATAATCTCCTAGGGAGGGAGGGGACATTGAGCGGTTTATTACACTAGTCCCCAAAGTTTTGTAATAACATTTTTTTCTTATTAATAGGCTTAAAATTTTTGGAGACATTTAAAGTATTTTGAATGGTTGGTTCATTAAGTTGAGTGTCCTTACGTTTTAACCACTAATTGTAATCTACAGAAGGGGTAATTGTGTGTATCATCATTGGGGATGTACATCAATTTATAGGCCATTGTCTTATCCCTTTAGATCCCTGATAATCTCCCCTTTCCTCTGAATGCGAGAGAATTATAAAAGCCATTCTAAGAAACTTTAAGATTAATGGTTGAAATAAAAGTCTGATTTGTATTATTTAAAATTGTATGCTTTAATATATTTGCTGCCTTGCCCCAGACTACAAGAGGCAGGAAAAGGACAATAAAAGACAAATTAATCAACACCCAGATCTTGTCGAATATTTGTTAGTTACCAAAAGCAGATTTTAACATACACATAAATAATTTGGGGGGTAAAATTGGTTTTAAATCCACATTGTGCTATCTCTGTATCCCTGACAAATATGCATTTCATTCTTTTCTTCTATCATTAATCTTTATACATTCTTTTCACAAAATTTGGTGGATTTTTTTTCGCAAGTGGGCCACCCAGAACATGTTCACCTTTGGGAAGCCATATCCCAGCCTGAATTAGCCCTGTGGGGCTCTAATATGAAACTAAATAAGTTCTTTTTTTCAGGCTACGGATGTCAACAGGACCAGGAATGCGAGACTGTATACGAGGACCAGTGCTCAACCAGCTACGAGCAGCAGTGTGAGACCAAGTACGACCAGAAGTGTGAGACCAAGTACGAGCAGGCATGCGAGACCAAGTACGAGGAGCAGTGCGAGACTCAGTACGAGCAGCAGTGCGAGACCAAGTACGAGCAGGAGTGCACAACCGAGTACGACACCCAGTGCGAGACCAAGTACGACACCAAGTGTGAGACCAAGTACGAGGATCAGTGCAGGACTGAGTATGAGCAGCAGTGCGAGACCAAGTACGACACCCAGTGCGAGACTGTGTACGATACTCAGTATGAGAAGCAGTGCGAGACCAAGTACGAGCAAAAGTGTGAGACCAAGTACGAGACCACCTACGAGGCAAGTTCCTTATAAATTTTAAACCATTTTTATTTACATTACATTTTTTTGAAACTTTTATTCTTTAAGTTAATAATTTTTTTGTGAAAAATTCTTCATACCATTTTGTAGGAGGTTTGTGAGACCGTGTACGAGACTCAGTATGAGACTCAATATGAGACCAAGTGTGAGACTCAATACGAGACTGAGTACGAGACCAAGTACGAGGAGCAGTGCGAGACCAAGTATGAACAACAGTGCGAGACCAAGTACGAACAGCAGTGCGAGACCAAGTACGAGCAGAAGTGCGAGACCGTCTATGAGACTCAGTATGAGCAGCAGTGTGAGACCAAGTACGAGCAACAGTGCGAGACCAAGTATGAGACTCAATATGACACTCAGTGCCACACCGAGTACAGAACCGAATACGACACTGTCTATGAGGATAAGTGTGAGACCAAGTACGAGGACAAGTGCGAGACCAAGTACGAGACCGAGTACGAGACCACTTATGAACAGCAGTGCGAGACCAAGTACGAGAAGCAGTGCGAGACCACCTATGAGACCACCTACGAACAGCAGTGCGAGACCAAGTACGAGCAGCAGTGCGAGACTAAGTATGAGCAGAAGTGCGAGACCAAGTACGAGCAAGAGTGCGAGACTGTGTACGAGGAGGTGTGTGAGGCCGCCCAGCCAACCTACCAATCCGCTGGATCCGGCTATGGTGCCCCATCCGGCTACGGCTCCCCTCAAGCTCCTGCCTGCAAACAGGTAATATATCTATTGCATTAAAAAATGTTTTTTTTTTATTAAGATCAAAGAGTATTAATTCCATTGAGTCTAAGTGGTGAGAAAATGGATAATTTTATTCCCCCCCCCCCAAAAAAAAAAATAACATGATTAACAAAATTATACCAAATGTACATTTGAATAATCATTTCAAAAAGTTCAGTTTCTCAATTTTCACCCCCCCCCCTCCCAAACAAGATTTTAGATTAACAAATGGCAGAACGTGATTTTAAACTTTGGGGGGACAGTATAATTTACAATTCATTGTCACCTCCCTCCCTGATCAATTCCGTTAACTTCAATTGAATAAAAATATTTGTTTATACAGCAAAAAGGGAATTTAGATTCAATGAAATTAATATCATAGAAAATTAAAGGAAGTCGGTGAACAAAAGCGTTTTGAATTGCAATTAATGTTCAGTTAAATGTGACTAAAGTATAAATTAAAAGGAGGTCTCGATTCACTAAGCATTGACAAAAAAGTTTCTCACAGAATTGAACAATATCATATTTTCAATTCATTCATTGCATACTTATTACACAGAAATGCGCTCAGGCATTCTTGTACAATTCAATAGCAACATATTTTTCTTTCTCTATAAGTTAAGTCATTACAAAAATGGACAAAATGTAATTTTAAAAATATATCAAAGGAAAATGTCTTTTTAATATATTCAAATTTTTTTATATTTTTCTTTAATCAATCTACTTATCGAGTAGAATTGCTCTTTTAATTGCACCCTTCCTTGAATATTATGAAAAATTTGTTGCAGGTTCCCAGACAAGAGTGCAAGAATGTTCCCAAGCAGGAGTGCCAGAATATTCCCAAGCAGGAGTGCAAGAACGTGCCCCGCCAGGAGTGCCGCAACGTACCCCGCCAGGTGCCCAAGGAGCAGTGCCGTGATGTTCCCCGTCAAGAGTGCAAGAACGTGCCCAAGCAGGTCGCCAAGCAGGTTCCCAAGCAGGTCTGCAACAAGGTCTCCAAGGAGGAGTGCACCAAGATCCCCAGACAAGTGCCCAGACAGGTGCCCGAGGAAAAGTGCGAGCAGGTGCCCAAACAGGTCCCCAAGCAGGAGTGCAAGAACGTCCCCAGACAAGAATGCCAGAACGTTCCCAAGCAGGTTCCCAAGGAACAGTGCCAGAATGTGCCCAAGCAAGAGTGTCGCAACGTCCCCAGACAGGAATGCAAGAACGTCCCCAGACAAGAGTGCAAGAACGTCCCCAAGAAGGTCCCCAAGCGTGTTGAGAAGCAGTCTTGCAACCAGATCCCCAGACAAGTTCCCAAGCAGGTTCCCAAGCAGGAGTGCAAGAATGTCCCCAAGCAGGTCCCCAAGCAAGAGTGCCAGAATGTTCCCAAGGAGGAGTGCCGCGACGTGCCCCGCCAGGTTCCCAGACAAGAATGCACCCAGGTGCCCAAACAGGAGTGCAAGAATGTCCCCAAGCAGAAGTGCGAGCGTGTTGCCAAGGAGGAGTGCAAGCAGATCCCCCGCGAGGATTGCAAGCAGGTGCCTCGTCAGAGCTGTCAAAATGTACCTAAGCAGGAGTGCAGAAATGTGCCCAGACAATCTTGCCAGCAGGTACCTAGACAAGAATGCAACCAGGTACCCAAACAGGAGTGCAGAAATGTACCCAGACAGGAGTGCCAGAACGTACCCAAGCAACAGTGCAATAAAGTTCCCCGTCAGAACTGCTCAACATTCTACCTATGTCCAGTGTGTACACAACCCACTTACGGTTAAGCCCGCATTAACCAGCATAACAGCAACCACCAACTTTGCCAAACGTTGTTTTTGTTGTTATGTTATTATTAATTTCTCATCAATCAAAGATATTCCTTCTTTAGAAACCTCCATTACTAGTTCCCATCAGAACCCCATAATGTACAATGCTTACCATAATATTATTTATTTATTCTTATTTATTGAAATAAATTATTTCAGTCAACACGTAAAACATGCTTTTATTATTTTAGGAAAATTTAGATTTTGTTAAAAAAATTAGATCGAAAAAAATTGTGTCTTAATGTTTGTATTTCTCTAGCATTTAAAAAGAACTACTTTGAATGGTATAAATAAAATTTAAATTAAATATTACAAAATGTATGTAGTATATGCCTACACGTAAATTAAACATGCGCATAACAGGCATATATTTTTGAATAATAGCAGGCCTTAAAAATGAAATGGACCATGTTTAAAGGCCCCAGAACAAGGCTTTCAATTTTGGATATATGTCTGGTAAAAGGGAAAGGGGGGGAGGAATTAATCCCCCCAAAATTTAAAAGTTTTGATTTACATATTTGTATTATGTATATACTTTAAATGGGTTGAATGCCCCCCCCCCCCCCACACCCCATTAAAATCCGTATGTCCATTAACGCCAAGTTAATACGGGGCAACACTTATCAAGACGACGGACAACGCAACGTTGACGCGCAACTCGACGGTCGTCGACGCCGTGATGCGTCAGGAGTTAGGCGCCATCATGCTGAGCATACATATGCGTATATAAGTGTGTGTGTGTGTGTGTGTGTGTACGTGTGAGTGTGTGTGTGTGTGATTTTAAGACGCATGTAAGAGAGAGATGGATAGAAGAAGGAAATGCGTCTTGAACCTTTCCCGTTCATTTTCCTTCCCTTTTAACACCCACAACAACTTTTATTTCCCCACAACTGTTGTTGTCCGTTTAATGTTGTTAAATTGTTGTTGAGGAAGAGAAGTTGTGTTTCCTAAAAGTCTGCAGTGGCCAAACCACCCCTTTCCCTTCTATTCTAAGCTCTCCTTTGTTGAATTCTCACCATGGTTGTTGTACGCTGTTGTGTTGTTGTTTGAGTGCAAGATAAATTAAGATTTTCCCCGTAGGCCAACAACATAACTAACTATAGATCAATATTTCTCTCTTTCTTTCTTTTTTTCTATATCACCATCTTTCCTCCCCCTGTCTTATTACAAATATAAATGTCTAATATCAACAACAAAATTCTATAGCCCCCCTTTTCTGCTTAACCCTTCCCAAAGATTTGAGCAGTTCAACGCCAGAAAATAGATCCGGTTGAAAATTTTGTGTGCTGGTTTATTTTGAAATGGGTTTTGTTTTAAAGTACGCTTGCACTAAAGCCAAACATTGCAGTTAACATTTTACTTTTTCTTTACATTTTCTTATAATTGACATTTTTACAAGTTTAAGAAAAATATAATTATCCCTATAAATAAGTAGCGGGATGGCTGTCTGTGTATCTGTCTGCAGCTTAAGATCTCACTATTCGCTGGACCTATATGGACCTCTTATAAAATGAAGCTTTCAAAAGGTCCAGGAATATTTGTGACTATTTTTTGGGGAGGATAATCCCACTCTTCCAAGAGAAATCACCCATGGATAAAAACCTCTCACAATTTGTTACTTTTTCTTTTTGAAACTAAAATTGAAAGTGGATAATCGACGTACCCCTCTCTAAAGTCAAGTGCACTAAAGGTCTCTAGGGGCATAAAGTATTTTTACAATGTACATTGGTCTGTCAATCTGTCATCATCAATAACGTTCCGAAATAATAAGAGTGTATGTCCCTGGAATCCCTGTAGAATATACGTGGATATATATATAACAGGCGAAAAATGTCATCAATTTATCTTGCTCATATGGAACTCATTTATTGGTCAGTTCGTTCATCCAGTAGGAAGGAGGGGGTGGTGTGAAGGGAGTGGAAGGTGAGAACCATTATTTTATCCCACTTCGAGTTTCACTTTATTAGATAACATGAAAATCTGGTGTAAGTCCTAAGTAATAATATATGAAATGTCGCTGGGTAGTAGGAGCTGATATCTATTCAGAACAAGGATAACATCATAAATAAAAGCAACGCCTATCAAATTAGATAGTCTTCAAAAATTATATCAAATATATCACAAATTCTCAGGGCTCGACAGTAGCGCGTCAGCCACCTGTAAGCCTCAGGGAAATCAATCGTTTACAATTTTAAAAATCAGCCTGAAGTCTTAACCTGACCGAAATTTGACAGTCCTCCTTTTAATAAAAAATGTTCAAAGCATCCAAAGGGGTTTAAGTTTGTGGCTTAGTCTCGACTGTAAATGAAATGGGAAAATATATAATGATTTTTTTTACGACTTCATTACAGAGATATGCTTTGCTAGGACATTGTGTCTAATCGTAACAGGAATTAACATTACAAAACAAATGAAATATTAGGTTAATTATTAAACCCTTATTTTCAAAACTTTAAAAAAATCTATATTGGTAAATAGTGAGTATGCGATAAGGGTGAATTGGAATCCCCCTTCCCCCATTAGTTTTGTTTTGAAAAGCCAATCATTTTTGTGGTGGAGAGGGGTAGACTCTAGGGGCTTCACCCAAATAGTTAGGAAGTGCTACTTTTCAGTGAAGCCTCAGCACTGTCAATGCAATAATCATTAATCATGTTAAAATCACTAACTTACCCCCTTAATTTTTCTTTTTTTTCTTTTTTCTATGAGTCAGTCTGTCTGTTTGTACGGAACGATCTCGTAAACTGCTGGAATGATGGGGTTTGGTTTTATTAAGCTACAACCCCCTACCCACCCTCCCCTTTAGATTTTTCCAATTGCTAAAATGCCTCCCATTGGGAGGTCAGATTCAACTTCAAATTTGAATTTGAATGAAGGAAAGGTGTATTGCTACTTTTAACCCTTAAAGGTTCCTTTCCAGTTATTAATATTGTAGGGAGGGGGGCCAGGGGGGGGGATAGTGATCAACCATCTATCAAGTCTCAAGCCCCCCTCTTAAACGCCCTTTGAGTTATATTTTTTAGTAGGGAGGGGGGGGGGGGGGGTTTAATTTATTATATTGCTCAAAATACTCCCCCTCCCCTATAATGTGCCCTATAGATATATTTCTTATATGATGATGAAAAAATTTAGTATTATACCTAAATTAAACCTTTTAAATTTTGACCATTATCCTTATTTTTGTTTAACCACACAGATGTGAAATATAATTAACTTTTATGCCTCTCAATCAACTAATCAACACATTTCAGTCAGGGTTTCCAAATTTATAAAGTTGCAAAATCTGTAAACTAAACCTAAAACTAATCTTTTTATAGCGCCTATAAAAATGCCGTCATAATGGCCTACCATTGGTCTATTAAAATGTTTACTGGCCTGCCATTGGTAATTTATTCTGTGTATTGGCCTATCATTGTTCATATTTATTGTATGCCGTCATTTTTTCTATAGACACTATAAAAAGCTTCATCTAAAACATACTCCAAAAACAAAACAAATTGCCTTTCAAAAATAGAGACCCACACAAACTGTTAAAATTTTCGTGAATTATAGAGTTTCTTCGCAACTAACAGAGATTGTAAATTATATAAAAGCCAAAGAAGAGCTGATTTTGGAATTTAATTATTAATTAAGAGAATATTAAAATAAAAATAGAAGGGATAGAGGGATAAGACAACTACGTTATATCATTCTCAATTATTCAGTAGCTAATATAAGTATCACTTTATAAAAAATAAGAGAACATTTTGAATTTATTATTAGGCCTTTTCCTTAATCTCTGAAAAAATGACAATTTATTATTTAAGGAAATTTATAGATCTAATAAGCATATGATGTTTTTTATTTTTTGAATGATTTAATGTCCAGGTACAAAAGTTTATGATGAATATACACTCAAAATCTAAATATTCCGTCCTAAAACAATAATAGTTATTTTATGCATCGTATTATAGACAGTATTCCGTGGATATTAAAATAAAATATTGTAAGATTAAAACTGGTAGTAATATTGCGAATTTTATTTTTATACTCATAGAAAATTGTCTGTAATGCGTTGCTATACATTATTTTTCAGTTTGGCTGAGAACTTGATCTAATTCAGCGGATATTAATCGGTTTTGAAGCCGAACTGGAAAGCCATTTTTTGTAGGGGGAGAAAGTCACTCAAAAAATCAGCATGCGAATTTTATTTTTATACTCATAGAAAATTGTCTGTAATGCGTTGCTATACATTATTTTTCAGTTTGACTGAGAACTTGATCTAATTCAGCGGATATTAATCGGTTTTGAAGCCGTACTGGAAAGCCATTTTTTGTAGGGGGAGAAAGTCACTCAAAAAATCAGCATGCGAATTTTATTTTTATACTCATAGAAAATTGTCTGTAATGCGTTGCTATACATTATTTTTCAGTTTGGCTGAGAACTTGATCTAATTCAGCGGATATTAATCGGATTTGAAGCCGTACTGGAAAGCCATTTTTTGTAGGGGGAGAAAGTCACTCAAAAAATCAGCATGTAACGTCATAAAAATGAGGGATTATCCTTCTCTTTTTTAGGGGTTTACTTTCTTACTCATTCTCTCCTCATCCCTCATTTTTATGACGTCAGAATTTTTTTTGAGCGACTTTCTTCACTGTGAATGCGTTACAAATATTAAAAGTAATGCAGACAGGGTCGGGGATTCCTGGCTTTATAGAACATGCATTGCGAGTTAAAAATGTTTTTTTATTGTTGGGAAAATTGATGTTTTATATAGTGCCTATAAACAATGATGTCATACTGGCCTACCATTGGTCAATCAAAATGTATACTGGCCTGCCATTGGTAATTTAGTCTATGTATTGGCCTATAATTGGTCATTTGTATTGTATGACGTCATTTTTATAGGCAATATAAAGAACTTCGATGTTTGGCAACCTGGTTTGAATAAATATGAATTCATATATTCTCATTAAGCCCCACACAAGCACTGGCACTTGATTCAGGGAACTAAAGGGATAAGACAATGGCGGATAAATTGATGTACATCCCCAATGATCATACATAAAATTATCACTTCTGTAGATTACAATTTAAAACGTTTGGACTCTCAATGAAATAAACTAATTAATCAAATATTAATATAATATAAGACTTGTATTCAACACCCCAATGTCCCCTCCCTCCCTGCACTTGATTAGTTGCAGTGCCAAGAACCCCTGCTTTGTTTTTTCAACATCTCTATAATTATAAACATAAACTGAATGCTCAAAGTATTTTGTACTTTGTTATTCTTGGGATAAAAAGATAAGTTTATGAGAATAAAAAAATAAGCCATATAATTACATATTTATAATGTATGGATCTATGGAACTGTTCAACCAGGGATAAACAATTTTCAGCAATTTCAAATGTAGTTAATTTGCCCATTCTCAACCTATTTTCATTTCGGGCTCAGAATCTGCTTATTTTAAACCACAATTAAACCGGTTCTAAGCCGTGCAGTGGTGGAAAATTATGTCTTCCAAAATTATTTCCACAGGACGAACTAGCTTGGAGAGACAAAGAAAAAAAAGAACTCGGCAGTAGGCATTAGCCGTGACTAACCCTTAAATTCAAACCCGGTTGGATGCTTTGAAACATTTTTTTTGAAAAGGGGGATTATCATATTTGGGTCAAGTTTAGACTCCCAGCTGATTATCAAAATTGAAAAAGATTGATTTCAGGCGGCTGAGGCGTAGCTGAGTCAAGAAAAAAACTCTCCTAAATAAGCAAAAACAAAATGTAAAAAATGACAAAATTTAATTTAAATCAAAGATAGTCTTGGCCTTTGAAACACTTTAAAGCATCTATCTCACCTGGAAGATGAGCAATAATCTACGATCCTGTCCTTCCTCCGTTCCTAATTGGAATAGGAACTTGGATGTTCATGATTCTACTTCGAACGCTTACCATTAAGGTTTAATAGCTCAAGATTTTTGTTTTATATCTACAACTTTTAAAGTTATTTTGGGGTATCCTTATAATAAAGTAACACGATGTATGTCTGTCTGTCTGTTTGTAACGAAGGATCTCGCTGAACCGATAGACCTTCTTCACGGGGTAGCTTCTCATAGGTCCTGAGAAGATTTATTACTATTTTTGGGAGGGTACCATCACCCTCACAAAAAAACACCCCTAAAAAATATTTCAAAACACTAAATTGAAAATGAAGGGTGGGGCGTTTGTACCCTCCACCTCAACAAAAAAAAATATTCTCAAAAATCATGGTATTACTTTTTCCAGTAGCAATCCAAAGATATGTATAATTTTCAATTGTCTTTCCAGTATTACTTCGAATCCGATTAGTATCCGCTGGTTTAGAACCGGTTCTGAGCCATGCTGAAAATGATGTATATTATCATATTATAGCCAGTTTTCTACGAATATTAAATACAATGCGAATTAATACAATGCGATAAAAAACTATTATGGTATAGCTGAGGTTTGCATATTGATACAGTATTCTGTTTTCCAAAGAAAATCGTTTGCTTGAGCTATGCTTATAATTGTTTCTATCGTACTTGTTTGTCAATATTTCATAATTTTTTTCAGTTTAAAAAAATGGGAAGGGTTTTGTTTTAATTAATGACCAAGATAAATATTTGAAAAGTTTCTTTTGAGCATACATAATTAATGCCATGGTCACATTTATGTACACACCTTTTTTTTATTCGAAACTTTTCTAAAGTTTGACTGTTCATTCAAAGTCAGAAAAAGAATAGCAAACTGCACTCGAAGGTCTAAGTAAACAATTTGTAACCGACTTTAAGGCTTTCTGAAAAAAATCTTTGGCTCTGGTAGTCCCCTCAGAGCCATTAAATCATGATTTTTCTTTTTACTACCCGCGGAAAACAAGGATGATGAGCGCCTCGGACAGAGCCAACCTAAATTTTCAAAATTGAAGAAAAACACCTAAACGGATAATACCAAACAAATCTGCGGGGTTTTAATAACCTTATACAGGTTTATATGAACATTAACAATTCAAAGTAAAAGTGGGGTTATGCATTGTCACAAAAAAAAAGAATAATATTAACATTCTTTAAAAATATTGAATTTTGAAAACTTTAGTGTACATTTTCAACATTGTTTTTTTTTATTATCATAACAATAGAATTGGTACATTACTTTTAATAAGACCAACAATGTTCAGTTGAAAAATGTGGTTGAAAATTATGGGTCTATAATCAGTGATCAAAAGGGATAAGATAATAAATTTTTGTAAATCCCCAATGATGATACACAAAATTACACCATCTGTAGATTACATTAATGGTTGAAACTTTTGGACACTTAACTTATTTAACCAGTCCCCAAAGTTGTTTAGCAAACTAATAAGAAATCGTTATTATAGAACTTCGGGGACTAGTGTAATAAACAGACCAATGTCCCCTCCCTACCTGGATAAACTTTAAAAGATGTTAAATTAAATAAACAAGAACGCCTACGTCCATTAAATCTGAATTGTGTATTCATTCATTTCTAAAAAATTTTATTTTTTATGTCGGGTGGCTGTATATTTGTGAAAAAAAAGTAGACCTAAAATGTTGCAATAGATGAGAGTAGCTCAGCTGATACTGTACATTTAAGTTGTGATGCAGCTGTCGAGCCAAATTACTGTAATGGACATAAAATTGTATTTATGTATATTACTGTAGTGGGACAAAGTGACTCAAAAATCAGCTATGTGACGTCATAACAATGATGAAGAGGAGAGGAGAAGTGGGAAATAAACCCCTTACAAAAAGAGATGGATAATCCCTCATTTTTTATGACGTCACATGGCTGATTTTTAAGTCATTTTGTCCCACTTTATATTACTTACTAGCGGCTTCGCCCCTAGCCTCTAGGGGCTTTGCCCAAAGAGATAATGGGGGGGGGGGATTTTCCTTTTTGGGGGGTTAGCTGTGTCGATTCAGTGGTTACCGAGATCTTAAGGGACGTACGGACGGACAGACAGACAGACAGACGGACAGACAGACAGACATCATTCTACTTTGTAATATAGATTATCGTTGCAAGGCAAGCAGACACAATACCATTAATATCTTTTAATTGTTTTTATTATGGTGGTAATATATATTTTCTAGTTATTATGTAAAGGTTAATTGTCATAATATATTTTATTTAAAGTAATGCAAATGTGCATATATAAATATAAATATCAAACTTAGAAAACAGCCAAGTCAAAGGTGGAAACAGAAGGAAAAAGTGAATTAACGAGTAGATGCTTGTCGTTCATTGAAATCTTTACACGAAATTAGAACATCTATCTTTAATAACTAACTAGGAAAAACACATTTGTCTAACATAGCATAACTGAAAGATAAACGGACATAAAAAGTTGTGGAGTAGATGGTCGAAGTGGACATATGGGTCACACACAAATTTAAAAGTTTATCTTTGATGCATTCCAATCAGCACAAACCAAGTAATATAGTAGGACAAAGTGACTCAAAAATCAATGTGACGTCATAAAAATGAGGGATTATCTCTCTTTTTTAGGGGTTTTATTTCCCGCTTCTCCTCTCATCTCCATTATTTTTATGACGTCACATAGCTGATTTATGAGTCACTTTGTCCCAATACCAAGTGATTTGTAGAGAAATTAGTCAACAGAATCACAAAAAGATTCAGCACAAATATCTCAAATAGCAAATGAGAAATTTTTGCTTAAAAGATTATAGTTTTGTCAATGACATGAGTTGAATACATCACTGAAACCTCCGCAAGTCTCGTCAGCATATCCACAGATAAACAGACCATTGTGCAGTTTTGGTCAAGAAATCAAAGTGTTTCTTTGTTTGTATGTATCAGTGTGTGTGTGTGAGTGTGTATCAGTGTGTGTAGTTGTGAGTATGTGTGTGTGTGTGTGTGTGTGTGTGTGAGTATCAATGTGTGTAGTTGTGTGTAAATGTGTGACATAAATTGATTTGCCTGTCTGCTTTATCAACCTATCAATTTAATTAATTAAAAGATCTAGTTCCCATAAATGGAATAAACAAAACTTCCGTTTTTGATAAAACTGGCAGCTGCTAATTTTGCATTTTTGGAACCAGGGGTGTGAAATGTGAGGATTAAATGCCTTATGTCCCTGTGTTTTTTTTCTTTACTAGCGGCTACGCCCCTTTTTAAATAACATGTCTATGTTGCGTTCAAGTCTCTATGTAAAAAAAAATTTGATTTTTTTGTGATTTCTCTTGGGAGGGTGGTGGTACCCTCCCACAAAATAGTTATAAACCTTCTCGGGACCTATGAGAATCTAACCTGTTAAGGAGAACCCGATCGGTTCAGCGGTTAGCGAGATCCTTCGCTACAGACAAAAAAGGCTTACTACTTTATATAATAGGATTAGATTAAATAAGTGAGGCTTTTGGGTATAGTACTTGAAAATTAGATTTTTCAGATTAGGATAACTGACTCCTCTTCAGTTTTAAAACATTAGGTTATTGGGTAAAGGAACTCCCAAAAGGCTATTAACCCGACGAATCCCAAACTGTACCAATTTTGCACCACTTTCAATTCCTGTGACGTCATAAAATGAGGGAGATGAGAGGAAAAGTGGGAAAGAAAACCCTTAAAAAGAGATGGAGAATATGACGTCAAAAGTGGTGCAAACGTGGTACAGATTGGGCTATTAACCCTAACTAAGTGTGGAATTGATATACAAATGGGCAAAAATTTCCCATATTCATATTAATAATTAAAAGGCCAAATAGACCTGAATCTGAAGATACTCTATAATTCACTATGTCTGTTCGTCCGTCGGTCCATAACGCTATGGGAGATATGTGATTTCCCGGCTGCTATAAAAGATGTAAATCTGAAACTTCCTGTTAACATTCCCATCATTATAAAACATCCATGGCTGTCGGACTGCTTTTTACCAGGTTTTTGGTTATTTTTTTATTTTTCAAATGTGTCTTTGGTGATTATGTTCCGATTTTCAAAAGTTAAGGATATCCAATTTAAATTTCTAGTTGTTTTATTAAAACATCCATGTGCATTTTGTGCTTCGCTACTTATGGATGTTGTCATCCTTGTTATATTAATTATCAGATCCATTGCGCTAAAACAGAGAGGAGGTTAAGGAGGTGTAATACCAACATTTCCGTGTGCATTTTATACAATTAGAGATTAAAAATAAACAAGGATGTCAACATTTATAAAAGCAAAACTCAACGCTTAGAGGGAAACCGAATATTTACAATTGTATATTGCCAAAGTGTCAAAGAATCTGCAACACCAGCCGCCACTATTGCAACAATCTGCATCAGCCACTAGCTGCCCTTTGTGTAATAATTTTTTTTTTCGCAGCAATGCTGCTAAATTTTTTTTAAAAATAAATTATTTAAATATATATGTTTCAATATTAAATATCAATATAATGCATAATAATTTTATGCAACAAAGTGCGTGCACAGGAATTTGTCTAGGGGATGCGCGAAGCGCATAGAAAATATGTTACCTACCTTAATCTCTTTTGATTACAAAGCTATTAACACAAATTTTTTTTTACTTTAGAGACTAAACTCAACTAATTTTTACTTTCGGATATTTATTTGGAATTTTAAGATTTCTTATGCCATTTTGATTTTGAGTATTATACACTATTTACACCCTCCCTGGCACTGCACGCCTCTGTATGCAACCACGTGTAGACTTTATAACTAAGTAGGACCATAATTGTGCAATATATATTGTCCTCTCTCTCCAGTTAGATAGCAAATACGTCTTTGTTGGTTCTACACAGATGAACGTAGTTTGGTTTCTTCAATAATTTGGTTTCTACTTTTTAGAATGATTTCCTTAAAGTTAAGAAACAAGGTGGTTCTTTCCCTAAAAGTGCCTTGCGAGCACATACTTCCCCTCCACTTATTTTTAAATATAATTGAAAATAGGTATGGGGTATTTTTTTTCTGTAAACTTAGCCCTTGCGTTGGCTTAACCCTGCTGGGATTCCCTGTTCCAAATACCAAATAAACTAAACTAACCCGTCCTATAGTAAAACATATAAACTAGCACTCCCTCTCGTCTCCCTCATTTTATATTTATTTCAAAAGGAGGTAATGAATAATGATTAGATGATTGATTAGGTCAACAATGTCAATATTTTAATATTTCAATTTTATTGTTATTGCTGTGCAATATAAATTGTGAAAAATAACAAAAAAAAACATATCATTCCAGATCAGACCATTTTAATTTGTAAAAAGTACCGCAAATCTACTTGACTTTGTCGAAAAAAAATACTTTTCTAAAACTATGAAGGTAAGGAGAAAGTAACTTTATTGTCCTATCAATAATACAAAGTAGAACGATGTCTGTCTGTCTGTTTGTTTGTTTGTCTGTCTGTTTGTTAGTAGCGAAGGATCTCGCTAACCGCTGAACCGATCGGGTTCTCCTTTACAGGGTAGCTTCTCATAGGTCCCAGGAAGGTTTATAACTATTTTCTTGGGGGGTGAGACACCCCCAACCCCCACAAAAAAAAATTATTTTTAAAACTAAAATTAAAATAGTGGGGTCGACTAACCCCCCCCCCCCAAAAAAAAAAAAATTCCCCCCCCCCCCAAAGAAGGATTATTTTAAATCTAAAATACGAAAAATTGGTTTGATCAAACCACTTGGGGCAAAGCCGCTAGTTTTATTTAAAGAAAGGTTATTTTTGTCTGTAGCTAAAGATTTTTGAAAACTTCTGGACCGATTAAGTTCTCCATTTCAAGATCATTTTAAGCTATCCTATTTTAGATTTAAGCCTTCAGATTGTTTTAGGCTATATTTCTACCTCTTCCGTACCCCTTCAAATTTAATGACTAGGGGCACAGCTGCTAGTACTAGTACATACTGTACAGGGCACGAGTGTAAACGAAGTTTATCATAAAAAGTATGCTTTGTAAAAAAGTTTGCACATGAACTAGTTTCATAATAAGCCATTGTAATTCTGAATAATTTGGTGCGCAACAATATGCGCTAGAGGCGTTCACATAATTCAAAGAGTTATTACCCTCCCCAATTCTCATCACTATTATTACCACTCCTCCATCTTTTTATTTAAAAACCCTGCTGTTATATGACACTGTGGAGCTTTAAAAAGATACAAAAGCGCGACCGTGGCTCAACACGTAGCGCATCCTCTCGTCGTCGGGGAGGTGACAGGTTCAAATCTCTGCCCGACACCGCGTCATAACTGAAGATGTTAGGAATGGTTCCTGCTGCTGCTATGTCAGGTGCGCGACATAAATAGTTAGAGTAGGGGAATGCCTTGGCCAATAAACAGGCGCAACTCATTACCATGCACAGTTATGACTTCTTAAACAAAGATCTTACAATCAAAGGGATGGTTGTCTGTTGGATGTTATTTAACCTAATATCCACCATTACAAGCGCATGATGCCCTTGGGTACCCTAAATGATCACTAGATGAGATTTAAAAGGTACATGACCCATTAGTATTGTATGTATATTTTTTTAATATATCAAAAAATATAGACTGGTGGGGGGAGGGGGGCAACTTATGTTCTACTAATAATTTAGAAGATCTTGACAAAATATCGCCACCAAAATAAAAAATAATATTATCTCTACAATATTAAGATGAACAGAATTTGAAGAGAATATAAACAACCATGAACGATTATTGTTTTAGATATTTTTAAAGCAAAATACTGAAGACATTTTAGATGGGTTTGTGCATGCCTTTTAAGAGCCAGGTATCTTGATGGATAAGACAATGAACGTAATTTTAAGTACACTCACAATTACGATAAACAAAATTATTTCTTAAGTACCAAACATGTATTATGGAGTTTTAATATAATTTAACAATTTAGATAAAAAATAGGCATACTAATGATTTCCACTGATAAGGGAAAAGAAATGAACATACCAGCTTTTACCAACAATGAAATTAATTCGGGAAAAAATCACGAAACCTATACGTGTTTTTCAGCTGTCGTTGGGGGGCAACACATCGTAAAATTGACGACCTTTCCATTTGCCCCCCAAATATTATTTTAGAATTTTTTCGCTTGTTGGTTATACCTATTCCTGTGAACATACACTCACAAATACGATTTACAAATTTACTCCTCAAGTACTAAACATGTATGTATTAAGCTAAAACACAAGCAAACTATTGATTCCTCTGAAAGTAAAATAGAAATCATAAAATTAATGTCTCTCCGTGAGAAAAAAAGACTTCAAATAATCTTTCAATTTTTATATTACTAACCGCGGACAACTGACTAGCTTACAATAGGATAAATACCTATTCCAACTCAGGCCAAAATTTCTTATATCTGAACTATACTCTATTGTCTTTGGTATTTTTATTTTTAATATAGATGTACAATATTTATACAATATAAATGTTCTTTAGGGAATGCCTGTAGATGAAAATTTAAAGGTTATGTACTATTCATCTAACTAGACTTATTGGAACCAAAAAAACAAAAAAATATACAACATTATTCTTGATAGTACAAAGTAGGATTTCACTAAGTTTGTCTGTTCTTAAAGATCCCTTAAACGATTGTAAAAAGTTACAATTTTAACAACTACCAGGCACAAAAAATTTATTCTTAATTTAAGCTGCAAAATATTAAAAAAATTAATTTTAAGTGTCTATTGTATATTGGTGGAGGGTTTAGAGGTTTAAAGTAAAAAGAGAAAAAAAATAACATATTTAAACTTACACAAATATACATATATCCCTATTTTTTTTACATAAGATCAAAGCTACTGTATAATTCACGCTGTCTGTCCGTCCGTTAATCCGTTTTTAACCCTATGGGGTAAATGTGATTTTCTCGGGTGCTGTTTAAGACAGACAGCTGACATTTTGATGAAGATTTTCTATACCAATGAGCATCCAATATATGATTTACTTGGTCCGTCAGACTGTCGGTCAAGCTTCAAAAGACACATTTTAAGAAAGCTGAACTTCTGCTCTATAGATTCCGTTTGTCCTATATTTTTGTGCTTTGCTCCTTATGGATGTTGTCATCCTTGTTAACATTCCAACTGTTTTAACACACCCTACTACAGTAAGTAAAATTACTAACGATTAAGATTTATATAAGTTTTAGTAGCGAAGCTACTCTATAATTAATTTATGCGATTTTCTCAGCTTCTATTTAAGCTAGACAGCTGAAATTTTCAGCAAAGATTCATAGACCTATAGAGCATCTTGCATATAATTAACTCTGTCAGTCTGTATGTCGGTCATGATTCATAATCATAAATATCTATTTTTTAAATAGGTTTCTAATTATACAAATGAATTATATAATTTTTTCTTTCTTTTCTTTTTATAAAAACTGAACATCTATAACTCACTTTGTCCACTTGTCCAACAATTCATTTTTTGTGCTTCGCTTCTTTTGGATGTTGTTGGTTATACCATTTTTCTTTTTAACTGTTGGGATTTCCAAAAAAATACTGTTATGTTATCTGTACAAGTAATAAGAATAAAGCAAGCAAAATAATTTGCACTAAAAGACAGACATAAAGAATAATTAATCATTTTGAAACTTAATTTTAATGGGCAATAAGAAAATATTAATTGCTTTAGACATATAAATAGAAAAAAAAGAGTTTAAAACACAAATTCTATTTGTCAATCGACATTAAAGCTAATCACTAGAAAGATTATCATAAACATTATTGGTTTTTTTTATCGGAGGAGTTTTTTCTCAATGTCTTGCAATTCGAAGACTTTTTTCTTTCAATGTCTTTTTCCAGTGATTTAGAAAACATTGCAAAAAAGCTAGGAAAACAAAAACAAAAAATAAAAAAACACTGAAAATTATTGAAAAACTTTGAAAACATTTAAAACATGAAAAAATTGAAAACATAATCTTAAAGCGAATCGCTAAAACTTCGTAGTGCGTGTATTCATTGCAATCTCAAAACATTGAAACCTTATCTTCATGGGAATCGCTAAACGGACAGACGAATGTACATTTTGAATCAAAAAGAAGCTTTCCACTTATTGCTACATTCTTACGTTGATGTAATAATAGAACCAAAATATCGACAGGGTGTCCATAAGGGGGCGATGGAAGGAATCTAACCCCGTTATAATTAAATCTAGACCTGTAGCCAATATTACACAAACTGTATTAATTGAGTTGAATATTGAAATATTCATAATTTGGCATAAAATGTAGAATATCTGTTATGTATTTATTTCCAAATTGCATATTTCCGCCCAAGAACTATTCAACAGAGTCAACAAAATTGTATTGAAAATTAGAATTTTATCACACTAAAGAGATATCAACTTTTTGATTGCACGTTATTGAATCTATGTCCAAACGGCAAACAGTGCATGTTTTAAAACAGTTGCGACTGTTCCTTGCAAATGCATTCTCCCTCAATGACGTCGAAGCTTTTTTTCTAGGGGGTGGGGGGGGGGGGGATTGCATTCAAAGCGGGCAAAATTTTTCTCTACTTTATCCCGAGGTAAAATTTACAAAAGAAGGTAATACCCCCCTAAATTTACCTGATTTATAAAACCAAATGCTTTGAATAAATGGCATAAAGAATTTAAACTAAAAGTGAATGTTTAAAATACATATTTTAACTTATTTAAAGTACAAAATTTTAACACAAGGATGACTACATCCCATGGTTTCAAAGCTTTGTGAAACAAAACGGTTAACATATGTTGAATGGGGGAATGGATGTAGAATATACTTGGATATCATGACAGGGGGAAAATTTAGGTTGCAAACATGGACATAATTTATTGGTCATCCAGTAAGAGGGGAGGAAATAAGATGGGGTAAAGGGGGTAGATGGGGAGATTGTATGTCACCAATCAGAGAGCAAGTTAAGAATTGAAGCCAAATCAAAATATTTGTTTACAATTAAGCCAATGAGAGAAAAAAAATTGTGTGCTTGACCAATAAGAGAGTACTTCACATGAGTTTCACAGTTTCTACTCAGCTTATACCAACAACGAAATTAATTCGAGATAAATTCACGAAACCCTTACGTGATTTTTAGCTGTCGTTAGGGGCAACACTTTTTATCTGCCCCCTAAATATTATTTTAGATTTACTTCGCTTGTTGGCTATACCCTTTTCCTGGTTTCTACTAAACAATAGGTCAAAACCAACATTATACCGACGTGAACGAACAGAAGGATACCTTTAATTGTAGAGTAGCTTTACTACTAGAATGTTGCCCGTGATAGGTCTATAATTAATTTGTTGTATATTCCTACAAGATTGACAGGAAATATTAATACACAAACTAGTTAGGCCAACCATTAGGATATAGGGAAATGTAAATATAATTCTAGTTTATCCTTGAGACAGCGTACAGTGCCGCAAAAAAAAGACGTCAAACAATAAAATGAATAATGAGAGGCCACTATGAATTTTATTATTGTTAAATTACAATGTATACTGGCCTATCATTGGTCATTTTATTGTACTACGTCATTTTTTTTGGAGACACTTTACGCTGTTTCTTTATCCTTTTGTTTAAAATATCGAGAAAGAGATAAAGATAAAGATGCAACTTCGAATCCGCTTTATACCGAAGACCTTAAAATGGTACCAACCTGCTTTGTTTGGCACAGGACATCAAAAGGTTTGAGTAAAACCGAATGCCTTGTCCCCAAACAGGCTCAATTTATTCAGTGAGGATCTCCAGACAAAGATCGATTGGTTGTATGCAATGTACTGTACCACAGGTATTAGGTGAAAGACCAAGAGTCTAGCCTCTTAGTTGATAAGTTGACTGTTCAGTCCAGGTGCAACTCACTCATACGAGATAAGCACAGCACATAAAGACGAAGAATTAAACATTAATTTGATAATTTATTTTTAGTTATTTATGAAAATGAGCTATTAAAATGTTTCAAGTATGAAATGAAACTTTAATTAGGTGAATAATTTAATCTAATGGCATTGCACAATGTCTTAAAGAAGGAGGGGGGGGGGGGGGGGGAATAAAGTTAGAACTTTATTGGGGGTAGTGTGAAAGATAAAGGAGATTTTTTACTTTTATTTAACTATCCCTATATTTGTAATAGCCAAGATATTTGTTTAAAGTTGAAAGTCTGGGCATTGTCTGAATAAAACACCAGGGCGTGTTTGGTCAATACCCTTATATAGAAGTAACAGGATGTCTATCTGTCTGTGTGCACCGAAAGATCTCAAAAACCTCTGAACCAATATGAATCTCCTTTCTGGACAGTGTATTGTAGCGCTTCTCAGGGAAGGTTTATAACTATTTTTGGGGGTATAGGGTACCACTCCCTAGAGGCCTCTAGGGGCATACATAAATATTTGTGTTTTCACTTATATTACATCTGAATCACAAACGCACTTTTAAAAAGAATTGAAGTTTTTTATGCTTTTTTTAGGTTCGGTTCGGTTAAGTAAAGTTTTAAAAGAGCTCAGCTGAGACAGTGCTCTGTACGGATAGGCCCCGCAGGGTTAGAGCTCTCCGCAGAGCTTTACATAATTTTTTCTCTCAAAAATTTAAATAAGGGTTGTGGGATCTGCGATTTTTTTAGCCGGCGTCAATATATTATCTTATATCATATCCACTGATCACAAAATAAAATTAAGATACTATACCCTTCATTTAATATCAATACAGCCTGCATTGCAGAATAATTAATTATACTCACCTTTTTTTCAAGCTTATAAGACAATGGCCTTAAATTGTTATCCATCCCAAATTATGATACACAAAATTACCCCTTGTGTATATTACAATTAGTAGTTGAACGTTAGGATACTCCACTTAATGAACCTAACTTAAGAAAACGCTAATATAAAACTTTGGGGACTAGGATAATTGACAGCCCAATATCCTTTACCTTCCTGGAGTAGAATAGCTTCAAATTAAATGCATAATTGTTACTGTTCGTTCATCCCCTGAATACTCCTAAAAATGTGACCAGACTCTGGTTCTAGAAACTTACAATCACAGTTCGGTACGGTGTTACAATACGAAGCTATGAATAGTGCCTATAAAAATGACGTCATGCTGGCCTACCATTGGTCAACTAAAACGTATACTGGCCTGCCATTGGTAATTTAGTGCATTGGCCTATCATTTGTCATTTGTATTGTAAGACGTCATTCCTACTGCTGTTATGACTGGTGCGCGACATAAATAGTTAGAGTATGACGAATGAATTGGCCAAAAACAGGTACAACTCATTACCATGCACAGGACAAAGTTCGTGAAATCAAAAAGTTGGTTGTCTAATGGGTGTGACCTCACTAAATACCCTGGGTGATTAAGATTGTGACACTGTAACTCAAATGCTTCATGCTTGCGTGGAAAGGACTTGTACCGAGCCCCTGAGAGGTCATACAGTTTAACAATATGGATGGCACGAGAAAATCATATATGTTGTGAAATCATAAATGAGAAAGTGACTCTAGAACCCACCACATCCTAAACTTGACACCATCTATTCAAAACTAAACACAAACCGAGCAGGGATTTTTAATCTGTAGAAAAGTTCATGGAGAGGACATTGGACTCAAAGTTTTATAATTACGTTTCCTTCATCGTTTGCTTAACAACTTTGGGGACTTTTATTAAATTTCATAGGTTGATTCATTAAGTTGAGCGTCCAAACGTTTCAACCACTAATTGCAATCTACAGAATGGGTAAGTTTGTGGATTATCATTAGGGATGTACAACATGATCATTATCGATTGTCTTCGTATTTTGCTGTAATTGTCATCAAGCAAGATAATAAAAATAAATTTTTATTATTTTCTACTAAAATATTTCAGTAAAATTTTTTAATGAATAAAAATCCACGACCTTCAACATTCCACAATATAAAATAAATATCTACTTCATATTAAAAATTAAAGCAAATCTTTCAAAATCAATCAGATATTAATCTTTAAAATCGAAGCTAGAGTAGGTCAGTCCGTCTGGAAAGAATAGCTCTTTTCGTTAATTTTGACATGTTAAAATTGTCCTATCGATTTCTAACTTTGCATAGTGATTCCTATAAAAGTTAGGTACGAATTAGGAAGCATAGCAACTCTATACTCGTCACCTAAAGTCCGTACCTCTATTCAAAATATGTTGCTTTTTAGCCTTTTTGACACCAATTATTTATGTGATATAATTATCCTATTTATCTGATTTTTAGAACTTTTACAACAAGGTACAATGTTATAAGAGAAGCATCTCCAAAATCAAGTCCTAAAAATGTAAGTATGTCCTTGTACAGTATTATGTATTGAAGCAGCTTTGCAACAAATTTACTTACAATTTTGTTTTGATTTACACATTTATGTTCTTCCTTACAAGTGTTAATGTTCGTCTGTCCTACCGTTTCAAAGCTTCACTTTTATGGATGTTGGCATACTTGTTTAAAGATAAAGTACTAATACTTTTAAAAATCGAGACACAGACGCTAAAAAGTATTAATAAATTGTTTATGTAAAATATACAGACAAAATTCTGGACAAATGTTTGTTAACAACTGAATTTTTTGTCGATAATGGTTGGTCAACAAGCAGAGAAATAGGAATAGGACCATGGATGATAGTTTATTCTTCCACGCAAATATTATTTTACTATTTATAACTGGAAATTTCTGAAAGTTAATAATAATATTGAAAATGAATTTTTTGGGTAATATCTGTAAAGCATATCAAAAAAAGTTAATTAAGAACTGTTTTTTAGATTTTACTGGACATAAAATACAAACATACATTCTTATGCCTCAGCCAATAGTATTAGTAATTTATTGCATCGTGTTAAAGACAGCTCTCCGCTTTAAAATTAAAAAATTATAGCATAACTAGTATCAATTTTAAGATTTGTATCTTAATATTCGTAAAAAAAATTTCTGTAATACATGACTTTTCAGTATGGCTAAGAACCGGTTCTAATCCAGCGGATATTAATCGGTTTCGAAGGCACACTGGAAAATGAATTGTTGATGAAAGCACACCTTGTATTAACCTTGTAAGAAACTTGAGTATTGACTTGACTGACCCCTGCATAAAAATGCATAAATCTTGCGAAATTTATAAATGTTTTGCAGTTTTGTCACTATTATAGGCATTTATTAGTAGTGCACCTACTCTGAAGCTCTTTATAGTGCCTATAACAAATATGAAGTCGTACAATAGAAATGACCAATGATAGGCCATTACACAGACTAAATTACCAATGACAGGCCAGTATACATTTCAATTGACCAATGGTAGGCGAGCATGACGTCATTAAGAGTAGGCATTTATTAGTAGTGCAGCTACTCTATAAGTGTTTGGTCATACGTCACTCATTCATTTGGTTTTTTAGTGCCTATAAAATGACGTCATACTGGACTACCATTAGTCTATTAAAATGTATACTGGCCTACCAATGGTAATTTAGTCTGTATATTGGAATTCCATTGGTCATTTGTATTGTATGATTACAATACTTTCTTGTAACGATTATAGAGTTGCTACGCTTCCCAAATTCTAAATGTTATAGGAATCAGCATGCAAACATGTCTAATTAATGAAAAGAGCTAACCGTTCCAGACGTTCGGACCGACCCAAATTATAAAAAAATCAACGCTTTAAAAAAACGGCAGACACACAAAATTCGCAAAACCTAAAATTCTCTCATTTCAACTTCAAATTACGCAATTTCGTGTCTGTTGGAATTGGCAAGAAAAATATTGTTGACCAAAAGAAAGACTTGTGTTGCAAATATCAATATTTGGGCTATAGCCAAGTACAAATGCGCGCACACACACACACAGAAACACACACAAACACAAGCACAGACACACACAAACACACACACGCAGAAACGCACAAATTACACCGACAAATAAAACAATACAAACACGGAATAACAAGGACAAACATAAACAAAAATAGGTGACCAAATAAAAAAATAAAAAAAACATAACCCCCAATTGATGACTAGTAAGGTATTGGGCCTAAAACATTATCTACAACTCCTGGTGACTCTCCCCTAGCCCTCCTAGTTCTACAAAAGGAGCTTTTTTGTGGATACCAATTCCCCTTCTTCCCATTAAAAAAAAATTAAAAATAATGTGTCCTAACTTCTGTGAAAATTTTGTAAAATTCTATGGGTCATTTTACATTTACTGCTTACTAAAAGCACCGACTACCTAATTTTAAAAAATCACAAAATTTAGGACACGTTCTTTAAGTTTTTTGATCAAAACATAAAGTAAAACAAAAAATTAAGTATTGAGATAATTGCTTTTTATTATATAAGTAGAATGACATAAATAGGAAAGAATAAGATGATCAAAACTGCGTGAAAAAAAATATTTTAATGGAAGCTTAACTGTTACAAAATAATACCCCCACCCCCTCCCCTCTGTTATAGCCAGTGTACAGACAAACAAAAAGTGTTCATATTTGCCCTAAATGTTGTAGGTGTTAAAATTTTGCTCACGTAAGTGCAATTGTCTATGTGTATGTGTGTTTGTGTTTGTATGTGTATGTGTGTGTATGTAAGTGTGTGTGTGTGTCCATTTATATTTCCTCTAAACCTTTTTATATGCTTATCACAGACGGTATAATACAGTACAATATCATTTATTGTTAAGCTACTCATTAACTCGTATTGCCATCCATATTGCATCCTTGGTAGCTTTTTATAGTGCCTGTAGAAATTGATGTCATACTGATCTACAATTGGTCATTTAAAATGTATACAGGCCTGCCATTGGTAATTTAGTCTATGTATTGGCCTATTATTGGTGATTTGTATTGTATGACGTAAATTTTTTATGAGCACTATAAATAGCTTAGTTGACTTGCAATAAAACACTAAAGATAAAAAATTTGCCCAAGAAGTAAACAAAATTATTTTTAATATGGGAAAAATATGATTATCTAAATCTTAACTTTGGGGTAATGGTTGGTCTTAAAGATGCTTTTACTGGTGGTAATCATGACCCAGATGGTATCAAAATAAATGCCTATTATGACAATTTATCTATTGAGCTAAACTGCGATTTTTGTATTTAAAGCATTCTCCAATCAAGAGAAATCTTTAAAAATAGAATAATGGTTTTTAAATCCTCAAATTCATAAGATAAATACTGTAGTTTTTAAAAGCGAATTATGCTATATAACTGATTTTTGGAATACTGATTCCTATAACAACAAATTACAATATTATAAGCGAAGCATCTCTATAAGTCCTAAAATGTAAGTATGTCCTTTAAACAGTTTCCTGTGTTGATCAGTTTTGCAACAAATTTACGTGCAATTTTGTTAAAATTTATACATTTGTATTTGCTTATTCAGTTCTGACATACTACAAAAGTTAATGTTCGTTTGTCCTACCGTTTCAGAGTTTCGCTTTTATGGATGTTGTTATCCTTGTTAAAAGATGGTTATATTTCTTGTTATATTTTTGTTACAAAAATTGAACCATCCTATTATATAAAGTAGTAAGCGTTTTTTGCCTGTCCCTAAGGATCTCGCTAACCATAGGACCGATATTGTTCTCCTTTACAGTGAAGCTTCTTATAGGTACTGGGAAGGTTTTAAACTATTTTCGGGGAGGTTGTCTTCACCCCCTCCCCCCTCCAAAATATTTTTTTACTATTTTGAAACTCTAATTTAAAATGGGATGGAGTCGACTTTTCACCCTCCTACCTTGAGTGCCCTTAGAGGCTTCTAGGGGCGTAACCGCTAGTAATACATAAGTTGTCATAATGGTCATGTACTTTGATACCATCTGGGTTACCATTTCCACCAGTACGAGCATAATGGATGTAGAATATACAATATACATGGATATTATGACAGGGAAAAAAATTGTCGACTATTTAGGTTGCTATTTCCCCTGTCATTTAAAGGTCTTTGTGACATTTTTAAAAATAATTTGATGCACTTCTTATTAAACTTGATTTACAGTGGGACAAATAGAAATGCATAGATTATGCATTAAAATTAAAATTTGGATAGTAGGCAATAAAATTATAAAACCGTTCAATTGTCTGTAGCTACTCTTGAATTGGCTTTTAGTATGTAAAGGCTAAAATTGATAAAAAAAAAAAGATGGTTGGACAAACGGACAAAGTAATCAATAAATTTCTTTTGTAGCATGGTCTACTGACCATATAAATTGAATACTGGATGATTTTTGGTAAGTGGTAACTGTGCACACAAAAATCATCAGTCTATCTTACATAGCATACGAGAAGATCAAATTTTTCATAGATCTACGGACTGACAGTCAAAGTGAATTATAAAGCAGCCATGCTACTAACTGTTTAAAACTAAACTGAGCCTAAAAAATTTTAAACTTCGCTACCTTTTAAAGTATTATTATATACTATGATAATTAATAATGCATTTTAGATAATGTTTAGATTTTTTAACTGAGTTTTGATAATTAATTAGTAATTAAAAGTATATTATCAACACGCAAAATGTGCTATATAATCCTTTGTTTTCTACACCCTTTGTGTCTCTCGAAAAGCTGCAGCACAACTGCCGCCACAACACGATAACTCTGGCTGCCGCCGGAAGCCTTTAGAGCAAACCTGTCGAGGCAGGCAAATTCTTTGGCCTGTCTGTCTGTAATGGTGATTACCATGGATCTAAAGAGATAAGACATGGCCGATAAATTGATATGTATCTTAAATGATAATACACAAAATATCCCCTTCTTTAGGTTATAATTAGTGGTTTACATGTTTAAACACTCAGCTTAATGAACCAACCAAACAAATTTCAAAGTTGTTAAGCCAACAAATAAGATAACGTAATTATAAATTTTGGGACTTTTGAAATAAACAGCCCATTGTCCCCTTCATTCCTGGTTGATGACCCAAGATGAGTAGGAATATAGGCTACTAACAACAACAACAATAATCATATGCAGACTGAACTACATCTAAAATATCCTATTATAAAAAGTAAACGCGTTTTTTATCTGAAGCTTAAAATCTCAAAAACTGATGGGGTTCTCTATTTTAGGTATGCTTTACATAGGTCTTATGATGATTTTTGGCTTGGGTTGGTTTACAGCCATTAGGGATGCAGCGCCTGGATGGTATTATATAACAACAATATTTGGTCTTTTGAGCGTAGCTTAGATTCTCGTGATTTAGCAGAAAATTATAGAAATCACGTAATTCTTATTGATCAAAGAATTGCTTTAGAAACTACCAAACAAATTTAAAATGATTTTGATAGGTTGAGTGTTTTTTAATATATTTTAGAACCGTACTAAAACTATTTCAACTTAAAACTAATTTATTATTATTTACTAGCTGCTGCATCCATAGCATTTAGGTGCTCAATATTATAGGAGCTAAGAAGGGGGGAGAAAATAGCCTAAAACAATCTCAAGGTTTAAATCTGAAAACAAAATATCCTGAACCAGCACGGAACCTATGTTATGCTTCCCTAAGGTTCAGCAAAATCTAAGCTTCAAACAAAAAAAACTTACTATTTTAGGATTGACACGATAATGTAGACTTCAACGATGAAGAGAGAAGCTAATTAAAATACATTGTAAAAATTTGTATTTTTTTCTAGAAAACCTAAGAAGGGAAATCATAAACTAAAACTAAGGGGTTCCTTATCTCCTTGGATGGTTTGAAGCTTTTTATTTTTAATTTGAGATGTTTATATTTTTTTTCTTTACATAGACCTCTGTTGTGGTTTTTTGTCTCCCCGGTATGGCTTCAGAACCGATAAATATCCGCTGGATTAGAACCGGTTTTGAGCTATACTGAAACACCATGCATCATATCGTCCTTAGTCAATTTTCCAAGAATAATAAAATAAATATTAATACCATTATTTAATATTTATACTATTTTTTACACGCTACCTATGAACATAATTGTTCTTGTAAATTAATCTACATATTGCATGAGTTTTATAGAAAAGACATCACAATTAACATTTATTTTTATAATTCTTGGTTTCAATTACATTTGTTTTTATGGTTTTTCTATGTGAAATATTTATAATTAATTGTTATTGGTCGAAGATATTAATAATAATAATTAAAGCAAGGACGTAAACATACATATTAGCTAAGTTATAGTCGGTCCGTCCGTATTAACGGTTGTCTTTTTTTTGTTAATTTAGATATGTTAGAATTGTCCTATCGATTTCAAACTTTGCATTACGATTCCTATATCACTTTTGTACAATTTGGAAAGCAAAGCAACTCTATAATCTTAATCACAAAGTCCGTACGTCCATTTAAAACATGATTTTTTAATTTTTGACAAAAACTTTTTAATGATATAATTATCAATTTATCCTATTCATCTGATTTTCGGAATATCTCTTTACCTGATTATTTACTCACTTATTGTTTGACAGAAATTAATGAAATCTATAATACAAAGTAGCTTGATGTCTGTCCGTCTGTCTGTCCCTTAAGATCTCGGTAACCACTGAACCGATCGGATTCTACTCTTCAGGGTATATACCTACTGGTCCTGTGGTGGTTCTAGGCTATTTTCTTGGGGGGTGGGACACCCCCAACCCCCCCAAAAACAAAAAAATCCCCCCCCCCCCATTTTTTTTTAATAGAAAGTAGAGGGGGCACCTTAGTGGAATACTTGTTTTTTTTTTTAACAGAAAGTAGTGGGGATACCTTAGTGGGGGTACTTAATTTTTTTTTTAATTACCTCTTGAGGCAAAGCCCCTAGAGGCTAGGGGCGAAGCCGCTAGTGTATAAAAAAGAAATTCAAAAGTTATCCTATTATATAAAGTAAGAAGGTTTTTAGATTAGGCTCTCGCTAAATGCTAAACAGATTGAGTTTTCTATTTTGGGGAAGCTTAACATAGGTTCATGAACACTTTGGAAAAACTTACTTGCTAAAGTTTTTATAGAAACTTTTCTTTATCATTCAAAACCTATAATTTGTCAAAGCCAAAAAAAGGATTTATTTTTCATAGAAAGTTTACTCAGAGAATTTGAGACTGACCCAAAGACCAATTGTGAGCTACAGAGTAGATCGATCTTAACAATTGGTAAACACAAAAATTCAATTGTCTAGGTATCTTAAATAGCAGCTGAAAGAAACCGTTTCCCACAATTCGTTTTAAACAGACATCTGAAATTATACAGTAGCTTCACACTGTATCATAGAATAATTGGGTGTTTTAAATTTTCGTTTATCGTTTTATAATATTACTAGCGGCTTCCCCCTAAAGATTATGAAAAGTTGTTCCTCTAAAAGTCAAAAAATTTGGTCAATCAGGTTCAAAAAAATTTAAACAAAATTCGTATTTAGCGGTTACCAAGATCTTAAGCTTCTAACGGACAGACAACCATAGTTCTACATTATTTTAAGGAACCAAGTCCCCATCCAGTGCCGACTTTGAATATCTGCCAATAGCATCATAAATATTAACACAGCCAAGTCGCTACAAAAGAGTAGAAATGAATCTGCTAGCAGACGAAAAAGGTCCCCAAGACCGGGGAAAGGTAGTTGTAAAGTGAAGTCGAAGAAAGTCCTTCAAAAAATCAGCATGTTACATCATAAAAACTAGGGATTATCCATCTCTTTTTTAGGGTGTTTTTTTCCACTCCTCATCCCTCATTTTTATGACGTCATTGAGGGACTTTCTTCGTCTTCTTGTAAGGGTTATACATTTATACTTATTACATCTATTGTTAGAATGTTAAAAACCGTTACTACTAATAATAGTTAATCTGTAAATGGTTCGTGTATGTTAATGTTGATAACTTAAGATTAAACAAATAGATAACTTGATATTTATCAGTCAGGGAAACAGGGAGGGATAGGACAATGGAGTTTAAATGCAATTCATCAAACTTGTTGTAGCATTTAAACTCAGTGAAAGGAAAAGAGATATAGATTATTTTGAGGGTTTGAACAATGGATGATAAAAACGCTACCTTTTGTAACTAAATAATTTTGGATCATGGAAAGAAAACGAAGTAGCGGGTTTTGTCGTATTTTCACAGTAGTTTTTCTCCTATTTAAAGCAACTGCAGAGCCTCTAACCCTGTGGGACAATCATTTACATTTACCTAACCTTAATAACCTATCTGAAGCTACTGTAAAAATACGACGAAACCCGGTAAGACAATGGCTGATAAATTATTGAACATCCGTGATGATGATACACAAAGTTACCCCTTCTGTACATTACAATTAGTGGTTGAAAGTTTTGAAAACTCAACTTAATGAACCAACCAATCAAAATTTACTAAAGTCCCCAGAGTTGTTAAGCAAACGAATAAGAAAAAGTTATCATAAAACTTTGGGGACTAGTGTAATAAACAGCCCATTGTCCTCTGTCTGTGAATGATCTCCCTCCCTGTTAGTCAATGGTGTGTAAAATTGTTTGCCAACATGCACAGTGAGGAATTTAAAATGATTACGGGTCACAAAGCAGGGATGGAGTGGGCATTGGGGTGTTCATTACAATAGTCCCCAAAGTCTAGTTTTCTTTTTTGTTGGCTTAACAACCTTGGGGACTTTTTTGGAATTTGATAGGTTAGTTACTAATTTAATGAGTAATTTTATCTATCACCATTGGATATGTACATCAATTTATTGGCCATTGTCTTTATCCCTTTAGAGAGCTACTTTTTAGAATTTTTTGGCCCCAAATATATACAGAATAAGTATTTATTGTATGGAAAATTTACAAAAGAAGAACAGCTATCTATCTTAAATCGTAGCTGAGAAAATTACGTCTTTCCCAATAAGTTCCAGCAAGAAGCTTTTTTTATTGTCATACTTTGCTACTTCAGTTGTTTTAATGTATTTCCAGATTTAAGTCGCAAAATATATGAATGCTGTTAAAATTTTTGAAATTCCTCTCTTAATTAAGCATATAGCACTTGGAATTTAACAAGGAGGGGGAGGGGAGTTTTGAATATTTGCATAGCAGGTATGCTTAGGCTTTATCTTTAGAAAGGTTATTAATGAATTTCCCCAAGTTTTAGTATTTTTTGGATAGGCCTCCAGGTGATATCTTGACAGGTCAAAAAATAAAATTTCTTTGAAGAATTAGAGGTCAACTTTTAAGACAAAATGAGCATATATTAGTGTTGTTTGAAAAAAAAGGTATAGTCGGCCTCCAGATTCAAGTGCTGCAGGCCTTCTGGTGGACTATGGACAGGTTAAGACTCAAATTTCTTGTTTGAACATAGGAAAATTCATTATATGAGGGTTTTAACATTAAAGCTTATGCACCTCGCTTACGCAAATGTGTCTTAATTTCCTACAAAGTTGGGGTACATTATGACACTAGAAATAACCTCTAGGACCAGACTCTTCTTAATATCATACGAGTCCGAGAGTTGCTATTTCCTAGGTCATTTATTGGTCAGCTCATTTATCTAGTAGGAGTGGAGGGACAGGGGTAAACGGGGTGCAGGGAGGGGATAGTTATTTTAGCCCGCTGCGAGTTTCACTTTATCAGAGAACATAGAAATCTGGTGTAAAATCCAAGTAATAATAAATCCCTTGATTTTTGCAGCAACTATGTAACTTTTGTTACCTAATCAAAAAAAAAGGGAAAAAAAAGATGACAATCATTCATAAATATATTTTCAGGTAATATACCAAAGATACAAAAAATCTTACAGGCACTTCAAATTTTTCAAAATAAATTTTATTCTAAACATTTTAAGATTAACATTTTTAATAATTTTCTTTAAATTTTCATCAACTCAGCGTTGAAACACAAAACAAACTTTTATAAATGACTTCTAACGATATGAAAACTATATAATACAAACGGAACAAAGTTTAATTAAATTAAACTTAAAAGGGGGATGTGGAAAATAACCATTTGGGCAGGGGGGGGGGGTTTACTCGAGAACCCTTAGAGCTAGAGGGAGCTAATTTTGGATTTAAGCTTCTATGGGGCCAAAGTTACTTTTAAAATTATCGTCGACCCCCCACCCCCCCCCCAAAAAAATTTTTTTTTTTGGGGGGGGGGTAAAAATTTTTTTTATTGCATTTCTCGCCGAATTAGGCAATTTGGAATCATTTGAGACCATGTTATTTTTTTCAAAAATTTTTCGCCTTACAAGCAACCCTGCGGGGGGACTTAGTCATTTTTTTCAAATTCTCGTTTATGAAGGTATATCTTAAATACAGTATGCTACTCTCTTAGTTTTAAAGATAATTGGATGAAATCTTTTTGATTGTGTCACTAATTACCCCAAGTTTTGGTATCTTTAAAAAAAAACGGCGGCGGGACCGCCGCTCCCGCCGTCCGCCGCCGTTTTCCGCCGCCACCAAAAAAGAATTTTTTTATTGCATTTCTCGCCGAATTAGGCAATTTGGAATCATTTGAGACCATGTTATTTTTTCAAAAATTTTTCCCCTAACAAGCAACCCTGCGTGGGGGACTTAGTCATTTTTTTCAAATTCTCGTTTATGAAGGTATATCTTAAATACTGTATGCTACTCTCTTAGTTTTAAAGATAATTGGATGAAATCTTTTTGATTGTGTCACTAATTACCCCAAGTTTTGGTATCTTTAAAAAAAAACGGCGGCGGGACCGCCGCTCCCGCCGCCGGGGGGTTTTTGTGCTCCACAAGCCCTAAGAAGGAAAGTGCCGAAATTCAATTTTCAAAGTTTTATGTGTACATCCAGTCGTATAAGAGAGCCTACAAAAAGAATTAGGTTGATAACTATAAAAATAAGCCCACACGGCCTTCCCAAACTTGGGTAAGGTTGATATCTTTAAAAATAAGCTCAGAACTCATATTTTTAGCGTTTGGGGGGTTTTTGTGCTCCACAAGCCCTAAGAAGGAAAGTGCCGAAATTCAATTTTCAAAGTTTTATGTGTACATCCAGTCGTATAAGAGAGCCTACAAAAAGAATTAGGTTGATAACTATAAAAATAAGCCCACACGGCCTTCCCAAACTTGGGTAAGGTTGATATCTTTAAAAATAAGCTCAGAACTCATATTTTTAGCGTTTGGGGGGGTTTTGTGCTCCACAAGCCCTAAGAAGGAAAGTGCCGAAATTCAATTTTCAAAGTTTTATGTGTACATCCAGTCGTATAAGAGAGCCTACAAAAAGAATTAGGTTGATAACTATAAAAATAAGCCCACACGGCCTTCCCAAACTTGGGTAAGGTTGATATCTTTAAAAATAAGCTCAGAACTCATATTTTTAGCGTTTGGGGGGTTTTTGTGCTCCACAAGCCCTAAGAAGGAAAGTGCCGAAATTCAATTTTCAAAGTTTTATGTGTACATCCAGTCGTATAAGAGAGCCTACAAAAAGAATTAGGTTGATAACTATAAAAATAAGCCCACACGGCCTTCCCAAACTTGGGGTAAGGGGAGGGGGGAAGTTTGTACAGTTATAGGAAATGAAATTCAGTACTAAAGTTTGGGAGGGCCGTGTGGGTTTGTTTTTAGAGTTATCAACCTAATTCTTTTTGTGAGCTCTCTTATATGACTGGATCTACACATAAAACTTTGAAAATTGAATTTTGGGACTTTCCCTCTAGGGGCTAGTGGAGCAAAAGACCCCCCCAAACACTAAAAATTTAAGTTCTGAGCTTATTTTTAGAGATATTGAGATTATTTTTTTTTCAGAATTTGGAATCATTTGAGACCATGTTATTTTTTTCAAACATTTTTCGCCTTACAAGCAACCCTGCGGGGGGACTTAGTCATTTTTTTCAAATTCTCGTTTATGAAGGTATATCTTAAATACAGTATGCTAGTGCTACTCTCTTAGTTTTAAAGATAATTGGATGAAATCTTTTTGATTGTGTCACTAATTACCCCAAGTTTTGGTATCTTTAAAAAAAAACGGCGGCAGGACCGCCGCTCCCGCCGTCCGCCGCCGTTTTCCGCCGCCACCAAAAAAGAAATTTTTTATTGCATTTCTCGCCGAATTAGGCAATTTGGAATCATTTGAGACCATGTTATTTTTTCAAAAATTTTTCCCCTAACAAGCAACCCTGCGGGGGGGACTTAGTCATTTTTTTCAAATTCTCGTTTATGAAGGTATATCTTAAATACTGTATGCTACTCTCTTAGTTTTAAAGATAATTGGATGAAATCTTTTTGATTGTGTCACTAATTACCCCAAGTTTTGATTCAGTTATGTTAAAAAGTATTATTTAAAAAAATCAGGTTGATATCTTTAAAAATAAGCTCAGAACTCATATTTTTAGCGTTTGGGGGGTTTTTGTGCTCCACAAGCCCTAAGAAGGAGAGTCCCAAAATGAATCTGTAATGGTTCGTTGATTCAGTTATGTTAAAAAAGTATTATTTAAAAAAAATCAGGTTGATATCTTTAAAAATAAGCTCAGAACTCATATTTTTAGCGTTTGGGGGGTTTTTGTGCTCCACAAGCCCTAAGAAGGAAAGTGCCGAAATTCAATTTTCAAAGTTTTATGTGTACATCCAGTCGTATAAGAGAGCCTACAAAAAGAATTAGGTTGATAACTATAAAAATAAGCCCACACGGCCTTCCCAAACTTGGGTAAGGTTGATATCTTTAAAAATAAGCTCAGAACTCATATTTTTAGCGTTTGGGGGGTTTTTGTGCTCCACAAGCCCTAAGAAGGAAAGTGCCGAAATTCAATTTTCAAAGTTTTATGTGTACATCCAGTCGTATAAGAGAGCCTACAAAAAGAATTAGGTTGATAACTATAAAAATAAGCCCACACGGCCTTCCCAAACTTGGGTAAGGTTGATATCTTTAAAAATAAGCTCAGAACTCATATTTTTAGCGTTTGGGGGGGTTTTGTGCTCCACAAGCCCTAAGAAGGAAAGTGCCGAAATTCAATTTTCAAAGTTTTATGTGTACATCCAGTCGTATAAGAGAGCCTACAAAAAGAATTAGGTTGATAACTATAAAAATAAGCCCACACGGCCTTCCCAAACTTGGGTAAGGTTGATATCTTTAAAAATAAGCTCAGAACTCATATTTTTAGCGTTTGGGGGGTTTTTGTGCTCCACAAGCCCTAAGAAGGAAAGTGCCGAAATTCAATTTTCAAAGTTTTATGTGTACATCCAGTCGTATAAGAGAGCCTACAAAAAGAATTAGGTTGATAACTATAAAAATAAGCCCACACGGCCTTCCCAAACTTGGGGTAAGGGGGGGGGGGGAGTTTGTACAGTTATAGGAAATGAAATTCAGTACTAAAGTTTGGGAGGGCCGTGTGGGTTTGTTTTTAGAGTTATCAACCTAATTCTTTTTGTGAGCTCTCTTATATGACTGGATCTACACATAAAACTTTGAAAATTGAATTTTGGGACTTTCCCTCTAGGGGCTAGTGGAGCAAAAGACCCCCCCAAACACTAAAAATTTAAGTTCTGAGCTTATTTTTAGAGATATTGAGATTATTTTTTTTTCAGAATTTGGAATCATTTGAGACCATGTTATTTTTTTCAAAAATTTTTCGCCTTACAAGCAACCCTGCGGGGGGACTTAGTCATTTTTTTCAAATTCTCGTTTATGAAGGTATATCTTAAATACAGTATGCTACTCTCTTAGTTTTAAAGATAATTGGATGAAATCTTTTTGATTGTGTCACTAATTACCCCAAGTTTTGGTATCTTTAAAAAAAAACGGCGGCGGGACCGCCGCTGCCGCCGTCCGCCGCCGTTTTCCGCCGTCACCAAAAAAGAATTTTTTTATTGCATTTCTCGCCGAATTAGGCAATTTGGAATCATTTGAGACCATGTTATTTTTTCAAAAATTTTTCCCCTAACAAGCAACCCTGCGGGGGGGAAAATTTTTGAAAAAAATAACATGAACTCAAATGATTCCAAATTGCCTAATTCGGCGAGAAATATAATAAAAAAAAAATTTTGGTGGCGGCGGAAAAGGCGGCGGGAGCGGCGGTCCCGCCGCCGTTTTTTTAAAAGATACCAATAGTTGGGGTAATTAGTGACCCAGCCCAAAAGATTTCATCCAATTATCTCTAAAACTAAGAGAGTAGCATACTGTATTTAAGATATACCTTCATAAACGCCGCGGTTTTTTTTAAAGATACCAATAGTTGGGGTAAGGGGGGGGGGGAGTTTGTACAGTTATAGGAAATGAAATTCAGTACTAAAGTTTGGGAGGGCCGTGTGGGTTTGTTTTTAGAGTTATCAACCTAATTCTTTTTGTGAGCTCTCTTATATGACTGGATCTACACATAAAACTTTGAAAATTGAATTTTGGGACTTTCCCTCTAGGGGCTAGTGGAGCAAAAGACCCCCCCAAACACTAAAAATTTAAGTTCTGAGCTTATTTTTAGAGATATTGAGATGATTTTTTCTCAGAAACCTTTTTTAACAAAACCAAACTAAGTAATCATTGGAGATTTCATTTTGGGACTTTCCTTCTAGGGGCTTGTGGAGCAACAGACCCCCAAAAACACTAAAAATATGCGATCTGAGCTTTTTTTTAAAGATATCAACCTGATTTTTTTTAAATAAAACTTTTTTAACATAACTAGATCAACGAACCAATACAGATTTCATTTTGGGACTTTCCTTCTAGGGGCTAGTGGAGCAAAAGACCCCCCCCCAAACACTAAAAATTTAAGTTCTGAGCTTATTTTTAGAGATATTGAGATGATTTTTTTTCAGAAACCTTTTTTAACATAACCAAACTAAGTAATCATTGCAGATTTCATTTTGGAACTTTCCTTCTAGGGGCTTGTGGAGCAACAGACCCCCAAAAACACCAAAAATATCGTTCTGAGCTTATTTTTAAAGATATCAACCTGATTTTTTTTAAATAATACTTTTTAACATAATTGAATCAACGAACCATTACAGATTTCATTTTGGGACTTTCCTTCTAGGGGCTTGTGGAGCAACAGACCCCCAAAAACACTAAAAATATGCATTCTGAGCTTATTTTTAAAGATATCAACCTGATTTTTTATTGGGACTTCATTTTGGGACTTTCCTTCTAGGAGCTAGTGGAGCAAAATACTCAAAAAACACTAAAAATATGAGTTCTGAGCTTATTTTTAAAAATGTCAATCTGATTTTTTAACATAACCGAATTAAGGAACCATTACAAAGGGGGGGCCGGGGGGCGAAAGTGACACTTTTTGAAACCAAAACTAAGAGTCAACAAAGGAACTCAACTAAAAAAAGGGTTACAGGTCTGAGATTTTGCATGGCAGTTGCTTTATAGGGGTACAATATGGAACTGTGAAGAAACGGCGGCGCAACCGCGAAAACCGCCATTTCCCGCCGTAATTTTTGTTGCCTTTTCTCGGCGGTTTTCGGCGGTTGCGCCGCCGTTTCTTCACAGTTTATATTGTACCCCTATAAAGCAACTGCCATGCAAAATGTCAGACCTGTAACTCTTTTTTTTAGTTGAGTTCCTTTAACTTTTAATTTTGGTTTCAAAAAGTGTCACTTTCGCCCCCCCCCCCTTTCATTTTGGGAGTTTCCTTCTAGGGGCTAGTGGAGCAAAAGACCCCCAAAACACTAAAAATATGAGTTCTGAGCTTATTTTTAAAGATATCAACTTCCTTTTTTTTAGAACACTTTTTTAACATAACCTAACTTGGTAACTTTTACAGATTTCATTTTGGGACTTTCCTTCTATAAGCTAGTGGAGCAAAAGACCCTAAAACAATAAAAATCTGTAAAAGTTACCAAGTTCGGTCATGTTAAAAAAGTGTTCTTAAAAAAAATCAGGTTGATATCTTTAAAAATAAGGTCAGAACTCATATTTTTAGTGTTTTGGGGGTCTTTTGCTCAACGAGACTCTAGAAAGAAAGTCCGAAAATGAAATCTGTAATGCTTTCTTAGTTCGGTTATGTTAAAAAAGTATTATTTAAAAAAATCAGGTTGATATCTTTAAAAATAAGCTCAGAACTCATATTTTTAGTGTTTTTGGGGGTCTGTTGCTCCACAAGCCCCTAGAAGGAAAGTCCCAAAATGAAATCTGCAATGATTACTTAGTTTGGTTGTGTTAAAAAAGTTTTCTGAAAAAAAACATCTTAATATCTCTAAAAATAAGCTCAGAACCTAAATGTTTAGTGTTTGTGGGTCTTTTGCTCCACTAGCCCCAAGAAGGGAAGTCCAAAAATGAAATCTGCAATGATTACTTAGTTTGGTTATGTAATAAAAGGTTTTTAAAAAAAATCATCCCAATATCTCTAAAAATAAGCTCAGAACTTAAATTTTTAGTGTTTGGGGGTGTCTTTTGCTCCACTAGCCCCTAGAAGGAAAGTTCCAAAATGAAATCTGTAATGGTTCGTTGATTCAGTTATGTTAAAAAAGTATTATTTAAAAAGAATCAGGTTGATATCTTTAAAAATAAGCTCAGAACGCATATTTTTAGTGTTTTTGGGGGTCTGTTGCTCCACAAGCCCCCAGAAGGAAAGTCCCAAAATGAAATCTCCAATGATTACTTAGTTTGGTTATGTTAAAAAAGGTTTCTGACAAAAAAAATCATCTCAATATCTCTAAAAATAAGCTCAGAACTTAAATTTTTAGTGTTTGGGGGGGTCTTTTGCTCCACTAGGTGACTAGCCCCTAGAAGGAAAGTCCCAAAATGAAATCTGTAATGGTTCGTTGATCTAGTTATGTTAAAAAAGTTTTATTTAAAAAAAATCAGGTTGATATCTTTAAAAATAAGCTCAGAACGCATATTTTTAGTGTTTTTGGGGGTCTGTTGCTCCACAAGCCCCTAGAAGGAAAGTCCAAAAATGAAATCTCCAATGATTACTTAGTTTGGTTTTGTTAAAAAAAGGTTTCTGAAAAAAAATAATCTCAATATCTCTAAAAATAAGCTCAGAACTTAAATTTTTAGTGTTTGGGGGGGTCTTTTGCTCCACTAGCCCCTAGAGGGAAAGTGCCGAAATTCAATTTTCAAAGTTTTATGTGTACATCCAGTCGTATAAGAGAGCCTACAAAAAGAATTAGGTTGATAACTATAAAAATAAGCCCACACGGCCTTCCCAAACTTTTATACTGAATTTCATTTCCTATAACTGTACAAACTTCCCCCCCCCCCCCTTACCCCAAGTTTGGGAAGGCCGTGTGGGCTTATTTTTATAGTTATCAACCTAATTCTTTTTGTAGTGTTTTGTGGTTCTTTTGCTCCACAAGCCTCTAGAAGGAAAGTCCCAATATTTTTAGTGTTTTGGGGGTCTTTTGCTCCAGTAGACCCTAGAAGGAAAGTCCGAAAATGAAATCTGTAATGGTTTATTAGTTTGGTTATGTTAAAGAAGTATTATTTTTTAAAAATCAGGTTGATGTCTCTAAAAAAAAGCTCAGAACTAATATTTTTAGTGTTTTGTGGTTCTTTTGCTCCAAAATCCCCTAGAAGGAAAGTCCTAAAATAAAATATGTAATTGTTCCCTAGTTTGGTTATGTTCAAAAAGTTTCCTTAAAAAAATCATGTTGATATCTTTAAAAATAAGATCAGAACTCATATTTTTAGTGTTTTTGGGGTCTTTTGTTCCACAAGCCCCTAGAAGGAAAGTCCCAAAATGAAATCTGCAATGGTTCGTTGATTCAGTTATGTTAAAAATTGTATTATTTTAAAAAAATCAGGTTGGTATCTTTAAAAATAAACTCAGAACGCATATTTTTAGTGTTTTTGGGGTCTTTTGCTTCACAAGGCCCTAGAAGGAAAGTCCCAAAATGAAATCTGTAAAGGTTCGTTGATTCAGTTATGTTAAAAAGTATTATTTTAAAAAAATCAGGTTGATATCTTTAAAAATAAGCTCAGAACGCATATTTTTAGTTTTTGGGGGTCTTTTGCTCCACAAGCCCCTAGAAGGAAAGTCCCAAAATGAAATCTGTAATGATTCGTTGATTCAGTTATGTTAAAAAAGTATTATTTAAAAAAATCAGGTTGATATCTTTAAAAATAAGCTCAGAACTCATATTTTTAGCGTTTGGGGGGTTTTTGTGCTCCACAAGCCCCAAGAAGGAAAGTGCCGAAATTCAATTTTCAAAGTTTTATGTGTACATCCAATCATATAAGAGAGCCTACAAAAAGAATTAGGTTGATAACTATAAAAACAAGCCCACACGGCCCTCCCAAACTTTTATACTGAATTTCATTTCCTATAACTGTACAAACTTCCCCCCCCCCTTAGTGACACAATCAAAAAGATTTCATCCAATTATCTTTAAAACTAAGAGAGTAGCATACTGTATTTAAGATATACCTTCATAAACGAGAATTTGAAAAAAATGACTAAGTCCCCCCGCAGGGTTGCTTGTAAGGCGAAAAATTTTTGAAAAAAATAACATGGTCTCAAATGATTCCAAATTCTGAAAAAAAAATAATCTCAATATCTCTAAAAATAAGCTCAGAACTTAAATTTTTAGTGTTTGGGGGGGTCTTTTGCTCCACTAGCCCCTAGAGGGAAAGTCCCAAAATTCAATTTTCAAAGTTTTATGTGTAGATCCAGTCATATAAGAGAGCTCACAAAAAGAATTAGGTTGATAACTCTAAAAACAAACCCACACGGCCCTCCCAAACTTTAGTACTGAATTTCATTTCCTATAACTGTACAAACTCCCCCCCCCCCCTTACCCCAAGTTTGGGAAGGCCGTGTGGGCTTATTTTTATAGTTATCAACCTAATTCTTTTTGTAGGCTCTCTTATACGACTGGATGTACACATAAAACTTTGAAAATTGAATTTCGGCACTTTCCTTCTTAGGGCTTGTGGAGCACAAAAACCCCCCAAACGCTAAAAATATGAGTTCTGAGCTTATTTTTAAAGATATCAACCTTACCCAAGTTTGGGAAGGCCGTGTGGGCTTATTTTTATAGTTATCAACCTAATTCTTTTTGTAGGCTCTCTTATACGACTGGATGTACACATAAAACTTTGAAAATTGAATTTCGGCACTTTCCTTCTTAGGGCTTGTGGAGCACAAAAACCCCCCAAACGCTAAAAATATGAGTTCTGAGCTTATTTTTAAAGATATCAACCTGATTTTTTTTAAATAATACTTTTTTAACATAACTGAATCAACGAACCATTACAGATTCATTTTGGGACTTTCCTTCTTAGGGCTTGTGGAGCACAAAAACCCCCCAAACGCTAAAAATATGAGTTCTGAGCTTATTTTTAAAGATATCAACCTGATTTTTTTAAATAATACTTTTTAACATAACTGAATCAAAACTTGGGGTAATTAGTGACACAATCAAAAAGATTTCATCCAATTATCTTTAAAACTAAGAGAGTAGCATACAGTATTTAATATATACCTTCATAAACGAGAATTTGAAAAAAATGACTAAGTCCCCCCGCAGGGTTGCTTGTAAGGCGAAAAATTTTTGAAAAAATAACATGGTCTCAAATGATTCCAAATTGCCTAATTCGGCGAGAAATGCAATAAAAAATTTCTTTTTTGGTGGCGGCGGAAAACGGCGGCGGACGGCGGGAGCGGCGGTCCCGCCGCCGTTTTTTTTTTAAAGATACCAAAACTTGGGGTAATTAGTGACACAATCAAAAAGATTTCATCCAATTATCTTTAAAACTAAGAGAGTAGCATACAGTATTTAAGATATACCTTCATAAACGAGAATTTGAAAAAAATGACTTAAGTCCCCCACGCAGGGTTGCTTGTTAGGGGAAAAATTTTTGAAAAAATAACATGGTCTCAAATGATTCCAAATTGCCTAATTCGGCGAGAAATGCAATAAAAAATTTCTTTTTTGGTGGCGGCGGAAAACGGCGGCGGACGGCGGGAGCGGCGGTCCCGCCGCCGTTTTTTTTTAAAGATACCAAAACTTGGGGTAATTAGTGACACAATCAAAAAGATTTCATCCAATTATCTTTAAAACTAAGAGAGTAGCATACTGTATTTAAGATATACCTTCATAAACGAGAATTTGAAAAAAATGACTGAGTCCCCCCGCAGGGTTGCTTGTAAGGCGAAAAATTTTTGAAAAAAATAACATGGTCTCAAATGATTCCAAATTGCCTAATTCGGCGAGAAATGCAATAAAAAAAATTTTTACCCCCCCCCCAAAAAAAAATTTTTTTGGGGGGGGGTGGGGGGTCGACGATAATTTTAAAAGTAACTTTGGCCCCATAGAAGCTTAAATCCAAAATTAGCTCCCTCTAGCTCTAAGGGTTCTCGAGTAAACCCCCCCCCCCTGCCCAAATGGTTATTTTCCACATCCCCCTTTTCAACAAATAAATTCCTTAAATACCTAACATATAAAGGGTGAGCAAAAAAATGCGGACATTTTTAAAATTCAAATTATACTTGCAAGTCAAATTTAAAGTCAGTTGGGACATTTTACCACGTAGCTCCCTAACTATACGTAGCACAGGAAACTTTCTTATGTTTCCAAAAACAAAAGTTCACGGCGGTTCTTACGGTATGTCTATCAATTTTCTATAATTAACACAAGCCGCGCAATTCGAATGTTAAAAATGTCCGCATTTTTTGCACACCCTTTAGCTTTGTAAAGCTCACTTTACAATATTTTCATCACATCATTGCACCATTACTTAAATATTTATACAAGTTTTAATTATTTTTAAAAATGGCGTATGACCAAAACTTTTCTCTAAAGTTTATAAAATTTTTATTCAATTTTTAATAAGTATGGTCGGTTTCCCTCAAAGTTCCTAGTCGAGCGGAGAAACCTCCCCCTCTATATTTTATATTTATTTCAACATAAGGGGGTAAACTAAGCTCGCTCAAAAATTAAATTAAAAAAAATATCAAATCAGTTTTTGATTCAAGCTTTAAGATAAATAAGGCACATTACTAATACTTTTAACTCCTAGTCTGCTTACAACTTTTTCATTTGGCGTTTGGAATCTAATAACTTAAATTGCGCTTAAAGTTTATGGTTGGCATCACTTGAAGAGAACAAATATAAAAATTTTATCTTATTGAAAAATAATAAAAAAGTAGGTAAATACAAAAGCTTTCTTAAAAATTAGAAAATAATAATTTGAAGCCTAATTTATTGGTCATCACATTTGAGTTCAATAATGACACAGAGACAGTTTTGTCATAACATGAAACAAAAAGCAAACTCAACAATTTTGTAAGTAGCGAGGCTACTCTATAATTTACTTTGTCCCTAACGCTTTGAGGAAAATGTGATTTTCTTTAATATAAACTTTTGGTGACTTTAGTTTATTTTAACATGCTCTTGCCTAAGAGCATTCAATAAGCAATTTACTTGGTCCGTTAGTCTGATGTCGGTCATGCTAAATAAAACGAAAATGATTTTTGGAAAAGGTTTCGTGACCATAACATATTATCATTTTTATAATACCACTGAACATCTACTCTTTATCTTTTAAATAATCGGTTGTCAATCCTTAATTTCATTAGGCTTCGCAAATGGGTAGCCAGTCTAACCAACAATTCTACAAAAAATCACAAAACCTTGTTGAGTATCTGGTGGTAAATTTTGTTTTTGCCATGTATCTGAAGAGGGGTGGGAAAGAAGGGGAGGAAAAGGGGGTTGTGGGGAAATTTTCCTTTAGAGTTGTTTGTCAGAATATCATTCCCTTGTCCCTGAGCTTCGCTACTTATTGATGTTGTCATCCTCGTTTACTAAATAAAGTTATAAATTGCAAGTCTAAACATTTTCATATGAATTAAAACAAAGTTTGTAATTTAAATGCCAGATAAACAGTAAACATTAACAAAATTCTGTATTAATATATGGTTTTAAGACTCGTCAGTCTTTCTACAAACTGGAAGGGAGCATTTTTGTGGGGGAAAGGGTTAAGAAAAGTCAATGAATTAAGCTAACTCCCAAACTTTTTATAATTTTATTTTAGATCTGACAAAGGTGGAATTTTGTTCAAAATAAGTATGGAAAAACTATTTATCGTTCATTGTCCTATGCCCATATTCCTAATGTGAATACAGTTGTGATCTAAATTGACAATCATGTCTCATACCCAAACTTTCTATGATCCTTATATTAAAGTAATAGGATCTCTGTCTGTAACAAACCGATATAGTTCTCATTTACAATGTAGCTTCTCATAGGTCCTCGGAAGGTTTATGATTATTTTGAGAAAGAGTACCACCACCCTTCCAAAAAAATTGAAATTATATGTCTCTAGGGGCGTAGCTACTGGTGAAGAATATATATATTAAGTAAATGACACGATGACTAATACCTAGTATTTACAATCTATTACTATTGTGTAATAATGATACATTATAATTTTACATAGTTTTCTGGTAATATAAAAATATATATGTTAAATATTTTTCTCTTGTTTAGGTATGTTTTTGCATTTGTATAGAACTATAGGTACGATTTCGAAGATAAATTTTCAGAATTCCACCAATCAAAAAATTCTAATCACCAGTTGAATTTTTGGAAGACGACTTTTTGGGTATCTTAAACGAGGTAAACGATGAGGACAAACTTCTTTGGAATGATTGTGAGGCTGCGTGGTGTGCTGGAACTAGGGGCGGCGGATGCTTAGGCTGCAGCTTGCGCTCATCCAGTAAAGAGACGGATCTTCTCAGTAGCGCCGCCTTTTTTCTATCCTCATCATGTTTACCCGCCGAGGGTGACTGCAGGGCCTCGTTAGAAAGCTGACGCATGAAAGCGCTGAAACTGTGCCGTGACTCGCTGCTTGCGCCTGGACTGTGATGCTGAGGGCTCTTGCTCCTGCCCGCGGCTGACCCGGGACGGCTGAAGTCGCTGCTGGAGGAGTGATGCTTCTTGCGGGTCTTGTCCCGCTTTTCTTTCTTCTGTTTTTGCTTTTTTCTGTGTAATGGAGGAGATCTAGAAGCCCCTCTGTTTGATGAGGAATGATGATGGAAAGATGGAAGGCTGTCATCTGAGGATGATGAATGCCTTCAATAGAAAAAATATTTTAATTTGAGGGAAAAAATTGAGTAAAAGCTAATTTTTAAAAAACAAAATTGAGTTTTATTGGACAAAAATAAATTGACCTTTTACCTAATCATTCTTGCTAATTTTTATTACAAAATTTCTCAAAAGTGTTAGTTAAAAAAATGAATTACCTTATTCTATTTCTGAGTTCCTGATCAACTCCACTGCTTCCTGAAGAGTCATCAGCACCCAACATGTTCATCTTGTAGATGTACTTCTCAATGATGGTCTCCCTGCCCTCGTCCCAGTACTTGACCGACACTTTGGGCCTCCTATTCATCCAGGCAAGCACATCACCACCCTTTCTTTTCTTTCTACAAATTTATTTTTATTAAAAAGAGGACTATCAACGAACATGAGCAAGTGATTTTAAGCACCTTCCAACATTGATCCATAGTATTTTTTAGTGAATATACTAGGTTTATGTTAGATATTTGGTTTATCGACTAAAAAGTTATGCTTCACCATGGTTTTATATGAAAAAAAAAACTTTAAAATGTATAGCATTTTTAAAATATCATCAACTGCTTTGTTGAGTTCAAAGGACAAAATAAAATGAAAACATCAAATGCTGTAAATTGCAAAAGTACATTAATTAAACTGTTTAAAATATTACAAGCTACCAACACTTTTTCTAAACATACATTTTTAAACAAAATGATATACTTTTGTGTCAAAGTTTTTAAACTCATCAAAACATTTGATGAATTTGCACCAAACTATGCTTTTTAGTCAATAAACCAAATATTAAACGTGAACCCAGTATATTCAATAAAAAAATCCCAAGGATCAATGCTGGAAAGTGCTTAGAATCACTTGCTCTTGTTCGTGGATGATGTTAATGCCAGAGAGAGAGGGAACAACGGGATGTTTATTAAACTAGTCTCTAAAGTTTTATATTATCGTTTTGTTATACGTTAAATCAACAACTTTGGAGCCTCTTAGTGAATTTAGATTGTATATTTCATTAAGTTGGGTGTCCAAACGTTTCAAACACTAATTGTAATATACAGAATTGGTCATTTGTGTTTCATCATTGGAGATGTACATCAATTTATCAGCCATTGTATTATCCCTTTAGATCCATGTGTTGTATTACCTGGCATCCAGACGTTTCCTGCGGTCATCCTCTGGATCCTCGCTGGACTCCGCCTCCTCCTCCTCATCGCCGCGCGACTTCTGACGCTTCCTCTTCTTGCGCTTCTTTTCCTTCTTCCGCTGCCGCCGTTCATTGTCAGAGGAATCCTGAAAAGTGATAAAATAACTTGGACAAGCCCTTTGATTGCATGACCCTGGCCTGAAAGTATTATTGAAATTGTATGTCAGTAAGGAGCAAAAACTATTTATTAGCAAAACTATATTTTTGTCAGATTCTAACAAATCAAATCTTTGGAAAGAGCAACGAGTGTTTAAACGACTAATTCTTTAAAAAACTAGCACTAGCACTCGATTTTTTATTTTAATCGTTTGTCTTCTTAATTTGCTATTATGTATGTTGTTATAGCAATTTACCTCAAATGAGTCATTGACCAGCCACTGAAAGTCGTTCTCGAACTTGTAGGGTGCCTTCGAGCCTCGGCTACTCTCCCCCGACTTCGAGTACTTGAGGGTAGTTGTGGTGCCTCCAAACTTTTTGGATGGAGTGTCCAGCTTACTGGAACTGGGCAGATGCAGGTTCAATATTGACGTCACTCAATGGACTTTTTTTTTCTCTACTTAAAAAAATATTTTTTGTTCCTCAAATACAACTCTCCCCCCCCCCCCCTTAAAAGTAATCTGAAAGTTAGTACTAAGGCTCTTGCATATCTAGTAATATCTACATATTCGAAATATGGCCGATAAATCAATGTACGTCCCCAATGATGATACACAAAATTACACCTGAAGAATGTTATAAAACTTTGGGGACTAGTTTACTTAACAGTCCAATGTACTTTTGCTCCCTATAAAATTACGTAGTTTTTCATAACAAACTTAGAACCCATTCCTAGTTGGTTTTGTGCTAGTGGTTGGCGGAGTCTGCTTACTGGTGACAACGGATGCTGCTACCGTAGAACTTGATCCTGATACGGGAGATGTTGTACTTCGAGACGGTGTCACATCATTACTCGACTTCTTTTTCTTTTTCTAAATAATATTTATTATTTGTATATTAAAATCGCTTAATATCTCGCATCTTAGAAAAAAAAATTACGCATACGCACCTAGCATCAAGGGGCTCTGTATTCGAATGGGAGAGGGGTAGGAAAAATAGCCAAATAATAGTCATACTTGGATTTTGAAATGTTATAACCTTAACCATTCTTAAGAAATATTTAATTCTTGATTTAGTAGATGTTATAGATTTTTTATACCTTTTCATTTCAAAGGTATCCTTTATTATTCAAATAGGTCGATAAAAGTTTCTCAGTATATTTAGACATACCTTAATACCTTGTTACAATCATTTCTCACTTATTGTAAATGATTGTTACGACCCTGATCTACTTTTATCGTCATCTTACACAAGTACAACAATTACCTTTCGTTTTTCTTTCAAGTACGAAGGTATTTCTTCTGGGTCTGAATCTTCCACCATCAGCTTTCTCTTGATCCTCTCCTTCTTGTCCTTCAGCTCATCTATCAGGCCAGAATCAGGAGTCACCTGAAGGGATAGTTCTATGAAAGGATTTTGTTAATAATAAACAATATTTTCTCTTAAGTTTTTTATTATTAAAGCAATGACTAAGGTAAACTAGCCTTACTTAACAAATTTGCCCTACCAAATAGGCCAAAAGAGAGGGACATAGTGACTCGAATAAAACACTTTCTGTATAGGTACCCATATCTGTTCAAGAGAAGTATTTATAAATTGTAATACCTGTTCCGGTAGACCTACCCTTGATGTATCCTTGCCAATACTGGCCAGAATATCTCCAGTCAACGCTGCAGTGTTCAGGATGGTCGCAGTACCACCACAGGTTTCAAATTCTTTCCTTGTAGCAGGAATAGCGCCTGGCTCCGTAGGAACAGTCACAAGCAAGTCGCCGCCACTGTCCTCTTGAGAGTTTTCTTCGTCAAAAAGCTCAGATATATAGCTCTTTTTGCGACGGTTCCACCTGATATCATCAACAGCATGACGACGTGTTCCCTTGCTCACTCTGATGCAAAATTTCGAAGTTTAGCTTAAAAGCGAAAATCAAACCACTTTAAAATCTTATAACAAAATAGTTTGATGTGTTTTCAGAAACTATTGGAACGATAACATTTTAAGGATGTCTACGTGTTGGTCATTTCAAGGTATTCTGACATAAATATGGTATTTTCATAGACCGCCGTCGCAACAAATTATAAAAAAAAGCATATGTTAAAATCCTTGTGCTATAAACAAAAAATTTTAGTTGCAAAATAAATCTAGCAGAAACATAAAGTATATACCAACCTATATATATAAATTCTTTACAGCAACATATAAAGTTTAACTTCTTTCCTTGAAGAATTATCCTTAGAATAATAAGTAATATGCTCAGGACTCAACATAGAACCACCACCAGGTGTCTTGTGAAACTGGTTGCCCAGGCCATAACTAGCCGCAACGACGCCTGATACCGCCGGCACCGCCGAAGTTGGGCTAGAATCACGGGAGTCAGGTGTTATCACAGAGGATGGATTCTTCACACCAATATTAGGATCGCTCACGGAAACGAGATCCGAAACAGCGGGAATATCAACTGTTAATGGCGACATTGGCCGTTCTGATAAGGCGTCGGCGGTATCTGAATCCCGGCTCGTGTTCATTTTAGGTACAATCTCTTGGATATAATCATGGGGAATGTCAAAGTTTTCGGGCATTTTAAATTCTTTAAAGCCAGAATCGTCAAAATCATTTTCATAATTGTCAGACTCTAATCCCTTTATAGGATTGGCATCAGGGATCTTTACAGTTTCCATGGCAGGCGGAGAAATTGTAGATGAGGGAAATATCATGGCACTTAATTTATCTTCAATAGATTTAATTTCAACCTCCCGTTGTTTCAGCTGTAGCTCATCATGTGCTTTAGAAGCATCTTTCGACTTTTTATCTGGTTTGTTCTTGACTTGTTTCTTATCTAGACTAGATTTTGTTGGAGACTTCTTTCCTTTGGAATCACCCTTCTTGGCCTTGGTTTTGGCTTGTTTGTTTAGCTCGCTCAGATAGTCTACAAAATAAAAATAGTAACAAGTGCACACTATTTACAGGCCTATTTGAATTTTATATAGAAAAATTCTGCATTTAGGGTCAAAGAACGCCTAATTGTTATACATCATCCAAAGTTTTAATTCGATAGGACAAATCTAATATGCCTAGTTGAACAAAAAGAGCTAACTGGTACGAACAGATGTACATACCCTAAAAATATAAAAACCTCGCTTAAAAAAATAGAAACCTGATATCCTTTCTGGAGTTTCTTCATCCTCATCTTCAATGAATGGTTCAGCAAGACTGGCAGCAACAGGAGCATCCACATTCACAGATGCATCAGGTTCATCAATGCTAGTCTTCCCCTCATTTACATCAGCACCAGAATCTTTAGCAGTATCGAACTCTTTATCCATAACATTGCTTACATTTTCTGCTGGAATATCCATAGATTTTTGTTTGTCTGTAACTGATGTTTCATCTTTTTCAATAATCTTTTCCTTCAATTTATCTTCATCTACAAGCCTAAGTTCAAGTTTTTGTTTCTGTTCTTGTTGTTCAACTTCATTCTCATCAGATGAAATATCTTCAAATTTAGAAGTTGTGGCTACTGTTACAGGTTCTGAATATGTACAATATATAAAAATAAGGCTTTAACAAGAACGAATTGAACCCAAATATTTATTCAAGTAAAATGAAAACCAAATCGTGAGATTATTGAATTATTAGCTTTAGAATTTTTACATATAAGAGGATACCCTTTTTTCTTTTCAATGGAAAGAAGAACGAATCACTTGTAATTCAAAGTATAACATTTTAATCAAATCTTAAACAAACAAACGGACAGACTCTTATCATGGAATGGCTACGCTACTTATAAAGAGCGGTTTAAAGTAGGTTGGTTCAAAACTTAGTCATAATAAAGTAAAAAATTACGCACCTAAATCCCCAACATTATTACCAGTTTCTTCGTTTTCCTCTCCACTTTCAATAGAATCAGTAACATTATTTCCTTCGTCATTGGAGATATCTTCTTCACCTCCACCTTCATCTTCTGGTCGTATATCAGAGTTGGTCTCCAGACTAGCTTCCTTAGTCTTTGCAGCTTGTTTTGCAATGAGCTCAGTCACGTATCTGCCAATCTCGGTATCCTCTTCTGTACGATGATCTGAGGTTTTATGTCTTGCTAAGGCCTCCTTTCCAACATAAATTTTGTAGCAGGTATCACAGGTCAATGGTATCACTGGTTCTTGTATTGGCTTCGGGGCTGGTAGCAAGGAGTCTGTTTGGTGCGAAGTTGCGGACAATTTCTTACCCCATTCTGTCCTGGTCTTGCCATCACTAAATTTTAAAAAGTAACATTTTTTATATCTCCTTAAGTTTTTTGGAAAAAAAAATAAATAAAAGGGATCTACTGCAGTTCACGGTAAAATATTGCTGGTAAGCAATATTTCCAAAAATCTATGAATTTTAAAGGCTGCTAGCTGCCAAATGGCTGAGTAGATTTGAAATCTGCATCAAATTTTAAGGATTTTTTTTAAAATTCGTTTTTTGTAAAATTCTTTATCTAAAAGCGAAAATACATTTTAAGTTAATTAATTTTGACCAATAGGATAGGTGGATTTTAAACTACCTGCGCTCTAATTGGTTGAATGATATACGACATCCAATCAGAGCGCAGATTTTTTAAATCCACCAATCACAGATGCCAAAATTAATTAACTTAATTTGTATTTCCGCTTTTAGATAAAGAATTATACAAAAAACGAATTTTATAAAAAATCCTTAAAATTTGATGCAGATTTCAAATCTACTCCCTACATTACAATTCCGGAAAACTTATATCTCTTAATAAGAAGGCCTACAAATAATCTGAAATAGACAAGATCCAATTATGCACAGGGAACCTTCACTGAAGAAAAAATGCGTAAAATAGGATTTTTTCGCGCATTCTCTGCACTGCGAGATAATTTAACTATGCATTATTGATTTATGGCTATTCCAGATTATTTGTAGGCCTTCTTATGCCGCTTAAAAAAGTATGCGGGCATGATCTGTACGTTCAGCCGTTTGGCAGATAGCAGCCTTTAAAATTCATAGATTTTTTAAAATATTGCTTACCAGCAATATTTTACCGTGAACTGCAGTAAATCCAATAAAAGTACCTGGGTAAAAAATAATTTCTGAAGAATTAGGTAAGCACCTAAATATTCATCAAAAGGTTATTAATAAATATCTTAACTGAATTGATGTTACAATTGCCTTGATGTAGAAGTTTTGGAAAAGCTTGTGTTTTGTCCGCTTGAAGCACCAGCTAAACTAGTTTCTTTGGTTTTAGACGCTGACGATGCCGCCAGAAAACCAGCTAATCTGATATTCTTAAACGGATCTTCTCTGACAACTTGTATCAAGGATGGTAGTATTGGATCTGTGTTTGATGTTGTGCTGCTTGTAAAAGAGCTTTCACTCCTAGAAATAGATGCTGAATGAGAGGATAGGTTTTGGTCTGGTTTATTTATCCTGGGTGATGTTTGGTTGGGGTTAATATCAATGGGATTATCATCTTTAAAAGATAATAATGTTTGAATACCGCCAGAAACCATTGAAGGTGTTGAAACTTTTATATTTTTTCCATCTGTGTCTACATTTTGGTGTAAACCATGTGCATCAGGGTTTCTCGGATCCTGCTTTTGAGATTCTTCTGGGATAATACCCAAGTTGGTGGATTTATTTTTGGTGTTACTAGGATCCGTTCTAGGCTGAGGTGAGGTATTAGGGAGTGCTTTAGCTGGTACTTTATCCGGAGGTAATGTAGGCGTATGTGGGGAATGTTGTTTAGGATTGGTATCTTTAACATCTTTAGTATTGGTGAATGTTTCAATTGCTTTATCACTTGGTGTATGATCACTTCTGGAATGCTGCGATGATATGGGATCAGAATTAGCATTATTAGTTTTGTCATTATTATATATCTTCTCTTCGGTAATAGGTGGATTTAGCCTAAAATATAACGAATTTCTTTCATACTTTTATATTTAGACACAAATGCTAAGTACGAACGAGAGCAAGTGATTTTAAGGTATCTGTATTTTTGTAGGTATTAATATAGTTTTAAAAATATTGTAAAATAAATAAAAATAGTTCTAACAAGAAATCAAATATTAGAATGTAAAACTAGTTGTAACTATAGATCATTAAATGCATTGACACAACAACATACTTTTGTGATACAAGTCATATACCTATTTAGTAAGGAATGGTAATTTGTAATTGTCTAAATATTTGGATTAATTTAAAAAAAATAATTTGTCCAATACCTGAGACTATGGCAAAGCTTGAAGAATTCTTCGCGTAAATCAGAATCAAGTTTGGCATGACCTAAGCAGAATATTATTAACAAATATTTTTAAAGAGTTGTCTGTAAAAGGTAATGACAGGTTAATACTACGGGATAGAATGATTGTATCGGGTGGTAGTGTCCAGGCATGAAATTATATTTAAAATCTTATCAACTATTTTATGAAAGACAATACTACTACTATACCTGTGTAGAGAAAGCTAAGTAGCGCCGCAACAACAGTATGATGAAACTGAACATTAATAGTTGCATCTCTAGAAACTCGCACATCAACTAAGCCGAGACAACGCCTTAGAACAGGACTCAAGCTAAGAACAACCTGCATAGAATGAAAAATATTTTAAAGGAAACTAAACTCTTATTCATCTGTTTTGATGTTATGAAAAATTTCTATTAAAAATAATATTAATTAAGCCATTTAAATGAAAAACAATAATCAGATAACAAAAATAAGCCTAGAAAGATCAATTAAATGGATTTTGCCAAAAAAAATGTTCATTGAATTGCAATCCCTAACAATGACACTTACACTATGTGCATAAAATTTTTTGTTATCACTGCAGAGCAAAGTTACGTCAGCTGTGTCTGGTAAATTTGGAACTTGAAGTTCCTGTATCCAACCCTCCTCACAATGCAAATTTCTCATATTAATTATCACATATCTGAAAAAATCAACAGTTTTGATAAAAACGTATAAAGCTATTTGTGAATTATTGGATGAAATACAAATGAAACCTCAAGAAAATCTTGTATTTCTAGCCCCAATGGGGGACTCTTACCTTTTGGGGCCTATTTTCTAACCCGGCGGGGAAATCATCAACATTTACCTAACCTAACCTAAAATAACGTATCAAAATGCTACTGTGAAAATACGATGAAACCCACTACTTCGTTTTCTTTTAATGATCCAGAATATTTTGTATTGGTGCATGATTGTATTTTACGATTTAAAAGATCTCCCAGACAATAAAACTTATTTGATACTACCTAGAGCTTTACTGTGGTGCTGAAATTTTGTGCGTGGAAGGGGGCGAACCGAATAACCCTATGCTTGGACGAAGTTCTAGTTGATAGTTTTAGGTTAATTAATTCAGTTTTAACAAATTAGTTTTCATTAATTTGAGTAGGTATCAAGCGTAACAGAATTATATGAATTTGTTATTTAGGTTATTGTCAAGCGGTTATTTTCAAGTTCAATACATATGGAAATTGATGTTACAAGAACTATTATTCATGAAACTTTAATACCTGTCAAAAGTTACGTTTTGCTCAAATAGGTATTGCGAAACAAAGTGAAGGTTCGATTGTCAAGTTAAAACCCAAAAACGATACTTAAGATCATTATTAATATCTTAATATGTGATCTATAGCAAGGACAAGCAAGATGCCAAGATAGGATATTAAAACAATATGGATAGAGGTCATGATGACATCAGATATTGTTAAGGACTAGTCTAAACAGCGAGATAAAAAAATATATACAAACTTTAGTTTGCTGAGCATTATTAGAAAAATCATAAACAATAATTTTCAAAAACCCTACCTATCAAATATAGAATCAAGTTTTTAGTGAGGATAGAGTAGTTATAATTTAAAATAGATTATGAGATGAAGTTAGAATTCACTTATTGAAAACAAGATCCATTCAACTGTCATTTCTGTTAGTTAAACTATATGTTTTTAGGTCTGTTCTATTTTTCACAGAAATATTACAGTATTTAATTTTTATCTTTATGACATCCAATGTAATTATCGCTGTAAAAATTGATCGAATTATAAAAAATGATGACTAAGCCCTTAAAAAGCCTCTAGGGGCACTCAAAGTTAGAGGTGTAAAAGACTGCCCCCTACTATTTTCAATTCGAGTTCAGTATGTATATAAAAGATAAGACAACTATTTTTTTTTTTTTTTGGGGGGGGGGGGTGACATTCAAGTCCTTTGAATATACCCTACATCAAAATAGTTAAAACCCTTTCATGGAACTATAAGAAGCTTCATTGTAGAGGAAAACCATATCGGTTCAGCGGTCAGCAAAATCCTTCACTCACTGCAACTACGTACTTATATAGAATAGGATAAGACCACGGCCCAAAAGTCTGCTACAATCAATTAGTTCGAAACTCAGACAAGAAAAATAAATTTTCAACCAAATCCAAACTATCATTCATAAAACTGGAATAAAAAATTCTAATAAAAGCTTGCAAAAGTTTGTGAAACACATTAAAGTGAGTATGTTTTGTGGCACTCTGAATTGTGTGATGTTGTGTTGACAGAAAGACAACTTTTCTCACGGTGGGAAAATAAATGTGTCAGCGGCATTCTTGCGCGTCTATATTTTAATTATCTACTATTAGTTGTCCTACCAATTAAAATATAGATATTATTTACATTATAAAACTGTGCAAATTAATAATATGCGATTTTTTGGTATTATCCTCTTAGAAATTTTTTTTTCAATAATGAAAATTTGAGTACCCCCCCCCCCCCCCCCCGACAGCGAACTATGAACTTTGGCCGCAGCGCTCGGCTCCCTAGCCTGCCTAGCCGCAGCGCTCGGCCCCCTTGCCTGCCTAGCCGCAGCGCTCGGCCCCCTTGCCTGCCTAGCCGCAGTGCTCGGCTCCCTAGCCTAAAACCTAACCTAACCTAAAATAGTTGTTCGTCGGTAGTCGGGGGGGGGGGGGGGGGGGGGTACAAAATTGAAAAAAATTGAAGAAAAAAATTTCTAAGAGGATAACGCCGATTTTTTAAATTTAGTCATTTAATTAGGCATTTTTACATATCATATATTAATCGGCATATAAGGCCAATGAAACTTTTCAAAATTTTTAATGTGAAGATCGAATAACTGAACACTGAATAAGTTGCCGCTGAACGCGCTACATCTAGCCGCTCTGCAAATAACAGAGGTACCGCATATCAAAATTATTATATTAATTTTATTTCTTAAAAAATGTAATGAATGTGATGAATATCTGATATTAAATTTATTTTTTTGTATTATTAAAAAATATAGGTTAAACATATTTATTTTATGGTACATCTGTTGATATCATGTAAACATTTAAAACTGTTTACACACACTTTTTTCGAGAAATCAAAATACAAGTGCTCGCATGTAATTTGAGATTTAATAGTAGAAATTAGTTTATTTATAGGTAAATCATAACACAGATATAGAAAGTATTATTTAGTTTTATTTAAGATAACAATTTGAACATAAAAAATATATGTTAACATCAATTTTTAGACAAAACCTAAACAATCATGGGAGAGACAAATGTGGATGGTCAGCAGCCACCAACCAAAAAGGCGAAGCCAGAACCTACAGTTCTAGAACAAGAATTCGACAAGGAATTTCAGAATTATTAATACTTTGGAAGAATATACATAAGTTTATTACCATTTCTTAAATGTTTATACCTAGTCTGTTTATTTTCTTATGAATTTAAGTCATTTATTAAGATTCACTTTTCAAATAAGCAGGCCCAAAATAACTCTTGAATCCGTAGTAACTTTTAATTTATTTAAAAACGATATATTAAAGAATTGACCATATAACTTTATAACATTAGGATCTAAATCACATTTTAAAGTGTATCTCAAAGTACGTACGTAAAGTTAAAAATGAATGTACAAATGTCATTATCCTATGGATAGTGTCATTGCCTGAATAAAATATATCTAACACAACTCATTGTCATCTTAATAGTGTTATTTACATAATCAAATAGGCCACGACACAAAAATTTCATTTCCTAGCTTAAACTCAAAGCCAATTGAATCTTTAAAAATATAATATTCTGAAATAAATAACAGGAAACCCAATCAGCTCTTGAGGAAATAGACACTTGCCAAAATGAAATAGATGGCCTCAATGAAAAAGCCAGTGAGGAAATCCTTAAAGTGGAACAAAAATACAATAAATTACGAAAGCCATACTTTGACAAAAGAAATGAAATTATCTCAAGGTACGTATTTTTTAATAATTATTCATACTTCATTTTATGTTAAAAAGTTGTGGAACATGTTTTTTTTTGTATTTTGCAGCTTTGATACCTATGTATTATATCTACAATGTGTGCAGGAGTAAAAAATCACCGAAAATTCTTTCGACATGCAATAGAATTATGAAAAAGATTTCTAGATATACAGGATTTTCCTATTTAAATTTTTATTCCCTTTATTTAAAATAAAAAAAGTGCAAACTTTATTTTGAGGATCATATGTTTATCTTGTTTGATGTTATGGACTGAAAAAGTTAAAAAGGAAATAAAAGTTATGACCTTCACGCAAATGTAAAAAAAACTCTGCTACTCTAAAAATGAGAATCAAATCTCTGCTGCTGATTGTTACATCCAGGGGCTACTATTCATCCAATCAAATCCATTTGAAATTGTCGAAAATAGATATTTTAATGGCCTAGAGTTGGCGTAAAACTTGTTTTTTTTTATGTAATTGAAGGGAAGTGTTTAAGAAAGGGAAAAATAAGGGAAGAGGGTTTTTGGGAAATTTTGAATTATAGTTGTTTGTCAGAATTAGATGACCTATCTCTCATTAAAGATTTTGTTAATAATTTGATTCTTTTATTTATTATAGGATACCCAAGTTCTGGTTAACAGCTTTTATAAATCATCCTCAGCTGTCCACAATTATCGAGGAGGATGAAGAAGATGCTCTCAAATTCCTCAACAAACTTCAAGTAGAAGAATATGAGGATATCAAATCAGGATTGTGCAATTTTAGTTTTCAAGTGTAATATTTACACCTGCTTTTTATTATACAATGAAGAGGGAAATTCCTAAAGTAGCAACCTATTGGCTATTGATCGAGAAAACTCTATTAGTTAATCCAAATTTGCTGTTTCTTAACAAAAATTTAGCCTGTATTGGCCTGTTAGTGACTTTTCAACTATAATGTTTGTATTAAAATTCTATTTTATTATTTTCCTTCTCTAATTGCACAAATTCCCAGGTTTCAAAATAAAGTTTTTCTTCGAGACCAACCCTTACTTTGAAAATAGTGAGCTTGTTAAAGAATATCAGCTTGACAGCAAAGGAGATCCCACTTCAGTTAGTACAGATATCAAGTGGAAAGAGGGGTATGACCTGACTGCTAGGGCCGCCCAGCGTGCTGCAGTCGCCAAGGGCGCCCAACGGAAGCGAAAGTTAGAAACGAGGACATTTTTTACTTGGTATACAGACAATGAGGATCCATCAAACGATGATGTCGGAGAAATTATCAAAGATGATTTATGGTGAGTCACATTTTAAACCTATGAATATCATGCAAGTCATTTTTCAAACATGAATTGTTTGAACCTTCACACAATGTATCATGTTTTGCACTGTTTCTGCCCCCCCCCCCCCCAATTTTTTAATAAATTGTAAATAAGGGGAGGGTTAGGTTTTCATTTGATTTTTACTTCAGGTAGGTTAGAAGTGGTTACATTGGGAATTGGAAAATATATCTTTGACAAAAATGGCAACTCCAATGTAAATTGCAAGTAGATAAAAAAGAAATATTTATGACGATATTCCGGAGAAAAAAGATTTGAAATTATTTATACTATTTGTGCGTTATTATCAATTAACATACTAAATCTCAGGATTTTTAGGGTCAAACTTCTTACTAACTCAGGGAAGGTAAAAAAATACCATATACATTATACACTTCTATATCTTAAAAATCTATTATATACAATAAATTTTCTTCAGGCCTAACCCACTTCAGTACTTCCTTGTGCCAGATCTCGAGGTGGAGGGGGAGGAGTCCGAGGAGGAGGAGCTAGAGGATGAAGAGGGAGAGAACGTTGTTGTCATGGAGGAAGAGGAGGATGGACAAGAGGATGAAGAACCAGAGGGGGAGGGCGGAGAACCTGAAAATGATGAAAAATGAAAATATTTTTTTTTTGTATAATATTATGTATTGATTAAGTAAGTTAATTTTGGGGAAACTATAACGTGAATGTAAAAATGCTAAACCTAATGCTCTACTTCGTTTTAATGCCTTACTTTAATTTTTAAAAAAACATTTAATTTTGGCTAAATATCTATCTTAATGCTATGTGTAATATTTATCCAATGAAACTATTACATTATGAAACAATTCAGTGAAAAAAGTGACAAAAGCATGTCTGTTTTTTTTCAAAATAGTTTGTAATATGAGAAGGTTAAAATCTACCCTTGTTTTATGGCGTTTTTTAAGATAGAAACGAAATCAGCTTTTTATTATCAAAAAGAAAAACACGGAAGCGAAACCTTTTCTCTTTCATCCATTACTTTAAGCAAGATAAGTACCTACATAATTTTGAGGATAAATGTTATTTTTTTACATGTAAAAATAAACAATTTTTGTTGTATTATCTTATAGGATGGTGAAATATTTACCCCTTTGCTCTAATGTCATAATTTAAAATTCTGAAATACAAATACCTAGGTATGCATTAAACAAAAGCTTAAAAAGTGCCAATGAATTATTTATCCATGAAACATAAAAAATATGTTAGGTTTTTTTTCATATGTTCCTAAAATTGTCTCTCTAAATAGTAATACTTATTATTACTGCCATACATGACAATGCTTTATACTTATTTTTGCAATAATGAGAAAAAATGTAAATCAAATATTGTAAGTAAATGTAATCAATCATTAATACTAAATGTTCTCTCCCTATGGTTTACTATTATGTATTTTTTACCAATTTCTTGATGGAAACCCAAAATAAAGTCAATGTATTTAGTGCAAGTTTTACAATCTTTTTTTGTTTCGTTGTTTCACTTAAAATCTTTTTATTAATTTTAAAATTTTCTTATGCCTCATGGACAGCCAGATCTTATTTTAGTGATGTAATATTTTTTTAGTTGTAATATTTGTATAAGTCAAGCTTCTCTATAACCTAATCTTAGTGTATGATAAAAAGGGAGAGGAACTATTTTCATTTAATTTTGCCTGAAGACTTTTATCAGATATCAGATATTTAAGGAAGATTTTTAAAAAGCTGTCTACTTTAGAATGAAGATGCATATAAATATATAATTGCTACTTTTTATATTAAAGAAGATTTTAAAAAGCTGTCTACTTAAGAGTGAAGATGCATATAAATTAATGTAATTTCTTTACAGAGTTTTAAAAGCTATTGATCCATCTCAACCCAAGACTACTTTATCAAACTAACATCTTTGTACAGGCCATATATATATTTCAATAACTAAGGTTATCATTCTCAATCGTCCTATAAACTTTTTTGACATTTTAAACATATTTACACTCCCGCTACAGATGTTTTACTGAGAAGCCATGGTTTCATTGTGTTTGGATCTTAGTAGTCTTGCAGTTAGACGATTTTTAATTAAACTAGGATTTCAACACTATTTTTGAAAAGAGTGGGAGGAGTAAGTTTAATAGCCTTAACCCATCTCTAAGGATATATAAAGCATACATAAACTATCGGTTTAGTGGTTAGTGGAATTTCTACGAACGAACATAAAAACTGACTGTATAAAACTAGCGGCTGCGCCCATAACATCTATGGGTTATATATTCAAAGGGGAGGAAGTTGGCAGGTAAATATCCCTAAACCACCCCAAGGTTTAAATCTAAGATTAAATAGCATAATTGTGACACATGTAGAGCTCCCCCTATTAAGGAGAACTCAAATAAGTTCAGTAACTTCTTGGTATACATTCTATTACTGTTAATCTAAATGAAATATAGAAGAGGAAACTAAATTTATGTATATTAATTTTTTCCTCCAGCATTACCTGGTGCTTTTTATTTCTTCAGAAGTGAAAATAATATAGACTAAAGCCTAAAAAAGCACAAAGATTTTCTGAAATTCATTGAAGAATCGCCCGGGCCGTTTACGAGACATTATTATTCACAACCGGAAATATTAATTGTTTTTTTTCATTTAAAAACATAATGTCGTCGTTTCCCCGGGAAAGTCGAGGTTTGGTGAGTAGTGATTACTCAGCCAAACAGTTGCTTCAAATTTTCCTTCTCTATTTCATCCACAACCCTTTGCTTCCCCTTTTTGTTTGATAAGTTGATTGTGTTTTATTTTATTTTATATCAGCTGTCCGTCCGCATACAAACACACACAATCTCCCTCAAACAAATAAATACAACAAAAAATGACAAAAGAGGGATAAAGAGAAGAAGTAAATAGAAAGGAAAGTAAGAAAAATAATTTTTATTCCCAGAATCTTTTATTTAACTATTCCCTTCTCTTTACCCCTTCTTGCCTACTTGTCAAACTTTTGTTTTAATAGTATGGAATAAACTTTTCTTAGAAATCAAAGGCTTTGTTATTGGTTAAAAACTAAATAGTCTTCGTGGGAATTTAGAGTTGAAGGATTATCAGTAAAGATATAACTATTGTAGAATTAAGTGATTATTGTTTAATAGATTTGAAGTCTTTGTAAAAATGAAAAAGTCCGTCATAATAATTTGACATTTTAATTTCAATTTAATTCTATGTGATGTGATAGTTCAAAGTTATTAATTTCTATAATTTTGTTTTAAAAGTTGCAATATAACTAAAGGAACATTTAAGTGTGAATATTTTTTTTGTAACACAGAAAGTAATTAAAGGATTATATTTTTGTTGTTTACTTAAATGTGTAAAATTTAAGTTATTTCCCTGAAAAGTGCATATTTAGTCTCGATCTTCCACTTTTTAAAATCAAGCTCATCAGATCTAGGGCATCGGAGGTATATGCCACCTCACGGTTAAGTTCCCCCCCCCCCCCGTAAAGGTTATAAGACATAGCAAAAAACAACCCCAAGAAAAAAAGATGGGTGGGATTCTTCGCTCTCTAGTTACTTTGAGGGAAAGCACCGGAATAACTATTTTTCATATATGTATTTGGCGCCTTTGCCCTTTATAAACACAGTTGTAATAAACGATACATACCAACATATTTTAGGCTTATTTAAATTTTATCATAGGATTTTTTTCAAACGTCGCAAGTAAAATAAATGACGAAAGAATGTTTAAGGATTGCCAAGTTATGATGCTAAATTTATGAAAATATCTTTATGGGACTATCATTTCTAATAAAGATAAATAAAAAGGTCTAGAAATTCTTTTTTAAATATTACAAATCCTCAAAATAAAAATGTATTTATTTCAGAAAATAAAAAGTAATATGTGACCTTAAAATATCTAAAAATATTATTTAAAAATCTGGGAAGGGAGTGAGAGAGAAAGAGAGAGAGTGCTAGGATGGGAAATCCGGGAGAATTCTTTGTCTCTGGTTTCCGCTTTATATCCGACTTTGACTCTGGCAACCTTGGCCGTGTTGAGATAGTCCAGAAACAGGGAGATGAAGAATTCAGCGCTGCTACACCTGGCGTCGCTAGCGGAATGGCCTCGTCGCTGGCTGGCGTTATGAGTGAAGGTCCACGCCCGCTTCCGCCGCATGTTGCCAACAGCCAATCTGATTCGGCCATGGGTAGCCTACAGTCGCCATTGTTTATCCCTCCTCCGCCCGTAGCACTGTCATCTGCAATCGGCGGGACCTCAATGGGTCGACCTTCAACATCATCCACCTTGCAGTACAGGTCGGCCGGCATAGAAGTGCCGGAGGTTGAATTCCAGCTTTGGACAAAGCCGGATTGTCATGACACTGAGTTTGAAAACGGTAACAGGACTTGGTTCTTCTTCGGCGTGGAGGGAGGAGCGCCCGGCACGGTTCTCAGGTTTACTGTGATGAACTTGAACAAACAAGCCAAGCTGTTTGGTCAAGGTATGGCTCCTGTGTACCTGCCACCTGGGAAATCACAATGGGAAAGGTAAGTACATACGTTATTTTTCTGTAGAAAGATAAATTAAAAGTTATTACCTATTCTATGTATTAGGTACACAAATAAGATGTTATATATGAGTATTTAGTCCAAAACTATGTATAATATAAATATATTAAATATAAGTAATAAGTCCTAAGGAACAGGGTTGGAAAAAACATGGTTTAACCCTTACAGATCGGGCCCCAATTCCCACCTTAATAGTTCGGGGGGGGGGGGGGCTCAAAGAGCCCCCCCCTCTGTCTCGACTCCTGGTACAGATAAAGACGTAAAATTTTTTTCTGGTGGTTCATGTGTATTTTTAGAGAAAATTACTTTTTCTAGTCATAGCAGTCAGACCGCTCCTTAGCCGCTTTTTAGCGGCCAGCCGCTAAATTTTAAAACAGCTGTAGAGCGGCCAATTTTGCAGCTAGGATGACCAAATTTTAGGACGAACTTTTATTTTTCATAACAAAAAAATTACTTTTTCTGATCATCGCCGAAAAACGGCAAATAACGGAAACCGCCATTTTCGGCGGTTACGGCGGTAAAACGGCGATTGGCGGCGCAAATTAATATTTTTATCTGTTTATTATTGCTCAAGGATTTACCAAAAAAAATTATAGGTCTCTAGCTGTAATAGAAGTCACGATATTCATGATATATGTCTGTGGTAAAAGCCGGACATAAATCGGTCATAAAGTCGGTCAGGGAGCGGTCAAACGGTCATAACACCACTTTTCTCAGATGGTCATTGATATCTAAATATTTTAGGTTTCTACCTTATACACAAAAGTCATAATGTAGAAATTAAGATTTATTTAGAATTTTTTCTAGTTTTTTTTGCTACCCAGCCGACTTTGACCGGACACCACGACCGACACAGACCAGATATCCTAATAAAATCAACTCTTGCCGACGTATAATTACTAAACTTAAAAAGTCATGAAGTTACAGCTCTCCATCTTACCTACAAAAAAATGAGATTGAAAAAACTAGAGTGGGGGCTCTTTGAGCCCCCCCCCCCCCCCCCTCCCCCCGATCTGTAAGGGTTAAAAAAAATATGGTTTTATTACATACACTAGGCGATACAAGCTTACAGATGCATTTTCAAGACATCAAAAATTCTATACTTACTATTCCTTCATATCATATGTTTTTTCTTAGAAAAATGTTACTTTAAGTGTTCTCAAATGGGTCTCAAACCCACCCACCAAAAACTCAGTTCTTTGAGTTGTATTTTTTTTACCAAATCTGTTTCTTAATCACTTTTAAAAGTAGATGTTACAATTGCTTTTATTTGTTTAGGATCCGTGATCCTCCCAGCTACGAGACGGTCGACAGTCAGTTTCAGATGAGTTTCAAGTTTCGTGTGCCAGATGATAATTGCCAGGAAATTTAGCAGATTATTTTTTCTAGTTAAAAATTAGCTATGGCTGTGGTTCTATTCCATTTTCCAATTTTGCTTAGCATACAAGGGAGGGGGGGATTTTTTTGTGGATAATATACACCTCTGTAACCTTATTTTAACATGCAAAATCTCGGCAAAAATAAAAAACTGTCAATAACAGACAAATCTTACATAGGTATACCTATATTAAAAAGGATTAGGTACATTTGAAATTTTGGGTATTGCTTTACTACTTTAGAAAAAATCTGTTAAATTAATTAAAATTAGGGAATGGTGACATATTTTGCATTCACGTATCCATACATGTACAAGGAGCTACAGAATAATCTGGACAAACTTCAACGAAGGAAAAGATTTATAAAATTGCTTTGAATCACAACAAATAATTTTTGTTCATGGATTGATTTCAATTTTAACTACATATTTGAAAAAAGTTACTACCTAGGTACCTAGTGTAAAAAATGATAAATATTTAATGATGTTCTTCATATTTTTTTATATTCAAGCTTATAAACCTTGTATTTGAAGGTATGGCAATGGTCATCGTAGCTACGACGAACTATCAGCACTACCAGAAACAACCATATTTTTCCATCGCGAGACAGTCATACGTAGTCTGGAGAAGCGTAAGATGGACCTTATCACATTAACCGGAATGAACGGGCTTACCCGTGAAAAGGAGACCAAGCTAGAGCATCTTTTTAAAGAGGATCAGCCTACGCCGTCATCCACGGTTAAGGCTCAAGCCGTGCAAACTGGTGCAAACCGACCCTATAAGTTTCGCGGTAAAAAGACAGTGTTTGTGTCGGCTCGCGTTCATCCAGGCGAGACCTGCTCTTCGCATGTTATCAACGGATTCCTCAAGTTTTTGCTGCGAGAGAATGATCCGCGAGCTGCAATGTTGCGGCGGAAGTATGTGTTTAAATTGATACCTATGCTGAATCCTGATGGGGTTGTTAATGGACACTATAGGTAAAGTATTTTAGATTCCCATGTTTTTTTTTACAGAAACTTCACACTCTTTTTTATGAAATGTATAAAAAAAGGGAAGGGGTGGGGTGGAGGTTTTCGTTAGTATGTTTTAGAACTTTAGGTCAGGATATGTTATATTTGTTAATGGGTAGCAGCGCAGACTTAAAGACTGTAGGTGTAGGCCTCGCAGTGTTATGCCCTTTAAGATGTTGGGAATTTTAAAAACTACCCCACTCCTTGTTTCAATTTATTTAAAAAGCTGAGGCGAGTCAGTGATCGATATGATTATGCACTTAAAGGAATATACCAAATATAACTCTTATTATTTTAAATTGTCTCTTTTTTATAGAACTGACACTCGAGGCGTTAATTTGAATCGTGTGTATGGAAACCCTTCCCTAGAGTTGAACCCGACTATATACGCTGCCAGGAAGCTGATACTGTATGCCCATCTGGGCAAAGATGTCAATGAGACGAAACCAGACACTGAAACAGGTTTTTCTTTTTTATTATTTAAGAAAAGGATAGGTAATTTGCATAATTTTAATATTATGTAGTGTAGACAGAATTTCCTCATCTATAACGTCTTTTATGCTTGATTTAGGTGTTGGAACTTCAAATACGAATATAACCGCTACGACCACTGAAGCCGCTATGAACAATCTAATATTCGCAACAACAGCCGCTGCAACTGGCAGTGTTCGCACGAGCAGCAGTAGCAGCCTTCCGTCGACAGCAGCTGCAGCCGCGGACGACAATGCTTCCTTTGTTTGGGAGACACCGCGGCCTCGCAGATCACGAGAACGAACCTCCTCGTCGTCGCGTAACTTTTCCTCTTTCCCAAATATTTCCCCATTCAAGCACGAGATGAACTCTCAGTGGTACTGCAGTGAAATGAACGACAACAGCCGCTTCAGCGAGGGTGACGAGAGCATTGCTGATTTTTCAATCCCTGGTATTCCCTCGACAAGCAGACAGCTGTTTCCGCCGGTCACATCGGCAGCCTCGTCACAGCCTTCGGAGGCTGGTTTGTTGTTTGGTGGTGGTGCCGGTGCAAGTTTTATGGGATGCAGTACCCAGCAAGATTATCCAAACAACCGGCCCAGGACAAGTTTCCTTGGAGCCTTTATAAACAGTACGGATGGCTGTGAAGAAGTGCTACCCAGTATGACTGGGCCTCAGGTAACAATGGTTCAGCCCTTTTTAAATGTTATTTTATTATCTTTCTAATTGGTTGGCCCTCCTATATCACCCAAATCGAAACAACGACTATTGGTCCTCTCTTCCTATATCCTTCCTGAAAGTGGACTATACTTAACAGAAACCTAGTAATATTAAATAACAAAAATCCTTGACATGGCTAAAAGCACTTGTTCTTGTTCGTTCTAGCCACAAACTTAATTTGTGTGAAAAAGCGAACCATCAATGATAATTAAATTTGCGTAGAAAACTATCTATTTAAGTACAAAGATTTAAAATGATAATTTCTTATTTTTAGTACTCTGATATGATGAAGAAGACTCGTAGTGGCAGCTATAGTGGGAGTGGTAGCGGCAGTGCGAATAACAATGGTGGCGATGATAGTGACTCTAAGGTTGATTTTAGTCCAACTTTTCCTGTTAAACATGGCGAGTCTGGATTATTCCTATACATTGATATTCATGGACACGCGTCTAAACGAGGAATCTTCATGTATGGCAACTATTTTGACGACCCAGAGACAAGAATTGACGCCCTGCTATTTCCAAAATTGATGTCGATTAACAGTGCAAATTTTGATTTCCCTGCGTGCAATTTTACGCAGCGAAATATGTACATGAAGGACCGTCACACTGGTGCTGGCCGTGAAGGTTCTGGCAGGGTTAGCGTATACAAAGCCACAGGTTTGACTTACTGCTACACCTTGGAGTGTAACTTCAACACTGGCAGATTTACAAACTGTCTGCCGGTAGCGAGTCGTGATCTCGGCCGGGCTTCGCCGCCGCCGACATTTGATGTGCCACCTAAGTATAATCCTGCCCTCTATGAGGACACCGGCAAAAGTTTGGCCATTTCAATATTAGATCTGACAGAATCTAATCCCTGGACACGGCTGACCTGTTCGTCCTGCAAGAACTTAAAAGGCGTACGCAACTGGATTCGAACCTATATCAAGAATGCTGACGCTGAGGCCGCCAGCAAATTATCCACAAAGTCAGCCGTGAAAGCCTCTCCAATTCGTAACAGGCTGCGAAATTCAGGTGGTGTGAAAAAATCTGCCATCAAACAGCTGAAGCTGTCGACAAGCAAGTCACCCAAAAGTCCAGAAACGCCAAGATCTTTATCAAAAATACCGCGAAAAATGTTCATCTCCAAGAACTCTCAGTGTACGCCGGTTAAGTTGGTGCGTCAAATGTCTGCTGCGGCGGCTGGATCATCTACGGACATCACTGTAAGTGGCGGCGTGCCAGCGCCACCGAGCAGCAAACGAAACCGACCAGCTTCATCAAAAGTGAAGAAATTGAAACGCCCCGGCTCCAAAACGTCACCCTCAGCCTCGGGTAAATCACGAACCAAATCTCTTTCTTCAAAGTCAACTTCCAACTCGAGATCATCATCCCCAAGACGACATTCCTCAGTATCGTCTGTAAATGTTGTGAATGAGGAGAAACTTGGAGGTAGTAAATCTGGATCAGCCAAGAATTTAGCCAAACGCGCAGGTTCTGCAAAGAAAAAGAGCAGAGGTAATTTCTATATCATTAGTTTTAAAAAATCAATATAAAACAAATAAAAAACTTATTTAAACCCAAAAACTCTTGTTTATTATTAAATGCTTACTCTAGCTACTTCCTTTATCAAATAATGCGTCATTGAATGAAAAAAGTGTTTTTTTTTCTTCTTAAATATTAAAAAAAAGATATAGTACCTACGTTGGCTTCCACCTAAGAGACAGTCGGACATAGATAGTTTTTATTTAAAATAAAGGCATATACTATTGAAGCCATTCTTATTAAAATTCTTGACTTAATTTTCTTTCTGAAGGATTACCAAGTTCGCAGTCAGCTCCCAGCCTGGCATCAAGTTCATCCAGGGGCTCCTCAGCCACCCCCAGGCTCAAGAAAAAACTAAAAAAGAAAAAATCTCTCGTATCATAGATACCTGAGATATATTTCTGTTTTTTTTTTGCTCTAGATATTTGACCCATAGTTGTAGAATAGAAACGATTTCATAACCACTGCATGAACTCAATTAGTTATAAATCCCATATCTTAGGCTTAATTTTACCGTTAGGTACTAAGTATTTCATTTGTCATACTAAAAAGTCCACATATTTAAAGTAGAAAAAAATAGTTCAAAATCATTGTTTGTTTATTGAAGCTAAATGTTATTTTATGGTACATGTTGTATATGTATGATTTATTTTACAACACAAACTTTTAGATTCTGTATGTTTTGTTAATGCTCTTGCTTTTATTCTTTCATTTCAGCTTTGTATAAAAAATGCTTTTTAGAGCAAACTTCTCATTAATTTTCACCCTCCATAAGCTTTTTAAGTTTGTAAATAATTTCCACGCTCATAAGAATTTTAATGTTTATTGTTATTGTATTTATTGATTTGTTTTTTTAAACTTCTACCAAGATAATTAGTTTTTCTGTCCATTTTCATAGCTTTTAATATTTGTTAATTCTGTAAACTTTTACATAATCAATATTTTTTAATTTTCAAACATAATAAACTTAGGGGAACTATGCATGAACGAGACCAAGTGATTCTAAGCACCTTCCAGCATTGATCCTTAGAATTTTATCATGTGTAATATTATTATATCTACTATAAAAAGTTTTATCGTGGTTTTATATGAAAAAACCTTTAAATGTTAAGCATTTTTTGGTACAACTAGCAGCTGCACCCCTAGCATCTAGGGGCTTTATATTCGAAGAAATATGGAAGAGCAGAAAAATAGCCTAAAATCATACCTACCCAGACTTTTTATAAAAATGAAATAGCCTAAAACCATCCCAAAGCCTATAAGTCGCTTCACTGTAAAGGTGGACAATATTGGTGGAGCAGTTAGCGAGATCCTTTGGTACAGACAAAAAAGCTTACTACTTTATATATTAGGATATCATGAAATGTTTTTTTGAGTACAAAATAAAATAACATGGCAAAAAATCATAAAATGCTGTAAATTGCATAATTACATAGATTAAACTGTTTAAAATGTTAAAAAATACAATCTCTTTTTCTAAATATACATTTTTCATTGAAATAATATACTTTTGTGTCAAAGCTTTCGAAACAACAGTTTGAACTAAAAAAACATTTGATGATATTTTAATCAAAAAAATGCTTATAATTTAAATGTTTATTTTTTTTAATGAAACCATGGTTAAACTTTATATTTTTAGTCTATATAATAAAGTTAAACATAAACCTAGAATTTTTACTAAAAAAAGTACTACGGATAATTACTGGAAGGTGCTTTGAATTACTTGGTCTCGTTCGTGCATAGTCCCCTTTTGATGTATACAACTCTTTTAAATGTTAGAGACTGATGCAATCTTTCTGTATCAACCAAGATTCATAATTGTATATTTTCATTGATATTGTTTATTAATTTTACTTTATATTTCTAGCGAATATTAACTTTTTCTTTCCTGAATATCTTATCAATTTTTTTATTGTGTAGAATGAAAGCTTACAATTCATTGTGATAAAAAGTTCTCTTCTTTTTAAATATTTCCCTTTTACATTTTTGGAGTACATTTGAAGGAATCAAATTCCTGTCTATGGCCAATTAAAAATGATAATGAAGTAATTGTAACCTGTCCTTATTCTATCCGTATTGTATATTAAGTTATTTTTTGTTCAAAAGTAAATTTTTGTATTATCATGAGTAAATAATAATCCATTTTAATCAGGGTTGTCATTTTGGGCGGGCGCTTTTGGGCGGGCAGTTTTGGGCGGGCGCTTTTGGGCCGCCCAATATAAGGTCCTTTTGGGCAGTTTTGGCCCCCCCCCTTTTAGGGGGAGAGAAAAAGGGGAGGGGGTTAAAAAAGAGGGGGGGCGGGCCTATTTTTTGGGTGATATCCTTATACAAAAGTAACAGGATGTGTTTCTGTTTGTTTGTTTGTCTGTGTGTTTGTACCGAAGGATCTCGCTAACCGCTGAACCGATCGGGTTCTCCTTAAAAGGGTAGCTTCTTATAGGTTCTGGGAAGGTTTATAACTATTTTGGGGGAGGGTACCACCACCCTCCTAAGAGAAATCGCCCCTAGAAAAAAATTACACTCCCCCCAAAACTTTTTTTAATTTTTTTTAAAACTAAAAATAAAAATGGGGGGGAGGAAACCCACCCCTCCCCCCCCCCCAAAAAAAAAAAAAATTATTCCCCCCCCCCAATTTTTTTTTACTTTTTCTTTTTAAATCTAATATAATAATTGGATTATCAAATTTGACTCTCCCCTCCTCAAGTGCCCCTAGAGGCCTCTAGGGCCGTAGCCGCTAGTTAACTATATAAATTAGTAAGCTTTTTTGTATCTAGAGAAGGATTTCGCTAACTGCTGAACCGATATGTTTCTCCTTTCCAGTGGAGCCTTTATAGGTCCTGAGATGGTTTTAGGCTATTTTATTTCTAATAATAAGTCTAGGTATGGTTTTAGGCTATTTTAAATCCTTTTTATATGCTTTTTACGACATTTGCCCAAAAAGGGTGCCCAAAACCACTTTTGGGCGCCCAAAACCCGCCTAAAACCCTTTTGGGCAATTGGGCCGCCCAATATCAAAAAAAGTGCCCAATTCGACAACTCTGATTTTAATCCAACCCTTTAATAATAGTTAAAAATGTTTAGTTCTTTAATTAATAATCCTGTTTATTGTAAAAAACACACAAATATTTCGGCTACAAGGGAAAAGCATCAGAACGAAGACTAATTTAAGCCAACTTTTCACCAGTGAAAATAGATAATCTCTTTTTGGTTTAACTTTTGTTAGACCAATCAAATATTTTTGTCTTGTAAAAAGTAGGCGTAAAACAGTCTTTTCAGATGCACTGTCCCCTGTTAAAACTTAAATATCTAAATAAAAATTTACAAAATAAATCCATAAAGCATGAAAAAAAGTTAACATAGTAAGGATTTGTAACTTTTTAAAGAATTTTGAAAAAAATCAATTTTATGTATGTAATTGTAATAAATACTATAAATATTGTACAGTACAATCTATTGAAACCCCCCAAGAGTTTTTTCTACCAAAATGTTGTGATCATAAAATGAGCAATTTTGGCATCTCAAAATTTTATATAAAAAGTGAATTTCACCTTGATGTAGCAAATATTGATAATGTATAAATATTTAATTATATGCTAAAATATTGTATGCACTAAATTTTAATATAAAATGAATTGCAGATAGTTAGATAGATTTGTAGAATGGGAAATATTCTTCTTTATGCCCTTGGGGCAGCTTTTAGGTAAGAAGATTTATAATTTCTGTTTTTGTTATAAATGAACATGAACAAGACAAGGACTATAACGTGAAATCGTTGCGAAGCTTATATTCAAAGAATATCTATGGAAGGAAAATCAACAAGAATTAAATATGTTTCGCTTTGTATTATAGACAGATTTTCGCCAGGGAGTAAGGGAGGGGACAATGGATCGAATATTCAATTTTTAGGAGTCTCAGACTTTGGGGACTGGCTTAAAGGGAATGTGCAAGAATTTAGCAGTTTCTGACTGAGTTTGGGGACTTGCGCATGAAATGCCGCTACTCGTTATGTATGTTTTGAATATTGCAGACGGGGAGAAGGGATAAGGGAAGTGAGGGCAAGGGAAATAAACACTCGTTGTGTTAGTTTGGAATGTAGCAGACGGGGAGAAGGGAGGTGGGGGTAAGGGGCAAGGGAAATAAACAGAATAAAAAGGGGCAGTCATATTCTTGCTAGCAGCTGGCCGGGTCCAATAATCTTTTAATATAAAAATCACACCAAAAAACCTCAATATATTTCATCAAAAACAAGTTGTGATTTCACTTTACATGACGCTATGGAAATCTAGTATTCAATTAACAATCCCTTTATAATTTCCTACAAATTTATTGGATTAAACTGGATTTCATGCCCTTTCTTTGATAACTCTTATATTGAATTAATTGCCCATTGTCCCCTCCCTTACTCCCTGGATTTTCGCGAATAGTAAAATGGAAAATTATCAATTCAGTTTTGTTGGTCCCAATAAGTATATTGATTGTTATACATTAAGGTATTCCGCATCGGGTTATGATTTTCTGGAGCTCCGGCCTGAAATATCCACACCAATAAACTCTTGGAAAAGATTGATAGAAGGAGTTCACCTCAACAAATTAGGTAGGTAACATCGCTGTGCTTCATTAATACTTAGAGTAGCTTTAACTTTATTGAGAATTTAGGTCTGTCCTTAAATTAAAGTAGCAAAATGTTCTTTTTTATGAACTATCGGTTGCGTCCCTAGTTTTTAGGGGCTCAGTATTTGAAAAGAGGAAGATGGTAGAAAAACTGCCCAAAAAATAGATTAGCCTAAAAACATCTTGGGACCTCTGGGAAGCTTCCTTAAAATTGAGAACGGTTCAGTGGTTAGTGAGATCTTAAATGAAAAACATACTTACTACTTTCTAGTATAGGGTAGATTTAAAATCTTCAAAATGATAGAATTTAGGATTTAATGACAATGTCTTTTAACTCATATTGTTATTAAAATTCAGGTTTGTCAGCTTATGATGGAGTTTTATTTCACGAGACTCCTCTGCTCTTAGAACTTTATACCAGTATGGAACATATTTTAATTAACAGGTATTTTTTTCAGCCTTTCGCGGACTTTTAAATGATTTCATTTTTGCTCGGGCAAAACTTACAATAATGATTTTTCAGTATGCCTAAGAACCGGTTATAATCCATCGGATATTATTCGTTTTTAGAGCCATACTGGCAAAAGATTGCAAACATAGACATTTTATATGTTTTTTACCTATGTTTTACCAATAATATTGCCTTTAAAAGTAATATATATTATATACTATATAGGCCCCAAGAAATAATGATTTTTATTAATCAACGATACACATTTTTATCACGTTTTAACCATTTTTATCCAAAGGCAATTAAATGGATTTGAAGCCACAAGAAAAAATATCTAATTCTTAATATTTGAAACTTTATTTAAATTTCTAGATCTGTGTTTGTGTTTATATTTTTGGATCTTGTGACTTGTTTTTTACTGAGTATATCTGGATATTCAGCAGCTGCCTTAATGATTAAAGATCAAAAGAGGGACAAAGGTATTAATATTTTTTAGTAGCAAATCTACTCCATAAGTGATTGTGTCTGTTTAAGGAGCTCTCTTTTTTAATTCTCACACCCATATAAATACACTCGGAACTCATTTTATTATTTAAACTTAATAGCGAAGCTTCTATAAAAGTATTATGTCCTTATGTCGCTATATCGTTTCTCTTTTCTCTACCTTATTTCACAACTTTATTTGATGTCTTTCTTTCCCTGTAGGTAGCTCTTCAGTATTATTTTATACAATGAATTCAAGAAAGCATTTGATGCAATTTGAACAGTAGTCTCATGACAGTTTTTTTTTCTTCACAAAACCGTGGCAAAACTTTAATTTTTTTCTCGTTGAATTAACTACCTACGTCCTACATATAAGAAAAGCCGGTAAAATGCATTTCTTGAAGGACGCACCTATTAAATTATTTTTCTATAAGTTACGATACATGTTATAGGTTTTGGCTGATATATTATCCTATGATCTTAAGAGATAAGGTTTTATTGTCTGAAACTAAAGATCTCAAAAATGGTTGGTCTGATTAGGTCGTGCTTTTCTGGAACCTTTTTAAATGCCTTGGGGTGTTACAGGCTATTTTCTGACACTTCCCCTTTGTTAATAAGAATTTAGGGGGTGAAGAATGCCCTAGTATTATTTTAATTATATTGATAAAAATAGAATCACTACAAGAACTAAATGTTATGAACCTTCAGGCGACGTGCATCCTGAGTCCGGGTCACTGCTCCATTCCAGCAACCTAATCAACGTGCTGCCCAAGCACATCGCCATCTTCTACCTGCTCAACCCTATGCTCATAGTCAACTGTGCTGCGCGCACCACAACCGTGTGGACCAACTTGTGTCTGGCGGCTGCTTTGCTCGGCTTAACAACGGCTAACCGCGGCCTGGCAACTCTGGCCGTCTGCCTGGCCGCATACCAGAGCATGTATCCGATTATACTGATTTTTCCTCTGGCTATTCACTTGGCGACAGTAGAAGGTTTGTCTTTATTTTTATTAACCAAGTCAATTGTAGCAAAAGCTTTTAAATTAATAGATTTAAGTAAATAGTTGCACATTTTCTAAATACTGGGTTTTATAAATAAGCAAAGTGAGTCAAAGAAGGGGAGAAAAAAGAATGGTTGAATAGAGAGTGTAACAGAGTAAAATATGACAATTTAACTCAAGTGTTAGAGCCAGACTGGACAAAATTAGTTATTTGTAGTATAGATTAACGACAAGAAGTAAAAAATAGAAAAAAAATAATTTTATAGACGGTCCTTATTAAAAGCTTCAATTGAATTTAAAATATAGACATTTGCAAATCACAGCCATGAATTTAAAAAAGCTTAAATCTTCTGTTTTTAGCTAAAGAAAAGAGTGGATTGCGTTCTGTGACCGAAACTTTGTCGTATACAATCTTCTGGTTGACCGGCCTCCTATACCTTTCCTACTTGCTCACTGGGTCAACTTCCTTTCTGTATTCCACTTATGGATTTACCGTGACAGTACCTGAACTTACACCAAATATGGGCATTTACTGGTGAGTTTTATTTCTTAATTCTTTGTTTGAAAAAGTTATGAGAACAAATATTTATCGCATCATAGCGTAAACAGCTTTCCGCGGATATAAAAATGTACAATTATGATACTTAAAACCTAATGGAGTCTTAATTACATATTGGGGTTGGTCTATGAATTTTGCGTTAACTTTTTTCATAAGAAATTTTAGACATGTATGTCTGATAGAAACAAAATGGGAGAATTGTGACTGCTGTTTAAAATAGGCGGCTTAAATTTCATGCAATTATTCCCAATGTCAATGAGAATCCAGTATAAGATATACTATAATACTTGATTCGTCAGTCTGTTGGTAAAACTATGACGAATAGGTATTAGATTTATGTTGTGGAAATTTTATTTACACGACTGATTTCTGTGTAAAGACTGATCAATGAATATCTACTGTATAACTCACTTTGTCCGTCGGTCTGTCGTACTGCTTTAGATGACATCAAACTTTCTGAGAGGAAATATGTTTTTCTCCTTGCTATGTTAGATAGAAATTGATTATTTGGTTAAGATGATTCGCATCTAATCTTTAAAATGAATTGAGCTCTCGGTCTGTCTGTATATTCTGGAATACATTTTATTGTAATAGGAATCATATCTCAGCTGGTATTCAACATAGGCTGTTATAACTTCTCTTTCTATCAGCTTAGATTTTCATTTTGCTCTTAAATAAATGAGGTTCGCTACTTATTAATGTTGTCATCCCTGTTTTTGGTCCTAATACTATTTATTTTGTACATTATATTCAACTTTCACTGAATATTTTACTAATGATTACTTGTCGATATATTCCTCAGGTTAAGAAGTAAAAGTTGTTTGCTAACTTAATTATGAATATTCCACCCCCTAGGACCAAACAATCAATGTTTAAAACTTTGTTGACATACTTGACAAATATGCAATATTATTTCTTTCTTTTCTTTAACATTAACAATTATTTTGTAATGAAAACTTTTAAAGGGAAATTAGCAGGGCTCGGCAGCCGCTAACCTTGTTGGCTACAGCTGAAAATAGACTAATTAAGTTAAATTGGCGGCAAATTGTTCTAAAAAAAATAGCAGGAGCTGGTTTCGGTTACGGTTTTAAAAAAATGTTACTTAACTTATCGGCTGTCGAGCCCTGACAATCATTCCTACAGGGAATTGTCAATAGGAAATTAATAATTTCCCAGAGAACAACAAGTTCTTTTATAAACTTGGGCTTTTGTATTTTCTATTTTTGGAAAGCAAAGGTTTGGTAATATTTTTAACCCGTGCAAGCTAGGCTATAATATTACACTGGTTTCTTAGTCGATTTACTTACATTAATTCTGTACAATATAAATTATAAATAAACTTAATACTTAGTTATCTATTTATAAACATTAAACATATTCTGTCTTTGGTTTCATGTGTGGTAAATTGTTTTAATACTGATAAGTGTGTGTGTGTGTGTGTCATTTCTTTGACTTATGAAGAGTCAGTGTATGTCTTTAATCAGTGATCTAAAGGGATAAGACAATGGCCGATAAATCGATGAACATCCCCAATGATAATACACAAAATTACCCCTTCTGTATATTAAAATTAGTGGTTGAAACGTAGGAACACTTAGCTTATTAAACTAACCAATCAAAATTCACTAAAGTCCACAAAGTTATCAAGCCAACGAATAAGAAAACGTTATCGTAAAACTTTGGGGACCAGTGTAATAATCAGCCCATTGTTCCCTCTCTCTCTGGTCTTTAATATACTTTAAATCCTCTCCTCCAACTGTTCCAGGTCAAATAGAAACCAATTAAACAAATGTTGGATGTTACATATCCTTTTCTGCTTTATTTTTAATAATTAAGTAGGTGCTCTTAATATTTTACTTTTTTACTTAAAATATAAAGTGCTGGTTGATATTTAATTTTGAAATGAATTTAAATATTTTTTTTTGGTGGGGGGGGGGGGGGTTATTCCCTCGGCCTAAGCCCTGCTGGGCTACCCAGTACCCAATTTAACCAAACCTCATCATCATAAAACAAAAACTATCCCCCCAATGTGAAAGCGTAGCGGCCGATAATCTTAATCTAAAATTTCAAAATATTATTAGCACTTTGACATCTCCAACATTTTTTCTATGGACTTTTGAATAAAAGGGAAACCCGAGAATTTGATTAAATTGTAATGTTGAATTAAGAAACACAATTTGACTTGATTCAATAGAGAGAGGGATAGAGGGCAGGGAGGGAGGGGACATTGGGCTGTTTGTTACACTTGTACCCAAAGTTTTATGATAACATTTTCTTATTCGTTGGCTGAACAACTTTGAGGACTTTTATTGAATTTTGATTAGTTAGTTCATTACGTTGAGTGTCCAAACGTTCTAACCACTAATTTTATTCAAAAGAAGGGGTAATTTTGTAATTAATCATTGAACATGTAAATCAATTTATCGGCCATTGTCTTATTCCTTCAGATCTCTGGATAGATGGTTACATCATAACAATCATTTCATTTTAATATTTTAGGGGATTTACGTTTAAATTAAGATCTTTATAATTTTAAGGAAGACATTTAGTTAAATATATACGTTTTTGCATTACATTTTTCATTTTGTAGGATAAGTAAGGGAAAAAGAATAAATAGTTTTTACCAAATGAAACCCGTCCCCCTTATTTTGAAAAAATAAAGAAGGGGGGGGGGTGTGTTTTTCATATGTATGACAGATTAGGTAGGTTTTGTTATATTGGGAACTGGGCATATAGAAAAAAACTACCTCACGCTTATTTTCAATCTGTTTAAAAAATAATGGGAGAGAGTATTCAAAGCTCGATTGATACTTTTGGGGGAAAGTACCGAATAAACGAAAAGAAAAACTACACTAGTTATATGGGGTGAATAATCAAAATCTTAAAACTGAAAGTTTTGTTGGGCATTGTCATATCGAAATAAATGTTCAGAATATAACTAAATAGATTTAGCTATTCTTCTAATTTTTTTTTTTTCAGGTATTTTTTTACAGAGATGTTTGAACATTTTCGTTCATTTTTTCTTGGAACCTTCCAGTTAAACCTCCTGATGTACTGCATTCCTTTATCTATCAGGAAATTTGTCATTCAGATTAGATTAATCATTTTTCAGTATGGCTTCGAATCCGATTAATATCCGCTGGATTAGAACTGGTTCTCAGCTATACTAAAAAATCATTTATAGCATCGTACCACAAACAATTTTCCTCTAATATTAAAATAAAAATCATAGGATTTATACAAGTTTTGTTTACCCGGGCCTTACATTTAATATTTTTTTCATTTTGATATTCGCAGAAAGCTGTCTGAAATACAATGCGATAAAGAATTATTCTTACATTAAGTATCTTTTATTGTGATTTTTCATCAATTAAACGTACTCATTAACAAAGGAACTTCTTTGTGCAAAATGTAAAAGAACCATTTTTTTCCCTATTAAAATAAGCCCCTCTTTTCCTGTCATAAGGTTATACTGTAGATCTCAATGACAATTGAATGGTTAGATTCTGGAGGTCGCCGCTACTCCTGTTTGGTTCCTTCATAGGACTCATTGCTGTGTTCAAATCTTATCCAAGTGTGGGTGATGTTGGGTTATTCCTTTCCCTTCTCCCTTTCTTTCCACATCTTCTACCCTTCTTTAAACAGGTATCAATAGGATTTTTAATCATTTTATATTGATAACCAGCGGCAACACCTCTAGAAATATGCAGTGGCACTTGAGAAAGCCTTAGGAGTCAGTCGACCACTTTTGATTATAGTCCAAAAAGTAAATGAAAAGTTTATTGTTAAGTGATTTTTTCTAGGAACCATTTCTCTTGGAAGTGTGGTAGTACAAAAAAAACATTAAAGTAAAACAAAAAACATTAAAATTAAAGTAAAACAATAGAGGAAAAGGGGTTAAATATCATATGTATGAAGAAAAAAAAATATTTTCGTTTTCTTGTATGTTGTAAATTTGTAATTCCTAGACCATATCGACTGCCGGCCTCCTGGTTGCCACAAGTGTACTTGCTCCAGTGCTGTGGCACCTTTGGATCTATAACAACTCCGCCAACGCCAACTACTACTTTGCCATCAACCTGCTGTACTCCAGTGCCCTCATATTCATTGTGACTGACTTGTTGCTGGCCCAGGTCCGCAGGGAGTTCTATCTGGAACACGGATACTCAACTATTGACAAAATGGTTAATGGGAAAAAGATGATTTTACAATTGAAATAGACTGTATGAATTATTTTTTATTTTATCAAATTTACAAAGTCTAAAACAGACAGCAAAAATTGAGCAATAAAAAAGCAAATCCTATAAAATGTCACAAAAATGATCTCATTATTATTTTTTCTTCAAATTCTTTTGGCAATGACAATTTTTTTCTCATTGTATTATAATATTTTTATTTAGCATTATTGAATTATTGAACTGTGATAATCTTTTATACCTACTTTTAAATGTGTTTTTTTAGCGTGGTTGTTAGATTTATTTCTTTATGTTTTTACCCTTTTCTATCATAAATAACTAAGGAGGAAATCTTCACAATGTTTTTCTCAGGAGTTATAGGCCTCCCTATTTGAGGTTTTGAGGTCTCCAGGTTTTAATTATAGATTACAAAAAAAAATTATATACCTCCTACATGTAACTGTCTTTTAGGATATATTTTTGTGATATACGTTATTTTTTAAAAATAGATTTGGGTATGACTTCAGGCAAATTTTCAGCCCTTCCATATTCCTTCGAACAAAGAGCCCCTAGATGCTGGGAGCACAGCTGCTAATTCTGTTTTATAAACTGGAAACCACATAAAACTCAAATTATATAAATAAACCCTATAATTATGAAATATTAAGTCACTGATACTAAGTTTGTATTACCCTTAAGGCCTTTTGTTTACCTAAGCTATGGTGTTCTGTATTGTTGAGTCAATATTGTATTTATACATAAAATATTTCAGATAAAATGTAATTTGCGACCAACAAAGAAGCAATTTTCTACTCTTGTCCTTTCAAGGTAATTATCAAGAATTGTGGGATGGTCTTTCCAGGGATTAAAGGGAAAAGACAAAGGCCGATAAATTGATATACATCCCAATGATGATACACTTAATTATCCATTCAGTGGCGTAAAATAAGTGGTTTAAAAGTTTGAACACTTAACTTGATAAACCAACCAATCACAAGGTCCCCAAAGTTAAGCTAACTAATAAGAAAACATTATTATAAAACTTAGTTTTGGGACTAGTGTTATAAATAGCCAATTGTTCCCTCTCTCTCTCTCTATTAGAAATCTTTTAAATCTAGAAAAGATTTTAAAAGCAGCAAAAAACAGCGAACAATTTTATTTTTGAATATCAAAAGGTTAATCTTTAAAGGATTTTTTTCCCTACAATTTACAGGGCGACCACTGCATACTATATATACTATTTATACTATATAGGATGAATTTAGATACTATATCATACTATATGACCAAAATTTACTATATATACTATATAATATTACCTTTATTTGACAAAAATTTACTACATATACTATATCATTTTACATTTATATAACAAAAAACGAATATTGTCAGTTTTGTGACAATGCCTCTTAAGGATCGTTTTGTCTTATTTTCACAGTAGGTTTTCTCCTATTTTTAGCACCTGCGGGGGGCTCCAGCCCTGCGGGGCAATCATTAACATTTATCTTACCTAACCTAAAATAACCTATCAAAAGATACTTTGATACAACAAAGATGCTTAAAGCTCTACAGTAAGAAAGAGATGAAGAAAATCCCTTAAAATATTTTTGTTTGTGATTATGTTTTAAATTTCAGTTATTTTTCATAGAATTAACTTAAGGAGGAGGGGGAAGTTTGACCACTTTCGCTTACTCCGTGATTATTGGGCTAGGTATTAATGTGAGACTATAGGTTATTTGGGATAAAAGTTTACTATTTGGTAGTAGTTCCCTTATATTTCATATTTAATCATTTTTGGATAGGTCTCAATGTTCAGGTGCTGCAGGCTGGAAGGTGGTTTCTGGACGGTAAAAAAATTTTTGTTTGAAGATTTAGAGATCAACTTATTAAACAAAATATGAATCTATTTGGATGTTATTAACATATTGGAAGAAAAAAATAAAATTGGTCTCCAAGTTCTGGTCTTGCAGGCCTCCAGGGGTTTTTGGGGTTCAACTTATAAAACAAAATATGTATCTTTTTGGATGTTATTAAAAATTTTGAAGAAAATATTAAAATCGACCTCCCAAGTTCAGGTCCAGCAGTCCTCCAGGTCCACTTTGAACAGGTAAAAATTTAAATTTCTTGTTTGAAGAGTATATACAACAGAATATGCATCTTTTTGCAGCACCTTAACCTGGAGGTCGATTGTTATTTTATCTGTAAATACATAAATAGTATCTTAAAAGGTGCTTATGTTGTTAAATATACCATTATCTGTACCATCAATAAGAAGTTTGATTTTTATCTGTCCTGAGTCCACCTGAGGGTCTACAGCACCTGAACCTGTGTCATTTTCTCTTCAAATATGCAAAAAAATATCCAAAAAGATGCATACTTTGTTTATAAATTAACCTCTAACTCTTCAAACAAGAAATTTTAATTTGAAAGTTGCATATTCTGTTTTTTAAGTTGACTTCTACCTCTTCTAAGAATAAATAGATTCATAACCTGTCCAGACCTGGTGGCCTGCAAGACCAGAACTTGGAGTTCGATTTTAATTTTTCTTTGGTTATGTTAATAACATCCAAAAATATGCATATTCTGTTACCTCTAACCCTTCAAATAAGAAATTTGAATTTTTTACATGTCCTGAGTGGACCTGGATGCCTGCAGGACCAGAACTTGGAGGCCGATTTAAATTTTTCATTCAGATATGATAATAGCATCCAAAAAGTTGCATATTCTGTTTTTAAGTTGACTTCTACCTCTTCTAAGAATAAATAGATTTATAACCTGTCCAGTGTGGACCTGGAGGCCTGCAAGACCAGAACTTGGTGGCCTATTTTAATTTTTTCTTCAAATATGTTAATAACATCCAAAGAGATGCATATTTTGTTTAATAAGTTGATCTCTAACTCTTCAAACAGAAATTTTAAGATTTTTTACTAGTCCAGAAAGCACTTTCCAGCTAGCCTGCAGCACCTGAACCTGGAGACCTATCCAAAAATTTATAAAATATACATTAAATACTACCCAAAAGTAAACTTTTATCCACGATGACCTATAGTCTCACATTAATACTTAGTCTAATAATCATGGAGTATGCGAAAGTGGCAAAACTCCCCCCCCCCCCCCCCCTTATATGTGAAATTGATTTAATAACAACTTTGCTTTAAGCTATTATTGATGATGTATATACTATGTATTACCTAATAATTCTAAGTCCGATACTGTATCATACTATATGAGTAAAAGAAAATATACTATATATACTATATGGAAAAAAAATATATACTATAAATATACTATATTTTTTTTGGAGTGGTCGCCCTGAATTTAGAGAGAGAAAACTTGCTCAAAAAGAATTTAAACTAAGAAATATTTGATAACATCTCTAATTTAGTTTTTAATCTATATACCCTAATAAAACATTAAGATTAACCTTTTTAGGATTTGAACCTTCTTTAGAGACAACATTTTGATGATAAAGTAAATATGCCAAACCAATACGTTACCGGAATATCAGTTGCGGGGCAAGGAGGAGTCGGCGGAATTACCACCTCACAAACAGCGGCGGCGGGGGGTGCCGGTGTGGTAACAGTTTCGGCCGGAGCCGGTGGTGGCATACCTACGGCTATGACACTCGGTGGCGGAAATATGGTTGTTGGGGGTGGTATGGGACAGATGGCGACTGAATCCCAAGTTTTAGACAAACATAGGTAAGGGCACTTTGGGTTTGTGGAGAGGGTGTCGAACCACCAATTTATTTTTTGTTCTAAAAAGTTAAAGCAAAATAAAGGGGGGGGGGGGGAAATGTGGTGACTCGTGCCACGACATACCAGCAATTTTATTTTGGGTGCTACTCCCTTAGTTTTAGAGATAATTGGGTGAAATCTTTTGGGCTGGGTCACTAATTACCCCAACTAGAGGTATCTTTCAAAAAAAAACGGCGGCGGGTCCGCCGCTCCCGCCGTTCGCCGCCATTTTCCGCCGCCGCCAAAAAAATTTTTTTATTGCATTTCTCGCCGAATTAGGCAATTTGGAATCATTTGAGACCATGTTATTTTTTTCAAAAATTTTTCCCCTTATAACCAACCCTGCGGGGGGATCAGCAAAAAAATATTTGAATAAAAAATGGCGGCGGTACCACCGCTCCCGCCGTCCACCGCCATTTTCCGCCGCCGCCGCCAAAATTTTTTTTATTGCATTTCTCGCCGAATTAGGCAATTTGGAATCATTTGAGACCATATTATTTTTTTCAAAAATTTTTCCCTGTGGGCGGCGGAAAATGGCAGTGGATGGCGGGAGCGGTGGTACCGCCGCCATTTTTTATTCAAATATTTTTTTGCTGATCTACCTCAAAAGATTTTGTTTCAATATCTGTAAAAGCACAGGAGAAGCACTGAATTTAAGATATACCTTATTAAACGAGAATTTGAAAAAAATGACTTAGTCCCCCTGCAGGGTTGGTTATAAGGGGAAAAATTTTTGAAAAAAATAACATGGTCTCAAATGATTCTAAATTGCCTAATTCGGCGAGAAATGCAATAAAAAAATTTTGGCGGCGGCGGCGGAAAATGGCGGTGGACGGCGGGAGCGGCGGTACCGCCACCATTTTTTTAATTCAAATATTTTTTACTGATCTACCTCAAAAGGTTTTGTCTCAATATCTTTAAAAGCTTAGGAGAGGCACTGAATTTAAGATATACCTTGATAAACGAGAATTTGAAAAAAATAGTCCCCCCGCAGGGTTGGTTATAAGGGGAAAAATTTTTGAAAAAAATAACATGGTCTCAAATGATTCCAAATTGCCTAATTCGGCGAGAAATGCAATAAAAAAAATTTTTTTGGCGGCGGCGGAAAATGGCGGCGAACGGCGGGAGCGGCGGACCCGCCGCCGTTTTTTTTGAAAGATACCTCTAGTTGGGGTAATTAGTGACCCAGCCCAAAAGATTTCACCCAATTATCTCTAAAACTAAGGGAGTAGCACCCAAAATAAAATTGCTGGTATGTCGTGGCACGAGTCACCACATTTCCCCCCCCCCCCTTTGAAAAATTGAAATGGGGCGATTTCATTTCTGAGGGCGGAGGTACCCTAATAAAAAAAGAGACATGAACCTTTCGGACCCATGAGAAGCGTCACTATAAAGGAGAACTATTCATATAAGTTTAGGGTTAGTGAAATCCTTCTCTACAAACAAACAGTCATACATGTATTTTGTTATTTTTATAAGATATAAAACAGCATTACTTAGACAATAGCTGATTGTTAAAACAAGAGTATCTACACTACATTTAATTAAAAACGAATGAATAAATAACAAGTAAGAATTTTTTCGTGATCTGATATTTCATTTTAGATTAAATGAGCTGGTGAAAGAAGTTGATCCCTCAGAACAACTGGACGAGGAGGTCGAAGACGTTTTACTCCAAATTGCTGACGACTTCATCGAGCAGACGGTAAGTCAGGCATGCGCATTTGCCAAGCACAGAAAGGCCAACACAATTGACGTGCGTGATGTTCAGCTGGTGCTGGAGCGCAGTTGGAATATGTGGATACCTGGATTTGGCCAGCAGGAGCTTAGACCTTACAAGCGGTCAGCCCAGACAGACTCACATAAACAACGTCTGGCCGTCATTAAAAAGGCATTGAAAAAATATTGATACGTGTTACACAAGTGGATTTAATTCACGTTAACTTTATAGTGTTTATTATTTATATTTTCTAATGGAATTTATACTTTCCTATATGAAAAATATCTCTTACTACTGTATTACATTACTATTATAAAATGAGAACGAATAAAGTACCTTATTCATTACACAACATGATTATTTAATATTAATAAGCAATAGAGAATGTTACAAAATTAATATAATTGAAACATTTTAAAATGTTTTTTTTTATTTATGAGAAAATTGAAGTAAAAAGTGCCACTCCTTTAAAAAAAAAAGTTTGCACACAATGTATTGCATTATATTTTAAACTATTAGTCCATGCACTTGTAATAAATATAATTATTAATTATTAGTGTTGATCCAATGGTAACTCATTTCAGACTCATAAATGAGTACGAGAACTCCTTGTGAAGAAATAGAAGAGTGATAATCAGCTGATTTCAAGCATACAACAGCTGTTATTTTATATACTTGTGTAGAGCAGCTTATGTGATAATAATGTCTATGTCAACCTATTTGCCTGGTACAGCCTCCTTGTTAGAAGAGCTTGATAAAAAGTTGATGGTTCTACTTAGAGATGGCAGGTGAAATTTAAAATCAAAAAGCACCAGTAGTGCTCAGAGTTTGATTGATTAGGCTGGATTAAAACCGGTTCTATGTCTTAACTGTAAATTGTACAATGTTCTCCGATTTTTATCATTGAATTCTAATTGATTTCATTTTTAAATCATACCTATGAATTAAAGAATAATATATACCTAATTCAGATTTGAATTTTAGGACATTGATAGGAACTCTGAGATCTGTAGATCAATTTGCCAATCTTGTTTTGCAACATTGCATAGAAAGGTAAACAAATATTTAATATACCTATTATTATTAGAGTTACTGTGAAAATTAACAGAAATGATTTTTTACTATTAGCAATGCATTTTGTAAAATAACACAGGTTAAATAGGTTCTGTATTTTTAACATACAGAACAAAATTGCAAAATAATAACAATATACTTAAAGAGGATTGTTTTGATTGCATAGGAGAATTACGTCCTATAGTTCCAAATCTGTTAGAAATTTAACGGCCAACTATTGTGAGTTGACCTAGGCTTACTAAGAGAAAGAGAGAAAAAGTTCGCACGGTAACAGTTTTTGGATTGTCAAATTTAGTTTAACACACATTCACTGAACTACTGTCACTTTAAAATCGCCGTCGTTAGGTTATCCCACATGATTTTCTTTGTAGAGTTAGTTTAATAAAATCGGACAACCCTAGCGTTAGAGACATACAGACTTAAACACTTATAGAGTAACTTGGCACTAAAAAAGAATCATTATATGTCTAATTAAATTACTATGCTAATCATTATATTATTTCTTCATAGAATACATGTTGGAGATGTGTATGGGGATATACCTAGAGGAGTGTTTGTTGTCAGGGGAGAGAATGTCGTCCTTCTGGGGGAAATTGAAGAAAAAGAAGAGGTATAAAAATACAAACACACATTCTTATTTTTATGCCTATTTGAAAAAAGGCATATAGTTTTTACTTCTTCCACCAATTAAAAATAAATCTCAATGCTTTCTCCGTCATTTGTAAGGGCCTAATTAATCTAGGCATCAGTTTTCATGAAATGAAAACTACTTATGTTATTAAAAATCAAATACAAATGGTTTTAATATAAAGGAGGGGTGATTATTGCAGTGATTCAATTATCAAGAGGATTTTGAAACTGTCTCGAAAGTTCAAAATTTATATCAATTTAGGTTGGTATCAATATTTACCCGAAAGAAATTAATATCTTGTGTTTTTAGGTAAAAAATAAACTAAAGAAAGTAAATGTTGAAGAAATTCTGGAGAAGCAGGCGGTTCAACAGGCGGAAAAGGAAGAGGCTGAAAAACTAAGGTAAACAAAAATGTTACTCGTTGAAATGACAAAAGGCTGTTGGTGATATAATTTTTTAAATTTGATTTAAAGTATTATCCAGTAGCCCGCGACTGTACCGTAATACGTGGCACATCCGCAGGTTCGAATCCCGACCCAAACTGTGTCGTAACTAAGGACGTTATAAGCTGTACCTACTGCTGATATGTCGGATGAACGATATTAATGGTTAGAGGAGGGGGGGAATTGTTTAGCCCAAAACATGCAATTCTAAACATGCTCATCAAAATGTCGTGTAATCAAACTAATGGTTGTTGGCAATATTTCGGATGTTACTGCCTTAAGACCTACTATAAAGGTCAGGCCCTAAGTTGTTATCAATCGTCTGCAAAAGTATTAATCAGATTAATAAAGTCATAATACTATTATTATTTTCAGAGCTAAGGCCTTCCGGGAGCGAGGTTTGACCTACACAACAGAAACTAATTATGAAGACACGTATTGAGAGCTGAAAAAATTTGCTAATTTTTGCAGCTTACTTTTTTAGATAATGTTACCAAACTTTTTTTTACACACATAGTCATTTTTATGCCATGGATTGGAAATTATTTATTCATTGAAATGCAATCGAAATTCATCATTTCATGTGAAATGAAATTTTTTATAAATATTAAATCAATAACAAAATGGATAATTTATATCTTAGATGTTATACTACATTACTAAAATTGTGATAATTTTTATTGTTGATGTGAGTCTCGATTATTGTGTAGTCTCAATTTCTCTATATTTCTTCCTTCCTCCATTTTAAATAATTTTACTCCCAGTGATTTATTATTTTACTACAATTTTCCAAAGTTTATATTTACAATTTATTTTTGAAAATGAGTATTTTTTATACCTCTCTCTCTGCAAATACTGCATATTATGTTGCATAAATATGCAAGTATATGGCTGTGCGCACTTTTATTATTTGCAAAACAATTAATTATTAATTATTATTGTTATTAATAAATATTTAAGATATCCTAAATTTTCAGATACTTTATTTTTTGACAATCAACCACCTTGTGTAAAAGATGACGTCATCCTTTCTGGAGAGTTTGCCGTGTACAGCCTGTCATGATGTTGACCTTGGAGCCAACAGAAACAAGATTGCATCCATCACATCTGGCTTTCTTTTCTTTTCAGGTATTTTCATTTGGAATCTTGTTACCGTGCAAGTTATGAATAAGCGCCGCTATACTCATTGGTCATTTTGACAGAGATTAAAGTGGAACAAAATATTTGTATACGATATAATCGAAAACTTCTCTGATATCAGCAATAAATATGATAATTGCGTTACTAAAATAATATCTACAAGGAATGTTTTGATGACTATAATATATCGATGTAAACACTATCCTATTATATAAAGTACTAAGCCGTTTTTTGTCTGTAGTGTAGGATCTCGCTAACCACTGAACCGATATGATTCTCCTTTAGAGGGAAGTTTTGTATAGGCCCTGAGATGCTTTTAGGCTATTTTTTTTATTTTTATAACTAAGTCTTTGTATGGTTTAAGCTATTTTTCTGCCCTTACATATGATTTCGAATTTAGAGCTCCTAGATTCTAGGGGAGCAGCCGCTAGTTGAATTCAAATAACGGTAGAATGAAACTGTTTAACACATTTGTTTGTAGTCTATACATGTGATTAAGAGCTGCAACACAAATACTCCCATACCAACAATATACTCCAGCTATTTTTTTTCTTGATTTAAATGTGCTTTGATAAGAGGTGACTATATTGCTTACATGTCTAAAGTCTCCCTAATCCGCATTACATACCTATTAACACATTTTATTTTGGACAACTGTAAGCAATTTCCTTTACTTTGTAACTAACAAGCGGTTGCCCCATACAAATCAAGAGGTTCTGTATTCAAAGGGTAGGGAGAGACAGAAAAAAGCCTAAAACCATCCGTAACTTATATGAAGCTTCCCTTGAATGGAGATCTCAATCAGTTCAGTAGTTATCGTAATCGTAAATTCCATACTTTATTCTGAATTTATTTTTAGGTTGGTGGTTTGCTATTGATGCGTGCACCTCTGATTACATGAACACCAGGGACAAGTTTCAGATCTGCGGCGTGTTCAGCGCTCTCTCCATGATGATGGTCAACTCTGTCAGCAATGATCAGATCCGTGGGGAGGCGAGCACGGGTGGGCTCTGTGACGGCGGTGTCGCTGCAAAGTTTTGGTTCTTTTTTGGCTGTCTCATGGGATTTGGGTAAGTCACATGACTTTCTATTAAAAAAGTATATACTTCCAATTTTTTTTTCATATCCGTAAAAAAGTAACGGTTTCTTTCTGTATTGTATTATGATTATTCACATTTACTGGGGGAAAAAATGCAGAAGGCCAAACAGGTTTTCTTTAGATTCAAAAGTTAAGTTTACACTTACCAAGACAAAATCAGTTGATCAAATGGTAATATTTCATTATATTTTCATATTTTCAAAAAATATCGTATTGATTTTACCTTTTGACCTTACTAACTAGAACATTCCTTTCCAGAGCCCTGTTGGGATCAGCCTGGATCCTGTTCCATGAGTATGTATTTGTATCCGAGGAAGCCCAGTTCCAGCCCACCTCTACCTACCCAGGAGTAGCATACTTCATGCAGAATCTCTGCATATTTGCTTCCTCTGTCATATACAAGTTTGGCAGAACAGAGGACCTCTGGGGATATTAAAATCTCATCTTAGGATAAATATAAATTTTTGTGTCTTTTTTTGACTGATTTTCATTGGGCTAAACAGTATAATATTAACCCACCTAAAAATTCTTTATTTTACACATAGGCCCTATTATTTGGGTTTTTCTTATTTGCAACATTTTTATAGTTTAATATATAGAAACTTTTTTTGACAGAAGCCCATTAAGTATGTTTGTGATATTTTTAAATATATTAAACAGTGTAATTCTATATAATTAATAAGAAAATAAAAAATTAATTTTGATTGTTTTCTTTTCTACAGTAAGCAAAGTATTTTAGATAAAAATACTATAACATAAAATAAAAAAATTCTCAGTTTTGCACATTATTAAAGAAAAAAAATAGGTTTGATTATTAACCATTTTTTTAGATTTATAATTAGTAAAATAAATGTAGGCTTACAATCGAAGTTATCGAAATTATTATAATAATATTATTTATATAATAAACATAAGTCCTGTAACTATTTGTAAATGCTACATATTAAAATTAACTTATTTACATTGTACCTTGTAGTTAAAGTGAAATAAAATTTTATAATTGAAGATGTTAATTATTTTATATGTATTTTTTAGAAGTACTTTATTTTAAGTTTCTTTCAGATAACCTGTATAAAATGTTAAAATGGACAATCTTTATAAAATGAGTATAATTTTTTGAAGGTGAAAGAAAATAGGTAAGGAAGCAAAGACTCTAAAATCAATCACACAAAAAAGTTTCGTTGTCAAAAATATTTAAAAATCAACGTGTTGGAATTGGGCGTACGGATATTCTGGTAACGATAAAAGAGTTGCTACGCTTTCTAAATCTACTACAGGAATTAATGCCAAGTTTGAAATCGATGGGACAATTCTAACGTGCTTAAATTCGCTTGTTGGTTTTACCTTATTAGAAGCGAAGCTACTCTATAATTCAAAATGTCCGTCTGTCTGAGACAAAGTGGGGGAAACGTGTTTTTCTCGGCTACTATTAAGGATAGACAGCTGAAATTTTCAGTAAAGATTCCTATGACATATGCGCATCTAATCTATATATTCGTTAGTCCACCTGTTTGTTATTTGGGGTGCTAGATCGATTCCTAGATTTTTTGTTTTCTTGATTTTCTCAACTCCTTTTAAGACAGACGACTGAAATTTTCAGGGATTAAGTAAATTTGCATCCTACATATTTTTACTAAGTTTCATTAAGATTTGTATATTAATTGAGATGCTAGATCGATTCCTAGTTTTTCAAGTTTTCATCATTATCTCAACTCCTGTTCAAGATAAACAGCTGGATTTTTTAGGGATTAATTAAGTCAACATTCTACACATTTCTATAGAGTTTTTTTAAGATATGATAATTAGTTGGGATGCTAGATCGATTCCTAGTTTTTCAAGTTTTCATGCTTTTTTCGACCAATATGTTCAAGATAAACAGCTGGAATTTTTAGGGATTAATTAAGTCAACATTATACACATTTTCACCAAGTTTAATAAAGACTTGCTATTGGTTAGGGTGCTAGATCGATTCCTAGATTTTACGTTTTTCTTCTTAGCTTAATGCTTCAAAAGCATTAAAAGGTTTCGTGATTTATTTCATTTAACATACTCAAAAGATTATTTTTTTTCTGATGTCTATCAATAAATTTCGAGCTTCGCTACTTATGGATGTTGTCATCCTTGTTTCTGTATCAATGATTTAGGTAATGGATGTAGAGATCTTGGAGTTTAATGTGCCAGGGGGCACCAACACCCTCCTTGTCCTCAAGGACGTGGAGACACAACTGCACAAGGACGAGTTGTACACCATTCTATATGAGAAATTTAGTCAGTTTGGTCTTCTGTTCCAGGTAATGAAAATTAATTTGTACTACTGGCTATGCCGTTAGCGTCTAGGGCCCAGGGGCTTTGTTAAATAGCTTAAAACCATTCATTCAAAGACTTAAATCTGACTACAAAATAGACCAAAACCATCTCCTTTGTGAAGATCACCTAAAATAGTGAACCCAATCAATAGTTAATTAGATCTTAAGCTTCAGACAAAACACCCCTACTACTTTATATAATAGGATTCAAAGAACATTCACATGTAAACAACAAGTTTTTACCTTTAAATAATGATAAAATCTAAATATTTAAATGTAATAACTCCTTTTCAAATGTTTATAATTACGATATTGGTTTATTTCCCTTTTTGGTGTTGGGAGAAAGTAAAAAACGATCTAGTTAAGTTAAAATTATTGAAATAAACCATTTGGCAATGTTAATTTTCCTGTGTGCTGGGAAACTTTCTACTGCAATAAGTAGAGCTTATAGTTTTTGTAGCGAAGCGACTCTATAATTCACTATGCCTGTCCTTCCGTCCCTCAGTATCTGATAGATAAGAGGGAAAAATTTCGCGCATTTTTGTGTATTGAAGACACAAAATATAGAGCCTATATCATAAAAGCAAGTCCCATTAAAAAAAAAATATAAAAAATATAATATAATGATTAAGAAAACGAAACCACCCTGTAAATGTACTAGTAGAGAAATATGAATTAAACATTCAAGAAAAAGTTGCCCCATGAGAATAATGTTTAATAAGATGCATATGTAATAATGTAAAGTTGTGCAAATGTTGTAAGATATGATTATGCACCAACACATGAACCTTTATATTTACATGCGTTAATCAACATTTTCTATTTTTATACGTTAATTTTTTAAAACATACCTACACAGTTTCAATCAACCATTTACAACAAGCCGGTTGATCTCTTGTTTAATGTATCTTGATACTTTTAAAGAAATACTATTGGCTGTGCCCTTAACATCTACGTGCTCTGTATTTGAAGGGCTAGAAAAAGACAAATAATAGCCTAAATCCAACCAAAGACTAAAATCTGAAAATAGAATAAAACCATCCCGGGAAGATTCCTTTAAATAGAGAACTTATTCGGTACAGTAGTAGTAGAAATCTTAATCTACAAACAAGAAAAAAAAAACAAATTAAAAAAAACAGATTTTTGCTTTTCTTTTTTTCTTAGATGACGCAAGAAGTGTATTTTTACGGTAAAGATTTTTTTGGGTGTATAATAGATGTTCTATCACATTTAGTTTGAGTTAAGGTCACTGCATAGATGCATACAAAGCTGTGCAATCAAATCCGTAAAAATATTTTACCTGTAATTTTTTGATTCCACAAAGTTTTACATGAGCATGATAACATAATAGCATAAAAATTAACTTTTGGTCATCCCTAGCGTGGTAGGGGGCTGTCAACACCTTCTTTAGGGTCTGTCTTTGATTATTTTCAGACCTAATGGTTTCACACACCCCCTGGTGGAATGATGTGCACGCCACTGTTTATATGTTAAAAATTTCAAAAGCTGACATTTTTAGTTTTGAAATGAATAAGATTAGTTCTATTCTTGAACCACGCACTGCCTTGTCTACTTCCTCCCTTTCCCATTTCAACTCACACCCATGTGAAATCTCTAAAAGCACCTGTTCTTTTTAAATGTCTAGAACAAGTGTTTTAGCGAAAGTGATGGGTGACCCCCTCCTACTGCACCAATAATACTGAAATCCCTCCAACATTTTCAATCAAACTCACTGACCCTTGTGTTGTGCTGGATCTGGGCTCATTTTACTTTCCTTGATGGCAGGGATCTGAAGGGATAAGACAATGGACGATAAATTGAGGTGCATCCCCAATAATGATACACACAATTACCCCTTATGTAGGTTACAATAGGGGTTAAAAGGTTGTTAAGCCAACGAATAAGAAAACGTCATTCTAAAACTTTAGGGAATGGTGTATTAAACAGCCAAATTCCCCCTTAACTCCCTGACTTTATGGTCAATAATCTGATTTTAAGTAGCTTAGGTAGCTACTCTATTATTCAATTTGTCGATCCGTCCGCCAGTCAGTCATTCTGTCATACAGTCAGTTCGTCAGGCAGTCAGTCCGTAACGCTATGAGGGAAATGTGATTTTCTCAGCTGCTAATTAAGAGAGGCAGCTGGATTTTTTGGTGAAGATTCCCTATACGAATGAGCATACAGTATATAGATGTTACTTTGTCCGTCGGTCTGTCAGCAATACCTAAAAGTTTAAATATTAAAAAATATAAATACATGATAAAGGTTTTGTGATTTTTTTCTGGAATTTATATATTTACATTCTTTATTTTAACAAATGTTCTTGTCATCCTTGTTCTAAATAAAACCAATTCTGAAACATAAAGAAAACCATGTATTATAGATATTGTCCACAGAAACAGAAATAAAACTCTAGACGTCATCCTTAGATTTCTAATAAAGAAAAGAAAATATATTAAAATGAAGAGTAGGTTTTCTTTCTCTAATTTTGTTTTATCCCAAGTATTTAAGGTAGATTTATGTTCTGCCTTTGCCAGTGCATACACACACACACAAAGATATACACACGGAATATAATCCAGAAGTAAATAGCTCACAGACATGAAGTATAAAATGTACATATTTTAAGTCACACACAAAATCAATATTTTGACCCTATAAAAAATATTAAAAACGATTAGCAACTGACAAACATTTCTTATTTTACACTCCTTAATTTTTTTTATTGAAAAAAAGTTTACCTAGTTTAGTTATATATTTAAAAAAATATCAAATGATTACTCAAATTTATTTTTACGCAACAGAAAATAGTGGTTATGCCCCTAGAGGTCTCTATGGGTACTTGCAGCAGGATGGGGGGGATATGTCAAACCCTCCACTTTGATTTTTAGTTTTAAAATAAAAAAGTAAAAGAATTTTTGAGGGAGGGGCAATTTCCTTGGAAACTCAAAATAGTTAAAAAAGCCTTCCCTGGACCTAAAAGAAGCTTAACTGTAAAGGGGAACCAAATTGGTCTAGCAGTTAGCGAGATTTTAAGCTACACACAGATAGACAGAAAGACATCCTTTTACTTCTATAAATGGATTATCCAAAAAAATCTCACATAGATTCAAATATATAATTTTTAGGTTAGTCTACACCAGCTTGACTCTGTAGCTGGGAGTGGAATCACCAATTATATTATCTATATCAGATATTATTCTGGTAGATCTTGTAGTCAGGAAATTATTCTTAAAATATTCAATTTCATGAACTAATAAATAAATGCAAAGAAAAAAGGTGAAAAAATGTTCGTATTGGTGCTTAAAATACTTTGTGTTAAATAGTCAATACTTTCAATTTTAAAAAAGTCATTTAATGGCATTTTTCTCAGTCCAAAGATAAAGCCTAGGTGTTAGGTTTACGCAAATGTGTCAAACCCCCCCCCCCCCCCCTTGTTGCTGTAAAATTATTGATTTTTACACGTCCTTTTACCTCGCAATATATCCCAAACCAGTTAACAATAGGTGGTTATATTCTTCCATTTTTTAACCCTTTCCTATAAATAGCATATTTTTTAGGACGTGGTTTACTAAGCCATCAGAGGGAATACAGATTTTAACTATTAAAACTTGTATATGAGTAAGTCATATTAACTAAATTTAAATTACCTGACTTTGAATAATTTAAGAATGGTGGCAGGCACGATCAGCTGTCCAGCGGCAGAAGCTGGGCCTGCACAAGATGTGTGGGGGATATGTACGGCTTGGACAGCCAAGAACTCGTGATGGAGTAGTTCCGCTACTAAGGATAATAATTATTTACTTTAAAATATAAATATCGTCTAGTAGTAGGGCAGCAATAACTATTTCAAAACAAAATATTAATCTTACAGTAAACACACAACATATCCCCCCCCCCCCCCAATCCAATGGATTCGTTTCTATCTAGATTTTTGTTCACTACTAGTTGCTTCGCGCGTAGCCTCTAGGGGATGGCGAAAGAAGCCAGGAAAATAGCCCATAGGGTGACCACTCCAAGTTATTTTGAAAAGTAAAAACAATTCAGACAAGGAATTTCCGGGATATTTAGCTTCAGACAAAAAAATATTTCTTCTTTATACAACAAAAGTTAGGATGATCAATTTTATTATACATATATGGAGAAACTCCCGCACCCCTCTTTAATAAATCCAAAAATAATGATTGTATGAAAGCAGGTTTAGATGCGAGGAGCTGGCAAATTATTATCTTGGATTCAAGTAAGTTTACTCTTATCATAAAAATAAATTTGATATTACTTGGATATTACACCAGGGTAAAATACAAATAAGATCTATTTCGGCAAGATTAGAATAATTTTCATTATATTGTTATTTAGATTTTACCAAAACATTTGACTAATTAATTGATATCGTTCCATCTTTATTTTTAAAACGTGTTAGAGACATTTTTTACTTCTTTCCATATTCCATATTGTAAATTGTATATTGATCATGAGAACTATCTTTTCCACTAATAACAACATATGTTTTTTTAAGTGGGTGGAGCAGCAAGCTATTATACCACAGACAGGAGGATTCAGATCCTCTCACTATCAAATATGTGACAGGTATACTTGATATTATAGAGTAGTAAGATATTATATCACAGACAGGAGGATTTAGATCCTCTCACTATCAAGTATGTGACAGGTATACTTGATATTATAGAGTAGTAAGATATTATATCACAGACAGGAGGATTCAGATCCTCTCACTATCAAATATGTGACAGGTATACTTGATATTATAGAGTAGTAAGATATTATACCACAGAGAGGAGGATTCAGATACTCTCACTATCAAATATGTGACAGGTATACTTGATATTATAGAGTAGTAAGTTATTATATCACAGACAGAAGGGTTCAGATCCTCTCACTATCAAATATGTGATAGGTATACCTGATTTTATAGAGTAGTAAGATATTATATCACATACAGGAGGATTTAGATCCTCTGACTATCAAATATGTGACAGGTATACTTGAGATTATAGAGTAGTATGATATTATATCACAGAGAGGAGGATTCAGATACTCTCACTATCAAATATGTGACAGGTATACTTGAAATTATAGAGTAGTAAGATATTATATCACAGAGAGGAGGATTCAGATCCTCTGACTATCAAATATGTGACAGGTATACTTGATATTATAGAGTAGTATGATATTATATCACAGAGAGGAGGATTTAGATCCTCTCACTATCACATATGTGACAGGTATACTTGATATTATAGAGTAGTAAGATATTATAAAACAGACAGGAGGATTCAGATCCTCTGACTATCAAATATGTGACAGGTATACTTGATATTATAGAGTAGTAAGATATTATATCACAGAGAGGAGGATTCAGATCCTCTGTCTATCAAATATGTGACAGGTATACCTGATATTATAGAGTAGTATGATATTATATCACAGAGAGGAGGATTTAAATCCTCTCACTATCAAATATGTGACAGGTATACTTGATATTATAGACTAGTAAGATATTATATCACAGACAGGAGGATTCAGATCCTCTCACTATCAAATTAAGACAGGTATATTCGGATGTCTGTCTGTCTAAAGCCTAGGCTTTTGGATATATTGAAAATATGTCACATTTTTTTTAATATCCTAAACAAAAATATAAATTAAAAATATAAAACGTACAAAAATGACTTATTGGAAAAAAATGTTGGCAACCTGTATTGTCAACTTTTATATGGACAGTGGGATATAGCTAATAGCTGAATGACTGCAAATCTTTATATTTGAGTTTGTGTGTGTGCATTCCAATTCATTTGTGTGTGTCTGTGTGTTAGTGTATCCATATTTATGTGTGTGAGTTTGTGTGTGTGTGACTGTGGGTGTGTGTGTGTGCTAGTATTTGCTTTAGAAAGGATATCGATGTTCCACTTCCAAGTTTGCAAAGTTTCCTGAGTTTTGCAAGTGATGGCTTTGCACATTTCTGCCAGCCGCAATTTCTCAACTTGTAATTTTAAAGTGCTTAACTTTTTCCTCCTTCTGCAGTTTTAGCGTGCTCAATTCTGGTGTAAAGAAGATGCTTAAATTTAGTTGAAAGCCTAGCTGTTCTAATAATGCTTTGTACGTCATCAGGCAATTATTAGGTCTATGAGTATGCATTCTCTTTTTGGCAGGGATGGTTATCCGAGCCTTTTTTACATAGACAGAAGATGAAAATCTAGATGAAAAATTTACTACTATTCCGTAAAAAAATACGTATGTCGGGTATTTGCATATTTAACTCGGAACGGATTGCCATCCCTAAATTTTTGGCATAAAAGAACTGTTTAATAGTTATGAAACTTGGCGTAATGGTTTTTATGGTGATTTGCCACAGTTAATGAGGGAAAGCTACTTTATTATTTAACTCTTAAGGGGCACAATTGTCAATTTCCTCATTTTTTTTAAAGAGAAGTGCTAGTTATTTTTTTATTATAATATTTGGATCATTGGATACTTTCAGTTTAAATATTTTACAATGATTAACCTTATTAGTTTCCATCTTTTATGAAACGATTGTTTTCTAAAATATCCTAATTGTGGTCAAAAAGCCGTTACGTTTAACATTGATCTGTTTATTTTTTACTTTCGCTACAATGGATATTGTAATACTTTTGAAGACTGCAAGAGTTGCTTTCTTTTTAAATAGAATAGTTAAAAATAACAAAATTATAATATTAAGATAAATAAAGTGATTCCTTATTAACATTTGCCCCTATAGGCCTCTAAAAATAAAAAAAATGAGCTATCTATAGAAATTCAATTATTCATCTATCGCGGCGATTTAAAATATTATCGCATAGAAACTTGCCCTGACTGTAAAACTGTACTTACTCTGCTATTCTTGATTTTTGTGCTGCGCTTGGACAAAATTATCTGTGTTAACATTTATGTTGTACTATTTTTGTGGAAAAAAGAGAATATTTTTAATTTTATTCCCATTTTCCTTACTTGGTATATGTATAAGAACCTGGATATTTCACGGATTATTGATCCTATATTTTATGGGGTTTAATAATGATACTTTAAGAGAAATTGGTGAATTTTCAGCGATAAAAATTAGAAATAAATTCTTAATAAATTATTGATATTCTTACCTTTCAAAAAGAAAGGCAATAAATATACATATAAAAACATAAACTCCTAGCATACCAAAACAGTGCTTTTCTGAAAAATCTAGTAAATTAGTACAACAATTTCAGGCATATAAAAAAAACTCAGACACACGTACATCCTACTGCTTTATAAGTATTAGTATTATTTTGTGTCACCTCTCTAGTAGAGCAGAAAGTTATGAAGATAACTTTTGGATTAGATTAATGTAAATTGAAAGGGATTAAAAGTGTATAAATCTGTATTGATAAAACTGGAAAAATTTATGGCTGCTATAGATACCCTAAATTGGGAAGATTAAACATTCTTTTTAAAAAGCGTAGCTAATACTTAATTAGGGTACCGGTCGGTCAGTCTTTCCGTCCGTGACGGTTAGCTCTTTTCGTTAATTTAGACATGTTTGAATTGTCCTATCGATTTCAAACTTTGCATGATGTTTCCTGTAACAGTTTGGTACGGTTGAGATAGAGTAGCAACTCTATGATGTTTACCAGAAAGTCCGTACGTTCGTTTAAAACATGTGCTTTCTTACAACAATTTTATGTGATTTACCTATCCTATTCATTTTTGGAATACTGATTCCTATTACAACAAGGTACAAATGCATTTTTAAATTTAAGTCCAAAAAATGTAAGTTTGTCTAAAACAGTATCCTGTATTTACGTAGTTTTGGAACAAATTTACTTACAATTTTGTTTACACGCATACATTTATGCTCTGCTTAATTAGTTCTGACACTCTACAATTGTTATTGTTCGTTTGTCCTACGGTTTCAGAGCTTTACTTTTATGGATGTTACCAGCCTTGTTATCTTGAGAAATATTTAAATCTTCTATGAATTTATTCTGATTAAAAAAGGTTGGCGTATTTCTGCCCTAACCGCTTTATTCTTCTTTTTGGGAAGGTTTCCTATTTATCCAGGTTAATCAATTTTGTCTTGTTTGGGTAGGTTAAGTAAGATTACCAGCCACCCCCCCCCCCACACACACACAAACTTTAATTTGAGGTGAATTTATCCTTGAACCTAAGTTCGTTCATTCCAGTTATTCATACTTTATTGAAAGCGAAAATATTCTATATTTAAGGTTTTTTTCAACGCCGTATTGTCCGCCTGTAACGAATATTTTTGATCACCAATTTAGGGATGTGAGAATCATCGAGTTAAAATCAATATCAAACTTAAAGACGTTATATTGTTATAAACATGAACATTTCGAAAACGAATAATTTTAGACTATATTTTTCAGTTGTTCTGTTAGAGTTTAGAAAACAAGAATTGAGTTGTGAAGGAGCGGGCCTCATCCAGGAGACTATTGATCTAGGTAAATAGTAGCGCAGCTGTTCCATAACTAGTATATGTCATTGTCCGTGGTGGCAAATTAACTTCGCTTGTATAACATACTGGATTAATCATATTTTTCTTTATTAATTAATAGTTAGGTTGAAGGAGATCTAAACAATAGCCTAAAACCACCCTGACACACATATTTAACTTCCCTGAACATCACAAACAATTCAGATAAGTTTTACTAAGATCTTAAGATTCAGGCAAAAAAATTACTACTATATTATTATAGAAATAATAGAATTCTGATAATTATCAAATAAATCTTTTGGCGTTATCCTCTTAGAATTATTTTTTGTATTTTGAAAATTTTAGTCCCCCCCCCCCCCCCCCCCCCCAACAACAACAACGACGAACAACTATTTTAGGTTAAGTTAGGTTTAAGGCTAAGGAGCCGAGTGCTGCGGCTAGGCAGGCTAGGGGGCCGAGCGCTGCGGCTAGGCAGGCTAGGGAGCCGAGCGCTGCGGCCAGAGTTCATAGTTCGCTGTCGGGGGGGAGGGGGTACTCAAATTTTCAAAATTGAAAAAAAAATTTCTAAGAGGATAATACCAATCTTTTAATACCTACTCACTTTTATAATTTTAAAACATTTACATTTCATAAAAGGCGAATATACTAATAGAAAAATTAAATTGTAAATTGAAATCTAAATGTGTCCATTACTGACTCAAGTTAATTCTTCATTGTAGACAAACATTACTTTGATATTTATCTTTAAACTAGAATGAATTGTTCTTAATTCTCTTTGGCCACAAACCTAGCTTTTATCTTTACATAACCCAGGGCAAATGGAATATATCCCGGTACATATATTTAACTTCACATTGCAGTAGACTGGCACAAAATTTAAAAATAAGATTTGTATTTTAAAGTAAATTAAGAATGCAATTTTTTGATTATTAATTAAATTAATTTTTGTGACAGGCTACTGTGTTGCATATTAGTCTATTTAGACTTAGTATTTGACCCAGGCTACTGTGTATATTAGTAGTAGTACATACATACAGCATGACCCTCGAAAAAGTATTTTTAAGCATCTACAGCCCTAATTTCTCAATGAATTATTAAAAAATGCATATGTCCTTGTTCTCTATAGTATTCCACGTAAGTAGATATAAAAATATTTTTTTTACCTCCATTAACACCGGAGATTTTTAGTGCTAAAGTTTTGAAAAAGTGACTGAGGAAAAAGTAACTTTTAACATGAAACGACTTTTTTAGCAAAATTAAGCTAGAAATCCTTTTATTTTTGTTACTAGCAGAAACTTTATACAAAAATGAAATAAAAAATTTAGTTTTTGAGTAAAAAGCATTTTTTTCCACATACTTTTTGAGTCTTTTTAGTTTAATGATATTTTGAAAAACTTACTTATTAGGCAAAATTGTTTAAGATTAAAAAACCAAATAAATCTCTATGAATATAGCAGGAAAATTGTTTTTGTTTCACAATCCTAACTTTAATAACAAAAAAGTTATAAAGAAAATAAAAATAAACATAATGATTTTTTAGTCTAAAAAGCTTAATTTACCCCTATTAAATAATTGAGATGTCAGAAAAGTAGGCAGAGCAACTGTCATAATTAATCCTTTTCTATAAATAAGGGATAATAAATAACCTAAAATTTGCAAATAATCAATTCATTCAGTAGTATTTTTTGCCATTAAAAATTTATATTTTTTGGTGGAATAAAAAAGAAATATTTAGTTAACTTGTTTTTCTTTGTGTCTCATTATTCAGTTGCCAGAAAAACATAATATAACCATCCAAAAAATAAGAGAAACAAAAAAAAATTCTTTTTCTCAGTCACTTTTTCAAAACTTTAGCTCTAAAAATCTCCAGTGTTAATGGAGGTAAAAAAAATATTTTTATATCTACTTACGTGGAATACTATGGAAAACAAGGACATATGCATTTTTTAATAATTCATTGAGAAATAAGGGCTGCAGATGCTTAAAAATACTTTTTCGAGGGTCATGCTGTAGATATACTCTAGTAGACTAGATATTTCTGCCAGGCTACTGTGTATATTATTGCATAGATATACGTGAGACTAAATATTTGTGCCAGGCTACTTTGTATATCTATGTACAGATATACTTAAGACTAAATATTTATGCCAGGCTACTGTGTATATTAGTGTATAGATGTACTTGAGATTAAATATTTGTGCCAGGCTACTGTGTATATTAGTGTATATATATACTTGAGGCTAAATATTTGTGCCAGGATACTGTGTATATAAGTGTATAGATATAATTGAGGCTAATATTTGTGCCAGGCTACTGTATATATTATTGTATAGATATACTTGAGACTAAATATTTGTGCCAGGCTACTGTGAATATTAGTGTATAGATATACTTGAGACTAAATATTTGTGCCAGGCTACTGTGTATATTAGTGTATAGATATACTTGAGACTAAATATTTGTGCCAGGCTACTGTGTATATTAGTGTATAGATATACTTGAGACTAAATATTTGTGCCAGGCTACTGTGTATATTAGTGTATAGATATACTTGAGACTAAATATTTGTGCCAGGCTACTGTGTATATTAGTGTATAGATATACTTGAGGCTAAGTCTTTGTCTGGAATTCAGAGAATAATTGTTTTCATGTTAGCGGAAGGAACTCACATCCTCATTTTAAATTCATTACAAATTATTTCAAGCTTTAAATGAACTTTTTATTAAATAAATTCATAAAGAATAAGAATACAATAAAAACAATCAATTTTGATAGGATTATTATTATTTACAAATTGTTGTTGATCAGGGATGGAGAGGAAATTAAACTTTAAATTATGGGGGTTTATAAAGTTTTCTACTAATGATCTCTCATTCGGTGGCTAAAAATACTTGGTTGAATCAAACTAGTTTTTAAAAAGTTTTTCCATAAATAATTTCAATCTATAAGAGGTTTCATTTTGTTTATCATAACTAAGGGTGCACATTAATCTATCGTTCAGTGTCTTATCCCTTAAACTCCCTGTTATTGATGGAAATGTATTATAAAAATTGTACAATTATTTTTAAAAACTGTTCTGTAGACAATTCATAAATTGATGACAATGTGTTGAATAAAATTAGCATATTCTTGTACAACAGTTATCCACTCATATTATTACTTCACAATAGGAATAAGAAACAGAAATAGTATTGTATTTTGTCATCCTATTACATTAAGCTGTAAGGTTTTTCCGCCTAAAGCTTAAAATTTCAATAACCCGGCCCTGAACTGATTGAGATAGATTGTTTTTGGCCGTCCTAATTTATAGATTTGAGTCTGCGGATGGTTTTAAGCTATTTTTTGGCTCCTCTCTGCCCTAATAATAAATAAATGGTTGTATTTCCTGTACAAATTTCACAATAAAGTTTAAAATACATTACCACAGACAAAGAATCCATATAGGGCGATACCTCTTAAAACTGATTTGGGGATGCCATGTTATTTATATTCCCGAGGTGAAAATCTTTTGGGGTTACTTTTTTTTACTTTTTACTGGATAATTTAAAACCTCTAGGTATTTTCTTTCTGTTATCAAACAAGATTTAACATATTTATTTTTTAGAACAGGAACTACTTTACCAAAGAGTGAATGTTGCAAAGAGAAGCATTGGTGAAGCATTTTTAGCTGCTTGGGGAAAGGTAACTTATTTACTTTACAGTAAAAAAACAAGAATGACAACAACCATAAGTACTAAGTAGCGAAGCACATAAAATCATGGTTAAGAATACTGTCAAGGACATTTTTCGAGAAAAAATCTGACTGACGGTCAAAGAAAATTACATACTGGATGCTCAGAACAACGGAAAATTTAATTTTAATATCATCTAAATTTTGAAAATCTTAATAAAACACCAAAGATATGGAGGAAAATGTGAAAAATATAAAAATAGCCAAAAACCTGCTAAAAAGCGACCGCCATGAATGTTTTACAGTTAATTATGTTTAATAATGAATGATGGGAACCTCAACAAAAGGTTTCAGCCTTCTATCTTAAATAGTATCTTAAACACATTTCCCCCATAGCGTTACGGACTGACGGACGGTCGGATAGTGAATTAAAGAGTAGCTTCGCTTTTAAAAAAATAGAAGCAAAGAGAATAATTGAAAGTAGTACACAGTTTAATATTTGGACGACCTATTAAAAGTTTACAAAACCTATATTAGAGCATCGCCGTTGATTTGGGATAGAACTTTTGGAATTCTTTGATTTTATGTTTTACTTTTGATCAACAAGAATAATACCAATGATCTTGTCCTTGTTAAAAGCAAAGCTTTTCTATAATTATTATTAGGATCGGTCTTTTATTATTACCAGAAAGTCCATTTAAGACATGCTGATTTTTTTTGTATGATATAATCATAATCATTATCTTATTCATTTTATTTTTGGAATAATGATTATTAGAACAACAAGGAACAGTATTGTAAGCGAGGCAACTCTATGATCAAATCCTTAAAATTAAAAGTATGTCCTTTTACTTTATCCTATATTAACGCAATTTTGGCCACAAATTTATATTCAATTTCGTTTAGACTTCCTTCTGATTTAGATATTCGCTGTAATGAATGTTGTCATCCTTGTTAAGGTTATGTTTGTGGTATTGCATGGAAGTAAGGTGCATATAGAGATCAACACCGCTAAGAGGGACGCCTTCATGTACAATCCTCTCTGGGACCAACCACAAATTCAGGTCAATGTCTTATCTTTATATAAAAGTAGAAGGATGTCTGTTTATGTGTAATAAATAATAAAAACCATAATATTAATACCTACCAGTTTTGTTAGCCCGTGCCTTCAGTATCTCTGGCCCAACAAAACTGTTCTTGTATCTTGTAATTGTTCATTTTTATATCCGCGGAAAATTGTCTATAGTACGATGCGATAAATAACTAATATTATATGCAGGTGAAGGAGGCTGACTACATGGTTGATGGAGATGGCGAGGAGGAAATAGTTGACGAGGTGGGGGAGGCGGATACTTCACTATTTTCTGATGAGGATACTGATGGTCGTTGTAACATTCAAGAGACTGACGGTCGTTGTCTCATTCAAGAGCGTCCCATCGAGATTGAAATTGAAACTAATTAACTCAAAAGTTTTAAATCGTTTGACACTGAATTAATGGATATAAAGAGGCCCATTTTTAGGCATATTTACCATAAAGTTGTGTGTTAACGTTTAGTCAAATGCGCTTATTAAGTCAAACTGTTCTTAATTTTGATCATTTCATATAAATACACTTGTTAAAAATTAAGAGCAGCTTGAATAAACGTTAACACACAACTTTACGGAAAATACGCGAAGAAAATCACCTTCATTTTGTTTTACTTGTTTTACTCATATAATGTACAAATTTTGAGTAATGTTAATATTGCAGACCAGAGAAGGGGGTTGGGCGGACTGTAAATTATATTGCCCCCGAAATTTTGTAACTCGTTCTACCATGCGTTAGCACAAAGAACTTAGGCGGTCAGAAATGAATCTTTTTGGTTTTACATAGAAAATGTTAACACTTTTTTACGAAATTTGTTATTATACCTAAAGAAAGATTAATTTTGTTATACATAAAGGAGGGAGGAATTAATTTATAGTCCATTGTCATATCCCTTATTATATACCTACCTATATTTGTGATCTCATAACAATAAAAAAAAAAATATTTTTTTATAATTGATAACAGATTTATCATTCGAAGCTACTCTATAATTTGAAATGTCCGTGTGTATGTCTGTCTGAAACGTTTTGACTACAACGTGATTTTCTGAGCTCCTAAAAAGAAACTTTGTCCATATTCCTATCAAAATGGAGTATAATTATCTGTAGCGGTCAAACTGCTTTTAAGCAGCTTTTATTTTTCACAACAAAAGATACACGGCTGAAACTTCTTTCCAATTATCCCTTCATTATGCACAATAATTAGGTTTTAAAAATCTATGGTAGTCTGACTGCTTTTAAGCAGCTTTTTAGCTGCTTTTTTACAACTTTCAAATAAATAACCTTTTATTAAGGTTTCGTGATTTTAAGTTTTGCATATTCTCTCTCTTTCTTTTCTTTGTTATGGTAACAGATAATCTGCTCTATAACTCACCTTGTCCGTTTGTCTATAAAATGTGAGAATATCATAATGTGCAAATAGCATTTATTCAATATTCTTGTTTTGTTTCTGTAATTTGTCGTTTACAATGGCTTGGATTGCCTGTAATATTTCTGGATGAGGTTTGCAAGCTGGGTCACAGTTACAGCAAGAGTGGATACAAATCTCTATCTGAAAAATATTTGGGTTTTTATACAGGGAGAAAGGGGACTGTTTATTGCAGTAGTCTCCACGTTTTCTTATTCGTTGGCTAAACAAGTTTAGGGACTTTTAATGAATTTTGATTGGTTGGTTCATCAAGTTTCAACCACCAATTGTAATCTACAGAAGGGGTAATTTTGTGTATCATTCGGGATATAGTATATATTTATATTTCTAATAACCTCCTGCTAGCAATATTTAAATTCTTCTTTTAAAGCCAAAGAATATTTTGAGATAAAATAATGATACTTATTGCAATATTTGATAGATTACAAATTTTTACCTTATTATCTTCAAATGTTGAAAAATATTTTGTACGAAAACTAAAATAAAAAATGTATTAGTCCTCCAGTACAAGAAAGTCTTAAATTAAAATTTGTTAATTTTCATCTTAAAAAATTTCTTTAGAAATAATAAAATTGATTGCGAGTTTAATAAAATGTGATTCCATATTGATTCAAAAGAAAACTGCGTGGAGTAGGATTTTTGCAGGAAAGAAAATTTTTACCCCCTGTCTGAGAATAATGAAGGAGGGATGTTGGTTATAAAGTAGGTAGATGATGTTTGAATGTAAATTACATTGGTACCCAAAGTCTTATAACCACTTAATTTTATTTGTTAGCTCTAAAACTTAGGGTAGTTTTAGTGATCTTTAATAGGTAGTGTCCAAACTTTCAAAATCCAGAAGTGGTAATTATGTTGATTATCATAAGGGATGTACAATAAGTGCAGTCAATTTTTTTTCTCCTAAATGATTTTGTAGTTTCTTTATAAAAGATAGCTAAAAAATAATAATAAAAAAATCATAATTAGTTTTAAAAACCCGATGTTTTTAGACGTTTCCTATGGAGAAAATATACTTTTCAGATAAAAGGCAATCAAAATCCTTATTTATATAATAAAAGGTTACAACTGCACTTATATTCCAAAAATTTTATTGGTTTTAGTGAAAATTGATTGCACTTAATGTACAATACATCAATTAATGATCCATTGTCTTATCTTAAACCGCTTTCTTACGCCTTTTTTAACTGGCTAAACCTGCAAATGTTTAAAATTACCTTTTAACATGAGACATTTTGAAGAAGTTGAATACATTATTGGAAAGCTTGAAAAGGGCATCAACTTTGATTGCATGGTTGGCCTGAACAAAATAAGGATATTTTGTAGGTTTGACTTAAACACAGCGTTCGATAAACTCATATATCATTTAATAAAACGCATTTTTGTACATTTCTTTAAAGCAAACACTAGATTTTGTTTGTTTGTCGGTAATGCGTTACAAGACACTTGATATTTGTCGTTTACTCGGCAACTACTAAAGATAAATGGCACAAATTTTCGTGAATACTCGTTTGACCGTCAAGCATCTGCTCTGTGATTTACTTAATCCCTCTGTCCGTCTATTAAGCTACAGTTGGGTATTTAAATTCTCTTCGATAACATACCTATTAAATACTTTTTCTCGTATTCATTCGAATCCGGTGGATAGGAACCGGTTCTCATCCATACGAAAAAACTATGTCTGGCATCGTATTATATCCAGCTTTCTACGAATATAGAAATGTACAATCATAAGATTAAAACCATTCTTTAGCTCGTGCCTTCGGCACCTCGGGGCTAAAAAACTGGTTTTAATCCTATAATTGTACATTCTGTATCCGCGGAAAGCAGTTTATAATACGATGAAAAAAATAACTATTCTTGTATTCCTCGATATTTTACTGATAAAATGTTTTTATGTTCATGGAAATGTTCTTATGTTTATTGTAATAACTGCGCTTTAAATGGAAATATTTATCATTTTATAATGTAACAGGATCTGTGTCTGTCTGTGTGTACCAAAGTATCTCGCTAACTGCTGAACCGATATGGCTCACCTTAACCGTTTAGCTTCGCATGGGTCCTGGGCCCGTTCATAACTATTTTGGAGGAGGAGTTCCATCACCCTACCAAGAGAATTCGCTCTAGAAAAAAATCCCCCCTCAAAAAATATTTTTAAAAACTTTTTTAATTCTAAAAAAATTGGGTTATTGAAAACTACTCTTTCCTTATCATGTGCTCCTAGAGGTCTCTTGTGGCGTAGCCGCTAGTAAATTAATATTTCAACAAACATTTATAATTGTTTTGAAAGGGTTAAAAGTACCTGATTAATGATAACCTGGTCCCTGGATGTCTGGAGGAGGTTGGGCACATCTGTGATTATGAAGGCCACGATCAGGTTCAACATAATCACTGTACCTAGGTTTATTTAATGTGGAGATACGGATAGTGTTATGTCATAAAAATCCAACTATGTTTTTTATGGGTTTCCTTTTTAGACGTATTTTTATGACGTCACACATTACACTTTCCGTATTTCCATTTTTTATTCATGCTGATCTGTAGATTTGTAAGAAACGTGTGTGATAATGGATATAGAATATACGTGGATATTATGACAGGGGAAAAGTTGTTGTCAATTGAGGTTGCTAATATGGAACTCCCGTATTGATCAGATAAGATCGTTCATTCAGTAGGAGGGAAGGGGATGGATTAACGACTTAGCCTCCCCCCTCAAAGAAAAAGTAAAAAATAAATTTGTGGTTGGGGGTTATTTTTTCCGGGGACGATTTCTCGTGGGAATAGAGAGGTACATTTCACAATGATAATCACAAACCTTCCCAGGACCTATAAGAAGCTTAACTGTAAAGGAAAACCATATCGGTTAAGTGGTTATCAAGAACATCCGGTACAGACAGACAAACATCCTATACTTTTATAAGGATATAAATTAGTTAAATAACGATTCCCTACTTCCACCCTCTTTACCCCTTCTCCTCCCATTGATAGAACGAACTGACCAATAAATTTGTTTCATGTTAGCAAGCAAAATTACGACAATTTTCCCCTTTCATAATATCCACATATATTCTACATCCATATTTACTTACAGTTTCTGGTAACTATTTCAGAGTGTGAACCTTCCCAGGGAGGGAGAGGACATTGGGCTGATTATTCTATCTTATAATAACGTTTTCTTATTCGTTGGCTTAACAACTTTTATTAATTGGTTCATTAAGTTCAGTGTCAAAACGTTTCAACCACTAATTGCAATCCACGAATAATTTTGTGTAATATTATTGGGGATGTACATCAATTTATCGGCCATTGTCTTATCCCCCTAGATCCCTGCTGAACCTACCTGTGACCATGAGTCCAATAAGCAATATCATAGTGAATATCAGAGTTGTCTTCGACTCAGATTCGGATTCAGAAACCATCAAATCCTTGTACAGAAGCAGCTTATAGTGCCTAATAAGAAATGACCAATGATAGGCTAGTATACACTATAAATTTACCATTGGTCAATTATAATGTATACTGGCCTATTGTTGTATGACGTAATTTTTTATTAGGCACTACAAGCTTCTTCCCTTGTACAGATCATCAAATTCAAACTCTCCCAGAACCATCACAAAGATTTTCAGCAATGACTTTCCTTTAGAGTTAAAGAAGATGAATTTTTGTTTTAGTATAGAAAATTTGACCTTATTGAATTGATGGAAATGAATAAATGTTATACATATATTTATAATTAGAGACTAGATTAATTTATCTGCCATTGATTATCCAAATTTGTAGCATCTTCTGAGGATTTGAAAATAAAAAAATTTAAACACAAATCCTTCTGATGCCTGGGTTCTCGAACTTGTCACTGTCAGTGCCCGAGTTGATGATGAAGAAAGCAAAGCTGAAGGCAATGAGCATGATAAGGAAGGCGAGTCCGCTCTGGGCAATTCTTTTGGTGATGGTGTAGAACATTATGCTGAAGCGACCTCCAAGAAACGGAATTCGTCCTGAAATAAATGCAGGAATTTTATATCTATAATCTTCCGCATGTCTTTAGAAGTGTAGCTGCGAATTTAGAATGATGAATTTTGTTCAAATTATCTCATTATTTTGATGGACGAAATATTAATATTTGGGTTTGCCCTCCAGTAGAACCATTTCTTATCGCTGATTTTATATTAAAACAACCAACCTATCATAAATATGAGTTGTATCCATGAGAGGCAGATTCCAATGGAGGAGAAAACCTTCATCATCTCAAAGTCTGTCTCATATGTGATGGAGACAGTGGTTAATGAGATAATGATCAGCTTGAACCAGTGCTCAAGTTCAAAGAAAAATCTAAAATATACAAAATAAGCTGCTTATGAAACATTAACAAGAAATTGAGAAGATTTTAAAGAGCGAAGCTATTCTATAATTAGGGTCGGTCCGTACGTCCGTCCATCACAGAGAGTTAGCTCTTTTCGTTAATTTAAACAGGTTAGAATTGTCCTATCGATTCCAAACTTTGCATGATGATTCCTATTGTACTTAGGTACAAATTAGAAAGCGTAGCAACTCTATAAACAATACGAGAATGTCCGTACGTCCATTTTAAACATGTCGATTTTTAACTTTTTTGACAACAAATTTTTGTATTTTAAAATTATCCGATTCTTCTGATTTTTTAAAAACTGATTCCTATTACAACAAGGTACAATGTTATAAGCGAAGCATCTCTATAAACAAGTCCCAAATATGTAAGTATGTCCTTAAACAGTATCATCTATTAATGCAGTTTTGCAACAAATTTTCTTAAAATATTGTTTGTACTGAAGCATTAATATTCTGCTAATTCAATTCTGACAATCTACAAGTGTTAATGTTCGTTTGTCCTTCCATTTCAGAACTTCGCTTTTATGGATGTTGTCATCCTTGTTTTCTTATAATTATACAGTGCCAATTAATCATAAAAAAAGAATTTTCTGTCTGAAAAGAAATATAGGCTTAGCAATTTTTGTCATAAATACATTTGTCATCAAGTCAAAATATTTATTTTAGTCAACATATTAAAACACAATGATAAAATCAAAATATTTACATAGATATATTATTTATATAGGTATTTTTATTTTATTGATTTTACTACACAAGAAATTTCGGTAATAGTCCCTTTCGTAACATCTCCCCATAAGGGGTGATGTGTCGATTTTTAAAATGGCTTTTTATAGGTTATTTTAGGTTAGGTTAGGATATATTGGGTTAGGTGAATTCCTTACAGAGTTAGATAATTGGCCCCGCAGGGGCTAGAAATAGGAGAAAAGCTACTGTAAAAAAGATAAGAAGAATCGCCCCATAAGGTGCGATGTTACGAAAGGGACTAGAGGCAGGATCCAACGTAAAGACCAATGTGGAAATTTTTTAGTAAAAAGTGATTATTAAACAATAACATTATGATCATGCGGTTATGGTACACATGTAATAAAGTTTCTTTGTCATAAAGGTACATTTGTCATAAAGGTACAATTATCGTAAGGGTACATTAGTCATTAATTACGTTCTTAAAAATTTTTTTTTTGGGGGGGGGTGTTTTTTTTAGTTTTTTTTTTGGGGGGGGGGGGTCATATATATATGTAAGATATGAGAAATCTCCTCAATTCTTAGATAAAAAAATCTGATAAAATTACATTTTCCTGAAAGTTAATTAAGTTTCTTCTATTTTATATTTCAGTTTCTGAGAAAATAATATTTTTCTTTTTACAAAACATAGCCTATATGGTGTTAGTTTAGTGATGGACGTTAGAAATGTAAAAATATTCATTTGTCACACAGGATTCTTAACAACAAAAGTTTAGCACTCATAAACCCTTTTTCACACTTTCTAACCAATAATAAGGCTGGATTGTTCCTCCACTATTTTCCTATTATCTGAATTAATCCTAATGGTTATCTAACCCAGAGAGAGAATGGGGACAATGGTCTGTTTTTTACAATAGCTCTCAAAGTTTTATAACATTTTATTATTCATTAGCTTAACAACTTTGGAATACAATGAAAAATGATATGTTGTTTTATTAAGTTGAGTGTTCAAATGTTTTAACCACTAATTTTAATCTACAGAAGGAGTAATTTTGTGTATCCTTACTGGGGTTATTTATCAATTTATCGGCCATTGTCATATCCCTTAAGATCCCTGTATCTGACCTGAATCCCAGGGCCAGAACTTCCCATGCTGTCTCAATGCACAAGAATACCAGAACCATGGATAGAAGTATTTCATCTCCACACAGTGGAATATCTCTGAGGATATGTTGGGTTGAACAGCTACTGAAGACACCCAGGTTACTTTTCATCCTGGGTCATGTTGCAAATATCAAAGTTGTAAGATATAATTAAAATTATTTTTGAAAAAATCTCCCAATATTATATTCAGAATACTAACAAACCAGTGGAAGTGAGCAAGGGAAGATGTCGACCTCCTACCTCTTGATTTTAGTGTAAAAAAGAGAAGAAAAATACGGGGGAAGGGGTTAATTTTTTTCTAGGGGCGATTTCTCCTGGAGGTGGTAAAATATTTGAATTCCTAGCTGCCATTCTGCTCATACAGATCAACTTTTCTGTCGTCACCTTTTTACCTAAGAAATTAATTTATCTTGAAGAAATTAATCAATTAAATTAAGAAATTCACAGTTATGTGTTGATGGACTAACAGCCATAGCAGGGATTTATAAACGGATAAAACTGATAAAACTACATGTCTTGGGTGGTTTTAAGCTATTTTTTACCTCTTCCACTCTCCCTTACAGGTTAGGAAGCTACTATTATACTTAACCCTTAATGGTTGGGGGGGGGGGGGGGAGGGGGTGACTTTTTAGGTATGGGTATGACACATAACTGAGAGTTGGAATTTTTTGAATATCTCCATCCTGGCGGGCACAGGAGGCCAGCAAACCTGGCAGGGTCATCCAGGTAAAGAGCAAAAATATTTTTTTTGACTAAAACAAAGCATTTTATCATACCAAACTACTAAAATATCCTCTAGTAGTACATCCTTATATGAAATACAGGTGTTCAAGTCACTTTCAGGTTCCAGGTCCTGATCCTCCAGGTCTCCAGAAATCTCTGAAAGGCTCCTGTGGCCGCAATTTTTGACTTAGAGACTTCAAATTTTAAACTTAAGCTTTACTTACATGTCTACATAACGTATAAAAATTTTATAAAGATCCGCCGCCGTTTTCCAGCCGACTGCGGCGGCTGGCAGCCGCCAACTATAGCTGCGGCTGCTAAAATTTATCTTTTGATATTTCTAACGTAAAATTTACATAAAGATAAACATTTTCTGGAAAAAAATTCTAGCTTCAAAACTAAGAAAATTACAGCCGTTTAAAATTTTTAAGTAAAAAAAGACCTAAAAACAAAGGTTGTTAAATAAAAGGGTGCAGGAAGCGAAAATTGACTTAGACTTATAAAAGGTCGGAAATTCATTATCAAACAGGGGACTTGCAAAAAAAAAATAAAGCCCTCTAGCTCAAATAGGAACTGAGATAATAGGAGGGAGGGGGGTTGAACGCCCCCCCCCCTCCGACCGATTAAGGTGCGGCAAGGGGCCCGACTGTAAAGGGTTAATATGTAATTACCTTTATATTGTCTTTCTTTGACTGTCTTCCAAAGTTTTGCAGGTTTTGGTGGAATAGGAATAAGTGCCTTCACCTTTGGGGTATCTGATTCTGATCATGTAAAATATTATCAAAACAGTAAAGTATTTTAACAATTGTTTTAGTTTGTTGAAAAGGTAAAGGTGGATATTAGGTTAAGTAACATCCAACAGAAAAACAACCCTTTGATTGCCTATCTATGGGATAAGCGATTCCTCTCTTCTCTAACTATTTATGTTGCACACCTGGCACAGCAGCAGTACGTAGGAACCATTTTAAATGTCTTTAGTTAAGACACAGTGTTGGGCCGAGATTCGATTCTATCACCTATTAGAAGATGAGAGGATGCGCTTTGTGTTGAGCCATGGTTGCGGGTCAACCTAAATAGAATAGTTTACCTCTATGATATGTGTCCCATGTACATGATATATTTGAATCTTCAGAACTGATATTATTGGTTTATGTTTAGTTTAATTTTTTTGCAAAACTAGCGACTACGTCCCCTTTTTTTGGAAGGGTATTTTTTTCTAATTGCGATTTTACTTAAGAGGATGATGATTTGGTGTAGGATTTTCGACTACGCCCAAAGGCAAGGACAACCAGGCTTTTTAACCCCACCAAAAAATGTTACCCCAGCGCCGGGGTAAAATTTTCATGAATGGACTCCCCTCTCCCAATTACCAAAACACTAAATGTAAAATACCTAACTTGTTGATTGAAACTAAGAGCTCGCCGAAACTATTTAAAGCAAGTTATTATTGATTTATAAGAAGGTTAAATTATGTAGAACCTTCGTTTCGAATAAACAAGGATGACAAAATCCATAAAATCGAAGCTCTGAAACGGAAGGACAAACAAACATTAAAAAAAGTAAAATGAGGATAATTCTCTCACAAAATTTTTTTTATTAAAAAAAGATAAAATCAACATTATTCAAATGTATGTACAAACATTCTGGTAACAATTATAGAGTGGCTACGCTTTCTAAATCGTACCTCACTGTTATAAGAATCAGCATGCAAAGTTTGAAATCGTTAGGACAATTCTAACATGTCTAAATTATTGAAAAGAGCTAACCTTGACAGACGAAGTGACTCTCATTATAGAAAAGCTCCGCTTAAAAAAATATATTATGAGTTTTGCAAAGGGCTTAGTAAATTAAGTGAAGAGATTTATTAAAAAGAAATCCCCCCTCCCCCCTTTTAGAGTTGATGATAACACTGAACATAAAACTCTTCCTACTGCCGCTGACACTCCTGATATGAGTGGGTCTGAAGAACATCAGGCAGAGAAACAGGGAGAACAGGAGCAAGAACAACAGGTAGAGACAAAAGGATGCTATAAATATCTTTTTAGATTTTCTCCAGCGTTGCTTGATAAATATTTGCATTACAGGATGACGTAACACCTACATATTGTATACATTAGGCATAAACAAAGTCAGTCACTGCAGTCAAAATTTTACAAGGAGAATTTTATTCATAAATAGCGGAGCATTAACAAAAAACATTTAGAATATTTATTTATCGCATCGTATCATAGGCAGCATTCCGCGGATATTGAAAAAAAATAGAATTGAGAGTCGAAGGCCCAGGTTGACAAAACTGGTAATAATTTTATGATCTTTTTTTCAATATTCATGGAAAATTGATCCTAATTCGATGCTGTACATGATTTTTCAGTATGGCTGAGAACTAGTTAGTTCTAATCCACCGGATATTAAATCATTTTGGAATCCATACTGGAAAGAACATTTTTTTTTTTATAAAACTTTATCAACTTTTTCACCTGACTACTTTTGCTTCGCATCTCCAATAAATCTAAACATAAATGTAGATTTATTCATGGGATGTTATTGCACCCTATTAACATAAAAACTTTTGTCGTCGACTAACAATGACTTTATGAAATACTAGCGGATTCGCCCCTAGCCTCTACGGGCTCTGCCCCAGAGGTTTGATCAACCTAAGTTTTCTTATTTTAGATTTAAAGCAAAAATTGAAAAAGAATTATTTTTTTTTTTTGGGGGGGGGGAGGGGTTAGTCGACCCCAATATTCTAATTTTAGTTTTAAAAAGAACAAAAAAAATATGGAGGGGGTTGGGGGTGTACCACCCACCCCTCCAAAAAAATAGTTATAAACCTTCCAGGAACCTATGAGAAGCTACCCTGTAAAGGAGAACCCGATCGGTTCAGCAGCTAGCGAGATCCTTCGCTGCAAACAAACAGACAGACAAACAAACAGACAGACAGACAAACAAGCAGACAGACAGACAAACAAACAAACAGACATCGTTCTACTTTGTATTATAGATGTACAAAAAAAATGAAAACAGACACCCCAACATCTTTTAGGGTAAAGCCCTCTTCTAGAGGTTAAGGGTGCAGCTACTAGTTATTAAAAAATAATACCTTTGAGAATATTATTTGAGCTGTAATGTTTGTCTATAAGTCCAGATTCATCAATTTGCACGCTAAAATAAATATATTTTATTGGCCTAAAACCATTACGGGGCATATGTGAAGATTCCCTTTAAGGGAGAATGCAATCGGGTCAGTAGTTATGCTTCAATCAAAAGACCTTTACTACATTATATAATTGGAAAAAAATTGTATGTAAACATTATATAATGCTATACATAATTTTTTAGTATGGGTGAAACCCGGTTCTAATCCAGCGGAAATTAATCGTTTTCGAAGCTAAACTGGATAAAAAATAATTACTACAAATAAAAATAAATGTCTATAATTCTATGTCAGGTGCGCGATTTGAATAGTTCGAGTAGGGGGAATGACTTGGCCCAAAACAGGCTCAACTCATTACCATGCACAGGTAGACTTCTCAGACAAAGGTTATGCAATAAAACGGTTGGTTGTCTGTTGGATGATACTTAACCAAATGTCCACCAGTGGGCGTTAGAATATTGCATCCCATTACAAGCGGATGATGCACGTTGGTTCTCGAGATTATCACTTGAAATCGAAGGAAAATCCCGCCCCAATTAGGGAAAAATTGTCTGTAAACTTGCCTAATGTCATCAGGATTATCTGCGTCGACAGTGACAGCCTCGTCCAGCTTATCCAGGACGACCTTGTCACCGTTCGTCACCAGCTTGAACAGCAAGTACATCAATGTACGGTTCTTCTCCACAACCTTCGGTACATTATTGGTTAGAATTTAAGAAAAAACATAGAGCAGTAGCTTATAGTGGCTTTAAAAATGACGTCATACAGTATAAATGACCAATAAGAGGTCATTTGTATTGTATTTTTTTTTAGGCTCTATAAGCTGCTTCAACAAAGATGATCCAATATTTGTAAAAGATGCTTAAAACTTAAAGCTAAATATAACAGTATATATTTTAGTTATATAATAGAGGGTAATACGATTATAAAAAAAAGTAGCATTAACCTTTTAAAAAGCTTCTTGTACTTTAAATTTTACAAAGTTATTTTTTGCATATAGCGATCAAACACGTTATTTTATGTTCAGATTTTAAAATGTTATTCCATTTTATTCTGTGTACAACTTTTTCTATTTTTTACCTTAAGAAATATTTTCGACAGATTTTGTTTATGATAAGCTATCACTTTGTTTGACCGTCATTTTGATTTGTTTTTATAGAATTTACCTTTCCCAGACCATAACCAGATTTGACCAGTCTCTTTACATACTCTCCGTCAATAGTGTAACTTTCTTCTACAAAAATATACATAGTTATTTTTAGTATCATATTATAGACAGCTTTCCGCGGATTTAAATATGAAAATCTTTTAAAACTAAAACCAGTTTTGTTAGACCCAAGGGGCTAACTATAGATGAAATGGTATAAAAATAATGGAAGTAGAACATACGTAGATTTTATGATAGGGGAAATATTGTCGACAATTTCGGTTGCTATTTCCCCTGTTATTTTTAAGTCAGTTCGTTCATCTAGTAGGAGGATAGGGGATAGGGTGAAGGAAGGGAATCGTTATTTTAGCCAGCTACAAGTTTCAATTTCTTGGAGTACATGGTGTAAGATCCAAGTAATAATAAATATAAAAAAAATACTTGCAGCTGCGCACCTAGCATCTAGAGCTCTGTATTCAAATTGACTAGAAAAATAACTTATAAACATACTAAGCCTTAGATAAAAAATAGCCTAAAACCTTCACGGGATCTATGTAAAACTTACGACGAAGCCCAATCTGTACCACTTTTGATTCCTGTGACGTCATAAAATGAGGAAGATGAGAGGAGAAGTGGGAAAGAAAACCCCTAAAAAAATGGAGAATCCCTCATCAAAAGTGGTACAGTAGTTAATGAGATCTTAAGCTTCAGACATAAAAAATCTTACTATTTTTTATAATAGGACACTTGTTTACTCCTATAATTTACCTTTTTCATAGTAAGCTTGTTTAAGAAAAGAGGATATAAGATTGAGTTCTATAATTGAAGATTTTCTGGAGCTCGTACCCTTGTCAGCCACAGCAGCAGATGTTGAAATAGTATGATCATCATCAGATGTATTTCCAATACTGTTGTTGTCATCATCATCATTTGTTATGGTGATCTTTATCTCATGGTGTTGATCTTGCAATTTCGATTCAGTGTCACAATTTCCAATCTAAAAAAAAACCAAGAATGACAAAATCCTAAAAAGCAAAGTAAAACAAAAAAATTAAATTACGGTTAGGTCTTTTTTAAAGTACACATTAGGACTTTTTTTATTTAGGTCTATAAAGGATTAGGCCTTTTGTAAGATTAATTTTTTGTAGGGTTATTTTTTTGTAATTTAGTTCTTTTTTACGGTTAGGTCATTTGTAGGATTAGGTATTTTGAAACATTGCTTTTTTTTGTTATTTAGGTCTTTTGTATCTTAGGTCTTTTGTATCTTAGGTCTTTTGTAGAGTTAGATCTTTTGTAGCAACGTCCACATAAGATTGTCAGATAAATGAACATCAATGAGGAAAGAGTTACAGTGCATCTAATATTCAGCAAAAAGAACAAGAACTATACTCTTTAAAAGTAGCCCAGCAAGAACAATATCATATTTATCAATCAACATCTTTCTCAAAAGTGTTCAACTATTTAACTAAAGCTGTTCAATGCAGTAAATAAATATTTAAAATAAAAATAAAAATCATTTTATCAACCATAGATCCGACAATCCCCCGATCTCGGACAATTTTCAAGATTTTTATTTTACCTTTTGTTCAATATTTTCTATTTCAAAATCTTTAAGCTTCCCTCCGTTTTCTTGACATGATAACTCAAGATTGGGAATGCTTTGGCACTTTTTGATCTTGGTTGATTCCAGGTTGTTGATTCCAAGCACTTCTGGCGTCAGGTCAGGTACAGAACCAAAAGACTGCATGATAATGCTGAATTGGCTCAAAGAAAATCTGAAATTCTAATACTCTGAGGAAATGTCACAAAAAAGAAAAAAAAGTTTCGGTCTAATGTGCTGCATCCAATATTAATTTCAATGGACCATCTATTGCAGCATATGAATCAATTTAGGAATCAATTATTATTGATCATCTACCCACCACATAAATTAAAAAGAAACAATCAAAGTTAGTGAAAGATTAATACTATACATCTTTTAAAAGCAGAGCTTTTTTTATAATTATGGCCCGTCCGTATGTAAAGATAGCTCTTTCGATAATTTAGGCATGTTAGAATTACGTTAAGTACCTAGTAACTCCATAATTGTTGCCATAAAGTCCCTACGTCCATTTCAAACATGCCTTTTTTTAGCTTTTATGACAACATTTTTTTATATTTTATAATTATTCTATTCATCTGATTTTTTTAATACGGATTTCTAGGATAACATAGTGTAAAAGTATAGGCGCAGGTTCTCTATAATCAAGTCCTAAAAATGTAAGCATGTCCTTAAACAATATACTGTATTTAAGCAGTTTTACAACAAATTTACTTGGGTTTACACTTTCTACAATTATATTCTGCTTTTCCAGTTCTGAAACTCTACAAGTGTCAATGTTAGTTTGTCCTACCGTTTCAGAGCTTTGCTTTTATGGATGTTGTCATCCTTGTTATCTCAAACACTGATGGTAAAGAAATGTCTTCAAAACTGTTTCGGACAGTCAGACATTTGGTATATAGAATAGCTTTTCTGCTTCAATTTGGAAAACTAGAGCAGCTTACTACTACAATAATGGTATTTACATATATACAGAACAAGGATGACAACATCAATAAAAACGAAGCACTGAAACGGTAGGACAAACGGACATTAACACTTGTATAGTGTCAGAACTGAATAATCAGAATATATATGTATAAGAGTCGAAGCAAATTTGTTGAAAAACTGCTTGAAACAGGATAATGTTTATGGACATACTTACATTTTTAGGACTTGATTATAGAGTTGCTTCGCTTATAATATTGTACCAAAAATCAGATCTATCGGATTTTTGGATCACATAAAAATTTGTTGTTAAAAAAAGTAAAAAAGTCAAAATGTTTAAAATGGACGTACGGACATTCTGGTAATAGAGTATAGAGTTGCTACGCTTTCTAAATCGTACCTAACTACTACAGGAATCACCAGACAAACTTTGAAATCAATAGGACAATTCTAACATGCCCAAATTAATGAAAAAAGCTATCCGTTACGGACATATCCTAATTATAGAAAAGCTTCGCTTTTAAAAATACAAAATCTGAAGAGTTTTGTTGGGTAAAAATTTAATTATGTGGTGTGGTATCTTGTTGGAAACATGTGTAACTAATTATACTCTCCTACACACTGGATACAACAAAATAACACACACACACACACACAAATAAACACACACCCATACCAGGGATATAAAGGGATAAGACAATGGCTGATAAATTGAAGTACATTTTCAATGTTGATACATAAAATAACCCCTTCTGTAACTTACCATTAGTTGTTGAAACATTTTGACACTCAACTTAATTAACCAACCATTCAAAATTCAATAATAGTTGTTGAGCCAACGAATAAGAAAACGTCATTAAAAAACTTTGGGGACTAGTGTAAAAAACAGCCCAATGTCCACCTCCCTCCCTGCTCTCATACACATAAAATATACAAAATTTGAAATATAAACTGTGAGAAATCTCGCCTGAAGCAGCCCGCTGGCTGCCCACTTGTCGGTCAGCTGTTCAGGTGGTCATTGGACAGGTTTGATAAACATACAAAATATTACCTCAAAAAATATCCTCATAAAAAATGAGACTTTTCTACATTTAAATCTAATTTATACTTTTAGTCATCATTTTAGCAATATGGTAATTTTCAAAAAGAACGTACATTTAATTCTATAATATAAAGTAGTAAATTTTTTTTATCTGAAACTTAAGATCTCATTAACCACTGAACTGATTGAATTCGCATTTTTGGGGAAACTTTTTTTAGATTTTTTGTGATATTATTGATAAATGTTATTTTAATTTTAAAATGTATTTTACTTCAAATGAAAGCCATTTAAAGAATAATCTTGTAGTCAATTGTAAAATTGATTTTAAATGCTTTTGTAAAAATATTTTGCAGTTTAAGAATATTTGGGAAATATATTTTTATATAGTACATTTTGTTTATATTAGAAATTTCCTCTCGAGTACTATTAATATAAATACAAGAATAAAAATAACAAAATATTGAATAAAAAATCATTACATAAATTAAAAGTATTCACAATCAACGAAATATTCAGTTTTAGAAATAATGATCCAAACGATCTATGTAAACACTGAACTGATATGGTTCTTCTTTACCGAGTAGATTCTTATAGGTCCTATAAATGTTTTGGGGGAGAATACCACCACCCCCGTAAGAGAAATCGAACCTAAAAAAATAACACCTTCCCTCAACCAAAAAAATTAAACTACTTCCAGGGGACTCCAGGGGCGTAGCCACTAGTTTGATATAACCTTTCTATTTTATAAAGTTTATAAAAATGATAATGTATTAAAAAATGAAAATGGATGTCAATTTACGTAGATATTATGTCAGGGGAAAAATTGTCGTCTATTTAGGTTGCTATTTCCCCTGTCATTTAAAGGTAATTTTAATATATTTTCGGAATACAAGCAGATCTTCATTTCTGATCTGTCCATATGTACAATATTACAAATAAAATTGAGTTCAAAATCCGGCAAGCAAAAGCGTCCTATCCATTTTCAATTTATATGTAGATTCCGTTACCGATTTGGCATACATGGGAACCATGTCTACTTTATTATCATCGTTTACAGAAAGGAAGAAGCAGCTTATAGTGCATAATTAATGACATCATACAATACAAATGACCAATGATAGGCCAGTACACATTTTAATTTACCACTGGTAAAATGTATACCTACTGGTCTATCAATGGTCATTAGTATTGATAACGTCATTTTTTATTAGGCACTCTAAGCTACATCAGAAGGTTCGAAAAAGAATATTATTATAATAGAATTAGTACCTTTATTATTATTATATAATGTTCTCAAATTGTTTAACATAAATCTATAAAAATGAAAAAGCAAGATGTTAATAATTAAAGAAACTTTTCTACCCTTTTGATCCCAAGAGACGTAAGGGAAAGAAAAGTAAAAACATTAAGCTTAAAAAAGATTGCAGGTTTTAAGGCATTTATCTACTTTTTATCTAGCTGTACTATTTTTTTTTGTAGATTTAACTATTGAAAATTGTATTTTATTGATCTCTCTCTGTCTTTGTCCTGTTCGGATGTTGAGTATAATAATAGTTATTTATCGCAACATATTATAAACAGCTTTCCGCGGATATAAAATGTACAATTATAAGAGTAAAACCAGGTTTGTTAGATCCTAAATGCCGAAGGCATGGGCTAAAAAACTGGTTTAATCTTATGATTGTACATTTGTATATTTGTAGAAAACTGGATATAATACGATGCTATACATAAGTTTTTAGTCTGCTTAGAACTGGTTCTAATACAGCGGATATTAATCGGTTTCGAAGCAAAAGGGAAAATATCTCTTATCATTGCTGTAAATAGAAGTTTTCATCCTTATTTTTAAAAAAGAAAATTTACAATTTTGAAAATAATCATAATATGTGATAAAAATTAAGAAAATTAAACGAATTTTCCTCATATTACTAATGTAAATAAAGTTGATAAAAAAGAGAGTCCGCGATGGGGGAAAAGAAATAAATATTTCATGTATTTTGTTCAACATCTCTTTGAGGACACAAAAACAGTCCAAATGGTATTTTTTCTTTCTTTCATGTTTTACATTTAATAAAATGTACAAAGGATGAGGACAAGATATATTAGAATTGTCTACCCCTGGTTAAATGTCGTACACGGGTGGTGAGTACAAAGGACGCACACGATTTTTTTTTTTTTTTTTGGGGGGGGGGGGTAAAAATTACAAAAGGGGGATGGTGAAGTTTGAGGGGTGGGAGGGAGAGGTTGTTAAAAGTGCACGTTTAAAAATCATTTGATTCGTACTTAAAGAGGGCTTTGGATCATGGTGATTAGCGTAATTTTTTTTAAGCTTATCAAAACTTTTGGTAGTGCCTATGGGGTAAGACATAATGAAGTTTGTATGGATAAGGTAAACACTACTCCCGCCCCCCCCCCCCCCCCCCCTACAACTTGAAAATCATAAAAAGTAACTTATGAAATTAAAAATGTCATCCGACGCCGACGTAGCTTCTCACTCAGATCCAGGGAAGGTTTAAAACTCTTTTGTTGGTGGATACCTCCACCCTCTCATGAGAAATCGTCCCTAGAATGAATGACATCTCCGATATTTTGTTATGTTTTTTTTTGTAAAACAAAAATCAAATATGGGGGGGGGGCATGCCCCCCTTCCCTTTAAGCGGCCCAATTAGCCTCTAGGGGCGTAGCCACTAGTACTTATATGAAGAGGACAACTATATCCATAAGATGCACTGTTTAATTCATTTTTCCTAATTTTCACATTGATACATTTAAAACCAATTTTTAACGTCTCTAGTGTGACACGTTGTGATTCTGACACCCTTTCTGACACCCTTTCCGTACACAACACTTCTACCTACGGTTATGTTTTAACTTTTAACTTAGTACGCCCTTAGTTATCCTACTTATGTGTAGAGACAGATTTTCTTTGATATTAGGTGTAGTCTGCCAGGGAGGGAGGGGACATTGGGCAGTTTATTAAACTAGTCCCCAAAGTGTTATAATAACGTTTTCTTATTCGTTGTCACAATAACTTTGGGGACTTTTATTGAATTATGATTGGTTGGTTCATTAAGTTTGGAGTGTCCAAACGTTTGAAACACTAGCTGTAATCTACAGAAGGAATAGTTTTGTGTATCAACATTAGAGATGAACATCAATTTATCAGCCATTGTCTTATCCCTTTAGATCCCTGGTAGTGTGCACCCCGGAGGAGAGTCAAGAAAAAAGGAAAACATTTTTTTTACAGTTCATCTACTCTACAATTATTGTGTGATTCCGTTTATATTGAACATATTTTCATGTCTTTTAATTATTCTACTCCGAAGCTCTTCCTATTGCATAAAAAGATGACGTCATACAATACAAATGACCAATGATAGACAACAACACAGACTAAAATACCAATAGCAGGCCAATATTCATTTGAATTGTCCAATGGTAGGCCAGTATGACGTTATTTTTATGCACTTTTTTGGGCATTATAAAAAGTATTTCTACTACTCCTCCCTTTTTATTTTTATATATGCACTTCAAATTCTTTTTACCCACTTCTGACTAAATATTTCTTATTATAAGTCCAATAATATCTTTTCTCGTATTCATTCGAATCCGGTGGATAGGAACCGGTTCTCATCCATACGAAAAAACTATGTCTAGCATCGTATTATATCCAGCTTTCTACGAATATAGAAATGTACAATCATAAGATAACCTCGGGGCTAAAAAAACTAGTTTTAATCTCATAATTGTACATTCTATATCCGCTGAAAGCCGTTTATAATACGATGCGAGAAATAACTATTTTTCTTCTTGAAAATTTCGTTTGTTTTGGATGCCATCGTTTTTGTTTTCATACTAATTACAAAGATGTTGTATTTACTAAAAAAAAGATAAGAAAAAATACTTTGTTTTATTAAATTACTGGCGGCTACGCCCCTAGAGGCCTCTAGGAGCACTTGAGGAGGGGGGAGTCGAATTTGATAACCCAATTTCTTATTTTATATTTTAAAGGAAAAAGTAAAAAAAAATATTTTGGGGGGTGGAAATTTTTTTTTTTGCCACACCATTTTAAATTTTAGTTAAAAAAAAAAATTTTTTTTTTGGAGGGGGATATTTTTCATTTTTGGGAAGGGTTGGGGGTGTCCCACCCCCCAAAAAATAGTTATAAACCTTCCCGGGACCTATGAGAAGCTACCCTGTTAAGGAGAACCCGATCGGTTCAGCGGTTAGCGAGATCCTTCGGTACAGACACACAAACAGACAAACATCCTGTTACTTTAGTATAAGGATTACATAATTTTTGAGAAAAAAATATAAATACATAAAAGGTTAAGATGTAAGAAGTGTTTGGGGGAGGGGGAGTGGTGGGACTTTTCACAATACAAAATTATACAAAAAAGAACTCTTCAATTATATTTTGATGTAATGAAAAAGTTGTACATTATTTAAGAACACGTACTCATAAATTATAAAAACCCTATTAATGTCATAAAGTTAGTAAAAGTATATAAAGTTAGAGTTATTTCATACCATAAAGTTAAAGCTAAAACATTAATAAAGCTGAGACAGTTATAAGAAATATATATGATTCTTTGGACTTTCTGTCAGGGAGGGAGGGGACATTGGACTGTTTATTATACTAGTCCCCAAAGCTAAAAAACATTTTCTTATTCGTTGGCTGAACATTAACAACCTTGGGGACTTTTATTGAATTTTGTTGGGTTGGTTCATTTAGTTTAGTGTCCATACGTTTCAACCATTAATTATATTCTTCAGAAGGGGAATTATGTGAATCATCATTGGGAATGTACATTAATTTATCGGCCATTTTCTAATCCCTTTAGTTCCCTGCTTTTTTGTAGTAGCACAGATGCCCTACAATTAGGGAATTTCCAGAAGTCCGTCCGTATGTTCTTATTATTTCGAAGATTTTCTTGAAATTATTTATTATTTTTTATCTATAATGGTCATTTGTTGTTGTTTTAAATATACTAGCGGTAATTAAAAAATTATTTTTTTTTTGCGGGGGGGGGGGGATTTTTCCAGGGACGATTTCTCTTGTAAGGGTTGAGGTACCCTCCTACAAAATAGTTATAAATCTTCCATGGATCTATTTGAAGGTTCATTGTTAAAGAGAACCATATCGGTTAGGTGTTAGCGAGATCTTTGATCTATCATCTTTAGACAGACGGACGATTTATGGGTTTCCATTTTTTTCAAAGGTCGACCGTATCAAGCCTTAATTATTTAATATAATATCTTTATTATTTTTTTTATGTATGTAGATTTAAGATTACATGTGTATGTATGTGAGTGTTTGTGTGTGTGTTTGTGTGGGTGTGTGTATGTGTGTGAGTGTGGGAATGTGTGTGTGTGTGTATGTGTGTGTGGGCGTGAGTGTGTGTGTGTGTGAGTGTTATCTAGAATAGAAAAACTTTTATTTTATCTTTAAGTTTGAACAGTAAAGACTAAAATATTGTTAAAGTCAGGTTTATACTCACTACACACAAGGATAATTTACAATTATTAAATACAACTTTTTCTTGATTTCCTTTAATATTTCCTTTTATATTTGGACTTTTGTCGCCTTAACATTTAGATACTTACAGGAATGTGGGGGGGGGGGGGAACATTAGGCTGTTTATTACACTAGTCCCCAAAGTTTTATAAGTTCTTATTCGTTGGCTTAACAACTTTGGGGACTATTATTGGATAGTTCATTAGGTTGAGTGTCCAAACGTTTCAACCACAAATTGTAATCTGCAGAAGTGGTAATTTTGTGTGTCATCTCTGGGGAAGTACAGTAATTTATCAGCCACTGTCTTATCCCTTTAAATCCTTTGATATTTAACATTATATTTAAAGAAAATATTTGTATACACCTTTTTATATGATAAAATTTTCCTTTATTTTTTGAATAATTGATTCCTTGGACTATTAGCCACACATCTCTATAACCAAGGTTTTGAATAGCCATAGTATACTGGCCTATCATTAGTCATTCGTATTCGTCATTTTATAGGCACCATAAGCTGTTTCTACCCAGTACCTGTTTTAGTTAACCTAATCTAAAGTAATAAACAAATAAACGATAATCTATCCCTCCGTTTTATCAATTAAAAAATAATTACGAGGGGGGTTTCAGTTCGCAACAAGGAACTTTTGGTGAAATCGCCAGAGTAGCTACACTACTAAGAATAGATTTATATAAGGTGAGACGAATAAAATTTGAGGAAAAAGTTAAATTCTATTTTGGAAATGAAATTAAAAGTTATCAATATTTGGTAGCGTAAACAAGAGACGAGATTATTTTAATTTTTGTTACAAAATTTAAAATCCTTATAATAAACAGGATGTCTGCTTGTCTATCTGTCTGTGCTGAAGGATCTCGCTAACCGCTGAACCGTTATGGTTCTCCTTTACATTGTAGCTTCTCATAGGTCCAGGGAAGGTTTATAACTATTTTGGGGGAGGATTCCACCACCCTACCAAGAAAAAACGCCCTTAGAAAAAATTAACCCCCACTATAAAATCTATTAATATTATTTTAGGTAAAAGTAAATTACAAATTTGCTTCCTATGTACGCCTTGGTATGATTGAGGGCTAGGGGGATAGGGAAGGTGTACGAAATCCAAGGTTTGGCACCCGCGCTTCAGTCGCTACTGAACATCAAATTTAAACCCATTTAAAAGCGTAATTTTTTTTTGAAAAGTGGGAATGACGGTTTTAAACTTTAAGTGATTTTTGAAATTCTGAAAAGTTAATTTCCTTCATGTCGCATGACGCGTGGCTGCTGTGCTGAGCCCTGGCGAAAACAATCAAGTTGAAATAAAAGAAGAATATAATTTAATTATTAACTTAACAGAATTTTTCTCAGACTTGCTAAAAGTTAAAACTTATTTAACATTCAATTTGATATATTGTATAATGAAAAATAATTCAGTTCTAATTGGATAATAACCAAATAACATACGTACATTAAGATCCAAGAAGCAAGCGGCTCGAGAAAACGCGCATATTTTTTGCTCTCCTTTAGCATTATTGCAATTGGCTATAGATATATTATAAAAGAATAATTAGATTGCGTGATTAGCTACTTGGCAATTCTAGATTATTAACGTTATTTAAAACAACGATAACAGTATACATAAACGCGAAGCTAACAAAATTATTAACGATTATAGAGGGTAAGCACCTTAAATCTAAAAGAAATTGTATACATATTTAATGAAAAATGACGAAAAACGGCGTAATTATATTTATAGACTTGATTATAATGATGCTTTTGATTTTTATCAGGGATCAAATGTAACTTCCTCTAAATCTACATATAAACAACCCTAGCAGCTACTAGAAGCTGACTTCTAATGTTAACGGGTGTTTAAACGGACGGATGCACTGACCAACCCTTAATAGCCTATAAAAAATGACGTCATACAATACATATGACCAATGATATTGGCAATACACAGACTATAATACAATGACAAGCCAGTATACATTTTAATTTGTTAATGGTAGGCCAGTATGACGTCATTTTTTACATGCTCTATAAAAAGCTTCAATCTGAATGTGAAAATTATAAATTATGCCAAATGAAAACTATCAAACGCTTTGTTTAGTTCAAACTGATATTAAATTTAAATAATTCTTTAAAAAATGAAAAAACCAAGGGATCTAAAGGGGATAAGACAATGGCTGATATATTTATGTCCCCAATGTTAATACACAAAGTCACCCCTTTATATAGTACCTATAGTTAACAAGTCAAGGAACAAGAAAACGTTATTATAAAATTTGGGGACTAATGTATTAAACAGCCCAAAGTCGACGAGGACCAAACTGCATAACTTTTGCACCACTTTTGACGTTATATTCTCCATCTCTTTGTTTGGTGTTTTCTTTCCCACTTCTCCTCTCATCTTCCTTATTATATGACGTCAACGGAATCAAAAGTGACACAAAAGTTATGCAGTTTGGTCTTCGTCCTCAAAGTACCCTCACTTCATGCACCCATACACATAAACTATACAAAAACATCTTTACTCCTAGCTCTGTAAAGATATTAAACTGGGATCATTTAAAGTTAAAGTGTGTATAAAACATGTCGGGGAGGTGTAAAATATTGGCCTAATCTTTTAATTGGATCCTAATCTAAAATGAAGTCGGATTTTCTACGATTATATTTAATGTTTTTCTGACTCTATTTTTTGTCTCGGTGCTATATTTTACTTACTTACTTCTTACTTACAAATTATCTAACGTCCTTCCTTTAAATATACCTAAATTAAAGATGTTATTTTATCAATTGTTGTTCCTTAAAAATCGTCCTTATCACCTAAACAAACATAATACTGAAATGATAAAATGACTTTGTGATACATATTTTAGTTTCTTCTTTAAGTTAGTTTTTTTAAACTTTATTTTATTCTAGCAGCTAAGCCCTCTAGGGTGAACTTAGGTTGTGGTAGTGGTTGGGGGAGGGGGGGGGGGGTGAAGGGGAGTCAAACCCCTTTTTTAAATTTTGCTTTTAAATAGAAAAAGTAAAAAAAATTGTGGGGCATTTCTTTCTAGAGTCGACTTCTTGCGTTACCCATCCCCAGAATTGTTATAAACTTCCCTAGAACTAATGTAAATCTAAATTGAAATAAATATGTAGGTTCAGCGGTAAGCGAGATCCTTCGGTATAGAGAGACACACATACAGATAGACATCATGTTACTTTTCTTTACTGATTTGTTTAAAATTTCTTAAGAATAATCAAATAGTTATCAATCATTATATAAGGATCATACAACTAAATAAAACTTAAGAATTGCTATGCTGTAAAAAAAGAAAATTTTTATGAAGGAATGTCCAGGGATCTAAAAGGGATAAGACAATGGTCGCTAAATTGACGTATATCCCCAATGATGGTACACAAAATTATCCTTTCTGTAGATTACAATTAGTGGTTGAAATGTTTGAACACTCAACTTAATGAATAAACCAATCAAAATTCAAAGTCTCCAAAGTTGTTACACCAACGAATAAGAAAACGTTATTTTAAAACTTTGGGGACTAGTGCAATAAACACCCCATTGCCCACTCTATCTCTGAGGAAAGACAGTAAAATAGTTGTTTTGCGACAGTAAAAAGTTTCTGTCTGTCTTTTTTCTCTGGCTGCAATTTGTTTTGAATAAGTTTTCATTTTTATCATGTGTCATTTTTTTTATAAAAGGCTGTTTGTTCGTTCGTCTGTCTGTAAAAAGTGATACAATTATTCCCAGTATTATGTGGTGGTTTTTTTCTTTCCAGGGATCTAAAGGGATAAGACAATGGAAGATAAATTGATGTACTTTCCCAATGTTGATACACAAAATTACCCCTTCTGTAGATTAAACTAAGTGGTTGAAACGTTTGAACACTCAATTTAATGAAACAACTAATCAAAATTAACTAAAATTAACTTGTTTTTTAAGCAACAAATGAGAAAACGTTATTAAAAAACATTGGGGACTAGTGCGTTAAACAGCCTATTGTCCATTTCTCTCTGATTCCTTTCACCAAGAAGTTAATCAAGAAGGCAGAGAAATGCCAATTAAAAAAATCTACAACCTTTAACCCCCCCCCCCTCCCATAGGGGGAGGGGGTTGTAGAAATCTTCTTAAAATATCCATTTTTCTATCCCTGAAAGAGATTCATTTAAAATATGTGTATTAGAGTATATGATGTTCAGTAGACTGAGAAATGGTGCAATATTTTAGTCAATTCAAATCATTTTTAACATATTTCTTCCCTTTTTCTTTCCAGTTTAGACTTTATTATCCCGTACATTAACTACAACCCCCCCTACCCCTCCCAAGAGGTAAAAAAACATTTTGGGAGGGGTGTATTTTAAAAAACAAACATTGGGCACGCTAGACAAGACTGTGTATAAACTGTAGCGCTTTTGGTAGCAAAATCTTTACAAATTTTAAGAATTTTAGTGCCATAAAATAATTAAAAGCATAAGCCTAAGGGCAGGATTACTTTCCCAAACACCCCATGGTAACGCCCACGTCCCCTCCCTATCACTTCCGCCCGGAGAGATAAAGTTCTCATGAAGATAAATTATTTTACATTTAGCAAATTTACTGGAATAAAAAGATCCAGAAAAAGTTGAACATTTGACAGAGATATTTATTATAATGTTTAAATTAACATACAATTTATTAAGATTATATATTATTTTCGATGGCTTTTCTCATGTGTCAGTCCGTCCGTACATTCATCTGTCCGTAACGGATAGCTCTTATCGTTAATTTAGGCTATTTACTTTTTTAAATACTGATTCCTAAGACGAGGGGGCAAAGTAACTTTCTAATTAAGGCTTTAAATGTAATTATGTCCATATCTTGTGTTTTGCTATTTGTATAATAGAATAATTTATTTCTAAAACTATGTTCCATATTTCTATTTGTGTTCTGGTTAAGATCTATGAAACGGATTTATTTAGAGGAAAGTTTAGTCTAATTGGGGAAAAATATAACACCTCTCCTATCAAATACTATAGAAAATATCTATATCAGAATCATAATAGAGCCCTTAAAAATTACGATCTGAATTGATCATTTTATCGGCAGCGTCAAAGCCCCCCCCCCCCCGTATTCTTTTTTATCCGAAACATTTTTCTTTGGGGTTTTCTAAAAAAACATAACTATTTTGGTTCATTGGTTATTGTGTTTTTGAGGACAGAAGTTCGTACAGGCATCATTCTGCTCAGCATTATTATACATAGATTGCTTTACCATTGAAAATTTTAATTTAATTTTTTCAAACCTCACACACAATAAAATCCAATTTTATTTCTAGCTGCATTGCTAGAGAATCCTAATCCGGGTTAGATGAAAATATTCTAAGTTTTGTTGTTACATAAGTGTAAAAAGTATTAAGTTGGGAGTGTAAAAACTAAAGTTTATTTAATGTGTGTGTGTGTGTGTGTGTGTGTGTGTGTGTGTGTGTGTGTGTGTGTGTGTAGCTCTGTCTCTTCTGGGTTTAATCTTAAGAATATAGACAAAGATAACACTTCCATAATTAGCCAAGCACAAAAAATTTTGGATGGAAATACTTAGAAATTAATTTAAAGATGTTCAGTGTTAATGAAATTTATTTGGAAAAAAAATCACGAAACCTTTAACACGAATACTTTTATATTTTTAAGGAACGTCTGACAGACTTGAGGACTGAGTTAATGATATACAAGATGTTCTTATTGTTATAAGGAATCTTCACAAATAAATATTCATTTATCTTTGATTTTTTAAAGGAACGAACAAATTAATTCGGAAAAAAATCACGAAACCTATCGTGATTTTCAGCTGTCGTTGGGGGGGGGGGGGCAAAACTTAGTAGAATTGTCGACCTTTTAATCTGCCCCTCACATATTATTTTAGATTAATTTCGCTAGTTGGCTATACATAATTCCTGGATATGGAAAGACAAAGACTCGATAAATTGATGTACATCCCTATTGTTAATACACAAAATTACGCCTTCTGTAAATTACAATTAGTGATTCAAACGTTTGGACACTCAACTTAATAAACCTACCAATCAAATTTCATTAAAAGTCCCCAAAGTTGCTATGCTAACGAATAAGAAAACGTTATTATAAAGCTTTGGGGACCAGTGTAATAAACAGCCCAATGTCCCCTCCCTCCCTGTATATGAAGATTATTTGGTACCAACAACCAATATAAGACTTATCATCTGTCCGACCCACAGTTCTTTTCAACAAACTTTAGGCTACCAAAAATTACCGAAAACCTTAATTGTATTGTAGAAATTTTCAACAAAAAATAAAATAAAATTCATTAAATCAATACCAACTAAACAGGAATTAATCTTTTATATCTTACTATCCGCGAAAAGCTGTCTATAATACGATGGGATAGATAACTATTATGGAATGCGCCTTTTTTATGCTTGTGTATGAATGTATCTGAATTTCATATTTCTATTATTTAGACAAAAATCTGATTTTAGCCTAAAAGAGATGTTCTACACATTATTTTCTTTTCCTTTACAAGTAAAATTTTCTATCAACCTTTATTGATAAAAGTGAAGCTTTTCTATAATATGGGTCAGTCCGTTCGTCCGCGTGGAACGAATTGCTCTTTTTTTATTTTATAATTATCCTATTTATCTGATTTTTGGAACAATGATTCTTAAAACAACAAAGATACAATATTGTTAGTATGTATGTATTTAAACAGTACCCGGTATTAAAGCAATTTTGAGGCATATTTATATACAATTTTGTTTAGACATATATATTAATAATCTGCTTATTAGGTTTTGATACTAACAAATGTTAATGTTTGTGTCTTACCGTTTTATTTTAGAGCTGGATATTGTCATCCTTGCTAAGATGTGTATTTTTGTTTTATTTATCCCCCTGACAAATCCAACCTATTTCTCTTGATCCCTCCCCTGTCTACAGTATTATTGGCAAATAATAAACAAATATAATGGGGGCGTTTTACTTACAGATTCTTGAGTATTTCTGTTTTGTTCAACCTTTCGTGGATTTTTGTTAATGTATACAACCACTAACATTAAAAACAGAACCTGATATAAAGTCTGTTACTTTTTTTTATATGTTTGACCATAATATCAAATGTATTTGGCCATAAGTCTGTCAAAAATGCTTACAAAACCTTTTTCGACCTAATATACTGAAACAGTTTACTTTTAATCCCCAAGGAATCAGTTTTGAAATATCTTTCTATACCTCCACTAAGATGTCATTTGCATAGGCACTATAAAAAGCTATTTAAATACATCATTATTTTTCTTACATAAAAGACAGAGCATGTTTGTTTGTCTATAGCGTAGGATCTCACAAACCGCCGAACCATGGGCTCCCTTACAGTGGAGCTTCTTATATATACAGTTAAGGTTTGTGGGAGGTTCCACCCTGGAGATATCACTCTTGAAATAAATAACCCCCCCCCCCCAAAAAAAAAAAAGTATCTTATCCTCTGTGTAATTGAAAATATGAACAATGTGTTGGTTCTGCTATACACAGGAAGGATGTAATATCTTAAGAGATAATAATAGAACATAAACAATAATCTTTATTGCTCTAGGATACTGTAATTTTAACACAACAAAAAAAGGAAAAATAAATAACAAGCTTGGAGTCCTTGTCCCCTTATGACCCCATTAAATCAAAAAATGCAAAGGCTGGAACAATATCTCAACAAAAATCACGCAACCTTTACTTACCACCCTTAATGATGTAGCTTAAATTGGATTTTAAAGAAGGTGTATCAACTTTTTTTTTTTGGCTAGCCGGTTCTTTTAGTAAGTAGTAGATGTAAAATTTTTCATAGAATTCAGATATGCAATCAGTTTTTTTGTAGACCTCTTATTTTTTAAGTAATTAAAGTTTTAAAAAAAAATAATTAAGTCGGTTTTAAGGTACTAAAATGCAACAAAATAAAAGAAGAAAATGGCCAGTAAGAACAAAAATAGTAAGATCTTTAATTTGACACCTTACTTTTAAAATTCTGTTGAGTAATTATTGAAAAAATCTATTTTTTTAACCTCGGTTTAATAAAAACTTTAGACCTAAATATTTTCTCAAACAGACATAAAAAACATGGGTTCATATATACCTTTAGAATCAGAAAAATATTACGAATCCATTGTAAGCAAAATTGAAAAAAAGTAAAAAAATAAAAAAATATAAAATTGGCCAATTGTATTTTTTGTTCTGGCAACACTATCGTCTTCCCTTTTTTACCCCCTCTTTACCCCCTCTATACCCCCTTCCCATTTTTATACCCAATTCAAAAGTTAAGACGTTGCCTGTACAATATAATATGATATTTTCATATAATTCCTTTTATTGTAGTTTATATACTATATTGTAAACTTTTTTTTTCAATTTTGCTTACAATGGATTCGTAATATTTTTCTGGTTCTAAAGGTATATATGAACCCATATTTTTTTACTTGTGAAATGATAAAATTGAGTTCAAAGTTTTTATTCTCGTGGGTTTAAAAAAATCGATTTTTTCAATAATTACCTGACAGAATTGAAAAAGTAAGGTGTCAAATTAAAGATCTTACTATTTTTGTTCATAATGGCCATTTTCTTTCTTTTTTTTGTTGCATTTTAGTACCTTAAAATCGACTTAATTTTTTTTTTTAAAACTTAAATTACTTAAAAAATAAGAGGTCTACAAAAAAAACGATTGCATATCTGAATTCTATGAAAAATTTTACATCTACTACTTACTAAAAGGACCGGCTAGCTATAAAAAAAAAGTTGATACAACTTCTTTAAAAGATAAACTGCGAAATATAATCTAATATATCTATATTTCTTTACAAAATTATAAATGTATACAAACATAAATCTATAAAGCTTATGGAAGTCTAAATAGTTTTGTTAATTATTTTGTAAAATTTCTGCTTTCTTTTCAGTCTCCTCCTTTCTCATTTTTTCAAGTTTCTCCTTCCAAGGTGCACCTAAATTAAAAAATGTAATGGACTTGTTAATTCACGAAAAAACTAAAATTTTTCCAAAAAATTAATAATACTTGGAATATACATTAGAAGTCAGTTGAACGATTGAGGGTTGGGGGGGGGGGGGGGAGTCGATCCCCCCAACTTTCAATTGTAGTTATAAAAAAAGTAAAAAAAAAGGGGGGGATTTCTCTTGGGAGGGTGGTGGTACACTTCCCCAAAATAGTTATAAGAAACGACGAAGGGGGGTCAGGAAAATGACCCAAGACATTGTTAATGCTTCCCTGAAAAGTACAACTAATTTGGACCAGTTATTTCAGAGATCTTTTTGTCATAGTTGATACATACCTTTAGAGTCAACCAGGGTAAGAATTTCCACAATTTCGGAGAACAGTTTGGTTCTCAGCTCCAAACAATCAACCTATACAAAAATTCCATTTAAATCCTGTAACGTTGTGTGTGTTGTTTAATTTTATAAGAGTGCATAAGCTAAAGAGGAAGTATGAGTTTACATAAATTACATAAACATAAATTATTACGCGTGAGTCAAATAAAATTTCAAGAGGTTAAAAAATGATACAAGAGAAAAAACGCTAGCGAATTAATTTACGGTGCGGTTTATATGCCACTGAAGTCATATTTGGTCAGGCTTGGCAAGTTCTAAACTGTTGTATATCTTGATAAAGTCCGTAAAACGACTCCTTCATTGAGTTTTGTTAGCACAAAATATCATAAATGTACTTTCAGCTTAAGAAAATACTGAACGTTAGGGTGTGAAATTCGTGTCCCTCCCCAGATATTTCCAAACTTTTGGTGGAATATAGTTCGAAGCAAATATAAAAATGTTAATGACAATACTAAAACTAAATTTGCGGATTTTAAAAAAACCTTTTGACGGATTTTTGATCACTTATTTTATTTCAGCAATATATGATCATATTGTAGTATATATCTAAGGTGCAATGTTGTTACCTTATCCTTGTCAGAAAGGCCAGAATAAATAGTTTTATTATTGATACACCACATCATCCTCTGCAGAAGTATTTCCTTGATACCAATCAGAAGATAGTGGTTAGGGTGCACCTTACTTCCAGATAACTAAAAATATAAGATAACTTAAGCATCTTCGAAGCTGTTTATAGTGCCCATAAAAAATGACGTCATACAATACGAATGACAAATGATATGCCAATGTTACAGACTAAATTAACAATGGCAGTAAACATTTTTATTGACCAATGGTAGGCCAGTATGACGTCATTTTTTACAGGCACTATGAAAAGCTTGAGCATGCGGGGTAACAGAAATATTTGATTCTTAAATCAGAATAAATTGTCTTTTTTTTTATTAAGATTAATATAATCCTTTTACAAAAGTAACAGGATGTCTTTGTCTCTTGTGTATCTATAGCTTAAGATTTCGTTCATCGCTCGACCGATATGGTTCTCCTTAAGAGTGAATCTTTATGTATAGTTCATGGGAAACATTATTGTGAATAGTAATTTTTCTTCTCAGGAAAATAAAAAGTCGATAATCTATATCCAACCCCCTCCCCATTATGTGTCCCTAGAGGCCTCGAGAAGCATAATTGCTACTTAATACCTCTTGTATCAGGCTCATTAACTCCTCGTTGCTACCATTCCTCTTGTCCCCAATCTGATCAATAACCTCCTTGACAATTTTCTGTATGGCCAGGACACCCAGCTTCCTCTTGCACACGGAGCAGCACCATGGAGAACCTGAAGAAGTATTATCATATGTATAGCCAGGACACCCAGCTTCCTCTTGCACACAGAGCAGCACCATGGAGAACCTGAATAAGTACTATCAAATGTATGGCTAGGACACCCAGCTTTCTCTTGCACACGGAGCAGCCCCAGGGGGAACCTGAATAAGTACTATCATATGTATGGCTAGGACACCCAGCTTCCTCTTGCACACGGAGCAGCCCCAGGGGAACCTGACGAATTATTCGTATGTCCTGGCGGCTACGCCCCTAGAGACCCCTAGGGACAATTAAAATAGTAAAAAAACCTGGAAAGGTGGCCATACCCATCCCTAAAAAAGTTATAAACCTTCCAAGGACCTATGAGAAGCTAAAGGAGTACCATATCGGTTTAGTGGTTTTCGAGGTACAGTAGACAGACAAACATCCTGTTACTTTTAAATAAGGATATAATCTAAATGAAAAGGTGTTGTCGCAGTGTGTTTGTTGGTATCAAAAGATTAGGCTAAAGGTTGGAACTATTCGTTATATTTTCAGGAAAGCTTCCATATGTCTTAGTCAGGTTTTCTTAGGGTATTTAAAAACATGCCTTTTACCTCCCTGACTTTTGATTGTCAAAATCAGTTTTGTGAAATATTTATATCAATATCGCAAACATATATTGTATGTTTAGGTTTGAATTTAAATTTATAATTGATTCTATCAAAAACAAACATCTAATTTGGGGATTTAAAACAAAATTGATAATCTTGATATGTTTTTGTATTAGCGCAGCTACTCCATGAATACGCTTTGTCGGTATGTTTGTTAGCCTGTCAGAAAGTATTGTGTGATTAATTTATAAATTTTCAAATTCTGCGCATTTTTGCAATAATAAAAATCTATACATAAAAAATATAAAAGTTTTAAAGATTTTAAAAAAATTTTTTTCCATAAAATTTAAAAATTATTCTCTACAATACAAAGTAGCTTGATATCTGTCCGTCCGTCTGAAGCTTAAGATCTCGGTAACCACTGAACCGATTGGATTCTACTCCATAAGAAATATAACTGTGGTGGTTTTAAGCTATTTTTTTTGCAGGTAATTAAAACTTTGTTGGTCGCACCACCACTGGTACTTAATTTTTTTCCTAATACCCACTAAACTGGTTGGATTTTCTATTTCAGGTAAGCTTCACATAGGTCCTGTGATGGTTTCAGGCTTTTCTATTTTCAGGTTTAAGGCTTGGTTGGTATGGTTTCATACTATTTTTGTAGAACCTCACTGATCCTTCGAAAACAGAACCCCAATTTGCTAGGGGCGTACCCGCTATTTTATGCTATAAATTGAGTTTTTCTTAGAATCTTTATTATCTAAATATTTTTTTTGTTGAAGTTTGTAAAGAAAATATAATATTCAGAACATAAACCCAAATTATAATATATTATCATCATATATTAGAATATGAATTGTGCTAGTCCATATATTTTTGGTGTATATATTGGTTGAAATATTTATGACTGCTGGAGTGAGAATGGGTGTCTGGGGAGTAGTTCTACTCAGAAGCATACACCCCTCACTGCAGGTGTATATAATACACCCAGCCACCCAATTTCATGTAGAAATGACTATATCCTACCCCGCTCTACCTCCGTAATGCAGTATTTTTTTATTTCTTTACACTTTTTTCTAGAAATTGTAGAATCAACTTATTATTACTGTAATCTAATTTTATTGTCGAAAATCATGTGAAAAATATGGATAATAATAATAGTAAAAAAATAATAAAGATTATTGCAATAAATTTGACATGGCATTTCATAATAGAACTGGACTCTTTACTATTTTAAAGAAAAATTTAAATGTTTTAGTGTTTTTAAAAATCCGATTAGTTAATTTGGAATAATATTTATCGAATTCTTCTCTTTTAATGTTATATTGAATTGTCTTGGTTGTGTTTAGGATTGCGGTGATAAAATTTATTTTATTTGTAATCTGATCAGACAAATATCCAAGTCATTTTTGCGATTTTCAATGAAATAATCTGAACTCAAAAAGACATTTTAGCATGATTTTGTTCACCCTTTGCAAAAAGGACGCAAATGCGAAAAATCTAAATTATCTAATGAATTTAGACGCTTCTCATATTTTAGATTGTTATCATTTCATACAATTCTAAGTTACTAAGCTTATCATGCTATAAGGCATATCAAGAACGTACGGAAAAAGCTGCTTATTATACAATAAATTCCAAGCTCTAATTAGTTATTTTTCGCATCGTGTTATAAACAGCTTTCCGCGGATATAAAAATGCAGAATTATAAGATTAAAACCAATTTTTATGGTTTTAATCTTATAATACGATGCTATACATAATTAATTAGTATGGCTGAGAACCTGTTCAAATCCACTGGACATTTATCGGTTTCCAGGCAATACTGGAAAAAGATTTACAATAAATAACTAAAAATTGGAGGTTAATTTTACCTACTAGAGTAGATCTTAGAGGAAGGAGAATGCCTTGGCATTCTGGACCACATATTAATCCGCTCATCATTGTTCCAAACTCTAAAAAATTGACAAATATTAAATTGAAAATCGATATACTATACTGACAAAGTCTTGAAGATCCAAGGATCTTATCCTAACAATTCATGCTCTGGTACATGTTAATATTCAGGTTTTCTATCCATTAGATCAAAAAAGTTGCATTTAAAGTTTCATGTATTTTAAACATACATACAGGATCCGAATAGCTGGCATATTTGTGCATGTTCAGTTCCTTTGTATTCATACCTTTAGCAACAGAATAATAAGAACAGGTAACAAAAAGTTCCAGGTATTTTCTTACCTTTAGTATCAGCATAGCAAACTTAGGTACAGGTAGTTTCAGATATTGAATACAGATCTTTAGGGTCATATTTGCAAATAAAGGCACAGAAATAATTCCAAATATTGTTTATACCTGTAGGATCAGAACTGGTAGAGTTCCAGGTATTGTATTCATACCTGTAGGATAAGAACAGCGGGTACAGGTACAGATATAGTTCCAGGTATTTTATTCATACCTGTAGGATCAGAACATCTGGCACAGGTATATATAAAGTTCCAGATATTGTTTTCTTACCTGTAGGATCAGAACAGCGACAAAGGTACAGATAAAGTTCCAGCTATTGTATCATATCTGTAGGATCAGAACAGCACACAGGTACAGGTAATGTTTTAGGTATTTTATTCATACCTGTAGGATCAGAACATCGGTCGCAGGTACAGGAAAGTTTCAGGTAGTGTATTCATAACAGTAGGATCAGAACATCTGGCACAAGTACAGGTAAAGTTCCAAGTATTGTATTAATACCTGTAGGATCAGAACAACGGGCACAGGTACAGGTAAAGTGCCAAGTTTTCTGGATGTCCTCCACCCTCTGGAAGTTTCCAATCTGTGGTGTTGTGTATCTGGTCCATATTGTTTCACCTAAAATTTTTTTAAAAATATTTGGAATTTAGTAAAATTCTCATTTAATATGTTGAAATTGATACTGTAATCAAATTTATTTTAAATACAAGATCAAAGCATTTTAAAATCTTTTTACATTAAAAATTCATCATACATATGTTTTACACATTTTTCATATGTATGAAAGAAAAGTTTATTTTTGCATAATAGGGTCAAAAGAAAATTCTTTTGACAGCGTAATTGAGTTTCACTTTGCAATTTTATATTAGAAAAGAAGGTTGGTGCAACATTTGAAAATTTATGGAAGCAAGGCTTCTCTACAAAATTTATCTATCATTCTTCTATCATGGAACGCAGGGAAAAGGGACCTAAATTCTGACAAACAAATTTAATTTAAAATTACCCACTTTCCTTTAGTTACACCACAACACAAGTTTTACGCCAAAATTACCCCACAAAAGTATCCAAATTTTCAGAAATTTCAAATGAAATTAACTTGCTGAATATCTCGGCTCCTGCTTAGACGATAAAAATTATGACTTTCTTTAAGCAATAATTCACATATAACAGTAAAAAAAGATTAAAAGAATGAAGGCGAAAAATATGTAAACTTTAAATACATTTTATTCAATTGTGCCATAATTATCAAAAACCAAGTTCTCTATGGTCGTTATCGTCCATGTTTTATCTAAAACTTTCCAAAAAATTATGATGCTATTTTTTCTCGAAATTTTACACTTAAAATGTCACTTAACTTTATGCAAACTATTTTATTGAATATTAACAAGTTTTTATTTGCATATCAAACCTTTTAAAGTATTAAAGAAATGTCATAGATCATTTTTAACACGCAGAGTGTGTTTCACAAAACTTAGACTTAAACCTTCCATTATAATTTTTTTTGTATATGACATTTATTTATTTATGTGATATTTTTGCTCAATTTATTTTTATTTTAGGTGTTTGTTTGTCTGATGTTACGGTCTTATACAACCTTTTAAGAAGCGAAGATACTCTTAACCCTTACAGATCGGGCCCCAATTCCCACCTTAATAGATCAGGGGGGCTAATTTGACCCCCCTCTCTATCTCGGCTCCTGTTACAGTTGGAGACATAATTTTTTTTTCTGGTGGTTCATGTGCATATTTAAACAAAATTACTTTTTCTAGTCATAGCGATCAGACCGCTCCTTAGCCACTTTTTAGCGGCCAGCTGCTAAATATTAAAACAGCTGTAGAGCGGCCAATTTTAAAGCTAGGATCACCAAATTTTGGTCATGAAGCTTCGAATGGATATAAAATATACATTGATATCAGGACAAAAAAAAACTATTGTCAATTTAGATTGTTAACATGGACATCACTTATTGGTCAGTTATTTCATCCAGTAGGCGGCGAGGGATTGGTTTAAGAGGGTGGATGTGAGGGATCGTTATTTTAGCCAGTTACAAGTTTCACATGATAATCTGGTGTAAGATCCAAGTAATAATAAATCCATTGAGCTACTTAGTACTTTTGGACGTTGCATCCTTGTTTTCTTTCAAAATATTGTAAGTTTATCACATCTATAAACTTAAAATGGCGCATTTAAAAATCACTTCAATCAGTCTAAAAAGTTTTAAATAAGATTATTTCATATTTTTATAACATAAATGGCCACGATATGGTTTCTATATTGAATTTTTGTGTATAATATTGTAAGTTAATGTTTGTAATAGTGTGAAAGGTGTAATATTGTTGTGATTATGTGTATTATATATTCCATACCTACATCTTATAGCGGCCATAAAATAAACTAAATGTACACAACGTGGGCTTAAATAAGGAAGCAGGATTTGAATTATACAAAAGAAACAGTTTCTTGCATTTTTAATAAAACATAAAATCTCAACCAGATATTTCTTTTCTTATAAGTATTTATAGTCATTTCTGACACACAGAAAACTGTCCCGAATTTGTATTAATTTTGAGGAACAAGACTCCAGTTACGTCATATTTTTCTTTCCCGAAAAAGGGAAGGGGAAAGAAAAAAAAGGGAAGGGGGGAAGAAAAAAGAGATGGGAGAAAAGGGGGTTTTCCCCATCTCTTTTGAAGAGATTTTCTTCCCCCCTTCCCTTTTTCAGGAAAGAAAAATATGACGTCACTGGAGTCTTGTTCCTCAAAATTAATACAAATTCGGGACAGTTTTCTGTGTGTCGTCATTTCTCTGTTACTTAAACTAAGCTTATGTAAAGAATATAAAAATATTTCTGTTTATTGAAAAATAACACATTTTTGAGTGGATTTGAGTAACCTAGAAAATCAAAAAAACAAACCAAAATTTATTTTTACAGGTAGATGGAGGGGGGAGGGGGATGAGGAAATTTTTAAATGATTTACGGAATATTTTACCCCCACCTCCTCCCTAATTTAATTTTTATCCTAGCCTCTTGCATTTCAAAATTAAAACTTAAATCTTTGATCAAGTGTTTTTTCATCATAATTCTTATCTCCATCAATGAGGAAAAAATGTTGAGAATGTAATATAGTGTGTTTTTGTTTGTGTCAGGGATTTTACACCAAGAAAGAAACCACTTTGCCTTTAGTTTTTTTTGTGCCAGTCAAAAATAATAGTCTGGAAACAAATATATCAGATACCTCTAAGGAAAGAAGGGGACAATGGGCTGTTTATTACACATGTCCTCAAAGTTTTATGATGACGTTTTCTTATTTGTTGAGTGTTTAAACGTTTCAACCACTAATTGTAATCTACAGAAATGTGTAATCAATTCATCAGTTATTGTCTTTTCCCTTTACATGCCTGGGTGAATGTTAGTCAAGGGAATAGCTTATGTATTTTATCATTTGATACAGAGTATACACCATTACAATATATCATTATTTCCTCTTTAAGTAAAGTATAATGTATACACTAAAGTACCATTAAAACAATATTATTTGTTGGTGGCTTTGCCCCTACCCTTCCAACTTGTGTTAGATGCTTCTCAAAAAATATTTGGTCTAGAAATTTGAGTTTTTTTTGTTAAAATTATAGGATCTACTGCAGTTCACGGTAAAATATTGCTGGTAACGAATATTGCCAAAAATCTATGAATTTTAAAGGCTGCTAGCTGCCAAACGGCTGAACGTACAGATCATGCCCGCACACTGTTTTAAGCGGCATAAGAAGGCCGATAAATAATCTGGAATAGCCATAAATCAATAATGCATAATTATCTCGCAGTGCAGAGAAATGCGCGAAGAAGGCCTATTTTACGCGTTTTTTCTCCAGTGAAGCTTTCCCTGTGCATCATTTGATCTTGGCTATTCCGGATTATTTGTAGGCCTTCTTGTACCGATTAAAATGGTGTGCGGGTATAATCAGTACGTTCAGTCGTTTGGCAGCTAGCAGCCTTAAAAATTCATAGATTTTTGGCAATATTCGATACCAGCAATATTTTACCGTGAACTGCAGTAGATCCAAATTATATTACTTTTTACTATAGAAAAATAGGTTGTTCTGTTCAATGTAGATTCTAGAGTTTATTTTGGAGCAGATTGGAAAATAGCCAAAACCGACCACCACCACTCCCTAAATTAAATCCTACCATTTTTTCCGCCAGAATAAACGAAATTTAATTTTAATTTTAATTGATTGAATTAGGAATGAAGTCTCCACACAGCAACTTCAAACTGTCCCAATAATGGATATATTATCACTTGGATCTTATGTCAGATTGTCACGTTCTCTAATAAAGTAAACACGCAGTGTGTAAAATAATGACATTCACCCCTTTACCTACTCCCCTACTACTGGATGGACGAAATGACAATTTATGAAGGGAAAAAATCCCCACAAAAAATGACAAGAATGACAACATCCATAAAAGTGAGTACAACAGACAAACAAAATTAGCTGATATAGAGTATCAACGTATTTATCATTTAGAAGTCTGAAAAAATCTGAAGCTGTTTATAGTGCCTTTAAAAAAATGACGTCATACAATACAAATGACTAATAATAGGCAAATACACAGACCAAATTACCAATGGCAGGTAAGTACACATTTGAATTGACCAATGGTAGGCCATTATGACGAAATTTTTTACAGGCACTATAAAAAGCTTCAAAAAGTGAATAAATTTACCTTTAATTATATCAGAATGAGCAATGAGATCAAGTCTTAAGTCTTTGTGCTTTCTAAGATTATTATGTTTTTGTTATAAAATGCATTAATGAAACAAAAAAAAAAAGCAAAGAATCAATTGTCGCAGGAGGGGTGGAGGAGTGTTGACAAAGTGTGTAAAAATTAGGTTTACATACCGATTTATTGGATACAAGATATACGTGGATATATTGACATGGGAAAACGTATCGTCCATTTAGCTTGCTAATATGGGCCTCATTTATTGGTAAGTTCGTTCATCGTTCATATGAGGGGAGAATATAAGGGAAACGGGGCTCGATGGAGGTATCATTATTTAAGCCAACTGCGAGCATCACTTTTTCAGAGCACATGAAAATCTGGTGTAACAGCCAAGTAATAATAAATGCCTCAACAAAATATAATATTCCTTGTATGAGTGTTACACATGCAGTTATGGTTGGCATATGTATAGGTTGGGTACAGGGCAACACCCTCCCCATACCCTACTCGGGTCTCCAGTTTAACGGCATTGGTGCGGATCACGCCGATCATCCGCCGTATCGCCACCTAAAAAATAGATACAATAATTCTGTAATAAAGAAAAAAAATCAATATTTCTCCAATTCTTTGAATATTTTGGTAATGAAAGGGATGAAGATTAATTTATCACTCATCGTTCTCAACCTCCCTGATAAAACAAAATTAATCCTCTCTTTATGGCTTTATGCCACCTTTGTTATATTAAATTGTTTATTCATTAATTGCCCTCGCCCCCTAGGGTAATATACTAAAACTACCATTTTAGCTATTAAAACGATTGGCCTAGCTTTTGTTGAAGTCTTACTGGGAATAGATATATACAGACAGGCAAACAGAAAGACAGACATACATCCTATAACTTTTTTTTGTAAATAAGGATCTTAAGGGATAAGACAATGGATGTTAAAGTGATTTAAACGTCCAATAATGATAAAAATTGCCCCTTCTGTAGATTATCATTATTGTTGAAAAAGGTTGTGCCAACTAATCAAGATTTGATAAAAGTACCCAAAGTTTAAAAGTAAGCGAATGAGATAATATATTCGTAAAAGTTTGGGGACCAGTATAAAAGACTTACTTGGTCAATGTTTTTGAGTTCTAGATTACCAGTGATAAAACTGAAAACTAATTTCTCGTGAATTTTCCAAGTTGGCGAATCTTTCTTAGCACGGTCCTGAAAGGTACAAAACTATCCAATCTATAGATTACAATTAGTGGTTGAGACTTTTGGACACTCAACTTAATAAACAAACCAATCAAAATTTATTAAAGGCCCTAAAGTTGTTAAGTCAACGAATAGGAAAACCTAATATACAACTTTGGGGACTCGGTGTAGTAAACAGCCCTATGTCCACTCCCTCCCTGTATTACAGTACATGCTTCTTAGATACTCAAACTTAAAAATGTCGGTCTTAAAACAAACGATAAGGGTTCCAGGACAAACGCAGGAGTGGACAAACGCAGGAGTGGACAAACGCAGGAGTGTTAAAATATTAATTTGATTAAGTATTTCTATAGAGATTAGGTTAGGTTAAGATATGAATGTACAGAAAAGCTCCCCGCAGTGGTTAGGCATTAAAAAATTTTTAAGAAGGTCTAAAATAGGTTTGTTAGGTTAAGTGTCCACTCCTGCGTTTGTCATAGGACCTTAGACCTTACATTCATTTCTTAATAATCTTGGACGTACGTGCGGACAGACCTCAATCGCCATCAAAATGTCCTGTCTATCTGAAGCTTTAGTGTCTATAAAAAATAACGTCATACAATACAAATAAACCAATGATATGCCAATACACAGACTAAACTACCAATTGCAGGCCAGTTTACATTTTTATTGGCCAATGGTAGGCCAGTGTGACGGCAATTGTTATAGGCACTATCTACCTGATCATGGTCCATAAATGTTTGTAGAATCTTCCAATGTGCAGGATTTGCCTGTTCTACCAGCAGTGCCCTGAGGATGAAGCAGCTCATAGTGCCAATAGAAAAAATGACGTCATACAATACAAATGACCAATCAAATACGTATACATTTTACGATTAGCCAATTACAATGTATAGTGGCTTATCATTGGTCATTTGAATTGTATGACGTCATTTTTAATAGGCACCATAAGCTGCTTCCCTGAGGATGGTTATACAGGAGTAGATGGGACAGTCTGCTTCCCAGTTCTGGATACTGATCTCATAGCCTGCATTCTCGAGCACCTAAAAAATAACAAATTGTAGTATATATCTTTGTAAAAATAAAAGTTTCAAAATTGTTTTAAAAGTATAAAAAAAAACTGTGCTATTGAAAATGGCAATTGAAATTGTCTATGGAATTTGTCTATTGAAACTTTCTATGGAAACTGTGTATAAAAACTGTATATTGAAACTGTATATAGAAACTGTCTATAGAAACTGTATATGGAAACTGTCTATAGAAACTGTCTAAGGAAACTGTTTAAGAAAACAGTGTATGAAAACTGTCTGTGGAAACTGTCTATAGAAACTGTATATGGAAACTGTCTACGTAAACTGTCTATGGAAAAACCTGTACAACCCTCATCATATTTCGTTTCTGAAATGATAACAAATACACTATTTTGCACTTTGGATCCTCACTGCAACGCTCACAAATTGCCTACACTGCTCTGAATCTGTCCTTATCACACTAAGTGCACTGTGGAGCTTTACTTACTTTGCACTCCATAGTATGCCACTTGCCAGTACTGCACTTTAAACTGCACAATGGAGCTTTACAGCGCTCACAAATAACAACATTGTCAGGGCCTGTCAATTTTTTCAGGCACTGCAGACAAACTGGTTTACTTCTTGTGTACAGAGGTCCAGTTACTGTTAATCATAACATCTTCAAAATCAATAATTTAATATTCTTGATTATTGTCAAAATTTACCTATTCTTTAGAGTTAGATCTGTTTTTTTACACATTGTTTTCATACAGGCCATGATATTTCATTATTAAAATCTAAACTCAATATAAGTCCATATTAAATTTCTATTACTGAATTTTTTTTTATATATAGATTTTGTGTTGAAAATATTATTTGAATGAAATTTTGATGATGTAAGTTCCTATAGGATATTCACTGAGGATAACATCACCAGCTTGTATATCCTTGCCAGCAACCAGATAGTGACCCTCGTTACTTTCGGGAGCACCTACAATTTTTATCTTCATAAAAAACAGTTTAGTAATTCAAACCAGATGTTGATACACATTTAGAGACAAAATAAAATGAATATCTTAAAATAATCCTATTAATCGATTAATAAAACTTGGTCATAATGTAAATGTTTAGAAAAAAAACAACAAAAAGCAATAATTTGGTTTAGAACACAATTTTTAAAAATGAAACAATGTATTTAGGGCAGTTCTTTTAAAAGCCTTTTTGGCGGTTTCCCTAAAAAGCACAGTAACAACCCCCCCCCCCCTTCTTATTTTGAATTGCCTACAGCACCCCCAAATTTATTTGGGGGGGGGGGGGGGGTAATCACCCTTTTACACCCCCCCTTTGACGTCTATGGTAGCTAGAACAAACTGATTTTGCCAAGATATGAGCGGAATATTATAATCTTTTTATAGTGCCTATAAAAATGACGTTATACTGGCCTACCATTAGTCAATTATAATTTATACTTGCCTACCATTGGTAATTTAGTCTGTGTATTGGTCAATTGTATTATATGGCGTCATTATCATGTAAGCACTATAAACAGCTTCTTGTTGTCATTATTGTAATGTAATATATTCATTTTTATATAAAAGATTTTTAAATTACCTGCAACATCTGCATGACAGACCACATGATCACCATTATGAACTCCATTCACGCCATTAGAAGCAGATACATCACCATTCTCATGATTATCATTATCACCAACAGTGTTGCCTATAATATCACCACCATTGCTTAACTCCATAATTCCAAAGTTTTAACCTCACTTTTTAGAAAAAATGCTCAGCTACCGACAGAAAAATTTGAACTAAATACATCGGATAATTTCTGCGCGAGGTCCAGCCCTTGTATCTGATCCACATCTGGGCGTGTTATTTTGGGTGTTTTCAGCGCAAGAAAGTCACAATCAGAGATTGAAATATTTGACCCCTTGTCCTCGGCTCTTCTTGCTTTTGTTTCTAATTCCCTCTTGCGGATGTAGGATATATATTGTTGTTGATATTACTATTTATAAAGTTTGTGTGGGGTTGTGTTTATGTTGTTGTATGCCTGTGTTAGTAGCTTTCAGGGAGGGAGGGGGCAATGGACTGTTTATTACACCAATCTCCAAAGTCTTATAATAACGAATTCGCTTAACAACCTTGGGGAATTTTATTGAATTTTGATTAGTTGATTCAATAAGTTGAGTGTCCAAACGTTTTAATTAAAAATTGTAATCTACAGAAGGGGTAATTTTTGTATCATAATTGGGGAAGTACATCAATATATCGGTCATTATCTCATCCCTTTAGATCCCTGGTTTCTTTTCTTTACTTTAAGGGAACTTGTTTATTTTGTCTCCTTTGCTTTCCCCTATCCTTTAAACAATTCTGCCTCCTTTATTTGTTGTGCCTTTCTTTATGCAAAACTCCTTAAATATTATAGCTTTCTTTTAAAGCACAGCATTTCTGAATATAATGTGTATCAGTCTGTATGTTTGTCTTTTAAATCATTAAGATTTTGAATTTTAATTATCCGAGAAATCTGAAAAGCGTAGCAGCTCTAAAATTATCATTATCAGAAAGTAAGTACGTTCTTTTTGGATTTTTAACTACTGGAAATAAAACTGTATAACTTTCTAGTTTTATTTATTTTGATTTAAAGCTTTTGAAAAACACGAAACCTCAACTATAGTAAAAATAAAAATTAATTTTTGAATTATAAATTGAAATAAAAAAATATGGCTTTTTTACATCTCATTTTAATTGTTAAAAACATTCTGTAAATTGCCTGCTGTAATTGTTATATATAAAAGAAATAATAAGACTTTTCAATAAAATGCATTTGATGCACTGATGGAATCTTTTTTCTTCTCTTGTGTCATATTACTATTTCCTGGATTCCTGTACCTTAAAATTCGCACGGTACAAATGTAACTTCCATCTATTTTAATTACCTAATTGTTTTACAACTAGACTATTCATACAAAAATGGTATCCTTCTTGCATTGAACATTGCGGATATATAATTATCTTTCTCGTATTCATTCGAATCCGGTGGATAGGAACCGGTTCTCATCCATACGAAAAAACTATGTCTAGCATCGTATTATATCTAGTTTTCTACGAATATAAAGATGTACAATCATAAGATTAAAACCAGTTTTTTTAGCCCGTGCCTTCGGCATCTCGGGGCTAAAAAAAATGGTTTTAATCTTATAATTGTACATTTTATATCCGCGGAAAGCCGTTTATAAAACGATGAAAGAATTAAGTATTAATTAACTATTCTAAATTTAATTTAGCCGTTAGAAAAAAAATATTTCTACATTTTTATTCATTGCTTTCTAGAAGAACCTAGAATCTCGGATCAACACCGCGTCATACTAAAGACGTTAAATATAGCTCTTACCGCTCCCATGAATAGATAGAGTAGTGGGAATGATACTTACGTTTCTCAGTAAGTTCTACCACACAAAAGCCTTGCTATATAAGTTGATTATCTGTAGATTTTTTTTGTTTTACATAAAGTTAGAAAAGTGTTTATTTTTATTAAATATCCCTTCCAGCTTGAAATTGGTTGCCCGAGGGTGGTAATAAAATGTGTTCTGTCTTTGGTTACAATAATTTGAGTGAGATTTATGAGTATGCGGAATTTTAACATTTCTCACTTTTTTTAGCGAGAAATCGACGAATTTAGATATTTTAGCAGATAGGGAGGGGACATTGGGCTATTTAGTGTTATAATGGCTTATTAACCTAGGGGACTTTAAATGAATTTTTATTAGTTTATTCATTTAGTTGAGTGTCCAAACGTTTCAATACTAATCTTTAGAAGAGTTAATTTTGTGAATCATCATTGGGGATGTACATAAATTTATGGGCCATTGTCTTATCCCTTTAGATCCCTGCATTTTAGAGCAAATTTCATAAATTATTTGTATAGTAATATTAAAGATTGAATTGATAGGCAGGGAAGTTTTTAATTTTTTTTCTGGGGACGATTTAAAATTTTCAAAAAGGTTCACTTTAAAGTAGAGTTATGAGGTACAGAGCCGGCTATTGACAGTCACAATGACATCCTCATAAAAAGCAAAGCTTCTAAATCAATAATGGCTATACCAACTTTTGGCGGATAATTAAAAATTTGGTATGTATACTCTTATACTTCTTGATAAGCACTATTAAAAAAGCTCTAATTGTAAATCTTAAAATATGTGCAAAATATTAGCAAAAATTATGCTATGATGTGTGTAAATGACATTCTGTTTTGTTGTGGTAAAATAATACAGTAGCTGTTCTTGAATTATAGCGAACTTTTTTTGAATTACAAAAAATACTAAAAAGCTACAGACCAAAGTGTTGAATCCGTCGAGACGGCGTGTTGTTTGTGATGTACAGACGTACGTACGGACCATAATTGCAGAAAAAAAAACTTTTCTAAAAAGATGTTCAATATTAAAACTGCACCACCACTGAAATATTAAGTATTTTTACTTTTAAGATGTATGATGAAAAAGTTTACTCAAAACTTATCTCACACAAAATTCTCAAGAGAGATTGGAGGGTGGGAAAAGGGAGATAAAAATAGATAGATAATTAGAGAGGGAGAGAGAGAGAGAGAGAGAGAGAGAGAGAGAGAATGAGAGAGAGAAGAAGATACAAGTAGAGAAGAAATGAGACAAATTATAGTAAAAATGTTGTCATGTGTAATTCATTACATTTTCAGTGAAGGGCTAGTACAAGTAAATACCCTGCAGTTCAGACAGGGACACAGGGATGGATCAATGGAGTTCAAAATCATAATTTCAGTGAAGGGCTAGTACAAGTAAATTCCCTGCAGTTCAGACAGGGACACAGGGATGGATCAATGGAGTTCAAAATCATAATTTTCAGTGAAGGGCTAGTACAAGTAAATACCCTGCAGTTCAGACAGGGACACAGGGATGGATCAATGGAGTTCAAAATCATAATTTTCAGTGAAGGGCTAGTACAAGTAAATTCCCTGCAGTTCAGACAGGGACACAGGGATGGATCAATGGAGTTCAAAATCATAATTTTCAGTGAAGGGCTAGTACAAGTAAATACCCTGCAGTTCAGACAGGGACTTAGGAATGGATAAATGGAGTTAAAAATATTAATTTTCAGTGAAGGGCTAGGACAAGTAAATACCCTGCAGTTCAGACAGGGACACAGGGATGGATCAATGGAGTTAAAAATATTAATTTACAGTGAAGGGCTAGGACAAGTAAATACCCTGCAGTTCAGACAGGGACTTAGGAATGGATAAATGGAGTTAAAAATATTAATTTTCAGTGAAGGAGTAAGACAAGTAAATACCCTGCCGTTCAGACAGGGACACAGGGATGAATCAATAAAGTTAAACTGATAATTTTCAGTGAAGGGCTAGGACAAGTAAATACCCTGCAGTTCAGAAGGGACTTAGAGATGGATCAATGGAGTTAAAAATCATAAATTTCAGTGAAGGGCTAGTACAAGTAAATACCCTGCAGTTCAGACAGGGACTTAGAGATGGATAAATGGAGTTAAAAATATTAATTTTCAGTGAAGGGCTAGGACAAGTAAATACCCTGCAGTTCAGACAGGGACACAGGGATGGATCAATGGAGTTAAAAATATTAATTTACAGTGAAGGGCTAGGACAAGTAAATACCCTGCAGTTCAGACAGGGACTTAGGAATGGATAAATGGAGTTAAAAATATTAATTTTCAGTGAAGGAGTAAGACAAGTAAATACCCTGCCGTTCAGACAGGGACACAGGGATGAATCAATAAAGTTAAACTGATAATTTTCAGTGAAGGGCTAGGACAAGTAAATACCCTGCAGTTCAGAAGGGACTTAGAGATGGATCAATGGAGTTAAAAATCATAAATTTCAGTGAAGGGCTAGTACAAGTAAATACCCTGCAGTTCAGACAGGGACTTAGAGATGGATCAATGGAGTTAAAAATCATAATTTTCAGTGAAGGGCTAGGACAAGTAAATACCCTGCAGTTCAGACAGGGACTTAGGGATGGATCAATAAAGTTAAACTGATAATTTTCAGTAAAGGGCTAGTACAAGTAAATACCCTGCAGTTCAGACAGGGACTTAGGGATGGATCAATAAAGTTAAACTGATAATTTTCAGTAAAGGGCTAGTACAAGTAAATACCCTGCAGTTCAGACAAGGACTTAGGGATGGATCAATGGAGGTAAAGATATTCCAGCATCGGCAAAGGGATAGTACTTCTCAAAATTTCGTGCAGATTTATGAGTTATGGAGACTTGATTGCCTTTACAGGCTAGGGGTAAGATCTAATGCAACTTATTACAATTCCTATTTTAACCATAATCAAAGTTAAGGAGGGGGGGGGGGTGGTTGGGGTTAGTAAAATTTTCATAGATATTTAGAACGGTGAATTAGTAGCTAGTTAAACAAATATAGAATTCTTTTAAAGATCTATTGATCCATTCCTGCATTCCTGATTTGAGAAACGCAAGATATAATTAATAATGGTTTAATGTATTACATTGCAAAACTATGCACTAATGAAAATAAAAACAATTTAAAATGACACAACGGGACAGCAAAACAAGGATGATTACATCCAAGAGTATCAACAACAAGCGGACAAAATTTATGAAGAAAATAACACCAGAGTGTAATATAAATATTTTTTTAAATAATCAAAATATGTAAGTTTATTTAATAAAGTGTCTTGAACTGGATTTCTAGAATAAAAAAACAGGATTATGGAAAGAGTTGTGGTTCTCTTGGGCTCTAACCCTGCGGGGCAATCATTTACATCCAACTAACCTAAAATAAATCAAAATCTACTGTGAAAATACGAAGAAATCCGCAACTTCGTTTTCTTTCCATGATCCAAAAAACATTTTGAAGTTCGTCAATAAACAAGAAGTCAATAGTAAGCTTTATTTACTTACTCAATGACTAAGTGTCAGATCCTAATAATATTTATGTTTTTAGTAGGTCCAAGATGGTAATTTAAAGTCGAAGTTATATTTTTATGTTGCAAAATGATTTATTTTTAAAAGCAAAGTCCGCACGTCCGGAACGGACAGCTTTTTTCCTGTAGTAGTAGTTAGGTACGATTTAAAAAGCGTAGCAACTCTATAATCATTACCAGAATGGCCCTGAACTATATTATGAAATAAAACTTTATTTTCTATTAAAAACACAATAATGAACAGATATAAATTACAAGTACATTGTCAATTCAAAAAGTAAATGTTAGAAAAATGGCAGCTTCAATCCTTTGTCCGTTTGTTTAAATTGTGGTTGCCCCAGCAGCTGCGGCAGCTGTCAGCAAAGCAACGAGTTGGTCAACACCACCGGCAGCTGTGATGAGAGCAGCTACGTCAGGACTTGTGCTGGAGGTCAGGGCTCCAAGAATGGTGGAGGCGAGGACTCCTGCAACTCCACCAGCGGCAAGGCCACCAGCTCCAGCCAACAGGGCAGCGTCAATACCTCCATCAGTGTTGCCGTACTTGCCATCTTTTCCGTGCTTGCCCTTCTTTCTATCCAATTGAGAAGGTTCATGGAGGAGTTGGTCAACAGGTTGGATGTTCTGTACCTGAAGGCCGGCCTCGACATCTCCAAAGTTGGAGGCTGCTACGCCGAGCAGTAGAATAGTTACCAGAGATGTAAACATTTTCAGCAGTTGATCAAAACACAAATTTTTCTACAAGAAATTCTGCTTTTATACTTAAGTTGTCCCTGAAAAATAATTAGATTTTTTTTTGTAATTTTAAAATTTAGTTTTTTCACTGAGCCATCATGAACTTTATATGTATTATTTTCTAATACCAATCAAAAAAATTAATGCCCAATATTAAGAATAAGAAAACTGTGAAAATTTCTTCAGAACATGCCTCTGTAATTATTTGGAAATAGAAATGTCTTTTTTGATAATAGAAATCTTGCAAATCTGACATATTAATTTACTCAGCAATTTAACACTTGAATTTTTAAAACATAATTTCTGAAATTTTAAATTTGTTTTGTGTTAATATGTATATTTAATATTATGATGTCTGTATTTTATTTTTAGCCTAAAGAATAAAGAAGAAGGTTGTATATTAATTCCTTGTTCATTATCTTATCCCTGTGTGTGTTGAGAACAGCTCATTGTTGGATTATTCTATTTTTTGATGGTAACAATAAAATATTAAATACCTATCTTATTTTTTTTGTATAAAAAATTTGATAATGGACTTATATCAAAGTACACTTTGAAATGAGCACTAGGCAATAATAAAGTGTTTTTTGTTTGTTACATTATCATTTACAAGATTTTTTTTTCATACGAAATTTAAACGAGGGACTTAATCCAAAACTTTCTTAAATTATATTTATATTTATATATGTAAAAAAAATCATAATTAACAATAACGAAGCTGCTTCAATTTTAACGTATACTGTATTTCTGGGGGGGGGGGGGGGTTGTGGAAATCTTTAAAAGGTAGTAAGTTTTTTTTGTCTTAATAATAGAATTAAGTATGCACATGGTTTTAGTCTTTTTTTTTTAAACTAGAGGATGGGAGTACATCCACTTTTACTACATATTGTACAGGTCTATTGTATGTGTATATGGGGTGTGTGTTTGTGTGTGTGTGTGTGTGTGTATGTGTTTGAAATTCTCTTACTTCCATCTCTGTACTCAAGGGAAATGTTTTTGTGTAAAAGTTTAACAACATTTTAAGAAGAAGAATTATAAAAGTTTTGTTGAGTAAGTTACAAGATTATCTGTTCTAAGCTCACTTTCAAGTAATTGTTTTCTTTACCATATTATACACACACACATACACACACCCGCACTTACTTGAAATCACGCCTGTAACCAAGTAGTAAACTTGACGGAAAAAGCCACAAAAGCGACATTTAGACAGGCGGACAAACGAACATTGCTTAAAATTCAGAATGCTTATTGTGGTGTTTAAGCAATTTACTGTAAAGATGATTAGCAAATACCAAAGTATTTCATTACAAACGCAGGAGTCCCAAACGTCGGAGTTGACAAACGCAGGAGTGTTAAACTATTCATTTTATTAAGTATTTCTATACAGATTAGGTTAGGTTAAGATATGAATGAACAAATAAGCCCCCCGCAGGGGTTAGGCATTTAAAAAACCTATAAGATGGTCTAAAATAGGTTAGGTTAGGGGTCCACTCCGACGTTTGGGACTCCTGCGTTTTTCGTAGGACCATTTTTAAGTGTCCTTAGCCAAAGTTTAATTCAACAATCACAGTGAAATATAGACTTATTGAGAAGCTTTGCCACCAAAAACTATATGATTGCTGGCTTCCCAAAGCTTTTTGGTGAGATAAATTGGTGTTTGCTTGTAAAATCTGCTCTCTCTCTCTCTCTCTCTCTCACTCATATCTCATAAAATCTATCATTTTAGTAACGAATCTTTTCTATGATGAAAATCTGTAATTCCGTATTTCTCAACGTCGGTGAAATTTCTTTTGAATTTGTTTAAAACTCTTTAAATGCAAGTTCAACCCTTCTGCAATATTTGACGCTTTGCTGCTCATATTATACAAAGTACCAAGGTTTTTTTTGTAGCAAAGGATCTCCCTAACAGCTGAACCGTTATGATTCTCCTTTACAATGTAGCTTCTCATAGGTCAAGTGAAGGTTTATAATTAGTTCATTGAAAAAAATGTGAAAAGTCTTTAATGTATCTCTTGCTATTCTTTATCTTAGTTAGACCAATGACAATTATTTTGCAAAGAAGGTGTATCAACTTTTTCACTTTTTATTTAAGATAGCTAGCCGGTTCTTTTAGTAAGTAGTAGATGTAAAATTTTTCATAGAATTCAGATATGCAATCGGGTTTTTTGTAGACCTCTTATTTTTTAAGTAATTTAAGTTTTTTTAAAAAATAATTAAGTCGGTTTTAAGGTACTAAAACGCAACAAAATAAAAGAAGAAAATGGCCAGTATGAACAAAAATAGTAAGATCTTTAATTTGACACCTTACTTTTAAAATTATGTTGAGTAATTATTGAAAAAATCAATTTTTTTAACCTCGGTTTAATCAAAACTTTGAAGTAAAATATAATCTTCCACAGGCATAAAAAATATGGGTTCATATATAACTTTAGAATCAGAAAAATATTATGAATCCATTGTAAGCTAAATTGAAAAAGTTTTATAAAACTATAATAAAAAATATAAGTTTATTTTAAGAATCATAATTTTCGGCTTTAAAGGGTTGAACAACTTGAAAACTGATAGCCTGATATCTAGTTGCCGAATGTGTACGCAGTTTCCTGAGTGTTTCCTCATCCTAGCTCAATATTTACTACTAGCTAAAAAAGCTTCAAACTTCAAAAAAAAAAATCAAAATTTAAAAAATTCAAATTTATAATGTATATTGTATAAATCGTTTACACATTCAAATTTTGATTTTTTTAAGGGAAGTTTGAAGATTTGTAGCTAGTAGTAAATATTGAGCGAGGATGAGGAAACACCCAGGAAACTGCGTACACATTCGGCAACTAGATATCAGGCTATCTGAAAACTTGAAACTTGAAATAAACCTAAATAAATATACATACAATGTAACAGATATTTTTTAAACACAAGAAACAATAAAGCATTTTTAACTGCATTGTTTTGAAGTTTATAAACAGATTGAAGCATATTTGTTCAAAATTTTTCGTTCTTTACATGTTATGTAAGTATCACTATTTTCATTGTAGTATCTATTGTATATATTCTATGAACATTATCCTTTTTTTTGTCAATTCTATTGGTTGAGGTTTTGAGGTTAAGCTTCCCGATTAGTCAATTTTTGAGACTTGTGATTGGCTAGTTTAAAGGGCGAATATAGGTTCGATATGATATGAGCTTATATCAAAGGTGCCATTACATAGTTTTAGAATATCTATGCCAAATTTAAAAATTCAAAAAAATCCTTAAGTAGATTTTGCAATTTTCTGTTTCAATTGAACATATAATAAATCAGATGGCCTACAAAATCGTTTATTTTAGCCCTTTACAAGACTTTTTTTGACTAGTTTTCTTAAGTTTAATTGATTATTTCATTGGCATGCATCTTAAATGATAATTTAAATGTTTATTTTCTTTAATTATATACTATTTTATTCAAATTTTAAATAGCATCAAAAATTTTGCTTTATAGTACATCATAAAGATAAATATTAAGTTTTTAAATTTATTTTCTCTACTAAGATTTTAGATTGATTCATGATGAATACAATATATTTATATAAAAATATATAATATGTAAAATATATTTACCCTATGGAGCCCACAAACATGATGCAACTTTTAGCAAACAAAAATAATATTTTAATTTTGAAATATTTTTTTAAATTAGTTTTCAGCCCTCCCTTTTTCAATGTACTTTTACAAAATTATGTTATGAAAAATTTATTTTATCAAAAGTAAAAGTTGCAGCATCCTTTTTTTCCCCATTCCTTTCGTCTTCATTATGACTATGATTGAACAAAAGCTTTATAATACAACCTTCCGACGCAGCCTTGTGTGATGCAGGGATGTTTGGATTTCTTAGGGAACCACACTAGTTACGCGAAATGGCGTAATTATATCGACGAATCAGTTCGGTTTTAGGCTAGAAACGGACTTATACAGTTAAATATGTCAATGTCTTTAAGTTATTTATAATCTATATAATTGCACGCTTGAAATAAGCTCATATCATATCAAACCTATATTCGCCCTTTAATAGTTACAATTAAGTGTTACCTGTAAAAAATAATACATTAGGCCATTTTTATTATTTTTATTTTTTTACTTTTTTCAATTTTGCTTACAATGGATTCGTAATATTTTTCTGATTCTAAAGGTATATATGAACCCATATTTTTTATGCCTGTGGGAGATTATATTTTACTTCAAAGTTTTGATTAAACCGAGGTTAAAAAAATTGATTTCTTCAATAATTACTCAACAGAATTTTAAAAGTAAGGTGTCAAATTAAAGATCTTACTATTTTTGTTCATACTGGCCATTTTCTTCTTTTATTTTGTTGCGTTTTAGTACCTTAAAACCGACTTAGTTATTTTTAAAAAAAACTTAAATTACTTAAAAAATAAAAGGTCTACAAAAAAACCGATTGCATATCTGAATTCTATGAAAAATTTTACATCTACTACTTACTAAAAGAACCGGCTAGCTATCTTAAATAAAAAGTGAAAAAGTTGATACGCCTTCTTTATGAGCTTGGCTCTTACGGATGTTGTTATGCTTATTTTTCCATTTATTTACAACATCTACTATAGCTATAAATAAAATACATTACACAAATCAATGAATCAGATTTATGCCTTTTTATTTTTTATCATTATTTATTTTTTACATTACTTTAAAAAAAAGTTCAATAAGTTTTCAAAATGCTCAAATGTAACTATAATTAAATGATTAAATTCTATATAAAAGAAACATGATCTGTGTCTGACTGTGTGTTACCCCCCCCTAGAGAAGTTACCCTGGAAGAAATTGCCCCCCCCCCCCTCTAATTTTATTACTTTTTCTTAATAAAACTAAAATTGAAATTGAGGATCGACTTTCCCTTCCCCCGCCGCTCCTGTTACGGCGGATCTTGCTAAACGCTGAACCGATATGGTTCTCTTTCACAATATAGCTTCTCATGGGTCCTAAGTAGCGAAGCTTCACTACAACTCACTTTACCCGTCCGTCTGTACGTCTAAGGGAAGCGTCATTTTCCTTAGCCTTAACTAGACCTTTATGAATATGTAAGGCTCAGTAAAGCCTAACGTCTATAACAAATGATATTAATCTACAGAAAGAGATAATTTGTTTATCTTAATTGGGGTTGTACATCAATTAAATGTCTATATATTGTCTTGTCCCTTAAGATCCCTCAAATTTTACTAGTTCTTAGAAAAATATGTATCTTTAAAGCAGATAAGGAGGCAAAATTTGCTTTACTGGGAAGCTTTAAATGAAATAAAAACGGTATTTTAACCTAAGGTTGAAAATAGTTATTTCTCGCATCGTATCATAAACAGCTTTCCGCGGATATAGAATGTACAATTATAAGATTAAAACCAGTTTTTTTGGCCCCGAGGTGCCGAAGGCACGGGCTATAAAAACTTTTTAAATTCGTAAAAAGCTGGATATAATACGATGCTGGACATATTTTTTTTCGTATGGATGAGAACCGGTTCCAATCCACCGGATTCGGATGAAATATTTTATCTGTTCTTTAAAAATTTCTAAAGACTACTACTATTTACAAAAGTTTACTGTTGAGGTTAGTCTAAGAAACGATAAAGATCAAGATTTATTTAATTTCTTAATAAATAACATATTTATTACTCAATACTGTTCAATTTTTGTTTAATAAGTTGCTTTATATGTTGTCATCCTTGTTTAAAGTGGAACATATGTGCATTGCATACATAGAGTGGTGAAAAGCCACAAAACCATACTTTAATTAACCACAAATCAGTTTTTGTTAGACCAACGAATTTAATTTTGCAATTGAATAAATGCATAAAAGTATAAAAATGTACATGTGAGACGCAGGGAGGGAGGGAACATTGGGCTGGTGATTACACTAGTCCCCAAAGTTTTTAAATAACGTTTTCATATTCGTTTTCTTAACAACTTTGATGACTTCCATTAAATTTTGATTGGGGTTGGTTCATTAACTTCAGTGTCCAAACCTTTCAACCCCTAATAACAATCTACAAAAGGGGTAATTTTGTATATTATCATTTGGGATGTACATCAATTTATCGAACATTGTCTCATCCCTTTAGATCGCTGGGTGTGACCACAATCTTGGTTAGGTTTTGCACGAGGCGACAAGGTTTTTATTTGGATCCAGTATACCAGTAGTGATCATAATAAATTAATTTGCATGTAATGCATGTGGAGTAGATGATATCCGCTGAAACCAAAACTGAAATAATTCGAAAAAATATTTGGTAATTTCAACAGATTTTTTTCAACAGTTTGGGGGGGGGGGGCAACACTTTATAGAAAAGTTCCTCAATATTATTTTAGATTTATTTCACTTGTTGGCCATACCCCATTTCTGGGATTCCACCATTATTTTCGCAAGTTGAAAATATTTAAATGTTACATATTTTTCATTTTTTAAGTGAAAATAATTATAGCTTGCATTATGTAATATTAATTTTAATTGTATTTTTTTTGTTTCTTAAGTACCAAGTTTTTTTTTGACTGAAGCTTAAGATACCAATGACTACTAAACTGATTAAGAGAAGATAAACAATAAACATAGGTCCCGAGATGGTTTTAGGCTATTATAATTTTAGTTTTAATTCTTATGAGGGTTTTAGACTTTTTTTTCAGATCCTCCCTACCACGAATTTTAATCTACAGAAGGGGAAATTTTATGTATTATCATTGGGGATGAACATGAATTTATCGGCCATTGTTCCTCAATAAAAATTCTATTAAATAAAAAATGAGGGGGGAGGGATGATTTTTTTTACTTTAGGTAATATAAGGTTAGGTAATACTGTGTACTGTGTAGCCCTGTATGGTAAGGGCGCCCTAGGTTTTGGTACGCTAGGTTAGTCCTTCCGCAATGGTTTGTCATAAGGAAAAAAAACAACCATAACCATGTTTTTAATTTATCTTAAAATTAAGGGGGAGGAGCTGTGCTTGACAGAAACTTTGAGGGAAAGTACTAAATTAAAATATTAAAAATAAAAATTAATTCCAAGTTTGTGAGAGGATTTAATTTTGTTAAATGTTAATTAAAGAGAAAATATTTACATTTTGTTCCTACATTGAATTTCTCATTCTAATTTTAAGTAGCGAAGCTATTCTACATGTCTGTTACGATTAATGCTTTCTCGCAATCTCACTTTGTAGCTTTCTTACAATATCTTCCATGTATTATCACGCAATTTAAAAAAAAACAGAAAGGGATAGTTCAATTTCTCAAATTTAAATTGCGAAAATAACAATATGATTTAAATAACAGGTTCAGTTTTATTGAATTTATTATTTTATTTTAAATCTTATTTTTATTGAAATGAAAAGAGGCAATTTTGAATAATTTTTTTTTACAGATGTTCTTTAATAAGAATTGGACATATCTATTAAAAGCATGTTGTCAAGGTAAAGAGAATTTTGTCCCAAAAAATTTTGATAAAAAAATGAACAAGTTTTCAGTTAATTTTATTCAATATTAAAATATTTTTTTCAAGACATGCAAAGTATATAAGCAAAGAATTTCCAAATTTGAAATTGTGTCTTGATTAACTTGTAAAGATGTATACATCTCTAGTTGCCATTCTTCTTCTTGCTGTATCAGCCTCCAACCTTGGAGAGACTGAGGCAGCACTGCAGGCAGTAGATGCTGTGCAACACGTTGATCAACTCCTATTCCAGGGTCTTAACAGACATAAGCATGATGGCGGCAAGAAGGGCAAGCACGGCAAGAAGGGAAAGTATGGCAAGAATGACGGTGGTATTGACTGGGAGAGTCTCCTGGGTACCGCAGCGTTGGCAGCCGCTGCTGGAGCCGGAGGCCTGGCTGCTGGATCCTTGGCTGCCGTAGTCGCAAGCACTCTGTTCAATGCCATTACTTCCTTGATCTCCGGAACTGTTCCTGATATTGGAGCTCTTATTGGAGATTTGTTGGCTCTGGCTGGCGGCAGTGTTGATGCTCTCTTCGCAGCTCTTCAACAAGCCGCTGCAGCTGCTCTTGCCGGTTAAATAGACAGCTATTTTTTTTCTAATGACAAATTAAGAACTATGGAAATTGGAAACTATATTGTACTATAAGAAACTTTATTTTCTATTAACTAACAATTTATATATTTAATAATAATAAAAGATATTTAGAATATTTTACTTTTTCATTTTATTTTTCAGTTTAATTTGTAATGGCCTTTTGGCTGTTTGTGTTGATGTTATCTAAGTATTTGTGGGTAAGTGGGTAAATGTTTGTGTGAGGGTGTATGTTTGTGTGTATTATGTTTATTATGTTGATAATGTAAATGTAAAGTAATGAACAAATCTTGTGGCTTAATCTAAATCCTTGTGCGAGGAGGTTTCAGGTTTTATTCATAGGACGCTCTTTAACTTTAATTTAAATCATTGTGCGAGGAGGTTTCAGGTTTTATTCATAGGACGCTCTTTAACTTTAATTTAAATCATTGTGCGAGGAGGTTTCAGGTTTTATTCATAGGACGCTCTTTAACTTTAATTTAAATCCTTGTGCGAGGAGGTTTCAGGTTTTATTCATAGGACGCTCTTTAACTTTAATTTAAATCATTGTGCGAGGAGGTTTCAGGTTTTATTCATAGGACACTCTTTAACTTTAATCTAAATCCTTATGTGAGGAGGTTTCAGGTTTTGTTCATAGGACACTCTTTAACTTTAATCTAAATCCTTATGTTAGGAGATTTCAGGTTTTATTCATAGAACACTCTTAAACTTTAATTTAAATCCTTCGGAGGACACACTTTAAACTAAATCCTTGTGCAAGAAGGTTTCAGGTTTTTTTCATGGACACTCTTTGATTTTAATTTAAATCCTTGTGCGAGGAGGTTTCAGGTTTTATTCATAGGACACTCTTTAACTTTAATTTGAATCCTTGTGCGAGAAGGTTTCAGGTGTTATTCATAGGACACTCTTTAACTTTAATTTAAATCCTTGTGCGAGGAGGTTTCAGGTTTTATTCATAGGACACTTTTTAACTTTAATTTAAATCTTTGTGCGAGGAGGTTTCAGGTTTTATTCATAGTACATTCCTTGACTTTAATTTAAATCCTTGTGCTAGGTTTTATTCATAGGACACTCTGAAACTTTGATCAAAATGTTTATGATTCAGGGTTTATCTAAAACCTTAATATAAGTAATTGTGATTATAAAACTTTGAAACCTTAATATAAACATATTTGATTAAAAGTTTTAGGTTTTATTGTAGGCCACTCTGAAACTGTAGAGGTTTTCAGGATTTATTCTATCTGAAACCTTAATTTAAGTATTACAATTTTAAATTTTCTTGTGATTGAAGGTTTCAGTTTTATTCATTGAAAACACCTTATGGTAATACCATTTTTCTTAAGCTATCATTTAGTGTATGATTATATTAATCTATCAAAAACATTAAGATTGAGATTATAGTAAGTTAATGTTTTTTTTAAGTTTAGTTAAAATTTGTTTTGAATGTATCTTTAGCTAGTAAAGATATTCTTATACTAGTGTACCTTAAAATTACTTTGGACACCAATCTTTATTAGAATGGTTCAAAATCCAATAATATTCTTATTTCTATTTACTCTGAATATCAATCTATATTAGGATAGTTCAAAATTCAAAAGTATTCTTTTTTCTATTTACTATGGACACTAATTTGTATTAGGGTGGTTCAAAATTAGTATATTAATAAGTACTTCTATGTATGTTCATGAATAAAAGAAAAGTAGGTTATTATTTCAGCCCCTAATTTGAAAATATTTTTCAAGATTGTAGAGTTGCTACGACAACCTTTTTAAATTAAATGACAATGTTGATAATCTTCACTTAAAAAGAAATATCAAGAACTCGCTAACCACTGAACCAATTAAGTTCTCTCTTTTAGGAAAGCTTGATACAGAACATGGGATGTTCTTAGGCCAGTTTATTTTAAATTTAAGTCTCGGGCTGGTTTTGGATATTAATAATCCACCTCCCTTCCCTTCAAATATCCAACCTCTTAACGCTAGGGACGGCGCAGCCGTTCGTTCTTAAAATAAAATATCTTGCCTCTCTATCCATTTGATTTGTACATATGTGATTGTTGGTACATTATTATTTTGCCTAATCTCACTAATCCGGCACAAATCACACACACACATACACACCCACACACAAACACACCTACCTTAAGTCACATACACACCCTAACAGGAATAAAAACTCACACACACACACACAAACTCACGCACACACATGCATGTGAATAGCTAATCCACTAAGAAATGAGTCTTGAATCCTGACACTAATCTATTCTTATTAAAACAAGGATGACCCTTTCCATAAAAGCGAACTAAACATACTCCATTTTTTTAGCCTTTACAATTTAACCATCATTCAGGGCTAAGGTAAAAGTACACACCTCTCCCCCCCCCCTTCTCCTCCTCCCACAATATTTTATCGACCCAAAGTTTTTTTCTCCTCCTTCAACAATCTTACCTATCACATCTCCGCCTACTTCCTAACCATATCAAAAATCCCTTTGATGAAAAATTAGCCTCGCCCCCAGGTCAATACAAATAAGGCCAAACAAAACTTTTTCCAGATCTCCTCCTATTAAAAAGTCATAATTTAATTCTTTTTTTTTCAAATTTGTTCAGTTTTCATTTTATCATCCTGAGGATAAGTTTCAACATAATTTGGACAAATTTTTTTTATAAACTTATGTAATGTATCTTAGATCATATATATTGTTTAATCTAATGTCTCAGATGACAGAAGTTTGGGTTATTATATATCCTTTCCCCTTTCTTAGCGTCATTCTTGTCATCTATAAGTGTTTATACAAAAGCGCCATTTTTTTTATTTTTTATATATTTATTTTATTTTTTTATATATAAAATGACATCTGTTTGGTTTTCCAGTGCAATTAAGCTTTTTTTAGGTACAGGGAAGGTTTTTAATTATTTTGGGAGAGCGTATCTCAACCCTCCCAATTTAAAATCCCCCTCCCCATATTCCTTATTAAAACTCAAATTAAAAAGTAGAAGGGCGGTTGACTTATCCCCCTCCCACCTTAAGAACACCTAGAGGCTTCTAGTGGGCGTTGCCCCTAGTCTTTTTAAAAATAAAAGCTATGTCTTGCATTTTTTTTTCAATTAGGTGTTTGATCACGAATTGCATATGGTAAACATATTTTTTTTATTTAATTGTTATCCTAATAAGATAAAAGTTATTCTTGAAACTTGTTTTAATAGCTATTATTATATATTACATTTTTAAAAAAAAACGTGAAAATTGAGATCAATATTTGCGTAACTTTAATACTCATTTGCGTCATTTCTATTTTCGGAATTTTCTTACCCGTCATCAATGTCTCATGTTTATATTTTTGACAAAATGAATTAATAATGATTTCTTAAATCAAAAAATATCTTCATGTCTTAGAATAGTGTATTTAACAAGAATGACAACATCCATAAAAGCGAAGCACTGAAACGGTAGGACAAACGGACATAAACACTTGTATAGTGTCTGAACTGAATAATCAGCAAAATTGTAAATAAATTTGTTGAAAAACTGCTTGATACAGGATAATGTTTATGGACATACTTACATTTTTAGGACTTGATTATAGAGTTGCTTCGCTTATAATATTGTTCTTTGTTGTCCCAGGAATCAGTATACCAAAAATCAGACCAATCGGATGATTAGGTCACATACAAATTTGTTGTTAAAAATGTTAAAAAAAATCAACATGTTTAAAATGGACGTATGGACATCCTGGTAATGATTATAGAGTTGGTACGCTTTCAAAATCGTACCTACCTACTACAGGAATCATCATGCAAAGTTTGAAATCGATAGGACAATTCTAACATGCCTCAATTAACTAATAAAAGCTATCTATCTCGGACGGACGTACGGACGGACGGACGGACCTACCCTAATTATAGAAAAGCTTCGCTTTATAAAAAATAGATTGAACAACATACTAAATTGTTTATCATAATTGTGGGTGTACATAAATTTATCTCCTATTGTCATATCCTTAAGATCTCTGAAAAAAAAACTATTTAAAAACATAATAACATTTTTGGGATGGAATAGAGGGTGTTTGAATTAAAATATACTGGTCTTGTACCCAGGAATATAGGTATAGCTAAATGTAGAGGTTCCCCAAAATTACCGATTCTGTAGAAAACAATTAGTGCTTGGAGCGATTGGACATTCAACTTAATGAACCAATCAATCAAAATTCAATTAAAGTCCCCAAAGTTTATGCCAATGAATAAGAAAACGTTATTATAAAACTATGGGGACTAGTGTAAAAAACAGACCAATGTACAATATACAATTTTGCAGCGAGAACATGGGATAAGTTTTATTTAAAAAAAAACATATATTTCTAGCCACTGTACTATAACCCTGTACAGGGCTTCATACCTACTTTCACTTTAGGGCTCATATATCTAATCCTTACTAAAACTAACCTAACCTAAGAATATAGATCATGATTTAAAAAAAGTTTGTTTTGAGATTCATCTTTTTTTATACCCATTCCTGCATTCCTGTCAAGTAGGGAAGGGGGTAAATTAGGAGAGGGGAGGAAGAAAATTAATTTTTTTATGGATATGGGATAAAGAGAGAGGGGACAATGGGCTGTTTATTACACTAGTCCTCAAAGTTTTATTATACCGTTTTCTTGGTCGTTGGCTTAAAAACTTGGCACATTCAGTGAATTTTGATTAGTTGGATCATTCAGTTGAGTGTCCAAACGTTTTAACCATTAACCTGCAAAAGGGGTAATTTTATGTATCATCACAGGGAGTAAGGGAGGGGACAATGGATCGAATATTCAATCTTTAGGAGTCTCAGACTTTGGGGACTGGCTTAAAGGGAATGTGCAAGAATTTAGCAGTTTCTGACTGAGTTTGGGGACTTGCGCAAGAAATGCCGTTACTCGCTATATTAGTTTTGAATATATATAGTTTTGCAGACAGAGAGTAGTTCAAATATAAATACACGGCCCCCCTCCCATACTATATTTCACTCCCTTCATCCCCACCTCCTTTTTAAAAGTAGACGAGAAAGGGAAATGGAGAAGGGAGGTGGGGGAAATAAACAGGATAAAAAGGGGCAGGAAGGCGTGCGGGTCATATACTTGCCATCCAGCTACACGCCTGCCTGCCCCCAAATCTCTTTTCTCTTTCCCTGTCATCTGAAGAGATCCAGGGAGATATTTCTAGTAATTAATTACAGAATGGTTATGTCAGTCTGTAATACTGGTAATCTTATTTTCAAATGATTGCTTTTTTTCTTGGAACTTTTTTCTTAGTTTATGGTTTTCTAGATTTAATCAACAATCACTTTACAATTTCCACCATATTTTCGGGATTATTCTGGTTTTCATGGCCTTTCTTCAAAAACTCTTAAATTGAATTAATTGCCCATTGTCCCCTCCCTTACTCCCTGGTATCATCATCGGGGATGTACATCAATTTAACGGCCATTAACTTATCCCTTTATATCCCTGAATATTGGGGGAAGGGAGAAGGTAGGGGGAGGCATTCAGCCGGTTGGACATTTCTTTTGATGTCATGTCACAAACTAAAATCTCATCAAACAGAGATTCTTTGCAACAATGGAATATTCAATACAGAAAGATTGGGTGGTAGTTTAGCAGGGTTGGGGGGGAAACATGAACAATTTGGTATTATCAGGGATCTAAAGGGATAAGACAATGACTGATAAATAGATTTACATCTCCAATGATGATACACAAAATTATTCCTTTACAATTAGTTGTTTAAACATTTGGATAATTAACTTAAGGTAGGAACCAATCAAACTTCAATATGAGTAATAAACAGCCCATTGTCCCCTCCCTCCCTGGGCATTATACAATATGAGGGGAAAGGGGAAGGATTAAAGTTTAATAGTTATTTCTCGCATCGTATTATAAACGGCTTTCCGCGGATATAGAATGTACAATTATGAGATTAAAACTAGTTTTTTTAGCCTCGAGGTGCCGAAGGCACCGGCTAAAAAAACTGGTTTTATTCTTATGATTGTACATTTTTATATTCATAGAAAGCTAGATATAATACGATGCTAAACATAGTTTTTTCGTATGGATAAGAACCGGTTCCTATCCACCGGATTCGAATGAATACGAGAAAACATTATTATTTTGATCTGAGCGGGAGAATCACAGGTGGGGAGGGGGGAACAGTTTTTTTTCGAATCTCTTTTTAGACAACTTTCTGCGGATAGTAAAATGAAAAGTTAAATTCCTGTTTTGTTAACTCCGAGCGGCCGAAGAACTTAGCCAACAAAATTAGTATTAATTTTATGATTTTTTTATTATTCTTAGAAAATTGTCTCCAATACGAAACGATAAAATTTTCAGTGTGGTTCAGAACCGGTAGTAATTCAGCGGATATTAATCGGTTTCGAAACCATGAAGGAAAATCCGTTTGGGGATTTATTTATTTCTGGAATGTGATTTCAGTGTCAATCCGCGACCTAAACCCCCCTCCCCCCTCCATCATAAAGAGATAGTGGAAGATGGCGATCATAACTATTCTCAGATATCTTCAAACTAGTTTACCCCCTCTCTTCCCCCTCTCTTTTTTTCCTTCCCCTTTCAAACCTATAATTCTGGTGTTCATACAAATGCGCCAATTTTTGTTTTATAAAATTTTTTTGAAAATAACATCTGTTTGGTTTTCCTTTGCAATTAAGCTTTTTTTTAGGTACAGGGAAGGTTTTTAACTATTTTGGGAGAGCGTATCTCCACCCTCCCAATTTAAAATCCCCCACAAAATTTTTTTTCTGAATATTTCTTATTAAAACTCAAATTAAAAAGTAGAAGGGCGGTTGACTTATCCCCCTCCCACCTTAAGAACACTTAGAGGCTTCTTGGGGGCGTTCGTTGCCCCTAGTCTTTCTTAAAATAAGAGCTATGTCTTGCATTTTTTTTCAATTAGGTGTTTGATCACGAATTTCATATGGTAAAAATATTTTTCTTATTTAATTGTTATCCTAAAAAGATAAAAGTTATGCTTGAAAATTGTTTTAATAGCTATTATTATATGTTGCATTTTTATATAAACGTGAGAGTTGTGATCACAATTGGCGTAACATTTGTACTCTTTGGCGTCAATGCGTATTTTCAGATATCCATTACTCGCTATCTCATAAAGAAACCCCTAATCCACGATTTTCACCGTCGTTTGATTTCCCAGCATACATAGATTTGTTTGACCATTTGGAGTACAGCTATTCCATAGACTTTTAAATCGTTAACTAATCTTATCGTAGCTTATCAGTACTAAAAATAATTTGTTAGGTAAATTTGTTAGTTAGTTTATGATAATGCTAGTGACTGCCCCCTACCATCAGGTTCTCTGTATTGGAGTGGGTTGGAATGGACATTAATATAGCCTAAAACCACCCTAAGACTCAAGCTATAAACAAAATATCCTAAAACAATCCGTATGAAGCTTTCCTAAAATTAACTAAATATATATCAATATATATCGAAATCTTAAGCTACAGACAACAAATCTTACTACTGTATATAATATAGAGTGATCAACACAGTTTAATTAAACATGTTATTTTTATTTGATAGTAAGTTTATTTAAATTTCATATTAATAGTACTTAAAAGCAATTAAATTTTTTAAATTTTTAATTTTATAATCGAAAAAGCAAATTATGTAACTAACACTTTTAGAGGCACAGGCAAACTGACAAAACATAGATTAAGTTTTTATCCTCTCCTGAATTTTTTTTTGTTTTTTGCTTTTAATATTGTTGCTCTTGTTTGTTCCCCAAAATTCCACGTATTCATATAAAAAAGAATGTTCATTGTTTTCATGTCATTTCAAGCAATTAATAAAATCTGAAAGATATTTTCAAGTTGTCAACAGGGAAGAAAATATTGATAGAGCAGCACAACATTAAGTATCACTAATGTATTGAAACAAGGATGAAACATCCGTTAGTAAAAATTTCATCAAATCGTATATCTAAAATAGTAGCTGAGTAAATCACATTCCCTACACGAAATAACTGACAATAAAAAACACGGCTAAAGTCCCCTTCCTGGTAAAGCGATTAAGGGGGGCTCTAACCCTGCGGGGCCAATTGCCTAAACCTACGGGGCAATCACCTAACCCAATATAACCTAACCTAAACTAACCTATCAAAAGCCATTTTCAAAATTCGCCGAATCGCCCCTTAAGGGGCGTTGCCACAAAAGGGACCATTCCCCCCAAAAATGTCTAATTTTGGTGTATCTATGAACGTTGTTAATGACGTTTATGATTAATGGCCAAACGTCCTACCGACAACTAACTCTTTGATTGCACGAACTTTGTCTGAAAATAACTATGGCTAGAATTGAGTTGGGCCTGTAATGGGCCAAGGCATTCCCCGAACCCATCACCTAGACCGGCAACGAGTGGATGCGCTACAATTTTTTTTAATGTCTAATATGTTTAGAATTTACACACTCCCTTCACCCCCATTGAGCACGCCCATAACCAAGAAGATATAGATGTATTGTAGATATACAATATAAATTAGTTTACTAATAATAAGAAAGTGTTTGGTTGCCAAATCTAATTTGAATACAAATTATTCTAAATAGTTCAGAAATTAATCTACGACATATCTCAGGAGGGCATTTGAGGGTATTACTGCTTATTAAAGCTGTTTTATTGGCAGGCTAGTCAACACAGTTATTCTATAGTTTGGATTTGTCTAAGCTCTCATTCACTGAAATGTCAATTGCACCAGAGCTGGATCTTTAAATTATTTTAGTGTTGAGCCAGATCGGGGTGAGCCAACTTTCCACCAGTGAGGCTGAAATTCGGCGCACCCTGATCTGGCTCACCACTAAAATGATTTAAATATCCAGCTCTGTACAGGGACTAGGGAATGTGACTCAGACAAACAACTCTAAGTGAAATTTCCCCTAAACCCTCTTCCCTCATTTCTCCCCCCCCCCTTCTTACCCACTTCCCACAAGTTTTACGCCAACTGTACGCTAATAAAATATTTAATTTTTAGCAATTTCAAATGGAATTAATTGTCAGAATGGTAGTCCCTGCACCAGTACAATGAAAGGATATAATTAGAAATGGACAATTTACATAGAACAGACATAAGATTTGCATTCAAAACTAAAGAATCCTTATTTTCATGATTACCCTCTGAAAGTTTTAAATGATTATTTACCTAAACTCTCTCTATACCTTTGACTAAAGATGATACGGGTGAAGCTTCTGGAAATTTGTTAAAGCCACTGCATTCAACAGCAATCCACTTATATCCCCTTTTATAACTTGTATTAAATATACTTGGCTAACTTTATCAACAATATGTTGTCAATATGAACAATTCATATTCAATACTTGATATAATTGTAGCTAATCTGAATATCATTACATAATACATACTTTAAATGATATTCTAATGAGTTTTTGACATATATAAATTTTGTATGATTATCTGAATATGGATTAATGATTCCTAGAACAACAAGGTACAATTTTATAAGCGGGACATCTCTATAATCAAATACTTATAAATGAAAATTTGTCATTTTACTGCATCATGTACAAATTTTTGTACAATTTTTTACAAATTAATCTTCCTTCTGATTTTAGAGCTTCGCTTTTATGGATGTTGTCATCCTTGTTTCTAAAGGTTGTAAAAATCAGATTTAAAATCAAGTTTGACGAAGGTTCCTGTATATAGGCCATAAATTGAAATGCAGAGTTGAAGGCATAAAAAGCACATTGTCCACTAATTGCATTTGAAAAGGGTGAATTATTGACTTTTTCAGTGTTTGGACTTGGATTTTCTCTTCCCCACTTGGCTTAGCCACCTTCTCTAGCTCATTCCCCCCTTTTCTTATTCCCTCTCCCCTTCCTTCACAGATAGACAAACACACTCGAAATTTTTTAAAGGCACTTGAACGTGGTAAAATTTATATTTCAAGATTAAATGTTCAGAAACCTTTCGAGATCTTTAAAAACATTAAATTTCTCATGGTTTTTAATAACTACAAGTTTTTGGGCCAAAACATTCCCCCTACTCTAACTTTTTTGGCAACTGAGATAGATGTAGTAGAAACAATTTTTCACGTCCTAGTCGCGGTGTTGGGCTGGAATTCAAATACGTCACCTACCCTATATACAATAAGCCGATGCGCTACGTGTCACGCCGCAGCTACTAGCGGCTACGCTTCTAGAGGCCTTCTGAGAACCCTTGAGAGCTGGGGAAGAGATTTTTTTTCTAGGTGCGATTTCTCATGGGAGGGTAGCCAAGATTGTTATAAACATTCCAAGAACTCATGAGATGCTACCCTGTGAAGTAACACAGACAGTCAGAGATCATTTTACTTTATTATAACGATTAAAACATTAGTTTCTACAGTAAGAACTAGTTTAAAATGTTGGTAACTCTGAATGATGGAATTCTAAATCCAATATCTGGCAACCCTGAATGATGGAATGATGGAATTATGGTTCCAATATCTGGCAACGCTGAATTATAGAACTCTGGTTCCAATATCTGGCAACCCTAAATTATAGAACTCTGGTTCCAATATCTGGCAACCCTCAATGATGGAATTCTGGTTCCAATATCTGGCAACCCTGAATTATAGAACTCTGGTTCCAATATCTGGCAAACCTGAATTATGGAATTCTGGTTCCAATATCTGGCAACCCTAAAATATTAAAATTCTCATGGATGGCAAACATGCAGAGACTTGAAGATGTCATGCTGTTCTTTTCTCTTGCTAATCACACACACACACACCACACACACACATTCACACACACACACACACTCACACAAACACACAAACACACACACATATATGCACACCTAAGACTGTGTGACTAATAAGGTTGAATAAAAAATAACTATGCACTGAGCACAAAAGGTCCCAGGGATCTAAAGGGATAAGACAATGGCCGATAAATTATTATACATCCCCAATGAGGATGCACGAAATTACTCCTTCTATAGATGAAAAATATTGGTTGAAACGTTTGAACACTCAACTAAATGTATCAACCATTCTAAATTTACTAAAGTCCCCAAAGCTCTTAAGCTAACGAATAAGAAATCTTTACTATAAAACTTTGGGGACTAGTGTAATAAACAGCCCAATGTCACCTCTCTCTCTCTGGTAGGTCCCCTGTAGTTTGCATACCCAGTCAGTCACACATACCTAACAAATACCTTTCAAATAATTGACACCTCATCTTATTGTTGCAACCCTTTAATTGATAATATATTTTCTAGTTTGGCTTTGAAACCGTCTAATATCCGGTGGATTAGAACCGGTGCTCAACCATTCTTAAAATCGTGAATAGTGTCGTATTATGGCCATTTTTTCTATGAATAATAAAATAAAGAAAATATAAATTTAATATCAGTTTTGTTTGCCCTTGTCTTCGGCCCCTCAGGGGGAAAAACTGGTATTAATCTTATAATTTTTTATTGTGTTATACGGGGAAATATTTCTATAATACGATGCGACAAAGGAATAGTACAATTTATGAAACAGATCATTTTGTTCTAAGATACATTTCATCAGTTCGATATTGCAAAATCCTTCATGGCAATTAAAAAAATAAGACGTTCAAAATAATGTTATATGTCTTGAGATTTTGTTAAAAGCTAAATATCTTAAAAATGTTTGATCTTATATGGTTATTTTTCTAGAGAACTTTATATGTACATTGGTGTTATCCGAGTATATTTTCTTATCCCCCATAGTAGAGCAAATCCTTTATCAAATCAAATTTATTAATTCAAATTTTTAAGGCTTAATATAATAAAAATAAAAACATGTTTGAACCCTTATAACAAAGATGATAACTTGGTAAGATGGGATATGAAAATAGCCAAGGACAATTCAAAGGTTAAAACCTAGAAATTAAATAGCCTAAAACCATTCCGGGATCGCAGTTAAGCTTTCCTGAAAGGTGAAGTAAATCAGTTCAGTAGTTCCAGAAATCTTAAGCTTTAAACAAAAAAAACCTTACTACTTTATATAATAAAGTAACACAACAAAGTATCAAAATTAATTTAATTGATTTGCAAACTTTTTACAATTGAAAATAAAATATCTATAAAGCCTTTATTACAACAATTTACATCTAAGGTTTAAATCGATAGGACGATTCTATAAAGGCTAAACTATCGATCAGAAAAACAGACAAACGAACATACTTCAAATGTAGAAAAGCATCGCTTATAAAACCTACAATATATTACCTATCATTCGTAATCTAAAATTACAATCCTAGATTTTCTTTGTTAAGGTGTCTCGGGACGGGTGTGCGGGTGGGGGCGCGTCATACTAGAAATAAATGTATATAAATATATAATATGCTTTTTGGTATAATGTTATATCAGGTCATGTGGTAAGGCTTATAGGAAAGGGGGGAGGGGGGAGGAGTAAAAGGTTAAAAAAGCATAAGTTTACCACTTATTTTCTAATTACGACATTGCATTTCTTATTGCTAATCCAAGAAATCTAAAGGGATAAGACAATGGCCAATAAATTTATGTATATCCCTATGATGAATGATGATAAACAAAATTACCCCTTCTGTAGATTCAAATTAGTGGTTGACACCCAACTTAATGCACAAACCAATCAAAATTCACTAAAGCCCCCAAAGTTATTAAGCCAACGAATAAGAAAACATTAATATAAAACTTTGGGGACTAGTGTAAAAAACAGTCCATTGTCCCCTCTCTCTTTAGCTTATCCTGTGTTATGATAAAGTATCATAAGTGACAAATTTTTTGGGAAGATTATATTAGTCATTAGAGAATTAAAGACTATTCAATATTATTTTTAAAAAAATTTGCCGCTCTTCTTCTGACATTTAAAAACATAGAGGCAAGGGGCAAATTAAATACAATTATATATAAAGAATATGAATTGAATAAAAAACTTTAAAACTTTGTAGACTGTTATTTACATGATTAAATTTGTTTACAAAAAATTAAAACAAAAAGTTTGTTACAAATAAAAAGTTTATTTGCAAAATTTTTTAATTTTCTAACTTTTAATCAAGCTATGGATAAATTAGACCATCTTTACAAGAGTAGAATGTAAATGTGTGTGTTGGTATGTCTGTGTGTGTGTGTGTGTGTGTGAGTTGGTTGGTGTGGTGACCCCCCGTGGGGAGAGAGTGTAGCTGTGGCCCCCTGCTGGGCATATGCTCTAGGGCCGCGCTCAGGCGCGCTCAACGAACCATCTCACCCACACACACACACCCACCTACCTAACCAACCAACCAACAATAGATATGATATATCTAGATGTAGATGGCCAAACTGGCCCCTTAATCCGTCAAACCCAAAAAAGAAAACACCGTTGTTTATATTTTATTATCTACGATTCATTCTAATAATGCTATATAGGGTTAAATTCTACAACGATTTAATTGCTTGTAGGCTACTTTTATCCAAAGAAATTCAACTATTCATAGCTGGTTTTTTTTATATATGACTTGCCATATGCTTCACATAATACAAGCCGCGAGGGAAGACATTTTTACTCCATAAAATTTACCCATGAATATAACTTAAGACTATTCATAGCTGACTCATTGGGCGAAAAAATGCCCTTGTGTAATATAATCTGTTTACTTTCTAACCAATAACATGGCTGGATTGTTGGGTGATTTAGAGAGTATATATCTATATTATACCTATAAATCCAACCAACCCAGTTGGATCAGGCCATGAAGGGGGCAACCTATGTATATGATGAGTTAGTGTTCAGATCCACAATCTTTAAACAGCAATTTAATAAAAAAAATTCCGAAGCGCTGGAAAGTGTCACGTGTGACGTCATTTAAATACGTCTATTATCCATTTCTGTATTAGGGGTTTCGTTTCCCAATTCTCCTCTCATCCCTCCTTTTTAGACGTATTTTTAAGACGTCACACCTGTCACTTTCCAGCGCTCCTTAATATCCACATTCAGCCATAATAAATTAGTAACTAATTAATAAACGGTTGATAAGTAATAATAATTAATTACAACATTTTTAGCAAATAGCCAAAAAGATCTAATTGTCATATAACTTTCAAATGTTACTATTTCGAGGGATGGGAGGTGTCAACACCTTCTTCAATTATAAAATTCGAAAGAACTGCCTTCCCCTTTATTATTTCACCCTTCAAGGGTCACATACCCATGCAAATATCTCTGCACGCCACTAATTTGCACTGATAAGCTTTTTTGTTGTTTTAACCCCACAATCATAAATTCATATATGTGCTATATATGAATTTATGTATCAGGGAGGGAGGGGACATTGGGCTGTTTATTACAATAGTCCCCCAAAGTTTTATTACAGCGTTTTATTTATTCGTTGGCTCAAAAAATGTGAGGACTTTTATCGAATTTTGATTGTTTGGTTCACTTAGTTGGGTGTTAAAACGTAATCATTAATTGTAATCTACAAAAGGGGTAATTAGGTGTATCATCTTAGGGGATGTATACTAATAAATAAGCCATTGTCTTTTCTCTTTAGATCCCTGGTATATATGATGGTATGTAAAAGTTTGAGCTGTACAGAACCCAGCGTGGTGTCATACGGAGAATTCAAAACTAAAAAAAAATATTTTCTCAAACTAATATTTAAATTTCAAGCTAAACTAAAATTAAACTTTTAAATGTATGTATAATCTTGATTTTATCTTTTTTTTTTAGAATTATTATCAAAGAAATTAAGGGGATTGGTGCTAACTTTGGATGTATATTGCAAGAAGTGTGCAAAATAAGAAAATGGCAGTATTCAGAAACTTAATAAACGTTTTTTCGACTATATTGCGGTATCGAAAAGTGTTAAGATAGCTACTGCGTGCTAGATTACGGCTGTGGATGATGAGCCTAAAAAAAGGCAATACTTTTGGATCTACTGCAGTTCACGGTAAAATATTGCTGGTAACGAATATTGCTAAAAATCTATGAATTTTAAAGGCTGCTAGCTGTCAAACAACGATCATACCCGCACACCATTTTAAGCGGTATAAGAAGGCCTACAAATAATCTGCAATAGCCATGATCCAATGATGCACAGGGAAAGCTTCACTTAAGAAAAAACGCGTAAAATAGGCCTTTTTCGCGCATTTCTCTGCACTGCGAGATAATTATGCATTATTGATTTATGGCTATTTCAGATTATTTGTAGGCCTTCTAATGCAGGCTTAAAACAGTGTGCGGGCATGATCTGTACGTTCAGCCGTTTGGCAGCTAGCAGCCTTTAAAATTCATAGATTTTTGGCAATATTCGTTACCAGCAATATTTTACCGTGAACTGCAGTAGATCCATACTTTTATTTGTATTTTTGTATTACTAAATATTTTCATTAAAATCCACAAAAATTTTAACAAACAGACCATAAACATAAAAAAATATGTGGAAATTAGTTGTTAAGGAATTCAGCGGTTAAAAAGCTGCTTAAAAGCAGTTTGATCGTCATCATAGATGTTTTATAATAAAAAATGTTCCATGGATGAGAAAATCAGGTTAATCACGTTACCTCAAAACGTTTCAGACAGACTGACATTAAGCTTCCATAAAACTAAAACTCAGTCTGCCATATATAAGTTAGTATTTATGAATCTTCTTATGACTGATTAGACACCTCAAAGCATACACACAATGAATTTCTCTGTTGAAGTAGTTCCATGACTTATCACACACATAAACAGTAAAAATTCAAATTCATTGCAAATATCTAAAATTCCTAAGATATGTTGGTTCTCAAAGCAAGAAGTGTCGGGTATAGTCCCTTTCGTGGCAACGCACCTTAAGGGGCGATTCTTCGTATTTTTCACACTAGCTTTTCTCCTATGTCTAGCCCCTGCGGGGGGCTCTAACCCTGTGGGGCAATCACCTAACCTAACATAACCTAAAATAAACTATAAAAAGTCATTTTAAAAATACGACGCATCGCCCCTTAAGGGGCGTTGCCACGAAAGGGACTATTTCCGAAGTTTCTTTTCATTTTGCTTTATAGTAAAAAAAAAGGTTATTTAGATAGTTATTTTTAATTTCAACCCTTTATTATTTTGTCCTTTATCTTCCTTTAAGCTAACAAAGTACATAAACAAGCTTCCATATATGAAGCACTAGCGGCTTCGCCCCTAGCCTCTAGAGGCTTTGCCTCATGAGGTAGTTTTCATGTCAGGTAATTGATAGGTAATATGCCTTGATGTTTTTGAGATCTTAAGAAATTACATTATATCTTTTTAAATTGTAGATTTTATGTTAAAAAATTTGGTTATATTTTTGTAAGCCATCAATTTGTAAGGGTTAATTTTTAATATAAAATTAGAATAAAACCAGTACTTTTTCCCACATAAATCTATTTTAATCATTTATATTGCTTTAAAATATGCTACCCTCATAAAAATTACAAACATATTGAATCACAATACAAATATAAAAACGCCCAATAGCAAAAAAGTAGTCATTATAGGGTGAAAATAAGAGGGTATTTGTAGGTCTAATTCATACATACACACACACACACACACACACACACACACACACACACTTGTATAATGTAGTAGGACCATGTAATGTATGGTTCTCTAATATTATAATTATGTGTTGGACGGTATATGGGGTTTTCTCTCTCTCTCTCTCTCGTTCTTAGTTTCTCTATCTCCCTCACTCTCTCTCTCTCACTCAGTTTCTGTCTCTCTCAGACCCTTGTTGAAGCTGGTTGTTAAAAGATGGGCTTTAGGCAGAGTGACCACGTTTGCGCGTGATCTGCGCACTTCGGTAAATAAGAATTTAGTTGGAGGTATGTCCGTCTGTAACGGTAGCTCATATCGTTAATTTAGGCATGTTAGAATTGTCCTATCGATTTTAAACTATGCCTGATGATTCATGTTACAATGAGGGATGATTTAAAAAGCGTATCAACTTTTTTGTTACAAACAATTTTTATATGATATTATTTTATTATTCATCTCATTTAGGAATAAAGATTTTTAGGGCAAGAATATTATAAACAAAGCATCTCTATAATCAAGTAATAAGATAAGTCTGTCCTTAAAAGAATCCAGTATTTTTACAATTTTGTGACAAATTTATATACAATTTTGTTTAGACTTTTAAATTTTTATTTTGTTTGTCCTTTCGCTGATTTTAGAGCTTGGCATTTATGGATGTTGTCATCCTTGTTTAATCTTAGGTTCTTAAGGAGGCCCTTCGGAGGCCACATTTACAATTAAGTTATAGTTGCGTCGAACTGTTAAATAATGTTTTAAGGTTTTTTAATAATGTTTTTTCTCACCACTTTTAAAAAGCCTTTTTAATCTGGGCATAATAAATACACATTAGTTTAACCATAATGAACTTTAATTCTACAAAAACATGCATAAAATATTTCAAATCTTCTAGAGAACTCACTTTTGGGGATTAAAAAGTCTTAGATCTGGTACATCTGTGCTCCTCTGCAAAATGGAGAAATCTATGGTTTGCAAACAAAAGGGGAAGACCATAAGAAATGAAAATCGGCTTAGGACCTAAAAAAGAGAGTTACAGGGGACGGGGGGGGGGGGGGGGGGAGGCGCAGGGGCACGCGACTGGGAGGAGTTGGGGAGGGGGAGATTATTAAAAAATGCGGGGAAATGGTTTCATCAGAGAAAAAGGAAACTATCCCTGAAGAAAGGGAAAGGGAGGGGGGGGGGGGAGGGCTCCTTAAGCACTCAGTAGTGAACCAACTTTGTCAGATGTTATATACTTAAAGACCACGTAGATTTGGTCTTGAAAAGAAAAAAAATAAAATTATTTAATTAGTGAAATTACAGTTTTTTAAACATCAATTAGTGACATAGGTTAAAAAAGTCTGGTTGTATTAAATGAAAAAGGTAAGATTTTACAATAAATTATATAAAATTAAGATTTATAAAGGTCATTTTAAAATTTCATCTACATTAATTTTCTAAGATTTTGATTTACTTTTACTAATTTTCATTTAAAATGTTTTGGGTCAGAATATATAGCATAAAATTCAAAAGTCTATATTAATCACTGTATTACAAAATGATTTAAGGTCCTATTAGGTCAGGTTAGGTTTATTATTACTCATGAGATAACCCCAGCGATGTGAAAATCCGTAGGGGCAATGTGAAGAAAAATTCTATGGAAATCTTTTTTTAACAAGGATTGCAACATCCATAAAGCGAAGCTTTGAAATGGTAGGACAAACGAAAATTAACACATGTAGAGTGTGAGAACTGAAAATGTATAAGTCTAAGCAAAATTGTAAGTAAATTTGTTACTAAACTGCTTAAATACAGAATACTGTTTTGGCACAAACTTTTATTCTAGGATTGATTATAGAGTTGCCCGCTTACACTATTTCATGAAAAGTTTGAAATCGATAGGACAATTCTAACATGTCTAAATTAACGGACGGACGGTGTAGAAAAGCTTCGCCTTTATAAACGGTGGCTTATAGTATCAGTTTACAACAAAGAATAGAAAAGCTCTTTTATGAAATGACACAAAAATGTTCATGTACAATAGAATTTCTAAAAAAAAACTTGAATTTTAAAATTCACCAGATAGGTTTTGAAGGAAACATAATAAATCTTAAACTTATAAATGTATATAAATTTAAAAGATTATTTTACGTTTAATTATAATGTATCTATATGACTTTTCTAGTTTTTCTGTCGCTAGGAATATTGGCTGCTAAAAATATCTTATAGAATTGCTACGCAAACTAAAATGTACCAAAGCGTCTTTGGAATCATAGCAAGTTTTATAACGATAGGGCAATTCGCTTTAGCCAAATTTTAATAAAATTACCATTAGACAAACAAATTATATTTACATATTGGGAAATAACCTGATAAAGGACCCATTTAATTCAGGGAGAAAGGGACATTGGGTCGTTATTACACTAGTCCCAAAAGTTTTATCACAACCTTTTCTTATTCGTTGACTTAACAACTTTTATTTCATAATATTTTAATTGGTTCGTTCATTAAGTTGATTGTTTTAACCACTAATTTTAATCTACAGAAGAAGTAAATTTACGTATCATCATTGGGGATGTACATTAATTTATCAGCCATTGTCTTATCGCTTTAGATCCCTGTATTTATTTACCTGGTTTTTCTGCGCTATACATCACTTAATCCTATAAAATTGTTATTTTCTGTCTGTTTTTATTCTGTGCTTCGCTACTTATGATTGTTGTCATCCTTGTTAATTTGTTAAATGCTATGCTGTGCCTATATAAGCCTTTAAATTTATGTATTTTATGCGAAAATAAAAATGAATGATCCTGCATTTGACCTTGATCCCTGGCTCTTTGCATATTTCTTCAGGGATCTAAAGGGATAAGACAATGCCCGATAAAATGATTAAAATTACAACAAAATTACCCCTCTAATAGATCAGCATTAGTGGTTGAAACATTTGGACACTATACTTAATTAACAACCAATCAAATTCAATAAAAGTCCCCAAAGTTGTTAAGCCAACGAATAAGAAAACGTTATTATAAAACATTGGGGACTAGTGTAACAAACATCCAAATGTCCCCTCCCTTCTTGTACACTTTTTAGCTGGTTTCTTTGAAAGGATTTAAATTTTTATAAATCATTAAATTTCTTTTATTTAAACAAGGATAACTACATCCAAAAAAGCGAGGCTCTACAATCAGAAGAACAATAACTCTTGTAGAGTGTCAGAACTTAATAAGCAGAACATTAACATGTTTAAATTAACAAAAGAGTTTACCCTTACAGACCACAGGGGTGCTAATGGAGTTCTCATTTTGAAGAATATTTATTTATCTCATCCTATCATAGACAGCTTTCTACGGCTATTAAAATGAAAAAATGATAAGATCAAAACCAATTTTGTTTTGATATTCGTAAAAAATTGTCTGTAATACTATGCTATACATGATTTTCAGTGTGACTGAGAACCGGTTAAACCCAGCGGATATTAATCGGTTTCGAATCCATACTGGAAAGTATTTTACTTTTAAACTGAATATTTTTTTATTAAATAATAAAATAGCAAACATGAAATAATAATATATCCTTACAATAAAATAGCATGTTAAAAGCCCATTACGATTCCGTAATAAGAGAGAGCGAGATAGAGAGAGAGAGAGGGGGAGATGGATTGGAATTTATACGAGGGAGTTATTGCCCTTATTGGCATGAATCGCGTGTTTGTGGTTTCAGTGTTATATTCAACAATTAACCTCTACAGACCCCTCCCTCCCCACACGAAATTTACATACTCGCCCCTCCCATATTAAATACCACATCTTGCCCCCAGGAGAAACCAATGATTTGTAAACAATTAAAAATTTAAGTTGAACATTTTCTTGTGGTTATTGAATATTTGGATTTTATTAATCCGAAATTTTCTAAAGGGTTTGTTCTAACGTAAATATTTAAAGAGTTTAGTAAAAATATCAGGAATGGAGGGGACATTGGGCTCTTTATTACACTAGTCCACAAAGTTCTAAAATAGCATTTTCTTATTCGTTTGCTTTACAACTTTAGGGACTTTATTGGATTTTGATTGGTTGGTTTTAAGTTGAGCGCCAAACGTTTCAACCAATAATTGTAATCTACAGAAGGGGCAATTTTGTGATTCGTTTTTTGGCCACAATGTTTAACTTACCCCAAAAAGTATCCACATACGCCCTCTGTAGGTTAATATAGCGCCACAGCATGCGATGTATTAAATTGCTTTATATAATTTGATTTATAACTTGGCTATTTGTCATGATATACAGTCTTGATAAATATTTAATGCTTTTACACTTGATTTTACTTTTTTTTAAACCAACGTTAATTATTAATAACCATATTATGTTATTTTCATAATAGATACATATAATTGTCAATGGATATATGTAGAATATACGTGGATATATTGACAGGGGGAAATTTGTCGTCAATTTAGGTTGCAAACATGTACGCCATTTATTGGTTAGTTAGTTGACCCAGTAGAAGGGGAGGGGTTGGAGTAAAGTGGGTGGTTGGGGATAGCGCGCCTGTGCACTTACCTATCAATCATCTCATCTGCTTGAGGATGCTGTCAATGACGTCAGGTCCAACAACCCAGGATAACTAAGAGAGCCATGTATCTACTTTTCTGTCCAAACACCCGGTGTATTAGGTTAAATAAGACTCATCAGACAACCAACTCTTTGATTGCACGACCTTTGTCTGAGAAGTCCTAACTGTGCATGGCAATGAGTTGTGCCTGTTTTGGGCCAAAGCATTCACCCTATTCTAGGAACCATTTTTAACGTCCTTAGTTATGACGCAATGTTAAGCCGGGATTTGAACCAATCACCTCTCCGACGACGAGCGGATGCTGGACATGTTGAGCCACGGTTGCGCTTTAAAGTTAAGCGGCAAAAAATTAACACTTTGAGCAGATGAAATACAAAGAGAGAATAAGAAGGAGTTCCTAATTAATTCATTATCCCCCCCTTGTTATTTTTATTACCCAGTAATAAAATTCACAATGGACTGCTCTTGTGTAACAAGGACAAAAATAAAAAATAATTTAGTTCTATTTTCTAATAAAATGTGTATATTCATCTTAAATATCTTCAAAATATGGAACTTTTCATAAAAAATATTTATATATAATTATGCACATTTTAAAAATGTTTTAAGCCATTCCTCATTCCATTTTAAAGTGGTTTGAATGGTAGAGAATAATTGCTGACAAAAACTGAAATGATGTGAGAAAAAATATAAAATTATAGTCTTTTATTGTGGAAAAATTAGGTGAACACAGGCAAAACTGTTTATTAGGGATGTGGGCTAAGGAAGCAAAGAAAATCGTTGGAGTGCCAAAGTTTTAAAATTCTATATTATTTAATTAGTTACGTTTTTTTTGTCTGTCATTCAAGATCTCAGTAACTTCAAAACCAATCAAAGCCGCAATTTTATAGAAGCTTTCTTTAATTTATTAATTTTATTTCTAAAATGTATATAATTCTCGAGGCTAGGGGCGCAGCTCTTAGTGTTTTAAAAATAATCGAACATATTTTAGTAATGTAATCTCAAACAGTTATGAGATATTTCCGTAAATTAAAATGTAGAATAGTTATTTCTCGCATCGTATTATAAACAGCTTTCCGCGGATATAGAATGTACAATTATATTAACATTAAAACATTATAAAATTAAACCAGTTTTTTTAGCCCCGAGGTGCCAAAGGTTCCTATCCACCGGATTCGAATGAATACGAGAAAGTATTTTTACATTAAAAGATAAACTTACAATCTATAATTTTTAAAAATCCTACATGTAATGTTGAACGAATATCCCATAGCCTAGTTTATTAACTGTTAGTATCTTGGGGCAATATTAAATATACCCAGACCCAAAGATTAAACTCAAATGGTGTTACAAATCTTTGCCCAAAAACTTAATCTTGTAATTTGCCGCCGATTTCAGTTTTAGAAAGGTATTTTATATCCGCTGGATTAGAAAGAGCTCTCAGCAATTCTGAAAAATCATGTATAGCATCGTATTACAGACATTTTTCCACGAATATTGAAAAAAGATTCATAAAATTAATACCAGGTTTAATCCTATAAGTTTTTATTTTAATATCCGCGAAAAGCTGTTTATAATACAATGCGATAAATAACTATTTACAAATTTGTGTTTAAAAACAGTATTAACGCATTTTTTGTCCGTTAAATTCTTGCCAAGCACTGAACAGTAAGATATATAAGTTTTCCGGAATTTTAAAGTTAGGGGGAGATTTGAAATCTGCAACAAATTTTGAGGATTTTTTATAAAATTCATTTTTTCTATAATTCTTTATCTAAAAGCGGAAATGCAATTTAAGTTAATTAATTTTGGCATCTGTGATTGGTGGATTTAAAAAATCCGCGCTCTGATTGGATGGCGTACATTATTCAACCAATTAGTACGCAGGTAGTTTAAAATCCACCTATCCTATTGGTCAAAATTAATTAACTTAAAATGCATTTCCGCTTTTAGATAAAGAATTATACAAAAAACGAATTTTATAAAAAATCCTTAAAATTTGATGCAGATTTCAAATCTCCCCCTAACATTAAAATTCCGGAAAACTTATATATCTTACTGAACAGTATAAGTTTCAATTTATAGGAAGTTTTATAGATAGTTGAGTTTTAATTGTGTTTTAAGCTATTTTTCTACCCCTTAATTCATGTGCCTTACAGGTAAAATTATGTCCATAAGTACAGACGTACAGCGACGTAGCGACGTACAGACCCTAATTTGAACTATGCCTCGCTCATAAAAATTATGCCACCTGCAATATGAATAAAACACATTTTGGGGGCGGGAAATCATTATATTAAAGTGGGCGGATTTGGATAATGGGAAGAGGTGAAGGCATTTTTAAATAGGCGGAGTTTTGTTTAAACCAAATGTTTTATTGTTTCCTTAATTGCCCCCCTCCCCCACCTTACCAAGGAAAATTAAATCCATAAGGATGGCAGCTATTAATAATTTAACAGAGGAACAATAATTTTAAAAACAGATTAAAGATTGTAAAATTGTGCATTGTCATATAAGCCATTTTGCCAGTCGGTTGGTTAAAACTAACTCATAGAGTATCTGCGCTACTCATATTTTCCAATGATCATAAAAAAATCTCACCCATTTTAAACTTAGCTTAAGGGGGACAATTTAATAATTGAGTTCATTAAGAATCATTATTAATCAGATGTATAGCAGATAGAAAGATATAATTTACCTTAAGTTTTTTGTTTGAGATTTCATTTCAAGTGAATCTTGACTTTAATTGAAGGTATACCTATATCGACATAGGTTTATTTATCTACCACAAAATTTTTAACATTTTATTTTTGTATGGCCAGTAAGATCTCGCTAACCACTGAACTGTCTACAAAGTGAGTTCTCCAATTTAGAGAAGCTTCACATTGCTCCTAGGATGGTTTCAGGCTAATTTAATGCCATATATGGTTCTAGCCTAGGTTTTTGCCCCCACGCTCCCCCCTTATCACATTAAAAAATTCACAATGGCTGTATATCTGAGGAAATTTGTTGTACTTGTTTTCTACTTTGATGTCTCTTGTTGACAGCTTAGATAATTACATTTTTTTCTTACAGGTCTCATTTTCTGACAGTTGACTTACAAATAATATTTTTAAAAGCAAAGCTTTTCTATATTTAGAGTCTAAACGTCGTCGCTAAGTGGTAATTTTGGGTAATTTTTCACAGTAGCTTTTTTCCTGTTTCTAGCCCCTGTGGGGGGCTCTAACCATGCGGGGTCAATTACCTGACCCTACGGTGCAATCACCAAACCTAATAACCTTCTAAAGCTACTGAGAAAATTCAACGAAACGTCACGTTGTCACGAAAGGGACTATGCCCGTAATTTGCTATATTCCATACGACGTTTTTTTAATTGATAGCTACCTTTTTACAATGAACAATAATTTTTTTTTACTTTTTTAAAGGTTTTTTTTATCATAATAATTACAGCTACTTTTAAATTTTTGAATATTTATATTTATTTTATAATTGTCATGCTTCGCTTTTATGCAAGCCATCATTCTTGTTTTTTACCAACTTTGCAATGAAAAATTATACAGTTGACAACAATTTACTTTTAATGGAAAAATATATCCTGTAAAAATTGTTTTATTTCTTAAAGGAACTATAAGGATTTTAAATGGATAAATTTGAGTTGTTTTTATAATAAAAAATCAATAAATATTTCCCCTATCAATGAAAATAAACAAGGATGATTTAAAACCTTTTTAGTTTGGCTCAACAAATTAGATTTTCAGAAAAACAATAATTAACATTTGTATAATTGCATCGTCTTTACATTTTACCCAGGGAGGAAGGGGACAATGGGCTATTTATTACACTAGTCTTCCAAATTTTATAATACCGATTTCTTATTCGTTAGCATAACAACTGTGGGGACTCTTATTGAGTTTTTATTAGTTGGTTCATTAAGTTGAATGTCTAAACGTTTTAATCACTAATTGTAATCTACAGAAGAGGAAACTCTGTGTATCATAATTGGGGATGTACATCAATTTATCGACCATAGATCCTTGTATTTTACTAGTAGGAAACAGAAAATTTATAGTAGTCAGATCAAAAAAGTTAAAAACTGAACCTTTTTGTTAATTAATAGAGAGTTTCTAAGGCTTTCCTCTAAAATTAAACTTTATTACTGCAGGAATCATTATACAAGGACGAAACAATACCTACCCATTAGTGTAGAACAGATTTGCTTTTAAAAATTGTAAACAATACCCCACACGCCCATCCATCTAGCAAGTCATCCAGCTTAACTGAAACTTAATCTATTCTATTTCCAATATAGAATATACAATATATGGATTGAATAATATTTGTATTTCAAACTATAAGCTATACTTTCCAGGGATCTAAAGGGATAATACAATGGCCGATAAATTGATTTACATGCCCAATGATTATTACCCCTTCTATTGATCACAATTAGAGGTTAAAACGTTTAAACACTCAACTAAATGAAACAGTCAATCAAAATTCAAGAATAGTCCCCAAAGTTGTTGAGCCAACGAACAGAAAAAGTTATTATAAAACTTAAGGACTTGTAATAAACAGCCCATTGTCCCCTCCCTCCCTGTATATTATCACATATTGTCGCCACCATATATTAAACACAGATATGGTGCTACAACTTTTTTTTTATCAAAGGGACTTCTTAACGTGGCAGTTTTTTAGCTGGTGTTTTTGACGACCCAAATCTTAAAAAATGACGTTGACTAAACTAACATCTTGAAAATGTAGAGAGTTAGTTGATAATTTGGACGGCTGTTGATATAATTTTGACAGCTATAAAAATTGTTTAGGAATAGCATTGCTGCCTGCGGCATATTTGGATTACAAGTCGGCTGGCTGCAAGTCTGACATTTCACAGCGCTATCTTTTCGAAAACTTTGCCCAAAACAGTAAAATATGTGATAGAAATTGTTTTTGATCATAAAGATACTTCTATTCTGTAAAACTAACCAGATAAAATATAAAATATACTTCTATAGAAAATAGTATTTATCAAAAGAAAATATTCTAAGAACAATTTGATGGCCCACCAACTGAACGGAGAAAATTGAAAGGTGTTTTATCCATTCCGCGCGTTTGTCAAACTTTACGACGATTCCGCTAGTATCACATTGTAGTGTTTTGCATTTAGTGATATGTTCACATAAAGCTTTTTATAAAGCCTATAAAAAATGAAGTCATACTGACCTACCATTGGTAAATTAAAATGTATACTGTCCAGCCATTTGTAATTTGTCTGTGTATTGGCCTGTCATTGGTCATTTGTATTGTATGGCGTCATTTTTTTAGGCACTATAAAAAGCTTCTATACATCTATAATACAAAGTAGAACGATGTCTGTCCGTCTGTCCGTCTGTCTGTCCGTCTGAAGCTTAAGATCTCGGTAACCACTGAACCGATCGGATTCTACTCTTAAGGGTATATACCTATTGGTCCTGTGGTGGTTTTAAGCTATTTTCTTGGGGGGTGGAACACCCCTAACCCCCCAAAAAACAAAAAAATCCCCCCCTTATTTTTTATTTTGCTCTGCTACAGGCTGCCGCAGGCTGCCCTTTATTATTTTTTATTCCAGCATTTATTTTGAATGAAAAAATAGCAACATTCTCTCACTAAAAACAATAAATATTAATTTTTTTTATCACCTCTTGGGGCAAAGCCCCTAGAGGCTAGGGGCGAAGCCGCTAGTATAATAAGAAAGTAGAATCTTATTTTGGGTGGGAGGATGACAATAGGTGTAAATTATTGTTTTGGTGGCAGCTTTGAACACCAAATTGAAAATACCTTCCTTCCCGTTGTCTTGTCAACATTTAATTTACCCCCCAAAAAATGATTCCTATAGAAATTGTTAGCAGAGCAGCTACACTATTGCTTGGTTCGGCAGGTTTTTCTGCAGGGGCAATATCTCCCGCCCTGATTTATATTATATATATTCAGGGATCTAAAGGGTAAAAGACAATTTAGGATTAATTGATGTACATCCCCAATTATGAAACACAAATTACCCCTTCGTAGGGGTTGATCCGTTTGGACACTCAACTCAATGAACCCACTAATCAAAATCTCAAAGTCTCCAAAGTTGCTAATCCAACGAATAGGAAAACATTAATAAAACTTTGGGGACTAGTGTAATAAACAACCCAATGTCCCCTTCCTCCCTGAGATATATCTTCCTGTAAAAGATATCCTCTACTTCCTAGGAGCTAATAGTTCCATTTTCATATTAACGATTTTCAATATTATCATATAATATCAAATTTAGATCAAGATAGTAGACCACAGGAATCTACAGGGATAAGACAATGGCCGATAAATTGATGTACATCACCAATGAATGTACACAAAATTATCCCTTTTTTAGATTAAAGTATTGGTTGAAACGTTTGAACACTCAACTTAATAAACCAACCAATTAAAATCTTACTAAAGTCCACAAATTGATAAGCCAACGAATAATAAAACGTTGTAATAAAACTTTGGGGACTAGCGTAATCAACAGCCCTCTCTCTTATAGAAGACAGACAACTAAGGAATACTTTCTAAATCAGCCATTAGGAAAACAGTTGAGAAACACACAGACAGACATCCTGTTACTTCTATATTAAGATATTGTATACCTGTTACTGGGATAAGACAATGGCTAATGAATATATTTGAAATTACCACTTCTGTAGATTAAAATTAATGGTTGAAAGGTTTGGACACTCAAATTAATGAATCAACCAATCAAAATTCAAGTCCCCAAAGTTGTTAAGCCAACGAATAAGAAAACGCTTATATAAAACTTTTAGGACTAGTGTAATAAGCACAAGCAACCAATTGTCCCCTTCCTTCCTGGCTTTTCCTGGACATAATTGTCGATGTTTGTATGCTCGAGTGCATGCCTCACTGAATGTGAATGGTTAATAGTGTATCATCATGATTATTAATAAATATTTCTTTATTTGACATCTAAAGGAATATATATATTCCGGGACTTGGCAGCAGCATGAAAGCCTCCGTTGAATCGTTATAAATTTAAAATTCAGCTGAATGTTATAAACTTTTCCTAGACAGCCAATTAAATTTTTCAGGATTAAAATTTTTGCACACCAGTGGGTTTAAATTTGAGGCATTTGCGCGACTGAGGCGCAGCTGCCGAGCCTTGATATATTCTATACACTTTAATACTTCCCTATTAAGCGGTCGAGCTCTTGTTATGTCAACATAAGAATAATGCATTTATACTGTCATCTGAACAACGTCATATAGGTAAAATAAAAAGAGAATCAAACTTAAAAATAACCAATTTAGAAACTTTTATTTTGATGTATATTTTAGTAAACAAACTTTTTAAAGAATGTTTGTAAATGTACATATTTCAAACTGTACAAAATTTTACCCTGAATTAACCTTCATCGATTTTTCATTTAATTTAAAAAAAAATCAAATAAGATTTTTTAATGAAATAAATACATATTTTGAGTTTTTTTTATGAGCAAAGCTTTAATCTGGGCATAATGATAAATTGTTAGCATATCTATGAATACAAGACTAATGATTTCATTTCTTATCAATGAACAAATAGGCTTCATTAAAGAAGATTCCTTTAGTGGATTGAAATTGTAAAATTACAGTTGTATGTCTTGCTGAGGCCATGATAATTGTGGGAGGGAGGAGGGGGGTGATGGCCCAAAGTCACAAACGTATTTTGAAACGGGTTTGGGGGGTTGTTACCACCCAATTTTAAAAGAAATTGGGGAGTTGTACATCCCCTTAACGCCAACATCCATAATACATATCTTTTAAAACGCGCCTAGTCTAAAACTTTTTAACCAATCTTTTTAACTCAAGTTTCCACTTTTATTTTTATTGCCCATTTAATGACTTTATACATATTTTATATACTAACTTTAGAAAACTAAAATTGACTTTTCTTTAATCAATATGTAAATTAAAAGGATAAACGAGGGGGGGGATTGAACTGTAAATTATACAGGTACCCAAAGTTTTAAGTATTCTCTCTCGCTTTGATTAGTTGATTCAAACTAGCATTTTCGACGAGGCCCAATCTGTACCACTTTTGCACCACTTTTGACGTCATATTCTCCATCTCTTTTTTAGGGGTTTTCTTTTCCACTTCTCCTCTCATCTCCCTCATTTTATGACGTCACAAGAATTAAAAGTGGTGCAAAAGTAGTACAGATTGGGCTTCGTCACATTTTCCAAAGAATTCAAACAATAATTTTAATCCACAACAAAGGCAATTTTTTTGATGATAATTGGAGGTGTAAACTAATTTATCGTCCATTGTCTTATCCCTTTTAATCCTTTGAAAACGAATTACCAAACCATTTATTCTACAAATATGGTTTTAAAATTAGAGTAAAACACTAGAGGGAGAAAGGGTTAAATATCAGTATCTCCCCATCACAATCGTCTTGTGCAACCTTTCTATTGGGTCATTGAAAATCAACCAATAGTATCGCTTATGTTACACAGCCAAGTAGCAGAAAATAATTTAGAAGCAGACGAAAGAGGTCTTTGAAAAATGAAGGAAGGTAGCTGTCTGTATATACATCTATACTTTAGATCTGTTGTTTTAGATCAGAACTATCCGTTACAGATCTGCGGACGTAACAATCCTTAATATAGAAAAGCCTTGCTTTTATAAATATTCTTTTATATTATGTATTGATATATAATTTTATATATCCCCAATATCCTAAATTATTTCCTCTAAACATATTCAATATTACCATGATAATGTCATCCATAAACTATTTTCTTATGTTTTCACATTATCATATTATAATGTGCAGCTTTTTCACGGTATATAGATATGATATTAAACATTTTTGTTACTTAGGATCTAAAAAATGTACGGCTGAAATATAAAGAGAAGTTTTTTGGTCCATCCCGGCTTGAATCAATCATCTAGAATTGTTAAAGACATTTTATTGAATTGAAACTTTGCAGGAAGATTCCTATAACAATTAGCCATGGGCATAATCTGAAAAACGCAGCATAAAATCCATAAAGCATATTGAATTTTACCTTTTTTGAGACCAAATAATTTTCGTAATAACTTAATTTTTAAAATTGTGAATCTTAAATATTATAAAAAATCAAGTATTGAAAGCAGTGGCGTACACAGCGATTTTAAAATTGAAAAGGGAAGGCATGCCCCTCCGTGTTCAATTATAGAAGGGGGGGGGGGGGGGGGAGTGTTGAACCCCCCTAACACACGCCCCCGATAGAAAACCCTGTTTTTCTTTTAAAGAGCTTCGATTTTAAGAATATTTTTATTGTTGTGTATTTTTTAATGCATATATATTGTTTATAATATGTATAATATATAAGTGTATGAATAAGATATGAATAAACATAGAATTGTTATTCTATAATAATCAATTCCATCAATAGATATCAGATAAACCTACAAAATAGCAGGAATAATGTTAACCATAAAGTTTTTCATAGGGACGTCTCTAAAAATAATATATCATACTTTTATCTGAAGCTTAAGATTTCAATAAATACTTAACTAATTTAGTTCTCCTTTTTAAGGAAGCTCCACATAGAATTCATGATGGTTTATAGTTACTTTATTTTTAGATTAAACCTTTGGATAGTTTTAAGCTATTTTTAACCCTTCTTACCTAGAATTCAGAGACTCTAGATGTTAGGGGCACAGCTGCTAGTATATATTATTTTGCTTGACTAAATTGCTTGACAACAAAAGAGAACAAATTCTTGGTTTAAAATAAGAAAAAAGTAACATAATAGCTGCTGTACAGCGGCTACTAAAACCTAGTTTATATTCTTTACAAAATGTAGCTTTTTTTAACATTCAACACAAAAAAAACAATATACATTTTTACTCTGAAATAAGACTATCATACATACTCCTCAGAAAGTAATAAAATAAATAAATAGTAGTCGAGAAAATTACGTTTCCCCTACTTCGTGTCTTACGGACGGACTAACATTTGGAATTATAGAGTAGCTTGGCTACTAAAAATGATCTTTTATAAGAGCCAAAATATTTATAAGAAGCTAAAATGTCTCTTCTGTAACAGTATCAAAATGTATAGACATGAAAAAAACAATATTCTAGCCAAGCATTGCAAATTGAATGGTCAAAGTTTAATAGTTTGACAATATATTGTTCTCTTTGGACTTCCTTAAAAGTATTCTTCAATAACTACTTTTTTTAGTAGGGCAGCTGCTCTAAAACTAAGATTTGTCCATACTTCCATATATCAAAACGTTTGAATAAGTTAGGTAAAATTATGTGTTTACAAAGAACATTGCTCTCTATGTATTCCTACACACTTACATACACACAAATACCTTTAATGAACAATCACATGAAAACACATAACTACCCTTACAGGACATGTTTTATTTCTGAACCTTTCTTTTAATTTCATACTTTTTTTTTAGGTAAGTGCATTGATTATTCACATATAGAGAATACCCAATGAATAACTCAAATCCATACTTTTGTGCTTATTCCTAGTTTTTTTTTTATTATAACATTATTTTCACACAAAAGGCCAAAATAAGGGCTAAATACTTCAAAATAATAAACTAACAGAAAATATATGTTATGTTTCGATTTGTGTGTGTGTATGAATTTGTGTGTGTGTGTGTTTGTCTGTGTGTGTGTCTGTGTGTAGATTTGGTGGGATTGAATTTAGTTGTCCCATAGCCTGAAGGAAGAACTTAATACAACAATTTCTCAAATGGCCAAACATATAACTTTAAAGAGGATTGTCTTTCTTTCTCATTTATCTTTGGTGGGTAGCATAGAATTCAACCAACACAGGTCGCCATGAAATGCAGTTGGGTGAAGTTAGGTTAGGTCGGTGTTACGCCATGGTTAGGCTTCTACATAAATTAGGCCTTGTTGCTAAATACCTCTTTTGATGCGAATTTTTGTTTACAATATGCCAGAACCAAAGGCCAATGTAAAGTAGAAGAACAGGTTTTGCTTTTTGTTTGTACACTAGCAGCTACACCCAATGAGGCATCTTTTTTTACTAGGTACAATTTCTCTTGGGGTGGTGTTAGTACACTCCCCCAAAAATAGTTATAAACTTTCCCAGTACCAAAGAGAAGCTAAATTGTAAAGAAGAACCATATCGGCTCAGTAATTTATGTGATCCTTCGGTACAAACAGACAGACAAATTAACAGACATCCTGTTACTTTTACATAAGGATATGCACATTGGTTTAGGTTGCAACTTCTGTGTCTAACTGTGCATAGTATGAGTAAAGATTTTTATTTGCTGGGGACTTAACCCCAATTTTGAACAACTCGCAAAGCTCACAACAATTTATAAAATTTTTCTCTTCCTCTTTTTTCGCTCTGTTGGACAAAAGTAATTTTCAATCAATTTTGATTCAATTACATTCTACACGGTGATCCTTTAAACAAATATTTTAACATAAAGATTCTATTTTGTAGCACATCTCCTTTATATTTAGGGCTCTTTTGTCAATACACCCATGCCTGACAGTAAAATAACATAATCAAAAGTATTATTATTTTAACAATCATAAAACATTTTGTTTGATTTTGATTTCACTCCTCCCACCTCCACATATTTTTTCTATTGCCCTTCTTATGATCTTAATTATCCTTGTTAGCTGTTTTCATTCATTTAGTTGTAAAATTTTATTTTCGCTTCAATCTTTACAAGTCGGCTTGCCTCTTGCTATTAGGGGCTACTAACATATACAAAATGTAGGTACTGAAATGGAGCGATCGTCGTTTTTGCCCCGAATTTTATAAAAAAAATCATTTCTTAAGGCTTCAACTCATAGGTGAGTGGTTACTCCTCTAATAAAAAGCTAAAACTAGCCTCGGACTAATATCAAACTTTTCTAAAAGTGTCTTCTGATTAGTTTAGGAGTTTATAAGATACTAATGAATCAATGATACATACAAGACCCTATTTTACTTAAGTGTATAGGATAAGTTGATTTAAAATGAAATAATTGAAAATAGTTTTAAATATTGGGCTGGAGTAAACTGATAAATTGGTCATTGCTTGGCTGAGCATCACTTTACAGGAAATAGGGACGCAATTTTGAAAAGGGGAGGGGGGTGCACATTTTCCACCATCCTTATCAATATTTTAAATGTCATTCAGTTCACCTAAAATCCAAGAAACAAATAATTTAAAATGATGCCTAATAATTAAACTCCAATATAAAAAAATACCCTCCCCCCAACCAGAAATTACTTACCTATACGTTGAAAATGTCCTCCCTCCTTTTAAGTGAGGGAATGGGGAAAATTTATCCTGTCTTTTCTAACTGCTCTAATATCAAAACTTTAATTCAACTTTTCATTCTTTCTAATTTCATTTGCATTTGGAGGATAAATTTTAGATATCTGAAATAGTGTATTTTTACATCATATTTTTGAAGCGAAGTTTCTCTACAAGTTTTGTAGTTGTGTGTTCATTTTATATAGATCTCGTGACAAATCTTTGATGGACTTTAATTGTTTTATGTGGTCTTTTTAAAAGCGAAGCTTTTCTATAATTAGGGTCGGTCCGTCCGTCCGTCCGTCACGGATAGCTTTTTTCGTTAATTTAGACATGTTAGAATTGTCCTATCGATTTCAAATTTTGCATGGTGATTCCTGTAATAGTTAGGTACGAGTTTGAAAGAGTGACAACTCTATAATCATTACCAGAATGTCCGTACGTCCATTTTAAACATGTTGATTTTTTTTTACATTTTTAACAACAAATTTGTATGTGACCTAATTATCCGATTGGTCTGATTTTTGGTATACTGATTCCTGGGACAACAAAGTACAATATTATAAGCGAAGCAACTCTATAATCAAGTCCTAAAAATGTAAGTATGTCCATAATCATTATCCTGTATCAAGCAGTTTTTTAACAAATTTACTTACAATTTTGCTTTGACTCTTATACATTCGCATTCTGATTATTCAGTTCTGACATGTGTTAATGTCCGTTTGTCCTACTTTTTCAGTGCTTCGCTTTTATGGATGTTGTCATCCTTGTTCCATTTAGGTTTATATTATTAAGATTTGGATTTTTTTGTTTTTGTTAAAAATTTTACATTCTAAATAAAGACCAAAATCTGGCATTTGGAAAAAAGAATAAAAACTGTAGAATATAAATAATTTGGTTAATATAATGTCCTAATCAGAAAATATTAATTCACCATCAAGCTTTAACGTATGTGTCTTTGAGTGTGTGTGTTTGAAGCCAGAGAGAGACAATGGGCTGTTTATTACACTAGTCCCCAAAGTTTTATAATAACGTTTTCTTATTCGTTGGCATCATAACTTTGTGGACTTCAGTGAATTTTGATTGGTTGTTTTTATCAAGTTAACATGTTTCAACCACTAATTTTAATTTTGTGTATCATCATTGGGATGTAATTTTTTTATCGGCTTTAGATTCCTGGTTTGAAATAGTCTTTAAAAATGACAACATGCCCCAATTATAAAGTTGTTACGCTTCTAAAAATCCATTGGTTGAGCGTAGCCTTCATGTATTAAAGTTTAATTTTTGTATATGTCAGTTTTGATATGACAGCCTATCAACTCTCTACTCCCCCCCCCCCCCCAACTTGCTTATTTTCAAGCAACCTAACTCTTAATCTCTTTCACCCTCCTTTACATTTTTTATGCCCTATTCAAAGCACCTTTTTGTGTTCGTTTCCTTCCCATATTTGAGGCGCTTTTTTTGTTGACCCCTTTTTCTAATTCATTTTTTGATTTTTTTGGTTATTACTTTTGCCTAGGGTCTTACGGATTTGGTAATATTAGAAATTTTGGATCATGGAAAGAAAACGAAGTAGTGGGTTTCGTCGCATTTACAGTAATTTTATCCCATTTCTAGCCCTTGCGGACGGCTCTAACCTTGCGGGGCCTATTTATTAACTATTTGGGGCAATCATTAACATTTACCGAACCTAACCTATAATAAAAGCTACTGTGAAAATACGACGAAACCCGCTATTTCGTATTTTTTACATGATCCAAAATTTTGAATATATATGTTAAGGTAATGCAATGATTACTAATAGTTGTTTTTAATTTGGCAAATAAAAAATAAGTATTGCCTCTAACTTTTCTTCCATTCCAAATAATAATAACTGGAAAAATAGTTTCTTTTTAGATTTGATATCAATCTGATTTTGAACCTAAATTTCTTTAAATTCTATAATGGATTTTTTACTCAGCTTTTTACATTCAACTATGGTATACTGGTATATCCCCTCCTGTACTTTTTAGTATCTTCTTGATTTTTATGTGTGTGTGTGTGTGTGTGTGTGTGGGTGTGTGTGTTGGACTGTCATGTATAAAAATTTCATCTAATCCCTATCTGAGTTTATCTATACAAGGTTATTAGATGAGTGGTTTTAATTGAAAGAGGAATTCAAAAAAATGGGGGAGGGTATGGCTTTTTGGGTATTTTATTGGCTGGTTCAAATAAGAAGTGTCCAAACTTTTTAAGCAATAATAGAAATCTACAGAAGGAATCCTTGTTTTTTTTATTGAAATTACTTCTGACAAATTATCAACATCTTGTTAAAACATCTTATTAAGCTTAATGACACACAGACAAAGTGAGTTACAAAACAGCTTTGCTTCTTAATATTTTTATCACTATTACATACCTGTATATAAATAATCTTGAGTGGTCTGCTTTACAGCGAAGGTGTTCCATAAATCCGCTAAAATTTAGCGGATTTCTAAATTTTTTGAATCGCAAACAACAGATAAAATTGTCAATTTTCCTTTACCTATTAAAACATCCAATAGTCTATTTAATTCTGTAATTTCATAGTAAACTAGCGGCTGCGCCCCTAGCATCTAGGTACTCTGTCTTCTAAGGGATAATTAGGGGGCAGAAAAGTAGCCTAAAACCGTCCAAAGGCTTAAATACAAACATAAGATAGCCTAAAACCTTACCAAGTTCTTTGTGATTCTTCACTAAAATGAAGAACTCGAGCGGTTTAGTAGCTATAGAAATCCTCAGCTACAAACATAATAAACTTATTACTTTATATAATAGGATATAAAACACTTTGCGAATATGAGAAAATGCGGGAGTGATGGAACATAAACAGTGATGCCTGTAAACATAAAAATGGTTAGACACACCACACAGCACATTTAAATATACCTTATTCTAATCAGGGACGGGGGACAGACGGAATTTGCTTGAATAACAAAAAATAGAAAAATAAATAATTTTGTCTTTATTAATATTATACTTTTATAAGTAGAAACAAAATATGTGCCCTAAAACCTGATTAGCATATCATATACTCTGATGAAATAGCTTACATAATGTATGTATTATATTATTAAGATAACAAGGATGACAACATCTATAAAAGCAAAGCTCTGAATGCAATAAACGAACAAACGGGCGTATAGGCCCTTATTATAGAAAAGCTTCGCTATTTAAAACAATTTAGATTATACTTATAATATTTTTGTCTATTTATATATCCCTTTCTTTTTGATGAAAAAAAAACTGGAATTTACTAACAAACACACTAAGAAACAGTCACCCACAGAATAGCGGGGTAAATAAAATAGATATTTTTTGAAAAAGATAATCTTTCTTTTTGAGGCTTTTTATAGTGCCTATAAAAAAGACGTCATACTGGCCTACCATTGTTCAATTAAAAAGTATGCTGGCCTGCCATTGGTTACTTAGCCTGTGTATTGGCGTATTATTGGTCATTTGTATTGTATGACGTCTTTTTTATGGGCACTATAAAAATCTTCTTTCTTTTTTTCCACATATTTTTAATACTTTTATACTTAAAGTGCATGTTCATAATCATAATCTTAAATAATATCATGTTTGTGTTTATACTCGGAGAACTTTTAAACAAAAAGTTTTTAATTAGAACCAGGATTCTATCACATTAAAAAAGATAGAAAATAAAAATCGTCTCACTTTTTATCTGCCTCTCTGTAAGAAGAGACTGAAATTTAATCAACATTTAATTTGTTTTTGTTTAAACGTTTTTGCAGCCAATTGTTTTTTTTTATGTTTTATGTTTAACATGTTTTCCAGCATGGCTACGAATACGATTAATATCCACTATATTAGAACCGGTATTCAGCCATGTTGAAAAATCATGTAAAAAAACTGGTTTTAATATTATAATTTTAATATCCGCGGAAAGCTGTCTGTGATACGATGCGATAAATAACTATTTCAGTATGGCTCCAAATCCGATTAAATTCCGCTGGATTGAAAATGCTAATTGAGCCATACTGAAAAAGTAAATGTATCGTATTATAGACAAAAAAGCACATGAATAATACAATTAAAACCTTTTTTGTTGACCTGGGTCTTTGGCCTCTGATGCAACAAGATGCAATAAATAATTCGTATTTTTGAATTTCAGATAAGTTATGAAATAAAAACAAAAGTGATTGACACAATTTTTTTTAATGAAGGTAAGTTAATTTTAACAATAATTTCATAAAACTTCAACATCTTTTCTCCATAAAACCTCAAAAAATTATCTTAATATTATTGTTGCTCCGTCCAGTATCCATTTTAATGTGTTAAAGGCATGAAATAAGTGGCTTTTTTTTATCTTTTTTAAATTTCTATTTTAAATTCTTATAGACGATAGAATATATATATATGACTCTTAGTCTGTTAAGGGAAACATATATCTCTTGGCAGATTTTTATGCCCACTTATTGGAAAGGGGAGAATCGACCCTCCCAAAAGAAATAATGGATCAATAAAAATATGATCCCTCCCTTCCCCTTTTTTTTACTGTTAAAAATAATAATTTAATCTGATAACCTCCCCCTACATATTTTAATAAATAGTAGTTTAAATTCTGTTAGCGGAGTTGAATTGAATAATATTGAGCTGAATTCATGCTGTGTTTAGATATTTCATTAGATTAGAAAAATTACTTTCCATTTGTACCGAGGTCGGATATATACAACTTAAATCATGGACTATGGTTTCCCTTATAATTTCATTAAATATTTTTAGCAAAATATAACTGATAAAAACAACGCCTTCTTCACCAATTAACTAAAAAGAATACTCCAACACTCGAAGCTTTTTGTAGTGCCTATAAAAAATGACGTCATACTTGCCTACCATTGATTAATTAAAATATATACTGGCGTGCCATTGGTAATTTAGTCTGTGTATTTACCTATCATTGGTCATTTGTATTGCATGACGTCATTTTTTGTATAGGCACTATAAAGAGCTTTCTAACACTCTAATACTGTAAGTTGATATTCTTTTTTTCCAATAAACCTATTCTTAGCTTGATATTGTGGCTGCTCTATTTATGGTTATAATTATTCTTGTTTGGACGATTTTCTTGAGGACTTTGTCCTATAAATTTGTATTTGTGTTTATGGGCATAATTATTCTTGTTTGGACCATTTTCTTGAGGACTTTGTCCAATATATTTGTATTTGTGTTTATGGGCATAATTATTCTTGTTTGGACGATTTTCTTGAGGACTTTGTCCTATAAATTTGTATTTGTGTTTATGGGCATAATTATTCTTGTCTGGACGATTTTTCTTGAGGACTTTGTCCTATAATTTTGTACATATTTGTGTTTATGGGCATAATTATTCTTGTTTGGACGATTTTCTTGAGGACTTTGTCCTATAAATTTGTATTTGAATGCATAAAAAGCTCTAACTCAGAAAAAAGAATAATTGGGAACACGCATTTCCAGACTTAAATATACATTTAATACATGTTTATTCCATATATGTATGTTGTATGTATACCAAAATGTTTTATATTCAACTTATAGCTTTTGTGTCGACCATACGTGGGTATATTTTCTTAGCGTTTGGACCTAAGTAGTCACGGAGACACTAATTTGTATAGCCACTGGGGCCAGCTTAAGCTCCACGTTTAAGTACATTATGAAATAAATTGGTTTACCATCCTTAAACCTTCGAAACCCCTTATTTTACCCCCCTCAAAAGAAGCTTGGACGTTTTTCGTCACAGCCTATGTCATTGTAACTTTTCACACCATCCTGAGATAATGGCATTCCTCAACAAAGAATAAAACTAAAATTATTTTAATACTGAAGCCTATTATTTATAATAACGTAAAGAAAGATTGTGTATAATTAATTAGTTTATTGATAACTACTCAATAATATCACTATAATACCCCCGTACACAAATATACACCTGTGACTAAGGGATCTAAAGGGATAAGACAATGAACGATAAATCTATATGCAGTTAGCTTAAAACAAGAATGACAACAACCACAGAAGAGTTCAGACGATAAAATATAACATTTAATTTTGCAATAAAGGTTCAAATTTTGAAATATATATTTTTATTTTGACTCTGGGATTTTGATCAAGGATTAGCAGCATTAGGCGCAGCTCCATTCTGCCTCACGGCTTTCAATAACTGTATCCTCAGCTGCGTGTCTTACACAAGCCGTCCAGCAAGCTTAAGCCGCAGCCGCGTAGCTTAAGGGGAAGAATAAAAGTTTAACTATGGATGGTAGATAAGTATACCTGTGTAAAGATAGATATTTCTACTTATACTTTTATATTATTAAAACAAATGTTTCATTTTATTTCTAATAAAATACAAAATTCAAGAGAAGTTTAAAATTGTAAATCTAATTTTAGTACTAGCTTACATTAATAATGTATTCCCCGCAGAAAACAATACATTATATAAATGAGTTTTGCTTAACAAAAGAGAACATTTTAGACCAATTATAGAGGAGTAGTTACGTTTTTTTTTTGAAAATCCTTATACAAATGTAATAGGATGTCTGTCTGTATGTCCCGAAGGATCTCGTAAACCGCTTAACTTATATGGTTCTTATTTACAATTTAGCTTCTCATTTGTCCTGGAAAGGATTATAACTATAAACTATGTATATTACTAAGAGAAATCGCTCCTACAAAAATGACCGTCTAAATTTTTAATATAGATGCATAAAAGAGCAGAGGGTGACTCCACACCACCCCCCCCCCCCCTGCTTCAACTAATCAGCTGTTATTGCTGCGTTGCTTGTGGACATATTTGTTGGTATTTCATACTGTTTAAGTTCTTTTTTTTTATTTAAAATATTATTTTAATTAGATGGTCAAAAGTTCTAAAATTTGTTGTTAAATTCTAAATAATTTTTCCATGTCTGTTATTAGTATTAGCTAATGGTCTGAACCCAAACCCTTTCCTGTCTTTTGAATTATTGATTACATTTGCTTTAATTATTCCCCCTCACCCCCTTTGAAATATTTTCGGGGGGGGGGGGGGGGGAGGTTGGATGTGGCTTGTGGATTAAAACACGCAATCTAATGAACACGTTTTATAATTAAATAAAAACATTTATGACAAAATTTAATGACTTCTATTTTGATGAAAAAGGGAATATAATATTTTAATAGATTTCTTAATCTAATCAAATACAATTAATTATAAAGAAACTTCTAATATTGGTCTGTTTGTCTGTTTATCCTTAATAAAAAGGAATAATTTTAAAAAAAGTTTATCTTAATATTTTTTTTCAATGTGTGACCCTCATATTTTAGTTTGGAAATAAGAAAGAGTGTATGAGTAACTCTGAGAAAAGCAACAAGGATAAAAATTTTATTAGTAGCGCAGCAGTAAGCTCGAAGTTCTGCATTAAAAGAACAGTAAATTGTATTACAAGATATAGAAAAGTTATTGATTTTAACTGTATATATAATTTTTAAGTCAAGTCTTTCAAACATATAAAAGCAGCACCAAATGTAGGTTATATAAGTGTTGAAGGGAGTAAGTGCGCTGGAAAAAACATTTGCGTAGAGACTGTTCTGTAACATTTGAATTTAAAGTAAATCGAGTCTTTGTTTTCATACTCGGACAGTCGGTCAGCTGGACAAAAACATAGATATATTATAGAGAATCTGCGACACGCTGAAAATCAAGGAGCCGAAAAATAAAGAGAATAAAAACCTGCTTCCGCCTTTGACACATTTTGATAGATTCTGTATCTCACTAACCACTATGGAAAAAACGTAGAAATTTTGGTAAATTTTATAACTCTCTACTATGAAAAAAAAGGTGTGATTTGGAATTTTTTTTTATTATAATCCACTTTGGAAAAGTTATGTTTTTAAAAAGCAATTTTCAATTCTCATTGAAGGAAATATTTTGTTGTAATTCAGTATGTCATAATAGATGGCCACTGAAATGAAATTTTCTTTTACAACGTTAGGAAAAATTGCAACCAAATTTGTAGGAGCCCTATACTTAATGGGGAATAAAAGAAACTAGCATCAAACCATACTAAGGCTTAAATCAATAAATATGAAATAACCCAAAACCATTCCGCGACGAATGTCAAGCTTTCCTTACTAAATTGGTTTAGTTGTTTTCTTAGAAATAAAATATTATACCCATTCAATTACTCAAAGAACAATATTCCTATATTCTTGGCTACGACACTAAACTAAAATTGCAATTTTAATCCTTGTTATTATAAAAAAGAAAATTCATTTTATGTCAGTTTATAAAGAAAAATATTTGTAATGAAGAGAGATTCGAGATGTCCTATTTTTTTATCTTTGATCTTTTTATATTCTCTTTTTTTTTCTCTCACTCTCTCTATTTTTCTAGTTTATTTTTTTTCAATCCTGTAGTCTTCAGTGTTTCAACATATCACCTGAAATCTTAAAAAGAGTAAAATAGAGAGTAAGGGCTCCTCTTTATCTCTCTTTTCCCTTTCTCATCCTCTCTCTCTGTCTCTCTATCTGCCGTATCTCTCTAGTGGTCTCCACCCTTTCTAGTTTTTCCTTAAAGCATGCACAATGTATATATAATAGTGTATTTATATGATTGTATGTGTGTGTGGGTTCAGTCTGGTTAAGGGGAACCGCTTTACAAACATATCTACTAAGGGGAGGGTTAAGAGTAAATAAGGGTTTTATTTATCAGGAGGGAGAGGAGGGTGGGCTGGTGCTAGAGGGCGTGGGAGTGGGCGGGTAGGCAACTCCCAAGGGACACGGAGAAACCTGTTGAAGAGAAAATGGTTGTACTCAGTTTTCTCTCACTTACAACCAGACAACCACACTTATACACACACACACACACACAAACACACACACACAGGTATGATAAAACAGTCTGATATTAAGAAATGGCAAAAAGTATGCTATAGAATGGTCATGATATATAAACTTTTAAAGTTCAAATATCTGTATGTCATTTCTTTCTAAATAATCATTTTGAAAAGCTGATCAATGTAACTCTTGTGTTCAGATGAATTTAAAAGTTACAAATTTTAATGTTTTAATATGTTGGATAAACTTTTAATAACTCTTTTAATAAAAGCATATTTAAAATTTTAATAAGTTTAGTTAAGATTTGATTAAAATTTCATAAATTGAAAAGTTTTTGTGTAGAGAAAAGCATATTTAATGAGCCAAAATGCATATTAATTAGAATAAAGTTGGTTTGTTATATTTGATACTGGTTAATTATTAAAAGCTTAAGTAAGTCTCTCTCTCACTCTCTCTCTCTCTCTCTCTCTCTCTCTTTCTGTGTGTGTGTGTGTGTATTCAGTAATGCTTTTAATAGAAACACAGAGCGAGAGAGAGAGAGAAAGAGAAATATTAAGAAACCATAGAGAGAACATGAGAAAGAGTATCCCTCTAGTTCCATTCCCTTTGCTAATTCCCCAGTCTATTTCTCTTTTCTCCGAGGTTATGTCTAACCTCTCTGATTCTCTGTGTGACTGACTCACGGATGAGTTTAGTAGACGTGTGTCTAGATTAGCGTCAATATACCACACAGCCACCTCAAGCTGGTGATCTACCTGTATTTTAAAATAAACTTAGCAGTCAGCTGTTTCAAAGCAACAGTGTTCTTTTTATCAAATACCGGTTTGTATTTCATTTTACTTTTATCAACATTTTATTTAATGATAATATTATCTTTAATTGTTGGTTTTATTGCAAATAATTCTATTTTAAGAGTAACAACAGATTGTTTTTATTACTTCAAAGTTTTTTCATAATCATCAGAAAGTATTTTTGTTGTGCATTGCCTGTCTTGCTATCATGCTACCTTTTATTTCCTTACAACTTTGTCAACTTTTATATACTGTATTTTTTTAGAGAAAAAAAATTATTTTGGCTTTAAAGGCTGTTATACAAAATTTCTAGACAAAAAGTAGAAAAGAACATTCTCTTTTAAGTTGAGATATCGATATTGATTTATAATATCTGGCCAAATTCATTTTTATATATCAAGTTAGGCGGAATTGCCAAAAATATGGTATACAAACGCATAAAAATTCTAGACTTTAATAAAATAAGATAATTTGCAAAAAAATTTATCTTAATCAAAGTATGTTATATTATTATTTTCTGTATAAACTGAATAGAAAACTGTAAATAAATATTGAATATGTATATTACAAATATTTTATACATTTTTTTGCATTAGAAATCAATATTATTGGATTTGCATTTGGTAAAATAGGATAGATTCGAATAATTCTTATTCAAAATATTTATCAAAACATTTTATTATGTGTTGTTTTTTTTCTCTCCCAAAATAGTTATAAACCTTCCCAGTACTTATAAGAAGCTACCCTGTAAAGGAGAACCATTTCGGTTCAGCGGTTAGCGAGATTCTTCGGTACAGACAGACAGGCATTATGATACTTTATTACAAGGATTAAATTTTCAAAATATTAAAAAATACTACATTTTTGTTCATTTTGCTAAAAAATAAACTAAAATATTTTTTTATCGCATAGTTCTATAGACAGCTTCTCGCGGATATTATAATGAAAAATTATAAGATTGAAACCAGTTTTGTTAGCCTTGAGTGGACGAAGACTCGGCCTAACAAAACTTGTATTAATTTTATCATTTTTATTTTAATATTCGTAGAAAATTTACCTCAACACGATGCTATATATGATTTTTGAGTATGAGAACCGGGTCTAATCCAGTAATTATTAAACGGTTTCGAAGCCATACTGGAAAATGATTGAAAAAGACAACTAAAATTTAAACATTTAATATAACCTTTTAAAAAAAGTTTGCAATGATTAAATTTGCAAGTACAGCATTACAGCATAATGCTTTCAAAAATTGCACAAAATAATGAATATTTAATTATTTGGTTGGTTGCAGCCTATTTAATACAATTCATTTACACATTAAAGAAGAGAGTTTAGAAAACAAACATTGGATAATCGTTGCCCACTATGTGTGTATGTATTGTGTACTTTAGTTGTGAGGTTACAAATTTTTCTCTTAGACTTAAGACTAGCGGCTATAGCCCCTAGAGGCCTTAATGTGTACTTAATGTGAGAGGAGTGAAAAGAGGGGATTGTAGACCTCCTCCTTATTTTCAATTTTAGTTTTAAAAGAAAAAGTAAACAAACATATTTTTTGCAAGGGAGTAATTTTCTAAAGGAAATTTCTCTTTAGAGGGTGGTGGTACCCTCATTCAAAATAGTTATAAATCTTTCCAGGACGACCTATGAAAAGTTACATTGTAATGGAGAACCATGTCGGTTCAGCGATTATCGAGATTCTTCGGTACAGACTAACATACATTCTGTTACTTTTAAATAAGGATAACTTTTTCCTCATCATGATTCTCGTAAAATATAGGAATTTTTTAACGAAATTTGGAGTAAATAATCGTTAAAATGTTAAAGTCACTAAAAAAAATTAAACATGGAATTAGTTCACAGTTTGAAAACTTCAGTTTCAAGATACAATTCTTGTATCTAAATTTAAAGAATTCCTTTTTTTGATATCAACATAAATCTGTTGTCATAATGTCATTATAATAACATTAATACTTTTATTATTTTTTAATGGAGAAGTTTTTTTTTGTAATTTACTTTAATTATTAACTTGCATTCTAAAAGCTTTGCTTTATTTCAGCTATACTAAAAAAAAGGAAACGCTTAACAATCTATCTTTTAATGAAAAGAGGAAGAAGAGGAAGTAAAAACAATAATAGATTTCATTTTTAACAGAGATAAAATAATTTTAACTTCCCAACTATTTTATTTGTGTGTTTGTAATGTGTGTGTGTGTGTGTTGTAAAAGTTAGTGTCAAATGTTTGGCCTAATTGAACACATTTTCAGTAGACAAATTCTATAAAGCCTAGCAAATCAACTTTCTAGAGTAGAGAACTTTGGAGACACACTTCCTTTAGTTTCAACTATTTCAGTTGCTCAGCTACTCTACAATGAGGTCATGTTTTGCGAGTTAACAGCGAAGGGTTGATTAATTTCAGCTAATCAAAATTATCATTATCGATACAAGTTATTTGTTATATAACCAATGGATTATATTATTTTTTAAAAAGAATATCATGTTTTTAAAATGCATAAAAGTTTAGTTTTAAGCCACTTTTAATCCAGTCTGCCTTTATTTCTAGTTAAAATTCCAATAAGGGAATAGTAGCTTTCACAGTATTGCGTAAAGTTGTAAGTAAGATTCCAGTCAAATGCGCTTATAATGTCAAACTGTTTTAAATATGCCTTTAATTATATGTCAACAATAAAAACAGTTCGACTTAATAAGCGCCTTTGACTGGAATCTTACTCACAACTTTACTCGATATTGTGAAAGCTGCTTTGCCCTTTAAAGCTCTTAGTAGATAAATAATTTTTGTATCTTGGTTATATTGTCAGGATAAATCTTATAGAATAAAGATACACTTTGACATCTATGTAAACAATACTCATGGAGGAAGGGATAGCTGCAAGTTTATTTTCTTTTCTTAAAATGTTTCATTTTTTAATTTTTGGGGGCATTGAGAGTAAGATAGTTTTTATGATATATTCTATTGACAACTCATTGGCTTTAATTTTATCTATAAAATTGAAATTTAAAATCCTTTGATAAGAAATAGTCGATTCTTCTACCATAGAAATAGATAAAGCATATCTAAGATATGTTTAGCTGTTTAGATGTCATTGGCCCTTTCAATGCATTTGTTAGAGAGAGAGTGGTGACAATGGGCTTTTTATGGTCCCCAAAGTTTTAAAATTCGTCGGTTCAACAACTTTGGGGGCTATTTCAATTTTGATTGGTTAGTTCTTTAAGTTGAGTGTCTAAAAAATTTAACCACTTATCTTAATCTAGAGAAGTGGTAATATAGTGTTTTAACTTGGGGGATATACACCAATTTATCGGCCATTGTCTTATCCTTTTAGATCCCTGACATATATGCATACCGAGTACACAGTACACATTGATAATGTTTGTATTTTGACTTTCTATGTACATTCTATAAAGGTGGTTACAAAAATATTACATCCTTTTTTGTAGCGAATCTACCATACACTCTAAGCTAGTGGCTCGTTTGACAAATTTGTTGTGATTACTTTATGGCATAACAACAGTTGACCGAAAATGTACGTAATTTTACAAACATAAGAGTACAAAGCCAAATAGCTACTATTATACTTTTAAAAGTTTAATTAATATTTGGTTTTAAGAATCTCTTCGTGTAGTAAATTCTAGTAAATAAATTTGTTAAAATTAATACAAATCCATATGCACTGTACAAAATGGGATCCTTAATTCACCCTTTATTTTTTTTTGCAATATTGATGTGCTAATTATTAACACAAATGTTATTGTTTAGTAATTGTAAATATTTTTAAAAACACCATGGTATGATGGTAGGGCAAAAGGGTAAGAGTTTATTTGTGGATGAGAGTGTGCACATGTGTGTTTGTTTTTGTCAGTGTGCACATGTGTCTTTATGTGTGTGTAAGTGTGTGTGTGTGTTTGTGTGTGTGTGTATTTATTCAGAGAGAGAGAGGGGGCAATGGTTTGTTTATTACACTAGTCCCCAAAGTCCTATTATAACGTTTTCTAATTTGTTGGCTTAGCAACTTTGAGGACTTTAGTGAATTTTGATTGGTTCGTTAATTAAGTTGAGTGTTAAAACTTTTAAACCACTAATTTTAATCTACAGAAGGGGAAATAAATTTTGTGTATCAACATTAGGGGATGTACATCAATTTATCGGCCATTGTCTTATCCTTTTAGATCCCTGGTGTGTATTGTATGAATATAGTAGTGTAATGTTGTGATAGATATATATTTTGTGTGACAGAATATATCAATTTATATTCTAGCTTTGTATTCCTTAAGCTGGGATATGTAGTTCTCTGCTGTACTAAAATATGGAAAATAAGTCAGGCATCTAAAGGATAAGACAATGGCCAATAAATTGTTGTGTTTCTCCAATATATACACGAAATTACCCCTTCTGTAGGTTACAATCAGTAGTTGAAATGTTTGGATTTTAAACTTAATTAACCAAACAATCAAATTTCAATAAAAGTTCCCAAAGTTGGTTAGCCAAAAAAAAGAAACCGTAATTATAAAACTTTGGGGACTAGTGTAATAAGCAGCCTATTGAGCCCCTCCTTTCTGAAATAATGGATACAAAAAGGATAAATAAAAGATATGTATATTATTTATCTTATTGCCTAAAGTAGTAAGGGTTTTTGTTTGTTATTATGACCATAAAAACCACTTAACCTTCATTTTAGGAAAGCTTCATATAGGTCCTGAGATGGTTTAAGGCGATTTTTCTGCCTCTCCTTCACCTTGTGCTAGGGTTGCAGACGCTAGTTATAATTTATAATAATTATAGAATTATTTATTGATCATGGATACAAAATTACTTTATATAATTACTACAAATTCGTTTGGGGGGGGGGGGGGGGGTAATCCCCACTTTACCCCCCCCCCCCATTCATTGGACGTCTATGACAAACATCCTTTAAAATTAAACACAATCATCAGATTTAGAATATGGCTTATTTCTTGGAACGATAAACTTCACCTTTTATTAAGTGGTATGCATATTAGCCAGGGATCTAAAGGGATAAGACAATGGTCGATAAATTAAGGTACATCCCCAATGATGATACACAAATTTTCCTCTTCTGTAGATTGCAATCAGAGGTTGAAACGTTTGGATACTTAAATTAATGAACCATCCAATCAAAATTTAAAAAATTCTCCAAAGTTGATAGGCCAAATTAAACAAAGCGTTATCATAAAACTTTGGGGAATAGTGTAATAAACAGCTCATTGTCCCCTACCTCTCTGAATATTAGCCCTGAGTGAGTGAGTGGGGTACTCTCTGTAAAGAGATTGATTCGACGTATCAATCTTACAGAAAGGCATTGTTCCACACAATTAGACAAACCAGAACAATAACAAAGAGGGGGGAAGTGGTGTACAAATGCATTTGGGGGGTAAACTACATACAGGGTGTGGCCCAAAAATTGTCAGAATTTTAAGTAAAGTTGTAAAAATCGAATACTAATTTTAAAATTATGAACTTTTTAAATACCTAACAACAATATGTTAAAATGACTATAAATAAAACAATATTCCCTTATAGCCTTTGGATTTAATAATTAGCTTTTAGTTGTTTTTAGGTTTATAGAGTAGCATGCTCAGATCATGTCTTGTTTGAAAATAGGGACAAGTTTCGTTGAGTACTTAAAAAAGGGAAAAAAGAACTTTTTATTGGCTATATAAATAGATTATTAAAAAGTCAATAATAACATCTAATGATAAATTAATTTTCATTGTATTTTATTTTAAAACTTGTGCATTTAACAACGATTTCCAATTCTTTGATCGTCTACGTCAAAGAATATAAATGCGTTGCTAAAGTCAAATTGTATAAAATACCTCTATAAAATGTTATCATATATTTCAAACCAATTGTTAAACCTTGTACAAATGAATTTTAGGGCATTCATTTTTGAAAGAAATTGTTCATAAAAGAAATGCTTGAACACTTAGAATTATGATGTGTAAACTAAATATTTCATTGTAAGGAAGCTCTTATATTTGTGGTGGTTAAAAGTGGGTTTCAGAGTCGCTCCGGTCTCAATTAGTTACAGTATATTCCAGCTAGCCTAGGCAAGGACAAAATGGTGTTTGTTTGTTGTGGCGCAGCGACTCTAGAACTCAACCAAAGTCTTAGCTGAGGGGAGTTGTGATTATTTCAAGTATTCCTTCTCTCTTCAACTTATATGTAGAGTAGGGGGTGTGCGTCCATTGCCGCAGTGATTTAAATAAAAAAGGCCATAATAATTCAAATTTTTTATGGCGAAAACATCATAAAAAGTAGTCATTTTATCTGATAGTAACGTTTACGTTTTTATGCAATTGTTGTGGCATACTCTATTTTCCAAAACTTTTACCCTTAGTATATTTCGATAAAATAACAGTATTCAAGTTTAACAAGTTGAAAGGAAAAAAAACTTAGTTAGCATGGTTAAAAGCTTTAAAGAATTTTTAAAAGCGAAGCTTTTCTATAATTAGGGTCGGTCCGTCCGTACGTCTGCCCGTCCGTCCGTACGTCCGTAACGGATAGCTTTTTTCGTTATTTTAGGCATGTTAGAATTGTCCTATCGATTTCAAACTTTGCATGGTGATTCCTGTAGAAGTTAGGTACGAGTTAGAAAGCGTAGCAACTCTATAATCATTACCAGAATGTCCGTACGTCCATTTTAAACATGTTGATTTTTTTACATTTTTAACAACTTGTATGTGACCTAATTATCCGATTGGTCTGATTTTTGTATACTGATTCCTGGGACAACAAAGTATAATGTAATAAGCGAAGCAACTCTATAATCAAGTTCTATAAATGTAAGTATGTCCATAAACATTATCCCGAATCAAGCAGTTTTTCAACAAATTTACTTAAAATTTTGCTTTGACTCTTATACATTTATATTATGATTATTCAGTTCTGACATTATACAAGTGTTAATGTCCGTTTGTCTTACCGTTTCAGAGCTTCGCTTTTATGGATGTTGTCATCCTTGTTCTTATATGATTTCTTAGACAATATGATTACTATTTAATTTCTACCTAACTCAAAAGTTGGTTTATACGAGGAATTGATTGGGCACTTTGTAGGCATTCTCAATCATTCAACTCCAATTGCTTCGCTAAACTTTCCACCCACATTGAAGGAGTTATTCAATAAATCAATTAGGACAATAAACAAATTACATTTTTTATTTTAAAAAGGATAAATGAGGCTTTTAAGAATAGTGTCTAAAAATGAAACTCTTTATGGTGCCTATAAAAATGACGTCTTACAATACAAATGACCAATCATAGAATACACAGACAAAATTACCAATGGCAGGCCAGTTTAAAGTCATTTTTCTAAAATCTTTAACATCAAATTTTACTTCTTTCTGAGCATCCCCTTGGGCAGGGGGAATAGACTAAAATTACATAGGGCGTTTACACGCCCCTTAATTTTATATCTTATGGGAAAGTCAAAGTCAAAATTTGTCCGAACGATTGAGAATGTTGACTAGTCAATTGAAAATAAGGAATTATTGAAGTGACTTCCATTATTATGCCTGTCAATTATATGCAATAATGAATAATATTTAATCTACCAGTGGTTTAGACCCTGTTTGATTTTTTTCTTCCAAAAATGAAAAGATTTGATGACCTTTCTTCATTTTTTGGTCTTAAATACGGCTCTAATATTATGTATTATTTTTTTTCATAATTTAAAACCATTTGAAATGAATAAAAGTTGTCTCCCTACAACATGGAGGTTTATATTTTTGCACGAATTTCAAGGACAATGCATCAGAAGAAATTATTAACATTTTTCTTTTATGTAATATTTAGTATATTTATTATCCTACATAGAGAATTAAAGTTAATGTTTATTAAGCAAAAATATTGAATACCGAATATTTTTCCTGATGTGCCCTATCCCCCCAAGTCCCTGGATATTTGTCTGAAAACTTAACCCGCAGTTTTCTTTTAGGTCAGTTTCATTTGTCTTTTAAAACAAGGATGATCAAATTAGGAGAAACATTTGAATATTAAAAATGTAAAATTAAGGTAGATCCAGAATCTTTTTGCTGGGTTATGGCGTCTTAGTATTGAAGCTCTTTAGTGCAGGCAGTTGGACAAAAAAGAGAAATAAATGACCAAAATAAGTTAATAATGACCACTTCTCTGTTGTCGACATAAATAATGTCAATAGCATATCAAAAATATATCAGCAAAGGCCACTTTTATTTAATGCCACATCTCGTAAGCATCCAAATTGTATCAGAGATCTAAGGGATAAGACAATGGCAGATAAATGATGTACATCTCCAACAAAATGAGATTAGATAAAACCTAGTAAAAGTGGTTGACTCAGATTATGACGTCAAAAAAATTAACCTATCAGAGGCCACTATAAATTTTACTATTGGTCAACTACAGTGTATACTGGCCTCTCATTGGGTAATTTTTTTACGTCATAATCAGAGTCAGACACTTTTACTATATTCGATTAGATATATTAATGTAAGTGGTTAGAACGTTTTAACACTCAACTTAATAAATCAACCAATCATAATTCAATGAAAGTCCCCAAAGTTGTTAAGCCAAAGATTAAGAAAACAGAAAACTTTGGGGACAAGTGTAATAAACAGCCCCGTGTCCCCTCTCTATCTGAATTGTATGTCCCAAAAAGTTACATTATCCCCAAAGACACAAATTTGTTAAAATTATACAAAGAAATGTTTGTAATGATATGTAATGCCTATGTAAAACGAACCATAACAATTCTATTTAACATGGCACATAATGGGCTAAATCTAGGGCTCGGCATCCGCGCTATTCGCCAGGCAACGGGGTTAGCTTTTGCATTATATTCGTTTTTAAAAGAACTTAAAAAATAAGTGAGTTTAGTCCTTTCCAGCTTGCATGCGACTGAACAAAAATAAGCCATTAGTCTGCGGCTAAAAGACTAACAGCTTATATAGGCTGCAGCGGCCGAGCCCTGCCTTTTAACATTTTGCAGTAAAGCAATTGTTATCAAGTGAAGATGAACATTTGTACAAAGATGTCTAGAAAATATGTCCTATCTTATATGCATGTGTGTGTGTGTGTGTGTGTCGTCTATATATGCATTTTACGACAGGATTTTATGCTTGAAATAAAAATATTGCAACAGGATATGGTTGGAGAGGGGGGAGAGGGGAAGATGAACCCCTCTCACCAAAATTTTACAATTTAAAAGAAGGAAAAAGACCACAGCTGGTTAGGTGGTTAAGTTTTTATACGAATTGACCTAAAAGATATGTGGACATTATAATTCAATTTATAAGAAAAATTTATGGAATAGAATCATATTATTAAATGTAGTTAAAAGAATATGTATACTGATGGCTTGGAAATTATATAAATTTATGTAATGCATATCTTCTGCTTATGTATATCTATCTACCATACAAGTTACCATACTCGTAGAAAGGCGTACCATTGATTGATTAGCCATAGTTTCTTATTGTTTGGAGTAGGCTAAGGCATTAGGATCATCTTCATATTAAAGAACGATATTGCATGACCTTTCCATCGTTTTAGTTGACGTTTTAAATTCGCTTAACGACAGTAGATTGGCGGTATAATAATATCGGTTAAACTTGCGGGTGCAAGGCCTACTAATTATGGAGGCATAGTATACATTATTAATTTTGTATATTTTCTAGCTTGATATGGATATTTGTATTGCATAAAAGAATGCACTTCCCGCATTCCGCTGGTGCTCGCAAACTTGGATATTTGATATTCTGCCTTGTTATTTTATACCTCTCTATGGGCTTCACACCAGGGTGGGAGGGGACACTAGTCCTCAAAGTTTTATGATAACGTTAGCTTATCCATGGGCCTAACAATTTTGGGGACTTTCATTGAATTATGATTGGTTGGTTTATTAAGTTGAGTGTCCAAAAGTTTCAACCACCAATTGTAATCCACAGAAGGGGTAAATTTGTGTAACATCATTGGGGATGTACATACATTTATCGTACATTGTCTTATCCCTTTAGATCCCTGGCTTAACACCCCTCTGCTATATATATTTGGAAATGGAAATTTTGCCATTTTTAAATTGTTAAATAAAAGAATTAAATTTTGTATACAACTTATTTGTCAAATCAATTTAATTCCATAAAAAATGCTTCCCTAAGAAACACAATCCCACATTTCAAGGTACATAGCCTTGCAAACAAAATTTTGATGTTGTTATATGATTGAAAGACTATTATTTTATTGTATAAATATTTTTTTTTGGCTTTAGATTTGATAATAAAGATGGTCGCCTATGAATTTTCATGAAGCAAGGTCCTTTAGAAAAATAATTTTCATTGCATTGTAAGTAGCTGTCCTTGTTTTAAAGCTAAAATTTTCTTGTAAGCTGTGTTTATGTCGAGATATAAAGCGGATAAAAATGTTAAGATAAAATCAACTAGAGAGTAAAAATGGTTATGTGTACTTTAAAAAGGCTTAAGCTAACAGTTTTATTACAACATTCCACAAAATGCAAGCAAAATACAAAGGGAGAGAATGCATGGGGAGGGGGGAGCGGGGGATTACTGCACTTTAACATCTAGTTTATTTTGTTTTGTATTTGTTTGTTTGTGTATGTGTATGTATGAGTGTGTTTAAGTTAAAATTATTTGGGTAAATTGTCTTGGGTATAAAACGCTTGATACATTTTAAGTGACTGTCAAACAGACGGACATACACTTATTATAGAGTTAGTGGACTGATTACAGAGATGCTTCGCTTTTAACATCATACCTTGTTGTAATATGTATCAGTATTAAAAAAATATGAATAGGATAATTATGTCACAAAAAATTTTTGTCAAAAAGGTTCAAAATCAACATGTTTTAAATGGTCGTAGGGACATTTTGGTAACAATTAAAGAGTTGTTACACTTTAAAAATCGTACCTAACTATTATAGGAATCATCATGCAAAGTTTGAAATCGATAAGACAATTATAACATGTCAAAATTAACGGACAGACCGACCATTATCTCAGAAAAGCTTTGCTTTTGAAAATATCCAAGTAATACCTATAAAAGTAATTGTAAGCATATAAATAATGAATAATATTACATGTATACTGTATAGTGTACACACACTGGTATTTAATGATCATTAATATTGTAAGGTATCCTTTATTGTTTTACTTCCCTGTAAAGCTTTCGTGCTGTTCTTATATCGACATTATATAAGAATGATGTTTTATGGTAGATATAGTCGGGAGGTACATTTAGCTGTTTATTACACTAGTCCCCAAAGTATTTTTAGAATGTTTTCTTATTCGTTGGCTTAACAACCTTGGAGACTTTTATAGAATTTTGATTGGTTGGTTCATTAAGTTGAGTGTTTAAACTTTTCAACCACTAATATCAATCTACAGCTCTTAGTAAGACTTGTGAATGTTATGTTAGCCATAACTACTTCAATTTAATGCCAAACGGTCAAAATAAAACCATTTGAAATATTTGAATCTATATTCAACAGCATATAACTTTATATTATGATTTTGTATTTTTAAAATGGACTTTATTTATTCTTGTTTTCTCGTGTTGCTTGACATTAAAACTAAACAATATTCTAGAGGGAAAATAACGCAGGGCTCGGCAGCCGCGTATCAGCAGCCTCAAATTTAAACCAGTTTGAATGCTTTGCAAATTTGTTTTGATAAGAGGGATTGTCATATTTTGTTGGGGTTTAGACTTCCAGCTGATTTTTAAAGTTGTAAAAGGTTAATTTCCCTGAGGCTTACAGGCGGCTGTTACGCGGCTGCCGAGCCCTGAAATAAAGTTTTATTTTTATTATAAGTTATTGTTGCAAGGCTTATATTTATACACTCATTGATCGATATCATAGTAAACACTAGAGGAAGGTGCATCTATAGAATAGCAATATAGCATAGAATAGAATAGAATTTATTAACTAATGCAATACATTTAAATTATTAAATATACATATAAAATCATATTTTAAAAATTGCATAGCAAGGAGTAATTAAGCCTTGGAGTAGGCCGTAAATTTACCCCTTTAATTGATTTCATTTATCATTTTATTTATAGCCAGAAATTACAAAAATTATTTATTATATAAAGATATTTACACGAATTTAATAGATCAATAATTAAGTGGGTTGACTAAATAACTATTTACAGTTACAGAAGTTGGTACAGATTTTATTTCTTACAGGAAAAGCATTTTCTTTTGTTGCAATGAAATGATTTATAATTTAAAAGATAATCTTTTTTAATCATGGACAATGATTTCTTTACAGAGTCTGAAAGCCTTATTTCATTTCTCAAGTTATTCCAAAGTTTTGGAAATGACACTGCTGGAAAATATTCAAGATGTTTTGTTTTAGGTATACTTATCAGTAACTTTTTTGATCTCTGAGAAGAAAGAACTTTAAACATGTTATCAAAGCTTTCTGGGAGTTTCTTATGAAAAAATTTACTTATAAAATTTAAAATGTTTAAATTTACCAAATCATCAAATTTTAAGATTTTAGATTGTCCAAACAAAATTTCAGTGTGTGCATTATAATTAGCACCTACAATAATCCTTATTGCCCTTTTTTGGTGTTTTCTTATTTGATCAATATCTTTACTTTTAGAGAGACCCCATGTGATATTAGAATAATTTAAGTGAGGCAAAATCATTGAGGAATAAATCGTTTTCAAAGTTTTTGATGGGAGAACATTTTTTATTTGATTTAATGCATATAGAGAACTAGAAACTTTGTTTTTTTACCATTTTTGTATGCTCATTCCAATTGAGAAATTCATCAAGATGTACCCCAACAAATTTAAAAGACTTTGTTTCATTTTCATTGCTGATTCTCTCAACTTCCTCCCCATTAATGAAGATTCTAAAGTTATTATTGACAGGTTGCATACTGCTAAGTCTGAAGACCATGTATTTTGTTTTAGATACATTTAAAGAAAGTTTATTTGCCCTAAACCATACTGATGCCTTATCTAATTCTTCATTTAATGATGTTTTTATGGTTTCTAAATTACTTGAGGTTTTACAAAATATTGTGTCATCTGCAAAAAGGCTACAAAATAAGGTTGTTGAATTTGGAAGGTCGTTTATATACAACAAGAACAAAATTGGTCCAATGACAGAGCCCTGTGGTACTCCATGGGTTAATACTTTTTCTTTGGACTTTACACCATTTATTTCAACATACTGTTTTCTATTAGTTAGATAATTTTCAAACCATTTTGCAGATACACCTTTAAAACCATAGTGTTTTAGTTTGGATAGTAAAATTGGTATATCACACGTGTCAAATGCCTTTTTAAGGTCAAGAAACACACAGGCACTGTATTCTGATTGGGGCTTATTCAGTCCGTCATAAATATCTATCAGTTAAGATCTCATTAACTACTAAACCTGTTGAGTCCTCCCTTTCAGGGAAGCTTCATTTAGCCCCCAGAATCGTTTTACTTTATTCTTAAATCTTAGGATGGTTTCAAGCTATTTATTACCCCGTGGCCAGTTTTTAAACTGAGTGCTACCCTATTTTATTATGTTTGTTTACAACATACACATTTTATAAAAAAACATGGCATATTTTTTAGACACTTGATAATTCTAGCTTCACATTTCCTTTAATTGCCTAAAAGTTATACATTATATACAATTATTTTGGGATTTGCTTTTATGTAGTTGGTCTGCAACAGGACTTGCCATAGAAATTATATAAAATATCCCCATGTAAATATATATGTAATATACATATATATTGTATTATAATTATATATACTATACTCAGTTGTATCATATATTTAGGTAGGAAAAATATATTTTGTAAATAATATTTATTCTGTATTAGAGGGTTTTTGTTTTGTCTTAAATAATAGTTAGTTAAAATGAAAGATTAAGAAGATTTTATTAGTCAAGGGATTAATTCTTTGCATTGCCCCACCATTGAGATATGATTCCTATAGCTCCTAGAGCTAATTTTAAAAATAATTTTATTATTTTGTTATGGTGTTTGTGTCCTTAACAGTTCGGTTTTTGAAACATTTTTCTCCTACTCAAAAAAATATCTATATCTGCAAAGTCTAACTATCCCCTAAGAAAGGTAAAGTCTAAAGTTAAAATTATATCATTAAGACATAGATACACAAAAACTAGTCCGTATGAAATAATTTTTATATTTGAAGAGAATAAATATTTATTAACTACCCAACTGTTAGTTTGGTGGGGAGAATCTTGGTAGGGAAATTTGTATGAATGTTAAATCATTAATCTATTGCATTATGTCTTGGTCAATGAAAATAAATAGGTTTAGACACACCCTCTCTACCTCCCCTCTATTCTAATATAAACATTATTAAAAACATGATAAATTGTATTTCAAAATAAGCCTAAAAAATTATTATTATACATATGCATTTATGCATACTTTCATAACATTAGTTGGCCGTTGCAAAAGCATGAAATATTAACTAAGGTTATATTTTTAACCTGAGTTATTTTCTTAACTGTTATTTCAGAAATAGAACCAAAATTTTTTGTGAGGCTTTCTTAAACCCATAAGCAACTGTATAATACCTTTTTGGTATGTGTCTTTTATACTGCATGAATTTCTAAAGGGGAAAAGTTGTTAATCTCGGATGCTATTTAATTTAGATGAATCATTGTTTGTGAAGATTCCCTGATAAGAATCTTGTTTTTCTCACCAGCTGTGTAAAATTAGCTTCATAAGAAGATTCCATCGTTCAATCAGCATACATACCTTAACGTATAAATCTTAATATTTTTTTTTATTTCTATGCTATAATAATTTAAATATTGTCACCCTCCTCGTTTGCGGTTCAGTTTATTTTTAGCAATATTTTAAATTTTATTAGGCATAGTTCTTGCAAAGCATATTATTTGCAGAAATAAGAATGTTAAAAATAGTACTTTTCATGATTCAAACCAATAAAAAGTCATTCACCAGAAAATTTAGACTGGAGTGTGAGACCAGGTTTTTTTTAACTGTTTGGGGGAGGGTACCACCAACCTTCCAAAAGAAATCGACCCTAGAAAAATATGTCCCCAATAATTTTTTTTACTTTTCTTCTTAAAACTAAAAATAAAAGTAAGAAAGTTGATTCACCCAACTCTTTTAAGTGCCTTAAGATACCTCTAGGGGCGTAGCCGCAAGTATGTATAAAATAAAGTTAAAGACATTTAGTAAGTTTGCAGTGATTTTGTCTAAGCTATGATAAGATAGACATTCAACTCATTTTATTTCTAGTTTAATGGCCTCCCCTTCTCTTTTCTCAGAGTATAATCCTTCTACATCCCCTTCCTTCCCCTCTTTTTATAACTTTCTTTACACTAAATCTATTCTTAGCAGGATATGAATTTGTTCAACAGAATACATTTATTATAAGATTTTGGATTTTGTTGTGACTTGTATTACAATGGATTCGCCACTAGCATCTAGGAATGAAGTCGACCCTTCTTGAAAGCCTAAAAATATAAGACATATAAAGCTTTCCTGATTACAACAGTGACAGAGATCTTGTGCTTCACTTTTTTATAATAAGGGATATTAATGAAAACAGTAAAAGTGTCTGACCATGACGTCAGAAAAAATTAACAATTAACCAAAAAGAGGCCGCTATATATTTTACCATTGTGAATACTGGCTTCTCATTGGTTAATTGTTAATTTTTTCTGACGTCATAGTCAGACACTTCTACTGTTTTCGATATTAATATGTCTGAATAAATGTTTTAGTGAAAAAAAATGCGAGGACCTAAATGAAGCTTCACTGTAAAGGAGAACCATGTAGATTCAGTGATCTTATGCTTTAGAAACACAAACAGACAGACATCCTGATACTTTTTTTTATAAAAAGGATGATTTAAAAGCTAAAAAAAATCTTTTATTTTACTTATTGGTCTGATTAAAAATATTTATCTTTATTTAAAAACATTATTGAAAATAGATAAAAAAAAAATTGGCAAATTACAATAAAAAAGAACATATAATAATGTTAATGTTAGATATTATTGAATAAATGCCCCGTCTAATTACATCTTAATATATCACTTCTATGCCAGACCAAATCAGAAAAAGAGTTAAGAGAGTGTGTGAGTGTGACTGTGTGTGTGTGTGTGTGTGTGTGTGTGTGTGTGTGTTTGTGTGTGTGTGTATTCAGGAATAGAGGGATGGAACAATAGATAAAAAAAACCTTGTCAAGTTGGGTAAGAATATATGCAACTATTTTATTTTAGGTGATTTTTAAGCTTTCTCGGTTTCCTTGGTATTATTAAGAATTGTGTATGGGAAAAGTAAGTCATATTGATTAAGGATGGGTAAAGTGATCTTTAACCCCTCCCCCCCCACAAAAAAAGAAGAAAATATTAAGGGAGTGTAATAGGAATATTAACCAAAAGTTTTTATGACCGCTTCGCGCCATTGTTCACAGCTATTAATTTTAACAAATCAGGTAAATGTGGGTTTTTATCCCTCTTCATAAAAAAAACTATTTTTTATAAGATAACTACCCCTCCCTGAATATAAAACTTTTTTTTAGTTCTGTTTTTTTATAAAGATTAATGCCAATGTCCTATCTCAATATTCCTGATTATGTGGGTCTGTGTTTTTGTGTGGGTGTATGTTCACAGCTTATGATACATTTCTCTTTTTTTCTACATCATTTAACTACAAACCATTCTTTTACTTAATAAAACAAAAGATTATTTTAAGGGGGGGGGGGGCCCGGGGGGGGTCAAGCTTGATGTATGTTAAAAATATAAGTAAAAGGGAAATGCATACATTCCAATACCAATGCGTTTAAAACATTTCTAAATGTTAACAGATACTTTAAAAAGAAGAAAAACATTAAAAAGAAGAAAAAAGGATTAAACTCAAAATCTAACTAGTTTTGTTTATAAAACAGCAAAAATGCATAGGTAATTATTTAGAATATGAAAAGGTCTTAATTGCAACGTATTATAGACATGTTTACGCAGATAGTAAAACGATAAATTATATGAGTAATTCCAGTTTTGTTAACCCTGAAGGGCCGAAGGCTCGGACTAACAAAACTGTATAAATGTTATGATTTTTTATTATACTATTCGTAGAAATTGTCTTTAATACAATACTATACATGATTTTTTAAAATGGCTGAGAACCGGTTCCAATACAGCGGATATAAATCGATTTCGATGTCATACTGTAATATATATTACATAAAAAAAACTTTTTTTCATAAGTTTAAGGCTGTCAAGTATTTTCCATGGCGGTTTTTAGTGAAACTAATTATAAAAATACAATTTTTCAGACAAGGGGGAGAATACAGAGTGAATTAAAAATAATTAGGGGTGTGACGAAATTTTTATATAACCAGGGTCAGTGTTTGATAACATCACTAATAGAGGAAGAATTATGACGTTTGTATTATCTTGTTTGTGTATTGATAACTACCGGCTTAGCCTAATAGCTTAAACCACCACAGGACCAGTAGGTATATTACTGAAGAGTAGAGCCGGTTAAGCGATTACCGAGATCTTAATCTTAAAACGGACAGACAGACGGACAGATAGATATTGTTCTACTTTGTAGTATAGATATAAAAAATAAATCATCAATAAGATATTTCATTTTTCCATTGATGGAAAAAATATTAATAATCACCTTTAATATTTCATCACAACCCCACACTAAAAATATATATAGCTGAATTCTCGCATAATGAAAATCCCAGTTATTTGATGTAAGGATACTGTGTGTTCTAAAAACTTGAAAAGTTGATGTTAAAAAAGGTCACTTTGAGCTAGAAATGTAAGAATAGTCAATAAAATACTGTCACTTTTGGGATGTATTCACTTTTAAAATTTTATAATATTTGTTTTCTTGTTCAAGACATTTTTTTAAATTTAAAAAGAACTTTTTACACTTTTCATACAAAAATTAACAAAATCATATTTATAATAAAACAAATACCAAAACTAAAATTGAAAAATTTTATTAAGAAGGGAAATTTTAAATGTAATTTACATCAAGCTATTAATCTACATTGAAATTCTCTTCAAACAATGTTTTTCAACAGAGAGAGAGAGGGGGGAAATGGGCTGTTTATTACACCAGTCCCCAAAGTCCTATAATAACGTTTCCTTATTCGTTGGCTATAGGGACTTTATTGAATTGAGATTGGTTAGTTAATTAGAATGAGTTTCAACAAATAATTTTCATCCACAAAAGGGATAAATTTGTGTTTAATCATTGGGGATGTAGATCAATTAATTTGTTATTGTCTTATCCCTTTAGATCCCTGGTTTTTCATACCCTAAGCTTTTTCAGTTTCTAGCACATAGAGTGGAGGGAGAGAGAAAAAGGAGAGATGAATGTGAGATAGAAAAACTGACACTTTAATTTTCCTAAAACCAAGCTGTGTGGACACCATTTTGGTAGATTATACAAATTCCAATCTAATTCATTATGCCACAATTTTTAAACAAAAAAAAATAATACTTTAACTATATATCAAAGATACGAGTTGATAATAATACTTTATTTTTTATCTATATGCAATAGTGGGGGCATTTTTTTTAGGGGGAGGGGGATTCGTTCACCACCCCATTTTAATTTTAGTTTTAGAAAAGAAAATTAACTTTTTTTGTGGGATGGGATGGTGTAATTTAAATAGTCAAAAACCTTTCCAGGACCAACATAAAGCTACAGTGTAAAGGACTACCATATCGATAAGTTGTTACCGTTGTGTATCCTTTGGTACACACAGACAGATACAATCATGTTACTTTTATATAAGGATATCAAATGCATAAAAAGAAAAGAAAAGAAATTTGAAAAAGAAATATAATTATATATGTTTGTGTGATTATATATAAGCGCACAAGCCACCGACACTTTGTCTAGATTTTAAACTATCATTAAGGAAGTTCATTGGTCAATTGGTCACGCAAGATATTTAGAAAACGCTCAAAATCTTAATAGTTTTATAAATAACTTTAGCTAGTTTTATACGTATAGAAATCATATCAAAATTTGGCCTCAAAAAGATCAACACGTTTGAAATTGACGTAGAACGTTTTTGTAACAATTATGGAGTTATTACGGATTTAAGATTATTCCTGATTACTGCAGGAATCTTTATACAACGTTTAAATTGATAGGATACCTTTAGCATACCTTTTAATTTAATTTATTCTAATGGTTTAAATTAGAGCTGAAACCATTGGTACCAAATTGAAATAAAATTAAATTGAATATGGCGCCTAATGACCCAGTCGTGAATGTGTGAAGTCCTGTTATCAATTGACAAACCCAATTGTGTCACGAAATCATTTCAACAAAAAGATACACCTTACACCCTTTATGATTAGGATACTTTTCTTGCACATAAAAATGAAGTAAGAAATAGATCTATTTTGGACAGGTTTTCATGGCTCAAAAACTGCGTTATACCAAAGAATATTATATTACTAAGTACTTAGGTTTATATTGTAACATTATGAAAATAGGTAGGGTAAATGCCTTAGCCACGTGTTGTTGGATTTGCAGTCAAATATTTTTGTCACCACGTTAGCCATAGTCATAATTTAGACATAAAATTAAGCATCTTGATAGTCTTACTTTACCTCTATATATTTGTGGTCTAAGTTACCTCTATAGATTTGTGGTCTTAGTTACCTCTATAGATTTGTGGTCTAAGTTACCTCTATAGATTTGTGGTCTAAGTTACCTCTATAGATTTGTGGTCTAAGTTACCTCTATAGATTTGTGGTCTAAGTTACCTCTATAGATTTGTGGTCTAAGTTACATCTATAGATTTGTGGTCTAAGTTACCTCTATAGATTTGTGGTCTAAGTTACCTCTATAGATTTGTGGTCTAAGTTACCTCTATAGATTTGTGGTCTAAGTTACCTCTATAGATTTGTGGTCTAAGTTACCTCTATAGATTTGTGGTCTAAATTACCTCTATTATGGATTTGGAGAGCAATAAAAAGTTTGATTGCATGTCGTAAAATGGTCTCTTAATATGAGTTTACTTTTCGTGGTTTAATCATAAACATGTTTTTGTTAATCATTCATATAGCATGTAAACAATCAATTAATTCATTTTAAAAAGTTATACTGTTCTTTTAAAGGATGATATATTTTACTAGTGGCTGCGTCTTTTCCTCTAGAAGAATATCAAGGATAATATTATTAGCAATACTTATAACTTTATTATAATTGATAAAATCACTTTTTCTTTGGGTGGAGGGGTTGATTTATTTGAGATTAATAAATCTTAAAATTTGAAAAGGACAGATATTAGGTTTACATAGAAAGGATAACTCAATCGGTCTTGTAGTTTGTGAGATCTTAAGGAACGGACATGAGCCCTACCTTATTCATATAAAGATTAAGATATTTACTTAAAATTTAGCAAAAAAAGTGCATAGATTGCCAAAAAGTAGCTAAGATGATATGGGGCGGCGGTGTGCTGTCTAAATTACAGACAATAATTTGCTACCCAATTTAACCCCCCTTACCCTCTCACCTTCCCAAGAAAACTAAAATGGGCATAGCTAGCACCCCTCCACCCCCCCCCCCCACATATACTCACAGTGCAGTATAGAAATGGGAACCCCATAATTTTATCAAACTAAAGTCTATCATTACACAGTGTTGCCCAGATATAGCCACACAGAAAAATGACCACTGTTATTTTAAAGTCAGATTTCTCTACAAAAAAAAAAACTTTATTAGTTCGTGATTTAAGTTTCTAAAGCAAATTTTAAGGATGATAACGGTCAAACGGCTTTATGACAGATTCTAAATTATAGGCATTATTAAGCCAATTCTAATAATGTTTAAATAAGGCTGTGCAATCAGCCGTTTTGCCGCGCGCAACTTTTAAAGATATATATTATAAACCTTCGTATTTCAAACTAAAAAGAAAATTGTGCTTTGTACAAAAGAATAATAAAATATTTTTGAGTCTTTTTTGTTGTCACTGTATAATTATGTTTAAATGTTTCAGATCTGTAGAGAAAGAAACCTCTGGTGTTGATAAAAACTGAGATAAAAACAAGAAACTATAATCATCACAACTGATACAAAAATAAAAACTTTCATCATCAATTCAGCAAAAAAATATATGTGACAATAAGACAATTAGAAAAAACTAAAATGATGGTTTAGTAAAAAAATGGACTAATTTAGTGTAGAAATGTTTAGTTAAAAAGAATTATAAGAATAATTATAAAATGCGTATAAGGTTGGCTTTTGATTTTATTTGATTTTCAATAAAAAAAAGTAATAATCATTTAAATCCTATTATGTAAAGTAGTAATAACTTTTTTTGTCCGTAGCGAAGGATCTCACTTATAGATGAACCGATATAGTTCTCCTTTACAGTGAAGGTTCTTAGAGGTCCATGGGAAGGTTTCTAACTATTTTGGGGGATGGTATCTCCACCTTCAAAATAAAAAATGATAATCCCAAATATTTGTAACGTTTTCTCTTAAAAAACATGAATTGAAATGGGTGTGAGATCGACTTCTCCAAATCAACTTAAGCGACCCTGGAGGCTTTTAGGGGTGTAGCTGCTAGTCTAACATATATTAGACAAAAAAATTGTTATAAAAGAGTTACAAAATCAAAAGCCAAATTGTAATATCAGATGTCAGGTGCACACGATTGGACTCGAACCTACTACCAAGAAGCTTGCCTGACAAGGTTGACTTGCAGCCCCGTCCTCCGCTTTGTACCTAGCCTCTGGGAGGTATCGCTGCCCGCCGGAGACATTCAGCAAAATAGCTGCCAGTTAGTCTCCGGAAGGAGCTGATATGGATGGTGTTGGGATGAGAAATCAGCAGCCACATCAACATAGTCCTGGCGGCCACCATCACCAGGGCCATCACCACCACCAGCAGGGCCACCAGGATGGAGGGTATCATCAACACTCCCCACACCACCATAATCACCACCACCATCAGCACCAACAGCCACAGCAGGAGGCCAAAGGTGGTGGTAATGGTGGTGGAGAGGGGGATTATATGGGAATTGTTCAAACGTTTATTGCACTTGGTAAGTTTTAATTTATAATGTAAAGTACTGTGATGTGTATCTGTCTATCTTAGAAATTTGGGTTTATACTTTTCAAGGAAGCGTTATATTCTTATATTAAATACATATGAACAGTATCTATGGAAATCAATCGTTCTATATTATCACCCCAAATTTATTTTATCCTTTAGATGCCATGATTTTTGCTTGAAAGATTCAAATTGCAACATTGTAAAAAACTTTCAGTTGTGGCAAAATTTGTTTCAAAATAGCTGTGGCTTAGTTTCAATGATTTCGGATAAATACATTAAATAAAAATTGCTTTTGCACATTTATGATTTTCAACCCATTGTGGCTGCTGGCTTAAATTCAATATACATTTAAAGAGACATGTTCAGAGGATAAAGAGAGAATTAGGGGGGAGCCATGCAAAGTTGAAAAGAGGGGTAAATACAGAGATAGAGAGAGATCTGTCATTTTCAAGTATCAACTTTGAATTCAAACTGTTCACTTAGAAATGAATATAAATTGGAATGAAAGGCTCAAACACACATCAAATCAAACACTCACACACACTTACATACATACAAACACACACACACACAGAAAATCACATACTGGAAATGTCCTACAAATTCAAGCTTTATAGCCAATTGTAATATTTGACGCATTAAAAAGAAGCAGTGACAAACGAACATTTACTCTTACAAATTTGTTGTAACTAATCCAGTAACAAAAAACAGAATATTAGACTTTACAATAATGACAATAAGTCAGATCATAAAAAAATTCCATAGCTAGCCTAATAGTAAAAATTTCCTGGACATTATATTGATATCGATAACTATGTAAGGTTTAGGAAACCCTAACTCAAAGTCTAGTCTAAAAATTTATATAGAATTTTGCCTTATGACTTCAGAGTTGCAATGCTATAACTTAACTTAACCTTATTTAAGATCTTTATTTCCAATGACGATTTTAACATGCTTATATTTTCGCTTCAAGACGGACAAAAATCCTCTATCTACTTGAAATCCTATACAACACAGCTGCATAGCCTTTTATTTTACCACTGCAGATATTAAAAATGAATTATTGCAATGTAAGACTAAACATACTGTAGATGACCTAAGGATTGGGTCTAGTTCGAGTACAGAATCTGGAACATGCAATATTAAAGATAACACAAAAAAACTCCTTCAATGCACTTATAGCTTGTAAATTAGAACAAAAAAGTTAACTTCTAAAATGCCTTGGTCCAAAACATGTACAACTATGCTAGGAGAAAAGTCGTGCAATCAAAGAACAAGGTCGTGTAATCATTATTGCACTATGGACAGGTTTCTTTATTGTAACATAACCAAATTCCTCTACTGCACGGTATTCAACAGAGCTGCAGCTTTCAAATATAAAATGATATATCTTATTAGTTTTAATCAGAAATATAAATGATGATTTAAAATAAAGCAACCACTTCATTATTCATTTATTTCAACACTGCTTCTTCCTTTAGTTTGGACAATGACAGAACTACCTTTACATTGAAGAAACAAAATGATTAATCGTGCTAAAATTGCTTTAACATTGCCTTAACTACGTCATTTGCTTATTACAGACAAACATAAATCTAAGGAACATTCGTAAAGATGCTACGCTTATAACACTATGTATATTGTATGATTTCTTATAGGAAAATCATAATCATGTTTTAAATAGACGTACAACTTATCTAATAATGATAAAAGAGTTGCTATGCTTTTCAGATAATGCCTTATAGAAATCAAGGTTTGAAATTTATAAGACGATTATTTTAAGTGCTAACACAATTTATGATAAGGGCTATCCATTACCCGATAGACGTACTGACAGACTCTAAAATAAGAGGTTAAGTTTCAGTATATACATGATTCAGTCGTAGCCTACACTTCTATAAGTAGGTTTAACAGCTAATTTAAACTTTGTTGAGTTTATTTTTTAAATTGATGCAGTACTTTGAGAAGCGAACCTTCTTTACACGTCACTAAGGACGGACAACTCATTATAATTATCACTATTAGTTTCAAATGTTATATCTAAATATCATATTAGGTTAAAATAAACTCTTTAAAGGTTTAAAACAACCACCTTACATTATAGATCATAGAAAAAAGCTGTAATTTAAAAAAAAAACAAGGACATTATAATCTCAATTGGTAGAGCATTGAATGTTAATAATAGCTGGATGAAAAAGAACAGTAAAATAAGAACTTTTTTTAAAACGATAATAAAAAGAAGAATGAATATAAGAATACGAGCTCATTTATAGACGTTTATTTCCTATATAGATCTTCCATGGATCTTGATACAATAATGCAAGCCGTTTTATAAAAAAATCTGTCGAAAATAATTCATAAGGTAAAAAACAAAAAAAAGTAGTCGCTCATATAGGTATAGAATAAAAAAAACCTTTAAAGCTAAAGCACATACAGACGGCTGTACGGACTCATCCTAATTGTATATCTGCTGCGCTACTAACCAGGTCATATGTAATAAGTAGCGCTACGATAAAATCAATAGCAACATATTTTAATGAATAAAAGAGTTATTAATTAGGTTTTTTTGGTATGTTCATTTTTGAATATATCTTTTGAAAGCAAACTATGGTTATATTTTTCAGTTATGAATGTTTTTATATTACGCAACTTACCATGATATAAATACAGAGTAATGGACGGACATACAAACTCTACTTATAGCTGCGCTACTAAGAAAAAGAAACATAGAGAAACACGTGAATCTGATATAATTCAATTTTAAATGGCCTATTTCCTTTTCTGTGAAATATGATAAAGCAAACCTTATTTCTCTTTTATTCGATACTTCTCTACTCTAAAAAGAACCTTAAACCAGTTTTCTCTTTTTTTCTGCTGAATGAATTTAAAATATTTAGACAGCAATTTATTTTAAATAATCTCAATAATCCTAGAAGTAAGTCTGTGTAGTAAAATCTGACAAACGGCTTGACCCGGTTATTCCAAATTTTTGTGAAAAGCTACTGGCAGGTTCAATGCTACTTAACTATCAACCTACAAATTTCTTATTATTAAACAATTCTAATGTAACTAGGGTATTACACTCCCTTAATTAACCCATAGCCCTAACACATAGAGCGACTCAAGATGTACTACAATTTTCTCTCTAAAAAAAGAGATAAAACATAATAATTTATTTATAAACTGGGACTCTTAGATTGCAATTACAACTGCGCAAAAATTGCCTGCACTATTCCTCTCATCAGGGATTCCAGGGATAGCACAATGAATGATAAATTAATCTTCCATTGAATCATACGAAATTCTAACTTTGGTACAAGTAATAATTTGAGGGTAGTTAAGGTTATATAATGATTCAATTGTCCTCTCCCTCCCTGCTTTAATTTTTTTTAACACAAGTATCTTTCCCTTGGAACATAAGTTCTTTAGTTTGAATCCCCCCTCTTACCCATTATTTTACCTGATTCTAGTTTTGTGTGTGTGTGTGTTTTTTGTGTGTGTATGGGTGTGTGTTTGTGTTTTGTTAACATTTTAGAGATTGTAATTACCTCTTGAGAATAAAGCAAAAAAGGATACACAGTTCTAGTTTTCTTTTTAATTTTTTAAAATTAATTTCATAAATTTGATAATATAATACAATGGTAGGCTAATACACAGACTAAGTTACCAAGTTTATATTTTAATTGACCAATGGTAGGCCAGTATGACGTAATTTTTATAGGCACTATAAAAAGCTTCACAATATATATCTACCTGTCCTACTTTGATTTACTTTAAAATGCATATTTGTTTTTCAGTATGTGTGAGTATTTACTGGAACAGTCTACAATGTGGTTTTGTCTTTGATGATATGAGCGCCGTCAGAGATAACAGGTAACAACACTGAATTATTTCCACTGGAATAAAACCGGTTTAGAGCCATAAAAAATCATGTATAACATCATATTACAGACTATTCCACGAATGATGAAATAAAAATCATAAAACTAATACAGTTTTGTTAGCCTTGGACTTCGGCCCCTTGGATCTTTAATCTGATTTAAATCTTATAATTTTTATTATGATATCCGCGGAAAAGTGACTATGATACGATGTGATGAATAAATATTCCATAAACAGATCCTAATCTGATATTTATGAGCTGGATTGAAACCGGTTCTGAGTAATACTTAAGAAAAGAAACATATATCATGGTGTTTTATACTTGTCCAGTACGAATATAAATCTGATTGATATCCGCTTGATTGAAACCGGTTCTGGTTTATACCTAAAAAAAGAAAACATAAATAATTGGGTTTTATAGACATGACTTCCGCGGATAAATTTAGGATTAAAACTTTTTATGCCAGGGTTTTATTAGCCAGTACATACATTATATAATGTTTAATTTATAATAAAAAAGTATATACATAAATATCCGTCTGTTATGAATTTTTTGTTTTTATTTTATTTTTATGATAATTAGTTCGGAGAAATTATTTTTCAAAGTCTAGATTAATCAATCAAAATTGTTGTGCATCAAATTCCACTTAACATAACATACACATACTGTTTCTTAATTGCAAAAAAGATAGAAATGAATAAGAGTATTTTAAATTAGAATGTGGTACAGTTCACCTAAAATTTTAGTGGATTCGATTACTTCCATATAAAATAACTTTAAGGCGTTTTGAACGGTCAAGCGGCTAAACGTACAAAATACGTTAGTACATCATTGTTTCCAGCAATAGAATCCCATTATATAAAGTAGTAAGCTTCTTCTTTGTCTGTAGCAAAAAATCTTGCTAATCTCTGAACCGATATGGGTTCTCCTTTACAGTTAGGCTTTTTATAAAATGGTTTTAGGCTATTTTTCTGTCTAAGTATTCATACCCCTTCAAATATAGAGCTCCTAGATGCTAGGGGTGCAGCCACTAGTACAAAATAAAACACAAGCTTTTAACTTTAAGTATGTTCAGCCGTTTGGCTGCTAGCAGTTCTATTCTTAGGTTTTTTATTGTTGAAATAATCGATTCCAGGAACATTTTACTGTAAGCTCTAATTTGATAATGAAATACATACGCGGAAGTGACTGCGCACCCGCACAAGGAACATACTCATTACTTTGTCATGAAGAAACTATTTTAGTAGGGAAGCTTATGTGTGTCTGTCCGTCCGTCCGTCCATAACGATATGGGGAAAAATGATTTTCTCGGTTCTATTTAAGATAGAAGGCTGAAACTTCTTTTCAAAATTCCCAACTTTATGGTGTATGATTAACTATAAAACACCCATGGCGGTCAGACTACTTTTTAGCTGTTTTTTTGGCTATTTTTATGCGGAATTGAATGCGCACCCGCACAAGGAACATACTCATTACTTTGTCATGAAGAAACTATTTTTCTTTATAAAGCTCATTAATTAATATTAATGATAATACTGTACATATTATGACAAAGCTAGCTTTAATTAAATCAGTTTAAATAGCTTTATATTTTACATTTTGTATTTTCATAACAGTAAATATAATGAATTTTATTGATGCTAGTAGAGTCGCTATTGGATTAACGAACTGAACAATAAAAGCTTCCCATATGATGTTAGCAACCAAAATTGACGAAAATTTGTCTAACATCATAATATCCACATATATTCTATATCCAATTATCATATCTTATTTTGGATCAGTTCCTTTTGGACGCAATGATCCTTGTTCAATTATAAGTTTTCTACTAATTCTATCAATATAGGTTTTAATTTTATAAGAAACTGTAGATCATTTTATTATTCTTTTCATTTAGACATATATGAGGGATCTAAAGGGATAAGACAATGGTCGAAATATTGATGTACATTCACAATGATGATACACAAAATTTCTCCTCTTGTAGATTAAAATTAGTGTTTGAAACGTTTGAACACTCAATTTAATGAATTAACCAATCCAAATTCCATAAAGTCATCGAGGTTGTTAAGCTAAGGAAAAAGAAAACGTTATTATAAAACTTTGGGGACTAGTGTAATAAACAGCCACTGTCCCCTCTTTCTCTCTGAAATAGTTGTGCTTCATTGTATAATAATTTCCATAAAATTATTCTCTTGGTTGTAAAAGGAAAAAAAACTTTACATTATTAAGATTTATGCAGATTTTAGTCCGAGACTATTTTTCTTATGGCACAATGGGATTCGTGCAAGTATATAAAGCTCAATAAATCTCCCCCCACTCTTGAACAAGAAACTGGGCTTCTTCTTAGTTTTTTTTTCTCATCTTAGGGGTGGCCATGTTATCACATAAAATTTAAAGTCCTTTCTTTAGTTATCTTTTTCGAGAACCAAAAAAGCTGTCGGGGAATCTTACATAGTTCATTAAAAGGTTATTTTTGAAGATAAACAGTTAAATAAAATTTCCAAAAAAATCTTTTTTATAACAAAGTAGCATGGCATAAATATAATAAAAACTTAAATTATTAGATTCTTAAAAGCTGTTAGTTGACCACACCCCAATATTTTTTTGTAACAAGTATTAATATTAGCTGAACTATTTCCACATCTGAAAAGTATGTACAGTATACATGGTACAAGGGATCTTAAGGGATAAGACAATGGCCGATAAATTTATGTACATCCTATATGATTATACTCAAAATTATCCCTTCTGTAGATAAAAATTAAAGGTTGAAATTATTGAACACTCAACACTCAATGAATTAACCAATCAAAATTCACTAGAGTCCCCAAAGTTGTTAAGCCAACGAATAAGAAAACGTTATTATAAAACTTTGGGGACTATTCTTATAAACAGCCCAATGTCCCCTCCCTTCCTGGCACAATGTACATGGTACACATACCACATACAGTATATATAATGTATATATCAGTAGGGAGGTTGGTAACAAATTTTCATCTCTTTAAGATTTTCAAGTTTGCTATTTATACATAGTGGTGTAATTTTTTTAACTTAATTTTAAACAGATTTCCGCGGATATTGAGTTGGAAAATTATTAGATTAAAAAATTGTTTGTAATACGATGCTATGCTTGATTTTTCAGTATAGCTGATAACCAGTATGGCTTAAAATTAATGGTTATGAAGCCATACTGAAAAATTGTTTCCAGTGCAGTGAAAAAACCATAGTGAAAAAATAGTTTTAAACCTTCCTTAGACATATAGGAAGCTCCATACCGGTTCAGCTACACACGCTCAAAGAGACATCTTGTTACTTTAATATAAGGATAGAGGAAAAATAAGAAGAAAACAATAAAAAATTTTGTTTCCGAATTTAAGAAAAGGTCCACATTTTGATCCTGTGAACTGTATATTGTATCTATTTATAATACAGAAAGCAGGTCAGTTGAATTTAAATTGCCGAATGTGTACACAGTTTCTCCGGTGTTTCCTCGTCCTATCTCAATATTTACTTCTAGCTAAAAAAGTTTTTTTAAGTTTGAAGCTTTTTTTTAGCTAGTAGTAAATATTGAGATAGGATGAGGAACACCGAGGAAACTGTGTACACATTCGGCAATTCAATTTCAACTGACCAGAAACCAGACTAACAAAAGAACAACAACACCACTTATTCTTCACAACAAATAATGGATCAAAAACATTTCTAATTTTCTACAATTTTTAATTTTTTTCACCCTAAAAGAAAATATTATGTGGTTTATCAATGTTTCAACATACGTCTATATAGGTTTCTAGGAGTGAAGCTAAATGTTAGCAAATGCTAAATAATAGCAAAAATGTTTAAATTTGACATCTATAACTTATTTAAAATATAAAATTAAAACCATGGAGTTTGAGCAATTAATAAAAATATTAAGGACCCAAAGTTTTTTGAGTAAACTAAAGAAAACTTGTCATTTAAACTTTAGGTATTATTACAATTTAAAGTCCAATGTACCCTCCCTTCCTCCGTAAATACCAATACATATGGTTGTGATCAGGGAAGGTTTGGGCAATGGCAAGTAAATTAATTTTACTATATACGATTGTTCAGCTATTTTCAAGCAAAAAATTGTTTTTTACACAACAATAATTCCAATGGGTACCTAAAGTGGGATGTATATACAGTCCAATGTCCTTTCTCTGTATCTATGAGCTGTGACATAACAGGCAGGGATCTAAAGGGATAATAAGACAATGACTGATAAATTGTTGTTCATCCCTAATAATTATACACAAAATTATCCCTTCTGTAGATTACAATTATTGGTATAAACGTTTGGAAACCAGTCAAATTTCAATAAAAAAATAAAAGTGTCTAAAATGTTAAGCCATTGAATAAGAGAACCTTATTGAAAAACTTTTGGGACTAGTGTAATAAACAGCCCAATGTCCCCTACACTCCCTGCAATACAGGGGACATTGGGAACCATAGAAAAACTTTTACACTCTCCCCCACCCCCTCTCCCCAAACCACTCATGAATATATTATCCCACTATTATACACTTTTTATACAAGTTATTTCAACTACAATATTTTTGTTAGTAGCGCACCTACTCTTCTACTAGGATATTCTGTTTGTCCGCAGGGGATTATTTGTAATGACAGTAAAAGGCTATGTCTTTTATTTTAAACTAGCGGCTGCGCCCTTAGCATCTAGGGGCTCCGAATCCGAAGGGGATAGTACGGTTAGAAAAATAGCATAAAACCATAATTCTGAAAGATGAAATAGCCCAAAACCATCCCGGAACTCATGTGCAATGGATAACTCAATCGGATCAGTAGTCATCGAAAACTTCAGACAAAAACCTTTTTACTTTATATAATAGGATTGGTATAAATTTACCGTTGCACCTGTTTAACATGCTTCCTCGCTGTTGGACATAATTTTCCTTGTTTTATGCTTTGTAGTACTGTAATATATTTAACTTTTTACCTTTGCTTTTTACATTTTGGATTTATAATTTTATTTTAAAGTTAAGAGATTTAAAGTAAGTTGACAAAATAGGAAAAATTGATTGTGTAGTTTTCTTACATAATTTAAAAATTTATATAAAAGTAACAGGTTCTATGTGTTTGTGAGTCTGTCTATACCGAAGGACCGTTATGGTTCTCCTTTAGGTACTGAGAAGGATTATAACTATTCTGGGAGAAAGTACTACCACCCTCTTAAGAGAAATTGTCCCTAGAGGCCTAGGCATATCTGCTAGTTTACAATATGGTAGATCAGCTAAACAAACATCTTATGGTATGAAAAAAGTGGATTAATTTAGAAAATTTTTGATCAATTATAACCTTAAAATACAAAAAAATACAGAAATTAAAGTAAAGGGGAGAAAAAATGAGATTGATCATTAAAAGAAAAATGTTAAGAGTGCTTGTTATATTTAAAAAAAAAAAACTGTGTTGGGTAGTCGGAGCTCGCAAGGGTATTGTTGGAAAATAAAGGAAACTATGAAAGAAGTGAATAGCTGAAAAGGGATTGCTGGATAGGATTAGAAAGAGAGATGATGCAGGGATAAAGGGAAATATAATATTCCTTAGTGGCAAAATATCCAAGATATACTCTAAACCAAGGCTCTGCAGCGGCTAAGCCATATTTTGGTCAGATTTAGACTTCCATATGTTTTTTTTTTAAATATTAAAGGTTGATTTTCCTGAGGCTTACAGGCGGCTGCCGAGTCCTGCTTTGAACCATGATTTTCTATCTATTGCAAAACAATAAAATTTAAAAAAAAACTCAAATATGTAGGGAGCTTCCAAAATAGAATAGAATTAAAATGGAATAGAATTTAAAAAATTATGCGGGGGTGGGAGGGTGTAGCATTGGAGAAAAATGATATTTTTTTTATAGTTAAGGCCAAGGGAATGTCAATGGTAATTCCTTTATTCCAGGAGAGGTTATACAGTTAGAGTTAGAAACAAATTTGTACAAGTTCACAAACTTATAAATTGATACAATTCAGAAACCCTCCCTTTCCTATCTTTCTCTTGCTTTTAACCCCTCTCTCTCTCTCTTTCTCTCCACCCCTCTCTCTCTCCCACCCCACTCTCTCTCTCTCTCTCTCTCTCTCTCTCATTCCCCTCTCTCTCTCTCTCTCTCTCTCTCTCTCTCTCTCTCTCTCTCTCTCTCTCTCTCTCTCTCTCTCTCTCTCTCTCTCTCTCTCTCTCTCTCTCTCTCTATCTATCTATCTATCTATCTATCTCTCTCTTTCTCTTTCTATGTCACTCTTTCTCTCCTATTTTCCTATTTCTCTACCTACCTATCTATCTATCTATGCTATATGTAATATGTTTCTGTATCGCTGCTTTAACCAAATTAATTTTCTGCCAAAAACTTAATTGACAAATTAATTGGACCGTTATCCAGGAAATCTGCAAAATCATTTTATCTTCCTGTCCTGTCTCCTACTTTATAACTTTATTTCCCCCCTGCCGCCCCTTTACGAATTTGAAATTATATTTTTAGTCGTTTGTGTCTCTTTTAAAGGATCTTAAGGAACAATTTTAAAATTTAATTTTGTTGAGTAAAATATACAAAAATATCGTTATATTTCACTTATTTTCTCTCTTCAGAGATAGACCTTGTATAAATACAGACATAAATTTATATAAATATTTCATAAGAAATGTTTCAATTAACATTAGTGATATTGAAGTCAGTCATCGAGGAAAGATAAAAAAACTACTAAATAAAATATAGCGTGATATTAAATTTTGTGTGCTTTCCACCAAAGTGCCAATTATACAATGAATCCCCCCCCCCGCACTCTTCAATAAGAATGAAGTAACCCTTTCCTTGGAGTTACACTTTTAAAAAAGTAATAAAAACAAAGAAAAACTACCTACCCCTCCCCCTTTAATTAATTTATTTTAAAATAAGGCGGAAGACAGTGGAGGTAGTTCTTTGCTCGACTAGAAACTTCGAGGGAAACCGCAAAGTTTAGTTTTGAAACTGTACATACAATAAAGTAGGAGGATAATCAAAATCTAAACATTTATCAACATGACATTGTTCAAAGACCCATGAAATCGATGCTCACAGTGTACAATATACCATCTTTGCTAACACACACACACACACATTCACACACACACACATTCACACACACACACAATCAAATCTACACGAACATATTAACCTAAAAATATTATGTCTTTTATTGTAGAAAGATTATATTAGATGAAAATATTGTGATTAAAGCTTTTTTCAACCTATCAAACAACCAAATTAAACCCTTACACATGTGCATTTTCTAATATTATGTTCTGATAAACTAAGGCAAGTGCAGAAGCTATAACCCTGCTGGGAACCTAGTTACCACTCACAACTTTACCTAACCAATACTAGTAAAACTGCCGGTTAAAGAATTTGATTGTTAATAATTTCATAATATATATGTATACTGTTGGAGGAAAAGTTGATTTTTAAAGTTATTTTAAGAATTTAAAAGGCCTTTTCTATTTTTCTTCATTTATAACATTGCGATGATTTGTCCTATTTATTTATTTAACGCAGGTCAAATAAAATAATTCGTGGAAATGATATTTTGAAAGAGTTGGCCACCGGTTTCTATATTTTATTATTTTTGTGACAAGCAGAAAGTTAATATCTTTATCAAATCATTTTCTTTTTCTCAATCCTTAATTTTTCTACTTTTTCTCTCAGTACTACATTTTATTCTATAATATTTGGTTGATTTAAAAATATTTTTAACAATTGTACAAAAAGTTAAGGATCTGAAGGGCTAAGACAATGGCAAATAAATTGGTGTACATCCCCAATGATGGCATACAAAATTACCCTCTCTGTAGATTACAATTAGTGGTTGCAACGTTTGGACACGCAATTTAATGACCTAACCAATCAAAATTCAATAACAGTACCCAAAGTTGTTGATTTAAGGAATAAGAAAACGTAATTATAAAAATTTGGGGACTAGTGTAATATACCGCCCATTGTCTCCTCCCTCTCTGAAAGTAATATATATTAAACGTTTTGTTTAAATCAAACTGCTCTAAACTAATACAAATCAAAATATGCTTATATGTAATTTTCCACATATTAAAATCCTCAGTCAATTGAGGCTGGGTGTGAAGCCTCAAGTGACTGAAGTAAGATGGAAAAAATGTTCCAATAACTTTTGAGAAAATCTGTGTAATATTGACTCATCTTTGTGAAGTTAATGTCGGGAATGTTCCACAATTTATAACATAATATTTTATACCAGATAGAATAATATAGAGAGAGGATATCAACAAATATTTTATTGAAATAATGTCTTCACTTTCATGGCCAGAATTCGGTGTTTGTTCACTGCCGCACCTAAATACCAAATCATAAGCACATAGCAGCCAAGAAGGAAGGGGACAATAGCTGTTTATTACATAAGTCCCCAACGTTTTATGATAAAATTTTCTTATTGGTTAGAGTAACAACTTTGGGGACTTTTATTGAGTTTTATTGGTTAGTTCATTTAATTGAGTATCAACATGTTTGTAATCTACAGAAAGGGGTAATTTTGTGTAGCATCATTTAGAATCTACATCAATTTAACGTTCATTGTCTTATCCCTTTATATCAGCACAAACTGCCTCCTACCCTTTGCTTTCCCTCTGATCATTAAACTAATAAATGTCACCTTTTCTTAATTGAATGGCTGGCCAGTATATTGTGGTAATCACCATCCAAGTTTATGTATCCCCATCCCTGTCCACATTCCTATACTTCTCTGGCTGAGTCAGACCTCCACTTGTAACCGCCACTATACTCCATCCTGCTGTGTTGAGGGCTAGTTGATTGTTGCAGGCCAAAGAGTGAATACTTCTCTCCCGTCTGCATTCGGTTAGATACAAGCCTATAAGTCTAGGCTGGCGGTATCTATTACGTGTTCAAGTACGTCGTTTCTTACCTAACTAAGAAACAGGACGTCCAAGCCTTTAATTGATATCATATTAAATATATCCTATAATAATAATCCCATTAATCTGCCTATTCTAACCAGTTTTAATTGCTTAATAAATGTTGTATTTTTTAGAAATACCTTGTTATATTATTGATATTTAATTGTATCGAAGCTACTCTATACTCGTATTCCAGTCTGTCTGTACATCCCCTCATACGTCATTTTGGCGCAGTCTTGTCTACCACTCAATTTTTGAGGGGGGAAGGTATAGATAATTAGCGTACAGACAAAATTAAATTGTAAAGTAGCTTCGATTGCAAAGTGAAATTAATATTTTCCTGATAACTAAGTTTATTCACGGAAACAGTTTATAGTAACAATTTGTTACAGAATATTTCTAATAATTATTTCGTGGCAAACTGCCAAATAAAGATAAAAAGGAACCCGCCTTTTATTTTCACACTAGTATTTAATTTCACACATTTCCATATTTTCTCCTTAAAACAGGAAGAAAGGGATATTCCCAAGTTCTTAAAAAAGTTTCGTGGTAGACAAAGCAGTGTTAACGAACACTACACTCCAGCACCATGACCGATAATGCCAAGAAAGGGGATAATGATAAAACCAAAAATCCGCCGCCTCCGCCGGCTCCGGCCGTCCCTGGTACCTCGCAGCAGCAGGCTGACCCGCTTTCCCCTGAAAAAATCAAAGAACTCATAACGGAAGCGTTAAATGTTAAGTTAAACGAATACTCGTCACATTATAGAGATATAATAAAACAAGAATCCGAGATTATGAAGCTCGAAATAGAAACAAAATGGGCAGGGTTTAAGGACACGGAATCACATCGTAGATTATTAGCCGACACCGACATCTTAGATCTAAAACGTAGAGTATCAAAACTCCCAGCGGACGGAAATCTTGGCCCATTGTTTGCGGAAAAAACGTTAAACGAAAGTCTTAACACGACTCATTTTAACACCATAGGTGATGATTCAATTAATGCCACTTATTATGACCGGCTGTCGGTCCAGCAAAAGATAAACGTGGTCGAATGGGTCGCCAAGGATAGGATTACAGCCCCAGGTTGTATGGCCTATTCAATTGTAGGCTTTATAGGTCCGGCGGATAATGACAATTGGATGAATGTAAGAGAAACTTCTCTAACGGAATATGAAAAAACCTTATTAGAAAGGATTCCCTTTATCCCTGATAGGATTAAGTCGTTAGAGCCCCTCCGTAGACCTACACGGTCTGCACCCAATGTAGCAACAAGACCCTCTACAAGAAACACGCCAAACACAGGCACATCCGCAACGGCAACAACTAGCGCCGCCGACGATGACTTTATTAAAGAATGCTTTATTAAGGGACAAAAATGGGATTCCGATTTTGCAAGGGATGCCCCTAGGTGGGACGGCAGGGCCGACTTTGATAATTTCTTTTCTAATATGTGGAGGGTTGCAAAGACATACAGAATCTGTGACCCAATCCTTTTTAAAGATATTTTATACCAGCGAATTTATGACTCTAGAGGGGAACGATTAGGAGACCTAATTACGCCTGAAAGAAATCAGGCCTTATCTGCCTTAAGTTATTACCTGATGATTAGGAGGCTGGTCACTCCTTTCTCGGATCCAGAAGTAGCCTCCCAGTACTTCTACAACCTAAAACAGGAGACTAATCAACCCCTTGACACCTATTTTGAAAACAAACTTAGGGTGTTCAAACTCATGAATCCTGGCCTCATACCTAAAAAGAAGTGGAAAGAATTCTACCTTAACGTTAGCAAAAATCTGCTGTATACCAACCTTGCCATGGACATGGCCAATTACGTTGAGAGTATGCAATTTTTGGACGATTACAACGCTTACTTAAATAAACTTATTAACCTCGGACAAAGATACGTTAATTGGGATGGGTCTGGTCATATTAGCAAGGAAAACCTTTCGGCTTGCTATTCCCAAGCCATGGAAATGTTCCTACCTAAAAATTCTGCGGAAACGAAAAAACAACCCATAATCAGCATTATCGAAGATAATATCCCCACTAACACGGCAGTGTATAAGGAAAACTTAACCGAAGAACCTGACGAGGTTCCCTCTTGGGTAGATCATGAGGATGATCCTATTGCTTGGGATCAAATCGAGGGCGTTATAGGAGCCTTTAATGGGAGGAGTAAAAATATTAAATGCTGGCATTGTAATATCCCTGGCCATGTAGTGCAGAATTGCAACAAAAAGAAAGCTGGGGAGCCCCCACATCCTGAGTCCCGCTTTGGTAAAACACGGAGTAAATTCACACCTAGAAAAGCTCCAAGTAATAGTAATAAAATACCTGAGCAGTATGCGCGTAAAACTATCAACCAAACGGATCAGGAAGCCAGCGAGGAATCTGAAATAGATAAATATGTACAAGCGATTGTTAAAAATCACGTCCACTAGATGTAAAAAATAAGTGGATTTATGCGATATTAATTGTCCCTATCCCAGAAAATAAAAATTTGCTGAATGAATTTCATATTTTGATATGAAAGATAAACAAAATATCCCATGCCAAGCTAAACTTGCAAATTCCTTAATATCAAATATCCCTTGCCAAGCAATGCTTTGGCGCGAAAAAATAAAACAAATTGTTATTATTAAGTCTGACTAAGCAACACAAAATAAACTCCTCCCCCTCCTTTCCCTATCCAAATGTAGCTGATACAGGAAATTGGGGGAAATAGGGAAGTAACCTGAGGAGCATTTCACATGCACTTAATATTTCCATTTTTTAAAATCTAATAGTCTTTATAAAGAAGCTAACAAGTGAATACCTATTTTCTATTTAGTAGTATTTATTTTTAATATCGCATGATCTATCTAAAATGTAAATACCGTATATTTTGAGTGTATATATATTAGAATCTAAAACATTCTAGTTCAATTTTTAACCGCTAGGGGACCTTAAGCGAATTATCTGTATATAAACAATGATTTTTGAGTTAAATCCTCAGTATCAATTTTATCTGAGAGTTGCACACTCTTAGCCTCTGATTTTTGTAGCTGAAATATTTCAGCAATTATGTATAATAACTTATTCATATGGATAAATATTATTGCATTTTGTACAGTGACAATAATAGAACTATATTTAATTTATTATGTATCCGAAAGATGTCGCCTAGAATGCTACCGCGGTCCGTATAAGTAAATAATAAGAAGGGGGGGGGGTCTACTGGAAAATCTGTATAAATACGAGCAAATTTCCAAATCTAATTCAGTTGTCCTTCAGTTCTTTGTTGTTATCATTTACTCTCTGATTTTTTGAGCTGCAATTAAGCAGCAGTTAAAAATTAAAAACTTTAATCACTTAAAACGTGATTAATAAAATCTTAAAACATTTTGATTAAATTATTTTCCGCTAGGATTACTAGCAGAATAAAATAAACATAAACTTAGTTCTATTAGCTTCCGCTAGGATTACCAGCGGAATAAAAGGTCTATATAAAAGTGAATGCATATTATTAATCAAGGCCAGTTACTATCAAAGCAGTTACTACAAACCACATCTTATTTTTGAAGCTGATATTCAGCATTAATTATACTTTAGTAAATATATAAACTTGTTCTACCCCATAGGTGGAAAAATTAAGTATAAATACTGACAATATCAGAATAATAAATCAGTCATCATTGACCCTCTTTATTATATTAGTCATATCTAATATTTTTTGAGCTGTAATTCAGCGCTAACTTTATATTATTTGATATCGTGAATCAAATACTAACTAGTAAAACCATATTTTGTATAAATACAGATATAAATCAAAATATAAGTCAGTCTGTTTTTAATGTCTTGTTAGTTGCAAGCTGAACACTTATTTTTAAGCTACTTTGTAGCCTTTCAATCTTTCGAAAACTTTTTAGTTCAATTTCATTCCGATAGGTTTTTATCATATATCCAAGTATATAAATAAGGACCCGTATTAAAGTTTAGTAGTTTCTTTAGAACTATCAACATTCTCATGCTTATTAAGAAATTTCTGGAGCTGAAAAGCGCTTAATAAAAAACTTAATGAAACCCAGAAAGTTATATAAAATTATTTTAACAATTAACCATATTGTTAAAACATTTCATTATTTGAAAAAATTCGACAGACAACTATACCTGGAACACAGGAAATCTCTGTGTGAGGATTACCATCGTCTAACCGCTGAGGTGGGGATCTTGGAAAATATGCATCTTAGGCTTCGACTAAAAATATAATTTATTTTATAATGCCTATCTGTGCAAAACTAAAAGTTCTTAATCCCGTGGGGGGGGAATTCCTGCAACACGCTTTAGTGGATACAGGAAACAACTTTAGGTCCCTTATTTCTAAAGAAATCTTAGATGATAATAAAATCACATTCACCCCTGCCAATCTTAGCGCTCTGTCTGTAGATTTAAAACCAGTAAATATCATAGGACACGTGAGTTTAAAATTCAGCTTTGATGGGTCAGATAAAATATTCGAAGAAACATTTTACATCCCTGAAACGACGTCTAAAATTATAAATCTAGGATATGAATTTCTCAAAGTTAATCGAATTAATTTGTTACTAGATAAGTTCTCCTTCGAGCTCCCTACTGGCGAGCAAATCCCAATAGAAAATTCAACAATTAACATAGTTGAAGAAAGTAAAAACATACCCTTAATTCCTACAAATAATGTTCATACGGAACAAAACTCCCTTATCCCAGGAATAAATTGGAGTAACCAGGGGGGGACTGGGACATTAAAACAAAATAAAACATGCGTAAAATTAGCAAAGAAAACAACATTCTTGCCGGGGGGGAATACAACAGTGATAACAATACCTATCCACCAAAAAAATAGGAAGCTGTATATATCCCCAAATAATTCTAAAATGACAAGCCATAACGGCTTGATGCTTATGGAGGGTATTTATAATGTAAATGAGAAGGGAGAATGTTGGGTAAATTTTGTCAATTTAGCAGGAAAAAATATTACCTTATTGAATAACGTTAAAGTTGGATATTGCTTTGAATTCGAATCAGATTCCCCAAATTCCTGCAATAAAAGTATTAATCAAATAAATGAATTGTCAGGAACTACACTTCTTAAAAGAATTAAATTCATTAAAGAAAAATTAGACTTAGAAAATAGTGATCTTATCAAAAATAACCCAGGGATGAAGGAAAAGGTAGTAAAATTATGCCTTGATCATTTCGATATATTTTTGGCTGACGATGCCGATATCGGTAACTGCGATCTCTTACAGTATAAAATAGACTTGATCCCCGGGGCTAAACCTATTAAGGCTAGAAACATTCAATTAAACCCATTATACGAAGCCAAATTAAAAGAACAAATTGAAAATTGGCTAAGGGGGGGCGTCATTGAGGAGGGCTACAGCGAGTGGTCCTCCCCAATCTTTGCGGTAAAGAAAAAACCAACGGCTGGGGGGGAAGGCAAGCTTAGGTTCGTTATCGATTTTCGTGCGCTTAATAGTGTAACACGAAAAATTAATTGGCCCCTTCCCCTGATTTCTAGTAATTTAGAAAAACTAGGCACTGGCAATGTATTTACCACCCTCGACTTGACTAGCGCATTCCATGCGCTAGCCATTTCGAAGGAAAGTAAACACTTGACAGCGTTCACAGCCCTTAACAGGCAGTATCTTTTCAAGAAACTGCCGTTCGGACTGTGTAACGCGCCAAGTGTTTTCTGCCATTTGATGGACAGAGTCCTAACCCTTATCCCTGGCTTATACGAATTTATAATTTCTTACCTTGATGATCTTATTATATTCTCAAAGAATGTTGAGGAACATCTGAAGCATCTCAGAAAACTCTTCGGAGTCCTAAAAATAGCAAAACTTAAGTTAAATCTAGCCAAATGTAAATTTTTCACATCCGAATGTACATATTTAGGTCATATAGTCAGTTCCCAAGGACTTAAAATGAACCCCGCATATTTAGAACAAATTAAAAATTGGAGCAGGCCCAGGACAGGCAAGGAACTCCAGCGTTTCCTGGGCTTCTCCAATTATTATAGGGCCTATTTCCCATCCTATGCGAAAAATTCTTGTACTCTAGACGAACACAGAAACGATAAAGTTATCGAATGGACCAATTCCCTATCAAAAGATTGGGAAAATTTCATAAATATGTTCTCGAATTCTATAAGTAAAGGCTATCCCCAGTGGGATAATCCTAACCCCTTTATAGTAGACGTAGATTTTTCTACAAGTTATTTCGCTGGAATTCTCAGCCAAAATCAAGGGGGGGAAGAAAGAATTATTGGAATATGTTCCAAAAAATGTAACGGGGCAGAGAAAAATTATCCAAGTTATAAAGGCGAATTAGCATGTCTAGTATTTGTTCTTAAAACCTTTCTTCATTATTTAAGATTTAGAAACTTTATTGTGCGTACAGATTCGATTTCCTTAGTTCATTACAAAAAATGGCAAAAAGGAACAATAAATGGTGTAACTCTGAGATGGATTTTCTTTATCCAAAGTTTTGACTTTACAGTAATTCATAGGAAGGGTAGGGACCATTGCAATGCCGACAATCTATCTAGAGGGCAATTTTTATGCAAAGAACATAAGGAAACCGATTGTGAAAAATGTACTAGCTCATTTACCTTGGATCCTTATGAACAGGATTGTCCATACCAAGACCAGATTTTTGAGTTACATGCGGCTTCGGAAGTCGGTGTGCACAATGTCTGGCAATCTGAAACACAAAAAGATCAAGTATTATCTGAAATTCGTAGGTGGATATTCGAAAAAAAGAAGTTGTCGAGTTTTGAAAAAGCTGAACTAACCGGCCGGAAAGAGGTCCTTTTTAAATTAATAGAACATTTATACGTTATGGAAGGACTTCTAATATTTAGACAACCTCTTAGCAATGGAACATTCATTGAAAGACCCGTCGTACCCATTGGATTATATAATAAAGTTTTTGAATTAGCACATAATAATAGTATAGGTCACAAGGGGGTTAACGAAACAATACGCAAGATAAATGAAAGATTCTTCCTTATAGGAATTAATAAGTTTGTCGAATCACGCATCAAAAATTGTATTACCTGCCTAAGAAAAATAGGGCAGGTACCTAAACACAAACAACCTATCACCCATTCAGCCATTAGTCACGAGATTTTTGGCCAGGTATCAGTAGACCTTATCGGTCCTTTAACCCCTAACTATTTCCAAGGACAACATGTCCGTTACATATTTATCCTAGTTGACCTATTCTCTAGGTACATAATCGCCCACCCCATCAAGGACGCCACCGTGGAAAGCACGGTGAAGGTCATCCTTGAACAGGTGGTACCCACCTACGGCTTATTTCGGTCATTGAGGAGTGACAGGGGAACAAATTTTACTGGGGAAGTTTTCAAAAAAGTTATGGATGAACTAGGTATCGAAACTAAACTTATTCCCCCAAGAAACCCTAATAGTAACCCATGTGAAAGGCATAATCAAAGCATTTATGCAGGTCTAAGATCCGATGACCGATTCGAAAGTAAAGACTGGGCAAGAAAATTAGCTTTGACCACTTTTGTAATTAACTCTAGTACGTCTAGAAGAACGGGGTATACGCCATATTACCTTATGTTCGGCAGACAACCAACTCTCAATCTCGATTTCTTTTCTCCAATCCTGCAGAAAAGGCAGGACATTGACTGCAGGTCTTACTTAAACTACCTAAAAAATTTGGAAGAAATTATTGCACAGGTTTCCAAAAAATCTAAAATCTATTTAGAGTTTCAAAATAAATCTAGGAAGGCTTCATCTCCCCTTTTCGTTAACGACGTATGCTTTGCATTTTTTAACCTAGTCAAGATAGGGGTCAGTAAAAAATTGCAATCTTTCTATGGGGGTCCTTTTATTGTAACAAAAAAATTCTCAGAGGCCCTTTTTGAACTCAGTCCCTTTGGATCAAATCCAATAAAATCTAACCAAGTTGTCAGTAGAGATAAAATACGAAAAATAGATTCTAAAGTAGAATTATTGGGGGAAACACTTTCCTTTAACGTCTTTCCAATTGAGGAAATTGTCCCGTCTGAGGAAATAACCTTGACCATAGATAATACCGGGCAAACCGAAATAAACGATAATAAAGGTATGGAAAATGACGATTTTACCTACCTAGATAACGATGGTGACGATTTTATAGAAGAAAACCCTGAAACTAGTCAGGACTTACCCCAGGGGGAGGTGGATTGTGATGGGGGAGGGGATATAATGGAAAAAAACTCACCATTTGAGCCACAGCCCAAAGACCAAGAACCCCCTGGCGCAGATCGGTCATCCGGTCCTCACATCCACGTCGAAAATAGTTTCTTGGAAGAAACCGTCCCGTCCGAGGCTTCTTTCTTCGCACAAAGACCCAAACAATCCAGCCCTGAAAAGGTTATTAATGTTAACAAACAAAGCATAGTACCCAAGTATATATTAGAAGAAGAAAGAAAAACTAGGTCACAAGGGGGGGATAACCGCATACATGTCCAAATCGGACTGCATAATCCAATTAAAAGGAAGAAATAAAATGTATATAAAATGTATAATTATATAAAACCAAGGTGGCAAATGTATATAGCTTAATCTACGTATGTATAATAACGAAAATAAACAAAAAAAAAATATATGTTAAAACTAACTAATTAACATATTTCAGAGAAAAACGAGAAGCATAAAAATAAAATGCAGCATCATTTGGCAAAGGCACCAGGAGCTCGAGGTAAATTTATTTTGGGATTCTTGGGGCTTTTTATTATTTTGGCAAAATCAAATGCGTCCGAAATAATACAAATAGATGCGACTCAATGTGTAGCAAACGAAAATCCGCGTTTGAAAATCTCTGAATGCGCTGCGTTTCTTAATATTACCAATATTGAACAAAAACAATTTCACCTGCTTCAAAAGGTTGAAAGAAAAATTATACCTGGAATTCGTTGCCACCTCCGAACCAGTACTCATTACTGGTATTGTGGCAGATATAGCCACATCCACCTCGCTGCTCCAGCACTCGTGGAGATACCGAGCCTCGTAACTTATGAAGACTGTTACACCATGTCCAAATCTAAAATATTTAACTTTGAAGGAAAATCAGTCTCAGTGTATGAACACCAAATGTCATACACGCGTTTCCTGGTAAACGGGACGCTTACTTACCCCAACAACCTCCTTAACGGCATCGACCCCGCCTGCGAAGGAAACGGCGTAACCATTAACGGCATTTTTATCCCTGGGACATTTGAGGAAAAACAAATAGGGGTCCAGGCTGAGCCTGTTGAATTATTACAAACAAAAGCGGGCTGTTACCTGGGCAGTCACTGGGTGGGAAACAATTGTTTAGATCACAATCTTAGAATAGGCTACGATAGAATTATCTCAGATGATAAATCTGATAGCGCACAAAAATTCACTTCTCCTTGGCGAACGGTAGACATCTTTAATATTTCATTGTTTACATTTGAAGGAGAACAGGGTGCCCAAAAATATCTAGTGATCGATCCCCAAATTACGCTAGCGCTAGAACTTAAAGATAAAAAACATTTTGAAAATCTAATTCCCGAATTATTTTATTACAAAACTAATATTGATAACTTAATGGTATGGTTCACGAATTCTATAAAACCATATTTCCCACTTTTAAACGCTAAAGAAAAGGATGACATGTTACCACTAGAGATTTTCTATTCCTACCAACAATATAATAAATTAATTGTCCCCGAAACTCGCTGTTTACAGAACCATTTTCTGTCTAAAAGTAGCATTCAGACTCATCGTAAAAAACTAGTTAGGGCGCTCGGTGAGCTGGATTTAGAAATACAGTGCGATAGTCTTAAAATCAATGTTTCTTTGGGAGAAAATTTACCCTGTTTTGTGGATCATTTCTCGGTTTCAATCAATAATAAGACTATGGGAATATCACCATTTTCACGCCGATTGGTTAACATCACCCATTTAACTCCGACTAAATGTTCCGAAAATCCAATTTTCTTACATTTGTACCAAGGAAAATTCCTTGGGAATCAAGGGCAGGGTATGCAAATACTCAATGTAAACCAATATCTTATGGATAAACCGATTAGCCTATTTCTTTATCATTCTTGGCAAAGCCTAGAAAAAACTAATTTCTCAGAAAGTGCCGAGGAATTATACCTCAGCCAACTTGCCGCAGACTCCAATAATTTTGAAGTAAAAATAACTGACTCCTGGTTTATTCAAACGTATCATAAGGTGGTTGATTTTCTATCTAGTACTTGGTATCATATAGTGCTTGTAGTAGCAGCCATCCTTACAGGAATAGGGTCGTTATTATGCGTCGCTTTTATCATTTACATATTAGCCTGCACCAAAATTCACGCGTACAAAGAAGGAGGTACGAGTGAAACACACGAATTGCGGGATTTTACAAATAATGGGGAAAACTAATCCCCAAAAACGGACGACCTGTATCAGACATATATACCTATAAGATTGTCGTCCCTAAAGGTCGTCTTTGTAAAAATATTTCCTTATTCGTTATAAGGAATTAATGACCCTTGATTTTAAGTTTATTATTTTTATTTTAGGACATCCCAGGCGGAATTTTTCAAGGGGTTTTCACCACTCCCATGGGGCCGGTCACTCTTCATACCGTCGAGAATATGAAGAGGCACCCTTCTACAATGAAGAGGACTATTATTACGACAGCAATCATGGCTATCCCCAGGGCGGCCCTGAGGAAGCCTACTATGAACCTGACGAAAACAGGTATCAGCCACGAGTAAAACCGCCACGCAACCCTGAAAACCTCAGTGAACTTCAATGCGTCTCAAGATCGATCCACGTCTACCGCACCGCGAGAAAAGAGGTTCCAAAGGAACTCCTTGAATTGCAAGAAAAATTGCGGCAGGCTAAAAATTTAGAGGCCAACGAATATTCCGATAAAGCCAGGCCTAGGGCCAGGCCTCTAATGGAACAAAATAGGGGAGGGGAACCGCAAAAAAATCGGGTGGAATCGCCACCAAAACGTAGTGCCTCACCTGAATTGGAGGTAGTCGCCGTAAAATCAGCCCCAAAAGCGGTAGAAAAACGTCCGCCAACACCAACAGGTAGCGGCGGCCCAGCAGCCAAGAAGGCTAAGGTGGAAACTCAACCGCCTCCATTACCCCCTAAAAAGAAAGAGACATTAGCAGAAAGCAAAATTGAGCCTAAGGCTTTTTGGGTGACTGCTGAGGAATGGAAAAAAGTCCTATCCTCCACTGTAAAAGAAGCAATGGAGGAAGCTCTTCTCCCTTTCCAGAGAAGTCTGGAATCTAAAATTGCTAGCAATGCTTCATTTGTTGAGAAAGCATATATACAACATGGCAAGCGCCTTATTGAAATTTCCGCAGAATTACTGCGGAACCGCAAAACTTTGCGCGAAAAAATTCGCACTGTCTCTGAGGACTCGACCGTTGAGTTAAAATCACAAATGACCACGGTCATTGAGGCCACTAGTCGACTGTTGGACCAAAACTCTGACAGGGTAATTAAATATATCAATACTCGTTGTAATATTATGAATGTACCTGGGCAGAATGTGGCAACCATAGAGGCATCCCTTCCCACTGGGGACGTATCCCGGCCAGATGATGATGGAGTTGAGCTGATTTCTCACTATGGCGGTTCTGAGTGCTCTGATGAGTACAGGCCCACTGATAGAGAAGGCAATCCAGAGGTCCTGGATCCTGCAGAGGAAAACAGTGACACAGAGCTCGATGCTCAAATCAGTGAGCTCTTTCCATCTGGAATTGATCTACCTGTTAATCCGCAGGCTGGCGCTGCCTCTGAAGATCCAGTAGCCACGGCTCCCTGTGAGGGCGTGTTGGCCCTCCAGAATGCTGTTGCTCCAGAGCCTCCAGCAGCTCCAGAAGATCCTACTTCCTTAGAACCCAATCCTGTTGATATCGTAGAGAGGGCTATGGCTGCAATCGAAGAACCTGCGAGTACAACAGCAACCCGCAGAAGCAGGCGTGCAGGTCAACTGTGAGGGAATATTCCATATTCCCTCAGAAGGGGGCGAGTGTGGTAATCACCATCCAAGTTTATGTATCCCCATCCCTGTCCACATTCCTATACTTCTCTGGCTGAGTCAGACCTCCACTTGTAACCGCCACTATACTCCATCCTGCTGTGTTGAGGGCTAGTTGATTGTTGCAGGCCAAAGAGTGAATACTTCTCTCCCGTCTGCATTCGGTTAGATACAAGCCTATAAGTCTAGGCTGGCGGTATCTATATTTCCCACGTGTTCAAGTACGTCGTTTCTTACCTAACTAAGAAACAGGACGTCCAAGCCTTTAATTGATATCATATTAAATATATCCTATAATAATAATCCCATTAATCTGCCTATTCTAACCAGTTTTAATTGCTTAATAAATGTTGTATTTTTTAGAAATACCTTGTTATATTATTGATATTTAATTGTATCGAAGCTACTCTATACTCGTATTCCAGTCTGTCTGTACATCCCCTCATACGTCAATATGTACATTTTAATTGACCAATGGCAGGCCAGTATGACGTCATTTTTTATTGGCACTATAAAAAGCTTCACGACGAAAAGAAAAATGTTTAAAAAAATTTATCTTGATTATTATGAAAAATTAATTCAAGGAGTGTATTCATCCCCCTCTCTCCCATCCCTTTTATATTAAATTAAAAAGGTATCATCTTTTACAGTTATATTATTTTTATTTGTATAAAATATATTTAATCTAGTTTTTATTGCAAGGCATGGGAGACATTTACTTCTCTGCCGCACTACCAATTTAACAAGGATCTAAAGGGATAAGACAATGGCTGGTAAATTAATTTACTTCCCAATGTTGATACGCAATATTACCCCTTCTGTAGATTACAAATTTTGGTTAAAACAGTTGGACACTCAACTTAACAAACCAACTCATTTAAATTCATTAAAAGTTTCCAAAGTTGTTAATCCAACGAATAAGAAAACGTTATTATAAAACTTTGAGGACTATTGTAATAAACAGCCCAATGTCCCCTCCCTCCCTGACAATTTAATATCAACTAGATTTATGCAACTATAATACACAAAACTTATACACACACACACACACACAAACACACACACACACACACACACACACACTGACAAAAACTCATAAAGTACACACACACACTGAAACGCAGGTACACACAGATGTGTGTGTCATAAAAACTTTTCATTTGAACATTTTATTTGAGTACCTTCTCTTGAAACATGATATCTAGAATTCATATATTAAAGGATTTCACTTTTTATACGTAAAAAAAGATAAAAAATTAAAAATAACTTTTATTTCAATTAACATATCTTTTTTAAAACAGCGCTTATTTCTTCTATTTCTTTTGTTCGTTCGTCCGACCGTCCGTACATCCGGGTACCTTAGGAAAGTTTATATTTTTTTCTGTTGATAGAACCTTTAAAAAATCTAATAAAAATGTTAGAATGTCTTTTTCTGTAATTTATTCTAAACCTTTATTTTTTATTTCAGAGACCTGCGTCCTCACGTACCTGTGGAGAACTTGTTCCACAATGATTTCTGGGGGACTCCCATGAACAAGGAGCAGAGCCACAAGTCCTACCGGCCCCTCACAGTCCTAACCTTCCGCCTCAACTATCTGGTGCACGAGCTGGCCCCCCTTGGTTACCATCTAGTCAATCTGTGTCTGCACACCGCAGTCAGTTTACTCTATCACTCGCTGTGCTGTTCCTTGCTATCACGGCCAGCTGCGGCACTTGCCGCACTGCTGTTTGCTGTGCATCCGGTTCATACAGAAGCAGTCACTGGTGTTGTTGGCCGGGCGGAACTGTTAGCCTCGTTATTTTTCCTTTACGCGCTGCTGCGCTATCAAAGGTTGTCAGCGGAACGGCGACGCAGCGGCGGTGTCGGCTGGAAGGGCCTAATGCTGGTGGCCATCCTTGTGTCAATGTCAATGCTCTGTAAGGAGCAAGGTATAACTGTGATAGCTGTGTGTACTCTTCATGAAATATTTGTTAATCAGAAGCTCTCTCTGCGTGATATCGTAGTGTTTAGTCAAGTCATAACCAGCCCGGGTGGTGCTAGTGGAAAGGGTGGCAGCAGTTCTAGTTCTAGTTTGTTACCGGTATCCCTGCGCCAAGCTGGACAACGGATAGCCTTCCTTGGAGTCACGGGCCTTGTGCTGATGCTTTTTCGACTGCGCATCATGGGCTCCCAATTGCCAGTCTTTACTAAATTTGACAATCCCGCGGCGGTGGCCGAATCTCCGGCCCGCCAGCTCACTTTTAACTACCTGATCGCAGTCAACTCGAAGCTATTGCTGGCGCCGGTGGACCTGTGCTGCGACTGGACCATGAATACAATTCCGCTAGTCGCGTCACTCGGGGACCCGCGCAACCTTGCCACAATTGTGGCTTTCACGCTGCTCGGCCATCTGGCATATCGCGGCCTGTTAACTAACCCCCACCCCGAATCTTCTGTGATATTGACAGGACTGGGCCTCCTTGTGTTCCCCTTCATCCCTGCCTCAAATTTGTTGTTTCCTGTTGGCTTTGTTGTGGCCGAGCGAGTGTTGTACCTGCCCTCCATGGGGTTTTGCCTCCTTGTTGCCTTTGGTTGTGATAAAATGTTTCGGCGCAAGGGACCGGCAATCTGGCGATATTTATTAATCATTGGAGTTACAATCCTGTTGGCCTCGCATTCCTGTAAAACTGTTTTGCGCAACCTTGACTGGACCAACGAGTACATGTTGTTTAAATCAGGACTCAAGGTCAACTCGGGTAATGCGAAGTTGTTCAACAATGTCGGCCACGCTTTGGAGGCCCAGGGCAAGTATGAAGAAGCTCTGGATTATTTCAATGCCGCAGTTACCGTACAGCCGGATGACATCGGGGCACATATCAACGTTGGCAGAACATACAATCACATGACTAAATTTGACGAGGCTGAGGCTGCCTATCTGAAGGCTAAAAGTCTGTTGCCCCGACCTAAACCTGGAGAGACATATCAGGCGAGAGTAGCGCCCAACCATCTGAATGTGTTCCTAAGCCTAGCCACCCTCATATCTAAGAACGGCTCACGGCTGGAAGAGGCAGATTTGCTGTACCGCCAGGCCATATCAATGAGGTCAGACTACACACAAGCCTACATAAACCGTGGCGACATCTTGCTGAAGCTGAACCGGACCAAGGAGGCTCAGGAGGTGTATGAGCGAGCTCTGTTTTATGACAACACCAACCCAGACATTTACTACAACCTAGGTGTTGTGTTGATAGAGCAGGGAAGACACAGTCAAGCCCTTGCCTACCTAAACAAGGCCCTGGAACTAGATCCCGACCACAGCCAAGCTCTGCTTAACTCAGCCATGCTAATCCAAGAAACTGGAAGCTCCCACCTGCGACAGACCGCCCTTGATCGGCTGCACCGCATGGTTGACAAGGGCCACACCAATGAGCGCGTTTATTTCAACCTTGGTATGCTCTCAATGGACGAGGGCGATGCTGTCCATGCTGAACTTTGGTTCCGTAAGGCGATTGAGCTTAAACACGACTTCAGAAGCTCGTTGTTCAACCTGGCTCTTCTACTTTCTGACAACAACAGGCCTCTAGAGGCTGCACCCTTTCTGAATCAACTTATCAAATACTACCCCACTCACACCAAGGGCCTCATCTTGCTGGGCGACATCTACATCAACCATCTGCGTGACCTGGACGCTGCCGAGGACTGCTACACAAAGATCCTGGACATGGACCCGAACAACGTGCAGGCCATGCACAATCGTTGCGTTGTAATGGTTGAGCGCGGCCAGCTGGGTTCTGCTCGCACATGTCTGCAGAAGGCTCACAGTCTGGCACCACATGAAGATTACATAAGAAAGCATTTAGATATTGTTGAGACAAAGTTGAAAGAGGCGAATTCATCAACCAACCCAGCGTCGAGAGAAAAGAAAACTAAATAAGTGTTTTATTAGTTGCTTTAATGCTTACTTTTTGGTCTTTAAACTTTTATTTTAACCTAAAGATATGATATGTTGTATCATATGTATTAATATAATATTTGTATGTGTGTGTGTGTGTATGTGTGTCCATCTGGTTGACAAAGGAAGAACCATTGTCAAACCTGAATAAGGAAAGGAGTGAGAGAGAGAGAAAAGCAGACAGTAAGAGGGGAAAATAGCACATAAATGATATTAAGAATATTCTAGAAAAAAAGCAAAATAAAAATAGCAATTTTTTAACTTTTTAAAGCTTAATATTTCAATTGTTTTTTTTTTACGCTTCTTTGTAATTAGGATGTAGACAAGTTAAATTAAATACCTTCATTCGTTTAGGTCACTTAGTAGGTCAGATTAAATTCAGAAATTCTCACTGGCTATTTAAGAAAGGGTAATCACCATCATGCAATTGATTTTAATGGCTTTTTTACGTCCAAAAAACATGCAAAACAAATAAAAATAATTAGAATAAAAATTTCCTGATTGGCCATTTTTTGTGAATTTTTTTTCTGTTGTATTTGTACTCACACTGCAGAGATTGCTCCCGTTTCCGGTCACATCTGTGCCGGAGTACAAGGACGGAAGATATCCGGAGCCGGAAACATTATCACATATACACACACACACATTCATATACACTCTTATGTACCCTGTTAAACTCTGCTGTTGTTGTTAACATAGTCGCAATTTTATTACTAGAAAGACATAAATGGTAGATACAGGTTTTTAGTAAACATTAGAAGCAGCTTATAGGGCATAATAAAAAATGACGCCATGCAACAATGCGTATGACCAATTATAGGTCAGAATACATTGTAATTGACCAAAGGTAAAATGTATACTGGCCTATCATTGGTCATTTTTTATCATATGACGTAATTTTTATTAGGCACTATAAGCTGCTTCTTAAAAATACAATGTCTTTAATATTAAAAACCAGATTTACTTATAGTACTTTATTTTCGATAAAAAATGATATTAACACAATATTTCTAAGTTTAACAGGATGAATAATATACATATGATATCATATATTACCATCTATATGGTCAAAATAAACTGAAGGGTAACCTAAAAATAAATTGTAATTATTTTTTTCTATCTAGTCTTTCACAAGAGTAAACACATTTGGAGGCAGCCATTATTATTATTATTCTTTTTTCCCATTATTTAGGAATACTTCTTCTTGGGTTATTGATGATTTCCGGGGATAACAATATAACAATATGCTCTTTTATTCTTTATATTCAGAAGTGTCTTTTTGTTCTCATTATTACAAAAATTTTCATTTAATCTTCATGTTTACACTTAAAAACTAGGACATTTTTATCAATATATTATTTATCGTTGCTTTAAATTTGCTGCTATATAAATGCTTAAATGTTCTGTTAGGATCATGTCTTGAAGACGAAGTAACATCATACTTGCTCTAACGACACTACATTTTAACGAAACAGCTTATAGTGCCAAATGACGTTCTACTGGCCTACCATTGCATGGTCAAATAAAATCATATTGGCCTATCATTGGTCATTTGTATTGTATGACGCAATTTTTCTAAAAGCACTTTAAGCTGCTTCCATTTCAAGCTATTTTAAATTAAAACGGGAATTATAAAAACCATCATTTCTAAGAGCAAATCCCTATGTTATTATGTTTACTGTATTAAATGTGCCATGTTATCTGTAGTGTTCCACACCACACCTAGATTTATTATTTTAAACACCAATGCAAACAAAAAATGCAGAAACTAACTCTTATTTAAAAAAGGACATAGTCCTACAAAAAAATGATTATTTGCAGTCTTTTTTTGTTGCAAAAGTATGCTTAAAAGAAACTTATTTTGTTCAAAACTCATAACATTCTACACACAACCATTGAAAAATTAATTTTTAAGTGGAAAGGATTTTTATACCTACCTATTATCATCCAAAAAAATATTAACACTTTTTCCCGAATCACCTCGAAGCTGATTAATATCCGGTGTATTAGAACCAGTTCTCAGCCATACTGAAAAATTATGTCTAGCATCGTATTATACCAGTTTTCTACGAATATGAAAATGTATAATCATAAGATTACAATCAGTTTTTTTAGCCTGTGCCGTCGGCATTTGGGGGCTAAAAAAACTAGTTTTAATCTTATAATTGTACATTTTATATCCGTTGAAAGCTGTTTATAATACGATTCAAGAAATAACCATTCCTTCAAAAAAAATTAAAAATAGCTTTTTCTTCTATAACTTAAAAAGTGTGTCTATTTTTCTGGACACTGTTAGTGTTAGTCCTCTCTCTCAGAGTGTCACCTTCAATAAAACTCTTTTTCTTACACTTCCCACCCACTTTATTCTCCTTACCCCCCGACCATTTATCTGGTTAAACTTATATTTACTCAGTTTAGCAAAACATTTTCTGAAAAAAAACATTCATATTTTTTCTGCGAGTAATTTCGCCTCAAGATAAATGAATCCTCCCTTCCCCCCGCACAATAAAGAAAAAAATCCACCTCGAGATATTTAGCCTAAAACCTGCCCGGTGCTAGTTTTAATTGCAGACTGATCATGCCAGCCATTTACGAGATCTTACTGGACACCTAAACCAACCTCTACAGTATTGTAAGAACTCCCCCGTGTCAATGTTTGTTATGTTAAGGATAGGATAATAGGATGGGGATACAAACTTTTCCACAACAATTTTTGTCACTAAACTGGGGTCTCTTCGTGGCGGGGACATATTTTCATAAATAGTTTAATATAAATGTTGTGTGTGGCGTTTGTTATGCATGTTATTGTACATTAAACAGTTTCTTTTAGCCTTATATAAAAGTAACTGGATGTCTGTCTGTGTGTACCGAAGGATCTCGCTAACCGCTGAACCTCCATGATTCTCCTGTACAATGCAGCTTCTCATAGGTTCTAGATAGGTTAATGACTATTTTGTGGGAGGGCACCACCCTCCCAAGAGAAATTAAAATAAAAGAATTGAAAGGTAGGAGCAAGGACGTCCAATGGGGGGGGGGGCTTGGGCGCCCTTAGGTAGAATGGTCGACTCCCCCCTCCCATACAGGCCTCTAGGTGCGTATCCGCTAGTATTAAACACAAGAGTTATATCTTAAAGGATCTGCGTTTAAACCTCAAGAAATTTTGACCGTTTGGCATCGCTTACAATCGCATATAAAAAAAACTGAAAAATACACAATGCAAAATATAGTCAAATAATTTTATTTTTGCTTAAATTATGTTCAAGCTTAAATCTTTATTTCTTATTTAAAATTTATGATACTTAAAAAACAATGCACTTAATATAATATTACAATATGCTACATATCAATTTAAATTCTTCTTTTTTTTTGGATTATTGTTGTAAAAAATTAACCATGTATAAATAACCAGAGAAAAATACCAGTCAGATATTGTTAAACTGTATTTATGTCGAAAAAAATATGTTTCATGTTCTTATTGTTAAATTTTGCTGTTAATTTCATCTTTAATTTGTCAAATAGATTTAAAAAAAATAATTAAATTTAAATGAATAGAAAATTTTTTTTTATTCTCATTTAAGTCAGATTTCTATGAATTTTTAAAACTTTTGCAAATTTAAAATAATGAAGTTCTTTATAGTGCCTAAAAAAATACGTCATAGTGACCTACCATTGGTCAATTAAAATGTATACTGGCCTCTCATTGGTTATTTGTATTGTATGATGTCATTTTTATAGGCACTAAAAAAGCTTCAAAATCAATTGTAAAAATCTGATCTAACCGTCCAGAAAAATTTAAAAACATGCTTTGTAAATTGTATAATTATGTGCTTATAAATATTATTATTATTATAATACTCTATCATCATTATCAATGCAAAAAAATTATAAAAGTGAATTATTATCATTGTTGATTATTGTATATTTATATTTTCATAACAAGTCAAAAAATAAAAAAGTCTTAGAAAATAAAAATAATGAACCTTATAGATTTAGCAAAAAAAAGATACTTTAATAAATGGAGAATTTAATATTTTTAATAAAACATTGTAGTCAAATTTAGAATTTTGTAAGAAAATTCAATTTTAATATACTGAAGAAAAAAAAGATTCTTGACATGATAATTTACAAATTCTTATAAATAAATTTACCAATGCACATCTGAGCTTCTTTGTTTTCATTAATTTGATTTTTTTAAAAACTGGCAATTTATTCATATTTTTAAAAAAATCTTTCAAAATAATTTTTATAAATGTTGTTTTTTGTTTAATGTAACCCAACCCCAAAAAACACCAAAACTTTAAATGTAAGAAAAAAAATGTCACATAATCTTTGTTTTGTGTTTTTTCGTAAATATTTTGAAAAAAAATCTACCAATTATTATTAAAATTTGAATGCTTTAATAAATCGTGATTATGTCGTGTAATAGTGACTTCTTTATTTTGTAGCAGCTCTACTCTATACTAATGTGGTGTTCGTTCGTCTTTTTGTCTGTTGTATTAAAATATCTGAACGCAATTAAGAAAACAATCTAATCAATTCGGTCTGTACGTATGTCCAAAGTCAATAAAAAATTTTAAAGTCGTTAATTTAGGCATGATAGAATTAACATATCGATTTCAAACTTGTTATGGTAATTTCTGGTATAAAATGTTGGGTACGAATTATAAGGCGTAGCAACTCTGTAGTTGTTACCAGAAAGTCTGTGAGTTATTAAAACATTTTGATTGAAAAACACTTTTTTGACAACAAGTTTTCACATGATGTTATTATTCCTGTTTGAGAATGAAACACAAGACAGATAAAATGTGATAGGCGAAGCATATCTATAGTACAAAGTAGCTTGATGTCTGTCTGTCTGTCCGTCCGTCCGTCTGAAGCTTAAGATCTCGGTAACCACTGAACCGATTGGATTCTACTCTTCAGGGTATATACCTATCGGTCCTGTGGTGGTTTTAAGCTATTTTCTTGGGGGGTGGGACACCCCCAACCCCCCCAAAAATGAAAATTTACCCCCCCCCCCAAAAAAAAATAATTTTCTTGAGAACACATTAGACTATGAGCAGCCCCAGTAGTAATTTTCTTGAGAACACATAAGACTTTTTTTTACGAATTTTGCGAATTCGTTATTTAATCGAGAAAATGTTTTCCTGCTGGGAAGGTGCGAAAATTTGCGATCCGTTCTGCTGGGTAAGTAATAGAAGATGTAATCATACCTCTTGGGGGCAAAGCCCCTAAAGGCTAGGGGCGAAGCCGCTAGTTTATAATAAAGTACTAAAAATGTAAGTATGCCCTTTAAGAGGTACGTGAACAAAGTCGCTCAAAAAAATTCTAACGTCATAGAAATGAGGGATGAGGAGAGGAGGAGTGGGAAAGAAAACCCCTAAAAAGAGATGGATAATTCCTCATTTTTATGAAGTCATATACTGTTTTTTTTGTTCGACTTTTTTCACGTACTTAATTGGTCAGTTATACAGTAAGAGGGAAGAAATGGGATAGAGTTGATCGTTATTTTAGCCTGATACAAGTTTTACTGTATTAGAGTATATGATAATGTTGTGTAAGTAATAATAAATCAATGATTAAATTATCTAAGCTAAAAATTTGGGCTTGGCTGACGGTCTGTAATCTAAACAAAACATATGTACAATTAAAAATTCAATTTAATAGTATCCAATATGTTAAAAGGCTTATTGAATGTTTTTTTTTATCCCAAATAGGCAAGATTACATAAACAGCCATCCATAAGCGAAACCTAATTTCTTAAACCCTAGACTATATCAAATATTTGGACTGTTTTTGTATCAGGTTGCACTCATTGTGCCACTAGAATAAATACTTGTAGTTAATATGTAAGAATGGATATCCAATATAGGACAGGTTATACAGCAAAAGGTCTTTTTTAGTGTATTCCGCAAACAAGTCTAGCGAATGAAGCCAAACGTGTCACAGACAACCAAAACATTAATAACACAACCTTTATCTGGAAGTGTAATCGGTTGTACCTGTTTTGTGCCATGATATTCCCTCTACTCCATTTTTTATGAAGCATTGGTATACATACTTTGACGTCTTTTATAATGAAGCAGCGTTGATTCGAGAATCGAACCCATAACAAAACAACGAGCGGATGCGCTAAATGTAACACCACAATAATATCATGAAAATATTGACATGTTCAGCCATAATACTTATTTATCACATCGTATTATAAACAGCTTTCTGTTGATATATTAAACCAGTTTTGTTAGCCCCTAAATGCCGAAGGCACGGGCTAAAAATTTGGTTTTAATCTTATGATTGAACATTTTTATATTCGTAGAAAACTTGATATATTACAATACATGATCTTTTAGTATTGCTTAGAACCTTTTCTAATCCAGCGGTATTAATCTGTTTCGCAGCCATTATGGAATGATTTTTATTCTTTAGCACATAGTCCACATAAACCAATGAAACCCAAATACAACCCAACTACAATATGGTTTGACAGTGATCTTTGTACAATAAATTGGTGTACATCCCCAATGATGACACACACAAATTACCTCTTCTATAGATTAAAATTAGTGGTTTATACGTTTGAACACTTAACTTAATAAACCAACCAATCAAAATTTAGCAAAAGCCCCCAAAGTTGTAAAGCCTTAGAATAAGAAAATTTCATTATATATCTTTGGGGACTAGTGTAATAAAATTGTCCCCTCTCTCTCTGCAAGGTTTTACAGAAATGTGACCTGGGCTAGTGTGAATTGTCACAATTTTGGGCAAGACTTAGAATTGTACATGTGGGAAATCTAGGTATACGAACTTGTTGAATTGTTTTCATTTGGTAGGAAATGACTCCCCGAGGAATACACAGAACCGCCACCTTCAAAATAATTTTTAAAATTGAAGCTTTTCTACAACTAGAGTCGGTAGGTCCGTCCATCTGTAACGTATAGATCTAATTTGACATGCTAGAATTATCCTATCAATTTTAAACTTTGCTTTATGGTACATTATATATATTTATGTTAAGGATCTCGCTTTCTGCTGAACCAATAGCTTCTTATAGGTACTGGGATGGTTTCTAACTATTTTTTGGTATGGTACCACTAACCTCCCAAGAGAAATCGCCCCTAAAAAATGTTTTACTTTTTTTTCAAAAATAAATTTAAAAGTATAGTGGGGGAGGGTGATCTCCACCAAACCAAACCTCAAGTGCCCCTAGAGGCCTCCAGGGGGCTTATCCTCAAGTTAAATGAAATAAAAAATCTTTTAGGCCTATAATGGAAGCACATCCCTTATCATAGAAAAGCTTCGCCTTAAAATCTTACCATTCCATTTCTTTGCCATTAGTGCAGCTAATCTTGTACATACGGCTTGGCTTTCATGCCTATACAGTATACATACATTCTGATTCTATATGCTTTATTTGAATGCCATGCTCGCTATTTCTTCCCAGAGAGAGAGGGGACAATGCGCTGTTCATTACACTAGTCCCCAAAGTTTTATAATAGCGATTTCTCCTTTGTTGGCTTAACAACTTTGTGGACTTTAGTGAATTCTGATTGGATGGATCATTATGTTTAGTGTTCAACCGTTTCAACCTTTAATTGTAATCTACAGAAGGGATAATTTTATGTATCAACATTGGGGATGTACATAAATGTATCGGCCATTGTCTTATCCCTTTAGATCCCTGATTTCTTCTGCATATATACAACAACTAAAAGGGTGAATATGGCGTGTGTGTGTGTGTGTGTGTGTGCATAATGCCAATTTTATAAATATGGCATCTACAAAATATAGATATTCAAGTAAATATATGTAGAGGCAATACATTATGCATGGCGTTTTTGGTAGCGGAGCTACTGTACAATTATCTCTTTCATTAGTAGGTGTGTTTAGAGCTTTAAAGTGATTTTTTAAAAATCCATACATTCAATTACCATTATCATTAGATCTTTACACTTATCGTCGACGTTAATATGAGGCAATTTAGTTTTTTTTTAAATGTCGGTGATATGTCATCTGTTATAGCCACGACAATTAAAGTTATTAGGTCCGTAGTTATCATATATCGTCAAAGAAATAGCTTTATCTTTGTATTTAGACTGTTTTTGCTGAGCGTATATGAGCTTCTTATGTTGTGATCCTTGCTATGGTACATCAATATTGCTGCATTATTGCATACTTGCGTACCAGGGGAATTCCACGAGTGGGTTGTAACCACCCCCTCCCCCCCAAACCTTCATAATTAGTTTTAAAGTTTAAAAAGTATAGTTCTGGGTTTTTAGGCCCAAATTGCGCCACTATTAAAGACTTTAATTGTACCTACTGTTAAGAGTAGGAAGAATGCCTTAGCCAAAATAGGTTTCATTCATTTCTATTCATAGTTATGACTTCCAGACAAAATTGGAGCAATCAAAGTGTTGGTTGTCTGCAATAGTTGGTAAGTTAGTGTCTTGTGATCTACTATAAATGCCTGGCCCTGTGTTGTTATCAACAATCTCCAGAGGTATAAATCAGATACCCCCCCCCCCCTTCCCCTGTTGTTTCTGCTTATTGGACAAGGCATTTCTACCAATTTTATTGATGATCATACGTCATGCATGTCGCGTGTGAAAACATGTTTAACTTGTTAGCTGCAATGTAGATTGAACCTCGCAGAGTCTTGTACCTCGCGATAAGCATATGCACTAGCAGCGCGGATTAGAGGAAGAATAAGAAACTCTTCATAATTATGAAAGTAATTGGGTAAAAAAAAGTGTAGGAACAATTCTACCATATCATTGGTTAGATACTTCTCCCATTTTAGTAAGAAATGCAAGTTATTTCTTCATTTCATTCGTATAATAAGTCAGCTTTAAACTGTTTTATATCTTAGGATAACTCCTTGCTTGGGAAATTAATTTGTCCTACATATCTTAGAATTGAATCACTCAGCGTATTTCAGGAATAGCCATAAATTTAGCCACGCAGCTTCTGAGCACTGAGGTGAATTCTTAAAAAAACTTTTGCCCCACTAAAATCAGTTTGCCTCACTAAAATTTCAGTGAGGCAAAATTGTCCCCTCTAAATTTTTAGTTTGCCCCACTGATTTTAGTGAGGCAAACTGATTTTAGTGGGGCAAAAGTTTTTTAAGAATTCACCTCTGCTTAATGTGCAACTTTAGTTTTACTTTTAACAAATAATTATGAAATCATTGTTTTTTACTGATATATATTCATTTTCGCCTGATTTTATCATTGTTTGATATAAGAATTTATATTTTGATTTATTGCTTGCTACATATTTCTACGTTTAGGTCAGTGTTTGTGGGTAAAACAGTACAGGTATTAGAAATATATGGGTGTGCGTGTTTGTCTCTTTCAAAATGTTGTGCTATTATTAACCAGGTATCTAAAGGGATAAGACAATGGCCAATAAATTGATATACATCCTCAATAATGATACAGAAAATTTCAACATCTGTAGATTAAAATTATTGGTTAAAAAATTTGGACAATCAACTTATTGAATCAAATCAACAAATCAAAATTAACTAAAACTCTCCAAAGTTGTTAAGACAACGAATAAGAAAACGTTAATAAATAGCATATTGTCCCAATCCTTCCTGATTAAAGGATTATTATAATATTATTAACGACATAAGACTGTACGCTACGCGACTAGCTTCCAGACTATATACGGAGAATAATTAAAAATTGCTTTATGTTGTCCTAAATGTCAAAGTGAATATACGGCATGTTTATGGAAAATGTAGGCATCAACAAACCATTGAAATAGTATGTCAACAAAATGCCTTGGGCTTTAATAGTAATGTGTATGTGTGTGTGTGTATGTGTGTGTGTGTGTGTGTATGTATGTATGTGTGTGTGAGTGTGTGTTCGTGTTTGTATGTATGTATGTGTGTGTGTGTGTGGGTAAGTTATGTGTTTCCAGATGAATGGTTGGCAAATCCGAATGTAAATGTGCAAATTTTGTTCATTCAGGGTATCAAAAAGACATTGGGTTTAATGTACTGTCAGTATTAAAGTAGTAGGAAGTTCATCTGTTTGTCTGCAAATGTTATATTTTTTCATAAATGCCTTGGATAATAAAGCTGTCTTTTCAGGGAATCTTTACTTTTGGTTCTGTAACATAATGTTCAACCAATATGAAGCCCCAAAGTAACAAAAAGTTTTTATTTCTGCGTGTTTGTATAAATTAAACACATCTAATGAAGCTCTTTATAGTGTCTATAAAATGACATCATACAAATGACCAATAATAGGCCAATACACAGACTGAATTATCAATGGCTGGGCAGTATACATTTTAATTGACCATTGGTAGACCAGTATGACGTCGTTTTTTATTTACAATATAAAAAAGCTTCCATAAAAATAATTGGACTGTTCAGTGAATAATCATTTTATACATTAATCTTTTAATTAATATAGAGTTTGTTTGATTGTCAAAATAATAAATATTTCTCCTTATAGTTGACTATTCTTTTAAAGAGGGTATTTTATATCAAAAGTAACAGAATTTTTATCTGTTTCTCTGTACTAGTTGAAACGTCCAAAACTGAAGTGGCGAAGCTTCTCTAAGTTTGGTCGGGGGGATGGAGGGGATGGAGGATAACTTTCCAAAATAGATCTAAAAATTTCAAATACCTATGAGAAGCTATATTGTAAAGGCGAACCATATCGGTTCAACGGTCAGTAAGATCCTTCGGCACAGACACAGAGCCATCATTTTACTTTTACATAAGGATAATCAGTGTTAAAATTTAATTTGCTGTCCTTTATGTGGATGTGTTGATTCTTGCGGATACAAGAGAAGCATTGTCTTTGTAAACTGTCTCTATGCATGTGCACAACCAATACTATATTTACTTTCACACACACACACACACACACATACACACACAAACACACACACAATCAAACACACACACACACACACATACACACACAAACACACACACAATCAAACACACACACACACACAATCAAACACACACATACACACAAAAAAAAAATTATTTAATACAGAAGTATTTAGTGTCCTAACTAGTGACGTGCAGTAAGGGGGGTGTCAACACCCCTTTTAAAATTGAAATTAGAAATACCTGTAATCCCCTCCGAAATGGTTTCACACCCCCCTGTTGAATCTCTGTGCACGCCATTGGTACAACAGAGAATTGTAAAATGAATTATTAAAATGAAAATAAAAATATTTTTTAAGGTATTAGATAGTTTACTAGAAATATTTTTAAAAGCGAAGCTACTATTCATCCGGGATCTTAAGGGACAAGACAATGGGCCACAATTTATGTACACTCCCAATGATTAAAAGCAAAATTATCTATCTTTTTGTTGAACAGTTTGGACATTGGTAGTTTTAACCAACAAATAAGACATATGGTTTTAAAGCCAATGAAGAAGATAATGTGTTTATAAAACTTTTGGTACTAGATAAATGTGATCCAAAAGTTGCAACGTATAAACAATTAAATTAAATTTTGGACAAAATAATAATACGTGGGATGTCTCAGAAAAGTACAATAAAATCGGACTAGCGGTTTCCGAGATCTTCAGCTACATTTCTTAGTAGCGGAGGGGAAATATGACTTTCTCGACTGCTATTGAAGATATACAGCTGAAACTTTAATGATGATTCCTTTAACATATGCACATCTATTCTATATTTACATTGTTTAGTCTAGCTGTCTGTCGGTCATACTCAAAAAAGACATAAACTTTTTTAAAGGTAAATCTTTCTTTGAGTTTTTGCATATTCTATTTCTTTCTTTCCACAGTTATGACAATTGAACATCTAATCAATTAATCACTTTGTCCATTTGTCCATTCCATCTATTTTTGTACTTCGCTACTTATGGATGCATGTTTTCCTTGTTAATTCTTTGATTTCTCTTGTAAAATTTAAATATTGTATGTTGCTTACACTCTACAATTCTTAATTCTAAGAACATTGATAAAGCATTTCTATAAAAACTAGTTCATTAAAGTAGGGATAGTCAGCCGCCTATTTCAAGAGTTGTTGACTATAGGTTTTTTTTAAAAGCAGTAGCTCGGCGGGCTCTGGCTTTGTATAGTTTTACAGCTATTTTCTTGTAAGGTGGGACATCTCCACTGCCGAGTCCCACCCCCTAAAAACCGAAAAAAAATCACCTTAAATTTTTTGTAAACAAAAAAATAGGCGAGTTGGGGGATCACCCCGATCAACTTTTTAATACCTACAGGCTATGAAAGTTGCAAAGCCACTAGAGGCTACAGGCGAAGCTGCTAGTTCAAAATAATAAATTATATAATATTTATATTTAACCAGTAAAGGGAAATATCGTGATTATTCTTAATGTCATACCGTTAAATGGATTTATTATTACTTGGATCTTACACCAGATTATCATGTACGCTAATAAAGTGAAACTTGTAGCTAACTAAAATAACGATTTCCTCATCCACCCTATTTATCCCATCCCCTTTTCTCCTACTGGATGAACAAGTTATGTCCATGTTAGCAACCTAAATTGACAATAATTTTTCCCTTGTCATAATATCCACGTAAATTCTATATCCTTTTACCTTTATCAGATAACTTTAACGTTAACATTTTCATACAAAGTTTATACAATCTAAAATCATTATATTTCAAATGTTATTTCAGTTAAATGTCAAAAAAAGGTATTTTTATAGCAAAGCTACTCTACTGTTCACTTATTCATATCGATATGGTGAAAATGTAATTTTCTCGGCAGCTATTCAAGATTCAAGACAACTGAATTTTTTTCGTTAAGATTCTCTATACCTATGAGCATCTAGCGTCTTATTTACTTAAGCCGTCGTGTCGGTTTGTAAACATATGAAAACATATGTGAAAGATTTCGCGATTTGGAATATGATTTTTTTGTAATTCCATCCCTGATTATTTAGTGCGTCGCTAGTTATGGAAGTTGTCATCCTTGTTTTTTGATATACCTAGACTAAACCTTATTTTATGGGTTACTACTAGCTGCGCCCCTAGCATCTAGGGGCTTTTTTATTCGAAGAGGAAACGATGGAAAGAACGTTAAGCTTCCCTCAAATGGAGAGGTTAATCAGTTCAATAGTTACAAAAAAATTTAAGCTTTAGACTAAAAAATCCTACTACTTTATATAATAGAAATCCTCAGATAATCTGATTGCACGACCCTTTGTCTAAAGCCCTTGCTGTCACTGAAAGTAAGTTGGTGTTTACTTTCATCTAATAAAGATAAAATTTCATTCGCCTATCCGTTGATCCAGAATTATATTGAAATAATTTCCCTTGAATTAAAAATACCAGCAAATTTTATGTCCGGTTTTTCTCCTCCCCAAAACTCATAAAGGAATTTCATTAAAATTGTTTCAAGTCCCTTTACTTTTCACAACTTAGGTAGGGAAAGGACAATGGCAGAATAATTTATCTACGCCTTTTTCTTTCCACCAATAAAACAAATCATTATAAGGCAAATATCATGCCTAATAAGTCAGGGAAAATATTAATTTATCGTCTATTGTCTTATCCCTGTGTTAATGCTACAGCCTCTGTTTTGTTTTATAGTTAAATTCTTTTAAATTCATTAAAATTCATAAAAATTCCCTCCCAATTTTAAAACAAAAAATAAACTAATGTGGTACTTCCCCCCAACCCCCCAACTTGTTTAAATCAAAAATCTTTGAAACTGATACATAGATTGGTTTTAACTTTGTAGGTAAGCATCTAAAAGGTACTTTTGGGTGGTTTTAGGCTATTGTCTGTTGACAAAAGAATAGTTTATAAGAAAGTAGATAAAAATTACCATAACTTTAAAAGGAAAGCCCCTATATACTAGGGACGAATCCACTAGTAAAACCATAGTTGAAATATAAAATTATATTTTATTTTTTCTTTCTTATATTGTATGCCCTTTAAGCTATAAAGTTATACAATTGAATAAAATATATTCTATCATGTAATATAATCATCTATACAAGCTACATTAAACTTTATTCTATTCAAAATTAATGTTTTGATTTGAAGTTTTACTGTTTTAATTCTGTTTATTGCTTACAGCTAAGCTATTGTAAAACATCAAAATAAAGAAGAATATTATTTTCAGTTTAAAATGTAAATGTAAAAGTAAAACAATATTAGATATTAGATCTATAAACGTCCGAAACGGGGGGGGGGGGCAACAATCCCTGAAATAGTGAAATTTGGCAGGACTGCCTTCCTTTTTTCCATCACTCAACAAGGTTCACACCCCCCTGTCAAAACCCTGTGCACGACAAAGTTCATTTGTCGTAGAATTAGATATAAAGCATGCTACTAAAAATGGCCATGCCTTTTTGATTGAGCGACCTTTTTCTGGAAGTCCTGACTGTGCATATTAATGAGTTGTACCTGTTTTGGGACAAGACACTCCCCATACTCTAACTAATAAAGTCGCACTTGGTATATAGCTGCAGTATTTAGTTATGACGCGTTGTTGAGCCTGTATTCGAACTTCCCGACGACGAGCAGATGCGCCACAGTCGCGGGTTAATATGGTCATACTAACCATTTGAACACAGACAGACAGACAAACAAACTTACCCTTATATCAGTATAAATATACTTAATTCTTTAAGAAAAGTTCTTAATGAGTATCTATAAATATATATATACACATAGATAGAATCAAGATTGAAGTTGTTGTTAGTTTATACACATAAGAAACTAATTTTATTACACTTTCAAAACTTTGATACAATCTTCAATTAAAAAGATAAACTTTTCCTCTCCTCACCTCCCCCTCCCACCCCCAATCCTCCTACAGAACCCTCTTTTCATTGTTATAATAAAAGAATCTCCCTATCTCTCTCCCTCATTTTTCATCCTTTCATTCTTTTCAAGATGTTTTCATAGTTGAAAATGATCCAAGTTTTTACCTGAAAAAAACGTGAAAAAGAATTGGGAATTATATTTTAAAACACATTTTTAGTAGCGAAGCTACTCTCTAATTTAAAATGTCCTTCTGTCTGTCCGTATGTCCGTCTGTCTTAGTTTGAGGAAAACGGGATTTTCTCGGCTCCTATTTAAGATAGATAGCTGACATTTTTAGTGTAGATTCCTATGACATATGCCCATCTAATCTATACATTGTTTTGTCCATTTGTCTGTTGTTTGGGGTGCTAGATCGATTCCTAGATTTTCAAGTTTTCGTGATTTTCTCAGTACGTTTTCGAGATGGAGGGATGAAATTTTTAGGGATTAATCAATTTTAAATTCTACATATTTTTACAAAATTTTATTAAGAGTTGCCTATTACTTGGGGTGCTAGATCGATTCCTAGATTTTTAATTTTTCGTGATTTAAAGGTTGCGTGATTTTGAAGTTTTCGTCATTTCCCTAATTCATCAAATATATTGGATGACACTGCTATATAATAAATCTATTCCCGATATCCATTCATAATTTTTGAGCTTCGCTACTTATGGATGTTGTCATCCTTGTTTATAGTATTATTAACCAGAGAGAGAGGGGACAATGGGCTGTTTATTACACTAGTCCCAAAGTTTTATAAAACGTTTTCTTATACGTTGGCCTAGCAACTTTGGGGACTTTTAATGAATTTTGATTGGTTAGGAACGGACGGATCGACACTAATTGTAGAAAGGATATTGTTTAACAAAACATTGTATTGAATAATTATTAGATAATCTTAAAGATTTCTTTGTATTTTGAACTTGTAAAGCTTCCTCCGTAAATTTACACTGCATCTTGAAGCTTATCTTTCTCGAGTATTATTATAATTCTTATTTATGTAAAGTATTTCTATTTAGTTTACTCCACCACGGGCCTCTAGGGGATGGTGGTTAGGTTTGGAAAATAGCCTAAATCCAACCCCAACAATTATAATTCTTCCCTGAAAAGTACAACCACTTAAGAACAGTATTTTCCGAGATCTTTAGCTTCAGACAAAAAATGCTTACTACTTTATTTATTAGGATGCGATTTTTAGTCCGCTCGTTGTCGGGATGACAAACTTTTTGATATGTAATTCTTATATAAAGTAACAGGTTGTCTATGATTCTAAATGTTACAATCTGTCTGTTTGAACCGATATGGTTTTCCTATACAGTGAAGCTTCCCCTAGGAACTGGGAAGGTGTATAACTATGTTGGGGGAGGGTACCTTTCTTTACTTTTTATTTTTAAAGATCCCAACCCCTTCCTTCAAGTGCCCCTAGAGGCAAATGTTTTAAAGGACCAAATACAAGTTAGAGACGGGTGACTGCATTGGCCAAATAACAGGTTAATCTCATTACCATACACAGTAAGGACTTCAAAAAGTTCTCGGATGAATATTTGAAGTCTACAAGAGTAATATACAATAATAATGCCCAATATCAATAAGGAAATAATAAAAAAAACATTCTGTACAATTTGAACTATATTTTACATTTCACAATTTTCTTATTTAGTTTAAGTTTGTGTATGTATGTTTATGTGTTCGTGTGTGTGTGTGTGTGTGTGTGTGTATGTGTTTTGGTTTAGAGTACATGGTAAAGATATGAGAAGAAAATATGCTAGTCTTTTTTTTTATATTTCACTCTAAATAATATCCTTGCTACAGTTGACCCAACAAAATATGTATGTTAGAACAATTAGTCTTTTCTGCTTATTTTAGGTTAGGTTAAGTTCAGTTAGGTTTAGAGGAACCCAATAGGATTATAGCTTCCTGTAAGAGCTAAAAAAACGATTTGGTTTCTTGCTTTCTTTTTCTGTCTAGGAGGTATAGGGTTCACCAAGTCACATTTGAGCCGCTATATTAGGTGCATGACATTAAAAGTAAAAGTAGATGGTATGCCTTTGCCTATAAACCTGCGCAACTCATGAACATCACTGCATACTTAGGACTTAGAAGTAATGTGCAATCAAAGGGTTAGTTCTCTGTTTTTTAGCAAAGAGAGAGTTAACAATGGACTGTTTAATACACAGGTCCCCAAAGTTTTATGATAACGTTTTCTTATCCATTGGCTCAACAAATTTGGGGACTTTTCAATTTTGATTGGTTGGCTTTTTAGGTTAAGTGTTTAAATGTTTCAACAACTAATTTTAATCTACAGAAGGTGTAATTTTGTATATCATCATTGGGGATGTACATGAATTTATAGGCCATTATCTTATCCCTTTAGATCCGTTTTTTTAGAGTGTAGCAAGAATGCCAGATGGAATGTCATTCAAAAATATTGGAATATTGAAATATTGTAAAGTAATTTATAAATATATTTTCTTAAAAAGTGAGAGAAAGAGAGAGAGAAATATGAGATACAGCGCTAGATAAAACAATGGCTGATAAATTGATAAACATTCCCAAAATTACCCCTTCTGTAGATTACAATTGGTGTTTGAAACGTTTGAACATTCAACTTAATTACCTAACCAATCAAATTCAAAGTAGTCCCCAAAGTTGTTGAGCCAACGAATAAGAAAACGTTATTATAAAACATTGGGGACCACTGTAACAAACAGACCAATGTTCCCTCCCTCCCTGATGATATGAGAAAACAAAGAGAAAAAATTGTGATGGGGGTTGGGGGGGGGGGGGTAGATATACCACACTTTTCTGGGATCTTGCTGGGTCAAGTATCAACTGTTGGGAATATCAAAGGATGACTCCATGCAAAATTTGAGCCGGATCCGGCCAAAACCGGACGTGAATTTTATGAAAAACCGGTTTTTTCCGGTTTTTAGGGGGTATCTGTAAATCGATTCAGCTGGAGCAAAACCGGTTAGAGGTACAAAAAATTTTACTTCACATGAAATTTAGCCAATGCAATTGCCTACAAAATTGTACTTCCTCATAAACTTGATTGGACAACTCTTTCCCCTCCTAAATGTCCATTAAAACCTCGGAAACGGCAAAAATCTCCAAAAATCACGCCTTCGGCGGCAAATAACGGCTAAACGGTCAGCCGGAGGCGAATGAAACATAAATAAAGAAATGTCTGCCTCAAAAAGTTGTTCAACATCACAGAGATGCTTGAAGTCTCTAAAACGACTCCTTCCCCTCCTTTAAGGGGAAAAACTGAAAAAACGTGATTTTCAAAAGTATGCCCACTTCGTGGGTGTGGGGGGCACTGAACCCGTCACCCCAGGGTCACCAAATATAAAGTCTAGGCGGCCCACAATGCTGAATTTTCACCAAGTGAAAGTCTTGTGTCATTATCTCTTATGAGAAAAAAGTTATTAATTAATTAAAATTTCAAATTGTGATTTTTTGATGGATTTCTTAGATGAAATGACAGGCTGGTCAATTTTTAGGCCATTTTTTGCTGTTTTCGGCCCGCCACGCCCAAACGGTTTGAGATAATCTCACGGGACCTTTTGCCCGACCTAAGCCTGGTTATTTGTAAGGTCTAAGAAAAAAAAAATCCCGGATTGGATGCAGCACGACGTCGCTGCGTGCCGTCAAAAATCGCTGGTCGGCTCATTTTGCCCCCTCAAACCCTCACCTCGTGCCATTTTTCTGTGTAAAGATTATAATTATAATCTTTTGCGTAAGTCTGTTTTTTTTCCTAGACCTCACAAATAACCAGACTTAGGTTGGGTAAAAGGTCCCGTGAGATTATCTCAAACCGTTTGGGCGTGACGGCCCAAAAACCGCAAAAAATGGCCTAAAAATTGACCGGCCTGTCATTTCATCAAAGAAATCCATCAAAAAATTACAATTTGAAATTTTAATTAATTAATAACTTTTTTCTCATAAGAGATAATGACACAAGACTTTCACTTGGTGAAAATTCAGCATTGTGGGCCGCCTAGACTTTATATTTGGTGACCCTGGGGTGACGGGTTCAGTGCCCCCCACACCCACGAAGTGGGCATACTTTTGAAAATCACGTTTTTTCAGTTTTTCCCCTTAAAGGAGGGGAAGGAGTCGTTTTAGAGACTTCAAGCATCTCTGTGATGTTGAACAACTTTTTGAGGCAGACATTTCTTTATTTATGTTTCATTCGCCTCCGGCTGACCGTTTAGCCGTTATTTGCCGCCGAAGGCGTGATTTTTGGAGATTTTTGCCGTTTCCGAGGTTTTAATGGACATTTAGGAGGGGAAAGAGTTGTCCAATCAAGTTGATGATGAAGTACATTTTTGTAGGCAATTGCATTGGCTAAATTTCATGTGAAGTAAAATTTTTTGTACCTCTAACCGGTTTTGCTCCAGCTGAATCGATTTACAGATACCCCCTAAAAACCGGAAAAAACCGGTTTTTCATAAAATTCACGGCCGGTTTTGGCCGGATCCGGCTCAAATTTTGCATGGAGTCATCCTTTGATATTCCCAACAGTTGATACTTGACCCAGCAAGATCCCAGAAAAGTGTGGTATATCTAGGGGGGGGGGGGGGGGGGGAGAAGAAATGAAATAGCCACATAACCATGGGGAAAATCTTAAATTGTTTGTTAACATACTAAACAAGGACGACAACTTTTTCACAGTTCACATTATCCGTATGTAAACAGTTTCAAAACATTTTAAGCAGTTGTATCCACTCATTTTTTCAATTGATTCGATTGAAAATAGGTGTGCCTGTACCCAGGGATCTAAAGGGATAAGACAATGGCCGATAAATGAATTTACATCTTCAATGATAATACACAAAATTACCCCTTCTGTTAATTAAAATGATTGTTTAAAACAATTGGACACTCAAATTAATAAAACAACCAATCAAAATTCAATAAAAGTCCCTAAAATTGTTGAGTTAACGAATAAGATAACTTTATCATAAAACTTTGTGACTAGTGCAATAATCAGCCCAATGTCCCCTCCCTCCGTGGTCTGTACCCCCTTTCTTTACACATTTGCTGCATATACTCTTAACCTGGTGTAGTCTCATAAGGGAATTAGAAAATGTAATAAAGACAAGGTCTACAACAGCTCAGGGATATAAAGGGATAAGACACTGGCCAATAAATTGCTGTACATCTCCGATGATGATAAACAGAATTACCCATTCTCTAGATTACAATAAGTGATTGAAACTTTTGGAAACTCATCTTCTTGAACCAACCAATCAAAATTCATTAAAAGTCTCCAAAGTTGTTAAGTCACTGAATAAGAAAACGTTATTAAGAAATTTGGGGACTAGTGTAATAAAGAGCCCAATTTCCCCTCCCTCTTTGACAATAGCTAAAGTTATACACGAAGCAAAGATAGAGAAAGTGCAATAAAAAAAAACAATTTTAGAAATAGGATTGTCTCAAATCATGGCTTTTGGATAAATGGGTAATTTTTAGTTTGATTGTTTATAACTTTAGGTCAGGTTAGATTAGGCTATGTTAGGTACTGGTCAGTCCTAAATGAAATCGCCTAAATAATTTTGTTCTTGAAAATCGATTAACTTGCCTTTTTAATAAATTCTTATGGTATTATTAGTGAATTAACAAAAGGAGAGGTAAGTTGAAAAATTTTAATGCATGATACTTTTTATTGCCATTGTAATTTTAATATTCATTGCACTATCCCTGAACCCGTGGTCGTATGGAGACACATGACAAGGATATTAAAAATACAATTATGAAATACCTAGGGAAATAAACGGAGTAATAGCGCCTACAAATCTCCCAAAGGTGGGTTCTTAAAAATATAGTTAGAAGAATCGGCTATAAGGTAACCAGTAAAGAGATTGTTTTTATTAAAAAAAAAATTTCTAAATTCGCTTGTAACCCTTCTAGAATATTAGAACTATTTGTGTAGCTGTGTTTAATGCCCTAGGAAAATGGGGATAGATGTCACCGCTTTTGGCCTACCTATTCTATTGACGTCTTAGTAGAGTGAAAGAGAAAGGGAAGAGGGAAAGAAACTCCCTAGAATAGAATAGATAGGCCAAAAGCAGTGACATCTGTCCCCATTTTGTCAGGGCACTATAGATAGCTACCTATTTTTTTAATTTAAAGATATATTTGTAAACATTTTTGATTTCTTTTTTAAAGATCCCATCTCAGCTGTAATATCTCAATTAATTTTATTATTTGTGTTTATTGTATGTGTATATGGAATATTACTGTATAAAATATGTAAATATAACATCCTTCGCCAAAACAGTGCATAGGATTAATAGTTTATAAGGATTCCTTCCAGTTTCTGTTACAAGTCGCATACGACTACTTAACCGCCCCCTCCCCCCCCCCCCTCACCTTATGTTAAAAAATAATTATTTTCAGTGATACTTCAAAAAGAATTTGAACGGAGCAACTTATAGTGCGAATGAAAATGACGTCAAACAATACAAATGACCATTGATAGGCCAGTATACATTTTACCATTGGTCAATTATAAATTATAGGCACTATAAGCTGCTTTATTTAAACAATATTTGAATTTTTGCAGCTTCATTTGCCATAATATATGTTTATATAGTTTTTTTTTAATGGGAACTTGTGTTTTGTTGTTGTTGTACATATTCTTTCATATTAACTGAGAAAGAAAGAAAAAATATGAATCTAAGAAGTACATATATACTAGCGGCTGCGACATTAGCCTTTAGTGCCTTCGCCCCAAGAGTTAATGAAGATCCAGTACCACAACGCTTCTAATTTGAAGAAAACTACGGGTGAATGGTATTTTTTATTTGGTTTCGCCGCAAAAGGTAGTTTGGGCACTCCTCATTCAAAAAAATGAACAAATAACTATTTTTTATAGGGCAGGTAAATTATTTTCAGGGAAGGGTCTCATCCCTCAAGAAATTAGCTTAAAACCATAGTATAAACATGACATTAGGTATATTTAGTATGTTCTAACTTTTTTTTTATTATGGGGGGGGGGGGGTGATGGTATAATATATTTTTAAAAATTTCCATTGACTGCCATTGCTAATGTTTGTTATTGGTTCAACATCTTTCATCAAAATAAAGTTAAATTATTGGCAAGTTACATGCGTATATAATTGTCTATATAATTTTTTCTGAAAGATGAACTGTATAAAAATTTCGAAGTATATTGAATTATTTATATTTTACTAGCGGCTACGCCCCTAGAGGCCTCTAGTGGCACTTTAAATGTTTTTGTTTGTTAAATTTAATTTTTTATGTACGATACCACCTTATTTGACGTTGAAGTCTCCCCTAAGGGGGGGATTTTTTTGTTTTTGGGGGGGTTAGGGGTGTCCCACCCCTCAAGAAAATATCTTAAAACCACCACAGGACCAGTAGGTATATTCCCTGAAGAGTAGAGCCCATTCGGTTCAGTGGTTACCGAGATCTTAAGCTTCAGACGGACAGACAGACGGACAGACGGACAGACGGACAGACAGACATCGTTCTACTTTGTATTATAGATATCTACATAATCCTAAAACATAAATGTAAAAATGGATTTCAAATAATATTTTTTTGTGCATGTAGTTATATTTTTGTTTTAAATAATAATCCTATAATATAAGTAGTAAGCTTTTTTTTGTTTGTAGCGAAGGATCTCGCTAACCTCTGAACCTATAAGGTTCTCCTTTATAGTAAATCTTCTTATATGTCTATGGAAGGTTGTAAACTATTTTGGAGAAGGGTATCCCCAACTTCCTGAAGCATTCACTATGATTATAAATGTTCGCTTGAACCTGTGTTAGTCTGTCCGTCCATTAGACTATAGAATATTGAGATTTTTGACTGCCATTAAAGATAAAACTCTACTCTACATTTGATGGTATCTGTTCATCTGTCTGATACGATGGAGATATCCATTCTAATCCAAAATATTACTCCTCAAATGCTTTTTCAGGCTTAACATTTGTTTTACTGGATGAATGAGTTATTGGAGGAACGAATCAAAATGATATAATACTTTAAATGATTAGAGAATCTTATCAGAGAATATTATAACTTTACCCTTTATTTCTTTGTTAATACATCCCTTCATATTTCCTGTGCAAATTATTGTTTCAAAAACAAAAAATATCCTTTTAAAATTTGGCTTCAAATACATTTTTTCTTATTTTCTAAATGTAAACCATACATGTACAATAAGATATATAAGTTTTCCGGAATTTTAAAGTTAGGGGGAGATATGAAATCTGCATCAAATTTTGAGGATTTTTTTTATAAAATTTGTTTTTCTATAATTCTTTATCTAAAAGCGGAAATGCAATTTAAGTTAATTAATTTTGGCATCTGTGATTGGTGGATTTAAAAAATCTGCGCTGTGATTGGATGGCGTACATCATTCAACCAATTAGAGCGCAGGTAGTTTAAAATCCACATATCCTATTGGTCAAAATTAATTTACTTAAAATGCATTTCCGCTTTTAGATAAAGAATTATACAAAAAACGAATTTTATCAAAAATCCTTAAAATTTGATGCAGATTTTAAATCTCCCCCTAACATTAAAATTCCGGAAAACTTATATATCTTAATGTACAATGTACATGTAAAAATTGTTCTCAAATTTTCTTTTTATATCCCCTCCATTGTAGCCGCAACACCCACCCTCCCTCTAAGCCACCAAATATACATTTGTATATTTTGTATTAAGAAAATGAAAGTTGTCAGCTACAGAAAAAGTATATTTTATGTGAAACTAGAAATATTTTATATATTTTTTAATTAGTAAATGTAACTTACACCACATATGTATATTATAAAATTTCTCTTTATTCCTTGAAAGCTGTGGATCATGGAAAGAAAACGAAGTTGTGTATTTCGTCGTGTTTTTATAGTAGCTTTTGATTTTATTTATAGTTAAGTTAGGTCAGATAAATGTTAATGATTGTCTCAGTGGATTAGAGCCCCGCAGAGGTAAGAAATAGGAGAAAAGCTACTGTGAAAATACAACGAAACCCGCTACTTCGGTTTCTTTCCATGATCCAAAGCTTTTTTTAAGGGTGTGTGAGGAACACAGTAATAGTGTCTGACTGATTATGACGTAACAAAAAAAATTAGCCAATGAGAGGCCACTATAAATTTACCATTGGTCAATAACGGCCTCTCATTGGCTAATTTTTTTTGTTACGTCATAATTAGTCAGACACTATTACTGTGTTCGTGTGTGAGACTCAAATAATGTTCTTCTGTACGTAGCATAGCAGGAAGCTAGCTTTAATCAAAACCGTGTCATCACGTAAATGATAGCGTGTCTGCTTGCAATCCTGGAGGTGTCAAGTTCGAGTCTGGAACAAACCGCGTCGTACTATAGACGTTAAAAATTGTATGTTCTGCTCCTATGTTCAGCACGCAACAATGAAAGTAAGAGTAGGGTTAGTATAAGTTTAACAAGGATGACAACATCCATAATTTGCGAAGCAGAAAAAAGGATGGGCGATCGGACAAAGTAAATTATAGAGCAGGTGTTCTTTAATCTTAAATCAAAATAATTTTTGTGCAGACCAACGGATCAAGTAAAGTAAAAGCTGGATGCTTATTGATATTAAAAATCTTTACAAGACAAAACAGCTGTCTATCTTAGCAGCTGAGAGCATTGCCTTTCCCTTTAAACTTTACGGAATGACGGGTGGACGGAAAGCTTCGTTTTTTAAAAATAATTAATGACAGTTTGAACTTAGCAAAGCCTTTGATAATTTGGTAGCTTCCTTAATAATTTCTGTTAATAAAACTATTAATATAAAGATGACAACCTTCATTTCAATTTGTATAAACTTAACTCATCTTTTAATCTTTTTTTTACATTGTAAAAGTCGGACTTTCGATGAAAAAATGTGAAGAAATCATTGTTGTTTTTTAAGCAAAATCCACTTGATAGGTGCTTGATTAAATTTCTAATTACTACGCACTTCACTTCTCACTCTTAAACAATAAACAAACTTTATTTGTCTTTGAGGACTATGGAAAAGCCAGACTCATAATTTGCCAACCTTTATGACAACTAGCAAATTATGTAATGGAAAAAAGTATAAAATTAGCATTTTACTTTGAGGAAAACTGAGTTTTTTGATACAATAACAAATAAAATTTTATGTGTATTTAAAATTCTATATTAATACATATAAAGCTTTTTGATTAAGTTCATGTACACACAAACACTCAACTACTTTAATACATTGAATATCTGTAAAAAATGACGCCATTCTAGGCTACTATGTCAATAAAAATGTATACTGGGCTGCCATTGGTAATTTAGTCTGTGTATTGGCCATTTATTGTATCATTTATATTGTCATGTTTTGTCATGTTTATAGTCACTTTAAAGATCTTCGCTGTGAATTTTACATCTGCTTCACACCTAAACTAATCAGTTTGTCAAACCATTGTTCATAAAATGTAAAATTTGAGATTACCCAGCAAAAAAGGTGCCTCCTCTTAATTAGTATGTAGAGAAAAATTAGCCAACTTTGATGGTCTATTGTTTCAGTTTTGTTTTTGTTCCGAGCGGTGGCATGACGGTAAGGTCACACACACACACACACACACACAATTTAACACATAATTAAATCGCACACACACACACACACACACACACACACATACACACACACACACACACACACACACACACAAAGAAAGTACAATTATCCAAGTAGTATGAAAAAATACCCAGTGGGTTGCGGAAAAGAGGGTTGTGCAAACATAATCAAGCTTTTCCCGGAAAACTATAATTTGAAAATCTATCCTTAAGAAAACATTAAGGAAAAAAATATTTGTTAATTATTTCAGGGCAATAATTGAAACTTTTTAAACCTTCTGATTTTTAACTTTCTTAACATAAATTTTAGTATGACACATTTTATTATTTATCCAATTGATCATTTTTATGTCTGATTTAGAGCTTCGCTTTCATGGATGTTGTCATCCTTGCTTTTTTTGAAAATTAAAAATGTTTAATCTAAGAAGGACAGACAAACATATGTTATTTCATTATTGTGCCACAAAAAATGTAAATATGTTAATTCTAATTATCGGATAATGTGAGTGGGGTAAAGTAACTTTACAATGAATTAGAAATTGGTTTTGTAAATCACACACACACATACACACACACACATATACACACAACACACACACTCATACACATACAGACTTAGATGAAGTGAGTATAGATTGTCAATATTTAAGTGGTAAACTTTAATGGTGTTCAATTTAGGCTTAAATCGAAATCTCTAAATGAAACTCTTTAATTGATTATTTTGATTTATTATTTATTAAACTAAATAAATAAAAGGAATGCTTTAGAATCGAAACTGCTCTACAATTTATTTACGATTGTGTGCTTGCAACGTTAACTATAAAACACTTCAATCAAAGGATATACGGGAAGGGTCATGTGTGACGTCATGAAAATACGTCTAAATCCATCTCTTTTTCAGGGGATTCCTTGTCCAATTTTCTTATCTTTTCCCTGTTAGACGTTTTTTTTATGACGGTACACATGACACCTTCCGTATCTCCCAATAAAACCTAATTCTTCACCAAAGAACCCCTGTCCGCTCCACTCTTTATCTTAAATTTGTGAAGAAAAAAACTTATTTCTAACCCCTTACGTAACAAAACTATTCCAAAATAAGCATCAAAATACATTGTTAATCCAGATACAATATGAGTGAAACTGCCAAAAAATGTGAAAAAATATTTTTTTGAAGGTTTTCATTTAAAATTAAACTATTTTTATATGATTCTCATTGTTTTTGTAACTGTTTAATGTGAAGTTTTATTTAATTAAATCTATAAAGAGAAACATAAACCCAATGTAAAGAAAAACAACGAATAATATAATAGAATTACAACGAAGTAAATTTTAGAAAAATAATATTTTTTTACCAAAGAATAGTTATGTGTACCCTGACTGGGAGCTAGCTTCAATGAAAGTTATTTAGTCAAAACAATACCTTTGAATTTAGTGTTGGTCCAGCAATTTTTTTCAAAATCACATTCTATGGAAAAAAAGGTTTTTAGGCATATTTTGTTGAAAATTACTTAACATTTAAAAAAAAACCTTTGGTTCCATTACAAAACACACTGTAGTTTTGTTCTTGTTATTTTTCTATGTTTCTGAGGGGGAGATGAGAGGAATAAACATAACTAAAAACATTACAATTCACAATTACGTCTACCATTATTAAATCATTTTCATTTTAGTTTTTTTTAGGAATGGGGACGGATGTTTTTGAAGCCTCTTTACTAGTTAAAGGTTTGTTGGTTTGTAGGTCTTTATTAACGTTGAATTTTACTCCCTGTAAAACTTATGAGGTGTCAAAACCACGTCCGCCCGTCGTCGAGGAGGTGATTGGTTCTAATGTTAGCTAAAAAGCAGTTAAAAAGTTGGTTGTGTGTTACTTAACCCTTACCCCAGGTGTTTAACAGATATTGAAAGATTAGTTTTCCTTGGTTAACCTCACGTTAAAGTGTCTTGGACAGGTATTTTTAATGTATACCCAAAAAATCATACTTTTATTTTCATCGAGATTATTATAATGCTTTTAATTTAACACCTTTTTTATTCCCCCCCCCCCCACTCTCCAACATTGGAAGTCTATGATTACAGACAACAGAAATAAAAATTTGGTTATAAATCGTACTTATTATATATAGATGCCTCTAGGCGCACTTGAGGAGGGGGGAATTGAATTGGATAACCAAATTTCTTAATTTAGATTTTAAGTGGAATTTTTTTCTAGGGGCGATTTCTCTTGGGAGGGTGGTGGTACCCGTCCCCAAAATAGTTATAAACCTTCCTGGGACCTATGAGAAGCTACCCAGTTAAGGAGAACCCAATCGGTTCAGCGGTTACAAACTAACAGACAGACATCGTTCTACTTTGTATTATAGATATAATTCCTACTTAATATTCTAATTTAATTACTCTGACATAGCATTATTATTGTTGTATGAAATTATCAGAGTAGTTAAGAGAATAAATCAGGGGGGGAGGAGACATTGGGCTCTTTATTACACTAGTCCTAAAGTGTAATTTATCGTTTTCTTGTTCGTTGGCTTAACACCAATGGGGACTTTTATTAAATTTTGATTGGTTGGTTTATTATGTTGAGTGTCCAAACGTTTTAACCACTAATTTTAATCTACAGATGGAAAAATTTTTATTTACAACTATTAGGAATATACATCAATTTATCGGCCATTGTCTTATCCCTTTAAATCCCTGGTATAAATACATTGTTTGTATGTAATTCACAACCTATTGGTTCATAATATTGTCTATGTATCAGAATGTCCGCAAAATATGTTGGTTTCTTGTGTCTGTCCATTTAATTTTGTGCTAATACAGATGTCTAAATCTTCATTATTTCGGAAATTTTGTTTTCTTTATCTTTAAATTTTTTTAATAGAGAAGCTACTTTAAATTATATTTATGTGTGTTAGGCGTATTCCCTTTAAAGTGAAATAGTTAAGTAAAGAAAACTATTCACATCCATCCCTCCTTTTTTGAAAAATCAAAATTGAAAATAAGAAAAAAAGGCAATCAACTTGGCATCTATTTGAGATTGAAAGCTAAATTTGGTCTGTCTGTAGATATGTAATGGTCTGATGGGTCATATAAGTTATAAGGAGGAACTTTTCGTAAGGAAATTTAAGGATAATGTTCTTATTTCTGGTTTTGCTTTTATTGTTGTTGTCATGTACCAAGAAGACACAATTGCTCATTTGTTGGCAACTATCAGGGAGTAAGGGAGGGGACAATGGGCAATTAATTCAATATAAGAGTTATCAAAGAAATGGCATGAAATCCAGTTAAATCCAATAAATTTGTAGGAAATTATGAAGGGTTTGTTAATTGAATAATAGATTTCCATAGCGTCACGTAAAGTGCAATCACAAATTGTTTTTGATGAAATATATTGAGGTTTTATGGTCTGATTTTTATATTACAAGATTATTGGACCCGGCCAGCTGCTAGCAAGAATATGACTGCCCCTTTTTATTCTGTTTATTTCCCTTGTCCCTTGCCCCCACCTCCCTTCTCCCTTCTCTCCGTCTGCTACATTCCAAACTAACACAACGAGTAGTTATTTCCCTTGCCCCCACTTCCCTTATCCCTTCTCCCCGTCTGCAATATTCAAAACATACACAACGAGTAGCGGCATTTCATGCGCAAGTACCCAAACTCAGTCAGAAACTGCTAAATTCTTGCACATTCCCTTTAAGCCAGTACCCAAAGTCTGAGACTCCTAAAAATTGAATATTCGATCCATTGTCCCCTCCCTTACTCCCTGGGCAACTATACAGTTGCTACGCTTCGCTTTTAACAACCACAAACCATTGTATAATATTTTGTATCAGTACCTCCACTATACTCATATACATTGTATGTACTCCAGGGATAAGACAATAGCCGATAAATTTACATACATCCCCAATGATGATACAAAGAATAAACCCTTCTATAGATTACAATTAGTGGTTTAAATATTTGGACACTCAACTGAATAAACCAACCAATCAAAATTCATTAAAAGTCCCCAACGAATAAGAAAACGGTATTATAAATCTTTGGGGACTAGTGTAATAAACAGCCCAATGTCCCCTCCCTCCCCCCACATGTACACATAGTCTCCGTCTATTACCATTTCTTCCTCACTTGTAATGTTTAAGTAACTTTGATCTTGTATGCCTTCTGAATATAAACTAGTAACTTGTTGTGTATGTATAACTAGGCATAGATCTAAAGGTATACGTCAATGACCGATAAATTGATGTAAATCCCTAATGATGATACACAAAACTACCCCTTCTGTAGATTACAAGTAGTATTTGATTCGTTTAAACACTTTAAAAGTCAAAATCAAATAAAAGTCTCCAAAGTTGTTATTATAACAAATAAGAAAACATTATTAAAAAAAATAAGTTTAAAATCTGAAGTTTGATTAATTTTTATTTCTATTTCTAAAAGCGTGTCCCTATAGGTGTGAGACGTTGAGGGGGGGGGGGAGAAGGGCAGGGGAGGTTATTTGTACTTTTTATGTATTTTGTATCCATTACGAATTCTAGTACAACAACTAAATATACATATGTATATTGGATGAAGAAATACAAATGAAAAAAAATGAATTGTACCAAGATTTGTATTTGAATTATCAAAACTTTTTTTAAGTGTCAGTTTTTCTTTTTTGGCCAACAATAAATAAATCAATTCTAAAATTTTCTATTTTTGTGTACAATAGCTACCTAATTTTACTACCCGTGGATGTAGCGTCACACGTATAAGGTGGATCAGCTCGTTGTCAAGAAGGTAATAGGTTCGAAACTTGGCCCAACATCGCATCTTAACTATAGACGTTGAAAAAGGTTCTTACTGCCAGGGAAGTCCCTGCCTATATATGATACCCCTAAAGATTACCCCCAACCACCAAAATTTAATTTTTAATTTTTACCCCCCCCCCCCCTCCAAAAAAAATCAAAAGGCTTTGACGTTCTTACCCACTGCTGCTATGTCTGTACATAAATTGCTAAAGTACGGGGAATGCCTTGGTCCAAATTAAATCATTACCATGCACAGTAATGACTTTCAAATCAAAGGGTAAATTGTCTGAAGGACTTTTGACCACATAATCAAACAATCATTAATTATTAAGATATGGTTTCATAGATACACCAAAATTCCAGTCCTCTATAGGTTATCCGAGGCTAACTGTACATAAAACCATTCAATCTAAAATTATTTATTATAGACTAATAGTATGCAGTTTAATAAAGGACAGTGGGCCGTTTATTACACTAGTTCCCAAAGTTTTACAATAACATTTTCCTATATGCTGGCTTAACAACTTTGGGGACTTTTATTGAATTTTGATTGGTTGGATATTTAAGTTGAGTGTCCATACATTTCAACCCCTAATGTGATCAACAGAGGGGTCTAATTTTGGGTATCATCATTGGGGATGTTTATCTATTTATCGTCGATTGTCTTATCCCTTTAGATCCCTAACATAAAACTATTGTATAATTATTTATTATCAAATAAGAGTATGATATCTCTACTATATCTGATCAGGTCAAGTTCAGATATTTTGCAAATATTTTGGCACAACTCTTTTTCCTACATGTGGAGTAACATCAATTCCCCATCCCCTGATTAAATTTAGAGAAATTCCGAAGCGGTTGAAAGTGTCATGTGTGAAGTCATAAAATACGCCTGAAAAGGAGGGATGAAAGGAGATGTGGGAAAGGAAATCCTAAAAAAGAGATGGATAATAGACGAATTTTTATGACGTCACACAGAAACTTTTCTGCGCATCGAAATTCCGAATATTTGTGTCTATATAAAAGCAGATACGCCTGATTTTACGTCGACATTTTTACAATCCTAAAGAGATTCGTGAATCTTATTTGAGGCCAGTCTAGTTTAATATTAATGACAACAGTTTTATCTATAATGCAAAGTAGAGCGCTGTATGTCCGTCTGTCTGTCTGAATCTTAAAGTATCGACAACCACTAAACCGACAAGATGTTGCTTTACAGTGAAAATACTTAGTAGTCATATGGTGGTATTAAGCTATTTTCTTGGAGGGTGGGTTATTTGCAAAATAAAAGATTTTCCAATATTATTTCTTTTCTCTGTAGTGCATTTACTACTATTGAGCTACAATTGTATGTAATACTTTAGTCAAACCTTTTCTACAATTAGGGATTTGTTTGTATTCTTTAAATAATTACAGTAAAAGACATATTTCTTAAAAGAAGACAACATATTTTTTTATTGTCTGTATTTTTTAAAGGTAGAAATTTTTTTCATGTTTTGCAGAGAATGAGATGGAACAATGAGCTGTTGATTACACTAGTCCCCAAAGTTTTAAAATAACGTTTTCTTATTCGTTAGCTTAACAACTTTTGGGAATTTAGTGAATTTTGATTGGTTTATTAATTAAGTTAAATGTTCAAACGTTTTAACCACTAATTTTAATCTTCAGAAGGGTTGATTTTGTGTATCATCATTGGGAATGTACATCAATTTATCGGCTATTGTCTTACCCCTGATATTTTAGCTTTAGAATATTAGATGTTTGGTTTGATATTGTTATCTTTTATTGGCTGGGAGAAAAAAGTGTAACCAATAGAAAATAATTACAATTTATCTTTGATTATTATTACTAACGGTTGCACCTCTATCATCTAGGGGCTCTTCAGAGAGGTAAAATGTCCTAAAAATAGCTTAAACCCATTCCATGCTTGATCTTACAAATAAAATAGCCTAAAACAATCCCGGGACCTATGTGTAGCTACCCTAAAAAGGATAACTCAATCAGTTCTGTATTACTCAAAATTTTAAGCTTCATACATTAAAACTTACTACTTTAGGATGAAAAGAAACACAATTAATAAAAAAAATAACTGTTGTATAACCAAATATTGACAATAATGAAAGGGCAAATATTTAACAGAAAAGTTTTGTGCAATTTAATTGCAAAAATGCAAAATAAGTTTGCATTGTCCCAATACATCTGCGTCAATTTAGTATTTTAGTCGTTTATTAATTACTAGCGGCTACGCCCCTAGAGGCCTCTAGTGGCACTTTAAATGTTTTTGTTTGTAAAAGTTAATTTTTTATGTACGATACCACCTTATTTGACGTTGAAGTCTCCCAGATTTTCAGAAAATTTTCAATTTTTTTGTCATTTCTTTTGGGAGGGTGGTAGTACCCTCCCCCAAAATAGTTAAAAACCTTCCCAGGACATATGAGAATCTACCCTGTTAAGGAGAACCCGATCGGTTCAGCGGTTAGCGAGATCCTTCGGTACACACAGACACACAGACAGACACACAGGCAGACACACAGACAAACATCCTGTTACTTTAGTATAAAGATTATAGGCTATATATGCCCCTAGAGGCTTCGATGGGGCGCTAAAATGAAAAAATGAGGGTTGTATTTTTTTTCTAGGGTCGATATCACTTAAAAGGGTGTGTGTACCCTCCCTAAAATAGTTATAAACCTTTCCTGAACCTATGGGAAGATTCACTGTGAAGGAGAACAATATCGGTATATTGGTGGCTAGAGCCTTCTGTACACACATACATCCTGTTACTTTTATATAAAAATAACTCTTGAGTTAGGCCTGTAACTAGTTTTTAATCTACACAAAAGGAAATGTTATAAAACAAAACAAAGCAAACTTAATCAAAATAATGTATAAATAAAACATTTGAAATAAAAGTTTTAAAGCTTTTACCCTTTTTCAATAGCACATAAAAATGTAAACTTTTATGAAAGCAAACACAAATGTGTATATCTGAGTTAGATAAATCAAACATAAGAAAAATGTAAAGTTTGGATACCAGAAGAAAACAAAAATAAAGGATCCATCTTCAGTATATATCTTTCTAAACCATATCACACCAGGGATCTGAAGGGATAAGACAATGGCCGATAAATTGATGTACATCCCCAATGATGATACATAAAATTCCCTCTTCTGTATATTACAAGTATTGGGTGGTTTGTTTGGGCAATCAAATTAATGAATCAACCAATCAAAATTCAATAAAAGTCCCTAAAGTTGTTAGGCCAACGAATAAGAACACTTTATTATAATACTTTGGGGACTGGTGTAATAAACAGCCCATAGTCCCCCTCCTTCCTTATATAACACACACACACACACACACACACACACACACACAGTCACACACCCAAACACATGCGTGCATAACTTTTCTTCTCCTTATTTACACATTGGTAAAATCAAATTATGAATTACAAAAATTTGTATGAAAATAGTTCGGAATGTAAGCTAGGTATTTTTAGGTATGCTTTGCTGGTTTCTATACATATATCTAGAAATTATAAAGGTTATAATGATATGTAAGGTAAATTTGATTAAAAAATCACGTTAAAACATAATAGATTTTTTTGGAGTTTTGTTTTCTGTTTTAGTCTTATCTTATTTTCTAGTTCGATTGTTATTCCTTATTTGTTTAATTGATTGTAGTCTGAATAACAATTAAATTTTGAGGATTTTACGAATGAAAAATAAAATATACCTTATGTCATAATTAACAGAGCTTGATCTTTAAATCATTTTAGTGGTGAGCCAGATCGGGGTGCGCCGAATTTTAGCCAATCACCGCGCGGCATTTCATAAAATACTGTGCTCTCATTGGTGGAAAGTTGGCTCATCCCGATCTGGATCACCACTACAATGATTTAAAGATCCAGCTCAGGATGTCTATATTTAGATATGTATGTATATACCTATGTCCCATAAGATTTCTAAACGGCGTGACCGTTCACTATTTCCAAAATAGTATTTTGTCCCAGGTAAGTTTAAGTCTAATTTGTCAATAAAGATTTCGATATTGTATCGAAAAGAAAATTGTTTGCCTAAAAAGTTATCCTTTTTCTTTGGATGGATTACCTATAGGTAAAGGGGTGCAGAAAGGGTGTGTATGCACCCCCTGACAATAAAATAACACACACTTGTTGTCTGTATAACACCCCTCTAAATCTAACATTCCTTCGATTTCGGTTGAAGTAGGTGTCCAAATTTTCAGGTGCGCTTCACGCACACTCTGGCTAAACCCTGTGCTTGCCACTGCCTGAAGGCTATATTAATTTACCAATTTTTGTACATTTTGAATAAGTGTGAAGATTGAACAAAGTTTTAGTTGAATTTTCAGTGTGAAAACTTAGTAGCCAATTCTTCAGCAATATGCTAAAATTTCAAACTCACTTTTTGCAACCATTCACTATGGCGCAAACACGGACAGACATTTCACAGTGGGTAAAAAAACCGTTAAATTTTTTAAAGCTTTATTTAAAGAAGCGAGATGTTAATGTCTTTTAGTTCTGTGTATTTGCCTTTCTATGTGCACCAAAAGAAATCGCTAATACTGAACCAGCATGACTTTTTAAAAGTGTCCCTGTAAGACACTTCATGAGATGTTTGTGATCTACTGCAGTTCACGGTAAAATATTGCTGGTCAGCAATATTTCCAAAAATCTATGAATTTTAAAGGCTGCTAGCTGCCAAACGGCTGAACGTACAGATTATGCCCGCTTATTGTTTTAAGCGGCATAAGAAGGCCTACAGATAATCTGGAATAGCCATAAATCAATAATGCATAATTATCTCACAGTGCAGAGAAATGCGCGAAAAATACCTATTTTACGCGTTTTTCCTTCAGTGAAGCTTTCCCTGTGCATAATTAGATCTTGGCTATTCCAAATTATTTGTAGGCCTTCTTATGCCGCTTAAAATGGTGTGCGGGTATGATCTGTACGTTCAGCTGTTTGGCAGCTAGCAGCCTTTAAAATTCCTAGATTTTTGGAAATATTGCTTACCAGCAATATTTTACCGTGAACTGCAGTAGATCCGATGTTTGTATTCCTAATTAAATTTAAAGATATTAAAAAAATGTTTTTTCTTCGTTTTTCAGGTAATTTTAGTGCAAGTTTTGGGCCTTTTCGGTTTATATATATATATATATACTTTATCCAAACATGGCATTGAAACACCTAGAGACTATAAAGACTAGTGGCGAAGGTGCAACTAGTAATTTAAAAAAAATAAGCAAGACGTAAATGATTTGATTTGTAATTTAATATTTAATTTCTGGATATATAGAAAACTTTGTAACTTGTAAAAGAAGAATAAAAGTGAAATGATGAATGAAATAAGCAAGAAATAAATATACTAATAAGAGCAAGTCTATTTAACAATACCCCCCCCCCTTCCTTTTTTTTACAATTAATTTTCTATGTAATATAGGGCTATTCCTAAGGGATTCTATCACATTAAGACTCTTCTTAACTTTACTTAACCTAACTTATTTCAAGTTGCAAGAAAGGTTTCGTGATTTTTAAACAATCAACCACTTGCTGATTTTATAAATAAATACACACAAAAAAGTTGAATAAATAAACAATAAATCAATTTTGATTCATGGTATCGATTCATTATAAATAATTATATAATTATTAATAAGATATTAGATTTAGTTGTAAAAAAGTTTAATTAAAAGCTTTTAACCATTATTTCTAATTTTAAAATTGTAAAAATAAATAATAAAAAAATATGCAAACTTAATGAGTAATATAAACAACTTTTTTGGTCTCAAGTTTAAAGTTTTGCAAAAATTCAGCTCACCTCCTTTTTCAATTCTAGAATAACATCTAGAATTTAAATTTGTTCTTTTAGAATGAGAGGACTGAATATTTGGTAAGAAAAATTGTAACCAAAATGTACCTACAATATAGACAATTTTTAAAAAACTTTTCTATATTGTGATAGCGCGCTTTTCTATAATCATTAAGTTTGAACATTGTTTCATTTTATTTGTGTATGTGTCTGTATTCTTTGTTTTCTAATACTTTAAAATTAATAAGATAATGTAAGAAAAATTACTTTTTCCTCCACCCTTTTTTTTCATCCCCTCAAAGCTTACACCAGACATCCCCCTGCAAAATTATCTGCACGCCACTAAAAATAGTATAGGCAGCTATAAGCCAAGAAATTGACTGCTAAATGGCGGTTTTGCTGATAAACTATGTAAATGTTCCTTACTCTTTTTAAATCTCATTTCTCAAACTGAAAAAAAAAGAAAATTAAATAACTTATATAAAAAGTTCAAACTTGAAAACATCAGAAATATTTTTTCTGCAACTTTATTTTTTACGAGATGAAAATTTTTATGATGTATTTCTTCAAATGTTTTGCAGTTATGTGTATGTGTATAATTGTTTATGTGTGTGTGTATGTGTGTGTATGTGTGTGTGTGATGTGCATGGTAGGGCTAGGCATGCATGTCCTAACCAAACATGTTTTCATCCAACTTCTACATTATAGGATTTTGTCTCGAATAAATGCATAACCTTTCAAAGGTTTTACATTGCAAGTAAACCTTTTAAAGGGCGAATATAGTTTGAATAAGATATGGGCTCAAAATTTAGGTGCAATTCTATACTTTTAGAATTTCTATGCCAAATTTAAAAATTCAAAAAAAATCCTTAAGCAGATATTGCAATTTTAGTGTTTATCTCAACATATGATGGGTGAGACAGCTACAAAATCGTCTTTTTTACCCTTTTTAGGACTTTTTTTGGACCTTTTTTCTTATCTTCAATTGATCATTATATTGGCAAGTATCTTTTAAGCACATTTAAATGATTATTTTTTTTAATTATCAACTATTTTACTCAATTTTAAAATAGCGTAAATAATTAAGAGGTCATAGTTTGCCTTGCGTAATTCCAGGGATAAATATATAAGTGTTTAATTTTATTTGCTTTACAAATATCTTTGATTTAGAAGTTATTTTTCTCTTGATATATCTACCCTAGTGTAGTAGGATTATGAGTAATGCATGATGCAACTTTTAGCAAAAGAATTAATATTTTAATTTTAAAATATTTTTTTTAACCCTTAACGGTCGGGGGGGGGGGGGGGCGTTGAACGCCCCCCCATCCGGTTTTTTCTATCTCATTTTCTGTGTGTGAAAGATAAAGAGCTCAAACTGCTTGACTTTTTAAGTGTGGGTATGAGACATAACAGAGAGTTGAAATTTTTTGAATATCTCCATCCTGACGGGCACAGGATGCCAGCAAACCTGGCAGGGTCATCCAGGTAAAGAGCAAAAATATTTTTTTGACTAAAACAAAGCATTTTATCTTACCAGAATACTAAAATATCCTCTAGTAGTACATCCTCATATTAAATACAGGTGTTCAAGTCAATTTTAGGTTCCAGGTATGATCCTGCAGGTCCTGATCCTCCAGGTCTCCAGAAATCTATAAAAGGCTCCTGTGGCCGCAATTTTTGACTTAAAGACTTCAAATTTCAAACTTAAGCTTTTCTTATATGTCTACATGACGTATTAAAATTTCATAAAGATCCGCCGCCGTATATTTTGATATTTCAAATATTAAATTTACATAAAGTTAAACATTTTCTGCAAAAAAATTTTTATTCTAGCTTCAAAAATTAAAAAATTACAGCCGTTTGAAATTTTTAAGTAAAAAAGGACCTAAAAACAAAGGTTGTTAAATAAAAGGGTGAAGGAAGCGAAAATTGACCTTGACTTACTTAAGATCGGAAATTCATCATAACACAGGGGACTTGGACAAAATTTTTTAGCCCTCTAGCTCTAATAGGAACTGAGATAATAGGGGGGCGTTGAACGCCCCCCCCCCCCCCCCCAACTGATTAAGGTGCGGCAAGGGGCCCGACTGTAAGGGGTTAAATTAGTGGTTCAGTCCTCACTTTTAATGTACTTCTTCAAAATTATGTTATGAAAAATTTAAGGGGCGTTTCTTCGTATTTTCAAAATGGCTTTTAATAGGTTATTTTAGGAAATGTTATTTTATATTGGGTTAGGTGATTGCCCTGCAGGGTTAGAGCCCCCCGTAGGGGCAAGAAATAAGAGAAAAGCTACCGTGAAAATACGAAGAAAAGCCCCTTAAGAGGCTTTGCCACGAAAGGGACTATACCTATAAATACTTTATTTCAGCATGAAAGGGTAGGTCTATTTAATTAAAGCCAAAATCGAATTTAAATGAGAAAGTTTGTCTTTATATTCATTTTTATAACAAATTTTCCCATAGTCAATTTATTTTCTTATCTTGATATTATAAACATAAAAAGCTTATATACAATGTAATTTATAGGTGCTCTAACATTTCTCTGATTTTTAAACTGAAGCTAGGAGAATAAAAGCTCTATAGAATATGCATTTCATAAAAAAAATTGACCTTAAGAAAAGAAGAGTAAAAAATAGCAAATTGTAAAAGCTTGGCAATATTTTAATTTCTAAACGGACGGATGTATGGATATGCCCTAGTTATAGCGCAATTCTTTGAGAAACCGGGTATAGTGTCGAAAAAATGACGTAATACAATACAAATAACTAATAATAGGCCAGTATACATTTTAATTGACTAATGGTAAATTGTATAATGGCCTATCATTGGTCATTTGTACTGTATGACGTCATTTTTTATCGGTTACTATGCGTTCTTTAATCCTTTGGTAAACTTTAATATAAAAACCTTGATGTTTAGTATATAAGAGAGTGCAAATATAGAAACCAGAAAAATAAAAACATATTATTCAATAATCTTTTTCTATCCCTCTCAAATATGCTCATTCCTCTCTTATTCTATCACTTTTATTATTTTTAGCAACTAGAGTCGTTACAATTTGGCTCATTCAGCAGTTGTTAGCAGCTTATTTGTAAAACTGCTCTAGTTAGGATTTCAGGGAAGCTTTTTTAACCCACTAATAAAATAAAAATCATTAGGTTTCATAAATTTTTAGCTTTTTTATTATCAAAATATATTTTTGGAAATTCATATTTAATTCAAAACTAGAAAATCTTGTTCATTGGTAATCATTACTTTTATATATAGATATAGTAATCATATCTTATGTTAAATATAATCTTTTTCAGACTATTTCACCACCGTTCTAAAATTCCTTTTCTATGTCCGACATAGAAAAATGTAAATATATTTATAAGAATTGCATAATATAGGGAATATGATAAAGAAATGAAATTCTTTGTGCATATCAATTTCTCTCAACCGCTTTCCCTTAAAAGGACAATCCATTGTCTAGAAAAAGTTTAACAAAAATTTCTAATTACCTTTTAAATTTATTAAAAAATGGGTTTATAGTCTAATCATACATCTTATATATTTATATTTTGAATGTTTCTCTCCCATTTTTCAAGTAAAATTGAAAGGCTTTTAAAAATCGCCACAGCGAATGTTGTCCACCATAAAGACGTTTGGAGTAAATCCTCAAAAAGAAATGATAGACTGTCCTTTTAAACCATAAATCATATCGGAGGAGAAACGGAGAAATTCAAAAAATTTCGGTGAGAAAGAGAAAGAAAGAGAAGATGAAAATTTAATAAAAAGGGAAAGGGGGGGGGGCAGTGCTAAAAAGAGGAGTACGGATTTTAAACAAGTATCTTACAAAAAGTGAAAAATTCAGATATATTTGAATTTAAAGATTTTGAGAAAAGAATATATTTTGTTGAATTTGTTTATAAGTAAAATTTCTTTCATCCCTCAGTAAATCTCAGATTCACTCAGGAAGGGAGGGAACATTGGACTGTAAATTTTACTGATCCACAAAGTTTTTGAACACTTTCTCTCGATCATTCGTTAATTGACCTAAGCAATTTTATTAGTACTTTATTGGGTTACACAATCTAACAATGTCCAATCTTTTCTATCCTTTTTTATTGCTTTAGTATTTTTTTCGTGGGTGATTTCTTTACGGAGGTTGGATGGAGATACCCTCTCCAATACCCCGCCGGGAAATGTAAAAACCTTGACTGTAAAAGAGAACCATATCAGTCTATCGGTTAGCGATCTATTAAGACAGACAGACTGACATCCTGTTCAAAGGATAATGTTATTTTTTTTCTAAAAGTAAATCGCATCACCATCTCTTAAATTTAAACAATTGATTTAGAAAGCTAAAAAGACATAGGAAAGCTTCTTATGCTTCTACAAATAAACATTAGCCTATGTATAATCAGCTGTTTTGCATTGAATGTAAACAATAGAAAGGTAGCAGACTTGCATAGCGGTCAAAATAGATTGAATAGTTAGAATTATTCTTGTTACTCTATAATATAACTTTGTTTGTCTGATAAGATCTCGCTAACCACCGAGGAGAAGCTTCATTTAGGTTACGGTATGGTTTTATACTTTCTCCTACTCTCCTTCCCAATTCGAGTACAGGGCTCTGAGAGGCAAGTACAGCATCAAAAGTTAGAGATGAATTGGTAATTAAAAAAACTTAATCTAAGACAAATATAAATAGAATCGACACTTTTAACAAGTAGGTATAGCTGCTTTGCTTGCATATAAGCAGGGCAACTTTAAAAAGAAAACTTTCAAATTAATGCGTAAAAGCATGGCAATTGAAAAAAAACTTTCAAAAATTTTTTATTGAACTAAATTTTAGAAACCCTTTTGAAATGAGTGGATCTTGTTTTCTTTGTGGAGATGCTTGCAGTGAAACCTGCAACGAGTGCAACCAAATATATTTTTGTTCACAGTATCACCTATCCAAACACAGGTTTAACCAAACCTGTCTACCTTTTAAAATCCAGGTATAACCATTTATACTCTTACATTTTATTTTTAAATCAGGGCTAAACGGAGGGATAGTACAATAGTAGAAGTATGTTAATTGCCCTTCCTACAAAGTTCATGTATAAAATCTACCTTTGAAGCTAATAAATTTTAGGGACAAGACAAGTTCAACCCCCCTTCCCTTCCCCAATTTTAGTTTTGTAAAGAAAAAGTAAAAGTTTGGCGGGGGGGGGGGGGAGGTAGAATTTACTTTTCTAGGTGCAATGTCTCAAAAAATTACAAACCTTCATGATCTTTTATAGAAGCTACACCATTAGGGAGAACCATCAACGGTTTCAACGGTTAGCGAGATCCCTCGGTACAGACAGACACACAGATAGACATCCTGTATCTTCACATGCATATTGAATTTATCATTTTTTCTTATTTTTATAAATTTTGTTTTATTTTAGAAATGTGCTAACAAGGGAAGATATGTGGTAGCTACCAGGTTATTACTTTCACTTTTACCTTTAAAACGTAAGGGCAGGATTCTTCTTCGATTTTTAAATGATAATCTAGAAAATCCAGAGCATCATCCGCGTGTAATGGGATGCTATACTCTAACACCCAAGGATATTAGGTTAGGTAACATCCAACAGACAACCAAACCTTTGATTGGATGACCGTTGTCTGAGAAGTCCTAATAAGCAAGTAATTTCATAAAGTTTTCATATTCTCACAATTTTTGTAATCAAGTTCGTATTGTCAGTAATAACATTTTGAGGGGCTGTTTCTCTTGCCTTCTGTTAAAGATAGATGTCTGAAGATTTCCATGACTTCAAGTGTTACCCCTCCAGGGATCTAAAGGGATAAGACAATGGCCGATAAATTGATGTACATTCCCAATGATAATACACAAAATTACCCCTTTTGTAGATTAAAATTGGTTGTTGAACCGTTTGAACGCTCAACTTCATGAAGCAACCAATTAAAATTCACTAAAGTCTCCAAAGTTGTCAAGTCAACGAATAAGAAATCCTTATTATAAAACTTTGGGGACTAGTGTAATAAACTACCAATTGTCCCCTCTCTCTTCGTAATCCTTCACTCTGATGCTGTACTGTATCATTACTGCACTTTTTACATCATTATTTTTATATTTGTAGGGATGTAGAGCCATTAGAATTATTGATAAGTGATGAATCCGCTGGAATAGGTAGAAATTAATTCTTAACATGCATAGTATGTTCAGTGAATTTTTGCGCTGTAATTTTTAATAATATGATATATTAATTATCTACAATCTGCCGTATTTCTGGAATATACAATTGTTTGATTACTGTACTACATACATATTTCGATGCATCTAAAAAATGACGTCATACAATACAAATGACCAATGATAGGCCAGTATACATTATAATTGACCAATGGTAAAATATATACTGTCCTGCCATTGGTTATTTGTATTGTATGACGTTATTTTTTGGAAAGGCATTATAAGGTGTTTCAAATGTTGCCAGGTCCGAAGCAAAAGACGAAGCCTGTGTGTTTGGGTTGCCTGGTGTCTGTGACTGGTACCTACTGCTGTCCATCCTGTAACTATCCCATGTGCTCAGAAACTTGTACAAATATGGATTACCACACAGAAAATGAGTGTTCGGTTTTTCCAAGGTTCGATATTTTAATTCTTGTAGGTGAAACAATGGAGGTAGGAAACATTGGGCTGTTTATTACACTAGTAATATTCCTAAGCTTAACAACCTTTTGTACTTTAATTGAATGTTGATTGGTTGGTTCAATTAGTTGAGTGTCCATACGTTTCAACAACTAATCGAACTTACAAAAAGGGTAATTTTGTTTGTTATCATTGGGAATGTAAATCAATTTATCGTCCATCATTGTCTTATCCCTTTAGATCCCTGCAGTTTTTGGTTTTGTTATACATTGCGGTTTAAAACCCGTTATATAATACTTTGACGGATAATGACCCTTAGAAATCGTTGCTTCAGTATTTTGTTGTAAATACATAAAGTTATTAAATCATTTTATTACAGGGAATGAGGAGGAAGAGAAAAAAAAATTGTTTAAATCGGGAATAATAAAAGAAAGTATTCCAAACAAATATAGAACATAAAAGGGGTTGGGTTGGATTCTAAGTATTCCAAATTTCTTAATAATCGATGAAATTACAAGAATGAAGGCGTTTTTGAGTATATCCCTTTTTTACAGCGACCTTTAAAAATATGAATTTATACCCATATAATGTGTTACAGGTTTCCATCTATTGGGGATTACAGCATTGAGCAGCCACAGTATGAATGTATAGTCCCACTCAGACTAATCCTTAATAAAAACAGGTTAGCAGCAGCCACAGTATGAAAGTATAGTCCCACTCAGACTAATCCTTAATAAAAACAGGTTAGCAGTAGCCACAGTATGAATGTATAGTCCCACTCAGACTAATCCTTAATAAAAACAGGTTAGCAGCAGCCACAGTATGAAAGTATAGTCCCACTCAGACTAATCCTTAATAAAAACAGGTTAGCAAAAGCCACAGTATGAATGTATAGTCCCACTCAGACTAATCCTTAATAAAAACAGGTTAGCAGTAGCCACAGTATGAATGTATAGTCCCACTAAGACTAATCCTTAATAAAAACAGGTTAGCAGCAGCCACAGTATGAATGTATAGTCCCACTCAGACTAATCCCTAATAAAAACAGGTTAGCTGCAGCTGCAGTATGAATGTATAGTCCCACTCAGACTAATCCTTAATAAAAACAGGTTAGCAGCAGCCACAGTATGAAAGTATAGTCCCACTCAGACTAATCCTTAATAAAAACAGGTTAGCAGTAGCCACAGTATGAATGTATAGTCCCACTCAGACTAATCCTTAATAAAAACAGGTTAGCAGCAGCCACAGTATGAATGTATAGTCCCACTCAGACTAATCCTTAATAAAAACAGGTTAGCAGTAGCCACAGTATGAATGTATAGTCCCACTAAGACTAATCCTTAATAAAAACAGGTTAGCAGCAGCCACAGTATGAATGTATAGTCCCACTCAGACTAATCCCTAATAAAAACAGGTTAGCTGCAGCTGCAGTATGAATGTATAGTCCCACTCAGACTAATTCTTAATAAAAACAGGTTAGCAGCAGCCATAGTATGAATGTATAGTACCACTCAGACTAATCCTTAATAAAAAACAGGTTAGCAGCAGCCACAATATGAGTGTAAAGTCCCACTCAGACTAATCCTTAATAAAAACAGGTTAGGAGCAGCCACAGTATGAATGTTTAGTACCACTCAGACTAATCCTTAATAAAAACAGGTTAGCAGCAGCCACTGTATGAATGTATAGTCCCACTCAGACTAATCCTGAATAAAATCAGGTTAGCAGTAGCCACAGTATGAATGTATAGTCCCACTCAGACTAATTCTTAATAAAAACAGGTTAGGAGCAGCCACAGTATGAATGTATAGTCCCACTCAGACTAATCCTTAATAAAAACAGGTTAGCAGTAGCCACAGTATGAATGTATAGTCCCACTCAGACTAATCCTGAATAAAATCAGGTTAGCAGTAGCCACAGTATGAATGTATAGTCCCACTCAGACTAATCCTTAATAAAAACAGGTTAGCAAAAGCCACAGTATGAATGTATAGTCCCACTCAGACTAATCCTTAATAAAAACAGGTTAGCAGTAGCCACAGTATGAATGTATAGTCCCACTCAGACTAATCCTTAATAAAAACAGGTTAGCAGCAGCCACTGTATGAATGTATAGTCCCACTCAGACTAATCCTGAATAAAATCAGGTTAGCAGTAGCCACAGTATGAATGTATAGTCCCACTCAGACTAATTCTTAATAAAAACAGGTTAGGAGCAGCCACAGTATGAATGTATAGTCCCACTCAGACTAATCCTTAATAAAAACAGGTTAGCAGTAGCCACAGTATGAATGTATAGTCCCACTCAGACTAATCCTGAATAAAATCAGGTTAGCAGTAGCCACAGTATGAATGTATAGTCCCACTCAGACTAATCCTTAATAAAAACAGGTTAGCAAAAGCCACAGTATGAATGTATAGTCCCACTCAGACTAATCCTTAATAAAAACAGGTTAGCAGTAGCCACAGTATGAATGTATAGTCCCACTCAGACTAATCCTGAATAAAATCAGGTTAGCAGTAGCCACAGTATGAATGTATAGTCCCACTCAGACTAATCCTCAATAAAAACAGGTTAGCAGTAGCCACAGTATGAATGTATAGTCCCACTCAGACTAATCCTTAATAAAAACAGGTTAGCAGTAGCCACAGTATGAATGTTTAGTACCACTCAGACTAATCCTTATTAAAAATAGGTTAGCAGCAGCTGCAGTATGAATGTATAGTCCCACTCAGACTAATCCTTAATAAAATCATGTTAGCCTCAGCCACAGCCGCAACTTTAATTAAATTCAGCAGCATCTATTCCCAGCTGTGCAGCTCAAAAGGATTTTTAAAAATATTTACAAAATAAAGTATTTCTACTATGGATCAAAGCCCAGACAAACGAAGTCAGATGACGAAGCACATTTAATTAACTGTATTTTTTACTTAGATGTTTTATAAAAACAGCTGTACAAAAGACAATTTTTCACATTTTGCCTCCCCTGGTAATATAGAATATACTAGGGGCTCTTATTCGGAGGGATATGGAGGGCAGAAGAATAGCCTAAGACTTATTTATAACAATAAGATAGCTTAAAAACCATCTAAGGACCTCTAAGAAGCTTCACTTTACAGGAGAATCATATCGGTTCAGTAGTTATTCAAATCTTAAGATACAGACAAAAAACCTTACTACTTTATAATAAACAAGCGCCTTCGCCCCTAGCATCTAAAGGCTTTGCCCCAAGAGTAGATCAAAAAAAAAAATTTTGCGAAATTCGTAAAAGGACCAAGGAAATCTTCTGCATAAAAAAAGGACCAAGGAAATCTTCTGCAAAAAAAAAATAGGGGGGAAATTTTCATTTTTGGGGGGGTTGGGGGTGTCCCACCCCCCAAGAAAATAGCTTAAAACCACTACAGGACAGATAGTTATATACCCTGAAGAGTAGAATCCACTCGGTCCAGTGGTTACCGAGATCTTAAGCTTCAGACGGACGGACGGACAGACAGACAGACAGACATCAAGCTACTTTGTATTATAGATAATATTATTGATTGTAGGGACCCAGATCTTTGGAGGATAATTAGACTGCACAAGAATCACCAGGAAGACAGGGAACAGGTCAATCCTCAGCTTCTTTACGGTAATAGTTATTTATCATATCGTATCATAGACAGCTTTCCGTGGATATTAAATAGAAAAAGCATAAGATTAAAGCCATTTTGTTAGGCCCTAGAGGCCGAAGGCCCGGGCTAACAAAATTTAATTTAATGATTTTTATTTTGATATTCATGGAAAATTGTCTGTAATAACGGATATCAATATGTACAATAATAAGATTAAAACCGAACACACGGGTTTAAAAAAACTTGTTTTTAGTCATTATGATTGTTTATTTTCATATTTGTAGAAAACTGGATATAATACGATGCTACACATAATTGTTCAGTATTGCTGAGAGAGAACCAGTTCTAATTCACTGGATATTAATAAGTTTTGAAGCGATACTGGAAATAAATTCTAATGTTATTGGCCTAATTGTTTTTAAATCAGACAAAAATACGGCTAGGATATGCAAATAAGATAATTGAATATACTAAAATCCAAAAGAATAAAAATCGGACAAAAAAATACAAATATAGCTACATATTTGAGAGAAAAAAAGGCTACTTTACACTTCATCTATAGACACAAAAATCTTTTATGAAGGGAACTTATTCAAAAGATCAATTACGCCATCTATAACAAGTATCTTGCATATTAGCAATTTTAGAATAAAATTACACCACAAGCCACCTAATAATTTTTCTAGCAAGCTGCAATAATCCAACGTGCTTCTAGACTTTTAATGTGCGTTTCCTTAATTTTTCACTGTAAACCACTTAAACAAAATATATAGCAAAATTGAGGTTCTCATATGTAGTATGTACCATTATGTATCATTAATTACCTAAATTTGTCAGGAGAAAAAAGCCTCCCTGAATTTAGAACAAACAAGCTCTGAAAAATGAACTTCTTAAAATATTTATTAGCATTTTTTAGTACTTATTCTTAGGGGGTTCTTGCGGGGGGAAAGGAATTTGGAGTTCATACGTTCTTCAACATATTTTGTTGAAGCGCAGCTGCTTTATGTAAACGTCTTATATGACGAACCCCAAACTGTACCACTTTGAGAAAGACGATTCCAGTGACGTCATATACGTTTAGGGAAGGGAGGAAGAAAATCTCTTCCCTTTTCTCTCCTCTCTTTTGAAGAGATTTTCTTCCCCCCTTTCCTTTTTTCTTTCCCGAAACGTATATGACGTCACTGGAATCGTCTTTCTCAAAGTAGGACAGTTTGGGGTTCGTCAATTATATGTATCAAGTAATTCTGTTTACATACAAAGATAAAAAGAGAAAGAAAGGAGGAGAGAGAGAGAGAGAGAGAGAGAGAGAGAGAGAGAGAGAGAGAGAGAGAGAGAGAGAGAGAGAGAGAGAGAGAGAGAGAGAGAGAAAGAGAGAGAGAGAGAGAGAATGAGGGATAGAGAAAGATAAAGAGAGAAGGAGAGAGAGAGAGAGAGAGAGAGAGAGAGAGAGAGAGAGAGAGAGAGAGAGAGAGAGAATGAGGGATAGAGAAAGATAAAGAGGGAGAGAATGAGGGATAGAGAAAGATAAAGAGAGAGAGAGAAAGAGAGAGAGAGAGAGAGAGAGAGAGAGAGAGTGAGAGATAATGAGGGATAGAGAAAGATAAAGAGAGAGAGAGCAAGAGAATGAGGGATAGAGAAAGATAAAGAGAGAGAGAGAGAGAGAGAGAGAGAGAGAGAGAGAGTGAGAGTGAGAGAGAGAGTAAGAGAGAATGAGGGATAGAGAAAGATAAAGAGAGACAGCTAAAATCAGAACTAAATAATGTTTTTTTCATCAATTTTACAAAATATACCATTTTAAATTATTTTAAGTTGACTTCTGTTGCCTTTTTTCGTATAAAAAAAGTATTACTTACATATTAATAAGTTTTAAGAATATATTATTTAGATTTTTATTCCTTTTTTTGTATTTGCGACTATGTGAAAACACTGCAATTGTGGTATATAAACAAAGTGTTTATACACTTTAACTATAATGTCGTTTAATTCATTTTTCACCGCATAATTCAATTAAAATTAATTATTTTTTTTAAACATATTACTTTCCTATGTCAGGGGCTTCAACACTGCGTGGCCCTAACCTAAAATAGGCATAAGAAAAATATTATTTCAAATTATTTTATGGTCCTTTTGTAATATGAGGGAAACGTCGCTACATATATTATACATTTTCAAACATTAATCTTTTTTTGTACACACTTCTCTTTATATTAAAGTGTTTTATTTGTAGCTATTTTTAATTTAAACAAAATTTGCTTTGTTGAGGTTACAGAGAAAAAAAATTTGTTAATCAATTTACTAAATCTAATTGTATAGAATAGTTTTTTGATATGTAAGTTTAGTTTTTTTTGGTTGAAATTGGTGGATTTTGTGTAAAACAATTCTGTTTCATAAATCATCTTCACCATACCACCATAAACTTTAACAAGTCTGTATATGTGTGAGTGTGTGTGTGTGTATGTGTTTGTTTGTGTGTAAGTGTGTGTGTGGTGTGAACGTGTGTGAGTGTTTGTGTGTGTGTGGTGTGTACGTGTGTGTGTTGGTGTGTGTCTGTGTAGGTTTTTATTGTAGTCTGTGTATGAGTGGGTTTCTGTGTTTTTTTTTGGCGTCTGCAATTCTAGTCCAGTACATAAAAACAGGGATCTAAAGGGATGAGACAATGGCCGATAAATTGATGTATGTCTTAAATGATTGTAGATTACAATTAGTGGTTGAAACGTTTAGGCACTCAACTTAATGAATTAACCAATCAAAGTTCATCAAAAGTCCCCAAAATTGTAATGTAAACGAATAAGAACACGTTATTATAAACTTTGGGGACTAGTGTAAATAACAGCCCAATGTTCCCACCCTCCCTGACATAAAATATACAACAATTATTTCCTTTTCCACAAATGTTTAATTTTCTGTACAAAACAATTAATATGAAGTGTTAGTTTTTGAACATATTAGTAAAGCTATTCAAAAATTTTGAATGTCGGCCAGTTTTGAAAGTTGTGAAGCGGTCAACTTCGACCGCTTGAAACTAGACGAACTAACAAACATTTTAGAATTCAGATTATAAACATTTGGGGGAAAAATCAACGTATTTTAGGTTAGGTTAGGCTTTTACCCCGTATATAGCTTAGAGCCCGAAAGTGGCCATAATATCTTTTAAATAAAAAAATAATTGTTTATCTAAATCAATTTAAAACCTTATTACAGAGGAGAGTTTACGAATTACTGGGCTGTGTTTAAAATTCTGTGGCATGGCTGACCTTGGCTTTACAGAGGACGACCTTACATTTGCAGCTGCCGTACTATCCACTCATAGGTAAAAGATGAACTTACATCCACACGTAGTTCCTCTTCCTAAATATGAGCCTGGTACAAGGTCCAGCCAAGTGCTTTTATACTGATGAATAAAAACTCGATTTCTTTTTCAGCATTTGACGATCGACAAATAAAGACACCTTGAACTCAACAAAATGTTTGATTGAAGTTCGACTAAAACAATGGACATTTTTTACTTTTCTTCAACTTAAAGTGATAAAACATCATTTTTTCGTTAATAAGCATTAATAGTGAAACGTATAATCTGAAAGAAAAAACTTTAGTTCATTGCTGGAAGGTACTCCTAATCACTTGCTTTCGTTCGTCCTCTTTAAATTTATCTTATTTTAAGAAAAAAAACAATTATATACTGTTGTTATTTAGTGTGACTATTGGAAACCATGGACGCGGATTTTTCCCAGTGTTTGCCTTCATGTCCCATTCGTGTACTTACAATGCAAGACACGTCGTCAAAGGTAAAAATGAGTGTTTCTCTCTAATAAATAAATCTAACCTGCAACAGTGTAAAGTTCGTTGGTCTACAGTTATTTTTCTATATTTGATTACAATGATAGTCATTTTATTCTGTATCCCTACGTACCTTGTATGTGTAGGTTTAGATTATTAGATATTTATATTTCTCATAAATATATTTTCAAACGGCTTTGCTTGTAAGTTACATAGTTGCCCTTGTTTTAGTAGCTCAGTTACGTTTTATAACTACAACAGGGTATCTGTATTTGAAGGGGCAGAAAATGGCATAAAACAATTAAAAACCCTAAATCTAAAAATCAAATAGCCTAAAAACACCCCCTTTGACCTAGGGGAGGCCCTCCTAAAATGGTAAAATCTATTGATTTAGTAGTTGTTGTTTTATAATTAGCGAGAAATACCTGGCTTTCGACGATTTCCAATCTATTTTTATGAATACTCTATGTAATTTTGAAATTTTAATTAAGGAAAGAAAAAACTTTATATGTTAAATAATAGGTATTTTTACGCATTTTATCAAAAAATTAATTTTCCGACTTTTTGTACTCTAAAACCGGTTTCCGGTTTTCCCTTGTTTACGTTTTATTCAACGCGCGGTTCAAATACCACATTTCGTTTCGTTCTCTACACGAGTAAACAGTGTGGTCACAACACAGTGAATTTAGTTTATAGTAATATTATATTTAAATTGTTTTTGTTTGTCTTTAGATTAATTTTACTTAATTTCTCCTAGTTTTTGCTTATTAAATACTAATTTAAGTTTTCTTTGATAAAGAGGGGGGGTTAAATTAATCAATTTGTATTTTATAAAGGTTAAACCAATTCAGAAAAAGGATGTTTGAGCCACTAAATGTTGATCAGCTAAGCTATGGAGGCCTTCCTGAACATGATTACAGCCCAGAGGGACCAATTTTTGGGTAAGGAAGATAGTAAATTGTTAGCTTAGTTAGGTATTAGTGTAGGCCTTTTTGTCATCTAATACACATTTACAGTCATTTAGTCTTATAAACTCCTTATTTAAAGTGAATTTTGATAAGAGAAAAAGGATTAATTAAAAAAAATATTGATCAAAGCAGTTTGTGCATCTAGCAATAATATATTTTGCTGTTTTGAAGTAACACCTTGATTATTTTAGTGTAGTGAAGTAATTCCCTGATTCTTAATTTTATGGTTGAGTGGTAGATCCTTAATATCTGATTTAGTTGCTTGATCTAATTTTTATTTAAATTATTTGTATTTATTAGCATTACTTCTGCCTTTAGCGGATTTATTGTTAATAGTTCTTTTAATTTGTCTAAAAACTGACCAAGTACACTGCTTGATTCACCTACTTTACCTTATTTTTATACATACATATTTCAGGAAAACAGCTGTTATACCAACTGGTTCTTCTATAAAGCTGAATATTTTTTTGTTATTTCTTTATTAATTTGCTTACTATATTTTGTAATCTACTAATTTTTGGAATATATTTTTTAAAAGTTATGAATTGTTTATTAATTAAATATTAGTAAATTGATTTGACCTCTTTGTTTAAAGCTACTCTATTTTACTTTGTTCTAATTCTCCTTTTGGCTTTTTTACAAAACAGTTGTCGAGTTCTTAAGCTACAGACAAAAAATACTAACTCATAAAATAATTAATTTATCAATAAAAAATATTTAATTTAAGGAAATACAATTGAAGTTTATGCTCAAAAGAAAATTTTAAAGGTAATAATTTATTTTGACTTGAAATTACAACTATACTTTTGTAATCCTAAGATTAGATAAGGTAAAATCTTCTGAAAAGTCGTAAAAAAGGTTGATTAAGTCATAATAAGCAAAATATTTGGTCAAACTTTAAAACATTGAGATAGAATGAAGACAAATAAAATCCTTAAAGATCCGAAACATTAAAAGTTGCATCCCTGTAACATTACAGAATGACAGACAGACAGAAGACATGCACAAACACTGAAATAAAAGTAACAGGAAGGCTGTCTGTCTCTTTGTGTTCTGAAGGATCTTGCTAACTGCTGAACCGATATAGGTCTCCTTTACAATGCGGGGTACTGGTTGGATTTATATCTGTTTTAGGCGAGGAACCTCTAGGGGCACAGCAGCTTATAATATATAAATGATCCATTCATATTGTGTAGTGCATCAAAAATATGAATATAGTCTCCTTTCATGTATATGACAAAATATATACAGGTATGAATGAAAGAGTGGTTATGATATGGTGAATAAATTTAGTCAAGTTTTCATATAGAATATTTGCCAATACGGAAACTTATGATGCATAGTTACCTACTATACATGTATATTCATGCGGCTGCGCCACTAGCATCTAGGGACGTTGCAGTAGTAGGAATAGCCTAAAACCATCCCAGGACCTGTTTGAAGCTTTCCTAACAAGAGAATTCTGTAAGTTCTGTAGATATTGAAATGATAAGCTACAGACAAAAAAAAACCTTACTAGTCATAGGATACTAGTGGCGGGGCCCCTAGCAATCATGGCTCTGTTCTTCTATAATAGCTTATAGAAGAACAGAGCCATGAATTCGAATTTTTCAATGGGGATTTACTTGTCTACTTATTCATTTTGGCAGCTGATTTTTTTGTGAACATTCTGTTATTAAAATATCTAGTTTACAGCCATGGATCATATAGTGGATCATGGAAAGAAAACGAAGTAGTGGGTTTCGTCGTAGTTTTACAATAGCTTTTGACAGGTTATTTTAGGTTAGGTTAGGTAAATGTTAGTGATTACCCCGCAGGGTTAGGTCCCCCACATGAACTAGAGATAGGAGAAAAGCTACTGTGAAAAAACGACGAAATCCACTACTTCGTTTTCTTTCCATGATCCAGAATAGTCATAGGAAATTCTATATTTGTGTGTAAAATTTTTAAAATTTGGCCACCCTGTTTTAATATGTATAAAGTTGACAACCCTGTCTGAAACTATATATCGCAGCTTCTAACTCCCCGATTTATTTGAACTCTGTGTGTAAAAGTTTTGTAAGAAAGTTTGTGTGGATATTTGGTGATGAATCTAGATTTTATAGCCGACATAAAAGATGATTATGTTACCGTATGATGACCTCATCTTTACACATTTATGTGTCATCCATCCATCCATCCATCCATATTGCAAAAGAATTATAAATTAGATAACCAGTAAACTGAAATAACTAAATAAGATTAAAGTCTTTAGGAGGGGGGGGGGGGGGGGATAAAAAATATCTTAGAACAGAAAAATATTTTTCTTGTATTTAAACAGATTGAAAAGGTTTAATAATTTTTGCATAAAATTCTGAGAGGTGTCTGGTTCAAGTCTTGACCATGCCAGGTTACACTGGAGACACTAAAAATGGCAAATAAGGCTACTATGTCCGGTACGTGACACTAATAGTTATTGTAGGGGAGAATACCTTGGTCATAAATTGGTGCAACTCATTACCATGCACAGTCAAGACTTCCAAGGTTGTGCAATCAAAGGATAGGTTGTCTTTTGAGTGTTACTGAACCTAATAGACTATAACAACACGTTCAGTTCAAATGAACGATGAACCAAGGTCCTTATTCACCTTGCAGGCACTAGAAGCTAGGGACGAAGGCACTGTTATACTAAGTTTTGATATAGGGAGAAGAGATTACAATAACCTACACAAGTCTGCTTTCTTGCACAGCTCAAAGACAAGAAAAATTAAGGTAGGAAAATTGATAAATTTGTCCTTAATGTAATCTTAAATACTAAATCAGCTGGTTGTATGCTTATACGTCTGTATCTCCATTAATATCACGCAAACGGCTGGACTGATCGTTACACCAAGAGGGTTTTAAATTATTGGAGTTAATTACCCCCAGAGATATGGCACCTAAAAAATATACCTACCCATAAAAAATCTTTTCTTTCATTTTTCTTGATCAAAAAAATAATTTGGTGGATCGCATCCATTCTTTTTGACCTTGGATCCAAGAGGCTAGGGGCGTTAACGGAAAATTTGTCCTCAAAGTGTAAAAAAATATAATTTTTCTGTCTACCTGTAGTAAAACTTAAATGACTGGACTAAAATAATAGAGCTTTTATACTATACCTATATATGATGGATTTACTCAATAATTTTATAGCAGGTGAAAACAACCATTTTGGAGATTTTTAAAGACAAAAAGGCAATTGCACACTTGAAATCCTCATAGCAAAGTAAAAGAATGAGTTTCTGTTTGTCTGTCTGTTTTTACCAAGGGGTCTCGCTAACAGCTGAACCGATATGGTTCTCCTTTACAGGGAAGTTTCTCATAAGCCCTAAACTACCTTCCCCTTTTCTCTACAAAAAAAAATTGTTTTTTTTTTTAACTAAAGAAATCTCCCCCCAAAAATTTGTTTATTTTTTCTTTCAAAATCTAAAATAAAAATTGGATTATCGAATTCAACTCCCCCCCTCTTCAAGTGCCCTAGAGGCGCTAGTGATAGATCAGGCATTTCATTATATCATAGTCGGACAATAAATATAATTTAAAACTCTCTTATTTGTCAATATTTTTAGAAATCTCTGGTTCTTTACCTGTTCCTGTGCCAGATGTACAGATCCGACAGAACTAAATACCTACATCAGTTCTGTTCTCTGCCCGTCCTGTCCAAAGTCAGGTAACTCTACTTTTGGAATCTAATTATAAAAAAATGACGTTATACAATACAAATGACTAATAAGAGGCCAATACACAGACTAAATTGCCAATGGCAGGCCAGTATTCTTTTTAATTGACCAATGGTAGGCCAGTATGACATCATTTTTATAGACGTTATATAAAGCTTCCTTCTTGTGTTATAAACTCAATAAGATAGTTATACACTACTCTGTAAACATAACACATAACACCTTATGTATTGTATGCCCTGATTTTCTGCAATTAGAATTTTGATGCACACGGAGATTGGAGGTGAGAATTCTTTAGCCAATCAAAGATTGGTAAGCTTTTCGCACAGCTGGGTGAATTCTATGGTACATTATAATTCTCATTGAAGTTATTCAATCAGTGGCTTGCACAGGGTTTTGCCCGGTTGTTGCGCGAAGAACACCTAAAATATTTGACACCTACTTGAGGGGTGTGAGCTTTAGGGGAAAATTACAAAGACAACAACAGAAGTGATAGTTTATTTCAAGAGGGTTGAAAACCCGCTCTTGATTTTGCCAAAAGGTTAGTCTCTTAGAGAAAATAGGTCCCCGCTTGGTGGAGTTAGTGGGTGGAAGCCCGTCTGGGTTATATTCTAATCAACTATATTTTAGGCGTTCTGGTGTTGAGTGAAAATAATACTTGGACTTGTACACAGTGTCAACTTAATATTCAAAATACTATGGTCTCTAATCTATTAGAAAGTACAAGGTAAATTTTATTGCAGCTTTATTCTTTTACTTAAAATATCACCGGAATAGTTTTTAAAAATGCGCAAAATTAAATTGTTATGTTAGCCAGTTGCAAGTTTCTTTTTGTTAGAGTAAAGTAAATGATAATCTGGTGTAAGATCCAACTAATAATAAATGCACACTGTCCATATGTCCATTATCTGCTATTAAAATTATAAAGCAAAAAAGTGTTAAAGGGAACCAATCAGAAATATCTATTTATCGCATCGTATATAAACAGCTTTCCTTTAATATTAAAATGAAAACATTTAAAGATTAAAACCGTTTTGTTAACCACTTGCGACCGATTTTATGATTTTCATTCTAATATTCTTGGAAAATTGTCAACAAAACGATGCTAATTAGGATTTTTCAGTATGGCCGAGAACAAATTCTAATCCAGCGGATATTAATCGGTTTCAAAGCCATACTGGAATAAATACTGAACTTACGAAATATATTTTTGGTAGTTTTGGGATCAAGGGAGTCAATAGGGTAAGGGCTAAACATTTTATTATTCGTTTCTTGTATTACTTAAAGTTCATGATTTTAGTAGAATTTCAATCTCCGATTATATAAAAATATTTGTTTATTATAAAAAATATTTTCAATTGTGTAACAATTTCTGTTTTGTTTTGTATAAGTAAAACAAAGTGTACAACGGCTGTTCTTAAACAGTTACGGCTATGAAACCAACATCCATTCAACATGTAAATTGAATGAATATCATTAAGAATATTATAAAAATTGTATAATATTAGTAGTAATAGCAAAGATATATTACACCTTACTTTGTCTGTCCGTTTGCAAGTCTTTTAGTCCGTTACAACGTGTGTATTTCAAGCAAGTTTCTGGAAAGTTTTTGAATATACAGTACTTCCAAGGGTTCACATAAATGCCTTCAAGCGAGCGGCAGCATATGTTAGTGGTTTGGGTGGCTGCTGCTGAGGGTGTGTATATTATTATTATTTAATGGCTGCACCTAGTGGTGGCTGAGGCTGATTAAGACTCAGAAGGGATGTGGCTGAGGGTGGCTTTGGATAGGAATTGTTGATTCCTCCTACAAGCCACCAAGCTGTCTCGAATCCGCTTGGTTAGTTGCGACTGCAAAGCTCTTTAGAGTGTCTATGTAAAATGGAGATGATTTTCAAAAGTTTCACCTCAGTATTCTGAATGACGTCATTTTAAAATAACCAACTAATATGACATCATTCTGGATACCTTGGCCAAAAGTTCTTTAACTTTTCCCCATCTCTTATAAACACCATAAAGAGCTTCTTTTTCAGACAGAGTACTTAGTTTCATATTCCCAGCTGTTTTAACTAAAATGTGGATGGCAAAGTTTAGTTTTATGTTCTTAACTGTTTGAACTGAAATGTCGTTGGCAAAGTTTAGTTTTATGCTTCCAACTGTTTCAACTGAAATGTCGACGTCAAAGTTTAGTTTCATGTTCCCAACTGTTTCAACTGAAATGTGGATGGCAAAGTTTAGTTTCATGTTCCCAACTGTTTAAACTGAAATATGGATGGCAAATTGTTTCAACTGAAATGTGGATGGCAAATTGTTTCAACTGAAATGTGGATGGCAAATTTTAGTTTCATGTTCCCAACTGTTTAAACTGAAATAAGAATGGAAAAGTTTAGTTTCATGTTCCCAACTGTTTCAACTGAAATGTGGAAGGCAAATTTTAGTTTCATGTCACCAACTGTTTTAACTGAAATGTGGATGGCAAAGTTTAGTTTCATGTTCCCAACTGTTTCAACTGAAATGTGGATGGCAAAGTTTAGTTTCATGTTCCCAACTGTTTCAACTGAAATGTGGATGGCAAAGTTTAGTGAAATTAGACACAGAACTGAGTTTGTTCCTACACTAATTAAAACTTGAATAAATTAAAAGTTACAATTCTACTTGTATCAAGTAGAGGAAAGAATGGAATAAATGTTTTTAAATTAGAATATGATGTTCTTAACAGCTTCGATTCCCTCACACTCTGTATGGATGTATGGATGTAAAAAATGTCTGTTCTAACCGCAGATATAGCTATTTGTATTTATGTATGTTAAGGCAGCCTCCACATAGTTTTAATTTAAGGGTAACATCAGTTGCTTTTTAAAGAAATAGCGGCTGTGTCCCTAGCATCTACAAGCTCCTATTCAAAGGGGGAATAGCGTAAAGGCTTAAAATCAAAACCAATATTTAAATCTAAAAACACAATAACTTTAAACTAAATTAAATAAAAACATACCATCACGCAACCTAGAATTCAACTTTAATTCTAATTTAGCCGAAAAAGTTATTTAAGTTTTAAAATGTTGATGAAAAGGAAATGAAAAAGATTTTAATCCAGAAAATTTATGTTGACAATATTATAGCACTGAATATGTATATACAATATTCATTTTCATTAACTTTTACATTTTTCATAATCAAATCATATTTTATATGAATTTGTAGTTTAGAAATATTTGATTAAATTATGTGAATTCAAAATATACTAAAAAAGTTAGAATTTTAACGAAGGGACACTTGGTTTTTTAAAACTTTACTTGCAAAACTACTCTATAACAGTTAGTGCAGTTCTGTCAGTATGTCGGTGATGCTTGGGTTGTCATATTTTTGATACTTTAACAGATGTACAAATATGCGAAATGATTATCCTATTATATGTAAGGTTTTTAGTCTGAAACTTAAGAATTAATAATTACTGAACTGATTGGGTTCTCTATTTTAGGTAAGCTTCAAATAAGTCCTGTGGAGGTTTTAGGCTTTTTAGCTATTTTTCTAGCCCCTTCCTGTCCCTTTGAATTCAGAGCACGTAGATGCTAGGGGCGCATCTGCTAGTTTGTAAATTACTGCGATATTCATTAATATAATGATCCTTGTTTACAGTTTTATCAATAATGTAATTTTAATTGAAGGTGTAAGATGGGAAGTGTGAATGATAGCATAGAAAACCTAGAACAGTTTATAACAGACACAAAACAAATCCTCCACCCAAATAATTATCAGGTATAATCAGGGATATAAAGGGATAAGACAATAGCCGATAAATTGATGTACATCCTCAATGTTAATACACAAATTTACTCCTTTTGTAGATTATAATTAGTGGTTGAAAAGTTTGGACACTCAACTTTATAAACCAACCAATCAAAATCCCCAACAAATAAGAAAACGTTATTATAAAACTTTGTGGACTAGTGTAATAAACAGCTCACTGCCCCCCCCCCCCCCCATACAGCATCTTGTATATAAAATCTAAAGATTGATAAAGATTATGATTAGGATACCGTAGTGTTAGGACTCCACATAGGCAAAAATTTCTGTGCTCGCTATGCACTTTGATTGAAAACACAAAATTGTTTATTAAAATATTAAATGCTTGTCTAAAAAAAACTATACATACCTTCCAAAAAATACCTTTCTATAAATAGAAATGATTATAAAAATATAATATCAATGATATATAATATCCCAGAGACAATGGGACAATAGGCTGTTTATTTCACTAGTCCTTAAAGTTTTACAATAAAGTTTTTAGTTTTCTTATTCGTTGGCTTAACAAATTTGGGGACTTTGGGTACTGAATTTTGATTGGTTGTTTTATTAAGTTAGGTGTTTAAACGTTTCAACCTCTAATTCTAATTTATAGAAGGGGTAATTATGTGCGTCATTATTGGGAACGTACATCAATTTATCAGCCATTGTAATATCCCTTTATATCCCTGCCAATATCTACAGTAAGCATTGTCAATAATCACTCTTTTCTATTTTCTCTCTCATATCATTTTATTTTATTGGTGCTGGTATTGACATCTGAAAAGGGTATAATATACATTATTATTATAAAAGAAATAAATACTATTTCTGGAAAGTTCTGTCTTAGACTTTTAGTTTTTTTTGTTGTAAGCTGCTTGATTGCTTATGTATAATGTATTATTAGATATATGATTTAACATCCTATTAAATAAAGGGCTCTTTTGTCTGTAGCGAATGATCTCGCTAACCGCTGAACCGATATGGTTCTTTGTTACAGTTAGGCTACTTTTACTTACATGGAAGGATTTTTACTAATTTGGGGTATCTTAATCCCGACCTTGCCTCCTTACACTTTAATTGACTCTAGAGGCTTTTAATGGTATAGCCGCTAGTGCTTTGTGTTTTGATAAATTTAGAGTTTATTTAATGGTGTTAATTCAAAAGCTTCAAATTTTTTTGAGTCCGTTTGTTTGAGTTTTAGATAAAACAATGAAATAACTAAAAACACTTTAAAAATGCTTCAAAGTCGTATGTCTAACGTTTTACTGTCAAAAAGTATTCGTCAATATTACGTCAAATAAGACTACTTTTTAAAATCCATATAGTCGACACAATCCAATGAATTTGTACATCAACAACATAACAACAGTTTGACAGGTTACTTATAAAAGTAAAAGCAAGGGAAATGTTTTGGCATTAAACAGTCATACAATAAAATGTGCAGAATCACTGTATTATATTCCACTAGCAATGATCATACAATTATTATGGTTTTATTTCAAATTTTTATGTTTAGGTTTTGATAGTAGAAAGAATTCTGAGCCAGATGTACTGCAGTAATGTGTTTCAACAGCTGTTGCAGTGTAACGACGACATTAACTTTATTATGAAGGAACCGGTTATGTATAAGAAGAAAGATGCTATTAGAAAGTTAGAACTTTGTGATCACCTAATAAGGTAAGAATAAAAATGAAATTCTGCTTTTCTCTAGCTGCCAATTGTGGTTATACTGTGGATTGTCCACATACCTAACAATCCGCGTCATAGCTGAAGACTTTAAAAAAGGTTCATGCACGACATATATGTTTAAAGTAGGTGGAATATATTGGCTCAAAACAGGCGCAGTTATGAATTCTAGACATCGTTTGTGTAAGGTCATCTGAAGGACGTTTGGCCACATTGTCATGCACTTTATGAGCAAGATTTGGTTCAAACCTAAACTAAAGTAAGACCTCGAGGTGTATCCTGTCCTCTAGAGGTTATCTAGGTTTTTGCAACTTACTGTTTAGTTGAATTGCTTGCGGCTTGTTTTTGATCTATTGCTTTCAGTTTTTTGTAGGCTGCAATTGATGAAAATTATGGAGTGGTTGCCTATTGAGCGGTTGAATAAAGATACCATACCATGCTCTTATTTTTCCCCATATCTGTACTCAAAGTCTTAAAAAAAAGAAATATCATAAATGTTTAGAGTCCCTTTAATCTAGATAAAAAGTATGTTTATGTACATATATACACTATACACAGCACATTTTCAGATTTTATCATCATTATCCCCCCCCCCCCCCCCTAGTTTTTCCAGTGTGACTATCTCTTTCCCTCACATATACTTTTACATTTAAATTCCCTGTTGGGATGAAACCAAAGTTTTTAACCAAAGTATACATTTCCTTTTTTGCAAAACAAACTTTAGAAATTGCAAAATCAGGAAAAATTTTACTTTTTAGGCGATTTTTTTTTATTTCTCTTAATGGTCTTTTTTTTCTTTTTGCCGCCAGAGCTGGAGTAGTTGCTCTTTTTCAGCTGCAGATTATAAAAAAATGCTACTTGAGTTGCCTCATTTAAATAAAAACAGACTCTACAGCAAAAACAGCAACAAAAGAGTGCAGCTGCAAAACTTAATTTTTCGATCTGTTTTTTTGTTCTTTGAATCAGGATAATAATATTTCAACAAAGTACAATGTTAGAAACGAAGCATCTCTATAATCAAGTACTAAAAATGTAAGTATGTCTTTAAACAGTATCCTGTATTTAAGAAGTTTTGCAACAAATTTACTTACAATTTTGTTTAAACTTATGTTGTCATCCTTTTTTTGTAGAATTTTGGACTGATGTGGTTATTACATTATGGAAAATAATGGGTGATATACAGGGATCTTAAGGGATAAGACATGAGCTTTAAATTATTCGTGAAAAAAATTTGACATTGTAGGTTTGTACATGGAAACCTATCACGAGTTATAAGAGTTCGCAATGGTTTGCGCCAACGAATTAAAGATCGTGTTTTATAAACCCTATCAGAAAATGTTTCAATGTAAATTTCTCCAACATTATCAAATTGTATTAACGACGATAAATGACCTTTTCTACAAAGTTGTCATAGCTGACATAATATCGACACATCTACAGGATATTGGCAATTTAACTACATAGTACATACACTATTTTTTACAGGAAAACTTTGAGGACAAACCCCAAACTGTCCAGTTTTGAGCAAGACGATTTCAGTTACGTCATATACGTTTCGGGAAAGAAAAAGGGAAGGGGGGAAGAAAATCTCTTCAAAAGAGATGGGAGAAAAGGGAAGAGATTTTCTTCCCCCCCTTCCCTTTTTATATGACGTCACAGGAATCGTCTTGCTCAAAACTGGACAGTTTGGGGTTTGTCACTTTAAGGACAGTTTATTAAAATAATAAAGAGCCCAATGACCCCTCTATCCCTGGTGATAAAGGGAATAAACTGACTGATTTAATGTCTGGATTATGTCCAATAGAAAACTGTGCCTCGTCATAAATATGGATTATTATATCTCAAGGGAAACTAATGGCCTTCTCTTTTTACATTATAACGTCTAATGGCCTTTACTAAATATTTGAAATGTTTTTTGTTATAACTTTGAAGTCGATGATGTTGTTTTGTGCTCTTTTATCATAGTGGCTAAAGATTCATACCATAGCTTAAGTCCAAGAACGTCTTTTTCAGTATGGCTTCGAAACCGATTAATATCCTGTGTATTACAACCGGTTCTCAGCCATACTGAAAAATCATGTATAGCATCGAATAACAGACAATTTTCCACAAATATTCAAATAAAAATCATAAAATTAATACCAGTTTTGTTAGATCAGGCCTTCGGCGCCTCGGGACTAACAAAACTGGTTTAAATCTTATAATTATTCATTCTGATATCTGCGGAAAAGCTGTCTATAATACGATGTGATAAATACCTATTACTTCTTACCTTCCTTTTGCTCCAGCATAGCAGTCAATGAGCGGTGGACAGTAAATTGTATATATTTTTGAATTTGTAACATCTCAACCTGCTGGTTTTGTTGTTTTATCACCTTCTAAAAAGATGGTCAAATAATAAAGCTAATCATGGCCTCTGGGGGGCTTGGTGTCGCTTCGCGTTCTAGACCTCTCCACGCACCTTGAAACATACTCCGCACGCATCAATTGCGGTGTAAAGCGACCACTCGCCTGATAAACAACCAACCATTTGTTTGCATGACCCTTGTCTGGAAGTCCTAACTGCGCATGTTAATTAGTTGCGCCTGTTTATGGGCCAAGGAATTATCCCTACTCTTGCTATTGATGTCACAACAGGAACACGACACCTCCCCGAAATCAACCTGACACGTTACCATTTATGCTAATGCCAGTTACAGTTTAATTATAAAAAAACGTCATGCTTGTTCGAAGCCCACTTGGCATTAATTTAATTTTTAATTCTTTGGAACCTACATATGTTGCCCGTGTTTTTAAATTTCATGATTAATTTTTATTTCAGAATAATCTCCGTCCTCGACCCTGGGTATTCACAATTCTATGGACTCACCCTTTATGATAAAGCTGCCGCACTATGGGTACTTCACTGCTACAAACAACTGACAGAAAACATTACTCCTAATGATAAGCAAGTTGCCAACAATAATAATAATAATGATGAACATACCTTGACAGCCCTGTCACATGATTATATACAAGAGATGTTGTCAACCTTGGAGACCTGCATCAAATGTCTGCGCATCGAACCGGAAAATTCGCATTCGGGTAAAGTTTGTGAGAGGGCCAGCCAGGTCATTCAGAAAATTGTTAATAAAACTTGAATAGTTATAATCTTATTTTCAACACAGAAAAAAATGTCCAGAATTTAACCGCCAATCCAACTTATCTAATTTTGTCCAATAATAAAAATATAATTTTTTATTCTTATAAATGATTTTTTAATATTTTTTTATAAAAAAATTTTAAATTACTTTTTTTGATAATTTTGAATTATGATAAAATACATTATATATAATTAACAAAGTGGTTTTTTTCTAATAATCAATTGTTTTACTACCACGTCCAATCTTAGTTCTATTCAATTTATTCTTTGAAATCTTATTTTTGCCTTATAAATGAATAAAAAAGATTTGCTTATAACAGGCCTTTTTTATGTTTAAATTTTTTTTCAAGAATTTTTTTCAGAAATCAAACATGATTTTCAAGCAACTCTGAAACAGTCAATTTTTATTGAATCTAACATTTCTTGAATCTAACATTTAGAATGAAGTATGAGTTAAACTCAAGCTAAACTTTGTTTGCAATATATTTTTAATACTTTTTAAAATTTGTTATTTAGAAGAATTTTTTAACACTTTTCGTCTGTACCAGATTAAAAAATAAGACTAAAAACACTCATTTAATATTCATTAATATTTTCATAATTTTTAAGTTTGAATTTCTAAAATACATTATTCAAATAATTTATTTTAATGTTTTAATATTAAGAGAAAATTTAAATTGAAATGTAGGACTGGATAAAGCAAAGATTTATTGTTTTATTGTCAAATGCAAAGCTTTTACATTTAGAATCCATCCGTCTGTTACGGATAGCTCTGATCGATAATTTGGGCATGCTAGAATCGTCCAATTGTTTTTGATTCTCTGTAAATCTTTATGTCCAATTTAAACACGATAAAAGTTTACCTTTTTTGACAAATGTTTTTATATGTTTTAAGTAGCATTTGATTTTTAGAATATTGATTCCAAGAATAATTAGGCATGAGGTGTTCAGCGAACAAATCTAAGACTTAAATCAAGACACTGTTACAATATTCATTAACTAGCGGCTTTGCCTCTATTTGTCTCTAGGGGCAATTAAGGGGGAGAAGTAGGTAAAATGACCCCATCCCCAATTTTCAATTTGTGTTTTTAGATGAAAAAGAAAAAATACCCCAAAATAGTTATAAACCTTCCCGGGCCCATAAGAAGCTTCACTGTTCAGGAGAACCATTTTGGTTCAGTGGTTAGCGAGATCTTTTAATACAGACAGGCAGACCTCATGTTACTTACATATAATTATGTTCGATTGTCCTCATCCTTGTTTTTTTCTTCTAAATCTATTTAAGAATAACCATAAAACACAGAAAAGTTTTATTTGGACTTTTTCTTATTTTTCCTACGTGATGAAAAGCAAAGAGGGATGTTTTCTTTACTGAAAAACAGTATTTTAATTAACTTCTTCACTGGATAGTATAAGCTTAGAAGAATTTAAAAAATAAAATATATTTTTGTAACGATCATTTTTAATTTTAGTATTTTAATATAGTACTCAGATACTAATCACAATATCCACGTATTTTATATCCATTTTGATCAAGAATTAGGCATTTTATCTTCCAATACAAAAATGTTCTTTTTATGTGGTTTATATTAAAAGTAATACGTAGATACATAAATTTTCTAACATTTTGTATATTGTATATTTATAGTGGTGTACATCAGTTAGGAACTTGGGTGTGATTGTGATCACTAGAGCGACAAATAAGATATTTCTTTAATAGATTCTTGTTTTGATAATATGCCTTTTTCATTATTCAAAGAGGAATTTTGTTTCAAGTTCAATTCAATGTTTTCCTATATAAAGTTACAGGAAGTTTAATTGCGTAATCATGCACTCTATTATCAAGATTTGGTTGAGAGATACACCAAAAATAACACCTAATGGTGTAGTCCGTTCTCTAGAGTTTATCCAGGTAACTACCCAACATACTTCTCTTGGGGTTTAAGCAAATAGAAACCTACTCAAATTCTAGACCGTACAAAGGATCGGAATTTATTACATCGAGATTTATTTGAAGGAAGAAAATAAAATTTATAGAGGCTTTCAGGAGTTATCAATGTAATTGATTTAGAATATATTTATTGTTGTATATATTATATTTTCTTTCAATTTATTTTGGATTTCTTTAATTCATTTTTGAAAATGTTAAACATATTATTTTTCTTGATATATTATTCGTTTAAAAAAAAGTAACAATTAGAAATTCTAAACATGATTTATAGAAGTTCCAGGGATTTTAATGGATAAGACATTGGCAATAATTTGAAATAAACCCCCAATAATGTTCTAAATTACCTCTTTTGAACATTAAAATTATTATAAAACTTTTGGTACCAGTATAATTTATAGTTCATATCCCGTTTTTAAGATATTAGCAAAGCATTTGATACTTGAAAATAGAAGTTTTAACAATTTTAAGACAAAATGTATATTTTTTTGGTGAAAAAATTTGTTTTAATCCAGTCCGCTTATTTTTAGGTTGAAAAAAGACCACTCAATCAACCAAATAATAATACAAAATTCAAACCTATGTATAATCAATAAAACTTTTATTTCTTAGGGGATTTTTTAGTCTATAATTAAATTTATCCATCAATATAAAGTAGTAAGGTTTTTAATCTGAAGCAAAGATCTCAGAATTTTGAGGTCCAAATCGGTTTTGCTTTTCAGGTGACCTTTCAAAATGCCTTGGGATGTTTTGACTATTTTCCTGATATCCCCGCGGTATCTAGAGGCTAGGCGAAGCAACTCCTGAAGAAATAAAAGTTTTATTTATTTGGGTTTGAATTTTGTATTATTAGGTCTTATGAATGTAGGTCTTGTGTCACATTAGGTCTTATGAGTGTAGGTCTTATATTAATTAGGTCTTATGAGTGTAGGCCTAATATTTGAAGGCCACACAACCCCATCCCCCATCTACCACCAGCCTGTAGTTACCTGTCCCAACATTTCATATTGTTGACTTAGCCTTAATTGTGAAGATTAATCTATAATTCTGTTTGTCCTTGCACCAACAGTTATCATTAATCCATAGTATTGTACAGAGTAACGTTGGTCAAATTGGGACATTTTCAAATCAATATTCTTGGAGGTTTGTATGTCGATAGTACAATAACGGTTATGTATGTAAATCTGCTTTCATAGCTAGACCACAGTGGGATCTTTTGAAAAAAATCGGGACATCCAAAAAAATTAAAATCGACTTTTATCTATCCTAGGAATTAATAATGGCTGTAAGTAGACAGCTAGAAAAGAAATTTTTAAAAAATATTCATTTTTGGCGGATTTATGCCATTTTTAAAAAAGGTAGTGAAAAATTTCTTTTCAGTTTTGATGATTTTCCAGATTTTTTTACACAATTTTTTCAAAGCATAAAAAAATACATTTATGTTCATCTTATGAAAATAATTTTTGATTGAGGTACTTTTCAGATACCTGTACCAATGTCTAATTAAAGAAAAATTAAAAAAAATATTTTTTTGGTGGTGTAAATTGACATTTTGTGAGAAAATTTCACCAAAAATATTAAGATTTTTAACCCAAAAAAATCAGTTTTCTCCATTTTACACAAAAACGGACAGGAGGCCCCGGGTTTTGCAATAATAATATCAATATACAACATGTATTGTGTATTAAACAGTTTTCACAACCTGGGGCCTCTTGTCCGTTTTTGAGTAATTGAGCATTTTACATTGCATGGTTTGAACAATTTCGTTCTTGTTAATTTCAAATTTTCCCCCGTTAGAGGGGGAAGGAGTCATTTTAGAACCCAAAAGTCTTTTCTGCAATGTTTTCGAACTTTTTGAGGCGGGTCTTTCTTTACTTGTGCATTATTTGCCTCCGGCCAACCGTTACGCCGTTATTTGCCGCCGTTGGCGTGATTTTTAACGATTTTTGCCGTTCTCGCGGTTTTAATGGACATTTAAGGGTTAAAGGAGTCGTTAAATAAAAATGACTTATAAATACTTTTATTTTAGCAATTAAATTTGCTAAATTTCATGTGTTCTAAAAAAATTTGTATTTCTAACTGGTTTTGGTCCAGCAGAAATTCAAATTTGCGAATTAATTATAATATTGCAAAAACATTATATACGCATCAGAGAGAGAGAGAGAAATATACATTTGAGAGAGAATATAATATTAGTAATTATGTTTATATTCTTATACAAACTTTAAATGAAGATAGCTAGACTTAGAATAAAGGTATTAACACAAAATCAAAAGTGTTTTGAAAATTATGTTATTGTTGTTTATATCTGTAAAAAAAACATTTGAAAACATGCCTTATAAGTGTCCTATTTTACTTATACTGGACCTACCTAAAAATGCCGGGACTCGAACTGGGTGCACCTGACGCTATATTCATGTTCACAAACATTGTTTGCATTGAAGAAATATTTACATAGACGTTGATTTTGTTAAAATATTCCTATCCTAACTAAAGTTATGAAGTTTTATAGATTTTTAAAAAATAGGGTAGCTTCGCTCCTCCAAAACAGCAAGACGTACATACCAAATGCACATTAGAAGTTAACAGGAGCAAAATTTATGTTATTTTTGAGTTAAAGCAAAATAAATTACATCATTTCGTCAAATACAAGCTTTTTTATTGATGTTTACTTTTGTCTACCCTTAATGTCCCGTTATTTGGCAAAAGATCCCACTGTGTAGACGACGTGACTGTTGGTCCAATTAGGACATTTTAAAATATTGGATTGAAATCTACAACACTACAGCACCGAAAAGCAGCCATTTGCCAAAAACTATGGTCAAATTAGCACAATTAAACAAAAAATATATTTTTTAAATAGCAGATCAATATTATATTAGCCGATGCCACTCATTATTAAAGTTATACAGTCGATCGACATTAACCCTAGAAATTTTCATAAATTTTGACAGGTTCTTCCATTCCCACTAATGCGAAAGACCTCTCTGTCGCCCTTGTACCTTTTGGATGTTGTTACCTATAGACCATTATTAAAGAAAAGCTTCGCTTTTTAATAATTCATATATACCTCCCACATTTGTAAGATATCCTTTATGTTGTTCGTTCATGGTCATTGCATAATCTAATAAGGTTTGCATATATAATTCATCAAATATCCCCCCCCCCCCCATTGTATTGCCCCCCCCCCCCTGGACCTTCACTTGCAATGTGCAGTTTTACAGAACATGAATTCAGATCATGCATATTTCATATATTACATACAGGGAGGACAATACTAATATGTCTAAATTAACATGTCCGTGACGGACGTACGGACGGACCGAACCTAATTGTAGAAAAGCTTTGTTTTTAAAAACATTATATGTCTACTATATAAATTGGCCTTTTTTGCCTTATATATTAACAGATTTTTAAAAAAATTAATGTTTTCAATCTAACTATTCATATTTTATGAAATATTTTAAACATCCATCACTAAATCACTTTAAAATAAAATTTTTTATCACAAACCATTTGAACGATGAATTTGCAGACTGAGCTTGGGTCTACGCCAGTGACGACGCTTGGCATTGTAGCGGATCTTGTTGTTGTCCAATGGGGGATGGGACGATTCTGCTTCATCTTCTTGGCAAGGATCAGCTTTAAACGAAGGGTCTTATTGGCGGCTATTTTGGCTCTAGAAGGTAGAAGTGATTCAAGCACTATTAGCTTGGACGTTTTAAATTTATTTTTTGTATTGGTTTGAACACCCTGTAGAATTGCATGAATAATAAGAAACATATACTTCACATGTAAAAACTGAAGAGAACTTGAGGTAAGGTATAATTCATAAAAAAAACAAGGCCACCATATTTGACCATAGGTATAAATATATTTATAATATTATTTAATAAGAAACTAGTGACAAAGCCTTTAAAACCTCTAGGGGCACTTAAGGTAGGAAAGGAACAAGTCGACCTCCCCCCCTCTCAATTTCAATTTGAGTTTTAAAAAGAAAATTATAAATGATGTTGTTGATTTTTCGGGGAGGGTGTTGTGTGATATCCTAGACGCACTAACAACATTAAACCAGATATTTCTTTAACAACATATATTTACAATAACCACTCCAATACATGTAACGAATCAATGATGATGTTCATGGATCTAAAATAATGACAATTAGACTATTTAAAAGATAATTAGATCAAAATGAAATAAACCAAATTATATAAAGAAAATTCTTACTTTTTGGTGGGCTTCTAGTAAATTAACATAACACAAAGATATCACAAAATATATGTAGTTATGCACATTCAATTATAAAAAATGTGTAACCTATATTTAAAATACCCTTTCCCAATCTAATTCTGGGTTGATATATTTACCCCTGAAATAGACTGGATGAACGGTTATTCAGGTAGAGAATCCCTGAATATAAAAGCCTTAAACTATATTAAAATATCAGACGAGATTCTGATAAAAGTAAATTGAGTGTGCATTCTACTCACTGGTACAAAAGAGTTAGCAACACTGAATTGAAGGTGTGTACAATAGTACTTTATATAGCCAGCTAATGTTTTGATTAGAACTGGTTTTGAATAACTTAAATATAAAATAATATAATCAAAATATGAAATATACATAAATTGATACACTGCAAATTACTTACAGTTTTAAGTAAAATGACGTTAAAATTAACTTTAAAATATAAAAATAATATGTACAATTTCATAGACTAAAATCATAGACAATGTATATGTAACATAGCTCGGAAATTGTACAACAGAGGGGAGGGTCATATTTTATTGGGAGGGTGAAGATTTCCTCAAAAAAATAATTAAAACCTTCCCGGTACCTATAGGAATCTTCGCTGTAAAGAGAGCCATGTCGGTTCAGCGGTTAGCGAGATCCTTTGCTACATTTTAAAAAAAAGCTTATTGTAAAATTTAGAGCCCAGTTCACAAAAGACAAAGGTTGACCTCTGGAAATTTTAGGTCGACCTATAGAAGCTTTAGGTTGACCGATTTTATTGAGGTATTTGTGGGTTGTTTTTGTTTAGGTTGACCTACAGAAAAAATTGGTCGACCTCTAAAAGTTATTTGTGAACTGGGCAAATGATGTAAGGCGGTTTCTCTCAAAGTGCATAGTCGAGGACAGAAAATCATATTTTCCTTATTTTGAAAAACATTGAAAATGCTCTTTGAAGTAAAGCAATCAATTTGCCAACCATATGGGTGATTTTATTAAAAGCGAATTTGACTAAATTGTTTGTTGAAAAATAGGAATACTTATCAGTTTCATGGTAAATATCTTTTTATTTATAAAGGAAAAATTGTTTAATGCAAAGCCTTTCTAGATTTAGAATTAAGTATTATCCTTCCGTCCGATGGATGGTGAGACAGATAGCTTAGTAAATGGTTCTAAAAAAATCAGTCAGAAATCTTTTTTAGTTAAAGCATTTTTAAAAAATACAAACTTATTTAAAAAGAGATTTTTGAAGTGTTATGATATAATATATGTATAATGTATATATTAGGTGAAGACGAAGTCTAACTTTTTTTGAGATATTATCGTCGATATTTTTTATGAAATTTGCGTACATTTCATTCGGTGCCGTTTTATAGACAGTTGTCCGTCGATATTAGACGTTGTATAGGAGTAAAAATTAATCCTATAATTTTTATTTACTTTCCGTGGAAAATTGTCTACAATACGATACTATACAAAATACCCTATAACAGTTTTAAATGTTTGTTTGTTCCTTTAGTTAATTATGGAGTTTCTCTTTTTAAGATGTTGTCACTTAATGTCTTGAAATGGAAAGAAATACAAAATAAAATATAATATTTCAAGTTAAAGTTATTTTGAGCCGAGTATGAGAATAAATGTTTGGTAAAAAGAAGAATATTTTGTATTATATTCTGTCATGTTAAAATATGTTATTTACGCTGGCGGAATTTTATAATAAATCTACCACGAGCTTTACTCAAAACTCCACTACTCTTTCCATTTATGTATCTATCTATCTTGGAAGTTTCTATTTATATCTATCTATCTTGGAAGTTTCTATTTATGTATCTAACTATCTTGGAAGTTTATATTTATATATCTAACTATCTTGGTAGTTTATATTTATATATCTACTTATCTTAGAAGTTTCTATTTATGTCTATCTATCTTGGAAGTTTCTATTTATGTATCTAACTATCTTGGAAGTTTATATTTATATATCTATCTTAGAAGTTTAAATGTCTGTATCTATTTATCTTAGAAGTTTCTATTTATGTATCTATCTATCTTGGAAGTTTCTATTTGTGTATTTATCTATCTTAAAAGTTTCTATTGGTGTTGTATCAACTATTCTGGAAGTTTCTGTTTATGGATCTATGTATCTTGGAAGTTTCTATTTACGTATCTATCTATCTTGGAAGTTTCTATTTACGTATCTATCTATCTTGGTAGTTTCTACTTATGTATCTATCTATCTATCTATCTTAGAAGGTTTTATTTATTTTATTTATCTATCTATATTGGAAGTTTCTATTTATGTATCTTACTATCTTGGTAGTTTCTATTTATTTATCTATTTATCTTAGAAGTTTCTATTTATGTATCTATCCATCTTGGAAGTTTAAACTTATGTATATATCTATCTTGGAAGTTTAAATGTTTGTATTTATTTATCTTGGAAGTTTCTATTAATGTATCTATCTATCTTGGAAGTTTCTAAGAATCAGCGATGGGAAGCTAGAGTTTAATTATTGTGATAGTCCGGTGAGTTGCCTGTTCTTCACTGGAGTATGAGTGGAGCCGCCTAAAAAACCTGAAAAAAAGAGCTTCAACCAAAAGATATGTACATACATCTGACTGGATTTACAAAAACAACTGGATTTCAAATTCTATATATCGTCTCATGGTTTCAATTATGCAAGGCAAGAATTGGAGCCTGTTTACAATAAAGGCATTCTTCACACTTTTTAAAAGCGAAGCTTTTCTATAATTAGGGTCGGTCCGTCCGTCCGTACGTCCGTAACGGATAGCTTTTTCCGTTAATTTAGACATGTTAGAATTGTCCTATCAATTTCAAATTTTGCATGGTGATTCCTTTAGTAGTTAGGTACGATTTAGAAAGCGTAGCAACTCTATAATCATTACCAAAATGCCCGTACGTCCATTTTAAACATGTTGATTTTTTTACTTTTTTAACAACAAATTTTTATGTGATCAAATCATCGGATTGATCTGATTTTTTGTATATTGATTCCTGGGACAACAAAGTATAATGTAATAAGCGAAGCAACTCTATAATTAAGCCCTAAAAATGTAAGTATGTCCATAAAAATTATCCTGTATCAAGCAGTTTTACAACAAATTTACTTACAATTTTGCTTTGACTCTTATAAATTTATATTATGATAATTAAGTTCTAACACTATACAAGTGTTAATGTCCGTTTGTCCTACTGTTTCAGTGCTTCGCTTTTATGGATGTTGTCATCCTTGTTTCTTATAATGTTATGTGCAGTGTAAAGCGACAATTCGTCTATATTGTTTGACGTCTTTAATATTCGAACCAAAAACTTTTCTGAAAGAAAGTGAATCAAAATGTAACTCCCACTCTAGCTACCCTAAACCATTATAATAGGAGAATAGAACCTTGAGTTTCTTTCAAAGTGCTAGTCGTGCACAGAAACCTCCCCCCCCCTCTAATCTTATTTAGAAAATATCAAAAAAACAGGGGGAGGGTTTCCTTTGCTTGTCTTTTACTTTAGATCAGGTTAGTTTAGGATATATTTGTTTAATAGGGTTATAATTACAGTTGAAAATACTCTCCCTTATTTATTTTTAATTGAAAAAAGGGTAGGGATTCAGTGATTGGTAGAAACTTTGATGGAAATCACCGAGCAATACTTATTCTGTTTCATTCTCTTTGTAATTTACCTCACTCTCACAAATAACAAGGATATTAAATCTTAGAAAATGGAAACTTCATTCAATTTTTGTATATTAATTTGGTTTAATAACATAATTTTTTGAGTATATAAAGAATAAAGTAAAAAAAGCTTAGCCTTTAAAAAAAAGTGAGAAAAGTGAATCTAAAAGACGGGCATATAATCACTACATATTTACTAAAAATAAATATGACGCTCAATCTGTATTACGTCACATTACGTCCCAGGAATCAAAAGTGGTGCAAAAGTGGTACAGATTGGGCTTCGTCAATAAATATTACAAAACTTAAAGTTACAAACTGACAAGAGGCCGACTCTATAGACTTACATAGTAGCCTCGATTTAAAAAAAAAATAATTTTTAAATCCACTAAAACAATAAAACATTTATTTCATTCTTTATATATTAAACATTTATCATAAAAATGATTAAAACTTTTCACTAAGTTCCTGTCGTTCTCCCTGGTCAGAAATGGATGAAGCCCTTTTATAATTCTCTTTAATTTATCAATAACAAGGATGATTGTGTGCATAACCATTCAATCAAAGTAATAGAAAAACCTGCCCTGGGAATTACAATTAAAGAAAAACTTTATTCCCCACCCTGTGGACCCTGTGCCTACTTTCAATTGGGTCTTTGAATATCAGCCAATAGCGTGAAGATTATAAATACACCCAAGTATCAACAAAATAGCAGAAAACAATTTGCTAGCAGACGGAAAAAATCCCCAACACTGGATCTAGGTAGTTATCTGCCTTATACATCTATACAATATATTTATTGACTTACATGAGCCAAACAAAAAGCCGCAGTAGTAAACTTTTTAGGGGGTATGATTCTTTAAACATGACGACCCCTTTTGCTGTAATGGGGGGGGGGGTAAAAACATTTGTCTAGTGGGAAATTAGAATGGTATAGGGGTTGAACCACGGAGGTCGATGCAGTTGCCAGCGAGTGCATAACCCCTCTTTCTGTACGAATGCTTTAGAAAAATTTAAAGAAAGTGCCTGGAGATGTTAATATCCGGTATGATGATCCTGGCGGATAATCCAGGCTCCAGGTTTCCAGGTAGAATAATTTTAGGGGCTGGTCCATAGTTGTAGATGGATTCATCCATGCCGTTGCCAAATTCATTCATATTGTCTTCGTCATCTATTTGTCATGTGTTTATCAAACAAGGATGACAACATCCATAACAAGCGAAACAAAAAGTCATGCATGGACAAGCGGATAAAACTACAAAGAAAAATACCAACAGACCAACCGACTTTTATACTTGATGCTCTTTGAAAAGAGGTATCTTCATAAAAAAAAGTTATCTTTCAACGTAAATAGCATTGGATAAATTCACATTTCTCCTGTAGCGTTACGGATGGACTTTCGGATATATAGAAGGACAGTAAGATATAGAGTAGCTTCACTGCTAAAACTTTTACAAATCATCAATTATGCCCCTTCCCCCCCCCCCCCCCAAAACAAAAAATAAAATAAAAAAGTAGAGTAGAGAGTAGACTCCAGATGGGTTAGTAGAAAAGGGGGACATTAAATGGGTTGGCCTGGGATGAAATAGAGGATTATACCAAAGTTTTAATCAAAAAAATCATGTTAACCTTTATTTAATGGGTGAATAAAGATGGGGTTAGAGGAGAGGGCGGGAATTTGAATGATCGGAAAAGCGAGAGAATTGTTTAGGAATGAAGGGTTCATAAGAGCCTAAAATAAAATATTTTAAGTATTAGAATTCTTTTTTAAAATAGTTTATAAAAACAATCCTTCGAGTCTAGTTTGGCTGCTTTGTCGGCTAGGTGTTGAAACTGGTGTCGCCTAAAACATAATAAGTTATTATTGAAAAATAACAATAGTTTGTTGAAATAAAAAACCACAAAGCCGTTCTTAAAAATGAATGACAAACGTTTCGGTCGTTTTAGAGTTTTTTTTTTGGCAGGAATTTGTACGTCGACAACAATTCTTTATGATTTGACAGGGAGCTTTACCTGTTCTGAGTAAATAGTCTGGAGGGGTTCATACGGGTCCAGGTAATACTCCTTGGTGGAGCTCTCCAGAGCTGGCACATCCACATCCATCCTCTGTTGTACGTCAGGGTCCACGGTTGGGCTTCCAGGATCAGATACATATCTTTCGGTCATTCTGGTTGGCAGGGAATAATTCTGATTTAGCTGAACAAAAAATGAAAGTTTGATATTCTAATCAATTAAGATATATTATTTTCTATTAGTATTAGTACGATTCTTCATTTGTTAATATACATAAATTTGAGCAGAGCCTAAAGCCGTTAATTTTATTAAGTGCTTACAAACTTTCGTTATAACGCCGTTTTTATACGGCTTTCATTTAGCTAAGGCGTGACTGCATGCTACTTTTTTTGGGTATTCTCTGCAAAAAAAAAAAACAACCCAAATGGTTTAGCAGTTAACGAGATCTTAAGCTTTAGAAAGACAAACATACATTGTTTTACTTTTTATTATAGATATAGAAAATATCAAAATCAAAATTAATTACTGAAAAGATTAATAATTAAAGATATTAATTAAGGACTTTCGCATAGTTTAGAAAAATTCAAATCTCTTCCTTATTTCATTGACCTAAATACAGATTTTATATTACATTTAAATACAGTTCAACTTTTACTACTTTGCCGAGAGTAAAGGGGACAATGGGTTGTTTATTACACTTGTCCCCAAAGTTTTGGAATAACGTTTTCTTATTTGTTGTCTTAACAACTTTGGGGACTTCAGTGAATTTTGATTGGTTTGTTTATTAAGTTAAGTGTTCAAAAGTTTCAACCACTAATTTTAATCTAGAGAAGTGGTAATTTTGTGTAATATCATTGGAAATGTTTCATCAATTTATTATTCCTTGAGATCCTTGACTACTTTGTCTCTTTTACACACTATTTCAATTTTCATACAATTTATGCTTTAATATTTTCCACTCTAAATAATAAAAAGAGTTCAATAATTTCTGCAAATTTTCCAAACTTGCACATTTAACTACATTTAGTGTAATTATTCAAAAGTAACAAAAGGTTTGTCTGTCTTTAGCGAAGGATTTCGCTAACTGCTTAATTGACTGGTTCTCCTTTACAGTGAAGCTTCTTAGAAAAGGCTCAGAAAGGTTTATAAATATTTTGTCGGAGAAATCGTCACAACATAGAAAAAAATGCCCCTTTCGAAATTTTTTTGGTTTAAGTTTTTAAAATTGAAAATAATGGTTTGACTTCATCCAACTCAATTCTTTCATAGGTTCTCAGTAGAGACCTCTAGGGGATTAGCCGCGCACTTTAGTTTTTTAAAGCGAAGCTTTTCTATAATAATGGTCGGTCCGTCCATACGTCCATAATCGTTAGCTCTTTCCGTGAATGTTCGAATTGTCCTATCAATTTCAAACTTTGCATGATGATTTTTGTAACAATTAGGTACGATTCAGGAAGCGTAACAACTCTATAATCGTTACAAGAAAATCTGTAAGTCTATTTAAAACATTCTGATTTATTTGTTTTTACACAAAAAAAAATTTGTGTTATATATTTATCCTTTTCATCTGAATTTTGGAATACTTATTTGCAACTGTTGGTCTTTATTTTAATTTAAAGACGTCATTTTGTGGCCGTGATTAAACACTGCTATATAAAAGCAAAATTTGGTGGATAAAATTTCTAACTCCATTTCTGGAATTTTGACGCCAAGCAATAAATTTCATATGCATGAAGTGTGAAGGAAAGAGAATTTAGCTTACATTTGACATTATTCCGTATTAATATTTAGATTTATTTGATTTTAGATTTTAGATAAAAAAAAAATGTACCAACTTTACTCCTTATCAACAATTAATTTATTTATTCTAAAATTTAACTTCTTTGTATTATCTATTTTTAAGACTTTGAAACTAAAATAATATATTTTAATTATAAATCAGTTTTAATTTATATAAAACGTTTTACGTTTTATTTTAACTTTAGTTGAAATCTCCGCCCACTTCTCAAGGCTTGGAAGTCAAGCTCTTGCTAGATTCTTCCCCCATCCCCTTTTTTGGTCGCTTACTGTAATTCGGGCGTAAAGTGTTGACCTAACCTGAGATGACCGCAACTTAAGGTAACCGAATGACCGCTGAGGTGCTATAAATATCGCGGTAACGCCCACGTAATATCAGTCAACTTTGAAACTTCTAACAGTCATTATCTAACTATACTATAATCTTTACACTGAAATGGAATATTTTTGCGATACTATGAATGCTACCATAACTCTTGAGGAAGAAATCAACCAGTATCTATTGGAGCCGGAAGCTGATGACTTCAACATGTCTTTGGATGTATCCATCAACAATAATTGGTTACCAAGTGATATGGACATCAGCTGCCTCAACGAGTCAAGTGTTCTATATCTTGTATGTAAGTTTGATAGCCTAACCACCAATGTAAACATGGTTTCTAGTTCACCCTCTGCTACTATGCCAGGCTCACCGATTCAGCTTCCAGCCTGCCTCCAAAACCTGCCAGATTTCCCGCTCTCGCCTATGTCACCCATGTCAGTGCCACCTACATCACCAACTTGTTCTCCTGTCACTTCATCAACAACCAGTTCATCCCCATCGACTACAGTACCTTTAGCATCACCATCAGCTAGTCCTATCTCTGCTTATAACGGAAATATTGAGCCCGCTGCCAAAAGACGTTGCGTTAGAAGATTATTTTAACTATTTATTGTACCATAATTTATATTAACCACTATAATTTACTATTATTATTACCTAATTGTATATTTATTTTGTATATATTAAATATTTATCATGGAACTATTTGTAAATAAACATGAAGTATCATTAACTAAATGATTTATTTATTTGGTAATAGTAATTTATCGCATCGTGTTATATACAGCCTTCCGTAGATATTGAAATAAAATTATAAGATTTAAAGCAGGCCGAAAGCTGGGGCTAACAAAACTAGTATTATTTTTTATGATATATATTTCAATATTCGTAGAAAATTGTTTATAATACGATGCTATACATGGTTTTTCAGTAAGGCTGAGAACCGGTTCTAATCCTACGGATATTAATCGGATTCGAAGCCGTATTGGAAATGTATTTTTTATTCTTTAAAAAAATATAACATAGGGAGGTTTCGTGATTTTTAAAGTATAAAATTTACTAAATTATATTTACCTTAAGCTTGGTAGTTCTTTTCATGTTTTCTTCTCCTATATCTGTATTAAAAAAGATAAATATTAGGAATTATTATAATTGCCTGATTAAACAATTCTTATTTTAATGATGAGCGATAAAAATAGTTATTTATATCATCGTATTATAGACAGCTTTAAAAGATTAAAACCAACCCGATGGCTCGGGCTAACAAAACTGGTATTTATTTCATTATTTTTATTTTAATATTCGCGGGATATTGTTTGTAATACGATGCTACACATATTTTTTCAGTATGCTGAGAACCGGTTCTAATCAAGCGGATATAAATCGGTTTCAACAAATACTGGAAAAAAATCTTTTTTGAATTGCCTAATCAAATAATATTATTGTACAGATATTTGCAATTCATCTTTTTTTCATAAAGATATGATGTATATATAGTATTTGAAATACTGAAACTTTGGATCATGGAAAGAAAACGAAGTAGCTGGTTTTAACTTATATTCACAGAAGCTTTTGATAGCTTAGGTTATGTTAGTTAGGTAAATATTAATTATTGCCACGCAAGGTTAGGAAATTAGTACCGCAGGGGCTAGAAATAGGAGAAAGGCAACTTTGATTATACGACGATAACCTCTACTACGTTTTCTTTCCATGATCCAAAATTTTTTTATAGATTTTTTTCTTACCGCTAACTATGTTGCTATCAGTTGTTAAATCACTAAGACCAGATAATTTCTTAGTTTCCATGTCCATCTAAAATTACATCCAGATTAATACATAAATATTTTTTAAAAAGACCAAATTGCTGCAAAATTGTTTCGAAAATTATCCATGTGACGTCATAAAAATGAGGGATTAACCATCTTTTTTTTAAGGTATTCTCTCCCACTTCTCCTCTCATCTCCCTCATTTTTATGACTTCACATGGATCATTTTTGACACAATTTTGCAGCAATTTGCTCTTTGTCATATTTTTTGCATCTTTTTTTTACCATAAAACAAACGATTTTGTTATGAATTTATTATTTCAATTATTTTTAGTAAATTTAAGAGGGCGGGGTTAAAGTGCTCGATATGCACTTAAAGGGAAAGCAACTTCAATTACCTTTGCAATATGACTCTTTATCTCTAACTCCATTGCTCGCTGATTTTCAATTTCAAAAAACTTTCTTCAAAAGATTTTTTTTGTCATTGATTTACCTTCAACGTAAAGTTTAGTTTTACATTACTCATAAAAGTATTTAGGATTATTCAATAATTCATAAGGCTAAATTTAACTGAGTTTATAAATGTAAATTTGCCACTAATTGCTAAAAAATTAAATTTGCAATGACTGCAACAATTATATATAAATTTCAAAGTTTAATATACAAAAATCTTCTGTAAACAAAGCTTGCAAAATTATTAGGTTCTTTTGTTAAGGTTTTCAAAAAGATTCTAGAAGAAAAATTGTAAAACATTAAATGGTCTAATTTTGCTCAAAGTATGATCTGTTTCCCTTAGATTTTTCTTTCTTTGACCAGTAAATGTCAAAACAATTATCCAAAGACCTTAAATATAAATTTTTAGTAATTAAATTTTTTTTTATAAATAATAAACGATATTTGCTTATGATAAGTAGACTTAGCTTGATGCATAATCGTATTAGGAATCAAGTTACATTAATTGTATGACTAAAGATAGATATAATAATAGAACTTTGTTAAAAGCGATGCCTTTCTTTCTTTTTTTTTTTACATATTTAGGATAGATCTTTCAGCCTGTAAAGGAAATTAAGGCATGTCAAAAAATCCATCGTTTTAGTACTTTATCATTTAATTTATCAGAAAGTCATGTGTTCATTTTAAGCATAAATAAAGTCTTAAACATTATCCGTATTATCATCCTGTGGTTCAGTAATTTTGGGATAGAATATCTAATGTTAATGCGTTGTTACTCTATATTTTTTTATCAAGCTTTGCTTTTATGGATGTTGGCATCCTTGTTATTAGTATTACCAAAAAATGAGAAAAGAACTGTTATGGACAAGAGTAAAGGTTTATAAACATTCAACTGAGAGGCCAAACTATCATTCCTACTTCGCATCTCATCTAAAATAAATACACGAAAACTTTTTAAAACAAAAGATTGACAAAGTGAGTGCTCTTTATAGTGCCTATAAAAAAAGACGTCATACAATGCAAATGACAAATGATAGGCTAATACACAGAATAAATTACCAATGACAGGCCAGTTTACATTTTAATTGACCAACGTTAGGCCAGTATGAAGTCATTTTCTAGAGGCACTATAAAAAGCTTCGAATGAGCTATCTATTTTCGCAATAGCAGAGATAAATAGTTTTTTTGCACTGCAAAGAAAGTTTATTTAATAAAATCAAAACTTTAAAAGCATCAAAAAAAAAATCAGCATTCTATCTCAAATAGCAATACAGTAAATCATTTCCTGAATTCCAATGTCTCCATGAGTATGACCGACATAAATAGTTAGAGTAGGGGGAATTCCTTTGCTTAAAACAGGCGCAACTCAAAAGGTTAATTGTCTGTTGGATGTTACTAAACCTAATATCTTTGGGTGTTAGAGTATCGCATCTCATTACACGCGGATGATGCTCTTGATTCTCTGAATGATTCCTTCAAAATCAAAGGAGAATCCCGCCCTTACGAAGTAAGGAGGTAACTTTTTAAAACTTAATACCCACCTAATTGTCTGAGTAGGTCTTCATATGATATTGTAGACGAAATTTCTTCCTTTAACAATCCCATTTCAACTTGAAAATATATTTCTTCACGATGAATTCTTATTCTAAAATTATGTATTTTCACATAAGAATATTATATTTTAAAATATAAACTACATAATAATTCTATTTCTTGTTTACATTAAATTTTATGCTCTGTTTATTTGTAACAAATATGAGGAGTATCAACTAGGAAGACTGGTGAAGAAAAAAAGTTGAGATATTGTGCAAATAGTTCCAGCTCAGACTTCACACTGTGTGCTTCAATACATTAAAAGTTGAGATATTGTGCAAATAGTTACAGCTCAGACTTCACACTGTGTGCTTCAATACATTAAAAGTTGAGATATTGTGCAAATAGTTACAGCTCAGACTTCACACTGTGTGCTTCAATACATTAAAAGTTGAGATATTGTGCAAATAGTTCCAGCTCAGACTTTCACACCATGCTTGGTACATAAAAAGTTGAGATATTGTGCAAGTAGTTCCAGCTCAGACTTTCACACTGTGCTTTTATATAAAAAGTTGAGATATTGTGCAAATAGTTCCTGCTCAGACTTCACACTGTGTGCTTCAAAACAATAAAAATTTAGATATTGTGCAAATAGTTCCAGCTCAGACTTCACACTGTGCTTCAATACATTAAAAGTTGAGATATTGTGCAAATAGTTCTAGCTCAGACTTTCACACTGTGTTGCAATACATAAAAAGTTGAGATACTGTGCAAATAGTTCTAACTCAGACTTTAATTTTGATTGGTTGGTTTATTAAATTGAGTGTTCAAACGTCTCAATCATTAATTGAAATCTACAGAAAGGGTGAGTTTTGTGTATCATCATTGGGGATGTAATCGGCTATTGTCTTATCCCTATAGACCCCTGTAAAAATGTTAATTTTCACAACTATAAAAAATCTGCAGATATTTCACTTTGAACTGAATTGATAGAAGACCACTGTGCCCAGAGAAACAAAATTTTGTAAGATTTATTACAGTAGTAATAAAACTCTACAGAGATAAGTGCTAAATATCCAGGCCTAGTTTATTTCTCTACAATTATTTGACCTAAAAATATTACAATCTTATTTTAAAAGAGGACTGCAAATCTGGGTATTGTCGGTGTCGAGACATCGTCGGATTTTCACAATAGCTTTTGATAGGTTATTTTAGGTTCCGAGGTTAGGTAAATTTTAATGGCTGCCCCGCAGTTTTAGAGCTACTGGGAAAATACGACGAAACGCCTCTTAATAGGCGCTGTCACGAAACCGACAATACCCAAATTTCCTTGGCTAGTTTATGAGTTAGGTTTTCCTTAGCTTTACATAGATAAAAAGTTAGGCTAGCCTTAGAACTTTTTTAGGATTTAGTCTTTTATGTATAACACTAGCGGCTTCGCCCCTAGTTCATCAGTTCAGTGGTTACCGAGATCTTAAGGGACAGGCGGATGGACGGACGGACAGACAGACAGACATCGTTCTACTTTGTATTATAGATTAACCAAACAGAGCAAGTTGTGTGCATATTTCTTTTAATATGATTCATATTAGTCTTATTAGGGGGGGGGGGTATCAAAGGTTGTAGGCACTAGTCAAGAGGTGTAGTGGGGTGTACACATCTGGGGAATTATAAACACCCCTTAATTTTACCAGGGAGGTGGATTACCCTTTCCTCTGCACGTTTTTATGTTATTTAATAATTCTTTTATTTTTGAAGCCTAATAGAGAAAAGATTTACAATTTTATGATAAGTAAATAATATTTAACAAGTATCATAAAACGCATTAATTTAACTAAAAACACGATAAAATTTTTATACATATATGTCGAATAAGTTTAGGCATTAAATCCTTTAAACTCTTAGACTTCTAAACCGTGAAAGTAAAGATATTTTATTCTCCATATTTAATTTCGTGCTCTTAAAAGTTTAGTATTTTGGTAAAATGATACATCAAAATCTTTTTCGTCATTTCACAGACAAAAAGAGCTTGAACACCTTAGAGGTATGTTGCTCTTTTTTGGCGCACTCTCTGTCATACTGCACTAGAGGCCTCTAGGGGCGTAGCCGCTAGTAGATGTATATAAAGATAAATACCTGCCACCTTTCCAAGCAACTTTTTCGTCTGCTAGCAAATTGTTTTCTGCTACTTGGCTGTGATAATATTCCCGACACTATTGGTTGATTTTCAAGACTAAATTATTTGAACTGAGCGGACGTGTCTTAAATGTCTCGCTTTTAATACATAGTTCAAGCCAGAAAGGACAAAATTTGTTTTAAAAAATGTCGGACAAAAACCGTTTTGCAAATCTTCCTATTGAGTTGACAAGTGAGGATATCTCCAAAGATATCATGGAGGCTATTACTAAGCTTACGGAAAAACAATCCTCCGACCACAAGCAAGTGATGGATAAGCTCAACAGCCTGGATGATTTAATACAAAGGGTCCATGTCCTTGAGGAAAATTACAAGAAGGTTCTACCCCTTATTCAAAAATTCCCACAAATTGAAAAGGATATTAGCGCCATAAAGGTTGTTAACACAAATTTGAAGACAGAGATGGAGAGCTACAAATCTGAAATCAAATTGCTAAAAATCAAGCTTGATGACAGAGAACAACATAGCAGAAACGAGTGTGTAAGAATCAATGGTGTACAAGTTGATAAAGATCTGGAAAAGTCCCTTGGCCACAATCAAGCAGCCATGAAAGCAGTTGAAGAGGTCCTCAAACCTCTGCTAGAGGCGAACAAAAACCGTCTCAAAATGCCCACTGAACCAGGTCAATTCATCAAAAATGCCCATATTCTGCCTATACCGAAAGACAAGAATGGATCATACAAAGTTCCACCTATAATTGTAAGGTTCCATAGTCGCCCATTGAAAGATTTTATCCTCTCAAACAAAAAAAATCTGCCTATAAGAGAAATTGACGTCAAAAATGGTGTAGAGAGATACTCGATAAGCGCCGACCTCACCAAAATGAGGTATGATGTAATGCAGAAACTGATCAGAAGTAAACAATTCTCTAAATGCTGGCACCTGGATGGTAGAGTGATCAAATATATTAAGAACGAAGGAGACAGGATACAATCTGTGAAGTTTTTTGATAAATCATGCAATGAACTAATGAACAATTAAATAGTGCTCAAAGTTAGTATATATAATAGTAATTATGACCTAATCTTAACCTTCTAAATTAAACTAGTAATTGAATTTTATTCAAAATAGTATTTCTCGCTATTTTTTTCCCCTCAATTTTTAAAGATGTCCTTCATACACCCTAAATATCTTATTTCAACAGGAAGTTAAAATATTCTCACCCCCTCTCTCATTCCCTTCCTTAATAAAATTTCCCAAGTTTTCTCACATTTTACAAATTTTACAACATTTTTTATGTGCTATTTTTTCTTTAAATTTTGACTTTTATTAATTATCTAAATGAATGTTTTGCTGATAAATTAAATAGTGCAAATCAAAACGAAATTGAAAGCCCGTATCTCAGTATAGATTTAAAATGTTCCTATTTTGACAACACACAACTCATTAATAAATTTAAGAATTGCAGGAAGATAAAATTCTTAAGCTGGAATCTTGGTTCTTTACCCTCGAAATTTGATGAATTTAAAGAATATATCAATTTTCTTCTACAAAACAACATTTTTTTTGACATAATTTGTATTCAAGAAATATTTTCAATTATTGATCAAGATCTATATAAACTTGAAAATTATAATTTTGTATTCTCATCTAGAAAAAAGGGGAAGGGAGGGGGAGTTGGAATCTATATTCATAAAAAACATAGATTTACTGTAATTGATGATTTATCATATTTTGAAGAAAATCTTTTTGAATCTTTAACATTGAAAGTTATTACTGAACAGAAAAAAAGCAATATAATTAGTTGTGTCTATCGTCCTAATTCTCCAATACAAGGCATGAGTTCTAATGATCAGATGGAATATTTCATTGATAAAATATCAAATTTACAAGCAGCAATGTCATCTTATAAAGGTGACTCTTACATCATGTCTGACTTGAATTTAGATCTCCTTAAATTTGAATCTCATTTAAAAACAAATGATTTTATAGAGAACACTTTATCTAATGGGTTTTTGCCTTTAATTACTAAACCAACTAGAGTTACACATGCTTCATGTACATTGATTGATAATATTTTATCTAATTCTTGCAATAATACATTGGAATCTGGCGTTATTCTGAACTCAATTTCCGATCATTTCCCTATTTTTCATGTTAGTTCTCAAACACAAAAAATAGAAAAGCCTAAAACATTTATCAGCAGGGATATAACAAGTGAAAAAATTAATCAATTTAATGCAATGTTAAACACGAACAACTGGGGTAATGTTCTTAATGAACTAAACCCACAAATTAGTTTTGAAAACTTTCATGAAGTATTTGATTGTGCTTTTAATTTACATTTTCCCATCAAAGAAGTTAAATTTAATAAAAATATTCATAAAATAGAGGGATTTATGACGGGAGGGCTTATGATTTCTAGACGAAAAAAACTTGAGCTGGGGACAATTTATTCAAAAAATAAAACACCAGAAAATAACATTGCATATACAACATATAGGGACATTTACAATAAGGCAATAAAAGATGCAAAGAAAATTTTTTACAGGGAACAACTTAATCAAAATAAAGAAAATCTAAGAAAAACCTGGCAAACTTTAAGACAAGTAATCTCAAAATCAAATGACAAGACATCGTGTATAGATGAAATAATTGTCAATGATACATCTTACAGTAATAATCATGATATTTCTAACAAATTTAATACTTATTTTACTTCAATTGCTGATGAAATTGCCAGCCAAATTAACCCTTCCCCACTTAATCCGTGCGACTTTATTCCTGATACAGACAGTGTATTTAAGCTAAGAGAAATAAATATTCATGTTCTTTTTAATTTAGTGAAAAAAATGGAAAATAAAAAGAGCTCTGACATGTTTGGATTATCAAATTGTTTATTAAAACAAATTATAAATAGTATTGCCGTACCTCTTGTTCACATTATTAACCAATCTATTAAAACAGGTCAAATTCCTTCACAATTAAAAATTGCTAAAGTTTTGCCAATTTTTAAATATAGTAACATCTCTAAAATGGATAAATGTAACCCTGGCAATTATCGTCCAATAAGTTTGCTACCTATTTTTTCAAAATTGTTAGAAAAAATTGTATCTGAACAACTCACAAGATATCTTGAATTTAATCAAATTATCTATGAACATCAATATGGATTTCAAGCAAAAAAATCTACACTACATCCTATGATTCACCTTTTGAATTATCTAGGACAAGCAAAAAATGAAAATTTAATTACTATAGGGGTATTCTGTGATCTTGCTAAATGTTTTGATACAATTTCGCATACAATTTTATTAAAAAAACTTAAAAAAATTGGTATACATGGATTAGAATTAGAATGGTTTAAAAACTATTTAAGTAATAGAAATCAGTTTGTTTATACAAATGGCGAAAAAAGTGATTTATTAGGAATCAGCAAGGGTGTCCCACAGGGAAGTATTTTGGGTCCAATTTTGTTTCTAGTTTATATCAATGATATTAAAAATTGTACTAGCTTAATGACACTACTCTTTGCAGATGACAGTAATTTTTTGATATCAGGAAAAGATTTGAATGAGATAATTGAAATACTCAACATTGAACTTAAAAATATCTGTGATTGGTTTCGTTGCAATGAAATGTCTCTTAATCCAACTAAAACTAAATTTATGATCTTTAATAAAAGGGAGGATTCCATAACTTGGGAACAAATTAAAATTAAATTAGATTTTAATAATGAAAATGAGAATGATACAGATAAAATTAGATATTTGGGTTATATCAACCAACAGAGTGAAATTCCTGCAATTAAATTTTTGGGTGTGTTTATTGATTCTCAACTTAACTTTAAATACCATATTGAATATTTAAGGAAAAAAATATCTAGAAGTCTGTTTTTAATCAATAGAGTTAAGCATATATTATGTGAAAAATCCTTAGTAACACTATTCCACTCTTTTATAAATAGCCATTTATTGTATTGCTTGCCAGCATGGAGCTGTGGCTTAGAATCATCTATTAAGCCTTTAGTAGTTCTACAAAAAAAAGCTATTAGAATTATACACAAATCCGCTTATAACAGCCATACGCCACCTTTGTTTAAAAAAATTAATGTTTTGCCTATTAAGGAGCTATCTATTTATACAAAACTACTATTTTTTTATGATTTTATTCGCTGGAGGCTACCAAATTCTTTTGATGGTGTATGGATTAGAAATAATCTAAGAAATCAGAGACAACTAAGAAATTCTAGTGAGTTTTATATTCCAATAGCCAAATTTAAAAAAATTGAAAGGTTTCCATTATTTTCATTCCAAAGACTATGGAATAATTTTTGTCATGAAAAAGATCTTTTAAATGAGAATATTCCTAAAAAAACATTTGCATTAAATCTTAAAGATGAACTTTTTAAATCTATATGTAATATTGAAGAATGTAATGAATGTACTTAAAATATATTGATTTGCCTGGATTTATTAAAAACCTTGCATCATTAATTACAGAAATGGTTTTAAAATTTAAGAAAAACTAGCCTTAAAATTTGTTGTAACCCTTCTTTCCTTCTCTTTTTCCCCTGTCCATTTAATTTTACCTACACTTATTTTGACATTATTATTTCTTATTTTTCTTATTAACCTAATGCCAACCTAAAAAAGGCAATGCAAACATCTCGGATACGCATATTCCTACTTTTAGGGAAGCCTAATCAGTGCCACACATAACATCTAGTGTTAGTCATGCAATTTAAATTTATAAATATTATGAAAAATTGTAAAGTACACCTGGTACTAAGCAGTAGCTTGGTGTACTATTGTATGTACTGCTTCGTAAGACGGGGCGTAATCTGTCACTGAATAAATGTTTTTTATGTTTTTTTTTTATGAGTCAGCACAATGTCCTTGGGATGGGAACATACAGTTGTTTAACTTTTTCCCCGTCTGGTTCTTTACTCTAGTGACGTACCTATACGAATATATAAATTTAAGTTTGGAAATTTGTAAAAATATTTTGAAATAATTTTAAGAGTTTGAATAATGCTTACAGGATAATTGTATTGTGTTAAATTCTTTCTACAGATTAAGTTGACTCAGTATAAAACAAGGACATCAACATCCATAACAATGAATTTCTGAAACGGTAGAACAAACGAACATTTAAACTTATAGAGTGTCAGAACTGAATAAGTAGAATGTTAATGCAAAAGTCTAAACAAAGTTGTAATTAAATTTGTTGCAAAACTTCTTAAATACATGATACTGTTTAAAGACATACTTACATTTGTAGGACATGCTTCGCTTATAACATTGTACCTTGTGGTAATAGGAATTATACCAAAAATTAGATGAATTGGAAAATCATAATATAAAAACATTTGTTGTCAAAAAAAAGAAGCATGTTTTAAATGGACGTACGGACTTTCTAACAATTATAGAGTTGCAACACTTTCAACAAGAACACAAGTTACAAAATATTGAAGACTAACATATGTTATTTGTATAATCGCCTAAACCTGAATTATTTACATTTTTAGATGAAATTATATGGATTATATGCTTTAATTTTATATAAAAAATTTGATAACAAAAAAGGTAACAATGACTTTCAAAGTAGCTACTTTTATAAATTTTACTTAATTGTTACAGAATAAGGATGATAACATCCATAAAAGCGAAGCACTGAAACGGTAGGACAAACGGATATTAAGTTTTGTTAAGTGTCAGAACTGAATATACAAAATATGAAAATATAAGGTTTGACAAAATTATACGTAAATTTGTTGCAAAACTTCTTAAATACAGAATTCTGTTTTTAAGGACATACTGACATTTTAATACTTGATTATAGAGATGCTTTGCTCATAATATTGTACCTTATTGTAATAGGAATCAGTAATCAAAAAATCAGATCAACGGATGTTTTTATCACATAAAAAATTGTTATTAAAATAGTAAAAATCAACATGTTTAAAACGGACGTACGGACATTCTGGTAACGATTATAGAGTTGATACGCTTTCTAAATCGTACCTAACTACTATAGGAATCACCATGCAAAGTTTGAAATCAATAGGACAATTCTAACATGCCTAAATTGACGAATAAAAGCTAACAATCTCTGACGGACGTACGGACGGACCGCCCCTAATTATAGAAAAGCTTCGCTTTTAAAAATGGATGGACCAATCATAGTTGTAACAAGGATGACAACATCCATAAAAGCGAAGCACTGAAACGGTAGGACAAACGGACATTAACACTTGTATAGTGTCTGAACTGAATAATTAGAATATAAAAGTATCGAAAGAGTCGAAGCAAAATTTAAGTAAATTTGTTGGAAAACTGCTTGATATAGGATAATGTTTATGGACATACTTACATTTTAAGGACTTGATTATAGAGTTGATTCGCTTATACTATTGTTCTTTGTTGTCCCAGGAATCAATATACCAAAAATCAGATTAAACGGATAATTAGATCACATAAAAATTTGTTGTTAAAAAAGTAGAAAAATCAACATGTTTAAAATGGACGTACGGACATTCTGGTAATAATTATAGAGTTGCTACGGTTTTTAAATCGTACCTAACTACTACAGGAATCATCATGCAAAATTTGAAATCGATAGGACAATTCTAACATGCCTAAATTAACGAATAAAAGCAATCTATCTCGGACGGGCGGACGTACGGACCGACCCTAAATATAGAAAAGCTTCGCTTTTAAAAAGCTTTGCTTTAAAAAACATGATGCTGATTCAGTTTAAATCTACACGAAAAAAATACTTAAGTTGTAGAAATTTAAATATGAAAAATTATTGAAATAATATTTCAGTGGTTTCTGTTGATTATGCAGAGCATGTAAAATCTTCATGGACGACATTTTATTAAATGCTTTTGTATGAACTAATCAACTAATGATATTAACGTCAACAGTTTGTCCAATTATCATTTGTAATAAACAGCGTTGATTTCTAGAAAAAGATCGCATAATTAAAGAGTTATTTTTGGCATTAGGTTTTAATATCTATTTAATAATACCATGAATACATATGCTTTGTTGTTATAACAAAGTGTTTGATAAAAATTATGAACCAATGAATACAATGCAAATCTCCTTAATATCGGGTTGATTTTAGAATTTTCGGTGTACATAAATGAGATACTAATTACCAAATGATGATGAACAAAATTTACATTTCTGTAGTAAATAGATATTGGTTTAAAAGTTTAATTACTGTTATTTTGTTATTTAGTAGTTTTTTTTATCTAATTAAATATTCCACGGCCCTACCCCCACAAATATTTTACCCCCGGGGTAATATTTTGAAGGGGTATTTACCCTCCGAAAACAAATTTAACAATTAGGCATGTTTTGCGCGCCATCCAAATAGAAACTTCCCCCATGAAGATTTTGTAACCACCCTCAAAAATGTTTGGACGTCCTTGGACCAGGATAAGTAGCAAACCTTTTTAACCTCACTTTTTTGTCAATACAAAATTATGAAAAATTGTATGAGCATTCTCAATGCACTTTGAAACTTTTTAACACCAATATCGACAAGAAGGAGAAAAGTTCCCAAAGATCCTAATGCAGTTTTTAAAAGCGAAACTTTTCTATAATTAGGGTCGGTCTGTCCGTCCGTACGTCACGGACAGTTATCTCTTTTGGTTAAATTTACAGGTTAGAATTGTTAGAATCGATTCTAAATTTTGCATGGCGATTCCTTTAGTAAATAAAGGGTGTGCAAAAAAAATGCGGACCTTTTTAAATTTAGATTGCGCGGCTTGTGTTCATAGTAGAAACACGTTATACATACCATTAGAACCGCAATGAAGTCTATTTTGTGGTAATGTAAGAACCATTACTGTGCTACTTATAGTTTAGGAGCTACGTAAAAGAATGTCCCAACTGACTTAAAACTTGACTTAAGAGTAAATCATTAAAGACAAAAAAATGTGGTAAAATGTCCCAACTGCCTTAAAACTTGACTTGCGAGTAAATCATTAAAGATTAAAGTATAAAAAAAATGCTGACCTTTTTAAAATTTAGATTGCGCGGCTTGTGTTGATAGAAGAACAACGTTATGCATACCATTAGAACCGCTATGAAGTCTATTTTGTGGAAATATAAGAACCATTACTGTGCTACTTATAGTTTAGGAGCTACGTAAAAGAATGTCCCAACTGACTTAAAACTTGACTTGAGAGTAAATCATTAAAGATAAAAAAAAGTGTGCGCAAAAATGCGGACATTTTTAAAATTCAAACTGCTCGGCTTGTTTAAATAGTAGAAAAATGCTATGTATATCGTTAGAACCGTCATAAGCTCTATTTTTTTTAAATATAAGTACGATTTTTGTGCTATTTTAGTTTAGGAGCTGTATTGATAAATGTGAGAAAAGTGGAAAAATTTATCTTTAATGATTTACTCGCAAGTCAAGTTTTAATTCAGTGGGGACACTCTACCACATAGCTCATAAATTATACGTAGCACAGGAATCATTTTTATATTTCCAAAAAATAGACTTCATTGCGGTTATAATGGTATGCATAACGTTTTTCTACTATTAACACAAGCTGAGCAATTATAATTTAAAAAATGTACGTATTTTTATTTGCATACCCTTTAATTTAATCTTTAATGATTTACTCGCAAGTCAAGTTTTAATTCAGTGGGGACATTCTACCACATAGCTCATAAACTATACGTAGCATAGGAATCGTTTTTATATTTCAAAAAATAGACTTCATAACGGTTCTAATGGTATGCAAATAGAAATATAAGAATAGAAGCATATTCTGCACCCTTTATTCGTCAAATCTAAGAAGGAACATTTCTAGCAGACAAAAGTATTGCTGATGTGGATTCTTAAAAAATGATAGACTCGTTACTCGATAGTGAGGCAAAATTATATTTGTGAGAAATCATCTAAAAGCAGATTAAAAATCTACAAAAATTAAACAAATTCATTTGTTAATAACCCTTTTAAGAAATTATTTAATTTTTGTAAATTTACTTATGCGATTTTTGAGGATTTTTCACAAAAATTATTTTGCCTCACCAGCGAGTAGCCAGCCTAACTTTTTTTTAAGAATCCACCTCTTTTTCACTCAGACGAAAGTTTTGAGCAAGTAAGTTTGATTCAGTAAAGCTTTGTACTAAGAAATGATATTGTTTACAGCTGACTTTTATCTATGTATGAAATGAAAAAAAAACATGCGTTCGTAATGAAATGTGTACATAATTTCAACCAATGAAATTTGATGTAGGTTCCGATGCGATCATCCTATTGGCTCAATCAGACATTCCCTCTCTTTCTTAGTATCTTTATTGGTATGCATAACGTTTTTCTACTATTAACACAAGCCGCGCAATCTAAATTTTAAAAAGGTCCGCATTTTTTTTGCACACCCTTTAGGTAAGAATTGTAGCAGCTCTATAATCGTTACCAGTATGTCCATACGCCCATTTGAAACAGGACAAAAAAAGTAAACTGTTATAGGCGATGCATCTCTAAAATCAAGTTCAAAAAATATAATTATGTCCGTAAACAGTATCCTGTATTTAAGCAGTTTTTCAACAAAATTACTTCAACTTTTCAACTTTTATTCATATACATATATATTCTGATTATTCAGTTCTGACACTCTACTCTAAGTGTTAATGTTCGTTTGTCCTACCATTTCAGAGCTTCGCTTTTATGGATGTTGTCATCCTTGTTAATACACACTACCCCGTCCCGGATTTGAAAAATTTTGTTAAAATTTTTGCCCCCAGCCAAAATATGGTTGATTTATGCATAAAAATGACCCAAGCAAAATATTTTTTCTGTAATGCAAAAATTGCGACGGTACAAGCACTGCAAAGTTTTTAAAATCTGAAAAAAACCTGTTTTTATGGCTTTTTTGGGGCTTTTGTACCATCCCAATTTTAAAGATTTTTACAAAATTTCAATTTGAGTGTGTTGATATATACCTGAAATTTACCAAAAAAAATGGGGGCAGTCTCAATTATAACATATGAAGGTGTAGCAAGTAATCTTCCAAATACAAAATTGTCAAATTGCATACATATATAATAGGATTGGGCTGGATACTTTTTTGGACGGATACTGGATATCTGGCTGATTTATAATGCCGGATATCCGGCATATATATGTTATTTGGCCGGATATCCAGTTATTTGACCGGATATCCGGTTATTTGGCCGGATATCCGGTTATTCGGCCGATGTTCTTTTATTCGGCCAGATATCCGGTAATTTGCTATATAATGATTATCTGTCATTAGAAATCAACCGGATATCCGGTATCCAGCCAAAAAAGTAACGGCCCAACCCTATTATATATGTATGCAATTGTTTCTTCTTTACAGTAAAGTTTCTGATAGATCCAGGGAATAATTCAGTTATTACCACTTAAATAAAATTAGAGGATCGAACCTTCTCTCAGGTGCCCAAGAGTCCTTTAGGAGCGTTACCGCTAGAAAGTAATATGGAGAAGCTCTTCTTGTGAAATTAGATAATTTTAACATTATCTTTTTATGTGTCATTATTCATTGTTTATCTCTGTTAATTTTGTATTGACTTAATGGAAAAAGATGTCTCAGCTTATAAAAGATGTTTGGTGCTTTCCCTCAAAATGTCTTTTAAACACTGACAACCCCTTCCTCCTTATATTAACTTGCAAGGGTCCCTGGTACCCAATATAAACAAATGAGCAAACAAATGAAAAGATTTGCATTTAATAAGTATCCGAAATAGATTGGACAAAATAGGCCATTTAATACACTAGTCCTAAAAGTTTGAAAATAACCTTTTCTTATTCGTTGACTTAATAACTTTGGGGACTTTCAATAAATTTTGATGGATTGGTTTATTAATTTGAGTGGTCAATCGTTTCTACCACTAATTTTTATCTACAGAAGGGTTAATTTTGTGTATTATTAGTGGGGATGTACATCCATTCATTAGCCATAGTCTTATCCCTTAGATACTTCAGTAACATGTTATTTCTTGTTATGTAATAAAAATGAAAGTGTTATTACAAGACTTTCAGTACAGGTATCTAGAGGGATAAAACAATGGCTTTTTAATTTATTTGTATATCCCATGATGATACACAAACTGACCCTTTTTTGTTGAAAACATAGTGGTTGAAACGTTTGATCACTAAACCTAATGAACCAACCAATTAAAATTCAATAAAAGTCTCCAAAGTTGTTGAGCCAAGAAATAAAAAAAAATGTTATTATAAACCTTCCGGGACTAGTGTATTAAACAGCCCAATGTCCCCTCCCTCCCTAGTTATTATTAGACTTGTGATACACTCTTGTACAGTTCAGGGAGGGAGGGGACATTGAGCTGTTTATTAAATTAGTCCCCAAATTGTTATAATGGTGTTTTCTTACATTTGGGTTAAAACATTGGGGAAAATCACTAAATTTTATTTGGTTGATTTATTAAGTTGAGTGTTTAAAAGTTTCAACTTCTAGTCTTAATCTACAGGAGACCCTTACTGTTGATTACAATAGGTGGTTGGAACATCTTATTAAACCAATTAAAATTTCAAACAATCTAAAAAGTTGTTGAGCAAACAAATGAAAAAGTTTTAAAACTTCGGGGACTAGTGTAATTAACAGCCCATTGTGCTCTGCCTCCCTAGTTATTATTAGACTTTTGGTACACTCTGGTATAATTCAGAGAGGGAGGGGAAATTGGACTCTTTATTTCACTTGTCCCCAAAGTTTTATAATTGTTTTTCTAATTCATTAGGTTAACAATTTTTGAGAATTTTATTGAATTTTGATTGGTTGGTTTATTAAGTTAAGTGTATAAACGTTTCAACCGCTAAAAATAATCTACAGAAGGAATAGTTTTGTGTATCAAACAAATTTCATAATAGAGGTAGGCCGGATACTTTTTTGGCCGGATACCGGATATCTGGATGATTTAAAATGCAACATATTTGGTATCCGGCAAATTACCGGATATCCGGGCGAATAACCAGATATCCGGCCAAATTACCGGATATTTGCTAGATATTTGTCCAGATGTCGGATATCCGGCATTAGAAATCAGCCAGATATCCAATATCCATCCAAAAAAGTATCCGGCCCAACCCTATCATATATGTATGCAATTTGACAATTTTGTATTTGGAAGATTACTTGCTACACCTTCATATGTTATGAATGAGACTGCCCCCATTTTTTTTGGTAAATTTCAGGTATATATCAACACACTCGAATTGAAATTTTGTAAAAATCTTTAAAATTGAGATGGTACAAAAGCCCCAAAAAAGCCATAAAAACAGGGTTTTTTTCAGATTTTAAAAACTTTGCAGTGCTTGTACCATCGCAATTTTTGCATTACAGAAAAAAATATTTTGCATGGGTCATTTTTATGCATAAATCAACCATATTTTGGCTGGGGGCAAAAATTTTTTTAAAAATTTTCAAATCCGGGACGGGGTAATACACACACACACACTCACAAAAAAACATGCATAAAAAGACACACTCACACACACAGGTGCATAAGAAGGTGAAAATTGAATTAATCCTATTGATAGTCTAATGACAACTAGGAATTGCCAGATTCTTAATCAAGAAAATTTAGTGAGGCTTGAAAAAAGCTAGAAAATTTAGTTGTGTTCCTAGCAAAGGAGCAGCTTTTTTTGGTTTTTCCTTGTTAAAGCGAAGTTTTTCAACATTTATGGTGATCGGTTCATCCGACTGACCGTAACGGATAGCTCTTATTGTTAATTCAGAATTATAATATCTATTTCAAACTTGGCATGGTGATTCCTGTAACACTTATATTAAAAAGCGTAGCGAATATATCATTGCTATTAAAAAGTCAATAATTTCATTTTATTTTTAATCTTTTTTTTTCATTACACTTTATTTTAGGATATGATATAATTTTATAAGCGAAGAATCTTTACAATTAAGTCTAAAAATGTAGAAATTTCCATTTTAAGCATTTCCAGTAATATTGGTTTAGATATAAGCGTTGAATTTAAAATGCGTTGCTAATGATATTTTTCTGACCCATTTTCATTAATGTCGTTGGGTAATCTATAATACAAAGTAGAATGATGTCAGTTCGTCCGTCCGTCTGTCCCCTAAGATCTCGGTGACCACTGAACCGATCGGATTCTACTCTTCAGGGAATATACCTACTGGTCCTGTGGTGGTTTTAGGCTATTTTATTGGGGGGTGGGACAGACAAAAAAATCCCCGCCCCCCCCCCATTTTTTTTTGTAGGAGATATCCTTGGTCCTTTTTTTGTAGGAAATTTCCTTGGTCCTTCTTATTTATTTTTTTTTACGAATTTCACCTTAATTTTTTTTTATTATCTCTTGGGGCAAAGCCCCTAGAGGCTAGGGGCGAAGCCGCTAGTAATTTATAATGTACCAAATACCATTGCTCCAGAAAAGAGCAAAATAAAAACACTTACAAATTAAACCAGCTCGAATTAAGTGATACCAAATTCGCACGGCCTTGACGGAAAGGATGGGAAATAGATGGGCAATGTGAGAAGAAGAAAAAAACAAGCATGACTACATCAGCAGCAGGTAGCGAATCATACAATTTAAAACTAAAATTATTCGACGGACAAAGTGCTTAATAGAGTAGACATGCAGAAATCTCAAAATGCGGCCCATTTTCCCACTTATCAGAAGCTTTTTACAGTGTCTATAAAGAATGACGTCATATTGGCCTACCATTGGTTAATTAAAATGTATACTGGACTGCCATTGGTAATTTAGTCTGTGTATTGGCCTATAATTGGTAATTTGTATTGTATGACGTAATTTTTAGGCACTATATAGTGCTTCCCCTTGATGATATACTGTGGTATATACTTATTAATGAGAAATAATTGATAAGTCTATCTTAATAGCAGCTAGGTAATTTCCATTTCACTAAAGCCGTTATGGGCTCAGCGATTGGGCTGACGAATAAACTGACCGACAGACGGACATTGAGAGTTATATATAATCTTCGTTTTTTTTTAAATGAGAAAGAGAGGGTTAAACAAGATGAAATAGAATTTTTCCCCATTCATCTAAAATACATTTTCTTGAATCAAACATTTGGCCATTCACACTCACGACGACTCTAACTTTCCCCACTTTTTATATTGTGTTGAAAAGATGTCAATATAAAGTTTTGCATTTCCAGATGAAACTTTTTACAGCGTAGCTTATCTACATTTAGGGTGTGTTGGTCTGTCTGTCGCAACGGTGTAAACTATAGTTCAGAGATTGAATTTAACTATGTTAGACTCGTCTTAAAACGTCGCTTAAGGAATCATCTATGATACAAAGCAAAACTATATCTTTCAGACCATCCTTCTCTCTTTCTGAAGCTTAAGATCTCGGTAAACGCTAAACTAACTGGGCTCTGCTTTTCAGAGAGGACTTTTCTAAGAGAATGAAACTCTCCTAATCCATGAAAACAACATCTTCCAAAATAATCAATTATTTCTCTAAAAATAAAGTAGGGCGACCAAGTCTTCCTCTTAGAGCTGGGCATCAAATAATACATTATTGAATATCCTTTTGAATTTGTTTGTTTTGAAATTTGCTTTAACAGATGCTGTCATCCTTGTTATCTTTTGATCTAAAATGGCTTTTAATTTAGCCAGCGGAAGACATTATTTGCTGATGATAGTAATTTTTTAATTTCTGGTAAAAACTTTACAGAGATTAAACTGAAATTAAACAATGAACTTAAAAAGATATCTGATTGGTTTAGGAGTAATCAAATGAGCTTAAATCCTGATAAAACTAAAATCATGATATTTAATAAAAATGAAAATACTATTGATTGGAATGCTCTTAATATTAAGCTAAACTTTAACAATGAAAATGAGTTTGATCCTGAGAAAATAAAAATCTTAAATTATGTCAATTCAAGTAGCAATATTCCTGCAATTAAGTTCCTAGGTGTATTTATAGATCCTTCTTTAAATTTTAAATATCATGTAGAACATTTACGTAAAAAGATTTCTAGTTCCTTATTTCTTATAAATAGAGCTAAACATATACTGAATTTAGATAGCAAAAAAATGCTTTTTCACTCACTTATAAATAGTCATTTACTTTACTGTTTACCTGCCTGGAGTTGTAGTCTTAAATCTACTATGGAACCATTAATTAAATTGCAAAAAAAGGCAATAAGAATTGTTTTTAGTAAGAAACACATCTCACATACAATGCCTTTATTTAAAAAAATGAATGTCCTTCCTTTACATGAATCAGCTAATTATTTGAAATTATTATTTATGTATGATTTTATAAACAGTAAGCTACCAAGTTCCTTTCAAGGTACATGGCTTCGCCGTAATCAATTACATACCAGAAATCTTAGAAACTCTAATATGTTTGATGTTAAAAAACCGAAGTTTAAATCTATTGAAAGATTTCCTAAGTATCATTTCCAAGAATTATGGAATAACCATTGTAATAATGATTTATTAACCCACAATCAATCAAGAAAAAAATTTATAAAAAATCTAAAAGAATCTTTGTTATCAAGCTTAACTTTAGTGTGTAACAACCCATTATGTCAAGAATGGAGGTAAAATTATATTTCTTTTCAATATTGTTTGAAATCTGATAAATCAAAATCTATTTGTTGAAATTTTTTTAAAAAATTTCTATTATTGCAATAATGGTGTGAGACTTGTATGCCCTAATCAATCCTTCCTATTGTCATTCTTTCCTCTCCAATATGATTTTATTTATTGCTTATTATCTTTTTTCTATTTTTTTGTCTTATTTATATGGCCTGTATGAAAACAATGTGTGAATACACATTACTGCATACTTCCTAGTTTTTAGGAAACTGCCATTTGGGAAGAAATTTTTTTTTATAAATTAACCATATCAATAAAATTTGACTGTATATATAAATGTATATAATATTCATTTAATTCATTTATTATTTTGTTGTTTTTTTTTCTTCTATGTATGTACACCCAAGAATAATAAATCTAATCTAATCTAATCTAATTTAGTTGTTTATGTCAAAAGTTTTAAACAGTTGGGGAACCGAAACACCTTCTACAGTATTAGTATTTTAATTTCTATGTCATAATGTTCAGAAAAATATGATTTAAATAAATCTTTTAAAGGGAATGCCTTGGCTCAAAACAGGCGCAATTCATTACCATGAATAGTTAGGATTTCTCAGACAAAGGTCGTGCAATCAAAGAGTTATCTATTGGGTGTTACTTAATCTAATATCCCGGGTGTTTGGACAAAAAAGGAGATATTTGGCTCCCCTTTGTTATCCTGGGTTGTTGGACCTAGCGTTATAGTGTCATGGACAGCAGCATCGCCCGTATGAGATGATGGTAACAACGTAAATCTTTTTCTCGTATTCATACCAATCCGGTGGATAGGAACCAATTCTCATCTATACGAAAAAACTATGTCTAGCATCGTATTATATCCAGTTTTCTACGAATATAAAAATGTACAATCATAAGATTAAAACCAGTTTTTTTAGCTGGTGCCTTCGGCACATCGGGGCTAAAAAAACTAGTTTTAGTCATAATAATTGTACATTCTATATCCGCGGAAAGCCATTTATGATACGATGAAAGAAATAACTGTTAAAATTTTCTGAGTTGGTTTCAGTTCGTTCATACACAAATGAAATGTTTAATTTTATATACGTGTTTTTAATGCAACATTTTTTTATGTGTTATGTCCGTACACGGTCTTGTTTATAAAACTAAATTGTATTGGTTTCTGTATTTATGAGGTTAAACCTGATTACTTCATTTCTTTTACAACCAACAACAATTTTTATATTTCTCTTACAGATTTTCAGATCTATGTTCTAACTTTTTTTCTCTTTGGTAGCGCAGCAACTTTATAATTTGTTCAAGGTTCCAAAATTGAATCATGAAAGTTACAATCAAGGCACCAAGTAAAAGAGATTCTGATATGGATATAGGGAAGATTTTTAATGAATGAAGTGCTAAAGGGTTAAATAGTAGTGTTACTCAAGAGCTTGTCTGATTCTACCAATAGGAGAATACATACAATAGATCTCATTGGTTGAAATTGTGTACACATTTTGTTACGTAAGGGCATATTTTTTCATTCCGTTCGTATTATAAATTGTCGCATATTTTAGGATCAAGCCTTCCCAGGGTAAATTAATTCGTGTAAAAATTCTTCCCTCGTATAATTTGAAGCATATGACAAAACATAAATTAAGTTAGTTATAAAGTTTTATCGTGAAACAAATCGTCTCAAATTTCGTCGCCAGTATCTGGTATATAACAAAATGTAAACAACAGTTCTGTCTGCAAAATTTCCCCTTTTAATTTTGACGAAAAATGGGGTCTGTTGGACTAGATATACTATGTTTATTGGTTAAATAGTGTAGAGGAGAAAGAAGGATTTTTTAAATAACTGACAAGCAATCCATTTGGACTTATACATACACTATTAGTTTTGAAACTTAAACTTTAGCTAAAACTTTTTATTTAATTTAATGATAATTTACAATGGAATTTTCACAATATAAGTATGTATTAGTTATATATCACATCGTATTATAGATAGCTTTCCGAGGATATTGAAAAAAATAATTTAAGATTAATTCCAGTTTTGTTGGTTTTGAGAGGACGAAGGCCCAGTCCAACAAAATTGGCATCAATTTTATGATATTTATTAAAATTGTCTGTAATACGATGTTATACATGATTTTTCAGTATAATTTAAAACTGGTTCCACTCCAGCGTAAATTAAACTGGAAAAGGTTTTTCACTTTAATTTGTAAAGTTTGTAGAATAATCAAATGTTTTAAAGTTTTTTTTCACTTTTCTTAATGTTAATAAAAGTTTTTCTTGACATAAGCATTAAAGTTCAACTTTAGTAAAAACTAAATGATTGAAAGCTTTGATTTCTTGTAGCTTCTTAACCATCTCTTCTCTCGATGCAGTCCCGTCACATAATAGCTTAGCCTTGAAAAAGTATTTCTATTTAGAAGAACTTAAATTACTGCCATGTTAAGGGCATGATGATAACAGGAGTAGGAGTAGGCTATGAAACAGGCTATGAAACAGCTGCATGAAACAAACTTACAACCGTTTGCAGCAATTATTATTATAGAAATGACGTTTGGATCTATCATGGATTTAATTCAAAAGATTTCTATAATATTTCACTAGACATTTTAAGAAATTCCCTTGGTGCTTTCCGCTTTAACTACTGGGTGAGCAAAGACCCACCCCTTTGATTTTTAAGAGAGTGAGTAGTTTTTTTCTTTATGTCTGACCACTGTAGGGGACCCTATCCTGCGGGGAGACCCTGTACCCAATATAGCATAACCTAACCTGACCAAAAGTAAAACACACTAAAATCTTCAATTTATTTCAAACTAAGGGGACTAGGTTCGACTAGGTTCTTTGAGGGAAACAATTTTTGGACCTCACACCCCCCTCTAACAAAATCAGACTCATTGTCTAAAAGTTTATACCTGAATCATTAAAATTTTCCTGAGCTCCATGAGAAGTTTAGTTTTAATTTGTGTTGGTCCAGGATCTAGAACTTCGTGATAAGCAATCAGCTGGCGGCAGTACTTCTCCTGTACAGGTTTTAAATTACCTTTTTATAAATTACTATCGGGTAAACCCATAGCGGTATCTAGGGCACGTAAAATGTTTTTCTTTTCAATCTATGTTAAGATCAGCTGGGGTTAGTTATGTCTTTTGGGGGTGATTTTTCTTGTGAATGTGGTGATACCCTCCCCTAAAATAGCTATAAACCTTCCCATGACCTACATATGAGTAGTTCCCTTTAAAAGAGAACCATATTGGGTCAACGTTTAGCGAAAAACAAATTTGCAAATTTGCTAAAGAACATATGGACGCGGGTGCCAGTTGTTGTCTAAATTTAGTTGGCTGCTGTTATATTGTTTTGTTTTCAACCACTATAAGACTGTATTTATGTGACTGCCGCAGCTAATTGTCCTATAATGGTGTACTCGATTAAAGTATTACTATTTTCTATGTTTGGTCCCGGGACAAACACAGGAGTGACGTCGGATCATTTTAAATCATCTAATATGTTTTATAAATGCCTCTACCCCTGCGGGAGGCTTATTTGTATAATCATATATTAATCTAACCTAACCTAACCTGTATAGAAATACTAAATTAACTTAATATTTTAGACACTCCGACGTTTGTCCACTTCGACGTTTGTCACTTATGCGTTTCTCCTGAAACCCTATGTTAATAATAACGTGTTTTGGGCTTTATATCGCATCTGACAGCTTTGCGACGATAAATTTATTTGTATTGATAAAAATAAAGGTCATTTTCCTGTGCATTCCATAAAGGTTGTAATTTAATTTTCTGATCTACTGATAAATCCCGTACTTTTCTAAAAAAAAAAAAAAGCAGTAACTATACAAATCCAAATTATAAATATATTTCTCGTATTCATTCGAATCCGGTGGAAATGAACCGGTTCTCATCCATACGAAAAAACTATGTCTAGCATCGTATTATATCCAGCTTTCTACGAATATAACAATGTACAATCATAAGATTAAAACCAGTTTTTTTAGCCCGTGCCTTCGCCACCTCGGAGCTAAAAAAACTGGTTTTAATATTATAATTGTACATTCTATATCCGCGGAAAGCTGTTTATAATGCGATGCGAGAAATAACTATTATAGGCTTTTTTGTTTGATGCTAAATATCTCTGAAAAGGCAGTTTCAGTTGTGCTCTTCTGGGAAGCTCCTTACTGAAATTGGTTTAATTCAACGCCACAAGACGATATGTGTGATTCCACTAGTATATAATGAACAAACAAGAAAAAGTACATCCATTATTTGGCGTTATCACATAAAATACCCTCTTAAGCACTGAAATTACCCTCCTCTTTAAGAACAAATAATAGTTATTTCTCGTATCGTATTATAAACGGCTTTCCGCGGATATAGAATGTAAAATTATAGGATTAAAACTAGTTTTTTTAGCCCCGAGGTGCCGGAGGCACCGGCTAAAAAACTGGTTTTAATCTTATGATTGTACATTTCTATATTCGTAGAAAACTGGATATAATACGATGCTAGACATAGTTTTTTCGTATGGATGAGAACCGGTTCCTATCCACCGGATTCGAATGAATACGAGAAAAAGTTTTCTGAATAGACACATCCACTAAGTTATTATTATAAGGACAATGCTCCAAAAAAATTTGTCTTTGACCTTTTATGAAAAATTATTCTACTGTAGCAAAACTCTTTCTTTTAGGCCGTTTATGAGATCTTATGTACAGGGTGTCCCACGTAAACTGTTTTTTTTTAAAACGCTTATTACTCCCTTAATATTTGAGCTATCTTCGTAAAATAATAAGTATTTGGCAGCAAACCACTGACCATTTAATGACATAGTGATGAAAAATCCGCAAAGTTAACATAAAAAAATCTACAAGTTAATACATAACAGGCTAATTTTAGTGAATATAAGACTAATCCACAAGAAAAATATGCCTTAGTTAACTTTTAAAGCAGCTGGTGGTCAAACGGTGGATCACAAAGACTTACTCTAGACATTATAAGAACTGGCATTGTAGTCTAATTAAAAAATCTGGTATAATTCAGGTTCTTTTGTGCATTTAAAGCGAGCTCACATGAAAAATTAACAAAGAAGATCAATATTATGCCTATTTTTACATATTGTTCACTTATATTACACTTCAGATTCTTGAATATTGAGTATTTCTGGTATGCCATGTCAAGATTGTTCTTTTTTTGTGCTTAGAAAGTCTGAGCGACTAGCAGTTTGGACCTAAACTAATCTTAAAGTTCACAAACTAAATATTTTCTTGTGGGTTAGTCTAAATTCAATCAAATAAACCTCTTATGTAATACCTTATAGATTTTTTCCTGCTTATTTTGTGGATTTTTCATCATTACCCTATAAAATGGTCAGTAGTAGGCTGCCAAATACTTTTTATTTTACTAAGATAGCTCAAATATTAACCCTTTACAGTCGGGCCCCTTGCCGCACCTTAATCAGTCGGGGGGGGGGGGGGGCGTTCAACGCCCCCCCTTATTATCTCAGTTCCTATTAGAGCTAGAGGGCTAATTTTTTTTGTGCAAGTCCCCTGTTTGATAATGAATTTCCGACCTTTTATAAGTCTAAGTCAATTTTCGCTTCCTTCACCCTTTTATTTAACAACCTTTGTTTTTAGGTCCTTTTTTACTTAAAAATTTCAAACGGCTGTAATTTTTTTATTTTTAAAGCTAGAAGAATTTTTTTTTGCAGAAAATGTTTAGTTTTGTGTAAATTTTACATTAGAAATATCAAAATATAAATTTCAGCGGCCGCAGCTGTACTTGGCAGCTGCCAGCCGCCGCAGTCGGCGGTCGGCGGGAAAACGGCGGCGGATCTTCATGAAATTTTAATACGTTATGTAGACATGTAAGAAAAGCTTAAGTTTAAAATATGAAGTCTCTAAGTCAAAAATTGCGGCCACAGGAGCCTTTTAAAGATTTCTGGAGACCTGGAGGATCAGGACCTGCAGGATCATACCTGGAACCTGAAAGTTACTTGACCACCTGTATTTCATATAAGGATGTACTACTAGAGGATTTTTTAGTATTTTGGTATGATAAAATGCTTTGTTTTAGTCAAAAAAATATTTTTGCTCTTTACCTGGATGACCCTGCCAGGTTTGCTGGCATCCTGTGCCCACCAGGATGGAGATATTCAAAAAATTCCAACTCTCAGTTATGTGTCATACCCATACTTAAAAAGTCAAGCAGTTTGGGCTCTTTATCTTTCACACACAGAAAATGAGATAGAAAAAACCGGAGGGGGGGGCGTTCAACGCCCCCCCCCCCCGACCGTTAAGGGTTAAGGGAGTAATAAGCGTTTAAAAAAAAAACAGTTTACGTGGGACACCCTGTATCTTATATTCTACTACCAAAAATTTGTTGAAAGCGACTTACTTTAAATTCATGCTAAAACTGAAGAGAAACTTTTGTTTGAGCTCCATGAGAATGAAATGATTTGTGTGTAGTAGCTTGCTGATGGTATGTAACTGTTGAAGACAACTAACCGCCAGAGTTTTGTCATTTAAAGGATTGTTCGACCTGCTTATACCAACGCAAATATACGGAGACCTTACGGGATAACACAATAAAATTTATTACTTACAAAACTTTGGGGACTGGTAGGATTAATTCATGTTTGATATTTTAAAAACGGACAATAACCAAGACATGTTTCGTTTATGAAAATAATGTAAACAAAATACTCATGATAATAAAATGTCGTGTTACGTTGTTAAACATGCTTTAAATATCTTTGCTATAAAATTTAACTGCATTTGATATAATCAATCTATTCATTAACTATAATTCATTCAAAAATGTATTTATTTATGACAAAAGTTCCTTGTAATATTGTAAGGTCTTGGAACTGTTCTAGCCATTTGTAATATCTCCAACTCTCTTTTTTCTACCAAGGATTCAGCCTCCGTGCGACCACATGAAGTGCACACCCATACAGGTTCTTCAGATGACGCCATTGACTCTTCGGGTGATGCTACAGTCTTACTTGGTGACCTAACAATCGCTCTGGATGAAACTTCTACTGAAGACTCTTTGGATGACGTTGCTTGTTCACATGATGACGTCACACGCTCATTTGATGACGACACGGGACTCATGGACTCGTTAGAGGATGTTGCCGGGTCCTTTGACGAGTCTAATGATTCTTGAGATGAGGTCAGCGATAGTTGGAAACTTTTTACAGGAAGCTCCTGAAATACAACCCAAAGCTAAGAATGAAAAGATATAAATATTTCTCATTATAAGATATCTTAGTCATCAATAACTGCAATAACTGCAGATATTTTAGAAAAATAGCAGCTCCGCCTCAACTGGACAAAATCTTGGCGGCTGCTGTTTCTATGTTAGCTTTTCTCTGTCATTCAGAGTTTAGTGAAGAAGCCATGCCAAAATAAAGGACAACTTAACACATTCAGCAAATTTACAGTAGATGTATTGTTAGCAAAATAATTCCTCATTTTTCTCATGTCCTAAACACTGACAAAAATCAGGGAGTAAGGGAGGGGACAATGGATCGAATATTCAATTTTTAGGAGTCTCAGACTTTGGGTACTGGCTTAAAGGGAATGTGCAAGAATTTAGCAGTTTCTGACTGACTTTGGTTACTTGCTCACAGAATGCCGCTAACTCGTTTGTTAATTTTGAATATTGCAGACAAGTATCAATAAACTTAATTTGTTATGATTTGGCTGGTTTTAACAATTTTTTTCTCTCCAGAAAATATCATTTCATAGTTAAAAACTTTATTGTGATATTTGTTTAATAAACGATCTAAGAATCCAATTAAATTTTGGGTTAATGGGCTATGGGATGAATGGGTTCCAGACAGATTTTTCTAGTTATCAATTACATAATGGTTACGTCATTCAGATGTGCTGGTAATATAATTTTCAAATGAATGCTTTTTTCTTGGAACTTTCTTCTTATTTTATTGTTTTCTGTATTGTATTAACTCTCCCTTTAAAATTTCCTCTATATTTGCTGGATTATACTGGATTTCAAGGTCTTTCTGCAAATGCTCTTAAATTGAATTAATTGCCAATTGTCCCCTCCCTTACTCCCTGGACAAAATACAAAAATACATCTAATATCTTTGATTATATGTCATATATAAATCCAAGCTGCCAATGCCTGATTTTAAGTATTTTGATATATAATCTTACTTTTGGAAGGAATAGTCCTGCACAGTCTTGCTTGGTGCATGGGAGGCCACTGGTTCGAGTTCCAAACTCAGTGGGGTCAGAGCAGCGAGGACAGTGACACCAGAAATACCATTGCTCCCGTAAAAACTTCTGCCGTTGTAGATGACCCTACAAAAAAAGATACATAATTAATCTAATATCAAAAGGCATGGCTCGGCAGCTGCTCGTAAGCCGCCTGTAAGCCCCAGAGAAATAAAACTTTTGTACTTTTAAAATTCAGCTGGAAGTCTAAACCTGACCCAAATATGGCAATCCCTGGTTTTAAGCAAACGGGTTTAAATTTGAGACTTAATAAATTCGTTGAATGTATTAATACACAAAATGGATAAAAAAAAAAAATTACACAATTAATATTTTTTCTTCAAATCTTAATCAAACCTGTGTGTAATCAGAATATCTAATGGTTAGCTGGGTGCCAGGCTTCACTGTACGCTGTGTCTCTAGCTGCATAACTAATATCTCTCCATCAGTTTCGCCCAGCTCCTACACGTCAGATTGTCCTTGTTTTCATTAGTTATATTACGAGGACACTCTCTAACTGTTCGTGTCTGCGCTGCATGTGTGTCTGTCTTTTTGGCTGTTATGATAGCCTGTCTCGATTTTTTAAAATAAGTGTAGATAATTCCTTTTTCTTTATCTCTTAATATAAAAGCTCTTGATAGTGTCTATAAAAATAGGGATAAATTTTAAAACTTTTAGCCGAAATGTCCCAAATGACGTCATAAATCAATTTATCTAGTATGACGCCATTCAGTATACTTTGGCCAAAAGTTTTCCCGTTTTTAAAGGCACTATAAAGAGCTTTGTAAAAGTATTTCCGACATGAAGATGGCAAAATCTATATTTTTTAGACAGGCCTAGAAATGAATTTCAAAATTAAAACAACCCTTAAAGGACTAGAGTTGGCATTTTTATAATATACAATGTCTCTGCATGGAAGCTTCTTTAGTGCCTCTAAAAAAATGACGTCATACAATGCAAATGACCAATGATAGGCCAATACACAGACTGAATTACCAATAGCTGTCCAGTATACATTTTAATTGACCAATGGTAGGCCAGTATGCCGTCCCTTTACATGGCATAAACTTCAATTTTGCAAGGCAACCAAAGTTGGGTAGAAAACGTATTGCGTGTGAAAACAAAGAAGTTCCTGTATCAGATTTGTATGCCGTAAGTTTGGAATGCATGAATGATTAACCAGAGAGACCAGCGGATACAGGGCTCGAGCCTCTATACCCCTGGCAGAAAATTGGAAACAGTTGGTGAACAGGATACCAACCATTCTCTTGGCCGTATCGAGGCTAATGTCCTCCAATAGAGTGGTTACAATCACAGCTAAACGATCAACCGAGGTCTAAAATGAAGAAGAAAAATTAACTCTTTTAATTGGTTTTTCGTGTAGTTTGATGTCCAAACGTTTATATAACTAATTGTAGTCTACAGTCGGGTAATTTTGTGAATAATAAACGGGGATGTACATTAATTTATCTGCCATTTCTAGTCCCTTTAAATCCCTGCATTATTTTACAAAGTAATAAAAGATAAGTAATATTGTATGTTATTATCTTTTTTTCTATTTTTGACTTATATGGCCTGTATGAAAACAATGTGTGAATACACATTACTGCATACTTCTTACTATTTAGGTAACTGCCATTTGGGAAGAAATTTTTTTTATAAATTAACCATATCAATAAAATTTGACTGTATATATAAATGAATGTGTATTATACTCATTTAATTCATTTATTATTGTTGTTGTTTTTTTCTATGTATGTACACCCAAGAATAATAAATCTAATCTTATCTAATCTATGTCTATGTCTCGATATCAGAAGTCTTACGTATTTATAGAATATATTTCTATAAATATTTCATAAAGGTTAAATAAGGTTTGCCATGAGTTGGCTATGTCAGGCGCGTGACATTTATAGTAAGAGTAAGGTTGCAATTCATTATTGCACCTAAGTCTTCTATAAAAAGGTTGTGCAATCAACGGTTGGTCGTCTTTTAGGTCTAACTCTTCCTAATACCCAGGGTGCAAGTGAACAGAAAATAAGCCGGACGTCACAATGTCATGAACAACAACAGCCTCGCCCGTACGAGGTTATTTACAAGGTAAAATCCCGGATATACGGAAATTGTCATGTGTGAAGTAATAAAAATACTTCTAAAAAGTAAGGATGAGAGGAAAAGTGGGAAAGGAAACCCCTAAAAAAGATATGGATAATAGATTGTCAAACATGACACTTTTTAGCGCTTCCGCTGTAAAATACCTGGAAACGAGGATTTAATAATTGTCTCTGGTGATTATGATCCATATATTGTAACAACCAATCATACATATCTGGATCCTTTATATTTACATACAAATAAATCAAATATTAAAATCACGAAACCTTTTAATTTATTTTATTATACAAGTTCCACACATAAACCCTTTAAAATATTTTTTTAAGTATTAGAGAAGCTGCTCTAAAATAACTATTATTTGTATGTCCCTTGTGACGTAGAAGTCCAAATCTGAGGGGAAGAATAACATTATACATATCCTGTGTATATCCAAGAGCTACTAATAGGTCACACTCCTCTCTAGATGTTTGTTCTTGTTAAAATTATAGATAAATTGGACCACCCTCAACGTCACAAAAAATGGTTTTTGATATTATAGCTCCCATAGGGCCTATATGAAAAATTAAAGACCATTTTTCCATACAATTTGGGGTCGGAGAATCCGAATCTGGCATCCATTTTTATGTAGCTGACCTCCTTCATGCCGAAAAACGGCGCCAAAGTTGACTACCCTTCGAAAAATCCGCGAATGACAATTTTAGCAAAATAAAAATCTACCAAATTATTTTGATCATAAGATAGATAGATAGTTAGATTTAAATAAATATAATTATATTGTTTCTATCTTAAACGTTGAGAGAGAGAGAGTGAGAAAAGGAGATAAAAAGGAGATAGAAAGAAAGACAAAAGGAGACAATTATAAAGGGAGAGAAATAAAAGATATTTTTTGGATAAAATGTAAAATATAATATATAAAGATAGAGAGAGAAAGTGAAAAAAAGGTAAGAGACAGAGAGAGAAAAGAGGAAAGAAAGAAAGAGAGAGAGGGAGAGAGTAAAGTGGAAAGAAAGAGAGAGAGAAAAGGAGAAAGAAAGACAAAGAGAGAGAGAGTGAAAAGGAGAAAGAGTGTGAAAAAGATGTTAAATAAAAAGATGTTGCTAAAAGAAATCCATTGACAAATCTTCAAGTCTTAAAGTCAAAATTGTTTGTTACTGTTGCAATGAAAAATGTTATTTCAATTTTACATAACACATTCCTAGAGTGACAAGAGGAGGATTCCTGGCAGCTGGGGTCATCCTGGTTGCCAGCATCCTTGCTGCAAGGGTCATCCTGGTTGCCAGCAGCCACTGCATCTGGTAGACAGGTAGAACACAACAAGAAATGACATCGTTGACAATGTGAAGTTTCCTAGAATATTTGTTTTTCTTAGGAATTTACGTACAAAGGTATAAGTATCTTTAATTAGATACTTTTTAAATTTAAAACCAAGAAGATGTGTTTCGTTTTATCTCTTTCTTATGATTGAAATAATATTTTTGATGCTTTCCATCAATTTCCCCCCCTCCCTAATTAGAAAAGAGTAGTGGTGGTTAAATTTGTTTTTCCCGATGCCTATGCATACCCAATATAACCTAACCTAATCAGACCTACAATAATAAACAAAAAAAGTAACAAAACACCCTCCCCCCTTCCCCCCCCTACTTTACTTTTAATTAAGGTGGAATTTGAACCACCGACAAGAAATTTTGGAATTATTATAACTGGTTCTACCCCCATCCCTCATTCTCTTCCCCACTTTCCCTTTTATTGAAAAATGCTTCTGTCAAAACTCAATATTACTACTCGATAATGTAGCTCACGTTCACCAAATTTACACATAAGCTGACGTTGAATTGGGTCATACAGATTTTTTTGTTTTGATAAATAATTTAATCAAGTGCATCTGTCCAGTGACGTGCGAAGCACTTTGTTTAAGGGGGGGGGGGGGCTTTGAACATATACCTTCCCTAGTTATACTTATAATAAAGTAAAAGGATGTTTGTCTGTGTGTTTGTCTGTATGTTTGTACCAAAAGAACTCGCTAAACGCTGAACTGATCGGGTTCTCCTTAACAGGGTAGCTTCTCATAAGTCTTGGGAAGGTTTATAACTCTTTTCTTGGGGGTAGGAACACCCCCAACCCCCCAAAAAATAAAAAATAACCCTCCTAAAAATTTTTTGAGTGCCCCTAGAGGCCTCTATGGGCGTAACTGTTAGTCCTTATAATAAAGTAAAAGGATGTGTGTTTGTCTGTGTGTTTGTACCGGAGGATCTCACTAACCGCTAAACCGATCGGGTTCTCCTTAACAGGGTAGCTTCTCATTGGTCCTGGGAAGGTTTATAAGTATTTTCTTGGGAGTGGGACATCCCCAACTACACAAAAAAATGAGACCCCCCCCCAAAAGAAAATTTTTTAAAAAATTAAAAATAAGGGGGAGCCTACCTCACCAAAAAAAATTTTGTCCCCCCAAAAAATTTTTTTTACTTTTTCTTTAAAATCTAAAATAAGAAATTAGGTTATTAAATTTGACTCTCTCCTCCTAGAGGCCTGTAGGGGTGTAGCTGCTGGTATACAAAATAGAATTATGTTTGTTTGTACCAAAGGATCTCGCTAACCGCTAACCTGATCGGGTTCTCCTTTACAGGGTAACTTCTCATAGGTCCCAGGAAGGTTTATTACAAGTTTCTTGGGGTGTAGAACACCCCCTACCCCCCACAAAAATATAAAATCCCCCCTAAATTTTTTTTTCTTTTTAAAACTAAAATTAAATTAGTGGGGTTGACTAACCCCCCACCATAATAATATTCTTTTTAAAAATTAAATTAAAATAGGGGTAGACTACCCCCCCCCCCCCCACAAAAAAAAATGAAAAATGTTTTTTTTAAATTTTTCTTTTAAATTTAAAATAGGAAAAAATATGTTGATTAAACCTAGAGGCTAGGGGCAAAGCCTCTTATCCTTATACTAAATTCACAGGATGTCTGTTTTGTGTCTGTGTGTTTGTACCGGAGGCTCTCGCTAACCGCTGAACCAATCAGAATATCCTTAACAGGGAAGGTCTATAACTATTTAGGGAGGATACCACCACTCTCCCAAGAGAAATAAAAAAAGTCTTAAAAAATTTTAATATTTGAGAGACTTGATCAAAACATAAAGAGGTATTGTATAATTTGAAAGCAATAAAACTTAAACAAAAAACATTTAAAGTGCCACTAAATGCCTCCAGGGGTGTAGATGCTGGTTTATAATATAAAGTAGAATACTAATAGAATAATAATGTATCTTAACCCATTAGTGCCGAGCGCCACTTTTATGGGCCGATCGAGCTGTAAGTTTCAGGGAAGCTTTATAATGGTCAAAACGGAATTCGTATTTTTTTGTTTTGCTCTAGTGGCGTGCACAGGAAAGTTGCAAAAAAACCCGGTTCGGCTTGGCCATAAATACCAACCAGGCATTAACACCCGTTTTTGGTGCTTTCCCCCAGTTTTAAAACCCGGTTGACCTGTATAAACCCGGTTATTTTGACCAAAAATCGAAAAATGTAATTTTTGAACGCCAAAAGTGAGATGAACACTTTTTAGAACTTTGATACCATCCGTAATTGAAAACTACACAACCTCATGTAATCTAAAGAGCTACAAGTATAATACGAAGCAATTTATTTCAAATTTAGTGTTTCGGCTATAGGTGCCGCCGTTTTCGGGTAAAAAAACCCGTTGCTCGAAGTTTTAAAAGACACACACTACAAAAAAAGAACATATAAAATTTGGGTGTTACATATCAGAAAACGAGCATAAAACTATTGGGTGACACCTATAGAGATTACTAGGGTTATTAGGGTGGCTCAAACCCTTACTAATGACATAAACTGTTATTTTTACTGGTTGAAAAGTTAAAACCGGGTAATAAAAACCGAAACCGAGCCGGGTTTTAAAATTTTCGGGTATTTATGGCCAAGCCAAACCGGGTCATAATAGGGCGTAAAAAAACGATAAAAAAATCATATAAAAAATTATAATTTGAATAAAACGAATTCACAAATAGATGTACTTGTCAATAAACATTAGATTTCACAAAAAAAATCAGCGACTTTACTATAAAAACAAAAAAGTTAGAAGGGGTATTTTGAATTTTCATGATTTTCAAATTTTGTTGATCTATACCAGCAAACGGAAGTAAGCTAAACTGCCTGCTCCAGGGGGAAATGAAAGTCAGGGTAGTAGAGGGGGGATTCATTCTGAGAATGATGCAATTATGAAGCCGGAAACCGGTTTTTTTTCCATTTTTCGGAACCGGGTTTTGATGCCCGGTTCGGCACTAATGGGTTAATCTAACTTAACAAAATCTCACAACCCCAGCAGGAGCTTTTCCTAACATAAACAATGCCCTTAACCTCTGTGAGGCTTTACCTTATCTAACCTAAGATAAAAAAACATCAAAACCTAACATAAGGTGTCCTAAATTAACAATTTATTTTCTATAAACTATAATTAGGAATATGTTTAAAAATTGTAAAATAACAAAAAAAATATCTCTAATACAAAGTAGCTTGATGTTTGTCTGTCTGTCCCTTGGTAACCACTAAACCAATCGGATTCTACTCTTCAAGGAATATACCTTTTGGTCCTGTGTTGGTTTTAGGCTATTTTCTTGGAGGGTGGGACACCCCAAACAACCCCTCCAAAAATAAATCCACCTTGATTTTTTTAAATCACAAATAGTGGGGGCACCTCCAATTTAATTATTTCATAGAGCAAAGCCCCTAGAGGCCAATGGAGAAGCCGCTAGTACTTTATATAAGAATAGAGAAAACCACAAAAACCTTAAAATCTCGGAATCAATCTAGCAACCCAATTAATAGAGAAATCTTAATAAAACTTGGTAAAAAACATGTAGAATGTAAAATTGATTATTCCTTGAAAATATAAGTTCTCTATCTTGGAAAAGAGTTGAGATAATCATGAAAACTTGAAAAACTAGGAATCAATCTAGCACCCCAAATATGGACAGATGCACAAAACAATGTATAAAATATATGGGCATATGTCATAGAAATCTACGCTAAAACCTTTAGGTATCTGTCTTGAATATGAGCTGAGAAAATCATGTATACCCAAAATATCTTACAGATACAGGCAGACAGACATTTCAAATTAGCTTCACTACTAAAAATACAAATAGTATGTACATATGTTTTTTAATAAAAGTCCTTTTTAAGAATCTATCATGAAAATCAGCCATGACAACTTCTGTTAAAAAAAGTAAATTTATTTATTGTTAGAAAAATAAAATATGTATGTCTTTTTTTAAATAGACATAATTAAAACAACACTATTCTTTCATTTTAACGCTTGTCAATTTTACTCCTAAATTTTTGCATATTATTATAAATTCTTTTTTCGTCATAAAAACTTTCTTCATTTTTTTTAACAACAGCAAAGCAGTGTAAGAGTGAATCAAATGAATAATTTTTATGAGTTCCAAATTTGTTACACGTAATATGTAAATAGAATCAGCTGATATAACAATAACAAATAATATATGAACAACTCGAGATAGTTTAAATGTTAAAAGAATTTTTTTAATTTCAAAACTTTAACATGATTTAATGATCTAGATTATATATTTATGTTTTTAAAAAGTTTTAAGATTTAAAAAAGGAGATAAAAAAAGGTCGAAACTCCAGACAGAGAGTCAAAGTATTTATTATAGATTATATAATTGTTGTGGATCAAATAAGCTTAAAAAATTTACGCACTTTCTCATTTGTTTCTTGAAAACTTTGGGTAGGTTTGTACTTTTGTTATATCTTGTTTAAAAATTTTAATCAAAAATTTTGATATGCCGAAGAAATAATTGTGTTTATAATTATTGTTCCCGGGCTAACTAAACTGGTATTAATGTTATAATTTTTAAAAGCGAAGCTTTTCTATAATTAGGGTCGGTCCGTCCGTCCGTCCGTCCGTAAATCCGTCCGTCCGTAACGGATAGCTTTTTCCATTAATTTAGGCATGTTAGAATTGTCCTATCCATTTCAAATTTTGCATGGTAATTCCTTTAGTAGCTAGGTACGATTTAGAAAGCGTAGCAACTCTATAATCATTACCAAAATGTCCGTACGTCCATTTTAAACATGTTGATTTTTAACCTAAAAATGTAAGTATGTCCATAAACATTAACTTGAAACAAATAGTCTTTTTCAACAAATTTACTTACAATTTTGCTTTGACCCTTATACATTTATATTATGATTATTCAGTTCTGACACTATACAAGTGTTAATGTCTGTTTGTCCTACCGTTTCAGTGCTTCGCTTTTATGGATGTTGTCATCCTTGTTATTTTAATATTTGTAGAAGATTTCTGTAATACATTCAATATATTATCATACTTTTTAATAGTCCTTTCTATTTTCAGATGATTATGTTGTTAATTACTTGAAAATGGCTGCTATAGCTATTATTCTTCCCGCAAAGTAGTTTTGGACAGGTACTATTTATTTTTTTAACATAGAAGCTTAGTTATTTATATATAATCTTAAAAGAAGGAGAGGGAAAAGTCCCATTCGTGGCAAAGCCCCTTAAGGTGCGATTCGTCGTATTTTTACTATGGCTTGTTATAGGTTATTTTATGTTAGGTTAGGTGATTGCCCCAAAAGGGTTAGGCAATTAGCCCTGCAGGGGCTAGAATAATGAGGAAATCTACCGTGAAAAATACGAAGAATTGCCCCTTAAGGTGCGTTTCCACGAAAGGGACTATACCCGAAGGAGAAGACAATGGTTAAAAAGTTTTAAAAACTAAATTTTTTTTTAAAGAAAAAATGATTTAAAAGGTTTCAAGAATTAAACATGTTCAAAATTGACATACAGCCTAATAGCAGAAATTAACATGAAAAGTTTAATGAGGAATATAAAATTTTAATATTAACTTAATCGGTTCAGTGGTTACTGACATTTGAATGGTTAAACAGACAAAAAAAAATGTTACAATATAATATTTATAATATAAATGTTTTAAATATTTCAGATAACCATCTGATCTGAGATGTCCAGCACATATCTGCAATAGACTAGACTGAAGAAGATTAAGAAGAATAATAATTAAATAATTTATTTTTGTTTGTAAATATAATTTTCAATAAGCCCATACCTTTTCAATAGATCTATTTTTTATTTCTAGTCAAAAATAGGCAATTTACTTCAAAGTCTCAAGTGAGTAGTATTTTATTACTTGCATTTTAGATTTATTTTTTGCCTTTTTGTTATTTAATGATGTTATTCTATGAAAGAACAATAATGTCTTCAACTATTAAAAAGGTTAAAACTACAGCACTTAATAAATTTCAATAATTTCATGTTTTAATTGTTTTAAGCCTAATTTATCATATTTTTTTGCTTATGTGCTGAATATGGATTTTATTATCTTGTCTAATAATGTATTTCTATGTATATACAATTTAAAATTCTCCTAATATATAAAGTAGTAAGCTTTTTGTCTGTAGTGAAGGATCTCACTAACCGCTGAACCGATATGGTCCTTCTTTACATCTCAAGATGGTTTTAGGCTATTTTATTTTTATAAAACTTCTGATTATGGAGCTTTGCTTTTATGGATATTATTACCCTTATTTTATGTTGGAACATAAGGAACGGGGGAGGGATATCCCTTCTCACCACCAACGCCTCCTATTCTCTATTTTGATACCTGTTCTGTAATGACATTGTAATTTATTAAATAATCAAGAAGGTAATTTAGTCTTTGAAACCGATTGATATCCACAGGAATTGAACCGGTTCTTAAGTCATACTGGAAAATCATGTATAGCATCTTAGTAGAGACAATTTCCACAAATATTGAAATAAAAATAATAACATTTGTACCAGTTTTGTTAGCCTTGAAGGGCCGTATCTTAGCTTTATCATTTTAATAACCGCGGAAAACTGTCTGTAATACGATGCGATAAATATCTATTATTATGGTGCTGTTAAAATGTCTGATTATTTTGATATATTTACGAAATACATATTTATTATATAGATTTTCATTTGTTTCATTCATTTAAAGAAAATACCCGGCATTACAAATTCTGATGGATCCCTGACGTTTTTTTTCTGGCGTGATGATTTTAAGTGAACAAGGATGACAACATCCATAAAAGCGAAGCTCTGAAACGTTAGGACAAACGGACATTAACACTTGTATAATGTCAGAACTGAATAATCAGAATGCGAATGTATAAGGGTCAAAGCAAAATTGTAAGTAAATTTGTTGAAAAACTGCTTGATACAGGATAATGATTATGGACATACTTACATTTTTAGGACTTGATTATAGAGTTGCTTCGCTTATAATATTGTATTTTGTTGTCCCAGGAATCAGTATACCAAAAATCAGACCAATCGGATAATTAGGTCACATACAAATTTGTTGTTAAAAATGTTAAAAAAAATCAATATGTTTAAAATGGACGTACGGACATTTTGGTAATGATTATAGAGTTGCTACTCTTTCTAACTCGTACCTAACTACTAAAGGAATCACCATGCAAAATTTGAAATCGATAGGACAATTCTAACATGCCTAAATTAACGAAAAAAACTATTTTAAAAAGTAAAAAAATCAACATGTTTAAAATGGACGTACGGACATTTTGGTAATGATTAAAGAGTTGCTACGCTTTCTAAATCGTACCTAACTACTAAAGGAATCACCATGCAAAATTTGAAATTAATAGGACAATTCTAACATGTCTAAATTAACGAAAAAAGCTATCCGTTACGGACGGACGGACGTACGGACGGACCGACCCTAATTATAGAAAAGCTTCGCTTTTAATAAGTGTAGGAAGAAAATAATATTAGAGGGATTTCAATGATTTTGGTTACTGGGTTTACTTTACATTTTAAAGAAATCCTAATATGTTTTTAACTTGAAAGTTATTTTCAGGTGAAAAATGAGCTCCAACATAGAAGAGCAGCCATTGGATCTATCAATGGCTGCCACAAAAAAAGAGAGAAAAAAAGTGGTTACAAAAACTACTCCCAAAGCTGCTTCATTTATTCAAAACCTTTATATAGTGGGGGAAAGGCTCTTCGACAACTATGGAAACAAATATAGGTAAATCCTTAAAAAAAGAAAAAAGTATGTTTGTTAATTTTTTTGTTTGTTTGTACCGATAGATCTTGCTAACCGCTGAACCAATCGGGTTCTCATTAACAGGGTAGCTTCTCATACGTCCTGGGAAGGTTTGTAACTATTTTGTGAGAGGGTACCATCGGTCCACCACCCTCCCAAATATAAAAACTAGCGGCTTCGCCCTTAGCCTCTAGGGGCTTTGCCCCAAGAGGTTTGATCAACCTAATTTTTCGTATTTTAGATTTAAAAAGAAAAAGTAAAAAAAAAAATTGGGGGGGGGTGTCTTACCCCCCAAGAAAATAGCTTAAAACCATCACAGGACCAGTAGGTATATTCCCTGAAGAGCAGAGCCCAATCGGTTCAGTGGTTACTGAGAACTTAAGCTTCAGACGGACAGACAGACATCGTTCTACTTTGTATTATAGATAGCTTTTGCGTAGAGACTTGAATGCAACATAGACAAATAATTTCTCAACTTAGATGTTTCAAATAAAAAACAAACATTTAAAGTGCCACTAGAGGTGTCTAGGAGCGTATCCACTAGTAATTTAATAATCAAAGACATTTATGCCTAATACTATGAAAGCTTTGGATATTAAATAAGCAAACATCATAAATGCTGTACAAACTAATCTTTCTGGCAGAATATTTATCCCGGCTGCCACACTTCGGCGATAAATGAATTAATATTTAATAAGTAATTTATAAGTTAACCTGAACAATTAAGTCCATACAAAATGGAGGAAATCAAACGGACATATGAACACTGACAGGTATAGATTGACTTCATATTTAATATTATTTTAGCTTCAAAAATTTTACCACGAAGAAAATGGAGGAAAATTTTAGATGTACACGGCAAGGTTGTTCTGGGACGGTTACTTTAGACATGGGTATAAAATTAAATTAATTATTCTTAAAAATGTGCATCCATTAGATATCTTTTTCGGTACATTAGTCTGACAATTAGGCTACTAAATCGACACATGTTGATTTAAAAAAAAAATTTTGCCTTTCGTAAAAAAATTACTTTCAATTTTGCTTGCACTTATGCATTAATATTCAGTTTATTCAGTTCTGACACTCTAAAAGTGTTAATGTTCATTTGTTCTTTCATTTCAGAGCTTTGTTTTTATGGAAGTTTATTTTTTTGAATATAATTTTTTATAATTTCAAAGAGCTTTGTTACTTATGGATGTAGTCATCATTGTTTTCTGTTTTCAGAGTAAGGTCAAATAAATAGTGTTGTTAATTGAAATAATTCAAAAAATTATTTAATCTTTTTTTAAATCTCAAATTTTAGTCGGTGAGTTTAAAAAAAGTGCAGAACACCAGCATCCAATTACAAACCTCGCAAAACAAACCCAAAATAACATAATACAAACTTTTTCAACTGTCAATACACCACCATTGAAGATAGTGGCACACATATCAGAGGTTTTAAAAGGTGAAAACAATACAATTATTATAAATTAACAGAACTATTTCTATTAATAATTTTTTTATTCCACAAAAATAAATGTCCATTCTTTTTTCCGCATGTCTATTCATCCATTAGAAACAAGAGAAACATGAATGATTTAGCACCCAGTATATAATGTACTTAGTCTGTCAGTCTTTCAAAAATGACTATTTCATGCTTGCATGTTGGGCAATTAGGAACATGAAAAGTCTAAAGGGATAGTTGCATGAAGTGCATTTATAAATTTTGATTGCAAGCATAAGTTACAAGAATAACATTTAACATGTATGATTTAGTATTATACTAAATAGCAAACAATCAGGCACCACCCAAATAGTCATCATGCTGTGTTTGTGAAAATATGACAGTCATAAAAGTTGAATTAATAAAAAAATACGAATGATAAGTCTTGATATTTTAAAACTTCCTGGTAGAAAATTAAAATTCTTTAATATATGTCCTATAGATGTAGTTTAAACTATTGAACAGAAAAAAATATGCAGTTCACTAAATTCAAGTTTATATGCACTTCGTGCAACTACCCCTTTAAAGTAATGTTTGCTATTTTAGAAATGGATTTGTATGATGAAATGACAGAGTTTAATGCTTTAATTAGACAAATAAGATATCAGAAAACTAAATGCTTTGGCATTAAGGTAAAAATATTTAGAACATTAGAGTCTATTTAGGTGTTTTGTTGGAAATTTGGTATGGCTTCAATTAAATTAATATATTTACGCGTCTTTTATTCATTTAAAATCATTTAAATAAAAAGATAATAGTAATTTATTAAAAGCGAAGCTTTTCTATAATTAGGGTCGGACCGTCTGTCCGTCCGTCCGTAACGGATAGCTCGTTTCGTTAATTTAGGCATGTTAGAATAGTCCTATCAATTTCAAATTTTGCATGGTGATTCCTTTAGTAGTTAGGTACGATTTAGAAAGCGTAGCAACTCTATAATCATTACCAAAATGTCCGTACATCCAATTTAAACATGTTGTTTTTTTACTTTTTTAACAATAAATTTTTATGTGATCTAATAATACGATTGATCTGATTTTTGGTATACTGTTTCCTGGGACAACAAAGTATAATGTTATAAGCGAAGCAACTCTATAATCAAGTCCTAAATATGTAAGTATGTCCATAAACATTATCCTGTATAAAGCAGTTTTTTAACAAATTCACTTACAATTTTGCTTTGACTCTTATACTTATATATTCTGATTATTCAGTTCTGACACTATATAAGTGTTCATGTCCGTTTGTCCTACCGTTTCAGTGCTTCGCTTTTATGGATGTTGTCATCCTTGTTACATTATGTTTCTTTGAGACCTTCATTAAAAGTATACTTTGATTTTCAAGAATCTTTTAAAGCAAGAATAATATTTATATTTGGGTTTTGAGTAAAAAATATACAACAAAAAAATAATTACCTAGGGAAGTCCAAGGCAAAAGAGTGGAGCCAGTATGAAAGTATGCCCTACGAATTAACGTCTACAAAAAACGAAGTACTGTCACTTATCTATAACAAAGAAATAATGTTGTCCTCGGGAAATATCAAGAGGTATATTTTTAGTATCGAATATCCTTGTACTAAATTAACAGGATGTTTGTCTGTTTGTGTATCTGTATATCCACCCCCCCAAATATTTTTTTTTACTTTTTCTTTTAAAATCTAAAATAAGAAATTGGGTTATTAAATTCGACCCCCCCCCCCTCCTCAAGTACCCCTAGAGACCTCTAGGGGCGTAGCCGCTAGTACTTTATAACTACTAATGTTCGTCTGAATGTCCGTCCATATGTCAGGTTTAGGGGGAAACGTAATTTTCTCAGCGGCTAATTAAGATATGTGTGTAATTTTTTGCAGATTTATCTTACCTATGAGCATATTTTCTGTAAATTATTTATGTCCATCTTTCTGCCCATATTTCTTATTTTTCTCTTAAACAAAGATACTTAGGTATATTACAATGTTTTCTGTGAAAATAATACACTAATTTTAGGATTCTTGTATACAAATGTGTATACACCAGCAGAGTTATCAAGGATATAGATAAATTTTATTCAGACGGCACCTTCAAGGTTATTTAATTTACAACTTTTCTATTTCTATGGGGGTATCCGGAACGAATTGATAAACCGTTTATTTTTCTTTTATGACTATGAATTAACTTTTACCTTAGAAATCACCACCCACCACCTTAGCACCCGGGACCGCAAAAAAATATCTTTAACAATTTGATATTACAATTTTTTTGATCTTTATGGATATAAACTAACTTTTAGTTTCCATTATGAATAAAAGGTTTATGAGATCGTTAAGATTAGGTTTATTTTTATGCAATACATAATTAAATGAAAACATTTAAAATTATCGAGAAGCTTTTCTATGAACGAAAGGTATTATTCTTATTTTTTTTAGTGTTGCCCACATCCCTTCGTACAGCTGTACATAATATTAGGCAAAGTAAGTATTTCCTTTTCTTCATCAAAGCTTCTCTAAAATCTTATTGGTATAGTCCCTTTAGTAGACTAGATAACGTTTTTTTAAAAACAAATGTTTTTTATAATTTTGGTCCGTCTGTCTGTCTGTTCCTTTGTCTGTAATGGTAAGCAATTTTAGTTTATTTAGGCATGTTACAATTGTCCTATTAATTTCAAACTTTGCCTGGTGATTATATAATTGTTAGGTACGAGTTAGAAAGCGTACCAATTTCTATAATCGTTACCAAAAGTTCATTTAAACATGCTTATTTTTTAACATTTTGAAAACAATTTTTTGTATTCTATATTTACACATGTATGTATCTTGGACCTATTCCTGGCACGCGTCCATGGTCGGTTGAATAGAGCAAGACGCCCTAAAAGGACTGTCCTTCCCATTGCATTGTCTTTTTAAATGTATCATTTTTTTTAAAGCAAATAGACTACTTGTCCTTAAGGGTTGGTTTTTTTCTCCATTTTAGCAAAGAATTTTTTTATGATATTCGACAATGTAAAGACTTAAAAAAGTAGCCTTAACCATGGGCAGAATGAAAAAGTATTGGGGGATAAAAAAGGAGCGTTTTTTTTGTGATTTTTCATTCTGTGCAGTTGCAACCCTGCTAAAATGGGAGCAAGGCTCTTTTTTTACAAAATTGAAAGGGGTAGTTTCACGAAATGCATTTGAACTTAATTTAGTGAACCTCATAATTTTACTGGTTAATTCATTAAACTACATTTATGAAAGAATTTAAATTTTCTACCTCGTAGTTTTTAAAATATCAAGACTACGTGGTAGAAAATTGAAATTCTTTCAAATATATGCCATATAAATATAGTTTAACCCAATAACTAGCAAAAAATATGCGGTATTTCGTGAAACTACCCCTTTGTCTGTAAATTCTTTTCTCGTATTCATTCGAATCCGGTGGATAAGAACTGGGTCTCATCCATACGAAAAAACTATGTCTAGCATTATATAGTATTATATCCAGCTTTCCCGAGGTGCCAAAGGCACCAGCTAAAAAAACTGGTTTTAATCTTATGATTGTACATTTTTATATTCGTAGAAATAACTATTAAATTGCAAATCTTTTTTTACAGCCTTGAATTTTCGTTTTCTCTAATAATGCTTTTGTTGCCTATAGCAAGTTAACTCTATAATTTGAAATGTCCAATGTTCGTTTTTGAAAACAATTATTACCAAAAAATGTCATGAATGTTCTAAACTTTTATTCAACAATTTTCAAATCCTAAAACTTAAGCTGCATTAATCATTTAGCAAATTAAAATTTTAGGTATCTAGTTCTGAGAGATTTTAACATTGGGGCGAAATAAGCATGAATTAAATTGGCAATTTAATCTTAGCCTAGGGGAAATATTTATCGGGAAACATCATTTTTCGGAAACAAACTTAACCATAACTTTAAATATTTGTATATCTTAGTGACGTTGGCATTCGGCAGCATTTCTGGTTAGCAGATATAAAGTGCGGAAGTGTCTGAGGAAGCTAGGTGTTTGAATTACAGAAAAAGAAGATGTCATGTAACCTGAGAAAGCATACGGAGATGTAACGTAGGCGGCAAAGGCGTTTTCCGTGTTATTTAAGTTATTATCTAAGTATTATTTATTTAATAAATTTATTAATAATAAAGATGAGTTCATTATTTTGATTTTTTGTACTTTATAATTATAAGAGGTTGCATGATTTTCTAACACAAATCTCACAGAACACAGCTTCTCTTTAATTAACCATGCTAGTCCGTCTGATCCTTCATATTAGTAAATGTGCCTCAAATTTTAATTTATATTGCCTTTTTCGTTGTTTTAGCAAATACTTTTTAAAAATAGTAGTCGGATATTTCAAATTATCGAGTAGCTTTAAAATTTAAAAAATCCTTTTTAAGCATATATGATCTTATTACCTTCATAAATTCTAATTTTTAGCATTCCATACGTACCCTAAAAGAGGCTTGTTAGAATACATGTGTTTATGTATCAAAATCTTACATTTTAAACAAAAAAAAAATCATTTCAATGCTGTCAAGTTTCTCATTTTGGTTGTGCGTAACTAAAAATCAAATATTCTAAGAAAAATAGATTATCCTATAATATAAAGTAATAAGATTGTTTTGTCTGTAGCGAAGGATCTCGCTAACCGCTGAACAGATATATGGTTCTTCTTAACAGTGAAGTCTCTTATAGGCTCTTAGATGGTTTTTGGCTATTAATTTTTTTAAATGAGTCTGGGTAGGGTTTTAGGCTATTTTTCTGCCTTTCGAATATAGAGCCCTTAGATGCTAGGGGCGCAGCCGCTAGTAAATTATAAGGGAATAAAAATCCAAATCTTTTTTTTCTCATAGTAAGAACTACATATACAAGGATGACAAAAAGCGAAGCTCTGAAACAGTAGGTCAAACGAAAATTCACTTGTAGAGTGGAATTACCGAATAATCAGAATATAAATGTATATATGTCAAAACAAAATTAAAAGTAAATTTGTTGAAAAAAACTTTTTAAATACAAGATAATGTTTAAGGATATACTTGCATTTTTAGAGAAACTTCGCTATATAGCATAATACTTTTTTCAGATAAATCGGATAATTTTATCATTCAAACATGTATAGTTAAAAAGTTAAAAATCAACATGTTTTAATTGGACGTCTGGACATTCTGGTAGTGGCTACGTTTTCAAAATTGTACCAAACTGTTATAGGAATTACCATGCAAGTTTGAAATCGTTAGGACAATTTTAACATGTCTAAATTAATTATAAGAGCTAATCATTTCGAACGGACGGACGGACAGACATTAATTATACAAAAGGTTCACATTTAATAATAAATGAAGTAAAAGACGACAATCTTTTTTAAAAATTATGTAAGGGCATAGATAATTAATAGAACTCATAAAAATAGAGAAAAGTCGTCGTTTATCTTTAATTACAAAATTCATATTATTAATGATGTCATGTCCTATATACATTACGAAAGCGGGTTTATTAACTAATAAACAGATATATCTTATAAAATATATGCACAGGTATGTAATTATTGCCAAAAAGAAAATTTTTTAATCGTTAGGAATAAATGTTGCAATTAAACAAAAGCGCCAAAATTGAGAATGAAAAAGTGAGAGTGATACAATAAAAAATCACGACCCCATCCCGTGATACAGCGTGGCATTAATTTGTCATCAATCTTAATTAATGCCAAATAAGGGGGGGGGGTCTGTGCTAAACTAGGCGTTTTATAGAAAAACTCCGTGTTTAAAATAGTTAGTACCTATGCCTATTAGCTAAATTTTGTCTTATTAATTTTATGTATACCTGTTGTCTACAACAATTTATACAAACATTTCCAGAAGCTGGACCTGGAAAATATTTTATCAATAATTAAATTATTTATTCTAAAATTTAAAAAGTATTGATTTAAAATAAAACTTTAGAAAAAGAACAAAAAATATTAAGAAAATGCCAAGTATGACAATTTCGTCAACCAAATAAAGTGGAAACAAAATATTAGAGTTACGATTCTTTTTACATTTTTCATCGAAATCAGCAATTGTTAAAAAGACCCTGTAGTGTACAATAATTCAATTTACAGAGTTTGGGTTTGAAAAATAATACCTAATATTTTTCAAACATATCGAAGGTACATAGACTGTATATGAAATTTCATCCATACATAAATCCTAAATGAAGGTTAGATCTAGAACCTTTGGATAAAAACAAACATATGAAAATATAAATATAATTTACCTAGTAAAATAGCTGAATCAGTAAGAACTGTTTGATTATGTTTTATTTCTCTAGTTGAAACTAAGGCTCTACCCTCTCCAGGAGAACTTGTAATTCTAGAATAAAATAATTATTTCTCTAGTTGAAGCTAACTCTCTACCCTGTCCAGGAGTTCTAGTAATTCTAGAATAAAATAATTATTTCTCTAGTTGAAACTAACTCTCTACCCTCTCCAGGAGTTCTAGTAATTCTAGAATAAAACAATTATTTCTCTAGTTGAAACAAAGGCTATAAAAAAAAAGTTTATTAAAATGCTAAACCCAAATAAATGTTTACTACAATTTCAAAATAAAATTGATGATACTTCTGCTATGTCAAGTGTGCTACATAAATAATTGGAGTAGGGGGAATGCCTTGGCCCATAAACAGGTTCAACTCATCACCATACATAAAGGGTGAGCAAAAAAAAAAGCGTAGATTTTTAAAATTAAAATTGCGCAGCTTGTGGTAATAGTAGAAAAATGTTATGCATACCGTTAGAACCGCTAAGAAGTCTATTTTTAGGAAATATAAAAACGATTCCTGTGCTACGCATAGTTTAGGAGCTACGTGTTAAAATGTCCCAACTGACTTAAAACTTGACTTGCGAGTAAATTTTGGAACATTTTACCACCTAGCTCCTAGATTATTTGTAGCACATGAACCATTCTTATATTTCCAAAAAATACAGCTCATAGCGGTTTTAACGGTGTGTGTAACATTTTTCTACTATTAACACAAGCCGCGCAATTTGAAATTTAAAAATGCAGGTATCTCTTTTTGCAAATATTTTTAGTTATATTTTAAAATTTACTCGCAAGTCAAGTTTTACATCAGTTTGGACATTTTAACACGTAGCTCCTAAACTATGCGTAGCATAGGAATCGTTTTTATATTTCCTGAAAATAGACTTCTCAGCGGTTCTAACGGCATGCGTGCCTTTTTTCTACCATTAACACAAGCTGCGCAATTTAAATTTTAAAAATCTACGCATTTCTTTTTGCTCACCCTTTAGTTAGGACTTCTCAGACAAGGGTCGTGGTTTGTTGTCTGTTGAATGTTACTTAACCTAACATCCAACATGAACGTTAGAGTATTGCATCTCATAACAAGCGGATGATGTCCTTGGGTTCTCTAGATGATCACTTGAAATGGAAGGAAAATCCCGCCCCAATTAGCCAATAGTTAGTGAGTAATATATAATTATCAAAAATAGACAAATTAATGCCGTTTGGAAATAAATTGCTATAATAAATTTGGTACTGAATTCTTCCACCAAATGATTAGTAAGAAATTTTATAATAATTAAATAATAAAAACTTATTTACTTGAATGAAAAGTTGGCAGGCAAACTTGCCCTCAGTTCTCCGCTTTCTAGTCGATGTAACTCCATTTTAAATTTAACTCATTTTACATTTTCCTTTTTTAATGAATAAGTGTTTTAGATTTTTTTAACAATAAGTTCTTAAGATTTTGTTATTAAATGCGAAGCTTTTCTTCAAATGTTAGAGATTTCCTATTGATTTAAAACTTTTTATGATTTTGTTATAAAAAGATATCATTTGGGAAGCATAGCAACTTAACAATTATTATTAAATGGTCTAAACGTTAATTTATATCATGTTGATTTTTTATTATTATTTTTATAGAATTGAATCATCCCAGTGAAAAGGTGATTAAGTTCATTTTAAAATTATATAGAGCTATTGATAGATTTTTGTTCAGTTCATACGGCTTTTTAGTGTTAGGGTAAGCGTTGCTTTGAATATTTGTTGCGCTTTTGTAGATGTTATCATCCTTGTTTATGTTTCTTTTTAATGAAAAATAATTTTTTCTGACAAGTATTATTCACAAATAAAGTGTACACAACTAACAGTTAAATAAGAACTTTCTATCTTATCTATAAGCAGAAAGGTCATATACATGTATGTGTATAGGCTTAAAAGTATGTATTTAAAAGGGGAAAGAGGAAAAAAGAGCGGTCAGCCTAGGTTAGAAATAAATAGAAAGCTGACTCTCTACAAATACGACATTAATAAAATAGAAGTAGGGAAAACTGTCAATATTAATTTGGGATTTTATTGGTTTATGTTCAGCTTTTACCAAGAGCAAATATTTTAGGCAAAAAATCACGAAACCTATACGTGATTTTCAGCTGTTGTTGAGGGTTTATGTTGACTATGTAACATATATAGTGGTCATAGATGACATATTATCGACATAACTTTATTAATAACTTTAATTATAACCCGCGACCGTGCCTCCACACGTAGCGCATCCGTTCATCGTCAGGAAGTTGATAGGTTCGAATCTCGGTCCGACACCGCGTCATAACTAAAGACGTTAAAAATGGTTCGCACTGCTACTATGTCAGATGCGCGACGTAAATAGTTAGAGTGGGGGGAATGCCTTGGCCCAAAACAGGCGCAACTCGCTACCATGCACAGTTGGGACTTCTCAGACAAAGGTCGTGCATCTCATAGAGTTGGTTGTCTGATGGGTGAATGGACGCTTTACAACTCAATCATAAGTATTGTATGTATGTTTCAAGGAGCGTGGAGAAAGGTCTAGTACCCGAAGCGACACTTAGCCCCCTAGAGTCTTAACTTAACTTTATTAATAGGTTTTTTTGAGTAATAAGATTTTCTTAGGATGGGTTGTTTCGTAGCCCACTTAGAGATTTGGCCCCAAGAAAAATAGTTTCCTCCCCCATCTATAAAGAAAAATCTTCTGTTTTAGAACAAAAAGATGAGGGAAGCCGGAAAACTTTAACTTTTTTTGTTAGAATTATGAACGGACAGAAGAACGGGACCACCCTACTCATAGAGAAGCTGCGTAAGTAATCCAATATGATCATGGATGGGGGGGGGGGGAGAATTGGGCTGTTAATTACACTGGTACCCAAAGTATTATAGCCACTTTATTTTATGCGCTGCGCCGAAACTTTTTTACTGAATTATTAATGTTTGGTTCAAGTTCAAACGTTTAAATAATAACTTTAATCTACAGAAATCTTGATTTTACAATTGGAAATGTATATTAATTTATCGTCCATTGTCTTATCCTGTAAGATTCCTGATTATGATCCTTGTAGTTTCTGAGATGGGTTCTTAAAAAAGAATGCCGCGTTTTTTCGACATTTTTAGACAATGATTGATTAGACGAAGACGATATCGTTATACAGAGTATACAACTTAAGAATTCAAAATTTTAAAATTATTATTTTAGCCATTTGTATAATGTCTAATACAGCTCTAAAAAGATGCATTAATTAATATGCAGCAAAAATGGATTGAAGATAATTTGTTTTTCTTCCATAAAGGCCGTACCAACAAAAGCGAATTATACAAATGGCTAAAATAATAATTTTAAAATTCTGTCTAAAAAATGTCGAAAAAACGCGGCATTCTTTAGGAACCCATCTCTGACCTTAATGTATATCTTGATTCATTTTCTAAAAAGCAGTTTAGAACTATAATGAACCTTTACTAAATAGGATATCTAAATCATATTTTACAACAAGGATGACAACATCTATAAAAGCAAAGCACTAAAAACGGTAGGACAGACGAACATTAACAATTGTATAGTGTCAGAACTGAATAATAAGAATATAAATGTTTAAGAGTCGAAGCAAAATTGTAAGTAAATTTGTTGAAAAACTGCTCGATACAGAATAATGTTTAAGGACATACTTACATTTTATTTTTCGGACTTGATTATAGAGTTGTTTCATTTATTATATTGTACTTTGTTTTCCCAGGAATCAGTACGGACAGACGGACGGTCGGACCGAACCTTTTCATAAAAAAGCTTCGCTTTTAATAATTAAAACACAATTTCACTGTTATGATAAATATATTTCAAACTTAAACAATTAATCAATAATCATACCCAAACATTACAAAATTTTATTTGTAAATTTGTACATTAATTTAAAGTAATTTTCTTATAAAAAAAGTTATAAAAATATAAGTATAGCTGCCAATAGAAGCAAAGAAAAATTAGTTTCTGCTTTTATTTTGTAAAAAAAATACCACACCTATCCCAATAATATATGTACATTGTACTATATTCTTCTAATATAAACATTTTAAAATCAGTTTAATCACAAGAAAAAAAATTAAGTGTGAATGACAGATTTTACTGGTTTTTAACTGGCATTTAAATTTTAATTTTTACATTAAAAAAGATGTTTACATAATTTATGATTTTTTCAACTTTTGTGCCAGATATTACAACATCTTCATAATTTTACGCCTATTTCATGAGATTCTCGTTTTCTTTAATCAAGTTCGTGGTCGGTTAATTAAACGGTTGTGCACTCCTTGCACCAGTAGACATCCTCACAGACCTGATTGCACACAGTGTCGGGCACCTCCTCGCACACCTGCTTCGTCACCTTCTCGCACTGCTCAACCGTAGTGTCATGGCACTCCTATAGAAAACAAATATTTATTTCAGGTAAATAAATTTTAAAAATTAAAATTTTTTTGGATTTAGAAAATTTTATTTAAGAAAATAATAAAAAAAAACTTACGTTTCTGGGGACTTTGACACATTGTACATTCTCAACCTGCTTGGGGACAGTCTGGCAGACCTGTTTAGGAACCTGCTGGCACTCCTGTTCAGGTACAGGGGTACACACTTCTCTTGGCACCTGCACACATTCCTGGCGAGGTACGCTCACACTTACTGGTCTGCAAACCTAAATAACAAATAATAATGAATTATAGATTTAAAAAAATAATGTGTTAGATGTTTTTTCTTCTTTTTATAATGATTTTCTTTTACTAATAATTTCAAGTTATTTACCTCTCTTGGCACATTCTGGCATTGCTTAGACTGGACATCCTGGCACACGTTCCTCTGGACAGTCTGGCACTTCTTCTCTGGCACAACAATTTCAACATTGGCACACTCGGTCTTTGGCACATTGGTACACTTCTTCCTGGTTACGTTTCTTGGCACCTTCTGTGACTCTTGTCTGGGCACCTCGGCGCACTCGGTCCTGGTAACATCTCTGCATTCTTGTTTCTGTTCCTGGTGGTCATATTGCTTCAGAACCCAGCGGCATTGCTGAATAGGTACTTCCTCGCATTGTTGGCGGGGCACTGATCTTTGCACAGCTCCGCACTGCTGGCGTGGTACATTCTGGCACACGTTCTTGGGGACAACAGTTTCGACCTGGCGCGGTACAGATCCACACTTTTGGCGGGCAACCTTCTGGCACTGTTGGCTGGTCACTGTGCGACACTGCTGGCGAGGAACCTGTTGGCATCTCTGAGGAACCTTATCTTCTTGGCAGCGAGGGCCTCCGGGAACGCCACAGGGTAGAGGTGGTAGAGGAGGAGCAACAGGAGCACCATAGGCATCAATGTCCCCAGATGAGCAAGGGTTGCCGGGACCACCACAGGGTGCGGGGAAAGGTGAAGGGGGTACGGTGATATGGACGGGAGGAGCAATAGGGGCGCCATAAGAATCAACCTGTCTCCTCTTTCTGAACAGAGGGTTCTGGTACACAGACTCACACTTGGTCTCATATACAGTCTGGCACTCCTGGCCCTGCACTGGCACACACTGATCCTCATACACATTCTCGCACTTCTGCTCTTGAACAGTCTGGATAACCTTCTGTGGAACATCTTGGCACACCTCCTCGTTATACGTATGACACTGTTGCTCAGTGACAATCTCCTCAACGGTGTGGCACTGTGTCTCAGTGGCAGCCTTGCACTCGGTTTCGTTGACCTGCTGGGGCACATTGACGGTCACAGTGTGGCACTCCTGGTCGGGAACTTGGCGGCACTTCTTCTCGACAATAGTGCGCACCTGGGTGTCGTACACAACCTCGTTCACATCGACGCACTGGGGCTCGTTGACTGTATGGCACTTCTGCTCCACCTTCTTCACATGTTCAACTTTGCACTGAGTGTCGGGGATGGAGCGACAGTCAGGTTGAGAAGTGACCTGGCATTGTTCCTCTTGAACTATGGAACATTTGTTCTCGGTAACAGTCTCGTATCTAAATTTTAGTTATCATGAGTGGCGTGCGCAGAAATTTGCCAGGGTTGTGTCAATATAAAGAAGGAATTAAAAGGGGAAGGGAATTTAATTTTAGTTTGCTGTAGATAAACTTTTTTCATTAATTTATAGCAGGAGGAACATTTAATTATAGCATGTAATTATAATAAGTATTAAATATTTATTAAGAAAACGCAATTAATTATGTTTGTTTCCATTAATTTAACAGTCAAAACGAACGGACGTAAAGACATACCCAAATTGTAGATTAGCAGTGCAAAAATAAAATTGACTTACTTGGTGGTGCACTTTTGTTCATTGATGGTGTTGCACTTGTTCTTGACGACAGTTCTGCACTTGGCCTCGTTCACAGTGTTGCACACCTGGTCGTACTTAGTCTCGTACGTAGTCTCACACTTATCCTCGTTCACTACGTTACATCTGAATAGGAATATAGTTCATTTTAGATTCAATTTTGGAATATTCATCATGCAAACTTCAAAAGAAAATTTGAGTATAGTCCCTTTCGTTGTAACGCCTCTTAAGGGACGATTCGTCGTATTTTCAAAATGGCTTTTAATATGTTAGGTTAGGTTATATTTGGTTAGGTATTTGCCCCGCAGAGGCTAGAAATAGGAGAATAGCTACTGTAAAAATACGAAAAAACGCCCCTTAAGAGGCGTTGCCACGAAAGGGACTATACCCGAAAATGTATACTTCTTTAATTTGGGAATTGTCTAGTAATCGATATATTATTACTTGGATGTTGCGCCAGATTTTCATGTGCTCTAATAAAGTAATACACGCAGCTGGCTGAAGTAACGATACCCCCATCAACATTCTTTACCCTATTTCCATGCCTTCTGCTGGATGAACGAACCGACAAATAAAGAGGTCCATATTAGCAAGCTAAATTAACGACAAATTTTCCCCTGTCAATATATCCACGTATTTTCTATTTCCATTTGTCTAGTATATAATTGCCTGTGTGTCTCTAGAACAAAACAAACCACCAAAGTATTTCGATAGTGGACAAAATAATGCCATTTCTCCCCGTCATACGCCGTCATGTGACGCAAATTTCAGATTTCAGTTTTCGTTATTTGATTTACTATTTTTCTCTATGAGATAAAAGCAAAGCATGCAAGATTATTTAATTCACTATAATATAAAGATAAATTTTTCTCAAATCGCGAAATATGGGATCTGAAATTTGCGTCACCCTTTCAACATGACACATGACGACGTGTGACCGGGAGAAATGGCATTTTTGGTCCACTATCAAGAATTTCAGAGTAAAATGAAATGGGAAAAATGTGATGCCTTATAAGAGAAATTTTGGGTTAACTATGAAAGGAAAAATTAAATAAAATAATTAGGGTTAATTGAAAGATTAACACATTAAAATAGCCGAAACTTAGTCTCTTGTCCTTGTGTGAAAATAGTTTTCTATTAATAATATTTTTTCTAATAAAAATATTATTTTACATTCATCCCAAAATGTAGGAATTAAATTTTTTTGTAAGGAGATTAAAAATTTTATATTAGATAAAATTCCTTTTGTTGTTGTTAACCCTTTGACATGTTTGTATGTTCATATTCAACAAATAATTGATCCCCTACTATAACAACCCCTTCCTTCCCCTCTTTACAATCAATACAAATTTCACCTTTTTGTTAAATAAGAAAGTAATAATGATTTCTTTGTTGCTATGGCATTCACCCCCATCCTACTTTCAATATGTAAGTACAAAGCAATTTAAATGTGCTAAGTCATGCATTTCACAGGTTTACCTGTTTTTTCAACAAATATTTTCATTTTAAATATAATAGTTTTTCAATTTGTATTTAATAATGCCGCTTTTTTTCTCAGATTTATAAATTTGATGATTTCATGAAATAATTTGTCAGAGGAATATACTAGTGTAATTAAAATTAAATAGTCCTGTATATTGTTTGTTTGTCCTTTACTATAAGTATGTGAGGTCAATGCCCGGGTTGTTGTTTATTAATTAATTTAAGTTAACCATTGATAAGGATGATAGATATCCCATATTTTTTTAATATTTAAAAAATACATTATTGTATTTATAAACAAAAGAATAAAATAAAAGGTATGAAGGTGTTTTGGACAGAAAAAAAAAATTAGAAATTCATAGATGACACAGGGAAAGGTGACTTAAAGATTATTTAAACTATGAATTAAAAGCTACAAAGTTGCTTTATAAAAACATGATTATTTTACGTCTGATGTTTATTAATTACAAAAAGTGCACACTGATATAAAAAAAATCGAGTAGAAAAAGTAATAGCTATATATCGCATCGTATTACGGACAGCTTTCCAGCAGAAAATGGAAAATTTAAACCGAATCCGGGGTAACAAAACTGGTATTAATAATATAATTTTTGTCTTAATCTTCATGAAAATTGTCTCTAATACGATGCTATATATGATTTTTTAGTATGGCTGAGAACCGGTTCTAATCCAGTGGAAAGACATTACCTTGGAACAGTCAAAGTCTTGCATTCCTTGTCCTCATATGGATTGCAGACAGTCCTGGTGGTTGGCCTGCACTGCTCCTCACACTCGGGCTCCAGGAAACATTCAGGTGACGTGGCGCTGCTAGACCTCACCAGCTCACACTTCTTCTCTGGCTCGGGGGGGATGGCCTCCACACCATTTGAGTCATGCTCGTGGTGCTCGTGATGCTCGTGATCCCCGGCGGTGCCAAAGTCAGGGCTGGGGGCGGCAAGTATAGCGGCTGCCAACAGCGGCAAGAGAAATACCACCTGAAGGCAAAAATCTTATTGGAAAAATGAATTATGCATCAGTTCAATTTTGAATATGAATTTATATTTTCAGATTCACATTATTGACTTTAGTAAAATCCAACTGGAGTGATTAAAATATTTGTTAGTAAGAGAAATATAACGTTATTTTATCATGTTTAAATATACAAATTTAATATATTAAAGGATAAATGAAGGCCATCTAAGTCGCAGCCTTGAATTTTTATAATCCTTTACAAGTTTTACTATTGTTTACGTTTTTTTAAAGGAAACGGAAATTATAAATGACTACAGTATTAAATAAACAAATTCAGCCTTTTTTAGGTCATGAAACATTAAATAATTAAAAACAGTTATTTTACTGTGTCACAAAGATTGTATGAATTTAATTGATATTTAGATGACAGTATTTTATATCAAGGGTATGTTTGTAAGTCTGACGGTCCAATTAAACAATTGTCAAGTGAAGATTTTTGAAATTCTAGGAACATTGAAACGACTTCATTTCAATAGTTTTGTTTATCATAATTGGGAGGTATATTATCCATTAAGAATTTAAATTATCTTTAATCATATAATACAATAACTTTGAAAATAAGTGTTTAATTTTGTAGTATGACACTTTATATTATTTTTATTAAATATATTTTTGTCCTTGTTTTTAAAATAAAATTTAACCCTTACCTTCCGCATAATTATTCTGTCCTACGTCTCTTTCCTAACAAAGTAAATCCCACACTAACTCTAACAAAACCAACTTAACCCTAGACAGAAAATGAAAATTTTTCACTTGGCTAAGATAATTCTTCCTTCCCCTTTTAAAAAAAATCCAACTTAACCCTGTCAGTCCTTAACCCTTTCCCCCCAAAAATCAGTGCCAATTTTCTATTCACAGTGGGGGTTTCATGTAAATGGTTAGGGGCCAAGTGTTGAAGAGAAGGGGGGGGGGGTGATATGGTGGGGGGGGGGGGGGGGGTTAGTTATGCCTGTTGCACACTAAAGCCGATTCACCTCCTCCTAATCTATTATCATTTCAATCCTTTCTCTTTCTCAATCCATAACAAGATATCCTATATGGTTTAAAGCCCCCCCCCCCTCACCATCTCCACATATGGAAAATAAATTGATGCATTGTTCCATCCGGAATCCATTAGGGTTTAACACCACAAGGGTGAATTCGTGTTTCTAGGATGATGTAAAAAAAAAGACTAGTAAATGATCTCATTATTCCAACTGCCCAAAGATTTGTTTGTTTATTTATAGATTATAAGTTCCCGTTATGTTAACCCTTTATGTAGCCGCTTTGGAGACAACCCTCCCGCCCCCCCTCCCCTTCTCTATCCCCATTGAAATGGCCTGAAATCACATAACCATTACCTATTGCATTAAAGTGAGTGAGATCAGTTTTTTTTCTTATAGCTAATCAATTCTTATATTTCAAGATATCTTTTGAAATTTTTTTGCTCAATAAAACATGCAATTCATGTACAAAATTAAATCAAAACAATGTTAAATTGTTTATTCTCCAAATCCTTCTTCACTCCTTGTGTAAGAATTTTATATATTGTAATGTTATGCAAATATTAGAAAAGTCTTGTATAGCTAGTTCACTAAGAATATAAGAAAGGGATTAGAAGAAACTTTAAGTTTAAAAAATAGAATATGGAGGTGATTGTTGATCAAAATAGCAAAAAATAATAATTTATAAAAGACAAAAACTAATTTCTCAGTTCTTTTAACCCTTTATGACACAATAAACCACCTTATACCCCCCCCCCCCATTTTCACTACCTGACCCCCGTTACCCTGATATTAAACCCCATTGCACCCCCCCCCCCCTTTCCCAATCATGTTGAACCTTCATCATTAGTAATTTCACCTATTTCTTTTTAAAAACGAAGTTGCTCTAGAACGAAGTAATGTTCGTCTGTCCGTATCATCATCTGTCTATATAACCTACAAGGTGGAGATTTTTAAAGCTCTACGTATTTTAAACTAAAGAACAGTTGACTTCGATGCCAGGAGTATTTAATTACAGACATTCTATGGGATTATTCCGTCTGAAACGCCTTTTTTTAAAGGGCTAGTGGGCAATTTTTTATTGCATTGAAATAATTATAATTCTGTGCAAGTCCTATGATTTTAAACTCTTGTTCTTTTTATACTTAATTTTCTTACGAGTAAAGATTTTGCTGGATTAATGAATAATGTTTTTACTCCGCTATATAAAAGTGTTCTTATTCTTGTTTTATTGTCGCTGTCTTTCTCTTTTATGCTTTAATATCTGGCAATAACAACTTTCTAAATCAAAACAGTTTCTTAAGAAAATTTGTTGATTACCATTGAATACTTGCTATAGACATATTCAAGAATTCTGTAGATTTAAAATTTAAAGCTAAAGATCAATGAAAATAATGATCCAAATTATCTGTACACTTCAAGGAAGCAAAATAATGTCTTGTGGTGGTTTTAGGCTATTTGCTTGACCTTGCACGCCCGTTCCTAGAGGTAAGGGTTGAAGCAACTAGTTATAGATAAACGGATTGAAAAATCAAACACAAATAGATGTTCATCAGAATAGATAATTGTTTTAAATAAAAACAAATATCTCTTATAAAACCTAAGAAAATAACATAATTGTTGTTTATCGCATCGTATTATAGACAGCTTTCAATGGATATTAGAATAAAAAAATGTAAGTTTAAAACGAGTTTTGTTAGCCCCTTTTAGAATCGACGAGACCCAGTTCTAATCCAGCGGATATCAATCGGCTTCAAAGTCATTCTGGAAATTCCATTTCTTTTATTATAGCGCAATTAACGGAAAAGTGAGTTATAAGGAAAAGTTTCGCACTTTAGTCGTACATTTTTCTAGCAATGGCAGTTAGCGTTCTTGTATTAACTTTTAGCGTTCTGTATAAATTTTAATAGATAGAATACTTGGATATTATGACAGGGGATTTTTGTTGTCAATTTAGGTTGCTAATATAATTCTAAGATATTGGTCAATACATTCCGCGGTGGTCAGGGGGAAGGAATCCGGGGGGAATCGTTATATTAGCCAGCTGGGCAAAACATTTTATCAGGATATGCAAGAATCTTTCACGTAATCAAAATCCATTTTAATTCTACCGCTTATTGAAGAAGGTCGGCTCTGAAAAAGCTACAGAATGTAAAATCTGCGGCTATATGCGGTTGCCACACTCTTGTATGAATGTATAACTAGCAGGCAGAACTAAATAATATGATTAGAAAATATCCTTTAAAAACAGGATATATGCTTCAAGGTTAATATCTTACAAGTCACTTCTATTCTTATTGATTGCTTCTTATGATAAAGGTTTAATAATTAGTTTCTATCCAAGACAAGGGATAATGATTCTGACTAATTTTCTTAATTGAAATATTTCTTTTCCAACAAACTTTCATTAATTCCCACCTTCATATCCACCTTCCTTTGGTTACATCCCAAAATAAGGATTAACTTAAATTTACCCAGACAATTTTAAACTTTAGGACGCTCAACATAATAAGTCAATAAACCAAAATTAATTAAAAGTCCCCAAAGTTATTAAGCCAACGAATAAGAAAAGCGTTAATATAGCGGGATTTGTGTAATAAACAAGGATGACAACATCCATTAAAGCGAAGCACTGAAACGGTAGGACAAACGGACATTAACACTTGTATAGTGTCTGAACTGAATAATCAGAATATAAAAGTATAAAAGTCGAAGCAAAATTGTAAGTACATTTGTTAAAAAACTGCTTGATACAGGATAATGTTTATGGACATACTTACATTTTTAAGACTTGATTATAGAGTTGCTTTGCTTATAATATTGTTCTTTGTTGTCCCAGGAATCAATATACCAAAAATCAGATCAAACGGATAATTAGATCACATAAAAATTTGTTGTTAAAAAAGTAAAAAAATCAACATGTTTAAAATGGACGTTCGGACATTCTGGTAATGATTACAGAGTTGCTACGCTTTCTAAAACGTACCTTACTACTACATAAATCATCCTGCAAATTTTGAAATCGATAGGACAATTCTAACATGCCTAAATTAACGAATAAAAGCTATCTATCTCGGACAGACGGACGGACGGACGAACCGACCCTAATTATAGAAAAGCTTCGCTTTTAAAAAGCCCAATATCCCCTTCCTCCCTGTGTATGTAGTAGAATGAAGGTGGTAAACTTAATTCATGACTCGATAGGAAAGTAAACCATTACTACGAAAATAGGAAAATTTCCAGTACATATTGTACAGATAGTCACGTATACTGTCTATACTGTTAACAAGTATAATTTTGTTCATAGATAAACCTGTCAAAAATAATGGTATTCTGTCGAAATTGGTTTGTATGGCGAAAATAAAGCAAATAAATTAAAGTGACTGACATAATATCAAAATGCTATTTCTGAAATCACATGATTGACTGTTATTTATATCGACATTATTGTAGCATTTGAAAAAGTGGTCAGCAGAGCTGAAATATTTATTATCGACATTAAGATAATTTTGTTCCATTTTCAGTAAATGTTGAAACGACGCGACAATTAGTCAAGTTATAGCAATTTTTGCTCGTTGGTCTGCCTATGTCTGTATTATTTCACTAGCGGCTACGCCCCTAGATGCCTCTAGTGGCACTTTAAATGCTTTTAAGTCTCTTTTCAAGTCACTACGATACCTACCAATGTTGCGTATGAGTCTCTGTACTTAAAATACAAATTTTGATTTATTGTGATTTCTCTTGGGAGGGTGGTGGTACCCTCCCTTAAAATAGTTATAAACCTTCCCGGGACCTATGAAAAGCTACCCTGTTAAGGAGAACCTGATCGGTTCAGTGGTTTCCGAGATCATTCGTTACAAACAAACAGACAAACATCCTTTTACTTTATTATTATTTTATAATAACACTTACACAAAAAATAGCCCACATTCTAGAGTAGCTACGTTGCCATACTTATGTGTATGTATATAATTTATTCTTGTTCAATGTTGATGTTATGATAATTTTGACCTTGTATGGGCATGCCATTAAGTTTCAATCTATAGGGTATCCTAAATTCAAAGGGTCTAACTTTCCATGCCAATAAATTTCTAACAGAAAACTTTCTAAAACTTCTGTATATCTAAATCATTGGTGAATAAGTTTGTACACTATCAAGATTGGATAAAAAGTATCTCTAGTTTTTGTTAAGATTCTGGGTACCAGTGTAATTTCCCCCTCATTCCAAGGGTTTCAATAATTTTCTACAAACCGTGTCTAAAAAGTGGGGGGCGTGTATTGTTTTTGTGACTTAATCCTTTTTAACTAAATTGAATAAATATCCAACGCGGCGCTTTACAAAGTGTCATAAAATATGTGCCATATGACGTCATAAAATGAGGGGTGAGAGGAGAAGTGGGAAGGAAACCCCTTAAAAAGAGATGGATCCATTGACACAGCTCATTTTTTATGACGCTTTGTAGCAGCGTTGCGGAGCCGTTTAATTTTGATGCAGCTCCAGCTCCGGCTCCTACCTAAAATTAATATATCAATTTTTGTTCATTATTGAATTGAGAAAATAAAATAAATAATATGAAATATTTTGCCTTGATTTGATTAAAGCTATATAAAAAATGATGGATGTGTGTCTATTTGTTAAGTAACAATAGTTTTTCAATCTATTAAATAGAAATAGACCGTTAAAAAATCTTTTTTAGCTAATCCGGAGCCGTTTTTAACGAAAATTACGGCTCCGGTTTCACCCAATATGGCGGCTCCGCGGCTCCCGGCTCCGGCTCCACAATACTGCTTTGTAGAGCTTCATCCAATGGTATGTTGAAATCAAGACAAATGAAATATACATTCAAAATTTGTATAAAAAATAGAAGATCTGTAATTTGTTAGTTTTGCTTTCAACAAATAAAATTTTGAATAATCACAAAGAAAGGGAAATAAACTTTAACAAGGATGACAACTTTTAAAAAAGGTTAGCTGGATAAAACAGACAAACGCAAGCTGACTGGAATAAGGTATAGACAACAAGCGAAATAAATCTAAAATGATATTTGGGGGGAAGATAAAAAGGTCGTCGATTTTACTATGTATTGCCCCCCAACGAAAGCTGAAAATCACATTTAGGTTTCGTGATTTTTTTCCTTCGAATTAATTTCGTTTTTGGTATAATCTGGCAAGCTGATTAATATGGAGTGGCTGCTCTTTGGCTTTTGAAGAAACAGAAATATGATCAATAATGTTGAAAATTTTTAATTTTGAAAAATTAATTGAAAGAACAAAATTAAGGTGTCGAAAAAATCGATATGTTTGAAAAGTTCGTAGTGAGTGTTCGTTAAAGTTAAAGAGTTGCCCAACTTTTAAGAATAGTTATTTCTCGCATCGTATTATAAACGGCTTTCCGCCTTCGGCACCTCGGGGCTAAAAAACTAGTTTTAATCTTAAATAATTGTACATTTTTATATTCGTAGAAAGCTGGATATTATTCGTTGCTAGACATTCGTTTTTTCGTATGGATGAGAACCGGTTCCTATCCACTGAATTCGAATGAATACGAGAAAATTCATTCTATATTTCACTTTGTCTGTCCGTCCGTCCCTTTTCCATCCGTAACGCCATTGGGTAAAAGTGATTTTATCGACTGATATTTAAGATAGACAGCTGAAATGTTTAATGAAGATTCCCTGTAACAATTAGCATCCACTTATTCTTATTCTTGGCAAAGGTTTCGTGAATTGTAGGATATTCACTCTTTTTTCTTTTATGACAACTTAACATCTGCTCTGTAACTAACTTTGTCCGTTTGTTAACCATATTTTTTTGCTTCGCTACTGATAAATGTGCTCCTCCCTGTTGAAATATACTCTGGTGATAAGAATCTGCTCTAAATCCAATGTTTTTTTAATTTTCCTGATAAGAATGACCTTGTCTAATATATTAGCCCTGTCATAAAATTGTTAAGTCATTGTGTCTATATAACTAGTCATAATGTCATCAGAATTTCGTTTTTATGTGACCTATGACCATTTTTATACAATATACATGCCATACATATATTCCACGTAAAAGTTGTCCAAAAAAATGTTTATGGATTGCATTTTTATATATTTTATGTAGTCAAAACAATTACAATTTAAAGTTGGGGAAATTGGTGTTTTTCGAGAAAATCCAATTTTAAAATTTACCACTTTTAACCAGAATTTACGACGTTTTTAATTCTTTTTTCTTTTCTTTATAAAATCAACAACTACTCAATAACTCGGGAATTTCTTGACCTAAAACGCCTGCATCTTACGGGATTAGACAATGAACGATAAATTAATGTAAATCCCCAATGATGATAAACAAAATATCCACTTTTCTTCTGTAAATTAATACTATAAGCTGATCATTTGGACACGTTATGAACCAACCATTCAAAATTTAATGAAAGTACCCAAAGTTTTTAAGCCAACAAATAAGGAAATTTGATTATACAATTTTGGGTATTAGTGCATTTAACCGATAAACTGGCCAATGACAACTCCCTGATAAATCCAAACATAGATTTAATATTACTTGGATCGTACACCAGATTATCATGCACTCTACCCCTTTACTGGATCATCGAACTGACCAATAAATGACAGGGGAAATAGCAACCTTAATTGACAATTTTTCCCCTGACATAATATATAAATAGAATAAAGATCTGAATATTTTTCAGAATCGGTCAGTCAAAGTAACAAAAGTCACAAAACCTCGCAATAGTTGTATATGGTGTATATAATCTCCATTTTTAAAAGCGAAGCTTTTATATAATTTGGGTCGGTCCGTCCGTAACGGATAGCTTTTTTCGTTATTTGAGGCATGTTAGAATTGTCCTATTGATTTTAAACTTTGCGCGGTGATTCCTGTAGTAGTTAGGTACGATTTAGAAAGCGTAGCAACTCTATAATCACTGCCAGAATGTCCGTACGTCCATTTTAAACATGTTGATTTTTGTACTTTTTTAACAACAAATTTTATGTGATCTAATTATCAGATTGATCAGATTTTTGGTATACTTATTCCTGGGACAAAAAAGTACAATATCAAAAGCGAAGCAACTCTATAATCAAGTCCTAATAATGTAAGTATGTCCATAAACATTATCCTGTATCAAGCCGTTTTTCATCATATATGCTTAAAATTTTGCTTCGACTCTTATACATTTATATTCTGATTATTCACTTCAGGCACTTTACAAGTGTTAATGTCCGTTTGTCCTTCCATTATAGAGCTTCGCTTTTATGGATGTTGTCATCCTTGTTTTAAACATAGGTCTTTAGTCAGAAAAATATTACTCTGATGAAAAAAAAAACTTTCTAGACATTCAAAATACACAAAAAAAAGTACAGTTATTTAAATATTTGACAATTAGAATAGCTTTTTATATATGACCTCGACTTAGGCTAGCCGTACAAATTTCTAAAAGCGCAGCTGCATAAAGACAGACACTGCCTGTACGTCTGTCCATAAATGGCAGTTAAATCTGACTTAACATTTGAATAAAGGTTGCTCTAATAAATAATACCAAGTATAGTTATCAAGATGCCTTAACTGCTTTTAGATGTTATACTTTTACTTTTCGATATTGTCACAATTCATAAGTTACTAGCGGCTTTGCCCCTAGCATCTAGGTGTAGAGATGGGCTAGAAAAATACCTTTAAATCATCTCAAGACTTAAATCTGAAAATAAAATGGCCTAAAACCAACACATTACCCTAAAGAAGCTTACCTAAAGTATAGAACCCAATTGTTCAGTAGTTTTTGAGATTTGAGTAGTTTCAGACAAAAATAACTCTTGCTACTTTATGTAAAAGAATATTGGCTTCTCCGAATTTATTGAGAAGAATCCTTTTGTACGCTAAACATTGAACTGTTAAATAATAATCAAGATTGCTGCTCAACATACGAACAGTTTAATCCTTGTTTCATTTTTAATACTTAAATTATTTCTATATTTCCGTTTTTCATTTCCGAAATTTTATCTGCACCCCTCTCTTAATAGATGTGGTACATATAGAGAGTCAAACTGGCCCAAAAATCCGTCAAATTTAACCCTTACAGATCGGGGGGGGGGGGGGTCATATTGACCCCCCTCTATTTTTTCAATGTAATTTTTTTTGTAGGTAAGATAGAGAGTTGTGACTTCATGACTTTTTAAGTTTAGTAATTATACGTCGGCAAGAGTTGATTTTATTAGGATATCTGGTCTGTGTTGGTCTTGGTGTCCGGTCAAAGTCGGTTGGGTAGCACCAAAATCAAAAAAAAATTCTAAATAAATCTTAATTTCTACATTATGACTTTGTATATAAGGTAGAAGCCTAAAATTTTTTTGGTGAATACTGAGATATCAATGACCTTATGAGAAAAGTGGTGTTATGACCGTTCGACCGCACCCTGACCGACTTTATGACCGATTTTTGTCCGGCTTTTACTACAGACATATATCATGAATATCGTGGCTTCTATTACAGCTAGAGACCTATAAATTTTTTTGGTAAATCCTTGAGCAATAATAAACAGATAAAAATAATAATTGGCGCCGCCAACCGCCTTTTTACCGCCGTAACCGCCGAAAATGACGGTTTCCGTTATTTGCCGTTTTTTGGCGATGATCAGAAAAAGTAATTTTTTTGTTATAAAAAATAAAAGTTCGTCCTAAAATTTGGTCATCCTAGCTGCAAAATTGGCCGCTCTACAGCTGTTTTAAAATTTAGCGGCTGGCCGCTAAAAAGCGGCTAAGGAGCGGCCTGACCGCTATGACTAGAAAAAGTAATTTTCTCTAAAAATACACATGAACTACCAGAAAAAAATTTTACGTCTTTATCTGTAACAGAAGCCGAGATAGAGGGGGGGGTCAATATTGACCCCCCCCCCCCCCCCCGATCTATTAAGGTGGGAATAGGGGCCCGATCTGTAAGGGTTAAATAGGAAATTGTAGCAGACAAACACCTTTGATTATTTTTTGATATATACGATTTATTCCAATAATATGAAAGGGGAAATTTTTCGCGAAAGCTAACTTTATCATATGAAATTCAACTATTCATAGCTAACCAATTAAACATGTTTTGCTATTTACGATTTATTCCTATAACGAAATATTTTGACGATATAATTTCCCGAAAACTAACTTTATCCTAAGAAATACAATAATTCATAGCTGACTTATTATAAATGGTTTGTTGTATACTTCATATTTTACGAGAGAAGAAATCATGTTAAAATTTAACCAAGAAAAGCTTTATCATAAGAAATTCAACTATTTATAGCTGACTCTTAATTTGAACAAAAGGAAAAAAAACTGTCCTTTTGTAAAAAAAAAAAAAAAAACTGTATACTTTCTAACCAATAAAAGGGCCAAATTGTTCTTCTATTGTTTTCCTTTTGGCTGGTTTTGAGAATATGGATCTCGATCAATCTATTCCTCTCTTTTAAAATAACATAATCTTTTTTGCAGGGTTGTATCTGATTTTAACTGTATATTTTTTAATCTAAAAGAACAAGAATAACAACATCCATTAAAGCAAAGCTCAACAAATCAGACAGTCGGACAAACGAGCATTAACATCCTAAAGAAACAAAATGATTGTTTTTTTTTCTACTGGATAATGTGATCCATGTATCATTTAAAATTAATGTTAAACCCAGGACTTGCGATATCTTGATTAAATGTACGTACTTTTTGTATTTTTTGTTTAAAAAATTTGTTTCGAATTTGAATTTATTCATTAGGATAACTTCGTTTTAGGTTCGTAGTTTTAGAGGATTTACAAATTACATAAATTCAATAAATCAATACATTTTACAATGCTTTCCCTCAAATTTCCAATTGAGCACTGAATCAGCCCCTCTCTATTTTTAAATTGAATTGACAATACGGGGATGGAAAGCAATTTCCCTAAACCTAACTCCTGGGCGGGGCCTTCACCCGGCGGGGTTACCCATTCACTTTTTGCAGAAACATGTAGTAAGTAAGTGAATGCCAAAAAGTAACCTGTAAACATATATCTACTGAATATATTAAAAGATTTTCTTTTTTTACAAACATGGAAATTAATATTCTTTGACATATTTTGGGTTTTGCAATACTTATGGACAAGATTGTCTTTGTTCAACAAAAATATTGTACTTTCTTTCAATATGAAACAAAGCCGCCGTATGTCTGACATCACTTTTCCTAATTTAATCGGCTTATCTCAAAAAATAAATAAAACAGTTTCACATATGCAGAAAAAAGTATATTTGTAATACAAAAAGGAAAGGGGGAGGAAGAGGGTGAAATTTTGGCCTTGATTACAGTTTTACACAAGTCCTATATAAAGGTGACAAATTTTCTAATTCAACACAGATTCAATTTGAATCCTGAACAATGAAGACCTCGTCCACCCATCCTCTCCTCTGTTTAATTTTGGCAGCAACTCTGCCCTGCTTTGTCAGCGCCGTGCCAGCTGATCTCCTGCGCAAGCTGAAGCTTGACTCTGATAACAAGTACGCAGGCTACAAGGTGTTGGCTGTTATACCCAATAGTGAGGATGAGGTGGCCTGGTTGGCGGATTACAAGAAGACTGCTTCAGGAACAGGTAACTGTTCTCTGGACTGGTGGAGTGAGCCAAGCCTACCAACTGTGACAGTGTCGTTGGCCGTCAACCCTGGCTGTGTTGATGACCTTGTGCAGGAGTTTAGAAGTGTTGGCCTTAGTGTTCGTACCACCATACCTGATCTGGAACAGCTGATTGCTCTGGAGAAGAACTACAGGTTCTTGTCCCAGCTGTACAGAGATCCCTACAAGTGGAACGATGAAGTGTATCATAGCCTTGCTGAGATTGAGGAGCACGTTGACTATCTAGTTGAAGAATATCCTCAGATTTTGTCCAAGAAGCAGCTGGCCACTACCTACGAGGGTAGAAAGATTGAAGTGGTGATTGTGAGAGAGCCCGGACCTGTGACCAAGCCTGTTATTTGGATCGACTGCGGCATCCACGCCAGAGAATGGGTGTCTCCCCCAACCTGCATGCACGCCATTGAACAGCTGATATTTGCTGTAAACTCTGTTGATCCTTCAGAGGAGAACCTCCTGGCCCTTTTTGATTTCTACATCCTCCCCGTGGCCAATCCTGACGGGTATGTGTACAGCTGGACCAAGGACAGGATGTGGCGCAAGAACAGGCGTCCCATTGCAGCCTCCGAGAAGCAGGGAGTGTCACTATGGGGTGGATGGGGACAATCCAACGCCAAATGCGATTACGGAGTTGATCCTAACAGAAACTTTCCCATCAACTTCCACGGCGAGGGTGCTTCCAAGAACCCCTGTGATGACAGCTACCACGGCACCCAACCTTTCACCGAGGCTGAGTCCCAGGCCATCAGGAATGGTGTGAAGATCATGCACGAGCAGTATGGAAAGGGCAGAGTCGCGGCTTTTGTTTCCATCCATGCCTACTCTCAATTCTGGATGTCTCCTTATGGTAAGTTAATTACTTTTTTTCACGATAAATCATCTTATTTTGATAGCCTAAAAAACCTAAGCTATTTTATATGTTCTTTGGCTTCGAACTGAATGAAATGCAAAAAAATCTGCTATTTTAATTTTGAACGTTATTACTCTTGTTTTATAAGCAAAGTATTTATACAATTAAAACACTTTTAATCTAAACTATACTAAATTCTATATCAGCAATACTTCATTTCATACTTTGCCAATTAATTTATAGTATAGATGTATAACAAGACAACTACCTGGATCCCACTGTTAAGGACCTTTTTCATTTGCTAGCAAATTGCTTTCTGCTCTTTTGTAGCGATGATTTTCAAGGATCCACTTGAAAGTCGGCACAGGGTCCTTGGGAAGTGGACATATAGTTATTTAACCCCTTCCCCCTCAAGTGTCTTATACGTTGGCATTATAATAATTTTAAACATAATTTATGTGAAAATATTCACAAACACTCAGCAAAAAAATTGGCAATTATACTTCCGATTAACAATTTCTGAAAGGGCCTGTGAAAAATACCATAAAAATTTGTTACATATTAACAAAGTTTTTAGTAATATTAATAAGGTTTTAATCTGGTGCTTAAGATCACTGAAATGACCAAACCAGTTATGCTGTGCTTATCAGATCTTGATGTGGTATTAGCTGACTTATAAAATATTAGCGGCTAGGGGCGAAACCGCTAAATTGTAACACTCATTGTATGTAAAACTGTTGCTGAAACTTATACGTGTTTTAAAAAATAACCCCCAGCAAATATTTATCATTTCCGGAAAAGGGTGTTTTCATACTAAGAGTATCTACATCAAGTTTTCAATCAAATTTAATCAAAATATTATTTAAAGTAGTTTTACAATTGCTAATTTTTGGCTTTTAAGTTATTGAAAACATGTTTTATTATTTATGTATAATTGTTTGATTTGTTTTGTGTGTCATCTGGACCACAGTTTTTGTTAAGAATCTGCTCTACAAGTTACTAAATATCACAGTATATCTTTTAGAAGAAGCTTTTTATATTGCTTATAAAGAATGACGTCATACTGGCCCGCTATTGATCAAAAAAAATATACTCGTCTGCCATTGGTAATTTAGTCTGTGTATTGGCCTATCATTCGTCAATTGTCTTGTATGACTTCATTTTTGATGAGAGCTTCCTTTTGAAATCACATTGTAATTAAAATCATTCAGCAGCGATTAAACTAAAATAGGGGTTCCTAAAAGGGAGCAATAAAACAAATATATTATATCATTGTATAAGTATAAAAGATTGGACGATAAAATGAATTTTTAATATATAACGTCTTCGCGACAATTGGAAGAAATTTTCCCTGTTTTAGTTGAAAACAAAGAAAGCATTATATTATACACATATATTATTCATGTTCAAGTTAAGAAGGTTTTTTTAAAATCTTGATTTATTTTATCCAGGTATGGATGGGACAACGGGAGGGCAATTAATAAATCTTTCCACTTTTATCTTTAAGCTATATAAGGCAGTTTTAGTAAAATTATAATTAGGTGTTCTATCAATGGTTCCCTGCAGATCAGCACGCCTTTAAATTTATTTTTCTAAATTGTGTGTATCTAGGTTACAAGAAGTCTCACTCCAAGGACTACAAGGATCACATGAAGGTGATGGCCAAGTCCGTGTCCGCCCTGGCCAAGGTGGAGGGAACAAAGTTCACCTACGGACCCATCTCTGAGGTAAGTATGTTTATCATTTTTATAAAAAAAATGTATTCTCACAAATCGTAAAGTGGGCCTCAATTCATCCCCTTTCTCCCCATTATTTTGATACTTAAATAGGTATTTTTAGCCCCCTGCATGAACATTACATCCTGTTGGCCACTATTTTAGAAATTGTCAATAAACTTTTTAATTTTTATATACAAAGTTGTGTAGTTTATTGAATGAATATACTCTACAAATTACACATATTTTTCTGTCTGGCTGCCACATACATAGGATTCTTAAATTACAAATAACTACTTTACTACCTTTTTATTGATGTTCTTTAATCATTTTTTCGCTTGGCTTTTTGCCTCCATTTTTTTCTAGCTGACCAACAGGTGTAAAAAAGAAAAGGAAATATCAAGAATATGCGGTTGTACAACGTAATCGTCCTTGTTTTATTTTTAAAATTTTAAGTTCCACTTCAAAAACTCATAATTTTGTTAAAGTATAATTTTGTATCATAGAATTTTTATGATCTAGGTTATCTACATTGCCTCCGGTTCCAGCATTGACTGGGCCTACGAGGACGCCGGCATCAAGTACTCCTTCGGGCTGGAGCTGAGAGACAGGGGAGAGTGGGGATTCCTCCTCCCACAAGAGGAAATTGTGGGCACTGTCACAGAAAGCTGGGAGGGTCTGAAGGCCATGGCATTGGAGATTGGAAAGGAGTATGGTATTGCATCATAAACAATTATACCTAAGCAAGAGGGGGGGCGGGGTAGAGTGATGTAATCCCCCCCCCCCTTTCAAATATAAAATTACCTTCATTAACCCCCCCCCCCCCCCCGCTTTTGAAACCCCTCATTTTCAACTCCCCCCCCCCCCCACACACAAAACAAAAAGCTTGGACGTCCCTGTCCAAGCCAAAATATAAGTAAATTTTCTAATTCTCACATAAAATATTTTTAAATCCTAATTTTACTTTTCTCTTCTGTGAAGAAGCGACACTACTTATCTTCCCTAATATTTTTAAACTTTAAAGCCTTACAAAATTTTGTGATTCATAATACTTTATTGATTGTTTTATTTATTTATTCTGTATTTATTAATAAACTATTTATTCATATGATAACAGAAAACTTATTGTTACTTATATTGATCAGTGTGATGTAGATCTGTAAAATGGAGTGGAGTAAAAACAAGAATGACAACATCTATAAAGCGAAGCTCTGAAAGGGAAGGACAAACGAACATTAACACTTGTAGAGTGTCAAAACTTAATAAGTAGTATATTAATGCCTTAAGTCTAAACAAAAGTGTAAGTAAATTTGTTGCAAAACTGCAGAAATACAAAGTACTGTTTAAGGTCATACTTACATTTTTAAGACTTTATTATAGAGTTGCTTTGCTTATAATATTGTACTTTGTTATCCTAGGAGTCAGTATTCCAAAAATCAGATCAAAAGGACAATTCTATCACATAAAAATTTGTTTAAAAAGTTTCAAATCAACATGTTTAAAATGGACGTACGGACATTTTAGTAACGATTTTGGCGTTGCTACGCTTTCTAAATCTACCTAATTACTATAGGAATCATCATGCAAAGTTTGAAATATCAATTTGGATTTTTTGTTCAGACTTCTAAATGTGACGTAACATTATAATTGTTTGTGTTCGTTGCCGATTTATTATTGGTCGTAGATATAAAAGGCAGGGATATAAAGGGATAAGACAATGACCGATAAATTGATGCATGTCTCCAATGATGATGCACAAAATTACAATTACAATTAGTGATTGAAACGTTTTGACACCAACTTAATGAACCCCTTAAAGTCCCCAAAGTTGTTGAGCCAACTAATAAGTAAACGTTATTTAAAACTTTGGGGGCTTGTGTAATGAACAATCCAATGTCCCCTCCTTCCCTGTATGAAAAGTGTCATCCTTGTTCTTAATCTTTTACTTATTTTTCTTAATTTGTTGAATAAACATTGATATACCATTACAAAACGTGCATGCACATTAACCAGATTTTTTTAAAGTTATACTTTTTGTACTTTAATTCTATTTTCAATTCATAGCAAAACGATATCCGTCCGTCCGTCCATGAAGCATGAGGTCATGCTAACCAAAAAACTGATTCGACTCTGCTTTTCAGGGGATATCCATAATGGTCAAAACATTATTTTAAGTTTTTTTTCTTATGGACTGGCAACCCCCCGCCCCCCCCCCAAAAAAAAAAAAAAAAACAATATTCCACCTTCCTCCACCCCCAAAATTGTCTCATAGGAACCTTCCAAGGAGATTACACCGTTTTTAGAAAACATACCGAGGACACCAAAAATAAAAATGTTTTTATTTTTATTTTGTTTTACAGAAACATAGGTGAAAATGAAATAAAAACACCGAGAGGATAGGAATTTATTTTAGACATATCCAGGGTTGAAACTATAAAAACAAGGATAACAACATCCATGAAAGCGAAGTTCTGAGGCCATTAACACTTGTAGAGTGTCAGAACTGAATAAGCAGAATATAAATGTATGAGTCTAAATAAAATTGTATGTGAATTTGTTGCAAAAATGCTTAAATAGATGTAATTGGTTAAGGACATATTTGCATTCTTAGGACTTTATTATAGAGATACTTCGCTCATAACATAGGATAATTATATCACATAAACAAATTGTTGTCAAAAAGGTTAAAATCAACATTTTTTAAATTGACGTAAGGACATCCTGGTAACGATTTTAGAGTTGCTAAGCTTTCTAAATCATACCTAACTGTTAAAGGAATCATCAAGTTTGAAATTGATAAGACAAAATAAACTAAATGAGTTAACTGTTACGGACGGAAGGACCGACCCTAAAAGCTTCCGATTTAAATTTAAATCACTGTGATAAAAATCTTCCCTAAAATGTTTATGAGATCCTAAAGGACAAAGATTAAAAATATTACCAATTTATATAATAGGATATAAAGATGATAAAGAAGACAATTAATGGTGTCATTTGTTGTTTTAAACTATAATAATAAAGATATTTCACATGCGTCTACAAATTACACGCAGCAAAACACTCAGACAAAGGGTGAACATACCATCATAATAATAAACAGACATACAAATACTTGAGCGCCACGCAGGGACGAAGGGGACATTGGGCTGTTTATTACACTAGTCTCCAAAGTCTTATTATATGTAACGTTTTCATATTCGTTAGATTATCAACTTTGGGAACTTTTATTGAATTTTGATTGGTTGGTTCATTTATCTTGGTCTCCAAACGTTTCAACCACTATTTTTAATATACATAAGGGGTAATATTGTGTATCATCATTGGGAGTGTAAATCAATTTACCGGCCATTGTGTAATCCCTCTAGATCCGTGAGCGCGACGGCACTGGTATGTGAGCTAACACCACATATGGTTGGTTAAGTGAAGCTTCAGTACTGAGATAACAGCCAACCCCCCTCCACCATCCCTTCCTTACATTGATCAACATGCTGCTATATACACCGATTTTATTGGTACTTTTTTATTTATTTTTGTATTTTTAACATTTATCATTTAATGACAGTCAATAACGAAATTCTAAATTTGGTGAAATGTGTTTTATTTAAAAGTGTATAATCATATTTTATGATATATGATAAAAATGGTGAAAATATCATATAAAAATAATGAATTAATTCTATATCATTAATGTTTAAGTCTTTTTTAATATTTTGGGTTTCTCTTAGTGTAAATGTTATGTTAAAACTAGAAAAATAATGTCCATAAAAAGCACAGTAATAAGAACAGTTTTTATTTTTTTCTCGAGATTTATTGTAAAAAAATATGATTTTTGCATTAGATGAATAGATTTTAAGGATTTTTTACTTTAAAATCTTTAGATCATTAGATTACGTAGTAACAAACTATTTAGCCTATTTATAAAATAGCTTCGCCGCTGCTAGTAATATAAGTTCATTTTTTGCAGGGAGGGAGGAGACATTTGACTGTAAATAACACTAGCGCCAAAAGTTTTATTGTTACATTTTCCTATTCACTGGCTCAAAAACGTAGGATATGTCTATTAAATTTGAATAGGTTGGTTCCAACCTATTAGTGTTCAAACATTTTAACCAATAATTTGAATTTACAGAAGGGGTAATAGTGTTTGAGGATGTATATCTATTTTTAGTCCATTGTCTTATCCTTTAAGATCCCTTTGTATTGGACTTCAATACGTCTTGAAATCAACGCTATATTACTTCAAAAATACAAAAAAAAACTATTTTATTTTAGCTTTTAAACGTAATAAATGTGTTTTAATGTAATTGCAATAAAATCTAAATATGTGCAAAAAAATAGTTAAATTTTTGTATATATTCAAAAATGGCAATAAAATATTAAATAATTAGTTAATGAAGCATACTATTATACATTAATATGATATTTGAAATGCTTCTTACTGTCTAGTTTTATTTGCCTTTCAAGATAATCCGCAAAATCCTTTTTTTTTGTGAGTGGATTAACAATAACAAACCATGCACCCTTAACAACAGTTTCAATTATTAGTTTATAAGAATAAGATCTCAGAAAGCGCTTACTGAATGGTCTATTATTTTCAGCGAATCTTTGTAATAGTCAAATGAAGATTTATACTTTAAAAACATAAGTAAACCCCTTCGATTTGAATAAGTACCCCCTCCCCCACTTATTTAGAAGTCAATCTACTAAAAGTAATTGTAATGCTGATATGTTAGGTTTTATGAGTTTCAAAAAACATCCCTAGAAATAAACAAGTATTATGGGAAGGGGGCAGGGGTTCTTACAGAGATTATTAAAGTGATTTTACCAATGGTACTGTAAAGTCTTCCTTAAACTTTCAAACCCCCTTTGGAAGTTTTTACCCCTTCCTCGTGACTAATATCTTTGCTCGAAACTGAGACAACTTTGAATTTTTATCCAGAATAGGATGAAGATCATATTTTCTGTATACCTCTTGTTGTAGTTTTTTGTTTCTCTTAATCCTACCAGAAAATTATTACGGGCGTGCCCGCCGCAAGATCGGCTGTGGCTGCATTTAATTTATAAAATTGGATTGGGCAAGGCTTTGGATTTTTTGCTACGTTAAAAGTATTGGCTCGGCTGATAATTGATTGATTACTGGTTGTTATAAATAAAGATTGTCCAAAAAAGGCAAGCGGGTGCGCGTGTTTCTCTAGCCTAATGGTGCGGCTGCCGATCCCTGTATTGTTTTTTAATTAAGCAAACTATAAATATGTATTCTTTTCTTTGCAATATTACAATTAAAGACCCCTAAGGATGATTAACCCGGCACGATATTAAATATGGCTGCAGTTTTTATTATCAAATCACGGTTTCTGAACTCATGGTGGTCCTACAAACTTACTAAAATTTGATGTACACTCCAAATGATGATGCACAAAATTAACCCTTCTATAGTTTACAATTAGTTGTTGGACACTCAACTTAATGAACCAACCTATCAAAATTCAAAATAGTACCCAAAGTTATTGAGCCAACAAATAAGAAAACGTTATAATAAAACTTTGGGGAACAGTGTAATAAATAGCCCAATATCCCCTCCCTCCCTGTTGTGAAAAAGTTTTCAGTCCTTTTGTCAATTTTACTTTGGTCGAGTTAATTATTCTATAATCTTATGTCTGCTATACAAGATAGTGGAACTTTTTACCTAAAAATTTACTTCATTATGCCCTATTTACTTGGTCTCTGTCTGTTATCCCTGGTCTGTTCATTTGTCATTATAGTAAATTTTGTAATTTATTAACTTCGCTAATTGTGTATGTTGTCATCCTTGTTTCTTTGAATATTTATCTAGATATTGCAAAAATGATAGTTGATGTTTTTATTGAAGCCAATTTAAAAACGATGTAACAATGATAACAATAAAATTATAGTCATTGCCACAATTCATTTCATTAAAAAAAAACGACTTATGAATAGCGATAATTAATATGATTATGGAGTATAGTTCAATTAAGGGTTCAATTGAGGTACCCTACAAAATTTAAATTTTTAAAAGCGAAGCTTTTCTATAATTAGGGTCGGTCCGTCCGTACGTCCGTCCGAGATAGATAGCTTTTATTCGTTAATTCAGGCATGTTAAAATTGTCCTATCAATTTTAAACTTTGCATGAAGATTCCTGTTGTAGTTAGGTACGATTTAGAAAGCGTAGCAACTCTATAATCATTACCAGAATGTCCGTATGTCCATTTTAAACATGTTGATTTTTCTACTTTTTTAACAACAAATTTTTATGTGATCTAATTATCCGTTTGATCTGATTTTTGGTCTATTGATTCCTGGGACAACAAAGAACAATATTATAAGCGAATAATCAAGTCCTAAAAATGGAAGTATGTCCATAAACATTATCCTGTATCAAGCAGTTTTTCAACAAATTTACTTACAATTTTGCTTCAACTCTTGTACTTTTATATTCTGATTATTCAGTTTAGACACTATACAAGTGTTAATGTCTGTTTGTCCTACCGTTTCAGTGCTTCGCTTTTATGGATGTTGTCATCCTTGTTACCTTGTGATTTGGGGGAAAAATAAGCATCTAAAGCCTTTTTTAAAACTTCTTTCATTCCTCTAAGACCAGTTTTTGCAGGGAAGAAGTGGACATTGTGCATATTATTACACTAGTTCCCAAAGTTGTGTTATATTGTTTTCTTGTTGGCTTACAAACCTTGGGTACTTTTATTCAAACTTGATTGGTTTGTTCCTTAGTTGAGTGTCTAAACTTTTCAACCTTTTGATTGTTATCTACAGGAAGGGGTAATTTTGTGTATTATAATTAGGAAGGTTCATCAATTTATCGGCCATTGTCTTGTCCCTTTATATCTCTGGGTTTTTCGCTTATTGATTTCTACCTTTTTGTGATAATAGTTATAAAATTTATGATTTGATGACATCAAACGGTATAAAAAAACGTTTATATAATAACTATATTTCATTGCAATAATTGGTATCAATAAATTTTAGCTTTTTACTATTTAAAATTAAATTTATAGACCTTTGACAATTTTACTTATTAAGTAATAAATAACGGTATATTCTTACATCAGTTATTTTGAGGGAAGGATAGCTGTAGCCGCCAATAATTTAATAACCCCTAGCTTCCGCATCTAAACATCAGCCACAAACTGCGGCAGATAGCGGCAGTTTGGTTAACATTTATGACACTTGCAAAAGTCTAAAATCTTTAGCTGCAAACAAGACAAGTCGCATTTTCCAAAGTGAAGCTTTTCTATAATTCGGGTCGGTCCGTCTGTTTGTGAATTTATACATGTTAGAAACGATTTATAACTTTGCATGATGATTTCTAAAACAGTTAGGCATGATTCAGAAAGCGTAGCAACTCTATAATCGTTACCAGAATGTCTGTACGTTTATTTAAAACATGTTAATTTTTAACTTTTTTGACAAAAAATTTTATGGTATTATTATCCTATTCATCTGTTTTCAATCCGCACCCGGCCGCAATCAATAAAAACTGTCTCAGATCTTTGCTTTTATCTTTCTTTCTGTTGATTGAGAAACTATAAGAATTGATTATTGTTATTAATGTGTTATGAACAGGATATAAACCAAGCATTATTAGTTTCACAGCAGCCAATAAATATACAACAAGGAACATTTCATTCATATGTAGATACATTAGTTTTATGTACGGATTATATTTTTTAAAGAATGAAAAATGTTTAAGTATTTTATTCTAAAAAAATACTACGTAATTTCTTTAAAACTTAAAAATAGATTTAACAAGGAAGAGGGGACATTAAGTTATTAATTACACTAGTACCAAAATATTTTTAACGTTATCTCCTAATCGATCAAAACTCTGGGTACTTTTATAAGATTTTTATTGGTTAATTCATAATTTATATAAGGGGTAATTATGCTTATCAACATTGAGGTTGTATATCAATTTATCGCCCATTGTCTTATCCCTTTGGATCCCTGATTTCAACTAAAGCCTTAAAACTTAAGTTTATTTAATAGCAAAACATAATTATATCAATGATAAATATTGCTAAGTACTTTTGGGAAGAAAAAACAATATTTAATGATCCTCAAAGTGATTTTAAAGTTTATATAGGTGTAACTCTAAACATTTTTCTCGTATTCATTCGAAACCGATTAATATCCGGTGTATTAGAACCGGATCTCATCCATAAGAAAAATCATCGTATTATATCCAGTTTTCTACGAATATAAAAATGTACAATCATAAGATTAAAACCAGTTTTTTAGACCGTGCCTTCGGCATCTCGGGTTGATAAAAAAAACTGGTTTTAATCTTATAATTGTACATTTTATATCCGCGGAAAGCTGTTTATAGTACGATGCGAGAAATAACTATTATTTATTTCAATCAAAGAATCAAATAAAGAAAGATTTATTATTGTTTATTTGATTGAATGAACCCAAAAGATAGCAGTATCATGTTAAAATCACAATGAAAATTTTGTTCATAATTCTTATGTAATACATAAAAGAAACAGAGGTGGATTCTTTAAAAAAATTTGCCGCACTAATCGGTTAGTTGGGCAAAATTGTTTATGAAAAAAATCCTCCAAAATCACTTTAAAAATCTACAAAAATTAAATAAAATCATAGAAGGGTTATTAACATAAGATTTTATTTAATTTTTGTAGCTTTTTAATGTGATTTTGGAGGATTTTTCTCGAAAACAATTTTGCCCCACTAACCGATTAGTGGGGTAAATTTTTTTTAAGAATCCACCTTAGGATGCCTTGGCTATCTGTATGTGTGTTTGTAGCGAAAGATCTTGCTATCCAGTGATTTGAAATGGTTTAGTTTAGGCCCAGCTAAGGTTTTAAAACTGTTTTGGGGGAGAAATAGCCCCTAAAAGAAAACAAGGGGGTATATTTCTCTAATCTAGTTCAATGTTGCTGGTTCAGTATTTTTATGAAGTAAGAGAACGTGTGTGTGTCTGTCTGTGTTTTTATATCTAGGGTTAAGCGAAGACACTAGAGAGGTTTTGCATTGCTGGGGACCCCCCCCCCCCCTACCACCTTCTGTACGTACCTATGATATATTAGTATATTAGTCGTGTTTTAAAATATCAACAACAAATAACAGCTAGACAAAATTATCTAGGGAGAACCTAATCATCTGATTATATTATAACAAAGATGACAACATCCATATAAGCGGAGCTCTGAAACGGTAGGACAAACGAATACTGTTTAAAGGACATACTTGCATTTATAGGACTTGAATATAGAGATGCTTGGCGTATAATATTGTACTTTGTTTTCCCTTAAATCAGTATTCCAAAAAATTTTGTCAAAAAAGTTAAAAATCAACATGACTGAAATGCGCGTACTTGCATTCTGGTAACAATTATAAAGTAAGCACGATTACTAAATACCACCTCACTGTTATAGGGATCACCACGCAAAGTTTGAAATCGATAGGATAATTCTAACAAGTCTAAATTAACTTAAAACTCTAACCGTTACGGACGGACAAACGGACGGAAGAACCGACCCTAATTATAGAAAAGCTTCGATTTTATCAAGTAAAAACTAACTGATAATAGTCAAAGGTTAGACGTGTGTCACCATGCCTCATTATTTTTGGCAATTTAACAAAGGAAAATCAACATTTTATGGGTTATTTTGGGTAACAATAACATAATTTATTTCATACAAGGGCAATCCGGGAGGGAGGGCATATTAGGCCGATTATTACAAGAGTCCTCAAAGTTTTATTATACCGCTTTCTTATTCGTTTGCTCAATAACTTTGGGAACAATTATTGAAATTTGATTGGTTGGTTCATCAAGTTAAGTTTCCAAATTCTTTTAAACACTAATTGTAATCTTCAAAAGGGGTAATTTTGTATATCATCATTGTGAATGTACATCCATTTTCGGTCATTGTCTTATCCCTTTATATCCCTAACAGGCACTACACTTTAAAACAGGATGTAACGGATAACAAGATCTATTTATTTATTTATTATTTTATTTTTTGAGGTGTGGCATAATTTTTGTTTGTAATGCTAAAGATTTTTGAATAACTTTCAAGAAAAGTCAATGTTAGTCAGTTAAACCTCACATTGGTATAGGGTAGGTCATATCCTCTATCCATTCGGGCACTCTGTAAAAAAAGACCATATAAAAGCTAATACAATAGTTTAAATAATATATATTGACAGTTGTTTGCAGATAAGAACATGAGAAATCATGTAGAGGCCCTTAAATACACGGATTTATGCTTTAATTATACATATTTTCTTTTTCGTGGACAATATTTATAAAACTATACAATATTTTTTTTTTAATTATGATTCAGATTAAATCTAGCTATATTTGAAAGAGTTGATTTTAAACGCTCGAAGTCAATCTCCATAAATTTGCGAGTATTATAAAATTTGCAATAATTGTATTAGATAATGATTTTTATATAGTAGACAGTAAGCTTTATCTAATTAATTATTTTGTAAGTAATTCCCCCCCCCCCCCCCCCTACACTCTATCTTTATAAGTTGTTCTGCTTGATAAAGTTTGCAATTGAAAGGAAATACAGAAATTAGATAATTTTGCTTCTTGTTGCACATCATTTTTTTTTTTTTTATTTTTCTCTGCAAAGCCGCCAACCGACGTAATATGTTTTAGAGCGGCTCAGTTGCGGCTGTGGATTACTTTATATAAAAGAGTGGCTCGGCGGCTAGGAATTTGATAATAAATAAACGGATGCAATTTTAAGTAATTATAGGCGGTTTTCTTAAATTACATCTAGACAACAAACAATTTTTTTGTGCTTATTTGACGCTAAAAATAATTTTAAGTGAAAGAACAATATGACAAAAAAAAATGATAAAGTTAAATTTTTTGTTAACTATATTAAAAACAAACTTTGATTTGAAACTAAAAGTTTAAATTCCCATTAGTACATTTAGTATACACTAGGGCTAGGGTAGTAGCGTTTCCAAAAAAAACTAAAAAAAACTTCCCGGGACTTACAAGAAGCTTCACTGTAAATATGAGAGCCATATCGGTCGGTAAGCAGTTAAAGAGACATTTTGGTACATTTTCACACATACACACACAGTCAAGCATCCTATTACTTTTATATAATGATTATTGTTTTATATTTCAAGAAATGACAAATGATTTTCTGTATTTGAAACTAAAGTAGATCATCATTATTGAGATATTTTGTACATATTTTTCCTTTATGAAGTTCAAATTTGGTAATAAAAGTACTTCATATGGGAAAAATGAGTAGCGTTTTTTTTAGGCTTTAAGTGTCCGCTAGTCTGTTATTACTGGTCACTTACTCAAGTAAAAAATATAACCAAAAAATTCGTAAAGCCTAGATTTGTTTACTTTAGGATAACTCTTAAACATTATACTGTAATGGACATGGGTATAATCAGGGATCTAAAGGGATAAGACAATAGTCGATAAGTTGATTTACATCCCGAATAATAATACACAAAATTACAACTTACGTAGATTACAATTAGTAGTTGAAATTATTGGACACTTAACTTAATTAACCAACAAATCAAATTTCTACAAAAGTCCAAAAAGTTGTTAAACCATCAAATAAGAAAACGTTATTTAAAAACTTTGGGGACTAGAGTAATAAACAGCCCATTGTCCCCTCTCTCTCTCTGGATATAATCGTGCTTGGTTAGAAGATAAAACTAACTTTTTTTCTTCTAAAAAATGTCACAGGAAAAGAGGAAGTCAGGAGTTATCTCATTTTTCTATTTTTTTTCCTCTTGCTTAACCTCGCTCCCCCCCCCCCTCTCGTCTCCTTTTCTCACACCTTTTAGTAAATGGATTAAGGTATTTATTTATCTAAGATGGATCAAAAGTTTAGGTGCACATAATAATAGCAAAAGTGTGTGTGTGTGTGTGCATGTTCGATGCAAACCAAAACGAAAAGATAGCACCATAGAAAAATTGTCATATAGAAAACCTTTGCACGTTCATTGAATGTTAAAAATATCGTTGTTTATTATTAAGCTTGACTTGATAAAGAGGCAAAACACAAATATACAAATTGTTATTTCAAGGGCTTTGTAGCTACATTTTTTTGGCGGCTGGCATAAGGCAGCAAAATATTTTTATGTTAGCAAATGGAAAAAGCTGGTTGCCTAACTAGCCCTAGAACAATGCTATCAATAAGGCAACTAAATTTAGAGGCAGCTTGGATTACAATATCGTCGGTCGACCCATTGCTTTTTTGCTACTGTTTTTCTATATTATTATTATTCTAAGCCACAAAGCAAATAGAGAAAAATATGTTGGAAAGGTCATTCAAAGTGTAAGATATCTATTAACATTAGATGGATAAGCTGGGGTTAGGCACTGCTCACAACAAGGGACATTTTATATCAAAAATATTTATTTATATTATTGTTGTTCATTATATAGGCAGAATGCATTGTTTTTCTGGATTTTAATGTTCATATTATAGAAAAATTGTTAGGGTAAACAATACGAATTAAGAATTAATCCGATTTCAGAATGAAAATAATATTTGAAACGGAGTGAAAAAGAAGGCAATTTATTCTTTTTTATGTATTTAAAAGAAGCTTATCAAATTTATCAAAAAAATATTTTAGCATTGCATTTTAAATAGATTTTTACATTTTATGACATTTTTAAATATTTTTTTAAAAATTGTAAGTTATTATTTTTTTAATTGCACAAAAAAATAAGAAAGGTAGATATACTTTGTGAGAACAGTACTTAAATATAGAGTAGCTATGCTACTAAAAATAAAAATATGAACCTCAATATGTTGTTGTTTTTAGGTCATATAGTAGTAAAACAATAATTCCGACAAAGTAAAGGTTGTATAATCTGGATGTAGAGCCATATATCCTATGTAATAAAGTAGCTGGATGTCTCTCTGTCTGTTTTGGAAGATATTCAACCATTGCAATTCTTTTGATTTATTTATAGGGGGAGAATAGGTCAACCCTTGAGAGTTTACCTACTTTCCTTTTGATTTTATAATTTGAATACACCTAAACTCCATAATAAGTTGATGGTAGACGGGTTGAACCCCTACCGGCGATTCTAAGATGCCCCTTTATGCTAGGGGCATAGCCGAAAGATAATATTACAAATACACCTATTATAAAAATTACAAGATCATCGATAAAGCTACATGTTCATTGTTCACATGACTTATAATATATTTCTATATATGTAGAAATTACAATTAAAACGAAAAATAGCAAATAAGAAGAAATGGGAATATAGCAGATGTCCCCCAAAATAAGTATGACTATCTAACACAGAGGCCTTATATAAAAACATAGGTCTACCTAATATTTATTAAAATTGTGTGTCTGTTTCGAACGGACACTTGTTTATAAAATTGAATAGAACGCCATTTGTTTCAATCCAATTTGCCCAAATTGGTTTGATTTTAAAGTAATTACGACAGCCACATTTTTTGTTTGTTGCAAAGCTGCTCTATAATTCTCATTTGATGTATGTAATAGACAATGTATTCTAACACAATCCAATACAAGGTGTAAAGAATTCTTTAGTGTTTATATTTTTCATTGCAGCTAAGCCCCTAGAGGTCCCATTTTCAATTTTAGTTTTAAAATTATTTGGGGGTGTAATTTTTTTCTAGGGGCGATATCATTTAAGGGCTGATGGTACACTCCCCCCAAAAAGTTATAAACCTTCTCAGGACCCATGAGAAGCTATATTGTATGGGAGAACCATTTTGGTTCAGCGGTTAGCGAAATCCTTTAGTACAGACAGTCAGATACACAGACATACAGAAACACAGATAGACATCCTGGTACTTTTATTTAAGGATTAGAAGAATGAAAAAAAAAGACATTTCCCGTTTAAATTTAATATTCCATTTTGACTTAAATTGTCATACCTAAATATTCTTTATGTCTCATAATTTTCCTTTTATATTGCCTCTATTTTGGCGCGTATTTGTTCTTGTTATTTAGTTCTGCGCTATTTTTTAACATTGAACTTGAATATAATAACAGTATATTAAAATAATCATATTTCTAAAAACAGTAAATGATACAAATATTCATAAAACAATATGTACTAAACATTTTTAAAAAGCTTATTGTTTGGTCAAAAAAAATTTTTATTATTGTCTTTAGATTTAAAAAGAGGCTGTTTAATTTCAGAGAGGGAGGGGACATTGGACTGTAAATTATTCTAGGACCCAGAGAACTTTAGGGATAAGACAATGGACGTTAAACTGATATTGAATCTTAATGTTGATAAACACAAATTAACTCTTCCGTTGTTTAATATTATGGTACAAAAATTTGGATACTGTTAGTTTGACCCCAACCAACAAATATTTACTAAAAGTACCCAAAGTTTTTAAGTCATCGTAAAATTAATGGTGCAGCATTGTCAAGCTTTTAATATTTGAAATGAAAAACAAACAGTAAACTGTAATGCAGAAATTCTAAGTACTTATTAATAAGTAAATTCTCCTTAATTAAGTGTTATAGTAAGAAAGAAACTGTTGAAATACTTTTTTTAAGAAGCTTTTTATAGTTCCTATAAAAATGACGTCATAATAGCCTACCATTGGTCAATTAAAATGTATACTGGCGTGCCATTGGCAATTTAGTCTTTGTATTGGCCTATCATAGGTCATTTGTATTGTCATTTTTTTAGCCACTAACTAAGAGCGACCGTTGGACAGTCGGATTATAGAAAAGTCGTGTTACTAAAAAACGGACCGATGGACTCACGGACATACAAGGTGAATTATAGAGTAGCTGTGTTATAAAAAAAAACAGTTATGAAAAAAGGTTTACGAGTTTAAGAATTTAATTATTCCAAGAATGTGATGCAAAATTATCTCCTTACCGTGCAATATTTATGTAGTTTCTTGTGTAAAATTATTTACAAGCATCTGCGTTAGTTTTTTTTTTTTATTTTAAAATACATTTTTATCATACTTTACATTACATGCGGTATATTATACACTAGAGGCTGCGTCCCTAGAATCTAAAAGCTGTGTATGCAAAAAAAAAAAAAGCAGAATGGACTAGAAAAATAGCGTAAAATGATTCTAAGACCTTAATCTTAAATAAAATAGCATGAAACCACCATGGGACCTATGTGAAGCTTACCTAAAATAGAGAGCCGAAATGGTTTAGTAGTTATTAAGATCTTAAGCTTCAGAAAAAAATTCCTTACTACTTTATATAAAAGTATTATAAGAAAAAGAGATGTATATTGTCAATTTAAAATGGCTTAAAATTTTTTTTGGAAAATTTAAATAATGGGCTTGTAAGTAAATAAGAAAAATATTTTTTTTTCTTTACATAAAAATCTTAATGTGAATAACAAATTGAATATTTTTTTATCCGAAATAACTATTTTTTAATCAAAAATATATCGATGAACAAGGATGACCACATCCATAAGTAGCAAAGCACAAACATTTACTCTATAATTCACTTTATCCGCTTGTCGCTCCATAATACTTATATGTATGTTGTTATCCTTGTTTTAATGTTATTTGATAAATGAATATGTTAATAATTTGCATACATCATTGCACAAAACTCACAAAATTGCATTGTTAATTTTTTAAAAAGTAATCTCATTGTTTATTTAAGTATTTGTAACATATGTCTGTTATTAGCAAGTAATTGTATAAATAGCAAATTTAGAAAATCTAAATTAAGCTTTGAAATAGATTAATTAACTTACAATCAATATGAACTTCCATTGACTTTAGTTATGTTTCACTATAAAATAAAAAAATACAGTGCGAAAGGGTTGAATAGCGGATGTCCACACTCCGTGGACCCTGTGCCGACTTTTAATTGGGTCTTTTAATATCAGCATTGTAAATAGTAACACAGCCAAGTAGCTATTAAAGAGCAGAAAGCAATTTGCTAGCAGACGAAAAAGGTTACCCAAGACCGGGTCCAGGTAGTAGTCTGGGTTATACATCTATACTTATGCATTTATTATTACACTGTTGAAAAGAAATAATTTTACTAGAGAAGTTACTCTAAGAAGTTGTACTTTGTCTTATAAAATTTTATTTTTATCTTTGTCAATTTTTTGTTTATTTGTGTGTGGGGGGTTGTGAGTGGTTGTGTGTGTGTGTTTAATAAATGTTTCTAACTATTTAGTCTTCAAACTTGTAGCATATCTTTTGACTCAAAAGTCTTCAGAATTTGAAATATTATTTCATCTTTTTACAACAATCTTGTTTAATTAAATAAGTTTTCACAAAAGTTTAACATTTTTGTTCATTCTACTGGAATGAAAAATTAAAGTTTTTTCTTTTGCTCCTCTTGTTAAAAGCGAGGCTTTTCTAAAATTAGGGTTGGTCTGAATGTCCGGACGGCTCTGGCTTCACATAACTGTCATTATATAGATTTCTTAAAATGTTATTTTAGTAGCTGACAAAATTGAAGAGTAAAGATGGATTATGGATTTGTTAAACCAGCTTCCGAAAAACATCCATACAACCCCCCCTCCAATTTTGCTTACACCCCTAAAAATATTTCTTATACTTTTTGTTCTCTGTATGTACCTTGTGTAATGAATTCCTAAAACTTAATAAATAACCGGACCAAACTTGAAAGAAAACATCACAAATTTATTATATTAAAAACAATTAAAAAAGAAGGGTGGGAGGGTAATCAATTAGTTCATTTGAAAATTTTGGATTTTGTTAGGCAACCTCTTTGATGGACAATAAACAATATGCTATGCCATGTATCTCCCTGACACTTGTATACATAAATTTTCTTGACACAGCCATTGTTTCTTGGCAAATTTACTCTAAATGCTGTAAAAAATGTTGAAAATTGTGCCACTTTTCTAGAAATTTAGGTTCATTATCATGTGCTTTAACCATGTGAACAATTCCTGGTTACTTTTGTTTGTGTTTTCATTACAAGAATTAGATTTTTTGATGCAGCGAATTTTTTAAAAGAAAATTTATTTTAATTTGGTCACTGAATTAAGTCATACAAAGAAAGATTTTAAAGTTTACACTTTAAAATGATTTATACAAGTAAAATATAATTTTCTATTCTTAAAATAAAGCAAAGATAAAATTTCACAAAAAAAATGTGTACTGTTTCTATTATAACATGAAAGATTTTTTCCTTCTCTAAGGAAAAATTTGTGAAAGGGCTATTAAAGAAAATTTTTTTTTTGTTGGAATAATTGTAATAATTTTCACTGATTTCCAACCCTAGCTGTGGTCGTGGGAGAGTATTTTACTAGGATTATCATACAAGTGTGTCATCACTACCCCATATCATCATATACTATTCGAAAATGTTCACAATATCAAATAGAAGCTTTTCGTAGGGCCAAAAAAAAATTACTTCATACTGGCCTACCATTGGTCAAATAAAATGTTTACTGGCTTGCCATTAGTAATTTAGTCTGGAACCCAGTAAAAGTTCCAGATTGATTATGACGTAAAAAAAAATAATTAGCCAATGAGAGGCCACTACAAATTTTACCATTGGTCAATAATGGCCTTTCATTGGCTAATTTTTTTTACGTCATAATCAGTCCGACACTATTACTGGGTTCTTTAGTCTGTGTACGTATTAGACTCTCATTGGTCTTTTGTAATGTATGACGTCATTTTTTTCTAGACACTATAAAGATCTTCTACCAAATAGAATAAAGAGGTTTTGAACAACGAGGGGGACGTTATTTAAAATGAACAGTTGCGGTTTCGATGATTTAATACTATGATACATTTGGCGCATGTGATGATACACCTTTTCATCTAATAACCTTCAAATCAACATTTGCTACACACATTTATTGGTGAACAATCAATTCTGCAAGGATTCTACGTTTCCAGGGATTTAAAGGGATAGGACAATGGCCGATAACTTGATAAAATAATTTCTACTGTAGATTACAATTAGTGGTTGAAACGTTTGGACACTCAACTTAATAAATCAACCAATCAAAATTTAATAAAAGTCCCCAAAGTTGGTAGCCAACGTATAAGAAAACGTTATTACAAAACTTTTGGGGACTAGTGTAATAATTAGCCCATTTTCCCCTTTCTTTGGGATTTTGCTTTTCTAACTTCTGTTAGAGAAAATTTAGTGATTATTGAAATACTATTTTTGATGTTTTTATTATAAATTTAAGTAGTAAGTTGTAAAAGATACAAAAATTACAAATGTGACTCTCTGTTGGTATGTGTCTTTCTTGGTATATTTCTGTGTTTGTACGTGTCCAAAAGTGTATAAAAATCTGGATAAAAATCTTTGATAGTATATCCTCACTTCCTCTTTACTTTTCACTTACTTACACTTTACTTCCCATGTATTACTTTAGTGCTGAAGCTACTAGTTAACTAAGGTCTGTATGTTTTATAGAGATGTTTTTTACCTTTTTATTTTAATTGGATTAAATTGACTTTCTATCGATATTAAGCATTAAGCTAATTATATCTGCATTTCTTATGGAAACAAGGATGATGTAATTCATAAAATTAAAGCTTTGAAATCAAACGTTTAAACAAATGAATATGAACACTTATAGAGTGAGAAAATTGATAAGCAGAATATTAATTTAAGGGTATAAACAAAACATAATATGGTACTTGCTTACATGTGGTAGACTGGAGCACCGAAACCCCCCCCCCCCGCTTAGTTTTGACAAAAATCAAAAATAAGGGGGGGGTAGTTTTTTAATGTCTGGAAAACGGCAAGGAGGAAAAGTGCTCAGCAAGGCAAAGACTTAACCCCCCCCTTAATTTTGAAGAAAATCAAAAATAAGGGGGGGGGGGGGGGGTAATTTTGCGCAAAATTAAAACCTTTTACTGGCCAAAGTCAATAAATAAGGAAATTATGCCCCAAAACATGAATATCCCTGTAATAAGGTTTCCCCTCTGGTATACTGGATTTACTTGATTTACCTCACTCAACTTTCTGGCGTGTTGTACAGTGAAAAAACTACCCCCCCCCTTATTTTTGATTTTCTTCAAAATTAAGGGGGGGGGGGGGTAAAAACTACCTCCCCCTTATTTTTGATTTTTGTCAAAACTAAGCGGGGGGTTAAAAAACTACCCCCCCCTTATTTTTTATTTTTGTCAAAACTAAGCGGGGGGGGGGGGGGTTTTCGGTGCTCCGGTCTTCACATGTAAGCAAGCACCCATAATATATACAAACTAGTTGCAAAATTGCGTAAATACAGATTTCTATTCAAAGAGATATGCTTTAATTTTGGGTTCGTCTAAACTATTTTAGCTTGTTGTCCAATGAATCGTTGTTACAAAAATCAGATGAGTATGGTATTTATAACATACAAAATTTTTTTTCAAAAATGTTAAAATCAGCATATTTTAAATGAATGATCGGACTTTCGTGTAACGATTATAGAGTTGCTACACTCTCTCTAAGTCGTACCTCACTGTTACAGGAATCACCATCCAAGATTTGAAATTGTGAGGACAATTCTAACATGTCTAAAGTAACAAAAAGATCTTACCAAGACGTGCTCACTGAAAAACTTCGCTTTTTATAAATTCCTCTCTTTTGTATCTATGTAAAATATTAACGATTCTTATCCTCTTTATACTCATATCCATGTCTTTTGTATTTCCCATTGTAAAATATAAAATGTATTAAAGAGCCATATTGCTTGTTAATTGTAGATTGTAACGCATGTACCACCACGTATTGATTACACATTTTAAATATTTATTTCCCAGGGTTTAGCAAAGAATTTATTGTTTTCAAAAAATTGTAATATAAAATCATCTTCGTGTTGTATTTGATTTTCATAACATTTGTTTATCAATATCATTAACCTTTAAGTTTAAAACAAATATTTTAGATTTTTTAAATAGTTGTCTCTTCTTAAGGGATAAAGGGAGAGGAATATGGGGATAGTAAAATCTGTACAATTCGGCGTGTAATTATTGAGAGCAAGTTTATTTTTTTTCTATTATAAATGTATGACTATGTAGTATAGATTTATAACCCAGACAACTACCTGGAACCAGTGTTGGAGACCTTTTTCGTTTGTTAGCAAATTGCTTTCTTTTACAGCGACTTGGCTGTGGTAAAATATCCGACGCTATTAGCTGTTATTCAAAGGCCCAATTGAGTAGTCACAGGGTTCACGGGGTGGGAATATACAGTTATTCCCCCTCTATTTCTTTACTTTAATGTTTCAATTAAGTCAATTCTATTTAATCTAATCGCCAATATTGATCTTTAATGTTTCTTATTTTTCTAATTAAGTAAATTTTTTAATTATTTTGTTTTAGGTTGTATGCAGTATATGGTTACCAAATGTCAACTGTGCCTCCAAGTCTGAAACCCCAGCAGGACCCAACCCTTACCATTCCCCAGCTCCCCCTCCACACCATGTACCAGCTCACCATCCCCCAGCTCACGGGCCTGCCTATCCTCCTCCCACACCAGTGAGCACCTATAGCCCGCCTGTCCATCACGGCGCCCCTGGTTATCCCCCTCACATGATGGTACCACCCAACCATGCGTACGGGTACACACCCGCGCCCCACCCATATGCCCCCCACGGCGGATATGGCTACACCCCAGCGCCTGGTTATCATCATGCTGCCCCCACTCCTGGTGGTTACCACCCTGCTCCCCCACCACATCCATACAAGGAGCCCAAGCCACACTATGATGGTCCCCCCAACTGCAGCAAGAACACCACCAAGAGCTGGTGCCTAGAGGACAGCGAGTACCCCGCCTACGAGATCTCCCACGCAATAGAATACAACTACGCTGGCGTTGCCGCTCTGTACAAGGACGTTCTTGCCAACACAGAGAACAGCGTTGACCGTCTGCTGGAACTTGGCCAGGAGACCTACCTATGCCCATCTAACACCGCTTACGTCACCCCACTGAGGGCCGTAAACGCTGCTGGCAAGTGGAGGATCATTGTGAACGGCGTGAGCGCGCACTACGAGACACTGACCCAGACTGCGCGTGTTGAGGAGTGCACAACACCTGGTGCTCCCTGCCCACTTGTACCTGACTGCTATCAGACTTCATGTAACCAGAAGAATATCTACCACAGGTCATAATTTCGCCATTCAGGGAAACACTTTATAATCCACGTTTTAGTACCAAAGCTACTTTATAATTCACTTTGGCTGTCCGTCCGTGAGTCCTTTCACTAGGCCGTTCGTCATTTGTTCGTCTTTTTTCACAGTAGCTTTTGATGTGTTATTTTAGGTTATTAAGGTTATGTAAATGTTCATGATTGCTTCGCAGGGTTAGAAATAGGAGAAAAGCTACTGTGAAAATACAACGTAACCCGCTACATCATTTTCTTTCCATCATCTGAATATTCTTACTTTTACTTTTTTATGACTTTTCAACATCTGCTATAACTCACTTTGTCTGTTTGTCCATCAATCATTTCCTTTGCTACTTATGGATGACGTCATCCTTGTTGAAGAAATACCACTCTGCTTCCAAATATTTTTTTTCTCCTAAATTCAATTTCTCCTCACAGGAATAAAAAAAATAAGAGCTAGATATAATTATCTAAGATTTATATAGAAAAACTGTAGTTTTTAAGATTTATAATGATGTGAATTAAATGATAAATTGACAAAGAATAAAAATAATTCTTTCAACCACTATGTGAATATTAAGGTGTAAAATTGAAGATATAGATATTTATTTTAAGTCATTAAAAAAAACTTATCTGTAATTAATACTGGTTTGGGAAAAATTGTATTGCTTTTAATTGAACACAGTAATAGTGTCTGACTGATTATGACGTAACAAAAAAAATTAGCAAATGAGAGGCCACTATAAATTTTACCATTGGTCAATAACGGCCTCTCATTGGCTTATTTCTTTTTGTTACGTCATAATCAGTCAGACACTATTACTGTGTTCCTTTTAATTGAAAAAAATGATGTCATACAATACAAATGACCAATGACCAATTTCTGTAGCATATAAAAACCTTCTCTTTTAGAATATCTTTGCTCCTAAATATAAGAGAATGTTTATTATGTAAATGATAAACTAAATTAATTTAAACAAGGATGACAACATTCATAAAAGCGAGGCTCTGAAATCTGGTAGAACAAACAAACATGAACACTTGTAGAGTGTCAAACTTGATAAGCAGATTATTGATTCAAAAGTAGAACAAAATTGTATATAAGCTTGTTGCAAAATTGCGTAAATACAGGATTCTGTTTAAGGACATACTTAAATTTTGGGACTGTATTACAGAGATGGGTCGCTTAAACTTTAGTACCTTGTTGTACTAAGAATCATTGTTATAAAAATCAGATGAATAGAATAAACACTCTCTAGATCGTACGTATAGGAATCACAAAAGAAAGTCTGAAATCGATAGAACAATTTTAACACGCCTAAATTATTAAAAAGAGCTAGCCGTTACGTACGTATAGATCCTAATTATAGAAAAGCTTCGCTTTAAAGAATGACTATGAATTATAATATTTTGCAAGCAATGACAAAGAGTATTTATGTGATTCTTTATATAAAATTAGATGAAATTATTTAAAACAAGGATTCAAGCATTCATAATAGCGAAGCTTTTAGTAAAAATTAAAAGCTGTGCAGAATATTTATTTGTGATGCTGTCATAAATTAGATCCGGAAGGGAGAAAATATTGGACAGTACTCATTAATCACGTTTTCTTCGTTGGCTTCAAAACTTCGAGTTCTTCTATTAAATTTTGATTGGTTGGTTCATTAAGTTGAATGTCCAAATGTTTCAACCAATAGATCTATCTAATATAATCTACAGAAGAGGTAAATTTGTTTATTGGCATTAGAAGCTTCCATCAATTTATCGTCCATTGTCTTATCCATTAAGATTCTTGTATAGAAAACATTTCATACAAACCTTAAGACCTACCATTCCCTCCATATAGAAAAGTTTTGCATATAACAATTGTATCTTGTATTTATTTAATTACACGGATATTACACCATTACTCTTATTATAATAATTACTGAAATTAAATTACCTATTGTTTTATTGTTGTAATGGTAAATCTGTAAGTATTTCCAGGGATCTAATTCTAAAGAGATAAGAGAATGGCCGATAAATTGATGTACATCCCAATGATGACACACAAAATAACAATCAAACCAAATTATTGAACCAACCAATCAAAATTCAATAGAAGTTTCCAAAGTTTGTAAGCCAACTAATAATAAAACATTTTTATAAAACTGTGAACTTTGGGGACTAGTGTAATAAACAGCCAAATATCCCCCTCCTCCCTGAAGTATTTCCCTTTTTAATGTAGATCTTCAAACAGTAGCGTGCTCAGGGTTTTGACAAGGGGGATGCGTGAAGCGCATTCGAAAACTTTAACATTCCCCTAAAAATTTTTACACCCCCCTTAAACCCAAATCGAAGGTGGGGGGGAGCTTAAGAATGGTGTAATACAGGCCACAAGAGGGGTGTAATTTTATTGTAAGGGGGATTATTTTATTGAAAAATCCCCTACTTAACGCCTCTGCCATGAATCTTTATATACTTGTCCACTCACTTTCCACTAACTTAGAGCTATATTCGTTAAGGCTTCTAAATTATATTGAATATTTATTGCCTTGTTACTCTACATGTTCAAGTCTGTTTTGTTCAGATTTACTATTATGAAGGTTGTCATCCTTGTTTACATAATTTTTAGATGTTCAATGTACTACATGTTATACTTAGATCTTATATTTTTATTTGACCATAAAATGAAAGCAGAAATATTTGTAGGAGTGCACTGACAGCATTTTAAAATATTTAGATTAAGGTTTGTAAGTTGTAAGTTGAAAGAAATGTTAAAGTAACGGCTCGGCAGCCGCTGCTGTGTTCAGTATCCAAACAACTGTGTTCAGTAACCACTGCAGTCGAGCAAATTTTTTCAATCCACAACTGGCAGCCTAAAAACATGGGACAGTGGAAAGTGTCATGTGTGACGTCATACAAATACGAGATGAGAGATGAAGGAAACCCCTAAAAAAGTGATGGATAATAGGCATTTTTTTATTACGTCACACATGACACTTTCCTGCAAAATATAAACTTGTCCACCAAAACATAAAATCATAAATGGTTGTATGACGTCCATAACCAATAGAATGACCGCTATCATTTATCAATGTGCGGCTGTTGACCCTTGGTTGAAGGTTTAAAGAGAATGATATTATCTGTTAACTAAGCTACATCAAAGTCTTGTAGAAAAAAAGTGCAATAGTTAGTTGTACAACTTTTTTGCAAATTCTCTTAGTTCTTTCTATCTCCCTATTACTCTCTTTCTGTTTTTATCATTTCTCTAGATTTCTACATATCTCTCTCTCTCTCTCTCTCTCTCTCTCTCTCTTTGGTAGGGGATATCTTCACCAAAAAAATGAGCAACTTTCAACCTTAATTAGCAGCCGAGAAAATCACGGTCAAACAAAGAACTCTACAATTTTCTAGTAAACTTAATCCACCAACACCAAAGTTTCAATTTAATTCATATTGTAGAAAACAATAGATGTATATGGATCTTTTACCAGATTTTTGTAAAGTGAAATTCGCAGCAGGCCAAATTAACGAAACCCACCATCCACCCCCTTTACCCAATCCCCTCCTATTGGATGAACGAACTGGCCAATAAACGTTTTCTACTTTAGCAACCTAAATTGACAACATTTTTTCACTTGTCATGGTATCCACGTATATTCTACATCCATTTAGACAATCACTCTAATAAGTACATTAAAGCTTTTAATCTGATAAAATGTTATAAACTTTAAACAATTGAAATTTGGTTTATGATGACAATGCGATGATATATATAAAATATATTTATTTTCGCTTAGTCATTATAAATATTAATGAAAAGATAAGTAAATTCATTTTAATCATAAAAATAATGAAAATCTTTGTACCTTAGAAAAATTATAACGACGTATAAAATATTTTTTTTTAAAGAGTGGTATTTATCTGTCAAGTAATTAAAAAGAGATTTTAGTACAAACAGACAGACACACATAAAGATATTCTATTACTTTTAATTAAAGTTTGATAGAACATAGGAAAAATTGCCTTAAAAGTTCATTTTTACTGACTTGACGCGATGTTGGAACGTAAATGTCTTAATTATAGAAATATTGAATTAATTTGAAAACAACTTTTTTCGTTTTGTTCACAGTTTTACAAATGTTATTTTCTTGGTTTTAAAATTGTGTAGGCTAAGTCATGTATTGGCGTATTTATCAACCAAAGGGTATACCTAACTTTTATATGATTTCGCTTAAAGTTGAGAATTTGTTTTTATTCTAACCTATAATTTTATTTTAGAGTAAAACAATTAAGGGGGAGGGGTTAAATAACTGTATATCCCCATTCCGAGGACCCTGTGCAGACTTTCAACTGGGTCTGTGAAAATCAACCAATAGCTTCGGGGATATTAACACAGCCAAGTCGCTATAAAAGATCAGAAAGCATTTTATATAGAAAAAGGTCCCCAACAGGGGGATTCATGTAAATGTCTGGTTATACATCTATATTTAGAGATTTATTATTTCAGATTCCTTGTGTACGATCCCTATGATCACTACTTCCCCTTCGCCATGGACGTGTTCAAGCTGCCCGCCTCATGCGCCTGTGTCAACGGACCCTATGTCGAGAGTCACTAAGAAAATTCCTTTTTCAGCATGGCTCGAAACCGATCAATATCCGCGGGATTAGAACTAGTTCCGACCCATACTGAAAAATCATGTATCGTATTGTATTATAGACAACTTCCCAAGGATAATAAAATAAAAATCATAAATTAATACCAGTTTTTACCCCTGTGGGCTAACAAAACAGGTTTTTACCTTACAATTTTTCATTTTATTATCCGCGGTAAGATGTCTATAATACGATGCGATTAATAACTATTCTTCATAAATATCTTAGTTAATATATGCAGTACAAATGTACAGAACTGCCTGTAAATTAGTATTCAAACAGTTTTTTAAAAGTAGAAATATCCTTAAAAATTACAGGAATCCCCAATTTTTATTTTCAAGCACATGATAAAAATTCCAAAATGGAGGAAACGGATGGCATTATTTATGAAATGTGATATAAAGAAATTAAATTATAATTATAATTTATAGAATTAGATTGTTTAGCTAGAATATTTAAATTTTCTATTAGGTTTTTCTTTTAAGGTGTAATATTTAAAATGATAATGTAAAAGCTTTTTTAGCTTTACATATAAAAGTTCCGTTCCAAAATTTATTTATTACAATTTAAAATATTAGCCTTTTAGCATTAAATTAAATTTATTAAAATGTAATATTATATTCTAGTCTTTTAAATAATTGAACCTCACATTTAAAGTAAAACAATATGATTTTTATTTTAGAGTATTTCAATGATTATTTTATGAAAATTTGGAGGAAAAAATATTTTTTCTTAAATTATTACATCCAATCACTGAAATTTCTCTTTAATAAAGACATAAAGTTAACACATAATCATTATTTTTGTCGCTTTAGTAAAGGTATCACAAAATAACATCAACAAAGACGACAGAAAGAAACGACGACATCTAGAAAAATCAACGATATAGAAGAAGAAAATCTACAGAAATTTACTGGTAAAGATTTGGTTGTAGAAATCTCAGTACTCACAACAACTCGCACCACTTCTTTATTTAATTTATGAAATAAAAATATATAAAAATAATTGATATTGATTTTTTTAGTAATTCTACAATTATTGTGCGTTGGTGTCTCAATTACGCTGATACGTATTTCGATTTTACTTCCACAATGATATTTAGGTGCGAACAAGGACATCCAAACTTTTTATTGGGAGGGGGGGGGGGTAAATGAAGGTTTAATAATGTTTTTTTGGGCGTTGTAATTTAATTGGTTTGGTAAGGGGCATAAAACCCCTTTACCCCTCCCCCCCCCCTTGGACTTTAATGATTACAGCAGAAAATAGTCATTCTACAGAGAAATAAACTAGGAATAAAATATCCTTTCCATATAGAAATATTTTCTGTTATAATCAGTTCAAGGTAGCCTTGCAGGTTTAGTCTCCGTAGGTTTAGAAATAGAATAAAATGACCCAAGCGTAAATCTTTATTTTATAAATAAAGGTACTAAGAAAGAGAGGGAATGTCTGATTGAGCCAATAGGAGAATCGCATCGGAATTTACATTGGATCTCATTGGTTGAAATTATGTACACATTTTCCTACGAAGGCATGTTTTTTTTCATTTCATACATACATAAAAGTCAGCTGTTAACAGTATATTTTCTTAGTAGAAAGCTTTGCGGAATCAGAATTAATTGCCCAAAAATTTCGTTTACAATTTGAAAGCTTGAAACAAAGTTGGATTCTTAAAAAAAAGTTAGGCTGGCAACTCGCTGGTGAGGCAAAATTATTTTTGGAAAAATCCTCCAAAATCGAATAAAAAAATTTACAAAAATGAAATAAAATCTTAAGAGGGTTATTAACATATGATTTTGTTTAATTTTTGTAGATTTTTAATGTGCTTTTGGATGATTTTTCACAAAAATAATTTTGCCTCACTATCGAATAGCGAGTCTATCATTTTTTAAGAATCCACATCAGCTTGAGTCGAAAGTAAACAATACTTTTGTCTGCTAGGAATGTTCTCTCTTAGATTTGACGAAAAAAGGGTTCAGAATATTCTTCTACTCTTCTATTTCTATTATTTTATACTACTGTGGTAATACGACAACCAGATGGACGGGCAGTTTACAGAATTGCTACGCTGTGACTTATCATAACAAGCCCTCTGCACTAATCCCATTATATCACCATTTATCTCATGACCGACGGTGACCCCGCTATCCAGCGGTCAAACTGGCCTGCCTAAATGTGGGGAGGGGCACAAACACGCAGCTATCACGCGCCCCTCACGCAATTATACAACCGGGAGGAACTGCCTCCCCTTTTACCACAGCTGCCCCCGCAGCCTGTCTACCGCCGTGGGCTAAGCCCCTGTGTCCCACACCCCCTTCAAACCTAACCATTGTTATAATCTGTTGTATATATATAGTAAACATTCATTGTAAATATTATTCAGTTAAATATATAATTTCTGTATGACTAAATCCTGCTAGTTTGTTTTGGTAGAATAATTCAAGGCTAAGGCTCGTTGGACTCGAACTCGCAACCCTGTGAGCTGAAACGTTCGGCTTACCACATCTTGGTGTCAGCGTGTTTCAATCGAGCCTTACAGAAATTAGCCTATTCTACCTCTGATTGGACCCTTTGGCAAGTAAGGGGACAATCAGCCGCCAACTGAGAAGCCAACTGACCCGTGAGACGGCCTTTTTAGGTCGAATTTCCATCATTTTGAACGCAATATGTGGGCCTTTGGCCTACGGCAAGCAGATTTAGCCTGCTAAAAGCGCCAGTTAAGACGCTTTTTCCGTACCGTGTAGGAGTAGCGCTAGGTGCGCAGCCACGGTAATCGGATAATTTAGCTCAAACAGCTACAGAACTGAGTCTAAATTGGCAAGTGTAGCTGGGACAAGCCCCAGGACACCCAGGCCAAACCTACGAGACGGACAGCTAGGTGCTGGTCTCCCTGAGAAGGCAATGTGTGGCTGCGAAGCTTCAGCACACAAGTAAGGCCTACCACTGCGACGGATAGCAGAATTTGAGCCACAGGCACGGCAGGACGGGACATTCCCTGCCGCTGCCTTCCAGGATTCGAACCCGAGGCGCTGTAGGACGGGCCATTCCCTGCCGCCATCTTTCGGGATTCGAACCAGCGGCGCTGCAGGACGGGACATTCCCTGCCGCCGTCACCCCTCTGAACCTTGCAGGACGGACATTCCCTGCTGCCAGTGCTTCCAGAATCACACCTAGAGCTCCTAGTGATAACAACACATAAGTGTGTATAAATGTCAACCAAGTGATAAAAAGAAATATAAAATTGTTGACCCAGTGATAATTGATAAGCTCTAGTGATTCGAAGCTACAGTCTAAACCACCATGGTAAGCGATACTACCATAGCTGCGGTTCGGCCACCACCGAAGTTTCTGCCAACCCCAGCCGAACGGGAGGCCCCCTTGTCTCAAGGGCAGGACCTCCACTTCCCCTGCCATATCAGGGTGAGGTTTCCCACTCCTGACCCTGCCCAGCACGTACAGGTTGATGCCATGGTCGATTCTGGCAACCGTGTACCAGGGTCTGCTGTAATTTCTGAACACCTCATGCACGCAATGGGCGTGCAACGCATGTTGATTCCAGACAACACCCAAATCCTGACTGCTAACGAGGAAGGCCAGCCCCTCCAGGTAATAGGAAAATTGAAAGAATTATATATGGCAGTTTCACACACCCTTATACTCCATCTGTACCACGTGACTGTGGTACGGAATCTCTCACACCCTCTGAACCTAGGAGGGTATTTTCTCAAGGAGTTCGGAACTAGGCTCTGTTTCGACATGCAACCCCGCTGCTTGTGGGTGCGTGGGGAGTTCATCCCACTCCGTGGCGTCCCCATCGACCGGGAGACAGCCGAGAGAGAGTTGAGTTACGAGGGGCCTCTGCCAGGCCCACTGCCAGAGCAGCCGCGTGTGGTCGAGAAAGGCACGCACTGGGTGGATACTGCACTCAACGCCCATAGGGGGACCAACCTGCTAGCCATGGGGTTGCCCCCAGTGCCCAAGGTGCCGCTGGAGAACCTGCCAAGGACGTTTCCTGAGATTGCCAGCCCTCCAGAACCGATCTTCTCCGCCGACACCTTTATCAACGGCCAGCCGTGTCCACCTGGCCCCCTCTACCTGGGACCCCCAGCCATTCAGCCAACCGAGTCCGAGTCCAGACCCGTCAAGTCGCGGTCTGATGCACCCGGAGCCACACTCAACTCCCAGGAATCAGCCTCTCCCGGCGCCGTGCCCGTCAAGTCGTGGCCGGCCGCCTCCGGAGCCACGCATGGCTCCGCTGCCTCAGCCTCTCCTAGCGCCGAGCCCGTCAAGTCGCGGCCGGACGCCCACGGAGCCCAGGCTGGTCCCAGCGCCCCGGCCTCTCCCAGCGCCGAGCCCGTCAAATCGTGGCCGGACGCCCTCGGAGCCACACCTGGCTCCGACACGCTAGCCCCTCCCAAGGCCGAGCCCGTCAAGTCGCGGCCGGTGGGTCCCGGAGCCGAAGCTGACCCCGCGCCAGCCACGTATAGGCTAAGCGCTGTCACTCCAACTGATGGCCAACCACCCCAACTCCGCACGGCCAAGCGGGTGGTCTTGCCTGGCCGCGGCATCATGGCTGTCCCTGTTGAATTAGTGGGGCACCGTACTAAGGATGCCATCCAACTAGATACCCCAGAACAGAGGTTTGGGGAGGATCTTGTCATCCCAGAAGGCCTGTATGCCCACAGGCCTGGCTCCGCCAGCGTGTTTCGAGTGCTGGTGGTAAATGAAGGGGAGACGCCCCTCCTGCTGGACGCTGGCCTCCCCGTGGCTGGGGAGCTGGTCAAGCCTGACATTTTAGAGGTTTCTGATAAGCCTCCCCCTCGTATCCACTCGTTCCAAGAGCCTGTTGAGCCCTCAGATATGCAGGAGCTGTGGGAGGCCCTTGAGATGGAGGAGAACGAGTTCCTGCGCAAGGACCCCCTACTCAAGAAGGAGGTCTGGACCATGTTATCAGAGTACAGGGACGTCTTCTCCAACTCTACCCCCGGCTGCACTGACGTAGTAGAGCTGCAGCTGCGCCTCAAACCAGGGACCCAGCCGATCCGCCAGAGATTTAGGGATCTGAACCCGCGGCAGGAGGCTGAGCTGGAGAAGCAACTGGACACCTGGCTACAAGAGGGAGTCAAAGAGCCTTCAGACTCCGCCTGGAGTAGTCCCCTGGTGCCCATCAAGAAGAAGGACGGGAGCACCCGCTGGGCCGTCGACTACAGAGCCCTCAACAAGTGCCTGGAACTGGATAGCTACCCTTTGCCCAGGATCCAGCAGTTGGTAGAACGAGCGGGAGGACACCGCGTCTATAGTGCCTTAGACGCGGTGGCCGCGTACTACACCATCCGTGTGTCCGAGGACAGCCGGCCCTGCACTGCCTTCACCACCCCCAGGGGCTTGTACCAATGGAAAAGGATGCCCTTTGGCCTTGCTACGGCACCGTCTGTCTACTCCAGATTTATTGCAGGGGTCCTAAACCCATTAGGTACGGCCAACCTCCAGTCATATCTTGACGACGTCCTGACCTTTCACCAGGATACCTGGGCCCACCTGGCTAGGCTCCGGGAAGTCTTGGAAGCCCACCGCAGGGGAGGAATCCGCCTCAAGCCAGCCAAGACCAAGCTGTTTCGAGCCAAGGTGGATTATCTGGGCCACACCCTCAGCCGTGAGGGGATAGCCATGCAAGAGGATTATATTGACCGTATCCTGGACTGGCCGGCCCCCAGCACCCCCAAGGATTTGCTGGCGCTCTTGGGGTTCTTTGGATACTACCGCCTGTTCATCCCAGAGTATGCCGACCTCACCTACGAGATGAATCGGCAGAAAACGGCCAAGACCCTGGCCTGGACGCCTGAGATGGAAGCCCAGCTGCTACAGCTCAAGGACAAGTTCCGCCAAGCCCCCATCCGAGCGCCGCCTAGGTTTGACTTGCCGGCGGTGTTCCAGCTCACCACAGACTTCAGCAGCCGCGCCATCTCGGCCATCCTGAGTCAATGCCAGGACGGCAAGGAGAGGCTGATTGCCGCCGTGGGGCGCAAGACAACCGACCCCGAGACTCGCTACCCGTCCTGGAAGGGAGAGATGGCCGCCATTATGTATGGAATTCAGAAATTTCACGGCATCTTGTCCTACCGCAGCTTCCAGATCAACACTGATTCCTCAGCCTTGCTGCAGATGAAGTTGCTGAACACATCCACAGGGATGGTGGCTCGCTGGCAGGAGGAGCTAGCGGCCCTAGATTTCACTGTCTGCCACCGTCCTGGCACCCAGAACACCAACGCCGACGCCCTCAGCCGCCGGGAGGACGACAACATGCCGACAGCTACCGCTGAAGAATTAGCAGAGCAAGCTGAGTACATCCACACCCTCTGCCAGCTAGGGGAGTCCGCAGCTGGCCGGCCCCCTGCCGCACGACTGGACCCGGCTAGAGTGTTAGAAGCACAGACACAGGACCCTCTCCTGCTCCGTGTCCGCCAGTGGGTGGCCGATGGCAAAGCCCCAACTAAGGCTGAGCTGCGCGGCAAGGAACGAGACGAGCAGCAGTACGCCAGCCGCTTCGCAGCCCTGGGACTTGACGAGCATGGCTGCCTCACCACCACTGACCAGACCCTGACAGGAGAAAGAACAAGATACCTGCTGCCTTCGGCCCTCCAGCAGGACGCGTTCTTTTTAGCCCATGGGACCCCCATGGCCGGGCACTTTGGAATGGACGCTACTATTGCCCGCGTCGCCATGCATTTCTGGTGGCCCAACCTGTCCCGTGACGTCCGCCTGATGGTTCAGACTTGCCCTGAGTGTGTCCAGAAGGTTACCAAGGAAAGGTTGAAGTTAGGAATACATGTGCCCTCCCGCCAGGGGTATCCACAGCAAGTCCTGTTTATTGACCTGGTGGGGCCGCTGCCAGAGACCCCAGCTGGGAACCGCTATATCCTCACCTGTCAGGATGGGTTCAGCCAGTTTGTCAGCCTCTACGCCATCCCCAACAAGCGCACCCTCACGGTGGCTGAAGCCCTGCTGCACCGCCACCTGGCCACGTTCGGATGCCCCCTGAAGATCCACTCCGACAACGGGATGGAGTTTACCGGCCAGGTATTCAAGGAGCTGGCCTCCAAGCTTGAGATTGGCCTGACACATCCACCGCCCTACAACCCGCAGTCCAACCGAGTGGAGAGGTTCCATCGGACGCTCAACACAGGCATGCGTCTGTTCCTAGACAGAGACGACAACAACTGGGAGCCACACTTGCCTGCCATTGCCTTCGCCTACAACACCAAGGCCTGCAGATCCACGGGCGTGACCCCGTTCCTGGCCTACTTTGGGAGAGAGGCCAAACTTCCAGTGGACATGGTGCTCCGGCTGCCAGACACAGAGTATGCCTCGGTTCCAGCCAACGTCCAAGCTCTCCTGCAACGCTACCATGCCGTGTATGACGCCATCCAGCAGCGAGAGGAGGGAACCATCCGGAGGAGTGCGGCCGCCTACGAAGGCACGGCCAAGTACGAGGTTGGAGACTTGGTCTGGTACCTGGCCCCTCGCCTGGTGTCAGGGAAGGCAGCCAAGATTACCAAGAGATGGACTGGCCCCTGGAAGATAGTGCGGCAAGCTACAGACATCCATTATGTCATCAAACCTGCCTCTCCAACAGCCAGGATCTCGGAAGTCACCGCGCATGTAGGCCGACTGCGCAAATACACTGGAGATGTAACTGCCCATCAGATTCCAACAGACATTCAAGGCGACCTGGACGGCGACGAGGATGCCACCGAGCTGCCTGCCGGAGCTGCGGCGCCGCCAGCTAGTGACCCAGGACAGTTCCCAGTGTACCAGCCAGCCGCAGCCGCCCCACAGCCTAGCGGCCAGGATCGTGACCCGGTAGAAGAGAACCTGCAGCATCAACCCAACGAACCACCGCCGCCGCCGCCAGCTCCAGAGCCACCCAGAGATGCCATCTGGAACCCTGATACTGACATGGAGAACCTGCCGGCCAGCAGCGAGCCTGTAGGAGGAGAGGCGGCCACTGCGATGGAAGAGGCGGCCCCAGAGGACGAAGCTGAAGCAATGTGCCCCCTGTTGATGACAGCCATCCCCATCCGAGTAGGAGCTAGGAGGCCCAGTAACCTGGACCAAGCAGGCGCCCCCATGGAATTTTATGCGCCTTCCTCCATCGTTATTCCCCCCTTGGGAGCCTCCAGAGTTAGCCTAGGCCTCCGTGTCCAGTTACCCGCCGAGACAGAGTTAGTTCTGCAGACGAGGCAAAATTTCCAACGACGGGGCTTGGCCGTCGCTAACCCACGGCTGGAAGCCAACCGGGAGTTGACAATGCTGATATCCAACCACAGCCAGACAGAGCAGCGAGTGTCCCGCGGAGCCTGTATAGCCAGAGCTGTCCTCCACCGGGCTGTGCCCCAGGAAGAGCCTGTCCTGCGCAGACATAGGTTGTCGTATCCCCAGGTTCAAGGCCTGGTGGCTCGAGAGCCCCGCAACCCTTGAAGGGGAGGTTGTGGTAATACGACAACCAGACGGACGGGCAGTTTACAGAATTGCTACGCTGTGACTTATCATAACAAGCCCTCTGCACTAATCCCATTATATCACCATTTATCTCATGACCGACGGTGACCCCGCTATCCAGCGGTCAAACTGGCCTGCCTAAATGTGGGGAGGGGCACAAACACGCAGCTATCACGCGCCCCTCACGCAATTATACAACCGGGAGGCGCTGCCTCCCCTTTTACCACAGCTGCCCCCGCAGCCTGTCTACCGCCGTGGGCTAAGCCCCTGTGTCCCACACCCCCTTCAAACCTAACCATTGTTATAATCTGTTGTATATATATAGTAAACATTCATTGTAAATATTATTCAGTTAAATATATAATTTCTGTATGACTAAATCCTGCTAGTTTGTTTTGGTAGAATAATTCAAGGCTAAGGCTCGTTGGACTCGAACTCGCAACCCTGTGAGCTGAAACGTTCGGCTTACCACACTACAATGGATGTTGACCTGTTAAATCTTCATGTTCTTGTTATATCACCAAAGTATGTAGACGATATTCAAACTGACTTTTTATACAGGTAAAAATGCCAGCTGGAACCAACAACTGAATTAATTCCCCCCCCCCCCCCCCCAAAAAAAAAATATAATTTTAGCTATGTTTCCGAATTAATTTAGTAAGAACAACATTTCTATGAACAAAATTTATTCATAATTAAACATTAAGATACATAAATAATTAATTTAGGTACATATTAAAATTAACAACAACTTCAATTGCTGCATTTTAAAGTTTTGTGCTTTTGACCTTTCAAATTTTTATCAAATCAAAATCACAAAACTTTAAAATGAGTTTTGTGTATGTTTAAGATAGGTTAAAAATTCTGCGCGAATTATTGAAACATTTTTTCCGGGCTAGCTAAGAACCTATCCTTTTCTTTTGGTATACTTTGTTTTCAGACGGTCTCTAGAAAATTAGTAAATAGATTCCTATAACCGTTCCAAGACATTGCTTAAGATCATCTAATAGAAAGGGTTGTGCTTCTCGTCGTAGTAAAGACAGGTAAGGCTTTGGTCATCGAAGAGGCTGTTGTCGCCGCAGTAGTGGATACGGGGCTTGTACTCAACACACACGATGTACGCGCTTGGGTCTCCGGGAAGAGGGAAACGGGGGAATGGTAGGAATCTAAACAAATAAAAGTTTATAGTATAACTAGAGGCTTCGCCTTCAGCCTCTAGGGGCTTTGCCCCAAGAGGTAATCAAAAAAATTAAGTACCTCTGGAGATGCCCCCACTAATTTTTAATAATTTTTTTTTTAAATTCTTTAATAACCTAAACCATATCATGACTGTTCTATTTTAATTTTACCTGTACGATAATGTCTAGTGGGGAAGGAATCACACAAAGACAACATTTATAGATTTAGGGTGGGTTAAAATGGAATATTTTGTATTTTTGGGGGGAAGGGATCACCCACTTAGATGCACAATTTTATACAGGATTAGGGCGGGTTAAGTACAATAACAATAGATTCCTTCCCTTTAAGTAAAAAATTTTCTATTTGAATTACATAATTTATCAAAAAATCCTATAATAGATGGAAAGCACAAATATACTCCAAAGTTTGTTTTTTGCCTCTTACATCTCACTTAAAAAAAGCCGGGTATAGTCCTTTCCACGACATCCCTCCATAAGGAGCGATTCTTCGTATTTTTAAAATGGCTTTTTATAGGTTATTTTAGGTTAGGTTAGGTTATATTGTGTTAGGTGATTGCCCCACAGGGTTAGGTAATTGGCCCCGCAGGGTTAGAGCCCCCCGCAGGGGCTAGAAATAGGAGAAAAGCTACTGTGAAAAATACGAAGAATCGCTCCATATGGAGGGATGTCGTGGAAAGGACTATACCCCAAAAGCCTAAAAGGTTGAAATTTGTGTCTGCAAATTTGCCACGTTTTTTGCTGAGTTAAAAATATTTCTGAAATCTAACCTTCTGGCGACAGCATTGGGAGGAAGTTCAGCAGGTGTGGGGCACTTGAATCCAACAACTCCCTCGCTCTGCTTCTCACAGTAGGGAACCTGGTCGGGGTAGTTGCACACGTGCTTCTCAGGGTGGTAGGCCAGGCCCTTCTGACAGGGGGTCTCATAGGCTACTCCATCAGCACACTAAATTGTTAGGTTTTGTTAGAGGCATGGACATAAGAGTCAGGCCGTCTTTATGCTAGCTCTTTGTCACCCGACATAGACAAAAGCCAAAACAATACTTCCATATAATTTTTAGGCAAGAAAAAATGTTTTCTTGGATTTTTAAATGGCTTTAGAGGCTAGGGACGCCCAAAGAAATAATGATCTAGTCCAGCATTGCTCAGCTTACACCAATAACAAAATCAATTCGGAAAAAAATCACGAAACCTATACATGGTTCTCAACTGTCGTTGAGGGGGCAATTATAATTAAATTGACGACCTCTTTATTTGCCCCCCAAATACTATTTAAGATTCATTTCACTTGTTGGTTATACAGCTTATACCTGAGCATTACTGGGTATATCATGACTCATATATTGATCATTAAATTTCTAAATTCCTAAGCTTTAAAGGTCGTTATTTCTAAAGTCAAAGACGACCTTTTAGATTATTCTGGTAAAACATAAACTTGAAAAATTTCTTGATATCTTTTAGAATACTTTTTTTTGTGTAATTGGTTCGCGAGAGACTTGTCTAGTAATTTATTTAATTATTTGATAATCTATTTATTTGTTAAAATTAATGAAGGGTGATGAGTTAAATATCTCAGAACCATTAACCAGAAACACAAACAAATATCTATAGGTCCCAAATCTATATTTTTAAAAGCGAAGCTTTACTATAATTAGGATCGGTCAGTTTGTCCGTAACAGTTAGCTCTTTTCGTTACTTTAGACATGTTAGAATCGTCCTTTCGTTTTCAAGCTTATATTTATAACGGTTAGATACAAGTTAGAACGCGTAGGAACACTATATTTTTCACTACAATTTTATAATGTGATATAATTTTCCTATTCATCAGATTTTTGGAATAATAATTCAAAGGACAACATAGTGTAATGCTAAAAGCGAAGCTTCTCTATAATTAAATCCTAAAAATGTAAGTATGTCCTTAAACTGTATCCTGCATTTTTAAAATTTAGTTTCAACTTAGATATTTATATTCTGCTCATTCAGTTCTGACACTCTACAAGTGTTAATGTTCGTTTGTACTGCCATTTCAGAGCTATGGATGGTGGCATCCTTCATATGGATGTTGGCATCCTTGTTTTAGTGGCATTACTACTCTTTCAATCACGTTGTGTGTAATCGAAAAGTTGCTAACTTTTACATTTTTCTTTATTCTTTATTTATAACTCAGTAACCGAATAATACCCGCTGGATTAGAACCAGCCATACTGGAAAAGTATGTATAGCATCGTAATACTGACAATTCTCCACCAATATTACAATAAACATTATAAATTTAACACCAATTTTGGCCCCTCGGGGCTAACAAAACTGGTTATAATTATATAATTTTTTATTTCAATATTCACGGAAATCTGGCTATAATATGATGCGATAAAAAAACTTTTCCATGGGACAGATTACTTTTCAAGCCATTTTCCAATCCCTGCATCCCTGGATTAAAAGTGAACCACTCTGTGAGACAAAGAAATTGTATTGAGCCTGATCTATAACAAATAATGGTGTTTTTTCATGTCTGCTGAAAATCCTATTTTGCATGTGTAGCAACAACAAGGAATCTAAAGGGATAAGACAATGCTCGATAATTTGATGGACATGCCAAATGCAATGATGATTCGAAGAATTACCCATTTTGTAGATTACAATTAGTGGCTGAAACGATTGGACTCTCAACTTAATGAACCAACCAATAAAAATTTTATAAAATTCCCCAATATTGTTAAGCCAACGAATAAGAAAAAACTTGGGGATCACCGCTATATTCTCCATTTTAAACAGGTTACATTCTTAATGCTATCTCGATTTATTAGCATGTTTCTTAAAATGGTGACTCCTTGGAAATCATAATTAAAGTAAAGGCGTAACATTTTTCGGGTATAGTCCTTTCCACGACATCCCTCCATAAGGGGCGATTCTTCGTATTTTTCACAGTAAGTTTTCTCCTATTTCTAGCCCCTGCGGGGGGCTCTAACCCTGCGGGGCCAATTACCTAACCCTGTGGGGCAATCACCTAACCCAATATAACCTAACCTAACCTAAAATAACCTATAAAAAGCCATTTTCAAAATACGACAAATCGCCCCTTATGGAGGGATGTCGTGGAAAGGACTATACCCCATTTTTCTATTGTGTTGGAGGTGAGAAATAAAGTAAACGATTATCACAAAGAACTGATTTAATATTAGAGAGAGCATTTGTGGGATAATTTGTAGACTGTTTTATGGAAACTCCCAAATAATTCGTGAATGTAATGAAAATAACAGTATGCTAATAAAGCGTAAATGCCAGGCTTCAGTTCACCTACTTCTGCCCTAATTATTTATACATACACTAGGCTAGATTTGACAAAGAAAAATTTTAGATTGGATTTTCATGGATTTCAAATACACGAAAGAGTTGCTTTGGTTTATAAAACACAAGACCGAAAATAGTCATAGATGCCTAGATGATTTAACAAAGAATAATTAACATATATTTTACTTATAGAGAGTAAGAGAGTGATACCTCTCCCCCTAAGAAATTTGAATTAGAAATAGGTTACAGATATTTAAAACGTTTTAATGTAAAATCCTTTAATGCTAAGTAGAAAGGTTTGTTGTCTGAAGCTAAAGATCTCAGTAAAAACGGCCATATTGGTTTTACATTTCAGGGAAGCTTTATACATATCTTATGGTTGTTTTGGCTATTTTGCTTCCCAGACTCCCCTAGAGGCATTGGGCAAAGCAACTAGTCTAATAAAAAAGTACATGATAGTCAATTTATTTACACCATGAAATAGAAAATATTTCAAAACTGGAAATTAAAAAAAGGTTGTTATCTAAAATTTCACAGATATGCTTTAATAGCTTTGACTTTAAGGTCCACAGCATATACTCTAATAGTGCTATACAATATTTTAAGTAAATGGGTGAGTCAGTCAATCAGTGAGGGAACTGGATACTAAAAGAGATGCCACTCTTCTAAAAAAAAAAGCTAAATTAAAGAGCAAAAAGCAGCCAAGTAACATAATTTGATGACTTTGCTATATTAACCTTCTCTCCTTAGCATGGAAAAGGGAATGTGATTCTGACAAACAACTCTAGGTGAAAATTTCCCCACAACCCCCTTCCCTTATTTCACCCCCCCCCCCTTCTTACTCACTTCTCTTCAATTACTTTAAAAAACAAGTTTTACGCCAACTCTTTCCCTTCAAAATATTTGATTTCAAATGGAATTAATTTGCTGAATAGCAACCACTGCTCCTATGAAGTGTTTTTTGTTGCTCCAAGTAACGGGATTTGACCAATTTTCTTACAGATTATGCAAAGAGTAAGGGGGGGGGGGAAGTGAGGAGTTGGCTCTAAATATTAATTGGGCCTAATTTCTTCGCCCGTCGTAAAAAAGTGTATTTTCAACTAAGATGAAAACATCAATAAAAGCGAAGTTAGACCAAGAAACGAACCTTGGCGGTAGACTTTGATAATATGATACACTGCTTTCATTTTCATCGTTTATTTCTCAAATGATATTAGTAAGAAAACTATCACTAAAAGCTAAGCGTCTCTTTAATTTTATAACTATCTTAAGCTAAAACGATTAGTATGCATTTAATATGTATTTTTTTTATAAACTGTTAAATGTTTTCTAATTCAGTTCTTAATAATAAACCTAAAAGTCTTTATGTATAACTAACAGTTGCACCCCTATTATCTACAGGCTCTATAATCGAAAAAATATAGGGACAGAAAAAAAAACCTAAAACCATCTGAAAGAAGCTTCACTCAGCGGTTATCGAGATCTTTAGCTCCAGACAAAAAAGCTTACTGCTTTATATTATAGGATTATGATTACCTTAAAGAAAGTTGTCTGACATCCCTCGCCGATAGGATAGATACCATACTGGTACAGGCATCCGGGTGAAGAAATCGGGGTGTCGTCGTACAGCTTTTTGCCACAGTCAACTGCCCAGTTGTAGTTGCAGTGGTTGTGCACGTAGCCGTGTCCGTCGTACACCAGGCCGTTGGCACAGGTCTGCTCGGAAAAGGTACCTAAAATGCAAAGTTTTAACCAAAAATGAAGTAGGGTTAAATTTTTTAAATATACTTTTTGAAGAAGCAAAATGTACATTTTTGGTTGGTTTAATTAATTAAGTAAATGTTAGAAGAGCCCCTAGCAGGATAGGACCCCACACAGGCCGATAAATTGATGTGATTCCCCAATGATGATACACAAAATTACCCCTTATGTAGATTACAATTAGAGGTTAAAACGTTTGGACACTAAACTAAATGAACCAACTAATCAATATTCAATAAAAGTCCCCAGAGTTGTTAAGCTAACAAATAAAAAATGTTATAATAATAAAAGACTTTGGGGACTAATGTAATAAACAGCCTAATGTCTCCTCCCTCCCTGCTTTAATCTACACTGACTTTTGAAATTCTTCAGCCCCCCACCCCCCTCCTCCCTCAAATTCACTGCACGCCTTTGGTCTGAAATACCTTTTATGCAACAATAACTGACCCCACCCCAAAAAAATTGTGAAAACGTATCCCTACCGTTGACACAAAGGTAGAATTTATCACAGTACTGGTCATGGGGGTATGTCTGTACTCCATATTGTTCCGGACATCCAGAGTATTGAGCCACGGCTCCCTGCATAAGAGCCATCACTCCTCCGATGGCTAACAGCAACATTGTTCTTGTTAGGGCGGTGGTGGGGTATGTGTGGTTGGAGCCCTGTGTTATCAAGTCAACTGCACAGTTTTAACTATTCAACCATAATTTTGAGACGAGCACACAGATACACAAACAGACATACACACACTAACACAAACACATACACACACACACACAAACATAGACATTAAAACACTCAAACTCACATGCAAGTCAGGGATAAAAAGGGATAAGACAAAGGCCGACAAATAAATGTACATCCCCAATGATGATACACAAAATTACCCCTTCTGTAGATTAAAATTAGTAGTTGAAAAGTTTGGACACTCAACTTAAAGAACCAACCACTTAAAAATCAATAATAGTCGCTAAAGTTGTTGAGTCAACGATTAAGATTATTATAAAACTTTGGGGACAAATGTAATAAACAGCCCATTGTCCCCTCCCTCCCTGCAAGCAAGTTATGATAGGTGGTGCTTTGTACGTGTGTGTGTGTATAGGTGTGTGTTACTGGTCAAGATAGTTTAGATTTATATTGGTTTAGTTTATATGGAACGGGGCATAGTTCGAGCAATACAGTATTTTAATAGGTCAACTTTTACTTCTTAGTTAAAGGCAGAAATTAAGTAAAAAATAGCAACAATTTTTCCCTTGTTTAAAATCATTAATCATTCTAGCTAATCTTATAGCTAGGGCATTCTCATTAATTTTACTATTATTTCCAAGAGTCTTTAATAGCATTAGTAAGGGGCCATTTTAATGTCTTTTGATATGGCATAGTTTAAACATATTTGGTAGCAATATTCACTACTGTAAGATGGTTTATAACTACAATGCTTGCAATTGCTCTTATGATTCCTAGTTGCTTCGACTTTAATCTGGGCCTATTATCTTGTTCTACTCAAGATAATATCTACTCGACCCCCCCCCCCCCCTTATGCACGCCCCCTGACTGCCCCTTTTTTTCAGAATGTTAAAGCAATGCACCACCCCCCCCCCCCCCTCTTATCCCAGTAGTTCCTTTAAAAACTGTCCCACCCTTTCGCCTTTTTAAACATTTATAATATAGGTACTTTTGGACATTTTTAAGTATGTTTTTTTGCGCTTCTGTATTTTATAGCCATATTCACTTAAACACAATTTCTTTGGACTTATTAGCCTTTTCTGAAACGCTTACCTATCTATAATACAAAGTAGAACGATGTCTGTCTGTCCATCTGTCCGTCTGTCCGTCCGTCCGTCTGTCCCTTAAGATCTTGGTAACCACTGAACCGATCAGATTCTACACTTCAGGGAATATACCTACTGGTCCTGTGGTTGTTTTAGGCTATTATCTTGGGGGCGGGACAACCCTAACCGCAAAAAAAATCCCCCCCAATTTTTTAAAAATATGTTCGAAATAAGTGGTTGCATCTCCAATTTGACTTTTAATTACCTCTTGGGCAAAGCCCCTAGAGGCTAGAGGCGGTTTCGCTAGTAACTCTTAAAGTATTGTTCTTTTAGACTCTACTGACTTCTAAAAGTTCGTAATGGAATGAGGAGAAAAGTGCCTAATTAATATTTTAGGGTCAAAATGGAATTTGACGAAACCCCTAGAACCTGACAAAAAAACATATTTTTATTACAACATGGCATACAACAGGGTATAACTAAAAATGCAATATTCTGCATAAGAAGCTACGGGCACTATCACGTCTACATATGATTTTAAACTTGTTTTTTTTAGATTCGGTTTTAAACTATTTAATTTACTTTTTCTTTTTTGCCAATCATAAGGTTAAAATAAATTGTCTGACTACAAAAAAATATCTTAATAAAAGTTTAATTTATGGAGTTAAGTTTCCCAATTTTGATTTATTATATATAATTTCATAATTTTTGTTGTTAAGCTTTTGATAAAAACCAGACCAATCAACTTAATTTGATGCTAAAGGACAGTAAAGGTCATCAAACAGTAAAAAAAATCTCTTTTTTTGATTTTATTGAAATCTTACAAATTCTAATATTTCTAATTACGTTTTAAATAATCTGCAGCCAAAATTTACTCCATCAAATATGACAAACAAAAAAGCTCCATAAAGTAAAATAAAAACTAACGAACATTGTCAAATATGACATAACAACGTATTCAGTATTCAATTATATCTAAAAGCTTAAACAGAAATTTCGCTAAACTTTCTTGAATTTATAATACTTGATACATTTTCAGACTTTGTTATAGATACGCTTCGCCTTTAACATAGTGACCACAGTCGTAAAAATTGTTGTAAATTTACAGCTGCAAGAAAGCACAATTTTAAGAATATTAAGCATCTTAGAGGAAGAACCAGCCATCCCCAGCCGAAGCAACTCTCAGCTGCAGTCACCGTCAGCAGTAGCTGTACATATGAATGCTATATTAATATTCTATCAGCTGCGACCCTTGCATATAGAGGCTCTGTATTCAAAATGGTAGGGAAGGACAGAAAAACAGCTTAAAACTATCTTAAGACTTTGATCTTAGAATAAAGTGGCCTAAAACCACCCTAGGCCCCATGTAAAGCTTCCCTATAATGAAGAACTCAATTAGTTCTTTATGTTATACTAGAGGCTGAGCCCCTAGTATCAGGTGAACTTTATTAATCTATAACTAAAACAGCCTAAAACCATCTCAGGATCTAATTGAAGGTTCCTCATAAAAGGGAAGTCAATCAGTTCAGTAGTTATTGAGATCTTCAGCTACAGACAAAAAAAAACTACTATTTTATATAATAGGATAATAGGAGATTAATAAAATAAATAAAGGATATCTAATCAACTGACTAAATCTGCAAAAATAATACCAAAACCATTTAAAAGTTTTGAACATGATGCCTAGTAAAAAAAAACAAAAATCATTTGAAAACCCCAAAAATGTAAATAAAAAAATTGACCTAAACTTACATATCACATGTAATATATGTACGAATACATAACCTTACCTTAAATATCATAGTTTAGATTTAATTTTATTTTTAGATAACAAGTAAGAACCGTGAAATGAATCCTTATGAGAGAGAGAAAGTGTATCTATCGCTCCTAAATTGCAAATTCAAAGTTGAAACAGATTAAACCAACACACACTCACACATTAGCAATAACGAGATCTTTAATGTCCATAGTTAGCGCAACAAAAGTAGGTTTAGGAAATTTTAGATGGACAAAAATACCTCGCAGCAAACTAAATTTGCTGCGCAGTCGCTCTTAGCATCCCCTGCAGCCGTTTATTAAGCTGGAAAAAATGAAGCCGCGTAGGATCGCAGCCGATCTCATCACAATAGGCCTGCCATTTTAAGTTCAACATTATAGATAGTGTGTTGGTCAGAAATTAGAGTAAAACAATAGATTGGGAAGGGGTTAAATAGCTGTATGTCCCCACCCCGTGGACCAAGTGCCGATTTTCAAATGGGTCTTTTAATATCATCCAATAGCATCGTAAATATTAACTCAGCCAAGTCGCTACAAAAAAGCAGAAAGCAATTTGCTAGCAGACGAAGAGGTCACCAAGACAGGGGCCAGGTAGTGGTCTGGGTTATACATCTATACGTATTACATTTATTGGTCAGCAAATGATTTATTATGACAACTTTTTTAGTAGCTATGCTTTCTAAAATAAGTATTAAATGCTTTGCCACTTTCTGAATTATAATAATTATAAAATGATATTTGTTGTAGGATTTCTTTGTACTTTAAAGAAATGGAGACAAAAATTATTGTCCTATCCTCAGGAATATTGACAAACATTCAGTGGATTCAATTTCAAACTGTTTGTGTATTTTTTTAAAATTAACTTTTTATTCCCATTATAAACCCATCTTTCAGGGACGTCCAATGAGGGGAGGGGGGGTTAAAGGGGTGATTTATCCCGTTAAATGTATTTGGGGCACTCCCAAATTTTGTAATTTTTACCCTCCCCCCCTTTATTTTTTATAAATTGATGTACATCCCCAAGGATGATACACAAAATTACCTCTTCTATAAATTACAATTAGTGGTCTAAACTCGAAAACTTAACTTAATAAACCAATCTAAAAGTTTCTTCTGTCCTACTTTGCATTTTTTATGTATGTATGTTTATGATGGTTTGACTTAAAGTAGGAGGAGGGGAAAATGACCAATAAAAAAATATTAATTTAATTTCGAATACAAAGTTTAATTATTTCAGTTATTCCCCACCCCCCCCCCCCCTATTTGTGAGATATCCCTACAGGCTAAAGTGGGAGCCATTGGAATGCAATGAATTAATATAATGAAATTGAAAAGACACTTTATATACATCTGCTTTAATCAGGTGGCTTGCAACATAGTCTAAGCTTTAAAGAAGCCATACAAAGGAAAAAAGAATTACACACATTAGTTTAGGTAAAGATTCTCCCAGGGATATTTTTAATTGTTGAAAAAATATTGTTATAAAACTAATTTAAAATTCAAAAATTTTCAAAAATGAAAAAATTTATAATTTTGAAAACATAATGCTTTTAAAAATTTGTGAACTTTTTATCAATTTTGGAAATACCTTGTTATGTACCTTAAGCTGGCATGGAATATTGCATAAACAGTCTTCAGTACAGTTCTACAGTTTCAATTAGACAGCCATAACAGATACTTGATATCTTATTATAGTTTTTAATTATTAAAATGTGATTAATTTAAATGATAATTCAATGTTTCTGTTTATGATTAAAAGATTTAAAAGATTTTCTAGTGATTGAAATAAAAAGGACAAATTTACTTTTCCAGTAAATATGACTGAAGTGAAAAACAAAGATTTTAAAAAATACAATGAATAATTTTATTTAAAAAACTTTTTACCATGAAGATTGTGTTAATAGTTGTTCTATCCTTCACATGTGTAACTGGTAAGTAATTTATATTTTTTGTGCAGCTTTTCTATAATTTAGGTGAGGAGGGCACATTGGAATGTAATTTATACTGGCTATAAGACTTTTTTGTATTAGATCTTGATTTGATTGTACAAACTAGCAGTGTCCAAACTTTTCCAAAAATTTTAATCTACATAACAATGAGTAATATTGTTTATCTGTTGCTTTCCCTTAAAGTTCTTATCGACCACTGAATCCCCCCCCCCCCCAACCCCGTTTTCTTTGAAAAAAAAATTTAAAAATGGTGGGGCAAGTGAGGCAACTCATTACGGGGACCCTTACCCTGCGGGATCTATACCTGCGTTGTCCTGACCCTGTTGGAGCTACCATGACCAAACCTGACCTACAAACGAATAAGTACAACCACCAACTCCATTTTCAATTTATTTAAAAATGAGGAAGGGTTAGATCAAACTTATGCACTTTGAGGGAACAAAAATGGAAGAAATTTACACTGGTCGTATTTTGCAATTGCCAAAAAAAACTTTAATTCATCTTAAATTTATACCTGTACTTTAATTTTTTTTTGTCTAAAGTGTTGTTTAAGTTTATGATTGCTGCGCCAAGTTTTGAACATAGTTGACCTTGTTATAGAATGTGAACGGCTGTTGCTAAATGATGGAAGGTTGGCAGCTAGAAAAGCCAAGGAGTCAATCAGCCGTGGGCCTGTCTTTCAACTACAAGGTACAAATAGTTATTCTCGTATTATAAACAGCTTTCCGCGAATATAAAAATGTACAGTTATAAGATTAAAACTAGTTTTGTTAGCTCCGAGATGCCAATATGCAATTTATCCTAAAAAACATCCGTAAAAATCACAATTACGGATGGACGGACAGACAAAGCGAATTATAAAGTAGCTACGCTACTTTAAAAAGTTCAAAGACTTCGTTTAACCTGCTTGTCAAAAAGCTACATATGTTCAAGCTTCAAAAATACTAGGTTTTACGCATTGTAAGATGATACCAAAGAACTTTTATATAATATTATTTTCATATGCTTTACAATATATTGCAATGCATGCACAGTACGGCAAATAAAATAGGATTTATCGATTTATTAATGTAATGTTTGGTGTTCAAATTTAGAATAAATGGGCCATGTAATAATATTTCAACTTTTTAGAAACGTAGCAGGATTCTTATAACTCAAGGCTCCTTTAAAAAATTACTTTTACTGTTTAGTAGAAATGTTTTTTCAGGGTTAAAAACCCCCACGAGGAGTGCGATTGGGTGCACAAAACCAAACATGTCCCTGAATCCAGCCAGCGACTACACACGAAATAATATTTTTTGCTGTCTTTGCTCTACTGTTTAATATAAAAGAATATAATTTTTCTTTGATATCATACTTAATTACCACAGAACGTAGAGGGAAAACTATTTACAACCCCCCCCCCCCCCCACTTCATAATAAAAAAATACATAAAAAACTGAATCTTTAAAGACTTTGTCTTTGACAGTCAATACATATTTGTAGACAATATATTTTATTTATGTTTAATGACAGATGGTCGAATTTACGAACAAGATTTAATTATAGAGTAGCTGCAATACTGATATCTATAATAAAAAAATTTAATATACAAAAATATTGGTTATACTGAATTTTTTTCTATATTATGTTTAAGTTTTTTTTACATAATTTTAAGAAGCCCCACTAGAAAAATTAAATAACCGAATTCAATACATACAAAATTTATTCATAATAAAGGAATTTCTTAATTTATTATAGCAAAAGAATCTTAGTTTGTAATTTTCTCTTCTAACAGGGATGTTTTAGGCCAAAGAAGAGTGGCAACAAATTAAGTAGAACATTATTACCAAAATATACTTCCAATCCAAAAGTCTATTATTACAGGAGAAATTTTGTCGTCAATTTAGGTTGCTTTAATAGTTCTCATTTATTGGTCGGTGCGTTCATCCAGTATGAGGGGAGTGGATGGGGCAAAATGGGGGTACAGTTATATGAAACAGCTGAAAGAAAAGTTTTATCAGGGTAGACAAGAATATCTCACAATATCCACTAATTTAATATCCATTAATATTTTATTGTAAAAAAATTAAAGGTCGTCTTTTATCTTTCTATTTTTAGACCATTACATTATGGACCTAGAGGATTTTATTCAACATATTGATGTTGTTGTCCTATCGAATGCAAACATATCCGTATCCTGGAGCCTTACTTATCTAAAGGTAAAACTTTAAATATAACAAAGACGATTTAAATGCGATTGCAGGAAGGCTTTATAAAAAACGGTAGATCTTAGAAACATGGGTGGGTGTCTCTCTCCCCCCCCCCCTAAACTATCACCTCTAAAACCCAGGGAACGCCACTACAGTCAGACGATAAGAATCTATAGACTTTTAGAGGACTTTTGTTACAGTCCCTTATGTTTAGAGAAAACATAGAGGTAGAAATAAAAGAAAATTTTTAAATGACACTAACAGGAAAGATGAAAAATATTGGCAAATAATTGATTAAGACATTGAAAAAAAAATTTTACTCCAAGATCATTCAATTACTTTTTACTTTATCGGTTTAACAGATTTATATAGATACTTCGCCCCTGAACTATAGGGAACAAGGAAGAAATGTCAGAAAAATAGCCTAAAACCATCCCAAGGCAACTAAGAAAAACCTTAAACTTAATCAGCCATTTCCGAGATCTTTAGCTCAAAACAGAAAAAAAATATTACTACTTTAAATTAAAGAATAACATAAACTCTGTTGTTAGGAAACGAAGTATATGGTAACCCAGCAGGCCAAACAGAACAACCATACAACCAAGGATACCATTGGCAATGGCTGTCTGGCCGCGTATCCACAACCTGTACAGCTGATTGAGACCAAGGTCTGGAGTATTGGACTTTTTCTTAAGGTTCTACAGACTGGCAGATGCTTCAGGTAAACAATCAATAATATGTAGATTAAATAACGGGGGAATAGATATTTATCGCCTCTTATTGTACTAGAGATATGAAAAAGGTACCTACTGCTGCAATGTAGGTGGAATACCCTGGCCCTTAAACAGGTGCAACTAATCTCCATACACATGAAGGCTTACAAATAAAGGTCGTACAATAAAAATAATTTGTTGTCTGTTGGGTGTTACATAGTTCCTCGGGTGTCTGGAGAGAAAAAGATACATGCTCCACATAGTTATCCTTTAATGTTCAACCTGAGGTTATTGACAGCAACCTCGCCCCTAGAGGCAAAATCTTTAATAACCCTTAGTACGTAGATTTGAATTTGAAAGTTAAAAATAAAGTATGATAATACAATTTAGGAATAATCAAAATAAAATTACTGTATTCAACGGGGGACTGCCATTTACACATCCAGCAAATTTACAGTGGATGTGTTTTTGCCAGTGCATTGGATGTATTTATGACAAACTGAATTTTTACTGTATAAATGACAGTAAAATCGATTCTCATGCCATAAATACATCCAACACTGGCAAAAACACATCCCATATTTTTATACATATGTCAAAAATACATCCGACACTGGCATTTACACATCCATACTTTTTCATTTATATGTCATAAATACATCCAACACTGGCATTTATACATCCATAGCAATTTAACACAAAATAATAAGAAAACACACTTGTATATTATTTGAGTTATGATATATTTGTCAGGTAAAATAAAAAGCATTTTAAAGATTTAAATTAAAATATATTTGTCAGGTTAAAATAAAAAAAAACATTATGTGATGGATTGTTGTGACGATCTTGACCTTGTCACAATTCTATATATTGGTCTACCAAAATCATCAACCAACAAGTCAGACATATCCCCACTTCCATATTGATTGTGGGGTCTTGGAGGTCCTGTCCCTTGAATCCTTGTACTTCTATTGTTAAATCTCCTTAATAAATAAAAAAAAGATTAGTTTTTATTGTTTATTGAATTTGATTATAAACCCTAAACCTTATTTTATACCAATTAAATATTCTCTTTTTTTAAGAAGCGTCGATACATTTATGATGAAAATACTCGATTATATATTCTATATCTACATATTTTATTCTTCTTTTATACAAAGTAGCTTTGCTACATATAAAATGAAAATACTCACCAGATGTTCTGATAGAATTCAGTGTGATCGCTACACAGGCTTCGTAAACTTGGGTGATGAAGGAGAGCGGATCGGATTCTATAGCTTCCCGGATGGCAAATTTGGTCTCGGTGACTTTTGATTCAGCAGGGCTAGGTAGATGTAATCTCCCATTACTCATTATATGCACAGTTGGAATACTAAAAAACAAAACGCAATTTACAATTTGCAAAGGAATAATATATATTTTACAAATAAATAACAAGATCTAATGTTGTAATTGTTTATAACCCCCAACTGTTTTGATATATACATATATAATGTATATATTAATTAAAATACAAAACGTAAATTACAATTATTTTAATCCCAATATTATATATTTTAAATCGATAACAAGATCTAATGTAATTGTTTATAACCCCCAACTGTTTTGATATATACATTTTACATATTTATATATATACAAATATATGTTAAACATAAAAATGTAGTAAACTTTTACCTAATAATTTGAGGTTCTTCATCAGTCTCTTGGGCGGCTTCTTTTGAAGTATAACGTCAGCTTATCGTGGCCTTACAAAGTGCCTCACAGCAACTAAAGGTTACCAGTTATTTTTGTTGTCACAAAAAAAAATAGCCTCTGGCTCTACCATAATAAAACAATGAACTAACAATAAATATCTAAATTATAATATTATATAGCAATAATTTGACCACCTGCGGAAATGTATTGATGTTTTGCAGGGAGCATCTTGAGAAAAAGGGAAGTAATTAGGGGAGAGTAACTAAAATAGGGTAAAAAGTTTAAGACCTATACATACTGTACAAAATATAATTAATTGTAAATAAATATTCATATAAATTAATCTAGATGTGTATTTGCCAGTGTTGGATGTATTTATGACATATCATCGAAAAAGTATGGATGTGTAAATGCCAGTGTTGGATGTATTTATGACATATAATTGAAAAAGTATGGATGTGTAAATGCCAGTGTTGGATGTATTTATGGCATGAGAAAAAGTAAGAAAACATTTTGCCAAAAATACATCAACTGTAAATTTGCTGGATGTGTAAGTGCTATAGCCCCTATTCAACTCCTCTATTGTTTTTTTTCAGGGAGATATTTTCAACTCCAGGAAACAGTTTGGAGGGGCAGTGTATAATAACAAACAAATATGGAACCACTAAAAAGAATTTCAAAGTTTTCTTTCCTGAGCACTCAGAAGGTAAATAATTGAGTACCTATTTAACAAGGATGACAACATCCATAAAAGCGAAGCACTGAAACAGTAGGACAAACGGACATTAACACTTATATAGTGTCAGAACTGAATAATCAGAATATAAATTTAAAAGAGTCGAAGCAAAGTTGTAAGTAAATTTGTTGAAAAACTGTTTTATACAGGGTTATGTTTATGAACATACTTAAATTTTTAGGACTTGATTATAGAGTTGCTTCGCTAATAACATTATACTTTGTTGTCCCAGGAATCAATATATCAAAAATCAGATCAATCTCTTGATTAGATCACATAACAATTTGTTGTTAAAAAAGTAAAAAAATCAACATGCTTAAAATGGACCTACGGACATTTTGGTAATAATTGTAGAGTTGCTTTCTAAATCGTACCTAATTACTAAAGGAATCACCATGCAAAATTTAAAATCGATAGGACAATTCTAACATGCCTAAATTAACGAAAAAAGCTATCCGTTACGTCCCTAATTATAGAAAAGCTTCGCTTTTAAAAAGATATAGAAAACACAAATTTCAAACAAGTTTCAAAGAAATTTGGCATCTGATGTCTCTATATAATTTTTTTTTGAAATGAAAGGTAGAAAATTTCAGACAAAACAGGTTTTCATCGGTTGCCAGTTTCTCTATTAATAAGTGCATTTCAGGCCTCTATTGGCTTCGCCCTTAGCTTCTAAGGGAGGGCGTGGAAGGTAGGGAAAACAACTTAAAACCACCCTAAGTAATTGTTTAGGCTTCACTGAAAGGTAAATTAAATTCGGTTTGGGAATTTCCGAGATCTTGAGCTTGAGGCAAAAAATGTTAATATCTTATATTATAGGATATCTGTGGGGAGTATTATTTTAATCTTTCTTTTGAAAATCAATTTAAAAATAATCAATTTAGAAATTATTCTCGTATTCATTCGAATCCGGTGGATAGGAACCGGTTCTCATCCATACGAAAAAACTATGTCTAGCATCGTATTATATCCAGCTTTCTACGAATATAAAAATGTACAATCATAAGATTAAAACCAGTTTTTAGCAGGTGCCTTCGGCACCTCGGGGCTAAAAAACTAGTTTTAATCTCATAATTGTACATTCTATATCCGCGGAAAGCCGTTTATAATACGATGCGAGAAATAACTATTCTTTCAGAGGAGAGCAATAAGCTATTCATCAAGAGCCTGGACGATCAGAACCTGAACACCACCTCCATCCTGCACATGGAGAAGGAGGACGGCGGTGTTGAGGGTGGCGAGGCTGATTCCCGCGCCACCAGGCAGCTCATACTGGACCTGAAGGAGTTCCAGGAGCAGAGGCTGAAGATGTTGGCGCTGGAGAGGAAGAGAAAGGAGATGATCAGGATTAGAGAAAGAGATAAGGTGACCAAAGTTTTGTTGAAGGCAACATTAAAAAAGTTTTAAATGAATTCTTGAAAAAAGGATGATTCCCCTAAATGTGCATATTGCAATAGGCCCAAACCGTGTGGTGCCAATACCTGCGGTGCCCTAACCCTGTAAGGTCAATTTGATATGACCTAACTTAAGCTCGCCGAAATTAATTAACAAACAAAATAACATTCCAAAATATGAGGGAGTTCTGTGTTATAGTGTTATTTATTTTGGAGCGTTATTAAAGCTACAAGCAACTAGAACTTAATTTCATGCAATTTTTTTAAAATTCAGCTCAGCATTTACAATATTTTTTGTTTATTTCAGGCTATGTGGTTTATGATTGGAATGATCATTCCTATGTGTATACTTCTCTATATAACTCTTAATATATCATGCAGGTATGGTATTATTCAAGGATCTAAAGGGATAAGACAATGGACGATTAATTGATGTACAATACATCCCAAATGATGATACATATTAATATCCCTGTTGTAGATTACATTTAGTGGTTGAAACGTTTTACAATCAACGTTGTAAACCAACCATTCAATATTCAAAGTTGTTGAAACAATAAGAAAACGTTAATATAAAACTTTGGGGACTAGTTTGATAAACAGCCCAACTTCCCATCTCATTCAATTTTCCCACCTCCCTATTGTTTGATTAGTTAATCGGTCAATCGTATTGTAATTTTAATGAAAACTTGTCTTTAATGTTATCGAATCTTCAAACAGGCATTTATTACTCTTTAAGGTTTTCCTAAGATTTTTTGTGTGTTTTTATTTGGTTCTTATAAATGCATTATGCTAAACAAATTTACCCTTTAATTTTAATATTTTTCAGACAAACCAACAATGGAGGAGCAAATATGTTTTCAACAATGACAGTTTAAAAACTAATTAAAAAAACCAGAATTAGTTAAAAGTGATGATGTGGTGATAAAACGTCTGAGGAAATCTTCAAACTTCAATCAAACCTGCAAAAGAAATAATAAACATGAAAACTATTTCCATTTTAAAAACACCCCATAACTTATTGATATTTACATTTAAACTGTATAATGTATAAAATTTAGCTTAAATTACATTTATAATTAATAAATGAACATAACTGCATAACTGCATACTTAGATTGGTTTCATTTTCAATTTATCATTTTAGTATATTTATTACAAATATTTAGAGATCAAACTGAAAAAAATAGACAAATACAGCATTTTTATATTTCTAGATTTAGACGTATTCTATTTAAACCATAACCATAAATTATATAAAGTAAATAAAAAATGTTTTAAATGTTTTAACAGTAACAGTAGATGAAATAATAAAAAAAAGATAGGTATGTATGTAGGTATACTAATTTAATGTGAAAATTATACAATATTTTTTTAAGATTTCACCTAGTATTTTATCACAAATTCCTGTAACTTGACAAATTGTCTCAAAACTTAGCCATGTTACGTCATAAAAATGAGGGAGATGAGAGAAGAAGTGAGAAAGAAAACCCCTAAAAAAAGATATGGATAGTCCCTCATTTTTATGACGTCACATGGCTGATTTTTGATACACTTGGCAAGTTACTAAATTTCTGCTCCTAAAAAGTACTCATGGATTTGTAGCTATTATTTTTTTTTAGCTTAAAAAGAAAGATGAAATATTTGTCTTACTTTAAGAATTAAATTATGCATCAAAAAAGCAGTACAAACTATTAAAAGTACTTTTTAGGGGTGGCCATACACTAGATAGACATAATAATCATAGTAACTTCAGCTGCTCGTTTACCTTATAACAATGTGAAAATTAAGCTTTTTAGTTCCTATAAAAAATTATAGCGCAATCACATACTACATTACCAATAGCAGGCCATTATACATTTTTATTGACCAATTGTAGGTCAGTATGACGTAATTTTTATAGCCACAATAAAAAGCTTTTGTATAAACTTATATCATGTTCAATAATAAAAATGCAAAACTATCTGATTTTTTTGCACATATTAGCAAAGAACCAAAAGATCAAAACTACAAAAAAGTGAAAAATTGCCTCTTTTTCTGTTGTCCTTTTTGAATTTATAATTTAAAGGAAAATTTTACAAATTCGAAGTCATTCACATATTCATAGCTTTTTTGCTTATTGCGAAAGTTTCTATTTTAAAACTATTTTGATTAAAATTTCATTTTGTTAGAATCTAAATTATAGATTACTTTATTTTACAAATAAACTTTGCACTAAAAATGTTGATCCTATGGATTAAATTGTATAAATTTTCAGTTTTAGATGAAATAAACGTATTATTTGGTCTTTTTATATGTTTTCAAACCGTTTCTCTATAAGTTAAAGGAATACGACAACATGTGTTAAATAAGAAAATCAACAACCCTGAATCCCCAACCAAAAAAGGGTAAGAATATACTAAATTTTTTAAACAATAATTAAATTTTGGGGCTTTACCCTTCCTTCCCTCCACTAGGGGCAAAGCCATTAGTCCTTATACAAAAGTAACAGTATGTTTGTCAGGCTCTCTGTATAGCAAAGGATCTCGCCTACCGCCAGACCACTACGGTTCTACTTTACATGAAAGTTTTTTATAGGTATAGGGAATATTTATATATATGTTAAGGGAGTGTAAATTTGCCATCTAAAGAGATATCGCCCTTAGAAAAAAAAACTATTTGAAGGTAAGTTAAAGTTTGATATCAGTGCAGTACAAAACATTATGTAATTTTGCACACAAAAAGGCTGTTTCTTTATAATAAAACAAAAAGAAATGATTAGCAAAAATGAAAAGAAAGTTCAAAATATAACCGTATTTATTTGTTTATATTGTAAAATTTTCAGAGAAGTTAATCCCTGTCTGTCATATATTTCTAAACTTCTTATCTTTTTAGTAGCGTAACAACTCCAGACTTATTTTTGTTTGTGTTATCATAGGAAATAATCGCTATTGTACAACGAAAAATTAATTACTCCGTCAAAGCGAAAAAAATCGGGCTAACTAGGATTCGAGATACAATATTTGGTAGCTTAGCTTTTATGTTAAAGTAAAAAAATAGAGGGAAAAGGGTTAAACAACTGTATGTCCACGGTGTAGGGACCCAGTACCCACTTTTAATTGGGTCTTTTTATCAGTCAATAGTGTCGGAACACAGCCAAGTCGCCACAAAAGAGAATAAAGCAATTTGCTAGCAGACGAAAAAGGTCCCTGGAACCAGGTAGTTGTCTGGTTTATACATCTTTGTTCCTTTCATATATTATTTTATTCTGACCTAATGTGTATTTCAAATAGGTTAAGGCTTAAGCAGTTCATTGCTGATATTCTATCAAAAATTGTTTTTTTTGTGAGAGAATTTAATTACACATAGCTTTAAAAATGGCCTTTTCTGCTTATTTGTTACATACACTCTAAATACTACAATTTTACTAGTGGATTTTGTCATCCTTGTTTCTTGAAAAAAAAGTAAATAAAAGTTGGTATTATGAATTATTTAGCGAAATTTAGCAATAATATATATTTTGTTTATTGTAAAACATTCAATATAAATAATTAAATTTAAAAAAATGATGAACGTATTTTTACTTAATTAGGTTAATGCATATATAGAGAACCTTTCAAAAGCCCTGTAGTAATTTCATATGAGTAATTTTGCCTCCCTTCATGTAGGTGTATGTCAATCCCTCTTTTATTTTCCTCCCCTTACTTAGTTTTGCCTTTTTATCTTTGATGTGTGTGTCATAGAAAGATAAGAAAATAATATTGGCTTTTTTCAACATAGTTTGTGTTTATATTTAATGCTTTCTTATTCAATTAAGTAAATGACAATTAAGTGATTGCATTTTTACAGTTGTAGGGCAAACTTATTATTTTTGTTTTTTGATGTGAAATATGGAAAGAAAAAACATTTTGGTTTTTGGTAGTGCTAGCAGTGGTAAATCATCTTTTATAAGGTAAAATATTATTTAACATTTATCTAACAGTTTTCTTCAATGTTCTTTGCAAAAACAACCTCCCCCCACCCGTTCGCATTTTTTAAAATAAATTGAATATCATTTGGGGGTCGGGCGTGGTTTTTCGAAAATACTTTTAGTTTTTAACACCCAGATTGGTTACTTTATATTGGGTGTATGGGAGCTTCGCAGGAAACGTGTCAAAACAAAGATATTAAAAATTTACGTTTCGACCTCCTTTACTCAAGATTGTTGAATTTAAAAGGGGGCATAGAAAGGACTCCGCGTCCCTTCTTCAGTTCATATCTTTTTATTCCTCCCCCCCCCCCTACCCTTGGAATAGGATTTTTTTGGAATAACGGCGGCTAAGGGGGGGGGGTCAGTGTTAAAGAATGCCCACTAAAGTTGATGTAAAGCGGTAAAGAATCATAGAGTAGCTGCGCTACTAACCACGAACACTATCCTATTAAATACCTATTAAATAAAGTAGTAAGCGTTTATTGTCTGTCCCGAAGGATCTCGCTATATGTTCTCCTTTACAGTGAAGCTTCTTATAGGTCCTAGGAAGGTTTTGAACTATTTTTGGGGAGGGTGTCTTCACCCACCTCCCCAATAAAATATTTTTTTTACTCTTTTAAAACTCAAATTTAAAATGGGATGAGGTCAACTTTTCCCTCTCCTACCTTAAGTGCCCCTAGATGCTTCTAATGGCGTAGTTGCTAGTTAAGTATATTAGAGCTATAAATTGAGTCATTTGTTTAGTAGCAATTTAATGAAATCTTACATATAAAACGCAAAAACAAGGTTCGTATTCTTTATCATAATATAAACAAATATTGAAGCATAAAATTATCCAAAAAAAGAAAACAAACTTACATGAAAAGATAAGAATACGTCTTATTCATTCTAAAAATAATATATTTATATCAGAGAGAGAGAAAGGGGACATTGGGCTGTTTGTTACTCCAAAGTTTTAAAATACCGTTTTCTTATTCGTTGACTTAAAAACTTTGGGGACTTTAGTTAATTTTGAATGGTTGGTTCATAAAGTTGAGTGTTTAAACGTTCCAACCACTAGTTTTAATATACCGAAGGGATAATTCTCTGTATCGTCATTGGAAATGTACATCAATTTATCGGCCATTGTCTTATACCTTTAGATCCCTGTATTTATATATACAAAGATCCAACAATTCAATTCAACTTAAAATTTGGTTATTTTGTCATTCTAAACCAGGGATCTCGAGGGATAAGACATAACATGACATACATTCCCCCATTTATGATAACAATATTTCCCCTATAGTGATTAAATTATTGGTGAAAAAGTATAGAAACTATGGTTTTATGCCAACCAAAATAGTTATTTAACTAGTTAGACAGTGAATTTATAAAACATTGGGTACCACTAAAAATAACCGTCCAATGTCCCCCTTCTGGAGAAAATAAAACAGAAATCCTTTTTTGTTATTGTTAGCTCCTACCCTTGTTTTTCACTGTCATTTTACTTAAGTTGACTGACGTTATACCATATTTTAAATAAATCTTGTCGCTTCGATAGACTGTCGGATAGACATCCTTCTACTATGTATTTAATAGATAATTAAAACTTATTCTAAAGCTTCGCTACCTAATAAAATAATTGTCAACTTAGAATTATTTGTGTATAGGTTGTTATTGGGCAAGTATGCCATTGGTGAGTCACGTGACTTTTACTCCCACCACGGCACCATAGCTGACCAGCTGGTGAACGTGGTGGAGTGTCCCCCTGTACGAGATGAGCAGCAGGGTGGAGGCAGCTACTACAACAGCCTGGAGAAGCTGCTAGCTAGACTGGAGGGTCCTGTACAGCATGTTGTAATTGTTGTCAAGTATACACATCTCGGATTCAATGCTTTTAAACTTAACAGGAAATATTATGGTTATAAAAAATTTATTAAATTTTTCTTCTTTACATATATTATTATTACTAGAGTTGGCTCGATATAATTATCTCCCTATTGGCTAGTTTTCTATATAATAATAATAATAATAATAGAACTTTTATTCAATAACTCTTCAATCCTGTTATGAGTAAATCACATAGACAATTAATTATTATATTGAAATTACATGTTAATATTTCATATTATATCGATAATAATTATATGTTTTTATTGTTACTGGTAAACATAATTGCGGAATTTGATAAACTAGGTGATTTCTCTTGGCGGCCTAGGTGTGGCTGAGCCTACTTCGGGCTGGACTGTGGTTGGTGTCGGTACCACTTTCGCCGGCCGGTAACCGCCAAATAAATGCGGATCAGAAAGTTATCCGCTCGTGGTTCCACCGCTTTACCATCTGCGAGCTCGCCTTCACATCAGCTTTGCCTGCAACCCCTTCTCCATAACCTCCATATGTCAACCTGTACAGCAATGTTAGTACGTGACCGGTCAAGGAGTTGACCGGCTAGCGATTAGACAGATAGATGGATTTTGCGCCCGACATGGGAATATGAACCTAATCAAGACATATAGACATTTCGTGTGACTACTATAGTAAAAATTGAAAACAAGGAAAATTTGGAAAGAAAGAAACTAAAAAACTGCGAAAAAAGAATTAAGATTAAAAAGAATTTTGATTAAAAATAGGTATTAAATTAAAAATAGGAATTAAATTGGAATTAAATAAAATTTGTGTTTAAATAAAATTTGTGAGAATCTCAGCAGGTTTCTAGATGCGCTCCCCCATAAAAATAATTTTATTAAGTTGAAAAAAATGAAAGAAAAAAAATTGCTAAATTTTAAAGTTAAATGTTTTTGTGAAAAAAAAATTTATTGAAGAATAAAAATATTGAAAAGAAAAGAAGCTGTCAAAAAACTGATAAAAAACTGTAATGTAAGAAAAGAGAGGTTGTAAGAATTTTTGTTGAATGAATTTAATTTAATTGCAGGGGTTAACATCTAGTAAGAATTCTATTTTGAACGACGACCCGACGACGGGGATGTAGGTATTTAGGTCGGACTCGAAGGACACAATGTACGCCCTCCAGGAGCTCCTGGTTGTACTGACCCGGACAAGGTAGTCTAAAATAAATTAGATAAATTAATTAAAATTAAAATTAAGTTGAAAAAGAAAATGAATTGAAATTGAATTTGAAAAGTTAAGATTAAAGAAGAATTTCTGTCTGTATTAAGTCCTAGGTAGCTAATTTAATATTAATTTGTCACTTGTATTTAACGTTCCCTGGCCGTTTACAAAAACCCTGTCGTCCTCGAATTAAGATTCAACCCTTGCTAAATTTCCAATGAATCCCTTAGTCCCTGAGACGACCATGTATAATCCCAATGAATGAAAAGAAGGAAAGAGAAAAAAACGTTGCTTGAAGGCTTCAAAATTTTGGTTGAAATTTAGGACAGAATGATCCGATGCCATAATTAAGTATGTCAAACCGATGCGTGAAATATTTAAAAATGTACAAAAGAACTTCCCAACCGTATACTCATTTTAAATATGATAGGGATAAAGATTCCAAAAAAGGAATCCTTATAAAAGTTTAATACTTGAATCCAACTTAAACTGCTCTTGGTGATTATGAGTATGAGTATGATGTTATGATATATTGTTGCCTGCATAAAGTGTAAAAAAATAAACTATTGATAAATTTAAAAAATAAAGATAAAAGATAAGAAAATTAAGAAAGAAAATTAAGAATGAAAATAAAGAATGAAACCATTATATTGAGTTTAATACAAAGTAAAAAGCTTTTCGTTTAAATTCCAGGAATGTAGGAATAGTTTTTAAATTTTCAGGTAATGTGTTCCAAAGTCTTGGGAAAAAATGTAATGGTGAATTAAATATAAAATTTCTATTGGCTTGATCTACTATAAAATTATTTCTAAATCTGGTTTCATAATCGTGAATTGTATCACGTGTGTTCCAAACACCATCAAATACTCTTGGCTGCATATCGTTTTTATATTTGTACATAAATAAAAACACTTCGTATTCCATTTGTTTTCTGATTGGTAAAATTTCCAACTGTTTAAATAAAATAGTTGATGGAAAACGGCGTGGTTTTTTTGCTATTAAGCGGCAGCACTCCTTTTGGAGCTTTAAGATTGGCTCCAATAAGATGTTTGGAACAGCAGTGAATACAATTAAACAATAGTTGAGAACAGACTTTATGTAGGCAAAATAGAGCAATTTAAGATGTTGCGAGTCAAGTATATGACGCATTTGACGTAATGAGTACACGATTTTTAAAATTCTTTTGTGCATTAAATTAAAATGGATTTTAAAGGACAATTTCTCATCGATTTGAATACCCAAGTGCCTTGCGGCTTGTTCCCCAGGGTTACTATTCGAGAAAGTTATATGATCTAGCTTCTGGATTTTTTCTGGAAGGTTTTCTCCTTCATGATTAGAATTAATAAAAACTGGAAACTGTTTTATAAGATTTTTTTCCTCTTCCGTGAAATTTTGCCTTGGCGATTGAAACAAAATAACCTTGGTTTTTTTGCTGTTTATAATAAGTTTATTACTGTTGTACCATTCGGTAATTTGAGGAAGAGTATTTTCAATCTTAGTAAACAGATCCCTGATGTTGTCAGCTGTTAAAAGACAAAATGTGTCATCTGCAAAAAGAGACAGCAATGCGTCTCTAGTGGCAGAGTCTAGATCATTAACTACGATAAGAAAGAGAAGTACACCGAGTGTACTTCCCTGGAGAACACCGATAAGGATAGATAGTACATCAGAAAATTCTCCCCCAAACGCAACCTGTTGTGACCGTCCTTCAAAGTAGCTTTCGAACCACCTCAGGACCACTCCACGGCAGCCATAATGCTCGAGTTTTTTCAACAAGATGTTTCGATCCACAAGATCGAAACACTTCTTGATATCAATTAATATCCCGGCGCACACTTTCTTTTCGGAAAGTGCCGCCGTGATACGATTGACAAGATCAAGAACATTATGTGCCGTGGAGAGTCCTGGGCGGAATCCGAATTGCCGCGTGGAGAAAAAGGATCTTTCATCTAAAAATTCATATAGTGTCTTATACATGATCTTCTCGAGCGGCTTCGAGAATGTGTTGATGATAGAAACCCCCCTCCAGCTATCTAAGCTGGTCAATGGCCCTGATTTATAAACGACTACATTCTTGCTCACTTTCATCCCTGAGGGAAAAATTCCCTGTGAAAAGCTAAGATTATATATGTGCGTCAACGGCCGCAGCAGGTTTGCGGCACATTGAATTAAGAGTTTACAACTTACATCGTTCACGTCCTTGGCCGTCTTGGGCCTGCAGCTCGTTATTATGTTAAATACCTGGAGCTCATCCAGGGGAGGAATGAATATACTATCATTAATGGGGGGGGGGGTAAATAATCCCTAAAATCTTTTGATGTTTGGGGAATTTCAGGGGTAAGGTTCTCACCCAATTTTGCAAAGTGGGAATTAAAGGTGTTGGCTATTTCCTTTTTGTTCTCAATTTTTGCTCCATTAATTTCCAGATATTCAAGATCACTTGAATACTTGGATTTACCCATTACCTCCCTTAATACTTGCCATACTTTGCGGCCATCTTTGCCCGCTTTTTCAAGCTCAGATTGATAGTATATTCTCTTTCTCTCCCTGCAAGTTCTCTGGTAATTATTACGGTAAGTTGAGTACCTATCCTTATTTTCTTCTGTTGGATAACTCAAGGATTTCCTATACAACTTATCCCTAAATCTATTGCACAGCAGAAGGTGATTAGACATCCATGGTGACTGCGGCATGGTCCTACGATTATTGCGAATTTTGTCCTTGGGACAACAAGAGTTGTAAAGATTAAAGAAAATTGAAAAAAATTTCGCATAGGCTAAATCAACATCTTCTGTGCTTAAGACCTCATCCCAGTTTTGTATTGATAGTTCATAATTGAGGTTATCAATATTTGCTTCTTCCAAAAATCTTTTTTCAAAATATTGTGGTTTTTTCGGGGGTTTTGGAATAATATGTGAAAAAGAACTAGACAATACAAAATGGTCTGATAGGTCAGTGACAATTACATGTGAGTCAACAAAATTGTCCAGGAAATCCTTGCAAAAAATTGAATCAATCAATGAGTACGAGAAATTATGTACTCTGGTTGCTCTTAACGTTAAGGATAGATACCCATTACTTACCATTAAATTAAAAAAACGAGATGCAGGACCCAAGACGTCATAAGTCGTGAAGAGATTTAAGTTGTAGTCTCCCACAATGAATACAGGGAGGTTGCTATCATCAATCACATCTAAAAAGTCACCAAGTATGTTAAAAAATGATTCAAGGTCCTCAGGGTTTCTGTGTGGAGGTCTATAAACGTTAACTATCAATGCCTTAAAACTCCCTAATGTGACTTTAACACACATAGTTTCAAAAATATGTGGCACAAAAAAATTTGGAAATAAAACTTTTGTTTGATATTTGCTATGAACAAACAGCCCTACTCCCCCGCCCCTCCCTTCTGGTCGGGGGGTGGAGATAAGGTTGTAATTTATTAAACTTAAACTATCTGTGTTTGAGTCCTGTGATAACCAGGACTCCTGGACGGCGATGACCGATGGACCAACTCCCTCCAGGGAGGCCGTTTCAATTAGATTTCTTAACTGCTGGATTTTACTATTGAGACTTTGAATATTAATTGAAAAAATTTTAAAAAGTTGCTCATTTGTATTTTTAAATTTATTAAAAAGAGAATCTATATCTATATAGTCACACTTAATGTTATAGTCGTTCGAGTATTCTCTAAACGTATCGTCATAGAGAATGCTAGTGATGTCATAATTCACATTCTCATTCAGACACAAAATATCATCTACCTGACTAGAACCAGCTGTCTAAGGATGTGTCTGGAGGCCATGGATCTGGAGATGCAGGTTCTGCTTCCGGTTCAGCTATGCAGGCAGAAGTTATCGGCAGGTGTTCCACTAAAATAATAACATATATAATAATCATGGTAAAAAATCTCTACTATTTCCCCCCCCCCCCCTTTACCCGCATCCAACAAGTACAATGATTTAATAAAATCGGTAAAAAAAAAAAAAAAAATCAGTAAGAAAATCAGTAAGAAGAGATAAATCAGTAAATTAAGTTAAAAAATTAATTTGTTAATTACTAATTACCAATTACCAGTATATGTTTACACACAATTATCATTAATCAGTCTTTTCCATTGAATTTTACGATTATTGACAGATTATTGACAGATTATACAGATTATAATAATGATAGATATAAAGACGGCTAAGCGTAATAAGTTTGAGCTTTGATATTGGTGTGTACCTAATAGTACCTAGTAATTGCTCAATTGAAGTGAAATTTGTACAAAATGTACACTACTAATATGACGATAACCTTTTCAAGGCTTAAATTTGACCCGATATCCATAGAGGAATGCTCGTGGCATTGTTCATGGTTTGGCAGCTGCTGACCTTGTCGATACCGAGGATGATGCTGCGTTAGTACCTGTGGTTGTAGAGCCTGGTGTTGTACCTGGGGCCGAGCTTGTCTTGGTGGGAATTGCGGCACCAGAATTCTCAATGGCAGGAAATTCGGCTGTGGAGATAGCATCAACAGTGACACTATGATCTGGAGAATGTTGATCCTCATGGTCCTGCTCTGTTTGGGCTCCACGCAGCTTGTTGTCCTTCAGGTCCTGCAGTAGGCTCTTTATCTCTGATTCGAAACCTTGAAAGAAAAGGTTACGGTTAGATTGGCCATTTTCACGCATGAATTTTACAATCAAATTATCAGTGCTTAATATTTCCTGTAGGGGAGGCAGTGGAGAGATCAGCCCGATGTGGCTTCGAGCCATAGGATTCTGCACTTTTATCCATTTAGGGGGGCCATCTTTAGGTTGGAAGGCGACGCTGGTACCCGACAGTTTAGTCCTAGACGCGATTCCTGCGCTGTGTAGGTAGGTCATCAGGCTTCTATTTGTGTCCGCAAGATCGTGGGCGCACTTAAGAAAACTCTTACCGTCGAAAGATACTGCAGCGGCGCTGGTCCAACCTGTCTTGTCGCGAGCCTTCTTGTCCAACTGTTGCAAATGCTTCTTCTTGTTCAGCATGAACTGAAAAAGCATATGGCGAGAGTAAAACCTGAAGATATAATTTCTGGGGCCTTTAACCCTCTGGCTTAGGGGATGAGAGTACTCTATCGTATTAGAGTAATTGATGTTTGCGTCGGGGTCCTGTTCGACTAAGACAGGCCTGATGACAATGTCAAAAACCTCGCGACTTGTCGGCGTTTTATCAAGCCATGGGCACTGAACATTGTTAACACGAATGCTCCACAGTCTATCCCTTTGCTCCCTGTGAGCAAGTTGGGACAAAAAATAATCATTGAGTGTGGATTGGCATTTTTCACGCGCATTCGCATTAACGACAAAGTTCTCAAAGTTTTTTGTTAACGACACCACTCGTACAGCAATTTGCTGTTCAGATGAAAGTTCACCACCTTCCATTAACGTACGAAGTTCGTTCATTTCGTCGCGGTGTTTAACATTTAAAATTTCAATTGAATCACGCAAACCACGAATCTCAGATAAAAAAGTTTTACTAAGAGTGTCGCTGCTCACCTTTTGAAGTTTCTCATATGCTTGCACGCTCTCAGTTACGGCTTGACTGATGGCATCCTTTATGTCATTTTGTAAGAATGACCTTACTTGAGCTAAGGCATCCTGCGTTAGCAATTTCTTTGCCATTTTATAAAGCAGCAACACTTATATAATTGAGATGTATAATCGAGCGTGGTCAGATAAAAACTGGTGTAAAAACACGCGTGTTACACTAATCAATCTAGATTAGCCAATAGCCTGAGGTCATGTGACCGAATGAGTGTGCGTTGGACCAATCAGATCTCTTATCTGTCGGTAGGAACTAATTCCTCCAATGAGAGGGCTTCGTTACCGGCACTTTGTGTCAGCTGATAGCCTGCCTAGAGAGAGTGTGTGTGTGGTGGGGGTAGGACAGCTGAGGGAGAGGGGTTGATGTGCGCCTTGCGAGTGTGTGTAGATGAGGGGTATGATGACTGGGGGATGGGGTATCCTTGGGGGGAGTCCAAAAGGGTAGAGTGTCTACTCAGTGGCTATCATAGGTGTTGATAGCTGGAGGGTAGACTAAAGACTAAAGACTAAAGACTAAAGACTTTATGCATATCTATTTCTCAATAAATCTATTTTCCTCACCCGGCATTACTATCTAAAAGAAAGTAAATATTTAATAATCTAAATGATTTTAAAAAGATTTTTTTAAATTATATTTTCTTCTTTACATTACCATCACCAAAGGGTTAATGATGATGATTTCAATTTTAGTTTAATATTTGAACACACAAAGTGTCGCCACAATCGAATTCTTTTAAAATAGAGTTTTCTTAAATTTATTATATTATAAATCTAAATTTTCTTTTTTATGATTAGAAATTAAATACATTGATATAAGGTAAATAGCAACATGAAATTAAAAAAAGGAATTTATTTTTAATAATGTAAAATAATGGGTCTTATCGTTCTGGGCAATGAGAGTTTATTAAGGATTATTGGAGCACTATGAGTTTTAAACAAATATTCCTTGGAAAACTTGAGCTCGTTTATAGACATTTATTTCCTATATAGATCTGACATGGATCTTGAAGCAATCAAGCAGGCCGTTTTGTACATGTTAAAAATTGGAAGATTTCATTAAATAAAAGTTATCGCAAATATACTTAGTAAATAATCAAATAATTTCACAACAGAATGCAAACATTCTCGGGTTGCAAAGCTTGTGACTGTACAAAAGATTTACTGAAATAATTGAAATGGACAGCCGGACAAAAATAGGGAGAAAGTGTTTAATGTTAAAAAACTGTCATTTAGTATTTAGCAGCTAAGAAAAATTCCCTTGGGGCAGTACAGAGAGACCGACGAACCAAATTAATTGAATGCTCATTTGTGAGAGAAATGTTTACAAAAAATTCAGGTTTCAAGTCAAATCGCTAGTAAAAATCATAATTCAACTCAATTAGTTTTATTGTTTACCGAAAAAAGTAATTTTAAATATTTTTTTTTAAAATGAGTACTATTAGAATATAAATTTCAACGACCTAAATTAACCAAAATATACAGAAATAACCTACCTCACCGGGAGCTGGAGTGTTTACGTCAGATCCTGGGGGGTAAGCTCCATTCTCCAGGACTGGTTTCTGTTGTAGTTTCCAACTGGAGCAGGTATATATACAACATACTACCAATATAATTAATAGATATAAGATTACCTGGATCTTAAAACAAATTTTCAATTCTCCAATAAAGTAAAACTGTTGCGGGCTAAATAGCGAGTCCCCCCTTCAACTCTTTTTACCCCATCCCCTTCCCTCCTTCTAGATATGCTAGAACTGATTAATAAACGAGTTCCATGTTAGCAAACTAAATTGACGACAATTTTTTTCCCTTCATAATATCCACGTATATTCTACATCCAATATTCTAGTTTTTAGAATTTGTAGACCCAGCTCAAATCCTGAAATAATTTCAAGCACTAAACTAGAACTAGCGTTTTAATTACTTCTATAGAACCCCAAAAAAGGATCATATATAAGACTTCTCAAAAATTCAAATTCTTGGGGTTCGTGGTGTGGTAGAAAATCAAATAACAAAACATTTAAGATATTGTCCATTCTCCTTACAGAGAATATTTTGTTAGTTTTCCTTTTAGAAAATAAATACAAAAACAGGGACTTTGCTGGTGTCTTATTCTACCTATCAATAAAAATCTTCTTGTTCTACATTTTTGTGTTCAAAAATATATTGTTATTGTGAATAACATTTATTAATTTTACTGCTAGGCAATTTGGTCGTATAGCTGAGCGAAGAGAAAGAGGAATAACAGAAAATATTGTTCTTTCCAAGGTAAGATTTAAACATGTTACAAATTTTTAAAAGCAAAGTTTTTCTATAATCATTGTAGTTCTGTCCTTACGTCCGGAACGGTTAGCTCTTTTCGTTAATCTAGACATGCTTGAATTGTTTTATCAATTTCAAACTTTTCATGATGATTCCTACATCAGTTAGGTGCGTTTTGCATTGAATGTCTCATAATTATTTATTGCATCGTATTATAGCGGCTTTCCGCGCACATTAAAATGAAAAATCATAGGATTAAAACCAGCTTTGTTAGCCCTGAGGGCATTGTCTAACAAACCTGGTATTTATTTTATGATTTTTATTTTGATATTTATAGTAAATTGTCTGTAATACGATGCTATACATGTTTTGTCAGAACGGCTGAGAACTGGTTCTAATCCAGCGGATAATAATCGGTTTGGCAGCCAAACTGAAAAATATATTTACTTAATCAGGTGAAGGATGATGTTGGCTATGCCCTGGGAGTGTCCGACCTGACTGTCCACTTCATGGACACAGTCTTCTGGAGGACTGAACAGAAGAACAACTCTGTACCTAACACTCTACCCACCACACTCCAGACTCTAGAAGAACTCATCAAGGTCTGGAATCTAAAGGGATATGACAATAGCCGATTGATTGATTAACATCCCCAATGATGATACATAAAATTACCCCAACAATCGATTACAATTATTGGTTGGAACGTTTGGACACTCAACATATTGAACAAACCAATAAAAATTCAATAAAAGTCCAAAAAGTTTTTGAGCCAACAAATAAGAAAACGTTAATTTAGAACTTTGGGGACTAGTGTAATAAACAGCCCAATGTTCCGCCCTCCCTGCATCAAGGTTGATTTTTAAAAGTAATAAGACCGCACACTGACATAATATGCAATGATAACAAAGAAACAATCAGTTTTAGGTTTATTGTTTCAATATTCGAGGAAAATTATCTGTAATACGATGCTATACATAATTGTACAGTATGGCTGAAAACTGGTTCTAATCCATCTGATATTAATCGGACCGAAATCATACTTGAAAATTCTGATACATCTAATAATTTCAGCTAGACAGAGTAGGATAACAAAACTTTACAGAACAATCTTGACGTTTTAAAAATAATTTTTTAAAAGTTTTATAAAATTTAAATACTATTCCATAATTAGTTCATTGCATTTAAAACAGTATTTTGAAATTACACCAAATTCAATAGGTTCTGATAAAAACATTTCATTGAATTTTATTGGGGTCGAATATCAATACAATTGTATGAATTTCAATTTTTTATATAGCTTTTTTAAAATTAATATGATGAAATCATTAAGGTTATGGTCCGAAGTGAAGAAGAATCAAACCCATCTTTGTCAGCCCCATACAGCAAAGTCATCAAGGCATCCACAGCCGCGTATGGAGGTATGAGTTCAGCGGGAGGTGCTGGTTACAATGCTGGCTCCAAGACTGGAGGCTCAGGATTTAATCCAGGTTCAACACAGATGGCCGCCGCAGCAGGATCTGGATACAATCCTGGACAGCGGACAGGATATTCAGTGGACTCAAGAGCATCAACCATGACTGCCAACTCTGGCTATTATGCCACAAGCTATAATACAAACAATGGTGCTGGATATAATGCAGGTAAAACTGGATACAATCCTGGATCCGCAGGATACAACCCAGCCTCCAGAGCTTCATCCACCCTAACCTCAAACTCTGGTTACACTCCCCGCGTGGCGCAGCCTCAAGGACACCCACCAACTGGCCATGCCCCCTCTTCAGTCACCTCCGGCTCCCATCTTAGTGCTGGCAGGAATGCGGGAAATCAATTTGGCCGGGGATCAACCATACGGAGTTCCACCCATGGTTCTGTAACGGAAACTATTGATGTGGATGAACTATGCTCCTCACATTCAACATCAACGTCAGGTATTTGTTTTCACATATATTAATCTACGACAATTTCTCCCCTCTCCCCTCAAAAAAAGAAACAAAATATCATTAAGTTTGGGGATAGGATGTCTACTATTTGTATAAAAAAGATATTGCTTAGTATATGTAAAATTCAGATTTTTGGAAGAGTAAATCAAAAGAAATAGCTCTTTAAAAAACAAGGCCAATTGCGTCTAATAGTTTAAAATTATCAATCTATGCTTATAGTGCTACTAAAAAAATCCTTCAGTTAGAGCTATTAACTATTTTCTATGTTATCCTGATAATAAAATAACAGGATCTCGAACCGATATGGTTCTCCTTTACAAGGTAGCTTTCCATATGTACGGGAAGGTTTATAACTATTTTGGGGTGGATGTCACCACCCTACAAAGAGAATTCACCCTTATAAAAAAAAATTCTTTCAAAACTAAAATTAAAACTAGAGGGATGTTCGACTCACACACCTCAAAAAAATTTCAAAATTATTTTAAGGCACATCCTATTAAGTGCCCCTTGATACTTCTAGGGGCGTATCCACTGGTTTACATCATTTTTGTGATATATTCATGTATTGAATTTCATTTAGATGATGAAGAAGAAATGGAGACTAAGATGAAAACTGGAGAAAGATGGAGGAACCAGAAGTATCAGGACCTCAGCAATGTGGATCTCACCAACAGAAATGAAAAATCCACCATTAACATTCCCATCAACAAAAATATCAGTCTGGATAAGAATGTTGGCACTGCAGGAACTTCTCTTTACTTTGACCGGCTGGGCACTGAGAGAGCTGTACCTGTTCAGGTTATACCTACATATGGCAGTGAGTCATCTCTGGACTCATACTCCATTCCTGTACATGCTAATACTGCTAATTATGATGGAAACAGAAATAATAATGCTGGAAGAAAAGTTGAACTCAGTGATGTTGTTGAGTCGAAGGTTAAAGAACTTATGGGCAGAGAAGGAGTTGTTATTGATATGAAGGATAATAAAATGACTGGAAAAATTGTTACCAAAACAACAATCATTCAGGAGGTTAAAAATTCCAAAGGAGAAGTTGAAATAATGGAAAATGAGGAAACAGATGAGAAATATTTTGGCTCTGAGTTGGAAACAATATCAAACACAAGCTTCAGTCAGGCAGATAGAAAGCCTCTGTTTCATATGGGACAACCAGTAAGATCAAATACATTTGAAAGAAGGGAAAAAGAAGAATCTAACAAACCCTACAATATTCCCATTCATGTTGAGGAAAGAAGAAAAGATATTCCAATTAATATTGACCAGAAACGGCCAGATATTTATGCAGATCAGAGAGTAGGAGATAGTAGAACAACCTATAGTAAAATATCAAGACCACCTTCATCCGTCTCATCCTCTAGCCACTCGTCTGATGAAACTATTGAGGTTGTTGAGACCATAATATCACATGAGGAGGAGAATGATGTGCCTGTCAGGGACCTCAGTACTCTCTATTCTACAATTGTTCTGCTGGGCACTGAGCCCAACCTCAGCCACATCTACAACTTTGTCAGGAACCACCGCGCCCAGGATGTCATTTGCTGTGTTAAAGATAAAAACTTTAAATTAAGATACGATGATCTTTTGGCAAGATTGAAAGATGGGGATCATCTGATATTTATCTGGGCAGTTGAAAACAAAACAGGAGACTTCTCTCAAGAAATGGTGCTCATGTTTGCTGACTTTATTGAGATATTTTCTCCAGCAGCTATCAACAGCATGATTGTTGTGCTGTGGCACCCTGGCTCTACTACAGATATCAAGGCCAGCGTTGAGAACATGACTCACTTGTTTGAACAGAGCATTGAATACAACACATCGATAGGGTTCCCTGTGCTTCACTTCAAGCCAATACCAAGATTTTATTCCACCCTTCTTGATAAGCTGTTGACAACACCTCCTGTAAAGTACATAGAACAGCTGCAGACTGACCGCTACAGCCCTCTAGAGCCTCAAATACAGATTGTTCCAAGACCAGGCAATGATAGCAACATGGTTGTTCAGAACAATACCAGAACAAGAACAAGTAGCAGTAGCAGTAGTAGCAGCAGCAGTAGCAGCAGCGCAGCTACTGTTGAAGATGTAAATGATGCCGCAGCAGCTGTTGTTGAAACTATTGATCAAGAAGTTGTTGTGGCTACTGAGGAGAAGTTGGATAAAGTTCTAGTGCTCCTGAGCCCACCTGGACATGGCAAGTCTAGTGTGGGTAATCTAATTATGGGAGATGGTCATTTTCAGGTAATGTTTTTTTTTATTTGTATTTTTAGTAGCGGAGCTACTCTATAATTTGTCTGTCTGTCCGTAAGAATTAGATGTTTTTGAAGAAATGAGATTTTCCCGGCTCCTATAAATGATAGAAGGCTGAAACTTCTTGTCAAAACTCTTATCAATTTGGAGCATGATTAAGTATAAAACATCCATGGCGGGTTTTCGGCTACTTCTATATTTTCCCATATCTTTCGTGTTTTTTGTCCAAATATTAAAAATTAAAATATTTTAAAAATATATGGGAAAGGTTTTGTGATTTTCTTTTCCAATATTCTTTATTTCAACAAATGCTCTTTAAACTTGCTTATCCATAATCTTGTCCATGATTTTATTTGCTTCGCTACTTATGGATGTTGTCATCCTTGTTCAGGTATTGTTTTTACTTCTTTCATATTATTACCATTTGTAGATATTAATTAGCTTTTTCTATTTAAATAGCGAATAAACAAAATTGATTAAATTGTGTGTTTTGTTTATCAGGTTAGAGGTACAAAATCCAACCAGAAGGAGACAATCCAGGTCAAATCTGGATGGATGTTTGACCAGCGCGCCAGGATTACAGCTCTCGAGTTTCCTGGCCTGTACGAGGATGGTATAGACAAGGTAGCTGTCCAGCAGATGGAGGTTGAGCTCCGTAGGATTGGATACCTCACCTGGCTTGTGGTCGTCTGGGATGCTTTAGAGTGGAGAAACGAGGCATTTTGTGAAAAAAAATTTAATTGAATTGAATATATGAGGCTTTTTATAGTGCCATGAAAAATGACGTCATACTGGCCTACCTTTTTTTAATTAAAATTTATACTGGCCTGCCATTGGAAATTTAGTCTGTGTATTGGCTTAATCATTTGTATTGTATGACGTAATTTTTTATAGGCTAGAAACAGATTTTTATATACAGGGAAAATATTGACAAACAATTCTAAGTTAAAATTTCCCCTCAACCCCCTTCCCTTTTTTCTCCCCTTCCTACCCACTTCCCTTTCAGTTACACCAAAAAAACAAGTTTTATTCCAACTTTACTCCAACAAAATATTTAATTTTCGGCAATTTCAAATGGAATTAATTTCCTGAATAGCAGCCCCTGCTTTTATATTAAGTATATATGAAATTTTGATGCCATTACGTATTGATTTCAAAATCATATCTAATTTTCCATCTTTTATTTACTGTATAACATTTTACTGCCCTTTTTTCATCAAAATTTATGTAACCTTATTGTTTTTGTAATGCTAATGAATATTATTGTCATTGTTTCACAAAATTGTTTCAAAGGATTTGGATTTTGTGCTGAACTGTATATGCAATGTTTTTGGCGAGGCTGCTTTGAAACAACTCATGTTCATTGTAACCTTCTGGGATCTTGATGCCAAAAGTAAGAAAGAGAGAAGAAAGAGGAAGATAACCCCAACCTATTTAGAGAATATGATTCAAGCAAAGGTCGACCATGTCTTCAGGGAATTTGATTTATCAATAATCTATAAAAAAAATTATATACCTAAGTTTTTTTTTTTAAACCTGAAATCAATGTAATGACATATATACAGTGTGTTTTTTTATGAGAATTTTTTTGAAAGCAATTTTACCCCACTTATAGTTATCAGAATTTAATGATTAATGGCTTATTTTCTTTGTTTTTTAAGGCAATTAATAGAACAACAAAAAAATATTTCAGTTTTTATTTAAAAAGTACAGTCAAATCTAAAATTCAAAACTTAGGTGTCAACATATAAAAATGCATAGCGCATTTTTCTTATGCTCAAATAATCAACCTTTTGCAAGAATGGCTGCTAAACACTTCAAATCTCAACCAGGGAGGGAGTACTGGCCCCCCAAAGTCGACTACAGAAAATCCATTTTTTTAAGAAAAATGAGCTAAAACCATTTTTATATGTTGACACCTAAGTTTTGAAATTTAGATTTTACTATACTTTTTAAATAAAAACTGAAATATTTTTTGTTGTTCTATTAATTGCCTTGAAAAACAAAGAAAATAAGCCATTAATCATTAAATTCTGATAACTATAAGTGGGGTAAAATTGCTTTCAAAAAAGTTCTCAGAAAAAAAACACACTGTATAATACTAGCACCTACGCCCCTAGAGGCCTCTAAGGGGCCTTTGGGGAGTAGGGGTAAGTCTACCCCTTCCACTTTTAGTCTTAGTTTTGAAAAGAAAAACTAAAAAAAATTGGGGGGGGGTTAGTTTTTTTTTAAAGGCGATTTATCTTAGGAGGTTAGTTGTTCTCTCTCTCAAAATAAATATAAACCATCCCAGGACCTATGAGAAGATACACTATAAAGGAGAACACACAAATAGACACATATCCTGATGCTTTTAAATAAGGATTGTAAAAAAGACTTAATTTCAATAAACAACAGGCCAAGGCTTAACTAATAATTTTTAAAGTTATAAATAAATATAGATAGATAAATCAAATTCTGAAATACAGATCCGAAGTTGATGTTCCAATCTTGTTTGTATCTGCTGAATATTCAGATGATGTGTCCAGGTATGATCTCTCAAACTTCCTGGCCAACACCAAGCGGACAAATCTGAACACAAACACCATAAACTCCTTCCTGCCTGGCCTAGCATTGTTACCTGAGATTCCGACGACCAGCCAGCCGTCTGGCACTCAAGCAAACAAGCCGCCAACCATGACAGTTGAACAAAACAGACAACAGACACCGTCCGCTCCTGAAAATGGATTCTCTGACTATGAATATATTGAGCGAGAATCTACTCTTAGGCAAAGCTCACAGTCCGGCAACACTATCAGCAACAAGGACAGAAATTCCTACTCTGGCAACAGGCTATCATTTAACAGCAATATCGGCCAGATGAAGTCCAAGAGTGTCCACAACCTGAGCCTGGAAACTTCACAAGAACAGCCAGGAACAGGCAGATCAGGCGGGAGTGGTGGAAAAAAAATTGGCGGCAGCATGTTTTCTATCCAATCCAGAACACTACCACGAAACTCCTCAGGACAATCCAGTGACCACCAGCGCAAAGCTTCACCACTGCGTAGAGGACGTGGTGCAAGGGGGACCGGCAACCTAATGAAGAAACGTTCCATGAGCTCGGGCAATGTATTTGGTCTTGGCGGCGGGGGAAGAACAAAATCTCCACGACGCCCCGAGTTCATACAACAGAAGTCTGTTGAGAATATTTATGTTGACGAGGAAGAGCAGCACCAGCTGGCAGCTAATGACACAGAACAACTTGGCGAGGAAGCCATCATCTCAGATTCAAGGTACAATAACAACAATCATGGAGAAAGAGTACAAGAGGAAGAACAAGGATATGCAGATGCTAGAACAGCAGCTCAGACAAGAGGACGCAGGCATCATAACTACACTTTTTAGATCATTTTTTAGAGAATTTTTTTATCAAAGGTTTATATAAAGTTTTACTCAGAGATCTAAAGGGATAAGACAACCCCAATGATGATAAAAAAAATTTCTCCGTCTGTAAAATTATATTTGGTGATTGAAATGTTTAGACACTCAAATTAATGAACCAGCCAAATCAAAATTAAATAAGTTCCTAAAATTGTTAAGACAACGAATTAAAAAACGTTATTTTGGGACTAGTGCAATAAACAGCCTAATGTCCCCTACCTAACCGCGTTTTAATACACTATTTTGCTATCCCACTTTCTAACAGTCTCGCTTTATTGCTACACCCAGCTTTCAAAAAAGTCAAATAAACAAGAAAAAAATAGAAACCAAAGTTGTTTTGATGACCTAAAGGAGAGTAATTAGTGGAAGCAGCAGCCTGTCTATGTTCAGTACAAGATCCAGAAGAACTTCTAATCCAGGTAGAAAATCAAACTATCTTCAAATCCAAGTAGAAAATTTAGCACTTTTCAAATTCAGGTAGAAACACTCTTCAATGGACTAAACATGACTAAAAAATATACATATTTCATCACATAAAGAAAAAAATTCTGATTGTTTGTTATCATACAATATAACTTTTTTCAAGCAAGCAAATATTTAGATTCGCAGTCAGGACGGTCAAGATCCAGGCTAAAGAACTCGAGATTAAGGTCAACAAGTGGCTCCAGAACAAACCTGGAGGCTGACAACAGTAAATCTGCCACAAATCTGGACAGGTAAAGATGATGAGATATATGCAACTGATTAGGTAATCCCCACTGCCCTTTACCTGCCACTCCCCCCATTGGACGTAATTGAGGGAAAATACAACAAATGTTAAATTGTTAATAATAGTAATATATTTGTTAATACCCAAGACATATTTGTTTAAATCTTCAATACTTTGATAAAGACAGAAAGATCTACATCCAAATACTTTATTAATATTTATGATAATATTTAGAACTGATGGCGGAGAGGTTAGCCAGGAAGGTCCTGCCCGCAGACAAATTATTAATAACAGAGGCTCACTAGGACCCAGGTATTGTTAGCACCATTGTTTGTTAATGTCATAATAGTTAGTGATTGCTTTTTTGATAAATTTTTCTTTAAAAAGTACGTTTTAACAGATCAGTTATTCAAGTATTATAAAGAAAACATTTGGTATAGGCAAATATTTAATATGCTCTGGCTACATTTTCTATAAGAAAGCTAGTACATTTCTAGAAAGTGTTAACTCCCAAGGTTTAGTTTGTGTTTCAATTATACCAACCTTAATGCATTTGTTAGGTCAAGATACAGATCAGGGTCTCGCCAGAGGATCAATGCCTCCAGAGAAAATATCAGTAACGGCACAGGCGGCCGACCATCAGGCGGCTTACGGGGCAGATCAAAATCAAGACAAAATCTTGCTGAGGATGGCGGTGGCGCGTCAGCTGCACCGCCTTTCCGCCGGTCAAAGTCAGCTGGAACGTTAGGCGGCGACGGGAGACAGCGGCCTGCTAAGCCGGGAGATTGTACAATATTGTAAACAATTATTTTATATCACAAAAAAATTATTTTCAAGTTTTAGTTTTTTATTTTAGATTTATAGAAATACTTTTCTTTTTGTGTTCATTGCACTAAAATTTTGATTTTCTTTTTTTATTTTTTTATTTTGATAACAGATGTAAATACATGTTTTTTATTTGATTTATTGGCTCTTATTTAAAATTGAAAAAATTATATTTTGAATAATTTCTTTGTCTTTTAAATTGTATGATATTAAAACGTTTTATTTTATTTGACTAATGATAAGAATGAATTTGAGTAAATAGAATGCAACAAAGACATGCTACTTCTACGCAATGTGAACATATATTATTTACATATGATGAAAATTTATTAAGGTTTATGTGTTTCTAGTGGCTTCCCACCTAGCCTCTAAGGACAAAGTCCCAAGTTGTAGATAGAAGGTTCTCTCTCGCATGTGATTTTAGATTTACTTAAAAAATAAGAATTAAAAAAAATGTATGGCTTTTTTATGGAGTAAGGCCAAGGTTGATTTATCAAGCCCCCCCCCCCCCAAAAAAAAAAAAAAAAAAAAAAAAAAATTTGTTTTGACCAATAGGTAATTTCCCTTTTAGCGAGATATTAACTTTTAGACGGACTTTCAAACATTGTCCTAATTTGTATTATAGATTTTTGAAAATTCATAATTTTATAAAGCCTTAAACTTGGACTATAACAGGTTTTGATATTAACATTTAATTTTTATATCTTTCTCCAAGTTGTTTTGTGTTAATTATGTTTTTAAAAGTTTTTTATATTGATCGATATTGAAGCCATACTGGAAAATGATATTCCCTATTTTAGTATTTTTAGCAATGATAAAAATTTTATTGTAGATATTTTTTATGTTTTATAAATAAATCTGTACATAGAATGTATTTTATTGAAAAATTTATTATTTATGTATAGGTTTTTTTCTGTATCTAAAGAAAGGTTCCGTGTTTTTCAAAATGATTTATATATTCTCATAATATCTTTGCTTATTTAATTATTGATAATGAGTTTTCCTGTCTAGGCTATCAATATCTAATTACAGTATATAGAAAGCAATTAACATGATTTGGGATATATTTTCCTCGATTTTATTGACACTCTGATCCTTGTTATATTTGATTTACAATGACATGAACTTGTGACATGTTGTTTTTATCATTTTAATAATGAAGTAAATAATTTATTATCATTATGCATTCTGTTGCCAGAAACAATTTATAATTCCTGGTAAACATAAAAATAAACCAATTTCATAATGACAAGAATGACAATATACACAAAAGCTAAGCTCTGGAACGGTAGGACAAACGAACATTATCACTTGTATATTGTCAGAACTTAATATTATATAAGTGTAAACATGTTGTAAACAGTTTTTTTTTTGGAAAATTGCGTTAATACAGGGTTCTTTTTAAGATTATGCTTACATTTTTGAGACTTGATTATAGAGATGTTTTGCTTAAAATATTGTAACTTGTTGTTATAGGAATTTCTCGTATTCATTCGAATCCACTGGATAGGAACCGGTTTTTATCCATACGAAAAAACTATGTCTAGCATCGTATTATATTAAGCTTTCTACGAATATAAAAATGTACAATCATAAGATTAAAACCAGTTTTATAGCCGGTGCCTTCGGCACCTCTGGTCTAAAAAAAAATAGTTTTAATCTTATAATTGTACATTCTATATCCGCGGAAAGCCGTTTATAATACGATGCGAGAAATAACTATTAAATTTCAGATGAATAGGATAACTATATCATACAAAAATCAGCATGTTTTAAATTACGGACCCTTTGGTAACGAATATAGAGTTGCTATATAGACCTCTTTCGTCTGCTTCAAAATTCTTTTCTGCTACTGGCTGTGTTAATATAATAATATACTTGTAGAGCTATCCTTTACTGGTGGACGGACTGATCATAATTATAGAAAAGCTTCGCTTCCAAAAAATATTGTATTTCTGACCCGGGGAGGGGATTAATGATTCATTTACTCTTCAGCTTTCCTTTTATGTTGACGGTCGTTAATAGGGATCCAGGGATCTAAAGGGATAAGACAATAGCCAATAAATGTATGTACATAACAAATGATGATGCACAAAATTACCCCTTCTATAGATTACAATCAGTGGTTGAAACGTTTGGACACTCAACTCAATGAACCAATCAATCAAAATTCTTTTAAGTCCTCAAAGTTGTTAAGCCAACAAATAAAAAAAGACATTATAATAAAACTTTGAGGAATAGTCCTTTTCGTGGCAACGCCCCTTAAGGGTCGATTCGTCGTATTTTAAAATGGCTTTTTATAGGTAATTTTAGATTAGGCTAGGTTATATTAAGTTAGGTGATTGCCCCACAGGGTTAGGCAATTGGCACTGCAGGGTAAGAGGCCCCCGCAGGGGCTAGAAATAGGAGAAAACCTACTGTAAAAAACACAAAGAATCGCCCCTTAAGGTGCGTTGCTACAAAAGCTCCAAACTTTGGGGACTAGTTAACACCCCAATGTCCTCTCCCTCCCTGAATAGAAGCACTTCTCTCTTTCTCTTACTTTTTCTCTTTCTCTATATATAGGACTAGCTTGCTCTTGAAATATATGCTTTATTTCAGTCCTTAGGTTTTTAATATAAAACATGGTTCTTTGTTCATATTATAAAATATGATTTATATCCAATTTTTACATTTTTTTATCTTTCATAAATTATGCAACTATTTATCCTCTTGTTTAAAGTAGTAAGGTTACTTTTTTGAAGTTTAAGATCTCAATAACTACTGAACCGATTGGATTTTCTATTTTATGTCAGCTTAACATAGGTTCTGTGATGGTTTTAGGCTTTTTATTTTCACATTTAAGTCTTAGGATGGGTTTCAGCTATTTTCTAGCTCCTCACAGACCATTCAAGTACTTAGCCTATAGATGTTAGCCGCTAATGTTTTAAAAATGAATTAAATAAATTAATTTTGTCATTGCATTGTAAATTACACTACTACCGGAAGTTTTAAACAAAATTTATCTTTTCGATGGCTCAAAAACTGTTGGTACTTTTATTGATTTTGATTGGTGGTTTCAAACCAGTAGTATGCAAACTTTTAAATTTTAATCTAAAGAATGGGTAATTTATTATATCATAATTGGGGATGAATATTCAATTTATCGTCTATAGTCTTATCCCTTAAGATCCCAGAATTATTTTGAAATTAGGCATATACATATAATTATATATTTGTTATTTATAACATGGCTCTTTAGCCGCACAAGCAGCCGCATTCTGACGCAAATTTTCCGACAATTTGCGACAAGTTGGCCCCTCTATCAAGCTCAACTGCAAGATTTGACCGTACAAAATAATGTAAATATTATAACTATTCTATTAGAATAAATAAAGATATAAAATGTCTTCACATCATATGCTCGGACAACCAGCTCTGGCTCAACTTATTGATAGAACAAACAAGTCTGAAACTGAAAAGAAGGAACAGAGAATTTAAATCCTCTTAGAAATCTTAGAATAGCAATTTATCGCCTAGTATTATAGGCAGCTTTCTGCTGCTCAGATATTAAAATGGAAAATAATAAGATAAAAACCAGTTTTGTTAGACCCGAGGCTAAAAATATCTGGTATTAATTCTAAGATTTTTATTTTAATATTCGTGGAAAATTGTCTATAATACGACGCTTTACATGATTTTTCAGTATGGCTGAGAACCAGTTTTAATCCAGCATATATAAAGTTTTCTCACCCTCACTATGTCTTTAACTATGATACTTTTTTTTTGAAACGCATGTTTTAAACTAAAAATATTTCTATTGTTTACTGAGAAAAAATAAGATTTTAATGTCTCCTTTAAAGGGACTGTGAACGTAAATTTTTCTCATCTTAATATCAAATCTTAACATTATCTCATTCATAATATCTTACAGATAATGCAAAACGCGCTTTTGTTTGCTTAAAAAACGGCTTTTTCCGACGATTTTTATAAGGTAAAGGGAAAGGAAGAAGTTTTCCATTTTATATAAAATGTGCATTAAATTGCTTTTTTCTCCCATTATAGCTAAAATTGAACTTTTTCACATAGTTCTTGATTTTTCCTAATGGTTAAGCTGACTTTTAACATAATCCTTGCTTTAAACCAATAAATAGTTACTTAGAAATTGATAAAATAAGCAATATTTTTTATTGAAAACCAAATACAATAACAAAGCTAGAAACTGTTTTTTTTTATTAGTATCCAATTAACTTAAGATGGCCCATCTCTCGCCCACCTTTAATTACAAATTTGTAAATAATAAAGACGCAATATTTCTTTATAAACAGTCTAATAAGAGTGTAAACTGATTCTCCAAAGTGGGTTATTTATTGTCCAACACAATAAAAAAGGATATTATCATTTTAAATAACCTATGAGATTCAACCCTTTGTAGACAGTGAGGTATTTTTTTTTTGTCAATAATACGAATTTAAAATAGGTGTTTATTACCTAATTACTACGTTATAAAAAAACAAATTGGCAATTTTATATCATAAAATAAATCCTTAACAGTAAGTAAATTGTTTCAACTATATATGACAAGTTAATTATCCCTACAAACATTATAAGAAACAAAAACGTTCAGATTTTCCCTGTTTTTTTCCTTTTTCCCTCCCAAAATACCATAAAATCAAGGCATTATTCCTGGATATTTTTGTTAATAGGACGTTTTTGGTTGATCAGTGTAGTGAAATATGCTTAGAAAATGTTAAGATTTGATAATCAGATGAGAAATTTTTACGTTCACACTCCCTTTTTGTTCATCACAAAAAAAAATTTTACGCGGATGTTCTAGGTTTGAAATTATGCAAAATAAGAAGAAAAGAATTGATTTTTTACGCTTTAAATTTATCAGTTTTATGTCATTGTTTTTTTTATGTATTAGAGAAGGGACGGAAAATTTATACTAACCCCCCCCCCTTTTTTTTTGCATACTGACGGACAACAGGTCAAAAGAATTTTATAGCTATACACAACTAAAAATTAAGTTTAAAAAAGGTTATAAATTCTATGTTGTTTGAAGGAATTGATGAGGAAAGTAGAGAATAATTGTATTAGTTTTGATAGAAATGGAAAGGGAAAATTAACTGTTGATGATCTTTATAATGTTGTCAAATGTCAGGTATAACATTGGATTTTAGTAGCGAAACTACTCAATAAGTGGTTGGGTATGTCCGTCTGGGAATTGGGGATTTGTTTTAACGTTCATACAACAAATACATCATACTACTACTTTTATACTTTATAGTTATTTTTCGCATCGTAATATAGATAGCTTTCAGTGGATATTAAAATGAAAAAAACCAGTTTTGTTAGCCCGGACCTTCGGTATTAATTTTATGATCTTTATTTTTATATTTGTAGAAAATTGTCTGTATTTCTATGCTATACATGATTTTTAGTATAGCTGAGAACCGGTTCAAATCCACCGGAGATGAATCGGATTCGAAGCCATGCTGGAAAAGTAATAATGTTTTTATTTTGTAGTGCTCTGTTGACTGCACCAAGAACGACATCCGACGGCTAGTGGCGGATCTACCCATGGATAAAAACTTCAAGGTGTCCATCTCTGACTTCTGTCGTACCCCAATTCTGTCAGAAGAACTGTTTAGAAAAATGGATAAGAATAATGATGGTATGGTTTCAAAGGTAATTTTTTCATCACGTTGTGCTTAGTTTCCATGATATACGTGCTGAGAAATGTCTGGTTCTTTTTTCATAAAAAAAAGGTACCGTGACAAAAGGGTAACGTGGCAATAACTAAAAGTTGGTCCTCTACTTGAGAACCAAAGCCTTTATTGCTACTGTTAGTATTCGTCCTTGTTGGGGATTTTAAAGTTAAGATAGATATATAAAATCTAGCTTTGCTTGCGAAATAGTATCAAAATCTAGATAAATTCAAAAGCAAAAGGAGTAAAATATTTATCAATATCTTAATAGCATATTTTAACTCCATCCTCCTATTATATAAAGTAGTAAGGTTTTTCTGTATGAACTTTAGATCTCAATAACTATTCAACTGATTAGGTTCTTCCTTTGATAGAAGCTTTCCATAGGTCCTGTAATTGTTTTGGGTCATTTTTTTTTCAGATATAAGTCTTGGGATGGGTTTAGGCTAGTTTTTTTCCCCTCTCTAGGGGGTGTAGAAGCTAGGGGTGTAGTACCTTGGGTTGTAATGTTTTTTGTCTGAAGCTTGAGATTTCGATTACTACAGAACTGATTGAGCTCTCCTTTTAAATAAAGCCACATAGGTCCAGAGACAGTTTAAGGTGATTTTATTTTCATATTTAAGACTTGGGATGGTTTTAGGCTATTTTCCGCCCCCTTCTTACTCCTCTTGACGACAAAGTCCCTGCATGTTATGGGTGCAACCGCTTTATTCATTTAAAGTAACCATTCCTGTTTTAGGGTGAGCTGAAGCTGGCCAAGAAGAACCTAACCATGGCCCAGATAGACGACCTGATGAAGCAGATAGATGAGAACAGTGATGGCAAGCTGACCTACCAGGAGATGCTCAAGCTTGTCAACAGCAGTGATAATTAATCAAGTGTGGGGCCCACCAAGAATAGTTATTTATCGCATCGTATAATAGACAGATTTTGGCGGATATTAAAATGAAAATTTTAAGATTGAATGAGGCCCCTCGGGGCTAACAAAATCGGTATTGATTTTATGATTTTGTTTTGATATTCGGTGAAAATTTCTGTAATTCAATGCTATACATAATTTTTTCAATATGGCTTAGATAGATTTAATTATCCAGCGAATATTATCAGTGGTTAATTTTTTATTTAAAAATTATTATCCCTTTTTAGTAAAATTTTTTTGGGTCAATGCCTGAATGAATATCCTTATAATAAAGTAACAGGATGTCTATTGGTCTGTGTGTTTATACAGAAGGACCACGCTAACTGCTGAACCGATCGGGTTCTCCTTAACCTTGTCCTTATAATAAAGTAACAGGATGTCTGTCTGTCTGTTTGTTTGTTTGTTTGTAACGAATGATTTCGATAACCGCTGAACTGATGTGGTTCTCCTTTTTAGGGTAGCATCTCATAGGTCCTGGGAAGGTTTATAACTATTTTGAGAGATGGTACCACCACCCTCCAAAGAGAAATCGTCCCTAGAAAAAAATACCCCCGCCCCAATGTTTTTTACCTTTTCTATATAAAACAAAGATTGGGTCAGCGAATTCAACTTCCCCCTCTTCGACTGCCCCTAGAGGCCTCCAGGGGGAATAGCCGCTAGTAACTTATTAGGCATTTGTGTATTTTTAAAACTTTTTTCTATCTAATACAATTTGAAAGAAAATATATTCAATTGAAATAAATATGGTAAAAATATGTACACAATTTTCGATTTTTTACTTTCTTTACATTTTATATAGTAAAATTGTTAAAATCTTTAAAATTGAATTTTTGCTCATCTTTTCTTCGTGGTTTTTTAAAACTCATCATGCACTAATTTAAAAAAAAAATTTGTCTTTTCTGTATTTTAAGGAAATGTATTAATACTTTACAACAAAAGCTACAATTTTTAAATTCGTATTTCATTGGCCTGGTTTTAAAAAGATATAATTTGTTTTTAACATTATATATATCTATAATACAAAGTAGAACGATGTCTGTCTGTCTGTCTGTCCGTCCGTCCGTCCCATAAGATCTCGGTAACCACTGAACCGAACGGATTCTATTCTTCAGGGAATATACCTACAGGTCCTGTGGTGGTTTTGGGCTATTTTCTTGGACACCCCCAACCCCCCTAAAAACACAAAATCCCCCCCCATTTTTTTTTTTTGTAGGGGATTTCCTTGGTCCTTTTTTTGAAGGGGATTACCTTGGTCCTTTTCGCTCAAATCACCTCTTGGGTCAAAGCCCCTAGAGGCTAGGGGCGAAGCCGCTAGTAATTATATATTGAATATTTTGAAAAATCTAATTATATATGCATTTAAAATAATTTACTTTTTCGTTTTAGTTCTATTTTACAATAAATTTTTAATACAATATTGTAATAAATTTGAAATATTTTGCCAATTCTACGTTAATTTATCTCAAATAAAGTTTTTTTTAGATATTTATGTTATTGTATTTAAAAATAATGATGATTTATTTTAAAAACCAAAGCTTTTTTCTGCATTTAGAGTCGATCTGTAACGGATAGTTCTCAAAGTGACGGCATCGAAACTGTCCCAATTTTGTATAATATTTGCGGAACAAGTTCTAGTTACGTCACATACGTTTCGGGAAAGAGAAAGGGAAGGGGGGAAAAATCTCTTCAAAAGAGATGGGAGAAAAGGGGGCTTTCTTTCTATAATAGGCTGAGTTGATTAGACAAAAAAAATCATATATAAAGATGCAACGAGTGCAAACTGCAATGTTTGCTATGCTCTTTGTAAATCTACTTTATGTTGCCTTTCCATAGATAAATTAATTTGTATTTTCTAGAAAATAATTAACTTTTAAATTCATCCAGCTTGGATATGATATAGGTAGAATTTTGTATTTTGCTTGTTTATTGCCCCTACAGGGCCATATCCTAACATAGAGAAAATAGACAACATAAAGAGAAATCAACGAAGTACAAAAAGAACTTTCTTCTTACTCGAACTAATTTATTTTTAAAAACAGAACTGAAATATATGACTGCTAGCGGCTACGCACCTAGATGCCTCTAGTGGCACTTAATTTTTTTTTTATATTTAAAATATGTCTATGTATTTCGATTTTTTGTGATTTCTCTTGGGAGGGTGGTGGTACCCTCCCCCAAAATAGTTAAAAACTTTCACGGGACACATGAGAATCTACCCTGTTAAGGAGAACCCAATCGGTTCAGCGGTTAGCAAGATCCTTTGGTACAGACACACAGACAAACAAGCAGACAAACATCCTGTTACTTTAGTATAAGGATTATGCGTTATATTTTATTCGTGTTCAGAAAAGCATGGAAACAGTATTGAAATAAAAACTGCGTCCCATGGCTATGACGGCATCTTAAATTTTTAGAGGATATTATCTGCACTAGACTTTCTGGATCTAGTTGATTTAATTACATTTCCCCGAATGCCCATTAATTTGACATTTTTCACCTATTTATAGCCACCCATAGGTGGCTAACTCTCCAAGGCACTTCTACCCCTTTAATTACCTAATCGAGGAGCTTAACTCTGCGGGTCAATTATAACCTTTATAAACTAACGTTACCTAAAAGCCTAAACTGTCTAAATATTCTTAGTTATGGGCAATGTGTATCGGTCGACCGGGTCTACCAAATAGTTTTTCAAAAGTCTTAAAACAGAAAAAAAATAACAGTTTTAATTTTTATTAAACATAAATAATTGTATATACATAACAACTACAAACTTTTAAAAAGGCTATATAATTTCACAAATCATGGTGAAAACAAGGATGACAACATCCATAAAATCGAAGCTCTAAACGGCAGGTATAACAAAACTGATTTTAAGCTTTTAATTTTCATTATCTACAAAAAGCTGACTATAATACGATGCAATATATGACTATTAATATACAAAAAATACAACATTCTATACTTTATCACAATAAAAAAAAAACAATTATAAACAACATTAACTAGATTTTGAAAATTAAATAAAAAAGGGATAAAAAAGTAAAGCTTTTGATTATGTAAGGTATATTTTTTGTTTTCATCTTTGGGAACTTTTCTTTAGTTTTTTAAAATGAAAAGTTTGATTTTTCCATGTTTTCTAATTAGTTTTTATGTAAAAAAGTAAATGCAATGTTTACAAACCCTGAGACAAATAGTAAAAAAGGTTTGACTGTTTTTTAACATTTATATAAACAACTATTTCATTATGTAAAACATCAAAAATTAACTCTTTTCATATGAAAATAAGGGTAAAATGATATTTCCATTCCACTTTTTTAAACAAACAATTGAAATTGTACAAAAAAAAACAAAAAGATATGCATAATTTATATTTTTAGACTAGCAATTATTTCAAACAAACTGGTATATAATCTTAAAGTTCTAAAATTAATTTTATCAAGTAAGGTTACTCTTTTTTGTTTTTGTGATAATTAATCATTTATATAGTTGATATTCTATACATGAGTTTTGTGGTCACCTAAAGGCAGAGGCGTATTATACTATCCACACCTTTCCGCAAGAATCCGCAAAGTGTGGCGATATAATTAAGGCCTATATTTCATGTTTTCATTTACGGTTAAATCCTTCTTTCCCCTTCTTCAGAGATATTTAATTTTTTTTTAAAAATTAAAAACCTTATTCTTAAAAGCACTACGACGACTTTCAATTTTTAGGGTTAATATATTGCCTATCAAAAATATATTATATTGAAATACGATTATTGACAATTAATTAGATTATCTTTTTAAATGAAAAAAATTCTGACCTTATTTTTTATATCCCTGAAAATTTCACCTTTCTAAATTTGAAATTTAGATCTGTCTGCTATAATGTTTACAACATTCACATTATTAACTCCCAGTGGTAAAAAAAATAATATTAATTTAATGTAATTTATAACAGATTTTAAATGTAATAGCGTTCGTATTTGATTTTATAAGATATAATCATATATAAAAAAGTGTTAATCAATCAGCATTGGAGTTTTTTTTTATTACAGTCATAGCAGTGCCGCATTATTTTGCGGTAACCAAGACGAAATTTAAATTATCTCCCGCAAACATTTATTCAATTTGCAAATGAAACAAGGATGACAACATCGATAAAAGCAAAGCTCTGGAACGGAGGGCAAACGGACATTAACACTTGTATAGTGTCAGGACTGAATAATCAGAATGTAAATGTATAAGAGTTGAAGCAAAATTGTAAGTAAATTTGTCGAAATACAGGATACAGGATGATGTTTATGGACATACTTACATTTTTAGGACTTGATTATAGATTTGCTTCGCTTATCATATTGAATTTTGTTGTCCCAGGAATCAGTATACCAAAAATCAGATCAATCGGATAATTAGAACATATAAAAATTTGTTGTTAAAAAAGTAAAAAAAATCAACATGTTTAAAATGGACGTACGGACATTCTGGAAACGATTATAGTGTTGCTACGCTTTCTAAATCGTACCTAACTACTACAGGAATCATCATGCAAAGTTTAAAATCAATAGGACAATCCTAACATGCCTAAATTAACTAAAAAAGCTATCCGTTCCGGAAGGACTGACTGACTGACTGACCGACCCTAATTATAGAAAAGCTTCGCTTTTAAAAATAGGGCTCAGATCCAAGTCATAGAGCATAATTTGAATTACATAGGTAAAAGTAAATATTTTTATAAGGGGGGGGGGGGGTTATGACACTTTTGCGTAAACAGTGATTTGTCTTTGGAGTGAGAGGATAGATTGTTATACAAAAAAAAGTTTCCTTTTGGGATGTAGTTTTCCTATTTAAAAAATTTTGGATTTGGCCTCCAGGTTCAGGTACTGCAGGCCTCCAGGTGGATTCTGGACAGGTAAAAAAAATTCAAGTCAGAACAAAACTTATTTAACAAAAGTGTCTACTTTATGGGTGGTATGAACTAATTTGAAGAAAATTTTGAAATCAGGCTTTAGGTTCAGGTACTGCAGGCCTCTAGGGGGTTCCTGGACAGGAAAAAACAGAAAATTTTTACTTTTTATGTCAGAACAAAACTTACTTAACAAAAGTTGCTACTTCATGGATGGTATGAACTAATTTTTACTTTTGAAGTCAGAACAAAACTTATTTAACAAAAGTTGCTACTTCATGGATGGTATGAACTAATTTAAAGAACTTTTTGAAATTAGGCTCCAGGTTCAGGTACTGGAGTCCTCCAGGTGGACCTTAGACAGTAAAAACAGAAAATTTTTACTTTTGAAGTCAGAACAAACCTTACCTAACAAAAGTTGCTACTTTATGGATGGTATGAACTAACTTGAAGTAAATCTTGAAATCAGGCTCCAGCTTCAGTTACTGCAGGTCTCCAGGTGGATCCTGGACAGTTAAAAACTAAAAATGTTTACTATTTAAGTTAGAACCAACCTTATTTTAAAAGCTGCTACTTTTTAGCTAGTATTACCTAATTTGAAGAAAAAAATGAAGAAATCAGCCTCCAAGTTCAGGTTCTGAAGGCCTCCAGGTTGATTCTGGACAAGTAAAAATGCAAATATTTATCTTTAGAGTTAAAACTACGAAAACTGCTACTTTGTTGATAATATTAACTAATTCAAAGATAAATTTGAAATTAGACTCAAGGTTCAAGTTCTATTGAACTCCAGATGGAACCTGAACCTGGGGTCTAATTTTAAAATGTTCTTCAAATTATTTCATACCATCCATAAAGTAGCAAATTTTGTTAAATAAGAATTATTCTAACTTTTATTGTAAAAATTTTCAGTTTTTCAAATTAGTTCATATATCCATGAAGTTGCAACTTTTGTTAAATAAGTTTTGTTCTAACTTGAATTTTTTTACCTTTCCAGAATCCACCTGGAGACTAGCAGTACCTGAACTTGGAGGCCAAATAAATTTATAATAGGAAAACTACATTCCAAAAGGAAACTTTTTTTGTGAAATAATCCTCCAAAGACAAAGCCTGGAGATGCGATCCTCAATTTTCAAATTCTTTGAACGTACATATGAGACTTTTACAGAAATGCTTCGCATCCACAACTATCTATCTATGCTTGATATAAAGTCAACACTTTATAGATCATATTATGAACCTTTGATTGACACGTGCCCTGCAATTAACTAGTAGCACTCAGGGGCAAGACACAATTACTTTAGCTAGGCCCAAGGCATTATTTGTATCAATTTATGCATTCATAGGCCTATCTTTACCTATACGACACCATATATGGGTAACGCTAGCCTATTCATGGTAATCTGTATGTGATTTGCTAATAGTATATGTTTATTAAAGATATTATGTTTATAGTTATTGTAATCATATAAACAACCAGTTCAAATATGTATGCCTACAACCATGCCTGATTTACGTCACATATTAACACACAGATATTTAATTGCACAGACAAACACTAAAATCCTGGTCCAGAGCTAATGTTATAGCATGTACCTCTTGAATTTATTCAGTTATTTATTAACTCTCCTACCATCAACTTCTCTTTCTGGCTTTAAAAGGTAATGACTTAGTTGTTTGGCATGCATTGTAGTTTAAATTTAGGCCCCTTGGTACTTAGCATGAATTGAGCTCAGGCCTTATGTTAGAACTCTAACACTTAGCACAATTCACTGCTTGGGACTTAGGGCACATTTCTGTCCTACTCTACTTATAATTTTAACACTTATCCTGTAAATATTTTCATACTTAACTTATGCACTTGTAATATAAATACACTTTATAAAAACATTTTCCTTCCTTAATATTTAATATGCTTATATAATTCTGATCGAATATCAAAACCAACCATTTATTCTTAGGTTAAAGCAACATAATACCTCGCGTGGGACTTTTGTTGAGCTTCCACCAGCTCAACCAAATTCGTATTATACTTGTGGGAATAGAGGGTTAAGCATTCTAAACAAACGAACCGACGATGAGAATGTCTATGTGTATTGCATTAAAATTAGGTTTTAGTAGTACTCATAGAAGAGCGGTCTCCATACCTAACTATGGACAAACGCCCCATTCGCACACACAATGGTGCAACTTACCGGTTGTATCTTAGAAAATTTTACTTCATAAATTTTTTTTTCTTTTTTTCCTTACCGTACCCGAACCGCCTAAGGCAGGTATTTTTACCAAAATCGAATAATTGTAGTTATGGCAAAATCGGATTTACCAAAACCTGTGAAACTATTTGAGAGCAAGGTTAGGACTATGAGGCGTTTGAAGAGATAGGGACTGAAAGGCACGACACAAATGCAATTGAGAGCCTCGTGTACGAGCAGTTGCACTAGCTGACACTCTAGAGGCCCTAGAGAATGCTAGCATATTTGTGGCCATTGGTCGCCGCCCTATAAGGACACTCGCACTGGTTGACACTCTAGAGGCCCTAGAGAATACCAGCACACCGGCACCTCCATGTCCGCCTCTCTTTAGTAAAACACTTGATTTGGAATAATCTATGATTGAGCTATGTGCAAAATTTTGATTTCTGGACTTAGTCAGAGTTTTGAAATTTAGGAGTTGTGCTAGGTGGCGGAGTATATATAAATCTTCGGACTTAGTATGATTTTTACTTATTCGAAAATTCTCTAAGTGTTGAAATACTTGAATCTTTGATACTTAAACCAGAACTTATTAAGAATCAAGCATGGAGTAACTTTTCATTTATAAGCTATCAAAATACTATTTGTAAAGGACCATTTTGAACTGTCTTATTAAATGAAAACTTAGGAGCAAATCCTATAGAACACGGGAAACGCTGTTAGTTGGGATACATATTGTCTTTGGAGCCATGTTTCTGAAGCAATATGCCGAAAGCAGTTAGTACTCTTGAGTCGTAGTAAAGGGCCAAAAGATTATTACAAACTTGTAGCATTTATACTCAACTTAAACTGTACTAATACTTTGGTGCCGTTAGAACCGATTTTCTGAGATTTGCACTTACTTATACATGCCTAGGACTTATATTCTTAATGCAATTCTGATTTATACGCGGATGTATCAAAATAACTATTGCCTCCAAAAATTTTGAGTTAAACAAAATATTTCAAAGTCTCAAAGATATTCTCAACATCGATCGGTTGGAATGATATAAGTGTAGACAAATTGCTGTATGCAATCAGAGAAATAACTCCAGAGACTTCCTAAGACTCTAAGCAAAATATTCCACTTTTGGACTTAGCACCGTTTCTATTTCTTTTGTTACAGAGAGAATCTCGAATTTCTGGACTTATAGTAATTTTTATGAAATTGTGAACTTGGTTGGAAATTTACCAAAATTCGGACTTGTAATAATTACGATTTTTCCAACTAGATTAACAAATTTCATTTTCCACACTTAAAAGAAAATTTTGTCTTAGAGTATTTTTGTCTTAGCCAAAATATTCCAATTATGGACTTAGAGAGATTCTATTTCTTTTGGTGAAGGATAATTCTAACACTCTAATACTTTATAATTTTAACATCCTTAACTTAGCGAGATTTGCATTTAGTCAAAATATTCCAATAGTGGACTTAGAGTAATTCTATTTCTTTTGACTTATAGGCAATCTCTAAAGTAGCTTTGTGAATGAACTGTTAGGAAACTTCATCTCGGACAAAATATTCCACGTCTGGACTTAGAGTAATTCTATTTCTTTTGTCTCAAGAAAAATTCAGTAATTTTGTACTTAGCATAATTTCATTGAAAGGTCTTGGACTTAGTCAAAATTCACTAATTTTGTACTTAGCAAAATTTCATTGAAAGATTTTGGACTTGGTCAAAATTCACTAATTTTGTACTTAGTATAATTTCAATAAGAAAATTTTTTTTGACTTAGTCAAAATTTGCTAATTTTTGTACTTAAGATATTTTTAGATTTTTTTTTCCTAAGCCAAAATTTATTGATTTTGTACTTAGAATAATTTCATTAGAAACTTTTTGGACTTAGTCAAAATTTTTCCAACTTTGGACTTAGAGTGATTCTATTTTATTTTGACTTAGAAAGTTTTTAATTCAATCTTAACTTAGAAAATCTTTTTTGTTTGTATGTTCCTTACAAACACATACATAAATACAATAAACAGTTCACTCAACAATAAGTAGGACATGAAAACTAAATTTTTACTTGCTTTGCTAATGCTAAAATTTCTATTTCATGTGCCGCCAGAATTCAACAGACAACTTGAGAAGAGTTATAAACCATCAATCATTAGTGATAGTGAATATTAGTGATTTAAAAGTATAGTCAACAACCTAAGCCCTATATGTAATTTAAAAGCACACTTATAAGAGACAAAGTTCTAGTAACCAAACGCAGCAAAAGGTTGCAGCAGCCTATCTTGGGAGTCTTGGGACGTCTCTAAAAGAAGTAGTAAGTAATATTGGAAGTACTCTACTGTCTTTATAAACATCCGGATTAAAACAAAGAAAGAACATTTTCTTTTCATACCATTGAGAAAATTTAATTTTACTTAGGATTATTAGCATAAAGTCTATAACCAAGTAAAATAAAGTGTGTACATATAGTTCATAATCTTTATAATCTAAAATTGTTACTTTTTTAGAAAAAAAAGTGCACTAATTCAGCTAATTTGATTTTCAATAATATTTGACCAAGCAATAACACCAACCTTGTAGTCTACTTTAAAGAGTTTGATTGACAACTTCCAGCGTATAGATTGATCACCTTGCGTAGGATATCACACTTCAGTAAGACACATAGAATATTGTGTTCTCACTAATTAAGTGGAGCACATCCGGTCTATAATAACCTTGAAAACAAACTGATTATATTCATATATATATAGGACAATCTAAATTGAGTCTCAATAATATAGTTATAAGGATTGAAATCACAAGTGAAGCCCCATAATAATTCGCGAATAATACTTAGTAGGATTGGTAGGCATACCCTAATACAACTATAAGTATTGGGTGCGAGATCTTTGATATTCAGGCAAAACCGTTGCAATACTATTAGAATATAGACGATCCTTTGGGAGTGAACCTTAGTAAGTTATATTCATAAAGCCTTACAGGAATAAGCAGATTGTAAGCTACATATCCTTAGAGTGGAGTAAGAATTCAACAAGGATTGTAAATTGCTGTTTTTTTTTTCTCAACAATAACATTTGCTAGGAAAAGTCGACGCCTAAGCAAATAACAGTTAATTTGTGATAGTATATTAGCATACCCAAATTAACTTCGCTGCAAACCTTAACATTCTATTTAACTTTATAGCTAATTTGTATAGCTAACCAACCCACATTAGCTTTATAAGCAAATATAGAATAAATCTAAGTAGAAGTGTTTCTACAGTTGAGCTTAATTAAGGATAAGAGTGCATTAGCGCACACTCCAGAATAAGATTCCAAGCTCACACGCAAGCATTCACGACGTAGAAACAACTGTAGGTGAAGTAGACAATACACACTCATCTATATTTAACAACTTTAAACGAAAAATTTGTTATTGTAAACAACTTTTGATTGTTTTAACGTTAGGCGCATTAGTCAGTTTCTTCTTGTACCTTTGCTATTTAAATCCTAAAATAGTACAACACCTCATAAGCTTCTTTAAAGAACTCATAGAAAGTTTAAAAGCTTTAAGCTAGCTGTAATGCCATTATTTAACAAAAGTAAGAAAGATGACAACGCTGAAAAGGCGAACACTCCACGTCGAGGACGCTCGACGACGCCTGGAAGAAGAACTCCGTCAGCTGATGCATCTTCTGCAGGAGATGATACACGAAGAGAGGAACCAATGCCCAACCAGGAGGAACCAGAACAGAATGGTGAGAGAACCAAGACGCCAGAACCAGACACGGAATCTGTAAGATCCATACCCATGCGCGAGGACTCACCAGATGCACTGATCAGAGATCGATATGTTAGAGCAACACTATCAGATCCTCTGGGAAATTTCCTGTTCCCACAATTCCTGGATACAATAAGACTTTGTAACCCCAACCTACGTGTGGACTCAGAAATGATGAGGAACTTCTGTACCAACTACACACAGAGTATGAGGGAATACAAAGAGGAACAAAGACGTGAAGTTGAGTTAGAAGCCCAGCGTATTGTACAGGAGGAGAATGACAAACGCACTCAACGACACTTCAGTAACTTCACCAACCAAACTGGAATTAAACCACCAAGCAGCTATGCAAGCAAGAGCACCCTAAACAACGATCAAAAGCTTAAGTTAGCCAATGGAACTTTCCCTCTCAAGCATTGCTTCAAAGGAGACGGCAAACCACCCTACATTACTGATTACCTATCAGAGATGAACACTGCTCAGGAGTTATGTAACCTCTCAAGATCAGAATTTGAGACCTTTATGCTTAGGACCACCACTGGCGAAGCATATACTACCATCCAGCAGAGTTTCAATCTTGGACTATCTATTGAAAGTGTCTACAATAGCTTACTGCTACAGTATGATATACTCATCAGCCCACAGGAAGCTCAAGCTAAGCTGATAGCCTTTAAGGGAACCAAAGCCATGTCATTCCCTAAGCTTGTCAGTACAATTCAGAATCTTGCCAGCAGAGCCGCTGTTCATTATACAGACAAGAAGGAAAGACAGAATGTATTTAACATAACTGCAGTGGAGGCACTCAAACGTAGCTTACCAACAAATAGCCGCAATATAGCATCTGAAAACCATCACAATCTCACACATGATCTTGGAAGATCCCCTACATATCATGAGTTGACCGTTTCCATGTATCCTAGAACTGAAGACCTAGATCTGGACCTACAGCAGAATGGTGTATCAGCCAGTTACAATGGAGATTTATCGCTTCATAAAAAGACAAACAACACCAACTACTCACATGACAGGGATACAAGACTGAATAGAGACAAACAGCCTGCTAAAGTTGCCGCTACGTCGAGCTATTATAAAAGGCCAACAGTTAGAGAAGTTACTGCTAAACCAGCCTATCCTAAAACCTACAACAGAGAAAACAGGGATAATAGAGATAGACAACCACAAAAGAACACCAAACAAGATTATCATATCTCCTATGGAACATCCAATAAGCGCTACTGCGGTGCATGTGGTCAAAATTCACACAAAATATCAGATGGATGCAGACTACTGTGCGATGACCAAGGACGACAATATCAAACAGCACTAACATCCGGATACTGCCCAAGCTGTCACAAGAAGTATGGCAAAGACCTATACCACGCTCAACACCTATGCCCTGGACGACCAGCAATGATGGAACTGTACCATAGTGGTAAAGTAAGACCTGGTGGTGTGTTTAAACAGGCATATGAAGAATGGGTTGAGGCCAAAGCCAATGGACAATCCAAAGAGCGTGGCAGAACAAGTAGGGTTAACGCTATCACCGTTCGAATGGATCCAAATGACCCCAAGATTTTAGCGGTAGATAGTTCTGCAGCTATCATGGATGAAAATAGGAAAATGTACCTGAACTGTTCCGGCTGTATGTCCAATGGAAACTACGATGTATACATGACAGCTTTATTTGACTCAGCAGCAGACAGAAATATCATGTCAACCAGCTATTTTGGTATGTTATTTGGAGTACAACAAAATGAGGTTAAGAACCATCTGGAAAAGAGTGACATGGTTCTTGTCAGCTATTCTGGACACAAAATCCCAGTAGCTGGAGAAATAACTCTCATGATTCGTCTCACACAATTCTCAGGCATCTATAGACCAGTACCATTTATGATTGTACCTGAGGAACACAAGAATGTCACACCTATGATTATCGGAATGAATGGCATTAGAGATCTCCAATTAGGGTTGACTTTCGTTGCGGACAATCACCCGCCAGCACCATATCTATACTCTATGTTCCATCCTGGGAGAGTACTAGATAGCCTATTCTGTTCTGATTATGAGTTACAACTCTGCACAGGGACAATAGACAAAATTGACCCTAATGAAACTCAGACTATAGAAATGAACCTCAACCATTTCTTCAACTTAGCTCCTGGAACAAAAGTCATTCTCAGCGATGACCACATTGCCAATGATAGAAATGGAGGAATCAAAATTCAACCTGGACAAACGCAACTGACTGTCAACAACCGCGGACAACTTAGTGGAAGAGCAATGATAACAAATGTCACTGAACATGCAATCACTAACACTGTTATCACCGGATACTTGGAACCAAGCAACCAATTTGTAGTCAAGGAGATCACCACAGACTTTGATTTTACGCAATCATTCCTACACAATGTATCTGTGACAACTGAGCTAGATGAGATTGTACAAGCCCTGGAGCGACACGCAGAAAAAGCTACGGCTCCAGCCATCAATCAGATCTCACTAGACACCAGAAACCACTCAGTTCAACTCTTATAGCTACCAAAATACAGCGCCATCAATCTGGTAGAACGATCTTTTCCTTTAGCTGATGGATATATACCGAATCCTACAGCTATAAACAATGACACTCCAGTACCAGGAGTAGCCTTATCTGACTACCGTTCTAATATTGATGAAATTCTAACTACACCAGATCCTGAAAAGAATAAACTCTTTGAGAATAGTGATGACGTTATTGAACTTGGCTTAAAACATATAGCTGAATCTGATAACCTCATGGACTATGTAACAGAACCCACTGGCTATAGTGTGCCAAAGGACCAGTTTGTTAAACCAGAGGATCTTGTGGTGCTGTCAGACTATCCACCAGAGGTAAGACATTATATAGAAGACATATTCCTAAAATCTTACCCTGATATCATATCTACACATTCTACTGATAGAGGTAACATGAGTAAATATCTGGGCAATTATACAATTAGACTAAAACCTGGTCAAACTTTACCCCAGCATAAGAAATTATATTATTTATCACCCGTAGAGAAAATGCAAATGCAATCTATCTTAGAGTTTTTGTTAAAGAACGGCACCATTGAAAGAGCTAACTTGGATGGGGATTCCTATAACAACTATGCAAGCCCAGCTTATCTGATTCCAAAGTCGGATCAGGGGAGCTGTCCTCGTTTAATTGTAAATTTTCAACAATTGAATCCTTGTCTGCAGTCTGAACCTGCACTGCTACCCACAGCAGAAAATTTGATTCAGTCACTAAGGGATAAATTTGTGCATAGTAGTAGTGACATGGCTAACGCTTTTCATAGTATAACGCTAGAACCTTCTTGCAGAGACCTAACATTGTTTGCAACCCCATTAGGAGCTTTTAGACACGCATCCTTACCCACTGGCATTAAGACTTCACCTGAAAGTCTATCACGCTTTATGGAAAAGATATTACACTGGGAATTGGCTTATGATGATAATGGTAATGTTGTAATGGACGGTGATTTAGCCAAAATGGTATACTCACCTATCCCAGAAGTCCAACACATTTACGATGATTTCATTGTCTCAACTGAACTAGCTAAAACTAGATCAGAATCATTGAATATACATTTTAAGATTTTGAAGAAAGTTATGGGGAGAATACACACGCATAAAGGAAAGATTAGTTTAAAGAAATCACAACTTTTTAAAAGTAGGGTAAATTTCTTTGGGTTCTTCATTTCACATAATTATTGCTGTGTAGATCAAAGGCGAGTACAAAAACTTCTAAATATTCCCATGCCTACTGATATTACTATAATGAGATCTTTTATGGGAGTACTACAAAGTATGCATAAACATTTAAGATTTGATATTATGGCTCCTACACATATTCTAACTTCACTTACATCTACTAGAATAGGTAAAACTTTTGCCCCAACTCCAGAACAAAGACAAGCATTCGAGGACATTAAGAAAGCTTTAGCTTCAGGACCAATTTTTAGCAAATTAGTTAACTTATCGGCACCTAAGATTATCTTATCAGACGCAGCCGGCACCTCAACTGGCTCATATTCGGCAGTCTTAGCGCAAATAGTGACACCAGAATTACAGGCTAAAACCCTACCCCCTGGGCTAAACTTCGATGATCCTGTACACCATGTTATTTATGATAATAGGTTACCAATTTTACCCCTACCTTTGCAGAATGAAGGTGAAAACATTAAGGATTATGCTAAGCGTATGTCTGAAGATGGACCACCCGAGTTTGAATATTTGGCTAGTAAAACTTTGGGCTACCCTGAAGACACTGTACACAATAGTCTTGGGATATCTTTACAATTGCTTTTAGAACTAAATAAAGTTCAAACACCTTTGACCACCATCCTGCAAAGAGCATCAAAAATTATACGTTCTACGATGTTGAGACAAAAGTATATTCAATTTGTATTTAATAATGATAGGGATAAATTCTTAGAATTTATTCGCAAACTAGAGCATGGATATGTATATCTAGATCCGCAACAACTCATATTTGAAGCTCTTAGTGTAGCTATGTACCGTCCTGTGATAGTTATCACAAATATAGAGGGTGCCAAACCTGTCACTCAACACTGTTCAGACAAAACAAAACCCCCTTTTGTATTTTTACTATATGGACATAAAGAGCAACACATAGTAAGACCCGCAATGGTTTCATCAACCAATAGCTTTAATTTAAAATCTTTAGCATCTATGTTTGAAATTATCGCATATACCTCAAAGAAAATTACCGTTGCTGAGTCAAGATTACATATCATAGACATTGAAATCCTAGGAATTATTTATGCAGCAAACTCGTTTAGAACTCTAATAGGTCCAAGCTGTGAATGTACTTTGTTAACAGACGCAAAGTGTGCTTATTATCTCTTCAATCCTAAAGCATTAACAGCCGTTAATAAGTTGAAAAGGTGGAATACCACTCTGTTAACTCTAATACCGAAGCTAACAATGTCTTTCTTGAGAGGAGAAGACAATTTGGCAGATTTCTTAACAAGGGCATATAAGGCTACTTTACCAAGCATTAAAAAGGTAGCCCTACCTAAATTCGTTAAATCTGGGTTTGAAGATAACTTACCCCAATATAAAGTTTGGACTATTGAAGAATGGACACAGTTCATCATGGATAACCCCGACTATTTGGGTTATGATGAACAACCCCCACAGCCAAAGCAACAAAAACCCAAAATCACCATAAATTCACTTGCCGCAGAACATAGAGTTATAGGCAAAGTACTAAGACCTTTGGAAATCCTAAAAGAAAGGATTAGCATAGAAAATATAATTGCAAACCAAAAAGAGGAATACTCTAACATTTACACACGTTGTCTAACCTCTAAATCAAACACCTACACTTATAAAAGACAGAATTACGAACTTAAAGACACGATTCTGTTTACAAAAATAAAAGGAGATTTAAAGGTTTATCTCCCAACCAAACTATTACCAGTATTAGTATGCTATACTCATCTTTTGTTAGTACATAGTGGAGAAATTAAAATGCTTTTGAATATGCAAAATTTCTTCCACCCTAACCTTAAGAAATATGTTAGAAATTACACTAGATCTTGTTTAAATTGTCAACTTCAAAATTCATCTACAAAACTAGAACAAGTAGGAACTTATAGTACAATTTCAAGACCTTTTGAATGTGTAAGTATTGACTATATACAATCCTTGCCCCCATATCGTAGTTATAATCATATCCTCACTATAGTCTGCCAACTAACAGGAATGATTCTTGCATATCCCATGAAATCACTCACATCCCGTGAATTTATAAACAAATTCATGTTTTATTTCTATCCTAATTTCTCCCCCAGACAAATATTGTGCGACAATGCAAAATCATTTTTAGAAAAGCAAAATTTGATATTCTTTGCTTCTATTGGCATCCGAGTTTTGTATTCTACTGCGTACTTCTCACCCTCTAAAGGATTGGTGGAAGCTAGCAACAAAGTAATAAAATGTAATCATTAAAATTTTGGCGCAAGACTCAAAAACCTCATGGGTATATCTACTACCGTTAATAGTCCGACAATATAATTGCACTAAAATACCAAAAACTGGATTTTCACCCATGGAATTATTATTCGGGACACGTAGCTCCCTGTCTAAATTGTTCTTTGGAGCAATAAAACCGGATGAATATCACCCTGATATAGCTCGCACAGAAGCCTATGTGCAAGACCTCTCTGACGGTATACAAGAAAACTTGGACATTTCAGCAAAGGCTATTGAAAAGGGAAGGGAGGCAAGACTAAAGTATATTAACAAAACCCGCATACACAAACAATTTGATATAGGAGATCTTGTCTTGGTTAGAAATCACACTATTACACCTGGTGTTAACCCCAACCTTACTCCTATCTATCATATTTCACCCTATAGAGTTTTGGATGTAAGCCCTAACAGTTGCAAGCTTGAAAGAATTTCAGACAAAAGAACTGAAATATTTAAATACTCTTTCAACGAAATCAAAAAGTTCAAGCCTATGGACGAACATTTTGACACCCTCCCAGAGGAAATAAGGGATATTATTACAAAGCCTTATAATAAACTCACAAATCAAGAGATAGCCACATTAGTTAAAAATGACACACTTCCGCTTATATTCCCGGTTAACTCAAAGGATCCACAACCAGGAATACGCGCACACTCACCCTTAGAAACACGAAAAGAAGCGTCACAAAATAAGAAACCATTAGACTCTGATTCGGACATAGAGGACTCAAGTGCCGATGAGGACATGACACTCGATTCCGTATTTATTACCGGAGGTCGACGACTTAGGAAAATAAATGATAGACATGTCAGATTTCGGAATGGCACAAGTTCACAACCATAATTTACATTTCCATTTACCCTGTAAACTTGTGAACAATATGATAATATGTTATTCTAATCTGATAACTAAGTTATCATATTCATGTAAATTTTCCCACTCAAGGTTATATATCCAGTGGTAAAATATACATCTTTTCTCTTCAGCAGGGGAGACCAACTATATGCAATATACGTCGACTAAAGAGTCGATCCCTTCAAAAACACTTACATAAAAAAAAAAAAAATTTGCATATAGAGAGTTTTGATTCTGTATAGGCAAACAGAGTCAAACGATTGATACAGATTGTACAAAAATACGAATGTTACAAATGTTAAATACGCACCCTGACATATACACAAAAACTATTTAAAACATTTAATACAAATTGTACAAAGTGTACAAACATAACAGTACTAATAGGCAACCTATATATATACGCCTTGAATTGTGATGAGTTGATTAGTTATTAGAAACTATAACCACTCTACATACAAAAAAATATGTCAAAAACTTTAATTATAACTTCGGACAGGAAACGCCCACTCAGAATTTTAGTAGTAGTAAACAATAACGATAACTTAAATTTTATACTGAAATTGAGTCAGTTTACTATAACATATCCACAAGTGAGGAAATCACCAACCTTGTGAAGTACTACAGTTATCACATAACACGTAAGTCTTAACAAAATATTTTACAAAAGCTATAAAATGCAAACTAAATTCCGAAAGCCTATGCCTAGATCACAACGAATTCTACATGAGACCTTCGCGAACCTAGTAGAGTATTGTTATAACTTGCTTACGATGATTAAAGAAATGTTATCGTTTAAAATTAGTTGTGGAATCAGCCAACCTAGTCGTATTGTACGATACTTGCATTGTCGTATACTTAGAAACACTTATAGAGACGCATACAACCGTTTGGTTATACGGTATAGACAGCAGGAGTATAGAAACCGACAGACTATAACAGACGAATTACGGGCAGTAGCACGCCAAATAGAGAATCTGAGAGACACAGTCCTCCTCATTTCTGGACATTGTACTCTCCCCACTATCCACGAAGAGTAAACTAGATTAAAACTGATTCTTATAATCTGATTTCTAACAATGACGCACGGACGTATCCTAACGATATAAAAGTTTTGCATATGATAAAACCTCTTGTACATATGTGTATTGATGTAAAATACTTATATTCTCATATATCTCTATGTAATTATTGAAAACGATAGGAAAATTAATCGCATAAATCATAGTTGAGATATCAAAAAGAACATAGCAAGAAATTTTGTTATTTATAAAAGTTATCATAAACCAAGTGAATGTAAGCTAGACTAAGCACCTTGTAACAATAAACTTTAATTATGTATCTAACTAAATTAAGGAACAGACAATAATACTTATAGAGTAGCTACGTAAACGGGAGTTGTACACAACAAATACTAAATCAGTAAATAACAGTGTATATGCTACTTAAAATTGCTATATTTATTTTAACAAAAGTAAATAATCTTTAGAAAGGTATAAAACTTTTTTTGACAAATATTTTTTCTTTGGTGAAAACTTAAAATTAAATCAATTTTGAAAACAGAACATAAACTTTTATTTTTACAGTAATTGAAAAACATTATGATAGTAAGAAGTTTTCTGACAATTTAACATCTTAGTTAATATAATTTGAACATAAGCTGTATAATGGCACATAATAAAACTTCGAGATTGCTAATACGATTAATTGAACGCTAAATGTTGAATTTGTACATATAAAAAGCACATAGCCTAATGACAAGCCAACGGGAGCCAAAAATTTAACTCTACTTGTTGGAAATAAGACTTAGTTTTAAATCTAAAGGGACATAAGAACATTTTACCTTGAGACTTTAAACTTTATGACTATTGTATTGAAATTTAAAAGGGAAACGCTATTTATTCTAAGCCTTACTAATTAAATAAAGCTTCCTTAATGAGATCATCCAATCAATGATATTACTTTAATTACTTGAATCACAAACAGTCTTTACATGAGTTTTCTTAAAAATACTTGAATAAGCGTATGTAAATAACTTTGTCTAACGTCAGTCTTTCGGTCTACTTAGATATTGGTTACAAAAAAAAAAATATATATGCTATTTACAAGTCCTCTCTATATCACAGCACAATTAAAATTCACGATTAATGCACAGGGATGGATATAAATGAAATTTAGAGAAAAGGTACTGAGGTGCGAGTTCGATTAAATATCTATATATACATGACCCTTACAAGCTAACAAGAATGAATAAACTGCGACATAAGGCTGTAATTACAGTTGTTAATATACTATTGAGAAAAGAAAAGGATTAGTTCGCTTACGAAAAAAGTAATTAAGAATTGAATGAAGTTTAAATTATGGGCATAAAGAAAATACAACCTTATAATCATTTCCTTACATACTAAATATCCTTACAGACTAAACAAGTATATACATAACATAATGGCAGAAGTGTAAATTAATGTTTGGCTTTGTACAGTATAAAAAGTCATAATGTCTAATAACAAAAGTCTACTTCATAGTGATTACTATTTTGACTAGTTACATAAAAATTAGAAAATCTGTAAATTTAGTCACATGTTGTCTAAAACTGGTCATTGTCTTAAAATTTGTATGTCATATTTCAACCAAGCTAACAGCGCCACTTTACGGCATACGTTTAGGGAACGTGGGACCCCGACGTCGAGGGACTCCCTCAACGCCGGAATCCTCTGTTCTATTATTATCTGAGGAACGCGTAGCTGAATTGAAGCTACTCTCCGCCGATGTTATCTCTTCCAAGATGGCAGGAGTTGGAGTACGCATGGAACGGCGCAGACGTTCTAAACTGAGAACCCGCAGTGGTGTGGGGTACTCGATCTCATCAGTCACCGCATTAAATCTAATGGGCGGGAGATCGGCGTCCTCGATATCGTCAACCAGTGGGACTAAACTGGCCGCATCCTAAAATTAAGAAAAGGGACATTATTAGACAATCATTTTAATAAATGTTCACAAGAGAATGTATCAACGCTTATCCATATATGTTTGTGAGTCATTTTTTTTTATACATCACTAATACTTTATCCAGAATCTTAATATTAACTATTAGGAAGGAGTTACACCATAGTTAAAGTAAAGTTATTGTCTAAACGCATAGCTATCTGAGCTAAACAGCCTAGTCTAAGTTACGTAATTTTTGCAACGGAGAAATATTATAAGAGCTTATCAGACTTACCACAGACAAATCAGCTGCAGATGGAGATTCAATGCGACTAAGGCACATAATAGAGCTCAAGGAAGAGCTGTCGCTGGATCCCTCAGCTGTCCTCTCAGAACTGACCCGATTACACCTCCCCATATTGGTGTAAAACTGCGTCAGGGGGATGGAGTTGGTCGCCTAAAATATAATAGATCTTATTAGTTTAATCGCAACGCCAACAAAGAATCTAGGAAAATCAGGAAATGAGAATGCCTAAAATCCTGTAAAGCTATATGATTAGGTAGCAATTCAACCCACTTTATACCAGAATTAAAATCTTAGATCGGTTCAAAAAAAAAAAAAATGCTTATGCAACCATACATTTTAAGATTAATATTCTACCAATAAAAGAATTTTAGTTGCAAATACCTCTAGATACGTGTACAAATGTACGGCCTCTTTCTGAAAATTAATAGAAAACTAAAGCATGGATACTTACATGTAGACGCTCTGTTTGATCAAAGATCAACGGACGGAAGCCAGGACTTCCCGTCGAGGTGTCCAATCCCGCAGGCACATTACTTCCAGTAACTCGATCCTCAGTGGCAGACAGACGGTGTACGGCAAACAGCCCAACTCTGGACCTTACTTCCGCTGGAGTCGATGGACTAGCAGAGGGAGCCTAGAACAAAAAGAAAACATTAAAGTTTTGATCTAACATTTAAACCCCCAATGAGAAACGTGCGGCACGAGCAAACTCTTAACCTTCCCAGAGGGAAATAATATTAGGTTGCTAATTAAGATTTTAGTAAAGGTTAACTGGTATCTCAATTTAATTGCGGTAACCGAGCGGATTTCTCTGGCGACATAAAACGACGATAAACGGTGAGCGATATATATGGAAGAGCCGAAAGTCAACGTTGAGGAAGTGAGAATAGGACAGAACAACCCTGCAACAACATGATGCTTTATTAGACAAAACGGGTGGCTAGAAAAAAAAAAAAATTATACAAAACAGAAAAGAAATATACAACAGAAGAAAACTCACCTGTGTATCTGACAGAATATCATCCATCACAGAGGATGCGGCTTCATACATGGTACCCGACGGCTCCACAGTTGGCGACGTAACCTCAGATCTAGTCCTGTTGGTCCTGTTACCGCAGGGAAGAAGCTCAATGGTCCTGACGCCTATGTTTCGGAGGCGCGTACATACATCTCTTATCCAGCGAGCCAGCGACCTGTCTGAGGTGTTGTCTAATCTTGTTAGAGTCTCAAGCCCTACAGCACCGAAGAAGACCACTATGAGAGCACATGAAAACAAGCCAAAACCCAACAACATGTTAATTAAGCCATCCATGTTGAATGTGTCCAGACTCGTCTTCTGGTCTCTCCTCGACTCGGCAGACCCAGAATCACCTCCGGCAACATCGTCACCAATGTCACCGCAGGAGTTCTGCATCACCGAATTGAGGAGAGACCAGATGATTTGTATCGTTCTACTAAGCATCAGTGAGAGATGCTCGTTGCCAAACATCTCCCCTTGATCCCTTTCGGACTCTACAGTATCAAAAGTACTTGTACTCCCATAGTCATCGACATCAGCAAGGCTTGGCATCCCAGACTGGTCGCTGTACACTGAACTCGAGTCGTCTAAGGAGTTTTCAAGAAACGAGGAATTGGCAAGAGTGGCCGCAGCCGCTCTCATTGATTCCTCGAATCTTTCCTTAATATTCTGATGCGCGTCCAGGCTGTCAGGTATATACATTATGAGCGAATGTAAATTTAAAATAGAGGACTAGTGATTCTGAAAGGCAATATAGTAAAGTTAATTTTATGAAAAAGACTGTACACACGAATATTTTTTTTGTATTCTAAGCAACTATGGTTGAACCTCCTAACCATTAAAACTTTGATTTATCATCTAAAAGTAAAATTCTTTAAGTTAAAGAATATGTAATTAATCTTACATGATTCAACGCTTAAAAATAGCTATCGTTAAGCTATTCAAACATTAAAACTTTGTTTTATTAGATTCAATTAAGTTAAAGAATATGTAATTAATTTTACATGATTCAACGCTTAAGAATAGCTATCGCTGAGCTATCAAAAACATATTCATTATGATGTATCAAGCAATTAAAAACTTATGTACTAGCTAAATCTGAATATCTTCAATGATGTTTTAAAAACACTTTCGATAAAGCTAGCTAAATATAATTTTTGTAAGCGACCATTTTTAAATATGGTTGAGTTACTCGTAACGTAAATAACCTATCAATTAGCGTCATTATAATTGAATTAAGTAAAAAGAAAATCTTATTTTAAAACCTATAGTAAAATTGTTTTAGAAGATTTGAATCAGGACTCAATAAATTTTGATTATAAAAGGGGAACGCTGTAATCAAAAGTTAAAACGAATAGAATGATGGAACATATCTGTGTCAATATAAGTTTTGTTTACGATGAACGAATTTAACTTTTGCAGACGGAAAACGTAAACAAAACAAGGTACGTCAATTTACCTGATGACTCAGATATGTCCTATCAAAACTACAAATATTATATAAAACAAAATTGTCATATATTGAAGATGTACCCATATTGCTTCTAACCCACTTTCGTTTAAAAATACAGTGATAAAGGCCTTATCGACGAAGAAAATAAGATTCTTGAGTCTTAAATAGCGGCTAACGAATGCAATAATGGGCATATCAACAATCTATAACATAAAAACATTCATATAAAACAAACGGGTTACTATATTTTATCACTTTTATATAAATTCTCTTGGAATTTAGCGGTAAAATTAAAACACTCGAACGCAAGCTCCGCTCGCAAAGACAATTATTATATAAATGAGCATAATTACTGGGCCGCCAGCTTTTTATAACCTCGCTCAAATCCAACCCCTATCACTTTTGACCGCCCAAACATAAACAAAGGGTTGACAACTTATTGTTACGTAAAATTTAATTACGGACGTCGAACGATATATTTTGTAGATATTAAGTCTAAAAGGTACATTTGACAGCGACGTAATGTAAGATATTAGTCTTTAAAATGATTAAAATTTATTCATGCTAAAAATAACATAAATACAGCTAATGCCAACAATGGTATAAACCATATGTACATATACAAAATATACAAACAAGGGTTACCAACTATTGTTAGTAAAATCTTATATTTTTACATACATACGAGTAATGTAACCAAAGAAATTAATACGTTATGTAAATACTAATTGTACTTATACATTTTTATATAAAATATTGTTTAAATTCAGGAAACAGTTATATTTAACAGAAATAGAGATAACTAACCAATCCATTATAGGTCTATCTGTAACGAAAAGAATTTCTAGAATATCCCAGGGATAAAAGGATTAATAAAAGATTATTAAAACTTCTTTTGTTTAGATTACCATAGCCAGGATACCCCAAGGAACCGGTTGGAGCACGCGCACTAACTCTTTTTAGGATCTACCATGGACCAGCCTGGAGATAACCTAGATGATCATGGAGTATTGGAGCCCTACCACCACCCTACCTTGGACGGATTGCGGTTGTGTTCCTGTCAACACCTTGACACTATAGACGAGAACAACAACATTATCACCACACCAGAGTACGATGGATTCTCAGAGAACCTGTCCATCACCATCAGGAATTTCTTGTTAAATACAGCCCTGAATACCACAGAAGATAGTAGAGTGGAGACCGATAGTGACATTAGCTCCAGCAGCACACTATCCCTCTCTACAAATGACCTCAACCAACTCTACTATGACCTGGAAAATCACTCAATCACCTTGGACGAGAATGGAAACGAGGTAGCACAAGTGGACGCCCTTGGCTACATATCTACCTCACCCCCAACCTCAACCTACACTTCGAACGAGAGCACTTCACCACCTAGTTCATCATCAGAAGAAGCTGAACTATCCAGAACAACCAACGCGAAAACATTTATTGATGTGACAATGTTAGATAAAACTAAACCCCTCAAGAAAAGAATGTATTCTATTTGGGAGGTTTATCATCTTGTATACCCAGCTATGAAAATACGCAAAGCTTACTTTCTTAATGGAAAGCGTATTTAACTTAGCTTGGAATACATTTATAGTTTATTATATATGCCTATATACTGGGACTACTAAACTTTTTCTTTTTCTCTTTTTTCTTTTTTAACAACTTACCCCCATTGGAGATGCGATCCTCAATTTTCAAATTCTTTGAACGTACATATGAGACTTTTACAGAAATGCTTCGCATCCACAACTATCTATCTATGCTTGATATAAAGTCAACACTTTATAGATCATATTATGAACCTTTGATTGACACGTGCCCTGCAATTAACTAGTAGCACTCAGGGGCAAGACACAATTACTTTAGCTAGGCCCAAGGCATTATTTGTATCAATTTATGCATTCATAGGCCTATCTTTACCTATACGACACCATATATGGGTAACGCTAGCCTATTCATGGTAATCTGTATGTGATTTGCTAATAGTATATGTTTATTAAAGATATTATGTTTATAGTTATTGTAATCATATAAACAACCAGTTCAAATATGTATGCCTACAACCATGCCTGATTTACGTCACATATTAACACACAGATATTTAATTGCACAGACAAACACTAAAATCCTGGTCCAGAGCTAATGTTATAGCATGTACCTCTTGAATTTATTCAGTTATTTATTAACTCTCCTACCATCAACTTCTCTTTCTGGCTTTAAAAGGTAATGACTTAGTTGTTTGGCATGCATTGTAGTTTAAATTTAGGCCCCTTGGTACTTAGCATGAATTGAGCTCAGGCCTTATGTTAGAACTCTAACACTTAGCACAATTCACTGCTTGGGACTTAGGGCACATTTCTGTCCTACTCTACTTATAATTTTAACACTTATCCTGTAAATATTTTCATACTTAACTTATGCACTTGTAATATAAATACACTTTATAAAAACATTTTCCTTCCTTAATATTTAATATGCTTATATAATTCTGATCGAATATCAAAACCAACCATTTATTCTTAGGTTAAAGCAACATAATACCTCGCGTGGGACTTTTGTTGAGCTTCCACCAGCTCAACCAAATTCGTATTATACTTGTGGGAATAGAGGGTTAAGCATTCTAAACAAACGAACCGACGATGAGAATGTCTATGTGTATTGCATTAAAATTAGGTTTTAGTAGTACTCATAGAAGAGCGGTCTCCATACCTAACTATGGACAAACGCCCCATTCGCACACACAAGCCTGTAATCACTGTTTACGAAAAAAATCAGAACTCCCCCCCCCTCCCCCCCCAACTTTACACTAATTGAAAGGCCGTAATTTATTGAATTAAAATGTGATTATCTTCCAAGTATTAAGATTTTTTGTGTGTAGCGAATGATCTCGCTAACAGCTGAACCGATATGATTCTTCTTTACAATGAAGCCTCTTATAGGTTCTGCGATGGGCTATTTTTCTGCCATTCAATATCACTTCGAATATAGTGCCCATAGATCCTAGGGGCACAGCACAGCTGCTAGTCCTATTTCATAAAGTGGTAAGCTTTTCTTCTGTGGCGAAGGATCTCGCAAACCGCTGAACTGATATGGTTCTCCTTTACAGCGAAGCTTCTTATTTTTGGGAAGGTGTTATGCTATTTTAATTTTATTTAATAGTCGTCCGTTGGTTTAAAGCTATTTTTTTGCCCTTTTATATCCCTTCAAATATCCCAAGATACTAAGGACGCAGTTGTTGCTAGAATTATATAAAGTAGTAAGATTTTTTTGTCTGAGGCAAAGGTTTTTGCTAACCTTTGACCCGATATGGTTCTCCTTTACATTGAAGCTTTCTGTAGGTCCTGAGGTGGTTTTAGGCTATTTTTCTGCCCTTATTTATCCTTTAGAATTTATAGATGCATTTTTAAAAGCGAGTTTTTCTATAATCAGGGTCGGTCCGTCCATTCGTCCGGAACGGATAGCTCTTTTTTTAATAATGGCATGTTAGAGTTGTCCTATAAATTTGAAACTTTAAAGGGTGATTCCTTTTATAGTAAGGTACAATTCAGAAAGCGTAGCAACCCTATATTCAATACTAGAATGTCGGTACGTCCATTTTAAACATGTAAATTTTTTTACTTTTAAACAACAAATTTGTATATGATGTTATTATCCAATTGATCTGATTTTTGGAATACTGATTCCTAGGACAACAAAGTACAATTTCATAAGTGAAGCATCTCTATAACCAAGTCCTAAAAATGTAAGTATGTCCTTACTAATTGTCATGTATTTTAAACAAATTTACTTTTTTTTCGATTTTTATACTTTTATATATTAATTAATGAGTTCTGACAATCTACAGGTATTAACCTTGTTTCCTACCGTTTCAGAGCTTCGCTTTTATGGATGTTGTCATCCTTGTTTTTTAATGTCTATTTTGGGGCGACCAAATAATTACTGTTTGGAGGGAACAGAGGGCGTAACTCAATCTTTCACGCAATTAAAATGAGAGTGCAATCTAAATTTATGATTCAAGTATGATCCTCCCGGTCACCAGGAAAATTTTATCGGCTCCTGTGACTGCAAATTTCAAACTTAATCTTATTAATATGAATATAGTTTTTAAAATTAACAGGGTTCAGCAGCTGCGGGTAAGCCTCAGTTAAATCGTCATATTATAACTTTAAAATTAAGCAGGATATCTAAATTTGTTTCTTAACAGACAATTCTTCTTATTAAAATCTTATTTTGCCCACCTGCGGAATTTTAGGCTTGTGCGCGGCTGTCGATCCCTTGAAATTACTATTCTTAGCCCAACATAAGAAAACGATATATTCTTTGATAACAGCTGATTAGAAAAACAATATTTCCTTTTAATGAAAAATTATCTATTTTTGCAAAAATCATGTTTTTAAATTCTTTAAAAAGTTATACAGCTTAAAAAATAAAAATAAATAATTTTTATTTAACACCTTTTTTTATTTTGCTGCCTTAATAAGGAAATATTTAATATATTTGAATCGGCTTAATGCAATTTTTTTCTTTTTTTTTATGATTATTCAATACATATAAAAAAAATAACATTTAAAAATCTCGCCACAAGAAGATTTAACAAACAAAACATTGATTTTGAGTACAATTTGATTTTTAAGTTTTAGAAAAACTATAGAAATATTCAAAGTTAAGTGTTTGTTTACATTTTGAAAAAATAATTTTGCCCTGTTCTATTTGATTAGAACTTTTCAAACAAACTTTATATTATAAAAGATTAATATTTTTTTATGTTTTTTAAAACATATTACTTTAGTTTGGTTAAAAGTTTATTTTTCTAGGTGATTTAGGGGTTGCAATTTTTTTGCAAATTACGTTTTTTGGCTTTTCATTCAAATAAGTTGCACAATTTTGGTTTTTACTGTATAAATTTATTAAATGACTTCAGAAAAAATATTATAATACTTACATTTACTTTTTTTTCTAACAATCTGTTTTAAAGGAGACTTTTTTTTATCGCTGACAAAAATGGCATTATTCTGCAAAAAAAAATAATTTTTTTGCAAATTTAAAGATATGAAAGTACTCAATAAATGGTTAACTTTAATTTTTGTTTTAGCAAAATGGATTATTGTTTCTTATAAGATGAAAATAAGGTATCGCAAATATTTGTTGCAATTTTAATGCGATTTTATTGCAAATAGGAAGACATAGGATTTTAGTTTTAACAGATTATGATTCTGGACCCAAAATTACATAGGACTGAAGTTTTCCTTTGTTGATTGCTGAAAGTTAAAGTTTCTTGCTCTAGAATCGCTATGTGTGGTGTGACTTTAACGGATTGGACCAGGTTCATTAAAATTTCACTAAGGGGGGGGGGGGTTAATGCAACCATCTCGTAATCAGTGAGCAAATGGCACTTAGAATTCGAATTTCGATCTGAACTTTTGCATGAGTAATCCTTGGTAGGTATATTTTTTCCTAAATCGAACAAAAAGTTGGAAAAGTAACGGCTGGCGGCTCAGCCGTTCAGTCGTTTTTTTGCGTATTTTCAGGGTAAATCCATCATCAATTATGTAGGAATCAACTTTTTAAACATACTTTTGGTTTAATTCATGTTAAATGATAGCAATAACCATTTTTAAAACTTCTAGTACCAACAGCTACAGTCTAGAACCGTTTAATAGTGTTTTGGAGTGGAAAAGAGTATTATGTGGAGATAGGTTTCGTGACTAATTTGCAATATAGATATCCAAAAAATGGCAAAACGGCTATCCGCAAGCTGTTAGCCGTTACTTTTCCAACTTTTTGTTCGATTTAGGGAAAATAGACCTATCAAGGATTTACTCATACAAAAGTTGAGATCGAAATTCGAATTCTAAGTACCATTTGCTCACTGATTACGAGATGGTTGCATTAACCCCCCTCCCCCTTATCGACGGCGGTGTTTTTAACTGTTGTCCGGTTACTAAACACTTCCGCATTTTTTCCAGCGTACTGCATGTCACAAAAACGGCTTCTAAATGCGGCGTTGAATGTTACACTGCCGCCTCCGCCGTTACCACCATGACCGCTACAACATGCGCAGTTGTAGGACACTCCCACGGCCTCTGGTTGGCTTTTCTGAAAAAATATATTAACTATTAATGAATTTTGATTGGTTGGTTCATTAAGTAGAGTTTTTAAACGTTTCAACCAATAATTGTATTCTATAAAAGTGTTAATTTTGTGTCTTAACATTTGGGATGTACATCAATTTATCCGTCATTGTCTTATCCCTTTTAGATCCCTAAGTTTTATATATTTTTTATGTCAACGTATTATAGACAGCTTTCCTCGGATATTATGCAGATAGTATGACTGAAAACTGGTTCTAATCCAGCGGATATACCATCTCCTTCCTCAACCTTAAATCATATCCTTATAATAAAGTAACAAGATGTCTGTCTGATTATACCAAAGGATCTCCCTAACCCCTGAACTGATATGGTTCTCTTTTACAGGATAGCATCTAAGGACCTAAGGTTCTTTTTTTAGGGGAGGGAAAAGAAAGTAGAGAGGAAAGAGAAAGCGCCCCTATGACCCGCCCCCCCCCCCCAAAAAAAAAAAAAAAAATATTAGGTCAATAGGCTGTTTATTACACTAGTCCCCAATATTTTATAATTACGTTTTCTTATTTCATGGTATAACAAAGGGGGGAGAGAGAAAGAATATTTACCCCCATCCACTTACAGTTTTAATTTCTTTTAAACTTTCGACGGAAATTTTTGGAGAGTGAATTAACAGGTATCTAGAGGTATGAGACAATGGACGAAAAATTGATGTACAACCCCAATAATATTATAATGATACTCAAAATTTCCCCTTCTTTAGATTAAAATTACTTGTTAAAATGTTTGATCACTCAACTTAATGAATCAATGAATCAAATTGACTAACATCCTCAAAGTTTTTAAGTCAACGAATAAGAAAACTTCGGGGACTAGTGTAATAAACAGCCCATTGTCCCCTATTTCTTACTGATTTTTACTGGTACCCAAACTTTTATATAGATATCAGGGGCAGTCCGTCTCATCAACAATTCTTCAATAATTCTTCAACAATTCTTGGAAAATCACCAAACCTACCACGGTAATCGTCAGCTGATATAGCAAAAAGAAAGATGCAACTACTTCTATTATGTACTATTATTCATTTCAGACAGTATAAATCATAAGCTATCACCAAACCTCGTTAGCTTAGAATTTTAGAATTGCCGTCTGCTGGTGGAATCAAAACAAAGATTTCTTACTAAAGAATTTAGAATTAGGGAGATTAAAAATATATTTTTAAAAACTTCTTAAAATTAAAATCTTTAAATTTTTTTCTTATCCAAAATATTTGTAACTGTTTAAAATCAAAAACAAAATATTTCAAAAAAATTTTAATCCTAAACATTTTCAAGCACTTTGTTTAACCCCCTGAAGTAGGTTAACGCAAAAGTTTCAAAATGATTCAATAACTAAATAATATCTCACTTTATGAATCTATAAAAAAAATGAAATAGGACAAATTCAATCAAAACAATTTGGATCTTTAAAGAAAAATTGAAAATAATTAGAAAATAATCAAACTTATGCCTAAAGCTCAAAATTAAATTCATTTTTCATTATTTATCAAACAAGGATGACAACATCTATGAGATCAAAGCTCTGATACGATAGGACAAATGGACATGAACACTTATAGAATGTCAGAACTGAATAATCAGAAGTTAAATGTATAAGAGTCGAAGCAAAATTGTTAGTAAACTTTGTTGAAAAACTGCTTAATACAGGATAATGTTTATGGACATACTCACATTTCTAGGACTTGATTATAGAGTTGCTTCGCTTATAATATTGTACTTTGTTGTCCCAGGAAACAGTATACCAAATCAATAGGATAATTAGATCACATAAAAATTTGTTATTAAAAAGTAAAAAAAATCAACATAATGTTTAAAATAGACATATGGACATTCTGGTAACAATTATAGAGTTGCTACGCTCTCTAAATTGTATCTAACTACTACAGGAATCACATGCAAAGTTTTAAAACAATAGGACAATTCTAATATGCCGCCCTTTTGATCGTTTTCAATTTGTTTTACATTAATGATAGGGAAAGGGGGGACTCTGTGCTCTACAAGGCACTTTGGGGGAAATTACCCATATCTTAAATGATTCAAATGTTTGTAAGTTGTAATATTCGGAGAAGATTAGAAGTTTTTAGGTTTGATTATTGCAGTACTTATTAAATCATGATTTCAGGGAAGCTTTTTTATTTTACTTCCCTAATTCGCCACTTTCCTCCAACGTGTTTAGCCATTAGAGACAAGAAGTTGCCAAGAAAGTCAAAATTAAACTACTACAAATATTATAAAATGTATGATTGTGAAAATTCATAGCTATGTAGTTCAGAATTTTATTGCTAGGTGTCGTAAAAACCTTTTTTGAATTAAAATATGTATATGAGATAAATTTTTAAATAATCTTAAATATTTTTCAAAGTATCACAGCTATTCACTCTTTAGGATTTTTATAAATTTATTCACTCTTTAACATATAATTTACGAGTAGTTTATGATTTAGATAAAATACCTAAATATTGTAAAAAAGCTTAATTTCTGCCCATACATCTTTAAACTGGACGTGTAGGCAAACTCTGTCTATCCTTTTAGCATGGCTTTTAGTAAACAAAGCAAAAAGTGTTAAAATAATGCTTGAGTTTCTTATCAAATTCTGCCAAAAGTTGCTTTATCTCATCATCAAGTTTAAACTGGAAATCTAAGAAATCAGCTCTAAAGCATTGTTTGCCAGAATAGCCTTCCCTTGTCCCTGTATAGATATACACAGATAGTCATTTACCCTGTTACTTTTATATAAAGTGAAACTTGTAGCTGGCTGAAATAACAATTCTCCCCATCCCCTCCCCTCCAACTGGAAAAATTAACTAATAAAGTAAAACTTGTAGCTGGCTAAATAACTATTCTCCTCATCCCCTCCCCTCCAACTTGACAAACGAAGTAATACAGTGAAACTTGAAGCTGGATTAAATAACAATTCTCCACATTCCTCCCCTCCAACTGGATAAATGAACTAATAAAGTGAAAATTGTAGCTGGCTAAAATAAAATCCCATCCCATCCCACTGGATGAACGAACTTACTAATAAAAGGGTTGTGGGGAATATGGTGGGTCCACGCATGAGGTGCATGATCAAATATCTCATGATTTATCGTTCTTAATTACTTACTACTTATATACAGTGGGAGGCGTAGTGAAACAAATTAGTTGGGGGGGAAAAGACCAATTCAACGGTGTGCGGTCATTTCCGCATATTATCACATAAGCATATTGTTTTATCAATACACAAAAGCAAATTAAATTAGAAGTTGTATACAGTAGTGAGTGTAATGGATCTAAAGGGATAAGACAATGGCTGATAAATTAATATACATCCCCGATGATGATACTTAGAATAACCCCTTATGTAGAATAAAATTTGTGGTTAAAAGTGTGAACACTCAACCTATTGATGCAACCAATTCAAATTGACTCAATCCCCAAAATTGTTAAGCTAACAAATAAGAAAACGTTATTTAAAACTTTGGGGACTATTGTCATTGCCCACTCTTTCTCTGCTGTACAAAGTTTATACTGTGTTAACAAGGACAAAAGGGATGAAAAGTAGAAAATGTTTTTTTTCATGAAATAAAAGAAATATATATATTTTTCATTAAATAAAAAAAATATATTTTGTATCATGTATATCAAAATATTGTAGATCCTAAATAAATTTAGCTGAGTAATTTACCACATCGTATTATAGACATCTTTCCGTGGATAATAAGTGAAAACAAGGTTCCAAATGCCTGAGCTAACAAAACTGGTGCTAATATTATGATATTTACTTACTACTCATTTAAAATTTCTGTAATATCAATAGTAATAGAGTAGCCCCGCTACTCTAAATTATTTTGTTTTATACCAACTAAGAACTAACGGCAAATTTTCAGATATTTAAATTAATTTTTTTTAAAAAGAATTAATTAAGGATTATTAAAATCTCAAAAGCTTTTTTCTAAGTTTGTTTCAAAAATTAATTTAAATACTATGAAGAAAAAAAATACTTTATCGATGTACTTAATAGCTTAATGTACTTTTCTTCAATTTATACATGGCAACGTTTTATGGGGGCGTTGTTCAAAAAAGTGGTTTAAACACCACCAATAATTAAAATTTAAACAAAAATAAAAATCTGTATATTAAGTATTTTATATACATAGATATATTTAAATCTTTTATTACAAGCGACTTTAGATAAAGTATCAATTAATTCACATGCGTCGCATGTGTTTGAATGTATTCGCATCAATGTAAATTATGTTTGCAGGGATAAATGGAGTTGATATATGGATCTTGAAATTGTTGGCGAATTTTATCTATAATTTAGATGTCTGTCAACCCTTAACGGTCGGGGGGTGGGGGCGTTTTTTTTTCTATCCTGTTTTTTCTATCTCATTTTCCATTTTTTCCATCCTGTTTTTTCTATCTCATTTTCTGTGTGTGAAAGATAAAGAGCCCAAACTGCTTGACTTTTTAAGTATGGGTATGACACATAACTGAGAGTTGGAATTTTTTGAATATCTCCATCCTGGAGGGCACAGGATGCCAGCAAACCTGGCAGGGTCATCCAGGTAAAGAGCAAAAATATTTTTTTGACTAAAGCATTTTATCATGCCAAAATACTAAAAAATCCTCTAGTAGTACATCCTTATATAAAATACAGGTGTTCAAGTCACTTTCAGGTTCCAGGTATGATCCTGCAGGTCCTGATCCTCCAGGTCTCCAGAAATCTTTAAAAGGCTCCTGTGGCCGCAATTTTTGACTTAGAGACTTCAAAATTTAAACTTAAGATTTTCTTACATGTCTACATTACATATTAAAATTTCATGAAGATCCGCCGCCGTTTTCCCGCCGACCGCCGACTGCGGCGGCTTGCAGCTGCCAAGTACAGCTGCGGCCGCAAAAATTTATATTTTGATATTTCTAATGTAAAATTTACATAAAGATAAACATTTTCTGGAAAAAAATTTTCTTCTAGCTTCAAAAATAAGAAAATTACAGCCGTTTGAAATTTTTAAGTAAAAAAAGACCTAAAAACAAAGATTGTTAAATAAAAGGGTGAAGGAAGCGAAAATTGACTTAGACTTATAAAAGGTCGGAAATTCATTATCATACAGGGGACTTGCACAAAAAAATTTAGCTCTCTAGCTCTGACAGGAACTGAGATAATAAGGGGGGCGTTGAACGCCCCCGGGCCCCCCCCCCCCCCCCCCCGACCGATTAAGGTGCGGCAAGGGGCCCGACTGTAAAGAGTTAATGTAACTTTTTTACTACATTTATTTTTAATTTTTTATATTTTTAGGTATTTTCCTTATAGGATTTCAAACAGAGTAATAGATTAACAGGGAGAAAAAACAAAGTGAGTTGCAGTGTAGATTTGCTTTTAAAAATTAGTTTATTTGCCAACATTTTCCTGCCATTCAACTTTCTCCTCACCCTCAAATGGTTAAAGATTCAAAAATAAAACAAATATATTCTGTTCAAGTGTACTCTGGTTAAGAAAAATATTGGAAAATTAATCAGTATTATTCTGTTAGTGAGTAAATTCATATCAGCTTTTAAAAAGCAAAGCTTTTATATAATTAAAGTCTGTCTGTCTGTATGTTAGTTTATTATTCTGGCAGAGTTAGCTCTTCTGGTTAAATTAAACAGGTTAGAATTGTCCTATTAATTTCAAACCTTGTATAATGATTCCTATAATAATTAGGTATGGTTTTTGAATTGTAGCAACTTTATAATTGTTACTAGAAAGTACATCTAAAACATGATGATTTTTTTATTTATTCAGCTAATTTTTGGGATTCTGATTCCTATTACAACAAGGTACATTGTTATAAGCAAATCATCTCTATAAATAAGTTGAAAATGTCCTTAAAAATTCTCCTGTATTAAAGAAGATTGCAACAAATTTGCTTTACTTCAAATTTTTTTTAGACCTGTGTTTAGTATTCTTCTTATTAAGTTCTGATACGCTACAAGTGTTTATGTTCGTTTCTCCTACATTTCAGAGGTTTTCTTATATGGATGTTGCCAAATGAGGAAGTCTGTAATAAGATATGCGCCAAAGGGCAATAATAGGTAAATTTTGTTAATTTTATTATAATTCATGTATAATCATATCCATATTCCATAAAAAAATTTAAGGTGGGAGTTTGTACACTTACAGATTTTATCCTGGGACTTTCCCTCTAGGGGCTAGTGGAGCAAAACAGCTCTAGACCAGCCAATTTTGTATGTAGTCTATTACTGTAATCATAAACATTTAAAAAACTTAATTGGCGTCGGCAACCGCTGTAAACGCCGAAAATGGCGGTTTCCGTTATTTGCCGTTTTTCGGCGATGGTCAGAAAAATATTTTTTTGTTATGTAAACTAAGAGTTCGTCCTAAAATTTGGTTATCATAGCTTTAGAATTGGCCGCTCTACAGCTGTTTTAATATTTAGCGGCTGCCAAAAAAAATGAAATAAGGGGGGAGGGGGGAAGTTAGTACACTTATAGGAAATGAAATTCAATAGCAAATTTTGCCCTGGCTTGTTTTTCTAGTTATCAACCTAATTCTTTTTGTAAGCTCTCTTACATGACTGGATCTACCCATAAAACTTTAAAAATTTAATTTTGTGACTTTCCCTCTAGGGGCTAGTGTGGCAAAAAAAAACCCCAAACACTAAAAATTTAGGTTCTGAGCTTATTTTTAGAGATATTGAGATGATTTTTTTTTCCAGAAAACTTTTTTAACATAACCAAACTAAGTAAACATTACAGATTTCATTTTGAGACTTTCCCTCTAGGGGCTAGTGGAGCAAAAGACTCCCAAACAGTAGAAATTTTAGTTCTAAGCTTATTTTTAAAGATATTGAGATGATTTTTTTTCCAGAAAACTTTTTTAACATAACCAAACTAAGTAATCATTACAGATTTCATTTTAGAACATTCCTAGGGGCTAGTGGAGCAAAAGACTCCAAAACACTGAAATTTAGGTTCTGAGCTTATTTTTAAAGATATTGAGATGATTTTTTTGTAGTAAACCTTTTAACAACATAACCGTACTAAGTAGTCATTATAGATTTCATTTTGGAACTTTCCCTCTAGAGGCTATTGGAGCAAAAGACCCCCCAAACACTAACATTTTAAATCTGAGCTTATTTTTAAAGATATTGAGATGATTTTTTTTCCAGAAAACTTTCTTAACATAACCAAACTAAATAATCATTACAGATTTCATTTTGAGACTTTCCTTCTAGGGGCTAGTGGAGCATAAGACCCCCAAACACTAAAAAATTAAGTTCTGAGCTTATTTTTAGAAATATTGAGATGATTTTTTCCAGAAAACTTTCTTAACATAACCGTACTAAGTAATCAATACAAAATTCATATTGGGAATTTCCTTTTAGGGATCATGGAAAGAAAACAAAGTCATTCCTTAATTAGGACAGAAGTCACCTTCCTAGGAAGGACATAAGTAGCATCCCTTATGTGAGAATTTGTTAGATGAAGGGCATAACTTGTCTCCCTTAACAAAGATTTTGCAAGATGAAGGACATAAGTAGCCTCCCTTCACCACACAAAACCTAGCTTTTTGGTCCTTCACATAGCAAAATCTTGCATAAAATAGTTTATCTGTCCTTCACATAGCAAATTCTTGCAAAACATAGCATTTATGTCCTTCACATAGCAAATTCTTGCAAAACATAGCAAATTCTTGCAAATCATAGCAAATTCTTGCAAAACATAGCATTTATGTCCTTCACATAGCAAATTCTTGCAAAACATAGGTAATTCTTGCAAAACATAGCATTTATGTCCTTCACATAGCAAATTCTTGCAAAACATAGCAAATTCTTGCAAAACATAGCATTTATGTCCTTCACATAGCAAATTCTTGCAAAACATAGCAAATTCTTGCAAAACATAGCAAATTCTTGCAAAACATAGCATTTATGTCCTTCACATAGCAAATTCTTGCAAAACATAGCAAATTCTTGCAAAACATGGCAAATTCTTGCAAAACATAGCATTTATGTCCTTCACATAGCAAATTCTTGCAAAACATAGCAAATTCTTGCAAAACATAGCAAATTCTTGCAAAACATAGCAAATTATTGCAAAACATAGCATTTATGTCCTTCACATAGCAAATTCTTGCAAAACATAGCAAATTCTTGGAAAACTTAGCATTTATGTCCTTAACATAGCATTTTGGTCCTTCACATAGCAAAATCTCACAAAACATAGGTTTTTCTGACCTTTTTCTACCAGGAGATCAGAACTAAATCAGAACACACATAACAAGAGTTTTACATAATTTAACTCTGCATAAATTATGATAATTCATTATTATTACCCCTTCCCCCCCCCCTATTTAAAATTTACCCCTGCATAAATTATGATAATTCTTTATTATTACCCCTCCCCCCCCCTATTTAAAATTTACCCCTGCATAAATTATGATAATTTATGCTGAGTTAAATGTACTGTTTGAACTTCTATCTAACAGGATATGAGAACTGGGAGGTTGTGACACAAAAGAGGCCAGCTATGGTGCCATGTAGGAAAAGTGGCATTGCATTCTAGGGCCTAAAAGGCGTCATAGCTGGCCCCTTTTCAGTCCATCATATGACATGGGAAGGAGGTTGAGGAGCATTTTATGCAGTCTAAATTCCCAAGAATGCAATGCCACTTTTCCTACATGGCACCACCTCCCATGTCATATGATGGACACAAAAGAGGCCAGCTATGACGCCTTTTAGGAAAAGTGGCATAGCATAGTGGAATTTAGGCTGCATAAAATGCTCCTCAACCTCCTTCCCATGTCATATGATGGACTGGAAAGGGGCCAATTGAATAATTGTTAATCTGAATGTACTATGTAAACACTCTTGTTATGTGTGTTCTGATTAAGTTCTCATATCCTGTTAGATAGAAGTTCAAACAGTACATTTAACTCAGCATAAATTATCATAATTTATGCAGGGGTAAATTTTAAATAGGGGGGGGGGAGGGGTAATAATAAAGAATTATCATAATTTATGCAGGGGTAAATTTTAAATAGGGGGGGGGGAGGGGTAATAATAATGAATTATCATAATTTATGCAGAGTTAAATTATGTAAAACTCTTGTTATGTGTGTTCTGATTTAGTTCTGATCTCCTGGTAGAAAAAGGTCAGAAAAACCTATGTTTTGTGAGATTTTGCTATGTGAAGGACCAAAATGCTATGTTAAGGACATAAATGCTAAGTTTTCCAAGAATTTGCTATGTTTTGCAAGAATTTGCTATGTGAAGGACATAAATGCTATGTTTTGCAAGAATTTGCTATGTTTTGCAAGAATTTGCTATGTTTTGCAAGAATTTGCTATGTTTTGCAAGAATTTGCTATGTTTTGCAAGAATTTGCTATGTGAAGGACATAAATGCTATGTTTTGCAAGAATTTGCTATGTGAAGGACATAAATGCTATGTTTTGCAAGAATTTGCTATGTGAAGGACATAAATGCTATGTTTTGCAAGAATTTGCTATGTTTTGCAAGAATTTGCTATGTGAAGGACATAAATGCTATGTTTTGCAAGAATTTGCTATGTGAATGACAGAAATGCTATGTTTTGTGAGGTTTTGCTATGTAAAGGACAGAAAAGCTAAGTTTTGCAACTTGAAGGACATAAGCAGCCTTCCTAATGTAAGAATTTGTCAGACAAAGGACATAAGTCACCTCCCTTAAGTTAGATTTTGTTAGATGAAGGACATAAGTAGCCTTCCTTAGACCAATTTTCAGTGACTTCTGTCCTAATTAGGAATGACTTTGTTTTCTTTCCATGATCCCCTTTTAGGAGCTAGTTGAGCAAAAGACCCCACAAACATTAAAAATTTAGGCTCTGAGCTTAATTTTAGAGATATTGAGATGTCTGTCCATCTGTCTGTCAGTCTGTCCATCAGTCTGTCAGTCAATAATACTTTTGGGAAAATGTGATTTTCTAAGCTGCCATTTAAGATAGAAGGCTAAAATTCTTTGTCAACATTTAATTTGTTGAAAAACTGCTTAATACAGGAGATTGTTTATTGGACATACTTACATTTTTAGGACTTGATTATAGAGTTGCTTTGCTTATAACATTATAGTTTGTTGTCCCAGGAATTAATACACCAAAAATCAGATCAATCGGATGATTAGATCACAAAAAATTTGTTGTTAAAAAAGTAACATGTTTAAAATGGACGTACGGACATTTTGGTAATGGTTATAGAGTTGCTACGCTTTCTAAATCGTACCTAACTATTAAAGGAATCACCATTCAAAATTTGAAATTGATAGGACAATTCTAACATGCCTAAATTAACGGAAAAAAGCTATCCGTTACGGACGGACGGATGGACGGACCGACCCTAATTATAGAAAAGCTTTGCTTTTAAAAAGAATATTTAGCAATCCTCATAAGAAAATAACAGGATGTTTGTTTAATAGGGGGGAACTTCAACGCCCCCCCCCCCCCCAACCTATTAAGGTCCAGAAAGGGTACTGACCGTTTAGGGTTAAACATAGAGTAAATTCGCTACTAAAACTTAAACTCTAAAGTCATCCTAGATGTAACACGAATGTTATTTAGTTTCCTGCGAAGTTGTCTCCGATACAACCGCTAATTTTTAAAATCAAATTAATGTTTTTGATATACAAAATAATAATCCTTTAATAATTTTTAGTGCATTTAAATATAGAATGTAAATATTCTAAATAGAAAAAAATAATTTCTATCTAGGCGTTGCAAAGTTTTAAGTTCGCCAAATTTGAGATATGCCAGAAAGCCGGACCCACCTTTTTCCCCACAACCAATAAAAGATGTTCATGTTAGCAAACTAATTTTCTCCTGTCATAATATCCACTTATATCCTATTATCATAATCAGGGATCCTAAGGGATAAGACAATAAAGGATTAATTGATATACGCCTTTTATTTATTGATTTACAGCTTGCACACGCTGCTATTTTGTACTACCCTATCAAGAATTATTTAAACGAGATGGTTCCATTAACCCCCCCCCCCCCCCTTACTTCAGATTTTTTTTACGTTTTTTATGTAAAATTTGCTTTAAAATATTATTAGATCCTTGTCTTGGAGTAATAGAGGTTTAATTTGTAAAGGGGTAGTTTCACGAAAGGCATTTGAACTTAATTTAGTGAACCGTATATTTTTTCCTGGTTAATTAGTTAAACTACATTTATATGGCATATATTTGAAAAAATTTCAATTTTCTACCACGTAGTTTTTAAGATATCAAGACTTGAAAATCGTCTTTTTAAATTGCATATTATGAAAAGAAGATTTTTAAGTTTTAATATTTTCAAAACTACGTGGTACAAAATTGAAATTCTTTCAAATATATGCCATACAAATAAATTTTAACAAATTAACTAGTAAAAAATATGCTGTTAGCTAAATTAAATTCAAATGTTTAGACACCCCCCGGGCCCCCCCCCCCCCCCCTCCTCGGGAAGGTTTATAACTGACCTAACCTGAAACTGGATCCCTAACTGGCTTCTCAGGGAACCAATGGTCTCTGTACCTCTGGCGCAACACATCGATCAGGGCATCGTGGAACCTGTAAGTTAAACACAATTTTTTCATGGGACACGGAATAAATAACAATTAAATAACATTAACAAATGAACGGTGTCTTAATCTAAGAAATATACTTGAAATAGAATGCATATGATGTTACGGAGGAACAACGGAATATTAATGAAGTTTGTGCACTAGGTACTATACAAGCTTCTTCCATACCTGTGTCCATTTGTTGTGGTTGTGATGTCAACATGGTGGGTTGTGGTAGGAAAATTGCCAGCTTCAGTGGTTTTTGATAAGGCTGTGGCAGCGTTGTTTAGGGATTCCATAATGGCCGCACTTAACCCATCCTAAAATTGAATAAAAAGATTTTTAAGAATACATACAAGTTTAATTGTCATTTTTTGGCATTAATGTCAATTTGACATTTACTTAAGTATAGCTTTGAAATTTATCCGGTGGATTAGAACCGGTTCTAAGCAATACTAAAATTTATGTAGACAATTTTCTATAAATAATGAAATAAAATCATAATTGGAATTAATCTTATAAATTTTCATTTTAGTATCCGCGGAAAGATGTCTCAAATACTAGACCAATATCCTCGCAATTTATTTTTCGGCTATATTAATCAATATTCTATGAATAATAAAATAAAATCATAATTGGAAATAATCTTACAAATTTTCATTTTATTATCCGTGGAAAGATGTCTCAAATAACTAGACCAATATTCTTTGCCAAATATTTTTACGCAAATGTGTCAAAACTTCCAAAAAAAATTAGTTTGTACAGACCAATCTTTTTTTCATTAAACTATTATAAAGCCCATGTAAAATATCCTTGTAAAGGACAATTATTATACTTTAGACGCTTAGTATACTGATTGAAAAAAAAATATTAAAAATCAACATTCAACCAAAAAAATAAAAAAATATGAGAATGAATAAAACTCTCGGTTTTTCTTTTGACTTCAAAATCAAATAACCTAACTTATTTGTCTTCGAATATTTTTATTTTGCCCAAAAAATTATTATGTTGCAATGCTTAACAAATACTTACCAATAACCCTGTACAGTAGAGAATGTATAAATTTTCTTGAGACTAGCAGTATACTCGGCAGCCGTAGACCCCTTGTTTGCTCTAAATATTATATAATAGTTAGCTATTTATCGCATCGTAGTATAGACAGCTTTTTGCCGATATTAAAATGAAAAATTATAAGTGTAAAACCAGTTTTGTTACCTCAAAGAGGCCGAAGGCCCCTGTCAAAAAAACTGGTATTATTTTTATGATCTTTATTATAATATAATATAATATAATTTATTTCGGAAAAACAGAAGAATACAATGTTGCATTGGAAAGATAGCCACATGGCTATACGGATTGGATAAAAACATCAAAAAGTGTTGTTGTCCCATCCGTTTACAATGTATACTTTTACAATTTACATTACAAATACAAGTTATTCATTATAGTATAATTGTATCCATACATTATGTATCTACTGATTGCCTATAGGGGATGTCGTGGTTGTGATAAGATCACACCAATCACTGCTGTGATTATGGTCCATAGGACCGACATGCCATTTGGTTAGTTCACACACCGTGCTGTCCTTATCCTGAAAAAGGCGTCATGCACCAGATCCAAGCATCAAAGAGCACGGCGTGACCATGTGACCGTTGATTTCCCAAGGGTGGGACCGCGGGGGTTGCTAGGGGGGCTAGTGGGTGGGGTTTCTAGGACAATATGTTATGGTTTGATTTAGCACGATCTTTGCTATGGCAATGATCGAACCATATCCCAAAATATGTCAATAAGTAAGTTTATGAAATAATAAAGTAAAGTTCGCGAAGACAACGCTAAGACATTCTTTAAAATTATTAAAATTAATATTGAAACAAAAAATTGACCTTGATCTTGATCAGTATTAAAAAATTTTGAAAATTTGAAAATTTAAGAAAATGTTTAAGAAAATATTTTTGAAATAAAGATTTACAGGAATTTAGAGAATTTAGAAAATCTGAGGGTAGTTTAAAGATTGTTTAGATAATGATGATATTGGGGTGGCATAGGTATCGAGCATAATTGGGAAGGTCGAGTACTCTTAGTAGCCAGTGAAGCATTTTCATACGCACCAACAAACATAAAATTTGATATCAGACACAAAATTACTGTGACGAACATACAAAACCATATGTTATAGGCGTGTGTTGTTGTTGTTGCTAGGCTCCCGGGAAATGCATCCTAGGCATCCCTTCCCTTTTTTAATACAAATGGCGACAATACTAAGAAGATCTTTTGAGGTGTCGGTGAGGTCAAAGGAGCCGACTGTATCGTCTTAGGAAGGTGGTTGTGCCGGGTGGTAAAAGGGGAAGAAAGAAATTGAGTGTTTTTTGGGGAGGAAGTCGCCTTTGCGCAATTTATGTTTTTTGGCCCGGCCGGCGTTGTCTTTGTTAATTATTATATTTAATATGGAAAATAGGGATATTCAAATATTCGTGGAAAATTGTCTGTATACGATGCCATGCATGATTTTTCAGTATGGCTGAGAACCGGATCTAATCCAGCGGATATTAATAGGGTTTTTTTAATAGCCAGGGTTGACAGCAATAGAACATTGTTACGATAGGAGGTCAGCAATCCCTTACAGACGTATCTGAAATTTAGAAAAGCATTTATTTTTTATGATGTTTAATGAATTATCAAATAAGATGCTTACTTATCAACCCAAAATGTCCACGACGTTTGTAAAGGCACTCCTAAACTGTCCTGAAAAAATACATGAATTAAAAATCATGATCAATAATAATAGAAAATATGTGTTTAAATTCGTACATACAATTCATACCTATGTTTCAATGACTTTAATTTTAATCCAATTCAATGTGATAATAATATATTTTTCTGTATGTATTAATATTAATTCTTAGTACCTAATCATATTCTTTCATTATTATTAAGTATTTTTTTTAAATCCTGACAATGACCAGAATTGAACGATTTCTTACAATTAAAATAAGACTAAATTTATTATTAGATCACAGGTAGGTATGCATTATCATTAATGGTGAAGTAACTATAATATTGAATTAAAATCCAATGTACTACCTATCCTTTTCAGAATTATTCAACAATTTGATAATATTTACCTGTGATGAAAATTTATTGATTGTAGCTGGAGAGAAATTACTGGGAGAAAAGGCCATTTCTGGAGTTCCATTCTATAACAATAATGCATTTGTATTGAAACAAGGATGACATCTATCCATGTGTAGCAAAGTATCTACCTACCAGGTGTATCTATTTCGCTGTATACCGGGAGTATAAATCTATATAAGAGCAGAATCTATGTATCTACCAGACGGCAAGACCATATGATTAAATAATTATGAGAACAATCACTTTTCTTAAAACTAGCGTTTGCGCCCCTAGCATCTAAGGCCTAGGGGCTCTATATTCGAAGTGATATGGAAGGGGAGAAAAATAGCTTAAAACCATACCCAGGCTTATTTATAAAAATAAAATAGTCAAAAACCATCTCAGGGCCTATAAGAAGCTTCCCTCTAAAGGAGAACCATATCGGTTCAGTGTTAAGCGAGATCCTTCGCTACAAACAAAAAAAGCTTAGTACTTTATATTATAGGACTAGCGGCTACGCCCCTAGAGGCCTCTAGTGGCACTTTAAATGTTTTTGTTTGTTAAAGGTAATTTTTTATGTACGATACCACCTTATTTGACGCTGAAGTCTCCCAGATTTTAAGAAAATTTTAAATTTTTTTGTCATTTCTTTTGGGAGGTTGGTAGCACCCTCCCCCAAAATAGTTAAAAATCTTTCAAGGACATATGAGAATCTACCCTGTTAAGGAGAACCCGATCGGTTTAGCGGTTAGCGAGATCCTTCGGTACACACAGACAGACACACAGACAGACAAACATCCTGTTACTTTAGTATTAAAATATCTAAATAATGCATTTCTAAAATAATTTTAATATTTACAACAAATTTTAAAATTGTTATGAAAATTATAACACGCCCCTTTAACTATAAAAACAAAAATAAAAATAAAGATCAGCTGTTGATCTTTGATCAGCAATGAAAATTGAAGATTTAATTTATTTAAAAAGTAGCAAAAAAAATAATTTTGTTACAAACGAAGGAAGCAAATACGTTTTTTTTTTAAATTATTGATTGTTTTTATGATTTTTAATATTTTTTTAAAGCATTGAAAATAGTTATTTTAAAGTAAGTTGTTAATTTTATTACTATCAACTCTTACTATTTATATGACGTAACTAGAACTTGTTCCGCAAAAATTATACAAAATTGGGACAGTTTCGATGCCGTCCTCAAAGTTAATTTAGGCATGTTATAATTGGGCTATCATTTTCAAACTTTGCATTATGGTTTTAGCTTGTTTTAAAAATACTTCATATTGAAAATAATGATTCCTTAGGTATAGCATAATGTTATAAGCAAGGCAACTCTATAGTCACGTCTTTCTTTGTCTGACCTTCAGATTTGTAAATATTTGCTTTTATGAATGTTTTCATCCTTTTTTTATACAACAGGAAGGTATTCCGTTCTTTGGAAATTTGGTACATTTAATTTGTTTTTTCATGGTTTAAATTTTGTGATGGTTGGTAATGAACCTTAAAATCACACTTACAATCTCCTTCTCTCCATGCATTTGTCGCCTGTTTGTTGGTTATGCACTTGGAATTTATTGTATTTTTGTATACCCTCTGCATTTGTGACATGTTCTGATTGGAGTTTATTCAAAAGCTTATATTTACTCATTTAGAGTTTACCTAAAGCATCGCTAATCTATGATGTAATCGTCTATGATTGTTTTCATCCAAAACATAAATGAGACATAAAAAGGAACATAATAGTTATTTCTCGCATTATAAACGGCTTTCCGCGGATATAGAATGTACAATGCCTTCGACATCTCGGGGCTAAAAAAACTAGTTTTAATCTTATGATTGTACATTTTTATATTTGTAGAAAGCTGAATATTATACGATGCTAGACATAGTTTTTTTTCGTATGGATGAGAACCGGTTCCTATCCACCGGATTCGAATGAATACGAGAAAAAAACATATTTGATTACATTAGCAATATACTTTTCAATATGGCTTCAAAACCGATTAATATCCGTTGGATTTGATTCGATGTTAAGCCCTGAGGTGGATTCTTAAAAAATTTGCCCCACTAATCGCTTAGTGGGGCAAAATTGTTTTCTTGAAAAATCCACCTCTGCTTTATAAAGTATCACTTTATAGACAATTTTTCATACGCTGCGATAAATAACAATTATCTTCATTAATATGAATGAATGAATTTAGAAATCCCGTAGCAGTCATAAATCACGAACGTACATATATATAAATGATGTAGATATAATTTAAATTTATTATTTTTATTTTTAATTGAAAATGGTCTGAAGAAAACACACTTTTTTATTAAAGGTCAATTCTTAATGAAAAATACAGAACCCTGTGCAGGTCCGCTTTTCAGTGAAGCTTTCTGTGGTTGAAGCTGAACTTCAAATTTAGCCGGCTGGGTTGTTGACAGCTGTCTTATGTCTAATTTGCGTGTCTGTCTGTTTAGCTAGCTGTCTGTGTGTTCCAAAGGAATCTGCAAACCGCTAAACCGCTAAAGTGTAGCTTCTCATAAGTCTTGGTTTATAGCTCCTTAGAGAAATCGACCCTACAAAAAAAACCTTACCCAAAAAAAATATTTTTTCTAAACTTTTTTTCTTTTTAAAACTCAAGTTAAAAGTGGAGGAATGTCGACATACTTCTCCACCCCTAATAATGGCTTCTAGAGGCGTAACCGCTTGTGGGAAGAAAGTACTTGCCGTTAAATAAATTCCATCGATCTGTGAGACTTCAGAACGTACCCAGCATCAGCTTTTGGTTATGTAATATTTTGGCTGCTTTAAAGCATCATATGTATGCCGCTAAATTTTCCCAGACGTTCGGCTGCTGATTAAAGCTGCTAAGCACTCTTACAAAATTTAAAGACAGTTTTTTTTCTAATCTTAACTTTAGAAGCAATTTAAATTTTGTACAACAATTTATTTTTTGTTCTATTGTGCATTTTGAGCCAGGACCATAAAGTTGTCCATATTTGGTGAACATGGCAGTTAATAAAATCAGTCATGCATCTGAATATTATTTATTTGCATATTATAAGTTAGTTACTTATATTTAGTAGCACAACTGCTCTACATTTAGGGCGTGTCTGACGTATAGTATACAATATCTCCTAAGCGTAGCAACTAAATAATTAGAGGCATGGTGCTTATAATAGTGCTTTTACTCAGGGAGGAGGACATTGTGATTTTTATTACACTAGTACCCAAAGTTTTATATTAACGTTTTCTTAAGCGTTGGCTTAACAACTTTGTAGACTTTTATTATATTTTGATTAGTTGAATAATTGAGTGTAAAAGCGTTTCAACCACTAATCAAATCTACAGAAGGGAAATTTTATTTATCATCATTGGGAGTGCACATAAATTAATCAGCCATTGTCTTATCCCTTTAGATCTCTGGTATTTACTTTAAAAATTGTTAATGTTCGCTTGTCTAATTTGTTGGGCTTTGACTATTTCTATTTAGTAGGACATTATTTAAATACAGATTTTCCGTCAAGAGTGTCCACAAAGGCTTTTGGTTTGTTTATTTTCTTTCAATGCTTTTTTCCTTGTTTTTAGTCTAATTTCTGTACAATGCTTTCTGTTGGTTGGCAAAATCCTATAATGTAAAGTAGTAAGGTTTTTTTGTCTAAAGCTAAACTTTACTGTACTTTTCAGGGATCCTTTATATATAGTTTGGTTTTAGGCTATTTCTTTGTAATATTTCCTCCTCCCCATAGAGGCTAGAGGCGAATCAACTATTAATTAGATCGTATTTAGAAATTTCATAATTTAATAATTAAAGCTTTTCCAATTTGGTATCTAATAGATCTCGTTTTAAGTTAAAAATTTAATTTCATCACAGATTTTTTCACACCTGGTAAAAAATAATTATTTTTTGTATTAATTCAAAACAAGGATAACACTCACGCTTATTTGGCCAACATATTATAGAAAATAATTTTGTTTCTTGAATAATAAAAATTGAAATTTAAAAAACTTATTATAAAATAGTTATCATAGATTACAACTTTAAATTTAAACTTGCTCTAAATTTAACATATTTTTTAGCAGAAATAAAAACTAATATTGCTATAAAAAGTAACACAAAAAACGTTAAATGTTCTTTTATTAATTTGATGAAGCAATCGGTTAGACAAAACTTCAAAGTTTATATAGAGTAGCTTCGCCGCAAAGATCAAAGATTTTCTCTGGTTACATTACATCAGGGCTCGGCAGCTGTGCGTCAGTCGAGTGGAAGCCTAAGTAAACTCGTCATATTATTACTTTAAAATTCAGCTGGATGTCAAAACCTGTTCCCAAACAGACAATCCATCTTTTCTGAATTTTTTTTGCACACAATCGGGTATAAATTTACTGTTTATGCGCGGCTGAAGCGCAGCTGACGAGCCTTGGTTACATTACATCATCAATAACAACTTTCAAAATACTTTATCAGCTTTATAGTGCAATACAGAGAGGGAGAGGACAATGGAACATAATTTAATCTTTCTTACGGAAGGATTTCGCTAACTGCTGAACCGTTATGGTTCTACTTTAGCTTCTCATAGGTCCTGGGAAGGTTTATAACTATTTTGGGGGAGAATACCAGAAACCTTCCAAGAGAAATAGCCCTTAGAAAAAATGACCTCTCAAAAAAAATAAGTTTTAAGTTTCGACTAAATGCCCAAAAAAAAAAAAATCTAAAGTACATATTTAAAATACAAATATACTATTAATTGACGTCATCATGTAAAAGAACTAAATTTAGCAGTTTTAAGTAAAGGATTATACAAAATAGTTAGACACATAAAATTAAAGGTAAGTTAAAATTTAAATAATTACTTAGTAGATGTTAAAATAAAAACAAGGATGGCAACATACATATATAAAAGCGTAGCTTAACAAATAGTAATATCAGACAAACGAACATTAATAACGTAAAGTAACAACGAATTTAATATTCAACATTATTTAGAAGTTTGAACTTTTTGGTATTGACTACAGAGTTGCTACGCTTTCTAAATTGTTATAGGAATCAGAATACAAAGTTTGAAATTGATAGGAGAGTTCGAACATGCCTAAATTTATGAGAGGTCCGTTTCGGACAGATGTACTGACGGACCTACCCGATACCAAGAAAAACTTCGCCTTTAACAGGAATAGAATTTAAATACGTCATAATGAGAGAAAATTGAATATGACAATTATAATCTGGGACTAATTTTAAACATTAAACAACGTAAATATGTATGAAATTCATATAATACAATAAATAAAAAATATATATAAAGTAGTATTATTTGTCTGTCTGTAGCTTAAGATTTCGATAACTACTGAACCAATTGAGTGCTCCATGGGATAGAAGCTTCACAATGATGTCATAGGTACAGGATGGTTTTAGGTCATTCAATTTTTAAATTTAAGCCTTGAGATGGTTTTAGGCTTTTCCCTCACCTTAGAATAGTGCACTAAGATGCGGAAAGTGGCATGTGTGATGTCATAAAAATATGTCTAAAAGGAAGGATGAGAGGAGAAGTAGGAAAGGAAACTCCTAAAAAAGAGATGGATTTAAACGTATTTTTATGACGTCACTCACGACACTTTCCGTATCTCCAAAATTTTTCGTAAAAATAATTCTTCCTATTACACGAAATGTTCATGCATTATGTGCAATTGCATAACCCTTCCCCCCCCTCCCCCGATCTCCATTACACTTGTCTTAACCTTTTCTGAACTCTTAGCCCAACATTAAAGATTTGATAGATAGTAAAAATTGTTTTGAAATTGGAGTGGAGAAAAATGAGGGAGGGGACATTGGGCTGATTATTACACTAGTCCTCAATGTTTTATAGTAACCTTTTTTTATTCATTGGCTTAGCAACTTTGGGGACCTTTAATAAATGCTGAATGGTTGGTTCATTAAGTTGAGTGTCTAAACGTTTCAACCACTAATTTTAATCTACAGAAAGGGTATTTTGTGTGTCATCAATTGGGATGTCATTAATCTATCGGCCATAGTCTAATCCCTGTAGATCCCTGGAAAAAATCGATGACATAATCTAACGTCGGTGCGGCGAGTTTTTTCCAAACTAGAAATCTCGCCTACACAAATTATATATATATATAGGGTCCAGGAATAAAGGGGTAGGATAATGGAAAACATACATATATCGTGAAAAGATTCATCTCAACGCGAGCCGCTGCTCAGTTTTCCCCAGGGACTAGGGCCGATGTTTACAATTAGTGATTTATCATTTACTAGTGGCTTTGCCCCTATCATATAGAGGCTCTAAATTCGAAGGGATATGGAAGATCAGAAAAATAGCTATACTCGGACTTTTCATAAAAACCATCCCGGAGATATAAGAAGCTTCACTGTAAAGGAGAACCATATAGGTTTAGCGGTGAGCGAGATACAGTCAATAAAAGCTTTCTACTTAATATAACCACTAGTGGCTGCGCTCTAGCATCTAGAAGCTCTATATTCGAAGGCCATAAAAATAGCCTAAAACCATAAATAAAAATAAAATAGCCTAAAACCATCCCGGGACCTATAAGAAGCTTGACTGTAAAGGAAAATCATATTGGTTCAGTGGTTGGCGAGATCCTTCGCTACAAACAAAAAAGCTCTTGTACACCATCATACTTTCTAAACAAAGGCGAAGATTTAATGTAGGACAGTGTGACACTAGTAGAGTGTCAGAACTTAATAGTCAGAATATAAATTTATACGTATAAACAAAATTGTATAAATTTTTTTTTTCAAAATTGCTGAAATACATGATGCTCCGCTAATAACATTGACCTTGCTGTCATAAGAATCATTACTTCAAAAATCAGATATATAGGATAATTATATCATATAAAAATGTATTGTCAAACAAGTTAAGAATTAACATGTTTTACTAGACCTGCGGACTCAACGACTATAGAGTTGCTACACTTTCTAAATCGTACCTAACTGTTACTGGAATCACCATGTCAAGTTTGAAATCTGTAGGACAATTCAGACATGTCTAAATTAACGATAAAAGCTTTTCGATGCGGGCATACAGACATACGGACATAACCTAAATTTGAAACAAAGCCACATTCCTTTATATCTGATATTATGTATATTGTTTGGTATATAAATAGAGATAATTTAGAGACATACTCCCTAAATCAGCCAATAGGTTAATAGTTGATGTACATTCCAGACATGTCATTGGTTGAAACATTTTACAGATTTTTTCAATTCGTTCGCATTATTAGTAAGCTATAAATTGTCGAATATCTTAGGATAAAGCTTTTGTGTAAAAATGTCTTCCCTGGTATAATGTGAAGCATATAATAAAACATATAGTGAATTAGTTATGAATAGTTTAATTTCTTAGGATAAAATTAGCATTCTAAACAAATGTTTTCGCTCATATCTCGTATATAACAAAAAATAAACAAAGGTTTTTGTCTGCTAAATATTCCTTTTTAAGTTTGACGGAAAATGTGTTCAGATGAACCATCTAGATATAATATGTCTATTGTTATATACTAAATACGGATCAGCTGAAATAAATTTCCTATTCGAGCCCTAGTTTCCTAAAGTGTACAGCAGATAACCCAATTATTGCAGACCCTATTTTCAGCGACTCCGGTAAAATGGAAAAGCGATTTAATGTATAAACGATTTATACATTATACATTAAAAAATTTAAATTTTTCAAATTTTGATTTTTTTTGAAGTTTAAAGCTTTTTTAGCTAGTAGCAAATATTGAGATAGGACGCGGAAGCTACGCACACTTTCGGAAACTAAATTCAGTTCATCTAAATACGTGCCATCATGTTTTAAAACGCGGTTTTTCATATGAGTGGGTTGTACGAAGCCAGTTATACTTCAGAGCACAGGGAAGCGAGATTTGAAGAAACAGAGCAAAGCTTCTCTATAATTAGGATCTGTACGTTAATTTAGACATGTTAGAAATGTCCTGTAGATTTAAAACTTTGTATGATTATTCCTATTGTTGGCAATTCTATATTTGTTACCAGAAACTCCATTCTGATTTTTAACTTTTTTGACAACAAATCTTTGTATAATACTAGCGGATTAGTCCCTAGCCTCTAGGGCCTTTGCACCAAGAGGTAATTTTTTAAAAAAATTAATACCTAGAGAAAAAAAGATAGTTACCTTCCCCCACTGCAACTGCGTCAATTTGTGTTATAAACAAATAAAAAAAATGGGAGGGGATTTTTTTGTTTTTAGGGGGGTTGGGGTCCCACCCCCTAAGAAAATAGCCTAAAACCACAACAGGAGCAGCAGGTATATTTCCGGAAGAGTAGAATCCAATCGGTTCAGTGGTTACCAAGATCTTGATTGACAGACGGACAGACATCATTCTACTTTGTAATATAGATAATTATCCTATTGATTTGATTTTTGGAATGATGATTCCTAGGACAACATGGTACAAGTTGAAAAACGTAAGTAGGTCATTAAATAGAAATAAAAATTTACAAAATTTCGAACACGTTTATTTACAATTTTATACCCTTAAGATAACATTATAATTATCAAGTTTTGACACTCTACATGATCGTTTGTTCTTCACTTTGATGGTTGTTGTCATCCTTGTTTATCAAAAAAATAGGTGAAAAAAAATAATCATATTTATTTCAAAAGTTAAAATTTTGATATTGGCGAATATCGTTTTTTTTTTCGTTTTCCTAATCCATATCATTCTTGGCTAAATGATTTATAAAAAAAAATTATATTAGTATTATTTGGCAAAAGGGAACAGATTAGTAAATTTTACATTTTTATTATTGGATTTATACTGTAAATTTTAGACTCTTAGAGCTCAACAGCCGCAAATATGTTTTTAATATATACTAGCAGCTTCGCCACTAGCTTTTAGGGGATATGTACTCTAAACAGAGAAAAATTACAATAATTTAAAATAAAACAGCCTAAACCTATCTTGTAACCTATATGAAGCTTCCCTAAAATGGACAACTCTACAATTTTTAATGTCCGTTTGTACTACCGTTTCAGAGCTTCGCTTTTATGGATGTTGTCATCCTTGTTACTTAAAGGCTTTACGTTTATTAAGAATAGTGTCATTCTTGTTGTTAAGAATAAGTAAAATAGCCAATTTTCAATGTTGTATGATCTTAGCCAAATTAGACATTTTTAAAATGTTAAATGTTTGTATTTTTCTTATAATATTGAAAACCAATTTGATTCCCATATATAGTAAGTTTCAAATTTTTACAGTCGAAAAATAATATTCTGAGTATAGTCCCTTTTGTGGCAACGCCACTTAATGGGCGTTTCTTCGTATTTAATTCTCCTATTTCTAGCCCATGTGCTGCGGGAGGCTCTAACCCTGCGAGGCAAATTGCCTAATTCTGCAATAACCCAACCTTACTTTACCTAACGTAACATAAAATAACCTATGAAAGCTACTTTGAAAATACAACGAAACGCCCCTTTAGAGGCGTTGCCACGAAAGAGACTATACCCAATTCTCTTAATTCGTGTCTATGCCTAATTGTGCTCTTGTGTCTATTATTTAAAGAGTAATTTTGAGTATATCTTGACGTACGCACGCACGCAAAATAATGCGCATGGAATGGCCATTTGTCCCAACCTAACATAGAAATTCTTTGTCTTTATGTTAGCCAAAGAAAGCTCTAAATATGGACCGCTTAAAAATATAAAGGCGTTTTTATATCAAATTTTTTCGATGTCAAAATCTTCATCCCTGAAAATTTCAGTTGTCTGTCTTGAAAAGGAGTCGTGAAAATTATAAAACAAAAAAATCTAGGAATCGACCTAGCACCCCAATTAACAAACAGATGGACAAAACAATGTGTATGTAGATTAGATGCGCATATGTCATGGGAATCTTCACTAAAAATTTCCCCCACTTTGTCTCAGACAGACGGACTGACGGACGGAAAGACGGACGAACAGACGGGCAGACGGACGGACATTTCGAATTATAGAGTAGCTTCGCTACTAATAACAAATTAATGGGTATGTTATTGTTCATAATAACAGTGAGGAATTTTTAGCTTTTTCAAGTGATTTTATTAACTTGATTGGGGCGATTCCTTAAAGGAATAGGCACATTTTCTTATGCATTGCATATTCAGTGTTTTAACTATTTATGACATATTAACTATTAACATTGTTTTTTTGTTTAATTTTTTATTAATATTCTGTTTTATTAATTATTTTTTAGGTCCAATTTCTTTAATTGATGATTTTATCTTTATGAATGTTGTCATCCTTGTTCTTTCCAATATACGGTCCAAAACTCCTAAGTGGAGAATTGCAGGCGAAAGATATTTTAAAAATTTCTTGTAACAAAGGGTGGTTTTATAGATTTAGCCAGCATGGACGTCCAAGGGGGGGGGGAGTAAAGTGGGGATTACCCCCCCCCCCAAAAAAAACGAATTTACCCCTACCTTGGGGTAAATAAAAAAGCTTGGACGCCCCTGTTAGCCAGTATTATTAATTTCTATTCTTTGTATTGTGTCCATTAAACTTGATAATAGACATACTATTTTAAACTAGCGGATATGCTCCTAGCAATTGGGGGCTCTGTATTCAAAGTGTGCAGAAAATAGCCTAAACCCATCCCAAGGTTTAAATCTAAACAAAAAAATATACTAAAACTATCCCGGGACCAAAAAGCTTTTCTAACAAGGATGACAACATCCATAAAAGCGAAGCTCTGAAACGGTAGGACAAACAGACATTAACACTTGTATAATGTCAGAACTGAATAATCAGAATGAAATGTATAAGAGTCAAAGCAAAATTGTAAGTAAATTAATTTTTTAACAACAAATTTTTACATGATCTAATCATCCGATTGGTCTGATTTTTGGTTTACTGATTCCTGGGACAACAAAGTATAATGTTATAGGCGAAGCAACTCTATAATCAAGTCCTAAAAATGTAAGTATGTCCATAAACATTATCCTTTATCAAGCAGTTTTTCAACAAATTTACTTACAATTTTGCTTTGACCTTTATACATTTATATTCTGATTATTCAGTTTTGACACTATACAAGTGTCAATGTCCGTTTGTCCTAACGTTTCAGTGCTTCGCTTTTGTGGATGTTGTCATCCTTGTTAAAAGCGAAGCTTTTCTATAATTAGGGTCGGTCCGTCCGTCCGTCCGTAACGGATAGCTTTTTTCGTTAATTTAAGCATGTTAGAATTGTTCTATCGATTTCAAATTTTGCATGGTGATTCCTTTAGTAGTTAGGTACGATTTAGAAAGCGTAGCAACTCTATAATCATTACCAAAATTACCGTACGTCCATTTTAAACATGTAGATTTTTTACTTTTTTAACAACAAATTTTTATGTGATCTAATCATCCGATTGATCTGATTTTTGGTATATTGATTCATGAGACAACAAAGTATAATGTTATAAGCGAGGCAACTCTATAATCAAGTCCTAAATATGTAAGTATGTCCATAAATATTATCCTGTATAAAGCAGTTTTTAAAAAAATTTACTTACAATTTTGCTTCGACTCTTATACATTTATATTCTGATTATTCAGTTCTGACACTATATAAGTGTTCATGTCCGTTTGTCCTACCGTTTCAGTGCTTCGCTTTTATGGATGTTGTCATCCTTGTTTAATTTAATTTTACCAGGTTATTATAACTAAATTAAGTTTAAATTATAGTATTATTTTCAAAATTAAGCTCTAAAAATATGATAAAAGCAACAACTTACCCTACTTAAGGGATAGGTTATTGAGAAAATAATTTAGTATGGCTACGAAACATAATAATATCCGCTGGATCAGAACCAGTTCTTAGCCAAAATGAAAAATCATGTACAGCATCGTATTACAGACAATTTTACACAAAAATTAAATAAAAATCATAAAATTAATACCAATTTTGTTAACTCGGGCCTTTGGCCTCTCAAGGCTAACAAAACTGGTCTTATTTTTATAATTAATCATTTTAATATCCGCGGAAAGCTGCCTATAATACGATAACTATTCTCAGGTAGTTAAAAAAAATAAATAAAAGGATAAAAAATTTCATAAAAGCGAAACTTAACAAATTTAATGGTTAGCCAAACGAAGAATAACAAAAATAATAGAATGTAATCAAGAAAAAAGCACAAATTATTGTGTTTAAAATGGACATACTGACTTTATGGTAATAGTTATTGAGTTGCTTTCTAAATTGTACCTAAATTTTACATGAATCATTACGTTAAGTTTGAAAGCGATAGGGCAATTCTAAAATTACTTAAATTAATTGTCTACATTTACGTTTCCCTATATCCCACCGTGCTTAACTTTATATTAAAGTAAAAATGGGAATGGCTATGGAGTAGGGCACTTTTTGTGTGGGTGGGAAAGCGAGTGAAACAGCGAGAGAGAGAGAGAGAGAGAGAGAGAGAGAGAGAGAGAGAGAGAGAGAGAGAGAGAGAGAGAGGCGATACAGAAGGAATAGAGAAGGTTTTAAAAGAAACTTTTGAAGAGGTGGTTGGTGCCCAAAAATTCAAGACAATTTTACGCTTAAATGGAACATTTTAAGCAAAGAAACACAGAGCGAGAGAGAGTGAGGGGGGGGGAGAAAATGGAAAAGAGTGATGTACTGATAAGTGAGAGCAGCGATTAGTTTTACTTTTAGTTTTTACTTGAACGCTAAGATGGGCAACATTGTGAAGAATTTTCATCAAATTAAAGTGATTTTCTCCAAATATGTGTGCATGTGTGTGTGTGTGTCTGTGTGTGATCTTGTGCGTCCAGTGTGTGTGTGATAAAAACATGCATTGCTTGCAACTGCAGCAATATTATATTGTTACACAATAACATGTAATAGTTATTCATCGTATTATAGACAGCTTTTCGCGGATATAAAAATGTACAATTATAAGATTAAAACCCGCTTTGTTTGCCCCGAAGGCCTAGTCTAATAAAACTGGTAAAAAAATTATTTTAATATTCGTGGAAAATTGTCTGTAATACGTTGCCATATATTTGTCAGTATGGCTAAGAACCTGTTCTAATCCAGCGGATATTAATCGATTTCGAAGCCATACTGGAAATTCAGTTCTACACAATTTCATACATGTCAGAAATTTTAGAGCGAGGTTTTTATATATTTGGGGTTGGTCCTTAGGTACGTTTGTCTGTTTTAGGAGATCGCACAATTATACATGTTAGATCGATATGAAACTTCGCACGATGATTCCTTTAAAGGTAAAATTTAGAAAGCGTAGCAACTCTTTTATATTAATCAATCCTAGAATAGTCCTTATGTCCATTTTAAACATGATAATAGAAATCTATCATTCTATTTACTTGATAATAATAACTTTATAACAATTCTTTTGTAAATGTAGTACTTTATTATAAGGAAAGAATTAAATTACAACAGGATGTAACAAGAATGAAAACATCCATATGTAGCAAAGATAAAAAATGATAGATGGACAGGACATCTGGAAAAAAGAACCTGATAAAATAAATCACGAAACCTTTTTAAAAGTTTTAATAACTTGAAAATCAAGGAATCGATCGAGCACCACCACCAATGAGTAAATCTTACTAAACCTTGGTGGAATTATGTAGAATGTGAATTATTAAATCCCTGAAAATTCCGGCCGACTATCTCGAATAGGAGACGAGAAAATCACAAAACTTTAAAATCCAAGAATCGATCTAGCACCCCAACCATTAAAAAATCTCTATGAAACTTGACGAAAATATTTAGAATTGAACTTAATTAATCCCTGAAAAATTCATTCAGCCGAGGATATCACGTTTCCAACAAAACGTTTCAGACGGACGGACAGACATACATTTCAAATTATAGAGCAGCTCCGCAACTACAAATGTGTTAGTAATTATTTGCATTGCAGTAGTTAACTCTACCTATATCATGAAGGTGTTAACTATGACTTATGTCATTAGTAATACTTTTTACCAATATTAAAGTTTTTAAAAGCAATGCTTTATGTACAGCTACGGTCGATCCGAACGTCCATATGTTCATTACGGATAGCTCCAATTCTTTTATTTATGCATGCTATAATTTGACTTATAGATTTCAAACAATAAATGGTAATTTTTGTAACAGTTATGAAAGCAATTAACATTGTTTTTTGGATCATGGAAAGAAAACAAAGTCATTCCTAATTAGGACAGAAGTCACTGGAAATTGATCTAAGGAAGGCTTCTTATGTCCTTCATCTAACAAAATCTAACTTAAGGGAGGTGACTTATGTCCTTTGTCTGACAAATTCTTACATTAGGAAGGCTGCTTATGTCCTTCATCTTGCAAAACATAGCAAATTCTTGCAAAACATAGCAAATTCTTGCAAAACATAGCAAATTCTTGGAAAACTTAGCTTTTCTGTCCTTCACATAGCTAATTCTTGCAAAACATAGCAAATTCTTGCAAAACATAGCAAATTCTTGCAAAACATAGCAAGTTCTTGCAAAACATAGCAAATTCTTGGAAAACTTAGCTATTCTGTCCTTTACATAGCTAATTCTTGCAAAACATAGCAAATTCTTACAAAACATAGCAAATTCTTTCAAAACATAGCAAATTCTTGCAAAACATTGCAAATTCTTACAAAACATAGCAAATTCTTGCAAAACATAGCAATTTCTTACAAAACATAGCAAATTCTTGCAAAACTTAGCTTTTATGTCCTTCACATAGCTAATTCTTGCAAAACATAGCAAATTCTTACAAAACATAGCAAATTCTTGCAAAACATTGCAAATTCTTACAAAACATAGCAAATTCTTGCAAAACTTAGCTTTTATGTCCTTCACATAGCTAATTCTTGCAAAACATAGCAAATTCTTACAAAACATAGCAAATTCTTGCAAAACATTGCAAATTCTTACAAAACATAGCAAATTCTTGCAAAACATAGCAATTTCTTACAAAACATAGCAAATTCTTGCAAAACTTAGCTTTTATGTCCTTCACATAGCTAATTCTTGCAAAACATAGCAAATTCTTACAAAACATAGCAAATTCTTGCAAAACATTGCAAATTCTTACAAAACATAGCAAATTCTTGCAAAACATAGCAAATTCTTGCAAAACATAGCAAATTCTTGCAAAACATAGCAAATTCTTACAAAACATAGCAAATTCTTGCAAAACATAGCAAATTATTGCAAAACATTGCAAATTCTTACAAAACATAGCAAATTCTTGCAAAACATAGCAAGTTCTTGCAAAACATAGCAAATTCTTGGAAAACTTAGCTTTTTTGTCCTTCACATAGCTAATTCTTGCAAAACATAGCAAATTCTTACAAAATATAGCAAATTCTTTCAAAACATAGCAAGTTCTTACAAAACATAGCAAATTCTTGCAAAACATAGCAATTTCTTACAAAACATAGCAAATTCTTGGAAAACTTAGCTTTTCTGTCCTTCACATAGCTAATTCTTGCAAAACATAGCAAATTCTTACAAAACATAGCAAATTCTTGCAAAACATTGCAAATTCTTACAAAACATAGCAAATTCTTGCAAAACATAGCAAATTCTTACAAAACATAGCAAATTCTTGCAAAACATAGCAAATTCTTACAAAACATAGCAAATTCTTGCAAAACATAGCAAATTCTTGCAAAACATTGCAAATTCTTACAAAACATAGCAAATTCTTGCAAAACATTGCAAATTCTTACAAAACATAGCAAATTTTTGCAAAACATTGCAAATTCTTACAAAACATAGCAAATTCTTGCAAAACATAGCAAATTCTTACAAAACATAGCAAATTCTTACAAAACATAGCAAATTCTTACAAAACATAGCAAATTCTTGCAAAACATAGCAAATTCTTACAAAACATAGCAAATTCTAGTAAAACATAGCAAATTCTTACAAAACATAGCAAATTCTTGCAAAACTTAGCTTTTCTGTCCTTCACATAGCTAATTCTTGCAAAACATAGCAAATTCTTACAAAACATAGCAAATTCTTGCAAAACATTGCAAATTCTTACAAAACATAGCAAATTCTTACAAAACATAGCAAATTCTTGCAATAAGGGTCCCAAACTCAAAAACAAATTTTCAGCGCGATCCGACCACCGGTTCTTGAGATATGGTAACCTGGTGTCCTTGGTACCGACTGTAAGATTTGGGAAATGGTTCAAATCCTTAGTAAATTTGGCTAAGTCCAAAAATATTTTGACACTTAGTCAAATTTTTGAAGAAAAAAAAACCCAGGTGACACCAAGCGTACCTACTGAGAGGACACTAGGTCGAAAATATTCTAAGTGTCAAAAAATTTTTGGACTTATCCAAATTTAATAAGGATTCAAACCATTCCCAAATCTTACAGTCAGTACCAAGGACACCAGGTCACCGTATCTTGAGAACCAGTGGTCGGATCGTGCTGAAAATTTGTTTTTGAGTTTGGGACCCTTATTGCAAGAATTTGCTATGTTTTGTAAGAATTTGCTATGTTTTGCAAGAATTTGCTATGTTTTGTAAGAATTTGCAATGTTTTGCAAGAATTTGCAATGTTTTGTAAGAATTTGCTATGTTTTGCAAGAATTAGCTATGTGAAGGACAGAAAAGCTAAGTTTTGCAAGAATTTGCTATGTTTTGTAAGAATTTGCTATGTTTTGCAAGAATTTGCTATGTTTTGTAAGAATTTGCAATGTTTTGTAAGAAATTGCTATGTTTTGCAAGAATTTGCTATGTTTTGTAAGAATTTGCTATGTTTTGAAAGAATTTGCTATATTTTGTAAGAATTTGCTATGCTTTGCAAGAATTTGCTATGTTTTGTAAGAATTTGCTATGTTTTGCTAAAATTTGCTATTTTTTGTAAGAATTTGCAATGTTTTGCAAGAATTTGCTATGTTTTGTAAGAATTTGCTATGTTTTGCAAGAATTTGCTATGTTTTGTAAGAATTTGCTATGTTTTGTAAGAATTTGCTATGTTTTGCAAGAATTTGCTATGTTTTGTAAGAATTTGCTATGTTTTGCAAGAATTTACTATGTTTTGTAAGAATTTGCTATGTTTTGTAAGAATTTGCTATGTTTTGTAAGAATTTGCTATGTTTTGAAAGAATTTGCTATATTTTGTAAGAATTTGCTATGCTTTGCAAGAATTTGCTATGTTTTGTAAGAATTTGCTATGTTTTGCTAAAATTTGCTATTTTTTGTAAGAATTTGCAATGTTTTGCAAGAATTTGCTATGTTTTGTAAGAATTTGCTATGTTTTGCAAGAATTTGCTATGTTTTGTAAGAATTTGCTATGTTTTGTAAGAATTTGCTATGTTTTGCAAGAATTTGCTATTTTTTGTAAGAATTTGCTATGTTTTGCAAGAATTTACTATGTTTTGTAAGAATTTGCTATGTTTTGTAAGAATTTGCTATGTTTTGTAAGAATTTGCTATGTTTTGCAAGAATTAGCTATGTTTTGCAAGAATTAGCTATGTGAAGGACAGAAAAGCTAAGTTTTTTAAGAATTTGCCATGTTTTGCAAGAATTTGCTATGTGAAGGACAAAAAAGCTAAATTTTACAAGAATTTGCTATGTTTTGCAAGAATTTGCTATGTTTTGCAAGAATTTGCTATGTTTTGCAAGAATTTGCTATGTGAATGACAGAAAAGCTAAGTTTTCTAAGAATTTGCTATGTTTTATAAGAATTTGCTATGTTTTGCAAGAATTAGCTATGTGAAGGACAGAAAAGCTAAGTTTTGCAAGAATTTGCTATGTTTTATAAGAATTTGCTATATTTTGTAAGAATTTGCTATGTTTTGCAAGAATTAGCTATGTGAAGGACAGAAAAGCTAAGTTTTGCAAGAATTTGCTATGTTTTGTAAGAATTTGCTATGTTTTGCAAGAATTTGCTATGTTTTGTAAGAATTTGCTATGTTTTGCAAGAATTTGCTATGTTTTGTAAGAATTTGCTATGTTTTGAAAGAATTTGCTATATTTTGTAAGAATTTGCTATGCTTTGCAAGAATTTGCTATGTTTTGTAAGAATTTGCTATGTTTTGCTAAAATTTGCTATTTTTTGTAAGAATTTGCAATGTTTTGCAAGAATTTGCTATGTTTTGTAAGAATTTGCTATGTTTTGCAAGAATTTGCTATGTTTTGTAAGAATTTGCTATGTTTTGTAAGAATTTGCTATGTTTTGCAAGAATTTGCTATGTTTTGTAAGAATTTGCTATGTTTTGCAAGAATTTACTATGTTTTGTAAGAATTTGCTATGTTTTGTAAGAATTTGCTATGTTTTGTAAGAATTTGCTATGTTTTGAAAGAATTTGCTATATTTTGTAAGAATTTGCTATGCTTTGCAAGAATTTGCTATGTTTTGTAAGAATTTGCTATGTTTTGCTAAAATTTGCTATTTTTTGTAAGAATTTGCAATGTTTTGCAAGAATTTGCTATGTTTTGTAAGAATTTGCTATGTTTTGCAAGAATTTGCTATGTTTTGTAAGAATTTGCTATGTTTTGTAAGAATTTGCTATGTTTTGCAAGAATTTGCTATTTTTTGTAAGAATTTGCTATGTTTTGCAAGAATTTACTATGTTTTGTAAGAATTTGCTATGTTTTGTAAGAATTTGCTATGTTTTGTAAGAATTTGCTATGTTTTGCAAGAATTAGCTATGTTTTGCAAGAATTAGCTATGTGAAGGACAGAAAAGCTAAGTTTTTTAAGAATTTGCCATGTTTTGCAAGAATTTGCTATGTGAAGGACAAAAAAGCTAAATTTTACAAGAATTTGCTATGTTTTGCAAGAATTTGCTATGTTTTGCAAGAATTTGCTATGTTTTGCAAGAATTTGCTATGTTTTGCAAGAATTTGCTATGTGAATGACAGAAAAGCTAAGTTTTCTAAGAATTTGCTATGTTTTATAAGAATTTGCTATGTTTTGCAAGAATTAGCTATGTGAAGGACAGAAAAGCTAAGTTTTGCAAGAATTTGCTATGTTTTATAAGAATTTGCTATATTTTGTAAGAATTTGCTATGTTTTGCAAGAATTAGCTATGTGAAGGACAGAAAAGCTAAGTTTTGCAAGAATTTGCTATGTTTTGTAAGAATTTGCTATGTTTTGCAAGAATTTGCTATGTTTTGTAAGAATTTGCTATGTTTTGCAAGAATTTGCTATGTTTTGTAAGAATTTGCTATGTTTTGCAAGAATTAGCTATGTGAAGGACAGAAAAGCTAAGTTTTGCAAGAATTTGCTATGTTTTGCAAGAATTTGCTATGTTTTGTAAGAATTTGCTATGTTTTGCTAGAATTTGCTATGTTTTGTAAGAATTTGCTATGTTTTGCAAGAATTAGCTATGTGAAGGACAGAAAAGCTAAGTTTTCTAAGAATTTGCCATGTTTTGCAAGAATTTGCTATGTTTTGCAAGAATTTGCTATGTTTTGCAAGAATTTTCTATGTTTTGCAAGAATTTGCTATGTTTTGTAAGAATTCGCTATGTGAAGGACAGAAAAGCTAAGTTTTCCAAGAATTTGCTATGTTTTGCAAGAATTTGCTATGTTTTGCAAGAATTTGCTATGTTTTGCAAGAATTTGCTATGTTTTGCAAGAATTTGCTATGTTTTGTAAGAATTTGCTATGTTTTGCAAGAATTTGCTATGTTTTGTAATAATTTGCTATGTTTTGCAAGAATTTGCTATGTTTTGTTAGAATTTGCTATGTTTTGCAAGAATTTGCTATGTTTTGTAAGAATTTGCTATGTTTTGCAAGAATTAGCTATGTGAAGGACAGAAAAGCTAAGTTTTCCAAGAATTTGCTATGTTTTGCAAGAATTTGCTATGTGAAGGACAAAAAAGCTAAGTTTTCCAAGAATTTGCTATGTTTTGCAAGAATTTGCTATGTTTTGCAAGAATTTGCTATGTGAAGGACAGAAAAGCTAAGTTTTCTAAGAATTTGCTATGTTTTATAAGAATTTGCTATGTTTTGCAAGAATTTGCTATGTTTTGTAAGAATTTGCTATGTTTTGCAAGAATTTGCTATGTTTTGCAAGAATTAGCTATATGAAGGACAGAAAAGCTAAGTTTTCCAATATTTTGCTATGTGATGGACAAAAAACCAATTTTATGCAAGATTTTGCTATGTGAAGGATCAAAAAGCTAGGTTTTGTGAGGTGAAGGGAGGCTACTTATGTCCTCAATCTTGCAAAATCTTTGTTCAGGGAGGCATGTTATGACCTTCATCTAAGAAATTCTCACTTAAGGAAGGCTACTTATGTCCTTCCTAGGAAGGTGACTTCTGTCCTAATTTAGGAATGACTTTGTTTTCTTTCCATGATCCTGTTTTTTTTTATATATATAAACTAGCTAATGCGTCACAAGCATCTTGGGGAGGAAGGCTTAAATTTAAAAACAAACATACAAATAGAAAAAAAATATTTTGCCTGAGAAAACTCTTGTCTCCGAATGTTTTATTTATCAATACTGTTGCATGGATTGTATAAAACTATGCACTGAGCTAATAGCCTCAGTGATAGCCCAAGATTATATGGTTTTCTCGGTTACTATTTCAGATAGACAATTTTTTTCTGAAGATTCACTGAAACAATGAGAATCCAGTACAAATTTTACTTTTTTCGTCGGACAGTCGGTCAATTTGCAAAAGATAAAATATTTCTTTTTAATAAGTTTCATGATCTATTGTCGCATATTCTCTCAATTTCATTTTATATAACAACTCAATGTTTGATCCATAACTTACTTCGTCCATTGTCCATCCATGATTTTTGGCTTAATTACTTATATATGTTAACATCTTTGTTTAAATTTAAAAAATCATTTCAGAAATACCTTATTATGTACAAAGCTCAGAAGACAAGGAGACAGAGTTTACCTGGAGCTTCCTCTCAGTCCTCTAGTGAGGATTCTCACATACATAATCATACAGGTTAGTATCTCTTATTCCTCTAGTGGGGATACTCACATACACAATCATACAGGTTAGTATCTCTTATTCCTCTAGTGAGGATACTCACATACCCAATCATACAGGTTAATATCTCTTATTCCTCTAGTTAGGATACTCACATACATAATCATACAGGTTAGTATTTCTTATTCCTCTAGTGAGGATACTCACATACACAATCATACAAGTTAGTATCTCTTATTCCTCTAGTGAGGATTCTCACATACATAATCATACAGGTTAGTATCTCTTATTCCTCTAGTGGGGATACTCACATACACAATCATACAGGTTAGTATCTCTTATTCCTCTAGTGAGGATACTCACATACATAATCATACAGGTTAATATCTCTTATTCCTCTAGTTAGGATACTCACATACACAATCATACAGGTTAGTATCTCTTATTCCTCTAGTGAGGATACTCACATACACAATCATACAGACATTTGACTGTTTATTACTCTAGTCCTCAAAGTTTTATAATAACGTTTTCTTATTCGTTGGCTTGAGAACGTTCGGGACTTTAATTGAAATTTTATTAGTTAGTTCTTTAAGTTAGTGTCTGAACGTTTCTATTCAACCACCGAATACAATCTTCAGAAATATAATTTTGTGCATCATCATTGGGGATTCACACTAATCCCTTCAGATCCCTGCGTGTAAGGACTTTTTTATTTCAAAAGGCACAAGTTTTGGTGATTACTAATCTTGTTCTTAAACTTGTCTAGGATGGAGTAAGCACTATGTAGAGAGTCGAGGTGGGCCACAGGCTGGTGGTGACCAGGCGAAGAAGAGTTCTGAGTGCCTGGAGCGCCTCACCTCCAGAACCCTGAGCCCTGCACCAGAAACTTTGCCCAGAAAATATTCTAGATCTGCTTCCATTCTTACCACAAGGCATTCATTCATTTGTGCTGTGAATTATTATTTTTTGTTGTTATTTTTATTTATTATATATATATATTTTGGGCTATGGAAGTAATTTTCTTCAGTGTTGATCCAACCACTCCCCCAGGTGAAAGAAGAAAAAGCACCTTCTAGTGGCTTATAAGAAGCTTCACAGTTAAAGAGAACCCAAAAGGTCCAATGGGTAACGAGATCTTTCTGTATGGCCAAAAACATACACAGACAAACATTCTGACACTATCATATAGACATAAGTATAAAAAATTTGCACATGAATGTGTGATTAGTTCATCTGGAAGTATGAGATCTGCCAGGCACCCAGAACTTCCTCCACTCAACAACTATATCACTGATGGACCCAGGGATCAATGGATTTTTTTAAAAAGTCCGCCTAGCATCAAATTTTAAATTGATCTACATATACATCTTTTTTTTAATTTTGTAATATTGTAATTGGAAATATGGGCATTTAAAATTTGCCATTTTCAAATGATTTTTTTATAGTATATTATTGAATTGCAGTAAATAAAGTTTTTATTACTAGCGGGTACGCCCCTAGAAGCCTCTAGGGGCACTGGTAGGAGGGTGAAAAGTCGACCTCATCCCATTTTAAATTTGAGTTTCAAAAGAGTTAAAAATATTTTTTGGGGGGAAGGGGATGAAGTAACCCTTTTCAAAAATAGTTTAAAACCTTCCCAGGACCCATAAGAAGCTTCACTGTAAAGGAGAACAATTTCGGTTCAGCGGTTAGCGAGATCCTTCGGGACAGACAAAAAACGCTTACTACTTTAAAAAGGATTCAAAATGCATGGACATATATCTTTTTAACTCTTATTTTATACATCTTAATTGGAACTGATGATCTATTTTTATAGAGAAACATATGTATTCCACCAATAAATAGTTACCTGATAACCTCGGGTGAGGTGGTGATCTTCCTGGGCTGCACAGCCAACTTGATGATCACCAAGGCCAGACTCTAGGTCCGTCACCTCATACCTCATCTTCTCCACCTTCCCCGCTCTCTCTCTCCTCCTCTCTCAATAGAGCTTACAGTATATACAGTATTTACCTAAAATAAGTGTGTATATATATTTACATTTTGGTTGCTAATACTTATTCAAAATAGCTAAATCTTTTGGTTTTCTTGAAGAATTTTACTAAATCCCTCAGATTGAGTTCCCAAAAGTGTTTAGCTAATATAATGTTATTACCGAAGATGTTTACCCTTATTTGATTGTATTTAGGACAATTTCCTAAGATGTGTTCAATAGATTCAATGGGGTCATTGCAATGTTCACATGCTTTTGTGTCAGCAAACCCCATTTCTTTAAGGTGTTTGTTAACACATGCATGTCCTGTTAGAATTTGAGTTATGTACATGACATCTCTTCTTGTCCAATTTTGGATAAAATTCCAGGCTTTATTACGTATGCTGGGTAGCATCATTTTTGTCTGCCTGCAGTCTGACTTTTTCTTCCTGGTTTGCCATTTATTCTGATGTTCTCTTAGTCCCCATTCCTTAATAGTAGAATTAATGTACGTTAGCGACACAGGTAAGTATGGTTCTGGCCTGGTCCTATGGCTGTCGCCTCCATAGGAACCTAGCTTGGCAAGTCTGTCCGCCACCTCGTTGCCAAGGTGGCCGACATGACTTGGTATCCAGTTTACATTAACAATATTATTTTTGCTAAGAATATTAAGAGCTTTCTTTGCATTAAGAACACTCTTGTTGACCACTGTGAAATTACTTACTGCCATAATGGCGGGATATAAAATAAATAGTTAAAAAAATAAATGTGTTTATACATATAATACTTTATATAATAGGATAATTTAAGACAAAAGGTATAATACTAACAGAAAATTCTGTTGATCTATGTCTTTTTACCATATGTTAACATCAATTAATCCATTAATTATTAATCTAGACTGAAAGATTATCTTGACAAACCAAGACTTGTTAGCACAATGGGACGTAGGCCAAGCAAGGTAATATTTAGTTAAAATGTTGTATAATAGATGTCTCTGTAGTATTAGTATTATCTTGACAAACCAAAACTTGTCAATACAATAGGACGCAGACTAAGGTTTAAAATGTGTTCAATAGATGTCTCTGTAGTACTTGTATTAGTATTAACTTGACAAACCAGTACTTGTCAGTACAATTTGACGCAGGCCAAGCAAGGTATTATAAAGATTAAATTTTCTTCAATAGATGTCACTATAGTATTAGTATTAACTTGACAAGCCAAGACTTGTTAGCACAATGGGACGTAGGTCAAGCAAGGTATTATAAAGTTTTAATTTTCTTCAATAGATGTCTCTGTAGTATTAGTACTAACTTGTCGGTAAAATAGAACGCAGAACAAGTAAGATATGTGACTAGTTCAAATATTATTTGGTATATGGCTCTGCGTTCTTAACGTTTACTATCAAAATAACGAAATATTATCATTATCGTAAAACTATTTTTAAGCCTCATTAAGTAACTCCATATATTATAATCACTTGGAAATTTTATTAGTTTTGAGGAGGAGTGTATCCTTAACACCCAAATGGGGATGTTTTAAAGGAGAGAATACCTTCCTTAGTAGACGTCCTTAAGAAATATTTGATTGAATATCATGGATATAATGTCAATAAGTACCACCCATTTAAAAGTTTTAATTGTAAAAAGTAGTGTTGAAAAAAAAAAGGATTTTCTAATTTTCAATAAAAAGAGTTGAATCAACAAATATTATTCTTAATTGTATAAAGGTTGATGATGACATGGACTCGCTGATCCCAGGTTTATCGAAGCTGACCAGCTACTACAAGCAAACCTTCTTGAACGTGTGCAACACCTGTGACAGCCTCAACCATAAGAACCCCTGCAGCCCACTTAATAATAACGACTCTACACCGAAACAGACTTCACCACACCATAGGGGAATGTAAAAGTCACAATGAATGCCCCAGGATTTCTCCCCAACCCCCCTCTCTACGCACCTTTTAACAATCATATCCTATTATATAAATTAGTAAGCTTTTTTTGTTTGTAGCGAAGGATCTTGCTAACCGCTGAACCAATATGGTTCTTCTTCACAGTAAAGGTTCTTGTATGTCCAGAAAATGTTTTTTTTTTAAATGTTATGGGGGGGGGGGTGGTTTCTCGACCCTTCTAAGAAAAATGACACCCGCTAAACAAATTTTTAGTTACTTTTTTCTATTTAACAATAAAAATGAAAATGTAGTGGAGGTTGTTCGACTTACCCCCTTTAGTTCACCTAGAGGCTTTTTGGGGCATATCAGCTAGTTTACCATTTATTATCTTTGCTATTTTTTTTTTCAAAAATGTAAAAGGCATATTTCAACTGGAATATTTTACTCAAAAGCTATATGATTTTTCTTTTCCGCCATTTGTAGAGTAAGCAATTTTAGGTAGAAAGTCTTCATTTATTTTTCTGATTCCTAATTCACTAAAAACTGTATTTTCCTGAAATCCTAACTTTTTAGTAAAAGTCTATATATTCATCAAAAATGTATTTTATTCATTAATATCTGTATATAAACATCAACCATCTAATAAATATTTTACCCAAGTTTTTCTTTGAATATTTAGCTTATGGCTGCGACTGGCTTAGATTGGGGATTTAAATGGATAGGACAATGTCCAATTAAATGTATATACATCCCTTATGGTGATAAACAAAATTGCCCAACTGTAGATTACAATAAGTGGTTTAAAAGCTCGGACACTCAACTTAATGAAAACTTAATAAAAGTCTTCAAAGTTGTTAGGTCAACAAATAAGAAATAAGCGGCTCCATCTTTTAAAAGTCGTGTGGCCGTCGGTGGCTACGGCTGATGGTAGTGGCCTAGGGAGCCGCGTTGCCTAAAGCGAGGCTGCGAATTATTGGTTTTTAGGTCTCTGTAAGCGGCGCAACTTAAGGTGGCTTTGACTTTGTAATAAAATAGTAATAATAATTAATTTTCTTATGTTTGACATATCCTCCTATTATATAAAGTAGTTAGGTTTTTTCTTAAGATTAACTGCTGAACCTATCGAATTTTATAGAAGCTTCTTTTAGGTCTTTGTGTGGTTTTAGGCTATTTCCAACTATCCTTCCTCCTTCGAATATAGAGCTCCTAGATGCTAGTGGCGCAGCTGGTAGTTTAATAATAGATGCTTACTCATTGGCATAACTGCGTTCTTGTTTATATTGGATCGTGATCCTGAATTAATGAAATAATGTGGAACATGTCATTGCATCAATTTTCTCGAAAATTATCAAAAAATCAATTTAATTCTATTATTTTAACTCTATTGAATTAACAACAAATATCTAGTAACTACAGGATGCGTTTACTTTTTCATCGCCACTTTTTAATTTGATTACGTCCTTTTTTTACAAGAGTTAGGGCATGGTCTAATTAAAAATAAATTGATTTTACCAGGGCTTGGCAGCCGCCCGTCAGACGCGACTATGCCTAAAATTTAAACCCGTTTGAGTGCATTTGAATGCATTGGAAAAAAACTTTTGAAAAGAGGGATTGCCATAAGCGGGCCAGGTTTGGGTTCTATATCTTAAACATAGTCTTTTTTTACTTGCAGCGAAGCTAATCTATAACTCTAAATGTTTGTCTGTCTGTATATCGTCTCTCAGCAATGTGGAGGAAATGTGATTTTTTACGGCTGTTATTCAAAATAGAAGGCTTTAATTATGTGTGAAGATTTCCTATATATCAATTGGAATTCAGTTTATAGTTTACCTAGGTATAAAAAAAAATTTAAATTTTGCATTAAATTTAAAAAACTGTGCATATGAAATTATGCAATATATAACTCAAAATGCAATAAGTACATTCTCCGTTTTCCTTGTAAAGTTCAATGTTTATGTGCATATAAAAAAAACAACAATCACTTTTACTTTGATTTTGTGGTGTATTTAGGAATAGTTCATCGCATTGTATTTTAGACTGCTTTACGCGGATATTGAAATAAAAAATGTGATTAAAACCAGTTTTGTTAGTCCTAAGGGGCCGGAGGCTTAAAAATTGAAGTTTCAGTGATTTTTACAATGATTAATTAAAACATAAGATACAGAGGTGAAAATAATTAAACTTTTATTATCAAATCTATTTCATAGTTATAATTATCTATTATGAATTATTCTGAAGATTATAGCTGAATCTGCTCTCAGATCTTGATCCTCCATCATGTCTTGTCGGAAGAGATACTCGAGACTTTCTCTCAGGGTCTTCAGAACTTAAAATGAAATATGTTTAGGTTTTGTGATGATTTAATTAAACTAGCAGGGCTAGGCACCCGAGCATAAGCCTCAAATTTACATCCGCTTGTGTGCAAAAAAATAAAAATCTGAAAAGATGGATTGTCTGTTTAGTAAAAAGTACCGAACATTGTAGAAGAGCTTTATATTAATCCTTGGATAGTTTAAGGCCATTTTCTACCCCCTCCTTCCTGAAGCTCTTTATAGTGCCTATAAAAATGACGCCATTCAATACAATTAAATGAATTATGATAGGCCAATACACAGACTAAATTACCAATGGCAGGCTAGTATACATTTTAATTGACAAATGGTAGGCCAGTATGACGTCATTCTACATAGGCACTACAAAAAGCTTCCCTCCCTCCTTAACAAACCAGTGCTTAAATAAATAAGTATTTTGTTCAAATAATGGATCCTTTTGAATATTAGCAGAAATAAATTTGCCAAAATTGCAATAAAAATATCTCTCATATTAAAATCCATTAACTATTCTTGATCATCAAGTTCATTTAGTTCTGTTTAAAGTTTACAAAATATAAAATTGCTGCTTTTTAGGGATAAGACAATGGCCAATAAATTGATGTACATCCCAAATGATGATACACTAAATTACCCCTTCTGTAGATTTAAATTAGTAGTTGAAACGTTTGAACATTTAACTTAATAAACCAACCAATCAAAGTTATTTAGCCGACGAATAAGAATAAGTTACTATAAAACTTCGAGACTAGTGTAATAAACAGCCCATTGTCACCTCTCTCTTTGAGCCTTTATACTTACATGTGATTATTAGATGACGAATGTCGTCTGTGTTGACTTTCATCTTCTCGCTTCGTGCGTCTGTGGTTTAGAGATAGTATTCTTTCAGAGCTCAGCCACGACTACGCAAAACCCTCTATTTAAACAGTTAGGTACGATTAAATACGATTTAGGAAGCTTAGCAACTCTATAAGAGTTACCAGAAATTCAACTTAAATGTTGATTTGTAACCTTTTTGACAACAAGACTTTATGTGTTTTAATTATTCTATTATCCTATGATGTCATCCTTGTTTCCCCTATTTCCAAGTTTTTAGAATACTTTCTCTTCCTGAGGTAAGATGACCGCTGGTGACCCTCGACCATACTTCCAAGAAAACGGCTGGCAACTGCATCAACATTGCTAAACAAGAAAACATAAAATCTAAGGTCATCCTTTTATATAAAGTAATAAGGTTTTTTTGTCTGTAGCTTTAGATTTACATATCTATAATACAAAGTAGCTTGATGTCTGTCCGTCCGTCCGTCCGTCTGTCCGTCCGTCTGAAGCTTAAGATCTCGGTAACCACTAAACCGATTGGATTCTACTCTTCAGGGTATATACCTATTGATCCTGTGGTGGTTTTAAGCTATTTTCTTGGGAAGTGGGACACCCCCAACCCCCCAAAAAATGAAAATTTCCCCCCCCCTAAAAAAAAATATTCATATTTTTTTCTAATTTTAATTTTTTTTATGTTTTTATAGATTTTTATATATTTTTATTAATTTTTATACTTTTTTATACTTTTTATACTTTTTTATACTTTTTTATATTTTCTTTATATTTTCAATTATTTTTCTTCTTTTTAAATTTCATTTCTTCTTTTAAACTTTGTTTTATCAAATTCAAAAAGATTGTGAAAACTTCCTTCTCCTGTGGGGGCGAAGCCCCAAAAAGACTAATGGTAAAGAAATTTAAAAAAACAAAAAAAAAAAGAAAAATTTCAAAGGTTTTAAATAATATAAATCAATATAAAAAGTTATAAAGAGTTACAAAATGTTATAAAGAGTTGTAAAATGATATAAAGAGTAATAAAATGATATAAAGAGTAATAAAATGTTATAAAATACAAAAAATATCTAAAAATATGTAAACCAAATTTTTAAAATTCTCCCCTGAACCTTCAGAAATAAAGCCCCTAGAGGCTAGGGGCGAAGCCGCTAGTTTAATACAAAGTAGCTTGATGTCTGTCCGTCCGTCTGTCCCTTAAGATCTCGGTAACATGAAGGTTTTAGGCTAATTCATATTTCAGATTCAATTCTTGAATTGGTTTTAGGCTATTTTTTCTTCCATTCCCTTCTAGATGCTAGAGGCGAAACCGCTAGTAAAGTATAAACCACATGCTCATTACAGCAAGAGTAGAAATTTTATTTTGAAAATAAATTATATTAGGCAAGGAATAAGATTAATTTAAGATTATATTTTTTGTTAAAATGAACCTTAATGATTTATTCTTTGTTTCTGAAGAAGTTGTATTTACAATCTCAGGGGTCTAAAAATAGAGAAATCAATCAGAATGAATTAGTATCAATTTAAAATTTAATCAAATGGCATAAAATGAAAGATATTTAGTGTTTATTTTCTATTTGTAACTCTGCTACTTATGATATTTAGCACACCCCTCCTCCCGCCCTATAGAATGAAACTTTTAGATCATTAAAAATATAGAAAGATATTTTTTTGTGCTTCTAGATTTTGTTGCAAGTTCAATTTCAGGAACAAAATTCAGGCAAATTATTTGTTTCCCAACCGCCCCATCTTTTTTCTCCTCTACACACCCATCTTTGCAGGGTACAACCTAATAACAGTTTTACCCCTAGTAGACTCCGACAAACCTCGAAATTATCAGCAATTCTGAAATAATCTAAAAATGTAAAAAAAAACATATAATCTATTTACCTCTTTAATATTATCCTTTGATGTTGTTTTAGTCTTTGATCTGCCACGATTCTTGCGTTTCTTGGCTCGTTTTAATTTTTCATGTTTGACAAACAGATGCTTGCGGTTATAGAATGATTTCCTTATTCTGTATCCTCTCCAATAAGCCTATTATATTCAATATTATTCTTTTTTTTTACAAATAATTTCATAATAGTAAGGTTTTTTGTCTTTAGCAAATGATATCGCTAACTGCTTTCAAAGAGAAACTTACCACCCAAGAGAAAAAATAACCCCAAAAAATTGTTGCCTTTTTCTTTTATAACTAAAATTGAAAATTGGTATGGGTCAAAAACAACCCTGTAGAACCCTGTGCTTAAAATGTTATGTCACTGGATAGAGCGTTGTAAAAATTCAGAGGATTTTGTAATATTTTTATGAGCATTTTCATTCGAACTCCATATAATATAGTTAATTTCCCGCATTTTCTCGCAAGAAGGAACGGTCCGGATTTATTCCATATGTGTAAGAATTATAATCTAAAGTTATCCCAGAAGGATATTTTCAAAATACAACTAACACCTTCCTAAGACTAGTGCCATGGGGATATTTTCAAAAATCTGCTTACACGTTCCCGAGACCCAGTGCCATTCACTTAGTAATCATCTTGTATCTTTCTAGTTTTTACCTGTATTCTTGTTGCGGCAATATTGTAAAATCTTTTTATTCCCATAGCTCCATAGGATAACAATTCACTAAATAAACATTTTTATTCTAAATAATAATATATTCCAGGCTTTAAGACTTTTTTTAAAAGACATCTTTTTATCTATTACATCCAGAAATCATGAAAAATGTTCACAACGCCGGGATCATAAGGCAAATGGCAATAAATTGATGTTGATTCCCAATTATGATCAACAATACAACTCTTTCTGGATACAAAAAAAATGTTGTTGAAAATTTTGGACAATAATAGTTTGACCCACCCAATCTTCTCTTCAAATTCAACATCCATGACGTCCAAGGGTGGGGTAAAGTGGTGTTTACTCCCCTCAAACTTTAAAACCTGGCATTTTACCTCCCTCAAAAAATTTAAAAATTCATTAGATTACTCCCCTCAAAACCTTTGAAACCCCTCATTTTACCCCCATAAAAATAAAAACTTGGACGTCATTTTCTATGACATACCTTGCAATTTCTTTATGCCCCATCATAAGAGCTGTATCTAGTGGAGTTACATATACACATTCGACATCATTATCCTATAATTTCATATAACAAAATATCAATCACTTTAAACACTCAAGTCAAATGATTCATAACGTAATATGCAAAAGAAAATTTAAATAATGCTGCAACTATTAAAAGTAGCTTTGACCTAATTTGTTGTTATCGTTAAACATCTAAGTTGAAGTATATATATAACATATCCTTATACTAAAGTAACAGGATGTTTGTGTGTCTGTCTGTGTGTCTGTGTGTTTGTTTGTACCGAAGGATCTCGCTAACCGCTGAACCGATCGGGTTCTCCTTAACAGGGTAGCTTCTCATAGGTCCCGGGAAGGTTTATAACTATTTTCTTGGGGGGTGGGACACCCCAACCCCCCCAAGAAATGAAAAATACCCCCCCCCCGAAAAAATTTTGTTTTTAAATTTTTTTAACTAAAATTAAAAATGAGGGGGAAATTGGGTTGTTAAATTCGACTCTCTCCGCCTCAAGTGCCCCTAGAGGCCTCTCGGGGCGTAGCCGCTAGTTTAAGATAATGTAATAAAATAAGGTAAAAACCTATGATTGTTGAAAGTTTAACATTTCTGTCTCAAATGACAAATAAAAAATTTTCAATACATGGATGAAAATAGTTAGGCTCGGGAGCCGGGCTTCAGCCTTTCATAAGCTTAAAAATTAAACCCGCTTGTGTGTGCAAAAAAATCCGAAAAGATGGATTGTCTTTTAGGAACAGGTTTAGACATCCAGTTGATTTTAAAAGTTATAATATGATGATTTCACTGAGGCTTACACGCGACTGATGCGCGGCTGTATAACCCTGGAAAATAGAAACTTAAATACATCTTCTTACAAGGGGGGTTATAATTTATAATTTCTGTGAACGCCACTGTTTGTATAGACGTATGTACCTGTAAAACAGCAATATTATTTGGATAGCATTGTTTCTTCAACAGTAACTTCACAATCACAAGATGTCCTTTTCTAATTTGAACAAAATTAGTCAAAAGTGCGTAGAAAAAATTAAGCAAAAGAGTGATAAATTTTTAAAGCTAAATATTTCATATTTGTTCTCTGTCTACAAAGGGGTGTTCAGAAAAATAGCCTAAAACTAATCTAAGACTTAAGTATAAAAATAGAATAGCCTTAAACCATCCTGGGACCTTACTACCTTCTAAGATAGTATTTTTGTAATATTGCAGAAGGATTATTGGACATAAAAGCTTACCCCGATTTTAGTGTTAATTTATTAAATTGGTTTTAAACTTATATCCTGCTTTCATTAAATCCAAAGTATAAAAAAAACAATGATAATTAAAAATTTCCTTGAATACCATCTAAAAACTTACCTTGTTGCCCAATGTAAAGGACAATACCCTTGATTATCCTATTATATGTAAAAAGCTTCATTCTTTTTCCCATTTTATATTTAAAACAATAAAGGTTACTTTTTTATTTCACTATAAATAAATTATCTGAAAGTAACAGAAAAAAAATAATAAAATTTTTTTAACGATATGGCTTTTCAAGAAAAATGTTAAAACATTTTTACAACAACAATTTTTGGTAATTCAGGTATTCTCAAAATCGCAACTTTTCATTTTTTAAGTGTTTATTACGTTCTATACTTTATTAGAACAATTAATAACTTATCAAAGAAGTAAGGAAAATTGTAAAAAAAGCCGGAAACAAAATTTAAATATAAAAATTAGATAGCCTTAAACCATCAAGGGACCTATAAGAAGCTTCCATAAGATGGAGAACTCAATCAGTTCAGTAGTTAAATCTTAAGCTAATGACAAAAAACCTTATACAATCGGATTAATTAATACAAGTGTAGAATAGTTATTTCTCGCATCGTATTATAAACGGCTTTCCGCGGATATAGAATGTACAATTATGAGATTAAAACTAGTTTTTTTTAGCCTCAAGGTGCCGACGGCACCGGCTAAAAAAACTGGTTTTAATCTTGTGATTGTACATTTTTATATTCGTAGAAAGCTGGATATAATACGATGCTAGACATATTTTTTTCGTATGGATGAGAACCGGTTCCTATCCACCGGATTCGAATGAATGCGAGAAAATTAAAGCTTTTTTCCCTGACTGTGGATGTCTGCTTTTGCATCCAGCAGTATAGTTACACATTCCAAGCTTCCAGCAAAGCAGGCGTAGTGCAGGGGAGTCCGTCCATACCTGCACAAATCATATTTTATTCTATAACGTCGAAGGCGGGGAGGAAGGGGACAATGGGCTGTTTATTACAAAGTTTTACAATAAGTTTTTCTTATTCGTTGGCATAAACACTTTGGGGACAACTTTGGTGGATTTTGATTGGTTGGTTCATTAAGTTGAGTGTCCAAACGATGTAACCACTAATTATAATTTAAAGAAGGGGCAATTTTGTGTATCATCATTGGGGATGTACATCAATTTATCTCTTGCAATTTTGTAAGTCTTACCTGTCTAATGTTGAGACTTGAGCACCAAATTCTAGAAGTAGATAAATAATGATGGACTGACCAGCCTGGCTGGCATAGTGAACACAATTCTTCCCTTCCTCATCAACATCTTCAATATCAGCTCCATGGTCAAGCAGGACAAGAGCACAGTCCCTAGCAAATTGTTAACATATATATATATATATATGATGGATCGAAGCAGCTTAAAGTGCCTATATAAAATGACGTCATACAATACGAATGACCAATGATAGGCCAATACACAAACTAAATTAACAATGACAGGCCAGCATACATTTTAATTGGCCAATGGTAGGCCAGTATGACGTAATTTTATAGGCACTATAAAAATTTTCGTTGAAGTTAATTAAAAGTTGGTTATATTACCTGAAAGAATGGTAAATTGATTTATATCCCCAATGGTATAATGAACAAAATTACCGCTTCCACTATTTTGACGAATTATGACTTATAAAGCTTTTACACAAGTAAACTTTATTAACTATATTGACATTATAATTATATTACCTATATCCAAGTTGAGCAGCTAGTATAAGAGGAGTTAACCCCTCCTTGTTAACTAAACTAATATTATATTTCTATTACCTATATCCAAGTTGAGCAGCTAGTATAAGAGGAGTTAACCCCTCCTTATAACTATACTAATATATATATATTATAGTTCTATTACCTATATCCAAGTTGAGCAGCTAGTATAAGAGGAGTTAACCCCTCCTTATTAACTATACTAATATTATAGTTCTATTACCTATATCCAAGTTGAGTAGCTAGTATAAGAGGAGTTAACCCCTCCTTATTAACTATACTATTTTATTATAGTTCTATTACCTATATCCAAGTTGAGCAGCTAGTATAAGAGGAAATAACCCCTCCTTATTAACAATACTAATATTATAGTTCTATTACCTATATCCAAGTTGAGCAGCTAGTATAAGAGGAGTTAACCCTTCCTTGTTAACTAAACTAATATTATATTTCTATTACCTATAACCAAGTTGAGCAGCTAGTATAAGAGGAGTTAACCCTTCCTTGTTAACTAAACTAATATATATATATTATAGTTCTATTACCTATATCCAAGTTGAGCAGCTAGTATAAGAGGAGTTAACCCTTCCTTGTTAACTAAACTAATATTATAGTTCTATTACCTATATCCAAGTTGAGCAGCTAGTATAAGAGGAGTTAACCCTTCCTTGTTAACTAAACTAATATCACAATTTTCCTCACAAAGAGATAAACAACTTTCAGGCCTGTTACAGGATACTAAAACAAAAAATAATTCTAATTATGTTTTTTTAAATTTCTCAAATCAACTTATTTTCTAAAAATTCTTCATTTTTGTGTCTTTTTGTTTATTAAACTAAAAGAATGAAAATCCAATGATTTAAATGAATGATCCTGGATAATTTGTCTTTGTTCGTGGATTGTTATTGCAAGAAGCAGCTTATAGTACCTTATAAAAATTGACGTCATGCAATAAAAATAACCAATGATAGGCCAGTATTACATTTTACCATTAGTCAATTACAATGTATACTGGCCTATCATTGGTCATTTGCATTGTATGACGTCATTTTTATTAGGTACTATAAGCTGCTTCCCGTTGCAAAGGAAAAAGTCACAGCATAATAACATAACAAAATTCGAATTTCTGTCTTTTAACATTATAAATTAAGATTAAGATAAATTAACTTTTAATTGTTTATTGAGTTTTGTTTTTAGATTAAATTTAATTTTTTACCAAACAAACTTTGATTTGTATAGCTTAATATTCTGACCTGCAATATGAAGAGCAGTATAGCCCGCCTCATCCTGATGATCAAGCAGACAATCCTTGTTCTGGCAGAGAACATGGATCATGTGAATATCCTCCATAGACACGGCCCACATCAGGGCTGTTCTACCCTCCCCGTCCTCCAAGTTTATAAGTCCATGCTTCATGTACACCTTCATCACTTCTGGTTTTCCTAAAAAAAATTTGTTAGGTTGCTGTCTGTATCACTCTAACGCCAGGACCAACAACCAAGGATAACTAAGAGGAGCTAAATCTTACTTTTTCTGTCCAAACACCCGTGCTATTATTTAGGTTAAGTAACACCTATCAGACAACCAACCCTTTTGATTGCACGACCTTTGTCTGGAAGTCCTAACTGTGCACGGTAATAGCCTATTTTCGGCCAAGACATTCTCCCTACCATAACTGTTGATGTCGCGAACCTGACATATCAGCAGTTAAACCATTTTTAACGTCTTTAGCTATGACACGGTGTTAAGCCGAGATCTCGATGTTAACAAAACTGATTTTAACCTTATAATTTTTCATGTTAATATCCGCGGAAAGCTGTCTTTAATAAGATACGATAAATGTAAAGTAATTGAATGGAATACCTGAAATGACAGCAACGTAGTGTACCCTACTTAAAGGAAGCCTGCAAGGAATACCACGCTTTAACTGCTGAAAGACTGCCACAAGTAGACCCAATACCCTAAATTTGAAGCCTTCAGCTTCTATAACAAAAAAGTTCTAGGCATTTTAAAATGACATTTTATAAACAATGAAAATTTTGAAAGAATTTGAATGCTAATGTTAGAAATTTTGAAATTAAACTACGTGGCCTAGAAACAAAATTATAAGCTTATCTTTGTCATAAATTTAGATTGCCAGTAACTAATTATATATTTACAATAAAAATACCCATTTTTATAGTCAAAATTATTAAAAAAAATTAAGTTTAACTTGCGTTGTAACGAGTGTACTGTAGCCAATCAGAAGGCTGAATCAGCTTAGCAACCAATCACAGCTGAGCTTGCAGAAGTTTCCCCCTTTGTTTCCGCTATGATTTTTGTTAAAAAATGCAATTTAAATTGAATTTTTTTCATAGATTTTGACTATGAAATGTGGTGTTTTTATTGTAAAAATGTAATCAGTTACCAGAAATCTAAATTTTTGACAAAGATAAGGTTATAATTTTGTGTCTAGGCGACGTAATTTAATATTGTTTTTTCTTTTATGAGCATCGGAAATCTTTCAAAATTTCCATTGTATATAAAATGCTTTTTTGAAAAGCCTAGAACTTTTTTGTTATTGAATCTAAAGGCTTTAAATTTGGGGTATTGGGTCTACTTGTGGCAGTCTTTCAGCAGTTTAAGCGTGGTATTTCTTGCAGGCGTCCTTTAAGCCTTCATCATCAAGCATATCTGGTCAACACACACACACTCACACACACAACCACACAAACACACACACACACACACACACCTGATTACCTGAAATGACTGCGTAGTGTACTCCACTTAAGCCTTCATCATCAAGCATATCTGGCTACAAAATAACTATCAATTAAATTTAAAATAATTTCCTCGATATCGTTGATTCTTAACATTTTTGACATTCAGTTGTCAATTTTTTTGCTTTTTAATATTTTTTTGCTTATAACAAACTTATGACTTCGCTACTTGCTTCTAAGGGCACTGTCTTTGAAGAAGATAGTTGGTGGAATGAGACATAAAATCTAATCCATTCCAAGGGGAATATTATAAAAACATAACCAAAATCTTTCTCGGGACCTATGTATAGCTTTTAAAATGAAGAACTCAATTGTTGGTTAGATCTTAACGGCCAGACAGACAAAAAACTACTTTAAGTAATAGGGGGATAGTTTCATAAAAATAACTCATTTTAAAAGAAATAATATAACAAAATTAAAATTTTACCTTGGCTTTAATTTTCAACAAATAGTCACAAATATCGGCTCGACCTGTTTTAAAATTGTAACTGTTTATGTTTAAACTAGCGGCTACGCCCCCTAGAGGCCTCTAGGGGCACTTGAAAAGGGGGGAGTCGAATTTGATAACCCAATTTCTTATTTTAGATTTTAAAAGAAAAAGTAAAAAAAAAAATTTGTGGGGGGAGGGGGGGAATTTTTTTCTAGGAGCGACTTCTCTTGGGAGGTTACCCTCCCCCAAAATAGTTATAAACCTTCCCGGGACCTATAAGAAGCTACAGTGTTAAGGAGAACCCGATCGGTTCAGCGGTTAGCGAGATCCTTCGGTACAAACACACAAACATCCTATTACTTTTTTATAAGGATATTCAAAACATGAGATTATGTTAAAAAAAAGTTTGAAGCAGGAAGCAGCTTATAGTGCATATAAAAAATAGCGTCATACAATACAAATGACCAATTATAGGCCAGTATACACTTTTTGCAATGACAAATGGTAAAATGTTTACTGGCCTATCTTTGGTTAATTGTACTGTATTACGTAATTTTTATAGGCACTATAAGCTGCTTCTTGCAGCAGGTTTTGTCAATAATTTTTCGGAAATTGCGAAGCTTTACTTGTAATGTTTAATATTATTGATTTAAGATCTAAAAATATTAAAATCAACCAATAAACAAGAAAATCTGTTACCTTTTATAGTGGCGAGAATTAGAGCAGTTTTAGAGCTTGAATCCTTTGCATTCAAGTTTACATAGGGACTCATAACAATGGGCTTCAGGCTTTCTAACAATTCAATTTATCAAAGTTAAAAACTAAATAGAACGTATAAATTTGATGCAAGGAATTGTTTTATTATCTAAACCTTTTTCTTTCGTGTTTGCAGTGGCGTGCGAACCAAAGGAGACATTTGGGGCAATTGTCCTCATCCCGAAGACTCTGTACTGACTTTCAATTGGGTCTTTTAAAATTAACCAATAAGGTCGGGAACTTTAAAACAGCCAAGTCGCTACAAAATAGCAGAAAGTAATTTGCTAAAAGACGAAAAAGGTCCCCAACAGGTGGATCCAGGTAGTTGTCTTGTTATACATCTATATTTATAGATTTATTATTTAAATGAAAGTAAATTACCTATGGAAGCAAACTGTGCTGCCAGGTGTAGAGGTACCTGGCCCTGATTATCCTCAAAATTTAAACAATCCTTGGCTTTGTATTTCAACAGCTCTTTAACAACTTCAGTGCTTTCTAAGTCATCACTAAATATGTTTAATTATTAGTGTTACAAAGCAGAGACAATGAAAAACAGCTCTGTGCTTTTCAGAAATTTTTTGATTTATTCCACAGGAAGGAAGGGGACAAGGGGCTGTTTATTACACTAGTCCCAAAATTTTTACAATAACGTTTTCTTATTCGCTGGCTTTACAACCTTGTGGACTTTAACTGAATTTTAGTTGGTTAGTTTATTAAGTAGAGTATTCAAACGTTTCAACGTTTAATTGAAATTTGTCCAACAAAGTTAAGACAATACCTGGTAACGGCCCAGTGCAATGGAAGGCGACCTTCAATGTCGGCTGCATCAACTTTAGCTTTCAATCTGAGAAGCTCCTTTGTAATTTCTAAGCTTGAGTTAGAAGCCGCCCAGTGGAGCGGAGTCCTCTTGTTCAAATCTTCTATGTCTATGTTGGACTAAGGAAGAATTAATTTTATTTTCTATGAAAAAAGTATTTTTGGATGCTGAATTTTCTAAATTTTTTTAATCAAAAATTAGAACCTTTTTAAATCAGTGAAAAGAAGAAAATTTAAAACATTAAATCAATAAACATGTATAAGCAGAATCGTGCACAGCGATCAGCGAATGCAAGAGCTAAAAAAAGGAACACAGTCTTTTCTAATTTCTAATTATATGGGGTTTACACCCCCTACACACCCCTTCGGTACGCCCCTGTGATTGTTTATTTCTACCTTGTTTATTTTAAATGTTTTAAGGATAAGTTTGAACAATTTCTTATTCTTGATTCTGGCAGCTATATGAACAACTGTTACACCTGACTTTAAATATAAAAAAATAATTTCGTAAAACTTAATCTTTTTAAATATTGTAGGTTAAAATATATTTAAGAAACTATTAAAATTTTTTATAATGAAAAATATTTCTAATTCTTTAGGCTAATTTGTAATAAAAGTTGAGTTTCCCTAAAAACAATGATTAAATTTTTTAAAAGTTCTTTGGTGTTAGAGACCTTGGTAGAGACTCACATAAAATACAATTAATTATTTAATATTATGTATCGCATCGTATTATAGACAGCATTCCGCGGATAATAAAATGAAAAATTATAAGATTAATTAATTAGGCCTCTCAAAGATATCAAAACTGGTATTAATATTATGACTGTATTCTATTATTCGTAGAAAATTGCTTATAATACCATAATACGATACCTTACATGCTTTATTTTAGTATGGTTGAGAACCAGTTATAATCCAGCGGATATTAATGGGTTTCGAAGCCCCGCTGTTTTGGCACATACCTTGTCCTGGCTCCTCCAGTCTATAACATCCTTCCCTGCCCTGAAGAATAAAAAATTGGAATAATTATTTATCCCATCGTATTATAGAAAGCTTTCCGCGGACAGTATACTATATATTAGGGTTGGGCCGGATAATTTTTGGATACCGGATACCGAATATCAGGCTAATTTCAAATGCCGGATATTAAAGTAGCAAAAAAAATTCAGGTAAAAAGTAATATTATTTTTGACCTAAACAAAGCATTTAATGTTACCAAAATTATGAAATATCCAATAGTCAGATCTAGCATGGTGTACAGTCCAATATAGATAGTTATACCTTAGTATTGTCTGAATACAGTCAGATCTAGCATGGTGTACAGTCCAATATAGATAGTTATACCTTAGTATTGCCTGAATACAGTCAGATCTAGCATGGTGTACAGCCCAATATAGATAGTTACCTCAGTATTGTCTGAATACAGTCAGATCTAGCATGGTGTACAGTCATATATAAATAGTTACCTTAGTATTGCCTGAATACAGTCAGATCTAGCATGGTGTACAGTCCAATATAGATAGTTACCTTAGTATTGTCTGAATACAGTCAGATCTAGCATGGTGTACAGTCAAATATAGATAGTTACCTTAGTATTGTCTGAATACAGTCAGATCTAGCATGGTGTACAGTCATATATAAATAGTTACCTTAGTATTGCCTGAATACAGTCAGATCTAGCATGGTGTACAGCCCAATATAGATAGTTACCTCAGTATTGTCTGAATACAGTCAGATCTAGCATGGTGTACAGTCCAATATAGATAGTTACCTTAGTATTGTCTGAATACAGTCAGATCTAGCATGGTGTACAGCCCAATGAAGACAATTTCTACCACTGTAATCAGCTACAACAAATATATATTCTCATAGCGAAAAGTTCTAGATACTATTCAGTGATCCCGAAACAACGTACCTGGCTAGTACATTTAGAAACTCCCTAAAATGTTATTTTAAGATGCCTATAATTTTTTTGTTATTAAAGCTGGAGGCTTGTGGCAGTCTTTCAGCAGTATTTCCTACAGGCTTCCTTAAAGAAACATGTTGAACCTGTAGCCTTTATAAAGACATATGATAAGTTTTAGAGATCAAGAAAAAGGCAGACTAGAGCAATTGTATAGAAGCCTAGCAACTAAAAAAACATATAATTAAAGTATATTGTCCAAAAAATTAACTCACTTATAGCTAAATTACAGTTGTACTTGATGAGGGTGTGTAAACAATCCAGATTGTTCCCAATGATGGCATACATGGCAGGTGTCCTACCAAACTTGTCTGGAATATCTGGCTCTCCAGATTCTTCTACTAATATCTAATATCAAATATAAAATTATTTTTGGCCTATTTAACCTTTGTCATATATTTATTTATTTATCATTTGCCTTTACAAAAAGTTTTCCGAAATAAAAAAATAAAAGATAATTTTTTTTGTTACCTAATTTTTTTAATACGGAAAAATTATTTTTTAACTTTTGCAATTTTTAAAAAAATTTTGATAAAGTTTTATTAAATTTATTGTTTCCCACATTCCCAGCTAGAAACGTCGTAAGGAAACTCGCATCCGATATGTAGTATTTTATCGCGAAAATCTTATTTACGATTTTATGGCAAAAATTGAAAAAAATCGCTAGGGATTAATTCGATTTTGTAGTAAAAATCGCGGCAACCACGATTTGCCTAAGAAATCGTAAACAATAGCATTTTATGTGTGTCAACACACACTTACAAACAGACACACAACCAACTTAGAATCAAAATCATTGTGTGATAAATATAGTTTATAAAATTGCCGCTAGGTATTCCCATTACTTTATGTAGACAATTTGAATTTTTTTTGTTATCAACCAAAATAAATTCAAAACTGGTATGACATAATATCATAATGTGTTAATGATCTATTATTAAAAAAAAATAAATTGTTGAAAGCATTTTCATTTTAAACAACAATAAAAGTACAAAAATGTCTTAATGGTACTTAAAATAACCAATATTCAGTAAAACACTACTTCCTCTATAATCTTATTGTAATGGTAAGAGATGCAATATCACCCTTTACAATTATTGAGTACACAATATTCACGTAGAGATTGCGACCCTTTCTCTCTCTCTCTCTCTCTCTCTCTCTCTGTATGAAATGTACTAATTTTGATTATTATGAAATTGATTGGATTATGGACCTGTTCCTTACATTAAACTACACGATGTTAAATATTTTTTAAATGTATTTTTTATTCACGATTTAAGCACAATATCGCTTACGAACCTTACGATATCGCTTACGAGTTCGTAGGTGTATCGCGCAGCTCTAAGTACCTTTTCGACCATTTATCGTAACATATCGTCGATGTGCATTGGACGACTATTTAGCGATATCGTAAGAACTCGTGCTCGATTGCTACACGATATCGTGCGCTATAGTAGCGCGATAGTGACGCTACTTTCTGGCTGGGTTACTACCATTGACGTCATAACTTTGGAATGAATCAATTTTCAAAACTTTTCACTGTTTAGTTTATAAATAACTATAAAGGGGGTAATTTTTTTCGCATATTTTCTGTAAAGTTGTGTGTTAGCGTTTAGTCAAGTCCACTTGTTAAGAACAGTGTGACTTAATAAGCGCATTTGACTAAACGGTTATATACAACCTAACAGAAAATACGAAAAAAATTACCCCTTTTATTGTTACTTACCCTTTCAATAGTAGCTTTATCCCCTGATATAGCTGCAGCATGGAGTTCTGAAAATGGAACACCAGCACTTGGAAACCTTGTTCTCATATTTGTCTAGAATGTAATTAACATAGACAGTAGAACGATGTCTGTCTGTCTGAAGCTGAAGATCTCGGTAACCGCTGAACTGATTTTGCGCTATTTTAAGAGTTTCTAACCACCACCCTTTTATAAATATAGAAAAAAAAATTTTTGTGAAATAAACTAGAAAAGCTAAGAATACGCAGGGAGGGATAGAACAATTATGAGTAATTATTCTACTGCCCTTTTTTCCCAAACAAAGAATTTGGATTATATTTTTTTTATCGCCCATTGTCCTAACTAAGTATTGCTTTTAAATACAATCTACCTATATATTTGGATTATTTAAACTTAGTACGAAAAAAAGGAATAAAATTCTAGATTAGGCCAGTTAAATTATTTTTAAATATTAATAAAACAATTATTACACTTTTGATTTATTTTTGCATTGTCAAATTAATGGATAGTACTAGCGAATTTACATATTTTGCATTTAATATAGAACCTTTTTTTAAGTTTTTTAAAAATTTAAATGTAAATAAAAATGTAACTAACTATGTTAAATTCATTATTCTTTATTTTAATCTTGGATTGGTGATAAATCAATGAAAGATAAATTAATACACAACCAAAACTTCTTCTAAGAATTAGTAGGAAAATTTTCAATAAATAATATTTCTGAAATTCTCAAATTTATCATCAAAATTCTCCAAAGCGAGAGGAAATAGGAAAGATCGTAATATGTACTTATTTAAAAGTAGCAGGATTATCTATATGTCTGTCTGTTTGTTACAAAGGATTTCACTAACCGCTGAACCAATATAGTTCTACTTTACAATGTAGCTTCTTATAGACCCGGGATTACAATAAATATTTTGGGGGAGGGTACCACCACCCGCCCAAGAATTATCGTTCCTATAAAAAAGATAACCACCAATTAAATAATTACTTTTCTTTTTAAAACTAAAATTTAAAGTACATAAAAAATGAGAAAGTTAATTTTAACTTAATAAACAATTTGTAAATTACCTGATTCATAGAAATTGTGCTTATTCCACTAAAGATGGATAAAACATGGATAAACAAAATTATAATCTAACTAATGTTTTACTCGATTAGCAACTACATTTATTTTTGTTTTAATAATAGCCTAAAACCTCCTCCATTGCATATATACTTAATTTCATCAAATATGAAGGACGTTCTTTCCCGTCCTTTACTATTTCTTGCTGGACACAGACACACAAACACAACACACAAAATACAACTTATTATTTACTAGCGGCTGCGCCCGTAGCATCTAGGGTCTCTATATGAAGATGATTGAAGTCCCTCCACAGATTATGACGTCATACGATAAAATAACCAATGAGAGGCCAGCATAAATTTTACCATTGGTCAATTGCAGTGTATACTGGCCTCTCATTGGCTATTCTATCTTATGACGTCATAATCTGTGGAGGGACATCTTCCTATATATTCTCAGGGATATGAAAGGGTAGAAAAATGGGGTATACTCCTTTTCACGACATCCCTCCATATGGAGCGATGATTTTAATTGATCGCCTCTTATGACATGGGGCGATGTAATGGCTCGTTGAAAGGGGCGATTTAATAGCCCCATATAACAAGAGGCGATGTTATGACTCCTTGAAAGGAGCGATTTAATAGCCCCTTGCCCTAAGAGGCGATTAAATGATCCTTTATCGCTCCTATATCGCCCCTTCTAAAGAGGAGATGATATGTCCTCTAATCCCAAGGGGCTATTTAATTAAATATCGCCTTTTCATGGCCCCTTCACTATTATATATATCTTAGTCCCTTGATGGCCCCTACATCGCTCCTACATCGCCCCTTCATTGCTCCTCCATCGCTCCTTCTCCAAATTTATATTACATTGTACTTTGATGGCCCCTACATCGCCCCTCCATCGCTCCTACATCGCCCCTCCATCACTCCTACATCGCCCCTTCATCGCTCCTTCTTCAAATTTATATTACATTGTACTGTGATGGCCCCTACATCGCTCCTACATCGCTCCTACATCGCTCCTTCATCGCTCCTACATTGCCCCTTCATCGCTCCTTCTCCAAATTTATATTACATTGCAACTTGATGGCCCCTACATCGCTGCTACATCGCTCCTTCATCGCTCCTACATCGCTCCTTCATCGCTCCTTCTCCAAATTTATATTAAATTGTACTGTGATGGCCCCTACATCGCTCCTACATCGCCCCTACATCACTCCTACATCGCCCCTTCATCGCTCCTTCTCCAAATTTATATTACATTGCAACTTGATGGCCCCTACATCGCTGCTACATCGCTGCTACATCGCTCCTTCATCGCTCCTTCTCCAAATTTATATTACATTGCAACTTGATGGCCCCTACATCGCTCCTCCATCGCTCCTACATCGCTCCTCCATCGCCCCTTCATTGCTCCTTCTCCAAATTTATATTACATTGCAACTTGATGGCCCCTACATTGCTGCTACATCGCACCTTCATCGCTGCTACATCGCACCTTCATCGCTGCTACATCGCACCTTCATCGCTCCTACATCGCCCCTTCATCGCTCCTTCTCCAAATCTATATTAAATTGTACTGTGATGGCCCCTACATTGCTCCTACATCGCTCCTTCATCGCTCCTCCATCGCCCCTTCATCGCTCCTTCTCCAAATTTATATTACATTGCAACTTGATGGCCCCTACATCGCTGCTACATCGCTCCTTCATCGCTCCTACATCGCCCCTTCATCGCTCCTTCTCCAAATTTATATTAAATTGTACTGTGATGGCCCCTACATTGCTCCTACATCGCTCCTTCATCGCTCCTACATCGCCCCTTCATCGCTCCTTCTCCAAATTTATATTACATTGCAACTTGATGGCCCCTACATCGCTCCTACATCGCTCCTCCATCGCCCCTTCATCGCTCCTTCTCCAAATTGATATTACATTGCAACTTGATGGCCCCTACATCGCTCCTACATTGCTCCTACATCGCTCCTTCTCCAAATTTATATAACATTGCAACTTGATGGCCCCTACATCGCTGCTACATCGCTCTTCCATCGCTCCTACATCGCCCCTTCATCGCTCCTTCCACAAATTTATATTACATTGTACTTTGATGGCCCCTACATCTCTCCTCCATCGCTCCTCCATCGCCCCATTGCCCCTTAATAGCCCCTTACCTTAATTTATATAAAAAAGCCCCTACATAGCCTCTCCATCGCCTCTTAATAGCTCCTTACCTTAATTTATATAACATAGCCCCTACATAGCCTCTCCATCGCCCCTTAATAGCCCCTTACCTTAATTTATATAACAAAGCCCCTACATAGCCTCTCCATCGCCCCTAATAGCCCCTTACCTTTATTTATATAACAAAGCTCCTACATAGCCTCTCCATCGCCCCTTAATAGTCCCTTACCTTAATTTATATAACATAGCCCCTACATAGCCTCTCCATCGCCCCTTAAAAGCCCATTACCTTAATTTATATAACATAGCCCCTACATAGCATCTCCATCGCCCCTTACCTTAATTTATATAACATAGCCCCTACATAGCCTCTCCATCGCCCCTTAATAGCTCCTTACCTTAATTTATATAACATAGCCCCTACATAGCCTCTCCATCGCCCCTTAATAGCCCCTTACCTTAATTTATATAACATAGCCTCTACATAGCCTCTCCATCGCCCCTTAATAGCCCCTTACCTTAATTTATATAACATAGCCCTACATAGCCTCTCCATCGCCCCTTAATAGCCCCTTACCTTATTTATATAGCAAAGCCCCTACATAGCCTCTCCATCGCCCCTTAATAGCCTATTACCTTAATTTATATAATCATTACCTTAATATATATAACATAGCCCCTACATAGCCTCTCCATCGCCCCTAAATAGCCCCTTACCCTAATTTATATAACATAGCCCCTACATAGCCTCTCCATCGCCCCTTAATAGCCTCTTACCTTAATTTATATAACATAGGCCCTACAAAGCATCTTCATCGCCCTTTACCTTAATTTATATAACATAAGCCCTTTATGGCTCCTGTACAGCCTCTGTAATTGTATTGCCCCTTCATTATAGAAGGTAGGGCATTAAGGTAAGGAAGGAATGTGACCCTCTTCAGTTTTAAATTTAAGTTTTAAAAGGATGACAAGGATGACAACATTTATAAAAGCAAAGCTCTGAAACGGTAGAAAAAAGTTTAATGAACATTAATAATGTAGAGTGTCAGAACGGAATAGTCAGAACATAAATTTAAAATTCGAAACAAAATTGTAAGTAAATTTATTGAGAAATTGCTTACATGCAGGAAAATGCTTAAGGACGTACTCACATTTTTTGGACTTGATTATAGATACGATTCGCTTATAACATTCTATTTTGTTGTCCTAGGAATCAGTATCCCAGAAATCAGATTAATCGGATAATTTTGATACATAAAAATTTGTTGTAAGTTAATAATTAGTATGCTTAAAATGGACGTACGGATATTCTGATAATGATTATAGACTTTCTAAATCGTACCTTTCTACTACAGGAATCACATGCCTAAATTAACGAAAATAGCTAACCGTTACGGACGTACGGACTGATCCTTAATATAGAAAAGCTTTGCTTTTAAAAAGTTAAAAAGATTTTTTGAGGGGATGGGGTAATATTTGTCTTTGGGTGAATTTTCTGGGAGGGTGGAGATACCCTACCTTGAAATAATTATAAACCCTCTATGAACTTAAAAGAAGCTTCACTGTAAAGGAGAACCATATAGGTTCAGCGGTTAGCTTTTCTACAGACAAAAAAAGATTACTACTTTATATAATAGGTTATGAAAAAGGAAAAAAAAGCAAGATAACAAGGATAACAACATTCACAAAAGCAAAGCTCTAAAATCAGGAGGTCAAACATAAATTTTGTTAAAATTAGCGTAAATCTATAATACAAAGTAGAATGATGTCTGTCCATCCGTCTGTCTGTCTGTCAGTCCCTTAAGATCTCGGTAGCCACTGAACCGATTATATTCTACTATTCAGGGAATATACCTACTGGTCCTGTGGTGGTTTTAGGCTATTTTCTTGGGGGGTGGGATACCCCCAACCCCCCCAAAAACAAAAAAATCCCCCCCCATTTTTTTTTGAATGGGACAATGGTATTATACAAAAAAATGGACGTACATACCTTCTAGTAATGAATATAATATTGTACCCAACTGTTATAGAAATCATTCTGCAAAGTTTGAAATCGATAGGATATTTATAACATGTCTAAATTAAAGAAAATGTCGTCTAACCGTTTGGACGTACGGACAAACCAATTCTTACTATAGAAAAGTTTCGCATTTAAAAAGGAGAATTATAATGAAAATATAATGAATTAATAAAATAAATATAAATAATATAATAACATAATGAAATAAAGAAAAAAAATAAACTAAGAGAATGAAATTTTTTAGTTAAATAGAATATTGAATAAGGATCATATAATGAACAAACAGACAAAGTAAGTTATAGAGCAGACTTTAAGAGAATATGCTATTACTCAAAGATTATCACGAAACCTAAGTCTTTTGAAGCATAATTGAGAGACAGACAAAATAATTTATAGACTGGATATACATATGTATGTCATGGGAATATTCACTAAAAATCTCAACAGTCTATCTTTAACAATAGCAGAGAAAACCACATGCTTAACTTAATGAGAAGAGCAATGACGAAAGGACTAACCCTAATTGTAGAAAAGTTTCTCTTTTAACAAAAAAAGTATTTTTTTTTGGTCTGAAGCTTAAAAATTTCATAAACTGACTAAATTCTCCATTTTAGGGAAGCTTCACATAGGTCATGGGATAGTTTTTTGCTTTTTCATTTTCAGATTTAAGCCCCTAATTGGTTAAGGCTATTTTTCTGCCTCCTTACATTAAAAAGAGCGCAGCTGCAAGTGAATAAGAAAAGAGAAATATAAAAGAAGAATACATATTGGACAAACCTAGGAATGGGACAATCGTCGGAGTGGACATTGCTTATGTAAAACGCAGGAGTGTCTTTTATTTTATTTATAAGATAAAAATCTTTCAAAACAAAAAAAAAATCTTGAATATCTTTTCTCACAGACTGAAATTTTAAAATCAGTCTGACAGTTTTCCAAAGTAGGTAAGTTCTATCGAAAGGCAAAGGTTTGAAACAGATAGAACATTTCATTAAACTAAAACATATTTTTTTCTCACATTGTTTACAACTGTCAAATATGTTTTTTTTATATGCCTAACCCCTGCAGGGGGCTTATTTGTATATTTATATCTTAACCTAACCTAACCTGTGTAGAAATAACTAAACAAATGTTGTTGAAACCTAATTTTTAAGATATTATAGACACTTCTGCGTTTTACTTATATAATGTCCACTCCGACATTTGTCCGAAATATCCTGCGTTTGTCCACGTTAGTAAGGCTTTCTGTTCTGAAACTTAAGATCTCAATAACTACTAAACAGATTGGGCTTTCTATTTCAGGTAAGCTTAATATTTGTCTTGTAATGGCTTTAGGCTATTTTATTTTAAGTCGAGGGATGGTTTTAGGCTATTCTATTTTAAGTCCTGGGAAGGTTTTAGGCTTTTATTCATTCCCCTTTGAATACAGAGCCAATAGATGCTGGGGGCGTAGCCGCTAGTCGATATACAAAGTTTTTTTTGTCTGCAGCAAAGGATCTCGTTTGCTGCTAAACCGATATGATGTATGTCTGTCTGTCTATACAGTAGGATCTTGCTAACCGCTGAGTCCTGAGATGATTTTAAGATAGTTTATTTTTTTTCCTTATAATAAAATAACAGGATATTTGTCCATAAAAAGCGAAGCAATATCTTAATTTTTGTTGTTGGAACTGTTATTCAGTTGATTATACCAAGGATCAATGGCCGATAAATTTTTATCCATCCCTAATAACGATACACAAAATTGCAACACTACAACCAAAATATGACAAAAGTCCCCAAAGTTTTGAGCCAACGAATGAGAAAACTTCATTATAAAACTTTGGAGACTATTGTAAAAATTGCCTAATGTTTCCTTTCTCCCTGAGATTATACAGACTATCCTTAAACTAATATTTACATTAAAGTAACAGGATGTTTATCAGTATCAACTGAACCGATATGCTTCTCCTTTACATTGAAGCTTATATTACTCGCAGGAAAAGTTTTCATTTTGGGGAGGGGACCAACACTTTCAGCCCCCGGAAGGTATCACTTCCCTTAAATTCTTAACCTTCCCCCTCCCCCCCCCCTCTCCACCACATCTATTCATTAAAGTACTCCTAGGGTCATCTATGGGATTAGCCGTTAGTGACTTAAAAATAATTCAAGTGCAATGATATATTTACCAAATTAATACGATAATTTTGTATACATTTTTTATGAAAAAAAATTATTTTGCCAAAGGCAGCCAAAAAATAAGCAGCAAATATTTCAAAAATGCTCTGATAATCAGAGATCTACAGGGATAAGACGATTGTCGATAAAATGATATATATACATATATACAGTGTGTTTTTTATGAGAACTTTTTTGAAAGCAATTTTACCTTACTTATAGTTATCAGAATTTAATGATTAATGGCTTATTCTCTTCTTTTTTTATAACCTTTAATAGAAAAGCAAAAAATATTTCAGTTTTTATTCAAAAAGTACAGTAAATTAAAAAATTTAAAACTTAGGTGTCAACATCTAAAAATGGTTTTAGTGCATTTTTCTTATAATCTACCTTTGCAAGAATGGCTGCAAAACGCTTCAAAGTTGAGATATAGAGCTAAAAATTTATATAGATACTATTTGTGACATGTACTAGAACATTTTGAAATTTGAAGGCCATATCTCAACCAGGGAGGGAATACTGGCCCCCCAATGTACTCCCTCCATTCTTGGAAAGGGTAGAAGATTTGAGCATAAGAAAAATGCGCTAAAACCATTTCTCGTATTCATTTGAATTTGGTTCTCATCCATATGAAAAAACTATGTCTAGCATCGTATTATATCCAGCTTTCTACGAATATAGATATGTACAATCATAAGATTAAACCCAGTTTTTTTAGCCGGTGCCTTCGGCACCTCGGGGCTAAAAAAACTAGTTTTAATCTCATAATTGTACTTTCTATATCCGCGGAAAGCCGTTTATAATACGATGCGAGAAATAACTATTTTAGATGTTGACACCCATGTTTTGAAATTTTGAATTTACTGTACTTTTTAAATAAAAACTGAAATATTTTTTTGCTTTTCTGTTAATGGTTATAAAAAACGAAGAGAATAAGCCATTAATCATTAAATTCTGATAACTATAAGTAGGGTAAAATTGCTTTCAAAAATGTTCTCATAAAAAAAAACACTGTATATATATGTATGTTTATATATTAATTATTCCCATTGATGATTCACAAAATTACCCCTTCTTTAGTTTAGAATTAGTGGTTGAAACATTTAGACACTCAACTTAATGAACTAAACAATCACAAAACAATAAAAAGTCCCCAAGGTTGTTAATCTAACGAATAAGAAAACGGTATTATAAAACTTTGGAGACTAGACAGCACTCTTGGATAAGCCAACTTATAACACTTTGGGAACTATCCCAATCCTCCCAGGCGAAATGACAATGAGATTTTTTGGTAAATTTGTGGCAAACTTTATTCTTAATAAATTAGCACTTGCCAAAATTATACTAGAGAGATATTTCATTGAAGAATAAATCTTTTTTTTTGCCCAAACTTTTCGTCAGCCAATAATAACAGATAAGTTAAACATTGTAAAAATAATATAGTAACTTAACTCGAGTTGTCAACGGCAGAAATTAGGTCCTGAAATGGTTTTAGGCCTGGAAAGGTTTATAACAATTTTATCTGTATTTCTTAAAATAAATTAACAGAATCTTTGTCTGTATGTATGAATGTCTGTCTGTACCGATGGATCTTGCTAACCGCTTAACCAATATGGTTCTTCTTTACAGTGAAGATTCCTATAGGTCCTGAGATCGTTCTCCTTAATAGGGTAGCTTCTCATAGGTCCTGGGGAGGTTAATAACTATTTTATTTTAATCCTTATAATAAAGTAACAGGATCTTTGTCTGTATGTATGTGTGTCTGTACCTTGCTAACCACTAAACCGACATGGTTCTCCTTTACAGTGAAGCTTCCTATGGGTAATGAGATGGCTTTAGGCCATTTTATTTTTAATTCTTATAAAAAGTAACAGGATCATTGTCTGTATGTATCAAAGAAGATCGCTAACTGCAGAACCGATATGGTTCTCCTTTATAGGGTAGCTTCCAATAGATCCTGGGAAGGTGTATAACTGTTTTGAAGGAGGATATAAGGGGCTATTAAGGGGCGATGGAGAGGCTATGTTATATAAATTAAGGTAAGGGGCTTTTAAGTGGCGATGGAGGGCTATTAAGGGGCGATGGAGAGGCTATGTTATATAAATTAAGGTAAGGAGCTATTAAGGGGCGATGGAGAGGCTATGTAGCGGCTATGTTATATAAATTGGCTATTAAGGGGCGATGGAGAGGCTATATAGGGGCTATTCTATATAAATTAAGGTAAAGGACTATTAAGGGGCGATGGAGAGGCTATGTAGGGGCTATTTTATATAAATTAAGGTAAGGGGCTATTAAGGGGCGATGGAGAGGCTATTTAGGGGCTATGTTATATAAATTCGGGTAAGGGGCTATTAAGGGGCGATGGGGAGGCTATGTAGGAGCTATGTTATATAATTAAGGTAAGGGGATATTAAGGGGCAATGGAGAGGCTATGTAGGGGCTATGTTACATAATTAAGGTAAGAGGGTATTATGGGGCGATGGAGAGGCTATGTAGGAGCTTTGTTATATAGATTAAGGTAAGGGGCTATTAAGGGGCGATGGAGAGGCTTTGTAGGGGCTATGTTATATAGATTAGGGTAAGGGGCTATTAAGGGGCGATGGAGAGGCTATATAGGGGCTATGTTATATAAATTAAGGTAAGAGGCTATTAAGGGGCGATTGAGAGGCTATGTAGGGGCTATGTTATATAAATTAAGGTAAGGGGCTATTAAGGGGCGATGGAGAAGCTATATAGGGGCTATGTTATATAAATTAAGGTAAGAGGCTATTAAGGGGCGATTGAGAGGCTATGTAGGGGCTATGTTATATAAATTAAGGTAAGGGGCTATTAAGGGGCGATAGAGAGGCTATATAGGAGCTTTGTTATATAAATTTAGGTAAGGGGCTATTAAGGGGCGATGGAGAGGCTATGTAGGGGCAATGTTATATAATTAAATTAAGTGGCTATTAAGGGGCGATAGAGAGGCCATATAGGAGCTTTGTTATATAAATTAAGGTAAGGGGCTATTAAGGGGCGATGGAGGAGCGATGTAGGGGCCATCAAGTTGCAATATAATATAAATTTGGAGAAGGAGCAATGAAGGGGCGATGTAGGAGCGATGAAGAAGCGATGGAGGAGCGATGTAGGAGCGATGTAGGGGCCATCAAGTTGCAATGTAATATAAATTTGGAGAAGGAGCGATGAAGGGGCGATGTAGGAGCGATGAAGGAGCGATGTAGGAGCGATGTAGGGGCCATCACAGTACAATTTAATATAAATTTGGAGAAGGAGCGATGAAGGGGCGATGTAGGAGCGATGAAGGAGCGATGTAGCAGCGATGTAGGGGCCATCAAGTTGCAATGTAATATAAATTTGGAGAAGGAGCGATGAAGGGGCGATGTAGGAGCGATGAAGGAGCGATGTAGGAGCGATGTAGGGGCCATCACAGTACAATTTAATATAAATTTGGAGAAGGAGCGATGGAGGAGCGATGTAGGAGCGATGGAGGGGCGATGTAGGAGTGATGGAGGGGCGATGTAGGGGCCATCAAAGTACAATGTAATATAAATTTGGAGAAGGAGCGATGAAGGAGCGATGAAGGGGCGATGTAGGAGCGATGAAGGAGCGATGTAGGAGCGATGTAGGGGCCATCACAGTACAATTTAATATAAATTTGGAGAAGGAGCGATGAAGGAGCGATGGAGGGGCGATGTAGGAGCGATGGAGGGGCGATGTAGGGGCCATCAAAGTACAATGTAATATAAATTTGGAGAAGGAGCGTTGAAGGAGCGATGGAGGGGCGATGTAGGGGCCATCAAAGTACAATGTAATATAAATTTGGAGAAGGAGCGATGAAGGGGCGATGTAGGAGCGATGAAGGAGCAATGTAGGAGCAATGTAGGGGCCATCACAGTACAATTTAATATAAATTTGGAGAAGGAGTGATTAAGGAGCGATGTAGGAGCGATGGAGGGGCGATGTAGGAGCGATGAAGGAGCGATGTAGGAGCAATGGAGGGGCGATGGGGGAGCGATGAAGGAGCGATGTAGCAGCAATGTAGGGGCCATCAAGTTGCAATGTAATATAAATTTGGAGAAGGAGCGATGAAGGGGCGATGTAGGAGCGATGAAGGAGCGATGTAGGAGCGATGTAGGGGCCATCACAGTACAATTTAATATAAATTTGGAGAAGGAGTGATGAAGGAGCGATGTAGGAGCGATGGAGGGGCGATGTAGGAGCGATGAAGGAGCGATGAAGGAGCGATGTAGGAGTGATGTAGGGGCCATCACAGTACAATTTAATATAAATTTGGAGAAGGAGCGATGAAGGAGCAATGTAGGAGCGATGAAGGGGCGATGTAGGAGCGATGTAGGGGCCATCAAAGTACAATGTAATATAAATTTGGAGAAGGGGCGATGGAGGAGCGATGTAGGGGCCATCAAAGTACAATGTAATATAAATTTGGAGAAGGGGCGATGGAGGAGCGATGTAGGGGCCATCAAGTGGGTTGTTATATAAATTAAGGAGGGGCGATGGAGAGGCTATAAAGGAGCCATCATGGGGCTATAGCATAGCCTCTTATCATAAGAGGCGATATGAACGCCCCTTTAAAGGAGCTATTAAGAGGCCATGAAGGAGCTATAGCATAGCCTCTTATCATAAGGGGCGATATGAACGCTCCTTAAAAGGGGCTTTCACATCGCTCCATATGATGAGAGGCTATGCTATAGCTCCTTGAAGGAGCTATAGAAAATCATCGCTCCATATGGAGGGATGTCGTGAAAAGGAGTATACCCGAAAAATGACCTAAAACCATACCTGGACTTATTGATCAAAAGAAAACTATCTCAGGACTATTAGAAGCTTCACTGTAAAGGAGAATCACATCGGTTCTGCGGTTAGCGAGATCCTTCGCTACAGAAAAAAAGCTAACTACTTGATATAATAGGATTAATAACATATAGTATAAGATTTATGCAATGATAATTGACGAATTTAATGGGTAAAAAATATTGTAACTTATTAAACATGTTTTTCCTTCCCTAATCCAAGCTCCAGCAAATGTTTGATTAATAAAATTATGATTTGTCCCGCTACTTTGCATTTCATCATCTTCAAACTCCAATTCTGAGCCTAGAAAAAGTTAGATACAACTGATAATCACAAAAATTGTACATTGACGTTATGTGTTCGAAATCATACAATTACAACAAAAATTCTAATATGGTTCTCCTGGTTCTGTATGACATACTGGTGTAGCTATACTGACTGGTCTACCTGAATCCTCCTGGTCCTGTATGAAATGCTGATGTAGCTATACTGACTGGTCTACCTGAATCCTATTGGTCCTGTATGACATACTTGTGCAGCTATACTGACTGGTCTACCTGAATCCTCCTGGTCCTGTATGACATACTTGTGCAGCTATACTGACTGGTCTACCTGAATCCTCCTGGTCCTGTATAACATACTAATGTAGCTATACTGACTGGTCTGCATAATTCCTCCTGGTCCTGTATGACATGCTGGTGTAGTTATACTGACTGGTCTACCTGAATCCTCCTGGTCCTGTATGACATGCTAGTGTAGCTATACTGACTGGTCTACCTGAATCCTCCTGGTCCTGTATGACATGCTGGTGTAGCTATACTGACTGGTCTACCTGAATCCTCCGGGTCCTGTATGACATGCTGGTGTAGCTATACTAACTGGTCTACCTGAATCATCCTGGTCCTGTATTATATGCTGGTGTAGCTATACTGACTGGTCTACCTGAATTCTCCTGGTCCTGTATATAACTGGTCTACCTTAATCCTCCTAGTCCTGTATGACATGCTTGTGTAGTTATACTGACTGGTCTACCTAAATCCTCCTGGTCCTGTATGACTGGTCTACCTGAATCCTCCTAGTCCTGTATGACATGCTTGTGTAGCTATACTGACTGGTCTACCTGAATCCTCCTGGTCTTGTATGTCATGCTGGTGTAGCTATACTGACTGGTCTACCTGAATCCTCCTGGTCCTGTATGACATGCTGGTGACCCTCAGTATCCTCAAGTCTCAACTGTGGCAAAGATCTTCTCATTTTTATGCAATACTAAAACAGATATTGAATTAGAAAAAATAGTAATAATACGGACTAGAAGGCAGTTTAAACACGCACTATAATTAGGGGAATCTGCACTAGAAAAATCAGAACTCTATCCTTTATAACCCCTGAGAAAATGCTATTATTGCTAACTTATTCGGTCAGACAGGCTACCAGTCAGACGGGACTGACCTCAGTCATGAAACAGATGCTTCTTGGTCAAGAAAATCTTCACAAATGTGTAAATTATATTTTTTCATCAAAATATTTTTTTCTTCTTTTATGGGGTACTATTTTGTAGGACGGACAACAGAGCAGCTTAATGTGCCTAAAAAATGACGTCATACAATAAAAACTACCAAGGATAGGCCAGTTTACATTTTACATTTGGTCAATTAAATTTGGTAATCTGTATTGCATGACGTCATTTATAATAGCACTATAAGCTGCTTCCTGACAAAAATCTAGATGTCTCGCGATTCCACTCAAAACTTTCTCACAGACATATTTGCATTTGGAATAAAAGAGTAGATTTGATACTAAAAAGAAATATTTCCAAGGATCTAAAGGGATAAGACAATGGCCGATTAATTGATGTACATCCACAATGATGACAAACAAAATTCCCTCTTCTGTGGATTACAATTATTAATTGAAACGTTTGGACACTCAACTTGATACATCAACCAATCAAAATTCATTAAAAGTCCCTAAAGTTGTTCAGTCAACAAATAAGAAAACGTTATTAGGAAACTGTCGGGACTAGTGTAATAAACAGCCCCTTGTCCCCTTGGTTCCTGAATATTTTATCCTATTTTTAAAGTATTAAGCATTTTTGTCTGAAGCGAAGGATCTCGCTAAGTGAAGCCTCTTATAGGCTCTCAGATGGTTTTAGGCTATTTATTTTTTAAAAAATAAGTCTGGGTATGGTTTTAGGCTATTTTTCTGCCATTCGAATATAGAGCCCCTAGATGCTAGGGGCGCAGCCGCTAGTATAATATAATACATTCGCTCATTAATTGGTTAAATAATAACAAATATTATTCACATAATTATAATTGTGTCACAATGTGTCAAACAACTTTCTTTTCTATTAAAAGCAATATTTACTTTTTTATATTTACAAATGTTGACATTTTTTAGCGGAAAGGGCAGTGTATAATCCCATAGCAACCCTTGAAAGTAAAAAAGGAGACAATGGCTGTTAAGCAAGGAAAAGAGCGTTTAAGAGGCGGGAAAGAAACAAAGAGTATCCAAAAAAAATTTCAAGGGGGGGGGGGTTTACTTTTAAAATAATGAGTATATTCCAATGATAAGGGAGGAGTAAAAGCCAATATTTATTCAGAATTATTAAGCAGGGCATATTTGGCAGGGATCTACAGGGATAAGACAAAGGCCGATAAATTGTTGTGCATCCCCAATTATGATACACTAAATTATACCCTTCTAGATATTATAATATTGGCTGAAAAGTTTGGACACTCAACTTAATAAACCAACCAATCGAAATTCAATTTTAGCCTCCAAAGTTGTTAAGCTAACGAATAAAATTTTGGGGACTAGTGTAATTAACAGTCCAATGTCCCCTCCCTCCCTGATATTTGGTCAAGTGGAAAGGTTGAAGTAATTGTTTGCTACATTCTTGTGTTGCTTTCATTTCATTTTTGTATCAGTTTTATTTCAGGTTTGTGTGTCATACAGTTTGGTTCTACACGAACACTGACAAATTTAAATATGGCAAAATTATTGGCAATACCAGCGGTTAGACAGGTAATATCTATCCATATTATTCATAAATCTAAAGGGTTAAGACAATAGCCGATTAATTGATGTACAGTACATCCTAGGGATAATACAAAAAATTACAACTTCTGTAGATTACAGTTAGGGGTTGAAACGTTTGGACACTCAACTTAATAAACCAAACATCAAAATTCAATAAAAGTCCCCAAAGGGGATAAGCCAACAAATAAGAAAACGTTATTATAAAACTTATTATGGAGACTAGTGTAAAAAAAAACAGCCCAATGTCCCCTCCCTCCCTGATATTACAGCATTTTGTTCGAGCTCGACAAGATTTTAAACATAAACAAAGCATGTAAAAGATGTGACTATAACAAGCTGTTGTCTGTACGTACAGACAAAACCTAGATATAGAATAGCTGATCACACACCCCTACACCCCTCTCGATTTTGAGTTAAGGGCGGTGTAAAAAATTTCCGGTGCACTTTGCGCATTCTCTAGAAAAACTCTGTACATTGCCCTGTTTTAAAAACAGATTTAAATAGAAATATAGACTAAACTTGGTGTTTAACTTACATTAGAGTAAAACAATGGAAGGGGTTATATACCTGTATGTTCCTACCCCGAAGACCCTGTGCCGACTTTCAATTGGTCCCTTAAAAATCAACCAATAGCGTCGGAACTATTAACACAGTCAAGTCGCTGCAAAAGAGCAGAAAAACAATTTCCTAGCAGACGAAAAAGGTCCCCAACAGGGGAATCCAGGTAATTGTCTGGTTATACATCTTAATTTATATTTGAAATGAATTTACAGATATTGTCGAAACTTGCTCTGGGAGAAGGTGAGGAGGCAGAAGTGATTGAGAAAATTGAAAATTCTTGCATCAAATTTGATCATGACAAGAAAGGGGTAAATAACAAAATTTTTTACTATAATGGAATCTTTTTATAGTGCCTATAAAAATGACGTCATACTGGCCTACCATTGGTCAATTAAAGCTTTAGAGCAAGTTAGGTTAGGTTATATTGAGTACTGATAGGAGTTATGCAAAGGAAAATTATGTAGTCTCCCCTCCCCTTCTTATCTAAATTATTTTTAAAATGAGAGCGGGGGTGAATAGTTTAATTTTATTATTTTCCGTTCTCAACTAGACAATGAAAATGAGAATCAAAAGAAACTTAAATTTATTTTGTCTTCATGACCAAGAGTAAAAAACAATTTATTTTTAATAGAAAATATTTTTGTTGTTGTTTAGGTTTTATCACCGGACGAGTATTTCAATGTTCTGAAACTTCAAAATGGAATTGAATGCACTAAAGACGAGGTTTTTATTTATGAAACTTTTTTATATTTTAGGTCAGTCCGTCCGTCAGTAACTAATAGCTTATATCGCTGATTCATGTCTAACATGATGTGTACGAGTGGTGGAACACGACGACCGTACGATACTCAGTTTAACTGTAGACAAGCTTCGAAATTCCCAATAACAAAGAGGTTCTATTTTATTACAAGTTTACAAGTTTATTCATACAAAAACACAACAATATTGAATTCAATATATACAGAATTAGGATGGGTTAAATAGGATGATAATAGATTCCTTCCCTTTATATATTTTGGCTTTGTCACGAAAGAGACTATACCATATTTTTGTTTTAATCTGCTTATAAGTAATTTTTCAGGTAAAAACAGTTTGTGGTCCATTGCCATGTAATAGAGATGGTAAGATCAAAATAAGGTAAAAAACATTTATATTATTTATTTAAGGCTTTGCTTATTGTGGCTTGGGCAGAGTAAGGATAAGAAAAAAAATTGGGGTGTAAATGAGGGTTGTCAATATTTATTCTTCACAACAAAGACGCGCTGCTTCCTAAAAGTTCCGCGGCTAGATAGGGCTAAAACATAAACTTTTCTAAAACCACGTAGTTATGAGCGGCTAAGGTTTCTACAAAGTCGAGTTGCTGAGATTTGACTGCATCTACGGTTGCTTAGGCTAAGTAATCCTCAGGGTTACTGTAGAGTGTGGATGATCAATTAAAAATTGGTAGCTGTGAGAGTGTGCTTAGGTTTGGTGTGGCTTAGGTTCTTTGAGTATTAGAGTGGCACATTGGTTCTCTAGACTCTAAGCCGTGCGATTGATACTGAGGCTAATGGGTTGGCTTATGCATGCCGTGCGGCTGACGTTGAGGCTTCTGTACGCAGCGTAGCTGAATGCAGCCTGAGGCTGACGAACACTGTCGATAAATTACCGACATTTTAAAAGTATTGTATATAATGTATGCTTTCAGAGATTTCCTGTACCTGGATATTCACAGTGAGTGCGCTTTTGTCGCCATGGATAGAAACAAGGACGGGTACATCACCAAGGGGGAACTCAAGCTGGCTAAGAAAAAGATGACAATGAAGGAGGTTGATCAGGTGGGTTTGATTTATTTAGTTTGAATGCAGTAGGGGCTGTGTTCTATCATCAAGAGGCCTCATGTTTTCATAGAATAGACAAATGTTTAAAAGGTTCATTTCACGTTTATGCCAATAATGTAAAAAGACTGTGATAATTTATGATTATGATGATTTAGAGAACATAAGTATCACAATAAAATTAAGACAGGGGACATCATATTTAGTGCGAAAACTTCTTATCCTTCTTAATATTAAAGTTTTGAAGTGTCCAGATTTATCAAAATGAGAACAAGAATGATACCATCCATTAGTAGCGAAGTACAAGATTAAAATCATGGATGAAAATACGCAAATGTTCATATTGTTCAAGAATAGATTTACAAAAATCACATAACCACTTACGTTTTTTATTGTAGCATGACTGAAAAATCGACAGACCAAGTACATAATATAATAGAAGCTCAAATTGGCATAGGGAATCTTCACACAAAAAAGATTGACCATCTTCTTTTCATAGCAGATGAGAAAAATCACATTTCCTTCAAAGCGGTAAGGACTGACGGACGGATTAACAGATAACAAGATTTCCCTACTAAAAATGAAGTATACATGACAGAAAATTTTCTATTTAGGTGATAAAAGATTATGATCTGGACAAAGATGGAAAACTAAATTATGATGAGTATCTCAAATCAAAAGAAAATTAAAAAAGGCAATAATATTCTTTTATCTTTCTTTAAATTTTACCTATTGTGCTTTTTGCTCTAATATTTCAAGTAAAAACTTAAAAATTAATAAAGATATATTATTATTGCACAAAAACACAATTTATAATCCTTCAATTCATTAGTTTCATTTGAAGCTAAACATTTAATACACGATATGTCATATATGATTGCACTTTTCTTTTTCTGTTGAATATTTTTGGAATCTAAATATATTTACTCTAAAAACACCAAATAAATTTTACCTCGTTGGCTTTAAAAATATCTCTACCAAGGACGATTACCTCCAAAAGTAACGTTTACAGGGCATTTTTCAACTTTTAGTGAAAGTTCAGTTCAGTTCAGTCGCGTCTCTCTTTTGGACTGTGGAGTCCAGAGAATACGGCCACCCTGCTCCTCCATGAATTCCTTTTTTTGGCAAGTGCTTCAGCTTCTCCCCATGTTAATTTCAAATTAAAGAGGTCCTTTTCAGTGCTCCGCCTCCAGGTCATTTTTGGTTGTCCCCGTTTACGTTTACCAGTGGTGGGGTTCCATTTTAAGCAGTTTTTTGGAAACCTATTTTGTTCCATTCTGAGCACATGTCCTAGCCATCTTAGTCTTTTAAATTTCACTTCTGCTTCAATACTATTGCACTTGGTCTTAGCATACAGCTCAATGTTTGATATTTTGTTTGGCCAGAATATTTTGCAAATTCTTCTTAGGCAGCTATTGTGAAATGCATTAAGTTGATTTGTTTCAGTTTTCACAGTTCTCCAGCATTCAGCTCCATAAAGAAGAACTGATTTTACATTACTGTTGTAAAGTCTGATTTTTGTTTTCAGAGCAAGTTTCTTTGAATTCCAAACGTTGTGTAGACTGTTGAAAGCAACCCTAGCCTTATCAATCCTGGTTTTAATATCAGCTTTTGAGCCATTTTCACTGCTGATAACACTCCCCAAATAGGTGAATTTGTTGCTTTGTTTCAATTGTTCACCATTTATTGTTATAGTTTGATCAGGGTTTGTAGGTATATTCATAATTTCAGTCTTCTTGACATTAACAAAGAGCCCGACTTGTCCTGCGTATTTGACTAGTCTATCTGTCTTAGCTTGTAGATGTTTAATTGTTTCTGAAATCAGTGCCAGATCATCAGCAAAGTCCAGATCTTCTAGGTGTCCTAGTACGCCCAGCTGGAGACCACGTTTTTTGTCCTCTGTGGTTTTCTTCATCACCCAGTCAATGACCAATATAAATAGAATAGGTGATAAAATGCATCCCTGTCTAACTCCAGTGCTTATTTTAAAGAAATCAGATGTCTTATTGTTTCCAACTGAAACACAGGCTTGGAAGTTGTCATAAAATTTAGTTATCATAATTATCATCTTTTCAGGTATACCATAACTTCTTAGTATTTTCCAGAGTGTTTGTCTGTGTATGGAGTCAAAGGCCTTAGAGAAATCAACAAAATTTACATGGAGTGGCTTGTTAAATTCAACACATTGTTCAATAACTGTCCTAAGGGTGAAAATTTGGTCAACACAGCCTCTTCCAACACGGAACCCAGCTTGTTCTTCTCTTAGTTTATTGTCAATTTTCTCATCAATTCTGTTTAAAATAACTTTACATAGGACCTTGCTTGGGATAGAAAGCAGCACAATTCCTCTCCAATTATCACAATTGTTCAAATCTCCCTTCTTAGGTAGTTTTATGATTATACCTTTAGACCAGTCAGTTGGTATCTTTTCTTGTCTCCAAATTTTATCAAAGAGATCAGTCAGAGTCCTAGCAGAAAGATCTATGTCTGCCTTAAGCATTTCAGCAGTTATCAAGTCAGGTCCAGGTGCTTTGTCGTTCTTTAGACTATGTATAGCAGCTTTAACTTCTTGAATAGTTGGTGGTCTTGTGTCTATGTCTATTTCATGTCCTGGTTCTGGTTCAGCAGTAATTTCAGGTTCAGGTCTGTTCAACACTTCTTCAAAATGCGATTTCCACCTTTCAGCAACTTCTTTTTCTGTAGTGAGTAATTTACCATCTTTAGCCTTGATAGTTTCACCACTCTTTTTGTTATATTTGCCACTTAATTGCTTGGTTATGTTGTATACTGTTTTCATGTTACCGAAGTCAGCTGCTCTCTGGGCCTTTTCAGCCAGATTGTCAATGTAATCTCTCTTGTCTTTCCTTGTGCGCTTTTTGACTTCTTTGTCTTTAGCAGTATATTCAGCTCTTAAATTGCCCATGTCAGCCAAATGTTGAGCATTATGAATTTTGTTTTTAAGATTCTTTCTCTCTTCTATTTTGTTCCATGTTTCTTCAGAGATCCAGTCCTTTTTCTCTGGTTTCTTGTGTCCTAGGATTTCCTTAGCAGTAGATTGAAAGTTTTCTTTAATTGAAGTCCATGTGATCTCAGTCTCGTCATTTAGGTCCTCTAAGACTTGAAATCTATTTCTGAGTTTTAAGACAAATTCATTCTTTATCACTGGGTCCTTTAATCTTGAAGAATCATATTGTCTGCCAATCTCACTCTTTATATCATGGCCAGTACGCTTCAGCTTTAATTTAATCTTACTGACAACTAGTTCATGGTCACTGAATATGTCGGCTCCTCTATAGCTCCTACAGTCTTGCATTGATTTGACCCATTTTCTATTGATCATAATATGGTCAATCATGTTTCTTGTTTGTCCATCAGGTGTTGTCCAGGTATATTTGTGAATGTTTTTGTGTTGGAATAATGTACCTCCTACGACCATATCATTATTTAAACAGAATTCAAGTAAAAGTTCTCCATTTTCATTTCTTGTACCTATGCCAAAGTGTCCCATTGCATTTTCCACTCCAGTCCTGTCAGTTCCTACTTTAGCATTCATATCTCCAAGAACTAGACACATGTCATGTTTGGGTACTGAGTTTCTGATTGATTGCAGTTGATCATAAAACTCTTGTTTTACTTCTTCACTTTTGTCATTTGTTGGGGCATAGCATTGGATAAGGGTCAACTTGCAGTGCCTTGATTGGAATCTAGCCTTAATTATTCTGTCTGATATAGGTTTCCAGTCTATTAGTGAATTGACATGTCGTTTTTGGATAATTATAGCAACCCCATACATATGTTGACTTTCATGACCAGAATAAAGTATTAGGTGGCCATCTTTGGTTGTGGTTTGTCCTTGTCCTGTCCATCTACATTCTGCAATTCCAAGTATTCCGATATTGTAACTTGTCATTTCTTTAACTACTTGGGCTGTTTTAGTTGACTCATACATTGTTCTAACATTCCAGGTTCCTATCTTACAGCTTTGCTTAGAACTTATTGGTCCTGTCATCAAGTTGATAGCTTCCTTTCGGGTTTCACCATCATCTTTCATATTCTCAGTAAACTGAGCATCAGTTCCAACAGTTCTTGTTTCATGCACACCTCTGGCTGTGTTAAAGCCATAAGTGTTTGAGGTTTTGTGGGTGGTTTCGCTAACTGTGATGATTTTTACAGGTAGGATAGTTAGTCCTACGCAAACCTTTCATATCCCTGGAAGGAAGGGTGACTGGTAAGGGGAGGGACGTCAATATCCCCCAGTACTTCAAGAAGTACCTCCTGCCCTGTTTAGTGAAAGTTAGGGAGGAGGAAATCGATACAAAATTTCCCATTGTAACGCACTGGAGTTATATCAAAAGCCTAAAAAAGTGCAAGTAAAAAAAATATTAAAACAAAATAAATCGATTAGACAATTATCAAAACCCAGTCATTGTATTCGTCTATGATCTATGAACAACAAAAATATCTAGAAAATAATTTGTAAGAAGGGCTGACATAGCTCAAAACTTATTTTTGCACTTTTGCTTATTTGCAAAATTTTTATCATTATTTTCTGTGAAAAAAAATTTTTGTTTGTCATTCTTTATTTGTAATATTTACAATTATTGTAGCTATTGTGTTTAAATAAATATTTACTATATCATGATTATTTCTATATCATTTAATGCTACATAATTAAATTCTTCTTTATAAAAAGCTAATGCTAAATTTTATCAACATATACGTTAAAATAATAATAATAAAACCTTATACCAACTATGTCTGCTAACTTAGACCCAGGTAAATAAATAAAACCGGTTCCGTAAGAAATGACTGTATATTCCCTACCTAGGTCGTAGATGGACGTTTTCGTTTTAAAAATTGTATACAAAATGAAATAAATATTAGTTTTGAAATAAAATTGTAAAAAAGAAATATAATTTACAAAAACATAAAAATCATTTAATTTTTTCAATATTTATCTTATAGTATAAATAATAATTCTGTTTTTAAATTTTTAAAATGAATCTGGCCGCTTCGCTTACATCTACTCAACAAATTAAAGATGGCGGAGTTGTGTAGTATACATAATACATATATTATTCTTATATACAACAATACAAAAGAAATTTATGATAGTGTGGAATAATAGATTGTTGAAAATAATATTATAAGTGATTTGTTATTTGTTTAATGTGATTTTGCTTTAAAAAAGAAAAATATTACTTAATTTTGTGGAATTAATACCTACCATTTTTTGTTATTTTCTTCATAATTTACACGTTAATGGATATCTTTGTTAAGCATTTTAGATAAGATAAGATAAGATTTATTTTCCTCAAAGGTACAACATATTTTATTAGATATATATTATAAATTATGTTACTATGCTTGATTTGTTTGATTCATCTGGTTTGTTGTGTTTGGTGCAGGTTAGATAATAATATACATAATAACAATTATTAAGTACCTAGCATGGAATTGGCCGAACTTCATCTCCACCTAGTTACCAGGCCAGTTTAAATTGAATGGAGACAATATTTTACAATAAAAATTCCATGCAACATTGTACCAGATAGTTGGCATAACCCTTTAAGGGTTGTGGAGCCACTGGTGTACTTTGACGCTTGCCAAGCCGATACAATGTTATATGTGCAAATAAATAATAATCTTAACAATGAAACAATATCTTGCTGTGTATTTCAGACATCCTCCTACTATCAGTTGCAACTTCTCCAAGCGTGAATTCGGAACAATTAAGGAACCAAAACCTCCATAAGGAGTCGCTATTCCCGTTGAGATCCCTTTTCAGCTCCAAATAGACAGTTTCCTTTATATCAAATTATTTTCATTATAGAGTGGAGTTTTGTCCGGGTTTTAAGGACATCTCCACACCAATAATTACAGGATAACGGCAAATTTCGCGATAACACTTGGTCCAATCCAAAAAATCCAAAAAAAAACCAAAGAAAAGTCCAAAAAAGGACAAGAATACCCTAATAATAATCATATCGTGTACTTAAGTGAACAAGGTGTAATGGTTGGTTTCGATTCCTACGGAATCTGATTTTTATTTTTGAGAATGGATATAAAAAATCCTAAGAATAGGTCATATGCGATTCCTACGGAATCTGATTTTGGTATTTTGATAATGGGAGTGTGTCCCTAAATATGTATGGTTCGATTCCTCCGGAATCTGATTTTTGTGTTTTGAGAACTGGTCACAGCATGGCTGTGAATGGGGCAACAAAATGGGAGAGGAAGAGGGGGGGGGGGAGGGGGTTTTAAGGGAAGGCGAAAACGTATCATTAATCCATTGATTCCACCCCTTTTTGAAGGTAAAAGGGTGAAAGTGGGTCATGTTAAAAAAGACTGTGGCGTGCTATTGCGCGCGTAATTTGGTTATAGCTTTGCTTTAGTGAGGTTTAAATCTTACTATTGTTTAGACACGAAATGTTCGGAGAGGAAGAATACCAACAAATGTGGCAGCCGCTACGCAATAGATTGACAATAACATATGAACGACTTCTCAATATAGTTAATGGTGACAATGTCAGTGACGAAGTACGTCGTGAGGTAGCCCGTCTTCTATACCAACAGGGTTATTTAGAAACCGAGTTGGCCCTCACACTATACAACCCAAACAAGGACATGGAGTTTCATGAAGCTAAATTGGGTGAAATTGCTGAGCGGATAACTGCTCAAGAGGGGGCCTGTCTCCAGCTATAGTTCCAGAAGTTGGCCATTTCCGGTTTGAACCAGTTACGGTCAAGTTCTCTACGACTTTATATACAAGATATCCGCAAAAATATCCGCAAAAACACCCGCGGAAATGTCCACATGATGTTCACAAAAATCAACAAAAATCAACAGCATATTTTTAATCAGCTTTTTAAGTGTTGAAACACACATAAACAATGTATTAGTGATTTTCTTTCCCCTGCTCTTAAGTTTTTTGAAATATTACCATTTAAATCACTTTTATTTATAAAACTTAGCACTGTTTGGTTGCAGTATATGTTATTTTTTCTTATAACTGTAATGTTTCTAACACATTTCCAAAAGAAGTTCACAAATTTAAGACATTTCTTACATAGGGATAAAACGGATTTATTGTTTGTTTTGATATATTTATACATACAATAGTCATCAAATAGTCAGAGAGAAACTATCCTATAAAGGATACCTGACTTGAATTAGGCCCCTATTTTTAGGTCTACCGACAAAAGTTTTTAGCGAATACCAATTAAGGAATACAAGGAATGTTTATAAAGAAGTTTGGGCCTGAATGAAAATCAAATGATTTTTATCCGGCCTTTCATATAGAATCGTTCTTATTAGTTTACCCTCTGACAAAATTAATTTTACAATGAGCGTCGGTTCGTATGTCTATCTGTTCTAAACGGAAAGTTACACTTTGAATCAAGACAGTTTAGAGATCATGGAAAGAAAACAAAGTAGCGGGATTCGTCATATATTCACATTAGCTTTTGATAGGTTATTTTAGGTTAGGCATATGTTAATGATTGCCCTGCTGGGGCTAGAAATCGAAGAAAAGCTACTGTATAAATACGACGAAACACGATTCCTGATGATTCCTAAATTCGGTGCTACTATTAGAATTCACATCAAGTATTTAAACGTCCGTCCGTCAATATCAAATATGCTTTCTTTAATGTATTAACGACATATTTACATTTTTTGCTTGTAGTTTGGAATGATATTTCTTAAAAATATTAATTTTGTAGTAACTCTATATTTGTCAATGTTAGTTTGTCTTCATATTTTATAGAGCTGGGCTTTTTCTTTGGATATTGTCATCCTTATTTTATTACATTTTCTAAACTACTTAAGACCAATTTAACGTTTTAGTGAAACTAACTGCCAAGGTTCGACCGCTTTGGTGATTGCATTTAACCAATAAAGACAGACATACTGCAATTTTTACTAGTATTTGTTATTTTAATAAATTCAAATTTCTTTTTTAAAGGGATAGTTTCACGAAGTGCATTTAAAAAAAAATAGTGAACTGTAAGTTTTTTCTATTTTAAATAACGTAGTAGTGCATAATATAAAGTTATTGATTAAAATTAAGAGATTTTACCAGGGATTTTCCTTAAAAAATGAGTTTTTCATTTTTATTTTCAACTTCGTTGCGTGTTATATATGGCAAACACTTTTTTGTCATAAATACAACTTTAGATAGCATTTACTAGTTAATAGAACTTTAAACTTTTTTTACAACAAAATACACATAACAACAAAGAATGACCAATAAAATATTCAGTATGGTACTTAGAGTAGTGATCTTTTTATATGTCTTAGTAGAATATATTAGGCATTTGATAGATATGATTGTGCTAAAGAATTTTAACATTGACCTGACCAAACTTTTCTTATTTAACAATATCTAAAAGAGTTAGTGATTTGCAACATAAATTACATGAGAATGGTCTTTTTATATATATATATGTTGTATGGTTAGTTGGTATTTCCGCTTGAGATAATGTGTATATTGTAAGGAAACCGGACGGTTTTCTTAATTTTTTTAAAAAGAATCTATAGAAAACCTGTCCTATAGTGAACCGGACGTTATTTTTTATGTTTTTTAAGTAACTTGTCCCAAGGGGAACCCCTGTTCAATTTTTTTATAACTCTTGTGAAATATGTGGAAAAAGATTATCTAAAATTGGTGTTTTGGCTAGTGATGGGAATCCGGATCCGGAATCCGAATCCGGAATCCGCCCAATTTTCGGCCAATTTTGTAATCCGAATCCGGATCCGGAATCCGTTTTTTATAGCGGATTCCGGATTCTAAATTGGTAGGCTAAAATTACCGTCTTTTTTCTTACAACTCCCTCTGTTTGAAGGCAAAGATCAAAAAAAAATTTTTTACATAACAAATTTTAATAATGACTAATGTGATGTACCTAAATGTTTTAGTTATGCTGGAAGTCAACACTTTAAACAAATCAAGGCTTCAACCAAGTAACATAGTGATAAATTAACGAAAAAAGCTATCCCTCTGTGACGGACGGCCTTTTAAAATACTGCTAGAATCCGGAATCCGGAATCCTCCAAAAATAAGAATCCGGAATCCGAAAGAATCCGTCACTTTTTTTGACGGATTCCTTCAGAATCCGGAATCCGAATCCGGCCCAAAAATTCGACGGATTCCCATCCCTAGTTTTGGCTATACATATTTGGAAAAAAATAGACCATTCTCATGTAATTTATGTGGCAAATCTCTTTAACTTTTTTCGATATTGTCAAATAATAAAAGTTTGGTCTGGTCAATGTTAAAAATTCTTTAACATATAATCATATCTATCCAATGCCTAATATATTCTACTAAGACATATAAAAGTTCACTACTCTAAGTACCTTAACTCTTTAAATACACTTCATAGAACTATCCCTTTGAATACAGAAAATTGCATTGATATTCATAATGAATAAATTGAATGAACTTGTAAAACTATATACATATTTTCAATTCTTAGCTTTACTTATCTTACGTAAACAAATTACTTGCGCCTGAGTACACATTGAATTATCATAAGCCGGGGATATTATTATTAGGATCATTTATTGTGCTCTGGATGGGATAAATGATGATTGGTTATGACACAAATATTCTACATTATTCTTCATCTTTCAATATACCTTTCATTTGCATACCCTTTTTTATAAACAATAAAAAAGTTGATTAATATTCATTCCTTGAATATACCTACAGATGAAATGCTTTAATTTTATTTTTCCCTTAGTCTAGGGAAGAAGGAGTCGTTTATATTATACTAGCGGCTTCCCCCTAGCCTCTAGGGGCTTTGCATAATTACATCTTTTCTTACCTGGAGATCCCCACTCCACAACTATTTTAAATAATTTGTTTTTTTTTTGGGGGGGGGTTGGGGGTGTCCCACCCCCCAAAAAAAAGCCTAAAACAACCACAGGACCAGTAGGTATATTCCCTGAAGAGTAGAATCCGATCGGTTCAGTGGTTACCGAGATCTAAAGGGACAGACAGACGGACGGACAGACATCATTCTACTTTGTATTATAGATATAGAATTGGCAGACATTTTGTTTTTATAATTTTAAAAAATGAAGTAGTATATTTTGTCGTAATGATGATAGAAAAGTGATAATTTGCAGCTGCAGGTGCTTCCTATTTCTATAATATTTTATTTTTAATAATTTGATTACGTAATTAGACATTAAAAAAACAAGAAAAATAATTTAAAAATTTTGTTGAATTAATAGTAGGAATAACTGAGAGCAGCATATATCAATCTAACTTTAACAAACTATTCTTAAAGTTAATGCATTTTCAAGATTTAGTTCTAAATGAGAAATAGAAAAAGGGAGAGAAAATAAAAGTTTTTCTGTATCATTAATTTTAGAAACTACCTTCGTAGAACTATTAAATGTAATTAAAACAGATTTAATTAATTTTTGTAGATTATATTCCATACGTATATAATGAATATTCTTTAATTTTGTATGTACTCCCTTGTGTTATGAGTATTTCTTGGCTTATAAACAGGCGTAATGTATAATTTTGAATTTAGATCTTATAGAAAAAGTCAAGTAATTAAAGGGGGTTTTGTCTATAACATACAAAATTAGCCTATGATTTAAATTAACCCATTAGTCCGGGTATAAAGTAGATATATGAATATTTATACACTGGTCGCCGGAAGGGAAAAGCAGTTTTTTGAAACAGGCTCTCTGAGATTATTACAGATTCTGATATATACATATATAGACTAATGAAAAATGCAAAAAACGAAATCAAAAGCGTTCCTTCTTGGGAGAAAATCCGGGAAAAAGATTTTAGCTATTTTTAACCTAAAATTCACATTGTCAAGCCTGCAAAGAAATATACAGACATTTTAAAAATATCATTGTTCAGCACTTAGAAGTTGTAGAAAAATGCTACGCATACCATTGAAAAGCTTATAACCTCTAGTTTTTATATTGGTATATAACGTTTTTGTACTATTATTATTTTTTGAGCTATCCTCTGAAGTATACACAAGTTTTAAAAATGCAGTTTTTTCATGAATTTTAAGTTTGACACTTGTTACACAAACCTTTTTAAAAATGTATTGCTTAGCACCTAGGAGTTATATTATTATTTAATATAGGTATATTTATATATTTTGGGTGCATTCAATTTTATCTTAATTAAAGATAGTCTTTGAAATGTGTATAGTTTGTAGTAAGAACCATAGAGGGAGGGGGGGGGGGGTATACACTTTTGGCAATGAAATTCAGTATAAAATTTTGCTCTGGATGTTTTTGGGCTTGTTGTTATAGATATAAACATGATTCTTTTTGTAAGATCTCTTATATTATTAAATCTACCAGAATAAATATTGAAAATTTAAATTTGGCACTATCCTTCTAGGGGCTAGTGGGGCAAAACAGCTCCAAAACACTAACATCTAAGGTCTAAACTTATTTTTAGAGATATCAAACAAATTTTTTGTAAACTTTGTTTTGCATAATTAAGCTAAGTAGTTACTAAAGATTTCATTTTGCCACTTTCCTTCTTGGTACTAGTGGGGTTTAACACCCCCCAAAACACAAATATTATAAGTGATGAGCCTATCAAGATGATTTTTTAAATTTAAAATTTATTCTTATAATTGAGATACATAGCCACTAAAGATTTTGCCCTGGCTGTTTGGACTTATTGTTATAGTTATCAAATGATTCTTTTTTAAAAATTTTCTTATATGATTGGATCTACCTGTAAAACTTTACAAATTTTATTTTTGGCACTTTCCTTCTTGGGGCTTGTGGGGTAAAAAGCCGGTAAAACACTAAAATTATAAGCTATGAGATTATTTTAAAAGATATCAAGCTAATATTTCTAATGTAAACATTTTTCACATAATTGAACTAAGTAGCTACTACAGATTTCAATTTGGCACTTTTCTTCTAGAGTCAAGTGGGGTAAGACATCCCCCAAATACATATATTATGAGTTCTGAGCTTATTTTCAAAGATATCATGTTGAACTTTAATGAATGATTATTTAGTTCAGTCATTTAACAAAATCAGCCCAATATTTTTTTAAAAGCCAAGAACTTAAAGTTTTAGTAGTTTTGGGGGCAGTTTCACCACACTAGCCCCTAGAAAGATTAGTGGCTATGTATCTCAATTATGTGAATAAATTTTAAATGAAAAAAATCATCTTGATATCTTTAAAAATAGGCTCAAAACTTATAATTTTAGTGTTTTGGGGGCTGTTATAAACTGTTAGCCCCAAGAAGGAAAGTGCCAAAATGAAATCTTTTGTGGCTACTTAGCTCAAATATGCAAAAAAAATTACTTTAAAAAAATTAGCTTGATATTTCTAAAAATAAGTTCAGACCTTAGATGTTAGTGTTTTGGAGCTAAAGATAATGCCAAAATTCAATTTCAAATATTTTTACTTGTAGATTTAATCATATAAGAGATCTTACAAATAAAATCAGGTAAATAACTATAACAACAAACACAAAAACATCCAGAGCAAAATTTTATATCTAATTTCATTGCCTATAAGTGTATAAACTCCCCCCCCCTCCTCCCTCCTTGGTTCTTACTACAATGTCAAACCACACACATTTTAAAGACTATTTTTAATTAAGCTAAAATTAAATGCACCCAAAATATACAAATATACCTATATAAAATAATTATATAACTCCTAGGTGCTAAGCAATATAATTTTTAAAAGGTTTGTGTAACAAGTGTCAAACTTAAAATTCAAGAAAAAACTGCATTTATTAAACTTGTGTATACTTCAGAGGATAGTTCAAAAAATAATAATAGTACAAAAACGTTATATACCAATATGGAATCTAGAGGTTATAATCTTTCCAATGGTATGCGTAGCATTTTTCTACCATTTCTAGGTGCTGAGCAATGACATGTTTAAAATGTCTGTATATTTCTATGCAGGCTTGCCAATGTGAATTTTAGGTATAAAATAGCTAAAATCTTTTTCCCGGATTTTCACCCAAGAAGGAACGCTTTTGATTTCGTTTTTTGCATTTTTCATTAGTCTATATATGTATATATCAGAATCTGTAATAATCTCAGAGAGCCTGTTTCAAAAAACTGCTTTTTCCTTCCAGCGACTAGTGTATATATTACTGTAAATTATTATTATTTGTAATGATGTCTATGTAGAGATAATGTTGTGGATAATTTAATTACAACACCCAACCAATTTCATTTATGACCCCACACTCCCCCCATTTTATATCCCCTTGATATCCACTTTTATTTTCCCCTTTTCACACTCCGGTATATAATACATCTCTTATTGTCTTTCTATCAAATATAAAGTCATTATCTAATTATAGGAGGGAATGTAATTGCTTTATGCAATTGATGATACATTTTACTCTTTAGTTACAAAAATTCAAATAGGTTTAAGGCATTGATGTATATAACTAGCGACTTGCCCCTAGAGGCCTTTATGGGCAATTTAGGTTTGCTTTTTTTTAAAGTAAAAAATTTGTTGGGTTAAAACATTTTTTTTCTAGGGGTGATCTCTCTTGGGAGGTTGGAGATATACTCATTCAAAATACTTTAAAACCTTCCTTGGGCCTATAAGAAGTTTCACTGTAAAGGAAGATCATATCGGCCAGTGGTTAGCGAGATCCATCGCAACAGACAAAAAAGCTTTCTACTTTACATATTAGGATTGTATAAAGATAAGTTTACGAATTTTTTTCTTCTTCATTGAAAACTTTAATTTGCTTTTTATATTTAAAATTGAAAGTTAAGTAATAGCAAATTTTTCACTAGTATACTTTTTTTTACATAAAACAAGCTGAATAATGTCCCTTTAATGATATAAAAAGTAATGAAGGCAGAACAGAGAATAAGAAAACAATTAGGATATGAAGAATTAGAGAGAAAATACTGTGGAATAGTATTTAGTCTCTTCCCAATTCTCTCAGAGTAAGGGTTACCTCTTAATATTTTTATAAGTAGTGAGCCTACTCTTTATGTGAGGTATGTCTGTACATCACTGTGGCATATGAAATAACGTCACATAACTACTTATATCTTTCTTATAAATTAACAAATATTTCAATAGCTCTTTAATGCTGCATTTTTATGGTCCAACAATCTTTAAGCCTACAAAGAAAATAGATTTTGTAATTATTATATTGAATTTTAAAGCAGACCTTTGAGTTTTGTGTCAGTACAGCAACACTGAATTTGTCATTTTCTGTGACTCGACGTAACTTTGATAAATCTTACCCAAAGTTATTCTTAAAGGATATCTCACATTCAATTTAAAAAGGTTAATATTATACCTATTTAATTTGTTTTTAAGAATTTTAACTTTTGTGCTTTTGTGGATTTTTTCATCATTGCTACTTTATTTAATAAAAAATTGAATAAACTGTTTTTAAGAATGTGTCATTATAGTAATGGAATATTTTTCTTAATCTTTAATATACCTATTGTTTTTGTAATTTCTCCATTAAAGATTTAATAACATTTATTTATTAATTTCAGATGGAATTAAGATGAACAAAACTAGAGACTGACGTAGTAACGGGACCAAACAGAAAATACATACATATACACAAAATAAAAATAAATAAATAGACAGATTCTAACTAGTTTCAGCTTGTTATTAATATAGAATAAATATGTCCGGACGTCAGGGTGCGGCGGATGGTGATCCAATGGAACTTTATCAAATGTTTCAATCTAGTTATAATAAAATAGCAAAATATGAGCTGCAGGGTGATGGTTATAGCGGCAACTGTCAGCCATATTTAGGACCGCCACCGGTTTCCTCAGCCGCTGGCGGTATACTAGACAATATTAATGGCCTGCCGGGATCTGCAGCCGGAAGGTTAGCCGGTAAAATTGAGGACAGACATTGGTATAATAATAGTAGTGCTGGGGAAGGAGCCCTGTATTGCAATGATCCATCAGCCGCCTATTATTCACACCATCAGGACTGGGGCCTGGTGGCGGGTTATGGCGGTGGCTACGCCGCCGACGGAGGCGGTGTTTATGGAGACAATGAATATATTAGTGAATACACTCGGGGTGCCCATAATATGGATGAGGCGATAACTGTGCTTAGAAATCATGGTGATATGGTGAGTTTTTTAAACCCTAAAAGTTAAGTAATTTGATATTTGTATACCATACCTACACAATTTTTACTTCTATGTATATTGCAAGTAAAGTCTTCTTATGTCAGTCTTTAAACTTTTTCCGATGGCAATTAGTGATTGAAATGAAAAATGAAGAAGACAAAATTGCTAATTTTTAAACTAACATAACGAACACTACTTAAAAAAGAGTAACCTACAGCTTCTTTACAGTTAATATGACTTTAATAAAGGATAATATGAAATTGTGAAGAAATGACGGTGAAACCTTCGCTGCCGCCGCAGTAATTTGCCTTTTACAGATGACAGTTGTCAAAAATTATGGCTTGTCTTCGCCATTTCTTCCAAGTTTTACTTTATAAAAGAAAATGTGTGGGTTAATCCAAGTGCTCTAACTCATTTTGAGCTGATTTCCTTTGTATTAGTTTTAAAAAGTGGCCCTTCCACCTATAATTTTATTATGCCTCTGGTTTCTATTTTTATAATTATCAATATTCTTTTTAGTCTATGAGTGTACCTGGGTTGGCATGCAGCCCCATGCCTGCCCTCGCTTCCAACAGCCCTATGCCTCACTCTACCCTGGATGACTATCCGTCGCAGGCTGCAGCCACCAGCAGCGGCCAGTCTGCAGGCGGCCCCAGTAACCTTCCAGATCTCGAATCAAATGTAGGGATGGGCGGTATGGCATTACTGACGGGCGGCCAATCCGCCGGCGGCGCAAGAAAGCGGAAGGTTAGTGAATCTGCGAGCAGTTGTTCGCCTACACCTAGTAGCACATCACGGCTAGGTGGCAGCGATGGATCAAACAGCAATCGAGGCGGCAAGAAGAAACGGCTGCAGGAGGAAGAAAATGATGATCATCTAACACCAGAGGAAAAAGCAATGAAGGTATTAAATCATGTTTGCAAATTTGGACGTGATCGCAAAAAATACCTTATAAAAGCAATTAAAACACTAAAGTCGCTTATGCAATATTTATTTTTGTCCGCTGTTCAAGATAACCATTGAAAAATTTATTTTTTCGGGAAGCATAAATTGAGGAAAAGAAAAGGCTTATTTTCAGTATATCCAGCTAAGAATAAAGGAGGCGGGGGAATGGGTTAATGCCCAATGGCATACATTCATATGTATTATGTATCTCTTAAAATTAAGATATTATGATTTGCTTACTTATCTATTTGGCTAGTTATTTTGGTTAAAATATAAATACCTATCCTTTTCTGCCGAATTTAGTTTTTTTTAATTTTCTAATTTCTCGCCGAATTCGATCAGGCTACATTATTTAAAACCAATTGATTTGATGCTGTGTAGGACAACGAGCGGCGGTCGGCCAATAATGCCCGCGAGCGTATCCGCATTCGGGACATCAACGATGCCCTGAAGGAGTTGGGACGGATCTGTATGTCGCACCTGAAGTCAGACAAGCCGCAGACCAAGCTGGGTATCCTCAACATTGCCGTGGATGTTATCATGGGGTTGGAACAACAAGTCAGAGAAAGAAATTTAAATCCCAAGGTATTGTATTCAAATTATTAGGAAATCTTCATACAATATTTTTCGTAACCCTAATTGAAAATTTGAAGCAAAAATGACCAATTGCGCCATTCTATAGCAGGTTTTTACCGTTTACCGATTTTGTTACATATTTTAGGTTAGGTTAATTAAAGGTTAGAAAAGCCCTTCCTTCTTTTTTCGCAATAAAACATTAGTTTTTCAAAAAAATTTTGGTATTATATCTTATTATACCTATTGAGATTTAAAAAATAAAGTTTTAGAATTCCTTTGTTGTAGGTAGCATGTCTAAAAAGACGGGAGGAAGAAAAGTGTGACGACCTTGTTCCAGCCAGCAGTTCCAGCTTGTCCTCCAGCCACCTGGCACATCCTTCGGGTATTATACCTGGACCATCATGGTTCCAGGAATCAAATCTGCAATAAATTTCATTTTTTGGTTGGGTATTAGATAGCATTAATCAAACTAGATTCGTTAAAGACGTAGGTAAAATATTTGTTTTTAGATTTTATTGAGATTATTAAAATCATGCAAAATAGCCTGAAATAAGCTTTAATTTGAATTTTAGAAATTAAACTATATTTCATTTAGGTATATTAAGATAAAATCAAATAAAAACTAAGGGGGGGGGGAAGTTTTGACACATTTGCGTAAACAGGGAGTATAGGCTTTATCTTTGGACTGAGAGTATAGGTTATTAGGGATAAAATCATTCTTATATGATGAATTTTCCCAAGTTTTAAGATTTTTTGGATAGGCCTCCAGGTTCCGGAGCTCCAGGCCTCCAGGTCCTCTCTGTACAGGTAAAAATGAAAAAAAAAATTTTTTTTTGAAGAGTTAGAAGTCAACCTATGAAACAAAATATGCATATTTTTGAATGTTATTCACAAATTTGAAGAAAAAAACGCATATTTTGTTTCATAAGTTGACTTCTAACTCTTCAAAAAAAAATTATTTTTTAAATTTTTACCTGTACAGAATGGACCTGGAGGCCTGGAGCTCCGGAACCTGGAGGCCTATCCAAAAAATCTTAAAACTTGGGAAAATTCATCATATAAGAATGATTTTATCCCTAATAACCTATCCTCTCAGTCCAAAGATAAAGCCTATACTCCCTGTTTACGCAAATGTGTCAAAACTTCCCCCCCCCCCCCTTAATTTTAAATCTTATTATCCAATTTCTATCTTAAAGTTAATGCTATCTTATCTTAATTGAAATTATGATAAGTAAACGTCACAATCCTAATATTTTTTCAACCTGATAATGTTCAAATAAGCAGGGTTTCGGATTCGGATCCGGATCCGGATCCGGATCCGCAAGGATCCGCATATTTTGAGTCCAAGGATCCGGATCCGCAAAAAAAATGCGGATCCGGATCCGGATCCTTAGACTCCAAAAAATGCGGAAAAAATGGAAAAATCTACCTAAATTTATATAAAATCTCAGACATTCTCTTGATGAGAGCCAATCTTTAAGGTTTAGGTTCAGACTTGAAAATTAAAAGTATTTTTGACTTCGAATTGAAGAATAAATTTTTTTGAAAAATTTGGTGATTTTATTTTTATTGTCAAAGATCCGGATCCGGATCCGCACTGACCAAATTTTGAGGATCCGGATCCGGATCCGCATAAAATCAATGCGGATCCGAAACCCTGCAAATAAGAAAATAATCAAGTTATCATAAATGTATAAAAATAACTTGTATTTCTGTAGAAATGTATTTAAATTGTAAGCAGAATTGTTTAATTTTTTTTTAAATCTCATTCATTCAATGATTATTAGCAAATACTGTAAATTAAATTAAAATTTGCCAAAGCTAAAATTTTCTTGGACCATAAATATATTTTGGAATTTCTAAGTTTTACCAAAAAAAATACCTAAGTGGAAAAGAATTTTGTTTACGTGACTGCCTGAATTTTTTTCGTTAAGTTTATTTTGAAATAATAAAATGTGTGTGTGTGTATGTTTTAGTGTGTTAAAATTCATGGCAGTCAGCCTGTGATATAGAAAATCTTTAAACCAATAATTATAATAACTTAACCAAGTATTTTACACATTAAAAAAAATATTACAAGCTAGTCTTCTCAATTTTTAAAAAATCTTCCAAAAATTTATTAAATTAGATATTAGAGAAGTAATTTCTGTAATGAAATACATATCTGAATTTTGATCTATTGAGATTATTTCTTCCAATATAAAAACTATTTCTTCATATCATTACAATCATAATTATTAATTAAGAAAAGACATTTTGTAATAATCTAAAAGATTTTAATTGGTATTTGGGAAGTGCTATTGTTAAATTGTCAAAAATTTCTAGGTTATATCTTACTAATTAAGGCAAAAAAATAATTAGTCCTGAATTTCAAATGAGTAATTTATAATGTAAAGAATGTGTCTTAGTGCCAAAAAACTAAACTAAACTTTAAAAGAATAAAATTAATTAAGAGCCCAAATACCAAAAAAACTTGTGTATTTAAAACTATTTCGTATGAAGTGATGTGCTTTCAAACAATTGTAATACAATCTCATTGATATTATATTTATTTGTAACGTTTAAAATGTTAATTACGTATCATTATGTATTATTTTATATTTAATCTTTTTATTTAAAGGGATAGTTAAATGAAGGGTTTTAAGCTGAAATTTAAATTTTTGTAGGGGTTACTTAGGTATTAATCATATATATATCATATATATTTTAGAAAGGTAGTGAGTCTGAAGCAATTTTAATTTAAGAACTTCATAAATTTTTTTTCATAAAAATGATTTATATAATTCGATTTCATGAAACTATCCCTTTTATAAGTTAGACATTTTAAACATAATTCAATGCCAAAAAAAGGAAACACTTTCCAAAAGTTTTAATTTTGATACCTTATCTTTATTTTGTCTGTGTTCTAAGTGAGTGTATAATTTATATGAGTATATTACTATTATTATGTCTTTAACTAAAGAAACTAAATTTACATCTATACAATTACAGATAGAAGATGCGGTGTTGTTGGGATGGTGATAGAAGCTGAATAGCTGAGGCGTTCTTAGGACAACAAAATAAACAATAGTCAAACTGATAAATATAGTTAAGAACAATATAGTTACGTGAGGCTGATTGGTTAGTGTCATTCTTCCAAATAATTATAATCATTGTAATCATCGCCGGCGGTTGATGGTTGACTATTACCGCCATGAGCGGCGAGGGGGAGGATCACCTAAAGCTCTACCAAAAGTTTAATGAATCCTACAACAAAATTGCCAAATCCGAGGCCTCTGGGTTGGCGTACCATGACACTGGAATACCCAGCGAGTTCACCGTTTCCGGTTATGATTACTCAAGCGGAGTGCTCGGTGTAACCGGTGGTGGAGCCATACCTGGCACAACAACTGCCCAAAATTTTCTCCAGGACCCTCAATATTTTACATTCAGCGGCGGCGGTGGCCAAACATCGGCGGCAACAGCTCTAAGCCAAGGTCCGCCGTCGTCAGGATGGGGTGCTGCGGGTCACGATTTCCAGACATCAGGCGACCCATCTTCATTGTACCTTCAGACTAAACTACCACCGGCTGCGGATGGTGGTTATGCAACCGCTGCGACCGGTGCTTATGACTGGCATCAACAGTTCTTGTCGGGAGACGTTTATCCTGATGGAGCTGGAACCAGCAGCTATAGTCCAAACCCAGCTTCGTCCACGCCCCTGCAGGCTCCGTCACCATTCTCACACTCAACGACGGCCACGCTTGTTGGGGCCCCTCACCAAGGCTCCCAAGAAATCGACGATGCGCTGAACGTGTTGAAAACTCACGTTGATGTAAATAATTACCAACAAACTGCTAGTGGCATTGAGAACGAACCTCTACTAGCTGCTGCTCAAAATAGCAATAAACGAAAATTTGATGGATTCGACTCCAATTATGTAGATGTTAAGCCTAGTGGATTAGTAGATGATGGAGTAGGAAAGCCTACAGCCAAGGCTCGCACTAAACGATCTCGTAAATCTGATGAGGCAGAGTCAGCCGAGGACTCTACTCTGGATCCCGTTGAGAAGGATATGAAAGACAAGGAGCGTAGATGGGCAAATAACCAGCGCGAGCGAGTCCGCATCCGCGACATCAACGAGGCACTTAAAGAACTGGGCCGCATCTGTTCCACCCACCAAAAGTCGGACAAACCAATGACCAAGCTTGGCATCCTGAACAACGCTGTCGACGTCATTATGGCATTGGAACAACAAGTACGCGAGCGCAATCTGAACCCGAAGATAGCTTGTCTTAAGCGACGCGAGGAGGGATCACTGAGTGGAATCGGCGGCGGAGATCCGTTGTCGCCCAGTGGTAGCCTTACACCAACCAGTATGTCGGGCGGGGCAGGTGCCTCCGGCTATCCTTTTTCTCCAGAACAAGTCGGAGGCGGTCTTGTCCTTGATGGAGGTCACCTACAACCAGCTCCTAGTATACCATTCTCTTCATAACCTTAGGCTCAACTATACATTCATAATTAAATATGTCATCATAATATTAATATAAACTTATTAGCTCTCTGCTGTGTCTTAACTTTACAAAAGCGTGGCAACTAAGTGGCCAATTGTAAATAATAAAAAATGAAATTCAATGCTTGAAACAAATTGTTAACCCAGGCGCCTTGTGATAGGATAACGGCTGCTATTGTGGATATTTTATTGCCATTTTTAAGTGCTCTTTTATGCCTGATACATCATATATTTTATATACATTACATTTGGAAATTGTGATTAAGGGGGGGGGGGGAAGTTCTGACACTTTTGCGTAAACGGTGAGTATAGGCTTTATCTTTAGACTGAGAGGATAGGTTATTAGGGATAAAATCATTCTTATATGATGAATTTCCCCCAGATTTAAGATTTTTTGGATAGGCCTCCAGGTTCCGGAGCTCCAGGCCTCCTGGTGGTCTCTGTACAGGTAAAATTGAAAAAAAAAAATTTTTTTTTTTAAGTTACAGGTCAACTTATAAAACAAAATATGCATCTTTTTTAATATTATTCACATATTTGAAGAAAAAATATGCATATTTTGTTTTATAAGTTGATTTTTAACTTTAAAAAAAAAAAAAAATTTTCATTTTTACCTGTACAGAGACCACCTGGAGGCCTGGAGCTCCGGAACCTGGAGGCCTATCCAAAAAATCTTAAATCTGGGGGAAATTCATCATATAAGAATGATTTTATCCCTAATAACCTATCCTCTCAGTCCAAAGATAAAGCCTATACTCACCGTTTACGCAAATGTGTCAGAACTTCCCCCCCCCCCCCTTGAATATTTTCATTACTTGTCATATTTGAATCTTTTATTATTATGTCTAGCCTGTGTAGCCATAAGTTTTATAAAAACATTTTCCTGCTTTATTATATTTTATCATCTCCATGAATTTCAAAGTATTCAGAACTGAAAGTTTATTAAAGATATCATTTTTAACATGGTTGTGAAACCTTTAATATTGGGGTAGAGGGTTTACCACTTTTTTTTAACCTAACCTCAAAAGCAAAAAAGGAACTTTCATAAAAATATGGATGTAACACTTTGAACCCAAATAAAGTAAGCACCATGTCTTAACACAATCGTGATACTTTTATTTCTAGGTAATTATGTGTTTTTTTTTAAAAATTGGTAAATCTACCTCCTCCCCCATACAAATGTGCCTTTTATTGTACCCTGCATTCCTTATTTTTAGACATCCAAACAAAGCTATAGATATTATTGTTAAATAAGTGTATTGATCACAATCATATTTTTATATTACCGGGATTTTTTTGTAAAATGGCCTATTCTGTAATGTAGAAGTATTTGTTGATCTCTTTAAAATCAATATTTTTACTAAAGGGAGAGTGCGGATGGGCCACATTTGAAATTAATAAAAGGAACTTTGCCAAAAAAAGTTACACAACTGAGATATAAAATGAAAGTTTGAAAAAACGGCGATAAAACTACAATTTCTTCTGTAATTTTTTGTTATCATTAGAAATTACGGTTTTCTGCGGCGGTGAAAGTCACACCACCGTTTTGATATTTCCACATTATACTACAGTTATAGAACTGCCAGGCAAAGTCTCATTGCTGTATCTATTTTTTAGGCTAAGTTCCTTTGTGTTGGTTCTTAAGAGTATCACAACCGCCCTCCCCCCTTAATAAGTCTCATTCTTATTTTTAATTCCTTAATTCATGAAAATAATCCCGTTGTAAACAAAACATTCTTTTCGTGCATTTTATACAAAATTAATTATATTTAAAAGTGATTTATAGAATTTTAAGCTTTCAAAGCAAAATATATTTTTAAGACCCATGAAGGGCGCTTCATATTTAAAAGATCTCTACTTTTGATCGATGGGTATATAGATAGTTAAAATAAACTATTTTTTCTATTAATACCTAGATATTTTACATCAAGTGCTTGTATGTATATTTATGAATTGAATATGTAAAACCGTCCGAAAACTTTTGTGTCAAAACTTCCCAAGCCTTAGACGTTTTTGTTTGAAAATAGATCATTACAGGCATTTTAAAAATTTAAACTAATGTTTACATATTAAGTAAAAATGTCCTCGTTTATCTTAAAGTCAAAGCATTAAAATCAAAGGGGGGGGGGCGAAAGTGACACTTTTTGAAACCAAAACTAAAAGTCAAAGGAACTCAACTAAAAAAAGAGTTACAGGTCTGACATTTTGCATGGCAGTTGCTTTATAGGGGTACAATATGGAAATGTGAAGAAACGGCGGCGCAACCGCCGAGAAAAGGCAACAAAAATTACGGCGGGAAACGGCGGTTTTCGGCGGTTGCGCCGCCGTTTCTTCACAGTTCCATATTGTACCCCTATAAAGCAACTGCCATGCAAAATCTCAGACCTGTAACCCTTTTTTTAGTTGAGTTCCTTTGTTGACTCTTAGTTTTGGTTTCAAAAAGTGTCACTTTCGCCCCCCCCCCTTATTTAAGTATTTAGATCTATTTCAAGATTCTATTAAAAAACGAAGCAAAATTATTTTTTGTAAACCATTCTTATTTGTACAATTTGTTTATATTATACAGACTTTTTACATTTATACAATGTAGTCCGCATAGGCAATAAAATAGGCATTCTTGTTTGAAACTAGGAATGTTCTCTTTTATATAGGTTTAGATTTTTAATAGAAAAAATACAACAATTTGTTTATTTTGTTTGCCTATGCAACTACTTACCCAATTGATATTAGTTAAATAATTGACTCGAAGCATCTCTCTTCTTCCAGTAAACAACAACTTGTGAATTAAATCTTTATTTTCAGATAGCTGGTCGAAAATGGCCTCCACTTAAATAATACATAACTCAGAAAATAGAATTATATATCACATTGGAAATATATTTTGGTGCCGGGATTGAACCTGTGTCCTCCTTGCCCGCAAGAATAATTGCATCTTTTATCTTCCAGCTCAAATAATAAATCAGGTTATTTTTCTTCTCTTTCATTGCTGAAACATTTTTCTTATTTTCTTAAAAATAAGCTTGGCGTAATTTTTCTCCTCAAAGGATTATATTAACCATTGTCTAACTTTAAATCCCTACAAAACTTAAAACTTGCAATATTTTATCCCATATTACATTTGGCAATCACTCAGTAGAAATTATTAGGTTTTTTGCTACTGTCCTCCCTAAAAGGCCGTATGATTTAACAGTTTTTTACTCATTTCATACTTACTAATGTGACCCTAAGCAGGTTTCTTCAAAGGAACATTAATGAAAAAGTAATTTAAAGTGTAATATGTAAAGCAGTTTTAAAAGTTTGGGAACAGTTTTAACTGAAAGTATATTTTCCGATAAGAATATAGCAAACGTTGAGATTCGTATTGTAGGAAATCGGTGGGAGAGACTTACATGTACTAAAGACTACATGTTTTATAAGTTATTTTATATTTAGAATGAACGACGACGATCCTGTTCACTTGTACCAAAGGTTTACAGAAAGTTTCAACAAGATTGCCCGCACTGGTGGTGAAGCGGGGGTTGCAGGTGGTGCTGATGGGTTGGCAGGCACACCTGGAGTCTACCAGAATCTGGATCTGGATATGCAGTACGCTCATCAGCCTCAGGTACGATATTTTGTAGTAAGCTAGGTGTTTCTGCACAAGATTCATTGTTTTTACGGCTACAAAATATTTCTTTTTCTTAAGTAGGGGGGAAAATGTTTTCATTACAGAACTAGGTACTCTTTATTTTTTCATTTTTTATTCATTTTTTTACCCATACTACATATTTTTCTAGTTTTTTCCTCAAGGTGGGTGGAAAATGTAATAGTTATTTCTTTCATCGTATTATAAACGGCTTTCCGCGGATATAGAATGTACAATTATAAGATTAAAACAAGTTTTTTTAGCCTTGTTTTCAATACTCTTTATTTTTACACCCCTGTAGTATACAGTCATTTTTTGACACAAGTCATCATTTTGATTAAATTATCTGTAAAGGTAAAACACTACACCCTTTTAAATAATTAAGAACTTTCAACACGTTCGTCACCCTTAGGTTTTAAAAGTTTTTTTTTTAAGTTGGAGATTTGGTTGTTGACGATTAAACATAATAATTAAAATAAAAGTGTTTCCCAAGTATAAATAAAATACTTATTTTATTTCTTGTTTAGGGAGATGCCAAAACCGACACAGATGGATATATGAATTCTGAATGGTACCCCACCGCCGCCTTCTCTCACAACACAGCTGATCAATACCTGGGCTACCAAGGAGCTCATCATGGCGGCTATGAATACGACCAACATTTAACATCAAATTTCGACCTGACTGGTGGTGGCAACGGCGGAGGATTTCCCGTTTCAGCAGCCGCCGCAGCTGCAGCCATGCACAGCAAAGACCTTGACAGTCTTTTGGTCCAGCAAAATGGTGGCCAGTTTCCTGGCGGTTCTCTTATGCCACAATTGACCGGATCCCTCCATCAGACACCGTCACCTGGCCTTGATGGCGCGTCAGTCGGTGATCCTTCTTCCTATCCCGGACAGCACTATGATTCACGGTACGCCTCAAGCAATGGCGGCCAACCATTAGTTCAACAAGAACTGCCAACAAGTTCACTATCAAACCATCAACAAAAAGCGTCACGTGGTCGGCCGCGCAGTAAAAAGTCTCGAACCTCTGCCGATGCCGAAAATGCTGAGGATGAGTCGCTGGACTCCGAGGACAAGGATTCGAAGGACAAAGAGCGCCGGTGGACAAATAATCAACGTGAACGTGTTCGCATACGCGATATCAACGATGCACTGAAGGAGTTGGGTCGTATCTGTAGCTCACACCTCAAAAATGATAAACCCATGACAAAGCTGGCAATAATGAATACCGCTGTCGATGTTATCCTGTCGCTGGAGCAACAGGTACGCGAACGCAATCTAAATCCTCGCCTGGCCTGTCTCAAGCGGAGGGAGGAAAACGGGGCCGCCGAACAATGGAAATCTGGCGGCCAACCCGGACAGCCTGTGTCTAGTCATGATTCTAGTCACCAATCACAGCAGCCGTTGGGCTCGGTGGCAATATCTAGCAATGGCGGCGGGATGTTCTCGCCCTCCCCGGCTCCGGTCAGTCTCGACGGATCATCGTTTCCGCCAACCTCCCAGTTTGGGTACCAATAGCAGCGTCTGACCGAGTGGCTGGCGGCCTAGTTAGTTCATATTTAGAGTACCTTGATTAATGATCTGATCAAAATGATTTTATAAACAAAAGAAGGTTGTTACAAGTCTGATATTCAATATAAGATTTAATCTCTGAAAACTATGTAATTAATAATTTATTTAAATGGAAGTTAATTGCAAGGTTTGATTCAAATCTTTACAAAAATACATATAATCTAAAGTTAACCATTTAAAAAAAACGTAATAACTTACATTTTTTCAGTTCCCATTGATGATTTTTTTACATCAAGTAATAAATAATTGCCAAACTACTTTTCATAGCAAGAGATAATTTGCATGTTAGCCAAAAAAAAGATTTTTCTATGTAATGTAAAAAAAACTCGCCTAATTCGTCCATTATAATATTTAAAAAGAATTTTTATATCCCTTGTAAAACTGAATTTCTATTCTTTTCTTGCCATTTCTTTTTTTTACTTGAGTATAATAATTGAAATTATATTATGAGATTAAAGCAATATTTTCAATGAAACTAATTTTTGTTTTTATTTTTCAGCGAGATTTACCCAGACATCTTAAAATGTATTTTAATAGAAAAATAATTTTTACATCATCAGCAGAGCATAATTAATAATTTAACTTTTTGTGTTATAAATCACAAAGAAAAATACACAAAAAAACATTGCATATCATTTTTACCAATTTTGATTTTACTTCTAATTTGTATTATATTTGATTATTTTTCTTACTTTTTTACTGATTTGTGTTTTTTTTAATGTGTGATAGTGATTTTATTTATTTTTTTAGTTAGTGTGCTATTGTTAAGTTATATTATACATATCATGCTTTAGGGAAAATTTGTTTAAAATTTGACTTTATTTTTTTTAGGCCTACACCTTCCTTTTTTGTGTACCCATGATTTTTATTTTTTTTATTTTGTTTATATGATATTTTTATTTAATTTTTAAGTAATCTCAGGGGTGTTATATTCTGCAAGGGATCCCCTGCTAAAGGTTGGGTAATAAAATATATGTGGGAGGGGTAAAAAAAATAAAAATAAAGAGTAATGAAAAGATTTTCTCCCTCCTTGGAGAAAAAAATAAAAAATATGTGGGAAGGGTAACAAAAGTGAATAAAATAAAAAGTACTATAAACTTTTTTTCCATTTTTACCCCAACTTAGGGAAAAAACTAGAGGGGTGGGGTAAAATATTTTTCAGCTTAGAAAAAAAAATTAATCTTGTGCAGAATATAAACCCCTGAAAAATCTGTAAAATTGATTTGAAGGTGAAGATCTCAGATTGTGAAACTAATGAGCATTTTCTAAAGTTGTACACAGTTCAAAATTATTTCCAAGTATAAAACTTTTTATTACACTTTCTTGCCAAATAAAATTTTTTCCAGATACAATAAAAAGTTCAATACAAAAACGAATAATTAGTATATCATAATAGTTCCAAGGAATATAAACTTAAAAACAAAAATTGTAATCAATTTAGTTTATATGGGAAATAATTTTTTGGTGTGTTTTTATTTTTATATAAGGAATAATTTTTATTTAAATAGACAGTTGACTTGAAGAATTATTTAAGATTTCTTCCGTCATCCGTGTATTGAAGTTTTTCTTTATTTCTCTATAATTTTAGGCCCTAATTTTTATACCAATTTTTTTACTTATAATTTAATATTTTTAAATGCCATTACAGATACAAGTATACATACAGCAAATTTCTGAATCTTGAGCATAAATTTGCAACAAATTAAATAAATATCATAAAGATGGATCTCATATCTTTTTAAGAGAAATTATTGTTCAATTTGTTTTGAAATTCTGCGGATAAATTGTACAAAATGTTTTCTATGATTATTTTGTAGTTTGTACTGTACATAAAGTACAATTATGATATTATTATTATTATTATGATATTAAACATATCTGTCTGTCTGTCTGGCCATTATTTCGCCAGAAGTCCTTATCTTGAAATAAATTTATTGGGAAGTAATAAGTTAGTATTTTTTCATTTTTTAGACTATTGTATATTATAACATCTTATGACAGTACTGAAAAAAAAATTCAATCAACCCATAACATTCGTATTCATAAGAAATAAACATGCCTATTTCTTTTCCTAGATTTTCGCAATGACAAAATGTTTCTCCCAGCTGGCTAATTTAACAATACCCACCCACCCACCCCTTTATTATTTTACCCGATCCCCTCCCCTAACCATGGAGTGGCGCCTGGACTAATATCTGAGGACTATGTTAGCAACCTTAATTGACGACATTGCTGTAATTAAGTGCAGTAATGTTAAAATACTCTACAATTAAAGGAGGAATAAAGTAAATGTCGTAATCCTTAGAGGTGCACTAAAAATGCCTAGTTCTTAAGTACAGAAATTGTTTAATGTTTAATTCACATTGGTTAAAAAATTCTTCAAACAAGGATGGAAACAACTATAAAAGTGCAGCTTAACAATTAAGACAAACTAACATAACACCTTAATATTCAATATATTATTAAGAAGTTTGACAAAAATTTTGCAAGGTAATATCCCAAAATTACTTGAATACAGAATGCTTTTCATGGACATACTTACTTTTTAGGACTTGATTATAGAGATGCTTTACTAAGAACATCATACCTGACGGTCCTATGAATCCACATTCCAAAACTAAAATTAGATAAAATATTGTGTCTGAAACAGGTCCATTATCAATATGTTTAAAAAGGACATGGTTATTCTGGCAATGATCATAGAGTTGGTGCGCTTTCAAACTGTTACGGACTGGCCCTGTTTAATTGTTTATAAATAAAGATTGGGTTAAAAGCTAGGGGTGAAACTACTAGTTCTAGAAATGAATGGAGAAATAAAAGATTTAAAACATGAATTTGACAGTTTTTTAAGGCAAAACTTTTAGACCCATAGGGACGGCTCGTTCGTATGAATATCTGTAAACGTTAATTTAAGCATGTGAGAATTACCCTACTGATTTAAAAACTTTGCATGGTGATTACTGTGGCAAATAGGTACAATGTAAATACCAATGCTCAACATTTCAATTTATATACATAAAAAACTGGGATCACAACATACATAAAAGCGAAGCTCTGAAATCAAAAAGAAAATTAATCGAACATGAACACTTGTAGAGTGTCAAAACCTAATAAGCAGAATATTAATTTAGAAATTTGAACATAATTGCTATCAACTTGTTGCAAAATTGCGTGGATACAGGACTCTGCTTAAAGACATAATTACAATTTAGGACTTGATTCGATAGATATTTATCTCAAAATATTGTACTTTTTAAAAGCGAAGCTTTTCTATAATTAGGGTCGGTCCGTCCGTACGTCCGTAACGGATAGCTTTTTTCGTTAATTTGGGAATGTTAGAATTATCCTATCGATTTCAAACTTTGCATGGTAATTCCTTTAGTAGTTAGGCACGATTTAGAAAGCGTAGCAATTCTATAATCATTACCAAAATGTCCGTACGTCCATTTTTAACAAGATGATTTTTTTTACTTTTTTAACAACAAATTTTTATGTGATCTAATCATCCGATTGATCTGAATTTTGATATATTGATTCCTGGGACAACAAAGTATAATGTTATAAGCGAAGCAACTCTATAATCAAGTCCTAAAAATGTAAGTATGTCCATAAACATTATCCTGTATCCAGCAGTTTTTCAACAAATTTACATAAAATTTTGCTTTGACTCTTATACATTTATATGCTTATTATTCAGTTCTGACACTATACAAGTGTTAATGTTTGTCCTACCTTTTCATGCTTCGCTTTTATGGATGTTGTCATCCTTGTTTGTCCTAAGAATCATGTAACGTTCCAAAAATTATATGAATAGGATAGTTATATCATAGAAAAATTGTTGTCTAAAAAGTTTTATAATCGACATTTTTATATGGACTTTAGGGTAACTATTAAAGAGTTGGTATGTTTTTAAAATCGTACCTTGTTGTTTAAGGAACCGCCATTTAAAGTTTGAAATCGATAAGGGAATTCTAACATGTATACATTAACCAAAAGAGCTAACCTTTACTTACAAACGGACATACAGACCCTAATTATATAAAAGCGTTTAAAAATGACCCGAAACGTTTATACACCAATTTTTGTACAAACTTTATTCATATAAAATATTTAACTCGTATCATGAATCAGTCTTTTGTTGTACAAAATCTTGCCATAAATTGGAGAAAAAATTTGTTTTGCGCAGCGCACATAATCTCAGCCAATTATGATCATATTCGCTTTTCATGAGAAGCAAGGCATAGAAAAATGCATGCCGTGCCCCCTCTCTTTTTACACGAATTCTCTCGTCAATACATGTAGTGCACATGCAAGCAAAATAATGCATGCATTACCATTAAATGCAGCCAACAAAGATGGTTTTTAGATGACCATAACTGAACAAATAGGGTGTAAAGATGGAGGGGGAATTATTCAGGGATCTAAAGGGATAAGACACTGGTCGATAAATTGATGTACATCCCCAATAATGATACACAAAATTACCCATTCAGTAGAATAAAATTTGTGGTTGAAACGTTTGAACTTAATGATTAAACCAATCAAAATTCACTATAGTCCCCAAAGTTACTAAGCCAACGAATAAGAAAACGTTATTACAAAACTTTAGGGACTAGTTCAATAAACAACCCACCAACCCCTATCTCTCTTTGGAATTATTGAAGTGCAGCAGCATGCATCTGACCCAGAGCTGCATGTCAATCATGAGCTCTTTAAAGCAGCGGAGGGTGGTGATGGTGTAGATATAGATTCAGCACAGCACACCCTTATTATTATATGTACACTTAAGTATATGGTAAGATAGGAATTTTTGTTTAATAGTGTCCAGTCTAACTCATCCACCAACCACTATCATCAATTTTGTAGTAGAAAGGGAGAGGATAGGGTATACACCCCCCTCTTCGGTGTGGCAAGAATGTATGTCTTATTACACATAGACAAGTATATTATTTTCTAGTATGGATTCGAAACCGATTAATATCCGCTGGATTACAACCGGTTATCAGCCATACTGAAAAATTGCATTGTATTACTGACAATTGTCTACAAATGTTAAATTAAAATAATAAGAAAAATACTAGTTTTGTTAGCCCGAGCTTTCGACCACTTGTGGCTAACAAAACTGGTTTTAATTATATAATTTTTCAATCTAATATCCTTAGAAGTCTGTCAATAATAAGATGCGATAAATAACTGTAAAGAATGATAAAATCAGCTTATACCAACAACAAAATTATTTCAGAAAAAAATGACGAAACCTTCATGTGACTTTTAGATATCATTGGGGACCAACACTTGTAGAATTGACGACTTTTTTATCTACCCCTCAAATATTATTTTAGATTTAGTTCGCTTGTTGGCTATACCTTATTCCTGTGTCCAAATACCCTAATGACATATAGATTAAAATTGATATAATTTTCAAAAGAAAAACTTTTATTTTTAAAATTACATTTATGAGTGTTCATCACAAATAAATAGATTATTTTATTTTCATTTATTACAAAACTCAATTTTACTCCTATTTGAGAATTTAAAGTTATAAACAAAACAAAAACTACCCCCCCCCCCCCTTATTTCCATTTAATTTCAATTGTACCTACTTTGTGTAAAAGTACCAAATTTTCTTTAGCTCCAATTTAGCACAATTAGAGAATTCATTTAGTACATGATATTTAAAGCTTCTACAAGAGAAACCTAGAATTGCAGTTCAAATGCAGATATCCCCCTCCTTATTTTGAATTAAATAAAAATTAAGGGGGGGGGGGGGTTGTTTTTCATTTGTATGTTTATTACTTTAGGACAGGTTATGTTGTAAAAGTGGCTGAAAAGTCAGCCACTTTTACTAGCTTCTTCTTGTTGTGTCATACTCATAATTGTGTCTCAATCCTTTTATAAAATGTTTATATGTTGTGAGACTTGGGAATTAAAAATACAACAAAAAGTAGTTGAAGTCAGAGCTCATGATTCAGTAAATTAATTTCATTTGAACTTGCTAAAAATTTGGATATTTGAGTAGTAAAATGTTGTCATAAAACTTGTTTTGTACTGTTGCAACACTCAAAAAAAACATCTTTTTGAGTCATTTTAAAAGTTTTACAAAATGTGTAAATATATAAAAGATAAGATAATGATGGCATTTATTATAAATTCTTCGCGACATTAAATTTTTGTGAGAAATACACAAAATTGCGAAATTGGATACGGACGTTTTCCTTGCAACACTGAACACACACACACACACACACCATAGCCACTCGCCCTTCTCTTTCACACTCTGTCCAATAAATCGTGTTTACCCCTTCCCCATTACTGCAAAAATTGTATAAGTATAAGAGAGGGTCTATAAACAAAGATAGCTTAGAGAGACGGGAAGAAAGAGGAAGAGGGTCTTCCCAGTTTTGTCCGTCTGTATTCTCAAGCAATGTGTGTGTGTGAAAACGTGTGGATCTTTGTTCGTTCGACTACTTGTGTGTGTGTGTGTGTGTGATAGTAAGGGTAGAAAATACAAGAGGGAGGTAGAATTAAAATGTACTAGAGAAGTGGGGGCGGAGGGTGAATTTGTGAGGAGCACTACTATCTTCACGGAGGGACATGCAGCTGATTCGGGGAAGGTATATCAGGGGCTGGTGGGATGAAAATACTGCAAGGGAAAGGGGTTGAGTCTCGTCTCGTCCAGCCTGGCTCCAGACTTCAATGCAGCCACCAGCACCCCACACCCGTCTCATAAACCCGGCACGCCGCCAACACAGACAAGTCTCTCACACTCCCACTCCCCACCTCTCTTTCCCCTACACCCCTCTCTCTCTCTCTTTCTGTATATTGCACTCAGACAGTGGGATACTAACTAAACTAAAATAAACTGATGCCAAATCAGTTTTTAAACACCACTATTTTTACTAGTTGTAGTGCTAAAAATGTAAGCTAAAACCTTTCTAAATCTACTATATGTGTATTGTTTTGGCTTCAAAAGAATCATACAAAAACAAAGTTTTCCTGTCCTCTCTTTCTCCAGAGAGAATAGTTGAGACAGCAAATAAAATATGCAAATTCAGTCCAAACTAGTGTCGGCCATTTTGTATTGCTTGACATCCGTGTACAATACAGTTGGGAGAGACACTCACACTCACTCAGTCACACAGTATAGCAGACAGAATAGGACAGAGAGGAGTGTAATACTCCTGACAGAGGGCAGGTGTCCCACAACATAATAAACTATATTTTCAATGTTATAACAGAAAAAAAGATATTCTATGCAAGAGATATATTTTTTGATAAAAAAACCCAAAATGCTAACTATAGTGAAATACAAATGTAGCTAAAACTTTTAAGAAATGGTGAAATAATGTAGCTATAGAAATGTGTTTATAGTCATTGTGTTTACAAGATACTAACTTTAAAACTAACACAGATAAAAGTTATATTCGTAGTGAAATTCTTATCTCTTTGAAAATTAATAAAACTACATGCATATACCCAATATTTGTGTGTGTGTGTGTGTCTGTTTGTGTGTAATTGTGCAAACAAAGTGACGAATATTAATGTATAATACAAGAATAAATTTTTCTTATCTCAAATATAAAGTTTGAAAGGTGAGGCAATGATGTCTGAGTCTGGGGGAGGAGGGGGCCTCGCCTCCACCCCGTCACAAATTCGTCAAGTTATCGACGCATTCAACAGAAACGCGTCCAACTCGCTGCATGGACCCTCGCGCCTGGAAGAACACATCGGCCGAGCCAAGTCTAAGATATCCAGCACAGACGTTGATATATTTCGTGTTACTGGGCCCATACGACCGCTGGGCGGTGGAAATTTGTCCTACCGCCGACTAGATCCTGGCGGCGGTGGCGGCCAGGAGGCTGGTTTAGATCTCAGCAAACATCCGCTGTGGCTGCGGGAACGATTTCTCCAGATGCATCAGCAGCACAAGGTTGGACAGGAAATGCTGCGCCAGCAACAGCAGGCCGCGCAGGCAGAACGGGCCAGTCATCTGACAGGCGAGAAAATTCGCCAGCTTAGCCAACGTGCTTCAGAAAAGTTGCGCATGCCAGTCCCGTCGCCGAATAATTTGTCAGCAAAGCACCGAGGCAGCAAAGAGCTGGAGGTGGCGTACAAGCCAGGCGCTGGTGGTCACACGCCCAACGTCTCGGCGGTACCGATCATGTCTTCCAATGACAATAACTGGGCCGAGTTGGAGGAGACCATCATTGATGGAGAGCGCATCTCATGCTTTGTAGTTGGTGGGGAGCCGCGGCTGTGTTTGCCGCAGTTTCTTAATTTTGTTCTCGCCCGCGTCGAGTTGACAGACATCAAGCAGGCCTGTGATAAGCTACAAATCTACTGTGCCACCTGCTCCACCCAGCAGTTACAAATCCTTAAGGAGGCCAAGATCTTGCCTAACACCGCATGCCAGTGCGGCCTCATCACCAAGTCCGATGCTGAGCGGTTGTGCAGCTTTTTGCTGGAGCGCCATCCGCCGCGAGCCTCCATCCGGATGGGCGACCCCAAGGCGTCGCCGTTTTCCTTCCGGGTGGAACACGACTGCTTCGGGCGGTGCGAGGGCTTGGTGCTGCCAGAGGCCTACACCTCACCTGACGCCCGCTGCATCGAGTGCATACAGTGCGGTGGACTTTTTTCGCCGCGAAAATTTGTGACACACGCGCACGACGGCGCGGAAAATAAAACGTGCCACTGGGGCTTCAGCTCCGACAACTGGCGCATTTACCTTCGCCTCTCAGAGGCATACTCGGAGGTAGAACGAGAGCGACACCTGAAAGTCCTTGACGACTTTAAACTTCGTTTCTGGCAGACAACTGGCTCCAAACGACCACAGGTATTTAAAATATATTTTTTTACATTATCTCTAAGAGTGAGAATTTTCTGGATTAGGTTTTACTTACTTATTGCGCAACACCTACCATTCTGGAAATAGCAGTCATTCTTATGTCAAAAAATTACAAATAAAAATATTATTTTTTAAAATTTAAAACCGAAAATAGGTAGTTATTTTTCGCATCGTATTATAAACAACTTTCCGCGGATATGAAATGTACAATTTTAAATTTTACAAGGCACGGGCTAACAAAACTGGTTATATAATATTATGATTGTACCTTTTAATATTCGTAGAAAACTGGATATAATACGATGCTAGATATGATTTTCCGTATGACTGAGAATCGGTTCTAAACCACCGGATATTAATCGGTTTCGAAGCCATACTGGAAAAATGTTTCTGGTCAAAGTGATCAGAATAAAAGATTTGTGCAAATTATATATATATGGGGGAAGAGGAAAAAGAATTAGAGCACATATTTTCAGGCAACTTTTTGTGTACATTCTATCCCCTCCCTCCCCCTACCCTACACCCCTATACACCTAGTTTCAGCCATATGAGTGCTTCTTAGTTACATGTATTTAGCATCAGGGATCTTAGGGGATAAGACAATGAACTAAATGATAAAGATGTACAACACACATCAAAATAAACAAAATTGCCCCCAATTTTTAGTGAAAAGTTTGGACAACACAATTAACATCCAATAAAAGTTTATAAGTTAACGCATGACAGATCGTGTTTACAAAAGTCTGGGGAACACAGTAAAAGTGTCGGACTGATTATGACGTAAAAAAAAAATTAGCCAATGAGAGGCCACAATAAATTTTACAATTGGTCAATAATGGCCTCTCATTGGCTAATTTTTTTTGTTACGTCATAATCAGTCCGACACTTTTACTGTGTTCAAGTCTGGGGACTATTATAATTTACATTCCATTGTTCCATCCCTCCCTGATATAGCATACATATGTGATGTATATGTGTATGTATATATGTTTACAATGAAAAAAAACTGTCCTAGTTAAGCTAAAAACGACTAGGGGATGGATGTTTACATCTTTTTATTATGTGTCTCTTTTATTCATTTAAATTTTAATAATTAGAAGTTTTATAAACACTAGTTGAAATTTTTAGAAATATTTTAAATATATCTACTAGTAATTAATAGCCGCAGTCACAATTTAAGTATACAAAAACCTACAGTATTTTATCAATAACCCCCCTTTTTTAATAACAGAATTAGCTTAATTTCATAGCCTAAGGTACTAAAAAATAATATAAAAATAACAAAAAATACCTTTTTTGTTTTGATTTTTGTGTTTTTTATATAGATTTCGAAAGAGCTTCTTAGTACATGTTTATATGAAGCTATATATATGAATATTTATCTTTCTTGAATGTTTCTTAAAGAAATAAATACTTAGATTACGAGGTATTTTCATTGATTCTGTCTCCATTTGTTCCTTTTGACTTACAAATTATTTTGAAGAATATTAAAAACCACAAAGATGAATATATAAAAAAGTTATATGGTAATAAAAATGATTTATATATACCTAGTGGATAAAAAATGTGCGTGCCAAATGGTAGCCGCCCCTTTTCCATTCTTTAATTCTTAGTTCAGTTGTGATTTTGCAGAAGTTATGATTTTTATAAATGATTGGGTTAGTTTTATTTAGGGGTTTCACTTATATTGCATCTGGAACATAAACCTATTTTTTAGGTTAGGTTAGGTTAAGATTACTTCATAGGGATAGGGTCACACAGGGTTGGAGCATCCCGAAGGAGCTAGAAATAAGTTTTTTTTACATAAATTAAAAATAAGAGAGTGGAGGGGGGATTCGGTGGCCAATAAATAGGTTTAAGTGAAATCACCTTATAGTTTTATTTTTATTCTATATATACTTTTACTGTTTTTGTGACTTACAAACATGAATATGAAAAAAAAACTTATTAGAAGGCCTGGAGGCCAACAAAACTTATACTACATAAAAAAACACTCTACAATGCGATACGATACATGATTTTTCAGTATTGCTTAGAAGTGATTTTAATCATATGGGGAATGATATAGTTTACGTAGTTAAAGATTTTCCATTCTATTTATGGTTTCTTATTTTTATAATCTAGAACATAATTATATGCGTAGATTTTTTTTGATGTCATAAGTTTTTACATTCTATATTCATTATATTTTATACAACAACCGAATTGTCATTAATTTTTAAATAAAAAGAAACAATATCAAATGTAAAGTAACTTTTAAACATCTAACAATTAGTAAAACACCCCAGTCAACAAAGCCAATGATATATCTAATTATCCTAAATATTAATCTGATTTTTGGAATACTGATTCCTAGGACAACAACAAAAATTTTAAGGAAAGCACCTCTGATCAAGTCCTTAAAATGCAAATATGTCCTTAATTAGTATTCTGTATTTAAACAAATTTACAGATAAATTTTTGTTGACTCATTCATTTATACTTGCTTATTTAGTTCTGACACTCTACAAATGTTAATGTTCGTTTGTCCTACCGTTTCAGAGCTTCTCTTTTATGGACGTTGTCATCCTTGTTTGTAAAAAACGGATTTGTGGTTCATATGCAATATGAGGTAAACTACCGAAGTTTGGTTTTAAGAAAAAACATTTTTACTAGGGTTTAATTTTTCAAAATGGCCACAAGTATTATTATGCAGAAAGAGGGGTCAATGGGCTGTTTATTACACCAGTCCCCAAAGTTTTGTAATAATGTTTTCTTATTCGTTTGCTCATCAACTTTGGGGACTTTAGTGAATTTTGTTTGGTTGGTTTATTAAGTTGAAAGTTCAAAAGTTTCAACCACTAATTTTACGCTACAGAAGGGGTAGTTTTGTGTATCATCATTGGGATGTACATCAATTTATCGGCCATTGTCTTATCCCGTTAGATCCCTGATTATTATGTTGTTACACCCTGTACAATTTCTGGTCCTATTTACAGAATGCAAGTTGGTAGTTTTCCAGTAGTCAGAAAGCCAAAGAGAGAGAGAGAGAGAGAGGAGGTTTTAGGGAGAACTAGAGGGGTGTGTGTGTGTGTGTTTGTGTGTGAAGGGTTTATAGTAAAAATCCTCGAAATCATAATATTACTACATTTCTCTCCCCTATATATCAATATTAAGCTTTTCGGGTCAAATAACGACGTAAATAAAAAAAACGTTATCGATTTAATGAGTGTCATTAACCTTTTTTTTGGTTATAAATAGATTTTAAGATTTGTAATAACTCTTAATAGTAAAGAATAACAATTGTTATTATATATAAAACCCTGGGAGGGAGGGGGCATTGAACTGTTTATTACTCTAGTCCCCAGAGTTTTATAATAATGTTTTCTTATTCTTTGGCTTAACAACTTTGGGTACTTTTAAAGAATTTTGATTGGTTGGTTTATTAATAGAGTGTCCATACGTTTTAACTATAAATGTAATCTACAGAAGGGGAAATTATGTGTTTTATCATTGGGGAAGTACATTAATTATCGGCCATTGTCTTATCCCTTTAAAACCCTTTTTAAAACCACTTTAAAACCTTATATGTTCTTAAATTATTTAGATAGGGTTTGAAAAATGAGAAACAAATGATAATAACCTAAGAATGCTTTTTGTGCCTATAGAAATGACTTCATACTTGCCTACCATTGGTCAATTTAAATGTAGACTAACCTGTCGTTGGTTATTTAGTCCGTGTATTGGCCTATTATTGATCATTTGCATTGTGTGAAGTCATTTTTATAGGCACTATAAAGAGCTTCTTACCAAAGTCCAATGCGTTTTTTATTTTTTAACCCAGGACGATAAAAATTAATTAGTCAGTCTAGTCCTCCTATTTTTGAGGTCAGCTTTTTACATGATGATTCTTTTTATAAAGCTTTTTATTTGACACATATTTGTAGTTAAACTTCGTTTTTTATTACATTGATAAAACTGCTTTTATATGATCCTATCATTTAAATACTAGTTGATTCGCCTCTAGCCCCTAGGTTATTGCAGGGGAGGTTAGGAAAATTGCCTTTTATAAAGCATCTCCGAAAATTACATCCAATTTGGACCATCCTTTTACGAGATCTTAACCGTCAGATTAAATACATTACTTCTTCATATTTTATTTAAGTAAATTTTTTGCATAATCAATGTTTGTTTTGTTAAATGAATTTCAGACAAATGTAAAGATAAAGAAAACTTATCATGAATTCGTTTTATTATCTTTGTCTTAAGACGTAATATGTGTTACACTTATAATTATAAAACTTTAAAAAATCTTTAATAAGATTCTAAAAGAATTAAAGTAGTCCCCAAAAATGTATGATAACGTTTTCTTTTTCATTGGCTTAACAACTTTGGGGACTTTAATTGAATTTTGATTGGTTGGTTCATTAAGTTTGGTGTCCAAAAGTTTTAAGCACTAATTGTAATTTACAGAAGGGGTTGTATTTGATCATTAGGGATGTGAATCAATTTATCTGCCATTAACTTATCCCTTTAGATCACTGGGTTTAGGTCAAAAGGGTATCTTATAATATCCTATCGTGTGCTGTGCAATAATATTTTTCGCAGCAAATATTCTGTTTATTCAAGCTTTATTCAGTGGTCTGTTATTTATATGTCCATGAAAATTAGTCTTGTAAAAAATATGGATCATTTTAAAATCCAATGGCTCTTATGGTTTAAAATAAAAATACTCTAATTTTGGTTTAGCAACAAAGCTTCGTTAGTATTTGACATCATCGTTCTTGTTAATATAACAAGAATAGTTATATTTTGACAAGCAGCTAAATTTGTTTGATAAAATGTATAGCTGTAATTAACGCTGTTTGATACTACCGTATAAACTATAAAACAAGGATGACATTATCCATAAACTCGAAGCTCTGGGACGGTAGGATAAACGAACATTAACACTTGTAGAGTGTCAGAACTGAATAATCAAAATTTAAATGTATAAAAGTCGAAACAAAATAGTAAGTAAATTTGTTGAAATACAGGATAATGTTTAAGTACATACTTACATTTTTAGGAATCAATGTTAGAGATGCTTCGCTTATGACATTGTACTTTATTGTCCTAGGAATCAGTATTCCAAAAATCAGATCAATCGGAAAACATACACATTAAAATTTGGCGTTAAAAAACTTAAAAATCTACATGATTAAAATGGACGTACGGACGGACGGACCGATCCTAATTATAGAAAAGCTTCGCTTTTAAAAAGTATCTTTGTAAGGATAAGTAAAGTGGTTTTTAACAAATCATATCCTCATAATTTTGCTTTGAGAAGGGGTTAGGGTCGGGTTCAGTGGATTTTGGTGGGTGATTATTGGACACGCTGGCTTGATTGGTTGGTTCAAACTAGAAGAGTCAAAACTTTTCATCCAATAATATTCATCTACAGATAGGGTAATTTTGTTTTTCATTCTTAGGGATGTATTGCAATTTATCGTCCAATGTCTTATCCCTTAAGATCCCTGATTTTGCCACTATCCTAAAGTTCTAGCTTTTTTATAAAGTAAAAAAAACATTTCTTTTGTCTGTAAGCCATTCTGCTTTTGTGGAGTGATTTCCAAGATATTTTAGGACTCTAGAAATCCTTTGTAGACGAAACGAAAGTATTAACAGCCAAGAAAAGGGGTTGGTGGCAGGGATCTAAAGGGATAAGATAATGGCCAATTATTTGATGTACATACCCAATGATGGTACACATAATTACCCCTTCTCTAGATTACAATTAGTGGTTGAAACGTTTGGACACTCAACTAAATAAACAAAACAATCTAATTCAAAGAAAGTCCCAAAAACTGTTAAGCCATCGAAAAAGATTAAAATTTTTGGGACTATTGTAATAAACAGCCCAATGTGCCTTTCTTTCCTGGGTTGGTGGTAAAGCTTAATTTGATTCTTATCAGTATATGTTATCTAAAATGTATTATAATACCCTTCGAGAATTGAATGTATTTTCTTTATTTATGAGCTTTACCTCTTTATGAATAGAATGCCCTGGTAAAAATAACTAAAGTTTTATTCAGAACCCAAATTTTTTAAAATAATTTTTATTGAATGTCGCAAAAATGTTTTTAATATCTATTGGCTCTTGATTATATAAGTTACATCAGTGGACGTATGACTATGCATCCCTTCTTTTTACCGCCCCCTTTGGTGAATCGCAGTGCACGCCACTGCTTGGAAGTAATATGAAACTGAGATGTTTTTTTTCCATATTTGCCTTGCGGCCAGAAAAAAATATTAATTCAAGAGATCTTACAAAACAGACAAGCTACTTTTTCTTCTTTAATACTAAAGTAGTTAAATGCATAAGTGTGTGTCTATTGTGATCTCTAAAACGACTACCAATTATGCTATGTGTAACAAGTAGAAGAGCTTTGAATGGTCCCGGCAGCATTAAAGCTGTTCAATGGGATTAATGTACCACTCAAAGAAAAAAATATTTACTATTAGCCGAAAAAATAATTATTTAAAATTAATATAAAGAATTTCTCCATATAAAAAAAAGTAACCCCATTAAAAAACTAGTTTAGCGTAATGTTAAATTTGAAATGGATAGTTTGAAACGGCCCCTTCTTAATGTTTTGGGTTCCCCATATTTTTTATGTGTTTTTTAGCTGAAAGCTACTCTTTGACTCAGTTCTATTTGTAATAAGTATGTCTAAAAATTAGTCAACTGTATTTTTTGAAGACCTGGAAAGTGTCATGTGTGACGTCATAAAATACGTCTAATTCCATCTCTGTTTTAGGGGTTTCCTTTTCCACTTCCCCTCTCATCCCGCCTTTTTAAACGTATTTTTATGACGTCACACATGACACTTTCCAGTGATTCATTTTTTTAACAAATTTATCACTAAAATTTTTAGGGTTTGCATAATCAAAAATGTTTATAAAGCTACCAAATTATTGTTGACCTACGTGTTTTGTATAAATTCGTTCCTATTTTTATTTTTTCTTTGTTTGGCTTTAATGGGGTATAAGGCTGGAAGCCTAACTAATAAATTACAAAAAGCTGAGGCAAAAACTAAAGAATTTTTTGCAGATTTTTACATAATTATTATTTGTGAAAATTTTAACATTTAGTTTTTAAGAATAATAGTGACTTAGCCCATAGCTTAAAAAAGCTTTTTCTTAGGGGAGTTGGGTGTTACTCACTTTTCTTTTTCTGGATAACTGGATTAGAATTAAGATCAGATAGGGGGGGGGGGGATTACAGTATCCCAGTTGATCAACTTCCTTAAAAAATAGCTTAAAACCTGCTTCTACATTTCACTAAAAAAAGACTTTCCGGTGTAAAAATTCCTTTGCAAAAGAAGGAAAAATACACATTCATAATTTCTCTTTTAAAATAGAATTTAAAATGTTTTACCTACATAAAAGAATATTAAAGATTTTGAAAAAATATCTTTTATTTAAAATTCTATTGATAAAAAATGCATTTCTTTATGAAGTGGGTTGTTTTTTTGGAGGTTAATTCTATTTAGTTTTAACACAATAGTTTTATAGAATAGGAATTTATCAGAGCTTTTTAGGGAATTTTATATCTTTCTAAATATATGTTTTTTAATATTTTTTTGAAAATAAGATGATAATGAAAAAAATATTCAACTGACTATAAATCCAAGATTTGGATTATTTGATCATCCATTAAACAGACAACCAACACTTTGATTGCAAGAACTTTGTCTAAGAACCTTTTTATTGAGCAAATTCTTCTGACATAGCAGCAGAAGGAACCATTTTCAATGACTTCTTTCTAATATTAGAATCTGTACAAACCGAATAGACATAGGTATTACACATTTTATAAATCCGAGTTTTTATTAGATTTTAAGTTTCGCAGACATTTTACAATATAGATGTATATATATATATATATATATATATGTGTGTGTGTGAGTGTGTGTGTATGTGTGTGTATATGTGTGTGTGTGGGTATGGGTGTGTGTGTGTTTTAAGTCTTTATAGACATTTACAATTATCTTGCAGACAATTAAAAGCACATTGTATTTTCCTGTACATCTTAAAACTTTATTACAATTCTGTGTAATGATTTATAACAATCTTTTTTTTACTAGTGGTTGCACCCCTAGAATCTAGGTTCTACCTATTTTTTTGGGAGTTAAGTTGGAATAAAAATGGTTAAACCATCCCAAGGCTCAAAATTAAAATCTTGTCTTTTGTATAACACTTTAATGTTTCTCATCTGTAAAAAAATGTTAAATTGTTTTTGCTTTGCTACTTATTTGCTTTATTGTCATTTATGAAAAACTAGCGGCTACGCCCCTAGCATCTAGGGACTCTGAGGGGCTAAAAATATAGCTTAAAATCATCCTAAGGCTTAAATCTGAAAATTAAACAGCCTAAAACCAACACTGCCCTATATGAAGCTTACCTAAAATAGAGAACCCAATCGGTTCTGTAGTTATTGAGATCTTAAGCTTTAGACAAAAAACCATACTACTTTATATAATAGGATATATGTATGGATTAAATTTTCAATATGATATGATTATCAATATTTCTAATGCAATATATGCAATTTTGCAACGTGTCTGCAAACGTGTTCATCATACTTTTGATACAATATATAAATTTAGGTAGAATCCCTTAAACCCGGTCACAATCGACAACAATCCCCCTCTCAACTATTTTTATATAAAAGTTGGTAGCCCCTGTGGGGAGATCTAGCCTATCTAGGATCACTTAATCCTTACATAACCTAACCTAATATAAGCTTTAAAAATATGTTTATTTTGAAAAGCTAACATAGATATTAAAGGGGGTGGTGGGATACGTAAGGTCTCTGGCAATTTTAAGGATACTGCCTAAATTTAAAGGTCCAAACACTTGTTAAAATTCCATTACTCATATTTTGTGGTTCTTTGTTGCAAAAGTGATTTTAATTTATTTTTTAAAAAGGGGGAATGATTGAAAGGGTAAGGGGACTTGCAGTTTTTGTTTCATTTTATTCTAAAGTACATTTAGCTTTTAATACTACTTTTTCTTTCACTTGTACGAATCACGGATTAATGATAAGGCATCTAGAGACAGACTAATAATTGTTCAAATATTGACACAAAATCTTATTGTATAATTCACTAGCGGGTAGATGCCTCTAGGGACACGTAAAATATTTTCTTTTCAATCTATGTTAAGATCCGCTGTTTACCAAACATGTTTTTCTTGCGATACATTAACCATTGTCCCTGATGTGAGTTAAATAGGATAAAAAAGAAACTTAAATTAGAATTTGGCAAAAAAAATAGAAAAAAATGCAATTAACATGTATTAATGAATATATCTAAAATGGCTAAAAATATACAGATTACTTCTTAAGAAAAATGAATACGTCATAACTTTTGAAGATTTAAAAAAAAATTCAGCATTATGAAATTTAATCATGAAACTTGAAATTCAAAGTTATATGGTTGTCTTTGTCTATTTCTCTTATGTGAGTGGTTTTGGACCAAAACAAAGCTTTGCTATAAATATAGTACTTATTGGTTTTTGAGATCTTATTTGGCAAATAAACATTTATATACTAGGCTATTCTAATGAATTGTTACAGTTTTTTCATTTCTTTATCAAAGTCAAAAATAATGCAATAAGTTTGTTTTAACAAGAATTTTGATATGAAAAAATAGCAAAGTTTTGCTCATCAACTATTTTTGTTGTTTTTAATCTTGACAGCTTGCTTCATATCTCTTTTTGGCATTATCAGGGAGGGAGGGGACATTGGGCTGTTTATTACACTAGTCCCCAAATTTAATTCTTAAATAATGTTTTCTTTGTTGGCTTAACACCTTTGGGACTTTTGTTGAATTTTGATTGGTTGGTTCATTTAGTTGAGAGTTCAAACGTTTTAGCCACTAATTGTAATCTTGTAATCTACATTGTTTTTATCATCATTGGGGATGTACATTAATTTATCGGCATTCGTCTTATCCCTTTAGATCCCTGATTTGGCATTATCCTTTCAATGGTGTAAGAAGTACTAATAACACCCCCCTTCTTAAATCTTTATTGTTTGGGGGGAGGGGAGGAGGTTCTATGATGATTCCCTATGCTAGGTTAAGATAAGTTAGATTCAGCACACCCCAACAAAACCTCCTGCACGCCCATGGCGTAGCCTTCGACATGATTCATTAGAATTTGAAAATAGATATTTATCCTAAAAATTCAGATTTCAAAACGTGGGAGGACATTTTAATTTTATAAAATTTTGTAATCACAGTTTTAATTATCTTTAATGAATATGTTTAATTAAACTTTCTTAAAATTAGAATGAATTTTGCAACAAACAAAAAAGGTTTTATATTAGATAAACTAAGTTTATTAAAATGTATAAAAATTATCTTTAGAACTACTTCACTTTAAAAACGCATAATGATTCAGTAATAACTACTTACAGACTAAAAGGTTATGCTTTAAAAATTAAATTTTTTATCCTAATCATACATACATAAAAGGTCCTAGGACAAACGCAGGAGTGACAAACGTTGGAGTGGACATCTAACCAATTTTAAACCATCTTATAGGTTTTAAGAGCCCTACGGAAAGCTTATTTGTATATTCATATTTTAACCTAACCTAACCTGATATAAATACTTAGTAATTGAATATTTTAGACACTCCTGCAATTGTCTCCGACGTTTGTCACTCCTTCGTTTGTCCTGGAACCACATAAAACTGTTGGAGAAGGGGGGGGGGGGGACTGATTCTTTCAAAATGCAGTTCTTTAAACAAACAAAAACATTATAGACAATAATGCGGTCTTTGTGGATTTTTTATTACAAGGGGGGGTAGGTGGGTGAATTCACTACCCCTCCCCCAATCCCATTTTACATTTTGTATTACCTTTTGAATTGAACATTTCTACATACATATATGAGGTAAACCAGTCTATTAGCCATAAAAAGTTATGGCCGTCTGTATGAAAAAATTAATGGGATGTGTTTTTTTACATGTGTGTGTATGTGTGCGTGTGTGTATATGTGTGTGTGTGTGTGTGAAAAGGCAATTTAAGGCAGTTATGCAAATTAATAAACTTAATTTTTTTGAAATTTAATTACCATTTTTAGTACATTTTGTTTCAAGCAAAATGACTGTAAAAGTTTAAATAATTATATGTTGCTATATGGTTAGAGGTCTAATTATTTCATACAAAAACTGTTTTTTAATGGTTTTTAATCTTTTTTCATGAATTTGTGTATCACTTATCTGACATAGCAGCAGCAGTAAGTGGAAAAACATTCACGTTTTTCTATCTACACAATCATTTAATTAAACGCAAATATAATAAATGTTTCAGGGACTAAGAGAATAGTTAAATACAAAATATTATCTACATTCTAATTTTCCCTAAAATATTGATACCAAAGGCATAATTTTACACTTAAGGGCAAGGGGATAGAATGGTTAATTTGCATATGTTTTGGATTGTTAGCCCGTGGCCATCAAAGACATAATTTTACACATTGGAAATAGGACGAGATTGATTTATAACTCATAGTCATGTATGTATACAATACCAAAAGTTACCCAAGGCATTATTTCATAAATAGGTTTGGAGAAGAATTAATTTATCTTCCATTATGCCATCCCTGTATGTCCTAGTACATCGTTCATATGTATAATATGTGGCACTGCTAGCCTTGCTGTGCAGAACCAGGGATCTAAAGGGATAAGACAGTGGCCGATAAATTGTTGTACATCTCCAATGATGAAACACAGAATTACCCCTTCTGTAGATTACAATAAGTGGTTGAAACGTTTGGACACTCAACTAAATAAACCACACAATCGAAATTCAATGAAAGTCCCCAAAGCATATAAGACATCTAATAAGAAAACATTATTATAAAACTTTGGGGACCAGTGTGATGCCCAGCCCAATGTTCCCTTCCTCCCTGGTGCAGCAGCAGAACTGCTTAGCAACACATTGCGTTATTGTATGGATTGTGATATGATGATGTAAAGCCTGGCAATTCTAGCCTACCCCACCATATATGCTGCACTTCAGCAGCAGAATAAAGAAAACAGTATTTTAGCTTAATAACTTTGGGAACTTCATTAAAGTTGGTTTATTACGCTGATTGTTCAAACGTTTCAACCACTGATTTTAATCTACAAAAAGGGTAATTTTGTGTATCAGTTTTGGGTATGTACATCAATATATCGGCATTGTCTTATCCCTTTAGATCTCTGGATTGCTCCCTTCATAAATTATAATTGTCAGGTTAGGTTGAGTAGGGACCTTAAGAACCCCATAGGGTTAAAGAACACACCCTTCATCTTTAGAAATTTGAAAAATTGTCTTAAAGATGGGATGATTTTACTAATTTTAATTAATAACAAATATTACAATATTTATAAAGAAGAATACTTTTGATTAAATTTTAATTGTTCTTTTATTTTAAAACTATTTACAAAAAACAACAGAATGTATAATTACATAGAAGCATAGTTAAAATAAATTATAAAATTAACACAATTCCTATGTATTAAAAATTTGGATAATAGGAGTAAAAAATTGTATTAAATAAATTTGCGCAGTTTATGTTTAAAATAAACGTAATTGTTACTTTTTTGCAATTTTTGAATAAAATCTTTTTTTAAACAGATGTAATTCTTAAAAAGGGAAAGTGTATAACTATACATAGTTAATAGGTTGATATGTTATTTTAAATAAAAACACTTGTTCCAATTTTAAAAATGTTTTTAATTGCAATTTATTCATGCATTTAATGATTATTTATTATTTTAGGTATGTTAGAAACTAATGAAATAATGTTGAGCTGTTTTTATCTAGGATTTAGCAGAGAGAGAGAGGACAATGGGCTGTTTATTGCACTTGTCCCCAAAGTTTTATTATATTGTTTTCTTATTCGTTGGTTCAACAACTTTGGGGATTTTAGTAAACTTTAAGTTGAGTGTTCAAACGTTTCAGCTACTAAATTTAATATACAGAAAGGGTAATTTTGTGTATCATTATTGAAAATATACATCATCGGCCATTGTCTTATTATCCCTTTAATTCTTAGATATTACCTAGTAAAAACCTTTGAAACTAGAAAACAATTAATTGACTTTAAATATTTGCTAGTTAAGAAAGATACATAATTGAATCAACTCCATTTTTTGCAAAACCAACACGTTAAGTAATAAGAATTTTTAAAGTCTGTGTAATTGTACTTTTATATATTGCATAAGATTGAAATCTAGCCAGTAATACTTAAAACCTATTGCTGAAGAAAAATCAATAAAAACGTAAGAATTGGCTTTGTGGCGAATATCTCAAATATTGCAAATATTATAACAGCTGCAATTTTTTTGCAAAGATAACTTAAATTTATCATTTTGCTTTAAAAACACAGTTTTTTTAGGTGGATTTAAAACGGGTTAAAGTCACGCAAAAAAAATGTTGAGCCATTTGCAAACGCCCGAATTTAAAGTTTGCAATTTCAACATAATAGCTGGAGTCAGACGGAGACACAATATATTGGGGGGGGGGGGGGTATAGAGCATGAAATTAGCAGGGGGGGAGGGGAAGGCTGTCTATAATCTCGTTATCTTTAACTTTTATATGCTCTGTCTAGCCAACAAAATAAAAAAAAAGGCTGAAGTTAGTCCGCCTGTCAAAGGTGTCTGTAAATAAAATCTGTCTGCCCTTTAGAATAAGCAAATATTAGTTAAATATTGCATTCATAGTCTCCTCAATATTTTAGCATTTTATCATTAAAAATATTCTAAGCAATTTAATATGTAAAACTGATATTTATTGCGCATTAAATATATATATATGTTAAGCAAAAAAAAATGTTTGAAAAAACATTTGTTTGTTTGTACTTTTATTGTTTTAAAGGCACCTTTTATTATGCCTATACATAGACCTGATTTTTTTGTTTATTGTGTGTGTGTGTGTGTGTTTAAAGAATGCATGCATAAAACGACTGGCTCCAGTCTAAATCTCTTGTTTTTTGTCTCTCCCTTTTTTTCATCTTGTAGGCCTTATCTTTCTCTCTCTCATTATAACTCCCTCATTTCTTTAAATCTTATCTCTCTCTCTTTTATATAATTACAAAATTTTTAAAAATTGGTTTATTGGAGGGTTTAAAAACTTTATTTACATAAATAAAGAATTATATTCTGATTTAACTATTTTTTTAAAAGTTTTATTGTACTTTAAAATTAGGCAAGCAGTTTTATTTATAATTTCTTGATAATAAGGATATCAAAATTTGATATTTGAATATTATATTTCAAATGATATCTACTGATAGTATTTAAATATAAATTTCCAAAAACAGTTTATTTTGATCAAATTAAGAATTAGTTCTTAATCATGATATTTTAATATATTACTACAAATCTATTTATCCATTTTATGCCTTCAAGTTTTATAATTCAATAAATAAACAAGAAATTTATATTTTATATTACATAACTTTTATTTACTTTCATACGGTCTGTTAATAAATGTGGCTGTGCCACTAAAAAAATAGTCCAATTTAGAGTTGATTTAAAGTTTTATTTTTATGCATAATTTACGACAAATATTGTTTTTGTCTGGGGCTCTGTCTAGAATGAATTCTAAACTATACGTATGTGTACAAAATTTGGCAGACTCATTTTTTTACGCAAGTGGGCCATATATTATCCTTTTCCCATACCTTATTTTGAAAATGTTCAGCTCATAGAAGGATAGGAAGGCTCTAAGCCTGCTGAGCTCTTTGAATAAGCCTGCAAGGATTCAAAATTCAATTGTTTATTTCGATTATATAACATTCAATAGCAGCTAAATCAAATCTTTGATCATAAATTTGAGCTATTTGCCAACCTTATTTTTTCGATAATATACTTTCATTTATGCAATGTTAGCACAAAAGTTTAACCGGGGGTAGTTGGTCCACTGTCTAATAAATGGATTTTCCAGAAACTTTTCTCCTCCTCACAAGAGGATTTATAAGGCCCATTTACATTTACACGCCATTGAATTCAGGATTAATAATTCTTACAAACCGAGCTCACAATGAAATGTGTGGCTTAATTTTCCTATATTATGAAACCTTCATAGGGTTTCAAATTTGCAAAAAGACTCACTATAAAATAATGTTATACCGCGAGAGTAAAAGTTTTATTATAAAGTTTTCTTGACATTGGAATCTTCATATGGGTTCAAAGGGAAACGAGTTTTATTTGCTGTCTAAAGTAATTTGCTTATCTATTATTAAGTTTCATTGGTGAATTTTATCTTTTTTTAGCAAGCAAACATGACATTTAACTTGAATTATGAATAGATACCAAGACATACCAAGCCCTTTTAATGGGTTTAAATAACATTTTATTCTTTCTCTCAGTCCCTCCAAACCTTCCTTCCAGCTCCTTAAATTTAAATATCCAGACACAGGGAGGCAGGGAGAGGATTATGACGATTATCTGCAACATGTTCTTCCCCCACTATGTACCATCTCAGGGAACTAAAGGGATAAGACAATGGCCGATAAATTGATGTACATACATCCCCAATGATGATACACAAATTTACACCTGATGTAGATGTCAAAATTTACTAAAGTCCCCAAAGTTGGTAAGCCAACGAATAAGAAAATGTTACTATAAAACTTTGGAGACTAGTGCCATAAACAGCCCATTGTCCTCTCTCTCTCTCTGGTACCATCTAAAAAGGACGAATCTTAGACATAGATATTGAGAAACATTGATTTATTATCCATTTTCTTATCCCTTAATCTCTGATTTAAAAGACATTCATTGTATAAGTAATGTAACATTACTTATGAAATTTAAATACTTTTGAATGTATATTTAAATTTTGTATTTTGCAATTCAAATAAACTTTAACAAAAGTTTTTTTTTAAATGCAGTGCAGTTATATAATATGGGTTGTATGTATGTTACAACAAGGGCAGTTTAGTACATAGGAACAATAATATATAAATTATGAATATTAAGGCATAATTAATCTATGTATGAATCTACACAAAAAATTCAGATGCCTATCTTACAAAGAAGCAGATTAATATGTAGCATGATTTTATTACAGACAGAAGAACATTAACTCAGGGAGGGAGTGGACATTGGGCTGTTTATTATACTAGTCCCCAATGTTTTAGGATATTGTTTTCTGACTTTGGAGACTTTTATTAAATTTTGATAGATGGTTTATTAAGTTTAGTGTTCAAATTTTTAAACCTCTAATCTTCAGAAGGGGTAATGATCATTGGAGGTTTACAGCCATTCATTGGCCATAGTCTTATCCCTTTAAGATCCCTGACATTATAACTGCGCTACTAAAAATAAGAAGTAAAATAGATGGCTAGGTGAATATATAAAAATATAAATGGCCAACAGGTTTACTTCAAGTTAAACCCCCTATTAGCACGACTAAGGTACAAGTATAGAAAACTAAAGATAAGGTTATTGAACCTCAGGAATACGGGGATAGAACATTGGAATTAAAATTAATTTTGACCTAATTTTAATTGCAAAATATTGCTTTATGTATCAGAAGCATATTAGGGAGAAGAAAGGGTTGTGGAATATTTATATTTTCTAATGCCCTCTCCATTCCTGAATAAACCTACACTTACTCTACATATAGTAACCATTTCAATAATCTGTACATTTTCTATGTACAATGTACATACAGTTTTTTTTTACAAACTTTTTATCATGTTTGTCTCTTTTGTTATCATAATAATTGCATTTTTTGTCTGGCTGTCTTATTTATTCTGATATGAATTTAATTATAGTGATAAGACAACTCAGAAAGATTGATTAATTGTGGTAGGAACCCTTTTTTTGTGAGAAAAAATGTTTATTTTATGGTTTTTTTGCTTGTGGCTTATTTTATTATATTTCTGTCGGTGCCATAAAATTTGAATATGAGAATTTATTTGATTATTCTAATATTTGTTTTGTTATCATGATAAAAAAAATTATTTTGCTAAATCACATTAATATTGGACACTTAGCCACATGCAAAGTCTGCCCTGACCATTTTCACACAAATCTAAATAAATTGGAGACAATTTCATGTGTAAAATAATCTTTTTATTATAAATTTTGACACAGAGAAATTGTACACCCCCCCCCCCTCTTCTCTCTCTCTCTTTTTAAATGTATGACCATCTTCATCATAATATATTTCTAAAACCAAGATTTTCAGGGGGGGGGGGGGAGTAAGTACTTCCTATCTATAAGAATGTGTGTGTAGGTGTGTAAGATTGTATCACTTGTGAGTGTGTGTGTATGTGTGTGTGTGAGTTGGTATGGTATTTGTGGATGTCTAGACTTGGGACTAGTCGTCACACTAGCTATACCTAGACCTAGTCTAGGCAGAACATACACACACACACACACACACACACACACACACACACACACACACACACACACACACACACACACACACATGCGCTCACACAGCTGACTGGCTACAAGTCTGATCACTTGAAGCAAGTAAAAAAAACAATATAAGGAACTTTTTTGGTATATTTCTATTATAAATTGCTTTTTTACACAATTCTTTATTAAAATCAAAAAATTTGATAACTTTATTTTTTTTAAATTTTCTTTTATGTCTCCTTTTTTTGGCAAAATCTTAAAAAGAGTGTTGAAAGGTGGTTGTTAAAGGGGGTTGGGGGTAGGTTGAGGGTAGAATTTACCTGTGGAAGCAACCAGGCGGCGCGGCGCGGGACCAGCCACCACAAGATCAACTTCTTGCTAAATATGGATACACACCAGACGTGTGTGTGTGTGGGAGTGGAGCGCGAGAACGCATAGAATGCCGCACCACGCAATTTCATGCATCGTTAAATCTCCACCCTTAATGGGTTTGCTGGTGCTTTTCTTTGGAGGGTTGGTTTAGGTAGGAGAGAGATTTGGATTGTGGTATTTTTTTCTCTCTGTTGAAATGAAATGAAAAAGGGAAGGACTCTTAAAGGTTTCTTCTTCAATAAATCTTTGCATATTGTTAGGGGGTGCGGGGGGTGCGCTCAGACGAGTATATGGGGAGATATAACCATCCCTGGGAAGGGGAGAGGCAAGCAAATCCATCATTTCAATTTTTTGCAGACTTTCAGAAGAATAGTATTGCGGTTCTCACGTCTTCGTGGTTTCCTAGGCGTCAGAGGGGGGGGGGTGGTTACACATACAGTAAAGAGACATGGGGGGGGGGGGGGGGGGTTAGTGTTGAATGTTGATGATCCAAAGAAAAGTTTAATTTTCCTGGATAGAAATAGAAAAGAGATTGATGGCTGGTTTGCAAGAGTACAGGGACAGGGATGTGACACTTGCATAAAAATTACTATACATACTCAGAGAGAGAGAGGGGATAATGGGATTTTTATTACAATATTCCCCAAAGTCTTGCAATAACGTTTTCTTATTCGTTGGCTTAACAACTTTGGGGACTTTTTTGAATTTTTATTGGGTGTTTCCTTAAGTATTTAAACGGTTCAACCATTTATTGTAATCTACAGAAGGGGTATTTTTGTGTCATTATTGTGGATGTACGTCAATTTATCGGCCATTGTCTTGTCCCTTTAGATACCTGATACCTCCAACTTTTAAATAGGCATTAAACAACTTGTCTCAATCAAATGGTATGTGATAATTATCATCAATTTTTAAGATGTCATATCTCTATTCGTGAATTTGCCTGAGGCTTGACTTTTTACTTGTCTCTAAATATTTTGTTTGTACTCTGTATATACTGTCTATCTGTCTGTTTGTTAGTCTGTCTTTCTGTCTGTTTGTCCGTCTGTTTGTCGGTCTGTCTGTCTGTCTGTCTGTCTGCAATAACTATCCGTACCTCCATGGTTAATTGCTATTTATGAAAATTATTCTTCCTTTACTTTATTAGGATAACAATTTAAATAAAATTTTAATTTATAAAATCCGTGTTTAAGATTAATAATATTGAATAAGGTACAAAGTTCATATAAAAAATTTTTTATTCATAATTTTTCTTCTCAAAAATAATGCAGAGTAAGGGTTATCATATGCTTTTAATAAGAATTTCTATTTTAAAATTATATGCATATATATGTTATATTTGATATTCAAGGGTAATAATGTTTAGTGACTTTGAAATAATAGTCAAAACTATTTTTAAGGATAATTTGAATTTAAATAGAGAGGGGACCATGAGGTGTTTTTCACAATAGTCCCCAAAGTTTTATGATAACGTTTTCTTATTCGTTGGCTTCACTTTGGGGACTCTTGTGAATTTTGATTGGTTGGATCATTAAGTTGAATGGTTAAACGTTTCAACCACTAATTTTAATCTACTAAAAGGGTTATTTTGTGTATTATCATTGGAGGTGTACATAAATTTATCGGCCATTGTCTTATCACTGGCTTTAATAAGCCTAAAACGCAATAAGCAAGGTCTAAAAACTGCAGAATGCGAAAAACTTTTGCAGAATTTAGTTTGTGTGTGCAAATAGAAAATTTGCGTGTTTTGCACACCAGCAAAAAAATCCACCCGAAACAAAATCAAAATATAAAAATAGAGGCAGTCGTTGCGTGTCTGTGTGTAGATATCTGTTTTTAAAAATAATTAAAAACAAGAATAATTATTTTATAAGTAGAGCCGCAAAGGCTAATAAGTGACTAGTACCAGCTGATGTATATAAGGACAATATCGGTGTATAAAATAACTACGCTCTTGATATTTATTTATCGCATTGTAGTATAGACAGCTTTTCGTGGATATTAAAATAAAAAATTATAAGATTAGTTCCAGTTTTGTTAGCTCCGAGAAGCCAAAGGTCAAAGTTAACAAAATTTGTATTGTTATTGTTATTTGATTTTATTATTCGTAGAAAATTGTCTGTATAACGATATGATACATATTTTTTCAGTATGGCTTAGAACGGGTTCTAATCCAGCAGATATTAATGAGTTTCGAAGCCATAATGAAAAATCATAAAATTTTATTATAATAAAACAGTTAACAGGTGTATTGAAAATAATATGCATACAATAGAAAAGTATAATAATAGTTGTAGTAAAATGTGTGTCGTCGCTATATAATTAAAGAGTCTGCCATATTATAGTAGTATACATTTCATATGTATCATTTACAGGATGTCTAAAATAAATCCGTCAAAATTTGCAATTTTCTATTTAATAAGTATTCAACTTTAAATGTTGCAGTTAACCATGCATTTTTTAAATATTTACCTAAAAATTTTTTTAAAATATTTTAATGACATATACGTCCTCCCCTAGAGGCTAGGGGTGCTGAGACTAGTTTTATAATATAGGAAAGCTAGATTGCTAGATTGATTTTGGTCACCCTGTAAGAAATGTATATGTATAATGGTGGTTTATATGGTGGTAGTACTACAGTATAGTGGTGTGTGTGTGTGTGTGTGTATGCATGTCTGGTCTCTGTCTCTTTTTACACCCCACCTTTCTCTTCCTCTTTTTATAAGATTTAGTGGGGGGGGGGGGGTTGTCTATACTACTTCCCTACATACATTTATCTATAGAGTTTTATAGTAAAGAAAATAAATGAAATTTAAAACTAAAAGCAACGTAGAATAAAAGCTTAAAAGGAGATATATGTACATATATCCTTTTTAGCTTTTTTTGATATTCGTATAATCTCTCTTATTTATCATGTTTTAATAGATTCTTTCTACTCATTTTATGAAATAGAAATTTTAACTGCGTTTAAAGTTCAAGATAGTGGTAAGATGTCATTTTTGTTTCTGATTCTCATATTTTTGAAATATGAATAAAACTATAATGAAAAATGCAACTACGTCTCATTTCTCTCTCTCTCTCTCTCTCTCTCTCTCTCTCTCTCTCTCTCTCTCTCTCTTTCTTTCTTGCATTTTTCTCTCTCTATTTATCTATAATTGATGTATGTATATGTATGTATATAATAAATATCCTCTAATATATAATATTGAGGTCATATTACTCGCATAAAAACTTGTACACTGTGTTTCCCTTCATTTAGAAAAAAAGGGGGGAGAAAACGGACTATCCCTTTCTCTCTCTCTCTCTCTCTCTCTCTCTCTCTCTCTCTCTCTCTCTCTCTCTCTCTCTCTCTCTCCCATATCTCTCTCTCTCTCTTTCTCCTCCGTTCTTCTGCCTGACGGAGAAATGATTTCATTATAGAACATTCCTTTTTCCTACTCCGTAGTTTCCTGCCCTATATATATACTAATATAGATATATATATTAGGCCTGGTCATAATTTAGAATATTTTCATTTTCTCTACATTTTTGAAAACAAAAATGCTTTTGAGCCAATTGCTTTGTTTCTTTTATGGCTCTGTTACGTTTTAATCCTTAAAAAATGTCATATTTTAAGGGATAATATTGCTTTTTTAAAACGAAGTTTAAAATTAAGGCTTTTATTTGAAGAAACGTCTTCAAAGTCGCCAGTAATCACTAAAAACATTCACCCCTACAAAAAACACTTTTTATTAAGTTGTTTCTTAGGAAATAAAAAAGTTGAATTACTGCATAGCTCTAACGTAGAAATATGTACATATAAATCCTACTTATGTGTAAAACTAACCCCACAGTAGATAGTGAACAAGTCAGGGAGTTTAAGGGTTAAGACAATGGACAATAAATTGTATATCCCCGATAATGATAAATAAAATTACCCCTTTTGTAGATGAAAAGAATTGTTGGTTGAAAAGTTGAATTTTTGAACCAACCAAAAAAGTTTAAAGAAAGATACCCAATGTTTTGAAGCCAACGAAATAGAAACATATTGATAAAACTTTGATTACCAGTTTAATTTATAGTCCGGTATCCCCTCCCTCCGTGGTAAAAGTAAGGAATCTTGCTAGGACTTAAAACTGTGAAGGGAGGAATGAAGCGGAAGGGTCGAAATTAGGTCACAAACTTCATGTTAAATAATTGATAATAGATTAGGACAAACTAGAGGGGTGGGTGGGTGGTGGGGGGTTTTAACTTGTCAGGGGTGGGGCCGGGGTTGTTATATTTATATCAATATTAATGTATTAATAAAAGTGCAGTTTATATGTCAACTTGCAATAAATGAAAATCAGCAACAGTTTTACTTATAAATATCAATTTTCAAAATATTCCTTTTTTTTAGATGTTTCAATGTATTTATTGCAACAACAAAAAACCTACAAAATACCTATAGATTATACAATGTTCTTTATTTCAAGTAATTTTTCATTTTTTAAAGTTTAAAACATACAAAAGTATAACCCTTTTAAAGATTTTTTTTAAAAATTATCAAAAAAGAACCATTTAAAATTAATGCAAGTTTAAAAACAAATTTTCAATAACTTATGCCCTTCTAGGCATATAATATTTTTAAAAAATCAACCCTCTTATATTAAAATTCCACCCTACAGGAGCATAATATTATTCATATATGTTATGTATATAGTCTCTGAGAGGAAAGTGACAGGATTCCGAGAGGTAGGGAGGGAGAGAGAGAGTGAGAGGGGTTGTATGAAAGTAGGGCAGTAGGATCATAGTAGTAGTAGTTGTAGTAATTATAGTACTATAATCCACTATAGGACTAAAAGGGGACAGAATGGAAAGAAATAATTCATAATTCAAATATTTTATTTAAAGCCTAGAATTTTATAATCTTTAAATTCGAAAATAATAAGTAAGCAAACCCCATAATTAAAAAAGGACATGATCATAGTAAAAGAAATCTTTAAATGAAATTTCAGAGGCCTATCTAGCTAATATGGCCGCTGTATGTATTAAATTTATTTCCCCAAAGAACACCTTTGTAAGAGGGCCATAGTGAACTAGTATTGATCTATAAAACAAGTCTTTCTAATTCACGTGGGGTGGGGGGAGGAGGGGGGGGTGAAAATATCCCCTGAACACTCTCCCTCTTTTTTCTTTTTATCTATTTATCTTTCTTTTTTCTCTCTCTCCCTTGTTTCTACTTCTGTCTTAGATTCAACTGCCAATCTCTCTTTTTTCCTTTTCTCTTTTTCTCTCCCACTTGTCTCTGAGAGGCATTTCATAGCTCCCCTTGTTTGTAAACAGAAACAGACTGAGAACAACATTTTTTACTATTATTTTCTAGATTTTTGTACAGAAAAACAGGCTAGAAATCGAAAAAAAAACGACAGTTGACTCTTAAAGCATTGGTCTTATTCGGGTATATGTATTACCTTAGCTGGTCAATACGTATGTGTGCGTTGATCTTGATTTTGTAATTTTGAGTAAGCCAGACAAACAGACTAAAGAATAGCTGCGCTACTTGAAAAGTTGAAAAAAACTTTCTTCTCATGTATTTGAAGACCTATAAGGAAATATTGTGGACTAGGCATATTTATATTTTATAACCCTCCCTCCCATCTACAAATTTTACCCTCTCGTTGGCTACCCCAAATTTTTCCCTTGTTTATCTCAGGGATCTTAAGGGATAAGACAATAGATTGACACCTCCAATTATTATCAACAAAATTATAATATTTGGTGGAAAGCTTTGAACACTTGTTTGTACCAGCCAATCGAGATTTGTTAAAATCCCCCAAAGTTTTTAAGCCAACTTGTAACTATGGGTACAGTTTGATTTACAGTCTAATGTCCACTCCCTTCCTGGTTTACCCACTTTTGACTTACACAGAAAGATACACAGACACACAACACGTATATACACTGACACACACTAAAAATGTACACAGAAATTAACATGAAACCAGACATATAATAAAATTAATAATTTATTCATGAGCCCGGGCTCGACTCCCAGCATTATTTATGAGTGTGTGTGTGTGTGAGTGAGTGTGTGTGTGTGTATCCATTTGGGTAAATTAAATGCGTATTATTTTAACATTTTGCATGTTAAAATATACATAGTACTCAAATAAAAGATACACTCTAAACTAAATGATTTTGATACATTTTTTACAACAAAATAATTGGGTATTTTTTCGTCTTCCACATAATTTTTTTCTTGAGTCCAGTTTCATTAGTTTAGACTTTAGACCACTAAAACGCTGGTCCCCCCAAAATTGTCTGTCTTTATGTGTTTTTTTACTTAAATTTTAATCATTTTTCATAAAATTTTTGGGTAATTTTTTTGCTTTGACTACCTGGACTAATATGCCAGTTAATAAGTTAGGTTAGGTTTAATTTTTTCATATTTTTGATATGATTTTAGTAAAAAAGCAAAATGAGAGTCCTTTTACCATTGTAATTGCAAACAATACATTAATTAAATGCACTACACGTCTATCCTGGAATTAATAAAACTTGGCCTAGCCAACTCGAACCTACAATAACCTACTCTTACCTACCCCAACTTACTTTACCCCCCCCCCCCCCCCGGTCTATGTTCTTATCCGTTACCCCCAACAATGCAGCAACTTTTATTGGCAAAACTTTGAACAGTAAAAATAAACTTGTTTTTTTTGTTTTTTATTTGTAAAATGTGCAGTATGTTTTTGGTCTAGGATATTATGTATAACTAGCAGATACGCCCCTAGAGATCTCTAGGAGCACTTGTGGATGTGGACGTTTAATTCGATAACACAATTTTTAAATTTAGATATTTTTAAAATATTTTTTTCAGGGGCAATATCTCTTGGGAGTATGCAGTATGGTGGTACTTCCCCTTCATTGTTATAAACCTTCCCATGACCTATGAGAAGCTACCCTGTAAAGGAGATCCATATTGGTCCAGAGTGATTAGCGAGATCCTTCGGTATTAACAAACAGACAGACAAACAGACATCCTGTTACTTTATTATAAGGATTTAATCCCTGTTTAAATCCGCGGGATTATGCCTAACCCAGCTTACCTGAAATTATTCATACATCAAGATATATAAAATTAAGGCAGAAATAAAGTTTTATATTACAAACTTTGTTTGTTTTTTAAGCTCTTTTAAATCCCACTTTTTTTATTATTTTCTGTACGTTTTTTTTTGTCTCTAAATAAGGTCGATGACAAATTAATGCCACGCTGTATCACGGGATGGGGGCGTGATTGAAATGTGTAGTATACTCCTTTGATTAAACTCAATTTACGGGTTTTTATATAATTGCAACGTAGTTATAAGACTTTTGGTAGCAATAAATTGAGACGTTGGGTATCCCTCTAACTGAACCGATTTTTGATTAGTCAACGGTCTAAATTTGTCTCGGCCAGGATATGATTAAAAGCCTAAATCGGCCAAGGAATAGACGAGTACAATATTTTTAAACTTAAAAAATTAAAAATAAAGAGCTAAATGATTTATTGCGTCTTTCTCTTTTTATCGACAGACGCACTTGGATATATTATTTTCATAATTAATTATATGTATTTCCCATGTTAACGTCACCTTATGTGTAAATTTGGTGAGCTATAATTATTGAGTAGCGTTGTTAAGTTAGGATGGAAGAATTTTGTAATGAAAGCAAAAGTGGGGTAGAGGATAAGGGATGGGGTAAAACGGGTTATCATAATGTTTTATTTTCTTGACTTTAAGTTAAACTCTATCTATTATCTAGGGGAAATTAGGAGGGGAGGGGGGGTGACTGGAAAGGGTTAAAGCACGCCAGGAATTTGTTGGGAAAGTACGGTTATATCTGAAAACTCTTGCTTTCTACAGGCATGCACAGCAAGGCCAGGAATTTGGCGCTAATTTTTATACTTGTTAAAGGTGTCAGTATGTCTAATTAGCACCTTTTAAACTTTTACAAAAATTTATATGCTTTTAAAAATTAATATCACCTCGTGATGTATTAATTTGGCGGCTGCAAAATGTAGCAACTTTCGCTGCTGGCAGCTACAATACCTATATACTGGACTACGCAATATTAGGGACCGGCATAATACAAAATGGCCGAAAAAGGAAATTCTAAATTTCTAAATATCGTCTGTATGCAGCTAAATTACTATAAAATGTTTCAAATATGTATATTATAAAACGGTTTGCGTTTATAATTAGATATTAATTAATATCGTGTTTACTTATTAATGTGTTAAATAGATTTAAAGCTGTATATATATATTCGAAACGGGATTTAAATGTCTCGTCAAATAAAATGTCATTTTCCTGCTATGAAGATTAAGGTGTGGGTTATATTAAGGGCCAGAGGGTGAAGGGGGGAGGGGGAGAATTGAGGCTTTTTTAAAGGAGGTGATGTGTTGCGAAAATAGTGTGCAATTTAGGGGGTTGTGAGGGGGAAAGGGGAGTAGCTCAGCTTGCAAAAAAAAGATTGCAAGCACGCGCGAGCACGCAGATAGCCAACTTGCAGGAATTTTTAGGAATACAGGCGTACATTTCAAATTTAGATTTTTAATCATGAGATTTCTTTAATTCTAAGATATTTCAACAAAAAAATAGACTACTAGTAATATTTTTCGTTGACAAAATTGATTTCTTTTTATTCTTGAGTTACTTCATTTATCTTAAAACTAGTTAATATTTTTGCCATTTTCGTGCTAAAAAAAAGATTTTCTGCGATTAGAAAAGATTGATATACTGTGTTAAAAATAATATTATGGGTTTGGGAATTTTAGAAGAAAGAACATTTTGATGTACGGTGAGAGGGGAGGTGGGGGTGAGGGGAATTTTGTTTTTTGCAGCTGCCCATATTATTTATTGGCTAACTACAGGGGCTTAGAGTGTGGCTTGGGAGGGGTAGGGCGAGCGCGGAGGGATAGGATACAAGCAGGACAAAAAGGGCACAGTTTTTGCTTCTCATATGTTTACCTTAAAGTGGGTGAGGGGTGTTTCGGGGGATTTTTGCAGTTTTATGGCACACATGTTTCAGTTATCTAAAAATGTTGCATATTCTACAAATTGTCAAATTTTATTGTCCTATTTAAGTAAAATTAAATATCCTTAAAGTAATATTCTACAAATTTCAACTATTTTAATTAAGTTTCACCATCAATTTTAAAGCCCATTTAATGATAAAAGGGTTAAAAACACAAGCTTTAATGGGCAAGAAAAGTGGGAAAAAATGTGCTAAAGGGAAAAAGAAACAAAAAGTGTAAAGAAAATGAGAGACTATAAATATCTATCTATCTAGGGTAAATGTTAGTATGTGTAGCGCTCGTTTTAAGCACATATTCACACATATGTTAAAATGGGGGGGGGGGGGGGAGCTCAGCTTATGTTCGTATGGTCGACTTAGATTAGATTAGATTTATTATTCTTGGGTGTACATACATAGAAAAAAAACAACAAAATAATAAATGAATTAAATGAATATTATATACATTTATATATACAGTCAAATTTTATTGATATGATTAATTTATAAAAAAATTTTCTTCCCAAATGGCAGTTTCCTAAAAAACTAGGAAGTATGCAGTAATGTGTATTCACACATTGTTTTCATACAGGCCATATAAATAAGACAAAAAAAATAGAAAAAAAAAGATAATAAGCAATAAATAAAATCATATTGGAGAGGAAAGAATGATAATAGGAAGGATTGATTAGGACATACAAGTCTCACACCATTATTGCAATAATAGAAATTTAAAAAAATTTTAACAAATAGATTTTGATTGATTTATCAGATTTCAAACAATATTGAAAAGAAATATAATTTTATCTACATTCTTGACATAATGGGTTGTTACACACTAAAGTTAAGCTTGATAACAAAGATTCTTTTAGATTTTTCATAAATTTTTTTCTTGATTGATTGTGGGTTAATAAATCATTATTACAATGGTTATTCCATAATTCTTGGAAATGATACTTAGGAAATCTTTCAATAGATTTAAACTTCGGTTTTTTAACATCAAACATATTAGAGTTTCTAAGATTTCTGGTATGTAATTGATTACGGCGAAGCCATGTACCTTGAAAGGAACTTGGTAGCTTACTGTTTATAAAATCATACATAAATAATAATTTCAAATAATTAGCTGATTCATGTAAAGGAAGGACATTCATTTTTTTAAATAAAGGCATTGTGTGTGAGATGTGTTTCTTACTAAAAACAATTCTTATTGCCTTTTTTTGCAATTTAATTAATGGGTCCATAGTAGATCTTAGACCACAACTCCAGGCAGGTAAACAGTAAAGTAAATGACTATTTATAAGTGAGTGAAAAAGCATTTTTTTGCTATCTAAATTCAGTATATGTTTAGCTCTATTTATAAGAAATAAGGAACTAGAAATCTTTTTACGTAAATGTTCTACATGATATTTAAAATTTAAAGAAGGATCTATAAATACACCTAGGAATTTAATTGCAGGAATATTGCTACTTGAATTGACATAATTTAAGATTTTTATTTTCTCAGGATCAAACTCATTTTCATTGTTAAAGTTTAGCTTAATATTAAGAGCATTCCAATCAATAGTATTTTCATTTTTATTAAATATCATGATTTTAGTTTTATCAGGATTTAAGCTCATTTGATTACTCCTAAACCAATCAGATATCTTTTTAAGTTCATTGTTTAATTTCAGTTTTATCTCTGTAAAGTTTTTACCAGAAATTAAAAAATTACTGTCATCAGCAAATAATAGGGTAAATAAATCAGTACAGTTTTTAAGATCATTTATGTAGATTAAAAATAGAATTGGTCCTAAAATAGAGCCCTGTGGGACACCTCTATCTATGTTCAGCTTAGTTGAATCAGTGTTGTTTACATGTACAAATTGCTGCCTATTACTTAAATAATTTTTAAACCATTCAAGTTCAACGCCATTAATGCCAATTTTTGACAACTTTTTAATTAAAATAGAGTGTGGAATTGTATCAAAACATTTTGCAAGATCACAGAAGACTCCAATTACAGTTTTATTATCATTTTTTGCTTCAGCTATATAATTTAATAGATAATGTATATAGATACATAATGAAATATGGGCTTTATGTTAGAAAAGCTCTTTAGAGTTTTTGCCTACTAAGGCAACTAAGGAAATTTTTTTTTCGATGGGGTAAAATTTTAAAATATCTTTCATGCAAAAATTAAAAGAAATGTTCCTAAATGGGAATGTGAAATTCTGTTTACATAGTTTTTTTGTTTAATTTCATTATAACTTTTCTCTTGGGAGGATGGTGGTACTATCAACCAAAATAGTTATAAACCTTCCTAAGACCTATGAAAAGCTACTCTATAAAGGAGAACCGTATCGGTTCAGCGGTTAGCGAGATCCTTCGGTACAAACGAACAGACAAACATCCTGTTACTTTTTCATAAGGATTGAATTTGTTTCTTTGATTTCATTTTTGCCTGGTACAGATTTATATTAAGTTTTGACATATAAATAAATTGTTCAGTTAGCAGCAGTCGTGGTGGTTAGACAAGTATGTAACTAGGGGTGAAGTGGCTTTATTTAGGGATTGTCCAGGGGGTGGTGGAGGGGCATATACATATGTGTTTTTGGGGTAGGGGGGGGGGGAGAAAGAAGGTTGCTTATAATGGTGTTCTTTAACTTCCGTCTATGCAGAAAATTCTCTTGTCTAATTTAATATCATTGTTTTATGTTTATATAATCATTTTCTTTTCTATTTTGCGATTTACTAGATTTTTTTATGCGAAAGTGATGGCACATCGCATATGTAATAAGCATTCAAGGGTTGTTTAGGGGTTGTAGCAAGGAGGTGGTGAAGGGGGTTGTCTAGGCATCTTTTTGAAGTTGTAGTGGAAAGGTGTTAAGGGTTGATGAAGGAAGATCTCGATCATAACTATTTTCGGATAGATTCACCCCCTCTCTTTCTCCATTCCCTTTGAACTGGATGGTTCTGGATTATCTATTTCAAAACTTGATAGCGATAAGGTGTTTATACAAGTGCGCCAATGTTTCTTTTTATAAAATTGTTAAAAAATGAAATCTGTTTGGTTTTCCTTTGCAATTAAGCTTTTTTTTAGGTACAGGGAAGGTTTTTAACTATTTTGGGAGAGCGTATCTCCACCCTCCCAATTTAAAATCACACCCCCAAATTTTTTTTCTGAATATTTCTTATTAAAACTCAAATTAAAAAGTAGAAGGGCGGTTGACTTATCCCCCTCCCACCTTAAGAACACCTAGAGGCTTCTTGGGGGCGTCCGTTGCCCCTAGTCTTTCTTAAAATAAAAGCTATGTCTTGCATTTTTTTTCAATTAGGTGTTTGATCACGAATTTCATATGGTAAAAATATTTTTCTTTTTTAATTGTTATCCTAATAAGATAAAAGTTATGCTTGAAAATTGTTTTAATAGCTATTATTATATGTTGCATTTTTAGATAAACGTCAGAATTTGCGTCATTTGCGTCATTTCTATTTCAGATTTTTATTACCCGTCATCTTAAGGGTTGTTTGTGAGGTAGTAAGATCGGGGGGGGGGGGGTTGTAGCTAGGCATATAAGGCACAAAGCAGAAAATAAATACAAGCAGACATGCACACACACACACACACACACACATACATTCTGCTTTGTAGTCATGCAGCCTTAGGCAAGGGAGGGAATATTTTCATAGGGGATGAGAGGAGAGGGATGGTAAATCTGGGGGGGGGGGGGGAGAGGGGTAGTTTTGTGGACCAGACACTTTTAAAGTTCATAAAAATATAAACACTAACTTTTACATTCTAGAACAATTTTAATAACGTTTTAATAACGTTTTCACTTTTTTGCATTAACAACAAAAAAATATTTTTTTATTCAAAATATACCTAAAAAAAACGCTTTAGGTTCCAATCTTTTTGTTTAACAAATTTTATTTAAAATTGTTATAAAGCGTTTGTAAATTTTTCTTTATTTTATATACCTAATAATTAGAAATTAATCTTTTATTATTCTTTTTAGGTAAGCAATACAACAAGTAACAGACAATTAGAGGATTTTTTGTGCAACAAAAAAACTTGAAATTCGAGGTTGCGTGACGCGTAATATTAATTGGCAATTATGAAACGGCGTAAATTATAAATTAAGTTTAAATATTTTCACAGAATTATTTATGTCAACACGTGCAGTGCATTATTTTACATGCAAGGAAAGGACAGTGGCAGATAAATTTCATCTTTTTCTAATTTATCCCCTAAAACTTTACAATACTGATGCATAACTGATAATATTTTATAAACTATCCCTTCTCCAAAAGATGCATTTTATGTTTTAGCTATTCCCCCCCCCCCCTCCCCACCTGATTGCCTAAAACCTGCCCTGAACTAATACTAAGCTGCACAGAAAATTTGGCTTCATATGCCCTGGCCGTTTACTTACTGGTCCCATAATTTCAGCTATTTAGAACAAAATTAGCAAGAGTTTTATATAAAAAATATTAATGTTTTCAGATAATGGCCTTTTAACTAACTAAAAGCTTTTTGTTTCACATAAACCAAATAAAAAACGTCCCTTTATTTTAAGAATTTAAAATGCATTTCAGCGTAGGCTTCGTTTATATGGACTCACTTACATAAAAATTAACATTCATTTATTTCTTCAAAACCTTTTTTGGGTCATGCACACTCCCACTTACACACACACACACACATTCACAAACATATATATATAAAATATAATAATGTAAAAAGGTTAAGTAATACAATTTTAATCTGTTAGTAATTGTTGTCTATGTTTAATTTAAATATAAAAAAATTACAAAATAATGATAATTTATAAGATTACAACAGGTTGAAGATTCCTTTGACTTTTAACTTCTGCTATTGTTTTGCTTGTCTTTAACAAAATTTAGCTAGCCAGGTTAAATCTTTGCAAAAAAAAATAGGCTTTGTCTGTTTTTCATTATTTGCAGCCAACCCTCCCCCCAATCCAACCCCTGTTTTTTTACATGCGTATATGCATTATATTTGTGTGTTTGTGAGTGTGTTTGTATTTGTGTGTGTGTGTGTGAGTGTGTGTGTGTGAGTACTGAGTACAGATATAATTGCGATGCATTTCATGCAACCCCTTCTCTCTCTATCTATTTATCTGCCCCCTCCCCTCGCGACTTGTGTATAATATTGACCTTGATGATCTAGACACTTTGAAAGGACACTCCATTACTTTATTATTGAAACTAGCGAATGCGGGGGGAATTATGGGGCTCTATATTCGAAGGGATTTGAAAAGGCAGAAAAATTGCCGAAAACCAGACTTGTTTATAAAAATAAAACGGCCTAAAACCTTGGCTAAGAAGCTTCACTGTAACGGAGAAACATATCGGTTCAGCGGTTAGCGAGATCCTTTGCTACAGACAAAAAAGCTTAATTCTTTATATTATAGGATATAAAAAGCCAAATGTCCAAAGATTTAAAAGTAACTTAATGTAATTGAACTTACACATTAAAATGGAATATATAAATTTTAAAATGCATAAAAATTAAAGTATCAGAGAACCCATTTAAATGCAAGTTCTATTATAACAAAACAGTGTGTTCAGCAAGTCTTTATGCTTCACTTTTTTGCATTCTGATATTAAACCTTTTAAACGCCTACTATTTAAAATAGATAATTTAAAAACTAAATTGGTTTTATTATTTTGCATTTTATATATAGCAGTGTAGTTGATATTTTATATGGGAATTTCCGTATGACTCTTATGACCACAGCCTCTAAGCAGTCGGTTACCATTACTATAAATCTACACTTCATTCTACAATAATATAGCTTTGAAAGATGATTATAATTTAATATTAATTTTACAAATTTTTCTCATATATTTTAAAGTTATGTGTTAAATCCTATTATATAAAGTAATAAGATTTTTTTGTCAGTAGCTTAAAATATTGGTTACTACTAAACCGATTTGCTTTTGGTATAGGTTTTTAGCTTTTTTCTGGATCAAATATAAAGCCCCTAGATGATAGGGGCGCAGCAATTAGTGTTAAATTTATAGCGTTTGAATAAAACTATACATACCTATACTGTTACATATCTCAAGTTAAATGACATTTTCTTCTTCATATAAATTTTAATTCATATTGAAATATGCATTAAATCATTTTGTAATGACTTATAATAATAAACATTTCATTGTAATTTTTATTGATGAAAAAGGGACAAGGGGGGAGGATGGTAATATTTAAATGAAAGATACTTTTGCATCAAATGGGACATTGTTATGCAAATAATGATATTACAATGTTCAGTGCTTTGTGTATAGTGTAAGTGTGTGTGTGTAGGTGTGTGTGTGTGTGCCAATTATGCTTATTATTGCACAAAATCTTTCCTCAATCTTTTTCGTGTCTGCAAAAATTCTGCAATCCATTGACCAAGCTAATTGCTTAATAATTTGACCCTGTGTGCTTGTGTGTGTGTGTGTGTTATTGTGTGTGATGTTTAGTCCCTTTATATCCTCAAAGTTGATTCGCCCCTAGCCTTAATATATAGCTGAAAACGCTTACCTGAAAAGAACAACCCATTCAAATTTAATAATTTCCGAGCTCTTTAGGTTCAGACAAAAAAAACCTAGATCAACTAATGCGAAATTGCAATTATGCTTGACAAAAAAGTAAACTTTACTTAATTTGTTATGTTTTTAAAAAACTTCAAAATAAGTTTTTTAACAGAATATTTTGCTATACCTATAAGTTTAACTTTGTTAAAAATAAGTAATGCTTACCCTTTTCCACCAATAAGAAAATTTTATTAAATCATTAATGTTTACTTTAGTTCAAAACAATTTTGTTTTAAGTTATCTTATATGTTGATATAGTTTACATACAAAAGTTATGCTAAAAAGAAGTATTGCATACCCTTTGCCACCAATAAGAAAATTTAGTTAAAGTTTTAAAGTTTACTTCAGTTTTAAGTTATCTCATATATTGATACTAGCGGCTTCGCCCCTAGCCTCTAGGGGCTTTGCCCCAAGATTTATAATTACACCTTTTATTTCCTGGAGATGCCCCCACTCCACCACTATTTTAAATAATTTTTTTAAAAGTTGGTGGGGGGATTTTTTGTTTTTTGGGGGTTAGGGGTGTCCCACCCCCCAAGAAAATAGCCTAAAACCACAACAGGACCAGAAGGTATATTCCCTGAAGAGTAGAATCCTATCGGTTCAGTGGTTACCGAGATCTTAAGGGACAGACAGACGGACGGGCAGACATCATTCTACTTTGTATTATAGATAGTTTTATATATAAAATCCAGCCTGCCTCCACCTAACCGAAAATGCAGCTTCACCCCCTGCTTGATCTGCATTATTTAATTTCATGCTTCTATATTCCTATTATCAAAAGTCTCAAATTCTGCGATGCAAAACATTAAAAATTTGCATTCAGATTTTCATACACATAATATAAAGGGATCTAAAGGGATAAGACAATGGCCAATAGATTGATGTACACAAAATTACCCCTTCTGTAGACTAAAATTAGTGGTTGAAACGTTTGGACTCTCCACTTAATGAGCTAACCAAAATTAAATAAAAGATCCAAAAGTTATTAAGGCATACAAACACGTTATTATAAAACTTTGGGGACTATGTCCCCTCCCTATCTGCATAATAATGCATATATGTATTATGTATATCAAAAAGCAAAAGAGTTAGGAAGTAGGTATATGTCTGTTTCTTAGCCCAATAAGATCTTGCTCACAGCTGGACTGAATTTTATTTTTAATGTTGGCTGTATAGATGTAGGTTATGGGTAGGTATATCTTTAGATATAGTAGTTTAGCCATTTGCCCCCCAGTAAATGATTCTAGAGTCTAGGTGCGTTGAATATAGTTAAATATATCATTTAATTCGATCTATTTTATAAAAAGTTTGAAAAATATAAGTTTTTCGGTATAGATAGCAATTTTAATGAAAATGTGAACCACTCTAGACTAATTTGTCCATCCTATCAGATACCAATTTAATTCTTTTGCGAAGCAATTTTTTTCCCTATCCATCCAATAACAAAAACTGAAGGCCGTTACACATTTTTTTGTCTTCAAATATTGCATATTGTATTAACATTCCCTTTGTGCATAAATTGCATAAAAAAAAGATAAACTTTGAAACTCCATACATTGCATTGTAAACAGAATTTTAGCATTATATAAAATCATTTTTTTTAACATATGAGATTTTTTTAAAGCTTAATAATCCATATTTTAAATAAGGCCTAAAATTTAAAAATAAGTATAAGGATTTAATAATTCTATAGTGAAAAAAACACATATAACTTTTGTAGTGAAATTAAAAACAGATGATTATAAGAAAATATAAAAAATCTACATAGTATATTTTAAAATTAGACTTCAAATTTAAGAGAGAAATATCTTTCAATAGGTTTTACCGAAAGTCATAAATACGTTTCTTTTTATTAATTTTCTTATTCGTTGGCTCAACAACTTTTGGGACTTTAATTTTGATTGTTTAGTATATTAAGTTAAGTATTCAGACGTTTCAACCACTAAGTTTACACTACAGAACGGGTAATTTTGTGTATCATCATTAAGTATTTATGTCAATTTTTCGAGAAAAAATAATATCATATTTCTTGAAAATAATAATATTATAGAAAATGAAAGTGCAAGTGAATTTCTGCAATATATTTATGTCCTTATTATACCCCCCCCCCCCCATCTTCCTTCTCCTTTTCTACGGTTAATTACGCATTCCGGGAAGAAATGTGGGGCTCTCAGCACTCCGATAGGTCATGTGACTCCCAGAGACTACACAAACACACTCACACGTACACACACATACACACAATCAGAGTTGCATTTATTACAAAGGAGAAAGGAGAACTGTTTTATGTCTTCTGAGAGCTCGTTTGTTCCTCCGATGGGAGGTTTACGTCGGAGGTTGCCAATATTTTATACAGGATTTAAGGAATAAGTAAATATCCGTCGTTAGGATCTATTTTTCTATCTTAAAAAGTATTCTCTCGGTAACTAAATAACCTATTGACCTCTCCGAAATGAAACAAAGCAACTTGTGGGGACTTTCAACCCTGCGGGAGTTTTTAAGATCTCTCCTAACCTAACCTTACCTAACATAGATTATTTATAACTTTTTAAGCTATTTTTTTTGTCATTATACCTCTGACCATTTATCTCGATGTGATTATGTGTGTTTGTGTAAGTATACTTCTGTGTATGTGTCAGTGTATTTATGTGTGTGTGTGGGTGTGTCTCTGTGTGACTTTACATTTACATATTACACTTAGTATAGAAATATTCCCCCAATTTTGTTTCTCTGCCTCCAATAAACAAACTATTTCTCTTTTATATTCATTTGTGAGTTTATATAGTATAATAGGATAATATCCTGCACTATAATATGTATAAAAACACTCTCTCTGATAAACTACACGCCCCTAGCTCTGCCCCCCCCCCCCCCAACTCCTCCACCCCCGTAGCTGCCTCTAATGTATCATAGTCCAAGAATTGGTGCATTCTACTCGTCTGACACACAGACACACACATACACACACAATAATTACACACACACATGATATATATTACACATACACAGAATGTACTGACTGGCCCACTCACTGAATGTGGGTGCGCATCTACTTCCGCATAATTAGAATATACTCATTGTATTTCATATTCGCAACAAAAAATTAGCAAATAAATCAGGAATAAGGTATAGCTAACAAGCGAAATTAATCTAAAAATCAGCTGAAATTTGATTCAGTTGAGGGTTACAGCTTGGTGAAACAAAGAGGAAGGGACAGCTTGTGTTTTGGTAATAAAATGCAGTCCATGGCCATCTAACGTCACTTATGGGAGCCAAATCACTCCTTTTCTGTTTAAACATCAGAGGTTTTAGGTTTAATAACACCCACCAGACAACCAACAATTTGATTGCATGACTTGATTTGAACTGTGCATGGTAATGTGTTGCACCTGTTTGAACCAAGGCATTCCCCCAACTCTAATTATAAATGTCGCACACCTGGCATAGCAGCAGTAGAAATTATTGTTAACGTCTTTAGTTATGACGTAGTGTTAAGCCGAGATTCGAACCTACCACCTCCCCGACGACGAGCGATTGCGCTACGTGTTAAGCCACGGTCGCGGGTTAATGCAGTTATGGTATCTTGATAATGTGATACATATGCGGAAGTGAATGCTACCCCCCGAGTCTGACATGAAATGTTTAGCTGCAGCCCCTGCAGCCACTACCTAACCTTATTAAATCTTGTACAATCAGCAAGAAAAGCAAAAAATGTAAGAAATAACTAGGGCATCTATATGTTTAAGATACATTTATATAGATTTATCTTTCTCGTACACAGTATTGCATCTTTGAGAAGGGGTAATGAAATCGGGAATGATGCAGCTTATACCAATAACGAAATTAATTCGGGGAAAAATCACGAAATCTATATGTGTTTTTCAGCTGTCGTTGTGGGGCAACACATCGTAAAAATGACGACCTCTCCATTTGCCCCCCAAATATTATTTTAGATTTATTTCGCTTGTTGGTTATACCTTATTCCTGTGATGATGTATTAGAAAAAAAAGATATTAAATGACCAAAACAATATTTTTATTTTTTTATCCTATTAAAGGTTTTTTTTGTCTGTAGCTTAAGATTTGTATAGCTACTGAACTGATTGAGTTCTCCCTTTCAGAGAAGATAATTTGGGATGGTTTCATCCTGTTTAATTCTCATATTTAAGTCTTGGGCTGGTTTTAGCTATTTTTCCCTACCTCTTCGAATACATTTATTAGTATTATACATATAAAAATCTAAAATTATATCTATTGCTTTAAATGAACAAAAATAGATATATTTATGATTTCAATAGATCACATACAAATTAGATATCGTTTTTAATAAATTAGGTTGTTTTCCATGATATCTGTATAGCCAGGTTTCTGTCAGATTAAACATTCTTCTAATGAAAGTAAAAACAGACAAAGAAAAATTTTGGACAAAGGAAAAGAGGTGCACTTAATACATACACATGCACACACACTATAAATTACACAGACTTAATCACACGCACACACACATACTTTTTAAAACACAGATAAAATGAAAGTCCTTTTAAATATTTAATGAGATTAAATATTGAATTTATAGCTTTCTATAATAAAATTTAGACCAAGTCTGATATGCGAAATAACACCCTTGGACAATAGCTTAGGTCTTTTTTTCATATAACTTTAATGGTTGCTAACCAATATTAAACATGGATCTCGCAGTTCACGTAAATGCGCGAGAGAGAAAAACGGATGTTTTCTCAAGCTAGGTGCTTTCTTGAATTTAAAAGCCTTTGTTATTTTAGATGATTTGAAGGCCTTCTAATACCATTTTTTACCAAGTTCTACTGTAGCAGCATATACAGTAAATGAAAGAAAGACATCTGTCAATGTAGAAAATGCTTTTTTCCTATACTGTACTTGATTTTAAAATTGAAATATGATCACAACGCAATTGTAAAATTACAGTACGAACTTCCTTTAAAAATATAAAACAAGCATAAAAGGTACATAGAGTTGAGTTCAAGAATATTTCACCAGAAGAAAAACAAATTTATCTCTAGTTTCATTAAGACTTTTGATTAGTCGCCGACTGTTAGGCATGATGCTTTAAAAGAGTAAGCGGAAAAAACATAAAGTTTCGACTCAATCAATGATTGGAAAATTTGGAGGATAAAAGTGTTATCTCTCTTTCTTGGCTAGGTAGCACATTTTTAAAGAATATTATACTATTATTTAAGTTTTTTAAAGCTAGGTAGTTTTTTAAAGGTCGATCTTAAAGTTAGACTTTAGCATAGCATTAACAACTTGTTTTACACGGCTGGGTTTTAACCTGGGAGGAAGGGACATTGGGTTGTTTACTACACTAGTCCCCAAAGTTTTGTAATAAAGTTTTCTTCTTCGTTGGCTTAACAACTTTGGGGACTTTATTGAATCTTGGTTGGTTGGTACATTAAGTTGAGTATCCAAACTTTTCAACCACTAATTGTAATCTACAAGATGGGTAATTTTGTGGATCATCATTGGGGACGTACATCAACTTATCGGCCATTGTCTTATCCCTTTAGATCCCTGGTTTTAACCCAACATACATACACACACAAGTTCATTGTAATTAAAATTCCCGTTTTGCACCCAGATCCCTTTTCTCGCATATATTTCGCCAACTAATCCCATTTATGTGCAATGCAATTTTATCGCAATAGCCCCCCATCCAACCCTTCACATAATTCCCAAAACTTTATTGCAGGCTGTCCGTGTGGGTTTTGTCTCACCCCCCCCCCCTCCCACGTTGCCTTTTTTTTTGGGGGGGGGGAAGGGGGGGGACTAAGCAATGTTGCATATCTTGACATTTTAGGCGAAAAAAATCGCGAGCATAGCTATTTAACTTTGTAGGCAAAAATGTGTAAAATGTGGTGCCGTTTTTTTTTGTAATTTTTGAATTCACCAGACATGCTATGTGCAAATATATTAGCAATTTGCATTTCTGCTTGGATGTAATTACTTTTTTTTCGATGCATTCTAGATATTTAAACTTTTATTAAAGGTTATGCAAACCTTAAAATTTTCGTTCAAGTACAAATTGTAACATTTGATATACTATGTACTGCTTATAATATTACCAAAAAAAGCTTCTCTGTTATAATGTTATATATAGTTTTCTTTTCTTATAATAGAATTATAATATTTGTTTTTCTGTTTCAGGAAATTGACCACTATGAAGGCTCTGAGTCTGTTTACGTGTCCCAGACCAAGAAAAGCAAGCTTGATGACCCGAAGCTGGAGCCCTACCCCCACCACCACCCCCATATTGCCGCCTATCCCTCTATCGCGCACAGACCCTGGTCACCGCCAATCAAGGGAGGTGGCCGGTATCCTGGCCCCCCAAGTGCCGGCGGCAGCGCCTATTCGCTGGAGCCCCACCACGGTCCTCATCACAACCAGGCCGCCCTCAAGCTTGAAGAGGATAAATTTTCAAATTACAGCACATCGCCGGTTTCTTCGGCGGGGGTTGCGGGCAACGTAAGCGGCGGCAACACAAATAGCTACCACCCAAGATACAAGGACAGCCCGTACTCGGTTATACCAAAGAAAAAGTATCTCGAAGAGCACGAGCGATTCCCGACGTTGGCCGACGAGATTTCGCGTATTAAGACTGCGCTGGACGGTGCTCCCGTGCACGCCAAGGAGGCTGTCCTGAAAATCCTAGAGCGACTGACGGCCCGTGTTGATAGGGCGGAGCGGGAAAAGGATGATGCAATCAACAGGTTCCGCGAGCTGCAGCTAAAATATGGACAACTTGAGGATGAATTCGCCAAGAAGCGCGGCGAACTCAGGGAACTTCTGAGACAAGATCTTAAGCGGATATCAGCGTTGGGCGTCAATGTGAGCGGCGTGACCGACATAACTGTGTCCTCAGCCGACAACCCGATGCCGCTGCGCCTGGTCAAGGAGTCCAAGTTGATAGGCGGCGACGGCGGCGACAACGAGAAGTCGTCATCCGCTGACCCAAGCAGCTCTGAGTGTGCCGGCACCACCGTGCTACCCAAGATCACGCTGAAGTCCCCGGCCAAGGTAATGGAGGAGTTGAATGTGCCGAGCTCTACTAGGTCGGAGGCTGGCAGTGTGGACAGAGAAGAGGACCAGGAGGCCCAGCCATCTGTTTCTTCTCCTGTGGTAAGTTTATCTTTTTTCAAAATCAAGGATAACAATATCCACTTAAAAGCGAAGCTCAGTAAATGAAACAGTGGTATAAATGGACGCATATTTTATTAGAGATTTTTAGCCCATGAAGAAGCAAAATATTATTTAGAATTGTAAACAAAAGTCTTTCACAAAAATGCGTAAATGCAGAATACTAAATTTCTATAGAAAGCAATGCGTGCATTTTAATAAGGCACTATGTCGATTTAAACAATTGTTTCATCGGTTATAAAGAAAAAGGATTTTTTCCTAATATAGACCTTTGCTAGTATGTCTCTGACAGTATAATTTTCGAATATACCTAACAAAATCATTTTATAAATGTATAAACTTCAAAACATTCCGTTTAGGAGCGCGAGAGTCTGAAAGAGCGCATGGTCAAGATGGAAGCTGAGTTGAACAAGCTCCGCGAGGAGGTGTCCAGCAGGACCAACGGCAAAGCGGACCTAACCACCGCCAAATCCCCGCTGGCCGCTCCGCCCACATCATCGTCCGCCCTGTTGTCCTCGACAACCCCGTCGTCCTACACGAGCTGCTCGGCCAAGCTGGGCTCGAACGGCGCCAACTCGAGCTCCCCCACGCCCAGCCCTCCCTCCCACCCCGAGAGCTCGCCAACGTCGAACGGCGGCGACGAGTGACGAAACCAGCACCCGTTGCGGAGGCGGTACCGCCAACACGAACGCGTAGCCACTTGAGGCATATCATATTGTCAGGGAATAAGAGTTCTTCAAGGGGGCGAGGCTAAATCCTGCCCCCAGCTCTTGTCCTAAACCCCTTTTATCTTTCAAAACTGTCAGTTCCTTGAAAAGGACTTTAAGGTGATCTCTTCCCCTACTCCCAAACTAACCTTCCATGTTAAACAATTCCCAAGGAGTGTAAACAAACTTTTTTACAGCCTTTAATTTTCTCCTACACCATGAAATTGAAACCAATTCAATAATAGGGATTAATAGAAGAGAAAAAGCGAAGCTTGTACAGAGAGTTTAAATGTATAGAATAGATGTGTACACTGTACATTGTGGTGTACATTTTTGTGTACATTAAGGATGATTGCTTATTTTTATTTTCAGCATCCTATCTGTCATCAATTTGTCACGCAGCTGACAAAAAATATCAATATTGTTTCCTCAAAAATATCATAGTAGTAAAGCTAAAAAAATAAGTGTGTCTATATATTTTTTTCTAGATTTATAAATCTAGTTATACCTTTAAAAAGCTTTTTTACCAAATAATTTATCTTTTAGCAAATTTACTTTATACTATGAATATTTAATAAGAAACCCTTACCACCTTGGATTATAAATATTATAAAACACACACAAACAAAATTATATATCATATTATATAAAAATAGTCTTTTTTAATGCTAAACCAGTGGAAATATAAAGTCAAGAGTTTAACCAGTTTTAACACATGACTGTGCCATTCAAAAGTTAACACACACATAAAAATTATTTTTTTGAGCAATTGAACTGAGAGGGTGTTTATTCTATCCCTAACTCCTAGCTCTTAACATATTTTGCCAGTTGTATTTTTTGACACCTAGATATAGATTGATAATAATTCAAATAATAATAATATATTCTCTTAACATATGTTTACTATTTTTAGAAATTTCAAAGTAAAAAATCTTTCATATTATAATGTTCAAAATTAGAATACATACATATAAATGGTTTTGAATAAAATATTTCACATTTTTAATGTATTAATTGTCACTTTCTCAAATTTTCACAAAATTTTCAGCTTCAAAGTAAATTCTACTAGAAATTATATAAAATAGATATATAATATATGGATGTTAATATTAAATAAAATAGACTCTATACTATAGTAATCCTGTATTTTGATACATAGACAATAGAAAGCAGAAATATAACAAACAACATGGCCAGATATATATATTTTTTAATCAGTGATGTCCAGTTCAAAATTTTCATTAATTTTATATCTGTTTTTATTATGTATTTGTTTATTAGTTTTGTTGCGGAGATGTTTATAATTATGATGCACAGTCGCGCAAATTCTTTGCAAAAATTAATGCGAAAATTTGTGCGAACCTTGTTTTTTTGTATTCACCTATTATAAGAAAATATATGCTATTAGGTAAAGCAAGGGGAAATCATTTTTATATATTTGTTAATTAAGTAAAACTTTTTATGAGATAACAAAAAGTTTATTTGCATTGTTTAAACATTGCATTTTATTTTTTATGGCATAAAATTATGGGTTCTCGTAGTGCAGACTTAAAAACTTCATAGTACATCCTTTTTTTCAACTCTCCTTTTATTTTCCTCCCTCCCTTATTCTCTTACCCTTTTTTAATATCTTTAAGAAACTCTCTCTTTACAGTTTAAACTAAATTGTTAGTTTTAAGTTTAAAATGCATTCAGAAATATGCACACGAGTAATATGTGCTTTGGCAAAAGAAAACGGGTTCTTTAGTAAATTAGTAAATGTAACAAAAATACTATTTTCAAGCCTTTTGAATTGCCTTTAAAATAAAAACTAATGTCTATTTACTACCTAAATGGAGATTTTTAAAATAGATGTTCTAATGAATCATCTGAGTTTCCACAAAATTGGGCCCCCAAGATTTTAGCCAAAATAAATTAAGAATAATAACACACAAACTACCATAATTGTTATCAACGGGGTAAATTTAATTTAAATTTGTGTCAATTTTTTTCATCTGTGGAATATGTTTGTCTTAATTAATCTCTAGTTATTATATCATTTTCATAAATGTTGAATTATTTAAACGTTATTGTGCTTAAAAATTTGTTAATTTATCTTTTTAAGTTATTAAATGTTAACTTTTTTTTGAAAAAAAGGCAAAAATGTGAAAATAGAAAAGTGTCAGATTTGTAATTATTAAATAATTGTCACAGTTAATGGTCTCTAAAGCAAATTTTTATCATGTCATAGTTGATATCAATTTGTAGATTAAGGTTTTTTTTGGAAAAATGTTTTTAGATGATCCCAAGTGTTTTTGATGGAAGCTTTCGCTTAGTTTAAATTTCCCCCAGGCACACATTTTTACAATAATTTAGTCATCTAGTTTTTATAGCACTAAAGGCATCTTGAAAATGCTATTAACCTAAGCACTTAATCCTTTTACACACTTTAACTTAGTCTTTCAGGACAATTTTAATGTTAACAGACCCTATTTCTTTTGATTTAAGAAGTGGCTGCTCACTTAGCTTTAAGGGGGCTTTCTCCTGCGGGTTGTCTAAGTTAAGAAAGACGCAATTTACGATCATATTTTTTGTGGGTTGTAACCCATATTTAAAATAGCTTAAAACCAGAACAGACTTAAGAAAAAGGGTTTTCTTAAGATTGTTAGCAGTTTCTGAGATTTATTGGCAGCACACATGTCTAACTAAACCCTTTTGGGATTTGATAAGATATCAAAAAATGTAAAGAATTTTTTATGCAAGTAAAATTCGTCTTAGATTAATAGTGCATCTTATGTTGTATAGAACTGAGTAACTCCCACTATAAAGATTAGATATCATAAACATAAACTGTCACATAAAAAACAAAGCTTCCTAGGTACCACCCAAAAGAGGGAGAGGGGTCAATGGGCTGATTATTACACTAGTCTCTAAAGTTTTATAATTACGCTCTCTTATTCGTTGGGTTAACAACTTTGGGTACTTCAAACGTTTCAACCACTAATTTAAAGAAAGGGTAATTTTTTTGTATCATCAGTGTGGATGCATATCAATTTATCGGCCATTGTCTTATCCTTTTAGATCCATGGAACTTTTTACATTCTCTTCAAACAAAACTTAAAAAAACATTAATGATATCAACTATAATATGATTTTATTATTGGTAATATGTTATTTCTCTAAAATCTGAAAATTCCAAATTAAACAAAGAAATAAATTCAACTCAACTATCTAATAGGTAAAACTATATAAGAAGGAGGTATACCTATCTTAATAGATAGGTTACCTAATTTTTATGTTGTTCTACCTAATGTCAATTGTAAATGATTAAATTTGTATAGCTTTAAGTGTTTAGCTTTTAATAGTTCTATTTTGATTGCCATTTATGATGTCTAAAACTTTATTTTTAAATTAAATGTAAATCTTTTAAAAGGATGTAGGTTGGTTTTCTGAAAGGTTAGGTAAGGTTTTATGATCAGTGCTATAGAATATGCACTATCAGTGGACCCAGTCCACACCCTCTTCCTGCAAAACACATTTCTTGTCTCGCACATTCACCCCCCCCCCCCCCTCCGCATACACGTGAGCTATAAATGTGTGGATGTGTGTGTGTGTGTGTGTGTTAGCGAGAGAGAATGATTATAATTCCTGTAACCAAGCCAAAGTCAAATAAGTCGGGAGTTGAACTTGTGCGGCCATGGTCACGGCCAAATCACAAGTTCAAGGGATGCATTTTAGGTATGGAAAGGAGTTGGGAAGAGAGGACTAACTATTATTGCGTATTTCTAGAGACAAAGTCTAAGTGGAAGGTGAAGAGTATATAATATTTAAAAGGAAGTATTGGGTGATAGAGGGGGGGGGGGTGAGTTAAGCAAATAGGAAATTTTGTTGCTAAGCCAGAAAATTGCAATATAGTTGGGGAGAGTTGGCAAGTTAAAGGGAAGGTAATGGTATGGTGGGGGTACATTTGCAAATGGTTCCAGGTTCATATAAAGTCTGCCTGCCAGTGGCTGCTGCCTGTCCTCCTCCTGGCGGCCCAGCCAGCTCACTCACGGCTGGTTCAACTTTCCCTGGGCCGCCTAAAAGTTTCTGGAGGATAGTTGTCAAGGGAGAATTCAGACCTATGTTACTATTGAACCACTTCCTTATTACACCTTTACACCCCCTTCCCCCCCTCCCTTACTCATACACCTTTTATAATACCGGCTGCAATGTAGGGTGTGTTGTGTTTCAAGGGGGGGGGGGGGTATTTGAACATGATCCAGGTTCAATATCTTATGAAACTAAAATTGTCATGTTAGATAAACCTTAACCTTGAAGTCCCAAACTGTGTACTAGGTACTTCAAACTATTTTCAAAATATATACTAAGCTTTAATTTAATCATTTTAAGTTGAGTTGAATAGTTTTTTTGAAATTGAGAATTTATATTTTCTTAAAGATTGTGGAATTAATTTATCCGTAGATTGTAAGATTCTTTTTAATTTAAAAACAAAGTGTTATATGTTAAAATACTTTATTTTGGAAAGAAAAAAGTGCTAGACATAGTTTTTTCGTGTGGATGAGAACCGGTTCCTATCCACCGGATTCGAATGAATACGAGAAAATGCTTTATTTTGAAAAGAAAAAAAGTCCCATGATGCCTACGGATAAATGTATCCTTGTTTATGTTGTGTATATGTTGCTCTAAGGCGGGTTCAATGTGAAAGGCGGGTTGAGACATGCGGCTGTGTAAGTGCCATGGCTTCGCCCGCCACTGTAGTGTACGCCTGTGTCTAGATGCCTGCTTTCTTCATTTTAACTAGATAAGACTGAAACAAAATAAACAAAAAAAAACTCCACAATTTTCTTGGTAAAGATGCACAACTATTATTTATATGTAACAAATAATAATTCAAAATTATAATTAGCTTGACATATATTTTTTTCTTCAAATTATCACCTCAATGGTTTATGTGCTATTTTCAACTATATAGATGTATTTTTCTTCCATATGTAAAGAAATGATTATTATATAATAGTATTATTTATATTTATATATTTTAAACATTTTCAAATTTCATTAAAGTCTGATTTTAAAGAAAAGAGATTAAAATATAAATTTTTTAGATTTTATGATTAAAATTAAAAATATTTTTGAACCACTCCAGACCAGTTTAATCCCAGAGGAAGAGAAAGATGAGCTTTTTTAAACATTAATTTGCATTCGAAAAAAAAAACACAATATTATTTTTTATTAAGTCAGATAACACTGCAAAAATGTTTTAAAAATGATGAAAAAAATGTTCTAGTCTTTTGTATCATATTTATTATGAAAAATTATTAATTATATTACGGCTCCCCTAGCGTAGAATAAGACTGATTATTATTATTATTATTATATTATTATGAATATTAATTGATTAATTGAATGATTGATTGATTAATAGCATTTGTTGTGTAATTGTGTAAACAAAAATCGTGAGGGGCGCACGCAGACTTTACGGGTTTGTTCAGACGCGGCATTTGTTTTGAAAAAACTTGCCAATCTGACACAAAAATTTTTATGCTGCAATGTGTTTAAAACACGACTTTTTTATAGCTTGTTATTCGCTTCTTATCATTATTATATTATTATTATTAATTATTGTAGTAAAACCTTTTTTTTTTAAATAAAATAGAATACTATTAAATATGCTACTTTTAACCTAGCAAGAAAAAAACAGAACTATATTGATTTATGATAAAATTATAATAGTTTTTTAAATATTATGTGATAATATAAATTGCATCAAATAAGAATATAATTTTTCTCCCCTCCTCCAAAATCCTTGGTTCTCCCACCCCCCAAATAAAAAGAAATACTTGACTAAAATTCTATATTTAATTAATTAATTTTTTCCAATGTATGTCTGGTAGAAAAATATCAAACTGCAAAAATAAATATTTCCTATTTCGGAAAAAAAAACTTGTTTTTTGGTTAGTTTAGATTATACAGGGACAATTTTATTTGTAAGTAGCGCATTATTGAAAGCGAAGCTTCTTTATAGTTATGGTCGATACGTACGTTTAAGATACTCATTGTTAATTTAGACATTTTGAAATTGTCCTCTCGATTTCAAACTTGATGATTCCCATAACAGATAGGTACGATTCCGAAAGCTTAGCAACTCTATAATCGTTACCAGAAAGACTGTAGGTCAATTTAAAACAAGTTGATTTTGAAAAAAAGGTATCTAGTTTTCACTTTTTCAACCAAATAAAAAAAATCATTTGTATGGCCTTTCGGACATCTAAAACTATGGTCCCATAAAAGTTTGTCTGTTCGTTAAACCCTAATTCACACTATTTAAAACTTTGGGGTCATGGAAAGAAAACGAAGTTGCGGTTTCGTCGCATTTTCACAATAAGTTTTGAAAGGTTATTTTAGGTTATGTCAATGATTAGGGGCTAAAAATAGGAGAAAAGCTACTGTGAAAATGCGACGAAACCCGAAACTTCGTTTACTTTCAATGATCCAAACTTTGGCTACAGTAGGGCCAGAAGAATGGTTCTTTCATTTTAAAATTGTCTAACCAAGCCTCATCATTAAAGGACACTTTGACCGATAAATTGATGTACATCCTAATTGATTATACACCAAATAACCACTTCTGTAGAATATAATTAGTAGTTGAAAACGTTTGGACACCCAACTAAATGAACCAACCAATTAAAAGTGATTAAAGTTGTTAAGACAACGAATAAGAAAACTATTAAATTTACCTTATTATTTGTTGGTTTGACTTAAACGTAGCGTTTGATTATTTCCTATATATTTTTTTACTTGGTGATAAAGCTACAATAATGGATATTGTATACGTTGATATTGTGACAGGGAAATTTGTGTCGTCAATTCAGGTTGCACAGTTAGTAACATAAGACATGCACTGCACTGTTTGGACTTCTGACAAAGGTCGTACAACCTAAGGGTTGGTTGTTTTTCGGGGGAATGAACGCTTTACACCGCAATTATAAGACGCAGAGTATGCTTCAAGGTGCGTTGAGGTGTCTAGATCCCGAAGCGCGACACCAAGCCAATTAGAGGTCATCATCATGGGTCAGATGGGCGTCGATATTTTAGAGATAGAGATGCCTATGTAGAGTTAGGTAACATTCATATTTTAGAGATAGAGATGCTTATGTAGAGTTAGGTATACATTCATATTTTAGAGATAGAGATGCCTATGTAGAGTTAGGTATACATTCATATATTAGAGATAGAGATGCCTATGTAGAGTTAGGTATACATTCATATATTAGAGATAGAGATGCCTATGTAGAGTTAGGTATACATTCATATTTTAGAGATAGAGATGCCTATGTAGAGTTAGGTAAACATTCATATTTTAGAGATAGAGATGCCTATGTTGAGTTAGGTAAACATTCATATTTTAGAGATAGAGATGCCTATGTTGAGTTAGGTATACATTCATATTTCAGAGATAGAGATGCCTATATAGAGTTAGGTATACATTCATATTTTGGTTTGAAAAGCTTGATTTATATTTAAATACAATATTACCCTATCACTTATGTGTAGCTTAAGGCCATTTTGTATATGGACAAATCGTTTAAAGCATTGGCGTGCGTTAGGGGGAAGGCCTTTTTCTACCCCCTGGCGAATCGCTATGCAAGCCACTGCACTGGTTGAAAGAGAAATCGGATTTTTAAAATAATAAAAAAAGAGCAATAACCAAACATTGATAATTCTTAACAGATTTAAGATTTAAAAGTATTTTTTTATGATTTGACCACTTGACAACTAGTCCGTTAGTCTGTAATGCAAATTTTGTTTAGTTATTTAACTTGGATAGTTTTCCATCCCTGTTACAGTCCTTTGTTTTACCTACACTTCCCTTCCCTTCATTCCTCTTCCTGTCCCTTCTTAATACCTCTTCTGAAATGGTGGAAATAGGTTTCTACAAGTATTAATTTTTATTGTCGGCAATGATAATTTTCAAAAGCGATGCTTTTTTAATAATTATGGTCGGTCCGTCCGTCCGTAAAAGCTAGCTCTTTTCGTTAATTTAGACATGTTAGAATTGTCCAATCCATTTCAAACTTTGCATGATGATTTCTATAATAGATAGGAACGGTTTAGAAAGCGCAGCAACTCTATAAACGTTACCAGAATGTCTGTACTTACATTTTTAACATGTTTATTTTAATCTTTTTGACAACAAATTTTTAATTATTCTATTTATGTGATTTTATTTAATAATGATTCCTATTACAACATAGTATCTTAAAATTCTGCTTATCTGACACTATACAAGTGTTATTTGTCTATTGTCAACACAATCATTCGGGTTATTCCTTTACAGTTCACTTTTGATTTACGTTTTTTTTATGCACGCTTCGCGCAAAATTGTTTTTTAACCCGTGGGTTGATAAAAAAAGTACGTGTTTGCATAATGGTCAACATATATATATTTATGTTGTTAAGTTTTATTGAATAAGTTTTCCTTATATTTAGCAAATATAGGAGAAAAATGCATTTATACGTTGACGTTTGTTAGTATATGTTTTTGTGTGTATGTATGTGTGTGTGTGTGTGTGTGTGTGTAAAATAACATTGTACGTATAAAAGTAAGAGAGAGAGATTGGTATTAAAGTGTATAATATTGGCAGCAGAGCCAGAGCCGAGTACCTTATTGCAACGGATGCACATTAAAAAGTTGAAAAGGAGGGATGCCCCCCCCATCCGGGTGGGGGGATGGGGTATATAGTTTCATATGTGAAAAAGTGAAAGTGGAAAGGCTGGGGGTTGTAACAGGACAGTCCTGGCATGGAAAAGCTGCAGGACATGGTTACAGAAGTCACATGTTTGGAGCTGTGGCACTCAACAAACTTTTTAAACACACATTGGAACAGAAAAAGAAAATGTTTACGGTACATAAGGAAGAATACGAAAAAAAATGTTGAAGGTTTTGGGAATAATCCTTAGTTTCTACAAAACTGTTGGCTTCTAAAGGGATAGTTGCATGAAGTGCATTTATCAAGTTGAGGTACTTGAAGTAGCAAACCTTAAACTATTTTTTGGTAGAATATGTAAATTAGTGTTCGCAAAAAGATATTAAAAAAAATTATACCGGACAGTTTAAACCTAAAAATGTCTAATTTGTGATTTATAAAAATGATTGCAAGCATAAATCACAAGAAAACCGTTTTGCATTATTAGTATGGAGAAGTAAATTATAGGCAATAAGGCGCATTTCGTGCATATGCCCCTTTTGCATGGAGTGTGGGGATGGCAACCAGCCTTTCAAGTTCACGAACTCGTTCCGTCAATCGTTAGATCAAAAAATTTAAGTGGAAAGAATAAATATTGTATGATTTGTACAAAGTAAATAATAATGTACAAACGTTTACTTACATAAAATCTTACTCTAATTAAGAGGTTATTTCTATAGCCATATACGTGAAGTTGTCATCCTTGTTTAAGGATTGTCAACGGTATTAAAACCCATACAAGATCGCCCAAAAAAAAACAGGTGGGGGTACAGGTACACCTCCCTTCCAAAAAAAATTTTCGGGGGTAGGGGGAAGGGTGATTTGCAAGATATTTACTTACAATTTTGTTTAGACTTATGCATTAAAGGTCTGCTTATTCAATTCTGAAACTCCACAAGTCGAAATGTTTGTTTGTTCTTACATTTCAGAGCTTCACTTTTATGTAGGTTGTCATCCTTGTTAACCTAGTAATCTATTTTTTTGACGTTTGTATTGAAACTAAAAGTGTTCTCTACCACCAATAAGAGGTTAGCTTCTAAGAGAAAAATTTCTACGCATCAAGAACTTTAAAGGATTGGTAGCCGCTAAGAAACCTACACGAAATATTAGTCGAAGAAGAACGATATATTTCCGCCCGTCCGTCTGTCTGAAGCTTAAGATCTTTGCGACCACTGCACCGATTGGGCTTTACTCTTTAGATGTGGTTTTAGGCTATTTCAAGGGGGGTTGTTGTAAAGGCTAGAGGCAAAGTCACTATAGCTTTAAAAACTTGAAGAACCGCTGTAGAATTGCGGCTTTTTCGGCGGCTTAATGGCGGCTAATGCACTCTGACAAATAGTGTCAAATTCAAGAACACAATAGAATTAACAAGAATAAACCAATCAATATCTATATATTTACATTTAGTTTAAGAATAGATGACCTACGTCATTCCATTTGTTTATTTCCAATAGAAAAGAAAATTGAGATACAGAGGAAAAAATTGAAATTAAAACTTTTTTTCTGAAAAGACAAGTACTTTTCTTTTAAAAAAAATAGAATGATAACATCCATAAAAGCTAAGCTTAAATTATACAGACAATCGAACATTGGAAATTCTGAAACATTTTATATTAAAACCATATAGTCGACTTAAATCGTTGAAATTGCATATTGACAAAATTTCAACAGATAGACTCATACTCAGGGAGGGAGAGGACATTGGGCTGTTTATTACACTAGTCTCCAAAGTTTTATTATCATATTTTCTTATTTCAGTGATCGGGGAATGAAGGAAAGTGAAAAGTCTGTAATTCTAAAGTTTAAAAATCGACAACCCCCCAACAACAATACGGACATACGGAAAGACAGACAGAAGAACAGATAGACACAGGCACTTGTAGAGTAGCTTCGCTACTAATATTTTAGTTTTCAAAGGACTACTTTTTAGGAATGAAATTTCTTATACTTACATAAAACAAAATACTTTTAAAATACCTACTTAAATAAAAAAAATTTGAAAACTACTATAAAATTTAACTTTTTAGAAAACTCATAATATTATTTAATATAAATTTATAATAATCCTCTTTATAAAAAGGATATTGATAGAAAACAAAATATGAAAAAATGCATTTAAGTAACAAAATATGTTAGTTTTTAAAAAGGAAGTGCTTATCTATTGAAAAAAATATAAAATTATTTGGTAGTTAGGCCACTTTTAAATAAGAAATATCCGTACAAACGACAATTTGAGGTTCCGTCTATTAAGCACTTAAACAATATATCAATTTATTTTGTTTCATCTAAAGCTACGAAAAAAAGTAAAAACCAGATATATATATTAAAAATATAGAAAAAGATATCTTTTGATGCTTGTTATAATGCCTTTAAACAATGACGCAATACAATAGAAATTACAAATGATAGGCCAATACACAGAATAAAAAACAATGGCAGGCCAGTATACATTTTAATTGGCCAATAGTAGGCCAGTATTATGTCATTTTTATAGGCACTATATAAAAAGCTTCCATCAATAATTTTCAATAATTTATTGATTATTTACGGACATAGTCTTCCTTGTTTTTTTTTAATCTACAGGTGGTTTGTGTTAATGCTAGATGTAATCTAGATGCATACTCTCTAAATCAGCCAATTGGAAAACAGTGGAGGAACAATCCAGCCTTATAATTTGTTAGAAAGTGTACAAATTTGATGCGAAATGCCAGTTATATTTTTTCTTTAATTCGCATAATAAGTCAAAATAAATTGTTACATTTATTAGGATAAAGCTTTGCTTAGGTAAATTATATTGTGTAAAAATTTCTTTCCTCTTACAATAGGAAGCATGTGACCAAACCATATGCCGATTGTATGACCATCTAGATCTACTATATCTATTATGTTCTGCAGAAAAGTTATAAACTTTAACTTGAGGAGTTTAAAATTAGAAAATTGTAAAAATGAATGATTGAAAATCTAAACTGTATAAAAATAGGAAGATTTAATTTCACTATCTCCTGCTGTCAAGCTTTATTCAATTACTAGTGTCTCCGCCCCTAGTCTTTAGGGGGTTCTTCCCAAGAGAAGATTGAATGGACACCTGTAATATACACTCAGGTGAAGTTATTACAACTAAGCACCTCTTTTAAATGAGGCGTGCACAGGGAATCACCAGGGTGTTGAGAAGCCTTGTAGGGAAGAAAAGGGGAATGTATTCATACCCAAATTTTAATGTTTGGCTTACAAAACAGATTTTTCAATATAAGATACTTACATGTTTACTTGACAAAACACAAATCAGATTATAACACAAGAAAATACAAAAAATGGGTAGTGCCATGAAATAAAGAGAATTTACAAAAAATACAATCATTGTTTTAAATCCTAAAATTAATACAGACAACTATAGTTTTTAAAAGATTTTATATTTTTTTTGTGATTACTGTTGATTGGAAGCTGCCATGAACACAAATAGACCATGGATTAATTTTCATAAGGATCATGTACTTTGTTAACTTTCAGGTGACCATCACTTCCCAGTAAGAGCATATTTATGGTCATCATCCACAAACATTTTTGAATGAAAAATAAATGTCTTGCAAGAAGGAGCAGATAGGATTTTCCATATTTTCACTTTATGATTCTAGACTAAAATTTGGGCCTTTTTTTAATCTTAAGGTTTACAATACAAGGAGCACAGTGTGGGATACAATTGTCCTTGTCTTTATAAAATAATGATTTATCTCTCTTTTTTTGGGCGCCATTCCCCCCCCCCCCCCCTAAAAAATCTTTGACGTCCCTGATTACCCTTTCTCCCTCTCCGACTTCGACATAAAAATTTACTTCGAAATAGGGGAGTGGGGGTTTCTGTGCTCAACAGTCACTTTAAGCGAAAGCACCCTTCTTTTTTAATGCTTTTTTGGCATGAAAAAAATTCAAGTTTTGAAAAATAAATATCTTGCAAGAAGGAGCAGATAGGATTTTTATTTTACCAGGCTCAAAATTAGGTTTTCTGTTTTCTATGGAAAGAACCTCAAGGTTAATTATACAAGGAGCACAGTGTGGGATACAATTGTCCTTGTTTTTGAAAAATAATGATTTATCTCTCTTTTGTTTGACATCCTTTATTTAATTGTAAATTATGGTTAATAAGAAATATGTAAAATACAATTAAAATTCTGCAATCTGATAAAAACAAAGAAAATCATAATGAAGCTCCTGTTGAACTGAAAACCATCGTGTTGACACAAAGTCTTTAGTGTATGTCGACTATTTGCATCTAATAGAAACATCCATTATTCGAATAATGGATTGAACAATAACATAAGTTATCAGTATACCCAGGAAGGGAGGTGATATTAGACTTAATTCTTACATCGTTACCTTCAATTAAAAAAAACAAGTTCTCTCATTTGTTGGTTTAAAACTTTGGGTACTTTAGTCTATAATTTCGATATATGGAAAGGTCATTTTGTTTATCACCATGGGCATATGTTCAAAATTTTATCTCCATTTCACTTTAGGAAGCTTTAACTACCATCTATATAGCTTGATGTTTGTCCGTCTGTTGCCTGAAGCATAAGATCTCGGTAACCTCTTAACCGATTGGGCTCTACTCTTCAGGAAATATAACCTACTGGTTCTGTGGTGGTTTTAAGCTATTGTGTTATGTGGGACACCAACCCCCCCCCCTCCCCAAAAAAGTAATATAAGGATTTTCAGATGATTTGACTTTATTTTTATGTTGATATAACAAGAGCATAAAAGTTTTGTTATAAAGTCAAGATGTTGTTTTTTTCGTGGGTACAATTATAAAGAATTTGCAAAGATTTATGTACAGTTCATGATTAGTGTAATTATTTCATGTTTTACACCATAATATTTTCTTTTTCATTACACCAGCATTCTAAATTACATATTTGTGTGTATACGTGTCTAAAATATTCATGTGTGTGTGTGTGTGTGTGCGTGTGTGTTTTTGCAAATGCGTCACGTGTAACTTCATGTTGCATGTTTCCCTCCCCCTTTGTCCATGTTGTATCTGCTCTGCTCCCCCCACTCTGTGGATATTTATCTATCTATCTGACATTGCACTTGACCGTGGTAGGGCCTCACGTCAATATGCATTGCAATTCTAGATATCACTCCGACTCTCTCTCTCTCTCTCTCTCTCTCTCTCTCTCTCTCTCTTTCTTTCTATCTCTTTTCTCTCTTTTCTATATCACTTTATGCATCTTTTCTTTGTCTTAAATTGGGGCGCATATAAAATCCAACAGGAGGGGGGAAAGGGTTTATTTTGAAATGTGCGCAAAATACCAGAGATTTAGGGATAAAACAATGGACAATGGTAATAATTTCTTTTAGCTTACTAGTTGTGATAAACCAGATATATACAATAAATTTGGTGAATAAAAATGAATAAATTTTAAGAAAATTGGAGTAAAGCAGAATTGAAGTAAACAGAATTTTCTTTAATTCGAATAAATAACAACCCATCCTAAAATTACAGGCCGAAAGACTTAAGGACAGACTGATTGAGTTCTCCATTTAAAAAAGGCTTTATATAAGTTCTGGAATGGTTTTACGCTATTTAACTTTTAAGTTTAAACCTTGAAATGATTTAGGCTTTTTTTAAGCCCCCTTCTTACCCCTTTGAATATAGATCTCCTAGATGCTGGGGGCGTAGCCACTAGTGGTATAATACAATTGAAGCCACAATCAAACTAAAGTGTTTTTTTTTATAAACAAGTCCATTCTCTCGAAATATTCATGAAACTTCTAATTTGATTGGGGCAAAAAGCCCTTTTTTATCTCAACTGATTTTCCTGAGCTGGATCTTTAAATCATTTTAATGGTGATATAGATCGGGGTGCGCCGAATTTCAGCCAATCACAGCGCGGCATTTTTAAAATGCCGCGCCGTGATTGGCTGAATTTTGGCGCACCCCGATCTGGTTCACCACTAAAATGATTTAAAGATCCAGCTCTGATGTTATTGGAAAGTGTTCTTATTGTTCTAGCAGGTAAAGTTCACTGAAAATTGTCCTGTCCCTAAATTCTTGCCAGAATGCCCATTTCCCCAGCTATCTTTATACCTAACCCAAAGTGCAAAACCTTTCCCCATTCACTCAATAATCCTTAGGATGCTCCAATATGAAGCTCTCTTTCCACAAATCCTCCCACGCGGCACGTCTTCCCCTTTTTATGTGAATTTTGCCGGCCGCTTTATAGCATCTCTCTCCCTCTCTCTCTCTCTCTCTCTCTCTCTCTCTTACTCCCTCGCTGGTCTGCACTCACACACACTCTCAGACTCGCATAAAACTGTGTGCAAAAAAATTGCACACATCGCCCAATATTTGCAAGTCGCCAAAAAATTGACTAAATTTTAAATTTTCAGAATTCTAATAGATTTGATATGTTGAAGATTGATTTGACTTTAAATGACAATAAAATTTTTTTTATATTTTTGCTGCGCCCCTGTTGTGACCTTGAAAGTGTTAGGTTCTCTGACACGGAGACAAAGGGTTACACAGCTTGTCAGAGAATTTGGGCAGCCACAGTCACGGAGAAACAACGGAGAAAAGAGAGAGGAAGCTGGAATAAAAGGGTAGAAAGGGAGAGTGAAAGAGAAAGTGCCTCTGGAGAAATCAGGGAAAATGCATCAGATAAAAAAATGGTTTGAGTTAGCAACAGCCTGCAGCTGGCGGCCGTCACAGCACCGCAGCCAACACACAGCACAGGATAGCAACATCCCATTTTTTACAGGAGATTTTTTCATCTTTTTCCAAAGAATAACCTTTTTTACCACTATTTTTTCTAAAAAGATATTCTTTTTCTCTCTTTATAATCATAAATTCTTATATTCTACTGGGCCTATAAAAAGTTATGCCTCTACATATAATTAGGCCTATCTTAATTAATGCTTTAAAATTATACAAGGTAATTTTTTTGTTATGGCTTTAGTTACACATTGAATTAAGCCTATCTTTTGAGTACATATTGTATTAGGCCTATCTTATATCATGACTACATATTGTACTAGGCCTATCTTATATCCTGACTACATATTGTACTAGGCCTATCTTATATCATGACTACATATTGTACTAGGCCTATCTTATATCATGAATACATATTGTACTAGACCTATCTTATATCATGACTACATATTGTGCTAGGCCTATCTTATATCCTGACTACGTATTGTACTAGGCCTATCTTATATCATGACTACATATTGTACTAGGCCTATCTTATATCATGACTACATATTGTGCTAGGCCTATCTTATATTATGAATACATATTGTACTAGGCCTATCTTATATAATGAATACATATTGTACTAGGCCTATCTTATATCATGACTACATATTGTACTAGGCCTATCTTATATAATGACTACATATTGTACTAGGCCTATGTTATATCATGACTACATAATGTACTAGGCCTGTCTTATATCATGACTTCATATTGTACTAGGCCTATCTTATATCATGGCTATGTATTGTACTAGGCCTATCTTATATCCTGACTACATATTGTACTAGGCCTATCTTATATCATGACTACATATTGTACTAGGCCTATCTTATATAATGAATACATATTGTACTAGGCCTATCTTATATCATGACTACATATTGTACTAGGCCTATCTTATATAATGAATACATATTGTACTAGGCCTATCTTATATCATGACTACATATTGTACTAGGCCTATCTTATATAATGACTACATATTGTACTAGGCCTATCTTATATCATGACTACATATTGTGCTAGGCCTATCTTATATCATGAATACATATTGTACTAGGCCTATCTTAAATCATGACTACATATTGTGCTAGGCCTATCTTATATCCTGACTACGTATTGTAATAGGCCTATCTTATATCATGAATACATATTGTACTAGGCCTATCTTATATCATGACTACATATTGTACTAGGCCTATCTTTTATAATGACTACATATTGTACTAGGCCTATGTTATATCATGACTACATAATGTACTAGGCCTGTCTTATATCATGACTTCATATTGTACTAGGCCTATCTTATATCATGGCTATGTATTGTACTAGGCCTATCATATATTATGACTACATATTTTACTATCTTATCATGACTACATATTGTACTAGGCCTATCTGATATCATGACTACATATTGTACTAGGCCTATCTTATATCATGACTACACATTGTATTAGGCCTATGTCATACCATGACTGTAGTAGGCCTATCTGGTGACACGGTTACACAATGAACTAGGCCTATCATAGCCCAATCCCAGACTTTGTACTAGGCCTATCTTATGCTTAACCCAGACCTTCCCTTTCCTGTAACTGCAGCCATGCATGCATATATTTATATGTATATTTTGAACAAAATATCTAGCCTAGGCCTAGGCTAATGGTTACACACAAATACAATCTGATGCAAACATGCACACTCACATGTTTTGGGCCGGGTCTGGGCCTGAATAAAATTATACAAAATATACATCTCTCTATCTTTGTATCTATCTATCGCAGTATAGACTACAATATCCTTCTCTTTTAAGAATACAAGGGTATAAGATGCATTTCCCCCCTAGATACTCCACCCCTCGCATCTCTACCCAATGCCCATTTTGACTTCCTGGCTGGTGGAGAGTCAGTCAGGCCTATAGGCATTATAAAGGCCTAGCAATGCGGCAGCTACTCACATTGGGAGGGGGGGGGGAGTTGTGATATAATATGGGAGGCTGGGTTGTGCCACGGGATGTAAGTTATATGTGCAGTGGCTTACAAACAATTATATTTTACAGCTGAGTAAAATTGACTTTGGGTAATATTTTTTTTAAAACCTAGATAAATGATTATTATTACTCTTGGGTTAAACAATAAAAAAAAAATGCGCAAAAATTAATTTCAATATTCAACTAAAAAAGCAATTATTAAATTCCAACAAGGACATACTGTTCTTTAGAAGTGCAGCACATAAAAAGTTTGTTCTTGAATATTGAAAAAAAATATGAATAATGTAAGACCTCCATCAGTGGCGTGCACAGCCATTTAACAGAGGGGTGTGGAACCATTAGGGTGTAAAAAAGGGGAACGGCAGGTCTTCTTAATTTCAATTTTAGGTAGGGTGTAGAAACCCCTCTATCGTACGCCACTTACCACTTATTTTGTAAGTGCCTTAGACTCACATACCCTATTGCATTTATATAGAATCTACGCTACTAACTAACCTACCAGATATAGATCAGCTATGCATTGTCCAACCTGTAATTCTTATTGTTGTGGCTGCGTCTAAAGTTTAGGGGTTCCTCTAATAATCTAGAATCAAAAGTATACATATATATAATATGTTATAAGATTCCTAAATTTGTAAGAAGCTTGAAAGGAGCAATATTTTATAGATGCTATGCTTATAACATTGTGCTTTTTATTAAGAAAGAAACTTAATATGGATTGGACATACATTAATTACATATTAAGACATAATTATTTACTTGTTACACATTTCTTATGCATTTTTCTCCTATGAATTATTTTAAAAAATCAATTGTTTGTAGGAAAATAGCATCATTTTCAACATGATAAAATTGATTGTACGGACTTTGCCTTCTACATAAAATAAGAATAAAAGCCTTGCTTTAGAAACTTAATTAAATATTATAATTTCAATACTTGTTTATAATTTTTCCATAAAACCAGAAAAACCTGGAAATTTTGACATGTAATCTTTATCAAACAATTCCAGACAATTTCATGCAAGCTTACATTTTTAACCCCCCCCCCCTACTCACCACCATCATTTAACTGGGGATTTTTACCCCCCCCCCCCTTGCCCTTCAGGCTAATAAAGTCAGCACCCCCCCCCCTGATACTCTCCCCTTCTTCGTTTTTGCATGTCCAGGGGGGGGTTCTTTCCCTTTTAAAAACCTTAAAGAACAGACCCCCTACCATTAACCATCCTCTTATTTTTACCCCCCCCCCCCTTGAAATTCACGTGTACTGTTTGCGTGCAATTTTGTGCAGTATGTCGTTGCACACCTTCTGCAAAATTATGTTGTAGCACAGCTGCCATGCAGAATTATGTTGTAGCACAGCTGCCGTGCAGAATTATGTTGGAGCCAGGGATCTAAAGGGGTAGGACAATGGCAAATAAATTGATACACAAATTAAAAAATGATAAACAAAATTAACCCTTCTGTAGAAAACAATCAGTGGTTGAATCGTTTGGACACTCAACTTAATGAACCAACCAATCAATATTCAATAATAAATCCTCAAAGATGTTGAACCAACGAAAATGAATACGTAATTATAAAACTTTGGGGACTAGTGTAACAAACAGCTCAATGTCCCCTCCCTCCATGTGTTGTAGGCCAGCTGCTGCATTCACATCAATATTCAACATCAGTTCAACACTGAAAATGCCCAACAGCCCTCCCCCCCCCCCTAAATCTATCTACCCACATACCCCCTGCAACTGTAACACTTCCTTTTAATTTTCTTTGTCTTTTCCCCTACCCCACCTTCCCCTAAAGTGTCTCTCCTAGCAAAAAAAAGCTTTTGCCTTCTTGGGCTATCTAGACTTAACCATCCACCCACCCAAACATTCAAATCCCCCCCCCCCCTCGCCACTTTTTTATATTATCCCATTTGGCTGCTATCCGCAACATTTTTTTCACTTGGTAACTGCATTTAAAAAATGTAAAGACACAGAGACACAATGAAAAAAAAGATATAAAAAAAGTAGACAAAGAGATAAATGAGATATGTAAGGGAAAGAAGAGAGGAAAGGAGAGAGGAACAGAGGAATGAAAGTGGATAAAAGAAAGAAAAATATTTCCAGATTGTGTGAGACAAAGAAAAAAGTTACATATTGCACAATTTGTTAATTTTGTACAGATCAAACCAGAAAAAGTGAGGGGACAATGGGCTGTTTATTATACTAGTCCCCAAAGTTTTATAAAAACAAAACGTTTTTTTATTTGTTGGCTTAACAACTTTGGGTGAATTGTGATTGGTTGGTTTATTAAGTTGAGTGTTCAAACGTTTCAACCACTTATTTTACGCTACATAAGGGGTAATTTAGTGTATAATCATTAAGGATGTATATAAATTTATCGGTCATTGTCTTATCCCTGTATATCCCTGGAGCGAATACAAGAACAAAACTATACTCAAGTTCAAAGCTCAGTACCTGGGCTCGGCAGCCGAATCTGTATCAGCACTTTGGTAGATGCAGTCACAAATTTTTATTTAAGTGACTTGCACATGCACACGGCTTAATTTACTTAAGCTGCAAACGTTTGGCTAAACATCGGCTGCCAAATAATTTAACAGTCTAGAATAAAAATTGAAAATGATGATAAAATTTAAAGAAAAAATGGTATCTGATAGGAGCCTTCGATCAAGGTATCCACAGGTCATATAAAAAAATTGGGTCAAATCAGACACTTCAAAGGTATTCGAGAGTCCGATAAGACTTAGTCGACAAAATGCGTTCAATTTGATAAGGAAAAATCAAACATCTGATAAATTTTCAGCTAATATATGATCTTTTATAATTTAAAAGTTTGTCATATACACCAGTAATTAGCTAAACAAGGATGACAACATCCATAAGTAGCGAAGCACAAAAAATAAAATCATGGATGGTAATACGTTCAAGTAGATTTAAAGTGTATTTATTAATTGATTTATTGGAGAAAATAAACACGAAATCCTGTTTTATTTTGTATAATGATGACGGTCAAAGTATAAAAGATTCTCATAACAATGGGAAAAGTTATTTTGATACTGATATCCCAAACAAGTTTTTAAGTTGGACCAAAAACACCACAGCTATGGGAAAGTATGTAAAACATATAAAAATAGCAAAAACCTGCAAAAAGGAAGTCTGACCACCATGCTTGTTTTCTTTAAACAACAGGAAATTTAATTTTGATATGTATATTGTATAACTGAAATTTTTTGGAAATCTTACCATAAACACCAAAGATATGGAGAAAAATGTGAAAAATACAAAAATAGCCTAAAACCTGCTGAAAGGCAGTCTGACCGTCATAGTTGATTTCTTTAAAGGGCAGGAAATTTAATTTTGATATCTATTACTAAAAAAATTTTGGAAATCGGACCATAAACACCAAAGATATGGAGAAAAGTATGAAAAATACAAAAATGGCCTAAAACCTGCTTAAAGGCAGTCTGACCGTCAAAGTTGTTTTCTTTAAACGACTGGAAATTTTATTTAGATATTTATAACTGAAAAATTTTTTTAAATCGCACCATAAACACTGAAGATATGGACAAAAATGTGAAAAATACAAAAATAGCCTAAAACCTGCTAAAAAGCGGTCCTAATGCCATTGATGTTTTATACTTAATTGTGCTCCTTAATGATGGGAATGTTGTCAAAAAATTTCAGCATTCTATCTTTTATAGGAGCTGAGTAAATCTCATTTCCCCCATAGCGTTACGGACTGACGGACGGACTGATGGACGGACAAAGTGAATTATAGAGTAGCTTCGCTACTAAAAATGGTTATTAGATAAAATTAATGAGTCTTTTTACTTTACTTTTAATTTATAGCAGGAATAGAGGAATATATCAACGAAAGATAAATTATGTTTCTCTACAATTTTAAATTGCAGAATGCTGTCTTAGTTTAACAAGAAAGCTAAAGTTTAAATTATCTTCCATTACCTAACCACGTGCCCCTTCTTTTGAAAGACTATAACATCTTTAAAAGAAAGGGTACAATTGGCTGTTTATTACACTAGTCCCCAAAGTTTTTGAAGAATGTTTTCTTATTCGTTGGTTCAACAACTTTGGGGACTTTTAATAAATTTTGATTGGTTGTTTCATTAAGTTGAGTGTCAAACTTTCAACCAATAACTGAAATCTGCAAAAGAGGGAATATTGTGTATAATCATCGGGGATAAACATCAATTCATCGGTCATTGTGTTATCCCTTTAAATCCCTAATAGCAACTTGGTATCTGATAGGAGCCTTCGATCAAGGTATCCACAGGTCATATAAAAAAATTGGGTCAAATCAGACACTTCAAAGGTATTCGAGAGTCCGATAAGACTTAGTCGACAAAATGCGTTCAATTTGATAAGGAAAAATCAAACATCTGATAAATTTTCAGCTAATATATGATCTTTTATAATTTAAAAGTTTGTCATATACACCAGTAATTAGCTAAACAAGGATGACAACATCCATAAGTAGCGAAGCACAAAAAATAAAATCATGGATGGTAATACGTTCAAGTAGATTTAAAGTGTATTTATTAATTGATTTATTGGAGAAAATAAACACGAAATCCTGTTTTATTTTGTATAATGATGACGGTCAAAGTATAAAAGATTCTCATAACAATGGGAAAAGTTATTTTGATACTGATATCCCAAACAAGTTTTTAAGTTGGACCAAAAACACCACAGCTATGGGAAAGTATGTAAAACATATAAAAATAGCAAAAACCTGCAAAAAGGAAGTCTGACCACCATGCTTGTTTTCTTTAAACAACAGGAAATTTAATTTTGATATGTATATTGTATAACTGAAATTTTTTGGAAATCTTACCATAAACACCAAAGATATGGAGAAAAATGTGAAAAATACAAAAATAGCCTAAAACCTGCTGAAAGGCAGTCTGACCGTCATAGTTGATTTCTTTAAAGGGCAGGAAATTTAATTTTGATATCTATTACTAAAAAAATTTTGGAAATCGGACCATAAACACCAAAGATATGGAGAAAAGTATGAAAAATACAAAAATGGCCTAAAACCTGCTTAAAGGCAGTCTGACCGTCAAAGTTGTTTTCTTTAAACGACTGGAAATTTTATTTAGATATTTATAACTGAAAAATTTTTTTAAATCGCACCATAAACACTGAAGATATGGACAAAAATGTGAAAAATACAAAAATAGCCTAAAACCTGCTAAAAAGCGGTCCTAATGCCATTGATGTTTTATACTTAATTGTGCTCCTTAATGATGGGAATGTTGTCAAAAAATTTCAGCATTCTATCTTTTATAGGAGCTGAGTAAATCTCATTTCCCCCATAGCGTTACGGACTGACGGACGGACTGATGGACGGACAAAGTGAATTATAGAGTAGCTTCGCTACTAAAAATGGTTATTAGATAAAATTAATGAGTCTTTTTACTTTACTTTTAATTTATAGCAGGAATAGAGGAATATATCAACGAAAGATAAATTATGTTTCTCTACAATTTTAAATTGCAGAATGCTGTCTTAGTTTAACAAGAAAGCTAAAGTTTAAATTATCTTCCATTACCTAACCACGTGCCCCTTCTTTTGAAAGACTATAACATCTTTAAAAGAAAGGGTACAATTGGCTGTTTATTACACTAGTCCCCAAAGTTTTTGAAGAATGTTTTCTTATTCGTTGGTTCAACAACTTTGGGGACTTTTAATAAATTTTGATTGGTTGTTTCATTAAGTTGAGTGTCAAACTTTCAACCAATAACTGAAATCTGCAAAAGAGGGAATATTGTGTATAATCATCGGGGATAAACATCAATTCATCGGTCATTGTGTTATCCCTTTAAATCCCTAATAGCAACTTGCATCAGGCAAAGTAATGGTAATTAAAGGGGAGATTGAGTAAAAACAGTCAAATCTCTGAAATTACAACTGAAGCTCATAACCCCCACCCATGTTTGCCATCTTTTAATTTTTGCTGTTTAGGGATTATTTATGACTATCTTTCCCTAATAAACGAAATGGCAGTTTCCTTTAAAGTGATTAGTAGAGCACAGAACCCCCTCCCTTATTTAAAAATAAATGGAAAATAAGGAGGGGTAGTTTTATGTTTGTTTTGTTCCATTTTAGGTCAGGTTAGGTTACATCGTAATGGGTTCACTGCTCGATAAGCACTTGGAGGGAAACCACCAACAAAATCTTAGAAGCTGGGGACGAAGGTATAACATAAAATAGTACTAAGTTTGCTCTTTTTTGACTGCATGGCTTTTGCATGCCAATTATGCGGGGTAGCAACTATATAACAGCAATTTTTCAAATTCTCAAATCAAGGACCAAATGTATCATACTAGAAAAGTTAAAATGGTATGTCAGGCATGTGATGGTAAGAGTAGGTGGAAATAACATATACAGGTGCAACTTATGAACATGCACAATAAGAACTTGTAGTCAAAGGTCATGCAATCATGTTACCTAATATACTGGGTATTTGGACAGAAAAGACAACATTGCTCTCATTAGTTATCGAGCGTTGCTCAAATCAAACATATTCAAAAATTGTAAAATTTGCAAATGAATTGCCACTTTTCATATGCAATAGTGTAGGTGCCCCAAAATTAAAAGAGCACAAAAAGGATGGGGGCTTGCAGGCAGCCATATATGAAGGGGGGGGGGGGGGTTACTACCATACCAGGTGAGGTATCCTGTTAAGCTTGATTGCCTTTACTATGTGATTAGAGACTCTAGTCCAATGACCTATTGTCATTATAAGAATAGGATTCCATGGAAGATGGTAGTGGTTTTTAAAAGCGAAGCTTTTCTATAATTAGGGTCGGTCAGTCCATCCGTCCGTCAGTCCGTCCGTAACGGATAGCTTTTTTCGTTCATTTAGGCATGTTAGAATTGTCCTATCAATTTCAAACTTTGCATGATGGTTCCTTTAGTAGTTAGGTACTATTTAGAAAGCGTAGCAGCTATATAATCGTTACCAGAATGTCAGTACGTCCATTTTAAACATGTTGATTTTTTTACTTTTTTAATAACAATTTTTTATGTGATAAAATCATCCAATTGATCTGATTTTTAGATTACTGATTCCTATTACAATAACGTACAATATTACACTGTTAAAAATAAAAAAAAAATTTAGCATCAGATAATACTATATATTCATTTCATTACTGTATAGCATCATCCCATACGTTCTAGCAAAAAAACCTCATTACGATATAAGGAAGATTCCAATACTGTATTGAGTATTACTTAGTGTTCTATATATGTATTACTAAATAAAGAATGTGCATTTTATAGTATTATCTAATACTCTCTTTGGAATAAAATTCAATACGCTAGAAGGAAGTTTTTAATACTCTGGTTCGTAGTGTTTGTTACTCTGTAGGGTAAGAATTGATACTAAAAACGTAATATCTCTGTATAGTAATAGTTATTACAGTATATAGTACTACATGGTGTTATATATTTATTTTGTTAATACAGCACACTTACGGGTCCAGGTCTAATACAACCCCAGCGTATCAATTGATACTAAATGAAAAAATTATTTTTTACAGTGTATGAGCGAAGCATCTCTATAATCAAGTATTAAAAATGTCATTATGTCCTTAAACAGAATTATGTATTCAAGAAGTTTTGCAACAAATTTATATACGTATAATTTTGTCAAACCTTATATTTCCATATTTTGTATATTCAGTTCTGACACTCTACAAAAGTTAATGTTCGTCTGTCATATCGTTTCAGACGGGTAATGACCGAGATCTTAACGCACAGATCTTTTTACTAGCGACTGTGCCCCTAGCATCTACAGGAGACATGAAGTGTACAGAAAAATAGTCTAAATCATCCTAGTAACCATGTAAAGCTTCGCTGAAATGGAAAGCTAAATTAGTTCAGTAATAAGCAAGATCTTAACGCACCGATAAAAAAATCTTCCTGCTACTTTATGTAACAGGATGTAGTTCATACACAAAGTATTGAATTGTAAGTCAACACCAGTCTCCTGATTCAACAGGGATATATATATGCATGCAAGGAGGGAAGGGACATTGGGCTGTTTATTAGACTAGTCCCCAAAATCTTAAAATAACGTTTTCTTATTTGTTGGCTTAAAAACTTTTATTGGTTGGTACATTGAGTAAAATGTTTAGACGTTTAAACCATTAATTTAAATATATAGAAGGAATAATTTTGTGTTAAATCATCGGGGATGTACATCAATTTATCAGCCATTGTCTTATCCCTTTATATCCCTGGATATATTGCAGCCCAGGCGCCGATCTGGCGCGCCGTACCAACCTTTTAGATGGTCATTTAACTTTGTGAGTGCATTTCATATTTTGGCGCTGGTATCCCAATAGACATATATGATCTTGATGCATACTCTCAGAATCATCCAATAGGAAAACAGTGTAGGAACAATCTGAGCATATTATTGGTTAGAAAGTGTACAGATTTTGTTACGAAAGGACATTTTTTTACTTAAGCATACTACAAATCATTCTGTTATATAAAGTATTAAGCTTTTTTGTCTGTAGCGAAGGATCTCGCTAACCGCTCAACTGATATTTTTCCCTTTTGACTGAGTGTGAAGCTTATTATGGCCCTGGAATGGTTTTAGGCTATTCTATTTTTATAAGAAAATGTATGGGTGTGGTTTTAGGCTATTTTTCTGTCCTTTCATATCCCTTCGACGAATATAGAAACCCTAAAATTTAGGGGCGCAGCCGCCAGTATAAAATATAAATAAATCAGCTAGGAATAGTTGATTTTCTCAGGATAAGGTGAGCTTCCAAAAAAATATATTTTTAATTTTTCCTTTTTTAAGTTTGACGAACTATGGGGCCAGATTGAGCATCTAGATGTACTATCTTATATGGTATCACACAACAATAAATTGCAAGATGAAAGGTTGCAAATAAGGGAATAAGCAGACTTATTATCAAGGGGTGCATAGAACATATCTTTTTATCCATACAGGATTGTACTATTGTACTCTACAATATATGCAGATTCCTCTGACAATCAGGCGTAAGTAAAACATATCTATAATCAAGACTAAAACCGTAAGTACGTTTACATCAAACTTCCTGTATTAATGTTTATAACTATAAATTTTTGCACAGATTTTCAATACTAAAAGTTTGTGAATGTTCGTTTTTGCATCATGTTAAGCTTTGGAAGACGAAGAAAGTCCCTCAAAAAATCAGCATGTTACAAGGGATTCTCCATCTCTTTTTTAGGGTTTTTCTTTCCCACTCCTCCTCTCCTCAACCCTCATTTTTATGACGTCATTGGGGGGACTTTCTTTGTCTTCTAAGCTTTGCGTTTATGGATGTTATAATCCTTGTTTCTTTAAAACTTATTTCTAACCGAAAAAGAGAACTGGTGTAGACACTGTCTACTACGTGTAAGATGAATATATAACAAGGATGGCAACATCCATAAAAGCGAAGCACTGAAACGGTAGGACAAACGGACATTAACACTTGTATAGTGTCTAAACTGAATCATCAGAATATAAAAGTATAAGAGTCGAAGCAAAATTGTAAGTAAATTTGTTGAAAAACTGCTTGATACAGGATAATGTTTATGGACATACTTACGTTTTAAGGGCTTGATTATAGAGTTCCTTCGCTTATAATATTGATCTTTGTTGTCCCAGGAATCAATATACCAAAAATCAGATCAAACGGATAATTAGATCACATAAAAATTTGTTGTTAAAAAAGTAGAAAAATCAACATGTTTAAAATGGACATACGGACATTCTGGTTATGATTATAGAGTTGCTACGCTTTCTAAATCGTACCTAACTACAAAAGGAATCATCATGCAAAGTTTGAAATCGATAGGACAATTCTAACATGCCTAAATTAACGAATAAAAGCTATCTATCTCGGACGGACGTACGGACGGACGGACGGACCTACCCTAATTATAGAAAAGCTTCGCTTTTAAAAATGGTGCAAGCTAGACATAGTCTAAAATATTGTGTATATTTGTAAAAGTAATTTATATTGAGACATGTCTAGACTAAAACTATGCATTTATTTCTCTTACATACACTTACATATAGCTACTTAGAACAAACTTGTAAAAAGAAAAGATTTTCTATAATCAATGTGTGTATGTCCTTGCTATTAGAATTGTCCTATCAAATTCATGCAATATGCATGAAGAATCCTGTAACGATTAGTTAAAATTATTGAAAGATTATTTTATCAATCCAATCTTTTTAAAATCGGAGCTTTTCTATAATAAGGGTCGGTCCGCCCGTTTCTTCCTAACGTTTTTTTCGTGTGATATGATTAAAAAAGGGTGTTTACTCCCCTCAAACGAATTTGAGAAAAATTTTATTTTACTCCCACTGTGAGGTATGGTCAACCATTTGAGTGGTGTATTTAATAACAATAAAAACAAATTGTGAGGGTAATACTAATTACCCCCTTCATAAAGTGCACACTTCATGCACGCCCCACCTATATGTTCAAGGATAATTACGTCCTTGTTTAATCAAATACTTTGCCAAAGTCTAGCTGTATAATTAAAAATAAACTTTTCATTTTTAGATATTTTTCAGCAATTAATTACATCATTTTATACTATACTAAGGTGTGGGAATGGTAGTTAATGTAGATTCACTTTCGAGTTGTTCCCGGTGTTGTTAATAACCAAGTAAAGTATGTTTGAAAACAAGGAAGACAAAATTCATAAAAGCGAAGTTTTAAAATCAGACGGAGGGACAAACGAACATTAACACATGTAGTGTATCAGTATTTAATAATAATCAGAATATTAATCATTAGATCTAAATAAAATCTAATATGATTATTTACAAAATTGATTAAATACAGTTTACAAACATACTACATGGTAGTTAGTTGTATATATGTATAATTCCACTAAGATTTCGTAAACAGCAGAACCATTTAAAGAAATTTAAACTATTTAGTTCACCCCTAAATACGCCGATTGCAAATACTTTTCTTTGCCAGGGAGGGAAAAGGCAATGAAAAAAAATTTAATTAACATTTTCATTACTTACTAATTATCCACAATATGAAAAAAATTTCCCATTTAAAATTGAAGAAAGCGTAATTTATTTTCCTTTGTCTTATCCCTGCTTCTCTGTCTCTATGTTGGGAAGAGGGAAAAGGGGGGGGGTCTGTATTTAGTGGGTTTGTAATGCACCATCGTCTTAATAACATACATGCAGTATTATGTATGTATGGTTTATGTCCTGATAACCAAAGTGTTTCAATTTCATGTAACAAATTTACAAAAACATGTGTAAGTTTTAAAAAAGCTTCTAAAATTTTTTTATTTTTGTCTTTTTTCGTCTTATGGCGGTTACCCTCATATTGCAACTGGACCATAAACAAACCAACAACAAAAAATAATTATAAAAGTATATTAACGAAAAAAAATTGGAGAGTGGGTTATTTTTTCCAGAGTTGATTTCGAACCTAGTAAAATTGCTAACTCTGATTATGACGTAAAAAAATAGCCAATGAGAGCCCAGTATACACTGTAATTGACCAATGGTAAAATTTATAGTGGCTAAATTTTCTACGTCATAATCAGAGTCAGACACTTTTACTAGGTTCTTGATTTTTCTTGGGAGGGTGGTGGTCCCTTTCCCAAAATAGTTATAAACCTTTCCAAGTTCAATGAGAAAATTCATTTTAAAGGAGAATTATATCGTTTCCACGGTTAGCGAGATCTTACAGACAGACACACACACACAGATCTTGTTACTTTAATATAAGGATTATATGTCAATTCTGGATTCATTTATATTGCAAAAAAATTTGCAATAGATTTTACAGGTTTCGTGGTTTTGAATTTGCTGAAAAATCTAAAATCTTAAATGTGCGAAAATGCTCTTATTTTTTTTTGCTCTGGAACAATACCAAATTTTCCTAGAATTAATGAAGCCGTTTGATAGATCTTTAAAGACATTATGTTTTTTAGGGTTTTTAAAATACAAATTTTTTTTGCTAATATGAAAGATGCTATCCTTGTGATAAACTTAAAATTTCTAAAAAATGTAATGCAGTTATTTTTGTACTTTTTATCTACATACATATTTAGCAAGAACTTGTTTACTAATTCATGCAATATTTCAATTTATATAGAAAAAAATATTTGATTTTTGTGGCACGTTTAACATTTCATGTGGGTGAATCTTCATTTCCAACAGAAAATCTACAATGTTAATTTTCATAACCGCGGAAAACTGTAGCGGCCATGATTATAATGTCAAAATATCAATAATATAGCAGGAATTATCTTTTTGCAATAGTGCAAAATTTTCGATTTATAGGTATTATTAGTTCTGCAAATAAGACAAAATTTTAAATAAAATTGGCTCAGTCCGTAAGTCACTCAGTCTTTTATGTTAATTAACAAATCATAATATAGTAAAAGCCTGGATTGCTTTAAATTTATTGAACTATCTTTTGAATATGTCATATTCTGAGATTTATTTACATTAATCACCAAAACTATAAATTTTCCTTGTTTTATTTTAACTATGTATATAATGAACAAGTTATGAAATTAAATAATCTCTCTTTTATGGTAATTAACAATCTTCAAAATATGTCATATTCTGAGATTTATGTACATTAATCACAAAAACTATAAATTTTCCTTGTTTTAACTATTTAATTAACAAGTTATAAAATTAATTAATCTATATCTCTGTCGCAAAAAAAAACATTTTTATTGATTTTAAGAGAATTTGCTTAATAGTTAATTAATAAATAGTAATAAACATAAATACTTAAAATTTTGAATTAGATATTTTGATTATTTTATGATACCTAAAATGTTGTATATAATATATTTTACGTTTTTCTTGCCTTAAAAAGAATTGCCCTTATGAAAAAAATGCGGTTTCCACTTATTTTGATCCATTTAGAATATATAAAAATCACGTTTTTGCTTCGAAAACATGAATCAAAAATGTCAAACTCTGAAAATCTAGTAATAGCCAGCTTTTAACGCAAACAATATCATTGGAAAAAAACTCTCTCTTTCATTAATTATAAAAATATATGTTTCGGAACGCATTCCTTGCCGTTCACGAATTCTTAATCTCCAAGCCCTCCGAATGACCAACATGTGAATGTTTACAAATGTGTATTTATTACCATGAAAACGGTGAATCTAAAACAAAAATATAAAGATTAATTACATAGCATTAATGGTTTATTATTTTTGTATATCGAGGTTGCGTGATTTCAATTTAATTAAAAATATAAAATTTCTAAAAAACTTTAAATTGGCACGAAACATATTAAATAGCATCAGAAATTGATAATTTTAGATTCAAATGATCAATAAAATTAAGGAAAATATTCGTATGTCAAAAGTTAGCAGTTAAATGGTCTATTTGTTGAAAAATTAATGTTTTAAATTTCTTCGTAAAAATATACCATACTACACTTATTATTAAGAATTAAGATAAATTCTTACCACATTATGATGTCAAACTAAGCAGGAAGGCTTATTTGAGATCTTCCACGGATTAGAGCGCATGTATATCCATCCAATACATTATTTTTATTCACGTAGCTCTTCACATGGGAATCATCAAGGAAAAAATGTGCGCGCCTTTGTTTGTTTACAAGCGAAGCGCGGAGATAGTTAGGAATGCCGCGTAACACACTCATTCTCTGGTGTAAGGAAAAGGGAATTAATGGGTTCGAACTTGCCAGGGAATACAAGAAAATCATTCCAACACACACCCGTCTAGTCACTGGGAATCGAACACAATAACTCATCTTAACATCATGCGTGCAGACAGTGTCCACAAAATCACAATCTCATAACGCATAAATTACAAGAGTTTTAAAATGGCATGGCCATCAGGCCCAAAATTAATTATGGTAACTTACGAACACCACAATAACTCAAACCGACTCCACTACCACATAAGGATAGGAATAAGGAATGGGAAAAGCATTCAACATTCATGAAATGCACATTTACCACTCACACATCTCATTAATCATGGCCTCATAATCTCAATTAAAGTTAGAATTACAGACCATGTAATTGCGAGTACATGAATTAATAATCAATAGTACCTAAACTTTGATTAGGTACCTACATAATAATAGGCAAATGATTTTTATATTAAAAATCGCATCAATAATTAAATAATCAACTCAAACTTTTAATCAAAAGAAAGAAAGATTAAATAATGACATTTTTTCTACTAAATCTTTTTGCTAAAAAAGAAAAGTAAAATTTTCATAAAAAACTTCTCAAAGTTAAGCATTTTCTCCAGCGGAAAAATACTCGGGCTTACATCTAGACATTCTTAGATAAGATAGGTAAATCCTTAAATCTAACATGTTTAATAAAATAGATACTTAAATCTAAATAAATATGACTGTAAAAAAAATCATCAAACATCGGAAAATTAAAATTTCATAATTTTAAATCTTCGTGAATCAAAATTGCGTAAAATAAAATTGCAATTGAAATATGCAAATTAAATTACCAAAATAAAACAAAAGCTCAAATATAAGAAAAGAACTTCTCTAAATGCTGAGTTTGCAATTTCTCTCTGTTTTAAGAAGAAAGCAACTTGTACATATTCATACAGTCAAAATTAAGGCAATTTGGGGCCTCAGTTAGAATGAACCCCTCAAGATACAAACTAACCAATCTTTCAAACATTAATAATGCCATGTTCCAGCTATCCTGACGGACGTTATGTCTTTCCATCACAATTTTTTGATACTGCATAATTTCCGACAGGATTTCTGGCGCAGGGCTCCATCAACTGAAAATAAACATAATTAGTGATGTTTAAATCAAATCAAAAATTAAAAGAATCATGAATAATTCAAGAAACTTTAAAATCATCAGTCAAAGCAATCAAAATAAAATTATCTTATGCTTTAGTTTTGCCGTTCTGTAGTATGTCTGGCCGAGGTAACAGAGCTAAGATACACTATAGAGCGGTCTTATTAAGCTTAAATCTTCGAACTCAAATAATCTACTTAATTCAAGACGAAAAAAATCTGCATTTTTCTTTAGGTACATCGGTTAAAAGGTAAATAGAAATAATTTTAATATATATGTAATATTAAATTATCTATGTGATTATAATAAATCTTGAAGAAATATTTGTATGATATAAAAAAAATCTCATTGTGTTACTTTTTATCATATCGAATTTCAATTAAACAAGGATAAAAATGTTCGTATTTGCGTAGGTACCTAGGAAAATTTCCGCGAAAAAAATCCCTGGTCCCGGAAAGACTTAAATCATTGAAAAAACTTGCGTAAACGTATAAATAACTTAAGTTTGCATTTCAAATGAAAAAAAATCTTGCGTCGATTTGAAAGTTTAAACGAAATTGCGTTAAAATTTGCGTTTTTTGTCTTTCGAAAAAAAATATCTGATAAATCTACCGGAAAAATAAATTTCAAAGTTAAACAAGAACGATACTTATACTAAACTTTGGGTAGATTGATCTTGAGCAGACGTCTTGCGGAAGTCTCGTTACTCGTGGCGGCTGCGTCATCTGATAATTTGAACTTGCAAACCACGGTCCTCCCACCTGGGCGCACTTCTTCCACACGCCCCAATCTGAACTTCTTCATCAAATTTGTGCTATCGTCGATCAGCACCACGTCTCCCGGCTCGAGCAGCACCTTGTTGCTGCGCCACTTGACGGACTTGAGTAGCTCAGGCATGAGCTGCTCCTTGTACACCTGATGGAACTGACGGGTCAACTCCTCCAAGTTCTCCAGCCTCCTGGTGATGGGCTCTTTACAACCTGTCTCAAAGGTGCAAATTGCATCGTTGGTCCTGCCGCCTAACAGATCAGCAGGTGAAATTATTCTCCAGCAATTGACGTCATCTCCTTGGGTGGCATAGGTCAATGGCTTAGAATTTAAGACTCTTGCAGTCTCAGCACACAACACCAATAAATCATTGAAGGTTACAGTAGCACCAGCCAACTTCTTGTTCGACACACGCTTGACCAGCCCAACCTGCCTCTCCACAGTACCCACGAACGAGTGTGCTGCGGTGGGCACCAGATGCCATTCAAAATGCATTCGGGTATCCTTCAAAAGTTCATCCATAATTCGCTTGGCACCGGCCATATTGGTGCCTCTGTCTGTGGTAACCCTTCTAGGCATATTGTAAAACGCCTGAAGTTTTCTCAAGCCGACCAGCACGGCTTCAGTTGAATAATCAGTCAACACATCAACAAACACAGCCTGTGTAAATCTGCAGGCCACAATCAACAACCAAACTTTGTACTTGGTCTTGGAACTCCTGGTACCAACGCCAGGCTTCGTAACTTCGATCGGCCCCGCAAGGTCCATATGCACCTCCTTGAAGGGCACAGAGGGCTCGACACGATCTGGCAGAATATTAGCAATTGCGGGACTCGAACGCTTGGCATATTCAATGGAACATGCAGCACAACTCTTGACCACTTTCATAGCCTCCATGCGGCCATGTGTGATCCATGCATACCTGCGGCTTTGCGCCAACGTCTTACGATGGCCTCCATGCCCCAATTCATCGTGGGACTGTTGAAGGATGAGCCGCGTCAGCCTGTTGTGGCGGCTGAGCAAGACAACACCTGGGCTGTCCTTCATAATCTTCCTGGGGCCTCCAGCAGCGGCCTCAAGAGCCTCATCTCCTCTCCCGGACATTTTCAATATTGTAAATGTCCTAAGAGGATAACATCCATCATGACCCACAATGGGCCAACAAACCTGGACCTTGTGATGATAAGGTTGAAGGGAGTCGAATTTCCCCTCAGCGTCCATGGTCATCTCCTTCTCTTGGTTGAAGGAAGTCAAAAACAGGTCACAAACAGAATCCATGTATGTATTTGTGAAAGTATAGTTCTCATAATGCTTAGAACTATCATTGTTGCTAACACCATCCTCAATTGTTGCAACGCCACGTTTCTTGACAAGCAGCGTTTTAAAGCAGTTGGCAGCCTTAAGAACTGCGGCCACAGTCCTCCTTGCTTGCCTGTAGGTCCTTCTTGCCAGAGACCTCCAAAAATCATTGTCCACTACCTGTGTGAACATTACCTTGAGCTTCGCCATCTTGGGATTTAGCTCGCTCTCGGGAATGGATGCATTTACCTCACCCGCCGTCTTAACGGGCCACTGGTCCTGTTCCAGGCGCAACCAGCTTGGACCTTCCTGGTATGTAGATCCAGGTTGTACATCCTCAATCGTGCACAAACCACGCGTCGCCAGGTCGGCGATGTTGTGCTGGGTTGGAACCCATCTCCAATCTTCAGGGCTCGTCAACTGTTGTATCTCGGAAACACGATGACTGTTAAAAACATTTAACATAACACTGTCACTGGATAGCTGAGCTAGGGCGCAGCTGCTATCACTAAAAAACACTTTGCCAGAAATGTTGAAAGGTAGGGCTCTGGCAACAGTATCCACAAGCCTTGCCAAAATTAGACAACTAAGCATTTCTAACCTTGGAATAGACTCAATCTTCACTGGTGCGACACGTGACTTGGCGCAACACAAAACTACATCATATCCTCCAGGAACTGGCCATCTCAGGTAGGTGATGGCTGCATAGGCCTGGTTAGATGCATCGCAGAAACCAACAAGCATTGGAAGCCCCAACGGCTTATCAGGAACCATCGAACGTCTGAACGACACATTTCCAAGTGCCGAACGGTCCTGGAGGCTGGACACGAGCTCCGACCTCAACTCTCCAGGTATAACATCATCCCAGTTGCATCCATGTATGCAAACTGAGCGCAGACAAAGCTTGGATTTAAGCAGCAATGGCGCTGCTAGACCCATTGGGTCATAAAGTTGTTGCACAATTCTCCAAACTTCACGTTTAGTTATCAACTCAGGTAGACTTCTCCAGAGGTCCTCCAGATCCAGATCCTCCAGTAACTTTCTACCCTTAATCTTCTCGCCGTGGTTGGCTCTGACAGGTAGGAACAACTTATCCTGTTTAGGGTCCCATACAAGGCCCAGAACTTTTACACTGTCAACATCATCTCCAGAATAAACAACAGATTTAAACTTGAAATTGCCAGGTGCAATCATATCTTCCAGCTCTTGGACCAGCTGGACAGCTTCAGGTTTGCTGTTATGACCGCTCAAACAGTCATCCACGTAAGTACAAGTCTCCAATTTGACCGATGGAGGATCTTGATACAAAATAAATTCAGAACTGAGTGGTTGCTGAACATCTCTCCACACATCCTGCTGGGCTACAACGTCACAACCTCTAATCTTCTCAGATCCATAAACATCTTGAACATCCTGCTGGGAACGTCCACCAAAAATACGACCAGTGAGTCTGAGGGCGGTCACGACCATTTCTCCAGCCAAGGCCTCACCAAAGTTGATGGTTTTGGTAAGGTAGACCTCTGGCTCTCCATCAACTGAATCAGCGAAAAAAACACGTTTCAGCTGAGAATCTTCATAGGTAGCTAATAATGAATTATAGAACTTCTGAATATCAGCCACGAATGCACACTTATAACTTCTGAACCGGATAAGATTGTGCATCAGAGTATATAATGGAACTGGGCCATCCATCATAATACTATTGAGGCTTAGCCCCTTGCAGCAGAGGCTAGAATTAGCGCATATCCTCAACGGCGTGGAAATAGACTCTTTATATGCGCAGACTAGGCTCGAATAATACACGGGCTTAGTATAAGCTAGGTCTTCTGGCGAAGCTTTCTGATACACTCCACGAGACACAGCTTCTTGAAACACTTGGCAGAAGGTGCTGTATTCACCTTTTTTAATCATTCTCTGCCGGTCACGTAAGCAGATCTTATAGGCCTGCTCTGAATTGTCAAATAACACACTTGGCGGCTGCTTGTAGGGATATGAGGCCGTCCAAATATGGTTTTCAAGATCTAATGTCAGACCTTCTTCAATCAGCTGCCGCTTACGCACGTCCAAGGCGGACTGCCCGGCGGCTATGGCGGCGCAATGACGGCAGTTCTTACAACCGCTGCACATTGATGGCGGCTGTATTCCCAAACTCTCAGTACTCAGGAACTCCATCTTGCTGACCTCCAACTTCACAGCTTTACAGGCGACAGGATTAGCAACAGTCCTGCCATCTGCAGACACAACTAAATAGCCTGTACCAAATAAGCTTCTGTACAGTCTAGAGTCACCAACCATTTTATCTGCACACGGGAACATAGCTGGTGTTAAATGGCCGATTAAAACATCAATCTTGCCGTCGACCATAGAAAAATTATCAGGCTTCATGTTGAAAATGTCGGCGGCGGCTGTAGGATCAATAGAACGCAACCCTTCTTCAGTACCAATGCTGGGCACTACCGCCGCCTCCAGAATATGTGAATTCCGGTTGCGGTCAACCAAACAAATCTTGACTGTAGGACATGCTTGGCTCTTTCCATCTGCCAGAGAAATAGTAGCTGTTCGACCAGTTGATGGCAACTCTAACTTCTTGGCAATACTTCTAGAAATCAACGTCAAATTTGCTCCACTGTCCCACATGGCATTGACGGTGACTTGACGTTTGTCAGCCGCCAACGCCGGGACCTGCTGCAACATCAGCATAAAATTGTTCTTGCTAAACAATTGTGATTCATACACTGCCGCAACTTGTCCACTAGCAACTGATTCATGTAATAATGAATTATGAGGCTGGTTGCAACTGTCAATGGTACAGCTGCCAAGCTTATCGGCTCTGGGACAATCGGCCACCCGATGCCCTTTTTGTAAGCAGAGCAAACAGGCGCCTATCTTCTTGATGAAGACTTTGCGTTCAGGAACAGACATATCCCTAAACTTGGAGCACTTAAACAACAGGTGATCAGAGTTACAACCTTCCGACGGGCAAGGCTGTTTCTTCTTGGTCTTAGCTGGAGACCCAGGTTTACCAACGGCTGTAGCTGCGGCCGCAGGATTACCTTTCTTCTTGGAGGGGGTGTCTACATCGATTGAACACCTCATCAAAATGGCGCCACGCTGTTCCTCTATAATCTTCAACAGCTTAGGAATATTTGGGGTATCCATCGAGCCCAACGCCAGGTTGAGCTTGTCCTGGAAATCACGTGGCAACTTTTTGGATAACATTTCCAAAAGAATAATGGTCAACCACTGGCTTGTGGTGACTTCCTCATCATCATCATCTTTAGTCAGCTGCTCGAGCTGGCTAACTGCACCACCAAACTCTGCTAAGACTGTCACAATCTGGTTGGAGTCCGACGGTTTAGGCTTCTTCTCCCATTGGTTGAAAAGGCAGAGCATCTGACGTGTTTTGGACTTAAAACGTGCGTCGAGGTAAGCCCATTGAGATTCATGTGATTGAATCTGAATTAACTGAAGTCTCAACTCTTTATTTTTGCAGACCTTTTCACTGCTCAACAATAACTGTAAATATGACGGGTCCTGTCCTACGGTAAGCTTTTTAAAATTGTCCTTGAAACTTACGTAGGCTGACTCTGAGCCGTCAAAGCTTGGAAGAAGACGTTCGTCGACACGATTCATATATCCTGGCGTGAACATAGAACCGGTGCCGAACTGTGGTGTGCCAAACGGCGACACAAATGGCGATGCTGTCGAAGCACCCGCCGTCGTTGTAGGCGGCTTCACAGGTTCAAGCTTAACCTCGGCCAGCCGTTTCATCAAAGCAGACAAAGTGTTTATAATTGGTTCTGGTAAGGGAAAGTATGACCCTTTAATAACCTTCACAATCTTTAAGCAACGATCATATAGTTCAGCCTTATGGTCAGGCAAATTATCACCAACTAAATCAACAACACTTTGAATGTCACTAAGCTCCTCCATAGCATCTAGAGCATCTTTCAGAGCGTTATAATCTTTTTGCACAGTAATTATATTAGAATAAATGTCACTAAACTCCTCAAGCTCTTGGATTCTCACACCAAGCTTGCTAAAACCGACCATAATGCTATCGAATGTCTCGAACTTGTCATGGACAAGGATTGACTCCTTAGTGAAATGTCTAACATCAAGCTCTGAAGATTCACTGACCAACTTCATCACTTTATTTAGTTCACTGGTTAGGGCCTCGACGGCTGGGCGCAGCCGTAGTCCCAGTTGAGCGCCTTTATTCTTTTTAGGACCCATGATTGTCACAATAATTAACTGTACTGATTACGATTATAATAGTGTGTGGTAAGGTATCACAACCAACACATTCACAAAACTTCACAGATATTTTCTTAGCCGCATCTGTTCTGTCTCGTTTTCATTGTTTCGGAACGCATTCCTTGCCGTTCACGAATTCTTAATCTCCAAGCCCTCCGAATGACCAACATGTGAATGTTTACAAATGTGTATTTATTACCATGAAAACGGTGAATCTAAAACAAAAATATAAAGATTAATTACATAGCATTAATGGTTTATTATTTTTGTATATCGAGGTTGCGTGATTTCAATTTAATTAAAAATATAAAATTTCTAAAAAACTTTAAATTGGCACGAAACATATTAAATAGCATCAGAAATTGATAATTTTAGATTCAAATGATCAATAAAATTAAGGAAAATATTCGTATGTCAAAAGTTAGCAGTTAAATGGTCTATTTGTTGAAAAATTAATGTTTTAAATTTCTTCGTAAAAATATACCATACTACACTTATTATTAAGAATTAAGATAAATTCTTACCACATTATGATGTCAAACTAAGCAGGAAGGCTTATTTGAGATCTTCCACGGATTAGAGCGCATGTATATCCATCCAATACATTATTTTTATTCACGTAGCTCTTCACATGGGAATCATCAAGGAAAAAATGTGCGCGCCTTTGTTTGTTTACAAGCGAAGCGCGGAGATAGTTAGGAATGCCGCGTAACACACTCATTCTCTGGTGTAAGGAAAAGGGAATTAATGGGTTCGAACTTGCCAGGGAATACAAGAAAATCATTCCAACACAATATATATTGAACCATTTTATTGGAGAATAATTTTGCCGGCCGGGCTGACATAAAAGAGACAGCCACTCTTTGTTGTACATTATATATTGCAATGTAGTCCCCGCCGCTAGGCTACTTAATCCAGCAGACAGTGGCACAGGGGAGGTTAATGGGCCTTGGAAGGGAAGGAGAGAGATTTGGCTAGGCCTACTAATGCCTAGGCCTATTATATATATTATATACAGATAGGCCTTACTGTAGACATACAAAATATTATACTTTGGGGGAGAAGGAATAATATGGCCACAAATGGGTAAAAAAGTGGGAGGCAAAGTGCAGCCTAAACGTTGCTGTACTAAAGTACAAATAATCAGGCATATAAAGGGATAAGACAATGGTAGATGTACATTGTACATACCCAATGATGCTACACAAAATTAACCCTTCTGTAGATTACAATTAGTGGTTTAAACATATAGACACCTAACTTAATGAACCAATCAAAATCAATAAAAGTCCCCAAAGTTGTTGAGCCAACGAATAAGAAAACGTTGTGATATAACTTTGGGGACTAGTGTAATAAACATCCCAATATCAACTCCCTTCCTGTATGTATATATATTTCTAAACTTGACCTTGACTTTGGTGCAGTTTTCTCTCTTTTATTCACTCTCTCCTACTCTCGGAGAATAAGAAACTAAAAAGAGGGAGGTTGCTAGAAGAAGGGGTTTTACCAGGGAGGGAAAGGACATTGGCTGTTTATTACACTAGTCCCCAAAGTTTTATAATTTCTTATTTGTTGGCTTAACATATTTAGGGACTTTTAGTAAAATTTGATTCGTTAGTATATTAAGTTGATTGTTCAAACGTTTCAACCACTGCACTGATTGTAATCTACAAAAGGAGTAATTTTGTGCATCATGATTGGGAATGTACATCAATTTATAGGCCATTGTCTTATCCCTTTAGATCCCTGAGGGACTTTACTAAAATAACTATTTTTGGAACAGGAGAGGGGGGGTGAGAGAATTAGTTTAAAAGGAGATATTTTATTAAATGGAGGTTATACTAACTTCGCTGTAATGTGGAAGGGTATAGAGTTGCAGTTATTTTTGCAAGAGGATTTGCAATTCTCTTCTCCACCTTCCCCAAAAATTAGCCAGCCTCCACTTCTTTCCCTAGGGGTTCTTCCTCCTTTTTACTTTCACTAAAATTTCTATTTTACATTTTAGGGATTTTTTATTGAAAAGAAAACATAGTCTTTTTTTAAAATACCGTGTCTATCAATTAGAATAATAGTTATTTATCGCATCATATTATGGAAAGCTCACCAGTTTTGTTAGCCTCCAGGGTTCTTAGGCCTGGGATAACAAAACTCATGTTAATTTTATGATTTTTATTTTCATATTCATGGAAAATTGTCTGTAATAGATGCTGTACTTGATTTTTTAGAATGTCTGAAAACCAGTTCGATCTAATCAAGCGTATAATAATCGGTTTTGAAGCCATACTGGAAATACTTGTAGTAATTTACTTTGTTTGAAAAGTTTTTAACTTTTCTTGGTAGATTTTTATTTTATTTTAAAACAAAAACTAAATTTAAACTCCAACAACCCATAGAGAATTCAACTCTGTACATTAAGATCCCTGAACTGATTAATTCCTCCCTATTCATATAAGTCCTGGATAGTTTCAGGAAACCATATTTATAAATTTAAGTCTTGAGATGGTTTTAATCTATTTTTCTGCATCCCTCCTTCCTTTCTGAGTCCCTATATGCTAGTGGCGAAGCAGTTGGTAATAGTATACGTATAATTCTAAAGTGCAGTGCAACAGAAAACAATTTAAACTTTTAATGAACAATTTAATTGCGTTTAGAAGAGAAAAATATTGAAAATCATGAAGACATTGTTGTTTTAAATTATCAAAAGCAAAGCTTTTCTATTTATGGAGCGAGGCTTCTGTGCAACCATGGTACATAAAGAATTTAATTGGAAGGATTGACATTATTAATTTCAATTTTGCAGGGAGTTTAAATTTTGATTTTAAAGATTAACAAGGAAAGCTAATTTTTAAGGTACTAGTTGTATCGCCCCTAGCCTCTAGGGGCATTTTGATAAACTGACGGACAGAAAACGTTCTATTTTGTATAATTGACTAGTAGCATCGCTCCTAGCACCAAGGGGCTCAATACTAGAAATAGAATACAAGAGGCAGAAATATATATCTAACTAGCCTTCTAAAAAAGCCTAAAACCATCCCGGATCCCCTTTGAGCTTCCTAAAAATTGAGAACTTAATCGGTTCAGTGGTTAATAAGAAATTACTTAACTTAATTTAATTGATTAGGTACAAGAACTAGAAAATAAAAATTTAATTTTTTAATAATAATTTAAGGGTTGCATAATTGAACCCACTCATTATAAAAAATTCTCTTTGAAGATATTTTCTTTGTAATAAAGTCTAATTATTTGAATGATCAGATAGTTTTTCCCTGCCAGCGGATTCTCCCCTAGCATTAGGTTTTATTCTTCAATTAACTAAAGGAATTTTTTGGGAGGGTTGGCTTTTTTCCCGAAATTTTAAACAAACAAAAAAACATCAAGGTACTGTACCATGCCTCGCTTGATAACGATTACCAAATCGGTGCAGCGGTTGGCGAGGAATCTAGGAAAACCAGGGATCGGCAGCAGCGTATCAGCTGCCTGTTAGCATCAGGACAATTAACCTTTTAAAACTTTAAAAATCAGCTGGAAGTCTAAATCTGAACCAATTATGACAATCTCTCTTTTGAAAAAAATTCAAAGCATCGAAACGAGTTTAAATTTGAGGCTTAATCGCAGCTGACGCACGGCTGCCGAGGCAGACGAACATTCTACAACTTTTATATTAGAATTACTTTATTATCCAAATGCATTTTTAATGTCTTTTTTTTAGCACAATTCATGTTCCAGTTCTCATGATTTATAATCATAAATTATTTCAAATGTCATATGAATTATAGTTTATCATTATTAGGTCTTCAAAGATTTATAATTAGTAGCGCAGCAGCTCTATAAATAGGCATTATGTGAGTATGTCTGTAGGTACGTAATAGTATTTATACCCTCCTTTGTACTTCCAATGTATGTTGTACTTATTGAAATTTAGAAGAAATAATGGTTATTTGTCGCATCGTATTATAAACATCTTTCAGCGGATATAGAATGTACAATTATTAGAATATTTTTACATAGTAGATAAAGGTTTCTAGTATTTTTTTTAATGGCAACGCAATTGAACAAGAACGAAAAAGGTCATAGAAAAAATGATGATACAATAACTACAAAAAAAGAGTCAAAAAAAACGGGCCTTATCCAATCAATATACACTACTTTTATGATTAAATGATAACAGTTTTGAAGGAGTTACTTATAGAGATAGTACGAATCTATTTATTAAGTGTGTTAGGTTAAGTGATTATTTATTTTGTCAACTTTGCTCTTCAGGAACAACATTTGACCTTGAAATCTAAAGAGATAGATAGATAGAAAGACAATAGATAGATAGATAGAACGAGAGCAAAAAGATAGAAAGATAGAAAAGGAGTCGCAAAGAGAAAGCATGTGTGTGCAGCAAAAAAAATTGCAAAAATCCAGTTTGTCTATCATTTTTAATCATAGACAATTTAATGGTATATTTGGATGTACTTTACTGGTACACATTGTAAAGGTGTTAATTATTTATATTAAACATGGCATCAGAATTATTATTCAACAACGGCTGACCTTCATTTTGTGTCTCCCCTTGAAATTTTATTGCAAATTCTCTTTCTCTCTCTCTCTCTCCGTCTCTCTCACACCTTTCCATTTTCCATTTTTGCCCCCCCCCCATTCCCCAATTAAATTGAGCATTAAAACTTTCCCTTTCCTTACCTTTCTCTTAAAACCCCCACTTTTCACCACCTTCCTTTTTTCAGGATCATTCCATGTTTACCCCAAAAGTTGGCCCTTCCTTTTTAAAACTTCCATCGTTGCATTTTGTATAAAAGTACGAATGCATTTAACTGCAGGGAGGCGGACTCGGGGAGGATCATAATGCACGTGTTCTGGTAATGTGCCGGAGCTCCCCCCCCTCCCTCTCCAACCTTTTCAAGGGTTAAGGGGGGGGGGGGGAGGTGTACCGGTTTGCAAAACTTTAGCAATAGCAAGTTTGGGAAGGATTGAGCCGGTTGCAAAAAAAAAGTTAATGGATGATGGCTGTTATGTTTGGGTAATGTGTCAGGGGTCTGGTTGCAGCACACCCCAGCTGCCGGACGGTTCAGTGGGTTCATACCATTATTCGGTAATGGTAGCGACTTTACACCCCCACCACCCCCCCCCCCTTCCAATCTAGTCTTTATGAAAAACTATGTATGAAAAAAGCAATGGATAATTTCTTCCCTGAATATTGATAAACATAACTTTTATATCAACCAAATATATTTTGACCTTATTTATCATTAAAGAAGAATTGGGTAAGCTGAGAATATTAATGTTATGAAAAAGTTTGTCCTTGTCTTCAAATGAAAACGAGAGTTGAAGAGTGTTGGGGGGGGGGGGGGGGTAGTGGGGGTATACTGTACATTTCACCAGGAACGAGGGAAAGGAAAGGGATAGATACATTATCTTTCCCTCCATTTATATGTGTGAAATTTGTGTCTTTGGTAGCTAATAGATATTTGGGGAAAGAAAAATGTATTCGTCATTGTCCTTGCCCTTCCTCACGATTTGAAACTAGTGAAGAGTTGTGATCATATAGAGGAAATATTATAGAGTATTTACATATTTTTTACGTTTTCTCATTCCAATTTATAATCGAGCCTCTTTAAATATCATATAATTAATTATACATTAATGTTAATCCTCATTTTTAACAATTTTTAACCATGCCATCCTGTGAAATTTTTCTTGTTAAAAAAAAGATAAAACCGAATTCATTAAAAAATCAAATTTATTTCAGTTAAGGTAAAACACAAATTTAAAATTTTTTCGAACCTTTTTATAGTACCTATAAAAAAATTCGTCATACTGGCCTACTATTGGTCAATTAAAATGTATACTAGCCTGCCATTAGTAATTGAGTCTGTGAGTTGGCCTGTCATTGGTCATTTGTATTGTATGACGTCATTTTTATAAGCTCTATAAAGAGCTTCAACTTTTACTTCTGAAATTTCGATTTATTTGCCATAGATAAGAGATATCCTCAAATTTAATTTTTTACAGAATATTTTTTTTAGTTCCGGCAAATGATCTAGAACTTGTTCTCTTTTGGTTGAGCTGAACATTTATGTAAGCCTTGCATATTGTGTGCAAACGTGATTTTACAACAACAACATAACATACAATTTATGTAATCTTATACAACATTTATTTCCAATAATTCTAATGCTATATTTGAATTTTTAACTGCATATCTATAATACAAAATAGAATGATGCCTGTCCGTCTGACCGTCTGTCCCTTAAGATCTTAGTAACCACTGAACCGATCGGATTCTACTCTTCGGGGTATATACCTATTGGTCCTTTGGTGGTTTTAAGCTATTTTCTTGGGGGTTGGGACACCTCCAACCCCCCCAAAAACAAAAAAATCCCCCTCCCAATTTTTTTGTTAATGGGGAAGTTAGTTCACATAAAACTACTGGCAGAACCAGTAGTACTTAATTTTAATTTTTTAATTACCTAATAATTATTTAAGGGGCGAAGCCGCTAGTATATCACATAGTACTACAATGAATAATTTATTTGCTTTAAACTTTTTTTATCTGTTTACTAAAAGTAACATTTATTATAATTCATAATAAATAAAAAATAATAAACTTTAATACAAATTCTATAAAATAATTAATTCAAGGCTTTGTTTTGATATTAATATTTCTTAATCAAAAAAATCTATTCTATAAGAATTTTTAGTTTTTAATATCTGATGAGCAATTTTTTTATATATGCTATTGTATAAAGTAGTTTTTTTGTCTGAAGATAAAGATCTCATTCTCAATAACTACTTAACCGATTGGGTTCTCTATTCCAGGTAGACTCATATAGGTCCTGTAATGGTTTTAGGCTATATTATTTTCAAATCTAAGTCTTTTATTTTTTTTTGTTACTTCCATCCCCTTCAAATACATATCCCCTAGATTGTAGGGGGACAGCCGCTAGTTTTTAATATACTTCTACAAAAAGTACCAAAAAATGTATTATATTTTTATGAAAAAAAGTACATTTCTCATTTCTCGTGAATGAGAATAACTTTCATTTTCAGTGTGACAGAGAGAAACGTGATGTATAAAACTGCAGAAATATGTTCGTACTTTATGTGAAACTAGCGGCTTCGCTTTGCCCCAAGAGGTTTTATCAAACCAATTTTTCGTATTTTAGATGCAAAATCGTATGGGGGGGGGGGGGTAGTCGACCCCACTATTTTAATTTTAGTTAAAAAAAAAAAATTGGAGGGGGGGATATTTCCTTTTTGGAGGGGTTGGGGGTGTCCCACCCCCCAAGAAAATAGTTATAAACCTTCCCGGGACCTATGAGAAGCTATTCTGTAAAGGAGAACCCGATCGGTTCAGCGGTTAGCGAGATCCTTCGCTACAAACAAACAAACAGACAAACAGACATCAAACAGACAGACAGACATACATCGTTCTACTTTGTATTATAGATAGCGGATGCGCCTCTAGCATCTAGTGGCACTGTAATCAAAGGGGCTAGAAAAATAGCTTAAAACCTATGTGAAGTCTACCTAAATAGAGAACCTAATCAGTTCAGTAGTCATTAGGATCTTCAACTTCAGACAAAAACCCTTACTACTTTATATAATAGGATGAACATTGTATATGTAATGCAGTGAGAAAAAAGCCTAATACCATTCTTGGAACTATGTTAATTTTAAACTTCCGTTAAAGACTGATAAATTTCAACTTAATGTAAAGGAATAGCGGCTGCACCCCTAGCATTTAACAGTAAAAAACCCCTGAAACCTTCATAGGAACTATGTAGAGCTTCCCTAAAATGGAAAACTCAATCAGTGGTTAACGAATCTTAGGAGACAAACCCAAAACCCTGATACTTTATGTAATAAGATTTCTTATTAAAAGACAACTTTTGTCAGTCAAGAACATCTAATCTGCCATGGCAAATGTGTTTAAAATAATACAAAAATAAGCTTATACCAACAAGGATGACAACATCCATAAAAGCGAAGCACTGAAACGGTAGGACAAACGGACATGAACACTTATATAGTGTTAGAACTGAATATAAATGTATAAGAGTCGAAGTAAAAGTGTAAGTAAATTTGTTGAAAACTGCTTTATACAGGATAATGTTTATGGACATACTTACATGTTTAGGACTTGATTATAGAGTTGCTTTGCTTATAACATTATACTTTGTTGTACTAGGAATCAATCGACCAAAAATCAGATCAATCGGATAATTAGATCACATAAAAATTTGTTGTTAAAAAAGTAAAAAAATCAACATGTTTAAAATGGACGTACGGAAATTTTGGTAATGATTATAGAGTTTATAGAGTTCTAAATCGTACCTAACTACTAAAGGAATCACCATGCAAAATTTTAAATCGATAGGACAATTCTAACATGCCTAAATGAACGAAAAAGCTATCCGTTACGGACGGACGGACCGACCCTAATTATAGAAAAGCTTCGCTTTTAACAAAGAAGAAAAACAAGTATTAAAAAAGTGCTTATATTATTATGGACATAATATCATTATAAGACTTGATTATAGAGATGCTTAGCTCATAACATATAGCCCAATCGCCAAAGAAATCAATATTCCAAAAATCAAGGTCATAGGATACTTAAAATATATAAAAAATATTTTAAATGGATCTACTAGTCCAGTAATGATTATAGATTTGCTATGCTTTCTAAAATGTACCTAAATGTTTCAGGAATAATTCTATCAAAATTTGTCTTGTAGAGAATCATCGCATTTAGAATTTATTTAGACTTTTATAGTTAAATATTTCTATTATTCAGTCTTTTTAAACTTATACAACAATATTTAATTATACAATTATTATGTAATCATTTTATCAATGCATTTGGTATGATACTTCATATCGATACTGGATCACCTAAGGACCCCACTTCCTTATATTAGATAACTTTTTTCGGAGGGGGCCAAGAATAGTTATTTGTCACATCGTATTATAAACAGCTTTCCACGGATATTAAAATGAAAAATTATAAGATTATAACCAGATTTGTTAACCCACAAGGGCCGAAGTCACGGGCTAACAAAACAAAAATGCTATACATGATTTTTCAGTATAACTCAGAACCGGTTTTGACGCCATACTGGAAAAGTATTTTCTCACGCCCTTGCCAGTGTCAAAATATGTTTTATTTTGACACTGGCAAAGTTTAAGTCTGGACCACACCGCGCCATACTAGAGAACTAAAAATGTCTGGAACATGACATTCTCGTGAGGGTAGCGGAAATATATTGGCCTGTAAACCGGCGCACCTCATTACCATGCACAGTTAGGACTTCTAGACCAAGGTCGTGCAATCAATGGGTTGATTGTCTGTCGGATGTTACTTTCCCTAATATCTCACCCCAACGAGGTAATGACTAGATAAACAGAAATCTAGAGAAAAGTAAAGGTGAATTTTTATTGTTCATTTGATTGATTATGTCACATTTTGTCTATGCTGGTTAGGTTAGAGTTTAAACCTACAATAATGACCATTTCCGTAAATGTGCTGGGGGTCATGGGTGCTCCACAACATACATCGGAGGATATTGCCATGCATTTTATAAAAAAAAAGCATAGCGTTTCTATATGGACCATACGTTATACATAGGTTAATTTTGGCAAGTTAGAATTGTCCTATCGCTTTCAAACTTTGGCTGGTAATTCCCAAAACAATTAGTTTTACAATATAGTCTGTATATAGTTTTTAAAATGTTGATTTTTACATAGTTTGACATAATTCTTATACTCTATGTAGTTTTGAACTATTGATTCATATAGCGATTAGGTACCATATAATAAGCGAAGCATCTTTGTACTTAAAAAAGGTTAGTTCGTCAATCATTGTTAATTTTGTCTGATTTATTGAGCTACACTTCTATGGATGTTGTCATCCTTGTTATATATTACATTACAAAGAAGGAGCTTTTACGAGGGCGTTATTCAGTGCAGCTTTTTTATGATATAGAATTTTCCTATACATAAATTTTTTAATACTAAATCCTATTACAACAAGGTACAATATTGTAAGCAAGCCATCTCTATAAGCAAGTCCTAAAAATGTAAGTACATCCATAAACTTCGCTTTTATTGATGTTGTCATCCTTGTTTAACTGCTTTATGCTTCTTTTTTATACTGTTATTTTTGGCACTACCTACTGATTTATGTCCTTGTCGTATTTGATTAAATAGAATTTACGTAAAGATCCAGCTAAAATACAAAGTATTTTTTTACAGGATAAAGTTTTTTTTATAAAGTTTTTTTTATGTCCTTGAAAGTTAGCTGCTTCTGTCTGTTGCAGTTTTCTTTTATTGCAACGAGTGTGACAACATCATTAAAAGCGAAGCTCAACATTTTTGGACAGAAAAGCAAACTATTATCAACAAAAAAAGAGTGTTACCTCTATTGAATTAAACATTACTAGCGGAAACGCCCCTAGCATCTAGAGGCTTTGTTTTAGAAAGATACTAAAATATAGCCTAAAACCATACCAAGACTTAAATAAATAAAGTTTTATAGCTTAAAATCATCCAAGGACCAAAGTAAAGCTTCATTCAAAAGTCAATTGGTTCAGAAGTTATTGAAATCTTAAGCTTCAGACAAAAAAATCTTTATTACTTTATATAAAGGATTTAGAAGTCTGATCAAAACTAATGTTTATGTATGTAGCAAAACTTCTTCAAAAAAGATTTAATATGGATACACTTACATACTAAGACTTGATGATAGAGATAATTTGCTTATAACATTAAGCCTCATCGTCCTAATGATTAACATTTTATGAATCAAGCGAATGTATATTTGGTAGGGCAATAATATCGTATTTAAACATGATTTTTAGAGATACTCTGCTCATTCTATGAAGCCCAATTACAAACTTTCCGGTAATGATTATAAAGTTGCTACGCTTTCTAAATTGTATCTAACTGCTTGAGGAATCATCTTGTAAAGTTTTTAACAAATAGGCAGCCGCCAAATTCGAATTGAGCCCCAGACGCGCTGCTGAATGCAAGGCTACCGACCCCGAAATATCTTTCAAACTATTTAATGTACATAGTCGTCCTAGTTGAAATCTCAAAGTACAAAATAATGCACATATCTCGGATAATTAACTGTGCACGCACCTAGGAAAAGTAAAGTGCATAGTTCGGCATCTTCGCTTTTTCAAAAAGGTGTATAATGACCATGCTCGATGATTTGTGTTGAAGTGCTTAACATCTTGCAAGGAAAAAGATTGTCATAAATACGAAAAAACTATGTCTAGCATCGTATTATATCTAGCTTTTTACGAATATAAAAATGTACCATCATAAGATTAAAACCATTTTTTAGCCCGTGCCTTCGGCACCTCGAGGCTAAAAAACTGGTTTTAATCTTATAATTGTACATACATTCTATATCCGCAAAAAGCTGTTTATAATACGATGCGAGAAATAACTATTATTACATACATGAAGATCGGCCGTTGCTTTAGGGAACTCGAGAAGGGATCCACAATTTGTGAAAGTTTTTTCCTTTAATACTTTTATATAAATTAGTAAGCTTTTTTCTGCAGCTTAAGATAATATAAATATTGAATCTAATGGCCTTTTCATTTCAGGAAAGCTTTACATAGTTCATGGGATGGTTTTAGGCTATTTTATTTTTAGATTTAAGTTCATTGTATAAGCCTTTTTCTTACAGATCCATATTTTTTGTTTCTTTACCAGGTATATCGTTGTCCCTTTCTTACTCTTTTTACTACAACACCCATATACTAGAATTGCAGAAGTTAGCATTGAAAGTTCTACTTTTTTTAAAGCTTCTCTTTGGTTTCAGGATTGTTTTAGTCCAAATAAAATAGACTGAGTTTTTGAATAAACGGAAATAGTCCCTTTCGTGGCAACGCCCCTTAAGGGACGATTCGTCGTATTTTTAAAATAGCTTTTAATAGGTTATTTTAGGTTATATTGGGTTAGGTGATTGCCCCACAGGATTAGGCAATTGGCCCCGCAGGGTTAGAGCCCCCCCGCAGTGGCTAGATATAGGAGAAAAGCTACTGTGAAAAATAAGAATTGCCCCTTAAGGTGCGTTGCTACGAAAGGGACTATACCCGAATAAACTATTTTCGGCACAGTATAGTGTATCATCATTTTAAATTGCACTTTAAATTACTTCTCATTTTTCTTGTTAAAAATTTTTAGTATGTTTTCCTCCTTTTGAACACCATTTCTTGTTCACATATGCTGTGTATGTAATATTCCGTGCATGCAACAAAAGGGCGCGAAGATGAACGCGGCAAAAAAGGCCGCCATTTGTCAAACCTCTTAAGATATGAAATTTGCATTTTCCACTTGGGGTGCAAAGTGATAAGAAATGTTGCAGATCTGTCATTGCAGAGTGCCAGCAAGGTATGCTCATGAAAGTTTTCCAGTAAAGGAGTGGAGCCCCCCCCCCCCTCCCTTAACAATAAGAAAAGCAACCATCCCCCCTTCCTACCACATGGTATTTTGACCACATATGATCATACTTCAATTATAAGGTTTTTAAAACTATATTTTCAAAATACTGATTTTCCTTTGTGAAAGCTGTGTTTAGTGTTTATGAGAAAATGGCGTCATATAGTACAAATGACCAATGATTGGCCAATACACAGACTAAGTTACCAATGGCAGGCCAAAATACATTTTAATTGGCCAACGGTAGTCCAGTATGGCGTCATTTTTTACAGTAACTATGAAAAGCTTCTTAAGCTATGATAAGGTTTTCAATACTATTTTTTCAAAATATTAATATCCGTGTTTTCCTTATGATCTGTAGAGTTCCAACCTCTAGTTCCAGATTTGGGCAAGCTATCCAAGGAGGTTGTAGAATAAATTTTGTGCTGCCAGTTTACGTTTTTGGACAGGAGGTTATTATCTTACCAATGCAATGGGTTAATTGCAGGGATCTAGAATGATAAGACAATGGCTGATAAATTAATGAATATGCCCATCGATGATACACAAAATTACCCTTTCTGTAGATTAAAATTAGTGGTTGAAATGTTTGACTTAATGAACCAACCAATCAAAATTTACTTATAGTCTCTAAAGTGGTAAGTCAACGAATAAGAAAACGTTATTATAAAACTAGTCTAATAAACAGCCAAATGTGCTCTCCCTCGTTGCTTAATTTGGCCCTATTGACTGGATGGGAAAGTGCTTATTTATCTCGTGCCAGGAAGGTATGTTAACTTTTTTAGAAGCATTAATTTTGTAATAGATAAAAGGTATATTTGTCCTAAATTCATTATATTAACTTTAAAGGAAATTAAATGGGTGTCAATTTTATGGCAAAAAATATAATGAAAATACAAAAAAAATATATTTCTCACTTATCACATGTATGTACATTAACAAGGATGAAAACCCTCTTAAAGCGAAGCACAAAAAATCAGTAAACTCTATAGGATTTGGCCCAATGTTATTGGCAAAGCTTCTTTTTATATTTTAAAATATAAGTAAAGATTTGCATCAAAAAAATATTTTTACATGTAAAAAGTGCCGTAGCTTTAAAATTGTTGATCTGTTCGTTTGTCCCACTGTCTGATTAGTTTACCTTTGCATTCAAGGATATCACATCCTTGTTGGCTTAGAATTGAGTCTAATTTCAACTGAATATCTAAGACAAGCAACATTATTCAAAATGATAATGAAAGTGGGTGAAGTTGTCAAGCACAAAAAGCAGTCTTAGTAGGTTGGCCTATTTATATTATTTAGTTGATGTATTTGTATTGCTTATATATATCAGGGACCTAAAGGGATAAGACAATGGCCCATATATTCCCAATAATGATACACAAAATTACCCCTTTGTAGATCACAATTAGTGGTTGAAACGTTTGAACACCCAAGTTAATAAACCAACCAATCAAAATTCAGTAACTGTCCCCAAAGTTGTTGAACCAACGAATAAGAAAACGTTCTATAAAAACTTTTGGGACTTGTGTAATAAAACAGCCCAATGTCCCCTACCTCTATGTGTATATATGTATACATAGAATGATTTGATTGGGCTAGGTTTTGTCCTTCTTTTTATTTCAATTTTTGACATAAATCATTTTGGCTCTTAAGGCCCCTTTTATTTACTGTTCAATTATGGAAATAGCGTTAAAGTATAGACTATTTTCAATCTACAATAGACATAGTTTTGTATATCTTATTAGGTTAAATTTTACGCGTCACGATTTGTTCGTCGACATGCCTTATCAGTATTAATTAGAGACAGCTTTCCACGGATAATAAAATACAAAATTATAAGATTAATTCCAGTTTAGTTGGTGCCAAGATTTTTTATTTTATTGTTTATAATACGATAAAATATGTGATTTTTCAGTATGGCTCAGAACCGGTTCTAATTTTTTTTTTATAAAATTGAAAATGAAGGGGGGGGGGGGGTCTACTAGTAATGCTAAACGCTGGATATTGTTTTGACGCTGTTGTGTTTTTGCTTGCGGTGTCTCGAGCCCGCGGAGAGGGGCAAAAAACTGGGCAGGATCTAGGCCAAATATATTAGACACTGGTGTGCCTTCCATGCCGTATAGTATCGCACATGCACTTTCATATTCGCAATTAATACACAATAGTAAGAGGGTGTGTTTATTAATGAGGTAAGGGTCTATTTGTTCTGTTGAAATAATCAGGGACTTAAAGGGATAAGACAAAATTACTCCTATATCACATAGATTACAAAATGTAGCTGAAACGTTTGGACACTCAACTTAATGAACCAACTATAAAAAAATCATTAAAAGTCCCCAATGTTGTTAAGCCAACTTATAAGAATACGTTATTTCAAAACTTTGGGGACTAGTGTAAAAAACTCCCCCGCTGTGTAATAATACGCGATTCAGGCAATTTAATACATAAGCGACAGTAATTGCACACCAATATGATATATATTATATTTAAATACATACAATACGTATATAGATTGTAAGTACTTAATAAGAGCAAAGCTTTTTTTTGACTTGGTTTATCCGCCTGTTAAAATTACAATACGGTTCTGAAAATTTATTAAGATAGTTGTAACGAGGGTATAATGAAGAATATTACCTAGTTCATTTATGTAAGTTAAGTAATAATGGGTATTTTAATTTTGTTTTATGAGAATCCTATTGCTTTAACCCTAATTTAGCAATAACCATAAGCATAGCAGATTAATAGCAGACTTTTTAAAAATTTAAAAAGGATACAAAAACACGGCTTTACTTTGGAAAATAATTATGAAAAAATCTATATCATTTCATTAGTTTAACAAAAAGAAAACTTGATTCTAAAGAATCGGGGGCCCTAAGTCTTGATGCGGTCATTATGCAGTAATGTGGCGTAAAGGGGAGAATTATACATCCATAAGATATTAAGTAGCGAAGCACTAAAAAAATATAAGAGTGGATAAATGGACAAAATGAGTTAAAGAGCAGGTGTTTAGTTGTCATAACAAAGATAAGAAAGAGAGAGAATATGCGAAAACTCAAAGGAAAACACGAAACCTGTAACAATAAACATGAAGTATTTTTTTTAAGCATGACACACGGACAAAACAATTTATAGAATAAATGCGCATAGGAATATTCACTGAAAATTTCAGCTGTCTATCTTTAATAGCAGCTGAGAAAACTACAAAATAATAGAGTATCTTCATTATACAACCCTTTCTGTAAATTACAATTAGTAGTTGGAACGTTAGGACCCTATAATGAATGAACCAACCAATCAAAATTCATAAAAAGTTCCCTAAGTTGTTAAGCGAACGAATAAGAAACCGATATTAAAAACCTTTGGGGACTAGAGTAATAAACAGTCCAGTGTACCCTCCTCCCTGGATATTATGACAAGCGAAATATTATTGTCAATTTAGGTTGCTGTAATGGTCCTCTTTTATATTGGTCAGTTCGTTCCTCCAGTAAGAGATGGGATGGGGTAAAGGGCAGAGGGGGGTATTATTAAGTAATCCAACTGGAATATTTCATTAGAGTAGGTGAAAATCTGGTGCAATATCCAAGTAGTCAAATATCGATTCCCATAACAGAGTTGCAATAATTCTATTTTTAATTTCGCTAAAATGATCCTTTTTCATATTTTAAAGGGCGATCAAATGTTTAAAATTTTTGCATCAAATATATTCTATAATTCCAAGTGTCCATCCGTCTGTATCTCAGATTTCGGTAGGAAAAATTTGATTACTTGGCTAGTTTGACAGATAGACGACTGATTTTTTTGGGAAAGATTCTCCTAACCAATAAGCTTCATCTACTCAATGACTCACTAATTTATTTTCACTAATTCGGAAATAGTATTTCCTTCCAACTGCTTGGCTGTTCTTACCTTTATATTTAACTGATTCTATACCTACGGATGTTGTCATCCTTGTTATACATTACTACCTAATTCTACATGTATAGGATGTCCATGTTTGGTCAGTATGATCTCGCAAACGACTTACTTGATTATTTTAAAATATTCTTTAATTTTAGTATTGGTTAAGGGCAGGTTTATGGCTCACGGTTGGACCCTCAGATGTCAAAACTTTATTTTAGTGTTTAGCCAAAATGACTTAGCAATTGTATCTGTAAGTACGTCTAATAACACCCTTTGCTATTTTTAAAATCCTAGAAAATTTTTTTTGCAAGAAAATTGCATAAATTCGCAACCTTTTTTAGAACCACTACATAACTCGAGTTTTAAAACTTTTTATATAAAATCCTTTTTACAAAAAATATCAATAATTACTTAAAATTAAACCTGAAAGAAAAAAAATCTCATTACACGTGTTAATTTGCATGTTATAGGTCTTTTTTTGAGGAAAGTATAACTTCCACATTTTTGACAATAATTATATTTTTTTAACATTTCAAAGTAAAATATAATAAAACTTAAACGATTTTTCTTGAATTATCAGTTGAAAATTTCATCAAACATGCAATTTAAGTGATGAAAATTTAATAAAATCATTTTTTGAATGTTTAGAATTACCAATTTTCTATATTTAAAACAAAATGTTAACAAAATTTAAAAACATTTTAACATATAACTTCAAAAATAAATAACATTTTATAAAAAGATGTTTCAAAAAATAAATCATTAAAAGGTATTAAAATGCATTTGAAATTACTTAAAATTAAAACGAGAACATCTTTTTACACTGTATTCTGTTTAATAGAGTTTAAATGACATGATTAGTGAATGAAATATTTCCTAAACTCATTAAGCCTTTTTGTGACTATATTAAAAATAATTTATTTTGTTTCATATTGTTTTTTTATTCAAATATTTGACAAAATTTTCCCTACGTCAATAAAATAAAGTCAGTTCTTTACTGTTTCTAGGTTTTTCTTTATAATTATAACAATTAAATATAATATAAATCTTCATTATCTTTTATTTGAATTATCATACACATTAAAATGTAAAGTATAAGCTAGAATAGCACTTTTTTCAACGAATATTTTAATGACATTATATCAGAATAATTCCTCTTAAATATCACACAACATATGATTGGGAAGTATAGCCATTTCTTGGAGGTATAATATTTACAAAAATACCATTAATTCTGTTTTTATCAGAAGTTAAAAAAATTAAACAATTCTAAAACAATGGTTGGCTGTCTAGATATTGAGTACACTAAGACTACGGCTCTGTTCTATTGAAATAACGTTGCAAAAAGAGGAGTTCTGAAAGTAATCTACATAATTTTTTTTAAAGAACCAACAAGTACTGTCAGTATCTTTCTTCTTGTAATCTAGCAGACAATCAAATCATAACACAATTTTCATGATAAAATATTCAGGTTTCTACTTCACATTTTAAAAAATATACTGATCAATAAAATGTTCAAAATTTTACTTTGTACTAATTGAAAAAATATGTTGTAATTCTTATTTTAAAGTTACATTTTTATCCCTGACAAAATCATAGACGACTTTCAAAGGCATCTTATCTAAACTTTTTGAAGAAAAACTTAAAAACGTTAATTAAGTATGAAAACAATTTTCTTCGATTTTTCTGAAGTTATTATCGCATTCTATGGGTTTTTTATTATCATTTACTTATATCGAAAGTGCCAAACACTGTACCCTAACTTATTCATTTAATAAAAAACCAACCGTGGGCTATTTAAATTGAGAATTTTAAGTTATTAGTGAGATCTTAATAAAAGGAAAGATTGAAAGACATATGATATTACCCCTTTAATATTGGGATAACTCTTATATCTACACCTGAGGTGGATTCTTAACAAAAATTTGCAAATTGTTTTCGAGAAAAATCCTCCAAAATCACATAAAAAATCTACAAAAATTAAATAAAATCTTATGTTCATAACCCTTCTATGATTTTGTTTAATTTTTGTATATTTTTCATGTGATTTTGGTGGATTTTTCACGAAAACAATTTTGCTCCACTAAGCGATTAGTGGGGCAAATTTTTTTTAAGAATCCACCTCTGTAATCAAAATAACTAAAGAAAACAATTGAAAAATATAACTAAAAGAAATAATGACTCTTTCATTTTATTCATGTAGCTCTAAAGTCAGACAGAGAGGGGACAATAGGCTTTTTTTACACAAGTCCCCAATGTTTTATAATAACGTTTTCTTTTTCGTAGGCTTAACTACTTTAGGGGCTTCTGTGAATTTTGATTGGTTAATTTATTAAGTTGGATGTTCAATCGTTTCTAAAGAGAATTTTTTTTGTATCATCGTTTGGGATGTACCATGTACATAGATTTATCGGCAAATGTCTTATTTCTTTAGATCCCTGTTTTAAAGTGTATTAGGAAGCAAAACAGTCTCGGGGTCTTTTTCAAATCATTTGTTATCATGGTAACAAAAAGATAACTTATTTTCATTCCTCATTACAAACCCCACCATACCCCCCCCCCCCCCTAAAGGTATTTTAAACCCCAAGAGTTCCCCCCTTCGTTTCATAACCCGTTGATTTTTTTACTCTCGTATTTAAAACAAGAACGCATCGCATATATCGTAAACGAAGGAAATAATGACAGCAATTTACTCAGATTTTTAAATATTCTAGTTCTTTTATTCTGGCCTGAAGTTTATCTTCTAACGCCCCCCCCCCCCACCTCAAAAAATGAACTTCAAGTTTCTTCATTTTTAACATTAAAATTTAAAAAAGATTATTACATTTAAAAAAATTAGTTTTACGCAGGGCTCGGCAGAAGCTGTTGCGACATTTAATTTTCAATTTTCAGCCAATAGATTATTTACAAGCAACAGCCGCGGACACTGAGTTCTCAAGTCGCCAATATTTCAGTCGCAGCAGCAAAAATATAAAAACATTTATTTTACAAGTGGGGGAACCGAGTTTCACCTGAATACGTAATAAAAATAATGGACCTTGTATACCCAAGTTTTTGCGAACATTATTCTTAACTTCTGGCTCACCCTCCCCCCCCCCCTCTATAAATCTCCTTATCACCTCGCGCTGCACATCCCGACCCCCTTGGTCTGTCTTGGGCGAATGCAATGGATATAAAATATACATGGATATTATGACAGGCGGAAAATTGGAGCCAATTTAGGTTACTAATAATACATCTCTTATTGGTCAGTTCGTTCATCCAGCATAAGGGAAGGGGCGTTATTTTAACCAGCTCAAGTTTGACATTATTAAAGTGCATAATAATCTGGTGTAATATCCATTAATAATAGATCTATTGTGAGCGCATTTTCGCGCGCACGCACATACATACATTTGTACACATGTTGGTTGTGATTACTGATTATGCCACCTTTTTGTTCACACTTTTCTTCTAGCGGTGTCGACATAATATTACCGAAAAAATAACATTAGCTCATTTCATTTTTTAAGGAAAACATCCCAAGATAAGAGTTTGGGTACGACAGCTTTACACTTAAAAATGGCTTTCATTAACCAGAGCGACTAGAGTTCTGGAACTATGAAACGCTTCACTGTAAAGGAGACTCTAATCGGTTCAGCGATTTGCAAGAACTGAAACATAACGGACAGGTATAAAACCTTACTACTTTATAAAATACTAGCGGCTACGCCCCTAGAGGCCTTTAAATGTTTTTTTTTATTTTAATTATATAATTTGAGAAATAACTTGTCTATGTTATCAATTGTTAAATTCATGCGTCTACGCAGCGCGACTATGCTAGCGACACTATGCGGCGGAAATATTTAATATTTTTGATTTTATTGTGATTTCTCTTGGGAGGGTGGTGGTACCCTCCCCCAAAATAGTTATAAACCTTCCCGGGACATATGACAATCTACCCTGTTAAGGAGAACCCGATCGGTTCAGCGGTTAGCAAGATCCTTCGGTACAGACACACAGACAAACATCCTGTTACTTTAGTATAAGGATAATAGATAAATATAGATAAGCAATATTCTTTAACATATTCCTTTTTGTTTGGTTTAATAAAAGCAACCCTTCAACTTGCAATGGTAGATAAAAAAAGCCCAAGTAAAAACAAGAATGTACTTAATCATTGAAAAGAATTTAAAAAAAACAACAAGGACAATCATGTCCATAAAAACAACCAATTAAAAGCAAAACGATGTTTTTTTTAGATAAAAATGGACAATGAATTATAGTTGTGCAATAAAACAAGAAATGTTTTAATATTTGTAATTTTGATAGTTTAAAGAAAAATTTAAATTTTGCATGCATTATAAATGAATCAATGAAAATTTTTAAGTTAATAAGTTTGACTTAGTTCCTTAAATTTTATGATTTAAAGTTTGGAATTTTTAAACCCCGACAAAAACAAGAATTTTTTTATTTAAATCCTTCCATATTTTTTAGTTTAACAGTGCAAGTGGGTTATATTGAAAATTACTCCGATTCCTAAGACAAAGAAGCACAAAAAATATAAAAATTTTCATCTTAGTTTTAAATGTTAAAGAGTTAAATAAGTTATTTAGACACAAGTAATAATTTCAAGGAGGCAACATTATTTTAATCCGAGCTTTTCAAGAAATTGAAAGAGGCTATGACAATAATGTAAGTGCACATGTTAGTTATGTCACTCAAGATTTGTAACTTTATTATAATTCTTGAGCGTCTACTCAACATCCCTAGAGGCCTCTAGGGGCACTCGAGATAAGAAGTCGTCCCCTGCCCATTTTCAATTAAGTTTTGAAAAGAAAAAGTTAAGGGGAGGGGGTGGCAAATTTTTGGAGGGTTGTGGACCGGTACCCTCCACTAAAATAGATCTGAACCTCTCCTTTACCTATGAAGAGCTCCATGGTAAAAGATAAACATATCGGTTAAGCAGTTAGCGAGATCGTCATATACAGACAGACCCATACACACAAACAAAAGCCTGTTCCTATTATAAAAGGATAACATTTCGATTTTTTGTTTGTCGGTTTAAAATGAGCAGCTTTAATATAGCCACATTGGTTTATGTCCGTATGGAAGTGTTTTTATACCCCATTGTTGTAATGGGGACTCGGCAATTTTTTGTGCAAGATTCTTGAGAGGGGGTGTTAGTCTTGGCCCATACCAATAATAAGCGAGTCATTTTATCATTTCAAAAGTTTTTATGAGTACGCTGTAGGCCTGTGAATTGATTTATTAACACGTACGTATTATTCTAGGAGCGAAGCCACTATTTCACTCAGTAACGGTACGCTATCAAACTGTGAGATAAAAAAATCGAAATATAATTATCTTTTGGACTGACGAAATTACAGGCCCTAATTTTAAAGTAGCTACTTACACTTATGAAAAAATTGAAAACATTTAAATAATTTTATTTTATGAGTTGCCAAAATAAATACATTATTAATACTTTTTAACTATACGGTAAAAATAGTTAGGTAATTTTGGTATAAAAATATAAAAAGAATTCCAATAAAAATATCACAAAGTGTAGAAATTAATATTAATATTGATTTTTAAAACATTATTTTAAAGTCTAAAGGAAAGAAAAACCTTCAGCAATTAAAAAATATAATTGTACTTTTTTGTTTGATTCCATAGTTTTAAAATAAAAATATCACAAATGTTATATAATAAGTCTGTTTTACCGCTTTTCATATTTAATACTCGCGGCCTCTTGGGGCACCTAAAGAGGGGGGGGGGAGGGGTCGAGTTATTTTCCAGGGGTGATTTCTCTTGGGAGGGTGTAGGTACCCTCCCCCAATATAGTTATAAACCTTTCAAGGACCTATGAGAAGTTTCGTTGTAAAGGAGAACCACATCGATTCAGCGGATAGCGAGATCCTTCAGTACAGACAAACCGATATCCCGTTACTTTTATGAACCAATGGCATTTTGAAGTTTACATAAAAAGCCTAATTTCTTATAAAGATTTAAAATTCGTCATGTTTATATTTTTCTTTCTTGACAGCCGCCGGAAATGCCCAGAAACCTGATGGCAGGCCGTCAACATCGCGCAGTCGCTTCACAAACGCCGTGAACGAGGACACACAATTCCCGATGAAAAAATTACTCCGGCTCAGGATGGCCAGATCTAGATGCGGGTGTGGTGACATGCTGTCCCCAATATCGCCAACCATGGCCACCCTGACGCCCATGTTGGCTAGTTTGGACCGAAGGGTTGCCAGCATAAAATCGCTATCACTGGCCACAAAAACCGCGACCGCGGATACTTTTTTCACAGCCTTCTTGATGTGTTTGATTATGGTTGGTTCAGATGGTAGGCACAGCTCTGCAGAGAGAAATCCATTTTCATTTCTGTTCAGTAAAACAATGCATAACACAACAAGTTTTGGAAAGGTTAATAAATAAATTGAAGCATAAACTCATATAGCACATAACAACCTTTTTAAAAAATAACTATTCCGATTTCATGTTATTCGGACAATTATATCGCATATAAAATTGTTGCATTTTTAAATGTTTAAAATGGACGCAAGAAATTCCCAGTAAAATGTAATGTAAAGTTGATAGGTATGCTTATTTAATAGTACAAACTGCAAGGTTTGAACTGTATACGACGATTCTAACATGTCTATATTAATTATCCGAGCTATCATATAAGGAGTAGAGATCTACACTAAAAAACAACGAGCTTTGCTTTAAAAATTATTCAGTATTTGTTTCTTATTCTTCAGGTGCTCAATACATAACTTTAAACAAGGATGACAACATCCATAAAAGCGAAGCTCTGAAACGATATGACAGACGAACATTAACTTTTGTTGAGTGTCAGAACTGAATATACAAAATATGAAAATAAAAGGTTTGACAAAATTGTACGTTAATTTGTTGCAAAACTTCTTAAATACAAAATTCTGTTTAAGGACATACTGACATTTTTAATACTTGATTATAGAGATGCTTCGATCATAATATTGTACCTTATTGTAATAGGAATCAGTAATAAAAAATCAGATCGATCGGATGATTTTATCACATAAAAAATTGTTATTAAAAAAGTACAAAAATCAACATGTTTAAAATGGACGTACGGACATTCTGGTAACGATTATAGAGTTGCTACGCTTTCTAAGTCGTACCTAACTACTACAGGAATCACCATGCAAAGTTTGAAATCGATAGGACAATTTTAACATGCCTAAATTAACGAATAAAAGCTAACTATCTCGGACGGACGGACGGACGTACGGACGGACGGACGTACGGACCTACCCTAATTATAGAAAAGCTTCGCTTTTAAATACACAAAATCAAACAAATACAAGTATTTGCATTATTTTCCTGTATCCCAGACACTGCGGAGAGGAGAACAGATGGTTGGCAGAATTAACATGCTGGCAAGCTCTCTCCCAGTCCTCACCGTTTCTCAGGTGAACCCCAACATAGGGACCTAAACAAAGGGGGTGTTGAGTGGCTGAATTGTTAGGGTACTTGCCTAAAGTAGCGGGAGGAGGACCATAGTATAAATAAAGTTTTCCCTAAAGTGCATTGTTGAGAACAGACCCCCAGGGTTGGCAAAAATCGGGCATTTTATGAAAAAAAATAAGAAGTTTCTTAAGAAAAAAGTAATTTAGGACCTTTTTAAAGGCGAAAACAGCATTTTTTTCAAGTCGGACTTTTGCTATGGATTTTTGTTGGTGGTTAAAACCAGAAAATAAACATGTGGATTTATCTGCTCTGGACTTTTCCTGCCAACCCTGCAGACCCCCCAAAACCCCTTTATTATTTTAAAACTAAATTGAGACAAAGCGGGTACTTTGTTTTTTTTACTTTAGGTTAGGTTAAATATGGTAGGTATTGTTTTGTTTAGCCCTGCTGATTTGGGCTAAGCAGAATAAAAAAAGCTACCCCACTCTTTTAAATCCATTTTAAAAATAGGGGTGGGGAAAGTTCAGTGCACGACAGGCACCAAAAAGACATTGCCTCAATGGTACTTTTTAAACTCATTTCCATAGAGTAGATTTAAGAGGAATACCTGCCATATTTAAACTAGGTTAAGGTTAAAATATAAAAAAAAATATTGATTATCAAATGTACTTTTTATTCTCTTGTGAAACATGTTGCAAGAAAAATGATTCCTATAGTTGGAAAATAACTATTCACATGGGAAATTTTACTGTCAAAGTTGCTGGTTTTTTTCTTTGCATTTTTTTAGTAACAATAAAAATGTAGAGAATAAAAAGTAATTTAACTAATAATCATTTCTATAATAAAATATCAAAGAAAAGTTTATTTTTAGTTTAAAAGAAGCAAATTAAAAAATTAAACATACCTTTTGGTAAATTTTGTTTTACCCACTGTGTAGCTTTTCCTGTCCAAGCATCATTGTACTGAAAATACTTTTGGAGCTCAACATTCTCTTTCTGAACTGGAAACGAGGCTGGAGCCCCTGTAAAGGCCAGGGCAGGAAACCTGGAGGGCGGATACTTGTCCTGCCAGGCCAGGTGAGCTTTCTGGTAGTGGGTGTCAAACGATAATGGTCCGTACATTTCACTGTGGTCAAAGGTAACATCGAAGTTGTCCCAGAATGGACCGAATGGGTTTCCATCCTTTGCATTACAGGAATCCTCTTTAGGTCCTCTCCTAGCTGTGTAGCAGAATGCTGCTCTATTTCCTTCAGGCCAGACCTTAAATAAAATACAAAATACCTTGTTTTAAGACAAATAAGACCAGATGAATTATGCCAATATGTAGCAAAACTACTTTTATGAATCAAAAACAGTAAACATAAGAATTTTTTCAAATAAAAAATGCAAAGCCGAGTTCTGTCCAAGTATAGCGGAATTAGGATTTCAACAAATATGTACATACAGAGAAAATTGATTCATTTAACATGACAGTTAAGTTGAGATAGGTTAATTTTTTGGACGTAGTAATGGACAGATATGTCATGATACTAGAATAGATTCACTATGTTCCAGGGCTAGGTAGGCGCGACTAAGCCTCAAATTGAAACCTGTTTGGATGCTTTCAAATATTTTTTTAAGGAATTCTCATTTTTTGTCAGGTTTAAACTTCCAGCTGATTTTTAAATTTGCAAAATGTTGATTTCCCTGAGGCTTACCGGCGACTGATGTGCGGCTGCCAAGCCCTGCTATGTATATGTACTATACCTGATTAACAATTGTGGTAAAGAAAGTTTCCATAGTAATAGCTCTGTGATACAGGTTCACGGTGGTTACATTGAAATAGGTATCATATGGTATCATTGTAGAACCTCGCCTAAAAATATATAAAAATTTGCGATTTATATTTCTATAATAATTTTTTCTAGTAATGATTCAAAACCTATTAATATTCGTTAGATTAGAACCGGAGCTGAGCTGAAAAAACAATTATCGTTTCGAAATACAGACAAATAAGACCTTTCCTATATTTGAACTTTATACATATGGCTCAGCTGATGTTTTCAGTACACTAAATTTTTTCATCCCCTCCCCTCTTTAGCAGGAACACCATGCAGAATATACACCCCTGTATCCTTGCTAACCTGTCATGATGATATTCAATCCATGGTGGTAAAACCAAAGTTCTATCAATTGCCTTGACAAACGCTAAAATAATAAATCAAAATCAGATGAAGGGGAGGGGGCGGAAGTGACACTTTTTTAACCAAAACTAAAAGTCAAAGGAACTCAACAAAATAAAGAGTTACAGCTCTTAGATTTGACCTGGCAGTTGCATTAAAGAGGTACAATATGGAATTGTGAAGAAACGGCGGTGGAACCGCCGCTCCCTCCGAAAACCGCAGTTTCTCGCCAAATTAGTCAATTTTCAATCATCTGAGTAAAACTTTTTTTTATACAAATTTCCCTTATATTAACACTTGACACTTCTAATATTTCAGATATGTCAATATAAAAAAAATCGCAAGTGTCAAGTGCTAATAAATTCAACGGCATCATACTTCTACTAAATCTACACTTCTCTTCTCCTGCATTAGCAGCCTTCCACTATCCTGTCGTTCCTTATATTTGAATTTAGCGAGAAAATGCAAACAAAATTCGGCGGGAAACTGCGGTTTTCGGCGGGAGCGGAGGTTTTAACGCCGTTTCTTTTCCTAAGTTTTAAGATTTTTGGGATAGGCCTCCAGGTTTAGGAGCTGCAGGCCTCCAGCTGGTCTCTGGACAGGTAAAAATAAAATAATTTTTTGAAGAGATAGAAGTCAACATATTAAACAAAATATACACATTTTATCTTCAAATATGTAAATAACATTAAAAATATGAATATTTTGCTATATAAAATGTCTTCAAACTCTTCAAACTAAATTTTTAAAAAATTTTGGTTTTGATTTTTACCTGTCCAGAGCCACTGGAGGCCAGCAGCTCCTGAACCTGAAAGCCTGCAGCTTCTTAACCTGGAAGCCTAACCAAAAAGTCTTAAAACTTGGAAAATTTATCATATAAGAATGATTTTATCCCTAATAACCTATCCCTTCAGTCCAAAGATAAAGCCTATACTCACTGTTTACGCAAATGTGTCAAAACTTTTACCCCTCTTTAATATTTGGTAGTATTTCTCCACAAGAAAAATTAAAACGAGTATTCTTAACAAGACATTCATGTCATTCCAGATTTTTTAATAGTGAACGTGAATTGAGCCAATATCGGGTTTCAATCAATGTACAAAATCGCCATTAATAGAAAAGGCTATGGTGGATATTTTAGACCCATACAAGGGCATAAGTACGATCGTGTGGGTCTAACTCCACAAAAAATCCAAATAAAGCCCATTTAAGTTTTTTTTCCGCTGCGTCAGGTTCAATGTTACCCATCCATGTTAATCAAAAGGACAATCTAACAAGGGAATCCTTGTATAAAAGTAACAGGGTATGGTGTCTGTCTGTAGCTTAAGATCTCGCTAACCGTTAAACTGACCAGGCTCTTCTTTATTTAAATTAAATTAAAGTTGAGGTGCGACTTACACCCCCCCCCCCTTTCTTTAAATGCCACTAGAGTAGCAACTTCTCATACCTAAAGCTCCAAGAAAATGGTCGGCCTGGTTTCCAAACCTCCCCATACACGGACAATACAGCATATATCCATTAGGATCCAAGCCTGTCTCATCTGCCGTAGTCACCAATCCAGTTATACAACTCAACACAACATACAATATTAACATTCGACCACACATTTTGTAGTAAACTCATTCATTTCATTTCTCTAAATACGTTTTATTCTGAAAAATTAATAAAAAAATTACAATTGGAGGTGAAATTCAAGGAATGGGAAACGACACCAGAAGAAAACTATTTTGATCGCAAATTATGTATATGCAAGTCAAGACATAAGTTTTAAAGTTTCTAAACTTGTATCATTTAAGACACATTGTGCTATAAAACTTCATAGTTTAAGCCAAAATTAATCCCTGTATTCAAACAAATATCTTAAATTGTACATTTTATATAAAACTGAAAGAATTTAACTACAAAAGTAGATGGTAATAGTTTATTTATTTTGAAATAATAAGCAATGTATGTTTAGTTATAAAACAATGAAAAGGTATGTGAATTAGGAAAGAAGTAAAAAATAAATATTGCATTTAGTTAATTATATTTTGATATTTTAGCTTTACTTTTAATAACACATTGACAGCCAATTCTCTTCTGATTCACAAGAAAGAAAAAGAGGAACTTCATTAGGTATCATTCTTCGTACACACTATTCCTTTGAAAAAAAATTTACAAGATATAGGACTAGGAGCTGACTAGAGTTGTAAGGGCTGCAACGACATCCCCGTCATGCTCTCGCAGGCAGCGGTCAGCCTTGTCGCGGGCCATCTCCATCTCGTTCATTATTAATTCAACGTCTTCTTTATTTATTTGAACCTGAAATTTTAGTAGAATTTAGTACATAAAAAAACAAAACTTTCAGCTTTGATATTTTTTCCATAAAAAAATCTGGTCTTAACACATATTGTAGCAAGTTTCAGAGTACATGCCAGACATATTTACAATAGGAACTAGTTTTAACGTCTCTAGTATGACGCGGTGCAGTAGAGACCATTTTTAACGTCTCAAGTATAACGCGAAGTGGTCCAGACTTGAAACCGACCGCAAGCAGGCGCGCAAACATTTACGCAAATGCCGCGGTTTTTGTTTATGTCCTATTTACTAAAGATAATAAAGTCAAGTTACCTTTGATAATTGTTTGTCCCTGGCAATTTTCTCTGCTGTTTTCATTGCTTGTTTATTTCTGATGGCAATGAGTGCCTCCTCGAGTCCGCTGCCAGTTGAGAGTATCTCCTGTTCCTCGGCATAATCTGTCACCTAATTTTTGTTTGTATTATTTTGGTGCGCGTATTTGTTTAATTTCAAGTTATAGGGGTTAATTTTTTTTCTCGTGCATTCCTGTTTTGTAAGGTTTGTAAGGTGTAAGATCTGATCAAGCAATACGTCAGAAAGGACGAGAGATAATAATTTTGACGAACATCAACACGCTAAAACATTCAAAGATTTAAAGTACTTCGGATTTATAATTCAACAAACCTTTTCCAGATCAGCTGCGCCGCTGTCATGTTTCCTATCCTGGTTGTTGGCGCTGCTGTAAGCATTGTCCTCAACGGTCTCGTCTACACTAGCGTCCTTTTTAGGCATTTTATCTGCAATATGGTTCACTTTTATAATTCTATGCTAATTTAGTAAGGAAACACGGAAAGAAAATAAGAGATAACTGATATTTTCATTCAAATTTTTGTTTTCTTCAATTACAATTAACACCAATGGAATTTCTAATGATGGTTACCCACCTATGTACGAGTTGAGTTTAGCAACATTTCTCCTTATAACCCAATAATGAAAATAAGCAATTTATATTGGAAAGAACTACACTTAAAAATTCAATTTAAAACATGTCTCTTACTATAAAAAAAACAAGCAACACAACGAAAAGTAACTTTTCACAATCATTATATCCAGTATCTTCTATGTTTAAACATTTTGAGAAAATTACCCTTTTGCTAAACTCTTAAATAAATGTTCATGATAAGTCTCCTTCCTACAAGTTATAAAATAGAAAATAAAAACTTTTGTTATAGGTAGAAAATACCATTTATTCACAGGAAGTTTCAAATTTTGAAAAATAACATCACATAATAAAAACTAAATAATTTTCAACTAAAATCACAGGCAGCGTTTAAATTTTTATCTAAATTTTGCTCAATAAAGTTTCTGAGATCGATTTGCTAGAGGAACATCTTTAAAATTTTTTAACAAAGTTACAATTGTGCATAAAAAGAAAGAGGAGTAGGTATGTACCATTTTTATTATTAAACAATCACAAAGGAATCCAAAAGAGAAAAGCAACACAAGTTTTCTGGCGTTAATTGTTATCCGCCGCCGCCTTTTTGAAGCAATTGGCAATGAAAAAGTGGTCTTCATTTCAGGTTGAGTTTTTTTTGTGATTTTTTAATGAGCACATCCACCTCCACGTTTGCTAATATTTTTATTTGTGATATAAATTGTGCATGGAATTTAACTATTATAAAATCTCCATATTTCGGAAACAACCAGATTTCTATTTCAGTACAATACGGGTTAGGGATTAACAGTGGGTTACAATATTTTTTTTACAGTGTCATAAAGTTCGAAAAGGTAAAAACATTCAGCTATAAAAATGAGTCAAAAAAGTTATTTATCATTTTACAAATGAAAATGGTGATCATATTAAAATCTTACAACCATTGTATCAGACTTCAGGGGTTTACTGGACAACACAAATTATTTTGTAAATGCGTTACATAATATTGTTTAAAAAAATCACTAATTGTTTAATTTTGACTAAAGTTAGTGCATTGTTGAACTGTTATAAGTGCAAATTTAACATTTAAAAGCATAATTTTAAAGTACATTGAGTTTTTTTTAAATTAGTTAATTTTGACAAATAATTCAAGTATTAAAACTGGAATGCAACCTTGTTTTTTAAGTGATGTATGTAAATCACTATAAATCACAATTCATAAATAACTAACAAGGACAATTATGTCTATAAGTAGCGCAACATTAAAATCTGACAATATTTTATTTTAAAAAAAGAGCAGTTAGCTTTAATGAAGGAACAATTTAGATAATGTTTATTCTTTGTCACTCCGTCAGTATATATAGACCTACATATGATCAAATTACAAGCTGTAATAAAGACGGCGGATGTATAGGCAGACCTTAGCTGCGCTACTTATAATGTAATGCAAGACTTGTCCATAGGCAAGAAGTAAGTTTCAGCTTGTTACAAGTTGATTATTCTAAAAACTATATTTAAGACAAAATCCCAATTTTAAAAGCACACAAATCCCACCTCTCCAAGTTGAAAATTAAAATTTTGTGCATCTTAATTTTTAGCATTAATTACAAGGATGTATGTGTGTAAGTTTAGAAGAGGCGTGTACTCTTTCTAAAATAGAGGATTTTGTAAAGCATTGTGTTAATCTTTGTGCAACATCTAAAATAGGATAGTTTCTACAATTTTCTAATATTTTTCCTAACTAATAATATTAGTTTTGCAATAATTGAAAAAACAATTCAAGACATGGTTTTCCATCGCGGTTAGAAACAAGTTTGATCCTAGTTTCTGGACCGCGAAATTTCTTTTTGAAATTCTTTGAATTATTCTTCAACTATTCCTAATAATCTTTGGTATTTTTATAAAAAGGAGTATGCACGCGTTCGCGCCATTATTGCCAACTAGAAGGCGACAAGATTGGAGCTACGGTCAGAGGAGGCGGAGCTTGGGGGACTGGTCGTGTTGGGCGGGTCAAGCTCCTCCTTTTGTACGACGACAACACAAGCACCGCCACGCCCTGTATTAAGGGAACCCATCTGCTTCCACGTGTTCTCACTGAAAATAAATTATTTTTAGCATATATGTAAAAATGAACAAATGAAACATGACAAACAAGTATTTAAATAACTGTATATGATTTATTAGACGCTTATTTAACATGAAAATGATATTGGACTTGAAGCAGTATTTCATTTCAGGACAGAAAAATTATCTGGCAAACTGGCCTAATTGAGTGGCGTGCTCAGGATTTTTGCATGAGAATATGTTCTTTAAGGTAGTAACAAGAAGGGCAAACAGACGCCCCATTTAATATATCAAGGGGGGGTAAACTCATTTGATTTTTAAGCACTACTCCTTTGCAAAAAAAGAGGCAAAAATAGTTTACCTAGGATCATAACTTTCCACTATAGACAGATAACAAGAACCATCATATCCACCAACAGCAAATAACTTCTCACCAAGAATACAAACACCTAAATTACAAGAAAATTCTATATTGAATATCTAATCAAAATCAAACCCAAGATTAGTTTGAAATATGCGTATCTCTACTGATTAATAGAAAGGGGGATTTGGAACGTGCAGAAAAAAGTGCACTAGTTTTCCCATAGTTCACAAAAAAAGATTTTTTGCAATAAACGCATTAAAAATCTTTTAGTATAGATCCCAAAAAACATGAAATTCCCATAAGTTTTTCATCAATAATATAACTGTACCTATTGCATCTCTACCAGTTGAAAGATTTGCTACCAACGTCCATTCATCGGTCGACGGATTATACCGTTCCACACAAGTCATCCTTGATTGATTTGGGTTGGATACCGCCGGCGAGTCATGTCCGCCGACCGCGTACAGCATACCGTTCAAAACGCCGACACCAACTCCACCCCGCCGCCGACACATGTTAGCAACAAAATTCCATTTGTTAGTGTGTGGACTATAGGCTTCCACACTGCGCAGACACGACGATCCATCTCGCCCGCCAACGGCGTACAATTTATCATTCAGGACAACCACTCCCGCCGTGCTACGTTGCGTGCACATGGGGGCAACATGGCTCCATTGCTTGGTCGCAGGATCAAACCGCTCTACAGTGTTAAGGAAGCTCCACCCATCGTGTCCACCAACGGCATAAAGTGGACCGCCCAATACGGACACGCCCAATCCATGACGATGGGTTATCATCGATGGCAGAGATATCCACATTCTAGTGACTGGATCATAACATTCCACAGTGTTTAAAGTTTTCAACCCATCGCGTCCGCCGACAACAAATAGTTTTCCGTTAAGCACAGCAACCCCAAATTGCAGCCGCCTGCCACTCATGGAAGCAAATTGACTCCAAGAATTTGTTCTCATATCATATCGTTCAATACTGGTGGCGCCCTTGTTCGTATCCATTCCACCGACCGCGTACAAGTATCCCACCGTCGCTTTCCTGGGACACGTCCTGCTGGACTGGAGCTGAGACCGTCGTTCTGGCAGCAAATGATATTTCATGGCCTCAAGAATAAGATGATGGCACGCTGAATCAAACTTCAGCACCGGCTGATTCTCAATGTTATCCGCGATAAACTGCGGCGACAACAAAGGCAGACGGACGCATGCCAGTAGACGGGCCGCGTCACCCTTGCGGTTGGTAAAATCAAAGTTGATCCAATCCATGAATGCTTGGAAGATGATCTCCTCGCTTGGCACATTCAGATCATCAGAAGAGAGAATATTCACAACCTCGGAGACTGGAAGCAACAGAAATTCTTGGTTTTTTATCACATCCTAAGAAAATGGTTTTGTCAAGAAAATATAATTTAAACAAATCTATAGAATACTTTTCAATTTTGGTTTTGAAAAAGATGAGGTAAAAAATGGTAAGATTTTTTTTCATTAGCGATTTCTTTTGAGATTTTGGAGGCACCCTATCCAAAAATAGTTCTAAACCGTCCCTGGGCCTACACGAAGCTTCACTGTAAAGTAGAGCCACATCAGTCCTACGCTACAGACATCCTATTACCTCTAAGGATTGAGCAGAAATTATACCTGGAAATTATCCTCCATATAAACTTTGGCAGCATCTCTGAGGCCAAGGCAGCACTGTGCGTCAGCAAACAGCCGGATCCCCACGCAGTTGGAGGGATGCAGCAGCTTTCTAAAGAATGCAGAGCACGCATCTCTGACTGTTGGCAGCTGGAGAAGACAAGCAGCAGTCATTATGCCTTCTACATTGTCCTCGTGTAAATCAATCTTACCTAAATAAATATTTTTAAAACTAATTTTAACTTTCTTTCTCAGAAAAGATCGATCTTTTACAGCATCTGCCAACAATGAAATTAATTTGGAAAAAAATCACCTAGCTGTCGTTATGAGGGCATCCCATAGTAAAATTGACGACCTTTTAATCTGCCCCCCCACAGTGAGCCCAGGAATCCAATTTTGTGGAAAAAATTAATAACTTCCTTATTTTTCAACCAAATCAAACAATTTTTTTTTAATTAAAAGGTTTTTATAGTACCTTTTACAGAATTAACAAGATTATCCCTTCCTCCCTCTCTAGATGATTGGGGGGTCAAAATATCACCCCCAAAAATTGGTTTTTGGTCGATTTTGACCCACGCCACTTTGAATGGCCATCACGGCCAGGGAAGTGATGGGAAAAAAATTGTGCAAAATAGCAAAGATGGGCAATGGCCCAGTGTGTCAGGTGACATGTGTCCTAGGCCTGTCAGCCAAGCAGTCTGGCATGCCAAAAATCCTCAAAAACTTCAATTTTTGACAATTTTTGTGACCTTTAACTGTGGCTGTCGGCCAAACGGCCGGTCAGACCACCTCTGGCCGCACACCCGCCAATCCGGCTTGGAATGATCTACAAAAAAGTGGTAATACACGTGGCTGCGCCACAAACACACGCCGCCCTGTGTGCAAAAAACACAAAAAAAAATGTCATTTTTTTGGTGTGCTAACTTTGCCGCCAATTAAAGGACGGAAGGCGGCCGGCAATTATCTCTGACTTCTTCTGAGTGCAGTTAGAGCCGGCTATTGTGGTTCTAAAGATACCTTCAGATTTCTGGTAGCCCCTCCAGGAGGCCCTCAGGGTCCAATACACAAGGGCATAGTAAAATTTTATTTTGAGGTGCTCTAACTTTTCCACCACTGGTGGGAAAATTTTATGCCATGATTTTTCGGAAAGGCATTTTGCCAGATTTTTACCCTGTAAAAGGATTGTTCTCTATAATGAAATCCGGCAACAAATTATATAAGGATTATACACTAAAAATAGCTTAAAACGACCTTTACAAAAATATCTATAGAGGTTAAGCAACTAAGTGAAAGTTGATAAGACCAATGGGATCCTCTTATATATTGCCTAATTAATGCTAGAACTTCATCCTAAAAATTTTCACCTCGTTGCTCAAAAGATCAAGGTATTTGAATCAGAGCTTAAAAAAATATTCAACGTGCTTTTTTTTGCATTTTCATCAACTTTTTTTAATATGGATTCTAGAGGTTTTTTTATACAAAACTATTTAGTTTCTTGTTATCCAGTGTTAGATAATTGCACAACCTTTCTAAAATGTTATTACATTACGTCCTAAGTTAATATTTGATTAAATGGCAAGTAAAACAAAAAAAAATTTAAAAATATTTTTTTGGGAGATTTTTGTATCTAAATTTCGTGAATTCCAGGGTAACAACTTCAGAAGGCCATAAAAACTTTAATTTTTTAAATTTTTTCATTAATTTAAAATGGCAAACCTCCTCTAATATGATGAATTTTAACATGGACTTTTAAAATAATTGATTTTCTAAAGTTCGATTTTGGGCATAAATAATTTTTTCCACAAAGTTGGATTACTGGGCTCACTGTGCCCCCCCCCCCCCCCCAATATCTTAGATTTATTTCGCTTGTTGGCTATATTTTATTACTGGATCTTGTATAATAAAAGTTCCGACAAATAAGGGTATTTTAGCGGCCAAAATCAATAACATAGGAATTTCTATTAGTCTTTCTAGTATCAGTATCCAAAAGCTTATAAAAGTGTAGTAAATTCTTAGTTCACACAAGATACAGATAGCGATAAAGTTGAGCAAATCAAAAATAATAAAAACCTGTATAACAAAAATCCACCAGAGGCGGGAGAGCCATGGGATCAATACCATGAATTTCCACCCTAGAATTAGCCGCCTCCACCATGCCTCCAGTGAACATGGCGGAGAAATAGTCGGAGGCGGAGACAAGGATGATCTTGTGCGCCTCTATCTGGACCAGCCCGCACACTAGGGTCACGTCTGTCAGCAGGCCATTCTTGGCGTGTTTCTAAATATAATAAAAAACATAAAATCATACATATCATAATTTACGTCAAATATTTAGTTAGAGGACTGGAAATTCGTAGTTATTTGAACATTGTGATAAATAAACTAGTGACTTCAATGGCTATCAAGGGGGGGGGGGGGGGGAAGTTTGTACAGTTATAGGAAATGAAATTCAGTACCAAATTTTGCCCTGGCCGTTTGGGCTTGTTTTTATAGTTATCAACCTAATTCTTTTTGTAAGCGCTCTTATATGATTGGATCTACCTGTAAAACTTTAAAACTTGAATTTTGGGACTTACCCTTAAAGGGGCTAGTGGAGCAAAAGACCCCCTAACACTAAAATTTTAAGTTCTGAGCCTATTTTCAGAGATATTGTGACGATTTTTTTAATGAAAACACTTTTTAACAAAACCGAACTAAGTAGCCAATACAAATTTCATTTTGGGACTTTCCTTCTAAGGGCTAGTGGAGCAAAAGGCCCCCCAAACACTAAAATTTTAAGTTCTGAGCCTATTTTCAGAGATATTGAGATGATTTTTTTATGAAAACTTTTTTCACAAAACCAAACTAAGTAGCCATTACAAATTTCATTTTGGGACTTTCCCTTAAAGGGGCTAGTGGAGCAAAAGACCCCCCAAACACTAAAATTTTAAATTCTGAGCCTATTTTCAGAGATATTGAGACGATTTTTTTAATGAAAACACTTTTTAACAAAACCGAATTAAGTAGCCAATACAAATTTCATTTTGGGACTTTCCTTCTAGGGGCTAGTGGAGCAAAAGGCCCCCCAAACACTAAAATTTTAAGTTCTGAGCCTATTTTTAGAGATATTGAAATGATTTTTTAAAATGAAAATATTTTTAACAAAACCGAACTAAGTAGCCATTTCAAATTTCATTTTGGGAGTTTCCTTCTAGGGGCTAGTGGAGCAAAAGACCCCCAAACACTAAAATTTTAAGTTCTGAGCCTATTTTTTGAGATATGAGATGATTTTTTTAATGAAAACATTTTTAACAAAACCGAATTAAGGAACCATTACAGATTTTATTTTGGGACTTTCCTTCTAGGGACTAGTGGAGCAAAAGGCCCCCCAAACACTGAAATTTAAAGTTCTGAGCCAATTTTTAGAGATATGAGATGATTTTTTTAATGAAAACATTTCTAACAAAACCGAATTAAGGAACCATTACAGATTTTATTTTGGGACTTTCCTTCTAGGGACTAGTGGAGCAAAAGGCCCCCCAAACACTGAAATTTTAAGTTCTGAGCCTATTTTTAGAGATATGAGATGATTTTTTTAATGAAAACATTTTTAACAAAACCGAATTAAGGAACCATTACAGATTTTATTTTGGGACTTTCCTTCTAGGGACTAGTGGAGCAAAAGGCCCCCCAAACACTGAAATTTTAAGTTCTGAGCCTATTTTTAGAGATATTGAGACGATTTTTTAAATAAAAATATTTTTAAAGAAACCAAACTAAGTAGCCATTACAAATTTCATTTTAGGACTTTCCTTCTAGGGACTAGTAGAGCAAAAGGCCCCCAAACACTAAAATTTTAAGTTCTGAGCCTATATTTAGAGATATTGAGATGATTTTTTTAAATGAAAATATTTTTAACAAAACCGAACTAAGTAGCCATTGCAAATTTTATTTTGGGACTTTCCTTCTAGGGACTAGTGGAGCAAAAGACCCCCAAACACTAAAATTTTAAGTTCTAAGCTTATTTTTAAAGATATTATGGCTGATTTTTTTAATGAAAATTTTTTTCAAATAACTGAAATAAATAATCAGAAGATAAAATTTTAGTGTTTGGGGGTCTTTTGCTCCACTAGCCCCTGGAAGGAAAGTTCCAAAATGAAATTTGTATTGGCTACTTAGTTCGGTTTTGTTAAAAATGTTTTCATTAAAAAAAATCATCTCAATATCTCTGAAAGTAGGCTCAGAACTTAAAATTTTAGTGTTTTGGGGTCTTTTGCTCCACTATTCCCTAGAAGGAAAGTCCCAAAATGAAATTTGTAATGGCGACTTAGTTCGGTTTTGTTAAAAATGCTTTTATTAAAAAAAATCGTCTCAATATCTTTAAAAATAGGCTCAGAACTTAAAATTTCAGTGTTTGGGGGGCCTTTTGCTCCACTAGCCCATAGAAGGAAAGTCCCAAAATGAAATTTGTATTGGCTACTTAGTTCGGTTTTGTTAAAAATGTTTTCATTAAAAAAATCGTCTCAATATCTCTGAAAATAGGCTCAGAACTTAAAATTTTAGTGTTTGGGGGTCTTTTGCTCAACTAGCCCCTAGAAGGAAAGTCCCAAAATGAAATTTGTAATGGCTACTTATTTCGGTTTGGTTAAAAATATTTTCATATCAAAATATCATCTCAATATCTCTGAAAATAGGCTCAGAACTTATAATTTTAGTGTTTGGGGGTCTTTTGCTCAACTAGCCCCTAGAAGGAAAGTCCCAAAATGAAATTTGTAATGGCTACTTAGTTCGGTTTTGTTAAAAATATTTTCATTTTAAAAAATCATCTCAATATCTCTAAAAATAGGCTCAGAACTTAAAATTTTAGTGTTTGGGGGGCCTTTTGCTCCACTAGCCCCTAGAAGGAAAGTCCCAAAATGAAATTTGTATTGGCTACTTAGTTCGGTTTTGTTAAAAAGTGTTTTCATTAAAAAATCGTCTCAATATCTCTGAAAATAGGCTCAGAACTTAAAATTTTAGTGTCAGGGGGTCTTTTGCGCCACTAGCCCCTTTAAGGGAAAGTCCCAAAATGAAATTTGTAATGGCTACTTAGTTCGGTTTTGTGAAAAAAGTTTAAAAAAAAATCATCTCAATATCTCTGAAAATAGGCTCAAAACTTAAAATTTTAGTGTTTGGGGGGTCTTTTGCTCCACTAGCCTCTTTAAGGGAAAGTCCCAAATGAAATTTGTAATGGCTACTTAGTTCGCTTTTGTGAAAAAAGTTTGCATTAAAAAAATCGTCTCAATATCTCTGAAAATAGGCTCAGAACTTAAAATTTTAGTGTTTGGGGGTCTTTTGCTCAACTAGCCCCTAGAAGGAAAGTCCCAAAATGAAATTTGTAATGGCTACTTATTTCGGTTTGGTTAAAAATATTTTCATATTAAAATATCATCTCAATATCTCTGAAAATAGGCTCAGAACTTAAAATTACAGTGTTTGGGGGTCTTTTGCTCAACTAGCCCCTAGAAGGAAAGTCCCAAAATGAAATTTGTAATGGCTACTTAGTTCGGTTTTGTTAAAAATATTTTCATTTTAAAAAATCATCTCAATATCTCTAAAAAATAGGCTCAGAACTTAAAATTTTAGTGTTTGGGGGGCCTTTTGCTCCACTAGCCCCTAGAAGGAAAGTCCCAAAATGAAATTTGTATTGGCTACTTAGTTCGGTTTTGTTAAAAAGTGTTTTCATTAAAAAAATCGTCTCAATATCTCTGAAAATAGGCTCAGAACTTAAAATTTTAGTGTCGGGGGTCTTTTGCGCCACTAGCCCCTTTAAGGGAAAGTCCCAAAATGAAATTTGTAATGGCTACTTAGTTCGGTTTTGTGAAAAAAGTTAAAAAAAAATCATCTAAATATCTCTGAAAATAGGCTCAGAACTTGAAATTTTAGTGTTTGGGGGGTCTTTTGCTCCACTAGCCTCTTTAAGGGAAAGTCCCAAAATGAAATTTGTAATGGCTACTTAGTTCGCTTTTGTGAAAAAAGTTTGCATTAAAAAAATCGTCTCAATATCTCTGAAAATAGGCTCAGAACTTAAAATTTTAGTGTTTGGGGGGCCTTTTGCTCCACTAGCCCCTAGAAGGAAAGTCCCAAAATGAAATTTGTATTGGCTATTTAGTTCGGTTTTGTTAAAAAGTGTTTTCATTAAAAAAATCGTCTCAATATCTCAGAAAATAGACTCAGAACTTAAAATTTTAGTGTTTGGGGGTCTTTTGCTCTACTAGCCCCTTTAAGGGAAAGTCCCAAAATTCAATTTTTAAAGTTTTACAGGTAGATCCAATCATATAAGAGCGCTTACAAAAAGAATTAGGTTGATAACTATAAAAACAAGCCCAAACGGCCAGGGCAAAAGGGATAGTTTCACGAAGTGCATTTAAAAAAAAATAGTGAACTGTAAGTTTTTTCTATTTTAAATAACGTAGTAGTGTATAATATAAAGTTATTGATTAAAATTAAGAGATTTTACCAGGGATTTTCCTTAAAAAATGAGTTTTCATTTTTATTTTCAACTTCGTTGCGTGTTATATATGGCAAAAACTTTTTTGTCATAAATACAACTTTAGATAGCATTTACTAGTTAATAGAACTTTAAACTTTTTATACAACAAAATACACATAACAACAAAGAATGACCAATAAAATATTCAGTATGGTACTTAGAGTAGTGCTCTTTTTTTTATGTCTTAGTAGAATATATTAGGCATTTGATAGATATGATTGTGATAAAGAATTTTAACATTGACCTGACCAAACTTTTTTATTTGATAATATCTAAAAGAGTTAGTGATTTGCAACATAAATTACATGAGAATGGTCTTTATATATATATATATATATGTTGTATGGTTAGTTGGTATTTCCGCGTGAGATAATGTGTATATTGTAAGTAAACCGGACGGTTTTCTTTATTTTTTTAAAAAGAATCTATAGAAAACCTGTCCTATAGTGAACCGGACGTTATTTTTTATGTTTTTTAAGTAACTTGTCCCAAGGGGAACCCCTGCTCAATTTTTTATAACTCTTGTGAAATATGTGGAAAAAGATTATCTAAAATTGGTGTTTTGGCTATACATATTTGGAAAAAATAGACCATTCTCATGTAATTTATGTGGCAAATCTCTTTAACTTTTTTCGATAATGTCAAATAAAAAAAGTTAGGTCTGGTCAATGTTAAAAATTCTTTAACATATAATCATATCTATCCAATGCCTAATTTATTCTACTAAGACATATAAAAGTTCACTACTCTAAGTACCTTAACTCTTTAAATACACTTCATAGAACTATCCCTTTGGTACTGAATTTCATTTCCTATAACTGTACAAACTTCCCCCCCCCCCCTTATTTTGTTGCCGTAATTTATTTTCATACGTACACATGAAACCCAACCAAATATTTCATACTATTTCAACAAAAATCCATAACATTTTAAGCATAAAAATTTCCAAAAAAAGTGGTCGATCTTAATTTTTTTGTTAATCTAACTAAACTGTTTATTAGAATACGGCGTTGCGAAGCCGTTTGATTTTGGTGCGGCTCCGCTGAGCCGTCTGTGATGATGGCGGCTCCGGCTCCGACCTAAAATTAAGAAAAACTCGACATATTTTTTCCCCCACGTCTATTTTTGACTTTTGCGCATGACAAAACAGAGTTATCAAATTATAATTTATAAAAATCTCTTTGTTTATCTAGTCCGGAGCCGGAGCCGTTTTTTAACGAAAATTGCGGCTCCAGCTTCGGCAAAATATAGCGGCTCTACGGATCCCGGTTCCGCAACACTGATTAGAAATTTAGTTTATAAACCTAAAAATGCTTAAAATCAATGCATCTAATTTGTGCATGGTACCCTTTATTTTTTATTGTATATATCAAAGCTTCCTAGCCACTCTTAGACTGCTTTTAAGCGGCTTTTATCTTTTTGTTTTATAAGTTTAACACAAGATGAATATTGTAAATATATTATTGCTTCATAAAAACTAGCACATAAAATGAGAAATAAACCAGCTTATATCAATAACGAAACATATCCAGGGGTGTATATTCTACATGGGATCCCCTGCTCAGGAGGGGGGAAAAAAATAAAAAATAAGTGGTTGGAGGGAAAAAAAATGTAAAAATTAAGAAAACTGAAAACGTTTTTTCCATTTCCCCCCCCTCCTTGGTGAAAAAACTTTAAAAAATGTGTGGTAGGAGGGATAAAATAAAGAAAATATAGAGTTCTTTAAATATTTTTCCATTTTCCCCCTACTTGGTGAGAAAAAACTAGGGGGGGAAGAAAAATAAAAAAATTTGTAGCAGGGGAAAAAAAATAAATCTTGTGCAGAATATACACCCCTGAACATATCTTATGTGATTTTCAGCTGCCGTTGGGCTGAAAACAGTCAAATTGCCCCCCAAATATTTTAGATTTATCTCGCTTGTTGGCTATACCTTATTCCTGAAAATAAAGAACCCACCTGAACTTTATGAAGCACAGTGTTTGGATGTTTGGTGTCTGTAAATGTTTCATCCTGACCGCTACTTGGAGATGCGCTGGACCCACTGCACACACCCTACAAATTGGCAGCTTATACCAACAACAAAATATCACGAAACATTTACGTAATTTTCAGCGTCGATGGAGGGCAACCCTTAGTAAAATTGACGACCTTTTTATCTGCCCCTCCAAATATTATTTAAGATTTATTTCGCTTGTAGGCTATACCTTATTCCCGACAATTTTGTACACATCTACATGAGTTTACATGCTATGAAACAAGGACGAAGAAAAAGATTTAACGGGAAAAAAGTGGTATGAAGACTTAAGGGATAAAACAATGTTAAGTAATTACACATCTTAATTGTCAAAAAACGAAATTAAAATAGAAGAAACAACTGATCTTAACAGATGTGGTCATACAATAAGTTGTAGAGAATAGAAGCTCATTGCAGTGGTCATACGAATTGCACATTTTTTTTCTATTTTGTGCAGTCTGTATTTGATAACAGCAGATAAATACGAAATTTTCCAATATATTCTGCTCAAGATTGAATTATTCCGAATGCAAAATATTTTTGAAATTATTAAGCATAACCAGCTTTTTAGCAGTATTCAGGGGTGTACATATATTCTGCACAAGATTTATTTTTTTCCCCGGCTACAAATTTTTTTTTTACCCCCCCCCCCCCCCTAGTTTTTTCTCACCAAGTAGGGGGGAAAATGGAAAAATATTTAAAGAACTCTATTTCTTATTTATTATCCCTCCTAACACATTTTTTTAGTTTTTTTTCACCAAGGAGAGGGGGGGGGGGGGGGGGGAATGGAAAAAATGTTTTCAGTTTTCTTAATTAATGTAGAATATACACCCCTGACAGTATTTATGATTTATTTTTGTAAACTTTTACCTATTTTGATAGACATATTAATATTTTACACATTTTTAAGGGGGAAACTAAATTGTCGGCAGTTTATCTTAAAGAAGTAGAAAAGCGAAGGTTTCTCCCTGAACGAGGCTGATAAGACGAACATTACGAATTACAGAGTAGCATTGATTCCAGAACTAACCTGTTCGTTAGTAAAAAGTCTAGGGCTGGAAATACTTCTGTTCAATGGATTGCTGATACTACTGGCGGATGAAAAAGATCTTGTTAATTCGTCCATTTTTGGTTCGCTTGATAATTTAATTAAGAACAAGCTATGTTTTATACGCTAATATTTTCCATTAGCAATAACAATTAAAACTACATTTTATCTGAAAAAATTGAAAAAAATCATTTATTGAATTTAGAAAAAAATGTATTTAAAAAAAATGCGGTTACATTTTAGATGGTTACATGTAACATATTATACAGGTACTATTGTTAGTATCCACTGTCTACAGAAGCAGCTTCTCAATCTCCTGCTGGATGGTGTTGATCTGGGGCTTGATCTGAGATCCCTCGTTCTGGGTAACGCTGAAAAAAAGGGAATTATTAATAAATTGAATAAACATTCCTCACTGGGCCTGTTGCGCCAGGCACTTTAACTATTTATAACGCGCACATGACATTGTAGAAGTTTAAACCACTTTTAACATCTTTGACTAAAGCGTACTATGTGGTTACAGTAGTGATTCTATTTACTCTGAAGGCTAAAAATGAGTTTTTTTTAATAGCTGCTAGATACCACAGCTAAGCTGCTAAGTGCCAAAGTCTGACAAATAACGCGATCTTGCATCAAAATTCGAAACCCACCATTTTTCAAGCGCAGCTACCCTGTATTTGTATTCAACATTCAGTCTTTGCTTCTCAACAACGGGCCCCGATATTAATTTCAACGTTTACAACATAACAGTTTAGTACCTGGCACAAATGACTGGCCTGGAGACGCCACAGGCACGGCCCAGAGCCTGCTTGGAGCGGACAAACACGTAGGGAACATTCTTGTCCTCGCACAGCAGTGGGATGTGCAACAGAATCTCCAGGGGCTCGCTGTCGGCGGCCAACACAATGAACTCGGCCTGTCCACGGTTCAGGGTCTTGGTGGCCTCGTTGGCCCCCTTTCTGATCTGCTTGTAGTTGCAGGCCTGCTGAACCAGGTTCAGAATCTTGGTGGTCAAAGCCTAAAAAAATGTTTATGTTCACTTTACTAATAACAAAGACAACGAAGAAAAGTGTTCTATTACATTATAGTGGAATTTCTTAAACAACTTGTGCGATCTTAGGGCCAAAAAAAACTTCCATCTATTGTTGTATTAAGAATACTTTTTTTTCATAATAAAAAGACACTAAAACATTTTCATTCAAGCTAATTTAAAACAAAATATTTATACAAAGGTTTGACGTATTATGATGAAAGTCTGTTAACTACTAGACAAAAATATCATAACAAGGTTGTAGACAACAAACCTTTAATTTTAAATATAGACTTATCTGGCCTTCAATCAAATTGGGGAAATTCACTAAATAAAAGTTTTGACACGAAATAAATACTTGCTTTCAACAGTGCAGATACAAAAATATCCACGTCCTTTAATAAAAACTGTTTTACAAAAAAAGATTAATGTTGAAATGTCATACAGTGGTCTCTAGGGGCGGGGCACACACTACAACTTACACACATAAACATCAAACTAATATACGCTTAGCCAAAAATAATCAGAGTATTACCTTACTTAGCGGACACAAAATTTCAGAAATTAAGATGTACGTACATAAAAATATTTTAAACAGCAATGTTTAGGAAGTTCTAGTGATACTTGTGTTAACGCAAGAGCACTAAAGCCGGAATTATTTAAAAATGTATAAACTAATATTGCACAAAAAATGCTACCTGTTCAGCAAGGGGGTAAGCCTTAGGGTTAATTTCTTCAGCCATTTCGATCAGATTAGTTTCAAGCTGTTGGTAAGATAGATCTATTACAAACTTTGGTCAATACAATTTAATATCAGAAATTGGTAACTGAAATATTTTTGGCAATTTCTAGTAGGATAGATACAATTGGTGTTTATATAATGAAGGGTAATTTTTGGTTTAGTCTCATTTTTAGCGAAGATAAACAAGTATTATATCTAGTAATAAACAATCAAAGACTCAAAAAAATCCGAATATATGAAATTATGGACCAAAGTTTTCCTTGATTTATAGTTTTGTTAGCAGGAGTATTGGCCTCTCAGCTCTGCAAATGCTTCACTGCCTCACGGAGGAATAGCTTCTGAAAAACCACAACATAGTTTAGAAGGACTGTTTAGGTTATATATATTAACTTTTGGCAATTTCTTTCGAATTTAACCAGTGGGATCACAAATAATCCCTCAATCCTTGCTTTAATATTTTTTTTAAAAGTAACCCCTCAGGCGCGATTTAAAGTATTAAAATTAAAGGCAAAGGGTTGTGTGATCCGCAGGTTAAATAGAATCAATAAACCATTGTGCATACAAACTAGAGTAATCATAATAACAATTCAATTTTAAAGTCTCAATTCAGGTAATTAAAATCATAACTATTCTTTTATAATATAATGGAGAAAATTTTAAAAAGCAGAAATATTCTGCAGATATCCATTTCATGTAATATTTAAATAGCAGTGAAAAGAAGTTCTTCAATTTCATTATTTGGACAAGGACAAAATAAAAATACTAGGTAACTGATAATACAAATGTTATTCATAAATTTTTTTAAAACTGGACTTTCTAAAAGCCTATACCACTAGTATATACAATAAAAACAGAATCATTTACCATGATCAAAGCATTCATAATAAGGAAACTTTTTAGTCTTTAATATAAAAATAAATTTGCATTGATTTTACCCCTTGCTTTAGTGTAAATAATATAAATTGCGAAAAAAAACCTATTTTTAAAAATTCCTGTTACATTGTATTATGTTAAAATAATTCATTGAATGAGGATAAATATCATAAGTACAATAAAAACAATGAAAATTAATCAACCGAGTCAATATCAACTGATCTTCTCCTCCTCCCATGATCACTTGTCCTTCTATGGTCTCTTGACCTTGATCGTCTTGAAATTTCTCTTGATTTTGACCTGCGGGTGTGGGAATGTCTGGCTGAATGTCTCTCATCTCTGTCTCGGTGATGTCTGTCTGACCTGTCCCTGGAAGACCTGTCAACCTGTTTTCTGGCAGGACTTGGAGAGGAAGAAGTTGACCTGCGTCGTCGCCGATCACGTCTGTCATCGTCACTATCTTCCCGTTGTCTACAATAATTAAATATATGTTATATCATTCAAATCAATGCGTCAAGCAATTAAAAAGGGCGGGGGGGGGGGGGTAAAATGTGGTGACTCGTGCCACGACATACCAGCAATTTTATTTTGGGTGCTACTCCCTTAGTTTTAGAGATAATTGGATGAAATCTTTTGGGCTGGGTCACTAATTACCCCAAATATTAGTATCTTTTTAAAAAAAGGCGGCGGGACCGCCGCTCCCGCCGCCGTTTTCCGCCGACACCAAAAATTTTTTTTTATTGCATTTCTCGCCGAATTAGGCAATTTGGAATCATTTGAGACCATGTTATTTTTTTCAACAATTTTTCCCTTTATAAGCACCCCTGCGGGGGGACTTAGTCATTTCTTTCAAATTCTCGTTTATCAAGGCATATCTTAAATTCAGTGCTACTCCTGTGCTTTTAAAGATATTGAAACAAAATCTTTTTAGGTAGGTCAGCAAAAAAATATTTGAATAAAAAAAGGCGGCAGGACTGCCACAAAAAAAAATTTTATTGCATTTCTCGCCGAATTAGGCAATTTGGAATCATTTGAGACCATGTTATTTTTTTTCAAAAATTTTCCCCTTACAAGCACCCCTGCGGGGGGATGAAATTTTTTTCAAATTCTCGTTTATCAATGTATATTCTGAGCTACTCCTGTGCTTTTAAAGATATTCAAACAAAATCTCTTTAGGTTGGTAAGTAAAAAATATTTGAATTAAGAAAACGGCGGCGGTGCCGCCGCTTCCGCCGTCCGCCGCTGTTTTCTGCCGCCACAAAAATTTTTTTTTTTCATTTCTCGCCGAATTAGGCAATTCGGAATAATATGAGACGAAGTTAATTTTTTCAAAAATTTCCCCTTACAAGCAACCTTGCTTCCGCCATCCGCCGCCGCCGTTTTCCGCCACCGCCCCCCAAAAAATTTGAAAAAATAACATGGTCTCATATGATTCAAAATTGCCTAATTCAGCGAGAAATGCAATAAAAAAAATTTTTAGGTGGCGGCGGAAAACGGCGGCGGACGGCGGTGCTGCTGCCGGTTTTTTTTTAAAGATACCAAAACTTGGGGTAAGGGGGGGGGGAAGTTTGTACAGTTATAGGAAATGAAAATTTAGTATCAAATTTTGGCCTGGCCGTTTGGGCTTGTTTTTATAGTTATCAACCTAATTCTTTTTGTAAACTCTCTTATATGATTGGATCTACCTGTAAAACTTTGAAAATTGAATTTTGGGACTTTCCTTCTAGGGGCTAGTGGTGCAAAAGACCCCCCCAAACACTAAAATTTTAAGTTATGAGCTTATTTTTAAAGATATCGAGCTGATTTTTTAAATGGAAGCTTTTATTGCATAAATGAGTTGATTAGCCATCCCATATTTTATTTTTGCACCTTACCTCTAGGGGCATGTAAGCTCAAAACTTATAAATTTTGTATTTGGGGGGGTTGTTTTACTCCAAAAACCCCTAGAAGTAAAGTGCAAAAATGAAATATGGGGTGGCTAATCAACTCATCTATGTAATAAAAGGTTCCATTTTAAAAATCAGCTCGATATCTTTAAAAATAAGCTCATAACTTAAAATTTTAGTGTTTCGGGGGGTCTTTTGCCCCACTAGCCCCTAGAGGGAAAGTCCCAAAATTCAATTTACAAAATTTTACAGGTAGATCCAATCATATAAGAGAGCTTACAAAAAGAATTAGGTTGATAACTATAAAAACAAGCCCAAACGGCCAGGGCAAAATTTGGTACCGAATTTTCATTTCCTATAACTGTACAAACTTCCCCCCCCCCCCCCTTAGTGACACAATCAAAAAGATTTCATCCAATTATCTCTAAAACTAAGGGAGTAGCATACTGTATTTAAGTTATACCTTCATAAACGAGAATTTGAAAAAAGGGTTGCTTGTAGGGGGAAACATTTTTGAAAAAAATAACATGGTCTCAAATGATTCCAAATGGCCTAATTCGGCGAGAAATGCAATAAATTTTTTTTTTTGGTGGCGGCGGAAAACGGCGGCGGAAGGCGGGAGCGGCGGTCCCGCCGCCATTTTTTATTCAAATATTTTCAAATATTTTTTTACTGATCTTTAAAAGCACAGGAGTAGCACTGAATTTAAGATATGCCTTGATAAGCGAGAATTTGAAAAAAATGACTAAGTCCCCCCGCAGGGGTGCTTGTAAGGGGAAAATTTTTTGAAAAAAAATAACATGGTCTCAAATGATTCCAAATTGCCTAATTCGGCGAGTAATGCAATAAAAAATTTTTTTTTGGTGGCGGTGGAAAACGGCGGCGGGCGGCAGGAGCGGCGGTCCCGCCGCCGTTTTTTTAAAAGATACCAATAGTTGGGGTAATTAGTGACCCATCCCAAAAGATTTCATCCAATTATCTCTAAAACTAAGGGAGTAGCACCCAAAATAAAATTGCTGGTATTTCGTGGCACGAGTCACCACATTTTACCCCCCCCCCCCTTTAACAGATTTATAAAATTTTATTTTAATTACGTGCTTCAGTACAGCTTTTCATACAAAAGTCTTATATAGTTTAGTAATATTTTAAATGAAAGAAATGAATATGAAATTATTTAGGTAACAAAACTACTCTAAAGAGAACTATCCATTTCCAACTTCAAATGTTGTGCTTGTAATAGTTTTAAATCCTACCTAAATGCCGCTGGTGGAGAAGCTCTTCTTCTTGATTGTACCGACTCAGTTTCCTTACTATCTTTTTCCTCCTTAATAGATTTACTTTGTCCACCCTCATCCTCAGATGAAGATGAATCACTTTCATCTGATGAATCTTCAGAACTGCTATCAGAAGACTCTTTTTCTTTCTTAATTTCTTTCTCTGCTTCAAGCTGTTTCTTTGATTTCTTGGTAGTTGCTTCTTTCTCATTTTCCTCGTCCTCACTCGAGTCTGAACTAGAATCTTGTTTTTGTTTGCGTTTCCGTCTGGATTCAAGTTCTAGCTGCAACATCTTTTCTACCTTTTTAAGAGCATCTATTTTCTCCTGCATCCCGTCTTCGGAGTCTGACTTGCGACGGCTGTGACCTTTACGAGATTTCTGCGGCGAGTCCTTTTCTTTTTTAACCTCTACCTGTTGTTCTTGATCTGAGCTGTCTGAAGATGAGGATTCAGTTGTCTGTTTCCGCCGCTTTTCTTTGGTCCTCCTGTGTGTTTGTCTCTCGTCTTCAGAATCTTGTTCACGTTTGACCTGAACAGAGTCGTTTTTTTCTTTTCCTCGTGAACTTTCTCCATTTTCATGTCGCTTGCGTTTAGGGACAGGTTCACCTTCTGAATTTGAACTATCATGGCGCCTGCGGCGTGTTTCTTTAGTACCTTCATCGTTATGACGCTCACTTCTTCTTTCACCGTCTGGATATTCTTGTTTAATCTGTTCTGAATGATGTCTAGTGTGTCTATCACGATCTTCATCGGAGCTGTCGTGTCTACGTGCCCGTCTTTGTGTGTCTTCTTCCATGTGCCGCTCATTTTCTCTGCTGCGATGTCTATTTCTTTTCACTGGTGACGGTGATTCACTAGATTGTCTGTTACGTCCTCCATTTCTTTTCTCTTTAGAAGGAGACCTGTGACCGTTTGCAACGTCGCGGTCATATTCAGCGCGAATAATTTGAGATCGCTCCTCAGCCGGACGGTCATACACGCATCTTGTAACTCTCTCCCTGGTATCGCCAGAATCTGGATTCATCCGCCATCTTATGGAACCTGGAGGATCGTCGCGCTCATCCTATATAATTAGAATGATTGATTATAAGAATTATATAAATTAATAAAGTATGTTTGTTTTTAAAAATCTAAAACAATACCTTCATTTTAGGAAATCCTGTGCTCATCCTTTCTGCCTCTTTCCGATCCTTCTCTCTTGATATAGACGGCGACCTGTCTGGTGGTTTCTTATGTTCTCGCCGCCTTGATAATTCCTCTGAATGATCACGTCTTCTTGAACTGTCCTGTCGTCTTCTTTCATGTGAATCTTTCATTGACGTTCTGTCATCCCTTCTACCGTCATGTTGTCTATCTTCTCTGGATGATGATCTTTTATTTTTTCTTTCTGTTCCCCTTATATTATTTCGGGAACTTGTTGATCTTTCTCTGGATTTTTGTTTGATAATTTCTTGTGAACGAGACCTAAATTAAACATGATATTCAATAAGTCCAGGATTTTTCAGGTTTAAAATAACACTATATGATATATACACAGCATACATGCTACAAGCTTGTTTTGTTTTATTGAATGGTGGTGCATAAACGAAAGTATGTGTGTGAGAGCCCATGAGGGGGTTGCTTAGTTCTTAGACATTTAATCTATGACGATTTCTTGTATGATAAACTAAGTATATATGTTTAAATGAGAAATGAAATGTCATACAAAACCTCTTAGTTATAGACTATACGTACTACCAATATTATTATATAGATATTGTTCAGAGTTATATAATTAAACGTTACCTAGATCTTTTGGACTGTTTATTCTGCTGATCCTCCTCCTCCTCACTACTGCTACTAGAACTGGAAGACGATGATTTGGCCCTCTTTTTCTTCTTCTTTCTCTTCCCACCGTCTTCATCTGAGTCTGGTATCAAGGCAAACTTTTTTGGGTCTTCAGCCTCTTTATAGAAACTGCTTCCCTCAACAAAAGTTTCTGAAATACCAAACGCCTCTTTTAACATTTTGTTTTTCTTTTGCTGTGCTTCGGCAATTTGGTGAGTTTCTTTTAAAACTGGACGGCCAAATTCATCAACCTCAGTGAAAGCTTTTTTTGAAACCTAGAGCAAAAAAATATATAAAAGACTAAAAAGAACAAAGTTAAGAAACAAGGATTAGTGATAAATAGACAAGTTAAGCTTAACGTATTTTTTCTAATGTTTTTTGTCAAAAAAAAATGAAGCAAACAAATTTCTCCTGTGTCACTAGTTAAAAATTAGTAAAGTTTGCCTTAGGTCTTTTGAAAAAAATAAGTACAATTATAAATTCACGGAGAGCTAGATATCAGAGTTTTACTTTAGAAAGATTCAGGGGTGTAACTTCTGCACAAGATTCAATGTTTTCCCCTACTGCAAATTTTTTTTTTCCCCCACCTAGATTTTTTCCAGCAAGGAAGGGGAAAAGGTGGAAAAATATTTTCAGGACTCTTTTATTTTTCATATTATCCCCCCTCCCACATTATACATATTTATTTATTTTTTTCACCAAGGAGGGGATAAAAGGAAATAAAGTTTCGAGTTCTATGAATTTTTACATTTTTTCTCCCCAACCAAATTTTTTGTTGCAGGGTCAAATTTGCAGAATATACTATACACCCCTGAACAGATGTTTACGATATTTCTTCCAAATTACACCGATTGTAAAGTGTACCTAGCGTAGTTCCTTACCTCTTTAGATAAGAGTTGACTTCTATAAGCCGCAACTTTTTCTGTGATAACTGCTTCATCATAACCTTGCTCCTCGAGTTGGTCATATAATTCCATACATTTCACCTCAAGCTTGCGCTTTCTTTCGTGATCAAGGATGCCCTGAAGGATACAATAATACACTATTTATTTATCATGTGGAATTTAGAATTGACAGGCTATGAAAAAACGGTACTTCAATAACTTAGTTTAGAGAAAATTCAGGTGTGTAAATTCAGCATAGGATCCCCTGCTAAAGGGGGGGGGGTATGAAATGTAATGTGAAAAGGGGGGAAAACAAGAAAAATATATGGGAAAGGGAAAAACTGAAGAAAATAAAGAGTATCTACTGATAACTATAAGTCTTATTTTTTCCGCTAATTGGGGAAAAACAATGGTAGGGGGGGGGGGGGGGTCCAATTTTGAAAAATCTGAAACTAAATCACATAAATGATCTTCTTGCATCAGATTCATAAAATATTAAAATAGAAAGTATTATTTGTAAGTTTATGTTAAAGTTCACCTGATTTGGTTCTCTGTTTGTTGAGCGTTCAAGGCGTTGAATATCTTCTTCTGTTTTATATTTGATATCATTCTTACCCTCGCGCACAAATGCCCAATTCCTGAATAAAAAATTGGTTAGTAAAACTTATACAAGCTAGGTCCTTAATTTTGCATTAGTAAACTTACATGGGGGAATTCATGTTAAATATAAAAGCTTTAAGCAACAGGAAGACAAAGAGATTAGTAAAAATGTTTTAAGCTAACAGCAATATTGTAATTTTAACTCATGTAGGACGTAGGCATACTACAAGCACATGGCAGCATAAAATAGGATAAATGCCTTCGTACATAAATTTTTTAAAACATTACAAATAGAACTAAGGGTATAGTTGCACGAAGTGCATGTAATAAGTTTGGGTACTTGGATTAGTGAACCTTGAAATGCTTTAGCATAATATAATAAAATAGGTTAGCCATGAAGGGAATTGAGAAACTTTTAACACACTGCGGCCCTGCAGCGTAGTGTAGTGTATCTTTTGTAAACAACTTTAGTCAATGCGATATTTTGCCCAAATCCCGACAAAATTAATCCTTTTAGTAGGTGTTAAAAACATCATATCTTTGGTCTTATTTAAGATAAATTAATAATTTTTGTTGCACAAATAATTTAATTATGGCCCCATTTATTGTTTTTAATAATAAAAAAATTAATATTTAATTTTATTAGGGCAATTGTGAGTCCTTAAATATAAGGTATTTTTGAGCGGTTACTATTAGCCCAAAAATAGTGCTACCATTATACGCAGAAAAACGCGGCAGCAAGACATGTTTAATAATGAGTGTGCAAAATTTCATTAGATTTTATCCGTGGGAAGTTCACCCCATCTCACCCCGTATGAGGCATACTTTTTCTTACCGTTTCGGTTTTTCCCCCCTGGCGGCTTGGGGGTGGGCAATATTTTTAAAATTTAAACCAAATGTTTTAGACATTTTTAAGACCTTTCCAAAACATATTTTAGATTTCTTGTAACTCAAGTATTACTTGCACTTCAAATTTTCAAATTTTTGAGCAATGTGTCTGAATTTCTCCCTCCCTGCGTTGAGTAAAACAATACGATTTTTTCATCAAAAATTTGCATATCTTGGTAAAACAACAGTAGAATTAATGAAATAAATTATATTTTTAAATTTTCCTACTAAAATGCATGCAATCCCATTTTGAAAAAGGAAAAAATTGAGTCATAACTCCTAAAAATAAAAAAGATATGACAGTTTCAACTGTTAAGGTAAAGATTTTTAAGCCAAAGATACGCTAGGGCCACTGTGAACAGGCGTTTAAAATTATCATTTTAATATGTAAGACACATTTGGGCATCACAAAAAAATAGTATTTATATGTAAGAACATTAGCAGTTACTACCGTTGAACAGTAAAAACAGATATGGTTACTAATTTTATGTTCAAATGTTTTCATCCAAATTTGTTATTTTCATATAAATTATGGTTATTTTACTTAAGCTTTTTACCTAATAACTTTGGTATAAGTATAATAAATCCTTAGGACAGAAATTAAATTAATGACTTTTCCTTACCTTTGAACATAGCCATTTGTCCCTGATCCTCTGGCAGTCGTCAGACCAATGCCATTGTACATCTTTGCTAAACTAGCTTAATCCTCTGAACAAAAATAAGATTAATAAAAATTGTTATTCAAAACAATTTTTTTAAGATTACATAAATCAAAAAATATACAAGAAACATAAAAATTTAATAAATCAACACAACTATTTAAATGATCTGTTTTAAGCTTAAAAATTTTAAGATACAATCGTTTACCCCACGTTACGAAACTCAGAGCTTGCAAGCAGCAACCTCTACGAGGCGGGCATGCGGCGGAAAACAATCTGAAAGCCAGGTGTGCCACATTTTTAAAATTTATTAATTTATCTATTTTTAGTTTCTATAAATCCAAGGTCTTTTATTTTTTCTGTTTGTAAAAGTAACAGTTTTCAAAATAATTTCTTATTTTTGTTATATATTTCTATCATTTTTACAAATATCCTAATTTAAAAATAATATTTTTAAAAAGTTATGGCACATCTGTGCGCATGTTTATGCCGCGTGTAAATAAAACAAAGTTGCCAAATTATAAATAAAAGAATATATTTATAAAATTAATTATTTCTACTTATGATTTTTAAAATGATTTTTGTTTATCATTTTGTTTATATGTCAGTAAGTTAAGTTTTCATGGTGTGTGATTTTCAATCATATTACATTTTAAAATTTGGTAACTTTGCTTTCGTGGTGATGCCGAATGCCGCGTATTATCATGTTACTAGATGGCTAACCACACGTGCTGTCTGCCTGTTGTATTTTAGCATATTTTTCATGCGGCGTTGTGTTCTGATTAAAATTAAGATTGGTTTAGGTTTTATTTTATTGGATTATGTATTTTTTGTTATATTTTATAATTATTATTAATTTTTCATGATAATATAACAAATACAGTATAAGTTTATTATACTGTTAATCATATATTTTGGTTTAATATACAACGTATGTAACTAAGAATTGTAATTTCTACTTTCTCCGTTCATAAAGAGGTGATAAAATTATGGAATATAGCTTTATCTACTTCAATACTATGAAATGCTCACCTACGTATTTGTTTAATTCTTTCTGCGTATGTGATTTTCGTTCGATACGATTTATACACACATTGGTTCGCTGTTGAACCCTTAATTTTAAAAGTCTCTAGTGGGATAAAATAAAATTACGGAAAATTTTGTTTTTTGGTCGGTTACTGTCAAAATGGTTCGGGATGTCATGGACGATAGGAAACGTGCCCTGGTGTTAGGAAAATTCAAGTTTCTGTACCAATCTGACGCAGAAGAGCTGGAGACTTTGGACAAGTTTAATCTGGCTGTTGTTCAGGTAAATTATAATACTTTCTCGACATATATTAATTGTTATTAGAATGATAATTATAATTAAATTATAAGACATATTTAAACAAATGTCCGTGTGACTGATTAATGTTGTTAAATTTAAGTTTATAAACTTGCTTTGAATTTTTATTTGCTAAATGTCTAAAAAAAATTATTGTCTTAGGAACCCTTAGTGCACAATTTTTTATTAACTACATTAATTTGGCTGAATTATTGTGCTGTTTAATAAGAACATACATTTCTTCTATATCATAGATATTCCTCACAGTGGCCCTAGCGTATCTTTGGCTTAAAAATCTTGACCTGAACAGTTGAAACTGTCATAACTTTTTTATTTTTAGGAGTTATGACTTTTTTTCCTTTTTCGAAATAGGATTGCATGTATTTTAATAGGAAAATTTAAAAATATAATTTATTTCATCAATTCTACTGTTGTTAACCAAGATATGCAAATTTTTGATGAAAAAATCGTATTGTTTTACTCAACGCAGGGAGGGGGAAATTCAGACACATTGCTCAAAAATTTGAAAATTTGAAGTGCAAGTAATACTTGAGTTACAAGAAATCTAAAATATGTTTTGGAAAGGTCTCAAAAATGTCTAAAAAATTTGGTTTAAATTTTAAAAATATTGCCCACCCCCAAGCCGCCAGGGGGGGAAAAACCGAAACGGTAAGAAAAAGTATGCCTCATACGGGGTGAGATGGGGTGAACTTCCCACGGATAAAATCTAATGAGATTTTGCACACTCATTATTAAGCATGTCTTGTTGCCGCGTTTTGCTGCGTATAATGGTAGCACTATTTTTGGGCTAATAGTAACCGCTCAAAAATACCTTATATTTAAGGACTTCCAATAGCCCTAAAAAAAATTAAATATTATTTTTTTTTATAAAAAACAATAAATAAGGCCATAATTAAATTATTTATGCAAAAAAAATTATTAATTTATCTTAAATAAGACCAAAGATATGATGTTTTTAACACCTACTAAGAGGATAAATTTTGTCGGGATTTGGGCATTTGACTAAAGTTGTTTACAAAAGATACAATACACTACGCTGCAGGGCCGCAGTGTCCTACATCCCTGGTTTCTTGTCAAATGTACTCTTGGAAATTATGTTAATTAATTTTAGAATAAACTGTTGGGTCCTGTACAGTATACCGATAAAGATGGCAAAAGCGAGGAAGTATTGAAGATATATGATAAAGAACGGCCACCAGGAGAAGGCTACAGCAACCCTCCTATAGATATTCCTGGAGTCTTAGACTATTTTGTGGTTATCTGGACCAATCCGTTTGGTGATATCACCATTGATCAGGACATCAAGCTGTTCGAGTTTGAAGATATTCAAAAGTATTCCACATATAACGACGGTCCCAAGGATAAGGAGTTTTGTCAGTTTCGGTCAAGTAGCACAAGCACTGAGGTGGACGGATTTGATGCCAGTATATTTTGGTCTGTGGGGCTCCTTTGGAAGCATTTCAAAACTTGTGGAGTTGAAAAATGGGATCTGGAGTTGAAAGATTTGATTGGCCATTACAAGAACTGGCAAGAGTGGGCACACACTGTCCATAACTTGCCAGACGCCAAGAAAGACAAGTCCAACAAGTTTACCTTCAATAAACTGAGTGTTCCCTCAGCATCTTCTGGTGGCTACAGGCGTTCTAAAAAACGTGAATCCTCTCCATTACCCAGATCTTGTCTTGTAAATGATCCCACCAAGAAAATGAAAACTAGTCACAAGCCAAGGAAAACTAGCTCAGAGATTCCATCGACATCATGTCAAATTAACGCGAATTCTAATTCTCAACAAGTTGTTCCTGGTCAACCATTTACTATACCAATCGCTGGTGCTAATGGAGAAACTTTTCAGGTATTTAGAATTGGTTTTCATTCTATTTCTATCTATTTATCATGTCGTCCTTTTTACCACAAGCAAAGTAAAAATAGGGGTGGGATAATAAAAAATAATTCTTTACAAATTGAAATTGAACATCATTACTTTTTAGTATAATATTTATTTTCAGTGTAAGAGGGGGGAATTTGTTTCAAAATTAAAAGTAATTCCTCAGAGGATTATACACAAATTACAGTCTGACTAACTATTATCTTTTATATTGACATTAAAATACGCTTTGTTTAGGTACAGTTGGTTTGCGCTCCATCAACCACTGGTGGTACTAACATCATGCCCGGCCTTTCATTACCACCTGCGCAACCAACGTTCAGTTACGTGAATCCAGCGTTTACTAACTTCAGAAACCATGACGTGTCTGTTCCCCCTCCAGCTGTTAGTTCTTCTAGTGCGTGGACTCAGAATAATTTTAATAATAGGAACATTATTTATAAACCAACAAGCGGCTACGCCCCTAGATGAGTCTAGTGGACACCCGCCCATATTTTTCAATTTAAAAGGAATTTTAAAGGGGGGATGGGTCATTTTTTTCTGAGGGTGATATTTATTTGTTATTTGGAGGTACCCTATCAAAATAGTTAAAACCCTTCCCTGGACCAACACGTAGCTTTACTATACTACAGGAGACCCATTTATGTTGAGCGTATAGCGAGATCCTCCGCCACAGACATTACATTTCATGACTGTTAAGAAACAAAAAATATGAAGTATTTTGCAGGGTTTATTTGGGTCAATGTTTTGTACATTTCATTACTTTTGTTTCTAAGAGAAATCATATAACCTTCATTTGACAAGTATGTAATGTATCTTGAAGGTCGAAGGAATTGTCTTGCAAGAAGACTATAGAACGTCATCTGGTCCCATGCATGACCTCTAGTCCTAAAAGGTCTGGCGATGAAAGTCTCGAAGGGAAGGTCTTTTGATGGATAAGCTGTGATTTCTTTAAATGCCTTTGAATAATATTTTTATTTCTTCACATTTTTACAATCCAAACATTTCTATCCTTATCAAAGACCCGAGTCCTAATTAGATGCGATTTCAGGAAGTAAATCAACATCAAAGAGATATAAACCTAAGGCTAAAATTGAAGCTCCGTATTTTGAAGATGACAATGAACCAAATTTACTTGATAAACCTTTAATTGGTGTGATACAAAGCTGGCATAACAAGTTTGGATTTCTTAAGTGTGATAAAATTTCTGGGAAAATATTTCTTCACAGCAAAGATATCAAGGAGGGAAGGGATAGTGTAGGGGAAGGAAAAAGAGCTGTGTTTCAAGTTCTGCAATTTAGGAAAAGTGTTGTTGGAGCAAAAGCAGTTAATGTAATCGTTCTCAAAGATTAGGTCTATTTCAGGGTCCGTAAGTAAAAAGCTTTCTGTTTGTGATATGTAACTAAGTCTTCTCAAAAACTTGTCAGATAATTTGTAAATTGAGTAACTTCAGATTGATGAAAATTAAATGTTCAATATTTTATTATGTTTGTGGCTGAATTAAATTATCTGTGATTTGATAATATAAATTGTGCATGTTGTTATTAATTGTAAAAGTTTCAGAAGAAAATGACTGAAACCAAGAAGAAAGAGCTTCAGTCCGTTCAGGTGTTCGGCAGAAAGAAGGAGGCCATGGCGGTGGCCTATGTCAAGAAGGGAAATGGACAGATTAGGGTAAGATTTTCTCTTTTCATTAAAGTTATACATGTCGGTTGGTCGATTTTAGGTAAAGGTGTAAACAAGAGTTTATAAATATTTCTTAATTCACCAAAATAAGCCGAATTTTAAAAAAATTCAGTATTGCTTCTAAACCGATTATCATCCGCTGGTTTAGAAACTATTTTCGGATAAGACAATTTTCCACGCATAATAAAGCAAAATCATGAATTGATACCAGTTTCAATTTTGAAGTTTTCACTATACTTTCTACGGAAAGCTATCTATAATAAGCTACGATTAATAACTTATTCAGTTGATGGTTACAGCTGGGCTTAATGGAACAAATATAAATTCAAGATTTTATTAATATATAGTTTTATTTAGGTTAACGGCCGTCCCCTCGAGTACATAGAGCCCCGTCCTCTCCAGTTCAAGCTCCAGGAGCCCATCCTTCTCCTCGGCAAGGAGAGATTCGCCGGTCTGGATTTCAGAGTCCGCGTTAAGGTAATTTATTTTAGATTTTAAGACTTCTGTTTTGATGGACTAGATAAGAAATTTTGAATAACATACGGTTAAAAACTTAATTTTGAATTTAATTGAATAGTCATGATCGCATCGAAATACGAATTTCAATATCTCATTTTTTTAGCGGGGGGGGGGGTTAATTTTAATATATCTTTTAAAAAAAATAAGATTTTTATCGAGATAAAATTACTTTAATTTGAATTTTATAGTCATAAGGAATAGTCATGATTACATCGATTCATAGTTTTATTAATTTCAGGATTTATTTTATTATAAATGAAGTATTTTATAGAAATTAAATTACTTTTTGTCTAGGGAGGTGGAAGTATCAGCCAGGTTTATGCCATCAGACAGGCTATTTCTAAGGTATTTATTGCCATTTTTACAGCTCAGCTACTCTATGTTGCCATTGTAAGGATAAAATGTTCCCGAAATTATTTAATCTCAAATGTATACAGTGTTTTCTTATTGTCATGTCAAATTAATGGCGTGCACAGGGTTTTAATAGAGGCGGAGGGGTCGAATCTACTTAGATATAAGGGGAAGATATAACTTACAATTTTTAATTTAACTGAGTTTTAATAACCCCTCCAGGGAATTCTTTTGTGCTAGTCTTATCTCTTACGCAAGTTGTATTTAGTTTTTGAACGTATTAAATTTGGTTTTGCATTCTTTTATAAAAAGGCATTTAGTTTTCACTTCCACAAATTCATATTACGTTTTCAATGCTGACTTGGTCATTTTTATATTTTATACTAGCGGCGCCGCCAAAAAATAATATAAGAAACTTTTCTGTGGGTCCTTAAAACTGAGTAAATATCTTCTGTTTTAAGTTTTTATGGCCTTTCAAGTGGCTTACACTGATTTCTTCGACTTAATGAAAGTTTATTTTTAGGCCCTCGTAGCTTTCTACCAGAAATATGTTGATGAACAGAGCAAGCAGGAGATCAAGGATACCCTGATCCAGTTCGACAGGTCCTTGTTGGTCGCTGATCCCCGTAGGTAATAATATACAAGTTTATTATTAAGAGCGACGCTTCTCTTTCAGTATCAGGAAGTCTTATTCGGCCGCCGATAGCGAATCAAATGCTTAATTGCCGTGATATTGATTTTTTCGAAACCTTGCTAACTTTAAATGTTGAGTTATTAATTCAATTAAGATTATATTTTTAGTATACAGACGAGGCCTCATTAAAATATTATTTTGTCTTTTCTTAAGTCCGCTGTTAAGTTAATGTTAACAGATATCTAAGTAAAAACTAGATTTTTTTTCTGATTAGTCGGTTCGGTTTTAAGAATTCTGTGTTATTTTCATTTATTGATCATTTTTTAAATTTTAGGAAAGAGCCCAAGAAGTTTGGTGGTCCCGGTGCCAGAGCCAGATACCAGAAATCCTACCGTTAAATTACATCCCCTCCTTTCTATCTATTTTGGGATATATTTGTATTTATATTTACATGTATCCTACTTTATGGGACACTATTAAGATCACGTCTCTGCCGACATTAACTTGAATTCAATTTCAGATCACACAATAAAAAATGGGTCGACCAGGATTTTCGCCACGCGGTGACCGTGGTGGACGTGGAGGTCGTGGCGGCGGCGGAGGACGCGGAGGATTCTCTCCACGTGGAGGCGGAGTTAGAGGCGGTGGAGGTCGTGGTGGTGGCCGTGGATTCGGAGGCGGCCGTGGAGGTCGCGGTGGAGGAGGAGGCCGTGGTGGGCGTGGCGGAAGAGGAGGTGGCATGGGGGGAGGTAAGAAGGTAATCATTGAGCCACATCGTCACGAAGGTGTTTTTATTTCAAAGGGTAAGGAGGATGCATTATGTACCAAGAACATGGTGCTTGGGGAGGCCGTCTACGGAGAAAAGCGCATAGCTACTGAGAACGAGACAGGAAAGTTGGAATACAGAGTCTGGAATCCTTTCCGCAGCAAGTTGGCCGCAGCCATCCTTGGTGGTGTCGACAAGATTCACATTGCTCCTGGATCGAAGGTTTTGTACCTTGGAGCTGCAAGCGGCACAACAGTTTCACACGTTGCTGATATTGTTGGATCAGAGGGTATGGTTTATGCAGTTGAGTTCTCACACAGATCCGGAAGGTAAGCAAATTTGTTATACATCATTTCTATATGTAATCTTATTCTTTAAGATTAACATTATTGGAACATACAAGATTTCGTTATTAAATTCAAGTTAAGTATTAAACTTTAGGCATGGTATGTTAGAGTTGCACATTTATAAAGACGAGTTTTGTTATATACCAAAAGAAAATAATTTGATTTGATTTCAAGGTTTATGTTTCCCCCCTTGGTGAAAAGAAACTACAAGATTATGTGGGTATACAAATAAAATAAAAGACTTCTGAAAATATTTTTATTTTTTTCTCTTTCTTGCTGGAAAAAAAACTAGGAGGGGAAAAAATTGCAGCAGTGGTAAAAATCATTTTAAAAATGTTCTACTATTTTAGAGACTTATTGAACGTTGCAAAGAAGAGAACAAATGTTGTCCCCATTATTGAAGACGCCCGTCATCCCCACAAGTACCGTATGCTGGTGCCAATGGTTGACACTATATTTGCCGACGTGGCCCAGCCTGATCAGGCCAGAATTGTCGCTCTCAACGCGCAATACTTCCTCAAGAATGGTGGCCATTTTGTGATCTCTATTAAGGTAATTCTACTTTTAAACTTTAATGCGATTAATAACTATAACGCTAGTCCATCGCTCCTCATTCATTTGTCGGTCTTGAGCATATATTGCATTATGATTAATATAACCCAATTTAAGCTTTTAAAAATTTTTATGCACTAAAATACGCCCAAGCTTTTTTTTTTGAGGAATATACAAAGAGTGCCGCTTGTATGCATTCATCTTCCACATATTAATCTCTTTAGCGACATAGCAGGAAAAATCTTTCAGATCTATATTTTTCCTTTGGAGAGGGAAAGCCAAATACGATTGAACTTCGACAACTCTTCCACTATAATTAAAATTTTCTAATTATATTTAATTTTTCTAGGCTAACTGTATCGACTCTACAGCTGAGCCCGAGGCTGTATTTGCTGGTGAAGTGAAAAAAATGCAGCAAGAAAAGATGAAACCACAAGAGCAGGTATGGATTTTAAAAGCCGTTTAGTTGAGTGGTTCAAGAAATGCCTCAAAATTAGTTTGTGTAAATATTATCCTTGTAACCGATTTTTCATATTTATGCTATGAAATAGTTAACTGCCTATTCATTTTTATTTTACAAAGATTGTTTTAATATTAAGGAAGAACTTCTGTGACAGATGATATGAGGTTTAATTAAAATTTGCAAAATATACACCCCAGAAACTATCTGAATATTTGTATTACTACATCTCTCCCTAAATCCTAAATCTTTTTAGGTAACGCTGGAACCATACGAGCGTGACCACGCTGTTGTCGTTGGAATCTACAGACCTCCCCCCAAGAAGAAGGAGTAAGCTTGTCCTACCAAGTCCTCAAAAACTTCATTATACCACATCATACTGTATTTAAAGCATTTTGTATTTTTTTTTTGAAATAAAGTTGCATAAAAAGAATCTTTAATGCAGTTATTGTTATTTTTTTTCAGAGAAATGTTTTGATACATTAAAAATGAAGATTGATCATGTTGAAGAATTCAAAAACTGCTTAGGTACAAAACAAGAAAATTTTATATTTATTCAGAAGGGGAGGGATATAAAAAAAAACAATTTAACAAATTATTATAACAAACTTCTCTTTCCTGCCATAAATTATTTATATTTTAGGGAGTTAATTACGATTGTTTATAAATGAGCATATTAAGCATTAAATAAATCATAGGGTGGTTTTACAAAAAAATATCTGTATAAAAGCAATATTGCTAAAACTCAAAAATAAGAACATCAGTTTTTCTTACCATGAACAAGATTGAGCTCCTTGGGGATGTAATTTTAACCTTTTTTTCTTTAAGATTTGATATGGTTTGGAGTATATAGCATTGGTCTAGTACCGAGTTTTTATACTTAATTTTACATATTCAAACGATGTCTGTCCGTTTCGAGTAAGAATAAGATGTCGTTTTTGATAAAGCGTTGCTTGTTAGTTAAGACCCCTAATGGTCATACGAAGGTTCAGGAGACAACCTTGCCTCTAGGGATGGTTCGGCCCAATACTAGTTTTCGGCCGCTTTTTATCGAACCCTTTTTGGGAATTTTCATTTTGAATTGATTTTAGAGCAAGGGGGGGGGGGTGGGGATTTTCCAAAAAAAAATTCATGTTACTTTCATTCCTTTCCTTTGCAGGTACAATGATTCATACATATAACGGTAGAAATAGTTATTCATTAATAAACTGACCTAAAAGCGGTTTTTAAAGTAAAAAATGATTTCTTAAATATGTCTTGTCAAAATCAAATTGAGTGCCCAATAGTCCATTGCTGCCTGCCTCGCGAAACTTTTATTTCAATGCTGATATTTCTTTCTCCAATTTTGGCATTGCAAGTATGCATTCTAGTGTGGGGATTTACCCGTATCCATTCTCGTGGCGAAACCCCTAAAGACAAATCCATTAGAATACTCCTAAATAAATAGGAATCCAAGGAAATAAAAGTAAATATTAAAGGACTAAAATAATTTCATGTGTTTAGGCTGTTTTTCGCGTATGATTTTAATTTATTTTATGTTGAAAACAAATACCTTTTGTTAGGCTTGAATGAGTTTGAAAGGAAAAAAGCAGCCAAGGCCCGAAGGCGAAACAACAAAAAGGAGAAGAAAAAAGCCGCCGCTCAATTAGTTACAACTTTAGCAAGCAAACACAAGCAGAACCAGGTTAGCATGATAATTATTATGTTAAGCCAGTACAATATTTCCTTTATGGCCTCCAAACAGATTGGTATCCGCTGGATTAGAACCAGTTCTCAGCCATACTGAAAAATCATGTAACGCACCGTATTACTTACACTTTTCCACGAATTTTCAAATAAAAATCATAATATTAATAAAAGTTTTGTCAATAATTTGTGTTTGTATCCACTTTTTTGTAAGGTGTAATTTAATTTTGTTCGAAAAACTTCATTTAAATCAACTAAAACTGGGGCAAATCAATATTCCTTTATGAATTTTTGTTTCAACCAAAATATTTTTACAAATATTTACTTAATATAGGTTAGGTTAAGTATAGGTTTGGAGGGTCAAAGTTATCCGAAGGGTTTAGATGTAGGGGGGCTATGTGGTACACTTATCGGTTCGAGGGCTAAAGCTAAAAGTTTGGAATTAAGATGTTTTATTTTCCTAAAAGTTTTCAAAATCGAATAATTTTTCCTATTAAGGTTTTTTACTTGTTGCTTCGTTAAGATTTCTCTAACTGTTGAACCGATTAAGTTCTCCATTTTCGAAAAGATTGACATAAGTCCATGGAATGTTTGTCTATTTTAATCCCAAAAGTTTTTTAATACCGTTTTCTTATTTGCTAGATCAAAAACGTTGGGGGCTTTATTTGATTGTACAAACGTTTCAACCACTAATCTCAAGAAGTATTAACTTTGTGTATTATCATTTAGGATAGTACATTAATTTATCGGCCATTGTCCTATTTAGATTCCTGGCTAACTATGATTTTTTAATATTCATTTCTAATTAAGGAACTACAGGCGGAAGTGGTAAAATTTAGTTCTCACAAGTCCAAGAAGAAACAACCAGTAGAAACTGAGAAAGAGGAAGATGATAAATCTGAACAAATATTTTTGAGTTTGGATACAGAAAAATTAGAGATTGATGAGGTATGTTGTATATATCTTATAAACCCTCTTATCTTGTAAAAATATATATTACAATCTTATTTTTTTTTTAAATCAGGAATAAGGTATAACAAGCAAAATTATAGCTGAATTAAAATATCTCAATATATTATTTATCATTTTTATCCATTTTTAACATAAAATGCTTTGTAAAGACAAAAAATTGACACATACATTTAGATTGAAAAATATATAAGAAATAAGGTATAGCCAACAGGCGAAATTAATCTAAAGTAATATTTGGGGGGCATATAATAAGGTCGTCAATACCTCTCAGCGTTGCAGCCAACATTTTATTTTTTAAAAATCAAGTAAAGGTTTCGTAATTTTTTTCCCGAATTGAATTAGTCATCTATAAATATGAACTTAAGCTTAGGGAAAATCCCCATACTTTGATAAGTGTTGGCATCTTGCTTTAATTTTCATTAATGTTTAGATTCGGCACCAAGTGTTCAAATTTGGGTTGAGTGGACTGTCAGCAGCTGAACGTGAAGCAGCTAACGTTGCCCTTGCAATTAAGCTGGGTGCTCAGCCTCCAAAGAACAAGTGTATACCCCTTCAAGAATTACATGTAAGATATTTTTACTGCTTATTATCTTTTTATTTCAACATCATTGCCATTAATCTCATAAGTAGAGCTTAGGCGACACACAATTATTTTCCAATGGCCTTTTAAAGCGGCGCATTATGACTCGCAGCGTTGCGGAGCCGTTTGATTTTGGTGCGGCTCCGGCTCCGTCCTAAAATCAAGAAAAGCTCGACTATTTTTTTCCCCCCACGTCTATTTTTGACTTTTGAAGGTTTTAAAAGTTCAATTTTTGATAAAATGGACTTGAAAAACTTACAAGTGGCATTTGCACATGACAAAACAGAGTTACCAAATTATAATTTATAAAACATGTCTTTGTTTATCTAGTCCGGAGCCGTTTTTAACGAAAATTACGGCTCCGGCTCCAGCAAAATATGGCGGCTCCCGGCTCTGGCTCCGGCTCCGCTGATTATGAGGCATCGCTGATAGATGAGATTTTCTCTGTTCATGTAGGAGTTCTCTTCTCCAAATTGTTTCTTGAATTCCTAATTTTCCTTTTTCTTCGGGCTTTCACATCATAAATTGATTGTTAATATTCCATGTAATAACTTCAATGCTTTATGTCGTCGTGGCGGAAAAGAATTAAAGAAATTTATCGTTATACCTCTTTCCAGGAAGCTACATATCAAATGATATTGAATTGTTATCTCCAAAAATAGATTATAACTTAACCAAGTGAAGTTTCCCTGAAAAGAAACAAAGAAAAAAAAATAAGTATTTACTATTTCTTATATTTTTAGGAAAAAAGAAAAAAGGAAAAGGAGGAGAAACGCCTTAAAATGGAGGAAGACAGAAATAAATGGATTAGAAAACCAAAAATTAATAAGAATTTAAAAAGTCTTGCCAACCCAAATAAGGGTAATCGAGGAGGGGATGGACCTAAACTTGTGGATATTGGAACTAAGATTGGTAAATTTGATGGAGGAATTCTCAAAATTTCCAAACATGAGTTAAAGAAGTTGAAAGGGTCGAAAGGGAAAAAGAAGTGAAATTTGTGTACCTGTTGATTTGATGAAATAAAATTTGTTCTTAAAATATATATTTTTTTCTAATTGAGTTGATTTTAGATTTGATGCTAGAGTGTGACAATTGAATCGCTACATTGCCTATCTCTGATTTGAGGTTCTTTAATGGGGTCTGAAGTATCTAGGAGCAATTAAAAGATAAGGGCGTCGGTCCACTTAAGATTTTATTTCGATGTCAAAAATGTTTCTTCTTTCACTTAAGGTCTGTTTCCACATTTGAGTAGCTTTGCCGTATCCAAATATTTATATTATGGTTTTTTTTTTTGTCTGATAACAACTGACTACAATAGTTAAGGCCAAGCATAGGTCCTGTGATGGTAAAAGGCTAAATTAATTTTAAATTTTAGTCTGGATGGTTATATGTAATTTTCTAGCCTCAAGTTGTGGGGGGTGTAGCCACTAGCAAATATATTTCCCGAAGTAATTGAATGTATATACGAAAAGTCCACTTGGTCTATCTAATTCCCCCCTTTAAAAAATACTTTAAGATCTGCGATTTAAAAATTTTATTAACCGAATCACCGTATAATTATTCATTTTAAGTGCAGCTACTGCAAGCGTATATGTCTCAGACCAATATATCATAGCCATTATATGGTTGCGCAACCAATTGGAGCTCTATTTTCGAGCTTTTAAATCCTTATACCAAAGTACAATTAGAATACCGTGCGTATGTCGTCTTTGCTTGCCATAGACAAAAAATTTTATTTTTATCACATTAATTTTATTCTATAAAAAGCAATAAATTTTTCCATACGACGAAACAGTTAATTATTTTTTTATATTATTTATATACTAAGTGTTAATTTATCTATGAAATATCCTTGTGTACACTCAAGATTTTAGATCAAGTTGCCAACTTACAAAAATAATATGAGAAGTTAGTCCCGCAGGGTTAAAGACATTTGGTCATATTTGACTAAAAATTCCCATCAGCTTTTGTTAAACTAGCGGCTACGCCCCTAGCATCTAAAGGCTCTATATTTAAAGGGGTAGATAGTGGACATAAAAATAGCATAAAACTATCACAAGGATTGAACCTAAAATAACATGAAACCATCCCGGGATGGTTTTATGTTGACCTATAGAAGCTTCACTATAAAAGACAAATCCAATTAGTAGTTCTGGAAATCTTAGGCTTCAGACCAATAAAACATAGGTACTTTATATTATGGATTATACATCATAAATTGTACTTTTTTCAGATATTGATTTTTGAAATTGTTGAACTATTGTAATTTGTCAACCGTGTTGAATTGGTGCAAGTTTTTGGAGACACACACGCACACACACACACACAGAAACAATCATGGCTGCTCTCACTTTCCCTTGCTACTAGCTCAAATATTTTGTCAACAAACAAAATATTCCGCTGTTTAATTTCTTGTGCAAAAAATTTAGATTTATTCAGTGACAGCCTTTGTAAAGAATTTTTTAAACAAGGATAAAATTTTAGCATTAAAATTCTAAATTGTTATTCTATTATACCTATGAAAAGTGGCCAAAATATGAAAATTTAAAATGTATGGTGAAATGAGATTTGTGTGATCTGAAAGCTGTTGATTTTAAACTCAGGAATAATGAATGATAACTTAATATTTTCACTACATGAATTTAAAGCTCTAACTATAAAGACCAAGTATTAGGTTATATTATTTACAGCTAAATAATATTTTTATTGCTTTAGAATGCTTGCAAGATATACCCCGACTAATTTTTAATAGAAGAAATACATCCAGCAAGAAAAGTAAGTCGAAAATAAAATAATGGTTTTAGAAAATAAAGTTCTCAATGCTAAATAGACAATTTATCCTTACATGTCCCCTCCCACACCCTAAATAAACAAACAGATGAAATTAACTAAAAAAATTTCCCGAAGTAATTCTATTTAAGATTCGAATTCTGCTATTTTTTTTCTAAGTTGGCTAGGTATTAGAGTACGTTTATTTTAGGGAATTATAATGAATTTGGGTTTTATATCTAATATTTGTTAATAACGATGTACTCGTAAGGTCCAATGTTACCCATTACCTACAGTTGTTGAATTTTAAGATTTTGGATAGGTCCATTTGTCCCCACCCATAAAGCCGTGAAAATTAGATACAATTTTGCACGTTTTAATAGAGTTCTATACAATAAATTAGATACTTTTTTTGTACATTAATTTTTATTGTGATTTTGTGATAGATTTACATAGAATTAGTGTAAATTTCTTAATTTTCTAGATTTTTCATGCTTGTATTTTATACAAAAAGTGATATAATAACAAACTTTTTTCAATCTTTTTAAAAAGTAATCAAATTCATTATTGAAACAGGTTTTAAGCTATCCAGCAGACATCTTTTGAAACTAAAAATCCTGAACAAATGTTGAAGTCTGTGCAAATGAGTATTAAAGCCTGTCTTGTATTTGCGGCCCATGTCTGGAAAATCATTGTTTATCTCTTCAAACAGAATTATAGAAAGGTAAGAAGCATAAGCAACATAATTATTTGGCCATTTTTAAATTTTTGGTTTGTCATGAAACAGAAAAGGTAAAAGTACAAAAATAATTTTTTTTTATTTGGTGATAGATTAAACAGTTTACTTACAAATCATAACTTCTCGTTATGATATTTAAACCAACAAAAAGACGTAGAAATATTGGTACACCGACAAACGTCCTACTGCGACAAACGTCCTAATGCGACAAACCTCCTAAACGACAAACGTCCTAATGCGACATCTCTTAAGTAAAACGTACTCATTTTTTTTCTAAAATTAAATCTTCCAAATTTGATTTAAAAATGTTCTAAAATAAGAGGAAATATATAATTTTTTTAATCTAAAAAAATGTAGGTAAGGTCTATTTTTGTAATGAACAGCTGTATCGGGTTCGAAACCATTTCGTTTGATAGCCAACACAGACTGTGGGAAAACTGTCGGACAGATTTTTTAAATTTAGCCTATGGTTAAAGTTATTCAAAAAATAAATTTTAGTTCAAAAATATTTCCCTGTGTTTTATCGCCATTTTGAATTTTTTTATTGTTAAATATTTTTACAATTAGTGGATTCTGTCCTTAAGAATGGAAGATCTTTTTTATTTTATAAGTTTTGAAAACATTTAGGACGTTTACTAAAGAGATGTCGCATTAGGACGTTTGTCCCTTTAGAAGGTTTGTCGCGTTAGGACGTTTGTCGCAGTAGGAGGTTTGTCGGTGTACCGAAATATCATTTTCATTTTTTAAATAATTTTTCTGTTTATATTTCTAAAAATTTAGAATCGTTTAAATAGTTTATCGTTATATTATGTTGACAAATATTTTGTTCAGGTCCAGCAACACAGAGCAATCAAATATGACGTGTGTCCGTTATCACAGATCTCGAGGCACAGGCTCACCATGGTACCAAAGAAGGTGCTCGTCCTTGACCTGGACGAGACCCTAATCCACTCGAACCATGACGGTGTGCTCAGACCCACCATAAAGACCGGTCTTCCACCAGATTTTGTGCTGAAAGTTACAATTGACCGTCATCCTGTCAGATTCTTTGTTCACAAGCGCCCTCATGTTGACTTCTTCCTTTCCGTGGTTAGTATTCTAAGTTTTATCGATAAAACCAGCGTTGCGGAGCCGTCTGATTTGGTGCGGCTCCGGCTCCGACCTAAAATCAAGAAAAACTCATCATATTTTTTTATGCCAAGTCTATTTTTTACTTTTGAAGGTTTTAAAAGCTCAATTTTTGATAAAAATGGACTCGATAAACTTAAAAGGGGCATTTGCACACGACGCAACAGAGTTACAAAATTATAATTAATAAAAATCTCTTATTTTAGCTAACCCGGAGCCGTAGCCGTTTTTACAGAAAATAACGGCCCCGGCTCCACAACGCTGGATAAAACAATTTGCTTTTAATTTTATGTAAAGCACGAAAAAAACTTGTTTAACATATGTCCACAACATTATTTTTATGTGTTTAAGCGATCTTAAAGGATTTTAAATTTTATTGTTTTCAACTAACATTTTTTCCTTTTTTGTGCAAAAGTAAACAAGTTATTTATTTCAGGTATCTCAGTGGTTTGAACTAGTTGTTTTCACTGCAAGCATGGAAATTTACGGTACTGCGGTTGCTGACAAGCTAGACGGCAACCGCGGGATGCTGCGAAGGCGGTACTACCGCCAGCACTGTACCCTCGACTATGGTTCCTACACCAAGGATCTGTCCGCCATAAATCCAGACCTCTCCTCGATATTTATTCTAGATAACTCACCTGGTGCCTACAGAGGTTATCCAGGTAAAAATAATTATCTTGTGTCGTATTTCATTGCGTCATAATTACACAAACACTTTATATCTAAAAGTTAAGCTTTTAATTGAAAGTGCACTAAGTATCTGTAAGTATGTTTTACATACTAACTAACGAAAAAACTAAGACAATTAATAAAAGTTATTACTTCAATTAAGAATGAAAATAAACAGGTGCGGGTTGTATCTTCAACTTTTATTATTCCGGAAACTTATTCTCTTCAGAATTTTAGATAGCATCAAAAGAATTATTTTTTTGATAAACCAGTATAAATCTGAAAACCTTTGAAGCTACCTTGCTTTTTACTGACTTAATATTAGAGTTAAAGCAGTGGCGTGCACATCATTTTACCAGGGGGGTGTAAATCTAATAGAGGATGAAAAGGGGAAAGGCAAGACTTCTAGATTTCAAATTTAGGGCGAGTGTTTGTGCCTAACACACGCCACTGAGTTTAATGTATTCTATAATTTTTTACTCTTAACGTTTTCCTTCTTTTCTCTATTACATAACTCCTGTCATAGCGAACATTTAATTTTTACACTCTGTAAAAAAACATATTTTTGTTTGGGCCTAGTTATCTACGTTTCATAAAAAAGCTAAATTATAATGCTTATTTGAAGTTCATTTCTTTGTTAGTTTATTTTATTTTTATATTAAGATAAAAACACAGTATTTTTTATTTATTTTTAGATAATGCTATTCCAATAAAATCCTGGTTTAATGACCCAAGTGATACGGCATTGTTGAACCTTCTGCCTGTGTTGGACGCCCTGAGGTTTGTCTCCGACGTGCGTAGTGTTCTCTCCAGGAACAGGGAGACTCTCAGACCTGGGTAATTATCTATAAAAACAAGGATGACAACATCCATAAAAGCTAAGATCTGAAACTGTAGAATAGACGATCATTAACACTTGTAAAATGTCAGAAATGAATAAGCAGAATAATAATGTATATTTCTAAATCGTACCTAACTGTAAATAGGCCTTTCTAACTTTTTAGCAGAGAGAACCCCTCCCCCCTCTCCTTTAACAATTTTAAAAGTAAATTACATATAAGGGGTGGGTGGATAATTTTTTAATATGCCTTACCCCTGTGGGGCTACCCAGTACCCAATGTAATCTAACCTAAACTGACCTAAAATAGTAAACAAATGATAAACTATTTCTCTCCGAATTTCTTATTCATCAGTTCTTACCTGGGCGCTTATTTTGAAGGCGCCCTTATAATATACAATACACTATAAAAGGTTAAATTCGCCTTTTTTTTCTTAAACTTTTGCCAATACTAAAAACTCTTACAAACTTTTTACAAGTTTTATAAAAAATTTCCTGTGTGTTTATAGGATTATGATACATTTAAATAATATTATTAAATAATACTGAAGTTCTAAGGTTTCACTTTCTGTACTATTATACCTATATATTTATTCTATGACAAAGAAAATTTTAAGAAATCCTCTTATAATAAAGTAACAGTATCTCTGTCTGTCTGTACCGAAGGATCTCGCTAACTGCTGAACCAATGTATTTTCTCATAATTCCTTGAAAGGTTTATAGCTATTTTAAAGGACGTTACCACCATCCTTCCAAGAGAAATCTCCCCAAAAAAATAAAACTAGCGCCGCCTAGAGAAAGTTATGATATTTTTGGTAAACATCTGATCTTAAAATTTTACGTGCACATAGAGGCCTCTAGAGGCGGTGCTGCTAGTATAACTAAATGTTAATCTGTTTTATTGATAAAATTAGATTTTTTTATAGTTTTAGTCAATATAGAAATTGCTTGAATGTGTTTATTATTTTAGGTTTGCTCAGCGCTGAAACTAATTCCTACAGAATAAATTGAAAATTATATTATTTAACAATATAATATCTCATTAATACGTGTATAAAATGGTACCTCCTCCTAAAAACATAAAAAAAGATAAAGGTTCCGAATTCGTCCAGTGAAAATATCTTTGCTTATTATGGATTATGAACAAAATCTAAAGTGAAAATTGAATTTCAAATCTGCTCTGCCAAAATGATCCTGTTAATTTCTGGAGGTTGGAGCACGTACCCAAGGAACTGTTATACCTAACAGGCCTTTCTTCATACTTGTGATTAATTCAGTAAAAAAAAATTGTGTTAGGATAAATATTTTTATCAACACTGATTTATATTTTCTCCCTGTGTTATGTTTTGTTTTGATGCCATCGTTTTGTTATTTATTCAAATTAATTTTCATGTTTTAGTTACCAAATAATTTATGAGACCATCAAATGATATTGTATCCTACGCCTTTCCTTAGCAAATTACATCTGAAGAAATTAGAAATGAAAAAATTTTGACATAGATTCTATTACTTTGATATTGTTATTCTTTTTTTTATTCTCCAAAGTAATAGATGGCATATTGTCATTAGAAATTACAATTTTAACATTCAACTCATATAATTAGGTATCAAGTAAAAATTATTAGGTCGGTTCAAATTTAAAACTTTGCAAAATCACTGATCTTTTATTATAAGAGAGAAATAGATTTGGTTTTCGCATACAGATAAATGGCATGGAGTTATTTCATTTAGTTTTGTTTTTAAAGTATAATTGCAAATTTTGGTTTTTAGAAAGCTCTTTAAACTGAAGATCATTGGTAGCGGAAAGTCAGTCATTTTGGACCTTTTTCCTAACTTAAGGTAATCTTTTAAAAGTGTCAGGCTAAAAATACTTTTTATTAGCTGATAAATATCTTTGATAGGCATTATAAAAGTTCTAATAGGCGAATAATAATAAAAATAACATGCATAATACATATTTAGGGGATGGGGTATGTTTTGTATGATTTCTCGTTGTCAATTTTTATCGCGGCTTTGTGGTTAAACACTAAAATTAGTCTAGCTTAGTGTTTTTAAAGCCACATAAAATGCGCACGGGGTTGTGTACAATTACATACAGGCTCATCCCCTCCCCCCTTACATACAGGCTCATCCCCTCCCCCCTTACAGACAGAATTCATTCTTAAACAATGAAAATATACGGAATACCAACATTGTGAAAAAACCTTTTGTAAATTAAATTTGTGTAATTATTTTATTTAAAGTTTTGTTGTTTTTAGTTTTATTTTTAAAAAATATATCAAAAACACTAAAATTAATAAAATTATGTTGTTGTATTTAAGAAATATAATTTATAGAAAGAAACTGTGTGATCATAAATTTTTTTTTATAAAAAAAAATCATTAAACTCTTATTTTAAAGTTCAAAGTGATTTCGGTGACTATAAAGTATATTATTTGTTTTTGTTTCATTTTAATGTCGCTATCAAATAATATTTGATGCATGCTCTCCTTCAATGAATTCAAGGCGATTTGTCATGACACCAAAAAAGGCCAAACATGTCATTTTACTAGACTTTAAAGTATTATTAAAAGAAATATTTTGGCAATATTTATTTTTTTTTTATTGTTTATGTTAGGTAACTTAGTTAATTTATTAAAAGAAAATCTCTGTAAAATTCTTTTAATTAATTAAAATCCCTTGGAGGCCAAGTTGGTCTTTTATTACTGTGATGTCAAAATGCCTTGACTTCATTATAGAAAAGCGTGGAAAAAATATGCTCTCAATAATTTAGTTCTAGTTCCAGTTCTCAATTCAGACAGAATTTGTTTTTAAATATTTTTTTATTTAAAAATATATCTTGTGCATTATTATTTTGTGCTATTAGTACCTAATTCGTAATATCATAATTTCACTTTTATCAGAATTTCTTTATTATAAGTTATTGTAATATGGCTTTCTAATGAAGCAATAGTAAATAAAAAAATAGTTTTCTATATTTTTATTTGCTACAATGTCATCACATTTTTATTTAAAATTGCCAAAAAGTTAATAAATATTCAGAGCTTCAACTATGGACAGTCAAAATTATTAATTAAATTACAATGATCATTTATCATTATTCAGACAAACTTTATTTCTACATATTGTTAAGTCATGCTGTAAATTTAGGAGAAGTTGGTGGATTTATATCTACCTACAGAGTCCTAATATAATTTTTTCCGAATTAATTTTTATCACTAGTTAAAAATTAGCAATAGATATAGATTTTCTGATTTAAAGTGTCAATAAATATACATAATACAATAATTTAAAGTTGTAAGTTAAAATGATTATTTTTACTTGTGTAAATCTGTATTTGAGTTCTGGAATAAATATTTTCTGTTAACACAGAGGATCTTTTTTTATGTCGCAAACAGGGATAAGGGATAGGAAACCTGGCCATTAATTAGGTCCCGGCCTAGATTCTAAAGGGATATTGCAACTATTACAAATTACTATCAAACTGGCGGACGCTCCCAAGTAGCTATAGCTCTAAACCAATAAGAATCGGCCTGTTTTTAACAACCAATCACCAATTGGCGAAAATTTTAGAAGCAGACAATTCTAGAAAAAATAATGATTTCGTCTGCTACTAAAAAATAAATATAAATGGTGTTAGATCACATTAGCTTAATTATTAAATCTGCTTAGAGTTAAACATTAAAAAAGGGCCATATAGAAAAAACAAAAATAACGGGATTTTTTTGGAAAGGAGGTAGCTACGAATTTTCATTTGGTAGTTTATAAATTAGATGTTGTATTTTGAATTTTAAAAATTTAATACGGAATTGATACAACACTTTAACCCTAATATATGTACAATACACAATACAACACAGTACAAATATATCACTACATATAGTATCCAAAGAATACTTGATAGAATGTTACCCAAGTGCATATTAATTTATTTATTTTGAATTTTAATTAGCAATGAAATTTTCAAATAAAATTTTTACTCATTAATAAAAATGCAAATAATACAAATTAAAATCTGTCTGAGGGAAACCCAACGATAGCTTTCTGACAGTTCAAATTACCAAAGTAAAAGATAAAAAAATTTTGGGAGAGAAAAAACTTCATTTTAACAAAAGCCATTAATATATAGGTTTATAAAAAGTTATGTTTTTTACTTTAAACTAGCTACCTGAATTTGATTCTATACTTTATCTACACACACAGCTTTTTTATTAGCGTTTTATACGAAGCACTGCGCCATCCCAAAACTGGTTTATTAGGCTAGAAATAGGCCTGAAATAATATTTTCCTACGTTTCCCATCCCTTATCCCTGGTCGCAAAGTTAATATTTGAATTTATTTGTCTGACCCTAGAAAGGAGTTTGATGTGTGTCTGTACAGGAATAAAGTATAACCAACAAGCGAAATAAATAATGGGCAAATTTCATCAATTTTACTATGTGTTTGCCCCCAACGACAGCTGAAATATAGGGTTCGTGAATTTTTCCCGAATTAATTTCGTTGTATAAGCTGATATGTGTAAACTATATTGCTTAAAATTATTTCGCAGGGAAGCTTTGTTTTGGATTTGGTCAGGTTTTAAATCTAGGTAGTCAGTCGAAGAAGAGATTTTAAGTATGTTCCGTGAAAATTAATCGTAAATTACAGGCATAATAAATCATAGTAATCAATAACGCAAAACTATGGGCGTGTAACAATTTTCAAAATGGAATTATTTATATAACAAGGATGGCAACATCCATGAGTAGCGAAGCACAAAAAATTGAGTGGGAATACGTACAAGTAGATTTAAAGTGTAATCATTAAAATCAAGAATAGATTTATAGGAGAAAATAAACACGAAACCCTGTTTTATTTTGTATGATAAAGACGGTTGAAGTAATTACATACTAGATGCACATAATAATGAGAAAAAATATTTTTAAACTGTTAATGCAAAAAAGTTTAAAAATTGGACCAAAAATACCAAAGTTTTGGAAAATATGTCAAACATATAAAAATAGCCAAAAACCTGCAAACGACAGGAAATTTAATTTTGATATCTTTAACTAAAAAAAAATTTCGCAAATCGGACCATAAACACCAAAGATATGGTGAAAATTTGGAAAATTATAAAAATAGCCTAAAACCTGCTAAGAAGCAGTCTGACCACTATTGATGTTTTATAGTTAATTGTGCTCCTTAATGATGGAAATAATGTCAAAATGTTTCAGCCTTCTACCTTTTATAGGAGCCGAGGAAATCACGTTTCCCCCAATTATCAATTACGGACAGACGGACGGACATTGTGAATTATAGAGTAGCTTCGCTACTAATAACAAGGATGACCCATAAAAGCTACGCCTTCTAAATCACACCCAACTGTTACAATAATCACCATGCAAAGTTTGAAATCGATAGGACAATTCTAACATGTCTAAATTAATGGAAAGAGGTAATTGTTACGGACGGACGGTCCTAACCTAATTATAGGAAAGGCTCGCCTTTAAAATTAACGATAAACTTACTTGAGAGTTCATAATTTAATAACCAACCAAGTTTTTTTTTCTTCTAAAAATTATCTTGTTTAATCAATATGACTCGAGAAGGGGAAATAATCAATAATTTTAATTGCTTTTTAAAATCCATATTTATAAGAAACAGGATGTAAGTCTGTCTGTAGCTTAAGATGTCGCTTACTGCTGGACTTACATGGTTCTTTTAGGTCTTAAACTATTTTGTTGAAGGGTATATATGTATACCAACCCCTTAGAGAATAGCAACTTGAAAAAATTTCCCACCCCAATTTTTTTCATATTTTCAAAACTAAAATTGTAAGTAGAGGGTCGACTTACATAGCAGTTAAAAATAGTATGGTCATTTTTCGTGGATAATTTTCTGTATACGATGCTACACATGGTTTTTCAGTATGGCTGAGAACCGATTCTAATCCTTCGTATATTCATACGTCTTACTTTCTGATGCTTTCAAAGGCGAAGTTTTGTCCTATCGATTTCAAACTTCGCATGGTGATTCCTGTAGTAGTTGAGTACAATTTAGAAAGCGTAGCAACTCTGTAATCATTATCAGAATGTCCGTACATTCATTTTAAACATGTCGATTTTTAACAACAATTTTTTATGATATATGATTATCCGATAGATCTAATTTTTTGCATACTGATTTCTAGGACAACAAAATACAATGTTATAAGCGAATCATTTCTATAATATTAATCAAGGACAAAAATGTAAGTATGTCCTTAATCATTATCCTGTATTTAAGCAGTTTTTCAACGAATTTACTTACAATTTTGTTTAGAATATCATATATTTATATTCTTATTAGTCATTTTTGATACTCTACAAGTGTTAATGTACGTCCTTCGTTTTAGAGCTTCGCTTTTATGGATGTTGTCATCCTTGTTTTTACATTTATATTACACACAATTTTTATTAAGACACACACACACACACACACTTGGGGAAATGGCATTTACACACTGCCTTTCCAATAGTTTGGTTGTTAAGCATGACTTGTAGTAGTTTTAAAATTAGTGTCTGGGGGAAAACAACCATCGACAATTTTACACACAATAAGTGTTAGTTTGTGAAAGCAAGCTGTTTAACAGTGTGACTTATCTTTTTATATAAAGTAGTAAGGTTTTTTGTCTGAAACTCAAGATTTCAAAAACTACTAAAATTGATTAAGTGTTCCTTTAAAGGGAAGCTTCACATAGGTCACTGTTTGGTTATAGGCTATATTAATTGTTGATTTAATCCTTGGAATGTTTATAGGCTATTTTTCTGTACCTCTTTGATAACAGGGCCCTCTAAATGCTTGGTGCGCAGTCGCTAGTCCTTTTTTATAAAGTAGTATGTTGTGTGCATGTTTGTATGTCCCAAATAATCTCGTAACCGGCTGGACAGATCGCTACACAATTTTCATGGAAGTTTACAATAGTTCATTACATTACATAGTTCTAGGCGTGATGGTGGGACCCCCCCCCCCCCCCAACTTTTTTTAAACGAAAGTAGTAAGTTGTTTTCATGTAGCCGGTTACAAAATTTTAAGGAAAGTTTACATTAGCTTATGGTAGGTTTTAGGCTATAAGGTTTGATCGTGGGACTTGAGATTTTTAAGGATTCCAAAAATTGAATATTAAATACATAATTCTTCAAGAATTTAAAACTGAAAATGGACAAGATGACGTCAGCCACGTTGTCAGATCAGCTGATGAGTGGTAGAACCAGCAGTGGGACGGCGGTCAGTCTGGTTAGAGCTCTAATCAGTATACAGGAACAATTTCATAACATCTTAATTGTGGTTCACTCATTAGACTATAAAAGTTGGAAAGATTTTTAATCAATATAAAAGATTTGAAATCTGCATAAAATTTTAAGGATTTTTTATAAAATTAGTTTTTTACATAATTCTTTATTTAAAGGCGCAAATACAAATTAAGTTAAATAATTTTGAGATCTGTGATTGGTGGATTGAAAACTATCTGCGCTCTGATTGGAGAAGCTTAAGTGACGTACATCATTCAACCAATTAAAGCGTAGGTAGTTTCCAATCCAGCTATCCTATTGGTCAAAATTTATTAACTTAAATCGTATTTGCGCCTTTAAATAAAGAATTATATAAAAAAGAATTTTATAAAAAATCCTTAAAATTTTATGCAGATTTCAAATCTATTATATTGATTAAAAATCTTTCCAACTTTTATAGTCTATCACTTATATTAACATTTTGTGATGTATTTTAATCAGGGAAGGTTGGGATAAATGGCTAAAGAAGACATAAAAATATCCTTAAAAACCAAACCAAACTGAAATCTATAATCTCTAGGGTCTGGCCCAAATGGGATTGAAAATAAACCACTACACATGTTACCCCTTATTTGGTTTAGTTTCCAAACTTTGAGAGGGGGGGAGGGACATTTATAATTTGGGAGAGAGGGAGTGTCCACGAGATCAGAAATTATATTCCCTGAGAGACCAAACCATATAGATTAAATGGTTACCAAATTGTTAATGTTCAGACAAACCGACAGACTTACATCGTACTACGTTGCATTATAGATAAAGTAAAGATGATGAAAATATCGGCTATGTCAGAGAGCCATCCGAATGACCGCTACACGTCTGAGATGTCCCAGGACACAGAATGGAAAAGAAATAAATGCTGCCATAAACAAAATCTGGTTGGAGAGCCTAACCAAGTCAAGATCTTTCAAGTATATTGTTACAAGCACTTCTAAGGTAAAGGATGTTCAAGATTTTTTTTTTTTTGGGTGGGGTGGGGTTAAAAAAAATTCAAATATGAGGGATGGGGTGTAATTCAAGATCGGAGGTAAAATCTAATGTAGATGGCCCTCCAAAATTTGTTTGGGGAAGGCAAAACACCCCTTCATCTTCACTCTGCCTTTAGACGTCCCTGCAACGATATGGTTTTGTTATTACTATTTAGAAGCGGGGCTACTCTATACTTCGAAATGATAGTCCGAACGGCAAAAATTTCTAGGATACCTAAGAAGATAGACGGCTGAAATATTTCTGAAGATTTCTCTGTCTACAGAGCAACTATTTTGGTACCGTGTCAGTAAATCAGTTTGATTTCAGGGACATTTGATTTCTACAGCAGACATGTGATTTACATAGCTGCTGCAACACAAGGACTCTGGTAGGAAATAGACAACTTATTCATACGTACTGTACTAAATCAATCATTACTTGGACTAATTTAACCAAATTAGGTTTTTTTTAAGTTTTTGATATTTCATACAACCCCCTTAAGTTATTCATTACAGTAAAATACAATTTTAAAATCTATTTACTGTGTAAATATGCATAAATATGACGTTTTTACTGACAACTATGTTGATTTTTACTCAAAGCATATATCTTGTAGACAATAAAATGATTATAACTTTCGTTCTATTTAAGATAAATTGATGAAATAAAAAGTACATTCAATTTTATTAAGCTGAAAAGTCACTTATTGATATTAAGAGATAATAAACCCCTTTGAGTGGGGGAGGGGGGGGGGGCGTTGAGTATCGAAAAAAGGAACTAATGTAAATTTCTTTTCTACGGTGGGTTTTAATGATTCATATAGCAGCCAAACTGTTTTAGGCAATACCCATTTGTCTGTCTGTCCCTCTGTCTGTCTGTCCTTTTGTCTGTCTGTCCCACCACTTGTCTGTCTATCTGTCTATCTGCCTCTCTTTTGGATTTCAATGAATCATCTAGCATAGCCTAATTGTAATTTGTTAATGCCTCAAAGACTCTCTGTTACTATTTACCTGTCCCTCTGTCTGTCTGATCATTCACAGGTTCTCTATTGGATTTTATCTAATTAATTGTCTAGTTTAGTAAAACTTTGATAATTCTTCTTGCCCGTCTGTCTGTCTATCTACTGAGTTTCTACCCTTGGTCTAACAGACTTATTCACTTAATTTATAAAAAATTAGATTTAACTAATAATATGGTGGTATCTTGTACCAAGAGATAAACAAATAACCTTGTGTTGAAAAAAAACAAATAAAAAATGATTCAATTTCTTCTATGAAGGAAAGTGTAATACATGTTGCTTTATTCTCTTTGTACATCAAAAATATGTTTCAAATTTATAATATCAGGTTATATTCCATTAATTTATTAACAACTAAAATTTTTGACACCCCACTTATGACTTTTAACAGCCCCCTTTAACAACCTACTTTACATAAGAAATTTATTACATTTTAAATTTTTTTTTTTAAAAGAGGATTGGGATATATCTCCCTCCCAACATTAACTTTAAAAACTATTGTAAAATATATTAAAAGTTATAAGTTTATATCTATCAAGATCATTAAAGGAATTAACTCAAGTTTGAGGGGGGGGGGGCTTAATGCAACCATCTCGTAATCAATGCACAAATTGCACTTAGAATTCGAATTTTGTTACAAAACTTGGCATGAGTAATCCTTGGTACATCTATTTTCCCAAAATGGAACAAAAAGTTGGAAAAGTTACGGTTAACAGCTGGCGGCTCAGTCATTTAGCCGTTTTTGGGCTATATTCAGGGCGAAACTATCATTAATTGCATAGGAATCAACTTTTTGAAACATATTTTTGCTTTAAATATCCATTTTTAAAATTTCTTGTACCAGCTGCTAGAACTGGCTGAAAATGGCTGGGAGCGGCTAAGAGTATGAAGAGTATATAGGGCTTGTGACATGTCTAGGGGTAGGTTTTTATTGGTACTGAGCTCAAAAATACTACTATAAATAGTGGGGGTCCATCCATTTGACAGCTTGGGCTGTTACACAGACTGTTAAAAACCTACCTAGAGACACGTCACAAGCCCTATCTACTCATTCTACTCTTGGCCGCTCCCAGCTGAGCTGCGGCCATTAGCAAGCTGCCAAATGAATTTTTTTGTGGTATTTTAAAAATTAATAAAATAAAATTAATGGTCTTCTTATCAATAAAGGGGGGTTTGGTGCTGGAAGATGGGCAAAATTGATATATATTGAGCTAAAATTTTTAAACTACCTGGTCCAGTAGTTACTGCATCTAAAAGAAAAACAAAATTAAAATTTTTTTTTTAAGTTAGGTAAGAAAAACTGCAAAAATGGAATTTGACTTTGCAGATTTCTTGCTACACCTTCATATGTTATTATTGAGACTGCTCCATTTTTTTGGTAAATTTCAGGTTTATATTGACATACTAGAATTGAAATTTTGTAAAAATCTTTAAAATTGAGAACACACAAAAGAACTAAAAAAACATTCTTTTTGCAGATTTCAAAAACTTTGAAGTGCTTGTGAGGTCACAATTATTGCATCACAGAAAAAAATATTTAGCATGGGTCATTTTTTTGCTTAAATTAACCACATTTTTACTGGGGGCAAAAATTTTTTCAAAATTTTTTCATGGTGGGATGATTTAATCTACAATATGTACTTTTGGCTGTTGACAGCTGTTCTCAGCCATTTTTGGCAGTTTTCAGCTGTTATGACAGCGAAATCTAGAAATTAAAAAAGTGTTTTTAGTAATATGTCCTTGTCCATGACATAAACTTATAATGTTAATTAAGAAAAGTTTAATTCCATGGAAATATTCAATTTTTTATATCCTTATAAGCCATTACCCAGCTACCACTATTTTTGGTAGTATTTTTCAGCTCAACACCCCTTAAAACCTATCCCTAATGGATGATTCCTACGTAATTATTGCTGGATTTGCCCTGAAAATAGCCCAAAAATGGCTAAACAGCTGAGCAAACAGCCCTTAGCCATTACTTTTCCAAATTGTTGTTCCATTTTGGGAGAAAAGATCTACCAAGGATTACTCATGCCAAGTTTTGTAATGAAATTCGAATTCTAGGTGCCATTTGTGCATTGATTACATGATGGTTGCCTTAACCCCCCCCCCCCCCTTAAGATTAACTTTTTGTTAAATTTTGAAAAACAGACCTACTAAGGATTACACATGCCAATTTTCATAACAAAATTTGGATTAATTGATTATGGGATGGTTGCATTAACTCCCCCCCCCCCCCTACATATGTATGAGAGTTTCCTCATGTCTCAATTTACTAATTAAAAGTTGTACAGTACAGTTGTGCAGAATATTGCAAGATTTTTTTTAGTAAAGTCTGGAAATTAATGATTAATTTATCTAAAAATAGATAGCATAGAATTATCTTAATCAGTGGCTTAATTTTATACACCCGCCTTAAACACCTCCCCCCCCCCCCACTCTTTATTTTAAGGGGTGTAAATTTATTTCCTTTACACCCCCTTTGAATTTATAGAGGGGTGTATCTGAGGGTGTAGGCTCTTGTCAAGAGGGTGGACATGGGTGGACACCTAGGGAGGTGTATCCATCCCCCTTAATTTTACAAGGGTGGTGTAAACAACCCCTACACCAACCTTTTGCACGCCTTTGATCTTAACTATACTTTTAGTGTACATAAAGTTGTAAATTCAGTAACCATTCTACAAAAATTATCTTCCTAAATTGATATATGATTTTCAGGGTAATCTCCGGTGGACTAAACATTAAAATTTTATGGAAAAAAAGATATCTTTGGAACATGCATGTCTTGAAATTATCCCCCCTTTGTACTCAATACGCATTATTAATTCTAAGTGCGTCAATTTTGCGTTTAAAGATACCCTTAGTTTAAGCATTAATTTCTCCAAAAAATGATGAAAAAATAAAATTTTTTTTTTGATAAAATGATAAAAGTATATGTAAAATGAAATAACCAGCAAAAAAAATTACAAAATTACGTTAAATAGAACGAAAATTAGAGCGTTTTATATGCCTTATAAAATGCGTATTTCTCATGAAAATTGTAACGATTTAGTGTATTGAGTAAAATATTTACAAACTTCCCGCTTTTATAAGTAGCTAGAGTCTTTGTGGCAAGTGATGTGGTAATGGATCTTAAATATTATCTCCCCATCCCCCTCAAAAATAAAATACCCCTTATGTAGATAAAAATCATTGTAGTAAAAAAATTTTAGATACTGTGACTTTGTACAACCCAATAAGCTAGACGAGTTTGTAATCATTTTGGGGAGGGAGGGGTTTGGAGTTTCAATAGAGACTTTCCCTTTTGGTAATCATAAATTTGCATTTAGGCAGTGATTGAAGTGGACACAGAATTTGCAGGAGACTTGATTGTCAACCTAACTTCATTAGTTGGTGATGTCACAGTTGATCCGGCATTTTCCTCCATGTTTTCTATACTACATACAGACAAACAAACACATAGTACAGAAAGGTTTGTTTTGATACTTTACTTACTCACGTTTATGGATGGACATAAGATACGGGATAATTATTTCCATAAGTAGCGCAGCATAGAAAGGTAACAACATATTAGATGAGATAGATTAAATGTGGAAAATTTGTTGTGCTTTGAAACTTGTTGATGTTGTCATCCTTGTTCAAACAATACCTAACCACTTAAAAAATATTAGATTTTGAGAGATATTTTGTATATGATGATTTTTTTCTTGTTTAGGACTAATGAAAGGATTGGCGACTTAGTTTTAAAGCCAGGTAATATAATATTAATACTAGCCCAGTATGTACTATAAAGTGGAAACTCCATATTTTATACTTTATACTAGCATCTAGGGGTTCTGTATTTAAAGGTCGCCTAAAATAGCCTAAAATAATCCAAATACTCATTTCTCGGACACCTGTGTAAAATAGAAAACTCAGACTGTTCAGTGGTTAGCGAAATCTAATGGACAAACAAAAAGTTTATGGCCCCTTAAGAGGCGATGTCACCAAACCGACTACAGCCTTACATTTTACTTAATATAATAGAACCAGCGGCCTAGAAGCCTCTAGAAGCACTTAAGGTGGGGGGAAATTTTTTCCAGGAGCGTCTTTGGAGGATTAAGATACCCTCCATAAAAATTGTTATAAACCTATCCTGAACCTTACAGAAGCTTCACTGTAAAGGAGATCCATTACAGTTCATTGGCTAGTGAGATCCTTTGCTACAGACAAAAAAAGCTTTCTACTTTATATGATAGAATTGTTATAATCGTAAAGTTATCTTGTTTTTAAATGTCAGGAAAAGAAATATTAGCTGCTGGATACTGTATTTATGGTGCCTCAACTAATTTAGTGCTTGCAAGTAAAGCAGGAGTTATTCAATATCAGGTTACAATTCATTCAATTACAAACCCGCGACCGTGGCTCAACACGTAGCGCATCCGCTCGTCGTCGGGAAGGTGATAAAACAAAACACATAACTAAAGACGTTTAAAATGGTCCCCACTGCTACTATGTCAGATGCGTGACGTAAATAGTTAGAGTGTGGGGAATACCTTGGCCCAAAACAGACGCAACTCGCTACCATGCACAGTTGGGACTTCTCAGACAAAGGTCGTGCATCTCAGAGAGTTGGTTGTATGATGGGTGAATGGACGCTTTACACCGCAATCATAAGTATTTATGTATGTTCCAAGGTGAGAGGTCTAGTACCCGAAGCGACACCTAGCCCCCTAGAGTCTTAACTTACAATTCATAACATTTTAACAACAACAAAAACACAAAATATTTAAAGTACGGCTAGGATGGTAAATAAACAAGGATGACAACATCCATAAAAGCAAAGCTCTGAAATGGTAGGACAAACGATCATTAAGACTTGTACAGTGTCAGAAATGAATAATCAGAATATAAATGTATAAAAGTTAACACAAAATTGTAAGTAAATGTCTTTAAAAACTGCTAAAATACAAGATAATGTTTAAGGATGTTACTTATATTTTAGACTTGATTATAGAGATGCTTCGCTTATAACATTTTACTTTGTTGTCATAGGAATCAGTATTAAAAATATCAGATCAATCAGATAATTACATCAAATAAAAATTGTTGTTAAAAATGATAAAAATCAACATGTTTAAAATAGACGTAACGATTATAGAGTTACTACGCTCTCTAAATCGTTCCTAACTTCTACAGGAATCACTAGGGTTGGGCCGGATATCCGGTGTGGCCGGATATCCGGCCATTTTCAATATCCGGCCGGATACCGGATATTGAAACTATCCGGCCGGATATCCGGCTCTATAATTTTTTATACTTTACACCAAAAATCTCTGCTTTTTAAAATCTTAAATGGCTATAATTTTCTTATTATTGAAGCTAGAAGAACCTTTTTTCTGAATAAGTTTAACTTTATGTATATTTATATAAGATTTCTAAAGAAATTTTTTTTTACTACTTTAATATCTGGTAATTTGGCCGGTTATCCGGCCGGATATCCGGTAATTTGGCCGGATAACCGGATATTTGCCGGATATCCGGCCGGTTACCGGATATCCGGCATTTGAAATCAGCCGGATATCCGGTATCCGGCCAAAAAAGTATCCGGCCCAACCCTAGGAATCACCATACAAAGTTTGAAATCTATAGGAGAATTCTAACATGCCTAAATTAACGAAACGGATGGACGGACGTACGGACCTATCCTAATTATAGAAAAGCTTTGCTTTTAAAAAGGATTAAGGTAATTTCATAATTTACATTTTATGACGTAATAATAAGTTTGATTTTTTATGCTTAACCATGTTTTGATACTTTTTCTATATGTTAAGAATTAACTTAATTCTTTAAACCCACTGAACTTTTATAAAAAAAAATTTTAAACTTTTAGTTAGATGACAGAGATGGAGAATTTTATGTGTCTCGGCCAGTTGTAAGTTTACCTGAAACTACCCTCAAGTTGACACAAGATTGTGGAAATGTTCAACATTCTGCAAACTTTATAATCAATTTTAACAATGTAATTTTTAAGGTAAGTCTTTTTTTGGTAGCGAAGCTACTCTATTATTCGAAATGTCCGTCCGTCCGTTTGAGACAAAGTGGGGGAAACGTGATTTTCTCGGCTTCTAGAAAAGATACACAGCTGAAATTTGTAGTGAAGATTCTTATAACATATGCCCATCTAATCTATACAATTGTTTTGTCCATCTGTCTGTTGTTTGGGATGCTAGATCGATTCCTAGATTTTCATGTTTTCGTGATTTTCTCAACTCCTTTTTAAGATAATTGGCTGAAATTGTCAGGGATTGCTCAAATTTACATTCTACATATTTCCCTTAAGTTTTATTACGGTTTTTCTATTAGTTGGGATGCTAGATCGATTCCTAGATTTTTAGGTTTTTTGTGGTTTTCTCGATTCCTATTCAGGATTGCGGCTGAAATTATCAGGAATTAAATATGCACATATTCTACATATTTTTATCAAGTTCCATTAAGATTTGTTTATAAATTGATCGGTGCTAGATCGATTCCTAGATTTTCAAATTTTCGTGATTTTTAGGGTTTACTGATTTCCCTATTTTATCAAGATTAATGTTTATTGTATGAAACTGCTTTATAGTATTTTTTTCCGATATCCATTCATAATTTTTGAGCTTCGCTACTTATGGATGTTGTCATCCTTGTTTTAAAGTAAGAAAAGATTACTTTCATGGGATTTTGAAAAATAGCTTAAACCATCCCAAGACTTAAATCTGAAAATAGGATGGCCTGTAACCATCAAAGGAGCTAGGTGAAGCTTACCTAAAAAAGAGAAATATACTGGTTCAGTAGTTATTGAGATCTTAACCTGCAGACAAAAAAAAACATGACTACTTTATATACTAGGATATGAGTTCCCTTAAAGGTGAAGCCTAATGTTTTAACAGTTTTTGATATCTTAAAGTACCGAGAGAAACACATTAAACTAATCATAATAAGAATGTCTCTAAAATGCAGGGAGGTCTTTACAAATCTGGAGACCTGGAGGTAAGCTGTGGAGCTGCTCCTTTGGCCTATATAATGGAGAGGGTTGGAGGTTCTGCTGTCCTAACTCCAGGTACTTGTATCTAATCTACAACAGATTTAATGGGGAAAGTAAAATATAAAAACCCTCATCATAACCCATCATATTTTGAATTTTAAAGAATACAATATATTTAAAAAAATTAACTTTGAATCCTCATTATACCCCCCACAAATAAAAAGCTTGTACGTCAGCTGAGATACACCGGTTTTCCTTATTTTCGTTTTCACAGACAAATTGAAAATGTATTTGGATATGATTGACCAATTACAAATGTATTTTTTTTTTAGAATCCAGGAAAATGATTGTAACAGACCCAGAGAAGAAAATGAATGGAAAATATGTGAAAGTAACCGACATTATTCCATCCCATCTTCATTATAATATATCATTTCTGGCGGGCACTACACATGAGGTTATGAACAATATCTTATAACTAACGGATGCCGTCCCTATAGCATCTAAAGACACTCTATAAGTGAGAATAAGTGGGACTTAAACCATCAAAAGGCTAAAGTGTAAAAATAAAATAGCCTAAAACCTGAATGCCCTGTGTAAAGCTTCACCAAAAAGAATGACTCATTCAGTTCATTATATTAAGATTCAAATAAAAACTTTATTACCTTTTTAAAGAGTTACTTTCTATAACTGAAATAAATTCATTGAAAGCCCCTAGAGGCAAGGTACGAAACCACTAGTTTATAATTATAAATTAATAATACATATTATTACCTACCATGTTAATGAGACGGTTTTTTTTTGGATTAAAATAGAAATCAAATAAACTTTATGTATTATCTATGTGTTCATTTAATTGCATTCCGAATATTTCTATATTATTGATGGAAAAATCTAGAAATCTAAAGGGATAAGATAATGGTCGATTAAAGCTATGTACATCTTCATAAAAATTACCCCTTTGTAGATATTACAATTAGTGGTTGAAACTGGATACTTAATTTAATGAACCGATCAATTAAACATCAATAGAGGCCCTAAAGTTGTTGAACCAACGAATAAGAACACATTATTTAAAGACTTTGGGGACTATTCTAAATAACAGCCCAATTTCCCCTCCCTCCCAAGAAAAATCGTTATTTTTTACAAAGACGACATTTTCTTTTTATGCGCATTAATGCCGCGTATAATTTGTAAACAAGCGCAAACATTCAAATTTTTGTGACAACAAACAAAAGAAAGTAAATAAAAATTCAATTGTGGCCGTTTTCGAGATCTATTAAAAGAATGCAAATTTTCTATTAACTGTACAGGAAGCAAAGTCGTTTTTTTTAATAATGTTATTAGTTTGAGTTAACTTTTATTCTTTAATATGATTGAAAATACCTACTTGTTTTTATAATTTAAATTGTAATCCATCTGATCATTAAAGATAAAAGTTTTATAAGATTTTAAGGAATGATTAATATGCATTTAAAATTAAATATTTCTTTTTAGCACTAATTGACAAACATGGTCTACAACTAGTTAGCTAGCTTAACATCAACAAAAGCGAGGCCCACAGATCGTCAGACAAACGACCTTTAACTTATATTGTACAATTAAGTGCGTTTAAATATGCTAGATTGTAGTAATAACTAATAACACTTTAAATCAGGTCCAAACAATATAATTGAATAAATAAATGTAACAAATATTATATAGGCTAAGGATGATCATTCTGATAGATAATATCTATAGACTATATATACATCATAAGCACCTAGCTAGAAGCCTCGAGGGGCAGTTTATAATAAGGGGGCCCTTGAGGTTAAGAAGAAAACTTTCTCTCTCCCTAATTTTTTCAATTTAGTGTTAGGGCTGCGGAGGGGTTATTGTGTTTTGCAGGGGCAGAAGATCAATTGCACTATTGGACACTTGAAATTGGGAGGGGATCTACCCCGCTCATTTTTAATATTAGGGAGGATTTGTCTTTAGAGAGTGGTATATCCTCTCCCAAAATAATTTCAAACCTTTTCTGGGCGTATGAGAAGCTACATTATTAAGAAGAATCATATTGGTTGAGCAAATATCAATCAAGTTCCTTCAGTACAGACAGACACACGCACACACACAGATCCTGTTACTTTATTGAAGTGGATTTACAAGTCCAACTACCATTTCATCAACCTTAATTTAAGATTTAAAAATGAAGCGGAGCGGGGCTCACCAAGGCTCCAGTAGGCTTCCAATCAGGCGGAGTAGCGCAACTAGAGAAGCTCCAACCCCCTCTTCACAAAGTAATAGAAGAAGTAGATCCATGTCGAAGGGTGGTCCAAGATCTTCCTCAAGTGTAAGGACCCCTTTATCAGGTAAATATTAATCTCATTGATTTACAAGGAAGTTGGTAATTTCTTTTATTTTACTCTTTAATGTTTAGATCATGGAAAGAAAACGAATTAGCGGGTTTCGTCGTATTTTCACAGTAGCCTTTGATAAGTTATTTTAGGGTCAGTAAATGATAATGATAGGAGAAAAGCTACGAAAATACGACTAAGCTCGCTACTTTGTTTTCTTTCCATGATTCAAATGTTTTTCAAACTAAAATGTTTAAAATAAAGCTATGCTGTGCTTGTATTTTATATTTAATTTCTCACCTAATTGGTAAAAAATGCTAACATAAAATTAATAACAATATTATTTTTAGTGCGACCTATGTCCCTGAATCGCAGTACAGGCAAATCTAAGGATGCAATGACACCCAAAAGATTTCAGAGTACTGCAAAGTAAGTAAACGGATTTATTTTTTTATTTCCTAAAATTACCAATAGAAATTTTAATATTAAGTCATTATATTGCTTTAAATTATTTAATGAGAAATGTTTTGTTTTAAAGGAAGAGTATTCATGGCTTAGAGTCCTCTGCTCGCAGAGTTTCAACCATGGGCCCAGCTAGGGGATGGAAAGAAAGCCGACCTCTCACAGACAAATCCTGGCAAAGGGATCAGATAAGAAAACTGTTAGACTTCCTAAGGTAACCTGAAATAAAAGATTATCAATAGAGAGAGTTGGCGTATTTGTAACTATTTTTGTCAAAATCATCATTTAACAAAACTTAAACTACACTTAATAATAATGATAAAATCCAGCATTATGCTTCTAAAATATATATTGATTTTACGGACAATTTTGGCAAACTTGCAGTTATTCCATAAAATTGCTCTAGTAATTGGATTTTTTTCTATTTAATATTATATTACGAATCTCACTAAGAAAAGTATTAAATTTCCAGGGAGAACCGATTCAAGAATGACTCAATGACCTCAAAAAATTTTCCTTTAAATGGGAAGGAATTTTCGGATGTTTTTAACTTCCTTTACAGGTAAATTACCTACTTCGGTTATTTTACTTTGATTGATTGATTGATTGATTAGCTATAGTTTCTTAGAGTTTGGACCTAAGTAGTCATGGAGAAGGTAAAGGTTGAGACACTTTTGTATAGCCACTAGGGCTATATCAAGCTCTACGATAAAGCACATAAAGACTTGACCCGCTATCTCATGAGAGCTACTCATTATAACCTCACCCTCGCCGAGTATGACAGGTGTCCCAAATCAAGTCACTGCAATGAATGACGCTCTCCGCAGAGGAGCTTGGGATAAGGGTAGTACTGATATTATGTACGTGAATATTGAGTATCCAAACTTACTCAATAATCCCCATCTCACACAACCAAGGGAAGTTGCTTGGTTATTATTGCAAAGAGAAATTCGAGTTAACACATGGAGAATTTAACTCGAACTCTCACCACCGTAGCACAGTGTGTTACCACTGAGCCGTGACGCCCCTTTTACTTAAAATATATTGGTTTTAAGATGTTTTAACGAATATCATGTTTTTTCTTCAGTTTTCTTAATCCCCACCATCCTGAAGTTCTACCACAAAGTAAATTTGAAGAAAAATTTATCCAGATCATGAAGAACGAGTTAAACTACCCTGGTATAGCAATTTTTTTTTGAATTCTAAATATATATTTGTTGAAGACCAGCTACCCTATTTGTAGGATATTTGATATCTAATTTAAATGATATTAGCTACCGCTATTTCAGGCAGCTAAACTCTTTACATGCACCTAGTAGTTCTACCCCTCTTGAATTATTGTTTCTTATTTTCTTAGAGGATTTTTTTAATATTTGATTTTACTTTACAATGAAACAATTCAGTGCCTTTTTCTCATCAATAATTTTATTGGATTCTTCAGGCCAAATAAGTAAAACCCACATGATGACTTTTGGAACTCTTCACACCTGGCCCACTCATCTGGGATGCCTACATTTCATATTTGAAATGGTCAAGAGAAAGAAGTTTGTAAGTATCTTGTAATCGTCGATTTATATATATAAAAACTACCTAAGCGTTTAAAAGTCTTTTTTTTGTGATGCCACATTGTTATTTTTATGAGTCTGATGTAGTAAATATATATATATAAGTTGATCTCTTTAACATAATCTAAATATATTTATTCTCTTAGTATGAAGATAATGCGGTTGTGTTTGCTTTCCCTAGCACGGACGAGAAGGGATTTGCCATTGACAGGTTAGTCTAGTTTTGGTTTCATAATAGTTATTTCTCGCATCGTATTATAAACAGCTTTCCGCGGATATAAAAATGTACAATTATAAGATTAAAACCAGTTTTTTAGCCCCTAGGTGCCGTAGGCACGGGCTAAAAAAAGCTGGTTTTAATCTTATGATTGTACATTTTTATATTCGTAGAAAGCTGGATATAATACGATGCTAGACATAGTTTTTTGAACCGGTTCCTATCCACCGGATTCGAATGAATACGAGAAATGATATTATCAGACAAAAAATTAAAGCAAATGTATTTTTTATAAGTTGAAAGTTTATTTTCACCATCACTAGAGAAAGTTAAGATACACTTTAATATTTGTTTATATATTTTCTTATTTATTTTTTTATACGTGAAATTATAAATTTATTCGTAATTGAAGAGATGATGAATAACTTAAATTAGCATTTCGGAGGTCGATTTATTAACAAAAAAAACACATTCCAAGTTATATTATTTTTTTAGGGAGAACAAAAATAAGATCCACTTGTCCCATTGTATCAAAGCTTACACCATGTTCATGAACAACGGTGATGACGATGCAGAAGATGCATTGGATAACGAATACAGAGGTAGTATGCTGGAATACTATGATGTCAATCCTTCACTTATCAATGAGCTGCAGGAGGCGAAGAAACAGGAGGCAAAGGAGCTGGAGGAATTGAGAGAAATTGAGAGTAAAGCCAAAACTGTGGAGGCGGCTGTCAATCAGAAAACTAAAAGTGTTACTGACTTGGAAAGCAGACTGTAAGTTATTCTATTTTAAGGATATTTTAATTAGAACCCTTTATTTCGCTTTTTTTCTCCAGTTGAACAACTTGCAAAATATCAAAGTTTGTTTTGAAACAATTATTTTTTTAGTTTCTTTGCCTGTTAAGGTATGTGATATAGTTCTAACCTTTTCCACCAATTAATTTTTTGGTACCAAGGACTTCTAAAACAAGGGTCTCAAAAATAGTTTGCCTGTCTGCTATACATTTTAAAATTTGGCATGTGTTTATGCTAAAAGATCACCGAAGACTATAAAATTATTGTGGGGTTTTAATTATTATTATATTCTAGGAAACAAGCGTCAAGTCGTTGCGACAAGTTTAAAGATATGGTGGAGAAAATTCAAGAAATAAATCACAGCAATGCCCAGGCTCTCAATGAAATGATTGAGAAAGTGTAAGAATTTAGATTTTATTTTTCACAGTACCAAGAACAAATATATCTTAAGCCTAACCACTTATCCTTTACATTTCCACCAGTCAAATTGACTTAACTATTCTTAAAATAATTATTGATTGATTGATTAGGCATATATTTTTAGGGTATTGAATCTTTGATTGATTTTAAAAGGCAAATGATTTGCTGTTTTATTGCAGTTTCTTCTTAATACTTAAATTCGCCGATTTTTAAGAATGACAAGTCATAGTGTCTCAAATTTATTCTTTTATTGTTTGTTTAGGCCCTTTAGTCTACCCTCTACTGAGACAGCTCTGGAGAAAATGGCGGAGGACTTGGCTACATATTGTTACCAATTAAACCAACAGTTGGAAACTTCCAAGAAGAACAAGGCTGATGCAGAGGCTGAGGTAAAATATAATATTTGGGTTTCATAATAGCAGTTTCGGCATTGGCGGTTGAATTTTATTTATTGGCGGCTGTTTGAAAATATCTGGCTTTGAAATTTATATATTTTTGTGTTGCATACTTTAATAAATAAAACCTGCTTAAAATACTTGTAAAACGTAAGTCTTCGACGCATACTATCTATGTCCCCATATGTTTTGTCCCACCCCCTTCCTTATCTTTTAGGGTTAAATAAAAGACAAATCTAAAAAGATGTACTTTAAAAATCTGACCTGATCTAGCCCCACACCAACGGTTGCGATTGCGGTCTTACTTTTCTATTTACTTTTCTATTTTTCGTAATGTGCTTGAACGTGGAGCTAGATAGCCCTAGTGGCTAGACAAAAGTGTCTCAGCCTACTCCATTACTACTTAGGCCCAAACCCTAAGAAACTATGGCTAATCAATCAATCAATCAATTGCGGTCTTACTAAACAAAGGCCTGCAGCACCCGAGCTTTGTTGACAACGTGATAAGGTCCTTGAATTGTTTATATTGTTTACAGGGGTGTATATTCTGCACAAGATTTATTTTTTTCCCTGCTGCAAAATATTTCATCCCCCTTCCCCTAGTTTTACCATTAAGGAGGGGGGGAAATGGAGAAATGTTTTCAGTAGGTACTCGCTAATTTAATTAGGTAATTTTTCCCCCTCCCATATATATTTTTTTCTTTTTCCCCCAAATGAGGGGACAAAATGCTTTCAGTACTGTTGATTACTTTTTTTCCCCCTCTCCTACACATTTTTGATCTCCCCCCTTAACAGGGTATCTCGTGTAGAATATAGACCCCTGATTTTTTGTTTGAGTTGTAAGAAAATTAAAATTTCATTACAGGCCTACCATAGAGCTCATGAAATCCAAACTGTAGTACGAAGATTGAACAGATATTGTGCTCAACAAGAATGGAATATTAATATTTCTGTTCCAGGTATATTGGTTATTGAACAAAAACGTTTGGATTTTCCCTGTTTTTTTTCCTTTTTCCCTCTCAAAATACCATAAAATCAGGGCATTATTCCTGCATATTTTTGTTATTAGGACGATTTGGTTGATCAGTGTAGTGAAATGTGCTTAGAAAATGTTAAGATTTGATAATCAGATGAGAAATTTTTATGTTTACACTCCCTTTAATTGTACGGTTTTTTTTGTTATCTAGGTAAAACATGGCTGTACAAATCAAACTCGATAACAATAAGATGTGCTATACCTACTCCTTTCCTGAAAAGATTTGACATTACCACGATTTTTCAGATTCTAACTTTGATTAAATTCAACATGGTTATTCAACTACTTTTATTTTTAGAGGTAAGAAAGGGTGTATTGACGGCCAACCCAGACCTGCCATATATCCTGGAAAGATTCAAGCACTACCAGGAGTCTTACAAGAAGGAGATCTCTGACCTCCAGAACAAAATCCAGGTAGGAAACAAAACAAACATGTTCAAACTCGTGTTAATTACACGTTTCTTTAGAAGTACATATTTTAATACAACTTAGTGTATGATATTGGGATAAGACAATTGGCGATAAATTGTTTTTCGTCCTTTTTGATTTTTTGTTGGTAAATTTCTGCATTTAGTATCTGATAAGTAATTAAGGGTAGAAGTTGTACAGAACCTTGATTTTTAACCGTTATTTTCCTGTCACAAAATTAAGAGCTAATTAATTTCATACTAGAAATAAAAGTTAGTTTTGTTTCATCTATATGAAATATTAAAATTGTTATAGGAGAGGAGATTAAACTTGGTAAATGTAAAATCGAAGAAAGAAGTTCACGAGACAGGACTTGCCAAGCTACGACAGAGAGAAAAGGAAATCCTGGAACAAAATCAGGTCTCATTCATCATCTTAACTTTTTGTTTTCAAAGTGCAACAGCAATTATGTTGGAATCCTGTATAGTTATTTATCGCTTCGTATTATAAACAGCTTTCTGGGAATGTAAAAATGTACAATATTAAGATTAGAACCAGTTTTATTAGACCCGAGATGCCGAAGGCACGGGCTAACAAAATTGATTTGAATATTATAATTGTACATTTTTATATTCGTAGAAAACTGGATATAATACGAAACGATACATGATTTTTCAATATAGCTTAAAACCGGTTCTAATCCAACGGATATTAATCGGTTTTGAAGCTATACTAGAAAATGCATTCTACACTTAAAAAAATAAAACTTCCTAGAAAGCTAAAAAAAATAATTTATTGTTAGTAATAAGAAGTTCTGTTGAAATGAACATTGTAATAGAGTTTTTATTTTGAGTCAAATTATAATATTTAGTACTTTAAAGCTTTTGATGTTAATAAATGCATTCACCGTTGCATTTTTTTTGTTTATTATAGCTGGAAGAGGGAAGTCTGCATACAAAGCTGAAAGACATGAAGCAGCAGCTTATCCTCAGATCAAACAAAAATCAGGTACATAAGAAAACTAAGAAACAAGCGGTAATGCCCCTAGAGCACTTGAGGTTGCAAGGGAGTGGAGGTCGGTGAGGCGACCACCCCGCACTTATTTCAGTTTAGTAATAATAAAAGAAATTTTTTGTATTGGAGGGGGGGGGGCGGCGGTAATGAATAATTTTTTTTCTAGGCGAGATTTCTCTTTGGAGGCCAGGGTGGTGGCAGGGGTGTATATTCTGCACAAGATTCATTTTTTTCCCCACGAAGTTTTAAGATTTTTTGGGTAGACCTCCAGGTTCCGGAGCTGCAGGCCTCCAGGTGGTCTCTGTACAGGTAAAAATGAAAAAAAAATAAAAAATTTAAGTTACAAATCAACTTATAAAATAAAATATGCATCTATTTTCTTCAAATATGTAAATAATATTTAAAAAGATGCATACCTATTTTGTTTAATAAGTTGACCTGTAACTTAAAAAAAATTTTTTTTTTTTCATTTTTACCTGTACAGAGACTACCTGAAGGCCTGCAGCTCCGGAACCTGGAGGTCTACTAAAAAAATCTTAAAACTTCGTGAAATTCATCATATAAGAATGATTTTATTTTTAATAACCTATCCTCTCAGTCCAAAGATAAAGCCTAGGTACCAGGTTTACGCAAATGTGCTAAAACTCTCCCCCCCCCCCTTAATTTCCCATCTTTTTCTAGGAAGCTAAGGAGGACCTTATGAAGGAAGTTGGTGAACTTAGAGAAAAGCTGGAGAGTCTTCTGACAGAGAAAGTTTCTGTAAATGAAGATATCAAATCTTATCAAGAACAGGTTTGCTCAATAATACTGTATTTTTTTCTTTAGGTGCTTAATCCTGTTATATAAAGTATTAAGGGCTTTGTCTGAAGGTTAAGATCTCAATAACTATTGAACCGTTTGAGCTCGCTATTTTTTTAAGCTTCACATATGTCCTGTGATAGTTTTAGGCTATTTTATTTAAGTATATTTAAGCCTTGGAATAATTTTTAGTTATTTTCCTAGCCTTCTCTAACCATGAATTCTAGGGGAATAACTTATAATTATAAATTCAATGTCTCATTTTCGAATAGACATGCAATAGAAAATACGTTTTAGTTCATTTAAACTATTTGAGGAGAATATTCTTATAATACATATATAAATCTCCTGTATAAAAGGGCCTACAGTGCAGTGGTAGAGTGAGGGGAAACGAAGCTTTATAAAATAACCGCTTTGCATGTTAAAAAGTTAAAGTTGGCTAGGACTGCAAAAATATGGTCTTGTTATTACTTATTCCTATGAAAATAATCCCAGCCCGCACTTTTTAAGTAGCATAGCTACTGTATAATTCACCTTGTCTGTCATTCCGTCACTCCGTAGCTTTTATGGGGAAAATGTGATGTCTCAGCTGCTATTCAAGAAAGACGGCTGATTTGTGATTTTTCTCTAATATATTTTTATTCTTAATTTTAACAAATGCTCTTTAAATCTGCTTGTCCGTATTCACATCCATGATTTTTTGTGCTTCACTACTTGTTTAATCTCCTTCTTGTAAATGTTAACATTGTATTCAAATGACAGCTTTTAACCACATCTTATTTCTAGGCCGTCAATATGGTGAAGAATACGATAGCTCATGTTCTGCATATCAGGGATGAGGCTAAAAAAAGCGTGGATCAAAGGGTAAGTTTATTTTCCTTAAAGATACCTACAGTACCGGTTCGGGTCTGGTAGGATTTATACAATCTGTTTTTGATACCCGTTTATTAATAATCCTTAGATTAAACTTGTTCTATTGATAACTAACAATTTTGCGCCTTATTGAAGACTAGCGGCTATGCCTCTAGAGGCCTCAAGTGGCCCTTAAAGGGGGGGAGGGGGAGAGTCGACCCTCCCCATTTTCAATTTTAGTTCTAAAAAAAATTACAATTTGGAGGGGTCATTTTCTCTTGTTTGTAAACTCCCCACAAATGGTTATAAAACTTCCAAGGATCTATGAGAAGCTTCACTGTAAAGGAGAATCATATCGGTTCAGCGGTTAGCGAGATCCTTCGGTACAAATATAAAAACAAACACACAGACAGATATCCTGTTCCTTCGGTGTAGACAGACACACAGAGATCCTTTTACTTCATTATATGGATGGAAGGAAATTGTTGAATATATGTATGTAATATTTCTAATGTATAACTTGATGAACTCTAGCTCAGTTTTGCCAAATAATTTTGTATTTTTAAGCTACCTGACTCATAACTTTGATGATTTTAGCATAATCATTCTAATTTAGGATGAGAGATATAGACGGCGTGAAAGGGAAGCTTTACAAGAGTTAAAAAAGCTAGAAGATTCCATCAAGAACATGGAGGGATAAATATAAAATTGTATAATGTATATAACGTTCAGAGTAAAATAATTAGCCGTTCGAAATTTCATAAATATGTAAAAGTAAATGAGGAACTTTACTTCTTGAATCGTTTAAATTTGTAAATATTAAAACATTTTATGCTCTTCACTTTCTGTACCTGTATTTTAGTTAAAATAAATTATCGTATTTTGTGTAATATATCTATAATACAAAGTAGCTTGATGTCTGTCCGTCTGTCCGTCTGTCCGTCTGTCCGTCTGTCTGTCCGTCTGTCTGTCTGTCCCTTAAGATCTCGGTAACCACTGAACCGATCGGATTCTACTCTTCAGGGAATATACCTACTGGTCCTGTGGAGGTTTTAGGCTATTTTCTTGGGGGGTGGGACACCCCTAACCCCCCCAAAAATAAAAAAAATCCAACCCCCAAAATTTTTTTTTTACATTTTTTGTAAAATCTCAGTAACTGCATGCTGATCAAATTGGGCTCTACCCTTCTAGGAATATACCTACTGGTCCTCTGGTGGTTTTAAGCTATTTTCTTGGGGGGTGGGACACCCCAACCCCCCCAAAAATAAAAAAATCCCCACTTCCAAATTTTTTTTTTTAATTTTTTAAAAGCAAAAACCAGTAATTGGGGTGGGGGAACCCCACTGCAACATGTGGCGAAGCCCCCATGAATCCCCCCCCCAAAAAAAAAATCAAAATATTTTTTTTTTAATTTTAATTTTTGTGTATGCGAACAACTTAGGTCTAATTTTTACGAATTGAAATTTTTGTGTATACGGCAAACAACCTGGGTTTAATTTGTACAAATTAAAATTTTTGTGCATAAAGCGCACAACCTGGGTTTAATTTTACCACAGAGTAATTAAACAAAAAATATTTTTTTGAATATTTCTATAAAGGAGGGTTGACTTCCCAAAACTATATAGGGGGAAGCCCCTAGAGGCTAGGGGCGAAGCCGCTAGTTTATAATAAACATTTTCCAAAAAAATTTTTTTTAAATATTTCTAATATTTTAGATTAGCGGCAACGCCACTAGCGGTCAGCGAGATCCTTTTGTATGTATGAGAAAGAAAGAAATATATAAGGGGTTACATTTTGATATAATTTTTCATTGTATTGTCCTTTCCCTCCTGCAAATTTGAGATAACAAAAATGAGTTATCTGTATCAATATGGCAAAGGACAATTTAAAAGCCTATGTTCTAACAGAAGTGAGAAACGGATCCTTATAGAGATGTTATGCATATAAAAACTAGCTAAATTCGTAATGGGTGCTTAATAATTTACATGGTTCTAGATCATATAGTTGATGCCCAAAGCGTTTCGTCCCTTGTTTACGAGATTGAATACGTTTGAATTCCTATTTAAATTAGGTATTCATCCAACGCTTTGCGGGCGAAGGTTTTAAAATAGAGATAATCAAGAGACATATTGTTAGTTTTGAATAGTTGAATTTCTTAGGACAAAGTTAGCTTTCTTGAAATTATATCGTCAAAAATAATCCATCGCGCTATTTCTTAAATAGATCTCGTATATAACAAAAAATAAACAAAAGTTTATGTCAGCAAAATATCCCTTTTTAAGATTTAACGATCAATGGGATCAGATAACCTATCTAGATATATTACATCTAATTTTAAAATCTAACAACCAGGCAACATACTATCAGTTTTAACCTAAACATACTCAATTTTGCGTCAATGTGACAGGTGTCCTATCTTAACCTACTTAATACTGAATGAATCTTTGTCTTTGTAAGTGCTTTTAATACTTATATTTACACTCTTGAGAAATTTCTATGTATATGATAAAAAGCTTGTTGGAATTACTTTTAATCATTATAATTAACACGATGAATTTGTCTTAGATAACAGGAAAACAAGGATGTTTAGTACTTGATTATAGAGATGCTTTGCTTATATCATTGTACTTTGTTGTCCTAGGAATCAGTATTTAAAAATCAAATTATTATATCAAATAAAAATTTGTTGTTAAAAACTTAAAATGAACATGTTAAAAATGTGTACATTCTGATAAAGATTATAGAGCTGCTACGCTTTCTTAATCGTACCTAACTACTACATGAATCACCGTGCAAAGATAGAAATCGATAGGACAATTATAACATGCCTAAATTAACGAAAAAAGCTAACCGTTACAGACGGACGAAAATACCGACCCTAATTATAGAAAGCCTCGCTTTTAAATATTATTTAGATATTTTAAATCTTTATTTGGCAAAATTACATAAGTAATAAAAAACAAACATGTAAATATTTAAATAACAATAATAAAGAACACCTTCCTATAATAAACTTTAAATATTATCCAGAGGTAAAAAATCCTATGAAATAATCAATAAATAAAATTTTTGACTAGTTTACAGATATTCAACTCAATAATCTTTCAATTAAATAATACTCATAAAAAAGAAAATTTTATATTTCGCTTTTCAGGGTTATAGAAAACGTGTATATTGTGACAGGGGGATTTTTACATCTCTTTAGGTTACTAATAGTCCTCTGATATTGATCAATACGTTCCTCCATGAACAGGGGATAGGATGTGGGGGGGGGGGGGTATCGTTTTATCAGCCAGCTGGGAGAAATATTGAGAATCTCTTACAATATCCATTTATTCTAAATCTATTTACAGGACAGACTATTCTACTATAAGTATGAAAGTATAAATATTAAGAAACTTTTTTTTTATAGGAGATATGCCACCTACAAACTCATGGATTGTTGTATTTCAGAAATTTTAATTGATACCAGTGGCTTTCCTACCGGTTGGGGTTGTGAAGCCCCAACAATGTTTTTTAGTAAGTTCATATACCAAGTCCTAAAAAATTTTGGGCCTTAAAATATTTTATTAATGTATTATTACCCTCAATTTGTCTCCTGTTGAACCCTCATACTCTCACGAAAAATAGCCGAAAACCAGCTCAGGACCACAAATACTTATAGGCATCTAGGAATTTCGAGATCTCAAAAATTACACAAACATGTATCCAACTACTTAAGCATACAGGATTGCAAGATTATTGTATTTTCCTTTGAAAGCTTAAGCCTTTGAAAATTGATTATATTGTGTGCTATTTAGTATATAATAATTATAATTATTTTTCAATATTTTATATGATGAACAGAATCTATAGGTGTAAATAAATACCACAAAATTAATAAACTAATATAACTAAAAATAAATAAACTATCTCGACGCATAATACATATGTTTGTGATGTTTTCTTTGGATATCTATGAGCAAAATAGTGAAACTGATTAAGTATTTGCTTTAAAATAAATAAAAATAAGCATTTTATAGGATGAGGCACTTAAAATTTCTTACATAAAAAGGATTGTGTACATATTAACTAATTACTTGATATTGTAGTTGTGCTTATATTGGAAGCAATCATTATGCTGTCGTTTGGCCACGTATTTGTTTCAGTAAACTCATGTAAATGTAGAGATTCCAGAATCCAGAAAGCTGCCCCTAGAAAAGCTCCTCCCAAAAGGTCCCCCAAAGCAGTTAGGTATGGTATCGCAGAATTGTCGGGGTCAATACCTAAAGTTAAAAATTAAATTAGATTTTAATTTTAACATACAGTATACGTTACAAAAAATGAGCGGTCTTTAAAATGGTCAAGCCCCCCTTGTAATGAAGTTGTAACCTTATTTTTGTATGTGTGATCTTTATATACATGTATAATGGTGTTTGTTGCGGTCAGTTAGATCAAAGAACATTTTCCGACATTCAGCAGGCTATAAAAGAAGAAATTCAAAATGAAAAATTCAGACCCTTATTTTTTAAAGTAAATTTTACTTAAGCCTAAAAATCACATAGTAAAATTGAATTAAGCATAGGGGTTAAGTCGAGTTTAATCTTCAGAATAAAATTCTGCTTCCATAGACATCTTACCAGACTTCCTTAGCTCCCATACAAGTCATTTGAGCCCAAAAAGTATGTTTCAAGACCTCAAAATCTATGATTTTTCGGCTTAACCAAAATTCACTTAAAATACATAAGGGTCTGAATTTTTCATTTTGAATATTTTCTTTCATAGCCTGCTGAATGTTGGAAAATGTTCTTTGATCTAATTTACCACAACAAACACCATTATAAATGTATATAAAGATCACACATACAAAAATTAGAGTTACAACTTCATTGCAGGGGGAGGCTAGACCATTTTAAAGACCGGTCATTTTTTGTAACGTATACTGTAGAGGGTGTGAAAAAATCCTTATGGGGTAATAGAATTAAGGATTTGTGTAGAGCCAACAAGCGAAAAAAAATATTATAATATTAAGGGTCAGATAAAAAAGGTCGTCAATTCAACTTAGTGTTGCCTCCCTTATTTTAGAATATTTTCCCTTCTCTCAAGGAGAAAATTATAAAAAAAATATACACTCCTGATATGTATTCTGCTACTTTTGCTTGATTTTGTATTATATATTCCAAACAATATAGTTACCTAATGCCCACATCTTGTAGACCATAATTCTACACACATAGAGAAGGACAGCCACTTGACACAAGGCGGCAACCAGGTACATAACAAGAAAAATGGCTGTTGGAGTAGTGTGGCCCGCCTCAAAGAAGCTAATTGTGTACACAAACGCACAATGTCCCGGGATAACCAACAAGAGCAGCACCAACGATGTTCTTGTGTGCTCCTCGTTTGAATATATGATATTCCAGGGTGGGACACATGTGGCTTCTTTCAGAGAGGATATGTGACCTGGTCCTCTGCCTTCGGACTTTAAGTGTAGGTATGTTGACATGCGAGAGGCTTGTACGGCTACCAAATTGCCGCCAACCCCATTCATAACTGGTTGAAACACTGCAATGCCCTTGAATTTATCTACAGCAAGATCCAGTATAAGTCCTCCGCCAGAGCTTATTAGCATTGCAATCAAAACTGGCGACCAACCACTAAATAGAACTGCTCGAGTCTCTTGGCATCTGTACGCAAAAGCAGCACTGATGGGAATCATTATTATGTAGAACGCTATCATGACTGGAATGAGCCAGCGGTCACTTTGCTGGTCTTCCCACAATACGGATGATGTCCAGGAAAGAAGGCCAAGGGTGGTTAGATCGCCCAGGGAAGCTGCTATTGGTGTTGCAACATTATCCGGATTGACGTTACACTTTCTAGATAATAATATGACCAGGACCATAACTAGGCCCAAGACAAAGCTTGCAATACTGGCCGTGCACACAGAACTGGAGGCCAATAACAGGACGTGGTCTCCGTCAATTTTACCTGTTGTTGCCCAGCCCATGATAACACCAGTGAAAGCCGCCAGAAAGCCAATAACAATGCCCTGACACTGAACTAAAGACAGGTTGCCAACGATCAGACTTATGGCGTCAGCTCGCGTGTCCATTTTGTTCATATTGGCGGCTGTGGACAACCTGGAGGCCAGAGTCATTTCCAGGTTCCCCTTTAACCCCAGCAAAGCAGGCACTAGTATGAAAATTTCGTTTACTGTCACAAAGACGGGCCAGTGTTGGACAACATCCAGAAGGATGCCCGCAGAGACCATACCCAGGCCTGCAACAAGGAAAGGGAACAGAATTTGTAATGTGAGCTTCCATAATTTTTCTTTGGTTTCAGTTTCACCGATCATAATATTTCCATTTTTTAACAAGTTTTCTTTGAACTCATCTTCACTCTCCACGTCTGCATTGTAAATATCTTCTTCAGATTCTGAGGTTTCAACAAAAAGGTCCAGTGGAATGTTTGGATCCGGCTGGGGCACAGACTGATAAATACTTTGTTGCTGTCCCATTTTATACTTTCTTTGTGAGCAAATAAAATCAAACTAAATAATTAAGTACTAAATTAAGCGTGGATTTAACATTTTTGTAATTTGTGATGTTTTAAAACTTCGATTTATCATTTTTAACTACATTTTATTCTGAAATTAATGACACAAATTATATACTTAATATTTGGAACCTAAAACAGATTACTGTAGATTTTTTTAAAGGTTACATTAATTATAATATAATTATATGCTTTGCGGTCAGCCGTTTAAACGGATAAAGCCGCTAAAGTTGATAAAGAAACGAACGCATTACGGTCTTTTCTTTGATAAATATTCAACGATTAAATAAATCCAGCGGCTACGCCCCTAGGACTAGAAAAATAACTCAAAACCATCTTAAATGTGAAAATAAAATACTTGAAATAGAGAACTCAATCGGTTCAGTGGTTATTGAAATCTTAAGCTTCAGACAAAAACCTCTACTTACATAATTATGATAAGTTTTTAGTTCTAAAGTGATAAAATAGGTATATAATATTAAGTCAACATATGTCAGTTAATAAAATAGCAAAAAATTAATAAATCGTTTTCTGCCTAAAGTAAAAAATATAAAAAAATCATTGTTTCATTTATTATTCTAAAAGAAAATTGGATTTTGCATTGCATCATACCAAGAGAACTAAAAAATTAAAGTTTCTCATAACTCACAAATAAAAATATTGTAAATAAATAAGTGATGTGTCTGCTCTGTGTTATGTATTTGTAAAATCAGCTGATTTTCATTTTTCCTGTAATATGAATTTTTTTCCAATAAAAAAGTCAGCTTTTACTAATTTTATTTTTATCATCGTTTTTAAAACAACATTTAAAGATAATAAATAAAAACAAAAATGCTACATTAAAAAGTTAGCTTTAGAAAAACAGTACTTCGAAAAAAATTAAGTAATCATAGACAAATAGTACATAATTTTTGTTCAAAATTCTTTTTAAAAAAACTTTTTTTCTTAAAGAATTACTATTCATAATTTTCGATTTAAAAAAAAGTTTTTTTTTATGATTCTTATAGATAATAATTATATTACAATTAAATATATATTTTTATTTGTCTATGACTAAACATAAACATAATAGCAGACAAGTTTACTTTCAATGTTTAGAAAGGTATTTGTGTTGCTCTCAAGCAGACAAATATTATCATCATACGTATTTGGATCACTTGACATTCTTCTTGTTATACGTTAATACGACACTGACTACTATTATTCTTCAAGTTTTATTATTTAGATTATGTTTTAATTTTTATTGATTTTATATTTAGTGAGAAATATAATGGAAAATGATAGTAAAAGAGGTAAAACTTGTTTATTTTTAAGTAGAAATGTTTAAAGGGGTACGTAGATGCACGAAATGCATTTAAACTTGAATTTAGTGAACTGCATATTTTTTCCTGTTCGATGGTTTAAACTACATTTATAGTGTATATATATATGAAAGAATTTTTATTTTCTACCATGTAGTTTATAAAATATCAAGACTTGAAAGTCATAATTTTTTTTATATTTGCAACTTATATAATACAGGGTGCGCCACATAAATCCGGACTTTTTTTTAAACAGCCATAGCGCCAAAACTACTTGACCAATCAGGACGTTTGACCCCACTATAAAAAGCTGATGTAATGACCTTGTTGCCCATGAAAATCTTTGGACGATGGAGGACGTGTACGCCGAGCTGGCCGCGCATATGTTCAACAAGGCAGATTCGAATTGCGCAGATAAATTACCGTGGATTTATGACTTGGGCCTACTAAATCTGACCTCAGCCCATCTTTAGGTGAGATGGACTAATGAAACTTGTTGGAGATACTATTAGATACCTAGTGAAAACACTAGAAAAGACTAGAGTTCTCTATCCCAGCTGACTTGGCTGTAGTACTCCGACAAAGTGGATCGTGGTAGATTTTAAGATGTCAAAAACGTCAAAAATCTTTAAAACTTCTCGGTTCTTGACTTAAGGGGCCCATATGGAACCTTAAAGTCGTTTTAGACTATGTATTGCGCTGATAACCCTATCTTAATCTTCGTGCCATTTTTAAAAAGGCATAAAACGTTGTTCTAGCTTAATTGTGGCCCAAATGAGAGCCGCCGTGTCTAAGGGTAGCTTTAAAGATAGGTTAATTTGGATCCTGCTGTTACTCACTCCTTAAGGAGATGTGGCCTCCCAGCAGCCCCGATCTTAATCCAATGGACTTTTGGGCCTGGAGCGCCATTAAAGCATGAACCAATAGACGCGCCCATACCAAAAAGACCTCTCTCATTGCTCCTATCATGGAGAACTTCGCCTGCTTGAACAGGGATCTAATAGTCATATACCTAGGTTGCTTCCCAGTTTTTAAAATTCAATAAAATCTTTAAAATTGACGATTTTATGTTTATTTGTTTAAAAATAAGAAAAAGCCAGGATTTATGTGGCGCACCCTGTATATATGGCTGTCTTGTTTTCACAAAATGTTATTTAGTGATGTCTAATTGTTTGTTATTTATTGTAATACAAAAATTTATGTTTAATGGCATATATGTAACTTATGCTTGATATCATTTTTCTGAAATGCACTTCATGCAATTATCCCTTTGATTTTAAAATAGGCGTTCACATGATTAGATATAAAATATAAATTTATCTTATATTATACAAGATATTAAGGTTTTTTGTCCTTCTCGCGAATTATAATATAAATCTATTTTTGATAAGCTTAATTTTGCATTGATCTATTTTTTCTTTGTTCTTGGAATGGTTCTAGGCTGTTATCCATCCCTTCGAATACAAAACATTAGATGCTGAGGGCGCAGCCGCTAGTTTTTTTCATTTTAAAGTAATGAAAGTTTATGTTAAGATAGCGAAAGTGAAGATGGATCGGATACTTTTGAACCTGATAGTAAGGTAGGTTATATTTTTTCAATTACTAAAATCTTTTTCACCAAAACTTCTACATTTCGATGTCTTCAAAACCTAATTTTAACAGAATTATGAAGACATTTGTAAAATTGATGATTTAAAATTAGTATATCTATCTTTTATTTGCTCTTTTACCTGACTCTAGTTCAATGATAAGCAATTATAATCCCCCTTCCTCTCCCCCCCTCAATCTTCAAGAAGTTCTTCGATAAACCCAATTTTTATGTAGGTGACCCCACCCCCCAAGCATGAGAAGCGCAAACACACGACCTTTATACCCCACGTGATCTGTATGGTTGGTCTGCCCGCCAGGGGCAAGACATACATAGCAAAAAAGCTGTGCAGATACCTAAACTGGATAGGCATCACCACAAGGGTGTTCAATGTTGGGGAATATAGGAGACAAGCCACTACTTTGTATAGGTAGGACATTTAATGTTTACATAGGTATGTTTATTTTATATAATTCGTTTGATATACTTTATGGTGGGATTTAAACAATTTTATAAAATTAAAAGTAAGGATATGAGACATTTCTCCTGTATTAAATTCTATCAAATTTGTCTTATATAAAGAGATATTTAACATATTTTTTATTAAATCGAAAATATTATTTAGGAACCATGATTTTTTCCGTGCTGAAAACCAAGAGGCTATGGCGCTTAGGTAACATTAAATTCTAAATATACCTGGATGATTGCTTTACTTATCTTATAATATAAAGTAGTAAGGCTCTTTTTTGTTTGAAGCTAAAGATCTCGAAAATTGCTGGTCCGTGTGGGTTGTACTATTCAGGGAAATGTCTTGAGTTGGTTTGAGGCTATTTTTCTAACCTCCCCACCTTTCCCGAGAGGCTAGGGGCGAAGCAGATAGTATTTTTATGAGAAATGAGAACTGAAAACTTTAAATAACCCTTCAATTGTCCCATAACATTTAATAATAAAAAATTCTATTATTATAAATCACAATAATATTTGTTGTTTCTAGGTTGGCAGTGGCCAATTCTGCTATGGAAGATACATTGACCTGGCTCAAGAACGAAGGAGATGTGGCCATATTTGACGCTACAAACAGTACTAGGTTAGTAGCATAAACATTTGTCTGTCAAACTGTCGGTTCGGCATAATAGATGATGTATGTATTAGGGCGCTTTAAGATTGTATTATGAAATGCTTTATGGGAATTTCACTGAATGACTAATTTTTTCTGTCCGTTTTTCTGTAATGCGATAAATGAAAAAGCTCGGCTTTTATTGATGTTAAGCCGTTGACATCTTTGTTTAAAATGAATCAAACGTCTATTATAGATCCATCTACTTTTAGAGAACGTCGACAAATGGTTTATGAAACAATTGTTGTGAACAATGGCTTCAAATGCCTATTTTTAGGTATGTAGCAGGGGCTTTCATTTAGCTAATAAATTCCAAATGAAATTGCTGAAAATTAAATATTTTGTTAGCGTAGAATTGGCGTAAAACTTGTTTTTTTTTGATGTAGCAGAAGGGAAGTGGGTAAGAAGGGAGGGAGAAATAAGGGAAGAAGGTTGTGGGGAAATTTTCACTTAAAATCGTTTGTCTGAATCACATTCCCTTGTCCCTGTGTATGTAGTAATTTATATTTAATTTCCTTATTTGAATCTTTTTTTTAACAAAACGTAAGGTAGTTTTAATCTTTTTTTAGTTCATAAGAAAAACAAACGTTATTATGCTAGTTTTAACTAAAGAAATTATAACCTAAAATGTTTCAATTATTATAAAATCTAATATTAAAAAGTATACCTAGGTATTTTATAGTTAATTTTATAGGTAGTAAATGCAAATATATGTTTCAGAAAGTATCTGTGATAACCCACAACTTATAGAAACCAATATTCTGGATGTTAAGGTTTGTCAAATTTAACTTGTCTTTTGGTTTTGTGTATAAAATATTTTTCTAAATATGTATATTCAAAATTAAATGAATAAAAATCATATACTGTAGGCGGCGTAGAAGGGTATACCCCCCCCCCCCCCCTAGATATACCACACTTTTCTGGGATCTTGCTGTGTCAAGTATCAACTGTTGGGAATATCAAAGGATGACTCCATGCAAAATTTGAGCCGGATCCGGCCAAAACAGGCCGTGATTTTAAAAAAACCGTTTTTTCCGGTTTTTATGGGGTATCTGTAAATCGATTCAGCTGGAGCAAAACCGGTTGGAGGTACAAAAAATTTTACTTCAAATGAAATTTAGCCAATGCAATTGCCTATAAAAATGTACTTCATCATCAACTTGATTGGACAACTCTTTCCTCTCCTAAATGTCCATTAAAACCTCGGAAACGCCATAAATCACGCCTTCGGCGGCGAATAACGGCTAAACGGTCAGCCGGAGGCGAATGAAACATAAATAAAGAAATGTCCGCCTCAAAAAGTTGTTCAACATCAAAGAGATGCTTGAAGTCTCTTAAACGACTCCTTCCCCTCCTTTAAGGGGAAAAACTGAAAAAACGTGATTTTCAAAAGTATGCCCACGTGGGTGTGGGGGGCACTGAACCCGTCACCCCAGGGTCACCAAATGTAAAGTCTAGGCGGCCCACAATGCTGAATTTTCACCAAGTGAAAGTCTTGTGTCATTATCTCTCATGAGAAAAAAGTTATTAATTAATTAAAATTTCAAATTGTGATTTTTTGATGGATTTCTTTGATGAAATGATAGGCCGGTCAATGTTTAGGCCATTTTTTTCGGTTTTTGGGCCATCACGCCCAAACGGTTTGAGATAATCTCACGGGACCTTTTGCCCAACCTAAGTCTGGTTATTTGTGAGGTCTAGGGAAAAAAAATCAGACTTACGCAAAAGATTATAATTATAATCTTTACACAGAAAAATGGCACGAGGTGAGGGTTTGAGGGGGCAAAATGAGCCGACCAGCGATTTTTGACGCCGCGCAGCAACGTCGTGCTTCATCCAATCCGGGATTTTTTTTCTTAGACCTCACAAATAACCAGACTCGGGCAAAAGGTCCCGTGAGATTATCCCAAACCGTTTGGGCGTGGCGGGCCGAAAACAGCAAAAAATGGCCTAAAAATTGACCAGCCTGTCATTTCATCATAGAAATCCATCAAAAAATCACAATTTGAAATTTTGATTAATTAATAACTTTTTTCTCATAAGAGATGATGACACAAGACTTTCACTTGATGAACATTCAGCATGGTGGGCCGCCTAGACTTTACATTTGGTGACCCTGGGGTGACGTTTTTTTTTATAAAATTCACGGCCGGTTTTGGCTGGATCCGGCTCAAATTTTGCATGGAGTCATCCTTTGATATTCCCAACAGTTGATACTTGACACAGCAAGATCCCAGAAAAGTGTGGTATATCTAACCCCCCCCCCCCCCCCACCCCTCCTTAAACTTGAAATCTTTAAAGGCCTGTCTTCCGGCGTTGCTACTAAAGATCTAATTTAAAAAAGATCCAACCCTACAAAAGACCTAATCTTACAAAAGTTCTCATGTTAGAAAAGATCCAACTCGACTAAAAACCTAATCCTACAAAAGGTATAATGTTACAAAAGACCTATTCCTACAAAATAAATATACATAGACTGGTCTTTTGCAGGGTTAGACCTTATGTACGTAGATCTTTTGTAGCAACGCCTGCTTCTCTTCTTAACCCCCTAATTGATTCACACCAGCATGGTGAATTGCTGTGCACGCCACTGATTTCATATTTTAGTTTAAATTATATTTTATTGCTGACTAATCTAACAACAAAATTCTAAGAATTTTAAACAATTAACGCGTTATGATGACCTCAGTCAATATAAAGAAAAAATGTTCGAATATTTCATTTGAAACTAAAATTATTTTTCATTTAATTTGTAGATTCACAGTCCAGATTATAGAAACATGGACAAGGAAGAAGCTGTCAGAGACTTTAGGAGACGAATTGTTCATTACACGGTAACTTAGTTTTCCTGTGCTGTTTGTGCTCTGGGATCTAAAGGGATAAGACAATTGTCTATAAATTGGTGTACATCCTCAATGATGATACACAAAATTACCCATTCTGTAGATTACAATGTTTGGACACTCAACTTACAATCAAAATGAAATAAAAGTCCCTAAAGTTGTTCATCAAACCAATAAGAAAAAGTTATCATAAAACTTTGGGGACTAGTGTAATAAACAGCCCAATTTCCTCTCCCTCCCTGATATATGCTGTTTTTTTTATAGCGGGTGTCTAAAATAGATATGACAACTCTACCATGCTTAAATTAACGGCCAAAGCAAAGTTTTACGGTCGACGTACGACTCTACCCTAAGTGTATATAAGCTTCGCTCTTAGAAACCTAAAAATTAAGGACGTGTACACCCCCATGGAGGAAGAGCATGAATCGCACCTCTCCTTTATGAAAATATTCAATGCTGGAGAGAAGTTGATTGTCCACAGGCACGAGGGTAATCTACAGTCAAGAATTGTTTACTGGTAAGTATTTACATCTTCTTTTTTTTTTTTGGGGGGGGGGGGGTAATAGTTTTGTGTCTGGGGCCCATATATTTTAATTAGTTTGACCCCTCTTTCCGCCATATACTCTTAGAATTGATTTTGGCCATTTCTAATCTCTTAGAGTACTTTGAGGAAACCAATACAGCCGTTTTTGGGCTTTTATTGGAAACGCATACAATATCCAGCTAACTTTGAATCCTGATTTTTTATTTATCATATTGTTCAAAATTATATAAAAATCAATCTTAAAAGTAAAAAATATAATTTTCTTATGATACTATAATTATCCTTCTTATTTGCAGTTGTACCCCTCGTATTTAGGGAAGAGACGGCAGTAAAATAATCTAAAATCATTCCAATTCTTAAATTTAAAATTATAACAGCCTAAAAATTATCCTGGGACCTATGTGAAGTATCTTTTAAAGGGAGAACTCTATTGGTTAAGTGGTTAGCGAGGTCTGAAAGGACATACAAAATCCTAACTCTCAGATGCTGGGGGCTAAGTCGATTTATTTCAATAGTTGCTACAATTATTTGTAAACAAGGATGACAACATCCAAAAAAAACGAAGCTCTGGAACGGTAGGACTAATGAATATTAACACTTGTAGAGTCTCAATTAGCAAAATATAACATTATACCTTCATGTAATAGGAATCATTATTCCAAAAATCAGATGAATAGGATAAATAAAACACATAAAGAACTGTTGTTGAAAATGTTAAAAATCAACATGTTTTAAATGGACGTGCGGACTTTTAGGTAGCGCATAAAGAATTGCTAAGCTTCCTAAATCGTACCCAACTGTTCAGGAATCATAATGCAAAGTTTTTAAATCGATTCCAACAATTTTAACTTGCTTAAATTAACGAATAAAGCTTATCGTTACGGACGGACGGACCGATCCTAATTACAGAAAAGCTTCACTTTTAAAATCACCTTTCAAGTGTGTAATCCAAAGTTTTACTCAAGTTAACTTACTTAACAAAACTGTAAAAGCTTTACTGCTGTATGACATGACGTACCAGACACGTTTGCAATAGTTTAAGTAGACCTTATGACGAAAATCACGTAAAAATGTCGTAACTTTTTTGTTTGTTTCTCGATCAAATACTTTGTTTTGCTTTCTCTCCTTTTTGTCTATGTATTTTTTAGTTCAAAGTTAGACTTCTCCACTTATATCTTGTACAGAATTTTTGTGTTTGATTTGTAAGCAATTACACCTTTAAAAGCGAAGCTTTTTTATAATATAGTGGGTCTTTATGACCGTGTTTCCGTAACGGATAGGTCTTACCGTTAATTTAGGCATGTTAAAATTGCCCTATTTATTTTAAACTTTGAATGATGATTCCTGTAACAGTTAGAAAGAGAAGCAACTCTATAATCATTACTTGAAAGTCTGTGTCAATTTTATACAGGCTAATATTTGGCTTCTATAATGTGCATATGGTTTTTTGATAAATGATTTATGAGACAACAAAGTACAATGTTATAAGCGAAGCATCTCTATAATCAAGTCATAAAAGTGTAAATATGTCCTTAAATAGAATCCTTAATGTAAGCATTTACATAAATAATTTTGAATTTTTTTCTAATATTGTGGTCATTTAGCATGGTTGTTGTCATCCTTGTTTATACATACAGCAAGACTCACAAAAAAGTATTTTTTCACTATTAATTATTATCACTGTTCATGAGAGTAAAGTTGTTGATGTTCAGGCTGATGAATATCCACATCCTGCCCCGGACCATCTACCTGACCAGACACGGAGAATCTGTGCACAACCTGTCTGGCAGGATTGGCGGAGACACAGAGCTGTCTCCCAGAGGACAGATGTATGCCACAGCACTCGCAGAGTTCATCAATAAACAGGATATCCCAGGTATTTCTTGTTTATAATTACGTATTAACTAGTGTAATAAGTATAGGCGAATTTAGTCAGCTGTAACAGCAACTAGGTTTATTCGTAAAAAATATTTGCTAATTTCAGCAGATTTTTTCATGATTTTTGGGGGCAACGCTTCGTAGCAAAGACGAAATTTTTTTTCTGTCTCCAAAATGTTATTTTAGATGTATTCGCTTGTTGACTATACCTTCATGTAATTTTGTTTTAAAATTTATAAACATTTGAATTCTATGACTTTTAAAAAAAATAATGAATTCCAGAGATATTTATGCCTTCTTTAAAAAACAAGGATGACAACATCCATAAAAGCGAAGCACTGAATCGGTAGGACAAACGGACATTAACACTTGTATAGTGTCTGAACTGAATAATCAGAATATAAATGTATAAGAGTCGAAGCAAATTTGTCGAAAAACTGCTTGATACAGGATAAAGTTTTTGGACATACTTACATCTTTAGGACTTGATTATAGAGTTGCTTCGCTTAAAATATTGTTCTTTGTTGTCCCAGGAATCAATATACCAAAAATCAGATCAAACGGATAATTAGATCACATAAAAATTTGTTGTTAAAAAAGTAGAAAAATCAACATGATTAAAATGGACGTACGGACATTCTGGTGATTTTAGAGTTGCTACGCTTTCTAAATAGTACCTAACTACTAGAGGAATCACCATGCAAAGTTTGAAATTCTATCAATTCTATCAATTCTAACAATCTCGGACGGACGTACGGACGGACCGACCCTTATTATAGAAAAGCTTCGCTTTTAAAAATACTAAAATATAGTTTACAATCGTTTACAATGCAGTATTAAGAAGCCTATCTGCCAAAGTGGTAGGATGTATATTTGCCTGTTTAAATGAAATTTGAGATTTGTATGTATGTAAATTTTACAGTATTTGATGATGTTTTGCCGTGTTATTTTATTTAGCAATTTGAACTCAACAAAAACATTTGATGAGATTTTTTCTATACCTAACCGCTTAACATTTAAATTTTTTTATATAAAACCATGTTGAAACTTACTTCTTTAGTTGATATAACTATTTTAAACAGAAACTTGTATATTCACCAAAAAATACTCAAAATTACTGCTGGAAGGTGCTTAAAAAACTTGCTCTCGTTCATCCATAGACCTCTTTAAGAAAATTAAAACTACTTCAAGCTTTACATTATAATTTTTATAGGAATGAGAGTGTGGACATCATGGTTAAAGAGAACCATACAAACAGCTGCGGATATTAATGCTCCCCAGGTTTTATTTATATTATAAACAGGGACCTTAAGGGATAAGACAATGGAGTTTGATTTGCCCGATTTACTCCTCCTGAAGATTTAGATTATTTGTGGAAAAGTCTTTATTTCAACGAATGATAGAATATTTCAGCTTAATTAAAAATTTTAGATTATCTTATAATGTTCATCCTGGCTTACAGTTTTGTTTTTATTATTGCTGTCCCTTTCATTAATATGTTTGTTTTTGTTATTTTTATTTTTGTTTTGCTAAATAAATGATATATTTAGGAAAGATGGAAGGCACTGAATGAAATTGATGCAGGTAGTTATAATCAAAATATTTAAATTATTTTTATCCACTAGGTTTTGACGCAGAAACATATTGTGAAAAGAAAATAAACAAGTTTTTAAATAAGTATTTTGAAAATAATATAATTAGAGTTTCTATTATCGATATTTTCTATAATTAAACGTTTTGCTAAGGTCACAAAATCCAAATTGATATTATATCTTTTTGTTTCATGTAATGTTTGTCCTTCCAATTCCTCTCAGTTTTTTTATGAAAGATACTAACACTTTGGGTAATAATTGACTCAACTAAAAAGATTTTACCCAATTATCTCTAAAACTAAGGAAGTAGCAACCAAAATAAAATTGCTTTTATATCGTGTTACGAGACGCTACAAATTCCCCCCTCCCCCCTCTATTTTTAAGTGTGTTTTTAACAAGTTCTCTTAGTCTGTATGTTGTATTAACTGTACATTCTTTTTCTCTAATATGCAAAATGGCTACTATAAGTAATAGTAATTAGTCTTAAGAAAAAGTAATTTTAATCTTCAATTTTTGTTAATTTTAGGTGTTTGTGAGGATCTAACATATGACGAAATAGCTCAGAAATATCCTGAAGAATTTGCAGCCAGAGATTTGAATAAATTGACATACAGGTATTGACCGATCTATATATTTGTTAAATGTTTGTTTGTTGGTCTATCTGTTCCCTTTATTTGCACATTTCCAATACTGTCTTATATATCTAAGGGGTAATCTTTCTGTTGTTTAATATGTTGCCTCTTCCAATACAAATAAATCTTTCCCGAAAAGTTTAGGTTATTTGAAACAAATATCATATTTTTTTTAAATTGGGAGCATTTGATAAACTAAAGGAATGCTTTTCAGTGGCGTGCGAAATGTCCCCCCCGCATTAACGCATCAACCAACCAACCCTCCCTTAACCAAAGGGCCCGGGTACCTTGAATTTTTTAAGGGTGGGGGGGGGGGGGGCGAGCTCAGTATAAAAATCCCCCTCTAGATGCATTTGCACACAAAATTGAGAAAATATTAATTACACTAGGTATCCTGGAGGTGAGTCCTATGAAGATTTGGTTGCGAGACTTGAACCTGTTATCATGGAACTAGAAAGGTAGGCAATATTGTAATTTTCTGAAGGCATTGTCAATAAATCACTACATAGGACATTTTAGTGAAATCAAGTGAAATGATATCATATGAAAACTTGTTCGAAAATCTAGAGATCATCATGTCCAATAGAGACATACGGACGCTCTGGCATTGATTATAGAGTTGCTACGCTTTTCAATTTGACTTAATTGTTACTAGAACACTCATGCTAAGTTTGAAACCGATAGGACAATTCTAACATGCCTGAATTAACGACAAGAGCTATTAGTAATGGACGTAAAGACCGGCCCTGATTAAACAAAAGCTTCGCATTGAAAAATTGTGTCATATTTATATACAATTTATGAAACTACGCAAAGAGAGAGGGGACAATGGGTTGTTATTAATTACACTAGTCCCCAAATTTTTATATTAACGTTTTATTATTCGCTTGATTAACAACTTTGGGGACTTTGGTGAATTTTGATTGGTTGGTTAAATTAGTTGAGTGGTTAAACGTTTCAACCACTAATTTTAATCTACAGAAGGGGTAATCTTGTGTATCATCATTAGGAATGTACATCAATTTATCGGCCATTGTCTTATCCCTTCAGATCCCTGGAAACTACGCCACATTCCCCATTTCTAAATATGTAACTCTTTTTAAAAACATATTGAATAAAAGACTTCATTATGTTTTCATTGATTTAACTTCAATTTATTAATGGGGAATTTGGGTTGGCTATAAATAAATATACTTTCCTAGAAGGCTTTTTTAAAAGGAGAATAATTTTAAATTTGTTTTGCTTTTTAATTTATATATGATATATTTATAAAGAAAAGATCTACAAATCAGTGATCCAAAGGGATAAGACAATGGCCGATAAATTGATGTACATCCCCTATGATGATACACAAAATTGCCCCTTCAGAAGATTAAAATTAGTGGTTGAAACGATTGAACACTCAACTTAATGAATCAACTAATCAAAATTCCCTTTAGTCCCTTAAGTTGTTAAGCCAACGAATAAGAAAACGTTAATATAAAAGTTTGGGAACCAGAGTAATAAACAGCTCAATGTCCCCTCCCTCAGTGATATTAACTGCACAACCAAACATAACTTGACGCAAAGTCCCGCACTATTCAAGGGGACTTGACTATAATTTTGAAATATAAACAGAAGGGGTGGGACTATAAAAAGTGGAATATATAAAAAGAAATCTAGAACACTTTGCGTGAGAAAATCAATATTAACCTTTTCCCAACTATATACTCCTAATCAGGGCTCTATTCTTAGAGGTTTTTTTAGAATAAGAAATTCTATACATGCTCTTCATCTACATAAAATATTATACAACATTTGTGACCAGTTATTTTTAGAGACTTTTAATGAATCTGAGGTTTTTTTTATATTTTTGGCAGATGTTCTAAAAGCGAAATTTTCGAGTCCATCCGTACGTCCGTCTGTCCATCCGAAAGTCCGTACGTCCGTGTGTAACATATAGCTTTTATCGTTAACTTATGTATGGTAAAATTGTCCTATCGATAGCAATTCTATAATCGTTAAAAGAAAGTCAGTACGTCCATTCAAAACATGCTGATTTTTAACTTTTTCACGGCAAGTTTTTAACAATATACTTATGTATAATCAAGTCCCAAAATGTAAGTATGTCCATGAACAGTATCCTGTATCTAAGCAATTAAGTTCGTTGGTCCTATGGTCTTATTTAAGGACTTCGCTTATTTAGATGTTTTCATCCTTGTTTTTTTTTTATACATTTATAATATTTTATTTGTCTATTTTGTGGTATTTTGTAACATTAGTTTACATATAAAAATGCTTAGGTATAAATATTCTTTATTAATTATTAATAATAATTTTATTTTTGATATAATTTAAAATATAAAAAGTCAGAAAATCTATCCTTTTGTTTGTCTCATGAAATACTTGACTAACTTGACTAATCAGTGGCGTGCAGAGGGTTTTGTCTTTATATAATGCATGTTGTTATAAAATGAAATAAAGTTGTAAGGTTTTTTTTAAAGGAAGCTTCACATAGGTCTTGGAATGGTTTTATGCTATTTTTCTTCACTTACGTTAATTATTGTTTCAATATTGTTTGAAATCTGATAAATCAATCAAAATCTATTTGTTGAAATTTTTAAAAGCGAAGCTTTTTTCGTTAATTTAGACATTTTAGAATTGTCCTATCGATTTCAAATTTTGCATGGTGATACCTTTAGAAGTTAGGTACGATTTAGAAAGCGTAGCAACTCTATAATCATTACCAAAATGTCCGTACGTACATTTTAAACATGTTGATTTTTTTACTTTTTTAATTAGCTTTTTTCGTTAATTTAGGCATGTTAGAATTGTCCTATCGATTTCAAATTTTGCATAGTGATTCCTGTAATAGTTAGGTACGAGTTAGAAAGCGTAGCAACTCTATAATCATTACCAGAATGTCCGTACGTCCATTTTAAACATGTTGATTTTTTTTACATTTTTAACAACAAATTTGTATGTGACCTAATTATCCGATTAGTCTGATTTTTGGTATACTGATTCCTGGGACAACAAAGTACAATATTATAAGCGAAGCAACTCTATAATCAAGTCCTAAAAATGTAAGTATGTCCATAATCATTATCTTGTATCAAGCAGTTTTTCAACAAATTTACTTAAATTTTGCTTTGACTCTTATACATTAGCATTCTGATTATTCAGTTCTGACATTATACAAGTGTTAATGTCCGTTTGTCCTACCGTTTCAGAGCTTCGCTTTTATGGATGTTGTCATCCTTGTTTTTTAAAATTCTATTATTGCAATAATGGTGTGAGACTTGTATGCCCTAATCAATCCTTCCTATTATCATTCTTTCCTCTCCAATATGATTTTATTTATTGCTTATTATCTTTTTTCTATTTTTAGTAGCGAAGCTACTCTATAATTCGAAATGTCCGTCCGTCCGTCTGTCCGTCCGTCTGTCCGTGTAAGACAGAATAGGGGAAACGTGATTTTCTCGGCTCCTATTAAAGATAGACAGCTGAAATTTTTTGACAACATTTCCATTATTAAGGAGCACAATTAACTATAAAACATCAAGGGCGGTCGGACCGCTTTTTAGCAGGTTTTAGTCTTTTTTTGTATTATTCACATTTTTCTCCATATCTTCAGTGTTTATGGTCCGATTTTCAAAATTTTTTCAGTTATTGATATCAAAATTAAATTTCCTGCCGTTTACAGAAAACATCCATGACGGCCACACTGCCATTTTGCAGGTTTTAGGCTATTTTTGTATTTTTCACATTTTCACCATATCTTCAGTGTTTATGGTCCAATTTTCAAAATTTTTTCAGTTATAGATATAAGAATTAAATTTCCCGTCATTTAAAGAAAACAACCCTGACGGCCAGACTGCCTTTTTGCAGGTTTTAGGCTATTTTTATATTTTTCACATTATTCTCCATATCTTCAGTGTTTATGGTCCGATTTTCAAAATTTTTTCAGTTATAGATATCAAAATTAAATTTCCCCTCATTTAAAGAAAACAACCATGGCGGTCAGACTGCCTTTTATCCGGTTTTTGGCTATTTTTTTATGTTTTACATATTTCCCCATATATTTGGTGTTTTTGGTCCAATTTTCGAACTTTTTTGGGATATCAGTATCAAAATATTTTTTCTCATTGTTATGAGAATCTTTTATGTAATCTACTTTGACCGTCGTCATCATTAAAAATAAAACAAGGTTTTGTGTTTATTTTCTCCTATAAATCTATTCTTGATTTTAATAAGTACACTTTAAATCTACTTTTATGTATTTTCATCCACGATTTTTTGTGCTTCGCTACTTATGGATGTTGTCATCCTTGTTTTTGTCTTATTTATATGGCCTGTATGAAAACAATGTGTGAATACACATTATTACTGCATACTTCCTAGTTTTTAGGAAACTGCCATTTGGGAAGAAATTTTTTTTTAAAAATTAACCATATCAATAAAATTTGACTGTATATATAAATGTATATAATATTCATTTAATTCATTTATTATTTTTTTTTTCTATGTATGTACACCCAAGAATAATAAATCTAATCTACATACCAGTTGGAATACAAAGCCCCTTCTAAATGCTAGAGGCTAGGGGCGTAGTCAACACTAGTAATAAAAAAAATTTTAAGCAGTGTCTAATAGAAAAGCATTATTATTGATCTTGCCTCTAGGGTCTTTTGGGAGTTGGGAGTCACCCCCCCCCCATTTCTAATTTTAGTTTTAAAAAGAAAAGGTAAAAATTTTGTGAGATGTGGAGATTTATTTTTTTCAAAGGTGGATTTCTCTTGGGAGGATGGTGGAACCCTCCTCCAAATATTTTTATAAACCTTCCCAGTATCTACTAGAAGCTACATTGTAAAAGAGGACCATATTGGTCAAGTGGTTAGCAAGATCCTTCGGGACACACAAACAGACAGACACACAGATAGATATCCTGTTACTTTTATATATGGATACATCTCGGTAAATGTCTTGAATAATAGTAATCAACATTAAAAATGTTCTCTCACGATATAAGCGTGGGAACAATTATATTATTGATTTTTACAGGATCGATATTCCACCCCCCTCCCCCTTTCCCCCTCCCCAGGCGAATCTTCAATGACATTTTCCCCCATTTGTTGAAGTTGAGGAATAAGATTCCCCTAAAAAGAAAAGTAAACGTATTTTTACGTTGATTTTTTATGCGTTATACATACACTGAAAATTGGTAATTTTTAGAACATTCAAAAAAGCTATTCAAGTTTAAGTATAAAATATCATTAAAAGAAGACAAACAAATCTTTTGAAATTATATAAAGGATAAATTAATGATAATTTGTATAATTTTATTATAATAAGTATATATATGTATTATATAAACACAGTTTATAATTGGAACTTTGGGGATTAGGGTTAGATCAAATTATGGATATAGAATACTAGAGTTGGCTCGATATAATTATCTCCCTATTGGCTAGTTTTCTAGTTTTCTCAATAAATCTATTTTCCTCACCCGGCATTACTATCTAAAAGAAAGTAAATATTAAATAATCTAAATGATTTTAAAAAGATTTTTAAAATTATATTTTTTTCTTTACATTACCATCACCAAAGGGTTAATGATGATGATTACAATTTTAGTTTAATATTTGAACACACAAAGTGTCGCCACAATCGAATTCTTTTAAAATAGAGTTTTCTTAAATTTATTATATTAATAATCTAAATTTTCTTTTTTATGATTAGAAATTAAATACATTGATATAAGGTAAATAGCAACATGAAATTAAAAAAAGGAATTTATTTTTAATAAAGTAAAATAATGGGTCTTATCGTTCTGGGCAATGAGAGTTTATTATGGATTATTGGAGCACTATGAGTTTTAAACAATTATTCCTTGGAAAACTTGAGCTCGTTTATAGACATTTATTTCCTATATAGATCTGACATGGATCTTGAAGCAATTAAGCAGGCTGTTTTGTACATGTTAAAAATTGGAAGATTTCATTAAATAAAAGTTATCGCAAATATACTTAGTAAATAAGTTGATATTAAGACGAGGGGAAAATTTCCGTCAATTTGGGTTGCTAACATGGACTTTATTTATAGGTCAGTTTGTTCGTTCAGTAGGAGGGAAGTGGTAAAGGGGGGTGGTATCGTTATTTTAGCCAGCTACGATTAAAGTACATGCCAATCTGGTGTAAGATCCAAGTAATAAATAATATATTAATCAAATACATATTATATAAAGAAATCTGTCGGAAAATTGCTTTAAAAATAGAATTCCTATTATGGACGCTATTGCAGTTTGAGACGGCGTTACACCTATAATTTTGTTCCTAATAGTCCTAGGATTCGCCATTTTTAAAATCAATTTATTATTCTGCTTTAAAAACGGTGGTTTCAAAAGTTATAAGTAAACCTGTCTAAATGAAAGTACGAAATTGGTGTTAACAATTATAATTGTTATTAAGTTAAGTAAAGTGAGGTTTGTTTGTCTCTCTGCCTTGAAATTAAAAGAAATTTATAGGTTCATAGGTTTTTTTTGAATATTAAAAAGAATTTCGGCACATTACAAATTCTTTTATTTGTAGGGAATATTCCCACGATATACACATTATGACTTTAGCAAAACATTACATATAAGAAATGGATAGATATTTATGTGATGGTTTGCAGGGGGGGGGGGAATATTTAACATTTTAACAGATTCAAGGGGAATTATCGCTGCATGGTTGGAGGGGGTGTATAGTAAAATAGAAGTAAAAGGGGAAATAAGATAAAATGGTAATGAAATTAAGGGCCGGGGGGTGAGGGGGATGTTTGTCGCACGCGCCAATCTCCGTTGGGAGCGTGCCACAAATTGTATTGGTAGTCTTACACAAGATACAGAAGTGTGAGCAACAGCCCAGGGTTGGCTGGCTGATAACAATTATAATAACAAGTATTCACCTCATAACTGTCAGTATCAGACCTGCAGGACACACACCACACACGTGTGCACCTTGTTGCCTTAAGCCCCTGGGGGGATAAACCAGCACGTGTTCTTATTATAGCTGCCTTGACCTAGAGACCTTGGCCATACGTACACACACACGTGCGAACCTGTTCAAATAAAACTTTGATAAACAATTAACATAGTGACTGCTGTCTACATAAACCCCAGTTCATTTTACAAGATGGCACTGAAACGGAAGTCCAGTGAATGTGACGACGCCTACTCTGATTACGAGGATAATTGTGGCCTCCAGAGCTTGGATGGATGTTCACCCACTCCTGAAGGAGGATCCACACGCAAGCGTAGGCGAGGACTTATAGAGAAGCGACGTCGTGACCGGATTAATGACAGTCTCGGGGAGCTGAAACGGTTGGTGCCAAGCGCTGTCGAAAAAAGTACATCAACAAAGCTGGAGAAGGCTGAAATATTGCAGATGACTGTTGATTACCTGAAGAGCACACAACACTCCCGATCCGACTACCTAGATCCCCGTGTGGCTATGGATTATCAGAATCTTGGATTCCGTGACTGTATTGCAGAGTTGTCAAGATATCTAGTCACTGTTGAAGGTATGGATCTACAAGATCCCCTAAGATTACGACTCATGTCTCATCTTCATTCATTTATTTCACGCGGAAGTGGCGGCACTAGTCTTGTTAGTCCAGCCGCAATGGCTGGCAGTTGGCAGCCGTCTGGCTATCACCATCAATATCACGTGCAGGCCCCACCTGCCTCCCACTCCGTGTCACCCCACAAGATAACCAACAACATGGAATCTTCTTATTCACAAGACTCCGGCCAAACACCCTACTCCCGCGGAAATGTGTGTGTTGGTAGCAGCCATAGCACATACACGCCGCCAACTCCCCCGATGTACACAACCAATACGGCGGCTGCGGCCGCCTATTCGGCATATTCTACCTTTCCATCCGCCCCGCTGTCACTGCACCATCCAGGTTCAGGTGTTGGCGGGCACGGAGGCGGCTTGTCCGCTTACCAAACGACGGTGACTGTTAACGGCAAGCCGTATAGACCCTGGGGTACTGAAATGGCGTATTAAAAAGATATCCAGGAATATAAATAAACTGTGAATTAAATAAAGCATCAATGGAAAATGTGTACCTTAAAATAAAAAAGTTTGTAATACAAAGAAATTTAAATGCGCTTGTTGTGATAATGTTTTCTAGTCCAGTACAAAAAAATATAGATAATCATTTGTATATATTTTTAATAAAGAGCTATATTGAAATAAATAAATATTAATTTGCGATCTTATTGTTTTAATTCATTTATACTTTTAGATTAGATATTAGTTATTTTTTTCTCGTATTTATTCGAAACCGATTCTTATCCTTCGGCACCTCGAGGCTTAAAAATTGGTTTTAATCTTATAATTTTACATTCTTATATCCGCAGAAAGCTGTTTATAATACGATGCGAAAAAATACTATTATGATTTTTATTATATATTGATGTGAAATGCAGCTATCAGTATCTATTCTGTATTGCAAGTCTGTCAGTTCGTGCATAACGTGCATAAAACAAAATAGACAGCTATTCCTCGGGGTGGTGTTAAATCATCGCTAGGATGAAAAAACCAAGTTCAATTTAAGGGGGATGCTTGCTGACACCTCCTCCTCTCTACCGCACGCACTGATTAAAGGCGTGTATAACAATCACTGCCATATATTGATTATTGAAGGTTTTAGAAATATACTTTCAAAAAGATATGCTTCTATAGTTAATTTTAAAGGTTAAATAAAATATTATATTCATATGATCAAATACTTGAATTAGGTCTTAAAAACACAAATGTAATTTAAACAATCTCAATTCATAAAGTAGCGTTGCAAGTCCGTAAGTTGCAATTAATACCAAACTATTTAATACAGTAAAGTAAAGACGACCGTGAGAAGCTTTCAAACTTTAACTTTCCCTAGACAACCCATTTCTTCATCTTGCTATTAAAGGGCAAACGAAAGTTTATCCCCCTTGTGATATATTTCCCCTCGGCAAATGCATATAAGTGTTGGATTTTCTTGATTTGATATTTCCACTGAACTCTCCCCTATTCATTTTTTTTGTTAAGAGAATTTTTTGTGGGGGATATTATAACCCCATCCACTCCCAATTAGCCTAAAACCTACCTTGGACCAACCAATATAAAATTGAATTAAAAGATTTTGAAGCAAAAGTTCTTATGTGTGTATCTTTGTCACATTTTTTTAATTTGACAAATTTTTATTTTTGTTTCTGAAAATAATTTACAATTGTTGCATTGGTTTGTTTGTCTGTATACAAAAGAGCAGTAATCTTGTTTTTATTTCAATAAGCATAAGTTTTCTTTAAAGCTTATCGTGTTTTTAAAAAATATACAAACCATTTTGATAGCTTAGGTTATCTTTATTACATGGTTAGGTTCGTACGATGCAAGAACTTTGAGTGCTGTAGGGATGAAATCACGTGGGCCAAAGAAAATGAAACCTTTTTCTAGTATGGCTTCGAAACCGATTATTATACGCTGGATTAGAACCGGTTCTAAGTCATACTGCACCGTATAACAGACAATTTTCCACAAATATTAAAATAAAATCATAAAATTAAAACCAGTTTTGTTAGCCTGGGCCTCAGGATCCTCGTGGCTAACAAAAATGCTTATAATTTTATATTTTGATATCCGCGGAAATCTGTCTATAATACGAAATAACTATTCTTGTTTAGGCAAGGGAATGTTGTGTTGATAGCCCACCAGGCGGTGCTGCGCTGCATCCTGGCATACTTCCTGGAGAAACCCCTTGCAGAGCTACCCTACATCTCAGTCCCGCTACACACCCTCATCAAGCTCACTCCTGTGGCTTATGGTTGTGAGGTTAGCTCATTTTATTTTTACTAGTTCCGCTCCAGCAGGGTTGGCATGAAAATAGCCTAAAACCACCTCAGACCACTAATATCCAAGTTCTTTTCCTCCAGACAAAAAATACCTTCTACTTTATATAATAGGATTTCATTTTAGAATCCATAATTGAACAAGTAACTTTAAGGTCACTTTTAATTTAAAGTAACAAAAATTTGTTGATATTTTAGATTGAGTATATTCGTCTGCCCATTGAAGCCGTGGACACCCACCGACCCCGTCCAGTGTCCCCCACGCACAAGCGTCTACGGATCGATAGCGAGACGGCTAGGGAGCTCAGCGACAGGACAGCGGTCAGTCTAAGTCTTGGAGAGGATGACAAGGTATTTTTTTGTTTTTCTCCATATTATTATACAATAGTTTAGAATCCAAACGTTTCAACCACCAATTGAATTCTACAGAAGGTGTAATTTTCATATTTGTTATTAACATTTGGTATGTACAATGTACATCAATCAATTCCTTTAGATCTCTGTGAAACACCTCTTATCCATATGATTTGTTAATTTGTGAGCTTTTTATTGTCCTTTTTGTTCCTTTCCACTAGATATGATAATCCATCTCGCTGACCACATTTTTCGTTACTTATAGCTTATAATAATGCGATCGAAAAAAAAAAAAATATGCCCTTATGTAATAAGATCTGTAAATGGTTTCAATCAATGAGATGTCTTGAATGTTCCGTCAGTATTCTCCTATTGGCTGATTTGGACATTATATCTCTAATGTAGTATCTCTATTTTCTTTAATACCTTGATTCCTTGTTATTAATTTTATTTAAATTTTAGGTTGTGAAAACTGTAGGCGGACCTCATCAGTTTAGATCAAGCTAAAATTATTTTGCTCTAAATAAGAAATTTAGTTTTCTATTCTAATATTTAATTTTTTTAGACTTGAAATAATCTTTAAAATAAGATAAAAAATGATAAAATAATTGCGCAAATATTATACTTAAAATCAATAGTAAATGCTTTACTAAGATCGAAATTTAGAAAAAGATTACTATTATAGTCTTTTTATTGTTTTGTATTAAAGATAATGTAAAAATCTATAATAAAAGAAAGAAATAACATAGTTTTATTTTGGCCAATCCTTTATTTTACAAGTAGTTTGGTAAGTTATTTATCGCATCGTAATATAGATAGCTTTCCGCGGATATTAAAACAATATAAGATTAAAACCAGATTTGATAGCCCCGAGCGACCGAAGGCCCGGGATAACAAAACTGGTAATAATTTTATGATTTATATTTTGATATTAGTGAAAAATTGTCTGTAATACGATGCTATACATGATTTTTAAATATGGCTGAAAATCAGTTCTAATCCAGCGGATATTAATCGGTTTCGAAGCCATACTGGAAAAAAGGATACTACTGGGTTTTTGTTATTTATTATAATTGAAGAATCTTACATAGATCTCGTAATCTGGAGTTTTTTTTTAAATCTGTTAAATTTTGTATTACTTAATTGTTTTGTAAAGAATTTTTTTGTTTATCTGAAAATAAAACGATAATATAATGATTTTTTTTAGTTTCAGATAATGCATAGTTTATTTATTGTTATGTATAATATTTTTAAAAATACTAAAAGCAAAATAATTGTTTTATTGTAAATTTCATGTTAATTTATTGTTTATTTTTTTATAATTAATTAAAACAAAATAGATTTTTATTTATTTATATTTTTGGTTTCTTTTCATTTAGTATTTATAACAAGGACGCTAACTCTTATAAGTTACACAGCAAATAATAAGATTTGGCGGAAATGTTCCCTGTCAAAAAGTTTTCGCTAACGTTATGTGTCATATGTAATAAGCTAAAATATTTCATTCCAGTATGACTTTGAAACCGTTAGATATCGGCAGGGTTAGAACCGGTTCTTAGCCAAAAATCATGTATCGCATTGTATTTAATTTAGACGACTTTCTATAAATAATAGAACAAAAAACATGAAATTAGTTAGATTTTTTAGTAGCGAAGCTACTCTATAATTCACTTTGTCCGCCCGTCCGTCAGTCAGTCCGTCCGTAACGCTATGGGGGAAATGGGATTTACTCAGCTCCTATAAAAGATAGAATGCTGAAATTTTTTGACAACATTCCCATCATTAAGGAGCACAATTGACTATAAAACATCATTGGCGTTCGGACCGATTTTTAGCAGGTTTTAGGCTATTTTTATATTTTTCACATTTTTCTCCATATCTTCAGTGTTTATGGTCCGATTTTCAAAATTTTTTCAGTTACAGATATCAAAATTAAATTTCCCGTCGTTTAAAGGAACAACCATGAAGGCCAGACTGCCTTTTCAGCAGGTTTTAGGCTATTTTTATATTTTTCACATTTTTCTCCATATCTTCAGTGTTTATGGTCCGATTTTCAAAATTTTTTCAGTTATAGATATCAAAATTAAATTTCCCGTCTTTTAAAGAAAACAACCATGACGGCCAGACTGCCTTTTTAGCAGGTTTTAGGCTGTTTTTTTTATATATTTAACATTTTTCTCCATATCTTCAGTGTTTACAGTCCGATTTTCAAAATTTTTCCGTTATAAATATCAAAATTAAATTTCCCGTCTTTTAAACAAAATAACCATTACGGCCAGACTGCCTTTTTAGCAGGTTTTAGGCTATTTTTATATATTTAACACTTTTTTCCATATCTTCAGTGTATATGGTCCGATTTTCCAAATTTTTTAAGTTAAGGATTTAAAAATTAAATTTTTAGTCGTTTTAATAAAACAACCATGACGGCCAGACTGCCTTTTATCAGGTTTTTGGCTATTTTTATATGTTTTACATATTTCCCCATATCTTTGTTTATTTTGATGCAATTTTCAAACTTTTATGGGATATCTGTATCAAAATAATTTTTCCCATTGTTATGAGCATCTTTAATATAATTTACTTTGATCATCGTCATCATGCAAAATAAAACAAGGTTTCATGTTTATTTTATCCAATAAATCTATTCTTGATTTTAGTAAAAACCTTCTAAATCTACCTGTACGTATTTCCATCGACGATTTTTTGTGCTTCGCTACTTATGGATGTTGTCATCCTTGTTTTATTATAGGATTAATCTTAAAATTTTTACTCTCAATATCCGCGGAATGCTGTCTATAATACGATGCGATAAATTACCAATATATGAACCAGTAATTTAGTCGAATTCTTACATTTGCTTCCTACCAAATTTCATAATATTGACATTGAGAAAGCTTGCTTATGAATTTATTCGAGTTAGATTAAAGATCAACAACTCTTTTGGTCAAAATAATTTTGATGTGTTGCTTTAATTAATTATTTTAAACCAGTTCCCGGGCTTCAGTTCAAAATAAGATAAGGGAGAATTAAGCGATAAGATTGGAGTAAATAGAGTAAGAGTAACAATTTTATGAAATTAAGGCTTTTATTCAGACTCTAGGGGGATTTTCTACAGGACAAAGGCCTAAACCCTTTTTAGAAGTGAAGCTTCTCTATGCTTTTAGAAATATCTGTCTTTAAAAACGGAATGGGTGATACGCGAATTTCTCAGCTGCTAACGAAGTTAGATAGCTGAAATTTTTGGCGAAGATTCCCTGTATCAATGAGTATCCAGCAAGTAAATTAATTAGTCCGTCTGCCTGTTGGTCATGCTATAAAAAAGACATATATATTCCAATAATAAGGTTACTATATATTCTCTGTATATTATTTTGTTTGTTTCCATCCTTGTTTAACTAAGATAATATAAATATTAAGTACTCGAAAAGATATTTCTTTTTTTTCATTCCAGTTTAGCAAATAAATTCTTAATGTTGAATTTCAGAAAAAAATAATGATAGAATTTAAAGTTTTTAAATAATTTGTTTTTATTAGCGAGGGTACTCTATAAGCGTTCGTGTGGGTCTGGAATCTAGAAAGAAAATAAATACTGAAATTATATTTGTTGATTGATATATACAAAAAAAAATGAAATTTTTCACATTGACTTTTGCTGTATTGCTTACGGAAACCATTCATATTCTATAATATACAGTAGTAACCGATTGAGGTCTCTATTTCAGGTAGGCTTTCTATAGCTCCTGTGATGGTTTTAGGCTATTTTATTTTAGGATTTGAGTCTTTGGATAGGTTTAAGCTCTTTCATGTAGGCTTTCTGATCGTTTCAGGCAATTTTATTTTCGGGCTTAGGTCGTGAGGTAGTTTTAAGCTATTTTTCTATCCCCTTTTTGTCCGCCATTTAAAACCAGATCGCCTAAATACAAGGAACGTGTCACTAGTATAATGAACATTATTTGAGATAGTTTAATGAATATTTCACAAAAATAGTAAAAATGCAATAATATTTCTCTTTAATGTTTTACTCCATGTTGTGTGTCAATAAACTTTGTTGTTTGTCTCTGCAATTATTTGAACTCTTAGTCAAATCTTCTCTGCGTTCTTCTTTCCAGTTATAATTTCATTTTTATATGATCTTGTTTGTAAAAATGTGTGTTTTGTTGAGACATATTTTTTTATGTTTAATATCAGTTTCTTGTGATGTTTTATATTAGTAACATCAAAGATGTAATAAAACCCGAATATAAATCATAATATTTAAAATATTAGACAAAGAAAATAACAATTAAAAGCTATACAAACAGAAAAAAATCTGCAGATAGCTGCAAACTGAAAGTAAACAGCCGCTGAAACATGATCAAAGCTGCTTAAATTCGCTCTATTTTAAGATAATTTGCAGCCGTTAATTAATTTTAAAGACCTAATCAGATTGGAATTAAAGTTCATGGAATCCCCAATCATGAATTCACGGATAGGATATTCGATAATAAAAATCTTTGCACTCAAAGTTTTATGTGTAAAGTTATAATCGATATATTATTACTTGGATGTTGCACCTGATTTTCATGTACTGTTTCTAATAAAGTGATACCCTATCCCCTCCCTCCTACTGGACTAAAGAACTGACCAATAAATGAGGTCCGTGTTAACAACCTAAATTGACAATAAATTTTCCCCTGTCAATATATCCATTAAAGTTATTATTTTGGTAGCAGATAGTTTGAAGGAAAATTAGTTTTCCATGGTAACAATCAAATTTTAAAAATCTGATTTTAGAAAAATGCGTTTATTGCTATTGTTATCAATACCTGTGCTAGTGCATGGTCTGGAGAATGGGTTGGCCAGGACACCCCCCATGGGATGGATGTCATGGGAGAGGTTCAGGTGCAATACTGACTGTCAGACATACCCACAAGATTGTATCAGGTAAAATGTTTGTTTTTTCTTTAAAACTAACATTCAAAAAATATTCTTGAAGATAATTATTATTTTCTTAGATTTGTAAGTTTACCTTATTGAAATGCTTTATGTTTTAAGATACTTATTTGGCTCATTATTAAAATTAACATTATAGATCTCGATCCCTTTATAAAAATGTAATGTAGATGTATTTTTGACCATTTATTACTATTATATACTATTATTACTATTATTACTATTTATAGATTAAAAATGCTATTACATTTTTTATTCTTATTTTTTATCATCTTATTTGGAACTGCTGATCTATTTAATTAGAGTAACAATTTTATTCCATGAATGAAATTAAAAAAATATGGTTATGTTTCTATCTAAAGTTCTTGACTAATTATGCATTTTAGTGAGAGGCTTTTTAAAGAGATGGCAGATATGATGGTTAAAGAAGGATACAGGCATATAGTTGGCATTTTTAAAATTACAATACAATAATAATGTTATGAAGTATACAGGAATATAGTTGGCATTTTTAAAATTACAATACAATAATAATGTTATGAAGTATACAGGCATATAGTTGGCAGTTTAAAATTACATTACAATAATAATGTTATGAAGTATACAGAAATATAGTTGGCAGTTTAAAATTACAATACAATAATAGTTTTATGTAGTATACAGAAATATAGTTGGCATTTTTCAAAATTATACAATATTATTACAATATAAAATTTAATTTAAATATTTTGCTAAAAGACAAAGTGATCATATTGACCACAAATAAGCTTTAAAAAACATATTTTTAAGGCTTATTTTGGGTTGGTTTAGAAACATAAAAAGAATTAAGGATGGGGGGGGGGGGGGTATGAGAGAGTTGTGTGATTCTTTAGGTATGCGTTTAATCTCCAATAATTTAAAAGGTAACTTAAAATCTGAATTGCCTTTTTAAGCAGTGAAAAATAACCAATATAAAGAAATTAATATAAAAATTCCATGATTAGTTTTACCTAGAAACAGTTTTTAAATGCAATCTATATCTTTAGTGATGCTGGCTATGAATATATCATTATTGATGATTGCTGGTTGGATCATAAAAGAGGAGATGTAGGTTTTGTTTAATCATGATTATAATTCAAATTTATTTATGTGCTTATCAAAATTTGGTCAGGTTTTGATGGTAGAATTAAATCAGATTTTATTTCACATCAGTAGTAAGTACAATATATATTTTAAAAGAGCCAGTTAACACTCAAAGTATTCAAAACTGTAATAGGGAAGGATATTAAAATTGAATTATTTTTCATTTATTACAGGATGGTAAGCTTAAACCAGATCCAACAAGATTTCCATCTGGCATTGGTGCTCTCTCCAAATATATTCATGACCAGGGTGAGTAGAAACTAGTTTTATATCTGGTATTGGTGCTCTCTCCAAGTATATTCATGACCAAGGTGGGTAGAAACTGGTTTTATATCTGGTATTGGTGCTCTATCCATAAATATTCATGACCAAGGTGAGTAGAAACTAGTTTTATATCTGGTATTGGTGCTCTATCCAAGTATATTCATGACCAAGATGAATAGAAACTGGTTTTATATCTGGTATTGGTGCTCTATCCAAAAATATATTCATGACCAAGGTGAGTAGATACTGGTTTTATATCTGGAATTGTTGCTCTATCCAAATATATTCATGACCAAGGTGAGTAGAAACTGGTTTTATATCTGGTATTGGTGCTCTATCCAAGTATATTCATGACCAAGGTGAGTAGAAACTGGTTTTATATCTGGTATTGGTGCTCTATCCAAATATATTCATGACCAAGGTGAGTAGAAACTGGTTTTATATCTGGTATTGGTGCTCTATCCAAATATATTCATGACCAAGGTGGGTAGAAACTAGTTTTATATCTTGTATTGTTGCTCTATCCAAATATATTCATGACCAAGGTGAGTAGAAACTGGTTTTATATCTGGTATTGGTGCTCTATCCAAAAATATATTCATGACCAAGGTGAGTAGAAACTAGTTTTATATCTTGTATTGTTGCTCTATCCAAATATATTCATGACCAAGGTGAGTAGAAACTGGTTTTATATCTGGTATTGGTGCTCTATCCAAGTATATTCATGACCAAGGTGAGTAGAAACTGGTTTTATATCTGGTATTGGTGCTCTATCCAAATATATTCATGACCAAGGTGAGTAGAAACTGGTTTTATATCTGGTATTGGTGCTCTATCCAAGTATATTCATGACCAAGGTGAGTAGAAACTGGTTTAAAAATAGATAAACCAGTTTTATATCTGGTACAGGTGCTCCGTCCATACATATTCATAGAAACCAAATAAACCAGCTTATCTGTAAGTTCCATAGTGAAGACCATTTATTTTTTAACCTGTTTAGGTTTCATATATTACATCTATTATTTTTGTTTTTCTATCCGCTGATTTTATTAATTATATCTTTTGATTTTTTAATATGAGAAATAAGATTGTAGGTGAAATACATATTGGTTAATTTTAGGTCTAAAGTTTGGAATCTACGAGGATTATGGCAACTTTACCTGTGGCGGGTATCCGGGTGTACTTGGACACATGCAGACTGATGCCAATACATTTGCAGGTCAGTTCTACTTTAAATTACCAAACAAGAACGATTGTGTGGTTATGCTGTACAGTTTATACAAATAAAAATAGAAGAGATGTAAAGTCTAGGCTGCATGTTCGGGGCTCGGCAGCCGAATGTAAGCCCCCAGTGAAATTGCCTTTACTTTAAAATTTTGCTGGATATCTAAACCTATTCCAAAGCAGACTATACATCTTTAAATAATTTTATTTGATGCGCTCAAATGGGTTTGAATTTGAGGCTCATGCGGCGCGGTTGCTGATCACTGGCACATATTAAATCTAAATTACATGGTTTAGGTTTGCGGAATCTAAAAACTGAATTTTTATAAATGTTTATTGGTCTGAAATGTGTGCAAGATACTAAATGTAAGTGAATGTAACGCAAAAGTTTTAAGACATGAATTGTTTTGATATGATAAATAAAAAATAAAAAAATTATTTCGCCTACAGTATAGCAAAACTATTTTTATTTTATCAAATTGAAATCTGTTTTTTTTTATACAAAATAAAAGTATTTTTACATTTGTTATCTTTATATGTTATATTGTTACATAATAGAACTGCTAAATTGCAGTAATCATTGTTTACTTTGTGTAATAAGCAAATATAGAATTTCAAGATAATGTTACTAAGACTCAGTTTTAATTATAAACCTCACGAAACCTTTCCAAAATAAATTCCAAGATTTTTATGTATGAATGTTTTTCTTTTAAGCTCTTAGCTTACAAAAAAAACAAGATTTTAGGTGGTTAGATAGGTTCTTTTTCAGAATAGCTTCTAAACCAATTAATATCTGCTGAATTAGTACCGTTTTTAACAAATCATATAGCATCGTATTACAGATAATTTTCCACAAACAATCAAATAAAAATCATAGAATTAATACCAGTTTTGATGATACTGGTTTAATCTTATAATTTTTCATTTTATAATCCGCGGAAAGCTGTCTATAATACGATGCGATAAATAACTATTAGAGTATTCTGTAGGAGTATGATGTATTCTGTTATTAAAAAAAATGATGACAAGTTGATACACTTTCTTTTCCATAATCGGAATCAGGATCTGATAGAATTGTCTAAATAATGACAGAACGGTTTAGGATTCCAGATATATCAGAGCTTATAATACAAACTTTAATGGATTTTGATTCCGACTTTGTGTGCAAAAAGGGGTGGCTTAATCCTAAGCGTATGCTATTGCGGATCCTTTTTTCAATTCCTTATTTAAAAAAATAATATTTAAGAATGGGAAGTTGATTATGTGAAGTTGGATGGATGTTATTCTGATCCTAGCACAATGATTCAAGGATATCCACAGTTTGGAAGGTAAGTTTTTAAGTAGAAGTCGGATCTAGTGCAGTTTACAGTGAAATCTTCATAGCAACGATTATCTCAAGAAATCTATTTACTTAAAGGCTGATAATGGCTAAACAGTAAAACGTATAGATTATGCTGGACCAAGAATTCAACCGAACAAAGAAGCCTTACAAACAATTTGGAATAGTCATTACGCTATTCAGTGAAACTTTTCATGTGCATCATTAGATCTTGGCCTTTTTATGCCGCTTAAACCCCGTGCGGGTATGGTGTGTACGTTCAGCCGTTTGGCAGCTGGCAGCCTTTAAAGTTTATTGAGATTTTAACGTGCACTTCACGTTAAAGACGAAGCCCAAAGACGTAATAAAAATCCATCTCTTTTTTAGGGGTTTTCTTTCCCACTTCTCCTCTCATCTCCCTCATTTTATGACGTCACATGAATCAAAAGTTGTACAAAAGTGGTACAGATTGGGCTTCGTCTTTAACGTGAAGTGCACTAGATCCTAGAAGTATGTTAAAATGGTCCAAAGGGTCTAAAACTGAGAAAAATTGATGATTAGAGTAAAAACTCTAGACATAATAATGGATTTATTATTACTTTTATTTTACACCAGATTATCATGTACTCCAATAAAGTGAATTTGTAGCTGGATAAAATGTCGATGAGCCCCATATAAGTTCAGCTAATTTATATCCTATTAGAACACATACATTGGCCCATATAAAATTACTCTAATAAAATTACAATGGGAGGAAGAGGACAATGAACTGTAAATTACACTGGTGCCCAAAGTTTTCAAACTACATTATCTTAATTGTTGGCTCAAAAACTTTGAGTTCGTTTTAGAATTTTGATTGGTTAGTTATAAACTAGTAGTGTCCAATCTTTTCAACGACAATTTCATTATAAATATATTTTGTTCAGTTACCTGAACGCCTCTGGACGGCCAATGGTGTACTCATGCAGTTGGCCCGCCTACATGATCAACAACCATCCCAACTACTCCGCTATAGCCGAGCACTGCAACCTCTGGAGGAACTTTGATGATATTGCCGACTCTTGGGACTCTGTTCTCAGTATTATTGACTTCTACACCAAAAATGAGGTAATAATCAGAAAGGAAAGGGACAATGGGGTGTTTATTACACTAGTCCCCAAATTTTTTCAATAAGTTATCTTATTCGTTGGCTTAACAACTTGGGGGACTTTTAATGAATTTTAATTGGTTGATTCATTAGGTTCTGGGTCAATACGTTGCAACCAATAATTGTAAACAATAGAATGGGTAATTTTGTGTATAAACATTGGGGTTGTACATCAATTAGTCGGCCATTGTCTTATCCCTTTAGTTCCCTAGGTAATAATGGTACTCAATAATATCCAATCAAATATGTCTTCTGTGTCTTTGAGAGCCATTTTGTAATAATTAATCTTTTCGAAACTGTATTGTTTTTTAAGGATGGATTTGTTGAAGTTGCTGGACCTGGAAAATGGAATGATCCTGATATGGTAAATTATTTAGACTCATATATAGCTTAAGAACACCAATCTTAGCAGGCAGAAATATGCCTATATACTAATTTAATCCGGCTAATTTTTGTTTTATAATGGTGGAATTACATATTAAATTAAAACAAACGATTAATGTTACAAAAAGGTATTTATATGCCTTTTGCTGCTGTCTCAAACTATTTTTGCCATTCTCGAGGTTTTGATGGTGTGAAGGAGTTGTTTTATTAAGTTGACTCTGAATTACTTTTATTTAAGCATATAATTTTTTCTATATATCATGTGAAGTAAAATTTTCATGTACATCCAGTCGGTTTTTGTCCAGATGAATTTCAATTGGTCGCAGATCTTATATTTTTTTGGACACTAATGTTACCGGCGCCGATAATGGGTTAAGATAATCGAATGATCAATCTTTCTTTATTAAGTTGATAATTGGCAACTTTGGTCTCTCCCTGGGTCAATCCGAGGCCCAGATGGGAATGTGGTGCCTGATGGCGGCCCCCCTCATCATGTCTAATGACCTCAGGCACATGAGGCCGGAGTTCAAGGCAATCCTGCAGAACAAGGAGGCCATCAAGATTAATCAGGATCCCCTGGGAATCCAGGTAAGCTGCCAGTTTTTCCCATTTTTGTCAGGCTTTTTTTATGGTTTAAATGTTTTGAAGTAAATCTTCTCTCTAACTGTACCCATACAAGGATGACAACTCATATAGGAATCAGCATGCAACGTTTGAAATCGATAGGACAATTCTAATATGCCTAAATTAACGAAAAGAGCTATCCGTTACGTACGTACGAACGGACCGAACCTAATTATAGAAAATCTTCACTTTTAAAAAGTGTATGTATCAATTTCAAGTCTCGCACTTTTTATGCATTTGTGATTTTTTAAATAGTCAAATTGTATTGGATCTTTAGTTATCATATAATACATACACATGAAATTAAATATTTTTAGGCAAAGCAAGTGTACAAACAAAATGATATTGAGATATTTGCTCGGCCAATTATGCCTTCCTATCAGGTAAAATCTAAAAAAATATTGTCTATTACTTCTTTATTTTTGATATTTCAAACAAAAAACAAACCTTATTTTATGACGAAGACCAAACTGCATAACTTTTGTGTCACTTTTGATTCCTGTGACGTCATAAAATTAGGAAGATGAGAGGAGAAGTGGGAAAAAACTCCTAAAGAAGAGATGGAGAATATGACGTCAAAAGTGGGCACGGGGGGGGGGGGATTCTCGCTTAAGGTGTAACACCTCTTTAAAAAAAAGTTTGGGACGGGTTACAGTATTCTTTAAAAATATATTAAATCAAATTATTATGTTAGGATGACTAAAAAAATGTATGCGGCCTTAACGTACAATTTTACCCAACCTCCTTTCAAGGTTGAGATTTTTGATGAATTAAAAATCTTGAATAGGCGTTAAGACAGATTTAAATCATGTTTTCAAAGAAACTTTCATTTCTATACATATACGTGATACACTCATAGATCTTATATAAGTTTATTTTATATTTAGGGTAAATACTCCATGGCTATTGGAGTGCTAAACCGGTGGGCCGAGGGAACACCCATCAGAGTTCAGGTTTCTCTCAAGAGTTTGGGCCTCACAAATGTCGGAGGTTATACCGCCAAGGATGTTTTCTCTGGTGTACCACTTGGCACTTTCTCCCCTGAGGATACCATCACTCTGGATGTTAACCCTACAAGTAAGTATAATGTATAATGGAGACTCGACAAAGTGGCTGAAAAAAAGCCGTGTGACGTCATAAAAGGGAGAGATGAGAGAAGTGGGAAAGGTAACCTCTTAAAAAGAGATAAACCTATTTTTCGCCACAAGGCTCATTTTTTCATCCACTTTGTCGAGTCTCTGTATTATGAAGCAAAGGAGTGCTTTATAATAATACACGACTATATGAGCACTCTGGAAACTTAAACATAGGGTGTTTTCTCCTGCGTACCACTTGGCACATTCTGCCCTGAGGATACCATCACTCTGGATGTTAACCCTACAAGTAAGTATAATGGAGACTCGACAAAGTGGCTGAAAAAATGAGCCGTGTGACGTCATAAAATTGAGAGAGGAGAGGAGTGGGAAAGGAAACCTCTTAAAAAAGATGGACCTATTGACGCAACAAGGCTCATTTTTTCATCCATTTTGTCGAGTCTCTGTTTAATGTAGCAAAGGAGTGCTTTATAATATTACACGACTGTATGACCACTCTGGAAACTTATATACATAGAGTGTTTTCCCCTGAGTATACCATCATTCTGGATATTAACCCTACAAGTAAGTATTGTATAATGTAGCAAAGGGTAGTTTTAAAAAGATAATCCGACTCTAGGACCTTTCTGGGAACTGAAAGGGTAAGACAATGGACTATAAATTGATTTACAGCCCCCCCCCCCCCTCCCTTTATGAAAACAACCTTGTTGTATTTTAAATCATATATTAAAGGCTTTAGAGTGTACAACCCAATCAAGTTTTTAATTCAAAGATTAGAAGAACGAGTTTAAAAACTTTGGGTGTCGATATAATTTACAGTCCAATGTTCGCTCAAACACTTATGTAATAATATATTCATAAACATAGTATTTGAAGGTGTTTTGACAAGTTTTTGGAGAGTATTGTAAAGCTGTAGAATAGTCACCTATCGCATCGTTTTATTGACAGCTTTCAGCAGATATTAAAATAAAAAATTTAAAGATTAAAACAAGTTTTCTTCTGTTTAGGTATCCGTTTCATCCGCCTGGACATCCTGTCAGGTATCAGGTACAGCACCCAGGAGAGATGGAGATGGAATGCAGAGAACAGAGCCTGGATGGCCACTCTGGAGGACAGTTTGCCAGATCAACCTGGAAACGGCCAGAAGGGTGTTTGTGTCACCAAACCTGGTCTCACTGGCTGGCTAAACTAATTCTTTAATTTTTAAAATAAATTCTTTATGAAAGAATAGGTTTTTTCCCCGCAGCGTTAGATCCTCCCGTTAAGACTATGAAACTGTTTTTTTAAGTAAATGTACGAAAAAGTATTTTTAAGTAATGTTTTTTATCCGCGTCTAGTTGGATTGATTTGATTTTTCAAAAAAAAGACAAAAATAATGGGGAATGAAAACAAAAAATTTAAAAATATCTTTTACTGATTGTTATTTTTTTAAAATTTGATTGTATTTATGAAATAGTATTTTTAACTGAAATAAAATATGGAAAATCTGAAAATTGACTATATAAAAAGTGTTATTAAGTTAAATAACTTAAAATTATAGTATGTATCATAATATAAAGGTCATGAATTTTCTAACCAAAACAAAAGATAATCTGTTTAAAAAAACGCCCCTTTCCTTCATGTAATGGGTGGTTTTTTTTACAAGAAATTTGTGGGTTTATGAAAGAGCAATTTACTAGTAATTGATAAGTATTGGTATTGATTGAGAAAACTGAGGTGGATTCTTAAAAAAACTTTTTTTCTCACTGTCTCACTAAAATTAGTGAGGCTCGCTAAAAAAATTGTAAAAAAATCCTCCAAAGGCGCATTGAATATCTACAAAAATTTAAGAAAATCTTATGTTAATAACCCTTTTATGATTTTATTTAATTTTTGTAGATTTTTTAATGAGGTGAGCCAAAAAGTTTATAAAGAATCCACCTTAGTTTTATTAAATTGTGTTTTTATGTGCAAAGCTACCATACAAACCAACCGTTTGGTCGGTCGTTTTGTAATATTTTGTATTTTTGTTTAGTATTAGTGTTAGTCTCTTTAAATAGTTTTATGAAGCAAATTTGTTTAATTTTAAAAGCGAAACTTTTCTATAATTAGAGTCGGTCCGTACGTCTGTTCGTAACGGATAGCTTTTTTTGTTTGTTTATTTAGGCATGTTAGAATTGTCCTATCGATTTCAAACTTTGCATGATGATTCCTATAGCAAAACTTGTATATTTATATTTTGTATATTCGGTTTTGACACTCTACAAGTGGTAATGTTCGTCTGTCATACCATTTCAGAGCTTCGCTTTTATGGATGTTGTCATCCTTGTTTTTTTTTATACCAGCATAAATTCGACTCTGATATTGTAAGTTATTAATAACCATTCCCGTGTAGTTAAAACTTTATCAAACAATGAATTTTAAAGGTTTCATATAAAGTCTAGGTTATGTAAAGAAAGGTAAGCTTTTAAAGTAAATATTAATTTAATTGTAATTCTTTTTATGATTCTTGCACAAAAGAGGTAAAATGTATTTGTTTCTGTCTGTACCAAAGATCTCACAAACCACTGGACCAATATGGCCCTCTTTTACTAGAATTTACTATAGCACATGATTTGGGCATATGATTTGTTTTTTACTTTAGGTCAGTTAGGTTAGGTTATATTGGGTAATGTAAACCAATAGTTTTCACAGACTAAATTTAATTGGCCAATTTATTAATATAAGAGCTAATCAACCTGATGTATACATCGACATCATAAGGTAAAGGGATAATCGACATAAATATATGTACAACATTTGCCATGGCTTCTAGAAACCTATATATGCAAAATTGTATTATTAATAATGACCAACCGTAAGTGACGCGTTACATATTACGCTTCAGTGTCAAATTTATTTATCATTTACTTTAATACAAAACCTTGACCGAAATAAAACGATAGATAACGAAGCCCCCCCCCCCCCCCCAAGCCATGATGATATTTAATATTTTTATATTGTGTAAATTTATAGGCATGATATCATCAATTTTGGAATAAATAGGTTCTAAATGCTATAAAGCCATGTTGAGCAGAGAACAGCTATAATAAGACAGCAATAGGGGGCCTATCTATCTATCTATATACATTACATATACTAGTTAGACCTGTTCATTATTTGGAAATCTGTATCGAAGCCATCCCCATCCAAGGTGGGTGATAAAGGGGTTTTTACTCCCTTCAAACTTTCAATTCCCTAAATTTACCCCCTTAATTTTTTTAAATACATAAATTTCCCCCCCTTAAACTTTTATCCCCCTCAAAAAAAAAAGCTTGGACGTCCTTGAAGCCGGGCAAAACTTGATCTTTTTGATTGCTCTGAAATATATACGGTTACTTATTTTGGTGAGGATTTCTCAGAAATTGAACATCTTTTATGTAACTTACTTTGGTCGTCTACTTGTCCGCGAGAAGACACGATTTTCTTTAAAAGGATTGCATAAATTAATGAGCCTCTACTCTCTAACTTTCTTCATCCATCCATTCATCTTGGTATTCTAATAATTGCTTTTCTCGTATTCATTCGAATCCGGTGGATGGGAACCGGTTCTCATTCATACGAAAAAACTATCTAGCATCGTATTATATCCAGCTTTCTACGAATATAAAAATGAACAATCATAAGATTAAAACAAGTTTTTTTAGCCCGTGCCTTCGGCACCTTGGGGCTAAAAAACTGGTTTTAATCTTATAATTGTACATTCTATATCCGCGGAAATCTGTTAATAATACGATGCGAGAAATAACTATTAATATTTCTGTGCATAAATCTTATAATTGTTATCATATTTGATTTCAGAAAAAGAATTTGAAAATAATGCACAGATCTATTCTTAACCTTTCTTTCTTAATATTATAACAAATACTATTATGTCCATAAATAAAGAAAAACAAGCAACATTTTAAAGTAAAAATAGAAAATAAAAATTTTTTTGGGCAGTTGTTATCAATAAATCACTGATAATGACATTTTAGATAATTATCTTAATCTAATAAGAGTATTTTATATTTTAAATAAAACGAGGAAGTTGGAGATATTTTAGCAAACTTACGTTTGTGTGGACGCACAGACACAGTCTATTATAGTGTAGCTGCGCTGCTAATAATAGCCTAACAATATTTTTAACCTTTTGTTGTGGGCTTTGGTCACATTAGTTCAGCAACACAAATTTTCTTCAATATAAAACCAAAATTTTGCTGCTTATTCCTGAACTAAATATGTTTTTGGTACCACCGTCTTTTTTTCACTTCAATATAGTGAAAGTAAATATTTTCAATGGATTTTTAAAAATGCATGTATATTTTTTTGACAGCTCTGACAATGGGCGATAAATTGATTTACATCCCCAATAACGATACACAAAATAACCCCGTCTGTAGATTACAATAAGTAAAGGAGACACTCAACGTTAAGAGACAACAAGTCAAAATTAAATAAGTCTCGAAAGTTGTTAACCCAACAAAGAAGAAAACATTATTCTAAAACTTTGGGGACTAGTGTAATAAACAGCCCAATTTCAACTCCCTTCCTGGATAGAATGCCAACATTTTGACAAAGATCGTATTTTCATTGTGCTCTAATTATTAAACTGTTATGGTTTTTATTAAACTTTGACATTTATGGTACCAAATTTTGAATTGTTACAAAAAAAGTTGTTAAATTTAGTGAATTGAGCCGCTTTTTGGTTATTTATAGCTGAAACTTTATGTGATAGCACTAGTGACTTAAAGGAGACAAAATTATTTCTGGAAAATAGGGATATTGGCCAAAATGTTTGCTTTCTATGTCATCATCATTGCCTTTTAGTTCTCGGCAGAACGTAGGCCATGCACAATGGTTCTCCAATCTTCCTTTTTTTGGGCACGTTTTGAGGCATTGCTGAAAGATGGAATTTTCTTTTCTTTCAGTTCACTTAAGAGTTCCCTCCTCCAGGTTGTTTTTGGTCTACCTGGTTTCCTCTTTCCTACGTGGGGGTTCCAAGTCAAGGCTTGATTGGTTATATCATCATGCCCTTTCCTTAGAGTGTGCCCCAGCCATCTCCATTTTCTCTGTTTTATTGTCAGTTTAATGTCTGACATATCACTGCGCTCTAGAAGCTCAGCATTTGTGATCTTATTTGGCCAAAAGATCTTGTGGATTCTCCTTAGACATTTATTGACATATGTCTGTAGCTTGGAGACCACTGCTGTGTTTAGGAACCAAGTTTCAGCCCCATACAGCAAAACAGAGAGAACATTTGACTTGAACAGTCTTAACTTGGTCTTTATGGAGATGTTGTTGGAATTCCAAATTTTGTTCAGGCTGGCAAAGGCTGTCCTAGATTTGTTAATTCTAGCTTTAACATCTGTTAAAGTGCCTCCAGCTTCATCAATTTTACTTCCAAGATACTCAAAACAATCTACATCCTCAAGAATTTGGTCTCCAATAGTAATTGGTTCTTGGGAATTTGCATTTAATCTGAGTATTTTGGTTTTAGGAACATTTATTTCTAGTCCAACTTTCTTGGAAGTTTCAGCTATCCTGTTAGTCCTTCTTTGCATTTGACTTCTATTGCTTGTTAACAAAGCGATATCATCAGCAAAGTCCAGATCTCCTAAATATTTGGGATTGCCAAATAGCTCCCAACGAATGCCATCATTACTTTCACAGTTCTTCATGATCCAGTCAATGGCAAGGAGGAAAAGGAAGGGAGAAAGAAGGCATCCTTGTCTGACGCCTGTTACAATCTCAAAAAAGGTTGATAGTTTACCTTTATACATTACATTTCCACCTCCTTTATGATAGATAGCTTTAATGATATTGATTATCTTTTCTGGAATGCCATAGTGTCGGCAGATTTTCCAGAGAGATCTTCTGTCTAAAGAATCAAATGCTTTTTTGTAGTCAATGAAGTTTACAAAAAGCTCAGAGTTCCATTCCTTGGATTGCTCTATGATGATTCTTAGAGAGGTTATCTGATCAATAGTGGAACGGTTTGGTCTAAATCCAGCCTGATTAGGTCTTAGCTTTTCATTAACCTTCTTCTTTATTCTATTAAGAAGAATCTTACTAAGGATACGGCCAGGTACTGAAAGGAGCATTATCCCTCTGTAGTTTCCACATTGGGTCAAGTCTCCTTTTTTGGCTAGTATTGAGATATGTCCATTCTTCCAGTCCTCTGGGCATAACTCATCATTCCATATCTTTGTGATCAGAGGTAGGAATGCCTCAGCAGATGTATCTAGGTCTGCTTTTATGACCTCAGCTGGGATGTTATCAGGTCCAGCGGCCTTGTTATTTTTCAAACTTTTAATGGCCTCCTTGATTTCCAATAGATTTGGCGCTCGACAGTCAATGTCAAGTGCATCTGAGGGTGGAATCTCAGTTTCTTCCTCTGGAACTGGAAGATTCAGCAGTTCAGTGAAGTGCTCTGCCCATCTATTTAGAATATCTTCATCAGTTTTAAGGAGTGAACCATCCTTGTCCCTGATGTGTGATCCTGATTTGTGTACTTTACCTGCAATGCTCTTAGTAATCTCATAGACATCTTTCATTCTATTTTGATTAAAAGCATTTTCTGCTTGCATAGCAAGGTTTTCCAAGTGTTCTTTTTTGTCAATTCTGACACTTCTTTGGATTTCCCTGCTGAGCATCTTATACAGGTCTTTATCTTCTGGAGAGTTTCTGGAGAGTGTCTTTTGTCTTACCTCTCTTCTTTGATCCATGAGATCAATGGATCTTTGAGTGATCCACGGCTTTTGGTTAGCCTTTTTAAAACCTAATTTTTCTTGGCTAGTATCATTATAAACTTTTTTGATACCTTGCCAAATATCTTCAACTCCATCATCCTCTTGAAGAGTCAACAACTCAAATCTGTTCTTTAGAGTGAGCTTAAACTCTTGTAGCTTTTCAGAGTTTTGAAGGGTTGTTAAATTATACTTTTTCCTGGGGTTAGGCTTTGTGTCCTGCTTTTTAAATCTAAGCCGAACTTTAGAAGATAGAAGATAATGGTCTGAATTAACATCAGGTCCTCTTTCAACCCTGACATCAAGGAGAGAACCTTTAAAACGTCTAGATATACAGATGTGATCTATCTGATTAAAGGTTCTTTGATCTGGTGATCTCCAGGTGGCAGTATGAATCTTCTTGTGTTTAAAGATGGTTCCACCAATGACAAGTTTGTTTTCAGTACAAAAACTTACAAGTCTATCACCATTGTCATTTTCCTTGCCATTACTTAAGCCTAGGCCATATCTGCCCATGACTTCTTCTAAATTCTCATTATTACTCCCCACTTGAGCATTGAAATCACCTAGGAGCATGGTCAGGTCCTTTTCTTTATGACCATTCTTAAATACAGAGTCAAGCTGGTCATAAAATTCGTTTTTGACCTCTGTATCTGCTTGTTCTGTAGGAGCATATGCTACTATTATTCTCAGATTGATGTTTTTATCTGAGGATTTGAAGTAAGCCTCCATGATTCTTGGACCATGGGGTTGCCAACTGATCATGGCCTGCTCTGCTTGCTTGGTCAGCATAAGAGCCACCCCTTGGTTATGTCCTAGATCCTCATTCATATGGCCTGAGTAAAGTATTTTCAAGCCAGAATGATGTTTAAACTCTCCATTATTTGTCCACCTTGATTCGGTGATAGCCAGGATATCAACCTTGGCTTTAAGCATTTCTCGGCAAATGTTTTCTGTCTGGCCTGACTGAAACATTGTCCGAACATTCCAGGTGCAAATTTTTGCTGGTCTGCGGGAATTCAGAATCATCCGCCTGACTGGTCCTTTAGCGGTTTCCCAGCCAAACATCATATTGTTGTTTCCAACCTCTACTTCGTTCCCGAGCCCAAAGTTAAATTGGTCTTTACTTTGTGCAGATTGAACGTGAGCAGGTTTTTTCTAGGGAAGGATTGTTAGCCCCACCCAAACCCCCTGAACTGGGGGAAGTGACCAGAATTCAGTCTGGCATCTACCCTAGGACCTTTCCAGCACAGTAGGACTCTACTGGTGTAGCTCCTAGGATCATTGATGCACGGTGCAGGATGGACGGCGTGCACGTAACTGGTCTCCCATCCCGCTTTCTATGTAATAGTATTTTTTATTGTTTTTTCTTTCGTTTACATAATGATTATGATTGAAAATGATTTTAAACATAGTTTTACCCTTTTTAAAAAAAAGTTATTTTCTCCTGTAAAATGATAAAAAGTTATTCAATCCTTAATCCTTCAGAATAAAAATTGTTTAAATTTGATAGATTATATCAGCAAATCATAGATAAAACTTTTGAATTAATTTTTTTTAAAAATTAGTTTTTTGGCCTTTTCTGTTTCATAGTGAAGTATGTAGTTTACATCAGTAAGGGAAGGATAAGACAATGCCAGTAAGATTTATTTATAGCCTTTCTTTACCCTAAAATGTACCAGACTGCATTGAACATAATATAACACCATTTAAAGGGGTAGATGATTTATCCTCCATTAATCAATCCCTAAATGCGTGAGTGTGTAGGTTATATTCATGATCTACACATCTGACCTTTTCACAATCATAAAAGGCTTCCGTAGAAACACACCCACTACTTGGGTTGGAACTCAGGGAGGGAGGGGACATTGGGCTATTTATTACACTATAGTCCCCAAAGTCTTATAATAACGTTTTGTTATTCGTTGGCTTAACAAACTTGAGGTTTTTGAATTGGTTGGTTGGTTCATTTAGTTGGGTGTTCAAACGTTTCAACCACTTATTATAATCTACAGAAGGGGTAATTTTGTGTATCATCACTTGGGATGTACATTAATTTATCGGCCATTGTCTTATCCCTTCAGATCTCTGGCTGTTATTTGCTTTACTTCTCTGTCTTTTGTTTTTGGGTTGGGGGGGGGGGGGGGGGGGGGAGGTAGGGGACTTAATTTGGGTATGGGAATAATATCTGTTCTAATATCATTAGAATTATCTTCTATACTTTGGCATACCAATAATTTAGTCTTTAAAATCATAAAGAACATGATCATGTGCATCTAATAATGTTGAATAATATTATTTGGATATGAGATCCCCGCAGAATTATGTAAGGCATATATCTTAAGAGATAAAATAATGAACAATAAAATGACATACTTCCCCTATGATGGTAAACAAAATTTTATTATTATCTGAAATATTGGAATATTTGGAACTAACAGTAAAATTGAATAAAAGTACACAAAGTTTATTATCTAACGAATAATTGAACATGATTATAGAACAGTCTAATGTCCTGAGAAACTAAGAATATAGAAACTAATAAACTAATTGATATGGAATATACGTGTGGATATTATGAAAGGGCAAAAATTGTCGTCAATTCAGGTTGCTAACATGTAACTTGTTTATTGTACACTAGTAGGAGGGGAGGGGAGGGTATAGGTTAAAGAAGCTGGATGATCTGATATAAAAGTGATTAAAAGATAAGACAATGAACCATGAATAAATAAAGGGGATGGGGTAAAGGGGTTGGATGGGTGGTATCGTTATTTTAGCCCGCTGTAAGTTTCACTTTTATTGTAGAACGTGAAAATATGGTGTAACAATCAAGTAATAATATATCCATCTATAAACCTAAATTGAAGTAGCATTAGTAAGAACAATAAATTAAATGAAAATAAATATTTTTTTCATGATGTAATATGTAGTTGGTCTTGAATAATGTTTTGGCTTATGAATATTTTACAAAAGATGCCAACACGGCTTTACTATTAATAGTAGTAGTTGTTATTTCATAATTTTTGAATGCGAAGATTTTCTATAATTAGGGTCGGTACGTCCGTATGCTTTTCGGTTATTTGGACATATTAGAATTGTTCAATAGATTTCAAACTTTGCAGGGTGATTCTTATAACAGTTAGTTACGATTTAGAAAGCGGAGCAACTCTATAATCGTTACCAGAATGTTCGTACGTCCATTTCAAGCATGTTCTTTAACTCATTATAATCAAGTAATTATGTCTTTTAACAGTATCCCGTATTTAAGCAGTTTTGCAACAGATTTACTTACAATTTTCTTTAGACTTACATTATGCTTATTAGTTTCTGACACTCTATGCTAATGTTTCAGAGCTTTGCTTTTATTGATGTTGTCATCCTTGTTTTTTGAATAACTTACAAAGTACAGCTTTGTTAACATTTATTAAGAAACAAGGGTGACTACGTCCACATAAGCGAAGCTTAAAAAATCAAGTAAAATAACTAACCCACCTATATGCATAGAATTTACAAAATAATTTAAACAGTAACTTTATGAAGTGTCTCAAAAATCAGATATGTGACGTCATAAAAATGAGGGATTATCTATCTCTGTTTTAGGGGTTTTCTTTCCCACTTCTCCTCTCATCTCCCTCATTTTTATGACGTCACTTGGCTGGTTTTTGAGACACTTTGTAAAGTTACCCATTCGATCGACTGCATTGGTTATAGTGGGTTATATCAAGATACTAATAGATTTGATTATGATTAAGGTGGGGCAATATTATAAGAAAAGTTATCTTTCTTTAGATAATATTCCATTACAGACTACTGATATTTTATCATTGTACTTTAATTAAAATCTAAATTTATAAGATTTTACTTAAACTTCAACAAATTAAAATGGAAGTGGAATTACCAGGGAGTTTGGTAAGTGTAAATTTTAATTCATTGTCCTATCTCTGACATCCCTGGAAAATTTTTAAAGATATGATTAATTAAAATGTTAACGCTAATGTATTCCACGACAAAAATATTCATGTTTTTAAAAGCGTTGCTTTTCTATATTTATTGGTGTGTGTGCATTAATTCGTCTGATTATGTACTTATTCTCAGGAAGAGAGGGGACATTAAGCTGTTTATTACAATAGCTCTCAAAGTTTTATAATAAAGTATTCTTATTGCTTTAACAACTTTGGGTTCTTCTAGTAAATTCTGATTGGTTCATTAAGTTAAGTGTCTAAACGTTTAAATAACTAATTGTAATCTACAGATAGGGTAATTTTGTTTATTATCATTGGGATGTACATAAATTTATCGGCATTTGTCTTGTCCCTTTAGATCCCTGACTTATTCTACAACTGGTAATTAATAAAAACTACTAAACCATTTAAGCAGATTTCAGCAACAGTAATTTTCATATTGTATTGTTAAATTTTTTGACCATTTCAAAAAAGACATTAATCAACTTGTAGTTTAAGTATTTTTTCATAGATGCCTATAAATACAGAAATATAACTCCCCGTTCATCTAGACCAGATACAATACTATCACGTAGCATTTAATGACTTTTAATTAAATTGCTACTTAATGTTCTTAATATTTTAATGGTGATGAATATAGAGTTGCTACGCTTTCCATATCATACCCTACTGTTATAGGAAATCGGGGACGTCCAAGGGAGGAAGGGTAAAGGGGTGATAACTCCCCCCCCCCCCCTCCCGCTTCAAATGATTTTGTGGTCCTAAAAATTTTTATTTTCAATTTTTAACACCCCCCCCCCAAAATAAAAAAGCTTGGACGTCCTTGTCTCTATATATGATAGTAAAGAATTCCTTCCCCCCCCCCCTCAAATTGAACTTGATGATGCTAAAAGTTTTGAATTCAATTTTTACCCCCTCCTCCCCTCCCCAAATAAAAAAGCTTGGACGTCCTTGTAGGAAATATCCTATAAATTTTGAAATCGATAGATAATTCTAACATTGATTCTAAATTATCAAAAAGAGCAAACCGTTACGGAAGGACGGACGGACCGACCCTAATTTAAAGAAAAGCTTTTCCTAAAAAACTGAGACAATTTCGATGACATCTCCTGTGTTATACTATTTGAACCGTACTTTATGCTTGTTAGTCTTGAATGTTAACAAGTAAATGTCAACCTAAATATAGACATACAAAATATAATACATTTCTACATGATTATGTCTGTCTGTCTCTCTGCCATGTCAACCTGTCAACAACTGTTGTTATATAAAAGTCACGGACCTAGTGCAGTAATAGAAATAGAAGAGTAGAAGAATATTCTGAACCCTTTTTTCGTCAAATCTAAGAGAGAACATTCCTAGCAGACAAAAGTATTGTTTACTTTCGACTCAAGCTGATGTGGATTCTTAAAAAATGATAGACTAGCTATTCGATAGTGAGGCAAAATTATTTTTGTGAAAAATCATCCAAAAGCACATTAAAAATCTACAAAAATTAAACAAAATCATATGTTAATAACCCTCTAAAGATTTTATTTCATTTTTGTAAATTTTTTTATTCGATTTTGGAGGATTTTTCACAAAAATAATTTTGCCTCACCAGCGAGTTGCCAGCCTAACTTTTTTTTTAAGAATCCAACTTTGTTTCAAGCTTTCAAATTGTAAACGAAATTTTTGGGCAATTAATTCTGATTCCGCAAAGCTTTCTACTAAGAAAATATACTGTTAACAGCTGACTTTTATGTATGTATGAAATGAAAAAAAACATGCCTTCGTAAGAAAATGTGTACATAATTTCAACCAATGAGATCCAATGTAAATTCCGATGCGATTCTCCTATTGGCTCAATCAGACATTCCCTCTCTTTCTTAGTACCTTTATTAGTGCAGTTTACGGTTAAATGTTCCTGGTAACGATTATCTCAAAAAAAATATTAACTTTAAAGGCTGCTAACGGCCAAACAGTGAAACGTATAGATTATGCGTGTACAAAATTTTAACGGACAAAAGAAGGCCTACAAATAATCTTGAATCTCATATAAATGCGCGAAAAAGAATTATTTGCCGCGTTTTTCTTCAGTGAAGCTTTCCCTGTGCTTTATTGCATCTTAGCTTTTCCAGATTAATTTTCGGCCTTCTTATATAACTACTAATAACGGTGTACGGGCATGATATGTACGTTCAGCCATTTGGCAGCTAGAAGTCTTTAAAGTTCATAGATTTTACCGTGAACTGTACAAGATTCAAAGTCACCGACCAAAATCTGTCAATTACATAATTTATTTAATATTCCATGTCGAAAAGCTATTGAAATTTAAATAAAATGTTGCATTTTTGAAACGTGTTGCCTTCGGCAATTAAGAATTGCAACCCAAAAAACTTGATTTAGTTAAATTTGCTCAAAGTTAGGTCGTGGTGACTTCGTATGTTTTTCAACCATGTTATAATGAGATAGGTCGGGAAAAGGGCAAAGGGGTAAGAACTCAACTGTTTAAGAAAAAAGAGAAAAATATCTTAACAGCATTAACCAGCACCCTTCTAGTTATTTCAGTTTATAGGGCGCATGCCAAAAAGTAGTTCTTTCCACACATACGGCTTACACCGAAACACACACACAGACATACACACACACACACACATATATCATTGCACACACCCAAGTTCACGTTACTTCAACGGTGAGGCAGTGGACTTTCAACTCTCTCTCTCTGTCTCCCTCTCTCTCCCTCTCTCTCTCTCTCTCTCTCTCTCTCTCTCTCTATCTCTCTCTCTCTCTCTCTCTCTATTACTTCATGGCTTACACAATTGCCTTGTGCAACTATCGCCCTAAACACACACACACACACACATATACTTCGACGTCCGTCGTCGCCACTGTATCCTTGACCTTAACTATCTCAGGGTGGGCGGGGTCTTTCTTACGCCCCCCCCCCCCCCTCCTAACACCCCTGAAAACCTTCCTATCTATCTGCCTTTCTTTATTTCTATCTCTTTTTGATAACATTTCTCAACGGCTTACATACATATATATAGAAGGATGCCCTTTAACAGGTGGCACTGCTCTCTCTCTCTTACTTTTTAGATGCGATGACTCTCTATAAGCTAGCAGTGATCTAAAGGGATAAGACAATTGCCAATAGATTTATGTACATACCAAATGATGATACATAAAATTAATCCTTCTTTAGATTACACTTAGTGGTTGAAACATATGGACACTCAACTAAATAAAACAAACATAAAAGTCCCCAAAGTTGTTATACCAACGAATAAGAAAACGTTATTATAAAACTTTAAGGACTTGTATAATAAACAGCCTAATGTCCCCTCCCTCCCTGAGCTTTTAGGTCCCCTGATGGTTTTAGGTTATTTCATTCTCAGTCAGAATAAGTCTTGGAATGGTTTTAAGCTATTTTTCTTGTACTTCCATTCTGCCCCTTTAAATACAGAGCTTTTAGATGAAAGGGGCGCAGCAGCTAGTAATATATGAAGGTATTATGATTATCTATTTATTTATAGTCCTTTTCTCCCTCTCTTTTTTTTATTACCAATGAAAATCTAAACCTTAACTCAAGTTTGTCCATCCATTATTTTTGGTGCTCCGCTACTTGTGAAATGTTGTCATCCTTGTTATTTGATATCTATTCTTAAGAACTGTATATATTCGGGTATATCTGACACCCTCTCCCCCTTCTTGGCAGTCATCTCCATAATCACCCTAAACAAGAAAAAAAGAGTATGGGGGAGATAGATATAATTGTATGTATGTACTATAACTAATACGATGTCTCTCTACATCCCCGCCGGGGTCTACAAAACTATGTGGCCCTTCCAGCCACCCCCCCCCCCCCTACCTCACTCCGTGATCCACTCCGCTTCTTGTAATATATCTGTTCGTACGGGTGGAATTGTTTCCAATGGTTTAGTAATTTGGTAAACTATATCAGATTAACATCCTACACAATTGTATCATTTATCCAGTCTTTATATGATGGCCATTTCAAATAGTGATTTATTATTAGAGTTTTCATTATATGTGAAGTGAACATATATTTAATAACTTTATGTTGAATTAAATAATATTTTATAAGATATACCTATAAATTTATAATTTTTCAAACACCTAAGATAAGTCATGACCTTTGACTGTTTGTACTATTCTGAAAATCATACCAAAATTATGTAAATTAAGACTTTTATTTATTTCAAATTAAAATTACCTTACATATAATATAAAATAACCGTTGCTATTTGTAGGTTTTAAAATTTTTAAGTCGTAAGCAATCCTTATTTAGAAATAAGTTTTTCTTACCTTTTTTCTTCAACAATTTCAGGGACCGCAAAAATTTTTTTCACATCTTAGCTTATACCCCCCTACCTCCCAATTTCTAACATATTTACACCTATGTGGAGGGTGTCATAGGTATTAGGCACCACCATAAAAATAATTTTTTTTGGGGGGGGAGGGGCTGGTTATTTTAATGCCATCCAGCCTTTTGCTTTTACAAAACAGGTGAGTTTTTACAAAAAAAAATGTTGGTTTAACCCCTCTCCTCTCTCTCACGCTTATAAGAAAATGAAAATTATTGATATCTGAGGGTTCGGCAGCCGAGCCTCAGGTTCAAATTAAAAAAATAATTCTGAAGAGATGGCTTGTCTGTTTAGGAACTGTTTAGACAACATGCTAAATTTGAAAGTCATAATATGACAATTTCATGAGGCTTACACGTGGCTGACGCGCGGCTGCCAAGCCTTGCTAAATCTTATACATAAAAAACACAAATTAAAAATGCTAAGACTGCAAATAGAAATTGCAAGAATTTTTTACACACAACGCATGTGCAATTATTTACCCCGCGCAATTATTTGCAAAATTTCTTTTAGAACATTGATGGTGTCATTCTTACATTACATATACTTTGCAGCGCTCTCATTACTTTTAATTTTTCAATGTCATTAAGGTATTTATGATTATATTGAAATCAATTAAAATTTTGCCAATACCTGTAATTATTTATGTTTTTTTATTAACCATTCCAAGACTTCAATCTGAAAAATAAAATAGCCTAAAACCATTACAGGAGCTATATGAGGCCTACCTGAAAAAATGAACCCTAACGGTTCAGTAGTTGTTTGCATATTAATCGTCCGACAAAAAACCTTTACTACTAGTTATTGTTTTAACTCAGGGATCTAAAGGGATAAGACAATGACCAATAAATGAATGTACATCCCCAATGATCATACACATAATTACCTCTTCTGTAGATTAAAATTAGTGGTTGAAACTTTTAAACACTCAACTGTATGAGCCATCCAATAAAATCCAAAGTTTTTAACTCAACGAATAAGAAAACGTTATCATAAATCTTAATAAAACTAAAACTAGTGTAAAACAGCCCATTGTCCCCTCTCTCTCTCTATGGCTTCAACTACATATGTATCTATGATTTCTTGAAATATTGATTGACATGTAAAATTGTAATTATAGTTTGTTGTGGAGATGACAGCAGGTTAAGTGATAAGTCAAACAATTATGGTTTACCAGGGAGGGAGGGGATATTGGGATATTTATTACACTAGTCCCCAAAGTTTTATAGTTTTCTTATTCGTTAGCTTAACAACTTTGGGAACTTTTAATAAATTTTTATTGGTTGGTTCATTTATTTGAGTGTCCAAACGTTTCAAGCACAAATTATAAACTACAGAAGAGATAATTTTGTGTATCTTCACTGTGGATGTACATCAATTGATCGACATTTGTCTTATCCCTTTAGATCCATGATGGTTTACCCTTAATACTTAAATTAGTCAGGAATATACAGAGTGAGATATTCTTTGTTGGAAACAATTTCAGTCTATTAGCAAGCGTATAAACTCTAAATTTGCTACTAACATTTTACATGATGTAATTTTCCTAATATCCAAATTAATTAGAAAAAAATTCTTATAACGATTAAAAATAATTGTATAAGTAAAGTATCTTTAAAATCAATATTGCTGCCGAGCTAATCGTTTTTTTTCTTTCCTATACATACTGTCGGAAAAACGACTAAAGTAATAGAGTAGATTCGCTACTTTAGACACAAATCAAAATGAGAACTTTTAGCATACTTTATGATTTTAATTTTTTAGCCATAATGAGTCAAATTAGGCTTCAAAAGTACATAAAACTTGTACAAAGCACTTTGATTATAAATAAGAGGAGAATATTTATAAAGCATATAATTATCTTATTTTAAAAATGTAAAAGTTAAATGGTGGCAGAACCCGAGGCGAATTTAGATAACAAAATTGTTGGCAGTTGTATAACATAAAAATCCAATCAGAAAAATTAGTTTGGGAAATTTTGAAACTGTTGTGAGACTTTCTAACAAAGGATAATTGTGATGCTCGCTACAGACGTATCAAAGAAAAATAAAATTTCAACTAATTATTTGGAGAACTATTTGACATGTTAATTATAAATTTAGTCCAAATTATTTGGCATCTTTTTATTCAGTTATTATTTTTTTATTATTGAAAGTCTTTCTTTTTACTATTACTAGCCTTAGGCATGTTAAGTATTAAAAGTAATACAATTAATTCTAGTTTTTAATATTTCAATGGCGATAAATTGATGTTCGTCCCTATCCAATAAATTACCCCTTGTAGATTAGATTTATAGGTTGAAAAGTTTGTGCACTGTTTGTACCAACCAATCAAGATTTGATAAGAAGTTTGTATGGCAACGAATCAGAGAACGTATTTATAAAAATTTGGTTACAAGTATAATTTACAGTCCAATGTCCCCTCTCTGTCTGTATTTTATTCATTTGTTAAAACATCATTAAATTAATCAAATTATAACGGGTCTTAAATTTAATGGGTTTTATGCAAAATTTAATGGTAAAATCTAAAATTTTGGGGAAATAAATTGAAATCATTACTAGATTTTTTATTTTAAATTTTGAAGTACTTTAGTACCCCCAAATGTTTGGTTTCAAGATTATAGAATTTGATAAATTTTACTCCATGAAATTAATCTTGTGGTTATTTTGCCTGCCATATTGACCTGTAGCCACCTATTTAGCTGGAGCCTCAGCTATACTAGACAGCTGCCCCCAGCCCCCTCATATAGAAATCATGTTGGCTGCGCTATGATGTTTGCTTCAGATGGCAACTTTAATATTCCATAGCTATGAAAATAGTCCACATTTATCTTCAACATAAAAATTAAGCTCTTTATAGTGTCTGTAATAATGACGTCAAATGAGGATAGTCCATTATTCTAATATGACGTAATTTTGGATTTTTCGGCCAAAATTTTTAAAATTCAATTTAGTGCCTTTGAAAAATAATATGACAACATTTTTTATAGGCACTTTAAAGAGCTTCACATAAGAATCATCACTACCCCTAGCTGAAACCTGAATATGTTTTACAAAAAAAGTAGAATCATTGGGTTTAATAATTACCAAGAACTATATGTAAATGGGATAGAGAGACAAACAGACATCTAAGTACTTTTTGTGGTAGAAATAAAAGAAAGATAAAAACAATACATTTTTTTATTTTTTTTTTCTGAACACAAAACAAAACCACAAATCTAATTAAGAGTTTATTATGCCGAGTTGATTTAAACTCATTAAAACAATCAGAACTAAAACATTTTTAAAAAGATTAATATTTTTCCGGCCATTAACATTTGAAATGGTTCATAATATTTTAGGATTCTACATAAATCTAACGTTTCGTGATTTGAGGATTTGGGAATTTCTTTACAACATCCCACATTCTTTTTTGGGGGTTGGGGAAAGGGGAGGAGGGTTGTTTGTTTATAATTGATTTCCAGACACCAAGAAGTATCTTTTTAAACTTCACTGAAAAGCAAAACTAAATTGGTTTAGGCATTATTAATTTCTGTTTAAGCATTTAACCTATTTTGTAAATCTTTTATCTTTCAGTTAAAAGTTAGGCAATAAATGTAGCGGGACAAAGTATCTCAAAATCAGCCATGTGACGTCAAAAAAATGAGGGAGATGAGAGGAGAAGTGGGATAGAAAACCCCTAAAAAGAAATGGATAATCACCCATTTTTTGACGTCACATGGTTGATTTTTGAGACACTTTGTCCCGCTACGCAATAAATACGAAAAAAAATGTAAAAGAAAGAAAATCAATTTTAGGCCTAACGATTGTTATTGAATTTGAATGAAAGAGGATAACTTGAGAAAAACTTAAATAAATGTGATAATTATTATTGAAGTGATGCCTGTAATAAATTTGTTTAATGACATGCTGTCATGCATGAAGCATAGACACGAGTTTAACTTCATGACAAGGCTTTTCTATCATAAGGCCCTACGCTAGGACATTCATCTAGTAATTTATAGTATTTTGTCAATTTTAACTTAGATCAAAAATTTTATAAAGGAAAGTAACATCTAATTTTTAAAGAATTTTTTGTTGCTATTTGGTCCGAAGATTGGACTTAATGATTAAAGAATATTTTCCACGAATATTAAAATGAAAATCTTAAAATTGGTATTAGTTTTGTTAGCCCGAGCTTTCGGCCCTTTGGGGCAAACAAAACTGCTTTTAATCTTATAATTATTCATTTTAAAATCCGCGGAAATTTTCACACTCTGCTGTTTACGCTACAATGTAAGGCTTGGTCCTTGTTTTCATACTCTGACCAGTAATATTATGTAATTTTGTATCCTTGACCACGTAGCATATATCTCAAACAATGTCAGGGACAGGGCAATAGAAAATAAGCTGGACCAATGGATTTATAACTTGCTAATATTGTCCTCAATGGTCAGGGTCAGGGAAGGAGATGAAGTCAAAGTCTTAAAGGGGGGTGGGTGGTATCGTTATATTAGCCAGCAGAGAAAAACATTTTATCAGGGTATGCAAGAATCTCTTACAATATCAACGTATTCAATATCCATTTCTGAATCTCAAAACCTGAAATGTCGCTTTTAAATGTTGTAATATTTTTGATGGATGACCAAAGTGGTTTATTAGTTTATGTGGCTACCTTTCGATTTTTGTCCCACTTTCCCAGAAATTATTAAATTATTATAAAACCTTAGCGTGACCCGCATCTACATTCCCTGAAAAGCAGAGCCCAATCAATCCAGTGTGGTTAGCAAGATATTAAGTTTCATCCTTACAGACTATGGTTCTACTTTGTATAATAAAGAGTGTTATATTAACAATAAATGTATAAATATAAATGTATAATCCAGACAACTACCTGCACCAAAATATGCAGACCCTTTTCGTCCGCTAGAAAATTGTTCTTTTGAAGTGACTCGACTGTATTTATATTTCCGACGTTATTAACTGATTTCAAAGACCCAATTTTGTATTGGGTCTTTGAAATCTTTGCCTGTGGGCAGAGTTACTTATAACTCATGTCCCCAATATTCTTTTACTTTAATATATTAACACCGAAATAAAATAAATCTTTTCTTGTACTTTCTCAAACTTAAAACGACAATTAATAAAATGTTAAGTTGTTTAAAAATTTCCAACATATTTGTGAAAAGTGCAATTAACAAGAACAATGAACTTTTTTGTTTAGGGTGTTTTTTTAATTGCCTTTTGTACTAAAAACATTACAGATCTTTATACTTTAATTTGGCTCATTTTCTAAAATGATTTTGTATAATCTATTCATGCTATACCTTGGCCTATGGGGCTTTGCCCAATGGCTGGTGTTGAAACCCTTACTTTCCATCATAAAAATTTTATGAGGGCATTTTACCTATCTCCAATCTGCAAAGAACCAAATCTTTTCGTATATTTGCAAGACAAATTTTTAGGGGTTTATCACACAAACCAAAAAACATCCTATTACTTTTAGTATAGATAATTTGTTTTAAAAATATAATTTCAATATGCACAAAAAATAGGAATATTTTGAAATTTTTTTCTACCATTTCATTAGTATAAATATAATAAATCAAAACCATTTTTTTTCCGCTGTTGTGTTATGATATCTGTTAAGTCTATTCTATATTGTGAGAAAATTATGTAATCATGTAAAAGTAAAAAAGCAATATTTGTGGTAAACTTACAGCTTACACATAATTTTCACTTTATTAAAAGGTTAATCCACAAAAATATGAATTTTATGTGTCTTCCAAAATTGCAGTTTATATTTATCAAATATGCAAAAAGTGACACTATTTATTGAAACTAGCGGCTTCGCCCTTAGCCTCTAAGGGCTTTGCCCCAAGAGGTGATCAAAAAATTTTTTGCTGAATTTCGTAAAAGTACCAAGGAAATCTTCAGCAAAAAAAATGGGGGGTTGGGGGTGTCCCACCCCCCAAGAAAATAGCCTAAAACCACCACAGTACCAGTAGGTATATTCCCTGAAGAGTAGAATCCGATCGGTACAGTGGTTGCCGAGATCTTAAGGGACGGCCAGACGGACAGACAGACATCATTCTACTTTGTATTATAGATAAAAATATTATATTGATATCATAGCCCTTATCCAACTACATAGCTCCTGTCATCATTTTAGGCCATTTTATTTGAAGATTTAGGTCTTGTGATGGTTTTAAGCTATGTTCTAGCCCATCTCTGCCTCCTCGAATACAGAGCCCCTTCAGGCTAGGACACAGATTCTATATAATAGTAGCTATTAAAATTTATCAAAGATCTAATTCTTGAATTTAAAAAAGAATTCTGTGTCTAAGGCTCTGATTTTCGTATATAGCAAAGTCATCCTTTTTGTGATTCTTAAATTTTAACTTTATAAAAAGAACGATGAATTTACAAAGAATACTGTTTAGCTCAAGTTATCAATTAAATGCATGTTTTATAGAACAATTGTGTACATTAGTAATCCAGCAAATAATTTTTAGGAATAAAATAGAACACGAAACTTTAATATCATTAACATTAACAATAGAGTTGCTTCGATTATAAATCGTACCTAACTACTACAGGAATCACCATGCAAAGTTTGAAATCGATATAACAATTCTAACATGCCTAATTGACGAAACGAAATAACCGTTCTGGACCAATCCTAGTTATAGAAAAGCTTCTATTTAAAAAAAGCCATTCTTATAGACTGCGTGTAACAACATTAGAGACTGCGTAATAACTGTAGTGTCTGTACTGCAGGATCTAGACTTGAGTTGGTTTTACATTGGACCGTCGAACTGACGTATGGACATACCCTACTGATGAGTAGCTACGCTGTTTAAAAGGCTCTTGGCTGATTGATAATTTAAAACTAGATCTAATGTGTAAAATTCCCACGTATATTTTAAAATATGAAAAAATAGACAAAGTGCATTGAAAATATAAAAATGAAGTGAGGAGGAAAAAATTGTCTCACAATGATTTGTTGTCAATCAAATAAATTTTTAACCTTTAGTTCAGTTTATTGAAAACGTTAGGGGCGTTATTTCAGTTTTTAAACAATTTTAAGTTTATTTAATTGATTTAATAAAGAGAAAAAGTACATTTGAATTAAGTTTTTAAGCTAGAATTATAATTTTAATATAGCACAACATATAACTAAATTTTTTTTGAAATTTTCAAAAATTTGCTTTCATTGAGTTTTTATTTGGTGTATCTTATTTAAATTTAATAAAGCAAGGATGGCAACATTCATAAAAGCTCTGAAACGGTAGAACAAACGAACATAACACTTGTAGATTTAGAACTGAAAAAAGCAGAATATAAAGTCCAAACAAAATTGTAAGGAAATTTGTTGCAAAACTGCTTAATTACAGGATACTGTTTAAGGTCAATTATAGTATCATCATGCAAATTTTGAAATCAATAGGACAATTCTAACATATCTAAATTAACAAAAATAGCAAACCGTTCCGGAAAGACGCAAGGACGGTCTACCAAATTATATCTTTTCTCGTATTCATTCGAATCCGGTGGATAGGAACCGGTTCTCATCCATACGAAAAAACTATGTCTAGCATCGTGCCTAAGGCACCTAGGGGCTAAAAAAACTGGTTTTAATCTTATAATTGTACATTCTATATCCGCGGAAAGCCGTTTCTAATACGATACGAGAAATAACTATTCCAAACTTCCTAAAATAGTAACATGTTATAAAGTATTTGTTTTTCTAAATCATGACAAAGTCATAAAATTTCAAGGATCTTTAAAAATTAAGATTTTATGTCTTTTATTTTATTGTTTTTTTTTTATATAATTAGCGACTTCGCCCCCTAGAGTCTTCTATACAGTAGAAACAAATTAGATTTTATCGCATCTTATTATCGACAGCTTTCTGCGGTTAGTAAAATAATAGGATTAATTTCTGATTTGTTATAGAGCGTTTGAGGCCATACATGATTTTTCAATTTTGATAGCCACTGGAAAAGAAATAAATTTAACTTAGTCAATATAGATGTAAATTTAAAACAAACTTATTATTAAAACAAATAAAAATTTTAAAGAGAAACGTTACTTTGACCATAACCAATTAGGCCCCGCAGGGATAAATGGACGAGAAAATTATTCGGTTAATTGAATTTTACTTTTTCATTCTAAGATAATTAGCCTGTAAAGGAAGTTTTTAATAGTGCCTATAAAAAATGACGTTATACTGGCCTACTATTTGGTCAATTTATTGTTATTGGTAATTTAGTCTGTGTATTGGCCTATTATTGGTCATTTGTATTTTATTGCGTCATTTTGTGTATAGCTTTTATATTATTATTTAAGGTTTTAATTTTCTTCAATAACCTAGGAAGAATTTCTAAAAATATTATACAATAATTTTAGATCTCAAAATTATCTTTAAATCTCTGATTAGGCCATTTAATTGTACACATTTAAAATGGCATTCGCCAGCCAAACAATCAGTGGGCTAACAACAACCCCTTCGCCTGTTTATTTTTTCTAATAAGAAAATAAGCAGTTTAAATTAGTGGTTGAAACGTTTGAACACTCAACTAAATAATCCATACAATCAAAATTCAATTAAAGTCACAAAGTAAGTTAAGCCAACAAATTATTAAAGGTTAATATAAGACTTTGGGGACTAGTGTAAGTCAGCCCAATTTCCCCCCCCCCCTTCCTGTTATGAATGCGCTGATTTGTTGTTGTAGAGGTTTAGACCAGCTTTGGTTTAGTTGATTAATTTGGGTTTTGGGTATCCCTACAAGGTTACTTATTGGACATAAAAAAAACATAGTAATTTATCTAAAAATGCTTTCTTTGAGACTTTAAATGTGTTGAAAAAGCCGTCCCATATTAACCCTACTTCTATAAATTTTAAATATTTCTTGAAAATTAAGCGGGGTTTATATTTTTTGTCTACTGACGATTGGAAGGATTTGTACCCTTAAATCCTTTCTGTTGCAATTTTAACTTTTTTTGCAATGTTAAATAGTAATTGCAACACCTATTTGGGGAAAAAACAAGTTTTTTTTCTTTACAATTAGCATCGTACATGCTAATTAAATGATTATTTTGGATTTTTAAACAGTCAGCCTTGCATTCTAAATACAGAAATAATTTTTGTATATAAAAATATTTTAATTTATTGATATTTATCGATTAATTTTAAAGAACTTGTTTTCTACCCCCTAAATCCGATGCCCCGCGGATTAGTGGCCCCGTGTGGCTCTCAGGACCTTACTTAACCTCAGCTTTGGTGAAATATACATTGTAATCCTTCTCAAAAGTTTGATCCTTACTTTTTTTTTACAAATCCTAGCATTAATGGAGGGTGTAGGGGTTGGTTCATCAGCATAAAAAAATATTTCCTTTTCAATTCGTCTGCATTACATAAAAAGAAAGTCAGGGAAACTAAGTTTTACAGAAAGTTGTTTGGATTAAGAAACCAAAGTGCATCTAAAATTGTGGTCATTGCATTTCCATTATTTAATCATTAGAGTACAAAGAAAATATATCATTATTTTTACATTCCCTTTTGAAATATTTATTATTTAGTCGAAATTTTAATAAAAATCATCAAAATAAAATTTTTAAGGAGGATAATTTTTAAAAGAAATACGCTTATTTTATTGTGCTTTATCATCCTATGGATCGCAGAAACAGAAATATTGACCTTTTAAATACACAGTGAGATTTCGTCTTATTGATTGTTTGATTATCTACAAGACACAATAACATCATTACAAAATTTGTACAGTCTGTAGTATTACCCAGAGAAAGAGGGGATAATGGGCTGTTTATTACACTAGTCCCCAAAGTTTATTAATAACGTTATCTTATTCGTTGGCTTAACAACTTTGGGGAATTCAGTGAATTTTGATTGGTTCCTTAATTAGTTGAGTGTTCAAACGTTTCTACTACTAATTTTAATCTACAGAAGGGGTAATTTTGTGTATCATCATTGAGGATGTATATTAATTTATCGGCCATTGTCTTATCCCTTTAGATTCCTGATTTTTACCACAGACCTTTGTGGTATGGAAACTGGATTAAAAGTTGACTTTCTTGCTGGAAAATTATTAAATCTTAAAAAATACTCATTTTTTTTAATAGGCCTGTTTTAATAGCTAATACGATTCCTAAATTTTATAATAAATAATTCGGGAATAGTCCCTTTCGTAACATCGCCCCATAAGGGGCGATTCGTCGTATTTTTAAAATGGCTTTTTATAGGTTATTTTAGGTTAGGTTAGGTTATATTGGGTTAGGTGATTGCCCCACGGGGTTAGGTAATTGGCCCCGCAGGGGCTAGAAATAGGAGAAAAACTACTGCAAAAAATACGAAGAATCGCCCCATAAGGTGCGATGTTACGAAAGAAACTATACCCAATAGTTCTAACGCTGATAGTCTGTTTTTTTCAAATAGTTTTAAGTCAATATTTTAAATTGTCAATGTTTTTTTTTCAGAATAGCCCTATTACAAAAAGTGCACTAATAACAATGTCAAAATGTTGTAAATAGATCTTTGCATCCAATGTTTAGGTTGAAATGAAGATCTATTGTTGGTTCAAGTTCGTGAATTAGTGCGCAAATGTTTTATGCCATAAAAGGTTTCTTGTAAACCCTTTTTTAACACACAATGGTCTTAATGCGAATTGGGATAAGAATTTTTTAATTGATTTCAAAAATTATATTTTTTAAAAATTACCACATAAGATCCCAAAATTAAACAAGGAATTTCCTCTACTCTAACTATTTATGTCGCGCTCCTGATATAGCAGCAGTAGGAACCATTTTTAACGTCTTTAGTTATGGCGCTATGCCGGGCCGAGATTCGGACCCATTACCTCCCCTACGACGAGAGGATGCGCTACGTATTGAGCCACGGTCGCGATTTTATTGCTGCACCACGTACAGACATACTTTACATTAATAAATTCACTGAGTGAAAAAGTCTCTGATAATTAGTTATTTATTGAAATATATTTCGGTTAACAATAACATGGCACCCTCTTCAGTTTTGTAGTTGATAGCTTGTTTTTACATACGGTGACCTTTAAAGAATTTTTGTTTTGTTTTCTATGACACATCTTTATTCTATGTACTTAGAACAAAGATACTTGTATATAGAATAACTTGCCAATTATTATAGTTCTGGCATTATCTATCTATTTTTTATTGGAGTGACATTCAATTTAACCCCCTCCCCCCACGTGTAGATTAGTTTAATTGATATTCACGCAAGGAGGGAGGGGAAATTGGGCTGTTTATTACACTTGTCCTTAATGTTTTTACAATAACATTTTCTTATTCGTTGGCTAAACAACTTGGGGGACTTTTATTAAATTTTGATTGGTTGGTTGGTTAAGTTGTGTGTCCAAACGTTTCAATCACTAATTGTAATCTACAGAAGGGGTAATTTTGTGTATTATGATTGGGGATGTGGGGATCAGTTGATCAGCGATTATCTCATCACCCCTGAAATTCACGACTGTCCAAACAAGTCTAAAACCCCTACTTACAAAAGGTAAAAAAGGCTATTTTGGTACATATGTTGTTTTTGGGATTTACCTGATTTATTTTGTAAATTTGTATTTTAATGTTTATATTTTAAGAAATTTATTACTAAGCCGTTTATTTTAAGTTTTTAACTTGTTTTATGTGTATTACATAAGATTTTTAAAAAAGAAAATGACGATAACAAAATCTTGGAAGTTTTATGGTTTCAAAACTAATTAAAGATATGAAGAAAACATTTATGAAAAATTCTTTGACTTGCACTATTAAAAATGTTATTTGAATACGTTTTTCTGTGTCACAGCTTTTAGAAACGGTATATTTTTTTATCAAAAAACTTGAAATAAAAAACAAGGATGACAACATTATTGAAAGTAATAGATATTAAAGAAGAAATATTTTTTAAAAAATTAGTTGAATTAGTTTCAGAACTGCATAAAAGTATAAATAATGCTATATTTTTTTTTAAAGCTTTCAATTTGAATATAAGAGTCATCCAATCTATATTTCATTGAATAGGAAAATTATCGAAAGTGTCAAAATTGCTATAAAAACAAAAAAAGTTAAAACTGGACGCTCGGACAGATAACAGGAATTAACAAACAAATTAAAATTGTTGCACGATTCTATAATGTTTATATTTTTGTTCAAGACTAAACGGACGGGCACATCCTAGATGGAGAAAAACTTCGCTATAAAAAATATGAATCAAGTTGTTAAGAGGGAGGATATGTTGATTTATGACAGGTGCTTTCCTTCAAAGTACCCAGCAAGCACAGAATCTCTACCCATTTTTAAAAATAGTTTGAAAATACGGGAGGTGTTTGGGATTTTTTTCTTATGCCTAACCCTGCGAGTCGGGGCTATACTATCGGTGCCTGAACCATGCGGGGCAACCTTGTAAAAATGTTACGATCTAAACTGACCTAAAGTAAAACACAATTTATAATTAGGGGGGATTCCGTGCTCACTGGGTGTGTTGAGGGAAACAGCCATTTGATATTTCATACAGTTAGGGAGTTGAATCCATTTTTATAAAAGCAGAAATATAATCTATGATTATGGTTTGGACCCTCTAAAACTGTAATCTACCTTTCCACTCTCCCCTCTCTTGGTGAAGATATCTTCAACGCCGATACGATTTTTGAAATTTAAGATTCCACTTTTGCCTCTCTTGGTGAAGATATCTTCAACGCCGATACGATTTTTGAAATGTAAGATTCCACTTTCCCCTCTCTTGGTGAAGATATCTTCACCAAGACAGGGGAAAGTAGAAGGGTAGATTACAGTTTTAGAGGGTCCAAACCATAATCATAGATTATATTTCTGCTTCTATAAAAATGGATTCAACTCCCTAACTGTCATATGCATACATGTGAACATGTTGATAAGGGCAGTTTATTAAGGGCGGGGCACAATCCAGAGACTACGCATAGGTTGGATAATATTTCAAGACAGGTTTCAATATCACAACACCAGTTAAAATTCGAAGCTTTTCTTCAATTAGGGTCGGTCTGTTTTGATTTTAAACTTGGCATGATAAGCTCTGTAGCAGTTAGTAATAGTTTTGAATGCGTGGCAACTATTTAATCTTTACAAAAATGTTCGTATTTTCTTTTTTTAAATTTTTTCGTGTTGTCTTATTATAGAGCCTATAAAAATGACGTTATACTGGCCTACTATTAAACAATTAAAATGTATACAGGCCTTCCATTTGTAATTGTCTATTGGCCTATCATTGGTCATTTGTATTGTATGACGGCATTTTTATAGGGATAGCTTCCTATTAACATGATTTTGAAATATTGATTCTTATAACGTCTAATTTTATTAATTTTCAATTATGCATGTTTGATTTTACCGTGACCAATTTAATTGTATTTAGTATTATTATCCACGGATCTAAAGGGATAAGACAATGGCCGTGAAATTGATATATATCTCCAATAATTATACACAAAATTACCCCATATGTTTATCACATTAGTGGGTGAAACGTTTGGGCACTCAAATTAATGAAAGTTGTTAACTAACGAATGAGAAAACGTTATTATAAAAGTGGAGTAGTGTAAAAAACAAACAGTCCAATGTCTCCTCCCTCCCAAATTATTATCAGACAATTTTATTAGTTCTTATGTAAAGAAGTACACAACAAACAAGTTGATAGAAAATTACCCCACAAAAATGCAGACAAAAAATTCCGGTCATTTTAGTTCTTTGTCTTGCAAGATGTCTTTGTGGTTTTTGAAGAAAAAAAGAATAAAAGAATTGTATGAAGAACTATTTATGAATTTAGTTCAAACTCTTCATTGTTCGATACAATTCCATAAATTGACTTTGGATCCAAATTTACACCCCCCAACCCTTTTGTTTTAAGACTACCACTGAAGTTGAATAAGACTTTTAGTGCTCCTCTTTGATATACTTCTAGTGTAATGTATTAGTTTCTGTGTTCCTATGCTTTAGGTGTAATTTCTTCGAAGGGGCAGAAAAAATAGCCTGAAACCATGTTAAATGTAAAAATAAAATAACCTAAAACTACTCTAGGACCTATGGTAAGATTTTCTAAAAGGGATAACTCAACCAATCCTGTAGTTATTGAAATCTTAAGCTTGATTTTTTCTTTGTGTAATAGGATTGCTATAATAAAAAAGATATTCTTATAAACAAAATTCTAAAAAGATTGGGTAAGGGGTGAGGTGAAAGAAGGGTGGGTGGATGGAGGTCCATTGCAGATTATTAGGATACTGTCAATTGTTCTTGTAATAGCGCTTTCATCTCCCTTGCAAGAATTGAATTGGTTGTGATTGGCCCTAAACACTTGACCACAATATCATTCAATTCATTGTAAAAAGTTTGAAATTCATACAAAAGGTTACGGTGTTTTGCAAATAGTTCAAAGTCTAAATTTGTAATTGAAATAATTGAAACCTAACTGCTATAATAATAACATTGTGAGTGTGTTTATAGCGTTTGAACTGTTTTGAGTCTTTTAAACTTTTTTATAATTTAGTTTTTCATCTAGATTCGAATTTTCAAAGTTTCAGTCAGCTCTTTTTCTGCCTAAAAGTGTTTATATTTATTAAATCTTGATTGGGTAGTATAAACTAACTAGTGTTCAAACTTTTTAACCCATCGTTTTCTTCTAGATATTGGGTAATGTATCGTCCATTGTCATACCCTTAAGAGCCCCGATATTGAGAAAATCATTATTTTTTTGTAATAATAAGCTTAAAGGACCTGGTGCAAAGCCCCGAAGAGTAAGGTATCATGAATTTTAATTGAAAATATATCCGTAGTTTGATTTGAATTCATTATGAATAAATTAATTAATTAAATCAAAAATGCATGACTATTGTTAGAATATCAAATTCAAATCAACCTTTAAAGAAAAAGATAAACCCGTAATAATTTTTTAATAGGGTGTGGGCTGGGCTGCTTTTGTATACTACTTCTTTTGAATGTCAGAATTAGCATTTATGATCCATAAACAGGTTCATTTCATTATTTTCCTGGTTTATCAATGTATCAGATTTTTTAACCTTTCGGGTTATGCTAGTATAATCAGGGAAGCAATGGATAGATCATAAATAGCATTTAGAGAAAACTGTTTCTTCTTAATATTTTGGCATTTAAATATATTTTTATGGCACGCCATTGTACTTTTTTTAAATACAATTTTAGAGCACAATTTCAATTATCTAATCTAGAGTCCGTTTATTTGTTTATTTGTTTGACTTGAGAAAATTATTTCAAAATATTTCCTTGAAGGATGGGATACCTCCAACCCCCGAAAAAAATCCCTTTTCCACTTCTTTTTTTTTCGTAAAAAAACTATGGGGGTATCATGTAGTGCAATTTTTCTTTATTTCAACTGTCATGGGGAGAAGCTCCTAGAGGCTAGGGGCGAAACCACAAGTATTTGTATAAATTACTACCAATATCATTTCTCAAAGGTAAGGGCGAAGCGTCTTGAAACAAATAAGACTAAATCATAAAAAAAAACATGACCACATATGCCGTGCATTTTTATATTTTCTTCAAAGCATTTTTGTATGATCATTTTCCTTTTTTCCTCGAATGACTTTGTTCCATTTTAATCATGATCAAACAATTATTTGGAAGAAAAAATTTATGGCCCAAAGTCATTTTTCTGAGTTCTAGAAATTTTAAATATGTTGAAATTGTTGATTTTTTTAGCTTTTTTATGATTTTTCTTAGAATTTAATAGAAATTATTCAATTTTTATACTGATTTTTCACACTTAAATCTTAACAGCAAACAGATGATGCTTTAGCTTACTTTATTGGGCATAAGCTGCATTAGATCCTTAAATCATGTCTTAGTAATACAAAAAAAAAATAGGTGCACATCAAAAAATAAAATTGTAATTTTCAGAATTTTAAATTGCTTTTAAAAGATAGGTAACGTCTATTTCATTGCGACTTGCTGACGGCTGCCCCGACAATTTTCATTCAACCATACAAATAAATAAGGATGACAACATCCCTAAGTAGCGAAGCACAAAAAAGCACATGGATGTACAATACATACAGACAAAGTGAATTATAGAACAGATGTACAGTTGTCAAAAACTAAAAGTCAGTAATGTATTTTGAAATATAAAGGACAGGCATATAGACAAAACAATGTAGATTTGATGCACTCAGACCCTAAGAATCTTCACTGAAAATTTTAGCTATCTATCTGAAATAGCAGCGTAGAAAATTACATTTTCCTTATAGCGTTGCGGACTGACTGTTTGACGGCCAAACTTTTAGACAGTGTGAATTATAGAGTTGCTTTGCTTCTAAAAAATAAACTATTCATTTATTTTATATAAGTGATGATTAAGTATTATTTTATGCTTTGATAAGGTGTATACAAAAAGGTTAGATATAAAGGTCAGCCCCTCTCTATACAGATACATAACTGTGTTACCTATGGAAAATTGATTATATCTCAGATAAAAAGCATTTGCACGCCAGTAATAGATTAGGCCAATGAATCAATGTAACTTACATGCATAAATTACAGACACTCTAAAAAAATAACTATTGCAAATAAGACACTGGAAAAAAACAATATAATTTGTAAATAAAAGGCATTATTTAATCTTTATTATGACACAATGAAATAATAAAACAACCTAAAAATCAATTTTAGTTTAAAAATTTCGTTAAAAAAAAATCTAAAACATTAGGAATATAAATATGTATAAATTTTCAGTTTTTAAAAAATATTTTTTTTATAGTGCACTTGACATTTGGTTGTCTATACTACATATACACACACTCACACCCACACACACACACACACACACACACACAGGGGGGTCTTATGGGTGTGTCCTCCCTAGTTGTATTATGTAAGATAAAATGTGCATATGTGTAATGTAAATGCATCTCTTTAGTGTTATAGGCAATATCCCTCAAGGCATCCAGTGAGCCAATGAAACCCCCCCCCCGGCATAATTTTAAAAAACATGTCAAGCGCACTGATTATATATAAGTCTAGAAAAAAAGTTAGACATTAGTCAAACAGCAATCCAAGTGCCAGCTGCAGTTTGATTTTACCATAGACAGACATGTTTTTAGACTTTAAAAGCTGTTCTTTCCATGGATCTAAAAGGATAAGACATTGGCCGATAAATAATTGTACATCCAAAATGATTATACACAAAATTACCCCTTCTGTAGATTAGTATTAATGGTTAAAAAGTTTATACACTCAACTAAAAAAAATTCAATAAAAGTCCCCAAGGTTATGAAACCAACGAATTAGCTATAATAAGACTTTGGGTACTCGTGTAATAAACAGCCGTTTGTTACTGGGTTGGGGAGGGGGTCAAATAAAGCTAAAAGGGGAAAGTGCCGTGTTACATTTAACATTCACATATAATCCCCTATAAGGAAATGGTTCAACTGAATGCGGTTATCAAACAAACACGATTTTTACAGCTGTCCGTATGTTATTGAGCAGAAAAACTGCAATGATAGGTCTTTGGAAGATAATTTAATCTTATCCCAAATTTTAAGGTGCAAATTATGTCTTTGTGTAATAATAAAGGGGTAATGCAAATAGTTTTATCATCTGAATTATTTTTATTTTCAAATGATCAATACTAAAACCAAACCATCCCAAGATTTAAATATTAAAATCTTTGTTAAGCTTCCCTTAAATGGAGAACTCAATCAGTTTAGCAATTATTGAAATCTTAAGCTTCAGACAGAATAATCTTCTTACATTACAAAATAGGATATTGATATTAAAATTTCTTTTATAAAAAATCAATTTAAATACCAAAGCATTCAGTTAGTTTAACTGCTTCTAATTATATACATTATCAAATATGGCAATGCTGTTCTATAAGTCACCAATGTAAGAAAGCCTTTCTGCATTCAAATGGAGATAGAGGTGGTATGAAAAAGCCTAAAGCAACCCAAATACTGTAATTTATAAGGAAAAATTACCCAAAGTCGCTAAATCGAGAACTAAATTGGGCATGCTGTTAGTCAGATCTCAGCAGACAAACAAAAAACATTACTACAATTCATTTCAAATTCATCTCAGTCTTTTTTTACTTTATTATCTTTTACATCTACTTTACTTTTTATCTTACCATTCCCTTTGACTTTGAATGAAGAAGCTCTTTATAGTGCCTTTAAAAAATGACGTCATACTGGCCTACAATTGTTCAATTAACTGTATACCAGCGTGTCAATTATTCTGTGTATTGGCCTATCGTTGGTCATACATAAACTATATTGCTAAAATAATATTGGCTGTAATTGTCCTTGTTTATATATGAAAAGTCTGGTGTCAATGAAGCAGAAAAAAATCTAAAAAGGTGTGAGTAATCTTTATAATGAAGCTATTATTTATTTATCATTAGCTTCACGTTTTTTTTACATTTAAGTATTTAATATATTATTCTAAAACAATAATATGTTATAAGGTTACTTTAAAAGCATTACATTTCTGAATTTATAATTTGCCGCTGAAACAAACCAATCACTAGTCGCCTTTGTCAAAGTACATCCAATAATACGCTGGTATGTTTACAAGGAGATACACGATTTGATCATTTCAGCGGCAAATTCAGAAATCCAAATATGCATAGTTTCAAATTACCCTTATAGGTGCCGCCATTTTCCCCCATTACACATGATTTCCTACATTTTTTACATTTGCTTGCAACTTTGGATGCCCTCGTTCTTGTTTAAAAGTAATTCGGCAACTAAATGATTAATTTAATTAAAACATATCAATGCCATCCATTTTGATTTAATATTGTATAAATGTACAAATGTTTGGAAGGGGTGAGTGGACACCCCCCTCCCTCCCTGATCAAAATTATGAAAAGTGTACGTACATATCCCAAAACGAAACTTCCCACATCATTTCTTTCATAACCCCTTCCTTTTTTATCCACCACCCCCAAACACGCAATTTTAGTTTTTTAGGGATCTGTGAAATATTATCAGGGCGCAAAAATGATTGGTGTTATTCGCGCCCCCATCTGGAAAAATCATGTGCACGCTCAAGTTTATGGATGCCTATTTAAATATTTTTATGTGCACATTTATAGTTTTTATGTGTTCCTTCATGATGTATGGATATAGAACATACGTGGATATTATGACAGGGAGGAAATTGTTGTCCATGTAGGTTGCTTACATGGACAACATTTATTAGTCAGTTTGTTCATCTAGTAGGAAGGAAGGTGATGGGGTACAGGGGTGGATCGTTATTTTAGCCAACTGCAAGTTTCACTTTATTAGAGTACATGTTAAACTGTTGAAATATCCATGTAATAATAAATCCATTTACATCGTTTAGCACAAAAAAGTCACGAAAATTTATCGAGCTCATATTTTTTTCTCCTTCGGTTTGGAGTTTTTAGACAGATGTTTTTGGGTTCTAGAATGCCCTGGGAGGGAGGAAACCTTTGTCTATAAATTATACAGGTTCCCAAAGTTTTATAAACACAAATCTCTTATTCGTTGGCTTGAAAATTTAGTCTTTAAAAAATCTTTATTGCGTTGCATAAACTTTTTCATTATTCTTTTTGTCTCGTAAAGGATTTTTGACATTTTTTTAGCCTATTCGTGAATTACTAAAAAACCTAAACATGTAAAAAAGCATTGTACTGCCTAATAAACAAGGCAAGTTTTGCATGTCACAAATTTGTTTAACATAGCTGTTTCTTGTCTTTCCCAATATTAAGTTGCAAATTTTACGCATATGTAAAAGGTGTCCTGTTTTTATCTTTTTTTAATCAGTTATATTTTTATAATCATTGGATTCGAATGGTTAAAAAAACACTAAATTAGCAATACGCAATAAGTTTGTCTGTCCTCCGTAAAAAAATTATCAATTCTTTGCAAATTCATTTTAAAAAAAGTGTTAACTTTGACTAAGGCATGCAATTGATCTACAAGAAGCAATTGTACGTCCGCTATTTAAATCCACTGCATCGCAAAATTTTCATTATTTGATCAATTTATCGAGGAAATGGGAGGGGGGGAAGAAAATCTCTTCAAAAGAGATGGGGAAAACCCCCTTTTCTCCCATCTCTTTTTTCTTCCCCCTTCCCTTTTTTTTCTTTCCCCCTTCTCTTTTTCGGGAAAGAAAAATATGACGTAATTGGAACTTGTTCCGCAAAAGATATACAAATTGGGACAGTTTCTCTTTCCTCCAATTTATCCTATATAAAGTTAGCTATTTTTCGCAGGGAGGGAGGTGACATAGGCTTTTTATTACACTAGTCACCAAAGTTTATATCAATGTTTTCTTATTCGATGGTATAACATCTTTGGTAACTTTAATCGAATAGTTATTTGTTAGTTCAATAAGTTATGTGTCCAAACGTTTCAACCTCTTATTGTTTCCTACAGAAGGGTTAATTTTCTGTATCATCATTGGGGATGTACTTGAATTTAGATCCCTGTATTTTTAGTCTCATTTTTTTTAACAGTTTTATTAGAATTCAATCTTAAACTATAAATGTTTTTTTTGCTATATTATGAAATAAAACCGTTTTCATCTTTTTAGTATTTTGTCCTATCAGAATTAATTTGGCATATGTAATCTTTTATGAAATCTAATCTTATTCTTAGTGACTTTTTCTTTCTCTCCAAGATTTATGGCCGATGAAAAAATGGTATCTGTTGTATTCTTTGCTCAAAGGACCATTAATCTAAAAGATCAACAGTAATTTAGATTCTTTGTTTGAAAAAAACGCAATATTTTATTTGGGTGGTGGGGTGACCTGGGACTATATTCTAGAAATATTATAAACATATTTCCAGTATATATGGCTTCAGCCTCCAAAACCGATTAATATCCGCAGAATTAGAACCAGTTCAGAGTCTTAGTAAAAAATTATGTATAGCATTGTATGATAGACAATTTTCTACGAATATTAAAATAAGATAATAAAATTAATACCTATTTTGTAAGCCAGGGCCTTCGGCCACTCGAGGCTAACAATTGGTTTTAATCTTTTAACTTTTATTCTTTATATCCGCGGAAAGCTGTCCATAATACGAAGATAAATAACTTTTTCAATATTTGATAACAGCTGATTATATTAGCTGTTTCACCGAAGTTTAATGACTTAATAGAGAGATATCGCAATTTTCTGCTGAAATCCCAATAATATATAAAGTAGTAAGTTTTTGGTTTGTTTGTTCGTTTAGATCTCGTTAACCACTGAACCGATTGAATTATCTATTTTAGGAAATGATATGACTATCCTACTGCACTCCCTCCCAAATATGCTAGGGGCAAAGCTAACATAAAAATGAATAAAATTGGGTATATGGTTGAAATTCATACTTGAAATATATGCATCCAATTTTCAATATCCTACATTAATAGTGCATTATATTAGGGTCATTTTGTAGAATTTTCATTGTATTGACTTAAAACAGTAATTCTAAAATAGAAACAATAAGTTTCTGGTTTTAAAAGCTTTTCCCTTCAAATATTATAAAAATTTAAAGTTAATTTAGCCTTGATAGGATAATTGATTTAATTTTCTCCTTAAAGTCCACTGAAATGGGACAAATTGATTTTATCATTAAGGCCTATAATGTCTATACTACAAGTCAGAATTGTCCCTTCTTTCTTCTGCCTAAATATAATTGGAATCATTATCCCCTTTGTGCTTTTATAGTATCAACATAAGACTGTAGCAAATATGCTATTATGTTGCACTATAAAATTTTATGGAAGATATAAGGTTCTAGTAGTAATGCATATAAATGAATTACAGCTTCTTAAGCTAAGCCGTATTAGTTGGAGTCATTTAGAAGCTATAATCTTCATGTATTTCCTTTATATAGACTTTATTTTCCTATAAAATACTTTCGCCTAACATTATAAGAGTGCGGAATGGGGGTAAATGAAACTAAATAATAACTCTAATTAAAAGATACAAAAACACTTTTTAAGACATTTATTTTCTGGTGAACAAAAATCAATTTTGCTAAATATGAAAATATAAAAATATATGAGAATTTGTCAGTTTGTTATAAATTTAGGATAATTGATATTGTTTAATTTGATCTGGATTAGTTGTCAAGGTTGAGGAGGACTTATCAGTGTGTCATGGCAGGCAGGGAGGAAGGGGACATTGGGCTGTTTATTACACTAGTCCCCAAAGTTTTATAATAACGTTATTCTATTTGGTGGCTCATTATCATTGGAGACTTTTATAGAATTTTGATTGGTTTGTTTATTTAGTTGAGTGTCCAAACATTTCATTTGTAATCGCAGAAGGAGTAATTTTGTGTATCAATTTATCGATCATTGTCTTATCCCTTTAGATCCCTGGTGTCATGGGGTAATTAAATAAAAATTTCTCTTTATGGTATCCTAACTACTTGACTCGTATATTAAGCCAATTCTGATACTCCTAAAGTTTACGATGACATTCAATTTTAATTTAAAATATAGAACATGTCACGCGTCTAACATAACAAAAAAGGTACTTAGACAACATCAACTTTAATATTTGGGTGTAACTTTTTTCAACCCACCCAATCTTCAACCTATTTTGTTCTGCTGTCTTTTTTAAAGAAAAAATGAACCTTCACAAGTCACATTATACACATACATAATTCAATTTGTTCCTTTCATGGCCTACCACAAAAAAATGACAAGTTACAGAGAGCAAAAAATGGGTGTTTTATCATTTCCGCAAATAGACATATTTTTTATACTTTTAAAAAATTGATTATTAGATTATTATTTGTTAGTGTAACAATCACTAGCGGCTACGCCCCTCAAGGCATCTAGATTTAATCAGCTGTTTACCAAAAATATCCGCTAGGCGGTGATAGTTATATTTTTGGGGAATTCCTTTGGGAAATTGTGGTACACTCCTCCCAAATAGTTATAAACTTTCCTAGGAAGCTACACTTTAAAGGGTTAGAGAGATACTTCGGTTCAGACAGACAAATACACAGAGATCCTATTACTTTAATATAAGGATAATCTAGTAGGACACTTTTGTTCCAATGATTGAACACCTTAGAAATGATGGCTGAAAAATGCATTTTTTACATGTTTATGCAACCTACACCAAAACAAGGACAACTCTGTGTTCATATGTAGCGAAGCCAACAAGAATATGTTTTCTTTATAAAAAAGTAAACTAAATAAAAATTAAATGGGTTGTAAATGTAGAGTGAAAGTAATGTTTCAACAAGTAGGTAAAGAATTATAAACTTTTAATTTGTAGATACTGTATAATGATGGCTAAATTCTCAAATAGCATCTAACGTACTGACATACCCTAATCATAGAGTAACTCCGCTAACCAAAATTATAATTGGATGCCACGTTCTTCAATCTTGATGTCTTCATTTCAATGTTACAAAATGCCAAACCTATGTCAGCACATTGTGACCTTTTCCCTTTAAAACTGTGAATTAGTGCAGGGAGGAAGGGGACATTGGGCTGTTAGTGTTAATTACTCTAGTCCCCAAAGTTTTATATTAACGTTTTTCATTCATTGACTCAACTACTTTGGGGAATTTTATTAAATTTTGATTGGTTGGTACATTAAGTTGAGTGTCCAAACGTTTCAACCATTAATTGTATTCAACTGTATGGTAATTTTTGTATCAATATATTTACATCAGATTTTTTGATCATTGTCTTTTCCCTTTAGATCCCTGGAATGAGTGAGATGCTCATTAGAACAAGGATGACAACATCCATGAAAGTAAGGCTTAGAAAACCAGATTTGTAGCCTCTTGTGACAGTGTATAAGATCTTGAATAGAAGATTAATCTTTCCAACAACACTTTTCAATTAAGTTGGTATTGGTTCAGGGCAGGTTTTAGGCTATTAGAAGTAGGGTTGGTATTGGTTCAATATGGGCCAAATCCTATAAAGTTTCCCAGGCTAGCCTATGTTTTAAGGTTTTTGCCTTCTTACATTTTTCAGTAATCTATGTAAGGCTAGAAATTTTATAGGATCTGGCATAAATCTTGTTTTAAATTTAAAAATTTACATTACTTTAAGTAAACGAAAGTTTTGAGATATTATCCGCTAAAAATTTCTCTATAATTAACTACCCTAAATTAATTTTATAACATTTTCTGTATACTTGTGCTGCATTACTATTTTTAAATTTAAATGTTGTTATCCTCTTATCGAAAAATGAATAACAAATATTACTAAATTACGTGGAGTAATTTAAGTTCTAGCGTTTCTGATCGCTCTAAAAATTCAAATTATTGTTATGTTGTGTTTTAGAAATGTGATATAACAGGTTCTTTTGCGGATCCAATTATACGTCGATTTTTTTTGCATAAAAGGATTGAGAAAAATGGGGTTCTGGTTTTAATCAAACCTGACTAACCGTTTCATTATTCAATTTAATTTGATGTCAATTTTTAAATCTGCATGCATTAGGTCGTTTATCCATATCTGTGAATATTTTTGACGTCTGTTCTTGTGTCAAATAAGATCTCTACAACGGTTGAAATAAAAAGTATATAGAAACTTTCATTGGTCTTTGTTATTCCATTTTTTTGTGAAATCAAATTTTAAGTGTTTTTTTTTGTGTTTCGTAATATAGTTTATCATCCTTGTTTCTTGGCAAGACAATGGCCGATACATTGATATGTAAAGCCCTAATGATGATACACAAAATTACCCATTCTAGATTAAAATTAGTGGTTGAAACGTTTGAACACTCAACCTAATGAACAAATCAATCAAAATTCACTGAAGTCCCAAGATTGTTGAGACAACTAATAAAATTATAATCTATCTAATTATAAAACTTTGGGGACTAGTGTATAAATAAACAGTCTATTGTCCCCCCTATTGATAAAGATATATTGGCACACGGCACAAATACTAAACTGTACTCTCAACCAAAATATGTAATTTTACCGACTAACTGTGTGAGAGCAGAATTTTGACCTTTAGCCAACTTTTTCATTGGACAATAGACATTGAGGAAATTTTTAAGACAGTAATGGACACGGATCTAAAGGGATAAGACAATGTCCGATAAATTTATGTTCATTCTTAATGATTATACACTAAATTACACCTTTTGTATATTAGAATTAGTGGTTGAAACATTTGAACACATCACTAAATGAACCAGCCCATCAAAATTCAATGTAGTCCCCAAAGTTGTTGAACAAACGAATATGAAAACTTTGGGGACTAGTTTAATAAACAACCCGATGTCCCCTCCCTCCCTGAATAAGGGACCAATACAATTATTTACTAAGTATATTTGCGATTACTTTTATTTAATGAAATCTTCCAATTTTTAACATGTACAAAACGGCCTGCTTAATTGCTTCAAGATCCATGTCAGATCTATATAGGAAATAAATGTCTATAAACGAGCTCAAGTTTTCCAAGGAATATATGATTAAAACTCATAGTGCTCCAATAATCCATAATAAACTCTCATTGCCCAGAACGATAAGACCCATTATTTTACTTTATAAAAAATAAATTCATTTTTTTCATTTCATGTTGCTATTTACCTTATATTGATGTATTTAATTTCTAATCATAAAAAAGAAAATTTAAATTTATAATATGATAAATTTAAGAAAACTATGTTTTAAAAGAATTCGATTGTGGCGACATTTTGTGTGTTCAAATATTAAACTAAAATTGTAATCATCATCATTAACCCTTTGGTGATGGTAATGTAAAGAAAAAAATATAATTTAAAAAAATCTTTTAAAAATCATTTAAATTATTAAATATTTACTTTCTTTTAGATAGTAATGCCGGGTGAGGAAAATAGATTTATTGAGAAATAGATATGCATATAGAAAACTAGCCAATAGGGAGATAATTATATCGAGCCAACTCTAGTTTTTTGTATAGACAAAATTGATATCCTTACGCGTAAATTTATAATTTTGAAATTTAAAAATAGAGAAATTGAACATTTTGTTTATTGTTTGATTATGTGAATAGAGGCTACACCCCCAGCAACTAGAGGTAGTGAGTGGCTTGAAAAATATCTTAAAACTATCCCATGACATAAATAAAAAACAAAATAGCCTAAAACCATCACATCACATATGAAGAATACCTAATGTAGAGAACCCAATCGGTTTAGTAGTAATTAAAATCTAAGGCTACAGACAAATAACCTTACTATTTTATATAAAAGGATTTACTAGTTAATTCGCCCTAGCCTCTATGAGATGACAGGAACATAACATAAAACAACCATAAGAAATTCATGAAGCTTCCCTAAAAAGTACAACTTATTCGAAACAACAATTTCAGATAATTATTATAATATTCTGAGATTGTCGAACGGGTGCCTAGCTGCCTGAATTCTCTGTGAAATAAGATATGCCAACTTTAAAGCATCGAAGTCAGGGAGTAGGGAATGCAATTCTGACAAACAATTCCAAGTGAACATTTACCTTCAACCGTATTCCCTTATTTCCCCCCCGCCGCCTTCTTACCCACTTCCTTTCAGTTACATAAAAAAAACAAGTTATACGCCAACTAAATATTAAATTTTCGGCAATTTTAAATTGAATTTATTGGCTGAATCACAGCAACTGCATCGAAGTAATCATAACTGACATTTTAACGACTTGCTATTTATTATAAGCTACGAAAAAAAAATATTTATCTATTTCTTTTTCTTTCAGACTGAAATAGTTGTATAGAACAAAGATGTGCAGGCAACGAGATGTCTGGAGGGGTCTGGCTGTCATTCTTCTAGTAGCTGCACAAATTAACTCAGAATTTGTCAGGGTCAGATTTTTTGATTTTTTCAAACTGACCGCGGAAACGTAAATGAAAATTAAAGGCTTTGTCTCATTTTAATGGCCCGTGCAACTAATAATCAACAAAAAAGTTTGATTAATTTACGTATAAGCGGTCAATTGTATATTAAACCATAATGTAATAGTTATTTATCGCAGCTTTATGAATTTTCAGTAATCTGGTTCTAATTTAGCGGATACTAATCGGTTTCGAAGCCATACTGAAATATAATTCTTATTTCATTTTAATATTAACCGTATAAAAGTCTTATTATAAGCGTTTTTTACTTTTGTTACAAAAATAATAAAAAGTATGTAGATTTTTTAGCGCAACTTCAGTAAAAAGATATTTCACAAATAACTTATGTGTTTTTTAACAATACTAAAATAATTTTCAGCAAATCTTAATTATTTTTGTAAAATGCTCAGAAGGGATAAAAAATAATATTTCTTTTATGTAGAAGTAAAAAAGAGTAATGGGATCGTTGAAAGAAAACGAAGTAGCTGGTTTCGTCGTATTTTCACAGTAGATTTTGATAGATTATTAGTAGGTTTAGTAAATGTTAAGTATTGCCCCGCAGGATTAGGAAGTTGGCCCCGCAGAAAAATTGGAGAAAAGCTACTGTGAAAATACGACGAAATCAGCTACTTCGTTTTCTTTCCATGATCCGAGTATTGTTGTGTAACTCTATCTTAGGAGACCCGACGAGCCATACCTCAAGAATTGTTCCGTGACCATGTTGAGCCTGCCAAGGGCGGCAAGGTGCCTGAGGCCGCCCACATGCGTATCGAGCTTAACAAGCTTGACGCTGCCGGTCTTGAGGGCGGCGAGGGTGTTGCTCTCATGGAGGAGCTGGTTGAAGAGGCCCCTGTTCTGCCAGAGAAGGCTGGTGTTCATCATGACGAGGGCACTGATTATAATCCAGGTATAGGTCTCCGTCCTAGACAAAATGATCCCTTTTCTTTCCCAGATTTTTCCGATGCCTTTCCTTTTAACGATCCTTTTGATTCCCAAAAAGAATATCATGGCTCCTTTAACTCTCCTTCCTTACCCCATTTAGATGATGATCTTTACTCAGGTTATTCCCCTCCTTTGAAGTTGAAGCCTCACTACCACCCAACTCCTGAACCATATGCTCCTGCTCCCTACGAGCCAGCTCCCTATGAGCCAGCCCCCTATGCACCTGCTCCTGCCCCCTATGTTCCTCCCCACACTCCTGACTATCATCCTGATCCTTATGCTCCTCCCCCCAAGCCTGATTACCATGCTGTTGATCCTTACCATCCTGCGCCTAAGCCTGATTATCACCCTGCTGAACCTGCCGGGTATGGGCCACCACCTAAGCCTGCCTATGAGAAGCCTGTTGGCCCAGTGCTCCTGGAGAAGAGGCCCTACGAGGTGAAGTCCGTGCAGCCAGTGCCCATCACCGTGGCCGAGGGATACAGCAAGTTTGACTGCAGAAGTGTTCCCTACCCAGACAGACATTATGCTGATCCTGAGACCGGATGTCAGGTGAGATATTTTTTTCGACATTGAAACTCTACACTTTTTTTTTAACTGCAATGTCTTTAAAAGTGAAGCTTTTCTTCGTTTTGAGTTGGTCCTTTTGTAATATTTTATTTATACATGTCATAATGATCATATCTATTTAAAACATAGCGAGATGATTACTGTATCAATAAGGTATATTCTAAATAAAAAGTCATTTTAAATATATGAAATAATTGAAATCATTTGGAATGTTAGATCCAAAGACAGTTAGGAGTATTAAAGTTGGATTTCTATAATCAAGCCATTTAATGTAAGTATTTTCGTAAAAGCATTATCAATTTGAAGATATTTAATATCATCAATTTTCATTCAGTTTTCTTCATAATACTTTATTGTTAATAAAATTTCTATCAAAATCCATGAGATTTTTATGACAGCTTCTTTTTTTAAAAGCTTAATTTGGCTAAATAACTGAAAATTTGAATATATTAGTTTCACATATTTAAATATACAAGTCAAATTAATTCATTGAATTAAAACAAAATAAGAATCTTTTTCTTTATCTGTAAATGAATATTCATAAAAGAATAAAAAAAAACAGGGACCTACAGGGATAAGACAATGGCCGATAAATTGATTTACATCCTCAATGATGATTCATAAAATTACCCCTTTTGTAGATTACAATTAGTTGTTGTAACGTTTGGATACTCAACTATATGAACCAACCAATCAAAATTCAATAAAAGTTCCCAAGGTTGTCAAATCAACGAATAAGAAAACATAATTATAATTCTTTGGGGACTAGTGTTATAAACACCCCAATGTCCCCTCCCTCCCTGATTATTTAACAAAACAAGAGACTCGCCCTCTCTTTACAATTTCTCTTTACATCTCAATTTTAACCAGGAATAAGGGATAAAAAAGGCTTCATAGTTATATTTTTCTTGAAAACAACATCAATAAATTTTTAAAGCATTCTTTAAACCGACTAGAGGCAGGAATTAACAAATAAAAGATAAAAAAAAACATGACGGTATAGAGCTAGACTGCACAAGAAAGAACAGGCTTCTCCTGTAGAATATTAATTTTGCTTTTATTTATTATTCAAGCCTTCTTAAGGGCCTATGACAAACGCAGGTGTGGACACTTAACCTGACCTAACCTATTTTAGACCTTCTTTTAGGTTTTTTTAAGTCTAACCCCTGCGGGGGGCTCATTTGTTTATTCATATCTTAACCTAACCTAATCTGTATAGAAATACTTAATTAAATTAATATTTTAACAATGCGTTTGTCCTGGAACCACCTCCAATCCTTGACAACAAACACATTAATGAAATCAATTTATATCCATAGACTTTCCCTATAAAAAGTAAAAAGTGTTGTAAAAAGAATTTAGCCTCCCTTAACCATGATTAGGGCATATATATTACTATTCAATAAGCTACGGTTCGTGTTTATTATTTAAAACAATTGATACCCCCAGGGTAGGGCGCGTCAATATCTATCTATCTATTTAGTAGATAGCCACAGAAAGATAGAGACATAAAGGGATGCATGAAATAACCTTTTTAAAATTCTAAACATGTCTGGATAATAAATTTAACATGCTGCTGCCATTATATAGCCAGCTCAGTTAGCTCAGACTCGCGTAGATTATGGAACAAGGATGACAAATTTCATAAAAGCAAAGCTCTAAAAAAAGACGGCGGTAGGAAATACGAACATTAACACTTAGAGATTGTTCGAATTTTAAAAGCAGAATATGAATTTATATGTCTAAACAAAATTATATGTATTTTTTTTTTAAAATTTAAAAGTTTTAAATTGACGTATGAACTTTCTGGTAATTATTACAGGAATTATTATCAAAGTTTTAAATCGATAGGACAATTCAAGCATGCCTAAATTAACAATAAAAACTAATCGTTAAAGACCTGCGTTCGGATGGACTGACCATAATTACAGAAAAGCCTCGCTTTTAAAAGGCAATATGATCAATCTATTATCTAAATTTAGTTTTAAAGCCAAAAAATTGCATTAAAAAGGCCATTTCATTATCTCAATACTAAGAAAGAATTACCTACTTAATATTAAAATTGTTAATGAGTTTTCATAGAAAATATTATTTTTAGTTTTTTTTCCATTCAAGTGAGACTCAGCCTAGCCGCCTTACATTTCAAGAGTGGTAAACTGAATATTATTTAATTTTTACTGTTCTAAATTTTTTGCGGCTAGCGAATGCAAAAATTGCAAACTGATTGTCTTAAGGCGGGCGGCTATCGTTCCCTGCTTTTAAGTGTTTACAAAATTAATGAAAGAGTTGAGGTTTAATTATTTAGTATTGTCTCTTTTCTTCATGCTCTTTTATATACAAAGCTTTTAGCATATCATTCCAAAACAATTTTGTAAGCAAAACTTTTCTAAAATAATGTTATTACGTTAGTGGCTAATCTGATCTTATAGGAATATGACTAAGTCTCTAAAACTACTTAACCAAAAGATTTAATTTTTGGCCAAAATAAGAAGAATCACTTAAAATTAGACTCGATAAATATATTAAATATAAAGTAGTAATTTTGTTTGTCTGATGCTAAATATCTAGGAAACTTCTGATCTGAATAAGTAAAACTTTTCAGAGGAACTTTACAAATGTCTTAGGTTGGTTTTAGGCTATTTTCTTAACCTACTCTAGAGGGTGGGGCGAAGCAACTAGTTGTAAAAAATCTAAAAAGTTAATTGAAGGGTGTATGACTACCTTTTGAAATGCATTTAATTAAAATATAAAAGAGTCTAAGACGTACAGACAGACCCTGGTTATAGAGTAGCTACGCTACTGAAAATATGCCATGCAATTCAATAATAAATATTATTGAATTCATTCTGAATTCTTACTTCTTTGACACGGTTAAATGCCATTGGCACAGAAAGCATTTTTATTTACTCAATACACAGTGGATATTCTATGCCCAAGTTCTTAAATTTAAATGGTAAAAACAAATATATTTTCAATTTAGCCATTTGATACCCTACAAAAAACCGTAGGGTGTATGAAATCATTTCCAAATAGTTATTACATGTCTTTAGAAGTAATTGAACATTTCTTTACATAACCTTTTATGCTTTGTTTTTAGTCCATTAAAATATCCGATGAAAAACCATTTTCTATCAGGGAGGGAGAAGACATTGGGATTGTTAATTACACTGATTTCCAAAGTTTTCTTATGCGTTGGCTGAACCAAATTAGGGAACTTTTGTTGAAATATGATTTGTTGGTTCATTAAGTTAAGTTTTCAAACGTTTCAACCACTTATTGTAATCTAATGAAAGGGTAATTTTGTATATAATCATTTGGGATGTACACCAATTTATCGGCCATTGTCTTATCCTTTTAGGATTTACTATAGATTCCAATAATTTCTTACTGTGGTGTTAAAGAAAATTGTCTGGAGTTCATTAAAGCATTAAACAAGCAACATAAAAGAAATTGGCGTTTCTACGTTGAAATTAAATAAGTAAAATGGCGACTATTTTATAACAATTTAAAATTGTAACACTAGAGTTGTTTGTTGTCTTTTACCATGTTGTTGTCAAAATATGATTATTTGACATTATCATTTTTATTTATTTTAGGTCTACCATTTCTGTCACGCTGACGGCAAGCAAGACACATTTGAGTGCGGGTACGGCACCATCTTCAACGAATACCTGGGCACATGCGACTACAAGAGCAGCGTCCACTGCGGAGCCAAGATTGACTACTCCGCCCTTCCCAAGCCCCATCATCCTCCCCCCGCCCCCTACCACGAACCTGCACCTTACCACGCCCCCGCCCCGTATCATGCCCCTGCTCCATACCACGCCCCTGCCCCCGCCTACCATGAGCCTGCTCCTTATCATGAGCCCGCTCCTTATCACGCCCCTGAGCCAGCCTATCATGAGCCCAAGCCCTACCACGCCCCCTACAGCGGTGAAATTAAACCCTTCACCCACGAGTCAACCCCCTACCATGAGCCAGCTCCTTATCATGAACCCGCCCCCTACCACGAGCCAGCCCCTTACCATGAACCCGCCCCCTACCACGAGCCAGCGCCTTACCATGAGCCCGCCCCCTACCACAATCCCGCTCCCTACAGCGCAGCTCCTTCTGGTATCAAGCCATTTACTCATTTCTAGTTATTCAAAATTATAATAGTTATTCATTGCATCGTATTATAGACAGCTTTCCGCGGATATCAAATGAAAAGTTATAAGATTTAAACCAGTTTTGTTAAACCCGACGGGCCGAATCCCAGGGCCAACAAAACTAGTGTTATTTTATGTTTATTATTTTAATATCCGTGGATAATTGTGTGTAATAGGATGCAATACATGATTTTTCAGTAAAGCTGCGAACCGGTTCTAATCCAGCGGATATCAATCGGTTTGAAAGCCATACTGGAAACACATTTCTATGTACAAAGTAAACTGATATAGTTTGACACTAGTCACTGGTAAATTATCCTTAAATTGCAACTATTTATGCAGATCTATTATTACTTCTTAACATAATTTCTAAGTTATTTAATTTATTTTATTTATTGTAATAGAATGAATTTATATTTACTACATGGATGTTACCTTCAAATTTTTATGTCCAGTGAATTATTACTAAACTTTTTTTTAGAGTGAATAAGTAATCAGAATAGATATTATGATATAAAATATATTTTTTTTTTAGAGTGGCAATTAAGAATAAAAAGTAATCTAGAATAGATTTGATATTATTATCAGTTTTTTGTTAAAATTAATGTATATTTTTAACTAAAAATCCTATAATTAAAAATTTCTTTAATCTTCACAGGCATCATTGATTGTTAAAATTTCATGAAATAAACCATAAAAATTCTTTTTCGACTTTGTTGAATTCAAACATTAGAAACTAAAAAAAGTTTTTAGTAGTGAAGCTACTATATAAGCGCTCCTGTCTGTCGGTAATATTAGGGAGGGGTGATTTTTATTTCTAATTTGACATGATTATAGAGATGCTTCGCTTATACCATTTAAAAAAACAGATCTATTGGATAATTATATCATATAAAAAGTTAGCAAACAGGTTAAGAATCAAATGTTTTAATGGACGTACGGACATGGTAACGTTTTCTAAATCGCACCAATCTACTACAGGAATCACCTTGCAAAGTTTGAAACAGATAGAACAATTATAACATGCATGAATTAACGAAAAGGGCTATCCGTTTCCTAAAAACGGACGGACTGGCCCTAATTTAAAAAAAGCTTCGATTTCAAAAATGATCTTTTCCTAGAAAATTCAGGTCAGACATACAAAAGCTATTAAGTAGACGCGATTCTTTCATGGATAAAGGGAGAGTTAGGATTCGGGTAAAATCTGTTAAGGTGTGTGTTTTAAGGCTTAAAAATAGTGGTAGAACGATAATATTCACTAAATATGTGTATTTCTTATTGAAAAGACCTATAGACAAAATTTTTTTTTAAGTTAACATAAATTTTTATCGTTGTACTATTGTTTTTAACTTAAAACACATAACCTTTACGGATTTCACCCGAAATCTACTTCTCCCTTTTAAAAATTCAGAAAAATGAGTGCTTTCATACTTTATTCTTTTTATTATTAAGTTAATGGTATAAAAATATAATATTAATATTCTTCCATAAATGCGGCAACTAAGCTCTCAAGTTTCTTACAACCCATTTTACTAAAACAAAATACCTATTAGTTATTAAGGCCAAACAGTCTGGGAAGGGGGAACTCCCTCCCTCCCAACAAATAAAATGTACGTCAAAATATTCAAGAGAACTAATTCGAAAACTTTGGGGAACAATTTAATTTACAATCCAGGTCAGCCAAGGTTAGGTTAGGTTGAATTGGGTTAGTTTTTTAGGTTAGGATAGTAAAACACAAATTACAGCAAGCTTCAGCCCCTCCCCCCCCCCCCCTCCCATTAGGGCTTGAGTGCAATTTGTGGGATTTAAATGGAAGTATGAAAAAGACAAAAAGGTAGAAGTTGAAAGCAATGAGGAAGAAAATGGCCCCTAAAACTTTCATCGGTACAAATAATAAGGTTTAATCGGACAAATGGACAAGCTTTAGTTGTAAGTAGCTGTTCTTTTAACAAGACTAGCGGCTGCGCCAATAGCATCTATGGAAACTATTCAAAGGGGTATAAAATGGCTAGAAAAAAAGCTTAAAACCATCCTAGAACTTAAATCTGAAAAAAATTGACTAAAACCATCACAGACCCTATGTGAAGCTTACCTAAAATAGAAAACCCCATCAGTTCCATATTTAAAATCATCAGTTACAACAAAATCCTTACTTCTTTATATATTAGGATTATTACCTGAACACGCCTTCTTTATCATAAGACCTGAGCTCTGCCAAGGCGCTGAGGTCGTCTTCCGTGTAGTCTTTCATGGGCCTCGACTCCTCCTCCTGGTCGACCAGGTTGTGCTTGTCAATCTCTGCCTGGATGCAGAGCATCACGTGCTTCTTCTCAAGGGGAAGGAAGGGCACAGCAGCGTCTATCAAGGCTCTCTCGATAATGTCAGTTTTCTTAAGTCCACCTACACGGAAACAAAGAAGTTTTGTCTTTTAAGATTACTTTGTTGAAGCATAAAGTTTTTTAATTTGATTATTCTTTTTTATAAAAATAGGTACGCCTTTTTACAAAGACGTATAATAATAGATGTTTTTTTTGGCTAGCTAGTCGCAAAGGGAGAGGGGGGTGGGGTTAATGCAACCATCTCGTAATCAATGTATAAATGGCACGTAGAATTCGAATTTTGATCTGAAATTTTGCATGAGTAATCCTCATGAAAAAGTAACATGAAAAAGTAACGGCTAACGGCTCAGCCGTTTTTTGGCTATTTTTAGGGCAAATCTGTCATAAATTACGTAGGAATAAACTTTTTGAAACATATTTTTGCTTTAAATCATGTGAAATAATACAAAAAAAACATTTTTTAGATTTCTAGTACCAGCAACTACCGGCTAGAAGCGTTTGAAAACGTTTTGGAGCGGAAAAGAGCATTATGTGGAAATAGGTTTCGTGTTGGATTTTCCTTGAAAATAGCCAAAAAATGGCTAAATGGCTGAGCCGTTAGCCGCTACTTTTCCAACTTTAGGGAAAATAGACCTACCAAGGATTACTCATGCAAAATTTTAGATCGAAATTCGAATTCAAAGTGCCATTTATACATTGATTACGAGGTGGTTGCATTAACACCCCCCCCCCTTATAAAACAAGTACTAATCTGCCATAAAATCACTAAAAAACCCTTATCCATACTTCAAATAAATTTCCTTAACCCTTTTAAATTTACGAATGACAATAAAATTTCAGTGGTTATTATATGTCACGTGTATTTCGATTTTTATGTTTGAATATCATTGGATTACCTATAATACAACAAAGAAATGTTGATTTTTATAAAATTTTCTAAAGCTACATACAATTAAGTATAATGCAAACCTTCAGAATTGTATGCTAGATTATTCAAGGATTCATCAAAGTGTTCGAGCTTCAAATCTTCTCTGTAAGAAAAATCAATTTAAGCACTGGATGTTATTTAGCAGTTAACTGACTTGACTAGTAATACCCTCATAGCCAGTTAAACCTAACTATGACCAAAATGGAGATTACCATACTAGCACTGATACATAGAACAAAATCTATAAATCTTGTTTGATAAAAAGCTGTAAGGTTTATTCTTGCTAGAAGCAAAAGATATTTTAAATAATTGGATTGGATAAATTGTGCTTTTCAGAGAAGCTTAGTACAGGCCTTGTTGTGGTTTTTCTAGCCCTTCACCAAAAAATAAAGTCCCTAGAAGCAGTTTTATTAAGGAAATAAAAACGTTTTAAAATACGATACGGAACGATAAATGATTTATCCGTATGGCTTATAACTGGTTCACTCCTGCGGATACTAATCGGTTTTAAAGTCATACTAGAAAGTGAATTAGCTAAGTATTACCTTGCAAGGCCGGATTCCCAATTCTTTTTGGCTGTAGTGTAGATCTTTTGTGCTAAATACAAAATATTATTTCATGAAAATAACTTTAAAAAATCCTCATAATAAAGTAACATGATATTTGTCTGTTTGTTTGTTCTCAAGGATCTTGCTAACCGCTAAACCGAAATGATTCTCCTTTACAGGGTGTCTACTCATAGGTCTTTGGAAGGTTTACAACTATTTTGGGGGAGGGTACCTCAACACTCACAAGATTTGTCAATAAATCAAGATTATAATATTTTCAAATAAAACATTGCAAAAGGGGAGAAAATCACTCAAAAATTCTAACACCCTTATTAAAAAATGACGTTAGGAAGACCAAATGTAATTTTTAAAAAGTGTATTTTTTCCCTCAAAGGGGTAGTTTCACAAAATGCATTTGAACTCAATTTAGTTAACCGCATATTTTATTCTGGTTAAATGGTAAAACTACATTTATATGGCATATATTTGAAAAATTTCAATTTTCTACCACGTAGTTTTTAAAATATCAAAACTTGAAAATCGTCTTTTTAAATTGCATATATCACAAAAAGACAACTTTCAAGTCTTGATATCTTAAAAACTGCGTGGTAGATAATTGAATTTATTTCAAATATATGCTATATAAATGTAGTTTAACCCATTAGCTAGGAAAAAATATGCGGTTCACTAAATTAAGTTCAAATGCGTTTCGTGAAACTACCCCTTTTGGACTATACAGTTTTTAGCTTTCCAGAATTTATCTGGATGTTGTAAGTATTTAGTTTACTGTACGGGATCGTTTTTGTATCTACATAAATCTAAAATTGACCTACCTCCAGTATTTGATAAAAATATGAAAATAGATTTTCTGTAATCAACACCATCAATCACAGGATGATAATCTAAATTTAAAAATGTTATTTTAACAAGAACTTGTGCACTTCAAAGCTTCGCTTCCATTCAGCTCATACCAATAACGAAATTAATTCGGAAAAAAATCACGAAACCTATACGTGTTTTTCAGCTGTCGTTGGGGGGCAACACATCGTAAAATTGACGACCTCTCCATTTGCCCCCCAAATATTATTTTAAATTTAATTCCCTTGTTGGTTATACCTTATTCCTGGCTTCTATTACTCTTATGTTTTAATTAATACACACATGGAATGGAAAATTCCCCATACAGGTTTATAATAATACTAGGAGGGGGATAGGGGCGTGGAATTTGTTCCATTTGTCTGACACATTAAAAAAATTATTTTGGTAAGAGCTCCAAAAGTCATAAATATTAACAATCCGAATCCGCAATTCGGAATCTGGGTCCAAAACATTTAGAAAAATTGGACAGATTGCGGATTTCGGATTGCCAATCTAAATCCGCCATTATTTTTCCAATCCGATTTTGTGCAAAGTGCCACGGATTGCCATCCCTGATTTAAAAAAATTGTTATTACCTAGGAAAGGTTTAATTGCGTCAATAATGCCGGGGTCCATATCATCTACTTCGTCAAATATAAATAAACTTCGGGCACAAGATTTCACTCTTGCTGTACAAAATTATATTTTATACAATTTCTTATATAAAAGTAACAGAATGTCTATGTGTCTGTCTGTAACGAAGGATCTCGCTAACCGTAGAACTAATATGGTTCTTTTTTACAGTGTAGCCTCTCATTTGTTCTGGGAAGGTTTATAGCTTTTTGAGAGGAGGGTAACACCACCATCGCTAGATAAATCGCCCTTAGAAAAAATGAACCCCAATTTTTCTTTCTATCTATCTTTTCTTTAGAAAAGAAAAATTTAAAGTGGGGAGGGCGACTTCAACCTCTATTTTCTATCTCTAAAGAAGCATAAGCAGATTCAGGAATACATTTCGATTGACATATCAACTAATCGTTGTCAACCATATTTTAGTATTAACTTTAAATTGTTATATATTAATTCGTTAAAAAATTAAGATTAAAATGTAATAAATAACACGAAAAAATATAATTTTCCTTTTATTTCATTTTGAAGTTGGTTCTAAAATATAGACATAATTAATAGCAAAAAAGTTACCTAAAGCATTTTATTTCTATAAATTAAAAGTACGATCGAACAACTAAAGATGGAATAAAGATTTCATTTAGCATGTTTTAATTCTTTAAAAAAAACGAGGTAGAAAATTTAAACTTTTAAAATAAATGCACATGTTATCACAGAATAGGTTAGAATATTTGAATTTTTGATTTTAAATGCATTTCGTGAAACTACCCATACAGCAAGGTTTCACAGCCACCATCAATTCGCATTGAAATTACCATTAAATCTTTTATCCCAACCCAATTTAATACATACTTTACCACGTTCATATAGCCATTATATTTCAACAGTAGCGGCTACGCCCTAGAAGTGTCCAGGAGAAATTGAGGTTGTGGGTGGTTGGATTCAACCCCTCCCCCCCCCCCCAATCAATTTTAGTTTTTAAAATAAAAAGCAATTGGGGGAGAGGTAATTCTTTCGAAGGGGGGATTTCTCTTGGGAGGGTGGTGGTACCCTCCCCCAAAATAGTTGTAAACCTTCCCCGGAACAATGAGAGATTACATTATAAAGGAGAACCGTATCGGTTAGTGAGATCCTTCAGTTTGCACAGACACACACAGATACTGTTACTTTATTTAAATATGGATGTGAAGGGCCAGAAAACTGTTGGCTTGATTTAAATTTAACATTGACAGCCTATTCGTGATAAAAAAAACTAAAATATAATCCTTACTTTATAGAATTCCACTCTGTCCTTGTCAGGAAAATGAACAGTTGAAAGGTAAATGTGGACGTATTTGCTGAAAAACACAGAAAACTACATTAATTTTACCCGGAAGAAATAAAAATAATATCTCTTTTTCCGTTTCTTATCGATATTAACTTAAAGGAACGATTGTCTAAGTCCTCATACTAGGGGCACTGTAATACGTTCATTTAAAAAAAGAATAATTTTGATGAAAACTGATGCTTTTTTTAAATGAAAAAAAAAGATTACTGTCCTTGATTAGGCTCAATTTTACAATTTAAAACAGAAAGAAAAGTAAAAAAACACAAAATCTTAATCAAAATAAAAGGGAGATGGTAAAGCCCAAAATTTCTAGGGTATTTGTGGGCGTAGCTAACTAACACAAACTAACAGACTAAACTTTTTTGGGGAAACAATGTTTAAGATGCCCCAAAGGCCATACAAATGACGAGAAAGCATTGCAATTTTTTTTAATTGGTGGAAGAAGTGAACACTAATTGCCTTTTTTTTTAAAAAGCATGAAAATTTACCTGTTTGTTCCCTCTTTATAAATATTTTCAGCTATCAATTGAGCAAGATAATTTTTACCAGCGCCTGTCATTCTATAAATATTAATTTTTTTATATAAATTAACGGAAATATTACTTCAAAAAATCACAATAACATTGAAATATTTTTAAAAACTTTTTAGGTACATTTTTCTATTAGTTGTAATTATCTGCTAATTTAACAATCCACTTTAAGATAAGATGTGCTATTGTGATTTTGCACGTTTTGGTTAAGATGACCTCTAGGGGGCTTGGTGTCACTTCGGGTACTAGACCTCGCCACGAACCTTGAAGCATAGACTCTGCGTCTTATAATTGCCGTGTAAGAGTCCATTACAACAGACAACCAACCCTTTAATGGCACTTTTAATAGGCCACGTCATTCCCACATACTCTTACTATTGATGTCACGAGCCTGACTAACAACAGGTACCATTTTTACAGTCTCTAGTATGATGCGTCGATGTCCAGACTCGAACCTGACAACTTCTCGACACGTTACCAATTTTGTAATGCCTCGGGTTTTTTATTTGGTTAAACTCTAATGTTATAAAAATATTGAAAAAAATGTATCTTACCCATGAAAACTAAGTACCAGTGCTTTCTTTGGTTCAAATTTTCTCAGATGAGAATAAAGCGTTCTAAATTATAATATAATAATTATACTTATGATTGAATGATTAATTTCGCTAAAACTAAAGCCTAACGTTTCAAACCAAATGGATTGTTTTCGCCATTTACAAGAATATCATTTAATATTTTTGAATAAAAAAACAGTAAATCTTTAAAAATTAGAGAAAATAAAAAAATAAAAAATTATTAAGATATTCACAAAAATTGCCGTCTATCTTAAATAGGAGCTGAAAAAACTGGTTTTGCCTACTTGTAAACAACACTTTTAGCTATATGCTGGCCAAAAAGTTTATCATCTAGCGTTTGTTGAAATCCACTCAGTTGGTTTCGAATGTAGGGCTCCTAAATCAAAGTCTTTATAACTTACCAATGATTATGTCTAAAAGAAGCAAAGACTTAAAGGAAATTAAGTGAAAGGAAATCAGTTGCAGGGATCTATAGGGATGGGACATTAAACAATAGATTATTGTCAACTTACGAAAAGCAACAATATTTTTTATGTAGATTAGAATTATTGGTAAAAAAGTTTGGACACTGATATTTTAACTGAACATACAAATAAGCCTCCTGCAGGGGTTAGTTTTTAAAGAACCTATAAGATGCGGTTTAAAATTTGTTAGGTTAGGTTAAGTGTCCACTCCGACGTTTGTCCTAGGACCATATTATACAATATCTGAAGGACTTACCTGACAGCACTCTGAAAACTGGCAAAGAATCTTGTCCTTGGCCATCCATAGGACAGAGCCAGCAGCGGTCAGACCAATACCTAAACCTTTACATTATTGTCTAATTTAATTAAAAAATCAAGAAATATATAAGTACAGGGCGACCACCGCCTTTTTGATATTAATATTGAAAATAACGTACTACAAAAAAATTACAATGAACACAATAACGTACATTTTTTGAAAAAATAACGTACAATAACGTACCATAAAACACACACACACATATATATATATATATTACAAAGTAGAACAATGTCTTTCCGTCTGTCTGAAGCTTAAGATCTCAGTAAATGATGAACTGATTGGGATCTACTCTTCAGGGAATTGATATCCTATTATATTATAGTAGTAAGCTTTTTTATTTGTAGGGAAGGATCTTGCTGACCGCTGAACCGATGTGGTCCTCCTTTATATGGAAGCTTCTTATTGGTCCCTAGATGGTTATATTCTATTACATTTTTATAAAGAGTCCGGGTATGGTGTTAGGCTATTTTTCTGCCCTCCATATTCCTTCCAATAACTTAACAGGGTAACTTCTCAGAGGTCCCGGGAAGGTTAATAACTATTTTTTGGGAGGGTACCACCACCCTCCAAAGAGAAATAGCCCCTAGAAAAAATCCCCCCCCCCCTTAAAATTTTTTTAAACTAAAATTAAAATGGGGCATTCACCCCTTCCCCCCAAAAAAATCCCCCTCCCAAATTTTCTTTTTTTTTCTTTTAAAATCTAAATTAAGCAATTGGGTTATCCAATTCAATTCCCTTCTCCTCAAGTGCGCCCCCCCCCCCTCCCCCTAGAAGCCTCTAGAGGCGTAGCCGCTAGTATATATAGAAAGAAGTATACTAATCCAAGGTTGTCCAACCTTTACTATTTAAAGGGGGGTATAAAAAAACTCAATTTGTGAGGGGGTGGGGGACGGTAAATTGGCACGCGATGCATGCTGGCAATTTTTCTACCCCCTTGAAATCTGTTTTGGGTGTTAACTACCCCCACTTAATTACCTCCCCTAAGAAAATTTACCCCAATTTAATCATGTAAAAAGTACCTACCTCATAATTAAGTTTTTATTCATCTATTTATGTATGATTAAATATTCCAGCAGCTTTGCCCCTAGCCTCTAGGGGCGTCACCCAAGGAGGTATTGGAAAGTCCCCCTCTTATAGGTATAAAATTGTTCGTTCGTAATTTGTAAAAAAAAAACAAGGATGACAACATCCACAAAAGCAAAGCACTGAAACGGTAGGACATACGGACTTTAACACTTGTATAGTGTCAGTACTGAATAATCAGAATAAAAATGTATAAGAGTCGAAGCAAAAATGTAAGTAAATTGAAAAAAACTGCTTAATACAGGATAATGTTTGTGGATATACTTACTAGGGTTGGGCCGGATATCCGGCCATTTTCAATATCCGGCCGGATACCGGATATTGAAACTATCCGGCCGGATATCCGGCAATATAATCTTTTATATTTTACAACAAAAATCTCTGTTTTTTTAAATCTTAAATGGCTGTAATTTTCTTATTATTGAAGCTAGAAGAAAATTTTTTTCTGAATATGTTAATCTTTATGTAAATTTTATATTAGAAATCTCAAAACATAAATTTTGGCGGTGGCAGCAGTACTTGGCAGCTGCCAGCCGCAAACCGACGGTTGGCAGGTAAACGGCAACAGATTTTATGAAATTGTAATAAGTCATGAAGATATATAAAAAAGCTTAAGTTTAAAATTTGAAATCTTCAGGTAAAAAGTTGCGGTCACAGAAACCGTTTAAAGATTTCTGGAGACCTGGAGGTTCAGAACTTGCAGGATTATACCTGGAACCTGAAATCGACTTGAGCATCTATATTACATATGAGGATGTACGACTATAGGATATTTTAGTATTAGATAACATGAAATGCTTTGTTTAAGTAAAAAAATATTTTTACTTTTTACCTGAATGACCTTACCAGATTTGCTGGCATCCTGTGCCCGCCAGGAAGGAGGTATTAAAAATTTTCAACTCTTAGTTATGTTTCATACCCATATTTCGAAAGTCACTCAGTTGTAGCCCTTTTATACACAGAAAATGGGATAGAAAAAAACAGAGGGGGGGGGGTAGGCATTTAACGCCACCTCCCCGCCCATCCTCCAACCGTTAGGGGTTAATATTACAGATTGAGGGTAGTAATAGTTAATTAGATTTATTTGCTATGGAGATGTAATAGTTACTTAATTTTTAAGTTTTAACCTTAATTTTATCCTATTATATAAAGTAGTAAGCTTTTTTTTTGTCTGCAGCGAAGGATCTCGCTAACTGATGAACCGATATGGTTCTTCTTTTTAGGTCCCAGGGTGGTTTTAGTCCGTTTAATTTTTATAAAAAAGTCGTTGTAAGGTTTTAAGTTATTTTTCTTCACTTTCATGTCCTTTCTAATATCCCTAGATACTAGGGACGCAGCCGCTAGTATAATATAAAACACCAGTTTATGAAGAATTTTTTTTGCGGGTATAGTCCCTTTCGTGGCAACGCCCCTTAAGGAGCGATTATTCGTATTTTCACAGTAGCTTTCCTCCTATTTCTAGCCCCTCGCAGGGGACTCTAACCTTGCGGGGCCAATTGCCTAGCCCTGCGGGGCAATCACCTAACCAAATATAACCTAACCTAACCTAAAATAACCTATTAAAAGCAATTTTAAAAATACAACGAATCGCCCCTTAAGGTGCGTTGCTCCACTACGAAAGGGACTATATCCTTTTTTGATACTTTAATATGTAGTAATTTGGCCGGTTATCCGGCCGAATATCCGGTAATTTGGCCGGATAACCGGATATTTGCCGGCTATCCGGCCGGATACCGGATATCCGGCATTTGAAATCAGCCGGATATCCGGTATCCGGTATCCGGCCAAAAAACTATCCGGCCCAACCCTAATACTTACATTTATAGGACTAGGTATAGAGTTGCTTCTCTTATAACATTATACTTTGTTGTCCCAGAAATCAATATACCAAAAATCAGAACAATCGGATGAATAGATCATTTAAAAATTTGTTGTTTAAAAAGTAAATCAACATGTTTAGAATGGATGTAAGTACATACTAGTAACGATTATAGAGTTGCTACGCTTTCTAAATCGTACCTTACTACTAAAGGAATCACCATGCAAAGTTTGAAATCAATAGGTTAATTCTAACATGCCTAAATAACTAAATTAATAATTAGAATCGGTACAGACCGGTACAGACCGACCCTAATTATAGAAAAGCTTCGCTTTTAAAATGAAAAAAATGAGTGGGTTTTTTTAAAGGGAGTTCCCCCCCCCCCCCACTTACCTACTTAAATTTTTTTAAAATAGAAAATTTTTATTGGATATTTTTGCTTTTTTGTAGGGGAGTTGGGGTTGTCCCAAACCCCAAATAAATAGCCTAAAACCACAACAAGACCAGTAGGTATATTACCTGAAAAGTAGAACCAAATCGGTTCAACAATTACCGAGATCTTAAGCTTAAGACAGACGAATAGACAGACAGACATCGTTCTACTTTGTATAGAATGTAGTATCTCATTCCTATAGGTACATGAAAACACAAAAATCAACTAAAAAATATCTCGCTAACTGATGAACAAATATAACACTCCTTTAAAGTGTAAATTCTCATTTGTCTTGGTAAGGTTTGTAATTAGAGGAATTTTTTTTTTTATTTACTGAAATGTTTGATTGAGTATAGTTATTTTATGGAAGCTTCACAATGACGTCATAGATCCCAGGAAAATTTGTAAAATGGCGCGCGAAGCGCGCAGAAATTTTTTTTATAATAGTTTTTAAGAAATACAAACTATTAATGATTTCTAATACAATCATACATTACAGAAAAACGTACAATAACGTATGCTGAAATGTTCATATTGAACACAAAAACCAATAACGTACAAAAACGTACCAAAAAAACTTAAAATGGTGTTCAATATGAACATATTGAACATAACGTACATGGTGGTCACCCTGTAAGTAGTTATGAGCTGCCGTTGGGGGGCAACAAGTAGTGAAAATGACGACCTTTTTAATAGCATTGAACGAATGGAGATAATATGATTAGAATTATTGTAGTGATATCGTATAACCCGGGGTTTTAGAAATACCATAAGAAATTCTCCAGACATGTAAAAGGAGGGTCAGTCAAAATCAATATAAACACACAATTCGCAATTTTATGTTTAGTTGTTGTGAAGCGTTTGATGTATATAAATAAATAAAACTTTTAAGAAATAGTGATACCTACTTAAAAGTGAAAAAGATTTTAATATATCCAGTTGAGTTCCCTGTACATAAGAAGCTATATATATAATGTATGTTTTCAAATATTGAAAACACTTTTTTTCTCAGAGATTTACATGTATATTGATCCAGTCTCCTTATGTAGAGGACTAGAGGTTGTGCCCCCAGCATCTAGGGGCTTCGTATATGAAGGGGAATGGATGGACAATAAAATAGCTTAAAACCTTAACAAGACTTGAATCTGAACATAAAATCGATAAAACCATTCCAGGACCTATATGAAGCTATAATAAAGTGGAGAACTTAATCGGTTTAGTGGTTTACAAGAAATTAGGCTACAGACAAAAACAAATCTTACATTTTTATGGAATAATTCAGATCATTGTACCTGTAGTTAAAGGTTCTATAGCTAGAACACCAGGAAGTATTATCACAGACAGAATTGTTAACACCGGCAAGTTCATCTTTAAACATAGTAGTTTCAGGTACAACAATAGCTTCAACAAACTCTGAATATTTAAATATCTCTAAAGCATCTGTTTGAAGCTTATATCTCTTTAACCGAGAACGAATTGAGCTTTTCTTAGGATGGAATATATCAACTAGTGATGGTAATCCGTCAAATTTTTGGGCCGGATTCGGATTCTTAAAAGAATCCGTCAAAAAAATGGCGGATTCCTTGTGGATTCGGAATTCTAGCAGTATTTTAAAAGGCTTTTAAAATTTTTTTAAAAATTAAGTGCTACATATGTCCTAAAAAATAATGTTCTTGGTGTTCTCTATAATTCACTTCCGAAAATCGAACCAGATTTTAAAAATGTAATGATGATAATTTTTGCCTTCAAAAAGAGGCAGTTGAAAGAAAAAACTCAAGACGCTAATTTTAGCCTACCAATTAAGAATCTAGAATCCGCTATTAAAAAACGGATTCAGGATCCGGATTCCAAAATTGGCCCAATATTGGGCGGATTCCGGATTCGGATTGCCAACCCTAATATCAACTACCTATTTCATGGTATAGGCTATTTTCTTGAGGGTTGGACACCAATCCCCCATAAAAATTTCACCTTAACTCAATTTTAAAAATACATTTGGGGAGGGGGAGGTTCGATTCACTATACCAAGAAAAATCTAGTAATATACGGCGGGACAGCTTTCTTTACTCTAAAATTTCAAATTTTCTTCTCTTTTCTTGTATATTTAAAAATCTGAAGAACATGAATATAATATTTAATACATTCATTTAAGGATAATATCTCTATTACATCTTGAATTGTAAGTAGATTATGCTTTTAAGCAATCCTAAGACATATTTACATTTTTTTTAAAGACTAAAGTTATTTTCTATTTCTTCAATTTCCAAAAACTTTAAATCGACAATTGTTTCAATTGTCAAATTAGTTTTGAGGTTAGCTTCTATGAATGTTGTCATCCCCGTAGAGGCTATAGTTACCTGTACATTAGTATCTCAATACCTCTTATACATTATTAAGTTAAATCTGAAAGATAACTTTATTTTTTATGATGGAAGTATTTTTATATTTTGTCATTTATTTCATTACATCACACTTCGTATAATTCATACACAAAATATACTGACTAATTTAATAAATACTAGCGGCTTCGCCCCTAGCCTCTAGTGGCTTTGCCCCAAGAGGTATAATGACATCGTTTATTACCTGGAGATCCCCCACTCCACCACTATTTTAAATAATTTTAAAAAATGGCGGGGGGATTTTTTGTTTCTGGAGGGGGGGGGGGGGTTAGGGGTGTCCCACCCCCCAAGAAAATAGCCTAAAACCACCACAGGACCAGTAGGTATATTCCCTGAAGAGTAGAATCCGATCGGTTCAGTGGTTACCAAGATCTTAAGGGACAGACGGACAGACAGACATCATTCTACTTTGTATTATAGATAATAAAACATGCTTACAATATTTTCAAAGATTATAAAATTTGTACAAAAAATATAGCGATCAATGTTTTTTTTCATATTTTTCAATCACATTATATAAAATGCAAATTTTTCAATTACTGACAATTTTAAAAGCACAAATAATCAATGCCAAGCAAATCCGTGAAAAAGTTTACCGATTCTTTTTATCAAGTTGTCGTAACAAAACTGGATTTAAAATAATAATTTATTATTTTAATATCCGCGAATAGCTGTCTTTAATACCATGCGATAAACAACTATTCAATATTTATATTTTTAAAAAATAATCCTACGACATTTCAAGTAGGTAATAACATTAAAATTTTAACCAATATTGAATTAAAGCTTTGTTCTGTCTATAATACAGTTTCAATAAAGTGGTATCTTCTTTTCTATTTTTTTTCTGCACATATGACAATTAACCAGATCCTAAAAGTAAAAAATAAAATAAATGTAATGCATAAAATATGTTTAAACAATAGACTTCAAGAGCCATCTTTATAGGAGCACAGTATTAACCCTGTGTACTTATAGTTGCACTTTAGAAAATTATCCAAAGGAAAATTCTATTACAGAAAATCAAAAATATCTGGGTATAGTCCTTTTCGTGGCAATGCCTCTTAAGAGGCGTTTCGTCGAATTTTCACAGTAGTTTTTCTCCTATTTTTAGCCACTGTGGGGGGGGGGGGCTCTAACCCTGCAGGGCCAATTGCCTAACCCTGTGGGGCAATCACCTAACCTAACTTAACCTATCAAAAGCTACTGTAAAATATGACGAAAGGCCCCTTAAGAGGCGTTGTCACGAAAGGGACTATAGCCCAAATATTTTTTTGTCGGCCCAGGCCTCCGGATGTTCGAGGCCAACAATAATGAAATTAAGCTTATTTTTTTTTAAATTTTACTATCCACGAAAAGCTGTCTATAATACGATGAGGCCACTAACCTGAGTACAGAGCTGACATGCCCCGTGTCCACAGAGGAAGGCGACATTTCTTTTCCTCTCCATGCAAATTCCACACAGAAACTGGTCCTCCAGATCTTGAACCTTTTTCAATATATCAGCGATATCCTAAAAAATTATACGCAATTTTAGCGTTGGAGGTTTCCCTTAAAGTGCCTACTTGAACTGAACATAGATATCTCCCTTTTTAAAATAAATCGAAAATTAGAAAGGTTATGCAGTGTTTTGTTTGATTGTATCATTACTTTATGCAAGAATTAGGTAAAGGAATTTTAAAGATATTTTTTTAAATCTGAGATTCCGGTGCTTGCTAGGCACTTTGAGAGAAAGCACAGCGTAGGCTTATTAACAGGTACAAGGCGAGATTGGACTTCAAACTTAATTCTTTGTCTGTTGGGACCTTTGGGCACATAATCTTGCACATAGTATTGGTCTAGATCTAGTTCTAATACTTCGCAAATAAGAAATAAAAATACTAGGGTTGGGCCGGATACTTTTTTGGCCGGATACCGGATACCGGATATCCGGCTGATTTCAAACACCGGATATCCGGTAACCGGCCGGATATCCGACCAACGCCGGATATCCGGCAAATATCCGGTTATCCGGCCAAATTACCGGATATCCGGCCGGATAACCGGCCAAATTACCAGATATTAAAGTAGTAAAAAAAAAATTTCTTCAGAAATCTTATATAAATTTACATAAAGTTAAACTTATTCAGAAAAAATGTTCTTCTAGCTTCAATAATAAGAAAATTATAGCCATTTAAGATTTTAAAAAGCAGAGATTTTTGGTGTAAAGTATAAAAAATTATAGAGCCGGATATCCGGCCGGATAGTTTCAATATCCGGTATCCGGCCGGATATTGAAAATGACCGGATATCCGGCCGGATATCCGGCCACACCGGATATCCGGCCCAACCCTAAAAAATACCTACCTTTTTATCTACTGTAGCACTTTCTATGGTCTTCTTATCAATAACAGTATTGCACTCAAGACACTTTTTCATCCTGGAAAAATATGATTAAATACAAAAGTTTGACTTAATATTCGATTAAGGGTTAAATTATAACAGCCTTAAACACATAAGTTTGGGAATCTGTTTGAAAGCTAATATAAGCCAATTACTACATTTCGAACACAATATAGACAGACATATAAACTTTTTAGGGACCAGCGTTCTAGTAGAGGTCTTAGATATTATAGAAAATATGCTAGTTTTCTAAGATCTTAACGGACAGAAAAACAGACATGCAAAACTGTTATAAATACCTTATACAACAAGCTTTGCATACAAGTTTATGTTGGCAAGGGTGAAAAGTCATGAGGTCAGTCTGTTCACAACATATTCTACATTCCTTCTCGACAGCCATGCCAGGGTCAGCCTCTACACCCACCTCAACTCCACCTACTGGGCAATATATTAACTAAATTCTAAGTTTGATATTTCCAACATTAGAGTAAAACAATAGAGAGGTTAGGGGTTAAATAACTGCATGTCTCCACCCCGTGCACTCCGTGCCGACTTTAATTGGGTCTTTGAATATCTGCCAATAAAATCGTAAATATTAACACAGCCAAGACGCTACACAAGAGCAGAAAGACATTTGCTAGCAGACGAAAAAGGTCCCCAAGACCGGGGCCAGTAAGTTGTCTGGGTTATACATCAAAATTTATTACATTTATTTTTCCACCTATACTATTTTCATAAGACTAAACTGTTGATTCTCACCCGGAAAGCAAATTAAATTTTATAAAAAATCTGTTGGATAATAATGCTCTGTCAATACCTAAATTGGGACTTTATATCATGACTAGACAAGCGTCGAACTTTGTGTCCTGTCAAGACATACGTCTGGGCTCTTTACTTTGTTAAGACTTAACAAAGTACTTTATACCATGCAAAGATGAAAGTTGGGATTATAAAGCCTGTCAAAACATGTAAGATGGTAATTGATTTTTACCTAAATCCTGTCATATCAAAGATTTGTTAATGTTGCTGGTCTTAGGACAAACGCAGGAGTGACAAACGTCGAAGTGGACACTTTAACCTAACCTAACCTAGGTACCTAAAACATCTTTTAGGTCTATTAAAAGCCTAACCCCTGCAGGGGGGGTTAGTTTTATCCTAATATCTTGACATAACCTAACAGGTACAAAATACTTAAATAACTTGATATTCTAGACACTCCTGCGTTTGTCCACTCCGACGTTTGTCAGTCCTGCGTTTGCTTTGGAACCAATGTTACCTGCTCCCTGCGGGCCAGCAACCATATTCTCTTGTATCTCGGCATAGTCAGGTTCAGCACCCACAGGTTCTGCAGCTGCTGGCCGCACCAGGTAGTCAACTATAAATTGTTGTAGGTCACAGTTTTCTATGAGGTTGATGGGTGTATCTCCAGCCAGGTTCCTGGTGTCCCTGTCCGCACCGTGGTGGAATAACATTAACATTAATCCAACTCTCAGGATTTGACCTGAAATGCATTAATTTTTAAGGATTTTTAAAAATCTTTTAATTCGATTTCCTTACAAGTTAAAATTATATTTTGTTACTTTTAGGCAATCTACTATGAAGTTTTTTAGTATTAATAACATTTGTAATTGTAAAAAATACTATACACTATATGAATGAAACAGTCATATGTGTTTCTCACAACTTTTTGTAATCGAATAGTAATCACATCTTAAACGAAAATTATTATAAAATAATGAAGAAAAGTTTAAGCCAAACTTATTTGAGTATACTATCATTCTCAGTAAAGAAACTAAAGAAACTTAAAATCCCAAAAGCACCCACCTGAGGGTATCTCCATTTGTGTAAGTCGATCAATGTGAACCGGATCAAAGACTGCCTCCAGATCATTGTTGTATCTGTTCTCAGTGCCAATGCTCTGGGTGCCAATAACTGCCAGGTGGGCGGCTGTGTTCCCATCACGATCTTGCAAACTTACATCACATCTTAAATTTTTTTTTTATTCATCAATGAGGATAAAACAAATAAAACTTAAAATTGCTTCAAAATTCAATTTGTATTCCCAAACAGTTGTATGCACAGCAATTTACTATGTGTACGTGTGCTCTTAGGGGTAGAAAAAAAGATTCCTCCCATATTTCTTATTTTGGGGGGCGTTGACAACTCCCTACATCCCCTTCCGGCTAGACATTGTTCCCAGACAAATTATTATATACCAAATACCACAAAACTGTAGTATGCACCAAAATAAATTGTTTCTTTTATTGATCATGAATTTTTCGACAATTCTAAGTTTGGCTTATAAAAATCTGTAAAGGTTTAAAACTTTACTTTAAAATTATGAACGCTAAGTAATAGATACATTATATGAATACCTGTGTTCTAGAAGTAGAAGAAGAACAGAGCTATTCGCATTTAGTGCAGCATAGTGGAGTCCACTCCTACCCTGATCATCCTATACAAACATTCAATACAAGTTTATGTAAGAGAAGGACAAACTTAATGATAGACAGATATCCTTATAATAAAGAAACAGGATGTCTATTTGTCTGTCTGTACCGAAGGATCTTACTAGCCGCTGAAATGGTATTGTTCTCCTTTACAGGGTAGTTTGTCATAGGTCCTGGGAAGGTTTATAACTATTTTGGGGAGGGTACCACCACGCTTACAAGAGAAATTGCACCTAGAAAAAAAATTAGCTCCTACCCCCCTCCAAATATTTTTTTACTTTTTCTTTTTAAATCTAAAATAAAAAAATGGGTTATCGAATTCAGCTCCGCCTTCCCTAAGTGCCTCCTTTTCCCCTCTAGTTCTCTATATACTTAGATTATATATGTTAATGACTTACCAAAATTGTCCTATAAAAATATTCTAAAAACATGAATTACCTGAATATTTATATCACATTCGGGAGTTTTTAACAGGCATTTAATCACATCCAAGTTTTCACTAAAATAAGTTTAACTAGATGTTAAGTTGAGGTTTGAAAAATTCTGTGTTTTCACAAAAAATGCCTCTTAAGCACTGATAAACCCTTTCCCCTTGTTTTGAAATAAATTGAAAATGAAAAGCGGGTTACTTATTTGCCTTAACCATGCGGGGAACCCTAACCCTGTGAGGATTAAACCTTCGTTGCCCTAGCCCTGCTGGGCTACAAAGCAATATAAAAACAAACGGAAGAACTTTCCCCCCTTAATTTCAACTAGGGACGAGTTTTCAGTGGTCAAAAGAAACTATCAGCGAATGAGAGAGTTATATGAGTTACCTGGCAACAGCAATGTGCAAGGGAGCTTGTCTATCCCTTGTGACAATGTTGACACACCGTCTGTCTGTTTGAATCAGCTGTTCTACTAGTTTAGGCAGGCCAGCACGTACGGCCAGATGGAGGGAGTTCCAACCATTACTAGTGTTAAACACAAGATTATTAATTTTTTATATCCTAAATCACGGCTAAAAAATTATGCTTAGCTAGCAAGATATAAAAAAATAAACATAGAAAGATAACAATTTTCATTTATCAGAAAAAAGAAAAGGTTAGATGCCGTTTCAGAACAGTTTTACATCGTAGGCTTTTTATTTTACGGGGGTAAAAAGAACGATTTTAGAGGTTTGAGGTTTTATTTGATTAAGGGGGACATAACTGAAGCTTTTTTGATGCTGGGGGGGGGGGGGGGGTTTCTCCGGAACCACTTGATGAACCGTGCAAATTTTTTGGGCTTAAGCTTTTAGGGGTATGAACATCTAATGGTTTCAAAGTCAACCCCTTACCCCCACCCCCTAGCCCCCCGGGGCTCAAAACCCCCCTAAAAATGAACCTAACCTTAAATTTCTCAGAAACCATTTGACCAATAAGGATGATTTCTTAAACTTAAGCTTTTATGGTTATAAACTAACTTCTAGTTTAGAAGTCAACCCACTGCCGCCAACTCCTAGCCCTCCGGGGCTCAAAAAAACCCTAAAAATGAACCTAACCTTAATTTTCTCAGAAACCATTCGACCAATAGAGATGATTTCTTAAACTTAAGCCTTTATGGTTATAAACTTGCTTTTGATATAGAAGTCACCCCCCTGCCACCAACCCCTAGCCCTCCGGGGCTCAAAAAAATCCTAAAAATTAACCTAACCTTAATTTTCTCAGAAACCATTCGACCAATAGAGATGATTTCTTAAACTTAAGCTTTTATGGTTATAAACTAACTCCTAGTTTAGAAGTCACTACCCTGCCACCAACCCCTAGCCCTCTGGGGCTTCAAAAAACCCTAAAAATGAACCTAACCTTTATTTTCTCAGAAACCATTTGTTCAATAGAGATGATTTCTTAAACTTAAGCTTTTATGGTGATAAACTAACTCTAGTTTAGAAGTCACCCCCCTGCCACCAACCCCTAGCCCTCTGGGGCTCCAAAAAACCCTAAATATGAACCTAACCTTAATTTCCTCACAAACCATTTAACCAATAGAGATGATTTCTTAAACTTAAGCTTTTATGGTTATAAACTAAATTTTGGTTTATAAGTCACCCCCCTGCCGCCAACTCCTAGCCCTCCGGGGCTTCAAAAACCCTAAAAATTAACCTAACCTTAATTTTCTCAGAAACCATTCGACCAATAGAGATGATTTCTTAAACTTAAGCCTTTATGGTTATAAACTAGCTTTTGGTACAGAAGTCACCCCCCTGCCGCTAACCACTAGCCTTCCGGGGATAAAAAAAAACCCATAAAAATGAACCTAACCTTTATTTTCTCAGGAACCATTTGACCAATAGAGATGATTTCTTAAACTTAAGCTTTTATGCTTATAAACTAACTTATAGTTTAGAAGTCACCCCCCTGCCGCCAACCCCTGGCCCTCCAGGGCTCAAAAACCCTAAAAATGAACCTAACTTTAATTTTTTCAGAAACCATTTGATTAATAGAAATGATTGCTTAAACTTAAGCTATAATGCTTATAAACTAACTTATAGTTTAGAAGTCAACCCCCTGCCGCCAACCCCTAGCCCTCCGGGGCTCAAAAACCCTAAAAATGAACCTAACTTTAATTTTTTCAGAAACCATTTGATTAATAGATTCTTAAACTTAAGATTTTATGCTTATTAATTAACTTTTAGTTTATAAGTTTTCCCACCCCTGCCGCCAACCCCTAGCCCTCCTGGGCTTAAAAAAACCCTAAAAATGAACCTAACTTTAATTGACCCAGAAACCATTTGATCAATAGAGATGGTTTTTTATGTGTATAAACTACTTTTTTTGTTTGGCAGATATATGGTTATAAACTAAATTTTATTTTAGAGGTCACCCACCCCATAGCCCCCCTGGGCTCAAAAACCCCCTAAAAAAATATACTTTAGCTTAAATTTCCAGTATTTTTTTTTTTAAAAATGCTTTCAGAGGAACAACCTAACCTCAGTTTTCTCAGGAACAGCATTATTAAATGTGCAGATATCTTGGACTTCAGCTGTTATGGGAAAAAACTTTTCGTTAATGAATTAATAATTAAAGATTTATTTTACTATTTTAGGAGAAGAAGGATGTCAATCAATTTTGTAAGAGTTGAGACTCTATACTTTGTTAGCGGCAGGGGGGTGACTTCTAAACTATAGTTAGTTTATAAGCATAAAAGTATAAGTTTAAGAAATCATCCCTATTGGTCAAATGGTTTCTGAGAAAATTAAGGTTAGGTACATTTTTAGGGTTTTTTGAGCCCCGGAGGGCTAGGGGTTGGCGGCAGGGGTGTGACTTATAATCAAGGAGTTAGTTTATAACCATAAAAGCTTAAGTTTAAGAAATCATTCCTATTGGTCAAATGGTTTCTGAGAAAATTAAGGTTAGGTTCATTTTTAGGATTTTTTTGAAGCCCCGGAGGGCTAGGAGTTGGCGGCAGGGGGGTGACTTATAAACCAAAATTTAGTTTATAACCATAAAAGCTTAAGTTTAAGAAATCATCTCTATTGGTTAAATGGTTTGTGAGGAAATTAAGGTTAGGTTCATTTTTAGGGTTTTTTTGAGCCCCAGAGGGCTAGGGGTTGGTGGCAGGGGGGTGACTTCTAAACTAGGGTTACTTTTAACAGTTATAAATCTATCTCAACCATAACATTTATAAATTAGTAACTACTGCTGCTTCATAACGAAATATATTTCAAAGAAAAAAATCTTCATTATCAATCGCATCTCTTGTCACTGTGGGCTACAATTGAATCAAGACAAAAGTAAGTGCCGAGCCCTGGGACCTATGTAGGGTGAAAATAGACATAAATCCTTGATGATTCCAGGTGGAGACAAAATATTTCAGCGGGGTCTTTTGGTTTTTTTTTCAATTTTAAGTTCTGAAAAAAAATTGAAAAAAATATGAAAATCTTTAATAAAAAACAAACAAAAAATAATTTTCAATATTTTTTTTCACAAAAAGATTCAAACAACTTATATAAATACTATAAGCTTTAAAAAAATCACAATTTTCAAATTTAGACTTTCAATAAAAAGATTTGTAGAAAAAACCTAACAACAAATTCTAACATATTTCTGATCAACATAGCAATAAAACATCTTTTGCAAAATCTTTATCATCAAAAATAAATAGCACTTACTAAAGACTTTTTTTCATTTAAACTTATACTTTTCACATTAATTAACTTTAAAGATTGGATTTTTAAAAAGAAAGGTTGCGTGATTTTTTTATTCATAATTAATTGCCTAATTTTGAGATTCAGATAAAAAACTTTACTACTTTATATTAATTGATAATCTACTAGCAGCGGCTACGCCTCTAGAGGCATATGAGGCCATTGGGTTGGGGGGGAAGTCGAACCCCCCTTACAATTACAGTTTTTTTTTAATGAAAAAGTTAAAAACATTTAATTTGAGAGTTAATTCTCTTGGGATAGTGATGGTACCCTTCCCCAAAATAGTAATAAACCTTACCAGGACATATAAGAAGCTACCATGTAAAGGAGAACCATATTGGTTCAGTGGTTAGTGAGATTCCTTGGTGCACAAAGACTCACATAGAACCTGTTACTTTATTATAAAGATACATATATACACAGAAACTCTACAATCAGAGTATGTCTGTTTGTTCATCCGTCTGTATAAAAACAATACAGAATATATTTTTTTTGCTAAAGCGGCTACGCCCTTAGAGGCCTTTAGGGGCACTTAAGAGGGAAATAAGGGGTTTAATTCTACAACTATATTTTTATTTTAGGCTTAAAAAGGAAAAGTTTTGTTTGTGTGTTGTGGTCCTTTTTTAAGGGGCGATTTCTCTTCTCTTTCTCAAAAAAAGTTATGAACCTTCCAAGGACCAATGAGAAGCTACATAGTAAAGTAAAAAAAGAACCATATTAGTTCTTAAGCATCAGAAAGATGGACAAACAGACATCAATCTATTTTGTATCATAAATAGTGCTTTAAAGCAGTGAGAGAAATATCATCTGGAAAAAAATAATTTTCCTATCGTTTAAAAGTTATATCCCTGTATAAAAAAGATAGGATGTCCGTGTGTTTTTTTCTGTCTGTGCCTAAAGTTCTTGCTAACCACTGGACCAATTTAGTTCTTCTTTATTGACCTATCTTTTAGACTGATAGGATCAACATATTAAGGAGTAGTTTAGTGTCTATTAATCCTTACATAAAAGTAACAGTTTCTGTGTCTGTCTGTTTGTGTGTGTGTGTGTGTGTGAGGGTGTCTGTCGGTACCGAAGATTCTTTGTAACCGCTTAACTGATGTAGTTCTCCTTTTGGTTCCAGCTTTTCATGGTCCTGAGAAGTTTTGAGTTTAGAAAAAAATGAGTTCCTACCCAACATTTAAAAAAAAACTTTTTCTTTTACATACTATAACTGAAAGTAGGGGAGGGGTCAACTTCCCCCCACTTATCAAGGGCCCCTAGATGCCTCTAGGGGCAAAACCGCTAGTGATAAAATAATTTTTATCTTGAATTTTGATTAAATTGTTCTTTTTCCATTTAATAAAATATAATTGTAATTATCAACCTCAAAGAATATCCAGAATTAGGTAATTGGATTTAACAAGGGAAAAAGACAACATCCATAATTAGTGAAGCTGTTAAGTTTAAAAGAATACAAATAAAGAAAATAGCAAGTGTAATATACAGATGCAAAGATATATTAATCAGAGCGAGATGGGACAATGGACTGTTTATTACACTAGTCCCCATAGTTTAATATAGCAATTTGTTATTCGTTGCCTTAACTACTTAGGGGACTTGTTGCGATTTTTGTTTGGTTAGATTATTAAATTAAGTGCCCAACGTTTCAACCATTAACTGAAACATACAGAAGGGTTATCCATGTATCATATTTGGGAATGTAAATCAATTTAGCGGTCATTGTCTTATCCCTTTAGATCCCTGAATAGTAATTAACAATGATCAATGGTTCTTTTTTTTCTATGTAGCTTCTCATTGGTTCTTGGAAGTTCTATAACTTTTTTGGGAGGGTACCTCCACCATCCTAGGAGAAATCAACCCCTAAAAAAGGACCCCATTTCACACACAAAAAATAACTTTTTCTTTTTAAGTCTGAAATAAAAATCTAGTTGTAGAATTCAACCACTTCTTCCCCTCTCAAGTGCCCCTAAAGGCCTCTAGGGGCGTAGCCGCTAGTACCAAATAAATATATTCTGTAATATTTTTATACAGACGGATGAACAAACAGACATACTCTGATTGTAGAGTTTCTGTGTATATATGTATCTTTATAATAAAGTAACAGGTTCTATGTGAGTCTTTGTGCACCAAGGGATCTCACTAATTACTGAACCAATATGGTTCTCCTTTACATGGTAGCTTCTTATATGTCCTGGTAAGGTTTATTACTATTTTGGGGAAGGGTACCATCACTATCCCAAGAGAATTAACTCTCAAAAATAAATGTTTTTAACTTTTTCATTAAAAAAACTGTAATTATAAGGGAGGGTTCGTCTTCCCCCCCAACCTAAGGGCCTCATATGCCTCTAGAGGCGTAGCCGCTGCTAGTAGAGTATCCCATGATATAAAGCAGTAAAGTTTTTTATCTGAATCTCAAAATTAGGCAATTAATTATGAATAAAAAAATCACGCAACCTTTCTTTTTAAAAAAATCAATCTTTAAAGTTAATTAATGTGAAAAGTATAAGTTTAAATGAAAAAAAGTCTTTAGTAAGTGCTATTTATTTTTGATGATAAAGATTTTGCAAAAGATGTTTTATTGCTATGTTGATCAGAAATATGTTAGAATATGTTGTTAGGTTTTTTCTACAAATCTTTTTATTGAAAGTCTAAATTTGAAAATTGTGATTTTTTTAAAGCTTATAGTATTTATATAAGTTGTTTGAATCTTTTTGTGAAAAAAAATATTGAAAATTATTTTTTGTTTGTTTTTTATTAAAGATTTTCATATTTTTTTCAATTTTTTTTCAGAACTTAAAATTGAAAAAAAAACAAAAGACCCCGCTGAAATATTTTGTCTCCACCTGGAATCATCAAGGATTTATGTCTATTTTCACCCTACATAGGTCCCAGGGCTCGGCACTTACTTTTGTCTTGATTCAATTGTAGCCCACAGTGTTGTAGAAGTGAATCAAGCAATATTAGCTTGGTCGTTTTAGACTAGAGTTAGTTTATCACCATAAAAGCTTAAGTTTAAGAAAGCATCTCTATTGGTCAAATGGTTCCTGAGAAAATAAAGGTTAGGTTCATTTTTATGAGTTTTTTTGATCCCCGGAGGGCTAGGGGTTAGCGGCAGGGTGGTGACTTCTATACCAAAAGCTAGTTTATAACCATAAAGGCTTAAGTTTAAGAAATCGTCTCTATTGGTCGAATGGTTTGTGAGGAAATTAAGGTTAGGTTCATTTTTAGGGTTTTTTGAAGCCCCAGAGGGCTAGGGGTTGGTGGCAGGGTGGTGACTTCTAAACTAGGAGTTAGTTTATAACCATAAAAGCTTAAGTTTAAGAAATCATCTCTATTGGTCGAATGGTTTCTGAGAAAATTAAGGTTAGGTTAATTTTTAGGATTTTTTTGAGCCCCGGAGGGCTAGGGGTTGGTGGCAGGGGGGTGACCTATAAACCAAAATTTAGTTTATAACCATAAAAGCTTTAGTTTAAGAAATCATCTCTATTGGTCGAATGGTTTGTGAGGAAATAAAGGTTAGGTTCATTTTTAGGGTTTTTTGGAGCCCCAGAGGGCTAGGGGTTGGTAGCAGGGTGGTGACTTCTAAACTAGGAGTTAGTTTATAACCATAAAAGCTTAAGTTTAAGAAATCATCCCTATTGGTCAAATGGTTTCTGAGAAATTTAAGGTTAGGTTCATTTTTAGGGGGGTTTTGAGCCCCGGGGGGCTAGGGGGTGGGGGTAAGGGGTTGACTTTGAAACCATAAGATGTTCATACCCCTAAAAGCTTAAGTCCAAAAAAATTGCACGGTTCATCAAGTGGTTCCGGAGAAAACCCCCCCCCCCAGCATCAAAAAAGCTTCAGTTACGTCCCCCTTAAAAAAATGTGGCAGGGGTAAAATAATGGATTTTAAAGTTTGTGAGGGGTAAACAACCCTTTACCCCCCACCTTGGACGTCTATGCATGAGAAATATTATTACATACGTACTTTTCAAATACAAGCAGATCTGCTTGATCAACCATATGACATGCTGTATCCTCATTCTTCATGTTTATGGCTATCTGCAGTGGTGTTTCTCCATTCTTGTCCTTTATAATTGAAGCTGTAAGGTTAGGTCAATAATTGGGAAATAAAATAAATCTTTTAAAAGCTTTTTTGCAAAATCTAATTGAAATTAAATGTATAGGTAACAGGATCTGTGTCTCTGTGTGTGTGTGTGTGTATACTGAAGTATCTTGTTAATCGCTGAACCAATATGGTTCACCTTTACTAACCTGTATATTGACAGCAGCACCAGCTTTCAGGAGAGCAGTTAATGTCTCCATACTGCGACCAATAACAGCTTGATGCAGGGGTGTCCTACCCTCCTTATTTTGACTGTTGATTGGACTGCCTAAAATTTGGTTTAAAATAATAATGAGGAAATATATTTTATATAGAAAGGCTATCCTATTTGGAAGATAAGATACAAATATTAACAAGTAGTATTAGACTTCAAATACTACAAAGAAAATTGGGTTATCTTGTATTGCCCATTGATAACTTATAATTAAACTGTTCCTTTTTATTGTGATGTCTTATATAGGAGGGGGGGGGGGGGGGGGGGGCTAATCCATAAGGAATTTTTTATACCAATCTTTGCAAAATCTTATGTAAAAGAATCATTACAAATACATAAAAGTAAAGAGGAAAACTGGGTTACAGGATTTTAAAACAAGGATCTAAAAGAATGAGACAATGGCCAACAAATTGGTGTATGTCCTCTATGATGATACGTAAAATTACCCCTTCTGTATGTGTATTACAATTAGTGGTTGAAACGTTTGGAAACTCAACTTAAGGAACTAACAAATCAAAATTCAATATAAGTGCCCAAAGTTGTTAAGCCAACGAATATGAAGAAAGGAGTATTGTTATTATAAAACTTCGGGGATTTACCTCTGTCAATTAATGTAAGAATAGCTGCAGGTTTGGAGCCAATAGCAGCATAATGGATTGGTAGATCCCCAGCCTGGTCAGGTATAGATCCGTCTCCTCCACTTGATAATAGTGTTCGCAGGATTTCAACATAACCTGAACACCATTTTTTTCTAATTTTTATTTTAAAAAATCTTTAAATCTAATTAAACAATATATAAAAGCTTATTCCTTATCAAAATAAATGGTAATGTACAATGTACAGAGAATTTCTTGATACATAAAGTATAAACTTAACAAATATTTTCAAAATCTAAAAACCAAAACTGACAATACGTTAATACTTATACATTTTATTTACCAAATAATGTCACTTACCCAGGAAATGAATCTAAAATAATATTTGGGGGGCAGATAAATAGGTCTTCAATTCTGCTAAGTGTAGCTTAACGAGAGCTAAAAATCACTTATAGGTTTTTTGATGTTTATTATCTACCTTGATAAGCTGCAACCATAAGAACAGTTTTCTGCTCCAATTTTTGGTTGACTAGAACAGGACGAAACCTGACTATGCTGGATACAACAGCCAACAAACCCAGGTTGGCCGCCTTGTGCAGGGCTAAATAAAATACTAATTACAATTTGAGCATCATTCTAACTTCAAAGTAACGAGAGGCCAGTCTGTCTGTCTTTTCTGTGTGTGTGTGTGTGCTGCGAAGGATCTCGTAAACGCTGCATCGATAGGGTTATCCTTTAGAATGGCTGCTTATAGGTAAAGGGAGTGTTTTGAACTTTTTTTGGAGAGAAATCGCCCCCCCCCCCTGAAAAAATTACAACCCGCGCGCCTCTCCCCTTCAATTTTTCAAAAAAAATCTAAGGTGGTAATGGTGGGTCAATTACTTAGACATCCCTTTAAATAGTCCCTATATTCGTCTAGGAGCGTAGCTGCTAGTACGTCAGTAAAGAAACTTACCAATAAGAAGAGCATTATTATCTGGTATTAGCAGAGGATTAGAAAGAATCTTTTCCACTTCCATTACATCTCCAGAGCAGGCCAACGACATAAACCTAAATGATAAATATATCTTTAAATATGAACGGATTATTGTGGGCGATTGGCCATCTATGATAATAAATCTTTTCTTTCTCCTCTGTAATTTTAACTCCATTATTCCCTTAAAGTAGAATAAAAATACCTTTCATTCATATTTTGTGTTGGAACAGTTTCTTGTTGCCTTTCTATATGCTCGAGAATGGCAGGGTGGAGAGTAATCACGCGTCCATGGCCAAGGTCAACTGTAGCACTGGACTCAGAGTGCAGCAACTGGATCCTGGCGGTTAATCCGGAGTAGCCGCTCATTACTGCATGGTTTGTATGATATCTGGCGATCAGAGACTTGTCATTAGTTATTTTTACCTAAAAAAATATTATTACCAATACGTAAGTTAAATATACAAGTCTTCCATTATTTCATCTTTTTAAATTAATGGAACAAATGGTAAAAAAATTTGTTGATAATTCTAGAAGTTTTAATTTTCTTACCTGCTCCCCTACGGCAAAGACCTTGACTGATTTTAACGCCATCGGATTTAAGGTCCATCTGCTAAATTTCGCGTCGGTGCCTGCAGCCGCAGCAAACTGAACTCTAACGTCTCCCTTCTCGGTAATCCGATGCACCCGTCCCTTGCGGCCGACAACAACTGCCATCTCCGGCCTGTATTCTCCGTGACCTGCCTGTAGCTGTATCAGGGTGGGAAGGTCAACACACACCTCCACGGTTTGTCCAATTTTAAATGTTTGTACTGAATCAACAGACTTCCCGAGGAGTGGCAAATGTGTTGTGTAAATCTTTCCTCCACTCCCAGGTTTAATACAACGCACATCGACTTTGCTGTCATGGCCAACACGGTACAGATTCTCTGCCTTACTGCCGTGCCAGATAACACAAGCCACGCTGTTGCCCGTCAGATCTTTCCAGTTGGCAATCTCTTTGACCAGCCCCTGACTACCAACACCTCCATCTTGGTCGCCCCACTTCCAGTCCTGTCCACGCACCACCACAGCGCTGCGAAAGATGCCGTGAATCTCAGTGGGTGTCTGGCTGGCTGCTCGGCAAGGCACAACCACACCGTGGCCGCCAGGAACCAGGTAACGAATAAATTCGTGAGTCAGATCATGATATTTTAAATGATAGCACCTGTAAAATAATAATCTTTGAATACTTATAGATAAATTAGGTTTCTAACAAAATATAAAATCTCTAAGCATATAAAAACATTGAAATAATTTTTTTAACCATTGGAGTGCAGTAGAAGGATATCAACGATTCAACGTTCTTTTGAGAAAAGAAATTGAGGTGACGTATTTTTTAAATTCCAAAGTTTATTACCAATAAACCTAATATAAAAATTACTAGCTGTATATCTTCTTTCAACTTGGCGAATTTATGAACAAACTGTCGAATTTAATTTTTCCAATGATAAAAACCTGTAAGTTAGAAATCTATAAAAGAATAAAAATAAAACCTGGAACAGAGATGAACACTCAGGCACTGATTACAAGTCCATCGTATACCAAAAATTCTATCCGCGGAGCAGCCAGCACACAGCGCGTTCTCATGCACTATGCCAGACGGACCAGTATCCAGGACACGCAGATCATACAGGTTGGAGCGCCCCGCGTGGTAGTTGTTGCAGAACCCGTTGTCCCAGAGCACCATGACCGAGCCCGGCAGGCAGTGCGGGTTGTCTGTTGAGCCAATGAGCACAACGGTTCCCGCGTGACCAGGCCCACCATCCTGATTGTCCCAATTCCAATCAGGACCTAGATGTTTAACAATGTACGTATTAATTTAAATTTCATGAAATGTATTCAAAAAGATAGAAACTTTTATTCTCCTATAACATCATGTATTTTTTTAACGAACCTAATCATAATGCAAAGTTTGAAATCGATGGGACAACTCTAACATGTCTAAATTGACAACAGAGCTAACCGCTACAGACGGAAGGATCTACCCTATATAGAAACGCTTCGCTTAATAAATCAAAATAGACCACGATTCTATATTCAAAATTTTGTTGCTTACCTCTGATACACCTAACGCCAAGTTGTAAGCCTGTGTCAGCCATTTAATCTCATTTTAATCTATCTGAAATATTTAAGATCCATTAACTATAGAAGAAAAGTGTAAATGTTAATAATGGATATTTTCTTTAATAAATTCTTGAAGGTTAAATAGGACATGAGGGTAGGCGTTGATCCATTGGCAGACTGAGGTTCTATCTGAGATAATCCTTACTTCTCTTAACTACAGTCTAACTTACTTTTTATTATAGGAACACTAATTAATATTTTATGTCCTCAATATAACCTTACTGGGAGCATTTGTGTTTGCTGCGAGTATGTCACGATTTCAGAACAATGAATAAAACCATAAATCACAAGAATACCGTTTGTCATATATAAAATCTTGATATTTTTAAACCACGACGTAAAAAATTTAAAGTCTTTCAAATACATGCCCCTAAAAATGTAGTTTAATTATAATTTATGAGGCAAATGTGTTGTTTACTAGTTTTTAATCCAAATACATGCCACAGAACTACCCCTTTGTCCTTGGATAAGGTACCTAACCAGACTAAAATGCAATGATATCCGGGAAAATTAAAAAAACTAAATACTTGTTCATATACATGATTCAAGTAAAAGATAAGGATTTGCTATACAAATAGAAATAATAATGGCGTCATAATAAATAAAAATTATTGTAGATAGAAAGTATAGTAGCGTGCGGGAGAGGGATGTAAATACTAAACACCTTCCTTAGAATAGATTTTGAGAACTACCTGCCATTTTTGGTACCCCAAAGCAAATTCATTTGACAAAAAATGTACTTTTCACTATCCAGGGGTAGTACAATGGACAAAAAAATGTTCAAACCATTGCCAAATTCCGAATCCTTCAGATGTTTAATCAATCTAACGTTAAAATGATGTTAGAAGCTCAGCGTCAGCATGGCAAAATCTACCATGTTTATTTTTATTTTATTCACAGTTCAGAGGCCAAAATGGATGATATATCCACAAAAAAGTGTTCCTTCATTTGTAAAATTATAGTAAATAAACGATTGATAATCTAACATGTTCCAATCCAAACATTAAATAGCATGTGAACAAGCAAAAAAATAGATAAACAAACAATATAAAGGTGTAAAGATATTTTATTATACAGATGTTGAAATCGACAAGAATATCAAATACAAACGCATAGCAATTCTAAATTGATCTTTTATTCAAATATTTTTGTCTGATTGAAAATAATTCTGTTAGATATCTCTCTTCTCGCTCGTCCTTTGACAAACAGGATATTTTGATCGTATTTCTTTTTATTTTTAACAAGTGAATTGACTCATGAATAAGTTGTATTTATCTTTATTTGTACATTTAACAAAAATAACAAACCTAAAAAAGGTTTAAATTTTAAAATATAAGTAGCGCAGCTAAAGGTTAATTTATATTGGCTACATATCAATCTGCTCCCCCTGATCCCATTATAGCCCCCCAGAGGTTACCATCCTCATCCCCGCCTCCGTCACTTCCCTCTTCATCTGAGCTACTCTCCTCCGGAGGTTCATATTTAGCCTCTGCCAACTCCTTTACAGACTTGCCCATAAGGTTTGCGTACTCGTGAATACTGCCAATTATCTCGTTCTTGTCTTCTTTCTCAACTTTGGCATTTTCTTCCTGTGCGGCCATTCTGGCGGCCTCTTCCTCCAACTGCTTGGCCCTTTCTTGTTGGTCAATTTGCTTCAGTTTTGCCTTAGTTTTACTCAACAGTTTGCTAGATTTAAAAACGTGCAGTGCTTGCGTGTCCTCGAGGTACTTTTCTTTCAGAACCGGATCTTGCATGATTTCATTCATTGTGTAGCTTGGTGCTCCGCTTGGATCTATTGCCCTGGCCCATCGTTTCATATTCAGCTCTGCCTTGCGCTGCTTCTCCTCCTCCTTGGCCTCAATAAGGATGGCAAGGGACTTGTGCTTCCGCTTACTCTCCTCCACCCTGCTATCCCAATTGCGAGCAATTTCAGCAATTATTCTGCGGTGTTCCTCCATGGCGCATTGGCGCATTTCCTCCTCCATCATGGATAAATCTGGCTCCTCTGGCAACTTCTTTTCTGTTTCTTCATCACTTGTGTCAGGTGAGTAGTCAGCTGCTACTGGATTGTAGGGCTCCCAACCTTTCTAGATAACAGCAAAAAATATAACCTTATTAAAAAACCTGTCCTAAAAAAATCAGACAAAACTCAAATGAAAACGATCAAAATATCCATTCCTGGTCGCCGAAAAAATCTGGGTTAATCAAACCTTCGGAATTCAGTTTTGCCATTTTTGACTATTGCAATTGGTAACGTGAGTTTAGAAGCTCTTTTTTTCACCATTATATGGAATTATTAACTCTTTTCACAATCAATGAAATGGTAAAGAACCTGGAATTTGTAGAAATGAATATTTATGCTATTATGTAAAATAAATATGTAGAATACAATCCCACTCTGTGTAAGTTATTAATTTTGATGTAACACTTTACAATTTGTTTTTGTCCGAAGGACTAAATACTTTTAATCTAAAACTAAAAATCCTGAAACGCTGAGAAAAGTTGATCTAAACCCAAATTTCCTTGGCATCTTTGTTGGCGCTTATCTCAGCAATTGTTCCAAAGTGTAGTCCTACCTCCTGTATCTCATCATCCTCATCTGCTGCTCCCTTCATGCTCACTGTACGGGTGTCAGACCTGGTATGTATAATATTAATAACTAGTTGCCTCGCCCATTGCCTCTAGAGGAACGCGGGAGAGTTCTGGAAAACAGCCTAAAATCACTACAAGACATTTATAAAGATTCTTTAAAAAATACAACACATTCGGACCAACAGTTTCTAAGATCTTAAGCTTTAGACAAAAAACCTTAGTACTTTATAATATTAGAAAGTCGCCTTTGATTAATTTTTTTTATATTAAAGTTAGTGTAGAATAAGAACATTCAAATTTTGCATAACTATAAATGTAATAAATAGAAGGGAGAAGTAAGATTTGGCACTTTTGAAAATCAGACCTACAAAAGACATTGAGTCTGTAGTAGTCCACGGCGACCCAAGAAACTATATTTGAATAAATTCGTTGTCTCTTTGTACTGTTACACTGTAAAATATTTGACAGAGTACTACAACAATAAAACAATAAACAAAGAAACTAAACTTATATATAATCACCTGAAATCTTGTTGGACAAAAGATTCTGATTCAATATCTGCTATCTGTCGCTGCCTTTTCATCTCTTCTCCTAAACCAATAACATAATGTTGGTTTATATCCTACTAGCGGCTTCGCCCCTAGCCTCTAGGGGCTTTTTTTCCTGAAGGTTTAGGGGAGAATTTTAAAATTTTGTTTACATTTTTTTTTTTAGATATTTTCTGTATTTTTTAACATTTTATAACTCTTTATATTCATATACATTGAAAAAAAATTGTGGAATAATAGGTACCTACGCAAGAAAAAAAAGGAAAAAAAATTGATGAGGGGATTTGTTTATTTTTGGGGGGTTGGGGGTGTCCCACCCCCCAAGAATATAGCCTAAAACCACCACAGGGCCAGTAGGTATATTCCCTGAAGAGTAGAATCCGATCGCTTCAGTGGTTACCAAGATCTTAAGGGACGGATGGACGGACGGACAGACATAGTTCTACTTTATATTATAGAAGATAATACAAAGTAGAATGATGTTTGTCTGACCGTCTGTTCCTTAAGATCTCGGTAACCACTTCAATTCAAATAATGAGTATATATTTTTTCAATAACAAATTCCTATTAGACGATAATAAAAACCGTTGTTTTAAGAACAACTAAGGCTTAAAGAGATATTTGTAGTGAAAGCATACTACAACATTTTGTTTCTGTGAAACTAAAAAATTTCTAATACTCACCTATTGAAAGTTGAATTTCTGATTTCTTTTCTGGTGATTTACTTGTCTCTCTAAATAAAATAAATTATCTTATACCTTTCATTATTTGGCTATAAGATACCTTCAGTTCATAATCATCTTAAAATTAGAAGACTTTCTACATTTTGGTGTTGAGTGTCCGTGTAGGCATCAAATCCTATCATATTTGCATGGGTTTCAGGAACAGGGGAGAATGAGGAAGTCATTATATATATAAAAATACTAAAAAATGTTGAATTAATTTTGCTGTTTTGACACCGAATTTTAGTAGGTATTTCAAAATTTTAATTTAAGGAAGAAAATATACCTCGATTTTTGCGATGTTGTCTTAGAATTAGCCCCTTTGCTAACAGACCTTGATCGCCTCCTGCTTCTGGAATCTGACCGTCTGCTTCTTGAAACTGACCTTTTTCTGGAGTCTGACCTCGATCTTCTGCGCCCTCGTGAATTTGACCTCCTTCTTGATCTACTTATACTCCGTCTAAACAACAAAAACGTTGGGTGTGTGATGGGTAAGAAGCTGCTTTTCTCAGCTATCTCTGAGTAATGGACGAGATTCATAGTCTGGCTTAAGAAAATACTGGCTTTATTCATACTATAGAGTATACTAATGAGATTATAACACCAAACAAAAATATTCTGTATGTTTTCCAACTATTTCCATGATCTACTAACCTTGATTTTCTATCCCGAGATCTTGATTTGGACCTGGATCTTCTGTCCCTGGACCGCCTATCTCTGGAACGAGAGCGTTTACCACCACGGGACCGTGACCTAGACCTTCTACCACGTGATCGTGAGCGTCTGTCGCGTGATCTTGACCGGGCACGTTTGCGTTCACGTGATCTGGATCTTGACCTTGAGCGGGATCTTAAAAATATAAAACATAAAAATGTATCATTTGTGACACTTCAATCATAAATTAAATTAGATACATAGAAAGCTGCAAATATTATATGTGTAGGTATGACTTTTAAGTCTTAATATTTTAAAACAACATTAGTTACCTATAGAACATTAATGCTTCAAATAGTATTTTCATATCATTGAAATTTTCATTAAAATGTGCTTCGTTCATCTATCCCTTGATATCGAAATTGTTAATAACTTTAAACTCAAAATTTCAACTTACGTTTTAGATTTTTTCTTTTTACTTTTTCTTTCTCTCGAGTCGTCTCGACCCATTTTATAATTTTCTGGAAAAAAAAATAAAAATTGAATCCATATTTCAAAAAATGCAAAAGGTATGTAAATATTCTTGGAAAGTTTGTTTGCTTCATAATTTTTGAAAAGTATAGCAAACGAAACTTGTTATTCCTGACCAGCTTGGTCAGGTAAATCTTCTGTAACTTCTCCTTGTTCTTCTCCATTACCATCTTCACCTTCCACAGTTTCCTCTTCAACATTCTCTTCCTCCGGGCCGGGTATATAAGTCCTGTAACATATTTTTTAGAAGAGCAGCTATTAAATAACAAGGATATGACCGTCCGTCTGACGCCATGTTTGACCGTTTATTTTTTTTATCTTGTGTATTTTTTATGATGGCTCAATATTTTGAAAAAGTATAATGTTATGTGAAATATTCTCTCACATAAATGTGTAATGTGTACTACATAATATATAGAACAATTCGAGTTTCAGAACATTAAGTTTTAAATTATCTAATAAAACATTTTTGCATTATTTCTGATTTGTGTTTATGTCAGCTCGATGAAGCAAGAAAAATCATATTTTTTAGACAGAAGGATATTGCACTAAAACATGTTACATACCCAATGATCTCAATAATTTTCTGCACTTGTTCTTCGGAAAGTCTCTCTTCGCTGTCATCAATTAAAAGTTGAATTTCTACAGGTGTCTGAGGCCTATACAAAATAATTCTTGTTATATACTTTTTCCCTTAAAATAAATCTTATGTCATTGTTCTAGTAACAGGATGTCTAAATGTATATATGTCCGCTAAGATATCGTTAACTGATCGTTCCACATATTTTAAATGGGTCAGGGATTTAACCATGCAACACCATCTTATGACAAAAATATCAACCTCAAATATTTTCTAAACCCATAAATAAATGGTGGTTTGTAATATTCTAGGCTATTTCAATTCTCTAATAAGATCTTAGGGTGTTTTTAGACAATTTTGTGCTTCCTGCATACCAGGGTTTCGGATCCGCATTGATTTTATGCGGATCCGGATCCGGATCCTCAAAGTTTGGTCAGTGCGGATCCGGATCCGGATGCGGATCCGGATCCTACTGGATCCGGATCCGGATCTTTGACAATAAAAATAAAATCACCAAATTTTTCAAAAAAATTTTATTCTTTAATTCGAAGTCAAAAATACTTTTAATTTTCAAGTCTGAACCTAAACCTTAAAGATTGGCTCTCATCAAGAGAATGTCTGAGATTTTATATAAATTTAGGTAGATTTTTCCATTTTTTCCGCATTTTTGGAGTCTAAGGATCCGGATCCGCATTTTTTTGCGGATCCGGATCCTTGGACTCAAAAATATGCGGATCCTTGCGGATCCGGATCCGGATCCAGATCCGGATCCGAAACCCTGCTGCATACCATAGAGGCTAGGAGCAAAACCACTAGGAAAAGAAATAATCAAGTTTATAAAAAGCTATGAGAGAAATTAATGGCAACCGTAAAGAAATGGACGAACCATGAGTGGATAATATAAAATATATGCTTCGACTATAAGAATTACCTAATATTTACTAATTGTATTATTTCTTTTTTGGTGAGGAGACAATTTTCTTCTATACAAAATGTTTGTAAGTTTGTCACAAATTCCTAAATAAAGTAATTGTAAATTTTTTGAATAATGAATTAAACTGTTTAATTATCCTAGACAGTCGTTTGTTTGTTTGAATCTTTGACGTTTTGTAAAATGGCATTATGTTAGATTTAAGGAGCAATATATATACATAGGAATAAATTAATTTCCTTGCCATTTAGATACGTCAAAATTGTTTTCATTCTTACTATCTAGTTTGAAAAACAAATTTACCTGTAGATGTGTTTCTTCTTGTAACCCAGCTGGACTGTCTTCTAAATAGAAATGAATACAATTAAAAATAAAAGTACCAAGTGAATTTGTTTAGTTTGAAGCAATGGATGGAATTTTCAGGTGGGTTAAGTTGTGCTTACGGGCAAGCTTAGTAAAGGCCTTGTGTTTTTGGGCTACTTGACGATGCAACCTTATTTCAATAATTAAGCCACTAGTTGTTTTTAACATTAGATATCATAATAGCTCTTTTTAAAAGAATCTTTTTTTTATTGTATTGAACGCTAAAAACATGAGTGAATGTGTTAACCGTAAAACTATGTTTTAATGTAATCTAAATTGTAACACAAGAAAAATTTGGTTGACTGTGCAGAAAATCGCCACCTTTTCCCCAATTTAACAAGTCGATATAGAGCAATTAAAAATTATATACTTCTAAAAAAGATATTGAAAATTAACCTTACCTAAATATTTAATAGTTTCAAGGACCAATGTTAAAAGTCTGTCATTTTTACTTTTGTTTTTATTCTTTTTAATACCATGGTCGGACTTGACTTGTTTTAAAATTTGTAAACATTCAAAATTAGAAATTTGAATTTCCTGAGCCGATAATATCTCCATTGCAATAATCTGAAAATGGGAAGTTTTTAATGAATAAATTGACTAAGATAACAAGCGTTTTTACAAAGGGGACACTCTATAAATTGTCTAAATCTTGCATAATAATATCCGGCCCCTCACCTAATACTCTTATTCAAAATGCCATTGTTTAATTTTTCATACTAAAATAATTTTCGATGACAATAAACCACTGAATTTGTCCAACATATTTATACATGAGACTATTAAACAGTTTGAAGAACAACGACTATTTCTTCAACCATATCAATGTACATATAAGGTTTTTTAATGATTATGAATCATTATAAACAATTAATTATCATCTTTTTTATTCCAACTAGCAATTCCTAAATAAAAACTTCTTTAATATCAAATTCCCTGGAAAATGCACAAATACGATAAAATAGTTTAATAATTAGATATATTTTAATGTTTACTTTAACATCATTTTTCATCGATTAATTTGATTTTTACAATAATCAAGTCCGGCGTTGTTATGATTCTTTTCTCCTTAAATTAAAAACAGCGGCATTTGCGCTCAAGGTTGCCAAAAAATAAAGAAATCTTGTTTTAAATTTGTATATTAAAATGTTTACTTACAAAGAACCTAATATTTTCACTTATTTGCGCTTCTGAATCAAGTAGATTAAAATAAAAGAATAAAACTACCTAACCTCCCTTTTAGTGAATAAAAATCTCCCCTTGGGACATCGCATGATTTAATTACCGCAATAATTGATTATTTTAGGGTTTTTTGTTAGATCGATTTAACAAGTTTTAACTAGGCCTACCCTAAACCCTTCTGTGCCTTATCCCTGTAGGGTTAACCTGTACCCAATATATTACAAACTAATCTTGGGTAAAACACGAAAACGAAAAATTAATACAGGGGATCAAATGATAGAATGGAAATTTTTTTACCTTTAGCGGGGATAAAGTATTTTTTTTTAAGTTATGGGGCTATGATTCACTCCTGGACTTTGAATCTGCCTTAATTTTTTTTTCGATCTGCAGTTCTTTAATGTAATATAAAAATGTAATTCTTTTTTGAAAAAAATGGCAACCCTGTTTATTATCGCGCCAATGAGCAAATTCACGAAAGAAATTGCGAAATTCATTCTTGAATTCGAAATCGGAAATGGTGTAAATAAATGACTTTTGCATGTATATTTATTATTTTTTTCGGCAATTTTAAGATAATTTAATTGTGAGAAATGCTATCCATAAATATTTTTTTTTCAACCAATGCAATGTAATATATTTTCAACTCAGTTCTTTATTTGACTTGTATATGTGACTTTTCAACTTATTTTGCTTGTTGGTGTTTGCTTTATCAGAGCTAGATTAAGCATATTTTTAAGATATATTTTAGGCACAAAATGGGGGAGAGGACCACCGGGTTTCAGCAACCTGGTGCCATTGTCAGGTATAAGTTCCATAATGGATAGATTTCGGTAAATGAATTCAAGAATTATGGGCTAAGACATCCTGTTATTTAAAGTAAAAAGCTTTTTTGTCTATAGCGAAGGATCTCGCTATCTGCTAAACCTACATGGTTCTCCTTTACAGCAAAGCATATTATAAGTCCAGGGAAGGTTTATTACTGGTTTGGAGGAGGGTAAATAAAAAAAAAACTATGCTGTTAATATCCAAACTTATATATAAATTTTGGGATTTTAGACCATTTTTTTAAATTTGAAATCTCACGTTTTAAGGCTACTTTTCTGCTTTTCCCTGCCCCTATAGAATATAGAGCCCCTAGATGCCAGGGGGTCGCAAATGCTATGACATATTAATGTAATTCTAATAATTTAGGATGAAGTTTATAAACTTCATGGTGTACTCAGAAACTGAAGTTTTCATGGGTCCAAATCTAAACGTCATTATTGGACCAAATGGATCAGGAAAATCAACATTAGGAAAGATTTCATCTTTACTTTAGAGTATTAAAGTAGGTATTAGGGATTAATATATTCAAGGCTGCATGTAAATTTGAAGTATTTTATCATTGCATGGCCTATTTGCCTACTGTTTTATGTTTGTTTGTTTTTCTATAAGCTGACCTATTCTTATTCCTTTTTTAATATTATACCTATTATAAATCTAATTTTAAAGTATTTTTATTCTGAAGAAAATGAAATCTTTGCAGTAAATGGAATTTGTATTGGTTTGGCTGGTAAACCAAGTATTCTCGGAAGAGCTTCCAAAGTTGGAGACTTTGTTCAAGAGAGAAAAGATGAGGTTGATATTAGATTTTTCTAATATATGATAATACTTAATTATATGCATATTAAATAAGGATTAAAATGCCCATACGTAAAACAACAATAAAAAGTTTTAAATATTTTTGATGAGAATACAACAGTAAACTATTTGGTAGTTGTAGTTAAATGATAACTCCATACTGAGACAATGTGTAAACGATAGGTAGTAACTTAAGCTATTTTTTAGCTTCAAAACAAATTTTAGACAAAGAATTATTTATTCACGCATTTGTCAGAGTAGCTTGATTTGAAGCTTCCCTTAACTCATTTATCATTTGAGCAGAAATTGAAATCTTAAGTTTTGGACAAAGTTAACCTCACTACTTTATAAAGTAGGTCGTAGGATATATTTAATTAACAACATTAATATGACTTTTACTTTGCTAGGCTTCAATTGAAACAGAGCTGTATAACGACAAAGGGGAAAATATTATTGTCTACCGCAAGTTTAATCGTGCAGGTAAGCTTATTTTCTTATATTTTTTACAACTAAAATACCGATAGGCGAATCGCGATAGATATATATTTGATTAATTTTTATTTGAAGGTAAAAGTGAATGGCGACTGAACGGGAAGAAAACTACAGAAAAAGATGTTAGAGTAAGATTTTACAAACGTTATTTTATGTTTTTTGAAACCTTAGTTTTTAATTGAAAAGTTAAGTTGAATTTGACAGCGTGTGTTTAAAATAGATTTATGTTTTAGGAAAAAGTTGCCAAGTACAGAATCCAAGTGGACAACCTCTGCCAATTTCTTCCACAGGTTCAAACATCACAAAGTTTCGGGTTTAGTCCCTTTCGTGACAACGCCTCTTAAGGGGCGTTTTTTTTGTATTTTTACAGTAGAATCTCTCCTATTTATAGCCCCTGTAGGGGGCTCTAATCATGTGGAGCAAACACCTAACTTACATAACCTAACCTGAAATAACCTTTAAAAAGCTACTGTGAAAAGACGACGAATCGCCCTTTAAGAGGCGTTGTCACGAAAGGGACAAAACCCAAAGTTTCTAAGGGGTTTTTTTTTAATGCAACCATCTCGTAATCAGTGAGCAAATGACACTTAGAATTCGAATTTCGATCTGAACTTTTGCATGAGTAATCCTTGGTAGGTCTATTTTCCCTAAATTGAACAAAAAGTTGGAAAAGTAACGGCTAGCTTCTTCTTCTTTTAGCCCTGACCCTTCTATCCGTGATCATCAACATCTGTTGCCAGATTCAGAAATCTGGCAGTTTTCACCGGGTTTTTCCACAAATCCTTGGATGTGAGGCTGGTTGGGTTTTGTCGACAGTTGAATAAATGTGATGTTGTGTGGGAACTGTCACAGTTGGGGCATTTATCCACTGTGGAACCAGTCTTATCTATGCGGGCCTTGTAACTATTAAGATAAGTACTGTATCCAGATCTCAGTTGTGCCAGAGTTGATCTGGTGGCTCTAGGGAGGTCGCGTTCAGTTTTACTGATCTCTGGTGGGCGGGCATTTAAGACCTTGTTGGTGGTGCTGCTGATTAGGTCCTTCACGGATTTAGTGTGAATGACTTTCAGCCTGGACTTGTAGTCAGCCTCTGGCAGGTTAGGTCTAGAAATATTCTTGACTTCCTTGCCAAATTTTGACTTTAAGGTTTGTTTCATCTGCCTGGGTGGTGGGGGAGAATTTAGGTCCACCTTGTTCGGGTGTCCCGATTTCTGCGTTGCAAGTAGAAACTGTTTGCTCAACATTTCACAATGTTGGCGCATCTGCATTACCTTAGTTTCTGAGTGAAGGTGGTCAGTGTCTGACATCATGTGACAGCCTGTGGCTACTCTGAGAGCAGTATTCTGTGCTGTCTGGAGGTCTTCCCAGGAGGTTTTACTAAGGGCAGGTGTCCAGATTGGGCAACAGTAGTTGAGCAGGGATTGTCCTGTTGCCTTGTAAGTGTTGACAATGACTTCCTTCTCCTTCCCCCAAGATGTACCAGTCAGGGCTTTGAGGATGTTGTTTCGTGACTGTATGTTGGATTTAAGGTTCTTGGTGTGTTCTCTGAAGGAGAGGAGGCCATCGAAAGTGATCCCAAGGATTTTTGGTTTCTTCACTGTTGGAACTTTCTCTCCAGCAATTTCAACTCCTAGTTCCATACTAACTTCATTGGAGAAGGTTGTAAAAACTGTGGCTGAGGACTTGGATGGAGAGATAAACAAGTTGCGGCTCTTGAACCAGGTGTCCAGGACATTAAGATAAGAGTTGAGCTCTTTGACAATTGGTTCAATTACCGGGCCAGAATTAAGTATGTTGCTGTCATCTGCGTAGGAGACAAGTTTTATGTCCCCTGGAGGTTGCGGCATGGAGGCCATGTAGAGATTAAACAGGACTGGAGACAGGACGCCACCTTGCGGTACACCCTGTTTTACCTTCCTATATTTGCATCTAGAGTTTCTAAACACAACATAGGTCTGCCTGCCTCTGAGATATGCACATAGAAACCTCTTGATGTAGTCGTTGAGATGGAGCTGGTTTATATCATCAAGAAGGAGCTGGTGGTCAACTGTGTCAAATGCCCTGGACAGGTCTATGGCAACTGACACGGTTCTATGTGATGGTTTCTTCCTGTTTAGTCCTTTATGTACGTGGTCTATGATGGAATATAGAGCAGTACATGTGGATCTTCCTTTCCTGAAACCATGTTGGTGGTCGGCAAGTTGGACGGCCTCCGTGACATATGGGAGGAGCAGAGCTTCAAGGATCTTGATGGCTGGAGACAGTAGTGATACTGGTCTGTAGCTCGGTCCGAGGTTGGATTGTTTGCCAGGTTTCAGTAGAGGAATGATCTTGGCCGTTTTCCAGATGCTTGGGATGATTGAATCTTTCATGCATTTGTTAAAAATCTCGGTAAGAAAATTGATGGCATTCGGTCCAAGATGTTTTAAGGTGACAGGTGAAAGATCATCCGGGCCAAGAGCTTTAGAATTCTTGGCCTTCTTGATTGCTGCTAACGTCTGCTCTGGAGTGAAGATAATCTGTTGATGTTTAGATTTCTTTTTCAGGGATCTTAAAGTTCGTCGCAGAGCTTGGTTAGGTTTCTTCTTGGATTCTGGTGTATATTGCCTGTTAAATTGGTCAGCAATCTTCTTAGCGTGGGAATAGGTTTTATCGTTGAAGCTAATACCTTGGTTGCTGGGTTGTTGAGGCTGGTTGCCAAGACTCTTGATGGTCGTCCAGAGTTTCTTGGAACCGGGCTGACAAGTGGAAAGGTGTTCAATCCATTTCTTTTTACGGTGTTCGTTTATTGTCTTGTTGATTTGTTTGTTTAAATCGGACAATCTGTTGTCAGCTGGATTAGCTATCTTGATTTCATCACGCTGGTTTATAAGTCTAGCAGCTTCTGTAGGTAGGGCATTAAATGTCTGAGGGATTCTGCCTGCAGGAATGTATTTTTTGGAAGCTTTTTGGAGGGTTTTGCGGAAAAATTTTTCAGCTTTGTGGACATCTCTGACTGGTCTTGCTTTAGAGAAAATGCTTTCTGTGAAGGAGGTGAATTTAGGCCAGTCAGCTTTGGAGAAATTTATGAAGGTTTGATGTTTGGAGTTAGATTTAGTAAGTTCAGCTGTCAGACTTATAGTGATGGGCTGGTGGTCGGAGCTCATCTTGTTCTCGACTTTCCAATTTGTAACAGGAATAAGATTAGAAGAAGCTATGCTTACATCAGGAGCAGTTGATGCTGTACTGGTGACTCTGGTGGGCATATCAAGATTTATGATGGCAGCGTCTTGATTGGATACAGCGTCAGCCAGTTCTTCCTCTCTAGTGTCGTTGGTGGCGTCAGAATGCCAAAGAATGTTATGGGCATTCATATCTCCAAGAATATAGTAGGAGTCACCAAGGCCTGTAAAAAGGTCGTTGAGAGGGGGGGGCGTAGCCGCTTGCGCAGCTACTTTGTGGAGGAATGTACACATTTCTAATGTAGAGTGGTGAGTCCTTGCTTGGTATGGAGATGGTCATAGATTCCAAGTGTGGGTCTTGGGCAAGTCTCGCAGGTGTTTTCTCAAGGTTAAAACTAACTTCTTTGTGAATTAAGAAAGCTAGCCCTCCTCCTTTGTCTCTACCACGATCTTGTCTAACAAATGTGTAGTTGGGTGTTTTCCTCTCTTTTGAAAGACGTGTAAGCTTCGTTTCTTGTATTGCAGCGATGAGGATCTTGCTATTCTCCATATGGTGAAGAAGTTCATCGAGTTTATTCTGGATGCCATTTATATTCCATTGCAATACTTGAGTGTTGTATCCTCTGTTGGGGAGTATGTTGGGGCGGGGGTTGGGGGGGGAAGAAGGGGGGCGGGGGGGATTCCGCCTATTTGGGGGTTTTTGAGATCTTTTAGGGGGTGAAAATTTTGGGGGTGAAGATTTTGGGGGTGAAGATTTTGGGGGTGAAAGTTTAGGGGGAGGGGGTGAGGATTTGGTGTGGGTGAATCCTGTGCAGCATGGTCCAGTCCAGGTCTTGTATTTTCTCCGTTCATTTGATGATTTAAGGCCGGAGCATTTGACATGGAGCCATTTTAAGCAGATGGAACATTCGACAGAAACTGGTGAAAGTTGTTTGTTGCATAGTGAGCAGAACCAAGTAGGACCTGGGTTTTGTTCAATGCCAGCTCTGAATAATAGGAGCCGAATAAGACATGCTGGTGTTGTCCTATTCTTTGTCAACCAAATTAAAAACTCTGTTTAGCTGAGGAATGTGCCTCATTGTCGGATTTAGTGAAAAACCGGTTTTGATGTTGATGATCTCTCTTGAAGGGTGGGAGATTGTGTGCGTTGGTTCTTGGCTCTGCTGCTGCTGCTGATGGTGTTGCTGCTGTAGTAGAGGTGGATGCACGGCGTAGACATGACCAACATAGCGGCTCAGCCGTTCAGCCGTTTTTAGCCTATTTTCAGGGTAAATCCATCATCAATTACGTAGGAATCAACTTTTTAAAACATATTTTTGGTTTAATTCATGTTAAATGATAGCAATAACCATTTTTAAAACTTCTAGCACCAACAGCTACCGTGTAGAACCGTTTGATAGCGTTTTGGAGTAGAAAAGAGTATTATGTTGAGAGAGGTTTCGTGACTAAGGGGGGGGGGGAAGTTTTGACACATTTGCGTAAACAGGGAGTATAGGCTTTATCTTTGGACTGAGAGTATAGGTTATTAGGGATAAAATCATTTTTATATGATGAATTTTCCCAAGTTTTAAGATTTTTTGGATAGGCCTCCAGGTTTCGGAGCTCCAGGCCTCCAGGTCCTCTCTGTACAGGTAAAAATGAAAAAAAAAAATTTTTTTTTGAAGAGTTAGAAGTCAACTTATGAAACAAAATATGCGTTTTTTTCTTCAAATATGTGAATAACATTCAAAAATATGCATATTTTGTTTCATAGGTTGACTTCTAACTCTTCAAAAAAAAATTATTTTTGTAATTTTTACCTGTACAGAGAGGACCTGGAGGCCTGGAGCTCCGGAACCTGGAGGCCTATCCAAAAAATCTTAAAACTTGGGAAAATTCATCATATAAGAATGATTTTATCCCTAATAACCTATCCTCTCAGTCCAAAGATAAAGCCTATACTCCCTGTTTACGCAAATGTGTCAAAACTTCCCCCCCCCCCCTTTGCAATATAGATATACAAAAAATGACAAAACAGCTGAGCCGCCAGCCGTTAGCCGTTACTTTTTCAACTTTTTGTTCGATTTAGGGAAAATAGACCTACCAAGGATTACTCATGCAAAATTTCAGATGGAAATTCGAATTCTAAGTGCCATTTGCTCACTGATTACGAGATGGTTGCATTAAAACCCCCCCCCCCCTTATATGGATGTTCGAGTTATTTTAATTTTCTTGAATTTAATTATTTGAATTTTACTACTTTTTATTGGTCTTCTTTCATGAAATCTCAGTCTAAATCTGCGAACTAGTCAAAGATTAAATTCTTGTGGAAAACGAGTCTTATTTCAGATGAGAACTGTCAATAAAAATATTTTTCTCTTCAATATTAAACAAAATTTTTATACCTAATAAATGTGTTTATTCTTCAGGACAAAGTTCACGATTTTTCCAGATTGAACAACAAGGATCTTCTTGACAGCACCATTGATGCCGTTGGCGATACTGGACTCAAGGTGCTTTTTTATTTGATAAACTATATTTTAATTATTTCAACACTTATTTTATTAGTAGCGATGCTACTCTATAATTCGAAATGTCCGTCTGTCCGCCTGAGACAGAAAGGGGGAAATGTGATTTCCTCGGCTCCTATAAAAGATAGAGAGCTGAAATTTTCAGAGATTAATTATGTTAACAGTCTTTATATTTTCACCAAGTTTCATTAAGATTCGTTAGTTGATTGGGGTGCTAGATCGATTCTGCATACTTTTATTACGTTTTATTGATTTGCTCAACTCTTATTTAACATAGACGGCTGAAATTTTCAGGGATTGAATACTTTCATATTCTGCATACTTTTATTAAGTTTTATTGATTTGCTTATTGGTTGGGGTTTCGTGATTTTTTTTGTTTAATGTTTTTTTTATGAACTGCAATAATGTTCATTTTTTCCGAATATCCATCCATAATTTTGAGCTTCGCTACTTATGGATGTTGTCATCCTTGTTTTAACTATTGTTCAGTATTTTAAAAAGACTTAATGATTACTCTATCAAATGATTCAACATAGAAAACTTATGTTTTAAGATAAAACAATTTTAATTTTAGGAAAAACACAGTGAATTGAAGACTCTTCAGAAAGAATTTGACGAAGGAGATAATATTCATGCTCAGTAAGTTTTTTAGTATCGAAGCTACTCTATAATTATCCTTGTTTGTACGTCAGTCAGTTTGTCCGTAAAGCTATGGGGGAAATGTAATTTTATTGGCTGCTATTAAAGATAGACAACTGAAAGTTTAAGTAAAGAATCCTATGAAGGCGCATCTAATCTATACCTACATAGCTTTGTTAGTCTTTCTGTCGGTCATGCTCTAAAAAAACACACCATTTTTTAAAGGTTTTGTGATTTTTTGAGTTTGCATATGCATACTCTCTTATTTTTCTTTGTTTTGCGAATTTAGCATCTGCTCTATAATTCACTTTGTTCATTTGTACTTTCCATGAGTTTTGTGCTTCGCCTCTTATTGTCATTCTCACCTAACAAATATTTTTTTCCCAGAAAGGAGAAGGTGTACGAGGAGAAGAAAGAAAAATGTGATAAAATGGAGGAAGAAGTTAAGGTTTGAAATTTTTTTTTATTATATTAGTGGCTGAACCCCTTGCATCTGGGGGCTCTAAATTTGAAGTGATATTGAAGGGCAGATAAATAGCCTAAATTAAAACCATAACCATACTTATTTACAGGGGTGTATATTCTGCACAAGATTTATTTTTTTTCCCCGGCTACAAATTTTTTTATTTTTTTTCCCCCCCTAGTTTTTTCTCACCAAGTAGGGGGGAAAATGGAAAAATATTTAAAGAACTCTATAATTTATTGATTTTATCCCTCCTACCACACATTCTTTTAGTTTTTTTTACCAAGGAGGGGGGGGAAATGGAAAAAATGTTTTCAGTTTTCTTAATTTTTACATTTTTTTTCCCTCCAACCACTAATTTTTTATTTTTTTTCCCCCCCCCTGAGCCGGGGATCCCATGTAGAATATACACCCCTGCTTATTTATAAAAATAAAATAGCCTAAACTATCTCAGGACCTATAAGAAGCTCTAATTTAAAGATGAGTGTAAATTTTAAGTGAAAAGCTTTTAAAATTATGGCTTTCTATAATGGATGTTTTTTACTTATTAAAGCGTCTTATATACACAACGTATAGCAGTAGTAGGAACATTTACAAACGTCTTCGTATTAATATGAAATGGTCTGGACTCGTTAGTCTTAGGTCATCTTTCTGAAAATTAGAAAATGAAACACAGCTTTCATAACTTATAAATATGATCTTCTTTTCTTAAGATTTTCAAACAAAAACGTGATCTGATGAAAAAACAGGAAATGTTGGCCAAACGAAGAGTTTGGGAACTTTTCTACAGAAAGAAAAAAGAATGCAAGGAAGTTATCTCCTCGGAGAGTAAACAAAAGGTAACATTGAGTCAGAAAAAAAATATTTTGACATTTTTAGGAATTGTAGATTTTTTTTCACTAGCCTTTTTGCCTTTTTTTCTACCAATAAATGTTAGTTTACTTTAATTAGCGACTACCGCTACATTCCTAGATGTCTCTAGTTGCATTTGAGGTGGGAGATATAGTCCTCCTCCAAAAAATTAAAGTTGTATAAAGAAAATTTTTGGTAAATGGTCATGTTTTTCTAGGTGGTAATGCTCTCCCCACACACTGACAGACAGACATTCTGTTACTTCTCTTTAATTCAAAATAATATTTCTGTTTTTATTAATCAAGGAAGTGGTGGAAAAAGCTGAGCGAAGTTTGGGCCCCTTGAAAAAGGAAATAGTGGAAATTAAAACAAGAATAACAAAGATTACAAAAGTGAAAGGAACCATTGCTTCAAGTGAAAAGGTATAAACTAACGATGGTAGAACAAGGTTGCCAACATTAATATAAGCGAAATTCATCAATTAACAATCAGAAAAACGAACATTGACTTGTGTGGAGTAACAATGAATTTATCATTAATTAAAGTCAGAAAAAGCTTCGTATTTAGGCATGGGTGTATATTTTCAAAATTGACCCTGGGGGAGGGGGGGGATAAAAAATAAGCGATTGAAGGGAAAAAAATGTAAAAATTAAGAAAACTGAAAACATTCTCCCCCCCCCCCCTCCTCCTTGGTAAAAAAAATTAAAAAATGTGTGATAGGAGGGATAAAATAAATAAAATATAGAGTTCCTTAAATATTTTTCCATTTTCCCTCCTACTTGGTGAGAAAAAACTAATAGCTTAGGATTACGCAGATAACACATATTTAATATTTTAGGATTACGCAGACAAGACATATTATAATATTTTAGGATTATGCAGACAAAGCCAAGATTCACAGCAAAAATATTGAGAACAGTAAAATGAAACTTGTCGACCTGGAGGATGAAGAAACTGCTCGCATCAGGTTGGTTTAGAAAGTAATAGGATGTTTGTGCGTTCCGTGTGTTACTTAGAATTGTAATCCTTGTAACTTTAGGATATTCACGAAAATTAAACTTTTACAATGCCTTTTTTTTAATAATAACACAAAAAAGTTCAATATTGATGGTTAAAGTTTATAAAAAGTATTGTTAGTAAATATTACAGTCAGGGGTGCATATTCTGCACAAGATTAATTTTTTTTTCCCTGCTACAAAATTTTTTATTTCCCCCCTACCCCCCCTCTAGTTTTTTCTCACCAAGTAGGGGGAAAAATGGAAAAATATTTAAAGAACTCTATATTTTATCCCTCCTACCACACATTTTTTTAGTTTTTTTCACCAAGGAGGGGGGGGGGGTAGATATACCACACTTTTCTGGGATCTTGCTGAGTCAAGTATCAACTGTTGGGAATATCAAAGGATGACTCCATGCCAAATTTGAGCCGGATCCGGCAAAAACCGGCCGTGAATTTTATGAAAAACCGGTTTTTTCCGGTTTTTAGGGGGTATCTGTAAATCGATTCAGCTGGAGCAAAACCGGTTAGAGGTACAAAAAATTTTACTTCACATGAAATTTAGCCAATGCAATTGCCTACAAAAATTTACTTCATCATCAACTTGATTGGACAACTCTTTCCCCTCCTAAATGTCCATTAAAACCTCGGAAACGGCAAAAATCGCCAAAAATCAAGCCTTCGGCGGCAAATAACGGCTAAACGGTCAGTCGGAGGCGAATGAAACATAAATAAAGAAATGTCTGCCTCAATACGTTGTTCAACATCAAAGAGATGCTTGAAGTCTCTAAAACGACTCCTTCCCCTCCTTTAAGGGGAAAAACTGAAAAAACGTGAATTTCAAAAGTATGCCCACTTCGTGGGTGTGGGGGGCACTGAACCCGTCACCCCAGGGTTACCAAATATAAAGTCTAGGCGGCCCACAATGCTGAATTTTCACCAAGTGAAAGTCTTGTGTCATTATCTCTTATGAGAAAAAAGTTATTAATTAATTAAAATTTCAAATTGTGATTTTTTGATGGATTTCTTTGATGAAATGACAGGCAGGTCAATTTTTAGGCCATTTTTTGCTGTTTTCGGCCCGCCACGCCCAAACGGTTTGAGATAATCTCACGGGACCTTTTGCCCGACCTAAGCCTGGTTATTTGTAAGGTCTAGGAAAAAAAAATCCCGGATTGGATGAAGCACGACGTCGCAGCGCGCCATCAAAAATCGCTGGTCGGCTCATTTTGCCCCCTCAAACCCTCACCTTGTGCCATTTTTCTGTGTAAAGATTAAAATTATAATCTTTTGCGTAAGTCTGTTTTTTTCCTAGACCTCACAAATAACCAGACTTAGGTTGGGCAAAAGGTCCCGTGAGATTATCTCAAACCGTTTGGGCGTGACGGCCCAAAAACCGCAAAAAATGGCCTAAAAATTGACCTGCCTGTCATTTCATCAAAGAAATCCATCAAAAAATCACAATTTGAAATTTTAATTAATTAATAACTTTTTTCTCATAAGAGATAATGACACAAGACTTTCACTTGGTGAAAATTCAGCATTGTGGGCCGCCTAGACTTTATATTTGGTAACCCTGGGGTGACGGGTTCAGTGCCCCCCACACCCACGAAGTGGGCATACTTTTGAAATTCACGTTTTTTCAGTTTTTCCCCTTAAAGGAGGGGAAGGAGTCGTTTTAGAGACTTCAAGCATCTCTTTGATGTTGAACAACGTATTGAGGCAGACATTTCTTTATTTATGTTTCATTCGCCTCCGACTGACCGTTTAGCCGTTATTTGCCGCCGAAGGCTTGATTTTTGGCGATTTTTGCCGTTTCCGAGGTTTTAATGGACATTTAGGAGGGGAAATAGTTGTCCAATCAAGTTGATGATGAAGTACATTTTTGTAGGCAATTGCATTGGCTAAATTTCATGTGAAGTAAAATTTTTTGTACCTCTAACCGGTTTTGCTCCAGCTGAATCGATTTACAGATACCCCCTAAAAACCGGAAAAAACCGGTTTTTCATAAAATTCACGGCCGGTTTTTGCCGGATCCGGCTCAAATTTGGCATGGAGTCATCCTTTGATATTCCCAACAGTTGATACTTGACTCAGCAAGATCCCAGAAAAGTGTGGTATATCTAGGGGGGGGGGGTCTTGGGAAATGGAAAAAATGTTTTCAGTTTTCTTAATTTTTACATTTTTTTCCCCCCAACCACTTATTTTTTATTCCCCCCCCCCCCTCCCCCCCACCTGAGCAGGGGATCCCATGTAGAATATACACCCCTGATTACAGTTTGTTTTCACACTCTTATGCATTTATCACAAGAATTATCATTTTAAATTATTAATACTTTGAAAACTATATGGTAGAAATTGAAATATAGTTATTTTTATGCTGATTTCATCATAGGCACAAGAAAATGCTGCGATAGCCAAATACATATAAAAACATTTCGTGGATTTGTTACGTGTAAAGCATCAAAAGTCATAATTCATTTGCATTTTTAGGAAAATAAAGGAAAGGGAGAAAAATAAAGAAAAATGGGAGAGTGAAATTCGAGTGCACGAACGGGAGATTAGAGATGATAACATTGAAGGATTAGAAGCCAAGATTACTGAGGCTAAAAGAAATACAAACCAAGCATCAGAAAGGCTAGTTGCAGAAAAGCAGAATATTGATAACAAACGGTAAGTAAGATTATTATGTTTATGAACACTCGTAGTTAGTATAATAAGAGGTAAGAATTCTACTAGAACCATATAAGTCAAAATAAAAAAAAATATTGAGGTATATAACTAGTGATGGCAATCCGTCAAATTTTTGGGCCGGATTCCGGATTCTTAAAAGAATCCGTCAAAAAAAATGGCGGATTCCTTATGGATTCCGGATTCTTATTTTTGGCGGATTCCGGATTCGGATGATTCGGATTCCGGATTCTAGCAGTATTTTAAAAGATTTTTAAAAAAATAAGTGCTACATAAGTCCTAAAAATTAATGTTCTTGGTGTTCTCTATAATTCACTTTCGATAATCGAACTAGATTTTAAAAGATTTTTTATGTAATGATGATAATCTTTGCCTTCAAAAAGAGGCAGTTGAAAGAAAAAACTCAAGTCGCTAATTTTAGCCTACCAATTAAGAATCCGGAATCCGCTATTAAAAAACGGGGATCTACTGCAGTTCACGGTAAAATATTGCTGGTAACGAATATTGCCAAAACTCTTTGAATTTTAAAGGCTGCTAGCTGCCAAACGGCTGAACGTACAGATCATACCCGCACACCATTTTAAGCGGTATAAGAAGGTCTACAAATAATCTGGAATAGCCAAGATCCAATGATGCACATGGAAAGCTTCACTAAAGAAAAAACGCGTAAAATAGGCCTTATTCGCGCATTTCTCTGCACTGCGAGATAATTATGCATTATTGATTTATGGCTATTTCAGATTATTTTTAGGCCTTCTTATGCCGCCTAAAACAGTGTGCGGGCATGATCTGTACGTTCGGCCGTTTGGCAGCTAGCAGCCTTTTAAATTAATAAATTTTTGGCAATATTCGTTACCAGCAATATTTTACCGTGAACTGCAGTAGATCCAAAAACGGATTCCGGATCCGGTTGTCAACCCTAATATAAACATATCCTTTGCCTACTTTGCTTTTGCTTTATTATCAAAGCGAGGTTAGTTAAGGGCTCTTTATTGGAAGAGATAGAGAAGAGCAGAAATATTGCCTAAAATCATTCAATGAATGCAAAAATATCGGAATCATAACCTTACTACTTTACATAATAGGATGTGCTTTCAAATTGAAATCCCTGCAGAAACTTATTCTGAATTTTGTGACTAATTCTGGTTATTTCTAGTTATGATATACAAAGCCAAGAAAGAGAGCTGAACTTGGTAAAATCTGAACTGGCCAAGCTGGATGATATTGATCAACGTAAAATGAACACATTAAAAGGAGTTAATATTGAAGTGTGGCAGGTGATTACTTATTTATATTTTGTTCCTGATATACAGTAAGGGTTAAGAAATAGTCATAATGAGCATTTAGCCAGAGAGAGAGAGAGATTGGACAATGGGCTGTTTATTACATTAATCTCAAAAGTTTTACAATAACGCTGTGTAGGTAGTTGTAACTTATTTTTCAAATGTACATTTTTAGGCTGTAAACTGGCTGAGAAACAATAAGGAGAACTTCAGAGGCCAGGTGTACGAGCCCTTCCTGATCTGTGCCAATGTGCCCAAACCAGAGAACGCAGTTTACCTGGAGAATTCTGTGAACAACAGAGATATGCAAATATTCTTCTTTTCTTACGAAGAGGATATGAATAGGGAAGAGCGTATATGATGTTTTATATAAGAGCTCAGAAACTAATAAAATAGGACAAGTTGTAAGGTTCGTTCGTTTTATCTATTGCTGCGCTACTTACATTGTTATTGGTGGAGGTTATACTAATATCGCTTTATTTACAACTACCCCCCCGGGCCCCCCCCCCCCCCCATCGTTAAGCAAAGCCTAAGCTAAAATTAATAGATTAATTCAATATTTTTTTATGTCTACTGAAGATACATTTTTTGCTTGGATTTTCCGAAAAGGGGTGTGTTTAAAACCGAAGACCGCCAAATTGTACCATATTAAAGCATCTATCATTCCAAATTTTAGAGTTCTACTCCTGTGTTAAAGTCTTGAAAGACACACCTTTACAGAATTATGCGAAATCACCCACTTTTTTTTATTAATGTGAAGAAATATAAATTTTTTAAAATGCAAATATGCTCGTGACCCATAGATTTCTGAATGTTATTCGTGGCGAACGGAGATTGGAGAAAGTGGGTGCCGCTATGCTCCCGAGACAGGGCCTAGAGTACTACGCGCCCAGGGTCCCAGGGGAATCGCTCACCAAATACGGGTTTGTCTCCTACCTGAAGGACATGGTCGTGGCTCCAGAACCTGTTTTAGCCTACATGTGTCAGAATGTAAGTGTGTTTTTCGCTTTATTTCTCAGTTCTTATAAAACAAGGTGGGGAACTTCAATTGTTTTCAATCTTTAAAAATCTGCCTACAAAAAGTGCAATAATTGCTTATCTTTCACTTGGGTTGATTAATAACTTTAATTTTTTGGGTTAGTTGTTGATGTTTTTCAGGGTCGATTTCTCTTGGGAGGATGGTGGTTCCCACCCCAAAAATAGTTAAAAACCTATTAGAAGCTATTTTGTAAAGAAGAATCATATCGGTCAAGCTGACAGTGAGACAGACACACACAGACAACTTGTTACTTTTATATAGGGATTGAGAAAAAGCTTCGCATTTTAAAAACAATAATCTGTTTGTTTAATTCAGTATAACCTCCAGAACACAGCAGTCTTCCATCAAAATGCTGAGAAATACAACAGTATAATTCTTGACCTGGGAATAACTACCTTTTTCTTTGGTCACAAGAGACAGTCGGCCTCAAGGTCGGCCTACTCAGGCAAGATGTCCACAAGGACGACAATGGTCCAGCGAAAAAACCTGTTGGGCCAAAGCGCTGATCAGAGTAGGATAGCTGAGCTGCACGATACTGCCAACATGATAGTTGCTGAAATAAAGGGATTGAATCTAGAGTTAGAGTCGCTACAGTTAAATCTGAAACATCTCAAGTAAGCTATTAGAAACATACTACATAAAAATAATTTGTTCTTGTTTTGTTAATTTTTATCTAAAATACAAAGTAGTACGATGTCTGTCTCTCTGTCCTTCTGTCTGAAGCTTAAGATCTCAGTAACCACTGAACCGAATGGGCTCTACTCTTCTACTGGTCCTGGGATGGTTTTAAGCTATTTTCTTGGGGGTGGGACATCCTTAACCCGCTCCAAAAATTAAATCCCCCCCCCACCCAAAAATAAAAAATATTTTTCAAAACTTATTTTTAAAAATATAAATAACCCAAAAATAGGTTGATTAAACCTCTTGGGGCAAAGCTCCTAGAGGCTAGGGGCGAAGCCACTAGTAAAATATATTTGAAAATAAAAAAAATGGATGTACGAACGACAGCAAGTGATTTTAAGCACCTTCCAGCACTGATGTTACATATTTTTTTGGTGAATAAACACTATGTTTCTTTAACATATAGTTAAAAACATAAAAAATATTTTCTAAGCAGCTTGTTGAGTTGAGTTCAATCTGCAAAGAAAATCACATCAAAAAAATATCATTAAATGCAATAAATGGCCCCAGATTATTAATTTCACTATATTATTTAATTACCTTCGCCGTTGGTAAATTTATATGACTCGTATCACAAAAGTTTGTGTCTTGATCATCTGATGATCTGTAGTCCAAAGTCCTTGAATGTTACTTACTTTTTCGTTCTAATAAAATATATTTTAGAAGTCTAAACTTAGCAAAATTGAAAATATTGCCGTTCTCGCTTAATACCGCAGTTAAACGGTGTTGCACAGCATGAGTTTCTAAAAATTTGGCATTTTATTATCAAGAATGTTAATAGTCATTTATCGCATCGTATTATAAACAGCTTTCCGCTAGTATTAAACTGTACCATTATAAGATTGAAACCAGTTTTGTTTTAAAGGCATATTATGATTGACTGTTTATTTTTTAATTTCTAGAAAACTGGATAAAATACGATAGGATACATGATTTCTCAGTATGGCTTAGATCCGGTTTTAATCCAGCGGATATTAATCGGTTTCGAAGCCATTCTGGAATAGTTATTTCTCGCATAGTATTATAAACAGCTTTCCGCTGATATAAAATGTACAATTATAAGATTAAAGCCAGTTTTTTTTTTGTCCCCGAATGCCGAAGGCACGGGCTTATATAGTGATTGTACATTTTTATATTCGTAGAAAACTTGATAAAATACGATACGATACATGATATTACAATATGGCTCGACTCAATCCAGTTCTGTAGATATCGGTTTCGATGCCATACTGGAAAATTAATTTTAATTATAATATCAACGTTCCAACATTATTTTTTTTCAGGGAAGAACAGGAGAAGCGAAGAACCGAGGAAAGAGAATTGGAGCAATCTCGAACAAATTACAATAAAAATGCCAAAAGAATTGCCCGCTTGCGTGATCAAATAAGGTAACAGTTATTTATCGCATCGTATCACATACAGTTTTCTGTCGATATCAAAATGAAAATTATAAGATTAAAACCAGTTTTGTTAGCCTCGAAGGGCCGGGCTAACAAAACTGGTATTAATTTTTTAATTATTATTTAATATTCTTGTAAAGCTGTCTGCGATACGATGCCATACATAATTTTTCAATATGTCTGTGAACCGGTTCTAACCTAGCGGATATTATTCTTGCTTGCAGTAGTGACTATCTTGTAAAATTATCCGTGTTAAAAAATTAAAATCCTTGATATGGGGTGGAAACCATAGCATATAGGCTAGTAATGTGCAGATTAAAAGTATTTTCATGATAGGTAGACTTTTTAAGAAGCAAAGTTTTTTTTACATTTAGGGAATATCTGCATGATACATGGAAAGCCATGATTGTTTTATTATGCATGTTTTAATCGTTTTTTGATCACCATTTTTATGTGAATTAATGTAACAATGAGATACAATTTAAAGAAACGTATTTCTAAAATTATTACGTACGTACAGTTAAATTATATTTATTTTCTCCAAGTGCTAATCATTTATTTGTTTATTTATTCCTATGTCAATTAGGCATACTGTTCTATGTTTAGAGTTATTCAAATATTTGTTGGTGAAGACTTTTAATTAATATTTCGTTTAATGCGAATGTCCTACTTGTAGGGCTTCGCAACTATTAAAATATTTTATTAAATATAAAATATTATGCATAAAGTAACATATATTTAAAATACCTAATACTCTAGAATGTTTTTATTTTATTTTGGATTTTTAAAAATTCTATAATATACGGGAGATAAATACGTGGAATTTACGTAAAACCAAAGACTTGCCATTGCCCCGCCCCTTTCCAACTAGAGAATATATCCACCCCACCCCTTCTCTCCCTCAACTTGTAAGAACACTTGACCGTGACTTGAACTAAGCGCTATGACCGCGCGTAAATTGGGGGTTAAGTGTATTCCGGTCAAACCAGAATAGCATCAGTTTACGTTCAAACTTCCTGCGATCAACAACTAAACAAGAAACTTGCTGTAAAATGGACTTTGTTGCTGAAAACAATAATGGAATCAGTACTCTTGAAGCCGAGATTCCTAACCTTGACGTCGATAACGTTACTTTGGCTGATGATGACGGTGATTATTCTATTGACCTGTTTAATCCTGTCAACAACAACAACTGGATGTCCGACGCTGTCATCAACATGGGCTCGTTTCTTAATGAGAACACGTTTAATTTAGACGTTGTCCCGCTTGATCATCTCACTCATGAACCTGATGTAACAATTGAGGTGTACTATGATAGTGAAGATTCCACCGAGGAGTGTTCATCCTGTCATACAAGCACTCCAGAGAAACTGGATGATTGCGAGCAGGACCAGTGGTTTGTAAACTTATCCGTATCCCCAATCACACCTTTGGATGATTCCAGTTTATTCGCGCCATTATCTTCATCACAATTAACCATCTCGTCGGAAGCAGAATCATTTCGGTATGAAATGAGTGTCGAAGATCTTTTACTGCAGCTCTGCTCTTCATCTACCAGTTCATCCTCAACCAGTTCTTCGCCCATCACGCGAATCTCGTCACCAGCTAGTTGTTCATCCTCAACCAGTTCTGATTTTGATGATTCCACAACCCTTTCATCTCCCTGTGCTAGCCTCACTTCCATCTGTGAAGAATATCTGCTGGAGTCCGCTGCCAAAAGACGCTGTGTCAGAAGATTATTTTGATGCCATCTTGATGTAAATCATGTTTATTTAATGTTATTTATTATTGTATATGTACTAAACAATTGTATTTATTTCGTTATGATCTATTTATTCTTACTTTGTGATAATTTTGTGTCGTGTTTATTTTAGCGTTTAAAAATATAAAAAGAAAGTATTTTACTGTTTTTATTTGTTACGAATTAGAAGATTTTCTTCGTTGATTTTTAGACTTATAAAGCGGCCGTAATAATAAATATTAAATTTTGGATGGTTTTCTGCGCTAATTTGGAAACGAAATAGGATTGATTCCGCTTTTCTTGTTACGTAATAAAGCATAGTATATTATATTGTTCTGTTTTAGATTCTGATTTTACTAGAAAAGTTGTTATACTATGATAATTTTATTATTTTTATTTTTATATGGTATTAAAAGTTATGTCCAAAGTCAATAATCGACGATTTTTAAATACTTGTTACAAAGTTTTGTTTCTATTGATATTATACTTAAAACTCGGGAACGTTATCCGCAAATCGCATTTAGCGGTTATGACCGCTCGCACGGTTACCTAAAAAACTGAATATTTAGATTTTAAGCTCTTATTCCTAAGGATTTTCAAAGTAGTAAAAAACACCTTATTCTGAAAAGTAGGATTAAATGAATTAGGTTTCCAGTCTAAATCACTTTGACGGACTAACTAACATAATCTGGTTATGAGGCAGCTGCGCTTTTAAAAAATAATATTGGATTACTGTTAACTCGTAAATTAATGTACGACGAAAAAAAGTTTGGCATAAGCTGGCATAATGCCTTCTTTTAATAAAATTTATTGAATAAGAATCCGCGGCCTACCGCAGAAACACTGGCATTTGTGAGTTTTTGTGTACCTTTTGTCTTAGAAACTAGAAGTGCCCTTTTAACGTTTTTTATAAGATATCTACAATAATCACCCTTTCCGTGATATTGGATGATTTTAATTACTTTATTATATTTGTAGAGAAGCAGAGGATGGTCAAGATGACGAAGCAGAGAAGGAGAGAATAAAATCTGCCAAACATGAAGTTATTATGAGCATGATTAAATCTGGTGGATTTCTCAGGCATTTAGCTTTATTCCCTGGTTAATATGAAGCATAATTTTGGTCTGATATTTGGCAAATGGAACATTCACAAACGTCTGTAGATCCCACCTCCCCCCCCCCTTTTTTTTATAAAAAAAGGGAGGAGGCGGAAAATACACTTTTTAAAACCAAACTTATTACGGAAAGAAACTCAAATAGAAGAAAAGTAAAAACACTGAATTTTGCATGACAGTTTCTTTACTGAGGTAAAATGTGGAACCTTGAAGAAAATGTGTAGATTTTAACTACTTTTGTCAAGTATTATGCCTGGTGATTTCATTCAAAATCTTAAGGCCTCTCTTATACAGGACGACCACTGCATACTATATATACTATTTATACTATATAGGATGAATTTGGATACTATATCATACTATATGACCAAAATTTACTATATATACTATATATTATTACCTTTACTTGACCAAAATTTACTATATATACTATATAATATTACATTTATATAACAAAAAACGAATATTTTCAGTTTTGTGACAACGCCTCTTAAGGAGCATTTTGTCTTATTTTCACAGTAGGTCTTCTCCTTTTTCTAGCCCCTGCGGGGGGCTCTAAAGATACTGTGATACTACAAAAATGCATAAAGCTCTATAGTAAAAAAGAGATGAAGAAAATCCTTTAAAATTTATTTTTGTTTGGGATTATGATTTAAATATCAGTTATTTTTCATAGAATTAACTTAAGGGTGAGGGGGAAGTTTTACCACTTTTGCTTACTCCGTGATTATTAGGCTAGGTATTAAGTTGAGACTATAGATTATTTAAGATAAAAGTTTACTTTTGGTTAGTAGTTCACTTATATTTCATAATTTTTTTTGGATAAGTTTCGAGGTTCAGGTGCTGCAGGCTAAAAGGTGGTTTCTGGACAGGTAAAAAAAATTGTAATATTTAGAGATCAACTTATTATACTAAATATGCATCTTTCAGGATGTTATTAACATATCTCATGAAAAAAATTAAAATTGGCCTCCAAGTTCTGGTCCTGCAGGACACCAGGTCCACTCTGGACTGGTAAAAATTAAAATTTTTAGTTTGAAGAGTTAGAGGTCAACCTATAAAACAGCATATGCATCATTTTGGATGTTATTAACATATCTGAAAAAAAATTGAAAATTAGCCCCCAGGGTCAAGCCCTGCAGGCCTCCAGGTCCACTCTGGTAAAAAAATCAAAGGGAGAGGTAGGTTTCTGGTAAAATCCGTAAAGGTGAGTGTTTTAAGGCTTAAAAATAGTAGTAGAACGATAATATTCACTAAATGTGTGTATTTCTTTTTGAAAAGAACTGTAGACAACAATTTAAAAAAAAAACATAACATAAATTTTTATCGTTCTACTACTGTATTTAACTTTTAACACATAACCTTTACGGATTTTACCAGAAACCTACCTCTCCCTTTATTATTTTAAGAGTTAGAGATCAACTTATAAAACAGAATATGTATTTTTTTTATCTTATTAACATATCTGAAGAAAATATATAAATCGACCTCCAAGTTCAGGTCCTGCAGGCCTTTAGGTTCACTCTGAACAAGTAAACAATCAAATTTCTTATATGAAGAGTCAGAGGTCTAATTATATAACGGAATATGCATTTATTTGGATAATATTAACATATTGGGATCCAAGTTAAGGTTCATTTAGGACAGGTAAAAGACTCACATTTTTTATTTGAAGAGGTCAAGTTCAGGCCTCCAAGTTTTCTCTGGACAGAGTCTACATGGAAGCCTGCAGCACCTGGACCTGGAGATCAATTGTATTTTTTCTTAAGATATGTAAAAAACATCTAAAAAGGGATCTTGGACAAAGTAGCTTCGGACAAAGTAGCTTCGGACAAAGTAGCTTCAGGACAAAGTAGCTTCCGGACAAAGTAGCTTCCGGACATTTACTTAAGAAAAGTAGCTTCTAATAGTAATAAAGGTTATGGCCGCAGCGCTCGGCACCCTGGCCTGCCTATCCGCGGGCGCTCGGCCCCCTTGCCTATGTACATTAACTTCTAATTCTATTGAAAGCAAACAAAACTTTAACAACTTATGTATACAAAAAGTGCATCGTGGATTTTACTAAAAATGGTTCGGCGATTTTTTTTATAATTTTTAATTCGTTTTAACATTTTGTAAAATTTTTACAATTTCTGTCCGCCTTTCTGTCTGTCATTTTGTCTGTCATTTTGTCTGTCTTTTTGTCTGTCTTTATGTCTGTCTTTATGTCTGTCTTTATGCCTTTCTTTATGTCTCTTTTTCTGTGTAGACATTTTCCTATTTTTCTAAGGAAGCTACTTTTCTTAAGTAAATGTCCGGAAGCTACTTTGTCCGGAAGCTACTTTGTCCTGAAGCTACTTTGTCCGAAGCTACTTTGTCCGAAGCTACTTTGTCCGAAGCTACTTTGTCCAAGATCCCTAAAAAGATGCTTATGGTGTTTTATAAACTAACCTCTAACTTCATAAATAAGAAATTTTTACCTGTCCAGATTCCACCTGGAGGCCTGCAGCATCATAACCTGGAGGTCGATTGTTGTTTTTTCTTTAAACATATAAATAGCATCTATAAAGATGCTTATGTTGTATAATAAACCTCAAACTCCTTAAATTTAAAATTTTTACTTTATTCGTGTCCAGAGTCCACCTGGAGGCCTGCAGCTCCCAAGCTGAAGCAGGGATGGCAAAATAAAAACCACGTGGTTTTAATCAAGTGGTTTAAACCAAAAAAAAAACAAGTGGGATGGTTTAAATGCTTTTTTTAATACAAAGGCCTATCTTTCCAGTTATATCCTTATAATAAAGTAACAGGATGTTTGTTTGTGTGTTTGTATGTTTGTACCAAAGGATCTCGCTAACCGCTGAACCGATTGGGTTCTCCTTAACAGGGTAGCTTCTCATAGGTCCCGGGAAGGTTTATAACTATTTTCTTTGGGGGTGAGACACCCCCAACCCCCCCTCCGAAAAAAATTTTTAAAAAACTTTTTAACTAAATTTAAAAATGAGGGGGGGGGGGCAACCCCCCCCCCCCAAAAAAAAATGTTCGCCCCCCCCCAAAAAAAATTTTTTTTACTTTTTCTTACAAAATATAAAATAAAAAATTCAATTATTAAATTCGACTCTCTCCTCCTCAAGTGCCCCTAGAGGCCTCTAGGGGCCTAGTCGCTAGTCTTTTTATAATGCAAAAAATACAGTCAAAAACATAAATACCTAATTCAAAATTCTTTTAATAGTTTAAATCTTTATACTAAAGGGGTAGTTTCACGAAATGCATTTGAACTTAATTTAGTGAACCGCATATTTTTTCTTAGTTATTGGGGTAAACTACATTTAAATAGCATATATTTGAAATAAATTCAATTTTCTATCACGTAGTTTTTAAAATATCAAGACCTGAAAATTGTCTTTTTGTGATATATGCAATTTAAAAAGACGATTTTCAAGTCTTGATATTTCAAAAACTATGTGGTAGAAAATTGAAATTTTTTCAAATATATGCCATATAAATGTAGTTTAACCATTTAACCAGGATAAAATATGCGGTTCACTAAATTAAGTTCAAATGCATTTCGTGAAACTACCCCTTTATACTAAATTAGAATACTTTAATTTGGATATTATTAAAAAAAACCAAAAAAATTACTAAAAAAAAACAAAAAAAAACTGGTTTTTATTAATAAAAACCAATAAAAACCGGTTTAAACCAAATAAACCACACTGGTTTGATCTTTTTAAAAAAACCTGTTTTTTTCCCATCTCTGAGCTGAAGGCCATTTTTACTTTTCCTTCATATATATAAAGAACATCCAAGTATAAGCTCATTTGTTTAACAAATATACCTTTAACTGTTCAATTAAGAGAAGTTTGATTTTGACCTGTCCAGAGTCTGCAGGACCAGAACTTAGAGGTCGATCTTAATTTTTTTCTTCAGTTATGTTAATAACATCCAAAAAGATGCATTACTTTTCTAAGTTGACCTCTAACTCTTCAAATAAGAAATTTGAATTTTTTACCTGTCCAGAGTGGACATAGAGGCCTACAGGACCAGAACTTGTAGGCCGATTTTAATTTTTTCTTCAGATATGTTAATAGAATTCAAAAAGATGCATATTCTGTTTTATTAGTTGGCCTCTAACTCTTCAAATAAAAAAATATCTATAACCTGTCCAGAGTGGACCTGGAGGCCTGCAAGACCAGAACTTGGAGGCCTATTTTATTTTTTTTCTTCATTTATGATAATAGCATCCAAAAAGATGCATATTTTGTTTTATAAGTTGATCTATAACTCTTCAAACAGAAATTTAAATTTTTTTTACTTGTCCAGAAACCACCATCCAGATAGCCTGCTGCACCTGAATCTGAGGAGAACTAGGTATCCAAAAAATGATTAAATATATGTGAAATACTAACCAAAAGCATACTTTTATCCTAAATAACCTATAATCTCACATTAATACCTAGCCTAATAATCACAGCGTAAGCCCCTTATATGTGAAATTGCTTTGATAACACCTATGCTTTGAGTTATTATTTATGATGTATATACTATGTATTACTAAATAATTCTAAGTCCGATACTATATCATACTATATGAGTTAAAAAAAATATACTATATATACTATATGGATTTTAAAAATATACCATAAAAATACTATATTTTTTTGGTTTTGGAGTGGTCGCCCTGCTTATATGTGTCTAAAATTCACCGCATCATCGTAGAATCGGGAACAGAATACTAAAATTTAAAATTCTGGAAAAAGTGGGATGATGACCTTCTACCCCCAACTTTCATATTAAGGCTTAAATACAGACATAATTTTTTTAGTCCTGAAAATAAAATAAAAGGATCATGAAAAGAAAACGAAGTTTCCGGTTTCGTCGTTTTTCACAGTAGCCTTTCTCCTATTTCTAGCCCCTGCGGGGCATATTTTCTAACCCTTCGGGGCAATCATTAACATTTACTTAACCTAACCTAAAATAACCCTTCAAAAGCTACTGTGAAAATACGATGAAACCGGCAACTTCGTTTTCTTTTCATGATCCAAAATTTATTTTAATTCTATCTTAATAAACACTTGGGAGATAAAATAAAATAAAAACTACTCAGAACCACAATTGAGAAGGCTGTAAAGTCAAGTTTGAACACCGAGGCCAGGTGTATAGAGTACAGCCCGCTCCAGGGACTCCTGGATAACAAACAGATACAGCTAAATTCTCAGGTAAACAAATAGATTAATATTTGGACTAAGAAATGGACATAACCTGTGTATAAAGATTATGATATTTTGTTAGTTTCTAACTTATATATATATGCCTTTAAAGTTATTTTAGACAGCCATTTTCAATAAAGTTGTAGAGAGATTTTTCATAAACTACATAGGATGACAAAATCCGTAAGTTACGAAGCACAAAAAAATCATGGATGGACAAACGGACAGTGATTCATAGAGCAGATGTTTGTTGGTCATAAAAAAAAGGAGGAGGGTAAAAAAAATAGTGAGGGTAAAAAAAATAGTAGGAAAAGATAAATAGAAAATCATGAAACCTTCGCTTAGATATCAATATAAAAATGACTTTCGTGACATCACTGACATACTGAAGGGTGTAAACATCTCTTTACCCCCTCTCCCTCTTGGTCTTGTTGCCTGGCCCCCTTGGGGGGGGGGGGGGTATCAGGGGTCATTTTTTAATATCCACTCTCATTATTCGATCAAAACGTTCATTCACGTAGTCTTAATTATTTAGGAAGAAGGAATGGTTGATATGAGGAGAGAACTGGCATCCATCTCTGCGGCTAGAAAACAAATAGAAGCAACTGTTATAGATGCTCTTAGGGTTAGTGTTTTAATTTGTGAATTTCAGGATTTAATCTCTGGCTCCTAAATTGATTCTGACGTCTTTTATGTGTTAAGTTTTATTGAAGACATTACCCTATCTATTTATCGTAACCCATTATATTTCTACGCAATATTGGCAAGGCCACCACCCTTTTTTTTGACTGTGTATTTCTCAATGAGTTTTATGTTATATCGGAGTCACTTATGGCTTCCCGGATATTTTTTTTTGCTCTTTGTCAGGATTGTATATTCTGCACAAGATTATTTTTTCCCTGCTGAAAAATATTTCATCCCCCCCCCCCCTCTTAGACAGGGGATCCCATGCAGAATATACATCCCTGTATTTTATTGAGAGTTTGGATGGTTTGAGGTTATATTACTGCCCTTTCTACCTTAGATGCTGGATTATCATATTAGATATTTTAATAGTTTCGTCAAAATGTCGGTTTTATATGATAAATGTTATATCGTGTTTAATCTTTAAAGGCCGCAAGAAAAGAAACCGGGAACAATCCTAACAAAAAGGACCAACCTCCAGACAGTTACCTGGATTACTGGAAGAAAGAGAATTTCCCGGATGGCCTGGCTCTTATAGATCAGATGATTGGAGATCTAGATGCTCAGATACAGTGTGCTGGAGATGTTGATCAGTAAGTGTAGTTTTATCCAGGGATCTAAAGAGATAAGACAGACACTGGCCGATAAATTGATGTACATCCCCAACGATGACACACAAAATTACCCCTTCTGTAGATTTAATTTAGAGGTTAAAACGTTTGAACACTCAACTTAATAGACTAATTAAAACTTAGTAAAAGTCATCGAAGTTGTTGAGCCAACGAATAAGAAAACGTTGTTGTAAAACTTTGGGACTAGTGTAATAAACAGGACATTGTCTTCTCTTTCTCTCATATGATACAAAGTAGAAGTAGGATGTCTATCTGTCTGTTTAAAGCTTAAGATCTCGTAAATTGCTTAACCAATTGGGCTACACTTTTCAGGCAATATACCCTAGGTCAGGGTTTCGGATCCGGATCCGCAAGGATCCGCATATTTTTGAGTCCAAGGATCCGGATCCTTGGACTCAAAAAAATGTGGAAAAAATGGAAAAATCTACCTAAATTTATATAAAATCTCAGACATTCTCTTGATGAGAGTAAATCTTTAAGGTTTAGGTTCAGACTTAAAAATTAAAAGTATTTTTGACTTCGAATTAAAGAATAAAATTTTTTTGAAAAATTTTGTGATTTTATTTTTATTGTCAAGGATCCGGATCCGCACTGACCAAATTTTGAGGATCCGGATCCGCACTGACCAAATTTTGAGGATCCGGATCCGCATACAATCAATGCGGATCCGAAACCCTGCCCTAGGTAAAACTTTATTTTCTTAGGGGCAACACTTAATGTGGAAAAGCACCTTATTTTAGGGGCGAAACCCCTAGTTTTTATGAAATGGTATAATTTTTGTATTTAAAACAAACAATAAAAAAGGACTGTCATTATTTGGTTGTTCTTTTCATCGACATATAGACGTTTCAGGGTGGTTTTACGTAATCTTTTGCCTTTACCCTTTCGAAAACAAGCCCCGACACAGTATAGTTGTGAAAACGTTTACTAGGACATTATGGACAAAGAAGTCAGGGGTGTATATTCTGCACAAGATTTTTTTCCCCGTCTACAAATTTTTTTATTTCCCCCCCCCCCCCCCCTAGTTTTTTCTCACCAAGTAGGGGGAGAAATGGAAAAATATTTAAAGAACTCTATATTTTATTTAATTTATCCCGCCTACCACACATTTTTTTATTTTTTTTCACCAAGGAGTGGGGGGGAAATGGAAAAAATGTTTTCAGTCTTCTTAATTTTTATATTTTTCCCCCTCCAACCACTTATTTTTTATTCCCCTCCCCCCCCCCCCCCCCCCACTTAGCAGGGGATCCCATGTAGAATATACACCCCTGAAAGAAGTAATAGGAATTGGCCAAAATCCGTTATTTGTACTTGTCCTAAATTACCTTACTCGTCCGAAAATAGCTCTACATCACTGTAATTTTATAAAAAAAAAATTAAAAAATGGTATGCACGTTAGGTATTGGAGGACAAACATGTTTTCGTTTTTTTGTTGTAATTCATTTTAGAAAAACAAATATTTTTCCACTTGGGATAAAAAATAATTCCAGGATATTTGTGTTTTATATGTAAACTTTTATACTAATCACTAGTGTCCTTCGGTCTGAATGCTTATACATTATTATATTGAGTGATTTAGTGTTATTTCGGACAGGTACAAAAACGAATACTAGTTCCTAAAATTCTATTATGATGTCCTAACAGAATCTAATATGACTGCTATTTGCATACCATATTTTATGATTTACTATAATTTAAAGGGTTAATTACTAATAACTAAGGCCAAAATTTGACTTGATGGAGGGGGCATTGGACTGTAAATCACACTGGTACCCAAAGTTATACAACCATGATATCTTATGCGTTGGCAAACTTTGAATTTTTATTGGTTTAATTTTCAACTGATAATCTAGTCTACAGAATGCATCAATTTATCGTCCATTGTCTTATCTCCTTAGATCCCTGGCTTTTTGTTATGGTTAATAATGCATTTACCTGAAATTGACTTCTTTGGGCGTACTGAACCTGGTCTATCATTATTTCTTTTTATAGAGACGTAGTTGATAGATACAGAGATCTGAAAGAACAAGTAACTGAATTAGAAAGAGATATTCAAAAGTGAGTACATTTTTAATAGATAGTTTTACACCTGTAATTTTTACACTATATCAGGGGTGTATATTCTGCATGGGATCCCCTGCTCAGGGGGGGGGAAAAAAAATAAAAAATAAGTGGTTGGAGGGAAAAAAAATGTAAAAATTAGGAAAACTGAAAACATTTTTTCCATTTCGCCCCCCTCCTTGGTTAAAAAACTAAAAAAATGTGTGGTAGGAGGGATAAAATAAATAAGATATAGAGTTCTTTAAATATTTTTCTATTTTCCCCCTTACTTTTTAAGAAAAAACTAGGGGGGAAAAAAAATAAAAAAAATTTGTAGCAGGGGAAAAAAAATAAATCTTGTGCAGAATATACACCCCTGTATATACAAAACTGCTTTAATATCAGAATGTAATAATTTCTATTTTAATGTTAAACATATAGCTTATGTAATATCAGCCTAAATTTCACTTTATCAAAATTGTTCTCTTTATAAAAGGAAGAAATAGTTATTTATCGCATTGTATTATAAACAGCGTTCTGCGGATAAAAAATATACATTTATAAGTTAGATTATAAATAGTTTTGTTAGCCCCGAGATGCCGAAGGTTTTAATTTAATGATTGTGCATATTTATAATTGATTTAACTGAATTTAATACGATACGATACATGATTTTTCAGTATGACTTAAAAAGGTTCTAATCCAGTGGATATTAATCGGTTTCGAAGCCATACTGGAAAATAATTTACAGATCTAATAAAACATAGTCTTGGTAGTAGAAAGCTATACAATATACATACATTTAAATCTTCCAATATAAAAAGATTTTTAATTGTCAATTTTTCCTAATGCAAATCGTTTGATATAAATATATGGATAAATATCGAAATGAATTAGAAGGTTTTGATATTCAATTGCCAATTAGCTTCTTATGACGTTTCTACATGTTTACGTAATATTTCTTTTCCCTATTTTATTATCTAGTTTAATGAACCCTTTAAAGTAAGGTTTTGATTTTGAATAGCTGCTAAAGGTTGGATTATTTTTATGAAAAGTTGTATTTATATTTACACAGTCGTGACAAAGCGAAGAAAAAGCAGATGCGCAAAATCCAAGAAGTTCGAGATTCCTGGCTATCTAGTCTCAACAATCTAGTCAAAGAAATTGACTCCAGGTACATTATTTTTATTCTGATGTTGGCTAAATTAGGGATCTAAAGGGATAATACAAAGGAGGCTAAAGTGATATATATCCCCAATGATGATAAACAAACATACCCCTTATGTAGATTAAATGCATTGGTTGAACAGTTTGGATTCTTATCCTAGTTTATAAAGAAGTAAGCGTTTTTTGTCTGTCCCAAAGGATCTCGCTAACCGCTGAACCGATATTGTTCTCCTTTACAGTGAAGCTTCTTATAGGCCCTGGGAATGTTTTAAACTATTTTTGGGGAGGGTGTCTTCACTCCCTCCCCCTCCCCAAAAAAATTGGTTTTTTTTTACTCTTGAAATTCAAAGGGATAGTTCTATGAAGTGTATTTAAAGAGTTAAGGTACTTAGAGTAGTGAACTTTTATATGTCTTAGTAGAATATATTAGGAATTGGATAGATATGATTATATGTTAAAGAATTTTTAACATTGACCAGACCAAACTTTTTTTATTTGACAATATTGAAAAAAGTTAAAGTGATTTGCCACATAAATTACATGAGAATGGTCTATTTTTTTCCAAATATGTATAGCCAAAACACCAATATCAGAGAATCTTTTTCCACATATTTCACAAGAGTTATAAAAAAATTGAACAGGGATTCCCCTTGTGACAAGTTACTTAAAAAACATAAAAAATAACGTCCGGTTCATTATAGGACAGGTTTTCTATAGATTCTTTTTAAAAAAATAAAGAAAACCGTCCGGTTTACTTACAATATACACATTATCTCACGCGGAAATACCAACTAACCATACAATATATATATATATATAAAGACCATTCTCATGTAATTTATGTTGCAAATCACTCACTCTTTTAGATATTGTCAAATAAAAAAAGCTTAGTCAGGTCAATGTTAAAATTCTTTATCACAATCATATCTATCCAATGCCTAATATATTCTACTAAGACATATAAAAAGATCACTACTCTAAGTACCATACTAAATATTTTATTGGTCATTCTTTGTTGTTATGTGTATTTTGTTGTATAAAAAGTTTAAAGTTCTATTAACTAGTAAATGCTATCTAAAGTTGTATTTATGAGAAAAAAGTTTTTGCCATATATAACACGCAACGAAGTTGAAAATAAAAATGAAAAACTCATTTTTTAAGGAAAATCCCTGGTCAAATCTTTTAATTTTAATCAATAACTTTATATTATGCACTACTACGTTATTTAAAATAGAAAAAACTTACAGTTCACTATTTTTTTTTAAAATGCACTTCGTGAAACTATCCCTTTATAATGGAATGAGGTCGACTTAAGTGTCCCTAAAGGCTTCTTCTAGGGGCGTAGCCGCTAGTAGTTTATAACCAACTAACTCAATAATATTACCCAAAGTTTTTGAGCAAAGATAGCACGATTATTAACTTTGGGTACCAGTCTAATTTACGGTCCAATGTTCCCTCTCCTACGGGCTTAAGGGTAAAGAAACTTTTTTTCTAAAGAGGAGTGATTTGAATGGTTTTGAAAGTTTTATGTCGTTAGTTTAGATGTGCTAAGTAGAATTGATTTTATCTTTTATCTGCCCCCCAAATATTATTTTATATTTAGTTCACTTGTTGGCTAAACCTTATTTCAGGAACCAAAAGGGTTTGAATTTAGAATCATCGTCGTGGTAGAAAATAATTATTATACTAAATAATTAAATCTTACTCATTTTATGTAGATACGGAAAGCTGCTGAACCACATGAAGTTTGCTGGTAAGGTGGCTGTGCACACTGGCAAACACGAGAATGATTTTGATAATTACGGCATGAAGATTCTAGTCAAGTACAGAGATAACGATGATTATCAGGTATTGTTCAACAAGGAATACAACAGCGAAAAAGCGAAGCCGAACTATTCAGAAAATAAAATAGATAGTAAGCAAGGTAGGTCGGTAGTTTTTTAATACGCCTATGCGGGGCTACCATACCCAGTACACAATAGAACCTATCCTAACCTGACATAAATTAAAAATCAAACAAACCAAAAACTTTACACCCAATATTTTTAATTTTGGATCTATGCTATTGTTCAACAATTCACTTAGAGGGAAAACACTTGCATTTGCTTACAAAAAAATTTTATGTCATATAAAGTTTTCTAGTTATGAAAAATAACGTTTTTGTTCCTCTATATTATATAGAAAACGTTTGTTTAGGAGCTTGATCCGCACAGACAGAGTGGTGGAGAGAGAAGTGTTGCTACTGCCATATACATGCTCGCCCTTCAGACACTTACCACTGTGCCTTTCAGATGTGTCGATGAAATCAATCAGGTTTTTTCTTCAAAAAGGTTGGGGTACTTGGAGGAGTGAACCTTAAATACACATAAAATTACTAATTTGGGATTGTAAAGGTTACAATTTCAGAGTAAATATTGTTAGCATAAATGACAAGAATACCGTTCAATTTGTACATCATAGTAAAGTAAATAGTACAATTATTAATACAATCATGTTATAATTTATTTTTAACTAGCGGCTACGCCCCTAGAAGCCTCTAGGGTCACTTGAGGAGTGGAGAGTCGAATTTGATAAAAAAAAAATTGTAGGGGGGACACAATGCAGCAAATGTACGTTTTTTTGGACATTTTAACTATGTTTACTAAAAGCTTTATAAATCGATCAATTCTTGGGATAAATCAATGCAGAATACCAATTTAGAATCGTCAATGCAATGAGAAAACAGTAGATCCATTTTTTGAAATAGCTAATTATGAATTTTATTATTTTTTCAACGTCAAAACATAGCCTAAAAATAAATTAAAAAATTTGTTTAAGTTTACCCTTTTGATAAAGTAACAGGATCTGTGTGCGTCGGTGTGTACTGTAGGATCTCGCTAATCGCTAAACGGATATTATTATCCTTTACAATGTAGCTTCACACAGATCCTGGGAAGGTTTATATAACTATTGGGGGGGGGGGGGGGCAACACCCTCACAAGAAAAATCGCCCCTAGAAAAAAATACTCATCACCCCCAAAAAAAATTTTCTTCAGATTTTAATTTTAAAAACTAAAATAAAAAATGGGATGGGTCAAATTCATCACCCCCACCCCCTCCCCACTATCTCAAGTGCCACATAGCCGCTATATACTAGCTATAAATAAAACAGAATTGTTTAGTCTAGCCGTTTGTACCACAACTATTCTTTAACTGAGAGTTGTCAGTAGGTCTATCTGTCCCTAAAAGATAACCAATAATATAATTATACTTCGTTGTTTGATGACAGATTTTAAATCTTTAAATGCTTAATAACTTTCCAAGGAATGACTTTCTCTAATTGGTCTGGTACTTATGACTTTATCATTCTTGCTAATTAATATGCAATACATTAAAATATATTTTAAAAATCTAAAATTAAATATTAACAACCCTTTATAAATAAGTTAAAAAATTGTTTGCCTGCCTGTATTAAGAGAGATCGCTAAATGTTCATGCAGCTTCTTAATGTCAGGCTAAAGTTTAAAATATTATGTGTATACTGCTTCACCCTACCAAGATAAACCGTCCTTGAAAAAATAACCCTTGACCCAAGTTTTAAATTTAAAACAAAAACTAAGGAGAAGTCAAGACATTCCCTCTTCTCTAGGCGACTAGAATGATAAAAAAAAGTGAAAATTTCCATATGTAGAAAGCAATAAAAATATTAAAGAATTGTACAAATAGACGAACAAATGAGTTACAGTGTAGATGCCGAATAAAGGTTAGAGTCAAGGTTTCATCATGAAACATTCTACAATCTATACAAATACACAACTAAAGAGATCAATTTCACCCTTATGTCCATGATAGAACATCAAATCTAAAGAAGCAAGGAAATAGTATTTTTCACAGAGAATTTCCATGACTCTCTGAGCATTCTTGACGGACTAAGTAAAATATATAAATAATGCTTATATAATTGTTATGGGAAATGTTAAAACAAAGACCAATTTTCTATCTTAAATAGCACCTAAGAAAGAAAAATATTTGACATTTGAAATATAAGATTACCTTCGCTAATAGGATTGTAAATGACTTTATTATACTGAAAACCAACCTTTTTTTTCAAATCGTTGCGGGTAAATATTAATTACCCTTCCCTTTCAAAAAAGGGGACAAAAATATTTCCTTTTGTATTTTCATTGATCTTGTATAAAGAAATAGGGTTATTCATGTTGGTTTTCCCTTGCTACGCTAAATATAACTACTAAGATAGATTAACGAATGCTTTGATAAAGTCAAATATTACACACTTTCTCATTAAGTATGGACTGTATAAAAATGTGAATATACGAAAAAAAGCCTCTTGGGTAAAAATTGGACCCACTTTTTTATCATTATTATAACCTTGCTAAATTATAAATGTATGTGGGAAGGTTACCCAAGCGGCTTTCTTTCAGAAATAACCTAAAGAACATAAACGTAAAAATGAAACGTATGAAAAAAACAATTATTTTAGAAAAAATGCCTTTAATTCATAATAATGATATAAAAAATAAATCTTTTTCAGGTTTTTTATTTAGTACTAACATTGCCATTACTGATTTTAACAATTAAAAGCGACTAGAAAATTAATTTATATGTTAAAACATTGCTCAATTGATAAAAGGTCGAAATTTTTAAATTCCTTGAATTGAGATAATTTCTTGTTTAGGTAGCCAACTTCAACGAGCTGGTACTCAGTCAATTTTAAATATTTTCTAAAAATTTCAACTGCTAGTTTCATCGTTATGCTCATATTATATATTAATTAAAAGATAAGGTTCAAATTCGATGGTTAAAAATTTTGAAATGTCCAGCTTTGCTGCACTGTGGGGGAGGTGTGCCCCCGCCTCTTTTTTTGGGGGGGGTATTTTTTCTATGGCGATTTCTCTTGGGAGGGTTGTGGTATCCTCCCTTAAAATAGCTATAAACCTTCCCGGGACCTATGAGAAGCTACCCGGTAAAGGAGAACCCGATCGGTTCAGCGGTTATCGAGATCCTTCGGTACAGACAAACAGATAGACATCCTGTTACTTTATTATAAGGATTATTTCTTTTTCCTATATTTTCTTTTTGCTACTATTTTTCGTAACTAGTGGTTTCGCCCCCAAAGAAAATGGTTCTTGATTTTAAATATTATGATTTTAATGATACAATTTAGTTTTACTTAGGGTATGGATCCAATCAATGAGAGACTCGTGTTTGATTTGCTGGTTGAAACTTCATGCAATGAGAGTAACGCACAGGTATTCTGATGTTTTCACAGTGGCTTCGAGGGGAAGGGTTAAAGAGAAATAAACATTTTTTAGGGCAAAAAGACATTTCAACATTTAACTTTTATGTCAAAGTCTGCTTGTCAGGGAGAAAGTTGATATTTGAGTTTAGATTACACTGCACTATACCCAAGGTTTTTAATGACGTTATCTTATTCTTTAGCATCTTCGGGTACTTTATTGATATTTATGATATTTATTTCATTATACCTATGAAACAATATACAATTATAGATTTTTGATTGGTTGGTTTCTTACTTTTCAACCAAGAATCTACAAAATAGGAAAATTGTGTATATTGGCAATGGGGGTTTACATCAATGTATCCGCCATTGTCTGATCTTTTAAGATCCCTTAAATTATATGCAATTGTCATTTTATTTCAATCATCACTTTTATGCTTTAAATAGTTTTATGCACTTATTGTTTTAAGACATGATATCATGATTTGTGTAACTTATTTGGTTTTCAATGGTCTTTATCCATTTGCAGTAACATCAAGCTTATTACATATTATTTTTATTAATCTAACTTATTTCAGTACTTCCTGTTGACTCCGAAGCTGTTGCCGGACCTGAACTATAATCCGCGGATGAACATCCTGATTGTCCACAACGGTCCCCACCTTCCCCACCACTCGGAGTGGAGGGTGGAGGATATCACAAGCTTCCCAGTTGCCAGGGGTGCCTAATGTTTTCTTTTTTTGGATTTCATAATTCAAAAAAAGACAAAGTATTTTTTGTCATTTTTCACTCATTTTTAAAAATTAAAATGGAAAATTTACTAATAAGTTTTAAATGAGAATATTATTTAGTTAAACCATTGAAAATTATTCAATAAAATACAAAGACAAAGTTTATTTTTCGTCTAAAACAACACAACAACTATACTTAAGTACCGACCAAGCCAAATTTAACCATTTTTTTGTTCCGCGAAATATTTTGTTTGCTTCGTATCGTAATAGAAAAACTAGTTCAGTAGCGAAGCTATACTACAATTCACTTAGTTTGCTCTGTTTAAAATACTGATGATTTTTGTGGAGCATTCGGTAAACAATTTACTTAGTCTATTTGTCATCCCACAAGATATTTTTTTAAGGTTTGGTGATTTTCTATTATTTATTATATCCTGCTTTTTCATTTTCTTATGAACTTTGAACATATCCTTAACTAATCACTTTGCTAGTTTGTCCATCCATGATTTTTTGTTTTTCGCTACTTGTGGATGTTGTCATTCATTATTTTTATACAGGAATAGCCCTTAATCGTAATCGTATCTTGAATATTTTAACACTTTTGGCATTTATTCCAAGCTAAAAACCCCGTCAAACAAAAGACTAAAATAGAAAAAAAAAACTATTTCGAGCTTAAAATTTATAGTACCAATAAAATATATATATAATATACCTAGTTAAACCAAAAGTTTATGTAAAACCTGAAGAAAATTTAAAATGTATAAACCTGTTATTAATTAAGGACAATAAAATATATTTTTTTCTCCATCTAATTTTTTGATTAATTATTTTTGTTTAAACTTGAAACCACAAAAAATTAAGCAAAGTAGCTGGACGTCTAAATGTCTAAGGGGTCTGCTTAACGGTTACAAAGGGCAAGTAGACCAAACAAGTACGGAAGCTTTAAATGTACAAATGGGCATATTATATAAGTACTAAAACAATGCGTCTGAAAGTGAATTGATATTTTATACATACAGAATTCATTACTAGAGTAAATGAATCTCTAAAAAAATTAGTCCCCAATTTTATGTACTGTACACAATTGGGCCCTTACTACATAACTTATCTGTACTTTTTAAGGCGAAGCTTTTCTATAATTAGGATTGGTCCGTACGTAACGTATAGCTCTTATCGTTAATGTTAGAATTGTCATATCTATTTAAAACTTGACATGGTCATTTCTGTAGTACTTAGGTACGATTTAGAATGCGTAGCAACTTTATAATCGTTACCAGAATTCCCTACATACATTTAAAAGATGTTGATTTCTCACCTTTTCGACAACAATTTTTAATGTGAATGATTGTCCTATTCATTTGATTTTTGGAATACTGATTCTTATTACAAGGTACAATTTTATAAGCGAAGCAGCTGTATAATCAAGTCCTTTAAATGTAAGCATGTCCTTAAACAGTATTCTGTATTCAATCAGTTTTGTGACCTTATAACTTTAAATTTTGTTTAGACTTGTTCATTTATATTAAGTTCTGACACTCTACAAGTTTTGATGTTTGCTTGTCCTATTGTTTCAAAGCTTCGCTTTTATGGATGTTGTCATCCTTGTTCTTAGCAAAACTGTAAATATAAACCGAAATGGTTGAAAATCCTTTAAAGAAGCTGTTGACATATAGGTAAGAAAAAAAACTAGATTACGAATATATATTTTGAAATATACATTATACTTATCCAACATAACAGAACCATATCACAAGATAGTAAAAATTAAATTGATAACAATTATTTTCACGCATTCACATTCAGCCTTTTTGATAACAACATCAATCACAATTGTTGAGAGATAACAAAATAGTTTTTTTTTAGGATCATGGAAAGAAAACGAAGTAGCGGTTTTCGTCGAAATTTTACAGTAGCTTTCGTTAGGTTAGGTAGATGTTAAGGATTGCCCCGCAGGGTTAGAGCCCTTCGCAGTGGCTAGAAATAGAAGAAAAGCTACTGTGAAAATACGACGAAACCCGCTACTTTGTTTTCTTTCCATGATCCGTTTTTTCATTATAAAGTTATATGAATTAGACAATCAATTAAACTGTTGATACTTCTAAAAAGTTTCTACTTTATTTTTCCATACAGGGATATATACTTTACATTGCAAAAATATATCTCAATCCCTGAATTTAATTTGTGATTATGAAAGATGATACACATAAAGAAAAACTATTTTAACCCACTTGTCGCCAAAATAACCTGTTCTGAAGGAATTTTCTAAAATGGTAGCTTATTACAGCATCTATTCAAAGGGCATAAAAATACGACTACAACGCTCCCATGACCTATGCAAATCTTTATCTCCAGACAAAAAACATTACTACTTCATATAATAGGAAATGGTGAAGAAGGGAGAGGGTAATGGCGCTTAAAATATGCATTATCCCAAGGATTTATTATAGGTAATGAAAAAATTACACATAAAAATTGGAGTTAATATACGGCCCTTGATTAAATAAAATATAATTAATTTTTTTTCCATAAATGATATTTTTGTCTGACGAAAAGTTGGAGTAAAATAGTTTTTCTAAATTGCATTGCAGTTCTAATTTAAAGAAAATACAATTCACTACACATTTAAATTTTTAGTTCTTTTAGATAGAAAATTTTTCAAGATAAAAGTCATAAATAAATTTATTTTTGTTTTTATCAGAAATTTTATATCTTTAAAAAATAAGATATAGATTTACACAAAAATAATCCATGAATAAAATCGTACTAAAATAAATAGGTCTTGCTCAATAGAAAGAAGTAATTATTTTAAAATACATCTTAAAGAACATCCATTTATCTCATTGCCTGTGAGAGAAAGAACAGGTGTTTCTCAAGTAGAGTTCTTTCACATACAGATAATTTATCATTTTTTGGACAGTATGTAGGCTTTTCAATTATATTTACAATTTTCAAAACTTGGACAAATATATTTTTATTAAATTCTGACAATATATTTCTTCGCTGTATTACACATGAAATTAGATTTTTTAGATAATTTATTATTCAAATCCTCCTATTCTATTTAGTATATAAAAATGGATAATAAAGGGGGGGGGGGGAAGTTTTGACACATTTGCGTAAACAGGGAGCATAGGCTTTATCTTTGGACTGAGAGGATAGGTTATTAGGGATAAAATCATTCTTATATGATGAATTTTCCCAAGTTTTAAGATTTTTTGGATAGGCCTCCAGGTTCCGGAGCTCCAGGCCTCCAGGTCCTCTCTGTACAGGTAAAAATTTAAAAAAAAAAAATTTTTTTTAAGAGTTAGAAGTCAACCTATGAAACAAAATATGCATATTTTTGATTGTTATTCACATATTTAAAGAAAAAAATGCAAATTTTGTTTCATAAGTTGACTTCTAACTCTTCAAAAAAAATTTTTTTTTTCATTTTTACCTGTACAGAGAGGACCAGGAGGCCTGGAGCTCCGGAACCTGGAGGCCTATCCAAAAAATCTTAAAACTTGGGAAAATTCATCATATAAGAATGATTTTATCCCTAATAACCTATCCTCTCAGTCCAAAGATAAAGCCTATGCTCCCTGTTTACGCAAATGTGTCAAAACTTCCCCCCCCCCTTAATGCAGATACCAATTATGATGAACAAAATTATCCCTTCTGTAGATAATATTTTCACCTTATAGGCTAGTTTGGACACTGCGAGATTGAGCCAACCCGTAAAGCTTCAATACAAAAGTAGCCTAAGTTTAAAGTCAGTAAATTTGAGCATGCAATTAAACAATATATATAGTAGTTGTTACCAAGTTTTCCTTGAAAGTTTTCACCACAGTGGGTTAAAAAAGCTTTTTATTTCAGATATTTCCATTAATTTTTTAGCTTTTATTAGATATGCAACTTATAAAATATGAATTCAGTAAAAATGATAAAATATACAAATTCCATATTTTTGGGAGGTAAATTATTGAAAGATGGAGGTAAATTTGTTTATATATATTCAGGATCATATTGGATGATACCTCAGCAAAATTTAACTGCATTGATTTATGGAATGGAAGGTTAAGACAATGGCAGATAAATTATTTACCCCCGCAAAGAAAGGGTTGTAAATAAATTTAACCGTCATTGTCCCCTCCCCCCACTCCTGTTGAAAAAGGATATTATTTTCTAGGTTCGAGGTAGATTGATTCTTCGTATGTAGGTAATTATTTTTTAACTATCATTTTTTTCTAATATCAAGAAGAGGTATTTTTTATTTCTCATAAAAAAGTACAAATTTTGAAATAATACCTAGTTTTTTTAGAAAGAACTTTATCAAGTTTAATCTTTAGAACTATATATTTCTTTTATGGATTAAATTTCTTCATTTAAATTCTTTTAAACTTATTTCTAATAGGTATATTATGTTAATGCTAGAAAATCATTAGAAAGGGGACTGTACACGAACGTCTTAGTTTTTTCTTGATAGAACTGAAACTTTTTTTTATCAATTTATCTATATTTAACAGAAAAATAATTTATATACAAAAAAAGTCTTGAAATTGATATTGTTTTGTGCATGGTTTGTTCGTATATAGTCACCTTAAAATAAACATTAAAGAGAGAGGTCATTTTCTAGTAAATCCCGTAAAGGTGTGTGTTATACGGCCTAAAAATAGTAGTAGAACGATAGGGTGCTCTATATATTAGTATTCCCTATTGAATAGAACAATAGGGAAGAAATTTTTTTTTTTTTTTTAACCGTACCTGGAATATCTTTAAAAAATAAGAAATTTCTATCAAACGCTTTGTTTGGCTCAAACTGACACAAATAAAAAAAAATAAAATTATAATAAATCAACCTGTAACGAAAAGCTTCTTCCTTTTTTAATGGTATAGATTGTTCTTAACCTTTACCATGTATCTATAGAAAACATTATTATTATAATTATATTTTTTTTAAATTTTTGTCAGTTTGAGCCAAACAAAGCGTTTGATAGAAATTTCGTATTTTTCAAAGATATTCCAGGTACAGTTATAAAAAAAAAAAAAAATTTACCTATTGTTCTATTCAATAGGGAATACAAATATATAGAGCACCTTATCGTTCTACTACTATGTTTAGGCCTTATAACACACACCTTTACGGGATTTACTAGAAAATGACCTCTCTCTTCATACAAAATCATATCAAAATTAAACTTTTTTCTGGTTTAAAATTTTTGAGCTGTTAACACTATTACTTACCACACTGGGTAGTTATTTTAATATAAAATTTCCACAGTTTTTTTGAGGCTTTTTTCTAAATTCACAATTTATTTTTCTTCTTAGTTATTGGTCATATTTTGTACTCGAGTCATTCACAACTTATTATTTTGCCTTTATCGTAACAATTTTATGTTTTTTTTTTATGGTTTTTATCACAATTGTAACATTTTTCAGTTTTTGTTTATTGCAGTTTTCATCTTATTGTTGACTATGTTGGTTTAACTGACTAATTCGATATTACAGCATAAATTTCTTTCATATGAAAAAGTTCACTGACGAAATTCTTCCCCCAAATATTTACTTTTCCTCAAACGCGTGATATTTCGGGGAAAGATTGATTAATCGTCCATTGTCCTATCCCATGTTTATATCTGACCAGGCAGGCTGCGCTTCCGCATTATTTTAGCACAGTCGTGGACCTCGTCAATGAGATGGATGAACATCCTTGTTTTGTCCGCTGGTTCCAGGTAGGGCAGGTCTGCGGTCAGCTTCATCACACTAGATTCCTAAAAAAAATATTTTTGCATTACAAAAGTCTAGCGTTGTCTTGTCTGCCCGTAAGGAATGTTCTCTTAGTCTTAGGGCCGAAAAGGCTTTAATTTTTAGGAAATATTAGTCTAATTGTCATTTTATGGTTCGAGGCTTCTAAACAATTGGGTGGAAAACCTCAATACTTGAAAATTGCTCAACCTTAAAAAAACAAACGCCCAAACATGTTGCTTAAAAAGCAAATATTATTTGGGGGGTTTACCTTCGTCCCGCATAAATACAGGGAAACTGTCATTTAATGAAAGCAAATTTTAATTTGATCATCCTAAAGATTTTTTTTGTCTGAAGCTTAAGATTTCTATAACTACTGAGCTAATTGAGTTCTCCTTTTTTAGGGAAGCTTAACGGGTTATAGGCTAGTTTTAGACTATACTTTTTTTTAAGATTTAGGCCTTGGGATTGTTTTAGGCTATTATTATGTCCTGTTTCTTCTTTAAATACAGAGCCCAAAGAAGCCAGGAGCGCAGCCGCTAGTTTATAAGTTTAACGCCTTAATGGTTGTGCCTTCACTGCCCTGGTATAGCACACGAAGATGGTTGGGCCTTCACTGCCCTGGTATAGCACACGAAGGGTCATTTTTCACTTCTGACCGACAAAAACAATTTTTTGATTATGGAAAGAAAACGAAGTATGTGGTTTCGTCGTATTTTCACAGTAGCTCTTTACCTTTTTCTAGCCCCTACGTGGGGCTCTAACCCTGCGGGGCAATCATTAAAATTTACCTTAAATAACCTATCAAAAGCTACTGTGAAAATACGACGAAAGCCGCTACTTCGTTTTCTTTCTATGATCCGAATTTTTTAAAAGCTTACATTGCCAAGGGTTGCAGGGTCCGGTTTCTCCTCCTTGACCAGGGACTCGATATTGTGCCTGTGGGTCAGGTATCTGTACATCAGCTTCGTTATGTGCGCCTGCATCCGCAACAGTATGCTGTCCGACTGAAATTATAGAATTTTATTACTTTCAGGTATCTAAGACAATGGCCGATAAATAAATATATATCCCCAATGATGTTACACAAAGAAGGTGTATTAACTTTTATTTTTATAGCTAGCCGGTGCTTTTAGTACTTAGTAGATGTAAAATTTTCCATAGAATTCAGATATGCAATCGGTTTTTTTTGTAGACCTCTTATTTTTTAGGTAATTTAAGTTTTTAAAAAAATTGAATCGATTTTAAGGTACTAAAACGCAACAAAAAAAGAAAGAAAATGACCATTATGAACAAAAATAGTAAGATCTTTAATTAGACACCTTACTTTTATTATTGAAAAAATCGATTTTTTAAAACCTACGAGAATAAAAACTTTGAACTTAATTATATCATTACACAGGCATAAAAAATATGGGTCCATATATACCTTTAGAATCAGAAAAATATTACAAATCCATTGTAAGCAAAATTGAAAAATAGTAAAAAATATAAAATGGCCTAACATATCCCCTCTTTACCCCCTTCCCATTTTTATTCTTAAAACAAGAAATAAGATGGTTGCCTGTATAATATATTATAATGTTTTCATATAATTCCTTTTATTGTAGTTTATTTACTATTTTGTAAACTTTTTATTTCAATTTTGCTTAGAATGGATTTGTAATATTTTTCTCATTCTAAAAGTATATAAAACACCTATTTCTTATGCCTCTGTAATTATATAAATAAGTTCAAAGTTTTTATTCTGGTGGGTTTAAAAAAATCGAATTAATCGGCTAGCTATAAAAATAAAAGTTAATACACCTTCTTTACGACTTGTGTAGCGTAAGATGGTAAAAACGATTGAATACCTACTTAAGATAATAAACCAACAAATCAAAATTCACTATATTCCCCATTTATGTTAAGCCAACGAGTAAGAAAACGTTACTATAAAACTTCGGGGACTGGTGTAATAAACAGCCCATTGTCCTCTCTCACCGATTATTTTGCTGAAAATGTAAACAAATTTGACGACACTTATGTAAGCTGTAAAATTACTTTAAGCAGATCAATCATTATTTCGATCATATAAAAAAGTAACAATATGACTGTCTGTCTGTAGCTTAAGGTCTCGCTAACCGATGGACCAATATAGCTTTCCTTTACAGTGGTGCTTCTTATTGGTCAAGGAAAGGTATGTAACTATTTTTAGGATAGGGATCCCGCCACACTCCCAAGAGAAAGGGTTATATAAAATTATCCTTAAAAAATTGTGTTTTCAGACATATGATATATATTTTTAAAACGATGCATTCGAGTCAGCATTTTACAGTTTAAGCGGCATAAATTAAACTAAAATCATTCATAACAGGAAAATGTTAATATTGCTATTTTATTGAATAAATAGTGTACTTTTTTACAGCAACCTCTTTTAATTAATTATATAAACAACAAGAACGACAACATCCATAAAAGCGAAGCACTGAAACGGTAGGACAAACGGACATTAACACTTGTATAGTGTCAGAACTGAATAATCAGAATATAAAAGTATAAGAGTCAAAGCGAAATTGTTGGTAAATTTGTTGAAAAACTGCTTGATACAGGATAATGTTTATGGACATACTTACATTTTTAGGACTTGATTATAGCTTCACTTTTTAAAATGTACTGATGTAACTGTAAATTTGGCATAACAGATGTATTTTTGCCATTGGATATTATAAATAAATGCTAGATGTTAGATGTATTTAGAGCAGTTACTTTTTAATAGAGAACCCATAGACGTCCAAGGGGGGAGTAAAGTGGGGATTACCCCCCCCCCAAAAAAAAAAAAAAAAAAAAAAAAAAATTTTTAATACTAAATATTTAATAAAATTTAAATTACCCCCCAAAAATTTTAAACTGGGGGTAAATTTTGGGTGGGGGGGTAAACAAAATTTGCCAACAGATTTCAGGGGGGGTAATTACCCATCCCCCCCCCCAGCAATTTTTACCCCCCAGGTAACAGGCGCAAAAATAACATATCAAAGAAAAATGTATGTCAGCACAATGCTTCTTAACCATTCTAACCTGAACGTTAGGAAAAAGTAAATAATTTCTTTTGGTGGGGTAATATTATTTCCAAGGGTGATTTCTCTGGCAGGGTGGAAGTACCCTTCCTCAAATTAGATGTAATCCTTCCCTGGACCTTCAATTTAAAGAAGAACCATAGTAGTCCAGTGTTCAGCGAGATAGTTCGGTTAAGACAGACGAACCTCCTGTTATATAAGGAATAATATCTTAAACTTTTTTTCTAGATTCTTAAAGGAAAAGTCTCCTGACGAATATAAATCCTACCTGAATAGCCAGAGGTGTGTCCGTTGAATCCGGAGTTAGCATGACAAGCATGTGGAATAGGGCCTGCAGCCGCTTGTCATGACCGACCAGCCGACCCACCAGGGAGATGGTGTAGTCAAACTTGTCCTCGTCCGCTCTCGTCAGCGCCCAGGGACTTGTGAAGCGTTCTTGGTCCTAAAATATGGACACAGCTTATAAACAAGTAAAAAAACATGAAAAATATGGGTTGAAGGGGACTTAAAAGGTAAATTTAATCTACATCTCTATTTTTCTCCTCAATGTATGTATATATTGTACAAGCTTTAAAAGACAAAATTTCCAAATACAAGGTTTTGTTAATATTAACAATTATAACGATTAGCGAGATTTTTCTGTACAAACACATTAAGGTAAACATTAGACATTCTTTTATGAAATGATTACTATTCGCTCATATCTATAATGTTATTTATTTGTAGTTAAGTAAGTGATCATTCCAAAATTGAACTTTAAAGATTTTTTTTATTAATTTGTTTAATAAATACTATACCTTATAATTATATTTAGCATTTACACTCAGCCTTATATAATTACAACCCATTTGCGTCAGTGATATTTCAATTATGATTAATTATTCAAACTTTAATTGTCTCTTCAACTGAATAATTTATAGTAATATTCTTTCATAAGGACCAGGTTAATTATAAATATACAGGGTGCAAAGGATTTAAAAAGTTTTGATTTTCTTTAAACTCTTTGCCAACAATTTTTCATGTGATATAATTATCCTATTCATCTGATTTTTGGAATACTGATTCCTAGGACAACATAGTACAATTTTATAGGTGACGCTTCTCTATAACCACGCCCTAAAAATGTAAGTATGTCCTTAAACAGTATCTTGTATTTAAGCAGTTATGCAACTTATTTAATTAAAATTTTGTTTAAACTTGCTTTTTCAGTTCTGACACTCCATAATTGTTAATGTGCGTTTGTCCTACCATTTCAGAGCTTTGCTCTCATGGATGTTGTTATCCTTGTTAGGGGCGGTGTATTTTTATCCCTAATTACTTTAAAAGGCTCTAACCCCGCGGGGCCTCTACCTGTAAGGCTACCCGATAACCAATATAACCTAGCCTAACCTGATATATTTTCATCTTTTTTTGTTAAAAAATCTAAATGACCAAATGTCACGTATAACAAAATGCTTAAATTTAACAATTCCTAAATCATTGGGACACAATTTTACTTGTTTATACTTTAAACCTTATATAAGCAAAAACTATGATAACAGTATTTTATAATTTACAAAAAATATTTTAATGACATTTTTTATATCTTTTATGTAAACTATTTCTATACTTAATTGAAGGAATGATTTTGATTAATCTAAAAATGATTATTATTTTTTATGAACACCGCGAAGGTAAGCCAAGTCTTACAGCTAGGGGCGAAGCAACTGATAATGTAAAACTAAACGTTCTAGCTGTTTAAGATTTTGCAAACCTTTGGACTAATTGGGTCTTCGCTAATTTTTCGATGGGGATAGAAACTCATTCCGAAATAATTGCTCTTTAATTCTCCCCTTCTCTTACTTGAGACTAAGACTCATTGGGAAGGGACAAAGCCTTCAACATAGTTAAGCTATTAAAAAAAACTAAAAATGAATAATAATTAGGTAAAGAACTACATGTAAAGTATAATTTTTGTAAAGAAAGCAGGAGACCATTAGTACATCATTATTAGAAAGCATAAACTTTGTGCGCATTTTATACTTATGAAATGTGGTGTATGTATGTATATCTATTCTGGGCTTTTTAGGAGCGAAGCTACTCTATAATTCACTTGTGTATTTAATGTGTCTATCGGTCATGCTTCAAAAGATATAAACCTTTTTTTTTAAGTTTCGAGATTGTTATAACAACTGAAAATCTGCTTTATAATTTTGTCCGTTTGTCCATGATTTTTTATTTACAGATGTTGTCATCCTTGTTCATTTATGGGTACTATGGGTACTATTATGTACTATTGTGCCTAACAAGGATGACAACATCCATAAAAGCGAAGCACTGAAACGGTAGGTCAAACGGACATTAACACTTGTATTGTGCCTGAACTAAATAATCAGAATATAAAAATATAAGAGTCGAAACAAAATTGTAAGTAAATTTGTTGAAAAACTGCTTGATACAGGATAATGTTTATGGACATACTTACATTTTTAGGACTTGATTATAGAGTTGCTTCGCTTATAATATTGTTCTTTGTTGTCCCAGGAATCAATATACTAAAAATCAGATCAAACGGATGATTAGATCACATAAGAATTTGTTGTTAAAAAAGTAGAAAAATCAACTTGTTTAAAATGAGAAGGCCCAATCTGTACCGATTTTGTATCACTTTTGAAAAGTGCGATTCCTGTGACGTCCTATAAAAAGGGAAGGGGGAAAGAAAATATCTTCCCTTTTTTCCCATCTCTTTCTTCCCCCCTTCCCTTTTTCTTTCCCGAAACGTATATGACGTAACTGGAATCGCACTTTTAAAAGTGATAAAAAATCAGGACAGATTGGGCTTTCTCGTTTAAAACGCACGGACATTCTGGTAATGATTATAGAGTTGCTACGGTTTCTAAATCGTACCTAACTACTACAGGAATTATCATGCAAAGTTTTAAATCGATATGACAATTCTAACATGCCCAAATTAACGAATAAAAGCTATCTATCTCGGACGGACGGACGGACCGACCCTAATTATAGAAAAGCTTCGCTTTTAAAAATATAAATAGTACAATAACTATGTATGCATACTTTCTACATGCTCATCAGTATTCCTCAGGGCAGTTCAGTTTTAGATCATGACAGGCTGGTAGTTTTTAAGATAAAAAAAACAACTTCAATCTAAAATACCTTACTACAATGTGCAAAAAAATCTTCTAAAATTTTTTTATGAAAAAGTTAAAAAAAAACTTTATTGACATATATCATTTATATCCCTGCTAATACATAGTCTTCCCTTTCTTTAGTAATTACTTTTATTGGTTGTATACATACATTGATTTATTGAGTCTATACTCAGATTTAGAGTAATACTTGTTTGTCAGGCATTTTCATTCCTTGCACTCATTATTCTGCCATGATATAAGCCGACAATAAAAAGTTTGGTACACCGACAAACATCCTAATGCGACAAACCTCCTAATGCGACAACCTCCTAATGCGACATCTCTTAATTAAAACCTCTTTAAAAAGTTTTAATTTTTGAAACTTCCAAAAATTAAAGAAAAAATATTCCAAAAATTATGTACAAACAGTGAAACAATGTAAAAATCCAATCCAATATGGCGATAAAACACATAGGGACAAAATTCAAAACCAAAATTTATTTCTTGAATAACTTTGTCCACAGGGTGAAATTTAAAAATTCGTCCGACAGTAGTCTTTGTTTGCTACCCAACGGCATTGTTACGAACCCGATGCAATCTTGCATTAAAAAAATCGACCCTTACCTCACACTTTATTAAACATGATATCACTTGAAAAAATTTTTAAGGGGGTTTTACTTAAGAGATGTCGCATTAGGAGGTTTGTCGCGTTTGGACGTTTGCCGCATTTTGAGGTTTAGGACGTTTGTCGCATTAGGAGGTTTGTCGGTGTACCAAAAGTTTTGCATAAAAACATATAAACATTTTCATCTAATCATAAAAAAAAAATTCAAGGGTCATTTGATTGCGTGAAGGAATATTCGGTTTATAGGTTCAAGTTATAGCTAAGACTGGAAAAAAAATATTCTAACGCATTTTACCTTTATACTAATGCTTCGAACATTGGTTAACCCCTTTGCATCATCCATAATGAGAGAATGTGTCTTGCGAGTAATGTACAGGGTCTTCTCCTGTTGTTCTATCCAGGTGCGCTGTCCCGTATTTCCCTCCAGAATTGAGAAGAAAATGACATAGAGAGGCGGGTAGGTGGAGTGCAGCACTGTACGTCGCGTGTCTGTGCTTAGACTGTTCATTTCCGCGAACATTTTTGCCGCGTTGGCTTTGGTAAACTCCAGGCCCAAAATGCACAGCGTGTTCTCAATCTTCTTGCTAAATGGCACCTTGCTGTCCAACTTTGTACAGTTCAAGTAGGATATCAAAAGTTCGCGGTAGCTGCGGAAATTTCGCAGCAAAAATTCCACACGCTTATTTTGGTACTCCTCTATCCTGTCGATGTAGTCAATTAATTGCAGCTCTTCCTCTCCGGTGAACGTAAGAACAGGCAGCACTTTCTTGTTAATCCCGTGCTCGATAGGATATTCTAGTTGGTACATACGGCGTCGCTTTTTCAGTGGTATTGAGGAGCCCAACTCGAGAACTTGGCGCTTAGGTGATGGTGGTTGAAATTCTGGTACCTTTGTATCCTCCAAGGAATCATCATAGTTGCGCTTCTTCTTATCTGTAATATCATGCAGGTTACTGTGGTGGTGGGGAGGACCAAACATGCCATCATTCTCAAAGTCTAGCAGGTTGTCAGCCGCCCGGAAACCGCTGCTGATCACGCTCAGGTCTGATTGATCAGTTATTGACTCTGACAACAGAGTTTCGAGATCCGATAGATCCGGAAGATAGTCCGGCACCACCTGGGATCCAATATTGCTTGTCATCGACTCGAAATCGTTGTGGCCGCTGGACAGAGCTTCGTCAAAGTTTTCAGCCAAGTTTGTGCTGGTCTGGAGAGGCAGTGACTGCTGCAGCGTAGAGTCATACTCGAACCTTGCCAGGGTCTGAAGGTCTGGCACCCAGCCTTGGGTTGTGTCTGGCGACACTGGTCCAGTCTCTTTGGGCAGCACCTGGGAGGCTGGAGGAGACCCGGAGTTGGAGGAGTCTTGGTAGGCTGCTATGCTTGACGTGTCATATTGAGCTGAGGGTGGTAACAACGCCATGGCTGTGGTCGAGGATGAGGGAAATACATCAGATGAGAAAGTACTATTTGGAGAATTTTTTATTGTTTTGCCAGCTTCTTTGGGTCTCCTGTCTGTAATAGCGTTCGATTGATTGTTAACATTTACACTTCTAGACGAAAAGTTATTTAACTGTTGAGAAATATCATGATGTTTATTACTATGTTTACTGCTTTCAAAAGCGTGCCTGCCCTCCATAATGTTCCTTTCATCGACGCCAATTCTGTGTCTACCATCTTGGACAAGCGGCAAATTATGTCCCTGGTAGACTGTATCCATCCTGTTGTCAGCCTCCTCCTTTTTACAGTATTGGTTGTACAAGGACATGTTGTAATTTTTCTCATTCTTGGTCCCGTAGTATGAATATTGTTGGGCGGCACCGCCCATGTACCCGGGATCAAGATGCGACCTGAACATATTTTTAGCCAGCATAAAATCGCTCCAGTGCGGCTGGCTGCGTTGGAACGCGTCCCGTTCTCTCATCAGCTGCTGTTGGATTTTGAGGGTTTGAGCGCGGGCCCAGGCCTGGGGCACATTGGGTGATTCTACCTTGACCTGAACATGATCATTAACTCCGCTGCTGGAGGGCTGTTGAGCACTACGGTCCTGACATCTTTCTCCCCTTTGAATGACTGAGGTTTGATTGGATGGAGCATGGTTGCCTCTGGCAGCGCCTAAACCACGGATAGCATGCAGCTGATGCTGCATTGATAATTCAAAAGGCCCGTCGTTCCTCACGTTTGGCTGGTGGCGCCCAGGAAAGTTCGTACCTCCCCAATTGGATGATCCATGGAACAAAGGTTTTTGTTCCTGGCCAGCTGAAAAATTAGGCATTGGGCTGTTGTGCTGGTTTTCACTGGAGTGGTGCGCTAATGGATTGTGAAGGTATTTAGCGGCATCAGATGGGATCTTGTCACCTACAGATCCGGATGGACGTTGGATGACAGGCAGAAAATTGCGAGCCTTCAGCCGGTCGGTAAAATTTTGGGTTGCATTAAACGGATTGCCTCCGGAAAGATAACCACTATTCCCCTAAAACAAAACAAAATTATTCAAAATGCATGAATAGTTTTCTATCGCATCGTATTATATACAACTTTCCACGGATAATAAAATAGAAAAAAAATAAGTATATAACCAGTTTTGTTATCATTATTCAATATTGTAAAATATTTTCTTTAATACGATGCTATACATGATTTTTTCAGTATGGCGGAAAACTGGTTCTAATCCTGCGGATATAAATCGGTTTCGGAGCCATACTAGAAATCGTATTATAGACAGATTTCCGCGTACATTAAAATGAAAAATTATCAAAACCAGTTTTTTTTTATTTTAATATTCGTGAAAAATTGTGTGTTACACTATGTTATACATGCTTTTGCAGTATGGCAGAAAACTGGTTCTAATCCCGCGGATATAAATTGGTTTCAAAACATTACTGGAAATACATCTCCTTGTTGAAAAACAAATATTCTTATCTTTTAAAACGTATACTTATTTGAAATAATATTAACTTAAATTCTTAGAAATTGATGTACTTAAACATCAACTAAGTTTGATAATTATAAATTTGATAACTTTTTAATCTTAAAATAAAATATATATAAAAGTATTGCTAGATATTTTGGTATAATATTTTCATGTTTTTCTACAGAAAAATTAATTTGGCTTCTTTTATTTGTTGCGTTTTAAATTTAGTTTCTGCATGTTCGAGAAGAAACTTTTGTTTTCACTGGCGGAAGAGTTTGACAAAAACATTTCTTTCTTAGATGAAATCCTTACAATAAAGTAACAGGATGTTTGCCTTTTTTTCTGTCTGTACCGAAGTATTTTTGAACCGAAATGATTCTCCTATAGAGGGTAGCTTCTCATAGGTTTATAACTATTTTGGAGAAGGGTATCACCACCCTCCCGCCCACATGGTCCCCTAGGGGCCTCTAGGGTCGTAACCACTAGAAATAAATGCCTACCTTATTTCTGTGTTGTTGCAAGGATTGTGCCTGTGACAACTCATAGTACTTCTGTAACATTTCTATCCTCTGCGGATCAGCCTGATGCATACTGGCCAGCCTCTGCTCATACATGGCCACCTCAGGCAACCTAGCGGGTTCCTCTTTTCTCTGGCGTGCTGCCAGCCAAGAAGATCTTGGCTCCTCACTCTGGGGATTGCCGCTGGAACAACCAGGACCTCCAAACATAGGATGTTGAAGAAAAGCATTATTGATTGATTGATGATGAAGGGCCTGCTTTTCGTCCATTTTGTTGTCGCCCTCATTATCTGAGTCAACGTCCATTGCCTCAGGTTGTTTAGCCAACCTATTGAAATCTTTAGCAACCATTTCTTTTCTACTTGCATCATTACCAGAACCTTGATAATCACATGTGGACATATAATCCATTTGTGCCTCTTCATCCCCATGAAAGAATGGTTTCGTTTTTCCTTTACAATTTTCCATTAATTGTTGGTTAGTTTTGATGTTCAGTCTTGCGTTCTTGGAATTTGACGGCATTTCATTTCCAATAAATCCTAGATGTTTGGTAGATTTTTGTGCTCCATCGTCGGATAATGTTTTGGAGCCCCCCTTTTCATGTAAGTTTCTTTGATCTGGCCCAGTTGTGTCCATTGCAGCGGTGGCAGCTGATCTTGCTACGGATTCAAAAGCTCTACTTGCGGCAGCTGGTCCAGCTGTGGGGGCTGTTATTCGTTTAGCAGCTGCTGCATCTCTATCACTGGCAGCTGTAGGTGCAGATGATTTATTTCTAGTATCTTCATCGGGACCATCAGGCTCATCTGAAGGTCCACCACCTGTCGCTCCAGTTTCTCGGTTGCCTCCAGCTGGATCTCTTTGGTTGACTGCCTCAGCAGCTGCCGCGGCCGCCAGTCTTTCCTGCTTTTTCTTGAGTGTAGCATCTACTTTCTCAGGGATCATGCCCACTTCAATACATTTGTTGTAGCGACAAAATTTGCAGTTTGTTCTGTTGTACTTGGTGATCTTGCATTGATTGTTTCCAAATATACACCTGCAATTTATTATATATATTAGATTTTTTCAATTTTTTATTATATTTCTTTAAAAATTTTGTACAATTTTTTTGTAAAGATGTTTGAGGCTAACAGAAAGTCCCCCCCCCCCTCCCCTCCCTCTAGAAAAATTGAATTTGTGTTAACCCGCTTGAGAATAAGATGTAAAAAAATAGCTGTGATTTCTTCAAAGTCATATTCATAGATTTATTAACAATAACTAAAATACAAAACTATACCTCATTTGTCTGGGACGACCTCTCCTGAAGAAAGCCCTGCAGGAGTAGCATGAGATGGCTCCATAGTGTAGATGCGCAGCCGCGGGACTCCCGCAGACGTTGCACTCAGCTTTCAGGGCAGCTTCACCTACAATATTATTGACGTTTACATTTTAAATAAATTGACGCGTTTTACAGTGCCTATAAAAATGACTTCATACTACCATTCGTCAATTAAAATGTATACACTGGCCTGCCATTGGTAATTTAGTCTGTGTATTGGCCTATCATTGGTAATTTGTATTGCATGATGTCATTTTCTGTAGGCACTATAAAGAGCTTCTAAATAAGTGCACAGAAAAACAAAACTTTGTATAGGAGGCTTCGCTCCAATAGGGATGTCGAGCGTTACCCCCATATTTGAAAAATAATTGTGGTCTATAGGGCCTTTATAAGGTTGGGGGGGGGGGGGGGATGTCCGCGCGACATCTTATGCTTAAACAGAAAGACATACACCCTTCTACTGTTTATAATATATATAATCCCATAATATTTATTTGATAAGAAGATGTGCTGCACTAAAAGTGATGAAATTTTGTTGCTACGAATAGACAGGGGGGCATCAACATACATATTCAGTGGGCCAACTTTCAATTATCAGGGATGTAATAAAATTATTAATAGTTACAAGTTGTCCACATTATAATGCTAAATATAACCATATTATATAACAATTATGCTTATTATTAAACTTAAACACAAACTTATAAAGATGGCCATGAAATGGATTTCTTATACTGGCCTTCAATAAGATATGCTAATGTTTGTAAAATAACAGCACTAACCAGAGATGGATACTTAAACAAATAGGATCGCTGAATCAGCTATGGTAGCCAGATTACCAAAATTGTTTTTGTAAAAAATCCTCCAGAACATATAAAAATCTACAAAAATTAATAAAATCTTATTTCAATAACCCTTCTATGATTTTAGAACAATTTTCTTTAAATTCATAGATAAATTTGTACAAAATAAATTTTATGACCTGGCTTATACCATAGCCGATTCAGCGATGCTTGATTTTTTAAGAACCCAGCTCAGGTTACTTGATGGTATTAATCTTACCTTTTGCCGTCTGGCCAAATTCCCCATTCTGACTATTCCCTTGCTGCGGATAAGAATCTGTCTCAGGATCCTCCACACTTTCATCAACATTATTATGATCAGCTGTGTCCTCAGGATTTATTTCTTGGCGTGGAGTAGCTGTAGTTGGTTGCTGTGCGGATACAATCACCCTGCCGCCAGCGCTACTAGGGCTGCCAACCGCTTTGCCGATGTCCATCTAAAAAAGATATTATAATAAAAACTTTTGTTGCTAATTTATCTCGTTCCTTTCAGTTTTTTATTACTTATAATTAACAACAAGGATGACAACATCAATAAGTAGCGAAGCTAAAAAAAATTCTGGATGGATATCCAGAAAAAAACTTAGTTGAATTTTTGTATAATATTGATACATAATACGTAAATAATTTGTATAATTTGTATAATGAATTATCTATTTGGTTTTCAATCCTAGTATACAGTTTAATTCCAAAAAGAATGATTTCAGTTCAACTGTTTCACTGACTGCCAGAGTTTTAATTCTTATGGAATATGCTTTAATGGTTTTATAAGATTTTCTTAAGGTGAGGTTGAATATGCTTTTCTTTAAAAGAAATGCCAACTCAATAATTATAAAAATCTGATGCCTCGTAATTTTAATATAACCAAATAATTGTTGGAATCATTCGGGTTGATTATCATAACACCTTTCAGGGTGGGGGGGGGGGGGGGGTTAAATAACTATTAGTTTAATCCTTTGGGATAATCCTATATTTACATACAATCTATAATACAAAGTAGCTTGATGTCTGTCCGTCTGTCCGTCCCTTAAGATCTCCGGTAACCACTGAACCGATCGGATTCTACTCTTCACGTTATATACCTATTGGTCCTGTGGTGGTTTTAAGCTATTTTCTTGAGGGGTGGGACACCCCCAACCTCCCCCAAAAACAAAAAAATCCTCACCCCCTATTTTTTTGTTTATGGGAAAGTTAGTACCATAAAACTACTGGCAGCACCAGTAGTACTTAATTTTGAAATTTTTTTTAATTACCTCTTAGGGCAAAGTCTCTAGAGGCTAGGGGCGAAGCCGCTAGTATTTATACATAATAGATATTTTTACTATATATAATTATACTATATGTAAATACTAGTGGCTGCGCTCCTAGGATCCAGGAGCTTTGTATTCTTAGTAAGGAAAGTAGAAAAATAGCTTAAAACTAACCTTAGATATAAATGATAATTAAAACCTTCCAAGGACCTACAAGAACCTTTCATAAAATGGAGAACTCAAAAGGTTTAATAGTTATCGAACTCTTAAGCTACAGACAAAAAAACCTTACTACTTTTAATAGGATAACATATGTATAGTGAAGCTGCTCTATATCACTCACTATAGAGCATAGTAAATGATCACCAACTCTAATTGAACTGTAAATTACACTGGTATCCAATAACCTCGTTATATTATCTATAGGCTCAAAAATTACAGTAAGAAGAACTTCGTCATTGGGAATGTACGTCATTTTATCATTCATTGTCTTATCTCTTAAGAACCCTACATAAGATGTTTTATTTACTTATCTTTACTCTTTAGAGAACTTTTTTAATTTGAAATAATTGTATTTTGTATTTGTAAACAAATTATTTCAAAGTTTATTTTGTGCTGGAGTATTTCTGAATAGAATGATTTTATGTTTTAATTCTTTTTTTTCAACAATGACAATTAGTTATTTTGGCCGAGCTACAAAATGTTTTCTGTTATAAAAGCATTTATTTTGCGCACTTTGAATAACGAAAATTTATATTTTGTAATTTAAAATGTAACATATACAATAAAAGTTGATCTGAAGATTACTTTAGAACTGTTAAATTATGAATTAAATTTCTTAAAAACAGACAAAAATCAAGTATTTTTTATCACTAATAAAGATCTAATAAGCCTAGAAGGTTATTTATTACTAGACTACTTATAGAAAATTGCCCAAGGAAAAAATTATAAAAAAAAACAACCAAGAAGTTGTACATACAGACATGGATCTTAAGGGCTAAGACAATGGATGTTAAATTGATTTACATCAACACGAATGATAAACAAAATAACACCTTCTGTTGAATAAAATTATTGGTTGAAAAGTGTGGAGACTGGTAGCTAGAACCAACCAATAAAGATGCGATAGAAGTACCCAAAGTGTTTGAGCCAACGAATTAGAGTGAAGTCTTATAAAATGTTGAGTGTCAATTTAATTTAGAGCCCAATGTCTACTCCCCACCCAAAAAGTATTAGACAGTAAATCTGTTTATTACCACTAGGTCCAAGTCCCAAATTTTTGTGAATCTTTCAACAACTTTTATTTAACATTTTATCTCCAAAAATCCTTTTTATTGCTGCAATTCTTATGCACAATCACATAGTCGTCCTAGAAATATTTTGATTAAATATCATATCCTTTACCTTTAATAAGTGTTGGTTAATAAGGTCATCTGATAGTTGAACTTTTCATATTATGCTTCAATTTATCTTCATTCTTCATACTGAAATAAAAATATGATATATTTAGGTGTGCAATGATTTCCACACGTATGATATATTTAACGAAATATGATATATTCAGGTGTGTAATGATTTCCACACGTTCATCAAATTATCAAATAAGAAAAAAATGGATCATGGAAAGAAATCGAAGTAGCGGTATTCGTCGTATTTTCACAGTAGCTTTTGATAGATTATTTCAGGTTAGATTAGGTAAAGTAAATGTTAATGATTGCCCCGCAGTGTTAGAGCCCCCCGCAGTGGCTTGAAATAGGAGAAACACTTAAGTGAAAATACGACGAAACCAGCTACTTCGTTTTTTTACATTAAAAAATGTATATTATTACTTCAGATAAAGCTGCAATCTGTCTTTAATTTTTTGGGGGAAAAAACAATGTCCTGTTTCTATAGGTCTATAGGTGGCAGTTTTTCAGTACAAAAAAGGAGTATTTTGTACAGACTTCCTTTATCAAAATGGGACGTTTATTAGATAAGCTTTCATAACTTATTAAATGCTTCCTTTAAACAAGGTTAATGAGATAGGCAATAATTAGATATTACAAAGTTGATTAAAAAAAAAAAGCAATAACTAAAAATTTATAAAATACTTTTTATGTGATTTTTGTGTATGTAATATATAAACTTTTATGAAACTGCCTCTTTGCCAAATATGCCTATAGACAATTATATTCCTACATATGATTTCATCATCTTAGATTTTTTAAAAAATTAGCTTCAGTGGCAACTTAACCCCTTTATTGTGAACCATTTAGTCGACAATGCATTTTATAACCACCAACCAAGGTGTTCAGTAAGAATTATTTCAAGCCGTGCGTACTTAGGGAAAAGGGAATGTGATTCTGACAAACAAACAATTCCAAGTGAAAATTTCCCCTCAACTTTCTTCCCTTTTTTCTCCCCTTCTTATCCACTCCTTTTTCAGTTACACCAAAAAACAAGTTTTACTCCATTTTTAATTTAACAAAATATTTAATTTCCGGCAATTTCAAATGGAATTAATTGGCTGAATAGCAGCCTCTGGTGCGTACTATTAACAACAAAATAATTTGTTCGTAGTACATAGTATACAAAATATTGTTAAACAAGGATGACAACATCCATAAGTAGCGAAGCACAAAAAATCGTAGATGGGAATACGTACAGGTAGATTTAAAAGGTTTTTACTAAAATCAAGAATAGATTTATTGGATAAAATAAATATGAAACCTAGTTTTATTTTGTATGATGACGATGGTCAAAGTAAATTATATTAAAGATGCTCATAACAATGGGAAAAATTATTTTGATACTGATATCCCATAAAAGTTTGAAAATTGGATCAAAATAAACAAAGATATTGGGAAATATGTAAAACATATAAAAATAGCCAAAAACCTGATAAAAGGCAGTCTGGCCGCCATGGTTGTTTTCTTAAAACGACAAAAAATTTAATTTTTAAATCCTTAAAAACTTTAAAAATTTGGAAAATCGGACCATATACACTGAAGATATGGAAAAAGGTGTTAAATATATTTATAAATAGCCTAAAACCTGCCAAAAAGGCAGTCTGGCCGTCATGGTTATTTCCTTTAAAGACGGGAAATTTAATTTTGATATCTACAACTGAAAAAATTTTGAAAATCGGACTATAAACACTGAAGATATGGAGAAAAATGTTAAAAATATAAAAAAACAGCCTAAAACCTGCTGAAAAGGCAGTCTTGCCGTCATGATTGTCATCTTTAAAAGACGGGAAATTTAATTTTGATATCTATAACTGAAAAAAATTTGAAAATTGGACCATACACTGAAGATATGGAGAAAAATGTGAAAAATATAAAAATAGCCTAAAACCTGCTAAAAAGGCAGTCTGACCTTCATGATTGTTGCTTTAAACGACAGGAAATTTAATTTTGATATCTGTAACTGAAAAAATTTTAAAAATCGGACCATAAACACTGAAGATATGGAGAAAAATGTGAAAAATATAAAAATAGCCTAAAACCTGCTAAAAATCGGTCCGACCGCAAATGATGTTTTATGGTCAATTGTGCTCCTTAATAATAGGAATGTTGTCAAAAAATTTCAGCATTCTATCTTTTATAGGAGCTGAGTAAATCCCATTTCCCCCATAGCGTTACGGACGGACTGACTGACGGACGGACAAAGTGAATTATAGAGTAGCTTCGCTACTAAAAATGTAAATCAGCTTAGCAACCTGGTCAGATTTTTAATCAAAACTAGACAATCTTTTGCTGAGACAATGGAGTTTTCAATAAAAACTAAATCTATTTTGTATTGCCTAACAAATAAATGCATTTGAAAAGGGGGTGGGTAACCCAACCCATGTATGAATTAAATAAGTTTGAGTAGGGACAAAAAGTTATTATGTATTTCATAACTATTTTGTTGAAAAAGAACAATGAAATGAACTTACTTTTTACGTAGTAAATATCAAGTAAAAGCTATCTTTCAAAAAGGCCGTATGGACTTTACGTCCTCATTTAGTACTAGCGGATACGCCCCTAGAGGCCTCTAGGGGCACTTGAGGAGAGAGGAGTTGAATTCTTGGGAGGGTGGTGGTACCCTCCCCCGAAATAGTTATAAACCTTCCCTGGACCTATGAAAAGCTACTTTGTAAAGGAGAACCATGCCGATTCAGTGGTTAGCGAGATCCAGTGGCGTGCGAAGCACTTTGTCTAGGGGGGGGCATTTTGAAGATTTTGTATAATTTTGCCCCCCCTAAATCAAAGTGCCCCGGGGGGGCACTTTGCTTTAGGGGGGGGCATTTTGATTATATATACTAATTTTAAATAAGGGCGTTTTAAGGGGTGGGATTATTTGATTATGGGCCTCCTAGTCCCTATCCCTTCTTCCCCATCCCTATTTCCCATTTATATCCCCCACCTCTCCCCCCCCCTATATCTTCTCCCCCATCCCTTCTCCCCACCCTGCAATGACCGAAGGGAAGGGAGCTAGAAAGCATCTTCGAAAAAATAGTACAGAAGATAAATTAACCTTTCCCCCCCCCCCCCCCCTCCACCACAAAACATTTTTAATGGGTGGAAGGGGATGTTAAAAATCTCAGCAGGAAGGATGAATAACAACCCCATTAAAAAAATTGGGGGGGGGGGGGAGATAAAAACACTCATTTTGGAAATAATTTACCAAAAATCAACCTAATATGAAAAAATGATATTAAATATTTCTTTATTGTATGACAACAAGGATGACAAAATCTTTAAGTAGCAAAGCACAAAAAATCATTAATAAGAATACAGACAAGTAGATTTAAAGAGCATCTGTTGAAAAAAATATATATTTTAGGTAGAAAAAGTCACAAATCCTTTTTCCTGTATGTTGTGTGATGAAAGTCAAAGTAAATTACATACTGGATGCTCAAAACAGCAAGAAATTTTATTTTTTTTAATATTATATTCCACAAAAAAATTTATCATACCATAAAAACCAAAGATATAATGAACTATGTAAAAAATAAAAAAAATTACTTGTCCTTTCATTGTGATAAAAAGCATAAATCATTTGGAAGGGCGCAAGAGCAAATTTTTTTCTTCAAATATGCAGGGAGGGAGGGGTTTTTGGGCTATTTATTACACTACTCCCCAATATTTCATAGTAAAAACCATTTGGAAGGGCGCGAAGCGCAAATTTTTTTCTTCAAATATGCAGGGAGGGAGGGGTTTTTGGGCTATTTATTACACTAGTCCCCAATATTTCATAGCAGAAACCATTTGGAAGGGCGCGAAGCGCAAATTTTTTTCTTCAAATATGCAGTGAGGGAGGGGTTTTTGGGCTATTTATTACACTAGTCCCCAATATTTCATAGCAGAAACCATTTAGAAGAGCGCGAAGCGCAAATTTTTTTCTTCAAATATGCAGGGAGGGAGGGGTTTTTGGGCTATTTATTACATTAGTCCCCAATATTTCATATAAAATTTTCTTATTCGTTGGCTCAACAACTTTGGGGACTTTAATGGAATTTTGATTGGTTGGTTAATTAAGTCGAGTTTCCATACATTTCATCCACTAATTGTAATCTATATAAGGGGTAATTTTGTGTATCATCATTGGGGATGTACAAAATTTCTTTGGTAAAAAGTTTATATTATACAAAATAAAATACTTCCTATAACCTGGTTTGTTATGTTCAGTGAAAAAAGATTATAACCTAATTTCTACACTAATTTAAAAATTTGGTAAGGTTAAATGAATAGTAACTCTCTGTTTGGCGCGAAGCGCCAAATTTTTTTTTTTGTTGAGTATTTCTTGATCTTTTTTTGGAAACTGGGATAGTTTTGCTTTTTGTAGGGTAGGGGGCAAAAAGGGGCATTTTTGTTGACCAGGGGGGGGCAAAATGGGGCATTTTTTAACATTTAGGGGGGGGCAGGGGGGCGGTTGCTAGGGGGGGGCAGGGGGGGGGGCGTTTTGGTCACTAGGGGGGGGGCGATTGCCCCAAATGCCCCCTTCGGTTCGCACGCCACTGGCGAGATCCTTTGGTACAGACAAACATCCTGTTACTTTATTGTAAGGACTGACTGCGCTTTAAAGAAGATAAAAATCCAGAAGTTTCACAATCCTTTTCCAAAGACCTTCAAACAAATATGATTTGTTTCTTATTGGTTTCAAATAAATTTGTCAATACTATTTTATTTTTAAAATTGCTGCAATTCTTAGAAATATGGCATATGCCAGAGATAAGGAAAAAAAATTTTATTAAAAAATTGATAAAAAATGAAAATAAATTTGATTTTCTATTTACTTATTTCTTTTAATTCTGGCCAAAGAAATGACCTTTTTAAATGTGAAATAAAGTACATAATAAATTTGGGAAAATCAACCAATTACATATGAATAAAAATGATAATATAACTTTCAAAATCAAAAAAGTTTTTTTAAAGGGAAAATAGATATAAAATGACACGTTCAAAAAACTTTTTTTCACTATAAATCATTGTTAATGTATAATTTTACGCTTAAATTAATCTCTTCATAAGTTCATATTTGTCACAAATGGACAAATATAAACAAGGATGACAACATCCATTAGTAGAAAAAAGTAGAATTCCATAGAGCTTGATAGAAGAAATAGCAAAATAGACTCTCAGACAAAATGAAGTTTTATCCTATTTGATACGGGAGGGAGGGCCCAATACTCCCAAAAAAAAAATTCTGATAGACAGACGGACGTACGGACATTTGAAATTATATAATAGCCTCGGTATTAAACATTATAATGTTGATTCTCTATGACATTGTTATCATCGGTTTATCATAAAGTTATTTATGATTATTTAAGCATTTCAATTATTTATTTTTACATTATTTAAAAACTAAAATTTTGGGAATATTTTAAGTGTCTTATTTGGTATAGTTATAATTATATATTAGATTTAACAAAAAATTTTAGTAACAAGGGGTAAAAACTAAATTCATGAGATTCAAAACTAAATTTATGAGATTAAAAATGGATGTGTTGTACCTTAAATTTTCTAATAATAATATCATTATTAATTTTTTTTTTAGCATAAAATTATTAAATTACTATTATTTTAATATAAAAATTATCAAACTAAGGATGTAAGAACTGCATATTTTATTTGTTCCCTCCTTATCAAATGTCTAGATATCATCATGTATAGACTACAGACTAGCAAAGATAAAACTTAAAGTTGGCATTCTATAAAGCTTTGTTTCTCCTACTTCAAATGAAGTTACAATAAAGAGAGGGGTAGGTTTCTGGTAGAATCCGTAAATGTTATGTGTTATAAGTTAAAAACAGTAGTAAAACGATAAAAAATTATGTTAACTTTTTAAAAAAATATTTTGTCTTTAGTTCTTTTTAATAAGAAATACACATATTTAGTGAATATTATCGTTCTACAACTATTTTTAAGCATTAAAACACACACCTTTACGGATTCTACCAGAAACCTACCCTTCTCTTTGTATATACACTATCGGCTATGCCATCTCCTCTAGGAGTGTCTTTAACTAGATCAAAAAAAATAGTGACTGCGCACCCCTAGGGGTCTGTATTTAAAGAGTGAAAAAAAGCCTAAATCAATCCCTAAACTTGAATCTAAAAATTAAATATCAAAAACCATCCCACGACATATAAGAAGCTTCACGGTAACTGAGAACCATATCTGTTTAACGGTTAGAGAGAATCTACGCTACAGATAAAAAAAAACCTTACTACTTTATTTTATAGGATAGCTAAAAAGAACCCTTCAACATGTATAAAGCTTCTCTGAAATGTGGAACCTATTTGATTTAATGGAGAGATTAAAAGCTCTCACTTCTTATCATAGGAAAAAACTGTTTTGTAATGTCCTATCAGAAATCTAGACATAGATTTATATTCAAATAAATACTATACTTTGCTATTTCTATATTAAATCGCATTATTTTTACTTTTTTTCAACTTTGGGTGTTACTACCACATGTGATATTGTTTTTTTTGTTCAAAGATTCTACAGTCATCAGAAAGTAATTATAATTTAATTCAAATTTTGATTGTATGATATAAAAGGATGTCATTAGACCTGCTCATAAATCATATTTATTTCGTTCTTGTTTTAGAAAATTTTTATAGTGCCTCAAGATGCCATACTGGCTTACCATTGGCCAATTAAATATACTGGCCTGCCATTGGTAATCTAGTCTGTGTTTTAGCCTATCATTGGTAATTTGTATTATTTGACGTCATTTTTTTAGGCACTATTGAGCGCTTCTTGTTTTACTTTGAGCTATGAATAGCCTATGATTTTAAAAAAAGGCTTGTATCCTAAATGGCTTATATATCTCTTTAATATCCTTTAATAAGAAAAATGAAATAATCCAATGAATAAATTTATTGACTAGGTCTGATAATCATAATCTATCCGGGATCTAAAGTGATAAGACAATAGCTGAAAAATTTATGTGAATCCCAAATCCGAAAATTACACCTGTAGATTATAATTAGTAATTGAGATGTTTGGACATCCAACTTATGAACCCACCAATCAAAATTCAAATAAAAGTCTCCAAAGTTGGTTACGTCAACGAAGAAGAAAACGTTATTATAAAACTTTGGGGACTTGTGTAATAAACAGCCCAATGTCCCCTCCTTCCCTGATAATCTATCCTTGGTATATTGTCTGGAAGTGCAAGAGGTCCATTATTATTTTCTTTATGGGATCAACATGAACAATTACTGCGGTAATGGTTGCAATTTTTTTTCGTGTGTGTGTTCCAGGGACATAAAAGGATAAGACAATGCTCGATAAATTGATGTACATCCCTAATGTTAATACACAAAATTACCCCTTCTGTAATTACACTTAATGAATCAACCAATCAAAAGTCCCCAAAGTTGTTAGCCAACGAATAAGAAAACGTTATTATAAAACTTTGGGGACTAGTGTTATAAACAGCCCATTGTCCCCTTTCTCTCTGGTGTGTTCACTACAGGGTGCCTCATTATATGTCTGTACTGTAAGATCCAGCAAACGGCTAGACCGGCATACTAAGCATCATGTTGACTATATGTTTAAAGACATTTTCTTTATTAATGAACAAAACATTTTGGTTAAATTAAAACACTAAAAAATTAACGCCATATTTCTTTCATTAGAAATCTTGTTCTTAACAAAGAACAAAATTGAACAAGAGTTTTTAAATTACACATAATTTTTAATCTTTTCTTTTTAAAGTGTCTAATTTTTCATTCTTTTCTTTCCTTCGACATCATGTACCGAGGCATTGAACAATGGAAAATATTTTTAACATATCACTATGTTGCTTAACACACATTGTCCCCCATGCATTTTATACAAAATTATCCATAAATAGTTAATTTGGTCAATTAATCATGTACTGACCTATCCCCGTGTTCCTGTCGACTATAGACAGCCCAGTGCGTCATTATAGCGTTCATTAATATAATGACAATATTGTGTTTTGTGCAATGCTCATTTAAATTTTTAAAATTCATTACATTATTCATTTGACATTGATTATAATTAATTAGATATGAATATCTTTAAGATGGTTAAATATGTTGTTTTCTTCTTCAGAGGGTTTTGTCGAAGCGTCATACAATACAAATGACCAATGATTTGCCAATACACAGACTAAATTACCAATAGCAGGCCAATATACCTTTTAATTGACCAATGGTAGGCCAGTATGACGTCTTTTTTTTTTATAGACATAATGAAGCATACATACATATCCAACTACTCTTGTATAAAAGATTGGCTAAAGTTATATATAATAAGCGATGTGAAGACGCCGTTTTTGTTGGCCGACTCCGCGAGAATAAAAGATTCACCTGGATTCGGCTCCGGCGAAAATAAGATGTTCCAGCCCCAATGAAAACATGGTCGCCTCCAGCTCCACGTCGCTGGATATTTTCTATATATTGTGATTTATTTCCTCGTGATTTATCTATCTATATGTATTTTTTTCTAACCATACGGCGTGCTGGCACGCTTTCTAAATATGTACTATTTTAGCATTTTGTACAATAAGTGCGCATTTCAATGCACACTCATACACTTTGAAATTTAGTTGTTCTAATTTAAGTTAAATTATAACATATCTACCAGTTATTTTTTTGATAAAGTTTAAACTTTAAATGTTTACTTTTTCGTTATCTTTATATCAAATACTCTATTTTAATTTAATTTTTCAACTATCTGTATTATCTTTTAAAGGCACTAGCTGGACTCGGAACTATTTAAAAATGATAAAAATACAAGATATTTTGTTTGTAATTCTTACAAATCAAGGGTAGAAAAAAGAAATCAAAAAACTAGGGCTTCAAGGAATTAATTTTCAAATTGTTGGTCTGTTTCAATCCTTAACTAAAAGTAACGTCATCTATAATACAAAGTAGAACGATGTCTGTCTGTCCGTCTGTCCGTCTGACCGTCTGTCCGTCTGTCTGTCTGTCCCTTAAGATCTCGGTAACCACTGAACCGATCGGATTCTACTCTTCAGGGTATCTACCTATTGGTCCTGTGGTGGTTTTAAGCTATTTTCTCGGGGGGTGGGACACCCCCAACCCCCCCAAAAACCAAAAAATGCCCCCCCATTTTTTTTTTTCCATGGTCCTTTACGATTTTCGCAATAATTTTTTTTATCACCTCTTGGGGCAAAGCCCCTAGAGGCTAGGGGCGAAGCCGCTAGTGTCTTTATAATGTAGCTTCTCATAGGCCTAAGGAAGGTTTATAACTATTATGGGGTAGGATATCGTCACCCTCCCAAGAGAGATAACTTATTAACTCTCCCCCTACCCCACTCCCCCAACTCAAGTGCCCTGGAGACCTTTTGTTGTATTTATTGTAATTTTACTCAACTAAAAAAACTGACCCAAAATAATGTAGTATACCTTAAGACGTAAAAATATGCATTTGAGTACAAGTTGTAGAAACATTATTACTTGAACAGTTCTTTAAATTTAAACATTTTTTCAATAAAATGCAACATTTCTTTCCAAACTAACTACTTTCACATAAAAAGCTGCTAATCTATAAATAACAAATTTGTTTGAAAATTAAAAATCGGCTATTTGAGAGATTTAGTTTGGCGGGAATACAGTTCTTATTTCATGGTACAATCACAAGACTACCCTCTCCCTCCATTTTTCAAATTTTTCACAGCTGCAAATTCTCGAACGCTAAAGTTACGTACTGTACTGAAATTATTGCTGTGAACAAAACTTAGCATTGTGTAAGTCTGACTCGCGTAAAAAAGTTGGGCAGCTAAAAAAAAAACATCATTCATTAAATTTGTCAATAAAGTTTTCCTTATAGTCATTTTCTTTCAAAAAAAGAGGCAATTTTCATGATTCTTTGGACACTGTTTCATTAGAATATTTAACATTTAGGAAAAATGTATATAACAATAGAAATATAAATAATATTTTTCAGCTGCCTAACTGTCTACGGGGCAAATTTCAAACATTAATCTTGTGTTATATTTTGGCAGAGGGGAAATGAGAGAAATCTTGAGACACAGGGATTTTTAATCAATGAAATAAAAAGTTATGAAAAGCCTTTAAGTCTTATTCTACAAAGTAATTTTTCTAATTCATAAAATATTAAGGCCTTTTTTTGTCAGAAGCAAATATTAAGTTCAGAGGCTAAACCTCTAGTCTATAATGTATATAAAACTTACTTATTAAGTCTTATGATTGTACTTTACAGATTTGAGATTAGGACTCCCCTTAAAGATCCACATTTAGGCTGGGGGCAAGTCCATAATCCAGTAACTGTATAAAGGAGGAGAAAGTCTAGGAGGTTTTTTTTTGATTCAAATAAAACAGAACTGTTCCAATACAGGCGGTTTTTTAGTGCACGCTAAGCACTTTAAGGTGAGGGGGGGGAGCAACACTTTTTGTTCTCCTGACATTAACTATTAGTCAAATTAATTATGTTCTTATCTAATAGTGAAGTAAAAATAAAAAAAAATCTTAAAATAATGCCACACTAGACTTTAAATTGAAAATTTTTCTTTTTCGAAATTGCACCTTATAATTAATTATCAACGCTTTCGCCTATTACAAAGTACTTGATAAAATATCTCAGTAAACTTTGATAGAAAAATTTTAAAAATAGAAATCTGATAAATCCTTTAAATAATATTTACCTAATTTAACTTTTAAAAAGTTTTTATATTACTTAAGCAAGGTTGTTACGGTGCAATGATTAATCTTTCTGAATAGGCAAATGTTAAAAATAAGATTTGATCAATTTGCACACATATTCAAATTATGGAATTTACGTAAAGAATATTTGGGTATAGTCCCTTTCGTGGCAACGCACCTTAAGGGGCGATTCTTCGTATTTTTCACATTAGCTTTTCTCTTATTTCTAGCCCCTGTGTAGGGGGGGGGGGGTTCTAACCATGCGGGGCCAATTGCCTAACCCTGTGGGCAATCACCTAACCCAATATAACCTAACTTAACCTAAAATATAAAATCAATTTAAAAAAATTTAAGGGGCGTTCCACGAAAGGGACTATTCCCGAATATTTTGATTTTTTAAATGTTAATTTTTTGCTATTAATAAGTACTAAAAGCATAATCTAAAAATTTGTTATTTTCAGAAAATTAATAAAATAAAAATCATGTTATTATTTCCTGTTTTTGTTGTCTGGTTAATTTTTCTATCTGCGGAAAACATTCTACATTTTCAGTGTAAATAGGAAAGAAGATTTTTGGATTATCGAAAGCTATTCTATAACATTATATTCTTTTTATTATATTATTGTTAAAGAATATTTTCTCAATCAATATCCAGATATTTATAATTTATTCCTTGCTTACACTTTTGGAGTGTATTGTCCTTGTTTAATGAATCTATTTTTTGGGAAAATATCTCTCTGCAAGAAAATGATTTAATCTAATTATATGGTTATAAAAATGTTACAACAGGTGGTAGTTAAATAGTTACCAGAGCCGGATAGGGGTAATTTTATTTGGAATTAAGTTTAAAATAGTCTTTCCACACCCCCCTTAAATTAATTTTTATTTAGGAGAGATAGAGGTGTAATTCTCCCCAGAAAACGAGGTGTTACCCCCCCCCCCCACCCATCATTTTCGCTACCACCCACCCATGGGACACCTATTAATACAAAATGAATAAATTGTTAATATTCGTTTATTCGTTTGTCCAACCACTTTAGAGCTTAGCTTTTATGGATGTTGTCATCCTTGTTTATTATTAACATATGGTTAAAATGATATGTGTGAATACTAGAATTATTTATGAATGTGATCAATAATATTTTTTACTGTAGCTACTCTATAACTAGGGTTTGTTCGTACGCCAGTCTCAATAATAAAGTATTCAAATAAGTATAACCTAATTTTAAACGTCACTAGCCTGTAAGGCAAATATGAAAATATATAAATCATTGACCATTTTACAAAAGCAATGAGAACTTTTTTACCTCTAATTATTGTTAAATATTAAAAATATTAGAGAAATAAAAATATTTTCTTTATTATTGTATAGATAATAGATACTGAAAAACAACGTATTATGGTAATTTTTGGAAAAGAATTCTCTCTCTCTTTATTCTTTTCATTAAAACTATTTACCATTAACAAGGATGAAACATCCATAAAAGCGAAGCTCAATAATAGAGACTGACAAATGAACAAAGTGAGCTATAGACAAGGGGTCGTACAAAAAGAGAGCAAGAATAGAAAAATTAGAAATAGTGAAACCTTTAAATATAAACATACATGTCTTTTGTGGCATGAGCGAGTAACAGACTAACAGACCAAGTAATAAAAATCTTTGAAAAAATCATTCATCTATCTAAAATAGGAGCTGAGAAAATCAAGGTTCCCCACTAGCGTTGCGGATTTACTGTCGAACTGACAGACAACGCAAGTTTTAGAGTAGCCACGAAAAATTTGAATATACATTAAACCAACAAAAAAAAACCTAACCAACAAACAAAAACAAATTTTCTCTCTTTAAATGTTATTATTCTATGGAAATGGCTTTCAAAAACTTCTTAGTATGGAAGATACTATATAATTCACGTTGTCTGTCTATCCTTCAATATGTAACGCTATTATAAAAATGCAATTTACTCGGCTGCTATTTAAGATTAACAGATCATTTTTTTAGCTTCTAGTATCTAATTTTCTGGGACCGTCGGCATGTCGCTAATGCTACAAAATACAAATTTTAAAGAATAGAAAAATAAACTAAAATAATTTCGTAAATTTTTCTAATAAATTTATTTTTATTTCATTCGCCACTTATGGATGTTGTCATTCTTGTTCTATTATTATTTACTAATTTTGGAGAAATTTTATTGAATAAATCCAGTTTAATCTGTAATAATCAAAGAAATTATTCATCTGTAACAGTTAAAGTGAAAAGGATTACACACATTTATGATTTTGACCTAAACATAATAATAGCGCAGCAATGACAAGCTAACAATAATTGTGATGTCCCGTACGAACAGACTTACTCAGATACCCTGATTTCAGAGTAGCTTCCCTGTTGTTACATGATGGATATATTTGTCATTGTTTTTAATATGTACATTTTTGTTTTTATACTTATTATTGGCTATGTCCAAAAAAAGAGATAACCTAGAGACATACTGTCTAAATCAGCCAATAGGAGAATTATAAAGGTACAATCAAGACATCTCATCGGTTGAAAGTTAGCTTTCTAAAAATTATATTGTGGAAAAAATTCGTCGCCCGTAACAAGATGTAAACAAAGGTTTCTGTCAGCAAAAAATCTCTTTTTAAGTTTGACGAAAAATGGGGTCAGATGGACCATCTACATATTATATTATGTATTTCCTCTAAATTGTTTATTATATACTACATATAACAAACAGTACTACTCTCTGAAAAGATTTCTGTTACATTCTAAAAATGTATGTACTATGTATACAAGAATATACAGTTTGTTATGGCAAATATATACTGCAGGGCTAGGCAGTCGTATCTGAAAACTCTAAAAGAAACCAACAATAGTTTAAAACAAAAAAAAATTTAAAATCCAGTTCCACAAAAAAAAGATAGATGAACATTATTGGGCCGGCGGCTGCAAATCTTTATTATCTATTTTTCACTGGCGGCTGAAATTGAAAGAAATGAGCATTGCGGCAGCTGCCAAACCTTAATATAATAAATATTGTTGTTATAAGGTGAATAGAAGGAAGAAAATACACATAAATCTGGTATAGTCCCTTTCGTGGCAACACACCTCAAGGGGCGATTCTTCGTATTTTTCACAGTAGCTTTTCTCCTATTTCTATACCCTGCGGGGGGCTCTAACCCTGCGGTGATTGCCCCAATTACCTAACCCGGTGGGGCAATCACCTAACCCAATAAAACCTAACCTAAAATATAAATAAAAAGCCATTTTAAAAGTCCCTTAAGGGGCGTTGCCACGAAAGGGACTATTCCCCAAAAATCTTTAGAATATATATCATGATGATGATGGTTCCTTGTGAATAATAAAACATATTTTATTGATAACCCAAACATAAATATAACTACAACAATATCATATTCATACATGTCCTTTCACTCTTAAGTCGTTTATAGTTTATTTGGCGTTCTGTTTGTTTATTTAAACTTTAATATTTGTCTTTAAAATCAAATATCTTAAAGAAATTCCATAGGATTAAGAATGAAATACAAATTTTTTCACTTGACCTTTACACATTTTAACAGTTTCTTTATTAATGACCATAACAGAATATTTTTATATGTTATTCCCAGTTTTTTTTGTTTGCTAAAATGGATCCTATCCAGTTTTTCTTCCTTACTTTGTAAAGGATATCTGAAAGGAAATATTGGTAATACTAATGCATTATCATTTGTTTTACAAGCCTTTAGGTACTCAATAAGGAAAATATCACAATCCCAACTTTTTAAAAAATGTAAAGATATTCTAAACTAATTTGAGCTATATTAAAAATTCCACAGCATCAGTCGTTATTTATATCACCATGATATTCTAAAACATAGATGGGTCAGGCAGGCCAGGGGGGCGAACGTTGTAGCTATGCTAATTATTAACATTTGAGGCTATTTTATCCGTGGCTATTATGTCATAGAATTCACAGTACACAGTATGTTCTGTGTGTTATGTATTTATAATATAAATAATAGATGCAGAATTATAAGATAATTAAGACTGGTGGTTTGCAGAATATTATTAATAAAACATCTATTATGTTATATTAATATCATGTACAATGAACCTAGTAATAGTGTCGGACTGATTATGACGTAAGAAAAAAATTAGCCAATGAGAGGCCACTGTAAGTTTTACCATTGGTCAATATTGGCCTCTCATTGGCTAATTTTTTTTCTTACGTCATAATCAGTCCGACACTATTACTAGGTTCATGTACAATATGTGCAATACGTACAGTATGTGCAGTATATGCAGTATGCACTTAACAAAGTTGTTAGTAGCAGCGGATTGTCGGTTTCATGACATCGCCTCTTCAGGGGCGTTTCATCGTATTTTCACAGTAGCTTTTGACTGTCCCGCAGGGTTAGATAGGTTTTTAAAATTATGTATTATAGACACTGTAAAAACCCGCTCTCTTTAAAGAATACTTTATTGCTTACATAAAAAAACTTTATGATAAAGGAAATTGGCGATTTAAATTCACTATAACGAACGTTAAGAAATATTACGAAAATTCTGTAAATTTCTGTACATTTTAGGGGAATATAAACCTAGAAATAAATTAATAAAAGAAGATATAGGGGAATTTTTGATGGTGTACTTATTATTAGCATATTTTTACTTCTTGTTATGCGGACATATTTGCAGTATCACAGCTACTCTATAGATAACTTGTTGTCCGTATGCCGTCTTCATAGTGTCTATCCGCAAGTCCAAGAAGGTTAACAAATATCTGGATTTCCAGAACGGCTTTGAAAAACAAAAATGGTTTTATTCTTATAATTGTACATTTTTTTTTATCTACGGAAAGCTTTTTATAATAAGATGCGATGAATAACTATTTTCTACAATGCTTTTTCCGGGGGTTGGGAGGGGGGGGGGGGGGGGTTGTGAACTAAATATTTTAACACCTTCTTGATGATTATTTTTAGACAGTCCCGAATGTATTAAAAGGAAGTGTTAAATAAATGTTTTAATTTACTTGAATGTGTAAATAAATGATTCATGAATGGTTCAAGGGTGAGGGGGAAGGGGGTGGATAATCTCTCTACACCCCCCCCCCCCATCTCAAGCCATCGATTCTCTTTCATTGACGGATTTAGAAAAAATAAAAATAAATTGCAAGATATTTCAAAAACCAGTTCCGAAACATCTTTGCTGCACTTGCTGAAAAATGAATTTGCTGCGCTAACTATGGAAATAAATTTTCTTGTTTGTAATTAATTATTGATGTGAATGGGAATTGTACTCTCTCCCTGGTGTACAATTAGAAAATATTATCTTAACAATAATATTCAATATCATCTTACTATCAGTTTTGCACAATAAATTTTCTTTTAGATTGAGAAAATGTTAGGGTCCTCCAGATCTATCCACTATTGCGGATGAATATAGTTTAAAGCAATTATCAAAATGTTTATGAATAAAACTAAATTTGCGGATTTTGAACAACATTTTGACGGATTTTTTCATCATTTATTTATTTCAGTGATATATAATCATCCTGTGTTATTATTATAAATACTAACGGCTGCGCCCCTAACATCTAGGGGCTCTGTACTCGAAGGGAAATGAAAGGGCAAAATAATAGCCTAAAACTTATTTATAAAAATAGAATATGCTAAAACCATCTCAGGTCCTATAAAAAGCTTCATTGTAAAGGGGAATCATATCGGTTTAGCGATTAGCGAGATCCTTTGCTACAAACAAAAAAACTTAATACTTTAACTGATCGGATATTTTTTTTACCGTAATTTTGTCCATTAGTAGAACAGGATGAAAAAAAGCTAAAATTTCTTAAATTAAAAGTTACAACAATATGTATGTTCTGTTTTTAAAATCTGCATTTACATTGTATTGACACGACTGACTGACAAACCATAGATTAAGAGAAGCTACGCTACTAAAACAACAAAACAAAAATATGCCACAGATGCAATAATGATCTGCCAAGATCAAATACAAAAACAAATAGTCCATGACGCACAGACTAGATGAAAGTAAATCTTATTGAAAATTGTTGACGTTTTTCTAATTATATCATTGAAAAATACTCAAAAACTGCTGCTTTAATCCTAGCCTTATCAGAGGGTCCTTATCTACAGGCGATTAAAAAAAAATTGCGTTGTACCTTAAATAAGATATTCTTATTCTATAGTAATACGGATTATACGTTAATGATTTATATTGTGAGCTCAGTGAAAAAAGTGTCTTTAAAAAGCCAGTTCTTATTATTAATATACACAAAAGACAGGTTCTTAAAAATTGATCTCAATTGTTACTAAAGATAAAAAAATTCTATCATCAAAAACAAAAGAGGAGGAAGAAAAAGATTTTTTTAACCTTTTTCTCTTATAATTGTCTTTTTCTTTAATTAGGACACTTTTAGGTGTTTTTTCGCGGGAGGGGGGTGGGGGGGGGGGGAATACTTTTTTCAAAGTTCCATACAAATTACCAAATATTTAATACTAGCGCAAAATATAGGAAAATATAGACACATTTTTGGATAAGAGAGAGTTAGAGCAATTATTTGGCATTGCTGAGTTAGAGCAATTATTTGGCATTGCTGAGTTAGAGCCACACCAGTGTGATTGCCAAAAAGACCAGTATACAATAAATTACTTTGTACAGTGGAACCATTTCTTTTGAGACAGACCAATGCCTTCAGATAACACAATCTAGTCATGCTGTTTATTTCTTATTTTAATTTGTGTGTGTCAAACCAATCGACTAGAAGCCACAGTTACTTAAATTGGTTACTGCTGCGTTACATATGGTCATATGGTTACATATTTGTTTCTGCTAATTAATTACAGCTGATTTCCTGAACATATCCTATCTTTTACTACAAATATAAATAATATAATAAAATAATATAATAATAATAAAGTAAGATGTCAAATTAAAGATCTTACTATTTTTTTGTTTATAATGGCAATTTTCTTCTTTTTTTATTGCGTTTTAGTACATTAAAACCGACTTAATCATTTTTAAAAAAAAAACTTAAATTATCTAAAAAATAAGAGGTCTACAAAAAAACCAATTGCATAGGTATCTAATTCTAAGTTTTACATCTACTACTTACTAAAAACACCGACTAGCTATCTTAAATAAAAAGCAAAAAAGTTAAGACGCCTTCTTTAGGTAACTTTATATGTATATCATAATGTCAAAAAATACAAAAAGGATGTTAAAAAGTGTCGTAATTTTATTTTTACTTTACAATGGAAGGTAAGCTATATATATATTTTTTTTGGGGGGTGGGGGCGAATTTAAATTTAGAAGGATGATCGTGCAACTCCATGGATAAAAATGTACACGCCCTTACCGTAAATATTTTCATTATGTCTATTGCGTCATTGAGGCAGGGAATAGTTATCAATCACATCGTATTATAGACAGCTTTTTGTGAATATTGAAATGAAAAAGTTTAAAATTAAAACCAGTTTTGTTAGACCCGAGAGGCCAAAGGTCCGGGCAAACAAACGCCCCCCTATAATAGTTATAAAACTTCCCAAGACCTATAAGAAGCTACATTGTAAAGGAGAACTATATTGGTTCAGAAATTGGCGGGGTCCTTCGGTACAAACAGACAGAAAAAATCACGGATATCCTGCTACTTTTATATAAGGACTGGCACCTACACCCCTAGAGGCCCTTAAGGAGGAGGGGGGTTGTAACTCAATCACAAACTTTCCCAAGACCTTTGAGAACCTAATTTGTAAAGGAGAACCTTATTGGTTTAGCAATTAGCAAGATCCTTCGGCACAAGCAGACAGAAAGAATCTCGGACATCCTTCTACTTTTATATAAGGACTGGCAGCTACACCCCTAGAGGCCCTTAAGGAGGAGGGGGGTTGTAACTCAACCACAATCTTTCCCAAGACCTTTGAGAGCCTAATTTGTAAAGGAGAACCTTATTGGTTCAGCAATTAGCAAGATCCTTCGGCACAAGCAGACAGATTGAATCTCGGACATCCTTCTACTTTTTATATACACTCGCAGCTCGCAGAGGCCTCAAGGGACCCTTGAAGGCGGCGGGGAGGGGGAATCAACTCCCAACTTTCAATTGTAGTTTTAAAAAGAAAAAGTTAAATAAATTCTACGGCGATTTCTCTTGTGTCGGTGTTAGTACCCTACCCCAAAATAGTTATTAAACACCCTAGGACCTTTGAAAAGCTACTTTGGTTCAGCAATTAGCAAGATCCTTCATTACAAACAGACAGATTGACACAAAAACATCCTGCTACTTTTATATCAGGATTATAAGAAGAAACGCATGCGTAGTTGAGATTGATAAACAAATAATATCACAAGGCACAAAAGATAAGAAATCAATAGATAACGTATTATTAAAAGCGAAGCTTTTCTATAGTTAGGGTCAGTCCCTCCATCCGAAACGGAAAGCTCTTTTCAAACCCTAAATAATAGAAGTAATAAAAGTTTGCATTCCATGTTCCTCTACTTCTTATTCTATAATTATACAATATACATCCATAAATCACGGAGGAGGGAACATTAAGCTGTTTATTTCACTAATCCCCAAAGTTTTATAATAACTTTTTCTTATTAGTTGGCCCAACATCTGTGGGGAAATTTATTTAATTTTAATTGGTCAAGTGTCCAAACGTTTCAACCATTCATTTACATAAATTTATTGTGCATTGCCTTATCTCTCTAGATCTCTCTGTCTATAAATACTATTTAATTGTATTTCTTGGAGCAAATTTAGTTAGGTAATTTTTTGCCGTTTTTTCCCAGGCAAAATAGTGAATTTTAAAATTAATGTTTACTTATAGTTTCTTTATGAATAAAGAGTTTAAAACTTTAAAATTGTCTTTATGCAGTTATTAACCTATGAGAGCTACCCTGTAGTAAAGGAGACCCATTTCGGTTCAGCGGTTAGCGAGATCCTTCGGTACAAACATACAGACAAAAAGATAGACAATAAAAATCCTGTTACTTTATTATAAGAATTAAAATTAGCTTATTTTTTGTTTTGTGTTAAATTTGTTAACTTTTTATTTTTGACATTGAAGTATGATAAATGCTAACACACGTTCAGTCTCGCCACGTATACAGAGATACGTCAATAAAAGATAATCTATTTTCCAGTATGGCGTCGAAACCGTTTAATATCCCCTCGATAAGAACCGGTTCTAAACCATATTGAAAATCATGTACCGTATAGTATTATATCTAATTTTATACGAATATAAAAATGTACAATCAAAATATTAAAACCAAGTACAAAAAAGAAGAAATTTTTGAGGGAATTTTATTTTATCATAAATTTATCTATCCCTGTCACCCTGTGGGCTGTGTCTGACTTTTTCAGTCTACAAATACAAGTTTTATTTTTTAAAATGGCTGAAAAAGCGTTATTTGACATCAGAAATTATAAAAGAGTAGTGTTTCATTATTTTTTTAAACACCTTCCTTTTATTTTTTAATTTTTTTTTCAGTAGTGTATATTTGTAGTACGGTTTTTTTGACTAAATTTGTTTCAATTAAATAGATTACTTGATTAATTATTTAATTTTTTTTTTAAAGGTTTTACTAAGCTCTGTATAGATAAACTTAGTAATGGTTTATCGGTAAATTAGCAGCTTTGCCTCCTAGAGGCCTCGCGTGGCACTTGAGAAGGGGGTGAGGAGTTGGTTCCCCTTTTAAGTTAAGTTTTAAAAAGAAAACAGTTTTTTTGGTGGCTGTCATTTTACCATATCTAATAAGCGGTTAGCGAGATCCTTCGGTACAATAGGACAGATAGATAGACAGACAGACATTATGTTACTTATGTGTAAGGATTAAAAAGATTGCTTATTTATATAGTTATTTTGTTTTTTATTCAAGGTTAGTTTTGGCTCAAATTTACTATGAACTTCAAAGATTAACTATATTTATTTTAATTGACGAATAAGATCTTCTACTCCTGAATAATGTAGTCCTTGTTTGTTACGAAACTTGCATGTATTTAATAACAACGAGACAAGTTTGATTTTGCCCAAATCAAGTTTTTTTTAATCATTTAGATGAAAGATAGTTTATAGTAAAAATTGTACAGTACAGTTAAGAACATCAAGGACGACCAAGGGCATTATGGAGTCGCAATGATAATCAAACATAAGAATACAATTTTAAACAAAATAAAGACCCTAATTTTAGAATAGATTTATTTTCAAAAATTTATGAAACGTAATTCATTAACATGTGTATTTTAAAGTACACTAAAATATCGAACGAGTATTGAATAAAAAAATAGATAAACTAAATAAATATTAACAGTTTAATCAGCATAAAGGGAAACTTTGTGGGTTTATTATTTCTTTTAGAGTGTCAGAACTGAATAAGTAAAATATAAAGCCTAAACAGAATGGTAAATAAATTTGTTGCAAAACTGCTTATATAAAGAATACTGTTCAAGGACATACTTACATTCTTAGGACTAGATTATAGAGTTGTTCCGCTTATAACGTTGTGCCTTGTTGTTATAGGAATCAGAACTCCAAAAATCAAATGAATAGGATGATTATATCATACAAAAAGATTTTGTTTAAGAGCTATCCGTTACGGACTGGTGGACGGACGGACCAACCATAATTATAGAAAAGCTTCGCTTTAATAAAAATAAAAAATGTTTACCTTAATTACCCATTAGAATTCTGCCATAATTGTAAACATTCCAAAATATTTTTTGTGTGTCTCTTGTTTTGTAATATGGTATAATATATAATATGTGTAGCAGCTAAGCAAGTTGTAGTTAAGTATAGCTGACAATGACGCTTTTGCCTTTTAAACACTTTTTCTAACTTGAAAATATGTATGTAATTACGTACACTTTTTTCATATCACAACATTTTTAATCACCTTTTATTTAATTTTTATAACTATTTTCAATAAAAATCTTCTCTATGAACACTACATGCTTTGTAATGTTTTTAAATCACCATTTTTTTGTGAAAACTAAGTAAATTTAGATCAGGTTTAGGGGATTTTTTGGACAACAGGTTTTATTGCATTGAGAAGAGTGTTTACACTAAGTTGTTTCAATACACACACACACACACACACCACAGCTCCGTACTCGATCACTGTTAAGTTCCTTTCCACATTATAAAAAGAATTATTAGGAGAGAGAGTGTAAACACATGGAGGGGTGGAGGGGGGGGGGGGGGTAAATTTGATTAATGGGGAACGTGAAATGAGGGGAAGAAAAAGAAAAAAAGATGTAGTTAGAGGGGGGAAGGATGGGGCTAGGCCTTGCCATGCGCTATCAACTGCTTGTATCCATGCAAATGGGGGAATAGTACAGAGAGAGAGAAAGGGAGAGAAAGGGAAAATGCGTGAAAAGGGGGAAATGTAAATAGAGACAGAGAAAGGAAGTAAAGAAGAGACAGACGGACGGATGATATTATTGTGAACGTGGAATGTTCTCTAATATAGGGATAGAGAGAAAGAGAGAGAGAGAGAGAGAAAGAAAGAGAGGGGGGGAGAGAGAAAGAGAGGGGGAGAGAGAGAAACTTTAAAGCAGACTCTCATATTTCTCTTTTTTTCTACATTATATATATGATATACATGTACTAGATATCGATGATATTGAGAGAGAGATAAAGAGAGAGAGAGAGAGAGAGAGAGAGAGAGAGAGAGAGAGAGAGAGAGAGAGAGAGAGAGAGAGAGAGAGAGAGAGAGAGAGAGAGAGAGAGAGAGAGAGAGAGAGAGATAGAGAGAGAGATAGAGAGAGAGAGAAATGAGAGAGAGAGAGAGAGAAAGAGAGAGAAAGAGAGGGAGAGAGAGAGAGAGAGAGAGAGAGAGAGAGATAGAGAGAGAGATAGAGATAGAGATAGAGATAGAGATAGAGATAGAGAGAGAGAGAGAGAGAGTATAAATGATGATTGTGTACATTTCTTTATAATCTATCTGGCGACTGCATCTATATCAAGTCAACTACGTATGTATGTACAGTTTTCACAAGGGAGAAATCAGCTTTAAGCAATCCTGGTAGCGTGGACAGCATCTAAACAATTATCCTATAGTTTAAACCTTAAGTCTTAACGTCACATACTAAATAACTAATGCTCGAATTCTAGAGGCTTAAAGGTATTTTTTTGGCTATAACAATTCTTATATATTTTTTTAGCGGCTGCACCTTTAGTATCTAGGAGCTTTGCATTGAAATAATAGCATCTATTCTAGAGCTATTAAGAACCTCTGTTAAGCTTCCTTAAAATGTAAAACTCTGTCGGTCCATTGGTTAAAGGACAAAAAAACTTTATTACTGTATATTATAGGATGTCTGTACAATTAGGTAAAATTGATTGTACAAAATGTAAAAAATCGAGGATCTTCAGGAATGGGACAATAGGCGATAAATATAAGTAATAGTGGAAATAGAACCACTCTTCATTTTGATTGAAATATTGGTTGAAATGTTGGGACAATGTAACACTGTACAGACCAATCATAAATCAACTTAGGCTACCAAGGTTTTCAACTCAACAAACGGCAGAGTATAGTTGACAGTCCATTGTCCGCTCTTTAATAAAATAAAGTTTTGATCTGTGAATTTTATTTAGACTAAAATAAAAAAAAATCTGAAAGTGTGAGTAGATTGAAAAATAATTGATTTTAATGACTGGGAGCATACAGGAAGATAAAACTCGAATACTGGCAATTAAATTATGGTATATTGATATAATATCCAGGGCTCGGCAGCCGTGCTTTAGCCTCAGCTAAATCGTCATAATATAACCATAAAAATTTAGGATGTCTACTACTGTTCCTAAACAGACAATCCATTTTTTAGAAAAATAAATATTTGTCACACTAGTGAGTTATAGTTTGATGCTGAGGCGCGGCTGAGGCGCGGCTGCCGAGCTCTAATGATATGTCTTGCAGCCGGCGTGCTACCGACAATATTATGTTTCCAGCTACTGTCTATTTTTCATAACATAAAAATTTATGATTTTGACAAAACATTTTATTTTTAAAAAGAGTAATTAAAATTATAATGCTACACATTCGATGGTAGTTGGGTGAAGGTACAGCCAGCTTACACTGCATCATACTAAAGACGTTTACATTGTTTAAGGAGGGCAGAATGCAGTCTTTCCCAAACAGATGCAACTCATAATCATACATACATGGAATTACAAGAAAAGGTTTGTTGTCTAGAGGATGTTACTTTGAATTTAAATGTCTCACTATAAAAATATTCAAATCTAGGTGGATTTTAACTATAGAACACTAATCTAAAATAAAATGTCTTGTTTTGATCCAATGATTATTTTTAGGGATCTAAAGGGATAAAACAATGGGCAATAAAATGATGTATATTCCTAATGATGTTACACAAATTATCCCTTATGTAGGTTACCATTAGTGGTTAATATGTTTTGACACTCTACTTAATGAATCAACCAATCAAAATTCAATAAAATTCCTTAAAGTTGTTAAGCCAACAAATAAGAAAAAGTTATTTTAAAACTTTGGGGACTAGTGTAATAAACAGCCAAATGTCCCCTCCCTCCTTTATCCATGTTATCACGAGCGTACAGCAAATAGTGACAGAGAAAGAGAGAGGGGGGATAATGGGCTGTTTATTACACTAGTCCCAACAGTTTTATAAAAACGTTTTCTTATTCGTTGGCTTAAAAACCTTAGGACTTCAGTAAATTTTGATTGGTTGATTTATAAGTTCAGTGTTCAAACATTTAAACTAATAATTTTAATCTACAGAAGGGGTGATTTTGTGTATCAATATTGGGGATGTACATCAGTTTATCGACCATTGTCTTATCCCTTAAGATCCCTGGTGGCATCCAACATATCTACCGTATGTGTGTTGTGAAATGATACTCTTATAAGATTTTCTGGTCAGCTGAATTTGAGTTTCTGATTGTGTACAATATTTACTATTAGCTAAAAAAGCTTCAAACTTCCAAAAAAATAAAAATATGAAAAATTAAAATTTTGAATGTATAATGTATAAATTGTTATACATTATATCGCTTTTCCCTTTGACCGGAGTAGCTGAAAGTAGCTTTGGGTTATAGTTGGGTTATCTGCTGTACAACTTCGGAAATTAGAGAAGAAATGGTCAATCAATTTTCAGTTGATCGATTTTCTTTGGTTTCCACGTGGAGGGAGGGGACATTGGACAGTAAATTATTCTGGTAACCAAAGTTTAATAAATTCGTTCTCTAATTAGTTACCTTAAACACTTGCACTTGAGGACTTATTTTCAACTGATACTTTTAATCTGAAGAAAATATAATTTTGTTTGTCATAAAGGGGATGTACAACAATTTATCGTTTATTGTCTTATCCTTAAGATTCCTGGGTTTCCAGAATTAATCAGTTACACCTTCAAATTTACCTTCTTCTACTACCTTTTATCCAGGAATCTAAGGGATAAGACAATGGACGATAAACTGATGTACATCCCCAATGATGATACACAAAATTGACCCATCTGTTGATTACAATTAGTTGTTTAAACTTTTGGACACTCGATTTAATAAACCAACCAATCAAAGTTCAATTAAAGTCCCCAAAGTTGTAGAGCACACAAATAAGAAATCATTATTATATTTTTTTGGGAATAGTGATTTAAACAGACCAATGTCCCCACCCACCTTGCCTTTTAAAGCGAAGATTTTCTATAATTAGGGTCGGTCCGTATGTAACGGATAGCTCTTTTCGTTTATAATTGTCCTATCGATTTTAAATTTTGCATGATGATTCCTATAGGAGTTAGGTACGAGTTAGAAAGCAAAGCAACTCTTTATTCGTTACCAGAAAGTCCGTACGTCCAATTTAAACATGTTAATTCTTAACTTTTTTACCATTAAATTTTTATGTGACAAAATTATCCGATTGGTCTGATTTTTGGAACATTGATTCCTAGGACAACAAAGTAAATTGTTATAAACGAATCATCTCTATAATCAAGTTATAAGAAAGTCCTTAAACAAATCCTGTATTTAAGCAGTTTTTCATCCGATTTACTTACAATTTTGTTTCGTTCGACTTTTATACATTTATATTCTGATTATTCAGTTCTGACACTATACAAGTGTTAATGTTCGTTTGTCCTACTGTTTCAGAGCTTCGCTTTTATGGATGTTGTCATCCTTGTTATAATACTTTGACTGTTATTTAAAGCTTAGGTTCTCTCTCTTGATTGATGCAGGTACGACCAAGGAGGCCTCTATATTTAGAAACTAACTTTTGACAGGGTGGAGGCCGGTGGAAGCATTTTGTTACTTTTTTTTTATAAGGATATCTAATAATACGAATGATATTTTTATAAGCGTTTGGCGTTGTAGGTTCGAACACTAATAGAACAGATGAATTGGACCATTGAAACGATTAAGTGCTTTTTAAAGGAAGCTCTCATCTGCCCCCTTCGAACGAAGAGTACCTTAATGCGAGAGGCAATGCCACTACTGTATCTATATATTCCATGATCATTATCCTTATTATAAAGAAACAGGATCTTTGTGTTTGTGTCTGTACCGAAGGATCTCGCTAAACGGTAAACCGACCTGGTTCTCATGTACAAATGTAGCTTTTCAATGATGGGTCCTGGGAAGTTTTATAGCTATCTTTGAGAGGGTATAACCATACTTCCAAGTGAAATCGCCCAAAAAACAAAAATATCACTATCGCCACCTAGCAGACTTTAAATATTTTTGATTAACATTTTACTTGCCGCTAGAGGCCTCTAGGGGCGTAGTTGCTAGTTTATAAAATATAAAGTTTATCCATTACATTTCTTTTTTTGTATTTATAACTTTTCATAAGAGTAATAGACGTTTACAACTTTGTTGATCAGAAAAATTACTTTAAAAACATATAATGAAGTAAATACTACTTTAAAATAGAGCATCATAGCATTATTTAGTACTAGACCCTACGCCATAGAGGCCTCTAGTGGCCCTTTAAATCAGCTGTTTCTTATTCTTGTTTCTACGATAAATTTTATAAACCTTCTTAGAGCCTATGAGAAGCTACCCTTTAAAGAAGAACCATATCGGTTCAGTGGTTAGTGAGAGCTTTCGGTACAATCAGACAAAGAAACAGACAGACAGAGATCCTGTTACTTTATTGTAATGATTGTGTTTATAAAGCCCGTCTACAGGCTGCACTACAATGGAAGTCATTATACTTGTTTAAGTCTACCTCACAGCTGCTTGGAGTAACTTCCAAATTCCCAAGATTTTTAAAACTGGTTCATACAACAAATTGAAGCGATGCTTTTCTATACTTAGGTTCGATTTAATATTTAAGCATGGGTTAATTATATGATAAATATCCACTTTGTATAGTTGTTTCATCATAAACCTACACAACCTATGTTGCAAAACAACTCAAACATTTTGTGTAACAAATGTCAGATTTGTGTTGGCTTTTTTATATCATTGGTCTCAGTACACGGGGCGCAGCTACTCTAAATATGTTAGTTGACTACGTAAATTCATAAAAGTTTTGTTTTTAAAATATATTTGAAATTTCCAAATAATTTCATTTAAATTTTGTTAAAAACATAACCTTAGACATTACAATTTCTCTTTTAAATTGAAGCTTCATATAGGTCCCTAATAAAACTTTTTTAGGGGCAGGTACCTCTATACTCCTAGGAGAAATTACCACTTCTCAAATCTTAAAATTAAATTATATATGTTTATGAACATTGAGATTTTCTCAAGATTAAATCTATGGCTGCTGTTGTTAAAAAGGCAATAATAATAATAATAAAGGGATAGGACAATGACCGTTAAATTGATGTTTATCCCCAATGATGATACTCAATATTAACCCTTCTGTAGATTACAGTTACAAAACATTTGGACTCTCAAATAAAAGTACCTAAAGTTGATAATCCAACAAGAAAGAAACATTTATAAACAAGGATGACAACATCCATAGAAGCGAAGCACTGAAACGGTAGGACAAACGGACATTAACACTTGTATAGTATCTGAACTGAAAAATCGGAACATAAATGTATATAAATGTCGAATCAAAATTGTAGGTAAATTTGTTGAAAAACTGCTTAAAAACAGGATAATGTTTATGGACATACTTACATTTTTGGACATTGGATTATAGAGTTGCTTCGCTTATAATATTGTTCTTTGTTGTCCCAGGAATCAATATACCAAAAATCAGATCAAACGGATAATTAAAACCCTTGAAAATTTGTTGTTTAAAAGGTAGAAAAATCAACTTGTTTAAAATGGACGTACGGACATTCTGGTAATGATTATAGAGTTGCTACGCTTTCTAAATCGTACCCAACTACTACAGGAATCATCATGCAAAGTTTGAAATCGATAGGACAATTCTAACATGCCTAAATTAACGAATAAAAGCTATCTATCTCGGACGGACGGACGGACGGACGGACGGACGGACCGACCCTAATTATAGAAAAGCTTCGCTTTTAAAAAAACTTTGGGGAATAGTGTAACAGCTCAATGTCCCCTTCCTCCTTGAATAAAAAGCCTGTCAATTTTGAATGGCTTTTCATGTCTTCTCATTTCTAGTTTAGGATTATAATTTATAACAGTATAGTTTGTAGATGTTGTCAATACGTTTATTTTTAAATGACTATAATCAAGCCACAGCGCAATCCAAAAGTCTTATACGCAGCTGCAATTATCTACAATGTTACGAGTCTTCTCATCCGCTAATAGCCGTTAAAGCTTATAGGGATACGCTAGCTGCCAAAAATGTTGAATGAAGTAAAAAAAAATTAGTTGCTGCGTCCATTGTTTATCTATAATACAAAGTAGAACGATGTCTGTCCGTCTGTCCGTCTGTCCGTCTGTCCGTCTGACCGTCTGTCCGTCTGTCTGTCCGTCCGTCCCTTAAGATCTCGGTAACCACTGAACCGATCGGATTCTACTCTTCAGGGTATATACCTATTGGTCCTGTGGTGGTTTTAAGCTATTTTCTAGGGGGGTGGGACACCCCCAACCCCCCCAAAAACAAAAAAATCCCCCCCCAATTTTTTTTTTTTTTTTTTTTTTTTTTTTTTTTTTTTTTTTTGCAAAAGATTTCCTTGGTCCTTTGTTCAAAAATATTTTTTATTCCAGCATTTATTTTGAATGAAAGAATAGCAACATTCTCTCACTAAAAACAATAAATATTAATTTTTTACGAATTTCGCCTTAATTTTTTTTATCACCTCTTGGGGCAAAGCCCCTAGAGGCTAGGGGCGAAGCCGCTAGTATATACTAAAGCAATATTTTTCTTTTTTGTAGGGATTTAAAGGGATAAGACAATGGCTGATAAATTGATGTACATCCCTAATGATAATGCACAAAATTACCCCTTCTTTAGATTACAATTAGTGCTTGTAACGTATGGACAATCGACTTAATTAATCAACCAATCAAAATACAATAAAGGCCCACAAAGTTGTTAAACCAACGAATAAGAACATAATTATAAAACTTTGAAGACAAGTAAAATAAACAGCCCAATGTCCTCTCCCTCCTGGTTTTTTTTCTCTTACCTGTTGAAAAAAATATTAACTGTGTTTTTATCTTTGTGACATCAAATTTATTTTGGTTTTCCAAATATATGTTAAAATCAGTAAAAAAAAACGCAGCAATAAAGCAGTTGCTCTGGATGTTATATACTTTAAAATGCTCCATAATGATGGGAATGTTCACAAGGTTTAGCTTTAATAGCAGCTGAGAAAATTCTTATTTCCCCCAAAGGTTTTACGGACTGACGGACGGATAAAGTGAAATATAAATTGAAAATTAAATTAATAAAGTTACTAATACAAGAAAAGCAGTAAGATTATTACAGTAAAGGAAAAGAAAACTTTGTCTACATTAAAACATAAATACTTAAAGGAGACGATGCTATATAGAACACACTATACTAGTTAACATGAAAGCGAGTCTCTGAAACGGAATGGACGTTCTGGTAACGATAACATATTTGCTATTCTTCCTAAATCGTACCTAATTGTTTTGGGAATAATCATACAATGTTTGAAATCGATTGGATAATTCTAACCTGTTCAAATTAACGAAAAGAGCTAACGTTCCCGAAGGGACGGATCGACGCTAATTATAGAACACACTGTACTAGTTAACAATTAATTTATTAGTTAAAATAAACCTCTCAATTCTACCACCACATACATAAACCACAAGTAGTAAAGTATGGTCAAAATATTATGTAATATTAATCATAAATTGTTCCTTGTAATATATAATACAATGCAGTACGATGATTATCCGTCTGTAAGAAGCTTAAGATCTCAGTAACCACTGAACCGATTGGGCTCTGCTCTTCAGGGAATATACCTACTGGTCCTGTGATGGTTTTAAGCTATTTTCTCGGGGGGTGGGACACCCCCAACCCCCCCAAAAAATGAAAAATGAAAAATTACTGTTTCTTTTTAAATCTAAAATACAAAAATTAGATTGATCAAACCTCTTGGGGCAAAGCCCCTAGAGGCTAGGGGCGAAGCAGCTAGTTTATCATAAATGGTTTCTTGTAATATATATTACAATGTAGTACGATGTCTATCCGTCTGTATGAAGCTTTAGATCTCAGTAACCGCTGAACCGATTGGGATTTACTTTTTAGGGAATGTAGCTACTGGACCTCTGGTGGTTTTAAGCTATTTACTTGAGGAGTTGGACACCCCCACAAACAGAAACAAATAAAGGGTTTGAAGCCTCCTCCTCTCCAATTTTTTTTACGAATTAGAAAACTTTACACCTTCAATTATTTAATGATTTTGAAATATTGGTTATTAAAATATGATCATGAAAAAAATATATTGTCTTTTATCGAAACTATTTTTCTTCTTCTCTATACTTTCCTTTTTACTTTGTACTGTGCTTTAGTACTAATAGGTGTTTCAGATCTAGAGGGTTTTTACCCAGGGATCTAAAGGGATAAGACAATGGCCGATAAAATGATGTACATCCATAATGATGACACATTAAGTTACCCTCTGTATATTAGAATTAGTGGTTGAAACGTTTGAACACTCAACTTTAAAAACCAACCGATCAAAATTCAGTAAAATTCCCTAAAGTTGTTAAGCCACTGAAAAATAAAAGGTTATTATTAACCTTTCGGGACAAGTGTCATAAACAGTCCATTGTCCCCCCTATCTCTGGTTTTTACCACAACCTTTTAAACCAGTAGCGTTTTTATACATCTTTGTATGTAATTGATTTGTTGTTATTAAAAGTCAAATGATATCTAGATTCACACAATATCGCTTTGGACAGTTCTGTGCGTCTTCCTATTAGTTTTTAACAGAAAATGCTTTCAAATTTCTGAGCCTATTGAAAGATAAGTGAATTATTGACATTGCCTGCAAAAAAATTAAATCTAGTAAGTATTAATCATATAATCTTAAACACCCTTTAAAATGCTTTGCCATTTTCTTTGTATGTAATACTTATCATCCAGTTTCTATTACATTTTTTATGTAATTTATTGTCTCAGCGCCGCGCTACTTTGTTTTTCTTGTTTTGTGTTATTCTGTCGCATACAAAAGGGAAATACAGTTATACCCCAAAGTTGTGCAGAATAGTTATTTATCGCATATTTATATAGAGAGTTTTCCGCGGATAGAAAATACAAAAGTTATAGGCTTGATTCCAGTTTTCTTGGCCCTGAGAGTCCGAAAAAACAACCCCTCAGCCCATCCACCCAGACGATTGATATGAATCATCTAAAACAAAATTTTAAGTAATTTGTGCGATATCCTCACCTCCCTTCGATCTTCGAGAAGCCCTCAAGTTTCCTAAGGGTGAACTCGCTAGTGTAGTATCGTGTGTTTTGTAACCTAACCTAACATTTATCATAATGGACTTTGATCCTAAATCATGCATATTAAACGTGAGACAATCATAAATAGATAAATAACTTGTTAAAATCAAATGTTTCTTTTTGTCTAGGGGCTGCTATTCAGCCAATTAATTGCAATTGAAAATGCCGCAAAATCTAATATTCTGTTGGAGTAAGGTTGGAGTAAAGTTTGGGTAAGAAGTGGAAGAAAAAAGAGATAGGGTTGTGGGGAAATTTTCCTTTAGTATTGTTTTTCAGAATCACCCTGTTTTTTTGTCTTTCTTTAAGTTGAAACTTTGTGAGACTCTGGCTGGGATTGTTCATGTCTCTCATGGGCAACCAGTGGACTCCAAATTCTGGCTTAGCCTGGAGTTCGCTTTATTTATTATTGCAGCACAGTTAGTCTATACCAATCATCTCATTTAAACCTAGTGCTTAATTAAGTAAAGTAAGTATATTCAAATCATATTGTTTAACAAATATTTATAGCAAGACTACTCTATAACTGCTGTCCGTCAGTTCCTAGTATTATTCTGGTAGGATACCACACTAGTTGTAAATAAAAAGCTTAAAGAACGTGTCCTAACTTTTGTGAATTTGTTTTAACCCATTCGTGACGAGCTCCTAAAGTTAAAAGTTTTGATTCACAGAATTCAAAAAGTAAGGTTGTAAATTAAAGATCTTACTATTTTTGTTCATAATGACAATTTTCTTCTTTTTTTTGTTGTGTTTTAGTACCTTAAAACCAACTTAATTAAAAAAACCTTAATTACTTCAAAAATGAGAGGTCTACAAAAAGAACGATTGCATATCTAAATTTTATGGATCATTTTACATCTACCACTTTCTTAGAGCAACGACTAGCTATTTTTAAAAAATCACAAAAGTTAGGACACGTTCTTTAACAATAAATTTGTGAGACTTTTGGTTGTCTATATCTACTAAAGAGGAAATGAAAAACTTTTCCTCTTTATTTACAGAATAAGAATATTGTATGTAAATATGTAAAATAAGATCATTTACTGAAGAGTCTTGAAGAGAATTACTTATTACACACTAAGAAATAGAGAATACTTCAAATACAATATATACATCTTACTTAATAAAAACAGTAAATATGACAGTGACGTGCACAGGAGAGAAAGAAGGGGGGGGGGGGATGTATGGAAATTTCATAACGTAGGGTTGAATGTGATGCTGTGAGTATTGGTGCAAAAAATATGACGTAACCAAAAAAATTAGCCAATGAGAGGTCACTATAAATTTTACCATTGGTCAATAATGGCCTCTCATTGGCTAATTTTTTTTGTTACGTCATATTTTTTGCACCAATATTCACAGCATCTTGAATGTTAACAATAATTTTTATAGCTAAACCCCACTAATAACCTCTCCCCCATCTCAACAAAATTGTCAAGGTGCTGTCAGACATCTTATCTTAGCCTTTCCCAGTGTTATATCTCAAAATAAATTGCCTAAAACCATCCTTTGCGAATCTTCCCCGAAACCTTACTAATTTATATAATTGGATAAAAAGTCTCTTGCATTTATTTATGACATTGGTAAGTACCTCTAAACTCGCCAAATTTATCTTTTTTCTCTCAATAAGTTCCCTACCAAAATAAAAAAAAACTAACTATGCCCTTGTTAAAAGCGGAGTTTTTCTATAAAAAGGGTCGGCCCGCCCATAACGTAAAATGTTGCTTTTAACCTTTTTAACAAAAAAATTTTATGCAGTTTTGAAACAAATATACATACAATTTTGTTTATCTTTTAAACATTTATATTCTGCTTATTAAATTCTGACCCTCTACAAGTGTTAATGTGTATTTGTCCTACCGTTTCAGAGCTTCGCTTTCATGGATGTCATCCTTGTTTTTATTTGGCGCAGATCCTCTTTTTTAGACGATTAATAATTAATATCAAGGCCGAAATAATTTGATATCCTTTTGTGCTTCGCCTAAATATCCGCTTTCCTCTATACGCGGCACTTCTATAACTTACTTTTTAGTGTTATCTTTAAGATCAATTTTATCTTGAATATTTATTTTACAGGCCCAACAGCCGCCAAAAATAGTGCAGTTTGCCTACTGTTGGCTGCAGATTATTTGCGGCTAGCTGCCTGCAACTTTTAGCCGCGTCTGAGCATTGCTTCAATAGAATAAAGCTGCAGCTGAAATTTAAGATATTTGTTTGGGTTAAAAGCTATTTTTTTCATTTTTAAAAATATTTAAAAAGTGTTAGGACACTGCAGGTGTAAACTGTAGGCAGAGAAAAAGTACTCCCTCCCCCAAATAAAAAAAATTAAGTCTGTTTTTACCGTGGATAAAATAAAACACAACAGATTGATTTTGAAAATTTTTATTAGGTAAAGTATATAAATATTATGTTTTGATGTTTGATGAACATATTAACTAAAATTAAAATCTAAATCGTTAAATTTATTTATTTTAGATGAAATGTTGACTGTGCACAGTGTACATGTGTACTTACGCGCGTGCCAACAAAAAACTGGGGCGCGCGGGAAATTTTAATTATTGTAATTTTAGTAAATATGTCCTTTCATTTGAATTAAATAAAACTGTACAACCATAGACAGATCACTTCTGGCCCTTGATATCCTTTTTTATATTCATATCTTTTTTTATAAGGTTTATTTTTTTATCATGATCATGTACTTACAATCTAAACAAACTTAAATTTACAACAAAAATTTAAAGATAAAATATGCGGCCAGCCGTCAAATAGAATCAAATTTAACATTATGAAAAAATTTAAAACAATAATATCAAATAAAAGTATGCTGATCATTCTTTTAGATTCATCAATAATTGTAATATATAATATATATATTTTTTTAGATTTTTACATTATTGATTATATATTTTTGATACATATGAATATAATAAATATACTCTATATTCTATAATTTTTCAAGATCCAAATATCTATCCAATGATCAATCTATAATGATCATTAGATTTTAAATATACATACATTAAAATTATTAATACATAATAGGTGATTATTTTAAGAGTTCTCGACAAACTGGTATTTTCGTGAATTTTTATGATAATAGTGCGCTCAGAAATTATTTTCAAACTAAAATTTAGGATTTTTAGACATCATTGAGCAATTTTTAAAGTGCAGAAATTTTTTAAAAAGTTTGTCATTATGATAACTGGTACAAAATATGCTAATCTGATGATAGAATAATAATGGTTCATATTTTTGATGCGCAGCTACTCTATAACTAATCATCTGATGATTCTGAGAGACAGGTGAGTCTCTCATGAGCTTTCTTTACATCATAAACCTCGTCACTCTCGCTCTCATCATCAGAGGACAATCTAAATATTATCATATATAAAAATATATATTCTTTATATGCATGGATCACATAATAGTTATTTATCGCATCGTATTATAATGAAAATTATAAGATTAAAATCGTGCCATCGGGGCTAATAAAACTGGTGTTAGTTTTATGATTTTTATTTTAATATTCGTAAAAACCTGTCTGTAATACGATGCTATAAATAGTTTTTAATATGACTGAAAACCGGTTCTAATCCAGCGGATATAAAACCGTTTCGAAGCAATACTGGAAAAAGGTTCTCCTAAATAGTTATCTTAAAAATATGTTTGCTGTATACCTAACTTTTTTTAATATAACTAATTGTGCATGGTTAAAAATGTTCCCTCTATTTTTTCTTCTATCTGTTAAGCAATTTTATCGTATGTGTGTGCACTATACATTCGCTGAAAATTAATCATTTTTATGTGTAAAATTCTGTATAAGTAGCTTAGTAGAAGAAGGGATTGAGAAAGAAGTATAAAATATATAACTTGTTTTACATTGTCCTACTACTCAACCCCAGTAAAAGTAAATAGTGATATTGAATAAGGTGCTGTACTATAATGAGGGGATTAATGTATTAAATATAGATTTTATTCATTAATAAGGATTTTACCCCTTTTAAAATTCCAAATATGTGATTAAATAGCACTCTAATTATTCAGGGAGCTAAAGGGATAATACAATAGCCGTTAAATTGATGATAAACAAAATTACCCCTTCTGTAGATTATAATTAGGGGTTGAAACGTTTGGACACTCAACTAAATGAACAAACCAATCAAAATTCAATGAAAGTCCCCAAGTTTGTAAAGCAAACGATTAAGAAATCGTTGTTAAAAGACTTTGGGAACTAGTGTAATAAACAGCCCAATGTCCCCTTCCTCCATGCTAGTTTCCTGCCTTTCCTTTCAACCTATCATATCTAGTTTCTCTACAGGTTATTACTAAAAACATTTTTGTTTTGTTTGTACTGTAAGTTGAATTATTTAATCAAAACAACGATAACAATATTCCTCTAAGGCCCTTGATTTTGGTTGAAGCGGGATGTAAAAAGTTTGTGTGGGGTTTTAAAAAAATAAATAATTATCCTACTAGTAAATAAAAAGTATGTTTTTTGTTTGAAGTTTAAGATTTCAATAAATTCTGAACTTATTGAGTTCTCTTTTTAAGGAAGCTTCACATTAGTCAGGGGATGGTTTTAAACTATTATATTTTTAGATCTAAGCCTTGAATGATTTTAGGCTGTTTTCTGCCCCATTCTTAATCCTTTGAATATAGAGTTCCTGATGCGAGCAGCTAGTTTATATAAAGGTGCAAGGATAAAACATAAAGCAATGAAATATAACTATTGGGTGTAAATTAGCATAACTTCCCACTGTATCCCCTTTTCCTCCCACGTTTCTACAAGTTATGCGGAATGCCGCACAACATTTTGTATTACCTGTGACAGAACTGGTCTACCGACTCTTGCCAGTCTCCACGCAGTGACAAGTTGTACATAGAGAAGGCTGGGTCACCGGTTACCTAACATTTAAAAATGGAGATCAATATTTATATGAAATAAAATTCTAGTCAACACCTGCACCATCATCGACACGCCCTTGTTTAAAAAAGTTTTAATTCCTAATTCTTATAGCACTATTTATAATTTATGGAAATGAAGGAAAAGGCATCTGAGTTTTGAAAATCTGTCATTTAGAGAATCAAATACAAAATAAATTAGATTAATACCTCTCTCTTGACCCTGAGGAAGGGTGGGAGGGAGGCCATGATCTCCTGGTCGTCCAGAGTGGTGAATGTCTCGAGGAGGATCAGGTTCTTGCACCTGGGGTGGCACGGTGACTTGTACATGTCCAGCTGGTACTGTTGGTTCTAGGCAAATACAATAGATTTATACATTAGCCCATATCATTTGCTCAAAACCTTTTAGTATTATTATAAAATTTTAATTAGTTGGTTACAAACTTAAATTACAATAAAAAAATTACACAAATTAAGCTGATTTTTTTTATTGAAGGAGAAGTTATTGAAAAAATCGATAATTTCATAAATTTCTCTATAGATTAAGTTAATTTGAAATTTATTTATTTAATAATTAGGAGAATGGATGTTGAATATACGTGGATATTATGACAGAGGAAAAATTGTCTTCTATCTAGGCTACTATTTCCCCTATCATTTATTGGTCAGTGCGTACATTCAGCAGGAAGGGAGGGGATGGTAAAAGGGGTAGGGGGATCGTTATTTTAGCCCTCTACAAGTTTCACTTTATCAGAGCATTAGACAACCTTTTGTAAAATCCAAATATTAATCAATCCATTTTTAAGAGGTAGAAAGAGAGATATAGAAAGAACAAGGATGACAACATCCATAAGTAGCGAAGCATAGACAATTAAATAAGAATTTAGATATTAGTTGACAAAAGCATGCATATTAGGAAAAAATCACGAAACCTGTTCAACATTTGTTAATTTCTTAATATTTATTTATATTTCATCACTATGACTAACAGACTGACGGTCAAAGTAAATTACATACTGGATGCTCAGAACAACGGGAAATTTAATTTTGATATTTTTAACTACAAAAATTAAAAAAAAAACTGACCATAAACACCAAAGATATGAAGAAAAATGTGAAAAATATAAAAATAGCCAAAAACCTGCAAAAAGGCAGTCTGACCGCCATTGATGTGTTCTTGAAACGAAAGGAAATTTAATTTTGATATCTATAACTGAAAAACTTTGGAAATTGGGCTATAAACACCAAGGGTATGGAGAAAAATGTGAAAAATAAAAAATAGCCTAAAACCTGCTTAAAGGCAGTCTGACCGTCATAGTTGTTTTCTTGAAACGAAAGGAAATTTAATTTTGATTCTACTACTGAAAAAATTTTGGAAATCGGACCATAAACACCAAAGATAGGGAGAAAAATGTGAAAAATACAAAAATAGCCTAAAACCTGCTAAAAAGCGGTCCTATCGACATTGATGTTTTATAGTTAATTGTGCTTCTTGATAATGGGAATGTTGTCAAAAAATTTCAGCCTTTTATCTTTTATAGGAGCCGAGAAAATCACGTTTCCCCCAAACTAAGACGGACATACGGACAGACGGACAGACGGACAGACGGACATACGGACAGACGGACATTTCAAATTATAGAGTAGCTTCGCTACTAAAAAGGGATAGGAATTAAGGAAAGCTTGAAAGGGATAAGAAAAAAAGAAATAGAGAGCATGAAAAAATATTTAGAAATATTAGGGAGGGAGGGGTCATTAGGCTGTTAATTACACTAGTCCCCAAAGTCTTATAATACGTTTCCTTATTCGTTAGATTAACAACCTTGAGGGTTTGATGAATTTTGATTGGTTAGTTCATTTAGTTGAGTGTCCAAACGTTTCAACCACTAATTATAATCTACAGAAAGTGAAATATTATGCACCAAAATTGGGGATGTACATCAATTTATCGGCCATTGTCTTATCCCTTTAGATCCCTGAGAACTAAGGAAAAATTTGTAAAGCAATTTAAATATTATTGAAAAGTCTATTGTTATCAAATGGGTAAGGCTTTTATTTCTCTTTTCATTCATTGAATGAAAATTTTGTAAACAAAAGTGTGTTATATAATAAAAAACGCATTATATAATCTTTTTCCCGATTTTTTAATATTAGTAAATTATCTTTTAAATAAGTTTCTAAACAAATTTCTATTCAAAAAGAGTTATTGACTGTATATTTAATAAATTAATTTCAAACAGACAACCAAATTATAAATGTTTTGAATGAATCAATTGAATAAAATAAGGATATGACTTTGCGGGGCCTTCCTAAACCCTAAACCTAACCTAACCTAGTCATTATCAAAAAATTATCCAAAAAAATTTCTAAGCATCATGTGATATGAACCTCATATCTTATTTTGAATTGTATGCAGTCTAAATAGAAGCAGCTTATAGTGCCCAATAAAATATGACATCATCCAATACAAATGACCAATTATAGGTCAGTATACATTTTACCATTGGTCATTTGTATTAAGCACTATAAGCTGCTTTGTCTAAATAGACATATTCATACCTTGAGTTGTATGAAATTTCTGATACCTTAATTTTGAAGTCTATTACTGGTTATCTGGAGCAGGGGCATCTGTATCCTCACCCGAAATTGGAGGTCCTTCCAGGATGAAATAATAAACATATTATTTACCTGGTATAGGAAGCAGCGCCTGGTCTTGAATACTGGAAGATGCGCGTCATCCCGGTGGGACAGGAGATTGAGATAATCTCTCTGGGAGATGGGCTGTTTCACCTCCACTGTCTGCCCTTGGATCTGAGGCTTTCTCACTGAAAATAAGATATGATGAATTTTAAAAAATTGCTCCCCCCCTCCCTTTTAGTTTCATAAATTGGTTAGAGCGCAGCCGCTGGTAAATAATGAAAAGTACTCGCCTCATATTTTGTATTCATGAATGAATATAAAACCTATTTATTGGAAAATATTATGATAACACAATTGTCCACTGTTTACTTTAATACTTGGAAGCCGTGTATTCATAACCTTACTTTTTGGCAATATCTCTCAAATAATCAGTGAATGACCCATCCACCCCCCCCCCCCCCTACTATTGAAGAAGTGAAAATTGTTGATGATAGGTCGAGGAGAATCCAGCATGGTAGCAGGATCCCGCAGGGGCTAGAAGCAAGTTTTTGTTAAAACAAAGGGGTGTTTTTTCAACTTTTTATAAAAGACGTCCAAAATTGTTTTTGAGGGTTCGCTCTTTCTCGTGTTAGAGGGAAGGGGTATGTTGGTCAATTCAAGGTAAAAAATAACCATTTTCCTTCCAATATTATGAACATTCTATAGAATTATATTCATTAAAATTATTAAACTCTAAATAATTGAGAGTAACTACAGGAGTGAAGCGTAGACTGTTTTTTTTCTTAAACCTTGTGAATATTTGATTTAACAGTTAAGGCTATAACAATTTTCTACTAACATAAAAATGTACAATTATAAGATTAAAAACAAATTTTAGCCCCGAGATCCCAAAGGCCACAAAAGTATCGCGTCTTTAGCATCTCTGGTCTAACAAAACTTATATAATACGATGCTATACATAATTTTCTGAAAACCGGTTCTAATCCACCGGATATTAATTAAGCGATACTGGAAAAGTAAAAATAAATTATTACCTGTAAAAGTATAGGTAGCCCTTCCATTCCTAACTCTCTTCCTAAGCCTGGTCTGGAAACCCCGCTGGGCTGAGTGTAGGTAATGATGCACAACCTAAAAATAAAAAAATGAAAACTCAACTGGTTAGTTCTAATGCAGAAATAAGGAATAGCAAACAAGCGAAATAAATCTAAAATAATATTTGGGGGGGGGGGGGGGGGCAGACAAAAAGGTCGTCAATTCTACAAAGTCAGATAAAATTCAAGTATAAGATTCGTATTTTTTTCGAATCAATTTCCTTGTTGGTATAAGCTGGTTCTAATGATATCCCAAGCTAGACTGTGTGACTATGTGTGTACAGTAAGCAGTCTTCAACGTTACGTAAAAACAAACTTGTCCCAAAATTAAGTCACAGAGTCATAGTAAAGTGTACAAAATCGGGGTTTTCTATTCAAGTACAAAGTAGCAAAGTATTAAAACACCTGTAAACAACTTTGATAATTCATTTTATACTTGCCACTTTTGTTTGATTATGTATGTGTATACGACATTTTATTAGTAGTGCAGTTATATTATACAAGGGCATGTCCACCTGTTACTACATAATAGCAATATCTATATAGGGAAAAGTACGCTTCAATTTAACATCCATATATGTTTGTATCCAAAGGGGGGGGGGGGCTCAAAAAAGGATAAATCTCCCCAATAAAAAGTCCCTAAGACCACCGATACTTGAATTGTAAAACCTTTGTCATGAAGTCGAATCTGTGCATTCTAATTATTGTTTTAGGCTAAGGTATTACTTGTCATTTTTATGTACTATCTTTTACCTTAATATAAATATAATGCCGTTTTGGTGAACACACGAGCCCCTAAACCTGCCGGCCTATGACCAGCATTAAGAAATAGTTGTAAGAAGCTTTTTAAAGTGCTTAACAAAATTGTGACGGCATACTGGCCTACTATTGGTCAAGTAAAATGTACACTGGCCTGCCATTGGTAATTTAGTCTGTGTATTGGCCTATCATTGGTCATAAAGAGCTTCTAGTTGTATACCTGGAAGTCAGTGAACTTGACCGGGAACTCTTCATCCTTGGGCAGGGAGGACACGACAAACTTCACCTTGCGAGAGTTGGCCTTGAATCTGAACAGGTAATTATTATTTCATTTTAAATTCTAGTGGAAAAACTAATTTAATATCAATGTGTTAGGTTGTGGTGTGGATTCGACCATAAAAAATGTCAAAATTGTGTCGTATACAGGGGGAAGTGGACATTGGGCTGTTTATTACACTAGTCCCCAAAGTCTTATGATAACGTTTTCTTATTCATTGGCTTAACAACCTTGGGGCTTGGAGACTTTAGTGAATTTTGATTTGTTGGTTATTTAGTTGAGTTTCCAAACGTTTGAGAGCTTGCTGCTGAACATTGCTATGAAAAATATGTTTAAACTATCCATCGAATTTTTACTATCAAGAAATAAAACTAGAAAATTAAATTATACAGAAAATTAAACTACTCATACCTGTCACCAATATTGATGCCAATCCTTCTGACGACAACATCAATGAGCTTGTTGATTTTGGAATCAAAGTCTGATCTATTGTCGATGATGTCAACATATGGATGATCCCTCCAGGAGTCCATGGCACGTCTGTCCCTCTCCCTGGCCAACTCAAGACCTTCAAACCTAGGAAATATCTTGATGAACTTATAGACTTAATATGACGAAGCCCAATCTGTACCAGTTTTGATTCCTGTGACGTAATAAATATGAGGGATTTTCCATCTCTCTTTTAGGGATTTTCTTTCCCACTTCTCCTCTTATCTCCCTCATTTTATGACGTCACAGGAATCAAAAGTAGTACAGATTGGGCTTCGTCATTTAATAAGAGATAGATAAGTATAATTTAGATTGAGCTTACCCTGTTATATAAACTTGTAAGTTTTTTTATTTTGTCCGATAAAAGCTTAATTCTAGTTCTTAATTCAAGGGAATCTTATACTGAAACCTTGGGTTGGTTTCAGGCTTTTTACGGACATTTCCAACCCCCCCCCCCCCCCCCCACTATAATTTAAGGGTTTTTAGTAAGTTTTTTTTGTTCACTAATCTTTAGATAACGTGTAGTAAAGTAATTAATTTTCTTAATTCTTATTTTGTTGCGTTGGTTTTCGGGTGTCATTGGATTTTTACAGTATTATCCCTATCAAACCTTTGAGCTGTTATCATATCAACATAAGACTGTTATAAAGTTGAAATGACGAAACAACAAGTAGATAGTATTACATTCAAGACCACTTCCTTCAATGCCATACAGTCGACATATAATCAATGAAATTGTATAACACGAAACTTCCAAGTCAGACAGGGGAGGTGAGAGTGTTAATGTTTTATCAAGCATGACTTGAAATTTGTCGCTCGGTATTTCTAATTTTAATCCCACATAAACAACTTTGCAGAGTCAAGTTAACATTCTATCTTACTTTATTAATATACTATAGCCATTTTTTTGCTACGAGAGTGGGGTGTTTCTCTGAAATATAAATTGGGGATAAAATATCCTCCTTCCAAACAGCCTAAAACCTTCCCTTTACTATTAAAATGAAGCTTTTTATAGTGCCTATAAAAATGACTTTAATACAGGACTACCATTGGTCATTAAAAATGTATACTGGCCTGACCATTGGCAATTTAGTCTGTGTATTGGCCTATCATTGGTCATTTGTATTGTATGGCGTCAATAAAGAGCTATAATTGAAATTTTTCACGAGTAAAGTAACGCCCCCCTTTTCATCGCCCGTTAGTCTAAAGTTCAAACCTTCCTAGGACCATTTCGTAACTTCCATGGAAATTGTGTAATTATCGCTCTAGCCATTTACGAGATCTTTCAGTACAAACACACAACGCAACCTGTTGATTTATGTAATAGAAATTTATGTCATTTTAGAATGAAAATCTAGCCTTGAAAAATGTATCATTAAAAAAACAAATTTATATAATAACAACAATAATTGCGTACTATAAGTAAAATGTATAAAATGACGTCAAACCAAAAAAAAACACACAGCCAGCGGTGGCGGTGAATAAATAATTAATAAGAAAGGTAGCTGGCGACAAGTTTGTTTGAAATATTGATTTTTCAGACTCTTTTATTCAGTGGAACGTGTATTCTTTTAAGAGCATTAAATACACATTTTCTCGTATTCATTCGAAACCGATTGATATCTGGTGGATTAGAACCGGTTCCCAGCCATACAGTATCGTACTATATCCAGTTTTCTACGAATATAAAAATGTACAATCATATGAACAAAACCAGTTTTTTTAGCTCATACATTCGGCATCTCGAAGCTAAAAAATGGTTTAAATCTTATAATTGTACATTTTCATATCCGCGGAAAGCTGTTTATAATACGATGCGACAAATAACTATTATTGTATTTGTATTGTATGTATACACATTGAAAATGTATTATTTAGGACCATTAAGTCCATAATTAGCTCAACAATAACATTTTTCAAAAGTTTTTTTTGTTAAAAAATTATTCTTCTTTTGCGTAGGATTTTTTAGTGACGGACCGTTGATTTTAGATAAATATGTTTAAAAAGTCAAAAAAAAGTTTATAGGTATGTGTTTTTATTAATATGAATTATAAAAATTTAATTTTAACAGCATTTTAATTACATAACCTTTTATAAAGATGCGATGCATCTCTACAATTCATTAAATCAAAAAGAAAAAAAGAAACGTTAAATATCTTATTCAGATTCTTCAAAAATAGACTTTTTGTATGTATTATTTACTGATTTGTGTTTTTTTTCCTTTACAGGACGATTGAGAATGATAACCTTAGTTATTGAAATATATATTTGGCCTGTACAAAGATGTTAGTTTGATAAAGTAGTCTTGGGTTGAGATGGATCAATAGCTTTTAAAACTGATTTTAGATAGATACCCTAGTCATATAGTAGCGCCATTAAAAACCACGGATACGGAGATATGTTTCTTCCTATTGTTAAAAAATATATGCATGTATTTAGGATTAATAAGTTCAAAATCTAGCTTTATCCGTCTTTTACCTACACTGAAAGTTGAAAATATAAAAATAGATTTTTATAATACAGGTTTAGTGATTAAACAAGTTAATTATGATTTTTTTTGCCATTTTTGAAAACTGCAACAGGCATTCCCATTTGAAAAATTGTTTAACAGCTGTTTAATTTTAGGGACAATCTGCAGTAGCCAGAAGCAACTGCAAAATTAAGTCTATGAGCGGTCTTATTTTCATAGACTTTTTTTTAGCTGTTCTCGCTTTTTTCAGCCGTCAATGCAAGATTGAAATTATCAACCAAGCATCTATTTTAAGAGACTTATGTTTAAAGTCTAAGGTGGCTTTTTAATAATTAAAAATAACAAAATTAACCTCTTCCTTTCATATAAGATGTAAGAAAGGCACGAAATCAAGGCACGGAAGTCAATTTATTTTTCAACATAAAAATAAATCAATTCTTTCATTGAAATGACAAACAAACTTAGAATTTATATTTTTATTTTCGTGTGTGTCGTCAAGACCAGGTTAACTATTCCATTAGACTTTCTTAATAGTTATTTCTCGTATCGTATTATAAACGGCTTTCCGCGGATATAGAATGTACAATTATAAGATTAAAACTAGTTTTTTTAAGCCCCGTTGTGCCGAAGGCACCGGCTAAAAAAACTAGTTTTAATCTTATGATTGTACATTTCTATATTCGTAGAAAACTGGATATAATACGATGCTAGACATAGTTTTTTCGTATGGATGAGAACCGGTTCCTATCCACCGGATTCGAATGAATACGAGAATAATCATTAAAGCTTTTCCAGTGTGGCTTCGAAACCGATTAATATCCGCTGGATTAGAACCGGTTCTCAGCCATACTGAAAAATCATAGCTTTGTACAGACAATTTTTCACGCATATTAAAATAAAAATCATAAAATTAAAACCAGTTTTGCTAGGCCGGGCCCATCGTGGCTAACAAGACTGGTTTTAATTTTACAATTTTTCATTCTAATATCCGCGGAAAGCTAACAATGATAGGATGCAATATATAACTATTCTACTGTTAAATGTTAATTAAAAAATCCAGCTTTTTAAAGGGCTAATGATTTTTCTAGATACTAAAAAGTACATGAAAATATTCCATTAGCCTTTCCGAATAATCATTAAATCTTTTCTTCTGTTATATGTAAAAAAGTTTTAAATACAGCTTTTTAAAGGGCTGAAAATTCTTCTAGACATTAAAAAGTGCACGAAAACAGAACAATAAGAAAATACAGAGGTAAAAAAATGCGAGACTTATTGGCACTTTTAAAAAAAGTGGCAGCTGACCGCAAGCAACCACCGACATGTCTGATATTTTAGCTGGTTAGCGAAAATTGTCTCAATTTTCACTTGTAAGTCTGCGAAGCTCTTTATAGTGCCTATAAAAAATTACGTCATACAATACAAAAGACCAATGATTGGCCAATACACAGACTAAATTACCAATGGCAGAGTGGTGTACAATTTAATTAACCAATGGTAGGCCAGCATGACGTCATTTTTATAGGGACTATAGAAAGTTTCGTACACGGCAGAACCACTCATTTGAACAATTACTTCTATAGAGCTTAGAATCCTTCATATTATACTGTCTGTCCGTCTGTATAGCATTACACGTAACGCATGTAATGTACATAAATATAAGCTTTATTTAGTGCTAATGAAAAATGACGTCATACTGGTCTACCCTTTGTCATTTAAAATGTAAACTGACCTGTCATTGGTAATTTAGAATGTGTATTAGCCTATAATTAATCATTTGTTTTATATCATGTATGACGCAATTTTTATCAGGCACCATAAGCTGCTTCGGCGGCTGACATTCCTTGCTCGGCTGAGTCTTAAGAAAACATCCATATATTGCAACCATTTATTGTCTCAACAAATAAAAATTTAACACATGGCAAAACAATGATAAAAATGGTGTTACAATTAACCAATGGTCAGTTAATAAAAAATAAATTTTGAGAAAATTCCACTTTTAAACGAACCAAGTAAATTATATCCTTAGTGCTTTGCTCATTTGTATAGGGAATATTTACAAAAAACAGCTAGGGGCGATTTCTCTGGGGAGGGTGGTAATACACCCCCAAAAATAGTATAAACCTTTCCTGGGGCCTATGAGAAGCTACCCTGTAAAGGATAACCATATCTGTTCAGTGGTTAGCGAGATCCTTCGGTAAACACACTCAGACAGACAGAATTCCTTTTACTTCATTATAATATAATTTTTTTTTGTAACACAATTAGTAATTGACTCTTTTTGTGTTTAACACAATAGAAAGATAAATTTCCCACTTTCAAATCAATTATTTTAAGATGTGAAGTGTACAAAAATCTCAAACAAATATTATTTTCAGTAAAAGTACTTTATATTGGATTTATCCCATGGATCTAAAGCGATAAGGCAATGGCCGATAAAGTGATGTACCTCCCCAATGATTACACTCAAAATTACTCCTTCAGTAGATTACAATTAATGGTTGAAAAGTTAGGACACTCAACTTAATGAACAAACTAATCAAAATTCAATAAAAGTCCTCAAAGTTGTTAAGCCTACGAATAATAAAACTTTGGGGACTACTGTAATGAACAACCCATTGTCCCCTCACTTCCTGGATTTTGTATAAGGGGAGGGTAGAACAATAGCCTAAAACCAGTCTCGAGAGTTATACAAAGCTTCTACTTTTTATTAGGACTTTTACCATCACATGTAATTTATAGGCCTGTATTTATGTCCGTCCGTATGTCTGTTCGAGTCAATTTAAAGATTTATTTTTATCCAGGTGGCATAAAACATACAGGTCTGGTTCTCATTTTGGTGCATATTTGAACATTGCTTTTTAGGCGCATTAGTTTTTTTTTGATTATTTCTTACTTTTTAGAGTTTACATAGGAAGAGAAATATCAATAGATATATTAAAACCTAAAATATTCAAGGACTCGCCAACCTCAGGGAAATCAACCATTTACAATCAGCTGGAAGTCAAAACCTGATGTAAAAATGGCAATTCCTCTTTAAGCATCCGGGTTTTAATTCAAGGCTTCGGTGCGGCTGTTGCGCGGCTGCCGAGCCCTGGAATATCATTCCTTATTGCTGACTCAATTGTTAATTGAAACAAAGTACCAACCTAGCAGCATGATCCTCGGTGGTATAGAACTTCTCAGCACCAAGGGCAGCACTCTAAATAGTATTAATATTATAATAGTTATCTAACGCATCGTATTATAGACAGCTTTCCACGGATATTAAAATGAAAAATTAACCAGTTTTGTTAACCATGAGTAGCTAAAGGCACGGGCTAACAAAACTAGTATTAATTTTATTTTAATATTCATGGAAAATTATCTTTAATACGATGGTATACATTTTATTTCAGTATGACTGAGAGCCGGTTTTTATCAGTCGGATATTAATCGGTTTCGAGGCCATACTGGAAAACGTATTACCATGTTGTTATTTGAATCGATAATGAAATTATACAATAAAAGAAAAGGCAAATGTTAAGACTTTTCTTGCAGATTTGGATCTTATTCCTGCATATAAAGAGCCTTTAACTGTATATAAATGACAATGTGGAGTGGAGCTTAGAAAGATGGAACTTACCTGGGCGGGAAGCTGAAAAACTGGCTAAATACCCAGGGATCTACAGGGATAAGACAAAAGCCGATAAATTGAAGTACATCCCCAATAATGATACACAAAATTACTCCATGTGTAGATTACAATTAGTGGTTGAATCGTTTAGACACTCAACTTAATGAACCAACAAATCAAATTTAATAAAAGCCCCCAAAGCTGTTAAGCCAACGAATAAGAAAACGTTTTTATAAGATTTTGGGGACTAGTGTAATAAACAGCCCAATTTCCCCTCCCTCCCTGCCGTACCGCCTAGAGGACCAACGTGGCCAAATTTGCTGAAGCAGCAGAAGAGCTCCCTAGCCTAAAACAAGTACCTGCATATGAACAACTTGATGATATCTGTTATCACTGATCTCAATATCCTCCAGGTTCAGCTTAGTTAGGATCCTCTCCCAGTTCTCTCTTAATTACAACAAGAGAATTAGACCAAATTATGAAGTGTATTTCAAGTAAAATTTTAATGTTCAGTAAATAGTGACAAGACCTTGACAGATTAATTAATTGATTTATTTATAAACTACCAAATACAGAACTAAGGGAAAATGTTCCAAATTATTTTTTTAAAGTAAATTCCGAAATGATGGATTGCCTGTTTAGGAACAGGTTTATAATCTAGCAAAATTTTACAGTTTTAATATCACGATTTCACTGAGGCTTACACGCGGCTGACGCGCGGCTGCCGAGCCTTGTTTAAAGGCTCTAAAATGTAAAAAAATATGTTTTTCTCAAACCAAACAAAAGGTATATAAAACTAACCTGGAGATGAAAGCGGAGGCGTCCATGACACCCCTGTCAGCAATGATGAGTACGTTCTGGCTGCACTTCTCCGCCATGGAGAAGTAGGTCTCCTCCAGGGCCATCATGGTCACCACCAGGTGTTCTTGGAAGTCAAGCACCTGAAATAAATAGAAACAGCTTAATTATTTCATGTTACAAAATAACGAACCTTTTTATAGTGCCTCTCAAAAATGACGTCATACTGGCCTACCATTGGTCAATTTAAATTATAGGCACCATAAAGAGCTTCTTATTTCAATTACAAATCAATAATAATGCTTTGCTATTTTTATAATTGAAGCCAGTTAAACTTTAATTATAAATGAACAAGGATTACAGCAGCCATAAAAGCGAAGCTCAACAAATCAGACAATTTGACAAAGAACAATAGGAAACTTTAATAGTGACTGTAATCTACATTGAATTTTCCAAATTGACTTACAGACTTTCCAGTTATTGTTATTTAGCTTCTATGCGTTCTAAATCATTCCTAACTATTACAGGAATCATCATTTAATAATTTATTGAAACAAAAATTATGGAACATATAACAGCCAACTATAGAATACGTTCGCTATAAAGGAAGAATTATCATTTGATCTTTGGTGTATGTACATTAAGTACATTCGTTTCGTTATCAATACAGTACACACACGTGAATTATAAATAGTAACTCAATTACTTAGGATAAGTATTTAATAAAGAATATAATGAAAGTAAGGGAATTATACTTTCGCAATACTGTATGTACAGCTATACAGTTATATCAGGATAGGTGTTTCATCATTTCAAAAAAGTCTTACATTAATTATATCGATTTAACAAAAAATCCAAAATCCAATCGTATGTCATTTATTTTAATATCAACAGAAAAGAAAAATGTGCCAATTAACTAATAATTAATAAGAAGTAATCCCAAAGTTTAATATTGTTAAAAAAAGAAGCTTTGATTTTTAATTAAGTGGGGGGGGGGGGGATTAGAAGAAGGTAAAACCATTTCGGTTCCGTGGTTAGCGAGATCTTAAGGGATGAACGAACGAATGAATATACAGACAGACAAACAAAATCTCACATCTTTGTAAAGATATTTCTTACATCAATTATTATTTTCGCTATAATTATTATTTTCCGCTATAAAAAGAAGTTTACTTGCGTAACTGGACACCATCTTAGTGAGATTAAGAACCATCGGGGGTGTCAGGATATTACAAAAACAATATTGGAGGGATGGGGGGGGGGGGGGGATTATTCCCTCGATCTGGTAACCCACTAAAGTCCTCGTATAGCTAGAATTTTTTTTGAAAATAAGCTAAAGAGCGAGGGAGGGGTCGGGGGAGGGAGTGGGGGATTGGTTTGATATACTATAGTCATTTTTGTGGGATATTGTCATCCTTCTGCCATGTACGTCTGAGGTTTATCAATATAAAACTTTTTCTCGTATTCATTCGAATCCGGTGGATAGGAACCGGTTCTCATCCATACTAAAAAACTATGTCTAGCATCGTATTACATACAACTTTCTACGAATATAAAAATGTACAATCATAATATTAAAACCAGTTTTTTTAGCCGGTGCCTTCGGCACCTCGGGGCTAAAAAAACTAGTTTTAATCTCATAATTGTACATTCTATATCCGCGGAAAGCCGTTTATAATACGATGCGAGAAATAACTATTATCATTTTGTAATAATGTACATAGAAAGAAATAGTTTTTCATTATTTATTTAAACAGTACAGCTATACATAACTAAAATCGCTAAGCTAATAGATTGTATTTCAATAAATTTAAATACTTTTATTCATTCAGGGGCGTCCAAGCTTTTTTTTTGGGTGGGGGGTAAAAAATTTTAGGGGGGGGGGTAATTCGTGTTTGGGGGGGGTAAAATGGCGCGCGAAGCGCGCCGAAATTTTTTTTTACCCCCCCCCCAAATTTTTACCCCGGGGATAAAATTTTATTGGGGGGGGTAATTACCCCCCCTAAAGTCTGTTGGAGGGGGTAAATACTCCCCCCAAATCAGTTGGGGGGGGGTAATTACCCCCCTCAAACTAATTTACCCCGGGGGTAAAATTTTTTGGGGGGGTAATTTAATTATGTAAAAAAGCACCTACCTAATCTATTAAGTTAATATTAATAAGTACTATCCTATAACATAAAGTAGTAAGTAAGGTTTATTTGACTATAGCTTCAGATTTCATTACTTTTAATACTGAGTTCTCCTTTTTAGGAAAGCTTTACATAGATCCCATGATGGTTCCACACTATTATAGGTCAATCCTTTGAGTGGTTTTAGGCTATTTTTCTCCTCCCTTTTTACCCTTTAGAAAACACGAGTTCTTAGATGCTAAGGGCGCCACTACTATTCAAATATATAGTAGTATCTCATTCTTTAGAACATAAAAATACAATAATTAACTCACTAACCAATGAACCAATATGATTATACTTTAAAGTGAAGCGTCTTATAGGTCCTGGTAAGTTTTATAACTAGTTTTGAGACACCCTGACATCCTCCCAAAAGAAATCGCCTATAGAAATTCTTTTTCATTATTTAATGAAATATTTAATTTAGTTAGGTATCTATTTTATGGATCCCCGGGATGGTTTAGGGGGGGGGGGCGGGGATTACTCCCTCCCCCCCCAAAAAAAAAATTTTCAGTAAAATTTTTTTTTTAAGAACATTCAATTTGGGGGGGGTAAAAACCCCCCCAAAAAATTTTTTTTTAAAGAACATTTATTTGGGGGGGGGGGGTAATTACCCCCCCCAAAATGGTTTGGGGGGGGTAAATACCCCCCCCAAAATCGTTGGGGGTGCCTACGGCACCCCCAAGGTAGGGGTAATTTTTTTTGGGGGGGGGTATTGTTCAAAAAATTTTGGGGGTGCCTACGGCACCCCCAAAATCGTTTGGGGGTGCCAAATGGCCCATTACCCCCCCCCTTGGACGCCTATGTATTCATTTCCATTTTAAAGTCGTAGAAAAAAATATCTATAAAAAGGTACACTGGACTGTTTATATAAAGTTTTTTCTTAGCTAAATAAAGTTGGTCTGTCAAATCAAACCTTTAAATATTTTAATCGTAAACTGAAATATTATTACGTTGCAATTAATGCTTAAAATCTATTTGTGTTTGTTTGAGTTTTTTTATTTCTTTTTTTTGTGTAAACTTGGAAACATTGCGCAACTTTGCTATTTAAAAACTGAAAAAAATCTAATGTGTTCTATGTAGCTTCAGCTCTCTAAAATTTAAGGACAACAATTATTTTCTTTCTTTCAGATTTGATTGACAATTAAGACATAATTTATACAGAGATCTAAAGAGATAAGATAATGGCCGTTAAAATGCTGTACATCCCTAATGATGATAAATAAAATTACTCCTTCTGTAGATTACAATTAACGGTTGAAACGTTTTAACAATCAATCAAAGTTTACCAAAGTCCCCAAAAATGTTAAGCCAACGAATAAGAAAACGTTATTATAAAACTACGGGGACTAGTGTAATAATCATTCCATTGTCCCCTCTCTCTCTCTGATATTATGACTGATTACATGAACATTACTCATATGTATAATTATATTATCATCCTTGTTAAGGAAAACTAATTTCCTGTTTCCTAGAAGTAGAAGTATTTATTTATAAGGTTTAGTGATAATTTTCTTTAAAGTGTATTTTTTTGGGATGGGGGGGGGGGGGGGGAGGGGCAGCTTTTGATGTTATTTGTCCAAAAATAACAATAAATAAATCTATACATCTATACACTTTTTTTGGCATCAGTTGCTATATGTTAATCTTATAGACAAAAGAAAAATGAGATTATTCTAATGAGACGCGAAGATGTACACTGTGGGCTAGAATTGAATCAAGACAAAAGTAAGTGCCGAGCCCTGGGACCTATGTATGGTCAAAATAGACATAAAACTATGATGATTCCAGGTAAAACCAAAATATTTCAGCGGGGGCTTTTTGAGAAAATTAGATTTGAAAATTTCAAGTTCAATTTTCACTCCCTAGGAGAAGCCGCATAATCATGACAAGAAAAGCAAATATTATTTATTTTAAATTTTGAACAACTTTGCTTTTATAAAGTTCTTCATAAAACCACTCCTGAAGGGAGTTAATAAATGGCCATTTTATCACTTGCTTTGCAAAGGTCACGAAAATTCAGCCTAAAATAAATCATACACAGAGAAGTTTTAAGAAGGACTTCAAAAAAGCAAAGTTGTCCAAAATATAAAATAAATAATATTTGCTTTTCTTGTCATGATTATGCGGCAACTCCTAGCGGGTGAAAATTGAACTTGAAATTTTCAAATCTAATTTTCTCAAAAAGCCCCCGCTAAAATATTTTGGTTTTACCTGGAATCATCATGGTTTTTTGTCTATTTTCACCATACACAGGTCCCAGGGCTCGCACTTACTTTTGTCTTGATTCAATTCTAGCCCACAGTGTGTATCTTTAAGTCTGTACCTTGTCTACCCCATTAAGGGTCATCTCAAAAAACGCCTAACTCAAAAAACGCCTACTTCAATAAACGCCTAACTCAAAAAATACTTGTATCTCAAGAAATGACTGTCTAGAGAGATGGGACAATGGTCTGTTTTTACACAAGTCCCCAAAGTTTTAAATTAACATTTTCTTTTTCGTAGACCTAACAACTTTAAGGACTTTTAATAAATTTTGATTGGTTGGTTAATAAGCTGACTGTTCAAGCGTTTCAACCACTAATTGTAATCTACAGAAGGGGCGATCTTGTAAATTGACTTTGGGGATGTACATCAATTTATCGGTCATTGTCTTATCCCTTTAGATCCCTGCTCCTTCCAAGATAAGGTAATTTTTTTAAATTAAGCTAGAAATATCAGTAATCACTAGACCAATTGTGTCATATTTTCAATGGAAACTTTTATTGCTTCTGTAATGATTTAAATCTTTAACTTAAAGAGAAACACTCATCAAAAAAAAAATTAACTCCCCTTCAAAATGAAAATTAAGTTTTCCCCCAATTTAGTGATCGCCTAAATTCTGGGACTGGAGCCACTCATAAGATATTCTGTCAGTCATAATGACATACGAACCTTTCTTAGATATAGATTAGCTACGCTGCCCAAATATTATAACTATGATGATGCATCAAATAATTGAATTCTGATCTATTTTTGTTTTGTCTGGACCTATCCTCAGCGAATTTTTTTTATAATTAAGGTCGGTCCGTCCGTACGTTCGTCAAGGACAGTTAGCTCTATTCGTTAATGTAAACAGGTTAGAATTGTACTATCGATTTCATGATGATTCCTATAACCATTCGGTACTATTAGAAAGCGTAGGAACTCTATAATCTTATTCATCTGATTTTTTGAATACTGATTCCTATTACCACAAGGTACAATGTTATAAGCGAAGAATCTCTGTAATAAAGTCCTAAAATGTAAGTATATCCTTATACAGTATCCTGTATTTAAGAAGTTTTGCAAAAATTTACTTACAATTTTGTTTAGTATTATGCATTAATATTCTGCTTATTCAGTTCTGACACTCTACAATTTCTAATGTTCGTTTGTCCTTCCATTTCAGAGCTTCGCTTTTATGGATGGTGTCATCCTTGTTAATATCATACACACATATCAATTTTGTACATGCGTCTTAAGGATGAGTATACAAAAATACATATCAATGACAGCTACGTTGTAAAAAAATATTTCTTTTTGTATGGATTTAAAACCGATTTATATCTGCTAAATAAGAACTAAAAAATCATGTATCGTATCTTATTACAGCAATTTTCCACAAATAATAAAATCAACACCAGTTTAGTTGGCTTCGGGCCCCTCGATCAGGGCCAACCAAAATGAATATATTCCGAAAATTTAATAATGCTATCCGTGGAAAGCTGTCTATAATATGATACGATAAAAAACTATTCCAAAATTTTCGTGTTTTAACATTTTCCTTTCGATAAAGAAATGTCAACTTTCAATCAAAACTATGATAAAGTTACATACAATATCTGCTTTTTTTTTTACAGTATATGAGGTAATAAGCATAAAAATCAATCAAATGTCCTGGTATTAGGGAAAAAGGTTTAGGAAAATGGGCATAAAATAGAAGAAAAAGAGTCATTATGCCTGCCGCTTGCAATCTCTAAAAGTTCAAACTAATTAAAATCTCTAAAAGGAAAGTTGACGCACATCCCTATAGATAATGGTATACATTTCTCAGGAACATAATTATTATTTTTTAATGAATATGAGTTGGATTCTTAAAAAAAGATTTGGGTCGCTGCATCACTGCCTCACCAAAATTGTTTTTGTAAAAAATCCCCCAAAATCTTATAAAAATCTACAAAATAAAAATAAAATCATAGAAAGATTTTATTTAATTTTTGTAGAAATTTTATGTGATTTTGGAAGATTTTTCACTAAACAGCGATTTAGCGACCCAATTTTTTTTTAAAGAATCCACCTCAGTTCTTTTTCTTATGATTTAATTTCTGAATAATCCCGTAACTTTGTGACATATAAAGAATACATTTAATAGATGGCCTCCATAAAAAGAAAGGTTTCGAGATTTTGTAATTCTATTATATAAAGTTGTAAGCTTTTTCTTGTCTGTGGCGAAGGATCTCTCTAACCGCTTCAGTATTATGGTACTCCTTTACCGGGTAACTTCTCATAGGTCCTGGGAAGGTTTATTACTATTATAGTGGAGGGTACCACCATTATTCCAAGATAAATCTCCCTAGAAAAAATTGACCCCATGCAAAAAAATTCTTTTTAAAAACTTTTTCTGGGCATAGTCCTTTTCGTGGCAACGCACCTTAAGGGGCGATTATTTTAATCCACGAAAGGGACTAAACCCCTTTTTCTTTTTAATATTACAATTGTAAATTTGGGGTCGACTTCCCTTCCCCTCAAGGGCCCCTAGAGGCCTCTATGGGCGTAGCTGCTAGTCTATAATAAAGTCTTAAGCTGAACCGATTGAGCTCTATTCCCTATTTTATTTCCGTTTTTTTGTCTCGTCTCAGAAATGTTGGGCTTAGTTAGTTGGCCGTGACTGCCTTATATGCACGCGGAGAATATGATATTTATAAATGTTAATCTATTTATACTTAATCTAATACAGGAAAATTGTTTGATTGAATAACTTAATAACAAGGATGAGAACATTAATAAAAGCGAAGCTCAGACAGACTAGCGAACATTGACAAATATAGAGTAACAATGAACTCAATATTAATTTAGAGCAATAAAACAAACAATTCGTGTTCATCTGTCCTGCTCTTTATTTATTATTGTTCTTTTGTCTGACCAAGGGTTCTGGTAAGCTTTGCTTTTATGGATTAATGTCATCTTTGTCATGATATAAATTAGGTACACTACAAAATGTAGTTATACCTAAAGGTAAGAAGTATGATTAAATACATCCATTTATCCATCGATTTATACATATTGCGTTTTCCCAATTTTCTTTGGCACGTAGTCCAAAAAATAAGTTGCATAATATGCCTTGATCTTCTTGTTAGCAAGTTGACCCATGATAGATAGACGTAAACCTTATTTCTAGGCAGTAAATCATTTGCACCTAGAGCTTTTTCTTGCCCCTCCCCCCCTTTTTTCCCCTTATCTCTCTTTCCTTCTTTGCTTGACTGGACACTTTTTTGTCCAGTAGAAAGCTGTTAAAAAATTTACTTATGCACTAGATGCTTTATATGTATGTATGCTTGCTTTCAGGCAGCTAAAGGGATAAGACAATGTTAGATAAATTGATGTACATCCCCAATGATTATACACAAAAATATTTCTTCGATGGAGTTTAATTGGTGGTTGAATTAAACCAACCAATCAAAAATTAATTAAAGTCGCCAAGGTTGTTAAGCCAATGAATAAGAAAACATTATTACAGGACTTTGGGGATTAGTGTAATAAACAGCCCAATGTCCTCTCCCTGGCTTTCCTGACTTGCTTCTTAGTGTACATTAACTTCCACATATGTTTAACATTGTCAAATCATCACAAATGAACATTAATACACACACACACAGCATAAAATGACAGCTCCCCTTTGCTTGATGTAAAATCAAATATTCCTACTTTGATGTCTGTTTTCGAAAGCTTTTTACATTACCTATAAAAAATGACGCTATACTGGACTACCATTGGTCAATTAAAATGTATACTGGCCTGCCATTTGGTAATTTAGTCTGTTTATCGGCCTATTATTGGTCATTTGTATTGTGTTGCATCATTTTTTTATAAGCACTATATACAGTTTTGTGTCTTTTTGTGATTTTAAAATACTTGGGGATGTGATAAAACACAGGCAAACTATGTATCCCATATGTAATATGTATGTTTTTAAGGTAAAAGGAATTGAACCATGTTATTTTTGTAAAAGTTTATTGTCATTTACACTATATAAAAAAATTTCTTATATTTTCCCTAAAGCATAATAATTTGGTTAGGTATGGTTTACTAAAAATGAATTAAAGCATTTAGAATAGTTATTTATCGCATTGTTTTATCGATAGTAAAAAGAAAATAATTCTTCGAAGAAAAGTTTGTATAAAAAGAACCCGTATATTAGTTTCGACAGACATGTCCCAGAACTTGTTCAAATCCAGCAGAAATTAATCGGATTGGAAGCCAAAGCTTTTAAAAAGCTAAATACACATTTTCATTTTTAAAGTATTAAATGACTGATAATGAAAATTGATAATAAAAAAATGATATACATACATTCAATGTCAATATGTAATAAACCCTAGTTTGATAATGAGAGTCTGTCTAGGGTTGAGAAGATTCTAAAACTTATTAACTTAATCATTTATTTTCCAGTATGGTTTCGTCACCGATTAATATCCGCTGGATTAGAACCGGTTCTAAGCCACACTGAAAAAATCAGTATCTTATAGTATTATATCCAGTTTTCTAAGAATATAAAAATGTATTTTGTTAGCCTGTTCCTTCGGCATCTCGGGGCTAACAAAACTAGTTTTAATCTTATAATGGTACATTTTTATATCCCCGGGAAGCATTTTTATATCCCCGGGAAGCTGTTTATAATACGATGCGATAAATAACTATTCCAGCTATTAGATAAGAAGTCTTCATAAATTAAAAGTATTTATTTTGCTGTATTTAAGAACAAACAGTACAGGTACGGTTATCAGGACAGACTCTGGTGATTCTTAGACATTCTATAGACACACAAACATTTATTCAGCTGGAATTACAGAAAAAATAAACAGTAATTTCGAACATAAATTGCTTATTCCTGTTGAATATCTTTTTTAGCCCCCCCCCCCCCCCAAAAAAAAAAGTATCTTTTTCATAAAACCATAAATTCAAATTAAAACTGTTTAAATTATCCTTTATTTACAAAAATACTTTGAAAGCAAATTCTTTTAGATATTGAAAAGATCTTAATTATATTTATAATTTATAGCAAAGTTGTTATCTAAAAAGTAAAACTAAATTATTTAAAATTATTCTAGCAATATTTTGACTCTTTTTATAAATGATTGCAAAAAAGTTGATTTACATCCTTTTAAATAGTGAATGCTATAATTGGAGAATAAAGTCAAAATTGTTAAAATAAAAAAAAAACATTTAATCGTAGCCATTTCTATAAAGTCTGAGCACGTGGTTAATACATATATTCTTAATAGTACTTTTTTAACCTGAATAACTTAAAATGATGGCCTATTTTTTAGGAGATAGAGAGATAAAAACCGTATGTATTTGTTTTGACTGTTTGGCTAGCTAGGGCCCAGACTTAGTATTCTATATGCTATAGGCATGTACATTATATAATACATGTAGGCCTAGTTTTTATTTGGGAATATTTAGTAAACAAGAATAAGGCAATCAGATAATTAAAATAATCAATAATTAACTCAACACACAAAGGCAAAATAGCTATTTATCGTATATATTATAAACATCTTTTCGCGGATATAAAATGAAAAGTAATAAGATTTAAACCAGTTTAGTTAGCCCCGAGATACCGAAAGCCCGGGCTAACAAACCTGGTAAATTTTATCATTTTATTTTAATATTCGTGGAAAACAGTATGTGCTATAATTCTGTACATGCTTTTTTAGTACGGCTCAGAACCGGTTCTAATCCAGCGGATATTAATCGGTTTCGATACCATGGTGGACATATAGATATTAAAATAATAATATTATAAGAAGTTATGACTGTTTAATTGAATTTTCTAACAGCTTCCATTTATAAAAACAACAGGCCTATCTAGATCGGGCCTTGAGCTTACTATACATTTAAAGAGAAGGAAAATAGGCATGACTAAAGGTCATACATTGATTAGTTGAGACAGCTTTGTGCTAGATAGAAAGGATTCTAAGATTTTTTCCATTATGGCTTCGAAACCGGTTAATATCCGCTGGATTAGAACCGGTTCTGAGCCAAATGAAAAATCATGTATCACATGTTAAGGACTTCTGTCCTTTTGAGCAAACAAAACTTTTGTACTTTTATTATATTTTATCATTTTACTATCCGCGGAAAGTATCTATAATTCGATGCGGTAGATTACAATTATCCTTAATGCTTAGAAAAAAAAGTACGCGGCGGGCACGCATTTTCTGCGTACTTTGTTTTCATAACGGAGTCTCTGATCAGCACAGGTGGGGATTTTTTAAGCGAAGCTTTCTATAATTAGGACAATTCTGCATATCTAGGCTTACGTGCTTCCTAACTTCCCTATGTAACGGATAACTCTCATCGTTTATTTATTAAAGTTAGAATTGTCCTATCGATTTCAAACTTTGCATTGTGGTTCTTGTAAGCGAAGCAACTCTATAACAATTACCATCCATTTCAAATATGCTAATTTTAAACATTTTTTTTGACAACATTTTTTTGCATGATACATTAAAGTATGTTCATTATCCTAAATCTAAGCAGTTTTTCAGCAAATTCAAACACAATTTTGTATGAACTTATAAATTAATATTCTGACGCTCTACATGTTAGTTTGTCCTATTGTCTTTTTCAGTGCTTCTCTTTTATGGATGTTGTCATCCTTGTTAAGTGGGCATTAAAATTATCCTTGTCCTGAGTCTTAGGAACGCAAAATTGGGTTGGGAGTTGAAAAGTTTTTAATGTGTATTACCCTTTTCACAATTCCCCGTGACTCAATAAATATTTGCCCTTGTCTGTCTCAAATGGATGGAAAAATAGCAAAGGAAAATGTTATAATAGTTATCTATCGCATCATATTATAGACAGCTTTCCCTAGGGACTTACAAAACTGGTTTTAATCTTATAATTTTTTATTTTAATATTCGTAGAAAATTGCCTGTGATAAAATAAGTAATTTAAAGTTTTTAATTTAAGGTAGGACTGATTGTTTTTACCTGTTCCTCATTGAGCTCTCCAAATGAGATGCCACCGGACATGAGGACAGTGGCTGTCTCTGGCACTCGGAACACCTTCCAGCCCAGGTTCTCGAAGAATGTTGCCAGCCTGGCCTGGCCGGTTGTCTTGCCTCCACATGGTCCACCAGTCAGCACAAGCTAAAATAGTTATTTGTCGCATCGTATTATAAACAGCTTTTCTCAGACATAAAACTGTACAAATATAAGATTAAAAACAGTTTTGTTAGTCCCGACATTTTGTTTACATTTTTATTGGATATAATACGATGCTATACATAATTTTTCAGTGGAAAAATACTTTAAATTAAACTGTAATTGTAGGAACAAAATTATAACGTTCAATTATATCCAAAAAAAAATTTTCTATGTTGTTTTTCTGCACTTTTTTTGTTGTAAAACAATGATAATCTGCTACCAATTATGAAACTAATTAAATATTAAAAAGAAAATACCAAAAAGAAAAGAAAAATTGACAATTTCATTATAAAATAAAACATTAGAGAAACGTTTTTAAATTTTTAGGTTCCAATAAATTTTCACAAAAAAAAATATAATTTACCTTATGAATACGGCGGGTGGGAGGAATGGGTTCTTTGACGTGTAAATCCTTCATCTTTTAGATTTTTTTTTGGTTTAATAACAATAGAAATTGATGAATTAAGTTGAAATAGTGTTGGATGATGTCTTGGTTGATATATAGTTTGCTACAGTTAAGGTCTCTAAATAATCAAATAACAGCAATCCTGGTAAAAAAGCTTTTATTAAAAACATTTTAAAATCATATTTTTCCAACGAATTCGAAAGACATATCATCAGATATTTAAACCGAAGATATAAATTAAACCACAGAGAGAGAGAGAGGACAATGGGCTGTTTATTGCACTAGTCCCCAAAGGTTTATAATAACGTTTTCTCATTCGTTGGCTTAACAACTTTGGGGACTTTTGGTAAATTTTGATTGGTTGGCTCATTAAATTGAGTGTTCAAACATTTCAATCACTAATTTTAATCTACTGAAGGTGTAATTTTGTGTTTTATAATTGGGAATGTACATCAATATATCGGCCAATGTCTTATCCCTTTATATCCCTGCCAAATTTTTATTCTTAAAATAACTAAAATAAAAGCTTTTTAGTCCTTTCCTAATTATCTGTCTAATGTTGTCAGCTTTATTATAATAATCAGTTAATATGAATATTAATCATGTCTTCAATATATGAGGTTTGTTATGATGGGGGGGTGGTGCACTATATACAGAGGGGGTTAGTGGCGTACACGGTGTACGACTTGTAAGGTACTATGGCTATGTAAGAAGGGAGAGGTAGGTGGTGTATCTTAATCTGTGCTTGTGCCGGGAGGTCAATTCTTTCATCATATGTGAGGGTTCTTCAAACATCAGGATTTACCTTAAAAGGTATTTGTTAGATAAAAATATTCAAAGCATAATTTTTGGTTTAAAAATACGTCTCAGAAATTACAATAAGTATGAGAAACGAGTTATAAACTAAATTTCAAAAATGACTAAAATTTCTATTTGAATTGCATCACTAAATTTATGTATATTCCAGCTTAATTTTAGCTGGATAAAAACGTGTTCTGAACATAAACCGCACTGATAACACATGTACTGTATAGTTTTATACATTGTTCAAATAGAATTTAAAATGCGATTTATTATGTAATCCTAAACAAAAATTTGCTTATAGCATTGTGCCCTATCGTTCTTGGAATCGCTGTTTACAAACTCAGCGTTTCCAAGGACTATCATAGCTATCCGCTCATTATGAACAGAAGCACACAACCTAAATAGAAAAGCCTTGCTTAAAAAAACAAATACATACATAATCTAGAATACACAAATGTAAAAATTTTATCTAAAATTTTTTGTTGTTGTTGTAAAACTTACTTATATTTGTGAGGTTTTCTTTGTGAAAATATTATTGTTTGTCAGGTTGTGAGAGGAGGTAAAAACAATCCTTTATACCCCTCTTCTTATATTTATAGTCCTCAACTATTCTCTTCTATAATTGAAATTATCTGAAAAGAAAGAAAAAAATGTTCACTGTTTATGTTTTAGACTATGTTGCATTTCACTAAAAGCTTTGCCCTTAACCTCTAGGCCCGTAGAATGTATAATTTAGAATACAAAGCAATCCACACTATGTTCCTGACAGTGACAAAAAATCGATTTTTACATTTTGGATAATAAACTTTTAAACAATTGTTTAGTAATATACACAAGTTTTTGGAAATAAAACCGAAAGAATTAACTCTTTACTATGAAAAATAAGAATTGTATTTGTAATTATACCAGAGGTTTCAAATTAAGTTCCTTTTCATCATAGTAGACAACTGTTTTTTTCGGTCAACTAAACTACATTTCAAATCCGTGTGGACGGTTTATTTTTAAAGCTGTTGTTAAGTATTATACATTTTTGGATTCGATATGCAATGCTTTAAATGTTTAGCCTTTAAAAGAAATCAAATCTCCATTTTTTGTTGCAGTTGTAGGTACTTTTCTAGACATACCCTTTTCTTGTAAGATAAACAATTTTCTTAAAATGAAAATTTTACGTTTTGGTCCAGAACTAAAAATGGCAAAGGATGGCAATAAAATCCTCTCGTATGAGTAAATTAGAACTATGTATAATATCATAGAACCTTAGCCTAATCTCCCGAAATCATGCGAAGTTTGTTTTTTTAAGCTCTTAAGTAACTAGGGTCAACCAAAAAAATAACAATTTTTCAAGACATAAAAGTAATATATTTTTCTTATTATTTAAAACACATATTCAATTAAACTTAAAGTAAAGAAAAGTTTTAAAATAAAATAAAAGATTATCTACTATTGTCTTAGCTCTTATTTGAACTATCATACCTCTTATTGGGGGGGGGGGGGGGGGGCGGGGGGTTTGCTCGATTTATATCAATCTTAGATCCCATTAAAGCTAGAAGTCTAAAATTTTAAATGTGTTTTCCTTGATCAACAAAAAATATTCTGATTTTATATGTTTAACATTATCTACTCCCTTTACCCTTTTATTGAGCAACCTTTCACAAAAGGTTCTTTCATACTTATTAACAAAGAAGAGTAGAATTTATGTTGAATAAGATAGAAAATGTTTCCTTTAAGATAAAATGAAAATAAAAATTAAAGTATTACATATCTAGGATCTAAAGGGATACGACAATGGCAGATAAATTAATGTACATCCCCAATGCTAATACACAAAATTGCCCATTGTGTATTCTATAAATTACATTTAGTTGTTGAAATGTTTGGACACTCAACTAATAAACCAACCAATCAGATTCAATAAAAGTCCAAAAAGTTGTTGTGCCTACAAATAAGAAAACACTATTATAAAACTTTGTGGACTAGTATTATAAACAGCTTATTGATCCCTCCTTGCTTAAATATACACCTATATTTCATATTCGGATGTAGTAATATAGGATATTTTAGTATTTTGGTAAGATGAAATGCTAAGTTTAAATCATAAGAAAAAATATTTTTGTTCTTTACCTGTATAATATGCAAGGTATCCTGGCGTCCTGGGCCCGCCAGGATAGAGATATTCAACTTTCAGTTATGTGTCATACCCATTTAAAACAAGTCACTCAGTTATAGCTCTCTATCTTTCACACACAGAAAATGAGACAGAAAATACCAGAAGGGGTGGCAACCCAAGGGGGGGCAACCCTCCCCCCCAGACTATTAAGGGTTAACAAACATTTTTATTTGGGTTGTACATTATCTTTTGATATAATTCCCGTCAATGTAGCTCAAAAACAAAGGAAGTTACAGCTTCTAAAATGTGCTTATTAGACTATCTTTACACCCCCCGTTGACGCCCCTTGTGTAAAACCCCTATTATAAGTATTTTTCACCATTTTTAAAAAGATATATGTATACTAATTGCTATTTAAAGAAAATTTCATCAATATTTTTACTTATACACTCTCTATGATTTTTTGTCATTTTTCGGGATTTCTGGAACACAGTGCCACGGACATTGAATAAGCCTCCAGGCATAGCACATTCTAATCGTACCAATTATTTCCGATATGTGCTTGGTAACGTGTTGCGCCTGTTTGTGGGTTAAGGAATTCCCACTCCTCAAACTATTTATTTAGCACACTTGACATAGCAGCAGTAAGAACCATTTTAAACATCTTTAGTTATGACGCGGTGTCGGGCCGAGATTTGAACCTATCACCCTCCCGACGACTAGCGGATGCGCTACGTGTTGAGCCACGTTCGCGGGTTATTTCAAAGATAAATTGCATCAGATAATTATTTTAATAAATCTACTATTTTTTTTATATTTTCAATTATACGTTATTATTTTGAACAGCTTTAATCAACCAAAATAATTGTTTAAATCACTTGAAATACCTTGACACATTTTGGGGCATTCAAACGACTTAAAATTGCTTAATTTTTCAAAAGAAATTAGCATCACAAAACAAAGAAATTTATGTGTAACATTCATCGTTAAAAATCTACGAATAATAACAATAATATATAGACATGTGCAGAGCCTTAAGTCTAGGTCTCTTTTGAGGCCAGTGTAAAGAAAGCTACTGCCTTAAAAAGCACAACTACTAACAAAATCACGACTATTGCACGTACCCAGCATGGGTCGAGCTACGTGTATGTGTAAATCAGTGTGTGTGAGTGTGTTTGTCTAGCCGTGTGTGTGTGTGTGTTTGTTTGTGTTAGTGTGTGTGAGAGGTTTTTTTACTCAAGTGCAAGCGGTCAACTCTCTCCTGTCCTTTTCTCTGCCTTTTTCTTCATGCCAACCTTCCTTCCCCATGACAAAAGTCCCTCTTTTTGTTTGCTGCTGCTTTTCCCCCAGGTTTGGTTGACTACGGCGAAAAAGAGTCACGAGAAAAAGTAAAAAATACATCGCTGCCAAGAATTGTACATATACAATGTATGTATAATTAATATGTACATTAAATAAAAAAAGGAAACAGCATTATGTAGTTTTGAGGAAATTCTTAGTTTACTTTCTATAATTTTTTAAAGAAATTTTATTTTTAAGTAAGAATTGTTGAAAATGCATATAAAATGTAAACATTACATAATAACGTACGTAAAGCGTCCGTCATTTCAATGTAAAATTACACTGATTAAATTCAATTTTCCTGAAGTAAGCAGATTTATGCGGATTTCTATAATTGAAGCATTTTTATATCTAAAGTATGTTGATCGAGTTGTCTGTAATGAACTAAAAAGTCATTGCTTGGTTTGCATTTCTACAAATTATTCTGAGTTAAAGAGGAAGTTGAATCAAAAGTGGCAAGGCATGTTTTCGATTATTCGCTTATCCTTTAATCATTCCCTTTTTTTGTCATACTATTGTTCTTTTTCGCACTCAAACCATATGCAAACATTCGACGACTGCACATAAAAAGGGTGTTTCAATACGTTGGTTTATTTTTGTATTTAAATGTCTTTTACATTTAAGACTAAATGTTTTTTCTCAATAGGTTTTTTGGACACTGAAAGTTATTTTTAAAATTCATCAAGTGTGTTCTTTTAGAAGTCATTTTAAAAACGTTTTGAATAAAATACATATTATTATTATTATTACTTGAATCATATTTGTGTAATTAAATAAAAGTTAGGTACACTGCACACTTCTTCTAAGCTAGGTTTACTTATGTTAACTATAGGTATACCTTATTAAAATATATTTCGCATGTCCATTTTTAATATGTTGATTGGTGGATATCTTGACCAGAGGAGTACAGAAGGGGGGTTCAACCACACAATAACAATATTAACCCTTAACAGTCGGGCCCCTTGCCGCACCTTAATCGGTCGGGAGGGGGGGCGTTCAACGCCCCCCCCCCTATTATCTCAGTTCCTCTTAGAGCTAGAGGGCTAAATTTGCAAGTCCCCTGTTTGATAATGAATTTCCGACCTTTTATAAGTCAAAGTCAATTTTCGCTTCCTTCACCCTTTTAGTTAACAACCTTTGTTTTTAGGTCCTTTTTTACTTAAAAATTTAAAACGGCTGTAATTTCCTTATTTTTGAAGCTAGAAGAACAATTGTTTTTACAAAAAATGTTTTTCTTTATGTAAATATTATTTATTAGAAATATCAAAATATAAATTTCAGCTGCCGCAGCTGTACTTGGCAGCTGCCATCCGCCGCAGTCGGCGGTCGGCGGGAAAACGGCGGCGGATCTTTATTAAATTTTAATACGTCATGTAGACTTTTAAGAAAAGCTTAAGTTTAAAATTTGACGTCTCTAAGTCAAAAATTGCGGCCACAGGAGCCTTTTAAAGATTTCTGGAGACCTGGAGGATCATACCTGGAACCTGAAATTGACTTGAACACCTTTATTTCATATTAGGTTGTATAACTAGAGGATATTTTAGTATTAAGGTAAGATGAAATGCTTTGTTTATGTCAAAAACAATATTTTTGCTCTTTACCTGGATGACCCTGCCAGGCAGGGGCGTCCAAGCTTTTTTTTTTGGGGGGGGTAAAAAATTTTAGGGGGGGGGGTAATTCGTGTTTGGGGGGGGTAAAATGGCGCGCGAAGCGCGCCGAAATTTTTTTTTACCCCCCCCAAAATTTTTACCCTGGGGGTAAAATTTGATTGGGGGGGGTAATTACCCCCCCTAAAGTCGGTTGGGGGGGGTAAATACTCCCCCCAAATCTGTTGGGGGGGGGTAATTACCCCCCCCAAACTAATTTACCCCGGGGGGTAAAATTTTTTTGGGGGGTAATTTAATTATGTAAAAAAAGCACCTACCTAATCTATTAAGTTAATAAGTACTATCCTATAACATAAAGTAGTAAGTAAGGTTTATTTGACTATAGCTTCAGATTTCATTACTTTTAATACTGAGTTCTCCTTTTTAGGAAAGCTTCACATAGATCCCATGATGGTTCCACACTATTATAGGTCAATCCTTTGAGTGGTTTTAGGCTATTTTTCTCCTCCCTTTTTACCCTTTAGAAAACACGAGTTCTTAGATGCTAAGGGCGCCACTACTATTCAAATATATAGTAGTATCTCATTCTTTAGAACATAAAAATACAATAATTAACTCACTAACCAATGAACCAATATGATTATACTTTAAAGTGAAGCGTCTTATAGGTCCTGGTAAGTTTTATAACTAGTTTTGAGACACCCTGACATCCTCCCAAAAGAAATCGCCTATAGAAATTCTTTTTCATTATTTAATGAAATATTTAATTTAGTTAGGTATCTATTTTATGGAATCTTCAGTGCTTTGCAATTACATCATAGATCCCCGGGATGGTTTTAGCCCTTATAAAGGCCCAAGCAAATAAAACATGATCAAACTATTAATTTTTTTGTTATCATGGTTAAGAACTGTTTTAACTGGTTGGACTATATTGGGGTATAGTCCCTTTTGTGGCAACGCTCTTTAAGGGGCGTTTCTTCGTTTTTTTCACACAAGCTTCTCTCCTATTTCTAGCCCCTGCGGGGGGCCAATTGCTTAACCATGTGGGGCAATCACCTAAACCAATATAACCTATCCTAAAATAAACTATCAGTAAAATTTTTGGATCATGGAAAGAAAACAAAGTCATTCCTAATTAGGACAGAAGTCACTGGAAATTGGTCTAAGGAAGGCTACCTATGTCCTTCATCTAACAAAATCTAACTTAAGGGAGGTGACTTATGTCCTTTGTCTAACAAATTCTTACATTAGGAAGGCTGCTTATGTCCTTCATCTTGCAAAACATAGCTTCTCTTTACTTCACATAGCAAAACCTCACAAAACATAGCATTTTTGTCCTTCACATAGCAAATTCTTGCAAAACATAGCAAATTCTTGCAAAACTTAGCAAATTCTTGTAAAACATAGCAAATTCTTGCAAAACATAGCAAATTCTTGCAAAACATAGCAAATTCTTGCAAAACATAGCAAATTCTTGCAAAACATAGCAAATTCTTGCAAAACATAGCAAATTCTTGCAAAACATAGCAAATTCTTGCAAAACATAGCAAATTCTTGGAAAACTTAGCTTTTTTGTCCTTCACATAGCAAATTCTTGCAAAACATAGCAAATTCTTGCAAAACATAGCAAATTCTTGGAAAACTTAGCTTTTTTGTCCTTCACATAGCAAATTCTTGCAAAAAATAGCAAATTCTTGCAAAACATAGCAAATTCTTGCAAAACATAGCAAATTCTTGGAAAACTTAGCTTTTCTGTCCTTCACATAGCAAATTCTTGCAAAACATAGCAAATTCTTGCAAAACATAGCAAATTCTTGCAAAACATAGCAAATTCTTGCAAAACATAGCAAATTCTTGCAAAACATAGCAAATTCTTGGAAAACTTAGCTTTTCTGTCCTTCACATAGCAAATTCTTGCAAAACATAGCAAATTCTTGCAAAACATAACAAATTCTTGCAAAACATAGCAAATTTTTGCAAAACATAGCAAATTCTTGCAAAACATAGCAAATTTTTGCAAAACATAGCAAATTCTTGCAAAACATAGCAAATTCTTGCAAAACATAGCAAATTCTTGCAAAACATAGCAAATTCTTGCAAAACATAGCAAATTATTGGAAAACTTAGCTTTTTTGTCCTTCACATAGCAAATTCTTGCAAAACATAGCATTTATGTCCTTTACATAGCTAAATCTTTCAAAATGCAGCTTTTCTGTCCTAAACATAGCTAAATGTTGCAAAATGTAGCATATTCTTGCTATTTAGACCACCCATTCCTGGGATCTTAAGCTTCAGACAGGAAAACCTTTCTGTTTGGTTATTGAATTGATAGGATTTCAGAACAATGATATCAATTTTGATGTTTTATAACTCTGAAATTTTTCATCCATTTAAAATAGCCAGCTTTTTGTTAATAAATGTGAAAACTAAAAATGCTTTTAAATTTAATGATCAACTAACTGCTATGCTATAGACATATTAATGGAAAGAGGGAAAAGTCTCCCCAACCTAATTTTTATTTCATTTTTCTAGGGCAATTTCTCTTAAGAATGTGGTAGTACTTATCCCCCAAATAGCTTTAAACCTTTATTGGTCTCATACAAAGATAAATTGTAAAAGAATCATACAATTACTATAATAGCATAGTAAAAAAATATATTTTTTTAAAAGATAGCTTTTTATAATAAAGAAATAAGTAAAAAAAAACTGTTTGGCTAGGTGGCTAGTTGGGCGTTTACGGCATGGGTCGGAACACACACAAAGACCATAGACTATGTATGCTTAGATTTATAAGAATTTTGATTTATTGTTGCCTGTTGGTGTTTTATTTTAAACTATCGGCTACGCTCCTAGAGGTCTCCAGGGGTACTTGAGGTGGATGTGGTTTGGATTTAACCCTTCCATTTTTATATTATTTTTAAAATGAAAAAGTAAAAAACAAATTACTCCTCCCCCATTTTTCATTCGATTTTTTAAAGGGTTATTTTTTCAAGGAACGGTTTATCTTAGGAGGACGGTGGTACCCTTCCCTAGAATAGCAATAAACCTACCCATGTCCTGTAAGAAGCTACACTATGAAAGTGAACGGTTCAGCAGTCCCTAATTATTTTTTTTCTTAAAATCTTTTATATTACACTAGCGGCTTCGCCCCTAGCCTCTAGGGGCTTGGGCACCAAGAGGTTTGATCAAACCAAAATTTCTTATTTAAGATTTAAAAAAAGAATGTAAAAAAAAAATTTCTTGGGGGGTAGTCCAGCCCACTATTTTAATTTTAGTTTTAAAAAGAAAAAAAAAATAGGGGGGTTGGGGATGTCCCACCCCCTAAGAAAATAGTTATAAACCTTCCCGGGACCTATGAGAAGCTACCCTGTAAAGGAGAACCCGATCAGTTCAGCGTTTAGCGAGATCCTTTGCTACAAACAAACAGACGGACATCGTTCTACTTTGTATTATAGATATTCTATATTTATAAATTGTCTTTGATGTTAAACATTTTTGACCCATGCCGTCACATAAAAATCACGCCAAAATCAGGAATTAAAAGGGATAACACAATGGATGATAAATCAATTTACATAATTAATTAAATAAAAAGTCTCCAAAATGTTGAGCCCATAAATGAGAAATTGTTAAGATAAAACTTTGGGTACTGTGTAATAATCCAAGGAGTGAGTGTACATTGAGCTGCTTATTACACTGGTCTCCAAAGTTTTATAGTAACGTTTTCTTATTCGTTGGCTTAATCTTAGGGAAATATAATTGAATTTTTATTGGTTGGTACATTAAAATGAGTGTCTTGTCCATTAACGATTCAACCACTAATCATAACTTATAGAAGGGATAACTTTATGTTTAATCATTGAGGATTTACATCAACTTATTGGCAATTGAATATCATTTTAGATCCCTGTTAATAGTAAACGATTCAACCACTAATTATAACTTACAGAAGGGATGATTTTATGTTTAATCATTGAGGATTTACATCAACTTATCGGCAATTGTCTTATCCCTTTAGATCCCTATAAATAGTACGTTTTGCGAAATGGACATTATAATACTATATGGGGGGATGACCAATAACAGAGCTAAAGAAATGTTAATTTTTGGAATTTTTTACAATTAAATATATATGTTGAAAAGTTATCAGGGATTATAAATTTTCTTAGTATTCATATTAATTAATACCAAAAAAATAAATTAGAATATTTCTTAATTTCAAAACTTTGTGTGATTAGATTTTAGTATTGGTAATTAACCAACCCCAGGTCGTGTTGGGTCAAAAGTCATAAGGATGGCTCAATTTTGGAACTGATAAGCACGCTATCTTATTGACATAGAATTACATAGAAAAGTTGTCGCCAAATTAAGTTGCTAAGTTCTGTATTGATTCACGTTGATATTATAACAGGAGAAAATTTTGGTTGCAATTTCTCTTCGATTTTATTTTGTGGGCCATTTATCCAGTAAGAGAAGAGGGAATAGGTTAAAAGAATTGGGTGGGGGAGATCGTTATTTTAGCCCACTAGAGAGTTCACTTTATTATAGAACATGCAAATCTCGTGTAAGATCCAAGTAATAATAAATCCATTGTGATGAATTAAAAATTAAAAAAAAACTTTGAAAATTGACCCACTCTAATCTTCATAGACCATACTTCGCGACAGCGGACGGCATGATGTGTCAAGTTTTTTCTTCTTATTTTGTAAAGCTAGCTTTTACACAAGAACATATATTTTACTATCCTTATAATAAAAGTAACAGGATCTGTGTCTGTCTATCTGTATGTATATCTCGTTAACTTCTGAACTTATAGGGTTCTGTACTTAGTTTAGCTTCTTATTAGTTCTGGGATAGGTTATAGGTATAGGTACCACCCTCCCAGGAGAATTCACCCCTAGTAAAAATTAACCACCCCCCCCCCCAAAAAAAAAGGTCTCTAGGGGCAGAGCAGCTAGTAGATCATTAAATTTAAAAGCATTTTTAGTTTTCACATTTATTAACAAAAAGCTGGCTATTTTAAATGGATGAAAAAATTCAGAGTTATAAAACATCAAAATTAATATCATTGTTCTGAAATCCTATCAATTCAATAACCAAACAGTAAGGTTTTCTTGTTTAAAGCTTAAGATCCCAGGAATGGGTGGTCTAAATAGCAAGAATATGCTACATTTTGCAACATTTAGCTATGTTTAGGACAGAAAAGCTGCATTTTGAAAGATTTAGCTATGTAAAGGACATAAATGCTATGTTTTGCAAGAATTTGCTATGTGAAGGACAAAAAAGCTAAGTTTTCCAATAATTTGCTATGTTTTGCAAGAATTTGCTATGTTTTGCAAGAATTTGCTATGTTTTGCAAGAATTTGCTATGTTTTGCAAGAATTTGCTATGTTTTGCAAGAATTTGCTATGTTTTGCAAAAATTTGCTATGTTTTGCAAAAATTTGCTATGTTTTGCAAGAATTTGTTATGTTTTGCAAGAATTTGCTATGTTTTGCAAGAATTTGCTATGTGAAGGACAGAAAAGCTAAGTTTTCCAAGAATTTGCTATGTTTTGTAAGAATTTGCTATGTTTTGTAAGAATTTGCTATGTTTTGCAAGAATTTGCTTTGTTTTGCAAGAATTTGCTATGTTTTGCAAGAATTTGCTATGTGAAGGACAGAAAAGCTAAGTTTTGCAAGAATTTGCTATGTTTTGCAAGAATTTGCTATGTTTTGCAAGAATTTGCTATGTTTTGCAAGAATTTGCTATGTGAAGGACATAATAGCTAAGTTTTCCAAGAATTTGCTATGTTTTGCAAGAATTTGCTATGTTTTGCAAGAATTTGCTATGTTTTGCAAGAATTTGCTATGTGAAGGACAGAAAAGCTATTTTATGCAAGATTTTGCTATGTGAAGGACCAAAAAGCTATGTTTTGCAATATTTTGCTATAATAAGGACAGAAAAGCTAAGTTTTGCAATATTTTGCTATGCGATGGACCAAAAACCAATTTTATGCAAGATTTTGCTATGTGAAGGACCAAAAAGCTAGGTTTTGTTAGGTGAAGGGAGGCTACTTATGTCCTCAATCTTGCAAAATCTTTGTTAATGGAGGCAATTTATGCCCTTCATCTAACAAATTCTCACTTAAGGAAGGCTACTTATGTCCTTCCTAGGAAGGTGACTTCTGTCCTAATTAAGGAATGACTTTGTTTTCTTTCCATGATCCAAATTTTTTTTTAAAGAACATTCAATTTGGGGGGGGTAATTACCCCCCCCAAAATCGTTGGGGGTAATTTTTTTTTGGGGGGGGTATTGTTCACAAAATTTTGGGGGTGCCTACGGCACCCCCAAAATCGTTTGGGGGTGCCAAATGGCCCATTACCCCCCCCCTTGGACGCCTATGCTGCCAGGTTTGCTGGCATCCTGTGCCCGCCAGGATGGAGATATTCAAAAAAAATTCAACTCTCAGTTATGTGTCATACCCATACTTAAAAAGTCACGCAGTTTGGGCTCTTTATCTTTCACCAACAGAAAATGAGATAGAAAAAACCGGAGGGGGGGGGGGCCGTTCAACGCCCTCCCCCCGACCGTTAAGGGTTAAGAAGGATAGATTCCCCCTCCTAGGTGTCCACATCCCAACACCCCTTTAAACCTCCCTTGATAAGTGTCTACGTCTCTTTAACAACAAGCCAAGTAAAAATATGGTGGTGGAGACACTTGGGGGGGGGGGGGGTTGTATCCACATCCATGACACTAAAAATACACCCATTTCAGGACAGGACAGATTTGTAGGGCCTTGGGAGGAGAAAAGGGACGGTTGGTTAATAAAAAGGAAAAAAGACAGACATGGGTAACTTCTAGAAAAGCTGTCACCTAAAAAATAATTTTCAGCTACTTGCTTTTTCGCTTTGTTAACACTATCTAATTTATGTGCCTATCTCAAAATATATTTAAATTTTTCACAAAAAAATATCTTACTGTAAAAATATTCCAGATATGCAGAGCATAATTGTCTATGTATTTCTTTATAGATATTTGAAATTAATTTATTGTTACTTGGATCTTACACCAGATTTTCATGTTTTCATGCAGGCAAAATTAACGATCTACTTCATCCCCTTTCCTCCTATTAGATAGACGAATTGACTAATAAATGACATGGTAAATAGCAAGCTAAATTGACGACAATTTTCTCCTGTCATAATATCCACGTATTTTCTATATCCATTATCTTTGTGTATATTTCAACTCAGGGAATCAGAGATAGAGCTAGATTCAACATGAATTATCCCCCATAATATATATCCCCTAAAATTTTGCCTTTGATAAAAGCGAAGCTTTTCTATAATTATGGTCGGTCCGTCCATACGTTAGTTTAGACATATTAGAATTTTTCTATCGATATCAAGCTTTCAATGTTAAAAACCTATAGAAATAAGGTATGATTTAGAAAGTGTAGCAACACTATAATCATTACTCAAAGTCTAGACGTCCATTTAAAACATGTTGCTTTTTATCCTTTTTCACAACAATTTTTTATGTGATATAGTAATCCTATTTATCTGATTTTTGGAACACTGATTATATTAGAACAAGGTACAATATTATAAGCGAAGCATCTTTATGTAATTTATATGTTTTCATCCTTGTCAAGTTAAAATTTTGTAGGAAATTATATACCTGTGTCCTTTACCCCCTTCTAGAATTAACCTAAATTTAGAAAATGCATAGAAAAAGGTGTATATTGGGTTAAATCTGGATTATTTAATGTACAGTGTAAACTGTTCACCATAAATTTCAGACTACATGTACATTAAACTGTAATACAAAGTAAAACGATGTCTGTTGTTTGTCTGCCTAGAGAAAAAATAACAATTTGAATCATACTTTTTAGGAATTTTTACTTCCGCTCTCACCGAAGGTTTCAAGCCTTTTTTCTAGTGGCGGAATAGACACTTCTTATAAATAAATTACCCTATCATACCCCCCCCCCCCATAGTAGGAATAAGCCTGTGCTAGCTGTAAAAATAAAAAATACAAGGATGACAACTCACAACATCCATAAAAGCAAAGCTCTTTCAGGACATACTTATACTTTTAGGACTTGATTATAGAGATGCTTCGCTTATAATAATGTACCTTGTTGTAATAGGAATCAATATTTCAAAAATCAAAAAAAAAGAATAATTGTATCACATAAAAATTGTTGTTAAAAATGTTAAAAGCAACATGTTTTAAATGTACATACGGACTTTCTGGTAACGATTATAGAGATGCTACGCTTTCTAAATCGTACCTCACTGTTAAAGGAATCATCATACAAAGTTTGAAATTGATAGGACAATTCTAACATGTCTAAATTAACGAAAAGAGCTAAACTTAATGGTCGGACCTACCTTAATTATAGAAAAGCTTCGCTTTTAAAAATAATATGAAGTAGGGAAGTTACCAACCCATTGGGTGACAGTCTGACGATATTTGTCTGTCTGTTTGTTTGTAGCGAAGGATCTCGCTAACCGCTGAACCGATCGGGTTCTCCTTTACAGGGTAGCTTCTCATAGGTCCCGGGAAGGTTTATAATTATTTTCTTGGGGGGTGGGACACCCCTAACCTCCCCCAAAAAATGAAAAATCCCCCCCCCCAAAAAAAAAATTCTTTTTAAAATTTTCTTTAAAATCTAAAACACGAAATATTAGTTTGATCAAACCTCTTGGGGCAAAGCCCCTAGAGGCTAGGGGCGAAACCGCTAGTAATCAGATATAGTAATATTGCAATTAATAAACAAGCTAAAATGAAAAAATAAATTGTCCTCTATAACATTTCAGGTCTATTTATTGAAATTAATATCTTTCTGGATTTATTTTGAGTTGCCGAGTATTTTAACAATGCTTCCGAAAATAATTAAGAATTTGAATTAAAGTTTTGATCATTCTTGAGCTGTCTAGAGATATAGGAGTACGAATTTGTTAATTACAAAAACAAGGATGACTTTGTCCATTAAAAGCGATGGCTAGCAAGTCCATTATCGGTTTCCTTCAAAGTGCATTATCAAGCACAGAAACACCCCCCTCCCTTAATTTGAAATAAATTTAAAATAAGTTGTGAGGGATAGTCTTTCCTTCAGGTCGGGTTAGATTATATGGGACAAATGATAGCCCAACAGTGTAAAAGCCCTTCGAAAGGGTTGGGTGGAAAAAATACCACCTTATTTGCAATTAAAAAATTAATTTATGATGGAGGGGGGGGGGGGGGGGGGTCAGTGCTCGAAAGGAACTTTGAGGGAAAGCACCAGTCCGTTTGTCTGAGAACTAAAAACTAACAAACTATTAAAGAAACGTATCATTTAAATATAAGATGCTTCTGCTTGTATGTAAAAGTAAAATAAATGTAACCAAAATTACTTTTATTCAGGGAAACAAATGTTTATAGAATAGTTTAGTTTATTGTACAATTGTACATGTACACATATCTAAAATCAAGAAGAAAAAAAATTCAATTTATGTCACGAAGGAGCAACGCACTATTTCTTTGTTGCAAAGGGGTAAGTGAGAAATGCAATGATTAGAGCGTTTAGAAGCGATGCTACTTTGTAAGTCACAGGCGTTTGGCGGTTTTCCGTTCAGTGTGTAGCCCCTCCATCTTTATTTGTACACTCATGATTTCCCCCAATGTTATGTTTACCTTAAAGTTTCTACCTTCCATACCAGGACCACGCTGTAAAGGAGAACCATATAAGTTCAGCGGCTAGCGAGATCATATGGATTACTAAATTTTCTTTTTTTTTGTTTTCCGCACCAACAGCGTCTAAAAACTGCCAATGCAAATTTTGAAGATCATGTAATTTCGCCTGCTAACAACGTTAACGTCTTTGTTTAAGTGAAAAGCCAGGAGTCCAACTGAAACAAACAATATAAACAATACAGAATGACTCGACTGTGCAGTGCACTCTCTTGCAAGTTTTACCATGAAAATTTTCACTTTGTCACCGAAACCAATATTGGTTTCTCAAGATAGGTTTTTTTTATATTTTTGTCTCAAAATTTGTTTAGAAAATTGATTTGTCCAAAACTATCATAAAATATGTATTTTATCCCCCTTCAAAATTAATTACTGAGTACGCCCTTTAATGCAGAGTTAAGTAAAGAAAGAAAGTCATGTGATTTCTGCAACTATTTATATAAGCAATTACTTTACTACAATTAAAGTTAAAATTATTTGTAAAAACAATTGATTCTATATTCTTAATCTAATATTACCAATATTTCTTTATTGTCGATGAACTTGAATAACACAACAGACAAAACATACAAGTTATTCATTATCTTATAGTAATATACTACTATACAGTACACTCTACTTATTACATACAGTCAATAAATAAAGTGACAGAAACTTAATTGGTTAGGTAACATTTATTAATTTCTTGATATCATCTAACAGACATACATTAAAATATAATTAACATACAAATAATTCAACTACACTGAAAACAGGCATTTAAATGATCTATGAGAAAAACCAAAGTGCAGATAAAACATAATCATGAATATCTAGTATTTGTTATCGTTGTCTTGGTTTTGAATATTATTCGTCAGCTTTCCCCAGTCAAGACGTTTGAGCCTGCTGTTCTTACTTCCTAGAACCTCCTTGCCATAGTTGCTCCTGCGCCAAGCTGCCAGGTCCTGTTGCCTATTGCTGCCGCTGTAACGCTCATCATTGTATCTCGGCCTGTTAGACCCCTGGGGTAGGGGATTATCTTGCTGTCTTGAGTTCATTGTGAACAGCCTGGCGTTCTCTTTACCTGATGGTACCATCTTCATCTTCTTAACAGATGGAGGCTTAGTTTCATTCCTTGCTTGAGTTCGAGGTGTCACTTTTTTAACACTTGATTCCTACAAAATGTTTGATTTTATTTGTTTGATCAACAGCTATACAAAGTCTATGAAAACAGTAACTAAGAAAATCCTGTCACCCCTACTAATAGACGAAAACTGGCAAATATTTCATGTAATAAAATTGAAATTACAATGTTGCTAAAGTATTATATTTACTGTTTAATAAATGACCAGAGGCTACGCTCCTAGAAGCCTCTAGAAGCCAAAAAAGTTATTAACATTCTTTAGACCTATAAGAAGCTTCACTGTGAAAGAGAACCATATAGCTTCAATGGTTACCAAGATCCTTTTCTACAGACAAAAAAGCGTACTACTTTAACTAATAGTAATAAAATATGTATATTATATAGAATAAAAATGTACAAATATAAATACCTGTTTATTTCGATATTTACTGTTAGATCTTGGGTTGGAACTTGCTGCCCCACTTTTGTAATTATCAACATCAACAACATTACTACCACCAGCAACATATTTGTCAGTATCACCATTGGAAGCATTGTGACCAGGAGTGAGTTGTTTATAAGCATCAACGCCGATAGTTTTCTCTCTGGCAACTGATGTTGGCAACATCTCTCTGGCAACTGCTGTTGGCTGTATCTCTCTGGCAACTGTTGGCACTATCTCTCTGGCAACTGCTGTTGGCAACATCTCTCTGGCAACTGGCACAATCTCTCTGGCAACTATTGTTGGCACCATGGCACCTTGGCAGGGCTTAACAAACAACTTCATGTCGCAATTCCTAAAAAGATAGAATTATTGTAAACAAATGGAGAAAGTAACAATACCTCCATTTATAAAAACTAGCGGTTATGCCCCTAGAGGCCTCTAGAGGGCTCTAAAGAGCGGGGGGGGAGTCGATCCCCTCCACTTTCAATTTATTTTTTTGGGGGGGGGAGTAATTTTTTTAAGGGCGATTTCTCTTGGATGGGTGGTGCTACTCTTCCCCAAAATAGTTATAAAACTTCCATGGAGAACCATACCGGTTAAGTGGTTAGCGAGATCCTTCGGTACACACAGACAAAGATCCTTTTACTTTATCATAAGGATGAACAAAAATAAAAAAGACCAAGGAGACAAGAGTAAGGAATGTGAACGGGACCAAAAAACAGTGGAGAGAGCACAGGGTAAAAAAATTACAAATTTTTTAAAGTCACAAATAGAAATAATTAAACTAAGAATATTCCTACTTAAAAAAGACTGTTTAATTGAATTCTAAAAGATCAACGTACCTCATATCATTGTTCTTGATTTGTTCCTTCTTAATTTTGTTGATCTCCAGATCTCTTCTGAGAATATTGAAACACCCGTCAGTCTTACCAAATTGTCCTTGTGGAGACCTAAAAAAATGTAGGATAACAGAAAACCAAAAAATAAAATGTAATTTATCTTTATTATAAACTTTGCGTTTTCTATAAACATAAGCTATTTTCTTTTTCTCTCTTTGTGTCATTATGTAAGTCTGTATCAATCTATTTTTAAAGATCTTCATAGCCGATCTTTCTTCCTGGGAGGGAAGGGAAATTGGAAAGTTTATTACACTGGTCCCCAAAGTTTTATAATAACGTTTTCTTATTCGTTTGCTTAGCAACTTTGGGGACTTTTATTAAATTTCAATTGGTTGGTTTATTAAGTTGATTATCAAGGCGTTTCAAACAATAATTGTAATCTACAAAAGGGGCAATTTTGTATATCAACATTGGAAATGTACATCAATTTAAAAGCCATTGTCTTATCCCTTTAGATCCCTGCCTTTCTTTACAAGGTTTTACTTTGACTTAAAATTCAGCTGGATGTCTAAACCTGTTCCTAAACAGACAATCCATATTTTTGTTGTTGTTGCAAAAAGTACGTTTAAATTTGAGGCTTATGCACGGATGCCGAGCCCTGATTGAAGTAAATAAAACTTACTTGATGTGTTGAATAATGCGCTGAGGTGTGATGTGAGAGAGATTAAGATTGTGTTGACACTGCACAGCAAGTTCATGCTCTTCTTCACCAGTTATATCAACCTCAACCTGGAGATATATTTCATGTATTTACTATTAAACCTCTTACATTGAAATTTAGACTGGACATACATATATTTAAAAAACTAGTTTTCAGCATTAGACATTAAAGAATAATAACAAGGATGACAACATCCAAGTAAATTTGTTGCAAAACTGATTAAATACAGAATACTGTATAAGGACATACATACATTTTTAGGAATTGATTATAGATGAACTTCGCTTTATAACATTGAACCTTGCTGTAATAGGAATCAGTATTCCAAAAATTAGATGAATAGGATAATTGTATCACATAAAATTTTTGTTAAAAAGGTTAATAAGCAATATTTTTCAAATAGACATACGGGCTTTATGGTAACGACCATAGAGTTGTTACGCTTCCTAAATCGTACTCAGCAAAGTTTCAAATCGATATTACAATTCTAATATGTTTAAATTAACGAAAAGAGCTAACAATTAAGGACGGACGGAAGACCCTAATTAGTGAAAAGCTTTGTTTTCAAAACGCATCAAAAACACAATTATCATGCTTGACAATTAGATAATAATTTGATTTAAAAGCTTTTAGACCATACAGAAAGAAAACTTACCTTACTCTTTAAACAAGCCTGATCCTTTATCCAGCTATCTTCAAGTATTTCTGGAACACTAATCCTGAAATTAGTTTGAGCTTAAATTATAGATTTTGAAAACTTATTATAGCTTGTAAAAGAATAAATAAGACTGACATTAACACTTATAGAGTAGCTTTGCTTCTAAAAAAACTTATTCTAACAGTTTTGAAAATCACTGTAAAATATAAAATTTTATAAATATATAATAATACCTTAGTTCTACATCAACGTTTAGCATTCTGCAAATCAGAACTCTCAGCTCTTTGCTTGTGTGAGATATCTTTTTCTAAATAATAACATAATAATTTGTGCAACCGTAAAATTGACCACCTTCTTACTATATTTGACACCCCCCTCCTTTACTCCAAAGTCCATGGGATGTTCAATACACCCCCTTGGCTGCATTTCGGGGGTGTATCAGGGGGTGTAGAGTGTAGACCCTTGTCACGAGAGATGTAGGAGGTGTATGAGGTGGACTCCTAGGGGGGTGTACCACTATGCACTATACCCCTTCAAGTGCCTTAGAGACGAAACCGCTATTTGAATAAATAAAGTAAATAAATAAATACCAAATGCTTGTAGGTTAAACTTGCTCTGATTTGGTGAACAAGTTCCCTCAAACGCTCCTTCCCCTGTCCTTCTGCATCGAATGGTAGCCGTGCAGTCAACATGGCAAACACAATAACACCAGACGACCAAACATCAACCTAATTTTAACAAGAATGGTTGGTTATAAAAGCGTTGCACAAAGAAAGAAGAGACACCTGAATGAGTCTTGCAGACATACATTCACAAACTATAAAAGTAATTAAATTGATTTGGAAGCTGTAAAACTGAATTGATTATGTCAATTAATGGCGAAGCTTTTGAAGAAATAAGCCAGACTGGAAAAAAACTTTTTTATTGGAATATATAAGGGGAGAGGGGGGAGTTAAGTAGAATATCCTAAAACAATACTTATCGAGATCTTAACGGACAATCAAAAAATCTCACTACTTTCTATAAAAAGGCAGCAAAACAGGGCGCCAAGCATAAAAATTTGATGCACATTGGTCAGAGGAATATTTATAATGAACTAGTAAAAAATTTCATCTTTCAGGCCGGTAAAGTAGACACAGAATCGCCAGTGAAAAAAATACAAACCATTTTATAAATAACACAGGTGTCTTACAGACAAACGACATAGAATTTTAGAAGAGTTTTTCAACCAAGAATTCAAAATTATACCTTTGTATCATAGACATCCTTGGCAAACAATTCAGGAGCAGCATACTCAGGGGATCCACAGTAGGTGTTCAGCTCCACTCCTGGCCGCCAAAAGTTACTGAGTCCAAAGTCAGAAATGGCAAGAACAGTTCTGTCAAAGTTGAGAAGAAGATTCTCCAGCTTTAGGTCACGGTGAACAATTCCCTATATAAGATGAGAATTTTGTAATACTATTTTTTTAGTATAGTAAATTTTAGAATTTTAAGGCCGTTTTCGCCTGTCTACGACCAAGGGTGACATATATTAGCACGACATTGGCATTAGTTTAGATATTTTCTTACAATAATAAGTACATGATATCAGTAACTTACAAAAATATTTACTTAAATTAACTTAAAATAAGTTTATTATTCATTAAGTCCTGAGTTTAATTGTGCAATCACAAAACTTATCTTTTTCAATTGAATCCTAAAAAGTAAAAACAACTTTAATGTTAGGTTGCAACCTTAATTAAATAAATACCTGATCATGGATGTATTGAAGACCATTCATCATTTGAGCAATATAATTCTTTACTTTAGACTCACTCAGCTTTCCATTTGCTTGTATATGATCACAGACAGAACCTCCAGCATAGTACTCCATGGCAAGACAATAGTGACCATTGGATTGTAGAACTTCAAATAACCTCACAACATTATGGTGCTTGAGTGATCCTAAAATCTTAGACTCACGTTCAAGATTTCTAAGCACATATGGATCCTTGATACTTGATTTCGTGATCAACTTCATTGCAACATTTTTATCAAGTACCTTATGTTTCGCAACTTTAACCTTTGAAAACGAACCTTCGCCAATTGTCAGCGATGACAACGAGTAGTTACCTATGGAAACCATCCTGTGATTTGCCTCCATGTTGGCAAATCACAGACCAAAATATCGGGAAACCAACGTTTACACACAGGTGAACAACAAACAACTCAAAAGTAAAAAAATTGTATAAAGATTCGAAGATTTTTGCAAAAAATATTCGAACATTTTTTTCGAAAAAAATAAATCAAATATTTTTCAAATAAAAGAAATTGCATGATATGCATATAATAAACTTAAAACTGATTCTTATTTTGTCTGTTAACTTTATAATTTGCAATGAAATTTGTTTGTATAATTCTAGATTGTATATATGTACAAATTTTAACGTTTTTTAAAAAAAGTTCAAAACTGAATAATTCAAAAGTCTATTAATAATTCATTTAATTTTTTAAAATTAATATTTATTCAATTTTATAAGCAATTTCTAAAACTTTTAGTTTCGAGGCTACCCTTATAGATTACTGTGTCTGTTCGTCCGTCAGTCCGTAACGCTATACGATTTTCTCGTTGTCATATAAAATAAATCGCTGATTTTTTGTGAAGATCTTATCAAAGCATCTAGTATAACACTTTCTTGGTCCGTTGGTCGGTCGGTTGGTTATTCTAAAAAACAACTTACATGGATATTTCTTTAGTTTCGCGATTTTTAAATATATATCAAAGTATTTTTCTTTCTTTTTCTTTTTTATTACCGGAATCAGATCTAACTTTGTACATTATTCAATCCATGATTTTTTTGGTACTTCGCTACTTCTGTTTCAAATAAATAAATGTAATAAATAATAATGTAAACCAATATCTTATTGCATTCATGAATTTTATAGATTTCTGCAGGGATCTAAGGGGATAAGACAATTTCCAATAAATTAATGTACATCACCAATTATGATACACAAAATTACCCCTTCTGTAGATTACAATCAGTGGTTGTAACGTTAAAACGCTCAAATAAATGAACCAAAATTCAATAAAATTCCACAAAGTTGTTAATTAAACAAATTAGAAAACGTTATTATGAAAGTTTGGGGACTAGTGTAATAAACAGCCTAATGTCTTCTCCCTCCTGTTAATGGAACATGGTTTTCCCCCCTAATTTAACTAATAGCAACAGTACGTGGAATGATCTTTTTATTTAAATAAGGAAGTAATTTGTTGTAATGCAATCTTAAAATAACAAAAATATTATTTTTATCTCTCTAACATGACTCAGATATACAAAAATAAGAAGAGTTTAGGACAGTTAGAGGTGTCCCTGCAAAATTGCCAATTATTTAACTACTAGAGTTGGCTCAATATAACTATATCGCTATTGGCTAGTTTTCTATAAGTACATATCTATTTCTCAATAAATCAATTGTCCTCCCCGCCATTACTATCTAAAAGAAAGAAGATAGAAGTAAATATTTATTAATTTAAATGATTTTAAAAAGTTTTTTTTCAATTATATTTTTTTCACATTACCATCACCAAAGGGTTAATATGATTAAAATTTTAGTTTCAATATTTTAACACAAAGGAAGTGTCGCCACAATCGAATTCATTTTAAATACAGTTTTCTTAGATTTACTCTATTATGAACATATATTTTTTATTTATGAAATATGGATTAAATACTTCAATGTAATTCAAATATCTACATGAAGTGAAAAACTTATTTCATTCCATAAACAAATAGAATAAAGGTCTTATCGCTTTGGTCAATGAGAGTTTAATGAGGATTATTGGATTACTATGAGCTTTAAACACTTTACCATTGGAAGACTCGAGCTCATTTATAGACGTTTATTTCCTATATAGATCTGTCATGGATCTTGATGCAATAAAGCAGGCTGTTTTGTAAATGTTAAAAATTGGAAGATTTCATTAAATAAAAGTAATCGCAAATATACTTAGTAAATGATATATATTATTAGAGAGAGAGAGAGAGAGAGAGAGAGAGAGAAAGAGAGAGAAAGAGAGAGAGAGAGAAAGAGGGAGAGAGAGAGAGAGAGAGAGAGAGAGAGAGAGAGAGAGAGAGAGAAAGAGGGAGAGAGAGAGAGAGAGAGAGAGAGAGAGAGAGAGAGAGAGGACAATGGGCTGTTTATTACTCTAGTCAGCAAAGTTTTTCAAAATGTTTTCTTATTCGTTGGCTTAACAACTTTGTGCAATTTTACTGAAACTTGATTGGTTGCTCATCAAGTTGAGTGTTCAAACGTTTAAATCATTAATTTTTATCTAAAGAAAGGGTGATTTTGTGTGTCATCATTGGAGATGCACAACAATTTATCGGCCATTGTCTTAGCCCTTTAGATCCCTGATCTTGAAAAGGACTTGTAAAGAACTTGTTTAACTTTTTTTTTCACTAGTGACTGTAACTGCGCCCCTTTTATCAAGTGTTCTGAAGGGGGAGTGAGGGGACAAAAGAATAGCCTAAAATCATCCCTAAACCTTCTAAATCTTTCCTTAAACAGAGAATGCAATCGATTTTTAGAGATCTTAAATGGCAACCAAATAACTACTTTATATAATTTGTTAAAAATAGTTTTTCTAATGTTTAAAGAAAAAAATTGTCTGATAGGTTTTACATGAACTCTGCTGCATACAGAAGCTAAGAGCTTGTTTACTAGTTATTTCCGGTCAGCTCGAGTCAGGTCAATTACTTAATTCAACAAGTCTACTTTTTTTTACAGGGAGGGAGGGGACATTGGAGTGTAAATTTACACTAGCACCCATAGTTTTTTTTACTACGTTATCTTAGTCATTTACTCAAAAACTTGTGGTTTCTTTTACTTCATTTTGATTGTTTTTTTTTAAACTAGAAGATAACAAAATTTTCATTCAATGCTTCAAAAGGGGTAATCTTGTTTATCATAATTGGGGATCTATATAATTTTTTTCTTCATTGTCTTATCCCCTATCGTCCTTGACTTTAACCTCTGAAGCTTACAGGCGTACACACGAATTAAAATAAGAAACACTTTTAAAACTGCAGTTTTAAAAATTTAAATCTATAAATTTTTAAGGAAGACAGGAATAGTTATTTATATATCGCATCGAATTATAACACTTTTCCGCGGATATAAAAATATATTTTATATTTGTAGAAAGCTGGATATAATACGGTACGATACATGATTTTTCAGTAAACCTTAAAGGTGGTTCGAATCCAGCGGAATTAATTTTGAGTTATTTTATGAAACACCAGGCATACAATCAAATGGTTGGTTATCTAATGGCTTCCACCTGATCTGAGGCACACCGGAATTAAAATAAAAAACACACAAAACAAAATCGACGCGATTATATTTGGCTATCAGGCGACAAGTGCCTAGCGATAACAGAACCATTATTTTTTTAAAACAAATTAAAAATATGGGGGTTGGGTATCTTTTACATTTATGCTAAAGCCCAGCTGGAGGCTTTAACCTGCGGAGCTAACCTACATTCAAAATAACCTAATCTTTTCTAGGCTAAAACACTTATAAATGAAAAACTAAACCCCCCCCTTAGTGTATTTTTTTAAAAGGAGGAGGGATGGGATGGTGTAGTTATATGATCACTAGACACTTTGAGATAAAACGTCAGTTTTATTTATATAAAAGAAAATATTTAACTCATTCTAAAAATGATTACCAAAGCAACCTTAGAGCAAAAACAAAAATATTTGCAAACATTTGAAATGTTTATTGCTCACGTGAATAAAGTTTTTTGTTTGAAAGATGCAAAGTGTGTTCTAAGATGCTTAGTAGAATAAAGGTACTAAGAAAGAGAGGGAATGTCTGATTGAGCCAATAGGAGAATCGCATCGGAATTTACATTGGATCTCATTGGTTGAAATTATGTACACATTTTCCTACGAAGGCATGTATTTTTTCATTTCATACATACATAAAAGTCAGCTGTTAACAGTATATTTTCTTAGTAGAAAGCTTTGCGGAATCAGAATTAGTTGCCCAAAAATTTCGTTTACAATTTGAAAGCTTGAAACAAAGTTGGATTCTTAAAAAAAAAGTTAGGCTGGCAACTCGCTGGTGAGGCAAAATTATTTTTGTGAAAAATCCTCCAAAATCGAATAAAAAAATTTACAAAAATGAAATAAAATCTTAACAGGGTTATTAACATATGATTTTGTTTAATTTTTGTAGATTTTTAATGTGCTTTTGGATGATTTTTCACAAAAATAATTTTGCCTCACTATCGAATAGCGAGTCTATCATTTTTTAAGAATCCACATCAGCTTGAGTCGAAAGTAAACAATACTTTTGTCTGCTAGGAATGTTCTCTCTTAGATTTGACGAAAAAAGGGTTCAGAATATTCTTCTACTCTTCTATTTCTATTCTTAGTAGTCTTGGTCTTAACAATCCAGTCTGTTCATAGTCATTGGGGGGGGGGGGGGGGAGGAGGGGAGGTTATCATCTAAAGAAAATTATTGTATATCTAATGGCACCTCTTGGCTTGATATTTGAAAAAATATTAGTTAAAATTTTTTGTTGATATCCCCCTTAAACCAAAATCGAGAGGGGTTGCAGGGTTGTGAAATTTAGGGATTTGTGACCTTTTTATCTTGACACACCCACATGACTGTTTTTGGGGGTTGTATCAAAGGGTGAATTGAAGACCTTTGCCAATGGGGGGTGTAGAGGGTTGGTCACTCCCTTAAATCTTCCAGGGGTTTAGATGCCCCCCCCCCACATTATCCCCTCCTGCACGCCTCTGCTTTTTATTTATACCTTTCTCTGTAGCTTATCATATTAAAGAGCTTCGCAATATCAAATTTAATTGCCTTATTTTAACTGTGAATGATGTGGCCGAGCACGGCCTTGTTGTTTTTAATGGGGTATGGGAAATAGGACACAATTTTAAATGATTACAGAATCGTATTTTGTGCATTACTACACTCTTACACAAGTTTAGTTTCAAAATACAGTTCTATTCATTCGTTACGAGAGAATCTACTCTTTAATTCTAAACGTCCGTCCGTCTGTCTGTATCTCAGAAATCCTTTGGGAGAAACAAGAATTTCGTAGCTGCTATTAAAGATAGCATAGCCCTGTGAATACTGTAGGTTGTAAGGTTCCTTGTAATAAAAACCTGGAATGTTAAACAGGATATAGATATTTTTCTGTCCACAATAGTTTTGAGGAAATAGAGCGAAGTCAGAGACAGAGACTGTTTTTCTTTTCTTTTTCTTCCCACAAAAAAAATAATTTAGAGGATCAGGATTCTGAAAAATAATTCAAAGTGAAAATTTTCCCACAACCCACTTCGACTTCCCCCCCCCTGTTCTTATCCACTTCACTTTAGTTACAGAACAAAACAAGTTTTACGGCATCATTACGCCACAAAAATGATAAAAAAAATTTCGGCAATTCCAAGTGGAATTAATTGTAAATCACGAACCCTGTGTGTAAGGATTTAGAATAAATAAAAATATACACAGTCTAGAGTCTGGATCATAGTTGTCTAAGGGGGAACCCCCTCATTTTAACCCCATAGAAATATCTAAAATACATTAGATTACCCCCCACCCAAACCTTTCAATTTTGCTCCTTAATAAAATTCTAAATAAAAACAAACTTTTCATAATTTAATTATCTGAATAACTTACCGTTTATCAGGTAGTTTTCGGTTAGTGATAAACTTGTTTATAACAATGATAATTATTTCCATAGGTAGAACTGTAAGTAAACTTTTATCTGCTTATTGTAATAATGAAATTATATAATGTGTATGAATTAGATTTTTTTGGGTTTAGAGAATACAACGTCAAACATTTCTCAACCCTTCCTCTATAAACTTAACCCCCTCCATATAATTTTTTCAAATTAAATTGTCATGGGGTAGTGGGGTCATACCCCTAATATACTCGCCTATTATAATGGTAACTTTACAAAGTGTCTCAAAAATTAGCCATGTGACGTCATGAAAATAAGGGATTATCGATCTCTTTTTTTAGGGGTTTTCTTTCCCACTTCTCCTCTCATCTCCCTCACTTTTATGACGTCACATGGCTGATTTTGAGACACTTTGTAAAGTTACATTGTAATTAATGTAATAGTAATCGCAAAATATAGTCATTATTTAAAAGCTACATACAGACGGACACACTATATAGAGTAGATGAGAATTACTTATCGTTTGTGTATCTTCTTTGCATTTAAAAAATAGGAATTTGCCCCATATACTTCAAACTTTAATTATTAAGATATCAAGAATACAAACATCCCTAAGTAGCAAAGCACAAAAAAAATAATGGATGGACAAACAAACAAATTGAGTTATAGAGTAGATGCTCAGCAATAATAAAAAGTATAGGGGTATATAAATCACGAAACCTTTATGAAAAAATGTATTTTAAAGCATAACTGACAGACCAGTGGGCCAAGTAATTTATATACCAAATGCTTATTTGTACAGAGAATCTTCACCAAAAACTGCAAGCGTCACACAAAAAGTAAATTAAAGAGAAGCTAAAAATCAATCAATTTAAAAACACCATAAATGTAACTAAATGCAAGCTACCGATACCCCCATGAAATGTCACAGTAACTCAGCAATACACAGCCGTCATATGTTTACAATCTTCAACAAAGACGAAAGTTCTGTTTTTATTAAGGCTCCGCAGCCGCCTGTAAGCCTCAGAGAAATCAACCCTTTGAATCAAACAATTTGAAAATTAGCGGTAAGTCTAAACCTGGCCAAAATATTCCAATCCTTATTTTCAACAAAAATTTTAAAGCATATATATAGGTTAAAATTTGAGGTTTACTTGGCTGCCGTGCCGAGCCCGGACGTTTAATAAAGAACTTAAACAAAACAAAAGTAAACATTAAAAAAAGTTAGAATACTTCAATCTATCGTAATAAGTAAGTCTATTCAAAGACATTTCGAGTATTTTAAAGAAGAGGTTGCGTGTTTAAAAACTTTGTCTATATCTGTAACGTTATGGGGAAATGGAATTTTCTCGGTTGCTTTTGAAGATAGACGACTGAATTTATTACTAGTCTTCTTTTGGGTCCAGGGAAAGTTTTTTAATATTTTGGGAGGGTACCACATGACACAGCCCCTCACAAGAGAAATCGCCCATAGAAAAAATCCTTTCAAATATTTTTTCTTTTTGAAATTTTGAAATAAGTTGCTGTGGAGCCACCCTCCCCCCCTCCTCTCATTCTTTCAAGTGCCCCTAGCCATTACAAGATATAGCAATACTATCATATAAAATAAATAAAAAATCATTTAATACATATTTATTACAAATCAAACAAAATAACAATGATTTGATGAAATAAATGAAATGAATTCAATTTTAAATGAAACCAATGAAATAAACTTCATCTTTAGAATGAAATCTGATGAATTGAGAAAAAAATGCCCATATTAAGAGTTTATTTAAGTCATTTTTTTTATTTACAATTTGCAAATCTTTATTTTTTAAGTTTTCATATTTTCATCTGTTAAAATTTTATTATTAAATATTTTATTTTATATATTAAGAATTAATAAATATTTTATCATTATTCAACAAATAACAACAAAATTTAGAGCCAAATATAGACAAATATAGATTAATTTTTAAAATATTTTTTTTATATTCAGACCCTACGCTTTTTAAATTGTACGACTCAAATTTACTTTAAAATTTTAAAATCCTGTTTGTTATGCGGAGTGAAGCTCATATACAATTTACTTTGAAGGACAAGTACAGTCAACATTACAGTCCTCACACTTGGCAGTCTCGCAGGAGTACCAGCACCCACACTCAGGCACCTCCTCGGGCTCCTTGCACCTCTGGGTCAGGGCGTCGAACACCATACCCTCGGAGCAACCAAACTTGTTGGGTTCCTAAATAAAAAGTTATGAAGCTCATTATAGTGTCTATAAAAAATGACGTAATACAATACAAATGACCAATAAAAGGCCAATACACAGACTAAATTATAAGAGGTAGGCTAGTATACATTTTAATTGACCAATGGTAGGACAGTATGACGTCCATCTTATAGTTACTATAAAAAGCTTTTAATTTATAGAAAAAGATAGGTACATGGAAGATAAAAAGTCGACAGTTCAGTCCCCTTTAAGCCTAAGGGTATATGAAGAAAAATTGGTTCATGTTCATTATACCAATTACTGAATAGGTTTCGCGATTTATGGTAATGTGAGTTTTAAAATATGAAAAAAATAAATCATAGATCTAGAAATAAATGATTGCATTATCTAAATCAAAATAATGGTTGAAGTTACCTTTCCAAAATAGCAAGTAAAGTAAGATCTGCAGTCTGTGGGGTGGGGATAGATGGGATGCGCCTGCAGCAGGTTCTGGGGACCAACCTTCTCACCACCGGGACACCTGAATCCATCAATCTCCTGGAATTCCTGGTCCTTGTCGCATCGTCTGGCCTGCTCGCTCAACTGCTCAGACCTGACACAGCTGCCATGGGTTACGTCAAATTGCAGCGGTGCGGGGCAAGGCATTTCAAAAGCTCTACCCTGGTCGCAGTTGATGTACTTGTCGCAGACGGTGGGGTCGTCAAAGTTGAAGATGCCGTTGGCAGCCTCGCAACGAGGATCAATTCCGGGGGTACGTTCCTGCACCAGGAGACGATCTCCGCACTTCACATTGTGCGGCAACACACATTTCTCGCGGTTGGGGATAGAAAAGTCAAAGAGGAGGCCCTCGGGACAAAGAACCGCTTCGGCGGAGTCTTTGCGGCAAATATAATACTTGTCACACTGCTCGGGATCGGGGAAGCGGCCGTTCACCTCCGGACACCTGTAGTCCGGCGCGGGAAACCGGACGGAGCCATCGTTTTGGCCGTTGACCACGACCGCTGTGCAGAGCAAAAGTTTAACAACCACTTGACCCAACATTCTGGTTGATACTGAAACGTTGACCAGGTCCTTTCCCCTGCTGTATACTCCACACCACCCTGAGTTGTGGACTTTACACATACATACATATACACTTCATAGGCAGCAACCACCTCCCCGTTGAAGGTCATGTCGAAAGAGAAAGAAAGGGAGTAATTTATATATATATGGTTGAGGAGAGAGAGAGAGAGAGAGAGAGAGAGAGAGAGAGAGAGAGAGAAGGAGAAGGAGAGAGAGATAGTATGTGAGGGAGATTGAAAGAGGATAAGATGTAAATGGTCAAAGCAACAACAAAATTTAGAATCAAGATCATCTAGATATTGGTTGTTGGACAATAATTCGGGATTTACATTTTTACAAAATCTTTATTTATTTTTATAATAAAAAAGTATATAAATTAACCATGTAAATCATCAATAGACAATATTATTCTATTTTAAATGTAAATTAATCAGTCTTAATTTTTCTGTTGGCTCATTGTGAGTTCTGGTCTAAGAAAGAAAGAATGCGGGAAAATCAGGGTTCTAAAGGGATAAGACTATGACAGATAAATTGATGTACATCTCCAGGTGATACACAAATGATCCATTCTGTAGATTACAATTAGTGGTAGAAAAATTTGGACATTCAACTTCAGGATCCAACCAACCAAATTCAATAAAAGTTCCAAAAACTGTTAAGCCAACGCAAAAGGAAAGTTATTATAAAAACTTTGGGGACTAGAATAATGAACAACACAATCTCCTCCCCCTCCCTGGGGAAAATATAAATGTATATGAAGATAGATAAATACAAAATAAAGATAGGCTAAAATTTTCTCAATGAAGTCAATTTTAGCAATATCTATAATATTCATTTATAAATGGTTGTCGCTTTCTTGCCGCAACCAAATACGCAGCCGACATCTTGCAAGTCCGCAACCCGTAGAACATCAGCATTATCCTTATAAAAAAGTAACAGGATCTCTGTGTGTGAGTAAATGTCTGTACCAAAGGATCTCCTATACAATGTAGCTTCTCATAGATCCTGGGAAGGTTTATAACTACTCTGGATTAGGGTACTACCACCTCCTCAAGAGAATTAACCCCTAGGGAAAAAAAATTATTTTAATTTTTAAAAACTAAAATTAAAATTCAACCCCCAACCACCCCATGTGCCCCTAGAGGCATCTAAGGGCGACACTGCTAGTAAAGAAAAAAAAAGGATTAAACCAAAAAAGTCAAAGAAGGTGCTTAACTTTATTGCTTTTTATTTAGAATAGCTAGCCGGTTCTTTTAGTAAGTAGTAGATGTAAAATTGTCCATAGAATTTAGATATGCAATCGGTTTTTATGTAGACCTCTAATTTTTGAAGTAATTTAGGTTTAAAAAAAAAATATATTAAGTCGGTTTTAAGGTACTAAAACGCAACAAAAAAAGAAGAAAATTGCCATTATGAACAAAAATAGTAAGATCTTTAATTTGACACCTTACTTTTTGAATTCTGTCGGAAAATTATTGAAAAAATCGATTTTTTTGAATTCCGGTTTAATCAAAACTTTTGACCTAAATACTTCCTTTCACAGGCATAAAATATATGAGTTATATATACCTTTAGAATGAGAAAAATATTACGAATCAATTCTAAGCAAAATTGAAAAAGTTTAACAAAACTATAATAAAAAATATAAGTTTATAAGTATTGTAACTAGCCAATCACAAATCACCAAAATTGACGAATCAGGAAGCTAGAAATAAAGGAGAATGTTCATACAATATATACAATAGATACTACAGTAAAATTATAATACTTACATAACATGTAAAGAATGAAAAATTATGAACAAATATGCTTCAGTCTGTTTATAAACTTTAAAACAATGCAGTTAAAAATACATTATTGTTTCTTGTGTTTAAAAAATATCTGTTACAGTGTATGTACATTTATTTAGGTTTTGTTCAAGTCAACCCTTTAAAGCCGAAAATTATTATTCCTAAAATAAACTTATATTTTTTATTATAGTTTTTAAAACTTTTTCAATTTTGCTAAGAATGGATTCAAAATATTTTTCACATTCTAAAGGTATATAGAAACACATATTTTTAATGTCTGTGTAAAGATATTTTTACATTCTAGTTACAATACTTATAAACTTATATTTTTTATTATCGTTTTGTTAAACTTTTTCAATTTTGCTTAGAATTAATTCGTGATATTTTTCTCATTCTAAAGGTATATATAACTCATATATTTTATGCCTGTGAAAGGAAATATTTAGGTCAAAAGTTTTGATTAGACCGGGATTAAAAAAAAACGATTTTTTCAATAATTTTCCGACAGAATTTAAAATTAAGGTGTCTAATTAAAGATCTTACTATTTTTGTTCATAATGGCAATTTTTTTCTTTTTTTGTTGCGTTTTAGTACCTTAAAACCAACTTAATATATTTTTTTTTAAAACCTAAATTACTTCAAAAAATAAGAGGTCTACATAAAAACCAATTGCATATCTAAATTCTATGGACAATTTTACATCTACTACTTACTAAAAGAACCGGCTAGCTATTCTAAATAAAAAGCAATAAAGTTAAGACACCTTCTTTAGAAAAAAAATTTAAGTAATTCAATGGACAAATAATTAACTAAAATATATCATTTAATTAGATAAATTCTAGATATTTCGTCTGTGTGTGTGTGTGAGTTTGTGTATAACATTGTGTGTGTGTGAATGTGTGTGTAACATTGTGTACAAGTGAAGAAATAAATAATGATATAGATGCAACTAGTGTCCAAGTATTAAAAATGATCGGATGCCTTCCCATGTTTGGTTTTTTTTAAAACATCCCCGTTTTAAAGAAAAGGGGGATGGGGTAATCAAATTTAACCATTACCAAAGAAAATTAATTACAACCTTGCTTTTTTATGGTAATTCTTAGAACGAGAAGGAAAGAAGCATCTCTATAATGAAATCCTTAAGATGTAGGTTTGTCGATAAACATTATCAAATTAAATAGAAGATTAACAACATACAGAAAATGTTGTCTTTACTTCCAAATTAATATTCAGTTCCTTTAAGTGAGGCCTTTATTTCTTGTTCTTTTATGCATATACTAGCGGCTTCGCGGTCATTTCTTTGTAGGGGCGATTTCTCATTGGAGGGTGGTTTTACTCTCTCCAAAAAAGTTATAAACCTTCCTAAGACCTATGAGAAGCTACCCAGTAAAGGGGACCCATATCGGTTCAGCGGTTAGCGAGATCCTTCGGTAAACACACACATATTAACAGATATACACAGATCCTGTTACTTTATTATAAGGATAAAAGTCTTAGAGTAACTGCGCTCCATACTCAAAAATTAACATAAAACTGCACAAAATAAACATAGATACCACTTTTAGGATCAAATTTATCCCGGGGCTTTTTACAGCGTATTTACAATTTTAAAAGGAAGATGGAAGTTAGATTCCATAGAGTGGTAATATTAAGAACATTTTAGGAAGCTCTTTATAGTGCCTATACCAAAAAAATGACGTCATACAATACAAATGACCAATGATAGGCCAGTATACATTTTACCATTGGTCAATTCAATTGTATACAGGTCTTTCATTGGTAATTTGTATTGTATGACGAAAACCTTAGAGGACATCATTTGATATTATTTTAATGTATCTCAGAACCAAATATTGCTAAAGAAGCGCATGATTACAATGCTAAACATTTTAGAGACAAACAACTGAATCTTTCAAGAAGTCCTGATTGCACCTGTTTTGGGTCAAGGCATACCCCTTATTTATGTCGTACTTTGGCACCTCGGGGCTAAAAAAACTAATTTTAATCTTATAATTGTCAATGTACATTCTATATCCGCGGAAAGCCGTTTATAATACGATGCGAGAAATAACTATTAACGTCTTCAGTTATGAGCCATTATTGGGTCGAGTTTCAAATCTGTTATTGCTGGTTTTCACGCAAGACTGATGGTTCATTTAAAAAAATTATAAGCCAGGTACGTTAAAGATCCGCCCCCCCCCCCAAAAAAAAATGAGGGACTAACCAAGCAATAAAAATTTGTGATTTTCTTTCTACATCCCAATGACCTCTAAATATTTAAATAACTAATTCTATCTTTCCTTAAAAACGATAAAAAAAATAGTAAAAAACCATGATCTGAGAAAGATTCATTTACTAAGTATATTTGCGATTACTTTTATTTAATGAAATCTTCCAATTTTTAACATTTACAAAACGGCCTGCTTGATTGCATCAAGATCCATGCCAGATCTATATAGGAAATACACGTCTATAAATGAGCTCGAGTCTTCCAATGGTAAAGTGTTTAAAACTCATAGTGCTCCAATAATCCTCATTAAACTCTTATTGACCAAAGCAATAAAACCTTTATTCTATTTGTTTATGGAATGAATTAGGTTTTTCACTTCATGTAGATATTTGAATTACATTGAAGTATTTAATCCTTTTTTCATAAATAAAAAATATACATTCATAATAGAGTAAATCTAAGAAAACTGTATTTTAAAAGAATTCGATTGTGGCGACAGTTCCTTTGTGTTAAAATATTAAACTAAAATTTTAATCATATTAACCCTTTGGTGATGGTAATGTGAAAAAAAATATAATTGAAAAAATATTTTTAAAATCATTTAAATTAATAAATATTTACTTCTTTCTTTTAGATAGTAATGGCGGGGGAGGAAAATTTATTTATTGAGAAATAGATAAATAGATATGTACTTATAGAAAACTAGCCAATAGCGATATAGTTATATTGAGCCAACTCTAGTGCTTACATATATTCTACTAATAATTTTTCTATGGTTGTTTCTAGAAAGATACCACGTTGCTGCATTTTTAACTTAGAAAAGGAGGGGGTGGGGTGAGAGAGGAAGTGTAAAAATAAGGAAGAATTGGGCAGTTTTTGAGCAGGTTCTTATAATCACATGCATACATATACAGTATACATCTTCAGGGATCTAAAGGGATAAGACAATGGCAGATAAATTAACTTACATCCCAAATGATGATACACAAAAAAACCTATTCTAGATAAAAGTTAGTAGTTGATACGTTTGGACACTCAACTTAATGAACTAACCAATAAAATTCAATAAAAGCCCCTAAGTTTTTAAGATAACGAATAAGAAAGCGTTATTATAAAACTTTGGGGACTTTTGTAATAAACAGCCCATTGTCCCCTCCCTCCCTGATACATCAAACATGATTAAATTTTATGTGTATTAGACATGTTCCTACATAAAGAAGTTGTATTTGTTTTTGTAAATCTTTTTTTTCGGGTAAAATTGGGATAATGACAAAAAATTGTTAAATTTTAGATTAAAGGATAGAATAGTTATTTCTCGTATCGTATTATAAACGGCTTTCCGCGGATATAGAATGTACAGTTATAAGATTAAAACTAGTTTTTTTAGCCCCGAGGTGCCGGAGGCACCGGCTAAAAAAACTGGTTTTAATCTTATGATTGTACATTTCTATATTCGTAGAAAACTGGATATAATACGATGCTAGACATAGTTTTTTCGTATGAATGAAAACCGGTTCCTATCCACCGGATTCGAATGAATACGAGAATAGTTATTTCTCGTATCGTATTATAAACGGCTTTCCGCGGATATAGAATGTACAATTATAAGATTAAAACTAGTTTTTTTAACCCGAGGTGCCGGAGGCACCGGCTAAAAAAACTGGTTTTAATCTTATGATTGTACATTTCTATATTCGTAGAAAACTGGATATAATACGATGCTATACATAGTTTTTTCGTATGGATGAGAACCGGTTCCTATCCACCGGATTCGAATGAATACGAGAAAAAAAATTATTTCAACGGTAACAATATTTTATAAATTTTATGTTTAATTTGTTAAGAAATTAAATACAAAACTTTGAGTTTAACTTTCTATATATGTGATTTTCTCGGATCTTGGACAAAGTAGCTTCGGACAAAGTAGCTTCGGACAAAGTAGCCTCGGACAAAGTAGCTTCAGGACAAAGTAGCTTCCGGACAAAGTAGCTTCAGGACATTTACTTAAGAAAAGTAGCTTCCACTATTAATAAAGGTCATGGCCGCAGCGCTCGGCCCCCTGGCCTGCCTAGCCGCGGGCGCTCGGCCCCCTAGCCTATAACCTAACCTAACCTAATCTATGTTAGCCTCAGAACATTTATTAAGAAAAATATCATAAACTGATAATACATAGGTGGTTTAGAATTTCGTGGATTTTGCAAAAAGTGGTTGATAGATTTTTACAATTTCAATAATGTTTTTACAATTTTTTTGGTTAGGTTAGGTTAGGTTATAGGCTAGGGGGCCGAGCGCCCGCGGCTAGGCAGGCCAGGGGGCCGAGCGCTGCGGCCATGACCTTTATTAATAGTGGAAGCTACTTTTCTTAAGTAAATGTCCTGAAGCTACTTTGTCCGGAAGCTACTTTGTCCTGAAGCTACTTTGTCCGAGGCTACTTTGTCCGAAGCTACTTTGTCCGAAGCTACTTTGTCCAAGATCCATTTTCTCAGCTTCTTTATAAGATATACTGCTGAAATTTTCAGTGAAGATTCCTATGACATATCCGTACAAAGTCCATACATTGTTTTTTTTCATTTGTTTTTAAGACCAGTTTCGTGATTTTCTTTGGGTTTATTTTCTTTGAGTATATTCTCTCTCTTTTTTACTTTGTTATGATAACTAAATATTTGCTGTATAACTCACTTTGTCCGTTTGTCCTTTTTTGATTTGATGGGATTGTATATTTACTACGTTACTCATTGACAGTATTATCCTTGTTTATTTTTCCCTAAATCCATGAACATTTGATTTTTACATCTCATTTTTTTGACGAATAGCAGTTAAAGTGGTCCAACTACTTTAGATTTTAGAAAATCAGTTTTGTTTTCTTTATTTTATCCTAATATAGAAGATTTGTGTTCTTGTGTATGTCTGTCTGTACCGAAGGATAACGCTAACTACAGAACCGATATGGTTCTCCTTTCATTGTAGCTCCTTATAGGCTCGAAGGTCTATGACTATTTTAGGGGAGGGTACTTTTAAGAGATATCGCCCCTAGAAAGAAATGACCCTACCCCCACATTCTATTTTTACTTTTTCTTTATAAAACTAAAATTAAAGTTGAATGGGGAGGGGATGGTTTTCCCCACCTCAAGTGTCCCTAGAGGCCTTTAGTGGTGTAGCCTGAACTGACTATATAGTGATATAATTGTAAGCAAATAGTTTGTATAACAAACTTGATTTTTTCTAAATGTCAGCCAAAGCCACTTGTTTGCTTTTTGTTTGCCAACCGAATGGATATATTATTACTTGGATCACTCACCAGATTTTCATGTTCTATAATAAAGGGCAATCTGTAGCGGGCTAAAATAACTATCTACCCCATTTCTCTCCTTTATCCCATCCCCTCCTCTCCTACTGGAAAAACGGCCCGACCATTAAAAGCGAGGGAAATTGCAACCTAAATCGACGAAAATTTTTCTCCTGTCATAATATCCACGTATATTCTACATCCATTACCAACCGTTAACTTTTAGAGTTCACAGTTTTTTTTTGCAACAAATTATCTGATCTTTCAAGCATAACCAGTGCAAATAAATAAAACTAAGATGATGCTATCCATTGCGGAGAAACATAAAAATTATAATTTATAATTAAATTGTAGAGTAGATGTGCTATTAATCTTGTATTGAAAAAAAACGTACTATCCATTTCATCAAAAGCGTGTGAAACTTAACATTGACGTACATACCTCTGTAATTCTTATGGAGTCGCTTTACTACAAAAAAATGTCAGAAATTTTACAAAGTTTTAAACGATCAGACAATTATTCTGTTTCTTTAACTTCACAAAACAAAACCTAACTGATACACCTTATTTCATTATAAGAAAGCTTCGCTTCTTAAAAACAATTTAATGGATGTAGAATATACGTGGATATTATGACAGGGGAAAAATTGTCGTAAATATAGGTTGCTATTTCTCCTGTCATTTATTGGTCAGTTCGTTCACCCAGTATGAAAATCTTGTGTAAGATCCAAGTAATAATATATCCATTATCACATTACAATATTTAGTAACTGGACAATGTCTCAAAAATCAGCTATGTGACATCATAAAAAATGAGGGATTATCTATCTCTTTTTTAGGGGTTTTCTTTTCTACTTCTCCTCTCATCTACCTTCTCAGAACGTCACATGGCTTATTTTTGAGACACTTTGTCCAGTTACAATATCTACATAAATTAAGGACAAAAAACTACTTTTTCTAGATTCTTAGTTGTAAAACTATTTTGTATAAAGCTGTTGGTCTGCAAAAATTGGCGGCTTTAGTGGAGCGCGGCTGATTCATTCTATTTCTATGAGATGAGTTCTAGTCTGTCCAATCATTTCGCCAACAAAGTAAATGTCCGCTCCCTTTCTTGCAGCTGCTGATCCTTGGAGATCAGGTTTATTATTTGTTTCACCTAACTTGACAATCCAAAATTAACACAAGTTTAATAAATAAAGTGAAATATTCAGGGATGTCCAAGGGAGGGGGGGATTAAAGAGATTAATTTCCCCAAATTGATTTTTACCCCCCCCCCCCCTCCCCCTTAATAAAAAAGCTTGGACGTCCCTGCCTGTATGATATAAAGATTACCCCCCCCCCCCACAAATTGAAATTTAGACACCCCTAAAATTTAAACTTTTAATTCTCCCCCCCCCCCAAATAAAAAAGCTTGGACGTTTTGCATTAGTTTTGCAATAGCATAAAAATTTAAGATCTATTAGTAACTACATATACTAATATTTCTAACATAGTTTTAAAATATGAATTTTTCTACATTAATCTAAAAATATTTAAAGGTAAAAAAAAGAATGACAACATCAATAAAAGCGAAGCTCCTAAATCAGATGATAGGACTAATGATCATTAACACTTGTAGAATGCCAGAACTTATTATTAACTAAGTCTCTAAACGAAATAAAATTTGTTGCAAAATTACGTAAATACAGGATACTGTTGAAAGACAAACTTAAAACCAAAGACTTGATTATATTTAAAGATGATTCGCTTATGATATTGTAAATTGTTGTCCTAGTAATCATTGCATTATTCCAAAAAAATAACTGGACTTACAGACTTTCTGGTAACGATTATAGAGTTGCTACGCTTTAAAAATCGAACTATAACAGGAATCGTTAAAAGTTTGAAATCGATTGGGCAATTTTAACATTCCTAAATTAATTACAAAAGTTAAACGTTACGGACATACAAACAGACGGACTGAAAAAATTATTGACCAACCCTAATTATAGAGAAGGTTTGCTTTTAAGAACTAGCTAAACCAAACTACGAACGAAGTTTGTTGAACAAATAAAATACAACTTTTGGAGAATTTTAAATAGATAATTTTTATCGATTTAAATAATGTTTCTATTCTACTCGTAGAAAACTAAATTTCAGTATAAATTGGGTATATTTACAAAATTCTACATTTTATGTGTATAAAAAGATGGTTGATTATCATTATATATTAAAGAAATTGTTTATGTTGAACATTAATTGATTATTATGCTATTAATCAAACCTTCAATTATTTTTTCTAAGAAGACGACATTTATTTAGTTCTTCTTACAAAAAAAATTAATGAAGCAAATGAATGTATTATTATTTAGGAACAGATTCTCATATTCTCCAGGAATATAAAACACTCAGTTGGCTAAAATAACTATTCTGCCCTTCCAACCCATTTACCCCATCTTTTCTCCTCCTACAAGGTGAACGAACTGACCAATAATAGCAACCTAAATTGACGACTATTTTCCCGTGTCATAATATCCAAATAAATATTTACACAGTGTTTCATTGTTTTATTAATAACAAATTTTAAGTTGATTTATAAAAAAAAGACATGTTATTTAAATGAGTTTTTTTAATGAAAAAATGTATATTGTTTTTTTTTATTAATATTAGTTGCTCTAGCATCTAGGAGCTCTTTATTCGAATGAGTAAGGAAAGTAGGAAAAACTAAATCTAAACTTAGATATAAAAATGAAATAGCCTAAAACCACCAAGGACCTATAAGAAGCTTCCATAAAATGGAGAAATTAATAGGTTCAGGAGTTATCGAAATCTTAAGCTACAGACAAAAAAATTACTACTTTGTATAGTAGGGTAGGATAGGATTACATATAGTCAACTATAAGCAGTTCTTTTCTTCAAACAAATATAACCATGTAAGATAAGATAACCCTATAATAAATTTGATGCATACTCCGAGAAGGAAATGTTTTGTTCCTGTGTCAGAATACTTCCCCTGTACCTCTGACAGAAGATATCCGGAGTATCCTGGGCCCTCTGTCAATGTCTTATCAAGCTAATCAAGTTTCTCGGTTCTAGGATTATTCGTATAGATGAAAATTCCGTTCATACATTAATAGTTATTCATAGCACCATAATATATAGGGGACAAAGGACAGGGCTAAAAAAACTGTCATTATTTTTATGATTTTATTTTCAGATTTGTAGAAATTTGTCTGTAATTCGATGCTGTACATGATTTTTCAGTATGGCTGAGAACCGGTTCTAATCCAAAGGATATTAATCGTTTTTGAAGCCATACTGGAATATCTATTCTATATAGCTAAGTTACAAGAGGTATGTATGTGTGAAGTCCCGAAAAAAAAACCAATTAGTTATATTTAATCTTTGTAAAGGTCAAGTTTTAAGCCACTTTCCTCTCAAATGATAAAAAAAACAGGGTCAATGTAATAACCCTTTGAAGTCCGGCTATTTCTTATGGAATAACTCACAAAAATCGTTGAAGTGTTATTTCAGGATGGCCTATTTTTACAGAGGTGGCTTGTTTTACTCTAGATTTACTAATGTTTTCAAAGGATCTTTTTAAAATTTTGTATGTACTAAAAGAGAGTCTCATGAAAGCAAATACTTGATTAAAGTTTTAGAAGCAGTAATTTAGTCGTATTTTGTACTTATATAAATTGCGTACATTCTCAGTGAACTGGGTGACATCAACTTAATTGCACAACCCTGCTGCAAGTATATCAAGTTTATTTGACATGGTCACATTAATACGATTATCAATTGATTAGGCGTGGGAACGGCACAGCAAATTATATTTCAGCCAACTTGTTGTATTTAAAACTGCTGATTTTGTTGTTTAAAATTTATAAAAAGAGAAATTTTGTTATTTTTTTTTATTAAGCCCCACTTCTTCCAAAAATAATTTGAATGATAGATTTGACAAAAAATTAGCCTTTTCAGAAAGATTTTGCTAATATATACCCAATCCGATTGATTAGTCGGAGCCCTTTCGCTTTCCCCTCAGATTCCCTTCTATCTCAACCCCCCCCCCTCCCCGAGGGGAGATGTCCAAAATAAATGTAATTATTTGTACATGCTTGACATTTCTTTATGTAAACAAGGTAGTTTATCTAATATTTCGGTCAGATGTTTACATATTTTTATATTTCTAGATCTATTTTATTTACTTACTTGTGGCTACGCCCCTAGAGACCTCTAGTGGCACTTGATGTAGTGGGGTTTGAATTCGAGCCCCTAAGTTTATTTTTAAAATGAAAAAGTAAAATCCCCCTATTTTTTTTTTGGGGGGGGGGAATAGTACAAACCCCCCAAAATAGCTATAAACCATCCCAGAATCTTTGAGAAGTTACATTGTTAAGGAGAACCATATCGGTTCAGCGGTTTGCAAGATCCTTCGGTAGAGACAGACAGATATTCTGTTACTTATATAAGAGGATACAAGCTGCTCTGAGAGGGGGTATTATTTCATAAATAGCTTAAAACTGTTATTTATTAGAGAAGATACTCCTTATGTGTTCATGTCAGTCTATAATTCTGAAATGAAATTATGGATTATAATTTGAAGAAAAAAATAAAATTTTTACTTTTTGGCTAAAATCAATTTTCCCCAATTTTTGTCATTTTTTAACTTTTCTGAAATTCAATGTTTTACTTAAGTTACGTACTAGAGGCTTTAATGGGCACTTAAAAATAGCTATTAACCATACCTGGACCCAAGAGAAGCTCCACTGTAAAGGAGAACCTTATAGTTTCAGCGGTGAGCAAGATCCTTTCATGCATACTGACAAACAGACATTCTGTTACTAACATGTAAGGATTACTGGAAATTCTTAAATAATACCTAAAATGCCCAGAGCTACAAGATATATGCAAAGCACACAGAATAGATAAGAAGCAATTTCGTAAAGAAAAAACTATTAAAAATGTGATTAATTTCAATTTCATAGATTTTTTTAACTATAATATAACCGTTGAATAAATTTTTCAACTTTTTGTAAATTTTTCTCAATCATGTTATTTTCCTCTTATAATTAAAACACATTGTTTGACGAATCGACATTGGTGTATTTTTGGTCAAACTCTGGTCTGCTGGGTTTATGTACGTTTCTGCGGCATTGATACCGCTGTGGATTTACAAAGAAGTGTGGTTGAACGTGGTTGTGGAACCCTTAAGACAAGTATTATCAGTATACTAAATATTCACGAAACCTTTCTCTGGGAGAAAATTTAATTTGCTAATGTAGAATAATTATTTACAATAAAGTGAGCTCTCTTGCAATAAGTTTTATCTATATAATATATTTATATATACTTGTACATATATATTATATTTGTCTGCATTTGCATTGTCTGTTGTATTATTCTAACAAGGACGTCAAGCTTTTTATTTCCTGGTGGGGCATTCTACTTTGTTTATAGTAGGTAAAAGTGCAAAAAATTAATTTACCTCAGTGGGGAGTGGGGGATAATGACCATTGATGACTTTTTGGCGCAAGAAATGTAAAATAAATCACCTGATTTGAAAAAAATAAGTTATAATTTTGTGCAGCCTTTTTATCATTATACATTTTTAGTCCTAGATTCATTAGAAGTAATTTGTCATTATTATAATTAAGAGTCAATAGGATGATTGATTTTAAAAATAGTAGGTGAATATTAAGTCAGCCAGGTCAACTTTTTATGTTAAAAATTGCTATTTGATGACAAAAATGCTACATTTTTTTATACGGTATTTTTTATTATTTATAAATTAATTTATTTCAATATAAATACAAATAACATGAAATAAACTATAATATTTTTGGATTTTTTTATAATAAAAATACAGTAAAATATTTCGCATTAATGATGAAACAATATGTATAATATTTTGTTTGTATTAATAGTTAAAATTTTACTTCATTGGAAAAAACATTTTTAGGTTTGAAAGTAAGTATGGTATTATCCTCTTAGAAATTTTTTTTTTCAATATTGAAAATTTGAGTACCCCCCCCCCCCCCCCCCCCCAACAGCGAACTATGAACTCTGGCCGCAGCGCTCGGCTCCCTAGCCTGCCTAGCCGCAGCGCTCGGCTCCCTAGCCTGCCTAGCCGCAGCGCTCGGCCCCCTTGCCTGCCTAGCCGCAGCGCTCGGCTCCCTAGCCTAAAACCTAACCTAACCTAAAATAGTTGTTCGTCGGTAGGTGGGGGGGGGGTGGGGGGGGGGGGGGGTACAAAATTGAAAAAAATTGAAAAAAAATTTCTAAGAGGATAACGCCGTAAGTATTATTATCTTTATATTGTAAAAGAAAATTCAAAAATTCAGATGCAATATTAATATATGAAGAAGTTTTTTCTAAAATTTTTATGGCAAATTGGGCAACAAAAAGAGTTTGAGAGTAGCAATTATTAACAGTCCATTTTTTTATAGCTTCGTCCTTGCTAGATTTCAATGCTCTGTCTTTGGCTACTAAAATGATTGTTGAAATTTGAAGAAAATCTTTATCATTGAATTGAGGATAAATGATGTTAAAAAGGAAAAAGTGGTAAGGTATAGGATAATCAGCGGTAAATAAATTTTCTCCTCAAAGTCAATTTGTGATTTTTTTTGTAGCTGATGAACTTTGTAAGGTTAGAAGGGATGGAAATTATTGAAACTCTCTAGATAATTAGATTTATTATTGTTTGGATTATACACCAGATTTTCATGATCTCTAATAAAGTGAAACTTGTAGCGGGCTAAAGTAACATACTCCCCAATTCCCCCTTTTACCCCATGTTCTCCCCTTTTACTGGATGACCAATAAATGTCAGGAATAATAGCAACCTAAATTGACGACATATATTTACATCCATTTTTGATTAAACATACAGTTCACAAAATTACATAATTTTTCTATATTAAAGTTAATATTAGATAATAGATTTATTGAAGTAACGTAATTCTCGATAATATATCGTCAGCAATAACAATTATATTTACCTTAAAAAATTGTTCAAAAATTTGTTTTTGTAATTCTTTACGATTGCCTGAACAAGGGGGGTTGTAATTAGAAGTACTTTTATATTTACATTAATATAATTATAATAACACATATTAAATTAAAAAGATTAAAGATAAGGAAAGATTGAAAGGGGTTAGAAAATGTAATTTAAATCAGGGATCTAAAGGGATAAGACAATAGCAAAAATTTATGTATATCCCCAATGATGACACGCCAAATTACCTTTTTTGTAGATTAAGATTAGTGACTGAAACGTCTGAATACTCAACCAACCAAATAAAAATTAACTCAAGTCCCCAAAGTTATTAGGTCAACGAATAAGAAAACATAATTATAAAACTTTGGGGACTAGTGTAATAAACATCCCATTGTCCCCTCTCTCTATGAGTTTAAACCTAGAAATATACTATTGATGTTGATATCAAAGTGTTGTTGAAAAGTTTTAATATGATAGTGTGTGTTTATAAAGGGTCCATGGATTTTGTATGATTCAGTAGAAAAACCGGATCAATAAAATTTTTGAAAAAGAGAGTTTAAGACCATAGATTTATACTCTAAAGCTATTTTTGAAGTATAAAACTACACTTAAATTTGGAGATCCAATCTTCATAATGTATTTTTAGATACCTAAAAAACATTTTTTTATGTATTATGCCTCTTTTAAATGGCTGAGCTATTCTAAAAGTGGCCAAGTCAGTCCCTCTGTCTTTTCGCAACGCAAACTTTTCTCTATCTTTCTCTCTGTATATTTCTTTAACATCCTAAAGCTTAGATTCTGTTGGATTTCATCTTCATTGTAGGAAAAATTTTTAATACTTTTTTTTGTTCTAGTTTACGTACTTAATCATAGCAATACCCCTGGATTCCCTAGTATAGTGTATTTCTTAATCCTTTTACAGTTTCACATCTGTCCTTACACCGTAGGGTGACAAACTTATTTATAATTGAACCAGGGATCTAAAGGGATAAGACAATGGCCGATAAATTGATGATACACAAAATTACTAATTCTGTAGATTATAATCAGTGATTGAAACGTTTGGACACTCAACTTGATAAATCAACCATTGCATTTAATAAAAGTCCCCAAAGTTGTCAAGAAACGTTTTTATAAAACTTTGGGGACAAGTATAAAAAAACAGCTAAATGTCCCCTCACTCACTTGTTGTAACGCAGTCAAAATTTAAGTCATGTTATTCCGTCTGTATTCAATATTAATACATAATAGGATTTGCTATTTTTTCTTGTTTTTTAACCTTCCCAAATTTTTTAAAAATTCCTTTCTATTCTTCTGTATGTATGCTATTCATACAATTTGTATTTTTTTTATTTCTTAAATTTTTAAAAAAAATCTTCTAGCATTGGTTAGAACTAAATAGTACTTTTAAAATCTATTTATTAAATTTTCTTTAATCTAATTATCAAAATCAAAAAGTATTTTTAAAAATTGAAGTATCCTATTTGACAGAACTACATCCAATTTTGTATATTCATTTCAATTATGTAAAATAAGCTTCTCACACATTGAATTAAGTCTGTAAAACAGTTTTTAAACAAATTATCCTAAAAATCTATTTATTTTTTTGGTTAAAACTTATGCCTTTAATGTAAAAAAGAACGATAATTGTTTGAGGGGTTATTAGGGGCATATAAATGGCAAGAACGTATTCAAAACATTTTTTTTTCATTGGAAAAAGTAGAAACTATTTGCCTGTTTTTTTCTAAAAAGAGAATATTACAGAAAAGAATGCTTTCAGACCTAAGTAAGGTTCAGTAAATATGGATAAGAAGTTGTAAGGTTTGGATCTGCAATTGTTTTAGTTTCGCATGAAAAAACATATAAAGTTTTGGATCATGGAAAGCAAACGAATTAGCGGGTTTCGTCGTATTTTCACAATAGCTTTTGTTAGGTTATTTTAAGTGAGGTAAATGTTAATGATTGCCCTGTAGGGTTAGGCAATAGGGCCCGCGGGGGCTGGGAATTGGAGAAAAGCTACTGTGAAAATACGACGAAATTCACTTCTTCGTTTTCTTTCCATGATCCAAAGTTTAAATATCAAAATAAACCTAGTTAATAAATATTAGATTTTATTATAGGTTTTACATATGGTAATCAGTGGATGGCTGGATTTATTTATTTTTATTACATGAGGGTATATTCAATCCTACACCTAAAGTTAAGAAACTTAAAAAAAAGATAAATGTTATTAATGATGAATTTTAAAGAGCAAAACAAACCTAAATAAATTCATTGGCGGATTTGTCGAGATTGGTTTAAACAAGAACCCAGCTGTGAGTATTTTAAACAATGAATTAATTTAATTTATCGTGTTATCATAATTTTTTTCTATTGCAGCTTCGAATCCGCTGGTTTAGAACCGGTTCTGGCCATAATGAAATATCATTTATCGCATCGTATTATATACAAGTTTCTACGAATAATAAAACAAATATGGTAAGATTAGTTCCAGTTTTGTGGCCCAGAGTGAAATTATTGGAATTCTTTTTCAATTTTTTATTTTACTATTCACGGAAAGCTGTCCATAATACGCTACGATAACTAACAAATACGTTATCCTCATCTTATTTTTTTAAAATATAAAAAGAATTGATATTGCCAATTTAATGGGAAATAAAGAGAAATAAAAATTAAAATTGAAATTACTCTTATTAAGAATCCTTTCATATGGTTTGTAAGTTTTTTGTCTGAAGCTTATGGTCTCAATAACTACTGAACCAAATGAGTTCTCTATTTTTAGTAAGCTTCCGATAGGTCCTTCGCTAGTTTTGGGCTTTTTTATTTTCAGATTTAAGTCTTGGGATGGTTTTATGCTATTTTTATTTCTACTCTCCACTTGCTAATACTAGGGCCCCTAGATCATAGGAGCGTAACCTCAGCTCTAGTTTGTTTTATAATTTAAAACTGCATTTTATTAAATATAATGTCTTTAAATGATATACTTTTATCTAGTCAGTCAATATACCATAATATCTATTTTCAATAATACATAAATTGTAACGAATATTTATCAAACATATGATTTTGTTATTTGAATTGAATCAGAGAGATAGAGGATAATGTTTTATAATAATGTTTTCTTATTCGTTATTTTATCAACCTTGGGGACTTTTATTGAATATTGATTGGTTGGTTCATTTAATCGAGTAACCAAACATTTCAATCAATTATTTTCATCTATGGAAAAGGTAATCTTGTGTATCACTATTAGGGATTTACATCAAATTATCGGCCATTGTCCTATCCCTTTATATCCTCGGTATTGAATAGTAGACCTGTATAATTTCACACGCCTGTGCCCCCCCCCCCTCCTGAGCAGTTTCTCTGATGGGCCCCTCCTCCGAAGTTTCTCTGGTGGTTGCATGTTTTCTCTCAGAGGTACAACCAGAGACACAACCATGAGAACAAGGTGCAACATGCACTCTAAAAAATATTTTTTTTATTGCTTTATTTGAAAGGTTTACAGGCCATATTTCTGTTCTTTTTCTTAATTCAAGATGAATTGCTTTTCTATAAGCAAATGTCTCCCTCACGAACTGACTGAATACATGATTATATGCTTAATTTAAACAGTGTAGATAATTTTGTGAATTTTTGTATGTGACTTTTTAGCAACGATACGATTTTACAAATTTACATTTTTGTAATTAACTAATTTTCTAGAGTGTACAAAGTATTGTTACCCCTTTGTACCCAGGGATCTAAAGGGATAAGACAATGACAATTAGTAGTTGAAACGTTTGGACACTCAACTTTATGATTCAATCATATTACAATAAAATTCCCCAAAGTTATTATAAAACTTTGGGGACTAGTGTAATAAACAGCCCAATGTCCCTCCCTCCCTGCTTCGTTACCGGATGTAGATTATAAACCACAAACTATTCATCACACCTTACTCACTATACAGAACCACTGCAATGCACTGGGCGCCAATGCTCACTAACTTTTACAATAACAAATTGGCGGTTTCCCTCCAATTCGAGCACCTTTTATTTTTTTAAAGTAAAAAAGTTTTTCGTATAGTTGTTGTTAAGTTTAGGTCATGTTCAATCTTAAATTGGGTAGAAAGTTTAAGCTAAGATTAGGACACCGCAGATATAGTCCCCGCAGCCTATAAAAAATTACGTGATAAAATATAAATGACCAATGATAGGCCAATACACACACTAAATAACCAATGACAGGCATGTATTCATTTAATTCAATATTGGTAGGTTAGTATGACGTCATTTTATAGACTTCTTAAAATAATTTACTTTTCCATAATATAAAAAGCGCTTCTACTTTATAATTGTTAATCTACGTTTGATCTTTTTATGATTTATCAAGCTACGTTTTTATGAATGTTGTCATCCTTGATGGAATAAAAATTTTCATTTTACAGAATTATTGCCACACAGTGAAAAAGTTTTATATTTACATCAAGAATCATCATGCAATACAAATCAAAGTTAGAAATCAAAATAAATGGTAATATCCCCCCCCCCCCCATGCAAAGTGTTCGTACATTTGCATGTTCACCATAATTTTATATTTTATTATTGACTTGTGGCTTCCCCCCTAGCTTCTTGAATCTTGGGGGCTTCGCCTCAAAAGACCGAAAAAGAAGTATTTCCTTACGTTTATTTTATTAGAGGGTGGAGGCTGGGGATGAATGACCCCTTACTAATGAAAATATATAACCTACGCATTATTTTATTTTTTTTGAATGTGGAGTCGGGGAGGGTGGTTTCTCCGCCATACCTTAAAAAAAACTAGGGTTAAAGCCACCAGAATCAAAGTTATAGATTTTAATTATCTCAGAAGCTAAAAAAGGAAAATAAAGAACATAATCTTATCTGTAAGCTCATTTAATTTTTGTTAGTATACAAAAGAGAATATTTGGAGTGCTAACTATTTTTAGTTAGACCTGCGCATGAAGTGAATTATAGTGTAGATGCTTAATGGTCAGCCGTCCATCTAGGGCAGTTATCCTATAGTTATCTTATATCAGTAAACGCATTACCAACAGACCAACCAAGTATAATTATAATTATATACTAATTATAATTATAACCAACCAAGTATATTCTGGATGGTCATTGGTATAGGCAATCTTCAAATATATCAGCTGTTTCCCAATTCCTTAACTTTCTTATAGGCGGACAGACGGACGGACTTCAATTTGCATCTAAAATACTTAATAACACTGGAATTAATAGTAACTTAATTGATAAATTTATTGATTATTTGATGCTCAGTAAAAATAATGTCCAGTTATTTCGCATTAGTTAGATATTATAATTTACAATATTGTATTATCATAACATGATAATTATACCAAATATTAAATGTGTTTAATTTGTTTCATTGAAATAAATTTAAAAACAACAACAACGATAAAAGGAGAGCTTTGCTACTAGAAAAAATTGTTACTCCTAAAAATCTCTTAGATATGGATTGAAATAATCAATTATCGGAAAGTCAACAAAACTACGACTAAATATCAGGGATCTAAAGGGTTGAGAAAATTACCGATGTACATCCCTTACAATTACCGATGATACACTAAATTACCCCTTAGGTAGATTAAGATAACTGGTTGAAACGTTTGAACACTCTACTTTAAAAATCAACCTAACAACATTCACTAAACTCCCCAAAACTCACTTAAGTCCAAAATGTCTAAAATAAACAGCCCATTGTCTCCTCTCTCACTGATAAATATGGTTTATAAAAATATTCTCCAAAAGTAGTGCAAAATTACAATAATAATAAATTTTAGCATAATTTCTGCTGTTTTAATCCAGTATAAAACCTGCAAGGAACCAATTTTACTCGACTAAGGACTAAAATATATAATAAATAGATGGAATAAGAGTAAATACTATTTCCAACAAAGAATCCCATAAAAATTAGAATTTTATATATGGACAGACAGACATAGACCAAATACTTATGAGCGGTGTAAATTAAAATGGACAGAACAGAGGAAAGGACGACGGTAAAATTTAGTTAAAGATTGAAAGTTAAGAAGATTCACTTACATAAAAAATTGTTGCTTTTTTGCTTTTTGTATTTAATCCTAATCTTTATTTTAAATTCTAAGATGATATGTAATTTAAATATCAGTATAGTTATTTATCGCATCGTATTATAGACAGCTTTCGACGGATATTGTAAGATTAAAACCAGGTTTGTTAGCCTGACCGGCCGTAGGCCAGTTTTAACAAAATTGGTATTAATTTTATGATTTGCATATTATTATTCATGGAAAATTGTCTGTAATACGATGCTATACATGATTTTTACATACTGGAAATCGTATCACCACCGTGCTACGGATGCGATATATTTGCATTTGTTTCTTTCTTGCAACAAATATCTATAACAATATATAAAAATCCATTGTAATCGGGTGTGAAATCATTTCCAGTATGGCTTCGAAACCGATTAATATCCGCTAGATTTGAACCGGTTCTGAAAAATCATGGATCATATCGTATTTTATCCAGATTTCTACGAATATAAAAATTTACAATCATATTATTAAAACCAATTTTGTTAGCCAGTGCCTTTGGTTTTAAACTGGGCTGTTTATAATACAATGCGATATTAACTATTCCCCACGGTAGTGGTGATTTCAAAATTATTGAAAATTAAAAATATTGTTGTATAATAACTGAAAAGTGCATTAAAAATGTCTATTTGTAGTGTTAGTACGAGAAAAATATTTTTGCATAGGAAGAAACTTTGCAGAATTGATTGCATGCCAGTTACAGCTCCTCTCCTAAAACACTCATATTGATCAAATTCCCCCAAAATCTTTCCCCCATTCTCTCCTTAGGTACATATTTATTTATGAAATAATTAGAATTTATGAGGGGATTATTTTAATTCATTTTTATCCTTTAATCTGTATTAATACCAGTGTTAAATATTGTGTAAGGTGATGCCAGCAAAATACAGAAAACAAAGATGACAGCATCCATAAAAGCGAATCCCTGAAACGGTAGGATAAACGGATATTAACACTTGTAGAGTGCCAGAACTGAATAAGAATATCAATGCAAGTCTAAACAAAATTGTAAGTAAATATGTTGCAAAACTTCTTAAATACGGGATACAGTTTTAGGACTTGAGTATAGAGATGCTTCGCTTACAACAGAAGAAAGCAAACAAATCAGAATGTAAAATTACGCTTATAACATAAGGCTTAATTGTTTTAGGAATTGACAATTTAAATATTGTTTAGTTTTCTTTGTTATAAGGATAATTTTTTGGCGATAAGTTTAAATTTTAAATTTATCTTTTTAGTTTTAGTTTTCATATTTTTTCGTCAGAAACTTTTTAAAATATGATTTATTAGATATTTTAACATATTTTGTTTAATTTTTTCAAATATTAAATTTTAAAATCAAATTGCATTGCCGCAACTTACAAACATATTGATTTAAAGAAAGCTTTTGACAACAAAATTGAAATTTGATCAGATTTTGTAAATCTAATATTGTAGTCAGCTAATTTTTGTGTCAAATTGAATGAAAATCTAATTGAAAGGTTGAAACAAAGGATTTAGTAGTAGCTGGGCCGTAGAGAGGACACATTGTGTGTGTGGAGGGGGAGGGGGGGGGGAATAAAGCATCAATATTTGATGTCTTCATAAGTTTGTCTAGGAGTCCCTTTTTAAAACCATCCCCTAGCACAGTGCAATATTTCTCAATACTAAAGCGACATAAATAAGTAATTGTGATCTAAACAAGAAATATTTACATCACAGGGTCAAAAAACATCATTTTGTATCATTTTTTGAAAAAAATTTCTAATATGGTTTTAGGAACCGTAAAAAGGTAAAGTATAGCCATAAATTGATGTACATCCCCAATGATGATACTTAAAATTACCTCTTCTGTAGATTAAATTGAATGGTCTCTTATCTTAGACAATCACCTTGGTGCACAAACTAATCAAAATTCAATAAAAAAGTCCTCAAATTTGTAGAGCCAACGAATAAGTAAACTTTGTTGTAAAACTTTTGGGACTAGTGTAATTTCTGGCTATGCTCCTTTGGTATATATTAATATTAAACAATTGTCATTAGACATCAAACCTTTGTCTGTAAGTCATAAATGTGCATTAATGACAGTGCGGATGAAATACGCAAATAAAAACTGTTGCAATGTATAGGATCTACTATAAATATGCGTTGTTCAAACTCCTTTCGTAAAATAGAGGATGAAGGGGTTAAATAACTTTATGTCATAACCAAACACAGCCAAGTTGCTACAAAAGAGCAGAAAACAATTTGCTAGCAGACGAAAAAGGTTGCCAATAGAGGGATCCATGTAGTTGTTTATAAATATACATTTATATTTATAGAATTATTTAGTTATCTAGCTTACAATTTTGATAGATTTTATTCCACTGTGTCTTTACTTTATGTGTCCCGCCCACCCTGTAGTTGAGAGAGTTGATAATCCAGTTAAACAAACATCTGTGCTACATCACCCGAACTAAATCAATTTCATACCAATATATTCGTCTTACTACCAGTTAATCCCCATATTGCTCTTAATGTTACCCACACACGACAACTTACACACACCCACACGCACACACAAACACACACACATACACAATAAAAAAGTTCACATTTTAATTTTAAAAATGTATAATTTTATTTCATTATCGGCTGCACCCAAAGTGTTATCTTTAATTTAGTTTATGTAAGTCATTTTATTTCCTGAAAAACATAACCTAATTGGTTCAGCGGTTGGCAACATCTAAAGATACGAGCGAATGGACGGACAAAAAATAACAAACAAATATTTTTTACTTTGCATTATACTTACATAAATATAAAATGTAAATGAATGTATGTTATAAAGATCTCGCTAACAACTGGAACGATATGGTTCTCCTTTACAAAGAAGTTGCCTTTCTTTGCTTTTAAATTTGAAACGAAAAAAAGGTAGGGTAAAAGTATATTGAAGAAAAAATAGAACACAGAAAGATTTGTTGACTTATAAACAGTAGGAACCATTTTTAACATCTTCAGGTATGACAGGTTGTTTGGCTGAGACTCGAACCCAGCACCCACCCGACAACGAGCGTCACAGGTTTTGATGTACATCAATCGATATATAATTTCTTGGATGTTGCACCAAATTTTCGCCTACTCTATGTAATAAAATAGTCCTTCCAGCTGGCTAATATAATCCACCCTCATCCCCTTACTGGAGGAAATTACGGACCAATAAATGAGATCTATTCTCTATAGTACAGCATGCCCTAGATATAGCTGCGCTGATAATTTACTTGAAATGAACAAAGAAATGAAAAAAGTTTTCAATATTATTTCTTCAAATTTGAAATTTTAAAATGTCTAAAAAGTTTGAATTGTTTAAACTTGACGGAAAAACCAACAAAAAAACTGAAGTATCGGGGGGAATATGGGTTTTAATTTTTCCTTTTCTTTAATTAACTTTTCGGATGATCCTTAAAAGTCCCTTTTAATTTTTTAAAACCTTTTTCTAGCATAAAAGAAACACTTTTATTTTAAAGAAAAACGGTGATAACCAATGGCGAAGCAAGAATTATGACGTCATACGATAGAATAGCCAATGAGAGGCCAGTATACACCAAGGGTAAAATTTATGCTGGCCTCTCATTAATTATTCTATCGTATGACGTCAAAATCTGTGCAGCTACTTTTTCTTGCTTCACCAATGCCAATACGTCAAACATCTACTTGCCTCTGACGACGACAGGACGTACAAGACAATTATGCAATTATAGAGTAGCAGGGATACCAATAATTAATGACAAAATTTGGAAAAACTATAAAGTCAGATATATTTGGTACGCGGAAATCCATTATGTACGTGACCATTTCCCAATTATAAATGAGTCATTCCCAGGGAGGGGGTGGACACTGGAATATTTATGACACTAGTCCCCAAAGTTTTATAATAACGTTTTCCTATTCATTGGCTTAACAATTTTGGGGACTTTGTTTTGGATATCGATCATTGACTCATTAAGTTTTAACCACTAATTGTAATCAACGAAGGATTTTTTTTGTGTATCATCATTGGTTATCCTTATGTACATCAATTTATCGGCCATTGTCTTATCCCTGTAGATCCCTGAGTAAATTCTACCATCCATACCTATATACATAGACTTAAGGACACTAATAAAGATGGGTATATACCTTTTAATCAGAATTAAGAGATAAGTCTCAAACCAAAAATTTAATATTTCCACCATAGTGGCTATTGGGGGTCAGAACTTGATAAATTATTATTATTTATCCAGTTTTTAATATGGGGGGGGGGGGGGTATAATTTTTTATGTTTTCTAATGCAGTAAAATTTTAAAATTTTTATAGAAAAAGGAATTTTTTAAAGAATAGTACAATACTAGTAGTAGTGTGACAAAGTGACACTAAAAATCCGTCAAAGTGAAGTCATAAAAATGAGGGATTATCCATCTCTTTTTTTTATGACGTCACATGGCTGATTTTTGAGTCATTTTGTCCCACTACTTACCAGTATCAACAAAAATCCTTATTATTCATAATTTCCTAATTGCTAGTTGCCATTTTAGAAATATTTATTGATCTAGATTCGGTGCCTTGGAAAGCCAGATATTTTATGCTAAATGTATTATCCCTGTATCCCTGCTTCTAATGGTCAGCTACATATCATGTCTTGCTCTCTATCTTTGTCACCTCTCTCTCTCTCTCTCTCTCTCTCTCTCTCTCTCTCTCTCTCTCTTTCTCTCTCTTTACTTATTCAGTTAGGATCATAGAGAGGTATATTTATTTTAAAAATTCATATTACTTACCCTAGAAGGAATTCTTTTACCCAATACCCAGCTCATTCATTTTCTAGTTGTATATCCCCTAGCCTCTAGGGAAGGACGGAGAAGGTTAGTAACATAAAACTTCTGTTGTGGACCAGAATTTCCGAGATCTTTAGGTTCAGACAAAAAAATCTTTTTAATTTAGATCTTAGGATTATCAGGAAATATTTTTGAGCATATTATTCAATTGTACATATAGAACATTAGACACATTCTTTATGCATTTTTAAATATCATAACAGACAGACGTACTTACGCAACGTATAAAGTAGCAACGCTAGTTTGTCCTCTGCCGTAACTGTGCCGTAAGTATTTGGGGCCGGAAACAGTTTCTACCAATGTAGATCACTTCCGGTTCCGGTTTCTAATTTTCTTTTACAATATTTACGAAGAAATGAAGAATAGAAGTTTCATTAGCATTTGAATAGGGATCTTGGAGGATTGTCTAATGCATAGGTAAACAATTAATATTTCGGATCTTGGAAAGAAAACGAAGTAGCTGGTTTTGTCGTATTTTCACAATAGCTTTTGATATGTTAGGTTAGGTAAATATTAATGATTGCCCCGCTGGGTTAGAGCCCCTCGCAGGGGCTACAATAGGAGAAAGGATACTGTGAAAAACCCGCTACTTTGTGATTTGAGAAAAGGACCAACACACGTTCTAATTTTAGATTAAAAAATGATATATTTCTTAAGAGGGGGGTATTTAACTCATATCTCCCTCCTTCCTTGGACATTCCTGTTAAAAATATCTAAGAAATGCTTTTAACTTTTAACAGAGTCATTATTGGCAAAAATAGGTTTATTTCTCTTAATTTTCTTATACCATAAAAAAGTAAACTAGGGGCATCGCTTTTAGCCTCTAGGTATTAAGCTGACTTGAAGGAAAATAATCACAACTCTATGAGAAATAGCATAAAACCAACTTACAGGAAGATAATGAAAACTTCATGTGAAATAGACTTACCCAGGGAAGGAGAGGATATTGGACTGTTAATTACACTGCTATCTAATATTGTATAACCTCGTTGGCTCAAAAACTTACTTAATTACTTTTATTGATTTTTGATTGATCGGTTTCGAACTAAAAGTGTCCAACTTTTCAACCAATAATTTAATCTACAGATGGAGTAATTTTGTTTATTATCATTAAGGATTTACTTCAATTGATTATCTATTGTATTATCCCTTTAGATCCCTTACTTTATAGTAAGGGGTTATTTTTAATTTTAAGTGATCGATTTACACACATACATACACACACGCAAAATTACACAGACACACAGTGCCAATTGAAATGTAAAAGTTATTTATAATTCCCACACTGCTAGTGCCACTTTAATCTCCCCCCCCCCCCCCTACCCCCCTACCGATTTAATAAAAACATGTATTCTATAAATATTCTGGTGTGTGCTCACTCACACTATTGTATGTTTTATTGAGACATCATAGCCGCAAATCATTACAAAAACTGCCTCTTTCCTTTATTTTAACCCACAAAATCAAAACAACTTTAATTTCATTTTCGCATATATGTATTTTTTTCAATATTTGTATATGACAATAAGCGAAAGTGATAGACCAAATATATTTTGTGTTATGAATTTAAAATAGATCTGTTAATATAGACAGAGTCGCTTGTTTTTAATTAATTACAAGTAGTGAGGAATTTAGACTGACTCTCAAAGTTTTTAACCATGTCATCTTATACGTTGGCTCAAAAACTTTGGGTACTTTATTAGAATCTTAATTGGTTGGCTACAAACTGTCAGTGTTAAACAAATATTTTGAATCTAAAGAAGTGCTAATGTTGTTTGGGGAGGTTTACAAATTTATCGTTAATTGTCTTATCCCTTAAGATCCCTAATTAAACTTTAAATTCAATTGACCTGTTTAAGTAAAACAAATTTTTGTTAAAGCATAACCCTTAGGCCTGTGGTCCAGATTAATGAATAAATGTCAATAAGCTTTAGCTTTTTCAGGTGCTGAGATATTCTGCACACTGTTTACATTACGCTAAATAAGTTAGATTTAAGTATTCAGTAAATGCAATTTATATTTTAACGTCTTTGGTATGACGTGTCTCAAACATGACACAGAAATATTCCCTTATATTTATTTATTGTAGGTCTTTTGTCAGAAATTAAATGAAAACAAAATATTTTTCTGTTTTGACACTTTCAATCCGTACCCTTCCTTTCCAGGAATCTAAAGGGACAAGACAATGATGAAAAATAAAATTACCCCTTCTGTAGATAACACTTAATGGTTAAAACGTTTGGACACTCAACTAAGTGAACAAAATGATTAAAGTCACCAAAGTTGTTAAGCCAACGAATTAGAAAACGTTATTAATTATAAACGTTTGGACACTCAATTAAATGAACCAAAAAATCAAAATGATTAAAGCCTCCAAAGCGTTATTAAACTTTGGGGACTAGTGTAATAAATAGCCCAATGTCCCCTCCCTCCCTGCTTCCTTTCCCTTGCAATACAATTGAATTGAATGCTTGCTGTCAGAGTGCCCCCTCGTTGCCGCAAAAGAACCTAAAAAGTTAAAATTATTACATTTTGTGTATTGGATGTATACAGTCTAAAATTATCATATACTCGAATATGAAGTAAAATAACGAAAGTAAAAAATAATATTTTGCTATATAAAATAAATTTTTTGCAAGTATAAAGGTACATCTCCTTTTAGAAGTACTTTAATATTTTAATTTTTCTGTATGTAACATCTCTAGAAGTATCCGGATCCCTCACTGACGGACTTACACACTCATTACTTTCAACAGAAAAGTTGTGTGCAACATTAGAGTATCTACTATTAGAGTCAACTTCGTGTTTTCAGATGTACATACAAGGAAGAATATTAGATAAGTGGCGTATCCTATGGCCGAAATATTTTCTTATACCTTAAATTCTTAACCCATTTGTTAACTAACAAGGATGACAACATCCATAAAAGCGAAGCACTGAAATGGTAGGACAAACGGGCATTAACACTTGTATAGTGTCAGAACTGAATAATCAGAATATAAAAGTATAAGAGTCGAAGCAAAATTTTAAGTAAATTTGTTGAAAAACTGCTTGATACAGGATAATGTGCATGGAATCAATATACCAAAAATCGGATAATTATATCACATAAAAATTTGTTGTCAGACCTAACTACTCCAGGAGTCACCATGCAAAGTTTAAAATCGATAGAACAATTCTAACATGCCTAACCTAACGAAAAAAGCTAACCGGACGAACGGCTTTGCTTTTAAAAAACTTAATTTTATTGCTTAAATGTGTAGATTTGTAGATGAGTAGATGGTATTGGTAGATTGGACGTAATGAATGAAAATGTTGGCCGTGATTAATGTCGGTTCTATACGTTTTAAAATTCCTGTGGTCTCTGGACAAAAGTTTTAGAAAAATGCATAGAAAACAAGGAACTACACGTTCATGTAGGATAAGGTGAAATAAAAATTAAAAAATAATAAACGTTGAATTTTTACGCACTGTAGGATCTCCAAAAACCTAATTGGAACCTAATAAAACTGATGGGGCTATACACTTTTCCATAAAAATAGCCTAAAATCACACAAGTTACTATAGAAGCTTTCTGTATCTCTTTCTGCAGAGCCCAATCGGTGCTTAAATCTTAATTGTCATTCTGACAAACAGACAGACATGAGAAGAGAGACATTGTATTGAACATATTAATCCATTTCTTTAGTAACAGGTTTACTTAACCTTCTTCACTAATGCAGAGTTTGTAAGCGAAGCTTTATAGAAAACAATTTTCCTGTTTTAAAAAAACGGTCACCTAAAATAATTTTTAATTCATTCATTCTCTTGTATTAGCTACTTCTTTTAAATCTTTTTGGAAATCTAATCAAATGAATATTATAACCCTAAACTGAAAACTATTTTATAAGGAGTAATTTACCTTATTTTTACATTCAAACACACAAGAATGTTTGTGAAAAAAAGTCGATTACATCTAGCTCCAAATATAACATTGATTAAAACTAAGCTTCCCTGAAAACTGTTTAGAAAAATATATGGTTTTATATGAAATTAAATGAAAATCTGAAATAAATTCGTTTAAATGAAGAAAAAGCTTAAAAATGACTTTAGAAACCACGCCAGGCTACAATTGAATCAAGACAAAAGTAAGTGCCGAGCTCTATGACCTATGTATGTTGAAATTAGACATAAAACCATGATGTTTACAGGTAAAACCAAAATATTTTAGTGGGATCTTTTTGAGAAAATTAGATTTAAAAATTTCAAGTTAAATTTTCACCCCCTAGGAGTTGCCGAATAATCATGACAAGAAAAGCAAAGATTATATATATAAAATTTAAAACAACTTTGCTTTTATGAAGTCTTTCATAAAACCTCTCTCTATATGATTTATTTAAGGCTGAATTTCCGTGACCTTAGCAAAGCAACTGATAAAAATGGCAATTAAATATCTCATTTCAGGAGTGGTTTTATGAAAAACTTTATAAAAGCAAAGTTGTTCAAAATTTTAAATAAATAATCTTTGCTTTTCTTGTCATGATTATTCGGCAACTCCTAGGAGGTGAAAATTGAACTTGAAATTTTTAAATCTAATTTTCTCAAAAAGATCCCGCTGAAATATTTTGGTTTTACCTGTAAACATCATGGTTTTATGTCTAATTTCAACATACATAGGTCATAGAGCTCGGCACTTACTTTTGTCTTGATTCAATTGTAGCCTGGCGTGGTTTCTAAAGTCATTTTTAAGCTTTTTCTTCATTTAAACGAATTAATTTCAGATTTTCATTTAATTTCATATAAAACCATATATTTTTCTAAACAGTTTTCAGGGAAGCTTAGTTTTAATCAAGGGTAGGTTATATTTGGAGCTAGATGTAATCGATTTTTTTTACAAACACTCTTGTGTGTTTGAATGTAAAAATAAGGTAAATTACTCCTTATAAAATAGTTTTCAGTTTAGGGTTATAATATTCATTTAATTAGATTTCCAAAAAGATTTAAAAGAAGTTGCTAATACAAGAGAATGAATGAATTGAAAATTATTTTAGGTGGCCGTTTTTTAAAACAGGAAAATTGTTTTCTATAAAGCTTCGCTTACAAACTCTGCATTATCTTTGCTTTTCTTGTCATGATTATGCATCAACTCCTAGGAGGTGAAAATTGAACTTGAAATTTTTAAATCTAATTTTCTCAAAAAGATCCCGCTGAAATATTTGGGTTTTACCTGGAATTATCATGGTTTTATGTCCTTTTTCACCATACACAGGTCCCAGAGCTCGGCACTTACTTTTGTCTTGATTCAATTGTAGCCTGGCGTGAATAGATTAATAACCTAAAGGCCAATTCTTAAAAAGGGTTATTACCTGCGAAATTTTTTTAACATTTTCTGATACTTTTTAAAACTTTTAAAAAAAATAATAAAGGTGTATTTTTTTGGTACAAAACTTTGGTAAATTTTAATTGGATTCAAATTTTAAAGAATTGACCTCTGATAAATTTTGACAACAACATTCTATATGAGATGTGACGTCTTGAGTGCTGCAATAGGAGAATATCAGAGAGAGAGAGAGAGAGAGACAGAGAGACAGAGAGACAGAGAGAGAGGTGGTGCTTAAAAATATGGGGAATAAAATATCATAAAACTACATCAACTTTCAATTCAGAATTTTAGTGAAAAAGAAAGTTCTTAACCATAATCTTGATTATTTTTAGTACTAAACCGCAAGAAGTAGTTGTTGGGGGATTTCATATAGCGTTGTTTTAACCTCTTTATAGTTCCTATAAAAAAGGGGAATGACGTCATTTGGGATACTTCGGCCAAAAGTTTAAAATTTAACCATTTTTTATAGGCACTATAAAGAGCGTCAGATTTTAATTTTAAAATATGTTTATTTTCATAAAGTTTTACATTTTTCTGAATGATAAAGACTCAACCACAAAAAAAGTATTTTAGAATTACTTATTTATAGAAATTAAACAAAATTATCTGGTAAAATTAAGTTTGGTCCAGGTATTAAATTACATGGCCTTAAAATCGACTTCGCATGAAGACATTGAAGGTTGTACTACATACTGCTGATTATTTTAGATGGTTTAAAAAACAATTATGATCTTGATTGGTTGGTTAAAATTACTAATATACAGAAGAATATTTCATTGTTATTATTATTGGTGATGTGCATCCATTTATTGTCCAATGCCTTATCCCTGGATGTTGTCATTTTGCTTTAGAGTTCAAGGATCTAAAGGGATAAGATATGACCAATAAATTAATGTACATCCCCAATGATGATAAACAAAATTAACCCTTGATTAACATACAATTAATGGTTAAAACGTTTGGATACTCAACTTAAAAACCAATCAATCAAAATCTAAAAAAAAGTCTCCAAAGTTGTTGTGCCAATGAATAAGAAAACGTTATTCCAAAACTTTGGGGACTAATGTAAGAAACTGGCCAATGTTCCCTTCCTCCCTGGTTATATATAATAAAGGTTCCATTTTAAGAAATAGGGCAGAGACATCTATGTTTGCTTTTATATATGTTGCAAATGGATAGATATGGAAGATTTTATCTCGGCCAGGCTGGATGGATGCAGAATAGAGAGAGGGGAGACAATGGGCTGTTTATTACACTAGTCCCCAAAGTTTTATAATAACGTTTTCTTATTAGTTGGCTCAACAATTTTGGGGACTTTAGTAAATTTTGATTGGTTGATTCATTAAGTTGAGTGTTTAAACGTTTAAAACACAAATTTTAATCTATGTTAGGGGTAATTTTGTGTATCATTATTGGGGATGTACATGAATTTATCAGCCATTTTCTTATCCCTTTAGATGCCTGGACAGGCTGGATGGATGGTAATTCTGGAATGTAAGTGGATTTATACATTAAACAAGACAAATATACACTCACTTACCCTCTCACTATCTCTCTCTCTCTCCTTCTCTCTTTTCTTTCTATCTCTATCTCTATCTCTCTCTCTCTCTTAATAAGATATTTTTTTCTTTTTTTAACAATTTAAACCTAAAAATTCTCTTTGGATATTTTTCTGCTTGAATACAGCAAAAAAATAATAAATTGGTTGGTTGACAAGCACTTACTAATCATATTATGGTTTAAGCACAGCTCAGTATCAGAAATAAAAAAATAAGAAAAACAGCCCAATGTAGAATGTAACCCAATTCATTTTAATCTAAGCAGCTAACGGCAGTATAGTGAATGTTTGTTAGCTGTGGCGAAAAAAAAAATCCTACTCAATTGTCATAGTCTTGACCAGAGGCGTGCATAAAGGGGGTGTATCCAATTCATTCCATCCCCCTGTTAAAATAAAGCGGGGGGGGGGGGGACATGGACACGCCCCTAGATGTCAATCCTCATATACTCAACACAACTTGACAGAGGTAAACAATAAATATCTCCTACACAACCAAGCTAAAAAGGACAACCCTCTCTCTGTGTAAACTTGTTCTTGTTGTGTAACTCCCTGAAGTATATCCTCTCTCTCTGTGTAAACTTGTTCTTGTTGTGTAACTCCCTGAAGTATATCCTCTCTCTCTCTGTGTAAACTTGTTCTTGTTGTGTAACTCCCTGAAGTATATCCTCCCTCTGTGTAAACAAAGGCGTGGAATAGAGATTTGGTAAGATAAGACATTTAGCAAATAAAAACTATTCTAATATTCCATTTATACATATTTTAGTCAACATATATCTACCTATATATCAAACTTTTAACTACAAATATTACTATAATCTAATTAAAACGCTTGAAAGGACACTCCTATTTGTAATTAATCATATGAAATATCTCCTTTTAAATAAGTTTGAAAGTTGAAACCTTATTTCTTATTAAAAAATTTGTTCTTGCTTCTCTGAAGATTCTTCAATGATTATTACTATAAAGATTTTGCTTACGTTTTGCATATACATTTGTTTGTGTACATATACTATTCTTACTTTTGTTGTTTAATTTTAAATTTTTAATTGTCGGAGCAGTTCAAGATAAAATGGAATCGATTCTTCAAAATTTTATTAACTTAAAAAGGTGCTAGCGGCCAAACGGCTAAACATGTTATATTATTTATGTTCAGTCGAAATTAAACCGAACATTTTGGAAAAGTTAAGACTAAATAATGAATAGTTATCTCGTAGCGTGCATAAATGTGCGAAAACGACTTATTTTACGCGCATTTTCTTCTGTCAAGCTTTTAAAGTTAATAGATTTTTAGAGATAATAGATCTAAAAAAAAACATTTTACATCATAATTATCTTTTAAGTATATAACTATTTTGATGTTTGGGCATGATTTTTTTATCCTGATAAATCATCCTAAAAATTGTGCAATTTCATAATATACAGACGTCAAAGTTTTTCAGACTCAAGTTCGATATAGTTATCTGGGATCATGGAAAAGAAACCAAGTAGCGGGTTTCGTCGTTTTTTACAGTAGCTTTTCTCCTTTTTCTAGTCCCTGCGGGTGGCTCTAACCCCGCAGGGCAATTATTAACATTTACATAACCTAACCTAAAATAACCTATCAAAAGCTACTATGAAAATACGATGAAACCCGCTACTTCGTTTTCTTTCCACGACTCGTTATCTGCATTGATTAGCTTGGCTTCTTGTACGTTGTCATCCTTGTTTTGTAATGTTATAAAGTTTTATATATATTTTCTTTGGTGACTTTTATTGAATTTTGATTGGTCGGGTCATTAATTTTAGTGTACAAACATTCCAGCCACTAATTGTAATTTACAATGGGGTAATTTTGTGTATCATCATTGGAGATGTATATCAATTTATCTGCCATTGTCTTATCCCTGATATAACTATTTGTTGAGGAACAAAGTTATTATAGTTAGCAAGTCTGGATTAGTTATATGTGGAATGGCGCCAGCTATAATAAAACTTAAGACCAAAATGTCTGTTCCTCTCTCTCTCTCTCTCTCTCTCTCTCTCTCTCTCTCTCTCTCTATCTCTCTCTCTCTCTCTCTTTCAAGCCCCTAGAATATTGCACACACAAACATTCCATATGTGAAGAGCGATTAAGAATTGAAAAAAAGTTCTTAAACCAAAGACAAAAAAAGTAAAAGTCTTAAATTTTTCAAAAGTCTTTTTTGTTGACTTTGCATATTCTGATCATAAAAAGTTTGAAGCTTTCCTGAAATGCACAATTCATTTTATGAAATAGGAAACGATACATCTCTTGTCCACTCTTGCTGGACAGTGAACTTTGTATCATGGTGTAAATACTAAATAGCATTATCAACACCTTACTATATTATTTATTAATTTTATTCTTTTAAGATCTATTATGTATCTATGTAATATACTTAGCTCATTAAAATTTGATGTAGCTAGGAACCTTAACAACTTTATTTGAAAATGTTTGTCTTAAATTAGTATTTTCAGCTTTTGCAACGGCCAACCCATGAATAATTTTTTGACGAACATTAATTTTATCTATTTGTTGATATGTGTAAATTGTTAGTAGATTCTGTATATTGAAATACATCGTAGTATCAATTGTCTTAAGTTTTGCTCAGGTATATGGCTCAATAAATTTATTTTTTTCTCACACCTACTTAAGCAGAGAAAAAGGTATAATTTCTATAATATTTTTAAAAATATTACGAAAATGATCCAATTATGAAGACTTGTATTTCTGTTTTTTTATTATTGTAGTAAGGGAAACGTTTCATGTAAGGGTCCTTATTCCATTTTTGGCTTTCTTGTCCAATTATAATTGCATTTCGAACAATTGGCACCAAAATAGTTATTTATTGCATCATATTATGGACAGCTTTCCGCCGATATTAAAATAAAAAAATTTAAAAATAAAACAAAATTGGTAATTAATTACTAAAAATTAAAATTCCACAAAGGGTATACTTTTATTGTTTCCCTTACACCTGAGAAAAGCCTCCCACTGGTAGATGTTGATACTTTTCACATGATTAAACAATAAATTTTAATTTACTCTGCAACGTAAATTTAGATTAAATGTTACGCGTTCACCTTTTTTTAGGTTCACTTATTCACTTCCACGTCAAAGTAAGGACTTTGAAATGAATTGCAATAAATTGCATAAAAGAGTAGTTAGCTAGACTAAAAAAATGGTAGCTGGACTAAGTGTCTAATAAATCAGCCTTATGACGTCATAATAATGAGGGGTTATCCACTATCCATTCTCCTCTCATTTCCCTCATTTGTATGACGTCACATGGGTGATTTTTGAGACACTTAGTCCAGCTACAAAAAAATGCTCCAACGAACCAATATGGATGTGTTTTTGAGTAGTTTCTTAGAATAAAATATCAAAGTATGCTTTGCAATTCTTCTTTAGATATTGAAGCCTTTTTTTTTTTGGGGGGGGGGGGGGTATGTCACATTTTTGTGTAAAAATTACAAAAATTTATATGATTTATATAAAAAAAAACTTTAGGCTTTCAACCATTTTTTCTTATTGGGGAGGATTGGTATTAACCTTTAACACCCCCTTCCAGAAATAAAAAAAATACGGCCAAACAACGCTGTGGTCCTTCATCGATATAATGAAAGTAGTCCAGTCTTGAGGATTGTAAAAATAAAAAGATCCATTATAAAAATGGGCTGCTAATGTTTCTTGTTAATAGAATTTAAAAGTTTTATAGTCCCACTTAATATTGGATTTTAGTGTGCAATATCTTCCGCTAAAATGACATTAGTGCAAAGTCCTTTTTGAATTGGCAAGTCTTTCAAAAATTATGATTTTAAGTAGTGACATCCCCCTTAAACCTAAATCCAGTGTTGTACTTTATTGTCAGAGACGTCACTGATCTTAAGAAAAAACAATGGACGACTTATGGATCATATCCCCAATTAGAACAAACAAAATTATCAAAAAGTGTCTATAAACCCCAAAACAAAAGTGTCAAACGTTGAAATTTAAAGGGTTTAATACACCCCTCCCTTACATTTCTAACATGTGAAAAAATTGAGGGTGCTAGGGGCGAAGCCACTAGTTTTTAAAAATGGAAAGTATCCACCGCTCTGACTTTTACTATCGTAAGCTTTATAAAGAAAACAACTTCCTTAAATTGTTCAACAATAACTTTAAAAGAGTATAAACATAAACATAAACATGAACACGGACACATATTGTACACAAGTGGCACAGCTTTTGCAATATAACATTATCCTTATATTAAAGTAACAGGATGTTTGTGTGTTTGCAACGCAACATAGACATATTTTAAATATAAAAAAAACATTTAAAGTGCCACTAGTTTTAGATAAAAAGATAAACTTTCCAAATATGAGTTGCTGCGCCCTTAGCATCAAGGGAATCCTAACCTCCCCCAACTTGTTATAAACATACCCAGAACATATAAAAAGCTACGTTTTAAGGGAAAACCATATCGTTTAGCGTGATCCTTCGGTAGAAACAGAAGACAGATATACATCCTGTTACTTTTACAAAAGAATTATGAAAATATTTGAGAGATAAACTGCGTAGATACTTTGAATTATATACTCGTAGATATAGTAGTGTCTTAAATCCTTAATTTCTTTTTGAGGAGAATACGCAAGAATTATTCTGACGTCGTGGCTGCCAGATATAAGAACGAGTAGCTTCGCTCCTAATAATATTTCCAAGAGGCATGCAAGTTGTATTCTACTAAACTTCTTTATGCAGAAAAAGCCATGAATGAACAGTTAAGTTTTGTTAAGATGGTACACTCTTTATATTTAATTCATAATACAAAGTAGAACGCTGTTTGTTTGTCTGTCTGTTTGTTTGTTTCGAAGGATCTCGCTAACCACTGAACCGATCGGGTTCTCCTTTACAGGGTAGCTTCTCATAGTCTCATAGGTCCCGGGAAGGTTTATAACTACTTTCTTGGGAGGGTGGGACACCCCCAACCCCCCCCCAAAAAATGAAAAATACCCCCCCAAAATTTTTTTTCTTTATAAAACTAAAATTAAAATAGTGGGGTCGACTACCCCCCCCCCACCCCCCCCCCAAAAAAGATTTTTTTAAAAATTTTTCTTTTAAATCTAAAATACGAAAAGTTGGTTTGATCAAACCTCTTGGGGCATAGCACCTAGAGGCTAGGGGCGAAGCCTCTAGTTATATTTATAAGTTAATAAGCGCAGCTACTCTATTACTAAGGTATGCCCGTAGGTTACTACCTTTGATCGTTAAAAAGATTTATACATATAAAATTAAAATTAAGATCTGATACAATTATTCACAAGAATAATGTATTATAAGAATTGTTGACGTTACTGTTCTGTCCATTCTGTCTACTTTCAAGGGGCTCTGTATTCGAAGATTTTAAAAAGTCTAAAACCATCTCGGGAATCATGCGACACTCCCATAAAATGCATAATATTGAGAACTCAATCGGTTTAGTAATTACTGAAATCTCAAGTGTGCCTTTTAATTTTATATAAATTTTTCTTTCTGTAAATTATAAAACAAGGAGTGTCTTTTTAAAGCCCCCCAGTTTCCGGACACAATAAGGAAAGGCAAAAAATGAACAACACTTTTTGGCCGTTTAAAAGATTTTTACCTCCACAATATACACACACGTGTCCTCAACATCTTCCTAAAAAGCTCGGGTTTTAAAGAAATTGGACAATTCAACCAAAAGCAGTTTCTTTGATGTTTTAATGTTTAATTAATTTTTTTTTAAATATCTTTAATTGAACAAATTAACTTTGCAATGTCTTTTCAATATTACAGTAATACAGTAGATGGGGAAAGGGATAAATACAGTGTGTTTTTTTTATGAGAACTTTTTTGAAAGCAATTTTACCCCACTTATAGTTATCAGAATTTAATGATTAATGGCTTATTTTCTTCGTTTTTTATGGGAAATTATGAAACAACAAAAAAAATTACAGTTTTTGTTGAAAAAGTACAGTAAAGTTGAAAATTAAAAACTTAGGTGTCAACATATAAAAATGGTTTTAGCGCATTTTTCTTATGCTCAAATAATCAACCTTTTGCAAGAATGGCTGCTAAACACTTCAAAGTTGAGATATAGAGCTAAAAATGTATACAGATACTATTAGGGACATGTACTAGAACATATCAAAGTTTGAAGGTCATATCTCAACCAGGGAGGGAGTACTGGCCCCCCAAAGTGGACTACAGAAAATCCATTTTTTAAAGAAAAATGCGCTAAAACCATTTTTATATGTTGACACCTAAGTTTTTAATTTTCAACTTTACTGTACTTTTTCAACAAAAACTGTAATTTTTTTTGTTGTTTCATAATTTCCCTTAAAAAACGAAGAAAATAAGCCATTAATCATTAAATTCTGATAACTATAAGTGGGGTAAAATTGCTTTCAAAAAAGTTCTCATTAAAAAAACACACTGTAAATGTATGTGCCGGTGCGCATCCCGTGGACCCTTTGCCGAGTCTCAATTGTGTCTTTGAATATCAGTCAATAGCGTAGGAATATTAACACAGCTACGTCGCTACAAAAGAACAGAAAGCAATTTGCTAGCAGACGAAAAAGGAGTAGTTGGGTGGGTTATATACACTTATAAATTTTTTTTTTCAATGATGAGTAATTTTGATTGGCAAATTTTAAAATTCAAATGTCAAGTGAAAACTACATGGTATAAAATCCTAATGATTTAAGAAACAGTATAATCATTTGAAAAAGAAAACACAATTTTATAAAAACTGACTTGAGATGTTTATCTTAAAGTCGCAAACATGTAGTTAAATTTTAGAAATGAATAAAAGTAAAGTGTTTAAAAATGAAGTGCCGCTGTTTAAACTGCTGTTAGTAGCAAAGCTATTATATAATTAAAAATGTTTGCCTGAAACATTAAGAGTACCGTAGTTTCCACAGCTTCAAAAGTTCAATTTAAGATAGGCCGTTATTTTTTGTGTGTAGATTTTCAATATCAATTTGCATTTACTTGGTTCGTCAGGCTGCAAAAGACAGACATATATATATATAGGTTTCGTGATTTTCTTTTTATCTATTATTCTCTTTCTTTTTTATGACCACTATACAACTGCTTTTTAACTCACTTCTATACCCATTTATGGATTTTTATGCTTTATTAGTTATGGATACTGTCAACCTTGTTTATTTCTTGCTCAAAGAACAACATTCTTTTTATTATCTTTTTCAATTTATCACAAAATAAGAAATAAAAATAAAAATCTAATATGAAAGTGGTAAGATGTTTGTATGTCTATCTGCATGCACTCTAAAACTATGAAATTCACTCTTGTGTATTGATCCTTTTATGCGCCTCAGCTGCGCATAAGTCTTAAATTTAAACTCGTCTATGTGCAAAAAATAAAATTCAGAAAAGATTGTCTGTTTAAACATCCAGCTGAATTTAAAAGTTATAATGTGTCAATTTAACTAATGCTTACACGCGGCTGCCGAGCCCTGATTTTACTTTGATATCTAAAAATGATATGTTTTACTTTGTTGGAGAGGTGAAAACCACAGTTGCCAGGGGTACAATTTAAAGTGAAAAATATTTAGATATAAAAGAAAAAGCTTGGTAGCCGACACACATATAAATCTTATCTATTTCATAAATCTAAAATCTAACTCTTTTTGCGAGATAAAAGGAATTTATCGTGTTAGTGTGAAATAGTCAAACACCATCTCCCCCAGGGAGTGAGGGGACATTGGGCTGTTTAAGAAACTAGTCCTCAAAGTTTTATGATGACGTTTTCTTATTTGTTGGCCTAACAACTTTAAGGACTTCAGATTTGTTGGTTCATTAAGTTGAGTGTCCAAACCTTTCAACCACTAAGTGTAATCTAAATATGATATACCTCAATTTATCGGCCATTGTCTTATCCCTTTAGATCCCTGATTTCCCCTTTACAGTAAAATCTTTTTAAATTTTTAATAAATATAGAAAGTGTAGATCCCCAATCCCTTTATTTGACCAATAGGAATACCGTGTAGAAACAATCATATCACATTATTTGTTAGAAAGTTTACATTTTTGTTCGAAAAAGCAGTTATTTTTTTATTTCTGTCGTACAAAAAGTCAGCTATGAAGAGTTGATTTTTTATAATAAGATTTGATTTGCTTTGGGGAGATTGTATCGTACAATAAGTTTGTGGCTCGAATTAGTTGATAGAATCAAATGGGACTAAATAAAAACAAAAATCTTGGTTTGCTAGAAAGTAGGGTGGATTATTTTGCCCAATTGATCATCTAGGGTAATAAACCTATTATTTTTTTTGCATAAAAACAAATTCTAAAGTATAGCTGATCTAAAACTTATCTAAGCATTTAAGTTAAAGAAAAAATATCAAAATGTTACCTATTAGATTTGTTTAAAGACATTTTATTGAAGACCACTTAATTTTGGTTATCATCTTTAATTAAGGAACAGCTTGTTTAAAATCTAAGAGATACTTTGGATATTAGCTTAGGAGGGGGTTGAACCTTAAATAGGGATAGGCAGAAGTACTTTTTAATGCAGCTTGTCTGTAACTTTGTATTGTTGCCAGAAGTGTTGCTCGGCGACAGGTTTAGGATTAGGTTATACCAAACTTAGGTGGCTGTAGGTCCGCACAAAGCCGCAAATTTTGCAACGCGGATTTGTATTTGGCTGCGGTTGAGGATGCCCTATACTTGAAATTTTGCCATTTTATTGCTCGCTAATGGGACAACATCATTGGTTAAATGGCTTGCCATTACAATTTTTGCTACCACCCACAAATAGTAGAAATACCATTGAATAGAGTGCTGAAATGTTATCCTATTAAATAAAATAGTAAGAATTTATGTCTGAAGCTTAAGATCTCAATAACTTCTGAACTCAATAACTTCTATATTTCAGGTATACTTCACATAGGTGACGTGATTTATCTGGGTATTTCCATTTTAATTAAGTCTTGGGGTGGTTTTAAGCTATTTTTGTAGCCTCTTTCTGAATGCAGAGTCCCATAGATGCTATTAAATATATAAAACAGAGTCTTTTCCGCAAGTTATGGAGATAAGGTGCAACCTCATTAATGAAGACGTTAGAAATGAAATGCTATAGATGGAATATCAGACGCCCAACAAAAATAGTATATTGTATTAGAAATATCTTGGCCAACAAAAAGGTGCAATTTTCGACCTAAGTTAGCTCCTTCGTTGTAATTAGTTTTTGAGCCACCCAGATACTTAAAAAAGTTATTAGTCTAGATGCTAATTTGTCAGAGGAATCTTCACGGACCGATTTAGTAGCAGATAAAATCACATATAAAAATAACGTTACGTACAAACATGTTAACTTATATAACAGCTTCGCAACTTACAAACAAAGTTGTTTAAATGGATTTGGTATATCCAGAATCTTAATTGTTAAAATCGGATAAATTGGTTGATTAAGTTACTATCAATAGAATTAAAAACTGTATAGAGGGTTAGTCCCGTTGATCTAAATTTGTTGTTTTCCCTCTTGATAGTGACCAACACCGTCCAAGCCACCCTTCCGAAATTGTGAGTTTTGTATCCCCCCCCCCCCCCCCTCCAAAAAATAATATCTAAAATCAACAAAAAGTAAGGGTTTTGGGCCATGATTCCCTCCCCTCCCCCCTCAGAAAAAATGAAAGGCTTGGACTTCCTTGATAATGACGCTTTTAAAATTCCATAGCATCAATGCAGAGATCTCAAGGATAAGACACTTGAAGATAAATTGATAAAAATCCTAAATGATAAACAAAATTACCCCTTCTGTAGATAAAATTATTGGTTTAAAAGTTTTGACAATAAAAATTCAATAACAACACCCATAGATTATGAGCCAACGAATAAGAAAACGTTGTTATAAAACTTTGAGTACAAGTATGATTTACAAGAAGATATATCTATTAAGAATTAGTAGCGAAGCACAAAAACTCATGGATAAGAATACGGACAAGTAGATTTAATCTAACTTAAATAGTAGCCGAGAAAATCACATTTTCCCCATAGCGTTACAAACTGACGGAGAGACATAGTGAATTATAGAGAAGCTTCGCTACTTTAAAGAGTAAACAAAAGATTGAAGAAAAAATATATTTTAATGTCTTTTTTACTGTCTAATAACTTAATTAAATCAACCATCTCCGCCCACTTTTAACACTTTTGATTCTATTAGAGGGGTCAAATAGAGGGAAGAGAGGGTCGCAACTTCATGCTGTGTTTATGTAGTCAACAAATGGTTAATACCTATCATACAAAAGAACAAAAATAGAAATAGAACATAGAGCTCATACATGCAAGTGGAGCAGCCGCCAGCCTAATAAAAAAAAACAGAATTCGTTAGCGGTTAGCTGTTAGCACCAGGACAGACGGATGGACTGATATCTTTCTACTTTATGTTATAGATATACCAGTCTATAATGATTATTTCAGTATGGCTTCAAATTAATATCCGCTAGATTAGATATGGTTCTGAGCCATATTGAAAAACCATGTATAGCATCAAAATCAAATTACTGAAAATTTTCCACGAATAATAAAATAAAAATCATAAGATTAATACCAGTTTCATTAGTCCTGGCCTTCGGCTCCTCGGCTAATAAAACTTGTTTTGACCTTATAATTTTTCCTTTTAATATCTGTGGAAAGCTGTCTATAATACGATATTAACCATAAATAAATTGATTTAGCTAAAATAATTTGTTGTTTCAATATGACACTTTACCACTAGCAAATGGTTTTAATGTGTCGATGAAAAGATTTATTCAAGTGTGCAACAACCGAGAAAGGGTGGAGTCATTGGGCCGTTAATTACACTAGTCCTCAAAGTTTAATAATAATGTTTTCTTATTCGTTGACTTAACAACTTTGGGGACTTTTATTGAATATTGATTGTTTGGTTTATTGAATTGGGTGTACAAATATATAAAGTATAGTGCCTGCTTCTATGAACAGTTTTCTCTAATCAGACATACAAAAATAGAATTATATTATAGTAGTTATTTCTCGCATCGTATTATAAACAGCTTGCCGCGGATATTGAATGTACAATTGTAATTTAAACCATTTTTTTAGTCCGTGCCTTGATTGTACATTTTTATATTCGTAGAAAGCTGGATATAATACGATGCTAGACTTAGTTTTTTCGTATGGATGAGAACCGGTTCCTATCCACCGGATTCGAATGAATACGAGAAAACAGATTATACATTTGTAATGAGGAAAGAACAATGTTATTTATCAAAGATTTCCAAAAAACATTGCAAGCTCCCAAATGCAGAATTAGTTGTCAATTAACTTTTCAATGCAATGTAAAAAAAGAGGTTCTGACATACGAAAAACTTTGTTGTTTTGTATCTATGCAATAGAAATGGCTAGACCTAATGAATCTAAAACACTTTAGTTTTAATACTCCAAATTATTTCATCTTTGGAGATATTTTGCTTCATGAAATCTGACAAACGGCTTAACGATTGAGCATATGAGGATTACCTAAAACATATTGAATAAAATCCCCCAAATAATAATTGCATTATGGTAAGTCTATTATAAGTTCATCACCTGCTGGGAAACCCTTTCATCTCTACATTAATATCCCACCTCTGTACCCCTGCGGGGCGGCTACACTCCCCAACCAACCTTGCTGTATTTACTCAGGGATCTTAAGGGATAAGACATTGGCCGATAAATTGACGTACATCCTCAATGAATTGGACACAAAATTACAATTAGTGGTTGAAGCGTTTAGATACTCAACATAATAAACCAACCAATAAAAATTCAATAAGAGTACCCTAAGTTGCTGAGCGAACGAATAAGAAATATAAAACTTTGGAGACTAGTGAAATAAATAGCCCATTGCCCCCCCCCCCCCCCTCCCTGGTGTTTACTTTTAATAGGGTTAACACCGTGGATTATCACTGCAGGAGTAATTGACAATTATTAATGAATAATATATGTATTTATGATTTTATTATGTGTAAAATTGGCATATATGATTTTTTTGGCAAATGAGTTGTTATTTATCGCATCGTGTTATAGTAGACAGCTTTCCCGCGGATATTAAAATGAAACATTATAAGATTAAATCCAGTTTTGTAGGCCCGATGTAATACGACGCTATGTGTGATTTTTAAATTATGACTGAGGACAGGTTCGAATCCATTGGATATTAATCGGTTTTAAAGCCATAATGGAAATATATCCTAGCACAAGCATTAATTAATAACTTCCAAAGTGACATACAGCAAGTTTCAGAGTCCCTGGATGTCTAGATATCTAGCTATCCATGAAGGTAGGTACAGAAAACTTTTTCAACACGTATTTTTCCACTATTTCAAAATTTGTTTTTGCTGGGTGATCCTTTATTAAAATATAATACTGTGGTAAGCCGAAGCGTTTCAGCTCACCGGTTGCGAGTTCGAATCCAACGAGCCCCTAGCCTTGAAGTATTCTACCAAAACAAACTAGCAGGATTTACTCATACAGAAATTATATTTAAACTAAATACATTTACAATGGGTGATTACTATATATACAAAAATAGATGATAACAATGAGTTAGGTTTGAAGGGGGTGTGGGAGACAAGGGCGTAGCCCGCGGCGGTAGGCATCTGTGGGGTAAGCTGCAGAAAAGGGGAAGGCACCACCTCCCGGTAGGATAGTTGCCTGAGGGGCGCGGGGTTGCTAAGTGGCCGTGCCCCTCCCCTATTTAGCCAGTCCAATCTGACTGCTGCCGGTGGGGTCATCTGCGGTCATGAGGTGAATGGCGATATAATAGGATTAGTGCAGAAGGCTTGACTTGATAAGCCACTGCGTAGCAACTCTGTAAAATGCCCGTCCGTATGCTGCCGTATTACCACAATACATCAAAATAATTGTTTATTGGTTATTATTAGTGTCTTGACAGCTAAGACACTAACATTCAAATCTTATAATATAATAACCTCGCTAAAAATATAAATATCCCATAAAATGTTGTATAAATATTCAATATTCTTTTTTTTCAACATCTATAACCAGAGATTTTTTAATAATAGATTAATATTTATATTTACAGATATATTTTCACTTGATTCGATTGTTCCTTTTCAATATGATTAATTGGTGTAAACATAACATATGTATACATATCAGGGATCTAAAGGGATTAGACAATGGCCGATAAATCGATGTACTTCCCCAATGTTAAAACACAAAATTACCTCTTCTGCAGATTACAATTAGTTGTTGAAACGTTTGGACACTAAACTTAATAAACCAACCAATCAAAATACATTAATAATCTCCAAAGTTGTTGAGTCAACGAAAAAGAAAACGTTATTATAATACTTTGGGGACTAATGTAAACACAGCCCATTGTCCTCTCTCTCTCCGATATATATACACCAGGAATACAGGAGAATGGGGTTGGAAGATAAGTTATATTTCCTATTCAATACAGTTTATAAAAACTTTGGGTACCAATTTACAGTCCATTATTCCCTCCTTCCCTGGGATTGAACACAACCAATATATCCTAAGAATCATATGGGCACATATTGTATACAGAAATGGCAGATAATCTCATTATGGAGAATTTAAATACTAGATAATTAATATATTTTCCAGTATGGCTTCGAAACCGATTAATATTCGTAATGATAAATCATGTATAGCATAGTATTATGGACAATTTTTCACCACTTTTAAAATTAAAATAATGAAATCAATGGCTCCTCGGGGCTAACAAAACAGGTTAAAATCATGAAATATCTTTTTAAATTAATTCAGTTGTTGATTTTATTAAGTTTAAACTGCTCCTATTGAAAAAAATCTACTTTAAACTACTACCATTATCAACTAGCTATAAAAAGGTCATTCTAAACTACCCCTTTTATCATTTATCTCAATATCCTCTTACTAGCTATTAAAAAACTACTCCTATTTTAATGCATCTAGCTTTAATCGATCCACTCTAAACTGCTAATAATGTTACATAAGTAGTGCGTGCAAGCTATAATTGAGCCACTCTAAACTGATTTTTACAGATACAACTAGCTGCAAATAAGCCACTCTAAACTGTTTCTTTAAAGATATAACTAGCTGCAAATAAGCCACTTTTAACTGTTTTTTAAAAGATACAACTAGCTGTAAATAAGCCACTCTAAACTGTTTGTTTAAAGATACAACTAGTTGCAAATAAGCCACTCTAAACTGCTTTTATTCCAACACAACTAGCTGCAAATAAGCCACTTTAAACTGCTTTTATTTGACAATACAACTAGCTGCAAATAAGCCACTCTAAACTGCTTTTGTTTGACAATACAACTAGCTGCAAATAAGCCACTCTAAACTGCTTTTTTTAATACAACTAGCTGCAAATAAGCCACTCTAAACTGCTTTTATTTGAATACAACTAGCTGCATATAAGCCACTCCAAACTGCTTTTTTTAATACAACTAGCTGCAAATAAGCCACTCTAAACTGCTTTTATTTGAATACAACTAGCTGCAAATAAGCCACTCTAAACTGCTTTTATTTGAATACAACTTGCTGCAAATAAGCCACTCAAAACAATTTTTAAAAAGATACAACTAGCTGCAAATAAGCCACTCTAAACTGCTTTTATTTGAATACAACTAGCTGCAAATAAACCACTCTCTCTAAACTGCTTTATTCGAACACAACTAGCTGCAAATAAGCCACTCTAAACTGGTCCTATAGGGAGTAGGTACGCAATGCTTGAATAAATTGATTGATGCACTAATGTGAGTTCAGTTTTTAAAAGCTTTTCCCCAACCTCTAGGGGCTTCTTCATACAAGATCAGGGGAGATGTTTTCAATATTAGAAATGGGGTTGAGGGATTTTTTCTTTTTGAGGGTTTGGAGTGTCACAACCCTCAAGAAAGTAGATTAAAACCACTACAGTACCTGTATCTATATTTCCTTAAGAGTAGAGTCAATATGATATGTGTAACCGAGATCTTAATCTTTAGACGGACAGACAGACAAACAGATTGAAAGACAGGCATTGTTCTACTTTATATTATAGATATGCTGTATCAACAGGACATTTGTCTTTCTGTAAGACCTCATGAGTGGCTTGACTAAGCGTTTGGCTATGGGCATGGGCAAGATACTTGTTTCAAAAATTGTAATAGAAAATAAAAATGTTTTAAAACCCAACCTCTAGTTATGGTTCATCCTTTTCTTGTCTCAAGGGAACTAGTAGGGAGAATACTATGGGGGGGGGGGGGACAACATCAACCCTTTCCTTTCAATCATTTGGAAACATTAGAATACATCCCATCAAAATATAGAATAGAATACAATAGTTTTACATTACATATGCTCAGTTTTGCAATCTTCTGCCAAATATGTTGCTTTTTAAGGAGTTTAGCTACTCTACAATTTTATTTGTTCTTGTTTTTGTTTTTGTATTAGGTTAATATTGCTTCTTTTTGTAATTTTTAGGCGATATTCTAATCATATACTCTAATAAAGTGAAACTTGTAGCTGGCGAGAATAACGACCCCCCCCTATCCACTCCTGTACCCCATCCCCTCCCCTCCTACTGGATGAACGAACAGACCAATAAGAGATGTCTGTACATGTAATTAACTCAAATCGACGACAATTTTTCTCCAGTCATGATATCCACGCATTTTCTACACACCCATGAAACTACACTACTTTCAGATGTTTTTATCCTTGTTATAAAAAGGATTTGATTTAGTTTTATAAACCAAAATCTCTTTGTGTCTGTACGTCCACAAAACTATTATGTTACCGTTCGGTTCAGTAGCGAAGCTACTCTGCAAATCTATCTAACAGCTGTCCGTATGTTTCTTTATCCGTCCATCTGTTTAATGATATTAGTTTTTTAGTATTTTATTCTAACAACTTTCATTTAAAAAATGAATTTATTTTAGTTTTAGCGGCAGAAAAGACGAGATTTTTCTTTTTTTTTCAATTATGAAAAAGATTTTAATAACAAAGCAAGTTTTTAAAAAAGATCATCCATTTAATTTAACTTTTTGCAAGAAAGTAATTATAAAATTATTTTACCAAATCAAATAAAAAGGAAAAAATTATAAATATCGTGTGTGTGTGTGTGTGTGAGTGTGTGTGTATGTGTGTGTGTTGGTTAGTAATGTAAGGGAAGTAATTGTGAAGAATCTAAGTGCATCAAGTATAAACATTATTCCAGGGGTCTAAGGGATAAGACAATGGACGATAAATTAATATAGTACCTCCCAATGATGAACCCAGTAAAAGTGTCGGACTGATTATGACGTAAAAAAATAATTAGCCAATGAGAGGCCACTATAAATTTTACCATTGGTTAATAATGGCCTCTTATTGGCTAATTTTTTTTACGTCATCATCAGTCCGACACTATTACTGGGTTCCCCAATGATGATAAATACAATTAACCTTTCTATATATATCAAAATTAGTGGTTGAAACATTTTGACACTTTAAGTAAAGAACTGCCTAATAAAAATTCAATATAGTCTCCAAAGTTGTTGAGCCAACGAATAAGAAAACGTATTATACAACTTTGGGGACTAGTGTGATAAACAGCCAAATGTCCCCTTCTTCCCTGACATTATTCAGAGGGAATACTTTTTAAAACCTTTTAGGGGATTCCCTACTACCCCCCTCTCCCCTCCCCTTGACATATTTTCTCCCTATAGTTCCCTTTTCAGTGTTACACAATGGCCTCTCTCCATTTTCTCCCACTAACACTATACTTTTTTCCCTCTTTGCACACATTGGTATAAATATTTTTAAATCTTTTATTGAAGCTTTTTATAGTACCTATAAAAATGACGTCATACTGGTCTACCATTGGTCAATAAAAATGTATACTGGCCCACCATTGGTAATTTAGTCTGTGTATTGGCCTATCATTGGTCATTTGTATTGTATGGCGTCATTTTTAATAATCAGCAAAGCTATTCTTCAAGTAACTAGTGTCAGTCTATTTGTATGAATAGAGCAAATTTAGGTTTACTTCGCTCCCTTATTTCTTTTTTTCAGCTTAATAATTATAAACACTAAAAAGCTTTTTTTTATTCCTTCCACTGTATACAAAATTAGGAAGGGTTTGTTTTTAGAACACTGTTAACATTTATTTCAAAATTATTGGGATTTGGGCTTTCATCCAGATGCTGCATTATTTAATTTTTTGTTTAAAGAGGACCCCCACCCTCCTCCTTCTTACACGCCCCTAACATGTATATTTAAAAGAGAAACCTTTAACTTTTTTATATTCAACTGTTGATATGTGATCTTTTATGTTAAGTTACCGTTTATGGCAGCTCCTTTGTATAGTGATTAGGCTTTAACTGCCATGTTAAAGCTATTGTGGGGGCTTGAGTGTAGTTAATGGACTAAAAACCCGTGAGTTCAAAATTCAATCAGAACCATTTTTCTCGTATTCATTCGAATCCGCTGGATAGGAACCGGTTCTCGTCCATAGGAAAAAACTATGTCTAGCACCGAATTATATCCAGCTTTCTACGGATATAGAATGTACAATCATAAGATTAAAACCTGTTTTTTTAGCAGGTGCCTTATAGTTTTAATCTTATAATTGTACATTCTATATCCGTGGAAAGCCGTTTATAATACGATGCGAGAAATAACTATTCCTGTTTTTTTAAAAATATTCAATTTGAACCTACTGTACATTCAGTCAATATTTCATATCTCTGTAAAAAATGTTTAATTTTAACCTACTGTACATTTACTCAATATTTCATATCTCTGTAAAAATGTTCAATTTGAACCTACTGTTCATTCACTCAATATTTCATATCTCTGTAAAAAAAATGTTCCAGTTGAACCTACTGTACATTCACTCAATATTTCATATCTCTGTAAAAAGCTTCTTGTATATCACATCTCTCTCTTACTCACTCTCTCTCTCTCTCTCTCTCTCTCTCTCTCTCTCTCTCTCTCTCTCTCTCTCTCTCTCTCTCTCTCTCTCTCTCTCTCTCTCTCTCTCTCTCTCTCTCTCTCTCTCTCGCTCTATTATTTGTTCTTTTTAGAAGCAAAGCTTTTCTATAATTAATGTCGGTCCGTCCGTCCGTTAATTATAGTTGTCATATCTATTTCAAGCTTTTCATGGTGATTCCTATAACAATAAGGTAAGATTCAGGAAGCGTAGCAACTCTATATCGTAACCAGTCCGTAAACAGTATCCTGTAATTAAGGAGTTTTGCATCAAATTTACCCAAAGCTTTGTGTAGACTTAGGCATTAATATTCTGCTTACTCTACAAGTGTAAATGTTCGTTGGTCCTACCGTTTCAAAGCTTTGCTTTTATGGATGTTGTCATCCTTGTTTTTCTATCTTTTACCTCTCCTATACTTTCAATTTCTCTATTTCTTATATTACAGCAAAAATATCATAACAAGGAACGATAACGTCCAATAGTAGTTAAGCTGTTTGAAACTTATACAAAAATTACGGTTAATTATTGCCTTGAGTGAGTTAAGGAAAGATAGAAATGAAAACAGAAAATTCATAAAAGCATAAGAAAAAGCCATAGATAATAGATATGTATATCAATATAGAAACAAGGATGACAACATCCATAAGTAGCGAAGCTCAAAAACTATAAATAGACAACTGGAAATGATCTATAGAGTATGTAATAAAAAACTTCAATAACAAAAATCACGAAACCTTTTAAAATGTATATTGTATAATGTTTTTTTGAAGTCTTTAAAAAACTTGGTCAAAATATGAAGAATGTTGACTTAATTAATCACTAAAAAATCCAACCGTTTATCTTGAACAGGAGTTGAGAAAATCACAAAAACTTGAAAAACTAGGAATCGATCTAGCACCCTAACCAATAAAGGTATCTTAATAAAAATAGGTGGAATCATGTATAAAGTAAACTTGTTCAATCCCTGAAAATTTCAACTGTCTATCTTGTATAGGGATTGAAAAAATCATGAAAACTTAAAAATCTAGGAATCGATCTAGCACCCCAACCAATAAAGGCATCTAAATAAAACTTAATCGAAATATGTAAAATCTAAATTTATTCAATCCCTGAAAATTCCAGCTATTTATCTTGAACAGGAATCGAGAAAATTACAAAAACGTAAAAATCTAGGAATCGATCTAGCACCCCAATTAACAGACAGACGGACAAAACAATGTATAGATTAGATGGGCATATGTCATATGAATCTTCACTAAAAATTTCAGCCGTCTATCTTGAATAGGAGCCGAGAAAATCACGTTTCCCCCATAGCGTTACGGACTGACTGACTGACTGACTGACTGACGGACGGACGGACATAGTGAATTATAGAGTAGCTTCGCTACTAAAAAGAAATGGCGTGCGAAGAAATTTGCCAGGGGGAGCAAATCGCATTGGGATATTAGGACTGTAGGCCTTTTCATTTGGTGTACTTTTCTCATTGAAGCTACCTAAGGAATAAAATTAAGAAAACTATTTCATTAGTAAAAAAAAACCAGTAGCACATTTGTAATTAAAAAGAAACACCCACTTCTTATTTTATTCTTAGCACTAACACAAGGGGGAACCTAAGAATTGGGTCATTTTCAATTACAAAAACCTGTGCATAAAATAATAAAAAGATAAAACAACGATTCCCAAAGTTTAAAAACCCTAATTGGATCATTGGTTCTTTATATATTGGGAATATGGGCAGCAAAATAGGTTTTTGAGACCAGTGATATTGATTCTGCTTTGAACCTACAACTAAAATAGGGATACATTTCTGAGATATTTAATTAGAGTATCGTTTTATTGGGTTACTAAAATTACCTAGTGTTAAACTAGATAAGAAACTTTGTTAGAATAAAAATGTAATAAATAATAAACCAGTCTTTTAGGTTTAGACAAACAAAATGTTTGCTTATATTCAATGATACAGTGTTTTTGTACAGGGCATAATACTTAACTTTTTTGGTAGTTCAAATTTAGAAATTATTACTACTTTTATTACAGAGATCTAAAGGGATATAACATTTCCAAAAAATTAATGTACATCCCCGACGATGATACACAAAATTACCCTTCTGTTGATCGAAATCAGTGGTTGAAACGCTTAAACACTCAACTTTATAAAGCAACCAATCACTAAAGTCCTAAAAGTTGTGAAGCCAACGAATAAGAAAACGTTATTATAAAACTTTGGGGACTAGTGAATAAACAGCCTATTGTCTCCTCTCTCTCTCTGATTTTTATTCTGCTATACCTGGGTTCTCTACTTGAAGCAGGCCAAATTCTGAGGTATCCTAGCTTACACCCTAACAGTGTAGCCCACCTTTTCATAAAATCTGTGTGTAAACATTATTTCAAGTTCCATCACAAAATTTTCCCCAAAAAACAACAAATACAAATATCACTTTAAATACCTCAAAATATACAATTCGGTAGAATATGTTATTTTGCCAGAGAAGTAAAATAAGTGCCCCATCCGATGACACCCTGTCAGAATTTCCTGGCCTTTGATTTTGGTACTTTTTAGTATTAAAGGATTTCCGAAATATCGTGGGGTGGTCGTGAAATTGGCGTGTCCTAATCCCTCCCCTGCTCTGTTTTTCTGTGTTTCAAAGAAAGAAATACATACATGGCTGATTGCCTTTTATATGTATTTAATAGACACTAAGCAGTTTCGTGACGTAAGCCTCTACTATTTTAGGGTCCGGAAGGGGGCCCTACAATTAGGGGTTAACCTAACCCAAAAAATCATTACATCCTTATAAAAATTTAGGAGGGGGTAAGGGTAGGGTGATTTACCCAAGGTAAAAATTTAGGAATTTTCCAAGAATCCTCTTGCACACACTTTTACACCCACTACCACTCAGACACACACACACACACACACACATCTTCTTTAGGAAAAATAAACACACGCTTCTGAGGAATAAAAAAAAGAATTACTAAAAAGTAAAAATATAGCTTATATGTATATTATTTATAGATTAATACTTAAGACAAGGATAGAAGCAGTCATGAAGCGATGCTTATAATTTTTGAAAATAAATAATCTTTCAACATTAAACATGCTTTTCTACAGAAATTATCAAAAATTTTAAAACTAAATTTTAAATTTAATGCAACGGCCGCGTACCCAACAGAAATAAAAAAATCATAAGATTGCTTCATTATTTCAAGAAAAAGCTAAACTTTTATATCATTATCTTATCTTTTTAAATGATTACAAGACATACTGAAATACTGAAACAATAAAATTAATAACCAGTTAAGAGGTTGAAAAATAAAATAATGAATAATGAATTTAATGCAAAGATCGTGTACCCAACAGAAAAAAAAAATACATAAGATTGCTTTAAAATATTCTATATTTAAAAATATTCTAAAAATTTTACTAAAAACTTTAGGGAAGGGGGGGGGGGGTCATAATAATGGGAAAAGGGCCTTGTAACAGCAAGGGTATATAAGTTTGTTCTTACTCTACAGAAAATTAATTTCAAGAGCTAAAAATCTATTTGTAAAGAGTAACTCTTTTCTCTCCAATTTTTTAAACCAATAAGAATCAGCAGTTACCTATAAATATTATTTTCTGTGTTTATATCATAACAGCATTAAAACATACATTTTAATGATGAAAACAGTAAATTTTGTCTCATTTATGATCATTTTTCACATTTGAAGGCAGGAAGTTTTTCCCTTGATAAAATATCCTACCTAAATCTTAAAACGTTTTTTTTTATTTTAAGAAAAAGTATTAAGCGTTTTCTTTTAAAAGCTAAACTTTTATATCTAATGTTTTAAAATGATTACAAGACATACTGAAATACTGAAACAATAAAATTAATAACCAGTTAAGAGGTTGAAAAATAAAATAAAAATGAATCAATATGAGTGGCAGAGTATCCCTTTAAAAGTCAGGTAATTGAAAATACTTCTCTTAACTTGAAAATTGTTCTAATATTACTACCAATTATTTAACTTTTAGGGGTTTTCTTGTTTCTAAAATGTCTTTTCTTCCAAAAAAAGCTGTAGCAACGCATAAGCAACAAATAGGCCAAAGAATTATATAGACCTTCAAAAATCAACTGTATTCCTTTTTCCTTATATCTTTATATGACAGACCGTCAGACTGTTTATCAATCACCCAAAAGCTGTACGCGCGGCTGCCGAGCACTGGTAAATTTCAGGGATCAAAAGTGATACAGCAATGCCGATAAATTAATGCACATCCCCAATGATGATAATCAAAATTACACCAACTTTAGGTTATAATTAATGGTTGAAACATTTGGAAAATCAACTTAATTAACCAACCAATCAAAATCAATTGAAGTCCCCAAGGTTGTTAAGCCAACAATATTATTTAAAAACTTTGGGGACTAGTGTAATAAACAGCCCAATGTCCCGTCCCTCCCTGGTAATATTCCATTGAATAACTCTGTAAAGAGAAGAGAAATGTTTTCAAACATCCTTCTGTTTAAGATTTCATCTTTAGAAGATAAAATCATAGCACATATGTTTTAGCCATGGATATCCTCTATTATTATTATTATTATTGGTAGCGCACCTGCTGTATAACTAGGACCTGTTCGTTTGTCCATCAATTATGTATGAGAATTACAGACTTTTTGCTGAATAAATTTGCATTATAAATAATTTAGTTCTGGTTCTTTTAAGGAATGAAGCAAAATAATTAAAGAAATTAATAGTGGGTCATAAAAATTAAGTGGGATTAATGAATCATCATTTTTCCAATTGGTAATTATATTTTTGAAGTTGGTACTCAATGAATGCAGATTATTGTCATTTTTCAATAAGAAAATATGGAGCATTTTTTTAATATGCTAATTTTGGATATACTTGTACTTGTTATTTACACAAATGAGAGTAAAGCCCCTCTTTAACACTGAGATACTCTGTTTGTAGTTGCAATGATTACAATCAAAGAACATGTGTATAACAAATACTCAAAATGTTATTTGTAGAATTAAATTACCAGCAGCTTTGCCACTACCCCTACGGTACTTATTTGTGTGGAGGAAAGTTGGGGGATTGAAGTCTATGGCCATAGTCTATACCAAAATTTTTTAAAAAGATTCAATCTTTGAAGAAAACCCATGTATTTCATTTACGTACATTACCTACAAATTGCCATTTTTTTTAGTTCACATTTTCTTATTATATTATGTATGATTTTTTTCTGTAAAATGAATAAATCATTTCAACAACAAGAAGATTTTTGTATTGTATGCACGTGCTTATTTTCATATCCGCGGACAAATGTCTTGTATAGAAAATTACAACCATATTATTTGCATTTGATTTGCTTTTATTAAAAAATACACCAAAATCAATTTGACTAAAGTCCAGTAAATTTAGATAGAAAATAAGTTCTCTAAAAAAAATTAACAAAAAAAAAACATAAAAAGAATTGTAATTTTAAAATAAATAAAAAAAAACAAGTATTAGTATATTTTGAGTTTCCCACAGAAAGTGCAGTTTTTGCTACAATTTTACAAGAGCAAAAACTATGTTTAAAAGATTGCACAATAGTTCACAGTTATATAATTGTGTTTCATATCTAGAATATTCTAGACTTTTTGTAGGAAACAAAAAGTATAGTTATTTATTGTGATTCAATAATTTCATCATTATTTTGTATTATGTAATTGTATATAGATACTAGAATGTTCTTAGAAACACTTTAATCATACAAGCAAAAACCAATTAATAAGTTTTTGTCATACTTTTAATACATAAAAAGCTAATATTGCATCATGTGTAAATTTCCAGAAACTTCTTTATTATATGACAAAAAACTGATGTAGAAGTTTTTATTATACTTTTTAATACATAAAAAGCTAGTATTGCATCATATGTAAAATTCCAGAAACTTCTTTATTATATGACAAAAACTAATGTAGAAGTTTTTGTTATACTTTTTAATGCACAAAAAAGCTAGGATTGCATCATATTATGCCATTAACCAAATTCTAGAACATTCTAAGATCTTAGTATAAATAGAGCAGCAAAGTGTCTGGTTTTTAATGAGCCTTGCACACTCATTCACTCGTAACCTTTTATTTAACCTCTGTATCTCTTAAATGTTTAACCTATCTAATGTGTTTATCTGTATACTCTCTCTTTTCTTAACCATTCTGTTAGTTTTTATAAGAATGGTGTTTATTTTTATGTGTATCAATTTTTCATTTATCTTAATTTCTGTTTTACTCTTATTGAGATTTATAGAAATTTTACAAGTTCCCTGTTGGGACTTGTAAAAATCAAATGAAGCTCAAAACTAGAGAAATAGTCTAAGTTCTGAAAAATCATACACTTATGCTGCTAAAAAAAAATCTATCTTTAGCAAATTTATCTAAGTTTAACTATTATATCTTTGGACTTGTAAATTTACAAAACATAATGAAGTTTGATGATTATTTTTCAAAGTATTTGGATAACAAACAATTACATGTCAAGTGTAAAGAAAATCTTAAAGAATCAAATATTATAAGTTTAAAGTTTACTTTCTTATTAAGAACTTATGGTTTACACTTTGCAAATCCAAAGATATGTTTTAACTGTCATAAAACATATTTAACCTTATATAAAATAATTGAAAATAACTTAAAAAACATTATTATACTTATGTTAGAATACAATACTAAACTATGATACTCACATTTAATCAACAATAAAGTATAAACAATAAACACTTAGTACATTTTTCACTTTGGTAAATATTGAATAATTTGAACTTGAAGTTGTGAGACAACAATTCTTTATTGCACTAAAGTTAATAAATAATAGGAGATCCTCGCGTGGAAGTGTTTACAACACTTAGGTCTTTGTATTAATTTTGCCATTACTTAAGTAGTTTAAGAGTAAAAGTAAAAACTAATTTAAAAACTTAACTTATAAGCATATCATAACTTACTAAAGGACCTTTGCCTCTATATTATCTTGGTAAATGTTTATTATTTAAATATTCTTTATCTAATAGACTTTTTCTTAGAAAGCAAAATAATTACTAATTTAAAGCTTGTTAGAAAGTCCTAGTACCTTTGGAAGCGATTAGTAAAGAGCGGAGTTATTCCTGCGGAGGGAATAGCGTGATTAGTGGTTATGTATATAGTTGATATTCATTAAGTTATGATAGTCTACATGTACAACTTATTAAAGGACTTTTGCTACTATATTATCTAAGTATAAAGTAACTTCAAAATACTTTGATGATTCCTTTTATTTAGAAATTCAAAGTAGTTGCTAATATCAAAGCTTGTTAGAAAGCCCTAGTACCTTTGGAAAACGTTAGTAAAGAGTGGAGTTCTTTCCTCCAACTTGATTAGGAATTATTCAAGTGCAAAAATAGAATCATTCTTAGTTGAGGGTTAGGAATCAACGTGGTTAGCAATTACATATATAGTAGATACAAATATTTTAAGTTTTGCAAAATTACTAGAGATTAAAGGACAGCTATCTGTAGGCGTTTGGAGCTTTAGGGACTGAAACGCACGACACAAATGCAATTGAGAGCCTTGTGTACAAGCAATTGCAGCTAGATGACACTCTAGAGGCCCTAGAGAATGCTAGTATATTTGTGGCCATTGGTCGCGGCCCTAGGGGGACACTCGCACCGGTTGACACTCTAGAGGCCCTAGAGCACACCGGAACATGGGAACCTCTATAGTTGTACCTCTCTTTAAGGATGCTTGATAAGAAATATTAAGTTGTATAATACATGCTGAATTAGATTTTGGGACACTGATTAGTACAGCTCTGTAGCTTAATAGCTTGGATTCTAGGAGTAAGGGTACGGTAGCGCATCAAGTTGTACTTGTATAAGCCGGCTATGCAGTTTACTCTGAGTTTCTATTGTTATAAGAAAAGCAAAATACATCTGGTAGCTTGCTAGAGTTTAATTAAGCATTGGATAAATTTTTATTTATTTATTCTTGGAAAATCTAGCTTTATTTAATATTCTTGCAAATTATAGCTTATAAGTACTTCATAACATAATTTTAATCTAAGTTTAAAGTATTGAATTGAACTACTTTTCTTTGGCAAAGTTGAATTGTTTATCACATCTATCACTTGAATCAATTTAGTCTAACCAGCTAAATGTTGTAAACTTTGACAAGATTGCGTTTAACTTATTCAGTTTGGTAGCTAAGTTTATGCTTTGTCATATGAGTTGGAGATTGGCTTCAACTTGGTTGGTATTCTCTTCTTGATCTGAAACTTAGCACGTTTTATTAGAATTGGGAGAAAACATATCACATTTTTCTTAATGTTAATATTGTTTAATTTTATCTGTGTTGATAAAAATCACTGAACATATGTTTAGAGATGTACCCACGGATTTTGACATTTAGTAAAACAAAAAAACAGATCTCATCACTTATAAGTATGAATAAAATAAGAAATATTAAGACAATGTTTTTTTTTAAAATAAAGATATTGCAGCATAAATTTTAGAAAAGTAAAATAAAAAGCCTACTTCATGAAATTCCTTATAAGCTTAATTTAGAATTTTGCACATCAAGATAAAGGTAATAATTCTAGATGCTATTTTTGGTCCATTTTTCTTAACTAGCAGCTTCGTCCCTGGAGGCCTCTAGGGCACTTAATGTGGTGGGAGGTTAAATTTGACCATCTTACATATTTTCTTTTCATTTTAAATTTTTATTTGAAGGGGGGGGCGGGGCCTCCCCTAAAAATAGTTAAAAATCTTCCTATTACCTATGATCAGCTATATTGAAAGGACCATATCGGTAATGCAGTTAGCAAGATCCTTAGATACAGGCAGAGAGACACAGATCCTGTTACTTTTTATAAGGATTTATTATTTAACTTTTTTCTAATTTTATTGTCGTGTTTCTGTACTTGAGGATGGGCAAATCCTTGGATCCTCTAATGTTTATACACATAGCTATGATTGGCTCTGCGTAGATTTATGAATGATGATAAAGTATAGATAAGAAAAGCACACAGTAGGCAGTGCACACAAATATTTTTACATTTTCAATAATTATGGTTTGGGACAAACATATATGAAATGTTAAGGGCTCGGCAGTCCTAGTTTTTTTGTTTAATCTGCAGCCGCAGCCGACCAGCCTGCCATAGTAATTGAAAGATTGAAGCTGACGGTGGCCGATATTGAAAATTTTCTGAAGTTTATAGTTTTGTTCACCCAATCACATTTTTATTTAGATTTAGTTGGCTGACGAACTCTGAAATAATCAAGAAAAAAAATAAAAACAAGCATTTAAAACATTTTTTGCATGATTTGCATTGATTAGAAAATATGGCAATAAAAATCATAGTTTTTAACTATATCATCAAGAACGTAGAAAAGTGTGATGAATAGAAGAGCTTAAAATCTGCTTATAGGCTTTATTATGCTTCATATATAATTAGGAATGTTGACAAAAGGTTTAAGCCGTCCATCTTTTATAGGAGCAGAGAAAATCACGTTTTTCTCAAAACGTTTCATACGGACATTTCAAATTATAGAGTAGCGTCGCTGCTAATATATGGAATGGTAGGTTTCCCCTTTTTACCAAATTTATACAGCATAAATAGTAATAAAAAGAACAAAAAAATACCAATTGGTAATATCAATTTCCCCTCAAACAGTTAGGGAGTTGAATCCATTTTTATAAAAGCAGAAACATAATCTATGATTATGGTTTTGACCCTGTAAAACTGTAATCTACCCTTCCACTTTCCCCTCTCTTGGTGAAGATATCTTCAACGCCTATACGATTTTTGAAATGTAAGATTCCAATTTTGCCTCTCTTGGTGAAGATATCTTCAACGCCGATACGATATTTGAAATGTAAGATTCCACTTTCAATAGGGGCGAAACTGGAATCATGGTTTACATTTTTAATATCTATGTTTCTGTAATCTTCAATTACTTTTTTAACATCGACATAATAGAAATGTACTATACTATTTTAAAATTATGTCAATTGTGAAAAAAGCATAGATTTTATATATAATTTAAACATTGTTGTATATTCTTAATTAAATAAATGAAACATACAAAGAGCGTATATAAAAGATATTTTGTTTATTTTAAAAAAGTACTTTAAAAATCATATCAAATGAGTATTCAAAATTATTCTAAGAAAGTTGTTTATTAATTAATTCAATTGTATATATTTTTAATTTTTTTGTTCATTTTTTTAATCTTAATATTTCCCTAGTAATCTCTCACCATGTAAGTAAGCACTAAGAGGTTATTTGCTTATCTAATTGTGCATTTTTGTGGTAAATTACTGATCAATTACTCAACAATTTGGTCTGATTTGTGAGTTAAAAGTGGATGGAGTAAATAAATCCTTAGACATTTATAGTAAAAGTTGCTTGTATCAGTTGAATTGAAGAAAAAGAAGGAGGAGTAATAAGGGAGGGGGGGAGGAGAGTTCTGACACATTTGCGTAATCCTGGTGTATAGGCTTTATCTTTGGACTGAGAGAATAGGTTATTAGATTTTATGTTAAATTTCTTATAAGCAATTGATGAAAATTTTTGCTTATTTGGATTATATCGGCCAAATCTTCAGCTTTCGACATAAACTGCTTACAGGAAAGAAGGGATTATGGAGGGGGGGGGGGGGGGGGAGTTCTGACACATTTGCATAAACCTGGTGTATAGGCTTTATCTTTGGACTGAGAGGATAGGTTATTAGGGATAAAATCATTTTTATATGATGAATTTCCCCCAGATTTAAAATTTTTTGGATAGGCCTCCAGGTTCCGGAGCTCCAGGCCTCCAGGTGGTCTCTGTACAGGTAAAGATTAAAAATAAGACTTTTTTTTGAAGAGTTAGAGGTTAACTTATAAAACAAAATATGCTTCTTTTTTATTGTTATTCACATATTTTGTCATAAGCTGACATCTAACTCTTAAAAAAAATTTTTTTTTTCATTGTTACTTGTAGAGAGACCACCTGGAGGCCTGGAGCTCCAGAACCTGGAGGCCTATCCAAAAAATCTTAAATCTGGGATAATCCCTCTAACCAAACCAGTAATTTTTTCAGTTTTTTGAAGAAAATAAATAGGGAAAATATTAATATTTTCTAATAAAACCAAGATCATTAGAAAGCTTATGGAAAAGACTATCAGGTTATCCTAGGACTTTTAGAAGTTTGATATAATTGGACTCAAAGTCGACAGATAAATACTCCACAGGGGGGCTAAACCAATAACATTTTTTTCAACCTAAAAGAAATCAATGAAAAACAGCCAAATGGCCAATCAAATGTATTTAGGTTTGGTTAGAGGGATTATCCACAAAAATTTTCATAAGGATTAGACTATTCCTTCTATGACAAAAAACATTTTTTTAAATACATTTTATCTAAAAATAAAATTTTAATTTTTTCATAAAAAAACACTGTCCTACCCACTTTTAGGCCTGATTCTTAAAAAGCCCATATTGAATTTTGGAAAACCTAAAAATTAACCTTAAAAATCAAATTCAAATTTTTTTTTCAAAAATGAAAATGCCCCGCCACAAACTCTGGTTATTTTTGAAAAAAATATTAACTCTTTTTTAAAACTCTCAACCGATTTGAAAAGTACGGAGAATTCTTAGTTAAAAGATTTTTATGGATTAAAAAAAATTTTTTTGTCAAATGTTGAGACCCTAAAACTACCCTTAAATGAGGCCTGCAAGAAATACCACGCTTTATTTGCTAAAAGACTGCCACAATTAAGTAGACCCAATACCCCAAATTTAAAGTCTTCAGCTTCAATAACAAAAAAGTTCTAGGCGTTTCAAAATAGCATATTATGTACAATGAAAATTTTGAAAGATTTCCAATGCTCATAAACAATATTAAATTATGTCGCCTAGACATAAAATTATAACTTTATCTTTGTCAGAAACTTAGATTGCCGGTAACTGATTACATTTTTAAAATAAAAACACCAAATTTCATAGTCAAAAAATTCAATTTAAATTGCATTTGTAAACAAAAATCTTAGCGGAAACAAAGGGGTAAACTACTACAAGCTCAGCTGTGATTGGTTGCTTAGCTGATTCAGCCTTCTGATTGGCTACAGTACACTCGGTACAACCCAAGTTAAACTTATTTTTTTTAAAATGATTTTGACTATAAAAATGGGTATTTTATTGTAAAGATATAATTAGTTACTGGCAATCTAAATTTATGACAAAAATAAGCTTATAATTTTGTTTCTAGGCCACATAGTTCAATTTCAAAATATCTAAATTAGCACTGAAATTCTTTCAAAATTTTCATAGTACATAAAATGTCATTTTAAAATACCTAGAACTTTTTTGTTATAGAAGCTGAAGGCTTAAAATTTGGGGTATTGGGTATACTTGTGGCAGTCTTTCAGCAGTTAAAGCGTGGTATTTCTTGCAGGCTTCCTATAAAATTAAACTCACAAAATTTTCATTAATTTAAAAACAAACAAATTTGCTTCTCCGAAAGGAACATGGAGATAAAGGTCATTTTATGAAGGTAGGTCGATAATTACTGGATTAACCCCTTACTGGTCTATGCCCCCCTCACCCTACTTAATGCAAATGGATCATTTTTGGATAGTTTGTACTGTACTGGTTTCTCTGTCCTAATTGGGGGAGGGAAGGGGGTTAAGAAAAGTTATAAATATTGCTCTGTTCTACAACAATTCACTGTAAATCAAAAACCTTGAAATGGATCAAACGTAGATATTGAATAAGAGAGAGGGGGATGATCGTTCATATCCTGCCTTACTCATTTGAAGGAAAAAAAAATTTTCTATCAAAACAGACAATGCAGCGTTCAAATAGGACCAAGAGACATTTAGAATCCATTGAGTTCGAAATGATAGCAGCTCCTTGGCTCTTCTTTCATTTTTAAGATTTGAGGTGAAAACACCAAATTCAACGTATTTACAAGGCAATTCTATTTTGAATACAGGAAGATAAGATGTGTTTCTGTAAAATGTGCTCAGTATAGTTTTAGATACTTTTGTAACAAAAATAAAATCTTATTAATGTGAAATCAATGCAGCAGTTGTGATTTGAATTGAATTTGGTTAACTTGTCTTTGTGTTTTAATTGTTTTCCTTTTAATCTTAAACATTAAACTGTTTTTAACCTAGTTTTGAATGGGAGGTCAAAAATATACTAGGACACCTATAGAATCAGACTGCAGAGCCCAAATTTGAATTAAGTCCCCAATAAACTTTTTTGGGGGGATTTAAAAATTAATTTTTAGTGTTGCTGTAGTCATTTTTACTTCGGGTAATATTGTGGCTTACAGAACATTTTTATATAATTCACTTTATGTTAATACAATAAAAAAACATTACTCTGTTCATTGGAAATAATTTTTTTTCCAAAACAATTAATTTCACTGAAAAATCTAACTTTTACAATAAAACAAATAATTCTGAAGTCTAACCAATAAGAAGTCTTGTTTTATTTCAATTCTTTACAATTCAAAAAAAGAGTGTTTTCACAAAGGGGCTCATTTCTAATGTATTCAAATAATTTTTTAAAATTAAAATGAAAAGAATGAAAACCATACACATAAAAGTTACATACTTTTTGAAATTATTTTAAAAAATAAGTTTGAATAATCTTATTTTATATCACATTTGTATATGTGACAAAAATAAATTTGTTGTATTGCAGAAATATTTGTTGTCATTTAACCCTTTACAGCCATTTTTTATGTTTTTAATATAAGTGATAGAACACAAACATGTTAATGTTAATTCATTGATATATTATAAAGAATTATTTTTTTAATTAATTGATTTAGATAAAATCAAAAGGCCTTATTTTACTCTATACCAGAATACAAGATTTATGAAGCAAAACACTCTAAAAGCTACGAATTTTACCCCAATAATAAAAAGACCTTTTGCTCTGGTCAAAAATGACCAGAGCTTCAGTAAAAATTAATTTTTAAATCCCCCAAAAAAAGTTTATTGGGGACTTAATTCAAATTAAGGCTCTGCAGTCCGATTCTACTGTTGTCATAGTATACTTTTATATATGTTTTAAAAATAGGTTAAAAACAGTTTAAAGGGCAAATATAGGTTGAATATGAAATGGGCTCAAAAAAACCGTGCCATTCCATAGATTATAAATAACTTAAAGATATTTACATATTTAATTGTATAAGTCTGTTATAGCTTAAAACCTGGACATGTAATTTTATCTAATTAGAATGGTTCCCTAAGAACTCCAAACACCCTAGCATCACAAAAGGATTCTTAGGAAGGTTGAATTAAAAAGCTTTCGTTAAATGAAATGTGGAAACGAGTTATCAATGTATTTTTTTGTAACTTGGATTTTACTTCCTTAACAATATTCCCCACCAAAGTATAAAGTATATGATTTTTTTATAAAAAAAACCTTTAACAGAAAAATTTTATTTCATGTCAGTATGAAAATTATATTGTAATTGTTATAATTAATTTAAAGGGGACAAAAATGATAGGTAAACATTGATTCTTTTTTCTTATATTTTTTTCTGGAGAAATTGTGCAACCGATTCGTGTGTCTTCGTTTGTGTGTGTGTTGAAAAATGCGTACTTTAGGGTATTTATATCATCCAGAATTAATCAATGATCTTTGTACAGAAAAATTATAAGCTTATTTTTGGCAGAAACTTAGGATGCCAGTATCTGATAACATTTTTACAATAAAAACACCTTTTTTATAGTCAAAATCATTAAACTGTTTTTGACCTATTTTTAAAACATATATTAAAAATATACTATGACAACAGTAGAATCGGACTGCAGAGCCTAAATTTGAATTAAGTCCCCAATAAACTTTTTTGGGGGATTTAAAAATTAATTTTTACTGATGCTCTGGTCATTTTTGACCAGAGCAAAAGGACGTTTTTTATTGGGGTAAAATTCGTAGCTTTTAGAGTGTTTTGCTTCATAAATCTTGTATTCTGGTATAGAGTATTCTTTTGATTTCATCTAAATTAATTAATTAAAAAATTTATTCTTTATAATATATCAATGAATTAACATTAACATGTTTGTGTTCTTACACTTATTTTAAAAACATAAAAAATGGCTGTAAAGGGTTAAATGACAACAAATTTATTTTTGTCACATATACAAAAGTGATATAAAATAAGATTATTCAAACTTATTTTAAAAAAATTTTTAAAAAGTATGTAACTTTTATGTGTATGGTTTTCATTCTTTTCATTTTAATTGAATAAAAATTATTTAACTTCATTGGAAATGAGTCACTTTGTGAAAACACTCTTTTTTTGAATTGTAAAGAATTGAAATAAAACAAGACTTCTTATTGGTTAGACTTCAGACTTATTTGTTTTATTGTAAATGTTAGATTTTTCAGTGAAATTAATTGTTTTGAAAAAAAAATTATTTCCAATGAACAGAGTAATGTTTTTTTTATTGTATCAATATAAAGTGAATTATATAAAAATGTTCTGTAAGCCACAATATTACCCAAAGTAAAAGAAAGAGCTTTTGCTCCGGTCAAAATGACTACAGCAACACAAAAATTTGTTTTTAAATCTCTCAAGAAAAGTTTATTGGGGACTTAATTCAAATTTGGGCTCTGCAGTCTGATTCTATAGGTGTCCTAGTATATTTTTGACCCCCCATTCAAAAATAGGTTAAAAACAGTTTAAAAAACATTCAGTTTAATTTGCATTGTATTGAGAGTAATGTAGTGTGAGAATACCAGCCTTTAGGATTTTACGCTTTCAAACACAATTTAATCAGAAAAACCGAAAATCGCTACGTTTAACTGTTGATAACCATCAAATCCGGCCTTTAGTCAGCCGCCTGTTAAAAGCTTTCTGGCCAGCCGACAAGCCTTACTGACATATCCCTGGAACCGCCAGGGTATGTAGAATTTTGGTTAAGAAAAACTTTTAGACCCTCTCATTGTAATTTTGTTGGATATGGCATGTCTTAAAGACCATAGTCAACCTATATTCTGAAATGTATATATAAATCCGTCAAATTTTTAGGATTTACCAACATTTTTCAAATTAACATAAGTTTGTCAATTTTCAACCTTTTTTTCACATTTTAAGTTGTTAAAACTATCTTCATTACCTAAGCTTTTTGATTTTTGAAAAATTATTAATGAAAAATGGAATTAAAAGCATATTATCTTTAATTTTAGATGAAATTTTTATTTTTTAATTCTTTTTTGGGCCGGAAATGACCGGAAACCGGTCAAAAGACCGGATTTTAACCATTTTCTCAACTCTAGGGGTCATATCCAGTGTTGAGGAATTCAGATCAGACCTTCAAGCAAAAATCAATATTGGGGCGTACCCAGGAGGGGGCTTGATTTACAGATACCCCATAAAAACCGGGAAAAAAATGTTTTTTATAAAAATCCCGGCCAGTTTAGGCCGGATCCGGCTCAAATTTTGCATGGAGTCATACTTTGGTATTCCTCACAGTTGATATTTTAGTATTTTAATAAGATAAAATGCTTTGTTTAACCCTTAACGGTCGGGGGGGGGGGGGGGGCGTTGAACGCCCCCCCATCCGGTTTTTTCTATCTCATTTTCTGTGTGTGAAAGATAAAGAGCCCAAACTGCTTGACTTTTTAAGTATAGGTATGACACATAACTGAGAGTTGAAATTTTTTGAATATCTCCATCCTGGCGGGCACAGGATGCCAGCAAACCTGGCAGGGTCATCCAGGTAAAGAGCAAAAATATTTTTTTGACTAAAACAAAGCATTTTATCATACCAAAATACTAAAAAATCCTCTAGTAGTACATCCTTATATGAAATACAGGTGTTCAAGCCACTTTCAGGTTCCAGGTATGATCCTGCAGGTCCTGATCCTCCAGGTCTCCAGAAATCTTTAAAAGGCTCCTGTGGCCGCAATTTTTGACTTAGAGACTTCAAATTTTAAACTTAAGCTTTTCTTACATGTCTACATAACGTATTAAAATTTCATGAAGATCCGCCGACGTTTTCCCGCCGACCGCCGACTGCGGCGGCTGGCAGCTGCCAATTACAGCTGCGGCCGCTGAAATTTATATTTTGATATTTCTAACGTAAAATTTACATAAAAATAAACATTTTCTGGAAAAAAAATTTTCTTCTAGCTTCAAAAATAAGAAAATTACAGCCGTTTGAAATTTTTAAATAAAAAAAGACCTAAAAACAAAGGTTGTTAAATAAAAGGGTGAAGGAAGTGAAAATTGACTTAGACTTATAAAAGGTCGGAAATTCATTATCAAACTGGGGACTTGCACAAAAAAATTTAGCCCTCTAGCTCTAATGGGAACTAAGATAATTAGGGGGGGGGGCGTTGAACGCCCCCCCCCCCCCCCGACCGATTAAGGTGCGGCAAGGGGCCCGACTGTAAAGGGTTAAGTCAAAAAAATATTTTTGCTCTTTACCTGGATCACCCTGCCAGGTTTGCTGGCATCCTATGCCCGCCAGGATGAAGATATTCAAAAAATTCCAACTCTCAGTTATGTGTCATACCCATACTTAAAAAGTCACGCAGTTTGGGCTCTTTATCTTTCACACACAGAAAATGAGAAAGAAAAAACCGGATGGGGGGGCGTTCAACGCCCCCCCCCCCCCCGACCGTTAAGAGTTAATGTAATGAAAAGCTTTCACTTAAGCAAAGCTAACAAATAAAATTATGAAACATATCAGGGTTCTAAAGAGATAAGACAATGGCCGATAGATTAATGCACATCCATAATGATGACGCACTAAATAACCCCTTCTGTAGATTGAAATTAGTGGTTCCAACGTTTATAAATACAATTTAATCAACCAATCAAAGCCAATGAATAAGAAAACGTTATTGTAAAACTTTGTGTACTATTGTAATAAGCAGTCAATTGTCTCCTCCCTCTCTGGATACATATATACTAACTAAGAAAGAATAAAATGCGATTGTACTCTAAAATTCACTTTTCTGCCTGTCCGTCATTTTGTCCATGATTTTTTTTTGATTTTACAGTATGGCTACGAAACCAATTAATATCCGCTGGATCAGACCCGTCTAATCCATACTTGAAACCATGTATTGTAATGTATTATAGACATTTTTCTACAAATTGTAAAGTAAAAAGTTTTAATATGAACACCAGTTTTGTTAGACTGGACCTTCGCCCCTTCGGGTCTAACAAAACTGGAAAATCAGATGCAATAAACAACTAATCTTGGCTGTTTAGTTTTGACAATGCCAGTTTTCATCAACCAATTAAGATTAAATAAAAGTAAACAAATTTATAAATCCAACAAATGTTTATAAAACTTTGGGTACTACTGAAATTTGAACCCTCCCTAATTTTGCTAAGAGTGAAGTTAACATATTAAAAAGATATAGTTATAGAAACCTGCAAACCATAAGAGTGATTTTTTTAGACATACATTAGACTTCTACCAACCCTTTTTGTAGAAAACGTCGCTTAAAAGCAATAACATTTTGTATGTATCTTATCAATTTATATTGTTACTAGCGGCTAAGCCCCTAGAGGCCTCTAGGGGCACTTGAGGAGGAGAGAGTCGAATTTAATAATTCAATTTCTTATTTTAGATTTTAAAAGAAAAAGTAAAAAAATTTACGTTTGATGTTTGTTTTTCGTTGAACTCTCTTTCTAAAATTGAGAAATTAAAAAAAAATTAATTTCTCTAGGGAGAGTGGTGGTACCCTCCCCCAAAATAGTTATAAACCTTCCCGGGACCTATGAGAAGCTACCCTGTTAAGGAGAACCCGATCGGTTCAGCGGTTAGCGAGATCCTTTGGTACAGACAAACACACAAACACACAAACACGCAAACATCCTGTTACTTTATTATAAGGACTAGCGGCTACACCCCTAGAAGCCTCGAGGGTTTCAAAAGAGTTAAAAATATTTTTTGGGGGGAGGGGGTGAAGACACCCTCTCTAAAAATAATTTAAAACCTTCCCAGGACCTATAGGAAGCTTCACTTTAAAGGAGAAAAATATCGGTTCAGCGGTTAGCGAGATCCTTCGGGACAGACAAAAAACGCTTACTACTTTATTTAATAGGATAACTCTTAATATAAAAAGCTTCGTCAAATGTTTTAAATGAACATTCAGGACTTTCTGATAACGAATACAGGGTGCTACTGTCCTTCTCATTCTGTTTTCTCATGTTATTATAGACAGAATTTATTTAATTTTTCGTCCTTTTTTCCCTCTCTGTAGACAACTTTTATTGTACCCAGGGAGGTAAGGAACATTGGACTGAAATTACCTTCTTAGCTGGTTCAAAACCTCTAGGTACTTTAATTCAAGTTTATCGCCACCAGGGATCTAATGGGTTTAAGACAATAGCCGATAAATGGATGTACATTCCCAAAAATACCCCTACTGTAATTTGCCATCAGTGGTTGAAAAGTTTTGACACTATACTGAATAAACTAACCAATTAAAATTTAGTAAAAGTCCCGAAAGATGTTAAGCAAACAAAAATGAAAACGTTATTGTAAAACTTTGGGAACTAGCAGAGAGAGAGGTGGACAAAGGACTGTTTATTACACTAGTCCCCAAAGTTTTATGATAACGTTTTCTTATTGGCTGGCTTAACAACTTTGGGGACTTTTATTGGATTTTGAATGGTTATGTTATTAAGTACTAGCGGCTTCGCCCCTAGCCTCGAGGAGCTTTGCCCCATGTGGAAATTTTTAAAAAATAAAAAAAAAAAAAAATTCTGGTGCTGCGCCCATAATTTCTGGGCATCACCATAATTTTTTTTTGGGGGGGGGGGATTTTCATTTTTAGGGGGGTTGGGGTTGTCCCAACCCCCAAGAAAATAGCTTAAAACCACAACAGGACCAATAGGTATATACCCTGAAGAGTAGAATCCGATCGGTTCAGTTGTTACCGAGATCTTAAGGGACAGACGAATTGTCGTACAGACAGACAGAAAGACATCGTTTTACTTTGTATTATAGATAGTAGTGGTTAAACCAACCAATCAAAATTCAGTAAAAGTCCCCAAAGTTGTTAAGCCAACGAATAATAAAATTTATGTTTTGAGATTTCTAATACAAAATTTACTTAAGGATAAACATTTTCTGAAAAAATAGTTCTAGCTTCAAAAATATTCATTAACATTTTAATTAACCTTAAAAAATAAAGTTGTTAAATGAAAGGGTGAAGTAAAGGAAAAATGACTTTGTCTCACTTAAAGTCGGAAATTTATTATTTAACAGGGAACATGCACAATTTTTTTGCCATCTAACTCTAATAGGAGCTGAGATGATATGTGGAGGGGGGGAGCATTGAACGATTAAGGTCTGGAAATGGGCCTGATTGTTAAGTGTTAGCAACCTTTATTTTTAGGTCCTTTTTTTCTTAAAAACTTTAAACTAATAAAAATATAAAAAAAACTATTTAATATGTACCATTTCTACTATGTTGATTTAAATATATAATATGTTATCTTGAATGTATCATTCCAGTTTTGTCTCTATTGAAAGTAGAATGATACATTACTATTATGTCGATATAAATAAGGAAATCAATGTTTATGAATACGCTGATATGTAAACATGAATGTATGATTTCAGTTTCGCCTCTATTGAAAGTGGAATCTTACATTTCAAAAATCGTATCGGCCTTGAAGATATCTTCACCAAGAGAGGGGAAAGTGGAAGGGTAGATTACAGTTTTACAGGGTCAAAACCATAATCATAGATTATGTTTCTGCTTTTATAAAAATGGATTCAACTCCCTAACTGTCAAATATTAGTCGTTTCTTTTATTATTTGTAATATTATGGCTAATCTTGGAGATTATAATGGTAAGAGTGTGTGTGTGCGTGTGTGTTTATGTTACTGCGGGTTCATTAGGAAAAGGGCTAAATTTTTACGTTATTTCATGATTAAGATATGTTTTTAAAACAAAAAAGCATTTATTGCAGGCATCTATCTTAAAATTCTTAATTTTGCTAGTTATTTGGTAAATACAGGTTTCTAGCAAATTTGATTTCTAAGACAAAAAATATATCTGTACCAACTGGAAAAAAATGATTTTTCGCGCGGTTACGATCATAGAGCAATCATATTTGACATTTGTAGGCTTTGCTTTTCTACGTTCCTTGTCCTCCTATAGTATTTTCAGCTCAATCAAAACCATTTGTTATTCCCAATGAATCCTAATGAACTGAGCTCTGGTGTCAAAATATTGTAATATGTAAGGGCTTACATCAGGTTAGGTGACTTTACATAATATTTATTCTTAGCATTAACATTATCTTTAACATCTGTAACAAAGCTTAAATATGATTATTTACTTTGTCTTGAGAAAAATTATGGTTACTTTTTTTATCTTATAACGTAACTGAAATAGATAAAAATATTTGGGTATTTTTGGTTTTTATTCTTCCAATTTATAGCCCCTGCACTGGGGAACCAATTGCTTAACCCTGCAGCGGGGCAATAATTAGAATCTACCTAACCCTTAAAGCTAATGTGAAATACGGTGAAACGCCCCTTAAGAGGCGATGTCACTAAACCGACAATACCTAACTATTTAGATAAAAAAGCAAACCATTTGCAAAATATTTTGAAGCGAATGGACTAACTCGACCGTAGTTTTCAGGATAGCTCAGTAAATATCTTTGGTTGGGTTTATAATGATTAAACAATCCCCCCCCCCCTTAAATGAATTAGATTCCTTATAAAACTATTACAATTGCAAATTTTTTAAATTCAATATTCCTAATTGCCTATAGCAGTTACAATAATAACGAAACCACGCAACTGTCATATTAAATAATTTGCTGGGTAGCTCCGCTCCTAGAAAACCTAAATGGAAAGGCGTTATCTTTTGCTCATTGAAAAGGGTTATTACAAGCAAGAAATTATTGAAAATCATTCTGGGAGGGAGGGGGCTACCACCACAGTTTTTACACACAAAATATGTAGAAAGATGTTTTTTTAGTAGCGAAGTTACTCTGCAATTATTTTCTGAATTTTCTTCTTTATTACATTGTTAAAAAATCTTCTTTGTTTTATTCTTGTAGCTACGCATATAGATGCCTTTAGGGGCCATTGAGGTGTTAGAAGGAAAAGAAAAGGATCATCGTTCCTGCCCACCGCCAAATTTTAGTTTTGAAAAGAAAAAGTTTCGTCACCCTTGTTAGAAGGAAAGTCCAGTAAGTCAAACTTTAGTATTTCTTTTCTAAGAACGATGTCTCTTGGGAGAGTTGTAGTACCCTCCCCCAAAATAGTTCTAAACCTTCCCCAGGACCTATAAGAAGGTACATTGTAAAGAAGAATCATATTGTTTCAGCGGTTAGCAAGATCCTTAAGTACATACAGACAGAAACGCTTTAATTTTCAAAAAGTTTTGCTTTTATTGGACGTTAACATCCTTATTTAGAATTAAGGTCAATGGTCTTCTCTAAATATTTTATTATTCTATTTTGTAACTTTTTTTATCTATAAATAAGGTTAAGAAATATCTAGAGGAATCATAGATAGATATTTTTTGTGGGGGGGGGGGGAAATATTACCACATTTGTAATAAATAAATCAATAGATAGATAAATAAATTGATGGAAAATGATGTATAAATAAAAACAGATAGGTAAAAGATGGATAAAAAAAATCGGATCATGGAAAGAAAACGAAGTAGCGGGTTTCTTTGTATTTTCACAGTGTCTTTTTTTTAGGTTAGGTTAGATAATGTTAATGATTGCTCCTCAGGGTTAGGAAATAGGCCCCGCAGTAGGAGTATAGCTACTCTGAAAATTCGACGAAACCCACTTCTTCGTTTTCTTTCCATGATCCAAAAATTCGTATAAGCATACATGATACAACATATAGATAAATAGATAAATTGCTAGAATGATAGATAGATTTGTATGTCTGAATGTTTTTAATCAAGCTAAGTGGTTTGGTATGGATATTCCCTAAAGAAAACGACAATGCATTTTATCCCACATGGACAAACAATCTGAAAAATTGGACCACTGCAGTGGTTAAATTAATTGCAGACAGCAAAAGGTAGTTTTCACTTCCAGAAAATTATTTGGCAGGTATTAGGCTATATTTGGGGATAGTTAGGTTACCCCATGATAAGAAAGACCCACAGAAAATTTTTGCTCTCTCGCTTAATATGAAATAAAAACAGCCGTGATTTGGAAGGGGGGGGGGGGTATTACCACAAAATACTTGCTATAACTTATAGGTCCCTCAATTTTTTTTTTTAATTTTCAGGCAAATTAAGGGGGGGGGGTTCCAACCTTTCATTAGAAATCGCAATTAAGAAAAATGTGACCTAACACATTTTTTTTTCAAAAACAAACTAGAGAGCCTGTCTTCAAAGGGGTAAGATTTGGACAGAAAAAAAGCCTAAAACTATCCTAATTCTTAAATCTAACAATAGAAGAGCCTTAAACTATCCAGGAACCTATGTAAACCTTTCCTTTAATGGAGAACTCAATCGGTCAAGTATTTATCAAAATGTTAAGCTAAAGACATAAAAATCTAACTACTTTAAATAGTAGGATTACTGTCCCTTTCTAATAGCCTAAATAACCATCTCCATAACTTTTTCCCTTTTCTTATATCAGAAATACAAAGAATCTGAATAATTTTTACAACAAAACTTTCGAGTTGCTTTGCTATGCAGCTCTATAATTTACTTTATCTGTTTGTTTACTGTATTGAAGTAATAAAAAATGTATTATTACTATTAGATTGCTTTACCCATATTGTTTTAAAATAAAATAATATATACCAAATGGATTCGTTAGTGGTGATTATTCATCTTTAAATATTTTTGCATGTTTTATGCTATTTTGTGAATGGTATAATTTAAATCCTAATTTAGAAATTGTCCAAGCAAATAATTGACTCCCCCAAACGCTGTTTTGAATTTTGTCACTATTCTAAGGGGCGCAGCTTCTAGCAAGATATGATATTTCTAATATTTAATTGTGAATCCCTTGACTTTCTGAATGTAAAAATGGCTCTGCCGTGATTGCATAATGTTAAGACTATCAATTTTATAAAAGGATAAACCAAAACAATATTTATTTTATTTTATAGAAAATGAAAAAAAATATAAAACTGCTAGAGGCAGCAGGGCATATTTGTTCTTGCTACGGATTTTTTCAGCTCTTTATAGTACCTATAAAAACGACGTCATACAAATAACCAATGATAGGCCAATGCACAGACTAAATTACCAATGTTATGCATACATGTATACATTTTAATAGATCAATGGTAAGCCAGTATGACGTCATTTTTCATAGGCACTATAAAAATCTTCAGATTTTATATCTTTTTTAAATCGCGGCCCAGTTGGGCTAAATTATTACTTTAAGTTTGACGGCTGGAAGCCCTTATTAGTGACACAACTGCGTCTTCGGTTTCTAAACTAATTTAGCGGCTATAAAAGTACATTCCCATATAAACGACCCCTTAAATAGTGGATGTAAATATTCATTTATTTCCCGGGTATCATCATTTATATCCCGGGTATCATTTTTAGAAGATTTTTAATTTTTTTTGGAAGATTTTAGAATTTTTATTTATTACTAAAAGAAAGAAAAATGATACCAGGGAAATAAATGAAATTTAAAAACTAAAATTAAACCACATTTTAGCATAAAAATGAGTTTTTGTTTAAATGAGAATGATATTTCTGTCCAGTTTTAGCATGGACAGGAATACCCCTTTGTTAATACGTTACTTGCTGTTATATGACTTAAATAAAATTAGAGATTGAAATTTGCAAATCAGGGACGTTTATAATAATCAATGAGTTACAAATAAATATAAAGTTGAAAAACTCACTAGCTACCTAATATTTTCCACAAATTTTATTCAGGAAACTGCTAATATTATATTTGTATAGAGCATATAATATATTAGCTATTAATATTAACCGCAGTGTGCGCTGATGAAATATACACAATAAAGAATATTTATTTATGATGATAATGATGGCTAATGTTTGTTAATATAATCTAAAGAACTGTAGTGAGGGTGGGTGGGGTGAAATTGTTGTCCAATTGTTATGATTGTGTGGCACACGTGAGTCACGCGACCTCTCAGGAAGTGATGTGAACAAATATTTCTAGGTTTTCGGGTTGGTTCTACCATTCACTTACAGGGAGTAAGGGATAGGAAAATTAAAGAATGATTATTAATTATATCCCAAATTTTAGTATTACAAATTCTCCAATAATTTAGGGTGGTACGCTAATATTCGACTAGAGTTGTCTTATTGCAAACATGTTTTGACACACAATATCTTTTTAAAGGCGAAGCTTTTCTATAATTAGGGTCGGTCCGTCCGTACGTAACGGATAGCTCTTTTCGTTAATTTAGTCTTGTTAGAATTGTCCTATCGATTTCAAACTTTGCATGATGATTCCTATAGGAGTTAGGTACGAGTTAGAAAGCAAAAAACTAATAATCGTTATCAGAAAGTACGTACGTCCATTTTAAACATGTTGATTTTTAACTTTTTTAACATAAAATTTTTATATTATCCGATTGATCTGATTTTTGATATGTTGATTCCTGGAACAACAAAGTAAAATGTTATAAGCGAAGCAACTCTATATTTAAGTCCTAAAAATGTAAGTATGTCCATGAACATTATCCTGTATCAAGCAGTTTTCCAACAAATTTACTTACAATTTTGCTTTGACTCTAATACATTTATATTCTGATTATTCAATTCTGACACTTTATAAGTGTTAATGGCCTTTTGTCCTACCGTTTTAGAGTTTCGCTTTTATGGATGTTGTCATCCTTGTTTATGTTAGGTTCAGTTAGGACATTTACGCAGATTTAGATCCCTGAAGGTTAAGAGCCTTTCACATGGTTTGAAAGATTACATGACCGAAAATTCGATTTCAAAACATATATTTTTTTACGAGGAACTTAAACACTAAGCCTAATATAAAATACGTTATATGTAAGTGGTCTTTTTTTTGGTTGAATTGAGATTGCCAACATATTCGTATATTTAAAGAGAAACAATTGCCTATCGGTAGATTTAAACGTTCTACTGAATATTGTATTTTCATTTACTTATCACTGTTTCCCTGATTGACTTTACACCCATATGCTGTTCATACAAAGTTGCATATTTTTTTGTTTTAGCTGCATGATTAAAATTTTTTCCTATTTATCAAATCCTAGATATTTTTATACATTTAAAACATCTCTTTTACTGCTTTATTTCAAGGTTTTACACTAGCAGATAACTTTTTTTTAAAAAATTATAGCAGCTGAAAGAAATAAGCACCCTTTTGAATAAAATCTAGCAATAAAAGTTAATATGGAGTTTCTCAATCAGATTCAAAATGGTTTTAAACCTGAAATTGAATTTATAAAATATCATGAAAAGGTTAAAACTGAAACACTAATTTTGAGAATCCTGAATTTTAAAATTTAGACTATCATAAAGCTTCTTTGAAACTAGTAGAAAAAGATTAACCTAACAAGTCTGATCGACATCCAAGTATATTAAATTTAAAAACCTTGCAGCTATGTTTAAATATATATTGAAATGGGACAAATAACAAGGATAACAACATCCATAAGTAGCGAAGCACAAAAAATTGTAGATGGGTAAAGGGTATTTATTAAAATCAAGAATAGATTTATTGGTTAAAATAAACACAAAACCTTGTTTTATTTTGTTTGATGACGATGGTCAAAGTAAATTACATAAAAGATGCTCATAATAATGAGAAAAATTATTTTGCTACTGATATTCCAAAAAAGTTTGAAATTGGATAAAAAAAAAACAAAGATATGGGGAAATATGTAAAACATATAAAAATAGCCAAAACCCTGGCCGCCATGGTTGGTTTCTTAAAACGAAAGAAAATTTAATTTTTATATCCTTAACTTAAAAAATTAGGAAAATCGGACCATATACACTGAAAATATGGAGAAAGATGTGAAAGATGTAAGAATAGCCTAAAACCTGCTAAAAGGCAGTCTGGTCGTCATGGTTGTTTTCTTTAAAAGACGGGAAATTTCATTTTGATATCAATAACTGAAAACATTTTGAAAATCGGACTATAAACACTGTAGGCAGTCTGGCCTTCATGGCTGTTTTCTTTAAACGACAGGAAATTTAATTTTGATATCTATAGCTGAAAAAAATTTGAAATTCGGACCATAAATACTGAAGATATGGAGAAAAATGTGAAAAATATAAAAATAGCCTAAAACCTTCTAAAAAGCGGTCCAACCGCCAATGACGTTTTATAGTCAATTGTGCTCCTTAATGATGGGAATGTTGTCAAAAAATTTCAGCATCCTATCTTTTATAGGAGCTGAGTAAATCCTATTTCCCCCATAGCGTTACGGACGGACTGACGGACGGACAAAGTGAATTATAGAGTAGCTTCGCTACTAAAAATACCATATTTTATCCATATTGCACACTTAATAGTATCTTATAGTTAGAAGTATGAATATATCGATAATACAAAGTAGAATGATGTCTGTCTGTCTGTCCGTCCGTCCGTCCGTCCCTTAAGATCTCGCCAACTACTGAACCGATTGGATTCTACTCTTCAGGGTATATACCTATTGGTCCTGTGGTGGTTTCAAGCTATTTTCTTGGGGGTTGGGACACCCACAACCCCTCAAAAAATGAAAATTCCCCTCCCCTCCAAAAAAAATTAAATTATTTTCTTGGGAACACGAGCAGCACCAGTAGTACCTTATTTTTTTTTAATTATCTCTTGGGGCAAAGCCCCTCGAGGCTAGGGGCGAATCCGCTAGTCTATAATACAAAGTAGAATGATGTCTGTCCATCCGTCCGTCTGTCCCTTAAGATCTCGGTAACCACTTAACCGATCGGATTCTACTCCTTAGGGTATATACCTATTGGTCCTGTGGTGGTTTTAAGCTTATTTCTTGGGGGTTGGGACACACCCAACCCCCCCCCCCCAAAAAAAAATGAAAATTCCCCCCCGCCAAAAAAAAATTCCCACTTCACATAAATTATTGGTAGCAGCACCAGAATTTTTATTTTTTTTAAATTACCTCATGGAGCAAAGCCACTAGAGGCTAGAGGCGAAGCCGCTAGTTTTATATACATTGCAAATGTATTCTGTGGCGTTCGGAGAAGGGTATATAGCAAAATCTCTTTGTGATAATTATTGAGAAGGTTTGCCTTCCCCTTTTTCATCACCTTAGGGATTCACACACCCACCCATGGTGAATTGCTGTGTATGCCACTGGATGTATGATTCCTTGTTTTATAGTCAAAAATATCCTAATGTAAAAATAACAGGATATCTTTCTGTCTGTGTGTACCTTAGGATTTCACTAACCTCTAAATCGATGAATCTCCTTTACAATGAACCATCATAGGTCCTGGCAAGGTTCATAACTATTTTGAGGAGGGGTACTAATACCCTCTCATGAGAAATAGCCCCTAGATTTTTTTTATACTTTTCTTTTTAAAACTAAAATCAAAAATAGGAGAGAGTCGCCTCCCCTTTCTTCCCGTTCTAGAGGCCTTTAGGGGCGTAGCCGCAAGTATTGAATAAAATAACAACAGATTTATTTTTAAATTCGATATCATTTAGTAGAATTACAAGAAGGGGCGGAAAAAAATTCTATCATAAATAGATAATAGATGATTTTCAGACATATGCGAGATTAAGAGCAGTGCAGCTACCATACAGTTAGGGTATGACATTACGTCCGTTTGTTACACAAGAATAAGCAAGAATATAGTGTCGGTGCAGTATATATCCTATTGTATTTATGCTCTAAACTATATATCTACGCAGTCTAGACTATACGGTATCTAAAAAGTCTTCTTTTTCTTTTAATATTATTTCTGTATTAAATAAAACATCTGAAAATGCTAATCCCATAATTAAATGTATAAGTATAGATGTGTAACTCAGACAACTACCCGGCCCTAGTGTTGGGGACCTTTTTCGTATGCTATCAAATTATGTTCTGCTCTTTCGTAGCGACTTGGCTGTGTAAACATTTCCGATGTGAATGACTTATATTGTAAGATACAGGGTCCCCACCCCGTGGTTAGAGTACCATATGGCTCGTGCCCTTTAATAATGCTGCGCAACCTATAAAAATAATTGTTCTTGTTTGATAGTGATGAAAAATGAGCCTACTAACAGAACATGTATGTATGTATGTTTATATAGAGTGATTATTGGAAGTGACATGGTTTAAATCAACTTGAATTAGGCTGTATAGATGATGGCAGGAGAAGGGAGGGGGGGGGTTATAATCAGATGATAATGTTAGGGAGGGGAGGGGGGGGGGAGGGCGTGAGCTTCACATCACTGCCCTCACAGATGTTCATTTTTTAAGATTCGAGGGGAGGGAAGTTTTTTTTAAATTTACTATATGATGATGATGATCTATTCCCCACCCTACAGTTTTTAAAAGCGAAGCTTTTATATAAGTAGACTCTGTACGTCTGTACGTATGTATATTACGTTATTAGGCAATAGACAAAAAGGAATCGCCTGGAAGAACTTGTAAAAGTTAATTTTCAAATTTTAAAGATTATTCTTGTTAATTTCTTAATTAATAATAATAAAAATTTTGGAGAGAGATTCTATAATTAATCCATAATGTTAGTACGTCAATAATGATTTTATAATTTGGAGCTTCGCTTATATTGATGTTGTCATACTTGACAATGAATTAATTAAATGTACTTTCCTTACTAAATCTAGTTTTTAAAAAAATATACATTTTATTTATCAAAAATTGAATTGATTAAATAGTATAAGCATAATTAGTTTGAATTAAGCCAACACAGAATTTCCCCCCCTTGCTGAAAATAAGATTCAAACCCCCTACGAAGGGCCTTACCCTTGCAGGAGCGCAACGCTGAATGATAGCTTTACTTTAAGAAACGTTGTATATATAACCTAACCATTGTTATTTGTATTTGAAGAGAGTATTGGAATTTTCTAATATTTGGATCATGGAAAGAAAACGACGTAGTGGATTTCGTCGTATTTTCATAATAGCTTTTCTCCTATTTATAGCCTTTCGGGGGGGGGGGGGGGGCTATAACCCTGCAAGGCAAACTTTGTTCAGGAATGTAGAGAAGCTTCGCATCTATGTATTTTACGTCCTTGGAAGATTCCCTTTGAAGCTTTCAAGTTATTGCAGCTTTAACATTTTAAGCAATAATGGTTATCCTATAATGTAAAGTAGTAGGGTTTTATTGTTTGAAGCTATAATCACAAAAAAACTTATCAGATTGGATTTCATTATACTTTAATATGGGGTGTGGTTTTAGGCTATTTTCCTGACCTCCCACGCTATAGGTTAGGCGCAAATCATTAGTTGATAATTTGTCGACGTTAGATCCGTACTATTACCCTAATGTCGACACAAAAGAGTGAAGATTCTTTGTCAGACTTCAATGTTTGACAGGGTCTGATCTGATAAGTATGGACAGGAGGATTCCACTCCTAGATCATTTAGCTGTGTAATTTCTTTAGACAAATAATGCAGGATTAGCAAACCTGGGTTTTTTTTCTTCATTTACTTCTTGGTTCAGTTCAAATATTTTTTTGTTATTTGATGTTTGGTTTTCTTTTTTCTTATGTATTTGCAAATGTTTTTAGCATTTTGTATTTTTAAGATTTGAGGTAAAGCTTTATTTTTAGTTTATTCAGTGAGTAAGTTTTATAACCACGTTATCTTATTCGTTAGCTAAGAAACTTTTGATACTTTTTAAATTTTTGATTGGTTGTTTCCAAATAACGAGTGTCCAAACTTTTCAATAATAATCAAATAAAAGAAGTGGTAATTTAGTTTAGCATCATTGGGAATGTACATCAATTTATCGCCAAAACAAGGCAGAAATGAGCTATAATGAACAATTTAAAGGGTCATCCCCCCTCCCCTCTTAAAGAAATCAGCTTGCATCGAATTTTTTGTCCGTCTATCATTTTAGATATTAAAAATAACAAGTTTAGTTTGACCCTTATTTTAGCATAATTAAGGCTTTTTTATCGGGATAGTGGTTCAAAAAATTACCAACTCAACCACTCAAACTTATTTTCTTAAAACAAAAATGTAATGGAAGCTGAAATTATAACTCTAATCTAATGGTGCAGCCGCTAGTATGAATATCATATTCTTAAGTATAGGATTGGGAATGGGCAGTATTGTATTATATTGTTGTTATCATTAAAGGCGGAAGAGGGTATACTGGACAAAAGTAAAAACAAGAACCCTTGACCATTGCGGACACGTGCCCGAAAGATCAGTCTTGAAACAAAAAAATTTGAACCATGGAATTAAAACGAAGTAGCGGGTTTCGTAGAATTTCACAGTAGCTTTTTTCCAATTTCTAACCCTTGCGTGTGGGCTCTAACCATTCGGGACAGTCACTAACATTTACCTACCCTATCCTAACCTATCAAAAGCTACTGTGAAAAAACGACGAAACCAACTACTTCGTTTTCCTTCCATGATCCTGATTTTCTTAGCTAGAATAATATAAGAATTGTCAATGAATTTATGCTTTATGCATTTTAATCTTTTTAATGAAAGTTTTCTATACTAGGCTATAACATCATACACCTCTCAGAATAAAAAATATGAATTTTTACGTTTAAAAACCGGCCGTTTTATGTATTGTTTTTATATCCTTTTCCTTGTGTAAATTGTTATTACTTTACTTTAAAATCTTATTTTACATACACTTATAAACAGGAACATTTTATGGGTATTACTTATAATACAGGGACATCAGCCAACATTTAACTACAACTCAAGATGTAATCTTAATTTTTGGAATTAAATTTCTACACATAAAAATTATGTACCTGAAATATTAAAAACTATGTTTTTATCTGACATTTGACTAAAAAACCATGGGTTGGCAGCCGCGCTGATAAAAGCTGCGGCCGAGTTGAACTTAGTGTAGGTTTTGATGTGGCAGCGGCTGAATTAAAATTCAAAGACTTTTATTTCCCATGCCAAGCTATCTGCGCGGTTTCTTGTAGTTGTGACGGCTCTTTTTTCTTAGCTACATGGATAAAAAGCTGGTGTTAAAGGTTGAAGCCGCGTGGCTAGGGGGGGTGGGGGGGGGGTGGCTATGGGTCAGACTGAGGCTTATTGAATGAATATATACTATATATCCACGAGGCTAATGGTGAGGCTTATGTAAGCTGCGCGGCTGAGTGTGGCTCTAGCTTTTGCTGTTTCTGCCGAGCTCTGCATAAAACTACAAAATAAAACTAAAACTTATCAGGTACATATATGGAAGTATCAGGATGTTAATGTGTGTGTAACTGTGTATTTAACTTTGTTTGCAAGTTAGGACCCCAAAGCATCCAGCTAAACTGGCAAGATAGATCATATTATTACAATTTTTTTTCTTTTCTGCCTTTATAGTTTTACAAATTTCTTTACTTTTACTTATCTTTTGATATGTAAATTAAATTTATATGATTTATGTCATTTAGACTGAAGAAGGTGCATTGTTCATCGAAATATATTTCAATAAATAATTAAGAAGTTTCACTCAGTGAATTTATCATATTTTTAGGATTTATGCTAGGGCCATATTTGTATGTTGGTGCAAATGGTCAATTAGGCCTGCAAGTTGCCGTGCAAAAACGTCGCGCATTTTTGCACAGGATTAAACATGACATTACTTTACAAGATGTTGCTCGACAGATTTCAGAAAAACTTAGAGTCGGTTGAAGAATACAAAAAGATAATTATTCATATTTTTTTGTTTTTTTAAACCAAATTTAAATGTAGAGGTCAACCAAAACTTTCCTTAATTGTAAAGGAGCCCTTAGAAGTTAGGGGTGAAGTAACTATTTTAGAAAATACAAATCTATACGGATCCCAGATCCTTTATATTAACAAATGTTTCTAGACATTTATTTCAGCAATCATTTAATGAACATTCATCTATTTCTCTCTCTTCTCCCTTTTTCTACCCCCCTCTCCCTCTCTCTCTCTCTCTTTCACTCTCTATTTAATCTAAAATCATCGCCCTCCAACAATTTTTCGTATTTGATAAATGATTATTTAGACTAGACCAAATTAAGCGTTAAGAGCTAGCGAGTCATGGCGTAGCTACTCTATAGTTTACTCGTCTTTTTGCTTTTAGCAATATCATTGTTTATTTTTAATTCTAATAATAAGAAGAACAGTACTATCCTTAGGAAGCACAGCAGCAGTTAAATAAGACAAATAATATTATAGCTGCTGTTTAGTTTTGTGTGTGTTATGTATGATTGCACTGGTCTATATATGTATTTGAGTGTATGTAAGGGTATGGGAGTTGATACAGTTTTATGTTTTGGAAGATTTTTTAAATCTGCCCATGTAATTAATGACGGATGTACGGTCATATGCCAGTCATAGAGAAGCGGTGTTTCTAAAAGTGTTTTTTTAAAATCTAAATCTACTATAATCTAAAAGTATGGTTGTGTTGAGTATAGGAATAACCTGGGATCTAAAGGGATAAGACAATGGCCGATAAATTAATGTACATCCCCAATGATTAAACACAAATTTATTTCTTATGTAGATTACAATTAGTGGTTGAAACCTTTGTACACTCAACTGAATGTACCAACCAATATAGATTAAATAAAAGTCCCCAAAGTTGTTGAGCCAGCACATAAGAAAACGTTATTATAAAACTTTGGGGACTAGTATAATAAAAATCCCAATTTCCCCTCTCTGGAAATAACTCAGGTATTATTCATTAAACTGCAGTAGGTTATTAAGTGAAAATGGGTTGGTCGGTCAAACGGGCAAGACAGTTTAACTGAACAGAAATGAAATGACACGGTTTTAAATAGTTAAAAAGGCAACTTTGGTTATTTTCATCCCTGTTAATATCATAAAGAATATGATATGGAAATTTTCTTTACATAAAATAGAATATTCATACATACAAGAGAAAAATATAGTGCAGGGGCGTACACAAGGTGGTACACCTTCGGAAATTAAGGGGGTTTAATCACCCCCATCACCCATAACGGGGATGTGATTATCCTCTGAGTCTATTTTTAATAAAACTTTATTTTTAAAAGCGATGATACAAGTAGTTTTGACGCTGTGGCCGTTTTAAAAAGTCCGGTTTTATGTGGCGCACCCTGTATGATTAGGGTCGGTCCCTCCATCTGTAACGATTGGCTGTTTTTGTTAATTTAGACATGTCATAATCGAATTAAAACTTTGAATGATGACATAACTTTACTCAGACTTACAAATTAATGTTCTGCTTACTAAGTTCTAACACTCTACAAGAGTTATTGTTCTTTAGTCCTTCCTTTTGATTTCAGAGCTTACTTTTTTATATCTTTATTTTTAGGGGAAGTAAAAATATTGATGTTCTTCAAGCACCCCTTTTTAAAAATCCTGTTAAAGCCCTTGGTACATTTGCCATATTCAATAAAATATCGAATGTATGAGTGAGCAGCCTAGGTAACAAAACTAAAACCTAAAGGTTTTGGAATTGGTTTTTATCGCACTGGGTTAAAGACAGCTTTCCGCGGATAGTAAAACAAATCCTACTTGTGTTGGTCCCAAGGGGCTGCAGGCCAGGCCAACAAAATTTGAATATTTTTTTTGCATTTTATAGATTATGCTTTTTATAATAAAAATCTTAGGTAAGACCATGGGTTTTCAACTACCTAAGTCAAAATTATCTAGCAAAATGTGAGGGAATATTTAACCCTCATCCTTTGTCCTATCCTTGAAATCCTTGTATACAAACATATAAGATGAAAATTGATGGAATATGATATTGTTTTCTCCAGGAATCTAGAGGGATGAGACAATGGCCGATAAATTGATGTACATCTCAAATGATGGTACACAAAGATGGTAGATTAGAATTAAGTGGTTAAAACGTTTGGACACTCAACTTCATAAATTAACCTATCAAAATTCAAGAAAAATCTCCAAAGTTGTTACGCCAATGAATATGAAAAAGTTATTTAAACTTTGGGTACTAGTATAATCAACAGCCTAATGTCCCCTCTCTTCCTGGTTTTCCCCCGGAAGAGGTGTATGGTTTGTTGTACGTATATGTATGCATGTGAAATGCGCAAACAACAAAGTTTCCGGTGCTGCGTATTATGTAACCACCAGCGCTCATGGGAGTATGCCAATATATCCATAAAAACACAAGGGGGACAACTGGGACGGTTAGTTCCATGAGAGCAACTGCTTCTAATTTTTAAGTTTTTATATCATTAACTTTAGAATGTAGTCAAGATTCATAATAGTTATAACTTTTAGCGAAGCCCTTTAAAGTGTCATGTGTGACGTCATAACAGTATTTATATATTAACTTCTTTTTTAGGGGTTTCCTTTCCCATTTCTCCTCTCATCCCTCCTTATTAGACATATTTTTTGACGTCACGTCCAGCGCTTCACTGTTAGAAGTAGGCTTAATGTGAAATGATAGATTTAAATATACTTGATGACTACATACATACACATTTGTTTACTTTACGACACTAAATAAAAGAGGTCATAGATGACATATTATCGACTTAATGTTATTCTAATAATATTATAATTAATCCTGATTATGGGGATGGAGGCTGTCCCAAAAGAAGCAGCTTATAGTGCCTAATAAAAATAACGTCATACAATACAAATGACCAATCATAGGCCAGTACACATTTTACCATTGGTCAATTTCAATGTATACTGGCCTATCATTGGTCATTTGTGTTTAATGACATCCTTTTTTATTAGGCACTCTAAAAAAAACCTATTCTACACATCATTTCCGAGATATTGATCGTAATTTTCACGAGATGCTACGCTTTCATAAAAAAACTGTCTCATGATACTTATTTGGTTGGTTCACAAACAAGGCAATCAAGAAAACATTATGCTAATATCCGTCACATATATTATATACAGTCTCATACTGTGCGTTCGCGTGAGTGTGTGTGTGTGAAAGTGTGTGATATTTTTCAACGTTTAGAAATAATTAGAAAAAATATTTATTAATGATATTCAATCTCGAAAAAAATAGGATTACAACTTCTTCGAGTAGCACAACATTCAAAGAAATAAGATAATCAATGACACAATTTGATTTACAAGACTCAAACAAATTGATTTAGATTGAAGTTAGCACATTTTTTTCTGAAAATTCTTTATCTACAATTTTGGGTAGAAATTATTTAAAAATACTTTTTATAAGCTCTTTGTGTGTTGGGCTGGTTTTAATCTATTTTTTATCCTCAATACGTCTCAAGCACAGTCATGATGTCAATGGCGAAGTCGCTTAGATGGCTTTAAAGATGTTGCTCAATTAATTTTTGCCGTTGATAAATTAATAAAATAATAAAATACAGACATATTCAGCTTATTGTCCTATCATTGGTCATTTGTATTGTATAGGCCATATAGAGCTTCATTTCTAGGTCACTGGTTTTTAAGAAACAAATCATATTTACTTTTTAAGTTGATGATGCTTATAGATTTATTGAGATAATATTCTATATTCAAATTGGCAATTTTTGTTTTAAAACTAAAATAGACAGACCTATTTTTCAAGTTTCAAGATAAATGTATTTATATTAAATCTCAATATAAAACCAAAATAAAATTCCCTTCCAAACTCCCTTTCTCCATACATACAATTCTCTCTCTCTCTCTCTCTCTCTCTCTCTATTTGTTTAACTTCTCCCTCTTTTGTCTCCTAATTCTCTATATTCCCTCTCTCCGCCCCCCCCCCCTCCCCGGCCCCAGGGATTTGTGCATTAGGGGGGATCACAAGAAAAAGCTTTTAAAATAATGCATTATTTAAACATTTTAAATCTTCGCTCTTTACCACTCACTCAAACACACACACAGACCCAGATAAATCCACACACACGCAAATACACACACACACACAGATACACAAATCCACACGCACCCACACGCCATTTTAAAAGTAGCGAAACTGCTCTAAAAATTACCTTTTCCAGCAATAGGGCTAATTTGACTTATTCAGCTGCTATCAGAGATAGAATTTTTTAGCAAAAACATTGACTTAGAATAGATGCCTATTTGTCAGGAAAAATAAAGAAATTTCGGTTCATGGAAAGAAAACGAAGTAGGGGTTTCGCCGTATTTTCACAATAGCTTTTGATGAGTTATTTAATTTCCTAACAAATAGGCATCTATTCTAAGTCCATTTTGATGAGTTATTTAATTTCCTAACAAATAGGCATCTATTCTAAGTCCATTTTTTTTACATAAGATAGGTTTTAAACATTGTGGTAATGATTGTATGTTATGTAAATTTTCACCTAAATTTGTTAACAACATTGTATCTTCTGTAACAAAAGAAACTATTCCTATTTTATCTAATTTGACTTGTAATTCGGAAAATATTTTATATTGTATAACTTGTACTAAAGATAATGGAACATGTAAATCTCATCCACAATATATTGGACAAACAGGACGTAAAGCAGTGGATAGATTCAGAGAACACAAAAATTCAATTGAACCAAATTCTGTAAAAACTGTAGGACAACATTTTTCACAAAATGGCCACAACCCTTGCCATTTACAATTTGTTCCTTTTGAGCAACTCAAAAGTAATAATCCTTGGATAAGATTAGCACGATAAAAATTTTATATTAGAAAATTTGAACCATTGTTAAATCGTAGAACTTGATTCAAAATGCAGTTGCAATTGTTTTTAAAAATATTCTTTTCAAACTATACATCCTTCCCTTTCTCTCTCTCATTACACAGCCAGTTTGACCGCTTCTCCTTTATTTGGTGTTTGGTTGTGCTAAAGTAAAGATCTAAACAGTAGCTGTGAATTTAAAATTTTATTTTTTATGATATATTTTAACATTTTGACTAGGTAGTTTTGTATAATTCTTAATGCTTTTTTTTCATTTATTTATGTTGTTGTTTTCTATTACAGATGCGATTGATAATGAAGATTTTTTTCTTTGAAATATATTTCGTTATGAAGCAGCAGTAGTTACTAATTTATAAATGTTATGGTTGAGATAGATTTATAACTGTTAAAGGTGCATTTTTTTACTGTTATACAAACTTAAGACTGTAGTAAAATCGTCTTTAATTAAACTTTTATTAATTTCTTTTCTTTGTCAATTTCTTCTACATTATAATTTAAACCTAAAATATTACTTAATTTTAACAAATGGGACAAAAATGGAGAATGTTTTAATCTTATTTGAAATAAGGTTGACCCATCTCAGAAGCGTAAAATGCTTCATTTTTTTGGAGGGGGGGGGGGGTTGGGTCAAAGAAATCCTTTTCAGGGGTTGGTGGCAACCTACCTCCCTCAAAATAGCTTTAAAATTGTATGGACTAATACTAGGCATTTATTAAGTGTGCAGTTTATGAGATCTTTATAGATACACATACAAACAACTTGCTACTGTAGTATATAGAATGAAGATTTGTTTAAAATTAACAATTGTTATTGCATCATTTAATATACAGATTTCCGCGGATATTAAAATGAAAATTATAAGATTGCGACCAGTTTTTAATTTTTTATAAGTGGAATATTTTCTGTAATACGAAGCTATACATGATTTTTCAGTATTGCTAAGAACCGGTTCTAATCCTTTTGTCTATTAATCAGTTTCGAAGCGATAGTGGAAAAAAAACTTTCCCTATATCCCTGCTACAAATGGGTGTATCTAGTACTAATCTATATCTAGTTAGTTAGGAGGGTGTTTTACCTATCTATAACTCCTGTCCTCCCCCCACCTCTCACCCCAGCACTACTGGTCTCAAGGGTGTGTTAATTGTATTAGTAGATTGCTGGGCTGATGCTATGTATATTTTATATATCCTATACATTATACATACATTATAGTCTTTTATTTAGGGAAATTTTCAAGGGTGGATACTGTAAATTAATGACATTAGATTTTTACTACAAGAGCCTTTTAGAGGAGACCGTTGCCTAATGTTAGAAACCTAATGCTTTGGTAGCAGCCAAAATTATGGTTACTTAGAAGCTCGCATGAGATCGGGTCAGGTCATAATGTGCTTGAACGTGGAACTTGAGTTGGCCCTAGTGGCTATACAAAAGTGTCATAGCCTACTCCATGACAACTTAGGTCCAAACCCTAAGAAACTGTTCACGGTTGGTTTTTTATTAAATGAATAAGTTAGGGTACAATGTTTGGCACTTTCGATATAAGTAAATGATAATAAAAAACCCATAGAATGCGATAATAACTTCAGAAAAATCGAAGAAAATAGTTTTCATACTTAATTAACGTTTTTAAGTTTTTCTTCAAAAAGTTTAGATAAGATGCCTTTAAAAGTCGTCTATGATTTTGTCAGGGATAAAAATGTAACTTTAAAATAAGAATTACAACATATTTTTTCAATTAGTACAAAGTAAAATTTTGAACATTTTATTGATCAGTATATTTTTTAAAATGTGAAGTAGAAACCTGAATATTTTATCATGAAAATTGTGTTATGATTTGATTGTCTGCTAGATTACAAGAAAAAAGATACTGACAGTACTTGTTGGTTCTTTAAAAAAAAATTAGGTAGATTACTTTCAGAACCCCTCTTTTTGCAACGTTATTTCAATAGAACAGAGCCGTAGTCTTAGTGTACTCAATATCTAGACAGCCAACCATTGTTTTAGAATTGTTCAATTTTTTTAACTTCTGATAAAAACAGAATTAATGGTATTTTTGTAAATATTATACCTCCAAGAAATGGCTATACTTCCCAATCATATGTTGTGTGATATTTAAGAGGAATTATTTTGATATAATGTCATTAAAATATTCGTTGAAAAAAGTGCTATTCTAGCTTATACTTTACATTTTAATGTGTATGATAATTCAAATAAAAGATAATGAAGATTTATATTATATTTAATTGTTATAATTATAAAGAAAAACCTGGAAACAGTAAAAAACTGACTTTATTTTATTGACGTAGGGAAAATTTTGTCAAATATTTGAATAAAAAAAACAATATAAAACAAAATAAATTATTTTTAATATAGTCACAAAAAGGCTTAATGAGTTTAGGAAATATTTCATTCACTAATCATGTCATTTAAACTCTATTACACAGAATAAAGTGTAAAAAGATGTTCTCGTTTTAATTTTAAGTAATTTCAAATGCATTTTAATACCTTTTAATGATTTATTTTTTGAAAAATCTTTTTATAAAATGTTATTGATTTTTGAAGTTATATGTTAAAATGTTTTTAAATTTTGTTAACATTTTGTTTTAAATGTAGAAAATTGGTAATTCTAAACATTCAAAAAATGATTTTATTAAATTTTCATCACTTAAATTGCATGTTTGATGAAATTTTCAACTGATAATTCAAGAAAAATCGTTTAAGTTTTATTATATTTTACTTTGAAATGTTAAAAAAATATAATTATTGTCAAAAATGTGGAAGTTATACTTTCCTCAAAAAAAGACCTAAAACATGCAAATTAACACGTGTAATGAGATTTTTTTTCTTTCAGGTTTAATTTTAAGTAATTATTGATATTTTTTGTAAAAAGGATTTTATATAAAAAGTTTTAAAACTCGAGTTATGTAGTGGTTCTAAAAAAGGTTGCGAATTTATGCAATTTTCTTGCAAAAAATTTTTTCTAGGATTTTAAAAATAGCAAAGGGTGTTATTAGACGTACTTCCAGATACAATTGCTAAGTCATTTTGGCCAAACACTAAAATAAAGTTTTGACATCTGAGGGTCCAACCGTGTGTTGTTAATCAATCAATGGTTTCTTTAGCAGTTAAGTACAATTTAGCGAAGCAACACATTCTAATATCATTAGCAGAAAGTCCATTTTAGTTGAATTCTTAAAAATATGTTGCTGTTTCTAGGTATGATATGATATATGATGAATACAAGAAGGGGTTGTGTGGGATATACCCTCTCCTGTCATGATTTAAAAGGGAATTGTGTGTTTACATCTTTTAAAGCAAAAATACTTTAATGATTTTAAAGTGATTTTTATTTGCTGCGACACAAAAAAAATCATACCTATCTATACAAAGACGCACCCCTCCCCCCCCCCAAAAAAAAACGTTGAATTATTCTAATTTATTTTATTCTTTATTTTTTTTCCAATACTAACATCAACACCTTGATATATAAATGAAAACAAATAATAAAACCATACTTTTTAATAAAAATTGTATCTTTTATATTCTAAATTTGACTATTATTATAGAAATGATAAATACAATTTTTATGAAGTAAATTTGAATTACTATAACAGTTCCACCAAAAAAATAAAATAAAATAATAATGCATTGAATAAGGACCATAATTTGAATTTAAAACTTTTTTTACTTTTTCAAAGAAAATAGAAAAATCAATAAAAGTTATGTTATTAATAAGAAAAAATGAAATAAACTATGAAGTTGATAATATTTGTTAGTAAATAAATGGCAAGAAATTTACTTGAAAAACATAAATATTAGAATTTGACTTATTTTACCAATTAAACATAAATATTTAGGACTACAATTATACAGATTTTTCATAACAATTTACATTGAAAACCTTTTAAGGTGTAATTTTTTCCATTGACACAAACGAAAATATTTTTGCAATCAAACAAAAAAACAAATGATTTACTTGAAAGTGTATAATCAGAATTAATAAATTGAATTACATCGAATCAAATGTGTATACCTAGTAACTGTCTATAGTGCGCTAGCAAAATGGGGATAGGTGTCACTGCTTTTGGCCTACCTATTCTATTGACATCAGGAAATACTCTATATCCCATCACTTTTCTAGGGGGTTTCTTTTCCCCTTCCCTTTCTCTGTCCCTCTACTATGACGTCAATAGAATAGGTAGGCCAAAAGCTTTCTAGGGTTTTTTCCCCTTAAATTTTCTTTCCCTGTAATATAACGTCAAAAGAATAGGTAGGCCAAAATCTGTGACATTTATCCCCATTTTCCTAGGGCACTAAACACAGCTACGATTAGTATATCTAGATGTTAGATAATTCCATAAAGTATTATAAATTTGAGTTTTAAAATTTTCCTTTTTGCCCTAAAACATACTTAGCATGTAATATTGTAATATTGAATCATAAAGTAATGGATCTAATAATAAGAGAAGAAACGTTAATATAAGAATGAATTAAAATAAGAATAAGACAAACATGACATGTTTACAATTATTTTTGCCTAACCAATATGGACATTTATTTAGCGCAAAATGAATTAAAAATTGAATTCAAGTCAGAAGTACAAAAAAAAATTTTCAGTAAATTTAAAAGCTGCTAACGACACGTCATTTGGACCAGCATTTGATCTTAAATTGTCAAAAATGCACAAGGATTGCACTGCCTAATTTAACGCGCGTAAAATCATATTTACACATGTGCTGCGCGCTACCTGAACATTAATGAGTACTTTTTATTCAGGATTGTTTTTAGGCATTTTTATCGAATCTATTGATGTGCAGAAATTTATGCTCTGAATCTATATCTCATTACGTTAGCAGACTTTTAAAAAACTTCCAATAAAAGAGGTTCTTCTTATTTCCCACTTGATCCAAAAACGGTGTATCACAGATCACATATATTGTATTCTTTTTAAAAAGGAATAAGTAAATAGTACAAGTAGCATTTTTAATTTTAGTTTGTCGGCTGTATTTTTTTTCTTATTAAAACCTTTATTAAAGATTTCTATGTTCGTCTTTCATATTTAGTTGAATCACAGGTGAACTGCGGGTTACCACACACACTGGCACATGCTCTATCCTTTCCTGGCCAATTTTTAATTGGTTTCAGTTTTTATTACAGGAAAGTTTTGTCAAAATGATTATTTGGCATTTTATATTAAAATGATTAAACACTGGACTCATCACATTTTTACGTCCATAAAATTTATTTCTTCTAACAGTTATGAATCTTGAACAGCAGCGGGGCAGATGAACATGCGTTCTTGGCCTAACATTATGGTGAGGACGGATCTGGTCCTGTGTGGCGGCCACTATCATCACTTGTGTCCAGGTAGGGGAAGTCGGCGTCTCCAGCGTCGGGCGGGATGCGCGGGTACAGGTCTGTAGTGCCGGGTGGCGGGTCACGCGTCCAGTCCCCGTGCGGAGAACAAGAGGGGTCCATGTCAGGTGGGGGAGGGCCAAGCACGCCCATGTCTGGCGGATGAGGCGGGGGTCCGCCGTACATCATTTCGTGTGGTGGAGGAAGGCCGTGTGGAGGTGGTGGCGGGAGGCGACATCCAGGTGGCATTCCGTCAGGGTAGCCGTGCATCTGAAAAATTTTATTAATATTTAAAATCGATAGTAAGAAAACATAGAAAAGGTTTAATTAAGTCGTTTAAGCGATCTTTTGCTTAGGACATAGAAACTAAAATAATAGATTGCATGTTAAAATATCGGGGAAGTCCGTCAAAAAAAAGAATATAAAAGAGAGTTGCGTGAACACAGAAACAGATAACAACAGTCCAATAATGGATACAGAATAAGTGGATATATTGACAGAGGAATATTTTTCATCAATTAAGGTTGCTATTATGGACCTCATTTGTTGGTCAAATGGTTCATCTGGTAGGAGGAGAGGGGATGGGGTAAAGGGGTTGGCTGTGTGGTATCGTTGTTTTATCCAGCTGGGAGTATCACCTTTTCAGATTACATGAAAATCTGGAGCAACATCCAAGCAATGATATATCGATTAGTTTAAACTAGATCAGGGTCTCAGTTTTTTAAGATATAAATTTTAACATCTTATATGAGTTTTAAAAAGTTTAAATTATTAATATTAGTCATCCACAGCTTGTATAAAAAATCTGATAGCAAACCACCTTTCATTGTAAGTCAATAATTCTCAGCCGCTTGCGGTCTAATTTGCCGAATAATGTGGTCCAAAATTCGGGCGCAACTGGTCAATTTTAGCAATCCATTGCCGCTAAAAAACAATCAGCCGAACCGCCATTTTTAAAAAAAATCTACAATCTATTACTATAAAATTTTAAAAACGGCTGAATATTTAGTTAAACCCCTGTCTTAAAAGTAAAGATAAGTGCGGGTATAAAAACCCTAGCCACAGAGTGAAAAGATTTCAAGATAAGAGGAGTTAGCCAGTTAAATCTGAAGGAAAGATGATAAAAAAAAGTAAGATATTTCCTATCTTAATAGAGGAGTGGGTTATCTTTTTCTTGCTTTTTATTTTACAGAAACAGGTTAAATATGCTTCTCCATATTATTTTTTTTTAATTTATGTACTAAAGTAGCTGTCCCTTAAATATAGGTGTCCTATAATATCTCTGAAACGTCTCAGCATATAGGTCTATAATTTTTATCTGAAAAATCGTATTGGGATAGTTTTAGGCTAATTTAGATTAAAGTCATGGGATGGTTTTTTTTGGCTATTTTTTTGTCCCCTTTCCTATATCTGTGAATAAGATACTCCTAAAAAACAAGACTTGTACTGCCCCATCTCTTTTCCTCAAAAAAAATAGAAGCTGGATGAGGGTAACCCTCCCTAAGGTCAAAGTAATTAATTTTTGACAATAATAATATTGAACTATAATCTCCAACAGATAGACATCTTTTAAATCTACTTTCACTAAGAGTTCAACTTACGACGATGCACAAATAAAGATAAATAAATAGTCTTTGTTTCTGTGTGCATTTGTGTGCGTATGTGTGTGTGTGTATGTATGTGTGCATGGCGCCAACGTATAGATACCAGAGCTACTTTGCTTAATGACCCCTGCGGTATCCTATGATAAAGGTAAAGATACGAAGATAGGCCTTTTCAACCCCCCCGACACAACTGCCTATTTATTTCACACCCCTTAACACCTCCCCCCCCCCCCCACACACACACACATGAGTGACCACCTATTTTCAAGGCCTATATTAGGGATATCCCACCCTCCATTAATGAGGGGGAGGAGATGGCTGACCTAACTGAAATAACTGGACAGTTAAGCTCTAGACTTTTATCTTCAAGTTGCCGACAAATTTGACAAATACTCCTCACATACACACTCTAGTATAGACATACCCTGTTAAACTATGTACATGCTGCTGTTCTTATATCAACAAAGAACTTTAATTGTCATTAAAATAATTTAATTAATTAATATGCAAACATATACGACTTTTTTCGATGGGATTGATATTATCTTAGAGAGAGAGAGAGGGGAGGAGACAATAGGCAGATTATTACATTGATCTCAAAAGTTTCATGATAACGTTTTCTTATTCGTTGGCTTAACAGCTTTAGGGACTAACGTGAATTTTGATTTGATAGTTAAATAAGTTGATTAATTTTAATCTACAGAAGGGGCAATTTTGTGTATCATCATTAATGATGTAAATAATGTATCGGTCATTGTCTTATCCCTTTAGATCCCTGTTAATATCGACTGAAATAACAGTTAAATTTTCAAGCTTGATATAGGCAGTTTAAAATACCATTTAGTCGACATAAACCTATACAATTTTAAGTCAACATACTGCCTCTAGTTTAACTGGGATGCCTAGACAATAAGACCTAAATTGTCGTGTGCTCGTATTCGATGTATAAGTGTCATTAGACTAAAGATAAACCCGCCCCTCCCCTTCTCTCTCTTAATCTACATAGATAACTATAACTTGACGTATAAATACAGGATTTTAATTAATGTTATCGTATAATTTTCATAATAATGATTAATTAATAATAATTACTTGGTAAGTTAAGCAAACATGGAAGTAGCTCCTTTATTTACTTTATCAAAGAGACACTCTTAGCTTACTATTTGTTTTTTAATAATTTCAAAACTAGGAAAATTATATCTATAATTAACGCGGCATCAAACGCGAAAAAAAAATAATTATTCATATACTTTTAATAAGGCATTCTAAAATGGCAAAAAGTTTTTAAAAGCTAAGATTGTTTTATTTAATCGTTTGGGTTTTTATTTGATTTAAGCATTTATTTGTCTTAAAAAGCAAATAACTTGATGCATTCATTTAGAGAGTTAGTACCGAAGCCACCCAATTATATATCTTGTCTGTCCGACCGTACGGCAGTACGTCCATCAGATGGTAAAAATGTGATTTATTCTTGGGCAAAATTTTGATTTTAAGATTTACAGGATACAATTTTTTTTGCCGATCGGGGATGAAGAGAGGGGACAATGGGCCTTTTATTACACTAGTCCCAAAGTTTTAACATAGTTTTCCTAATTGTTGATTTCCAACTTTGAGGACTTTTAATAAATTTTTATTGGTTGATTAAATTAATTGATTGTCCAAACTTTTTAACCAATAATCTTAATCTACAGAAGGGATAATTTTGTGTATCATCATTGGGGAGGAAAAGTAATTGATCAGCCATTGTCTTATCCCTTTAGATCCCTGATACATATTACATATAGCATACATATGTGTAAATTGTCTAGCCATCGTTTCATCAATAAATATTCACTTTCTATTTCTACCAATATTTACATATCTCATCTTAGGTATGTCCGGGGAGGGAGTGCACAATCGTGCTGATATTTGTCTTCATCCCTTTGAAATTAAATTACGATTCATAGTCCTATTACTTGGTCCCTAGGTATGCCAGAATAAAATAAAACTTTTGACCTGCAAGGGCTTTTATTTCTCAAATTCTTTCATTTCAATATTGTACATGCAAAAAAAGTTACAGAAGCTTTATCGTTATTTAGATTAAATATATTGTTTTTTTTTTTATTATAAGTTAAACATATATTAAATAGATCTGTTGGTACATGCTTTTCAATGAAACTTTGTAAAGGTACTAATTGGGTTTTAGGCTACATTGCTAAGAAAAAAGAAAATTTAAAGGAAAAAAATATTACCATTAGTGAAAAGAGGACTCCCCTAGATGATAAAGTGATGCAACTAACTGACCAAAATAAGAACATATTTTTTATATGAGATAGAGGAAATGCTGTGTACCTGTGACATAATATGTTGGAAGGATGGATGGTTAGGCTCGAGTCTGTCCATGTCTGGCTGCATACCAAAATCTGTCAGGGCTTTCCATGGAGGCTGGTAGCCGTGGATATCCACAGGATTCAGCATTCCAGAGTTCTCGTGCCGTACTACAGATAAATTTATTAATAGATTTGAATAGATAGATGGTAAGATTGAAAAGGATAATAGATAGATAAATAATCAATAGATTTGAAATAATTAGCAGGAGAGATGGGACGATGGGCTGTTTATTCCAATACTCCCAAAAGTTTTCTTATTCGTTGGCTTAACAACTTTTGGGACTTTTTTTAAAATTTTGATTGCTTTGTTCATAAGTTGAGTGTCCAAATGCCTATTGTAATCTACAGAGAAGGGGTAATTTTTTGTATCATGATTAGGGATGTACATCTAATTTTTATCTATTGCCTTATCCCTTTAGATCCCTGGAAAATCAGTCTTAAGATAAATAAATTTTAGAATAGATTTGATAAAACAATCTTTCATTGAACCATCTCTGTATCAACAAATAAATTTATTTGATAATGATTTATGTATTTTTAATGAGATGTTTAATATGAAATTATGAAAGCTTTTAAAACAATACACGGTTTTCTTATTAATTTAATTTATAAACAATATTGTCAGCAATATTGTTTCAAATCGATACAGTGCATTACAAGAAAATCTCGAAATGTTCTGTTCATTCTAGCTTGAGTTATACTATACAAATGACCAATGAGAGGCCAATACAAAGACTAAATTGCCAATTGCAGGTCAATATACATTTTAATTGACTAATGGTAGGCCAGTATGACGTCGTTTTTTACAGGAACTATAAAAAGCTTTGAGGTGAATGCTTCGTTACCTGGCGAGCTGGCAATCATAGGTATCCCCTGCATATTTCCATATCCAAGTTTTCTTCCATCCTAAACAGAAAATAAAAGTTATTAATTTATCAAGAATAATTTTTATTATGAACAATTATCAACAATCTATATTCATTTAAATATTTATAATAATAAATATAAAGAAATATTTTTGATGGACATTTTAAAATCTTTTTAATACTATTTAATCCAAAATTCTTCATTGATACAAGGTATTTGGTATCCAGTGAAAATATATTTTACAAGTTTAATTTATTTATTTTTAAAACGTATCTTTTTTTTATCGATCTATAATGGCTTATATTGTAATATTTTACTGGCATAATAAAAGAAAAGAAAAGTTTCTTGTACACCCTTTGAAGCTTTTTACAGTGCCTACAAATAGTGACGTTATTTTGGCCTACCATTGGTCAGTCAAAATGTATACTGGCCTGCCATTGGTTATTTAGTCTGTGTATTGGCTTATCATTAGTCATTTGTATCATACGACGTCATTTTTTAAAGAGCTTCACATCCTTTTATTCCTGAGAAGTCAATGGTTTAGATATAGCCAGGGATATAGGGATAACACAATGGATAATAAAACTAAACTCTGTATAATTTGTTAATTAATCATTTTGGGGAAAAGAAAGGAATGTAGATCAATATAACGTCCATTGGCCTCTCCCACCCTGATCATGACTTTAGGCATACATCTAGAGATGGAGAAAATAAAAAGAGGATTTAAGGTAGGGGCTAGAAATACAACCAAGGACCTAAACATTAGAAAAAGCGCAACAATTGGGAAACAGGGTATAGTGTCCAATAAAAAATGACGTTATACAATACAAATGTCCAATGATAAGCAAGTATACAATTTACCATTGGTCAATTACAATGTATACTGGCCTAACATAGGTCATTTGCATTGTATGACGTCATTTTTTATTGGACGCTATTCGCTGTTTCAACAATTGGTACCTTTATCATTATTTTAAACACACTAAAAAACCTCAAATATATTTCATAATTGAAAATCAAATGCATTAGAAAATAATAATGACAGATGAGAAAAAAAAGAAATGTATCTGAAATACTTTTGATTTATGAATTGTAGAGCTGCTACGCTATTAAAAATCTAAGAGAGAATTAAGAAAGATCAACTTATTTCCAAAGCTTTCCGTCTCAGAATTGACAAAATAATCTCATAATTGCGGATTAAAATCTAAATCTGTTCAAATCTGGGCCTAGCTCCACTCATAACATTATTTTGTTTTAAATAAGACTACCAGCTGCGCCCCTTGCATTCAGGAGCATCTTATAATACTTTTAAAATAGCTACAATCCTATCAAGGACCTAAATAAAAATTTCCAAAGTAGATGAAGTCACGAAATATTAACGGTAAGGCAAAAAAACTCACTACTTCATATTATAGGATATAATTATATAGTGACTTCGCCAATTTTGTAAAAATGAGTGTATAGTATATACACCTATCTAAAAAATAGGATTACATAACCTTTATGTGATTTAAGATGATAAAATAATAGGTTAAATGAATTGTAATAAATTTATTAGAAAATAGTTATGTGTTCAAGAATAGACATTAAATATTGGGGAAAATATTTTCTGTGTGCTTTTATAAAGTTCTTTCTTGGTATTATTCCTATTAAATTGATTGAGTTCTCCATTTAGATACCCCAATAACTTTACGGTTTTTTCAAATTTAATTCTTGGGATTGCTTCTTTTAAGTTTTATCTAGAAAATACTCAAGATAATTTTTAGAAATATGATTATTTTTTTGGTATACATTAGGATAGAGTTTAATTTAAAGTCAAGAAAACAAAACATTATTTTAACCGGTTCTACCCCCTCCCTTATTCTCTTCCCCACTTTCACGTTGGGGGGGAGGGGGGGGGGTGCCGCAAATTTCAGATCCATGATTTCGCAATTTGAGAAAAATTTATCTTTTTATTATAACGAATTAAATAATCTTGCAAGAATCGCTTTTATCTTATGAAGGAAAATCAGCGAAAAACGAGATCTGAAATTTGCGTCACCCTTCAAATATGACGCATGACCGCTACGACCGCAAGACGTTGCAGTAAATTGTCCACTATCTACAATAGATGGTATAAAGTTGGTTGGACAAACAAAGGATAAAATTACAAACACATACAACAACAATCCATAACATTCTCATCTACCATACCCATACCATTCGTCTCGGGTTTCACACATAACCAACACACACACACACATACACACTCACACAAACACACACACAACACACTCACACACACAGACTTACAGATATGAGACATATGTGTAATGCAAATAAATTTGATAATTTGATATTTTTCCTATGAACAATCCAAATAGATTTTTCAAAGTGGTCGGTCCGTCTGTCCGTCCGAAACGGATAGCTTTCTTCGTTCATTTAGGCAAAATATGTATTTGATATGATTATCCTATTTGTCGATTTTTGGAATACTGTTTCCTGGGACAACAAAGCACAATGTTATAAGCGAAGCATCTCTATAATCAAGTCCTAAAACTAAAATTATGTCGTTAAACATTATCCTGTATTTTAGCAGTTTTTCAATAAATTTACTTACGATTTTGTTTAGTTAGACTTTTATACATTTATATTCTGAATATTTAGTTCTGTGCTGACACTATACAAGTGTTAATGTTCGTTTATCCTACCGTTTCAGAGCTTCGCTTTTATAGATGTTGTCATCCTTGATAATGTATTTTTTTAGAATGGTTCTTGTTCTTGTTATTAATCAAGAACGATTATTATAATGAACTGTTCACCCTTACTTTGATGTGATTATTAAAAACAACACAATATTATCTTTGTTATCTCTAGTAAACAGTAATCTTTATTATTAGTGTGTGTACAGAGGTCCTCCCAGTGCAAACAGTAGTTGCACTGTTTACATGAAAATAAAAATATAAACTATATTGTATGTATATTAGGCTTAACACACTTACACCTTTGTATATTGGTGTGAACTTTAAGTTTTATTTATATAAAGATAAATTTTAATTTCAGTCATTTTTCATAGTTCATTGTTTCAATTGTAAAGTAAGTAATATGTTTATAATAAGCACAGGGAATTTTTTTTTTAAATATAGGAACTGAATTCAAAGGTTTTAAAGGGTACTGTAAATAAATCAATTAAAATTACATATTCGTTTTTAATCTCAGAGAGAGAGGGGACAATGGGCTATTTATTACACTATAGTCCCAAAAGTTTTATAATTACGTTTTCTTAATCGCTGGCTTAACAACTTTGGGGTCCTAAGTGAATTTTGATTGGAAGTTTAATTTAGTTGAGTATTCAAACATAAATGTATCAGCCATTGGTTTATCCCTTTTAATTCCTGATATTTTTTGGACAAATTGACCAATAAACCTAAGTTGTAGAATATCTGAGCTACTAAAAATGCTATAATATAAAAAAAACACTGACCATTGACGCACAAAAATTGAACTTAATGTCCAGAAAATATCAAATGGACATTTTATGTTAATTTTTACAAAAAATACACAAAAAATTGTTAATATTATTGAACAAATCAATTATATTATATCATTTATAATCATATGAAAGAATAAATCTGATGTATTCTTGTAATAAAATTTTCTGCTTGACAATGTGGCTCAAATGTTGTAGAATATCCACTTGGATATTTATTATTAGTTGAACCTACAATTTGGATATTCAACTACATTTGATCAAACAATCTCTTTTTTTATTTACATTACAATAGATTTGATAGCACATCTAACAATTTTTTTTCCATGAAAATACTAATTTTATCAATGTGATATTTAAAGGAAGGGAGGTAATATGAGACTATAGGTATACTGTTGCACAAATTCTGGTTATTCGTTGGCCCAAAAACTTCTGTTATTTTTATTAAATCTCGATTGGTTGGTCCAAACTAGCAAATTTTAACCAATTATTTTCATCTATTGTAGTATTTTTTCCCCTTGTCATGTTTATAAAAATGTTAAAATTTACCTTTTCTCCTTGAAGCTGTTTTTCTATCATCCTATTTTGTATCTTCTTGTCCTAGAAAAATTTAATCTACAAAATCTTTTTTGTTATACTAATTTGCTATTTAGTATCAAATTCAATTGCTCTTTTCAAAATTTTTATGAAGTTGATTAGAGCCTTAAATATCTTTTTTCAATGGGAGAAAAATTAGTTTTCATTCTAGTCATAACTAAAGTACAGAATCATATCTTGAAGTAAAAAGTTGCAGGGAAATTAGGGGAAGGTTAATTTACTAAATTTGTGTTTTCTTCTTCTAAAGTGAACAGAGTTTTTTGATACTTTTATATAAACAAACAAAAAAGAAACTCATGACCTACCTTACACCGTTTATTCTGGAACCAGACCCTGATTACCCTGGGCGACAGGCCGGTCATCTCCACCAGCTGCTCCTTCATCAAGGCGTCCGGCCGCGGGTTGGCCGAGTAGCAGGTCTTCAGGATGCTCAGCTGTTTCTCACTCAGGACGGTTCGTGCGCGCGCAGTTTTGCGCACGTTGCGTTTGTTTCCCTTTTTGGATGGGTCTAGCAGACCCTCGGAGTCAACGCCGGAGATGGACTCTCCGTCAGAAAGGTCTCCAATGGTATCTAAAAAATATAATACAATTTTACAATATAAAAAGAATAATATTAAACTAATAGATAAAACTTCAATTTCTTTTAATCTACAGATTTTTATAGATCATTATCTTTTTCTAAAAATATTGTTTAAAAACTAGTTTTATTTTCATTAATTAAGAAAGAACGATGAAAATGTGAAACAGTTGAAATAAAGGTAAAATTTGTTTGAAATATAAAGGCTTAAAAAGTCTAGTCTTACAAATTAAAGGAAACAAGCTAATTAAACGTTATTTCTTAACTTTATTTCAAAATGTTTAATATCAAAAGAAATATATATAAAGTTTATTTATAAAAGTAAATAAATAAAAAGTAAAAAGTTTGTTTGTATTTTGGTTTTGAAAAAATGAGCCACAAAGTTTGAAATTAAAGAAAATGTGGTTGAAAAGTTATAAATATTTTTTTTGGTGGAAAAAAATAAAATCCTCTCTTACCCCAACCTACCCCCTCCTTCCCAAACATCAGGTGAATTGCCGCCAAAATTTAGCGCTAGATTACGCTCCCCACTCTCGTGGAACTATTTCCCCCAACTCCCACACTTTCACGTAGAAAAGGGGGAGGGGAGCGGAGCGGTTCAAAGTAGGATACGCTTTAACTGAAAACTTTTTAACATAAGCTTTTAACAAGAAAATGTACTTTTTTCAAGAATTATCTATCGTGAAATTTTTAAAAACTTTTAAAATAAGTGTATTCATAAATATTTAATAGGTTAGGGGGCTTTTCCTGTACAGGGTAAATTCAGTTAGGTAAGTTCAATTCTATTTTGTTTTAAACATCAATTGTATCTTAAAATGTTAAAACAAACTAGAAAATTATAATTAAGAACTATATTCATAAAAACCAATAAGTAAAAATATAAATCATTTATTATCTGGGTTTAATTATATTACCTATAACACGGACCTATATAGGTTAATTCATTTTTACGTAATGAAAATATATATAACGCTATCAAATTTGAAAAGTTGCATCTTCTTAATAACTGAACGAGATTTTTTTTATATGAGATACTTAATACAAACAGCATACACAGTTTGGAACCTTAATAGCACAATTCAAATTGTTAACAGAATACAATGTAGCGGGACAAAGTGTCTCAAAAATCAGCCATGTGACGTCATAAAAATGAAGGAGATGAAAGGAGAAGTGGGAAAGAAAACCCCTTAAAAAGAGATGGATAATTCCTCGTTTTTATGACGTCACATGGCTGAATATTGAGACACTTTGTCTCGCTACCATAAAATATAAAAATCTAAAATAACTTTTTAAATCTTGCTACCAATATTTCTACGTGAAGAACCACATTCTATTTCTAATTTCTTGGATTAGAATTTAGAATTGTTAAATGGTATCTCTCTATCATGTGGTTTACAGATTAAAGGGACAATTTTATTGCTTTATCACGGCTTCAAATAGAAAAAGAGGGAAAGGTGATGCTTCAAAAAAAATGGACGTAGAAATATACGTGGATATTATGACAGGGGAAACAAATTTAGCTTGCTGACATGGACATTCATTTATTGATCAGTTCGTTCACCCACTCGTAAGGGAGGGAAGGGGTAAAGGGGTCGGAAGAGAAATCGTTTTTTAGCCCGCTACCTGTTACACTTTATTAGAGAATATGAAAATCTGGTGTAAGATCCAAGTAATAAAATAATGATAAAATGATCATTTTTGTTTAAGTCTTTGAAAAAAGAAAAAACTTCTTCATATATTAACATTATTTCTAAAAGTTCTTATTTTTCTTTTACAATATAAAGAAAATTTACCCAATTATTAATGAAAAAATAATTAAATTTTTTTACATTTTTAAGCACCTTTTAATCAAATCTCTTTTATTATCCCTCTCCCCTGTAATTGTGACAATTTTTCCTCCATGTGGGAAATAACAATTTAACTTTTAATCCAAATTTTTAGTTGCAAATCATGCGTAGCGCGTCAAAATAAGAGATGTAATTTATATAATCAATATTTAATTTGAAGCTAATCGTTTTTACGTCACACTTATTGATATATCTTTGGGACAAAGGAAAAAAATTTTACTCTTTTTAAAAAATTAAATGTTTTTATAAAATAAACCCAGATATTGTGCTTTTGTATATTAAAGAAAAAAATACTTAAATTCTTCAGGTGAATTTTTTTAATACCTTTTTAAAAATTTAGAAAAAAATAATCAGAAGCAAGATAACAATTTTAACTAATGAAACCGATTTTTTTTTCTCAATTAAAGTTTTTTCGTTCTAGTAGGGTCTTGTTTTATCTAACAAGAAGCTTGAAAAAAATCACCTAAGAAAGGGAAATGGTTAGGTAAAATTTTTTTTAATAAAAAATGTGTTTGCTTTATGATATTATACATTCCAAAGTTATTTAATCAAATATTCAAATATTTGACCAATTTATACATTATTTATTCAATCAAATCTACACACACACACACACACAAACATACATACAAGCTTAAAATGGAATTCCACTTAAAAATCCTTTTCTTTGATTCCGTATTTGCTTTCATTTTAAATTTAATATTTTCTTAATGCTATGCAAGTCATTTTTAAATCATATTGGTTTTAAACCAGGGATAAGGGTAATAATATTTCTTATTGATGGGGATACTAAAAAGTTTTGAGGTTGTCAATATTATTTTCATTGTAGCTTCGAAACCGATTAATATCCGCTGGATTAAAACCGTTTCTCAGCCATACTGAAAAATCATGCATAGCATCGTGTTAAAGACAATTTTCCAAGGATATTCTTCAGTCACTCGAGGCTAACTAAAGTGGTTTTAATCCTATAATTTTTCATTTTAATATCCACGGAACGCTGTATTTAATACCGTGCAATTAATAACTATTCTTATTACAGTTTACTATTTTTTACGTGCTAATCTTAAGTCTTTAAAAAATCCTAGCTTTTTATTCTATTCAGTAGTGTACGGTGGAAGAGTATATGGAGGTGTTAACACCCTAATAAATTTCAAAATTTTAAGACCTGCCCTCCACTTTTTCAAACCCTGCTGAATTATTGTATACGCCACCGAATCTATACTTATGAAACCATTGAACTTAAAATAGTTATTAGAAGTAAATAGTTTCATGAAAGTTAAGATATTTCACATGGTATACTATTTCAAGTATTTGCCTTGCGGATAATCCACTAAAATTTATTTCACATAATTCTTCAAAAATATGATAATAACATAATTCAAGTGAACTTCAACCATTAGGCGGCTCTTGGCACGTGTGTGTGTGTGTGTGTGTGTGTGTGTGTGTGTGTGTGTGTGTGTGTGTAAGTGAGTGAGTGAGTGAGTGAGTGTGTGTGAGTGTGTGTGTGTGTGTTTTTAGAGAACCCTTTTAGTGAGCACTTCACTTTTCTAAAAAGTGTTTTAACATTACAAATAAATAGTGAACCTTAAATAGCGAAACATCATTTTTTCTCTAAAAAATTCCTGTAATTTTAAAGAAAAAAATTGGATATGATTTATCAAGTAAAAATTCCAGATAAAAAAAGAAAATACAATGCTTTTTTTTATATTTTTTTGCATTAGCAGAAATGTTGTTGTATGCATGGCAAAAGAGGAAGTATTAAGCCCGTGTCAAAATAAACAAAGCTAGGTCTGCAATCAATTCCGTATTTATTGTTTCAGTCAAGTTTTCGCTAAAAGACATTAATGGATAATAAATAAAAGGCGATGCGTAATTGAGGGGGATTTTGGTGCTGTAGTAATAATTCGCAATTCTGGAGATTGGATAATAAGATATAAATTGTGCAAGTGAAATCTTAAATTTCTGACATCGTGTATGTCAACGAAAACTTTGTCACATATTTTCCAGTAAGGCTTCGATGCCGATTAAGATCCGCTGGATTGGAACCGATTCTAAGCCATACTAAAAAATCATGTATAGCATCAAAATACAGACATTTTTCCACGAATATTAAGAAAATATCGTAAATAATAATAAAACTTACAATTTTTCATTTTAATATCCGCAGAAAGTTGTCTATAATACGATGCAATAATAACTATTGTGAAACAGAAATTAAATATAGTTTTAAAGATTTTAAAAATAAAACTAATCCATAATTCTAAATAAAAAGTTTAAAGAATTCCAGATTATTATTTCAAGCCTAGAAAAAAAAATAGATCGTGGCATTTTTCATTTTTGTTCGACAAAAGTTTTTTTGTGTGTTGTCTGCCGCAATGAAAAATGTTGACATAACATACAATATCCATTAGTTTCAAATAGCAAGAAACAACTTATAAGAAGGAATCATGATGGAGGGTGGGGAGGGGTAAGTTGTTGGTATTATTGTCCTAGAACAGGTTACATTAAATATTTTTAAAGGTATTAAGCCATTCTTATGACATTTCATTTGTAAGCCAATAATTCAAAAAATATTAAAATGCTTCTAGTTGAGATAAATTTTGAGGAAAAATCCGGGGATAAATTTAGTGCATTAAACATAAAATTGCACTTTTGTTGCTAACATTAACAAAAATGCATCTGAAAAGGATTTAATCTTCCTGATAATTCTATTTTTAAAAGAAAAATATTGACAAGGATGACAACATCCATTAGTCTCGAAGCATGGAATCTCCTATTTCTTACATATACTTTTCCCTTTTATCGTTACAGACTGACTAACTGACATATACTGCAAGTTAAAGAGTAGCTGCACTGTTAAAAATAAGCCAAAACAGATTTTTATTAATGAATAAGGGTGTAAAATAAAAAGTTGTTTACTTGGCTCAACCCATTACTCAAATATTGATATCATGTTTTTCAAATATTTTATGTATAAAACAAGGATGATGTTGAACAAGGGACATGAGTTTATAATTGATAAGTAATAATGATAATTGTCTATAAGTAATAATGATAAAAGTTCTCTTGTAAATTATCCATTTACAAGTTTAATGCAAATGATAGATTGTTATCTTTGACTAAAATTTTACTGACTTCTTTTTGTCCATGAAATAATCATTTATGAATTGTAGAGTGGCTTTACTCCGAAGATGTAAAGATATAGAGAAGAGTGCTTGCATTAACTTTAATGTGCCTAGCCAAGGAGTGAGATTTTCCAGGCATATTTATTCAATACATGGTACAATCCCTAGAATTGAGTAGTGGACCTCACCCCCCCCCCCCCCCCCTCCCAATTTACAATTTAGTTCAAAAACCTATTTAGCCCTTGTGGGGGAAATCAATCCTAACCTGAAGGAGCATCACAAGTGGAATTAAAAAAGGACGTGGGGGGGGGGGTGTTTTGTTGCTCTACTTGAAATAAATAGGATAATGCCTAATACACAAATGTATATGAAAGTGTATGTTTGTATGTGCTTTTTATATGTGTTTAATAGTTTTTAACAGCGAAACTTATCTTCTTTTGGGGTCTGTACTTCATTTCTTTTCATGTGTGATATATTTCTAAATTACGTCGTATGTGTACAATGATTTAATTAAATGCCTTCATATTATTAAATTATTTTCTTTAATTTATGAGTTTTGCTTATATGGAAATTGAAATCCTTGCTCTTTTTAAACTTTAATATTAGAATTGATTTATGACATAAAATATCCTTTTTAGAATATATTACTTTAATATATCTTGATAAAATTATTTTTTTAAAGGGTTATTTACAGAGCATAAAAGTAAAACAGCAATAGTTTTTCCATATAGGCTCCGAATAAAATTAATTTACTTCCGTTGGAATAAACAGGTTAAAAAATCTTTCATAGTTATAAAAAAAATGGTCTTGATATTTTTTGTTGGCCCAATCCTTGGGCTAACAAAATAGGATACATTTTTAGATCCGTAATCGTGATCAGCTGTTTATTAAACATTTTATAATAATTGTTTAATCTAATATTGATATATTTAATTAAATTACTTCAATTTGTAAATGGTTTCAAAAACATGATTTTTGTAATTGAAATAGGAAATTCCAATAAATTACAAACAAGTTGAATTCAATAATATCACAAAAAATCATATTTTAATACTGCTTAATTCAAAAACTAAAAAATTGCCTTTTGCCGAAACATCTGAGCTAAAATTGTTTATTATTGGTAAATATAATGAAATTGCATGGTTAATTAAAATTTCAATATGATTTTTATTATAAAGTAAATTAAATGAACTAGATGATTACCAATAATAATATCAAATTTGTTGCAATTAATAAAAGCTATAAAACAAGCATCTAAATTATTAATAGAAAATTGTTTACATTTAACAGCCAGCTAAACTACAAAGACTGAAGACGGTGCCATGTTCAACGGAATATATATTAAATAAATAATTATGAAAAAAAGACTTTTTCACTGCAATGAATTTATCAGAACATTGTTTATTTTAGAAAAATTACCTTCTTCTGATTTATCATCCCCGTCCTCGCTGTTATTACTGTTGTTATTTACCATGGACTTGTTATTATTAGTTTCACCATCACCATCCTTGTCCAGCCGGTGGTGCTGGTTACAGAACAGCCCGTCATCCTGCAGGGCGAACGAGTCCCCAGGTATGAGCTGTTGCTCGCAGGCCACACAACGAAAGCACTCCAGGTGAAATATCCGGTTTTTGGCGCGCATCACGTAGTCGTTTTTGCCGAACTGACTGCCGCATTTATCACACTTGGCGCCGAACAGACGGATATAGTCCTTCTTGCAGTAGGTCTTGCCGTCCCGCACAAAACAGGTACATTTCTCGTCCAGAAACATCTGGCACTCGTGGCACTAGAAATAAAAATCAATTGTTTATCGCATCGTATTACAGACAACTTTCCGGAGAAGTTAAAATAAAAAATTTAAAGATTAAAACCAGTTTTGTTAGGCCACAAATTTTTTACTATTCGTGGAAAATTTCTGTAATACGATGCTATACATGAGTTTTCAGATTGGCTGAGAACCGGTTCTAATCCAGTGGATATTAATCGGCTTTGAAGCCATACTGAAAAAAAACATTATTCATAGAAAAAAAATCAGTTCTAATTTTTAAATCTCAAAAACAAAAAAGTTAGTTATACTTTTCTAGGTTAACCAATGCAATGTGGTAAATAGACATACCTACATTTATAGGGTTTTAGATTATTATAGCATATTTCATCAAAAAAAAATACATGAAAAAGACAATAATAATTATGATTAAAGTTATTTTGTAGGTCATCCTGGATAAGAAATTGAAATCTGATCTCACTCATTAGTAGAATTACAAAACTGTTCATAATTGGTTTCATCAGATATTACGCTCTACTTTAATCAAATCAAGATTTTTTCAAGACATCAACTTTACAAAATCAGACCCCTGCTGCAATGTTTTTACATACCATGAATTTTATATAAAAATATAACCTTTTTTAACAATTCTTTAAAATTGATTCAGACTATCTAATAAATTAAACATTATATATAAATATTATTTATTTTTTAACATACTTGATAAGTATAAACCTGTTTATAACAAATGACCAGTTATAGGCCAATACAAAGACTAAATTACCAATGGTAGACCATTATACATTTTAATTGGCCAATGGTAGGCCAGTACGACGTAATTTTTTTATAGGCACTAGAAAAGCTTCATAAGAATGTCTTATAAAAATAAACAAGCAAAATCTTCCAGCAATATTTTTCGCAGATGATGGTTTCAAAGGTCTCAAATTAAAGTCAGAAAATGATGTTCACACCATTTCTAATGTTCTTAAAAAATTAAAATCAACAGTAAATATAGAAGTCAATTTTAAAAAGACAAAAATACTCGTTTATGGAAATAGCCCTGCAAACCTTAATATTTTGGGTGCACCCTGTAGCCATGTAAAACATTTAGGCGTATATCTTTCCTTTGACTTTAAAAATGCATATGAATTAACATACAAGGAATTATTAGAAAAGTTTTCAAACCGTTCTCGACAGATATCTTTCAAATATGGATCAAACATATTTAAAAGAAGAAATGTTTGCCTTGCTTTCATGAATTCATTAGCATTTCATATTTATAGAGTTTATAGTCCAAATGAAGCAATGAACAAACAAATTTGGAAACATACATCTAAATTTCTTTGGTCAAGTCCTTCTGGCTATAGATTTAAAGTAGCTAAAAAAAGAATAGAGTTAGATTTTATTGATGGGGGACTTAATATGCTGTTACCAGAACAACAGAGCTTTTCAATCTGGTTAACTAGTTTTTTTAATGTATTAAAACATGCTGAAAAGTACCCAAAATCAAATCTAGCTATAATTCTTGCAAACAAGCATGTTCCAATTTCTTCCATAACTAAAAATTTTGGCTCTAAGACTATTAGAAAGTACAGAACAAAATTCGATTTGCTATATCCAATGCAGGATAAAAAAAACTTCAGAAAACTATGTGTTTTTATGGAAGAATTGGAAAAGAAGCCTTTAACATTTCTTAACTCAACTATCTCAACATCTTATTGGTCTAAAGATATTAAATTTACTAACGCAGAAAATAGAATACTCACTAACTCTAATATTGTTACATTAGCATCAATTATTAAATGCATGCCAATTAAACATAAATTTCTCTATCTTCCTATTATAAACGAAAATTTAAAGCAAACCTTGTCTGGACATAACCAATTATATGAGAAAATAGCAAAAATAGTTAAAAATATATCAAATGAATTTGAGTTTAATACTTTAGAATGTATTTCTTCAAAACAAAGCAAAAACTCAAATAAAACTATCATGACAATGTCATTTAATTCTCCTTCCATTTTTGCCCTTTATTTTAAGCAAATGCACAAGAAAAAGATTTGGTCAGCACATCCTTCTTTGAATTCACGAAAAATTGACAAAAAATGGTTCCCAGACATGGAAAGTTTTAAATATAGTTTTAATATAATACTTAACTTGCCCATAACTATGTATTTTAAGAGTTTTCTTTTTGAACAATTTACTCGTACATTAGTTAGCTCTAACAAACTTTTTAAATGGAATATTATTGAAAGCAATTTATGCAAATCATGCAAAGTTATAAATGACAGTGAGCATGCAATTTTTGAATGCAAGTTTGCAAAATATTTTGCTCACTGTATGGCCACATTTTTGGATAAAATATATAATAATGAATGTCCTGAATTTATCTTTCTAAAAGAAAATTTTTATTTATTTAATATTTATTATGATTGTTTTAAAGGGGATGACTTCACACAAATAACTTTACTTATACTGATAGCAAAAGATAGGGCTTTAAAAGCAAGCAAGGAAGAATGTATTATAAGATGGAATGAGGATAACTTTTTCTCACAAACTTTACTGTTAGCACAATTTACCATAAAACTACTTAATTCCATCGGATTAAATTACAGTTTAGTAACTAATTTTATAGATTTTGTTTTAGAATATAAGGACAATACAAAGTATTTTAGCTGTTAGATAACGTCCGATCTCCATTGTTTTCAAAAAAGTAATATGAAATCAATATAAATCAAAATATAACATTATGTTTTAACATGTATATATATAAATATGTTTATAATATGTAATATTATCATATTTGATTTGTCTATGATTTGTCTAATAAGAAGAATAAATCATTTAAAACACAAGAATGTCTTATAAATATAATTTCTTATTGGTCTAAATGTTTTTCAATGTTACCACAAAATATCTTGATTCTATTGAAGAAAAGCGTGGCACACATCATATAATTAAACAGGTTCTACGAACAGTTGATAGATAATACCACATACTGGTTTTATTTCATTTTAAACAGTATTTCAAATAAAATGTAAAACTTTTTTTTAAAAATATCATTTTGCAGCGAGTGAATTCGTTTAATAAAAAAGATATAGAATGTACATAAAAATAACAAGGATGCCAACATCTATAGCGAAGCATACAAAAATCATATAATAAACAGACGGACAAAGTAAGTTATAGAACAGACAAAACAATGTATAGACTAAATGCGTAAATCTTAATGTCTGAAAATATCAGCTGTCTATTTTCAATAGCAGCCAAAAAAATCACATTTGCCTCATGGCGTTACGGACTAACTTACTGACGGATGATCAGACAAAGTGAATTATAGAGTAGATAAGCTAGTTTTGCGTAAGTTAATTTTGACCCTTATTATAAAATGCGTCACGATACTGCAACCTAATTAACTCAAATTATTAATCATATTCTGGTTTTTAATGCAAGGTATATCAATATCATTAGCTTCATGTGCTAAAGTAAAAGTTCTATTATTATTACTTTCTGTAAATTGTATCTATTTATTGTAAACCTAAAAAAATATTTTTAAGGGGTCTAAAAAGCAATCAACCTAAAAAGCTGTATATGCTAAATCTTGAACAAATTCAATAAAGTGTTGTTTCTGTCAATAAGATAACTAATATATGTTTTACTATGATAATATTTTGATCAAATTAGTAATGATTTTGGCTTTTTTCCGCCTTATATTCCAGGTTCAAAATTTGAATCATTCGAGATAGAAAAATATCATTTAATTTATTAGCTACAATATTTTTTGCTATTGTACAATGATATATTCTATGAGAAATCCTTTATGCCTCTAGGGGCTCTGTATTTGAAAGGTTAGAAAAGAGTAGAAAAAGAGCCTAAAACCATCCCAAGAAATAAGTTTAAAAATTAAATCGCTAAAACCACCCCAGGACCTTTGTGAAGGTTCTTTAAAATGTAAAACCCAATCGCCTTAGTGGGTAGTGAGATCTTAAGCTACAGACAAATACCGTACTACTTTATATTATAGGATAACCCAATAATTTACCTTAAGACAGGCAGCATGCCAGGAGAGGTCAGGTGAAACCTGCAGGATGAACTGATCATGGATAGGAGCTCCACATCCAACACAACATGGAGGGTGCCCTTCTAATCCTAAAAGAAAAAGAAAAGTTATTTTTCGCATCTAGCTTTCTGTGGATATTGAAACTAAAAATTATATGATTAAAAGCAGTTTTGTTAGGCCCGATGAACCGAAGGACCAGCTTAACATAACTGGTATTAATTTTATGATTTTATTTTTATTTTCATGGAAAATTTACTTTAATACGATACTATACATGAGTTTTCAATATGACAGAGAACTGGTTTTAATCTAGCGGATATTAATTGGTTTTGAAGATGATAATTGTTTGTAGAAAGAATTTATAGGATACTTAATCCTTTCCTTTTAAATTGAGCAGAAATGTAATCCAAAAATAAAATATTCACATCCAACATAAGCTTTTAAAATATCAAAAGCAATTCGCCTCAGAACCTTTGAATACATTTATAGAAATATAAAAAAAAACTTGATATTAAAATTGTTGAGCCTAGCATGTAACACTAGACGATAAAATGGTCTTAATCTTAAACCTGATAGTTTTGTGAATTTAAAGTTAAAAGCATTATATGCATTGTATAAGGTTTATAAGACAGGGAGGGAGGGGACATTGGGATGTTTATTACACTAGTCTCCAAAGTATTATTATAACGTTTTCTTGTTCGTTGGCTTAACAGCTTTGGGGACATCAGTGTTATTTTATTGGTTGTTTCATTAAGTTAATTGTTCACACGTTTCATCTACTAATTCTTATTTAGAGAAGGGATAATTTTGCGTATCATTATTGGGGATGTATATCAATTTATTGGCCATTGTCTTATCCCTTTAGATCCCTGTATACAATAATATGTGTTTATTGGTGAGATTAATTGGGATATCAAGTTAGGTCAAGTTTATATGTGATAAATAATAGCAATTTTCAGGCTTTTAAATTTTTTTAATCCCCCGCATGATTCAGAAGCATTGTTGCAAATTAAATAGGTAAATTTAATTTATAATCATTATATATAAATGATTTGCATTGAAATTGGTGTGAACGAAATCAAGTATTGTGTAATTATCTTATTTACAATCAAATGTATTTTTTTAAATTTAAATATTTCTTCAAAATAATAATTGACAGATATATTGAAAAAAAATAACTATATTTAGAATACTTTAAATACTAAAAGCGGCTGCATCCCGAGCATTTTGCGGCTCTTCATTTGAATGAAGAAAATGTGTATATATCCTAGCTCAAACCATTCCAGGACTACTTTAAAAAGAAATAGCGTAAAACCATCCTCGGACCTCTGTTAAATTACCTAATATTGATAATTCAGTTTAAAGTAGTTTGCAAGACAAATTAAAAACCTTTACTTTATTATATAATAAAATCGAGGACTATTTAAGGGAAAAATACGACAGATTATTGCAGAAATAAGACATTTTTTACAAAACAGTCTTTTAAGAAATGACAACCAAATATAATTTCAGAAGACTCAAAAATCAATTTTTGCTTAAGAACATTGATAAAAATTAACAAAAGAAAAAATTTAAGAAAAAACTAAGACATATAAGGGCAAAAATAGATGAAAATAAAATTTTAACAAAACAGTCATTTTAATATGGCAACCAAATTAATTTTCAAGGCACAAACAACAATTTTTGGCAATAGAATATTGAGAAAAAATTGGCAAAAAATATGACCTCTTTTTAAAGGTTCCAGAACGCCAGACATCCTGATATCCTCCTGGATGGAATGGAGAGGACTATGTTTCATCTTCATATTATCACTAAATAGTCTGAGCTCAACTCCCATGCACTCACTGGACCTCTCTCACTCTACCCCAGCCATGCAAACAATAATCACTTTTCAATTGTCACAATTAGAGCCAATAATAAATTATGAAAAAATCATTTTTACTATTGCAATGAAAATTTAATGATTGCAAAAAGGTTATATGTTGTGATTAATAATTTTATTTGTAAATAGTGTATCTGCGTGTGTCTCTGTGTGTGTATATCAGCTGTCCTCACACTGCAGTACAACTAGAATATACACACATAGATACCCTCTGCCCCACCCCCCAAATATATCCCCTATACACGTCCATTAAAGAGTGCCCTGCCCTTTCCCTTTTTCCAAGCCCGCTCATAGTCGTGAATATTTCCCCACGTCAAAAGTCTCTGATAGAGCATCCATTATTATCAAAGAGGAACAAGTTGGGGAAGTGACAGAGCGCTGTATACGACATGGGGAAGGGAAAGGATTGAAGAAAGGTTGATGGACGGTTCTTGCGAAGTTAGGCGGCGGCACTTTTACTCTCTCCGCGCTTCAGCTCCGCTCAGTCAGCCAATAGGAGCACAGGGAAGGAGGTGCAACTCAGTCACCTTCCACTCTACACCACCCCTATCCCCCAATTCATTTTCCATATTCGTCTAATGTCAACTTCTCTTTCTCTCTTTCTTCGCTACATGCCAAGAATTTTAAAATGTTTAAATTATTGGATGTGAAAAATGTTGGAAATGTTTGAAAAAGAAAGCCATGTATATTTGGTCTAAGTAGCGTTGAAAGATAAAATAAATTTTTTAAACATATATTTGTTTAATGGAGGCAAAAATGGGGGGGGGGTAATGTTGGGTGGGGGGGATTAAAGTAGCTTTCTTAATGGGGGTCATAAAATAATAGTGGAGAGAGGCATTAAAAGTTATGCTTCTTGAAATAAGATAATTTTTCAGAAGGGTCTTTTTTACATTTTCTGTAATATAAAAGCAACTTAAAATATGTATTGCTTTACTTTTAAATAATGATATAAATAATACTTTTCATTTAAATATCAAACACAAAAGTCTAATATTTTTTATTCTGTACCCTTTTACATAAGTTTCAACCACCCTTACAACTTTTGGAATAAAGATTTTTTGGTCCCAACTCATTAAGTTTGAAAAATGAAGATATAGTTTTTGAGTGGATAAAAAATCAGGTTATTATGAAATCTTCGGAGCTGATAAGATCAAAATTAATTATTACCGGTTTCTTAGGCTAGGCTTGAGCTTTATTTTTCATCTGAAGACGATTTCCCTCATATCGCATCTGGACCACAAACGAAAAATTGAAAGCGCATTTGTCATTTTTTACAGGATAAAAAAGGTTAAGTAATCTTTTTAAAAGGCCCGCAAAGAAAGTCCTACGTATGGATTGGACATCGCAGGGTTAATGCCTCTCGGCAGGGACCAGAATTGTGTATTTCTAAATGGGGGTCGAAGTGTCTGGTGGTTCAGAAATAGGATTAAGGAAAAAACCTTTTATTTTTAACATTTCAAAATTGTTTATATAAGTTTTTGTTCTTTAAATATTAGCTTTACTCACTCTGTATGTTTAAATATTAGATTAAATATTGGTTTTCATGGATTTACACAAATAAAAAACCTAAATTTCGTTAACCCCCAATTTTTAAACATTCCGTTAGCTTTTTAATCTTGTATTTATTATAAGGAAAGAATGTTTTAAGTCAATAAATTTAATAAAATCAATTCTGATGTATGTCTATATATGCGCCGACAATTTTATTGTATTTTCAAGTATCGCTTCGAAACCGATTAATATATCAGCCATACTGAAAAATTATGAATAGCATCGTATTATATCCAGTTTTCTACGAATATGAAAATGTACCTAAGATTAAAACCAGTTTTTTAGCCCGTGCCTTCAGCAACACGAGACATAAAGACTGGTTTTAATAATATAAGTGGACATTTTTATATCCGCGTAAAGCTGCTTATAAAACGATGCGATAAATAACTATTCTTCAAATGTAGTTTAATATCCTAGATACACTCTTACACACACACACCATTAGTAGCGCAGATATTCTACAATTAGGGCATGTTTCTATTTCTGTTAGTCCGTCCGCGACATTTATTAAAATTTGAATAATTTTGTTGAAAACTTTTTTTTATAGTAATGTATTGATAATTTCTTACACAAGGGAGGTTAAATTTGGCTGTTTATTACACTAGTCCCCAAAGTTTTGTAATGTTTTCTTATGCGTTGGCCTAACCACTTTGGGAACTTTTATTGAATTTTGATTGGCTGGTTTATTAATTGAGTGTCCAAACGTTTGAACAATTAATTGTAATCTACAGAAGGGGGCATTTATTTTATCATCATTTGGGATGAACATCAATTTATTGTCTTATTCCTTTAGATCCCTGGTAGTATTGCAACTATCATGTAAATAAGTTATACAAGATTACATGAAAAAAAAATTTTGTGAAAAAAAGAGATAACAATTTATGAAAAGGCTAAAATGAAAAATTATAGGACATAGCCTAATCAATATAATAATTCTATAAGTTTATTTCCAGTATGGCTTCGAAACCGATTATTATCCGCTGGATTAGAACCAGTTCAGTCAGGCAGGGCCTTCAGCCCCTCGGAGCTAACAAACAGATATTAATCTTATAAATTTTTATTTTAATATCCACGAAAAGCCTTCTATAATACGATGCTTTAAATAACCATCAAATATCGAAAATACTTTAAGAAGCATGTAAACCTTATATTGGAATGCATATGATTTTAATAATTTCTTTCCCAAATGTATTAAAAAAATTCAGTCCCCTTTGGGAAATTAAACTTTAAATAGAAATAGATTCAAACTGTTTCCTATAAAACTTTGCAAGTTTTGTTTGATTTCATTACCATTTTTAAACTTTAAGATTATGTATATCTGAAGAAAATTCGGTAGGATAACTTTTTTACTAATTAAGAAGACTTGCATGTTTTTAGATCTACCTACTCCGATATGTTTTTTTTGGTACCCATTAGAAAATATTCTCCCTCCCAAACTTTGAGAAACAAATGTTACTCACATTTGATTAAAACAAAAATTTAGCGGCTGGATTTGCGGTGTCTGTGGCATGGCTGGGTCTCGTACCTGACATCATGTTAAAAGCAACAAGTCCTTTGCATTTATAAAAATAGCCTGCAGCTGCAGATTAATGAAAAACACGTCAAATTTTAGCAAGTTCTAACGGCTGATAAACAAAATGTGCGGAACGCTGCGATTATTTTTTAGCAGCTAAGTAAGAGGATACAATGAGCAACGACCGCTTTCAAGTCAGCCAAAATAGAAGAATATTTACCGAAAATGACTTTATTAGCAATACTGTCAATATTTACGGAAGCATATTTGCATAAATATAATGTTAAAATGTAATTATTATTGATAATATTATTTTTCTCACGAGTTATATTTATTTCCAATTTATTTCCTTTGCGTGTTTTGTTTATAATCTGAAAATATGTATTAGACCTGTCCAGTAATGGGTGGTTTATTACATTAGTCCCCAAAGTTTTATAATAACTTTTCTTATATGTTGGCTTAAAAACTTTGGGGACTTTAGTGAATTTTGATTGGTTGATGCATTAAGTTCAGTGGTTAAACGTTTTAACAACTACTTTTAATCTATATAAGAGGTAAATTTTATGTATCGTCATTGGGGATGTATATAAATTTATCAGCCATTGTCTCATCCCTTTAGATTCCTGAGTACTAGGCTACTTCGTGACCAATGTCCGTCTGTCTGTACATTACTACGTCGTCGGTGAATGTTGCGGAGGGTGCATTATTTGCCAAATGTACCACTTTTCTGCACTACCTCACCGATTTTGTTAATACTCTATATTTTGTTACCTACCTTCATAGATAGCTAGATATCTAGACATCCAGGGACTCTGAAACTTTTTTTTGGCCATCCAGCATCCTTGAATCACCCAATGGACCAAAATATAGAGAATTAACAAAATTGGAGAGGTAGTGCAGAAAAGTGGTACATTTGGCAAATAATGCACCGGAGGTATATTTTTTATTCATTTACAATGCCTGCCCCCAAAAATATATTAACATTAATCAATATATCCTGAAAATTTCGAATCATATGGGGATGCAACGCTTTTAAATTTATTTCTTATAAAGTTTCAGTAAGGATGATTCCAACAAATTTACAAACGAACCTATCCTAAATATAAAAGAACTTCACTTGTAAAACAATCATTAAGAAATGTATTCGTCTAAAATATAAATTTCAAAAGGAATTATCCAGTAAAATTTATTAAGAATGTTCCATAACAAAAAGAAATTATATAAAACAGACAATAAAGAAATAAACCAGTCTAATTGATATATATACATAATATATATATGTCATAAATGCAAATTTCTGGTAATGTAAGAAAAACATTATAATTTATTAGTTTTGATGGCCGAGTGCAGAACCTAATCTCACAAATTTATGTACATACATAAATATTATAAGATTGGGAGCTGGGAAAAATTGTTAATAGGATGCTTTTAAAGTGGCCATATGGCTACAAAAATTTATAGTCAGGGAGTGAGATATATATATATATATATATATATATATATATGTTTAAATTGCTCTGAAAGCAAGGCTTTACTAAAATTGAAAGTAGTCCGTCGGTCTGTCTGTCCGTGCGTTTATAACTCTTAGTGTTTTATCGATTATTCTAGTCAGAAATCATTACTAGAAAGTCTGGACGACGCCTTTAGACCTATAAAAAAAATATTTAGTTTTTATATTAAAACCCATGTTTTTCTGATTATTAATTTGTTTAACTTCGCTTCTAAGGATGTATTGATTCTTGTAAAAAAAATTGAGTTATATCATCCCCCCCCCCCCCCACCTCCAAAAGCTTTTTATATTGCCTATAAAAAATGACGTAATACTGGCCTACAATTGATCAATTAAAATGTACACTGGCCTTCCATTGGTAATTTAGTCTGTGTATCGTCCAATCTTTGGTCATTTGTATTGCTTGACGTCATTTTTTAGTGGCACAATTAAGAGCTCCCTCTCCCCCAATTTCCCTTCTCCTAAGAAATTGAATAGAGGTATCTTTTCCTCCCATTTTCTCACCCATTAAATACTTAAACCCCCAACAAATATCTGTGCACGCGACTGGTTGTAATGAATGTAGATGTACATTGGTTTTGGGTTTCTTTACAAGAAACAGCACTTTACAAATTTCTTTATGCCTGATGTTCATATACTCACATATAGAGTGATCAATATTCAGCGATTTTAATTAATTTCATTTCTAAAATATCTGAATTGGTATAAACGTAAAAGATATTGTAGTTTTCATACAAGTTGATTAAAAAACAGTAGGACGGATAAACGAACATTCCGGTGGATAGGAACCGGTTCTCATTCATACGAAAAAACTATGTCTAGCATCGTATTATATCCAGTTTTCTACGAATATAAAAATGTATACTTATATAAGAATAAATTAATCTGTTTTTTAGCCCGTGCTTTCGGCATATCAGGGCAAACAAAACTTGTTTTAATCTTAATTTTTTCTTTTTATATCCGCGAAAAGCTGTTTATAATAAAATATTCCCTGTCTCTGGAATTACAGAAGCCTCCCAGGGATACAAGGATATTACAATTCAAAACAAATATCTCTCCCCCAAATTTTCTTGTATGGATTTCTATCTATAAAAAATTTAGTTGAGATTTGATCCTAAAGCTGTCTATAGTGCCTATAAAAAATGACGTCATACAATACAAATGACCAATGATAGGCCAATACAAAGACTAAATTACCAATGGCAGGCCAGCATACATTTTAATTGACCAATGGTAGGCCAGTGCGACGTCATTTTTTATAGGCAATATGATGAAAAATGAGCGTGGATAAATTTTGTAGTCATTATAAGTCCAGAATCTCCCTGAGAGATCCTTCTATAATTGAGATATGAGTAGTTATAGTTGACTTTACTTCTTCTCTTTAATTATATCATACCAGCATATGGACACGTACAACATACACACACACACACACACACACACACACACACACACATACACACATATTGACATAATAAAATTCCCCAATACAATCGAGTTCAGTAGAGTTATTCAAAATTGTATTTGTTGTATAGCAATAAAACTGTTGTTGAAATAATTCGCAACAAAATTTTCGGGTTTTTCTGAAAATAAATTTCATATTGATTTTTCTAAAAAGCATTTTAGGTAAAAACAAAATCCGCTGGATAAAAACCAGTTTTCAGTTATACTGAAAAATCATTTATTGTATCGTATTACAGACAATTTTCCACGTATATTAAAACAAAAATCTAAAATCATAAAATTAATGCCAGTTTATATCGTAAAGTTTATATTTATACCCCTCAGAGCTAACAAAATCGGTTTTAATCACATAATTTTTCATTTTATTATCCGCGGAAAGCTGTCTATAATAAGATAAATAACTATAATGTCACCATGTCCATCTCCTCATGTCATCCAATTAATAAACCAAAATCCCCCTCCTACCAAATATTCCTCTCTGTAACTAATCAATTCGTAATAATACTTGCATGCATTAGTTTCGCTTTTAGCAAGACTTTTAAAGCCTCTATGAAGATCTTAATGAACATATGGACTCGCAAATGACTTAATAGAACAAAAACTATGATGAAAATTTGCTATAATGTTTATATATTGTATGAGTGTTTGCTTAGGTCTCTAAAATGTCTGGACCTATCATTCCGCAATTTTTCTTGCAAGTTTTACATTGTTCTAGTTAAGGTTATAGAAGAAGAAAAAAAACTCCTTCTATTAAAAACAAAAAATAAATATATAGAAGGGCACAACTACCCCCTATTCTCCTTTTAGGGTGAAGTCCCTAGAGGTTAGGGACGAAACCACTAGTATGTTTAATAGCAGTTTGATGTCTGACTAAGTTTATGTCTGCATTTTCAGAAAAGCTATGCGTAAATTCGCATGATGAAAAAATATTTAAAAAGTAACAACTCACCTCCCCCTCATACTTAATTGCTAAAATGAAAGCAACCATCTTGTTGTGTGTTATTCTAGTATTAGTTAAAATAGAGCTTTTTTAAAAAGCATAGCGACCCCGAAATAGGATTAAGCTTTGACAATTATTCTTTTAAAGGATTTGGTTCAATTTTCCACTTTGAATCGGTTCAACAGTTTCATGAGAGCATTTGTGTCTCCCTGTATCAATCACTACAATTCTAACAAACTTTTGGGAATTTCCTGCTAGACATCTAGTGGCCAATTTAGAACCCCACTACGCCCTATTCTTATAGCTTATTCTATAGAATTTTTGAGAATAAAAAGGAGGAGGGGGGGGGGGGGGCTTATATTTAATGGTAAAAAGTAAAGGATAATTTTACATGATTTTGTTCGAGCGAAAATAATATGTTTTTATTCTTGTATTGGGTCCTAATCCTACTGGGCTATTTGGTACTCGATCAACCTAACTTAGAATAAACCAATAATATGATAATTTTTTTCTTTGAGATAGCCCATATTTACTTTTTTTGCTAAGTGTATCGAAGGATGTTGCTAAACTTTTTAAGAAGAACAACTATGACCATAAGTATCACAATGAAACCTTACTGGTTTTAAAAAGTGTATTAAACAAAAAGAATAGAAAAAATTATTACAATTTCAGTAAATTAATTGCTTAAACTTTATGTATTATTTGTGTCATAAAGATAAATATGAATAAGAACAATTTAATTAATTAAAGGCACAACAACAAAAAAGAAGAAAATTAGGTAAATGATAAATAAATAGTATCACATATTGAAACAAGTCACTCAAATTCCCTATTATGCAAGTAATTTACAGTTAAATATATTTGAGATGGAATTTTAAGCAGAGTGACGTACTGACAAGCCCTAGTTATAGAGTAGATGCAGTACTAAAACACAAAGAAATGATATAGGAAAGGGTTAACAGTGTAATAAATCCACTGAACCGTAATTCATATCAACTTTTTATATCTTTTACAATCTCAGAATTAAAAATGACCAGATGTTAGTATATCTAATTTATATGTTTATATATAACATTAGAAATACAGTTGAGAGGTGGAAACAAAGTGTCTTCTCTTAAATCTTAAACATGAAAAGGATTGTCACAATGGAAATCATAATCAGCCTTTTAAGAGTTCAGTTAAGAATTTTAAAAAACGGCATTTTGAATTCTAAAAAAATAAGTGTTGAAAAATATGAAAACAATTTACATTGGACTGTTAATTTTACTAGTACCCAAAGTTTTAAGAACAATATCTCGTTGGCTTAAAAACTTTGGATACTTTTATTATACCTCGATTGGTTGGTTTAAACTTTTCAACCATTAGTACTAATCAATGGAATTTGGTTTATCATCATTGTAATTGTACAACAATTTATCGTCCATTGTCTTATCCTTTAAGATCCCTAAATTTACCTCTTATTAAAGGGCGTTTAGAAGATTTAAATCAAGGTATAAGTGAACTCTTTAGTATATTGGCTAGTCTAAAAACTATCATTACCACAAAATAGTTAAAACCCTGCTATATCTTCGGAATTTAAGGTCTATCGGTTTTTTTTAAATGTTCAGTTAGAAAACTTTAATTAGACATTATAATTGTATGTATATACTTTGTACTTTTCATTGAGAGAAAAAATAATTATTTTAAGAGAGATAGACTCAGCCATCTAACTGAAACATTAGTAATATTGAAAGGAAGGGGGTTCATTTATTCAAATATATACAAATTATCAACAGTTATTGTGCATTATGACGGGCGGCATGCATTAAAAAATAAATAAAACTTAGATAGACGGACAGACAGACGGAAAAAAATTATTGGCAATCTGTTCCCGTCTAACATCTATAAATGACAAACTGCGACAACTCATCATATCTATCTGTAATTCCTTATATTGACTGTAATTTTTAATAGTGATGTTGAAACAGTTGGACAGGCTCTGCTTTTAGAGTTGTTTTGTTCTAATATTAAAGTCCGCCCGTCCAACATATATAAATGACAAACTGCGATAACTCATCATATCTATCTGTAATTCCAAATGTTGTATAGTAAATGAATCCCAAAAACCAGACAGTTGTCCTGAATCTACTTGTAGTGCAGCTTTGCTGAAAAATCCATTAAAGTCCGCCCGTCCAACATGTATAAATGACAAACTGCGATAACTCATCATATCTATCTGTAATTCCATATGTTGACCATAATATTGTCAATTCCACCTAATTTCATCATATTGGGATAATTAATTATATCTGCCACATTTTATACCATAACAATCAAAAATATTATTTATATTTTATTTTTATTCTCAAATACGAGTAATATTAGTGAAAACCCAGATTTTTAGTTTTATAACTTTTTATTTTTAAAAGCGAAGCTTTTCTATAATTAAGGTCGGTCCGTCCGTCCGTCCGTCCGTAACAGATAGCTTTTTTCGTTAATTTAGGCATGTTAGAATTAAGTGAAAACTCAGATTTTTAGTTTTATGGCTTTTCATTTTTAAAAGCGAAGCTTTTCTATAATTAAGGTCGGTCCGTCCGTCCGTACGTCCGTCCGTAACGGATAGCTTTTTTCGTTAATTTAGGCATGTTAGAATTAAGTGAAAACTCAGATTTTTAGTTTTATGGCTTTTCATTTTTAAAAGCGAAGCTTTTCTATAATTAAGGTCGGTCCGTCCGTCCGTACGTCCGTCCGTAACGGATAGCTTTTTTCGTTAATTTAGGCATGTTAAAATTGTCCTATCGATTTCAAATTTTGCATGGTGATTTCTTTAGTAGTACGATTTAGAAAGCTTAGCAACTCTATAATCATTACCAAAATTTCCGTACGTAAACATGTTGATTTTTTAAACTTTTTTAACAACAAATTTTTATGTGATCTAATCATCCGATTGATCTGATTTTTGGTATATTGATTCCTGGGACAATAAAGTATAATGTTACAAGCGAAGCAACTATGTACTTAAGTCCTAAATATGTAAGTATGTCCATAAACATTATCCTGTATAAAGCAATTGTTCAACTTTACTTACAATTTTGCTTTGACTCTCATACATTTTTATTCTGATTATTCAGTTCTGCTGACACTATATAATTGTTAATGTCCGTTTGTCCTACCATTTCAGTGCTTCGCTTTTATGAATGTTGTCATCCTTGTTAAAATATGTAACTAGAAAAGGATAATATTATACAGGGAGGGCGGAGACTTTGGGCTGTTTATTACACAAAGTCCCCAAAGTTTTACAATAACATTTTCTTACTTATTCCCTTATTAACTTTGGGGACTTTTATTGATTTTGATTGGTTAGATTTTTATAAATATATTCAGAATAGTTTGGTTGGATTGTTAAGTTGAGTGTCCAAACATTTCAGCCACTTAATGAAATCTACAGAAAAGGTAATTTTGTTTATCATCATTGGAAATGTACATCAATTTATCGACCATTGTATTATCCCTTTTGGTCCCTGGATATTAAAAGTATTCGTTGAGTTCTCTGAACTTTTGACATACGAAAAGACATCAGAGGTGAATTCTTTAAAAAAAATTGCCCCACTAATCGCTTAGTGGGGCAAAAAATTTTCGTGAAAAACCCTCCAAAATAACATAAAAAATCTACAAAAATTAAATAAAATCTTATGTTCATAACCCTTCTATAATTTTGTAGATTTTTTGTAGATTTTTAATGTGATTTTGGTAGATTTATCACGAATACAATTTTGCCCCACTTTTAAGAATCCACCTCAGTTTTAGTATAGTTGCGCTACTATAAGGCAGAACCATCTGGCTACTTGACAATTGTCTAAATATTTTTGCTAAAAAAATATTATTCTTCACTCTTAGCAATACACAATATACGCAAATGATTTTATGATTTTTCAAGACAAATGTGCATTTTATGCTAAATATAAATATATTCTTCATAAATTCAATAATAATGGATATATTAATACTTGGATCTTACACCATATTTTCATGTTATCTAAAAAAGTGAAACATGCAGCGGGCTAAGGTAACGATTCCCCTCTTTCAGCCTCTTTGCCCCATCCCCTCCCATTCCTACTGAATGTATAAACTGAACAATAAACGACAATTTTAACCTGTAAATATATCCACGTACATTTTGCTTCCATTTCATTTTAATAAATTTCATAATTAAGAATCTAATAGTAGAAATTTTTGTCATATAAATATTAAATATCTTATTTTATTTAGATGTTTCTAAACTAAACTAAGAAGTTCTGCTTTTTGGTAGACATTTCATAATAATTGATAGCCAAAATATATATAATATATATTTAAAAATATTTATAAAAATGCATCTAGGCCTAAATGCAGATGCTAATGTTTATTTGGTAATTTAAATTTGTTGAAAACTTGGGTTACTACCCTCGAATGTGAATTCATTATGTGAACCATTTATAATTCAATTATTTAATATCTGTCTCTATCGCTGGGTAAAATATATCTTATTTGAAGGACAAACTAAATATTGCAGGATCAGCCACCGCCTTTTTGTGTCATCTCGGCTGTGGCTTTATGCACGCGGCTGGTGATTAATAAAAATATTTAAATATAACATATCCTGGCTGTGGCTGCGTATTATCCAGGGATCTAAAGGGATAAGACAATGGCTGATAAATTGATACACACCCCAATGATTGTACACAAAATTATCCCTTCAGTAGATTATAATTTGTTGTTGAAACGTTTGAACACTCGACTTTATGAGCCAACCGATCAAAGTTCACTAAAATCCCCAAAGTTGTTAAGCCAACGAATAAGAAAACGTTATTATAAAACTTTTGGGACTAGTGTAATAAATTGTTAAGCCAATTGTCCCTTCTCTTTCAAGCATTATCATTCATCATTTGGACCGCCATATTTATGTCTGCAGCTTGTTAAAAATAAAACTGCGACTGAAGGCAGGTGTGGCTGCCGTGCCTGAAAGAAATAAAATAAAATAAAGAGAGAGAGCCAGATTTACCTTTGAAGAAGATAATAAGATTTACTCAGCTTTTCTATTCTATATTTTTTTTTTTTGGGGGGGGGGGGGGATTCAGCCATCCTGGTGATAACTGGAGCTTTCAAAATGCATATAAATTTAGGTACATTAAAAAACAGTAATTTGAAGCAAGGGCGTCCAAGCTTTTTTTTTTGGGGGGGGGGGGTAAAAATTGAAAATTGAGATTTTGGGAGTGCCTGCGACACCCCCAAGTTCATTTCTGGGGGGGGGGGATGGGTGGGGGGGTTAATCTTTGTATCATAGAGGCAAGGACGTCCAAGCTTTTTTTTATTTGGTGGGAGTAAAAATTAAAAAATTAAATCTTTTTTTAGGGGGGGACGTCCCCGATATAAAGCTGCTATAACCTGGTTAGAAGTATCAGATACATTTTATATTTACCTACCAACCATACTTTTCCCAACGCTTTAAAAAAAAAACTGTGGTTAAATACAGAAAGTAACTGGTTTTAAACTGATATAATTAGTAATATAACAATCGAAACTAGATTTTTATTAAATTGTAGCACTTCACTGCTACGTACCTATGATGGCATATTACATTCCTTATAATTGTATTCCACTTCTGAAAGAAAAGTTGTAACCAACCAAGTAAAATGTTAGAACCTGAGTTTTTTTGGTACTTTTGTTATATTATTAACGTTTAATGATATAAGACAACTTTAAAATAATTTTATGTTGCAGATATTATAATTTATAATAATACTAGCGGTTACGCCTTTCGAGGCCTCTTGGGGCACTTGGAGAGGTAATTTTCTTCGCCAACATAATAAATGTTTACTGGTTAGATTATGAATGGTTTAGGAGAACTTCACAGTAGCTTTAAATTGTGTTTTTTTATATCAAAAGTAAAGGGGCGGGGGTGTTTCGCAGGTCCACTATCGATCATTGGGGATGTTACCCTCCCTTTTGATCATATATTCATCAACATTAAATATTTGCTTTTTCAAAACTATACAATATACATGTTTTTCAAACAAGTCCGTACGTTTTCAGTAGCGAAGCTACTCTTATAAACCATTTTCTATCTGTATGTTTGTCTATCCATCTGAATGGCTATGAGGAAAACGTGATTATTTACCTTACAAACAAGCTAGCGCTCCATAATTACAATGCTATTTTTTTCGTATTTAAAAATATTAAGAAAATAGCAATCTGCAATTAAATAGTCACAAATCAGATTTTACAGGATTTTTTAAACATAACATATGCTTTTGAAAGTAAGAATTCAAAAAATCTTAGTAGCTATGTTCATTAACAAAAATGATGATTTGAGCCACAGTATAAAAAGTATACATAGAAAAAACCTATTGAACTTTTTAAGGGGTTGTCAACCTTTTTTTATTAAATACTTTTCATGAATAAATGGTATTTCAATAAAATCGTGAGGTAAAAATTTAAACTTGTTATGCTTGTAGAATAGCGGTTTAAAAACTGATGTTAGTTAGAGCCACTCTTTTAAACAAAATTAGCCACAACGAAAAATCAAATCGTAAGCCGGCTAGCTAAACAGATAATCAACCGCGAAAAATGGAAAGCAGCTGACCGCTTTATTTCGTTTGCATTCTACAACTGTTACTAGCTGAAATTAAATTACATAATTTTATACATCCATCCACCTCTTAACTCATCAATATTATATAAAAACTTAGGAATCTAAAGGGATAAGACAATGGCCAATAAAATGATGTACATTCCAAAAGATGACACACAAAATTACCCCTTCTGTAAATTACAATCAGTGGTTTAAACGTTTGAACACTCTACTTAATAAACCAGCCAATCAAAATTCATTAAAGTCCACAAAGTTGTTAAGCCAACGAATAAGAAATCATTCTTATAAAACTTTTGGGACTAGTGGTAAAAACAGCCCAATGTCCCCTCCCTTCTTGATAAAAACTCCTCTTTGTGAGCGCTAATGTTTATGATAAAATTATTTTATCTCATAGTAGGCATCTTCACATCTCTAACTAACATTCTAAAATCCTTTTGTCAACATTCTTCACTACAAATGTGTCCATTGTCCATCTCTGTGCGCCAGCAGCAAAAAATGTATGGAAGGAGGAGGAGTTACTTTTATAACCGTTCCTTTTACAAATGGATATATTATTACTTGGATCCTACATCAGATTTTCATAAAGTGAAACACACAGCGGGGTAAATCAACGATTTTCCCCTTTCAACCCCTTTTACCCAAACCCCTCCAATGAACGAACTGACCAATAAACGAGTTCCATGTTAGCAAGCTAAATTGACGACAATTTTTTTCCCTGTCATAATATCCAGTATATTCTACATCTATTCTTTAACGCCGCTTCATTCTTTGTAACAACTGAGGCGGATCCTTAAAAAATAATATTCGGATAATTGTTGATAGGACCGCCAATTTATTTCTGAAAAAATCTTTTCTAGATTTTAAATCAAGTTTTTATTTTTTACAACATTAATTTTGGTTATGCCCTGACCCAACAGCAGCATCTTTGAATTGAATCTATTTTTTAAAGAACCAACCTCTTTTTGTATACATTTTTAATTTTACTTATAGATGCTACCCCATGAACAACAAACAATTTTTAGGTATTTTTCTTTTTGAACTACAGAAATAGATTTATTCGTGAAAGATTAATACCAAGCTTCCCTGAAATGTATAAATTATAATGGTTTTAGAGAAATTTTTTTTACATATGATGGACTGATTCAGGATAGCTAGGGAGGGGACATTTGGCTGTTTTCTTATTCGTTGGATTGTTATCTTTTTGGACTTTTATTTGTTCATTAATTCTAGTGTCTACACGTCTACTTCTAATATCAATCTACCGAAGGAGTTATATTGAGTATCATCATTTAATCAGGGTTGTGATTAATTCCCTTGGCGTTGAATTGTACTCTCAGGAAAAGGACAGGTCAAAAATTTATCTGGACCACAATTAAGCTTTCCTGATAAGAATTCAGAATAGTCCATCGTCTTGTTAGATATTCCAGAAATGGTCTACTTATAGACAGGCAAACATCATAACCCTTTTATAGATCAAAATTTGTTGTTAACAGTGTTAACTTCTCTTATAACGAATCTTGTGAGGGGTTTATATATATTTTTGGTAGTTCTGCAACTTTATAAAAAGAGTCTATCTGTTTATCACTATGTCGTGGGAAGCTTAGAAAATTACTTTATTTTCCTTGTTTTTTGACGAGTTTAAGTATAATACTTTTTTCATATAATGTTGTTATATTTTTATTGCTGCGCTACTTATAGACATTATTTGGGTCGGTTAGCTCTATTCGTTGATTTAGATATGTTAGAATTGTCCTATCGGTTTCAAACGTTTTCAGTTCTGAAATTCTAAAAGTCTTAATGTTCATTCGTCCCTCGTTTTAGAGCTTCGCTTTTATGGATGTTTGTTTATTGTTAGTATGGTTGCACAATGCTACCCTAATGGGTTGGTAGTCAAGAAGCCTGTAATTTTGAATTTTTTACTCATCCTCCCATGCATCAGGCTTTTAACATCTTAATTGTTTTTTTCCTCTGTGTGCTTAATTAAATTATTTTCAAGTATGGCTTCAGTCAACGTCCGCTGGATTAGAACCGGTTCTCAGCCATGCTGGAAAATCATGTATAGCATCGTATTATAGACAATTTTCTATGAATATTATAATCAAAATAAAATACTAATACTATTTTTGTTAGTCCGGACCTTCGACCCCTTGGGTCTAACTGGTTATAATCTTAATTTTTCTTATTTTTATTTCCGCTTTTTATAATACGATGCGATAATAAGTAATTAAGTTTCATATTTTAGAGAATTTTCCACGAATAATAAATTGAAAATCAAAAATTATTCCCTGGTTTGTTGGTTCGGACCTTTCGCCCCACTGCACAGGTCCAATAAAACTGGAATTAATCCTCGAAAAAATAACTAACACTGCATTAAACATTCATGGACGTAAAATAAAATAATGAATAGCAACAACACAATGTAGTTTATTGGTATTAGGCAATAGAAAGGATATTATCTTTACATAGATCTTCATAATATCCTCTTGGATTGCATTGACCCCTTTTTTTAAAAGAAAGCCTTACGTTTAAATGAAATTTTAAGTATTACGTTTTAAAACGTCATTTTAAAAAATTTATTGAAGATTTATTATGTCAATATTTTACTAACTTTGCTATATAGAAAAAGGACGGCCAAGCTTTTTTTTGAAGGGAGTGGAGGTGGGGGTATAAATCTGGATAGGGGCAAGAGTAAATAATTTTGGACGGAAGGGGGAAGAGATAGACACCCCTACCTAGCATCGTTTTGAAAACAAATAAAGAAACTATAATAATTTGAAAATATCTTAATTGTACTCAAACAACTATATTTTCTTATTGAAAAGTGTTTTGTATTTAATTTGGATTTACACTGTTGCATCCTATTATAAAAACTAGTAAGGTTTTTTTTTTGTCTGAAGCTTAAGATCTCAATAACTACTGAACTTATTGGTTTTTCTATCTTAGCTATTTCATTTTCAGATTTAAGTCTTGAGATGGTTTTAGGCTATTTTTCTAGCCCTTTTCTGTCCATTTAAATAAAGAACCCCTGATGAAAAGGGGCGCATCTGCTAGTATTTTAAAAGTAAGAAAGGGGGGGGGGGTTATAAAATAGGTTGACTTGACCAGAAAGTATATTATGGTTACTATCTATGAGATGAAGTGATATCCTAGCTAATCCCTCGGCTACTAAGCTCTAATATCCTGTGAACACCTGTAGAAGAACTAAATAATATTGACTCACAATTAGTCAAAAATGGATAAAAATAATAATAACGGAAATTTTTTTAAAGATTAAGTATTTTTACAGGTTAGCTAAAACATATATAAGAAATCAAGATAAAGACCACAAAAATACTTTTAATCTTAAAATAAATAATTATCCCCCCCCCCCCTTCCCCCTCACTAACCCGTTTTCTTTATAAGATGATAGGGACGCAACCGTTATATAGTATTAAATTGATTCAATGAGCCAAAACTATTAAACTACTTTTTTTCTTAATTTTTCAAAATTTTACTAAATATACCGTTGTGATGACTAGCTGGTACAAAAGGCAAGTAAAGTGAAAGAATAGAATTTTTCTCTTCTAATCAAAATCAGATATCTAACTTTCAATAATAGGAGGTATGATAATACTTTTACCACGGATAAAGGGATACATACCTAGGACGGATAATAACAAAGTAGATTTACACCTTTATAGAAGATCCCAAGGCACTGACATCCCAACTATTGCATACTTTTATCAACTCTTTAATTCAGGAATCTAGAGGGATAAGACAATGGCCGATAAATTGATGTACGTACATCCTCAATGATGATATACAAATTTCCCCCTACTGTATATTACAATTAGCGGTTGAAACATTTAGATACTCTACTAAATGAACGAACAAACGATAATAAGGCCCCCAAAGTTGTTAATCCAACGGATAAGAAAAAGTTCTTATAAAACTTTGGGGAGTAGTGTAATAAACAGCCCAATGTCTCTCACCCCCCCCCCCCGCCCCCCCCCCCCCCCCTTGCTTTAATTGCACGAGTATTTTCTGGAAGTCTTAACTGGGCATATTATGAGTTGCGTCTTTTTTGGGCCAAAGCATTCCCCTACTCTTACATAGCAGCAGTAGGTACACATTTTAAACATAATTTTATGATGTGATTTGGACAGTGATTCGAACATATCACCTCCCCGACGACAAGTGAATGCGCTACTTGTTGCACTACAGCCGTGAGTTCACCAAGGAAACAGGGAAAGAACAATAGACGCGAAATTGATTCCCCACTTTAAGCTAACTCGTTGCAAAATGAGATTAAAAACTCTAAATATTGTAGATGATATAATATCTTCTAAAGATAAAGAATATGTAGGAGTTGTTGGAAAATGACATCTTAAATTGAAAATGAAAGTTTTAAAAACATGATATTTGTAGTTGACCTCAAAAGAAAAGTAGGTCAACTGAGTATTATTTTTTAGTGCGAAGCTTTTCTTTACTTAGGGTCCATAACGGATAGCTTAATTTTATAAATCAGGCGTGTTAGAGTTGTCCTATCGTTTTCAAACTTGACATGATGAATCCAGTAACAGTTAGGAACAATTCAGAAATAATAGAAGTATCCTATTCACTTGATTTTTTAATATTGATTTCTGGTCGATTAGGCCCTAAATCATAAGCGAATTATCTCTTTAATCAAGAATATGTAAGAAAGTCCATAATAACCATTCTGTATTTTTGTAATCTGAAATAAATTTTATAGGATTTTTCTTCAGACTTCTAGAAAATGTAGAAAAAAAGCGTTTTGATACTTAATATATATTTGTTTGTCTGACGGTTTATTGCTCTTATGAATATTGTCGTCCTTGTTGAAGGTATTATTAGGTTAAGCACGTACAAATATCATCTTTTCATTGGCTATAATCTGCTCTGACATATTTTAGTATATTTTGACACACAAGCTCGTGGCCGCAAATATTGTTTTTTTTTCTCAATATTTATACAAATTTTACATTATTTTTAAAAAATATACGTATACCTTTAAAATACTTTAGGTTGTTCTGTAATTCTGTAACAATTATCAGCAGCAAAAGTATCCAGAAATAGCTTATCAAAAATGAACCATTTTAAATAATAAAAACAGAAAGGACTACTGCAGATATTTTTAACAGATATTTGATGATTTTCTACTCCCTGTATGGTACCAATTTTTATGCAAACTTCTACATCGGATATGTAAGTAAATTAGTAATGCCTCAAAAAAAATGTGCGATGTGTGACGTCATAAAAATACGTCCAAAAAGGAAGAATGAGATTAGAAGTGGGAAACGAAATCCCTAAATAAGAGATGGATTTAGGCGTATTTTTATGACGTCACAAATGACACTTTCTGACTCCAAAATAATACAATTGACTTGACCATTTAGCATGGCAACAGCAACAGTTTGCAATACAGACTGACCTAGAAAATAACAAGGAAATAATCTATAAAAATTATTTACCTATATTGACTTAAAAGTTGGAATGATTGATTCATAAATAATGTAAAAAAGCCTCCCAATTCCCTTGACATTCCTTATTTATTAATTCATATAGATAAGTGTATCCACAAAAATGTAGATTTTTTATTCAGCTAAAATTTAAGCCTCCAACTGTAATGTCATATTACAAAAATTGATAAAATCAAAATTGAATTTCAAATCAATGTTGTTAGCTGTTATAGTTGCATTACTTATGGGCATAATTGGCATAAATTAATATCTAATTGTTTTTGTTGTAACAGGAATTTATTTGAAAAAGGAATTATTTTTTGCTTTATTTTGTAGCACTCCTCTAACCCAATGCTAATGAGAGTCGAGTAGGGAAAGTTTGAAAATATATGTTCACAGTAAAAAAAAACATTACTAAGAAATAAAAAGAACGAAGCTCTTTATGGTGCCTACAAAAATGACATCATACAATGCAAATGATCACTTATAGACCAATACACAAACTAAAATACCAATGGCAGGCCAGTGTACATTTTGATTGACCAATAGTAGGCCAGTAAGACGTATTTTTTTCATAGACACTATAAAAACTCTCATAAAAAAAAAATTTTAATCCCCCCTTACATCCCACTGAAGAATAAGAAAAATTTAACAAACTATTCTTCTTCATGATGATATTTTTAGGACTGCGTACAGTGTCATGCGTGACGTCATAAAATGCCTATGATCCATCTCTATTTAGGGGTCTCCTTTCCCACTTCTCCTTTCATCCTTCCTTTTTAGACTTTTTTTTGATGATGTCACACATGACACTTTCCACAGTAGCATATTTTTAACAAAATCCTATTTATTTTAAACTCCATTTTCCATAGGAAAAATTACCAAAAATTCAATTGAGTTTGTGGTCCCCAGATGGTATCTTAATAAGAACAAAGGCTGTGTGTGTTTAGGTGTGTGTGCGTGTGTGTATGTGTGTGTGTGTGTGTGTGTGTGTGTGTGTATGTGTGTGTGTTGTATCCACACAGTGGTTACAACTTTTTCATTGAATCAGACAACTCCCATGAGATAAGGAGGACCAGCCTTCATAATCTACATACATAAAATATCCATCTATCATTCAGATTCGTATTTTCGACCCTTCTACTATAAAAAAAATAATTCAATTCAATTAAATTAGGACAAGAAAGGTGATATTTTCCATAGTGTATCTGGTATACGTGAAGGTTAAAAAATTGTTTTTTGCTTTTCTGAGATAACTTTATTTTTAAATTTACGTTTTTAAAAATATATTCATAATATTCAAAGGCATCGTGTTTTAGGAGATATAAATTAACACCTGAAAGGAATTTAATGTAATTTTTACAACAGATTATCCTGTATTAAAGTGAAACTTGTAGCTGGCTAGAATAAGGATCTCCCCATTTTCCCTATCCCCTCCTTTTCTACTGGATGAACGATATGACCAACAAATGATGTCCATGTAATCAACCTAAATTGACGACACTTTTTCCCCTGTCATATCCATATCCACGTATATTCTATATCCATTATTTAAGTTGAAGAGAGCCTTCTGAACATCAGTGGCAGGTGCTTGACAATTCTCTAAGGAAATATCAGTTCAAAACAACCTTCATGTCCTGTCCCTCCTAGGTTAGTAGTGATACAAAATATCAGTTCAAAACAACCTTCATGTCCTGTCCCTACTACAGGTTTCAGAAGTGATACAAAATATCAGTTCAAAACAACCTTCATGTCCTGTCCTTCCTAGGTTTAATAGTGATACAAAATTTCAGTTCAAAACAACCTTCATGTCCTGTCCTTCCTAGGTTTAGTAGTGATACAAAATATCACAAAGAAATTCATTTTTTTTTCTGCAAAGAAAATCGTTGATTGAATAAAAAGAAGCGTATTTCTCCTTTTTTAACATATGAACATATGGAAAACAGTAAAAGTGTCTGACTATGAAGTCAGAAAAAATTAACAATTAACCAAAAAGAAGCCAGTATTCACTGTGGTAAAATATATAGCGGCCTCTCATTGGTTAATTGTTAATTTTTTTCTGACGTCATAGTCAGACACTTTTACTGTTTTCGAACATATGCAGTTTCCTAAGGGTCAGTTGGTATTTTCAAAACAAATCTTACAGCTATTGTATTGAGTTAGGTTTAACTAAAACACACATGCTCAATTTATATAACAATTTCATTTTGTCTTTAAATTAGAAGATTTCAAAAATATATAGTGAGTCATTGGAAGGGCTAAGATCTCTAAAACGGCTAAACCTAAAAAATTTCTTTGAATCCCAGATTTAGTTTCGCGATGTTTTTAAGCAATTTAAAAAAAAAAGATAGCGCATGCAGATTTATTGCAGAATTCTTAAACGCTGATTTTTGTTTTATTATTTTTTTAAAACCATAAGGTTTTTCTCATACATGTCTTGTTTTTAAGAACATTTCATTTATTGACATTTAATTATAAACATATTGAAAATCTGTAGTTTAAAAATGCTGTAGAATTTAAATTTCTAAAATATCCAAAATTGTTCTGTAAAATTTGTGTTATCTTGAGTGGAAAAGGGGTTTGACGCATTCTTGTCACAACAAAAATTATGACCTCACTTAACTTTATGTTACAGTGTTTCAGCCAATGGCCATTGTTTTTACCAAGGCTTGCCGCAGCTTTGTCTTACATTCTTTGGACCAATAGAATTCTTAAACGGACAAAGATTTTTTTTATGATCAGGGGCTCTATTCTAAAAACTTTAGTATGCTTTAAAAAATCTTATGACAATTACATTAAATCAAATTTTCATGGATGAGAACCCTGAAATTTTAGTACATTGTTTTAAAGAGAGAGGGGACAATGGGTTGTTTATTATACAAGTCACCAGGGTTTCATAACAACGTTTTCTAATTAGTTGACTTAGCTTTGAGGACTTTTAATGAATTTTGATTGATTGGTTGATCAAATTGAGTCTCCATACGTTTCAACCACAAATTATAATCTACATAAGATGTAGTTTTGTGTATTAACATTGTGGATATACATCAATTAGTCGCCCATTGTCTCATCCCTTTAGATACCCGACATTGTTTATGTTGGTCAATCAATTGTTAACTTGGAGTGCTTTTAAATCTAACATAATTTTTCTTACAGAAAATTCTTTTTACAATTTAGTATAAGAGAATTTTTTTCGGTTTTCAAATGCGAAAAAGATTACATGTTTTCACAATTTTTCTGATAATTATTTCATTTCTCTTAAATGAAATTCATTGTTATAGCCCTAAAAAGAAAAGTTTGATTGCAAAGAAAACTAACATTGTTGTCAATTGTATTACACTTTCTTCTGTTAATACCATAAATGCCATAAATCATAAGACATTAAGTGTAGCTCGGCTGATAAAATCTTAAATGTGGTTTATTTTTAATAGCAAAGCTACTCTGTACTTTAGCCAAATTGTTGTCTTTTCTTTTTGGATAGGTTTACCTTTTTGTTTTACCTCCTTTTTTCTACTTTCTACCATTCTTATTCAACAATCTGTACCCCCTAACTACGGTGCTTTTCCTCAAAGTGACTATAGAGCATTGAAATCCCTACCTCCCTTTATGTTTAAGACAAATCGAAAAAAAGGGATGTTTTCATGCCTGCAGGGCCTACACCTGCGTTACCCTAACCCTGCAAGGGTAAAACAATATAACCTAACCTAACCTGATCTAAGCAAACCTAAACAAACCAACAAAAAACTACCCCCCCCCCCCCCTTATTTAAAATCATTTCAAAATAATGTAATTTTTGCTGTTAATGAGAGTAATCAACCTTGTTTAAACTAGTAAATATTTTTGCAAGCACTAGGTTACTTGCAATAAGAACTTGCAAAATATTATGACACCTAATAATATTTTTGACTTTTGTAGATCAGATCTAAAGCTCATCTGTTTTAGTGAGCTGTGTTTATTGAAGAGTGACTAGCATCTTATTGCTTAGGCTTCAATTCTTAAGGATCTAGAGGGATAATACAATGGCCGATACATTAATGTACATCCCCAATAATGACACACAAAAGCATCTGTTTTGTAGATTACAATTAGTGGTAGAAACGTCTGAACACCCAACTTGATGAGCCAACAAACCAAAATTCAATAAAGTTGTTGAGCCAACAAATAGGAAAATGTATTGTAAAACTTTGGGAGCTATTATAAACAGCTCAATGACCCCTCCCTACCCATCAATTCCAAGTACATAAATTGAAGAAAATAAAATTGTTGTATTGTCTATTTTCTCCATCGTTTAAGTGTCTTCCTTTGAACACAGTAATAGTGTCTGACTGATTATGACGTAACAAAAAAAATTAGCCAATGAGAGGCCACTATAAATTTTACCATTGGTCAATAACGGCCTCTCATTGGCTAATTTTTTTTGTTACGTCATAATCAGTCAGACACTATTACTGTGTTCCTTCTTTTTTACAAAGTTACACCACCATAGAATTTCCTTTGCACGCCACGGGTTTAAGTCACGAATAAATAAATCAATAACATAAATAAATTTTAATTCAAAGTTGAAGAATAATTAAAAATTCATGAACAATTGTTTTAAGTATTAAAATAAATAGAGCCAGCTTACGATAGATTTAAAATACATAAATATACAAGGGACAATCACACAATTTCAATTTATATTCAGAAATTTTATCTTAATTTTTAGTAGATCAAATTATTGGTTTAGAACTTTTAGTTTAAAGAAACCAACCTTTAATCCAACTTTTAAAGAATCTTCGTTTTTGTCCTAAGTTGCTTTAAGACTATTTTCACCACCAAAAAAAATGCATGAAAAGCAACATTTTATATTCAAATAAAATTAAGAATGTCCTTTTAATAAACCAAAGGGCACCTCGTATATAGCACGGGATTATACTCTATTTAAATGAATGACATCTGTTTTATTATCCATTCTTAGAGTTAGTTTGGAATTTTATTTAATTTCTAATTTTCACAGAATACTTTATGGCTGAATTATCTTGTGATTATGCTATAGAAAACTGACTTTAAAAACCGCGCGTATATTTAAATTAAGAGCAATCACACACACAAATTTTTATTTGAAAAATGATTAGGTTAATTCTACATTGTTTTTGATATTATTTGTTGGCTATGATTTGTTATGCTTTTGGTTTTCAGTTCTAAAATGCCATATTTATAGCCGGCATAAAAAAAACTATCGTTATACACTTATAAGCAGTGTACATAATGTGTGAGTTTAAGGAATATAATGAAAGTTACACTATCCGATAACAAAAACAAAAAAGTAACTCCAGTGATCAGACGAGAACTTGTGTGTTCAACATATTATGGCGGTGAAAGAAGTATTATCCTTTGGTTTAATCAAACATTGAACTAAACATTCTGGTTTACAAAACAATTAACTCCACCCACTCCATCTGAATGTGTTAATAGAAATGTAAAAATCAGCAGTAGCATCGCCTCTAGCCTTTAAATAATTTTATGCTTGTTCAATTGGAGTGGAATTTAATTCAATAAACCTTGTCAATCGTACTTAACTGTTGCAGGAATCACCTTTCCAAGTTTAAATTTGATAGGAAATTTCTAACACGCCTAAATTGACGATTAAAGCTAGCCGTTACTAACGTATGGACAGGCTCTATTTATAAAAAGCATCACTTAACATTTTTATTACTTAGAAAGCTTTACAGAATTAATAAAAAAAAGGCACAAGCTAGGTGGTTATTACCGTATTGTAGACAGCTTTCCGTGGATATGAAAATGAAAAATTATAAGATTAAAATCACTTCTGTTAGCCCCGAGAGGCCGGAGGCCCAGGCTAATAATTTGTAATCAATTTTAGGATTTGTATTTTAATTTTCGTGGAAAATTGTCTGTAATACGATGTTATACATGATTTTTCAGTATGGTTGATAACTAGTTATAATCCAGCGGTTATTAATCAGTTTCGAAGCCATACTGGATTAAATTTTTTAAGCAACTGCAAGATTTATCCAAAAATTAAACTTTTCCTTTTTCTTAAATCTTTTACGACTTGTTTATGTGGAACTTTAATATTAGTAATTTTAATTTGATTTTAAACATTTTATAAAGGTTAAAGCACGCATCTATTAAAGTTATTAAAAATTGTATTATACTAATATTTCAGGAAATTACAGGATTAAACTCAAATTATTTGTATGAAACTTACATTGTATTAAATTATGTATTATGACAACATCCAAATATCGAAGCAAAACTTGTAGCTGGCTAAAATGGTCCCCCCCCATCCACCACCCTTAACCTATCCTCCCCTCCTACTAAATACGAAATGACCAACAAATGATGTCCATGTTAGCAATCTAAATTGATTATGACTGTCATAACATCCACGTATATTCCATATCCATTGACTAAATCTAAATTTTTCTTTTATGAAAATTTCCATCCTAGTTTTAGATTAGTTTTAATTTTAATCAATATTTTATAATTTTTATAATAACAAAAGTTTAAAATACATTAAGTTAAAAAAAGAAATAATGAATTAATGTTTGTTCAGTGATGTTATTCTAGCCTTGTCGCACGTCAACATTTTTATGATGTGAGCAAAAAAACAATTGACAAGTGTTTTAGCGCCTGCCGAGCGAACACAAAAAATTATTTACGCACACTCACACACACACAAACACATCATACATGCACACACACAAAGAATAAATGAACAAATCTCTTTTATTTGTATTTATTGATATTTGCTTAAGCACGTAATTTTTAACAAAAAATATAACAAGGAAACTTTTGTAGCAATGTAAATTTTAAAAAGAAAAAGTTATAATATTATTCAGCATGTTTTGTCTTTAAAATACTTAATACTGCATTTTTATCATTTACATTTATAAATGTTAAGAACTTATGTTTTCTAATGTGTAAAATACGACAAAATAAAGAATAAGGAATTTTAAAATCAGATCTTAACTGTGGATGACGTTCAGTACGTCGAACATATCCTAGCTATAGAGTAGTAGCACTTCTAATAACTAGGTGAACTGTTGCTACTTTTATCCCACTGTTCTATAGACATTTTATTTGTCAAAGTTTTTACAGAATAGTTGTGAAGCAAATCTATAAGAGTCTCGAGTATGTTTGTCGGTAATTTTTCATTTCATCGTTGATCTTATCATACCCTAGTTATATCAGATGCCTATTTACCTATTACAAAGCAGACTTCGTTCGAAGTTTATAGAAAATTTCCATATTTAATGATATTTCTATCGCAGAAGCAATTTTTGTGGAGGAGAGTCCCCCCCAGACTAATTGAATTCCCCTCCGCACTGCAATCGCCCCTAGAGGACTCTAGGGGGCATAGCCGCCGGTTTAATATATTCAACAACAGTTTTAAGATATGCTTAAAATTAGGTATTTTAAAATTAGGTGTTTTGACCCCACTCCGAGTCCTTACCTAAACTAAGTGAAGCCCAGGCGGTCAGCAAGATCTTAAGCTTCATCAGTAAGGACAGAAAGATATTATAATTAGAATTGATAAACTATCTCATTTGTCATGACTCATAAAGAGGGAAGTCATTTTCTAGTAAATCCCGTAAAGGTGTGTGTTATAAGGCCTAAAAATAGTAGTAGAATGATAAGGTGCTCTATATATTTGTATTCCCTATTAAATAGAACAATAGGGAATTTTTTTTTTTTTTTTGATAACCGTACCTGGAATATCTTTAAAAAATACGAAATTTCTATCAAACGCTTTGTTTGGCTCAAACTGACAAAAATTTTAAAAAAATATAATTATAATAATAATGTTTTCTATAGGTACAAGGTAAAGGTTAAGAACAATCTATACCATTAAACAAAGGAAGAAGTCATTCTTTACAGGTTGATTTATTATAATTATATTTTTTTTTATTTGTGTCAGTTTGAGCCAAACAAAGCGTTTAATAGAAATTTCTTATTTTTTAAAGATATTCCAGGAAAGGTTATCAAAAAAAAAAAAAAAATTTCTTCCCTATTGTTCTATTCAATAGGGAATACAAATATATAGAGCACCTTATCGTTCTACTACTATTTTTAGGCCTTATAACACACACCTTTACGGGATTTACTAGAAAATGACCTCCCTCTTTAAACTATTTTATTAAGTCTCGCTCAAATAAAACTAGTTACCCTTGCTAAAAGCTGTGCAGGTAGGTTTTATATGAAAACAATCAATAAATGAATCATAAAATTAAAAGAGAAAGTTGGAATTAACAAAAAGTTATTTACCGCATCGTATTATAGACACGTTTTTTAAAATAAATTGTTTGTAATATTATGCTATACATGATTTTCCAGTAAGACTGAGAACCGATCCTAATCCTGCGGATATTAATCGGTTTGGAAGCCATACTGGAAAACTACATAGTAAAATCTAACTATAAACATATCACATTCTTTTTTCTATAAAGTATTTCCCTCTCTCTGGATTTTATCTTCTATAAATGATCTTTATCAATTTTGCTTAGAAAAATACACACAAGTGTTAGCAAAATTTATACATTCACAATAAATATAAGTACTTTGATTTAGATTTCTTATATAGGTCTACATTTTTTTTAATTGAGCATATTTGATTTTTTTATTTCCATCAACCACTGCACTGTTTATTTTTTTGTTTTTTAAATGTAGGTTATATTTGATATATCACCTTAATATTTTATGGACGGACAAATATAGAAGTTATTAAGTAGATGTGTATTAGATCTAAGAATAATTTGAGATTTAAAATTTGGCCTTTAAAAATGAATTTCATGAGTGCCAAAAAGTAGTTGTAAACCTGTGGTAAACCGCTGAGAAAACGTCATATTAGAATTAGCATGAAGCATGCATGTAATAGTATGTGTGAATATTTATATTTAGTATTTTAAGAAGATTTCCTATTTTGCGAGTGGAGCAACAGAAATCACATCTTTATTAACTTTGCTGGATTAGGAATAGTAGTGACTGATTGCTCCATTTTAGACATTTTCCTGGCACTAAAAGACAGAATAGGGTATTACAAACATGTTGTTTCAGAAATGAATATTTTCACTGGCCAATATTAAACCAGTGATCGTGGTATAACACCTCCGCTAGTCGTCGAGGAGGTGATGAGTTCGAATCTCGGCGTAACACCACGCAATGACTAAAGACGTAAAAAATGGTCAGATGCACGACATTTATAAACAGAGTGCATGGAATGCCTTGGCCCCAAACAGGCACTCATTACTCATGCACAGTTAGAACTTCTAGACAAAGGTCATGTAATTAAACAGTTGGTTGTCTAATGCGTGTGACATAACTTAATACAGAGATTTGGCTCGGTTTCTTGCCCGTTTGAGATAATAGGTAAGCCAATGCAAAATAATTTTTCTTCAGGTTCCATGTCCCTCAATCTAAACTATTTCTCCTTCCCATGCTCCCCACGACGAGAATTTAAATCTCCACGATGGTTTTGCAGAGATCTAAAGTGATAAGACAATGTACTCCCCCAATGATGGTACACAAATTACCCCTTCTTTAAATAACAATAAGTGGTTGTAATGTTTGGACAATCAAATTTATAAACCAACCCACCAAAATTTAATTAAAGTCACTAAAGTTGTTGAGCCAACGAATAAGAAAACGTTATTATAAATTTAGGGACTAGTGTAATAAAATAGTCCATTTTCCACTCCCTCCCTTTTGGTTTTGACACCTTGAAATCTTGTTACATCTCAGCAGATCGTGCTCAGACACCATCAACAAAAAAACACAAACTGCAAAAAAAATCTTTTAAATTTCGTTTTGGATGTTTATTAATCATTTTAGTACATTGCTATTTGGGGGCCTATCACACAGAGTACCCTTTTGAGCACTGATACCCCCCCCCCCTCCCACTCAAAATAACAGCGAAATTTAATGTAGGTTGCCAATATGAAAATGTTGTCTTAAATAACTTTGATCCAGTATTCAGTATTCCTTTTCGATTTAAAGGGTTCTTAATACTAAAGGAATAGATATTTATCGCATCGTATTATAGACAACTTTCCGCGGTCAGTATTACGATGCCATACATGAATTTTCAGAAGTACCTGAAAACTGGTTCTAATCCAAGCCATACTGGAATAAAAATTATAACTAAAAAATACAACTTCCTTTTAAAAAATACCTTATATATTTAAAATAATTTTTCCTAATTTTTTAGAGTGTCCATCAACGCAAACATATTACACACATATCTACATACCATTACCCGTAAAAAAAATAGGGATGGAGGAGACATTGGGTTGATTATTCCACTAGTCCCCAAAGTTTGATATTCTTATTCGTTGTCCTAACAACTTTGGGGACTTTTATTAAATTTTGATTGGTTGGTCTATTAAGTTAAGTGTTTAAAACTTTCAACCACTATTTGTAATCTACAGAAGGGTTACTTTTGTGTATCATCATTGGGGATATTCATTAATTTATAGGCCATTGGCTTATCCCTTTAGATCCCTGAAAAAAAACTACTCTTGACATAATGAATAAATATACATTAGTGCCCTTATGTATGTTAGTAAGTATTCATATCAGAGGGTTTGCCAAAAACTAGCAAAAATGTTTCGTTATTTTCTTTGTAAAACTGGCAAAACTTTGGGAATTTGCCCCCTTGCCTAAATCGGTTACTCATGGTACGCTGGCCAGTTAGAGGGATTCAAACAAAAAATTTTATCATTCCAATCATGAAAATTTGTAATTGAGAAACCCCCTAATACGATATATGTATATGCATATTCATGGTAATATATTTGCTTACATGAACTTCACGTACTATTATCATATGAACGCGTAAGCTTAACAAATTTATGCAAATATCTTTAATTTGAGTCTCAAAAATAAGGAATGCTTTTTGGAAAATGACGTGTGAAAATTTAAAAAAGCAACTTCACTAACAACCAAAATGGGTTAAAAAATTTTTTATTTAATTTAAAAAGTAGCAATCCATTTTTTTCTAATTTCAAGTTTTATCAAAATAAACCTAACAAGAATGCTGGATATGTCATGCAAAATACATAAAAAAAATGTATGACTGATAAAACGTAAGAGACCTAACCCCTCCCTTAAATTAAAGCCTAAATTTTAGAAAAGCTAGGCTTTTAAAAAGTAAAGTTGAAGTTTAAATGTTCTGTGTATACTATTTGATATTGAAACCAACTGGGAATAAAAACTAGTGGATAGAATATTATAAATGATGAAGATAAATTATACAATGTTACATCTCTTAAGGGACCTAATAAACTTTACATATGGAATTTTCAATTGACCAAAATTTCCCCTATTTAAAGAGCGGGGAAATATAAAAAAAAAGATATAAATAATTCATTTGAAATTTTGAAGAAAAAATCATTAATGCCATTGAAAATATTTTTTTGATAAGTTTATTGAAATAATCTAAAAAAGCTCACATTGTTATGGAACGATCTAACTTTTTAACTATACTTTTAGAGATATTTTTCTCTAATATACCTTGTTAATCTAAAATATTTTGAATCATTAAAAGGAAACGAAGTAGCGGGTTTCGTCGTATTTTCACAATAGATTTTTTCTATGTTAGCTCCTGCGGGGGCTCTAACCCTGCAGGGCCAATTTCCTAACCCTGTGGGCAATCTTTAACATTTACCTAACCTAACCTATCATAAGCTACTGTGAAATTAAGACAAACTCCCTACTTCGTTTTCTTTCCATGATCCTGTAATTTTTTTATTAAAAAAAACACAATTGGCTAAATTCCATGTCAATGAGAGTATAAGTTTAACGTCTAAAAATGCCGTTCACACGTACAAAGCCTTATAAAACGTATAACAGCTTCGAACTTTTAAAAAATCCAAACTGATTTTAACATGTGTGTAAAGAAAAGTTTTACAAATGAATTATTTATTATTAAATAGAATGGAAAGATTGAATTTATAGGGTTCACTGGGCCCTACTCACAACAAACTCCTCAGGGGGTGTATTAACAACCCGCCCCTTTTATAAAAATATTTTTTTTTTAATAGGATAAAAGTGTAAGCTATATTTTAAAGGAATGGCTTTTTGTAACACTTAAACAAGTAGCTTCTCTACAAGAGTTGAGGGTGAACTAAAATCCTTCATTTTATATCTTCACAACCCCCAAGAAAATACCTTAAAACCTGGTATATATGACCAAAAGGTATATTCCATGAGAAGCAGAAGAACACGATCAGTTCAGCTGTTCAAAATTTATCCGTTAAACAGACAGACGAGTGGATCCTATTATATAAAGTAGAAAAGCTTTTTTGTCTGAACTTAGGAACCCAATAACTAATGAAATGATTGAATTATCCTTAATAGGGAAGATTCACATGTGTTCCACGGTTTTTTAGGCTATTTTACTTTTAGAAATAAGATGGTTTTAAGCTATTTTTTCTGCCCCTTCTTTACCACTTTGTTTACAGAGCCCCTATATAACTAGAGAAAAGCTTTTGAATTTTAGTTTCATGTCAAAATATTAAACGGTAAAAACAGAGTAATGGATGTTGGGTATGAGAGAACACGCTTTGCATGTTGAAAATCATATCAAAATCGGGAGTAAAAACTTTATTGACTTTTTAAAAGCGAAGCTTTTCTATAATTAGAGTCGGTCAGTCCGAACGTCCATCCGCCCCATAACGGATAGCTCTTATCGTTAATTTAGGCATGTTGGAGTTATCCTATCGATTTAAAACTTTTATTAGTGATTACTGTAGTAATTAAGTACGATTTAGAAATAGTAGAAACTCTATAATCGATACTAGAATGTCCGTACATGCATTTAATACATGTTGATATTTAACTTTTCCTATTCTTCTGATTTTTTAATAACGATTCCTAGGACAACATAGTACAATTTTATAAGATAAGCCTCTCCATAATCAAGTACTAAAAATGTAATTATTTCCTTAAACAGTATCCTGTATTTAATCAGTTTTACAACAAATGTACTTACAATTTTGTGTAGACTTATGCATTAATATTAATATTTGTTTCTGACACTTGAAGTGTTAATGCTTGTTTGTCCTACCATTTCAAAGCTTCGCTTTTATGGGAGTTGTCATCCTAATTTTTTTAGTAAAAAAGGGAATCTAATTTTACAGTAGGAGAAACAGACTTCCATATAATTAACATTGAGAATATTCATAGGCGTTTCTGGTTTGTTAAATGGACACAATGTAACCATATGTTGACTCTATCCATGTCTTTTTAGCAGTGCAGCCACTCTGTAGTAAGTGTATGTTTGTCCGTCTACCCGTTAGTTTACTTTAGCAAACAACTCAATGGTATTTTTAGCATTACATTTTATAGATATGCTTTCAGTTATGTTACATATGCTAGGGGTGGTCTTTTTGGACGGGGGGGTGGTATTTTTCTCCAGAAGCAAGTTCTCATGCGAGACTGGAGGTACCTATAATAATCTTCACTATACAGGAGAACCATGTCGGTTCAGCGGTTATCGAGACATTATTGAACAGACACAAAGACAAATATACATCCTGTTTCTTTTAAGGATTTAATGCTTCTGTTTTAAGATTGTTTTAATTTCATATTATTGCGTTGGTTGTGGAAATAATTGTCCTTGTTAACACTAGTTTATTTAAATTTTTAAATCCCCTAGTAGTAGTTTTTATAGGTAGATTTAGAGATTATTTAAAAGAACATAGCTCCTATTTTTTTTATTTTTATAACAATACTGATTGAAATATCATTTTGAAATATCAATTCTGACCAATTGAAAAGTAAAGTCCTAATTAAAGTAGAATTGAATAAAAATAGATTTTAAAAAAGAAAAAAACCTTTAGAGTCTAATTTTAAATCAAAGATAAATATTTTAAAAAGTATTTAATTTTTTATAACATAAATACTAAAAATTATTAATAGAGTTCAATAAAAAAACAGGAATATTAGAACTTCCGGAAAAAAGTCTTGCGATTCATAATAGATTTTACGATATCAGAAGATAGCCTAATCTAAGGCAAAGGATTTTTATCGTAGTGCATATTGAAACTGCCAAAACTATAAAACATCCCCATTCATTTTATTTTAAACAGGACACTCTATAAATCAAAGAAATGGATAAATATTATAGAGAAGTATATGTTTTGTAGTATTTTCACAGTAGATTTTCTCGTGTAGGGCCTATTTCCTAACCCTACGGCAATCTTTAACATTTACTTAACCTAAGGCTACTATGATATACGACGAAACCCGCTACTTCATTTTCTTTCTATGACCCAAAAGTTTTTAAAAGTTACAAAGACTTATATCAGGTTGTTGTTTTTTGATTTGGTACTATAGTAGTTTGACTTATATTATAGTTTGTAGTCTTTGTAAAGAAAAATATTAGAAAATAATATTTCCGAAGGGCTTGAAATTTTTAGAATTTATTGCTTGGTCTATGGTTAAAAAACTCATTCATTATACAAGTGACAGAATAAATTGTAAGTTTTTAGAGTATTGCAAAATTTTAAAAGGATATTTCTTTTTGCACAATTTAATTTTTTTGAAAACGAATTAATTAAATTAAATTTTCTATATTGTCTGATATTTCCTTCTAATTTTCTAACCCTAGGTAAAATTTGACAATCTGTTTAATCCATTTATCTATCTTGTTTTTATAGCTCTCTCACTCCCACACCCGCTCTCTCTCTCTCTTTCTCTCTCTCTCTCTCTCTCTCTCTCTCTCTCTCTCTCTCTCTCTCTCTCTCTCTCTCTCTCTCTCTCTCTCTCTCTCTCTCTCTCTCTCTCTCTCTCTCTCTCTCTCTCTCTCTCTCTCTCTCTCTCTCTCTCTCTCTCTCTCTTTCTCTTTCTCTCTCTCTTTCGCTCTCTCTCTCTCTTTCTCTTTCTCTTTCGCTCTCTCTCTCTCTCTCTCTCTCTCTCTCTCTCTCTCTCTCTCTCTCTCTCTCTCTCTCTATCTCTCTCTCTCTTTCTCGCTCTCTCTTTCTCTCTCTCACTATCTTTCTCTCTCTTTCTATAGCTAAAAATCTCCTGAAGATAGATAAGATATTAGCAAAAATAACTACATATTACTAGAAGCGCAACTTTTCTATACTTAGGTTATGATTACGTCCGTCACTCTGGTTATATAAGTACATTAAGAGAAAGGACACTTACTTCATTTAAATAATGAAATCCTAGTTACTTTGATAGAGTTCTATTTATATAGACTAATTCATTATTATTTTACAAATACATTTAATGAATGTATTAAAAAATCTATGACAGAATAGTGATGCTGCGCTACTTATTACAAAATTGATCTTGTTTATTTATATTTTGCATTTTAAATTAGGGTAATTTTGTGTTTCATCACTGGGGTTGTACATCAATATATCGGCCATTGTCCCTTTAGATCCCTGTCTAAAACTTTTTCTCCTGTAGAAATTAACCTAAATTATGTTTGTGTACAACTCACCATAAACCATTACAGAAGTCATTTCTTCAATTATTCATTACTCTTTCGGCAGCAAAGCTACTCTTGGTGTCAATATGATTTTATTTCTTTAAAAGTTTGGTTGTTATTTTATATATTTACTAGTGGGTACGCTCCTAGAGGCTTCCAGGAGCTCCTGGGGAAGACGAGTTTTTTAGGGGGGGAAAAGTCAAAAATACTTTTTTTATGGGGGATGGGGAGCTGTAAAAAGCTCCATGTAAAGGAGGACCTTGTTGGTCTAGCGGTATGAGAGATTTTAAGCTATCGACACTCAGACAAAAAGACAGATAGACATGCTATTACTTTATTCAAAGTAAAAAATTTAGTCATAAATTACTGTATATTGTTTTGTTAAAAGCTTCACTAATATTGAACTTATCTTCCTTGTTGCGTAAGAGTCATTACAGTTTGCTTATGCATATAAACCATTTATATATTTATTGTACAAGGACGATATTTTAGTAAACTTAAGGTAAAATCATTTGTTATTTACAACAAAGATCTTAAAGTTTTAAAGGATATTGAAACCGACTGGCTTGTGCTTTTTAGGAAAGCTTTGTATTGATTTAGAGTATGCCATTTTGTACATTATTATCATATTTAGTTATAGGCTAGCCAAACGAGGAGTATATCGTCCTTTTTAGCAAAGCTTTATGTTAAACTGAAGTGTGGAAAAGAAAGATGAAAATAAAGACTGAAGAACACAGACCCTTGTAGAGTATTCTCGCTATTCCTAGTATAAACCCATCATATGTTTACCACCGTAATAGATCATTTACAAGTATAACTTACTCCTTTTCCCCCCCTGATCATCTCTTGGGCTTTCACAGACAAATAATCATACATTTGTACGTCCAGTAGTTGAATGATCGATTGTTTTAGTCGTTTAAAGATCTTTTGTTTCAAAAATATTGTTTATGTTGTATTACAAACAAGCCTCTACGCACCTAGATGCCTCTGGGGACCCTAGGGCTAGAGGAAAGTAAAACCCCTTACTTTCAATTTTAGTTTTTTTTAAAGTTCATTAAAAAAATTTTGTTGAGGGGTAATTTTCTAGGGGCAATTTATTTTTGGAGGAAGGTTGTATCCTCCCCAAAAATAGTTATAAACCTTGTAAAGTAGAACCATATCGGTTCAGTGGTTAGCAAGATCCTTCGATACACACACACACAGACAGACAGACAGAGATCCTTTTACTTTATAATAGGGACGGAATAAATTCATCCTTTTAAAAATTTAAATAGTTTAGACTTATTGATGATCGAAGAATGTTATCAAAAATTTCTGTCCATCTTATTTGTCTATGACATGGTCTTAAATTTAGTAGTAGAACATCTGGTTGAATAAGAGATATTATTTACAGATATACAACTTGATTAAGGAATACACACACTCACACACACACACACACATTGGAATCAATATATATATATACAATATATGAGTCTTATCTATAACTAGAGTATTCAGTCTATCCGAATGGATATCGAATACATGTATATTGTGACAGGAAATTTTTAGTGATCAATTTAGATTGCTAACATAGTCCTCAGTTTTTGGTCAATACGTTCCACTGTGATCAGAGGAGGGGAATTGGGTAAAGTCAAAAGAGGGAGGGTTTCGTTATATTAGCCAGCAGAGAGAAACATTTTATCAGGATATGCGAGAATCTCGTACAATATCCACCTATCCTTTATCCGTTGACCTAGGCCGTTTGCTAAGATAACTATAACTTAAATGTTTATTGACGAATATGAAAAAAATTTAATTTGAGAATTGCTTAGTAAGTAACAAGAGAGTTTTTTATTTAATTTTTTATTAAATAACATGGTTAACTAATGAACCTAGTAATAGTGTCTAACTTTTTATCTTTGTGACGTAACACAAATCGAAGGATGAGAGAGGAGGTGGGAAAGGAAACCCCTAAAAAAGAGATGGATTTTTGTTACGTCACAAAGAAAAAGTTAGATACTATTACTAGGTTCTTAATTAATAAACTTTTTCAATAGTTTTGAATATAAATTAAATTTTTTAGTAAAACTACTTTCCATTTAAATACGTTTTATTGACGTAAGAAAAGCGTTTGATAGTAAAACACCAAAAACTTAAAGCAAATATTAAATTACAAAACATTTTAGATCTATGTTTAAACTGTTAAACTTATTGCTGGGGCAGGGCATATGCAAAGTAGCCACTAAGCGGATGCCGATAAAAAAGATAAATATATTATAAATAAAAATAGAATGTTTATTATTTTAATTTCTATTCCTACCATTAACCATTAATGTAAAATACATGTTTAGTAAAGTGTACATCTGTAGAGGGGATATATAATATTATAATATTGTTGTCCCAAGGGCTCCACTCTTTTCAAATCAATCTCTGTATTAGTCAAGGACACGCAGGGGTACTTAGCAGGGATAATTTTAAAGGTTCTACAGAGTGCTAGTTCGAATCCCACGAGAACAAAATATATTTTGAAGAGTTAAAAGAAATTACAATGTTCCTGGCGCTTATGAAATAGAAAGGATAGGGTGTGCTTGAGATAATGTCAGTATAATTGAATTATAAGATGTGATAACGATAGATGTTAAGGGATACTTTGCTTCTGTTTGCTTTTATTTTTAAATAAACTCTCAATTGTATTACAAACATATTGATAGACAGACCAGCACTTCTAAAATGTTTAATAGCTTTGCTTCTGAAACTTTGGAAACTTTTCTAAATTTTAATTTGGGTATAATTCAACGAAGTTAATTGCGGTCAATTATGTTGCTAACATAGTTCACTAATTTATTTGTCAGTTCGGTCATCCAGTAGGATGTAGGGGATGGGGTAAAGGAGGTGGATGATGGGTATCGTTATTTTAGCCCTTTGGGAGTTTCACCTTATAAGATAACATGAAATCTGGTGTAACATCAAAGTAATAAAAATCCAATATTGTGTTTATTAGACTGCTATGTGAATCTAGAGGCTAGGGGCGAAGCTAATAGTTCGTAATAAAAGTATATAGGTGCATTATGTAATAAATCTAGGTCGGCTGTCCAATAAATATTAATGTTAATATATATTCATATTGGTAAAAGGGTTCCCCCCAAAGTGCACCCTCAAACATTTGTTGAAAGCGAAGCTTTTCTGTATTTATGGCATATCAATTCAAACGTCTGTACGTCCATTACGAATACCTTTGATTTTTTTTTAAATATCAAACATTGCATGATGAATGCTAATACTTTTTTGATATACTCTTGATAAGCATTACAAGTACGAACAGTACAACTTAAACATGTTGGTTTTTTTCAATGGTCAAATTGTCCTATCCTTATATAAAAGTAACAGGATGTTTGTGTGTTTGTCTGTTTGTTTGTACCAAAGGATCTCAATATGGTTGTGCTTTACAAAGTAGCTTCTAAAAGGTCCTGAGAAGGTTTATAGCTTTTTCGGGGTTAGGCACCACAACCCTCCCATGAGATATCGCTCAAAAAAGTCCTTTTTATTGAGCTCCGCTTTTATGAATGTTGTCAGCCTAGTTAATGTACTCCCTGGGTAATTCTGAATGTCTGCCTGCATTTATGCAAGATTGATTATTACATATACACATCTACATTTACTGTACATAGGTATGTTGTGCTAGGTTTCTTTTAGATATAATTCAAAGTACATAGAATCATGTCTGTTTGTCCGTCTGTATGAACTAAAGACTGCCAATTGGGCTCTGCTTTTTGGACTCAAAGAGTATACATACGGCTAATACGACTAGTGTTTTAGGCTATTTTGTTAATAGAAGGGGCACTTCTCTCTATAAAAATAAGAATATAGAGTTATAATTGTTACATAAGTTTTTTTGTAGACTTTGCATTCCAAGGTTTATCCCCACTCCCTAGTAAACGTAATAAAAAGTTATAAAAGGCTTGTTCTATCCTCTAGAGGCTGTGCATCTAGAGTAAGTTATGAAGAGGTGGTGGGGGCATACATGATGCATTGCTATTTGTAATTCGTATATATTATAAATGTATAAAAATCAACGAACTTATAGTTTGTTTTATAATTACCTGTAAATAAATTATCTAAAAACTTGAAAAACTGTATGATTATACACATACTTTTTTGTTTTCATACATATAGAAATAAACGTAAAAAACAATAGCAAAATAAAAAACAATATCTATTTTTAAAGGTAGTGTGAGGGGATGATGGTCAGAATTAAAGATGGGTACATCAAGTGTAAATAAGCAAATTGACATATATGTAATAGACTTTACAAATAATACTTGATTTAAAAATTCTTAAATCTTTTCTATAAGATAAGAGGTTATTTGTATGTCCTTCAATTAGATCCAAGAAATCATTCACCCATTTAAAAATTTTACGATAGATGTATTCTATTTTATTATTATGGCCATGTTTCTAGCTAATTTAAACAGAGACTTCACCTTTTTTTCACCTTCAGAAATTGGCAAAACCTGGGATGAGATTTAAACTTTGGCACAAGCCAGAACACCTTGGCAAAGATTCGTGGAAGTCTCCTTGCTAGACAATAAGGCTGTAAGTAAGTAAGTTAGTAATTTTTGGGTTGGCTTTTCCCCATTCGAATACACAGCTCCTACGGCGCAGCCGCTAGTATATTTAAAGAGTTAATATACATATATTATATAGGGTTGGGCCGGATATCCGGTTTGGCCGGATATCCGGCTATTTTCGATATCCGGCCAGTTACCGGATATTGAAACTATCCAGATACCGGATATCCGGCTGATTTTTACTGTCGGATCTCCGGTCGGATATCCGGTAATTTGTCGGATATCGAGCGTTGGCCAGATATCCGGCTGGATACCGGATATTGAAACTATCCGGATACCGGATATCCGGTATCCGGCCAAAATAGTATCCGGCCCAACACTAGTATTATATAGGTCTATTCTTTCTGTTTTCAAGCTCTTGACGTGTAGCAATAGTAAGAATAAACAGCTAAATATTCTAATAAAGTGTATTAATTCAAGACAGATTAAACATACAATAATAATATTAAATATAATAGCAAGTATTCACTTTTAGGTTCGTGCCGAGTCGCAGAGCAAAGTCTTGCTCCGAGACGGGTGACACAAGAACTGACAACTAATATACAAAATACATATAATGCTCTCAAGACAGGAAGAAAGGGACTATACATCACATTTCTCCCCGGCTTTAACATGAACATAAATTTCGAAACTGTAACATTACAGATTGAATATAACAATATGTTTATTACATGTTAATTATCAAATATATTATAAATAGCATTGAATGCTTATTAAATAGATAATAATTGATCTGGTATGACACCTGCCATAATTTTTATTTTTTTTTTAATTTTATTTCCAGATCTTTAAACATTTCATATACATTTTTTTTCTTTTTGTTTTGGTTCCTTAGAACTCTTTTATGTTTTTTATATGTTCTTTTTTTTTTCTCTTTATGTGTTTTTTTTCTCTTTTTTTATATTTTTTTTTAAAAAAAACATTGATTAACATATAATCATTGAAAAATGCATTGATTAACATATAATGCATTGATTAACATATAAACATTGGAAATGCATTGATTAACATAGTTATTATAAATGCATGATAAATAAAAACACTGATTAACATATAACCATCAGAATGCATTGATTTAAAAACATGTCATTAGAGATGCATTGTTATAAAAGCATTAATATTAAACCTTTCGAGACTACTACTGCCTCAACAAATACTTAAACATTAATACATAAAAATAAAATAAAATATGAATTAATACACAGTAAAACTATAATTATTCTTGATCATAATATTCATTTTCTTTTGCCAGATTTTTCTTGATAATAGTAGTATCATTCATATCCATCAATCCATCATTATCCATCAATCCATCAACCTCTCACAAATGATATAACCATACCAACCATAGTAGTATCATTCATATCCATCAATCCATCATTATCCATCAATCCATCAACATCTCACAAATGACATAACCATACCAATGCTACAACACCACAAACAATATAACCATACCAGTTGACCTTAGCTTAGTTATAAACTTAGTTATAAACTGGTTTCCACTTAGCAACTGTGATTTTCTCAAACAACACAACAGCCATTCACCTCCACCACAAGAAGCCTCCAATCTCTTCAAAAAATTGGGATCAAATCCTTTCTAGCATCGACTCTAGCTACTTCCCAAAATTCACCCTTTCCTGATTCAAAATACGTTGCTGATCCTGCAGGTTAGCCAACCGAGCATCTAACTCAACCATTCTAGTAGCCAAACCTGCCAAATGTTTGAGGTCTCAGGTCAGAAATCAGAACTGCTGTTCACATTTATCATCCAGGAGATTATATCTATTGCATAGTCAGGCATGACTTAAGCCTAATAATGACAACCACGATAACTGCTATTAACATCTCTGTTAGAATCCAAAAATCGACATGTCATTCAAAATACAGAAACTGCCAATGATTTTCGTTATAACAATGATGCTACTGTTGACACTCCAACCAATGATAACGTTGACAACAATGAACAGAAACAACAAACACAGAGAAAACTGCAGCCGAACAAAAGCAACCAAAACCTTCGCCATAGATTGATTCGAAATCTGATCCATTTCGTTTTTCAATACTAACTATCGACAAAAACACCAGCTATTGACAAGTAAGATATCCAACCTGGCAGTCAAATCTACAACAGCCACATCATCTTTAAGCCCCGCCTTCTTTAGAACAGCTAAAATTTTATAACCAGCATTTTACTTTAACTGCCCACTGTATTAACAACTTACAAATATCCGTTTTATCAGTCATAGATATATTTAAGATACAATGCATGCTATTGAAAATTCTGCACAACTTCACAATAGCTTCTAGCCCATGGTGTATATCTCTGTTTATCATTATCTATCAACTAAATACTTCTCATTTTGACAACTGTAAATACATCTCTTTGTAGCTACCTGACTCACTGTGCATTTATTTGCATCATCCTGACACACTGTGCACATCTGTTCAAAATAAATATCAACATATTTCGTTTAACTCAATGTTATTTCATTATCCTTGACATACGAATCCTCAATTTTCAAATTAAGCTTCAAAACTACTCTCCGACGTCTTATTATCCACAACTGTTGCTTAAATGCTTAAATTTAACACCTCCAAGTCTTCAAAACTTTTCAACAGTTATTATAAATCTAGCAATCTATAAATCTAAATTACTTTTCTTCTCCTTGGCAGCAGTTGGACTGTTGATTGGAGTATTTGTAACAGGTTGAGAAAGGGTTGCAACAACAGTACCAACAGATTGACTTGCTTCAGTAGGATTATGATCATCACTATCACCAGTACTATCATTAGCTGCATATGATTTGCCACTACTGGTTGATTTAAGACTCTTCTTGCCAAGATCAGTAATAGTCTTCCCATATATAGAGATATCATATTCAAGCTCAAAGATAGCTTCATCAATCATTGTTTGCAAGTATTTAATCTGTAACATCATCAGCTCTCCTTTTACTTTCAACTCTCTTCTTCAGCTCTAGTACATCATGAGGAAACATATTCTGTTGCACAATAGACAGAATATCAGTAAATCCATAAACATCCATAAACTCCAGCAGCTCCTTACATTCCAAATATGTTGTCAATCCAGCACAGGCTTCCTTTGGAGTTTTGTGCAAGCACTCAGTTGTTAGCTTCAGGTACTTTTCATGATCACTAAATCTCCTTATAGTTGCCAGAGAATACAGGAACCTTGAACTTGATATTAATATGTTGTCAATCCAGCACAGGCTTCCTTTGGAGTTTTGTGCAAGCACTCAGTTGTTAGCTTCAGGTACTTTTCATGATCACTAAATCTCCTTATAGTTGCCAGAGAATACAGGAACCTTGAACTTGATATCTACCTTCCTGGTGATACTCCAAGCTTCTTGACCGCATTATTGAGAGCTGTTTTAGCATCCTGTTTAGCTTCCTGTTTAGCTTCCTGTTTAGCTTCCTGTTTAGCTTCCTGTTTAGCATTCTGAACTTCAACAGACTTCACATCTAATCTATAAACAGATTCTACAGCAGCAATAGCATGTTTCACAATATTACTGACCCAATTACTAAACAATCATAAATAATGCTCCTTTAATATCGATAAAATTCAACATATAATCGGTCATGTACCATAGTGTATCCTGTACCAGCCTCCACTCTCTCTCCACCAACAATTCAACATATAATCGGTCAGAGCAAAGTGTATCATATACCAGCCTCCACTCTCTCTCACACCTTTTAACTATATCATAAAACAAAACAAATCACTCACCTACAAATAATACCAATGTCAACACAAAACAATGGCCAAATTCAAAACTAGATTTCAGTCACCACCAACTACTTCTCTTGCGGCCGATCTAAAACAAAATACAATCATTTTAGATGCCAAAACTTATTTAATACATATTTTATTTTCACTCAACAAAATAAAATAATTTCTTTAACATATATATAACATATTATATAACATTAATCAAATGTATATCAATATTGAACATCATTAAAAATAAAATCTTAACAAACTAAAACTCACCAACAGGTAATACTGTATCTCAACCACCACAACTACTCCTCTTTTCGACCAATCTAAAACATAATACAATTATCTTAGATGCCATACTTAAATGTTATCACTTAACAAATAAAATTTCAACATGTCTTCTTAAAAATGTATTAAGAAATATAGTATTAATCAAATGTTTGTCAATAATCGAGCCACATAAAAATAATTCTTAATACAATATATTAGTCTAATACAGTAAAAAATTTACCTAATTATTCTATGAAATATCTGAATAATAACTTTTATCATCCACAACTATTTTTATGTATTAGAATCTTGAAAGTTGAAGCACAACTAACTATTTTTCTCTATACCTGAGAGCACTTTCTTGCGCAGCTCAACTTTTGCGCATACAACGCCCAACTCCTGCTCATCATTGCAGCTACCTCTCTGCACCACCCCATCTTGCGCATACCAACTCCGAGAGACAGTGCAAACTTTCCTTGCCAAATTTTTTGCCCACCCCCCTTCTCCATGAAGAGAGACAGCTCCACACAAATATCTAATGCATTATAACAATTTTGCTTCATGAAATTCTAAGCTTCATAAATAATTTTGCTGAATCAACATCACTAAATCGCAATATATACTATTCTATATCGAGTGTCCTTAAAAAAAATTTAAGTTAAACAAAAACTTAAAAAAAACTTATTTTGATTCATCCAAAATTTAGCAACACATAATGTTTCAATTTCAAGTTTGAGTGCAATTTGATTGACCACCCTGTGTTATTGATATATTTGTTTTTTCTATAATTAGATTCGGTCCGCCCATCCATACGACCAATGATGTGTCTACTAGATATTTAAAATATTAAGTATTCTAAACCCTAAACGTATCGTTTTTCGAGAAAATTTGGAAGGGAATTTAGAGATATGAAAATATTGAAATTGGGGAATATTAATTAACGTGTGCAAGAATTCTATTTCAAAAATAGGATATTTATTCCCCTCTCCGTTCGTTCAAAAATACCTCCCTATTTCTATTTTTCTAAATATTCAAATTTCTTAATATTTATTTACGAAGTACTTCGTAAATAAATAGAAGATTTTGAAAAATAATAAATTTTTACGTTTTATATTTCTATTTCGAAATAAATCACGCAATCTTAAATGAAGTATGTTCGTTAAACAATTCCGAAATAAAATTTACTAGATATATTAGACTTTTAGGTTCTTTCTATGAAATTAATGTGATGACATAATTTCCTTACTCCAAAAAGTCTACCTGTTAAGAATACGACATTTTAGACGTCTTACTTTTTTCATTGCTTTTTTTACAGGGTAAAATAAAAATTCTTCCTAATATTAAAAAAGTATAATTTTGCATTACGTAAAAAAAGTATATAACGATAATGAAATATATTAAAGTTAACTTATAATAGTTTGTAATTGTATTTGTAACAATATATTTATAGATTCCCTGTTATTTGATATCATCCGTTTCCGGTGTATGCTGTTCAATTTATATCAGGGATAAATATATACACAAAAATTCCTCCAACAAATTTTTATTATTTACCGTGGTCAAAACATATTAAAAAATCTTATTTTAAAAAATGTAAATATAACGAAATAAATTATATTGAAGTTTCTAATTACCCATGTACATTTCTACCTCGTGTCTCCATGAGGTGCACACACACATAGTTCTTCAGTCCTTATTTGAATTTCAGAGTGTATTGACACGTCATACTACGCGTTAGTTAGATACAAAGAAAAGTGAAAAATAATAAAAAATTTAATATACAATGTGAAAACTTCAAATGGAATTATATTAATACAATAAAATAAAGTGATAAATATTATTTGCAATTGAAAATATAGTTATAAAAAAAAGAAGAAAGAAACAAAGTCAAGTGTCAACACAAGATCTAATTCTGTACTGTCGTCCGAAAAGGATTATTGTAGTCTATTGTTTTGCGTGAATGTCATAAGAGTACATGCACGTCAAAATAATAGGCTATGTTTTCTATTTCGGAAGGCGGTACACATAATCATTTAGTAGAGTATATTAAGGTAAGGATTTTGTAATAATTTGTAAATATAAAGTGAAAAGTCTGTTCGTTATAACTTAATTATTCTTATTTTGCCTTTTGGTAATTTCAATTTTAAACGCACAGATTTTATACTGTGAATAATTCGGCAAGCTCCATACTTTGTTTTTAATTATGTTTTTATTTTATTTTTTTATATCGTTCCAAAATTACAAAGTATCGGGTGTGTTTTATCGATAAGTCTTAGTCTTACCTAAAAATATTGAATCCCTGTGTTCGAAAAGAATTTCCGTGCATTTTTTTACGTCGTTCAGAACGGCTCGGCTCCACATTAGTTAAAAGTGAGTTTTTACAGTAATAATATGATTTAACGGTCTATTTCCTTAAATTAAACTTAAAAACCATATGTTACCAAATATACACACATCCGCAGCCGTATTTCTAGATTCGGCTCCGCGTTTTTTTGCGTTGAAACTCGTTTTTAAATGTACGCTCATATTAAACCTGATTATCAAGCTGTTTTTAAACAAATTTACTTACAATTTTGCTTTGACTCTTATATATTCGCATTCTGATAATTCAGTTCTGACATTAATGTCCGTATTTTTTTTACATTTTAACAACAAATTTTTATGTGACCTAATTATCCGATTGGTCTGATTTTTGGTTTACTGATGTTTGAATGTACAATAATATAAGCGAAGCGGCAAGTACGCATTTTTATTTTTTTCCATCACCCTTTAATTGAAATTCAAATTTATTTTTGGATATTTAGTATTTACTTTCATTTGATGTCCAACTTATTTACTCTAGAACCTCGAGCAAGAGACCATCCACGCATAAAGACACAAGACAAGTATGATTTGAGTAATGTTTTTGGCTTCGCTACTTATTGATTATTCATCCTTGTTAAATTAAATAACAATACTGCAAAAAAAATAAATATATCAATAAACAGTTTTTTGGGTTTTATTACAACATTTATTTTATAATGGTAATGATACAGATATTTAAAAAACACAAAATTATTTCATTAAATTATTTGTTTTACTTTTACTTCTACTTTATTTCTTTCCAACATAATTAATATGATAAACATATTTACAAAAATTATTTCATTCACTTTTCCAGTTCCTTGGTTGCTGTCTTCTTGGTAACTTTTACCTGTCTATCCCAAAATGCTTGGGACTTCTTGGGGACTAGCTTGTTCATCTTCAAGAACATGATGGCGTGGATGGTGTCTTTCTCTAGGTTATAGCGCCTCGATGAGTAAACTAATTTGAGGTGTGAGAAAATTCTCTCACACCTCGCATTAGAAACAGGTAAGTTGTTGAAGTTGGTCATCAAACTGACAAGTCCAGGGGGATAACATATCTGCTCTGCAACATGTTCATACCTGGCAGTAAGCATCCTGTGGCTTGCGGTCATTGCTCCTTGTTTGTACAGTTTCTGGCGTTCTTCAACATCGAAATCCTTGGACTTAGATTTTTTGACTTTCGCAATTTCCTCCTTTATCTTAGCGACTTCACGTTGGTAACCGTATGTCAAGGCATGCAACTTGGATTCTTCTATATTATTCCAATCCTTCAGCCCAGCTTTCAGGTGTTTCTTCATGACGTCCAGGGGATCCTTCTGTTTGTCACGTTGTTCTTTCTTTTTCTTCTTGGCTGCTGCTTGAGCCTGAATTTGTTTGAACTCTTGTTGTTTGTTCCAAAACATCTTTTGGATGGGTGTCATCATGCCTGTAATACATAAATATAATTAATAAAAATGATAATTGAATTATTTAACTAATGTTATTATTATTATCTATTTTAATTAATATTGTATATCTTTACCTGTGGGAGGTGCAGTTGCTGGAGAATCGTACTCGTCAGCTTCGGAATCCTCATTGTCGGCATCCGCATTAGCACTACGCAGGTCGGCCTCTTCATCTGCCTTTTCTTCAGGACTTAGGTTGGCTCTCAGTGAGATTCGGTGTAGCCGTTCACCCAACAACCTACAATTTTTGGGTGCTTGTTGTAAGATTGTTTTTGCTTCATCCTGTGTCACCGTAAAGCTTTGTGTGCCACTCGCAATCATTTCCAAATGACTGCGTGACAGGGGGTGTAGGTAGAGACAGACTTGCCAGCCTGCATTATTACGGACAATCTTGTTAACTCTCTGGTGAAGGAACTTGAATACACGTCTAGCGAATAAGTTGCCAGGCATACTTGTCCGTAGGGTAAAGAACACCGTATCCAGCATGGTGAACATCTGGACGATTGTGGCCTCATGGGCTTGGGCGGGAATTGTCAGCATGGTATCCACACACTCCAACACTTGCAGGACTTCTCTGAGGGCAAGAACCTGGTCAGGTGTTGGCCACAGATTGTCAAACTTCTTGTTGACTAAAATAAAAATTAAAAATTAATTCTATTGATATATACAGTTCTAATTTTTAATTAAGGGAACGAGAGAAGAAATAATTTATTTAGTTTAAATTTTAATAAACTTCTATTTGTTACCTTTCTCTTTTGTTTAATTAAGGGACAGAGAGAAATTTAAGTTGGTAATTTTGTTAGTTTTAAATTGTTGTTTAAATTATAATTAACTTTTTTGGGTTTACCTTTCTGATCCTGCACGGATTTTTTCACCTTCTGAAGTAGTTGTTTGTTGTCAAACATCTCTAAGAACCGCTTTATCATGTTCATTCTGGAGCTCCATCTCGTCTCCACGTATCTGGTAAGCATACGTTGTCCACTCTCTACCAAAACGCGACGCAGCTTCTTGTTATTCATAATTTTACTGACCAGCTTTGCCAGGTTAATTATGGTTCTGTTGTACCTCTTCCCTTTCTAAAAATATAATATTTGTTAATTTTCACGTTTTTGTATAATTTATTATTTAACTTTTTAAGTTACTGTATAAGTTATTTAGTTAGTTCTATTAATCATTTAATTAATTTACTTACAACTTTGGCAGCCTGCTTCAACGCCAACTCCACTTGGTGGTTGAGGCAAACGCCTCCCACTATTAGTCCACATTTTTGCTCATCACATATCATTGTTTTCTGGATGTTCTCTTCCATTAGTTTCCCGAAATTTGTGATTGCTGAAAAGAAATAATTTAATAAATTAATATAATTTAGTTAAATGCATTTCGTGAAACTACCCCTGTAAATCATTAAATGTAATTCATTGAATTTTTTGGGAATGAATTTAATTTAACTTTACTTACCCTCTCTTTGTTGTGGATCTTTGATGGCGATGGACCTGTAGAAAATCGCACTTGATATGCCGCCATCGCCTTGTCTTGTTCCTGCCAGGGTTTCTTCACCTCCATCCTGACCCTCACCTTCGGCTTCTACAACACCATCCTCAACCTCATCTAAATCTTCTGCTTGTGCAACTCCTTTGTCAACCTCATCTATAACCATATCCAACGGGATTTCATCTTCACTATCAGCCTCAGGTGTCTTCTTCTTCTTCTAGGGCGTTCTGTACCGATAATACACTGCCTACTGCTCGTGCGTTTGCACTAACAGTGTCTGGCCTACATGTTTTTAAGGAGAGAGAGAACTCGGCTACTGATCTCCCCCTCCGTTGCCAAAAAAAGACGGCTGCAGGTTCCAGGTTGCCCTGTACATTACAGTTTTGTCTCCTCTGGCCTCCTGGTCAGTTAGCCATCCGGATGGATGTTCCCGGCTTGGACCACGTGGAGGTCCGACCATACCCCAAGCCTCAGGTGTGTCTTCCTTATCACTATCATCATCATCATCACTGACTTCCTCATCTTCATCCTCATGGTTCATGTAACTTGTATACTCTGTGGGGGTTTTCCCGTGCTCTTCATTGAGTATCTTGACGGACTAAAGAATGAAAAATAAATTAATGATTTACTTTCTAATGGTATTGTTTTAGAATATTAATTCTCGTATTCATTCAAATATTCATCTAAAAAAACTGGTTTTATCTTACAATTGTACATTTTACATCCGCGGAAAGCCATTTAAAATACGATGCGAGAAAAAACTATTAAATAGTTATGATTTTATAATTATAATTTATAATTTTTCATTACCTTTACACAGTTGGCAGCCGAGTCGGATGTGGAGCTGAGAAGTTGATAATGCTCAAGCCCAAACCTTTTCAACAGTTGTTCGAAATATTCGTAGATGCTGCGGCCGGAAGCATCGGGTTTAGGCATCTAAACATAAGTAATTAATCAAATTATCATTTAGGTATTTGTGGTCATTCTAAATTTCTAAGAATTAATTTTAAACTTATACCTGTTCACAGGCGAGCAACAATTCTTTGGGACCTTCTGCATCGGTATAGTTTGCAGTTACTGAAAAATTAGTAATTCTTTTATATTATTCATAATAGTTTACTTTACTTTATTTAATTCAGGTTATGTAGCTGCTGCAGTTGTAATTGCATTAATAAATAATAATAGTTTATTTATTTTATTTAGGTTACCTGCAATGAAGTCGGTGTGGTGAACATTGCCGAAGTCGAAGGAAAGGTGCAAACCTGCGGAAACAAAGATAATATTGATTATAATTATTTGTTATTTAAAATAATTAAATATTAACATTTTTTCCGCAGGTGTGCACCTTTCCTTCGATTTCGGCAATGTACACACCCGCGGAAGTAAAGATAATTTAAATTAAGTATTTGTTATTTCTTTCAGATTTTGAAATTATTTAGTAATGTTTTAGTTTATAAATTATAATACTTAATAGTTAATAGTTATTAATACCTTTATTTTCTAAAATCTTCTTGAAGGATTCCATGTAATACTTGTGCTGCCCCTGCAGCCAGTTATGAAGCTGTTTGCTGGTGGGTGCATCCTGCTTGTTGCCTTTCTCAAGTAAACCGACCTGCTTGGCGATGAGATGGTCAAAGGCATTGCTATCCTTATCCTTAAAGCGAATTTTTTAAAGTTAGTATGTTTTTCAACCTATTTTTAAAAAATACACTATTCTAACTGACATGAAGATATATTTCGATTTTAGCAATCATTTTCAATTCATTTTGTTTAAAAAAATATAGGTATGAGACATTAGATAACAGCAAATATGATCAAAAATATTAAACATACATTTACCTTAAAGCGAAGGAAACTTTCATTATTAACCAGTTTTCCTGTGATGTGGCGCAGCGCTTCTAGGGCAGTGGTGTATATTTTGACTTCATGGATAACTTCAGCATCTGCCTGGGCCTGTTGAAACTTCCTCTGAAAGCTGGCCAGGTTCACTCCCTTCCTATACTCTCGGTAAACATCTCTGTGGTCATTGATCCAGTGATGGCGAAACCTCCTAAACAGGTAAGCAATTAATATTATTTTTTTTAGCAAAGCTACTCTATAATTCACCTTGTCCGTCAGTATATATTTTTAATCAATGTTTATGAATACTTAATACCAGTGTTCTGGAGCCGGAGCCGGGAGCCGGGAGCAGCAACATTTTTGGTGGAGCCGGAGCCGGATCCGGAGCCGTATTTTTTGTTAAAAACGGCTCCGGCTCCGGACTAGGTAAAAATGATTTTTTAAAGTAATATTATAATTTGGCAACGGTCTATTTCCATATAATAAACTGAAAAACTATTGTTACTTAACAAATAGACACACATCCTTCTACTTTTATATAGCTTTAATCAAATAAAAGCAAAATATTTTATATTATTTATCTTATTTTATCAAATTCAATAATGAAAAAAAATTGATATATTAATTTTAAGGTAGGAGCCGGAGCCGGAGCTGGAGCCGGAGCCGGGAGCCGTATTTCCAAATACGGCTCCCCGGAGCCGGAGCCGCATCAAAATTATACGGCTCCGGCACGTTGCGTTAATACATCATGTTATTTTATGTCAACTTAATATTATTACCTAAGAAGGTTAGTTTCTTGCAGTATAAAATCTCTCCTTGCTTTTGGATCTGTGGGGCATTCTTTCACGTGGTATGTGTCATCCCAGGTATTGAAGTGACAGTATTTGCACCCCCGCCCCCACGGGGTCTTATGCTTACCCTTTCCAGGGTAGTTGGGGATCATGTAAGCATGATCTTCAAGCACTTTAACCAAGTAGACATAAACCTGAAGTAATTTTAATTTTATTAAACATTTTATTTAATAATCTCACACCTGTAACTCTTTTTTTAGTTGTGTTCCTTTGTTGACTTTTAGTTTTGGTTTCAAAAAGTGTCACTTTTGCCCCCCCCCCCCCTCTACATTTTATTATTATTTTTAGTATTTATGTTTGTACCTTATCACCATTACTATATGTTATCCTCTTCCCATCAAGGCGGTCATAGAGCGAGTGTGTGTCACCTTGTACTGTATCCACGCAGTCTAGGTAATCAATAGAACAGTTAATTTAATATATAGGTAAAGTAAAACAAACTAGTATTCTAGAAATTTATGTATTTACGGTTGAGATTGTATGGTTATTAATTATAAATATAATATAATGTATTTTATTTAAGTACAGACAAATAGACATCCTGTCAATTAAATTTTTAATGTTACTACCTATGTTATTGATATTAATTATACTAATTTAAGCTTACCTTTGATGAACATATGTTCCGAACTGTCACTGTTCATCTTGGGTTTATTCTTGGATCCTGCTTTACGGCCACCTCTCCCTTTTGGCTTTTCTCCAGCTGGGGATGACTGTGCTGAAGAAGGTGTGTCTCCAGCTGGTGTTGTAGGTGTGGCTGCGGCTTTAGGTGTGGCTGTTGTACTTGTAGGTGATGGAGACGGCGGCGGCGTTACGTTGAGTGGGCGCATTGGTGATGTATCTGGTGTTGTTTGTGAAGCTGGTTCTGGGCTTGCTGGTTTTGACCTTAAAATAATTAATTAATTAATTAATATTATTTTTCCCTTACCCTCTGGACAAAATAAAAAAATTATTTGGCTACTTGTTTTTTTTACCTCGATTGGGGAGAAGGTTTGGGGGGTGAAGTTGTTTTTTCAGGTTCTGGGCTTGCAGGTTTTGACCTTAAAAAAATAGCCTATTATTTTAATTATTAAAGTGTTCACGAAGCTGGGAAAAAGTTGATATATGTCACTGATTAATGTTTTTTAAGAGTACTATTTTGAGAATTAAGTCTTAATTACTTCCCATTTTAAAATAAATCAAACTTTAAAAAAACGAATTTATTCCCTTGAAAACATTGATGTATTTTGTGTTTTATTATACATATCTTAAAACCTATCAAAATCGACAAATAACAATCTTTTTGTTAAGGTTTACTTGCAAATTTAGAGTAGAATAAATTCTTTTGTTACATACATATCAAACTAACCAAAAAGGTTTTTAATTTCTTTTTACGGGGAGATTAAACGATTTTTACGGATAATCAAAAAGATATTACCAAATATGGATATAAGGTCAGCTGATTTATAGTTGTTGATTGTAACATAGCATCCTCATCCTATCTCAATAATTACTACTTGCTAAAAAAGCTTCAAACTTCCATAAAAAATTTAAATTTTAAAAATTAAAATTTTTAATGTATAATGTATAAATCGTTTTGGAAGGTGGTGGTATTCTCCTCCAAAATAGTTATAAACATTTCAAGAACTTATGACGAGCTACCCTGTAAAGGAGAACCATACTGGTTCAGCTGTTAGCAAGATCCTTTAGAACAGACAAACATACAGACATCCTGTTACATTATTTTAACAATTTATATTTAGGATGTGTGTATTACTTAAATATAATTTATTAACTTAAACAGAAAGAGGGCTACTTATAGTAGATATTCAAAATAAGCTTTAAAACACAAAATAATTTATAAGTTTTAGGTCATGGAAAGGAAACAAGTTTGCAGGTTTTGTTGTATTTGCATCCTTTCCATGAACCAAAGTTTTTATTATAAGCGTTTTCTAAGATAGGCATTTGTTGAGTATAACCCCCCTCTCTCTCTCTCTCTCTCTCTCTCTCTCTCTCTCTCTCTCTCTCTCTCTCTCCTCTCTCTCCCTCTCTCTCTGTTTTTCTTTCTCACACATTCAGATTTTTACCTGGGGGTTTAGTTGTTAAATAAATATTATTTAATGTATAAAAAGAAACCAAATATAAATTTATATTTTTCTATAAAAGGGCAGAAAAATAGCCTAAAACCAACAAACGACTTTTTTAATAAAAATAAAATAGCCTAAAACCTTTCCCAAAAACTATAAGAAGCTTCACTGTAAAAGTGAACCATATCGTTTTAGCGGTCCCTTCTCTACAGATAAAAAAAGCTTACAACTTTATAAATTAGGATATTGTTAAATCTTTTCATTTAAAACTACCCTTCTGTACAACCCTTCTGTACGTAATTGTATGCAGGGAGGAAATGGATATTTGGCTTTTTATTACATTAGTTCCCAAAGTTAATGACATTTTGTTAGTTGGCTAATTAACTTTGGGGACTTTCATAGAATTTTAATTGGTTGGTTTATTACTTTGAGTGTCCAAATGTTTAAACCACCAAATATTGTTTACAAAATGGGTAATTTTGTGTATATTTTCATTGAAAATATCCATTAATTTATCGGCCATTGTCTTATGCCTCTAATTCCCTGGTTATTTATGTAGCAAGTGGGTTCGTGGGTGGGGCGTTAAGTGTGTGTGTGTGTTATACTACGATAGTGTGTGTGTGCGTGTGTGTGGCAAGATAGGTAAGGTATGTGTGTGTGTGTGCGTGTGTGTGTGTGTGTGTGTGTGTGTGTGACAAATTACAATAACTTTTCATTGGAACAAAAAAAATAATGTTTGTTTTTATGGAAAAACTTTAATAAAATGATTGAATTTTTTGCTGAAGTATATAGCAAATATAATACATTTTTACTTTTTAAACAATTTAATTCTTAAATATCATTCTTTCTATAGATTTAAACACTTTTTCTATTGTCTTTATACCAGCTCAAGCATACCGAAATTCTGTTAATAATTTTATAAAATAAACCAAACTTTTTCATTACATTTTAAAGAAAGTTCGAAGACAAATATTATTAGAGATGTATTATAAAAATATTTCCTAAGTATTGTTTTTTTTGTTTTTATCTGTGAGCGAAGAAATAGCTTATTATTTCATAATTTAATTCTTGCACAGATTTTAACATTATTTTCATGTGGAAATACTCTTTGCATTTTAAACTGATTTTTTTCTAACTTAGTTGAACTTTTAAGGCATTATACTTTGAAAATTACTTTAAAAATACGAAAAGGTAAACGAAAATGCATTTTGAAAAATTAAATTCGCGATCACTTTAATTAATATTATTTTTCCCTTACCCTCTGGACAAAATATAAAAATTATTTGGCTACTTGTTTTTTTTACCTCGATTGGGGAGAAGGTTTGGGGGGTGAAGTTGTTTTTTCAGGTTCTGGGCTTGCAGGTTTTGACCTTAAAATATTAGCCTATTATTTTAATTATTAATTAATATTATTTTTCCCTTACCCTCTGGACAAAATAAAAAAAAAAAATTATTTGGCTACTTGTTTTTTTTACCTCGATTGGGGAGAAGACTCTTTTCTTCTTTTCTTCACCCTTGGAGGTGAACACAACTTTGTTATTATGCGCTTCCGTTGTGGATCAGCTATTTTTGACGCCACTGGAGTGCAACTGAAAATTAAATAAATAAATAAATAAAGCATTTCAGTGTTTGTGTTTTGTTACAATTTTCTCTGGTTCTTTTTAGAACCCACCAAATTTACCAAATTTGGGATTATATTCTAAAAAAAAATGGCCTCTCTTGGTGTGTAGAGCACCGAGAGTTGCTGAACATGGAAGGAATTCGCCCCGGAGGATGGATTACTCAATGCGACCCAACCTAACCTGACCAAAAGTAAGTAAGGATATTTTTTTAACATTTACCTACCCTAAGATAAAAAGTTACTGTAAAAATACAAAGGAACCCACTACTTTTCATAATCCCCTTTATTATAATTTTATTAGGGGTATAAATATAAAATGAAAATATTATTATTACCTAATGGTATTAGGGTATAAATATAAAATGAAAATATTATTATTACCTAATGCTATCAATGGGGGTTATTTTTTTTGTGGGGGTCCCCAAACCCTCCTTTTCCTCCAACATTTCCGACACTGGAGTGCAACTGAAAATTAAATAAATAAATAACATTTACCTACCCTAAGATAAAAAGTTACTGTAAAAATACAAAGGAACCCACTACTTTTCATAATCCCATTTATTATAATTTTATTAGGGGTATGCATTTGAGCTTAAAGTGGCTGTGAATTTGCAAATAACGTTATATATATAGGTAGATAACTAACAATTGAAGATAAATCTTTAAAAATATTGCCTACAAAAATGAAAAATATTTAATTAGATGAAAAACAATTTTCAAATTTTCTAAACAGAACGATACCGCGCTTATCATTATTATGAAAACTGAATAATAAATGCATTAAATACGAACAATTGCAGTGCATTTATAGGGAATTGTATTCAAAATAGATAAAGCATTGTGTATTTTTTTAAATGTCATTTAAAAGTAACACAACATGATTATCATTTTAATGATAAAAAAAGCAAAAAAGAAAATTAGCCGAAGTTCGAAAAGTAAAATGTTTTTTACCGGCACGACATTTTATTACCTCTCTTTCTATCTATCTGTCTCTCTAACCATCTCTCTCTCTCTCTCTCTCTTCTTCTCTCTCTCTCTCTCTCTCTCTCTCTCTCTCTCTATCTATCTATCTATCTCTATCTATCTCTCTCTCTCTCTCTCTCTCTCTCTCTCTCTCTCTCTCTCTCTCTCTCTCTCTCTCCTTCTCTCTCTCTACCTAACTCTACCTAGGTTAGTTTTAAATTAAATATTATTTAATGTATAAAAAGATTATCATTCTAATCTTGTAATTTTATATTTAATTTTATTTAATTCACTAGCAACTTTTTTAATAAAAATAAAATAGCCTAAAACCTTCGCTACAGACAAAAAAAGCTTACCACTTTATAAAATAGGATATTGTTAAATCTTTTTATTAAAAACTCGACATTCTTTCTATTCTGTATTCAGGGAGGAAATGGATATTTAGCTGTTTATTACATTAGTTCCCAAAGTTAATGACATTTTATTCATTGAATAAATAACTCTGGGGACTTTTATTTAATTTTTATTGGTTGGTTCATTACTTTGTGTGTCCAAATGTTTAAACCACTAAATATAGTTTAAAAAAAGTGTAATTTTGTGTATATTTTCCTTTTGGATATCCATTAATTTATCGGCCATTGTCTTATGCCTCTAATTCCCTGGTTTTTATGTAGCAAGTGGGTTCTTGGGTGGGGCGTTAAGTGTGTGTGTGTGTTATACTACGATAGTGTGTGTGTGCGTGTGTGTGGCAAGATAGGTAAGGTATGTGTGTGTGTGTGCGTGTGTGTGTGTGTGTGTGACAAATTACAATAACTTTTCATTGGAACAAAAAAAATAATGTTTGTTTTTATGGAAAAACTTTAATAAAATGATTGAATTTTTTGCTGAAGTATATAGCAAATATAATACATTTTTACTTTTTAAACAATTTAATTCTTAAATATCATTCTTTCTATAGATTTAAACACTTTTTCTATTGTCTTTATACCAGCTCAAGCATACCGAAATTCGGTTCATAATTTTTTTAAATAAACCAAACTTTTTCATTACATTTTAAAGAAAGTTTGAAGACAAATATTATTAGAGATGTATTATAAAAATATTTCCTAAGTATTGTTTTTTTTGTTTTTATCTGTGAGCGAAAAAATAGCTTATTATTTCATAATTTAATTCTTGCACAGATTTTAACATTATTTTCATGTGGAAATACTCTTTGCATTTTAAACTGATTTTTTTCTAACTTAGTTGAACTTTTAAGGCATTATACTTTGAAAATTACTTTAAAAATACGAAAAGGTAAACGAAAATGCATTTTGAAAAATTAAATTCGCGATCACTTTAATAGTAAATAAAAAGTAAAAATACGACGAAACCCACTAATTTTATAAGGGGTAGTTTCACGAAATGCATTTGAGCTTAATAAATAAAAAGTTACTGTAAAAATCCCATTTCTATAATTTTTTTAGCATGGGTAGATGCACTTCGTGAAACTACCCCTTTTAGTTTTTTTATAACATTATTAAATATAAAATGAAAATATTATTATTACCTAATGTTATCAATGGGGGTTATTTTTTTTGTGGGGGTCCCCAAACCCTCCTTTTCCTCCAACATATCTTCAACCTCGTCCAAAACATCGGATATGCTTGCATCGTCGATCTTACGTTCACGGAAACTACGCGTAACTGAAGAGTCAGGCATAGCTTGGACAACCTCACTGTCAATATTAATAACATCCGAAACATCGGACATGTTGTCATCATCGTCAATCTGACGGTCACCTATAACTTTATTAGAGTCAGGCTCAGCCATTCTCTAACGATGTTGTAACTGAACTAAAACTAAAATAAAAAGATTAATATTAATTATGACTTTATGACTTTAAGCCTAAGGTGGTGAAAATGGCCAGGTTACCGCTTACATTGGATGATTGGGGGAAGAAAAGGGTTAACAACTTAACAGTAACTCCACCCATAATTTTATTTTTTGGAATAGTAAGGGATAAAATAAACACACATAAAAGAAAGTGTGGGGGGGGGGTATAATCCGTATCCAATTACTACGAGGGAAATCATGAGATGTGTTGGAAAATATTTATATGACATGTAAGACTAAGAATTCTCCTAATTTCCCCTTGAGGAGGGGGGAGGATTTGATGCTTAATCTGCAGAAGGGGTAATTTAACACTTAATTTACCCTCCGTAAAAGATTAAAGATTAAAAGATTAAAGATTATTTGAAACCTGCCCCACCCCCCTTTTTCAACACTTCTTATTTGAATATAATTATATGTAATCTTTTTTTCTCCACCCATCATAACGTAATGGTTAGGAGGAGGGGGGGGGGGGGAAACAACAAGATTTAATTTGGATTTAATACGATGAAATTTTAGTAAATAAATTAGCCGTTAGAGGCTGAATATTTCAAATTGTTTTTCAATTTATACTTAAGTTTCATCATTCATTGGTAAGAAAAGTTAAAAATTATATTTCAAGTTTTAGAAACCTATTTTTAAGAAAAGTTACATTTGAGATGAATAGAATTAAAAAAGTATTCGGTAATGTAGACAAACAAAATTGCTTCAAAGTTACATATTGGAAGTTACATAACATTCAAGGATTTTCAGCATTATTGTCAGCTTGCTGTCTGTCACTTTATGAAGGCTTTTTGGCCAATTATAGAATAGATTGATGATAATGATATGATGAATATCTGTATCATTTCATATCTTTTAAAAACAAAGTTTTATACCAACGTTTTCTTTTTGGTTTGCTCAACAATTTTGGGGACTTGGGGAATTTTGGGACTTGGTTGCTTCATTAAGTTGAGTGTAAAAACGTTTCAACTATTAATTGTTATTTACAAAAGGGGTAATTTTGTGCATCATCATTGGGAGTGTACATCAATTTATCGGCCATTATAATATAAGGTTATAATTTATAAAGGTGTCATATATATAAACCTTTCTTAAAAGTTAAAAAAACTCTCTCCCGTCACCCAGCATTAGTGGAAAATTTTTATAAAGGAAAATTTAAATAAATAAAGGGATTATTCTTTGTATTTTTTTTTTGGGGGGGGGGGTTATAATAAAGGTGTCATATATATATTATGGAAAATTTTTATAAAGGAAAATTTAAATAAATAAAGGGATTATTCTTTGTATTTTTTTTTGGGGGGGGGGGGGTTATATTCAAAATCTTCAACCCTTTCTTTTCATATAGCAACCCTTCTTAAATAGGGGAGGGGGGGGAGACTAGTGTAAAATAAACAGCCCATTGCCCTTCCCTTTTTTTTTGGGGGGGGGGGACTATAAAGGTGTTACTTACATGTAAAACCCTTCCCCCACCCATATATGTTTGATTATATTGACCTCTAGGCTCTAAATGCGGATGCCACTTATTTTAAAGGGTATGTAAAGATAAAATTTTTTCATGCTATTAGACTATTAGTATTAACAAATTAAAAATCTTAACATTTTCTAAATAATAAATATCGAAGATTGATTTTACGGCATTAGGTTGGTTTATAAAGATAATTTACATTTTACATTTTACAAATTTGTAATTTAAAGTTAAATTGTAGGTTGGCGACGAACGAGAGATGGGCCAGCCAACTTCAAGTTACTTGGATACTAAGGGGAGAAGAAACGGCGGCGCAACCGCCGAAAACTGCCGAGAAAAGGCAAAATAAATTTCAGCGGCTTATCTGAAGGTAATGATGAAATTACATTTTTGCATACAACCCCTTTATTTTAATGGCTTTCTCTACCTTTTCAACGCCTTTCTCTTTCTTTTAAATGCGTAATTATTTTTTATATACGCATAAAATAAACTTATAAAGTTAATTATTTTTTAATATTTGATTTTGCAGTGTTTTTATACTTATATTGTGAACGTTTTGAAATTGAATTATATCTGCATTTGCATTATGAAAAATACTAATTATTATTATTTATTACCTTAATAATTTATTTCAGTATAAATATCCGAATATGAAATCTAGACCCAGCACGAAACGAAGGAGCCTGCGAATACTTGAACGACGTCAACGACTTGACCCAGGTATAATATATATTGAATTCTATTTATTTTTAGTTATTCCAAGTGTAATATAATGAATAAATAATCCTTATACTAAAGGATCTCGCTAACCGATGAACCGATCGGGTTCTCCTTTTTACCTTTTAATTTACCTTTTTAAAAGCGAAGCTTTTCTATAATTATGGTCGGTCCGTCCGATTTAGAAAGCGTAGCAACTCTATAATCATTACCAGAATGTCCGTACGTCCATTTTAAACATGTTGATTTTTCGTCCGAGATAGTTAGCTTTTATTCGTTAATTTAGGCATGTTAGAATTGTCCTATCGATTTCAAACTTTGCATGATGTAGTTACGTACGATTTAGAAAGCGAAGCAACTCTATAATCATTACCAGAATGTCCGTAAATCCCTTTTAAACATGTTGATTTTTCTACTTTTATAACAACAAAATTTTATGTGATCTAATTATCCGTTTGATCTGGTTTTTGGTATATTGATTCCTTGGACAACAAAGAATAATATTATAAGCGAAGCAAGCAACTCTATAATTAAGTCCTAGAAATGTAAGTATAACCATAAACATTATCCTGTATGAAGCAGTTTTCCAACAAATTTACTTACAATTTTGCTTCGACTCTTATACTTTATATTTAAATTATTCACTTCAGACACTATACAAGTGTTAATGTCCGTTTGTCCTACCGTTTCAGTGCTTCGCTTTTATGGATGTTGTCATCGTTGTTATCGACTCTTATACTTTATATTTAAATTATTCACTTCAGACACTATACAAGTGTTAATGTCCGTTTGTCCTACCGTTTCAGTGCTTCGCTTTTATGGATGTTGTCATCGTTGTTTTAAGTATAGCTACTCTTTAGTTTAATTATATTACTGTAAAGTTTAAACTTTAAAGTTAAACTGTCCGTTTGTATAAACTATAGGACTAAGTTAATAAATTTATTTAGTGTATAAGATTTAATTCATTAAGGTGTGGCTGTTGTAATACTTTAACACTCCTGCGTTTGTCCACTCCGACGTTTGGGACTCCTGCGTTTGTCCACTCCGACGTTTGGGACTCCTGCGTTTGTCCACTCCGACGTTTGGGACTTTGAAATAATAAATAAGATTTAATTTATTAAGGTGTGGCTGTTCCTCCTGTTGCTGTTGATGATGGCCATGGACGAGATGATCGGGTTGTTCAACCAAGAGGACAAGGTATTATATATAATCATATTTTTATTATTACCTATTCCAAGTCTTATATATCTTGTACATATTAACCTAACCTAACCTGTACAGAAATACTTAAAATTAATATTTTAATTTAACACTCCTGCGTTTGTCCACTCCGACGTTTGGGACTCCTGCGTTTGTCCAGTCCCCTTACTTTGAAATAATAAATAAGATTTAATTCATTAAGGTGTGGCTGCCGCTGTTCCTGTTGAACCCCAGCCTGATGGGCATCGTCGAGGCCATGGACGCCGTAATGTTCCAAGAGGACAAGGTATTATATATAATTGGGACTCCTGCGTTTGTCCAGTAACCTTACTTTGAAATAATAAATTCACCTTTTGGAATGAATTTAATCTGATTGCGTTGAGATATTTTATGATTTTGAAAAATTAACCATTTAAATTAATAGTAAATATCATACAGAATTGCTTACATGATTATTATAAAACAAGGATGAAAACATGCATAAAACAGAAGCTCCAAAAAAATGCGTCAAAAAATCTAAGCTGGATCTTTAATTAAAATGTATTTTTTTTGGCTCTTTAATTAAAATGTATTTTTTTTGGCTTTTATGGAACTAATTGTAATCTACAGAAGGGAAAATCACTGGGGATGTACATCGATCTATCGACCACCCTCCTGAGAGATTTTAATTTTAATTTTGATTTAATTTATTAAGGTCATGCTCAACAGGTTGTCCAGCAGATGGGGAACAACAACAATGTTGGTGTTGCTCCGGCTCCCCATCAAGCACCACAGCCCCCGCCCCCCCTCAACAACAGCCCCCCCCTCAACAGCCGGACCCCCCTCAACAGCCCCCCCCCCCAACAGCCAGACCCCATTCCAAACCCCCCCCAACAGCCCCCCCCACAGCAAGAACCTCGTCGTGACCGTGTCGTACCGGCTATTTTCAATTTGACAATAGGTGCGCACGCCACAGTCAATATTAACAATAATCAATTTGAATTCTATTTAAATTAATATTTATAATTTTGTAATATTATTTCATAATAGAATTCAAATTGATTATTGTTAATTTTGTAATATATATTATTATTGATTTTATTGTTAATTAATTTTCGTAAATTTGCAGATTTTTTAAAGGGGTAGTTTCACGAAATGCATTTAAACTTAATTTAGTGAACCGCATATTTTATCCTGGTTAAATGGTTAAGCTACATTTATATGGCATATATTTGAAAAAATTTCAATTTTCTACCACATAGTTTTTAAAATGTCAAGACTTGAAAATCGTCTTTTTAAATTGCATATATCACAAAAAAGACAATTTTCAGGTCTTGATATTTTAAAAACTACGTGGTAGAAAATTGAATTCATTTCAAATATATGCCATATAAATGTAGTTTACCCATTTAACCAGGATAAAATATGCGGTTCACTAAATTAAGTTCAAATGCATTTCGTGAAACTACCCCTTTTCTTTAGTTTTAATTTTTTCATTTTCATTTAATTTTTTTTTCAATTTCATTGTTTCATTTTCATTTTGTATTTCATTCATTCATTTCATATTCATATTCGTGATATTGTAAAAATAAATGTGATAAGAAACTCGAAATAATACACTTTTTTATTCATTCTTATGGTCGGTCCGTCCGATTTAGAAAGCGTAGCAACTCTATAATCATTACCAGAATGTCCGTACGTCCATTTTAAACATGTTGATTTTTCGTCCGAGATAGTTAGCTTTTATTCGTTAACGATGCAAGAAATAGCTATTGATAATTTTAAATACGTGGAACGCTTACCTAACCTACCTAAGTATATCAAATAACTATATCAAACGTCTCTCTTCCTTGGATACAAACGGCTGCGCCCCTAGCATTTAGAGGCTCTATATTCGAAGGGATATGAAAGGGCAGAAAAATAGCCTAAAACCATCTAAGGACCTATACGAAGCTGTACTGTAAAGGAGAACCATATAGGTTCAGTGGTTAGCGAGATCCTTAGCTACAGACAAACAGAGCTTACTTCTTTATAAGTTTATATTATAGGATAGATTCATACAATTATTAACCAAGTCTTTAATTTAATTTCATAAGATTAAAACCAGTTTTTTTAGCCCTGACGTGCCGTTTAACGATGCAAGAAATACTATAGCTATTGATAATTTTAAATTTATGTCTTCAAAGTTAAAATAAGTACACAAATAATCACGGCAGAAACATAAGTATTTCGTAAACATATATTAATTAACGACCTAACTAAACTTTAACTATATCAAATAACTATATCAAACGTCTCTCTAGCCTAAAACCATCTAAGGACCTATACGAAGCTGTACTGTAAAGGAGAACCATATAGGTTCAGTGGTTAGCGAGATCCTTAGCTACAGACAAACAGAGCTTACTTCTTTATATTATAGGATAGATTCATACAATTATTAACCAAGTCTCATCGCATTCGCAAGTCTTAGTAACAGACATTAAGAAATTCAAATTATAGAGCAGCATCGCAATTACAAATTAAATTAAATAAAAATAAGAAAATTATTTTTCATAGTTTTATTATTATAGCATATATATGTCAAGTTATTTATGTGGAATCTAAATATTCACAGGAATACGATCTCAACTCAACGCAAAATCAATCGATAATGATCACAGACTCATCAGAGTCATCACGGGTAGAGTTCGCGCTCGCGCCACCTTCGTGTTCCAGAACTTCCAGGATGGCGTCAATATCTTCATCATCGGAAGATGGATTGACATCGCCGGAGATATCGGGATATTCGTCTTCATCTGATGATAGATCTACTGTGCCATCTAAATTAATGGCACGGTCATAGACATCTAACGACTGGATAACGTCGTCACGGTAACCGTTGCATTTGGCTTCAAGTTGCTGCAGAACAAGTTCATTTTCTTCGCGTGTCCGCTGAGAAGATGGAAGGGCTTGGTGAAGGAATTGGTATATACCAATTCCTTCACTAAATAGCCTGAGCGCCTCCATATTACGAACACTCTGAAACCCCGACCTGAAAAGCAGGTTACATATATCTTTAAAATATCTGTGTAGGACCTGATAATGGGCGAACCATCCAGGCATCAGGTCGGGGTATAAAGCCGGTTCTGGATCTGTGCAGGTAAGAGTACGGGGGAAGTAAGGAACCAAGTCATCCATCATCACGTTGCGCCTGCGGTCAACTCTGACTCTCTGTCCTTGTTCCGCCATAACGATAGCAAAAGTAAAACAATGCAACAAAATAAATACTAGAGAATGTAGAATGTAGATGATATGAATTTGTAGTACTGTAGTATATGTTCAAATGTTGTCACTTCAAAGGTCCGTAAGCAAATGAAATTTCAAGGAAATCATTACCCCCTACAAATTTTTCTTTGTTGTTGGTTTCCAAGAAATTATTAAGATTTATAATATTCTAGATATCTTCAAATATGAAGTGTTGGGAATGGGATGTGTGAAATATTTTTAACAAGGATGACAATATCCATTAAAGCAAAACATTAACATAAATGCATAAGTATAATCAAAATTATAAGTAAGTATTCTGTCTATAAATTATATAAATACTAACATACTGACGTCTATAACCAACACAAATTATAGAAAAGCTTCGCTAATTCCTAGTATTTTGAATTTTCCATATGTTTTGTTTTGTTATTTCTTGGGGGGGGGGGGGGGAACATTAACATAAATGCATAAGTATAATTATAAGTAAGTATTCTGTCTATAAATTATATAAAATAGTAATACTAACTGACGTCTATAACCAACACAAATTATAGAAAAGCTTCGCTAATTCCTATTTTCCATATGTTTTGAATTGTTATTTCTTGGGGGGGGGGGAGGGGAGGGGTCAATATTTGTATCGTAACGGTCAACCTTCAAACTAGGGGGGGCGAGGTAGGGGTAGACAACATTTCTTAAATAGGGGAGGGGTGAGACTACACTAGTATAATAAATTATAATCTTACCCACTCCCCAAGTTAAAAATTAATCGTGACCCCCCCCCCCCCTCATATATATAAACATAGTGAAAATGAAATTATAAGAATCCTTGTTACTCTATAATTAAGGTATGTCCATACGTCCCTCCGTCCGAGTCTTTTTACGGAAATACACTATATTGTTATATATAGAAAAAGATTGTTATAAATGTTTTATCACGTATTTTACAATTTTTTTGTCCATTTTCACCGCTCATTATGAATATGGGCGGAGTGGTAATGCGCGCTCCCCCCCCCAAAAAAAAAGGGGGAAAAACATAAATATTAGGAGGGGATAGGACAGTGGACAATAATAATAATCTATATTCTATCTTTATATATTTAGAGGTGTAATTTGTAAAAATCTCAAAATTTTTAACATTTTCTCCATGTAACCCCCTAAAATTGGGATTGGTGTTGTATGTAATAAATATTAGGAGGTAATAGGATATCTGTTTAGCTCCCCCCCCCCCCCAAAAAAAAAAGGGGGAAAAACATAAATATTAGGAGGGGATAGGACAGTTGACAATAATAATAATCAAAATGACATTTTTCTCCATGTTCTAATCGACTGACAGAAAAAAAAACAACAAATCCAATTTGTTCCTAGAAAAAAGTATGAAATGAAATTTTTGTGAGATGAATTTTTAGGGTACTTATTGGGTCTTATTGTATTATTTGAAAAATATACAAAGGCAAAGTGATAATATACGCCAAATAATAAAGAAAATTTCCAAGTGAAAACAATATGGAAATATTATGATAATACATAGTATTTGTTTCCTCATCCGCTATTAAATATTAACTAACATAAAATAACTTATCAAATTATACTGTAAAAAAGTATTGGGTGCTAGGTTTACCGCTTGACCCTACATAATATAATCAATCTTTCTCTATGCTGAACTGATAAGAAATAAACAATTTTAAGTTTAGGCAAATTTAGGATTATGTAATTGTAAATTCAATTGTTTAAGTTTTAACGTTTTTCTATTAGCTTAATGCTTCAAAAGACAACCATACATTGTTCCAAATGGTCTATTTATTATTCATAATTTTAGAGCTTCGCTACTTATGTATGTTTTATTAGGTAGACATGTAAGAATTCTCCTAATTTCCCCTTTGAGGAGGGGGGGAGGATTTGATGCTTAATCTTTCATGTCCCACGGTCCACGGATAAAAAACAAATATATAATATCGTAACCAACCTGGTAATGGTATGGTAATAATTGGGATGGGGGGGGGGGGGAGAAACAAGATTAAATTTGGATTTAATACGATGAAATTATAGTAAATAAATTAGCCGTTAGAGGGTAAATATTTCAAATTGTTCTTAAATTTATACTTTCATCATTCATTGGTAAGAAAAGTTAAAAATTATATTTCAAGTTTTAGAAACCTATTTTTAAGAAAAGTTACATTTGAGACGAATTGATTTCACAAAGTATTCGGTAATGTAGAAAACAAACAAAATTGCTTCAAAGTTACATATTGAAAGTTGGAATATAGGAATCTTCAGTGATACTATATTCTCTTTATAACACTTTATGAAGGCTTTTTGGCCAATTATATTATAGATTGATGATAATATCTGATAATATCATTTCATATGTTTTAAGTTTTAAAAACATTCTTTCGCAAGGAAGGGAAATTGAAATTTTTTTAAAAAGGGTCAACTAAATAACATGACACGGATATGAAGCAAAATTGTAAGTGAATTAGTTGGAAGACTCTAATTGCAATAAAACCTACTCTTTTTGAATAAAACAAATATACAAAGTTTTTACTTTTTAATTCGTTCCTTCTTTAAGACAGATAGCTATTTCTTTCATAGTTAAACGGCTCCTCGGGGCTAAAAAAACTGGTTTTAATAATCAAACGATTGTACATTTCTGTTCTGTCTATATATCATAGTTATCATTGAAAACCAAAGAATAAAATAATAGGATGTCTGTTAATCTCCACGGATAAAAAACAAATGAAAAAAATTATATTTGATTTGCAATAAAAACTACTCTTTTTCTGTTCTGTCTACTCTATATATGTCATAGTTATCATTGAAAACCAAAAAATAAAATAATAGGATGTCTGTTAATCTCTCTCTACCAAGGATCTCAAATTGAAATCTGAATCTATTTATATTCATTTCTTTTTTTCATGGCTTGGGGGAGGGGGGAGGCGAGGGGTTATTAATTTATTTAAGTAAGAGAAACAACGAAATTTCATGTCCCACGGTCCACGGATAAAAAAATATATTTGATTTGCAATAAAAACTACTCTTTCTATGTAAAACAAATATACAAAGTTTTTACTTTTTAATTCGTTCGTTCTTTAAGACAGATAGCTATTTCTTTCATAGTTAAACGGCTCCTCGGGGCTAAAAAATCTGGTTTTAATAATTAAGTTAAAATTAAAACTATAGCAACTATTTTTTGAAGCGAAGCTATTTCTGATTTATTTACATAAAAACTGATTTATTTAAATAAAGCGGAAAGCTGTCTATAATACGATGCGATAAATCTCTATTTTTGAAGCGAAGCTATTTCATAATTAAGTTTAATAGGATGTCTGTTAATCTCTCTCTACCAAAGGATCTCAAATTGAAATCTGAATCTATTTATATTCATTTCTATCCACCAATAAGAAAATTCTATAATACGATGCGATAAATAGCTATTTTTTGAAGCGAAGCTATTTCATAATTAAGTTTTTTAAAAATCATTTCTCTTTTTTACCAGAATCGATATAAATGCGATATAATTAATATATCCGAAGTTCCTAATCCAAACACAAGTATTATTAACTGATTTTTTTGACATGCAACTCTATAATTAAATAAATCATTACCAGAATCGTTTTGAAAGTGTCTAATAAAATTGAATCTAAAGACTATCCACCAAAAATGAATATAAAAAGCTATTTTGAGTTTCTATCACATTTATTTTTTACAATATCACGCAAAAGTTATTTTTATAATATTTACAATTTAATTTCAATATAGTTATTTAAGTTTCTATTTACAATACAATTACAAATAGTTATATATATAGTTAATGTTAATTAAGTTATTAATAATTACAATATAGTTACTTAATATAGTTACAGTATATACATATTAATTAAATTGCTGTACAATATAAATGGTATTATTTTGCTGCTGAGGCATGGGGATATGCTGTCCATTTATTACAATAAAATAATTGTTGTTGTTGATCGTTATATTATTTTCAACAACATTCCCCACACCTCGCGGTCCTGGAGGTCCTGGAGGGCCTGGAGGGCCTGGAGGTCCGCCCGCTGGTCCTTGTGGTCCTTGTGGTCCAGGTTGGCCTTCTGGTCCAGGTGCTCCGGGTTGCCCCCTTGCCCCACGAAGGCCTCTTTGACCCCTAGGTCCCATTGGACCAACTGGACCTCCAGGGGGTCCTTGCGGACCAACATCACCCCTCGGTCCCCGTGGTCCTGGAACTGCTGCCGCTGGCGGTGGAGGAACTGGTCCCGCTGGCGGTGGAGGAACTGGTCCCGCTGGCGGTGGAGGAACTGGTCCCGCTGGCGGTGGAGGAACTGGTCCCGCTGGAGGATCTGGAACTGCTGCCGCTGGAGGAACTGGAACTGCTGGCTGACCACCATGATGTACTATGTGGTCGCCCAGGATATGCAGGTTCCCCGCTATATTTGCGGCAGCGTTTGCTCTTGCTTGACGATTAGCCGCCGCAAGAGCTTGCCTCCTGGTTACAGGCATGTTGATGAATATAAATATGTTGATGAATATAAATATGAATATAAATTTATAAAATGAAGAATGAATAAAATTACTGGCGTAGAGTAGACTGTTGAATGAATTTGATGCTGACTGGAATAAAGATTAGAATAAACTAAACTTTACTTGACCGGAACTGGGATATTTATATAAATCTCCGCCCCCTTTTCAGGTTAGTTGAGTTACGTTGTGTGAGTTGGTTTCTAAGTTACGAGAGTTACGATGGTTTTAACGTGGTTTTAAGATTTGAATTTTTATGATATAAAATATAAATTTATTAAGTATAACTATATATATAATCGTTTTACGTTAATACGTTAATACAGTTAATTTTGTAAGTATAACTATTACTATATACGGTTTTTCTTTACTTCAGTTGAAAGAAATCGTTTTTACTTTCCGGTCATACACTTAAAGCCGGGATTAAATAAGTGAAGTCTTTACTATATTTGATAACTCTTACTCTTAGTAGAAATTATAATTCAAATTGTACATACATCCTATATCCGTAAAATTGTGTTTAATACTATTTTAATATAATCTTGAAAAAATAATATTTGAAATAGAAATCATTTAAATTTATGAGAAAGAAAAATCTGTAAGAAATATAAATGCAGGTGTTAACTTAAAACCTTATAAAAAGAGGGGAGAATTTCATTAGATTGGTTTAGCCTGGTGGTAATGGTTAGTTAGAAGGAGGGGTGGGGGAGGGAGATAAACAACAAGATTTAATTTCTCACGGAAATACATTTTGATTTTTGTCTGTCTATCTTTTATGTTGCTTCAGAAAATAGATATTTATCGCATCGTATTATAGACATATTATAGACATTTTCGTTTTTATTTATGTAAATAAATCAGAAATAGCTTCGCTTCAAAAGTTAGTTTCTATAGTTTTACTTTTAACATATTATAGACATTTTCGTTTTTATTTATGTAAATAAATCAGAAATAGCTTCGCTTCAAAAAATAGGTTCTATAGTACTTTTACTTTTAACATATTATAGACATTTTCCGTGGATTTTAATTTTTAAAATATATCTTTAGTTTTTTTTTCACAAAGCCGTAATTTGTTGATATAAGTCGATTTAATTTTTTTTATTAAAAAAAATAGATATCATTCTAGAAATCTACATACAAAGAAATAAAAACTTGACTTAAGTACTCGTTTTTATGGTAAATAAAAATATCGTCTGTACTTTCCTAGGAGTTTTATGAAGGCTTTTTGACCAATTATACAAAGATATGATGATAGTAACCAAATTTAGATAATCACTTTAATAATTTTAGTTCTTTCTTTTTGTCTGTCTATCTTTTATTAAATACAAATCGTAAAATTCGGAATAACTATATACGGTTTTTTTGGACTTCAGTTGAAAGAAATCGTTTTTAATTTCCGGTCATACGCTTATAATACGATGTGATAATTTGATAAATATCTATTTTTTGAATTAAATTTATCGCCTGGACAGACATACTTACAAAGCTATGTTCATATATATTTAAGATTTTAGATTAGTTTGTTTCCCTTCAGTATTTTATTTTTTTTGGAGCGAAGCTATTTCATAATTAAGTTTTTTTAAATTTTTATAGACATTTTTCCGTGCATTTTAAATTTGTTTCAATTTTCCCATAATTACTAAAATAAAAGAATAATGTCAGTTGTCTATAATATGATAGGATAAATATCTATTCCAATATGGCTTCTAAATTACATATACGGCACAATGCGATAAATATCTATTTCAAACCGTTGGGTCAGTAATTATATAGAAATAAAAACTTGACTTAAAAGTACTCGTTTTTATGGTAAATAAAATTAACATATCTTCGCTTAATCGCTGTACAATATTTTTTTTTTTGGGGGGGGGGGGGGCGGGGAGGAAAAATTTATGTCACCTGATTAAGGAAGGGAAACTGGAAGGGTCAACTTAACTGAACTCACATGAGAAATATGAGATCTTCATACAGAACAATAATTTTCTATAATTAGGGTCAGTTTGTCCGTCGACTATTTGTCGACTATTCTGAACTATTTAAGTGTTATTATCCGTTTGTTATACAGTTTCAGAAATCGTTTTAATCTTACAGAACAATAGCTTTTTTATAATTAGGGCTGGTCAATCCGTAAGAAAGCGGATAGCTTTTTTCATTTCTGGTAATGTAGGCATTTGCTTCCTGTATCCGTTTGTCATAAAGTTTCAGTACTAGTTTTTATGGATGTTTTAATCCTTGTTAATATTCCCCAATATACAAGGTATATTGATAAAAGGGTCAACTTAGTCACGTGAACAAGGACAATATACATTTTAACCCCCCCCCCCCCTTTCATATTCATATTTGACTTGCAACTTTGGATGGAAATATAAATAGGATTTAACTTTCACTGAGGGAATTTAGCAATATTTGGCACCAATTTTAATATTTTGAAGCCGTAAATTAGTTTTTGAAACTAACGATATGACTGAAATTATTATCGATTCAGCGTTTTTTTTTTTGGGGGGGGGGAACATTTATGACCGCATAAAGCTAAGGGTCAACTCATGATACAGGAAATATGAGACCTTAGAGAACAAGGACAAAACGTTACAATTTACAAAACTAACTCCAATCCAAATAAAATAAAAATATTTATTTTCATTTTATTTAAGTCAACATAGTTTATTTATTTATTTAGATTATTTATTTCATTAAAGTAAAAAAAGTTATGATTATTGTTTTGTTAGTATGTTAGGTTAAATAATAAATTAGTACATATTACTTGAGTTAGAATGATTAATACATTATTTAATGGTTATTGGTGGTTTATTTTTTAACTTTTCTTTCACTTTATGATATTAGCAAGTTTGATATATGGTTGAGTTGAAATGTAGAAGACAGTAAGCAGGGTGGAGGGTTGGAGAATGTAGGGTGTTGGAACTTTGGAAGGTGGATTATTATAGAGTAGATACGCTGAAAGCCTGAAACAAAAAATCTTAAGTCTTAACAGCTATGTGAGGGAGAGGGGGGGGGGTGGTAATTTATCTATCCTTTACAACCCTCTCACATACTCACACGACAATACAAATACACATAATAAATACTAGGATATGACAATGAAAGAAAAATCGAGATTTTTGGAATAAAGAAAGGGGAGAATAAATTATTTAAAAGTCTTATCTATTATACAAATTTTATATCTAAGTTTTCATATTTATTGAATTGTTTACAAGTAAAACTGATATGGTTCTGATATCGCAAAAACCAATCAACCAATATTATTTTTTTATAATTCATTCTAAAAAAATAAAAAAAACTCATCAATATTTAATTTTTAAAGTTTTCATATTTATTGAATTGTTTAAAAGTAAAACTGATATGGTTCTGAGTTCTGATATCGCAAAAACCAATCAACCAATATTATTTTTTTTATAATTCATTCTATTAAAATAAAAAACTCATCAATATTTAATTTTTAAAAAAAAATTGTATAAAAAGTAAAAAAAAACACTGAGAAAATATTAGGTGTAGAGGTTTCGTGTTCTTTCTAGACAGCCATATTGGCTATTTTTCCAAATTTTGACGGAACGAAAAAATTTATTGGAAAATATCAGTAAATATTAACTTTCAGGATCGTAAAAATTTAGAAAAGATTTTAATATTTATGTTTCATGTCCAAATTCAACCCTTTCCCTAATTATTATAAACGACTTTGGACAGTTCGAAAATAGGGGGAATATTTGAGAAATATTGACCCGTGAGTTTCAAATTTCCATCGTCAAAGATATATTGGATTGATTTCAAGTAGACATATGTCTGCATACGACCGTTGGTCCTTCCGTCACTCTGTACGTCAATCCTTTTAGCTTTTTTCGTTAATTAATACATGTCAGCATTGTCTTATCGCTTCCAAACTTTACATCTATCTACTTTTTGTATTTCGAACTTTACATGATGATTTCTGCAGCAGGTAGGTACAATTTAGAAAACGTAGCAACACTATAATCATTTCTATGACGTCCATACTTCCATTTGTAAACATGTTGATTTGACCACAAATTTCTATATGATCTAATTATCCGATTGTTTTGATGTATATTGATTCCTGGGACAACAAAGTACAATACTTATGATTACAATGTCAAGCATCCAATCACCCTTCAGACAACCAACACTCTGAGATGCACAACCTTTTTCGAGAAATTTTAACTGTGCATGGTATTGAATTGCGCCTGTTTTAGCCCAAGGCATTCCCTCACTCTAACTATTTACTTCTAACTATTTACTTCATTTACTTCAAGTATCTGACATAGTAGCAGTGAGAACCATTTTTAACGTCTGTGCATGGTAACGAGTTTCACCGGTTTTGGCCAAAACATTCCCCCCACTCTAACTTTTACGTCACACATCTCACATAGTAGCAGTAGGAACCATTTTTAACTTTGTTAGTTATGACTCAGTGTCAGACCGAGATTTAAACCTATCACCTACCCAACGACAAGTAGATGTGCTACGTGTTAAGCGGTTTACAAGCGAAGCCACTCTATAAGCAAGTTCATAAAATGTAAGTAAAACTTCAATCTGTATCAATCAGTTCTTTTTTAACAAATTTACTTACAATTTTACATCGACTCTTATACACTTATTTTCTCAGTTTTGACACTATACAAGTGTTGATGTTCGTTTGTCCTACCATTCAATGCTTCGCTTTTGTTAATGTTGTCTTCCTTGTTTTTTACAAAGATTATTCAGTTCTGACACTATGCAAGTGTTGATGTTCGTTTGTCCTACCATTCAATACTTCGCTTTTATTAATGTTGTCTTCCTTGTTTATTACAAACAAATTTGCTTACAATTTTGCATTGAATCTTATACGCGTATATTCTGATTATTTAATTTTGACACTACACAAGTGTTGATGTCCATTTGTCCTGCCATTCCATTGCTTCGTTTTTACGGATGCTGTCATCTTTGTTTTTATACATCATATCCTCATTACAATAAAAATCATATATCATATAAATCATATATCAACATTTACTATACGAGTGTTAATGCTCCATTTTTATGAATATTAATATCCTTGGTTTATACATCATATTCGAAAACGTTTCAATTACAATAGAAGTCATATATAAGTCAAACTAAACTTGCAACATTTAACCACCAAGTCTAAACAACACATTTAGTATTAATCTATATTGCATCACCCATCATTGGATATAGATATACACAATAGACATCTCTTCCCTACACAATCCTATATATAATAGATCTATTGTCAAAACTTGCACAAAGTTTTATTTTCAACAAACATCCATAAATAATATATCCATTGTACACACATCAACAAGTTTTCTCTTCTCTCCATACAAATATTTCCAATAACATTCATTTCCTACTATACAAATATTTCCGATAATTCATTCATATATATATAATATGTCCATTATACATTTCAATTCTGCACACATATCATAATTAATCCACATATAATATGTCCATTGTACAATCCAATTCTACACACATATCTCTCTCTCACTCTCTCTCTCTCTCTCTCTCTCTCTCTCTCTCTCTCTCTCTCTCTCTCTCTCTCTCTCTCTCTATCTCACATCATAATCAAATACTGAATAACAATTTTTGCTTCATTAAAAATTTTTGCTGAGTTATGCATTCCAATCTTAAATCGCCATTTAATTGTTTAAAATAAATCTAGTTAAATCCACAAAAATTCCGCCCACCAATCAAATATCACATTCTACTGATCATGATGACAAGTATGTATCAATCCAAATCAACGTAAATTCAAAAACAAAACAAACAAAATTTCTGTTCTATCTATAATAGAAATTTCGTACTATGAATAATATATCACAGATCAAAGATCACATATCTATCTTCACGCAAGTACAATCGTTATTATTCATAGCACATTTTAACCATATTCAAAATATTTTGTTTCCATACATATAAACTTAAGAGTAGCTTTACTCTTATTTATACATAAACCGCAATATAATTGTTTTAAAATTAAATACTTCGAACCATAATAACTGACTCAACTTTTAAAACAATTTACAGCCTTTCATCAAAATTCTAATACTTTTTAAAGTATCTAATTTCAAATTTTTATCCAATTTTCATAAAATCACGATATTAACATTTAATAAAATCAATTTTCTTCCATTAACAATTTTACAAAATTGTATTCCTATTTTCGTTGAAATTAATCCATCTTAAATTTTTTTATTATTCTTATCTCTGTTAGACACCACAATAGTCTGAAACAAAAATAAATATATCCAAATATCCAATTCCAGTGTAACAAAACAAAAAAAAATTTGCTTGGGGGGGGGGAGAATTAACCCCCCTAAAATCTGTTGGCGGGGGTAATTTTTTTTTACTTCCCCCAAAATTTACCCCCTGGGTAAAATTTTTTTTGGGGGGGGTAATCACCACTTTAACCCCCCCCCCCCTTGGACGTCCTTGGATTGTCTTATCCCTTAAGATTCCTGAGAATTATTAACAAATGAATAAACAAAGTTATTACAGATGTAATTATTATATCTTTTTAGCAAATGTATTTCTAATAGCAGCCTTAACAAGGACGACAACATCTGTAAGAGCGATGCTCTAAAATAAGACGGTAGGACAAACGAACAGTAACACTTGTAGAGTGTCAGAACTGGATAAGCTGAATAATAATTTTTAAGTTTAAACAAAAATTGTACATTTTGTTTAAGGCCATACTTAAATTTTTTGGGACTTATAGAGATGCTTACCCTAAAATTTTGTGTTTTGTTGTTCAAGAACTCTTGTTCTAAAAATAAGATTAATAGGATAATCTTTAAATCAGCATGTTTAAAATGGACTTTCTTGTAACGATTGTCTTAAATTGCTAATGTTGAAATATTAGTGTTAGACATAATAAAAAGGCCTATATTAAGAAAATTAGGTATGTTAAATTGTACTTTTAAATACGTCCAACTGTACGTCTAAAACCTATTTAAATCAAAGTAACAATGGATAAATTTGGATACAGATAAAATGAATTGTTTAACTGCCTATGTATTTAAAACCAGGGAAGAGGGACTAGTATTCTATAATTTAAAACAATTTAAAAGGAATTTTTAACCCACATCCTTCATAAAATACCAACTTTCCTTAATAAGTACCATCCCAAGCCAAGTTAACACCGACAAATGATTAAAACTTTCTGAAATTTTAAGACGAATTATTTATTAGAATCATGACTCCTGTCTAAAGCTAATGTGTAAATTGAAATAGTTGTAATAGAGTAGCCAATATGAGAAGGACTCAGTGGCGCCAAGACTTTTACCAGTTTTACAACTAGGCTTTCAACACACAGGATGTGCAATCATTATCGCCAACAAATCAAATTAATCAGATAAACATTTATAACATGAGAAACACAATAAAAAAGTGAAATTTAAAAAAACTAACATATTCTTAACTAACATTCTTAGCTGGAGAAATAACCTGTGCAGAAATGATAAAACACCACCAAGGGTTTTTCCTGGGAAAGGAGAGAGAGAAGGAAAGAGAGAGAGAGAGAGAGAGAGAGAGAGAGATGGGAAAAATAAAATATGTGCTTTGGCATTAAAGTAAATATAACATGTATTGTCGTTGATTAATTTGTTTGATTTTAATAAACACTATCCATAGAATTTTCATCTGTCCGTTTGGCCGTAAGATTAAAATTATATTAGAAACTTAAGGATGTTCTTTAAATGTTTAAAGTTGGTGGAAAAGGTGCTTACCCTAAAGTACCTTGCAATCACCCCCCCCCCCCCCTTCCTCTTATCTTATGGTTGAAATAAATTGAAAATAATGGAATAGTTTTTTCGGATCTACTGCAGTTCACGGTAAAATATTGCTGGTAACGAATATTGCCAAAAATCTATGAATCAAACGGCTGAACGTACAGATCATGCCCGCACACTGTTTTAAGCGGCATAAGAAGGCCTACAAATAATCTGGAATAGCCATAAATCAATAATGTATAATTATCTCGCAGTGCAGAGAAATGCGCAAAAAAGACCTATTTTACGCGTTTTTTCTTCAGTAAAGCTTTCCCTGCGCATCATTGTATCTTGGCTATTCCAGATTTTTTGTAGGCCTTCTTATACCGTCTAAAACGGTGTGCGGGTATAATCTGTACGTTCAGCCGTTTGGCAGCTAGCAGCCTTTAAAATTCATAGATATTTAGCAATATTCGTTACCAGCAATATTTTACCGTGAACTGCGGTAGATCCGTTTTTTCTTTAACCCTGCAGGGATACCCTCAACCCAATATAACCTAACCTAAAGTCAAAAACTAACACGAAAAAACTACCTGCATTTGTTTTCAAATCATTTCATAATTAAGGCAGGGGGAGTACTATGCTCGACTGGATACTTAGAGGGAAACCGACGGAAAAATACCTAATCCTTTAAAGGCCAAGAAAACAAGTAAAAATCTACGCGGGAAAATGTTATTAAAAGAGTAATATTTTTTCTTTATTTTTGCTGTATAACTGTCTATCATTCTTTGATTTAAATGATTTATTCTTCTTATTTTTATACGTATAATTGTTTTCTCTTATTCATTCGAATCCGGTGGATAGGAACCGGTTCTCATCCATACGAAAAAACTATGTCTAGCATCGTATTATATCCAGTTTTCTATGAATATAAAAAGGTACAATTATTTTAGCCCGTGCCTTCGGCACCTCGGGGCTTAAATAACTGGTTTTAATCTTATAATTGTACTTTCTATATCCGCGGAAAGCTGTTTATAATACGATGCGAGAAATAACTATTTCTAAATCTTGTATATTTTTAAAGACAAGATTAAGTAGCCGGGCTAATCTCCACAAAATTTCAAAACTACTTAATCTTTTTACTTATATAATAGTTTCTAAATAGTATAAAATAATAAATAAGAAGCTGTAAAACAAAGAAACATTTTTAGGTTCAGTGTTTTGGGAATTCTGTCAAACATTTTCGCACTGCGGCTGTCTACAACAAAAGATTTATTTGAGATACCTTGAATAAAGTTTAATGGACAGATAAGATATCTTCTTATAAAGCTTGCAATAAATCCCCACGGGGCCGGAAGGCAAAGATTTATCTAAAAGCTGAGAATTAAAACAATTTTACTATAGTTAATGCACAACACAAGTTTTATTCCAATATTAGGCCACAAAAATATCCAAAATTTCAGCAATTTTAAATGGAATCAATTTTCTGAATCATATCCCCTAAGTATAAATATATATTTACTAAATTTACAAGAATGGAAAAATCCAAAGTAAAGATTTATAAAATACAACATGTAAATATATGTCTTTTACGCTATTTAATTACTCAAAACAATTATATAATGAGTTGCAAGGAAAGTTAGCTTTGTTTGCTTTTCATGGAAGCTTTTCTTTAAAAATGTTTAAGTCAAGAGAAAAAAATAAGAGCCTCTTACTTTAAAGATTTTTTTAAAAATCCCTTTATTGTTCCTATGAAAAGGGGATAAATTTCAAAACTACTAATAATGACCTCAAGCATATCAGAATAATGAACTATTCTAATATGACGTCATTCGGGATCCTGTGGCTAAAAGTTTTTAAATTTAGCCCCTTTTTTATAGGCACTATAAAGAGCTTCCTTTAAAAAGGCTAGTGGCGCATCCGCTATTGCCGTAAAATTGGACAGGACTCAAATCCGTAAACTGAACAAATCTGAATTCAATTAGTTGTAACAACAAAAAGGGATTCAATCAATATTCCAGGAGATTCACAATGACCCCCCCCCCCCTCCCCAATCTCATGTCTTTTGAAGTTTTCTTAGTGTGGATTCGAAACCGATTAATGAAAAATCATGCATAGCATTATATTACAGGCAATTTACCACAAATATTAATATAAAAATCCTCTCAATAATACGATGCGATGACTATTATCAACATTCAGAAAGTGGGTTTATTTTACACTGTGGGGAAGTTTGATGGATTGAATGAGAATTATGTGTATGTGTGTATGCTGAAATAACATAAACAATGAATAAATGAATATGGAAAATGTTAACAACAGAATTACTTTCTTTTAGATAACCTTTTATTTAGCTCATCTGTTATCCTATTATATAAAATAGTAAACTTTTTTTCTGTGGCGAATGGTCTCGATCGATAACCGCAGAACATATATGGTTCTCCTTTACGTTGAACCTACTTATAGGTCTTGGGAAGGGTTTTTACTTTTTTTGGGAAGGGTACCAACCCCCATCCAAAGAGAAATCACTTCTAGAAAAATATTCACCACCTACGAAATTTTTTTTCTTTTTTTAAATTTTAAATGGGGGGCGAGATCTACTTATCCTACCCCCCTTCCCATCTCAAGTGCCCTTAAGAGGGGTTCTATCTAGTCATTATCAAAGTGTTCTTGTCTTGTCGTTGGAAGATATTGGGTTCGATTATTTGCTTCATCGGGCTGTACTCAACTTTGATAAACTTTCGCAACTCACTACCATAATCAGTTATGACTACCAGACAAAGGTCGTGCCTCCAAATGGTTGGTTATTTCTTTACAAACTAACTTTTATTTCAAAGATTATTAGTAAAATAGCTAAGAATTGTGAGCGTATGGTAGATGAACATTTATAGAGAAGCAACGCACTTAAAAAATGATAAACTTTTAGATTTAAAGAAACGATATCAAAATCGATATGAAGGTAAATATTAGATTATTCAAATGATGTAGACTGTTCATATAAGTGGCAACACACGTTCAATCATTAGTGGAGCACTCATACTCCCCATCCCATTAATTTAGAATTTTGATGATAATTATATGTGCTACCTTGTTAGGGATTAAAGCAACTCAAGGCCTAAGATCTTCCAACGGGTTTAGAAAGATATTTTCAATATATAAAAAATAGAGGGTGGGTTCATTTTTGGTCGACTAAGCAACTCAAGGATTTTACCCATTAAGTTTACATACAATTCCCCATAGGCATACACCCCTGAATTTAAGTTTACCTAAAGAATTTGAATGATAAATAGATTCAAGTAGTAGGATGTTTGCCTGCTTATTAGAAAGTGAACCTTTCTGTCTTCAGAACAAACTATGAACACTACGATTAAAATTGCAGTTTACCTTTGATTTTCTTTGAGCACTTTGCAGTCAAAATCTTTTAGAATGGGGTAATACCACTTTGATTCTAACCTTATTGTACATTTATTGTTTAAATCAAATTTGATAGTATTGGTATCTTAAAATTAAGAACTTTATGACATGTTTTCATGCAAGCCTAGAAAGTCAAATGAAACAAATACATTACAAAAAAAAACGAGTAAAATTTCAATGCTATTTAACAAAAATATTGACATAAGTAATACGTGAATGATGAACTAAATAGCTTTCTAAATTGAAAGTGCATTATTTATTGAATGAAGATTAGGCAGGCAATACCTTTAGCTGTACAATATCTTACAGATTAAATTCATGCTGGACCAGGGAAAAGGGATACATAAATGAGAGTCAAATTAAACTTTCCTCGCAAAGATTATTCCAAAACGGATGTATGTACAGATATGTATGTACACATCTACTAATATCTCTATATCCCTGTATTAAGATATTATATAGACAGATAGTAACACATCTACTAATATCTCTATATCCCTGTATTAAGATATTATATAGACAGATAGTAACACATCTACTAATATCTCTATATCCCTGTATTAAGATATTATATATACAGATAGTAACACATCTACTAATATCTCTATATCCCTGTATTAAGATATTATGGTCAGATAGTAACACATCTACTAATGGAATCAGGCTCCAGGCTATTTTTAACTCCAGGGATGAATATTTCAATCCTTCATAGAAAGAAAAGGACGATTATGTCCGATAAAGAGTGCCTAAATTAATAGAACAAGGGAGTTGGGTTTGATATCCAAATACAAAAGTAACAGGATGTCTGTGTGTGTCTGTCTGTACCGAAGAATCTTGCTAACTGCTGAGCAATATTGTTCTACTTTACAATGTAGCTTCTTATGGTCCTGGGAAGGTTTATAACTATTTTTGAAAGGAGCACCCAAAAAAAGTTTTTTACTTTTTTTACAAAACTACTCTAGAAGCGTATTCGCTAGAATAAATAGATACTAAAACTAAACATATGGAAAATATGAAGAAGCAGGTGGATTACCCGAAAACCCAAACCGATGCGATTGACTTTTTAAGAAGCTTAACTAAAAGCATAGCAGTTTATTATTTTTATCAAAGTTTATAATATACAGTATAAGTTTATTAAAAAAAATTATTTTTTTTCCATTTAAAATGTAAGATATTAGCATCCCTGTTTAATTGAAGTGTCGGAGTCAACTTTGAAGAATACAAGAATCAGATTGATTCAAAGATTTAGATAAAGTCAGGCAGGAAGGATGGGAGGGGACATTGGACTGTAAATTAAACTGGTCCCCAATGTTTTAATAAGACTTTCCTTCATAAAATTGAAGATTTTTTAAATGAATCTCGATTTGGTTGTACAAACTCGCAATGTCCAAACTTTTCTTTTAATTGTAACGTGTGTACGTCTATTTATCATCCATTGTCTTATCCCTTAAGATCCCTGGATCATCTTATATGAGCAATACAATACAATATTCTGTATCAGTAGTGTTGGCTGAACAGAATGGTATGTAAGATTATAGGAGGGATTCATCTGTAAGGAGACCAGAATAATACTAGGCCTGAGAAAAAAGATCAATTTAAATTTCAATAATCAAAAAGGATGAAACTATTCTCATATTATCTAATAGATAAAAAAATTATTCAACCCTCTGAAACAAAAATTATTAGGGAAATCCTGTAGATTTTTTAAAAAATACATACAAAAAATCTTCCAAAATATTTCTAAAAATCCTTTGAATTAACTTTTGGATAAGAAATGACCCCATTATGATATTTTGTAACATGACATCTCTCCATGAGGTTGATATCTTGTGAGGGTGAACATGAAAATAAATTCTTGCATAACTAATTACAAAACAAGAATGTTGGCATGCAAAATTACAAATGTTCAAAAGTAATTGAAAAACAGCAGACAACTTAATAGCACTTTTAAAAAGTACCTGAATGTCTATCTATTTTTCTATGGTCCTATGGATAAAGTAAAGACACCTGTAAGCCTTAGGGAAATCAACCTTATACAATTTTTTAATCAGCTAGAAGTCTAAACCTGACCAAATTATGACAATCCTTCTTTTTTTTTAATTTTGGGCATCTAAACTGGTTTCAATTAGAGGCTTTCTCGTTTTGAGAAAAACAAAAACTAATCATTTTTTTCTTAAATCGTTGTTTAAACGTAAGCATTCTTTTTTTTCGCTCATGTAAATTCCCCCTCTTAGAATAATTTGTCCATGTCTCGAGTAGAAAAAGTGGCAAAAAGTATCCTTTTCAAGAGGACTAATACAGGAATTAACATAATTAGATGTGTGTGAGTGTGTGTGTGTGTGTGTGTTTGCACTGTATGTATTTTAGACACAAGATCCCGGATAAAACAAATAAAAGAACAAGACCGAAAACATTCATAGATGCCTAGATCTAAAGGGTGTTAAAAAAAACCAATCGCTTCACTCTTTTCAATATAAACCCTACAATTTTTGTTGAAAACTAACAAAAAATTACCCAATTCATGTCCAAGCAATGACAATGAGAAAACAATTTTTAATTTTGAATTGTCTCACCTCTCCAGAGTACTACAACTCGAGACCCAGCCCTTGTGGAAAATTTTTCTATACATGGGTTTATATTGAAAAAAGTGAAGTGATTGGTTTTTTAATAACCTTTAAATGTATATGATTTAACATAAAATGAAATGCTGATATTATTATCACATATTTAAAGAGACATGTGATATTAATTCAATTTCTTTGTCCTCTCCCTCCTGAAAATATTGAAGAATTAAAAAAGGTTTTAAAATGTTTTAGTACACAATCTAATAAAAAGTACATTACAGTAAATTTATTCTTTCATAATCAAACATAGAATATTACGGTATACAACATTTCTGTTGGAATTAGTCAGTGAGTAAGTCCATTAGCCTGTGAGGGAAGAGGATGCATATACAGATGCTACGCACCTAAAGAAAAACGGTACATACAAACCATTGTATAACTAAGATTTGTTACAATTATGTGAGTAGGTCTTGGCTCTTGTCCCCAAAGTCTTTAAAACTAGCCAAAACATAAAAAGTTGCATTGGTTCAAGTACCCACAGTCTAAGACAGCTAGAAATATTGATATTAGATCTATTATCCCATCCCTCTATCCCTGGTGTGTATGTTTATGAAAAGTGGGGATATAGAGCTGGTTATATATAATCATATTAGCAAATACAGATCTTTCACAGGGAGGAAGGGGACATTGGGCTGTCCCCAAAGTCTTGTAATAACGTTTTCTTGTTCGTTGGCTTAAAAACCTTAAATTTAACTTTATTTGATTGGTTGGTTCATATAGTTGAGTGTCCAAACGTTTCAACTACTTATCGTAATATATAGAAGGGGTAATTTTGTGTATCACCATTGGGATAAACACCAATTCATCAGCCATTATCTTATCCCTGTAGATCCCTGGACCTTTCATGTAGCTATGTCTATATTTCATCTGGAAAAAGGAAAAATAGAAATGCAAGAACAATTGTATCCAATAACATCAAAGCTTCCTGAAAAAGAATAAAATATAAGTAAGACAGCAGAACCTTTCTTAATAGATTTTGGAAGATTAAATGTCCATTTAAACAACTTTATTTGTTAATTTTTTTTTACTTTATTGTCCATTAATAGAAATCTTGCTAATTGTTATGATAGGATCAAATGATTACTATCTTTAGTAGGATATTACTGTATAAGTACTGGAGTGAAGGTACTATATAATATTTAATCTGTATTTACTATGTACCTTCCTGTTTGAACAATATGCATAGTACTTCCTCTTCTACAGATTTTATCTATGATAACTAATAAACCACTTGTACACAATGGCGTTTTTGTGGAATTTAGATATTTGAGTATTATGTTTTTAATGGATGAACGGATATTTTGGTTACGATTATAGTGTTGCTACACATCCAAATCTCTCTTAACTACTACAGGAATCCCCATGCCAAGTTTTAAATCGAGTGGACAATTCTAAAATGCCTGAATTTACAAAAATTGATGATGTAGCACAGTGGTATAATTGTGGATGTGCTAGACATAAATACTATATATAGCACAGTGGTATAATTGTGGATATACATAGATACTATCGCACTGTGGTATAATTGTGGATATACATAGATACTACAGCACAGTGGTATAATTGTGGATATAAATAGATACTATACCACAGTGGTCTAATTGTGTAAATAAATATTACTATTGCACAGTGATATAATTGAAGATGTATATAGATACTACAGCATTGCAGTGGTTTAATTGTGGATATATTATAATACTATAACACAGTGGTATAATTATGGATATAAAATATAACATTTGCAAAGTGGCATTATTGTATTATTTCATAATTTATTTAATATTCTCCATTACAATAATTATCCATAGTGAAAAGAACTGCCACAAATTGAACATTTCCTCTTACTGATAACTAACTTAATCCCATTACCTCACTTCCCCTCACATTTAAACAAATTTGAGTGCTAGGGTGTGTGTGTGTGTGTGTGTGTGTGTGCGTGTGTGTAAAGAGGAAACTAGAGATTTTATGGTGTGATTTGCCATTCTTTTACCTAGAACTAATCCTCTGGTTTAAGAAGCTGGATTTACTAAGAAAATCTTTTAACATGTAATTAGAATTAACAAATCTTTTAACAAATATATATTGAAAGTAGGGGACTTTTTTAGTTTTATCTAACATATTTATATCTCACGGATCTAAAGGGATGAGATAATGGCCTATCAACTGATCCCCACATCCCCAATAGTATTACACAAAATTACCCCTCTTGAAGATAATAATTAGATGTTCAAACGTTTGGACACACAACCTAATATACCTACCAATCAAAATTTAATATACGTCCCCAAAGTTGTTTAGCCAACGAATCAGGAAATGTCATTGTCAAACTTTGGGGTAAAACAAGGATGAAAACATCCATAATTAGCAAAGTACAAATAAACATGGATGGACAAACGGAAAAAGTTAGTTATATATGCAGATGTCATAAAACGAAAAGTAAGAGAACGTATGCGATAAATCCTTTTTAATTAATGAAACCTTTATAAAATAAACAGATTTTTGTGTGTCTTGAAGCTTGACCGACAGACCAACGACCAAGTAATTTATAATCTGCATGATCGTTGGTAGAGGGATTCATCACAAAAAATGTCAGCTGTCTATCTTTAATTAAAGTCGTGAAATCACATAGCGTTACTGACGGACATACAAAATATAGAATAGCTTCGATATTGCAATACAATACAATGTATACACAGGTACATTTTGTTAAGGTATCCTATTATATAAAGTAGTAAGGTTTTTTGGTACTTGCTTACATGTGGTAGACTGGAGCACCGAAAACCCCCCCCCCCCTTGCTTAGTTTTGACAAAAATCAAAAATAAGGGGGGGGGGTAGTTTTTTAATGTCTGGAAAACGGCAAGGAGGAAAAAAGCTCAGCAAGGCAAAGACTTAACCCCCCCCCCCTTAATTTTGAAGAAAATCAAAAATAAGGGGGGGGGGGTAGTTTTTTCAATGTACAACACGCCAGAAAGTTGAGTGAGGTAAATCAAATAAATCCAGTATACCAGAGGGGAAACCTTATTACAGGGATATTCATGTTTTGGGGCATAATTTCCTTATTTATTGACTTTGGCCAGTAAAAGGTTTTAATTTTGCGCAAAATTAAAAACTACCCCCCCCTTATTTTTGATTTTTGTCAAAACTAAGCGGGGGGTTAAAAAACTACCCCCCCCCCCCTTATTTTTGATTTTTGTCAAAACTAAGCGGGGGGGGGGGGTTTTCGGTGCTCCGGTCTTCACATGTAAGCAAGCACCGGTTTTTTTGTCTAAAGCTTAAGATTTCAATAACTACTGAACGGAGTTCTACTTTTTAGGGAAGTTTCACAGTTCCGGGATTGTTTTTGACTATTCTATTTTTAAATTTAAGCTTTGGGATAGTTGGAGGATATTATGATGATCTTTAAATGCTAGGGGCGCATCCGCTAGTTTTTGACAAAGAAAAATGTTGTATAACCTCTCGCTCGCTCGTACCTTAAGATTCCCAATTAATTCTTGTAATAATGCTGATGATCTTTTCCCATCAAATTTTGAAATTGTTTGCTTCTCTTTCCTTCCCAAAGTGGCTACAGGCGAAGCCACTATTAGATTTATAAGCACTTAATGCCATAAACTAAAAGTAAAACTATTCTGCCTTCTCACAAAGATTAAATTTCTTGTGGAATTTAATCCAAACATTGGACTGAGCTCATGAGCTATGTATTGTCAAGTGGTCAGTTTAGATAACAGTGCTCGTGCAAATCAGCAAAAAAAATATTTTCCTTTAAAAAATAAAACTTGCAAAAATGTGAATAGTCGCACCTCTCTGGTTTTTCGAGTCTTTATGAACGTATTAGAATGCTTAATTTGTTTGAGTTAGGTTAAACAAAATCAAAATGAACCCCGCTAACTTAACTTAAAAATCTCGTATTAAAGTGTGTGTATTATATGATAAGGTATAATTTGTATGCAGAAAAATAATATAAAACCATCCCATGGCTAAAACCTGAAAAATGAAATATTCTAAAACCAACCAGAGACCTCTGTGAAGCTTCCCTATAATAGAGAACATTACCAGTTCAATAGTTATTGAAATACTAAGCTCCAGACAAAAAAAACCTTACTACTTTATTCAAAAGAATTATGACAGCCTCAAATCAAACTGGTAAATTGGTCACACATTAAAATTTTTCCAAAACTTCAACTTTTGCCGTCTTTAGGCTATTTGTAATCATGCGAAGAAAAAAATTTGTGTTATTTACAGAAGTAAATAATCTTAAAATAACGTTATTTAATGGAACACCTTACTTCTCTTGTATAAATACACAACGTCTATAATGTATATGAGAGTAGAATTTGTTATAAATAAATAAATCTTAATAATGGGACACTACTTTACTTAACTTTAGAATATTCTTTTTTATATGTGGTTTTTCTCCAAAATTACCTTTTTTATTCAACCATTGCATTACTAATTTCCTACTTTTTTTATATATTAAAATCAATTGCTTTGTATTTTGTATAAGAAGCTCTTTATACTGCATTTGAAAAAAAATTACGTCATCCAATACAAATGACCAATGTTAGGCCAATACACGGACTAAATTACCAATGGCAGGCAGTATAATACATTTTAATGGCAGGCCAGTAAGACGACATTGTTTATAGGCACTATAAAAAGCTTCTTTATTCAAAATACTGTGTTATTTACATATTTATAAGAAATGAAGTGTCCTTTCATGTATTCCCATACCCTGTAGTGAACCCAACTGATTTTCCTCAAGTAATCATATCCCGCTGTTTTATAATGTCTCATGCTTGTTAACAATTTGCATAAATCTTGAGGTAGGTTCTCATAGGGCCATGGAAGCCGCAATTAAATCAGACTGCGTCATAAAAGATTCGAATTCTGCTGCTATGTCAAGCCTGTGAACTACATAGTAAGTAAGAAGAATTCCAGATCAAGGTGGTGTAATCAAAAAATGGATTTGCCAAGTTCAATTTCGATCATCTGCAGTTATATGCAAAACATGTTTAACAGTATTAATCTTTATATAATAGTAAAAGGATATCTGTTAATCTGTCTGTCTCTCTGTAATGTGTACCGAAAGATCTTGCTGACCGCTGGACCGATATGTTTCTCTTTAACAGTTAAGCTTTTCATAGGTTCTGGAAGGGTTTTTAAATACCTTCACCCTCACAAGAGAAAATCCCCTTAGAAAAAAAATCCTCTTTATTTTTTTGACTGCGATGTTAAGTGGAGGGTCGTTTCCACCCTCCCTCTTTCTTCAAGCGTCCCTAGAGCCCTCTAGGGGCGTAGCCATTAGCATTATTTAATACAGAAACATTAAGCAGATGTTTTCGACTAAGTTTAACAATTTTCTATTTAGTAAATATTCACAAAAACAAAGGGAAATTTTCAATAATGTATAAAACCTAAAAGTTGGCAGTAATTATCTCACAAAAACTGGTACAATCCTTTATCTCTCATGTTAACTAAATCAAACCCCTAATCGGGTTTATTTTTGAAAAAAAATATACTATTACTTTTACTTATCAAAAAGGGTTAGGTAAGTTTTTTTCATTATAAAGAGGGAAGCCGTATGGCTATTCGATAAGCATTTACATACGAGAGGGGGATTGTGGGTTGATATGTATTTAAAAGGATCCTGCCTTGAAAACATTCCTCAATCTTCTAAGAAAATATAGAATAGTTATTTTTTTCATCATATTATAAACGGCTTTCCGCGGATATAGAATGTACAATTATAAGATTAAAACCGGCATCTCGGGGCTAAAAAAACTGGTTTTAATCTTATGATTGTACATTTCTATATTTGTAGAAAACTGGATATAATACGATGCAAGACATAGTTTTTTCGTATGTATGAGAACCGGTTCCTATCCACCGGATTCGAATGAATACGAGAAAAGGAATTACAATAACCAATTTATTTTATTTGCTATATACAAATTATAAAGGATTTCTTTAAAATATGAAAATTATCTTCAGCAAAAAGGTTTTTAAAAAGTCATGTATAGTACTAGTAGAATACAACAAAATATTTTTACGGTAATCATGAAACCTTATAAGGCCTTGACGGTCTGAATAAACCGTTTGCTATACTATAGAGTAGCTGCGTAACGAAATATGTTAATGAGTCTATAGCGTGCAGGTTGTATCAGATACAGATAAAGCATCACTAGAACCCACACAAGAGTTTTTTCGTCACAATTTTCTTTCATTTTTAAGAAGTGTTAAACGTCCAACCACCCTGAAAAATTAATTATATTTTCAAAGATTTCCTAATCCAATATGTAAGTATGAATCCTAAGCTGGATCTTCAAATCATTTTAGTGGTGAGCCAGATCGGGGTGAGCCGAATTTCAGCCAATCACAGCGCGGCATTTCATAAAATGCTGTGCTCTCATTGGTGGAAATTGGCTCACCCCGATCTGGCTCACCACTAAAATGATTTAACGATCCAGCTCTATTCTTTAAAAATATGCCCAAATATTCTACAAGCGCTTAAGCGTATCATTTTACAATTTTTTGGGAAGGGTTGATGGTACGAGACACTACCCCGAGAAAAAATACTACCTGCCCCAAAATTTCATATCTAATGAAAAAAAAAAATGGAGGTTGTAAGACCCAAGTGCGAAGTGAACGAAAAAGTCTTTTAAAAATCCACTCTAATTGTTTATGGTCTGAATAAAACGGTCTTTGAAGATAGCTAATAAGTTTATTTTATTGTTGTCTGTGCCTATTATTCAAACTTATAGCCATTTACAGTACAAGTGCATCCTTTTTAAAAATTTAATTTTAAGATTCGTTAAAAACTTTTATTTTCAAAGGAAGGTGTAAGTTTCGGACCAAATTAACATTAATAGGATTTCGATTTTTTTAAGGCAACCTTTTTATATCTCTTTTGATGTGTATAGGGTGTGTGTGTGTGTGTGTGTTGTGTGTGTGTTAGAGGTGTGTAGGATGAATGTATGTGTGTGTGTGTGTGTTTAAGATTGAAAAAAAAGTGCGGTACCCTTTTTGATCCCTTTCTTATCCTTAAATATCCGGTAATTTGGGAGGCATGTTATCTTTTTATTTGTTTCGGAAGGCCATCTTGCTGTGAAAAGTAATTTCGCATCAGATAATAATCACAAAAAGAGAGGAAAGATAGAATAATCAGGATACCTAAGGGATAAGACAATGGATGATGAATTTACATCCCCAATAATAGCAAATAAAATTTTACACCTTCTGTTGATTAGAATTATTGGCGTTACTGTTTTCGAACCAACAAATGTACCGAATGTTTTTGAGTTTACGAATAAAACTTTAGGCACCAATTTAATTAATAGTCCATTATCCCCTCCCTCCCTGATGATTATAGAGAGATAAATTAAAGGTTTGTCTTAATTGGTGATAATAGGAAATGTTTAGCCAGAATATCCCTGTTAAACTTCGATGCTATGTGTTAACTTAAGATTTTAATAGTTTATGTCCACCATGGTTATGGTTTTCATTTTATAGTGATTACGCCATTCTAATAACAACAGTAATAGCAAAAAACAAAATGTCTCCTATGTAAAGCTTACCCAAAAAGGAATACTCGGTCAGTTCAGTGGTGTTAGCGAAATATTAAAGAACACAAAAAAGCATTACTGCTTTAAATAAAAGGATTGTTATATATAATTCACAGCTTCATAAATTTAAATTTTCCACATATCAAAACTTTATAATGTTTTTATTTAGTCCAGAGAATATTTATTAAAGCAATAAACCAAATATACTGTAATATCGGCATTTCAAAAGCAATTCCAACCCTGGCAGCAAAATTATTTTCCCTATATTATCATTGATGAAACTTTGGCGGTTTTCAGTTGATCCACAATAGCGTAGGTGTTGATTTGTACAATTTGTACAAATTATTCAAGTGTTATCTAGAGGGGAAATGGAACTATTACATATAATATTCTAATTATTTTCAAAAATGTCTTTGAATTTATTAACAACATACGAAAATAGAAATATCAGAAAAGTCTAGATTTTAATTTAATTTTCTATTATAATTAGTATTTTTGTAAAATTAAAAAAATTTAATCATAAATAATTGTCTAAAAAAAAAGATTTTACTGTATAAATCTTGAACATAACTGCAGTGAATACTTGACTGTTTATACATTTAAAATTTCCATCCCACTTGATTTATATAAATATTTAGTTTTTACTGGGAAAATGACGACACTTCATTCAGCCAAACAGTAGTTTAATTATTATACTACATTTAACATAGAAAAAATCAATAGAGTCGAAGTTAAGGCATTTGTAAATCCGCCAATAAAATTAAATATACGGTCATTGTGTTTTACTTTCCTTTGCTTATGTGCATGGCAATGGATTTATTATTACGTAGATCATAAACCACATTATCATGTTCTCTAATAAAAAGAAACTTTTAGCTGACTAAAATAACGTTACACCCTCTTTGGCCCATCCTCTCCTCATTTTACTGAATGACCGAACTGACCAATAAGTGATGTCCATGTTAGCAACCTAAATTGACCCAACTTTTTCCTCTGTAATAATATCCACGTACATAAAATGTATATCCGATATAATCCTCTTAAAATATTTTTTGAAATTTTTAAAATATTGTAAGATCTAATACACTTAATTTTATTTTGACATGTTAGGACCTAATGTATACTATTCTCAAATTAAGTGACTATTCTAAACTTTTCTATGATTAAAGTATTGTCTTTTGTACTTTTGCAAATATCATGGAAGCAATTTTAGTATTATTGAAGTAAAAGAGGTTTTGACTATTTCATTCTGATTCCCCTACTATTAGTATGCAGGAAGGAAGGGGACAATGGGCTGTTTATTACACTAGTCCCCAATGACGTTTTCGTATTCGTTCTCCTAACAACTTTGGGGACTTTTATTGATTTTTGATTGGTTGGTTCATTAAGTTAATGGAGTATCCAAACGATTTCAACCACTAATTGTAATCTACAGAAGAGGGATATTTGTGTATCATTATTGGGGATGTATTGTACATAAATTTATAGGCCATTGTCTTATCCCTTAAGATTCCTGATTATAATTATTATTTAAAAGTCATGTAGCTAGAAAAAGAAAAAGAGAGACAGAGAGAGAGATAGATAGAGAGAGAGAGAGAGAGAGAGAGAGAGAGAGAGAGAGAACGCGGGGAGAGAGAGTGATGGTTAAAAAAAATTGGACGACACTCTATAATTATCATTCACCAGAGGTCGGGTTTTTTAAATTATTTCCCAAGAAGAAAAATCCTAACAATATAACATTACTAGCGGTTACGCCCCTAGAGGCCGTAAGGGGCACTTAAGGAAGGGGAGTCTGATTATTTAATTACCTTCCACAAAATATTTATCATCCTTCCCAGGACCTATACCCTGTAAAGGAGAACCATATCGGTTTAGCAGTTAGCAATATCCTTGGATACAGACAAACAGACAAACATCCTGTTAATGTAAAACTAAGCATTTTAAGTAATCATTTGAAAGATGTCTATTTGTGTCTCTGTACAAAAAGATAGCACTAACCCTTTGACCGATTCGGTTCTCCTTTACAGAGAATCTTTTAAATGTTTCCGGAAAGGTAATCATCTTTTTAAAAACACCTAGATTACTCAAATGATTAAACTGTAGCAATGGATTTGTTATTACTTTTAAATCTTACAACAGATTATCATTTACTCTAGTAAAGTGAAACTTGTAGCCCCTACCCTATCCCTTCCCTCCTACTGGATGAGAGAATTGACTAATAAATGATGCCCATGTTAGCCAACTAAATTGATGACATTTTTTCCTCTGTCATAATATCCACGCATATTCTATATCCATTACTGTAGCTTTCGGCGTCAAAATTTTTGAGCATTAATGAGAAATTTTTATGAGTGAAAGCTAAAACCTGCTACAAACTATTGTATAGTACACAGCCAATACATAAAAAATCTTCAATTTTAAAAATAGTGATATCTTTTTTTATAAAAACTGATGCTAAGGTGTGAGAATGAAAAATGACAGTGCAAATCAAAAAGTCAGAATTATGTGAAAGGTTTCAGTTAATGTTGTGGATCAGAGAAGGTTCAGCTTCTCTTTAATTTACAATCAAATTTCTACGTTTTCCGACAAAGGTAGAAAGCATTAGATGTCTTTCTGTCTGTTTGTTTGACTCTCAAAAAGGCATGTTTTAGGCTATGTAAATGAACACGCAAGAGCGAAGCATCTTAAAGCAGCTATAAAAAAAAAGACGCCATACAATACAATTAGGCCAGTATATATTTTATCATTGGTCAATTAAATGTATACTGGCCTATTATTGGTCATTTGCATTGTATGGCGTCATTTTTTATATGCACTATAAGGTGCTTCCGCAAGAGCTACAAACAACTAGACAGTCAAACAAATATGACTTTTAGAGTAGTTTTGCCACTAAAAAGCTGGACTACTAAAATAATATCCCCCATGAAAAGCACGGCAAGTCAGGGAGGGAGGGGACATTGAGCTGTTTATTACACTAGTCTCCAAAGTTTTATGGTATTATTTTCTTATTTGTTGGCTCAACAACTTTGGGGACTTTTATTGATTTATGATTTGTTGGTATAGTGAGTGTTCGTACGTTTTAACCACTAATTTGATTCTACAGAAGGGATAATACTTTATATAATCATAGGGGATGTACATCAAATTATCGGCCATTGTCTTATCCCTTTAGATCCCTGATGAAAAGCACAGCAAGTAATTTTCATGATGAGGAATTATTTATTTATTTATTTTCATATGTAAGGGAAACTATAAGTGGTGCAGTAGATTCCGCAAAATTTCCAAAAATACAAATTGTTGTATTTTACCTTTTAACATTAATGCGAAAAAGCAAGAAATGTAAAGTCATGTAAAGAAGGATGGTGCTTTATTAATAACTAGCGGCTACGCCCCTAGATGCCTCTTTGTGCACTTGAGGTAGGTGGGGGAGGTTGTTCAGATCGACCATCCACTTTCAATTTTAGTTTAAAAGGAAAAGAAACCTTGGATTTTTTTAGGGGTGGGGGGGTTGGTTAATTTTTTATAGTTGTGATTTTCTTTGAGAGGGAAGTGGTACTCTCCCCAAAATTTGCTATAAACCTTAGATGGTAATATGAACAGCTTCACTATAAAGGATAACTATATCGGTTAGCTGTACATTCTTTGGTACATAGAGAGACATCCTGTTACTTTTTGCGGAACTTTTGGTAAAAATTTAAAACTTCTTGCGAAAGTGATGTTTGACCAAACTATAAAAGGTTAATAAATAAACATTTTAACTTTGAGGACGCGTGGTGGTGGGTTGTCTTTATAACTCGTCACCTCACAGTAATAACACTGTGTTTATGCTTTAGTTAGACCTGTTCAGTATTTTTACATTTTCTTTTTCAGTATGGCTTTAAAACTGGTTAATATTCGCTGTTTTAGAACTAATTCTCAGTTGAAAAATCATGCATAGCATCGTATAACAGTTTTCTACGATAATAAGATAATAATCATAAAATCAATACCAGTTTTGTTAGTCAAGACTCTCGGGGCTAACAAAACTGGTTTTTATACTATAATTTTTCATTTTTATATCCGCGTAAAACTGTCTGTAATACGATGCGTTAAATAACTATTCTAATTAGCAATTAAGGATGACAATATCCATAAGAAACTAAGCTCACGAATCTAGTATAATATATCGAAATATCAAAAAAAAATAATATGTTAAGCGGACAAACTGAGTCATAAGTAGACGCATTTTGATTACATACAGATATATAAACGAAAATTCAGAGCTATTAATTTTAACCGAGTAAATCACATTGTCCATTGTAACATTGCCGACAGACCGACTGGCAAAAAACTTTAACGAAAATTGCACAATCATTAATTTTAATAAATCACATTTTCCCCAAGAAATACAATGTTCTCTAAGGCATTACCGAAAGACAAACAAAAAAATTTCAAAGCATCATAGCCGTTTCTATTGGCGGCTTTTGCGCAACTGCCGTTATACGCTATTCAAATTTTGCATGAAAGGTTTCGTGATATTTTGATTTTATACCTTAGTTCATATTCTTGAACTTTTATTTATAATATTTCTGGTATTAAAAGGTGTTACAAATAAATCTATAAATAACCCCCGCAATTCTGATTTTTCTACCTTTTCCCCTTCGTATTGTTACCTTCAATTTTTTCACTTAATCATTTGTTTCATTAGACTAAAAGGTTTGTGGTGTAAAAATTGTGTATTCCCAGAGCACAGAACTACTACTCCCTTTATACAATTTGATGTGGGGATACTTTTTTACGTTCCTCCCTCCATAACCTTTTTAGGAGTGAAGCCGCTCTATAAGTTCATTTATCCATAAGTCAGTCAAGTCAATAAAAGTAACTAGATGCAAACAAAAAGTTTTGAAAAAATTACGTCATACCGGCCTACCATTGGTCAATTAAAATGTATACTGGCCTACCATTGGTAATTTATTGGCCTATCATTGGTCAATTGTATGAATTAAATTAAGCAATATAAAGAGCTTCTTGGCGGTGCATTAAATAAAAAGTTTATATGAAAATAGTAGATAGTTATTTTAAAATTTGTATTCCTTGTAATGAAACGAAACATAAAAAACTATGATACTGTTAGACAACTAACTGAATCTAACATGAATCTTTTAAACATTTATTATCTAATAATTATGTAGAACATTTTTATTTTATGCTTTTTCACAGATTTTTTTCTGAGCCACTTTGCAAATGAATATTTTTACACTTGTTGGAATTTTTCAAAAAATAAAATTTTAAAAAGTTAAAATTTGAATGATTTGTTTAACTTTTGTAATTAACATTCAAAATAAAATTTTTGTTAAAGTCTAACAATATGCATGAGATTGGTAAAAATCATAAATGAAATAAAACTGAAACTATTTATTTCATTAAGTCTTTTATTCAAAAATGTACAATGTAATTCTATGATTTATAAAAATTTTGCTTCATTGTTTTTATTTTGTTTATTGATTATTCTTTTGTTAGTTTTTATTATAGAGTGTTTAATAAACAAGATTCACAACATCCATGAGTTGCGTAGCTTACAGGAAATTTAAAATCTTTACGATTGCTCCATCATGGACATAATCATCATTAATTTAAAGGCCATAGGAATATCATGATTTCTTTTCACCTGGAATAGATAAATCAATTTGTTATCTATTTATTTAGAAGCAAACCCTACCATACCAATTTTTTGTTAAAAATATCAGTTATCTTTGATAAACAACTTAATAATAAAACTTTAGTCTATAAAATTTTTTTCACAGTATACTAATAACTTAATTGTAATATTTGTAAAGAAAAGTACTAAAAATATCCCATTAACGGTTAAAATCAAAGAGACAGGATTTTTAAAATTATAGAGCAGCCATGCTCCTAAAACCCAGCGTGTCCATCAAGTTCTGCTCTCAAAACACATAATAAACTAAATTTTTAATGACCCATTCTCTCTCCATCTCTCTCTCTCTTTCTCTCTCTCTCTACATCTCTCTCTCTCTCTCTCTCTCTCTCTGGTGGCTCCTTTGGGAGTATCATGTAAGAGAAAAAGATGTGTTACAATTCCACCAATATTAATTTTATCTGAAGGTACCCTCTCATAAACTGTATAAAAAACCTTCTGTGATATATAATAAACTTCACTAAAGGATAGAATATAGATATTACGGTCCATCGATTAGCAAGTTCTATCTTTACAGGCAGAAAAACATCCCTGCTTCTTTTAAATTATATAATGATTATGTTAATCACAAAATATAAGTAAATCCTGAAATTTCTATTGACAATAAATAAATATTTTCATCATTTTGAACAAAGAATAAAACATCGGTTAATAACCTAAAATCTGCTTTAATAAAAAACTTCCCTAACAAGCACATTTTATACTCCTTTTTAGATTTGATGAAGGCATGGTTATGCTGTTTCTAATGATGTTTGATTGTAGAATAATGTAGGATATAATACGTGATCGTCAATTTAGCTTGCTAACATGGTACTCATTTATTGGTCAAATCGTTTATCCACTAGGAAGAATGGATGTAGGATATATTTGGATTTGATGACAGGGGAAATTTTTTTGTCAATTTAGGTTGCTAACAAGGAAATCATTTATTGGTCGGCAATCAACTAAATGAACCAACCAATCAAAATTAATGAAAGTCTCTGAGGATGTTAAGCAAACGTATAAGAAAACGTTATTATAGGACTTAGGGAACTAGAGTAATAAACAGCCAATTGTTCCCTCTCTCTCAGTAATATGTTCAATAATTGTAGACTTAATGGACATTGGTTTGGTCATAATCCGCGTTTAAAGTTATTTTAAAAAAATTGTATCCCAACTTGAATATTGGTTCCGCATGTGGATAATAAACAAACATCTGGTCAGAGAACAATATCAATAATTTACAAAAACTTTTAAATTCACGCCACGTTTTTATAAAAAGCTTTTGCTAAAAATTAACTTTGATGGTCTGGTGATTACACGTACGTGTGAGTAAGTGTGTGTGTGTGTGTGTGTGTGTGTGTGTGTGTGAGTGTGTGTGTGTGAGTGTGTGTGTGTGCGTGAAATTCAAGTATAATAGCAGCTATTATTCTGAAATCATTACACCCTGCAACAAAAGGCTGCGATGAATAATAGTGAACACGGGTCAATATTTTTTTTGTGTGTTATGGGTTTTTCAAAATTATTACATTAAGTATTGCACTCATAAAATAAACTAGGATGACCAATTCCATGAAAGCAAGGCTCAAACTTACAATGCATGTAATATTCAATATTATTAAGTTTGAAGGAAAATTTTGTATAAATCTATTTCTATATTACAAATATTACAATATTTCAATACAGGATGCTTAATTTGAACATACTTTTATTACTTACATTTAAGACTTGATTGTAAAGTTTATATCATTAGGCCGCATCGTTCTATGAATCACTATTCTAGAAATCAAGTGAACGGGATAATGATATCATAAAATAAAATGTTATCAAAAAAGTGAACAAAAATCTTTATTTTAAAATGGACATACTTTGCTACTGATAATGAATATAAAGTTGCTTTTTTTTAGAGATGCTAAGCCTAAAATATTGTACGATAGTGTATTAGGAATCTTTGTTATGAAAATGAGATAAACAGAATAATTATATCATTCAAAAATTGTTGCAAAAGTTAAAATCACCATGTTTAAAATGGACATACCTATATTCTAGTAATTTAGAATTGCTAAGCTTTCTAAAATGGACATTACTCTTACAGAAATTATCATGTAAGGTTCGAAATTGATAGGACAATATTAATATGATTATTCATAGATAAGTGCACGTACGAACGGACCGACCATAATCATAGAAAAGCCAAAATAAAAAAAAACTATCTACACAAGTAAAATTGGCAGTAAGTGGATAGAAAACCTCTTGATCTCCGTAGCACTTTCATATTTGATTCTTTACCCATTGACATCTCAAGTCTTCTACTCATCATGCCTTTATCCAGGGATCTAAAGGGATAAGACAATGGCCAATAAATTGATGGATATCCTTAATAATTATACACAAAATTATTCTTTTTTTTTGGACTACAATTAGTGGTTCAAACGCTTGAACACTCAACTTATTGAGCCAACCGATTAAAATTTACTAAAAGTCTCCAAATTTGTTAAGCCAACGAATTAGAAAGCTTTTTTATAAAACTTTGGGGACTGATGCAATAAACAGTCCAATGTTCCCTCCCTCCCTGCAATATAAAACAAAGTCGGACACAGGCTAAGGGCAAGTGAGTGTTATCAGAGATAGAAGGATAGGCCAATGGCCAATTACTTCATCTTCAGATTCTTTCCTTAAATTTCTAGAAAATTTGAATTAGTTGACGATGAAATACTGTATTGCATTTGGAAAATAATTGAAACATATTTTAATTTGGATTAACTAACCTATGATATAAGTATCAAGAATTTTGTCCTATCTATTAAAGTCTTCTTAGCGCTAAACTCATTAAGTTTTCCATTTTGGGAAGCTTAACATCATTACGAAGAAGCCACTATTATCTTTAAATTAAAAATTTTAAAAATCAATTATTTAAGAAAAATCAAAAGTTGCTAACTCAACAGATTTAAATGATACCAACATAATTATTAAGGATAGGGTTAAGTAAATTGATTAACTGTTACGATAAAAAAAATTTTTAGAACCAACCAAAATATAAGTGCTTTGCAATCTGTTTATTTATTATAATATTTTATTGTTGAATATTTTTTGGTCTGCTAGAATAAATAATTACCGCAACGGCATTAATGCGCTCGCTCAAGCTTTCCCTCCAAATCTTTAAGATTCGGCTGAAATATTTTATGTTGCGTTAGTTCTAACCCCCAAAATCTAAAAGAGCTGAAATATTAAATTTTAGAATTAATGTCTTATCCCTTTATCCCTGAAGTGCCCTAAAAACTTTTGCATTGATAAAATATCCATCTATATTAAACCTGTTCAAAATTTAAACATTTTAATTTTCTTTTTGAAAAATCCCCCCAAAAAATATCTAATGTCAAAACTCTAACTCGCATTTTTCCCGGTCATGCGCTTTTGGTGCATTTTTCAGTCTGTTTGAAATAAGTTGAAAACCTTCATAGATAGCTTATTGACCATAATCAGCTTTTAAAATCAAAAAATATTATTGTGAAATTTGGCCAGGTCTAGTTTATATCTACGCTACCATGAAAACCAATATCTAATCTTTGCTAACAGGCCAATATTTGATTCATACAAAAATGCACAAAATAACAATTATTAAGATTTCGTCAAAATATAGTTGTATTTTTAATAGTTATTAATCGCATCATATAATAGACAGCTTACCGCGAGCATCAAAATGAAAAATTATATGATTAAAACCAGTTTTGTTAGCCCTAAGGGGTCGCAGTACCGTACTAAGACTATGGTTCGAATTATATGTTCCCTGTATGTATGTGTCCCTCATTTTTTATAGAATTTAATTTATTATTTATGCACATTTCTTAATTTTTAGCCAATTAAACATAACAGTGAAATTTTAAGGATTTAATCAAATAAGAACAATTTTTCGCGATATTATTTTTTGGAGTAAATGACAAATGTATTGTCAATATAGGAGGCCAACAGACTTTTAAGAAGTAACGTTTTTTGTTCGTTCCTTAAGATCTTATTAACCAAAGAATTTATTTAATTTTTAATTACCCCGGGCAGGTTTTTACCTATCCTTGTTTAAAATCCAAAATATCACTGGATGCTAGAGGCACAACTGATATATTATATATTTATAGTATATAAAGTCAGGAATAGGGTATAACCAACAAGCGAAATAAATCTAAAATAATATTTGGGGGGCAGATGGTGGGTTTGTTAATTTTACAAGTGTTGCCCCCCAACGACAGCTGAAAATATGTATAGGTTTCGTGATTTTTCCCCCGAATTAATTTCGTTGTTGGTATTAGCTGATATGAAGTAGACAAGACAATGCAACAAACACTTTAATTAACTAATCACTTCATGACCTTGACTTATATACACATAGATAGATAGATAGATAGATAGATATGAAATACATCTTATAATGTCTATGGATTGGTGTGCGTGTGTGTGTGTGTGTGTGTGTGTTAGTGGTTGTATTCTCTTATGTGTAGCAATATAATGCATCCATTAGTACACTCTTGGGGAACAAAATAAAATATATATTATGTATATCTTTCTTTAATGGAATAGAAAGAAAAAGAAAGAGAAAAGTGGAAGAATGGAGAAGAGTTTCTTTTCTACACATTACGGCTAAAAAGAGAAGGTAATAAAAGGAGATCTAGGAGAAACATATGATTGGTGCAAACAGACGACCAATGAGAGCCCGATTTGGCTGACTGGCGGCACTTTTGAGTGTGTGTAGTTTGACTGTGGCGGCATTCCACACTAGTTCTAGTGTGTTTCAGCTTATAGTAACATGGTGCTGGAGCTAGAGGGGGCCTTACACACACTCACACACGTACACACTCCCACCCACTCACGCACACACACATTTTAAATATTTAAAATCTTTCTTTTTTACTGCCCTCTTTATTTTTTACCTCTATATCTTACCCTTTTTTAAAAACATTACCCTCCTTACCCCTATTACTAAATTTTAATATGTATGGTTAGCTAAATGTCTCTTTCAGTAAATTGCTGATACAAACTTTAATAGAAATATTATTATTAAACCCCAAAAAGTGATTAAATTTATATTTTTATGTTTTCAGATGATAAAAAATGAAATGAGTTATAGTTTACTAAATATCAAAATAATCAGAAGTTAATATTTAATTTGTTAATATTATAAATGACAAATTTTATCAAGGGTAAGTTTTGTGATGATTTATTATGTATATTAATATAAAATTTTTATTTTGTACCTAAAATGTTAAAGTTTTAATAATTTCTTTAATTTTGGTTATATTTATTTTATCAAAATATTCTAGGTATAAAAAAGGAATAGTACGCCGCGATTTTCCTGTATGATGAACCATAAATTTTTTTTTTTAAGAAAAAAATATATTTAATGATTATTTTAAGTTAGGTTAGGTTAAGTAAGGGTTACTAGAGTCTCAAAGGGATAGTGTATCGAATAGTCTAAGCGCTCTGCAGGAGATTAAAAAAGTCTTTTCCTTAAAATATTGAAAATAATGGGGGGGGGGGGGGGCTTTCGGTAGTCCATTTAAAGTATGAGCATAATTTTTATTAGTAAGCCCTGCAATATAATCAGAGCAACAATTTAAGCGATTTGGCAAGGCATAGGACAATGGCAAATAATCTAAACCTCAGCCTCTTTTAGGAAACTACTAGTTTGATTGGTGTGAATATATAGGATTTATTTATAAAATGTTTTCAATAATTGAATCAGTTGCCCAAAATAAAAAGGAAACGGCTTGCGGCTAGAATTTTTACAAAGCGGCTGGTTAGCTTACTTAGGTCTAACAAACGGCGGCGGTAAACAAATATCAAAGTAACAGGTTTCGGATTTCTGCGGCTTAGGAATTTTATAAATAGCTGTGTCGCTGTTGGCTATTCCTTTTTTCAAGTGATTTACTCTATTGCAGTTGCCCAGGTCCAAATTAAGGGATTCGTACCAGGTCCCCTAACAATTACGCGATTATAAAGGTGCAATAATATTTGTAGGAGAATGCATGAATACGTGCACAGGGTGCGGAGGAGTTATTCAAGACAAATTTATTTACAAAGTTTCCCCAGATATGGTCTGGCATGGTACTTGTCTTAAGGTAATTAGCAAAGTTTTTTATCAATCGAAACAAACAAACTGGTAAATAAAAACGTTTTCTTATTCGTTAACCTTGGGGACTTTTATAGATTTTTGTTTGCTGGTTTATTAAGTTGAGTGTCCAAACGTTTCAACCACTAATTGTAATCTACGGAAGGGGTAATTTTATGTATCATCATTAATTTTGTACAACAATTTTTTGGCCATTGCCTTATCCATTTAGATCCCTGGGGATAAAGAGACATTCACAAAAATATCCTAGCTTTATATTACCCCTCTTTATTCTAATTAAAATCGTGTGCACGCCTCCATTGGGAAAAAATGTATAGAAAACTTAAGTTAAAATTGAAATTATATACAGGTATAAATTTTTATTTCAGTGCTGTGAATGCGATATTCTACTAGAGGACAATCAGAAATGTTATGTTAAGAATGGCAAACCCATGTGTAGTAGAGACTATATTAGGTAATAGTTATTTATCACATCGTATTATTGACAGCTTTCCGTGGATATTATAATGAAAAATTATATGATTATAACCAGTTTTGTGGCCCCGAGAGGCCTAAGGCCAGGTCAAACAAAACTGGTATTAATCTTATGATGCAATACATGATTTTTCAGTATGGCTGATAACCGGTTCTAATCCAGCAGATATTAATCGGTTTTGAAGCAATACTGACAATAATATTGTCCTCTAGAATAGAACCAGATTTAAACTGTGAAGAAAAATTACATTTTCATAATTTATTTAAATTGTCCACAGAAACGTTAAAAATATCATTAGTTCAAATAGCTGCCGTTTGCACTACATTACCTCCTCAATATCCTCGTATGGGCAAGGCTACTATTAACGATACTGTAACGTAAGGTTCATCAACTAAGTATTACCCGGGGGTTGTGAGCAAAGTAACACCCAACCGTTAGATTGCATGACCTTTGTTTGAAAATCCTATTTGTGCAAGAAAATAAGTTGCACCTGTTTATGGGCCAATTTATTATGGACAAGATATCAGTGTCACACGGCTGATATAGCAACTCTAGTTGCCATTTTAAAGAATCTCACGTCTCTATTATGATGCGGTGTGGTTCAGACTCGAACCCGACACAGCAAGCAAGTTACCAATTACATTTTTGCTATAGATTACAGAAGTTGGTAGTGGGATAAAGTATCTAAAAAATCAGACATGTGACGTCATAAAAATGAGGGATTATCCATCTCTTTTTTAGTGGTTTTCTTTCCCACTTCTCCTCTCATCTCCCTCATTTTTATGACGTCACATGGCTGATTTTCGAGTCACTTTGTCCCACTACCAGAAGTAGTAATTTTGCATAATTGGCGTTTTAAAAACAAAACGGGGAGAATTTGGGTAATATTTGTAGTCCACTAACTATAGAAGGGATTTAGCTGGTTATGCTAGGTAGCTTGGCTAGCCAGCACTCCACTCCCCCTTCTACCATCTTCAGTGTAAACTCTTTTCAAATCCTTGAAACTTTTCTTATTTTGACAGTTAATGTTGTATTTTACACACCATTTTTACAAGTATTTACACTTTTGCAAACAGATAACAAAATCAGGGAGGGAGGGGACATTGGGCTGTTTATTACACTAGTCCCCAAAGTCTTATAATAACGTTTTCTTTTTCGTTGCCTTAACAACCTTGGGAAAAATGTTGAATTTAGGTTCATATATTTGAGTGTGCAAACGTTTCAACCACTAATCATATTCTACAGAAGTGGTAATTTTGTGTATCATCATTGGGGATTTTCATAAATTTATCGGCAAGTGTCTTATTCCTTTAGACCCCTGTAACAAAATAACTTCTACTCTCAATTCCCACAAAAATTATACACAGCCAAAATTGAGTTTTGCACTACTTTTTTTGAGTTTAGATGATTTTATTTCTATAATTTTCCACAATTTTATATATTATTATTAGAGGGAGAGGACAATGAACTCTAAATAATAAAACATAAGATTAGTTAATTTATAACAAGTTGTAATGCATTTCTGCTGCAAGCGTGTCGTAAAATTACGCTATGTAAAGATATACCCAAAATAGAAAAAATCTGCTTTTACTAAAGAGGAGAATTGTCTTCTATCGAAAGAGAAAATTTTGAAGTAGTATTTCAAAATAACAAGAATTACAACAATTATGGATGGCAGAGCAAAAAAACCTAAATTTATACCTAGACAATTTATTCATAGATAGCATACAGACGAATATAGTGACTTATAGACTATAGATGCTCAGTACCTTGCAAGTATACTGTGGATTAGATGGACGTACGGACAAAATTAATTATGGAATAAATTCTCCTAAACTTTTACAACTTTAATCTCTTGCAATTTTAAATGTACCCTTATGTAGTTTTATAATTATAAGCCAAAACAAACATATGTAAGCCTGTATCTTAAATAGTAACAGAGAAATCACATTACGGATGGACAATCCAAGTGAATTGTAGAGTAGCTTGACTTCGAAAAAGACTGAGGGGGAGTGTGAACAAAGAATGGATTTGTCAAACTTTATACATTTTTACTTTTCAACAAAACTTAAATATTTCAAGTTGAATTTCAAAATAGCTATAAATTCATCAATGAACCTTAGGTGAAACCAAGGATATAAATAAACATTGTGGCGTTGCCTTAAAAGTACAATTACAAAGAATGAGTTTTCATTATACATTTTGTTTTTAATTTATAATTTACATATTTTAACAAATCTTAAATACTAAAACTAATTTATTTTATATCATTCACCTAAAAGAACAATGAAAAAAATAACGGTTGTCATAAAAATATAGCAATTGTTTGCAGCTTATTGGTAGCTTAAGTCTGCAAAAATACAATTTAATGCATTAATTAAGAATTTGAGCTAAAATTATTTTATGGTATTATGTAAAAACACCATCAAACTTTTCTTGGTTTTAGAGCAGATTATTACGGCAGCATTTTTGTGGAGTTTCTTTTAATCAAAGTTTTCCCTTGTTCCCATTTAATCCCAAGAAAATCCAGACTTGTGTTAAAAACTTAATATCTACTTTAATGGATATAGCAAGAAATATCGTTGAATTTTTTAAAAAGTTTTTTTTGATTCTGACAATTTTTGCAATAACAAGTATGACAACATCCACAAAAGCAAAGCTCTGAAATGGTAGGACAAACGAACATTAACACTTGTAGTGTATTAGAACTGAATAAGCAGAGTATAAATTTATAAGTCGAAACAAAATTGTAAGTAAGTTTGTTTCAAAACTGCTTAAATACTGTTTAAGGACATACTTACATTTTTAGGACTGGATTATAGAGATGCTTCGCTAGCCTTATGACCCTAATTATAGAAAAGCCACTCTTTTAAAAAGTTGAAATTAAGATTTTAGGTGTATTTTTGTTGTGTTAGTTTTTCTAACAAAAAATGTTTATCTAGCTTTTTATTACAGTCTAAGCTTTTACAGCTTGTGCCATCAAATATAAAACATTATGTAAAACATAGAATTAAGAAAAATAAATAATAATTTTGATATATAGCCTTAATTAAAAGATGAAAAGAACAAGGATGACAACATGCAAAAAGACGGACGGACAAAGTGAGTTTTGGAATATAGTCGTTTTAGTTTTAAGACATATATCTTGAATAGCATCTAAGAAAAGCATATTTTATCCCTTTTTTTCCCATTCCACCACAATGTATTAAAGGAACAGACAGACTGAATGAGCTATAGGTTAAATGATCATTGGTCATCTGAATCTTTCCATTAATTTTCTGCCACCAAAGAAACATATTTCTCTGAAGCTCATTTAGTGCCTAAAAATTACGTCTTACAATACAAATGACCAATGATGGGCCAATACAAATTAAATTAAATTACCAATGTTAGGCCATTTTACATTTTGATTGACCAAGACGTCATTTTTATAGGCACTATAAAAAGCTTCTATTTCTCTCGTTGTAAAAGTAATCTTCACAAGTAATTGCAAACATCTATGTTTTAATGTTTTATCCTAGTGAAAATTGACGGACATTTTTAAGCTTTGCGAATAAAAAAGAAAAATATATGATAAATTCCCCCCCATTTCTGTGAATTGCATGTTCTTGTCTTAGGATATATAATCCTTTCTTGTATTGTTTACTCATATTGTGTTTCTTACATGGAAGTGTGTGAGTGTGTACTCAACCAGGGAGGGAGGGGACACTGGTCCTCAAAGTTTTATAGTAACGCTCTCTTATTCGTTAGTTTAACAACTCTGGGGACTTTTAATGAATTATGATTAAGTGGTTTATCAAGTTGGGTGTTCAAACGTTTCAACCTCTAATTGTAATCTACGAAAGGAGTAGTTTTGAATATAATCATTGGAATGCACATCAATTTATCGGCCATTGATTATATCCCTTTAGATCCCTGGTACTCATCACAGGGATTAAGGAACAATACCTGCGCTGTTTTAACTTTGTTTTGGGATACCTTTTACTAACATAGGTATGACTTTATAGATCTACCTAAACATTTGTATGACTCTAGTAGATTAAGTAATTAATAAATGGTTTTCAATCGAAGTACTACATAAATAGGATTATGGATTTTGAATATATGTGGATATTATGACAGGGGAAAAAATTGTTAACATGAAACTCATTTTATTTGTCAATTCGTTCATCTAGTAGGAGGGGAGGAAAAGTGGGTGGAAATGGGGAATAGTTACTTTAGCATGCTGCGTGTTTCATGTGCCCCGAGATTCCCATAGGGGCGAGCCGCTATTTAATGGCCGTAAGACGGACTTTCCCATTAAATAATCATAGAATATCTTCGCTTCTTCTAAAAGCATAACCCCTTGGAAATAATATTGGTGTATAATATATTCCCTCTTGTGGTACTCTAGAATGGAACATCCTTGGTTCCGGAATGCATCATGTGTCCTATTGTACAATATATCAGGGATCTAAAGGGATAAGACAATGGCCGATAAATTGATAGACATCCCTTATAATGATACACAAAATTACCCCTTCTATAGATTACAATTAGTGGTTGAAACGTTAAGACTTTCAACTAACTTAACCAACAAATTTAAATTCAGTAAAAAGTCCCCAAAGTTGTTGATGCATCTTAAAGGAAAACATTATTTCAAACTTTGTGGACTAGTGTAATAAACAACCCATTGTCCTCTCCCTCCCTGACAATATATATAGAAGAGTTAGGATCGTGATTCATCCTCCCGCGATAAATTATTGTTGATTGAAGGTTTGTGTTAACTTTAAACCTTAAGCTATTCTCTAACTTCTAAGGGAACCATTTTTTTTATATTTAAAAAACATGTCACCTCTTAGTAAAAACCTTCATCTCTTTTCCTTTAAATCTCCAATTCTATTTTTTCCCCTTTTACTTTTTTTTTATCACAGAGTTTTGTTGAATGTTTCGTTAGAAAAGCAAAGCCGTCCTCGTTATTATACTTTGTAAAAGTGTCCTGGACTTCGGTTATAAAAATTAAATCAAATAACATAATAATGCTTTTATTTTTACAACAAGATATATGTGTAGTATATATATTAAACAATGCAATGTAGAATTATCGAATGTAATGCAAAAATAGTATTCCTCTCCTTAAAATAGCCTAAAACCTGAAACAAAGTGCAATTTAATGTCAGCCATTAAGAGGTCTTTAGTGGCATTGCCTTTTCTGCTGCGCCTCTAGCATTCAGAGGTTCTGTAATTAAAGGGGAAAGAAGAAGGCATAAAAATAACCCAGAGCATCTAAAGGCTTTAGCTAAAAAAAATAGCCTAAAACCATCATGAAGGAGAAATCAAGCAGTTCAGTGGTTAATAAAATTTAAAAATCTTACTACTTTATACTATAGGATATCATTGGGCATATTACAACACCATCAATTTGAAAATAAAAACTATTTTTGTTCAGGTTGTACAGTACCCGTTGTTCCGCGTGTAACCTCGTGTTTCTCAAGTCAGATATTGTGATGAGAGCTAAAACCAAAATATTTCATCCAGAATGCTTCAGATGTTCAATATGCTGCAGACGTTTAGGTAAAGTAAAAAGATCTTTAGAATCTGCTTCATTTTTGACTAGCGGATACGCTCCTAGAAGCAGCTTGGGCTTTTTACGAAAAGGGAGGGGATAATTCGACCCACTTTACCTTTTTTTTTGAAGGGGAGGATTTTTTTCCTGGGCGATTTCTCTTGGGAGGGTAGTAGTTATTAACCTTCCCAGGGCCTATGAGAACCTGCCCTGTAAAGGAGAACCATATTGGTTCAGCAGTTAGCGATAATATACGCAAACAAACAGACAGATAGATATCGTGTTACTTTATCATAAGGATTTACCAGAACAAATCTTCCACATAAAGCGTTATTATTTCGTGTATGTTTTCAGTACAAGGAGACGAGTACGCCTTGCATGGCACTGGAATAGTTTGCAGAGATGATCTGGACCTCGTGCACAAGGAGGACAACAACAATATCAACATCAAGGCGGAGCTGCAAGACTCATTCAGGTTAATTTTGACTGGGCATCTAATAAATGTAGAAGTAAAGAATAGTCCAGATAACCACCTGGATCCAGTATTGGGTACCTGTTTCGTCTGCTAGCAAATTACTTTCTGCTTTTTTGTAGATACATGGCTGTGTTAACAATTCTGACGCTATTGGCTGATATTCAAAGACTCAATTGGAAGTCGGTACAGGGTCCACGGGGGTGGGGACATATAGTTATTTAATCCCTTCTCCTCTTTTGTTTAACTTTAATGCCCAACTGAAAAAGTTATCCCTTTATTTTTCCACGTGTAAATTATTATCATTTTATGCAGCTTTTGTGATTTTCCGCATGTATCCATTTCTTTATTTTAATTTAATTTGGATTACTTTAAATGTTTTTATCTTAATATGGTAAAATGTTTGAAATTTTGACCATTAAAAGTAAAACAAAGTAATCTATAAAGATATGAATCGGCGACTGAAAAAAAATAAAGGCGACATCTGATTGTTATTTAATTGAGAAATTAAGAAACGTGAGGCATAAATCAGCTGTAGCTGCCAAATCCACTTATATTATCTGGTTTTCCTTTTAAAAACAAACATATTAAAGATTTTTTAAATTATTTAATAAGTTAATATAGATTTATATCATTGAGGATGGGGACATTGAGCAGTTTATTACACTAGTCCCAAAAGTTTTATCATAACGTTTTCTTATTCGTTGAGTTTCATAATAACGTTTTCTTATTTATTGATGGTGTACATCAATTTATCAGCTACTGTCTTATCCCTTTAGATCCTTGCATTTTATAAATGTTAAAATTTTTGTAGAGACACCTTGAGCGAAGGGTACCGGGACGAGGATAGCTTTAGTCGCGGGGACGAGGATTGTTTTCGCGAGGACCTGAGCAGCCTCGAAATGAAGAGTGAACCCGACACCCTGAGGCCTGAGTCTCCGGACTCCACCAAGGGGGATAACAGGAGTCAAAGTAAGTGTTTATTAATGATTTTTTTCTGTCTGATAGAATTTGGTCAAAAGATTTTTTTAATCTTCTAAATTTTACTCAATATATGTAATAAAATAAAATCTTTCAGACAAGAAATAAAGAAAAATAAGGATATAGTCAATTAATTTTAATTTGTTTTCCTATAAAGTTTTTATATTTAAAATTTAACAAGCGGGTGTGTCTAAAATATGCATAAAGAAAACGAAAATAATTAAGATTCTCGTCATCTCGCCTAAATTCTTTTTTTCATGGAGTAAGGTCATATTTTGTAATTGTATATCTGTAATACATATCTTAAACAAACCTCATAGAGAAATAAGAAATGTAATTCATAATCAATAAGCTTTCTTTAAAATTTAGCCCAATATTCTCTTTTTAATTTGTTATGATTCCAATTACTCGGTGTAGGACTCGACAGGCAGGAGATAGGACCGGCAGATCTCTATCCGCCCTCCCCCTCCTCAGACAACTCAAAGAACCCGTCGGCGTCTGGGCGGGGCGGGGGACGGGGTCCTGCCAAGGGAAGATCTAACCGGGGAAGAACTGTCCTAACGGAAAAGCAGCGCACTATCCTCACTGCCTGTTTTCAGCATAATCCAAAACCTGACGCTTTGCTAAAGGTTAATTAATTATTTTCACTTATTCATAAATCTTTTATTCAAAAAAATTTATTTAATTTATCAATTTTGTTTTCAAAATTCCAATGCAATAAATATTTAAAATTAAAACCATTATTACCCCAATTAGGAACAGCTAGTCGAAATGACCGGCCTAAACGCGCGAGTCATAAGAGTCTGGTTTCAAAACCGTCGCTGCAAAGAACACAAGCGAGTGAAAGCAGCTGTGCTCATAACCAGAAAGGTCAGTTTCATGACCATCAAGATTGTCATGCAAGTTTATGTTGACCTTTTCTAAAAATCTAAATGGGCAATTGCTTTTTTGTATGATATTTTTAATAACACAGTAGAACCTTTTTAACCCAATTTAGATATATGCTAAAGGAAAGGTTTTCCAATTTACTAGGCTTTAAACATATTAAGTGGCTCCAATGTTTAAAAATAAGTTTTTTGGTAAACCTTGAGTTTAGACAGTGCAGTGATGACCCCCTAGTGCATGCAGCTATTTAGATTAGACAATATATTTATCTTTATTTATAATTTTTATTAGTTGGACAATAATCCTGCCGTCCTGTCCTATACCTGTACACACATAAAAATACTTTTTCATTTTATACAATTATTAAGTATTTTTTGTAGCTGTGTTTAGTGACCTGGGAAAATGGGGATAGATGTTACCGATTTTGGCCTACCTATTCTATTGATGTCATAGTAGAGGGAAAGAGAAAGAAACCCCCTAGAAAAAAATGGGGTACAGGGTATTTCCTGACGTCAATAGAATAGGTAGGCCAATAGCAGTGACATATATCCCCATTTTGCTAGGGCACTATAGACAGCTACGTATTTTTTAACTGATCATAATCTAAGTAACACAGCTATTAAACAACGCTATCATAGTGATATTCTGTTTTCAAAAAAAAAAGAATTAATTTGACTTAACTCGGGCAAAGATTTAATTGTTTAAATGAAACAGATTTGATATTGAAATGTAAATTTTTATAATCAAATCTGCAGAAAGTAAAGGGATGTTTGTTTGTGATTTAGTGCCTCTGAAATATTAAAGGTTAATGAAGCAGCTTTTAGTTCCGATAAAAAATGATGTCATACAAGACAATTCACCAATGATATGCCAGTATACATTTTAATTGGCCAATGGCAAAATGCATACTAGCCCATCATTGGCCATGTGTATTGTATGACGTCATTTTTCATAGGCTTTATAAGCTGCTTCAAGTTTAAATAATTTAAGATTACCGTAAGCATCAATTTAGTCTCTAATTCTTTTTCGTACCTCTTTGTAAATTTCAAAGAGAAAAATATCGATATGCCATTGACTTCTCCTTCCATTGTTCACTTATGAGGGAGCCACTAGTAACAGTAAAAAATCAATAGCAATTTAAGATTTGTATCCCTAATCAGGCCGCTTTGATTGTGACGGATTAGAGCGGAGCGCCGGATCGGAGCGGGATCGGCGAAGTCGGGCGGGAAAAGTTCGAACCGTTCTGACGGAAAAACAGCTGAGCATCTTGAAAACTTGCTTCAGGTGGTTTTATATTTATCTTAACTTTTGTATATTCATTTTAACATATTAAGATATTTAAGAAAACAACAAAGTAGAAACATAAATATTAACAAATGACTTTTAATGTGAGATAAAAAAAAATTTCAAACTTAAGTATTATTCTTATTCTTATAGCCCAAAGTAAATGTTTTGATTTTTAGCGCAAATCCGCGGCCTGACGCACTCATGAAAGAACAGCTTGTTGAAATGACCGGCCTAAGGAATCATAATCACATTGCTATCCTAAATAACAAGGATGACAACATCCATAAAAGCGAATTTCTGAAACAGTAGAACCTAATGTTCTACCGTTAGAGCTGAAAAAGCAGAATATAATTGTATAAGTCTAAACAAAATTGTAAGTAAATTTGTTGCAAAGTGCTTAAAAACAGAATACTGTTTAGGGACATACGTTTTTAGGACTTTCTGGTAACGATTATAGAGTTGCTATGTTTTTCAAATTGTATATGAATCGTCATGCAAGTTTAAAATCGATAGGACAATTTTAATAAATTAACGAAAAGAGCTAACCGTACCGGACGGACGTAATAACCCTAATTATAGAAAGCTTCGTTTTGAAAAACAAATATCAATTAATAAATGTAAAATTTTTAATTTTTTTTTGAATGAGATTTATAATTATGAGACTTCATTTTAAAAAAAAATTAGTTTGCACCTTGACCTTAATGTCGCATTTGACAAATTATTAATAATATGAGCTCGTAGTTGGCAATACAAATTTTTTTAAAAATATTTTATTAAATAATAAAACTATTAATGGTAATAAGTGGTTTGGAGAGTGTTTGTTGTTGTATTTTTAATACATAAATGCTCTATTTAGATTTTCCTTTTCATTAAATTATTATTTTTCTGTTGAGATTTTATGATTAAGTTGAAAGAAAGAAAAAAAATTATGTAGAATTCAAGTTATTTCATATACTTCTCTACTTTAATCTTCAGATCAAAGGAATATTTTAATTTGGGAAGACATTAAAATAATTGCTTCAGTCTCTGTTCCACTTTTTATTCAAAATTCATTTTTTAATTTCTAAATATTCCTTTATAAGCTTCTTAACGTAAGATTATATTGTTTTTTCTTGTTTATTAAGATTAAATTGTCTAAAATGAAAAATTACATATTAAAAGATTTATATGGAACACTGTTTTGTCTTCAATTTTTCAAGCCAATCCAAAAAACTTTTTCTATCATTGAAATGCATTGGTGTTTTTATTGGTAAAATAGAATCTTTAAAAAATGACGTCATACTGGCCTACCATTGGTCATACTGGCCTTTTCATATCAAAAGATCTAAATCATTATTCCTTATTGATGTAACTTTAAGTAAAGTTTTTTTTTCTAAATTGGTTAATTTCATGTCCAAAACAGGCTTGATAAAATAGGAAAGGCGAATGAAAGAAAGGGCCGGGGTTTTAAAGAAAATAAGCTTTTTAAAGTATTGTGCATTATGATCATAAACACAAGCATAAATCTTAGTATTGGATTTATATAACTTTTGGCACAATTCTTTATATCATTTGTGCAACAGACACAGCAAACACACATTTTTTAAAATTTTCAAACCTAAATTTGTAATATTTCTATAAGAAATGATAGTACCTGCGCCCCTAGCATTTAGAGGCTTTCTATTCATAGGGGTAGAATAAGCAACCTTAAAATGGAGAACCTAATCGGTTCAGTAGTTATCGAAATCTTAAGCTACAGACAAAAAAAACCTTACTACTTTATATAATAGGATTAGGAGCTGGAGTTCAAATTTTCTCGTTTTTATGTCAAATGAATAAAAATTAGGGTTAGAGTCAGGGGGATATTACACTGGCGACATAATTCCTCCGAATCTTTGGTTATGGTAACTTGTGACAGTGCACGGGTGGTCAGGGTTTGGTTCCAAAACAAGAGATGTAAAGAAAAGAAAAAAATCCGCGACCAAGTGAAGGTAAACAGAAACCTTGCTTGCAGTGGTTCTCTACAAAGTTTACGTAGGAATATGTATATTTTTTTTTAGTTCTGCATGCTTTTTAATAATGACATTTTTTTTGCATGACAGTAAACATACTTTTATCACAGGCTTTCACAAAGGCCATCCTCCCCCGAAAGATATCTGAGCACGTGCTTGTTTAGTAATTAATGTATGAACATTTTAGTTTGATATATTAAATAATTTTAATATTTCAACCAAAAAAATAATCTTGTTTATTCTAATGTCATTCCAAATAAATATTTAAAGGGTCGTTTTTTATGAGGAAAGGATAAGGCGAGTGAATTAAAACTGGTCTTCCATTTTTATGTCCAGTAAAAATTAGCAGTATTCACATACCAAATGAATTGATTATTTAATACCTATATTTGAGACAACTTTTATTTAATGAAATCTTCCAATTTTTAACATGTATAAAACGGCCTGCTTTATTGCATCAAGATCCATGACAGATCTGTATAGGAAATAAACGTCTATAATCAAGCTCGAGTCTTCCAAACATATAGCGTTAAAAACTCATAGTGGTTCAATAATCCCTATTAAACTCTCACTGACCAGAACGTTAATACCCATTATTCTACTTTTTGCATCATAAATTCAGTTTTTTTAATTCATGTTGCTATTCAAATAACATTAAAGTATTTGATTTATATTCTTAAAGCAGAAAACTTAAATTTTAAAAATAGTATATCTTAGAAAACTTAGTTTTAAAATGAATTGATTCGTGCGACACTCCCGTAAATGTGTTCAGATATTGAACTAAATGTTTTAACCCTTTCAGGACAAAAATTTGAAATGAAAAATATTAGGATTTTAATCTTTAATAAATGATTTTAAAAAAGGAAGCAAAACGTTAAATCGTGTATTTTTAAATTGGGTGAAAATATAAACTAATTACTGAATACTCAGTTAAACAAATATTCTAACGTAAGACATTAAAAAGTCGTAGTAACGAGACAGAGAGAGGGGGGAGAGAAAGAGAACGGGGGGGGGAGAGAGAGATAAGGAGAGAGAGGGGGTAGAGAGAAATATAACGAGGGGGGGGGAGAGAGAGAGAGAGAAAGATTAACAAGGGTGACAAAATCCGTAAAGAACTACTAAATACTAAAGAACATTAAGAAATATAGAGTAACTGCACTTAAAAGAGAAAATATTTATATTGCAGCAAAAATTTGAGTAAATATGTCATTTAATACCTTAAATACAAGTTATTTTATTTGGACGGACATACTAACGTCATGGTGATGGGGAAACTATGTAAAGCAATGGTAAAAATTTACTTTGACTTCATTGCAGGACAGTTTCATGAATTTTATTGTCAAGTTTTAATTCAATAGAACAATTCTAATATGCCTAAATTAACAATCAGAACTTTCTTTTAGGGACGTACGGATGGACAGAACAACTGTAGAAATAGATCATTAACATTATACAACCCTTCTACCCCATTTCCTTCCCTCTTACTGGATGAACGAACTGACCAATAAATGAGGTCCACACTGACTAGCTATGTAGGGAATATTTACACAATTTTTCAGGCATTGAATTGAAATATTGAAGAGAGAAAATCACATTTCCCCCTAATCCTAGCCATCAGACGAACGGACGGACATTTTGAATTATAAATAAGCTTCGCTACTAAATAACAGCGGAATTTGCAAATGTTCCATTATAATCTTGATTAAAAATTTAAGCCATTTAATTTTGATAGCAACTGAGAAAACAAATATTTTAGCTATTAAAATATGATGTCTCCAAAAAGACTAATGGACCATATGAATTTAGAGGAAGAAGGATAGTTTCAATACCAAAATTTCTTTTCCTCAGGGAAGGAGGGAACATTTGACTGTAAATTACACTGTTAACCAAAGTTTAGTAACCACGTTGACTAAAAAAACTTAATCAGTGTTTCATCAGTTCTATACATACTAGAAGTGTCCAAACTTAAATCAACAGAAGGCTTACCTTTGTTTATCATCATTTGGGATGTAAAATAAATATAATGAATAATAAATATATAAGTAATAAATATATATAAGTAGCAAAGTTCCTAATAGTAAAAGTAAAAACACAAAAGTTAAAAGTTAAAAGAAGAAAACGCGGTATAAGCGACAGACAGACGAACGATGATCAGTGCAGTGGTCATACAAATCTTCACACAAATTAGTCTTTGATATCAGAAAATAAAATTATGTTTATGTGCAGTACTGATTGATCGAAGGATAGGCGGACAGAAGTACATTGGTCTAAAAAAAATTCAACCTTCTGTATTAAATAGCAGAAGGGAAAATAAACATTTCCCTTACAGTAATTTTATTTATTTCGAAGCACTATAGACAGAATAACAGACTAAGTGAGGAATAAAATTATTTAACTTAATATTAATTGACTTTGTTACTAAAATTTAACAGGTAGATAAGGATGACAACATCCATAACCATAGAAGCTCTTGAATTAAAAAAAAATAAAAGGCAAAGCAAATGAAAGCAAAAAGGGTGCACAACAGACAGACATAGTAAGTACACAAAAAAATATTTTCGATAAAAGCTGGGTAATTATTCAAGAGCATTACCAATAGACCGACAGACAATATTATTCTTAGAGTAGACGTGCATTGGTCAGTAAACATAAAATAAGTCTTCTGTCTTAACCCTGAAAGATCGGGCCCTCTACAAATTCTTAACTGATCGGATTTTATATCTTAATAATTGCATCAGACTTCTACCTTTCCAGTAAGGATATTTAATATTCTTAAGAGCATTACAGACCAGCGAACAACGTGAGCTGTAGGCTAGTACAATAATAAGAGTGTTTAAAAGCACCTACTTTTTTCATCGAAAGTAAATTATTTTTCTAGTTCATATATCCCTATATTTGATTTTAAAATAATCTCTATTAGAATGGACTGTATATTTAGATGTTATTTTATGTATGAATCCTCTAAACCTTACACAATCTGAATTCGAATAATATTTTATGGATGTGAAATGTCTAGCTGTAAGTTTAAAACTGCTTCTGAAGTAAAGTATGATCATGAAAAATAAGAATATTTTACATTTTATATAAAGTGAATTACTTTTTGGATATTAATAATATAAAAAATGCATGTTCTTTAATATATTGTATTTTAATAAGATGTTTTATTTTATATAATAATTAAAGTTAGCATGATCTAAATTAAAACCTGCATGTTTGTTTACTTTTATGTTGTCATCACTGCCATTTTAAGAAGCAGTTGATAGTCCTTAATAAAAAATGACGTCATACAATATAAACGACCAATTAGAGGCCAGAATACATTTTACTATTTGTAAATTACAATGTATACTTGCCTATCATTAGTCATTTGTATTATATGACGTCATTTTTATTAGGCACTATCAACTGCTTCCCATTTTGATAAACTATTAAAACTTAAATTTATTAATTCTATGGACGAATATTTTATCTGAATTTTTAAAAATTACCCATGCATGATATATGAATCCTTTAATATTGTCTTAATAATTTACTGGAAAAATCAGATAAAATGTTTATACCAAAATAACATGAAAAATCCTAATGTTTTTTTTATATTTTTCTATAAGCAATGCTAGAAAGTGTCATGTTTGACGTCATAACAATACGTCTAAATCCATCGCTTTTTAGGGGTTTCCTTTTCCACTTCTTATATCTCCCTTACTTTTTAGACGTATTTTTATGACGTTACACATGTTACTTTCCAGCCCTTCTATTATAAATCAAACTCAATTTAAAAAAAGGAATACTTTTGTTATAAAAAAATGATAATTTTAGGACCATCAAAAGATTGGGTATGGAAGTATGAATGGAATTCCTATGGTGGCCACTTCTCCAGGTGAAAAAGAGCAAAGCTTTTGAAGCAGTAAGTAGTGCCTAATAAAAAATGACGTCATACATTACACATGACTTGCCAGTATACATTTTACCGTTGGTTAATTACAATGCATACTGGCCTATCATTGGTCATTTGTATTGTATGACCGTCATATTTCATTAGGCATTATTTGATGCTTCAAGCTTTTTATAATTTATTTGATTCTACATAAATTATATATAACACATTTTATTATGGCCTACTAAAGAAAACAATTGACAAGTAACATGAAATAGTAATAAAAGAGTTTTGGGAGTCTTTTTCTTTTTCTTATAGATAATATTTCTTTTAGTGCGTCAAGACTCTCCTGACATATCAGCAGTTGATATTCACGGATACCATCCTCCGTGGCACAATATGCCAGATTTTGCTGGCCTCAGGATGGACCCTCAGGACCTGCACTTTAACCCACAAAATGGAGGACCACAGGTACAATTTATTGAAATTTTTAAGCTTTCCAATGACCCTTTTCGTTTGCTAGCAAATTTTTTTCTGCTACTTGGATGTGTTAATATTCCCGACACCATTGGTTGATTTTCAAGGCCTAATTGAGAGTCAGGACAAGCTCATTGGGATAGGGAAATACAGCTATTCCCCCCCCCCCCTGAGTGTTTACTCTAATAGCTGAACACTTAATTACAACGACTAAGAATGTAAAGGCAAATAATCTTGGATATTTTTTCCAGTAAGGCTTCGAAACCGATTATTATCCGCCGGATTAGAACCGGATCTAAGCAACATTAAAAATCATGTATAGCATCGTATTACACACAATTTTCCACGAATATCAAAGGAAAAATCAAAAGATTAATACCAGTTTTGTTAGACCAGGTCTTCTAATTTTTAAGTCCATATAATTTTTCATTTAAATATCTGCAAAAAGCTGTCTATAATACGATGCGATAATTATTATCCTTCAAGGTTTAATTTTTATTGAATTATAATTTCAGATGCCTGGCTTTGATCCAAATGGTGAAATGTTCAACTCTCAGCTTCATCACCACAACCAACATTTCCCTCGAGACCTTGGTTTCCCTGGACCTCCTCCTCTACCTCCTCCAGGATATCCTCCACTCCCACCATTCCCCGCGGATGGTCCGCCAGGCGTTAACGTCCGACCTCCATCGTCGTCAGACGGTCCCGGACAATTTATACGTGGCACAGATAAGAAACCGTTACCGGGATTCCAAGATTCGCCGGACAGAAAGCCACCCCACGGATTTTCACCAAATATACCTAGTGGTACTCCGGGTCCTAGAGGCCCACCTGGGGGATTCCAGGAACAGGATGAACTTAGCTCCTACCTGTCTCAAGTTGAACAGACTGTTTAGTCATAGATACATTGTAGATGCAAGTTTATAATAATTTGAATGTTATTTTGGTCAAGTGCAGTTCACAGTAAAATGTTCATGGTAACGATTATCTTCAAAAATCTATAAACTTTAAAAGCTGCTAACGACCAAACGGTAAAACGTATAGATTATGCTTGCACAAAATTTTAACCGACAAAAGAATGCCTACAAATAACCTGGAATAGTCATTAATAAAAAATGCACAGTTATGTCGCAGTGCACATAAATGCGCGAAAAAAAACTTATTTTACGTGTTTCTTCTTCAGTGAAGCTTTCTCTGTGCATCATTGGATCCTATTCCAGATTATTTGTAGGCCTACTTATGCCGCTGAACACAGTATGTGGGCATGCCATGTACGTTCAGTCGTTTGGCAGCTAGCAGCCTATAAAATTCATAGATTTTTGGAGATAATCGTTACCAGGAACATTTTACCGTGAACTGCACTAGATCCGTTATTTTGTCAAAGTATTTAGATTATTTTTAGTCAATGCCTAATATTTTATTCTTTTTGTAATTCTTGCATTTTTTAAGTTCAGATTTTTTGTAGTCTTTTATCAGCATTTTGTAAAATAAAAGTAAAAGGGATAATTTGTATCTATTTTTGGATAGTAAGGCATTTTTTTTCTTCAAATGTAACAAAAGATTCAAAGACATCTAAAATTGTCTACTGATTTTAATTTTGTTATTTTTAATTAGATGTTTTTAATAGAAAAATTTGTATTGCCTTTGTCATGCCTTTACAAAAATTGCAGTAAAAATTGATATCAACTTTAAAAAGTTAAATTCAACATAGATTGGGAAAAGATAAAAGTTTTAATAATTTTAATTAGATTATTTTACGGTGGTAAAAATTAAATCAAACATTTATTCAACTTAACATGCATGGCTTTTTGAAATGAACAAATAATGGCAATTTTTAATAAATTTGTAATACTAAAATCAGATGTAAACCAGTACAATATTTATGAAGATTTTTCATGCTATTTTTGACTAGGATGATAACATCCAATAATGCAAAGCTCTTGTAATAACATACAAAGAAAATATGTTACAGATTATGGCAAGTTATAACATGATTTTGCATTTTATGCCTTTAAATACTTACTGAAACATACTGAACATATTTTGAGAGAAGCTTCGCTTCTAAATATGAAAAAAATAACACAAATAAAAAAAGATATTGTATTGGTTTATTGGTAAAACCTTTAAGTCGTAAATTGCTGTGATATTCGTTAATACCAACTTTCTTCATCTTTGTAATGTGAAAAATAAAATTTAAAAACGACTTTTTTAACTTTGTTTGAATAATACAATAATTATAATTAGGGATGGCAATCCGTCAAATTTTTGGACCGGATTCGGATTATTACAAGAATCCGTCCAAAAAAAAGACGGATTCCCGCGGATTCCGGATTCTAATTTTTGGCGGATTCTAGCAATATTTTTAAAGGCTTTTTTTTTAATTTAAAAAAATTTAAGTGCTACATATGTCCTAAAAATTAATGTTCTTGGTGTTCTCTATAATTCACTTCCGAGAATAGAACCAAATTTTAAAAGATATTATATATAATGATGATAATCTTTGCCCTCAAAAAGGCGGAGTTGAAAGAAAATCAAGACGCTAATTTGAGCCCACCAATTAAGAATCCGAATCCGATATTAAAAAACGGATTCCGGATTCCAAAATTGGCTAAAAATTGGGCGGATTCCGGATTCGGATTGCCAACCCTAATTATAATTATAATAATAATTATCTAGAAGTGAAATATAAAGTACAAGCTAGTTTTGTTTGTCCATCCAGATCTCTCTTAACCAATGGAGTTCTGCTTTGAAGGAAATATTTTTAGAATGATTAAAGGCTTTTTTTCATCCCCCTCCTCCCTTCTTCAAATACAAAGCCCCTAGATTAGAGGGGCGCATCCGCTAGTATTTTAGTGAGATTTTTATTGTTTGTAGTTTAAGATCACAAAAATAACTATATTGAGTTCTTTGGTGTAGGGAACATTGGTCCATGAAGGGTTTCAGGCTATTTTGAGTCTTGACTAAAATCAAAGAATGGTTTTTGTACATATTTCGGACCCATCTCTTTCTCTTCGAGCATAGAGCACTAAGATAATATCCCCCTCCCCCCTCTACTGCAAAAAAAGGCAAAGGTTTTCCGCCCCTGAATGTTAGGATGTTTTTTATAATTTTATGACCAATATAAAGATTTTGTGAATAAAGGACTAAAATTTGACAAGGTTAGATAAGAAGAGGATAAAGGTTGATATCAGAGTTTATCAAGGGCATGTTTTATAATGCTAGGGCCGCGGTTGGATCATTTAGATTAATGTCAGTTCCAGTGATCCCGTGTATTTATTTTATCATTATAATATTTTTTCCCCTATCGCTACGAAACCGATTAATATCCGGTGGATTAGAACCGGTTCTCAGCCATACTGAAAATTATGTCTAGCATCGTATTATATTTTCGAATATAAAAATGTAAAATTATAAGATTATAACCAGTTTTTGTTTAGCCCCGAGATGCCGAAGGCATATCCGAGGAAAGCTGTTTATAATACAATACGAGAAATAACTATTTTAGGATTTGATTGAAAATTATTGTTGAAATTTGGGTCCATCCTCTTGTTATGGTGTCAATGAATTTCCCTTCTATTCTTTGTTTGTTATTAACCTTGGCCCTTCTTCATAACTCAACACATTAAATGTACGTCATTAGCACTTCGTTATGTCGTTATCATCGGCAGCCACAACCCTTTTTAAAGTCGACATAGTGAAGAAAAGCTGGCAGTTGTAGATTGTTAGAAAGGGTGGTTGTTGCAATTACCACAATGATAGCTTTAGCAGATCAAATAGCGAAGCATTTGGTCAACAAAAATTACATCTAAAGCTTAATTTTTCTACAGCTAACCACCTTTCTTTTCACACAAAATTGGGCAGCCATTTTTGTGGGGTAGCCGACTGATATGACACGGCATTCGTATTAATTGACTAGGAAATTTCGGCTGATCTGTACTTTATTCTTTAATCCTAATAATCATTGTTCATGTTAGTTTTGCAGCATATGGGTTATATTAACCAGCTAAAAAGGTTTAACACGATCAATAAGAGGGATAAAATGCTTTCAGAAGCAATTTATTAAAACAGTGTTTATATTGGGTTAAGAATCAGTATTTTGTGTGGAAATAGATTTGGGCCAAAACCAATTGAAAAAATCTGCAAAATTTTATTTAAATTTGACAGCCAATTTTTTCTTTCAATTTTGCCTAGTTTTTTAATAACAGTAAATTTTTTTTATTTTATTCTATGGTGCTATTGCCATTTAGTATTTACTACACAAGGATTTATAGTAGAAAATCACTTACCAGGGAAAAGTAAATGTAAGATATATTCTTCTCAACATTAGTTAAAAATGAGCACCAGAAAAAAATGTTAAAATTCAAAGAATTCAACATATGCCTCCTCTAGGTTTTGCTATTTCATTTTATGATTATCTTTTTCTACTGGAAGTGTAGGTTTTTTATTCATAATTAGGATTTATCAAAGAATTCTGGTTTTTTTAGCTTGAAAACATTTTATCATTTATTTCCCTTTCCTCGTATCCCTAATAAATATATATATTGTAAAGGAGAAGGAATTAGTAAAACACAAATGGAAAGGAAACAGAGAAAGATTTGTTTCAACGTTGGTGGTGAGCAATGATGTGTGTTGGGGGGGGGGGGGGGGAATTCTCCCCAATATAAATCTCAGTTTTGCCCCTCTTGTTTTTAGTAGATTTATATTGAAGTACTGGGTGGGGGGGGGGGGGAGGGGTAGTCAGAGAGGGGCGCTAATGGATTTCTGCAATAAACCTAAAACGCTTGTGATAAGCTTAAACATCGTTTCTCAAATATACTGCCATTCCGAGATATATATTTTAGGAAAAGTGCAGGGATCTAAAGGGATAAGACAATGGCCTATATATTGATGTACATCCCCAATAATGATACACAAAATTACCCCTTCCGTTGATTAAAATTATTGATTAAAATGTTTAAAAACTCAACCAATGAACCAATCAAACAAAATTCAATCAAAGTCCCCAAAGTTTTTAAGCCAACAAATAAGAAACCATTATTATAAAATTTAGAGGACTAGTGTAATAAACAACCCATTGTCCCCTCCCTTCCTGGGAGAAGTGTGCAGAGAAAACAAGGATAAAATTCATAACTAAAGGCGAAGCTTAGGAATTTAAAATCGGATATAAAAAAGGAAAATAATAAAAAAAGTTTTCTGATATAATTATACATACCCTTTGAATTTCATAGTTTGTTTCATGTTTACCTCAATAATTATATAAAAATAATTATATATATGTACACCAAAATGTCATTTTAGATATTTTCTTGGTCCTACAGATATATGATTGGGGCTTAAAACCCCCCTACTTATTAAAATAAGTCTTATCCTATTCATCTTCACTGTTTTAAAGGCAATATCTGCCAAATTCTTCTTTCGTGGTTTAATTTTGTAACTTATTTTCTAGATAAATACTTATGGACAATATTGTCTTTGTATAAAAAAAAATTAAACACTGTTTAAAGTAAATCAAGGAGTGACTTTAACATCAACTTAAAAAAAACTTTTCAGCTTTTAAAGTTTTGTTAATTATAGTAGAACTTTGCTTGAAAAAAATATTATTTTTGTCTGTCAAATAAACGGCAACATTTTTTTATTGGATACAGTAGCCAGGGTTTAGTCAGGTAATTGCGCGAAGCGCTCCCGAAAATTTGGACTAACAAATTGTATTTTTTTTAATTTGAGAGATTAGTGTCGATAAAATAATTTCCAGTGTCTTAGGCAATTAGCCTGTAGAATGGTCTGTAAAGTAGAAAGAGAAATACAAAGAAAGATATATAAAACTACCAAAGGCAAAATCTTAATTTTGAGAAGTTAGAAGTATTTTTTACCCAGGATTTTTTTTGGTATAAAAGGTTGCGCGATTTTTCAGTTGAATGTATTTTTCACCGTGACAATATATGAATGGATAATATATAGATTATACTTGGATATTACGTCAAGGAAAATAGTGTTGTCAATTTAGGTTGCTTACATGGACATCACATATTGGTCAGTTCGTTCATCCAGTAGGAGGGGATACAGGGGGTCTATTTTAGCTGCCAGCTACAAGTTTAACTTTATGATAATCAGATGTCAGATCCAAGTAATAATATATCAATTAAAGTATTACAGCTTTATATGTGTTTAGAATGTAATTAGAGGGTCGCCCTTAACCATAAATATTTTGATATGCATTCTAGAATAGTCCTATCGATTTTAAACTTCCTGCAAGATCAATTTATTTTTGTACACCTAACCATATAATTATTGCCAGTAAGCCTTTACATTTATTTAAATATGTTGATTTTATGGGCTCTTTTAACATAAATTATATAACAATTGCTTAGTTTTGAAATGGTGATTCCTAGCGAATATGCAAGAGGCTGTAACAAAGCCAACGGGCGGTGATGCTGTCCATGACACTCAAACGACAGGTCTATCAACCAGAGATAACTAAGGGGAGCTAAATGTATCCTTTTCTGTCCAAACACCCGGGGCATTAGATCAAGTAAAACCCATCAGACAACAAGCTCTTTGATTGCACGACCTTTGTCTGAGAAGCCCTAACTGTGAACGGTCATGAGTTGCGCCTGTTTTGTGCCAAGACATTCTCTATACTCTAACTATTAATGTCGCGCACCTGACGTATTAGCAGTAAGGAACCATTTTAACATCTTAGGTTATGACGCGGTGTTAAGAAGAACCTATTACCCTGTGTGTTATAAATGTTTATAAATTCACTCAAATATTGGTTGTCCCAATATATTCCAAGTAACTATCTTATTACACATTTTAATAAAAGAGAAATTTCTTTTACTATGGGATGTATTTCTGTCGGTCTGTACCGAAAGATCTCGCTAACTGCTGGACCGATTTGGCTCTCTTTACATTAAAGCTTCTTATCTGCAAAGGGAAGGTTAACTACACCCTCCTAAGAGAAATTATCCCAAGACAAAATGATTGAAAAGAGGTGTTCTTAGTTTAGATCCTTCTTTACAATCAAAGAACACTACAGGGTCTTTATAATAAATATTTTGTATAAAGTATGTTTTCCCTTTTCCACATTGTCCATCTGAATGTAAGGCCTTTTACCAAGTCAAAGTTTACAAAGAAAACACTGTTTTTTCAGCTTAAATTAACAACAAAATTAATTCGGGAAAAAATCAAGAAACCTATACTTATTTCAGCTGTCGTTGGGGGGCAACACATCGTAAATTTGACGACCTCTCCATTTGCCCCCCAAATATAATTTTAGATTTATTTCGCTTGTTGGTTAAACCTTATACCTGATATTTTGTTAGTCAACCTCAAATCTATTTTTAATAAGGATGACAACATCCATAAAAACGACGCTCTTAAGTAAAACAGTAGGAAAAACGGACATTAACACTCGTAGAGTTTCAGGACTTAGTAAGCAAAATACTAATTTATAAGTTAAAGTCTAAACAATATTGTTAAATTTTCTTAAATACGTTTTCTTAAGTTTATGGACATACTTACATTTTTAAGACTTGATTTTAGGATGCTAAGCTTATAATATTGTACCTTGTTGTCTTAGGAATTATCATTCCAAACATAAAAAAATTTTGGTCAAAAAGTTATAAATCACCGATTTATGGAAAGAAAACGAAGTAGCAGGTTTCGTTGTATTTTCAAAGTAGCTTTTCTCCTGTTTCTAGCCCCTGCGGGGCAATCAATAAAAATCATGGTCCAAATCATCTTGTTTTAAATTAACATACCTACGGACTTTCTTGTGTTAACTATAGAGTTGCTACACTTTGAAAAAAATCGTGCATTACAGTAACAATCATATAGCATATACGGACGGACTTATTTATTCCTGATTAATAACTCTGAAGACCGTTTTAATAATTATGTATTCAGACTTATCAATTAGGTCCCAAGGCACATTCCTACTTTTACAGACAACCAACCCTTTGATTGCATGATCCTAACTCTGCATGAAATGGGTTGCGCCTGTTTTGGACCAAGGCATCCTCCCTACTCTTTCTGTTAATGTCGCACATCTGTTATAGATACAGTTGTTGCAATTTTTAACGTCTTTACTTATGACGCCGCGCCGAGATTCGAACCCATCACCTCTGCAAAGAAGAGCGAATGCGCTAGGTGTTTAACTATATTTACTTTGGTCCATACGGACCCAGGGATTTAAAGGGATAAGAAAATGGCCGAATAATTGATTTACATCCTAAATGACGACAAAAAATACCCCTTCTGCAGATTACAATTAGTAGTTGAAACTTTTGGACACTCTTCTTAATGAACCAACCAATCAAAGTTCAATTAAAGACCCCAAAGTAATTGAGCTAACGAATAAGAAATCGTTATTATAAAACTTTGGGGGCTAATAAATGTTCCCTCCCTCCCTGGTCAGGCCCCACATGATGTTGTCGGGAATGTGTCTTTACTACAAACACACACGCGCACGCACAACAAACACATATACATACACACACACACGCACACATATACACACACACAGATGTAATTGCATCTAGAGATGAAGGTGTCGGTAGATATACAGAGCTTGACAATCCATTCTAGATCCATAGATACCACTAATTACCTAACACACCATCATGACTCAAATATACATACAAGCAGGACTCAGGGAACAAGTAATATTCAAAATGAACTTACAACGAAATTAACATTTTTAACATCCAGGGCGACCACTCCAAAACCAAAAAAATATAGTATTTTTATAGTATATTTTTTTTATTCATATAGTATATATAGTATATTTTTTTTACTCATATAGTATGATATAGTATCGTACTTTGAATTATTTAGTAATACATAGTATATACATCATCAATAATAACTCAAAGCAAAGTTGTTATCAAAGCAATTTAACATATAAGGGGGGGGGGGGAAGAGTTTTGCCACTTTCGCTTACTCTGTGATTATTAGGCTAGGTATTAATGTGAGACTATAGGTTATATGGGATAAAAGTTTACTTTTGGGTAGTATTTCACTTATATCTAATCATTTTTGGATAGGTCTCCAGGCTCAGGTGCTGCAGGCTAGCTGGAAGGTGGTTTCTAGACAAGTAAAAAAAAATTCAAATTTCTGTTTGAAGAGTTAGAGATCAACTTATTAAACAGAATATGCATCTTTTTGGATGTTATGAACATATCTGAAGAAAAAATTTAAATAGGCCTCCAAGTTCTGGTCTTGAAGGCCTCCAGGTCCACTCTGGACAGGTTATAAATAATTTGTTTTATCTGAAGAGTAAAAGGTCAACTTATAAAGCAGAATATGCATCATGCATAATATTCATTACTACAAAGTACATATTGCCTTTTTATGTGTTAAATAAGAAACATTAGTCATAGTTTAAATGCTAAAATTGAAATACCTCACCTCTTTCCCTTTTTATTATGCAAAATTACCCCCCCCCACTCGTTCCTTACCTCCACTGCAAGAAAAAAATCATCTTTTGTTTTTTAATAAGCAGTATAGAATTTATGCTCATTAAAGCATCATGTATTTTTATTTATCTAACTGAAGATTGTTCTTGACATGAAACACTGTGTATTGGACTTATCAAATAAAAATAACATGTTTAATTAAACTGTGTTGATCACTCTATGTTATAAGCTCTATTAAGTGATTAAATATCGAGCACTCTAGTTATTCTTGTGATCATTTATACACATTGCTCCTCATAATTCTGGGTGGAGCTCTCTTATCAACAAGAAACTTATCAAACACAGTAACAACAATAGCCATGGACAGGATCATCCTTGATTATTCTTTAAAGAATATACCTGTTCCCTCAAGGTTTAAGTACGAGAAGGAAGTAGCTTTTAGACTGCAGAAATTTGTCAAAAATCTTTCTTTTAACCACTGGGCCAGATGCACAAACCAAACAAATATACATAAACCTTCTTTTGGCCTTAAATCAAACTTTTCTATTCCATTGTATAAGGAGGCCTTCGAATTAAAACCATTCAAAGAAGACCTTGTTAAGTTAATTTCAAACATAAAATATCGTCCACAAACAAATGAGTTTCAAAAACGCCTCAAAAATGACTGCAATATAATAAGAAACTCACCCGACATAATAGTTAGTGCAGACAAAACAGCTAATTTATACAAGATGAATTTAGCCCAGTATAAGAACCAACTTCTGAACAACATAACTAAGGATTACAAGAAAGTAAATATAAATGAGGTGAACAACACTAACCTAGAGGCAAAAACTTTAGCCAATAAATTTGATGTGGCTAAAAAAGCTGAAATTCTTTCAGACACTTCAAGCTTTATAACAATCAAAGACCATAAAGAAGACTTTCCTGGTCGGATCAAATGCAGACTTATTAATCCTTCAAAAACTGAGATTGGAAAAATAAGCAAACACATCCTGGCAAAAGTCAACAAAGAAATCAAAGCCAAAACCGGTTCAAACCAATGGTCTAGCACAAAAGAGGCTCTAAATTGGTTTAAAGAATTAAACAACAAACAAAGCCTTACATTCTTTCAATTTGATATTGAATCATTCTATCCAAGTATTTCAAAAGAAACCCTCTTAAAAGCAATTAATTTTGCTAAACAACATACCTGTATCAACCAAGATGAAGTAGATATCATCATGCATTCTAGACAAACATTCTTATTTTCTGATGGTGAAGCATGGGTTAAAAAGAAAGGCGAAAAATTTGATGTTGCTATGGGCAGTTATGATTCAGCAGAGGTTGCTGAACTTGTTGGCCTTTTCCTTCTCAATGGCCTAGAAAACCTCATACCCCAACAATATATTGGCCTATACAGGGATGATGGACTAGCAGTGACAAATTTGAGTGGCCCAGGCGCCGAAAGTTTGAAGAAAAAAGTCACCCAACATTTTAAATCACTTGGCTTTCAAATAACCACAAACATATGCATAAAAGTTGTGAATTTTTTAGACACAACTTTAAACCTTAACAATGGAAAACACAAACCGTTCAGGAAAGAAACAAATCCTCCATGTTACATTAACACAAAGTCATGTCACCCTGCTAATGAAATCAAACAACTTCCCAATATGATAGAAAACAGAATTTCTGAGCTATAAAGTAATCAAACGATTTTTGAATCAGAGAAAGCCAAGTATGAAAGAGCTTTAAAAGCCTCAGGTTACAAGCATACTTTAACATACAAACAACAACAACAAAATCGAAACACTTTGCCAAAGAACAGAAAAAGGAAAGTAATTTGGTTCAATCCTCCATACAACTCTGCAGTAAAAACTAACATTGCCAAGGAGTTCTTAAAGCTAGTTGACAAACACTTCCCAAAAAACTCACCACTTCACAAATACTACAACAGAAACACATTGAAAGTTTCATATTCAACAATGGCTAACATGGGAAGTATAATCCAAAGCCATAACAAAAAACTACTGGGTGAATCAAACCTACCTACAGAAAAGGGTTGCAACTGTAGGAATCCACAAGATTGCCCCCTGGATGGAAAATGCCTTACAGAAAGTTTAGTATACAAAGCCCTTGTCACAGATGAAACAAACCAAACTAAATACCAATATATAGGGCTGTCATCTGGACCTTTTAAAAACAGATACTACAAACACTTACACTCATTTAGACACAACAACAATGGTACCAAGCTTTCTGACTGCATTTCAAAGCTTAAAGAACAGAACAAGCCACACAGCCTAAAATGGTCAAAAAAAGCCCTTGCAACGACTTACAACCAAAACTTCAAGAAATGCCAATTATGCCTGACAGAATGTGTTTCCATTGCCCATGCTTCAAAATCAACCACAACATCACTCAACATGAGAAATGAAGTCTTCAACCACTGCATACATCGAAAAAAGTACTTACTGGACCAAACTTAACCTTATATGGCCATATCATAGCAATTTTTTTATATATATCATGCATAATATTCATTACTACAAAGTACATATTGCCTTTTTATGTGTTAAATAAGAAACATTAGTCATAGTTTAAATGCTAAAATTTAAATACCTCACCTCTTTCCCTTTTTATTATGCAAAATTACCCCCCCCCCACTCGTTCCTTACCTCCACTGCAAGAAAAAAATCATCTTTTGTTTTTTAATAAGCAGTATAGAATTTATGCTCATTAAAGCATCATGTATTTTTATTTATCTAACTGAAGATTGTTCTTGACATGAAACACTGTGTATTGGACTTATCAAATAAAAATAACATGTTTAATTAAACTGTGTTGATCACTCTATGTTATTAACATTAATGAAGAAAAATTTAAATCGACATTCAAGTTCTGGTCCTGCAGGCCTCCAGGTCCACTCTGGACAGGTAAAATTCAAATTTCTTGTTTTGAGAGTTAGAGGTCAACTTTTTAAACAAATTATGCATCTTTTTGGTTATTTTTTTACATATTTGAAGAAAAAATGACATTTAGCCTACAGATTCATGTGCAGCAGACCCTCAGGTGGACTCTGTACAGGTAAAAATCGACATTTGAGCAGTTAATGGTTTATTTGTTAAAAAAAATTAGCATATACTTGGATGTTATTTATATATTTGAAGGAAAAAAATTGGCCTCCAACAGAGGCGTCAAAGCTTATTTTTTTTTTTGGGGGGGGGGTAATTTAATAATGTAAATAAGTACCTAACTAATAATAAAGTACTAAAAACAATTTTATTCCTATACATGAAAACAAAATAATCAACCCACAAGCGTTGCTAACTGATGAACCAATATGATTCTCCTTTAAAGTGTAGGTTCAAATATGTCCTGGTAAGGTTTTTTAACTAGTTTTGAAGAGGGTATTTGGTATTTTGATAATTATTGAAATGTTTGATTGATCTATTTTATGAAAGGTAGACAATCAATTTTGATTTAAAAATTTTTTTTCTTAATAATTGGGAAAATGTTACTTCTTTGAAAAGACATTGATAGGACACACCCAGTGCATTGTTTAATTAAAGGGCCATTGCAAACTATAACACGTGTTTTTATCATGATTAAGAACTGTTTTTATCTGGTGGAACTATTTAGTCTTTTGATTTTGGGCAGTGGTAAAAAATTTTGAAAGTGGAAGTAAAAAAGTGCGCGAAGCGCACCAGAACTTTTTAGGGATTATTTATTCTGGGTAATTTTTATATGTGGGGGAATAAAATGGAAAAAATTTTAGGGGTGCCAGCACCCCCAAATTCGTTTGGGGGGTGGGGGGTAATCACCACTTTATTCCCCCACCTTAGACGTTCTTGCCCTCCAGGTAGACTCTGGACAGGTATAAAATCAAATTTTTTTATTTAAGAAGTTAAAGGTAAGTTTATTAAACAACATAGGCTTAGTTTTAGATGTTATTTATGTATTTAAAGAAAAAAAGACAATTGAGCTCCAGGTTAAGGTGCTGCAGGCCTCCAGGTGGACTCTGGTAAGGTAAAAATCAAAATTTCTTATAAACATCTTTTTAGATGTTATTTACAATTTTACATATCTGAAGAAAAAATACAATTGCTCTCCAGGTTCAGATGCTGCAGGCCTCCATGTGGACTCTGTCCAGAGAAGACTTGGAGACCTACAGGACCTAAACTTGATGCCCGATTTTAATTTGTCCTTCAGATATCTTAATATCATCTAAATAGATGCATATTCTGAACTCTAACTATTCAAATAAGAAATTTTAATCTTTTACCTGTAGAGCTTTATGTATTTTTGTCCTATCACAGTTAACTTTTGATAGGTTATTGAAGGTTAGGTTAGGTAAGATAAAAGTTAATGATTGCCCAGCAGGGGCTAGAAATAGGAGAAAACCTACAGTGAAAATATAAGACAAAACGCACCTTAAGAGGCGTTGTCACAAAACTGACAATATTCGTTTTTTGTTTTATAAATTTAATATCATATAGTATATATAGTAAATTTTGGTCAAAAAAAGGTAATATTATATAGTATATATAGTAAATTTTTGTCATATAGTATGATATAGTATCTACATTCATCCTATATAGTATAAATAGTATATATAGTATGCAGTGGTCGCCCTGAACATCTTAATAATTATTTGTAGGTAGACAATTACAATATTAGTTACTAGCGGTTTCGCCCTATATATAGAATTTTTCTTAGAGCTATAGATATTTTCAAGAAAGTTATTCTTTGTCAAACTAATTGTTCGCCATATTTGTGGTAATCCTAGCCGCGGAGTTCTTGCGGCGGATGTATATAGAACCTAAAAAAATTAGGTACCTATCTTAAAAAAATGGTGGAGATTTTTTTGTTTTTGAGGGGGGTTGGTTGGGGTGTCCCACCCCTCTAAGAAAATAGCCTTTAACTTTTCCCTGAAAAAAAGAATCCAATCAGTTCAGTGGTTACCGATATCTTAAGGTACGGGCAGACATCAAGCTACTTTGTTTTATAGATTATTAAAAGCAAACTTTTCTATAATTAGAGTCGGTAACGGACAGTATTGTTCATTTAGGCATGTTAGAGTTGTCCTATTGATTTCAGACTTAACGTGGCGAGTCTTGTGGTTAAAAGATTTAAAAAGAGTAGCATCTTTATCATCATGTCCGTACATATGTTCTAAACATGTTGATTTTTAACTTTGACTACAATTTTCATTAAATATAGTTATACTCTTCATCTGATTTTTGGAATACAGATTCCTAGGACAACAAAGTACAATGTTATAATCGAAGCATTTCTTTACCTAATCAAGTTCTAAAAATGAAAGTATGTCCTTTAACAGTTTTGTTCAGACTTATACATTTATGTTCTGCTTATTCAGTTATGACACTCTACAAGTCTAAATGTATGTTTATCCTACCGTTTCAGAGCTTAGCTTTTATAGATACTGTTCATCTTAAGTTAACTTGATTTGTGTTTAATAAAAGGGCTAAGTGAACGAAAAAATATAAAGCCTACCTTGGCCTAAATCTTTTTAAAATTCAAAACGAGTTGCTTTAATAAATTATCCATGACGCAAAGGCGTATTTTTTAAAAGCGACGCTTTTCTATAATTAGGTTCAGTCCGTCTGTAACGGTTAGCTCTTTTCGTATTAGATATTCCTAGGACAACATAGTGCAATGTTATAGTGGTGTCTATAATCAAGTCCTAAAAATGTATGTATGTCCTTAAACTTTATCATCTATCTAAAGAGTTTTGCAACAAATTTACTTATACTTTTGTTCAAGACTTTTCACACTATATAAGCTAAATAATTAATGTGAGGAAAATATGCAGAAAAATGACCTAAACCCAACCCAGGTTTAAATCTAGATAAAAAAAATAATATATGATAAAGAACTAACTAAAAATTAACTAATAATTTGGGGCAGCACAATTTACGAAATATACTTCTCGTCAACCCACATATTTAAAAATCTGAAAAATAATGAACAAAAACCACAAAAATAAATTCCAACTTTTTATTTAATCAAGAGACATAGATGTTGAATGAATATAATTACAAATCGTAAAGTTTATTCCTTCTTGCCCTTGGCAATCAACATCTTTCTCACAATCTTCTGTTCCTCGATCAAGAAAGCACGGATGATCTTGTCCCTGAATATTGTATCTTAATTAAAAGGTGTTAACTTATAATTTCCACAGAAACGAGATAATTTCCCTGCCTTGTGAGCGTTTCTGAATGCACTTAGTGGAAAAGACTAAAGACTGTCGGTTTATGAAGTTACTAATGAGAACTAGGCAGAAATATAGCATAAAACCGCTCAAAGGATTAAAGAAACTTTAGGTAGAAATATAGCATAAAATTAGTCCAAGGATTGACAACACTTACAAAATATAAAGACAAATTTATGGGGAGGGGAGGTGTAAACCAAAAAAAAACTTTCTTATTGTGAAGGCGAGACTTTTTAAAACGTTCTGAACATAAACTCTATTATAAACTTATTACTGTTAACATTTATAAGAAGAGGCCTTAGGTAATTAGTTATTTAATAAAAATATAAAAAAAATTTATAACTACCTGACGGCATTGTGGGCAAGGACACCACCATAGGCTCTGGTTACGGTCTTGTGCCTCCTGGCAATGCGGCTCTTAGCCTGGTTGCTGAAATAAGAAAAAGATCAGATTTGAAAAATATGATATTTACAGTTTTGAATATTTCTCCTTTGATCAATTAAGATACAATATTATGATTGTTATGAAATTAGGTTGTAATAGCAAATATTTAAAGGGGGGGGGCGAAAGTGACACTTTTTGAAACCAAAACTAAAAGTCAAAGGAACTCAACTAAAAAAAGGGTTACAGGTCTGACATTTTGCATGGCAGTTGCTTTATAGGGGTACAATATGGAACTGTGAAGAAACGGCGGCGCAACCGCCGAAAACCGCCGAGAAAAGGCAACAAAAATTACGGCGGGAAACGGCGGTTTTCGGCGGTTGCACCGCCGTTTCTTCACAGTTCCATATTGTACCCCTATAAAGCAACTGCCATGCAAAATCTCAGACCTGTAACCCTTTTTTTAGTTAAGTTCCTTTGTTGACTCTTAGTTTTGGTTTCAAAAAGTGTCACTTTCGCCCCCCCCTTTCAAAACTATTATGCTAGTTGCCCGATACCCGATATAAAAATACCATAAGATATTACAGAGCACGCTCATAAACCCTAATACTTATGGTAAGAAGTATGCTTACTTGACTTTCTTGATACCCCTAAGCCTCTGGCCAGTCATGGGACACTTGGGAAGAGTTCCCCTCTTCTTGACATATTGGAGAACAAGCTTGCCTCCAGGAGTCTTCACCTTCCTGACCTGGTTGGAACTGGTGTTATATGACAGGCGACGCCTGTAGGTCACTCTTTGAACCATTATGTCTGAAATTAGTATAATGACCAATTTATTTTTATATAATATTAAACTGTAAATTTAATCTAAATGCATAAGGTTATACAATATTCTACTAAACAATAAAACAGGTAGATTGAGCTGAGCATAAACGTTGTCATATTGAGTAAATGATAATTGATCTAGGCTAGCTACAGTTAAGTTTCAGAAGCTCTTGTTTCATCATTGTGGAGGAGTAGACTGGCACTAATATCACAGTTAAAATACATAAGTAACTAATTTAAAAATCTTAACTAGTATAATTTATCTTTCTAAGACACTAATAACTTGCTCGTATACTCCAAAGAAGAAGCCACCTCCAATAAATATCCAGGTAGTTCGTGGAGTGACACCAGCAAATAAACCTTTCAGTCCTTTGTCAGACCCAACTTTCTTTAACATAGTGAAAATACCCATAGCAGCTTCTGGAGATCCTGTCGGAGCCAACATAATCCTTGTCTTGGCAACGTCTAACGGAGTAGTAACAGCAGCAGCAAAACCACCAGATATAGCACCGCATAATGAGGATTGTATAGGTGTAGGTTCGGATCCAGTCTTAACACTAACTTGGCGTTTTAAAAACTCCCATAAAGGAAACTGTATAAAACTGAAAGGTATTTCCCTCAATACTGTAGTTAAATAACCCCTGTAGAGCCCTCGGGGTCCTTCTGAATTAAGCACATCCTTTATGATACTCAGACTAGAATTTCCAACAGATGCTTGACGTCTTTGTTTAACAACCTCAACAGGCACACGAACTAGGCAAGCTGAAATTTCACCTAGACTAGCAGCAGTCATGTGCAAAGCTGTACCGTCATTAGCACCTGCTTGTTTAGCCATCTTCTTAACTGAATCATATGTACAAAAGAATATGGCAGCATTTGGTGCAGAACCGGCAGCTGCGGGACCTATTCCAGCATAAATTCGACTAAAACCACCAGCTTTCCAAAATCCTTGACTACTCTGAAGACGAGTTTTAATTGTGTCCAAAGGAAATAGGGAGATATCTACTGCAGTACCAGCACAGCCGCCAGCTATCAGTGAGGAGATGAATGCAGGATCCGACATTATTTAGTCTTCAATTAAAAAATACTAGATAAAATCCAAAAGAACGCCAGTTTAAGTAACACAACCTTTATAGATTACGGATAACCAACGAAATATTGCCAGGACTGTACTAAACGCGTCCCAAACGGATTTAGACCCCGCCCTAAAAGGCAAAGCACCCTTGGGCCTTAAAATAAATAATTTAAGTGAACAACTTAATCTAAATAATAGCTTATTAATGTAAATATCACTTACTGCTCTAAGGGCATGATAACATGCACCCTTTAGCTACCCGGTAATAAATAGTAACGAGTCGAAACATCCCTACATATAGCACAGCCATAAAGTTCTAAAGTATTCATGTACCCTGAATTATAGTAGCCTTTTCTATACGAATAGTACCCAATTTACAATTACACCATATATATAGCACGATCATCCGTCGAAAATAATAAAAACATAATGCTTAATCGATTAAACCATAAATTTAATCCTTAAATTAAAATTTTAAATAATATCTCAAATTACAAAGATTATATTTGATAAAAATCACCTTAAAATAGCCATAAAACATAATAAAATTTCCAAATAACAATTATAGGTAACCCAAACAAAGAAATAATAATAATAACTTATACCAAATTTGCTTGTATAACGAAATATTAATATAAATTCATGAGAATAAAATTAAGTTTTGATTCGTCCCTAGACCATGTGCACTACAGTAAGGAAGGAACTCATGAAACATGTGTACACTAATACAGAAATGAGACATTTTCTTGACATTTTCTTTCAAGCTTAAGTTTGGATGTAAACTGCTTCAAAATTTACTTTTTTATTCAATAATTTAACACAAAAATATTTTTTTGATTCTTTTTGAAAATAATAAGATACATACAATCACTTTTATTTCCAAGTTTTAGATACGTGGATAACAATTTTTTGGGGAGAAATTGTTACAAAAGGAAATGTCCAATTTTGCTTCTGAGATACAGGTTGCCGAAAAAATATTTATCTATAAGATAAGATGGTTAAAATTCCTCTCAAATTAAAGTAAAAGCAATTATTTCAAATATTTGTGGGTGATTATACCCATTAAAAAGTTATTTTATTCTCAATTTTATTTGATTCGGAAACTACATTTTAAAGGCCCTTTTGAAATGTCGTCGTACTTTTATGAGTTCCGAAGAAAAATTATGAACTAGGGAATCAGCTGTTTATTACACAAACATCAGAAACATCAAAACAACGAATATATTCGGTGATTGTTAAGTCTTTTCTGGTCTTATTGCTAATTTGTATTATATTTAAGTAATAAAGAGAGGGGTAGGTTTCTGGTAAAATCCGTAAAGGTTATGTGTTATGTAGTGATGGGAATCCGGATCCGGAATCCGAATCCGGATCCGGAATCCGTTTTTTATAGCGGATTCCGGATTCTAAATTGGTAGGCTAAAATTACCGTCTTTTTTCTTACAACTCCCTCTGTTTGAAGGCAAAGATCAAAAAAAATTTTTCTACATAACAAATTTTAATAATTACTAATGTGATGTAAATGTTTTAGTTATGCTGAAAGTCAACACTTTAAACAAATCAAGGCTTCAACCATAGTGATAAATTAACGAAAAAAGCTATCCCTCTGTGACGGACGGCCTTTTAAAATACTGCTAGAATCCGGAATCCGAATCCGGAATCCGCCAAAAATAAGAATCCGGAATCCGCAAGAATCCGTCACTTTTTTTGACGGATTCCTTCAGAATCCGGAATCCGAATCCGGCCCAAAAATTCGACGGATTCCCATCCCTAGTTATAAGTTAAAAAATTTTGTCTATAGTTCTTTTTATAAGAAATACACGTATTTAGTGAATATTATCGTTCTATATACTATTTTTAAGCCTTAAAACACACACCTTTACGGATTTTACCAGAAACCTACCCCTCTCTAATCTTTTACATTTAATCAATCATAAAACTTATCAATACAAAAGGCAAATCTGACTAATTATAATTTAGTATACAATATTTAAAGTTTTGTATTTATATTTTCTTGTTTAATTTTTTTCAGACCTTTAGAGAGATGTCATCCCATAGATCTAGAAAGCGCATCAGGGAGGCGAAGCGTAAGGCCAGACCCGAGCTTTCCAGCCAAGAACTTTGGATTCAACATAAACTCTCTACTTCATTTGATCTCTCGTGGGATAAGGTTGTAGATGCTATTATTGCTCAATACTGTTTATACTTTACTAATTGAACTCTACTTTTCTTATATGATTATTTTTCGTTCATGCTTTTTTGAATTGAACATTCAACGTACTTTCAACTCTCGACTGGTGCCTAGTTCATTATACCTTAGCTTATACAATATAAGAGATCACCTTTCCATTGATAGTATGATTAAATATCCATCACAATCTTATGCGATTTATTAAACAAATAAAACAAATGAACATTTTTATTACCTAACATACCTACTCTGATTATACTTTTCAAATTAAATATTATTGGCGACGCTCATTAACCACTTATTGACATATGTTCGAGCTTTTAATTGGTTAGTAAGTCATTTTAATATTTATATTTCCCATTAAACATAGATAGTTTTTTGTAATTGTTGATTTGATTTGTGAAGTTTTATAGGTATTTGATCTACGCAAATTTTTTTTCCTTAATTAATACTGTAAGATATTAGAATGATTACTAGGGTGGGTTCATATCGGAATTAGACAAAGCGGGGATATGCAACAGATAAAATTAACCTTAAAAACATTTCTGACCTAAAAAGAATTTTAAAAAATTGAGTTTTAGAACACGACCACTTTAAAATATAATTCATTACTTATTAGTATGCAAAGACGACATTCAAAAATTTTTTTTGAATCAGAACTATGGCTTCATGGTGCTCCCTGGAAAGGCCTTGAGGAGCTGAATCAGGAACTTTTGTCCGTTTCAAAATATCTCGTTCCTAGCCTTAGAAATCACTAAAAAAACAAAAAATTTTAAGGTTTATTGAGAATTGTCCAATTTGTAGAGGTTTTTTAGATTTTCTCAGGCTAGGAACGAAATTTTTTGAAACGGACAAAAGTTCCTGACTCAGCTCCTCAAGGCATTTCCAGGGAGCACCATGAAGCCATAGTTCTGATTCAATAAATTTTTGACTCCCATTTACAAATAGCTATACAATTGAATGTCTGGTCGTCAGCGGTTTTAAGACTTAGGATAAATTTTAAATCATCCAGAGGTGTATTATATCTATATAAATTGAGTGCAGATCCCCGCTTTGGCCTCAGAAAAAAAATGTTCAAAATCGACCCACCCTAATGATTACCCAAGGTTTTATTTAAGGTGAATGATACAGTACCGCGTATTCATGTCAATGATTTTACCGAGGAGGAATTTATCGAACACTATGAAAAGCCGTATAAAGTGGTCGCTATTCGTGGTTGCACTGATCACTGGCAGGCTAGCTTTAAATGGTCACTAGAACGATTGGGCAAGAAGTATCGCAACCAAAAATTTAAGTGTGGTGAAGATGATGAAGGATATTCAGTGAAGTTAAAAATGAAATACTACCTGGATTATTTAAGATCCACGGATGATGACAGTCCGCTATATGTATTTGACAGCGGCTATGGAGATCATCCTAGAAGGAAAAAGTTATTAGAGGACTATGATCTGCCAAAGTACTTTAGGGATGATCTGTTTAAATACTGCGGCGAAAGCAAACGTCCTCCATACAGATGGATTGTCATTGGCCCACCTCGTTCTGGAACAGGCATTCACATAGATCCGTTAGGTACATCTGCTTGGAACGCTCTAATTTCTGGCCACAAACGATGGTGCTTTTTCCCTACTGACACACCCAAAGATCTGATCAAGCTTACTTCAGCAGAAGGTGGTAAACAGCGCGACGAGGCAATAATGTGGTTCAAATGTGTCTACCCTCGCACCCAGCAACCTGATTGGCCGGCCAGATACAAGCCGATTGAGTGCGTCCAGGGACCTGGTGAAACAGTATTTGTTCCCGGTGGAGTTTGGCATGTGGTCCTGAATTTAGATATTACCGTTGCTGTCACCCAGAACTTTGCATCAAAGACCAATTTTCCAGTTGTTTGGCATAAAACTGTGCGCGGAAGGGATGTATATTTAAATCATCGATTATTTTTTTTTACATTTCGATATGAAATGTACTCTTATGCAGCTTAAGTAGTTTTTCTAAGTATATCGTAGGTTTTATTCTTTTCTTACTAGTGAAATGGAGAAATGATTGTTCCAAATTTTAAAAAAATTATGTATAAGAATTTAAGGCGTTGCTACAAAAGACCTACTCTACAAAAGACCTACCCCTACATAAGACCTACTCTACAAAATACCTACCCCTTCATAAGACCTACTCTACAAAAGACCTACTCTACAAAAGACCTACGAATATATATTGTTATATAAACATCAAATTTATTAATAAAGTAATACATAATCAATACATGGCCGCAGCGCTCGGCCCCCTGGCCTGCCTAGCCGCGGGCGCCCGGCCCCCTTGCCTATAACCTAACCTAACTTTACCTAAATATTGTAAAAAAAATATTCAAAGGGGACTATCCACGAACAAGAGCACTTGATTCTAAGTACATTCCAGCATTGATCCTGAGTATTTTCTTTCAGAATATAACAGGTCATATTAATAATTAATATATTGACGAGAAAATTTATGTTTTACTACTTCAAGTTGAAGAAAAGTGAAAAAATGTCTAAAATTCTATCAAACGTTTTGTTGAGTTCGGGGTGTTTTTAATTGTCCATGTTGTCAAATGATAAAAATTTAAAAAGTCAAAAGCACATTTACTATATCTCATATGTATGTTTAAATTAATGCTAATATGGATTAATTTACAATCTATATAACACGAGTATTCGCATATGTATCATCATATATCCATTTTATTAAAAGAATTAGCTTCATAAAAGTTTTCAAAATCAATTAAAATACCTAAAAAAACATGGTGAAACATAAATTTTCTCGTCAATACATGAATGATATATGCTGACCTAATATATTCTTAAAGAAAATACTTAAGATCAATGCTGGAAGGTACTTAGAATTATGTGCTCTCGTTCGTGGATAGTCCCCTTTGAAAAAAATCTACCAACAACTTTTTGTAAATCAACGAAATTCTAAAATATAATTAAGTTAATGTACGATAAACATTCATACATTATAACATATAAGTTAGGTTAGGTTAGGTTAGGTTATGTTAGGTTATAGGCAAGGGGGCCGAGCGCCCGCGGCTAGGCAGGCCAGGGGGCCGAGCTATGCGGCCATGACCTTCTAGCATTACGATTTTTTGTAGAGTAGGTCTTTTGTAGGCGTTGGTCTTTTGTAGAACCGACGAGTAGGTCTTTTGTAGGGGTAGGTCTTTTGTAAAGTAGGTCTTTTGTAGCAACGCCGAATTTAATAAGGAAAGCTGAGATAAAATAAGAATATTTATTATTTTAATATATATCCCCATTCACTCCAGGCCAAAGTTATCGCGTAAATGGTATAAACAACTGACCAAGCATGAGCCAGAGTTGGCTAAGATTGCAGACATGGTAGACACCTCCAGAAGGTCGGGTCAGGCGAGTGACAGCTCCAGTGATTCCAGTTCTAGTAGCAGCAGCTCCAGTGATAGCGAGTCTGATTCTGGACAGGAGTCAGAGGGAGGACAGGAGAGAAAGAAGCAGAAGAGAGCATAGGACAATTAGAAGTAAAATCTCTGATAAAAGATTAATACCTATTCAACTAATAATATCGATACAATTTTTGATTCGTAACATCAGATTAAATGTTTTATACTGTAGAATATATTCTTAAAGTAAAACTAAAAATTTGAGTATTAATCTTTTATTTTTGATCAAATTATTCACGTGATAACCAACTCAGTCCATTAGGACAAACCAAACAAACTGTAACTAGTTTAAATTATGCCACAGTCAACTATACATTTAACATTGTTTCTGTTTAATTTTTTTGATGATAATTTCTCGAGTTTCATTAGGAATGCCCATCACAGTTTGAGTTATTCCTTACTTCTTTTATTGTAAACAATCCTAGTAATAAAAAGCAAATCCAATTGCTTAAACGGACCAGCTTTAAACTGATAAACACTTTAAAAGTCTTTAGGTTTTTTGTTGTTGAAAGATTACTAAAAGTAAAAAATGATCATGTATGTTAAGTATTTTAAAGGACTAAAAGTATTGTAAAGAAATAAGAAATAACCCTTTTTTCATTCTATAGTTTTTCTTATCGAGAAAACATCTATATTTAAAACTAGATTTTTTTTTCGCAATGAGGTTATTAAAGAAAATGCATGTAAATACAATTGCACATTTTGAAATATTTTTTTTTAAAGAGTTCACTAATATAGATGAAAGGTTAAAAATTAAAGTTATAAAGGCAGGAAAATAATTTCAATGTTCTAAAGTCACCTGACTAAACCTTGTTATAAAAATTTCCTGTTTTTATATCAAATCTTAGGCGTATCACCGATGAATGAATTCCCAATAAAAGTTACAAAATATTCAAATCATTTGTTCAGATTTCCATTGACTTAAACCTAAATCATTATCTAATATCTAATACATACATGTTTCTACTATTCTAAACTTTCTTCAGCCTGACTTCAGAAATATATTCAGGAGATGGAATTCTTATGTTGAAAGTAATACTTCTCTAATCGCAAATATTCTTTTCAGCTTTTAAAAATTATATTATTTTAGTTGTAATCAAATGTTAAAAAATGATAACATAACCATAAAATTATTTCTTTTTTTTTGTTAGATGATATAAAAATGATTGATTATTGTCCTAAAAATTCTACGTTGTCTGGTATCGGATTTTCAAATATAAACAGATGTTTTTTGGACACCATTACAGGTTGGTTTTCATTAGCTTCACTTTTACTATGTATGCCACATCATTTGAAAGGGAGTGGTTTTCTAAGAAATGTTTGTTTTTCTTATTATACATGTATTTGAGAAGGTGTTGCAACGTTTGGTTCGTTTTAAACTTTAATTAATATTTTTGATAAACGTTTTAGTGTTGTTTGGTGTACATTTTTAAGAATCCTTTCATTATTATCAACGATAAACTTTACAAAAGTAGAAGACTCATGACGATGGGGGAATTTTATTGTCGCCTCGAATTTCGTATCATGGAAAGAAAGCGAAGTAGCGGATTTCGTCATATTTTCACAGTAGCTTTTGATAGGTCATATTAGGTTAGGTAAATTTTAATGATTGTCCCGCAGGGTTAGAGCCCCATGCATGGGCTAAAATAGGAGAAAAGCTACTGTGAAAATACGACGAATCCCGCTACTTCGTTTTCTTTCCATGATCCAGAATTTCTAATATATAATAAATAATAGAACTTCCTAGAATAATTTACGAGAGCTCATAAAATTTCTTTTAATGTTATTAACATAATTTTACTACCTACCTAGTTTTTTTTAACATATAACCAATAATTTTTGTTTATTCAATTTAAAATGAATATATAAAGTGCATATATAGGAGGAAAAAAAACACTTAAATATCTTTTTGACGAAAAAAATAGAATATTGTTTAAGCCTTTAATATTTCATTATTTGTTCAGATCCCTTCCTTCTTTTTGTATGTTTGGTGTTTGGTTTGCATCAGTTGAGATTATATAAAAGATATTCCACACCCATTGACCCTGAAAATATACCAAAATCATGCATGTTTCACTTTCAGGAATGGTCTTTCACTAAAATATTTTCATTTTTATAATGTTATTTGAGTATTCTTAGATATTTTATTATAATCTAGCTGTTTCAGCTTTGTGTGGTGGGATTGGAATTTTTAAGAACACTTATCTTTTCTAAAAAAATAATAAATATTGTGATGCTGAAAAGTTTAAAATCTTACTTTAATTAGATTCGGATCAAGACGCAATTATTAAGACGGTTTATTTTTGACAATTTAATAATAAACATCCAGACGAACATTCTACTTTTTTTCTTCTCGAAAAAACTTGTTTCGGCTTTTATAACTAAATGTTCATAATGGCCGACCGTGCAGTCCAGTCATTTGCAAACAAGTTACAGTAGTGTATAAAGTTGTTAAAATAAGATCTCCATTTGTCCCTCCAGCTTTACTTGATAGTTCTTACATATTACACTTTAAAAAAACCTTAAACTATTCTTAATATATTATAGATTTTTTTTAGAAGTATGGATTTCTTTAGACCAGCGTTGCGGAACCGTTTGATTTTGGTGCGGCTCCGGATCCGCGGAGCCGTCTGTGATGATGGCGGCTCTGGCTCCGGCTTTAACCTAAAATCAAGAAAAACTCGACATATTTTTTCCCCCACGTCTATTTTAGACTTTTGAAGGTTTTAAAAGTTCAATTTTTGATAAAAATGGACTTGAAAAACTTAAAAGGGGCATTTGCACATGACAAAACAGAGTTACCAAATTATAATTCATAAAAAATCTCTTTATTTATCTAGTCCGGAGCTGTTTTTTAACGAAAATTACGGCTCCAGCTCCGGCTCCAGCAAAATATGGCGGCTCCACGGCTCCCGGCTCCGCAACACTGCTTTAGACCAAAGAATTCTAGAGAAAGGTCTTATTCTTGCATGATTTATAAACTAATATTTTTTTTGTAAATGTGAATAGTTATTTATCGTATCGTATTATTGACAGCTTTCCGTGGATAGTAAAAAAATAGAAGATAGATCCCAACCTAACTGGTATCAATCTAATAATCTTTATTTTATTATTCATTAGTTTTTAATATGACTAGTGGCTGCGCCCCTAGCATCTAGGGGCTCTATAATCAAAGGGATATGGATGGGCAAAAAATAGCCTAAAATCACCTTAGGACCTTTAAGAAGCTTTATTGTAAAGGAGAACCATATCTGTTCGTTAGTTAGCGAGATCCTTCGCTACAGAGAGAAAAAAAGCTTATTACTTTATATAATAGGACTAGCGGCTTTGCCCCTAGCCTCTAGGGGCTTTTTTCCTCAAGAGGTAATTAAAAAAATTAAAAGAAAAATTTTTTTTTCTGGTGCTGCCAATTTTATGTGAAGTAGTTTCCCCATAAATTTTTTTTTTCGGGGGGAGGAATTTTCATTTTTGGGGGGTGTTAGGGGTGTCCCACCCTCCAAGAAAATAGCTTAAAACCACCACAGGACCAGTAGGTATTAGGGTGGATCGATATTGGAATTTCACATTAGTAGAGATTGGCAAGGATTACTGGGCAAATATAAAACCCTGTGAAACTTGAAAGAGGTTTTTTAATCCAAAAACGTACCCGCCCCCTTATAAAACCAAAAATTGAAATTCCTTCAAACGAAGGCATATTGCATATCAAAATGACTACATTGAAATGCTGATTACAGATCTGAAAACCATTTTGAAAAATATTGATTCAGTCTGAAATGATTTTCAAAAAAACCTACAAAAATATACAATTTTGACTAAATCAGCTGTTTTTAATGAGATCTTATTCGAACTAGGAGCAATATTTAATTTTCAAAACGGGTTTCAGATTCGTAATGAGCATTTCAAGGAATTTTTAATTTTTGGTTTTATAAGAGGGTGGGCTCTTTTTATACCCCCCGCGCGCCAGTTGTTTTTGGATTTCAAAAAAACCTTTCAAGTTTTACAGGGTTTTATATCGGCCCAGTAACCCAAGCCAATGTCTACTAATGTGAAAATCCAAAAAAGATTGCAAATCGACCCGCCCTAGTAGGTAATTATTCCCTGAAGAGAGCCCATTCGGTTTAGCGGTTACCGAGAACTTGAGCTCCATACGGACAGACATCAAGCTACTTTGTATTATAGATATGTTACAAGATTTTTCATTATGGTTTAGAACCGGCTCCAATTATACGGATATTTATCGGTTTCGAAGACATACTGTAAATAAGCTTAACATCTTTGTGTATTTTTACACAAAAATAGTTTGGAATACCCCCTATCCTTTTGTGAGTTTTATTCTAATCAACAAATAATTATAAAAATATTTTTAGAACTTGTATTCAATTAAGAAATCTTTTGCAAGGAGCAAAAATATATTTTTATAATCATTATCAAGTAGTTGTGAAAGATCATAATTTTTAGATAGTTTTACACCTCCTCATTCCAATATTGGCGTTGCTAAGATTTTTTCTTTTACTGGTACGTTACTTTTAATATGTCTATTATGTTTACATTAAAAGTCGTATTGATAATAAAGTTTTATAGATAAAAGAAATTGTTTTATTAAATGCTAATCTGTTCTTCTACTATGCAAAAAATTACAAAGTGGACTTTTCTTGGATTTTGATTTGAACGTAATTGTCTGGGAGGCTATGTTATGGCTTTTTCTTACTGAAATATGGGGTTTAGATTTTGAATTAAAATGGTAGGAAATACAAACTCTAGCAAATTTTAAAACTTTGTTTGAAAAAATGTAATAGGTACCTAACAAAAAAATATAAAGATTAATAATGATTTTCTTTTTTAGTATGGCTACAATGAAGAAATAGTTGGAGTAGAGATATTGAACTTGATCTGTGCAGGCGTGGCATGGCCTTTAGTTGGTAGGTTCTGTGTTGTGCGGCTTTAACTAACTAAGAACTAGCGGCTACGCCCTTGCTGACCTCTAGGGTCATTAGAAGGAAGGGAGAGGGAGTCGAACCTTATTTTTTTTTCCTAGAGATGATTTCTCTTAGATTTAGATTTGAAAACTTACTAAACGATAGATCAATTTGATTCTGCTTTTATGAGCTTTCAGTTCTGGGAATATTTTTATCTACTATTACTATAAAGATTTTTCATATTATATAAGAACCTAGCTTAGTTCTGGGAATATTTTTATCTACTATTACTATAAGGGTTTTACAGATTATTATGTTAAAGTCATCGCTCAAATCTTCTGGTGATAATTACGATTAACAAAGTATCAAAAATAAGTACCTAGCTTAGCATACACATTTCATTACAATATTTAGAGATATTTTTAATAATATTATTATTATATGAAATATACATATTCAGGTTGGTTAGCAGGATTAGAGAGAAGAGCTCAGCTTCCCGTGTCCGCCAGGAATGGTCATGGTCCTGTACTGCTTATTTTCTGGTCTCTGGCGTTTATGCAGGTCTAGTTTTTTTTTACAGTGGCTAAAAAAAGTAAATATATGAGAAAAAAAGGAAAAAATGTGTAAAACTCGATATAAAAAACATTGCTAACAAAAAGCTTATACATTATTGCTGAGTTACGTCTGATTTCCAAGAGTACTTATTGAAGCGATGCAGGAAGTGATAACCCTTCGGGGCACCTATTGAGTCTTACACAAGCTACCCAAATAATAATGGATAGAGTGTATTGCTGGAAATAGGTACTTATAAAGCGATTGGATGGGCTATATTTGTTTCTTTTTTAGTTATGAGTAAAACTTATAAACATCTTATTAGGTCAAAATTTTAAATATAAAAATAAACATGTATTTATGTTAAGGTGAATCTGCAACTTGCTAGTATCACACATGAGCTCTGGTGGGATACTCTAGACACGCATAATTACATTTCTATTCTACACTGTGCTCACTACATCACTGTTTATATCTTTACATCATTGGTTTTTCTTCTTGGCATCAAGGCTCCAGGTAGGTTAGTTATCCTATCCTATAATATAAAGTAGTAAGCTTTTTGTCTGTAGCGAAGGATCTCAATAACCGCTGTACCGATATGGTTCTTCTTTACAGTAATGCTTCTTTTAGGTCCAGGGAAGGTTTATTAGTATTTTGGGGAAGGGTATCTCCACTTTACCAAGAAAAAAATGATTTTACGCCCTCCGCGCCCCACACTCCATTTTCACCCTCAAACAATACTTTTTGCGCTTCGATTATTTTTTTTACATTTCACATAAAAAAATATGAGGGTATACAATGAAAATTAGTAGGGTACAATAAAATTTACTCCATTCCCCTCCCTATATGGATTTCCTATCCTCCCAAAATGAAAAGCTTGGACGTCCTTTTTCTTTTTTTAATCCTCCTCCCACAAATTCATGATTACATTTTATATTATGATGTATATTGTATATTTCTCAAAATAATAATTCCACATGTGTTTGTTTGTTTGTACATTCAACTATAATATCATAACGTTCTATAGAAATTGCTTTTGTTACAAAATTGTTAGACAACACTTGTCATTTTTTCATTTATTTAGATAGTTCTTTATTTGTTATAGCTATTTTTACATATTATTATTAAGTGATTAAATATTTTCTTTAGTAGTAATTCATATGCCTCTTGGAAAGTAAGGCAAATAGTTTTTACTTTATTTAAAAGAAACTATCATAAAATTTTGATACATTCATAAAAAGAAAGCATTTCTTATTATGAAATATTCTAACATTTTTTCTCTAAACAAAAAGCCTTCATTTGTTTATATTTAAAAAAAGTAAAACGTTGTGATAGTTTAAAGAGCAAGTGAAAGTTGAAACGTTTTTAGTTATAAAAAAAGTTTATTATTATTCATAAAATCTAATTTTTTAAGAAACGATAAAACTGGTAAACAAGGAGTAATCAATTTTAATTTAAACAGGTCTATCGCAACCTGATCAATATTTGAGAATGACTGGAGGTTGTCCTGCCGGAGGAGGGGGCGGAGGTCTCCTTCCCCAGGAGGCGCATAACAGGTCTCCATGGACGGATATCACAAAGAAAGTAAAAAGGTTGATGCCCTTCATGTGGCCAGGAAAGTCGAGGATTCTTCAACTACGAGTGGTGTTCTGCTTGATACTTCTAGCAGGTACGTCTACTTAAAATGTTATAAATGTTGATTTTTGTAAAACTGATTATCACAAATGAAATGTAGAAAATTTTAATTTGTTTAATCCGGAATAAAATAATCTTCTTTGAGTTTCGGAAAAGCTCGGAAAATTTTTATCTATACTTCAGGTGTTCGTGTGACAAATCTTTTTGTACCAATTCTGTACAAGGACATTGTTGATGCCCTGGTAGAAACAGAACTTCGCCCTTCCACCTGGCCATGGCAGTACGTCACCATATGGGCGGTCTTGAGGCTTCTGCAGGGCGGGGGCACAGGATCATCAGGCCTCCTCAATAACTGGCGCAGCTTGCTTTGGATCCGGGTACAACAGTACACTACTCTGGAGATTCAAACAAATCTTCTGGCACATGTACATAATCTCAGCTTAAGGTATGCTTTACTTTTTACATATTTTTAAAAAAACATACTGTCAAATTGTCAATAGAATTCAGTATTTATTCTTAAAATTACACATTTTAGATCATGAAAAGAAAACGAGAGTAGCGGATTTCATTGAATTTTCACAGTAGCTTTTGATGGTTTATTGTAGCTTAGGTAAATTTTAATTATTGCCCCACAGGGTTAGAGACCCCCTCAAGTGCAAGTAATGGGAGAAAAGCTACTGTGAAAATATGACGAAACCCGCTACTTCATTTTCTTTCCATGATCCCACATTTTTTTTATGTTAAATGCAAAAGTTCGAATTAAAATTCTAACCCTCTTCCAATATCAATACAGTGAAGAGTCCATTTCAGAGTCTGTGATTATCGTCTTTGTAATATCTAATTGAATACTCACACAGTCATAAGAATCAATTTTAGATGGCATCTTGGTCGGAAAACTGGCGAGTTAACACGAATAATGGATCGTGGTACTTCTGCAGTCAACAACTTGCTCCAGTATCTTATTTTCAACATTCTCCCCACCCTTATTGACATCATTATTGCTGTCATCTACTTTTGTCTCCAATTCAACGTCTACTTTGGCCTGATTGTCCTCATCACAATGGTGCTTTATCTCCTCTTTACATTCGCAATTACAGAATGGCGTACAAAATTTCGGCGCGAAATGAACGAGTTGGACAACAAGCAGCGAGCTCGGGGCGTAGACTCTCTGCTGAATGCTGAAACAGTCAAGTATTACTCCATGGAAGAATATGAGGTTCAACGGTACAAGGAGTTAATTCAGGATTGCCAGGCCATGGAATGGAAAAGCATGGCTACACTACAGTTTCTCAATTTAATTCAAAGTTTGATCATTAATAATGGTTTGTTTGGAGTTTCCCTGTACTGTGCGTATCTTGTGACAAACAAAGAGTTGACTGTTGGTGACTTCACTCTGGTTGGAACCTATTTCATGCAGCTGATGAGTCCCCTCAATTTTATTGGAACTGTTTACAGAATGATCCAAGAAAGTTTTATTAACATGGAGAATATGTTTGAGCTTCTTGATGAGAAGATTGAAATCCAGGTAAACAATTGCAACGGAAATACCCTATTATTTGCTAATGCTTAAATTCGATTATGTCGAATTTTGGTTTCTACGTCAAAGTTATAAAGATAACCATATGTTTTCAGCTAGTAGAATGATTTTTGAATTTTTAAAGTTAAATATCTATTTAATTACATTTGATTTTACACAATATTTATTACAAATATAAATATAGTACATGCAGCTGTGCCCCTAGAGGCCGCTAGGGGCACATGAGGTGTGGGAGGGCAGGGGGGAGGTCAGGGAGTCGATCCCCGCCAATTTTATGTTTTATTTTTGAAAAAAAAAAAAAATCGTGGGGGAGGGTAATATCTTTCTAGGGGTGATTTTTATTGGAAGGGTGGTGGTACACCACCCACAAATTTAGTTATCAACCTTCCATGGACCCATTAGAAGCTACATTGTAAACGAAAACCATATCCAGACTGGCCAGAGTGTACGTTTTGTACGTTACGCATCGAATCTGAGTACGTTCTGGACGTTATATTGAGATGTGTACGTAACGTATTTTATATTTTGTATTTTTGTACGTTTTAGGTTTTTTTTTAAAGAATAAGAATCAAATATTAGTAGAAAAGTAATTTGTATGTTTTGTACGAATTTTTTTGCAAAGCAATAGGTGTATTATATCAAATAAATTAAATAATATCTTCAATTTTCATAGAACAAAAATATGTAGGTAAATTATGCATATATGTTATTAGAACTTACAGTTTAAATTTATAGATTTGAAATATATGTCCTATAGATTTAGTTTAAACTATTGAACAGAAAGAGATATGCAGTTGACTAAATTCAAGTTTAAATGCATTTCATGCAACTACCCCTTTAATAGATTTTACGATAATTTTTTTTCAAATTCTTTATATACTTGGGTAAATTTTTTGAGATATCATATGGTGCTCAGTTTAGGATTAAGACGTCTTATTTTTGGTATCTTCAGTTTTTAAAGAATAAGAATCAAATATATGTATAAAAGTATTTGTATATTTATTTGTATTTGTACAAAAAGTATTACAAAAATAGTATATTATCTATAATACAAAGTAGAATGGTGTTTGTCCGTCTGTATATCAGAAGCTTAATACCTATCTCATTAACCACTGAACCTATTGGGCTCTACTCTTTATGGAATATACCTAATAGTCCTGTGATGGTGTTTTGCTATTTTCTTTTGGGGAGGGACACTTAAAGCTTTTTACTTTCTACTAGGATTAGAGGCTTCGCCCCTAGCCTCTAGAGGCTTCGTCCCCTCTTTTATAGAATCGTTTGTTGGAAATTTGTCCAAAAAATATAAAAAAAGATTGTGATTATTTTTTTTCATTTAGGCTTCGCCCCAGGGTGCGGTGGGGGTTCCCCCACCCCGCTGATTTGTATTAGTTTACAAAAATAAATTGAGGGGTGGTTGATTTTTTTGGGGGGGGGGGGTGGGTTTCCCACACTTTAAGAAAATAGCCTAAAACTACCACAGGACCAGTAGATATATTCCCTGAAGATTAGAACCCAATCTGTTCAGCGGTTACCAAGATCGTAAGCTTTAGACAGACAGGCATTGATTTACTTTTATTTAGTATTTACTTGTATTAAAGACTAGTATTTTCTGAGATCTTTAGCAATAGACAAAATAACCCTATATCCTTATTATATGTATATCCTATAAATCCTTTTTTCTGTAGCGAAGAATCTCGTTAACTGCTGAACCGACATGATCTTTGTGAGGTTGTAGGCTATTTTCTCTGTCCTTCCATATCCCTTCAAGAACCTGTATTCAAAATGGTAGAAAAATAGCCTAAAACCATCTCGGTAACTGTGTGAAGTAGTTATGAAAATCTTAAGCATCAGACAAAAAACTTACTACTTTATTTAATAGAATATACTTAGTACGTAATAACAGGATGTATGTCTCTCTGTCAGTTTATTTTTACCGAAGGTTCTCGCTAACCGCTAAACCGACATGGTTCTCCTTTACAGGGTAGCTTCTCATAGGTCCTGGGAGAGGGTACAACCACCCTCCCAAGAGAAATTACTCTTAGAAAAAAATCACCACTCTTCCCCTATTTTTTCTTTCTTTTTAAAATTGAAATTAGAAATGGGGGTGTCTACTCCCCCCTCCCTCAATAAAAAAATTATTAGCGAAGCTACTCTATAATCACTTTGTCAGTCCGTTATGCTATCGGAGAAACGTGATTTTCTCGGCTCCTGTTTTTAGATTGAATAAGTTCACATTCTACATATTTTCAGTCAGATTTGCCTTTTGGTTGGGGTGCTAGATCTATTCCTAGATTTTCTTTTTTTCATGGTTTTCTCGACTTCTATTCAAGATAGACGGCTGAAATTTTCAGGGAATAAATAAATTCACATTCTACATATTTTCAAAAAGTTTCTTTAAGGTTTGTCTATTTGTTGCAGTGCTAGATCGATTCCTAGATGTATAGGTTTTTGTGATTTTCTCTACTCATATTCTTGATAGAGGGTTTTAATTTTCAGGGATTGTATTAGTTTTCATTATTTTTCATTATTTTTTTTGTGTACGTTATGTACGTTTTTTATTTTCAAAATTGGCTGGCCAGTCTACATATCGGTTCTGCGTTAAGCGATTTCCTTTGGTACAGACACAGAATTAGATATCATCCCCTTACTTAGGATTAATGTTAAACTTTCAAATACAATTGTAGGATAAACCCGACGCTATCACCTATAAACAGAACAACCATCCTCCTGAGCTACAATTTCAAGACGTCAGCTTTCATTACACAGAATGCAGACCTATTCTGGAGAACCTGTCATTTGTGATACCACCAGGATCCAGTGTGGCTGTGGTGGGTGCCAGCGGTAATGGCAAGTCAACTCTGGCAAAGATTCTGTTCCGTCTGTTTGATCCTGTGAAGGGTGCCGTTCTTATTAATGGTAGAGATATTAGAGATTACACTCAGAAATCATACAGGAATTTGTTTTAACTTGCAAAAATTTCTTTTAACTTACATTTTAACTCAGTTTAGTATATTTATTTAGGTTTTAGGACTTTAAGATAAAATCTTTAAATCGTAAGTTCCATGAAATGCCGTAGATTTTATTATACAAAATATTTGTTGTATTAAAATTCATGTAGATCATAGGTATTAATTGCATAAAAGTTTAGAGTTTATATGGAGATACAGATACTATTGGGGACATGTACTAGAACATTTTAAAGGTTGAAGGCCATATCTCAACCAGGAAGGAAAAGGGGGTTCAGTACTCATGGCCTTTAAACTTTAGAATGTTCTAGTACATGTCCCTAATAGTATATGTATCAAGTTTTCTTGCAAAGGGTAGAAAATTTTAGCACTAGAAAAATGCGCTAAAACACCAAAGTTTTGAATTTTTGATTTTACTGTACTTTTTAAATAAAACCTGAAATATTTTTTTGATGTTCTATTAATTGTTATAAAAAACGAAGAAAATAAGCCATTAACCATTAAATTCTGATAACTATAAGTAGGGTAAAATTGCTTTCAAAAAAGTTCTCATAAGAAAACACTGTATTTTTATTTAAAGATAAACTACACGATATTTCGAATTTGTAATTAAAACAAAACTATTATGTTAGAGGGAACATAGGAGTGGTGCCTCAGGACACTGTCCTCTTCAATGAAAGTATAATGTACAATCTTTCTTACGGAAAAATTGGTGTCACACAGGCATTTATGTCAATTCATTTTGTAAATAGAAGATGAAGTGAATAAAAACAATGATTACCTATAACATCCATGTACAGAAAAGTAAAGAAATGAAACCAATTTCCTCAGTCATGGGCAGACACACAGACGGACAAAATGTGTTCTAGTATATTGGCTCTTTCTAATAATATGTAAATAAATACTGTAACCTTTGTAATGGACTAAAATACGATCTCACCTCCCCCCCCCCCCCCCCTCCTTTACTCAATCCCCTTCCTTTTTACTGGTTAAACGGCCTGGCCATTAATTGCAAGGGAAAATTGCATTAAATTGACGACAATTTTTCCCCTGTCATAATATCCACGTTTATTCTACATTTATTGCTGTACATAAATGCAGCAGTTTGACTATAAGCAGTCTTTAAAAGGTAAAAAATATACCTTCCTTCGTAAATCGGGCTTAATAAAAAAGTTTAAACTTACCAAAAAATGCATAAATGCTACCAGGCTGAAATAGAAAACGCGGCCAAGATGGCTGACATACATGATACAATCCTTGACTTCCCAGACGGATACAAGACTGTCGTGGGAGAGAGAGGCCTAAAGCTGTCTGGAGGGGAGAAGCAAAGGGTGGCTATAGCAAGAGCGCTCATAAAGAATCCAAATATTATTATTTTTGACGAGGCCACCTCGTCACTGGATACCAAAACTGAGCTTCACATCCAGAATGCTATTGAAAGTGCTTCTAAACAGAGAACTGTGTTAATGATAGCTCACAGGTAAAGTTATATTTTTTAAGAAGTCCTAGCCTGCAAATCATATCTTGTTGTTGGCCTAATTAGTCACAAACACAAAACTGAGAACTAATGAATAGGCAAAGCGAATTTTCAGATTATGGTTAATCAAAAAGAAAATCTAATAGAAAAAAAGACTTTTACACTTTCTCCTATTTTATTGATTGATTCTGTTAAATTAACAATTTTCCAAGGGTTTTATGCATTGACTATTTAAAATTATAAGTTAGAAATTAGTGGACCAACACCAAATTCTAAGGTCATTATTCTGGCTAAACTTTAAATGCAGCTAGCTCCCAAAGGGCTGATAGCACAGTCTCTGTACTGTACTGTACACGTATCATTAAAACCGGAATTGAAATATCTAGAAGAAACAATAAAGAAATAAAAAACTAAAAATTCACATGAATGGCACAGTAAATAAAGACGCGCAAAATTTTTTTTGCGCGTTTTTAGGTAGGTACTTTGTTTGCAGTGCATTTCTAGGCATATTTTGTAATTGATTATTATAGATTTCTAAATCTTGAAAAATAACTAAAGCTCACCAGTAAACAAGAAATTAACGTCTTAAAACTTTTTTTCAGATTGAGCACTGTGATGAACTGTGATCAAATCCTTGTATTGGACGAGGGAAGAATAGCTGAGCGGGGGACTCATGATGAGTTACTACAACTAGATGGAAAGTATGCCAACCTATGGAATATTCAGGTAAAAGTTAGAATTTCTCAATAGAAGATATATTGATTCATAATTCAGCCTTTCATTTGATGACGAAACTTTTCTAAAGGTTTAAATTCGATCAATCCTTTAGGTTCTAAAAGGTTTAATGGCAACGATTTATATGTAGACCAGCGTATCTGTAAAAAATCAATTTTAGTAAATTATTAGGTAGTTTAAATGGATTTCACACTCAGTCTACATTATTATAAAAAAGAAACATTTGGTTTTATGTTTTTTTTGTTGCATTACTTATTATTAAAGAAAGTCACGTAAAATCTTAGTTAAATTGATTACAGACGCAAGCATAGAAATGAGATGAGGGGATGTCAACCTTTTTAGGGTTAATAGAATAGGAAGGCAGTTTCATTAAAATTTTTAAGTCACTCCCACACTTACCGCAGGCTTCTAATCTCACTTGATTACTTGTTTTTCACATATGTGTATGATTTTTTAGATAGCAGCTGTCAATTCTAAAGAATCTCACACTGAAGAAAATAAGCCTGGTGATGAAGGGGGCAAAGTATCAACACAAAAAGTATGTAATGGTGCCGCCTCTAATATCCATGTCAACCCTGACGCAAATGTACAACAATCAAACAATGTTCTTGCCAATGCAACTGAGAATTCTCACGTTGAAAATACTGAAAATGAGCTTGATATAAATAAACAGTGTATTTTAACTGATAAAATCAATGAACGAGATGATATTACAGAATCCAATGAAACACTAGAAAAAGAAAATGAAGAAAGGGCTCCAGTTACCACTAAGGAGAATATGGATGATACTAATACCGAAGATCATGACGAAATAAGTGAGGATACAAAATTGTTAAGTTCTTCACCAAAAGCCTGTGTTACCAAATCCGCAAAGTGAAAACATAAGCATTTTAGTTTTAGTGTATAAATTTGGTTCAATTCAAACTTTTAAAATGTACAATTGGGAAGTTTCTCGAATGGTCATGGTAACTGGTTACTCTGTAACAACGAAGCTATTTGCATCAAACTAGTAGTTAACTTTCTCTAGTAGAAAAAAAAATCGCCGAAAGTACAGTAAATCCATTTTTCTGGGGAAGCGTCGATTCAACCAGTTCACTTTACAAATTTTCATATATCTTTGAACCTAGACAATGTTAATTCCAATTGTTGGATATAATCGAGCTCCCAATAGCTTTATTAGTTCCGGATTAACCAATCCATTCATTATGGTGAAACTTAAAAATTGTACATACAAAATGCATTTTTTTGGGAAATATCTTATTTGCATCAAATAAAAGATATTCCATTCTTTAAATTCCCTCGAGTTTCATGAAAGGAGGCCATATGATATGTGTGCTTTAGATTTTCAATTCGTTTCATTTAAATATTTATACCATGCTGTGAAAAAAGTCTGTAATCGTCCATTATGTGATTAGTGATCCCTGTACGAGTACGTCGATTGTGTTAATTTTGAGAGTGGCAATGTTTATTCCAATATATCATATCTGCTGGATTAGAACCGGATCTTAGCTATACTAAAAAATTCATGTATAGCATCGTGTTACAGATAATTTTCCATAAATATTTAAATAAAAATCATAAAATTACTACCAGTTTTGTCAGCCTGGGCCTTCAGACCCTCGGGGCTAACAGAACTGGTTTTAATCTTATAATTTTTCATTTAAATATCTGCGTAATGCAGACTATAATACGATGCGATTATGAACTTTAACTAGGTATATCATAATTATAAAGAAATATGACCAAAAACACAGACGGGTCGTTTTGTTACCATTTTTAGTAAATTTACATATAAACTGTAGAATACTCCCGTTGACTAGGTATAATACATATGTAAAATAGAAAAAAATATTGTTGTACCTTTATAATATAAAGCAAATCTTTTATTTCAGAGAAAATGATCAGCGGCTGTCTAAAAGTTTCACTCCCTCATAGAACAGTTCTTCAATTGTTAAAACATCAAAAGTTCAATAAAAAACATTGTAACCGAAAAAGTTTTCATGTTATAAAACAGACGTGTATTTTGTGATGATTTTAAAGAAAGAAAATTTTTCTTTCGAGAAATGTAACCGAAAATTAATAAAGTTAAAATTAGGTAAAACGAAGTAAAATATTTATTCATTAAAGAGATTATTCTATATAGTTATGAACAATGAGTAGGAGCAGACGTAGCTCATGCAGCAGCAGCTGTTCAAGTTCACATTCACACACAAGTGGATGCCCTAGCTTAACAGCTAGAGAGAAGTCTACAGGCAGCTCTGGATGGTGGAAGAAACTGTCTGCCCTGATGCCCTATATGTGGCCGAATGATCGTATGCTTCAGTTTAGACTATTTGTTTGTATTGTTTTACTTGCAGGTACAAATTAGTTTTTGATCACTATAAAATTTACAGGGGCGTTATTCTGCAGGGAATCCCCTGCTAAATGGGGTTGGGAGGGGGGAAAATGAAGAAATGAAAAATCCTGAAAACATTTTTTGCATTGTTAACGAGGTTAGCATCGTATTACATTCCTCGAATAGGTATTAAAATAAAGATAATAAAATTGTTACCTATCAGTTTTGTTAGCCCGGGCCTAACAAAACTTGAACTGATTTTAATCTTATAATTTTTAATTTAAATTATTCAACGATTCTTTTCCAATAAAGAAAAAAAAAATTTTCTCGGCTGCTACTTGAGATAAAATACATCTATATTAGGCGTGAGAGTTATCAATGTGTTCGTGCCAATCTACTTCAAGATGATCGTGGATGAACTGATGGATGGTAACTTCTGGCCCTGGCAGTCCATCCTCATCTGGGGGGTACTGAGGCTTCTACAGGGTGGTGGAAGTTGGTCCATGGGAATCCTTAACAACCTCAGGTAAAAGAAATAAATTTTTTTTTTTTTAAATACTATTTGCCCATAATAATTAAACTCTAATTTATTGGTATGCTCTCGACCAAAAGCTTGAGCAAAACAAAAGCCTTTTTAAAGGAAAGATGATATCAATTCTTTCTTAGAATTTTTTTATCTCTTGTATAAGGAATGGTTTTATTAGGTCTTCTATACCTGATCCCCTTGCAACTAGCCTAAAACATGCCCTATACTAATACCAAACAAAATTGTGGAACAATCAGTCTTACTGTTAAGGAGATCTTGATTGACATACAATTACACTTAAAACTTACCACTTAATAGTACAGTTTGAAAAGAATTCTATGAAATACGTCCTTACCTATGTAATGTATGTATGTAGAGATATTACGTCCAATAAAGACGTCATTAAGACAAACTTGGTCACTAATTGTTAACAACAAATAATCATTTTAAAAGATAAAACTTTTTTATGAGCCTAAAAATAACTAATTGATCTATTTTTAGACACAAGAGACGAGCGTAAATTTATACTTTGCGCAATTACTGTATGTCGTAAAAAGAATTTATTTACAATAATTGATATGAGGTGGTCAGTTTTAAATATGACGTTAGTAAGACAATTATCGCCAGAAAAAACATTCAATCGCTAGAAAGGACATACAATGGTTTCGGCCTTAGCTTCTAGGGTCTTCGCCCTGAAGAAAGGGAATAATAATTTTCGTTTTTTGATAATTTTTTTTGTAGGGATAATTTACAAGGGAAGGGTGACATACTCCTCCCATGAATAGCCTGAAACATACCTTGAATGGACTAATATGAAGCTTAAATTGATATTTCTATTACAAAGGGGACAAAAGAGACGAGTATTTGAGGAGGGGGAATTTCATAAATCTCTAAAGAAGTTTTCTTAGTCAATTCAAATTGTTCATGTTTTGTTTTGTTTTATTTTATAAATCTTAAAAACAGCGAGCCGTAATCGATAGTACCTTATAACTACTTCTTAGAATTTATTAGCTGCTGCATCCGTAGCCTCTAGAGGCATTATTTAATTTTAAAGATAGAAAGACTACCCCTCCGGGACCGTTATATAGCTTACCTGAAATAGATAATTCAATCTGTTAAGTGGTGCAACGTCTTAATGGACAAACGAATAAAGAAAAACTTAACAAATCTCTGTTTTAGGTTGTTTCTGTGGATTCGAGTCCAACAGTATAACAGTTATGCTCTACAAACACATCTACTCAAACATATTCAAACATTAAGTCTCAGGTATTCAAAGTAAACTAATAATAGTTATTTATCGCATCGTATTTTAAACAGCTTTTCGCTGATATAAAGTGTACAAATATAAGATTAAAACTTGTTTTGTTAACCCTGAGATCCCTAACACTGCGGCACTACCCGAGAGGGTTTTTTGAGAAAATGGAGAATAAACAACAACCTCCTCCCCCCGCCCACCCATTCATTCCCTTTGCCCCCACCTCCCTTTTCCTTCATTGCATTTACGAACGCGGCATTCTTTTTATAAAAACCCACCTCCCACACTTATTAAATTTAACCAACCAATGAATTTTTTATCCAATCTTAACCAGACAAATGCCATCTAGCTAAAAAAGATGCGTAGATTTCATTTCTGGCAACCAGAAAATCCGCAGAAATCGAATTAACGAGATCCAAAAAAGTTTCATTAAAAAAAACCTTACACCAAAAAGAACAAACAATAAATATAACGACGACTTAGTTTCTTTTTCCTGTTTAATACGAATTTTTTAAACTAATTTTTAGGCATGCATGTATTTTATAATATTCTTTTCTGAGAAACATAAAAAGGATTTTTAACATGAACAAAACGCTACTTTTAGTTCTAATGAAAGATACTCTTTTTTTCTTGTAATAAAATTACTTTTGTACATTAAAAAAACCCGCATTGTCTCTATTTTATATTTAAACATGCATGTCGTAATGATTAAAAAATCCAGCCATTTGATATACCTAGAAAGAAAAAAAAGAATATTTTCTCCCTGTGGGCAAAATAAATTTTTAATTATAAGGGTGAAAAAAAGGTTTTTGAAAATTATAGTGAATTATTAAAAAGTGAGGTGACATAGTAATATAAAAATAATCGGGTGTAGTCCTTTTCGTAACATCGCACCTTATAGGGCGATTCTTTGTATTTAAAACAGTAGCTTATCTCCTATTTAAAGTCCTTGCGGGGGGGGGGGCTCTAACCCTATAAAAGCCATTTTAAAAATGCGACGAATCACCCCTTATGGGGCCATGTTACGAAAGGGACGATTCCCAAATAATTAAATATGTTTTTTTTTGTGGGACAGTCATTCATTTAGTAGCGAAGCATTGTTATGAAAATTAAATGCCTTTAATTTTTTTCAGCAGCTTATTTGTAATGGCTCCAATACTGTATACTATGTCTGTATGTTTATTAGCTCTCTCCAATTCTTCTTCTTGGTATTAAATCTTGTTAGATAAACTTTTTTTCTGTACTGAGAATTTTTAATTTTTGATTACTTTGTTTCCAAGTGACATAAAACAGGCCTTTAATTACTGATTCAAACTGTGTCTTATTTATGCATTATTTTTTTCACTTTGGGACACCCTAAAAAGGTTAAAAATGAAAATACTTTGTTTTGTCAGGTATGTCCAAGGGTGTCTTTATTGTTTACCCCCCTCCCCACATACACACACCCAAAACGCATTTGGGGATGTCACAGGCACCATGTATATTTAAGAAGAAAAAAATGTTATTTTACTCATCTCCCCCCCCCCCCCCCTCAACCAAAAAATTTACCAACAACCATTTTGGTGGAAGTATTTACCCTCCCTTCCCCAAATAAAATAGGATTTTAAAGTATTTCATCTTTTTATCTCCCCCACCCAAATAAAAAAGCTTTGATGTCCATGATCATGGCTCTGAATACAATATAGTTCCACCTGATAAAAACAAGATTTCTATTATAAAATTTACATAAAAATAAACATTGTATGAAAAAGATAAAATAAGAAAATGACAGCTGTTTTAAATTTTTTAGTAAAAAAGGACCTACAAACAAAGGTTATCAAATAAAAGGGTGAAGGAAGCGAAAATTGACTTTCACTCACTTATAGTCGGAAATTCATTATCAAACAGAGGGCATGCACAAAAATTTTAAGCCTTTTAGCTCTAATAGGAAGTGAGATAATAGGGGGGGGAGAGGCATTGAACGCCCCCCCCCCCTCCCCCTGGCCGATAAAGGTGCGGCCAACTGTTAAGGGTTAAGCTTTGGAAGGGGTCTGACTGTTTAGGTTAAAATAATTTCAATTTATTTATCTCTAGGGGCTCTGTTTTCTGAAGGGTTATGAAGGGAACGTAAAATAGCTTAAACCCATACCGGGACCAATGTAAAGTTTCCCTAAAATGGAGAACTCAATCAGTTTAGCAGTATCAAACCTTAAGATACTGACAAAATATCTTACTAAGTTTATATAATAGGATAGGCCCAACAAGTGTTATTTATAATTTTAAATTCTATCAGTCTAATAATAAAAGCGGAAAGAGTTTATAAAGACGACACAAAAACATTTATAAAAATTACTTATTTTTTTCTTTTTTTAGATTCTTTAATGATTTTAACGTTTTTATTATGTAAATGAATAAAGTTTTATTCAAACTTAAAGGATTTAATCTTTTTCTTTGAAATTTATATGTCTAAACAGTAAAAATATGAAGTTCTTTATTACGAAATCTCAAATCATTAGATTTTAATTAAGTTTATTTATAAAAATAAAGAATAAATTTGGCAAAAAATATAGCTACAAAAAGGATTACTGCTTTATAAAACTACCTTGATTGTAGAATTGCATTGATTTTGTTTAATAACTGTAAAAAATGAGTTTTTACGTGATGCGTTGCTTATAATCAAACCTAAAAGTGCATTTTATTCAATGATAGAGTGAAAAAAACATATACCTTGTTTTATAGTTTTTTTTCTCTCTCTTTTTATTCATTTATATAATATGTATATTAAGAATAAAAAGTATTTATTTCTTTAAATATTCATACTTTGCTAAAATGCCCTAGTAATTTTTTGCAATATATTCGCTCTAAAAAGGATTCAGTATCTGACTTTTGCATTTAAAATGATAGATTTTATACCAATTATTATGTTTACTGCAGAAAAAAATTATTTTTGTGTTTATATGCAATTTTCTATAATAAAATGTGAGAAATGCCTTTTTTCACACGTAGGGCGAAAAAAATAACACTGAAAATAAAATGTCTGTCTTAAACATGTCCTAAACTCATAGATAAAAACTTTCATAAGAACATTTATTTCAAAATATGTCCTTTAAGGCATGAAATTAATTTTGCAAATTAACATTGCAAATGTTTGCAAATAACTTTTGAAAATGGTTTCTGCGGATTTTCTAATTTACATAGGTGTTTTCTGCACATTTTCCCCTTTCCAAAAATACCTTCCTCGTTAAGATTGGCTTCAAGAAAGTATTTACTTTCCAAAAATGATATGTGCTCCGGAACCCAATAATCTAACCTATTCTAACCATAAGCAATATTGAAACAAATAAAAATAACTACCTACCCTCCCTCCTATTTCCAAAATAAGGGGGAGGGGGTTCGGTGTTCAAGATGGCTGCGCCTTGATTATCCTTTCCGTGAAACTCTGGATAAAGATAAATATTTTATTTTTCAGGTGGCATCAAACCAGTCAGATAGGCCGGACAACCCGTGTCATGGACAGGGGAGTTAAAGCTGTCAACAGCCTTGTCGAGTATATTGTTTTCAGCATCACACCCACCATTGTCGATATCATTACAGGAACAGTACTTCAATATTTCTTGTGAGAATTGACCATAAAAAAATCATAGGATTATTAAGGTATACCTCTTGAGGTTTTCTCCCCCGCCCCACACATGCATTCTTTTTCCGGCCTATCATTTAAAAAATAGCATAGGATTATTAAGGTATACCTTTTGCGGTTTTCTCCCCCCCCCCTCCCCCACCCCACACATGCATTCTTTTTCCGGCATATCTCTTACAGGTTTTTAATTAGTTTTTGTGGGTAATAGGCTTATTATACGGAATTTTAAACATTAATGATAATATTCATATAAAAGTTACATCTATATTTTGGTCCTCCTTCGTGTACAATGGACGTGAAATGTTTACACAATGTGTGGCGTTAGAATCTTTTCTCTCATTTGTAAAACAACGCGATTGGGTAAAGTGAAATATCAATATATTCTTCATTGACTCCTTGAAGTCCTATGCCGGACTTTTTAAGATTCAGTTGATTTTGCCCCCTAAATGAAAATTGAAATATTGCTCTGTTTAACAGCCGTGGTCTACTTTGTTCTCACCTTCAATCTTTACTTCGGCCTCATAATGTTGGTATCGATGATATTCTACTTTGTCTGCACTTGGCTCATTACCAACTGGAGAAATCATTATAGAAGGTAGGCTTCATTCCTATGGTATAAAGTAGTAAGGTTTTTTTTTGTCTGATGCTTAAGTTTTCAATAACCACTCAACCGATAGAGTTCTCTTTTATTCATAGAAAATTTCACTAAGGTTGCAGGCTGTTCTTAAGCTAATTTTTATATAAAAGCCCTGGGATGGTTTTAGGCTATTTTTTATCTCCTTTTTTCCCTCTGAATAACACGTTCTTTCAATCGTTGGATTGAAACTTTGGGTACTTTTACTAAATATTATTAGTTGGTTAGAGTAAACGGTGTCCAATCTTTTATAGCATTAATTTACATCGTAATCTAAAGAGAAGGGGCAATTTTGTGTATTGGGGATGTACATCAATTTCTCAAATAATGTCACACCCCTAAAGATTCCTTGTAAATCACAATTTATGTTATTCATATATGTATGTTAAACATTCTTGTATTAGGTTTTCTATAACGAAGCATTTCTATGATTAGGGTAGGTCCGTCCGTCCCGGTTAGTTCTTTTAATTAATTTAGAATTGTCCTATCGACAATGTGTAATGTTCGTTTGTCTTTCAGTTTCAAAGCTTCACTTTTATGGATGTTGTCATCCTTGTTTTATATTGAATAAACTCGCACATTGTTCATATAATTTAAATTACCTTGTATGACGTATTTTGGTTTAATTTGGAGGGAACTGGTTTCTATCTCAATTTCTTCACAGTCTAACAAAAAGGGGGGAGGGGGTATTTTCACAAACTGTCTATTTTACAAATGTCATCTAAAAACTCATAAAATTGAGATTTTATCGAGATTACTTATTATGTGTGTTTTACCAAATTAGACAAAAATACCTATCTATAAAACAAAGTAGAACGATGTCTGTCCGTCCGTCCAACTGAAGCTTTAGATCTCGGTAACCGCTGAACCGATTGGGCCCTACACTCAAGTGTATATAGACACTGGTACGTCCTGCATTGGTTTTAAGCTATTTTGTTTAAAACAAAACAAAAAAATTATCTAGCTGGGCAAAACAAGTTTTTTGAGACTCTAAAAATCACTTTATTAGAGAATAAAAACAATGTATTATAATAAATAAGCACTGTTTTTTTTAATGTAACATGTTTAAGATTCTCTGACGTAAATCATAATCAAAGGGGTAGTTGCACGAAATGCATTTAAACTTTAATTTAGTGAACTGCATATTTTTTCTTGTGTAATGGTTTAAACTACATTTATAGGGCATATATTTGAAAGAATTTTAATTTTCTACCATTTTGTATAAAAATATCAAGACTTGAAAATAGCATTCTTGTGATTTATGCAATTTATAAAGCTGGCTTATTTTCACAAAAACAGTATGACGACTAATCTAATTTAATTATGTCTAATTGTTTGATATTTATTGTACTACAAAATGATATATGTTTGATTGAATATTTGTAACTTATGCTTGCAATAATTTTCTAAAATACACTTCATGCAACTATCCCTTTAAGTCATTCATAAACAAATAGGGAGGGGAGAGTTTTGTCGCTATGACTAATTTTTTGCTTAATATGCCTAGTTACTAGGGTCTTAGAAAATGCCTACCACATAGTTTTAATATGCTCTGAACTCTTAAATAAGACGTTCTTAATAATCTAAGAAAACGTTGATTGTCATTAGAGATATAATATAAATGCTTTAAATGTCATAATTAATATTATAAAAAAAAACAGGGAAGCTCTGAAACAGTAGATTAAACAAATATTAACACTTGTAGAGTGTCAGAATTGAATAAGAAGATTGTAAATATATAAGTCTAAACAAAGTTGTCAGTAAATTTGTTGTAAAACTGCTTAAATAGAGGATACTATTTAAGGACATGCTGCAATTTTTAGGACTTGATTATAGAGATGCTTTGCTTATAACAACTTGTAACAGGAATCTGTATTCCAAAAATCAGATAAAAAGGACTATTATATGACAAAATAATTTTAACTACTGCAGGAATCACCATGCCCAGTTTATATCGATAAGACAATTCTAACATGCCTAAATTAATAATATGAGATATATCCGTAACGGACTGACAGACCCTAATTATAGAAAAGCTTCGCTCTTAATAAGTTTATTTAATGAACTGATCAAAAATATTTTATTTTTAACAATCGTACAGTACTTAAAGTCCTCTATATGTAGATAATACTTGATGACGTGGCATATAAATATAATTTTTATTATGATGCGTTTTATTTGACACTCTATTAGATTTCAAAGATTTTTCCTAGCAAATCCACTTTATACTAGAGCAAGTCAAACTAGATGATCAGTAATATTAAAAACAAACAAGCTGTAATGAAATGTTATAACTGCTTTAATCAAAAGGATAGTTGCACGAAATGCATTTAAACTTTAATTTAGTGAACTACATATTTTTTTCCTGTTCAATGTTTTAAACTACATCTATAGGGCATATATTTAGAAGAATTTTTATTTTATTCCTCGTAGTTTTATAAAGACTTGAAAATCATATTCTTATGATATATGCATTTTATATAGCTGTCTTATTTTCACAAAAACAGCATGTCGGCTATTGTAGTGGTGCCTATTTTTTTTAATATTTATTATAATATTCTACTTATGTTAAGAAGGTATTCTTATTACTTATTCTTGCAATAATTTTTCTTAAGTGCACTTCATGCAACTATCCCTTTTAGTTCTGCTTGAGAAAAGTTTTACATTTACTGACTATTTAAAAAATTATATTTTAACTTAAGTAAAGAAACAAAAATTATGTCAGAAAGTCCATGCAAAAGTTCATTTCTAAAGTTGATTTTCATCTGTTCCTATGCTTAAATTAGGTTTGGGCCGGATATCCGGTGTGGCCGGATATCCGGCCATTTTTAATATCCGGCCGGATACCGGATATTGAAACTATCCGGCCGGATATCCGGCAATATAATCTTTTATATTTTACAACAAAAATCTTTGTTTTTTTAATCTTAAATAGCTGTAATTTTTTTTTATTATTGAAGCTAGAAGAACAATTTTTTCTGAATATGTTTATTTTTATGTAAATTTTATATTAGAAATCTCAAAACATAAATTTTGGCGGTGGCAGCAGTACTTGGCAGCTGCCAGCCGCAAACCGACGGTTGGCAGGTAAAAGGCAATGGATTTTATGAAATTGTAATATGTCATGAACATATATAAAAAAGCCTAAGTTTAAAATTTGAAATCTTTAAGTAAAGATTTGCGGTCACAGGAACCGTTTTAAGATTTCTGGAGACCTGGAGGTTCAGGACTTGCAGGATTATACCTGGAACCTGAAATCGACTTGAACTCCTATATTACATATGAGGATGTACGACTATAGGATATTTTAGTATTATATAACATGAAATGCTTTGTTTAAGTAAAAAATAGTTTTACTTTTTACCTGAATGACCTTACCAGATTTGCTGGCATCCAGGTATTAAAAAAAATTCAACTCTCAGTTATGTGTCATACCCATATTTTGAAAGTCACTCAGTTATAGCCCTCTACCTTTATACACAGAAAATGGGATAGAAAAAAACAGAGGCGATGGGGGCAGGCATTCAACGCCACCTCCCCGCCCATCCTCCAACCGTCAGGGGTTGATATTACAGATTGAGGGTAGTTAATTAGATTTATTTGCTAAGAAAAAAGATCATTTAATAGTTACTTATTTTTTAAGTTTTAACCTTAAGTTTATCCTATTATATAAAGTAGTAAGCTTTTTTTGTGTGTAGCGAAGGATCTCGCTAACCGCTGAACCGATATGGTTTTCCTTTAGAGTGAAGCTTCTTATAGGTCCCAGGGTGGTTTTAGGCTGTTTAATTTTTATAAAAAAAGTCGTTGTAATGTTTTAAGTTTTTTTTCTCCACTTTCATGTCCCTTCTTATATCCCTAGATTCTAGGGACGCAGCCGCTAGTTTAATATAAAACACTAGTTTATGAAGAAATTTTTTTGCGGGTTTAGTCCCTTTCGTGGCAACGGCCCTTAAGGAGCGATTATTCGTATTTTCACAGTAGCTTTCCTCCTATTTTTAGCCCCTCACGGGGGACTCTAACCTTGCGGGGCCAATTGCCTAACCTAACCAAATACAACCTAACCTAACCAAAAAAAAACATATTAAAAGCCAAGGACAAAGGATAGTCTTTCTGGTCAACAATTCTAGGAAAATCACGAAACCTACTTTGAAAACCTTATAGGGTACAGAGCAAAAGAGAAGGTGCAACATACTTGTATTTTGTAGTATTGTTCAATTCAGAAAGTATAAATCATAAGCTATCACCAAACCTCACCTCATTAACCGTCTGTTTTTAGAATCAAAACAAAGGCTTCTTACTAAACAATTTAGAATTAGGGAGATTTAAAAAATATTTTATAATACTTCCTGAAATTAAAATCTTTACATTTTTTTCTTATTCATGATATTTGTAACTGTTTACAAACAAAAACAAAATATTTCAACAAATTTTTAATCAAAATCACTTTGATTAACACCTTGATTAACCCCTCGAGGCAGGTTAAAGCAAAAGTTTCAAAATGATTCAATAACTAAAAAATATCTCACTATATAAATCTATAAAAAAAGAAATTGGACAAATTCAACCCTAACGAATTGGATCTTTACAGAAAAATTGAAAAATAATCTAACTTATGCATAAAGCTTAAAATTAAATTCATTGTTCATTACTTATTAAACAAGGATGACACCATCTATGAGAACAAAGCTTTGAAACAGTAGGACAAATGGACATTAACACTTGTAGAATGTCAGAACTGAATAATCAGAATATAAATGTATAAGAGTCGAAGCAAAATTGTAAGTAAAAACTGCTTGATAAAGGATAATGTTTATGGACTCACATTTCTGGGACATGATTATAGAGTTGCTTCGCTTATAATAATGTACTTTGTTGTCACAGGAATTACATAAAAATTTGTCCATGTTTAAAATGGACATACGGACATTCTGGTAACGATTATGGAGTTGCTACGCTTGCTAAATCATACCTACTACAGGAATCACCTGCAAAGTTTTAAAATGATAGGACAATTCTAACATGCCTATGGACTGACCAATCCTAATTATAGAAAAGCTTCTCTTTGAAAAAAAATAACCCTAAAATATATAATACTAAATTCTAATAAGCATAAAAAAGCATATATTGGGGCTTTACCACAAAGTTGCCTATCAAGCACTGTTCCCCTCCTTTTTATTTTTTTTTTGTTACCTTTGCTATAACAAAAGGACTAGTGCCCCTTTGATCGTTTTCAATTTGCTTTACATTAATGGTAGGGAAATGGTGGGGCTCTGTGCTCTACAAGGCACTTTGGGGGAAATTACCCATATTTTAAATGATTAAAAAAGTTTGTAAGTTGTAATATTTAGAGAAGATTAGTAGTTTTTAGGTTTAATTATTGCAGTACTTAATAAATCATGATTTCAGGGAAGCTTTTTTATTTTACTTCCCTAATTCGCCACTTTCCTCCAACGTGTTTAGCCATTAGATACAAGAAGTTGCCAAGAAAGTCAAAATTAAACTACAACAATTATCATAAAATGTATGATTGTGAAAATACATAGCTATGTAGTTCAGAATTTTATTGCTAGGTGTCGTAAAAACCTTTTTTGAATTTAAATTTGTAAATGAGATAAATATCTAAACAATCTTAAATATTTTTTTAAGTGTTACAGCTATCCACTTTTTAGAATTTTTAATAAATTTATTCACTATTTAATATATAATTTACGAGTAGTTTAAGATTTAGATAAAATACCTAAAAGTTGTAAAAAAAGCTTTAAGTTTGCTCATACATCTTTAAACTGAATGTGCAGACAAACTCTGACAATCCTTTTAGCATGGCTTTTAGTAAACAGAGCAAAAAGTATTAAAATAATGCTTGAGTTTCTTATCAAATTCTGCTTAAAGTTGCTTTATCTCATCATCAAGTTTAAACTGGAAATGTAAGAAATCAGCTCTAAAGCATTGTTTGCCAGAATAGCCTTCCCTTGTCCCTGATTAAAAGCAATTTTAAAAATACAACGAATCGCCCCTTAAGGTGCGTTGCTACGAAAGGGACTATATCCTTTTTTGATACTTTAATATGTAGTAATTTTGCCGGATATCCGGCCGGATACAGGATATCCGGCATTTAAAATCAGCCGGATATCAGGTATCCGGCCAAAAAAATATCCGGCCCAACCCTAGCTAAAATATAACAAAAAATTATTAGGACTAAAATATGAATCATTCTGTGTTTATGTAATTTTGTGATTGATTATCATTGAAGTTTTCTTAAGACTTTTTAATTAATGTTCTATTTTCCCTATAAGATAAGCTGTGTATCTCATGATATTTTATGGACATGGTGATCCTTGTCAATGATGCCCAAGCTTTTTAATTTGTAAGGGTTTAAAAAGAGGGGGGGGAGGTATAAACACATTTATTTTTAAAAACAAATGGCATTACCTTTCTATATAAAAAATTTGGCACCCCCAAAATTGGTTGATAACAAACTAGTGCCAAACTAAACCATGCGGTGGGGGCGTGATTTAAATGTGTAGTATACTCCTTTTGTTAAACTTAATTTAGGGTTTCTTATATAATTGCAACGTAGTTATAAGACTTTTGGTAGCAATAAAATGAGACGTTAGGTACACCTCTAACTGAAACGATTTTTGATTAGTCAACGGATCTAAATTTGTCTCGGACAGGATATAATTAAAAGCCTAAATCGGACAAGGAATAGCCGAAAACGATATTTTTATACTTAAAATTTAAAATATAGAGCTAAATGAGTGATTGCGTCTTTCTCTTTTTATCGACAGACGCACTTGGATATATTATTTTCATAATGAATGATATGTATTTCCGATTTTAACGTCAGCTCATGTTTAAATTTGGTGAGCTATATTATTGAGGAGCGTTGTTAAGATTGGATGGAAGAATTTTGTAATGAAATCGAAAGTGGGGAAGGAGGATAAGGGATGGGGTAAACGAGTTATCAAAAAACCCAAATTTCTTGCCAGTGGAACAATTTCCACCCCAAAATTGTGGGTACAACTTTTTTGGGGGGAGGGGGGTAAAATCAAATTTATTTCTACAAATTTTGGGGGGTTATTTCTTTGGGTCGATGACAAATTAATGCCACGCTGTATCATGGGATGGGTGCGTGATTGAAATGTGTAGTATACTCCTTTGATTAAACTCAATTTACGGGTTTTTATATAATTGCAACGTAGTTATAAGACTTTTGGTAGCAATAAATTGAGACGTTGGGTATCCCTCTAACTGAACCGATTTTTGATTAGTCAACGGTCTAAATTTGTCTCGGCCAGGATATGATTAAAAGCCTAAATCGGCCAAGGAATAGCCGAGTACAATATTTTTAAACTTAAAAAATTAAAAATAAAGAGCTAAATGATTTATTGCGTCTTTCTCTTTTTATCGACAGACGCACTTGGATATATTATTTTCATAATTAATTATATGTATTTCCCATGTTAACGTCACCTTATGTGTAAATTTGGTGAGCTACATTATTGAATAGCGTTGTTAAGTTAGGATGGAAGAATTTTGTAATGAAAGCAAAAGTGGGGTAGAGGATAAGGGATGGGGTAAAACGGGTTATCATAATGTTTTATTTTCTTGACTTTAAGTTAAACTCTATCATTTCTTTGTGTCTGCGTGAGGGGAGGGGGGTAAACATAACTTATCCCCCCCCCCCCATGGACTTCCCTGACCCGTGTTTTATTATTCAAAGGATTCTTATTTTGCGGTTTAGAAATTTAATTCATTATCATACGTTGATGACGTAATTATTAATTTATTCATTCATTTTTAATAGTGCAGTTGCTGTATGATTAGGGCATTTCTGTATGTCCCCACTCAAACTATTTGTGCACTTCAGCTAAGATTCATTTCACCCTACCACACGATAACACACTTCTTGAATATACCTTTATCAGGTATAGAATACGATTTTCTATATTCAATTGTATTTTCAGATACTTGTTATATTGTTATTGCTGCGCTACTTATACACAATTTTCTCTTGCTTAATTTAAATGCAAAATTTTTTATATTTTTGCACATGCTACCAAATTTGATTCAATATGCCTGTCTAACTTTTTTGCTTTACCGGTATTTTCTTTTTATAAACTAGTTGCTCCGCCCCTAGCATCTAAGGGCTTTGGTATCATATTGGTAAGTAAGAAAGTAGTATAAAAATAGCTTGAAACCATATTATTTCAACAACACAAATTGCTCTTTTCTTTTGCATTGGCTTTATCCTAATCTCAGACATCCCCATTATTAAAAGCGAAGCTTTTCTTTAATTAGGGTCGGTCCGTCCGAGACAGATGGCTTTTTTCGTTAATTTAGGCATGTTAGAATTGTCCTATTGATTTCAAACTTTGCATGGTGATTCCTGTAGTAACTCTATAATCATTAACAGAATGTCCGTACGTCTATTTTAAACATGTTGATTTTCTACTTTTTTAATAACAAATTTTTATGTGATCTAAGGGGGGGGGAAGTTTGTACACTTATAGGAAATGAAATTCAGTACCAATGTTTGGGAGGGTCGTATGGGCTTGTTTTTAAAGTTATCAACCTAATTCTTTTTGTAGGCTCTCTTATATGACTTGATATACACGTATTTCTTTGAAAATTGAATTTCGGTACTTTCCTTCTAGGGGCTTGTGGAGCAAAAGACCCCCCAAAACACTAAAAATATGAGTTCTGACCTTATTTTTAAAGATATCGACCTGATTTTTTCTTTATAATACTTTTTTAACATACCCGAATCAACGAACCATTACAGATTTCATTTTGGGACTTTCCTTCTAGGGGCTTGTGGAGCAAGAGACCCCCAAAACACAAAAATATGAGTACTGGGCTTATTTTTGAAGATATCGACCTGATTTTTTTTTATAATACTTTTTTAACCTAACCGAATTAACGAACCATTACAGATTTCATTTTGGGACTTTCCTCTTAGGGGCTTTTGGAGCAAGAGACCCCCAAAACACAAAAATATGAGTACTGGGCTTATTTTTGAAGATATCAACCTGCTTTTTTTTATATAAAAATAATATTTAAACATAACCGAATCTACGAACCATTACAGATTTCATTTTGGGACTTTCCTTCTAGGGGCTTGTGGAGCAAGAGACCCCCAAAAATCATAAAAATATGAGTTGTGGGCTTCTTTTTTAAGATATCAACCTGATTTTTTATATAAAAATACTATTTTAACATAACCGAATCTACGAACCATTACAGATTTCATTTTAAGACTTTCCTTCTACGGGCTTGTGGAGCAAAAGACCCCAAAAACACTAAAAATATGAGTTCTGAGCTTATTTTTTAAGATATCAACCTGATTTTTAAAAAATAATACTGTTTTAACATAACCAAATTAAGAAAACATTACAGATTTCATTTTGGGACTTTCCTTCTAGGGGCTAGTGGAGCAAAGATTCCAAAACCACTAAAAATATGAGTTCTGAGCTTATTTTTACAGATATCCTGAGAACTCAATTTATTTGTTTTGGAGGTGTTTTACCCTACTTTCCCCTAAAAGGAAAGTGCCAAAATAAAATTATTAGTGGCTACCTAGTTCAAACATGTGAAAAAAGTTTTCATGAAAAAAATCAGCTCAATATCTCTAAAAATATTTTTTGGGGGTCTTTTGCCCCACTAGCTTCTAGAAGGAAAGTCCCAAAATGAAATCTGTAATGGTTTCTTAGTTCGGTTATGTTAAAAAAAGTGTTCCTAAAAAAATCAGGTTGATATACACGTATTTCTTTGAAAATTGAATTTCGGTACTTTCCTTCTAGGGGCTTGTGGAGCAAAAGACCCCCCAAAACACTAAAAATATGAGTTCTGACCTTATTTTTAAAGATATCGACCTGATTTTTTTTTATAATACTTTTTTAACCTAACCGAATTAACGAACCATTACAGATTTCATTTTGGGACTTTCCTCTTAGGGGCTTTTGGAGCAAGAGACCCCCAAAACACAAAAATATGAGTACTGGGCTTATTTTTGAAGATATCAACCTGCTTTTTTTTATATAAAAATAATATTTAAACATAACCGAATCTACGAACCATTACAGATTTCATTTTGGGACTTTCCTTCTAGGGGCTTGTGGAGCAAGAGACCCCCAAAAATCATAAAAATATGAGTTGTGGGCTTCTTTTTTAAGATATCAACCTGATTTTTTATATAAAAATACTATTTTAACATAACCGAATCTACGAACCATTACAGATTTCATTTTAAGACTTTCCTTCTACGGGCTTGTGGAGCAAAAGACCCCAAAAACACTAAAAATATGAGTTCTGAGCTTATTTTTTAAGATATCAACCTGATTTTTAAAAAATAATACTGTTTTAACATAACCAAATTAAGAAAACATTACAGATTTCATTTTGGGACTTTCCTTCTAGGGGCTAGTGGAGCAAAGATTCCAAAACCACTAAAAATATGAGTTCTGAGCTTATTTTTAAAGATAACCTGAGAACTCAATTTATTTTGTTTTGGAGGTGTTTTACCCTACTTTCCCCTAAAAGGAAAGTGCCAAAATAAAATTATTAGTGGCTACCTAGTTCAAACATGTGAAAAAAGTTTTCATGAAAAAAATCAGCTCAATATCTCTAAAAATATTTTTTGGGGGTCTTTTGCCCCACTAGCTTCTAGAAGGAAAGTCCCAAAATGAAATCTGTAATGGTTTCTTAGTTCGGTTATGTTAAAAAAAGTGTTCCTAAAAAAATCAGGTTGATATATTTAAAAATAAGGTCAGAACTCATATTTTTAGTGTTTTTGGGGTCTTTTGCTCCACAAGCCCCTAGAAGGAAAGTCCCAAAATGAAATCTATAATGGTTTGTAGATTCGGTTATGTTAAAATAGTATTTTTATATAAAAAATCAGGTTGATATCTTTAAAAATAAGCTCAGAACTCATATTTTTAGTGTTTTTGGGGTCTTTTGCTCCACAAGCCCGTAGAAGGAAAGTCCCAAAATGAAATCTGTAATGGTTCGTAGATTCGGTTATGTTAAAATAGTATTTTTATATAAAAAATCAGGTTGATATCTTAAAAAAGAAGCCCACAACTCATATTTTTATGATTTTTGGGGGTCTCTTGCTCCACAAGCCCCTAGAAGGAAAGTCCCAAAATGAAATCTGTAATGGTTCGTAGATTCGGTTATGTTTAAATATTATTTTTATATAAAAAAAGCAGGTTGATATCTTCAAAAATAAGCCCAGTACTCATATTTTTGTGTTTTGGGGGTCTCTTGCTCCAAAAGCCCCTAAGAGGAAAGTCCCAAAATGAAATCTGTAATGGTTCGTTAATTCAGTTAAGTTAAAAAGGTATTATAAAAAAAAAATCAGGTCGATATCTTTAAAAATAAGCCCAGTACTCATATTTTTGTGTTTTGGGGGTCTCTTACTCCACAAGCCCCTAGAAGGAAAGTCCCAAAATGAAATCTGTAATGGTTCGTTGATTCGGGTATGTTAAAAAAGTATTATAAAGAAAAAATCAGGTCGATATCTTTAAAAATAAGGTCAGAACTCATATTTTTAGTGTTTTGGGGGGTCTTTTGCTCCACAAGCCCCTAGAAGGAAAGTACCGAAATTCAATTTTCAAAGAAATACGTGTATATCAAGTCATATAAGAGAGCCTACAAAAAGAATTAGGTTGATAACTTTAAAAACAAGCCCATACGACCCTCCCAAACATTGGTACTGAATTTCATTTCCTATAAGTGTACAAACTTCCCCCCCCCTTATCCATTTGATCTGATTTTTGGTATACTGATTGCTGGGACAACAAAGTACAATATCATAAGCAAAGCAACTCTATAATCAAGTCCTTAAAATGTAAGTATGTCCATAAACAATATCCTGTAACAAGAAGTTGTTCAACAAATTTACTCACAATTTTACTTTGACTCTTATTCATTAATATTCTGATTATTCAGTTCTGACACTATACAAGTGTTAATGTCCGTTTGTCCTATCGTTTGAGAGCTTCGCTTTTATGGATGTTGTCATCCTTGTTACAATAAAATTTGTGCGGATTGCGAATGAAATAAAATTGACTGTAGTAGTAATCAGGGATCTAAAGGGATAAGACAATGACCGATAAATTGATGTACATCCCCAGTGATGATACACAAAATACCCCTTCTGTAGGTTCAAAAAAGTGGTTAAAACGTTTGAACACTCAACTTAATGAATCAACCAATCAAAATTCACGAAAGTCTCTAAGTCGATAAGCAAACGTTATTATAAAGCTTTGGGGACTCTCTCTCTGATTGGTTAACTCTTGTTTTTATAATTTTTCGCTTCTATGGAAGTAATTATCCTTACCTATCTAAATAAAAAATAAATAAATAACAAAACAATTTATTGCAAAAAAAATTAGAACTTAATATATAACATACTTAGGTACACTTAATTCATTCCTAATAAGAATAACAATTTATAAACTAATAATTCGAATTCTAAAATCACAATGAGGTTGTACTGTATTGGTCTTATAATTTAAAGTGTAAAACAATAATGCATTAATTTTTTTCTACAATGAAATTACTAGAAATATTGCAATGTTTATTTTTCTGTAAATGAGTAATATGTTAAATATCTTATAGAGATAAATTAGCTCAAGATAAAACTAATTATTTTAATTATTCAATTGCTAATTCGTGACTAACATTCAAATTATTAGTTTAGGTACATTTTGTACAATTTGTCTTTATAAATGCATTTAGTTGATATTATGTAAAAGTTGCAATTCAAGTAAGTTTACAATTTTGTACAATTTGTCTATATAAATGCATTTAGTTGATATTATGTAAAAGTTGCAAATCAAGTAAGTTGACAAAAAGCTGCCAAAAAGTTGAGAAAGTACATTTTTAAACTAACTCCTATATTATCATTCTTACACATAAATAATATGGAATGTAGATAGGTAAACAACACTGGTATTTTGATAATTGGCATGGCAAGCAAATTTGAGAAAAGACACATTTCCTACAGTTCTGTGTCCTCAATTTTAGATCCCTATTTTTTCTTTGGCTTTAAAATTGTAAACACAGCACTTCAGTTTCAATTTAAGTAAAATTATTAGCTTTTTAAAAGCTAGATATATAACAAAAAGCAAGTTTTAGAAAAATATTAGACTTTTTTAGATGAACATAAACGGTTTTAAAAACCTAATAAAATACAGTTTCTTATTTAATTTTTACACACCTAAGATTTTTCTAAATATTGCTGTAAAATAATTGGATATGACTCACACACATGTAAACCATTCAGAAAGGAAATTCTTTCACCGCCAATTTTGTCTTTTTTTCGCCCAGGGCAGTTTGAGGAAGGAATGGTCACGTAATCTACAGGGTCAACCATTTCCATAGAGAGGTAGAATAACAGAGAGGAAAAGATGCTTTTCCACCAAGTTCATGTTAAAAAGCTGCTAACGTGTTTATGGGTCATCTTGAAAAGCCTCCGCTTTGGTTCTGTTGGCTAAAAAACTGTCCATTTGATGATTGTTGTTGGTTTGAAGACGTTGAATTGCTCAGACCATTAGCTGCCATCAGAGAGTCTGTCGACCAGATTTCCTCAAATGATCTGTTATCATTTAGTGGATTGTTCTCAACGACTATGCCATTGGGCTGGTTATTGTTAGTTCTGCCATTGCCAGAATTATTAAAAGAATCGAATGTGCCGGTTGGGAAATAATCTTGTTGGACCACAAGTCTACCCATTGTCTAGATTTCTTTAATAATATCTTAACTTGAGAAGTTAATATTCACTTTTGTTTTACTTTTGAGGCTTCGAACACAGCAGGAGTTTGTAGATGTGTTGCTCGTTCAAAGTATTGTTTGAGAATGTGCATGATTCATGTCACTATCCCCTATTTATGCTTTGAAGGGTGAGCGCATCCTTGCGTCATTCTTAGTAATCTTGCTCCACGTGAGATGACATAAAATTTTCTGGGAAAGCATAAAACCCCTTTCTTATTTTTATTGTAAATTACAATAATTAAATTTTAATTAGTTACTGTGTAAGTTACACATGTAATTTTTTTATACATATCCTAAAAAAATTATATTTACTTAACATTGTTAACAAGTCCAAAACATGTAAAGATAACGCTACAACACAAAACAAATGTTAAGCCAAATCTTGCCAGTTCAAAATATTCAGTGTTTGGCCTGATTCTAAAAGACGCTTGCGTCACATAATTTCACGGTGGCGTTAATTTGCAGCCCAAATGCCTGCACACGCACAGGTCGGGTCGGTACAACAATAATATACAGCAGTTGATATGATTAAACTTAAATTACAGTAAAATAATCACTTTAGCAAGGCCTTTTCTCTTATGTGATAATTGGGAGTTTGTGCAGGGAGGGGGGGACATTGGGTTGTTTATTACAACAGTCATCAAAATTTTATAATAACGTTTCCTTAGTCGTTGGCTTAAAAACCTAGGAGACTTTTAATGATTTATGATTGGTTGGTTCAATAAGTTTACAGTCCAAACGTTTTAACCACTAATTTTAATCTATAGAAGGGGTAATTTGTGTATCATTATTGGGGATGAACATCAATTTATTGGCCATTGTCTCATCCCTTTAGATCCCTGGAGTTTGTGCGTGCCTGTATCATGTTGGGATGACTCACACAACAGCCATGCATGGTTCTTATCCAAGTGAAATGGAAAATCTATGAAAATGGTGCAATACATCCTCCTTTCCCCTATAATTCTTATTTAGCCGGAGGGTTGAAACAGAAAGAATTTGTTGTAAAATGATGCAATATAGCTAGATCTAACCCTTGATACATTGACCTACAGAATAGGGGTTAATGAACACAACAGGGAATATATTTTAAAAGTAAAAGCAAGCCTATTTTAAGTCAAAACTAGCATAAACTAACTATTTTGAACAGGGACGTGCAGGTGATGTTTTTTGTCCAAAAACAAATTTCTGTTTATGCCCTTTATTAGCAGAAGGTCATTTAGAATTATAAATTTATCTGAAAAAAATCTTTTAGTATGTAATAATTTTGGCTTATTTTCAGATCAATGTTAAATAACTTGGTGTTTTTGCACAAAGTGCCGGTTATGCACCGATACACCCCCCCTCCCCCTTTATCTTGAAATTAAGTAAAAATGAGAGATTAGGGTTAATTTTTTACTATGCAAATAGTTGCCTGACCCCTGCGGGGGCCTTGACCAAATATAAAGTAACTTAACTTGATCTAAAGGAATAAGCAAACAAACCAAAACTAACCCCTCTTATTTTTATTTATTTCCAAATTAAGGTTGTGGGGGTGGTACAGAGCTTAACAAGGTACTTTGTAGGAAAGCGCCAACAATTTTAATTCTAAAACAAGAAATTGAACACAATGACCTATCATAGATTATAGATAAAGGAAATGATAAAAATATGTTCAGACTTCAACAAGAATGACACATTTAGTAAAGCGAAGCTCAACAGATAAGACCGACATACAAACTAACATGACTGACATTAATAATATGAAATAGGATGCATAATGTGGACACTGATCAAGGGGGGGGGGAGTTCTGACACATTTGCGTAAACCTGGTATATAGGCTTTATCTTTGGACTGAGAGGATAGGTTATAAAAGATAAAATCATTCTTACATGATGAATTTTTAAGATTTTTTGGATAGGCCTCCATGCTCATGTAAGAATGATTTCATCTTTTAAAACCTATCCTCTCAGTCCAAAGAAAAAGCTTTTATACCAGGTTTGCGCAAATGTGTCAAAACTTCAACCCCCCCCCCCCCCCCTTTAAATACTTTCATTTTTCGACTTTATTATAAAGATGCTACGTTTATAACGAGAGCAAGTGTTGAACATTTTATCTAAATATTTAATAGGTTTCTGTTGAATATGTTAAGTCAACGAGAAAATCTAAATTCTAACGGCTTTATGACAGGGATCTAAAGGTATAAGACAATGGCCTATAAATCGATGTACAATTACATCCACAATTTTGATACATAAAAGTACCTCTTCTGTAGAATAAAAATTTGAACAATCAACTTAATGAGCCAACCAATCAAAATTCGTTAGGTCCCAAAAGTTTTTAAGCCAACGAATAAGAAAATGTTATCACAAAACTTTGGGGACTAGTGCAATAAACAGCCCATCGTCCCCTCTCTCTCTGGCTTTATGAGGAAAAAAAGCTGAAAATGATAAGTGCTAATAATCATTTTTTTTATAATAACAAATTACTACCTATCAATTTTGAGAAATATAAGACATGATTTTTTTGTTTATTTACTAAACAGAACAGAAATCAAATACACTTATATAAAACAAAATATTTTTAATGTCTAGCATTGGCGTACTATCTTTCTTTTAACCGCTGAACCGATATGGTTCTCCTTTACAATGTAGCTTCTCATAGGTCCTGGAAAGGTTCATGCCCTCTCCCAAGAGAAATCGCCCCTAGAAAAAAAACCCTTTCAAAACACATATTTACTAAAGGTCTATAGATGCTTACCCGCTAGTATTTATAAAATTTTGTACATATAAGCATGTTTTAAATAAATTCATATAAATTGAAATAATGTTGACGACTGAAAGTCTAATGCAATCAATATCTTGACAACTAATTACACATGTGCCTAGTTTAGCAATAATTCAGTACATAAACTTTGTACCTACTCAGAAGCCAAGTCCTTTTTTTTTGTTTATAACTATATTTTGTAACACAGAATCAAGAATAAAGTATATCACAAAATTTAAGATCCACCAATCTACAATACAAATTTAACTGATAAATCTGTCCAAGTCATTTAAATGGTCGCTGACTATAAAAAAAGTAACAGGATTATTATATGTGTTAGACAGATATGGTTCTCCTTGACAGTGTAGATTTTTATAGGTCCTAGAAAGATTTATAACTATTTTGAGGGCGGGTACATTCCTTTTTAAAACTAAAATTGGGTCGAAGTATCCCCCTACCCACACCACCACCTCATGTGCCCCTAAAGGCCTCTTATAGGCATAGCCGCTAGAGTTATAGTTACAGGGCATCATACCTACTTCATACATTATATAAAAAACAAAAAACCTTAGTTATTACAATATTCTCAAATTCTACATGAATTTCTATGAATCAAACATGCATGATTTAACTACGTCAATTATTATTATACTATGGCTGCTTCCCTAGCATCTAGGGGATCTTTACTTTTAGGGTAAAAAAGGAGCTAGATTATAACCTAACAACATCCCAAGACTAAAATCTAAAAACGAAATAGCCTTAAAACCATCACGGGACCTATGTTAAGCTTACCTAAAATAGAAAACCCAAAAGGTTTATTAGTTATCGAGATCTTAAGCTTCAGACAAAAAAACCTTACTACTTTATACAAATGATAGAATGCAAACTTGTTATTATATTTTTTTGGGTAGCAAAGGAGTTTAACACAATGATATGCCCAAAACCATGATATAACAAGTAGTTTTATTTACTGAAAAGCAGAGCCCATCGATCCAGAGGTTATCAAGTTATTAAGCTTAAGCTGAAAGGAAACACATATGGACTATGTATTATAGACTACTTTTTAATTCTTAGTGTGTTAAGATATAAATGTTTTTCCGACTTCTATAAATTTTAATTCTCTACTTTTTAAAATTATTTAGGTATCAATTAAATGGAGGGCATAACATGGCTAACAACATCCATAAAAGCGAAGCTTAAATAAAAAAGTTTGACAAAAAACATTTGAAATTTTAGAGTAACTTTATTTTATTCCAGTATAGCTTCGAAACCGATTATTATCTGCTGGATTAGAAACGGTTCTAAGCCAAACTGAAAAATCATATCGTATTACAGACAATTAGTCACGAATAACAAAACTGATTTTAATCTTATAATATTTCATTTTAATATCCGCGGAATGCTGGCTTTAATACAATGCCAACAAAACTAGTTTTAATTTTGATTTTTTTCATTTTAATATCTGCGGAAATCTGTCTATAATACAATGCGATAATAGTTATTGGAAATCTGCATGCACACAAATTTTGTCAACAATGTATGATTAATAGATAATTCTTTATAATGACATAACCAAACCAATGTGTTACGAATAAAGTTAAAAAGAATTATAATATCATGTAAAATTTGATAACATAGAAGTTAGATACCAACATGTTTTATTGAAGCTATTTTTAAAGAAAAATTTGGAATCGATAGGACAAATCTAATTTGCCTAAATTAAGAGCTATCCATAACGTACGTACGGACGGATTAACCCTTATTATAGAAAAGCTGCTTCTCTTATATAAAATATTTATAATATCATAAAAAACTGTAACATAAAATCAATTGACTTGGACAGGTTCAGAGAAAGTTTTTAACTTCTATCCTTTTAATTTCCCCTAGTTGCATCTAGGGGCATAACCGATAGTAATTCATATTATATAGTTGCTACGCTTTCTAAATTGATTTTGTACCTGATTGTTTCAAGAATCATCTTACAAAGTTTGAATTTGATTAGACGATTCTAATACTTTTAAGTATGTAAAAGGGCTAATGTTTCAAAGTATCCTAGAACATCAGACATTTAAAAAGAAATCTTAACACGACCCTCCTTAAAAAAGTGTGAACAATCCTATGTAAGGTTTCCTTGTCTGAAGCTTAAGATTTTGGTGACTACTCAACCGATTGAGTTCTCCAATTTAGGAAAGCTTAGCATAGTTCTCAGAGTGGTGTAGGCTGTTATATTCAGGTCTTAGATGATTTTAGGCTATTTTTTCAATCTTGAAATATTTTAAAGTTAGTATGTTTTTCAACCTATTTTTTAAAAAATACACTATTTTAAGACATGAAGATATATTTCGATTTTAGCAATCATTTTCAATTCATTTTGTCTCTTGTAGAAGTGAACCAAGCAATATGAACTTGGTCGTTTTCTTGAATCTTGAAATACAGAGCCACCCTTAGATGCTAAGGGCGCAGCCACTAGTACTAAATTATGAAATAGCTGTACTCATGACACGTGGGCGCAGAATATTTCATCTGATTGGTAAATTACTCCGAAATAAAATTAAAAATACTGTGAATTACCAATTAAATGTTTTCTCTTTCAGTACCCCAGCGCAAAAGGGATAAGGGGGGGGGAAGTTTTGCCACTTTCGCTTACTCCGTGATTATTGGGCTAGGTATTAAAGTTAGACTATAGGTTATTTGGGATAAAAGTTTACTTTTGGGTAGTAGCTCACGTATTTTTAATCATTTTTTGGATAACCCCACCCCCTAGCCCCCCGGGGCTCAAAAACCCCCTTAAAATGAACCTAACCTTAATTTTCTCAGGAACAATTTGACCAATTGAGATGATTTTTTAAACTTAAGCTTTTATGCTTATAAACTACCTTCTAGTTTAGAAGTCACCCCCCTGCCGCCAACCCCTAGCCCTCCGGGGCTCCAAAAAACCCTAAAAATGAACCTAACCCTAATTTTCTCAGGAACCATTTGACCAATAGAGATGATTTTTTAAACTTAAGCTTTTATGCTTATAAACTAACTTCTAGTTTAGAAGTCACCCCCCTGCCGCCAACCCCCAGCCCTCCGGGGCTCCAAAAAACCCTAAAAATGAACCTAACCTTAATTTTCTCAGGAACAATTTGACCAATAGAGATGATTTTTTAAACTTAAGCTTTTATGCTTATAAACTAACTTCTAGTTAAGAAGTCACCCCCCTGCCACCAACCCTTAGTCCTCCGGGGCTCCAAAAAACCTAAATATGAACCTAACCTTAATTTTCTCAGGAACCATTTAACCAATAGAGATGATTTTTAAAACTTAAGCTTTTATGCTTATAAACTAACTTCTAGTTTAGAAGTCATCCCCCTGCCGCCAACCCCTAGCCCTCTGGGGCTCCAAAAAAACCCTAAAAATTAACCTAACCTTAATTTTCTCAGAAACCACTTGACTAATAGAGATGATTTCTTAAACTTAAGCTTTTATGGTTATAAACTAACTTTAAGTTTAGAAGAAGCCCCCTGCCACCAACATCTAGCCCTCCGGGGCTCAAAAAAACCTAAAAATGAACCTAACCTTAATTGAAATTTCTTATTTGAAGAGTTAGAGGTACATTTATTAAACCAAATATGCTTATTTTTGGATGTTGTTGACATATTTGCTGAAAAAAATTAGAATCGGCTTCCAGGTTCAGGTGCTGCAGGCCTCTAGGTCCACTCTGGAGACAGGTAAAATTAAAATTTCTTATTTGAAGAGTTAGAGGTACACTTATTAAACCAAATATGCATCTTTTTGGATGTTATTGACATATCTGCTGAAAAAATTAGAATCGGCCTCCAGGTTCAGGTGCTGCAGGCCTCCAGGTCCCCTCTGGAGAAAGGTAAAAATTAAAATTTCTTATTTGAAGAGTTAGAGGTACACTTATTTAAACAAATATGCTACTTTTTGGATTTTATTGACATATCTGATGAAAAAATTAGAATCGGCCTCCAGGTTCAGGTGCTGCAGGCCTCCAGGTCCACTCTCGACAGGTGAAAATTAAAATTTCTGATTTGAAGAGTTAGAGGTACACTTATTTAACCAAATATTCTTTGGATGTTATTGACATATCTGCTGAAAAAATTAAAATCGGCCTCCTGGTTCGGGTCCTACAGGCCTCCAGGTGGACACTGGATAGGTAAAAATAAATTTTCTTATTTGGAGGTTAACTTATAAAACAAACTATGCATTGTTTTTGATGTTAATAACATACTTGAAGATAAAATTTAAATCGGCCTCCAAGTTCAGGTGCTGCAGGCCTCCAGTTCAACTCTAGACATGAAAAAATTTAGATTCTTAATTTAAGAGTTAGAGGTCAATTCCCAAGAAAATAAGCATCTTGTTGGATAATATTACCATATTTAAAGAAAAAATAAAATCGGTCTCCAGGTACTGCAGGCTTCTAGATGGCTTTTTGGGGGTATTTTCAGATATTTTCGCTGTTTTTTTCTCAGTTTTTAAAAACATGTTAGGTATCATATTCATTGATACTTTTTAATATGGACACTTTTACCTGCGTCTTGGTGACCGCTGGTTGCAGCTGGCCAGGTGAATATCTGAACTTGGAGCCAAATTAATATTTTTCTCCAGAAATAGTAATAACAGCCAAAAGATCCATATTCTGTTTTATAAGTTGTCCTCTAACTCTCCAAATAAGAAAATTTATTTTTACCTATCCAGTGTCCACCTGGAGGCCTGTAGGACCCGAACCAGGAGGCCGATTTAAAACTTTTTCAGCAGAAATGTCAATAACATCCAAAAGAAGCATGTTTGGTTAAATAAGTGTACCTCTAACTCTTCAAATAAGAAATTTTAATTTTCACCTGTCGAGAGTGGACCTGGAGGCCTGCAGCACCTGAACCTGAAGGCCGATTCTAATTTTTTCATCAGATATGTCAATAACATCCAAAAAGATGCATATTTGTTTTAATAAGTGTACCTCTAACTCTTCAAATAAGAAATTTTAATTTTACCTGTCTCCAGAGTGGACCTGGAGGCCTGCAGCACCTGAACCTGGAGGCCGATTTTAATTTTTTCAGCAAATGTGTCTATAACATCCAAAAATAAGCATATTTGGTTTAATAAATGTACCTCTAACTCTTCAAATAAGAAATTTTAATTAAGGTTAGGTTCATTTTTAGGGTTTTTTTGAGCCCCGGGGGGCTAGAGGTTGGCAGCGACTTCTAACTTAAGGTTAGTTTATAACCATAAAAGCTTAAGTTTAAGAAATCATCTCTATTAGTCAAGTGGTTCCTGAGAAAATTAAGGTTAGATTCATTTTTAGGGTTTTTTGGAGCCCCGGAGGGCCAGGGGTTGGCGGCAGGGGGATGACTTCTAAACTAGAAGTTAGTTTATAAGCATAAAGGCTTAAGTTTTAAAATTCATCTCTATTGGTCAAATGGTTCCTGAGAAAATTAAGGTTAGGTTCATATTTAGGGTTTTTTTGAGCCCCGTAGTCCTAGGAGTTGGCGGCAGGGGGGTGACTTCTAAACTAGAAGTTAGTTTATAAGCATAAAAGCTTAAGTTTAAAAATCATCTCTATTGGTCGAATGGTTCCTGAGAAAATTAAGGTTAGGTTCATTTTTAGGGTTTTTTGGGGCCCCGGAGGGCTGGGGGTTGGCGGCATGGGGGTGACTTCTAAACTAGAAGTTAGTTTATAAGCATAAAAGCTTAAGTTTAAAAAATCATCTCTATTGGTCAAATGGTTCCTGAGAAAATTAAGGTTAGGTTCATTTTTAGGGTTTTTTGGAGCCCCGGAGGGCTGGGGGTTGGCGGCAGGGGGGTGACTTCTAAACTAGAAGTTAGTTTATAAGCATAAAAGCTTAAGTTTAAAAAATCATCTCTATTGGTCGAATGGTTCCTGAGAAAATTAAGGTTAGGTTCATTTTTAGGGTTTTTGGAGCCCCGGAGGGCTAGGGGTTGGCGTCAGGGGGGTGACTTCTAAACTAGAAGTTAGTTTATAAGCATAAAAGCTTAAGTTTAAAAAATCATCTCAATTGGTCAAATTGTTCCTGAGAAAATTAAGGTTAGGTTCATTTTTAGGGGGTTTTTGAGCCCCGGGGGGCTAGGGGGTGGGGTTATCCAAAAAATGATTAAAAATACGTGAGCTACTACCCAAAAGTAAACTTTTATCCCAAATAACCTATAGTCTAACTTTAATACCTAGCCCAATAATCACGGAGTAAGCGAAAGTGGCAAAACTTCCCCCCCCCCCTTATTTTAGTAATTATCTCCTATCTTTTTGTATCACTAAACCTTATCATTAATGAAACAAGAATGATTATATTCCTAAGTGGTGTAAACACAAAAATTAAGTCTAAAGCATTACAGACTTACAGACGGACAATATGATTCATAATGTAGATGCTCTGCTAAATCTCAACATTAAAATTCAGTCGTCTATGTTGAATAGCAGACTAGAAAATTACATTTTTCTTTAGAAATATAACGGCGTTACAAAATTATATATATGGCAATAACTATTAAAAAACTGAGCCGTCTACTAGAAGCAGAAAAATATACGTTCCCCCATAGCCCTATGGACGGACAATCAAAATATATATACTTTGCCGCTAGCCTCTAGCCACTTCGCATCAAGAAGCAGTAAAGGCAGGGATCTAAAGGGATAAGACAATGGCCGACAAATTGCTATTCATCCCCAAAGATGATTCAATCACAAAATTACCCCTTCTCTAGATTACAATTAGTGGTTGAAACGTTTGAACACTCATTTAATGAACCAACAGGTTAAGATTCAATAAAAGTCCCTAAAGTTTTTAAGTCAACGAATAAGAAAACTATATTATAAAACTTTAGGGACTAGTGCAGTGTATTAAACAGCCTAATGTCCCCTCCCTCCCTGAGTAAAGGTTTCTCCGCAGGATTGCAATGAATGAAATTGTAATATAGCTTTATTTTCCTTACTATTGGTTTCGCACCTAGTATCTAGGGGATCTGTTTTAATTGAGGTAAGAAATGGTTCTAAAAATAGCCTAAAAACGATCCTATAGCTTAAATCTAAAAGTAAAACAGCCTAAAACCAGCATGCGACCTATGTGAAGCTTTCCTATAAAGGAGTAAACATTAAAATCTTAATCTTCAGACAAAAAAAACCCTTACTATTTTATCCACGTGCAAAATCAACTCTGATGAATTGAGCCATACTGATGAGCTCTAAAAGGGCGAAACACTGTGTCTATGGATACTTTATATAATAGGATGATCATCGTTGAAAACTAGGTCAAATTTACCGCCAAATCTATCCGAGCAACTGCCAATTATTTCTTTAGTGTAGTGTAAGGTCAAGTTTCAAGGAAGGGACATTTACCACGTGGTCCCTCCAGTAACCACATGGAATTAACTTATTTCACCACACCCTGTAATACAACGTTTTTAAAAATTCACCTAAAACAAGGATGAAACATCAATAAAAGCAAAGCTCTAAAATTAGAAAGAAGGACAAACGAATAATAACTCTTGTAGGGTGTCAGAACTTTAGCAGAACATTAATTTGTAGCAGAACATTAATTTGTAAGTTGAAACGAAATTGTAAATATAAACTGCTTAAATAGAGGACACTGTTTAAGGACATACTTTTATTTTTGAAATTTGATTATAGAGATGTCTTGCTTATAATACTGTACCTTGCTGTAATAGGAATCATTATTCAAAACTCAGAATAATATTATAAATAATAGAAATAATTAGCATGTTTTTGGCAACGATCATAGAGTTGCTACACTTTCTAAATCGTACTTAAATATAATAGGAATCATCATGCAAAGTTCCTAATTGATATGAAAATTCCAACATGTACAAATTAACGAAAAGAGCTAACCGTTACGGACGGACCTACCATAATTATAGAAAAGCTTCACTTGTAAAAACATGTAATTTCATCATTGTACTAGGTAACTTTTTCGACATATACATTTGTAATTAGATTTTCAATGATAATTTAATTTGATGAAAATGGCTAGGTATATTTTAATAGTTTGATATTTTTTTGAGAATACTAAAAATGGTTTGGTGGCGCAATATATAGATGTGATCTAAATTTAGTTCCTTTAAAAATGAGCAAATTGTAAAAGATACTTAAATAACATAACTCTGCATTCAGTCAAAGTCGGGAGGTGCATAATTTTAGTTTAATTGAATTTCTTCTGATTTCTGATTATGGAAAATAAATACCCCTGGTGAAAATTAAATGACGTCATAATTTTTTCGATGAAGTCACAGAGGCGTGTAGAAGTGGGTTTAATATCTGCAAGAAGGATGACTAAGTTAATGACAGGGCTCGGCAGCCGCGCGTCAGCCGCCTGTAACCCTAAGAAAAATCAATATTTTACAATTTTAAAAATCAGCTGTATGGGTAAACCTGACCTCAATATGACAATCCATCTTTTTAGAAATTGTGAAGGATCCTAATGGTTTTAAAATTTAGGATTACTTTCGCTTGGCGCGCGGCTACTGACCCTTGTTATTAATAATGACTTATATATCAAATATAATGTTTGTAAAACTCTTAATTGATTGTTTCCCTTTCTATAGAACATTATCAGTTTCTTGTGCTGCGCTACTTGACTTAATTTTCTTGTTTTTATTCAGAGAGATGAATATTCTCGACAACAACCAAAGAGCTATTGGAGTAGATTCCTTGATCAACGCAGAAACTGTCAAATATTTCTCAATGGAAGATTATGAGGTAAAAGTTTGATTAGCTTTCCTGTGAACAAAATATTTATGGAGCTTTTCATAAAATAGTTAATGGGTTTGTTAATAAATAGGGGAGAAAGGGCCTTCTTAAAAAAGATTATTTCCCCTATTTTTTCTCTACTTAATAGCCGTTTTCAACTGTTTATGCTATTTCAAGCCTTAAATTACTATTGGAATTTTTTATAGTTGCAAATAACTAGGTAGTAACTCTTAATAAACAAGGATGTCAACATCAATAAAGGCAAAGCTCTGAAATAAAACACTTGCAGAGTCGAATTACAAGCAGACAAATGATTTTAAACTTGTATATAAAATTGCTTAAATGCTGGATTTTGTTTAGGGACATACTTACATTTTTAAGACTTGATTTGAGAGATGGTTCGCTTAAAATATTGTACCTTGTTGTTCTAGGAATTACTGTTCCTTACAACAGATAAATAGGCTTATAACATCATCACAAAAGTTTTGCCAAAAAAAAATTCAAATCATCATGTATTAAATGAATGTACGGACTTTCTGATTACAGAGTTGCTACGCTTTCTAATTCAAACCTAATTTGTATAGGAATAATCATCCAAAGTTTGAAAGAAATAGGACAATTCTAACATCATGCCTAGATCAAAGAAAGAAGCTAGAATTGCTACGCTTTTTAAATCGTACTTAATTGTTACAGTAATGATCTTAAGATGAGAAATCCATATTTTATACATGTCATGATTAATATTATTCTACTTGTAACTTTCATTTTTAGGTCAAAAGATACGGACAGGCTGTAAATGTGTATCAAGACATGGAATGGAAGAGCACAGCCACTCTGCAACTCCTCAATCTTGTCCAGACAATTATACTCAACAGTGGACTCTTCGGGACAGCTTTGTATTGTGCATTCCTTGTCCAACAGCAAGTTCTCACTGTTGGAGATTTTTCCCTTGTTGTCTCTTATTTTCTTCAGGAATATTTATTGTTATTTTTTAATCACAGACATTTTTTTATCGTGCCCTTCTAAAGAAAGCATTTAGTTTTCACTCCATCCACCATTTCAAAAAAAATCTCGTCATTTTTATTCTTGTAAATGTGTTTGTCTTAAATAATTTGAAAATGTCTAATTTCAGGCGAGAAAAGACAAAAAATCGGCGGTAAAGCGGCGGTTCCGCCGCCGTTATTTCACAGTTCCACATTGTACTACATTCATCCACACCCCCTCCTTTTCAATGATCCATTTTATTTATGTAACTTTTTGTATTAATTTTAAATTATTAAAATGACATTATTTTTTTTTGAAACAGTTGATGAGTCCATTGAGCTTTTTGGGGACAGTTTACCGCCTCATCCAAGAAAGTTTTATAAATACTGAAAATATGCTCGACCTTCTAGATGTTGAAGTAGAGGTTGGTTAATTTTTATTTATAGAACAGAAGAGTTGCAGCTATTAAAAATAACGCCGAAACCGCCGGAAAAAAAACTGCTATCCTATTTATTAAGAATAAACAAAATTTTGGCGGTTTCGCAACCGTTTCTTTACATTACCGCACTATAACAAACAACTGCTGCGTAAAATCAAAATGTTGTAATTTCTTTGAGTTTCAGCGTCTTTGTGATTTAGGTGAAATTTTAAAAGTAACAAGTCCATGAAAATATGTATTGTGGCACTTTTAGAGGCATACTATACTTATACAAATCGGGAATTATTAAAAGATTTTGTATTTTAAAGAAACAACTTAACCCCCGGCCCTTTCAATTATGTTTAACGGAAAAAATAGGTATCTCATTAATTTTTTTTTATCTCAAAATTTAAGTATAAATTAAACAGGTTTTCTTATAGTGGCATAATCCTGTTCTATTGCATAATATCTATTGATTTTGACCATTAATCAACTTATAATAAATACAGTTATTGCGTAAATACAGAAAACCTGATTGTATAACTGATCGTTCAAATTATTTCCATTTAATATTAAAAAAACAATTAAGTCCAAGATTAGCGCAACTATTTTGCAAATTGCCATTATTTTTTTCGACGAAACAATGTGTTTAGTTCATTCCTATACATTGTAACTTACTACTATGCACGTACATACCTTGTTAGAGAGTTCCTTCATTACTTTTACTCAGAGAGAGAGTGGTTATTACACTAGTCACAAAGTCCTACAATAACGTTTTCTTATTCGTTGGATTAACAACTTTAGAGTCTTAAGTGAATTTTTGATTCATTAAGTTGAGTGTTCAAACGTTTCAACAACCAATTTTGAACTAGAGAAGGGATAATTTTGTGTATAACATTGGGGATGTACATCAATTTATCGGCCATTGTCTTATCCCTTTAGGTCCCTGACTAATATTACTTATTTATTTAAGATTCAAGACATGCCTGGAGCTCTGTTGCTAAAGAATACATCATCTCCTCCAGAACTTGAGTTCAGAAATCTCTGTTTCTACTATGACTCTTCTAATCCGATCATCAAGGATGTGTCCTTTACAATTCCAGCAGGAAAGAATCTTAGAAAACCTATTCTTATAAGAATTATAGTTTTGCGTCTACCTTTAATTGACAACCTTTTTTGTAAAGTCGATTTAGGCGTTGACCAGAATTACAAAAGTAAAAGAAGTTATAATTATATCCTGCTGCTGAGGTATTGATAAAATACAGTACTTTCACAAAATGCCTGTCGAACAATAACCCTGTCCCTTACTTATTATTTGAAATAAACTGAAAAATGGACCTTACCTGCATGCTCTAACCCAGAACCCAATATAACCTAACCTAACCTGACCCAGGGTTGTCATTTTGGGCGGGCGCTTTTGGGCGGGCAGTTTTGGGCGGACGGTTTTGGGCCGCCCAATAAAAGGTCCTTTTGGGCAACCCCCTTTTAGGGGGAGAGAAAAAGGGGAGGGGGTTAAAAAAGAGGGGGGGGCGGGCCTATTTTTTGGGTGATATCCTTATACTTAAGTAACAGGATGTGTGTCTGTTTGTTTGGGTCTGTGTGTTTGTACTGAAGGATCTCGCTAACCGCTGAACCGATCGGGTTCTCCTTAACAGGGTAGCTTCTCATAGGTTCTGGGAAGGTTTATAACTATTTTGAGGGAGGGTACCACCACCCTTCCAAGAGAAATCGCCCCTAGAAAAAAATTACACTCCCCCAAAAACTTTTTAAAATTTTTTTAAAAACTAAAAATAAAAATGGGGAGAAGGAAACCCACCCCCCCCAAAAAAAAAATTATTCCCCCCCCCCCAATTTTTTTTACGTTTTCTTTTTAAATCTAATATAATAATTGGATTATCAAATTTGACTCTCCCCTTCTCAAGTGCCCCTAGAGGCCTCTAAGGTCGTAGCCGCTAGTTAACTATATAAATTAGTATAAGCTTTTTTGTATCTAGAGAAGGATTTCGCTAACTGCTGAAACGATATGGTTCTCCTTTCCAGTGGAGCCTTTATAGGTTCTCAGATGATTTTAGGCTATTTTATTTCTAATAATAAGTCTAGGTATGGTTTTAGGCTATTTTATATCCTTTTTATATGCTTTTTACGATATTTGCCCAAAAAGGGTGCCCTAAACCACTTTTGGGCGCCCAAAACCCGCCTAAAACCCTTTTGGGCAATTGGGCCGCCCAATATCAAAAAAAGTGCCCAATTCGACAACCCTGACCTGACCTAAGGAAAAGTACGATAATTCAATTAGTAGATGTTTTAAACTTAATTTAAAAATGAATTCTTTGTTGGCAGGAACAAGTACAGCTATTGTTGGTGCCAGTGGATTTGGAAAGTCGACTCTTTCAAAGCTGATATTCAGGGATTTGGTTTTGATTTTGCCAGTTTTTTTTTTTAAATTTAGCTGTAACTACGTGCTCGGACTAGCAGTATCTGGTAACTTGAAAATCCCAGTTATCTAAAGCGATAAGACATAGCCGAAAAATTTATGTGCATCCCCAAGGATTATTATACACAAATTTCACCTTCTGTATATAGGTTAAAAATAGTAGTTGAAACGTTTGAACACTCAACTTAATTTACTCCCCAATCAAAATTCACTAAGTTCCTCAAAGTTGTTTGGGGACTAGTGTAATAAACAGCTGATTGTCCCCTTTCTCTCTGTGACAATACGCAGTAGACATTTTACTAGCGTTGTCGGAATTTTTACCACAGCAGTATTTTAAATTTTCATACACCAATTGAACAAAAATACGCATTGGGCCTCTCTTTTTGAACAAAAGCTGGAGCTAATCAAAATTAAAATCGTAACTGTAGATTGTACGACCCTGTCCACGGTTGTATCCTTATTAACGGGGATGATATCCGCACATTCACACAGAACTCCTACAGATCTGTTATCAGTGTTGTTCCCCAAGAGGTTATTCTATTCAATGAAACCATTCTCTATAATATTGCTTACGGTAAGAATTTATTCATTATTTTTTTGTGTTTGACTCCATTTTGGCTTACAAAATTTTTATTTGTAATATAAATAAACAATATTACCTAGCAAAAAAAGTATTTTGTCAGTAATATTTTGTTAAAATAGGCAAGTGTTAGATATATAAACGGATATAATATTGCAGTGGCGTGCGAACCGAAGGGGGCATTTGGGGCAATCGCCCCCCCCTAGCGACCAAAACGCCCCCCCCTGCCCCCCCCTAGCAACCGCCCCCCCTGCCCCCCCCTAAATGTTAAAAAATGCCCCATTTTGCCCCCCCCTGGTCAACAAAAATGCCCCTTTTTGCCCCCTACCCTACAAAAAGCAAAATTATCCCAGTTTCCAAAAAAAAAGATCAAGAAATACTGAAGAAAAAAAAAAATTTTGGCGCTTCGCGCCAAACAGAGAGTTACTATTCATTTAACCTTACCAAATTTTTAAATTAGTGTAGAAATTAGGTTATAATCTTTTTTCACTGAACATAACAAACCAGGTTATAGGAAGTATTTTATTTTGTATAATATAAACTTTTTACCAAAGAAATTTTGTACATCCCCAATGATGATACACAAAATTACCCCTTATATAGATTACAATTAGTGGATGAAATGTATGGAAACTCGACTTAATTAACCAACCAATCAAAATTCCATTAAAGTCCCCAAAGTTGTTGAGCCAACGAATAAGAAAATTTTATATGAAATATTGGGGACTAATGTAATAAATAGCCCCAAAACCCCTCCCTCCCTGCATATTTGAAGAAAAAAATTTGCGCTTCGCGCTCTTCTAAATGGTTTCTGCTATGAAATATTGGGGACTAGTGTAATAAATAGCCCAAAAACCCCTCCCTCCCTGCATATTTGAAGAAAAAAATTTGCGCTTCGCGCCCTTCCAAATGGTTTTTACTATGAAATATTGGGGACTAGTGTAATAAATAGCCCAAAAACCCCTCCCTCCCTGCATATTTGAAGAAAAAAATTTGCGCTTCGCGCCCTTCCAAATGGTTTTTACTATGAAATATTGGGGACTAGTGTAATAAATAGCCCAAAAACCCCTCCCTCCCTGCATATTTGAAGAAAAAAATTTGCGCTTCGCGCCCTTCCAAATGATTTCTGCTTTTTATCACAATGAAAGGACAAGTAATTTTTTTTATTTTTTACATAGTTCATTATATCTTTGGTTTTTATGGTATGATAAATTTTTTTGTGGAATATAATATTAAAAAAAATAAAATTTCTTGCTGTTTCGAGCATCCAGTATGTAATTTACTTTGACTTTCATCACACAACATACAGGAAAAAGGATTTGTGACTTTTTCTACCTAAAATATATATTTATTTCAACAGATGCTCTTTAAATCTACTTGTCTGTATTCTTATTAATGATTTTTTGTGCTTTGCTACTTAAAGATTTTGTCATCCTTGTTGTCATACAATAAAGAAATATTTAATATCATTTTTTCATATTAGGTTGATTTTTGGTAAATTATTTCCAAAATGAGTGTTTTTATCTCACTTCCCCCCCAATTTTTTTTAATGGGGTTATTCATCCTTCCTGCTGAGATTTATAACATCCCCTTCCACCCATTAAAAATGTTTTGTGGTGGAGGGGGGGGGGGGGGAAAGGTTAATTTATCTTCTGTACTATTTTTTCGAAGATGCTTTCTAGCTCCCTTCCCTTCGGTCATTGCAGGGTGGGGAGAAGGGATGGGGGAGAAGAGATGGGGGGGGGAAGAGATGGGGGATATAAATGGGAAATAGGGATGGGGGAAGGGATGGGGAAGAAGGGATAAGGACTAGGAGGCCCATAATCAAATAATCCCACCCCTTAAAACGCCCTTATTTAAAATTAGTATATATAATCAAAATGCCCCCCCCTAAAGCAAAGTGCCCCCCCGGGGCACTTTGATTTAGGGGGGGGCAAAATTTTACAAAATCTTCAAAATGCCCCCCCCTAGACAAAGTGCTTCGCACGCCACTGTAATATTGTTTGTGCTTTTAAAAAATCTTTAACATCAGCTCAGTGCAGTGTAACACTGTATGTTACACTTTTCTTAATGTTTATGTGCAAAAACAAGATATTAGAAAGGAAAAAGATAAAAGGACTAAACAAGAAATATATTTAACCGCAATTGTTTTCATTTTTGAACTATGTAATGATGTATGAAATAAGAATTTGAACTACTTTCATTAATGTTCTTTTTGTGTTGATTTAATCGTTTTAAGGTCGGTTATCTGCAACAGAGAAAGAAATAGAAGATGCCGCAAAGATGGCAAATATTCATGATACAATTCTATCATTTCCTAATGGATACCAGGAATATTTTTATATTTTAATTTAATGATTTTAATTAGATACCTAATGGTATCATGATGAATAAAATCATGTGTCACATTTTAGGTAATTTAACGTTAGGTTTCTATTGTATAAAGTATTAAGGTTTTATGTTAAGATATCGCTACTACTAAAGCAATTGATTTTTCTATTTTAGGGTTGCTTTAGGCTTTTTTTACCCATATTTCCCCCTCGAATATAGAGCTCTTAGATGGCTTGAACTTAAACGCTAGTCTGATTATAATCTACTTATTCTAAAAAGTCTTATTTATTTTTTATAAATTTTAATTACAACCATAAAATAAAAATTTATTAGACTATTGTTGGAGATCGTGGACTGAAACTATCAGGAGGAGAGAAACAGAGGGTGGCCATAGCGAGAGCTTTGATCAAGAACCCCAAAGTTTTGATATTTGATGAAGCTACATCTGCCCTAGATACTGAAACTGAAATGCATATCCAGGTTCCTAAAAAATCCTCTCGGGGTTAACAAAACCAGGATTAATATTATGAATTTTCATTTTACTATCCGCGGATAGCTGTCTATAATACGATACGATATATAACTATTTCTGGCATTGTATGCATTACTTGGATGCTTATCTGCCAAAGTAGAATGTGTATTGTGTAAATGATGCTAACATTGAAATCATTTATTGGTCAGTTCGTTCATACAGTAGGAGGGGATGGAATGGGGGGAACGTTATTTTAGGTAGCTACAAGTCTCACTTTATTAGAGTACATAATAATCTGGATTAAGATCCAAGTAATAAATCCAGTTATGTGTTTACAGTTATTAAGTTTTATTTTAAAAATGAATGAAAACTAATCTCGTTTAAATTATAAATAGTTTAATATTCTAGAGAGCAGTCGAGGACGCTTCTAAGTTGAGAACAGTTTTGATAATTGCCCACAGGTAAAAATTATCTACATTGGTTACCGGGACCTATGTGAAGTTTCCATAGATTGAAGAACTCAATCGCCTCAGTAGTTATCTTAATTTTCAGCTACAGACAAAGTACTTTATACAGAACTAGCGGCTACAATCCTATAGACCCTTATAAGCACGAGGGGAGGGGATAAGTAGACCCTTCTAATTTTAATTTTTGAGAGAAATAGCAAAATGGGGTTATTGTGGGGTATTTTTTAGGGTCGATTTCTCTAGGGAGGGTGGATGTCCTCCTCTTCCTAAAATGTTTACAGACATTCCCTTAAACTATAAAGAAGCTTTACTGTAAAAGAGAGCCATACCGATTAGCGAGATCGTAAACCATAGACAGACACACTTCCTGTTACCATTATGTAAGGATACCCCAATCATCAGGTTGAGCACGATCATGTTCTGTGACCAGATCTTGGTGCTGGAGGAGGGGAAGATAGTGGAGCAGGGCAAACACCATGACCTCATAAACATGGGGGGCAAGTACGCAAACCTATGGAACATACAAGCCAATGCTGTCAACGAGGATTAAGAATATGAGGCCTGACGTCCCAAATTTGTTATACATTTTCTAAACATAAGAAGAAAATTGTTATTTCAGCAAACATGATAGTTATTCTAATTTTGTCTGGGAATTAAAAATTCATGGACAGATTTAATTTTCTTATTAAAAAACACAAACAATACTGCAATTGTATATAGTTTTATTGAGTAGGTATATATCACATAGATGGTGAATTTCAAGTCAAATTACGAATGATGATAATCTCATTAATTTAAATGTAGTTTTTATCTTTTTCCTACGTTCTCTTAATGCATGGAGCCCCTTGAGACCAAAAATTGTGACTATAAGCTATTGAAGTATTATGTTCTAAAATTTGTTGTGTGTGATAGAAAGTGTAATCTAAATATTTTTTTCAGATAAAAAATGAATTCAACGAGAAATCTTTGTAAAACGACATCATTATTACCAGGAATTGCACATTTTTTATATATACACAGCACTAGCTTTGACATCTCTAGCCTCTAGTTATATCATATTTGAAAATGAAGAAAAATCCCACCATACCAATATAAATATTCCCTAAAATCAAAGTCCAGCAATTCATGAGATCTTTTGCTTCAACCATTTATTTAGAATATTTGAACACAAGTATTTTTGAAAAGAAAAAAGGAAAATATTCAATTTAAAGGCAAAACTTGTATTCCAGTATTTTAATTTTAAGAAACCCAATTAATGAAAAGAAAATTTGGCTAAATATTAGAGTAAAATAAAAGTGGGGGAAGGGGTTAAATAGCTGTAAGTCCCCTTCCAAAGTACCATGTGCCGACTTTCAATTGGGTCTTTGAAAATCAACAAATAACGTCGGGAATATTAATACAGCCAAGTCGCTACAAAAGAGCAGAAAGCAATTTGCTAGCAGACGATAAAGGTCCTTAGGTAGTTAGCTGGTTATACATCTATACTATAAAAGTGGGGGGCGAAAGTGACACTTTTTGAAACCAAAACTAAAAGTCAACAAAGGAACTCAACTAAAAAAAGAGTTACAGGTCTGAGATTTTGCATGGCAGTTGCTTTATAGGGGTAAAATATGGAACTGTGAAGAAACGGCGGCGCAACCGCCGAAAACCGCCGTTTCCCGCCGAAATTTTGTTTGCCTTTTCTCGGCGGTTTTCGGCGGTTGCGACGCCGTTTCTTCACAGTTCCATATTGTACCCCTATAAAGCAACTGCCATGCAAAATGTCAGACCTGTAACTCTTTTTTTTTTAGTTGAGTTCCTTTGACTTTTAGTTTTGGTTACAAAAAGTGTCTCTTTCGCCCCCCCCCCCCTTTATTGGCTAAATATTTATTTTTGTATAAAAAATGTGTTTTGCGTCAGATATTATTCAACTACGACATGCTTCCACTAATAAGGTGAGCCCTTACTTTTTATTAGCAAAGCTACTCTATAAATAACGTAATGTCTATCCGTCCTAATGTTTTTATACTTGGCTGCTATTAGATATATTGGTCCTGATACTTATATATATATATAAAGATTAAACAAATCAGCATCTTCTTACTATTTTGTTCAGTTTGTCTGAATTGATCCTTGAATGGAAATCAAATTTCTATAAAAAAAATCAGCTGCTTTTAATACTAAAATTAGTTTTGAAGATTTTCCTTAAAAGGCATCTTTGAATGTACAATGTCTAAAAGATGAATGTGTTCTTAGCTGAAATGACAGATAGTCCACGAAATTTTTTGTAATAATTAGGCAATAAGCTTCGTCACTTTCTCCATCAGTCTATCAATTTAATTCTCTATTGGACAATAAAATTCTTTTTAAAAATTTCAATTTGATTTTATAGTATATTCGATCATTATAAATGTTGACATCCTTGTTTATTTTTATTAAATTCCTTCAGATTTACTCGCATTCCAATAATTTTTAATCTTAATTTATATTTATAAAAAAGTACTTACTTAAAAGTTAATCTTTTTGTTTAATAGTTATTTTATAAAGATATTGCTTTATTAGGTAGGTATATAAAACATTTAAAAAGAAATAGAATACGCTTTCATTAAAAAAATATAAACCCTCAAAAACACATCTAATAACACTTTTTAAGGTTAAAACTGGAATTCTAATGCTAAATATGGGTGGACCAAGAAACAGTGGAGAAGTTAATCAGTTCCTTGAAAATCTGTTTGCAGACAGAGATATTATTAAACTTCCATGGCAGGTATAACCTCTAGTTAGATTTTTATAAAAAAGTGAATAGTTGGCGTTAAAACATATTTGACAGTCATTCTCATTAGGTATTGTTTCTAAAATAAATTGATATTTGGTATGCAGAGAGAGAGGGGAAAATAATGTTTTCCTATTCGCTGGCTTAACAACTTTGGGGACTTCAGGAATTTTTATTGATTAATTTTCATAGTTGAGTGTTCAAACGGTTCAACTACCTCTAAAACGTCTGTTTCTAATGATTTTTTTTATTAAAAGTTAATTTCTGTCTTTTTCACCATGATTTTTTTTAGAGTAAACTTGGTCCCTGGATAGCCAAAAGACGAACACCCAGCATTATTGAAAAATATAATGAAATAGGTAAAGTAACTGTTAATAATGATTTAAATCAAGTAAGTACAGTTATGCTCTGCTGTAATGGATATATTATTACTGGATCTTACACCAGATTTTACGGGATAAATAACGATTCACCCCCTTTACCCCATCCCCTCCCCTCCTATTTGATGATCGAACTGACCAATAAACGAGGTTCATTTGGGTAAGTTGACATAATGTCCACGTATTCTAATCTACATCCATTTGTGCAGTTTAAAAAAATGCTGTTTAACAATAATTTTGACATACATTGAAGTTGCAGTGAAATATTGGAAGAATTAAAAATTCTCATGTGAAAATTATTGTCTTTAGGTGGTGGATCCCCTATAGCTAAGTGGACTAAACTGCAGGGTGACCTGATGTGTGCCCAACTGGACAAACTAAGCCCGGAAACTGCTCCTCACAAACCGTATGTGGCATTCAGATACGCCAACCCTTCCACTGAATCTGCCCTAGAGGTGAATATTTAAAGTTACTTTGAGTTTTACAATTACGAATTCATGAGAATTGAAATTGTAATTTAAATACATAATTCTTAATTTTTCAATTTGGTCCTAGCACAAAAATTGACGTATGTTATTTATTAGCATTCCAGATTTTATTGAGAATTTTTCTCCTATTTTGGCTTTCATTTAAAGTTCATTAGGTAGGTATATAGAATATTGTGAAATAAAAACTGAAAAATCCTTTCTATATTTTATAGGAGGTATTTGAAGACGGAGCCTCCCATATAGTGGCGTTTTCCCAGTATCCGCAGTACAGCTGTACTACAACTGGTTCCAGCATGAATGCAATCTACAGATACTTCCAGCAAAATTTTCCTATCAAGCCTCCAGGTACTAATATATTGAAACTCTTTCCATTTTTATTTGTTCTTAATAAAATAGGAGAGGGTTTAGTTGGAATAACTGAAGAATGAAATTAATTAAGGGTTTTCTTTAAATCTGCTTATCATTTAAAGTTATAAATTGTTTTGAGTCACATTTTGGTTAGTTGGTCTTGGAGGAGTAGGGGGAAGCATGAAAATTCCTAAATATCAAAAAAATAGTTTAATTTAATTTTGATCATATTTAACACCTTTAATTTAGACATGAATTGGGAAATCTATTATATTTCAAGGAAAAATATTTTTACAATAAATCTTTTTTGTTGTTGTTCAGTATTTCTATGTTTCTAGGCCCACGAGGAGCTGACGGTGTGACCTGGTCTGTGATTGACCGCTGGCCCACACATCCTCTTCTCATCAAGACATTTGCTGATAATATCAGGAAGGAGCTTCTCAACTTTCCAGAGAATGTGAGGAGTAAGGTACACTAATTTTCACTAATTTCTCTTATCTGGTGGAGTCGGAGTATACATCTTTTATTTGCCCAGGCAAGAGTGAAAATCTTTTTTTGGCTGAAGATAAAAACTGGAAATTTTTAATTAAAAGTATGATAAACTTTTTTTAAAATAAAACAAAATGAGTTAAGTTAGAGGAAGAAACTAATGGGGGGGGGGGGGGGGAGGTTAAATAAAAATTTTATTGCAGCGGGAGAAAAAATAATTCTTGTCAGAATTTACACCCCTGTAGATTTATTAACATGAAATAATATTATCAGGTGGTGTTATTATTTTCTGCCCACTCTGTGCCACAATATGTGATGAACCGTGGAGACCCGTATCCTGCCGAGGTGGGGGCCACTGTCCAGCTTGTGATGCAGGAACTGGGATGGTGTAATCCTTACAGAGTCACCTGGCAGAGCAAGGTCAGTCTACCTGTAGTTCTTACTGTTGATGTCGTCTTACTACCTTGAAGTTCTTACAATTGAAGTCGTCTTACTGCCTAGTGTTTTTTATGTAGAGAGATGAGATACAACCATAAAGTAATATTTTTATGGTATAAGTCTACATGTTCTAATTTGATAGATACTATAACGTCATTCATCAGACACATTTTTTAGAATATAATATGTTTCAGGTCAAGATTTCAGAATCTTTTGAACTATAAATCCGGATAAACTTACTTCTAAAAATAATCATACTGAATAGAGATAGATAGATAATATCATAATAGATGTATTTTATTCAGGTTGGTCCTCTGCCCTGGCTGGAACCTGGCACGGAGCAAACTATCAAGGCCTTGGTGAAGAGGGGCCAGAAGAACTTGATGTTGGTGCCCATAGCATTTGTTAATGATCATATTGAAACATTGCACGAGTTAGATATTGAGTATGCTGACGAGTTGGGCAAAGAGGTAGGAAATAAGAAACATATTAGGTAAAGCTCCTCTATGCAGGGATCTAAAGGGATAAAACACTGGCCGATTAATTGATGCACTTCGCCAATAATGATACACAAAATAAAGCCTTTTGTAGATTACAATTAGTGTTTGAATTGTATGGACACTAAACTTAGTGAACCAACCAATCAAAAATCAATAAAAGTCCCCAAAGTTTTTAAACAAATGAATAAAAAAAATTTCAGCTGCTTCTCATTTTTTTATTCATTTTTACAACCCCTACCTACCACATATTTTTCTTTTTTTTTCCCAAGGAGGAGAAAGAAAAAAAAGTTTTTGACTAAGAACTTTTTATTTTTAAATTTTTCCCCCTCCCAATTTAATTTATCACCCCCACCTTTAGTAGTGGATCAAAAGCAGAATTTACACCCCTGAATATTGTAGGTTGGTGCTGAACGTATAGGTAGATGTGCTGCCCCGAATGATGATCCTACTTTCATTCAATGCTTGTCAGACATTGTTGCCACACATCTCAAGAATAAGGAAAAGGTAAGAAATTAAAAATAACCGCGATCGTGGCTCAACCAACCCGTAGCGCATTCGTTCGTCATAACTAAAGACTTTGAAATGGCGCAACTAATTACCATACACAGTTATGACTTCTACGACAATGGGCGTAAAAGTATTGCTTCTCGGATGACACCCTTGGGTTCTCTATATGAAGAAATTAAAATAGCAACCAAACAATATTAGAAATAAACGAAAAGAATGCAATTAAATTATTAGTGATTACAGGTTCTGAAGGGGAGGGGGGCGGGGGGGTGTAAACCTTAAGGAAGTTGGGGGAAAGGGTAGACCCATAATCCTCCTTCCTACACGCTCATGGTTGAATTTATAGGTATTATAAGTTCAAAAAATATTTTGTTTAAAAATCTATTGGTTACCTAGGTATAATTTCCAGCGTGGCCACATTTTTCAGTATACTGAAAATATTCAGTATTCTTCAGTATTTGGAAATTGGGGGTTCAGTATTTTCAGTAAATACTGAATATTCAGTATTTGAAAATTTTATTCAGTATTTTTCAGTTTTTGGAAATTTTCATGATTCAGTATTTTCATTATTTCTTAAAATCCAAAAAATTTTGCATAAATAAGATGTTTTTTCAATTAGTTGATGTCAGATTTTTTTCGGCACTTCGTGCCTCACTTTACTTTCCTTTAAATTACCCTATAACTTTGTACATTAATTTTGCTTTTTTATGGTAATCATAGACGTCCAAGGGGGGGGGGGGCTAAAGTGGCGATTAGCCCCCCCCCCCCCCCCATTTAAAATTTACCCCTACCCTGGGGGTGCCGTAGGCAACCCAAACCATTTAGGAGGGGTATTTACCCCCCCAAAAAATAAAAATCTCTAACAAAAACTGGGGGGGGGGTAAATAAAATTTGCGGCGCGCTTCGCGCGCCATTTTACCCCCCCCCCCCCCACTTCACAAAATTTTACCCCCCCAAAATAAAAAGCTTGGACGTCTATGATGGTAATATACAGTTTTTTTTTTTTCAATTTCATCTCAAATATAATTTTTTTAGATATTTGAGATGCTTTTATACAGTATTTTTTTCAGATATTTTTTTTGTCTATTAATAGAATGAATAATCTAAGGTGAGTACTTTGCATGATTATTGAAGGTAAAGTTTTTTAGCATGCTCTTAACTCAACTAAAAAGAATTTAGGTTTTGTAATCATTTAAAATATTTATCAGTCATTTTCTGCTTAATTGGTGCAAGAAAATCTAAAAGGCAAAATTAAAAGATCTTTAAAATATCCCCCTAATAATAAAGCTATAATATATGAAATTTTGAAATGAGGAATCATATAAAAAAATGCTTATTCAGTATTTGTATTTTTTGTTCAGTATTTCAGTATTTTTTCTTATTTTAGGATTCAGTATTTTCAGTATTTACTTTTTTTCTTCAGTATCAGTATATTTTTTGTTGTGGCCACACTGAATTTCTTTAAGGTAATGTCTGCAAATTTGTATGAAAACTTTCTATTAAGAAGTGTTATGGGGGGGGGGGTGTATTATAGGTGTAAAAAAGTGATTCTAACCATGGAGCTCTTTTTAGTTCCTATAAAAAAATTAGGTTATACAATACAAATGACCAATTATAGGTAGGTCAATACACAGACTATATTACCAAGGGCAAGCCAGTATACATTTTAATTGACCAATGGTAGGTCAGAATGACATCATTTTCTAACTATAGGCATTATAAAAGCTTCTCTAAACATTTTTCTGTAATAGGTGAAGCCCCAAATGTTGATGACCTGCCCCATGTGTACAGAGACTACGTGTAAACATGCAAAAATGTGGTTTGCAAAGGAAATTTTTATTTCAACAATTTTTAAACATTTGGCTACGTCAGATGTTATGTTTACTTTAGTGTTCTCTTGTATGGAGATACGAAAAAACCATTGGATGTAATGAAATGCAGCGGTGGAGGGAACATTGGGCTGTTTATAAATCTACTCCCTAAAGTTTTCTTATTAGTGGACTCATCAACTACTTATGGACTTTTATTGAATTTTGATTGACTGGTTCAATACGTTGTGTGTCCAAATATTATGATTTTAACCAAAAATTATAATCTACAGAGTAATTTTGTGTTTCACCATTGGGGATTTAAATCAATTTATCGTCCATTTTCTTATCGCTCTAGATCCCTGAATGAAATATATGTGCCTTGTAAATTCTGCCTTTAGTTCCCCTAATCTAACATCCACACATCTAATGCAATCCCTCGTTCCATTGTCATTAGAGTACGGATAAATGCCAACATTAAGACTGTTAAAGGGTCAAGGCAATCGATCATAGTACTTCCCATTCCCCAATAATTACAAAATTACCTCTTCTGTAAAGGAGGGGGGCGAAAGTGACACTTTTTGAAACCAAAACTAAGAGTCAACAAAGGAACTCAACTAAAAAAAGGGTTACAGGTCTGAGATTTTGCATGGCAGTTGCTTTATAGGGGTACAATATGGAACTGTGAAGAAACGGCGGTGCAACCGCTGAAAACCGCCGTTTCCCGCCGTAATTTTTGTTGCCTTTTCTCGGCGGTTTTCGGCGGTTGCGCCGCCGTTTCTTCACAGTTCCATATTGTACCCCTATAAAGCAACTGCCATGCAAAATGTCAGACCTGTAACTCTTTTTTTAGTTGAGTTCCTTTGACTTTTAGTTTTGGTTTCAAAAAGTGTCACTTTCGCCCCCCCCCCCCCCCCCCTTACAATTAGTGGTTGAAACGTTTGGACACACAATTAAATGAACTAACCAATCAAAATTCAATACAAGTCTCCAAGGTGGTTAAGCCCACGAATAAGAAAGCATTATTATAAGACTTACTGTAATAAACAGTCCAATGTCCTCTTCCTCCCTGATTAGTAAGCTTCCTTATTAGTCAAAGCCCTCGCTCGGAATACAAATGTTGAAATAAAAATTGAATTTGAAGGCTACTGGAGCCATCAACCCGGTCCAATCTGCATAGAAAAAAAAGACCTGAAACCACCAATATTTTATTACAAAAAGTATACATATGTCACAAAATACTTATAATAGCCAAAATTTTCAGATTTCACCAAGTTTTAAAAGTGTTGTTATACGTTAGTTAATCTGTTATGATTTTTAACATTTTTATTATTTTGTTATAAATAATTTAAACAATCTAAAATGTATTGTAATTTGTTTTAGGGTATACCGAATTTTTTAACACAGTTTTTAATTATTGCACTGGGTTGGGTACGTTTTTGTTATCTTTTATTATTACGTAGTATTTTTATGTTATTTCTTTAGTTTGAGTCGTTTATTGTTTCTATTTATTAGTTTCAAATTCATACGAAGACTGTTTTATTTCTTATTTCTTTTTATACTTTATTATATTTAAATAAGTTAGTTTTCATCGCTTCGTATTACAGACAGCTTTCCGCGGATATTAAGAAACTTAAAAGATTAGTTTCTCTTGTGTAAGCCCCTAGGATCGGGCTAAGAAAACTTATGTTAATTTTATTTTATAGAAAAATTGTCTATAATACGATACGATACATTATTTTTCAGTATGGATGAGAAACAGCGGATATTAATTGGTTTCGAAGCCATACTGGAAAATAAATTTTTGTGCTCATTAAGTCACTAGGTAAATATTGATATAAATATCTGTGATGAAGTTTTCGTTGCAAATTGTTATCAGACATTTATATAAATTTTAAAATATTTTACATTTTTATAGTTATTAGTATATACACTGAAATTGTTTGTTAACTTGCAATGAGGTATAATGCTAAAGGGGGCAATTCATGAACGAAAGGTGAAAAATTTGATAAATTAACAAAAAAACGTTTACATTATCCCAAAAGTAAACTTTTATCCCAAATAGCCTCTAGTAAATATTTTTTATATTTTTGTTTAAAATGTTTGATTTTTTAGATGCACATTCTATTCATATTTTTGTTAGAAATAGAAATTCCAATAGGTATGAAAAAATGTCCTTCATAAATTCTAAGTAGTAAAATTCTTCATCCCTCTTTCATGAGTTGCCTTCCTATATTTTTATATGTATTACTATTATCCTTATATAAAAGTAACAGGATGTTTGTCTTTGTGTACCGAGAGATCCCGTTAACCCATGAACAGATATGTTTCTCCTTTACATGGTATCTTCTCATAGGTCCTGGTAAGGTTTATAACTATTTTGGGGTAGGATACTACCACCCTCTCAAGAGTAAATGTCCATTTTTTACTTGTTTTAAAACTAAAATTGAAAGTGGGGGTCTACTACCACCCCCTCCTCCCCCCACCTCAAATGCCCCTAGAGTCCTTTGGGGACATAGCCGTTAGTTATATGCAAAGTAGTGTGATATGAACTTGCAATTTTCCTGAGTGCAGTATTTATCCTTTTATATAAAGTAGTAAGCGTTTTTTGTCTTTACTGAAGGATCTCGCTAACTGCTGAACCGATTTTGTTCTCCTTCACAGTGAAGCTTCTTATAGGTCCTGGGAAGGTTTTAAACTATTTTGGGGGAGGGAGTCTTCACCCCCTTCCCCCCCAAAAATATTTTTTTATCTTTTTGAAACTCAAATTTTAAATGTGATGAGGTCAACTTTTCCTCCTCCTACCTTAAGTAAAGTGCCCCTAGATGCTTCTAGGGGCGTAGCCGCTAGTTAAATATAATATAGAATCTCTGTGTTGCAGAACTAGAATAATGGTGAAGTAGTAGTATTCTATTTGCATTACAATATTAATATGGATGTTACAACTGTACAGATTGATGCAGGTGACCTAAAAACTTTTGGTTTAATACAAAAATATTAATATTTACATAGAAAAATTTTACTTAAGAAAAAGGGAATAGTTGGAGGATTAAAAGAATCGTAAATTAGCGGTTAACAATCATAATTAAGAATTTAAACGGATATATTATTACTTGCATCTTACACCAGATTTTCATGTTCTCTATTAAAGTGTAACTTGCAACGGGGTAAAAAGAACGATTACCCCCCTTTCACTCTCTTTATCCCATCATCTCCCATCCTACTGGACGAACGAACTGACCAATAAAAGAGTTAGCAGGCTAAATAAACGACAATTTTTCCCCTGTCATAATATAAACGTACATTCTATCTACATCCATTTCTATTTGATAATAAATTATGTTTATGTAGTTTCAACTGAGCCTCTGGCTGCTGGTGTGAAGGAAGGCGACATTGGTGTTGTTAAGAGGAATGAACAAAGCATCAATAGGAACTCTCAAGTTGAGAAAACCCCGTCTAGAGATGGGAGTAGAAGGTAATTATTCTTTAATATTTTAAAAGGCTTTTATTGTTCTTTACCCCCATATATCTCCATCCTGTCAGCCTATATTTTGGTGGCAGTGACGTTTCCGCCGTCGTTACCACGTCGTAACTCAAAATGGCATCTGTCTTGCCCTATCCCAGGGCAGTAACTCTTTGGTTGAGTATTTATGTGTTTTAGATTTTGTTTTAAAAGTAGCCCTTTCACTTAAATTCCGACTTATTAAATATTTACCTATTTTTTTTTCAGTGTGCCAGGTTCTGACCCAAGTTCTCCTGTGCACACCTTCCATTCTGTAGCAGGCACTCCAACCACTCAGCATAACTCTCCAGTATTTCATTCCGTTCAGGAAATTTGATTTATTGACTTGTTAACTAGCTAGTGGCGACGCCCCTAGATGCCTCTGAGGGCATTTTAGAGAAGGGGATAAGTCGACCCTCCACTTAACATTTTATTTTTAAAAAGAAAAAGAAAGAAAAATTTTTTTTCAGGGGGGGGGGGAGACGAGAGGCTTTTCAAAGGTTGTGATTTTTCTTGAAAGGGTGGGGAAACCTTCCCCCAAAATATTTATAAACCTCCCTTTAAACCTGTAAGAAGCTTCGCTGTAAAGAAGAATTATATCGGTTCAGCAGTTAGCGAGATCCTTCGCTAAAGAGAAAAAAACTTACTACTTTATATAATAACTAGCGGCTTCGCCCCTAGCCTCTAGGGGCTTTGCCCCAAAAGGTGATCAAAAAAAATTAAGGTGAAATTCGTAAAAGGACCAAGGAAATCTTCTGCAAAAAAAAAAGGACCCAGGAAATCTTCTGCAAAAAAAAATGGGGGGGGGATTTTTTGTTTTTGGGGGGGTTGGGGGTGTCCAGGACCAGTAGGTATATACCCTGAAGAGTAGAATCTAATCGGTTCAGTGGTTACCGAGATCTTAAGGGACGGACAGACAGACGGAGAGACATCGTTCTACTTTGTATTATAGATTATTATATGTATAAACACAGATTAATTTTTTAACTTTTTTTATTAATGGAATACATATGTTTCTCTATAAAAATAGATCATCAGTTCCAATTAAGATGTATAAAATGAGAGTTAAAAAAATATATATGTCCTTGCATTTTGAATCCTTTTAAAAGACTCGGATGTTCCTGCGAAATAAAATAATAATAAGAAAAAGTTGCGAAACACTTGTGTTATTAATATAGAAGCTAATATACCACAACTTCAAATTTACTTCTTTACTTTAACGTTTTGTAAATATCAAGTCATTTTAAATGAAAATATAAACGACAGGGAACCCCTTCTACTCTGCCCAACTCTCCTAATCATATCTATCATTCAATGGATGGATCTGACGCAGAAGATTTTAGCAGGGATCACAGGGTAAGTTATACCAGAAATCTAAACGGATAAGACAATGGCCAATAAATTAATGTACATTCCCGATGACGATACACAAAATTACCCCTACTATAGATTACAAATAGTGGTTGAAACGTTCGGACACTGTACTAAACGAACCAACCAATCAAAATTCAAAGTCCCCAAAATTGTTAAGCTAACAAACAAGGTAACGTTAATATGTAACTTTGGGGACCAGTGTAATAATAACGTTTTCTTCTTAGTTAGCTTTACAACTTTAGGGACTTTTAATGGATTTTGATTGGTTGGTTTATTCAGTTGAGTGTTCAAACGTTTCAACCACAAATTGTAATTTACAGAAGGGGTAATTTGTGTATTATCATTGGGGATGATAATACACAAATTCAATTTAATTTTGTGTTAACATTTTTGCACTACATCAATTTATCGGCTATTGTCTTATTCCTTTAGATCCCTGGCTATGTCCCCTACCTGCCTGAAGTTATACACTTTATTGTATACAGGGAAAGCTAAGCATTCCTGGAGAATCTGGAATAAAAGATACAAGAACTTATTTGTTCTTTATTTAGAAATACGCTCTTACCTCCAGGGAGGTAGGGGATATTGGACTGTAAATTATACTGGTTCCCAAAGTTTTATAAACACGTGATCTTATTTGTTTGTTTACAAATATTAAAGACTTTTATTAATCGTCAATAATTTTGATCTATTGTAGCCGGAAAGGGTAATTTATTGGTAAACATGGTTCATTGTCTTATGCCTTAAAATTCTTGCTTACCTCTTAAAGGCGACTTTACTTTTCAAAACACTAAACCAGTTTGTTTTATCATCTCAATATATCAATACCTTCTAATCTATAGTTTTCGAATTGTTTATTTGTAGGCTATCGAAAATCTTCACAAGACTAAAGAGCGGCTGTTACGCGAGGACTTTAATGAGATTAGCCGGGCTCCCGAGGGACATGGCCATGGTGGAGGATCTGTCAGCTATCTGCACAAGCGCAGGAGCTCCAAGACTCCAACAAACTCTAGGACACATTCTAGAAGTCATTCCAGGTAGGCTGGGAATTCCATTGTGTTTTAATATGCATTGAAAATTAAATAGAACCTATCTTAACATTTTGGAAGTTGGTAAAAGAAAAATTAGATTTATGATTGATCTTCAAAAAATTATATTTTTGCCTTTAAGTTTTCATAAAGATTTTAGTTGAATTTTTAATAGAGATGTATGTTACCTAAAATTTTATTTAAACTAAATACATTGTTTAATTATACTCAAGAGGGGTAAACTTTTGTGCACGGCTGATCAGTAAATTTAGACAAATTACCTTAGATTATTATTATTGATAGTTTGTGTGTGTGTGAATAATAACCTGAAGATTGTTTTTGTGTGTAGGTTAATAATAACCTTAAGATTGTTTCAGTAATTGAAACTAACATTCCAATTACAACTCAATCTTGTTTACATATTGTTATTATATTCTCAATTTATGAGAAGCGAGGCTTTTCTCTCAATTGATTTTTTCGTTTTTCTACTTTGCTTGCTGAAGTTGCTCTACCATTTTCAAACCCTTGTAGTTGACCAACTTTCGGTTTGAATGAAATTGTCACATAATTTACTAAAACTTGATAAAAAGTATATCTACTTTTTTGTACCTATGCTTTTATTCTTTGTTACCTTTTGTAACTACATTAGTTCGACTGTACTGAAATGTATTCTGTACTAACTCTTAAAGCTTATCAATTTAGCTTTGTTTGAATTACTCAGTTGTAATACTGATTTTAATCTTAGGCACATTAACAAATCTTATAATAACCAACTGACCAAAATATTTTTTGAAAAGGCTTAGCTTTTATTATTGAAATTAAAGAATAATTATAGGATTATAGATATACAAAAATATAACTATAATGAAGGATCGTCGCTTCATTAGTTTGATTTAAAAGATGATGAAGGGGAGGGGTGTAAAGAGGGATGTTTTGGTCTTTAATTTTAGAAAAATACGACTTCTGCGGATTGTGGGTGTGGTGTTATGAAAGTCTAATGCCAAAGCTTTGTAACTACAGTTATTCTAGTTCGGGAGTTTCCACTCCCCTCTCCCCCTGGCCTCATCCCCTCCTATCTAAACTAACAAAGTATCCTTCCAATTATTACTTTTCTCCTGTATTGAAGTAATAAAATTTGTGAACCCCCTTTATTAACCCTGTTTGATTTGTTTTGCAACCCCTTTTTCTAGGCGAGTGTCTGATATATCCGACATTGACCTGCCCCCGCTGGAACCTTTATTTGGGCCACACCTCTACTTCCACCCGGAAGAGGAGACAACTCCGGACGAGAACGACCTGTTCCCCTCGACCCCGCTGGACGAGGAACAGTTGGCTCACGCGGACAGCAAACTACAGGTGAGACGGTCAATACTCTCTGGCTTGATACGGGCTCACCAAACATTGGTCCTATTTATCAATTATTCTTGGTGCTATTATTCAAAGTGTCGGTTGAGCACTGATCCCCCCTCCTTATTTTTTAAATAAATTGAAAATAATAGTCTTTAGTCCTATTCCTAACCCTGCAGGATTACCCAATACCCAAATTACCTAACATAATATGACCAAACAAACGATTAACCACACACCCCACCCACCCCTTCCCTTGATTCTCAATTAATTTAAATTAAGGGGGACGCTTTATCAGGGCTCACTTTGTGTGAAGCGCCTATTGATTATTTTTAAAGTGCTTAACTATCTTAATAATGTTAATAACCAGAAAGATGTTTAATGGGAGTAAAATAAAAATAGTTAAAACCCTGATTATATCTATAGAAATGTATACTTTTTAAACAAAATGGGAAATAAAATAAAAATCTTGCCTACTGTATTTTGGTCTATTTTTAAACTTCCAATTGTTTTCCACCATGGTATTTATAAATCCATTAAGAAAAAGTTTAAAAATAACTATTTTTTGCTGTAATATAAAAGGGGGGGGGGGGAATGTGATGACTCGTCACACGACATACCAGCAATTTTATTTTGGGTGCTACTCCCTTAGTTATAGAGATAATTGGGTGAAATCTTTTTGGTTGTGTCACTAATTACCCCAAGTTTTGGTATCAGTAAAAAATATTTGAATCAAAAATGGCGGCGGTACCGCCGCTCCCGCCGTTTTTTTTGAAAGATTCCAAAACAAGGGGTAATTAGTGACACAATCAAAAAGATTTCACCCAATTATCTCTAAAACTAAGGGATTAGCACCCAAAATAAAATTGCTGGTATGTCGTGTGACGAATCACCACATCCCCCCCCCCCCTTTAGTTCTCTACTTTATGTAAGACAAAAAAAAATTTTAATTCCTAGATCCTTATAATTCATTATGCCATTAGAAAAATATTGCAAATGATTTAATAATTCTATAAGAATTTTTACATTTCTTTTTTTGCCATGCATTTTTGTAAGGGGAAATTAGGAATGCAAAAGTTCTTATTCAAATCCTTGCAGTATTTTACTAAATTGGCTTAAAAATTCAAATAAAAAAATAATGGGTACTCAATTATACTTTTAAAATTTTTTATCATTAATTGATATTTAGGACCAATATTTGGCCAGTATATTTAAAACTTTTATCATGAGAATGGGCGTATTTAAATGGTTGAATTTTATGTTTTTATAATAAAATAGCCTCCACATCAATTGAATGAATTTCTTGAGATTTGTGCTTAAGTGCTTTCTATTAAGAACTTTTTTGTGAGTTCATTAAATATGAATTTGTCTTTTGCAAATCAATATGGAGTACATTCATAAAAAAAATCGCCATAGAGCTTTTATTTAGAATTACCTATCAACTTTTATTTTATTTTAATAATGAGGGCCATTTTTTGCGTATTTTCCGTAAAGTTGTGTGTTAGCGTTTAGTCAAATGCGCTTATTAAATCATACTGTTCTTAATGAGAGCATTTGACTAAATGGTTACAATTTTATGGAAAATACTTCAAAATATGACCCCCTTTGTGTTTGCGGGTAAGTCTCTATCTTGACTTTGAGTATTGACCGTCTGACCTGGTGGTTGCAGGAGCAACTTGGTAATCTTGTCATTAACACAATCCAAGAGGAGGAACTACCAGAGGAAATTGGTTGGCTGGATCCCAGGTAACACTTTAGAGTACTCCCCACCCCACTTCCCCCCCCCCCCCCCGATTAAGAAAAAGATAAAAGGAGGAGTATGAAGCAAGTAAAGGGAACAAGGATTTTATTTACTGGTTTGTTTAGTAACAGTTTATTTGTATTTTTAATAAATGAGGTCACGAAAGACTTGTCTATGCAAAATGATTAACATTGTGACATATTTATGATATATCAAAATATAGTCTTTTGAAAAATTGCGTAAAGTTGTGAGTAAGATTCCAGTGAAATGCGCTTACGAAGTCTAACTGTTTTTAATGTTGACCAAACGCATATAATTAAACGCATATTTTAAAACAGTTTTGACCCAATAAGCGCATTTCACTGGAAGCATACTCACAACTTGACGCAATTTTTCAAAAGCTACTATTCCCGTTTTATTTTTTGTCATGTAAAACAGGAAAGTTGAGGACAATTACACTCAAATAAATCTTCGTTTTAACCAATGAATGGTGATAAGCTACCAAGAGTAGAATTTAAGCAAATATCCCAAAAAGTATTGAAACTAATTTGTCCTCCTCAAATTCAATTGAAATTCAACTTACGACCTAAGGACTAGTAGCAAAAAATATTTTGTACAGATGGTTGGACCCGAGGCCGTTGATGTACAATGCCGCGGAACAGGCCGAGGAATTCGCCATGACAGTGTGGCACAAGTTCCAGTCCTGGAAGGTTGTACAGTTCACTACTCTCCCCCAGTGGTTGCAGGATAATGATTTCTTAAGGAAGGGACACAGACCTCCCCTGCCCAGTTTCAGGTAGTGTATTTTTAAGGATTAGATCTGAAAGGATTTAAAAATACCTAAGTACTTCTCTAAAAGATCTGAATGGGTCGTTCATTGGAGTAAAAACTGTGTGATCAAATATAACCTTATGATTTCTATAAAATACCATTATTATTTTAAACTAACATTCAGAAAGAGCATTGCTTTTTTTCAATAAAGTATTGATATCTATAAGCGGAAAATTGAAACACTTAATAGTTTTTTCCTAGGTGCAATATCACCCTAATCCATAACTTTTATTTACATGGTTATCATTTTGCATGACGAAAGCTTTTTATTAGCCTCCACATTTTTTAACATTTTCATATATTTCGTCTGAAATATTTTCTGATAACTGTTGATTTTATTTTTTTCCGTTTTATTTTTTTTCTATTGATGTTTTTTTAGCGTTTATATTTTTTTATTGTAGTGAGTGTTTCAAGTCAATATTTCGTATTCACACGGAGACTGGAAATATTTGGACTCACTTGCTGGGAGTTGTCGCATTTATTGGACTGTCTTTATACTTTATAACCAGGTAACTTTAAAAAATAGAACATTAAAATCTGCAAAGACAATGGCCGATAAATTGATTTACATCCCCAATAATGATCCATAAAACTACCTTTTCGTTGGTTACAAATAATGGTTAAAACGTTTGTACACTAAACAAACCAATCAAAATTCAACAAAAGACCCCAAAGTTGTTTAGCCGACGAATAAGAAAACGCTATTATAAAACTTTAGGGACTGGTGTAAAAACAGCCTAATGTCCCCTCCCTCTCTGAAATCTTCCATTACTAACTCTAGTTTTTCAACACTTTTGTGAACCTTAATGACAGAATTGTACAAAAAAAATATGGTATCGCTGCTTTTCCGATTCGTATTTTAAAAAGAATCTCAGATTACATAACATGGTTATTTTCTAGGCCGGTGACAGAGATAGAGGTCCAGGAGAAGATGGTGTTCATGAGCTTTTTTGCTGGAGCCATTGTTTGTATGTTCCTATCATTCACTTTTCATACAGTTTGCTGTCATCAGAACAAGTTTATCGGTAAGTTTGTACAAACGTATTAAAGATTTTATTTAGGGAAAAACGTCCTTTTCAAATCAATCACATACATATGTTCAAAATGCACTGTTTTTTAATGGAACAAAAGTATTGCTTAATTTAACCCACTTACTATTAACAGAAAGTAATACCTAAGCAATATATCATTTTCTTTATTAGCCTGGGGCAATTTGTACAAGATTTTTTTTTTTACAGTTTTCAACAAAAAATACTAATAAAGAAAATAGGATATTACCTACCTACTCAAAATTTTTGTCAATGATAAGTGGGTAAAATAAGTACCCCTACAGAAAATTCTTTTTATGGTGGAAATAAATGTTACTGCGCCAATCCCCTGCAGCTTTGAAGTAAAGCTACTGTATAATAGTTAATATTTTAAATAATTTAGGGAAACTGTTTGCAAAATTTGATTACTGTGGCATTGCGTTTCTGACAGTTGGGAGCTTTGTTCCCTGGCTATACTACAGTTTCTACTGTCATTATACACCAAAGGTTAGGAGATACATTTTATAATTTGTGGAACTGGTACAGTTCACGGTAAAATATTTCCAGTATCGCTTCGAAATTGATAAATATCCGGTGGATTAGAACCGGTTCTCATTCATACTTAAAAATCATGTATAGCATCGTATTAAATCCACTTTTCTACGAATATAAAAATGTAGAATAATAAGATTAAAACCATTTTTTTCGTTTATAATTGTACATTTTTATTTCCGCGGAAAGCCAGTCTTTATAATACGATGCGATAAATAACTATTCTTGATTTGATTAGTTCCAAAAAGAATTTAAGACATTTTAAGGCTGCTAGCACACATTTTATGTTGGCTATTCGTTGTTCTGAACCAGATCCCACACAGTTAAATTAGATATGGTACAACTACACAGTGTTTCTTCTATTTTTTTTCAATTTTAGTTACTCACTCTATAATTAGAAAACGACTGTAACTCGCTGTTACCAAGGCTTTTTAAAAATTAAAAGCAAAAACTGTTTAAAACTGAATAAGACAATTTACTTTTTAATGTTTGAGAATTTGTGTAGTTTAGATTCCATTAAAGTTTGATATTAAAAAAAAATTTTATGTTGTAGTTATCGACGGTAAATTAATTTTTTAAGTATAGCGGATTCAATAATACTATTTTTTTAAAACCCACCTCTGAACATTTCATAGGCTTCCACAATAAATGTATTATCAAAGTTTTTTTTCTACATATATTATTTTTTGACGGCTCATGGCTGTGGTTCTTATAGACATAGTTGTCCTAGTTTTCAGATTAAGTTACTACTTTAGTCTACCCAGTACTGGTTTTTCTTGGTATATTTATGTAAAATATATGTATAGCATAAATTTGAGTAATTTAGTCTGTAAAACAAATATAGATATTTGCGTCACATATGTATAGTATGTATTTCTGATAATCTGAGGGTAAATTAGGAATTTTCTAAGAATTACAGGAAAATCAAAGCTCTATCTAACAAACTTTAGTAAAAAAGTTTAGCTTTCCTCAACTAAAAGCAACATTTTGTGGATGGGTTGAATGCAAATCTACTCTTCTTGTTATATTAGTCAGTCGGTTGATACTTTGAAAGAATTATATAAATGAAAATAACATAAGAATTGGCAAGGCTTTTAATATTTTTCTTGAAAAATTTGCGTTTTTTGAAATGAAAACAAGCTAATGTATTACTATCGGCTAAGCCCCTAGAAGCGGTTAAATTCGACCGCTCAATTTTTTTTGTTCAAAAAGAAATAGTAAAAAAACATTTATAAACCTTCCCATGACCTACGAGAATATACCCTCTGTAAAGGAGAACCATATTGGTTTAGTAGATAGCGAGATCGTTTAGTACACACAGACGTATTAACAGAAGTATTGAAGTATTGACAGAAACACAATACATTAACAAATCAATGAATTGATGAAAAAAGGATAAATATATGACACTGTCTTAAATTACTAACTGTAACGTCAGAAAATCCTTTGTATTTATTTTATTACTGGCATAAGCTATGATTTATGTTGAAGGTTTTCTGTGTATACTTCAGTTAGAGCCGCATACACTACTCTATATAGTAATGAAACTTTTCTGTGTACACTTCAGTTAAAGCCGCATACACTACTCTGTATAGTAATGATACTTTTCTGTGTACACTTCAGTTAGATCCGCAAACACTACACTCTTTAGTCTTTAGTAATGTTACTTAAATAAATATCCTTAACGATTTATGTATGATTACCCGCGATTGTGGCTTAACATGTAGCGCATCCGCTCGTTGTCGGGAAGGTGATAGTTTCGAATCTTAGCCCAACACCATTAAATAACTATTGACGTAAAAAATGGGTCCTACAGTAGCTATGTCAGGTGTGCGGCATAAGTAAGGAGAATGCGGCCCAAAAACAGGCACAAAGTATAACCTATACAGTTAGGTCGTGCAATCAAAATGTTGTTTGTCTTAACGGAGTTTGACCATTTGTATAATCATGCACATCATTAAGCAATCTTTGTTCTGACATACAACAAAATAAGATCTCGTGTAAATCCCATCCTCATAGGCTATGTACGATTAGGAGCAATTGCAATTATTTTCATCAAGCAGCTGCCGTTACGAAGTAAAAACTCCCCAGTCCAGGCAATGACCAAAGACGAGCATTACCGACAGACATTAAATCGTACAAACTATATGTTTTTTAGCCTCTTGTCTAAAATTATATCCAAGAAAATCAAGTTTTCCCCCAATATTTTAAATTTATAGATACACGTGAATATATTTATTAGATTATAGAGTAGCTGCACCCTTTATAATGAATAACAGAAACAAGTTTTTAGCTCTAACTTTAGTTTTCTAGTCTAGAAATACACCTCAGATTTATCATCTAAATAGGGATAAAACACATATAAAGTTCACGAAAATACTTCAATTATTCAAAGTTAAAATACTATATGTTTGAACTAGCGGCTTCTATAATAATATTTAGGTTGTATACCTGTCTATCTGTATTGTGCTGGGTATCTTTATATAATTATTATTATAATAATATTTAGGTTGTGTACCTGTCTATCTGTATTATGCTGGGTATCTTTATATAATTATTATAATAATATTTAGGTTGTATACCTGTCTATCTGTATTGTGCTGGGTATCTTTATATAATTATTATAATAATATTTAGGTTGTATACCTGTCTATCTGTATTGTGCTGGGTATCTTTATATAATTATTATAATAATATTTAGGTTGTATACCTGTCTATCTGTATTGTGCTGGGTATCTTGGCAGTTGTTGTGAGTCTCTGGGACAAGTTTGGTACCCCGAGATACAGGCCTTTCAGGGCAGGTAACAGTTTTAAACTTAAATCTTATATTTTAAAGATATCCTTGTAGGGATTTAAAAGAATAAGACAATGGCCGATTAATTGATATACATCCCCAATTTTAATACACAAAATTACCCCTTCTGTGGATTACAATTAGTGGATGAAAACTTTTGGACAATCAACTAAATGAACACACAATTACCCCTTCTGTGGATTGCAATTAGTGGTTGAAACGTTTGGACACTCTACTTAATAAACCAATTAATCACAAGTCCCCAAAGTTGCAGTTATGCCAACGAATAAGAAAACGTTATTATACAACTTTTGTGACTAGTGTAATAAACAGCCCATTGTCCTCCTTCTCTGTCATCCTTGTATTTTGTAGGTGTGTTTGTTGTATTTGGTTTGTCAGGAATAGCTCCCGCCACTCATTATATTTAAATTTTGTAGGTGTGTTTGTTGTATTTGGTTTGTCAGGAATAGAACCCGCCACTCATTATATTTATATTTTGTAGGTGTGTTTGTTGTATTTGGTTTGTTAGGAATAGCTCCCGCTTCTCATTATATTTATATTTTATAGGTGTGTTTGTTGTATTTGGTTCGTCAGAAATAGCTCACGCCACTAATTATATTTATATTTTGTAGGTGTGTTTGTTGTATTTGGTTTATCAGGAATAGCTCCCGCCACTCATTATGGCATTGTCAATGGTTGGGAGAAATCTATGAACGAGGCCGCTATGGGATGGCTGGTTCTTATGGGTAAGATCAATTTTATTGTTATTTTTTGATTATGATAAAAAATGCGATATAAAATAAAGGGGCGATAGGAGGCGGTGTCACGAGACCATCTATAGCCAAAACATGACAGCAGCTTATTAGGACAAAAAAAGAATTTTTATAAATAAAAAAAGACTGAAACTCTCTTATTATTAGACCACATCTCTCAGTTATCTGAACCTAAAACATATTTATTCTCTAATTTATTTTAGATACAAATAAAACTTTGTGACACTTTTTACAAAAATTAGTTAAAAATTAACATCACCAACATAAAATCTTAAGATATACTTTATTAAGGTCTGCTGTATATTACTGGAGCCATGTTGTATGCATTTAGAATTCCAGAGAGAATTTTCCCAGGAAAGGTTGATATTCTGGTAGGTTTTTTATAATAATTTGTGAAAGGCATTAGGGGGGGAGGGGGGGGGGGTATTAAACTAGTTCCCAAAATTTTAAAATATCGTTTAATTATTGGTTGGCTCACAAACTTTGGGGACTATTATTGAATTTTGATTGGTTGGTTCATTAAGTTGGATGACCAAACTTTCAACCAAAAATTGTAATCTACAGATGGCGGTAATTTTGTATATTATCATTTGGGATGTACAATGTACATCAATTTATCAGCCATTGTCTTATCCTTTTAAATCCCTGGGTATTACAATCCACAATCTGAGAGTTTCAATACCTTGGGTATTGACAAGATAGTTGGATCAAAAAAGTATATGATTTTATGATTATTGAAAAAAAAATATTGCTATCTAATCTATATATTATTAGTTATGAAAACATCATTAAAAGAAAAATGTGTTTTTTAATCTAAACATTCATAGCATATTTTCGTATTTTTCTACCTTGCAAAGTTTTCTGTGTCGTAACTGGGATTCTGTCCTTTCTTGGCTGTAACCAACAAGAAAATTATTTCGAAAATTTTTGTAATCCTCTGTTTTCGGGGTTTTCACGTTAAGTGGAAAAATCAAAGAGAAAGCATACTACCTGCAAAAAGATCTGATGTATATATCCTATTATTTCGCTTGGTATATCTTATTCCTGGCTATCACAATCCAGGATCCTATTAGGATTAAGGTATAGCCAACAAGCGAAATGAATTCAAAATGATATTTTAACCCTTTACAGTCGGGCCCCTTGCCGCACCTTAATCAGTCGGGGGGGGGGGCGTTCAACGCCCCCCCTTATTATCTCAGTTCCTATTAGAGCTAGAGGGCTAAATTTTTTTGTGCAAGTCCCCTGTTTGATAATAAATTTCCGACCTTTTATAAGTCTAAGTCAATTTTCGCTTCCTTCACCCTTTTATTTAACAACCTTTGTTTTTAGGTCCTTTTTTACTTAAAAATTTCAAACGGCTGTAATTTTCTTATTTTTGAAGCTAGAAGAAAATTTTTTTTTCCAGAAAATGTTTATCTTTATGTAAATTTTACATTAGAAATATCAAAATATAAATTTCAGCGGCCGCAGCTGTACTTGGCAGCTGCCAGCCGCCGCAGTCGGCGGTCGGCGGGAAAACGGCGGCGGATCTTCATGAAATTTTAATACGTTATGTATACATGTAAGAAAAGCTTAAGTTTAAAATTTGAAGTCTCTAAGTCAAAAATTGCGGCCACAGGAGCCTTTTAAAGATTTCTGGAGACCTGGAGGATCAGGACCTGCAGGATAATACCTGGAACCTGAAAGTGACTTGAACACCTGTATTTCATATAAGGATGTACTACTAGAGGCTTTTTTTAGTATTTTGGTATGATAAAATGCTTTGTTTTAGTCAAAAAAATATTTTTGCTCTTTACCTGGATGACCCTGCCAGGTTTGCTGGCATCCTGTGCCCGCCAGGATGGAGATATTCAAAAAATTCCAACTCTCAGTTATGTGTCATACCCATACTTAAAAAGTCAAGCAGTTTGGGCTCTTCATCTTTCACACACAGAAAATGAGATAGAAAAAACCGGATGGGGGGGCGTTCAACGCCCCCCCCCCCCCGACCGTTAAGGGTTAAGGGCATATAAAAAGGTCGTCTTTTAAATGATGCGTTGTCCCCCAAAATTACGAAAAAAAGCTGAAATTCTTAATTATTTTTTTTTTGAATTAATTCAGTCGTTGGTTACTAATGCTTATCTTGTGTATTTTGGAATATTTTGCCCTTGTATTAATTTTTTTATGTTTTCAGTTTCACAGCCATCAATTGTTTCATTGCTTTGTGATAGCAGGAGCTTTTGTTCACTATCATGGGATATCTAACATGGCTCTGTATAGGTATTATTTTGTTTATTATCATGGTATATCTAACATGGCTCTGTATAGGTATTTGATTGATTTGATTTGATTGATTGATTGATTGATTTGATTTGATTGTTATAATTCCATGCGGACCAAGAGGTCCATTAAAGGAGCATCATATTGTCTCAGGAATCAAGTGTCTATTAACTTTTAAAAGCATCATTTTCACTGGATTTATGTATAATAGTATTATTTTGTTTATTATCATGGTATATCTAACATGGCTAGCTTCATCCAGAATGACGATGGACAGCCAGACATCATTCTACTTTGTATTAGGGTTGGGCCGGATACTTTTTTGGCCGGATATCGGGCTGATTTCTAATGCCGGATATCCGGTTCTGGCCTGATATCTGGCCAACGTTCGATATCCGGATATCCGGCTGGATAACCGGATATCCGACGTAAAAAATCAGCCGGATAGTTTTAATATCCGGTATCCGGCCGGATATTGAAAATGGCCGGATATCCGGCCCAACCCTACTTTGTATTTTAGATTACTGATCATTATTGTGAATAATTTTCTGTATAATTTTTCAGACTACAAATTGGAGAATGTAAGAATACCGAAGTTGAATTGAACAAATATACTTCCTTCATGACTCTCGGAGAACTCTGAATTTAGAGAGGAACAGAAACAGAAAATTTTGTCAGAAAGTTTGTTGGGCAATAGATGGTCTTAGTTTATGAACGTACTTGCGGGGTTTACTCGAAGCAACAATCAGATAAAAAAAAAACATTTCCGATACATACTGCTATTTGAATTAATTTTAATATATTAAGAGATGGAATTATGCTTTTGAAATGCTTTGATACTATTACTGTCGTTTTGTGTGAATCTTTGCGGGCTTACTAAGAACCATTTCCCCAACTACCATCATCTGTATTATTAAAATTTCATATTAAAATCATTATAATTAGAAGTTAGGCTTTCCCACAAAGCAAAGTGGTTTAATACAAAAGTAATTGAAGTTTAATGAACATAAAGAAAATATTTTTTTAAGATAAAAAAATTAACGGAATTTTACAAAAAGAAAATATTTTAAAGGTGCTTTGTGTAAACTTTAACTTTTTTGTATTCTGGCATTTTGTTATTTTAATTCAAGTGCACCTAATCATTATCAATTTTAGAGAAAAATTTGGAAGAAAACGTAACATTTTTATTATGTCTCAACGCTATGATATTTAAAGGAATTTTAGATTTTTATTGCTGTTTTAATTAGGCCATTAACGCCCCTTCTACAACCTATTTAGATCGTATTGTAATATATATAAATTTATCGTGTTTTTTCATAGATTGTCCACGCAAAATTAGAATTATATATTATATTATATTATATATTTTTTTGTTGCGAAGGTCCATACCAATATGAAACATTTTAATCCAAAATTATTATTCTTTTGCGTGGATGGACAATTTCTTATGATTATACGATACTTGTGTTTTCATCACGGTTCAGGAGCGGATTTTATTCAGCGGAATCCGTATCCGTGATGGAAAACTATTTATAGAATATTTATCCAGTTAAAAGTTGTGATATAATTAATACCCTTATTCAACACTTTTTAAACTTCTTCGCATACCTATGCTTTTGCTTATTTCAATTATTCGTTTTGAAAAAGGGGGTAATTTTCTCTTCTTTTTTCCGAATTGGTTTCCGAACGCTAATATTTGACCTGGCAGTTGCTTTAATGGGGTACAACATGGATTTGAGCAAAAACGGCGGCCTAACCGCTGCTTCAAATACAAGGTTAACTTTATTAGAAAATGTTAGGTTTATCTTAAATGATTCCAAATTCGCCGCCGTTTCTTCACAGTTCTATATTGTACCATAACAGAGCAACTGCCATGCCAAATTTAAGCATTCTACTCCTGTTATAAATCTTAGAACACCTTTGTGAAAAATAAGCAGAAAAAATCACCCACTTTTAATTAAAAATACTCTAGATATTATATGCTTATCTAGTCGTTATGTAGTGATTTGGCTACGGCCTAACAGAAGGGTGCCTGTGTGCAGCTAAATTACTTCAAAACGAGTAAATTACTTAGCCTGCTTAAAAAATGTATTTACAATAGTTAATAAAATTGAAGATTGTTGTTTTAATTCATTGCTCATTTAGCATTTTCATCACATAGATTTATAATTATCGAATACTAACGCTTTGTTAATAATGCATATATTATATTGAAAAATTACTGTTAGAACGAGCAAATTATCAATTCATATATTTTTGGCAAATTTTTGTTAGAAGATGAAAATTGTTTTATTGTAAAAATTGTATGTATGATAAAAATAAAATAAATATTCTTCATATATATTATGATTTATTCTATGTAATAGTTCCGTAAAAATCAGGGCTCGACGGCTCGCGAGACGAACCTTTTACCCTCATAATTAACGAGCGAAAATAATCTGAGCCTAAAATTTTGGAGAAATTAGTCGTATCTTTCTCAGGCAACCTGCCAATTTGCAATGTAATTTAGATTTATTTTCATCTAATAAATTTGGCAAAACAGATAAGGGATCGAAGAAAAATATTTGACATTTGGATAGCTCCGTCTTTCTAAGATAGTAGGGGCACAGAAGTTTAACTGCCAGTTTTTGCCGGTTTTGGTGCTGAAGGCGACGATTTTTTTTAACTGAGCTTTAAAAGATATTAATTAGGCCTTTTAAAGGGCAGTTTTGAAATCCCATTATTTCATAAAAAAAATTAAATGCTTAGAGAATGGCTTGGAAGATAACTTTAGGTCACGTGTTCTGCATATTTCAATTTAAACGCATAAGGCCAAAGATATAATATCCCAAAAATCTGTTGTCAAAGTCTACACCTAGCGCTGCATGATTTTAGAAAGCTGACTGGCACTAGGTGTAGAGTAGACTTTGACAAAAGATTTTTGGAATAATATATCTTTGTCCTTATGTGTTTAAATTGAAATATGCAGAACACGTGACCTAAATTTATCTTCCAAGCGAGCTTAAAACCTGCACATTGCTGTGATATTGTTAAAACCGCCGTGCAGGATGTTAGCAAACCTGGCTAGGTCATCCAGGTACAATTATTTTTTGACTTAATCAAAGTATTTCATAGGCTCCAGTTACAATCGATAAAAAAACCGTACCTAACCTGAATTGAAGTCATTGAACTATCAAAGACCTTTAATTTTAGATAAATTTTAGTCGCTCTTGAAGTAGTTTAAGATTACTCAAGGAAAAAAGATCGATGATAAGAAATATTGGAGGCCATGTTTAAACATCCAATCCATATTTAATAAAAGTTTAATTTTAAAGCAAACTTGGATGGTTATTATTAAGGATACCCGTTTAATTCTCAGTCCATTATCCCCTCCTTGGGATCGCCGAACAAACATATCATGCTATAGAGTAGCTGCGCTTCTTACGGATAAATAAACAAAAGCAAACATTTTTAAAAACATTTTATTCACATGAATAGAATATTTATTTGAGAATATATCTATATTAGTGAATGTGTTGTATGCATGGTGTGGTGGTATTGTGGAGGGCGTACACATATAATTGTGGAGCGGGAGCAAAATTTTTTATTTTTCAATTCTAAAGCAAAAATTGGAACTAAGTTTTCGGGGGCCCTCTAAATCTGACGTCAAGGGTAATATTAGGATACAGTCTGGTTGGCTAGCCTATAGAGCAAGGGGTTGTGGTTGGTTGTTATTATGGAACAACAACAAAATAAATAGGAAGAAATTACAAAACTAATTTTTATAATCTGTTCAACTGAATCTACCTCACAGCTTATTACACAAATATATTAAATAAATATTAAATATTTTAAAAACATTTTTAAATCTTTTTTTTTTAGTGCTTTTAATGTGAAGGCGATTCTGTAAATCAGATTGGGGTAAGCCTTGTACATCTAGGCATTATATTTATATTTACTAACACAGAAGTATTGCTCTTCTTAATACATTGTCTACCATTTGTTATAAAATAAAATACTCTGCAATAATTCTACTTGATAATAATAAGCAACACCAAGAATTAATACATCTCAATTATTAAAGGGAAAAACGGTTAAGAAAAAAAGCTTTTTAAATCTCATTTAATTATTTTTTTATATTATTTTGTCAGATTTAATTTTTTAAAACTTGTATATAATACATGTTATTAAATCTTTACAGCCTTGTTAACAAATTGACAAAATAATATAAAGAAAAGAATTGTGGGACAAAAAAAGCTTTTTTTTCGTCCAGTCTATATAGTTGATAACTAACATTGACATAAATATGATGCAGTTAACCGCCGCAAAATTTCTATCCTAACACAAAGGAGAGAATCATTTCACAGTGAGGACCTTGTATTAATTACAGTGTACTAAAGCGACATATTCTAAAGTTATAAACTATAAAATAGAAATCTGACGTTTATTAGAGAATTTTTCAGGCATTAGATTTTTAAAATCAAATATTTGCCCGCTCAAATAAGCAGTAATTAATACAAAATCTTCATTGTTCTAGCAGACTTAAAAAACATTTAATTTTACTAAACCAATCAAATATCAGATTTGTATCTATTTTTTACTAAAATTAAAAGAGTAAAATAAATGCATTTAATACTATTTTTTATTTTTGGGAAAATCAAAGAAAATTGAAACTGAAATTTGACTGGTTAACTACGCAGCATTTTGTTTACAATTATTACATTTTATATACTAGCATATCAGTAGCAGTAGTCTTCTCAAATTAACAGATTTAACAAACATTATTTAAACCTTTGGTCCATCTCTTTTCATTATTCAGAAAAGAATTAACAATAATTGGTTTTTCTAGGAAAGAAAATAATATATGATAAGAAGCTAAAATAACATTCAGTTCCAAATTAGGCCATCTAATTTTAATTACACAAGTAACAAACATTTACTTAAATAAATTATTTATTATCATGGCCTTCAGATTATTTATTATTTATGCTTAGGCCTTAGATATTATGATAGGACAAAATGATATTGAATTTTAAATTAAATAGGCCCTATTTTTTTAGAATAAAATAGTTTGTGATATTTTTATTACAAATATTTTATAAATTTAAGGATGCGAGTATCAAGTTAAAAAAATACAAGGTCGTATGAAACTGTCTAAAAGGTTTCTGTTACTATAAAAATACTAGGACTGCTTTGCTTTTAGTTTAGTACTACTGATTTTTTACATAATTTTACTACTTTTTTATTCATAATTTAATTTACTATAGTAGACCTAAATGAAGCACATTTAAAAGTTAAAATCTGTAGTTACAGGTATTTAGTATTATATACATTATAGAACTGAGGATCTTACTGCATGAGATACTTCTTTGTATTAGCTGGGATTCAAACCCTTGACACCAACAACAAAGTTCATTCAAAATTAAAATATTTTACAAGATTTCTTAACGCAGGTTTAACATTTCTATAATCATATAACTGGCATAAAAGAAATACATAATTCATTTCTGACACTAAATAACATTTTATAGTTTTTATTATCAACAAGTTAGCATCCATTATCTATCACTGTGGTCTTGATAAAAATTAACAATTGTATTAAATATTGTTTTCAATAATGTTATTATATTTGTAAATCACACCTTGAAATGAGAAGGGTTACTATATTTAGAGAGAGAGGGAGAGAGGGTTGGTGTCACCTCTCTAACTAGTCAACTTTGAGTTCAACTAATCATTTTTATAATACACATTTGAAAGCAGCGCTTTGTTCCAAGCCAGTTCCTCTGCCTTATTCTTATTAGGTATATCAATTTATGCTTTGCTCAAAAAATATTTCAACAAATAATAAGCAGAACCAAGAAAATTCAAATTATTTTCTTAATGAAAAAAGCTCAAAATTAGGTTTGATTAAACTAATCTTAAATATTTCCCCCGATTTTTTTTCTTTCAAGAGATGCATCATGTTCCATCAACAGTTAACATTTTTTACAAACATTTCAATGAGATTTACTTTGGATCAATAACTATTTCTTTCTAGGACACGCTAAAAAAATGTGAAATGTTTTATATTTTTTTTTATAAACCAGCAATGGAAATGTGTATTAATTAAATTATTGTTTTAATTTTGGCAATTTTTTTTCTCTAGATTATACAGCCGTTTCCGTGTGACTTCTGGTTGGTAACTGAACTACGTGGCTGTTGTTACTGGCGTTAGTGGCGATTATTTGTTGTGGTTGGTTGTCTGTTGGAACACTGGACGCGCTGCTTAATCGCTTGTTTAGACTCGCCTGCTTCTGTAATACTCTCTGAAATTGTAAAAATATCTTGTTTATTTATTTTCTTTAGGACTTTTTAAAATGGGCATTTCTTATAAACGAACAAAAGATGATATATTAATCTTAACCACTTCACTTAAACTCCAATTCTGAAGACTGAATTTTGTTCTTTTAAATTAGGGGGTACAACGCCACATTACAAGATACCATAAAACCAAGTGTTAAGTACATTTGAAAACAACCTAGACAGCTTAAAAGTTAAAAGCAATACCTTCATAATAATGATAAATTCAGGTCGAAAAAAAAGGAAAATTTATGTCCTTAATTTCGCCTACCTAATTGGTCTAAAAACTAAAAAAATAAAACCTGAATAATAAAATCTATTGTATACTTTTCTACCTTTAGAATAGGTTAGATACATTTTAACTTAATAACATAAAAAGGAAAGACACATAAACATTTACAGAATTAGTCCCAATAAAAAAAAAATTAAAATCCTAATAAAAATTTAAGTGGGTTATTATTCTTCTTTTAACTCTGCAGCATTATTCTACAGGTGTCAAGATACATTTTTGTACCCCTTTGAAAAATGCTTAAAAAAGCAATTTAATGCAATTCCAAGTGTAGAGCATAACTTGTAAGGGAGAATGTTCACGCCAAAACTTTTATCGATGAAATGAAAGGCCCAAACAATTTTTTAAATCTGCAAAAAATCTGATAAGGCAATCGGTTAAAATTTTTTTTAAATCCGCCCTTCAATTTCTGTGCATTATGCTATTAATATTCATATTCAACTATTCATATCGAATAAATTCATATCGACAACTTGGAAAATTAATTTATCATGTTATTTATGTATGTAAATAGTTTAAAATTGTTAATAATGAAAATTGTTTTAAATAGTACGATTATATGATTCATAATTTGGTGAAATTGTTGGTTATTTTTAAAAATCTTTTTTAAGCCATTAAAAGATAACTAAAATATGTGGACATTAAATATTTCAAGCCCTAAAATAGCTTTGATATGTATATTTACGGTATGTTCGCACTTATCATTAATTTTGGCATAAAGAAATGTCCTATCGATTTCAAACTTGGCATTTTTATTCTATAAAAGTGTCCGAAGTCATAAAAAAAATATTTATAACATGATATATTCTCCTATTCATCAGATTTTGGAATGATAATGTCTATGACGATTAGGCTCAAATATAAGTAATACTTATTAAGTATGTCCGTGTTCAGTATCTTGCATTTACGTATTTTTGAGAAAGAAATACATGGATTTTTTTACATACCTATTGCTGAAAATTTTTAACAAATTATCGAACGCTTTATTAAATTCAAACTGCATGTAATTCGTAGATTTTGTAGGAGAACTGCCATTCACTCATCCGGCAAAAATACAGTAGATGTATTTTCGCCAGTGCAATATGTATTTATGGAAAACTTAATTTTATCTGCATATATGACAATATTATTAAAACTCCTGGGAAACTTACAACAACATATTATTTATATTGTCATAATTAGGGAGGTAGGGGACATTGAGCCGTTTATTACACTAGTCCTCAAAATTTTATATTACCATTTTCTTACTCGTTTGGCTTAACAACTTCGAGGACTTTTAATAAATGGGGGGGGGGGGCGGGGGGGTTAATGCAACCATCTCGTAATCAGTGAGCAAATGGCACTTAGAATTCGAATTTCCATCTAAAATTTTGCATGAGTAATCCTTGGTAGGTCTATTTTCCCTAAATCGAACAAAAAGTTGGAAAAGTAACAGCTAACGGCTGGCGGCTCAGCCGTTTTGTCATTTTTGGATATCTATATTGCAAATTAGTCACGAAACCTATCTCCACATAATATACTCTTTTCCAAGTGGAGTGCTCCAAAACGCTATCAAACGGTTCTAGACGGTAGCTGTTGGTTCTAGAAGTTTTAAAAATGGTTATTGCTCTCATTTAACATGAATTAAACCAAAAATATGTTTTAAAAAGTTTATTCCTACGTAATTGATGGTGAATTTACCCTGAAAATAGGCAAAAAACGGCTAAACGGTTGAGCCGCCAGCCGTTACTTTTCCAACTTTTTGTTCAATTTAGGGAAAATAGACCTACCAAGGATTACTCATGCAAAAGTAAATTCGAATTCTAAATGCCATTTGCTTACTGATTACGAGATGGTTGCATTAACCCCCCCCCCCTTTTGATTTGTTGGTTCATTAAGTTAAGTCTTCAAACGTTTCAATCAATAAATGTTATATACAAAAGGGGTAATTTTGTTTATCATCATTGGAGAATGACATCAATATAACCGCCATTGTCTTATCCCTTTTGATCCCTGGTCGATAATACATCAACGACTGGCAAAAATACATCTTCTTAATCTTAACACATGTCAAATATTTTGCGGTTTGCATTTATTTTACCCAGAGCTGGATCTTTAAATGTGTAGCCGTTGCCATTGCCGCTGCCAGAGGTACGGACACTAACCTAACAGCGATCTTTAAAGCAAATTGGCTACGCATTTATTTAGGCATAATAATTTTATTTCTTTGATAATTTAAATAATTTATTTTTTGAATGGGCCATAGAAGATTTTAGAGATTTATATTTATAGGATAGCTGGCACTATTGTAAAATCTTTTAAAAATCCATGTTTTATTGGCAGCACTGGCAGTGGCGACGGCTACAGCTACGGCTACGACAGCGGCAACAGCTACACGTTTAAAGATTCATCTCAGATATAAAATTTCCAGCAGAATAAATAATTGATGCAATTAAATATGTTACCTGTATATTAGGATTAGACGAAGCTTGATTCAACTGAACTGAATCTACTCCATGACGAAAAGCTTTAACAACCCGGATCTGCAAAAATGAGAAAATATTTTAGAAAAACAAATAAACAAATTTATTTCTTATCTGATTCCTCAAAATGATACCATTAATATCAAATAATTCATTAAAGGTCAGGCTTAAAAGTGCTTAAAATTTAACTATAGGGGTTAAAAACAAGAAGTTTTATGTAATAAAAATTATAGATTATTTTATTATATATCGACTATGAGGGTAGGGGAGATATAGAACATAATGGTTGATCATGCACAACATTCATGTTATAATAATTATAATTATATTCCAAGTTAAATTTAACAAAAGTTCTAAACTTTGCCTTTTCAGCCTTCCTCAATGAACTATTCTAATCAACATGAACACATTGACAACATTCAATGACAAACCATTAACATTTTGAGAAATCATGTAGACAAAGATTAATACTGGATATTTTAGAAGATTGTTAGTATGGTTAGTCTCGCCCAAATTAGTTGGTTAGAAAAATATTTTTGTTAGTTTGAAAATTATTTGAGTAAGAAGGATGCATTCTTTGAGGCCCAACTACAAACATGCATTTTACAAATAAGCCTCTTTTAAACTTGTTTAATTAATTATTTTTTTTTGTATTATTTTTTGAAATATTTAATGCAATTTGTTGACAAGAAGCAATATTCTTTTAAAAACGCCTTTTTGTAGTTGACCAATGTCCTGTCAACACTATGATTATGATGTCTGTCACAGCACCAATATATTTATATATGGAAGAATATTAAGCTTTGTGCTCCATGACCATCAACACGTATTATAAACAAGGTGACCATTCTCCATAGAAGGTGTGCACACAGACACACCACTCTTCAACACAGAGAGAAAGAGATAATAATAAAGAGAGATATTTGGGTCATAGCACTCAAACTTTTGGGTTGGTAATTTGAGATCTATGAAGATTTTGCAAAGATTCCTGTCACCACTGTCAAATGCAATTTTATTAGCCCCAGAAGAAGAGAAAAACAGATAAAGAACATTAGGTAAAAATAATAATAGGTACCCTTTATGTTTTTTTTATTAATTTTTCTTTTAAGTAAATTTATTGTGATAAAGTTTTCTATCTGTTTTTGTAATGAATAGGGTGGAGGGGAAAGAAAAGGTGTGTGCGCAAGAGGTTGCAAAAATGTGCAAATAAAAGGACAGCATTGCAAAAAAAAGGATTAAGAAAATTTATCTTCCATTTGATTACAAAGGTTGATTAAATTGATGATAATAAAGTGCCAGGAAAATGTGCTAAGAAACGGGATGTATATTTTCTCTTGAAAAAATAATTATTAATAAAGTTCAAATTCTGTTTTAAAGCCTTAATGAATAGAGAAAAAATACAGCCCTGACAAATAACTAAATTTAACAGAAAACTTGATATGGCACGACATAAAAACAGTTTTTGTTTCAAAACAATTCCATTTTTACTTTAAATCAAAGGAGGGGGAAAAGTAAATCTATTGCAAGAGAATGAATGGAAAATTAAAATCCTGATTTAATGGAATAGTTTCTTTATATTGAAATGGAAAATAATCATTTCTTTGATGTTTAAAGAACTGAAAAATATGAAAATTTCTTAACTTGTAAAAGAGAACAATTTTTTATATTGATCTCAGACTTATTCATAGACAAAACTTGCTTGGTGAAAGTCAAGCATGCAATCAAATTGGTAATATTTCTTTTAAGAATTTAATATTTAGCAAGCTAGCTTTTTCTTGTAAAGCATAAATGCAGAAATAATATTCTAAGAATAGTAAAAATTTGGTTATTCAAAACTCCTTAATAATTTTACAAAATAAAATTCTAATAAGCAATTGAATAAAAAACAAGTTTAAATATTTTCCATTTTTAATTTTTGAAAATTAATGTGCATTATTTTAATCATAGCTAATTTAATGGTACAACATATTATTAACATTTACTACTACATAAAGTTTATCAATATACAAAATCTAGTTAAAGTAAAAATCTAGTTATTGATGCTGTGTGCTTTCTAGTGAATTGTCTATAAAATCTTAAACCAAGGAACTTGAAAATTATCTATTTCATGACTTGAGTCTTATATCATTATTAGTCCTAGAGAATCAATAAATAGATTTTCTCTTAATTGGGTAAACACACCAGTGCAACATATTTTAACTATTTTATCTTTAAAAAAATATTTCAAACAACATTTCTATTATGTTTCTATGTAATATTTGTTTTAGGGCTTGATAAAATTTTGGTTTATTAAAAACTTGTTTTAAGTGAAGCTGACTTTATGCTGAAGATTATCAAAAAAAATATTCAATAGCACGTTTTGCAAGCATGTCTAATTAAAACATTTCTGAAGTCAAGAAAAAAAGCTTTTGACAAAAAAAATAACTGCAGAAAATTTAAATTCTAACATAAAATGTGCCTATTATATTATGATGTCTTTTAATGCATAATTTATAAATAATATGATGTAACAAGTGGTAAAAATGATCATGCAATTAGCTCTCAACAAGAGCAAATAATTTTCAAGTGGGGTAAAGAGATAAAAGGAATAAGTGGCGGTAAAAATAAGTTATCAAATTGAGGAGGTTTATTAACAAGAGTTGGAGTGGAGAGAGGCCTCTGTTTCACCTCCCAGAAGACCCAAGATCCTCCAAGTAAATAGATTGCATAATAAATTGCATAAGTTTCAACAATAAAGAGAAGATCATTTATCATATCTCAAACAATTTTAGATTAAACAAATATAAAAGGAAAAGAACATAAATGTAAATTGGATGGCTAGGAGAAATTGTTGTAAAAGGTTGGGTTGTGATTGTTTGTGTTGGCACGTGCTTGTGTGTATGTCTTTTATTCTTTTTTTGATTCAGATAAAATATAAATATTTAGTGATAAAGGCCTTGATATACATGCAAATATAAAGAATATTTCAGGGGTTTATATGGAGGAAGGGTGGGAGGGAGAGGTGGAAGGAAAACCCTGTTTTGATCACTTACTATTAATACAACTCCTCTCACACATTTTCATTATCTCACTTTAAAACATTCTAGTACAGATGAATTTAAAACAAGAAGGAACAAATTATGAGTTTCTCAAAAAACATTTATTTTTATGTCTAATTCAACCTTAAACAGAGGGTCACAGCTCGATCTAATTGGTTTCAATGCAGATAAAACATTTACAAATTTTAATTTATCGGGAAATTTTCTAAATTAATTTTCAACTTTTTTTTGGTTGAAGGAAAACAGAGAGTAAGTTCAAAGAAAAATTAGAAATTCAATAATTCAAATTTAACAAAGGATAAATTTATATATATATTACAATCTGGATATAGATTTTCCTAAATTAATGATAAAAATTACATATAACACATATCTTTTTTCAAAAAACATATCTACATTGATTGCCGAGGAGTTTAAAAATAACAACTGAACCAGTACATAGGAGAAATAGGCAAAAATGTATAAGTATCATTATAGCAATAAAACAATATCAACATGAAATAAAAATAATTAACCATCCGGACGAGAGTTGCTTTCATTACTTCTTTATTTTTATAATATTTTGTTTGAAAACAAATGTAAAAGCAAAGAGACCACTGCCAATATAATATCATAAAAAAACATCCAAGGATAATTAGGATTAGGGGAAATAAATATACCCTGCTCTTATTTTTCAAATAATAAATTTGTTTCACACTAAATTATCAAAAAGTCAGTCCTTCATTTCGAAACAAGATTATATTTTGTTTAATTTAGATAAAATGATGAAACAAATTAGATAACTACATTTATTACTTGCATGCAAAATCCCAAATATTTTTCTTATTAAATATAAAATCAAATTTAGTTTAGAAAATTTAAATCAAATAGAACTCAAATAAATATAAAATTGAAATTAATAAAAGTTTTTTAATTTTCCAAGAGTTTAATTTATTGATGTATTTAACAAACATCAAATCAAATATTTAAGTTCTGATTATTAAAAATATGTAATGTAGATAATTTTTTTTCATAAAAATCTAAACTTTAATTACTGTATTTCCCCCGAACATCTAAATAACAGTGACTGTGTATACACAAGACATGCAAAAGATGATGAAAAAAAATAATAAATATTATTCTACCCGTGCAATTTAGCATAAACTTATATCAATTATAATATTCATATGACTTGCAAAGAAAATGTTTAAATACGTTCAAAATAAGACCGTAAATTATACAAAAAATATAAATACACATATAAGGCCTATATATATATATTTTTCAACTGAGACTCCAATTATGAACTGAGGCCAAAAAAGTAAAAATAAAATAAAACTACTAAGCTGAACACTGAACAGTGATTATATAATAATGTTAAAATGCATAAGACTGCTTGCTGCTTACTGCTTGGTCCGTGGAGTTTTTGGAGTAGGGCACGGGAATTAGCCGGTCTTGACGGTCCCCGCCTATAACCTGCACGCAAGGGTGCTGCATTAGTTTAGTTTAGGCATAGAAAATTTTAAAACATAGGCATCATTTTACTATGCATATATACATAAATATAACCATTTAAATATATCTTGTGATTTGTGATATTTAAAAGAAAAAGAAAACATAAAACTGAATTAATGTGTTTATGTTTTGTACATGTACGTTTTTGTTTGTATAAAATGTGTGGATAGGTTTAATAAAGCTTAGTAGTAGCCAAGATATTTAGATGAAAAATAGTCGTCAGTTTCAAATATAAAGCATCATATTCATATTAAACATAGTTAATTCTTCTTATAATGTCACTTTAAATTAAGTTATTTTTTTTACAAAACTAAGATGAAAAATGTGATGCTTTATATTTTACCAATAACTATAAATTTAAAGGCACACAAAGAGAGTTTTAAAAAGGCGATAAAAGGGAAGAATAAAGCATAGAAAGATAAAAGAGAGAGAGAAGGGGGATAAGAAAAACAGGAAGAGGCATGGGGGGATAAAACAGAAGGTGCCATGCACGTGGTGGTACAGATAGAAAATAGGTAGGTAGATAATATCATAATTATCTATATAAATTATAATACTAATTAATCTCTTTGGTTGCCACCCTATTTTTACTAATAATGTCTAGGCTACCTAGTTGAGAGTTGAAAGGGTGGTTATAATGGTTTTGGTGCCAAATAAAATTAAAATAAATAGTATGTGTTCAGGGGACAATAATTGTTTTGAAAATTAAACAGGATTCATACAATACTTGGCGAGTAATAGTTATTTTTCGCATCGTATTATAAACAGCTTTCCGCGGATATAAAGTATACAATTAAAGATTAAAGACAGTTTTTTTAGCCCCGAGATGCCGAAGACACGGGCTAAAAAACTGGTTTTAATCATATGATTGTACATTTTTATATTCGTAGAAAATTGGATATAAAATGCTGCTATACATAATTTTTCAGTATGGCTCAGAACCGGTTTAAATCCACCGGATAATAATTGGTTTCGAAGCGATACTGGAACAGAGTCTATGTATTTATTTGAAAGGGAGTAAAGAGACAATAAATTAACCCCATATTATTTACCAGCTACTTAAGTCTGTATAAAAGAAATGGGGATAGATTAATTTATTGTCTTCTTGTTATGTATTGTTTGGTCCCTGTTTAATTTATACCTAACAGTACACAAGCCTAAATTATCTGTCATGTGCCAATAATAATAACTAAGAACAGGGGAAACAAGAATCCACGGCCAGTGATCTCTTTGATTAGATTATAAGGTATTATTCATTTTGCTTACAAATTTAGTTTTTAAGTTTCTCTTCCTGAATGTAATTTTTTTTATATTAAGTGAAAACTCTCGTCTAGTGGTTGACCTGACCCTATCAAAGAAACAAATTCTCTGTAATCATTTTCACTCAAAACCTGATTTTTCTCTATTTTATGTCCGTAAACTAATTTTGTTTTTCGTTTTTCATGCAATTTTTTTTAAAAAGAAACCATTTCTTGGAGGAATATATAAAATTAATTTGACTGTATAACAATCAAATGACAATCGGGTAAATGACAAAAAAAAATCTGTACATTTTGAAGATACTGAAATTTAAATACCCCAAATGCCCCCAAAACCAGGAGTTTTTATTACAGAGAACGTTTTCTTAAAATTGTTAGTTCAGGCGCTGTATTACTAGAGGTTCATTAATATTACAAATAATAGACGATAGTCGCCGGGAGCCAGATGATAATACCAAGAATAAAAATGCATCCATTAATAATTGCAATCCTACCGCGAGAGGCACATTATTTTTATTATCATTTCAATTATATCTAATCATTTTAGTTATCTGCATGATAATCATAGGTCAATTCAATCAAAATCTTGTTAAATTATAAACTAATGTTTAATTTGCCACAAATTTTTACAGGAAGATATAGAAAAATACATATTTTATGTAGGGTATTGTCAACTGGACCCACTCAGTATTTAAAGCAGTTTTTTTTATATGATAGGATATCAAGATAAAATTCATGTATTATTTACACCAATATATAGTTTTATATAATATGTTTTATTTCTTTGGTAATTGTTGTATGAGGTAAAATAAATTTATTTTTTGCTTTCATATAGATTTTATGGGATCAACTAGAATTCTAATGACATTTGTAAATATAAAGTCTTTTATTTTAAGTTGTTTAAGTTGTTTAAAATGTTAAAATAAAATATCTCGGCTGTGCAATGCAACAGAGCACTGGTAAATTTAAAAACTTAGCCTGAGCAATATAAATAATTCTTGATAAATAATTATATATATTTTCCATCAATCATTATAAGCCAATTGTCAAAAGCTTTAGTTAAATCAAAAAAATATTTCCCCATTCTTTGCTAAAAAATAAAGGGAGATCCATTTTATGAGAGAGGGAGATATTTAGATAGGGGAAACTTATAACTAATTTGTGTATTTACTTTTCTTTCTTAATTAAGTCATTTCACAGGATTCTGGAAGAATTTAGATATTGTTTATCAAAAACAAACTTATGAGATGGTATCTTTGAGACTTATTTCTTTTTAATATGTTAGTAATGCGAATGTAAATACAAAACCACAAAATGTTAGTAAACAAAGTTAGTCTAATAATAATAGCATAGATTCTAATATATATTATGATGTTAGTGGAGCCCAAAACCATCCTAAAGCAACTGTCTAACCTACTCACCCAGGGATAGTTCTTAAAAATGCATAGAAGCTATCTCTACCTATCCTTTGTCAGTTTTTTTTTATATAAAAGAATCCTTGTGAAAATTTTAGAAATAATATGAAAGGGATGCTATACTAAATTGCGAAATATGTTAATGTTTTCAAATAGGTAAAAATCTGATATCAAAAGTCATTTTCATCAAGAAAAAAAGTTTTTAAGAACTATCCCGTTTAGCTTAAAGTCATGGGAGTAGAGTTTTGGATGGTGATGGGGTGGCAGAGGTGAAGGGAGGAGGAGAAGGGGTAGAACATACAACAACTTTCACTGCACCAGATCAAAATAAAAACTTTGGCATTAAACTTTGTAGTGCTAACAACGAGCTAAGGATTTCTTCTACAGTATATACACAACTCAATCTAATTAGAATATCAATAGTTAAACTTTTATATCAATATATGTGTAGCAAATCATATACTGGTTTCATGAATTAGTTTTTGTATGTCTGAGGTTGGAATTTGAATAGGTTTGGTGGTGCTGCCTCCGGTGGGTTCGCCGCCGGGAATGGCGGTCGGCGGGTTGGAGGTAGGGGCATTAAGGCCGGAGGGATGTGGGCCAGAAGCATCGGGAATGGTGGTTGACGGAATAGGTTGAGCTCCGGTCAGGATAAGGCCGCCGCCGACGGTCGTAAGAAGTGGCTGCGGAGAATTGTTTGCTACCGCCACTGAGGTTGCTACCGCCATTGTCGAGGGAAAGTGACGGGGTGACTGCAGAGATGGTTGCTGCTGGGAGCTGCCGTTCGGGTTGTACACAGGTGTCAATGGTGGCCCCTGGCTGGACTCAAATGATCCAGGTAGAGAATGTTGGAGTTGCTGCGGATTGGGAAATATTGGAGGTAGGGCGTAGTGGCCCACAGAGGGACGTCTCATGTTGGGGTCAACAACACTAGTAGGCACAGGTACCGTCAGCTCTGTGGGTCCCATGGATGGCCGCCTCACGACTACCTCGTACTGGTAACCGTCCGGAAGGCCGGTAGCCAGCATCGGGTTCAGGTAGGTGTGGTAGTAGGTGGGGTCATAGTAGGGCGGATGGTAAAAGGGCGATGGGATGGCATGACTATAGCTAGTGGGTGGGGTAGGTGAAGTTGCTCTAGTGAAACCGTACACAGCGGCACCGGCCGAGCCGGACCGGCCCTCTAGGAGGACCGGCGGGACCGGACTCGGCGGCGCCATCTGTGGGTGCTGCATCATGCTACCAAAATTATTTTGAGTATTAATAGAATTACTAGAAGGTGTTAGAAAAGAATCATCAGTTTGAGTACAAGAGGATTGAACACTCTGAGTGGAAGCATCACTAGAAGTTTTGCCACCACTGTTTGACTGCGTGGCAGTCGTGGTCGACGAATTAGTTACTGCAACAGAATTGCTAGCACTCGAGTTACTCCTCTGTACTCTATATGCACCGCCCTCTACTTTAAGATAGTTACTAGAAGCCTCCACCACCATAGGCTGTTTTGCAGCGTAATTATTACTCATACCATGAGTTGAAGCCCGAATATAATGTCCATTAGTTGCTTGGCTGCTGCCTTTCCTGGCTCGGTCCTCATCGTCAATATAGGATATATCAGATGTGGGACGAGTCAGATGGCTACGCGTGGAGCGCAGGCTATGCATGCTGTGACAAGACCTTTTTTCTTCCATATCTTCCAAAGTTGACTTGAATGCTCTGATTACTCGTAGCTGTAACGTTAGGAAATAGTTATAGGTCTATAGGCTTTAGTCTTAAACGGGTCAATTTTAGAGGCTCCAAAAATATTTCCCAAATCCCTAAGAAATGTGATCTTTAAAATTTCTTTATTTATTTATTAAATAATTTATCATACGTGGTCTTAATACTGACTACTCGTAGGAGATCTAAATACTTGTGACTCGAATTAAGCAACTATTTTTACCAAACAAAAATATTTTATTTGCATAGTTAAGTAACTTTACTTATGCTTCAACCTATAGGTATAATTTCTTTTTGTAAGAATCCTAATTCGATTATCTAAAAATATTAAAAAAAACATAGCACATAAAAAATACTCTACGCAAACTCTTAGAATATGTAGAAAATAAAAAACTGAAGTAAAATTGGACAGCTCATCCAAATTGTAGTAAATTAGTAAAAAAAACAAAGAGAAAATAAAATAAAATCGATGTTAATCTAATACCAAACTTAAGATAGCCGAATCAAGATTAGAACTGGATATTTTCACTAATTTATAGATACAAAGCCCTTCCAAATGAAATTATATTGTAAATTATAGGTATGTAAAACAATTTTATTCTTATATTTGGCAAAATACCCAAAATATAATTTATCAATAATTGCCAAAGATTCTTGAAGCAAAGTAATTTTCAATTCTTATCTTGATCCAGCAAAAAAAATGATAAGAGCTGCAAAATTGCGGGAAATTGTCGCACGTTATTATAATCCATGCGCAAATCCCGCCTTTCTTTTAAAAAATGCCGCGCAAATGCCGCGTGCATAATTGTTTGACGCCTACGGCACTTACACAAACACTGATGTTGCGCCTTACCTGAGTCTGAAGCCTGGTGAGCCCACGGATCCAGAGGATCTGGCCGCTGCGCCCCACGACAGGGTGGTGGTGGTGGGTGCTGAAACTATTATTGTAACTATCACCCTCAACTACACAGGGGGAGCTCATGTCGGGGGGATTACTTCCGAGTCTAAAATTAAAGAAATAAAGATTAGTTGGAGCATTAGCTGATACAAAATTTTTTTAAGGCCATCAAAAATTAAACCTTTAAACAAGGGCTAAATTAAAACATTGGTTTAAGCTTTTTCTAACAACAATATCTTAAACTTAAAAAATAAGTGAGGATAGTTTACAATATATCAAATCAATATTGCAAACTTTTATATTCTAGAAAGTACGTATAATCTACTGGGATAGTTAACATTAATTGGATAAGGAGTGATGTAAAAGATTTGGAAACTTTAGATAAGTTAAGAACAGGATTAATTCAATAAATATAGGAACTTGTTAGATAAAATAATTAAATAACTAAAACCTTTGTATTTATGAGCTTTGGCGTCACGTTTAATTAAAACAACAATAATGTATAAATTAACTTGGCTCGAACTTACCAACAAATATACATGTTCGGATGAGTTATTTTAAACAACTTTCCGCGGATATAAATTGAAAAATTATAAGATTAAAAACAGTTTTGTTATATCCGAGGGGCCGGGCTAACAAAACTTGCATTAGTTTTATAATATTTGATATTCGTGAAAAATTGTCTGTAATACGATGCTATAGATGATTTTTTAGAATATCTGAGAACCGGTTAAAAATCCACTGGATATCAATCGGTTTCGAAGCCATACTAGAAAAATAAACAAGAAAAACTTACTCCATAGATTTTCCGAATGACCCGATGGGGATAGTTGTAATAACTTGTTGCCACACGAGGGTTCCCACACCGAATAAAATACACCTAAATATTAAGTTATATCACTGTACTTGAAACAATGTACAAGGGATCATAAGGGATAAACCAATGGTCAATAAATTGATATATATCCATAATAATACACAAAATAACCCCCTATGTAGATTATACCTAGTGATTCGAACGTTTGGACACTTAACTTAATAAACCAACCAATAAAATTTCACTCAAGCCCCAAAATTATTATGTCAACGAATAAGAAAACGTTATTATAAACTTTGGGGACCAGTGTAATAACAGCTCATTGTCTCCTCTCTCTCTCTGTCTTACTGTACTTTACAAATTACTCATAGAATTTGTGGCCCTCAACAATCCGGCAATTTTCGACAAACACTATTTTAAAGTCTAAAATACACAAATGATCTATGATTGAAATTGCTAAAATCACAAGACATTGACAATATAAGAGTGTAAATATATCTATCCGCTGAAACCCTTATATTCCTATTAGCAGCTCTGTTTTTGAGCAGATAAATAGCTATAAACATTCCATGACTAAATCTATATAATCTAAGACCATCCCGAGAGCTATGTAAAGCTTCCATAAAATAAAGAACCCAATAGGTTCAGTAGTTGTTGAGAGCTTAAGTTTCAGGCAAAAAAACCCTTACTACTTTATATTACAGGATGATCAAGATATGGGGAAAAATTTTTAAGATGGTTAAATTCTCTGCAATATTAATGTAAAAATATTATCCGTACTATTCCTATCAAATAACAACTTGTAAAGAGGAAAAAATGCTTTTAAGGGGGGGGGGGGGCGAAAGTGACACTTTTTGAAACCAAAACTAAAAGTCAAAGGAACTCAACTAAAAAAAGTGTTACAGGTCTGACATTTTGCATGGCAGTTGCTTTATAGGGGTACAATATAGAACTGTGAAAAAACGGCGGCGCAACCGCCGAAAACCGCCGAGAAAAGGCAACAAAAATTACGGCGGTTTTCGGCGGTTGCGCCGCCGTTTCTTCACATTTCCATATTGTACCCCTATAAAGCAACTGCCATGCAAAATCTCAGACCTGTAACCCTTTTTTTAGTTCAGTTCCTTTGTTGACTCTTAGTTTTGGTTTCAAAAAGTGTCACTTTCGCCCCCCCCCCCTTTTTTATAAAAAATTCAGTAGGTATTTATTTTCAATTTCAAGAAATAAAATATCTACGTTTTTTTCTAAACAATTTTGTGAAGTAAGCAACTAGTTTTATCTTATAACTTTTTGTGCGTTTTTTTTGTGTGACTGAACGACAGAGGCATTTAGAAGTTTTAATTGGTATGAAACAAAATCTTTTTAAACTTGATACTAGAAACTTTTTTATCCAAATTACAACCAAAGTAACACATAGCCTGTTATAGAGATCTTTTTTGCTTAAAACAGGCAACAGAACAGCAAAGTAGTAATAATATATAGAAAAAAAACTACTTACCAAACCCACTGTTCAACATTAAGCTTAGCTGTAGAGAATGCTTGGCCACCCCATTGGATAATTACAATCTAAACAAAATTATATTTTCAAACAAGCAGCATATAAGTGGCTTAAAATTCGGTTGAAGTAGCACAAACCCAATGGACGTAGCCAACCCTATAATAGTTATTTATCCAATCGTATTATAAACAGCTTTCCGCGGTTATCAAAATGTACAATAACTATAAGATTAAAACAAGTTTTGTTAATATTATGATTGTACATTTTTTATATTAGTAGAAAACTGGATATAATACGATATGAAACATGATTTTTCAGTATGGCCTAGAACTGGTTCTAATACAGCGGATATTAATCGGTTTCGAAGCCATACTAGAAATAAACTTCAGAATTTTAGCATTTCATCAGGAATCTAAAAGGGATAAGATAATGGACGATAAGTTGATATGTATCCGAAATGATAATAAACATTATCAATGTAGATTAAAATTAAACCAATCAAATTCATTAAAATTACTCAAAGATCCAATTTCCCCTCCCTCACTTCTATAAAGATAATCGTTTAAGATTCAAATCAATAGGACGATTTTAACGGGCCTAAGTAGTAAATATAACCTAAAATTTTACCTGGGAAATGAAAGTAACGATCCAAATGACGTAGTAGATGGGATTGGAGAAGAAGCCAGTGAACACATTCCTCTGGCCGTGGATCTTGCGAGCGTTGATTTCGTTGAACAATGTCATCATGACAAAAGCATTGAAAATAATTGTAAAGTGAACGGAAGGTGGAGCTCGGAGGTCTGAAACAAATGTAGGTTGATAATAATTACAGTAAAAAGGTGTAAAAATCGGGAAGCTAAAGGGATAAGACAATGGTCAATAAATTGATGATACACAAAAGTACCTATACTGTATATCAAAATTAATGGTTGAAACGTTTGAAACACCAATTTAATAAACTAACCAATCAAAATTCATTAAAGTCCCCAAAGTTGTTAAGCCAACGAATAAGAAAACGTTATTATAAAACTTTAGGGACTAGTGTAATAACCAGCTCATTGTTCTCTCTTTGTGTAAAATAAACTTATAAGGAATATATACTTCTCGATTTTGCCTTATCATTAGTGTATTTCCAGTTATTATTGTATTTAAAAGAAAAATTTCCAAGATTGTGTATGTACCTAGTTCCTGTATCTTATTATATTTCATTGATAAAAATGTAGCAAGTAAATAAAATATTGTAAAAACTGGTGAAGAATGAATGAAAGTTTATGCTTTAAAAGGACTGTCCCCGCAACTAAAACTTATTATAATTTTTTAAAGGTTACTCTGAAAGTATAGTTCTTTGTTCAATTTTAGGCATATTTTATATTTTTGACATCGCATTCAAAGCCCTTTGAAAATTTTGTCTTCAGCCTATTTGTACTCCCGCTATAACTAATTATACTTTCCAGAATTTTTCTTTCGCCGCGCCCCATTCAAGTTGAAAGGCATAAAACTTGTACTTTCTCCCCGCCGACGCTTTATTTTCTACTAATACAAAGGCCAGCCATCCAGAAACAGCCGCCACCCAATCTTCTATGCTTTCTATGCGTACAGCGAAGTACAGTGGTGAGAGCGGAAAAAATAGAAGCAAAAACTCCACAGGCCACTACTAAAGGAGAACAAATAAAGGGGCGGGAGGAACCATTTATTGGAGGTCAATATTTTCAAATAATAGTTTCAAATTAGATTTTGAAAATCAAAATTTATTTTTGTTGCGGACAGTCCTTTTAATATCATGTATTGTATGCTGGACGTCACACACAATATTCTTATGCGTCATCATATAACTTGGTGCCCTTTACTGCCACAGATGTTTCCCTTAACATATCATGTTCTCCAAGTTTTCATTTCTCGAGTTGAAAAACTTTAATGTCTTATGCATTTTTATGAAAATTGTCCTTAGACACGAAAATAAAAGGTGATTGTTGCGAATTTTGGTTTGTGATGAGACCAACCCAAAATCAAATTATAAAAGGGTCCCTAGTTTCTTATCAGCAGCCACTATTTATAAAAAATAAAATATGCAAGAAATAGATAACGAAGACAAAGACGAAACTATCTCCCTCAAAACATGGGCTATATATGTAATCTAGTTTCGGAAAAGCTTTATTAGGAATAATACAGATGTATTTTGAAAACGTTACTAATTAAAAAGTAAAATAAATAAAATATACTTTAAATCTTGCAATTTTTTAACCAACATGTTTTTTGGTATCATTTTAAGTAGAAAGGCGCATTTTGTGATGAGAAAAGACGACATATTAACTGACCTGCGTATCTACCGCTGTCAATATCAAACAAATGTTCTCCAAAGAACATGATCCCAAATACAATGACCAGCTGGTAGATGGCCTGCCCCAGGATGTTCTTCGCCATGGTGGCGGATATCAGGGGCGACGTTCTGCCGTATGGCTTGCGCTGTAACAGGTCTGGGGTGGGAAGTTCAGTGGCCAGCGCCAGGCTGGCAAGTGTGTCCATAATCAGGTTAACCCATAACATTTGAACAGCCTAAATTACAAATAAACATAGAAGAAATTTTACGTGTATTGATTGAAATATTTTATTTACAGAAACAATGAGAGGAAAACTAAATAGGTACTAAGTAATACATTTTAGAAAAATATTAGATGATTAAAAATAACTTTACAGTTCTCGACAAAAGGGGTAATTTTTTTCGCGTATTTTTCGTAAAGTTGGGTGCAAGCTTCCAGTCAACTGCGCTAATTAAGAACAGTTTGACCTAATAAGCGCATTTGACTAGAAGCTTGCACCCCACCCTTAGTTAAAAATACATAATTTTCAGGGTGATATAGATTTCGAAGCTGTATGTTTTAATGCTAAATACAGATCGATAATTGCAATAAAATTTACTTTCCTTTATTGTAATTTAAGATATATTAGGATAGTATTGGATTACAGCTAAAGGACAGAAATTAATATTGAATGAATTTTGTTTACCTTCAATGGACTGTCCTGGATGGCACACGCTCCAACAAATGCGACCACAACGGCCACCACATTAACTGTCAGCTGGAACTGCAAAAATTTTGATATAGAGTCATACACATTCCTGCCCCACATCACTGCTTTCACTATACTTGTGAAGTTATCGTCTGTAAGAATAATATCCGACGCCTCTTTGGCGACATCGGTGCCGGCAATGCCCATGGCAAAGCCGACGTCCGCCTTCTTAAGGGCGGGTGCATCGTTTGTGCCGTCTCCTGTGACGGCCACGACCTCCCTGCCGCTAGAGATGTTGCTGTCGATGATGCCCTTGACCAAGGTGTACTTGTCCACGGGTTGGGAACGGGCCAAGACCCGCAGCCGTGGCCACACCTTATCCAAGAGGTCTTGCCGTACCTAAACAAACATAAAAATGATAAAATAACTTTTAATTTCAGTAAAACATTTAAGCATAGGTAAAACAGGGAAAATAAGATTTTTGAAAATTATTATTTTTGTCTGGGCCGAAGTTGAATCGATAAATAACTATCAAAAGTCAATGTCAAATTTTGGACAAAACATAAGTTAGATCATCGTCGCCAGATTATTTGGTTGTTTTCTTGTACTTAAACTATTTTTACATTGTGACAAATTCTATTAATAGTGCTTTAATTGATAGAGAAGGGTGTAATAATTTCTAGATTAGTCCCAGATTACTTTAAAGTCTACAAATATTTCTTTATAAATCCAATGCTGGAATGGCTATCCCTCATTTGAATAATGTATTGATATAGCATCGTATTACAGACAATTTCCCGCTGCAATGAAAAAAAAATTATCAAGGAAAAATTTAGGTATGTTTTCATATTATAGTTTTTATTTTCATATTCGTCGAAAATTGTTAGTAATACGATGCTATACATGTTTGTTTAGTATGGATGAGACCGTCTTTAATCTAGCGGATAATCGGTTTCAAAGCAGTTTCAAAGAGAAAAAATTATGTTTTGTTGGCCCCGACAAGATACACGATTTTCCGTTATCGCTTTGAACCGGTTTCAATGTAGCGGATATTAATCTGTTACAAAGAAATACTGTAATAGTTAAGTTATCCATCGCATCGTATTATAGACAGCTTTTCAGCGGATTTAAATTAAATATTTAACCAGTTAAACCCGAAGGGCCGGAGACCGGGGCTAACAAAACTGGATTTAATTTTATAATTTTCATTTTCATATTCGTCGAAAATTGTTAGTATGGATGAGAACGGTCTTTAATCTAGCGGATAATAATCGGTTTCAAAGCCACACTGGAAAAGTTATCCTACCTCGTTTGTGTGCGGGTCTCTGATACGTTTATTAAACTCCTTGCCCTCCAGGACCAGATAGTTGTCGCCAGGCTTGATGATCCCGCACTTGGTGGCTATGGCCCTGGCAGTGTTGATGTTGTCTCCAGTCACCATCCTGACTGTTATGCCCGCTCTCTGGCACTTCTTGATGGCACCTGGTACTTCGTCTCTCACTGGATCCTAGACAAATTAATCTCAGGTAAAAAATGTTATAAAAAAATGTTTGCTGATGAAAAAAACTCGAAAGTGTAACGAGAGATGGAGTAAATCGTTCTTTCCCTTTAAGATAATAAAAACGCGATCTGTACTTTGTTGGCTTGAATAATTGAGGGGTCTAGATTTTGTGGAAAGTATCACACTCAATTTATAAAAAAATGGTAGATTAATTTTTCGTCCATTTTCTTATCCCATATATAAGATCTATCAGAAATTGGTATTCAAGAAATTAAACCTATTCTATTAAATATACGAAAAAAAACGTTTTAAATTCATTTTTGTCATTGAATTGTATTTCTTTTTTTATAACTGTTTTGTTAACATGTTCCAATTAACATTTATTCCAAAAAAGTAATTGTATTCTTTAACATAAAGAATATTATTTTCCCTCAAACGATTTCTCTCAAGTTTTATAATAACCCTTTCACTCTGTTAAACCCCCTTGTTCTCTTGCTTAAATGCCACTCTCTTCCTTTATTTGAAAGAGAAATAATAATTTGTTCAGGCCAGCAGTAACTAGCACCCCCCCCCCCATCGAGACAAAGCTCTGACGTAACTATATTCACCCCCCCACTCTACTTCCGTTTTTCCTCCGAGAGTCTGTTCTCCTCCGTCTATTGTTTTACCTTTCATCAACCCTTTACTCCCAACCTTCCTTTCCTTAATTTTGTGTCCATCATTTCCATAGACTGTCAATATATTCCTTCCCCTTCCTTCCTTTACTTTATATTCTATGTATATAGAACCAAGCAGTTCTTCGGTTTTAAAATCCAATAATATTGAAAATATGAATTACGTCACTATGAAACTAGAATAATAACAATAACAGCTCTATAAATAGCCAGTGGCAAGGGTGGACGGAAGAGAAACGGAGTCAGAAAAAAAAGAGAATGTCTGAAATTACTGTTGAAACTGTAGATACAAAGGGGAAGGTGTAGATCAAATAAAAAGTTTGCCCAGAAGGAAATGTAGAAGGAGAGGAAATATAAAAGTGAAAATAAAATGATATGGAGAGTTGGGGGGGGGGGGGGGGAGGAGAATACCTGTCCTGTAAAAATTGGTTTCATGTGCCAACTTTACAAAATTTCAGGCTTGTCACACATTTTAGTTTTCATCAGTATGCAACTTTTATAATAAACTAATGTTTTTATTACATATAAACATACATTTTATGAAATAGATTGTTCAATTAAATAGATTTTAAATAAATTATCATCGTACCTATCTTTATCAGCCCTATGACAATTAATAAAGCTTTTTTTTTTATACAGGAAGCCAAATTAAAAATAATATCTAAAACAAAAAAAAACTTTGTAAGGGATTTAACAATAACAGTCAGTAATACTTTTTTGAATTGTGCCTAATAATCTTTGTTTCAAGAAGGCTTTATGAATATTATTTTTTAATATTCTGGAATGTAAATAAATGTACTAGATCATGTTGTTCTAGGAATTACAGGATCTCCCAGGGTAATCCTTAATGTTCAGGATCTCCAGGGTAATCCTCAATGTTCAGAATCTGATTTTGTTTGCCATGAAATTTTCATATTTTCCTGAGTGAAAGATTATGCTCTTGTGATAAGTCTTATTGTTTTATTTTGCTTTTTTATCTTGCTTGATGGGACAGTTATTGTAATGATTAAGACAAGAATATGTTATGTTCTTATTTTCATCTTCTTAATGGTGCTTACTGTTTTTTTTTTCCTGAGGGAAATATACATGCGATGCTCTAACCTTGTGGGGCTACACTATATTCAAAGTAACCTAACCTAAGTTAAAACAATAATGCACAAAAAACAACAATCCCAGAACCCCGCTCTTTTACTTTCAATGTATTTTAAAATAAGCGAGGGAAGGTTCTGGGCTAAGATAGCCTCTATGAGGGAGACTGCCATCTTTGAAATCATAACTAAACAATAATTTACCTCAATGCCAACAATACAGATACAAGTCATGTTTGCTATCACATTGTCCTCTCCCATCGTCTCAAAATTGGGTTCTAAACAAACAAGAAATTAATAACTCAAGTTCAGGTAGGGTGATTAATTGACAAATAATTGAGAATATTGCCTTTAATGTTTTCGACAGTAATTTCAATTTGCTTTGATGATAACAATTAATTCTTACTAAGGCATCATAATATGTCTTAAATAAAAGAAATTCATTATTTCTTAGGATGAGCTATACCAGCCTGATTGATGTTATTAGAATTATTTTTCTAGTATGGCTTTGAAACCCATTTATATCCGCTGGATTAGAACCGGTTCTCAGCCATAATGAAAAATTATGCATAGTAGCGTATTATATCCAGTTTTCTACGAATATAAAAATGTACAATTGTAAGATGAAAACCAGTTTTGTTAGACCGTTCCTTCTGTATCTCGGAGCTAACAAAACTGGTTTTAATGTTATAATTTTACATTGTTATATCCGCGGAAAGTTGGTATTAATACGATGCAATAAATAACTATTACCTGTTCCAGGATCATAATGGACCTGGTTCTTATCCGCCTTGCCGGGCACAAAGTCCCTGTACGCGATGGATATTGTTCGGAGCCCGTCCTTGGCCATGGGCTCGATGACTGTCGACACCAGCCTATCCTGGTGGGCGGTGGTGAAGCTCTCAACCTTGCCGCCGTCCCCGAGCAGGAAGCTGCACTTCTTCATGATTATCTCGGAGGCTCCCTTGGTGTACACACGGTAGCCTCCGCTCTCTATCGGGACAATTGTGCTCATCGACTTTCTGGCGGAGTTGAAAGTGTACACTTTCTTAAATCTTGTATCTGGCATCTCGCGTCTCAGCTAAAATAGATGCGAATTACTAAATCTTATCCTAAAATTATATTCTTAATTTTAAGTATTTATTCGTCCGCTTTCGTCAAGGGGGTTACGTTTTTGCAAGTGATTTTAATAATTTCTTCTTCGAACAAATTGATAAAAAAATTATTTCAGTCACCTTATCAGTCAAAGTCATAGATAGAATAAATAAAATGTGTAAAGCTTATTCCCTTTATATATAGGTATGATTCGGCTGAACATTAAGATTAGTTTAAGCCAAAAATATTTTAAAAATTTGATTTATTACTTCCAAACTACCCCTAATACCTATTGTAGGTGTAATATTGCTCAATTCTCTTTTACAAGAGACAAAATGAATTGAAAGAGATGTTTATTAAAAATAGGTTGAAAAGCACCCTAACTTTAAAATATTAAAATACAATGGAAATGTTAAAAATTGGAAGTCCCTCATTAGTAAAAATAGGTATTAATGAATAAAATGGTGGATATGTACCTGTCTGTAGTCAACCCCCAGATCCAGGACAAATCCAAGTAGAGCACACTCTGTCTTGTTGCCTATCTGCACAGGAAGACTGGTCCCACTCTCTTGCTGAAATAAACATGGCAACATTATTATTCCACTATCACTTCGAAACCGAATAATATCCGGTGGATTAGAACCGTTTCTCAGCCTTACTGAAAAATTATCTATAACATCGCATTATATTTAGTTTTCCACGAATATAAAAATGTACAATCATAAGATTAAGACCAGTTTTTTAGCCCGTGCCTACGGCATCTCGGATCTAACAAAACTGGTTTTAATCTTATAATGTTCATTTTTATATCAGCGGAAAGCTGTTTATAATACGACGCGATAAATAATTATTCCACTCTCCAGCTGGACCCCAAGCATGCACACAATTCTCAGCTCATAGTAGCCGCATAGAAAATATTTAAAATGTGTCCTGTTTTCTTTTTTTTCACCAAACAAAACATTGTCCTAGGTTTGTCATTGGTTTGATGGTTATTAAAACAATAATGAAAGAGAATATAATAATAATATAAAGATAATAAGATATGCTCATAAGAAAATATATGTAACTCAAAATATAAAAGAAGGGGTAAGAAAAAATCTTATTCTGGTATGAACAACATACTCATTACAACAAATTAATAAAGATGAAAGCTTTGGAAAATGAAAAATAAGCAATAGGAATAGTTAAACTTGTTATTTTTTAGTCCTGTTTTATGTGTAAAATAATTTTAACTTTTATATAAACAAGCCTTTAATAAATACTGCTACAGTTATCAAAAGTTAACGAGAATTAATATTGGCAGGTATTAATAAACCTTTATTTCAGTATGGCTTCGAAACTGATTAATATCCGCTGGATTAGAATCATACTGAAAAATCATGTATAGCATCGTATTTAAGACATTTCCCCACAAATATTTAAATAAAAATCATCAAATTAATACCAGTTTTGTTAGATCGGGCCTTCGGCCACTCAGGATTAACAAAACTGGTATTAATCTTATAAAAAAAAATTTATTTTAATATCAAAGGAAAGCTGTCTATAATACGGAGCATAATTAACTATTCAAATTTTTATATGCTGCTCAACTTATTTCTCGTTGACTAGTTGGGAATACCTAAGGTGATAGTGAATCCAAAACTGTAAATATTAAAACTTTTTACTTTATGTGAAATTAACAAACAATGTCTATAGAATGAAAAATCTTCAAAATTAAAAATAGTTTAAAATTCTGCTCTGAAACATTTACTATAACATAATCGTCTACCATTAAAATTTCAGGTTTTCCTGGAGAATATTTTGAAATCTTAATACAATCTCAAGTTATTCCTGTTGTACTCGAGTCGTGGAAGATAAATTACTAGCTGAGATCAGGGATGGAAGACAGAGCAACTGTACACTTTTCTTAGATTTCCAGAAGTCGGTCTTTTGGTAAATCAAATCACGTAAAAATATTATGAAAGATACTTATTTAAGGTCCTAAGCCTAAACCTAAAAAAAAGATACAAGGAAAATTTATAATATTTAAAATGGAGCCAAAAATATCTTATATAAAAAAAATCTTTTGTAATATTTAGCTTTGGTTATTACTTTTCTGCAGGACTAAGCAGCAGACACCAAGCCGCCATAATTCCAAAGTTTGACTGATTTACAAAATTGTTAAGATAGCTATATGAAAAGCAAAAGTTGACACCCAGCTGATTTTTAATGATAATAAAAACATTGATTTTATAGCCGATTTTCTACCGGCTGTCAATATCTGCTTTTCATCTTCAATTCGCAAATAAAATTAGCGGATTAATCCGCAATCTAATTCGGAATGTTATCCCTTGTGGAGAATAATTTAGAGGGATCGGAAGCCTGGAGTATATAAGGTAAGGATTTGGACCTACTTGTCTAATTACATGGATACAACTACATTATTAGGATATTTCAGCCTTTCATATTAATATTCTGCTTATTTAATTAAGCTGGATGTATACAAGGAGCTTCAGCTATATATAAAGAGTTTATTTACATTCTAATAATTTTAACCTCCTGACTATATTTATGTTGAATGAAATGTTGTTAATCTTTTAAAAATTTATGTCAAATCTTGATAAACCTTTTAGTTTAATCTATGTAAGTTAAGATTTAGCGATAAGGCAATTGAAAATAAGTTGTATGTTTATAAGTTATCATAAAATAGATCATTATGTCGAAATATTTAAGTCTGTGGTCAATTTACTGATAGTTTTTTAAAAATAATATTAAGCGCACAGCACATGCATGTTTATATGCAAGCCCATGCATCCTTTTTACATCTTTTAGGCTAGAAAAACTCATACTCTAGTTAAAAAACAAATTGCTTCAAAAATACTTTAATGACTACTTATAACATTAATGGTAATTCCTAATTTTCTGTTATTTTAAGTATAATATAATTGTCCCTTTAAATTGATAAAATTTCTCGTTCTTTAAATCTTTTATAAACATAAAAATTTGACTAAAATGTGAATAGCATCGTAATACCAACAGTGTTTTAAAACAGGACATCTGTGCCTTTGCAAGAGTATTTCTACATTCTAATTTTACACCAAACATACTAAGAAACAATTTTTAACTTGCAAAACTTTTAGGTTTTTTTTAATATTAAGACATATTAGAAAGTGGCATTTTTAGTAAGTTTAAATTGAAAGATATGGAGACTTGAATGACATTTGAACAGACAAATAAGTCAATTTGGAAATTGAAGTGATCTATATAATAATAAGCTATTCTACATTTGAAATAACAAACGAATACGGTGCAGTAATACAACATTGTATAAGGTTTAAAAAAAACCTATGTAGAATTTTAATAATCACAACTTTTTAAATTGAATAAAAGCATAAATAAAACACCAAAGATCAAGTCCTCTAATGACATGATGTTTAGGACAAACAAATGTTTTAAATTCCAGGCCAATTAAAGATATTTATTTTAATTCTTTTTTTAGGTAAATAAAAATGATAAAGATGCTTTAAAAATCCTAAAAAGCTAAAGTCAAGACACGTCCAAACAAGTTTGATTTATTTAAGAAAAATTATTTTTGTTTAAATTTTAAAACTGAAATCTAACTAAAACTGCTGCTTGTGAGAGAAAAGATTGGCATAAGGATAATAATTTATTTTTATAATTGAGTTCTATTTTGTTTTGTGAGACTGTATATATGTATATCAGCCATTGTGTTCTCTCAATAACATGCTCAAATCATTTGTCAATAGCAAATTCTTTACAACTTATTCAATTTTGTCAATGTTATTTATTTATTTATCTCAGCAACTTTCAGAAAAAAAACTTGTTTACTTATAAAATATGAAAATGCTGTACTTAAAGAAAATAAATTATCTGGCATTAAAGCAAAAAAACTAAGAAAGAATATAAAATCAATAAAAAAGCTTTAGGTACAGCACAAACACATTTCATATTCTATTGATTTATTATTTTCAGAATTTGATTTGACATTATTGCATTTCGCTGCGCTTTGATAATTCCTAACCGCTAGATAGTCTAATCCTACTTATCAAAATAAATCTAAAAGTCTTACAATAATATATACCAATATAATATAAAGAAAATAATAATATAATCAATAATATGGGATGCGAGTGCAAAACTCAACTTTTTTTCCATTGGACAATGGCGAACTTTTCTGTCCCATTTTCTGTGCCTCTATCTTGAAGTGTTTATTGCAAGTTCCCTGTTCCCAGCGCGTGGAGGTGCCGCTTATTTTGGACACCACCCCGCTCTGGGTCGACATTTCCACAAACTGTGCGCCGCCCCGAACCTGGAGAACAAAACAGTCTGAATGTCTGCGCTTGTCGGTAAGGCTTCTTATTTTTTTTCTCTGTGGCCAACGCGGGTAGCCACCGACAAATGGCGATCATACCGTTATACGTCAAGGAACATTCTATGATTTAATAGTACAAAAATTCAGTTTCAATGAAAATGATTTGCCGTTTTCAGGTGTGTATATTTTGCATGGGACCTCCCCCCCCCCCCCATTTTGTAATGTATGTAATCATATAAAGAAGAAAACTTGAATTAACTGAATGCATTTAAGGGGAGGGCTACTTTATTTATTTTTTATTTTTCCTCATCCTTGGGTGGGGGGATCTGTTGCAGAATATACACCCCTGCGTTTTCTATGTAAGAAAAAATTATTTTTAAAAAAAAGATTAAATCAAAGTACGCTTCTTGATTATTAGCAATACTTAACAATAAGGTATAGAAATACAAAAAATATGTGAATTGTATTATACATTTGTGATCTTTTTTACATTTATGACGTAATATGGATTAAAGTATATAAATACATAAATTATAAAGACAAATTATGGTTTCTTAGTAATACTATAAAATAGTCCTTCAATTCTCAATATTGATGGGTATGTCTAGAGTACTATACTTATTACAAAAATCTTTGAAAATATTTAAAGGATATGGTAACGAAAAATAAATTAATCCTTCTATCTCTTGTCAATTCTCTTTCCTATTACACAAATAATATCAACAATTTATATGATTAACCTCTGAAATACAAATCAAATATGGTCACGTTCTTATCATCCTTAATTCCATTACAGGAAATAAAAATTTCATCACATAAAATTCTTAATAATTTCACGGCTACTTAATAATTTGGAACATTTTTATGAGAAACATTTATTTCACTAAACACTAAATTAATTGCCAATTAATTGACTTCAACAAAAGAGACAGAAAAAAGGAATTTAGACACTTAACCACTCTCAATAATAGAGGGAGAATGGGGTTAAAAACTTTGATTAAAAGATTAAGTATAAGAAAATCCTTCCCCTGTATTTAAAAGTGTTGAAATACCTATCCCCTATAAAAAAGTTCTCTATAAAGATGTTCCTTACTAGAAAATGTAAATAAAAGCTAAAAATAACCAACCTTGACATCTGAAGAGTAGGAAGAGTTGACCGATATTCCCTGGGTGACCAGGATTCCAACCTGGCTGGGCAGGTCACGGATCTTAGGCAGGCAGTTGCGGTCAGGCTAAAATTACAGATGAATTAAATTCATACAGTTAGACTTTAACAACACATGCGATATACCAAACTTAAATGTTTCCCAATGGATTTTTTTCAATGTTTTCAAACTCACTGTAAGAAAAAATCTTCGAACTGAAAAAAAAATCCAATAATATAGGCTCAGTTTAAAGATGGGTTTTTACAGTTAGACTTTAACAAGGCATGTGATACTACACTGAAAGTTATTAGTCCTTGTGAAAATTACAAAATTAAAGCATAAATCGCTCCATATGTATTATTTAAGCTGTTAAACAAAAGTTTTCTGTAAAATTTTTGAGAATTTTAAGTTCATTTAAGCCGTAATTGAAACATTAAAGACAAAAAAAACCCATTTTTTATGTATTATTTGTTAATGGCAAATAATACCTAGCGAAATTAGTTTTCTTTTCAGATGAATAAAACCCGATTTAATTCAATGAAAGATGACCACCTTCGAGGCTAGGTGATAAAATTAATGTTTTTAACCCAGTCTGGACGTTAGAACCCACCTTATAATGATGGTTGCAAATGTAGGCCTGTACCACGGTCATCCTGTTGGTTGTTAGGGTACCAGTCTTATCAGAGCAAATTGTTGTTGCATTACCTTAATTATAAACAATATATTTTAACTTTAAATTGACACTTTTCTATTCAAATGATTTTAAATGTTTATTTGAATTCAAAATATTTTATTGTGCTTCTGATTTTTATACAACTTTCTTTGATCCAGTAATAACATGGAACTTATAGGGGATAAGACATACCCAATATTGCTAAACAAAATTACCCCACATGTAGCTCCATTTTTTGTTTTAAAAAAATAGACATAGCAAAAATCAACCGACCAATCAAGATTTAATAAGTTTTGAGCTACCAAACAAGAGAATGTACAAGTATTTTCACAGTCTAATAACCGGTCTCTTTTCTGCCCAATACAAATTTCACAGTAGGGTATATAATATATATGCAACATAACAGGAACGTGCAATCAAGATTGATTTCGTTGGAGATAGTAAACTTAATGTGATATCATTCTAAATAGTTGTGAGGTAAGAGAAAAGTAAACTCTTCTTACCCATAGTTTCACAGGCGTCCAAATGTCTGACCAAATTATTATCAGCCATCATCTTCTTGACACTGTATGCGAGGGAGAGTGTGACCGCCAGGGGGAGACCCTCAGGCACAGCCACCACCAACACAGTCACACCAATGATGACAAACTTGACGTAGAAATTGATGTAGTACATGTCCCAGGGAGATTCCTACAAAAATAAAATTAAAGTAAAAAAGAATGATGACAATATCAATAAATATAAAATAATTTGATTAAATAAAATGAAGTGTTCATTGTTAGTGGAATCTTAACAATTAAATTACCATCATTTGTCTTTATTAACAGCTAAGAAAAACAAATATATCATCTAGAAATTCTTCTAAAGGTAGAAAAAGAGACTCCTGTTTAGGAAAAGCCCCCCGTCCCCCGAAATAAAAGTCTTTAATGGCAAGGTGTCAAGCCACTAATTGTCATTAAGTCACTGGTCGTTTTCCATGTATTAAATATTTTTTAATCGTAAAAGTTAAAATGTGCTTTATTCTAATAATCATGATTCTATAATGAAACAAAATCTATTGAAAGTTTAATCACGTGTGTTTAATGGACAAAGGTCGATGGTAAGATTCCCTTCCCCTCATAATAATTTATCAAACCATACCTTAAAGAAGAACTCATCAATTGAGAACCTAATTGATAGAATAAGAACAGTGACGAGGGACACTGCCATACCACCATAACCTATCTGGATGGCCAGGTTGGTCAGCTTGGCCTGCAGCACAGACTTCTCCTCGTCCATGTCGGGTGCCTCGGCAGCCTCCGAGGGCGGGGAACCGCTGGAGTTGGGCAGGGCGTGGCTGGGGTGAGAGTTACCCACACCTTCCTCTACATCTGCAAAATTAGATTAATCAATCTTAAAAATCAAGTTTAGAAAAATATAACACAATCAACATTTTTAATTATAAATAATGACTAACATGCAAATTTGGTGTAATATTAACCCTTAAGAATGTTTATAAACATGCATTAAACTTACATTTTAAGGCTTAGTCCAATCCTTTAATCCCTTTTTATTGATTTTTCCCTCATTTTTCTTTAAAGGTTACTTTTAAAGGGAATAGTTTTAGAAATGCATGTTTCTACTTTATATTAGACACACATACGTTACTAAATTTCTCACTTTAAAACCCGACCAAATTTAAAAACATCTCTTTTATTTACATAATATTTATAGTCGAGTGTATAAGTGTGAGAGAAAGGTTATAAAAGAAAATATATGATCCAAGCTTACATCAGCAAGATCATATATTCATAAACTTAATATAATTCATTCATAATTTCCATGCCTATACTTTTATATTTTGCGTCATAAAAGCTTTTAAAAATAGTATTTAGAAACATAGGACGCAAATCATATATTTGGTATTTGAGATTTTGATGAGTCTTAATAATGAATAGTAATTATTAGGTAATGTTAACATGCTAACATCTACATAATTTAACTACTCCTGAAATGTCGAGGGGTCAATGTGCCACTTTTTTAAACCCAAAATAAATCAATGTAAATCTGAAGTTTGAAAAAGTATAGGTAATACTTTAATAAGACAAACTGGTTTCAAAATAAGGTTTATAAAGTGGCATAACCCCTAACTCATTTTTTTATTTCTAAGACATGCAAAGAAGTTCTGTCCTTCAGTCTTTCTTCGAATTGAAATAATACATTCTCATGTAAAACATTTAACATAAAATGTAGCTTTGAAGAGAATAAAAAAACAAAATATGACGCCCTGTAATTTTCTATTTCAGTGTGAATCCTTTCAACAATTAACCCGACACCAAAGTACTTACTTGGTCCCGTTTCTGGAACATTATCTGAGGATTTATTTTGGTTCGGGTCCCGGCCTTTATTCTTCTTTTCTAAATGTGATATCGGTCTACTTCTAGGTTTAGTTAGGTTAATGAGGGCTAGGGACAGAGGACGGATTTTATGTTTTTAGAAACTTCTTTCCATAGAAGTGATTTAATGTGAATGTAGGTTAAACAAAAATACGAAAAAAATCTGGCTAAAAATCTGTCCTCTGTCTCAAAATATGGATGAGCTAGATAAAAAAAAAGAATAATAAATAAAACTCAAACTTTTAATTCTTTTGTAATTATGGTGAGTTTTGTAATTTCTTTTCCAGTATCGCTTCAATATCCGGTGGATTAGAACCGGTTCTCAGCCATAATGAAAAAAAGATTTATGTAATCGTATTATAACCAGCTTTCTACGAATATAAAGTATTGTGCAATCATAAGACAAAAACCAATCTTTTTAGCCCGTGCCTTCTGCATCTCGAAAACTGGTTTTAATCTTATAATTGTACATTTTTAAATCCGCAAAAAACTGTTGATAAAACGATGCGATAAATGACTATTCTAACGTATTTTAAACTTCTTTGATGGGTTATTTTTTTTAATCAATTTAGATATTGCTTTAAAAATTTGCTGATGTTTTGTTAATCCATACAATGCGGATTTGTGAATGCAGAATAAGCAGAACTAAATATTAGAAAATGTTGGCTATAGAACTAAAGTTTGAGTTTCAACTATTATTGTTATTAACACTATTAAATGTTTTTTTTACTTGTCGTCAAAAAGTGTAAACTACATCAGGTGAAAATTAACTGCGTTTTTCGATTTTCTGTAATTTTTAGTTTTTGGTTATTTAGGCACTATCCACATATTCAATTTTGAAAAAATTCGTTGATATTACCTACCTGTTTTTATATTTTCTAATTCAGGTGGTTTTTAGAAATCCGAAAAACGCAGTTTAAAATCACCATAGATGTCAATAAAACGGACTAGTTTTTAGTTATATTAAAAGAGCGATAAAAAGCAAGCAATGAAAAAGCTAAAAATTATAAAATTCTTGAATAGTTATATGAGGAATATTTTCTTGTTAAAACCTATCATATAAATATTCAAGATATTGTATTAATCTACTAGCAATGGTTAAATATAAAAAAAGAATAATAAATATTATTTTCTACTATAAAGTGTGTCTTATTTACAGCTAAAGAAAAAGATAAAAATTAAAGTAATGATATTTTGGACTTAAACTTAGTTATTTCAAAGAATATTTTATGCATTTAGATATTAAAAAAATGAAATTTTTATCTATTTAGCTATAAAAAGGCCACACTATGATCCTAATCTGATATTGTTTCTGGAGATCTAATCTAAACCTTTTCTAATTTAAGAAAAATATTAGATATTAGTTAATTATCTGTTTTTTTTCTTCATGTGTTTACATAAAAGTACATAGTAGTCTGGGAGAGAGGGTCAAATGGGCTGATTATTATAATAGTCCCCAAAGTTTTATAATAAAGTTTTCTTATTCGTTGGCTTAACAACTTTGAGAACTTTAATGAATTTTTATTGGTTGATTCATTAAGTTGAGTGTCCAAAAGTTAAAACCAATAATTGTAATCTACAGAAAGGGGGAATTTTATGTATCATCATTGGGGATGTACATCAATTTATCGGCCATTGTCTTATCCCTTAAGACTCCTGCCTTTAAACGTTTAGGATAGATAGGGTAATTTAGATATCATTATTGGGGATGTAAATGATTTTTTTTGCCATTGTCGTCCCTGTCGTCGTGCACTGTCATAATTGAAATTAATTGGATGAGGGATAGAAAATAGCCGCTATCTTAACAACTTTCCGAAGATTTTAAATTCAAACATGAATTTAAAAAAAACGTTTGTTTAACTAATATCAAATATTTTATTAATTAAAGGCTTTAAGTTTCCTCAATTTTCACCGTAGATATTTATTTACCAAATCTTTTCCCCCCAAACTACTTATCACAACACAATTTTGTAGCCCAATCATTTTAAATTATATGTAATACTATTTCAGTATTGAAAATGGTGAAGCGTCTCAGGGATATAAAGGGATAAGACAATGGCTGTTAAATTGATGTACATTCCCAAATATGATACACAAAATTACCCCTTCTGTAAGTTAAAACTAGTAGTTGAAACGTTTGAACACTCAACTTAATTAACCAACCAATCAAAATTAACCAAAGTCCCTAAAGTTGTTAAAAAACTAATAAGAAAACGTTGTTATAAAACATTGGGGACTAGAATATTAAACAGCCTATTGTCCCCTCCCTCCCTGGAAGCGACTAGAGATATTTTCTTTTCTTTTTTGTTTGCTAAGAGTAAATATTGGGTCCAAATATTCTTGTTCGGCTATATTTAGTATTACAGTTCTACTTAATATTTACAGGAATTAATAATCAATTAAGCTTCAATTGTTTATCAAGTGAGCCCTCCCTCCCATTATGTAAGACAAGTGCGGGTAGGGAGGGGGGGGGGGGGTAAAGATGAATTGAATAATAAGCAGTGTAAGGTAGAAAAAATCGAATAAATGCAAATATCTTCTAAAATTCAATTATAAAATTGCTAATTAAAAAAGGATAAAAATAATATTTAACCATGCAGATTTTAATATGAAAACTTTTTTTATGCAAAAATTCTAAAATTTTATCAATTCTATTTTTTAAAACTGGACAAAATGACAAAAGTGAACAAAGTAGTGAAAAAAGCAATTTTTATGTATAATTGCAATAATTTTTTAAAGCTATGAATCTATAAAATCTATTTTAAAGTTAGTTGTATGCAGGGACTAGGGAATGTGATTCAGAAAAACAATTATAAGTGAAAATTACCATACAAACTTCTTCCCTTACTTCTCCCCCTTCTTACCCACTTCCCCTCAGCTACATTAAAATTTTAAAAACTATGCACCAACAAAATGTCTAATCTTCGGCAATTTGAGATGAAATATTTTGGCTGAATCACAGTCCCTGGTTGTAAGTATAGAGTGCAGGAGTTTGGTGAAGGAGCCTCACTTACCCAACTTCTTTTGCTTCTTCTCCTCTGCCTCAATATCATCTGCAGCAGCTCCCAGCAGGGTGAAGATGATACCCGCCTGTGAGTTGACTCCCACAGCCGTCACCAGCACCTTGCCGCTGCCCTCCATGACGTGGGTGCCCGACAAGACCATGGGGTCCACGGCCACACCCTTGTTGACCATGTCCGACTCTCCGGTTAAACTGCTCTCATCCACCTGTAACAATGGATTTATTATTACTTGGATCTTACACCAAATTTTCATGTTCTATAATAAAGTAAACTCCTGTTATATTATCCACGCATATTCCACATCCATTCCCTGACAAAATATATTCTACTTATTTACCTAATAAAAACGATTTCCACCATAATTATAATATTGTCAAATTACATGCATCTATATATATTAGGTACTTATGTTTTTTATACTCTTGTTCTAAAACACAAAAAGAATTTTTTTTTTATTTTCTTGTTAATTTTATACCTAGATTTTTTTTGAAAATGCATTTGACACTACATAGTCAGGGATTTAAAGGGATAAGACAATGGACGATAACTTTATGTACATCCCCAATGATGATACACAAAATTACCCCTACTGTAGATTACAATTTAAATTAGTTGTTAAAACGTTTTGACACTCAACTTAATGAACCAACCATTCAAACTTCAAAAAAATCCCTAAAAATTATAAGCTAACGAATAAGAAAAAGGTTAATATAAAAATTTTGGGACTAGTTTAATATAGAGCCTAATGTTCCCTATCCTCCATGCTACATAGTACAAATATGTTTCAATGTGAAAGTGAATCAATTGAATTCAATTTCTAATGACACAATTGTTTCATTTTTGTCACTCAAGTACAATATGCAGCTGCCATACTTTAAACAGGCAAAAAAAAGGGCAAAGGATATAAAGGGATAAGACAATGGCTGAAAAATTGATGTTCATCCCCAATGATCATACACAAAATTACACCTTCTTTAGGTTAAAATTAGTGGTTAAACATTTGAACACTTTATGAACCAACCAATCAAAATTCCAAAAAAAAAGTCCCCAAAGTTGTTGAGCCAACGAACAAGAAAACGTTCTTATAAAACTTTGCGGACTAGTGTAATAATCAGCCCAATGTCCCCTCCCTCGCTGCAAAAAAGCTCATGACCCTTTAAAAATATTTAAAAGGTGAGTAAAAAGTTTGAAACGATATTTTAACGTTCTATAAAAGTAAAAAAAGTTTAAATATTTTACCTTAAGATCATTACTTTGAATGACTAAACCGTCAGCTGGTAACAAATCACCATATTTGACCTAGAATAAAAACAGATTTTAGAATAGATTTGGAAATATTTACTGCGCTTCGCGCGCAAATCAAATAGACGGTATTATTTATCATTTGATTCCGTAAAAGATGGATGAAATATTTTAGAATAATTAAAACCTTTGTAACATAACATTTAATATAAATGATATTGAGCATATCTTTGTCTGCACCAAAGGATCTCGCTTACCGCACAACCGATATGGTTCTCCTTTACAATGTAGCTTCTCTTAGGTCCTGGAAAGGTTTATAACTATTTTGGGGGGAGGGTACACTCACCCTTCAAGAGATATAGCCCCAAGAAAAAAAAGACATCTCAAAAATATTTTTTACTTGTTCCACTGGGTCAATATCCCTTCCTCCTCCCCCCCCCCCTGAATTGTCCCTAGAGGCCTCTAGTAATAAACTATACTACTAAAAGTAGTGATGGCAATCCGTCGAATTTTTGGGCCGGATTCGGATTCCGGATTCTTAAAAGGATCCGTCAAAAAAGTGGCGGATTCCTTGCGGATTCCGGATTCTTATTTTTGGCGGATTCCGGATTCGGATTCCGGATTCTAGCAGTATTTTTAAAGGCTTTTTAAAAAAATTAAGTGCTACATATGTCCTAAAAATTAATGTTCTTGGTGTTTTCTATAATTGACTTCCGAAAATTGAACCAGATTTTAAAAATTTTTATATGTAGGTAATGATGATAATCTTTGCCTTCAAAAAGTGAGAGTTGAAAGAAAAAACTCAAGACGCTAATTTTAGCATACCAATTCAGAATCCGGAATCCGCTATTAAAAAACGGATTCCGGATCCGGATTCGGATTCCAAAATTGGCCCAAAAATTGGGCGGATTCCGGATCCGGATTCCGGATTGCCAACATAAACTAAAAGGAACTCTGACAACAACAAAAAAAACTTACCAGAAGGATATCTCCAACCACAATCTCTCCTACTTGTATTTGAACTGTGGTAGAATTACGTATCACAGAAAAAGTTTGTTCCCCTTCAATTCTATCCTAAAAATTATGTTAAATATTAGTTTTTAAATTCACCAAATTGTACACATTCCAAAGTAAATAACAAGGCGTGATTTGGGCTTTTAGTCAACTTCCGAAACTCTTTATTTAACGCAATAATTGTAATCTTTAAGTAATAGATATTAGGTATATATCATTGAATAGAAATAGGAAATTATTTTCTCGTATTCATTCGAATCCGGCGGATAGGAACCAGTTCTCATCCATACGAAAAAACTATTTCTAGCATCGTATTATATCCAGTTTTCTACGAATATAGAAATTTACAATCATAAGATTAAAACCAGTTTTTTTAACCCGTGCCTTCGGCATCTCGGGGCTAAAAAACTGGTTTTAATCTTATGATTGTACATTCTATATCCGCGGAAAGCTGTTTATAATACGATGCGAGAAATAACTATTATCGTCCATATCGCATTTTATTAAAGACAGGTTTCCGCGGATATAAAAATGAAAAAATTATAAGGTTTGAACCGAAGGCCCAGGCTAGCAAAACAGGTATTAATTTTATGATTTATATTTTATTATTTAAGGAAAATTGTTTGTAATACGATACTGTACACGACTTCAGCATGGCTGAACACCGGTTCTAATCCAGCGGATATTAATCGGCTTAAGTTTAGGGTGGTTTTGCATCTCACATTTATTGAAATTGCAACTTACTTGAAGCCCTCGAAATTGTTTCTCTTTGCTCCAATCGTTGAATGCAGTAACAAGAACAACAATAACAACTGCCAGAAGGATTGCAACTCCTTCAATCCAGTCAGCATGGCTCTGGCTATCATCTAAACACAATTTTTGAAATGAATCAAAAGTGACAGGATGCATGTATCTTAAGATCTCGTTAACATCTGGACCTGTATGATTTTCCTTTAAGGTGAAGCTTCTTATAGGTTCAGAGAAGGTTTATTACAACGTATTTTGGGGGAAGGTACCTCAACTATCCTAAGTATTTCCTTAAACAGTATATACGTTTTAGCAGTTTTGCAACAAATTTACTTAAAATTTTGTTTAGACTAATAGGTTTATATTCATCTTATTCAGTTCTGACACTTAACAAGTGTTAATGTTCGTTTGTCCTATCGTTTAAGAGCCTTCTTTTATGGATGTTGTCAACCTTGTTTTTATAGTATTATTACTTCGCCTAAAAGTGATTCTTATTTGTATCTAATAATCTAAGATTAATTTTTTCGTGTGGCTTGAAATTTTAATTAAGTTAAAAATTGTAAAAAACATATTACAAATCCTAAATTGAATTATGTAAAGACAAAAAGAAAATGTAACAAAAGCAATAATTTCACAGTTTTCAAAGTTAAGTTTGTAAGGGTTGGCTGCTTTTTTTCTGGCTTCTTTGTCAAGCAAATCTGGTTAATTCAGCTTAACACTCACACACACACACACACATAACTTTATTATACATTAATACATTTTGGATAAATACATTCAATAATTTATTAGAAATCAACGTCATAAATTTACATAATAAAAGAAAATTTAGAACTTTACTTCTTTTTAAAAGCGAAGCTTTTCTATAATTAGGGTCGGTCCGTCCGTCCGTCCGTACGTCCGTCCGTCCGTCCGTACGTCCGTCCGAGATAGATAGCTTTTATTCGTTCATTTATGCATGTTAGAATTGTCCTATCGATTTCAAACTTTGCATGATGATTCCTGTAGTAGTTAGGTACGATTTAGAAAGCGTAGCAACTCTATAATCATTACCAGAATGTCCGTACGTCCATTTTAAACATGTTGATTTTTCTACTTTTTAAACAACAAATTTTTAAATGAACTATTTATCCGTTTGATCTGATTTTTGGTATATTAATTCCTGAGACAACAAAGAACAATATTATAAGCGAAGCAACTCTATAATCAAGTCCTAAAAATGTAAGTATGTCCTTAAACATTATCCTGTATCAAGCAGTTTTTCAACAAATTTACTTACAATTTTGCTTTGACTCTTATACTTTTATATTCTGGTTATTCAGTTCAGACACTATACAAGCGTTAATGTCCGTTTGTCCTACCGTTTCAGTGCTTCGCTTTTATGGATGTTGTCATCCTTGTTTAAAAAAAATTCTCCAAAATATTTTTTAAAAAAAATTGCATTAATTCCATTTTAAATATTAAATATCTATTTATAAACTATTTATGACGTAAATTAATGTCTTTTATTTAGGCACGCGTCAAATTAAAACCCTCAAAATTATCAATGCGATTTTTAAACACCACCACAAAATATTTGTGTACTCTTGACACTTAGTAACCCTCCGTGTACACAAACACATCATGTCTGTGTGTGTGTGTGTGTGAGTGTGTGTGTGTGTGTGTGTGTGTGTGTAAAAAGTAAGCATGTATGTCTATAATATGCTAAATAAATATGACTCAAATTCTCCAATTTAAAAGTTGACAATTTAAATTTGCGGCATGGATATTGATTTGCAAACTTAGCAAAATGCAAAAATTTTCTGCAATTATTAATTTGCAATAAAAGTGACTGGCTGCTTTTGGTGATCTCATTAATTCTTATATCAATATGTAGAAATTTCAACGAACGAGTGAGAGTTTCATATATATAGAGTATTAGGTTATAACCACTGAACCGATATGGTTCTCCTTTAAAGTGAAGCTTCTTATACGTCTTGAGATAGAGTTTGACACTAGTTTTATACAAAGTTAAAAAAACTGTACTTTTGTGATGTACTGCAACTCGTTTGTAAGCAGATGATGCCCTTTGGTTCTAAGAAAGTCGATTAAGAACCTCAACCCATTGAGGCATGTGAACTATCCCAACCAGCTTTCATGAAACTATCCCTTTATATCAAATTATTTTTATAGAAAGAGTTTAACTATTTTACAAAACGTAAAGCTACAAGCAAATTTATATTAAAGAATGGAAATTTAAAAATCATTAGTTTGTATTATCTAAATTTATTTATTTACAAAATCAATAACTAAGAGGGGAAATTTTATTCATTTTTTTTTCATAGTACACATTGGGGCAAAGACAGGATATAGTATAGTTTCCCGGGTAGCCGTAGGCTAAGAACTTCGTAAAAGGATGACCGATAAATTAATGTACATCCCCAATGATGATACACAACATTACCCCTTCTGTAGATTAAAATTAGAGGTTGAAACGTTTAAATAATCAACTTAATAAATTAACCATGAAGTCCCAACAGTTGTTTAGCCAACGAATAAGAAAACGTTATTATAAAACTTTTGGGACTAGTGTATGACAGCCAATTGTCCCCACTGCACTCTCTCTGTGAATATAATCGTTAGTTCAGATTTTTTGTTTGTTTCGTTTGAACACAAACTAAATTTAGCGTAAGAAAACTGATTTTGCCCCCCTCTCAATACTAAATTCACGATTATAGGATTTATGAATGATATCATCATGAAATTTTAAAAACATTCTTAACTTTTTATTAGGCAAACTGGTCAACTTTCAACAATAGTACGTCTGTCTGTTTGTCTCTGTCTTTCCCTCTGTCTGTCTGTATGACTATGTATGTCTGTTTGTCTGCAACATTGAAAAGAACGTCTGTCTGTCTGTCCGAGGCAGATTTGTTTTTATTATTTGTTGTTGAAGTATTGGAAAGTTAAAAATAGTTGGCAACCAATGTTTATCACGAATAAGGGTAGTGTCATAAATCATTATTTTGTATCCCGGGACAAAAGAGTACAGCTATCTGTCGGGGAGTAAAAAAGCTGAACAGAATACATTTAGAACAAAAGTAGTCTCACTGCTGCTTTGTAAGACGCGTAATAATTAAAGAAAATCTTTTGGCTCTTAAACTGGAGCATTTTAATTACCATCATATATTATACATCTAGAAAATTTCTTTCAAATGATGAGGGAAAAAAACAAAAAATATGCTTGGTTATTGTAATGGGTAAATTTTAAAACAAACTATCAATTTATCTATGAATATTTCTTGATAGCTTAGAGGCCAATATTGAAGCTTCAATAACACAGAATATTTTATAATATTCTATTATTTATAATTTTAGTGCAATAAAATTAATACTTTTTAAAATCATTGGCTTGATTTGTAAATTATTTTATTAAGAAAGAAGACTTCAAAACTTTCGTATAATTTATTTTTAATAGGATGGTATTGTGTCTGTTAAAAGTGAAGTTCTTCTATAATAGGGTCGGTCCGTCCGTTACGATTTGGGAAGCATAGTAACTCTATAATTGCTACCAGAAAGTCCGTAAGTCTATTTAAAACATGTTGACTTCTAACCTTTGAAAAAATATACTTACAATTTTGTTTAGGCTCAAACATTTATATTATGCCTGTTTAGTTCTCACACTCTACAAGTGTTTATGTTCGTTTGTCCTGCCCATCCAAATCTTCGCTTTTATAGATGTTACCATCCTTGTTTCCATTAAAATCTCTGTTTAAAGGTGTTAGAACGTAAAGTCAAAAATGTTTATTCTGTGATATATTATAAAAACAATAAATATGAATAAAAGATATAATAAATACTTTCTTATTGTTATATTGTAATAGAGAAACCTATTATGTTATGGTTTGTATGATTTATTGGTTATGCTTGTATAATACTGTGTACATAATGTGTATTATAAGTCATCAGTCAGTTTATCACTTATATGTATGGGCATGTCAGTTGTAGATTTTTGTCTTAAGAATTTTTTCTGCAAGTCAAAATAACATTACACATAACAACCATTATCAAAATCACGATAAAAACCAACAAACAAAATAATTTTGGACATCTAACAAAGCTAATATATTTTTTCTTAGAAGATTTTTCTTTTAAAGTATAATGATTACAATTCTTTTTCTAACTGTATGTTAGCTAAAAAGTTTGTTTCGCTTATAGGAGATAGGATACACTATAAGATCTTATTTTTGTGTATCTCTGAACCATATCGTGTTTTATGTAGCATGTTATATGGTCAAACGCCCTTCAGACAACCAACCAATTGATTGCAAGACCTTTGGCTGAAAGTCCTAACTGCATAGTAATGGGTTTCGCCTGTTTTTGGCCAAGTTATTCCTAATACTTCATCTATTTATTTCGCACACCGGACATAGCAGCAGTAGGAGGAACCGACCATTTAAAACGTATTTTGACGCGGTGTTGTTCCTAGATTCGAACCTATCACCTTCCTAGGGTCGAGGATTAAGAAGTTTGCTTACCTAAAACCTCTTCATCGTCCTTGGGAGGTTTATAGAATGATAGAGCCAGAGACACAGCCGCGGCTATCTGGAGGATAATCAGGGTTACGTCCTGCAGGGCCTCCCATACCAACTAAACACAAAATAAAAATAAAACTTTAGTTTCAAATAATGATTTTAATAAAACCTAAACAAAAAACAAAGACGTTAGATTGCTGTACATACCCAATGATGATAAACAATATTACTCCTTCAGTAGATTAAAATTCTTAGTTTAAAAGTAGGAAAATAACTTAATGTACCAGTGTAATTTACAGCCTCCCCCCCCCTCCCTTGGTTTCTTATTAAAAAGGGGTAGTTTCACGAAATGCATTTGAACTTAATTTAGTGAACCGCATATTTTTTCCTAGTTAATGGGTTTAACTACATTTATATAGCATATATTATATTTGAAGTAATTCAATTTTCTACCACGTAGTTTTTAAAATATCAAGACTTGAAAATTGTCTTTTTGTGATATATGCAATTTAAAAAGACGATTTTCAAGTCTTGGTATTTTAAAAACTACGTGGTAGAAAATTGAAATTCTTTAAAATATATATGCCATATAAATGTAGTTTTACCATTTAACCAGGATAAAATATGCGGTTCACTAAATTAAGTTCAAATGCATTTCGTGAAACTACCCCTTTAATTTTATACAATATATATGAGTAATGGAAAAAACAGAATAAAGTTATGAATTATAAAGTACATGAATACTTGCAAAAAAATTTTGTTATCCCACATATAATAAACTTACCGCTAGAAATGTTTTGGGCGGTTTAGGTGGGATTGTATTTGATCCAAAGTAGTCTCTTCTATGCTCTAGATCAGATCTGTCTCCGAGAAGACCTGTCGCCTCCGTTGTATTTAACTTTCGCGCGATCTCCTGAACGTCCAGGCAGAATTTGTCATTTTGTACAAAAAAAAATTTTGAACACCCTTATAATAAAGTAACAGGATGTTTAATGTTTATCTATCTCTCTGTACCGAAGGAACTCGCTAACCGCTGAATAGATATGGTTCTCCTTCACAGGGTGGCTTCTTATGGGTCCTGTGAAGGTTTTTAACTATTTTGGGGGAGGATACCACCACCCACTTAAGAGAAATTGCCCCTAAAAAAAAAATTAAACCTCCCCACTCCTCAAGTGCTACTAGAGACCTCGAGAAGAGTAGCCGCTAGTACAGCATAAATTAGAATTAGAACTATGTTGAAAATATTCAAATATACAAGATATATAAACTTTTACAATGTTACATTACCTACTTCAGAAAAGACAAAAAAAAAGTTTTACAATCTTCCAACATGAAATATCATGATTAAGACACACAATATGCAAAAAGTACTTTCAGGTGTATTTTATAGTAAGTATTAAACAATTGAATTAAGGGTTAAAAAAATTATTTGCATCAGGGTTTTTAACAAACGTACAAATCATAACAAACTTTCCTGCACGCCCCCGTACTCCGTAATCCTGGCCACCCCCTCCCTCCCCCGGTGCTCCATGAGCTCCCGGAGTTGCTTGAGGGAGAGGCCATATCTGCTGGCCGCCGCCATCCTCCGCCTCCTCTGGCAGGTGGTGCCCCGCCCCCCGCCTCAGGAGGGGGCCTCGCCACACCTGGGAACGACAGGGTTAAAAAAAATATCAAATGTCAAGACAAGAAAAAAAAACTATTTAATGACATAGGTATAAATATTGCCAAAAATATTTTAACATTGAAATTATAGTACTTATACTCAATAATTAAGATAGTATTCTAGTCTTATTTGGCTAACTATGTGTGATAATTATCTTCTAATATGGTTTCATCCTTAAAAAAAATTACTAAAAACTGCAAAAACAACCATTCAAAAAAATTGTCAGTGTTATTTTAAATTTCACATGTTGTCTTCAAGTTATTTGTGATTGTTAACCCTTGCCTACACTGTTGTCCGTTTGGAGATGTTATCTTAGTGGATGCGCCACCACCACCCTCACACACCTGAAATTTAAACAATCAATCAGTATTTTGATTTTCTATTATTTAGTTTTCAAGTTGGGGTTGATTAAAAGGGGACTATGTACGAACGAAAGCAAGTGATTTTAAGCACACTCCAGTAGTGAACCTGAGTATAGTATAAAATCCATTTTCAAAAAAATAAAGCAAGAATTATAAAAATGTTTATTAATAGGTATATAATATAAGAAAATAAGAATCATGTGACCTATGATAGATATCTAATAAGAAGGCTGATAAAAATATATTAATATTAACAATACTAGCCACAAATACCTACAACATATTTTACATACATTCAATATAATTTGGTGAAGACAACAACAAAATAAGTGTACATAAAGGGTGTTATAAAAGAAAACAATCGCTAACAAATAAAACCGTCTCAAATACTTAAATCTTGGAGACAGACCCTATAAAGTTTTTGATGGGGCATGTATAGACCTTTCTTTAGACGCCTTAACCAGGTTTCTAATTCAATCCTTGCCAATTAGCATATATTAATTTGAAATATAATATTTTACTTCAGCCTCATTGAATAGCTTTGGTTGTCCATACTATGACAGTAATTAGGTAATCTTATATTATGATGACTATGGTTGCCTACACTATAATATGAATTAGAAAATATTATATTATGATGACTGTGGTTGCCCACACTATAGTATGAATTTGGAAATGTTATATTATGATGACTGTGGTTGCCCACACTATAACATTGATTAGGTAATGTTATATTATGATGACTATGGTTGCCCACACTATTATATGAATTAGAAAATATTATATTATGATGACTGTGGTTGCCCACACTATAATATAAATTAGGAAATGTTATATTATGATGACTGTGGTTGCCCACACTACAATATGAATCTGGAAATGTTATTTTATGATGACTGTGGTTGCCCACACTTTAGAATGAATTTGGAAATGTTATATTATGATGACTGTGGTTGCCCACACTATAATATAAACTTGAAAATGTTATATTATGATGACTATGGTTGCCAACACTATAATATGAATTAGAAAATGTTATATTATGATGACTATGGTTGCCCACACTATAATATGAATTAGGAAATGTTATATTATGATGACTATGGTTGCCCACACTATAATTTGATTTAGAAAATATTATATTATGATGACTGTGGTTGCCCACACTATAATATGAATTAGGAAATATTATATTATGATGACTGTGGTTGTCCACATAAATTAGGAAATGTTATATTATGATGACTATGGTTGCCCACTCTAAAATATAAATTAGGAAATATTATATTATGATGACTGTGGTTGCCCACACTATAATATGAACTAGGAAATGTTATATTATGATGACTATGGTTGCCCACACTATAATACGAATTAGGAAATGTTATATTATGATGACTATTGTTGCCCACACTATAATATGAATTAGAAAATGTTATATTATGATGACTGTGGTTGCCCACACTATAATATGAATTAGGAAATGTTATATTATGATGACTGTGGTTGCCCACACTATAATATGAATTAGGAAATATCATATTATGATGACTGTGGTTGCCCACACTATAATATGAATTAGGAAATATTACATTAGGATGACTGTGGTTGCCCACACTATAATATGAATTAGAAAATGTTATATTATGATGACTATGGTTGCCCACACTATAATATGAATTAGGAAATGTTATATTATGATGACTATGGTTGCCCACACTATAATATGAATTAGGAAATGTTATATTATGATGACTGTGCGCTCTGAGATAATCTCTCTTGGGTATTATGTAAAATGAATATATAATTCCCCTGTTAGGTTGGGAATTGAGGTCTATATCTTTATATAGTTAATATCTAATACTACAAATAAAGTACAACACATTTTTATACAAATAATAGTATTTTATTTTTTATAGCATAACTGCTTTTTCATAGTTACAGTAAGTGGAAGGGGCTATTGGACTGTCAATTATACTTGTGAAACAACCTCTTCCATTCGGTGGCTTAAAAACTTTTGGTATTTTATTAAAACTTCATTAATTGAAAGGACAAGCAGTTTCCAAACTTATTTACCATTCATTTCAATCTATTGAATCCTGTTTTTCGTTCATTGTCTTATCCCCTATGACCCCTACATATTTGTAAATTCTGCGCTTTCAAGAAAAGAGTGTTAAAAATCAACAGAATCAACTTTCTACTTTATTTAAAAATACTTGTGAAATAAACTTGATTTAAGCAAATAAGGGGGGGGGGGAAGTTTTGCCACTTTCGCGTAATCCGTGATTATTAGGCTAGGTATTGATGTGAGACTATAGGTTATTTGGGATAAAAGTTTACTTTTGGGTAGTACTTCACGTATATTTAATCATTTTTTGGATAGGTCTCCAGGTTCAGGTGCTGCAGGCTGGAAGGTGGTTTCTGGACAGGTAAAAAAAATTTAAAATTTTTGTTTGAAGAGTTAGAGATCAAATTATTAAACAAAATATGCATCTTTATGGATATTATTGACATATATGAAGAAAAAATTAAAATCGGCCTCCAGGTTCAGGTGCTGCAGGCCTCCAGGTCAACTCTGGACAGGTAAAAATCTAATTATTTATTTGAAGAGTTAGAGGTCAACTTATTAAACAGAATATGCATCTTTTTTTATATTATTGACATTTTTGAAGAAAAAATTAAAATCGGCCTCCAGGTTCAAGTGCTGAAGGCCTCCAGGTCCACTCTGAACAGGTACAAAAACAAGTTTTTTATTTGAAGAGTTAGAGGTCAACTTATAAAACAGAATATGCATATTTTTTGATATTATTGACATATTTGAAGAAAAAAATAAAATCAGCCTTCAGGTTCAGGTGCTGCAGGCCTCCAGGTCCACTCTGAACAGGTACAAAAACAAGTTTTTTATTTGAAGAGTTAGAGGTCAACTTATAAAACAGAATATGCATATTTTTATATATTATTGACATATTTGAAGAAAACATTAAAATCGGCCTCCAGGTTCAGGTGCTGCTGGCCTCCAGGTCCACTCTGGACAGGTAAAAAAATAATTTTTTTTATTTGAAGAGTTAGAGGTCAACTTATAAAACAGAATATGCATCTTTTTTTGTATTATTGACATTTTTGAAGAAAAAATCTAAATCAGCCCCCAGGTTCAGGTGCTGCAGGCCTCCAGGTCCACTCTGGACATGTAAAAATAAAAATTTTTATTTAAAGAGTTAGAGGATTACTTAAAAAACAGAATATGCATCTTTTTTGATGTTATTGACATATTTGAAGAAAAAATTAAAATCGGCCTAAAGGTTCAGGTGCTGTAGGCCTCTAGGTCCACTCTGGAAAGGTAAAAAATAAAAAAAAAATATTTGAAGAGTTAGAGGTCAACTTATAAAACAGAATATGCTTCTTTTTTTATATTATTGACATATTTGAAGAAAAAATTAAAATCGGACTCCATGTTCAGATCCTGCAGGCCTCCAGGTCCACTCTTGACAGGTATAAATTAAGTCTTTTTATCTGGAAAGTTACAGGTCAACATATAAAACAAAATATGCTTTGTTTTGGATATAATAAATATACTTGAAGATAAAATTAAAATCGGCCTTCAAGTTTAGGTGCTGCAGGCTTTCATTTTCAGGTATTTTTGCTTTTTTTATATGGACAGTGACACTTTTACCTGGATCCTGGTGAACGCTGGTTGTTGCCGGCTAGGTGAATATCTCAAATGGTTATTTTGGAATTTAGAAGAAAGATTTCGAAATAGAATAAGTTTAAAACTTAAAATGTAATAATATAGTGAAATCTAAGGACCTGGAGCCTGTCTGGACACACATTTTGAAGCCTTAAATGATTAATTTTACTATATTATCTTATTTTAAGCATTTTTTAAATACATACCTTTCCTCTAAATTCAAAAATTACCTGGATATTTACCTGGCCAATGGCCAACAGCGGTCACTGGGATCCATCAAAAAGTTTCAATGAATATGATAACTAACAATTTAAAAAAATATAGAATAGTAAAAAAAGTAGGGGGAAAATCAAATAAATAGGAAATATACCTGAAAATAGTCTCTAAAGTTCACCTGGAAGCCTGCAGCACCTGAACCTGGACGCCTATTTTATTTTTTTTCTTCAAATATACATGTAACATCTAAAAAGATGCTAATGTTGTTTTAAAAACTGACCTCTAACTCTTCAAATAAAAAATTTGATTTTTTTACCTGCCCAGAGTGCACCTGGAGACCTGCAGCACGTGAACCTGGAGGCCAATTTTAATTTTTTCTTCAAATATGTGAATAATAACAAAAAAATGCATATTCTGTTTTATAAGTTGACCTCTAACTCTTCAAGTAAATTTTTATATTTTTTTACCCGTCCTGAGTTGACCTGGAGGCCTGCAGCACCTGTGAATAATAACAAAAAAATGCATATTCTGTTTTATAAGTTGACCTCTAACTCTTCAAGTAAATTTTTATATTTTTTTACCCGTCCTGAGTTGACCTGGAGGCCTGCAGCACCTGAACCTAGAGGCCAATTTTGATTTTATCATCAAATATGTTCATAATATAAAAATATGCATATTCTGTTTTATAAGTTGACCTCTAACTCTTTAAATAAAAAATTTGATTTTTACCTGTCCAGAGTGGACCTGGAGGCCTGCAGCACCTGAACCTGGAGGTCGATTTTAATTTTTTCTTCTTATATGTCAATAATATCAAAAAAGATGCATATTCTGTTATATAAGTTGACCTCTAACTCTTCAAATAAAAAACTTGGTTTTTTTACCTGTCCAGAGTGGACCTGGAGGCCTGCAGCACCTAAACCTGGAGGCCGATTTTAATTTTTTCTTCAAATATGTCAATAATATCAATAAATTTGCATATTCTGTTTTATAAGTTGACCTCTAACTCTTCAAATAAAAAACTTGTTTTTTTACCTGTCCAGAGTGGACCTGGAGGCCTGCAGCACCTGAACCTGGAGGCCGATTTTAATTTTTTCTTCAAATATGTCAATAAAATCAAAAAATATGCATATTCTGTTTTATAAGTTGACCTCTAACTCTTCAAATAAAAAACTTGTTTTTTTACCTGTTCAGAGTGGACCTGGAGGCCTGCAGCACTTGAACCTGGAGGCCGATTTTATTTTTTTCTTCAAAAATGTCAATAATATAAAAAAAGATGCATATTCTGTTTAATAAGTTGACCTCTAACTCTTCAAATAGAAAATTTGATTTTTACCTGTCCAGAGTTGACCTGGAGGCCTGCAGCACCTGAACCTGGAGGCCGATTTTAATTTTTTCTTCTTATATGTCAATAATATCCATAAAGATGCATATTTTGTTTAATAATTTGATCTCTAACTCTTCAAACAAAAATTTAAATTTTTTTTTACCTGTCCAGAAACCACCTTCCAGCCTGCAGCACCTGAACCTGGAGACCTATCCAAAAAATGATTAAATATACGTGAAGTACTACCCAAAAGTAAACTTTTATCCCAAATAACCTATAGTCTCACATCAATACCTAGCCTAATAATCACGGATTACGCGAAAGTGGCAAAACTTCCCCCCCCCCCCCTTAAATCCTACTTGTAGGTAGTGTAAAGAAAGAGTTAACCTAAATATTATTGAGAGCAATCTATCCCAGCAGGGGAGAGAGAGGTAAGTAGCAGGCAGATGTTTCAAACTTAAGAGCTAGTCTCACTTCAATGTAAATGTTTATGTTAAACTTGCTTCACTAAATATACAAACCCTAATTAAATTAAGAAACTAAAGATAAGGAGAAATTGAAAATATATTTATTATAATTGATAAAGAAGGAACTCCCATATCTAAGTTAATGTTTAATTTATTTTATTTCAATGTTTTGATTTAAAGTTTACTAGAGTATAATTGAAGTGAAAGATAACAAGTATTAATATTTGTTTACAACTAAATGATTGTTGTTAAATAAGCAACTCCATAATTTTATATCCACAAAATTTTTTTTATCCATAAAAAAAACGTGGCTAAGTAACATTTTAAATGAAATCTCCATAAGTAGCAAAGCAAAAATTGATAAAGTGAATTATAGAGCAGATATTTAGTTGTCGTAGTAAGGAAAAGACGGAGAGAGAATATGCAAAACTTAAAGAAAATAAAAAGGGTTTGTTTTTGAAGCATGACCGACTGATAGACGGACAAAATAATGTATAGAATAGATGCACATAAGTCAAATAAATCTCATAAATTCACCTTTATATCTTCAATGGCATCCGAGAAAATCACAACTTTTCCATAACGTTACGGACAGACAAAGTGAATTGAATACTAGAATGGCTTCGCTACCAAAAACAAACATTCATATTTCAAGATTATAGACAAAAGCCCCTTTTAATTAAAGACAATTAAATCCGCCACTGATTTACATATTCATCCTTGTCCTATATTAAGAGAACTTAATCTGAGGCTATAAAATGATGTTTGAAATGTTAACACAAATGATGACATAGAGGTAAAATCAATAAAGTGTTTAATAATACATAAATGTAAAATATCTCTATGTATAAACAACAAGAAATGTCAAATGAATCGTATTGTATTTTTTCCTATTCATATTTGGATGAATAGTTTAAAATAATATTATTGTTTGAAGCAAAAATATACAAGATTTAATGTCAATAATTCAAATTGATATCAAATCAAACTTCTTTATATTGTTTTATGAAAAATTTCAATTTTTTTATTAATCTTCAAAATTAGATCCTTTAAAGTTAAACCAAAGCACAGATATCTGATGGGGGAAGGGAGGGGGGAAGGGTAGAAGTTGAAACCCTTAAAGAAATGATAAAAAAAATGCAGTCAAGGTCTACCCCCATCCCACCCATATTTCACATACTTAATATGAAATCTTTCATTGAATAACATTGTGAAATGTGATCAGCTTTTAGAAATTCTATAAAAAAATTTTTTTACTTACTTGATGTTATGAAAAATATTGATATTGGCAGGAGGACTTGTTGTAAAATTAAACTGTAAAGTGAAGGACATTATCTTTAAACTTAATTTCCTCTGGTTGTGGACGGATATGGTAAGGATGTGTGTGTGTGTGTGTGTGTGTGTGTGTGTGTGTGTGTGTGTGTGTGTGTGTGTATGTGTGTGTATGAAAAAAGATTATCAAACATTAACAAGTATTAAAGTAATACTCTATTTTAAAATATGTTTTACAGATAAATCTATTTTTTCAACTATACCTATGATTCTTTAATTTAGTACTAATTGATTCCCCCCTGGCCTCTATGAGAGGACGAAGGAGGCCTCGAAAATAACCTAAAACCACTCAAAGACAATTATAAAGCTTCTCTGAAAAGAAAAATGGTTTAGACCAGCAGTTTCCGAGATCTTTAGCTCAATACAAAAAAATACTACGTTATATTATAAGGTTTAATTTTCTATTACAAATACAAGTGTCTGCAATTTCGGTAGTTTGGTGTTTGACAAGATAGGGAATCTAATTTTGTAGAGACAGAGCGTACATTCAGGGATCTAAAGGGATAAGACAATGGCCGATAAATTGATGTACATCCCCAATGAGGATACAAAAAATTACTTCTTCTGTAGATTACAATTAGTTGTTCAATATTCAACTTCATAAACCAATCAAAATTCAATAAAAGTCCACAAAGTTGTTAAGCCAACGTGTAAGAAAAAGTTGTTGAAAAACTTTGGGAACTAGTATAATAAACATCCCAATGTCCCCTTCCTCCCTGGCTAAATATGAGACTGTATATGATTTATACACCTCATTCACTCCCAAACAAAATAAGTTTAGTTTTCAAAAAAAAGTTCATGCCCTAAATTGATAACTTCTTTCAATTTCCTGGATCTAACAAAACGGCGCCTTTTTAAAAGCGAAGCTTTTCTATAATTATTAAAAGCGAAGCTTTTCTATAATTAGGGTCGGTCCGTCCGTCCGTACGTCCGTCCGTCCGTCACTCCGTACGTCCGTCCGTCACGGATAGCTTTTTTCGTTAATTTAGGCATGTTAGAATTGTCCTATCGATTTCAAACTTTGCATGGTGATTCCTGCAGTAGTTAGATACGATTTAGAAAGCGTAGCAACTCTATAATCATTACCAAAATGTCCGTACGTCCATTTTAAACATGTTGATTTTTTTACTTTTTTAGCAACAAATTTTTATATGATCTAATTATCCGATTGATCTGATTTTTTGTATACTGGTTCCTGGGACAACAAAGTACAATATTATAAGCGAAGCAACTCTATAATTAAGTCCTAAAAATGTAAGTATGTCCATAAACATCATTCTGTATCAAGCAGTTTTTCAACAAATTTACTTACAATTTTGCATCGACTCTTATACATTTATATTCTGATTATTCAGTTCTGACACTATACAAGTGTTAATGTCCGTTTGTCCTACCGTTTCAGTGTTTCGCTTTTATGGATGTTGTCATCCTTGTTTTTAGATGTTTAGGATATTAATATTATGAAGGCTAAAATTATCAAACTTGAAAATAATCATTAGCAAACTTGATTAAATTAAAACCCCCCTGCATCAAATGAGTCTTCCATTTTAGGCAAGCTACAAATAGAACCTAGGATGGTTTACGGCTATTCTATTAACAATTCAATGTCTTGAGATGTTATGGCTATAATTTTCCCTTCCGTTTCGAATACAGATCCCATAGATACTAGGGACGAAGCAACTTGTTTTTAATAACTTGCTTGTTTATCAATTCCATGAAATTAATTTGATAACAGCAATGTACTATAATTATATACATTACTTTACTTTTAATTTTATTCAATTGATACTTAATCATTTGACTGCATACTGACAAATTCTGTAGGTCCTGTAGGGTGAAGCTTATCCACGGCTAAAAGATTTTTAAAGATTAAAATGGGTTTAATTTAAGTCATTTTCGTCAGAACATTTATTGACCAATTTACTGAAAACCATGAGTAAAACCCCAGCTTTTACCCTAAGTCTACAGCTTCTACCCTATTTGACGTCACGCACTTGTCATCAAAATAAAATTTTTTAACGTCTCTTGTATAATACGATGTACAAAACTCAACCCCTGAACCCTAAAGTATGCGTTCCATTTTACACAAATCATAAAAAAATATAATTGTGCTACTTTTGTGCCTTCATGTATTAACATACACAAATTTTGACATAAAATGTGTTTGAAAATATTGTAATTTTGATGGATTGGGCCTTCAACAGATAAATAGGCCTATCCTAAATTCACCACTAAGCATCTTAGAATACTTAATATATAGAAAACAAGGATGATTGTTAAGTGTAGCAGTGTTTGTTAAGATAAAATGATCAGAGAGAGCGGGGACAATGGACTATTTATAGCACTAGTCCCCAAAGTTTTATAATTAAGTTTTCTAACTCGTTTGCTTAACAACTTTGGTGACTTTTGTGAATTTTGATAGGTTTATTCATTAAGTTGAGTGTTAAAACGTTTTAAGTTTTCAATAAGTACAAAAATACAGGAATCTAAAGGAATAAGACACAATGGCCAATAAATCGATGTACATCCCCTATCATGATACACAAAACTACCACTTCTGTAGATTAATATCAGTGGTTGAAACGTTATGACACTCAACTCAAGGAACCAGCCAATCTAAATTCAACAAAAGTTCCCAAAGTTGTTAAGAATAAGAAAAAATTGGGGACTAGTGTAATAAACAGCCTATTGTCCTATCCCTCTCTGACAAATATATAATATTTTTAAAATACGAAGCTACCTTATTATCTTTCTATAACTAACTTTATCTTTGTTGTTCACAGTGAACTATAACTAAATCTGAATTTAGATTACAGAATGAATGTATTGGTGTCCTCCACCCAAAATCAAATTAATGTATTTTCCAGCATGGCTGCGAAACTGATTAACATCCGCTGGATTAAAATCGGTTCTCAGCCATACTGAACAATCATGTATAACATCGTATTTCAGATAATTTTTTTAAGAATACCTTAAAATAAAAATCATGAAATTAATACCAGTTTTGTTAGTCCGCGCCTTCGGCCTCTCGAGGATATCAAAACTTTTACTTATATATCCGCGGAAAGCTGTCTATAATACGATGTGATAAATAACTACTCTCGCTCTGACTGTCTCAATCACACCCTCAGCACTATTACTGATTATAATTTGAAAGTTGTTATGTTATGTAAGGAATTTTTCTAAGGGTTATATGGAAAAGGGATTAGAGTTCTGAAAACAAGCAAATGAAAAACAGGGATCGAAAGGGATAAGACAATGGCCGATAAATTGATGTACATACAATCTGATACACAAATTACAATTAGTGGTTGAAACGATTGGACATTCAACTTAATAAACCAATCAAAAACCATTAAAAGACCCCAAAGTTGTGAAACCAACGAATAACAAACGTTAATAAAGAGTGGGGGACTAGTGTGATAAACAGCTCAATGTCCCCTCTCTCTCTGATTGAAAATACTGTGTACAATTGTTGACTTACTTTCGGCTGAGGCTAGACAAAAATCGAGACAGCTGCGTTTGAATTTATTACATTCAGCCGCCAATTTATTTGGTTCAGCTGCATATTATAGTTGCAGCCTCGACTGTTATTAATCCCAAAACTGCTTTCAGCTGGGTTTGCAGCTTAAAAAATAATAAGAAGTCATTATTCAAGCCGACGGCAAATAATGGATCCATGTCATACTCCATTGATCCATTTTTGTTGATACCGAATATATTATTCCGAACACAAATGTCTTTCCCTGAAGTTTCGAGGGTAAATTGCAATATGATGCACCTTTCTAAATAGGTAATATTGTCATCCAAATCCGCTTATAACTTGCATCAACCCTTTCTCCCCCACACCCATATGGAAAGTATAATATGTACATAAACACGTTCCACATAGTACTAGAACATTTCAAAATATATTATGGAATTAAAAAGTATAAAATTAAAAAATTTGCTCTTGGAAAATATTGCCTCAAAATGTTTCTCACTTTAAATATATGAATCAACATAAATATTTGATAGAAATTCTTAAATCGCATAGATCTTATTCAAATACCTATTGTTTAAAGTGCTTTTTTCTCATCACAATTGTCAAAATTATCCATGTGATCAATTAAAAAAAAAAGATTAAAACAAAACAAAACAAAAGGTCTCGAAAGATTATATCAATTTGGCAAAACACAGATATTCTGCATATTCTTTGCGATAAACCACATTAGAAGTAGCCTAAATGATAAAATGATTTTTGTCATTTAATCATAAGGTTATAAAAATTCACAAAAATGAAATAATATAAAGGTTAGAAGTCAATTTTAATTAAAATACAAAAGTTATGCAATGTTTAAAAGAAGATTACATAAAAAAAAGAATATATGAAATATTATTTAATAAAAGGCAGCAAGTAATAAGGAATGTCAATTGAATTGAGGTAAAAATGAAACCTTTCAAATTCTGACCAAGCCATGAGAGAAAGGTTAAACTATATGTATTATATTCTTTTTAGGATTTAATTCCTAATACTGCAGGCATTTGTTAATAAAGAAATCATTTTAAATTTATTCTTATAATAAAATAGATCAGCTACTTTTAATAAGAGTCTGTCTTCGATTGGCTGAAATGGTAAATAATGTAAGAGGGGGGAAGGGTTTAAATAACTATGTACCCATCCCGAAGACCATGCGCCGAATTTCAATTTGGTCCTGGAAAATCAACCAATAGCGTTGGGAAGGTTAACACTGCCAAGTCGCTACAAAAAGGGCAGAAAGCAATTTGCTAGCTGACGAAAAGGATCCCCACTAAGGGGATCCAGGTAGTTGTCTGGTTATACATCTATATTTATAGATTTATTGTTATACCAAACTGGTGGCAAAGTGGGACACACAGATAATAAAATTAATTTTTAATCACAGCACAGCTCTCTATATTCAATTATATCCTACTCATTTTCTTCATTTTCCCTACAGTCACAATACACTTGCAGAGGTAAATAAGAAAGGTGTAGTTTATCTAAAGGGATGAAACAATGTGTGAGGATACACAAAATTACCCATTCTGCAGATTTTTAAAAGTGGTTAAAACGTTTGAACACTCAATTTGATGAATCAACTAATCAAAATTGTCCCCAAAGTTGTTAAGCCGCCCATAAGAAAACGTTATTATAAAACTTTGGGGACTAGTGTAATAAACAGCCCATTGTCCCCCCTCTCTCTTATTTTATATCAAACTTAACCCCTTCCTTCTAAGGGCTTTAAGTTTTAATATTGAAGAAAGAAGCAAAATTAGATTCTTAGTTTAATTTACAATAAAATGGCCTATAACCATCCAAGGAACTATATCAAGCTTCTATAAAATTGTGATTCAAAACTACTAAACTATCCCTATTATTAAAGCAAACCATTTTTAAGTTTGCCCTACGTTTGAATATGTATCCGCGGTCAACTGTCTCCAAAAACATACCTACAAGAAACAAATATATAAATGCAATGAAAAATGTTGTAAAACTATTTTGGATAAAAAATATTATCAAAGTTTAGCTTATCTGTTAAAAAGATCTAAGAAGGATCTATTTCTTACTGCTATTTATATTTTAGGCCTTAAAAACTTAGAATGTATCCAATTATATAAAGTAGTAAGGTTTTTTGTCTTAAGATTAAGATCTCGGAAAATATTGGATCGAATTGGTTATATTTTGTGAGAAAATGTTTAAAAGGTGGTTTTAAGCTATTTTTCTGACTTTCCCCGCCTTCCGCCAGAGGTTAGTATTGTATGATTGCCTTACTAAGAAACCCTTTTAAATTATGCATATCAAAAGTCTTTAAAATCTAAATGTTTATTGTGTATTCTAAAACGTGTATGTATTTTATAATTGAGATTTTACGATATGTACCGTAATAAAATAATATTGAAATAAGTTTAACGTTGCATGTAATAAGAACACCACACTTCCTAGAAATTATGTTTTTTTTCTCGTGAAAATATCCGATGTACTTTTGATAAAATATAAAAGTGATTACAGAGAAACTGTTCTCTTATTCATGATATTAATACTAATGATAAAATGTACTTCTGGTGGTTAATAGAGATTGTGCTGATAACACTGATCAAAGGATTAAAGCCAGAATCGTTAGTAATAGTTTTAATTAAAAAGTAAATGAACATGTTTGGAGTAGTTAATATATAAGTAATATTCCCTATTAATCCTATAATATAAAGTAGCAAGGGATTATGTCTGAATCTCAAGATCTCAATAACTACTGTACCGGTTGAGCTCTTCCTTCGAGGGAAGCTTCTAAAAGGTCCTGTGATGATTTTAAGCTATATCTATAACCCCTCTCTGCCTCTCCGAATAAAGGTCCCTAGAAGCTAGGGGCGTACTAGCTAGTATTTTATAATTGACGAACCTTTTTTATAACTAAATTTTTCCGTTAGACACTACCATATTTTTAAACAAAAACTTTTGCACCTTCTAAATATGAAATTACAAAAATACCCCTCATAACTAATTTGATGATTTTTTTGCATCCACTAGCTTTAATTTACCCCAAAAATGTTTTACTGATTATTTTGCCAGTTGGTTACAACTTATAACTTCATACAATGCAATGTATTTTATAATCTTGTCACTTTAAAGAATTTTTATACTTGAAAGCAAAGTCCTAATTAGAAGTTAGAACATTTGAATAATAGTAATAAGACTTTTAGTTATAATACTACAACTTACGAGATATCGACATCCTTTCCCCCTCCCCCAGTTGTTTACTGGTGAATTTAAGAAAACAAGTGTTCTCAACAATGATTTTCTAAAAATTTAAGCAAGCTTTATATTTTATGAGTAAAAATAAAGTGTTTAAGAGATGTACATTTTACATATATAAGTATTTTTTAAGAACAATTTTTAATCACACATCAAGTGCAATCAATCAATATTGTTAATAATGTTTATTGATGAATTGGGATGCAAGAAAGGACTAAGAAGAGAATATTATTATATGTTAATCATTCAACATATCTAACATCACTAAAGCAACGTACACACCTATAAAGTTAGAGTGAGGGTACAATGGGCTGTTTATTCCGCTGGTCCCTTAAGTTTTATAATAACGTTTTCTTATTAGGGACTTGGATGAATTTTGATAAGTTTGTAAATTAAGTCGAGTGTTTAAACGTTTAAGCCACTATTTTTTTCTACAGAAGGAATAATTTGTGTATCATCATAAGGGAAGTACATCAATTAATCGACCAGTGTCTTATCCCTTTAGATCCCTGTTATAGAGTAGTTGTGCTATTAGCATATACTTGTAAAGAACTGCAATATGCTTAGGAGGAAAAATAAAGACAAGAAACCAGGGATCTAAAGGGTTAAGACGATGGACGATAAATTGATGCACATCCCCAATGATGATACACAAAAGTACCCCTTCTGTAGAATACAATTAGTGGTAGAAACGTTTGGTCACTTAAATATATAAACCAACCAATCAAAATTCAATAAAAGTCCCTATAGTTGCTAAGTTAAATCAGATAACGTTATTGAAAGACTTTGGGGACTAGTGTAATAAACAGCCTAATGTCCCCTCCCTCCCTGACAAGAAGAAACACAACTCTACTTGGTAAACACTCATCAAGACACATACAAACAGAACTGAGTTATCCTAATGATGGGCTGTAAAACCAGATTCCTACTTGTATACTACTGCATATCATATACTAGGTTAAGGGTTCATCTTAGTTTTATAATGAAATAGAGAAAGTTTTTTTTTAGTAAAATGTATTTTTTAAATAAAAAAAGGGTACTTCCATGAAAAGGATTTAGGAGTTTGGTTTCCTTCAAAATTACTTTTATAGAAACTTAAAATAATGAAAATAATATTTCAGACTCAAATTCTTTAAAAATTGGTTAGTTTAAGAAGTATGCAATAAGCTATTGTTAATGTATTTCAAAACTCTTAGATCAAATGATTTCTTGCTATTCATGTGCCAATCTCAAACATAAAAGGTTTATTCTATACGGAACTGTAAACATTGCAAAGGGGGATAGTTTAACATCAATGAAATAATTTACACTTAAGTAGCTAAACAAACATATGGCAATCCTTATGTCCGGTAATATCTTAAAACCACTGAACCGATGGTTCTACAAATTCTAGGAAGCCTTTTGTTGGACCTGATCAGATTTAATGCTTTTGCAAATAAATAATTTTGTGAGAAAAAAATTGCACATTTTTAAAATAATGAACCAATTTTGGTATTATTTGTTTTTTGAGTATTTTACCAAAACTTTAGATGTATATTTTAAGACAGGATTACAACCTAACAAAGTACTGAAACTATTTCTAGCAAAGATGTAACAATTAAAACTTTTTCTTGCCTTTTTTTACTTTCTTTCAGCTCTACCGGGAAATGATTACCTCATCCTTTGTACAGCAATTTTTTTAACAACAAGAAAATCTATTTTTAGAAAATACTTTAGATAATTTCCTAAAACAATGTTACATCTAGAATAAAAAGTAGTTAAATGAATTTTGTAAGAGCTTATACCCTTTTTATTCTGCAGTTCTTTAAATAGGGTCTTTTCTTTCAAAGATAAAAAACATACCTATCTAATCAATTGTGTATTTATTGATTTTAAAAATCTATGAACGCAATTAAACTTAAAAACAAAATATCAAACATTAATGATTTATTACAAAAATGCCTCAATATTGTTTTATTTAGTGGCTGCACTATGTATGGACATTTCTAAAGCTGTCTATCATTGAAATAAATAAATAATAAAATCTTCTTAAATTAACCCAAAAAGCTAAGTTTCAAGCATTTATGCAAAAAAAAAATTTTTAAAGGTGACAATGATAAAAGAATTAATAGTTGTGTGTTTATTTGTTATCATTTATTAATGAACAACCAACTAAATACCATACACAGACAAATATCCACACACACACTCACACATATTCTGTGAATGTTTAATCAGCGTATTTTTAGCCTCATCAACCAAATAAAAACTAATAAAGAATAATAAAGAGAAGATTAACAAACATTAAGTGTTCAACATTGCCTAATATTCATCATTCTTTATTTGATACAATATTTCTATATTAATTCTGCAAAAAATAAGAAAACAGTGAATCTCTACATTAAAGTTCTAAAATTGTAAGTTTGTCCTTAAGCAGTATCCTGTATTTAACAATTTTACAACAAATTTACTTACAATTTTGTTTAGGCCTATACATTTATATTCTGCTTTTTCAGTTCTGACACTATACAAGTGTTAATGTTCGTGTGTCCTACTGTTTCAGAGCTTCGCTTTTATGGATGTTGTCAATATTCTTCTTTAAGAATTGATATTTTAAGCTATCCAGTTTCAAAAACAAATTCCAAAGTTAGTCTAAACTTTTATACCTATTTTATTTTGCTTTAACAAAAAAACGCAAAAAAAGAAGACTTAAGTAGCTCCGGTTTTTTCTAGGTATTTCTAAAAATTTGGTTTTTACCCATAAATACGTGTTAACAAATCAAAAGATTTTCTAAAATTTGGCGCATTTTGTAAAAAAAAAAATATCACCTTAAAAATATATTTTAAAAAGTTTTTTGATCAAATAAGATCACACTAGGAAGAAGTGGACATTTCTTTATAAATACAATTGAATAAGATTTGATTTAAGAATATACGGAAAAGGTGCATTTCTAGCTTTTTAAAGTAAATTTTTACCTACTTTAAAAGGACCTTATGTGCGAGTTTAATGGCTTATTTTAAACCAACAAAAATGTTTAAGAGAACTGTCAAAAATATTCTAAAACTAAGGGCATTGACATGTGTATTATGTAAATTAAATCATGTATTAGAATCCATAATTAGTAAAGCTTTTCAGCTTAGGATAAGTAACACCAATCACATAATTTTACATAATTTAATTATTACCTTTGTGAGAGGTAAGACATCTCTCACCTGTCAAGCCAAAATAATGTTGTGATAATTTAAATTGTGCTTGGAATAAAACTTTATTAAAAACTTAGTTATAGAAATAAAAACAGAACTGATGATTAGCCCCTGGGCCCCCACAATTATACTAAAATTAGAATTCTATCATAAAATTTCCAGTAAAGTAATTGAAATAAATATTCCATTGTCCTATCATTGACAAAGACACAGATTATGTATCCTCAAGTAAAACTTTAAAGACACCATTTAGTCTAAATAAAAATTTACATTTCTAGGACCACCAAAGGAAAGGGGGTACTATCAGTACATTCCTGAAGATGCCATGTTGCACAAGATCTCGTAAACGACTCAACCAAAGGATTGACAATTACTAAGAAAGTTGAGTAATAGTCCAGTAATTAAAAGCGAGGGGGAGGTGCGATATCTCCCAATCGGGGGAAAATAACTCCCATCGTATTCTTAAAAGCAATCTTTCTTTTTTTTTAGAAAAAGAAACTTAAATAATCACAAATTAAGTGTTTTATAATTTAACTTTTAAAAAAATACCTACAAAATCTTATAAAATTGTCATAGCTATCCTAAAGTTAACATAATCTACAAAATGTATTTCACCCCTTTAAGTAGCTAAAATTTTCAAATATCCTTCATAAAAACATCCCTTTTGAAAGACATTTGTTGAAAAAGCTTTGTGCGAGTTTAATGATAAAAAAATTATGTAGACCATATAACCACAAAAATTTAATGAAAAATATGTACTTTTAACATCTTATATGTTATAAAATAAAAATAATCTTAACCTGAACTTGATGATATCTTCCTTTTGATAAATGACAACGCACAAATCTTTAGAAATTGGCAAAATTCACTTCATTTTTTTCATCTTTTTTAACAATGATATCTGTATATATAATATATACATGATTTTGGTTGAATTTACTATTTAGATTTTATTAAACCAAGGATTCAATCACTTGTAAACCAATTTATGAAGGGAGAACAGTTATATTGATTCTGCGTGTGCTTAATTAAGGGTAACTTTACTTTACAGTGGTAAGTTATTGTTTTTTTTTCAGTTTGTCTGCTTCAGTTAGTTAGTTAGTTACTACTACTGACTAAAGAGAGGGAAGGTCGTGTATTGGCTGTATTATAATACGAGAGATATTAGAAACACACACACACACAATGATAAGATAACTAACAGACAGACACACATTCATATACTTGTAACTCAACATATAGCATGGAACAACATATAATAACCTATGGACACGGCACAAACTGAAGAACGCAGCAGACACACAATTACAGAAGAGAGACATATTGAAGAGGGGGGGGGGGGCCGGGGAAGGCATTGATAGGGCTGGAAAAGGAGTGATTAAACTGGTTTAAATTCATAATCAGCTGATTGAGGGGGAAAGGGTACACAAATTAGCAGACAAGGCTAGAAATCAACCTTATTAGACAATTACTCAAAGCCCAAAAATAATGGACTTAAAAGTGTATTAAACTGTATATAAGACATTTGCGGATATATTGATACCATTAATTTGCCTATTAGATAAAAAAAAGTATGTTTTTTTAATATTTTTCTCTTGCTACAAATCAAATTTCAAATTTGAGTCACCAAAAATGCTTAACTAATTTTTGCTGTAGAAGAATCATTTTTTGGAGTTAGAAAGTGCTTAATACCTCATTTTAATCGCCTGGCATTGCTTTATAATATACAGGTAATGACTTGGTTGTTTATAGAACAGCTGACTAAAAAACCGAGGTTTTGTGATAATGCCACTTTTGTTGTTGCTCCATAAATGATATTTTTTTTCTTAATTTTTTTGGCTGTAAAGAAGCTTTATATATTCATATAACATCCACCTAAATTTGACTTTTGATATATTATTTATAACATCACCAGAAGGAATTGAATTTTGGAAAAAAATATCAATTTATATTTTACACTGTTATGCATTGTTCTTGTTCTTGTTTCTAAAAAATATTTATATTATTAAAAAGAGAATTATTTAACGCTTCTATAGGTATGTTTATCATTTTTCTAGGCTAAATATAACTATAATTACACCATTTTAAAGTTAAACATCATAACATATAAACTCACTTATTGAATCGGTCTGTATTATTAAGCTGCCAATCCTTAAAACAGCTGCATTTCATTATTCTATTATATAAAGTAGTAAGCTTTTTTGTCTGTAGCTTAAGATTTTGATAACTAATGTACCTATTGACTTCTCTGTTTTATGGAAGCTTCTTATAGGTCCCGGATAGTTTTAGAATATTGAAAAAAAATATCAATTTATATTTTACACTGCTATGCATTGTTCTTGTTCTTGTTTCTAAAAGATATTTTTATAATTAAAAAGAAAATTATTTAACGCTTCTATAGGTATGTTTATCATTTTTCTAGTCTAAATATAACTATAATTTCAGCATTTTTTAAACATCATCATATTCAAGTTATTGTAATTTTTTTTAAAAATATCAATATCAAGAACTATTGGAACATTTTTTACCATGCAAAACAAGGTGTTAGAAAGTGTAGGATCCCTCACAATATCTATATGTCTGTCTATAATGCATTACACATGTAATGCTAATAGAGATCATAGACATACAAGCTTTTTTTTTGGGGGGGGGGGGTAAAATTTTTCCCCCCCCCAAAATTTTTACCCTGGGGGTAAAATTTGCTTTTGGGGGGTAATTCCCCCTCCAGAAATCTGTTGGCAGGAGAAATTTTGTTTACCCCACCCAAAATTTACCCTTGGGGTAAAATTTTTGAGGGGGAGAAATTTAAATTTAATTAAATAATTAGTAAATGCGCAAAGCGCGCAAAATTTTTTTTATTTTGGGGAGGTATTTACCCCCCCAAAATTGTTTGGGGGGGGGGTAAATATTAAATGAGGGGGGGGGGTAAATGAAAAATTCGTTTGGGGTAAATCGCCACTTTACCCTCCCCCCTTGGACGTCTATGATAGAGTGGATGCTATATAATGTGAACTTCTTATAACTGAATGGGCTTCCAGAGACCATAAAGTGGCCTAGCCGGTTCGTCACTAATGGGTTAAATGTTGGATGATGATTTTTGTAGCAGTTAGGTACTTAGCAACTTTACAATCATTACTTCATGTAAAGGGACGTCCAGGTGGGAAGGGGGGGGGGGTTTAGGTGGTTAAGGGTTACTAATTAATTTGGGACAACACCATAATTTTTAAATTTATAATTTTAACCTCCGCCCCCCCCCAAAAAAAATATAAAAAGCTTAAACATCCTTGCCTCTATGATATAAAGATTACCCCACAAAATGAACATGGGGGTGCCCAAATTTATTATTTCCCCCAAATCAAAAAGCTTGTATGTCCTTGATTATGTAAGCTCATTTAAAACATACTGAAATCAATTTGTGTACAACGATTATCCTTTTCATCTGTTTTTTAGTAGCAAAGATGCTCTATAATTCAAAATATCCCTCCGTCCATTGTCTGTCCATTCATCTGTATGTCTGTCCATTGGTATGTCTGTCTGTTCATCTGTTCGTCTGTTAGAAAGGGGGATAACGTGATTTTCTCATCATCTATAAAAGATAGAAGGCTGAAATTTTCATGGATTGAATATTCTCTCTCTCTCTATCGATACTCCATATTTTCATCAAGTTTCATTAGGATTTTTCAATAAACTGGGGTGGGCTATATCAATTCCTACATTTCAAGTTTTCATGATTTTCTCTACTCCTATCACGATAGCTGGTTGAAATTTTCAGGGATTGAAAACTTTGATATTCTGCATAATTTTATCAAGTTTTATTGAGATTTACTTATTGGAGTCCTATCCCAAATGTTGGAGTGGACAAACGCAGGAGTCCCAAACATCGGAGTAAAACGTAGGAATGGGACAAACATCAGAGTGGACAAACGTCGAGGTGGACAAATGTTGGAGTGGACAAATTTTAGAGTGGACATTGCTTAAATAAAACCTAGGAGTGTCTGCTATTTTAATAATATGACAATTTTGAATCTTTTTATTCCCCTGTCTATAAAATAATGACTATGGCCACAGCGCTCGGCCACCTGGCCTAACCTAACCTAACTAAGAAAAGTAACTGGACGAAGGGGGGGGGGGGGGCTGGGTTTATATAAAAAAAAATCAAAATTGAAATGAGAATTCAAAATTTGAAAAATAGTTTGGGACTCCTGTGTTTGTCCACTCCAACATTTGTCCCAAAAATCCTGCGTTTGTCCACTCCAACGTTTGTCCCACTCCTACATTTGTTCCACTCTGAAGTTGGGGACTCATGCGTTTGTCCACTCCAATGTTTTTTCACTCCTACATTTGGGACTCCTACATTTGGCATTGAACCGATTATTGGTTGGGGTGCTAGTTTGATTCCTAGATTGTTAAGTTTTCCTGATTTTCTTTACTCCTATTCAAAAAATTTAAAGAGGCTGGGTTTATACCACCCATAATATATTAATGGGGGTGATTACCCCTATCCCCCCAAAAAATTACACTTTTACAGGAACCCCCCCCCTGGATATCTCTGCACTCTCCCTTGTAGTGACTAGGCCAACTTCATGGTCTCTGGAAGCCCATTCAGTTATAAGAAGTTCACATTATAAGAGCACTCTTATAGCATCCACTCTATCATAGGGGGGAGGGTAAAGTTGCGATTACCCCCAAACGAATTTTTCATTTACCCCCCCCCCCCTCATTTAATATTTACCCGTACCCCCAACCATTTAAGAGGGGGTATTTACCCCCCCCCCCCAAACAATTTTGGGGGGGTAAATACCTCCCCCAAAATAAAAATTTTTTTTGCGGGCTTCGCGCATTTACTAATTATTTAATTAAATTTAAATTTCTCCCCCTCAAAAATTTTACCCCAAGGGTAAATTTTGGGTGGGGTAAACAAAATTTCTCCTGCCAACAGATTTCTGGAGGGGGAATTACCCCCCAAAAGCAAATTTTACCCCCAGGGAAAAAATTTTTTTTTGGGGGGGGAAATTTGCAACATGCTTTGCGCGCCATTTTACTCCCCCCCCCCCAAAACCGAATTACCCCCCCCTTGCAAAAATTTTACCCCCCCCCCCAAAAAAAAGCTTGTATGTCTATGATCTCTATTAGCATTACATGTGTAATGCATTATAGACAGACATATAGATATTGTGAGGGATCCTACACTTTCTAAACCCTTGTTTTGCATGGTAAAAATTGTTCCAATAGTTCTTGATATTGATATTTTTTAAAAAAACTACAATAACTTGAATATGATGATGATTAAAAAATGCTGAAATTATAGTTATATTTAGACTAGAAAAATGATAAACATACCTATAGAAGTGTTAAATAATTTTCTTACTACTTTATATAATAGAATAATGAAATGCAGCTGTTTTAAGGATTGGCAGCTTAATAATACAGACTGATTCAATAAGTGAGTTTATATGTTATGATGTTTAACTTTAAAATGGTGTAATTATAGTTATATTTAGCCTAGAAAAATGATAAACATACCTATAGAAGCGTTAAATAATTCTCTTTTTAATAATATAAATATTTTTTAGAAACAAGAACAAGAACAATGCATAACAGTGTAAAATATAAATTGATATTTTTTTCCAAAATTCAATTCCTTCTGGTGATGTTATAAATAATATATCAAAAGTCAAATTTAGGTGGATGTTATATGAATATATAAAGCTTCTTTACAGCCAAAAAAATTAAGAAAAAAAATATCATTTATGGAGCAACAACAAAAGTGGGATTATCACAAAACCTCGTTTTTTTAGTCAGCTGTTCTATAAACAACCAAGTCATTACCTGTATATTATAAAGCAATGCCAGGCGATTAAAATGAGGTATTAAGCACTTTCTAACTCCAAAAAATGATTCTTCTAGAGCAAAAATTAGTTAAGCATTTTTGGTGGCTCAAATTTGAAATTTGATTTGTAGCAAGAGAAAAATATTAAAAAAACATACTTTTTTTTATCTAATAGGCAAATTAATGGTATCAATATATCCGCAAATGTCTTATATACAGTTTAATACACTTTTAAGTCCATTATTTTTGGGCTTTGAGTATTTGTCTAATAAGGTTGATTTCTAGCCACAAAAGGGAACCTTGCAGGCCTTTCAAAAAAGGGAAGTGGTTTAATAAAACATTTGATGTAAGGTTTTAATTTAATAAAGATAATAGGTATCCTTACGTTTATTTAATGACGTGTGTTGACAATTAATTATAGTTAATCTATAAATATAACGTGTTTTATTGATAGATTATAGTCTTTAATGTTGTAAATCTTTTTAGAAAAATAACTTAATTCATTATGTTTTATTAATTCCATAGACAGCTTTTGAAAATAATTATGCGCCTCCTTTAGTCTTTGAAACTTTAAAAAGGTTTTTTAATCAGTAATGTATAAAACTGAAAAAAATCATTGTTCTTTCGAAGAGATGCGAAAAAATCATATGAATGATTTATTCCGTTTTGCTTCTTATTATATCATCTAAGCACATTATTTGGCTGTGTGTTTTATTAGAGTAGCTCAACGACTCCGAAGACCATCCACCCCCTTCGAAAAAAAGACAGATGATCCGATGAAATTTACAGAAAGCATTTTTGGCAGATTAATTAAACCACTCTAAAAATACAATAAAATTTACTGCAAGGGCATGCAATTGAAAAGGGCTCCAAATTTGCAACCTTTCCCATTTACAAAATATCCTCACCACTGGCGTCCAAAGGGTATGTATCCCCCTCAAAATTTTTTAAAATTACATTTGAGTACTTATTTCATCTCTCTCAAAAAAAGCTTAGATGTCATTGGTCCTCACCTTTAGAAAACAGAACTTCCCGAAGTAATTTATGGTATAAAGAATGAACTTAAAAATATTTGAAGAGTTGCTGCGCTACAAAAAAAAAGTAAACTTAAAAATAGAAAGTATTACATTTTTCAAGCAAGAAAACTATGTTAAATGATTGTTACATTAATTTAACAGAATCTAAATTTAGAAATCTAAAAATAAATTTCCATAGCACTTTATTGTGTAGTACAGGCCACATAGACATTAAATTTATCCCAAATATATACAAACAAACTTATTGTTCTTTCACTTATACAGGAGGCAAGGGACGGACAATGGACTGTTACTTAAACTGGTACCCAAAGTTTTATAAACATATTCTCTCATTAGTTGAATTAAAAACTTTGAGCACTTTTTTGTCTATATTGGTTTGTTTAAACTAACAGTGTCATAACTATTCATTCAGTGTTTTTGAAGTGAAGCTTTTATATAATTAGGTTCCGTCCGTAACGGTTAGCTCTCATCTTTAATTTAGACATGCAAAAATTGACCTTTCGATTTCATGATATTATTTTATTTAATTATCCTATTTATCTGATTTTTGGTATACTGATTTCTAAAACAACAATACATAAGCGAAACATCTCCATAATCAAGTCAAAAAATGAAAGTATGTCCTTTAACAGGATCCTGTATTTAAGCAGTTTTGCAACAAATATACTCACAATTTTGTTTGAGCTTATTCATTTGGGATAAATTTGTATATCATGAATTGGGATGTACATCAATTGATCGCCATTTGTCTTATCCCTGCGAATATAAAAGCAAGCAGTTGTGAATTTGAGTAGCATGAAATTTACTTCAGGATTTTTTTCTGAAGCTTAAGATCTCCATAACTACTAAACTTCATAAGTAAGCTTTATATAGGTCCCAGGATGGTTTTAGGCTATGTTATCTTTTTATTTAAGTCTTTTATTGGTTTTTGGATATTTTTCTTTCCTTCGAATACAGAGCCTTATATAAGTTTATAAAATTATCTCTAAATCAAGGACGTGCACTTACATCCAAGAGAAATGGCAGAACTGCCCAATTTCATTTTCAGGGGGAATTTGTTTGTGACATGATGGTGACGTAAGCATATGCCATTATTTACGAAACTTATACAATTGAACGGATTCTTATTATTATTTTTTTCACCATGAAAAAAAAATGTTTATAACACTGTAAAAAATTTAATTAATTATATATTTACTTAAGCTGAGATCATTATGAGTACATAATTCAAACGAATAAGTCCCCTAATTATAGAGAAGCTCCATTTTATAATGTTTACTCAAGAAAACAGAAATATACTCAATTTCCCCACTAAAAAGTGTATATAAATATAAATACTTGATTATCGCAGAGTGAGCTTTTGACGTCAAACAAAACGTAACCAGTTTCTATTTTTTTCATCTCTCCATTGAGACACAAATAAAGATGAAACATGATAAAAATATCAACACTTTACACAAACAAAAATGATAATGCACAAAACTTTTTAAAAGCGAAGCTTATCTATAATTAGGGTCGGTCCGTCCTTCTGTCACAAACGGATATCTTTTTTCGTTAATTTAGGCACGTTAGAATTGTCCTATCGATCTCAAACTTTGCATGGTGATTCCTATAGTAGTTAGGTACGATTTAGAAAGTGTAGCAACTCTATAATCATTACAAGAATGCCCGTACGTCCATTTTAAACATGTTGATTTTTTTACTTTTTTAACAACAAATTTTTATGTGATCTAATCACCCGATTGATCTGATTTTTAGTATGTTGATTCCTGGGACAACAAAGTATAATGTTATAAGCGAAGCAACTCTATAATCAAGTCCTAAAAATGTAAGTATGTCCATAAACATTATCCTGTAACAAGCAGTTTTTCAACAAATTTACTTAAAATTATGCTTCGACTCTTATACATTAATATTATTCTGATTATTCAGTTCAGACACTATATAAGTGTTAATGGCCGTTTGTCCTACCGTTTCAGTGCTTCACTTTTATGGATGTTGTCATCCTTGTTTTATCCAAAATTTAAATGCAGCAATTTCAGAGTTAGGATAGTGGACTATAAAGTGATCTTCCCCTAAAGAATTCTATGTTAATTCGGCTTTTACCAGCTTAATATTATCATTAGACAAATTCTTAATTTGAATTCTATTGCCCTATCCTTTCCTCCTATAATTTAATTCTTTTTTAAAAATTCAAGCAAAAAGGCAAAATTGCAAGAAGCAATAAATTTCGACATGACATTTATCTTTCAATTAAGTTTTTTTAGATGTAAGAATTAGTTATTTAAAGTGTCAAAAAAGTAAAAAATTTTCAACAAATGCTACTGACATAATGAAATACCCACCCATATTAATGGAATTCAATTGTTGTTTTTTTATGAGAAAAAAATGAATACAAGCAAACATTCTATATTTAAGTTTTTTATTCAATATATCAAAAATATTTCTAAGAAGTCGGAAACCATTCAAATTTCATATAACAATAATATAGATTTTTTGTTCATAAAAGTTTGAAATTTGTTGATAAATGAATTAACATGTTGCTTGCAGGAAGGGAGGGGATATTGGGATGTTTATTACACTAGTCCCCAAAGATTTATAATAACCTTTTCCTATTTGTTGACTTAACAACCTTGGGAACTCTTATTAAATTTTGTTTGGTTGGTTCATTAAGTTGAGTGCTCAAACGTTTCAACCACTAAATGTGATCTACAGAAGGGGTAATTTTGTGTATCATCATTGGGGATGTACATAAATTTATCGGCCATTATCTTATCCCTTTTGATCCCTGCGGTGTTTGTGTGTCTACTCTTTTCTAGTTTATCAATGAAGTAAAGATGTACATCATGATATTAGTTTAGAGACATTTTCAATAAAATCTTTAAAAAAAAGAAAGCTTAAAACGTGAAGATTTTCAAATAGCAATAGCTAGCTAACAATTTTTTTGATAAATTTTTTTAATGGCAACTTATATCCAGATATCCTAAGGGAAATGACAATTGAAGAGAAATCGACGCCATATCCCAATGCTGATAAATAAAATTACCCCTGCTGTAGGTTAAAGTTATTGGTATACCAACCAATCAATCACCAAAAGCCAACAATTTAGTGAACTTATTTATAAACCAGTCCATTGTCCACTCTTGTCCTTCTTGAATGTATGTATAAATGACATGCATACAGCCAGTCATAATGCACTGCTAATGAAAGAAAATACTTATTTGTAATGCAGATACTTAGTAAATAAGAGTGATATACCCAGGGATCTATACGACAATGGCCGATAATTTGATGTAAATCCCCAATGATGATACACAAAATTACTCCTTCTGTAAGTGTTTGAAACATTCGGACACTCAACTCAATGATCAACAAATCAAAATTCAATTCCCCAAAGTTGTTGTGTCAGCGAATAGGATAGTTTTATTATAAAACTTTGGGGACTAGTGTAATGTAACAGCCCAATGTCCCCTCCCTCCTCGAACTAAACCCAATTAGATTTGCTATTCATATTGCATAGAAATAAATATATTGCTATTATTGATCCCCTGTTAGACTGAAAACTTTGTGTTAGCATACAATTATAAAGCTTTATTTCGATTTAGGGAAGAGAACACTGGGCTGTTTATTACACTAGTTCCCGAAGTGTTATAATAACGTTTTCTTAATCGTTGGTTTAACAACTTTGGGGAGTGAATTTTGATTAATTGGTTAATGAAGTTGAGTGTTCTCACGTTTCAACCACTAATATCAATCTACAGAAGGGGTAATTTGGTTTCTCGTATTCATTCGAATCCGGTGGATAGGAACCGGTTCTCATCCATACGAAAAAACTATGTCTAGCATCGTATTATATACAGCTTTCTACGAATATAAAAATGTACAATCATAAGATAAAAACTGGTTTTAATCTTATAATTGTACATTCTATATCCGCGGAAAGCTGTTTATAATACGATGCGAGAAATAACTATTAGTATCATTGGCGATGTGCATCAGTTTATTGGCAATTGTCTTATCCCTTTAGATCACTGAGTCGATTAGATGAGTTTCCCTAGATGTACTAAAAACATTTTACGTCGACATTATGTTATATGTGTTATGAGTGTTACTAATAGCTAATTTCCAAGAATAAATTATGGATATAATAACAGCATCTTAGTTTAACCGGAAATAATTTAATTATCATAATATCATCGAATTTATTTTGTACATAATATTCATAAGACTAATAATACCAAGAATGGGTACGCCCTTAGCATATAGGGACTCTGTATCAGTGTATTTGAAGAGTTATAAAAATAGCCTAAATCCATCTTAAAACTTAAATTTGAAAATATAATAACCACACTTTTAGATTAAAAGAATAAAATAGGCTGAAACCAACCCAAGATTTATATGAAGCTTCCATAATTAACAGACAAACTAATGTACTCCTTCTTGTTGTTTTAGCTTTAAAATTTAAAAACTGCATATGCCTTAAAATCAAGAACATTTAAATACTTTCAAAGATTTCAAATTAGATCATTGTTAGTGTACTGTAGCTTCTCTATATCTAGAGGAAGTCCGTAAGTCCATACTTCCGTCTGATTTCTTATATGACAGATTGTAAATATTTTTTAAAAATTAATGGTTGACGTTAACAGTTATTTATCGCATCGTATTATAGACGGCTTTCCACAGATACTAAAATGAAAAATGATAAGATTTAAACTCGTAGGTATTCAATTAAAATTTTTCTTTAAAAACATTCTGTAATGCCATGCAATACATGATTTTTCAGTGTGGCTGAGAACCAGTTCTAATCCATTGTATATTTATCGGTTTCGAAGCCATACTGGAAATGTTATTGACATGGTTGTTCTTGTTATGCAAGAATTAGAATTCAATTATAAAATAGTATTTAAAGTTCTTTCATTATTGCAAGCAAAATTTTGAAAACAATGAAAAAAAGAAAACAATGGTTTCTTAAGCTAAATTAAAATTCTTCTTTCTCAAAAATAAGAATTAAACTTTTTAATTAATCTCGCCAAACTTTTCAAATAATAGAACAATTAAGATTCTTTGTTACAATAAAATTTCTTTTCTTTTGTGTATTAAGAAACCTCCCTATATAGTCCAACCCAATCCTTACTTGTTTCATAGTTAAGGTTATGCAACTTTTTTCCAGCTAATTTCTTTTAAATTTAATTAGACTTCTTTCTTACCTTTCTGCTAATATACCATAAGTTCAGAAATACAAAGTTAGAATTATTAAAAGCGAAGCTTTTCTCTAATTAGGGTTAGATCTTTTCGTTAATTTAGACATGTTAGAATTGTACTATTAACTTCAAATTTGCATGATAAATTGATAATCCCTATAACAGTTAGGTACGATTTAAGAAGCATAGCTGTACTGTAAAATCCGTACGTGTATTTGAAAACTGCTGATGTAATTATTCTATTCATCTGAGTTTTGGAATATTGATTCCTAGTACAATAAAGTACAAAGCTATAAGCGTAGCATCTCTATAACAAGGTCCTTAAAATGTAAGTATGTCCTTAAACAGTATCCTGTATTTTAAGGTTTTGCAACAAATTACTTACAATTTTGTTTATAATTATACTTATATTCTGTTTATTCTATTCTGACACCAATTTTAACGTTCGTTTTAACTTCATTTTCTAAGCTTTGCTTTTATGGATTGTCATCCTTGTCTTTATACAAATAATTTTGATGGTTAGTTTTTGAATACAGAATTGTGAGTTTTTGCTAATTATAGAATATTCAAAACAATTATGTAAGGACAGCTAAAGTACAAGTTTTAAATATTGACAAAAACTGTAATAAAAAGTATGTTTATTACAGAAATATAGCAATGATGATATTGTTGCTCACCTGTCCAATGTCATGCTCAGGTACAAGTCCTAATCATGATAATCCCAGGGCATCTGGCTCAACAAAGGTGTATGACAGCTCTAGCAGCAGCACTTGTACTATTCAACACAATTATATGTCTCATCAATATCTAGTAATATAGATACCATCAACTAGTTATTATACGTACATATGTGTATATATATAAAACTTCACAAATACACAACAAACACACTTTCCATTAAATTGTAAAAAATATATAATGTATTACTGGACAGTGACACAGACAGACACACACACACACAGAGAGGACTATGGTGTGGTGTGGGGCTCGTGTCTGATGCTACTGGGTCTAGTGAGCTGTGTGCTGCCTCCTGTCACGAGGCCAAGCACAGCTGTCAAGGCCCTGCACCCGAATTTTTTCACATGACAAGTCATACACCTTAACGTAAGGCCTTTTCAAATTTTAAACCCTACATTACTAACCATATGTTTATATTACTTCATTTAAATTAAATCAACATCAAAGTAACCTTTTTAGTGATTAAAAAAATTGTTTATTGGCCTCCCCCCCCCCCCCCCCCTCCCCCTTCATTATATGGAGGGACACAAAGTTTTGTGGTAGCAGCTGTGTAGTGTTGTAAGCTGTCAGTGAGCAGCAGCCTCACTATCCATTCCATTCCCTCTCACCACTAACCTATGCTGGCCTCCAATTTTTTCATGATTATCAAAAAAGATAAGATTTAAAGGGCATTTTAATAACTCACAGGGGATAGAAAGATTTCTCATTAAATTTACCAATTCCTTATCAAACAGCCAGAGGAGAGAGTTTTGGATTTTAATCAAATTTAAACTTTAAAAATCTATTTTACAATACGTTATCAAATGCATTTTTATAGATAAAAGAAAAAATATACATAAATAGGATCCAAAATTAAATTAAAGCTGAAATTAACATCAATAATTCAAGAATTATTTATGACTTTAGATGGAAAATTTTGTTTGATCTGTGAAAAAAGGAGAGGTGTGGAGAGAGAAAGTGAGGGAGTTAAAGAAAGAGAGAAAAGAGAGAGAGAAAGAGGAAGCGTGGTACAAGTTTTAGAATGGCTCTGCTGCAGGACCAATGATAAAACCTTCTTCTTGTGAACAACAAGACCCAAGAGAAAGAAAAATATATCGGAGAAATAAAATTTATTTGTAGACATAGTTTACTCAGCACAGGGGAGGGAGGAACATGGCAAGGGAAAGTGAGAGAAAGAGAGAGAGAGAGAGAGAGAGAGAGAGAGAGAGAGAGAGAGAGAGAGAGAGAGAGAGAGAGAGAGAGAGTGAGAGAGAGAGAGAAAGAGAGAGAGAGAGAGAGTGGAGTTGGTTATATAGAGAGAGGTTTAAAAAGAGAGACTATAAAATATATTGATATGAAAAACATTGACGTAACTTAAGGTATGCAAAATTTCATAATTGATTGTTTTTCATGCTGTTCAAATTAGTTTTTATCAATATTTAATCACATTAGCTAAATCACGAATTTAACTTATGAAACAAAATAAAAATACCATTAATAATCTTATGATATATCTGTCTTATATACGTATTTTGATTGATTGGAAAGTACATATCAGAAATTATTTTTATTTGTCCAATTAACAAGATAAATAACCCAGGGATCTAAAGGGATAAGGCATTGGCCGATAAATTAAGGTACATCCACAATGATGATACACAATATTCCCCCTTTTGTAGATTACAATTATTGGTTGAAACGTTGACACTCAACCAATCAAAATTCAATAAAAGTCGCCAAAGTTGTTGAGCCAACGAATAAGAAAACGTTATTAAAAACTTCCTTTCTGTATTTAAGTTGTCTTAATTTATTGTATAGTTTTTCTTTGATGTAATTTTGTAATAGCATGGCTACTCTATACTTACTTTGTCTCACTGCCCATTCGTGTTTAACTCAGCTGACATTCAAGATAAACTGCAAATTTTTTTAAGAATCCCCCCACAAATGAGAATCCAATAGATATCTTTCTTAATTCATTGGTCTGGGTATTATTAAAATTCTAAATAAGAAATGTAATTTACTTGGTTGTTATCAAAGATAGAATGTTGAATTTTTTGCAAACAAATGAGCATCTACTCTATTACTTACTTGGGTCTGTCGATCATTTTCTATTTCTCTTGAGAACTTTAATTATCTTGATATAAAAATTTCATGGTTTTCTCAGAATAATATTATATATAAATTGCTGAATTTAATTGTAAAGATAGTGACGGACTTACGAACGGATCGACCCATTATAGAAAATCTTTCCCTTTTAATAAAAATAAAAGCCAACGTGTGTCCCTTGAAAGATGAAGTTTCTCTTTAATCTTAATTGGACATCTAGCCGATATAAATATATTAAATATATCTTGTGCTCCTCTTTTAATTAAGGTCAATAATCATTTATTAATAATAACAAACAAATATTGATAGACTTCATTATTGGGAGCGGCTCTAATATACAAAATGTCAGTCCTTCTGTCTGTCAGTCTGTTTGTCCATCCGTCAGTCCGTCTATCTGCACGTTCGTTAGTATGTCCCACCGGCTATTCGTTCGTCCGTCTGATTATCTAACAATTATACAGAAAAAAATAAGTTTTCAATGAAAACGTTTTAACACAGGGGCTTAACTTTGGCGGGAATCTTGTTTCTGTAGATTAACTTACCTAAAAAAAACAAATAAATGTAAGTAAAGAATAGCGTCATACCAAAGACGTTAAAAAAGGTACCTACCTGCTTTGTTCGGCACAGGAAATCAAAAAGTTTGAGCAGGGGGAATGCCTTGCCCCAAGTTAGGCGCGACTTATTACCATGCGCAGTGAAGATCTCCAGACAAAGATCGTGCAATCAAAGGGTAGGTTGTCAGCTATGTACTGTACCACGGGTATAAGGTGAAAGACCAAGAGTCTGGCCTTGTGACTGTTCCGTTCAGGTGCAACTCACATCAAGTAAAAAAATCTTAAGATACCTTTTAATTTCAGGAAAGACAAGAGGATAAAATAATACACAGAAAAGAAATTCTCATTTAATATTGTATAAATTATTTACCCTCATCAGACTCTCACAATTTACAGTTATATATATAAACACATCCTATTCAACAGGGTAACCATAAAAAATGTCAATATTTGTTACAAAATTTTTTTTTAGCATTTAAGAGCTATGTTATTCGAAGAAGTAAGGAAAGTAGAAAAATAGCCTAAAAACAAACTTAAATATGAGATTTAAATAGCCCAAAACCATAGACCTATAAGAACCTTCCATAAAATTCAATCGGTTCAGTTGTTATTGAAATCATAAGCTACAGACAAAAAACCTTACTACGCTAAAATCAATTTTAAGTGTACAATTAAAAATGTGAAATGTAGTTTTATTGTAATTCCCAATTAGTTAAGTTGGACACCCTTTTATTTCTTCTTCTTAAAAATAGACTTATTCATTCCTTGGACACTCTGTAAATACATATCCTTGTATTTCTTCTCAAAAATAGAATCATTAATTTCTTAGACACCATGTAAATACATATCCTTGTATTTCATCTTTGAAATAGAATCATTCATTCCTTGGACACCCTGTAAATACATATCCTTTTGTATTTTTTCTTAAAAATAGACTCATTCATTCTTTGGACACCTTGTAAATACATAGCCTTTTGTATTTCTTCTTAAAAAAAGACTTATTCATTCTTTGGACACCCTGTAAATAAATATCCTTGTATTTCTTCTTAAAAAATAGATTCAATCATTCTTTGGACACCCTGTAAATACATATCCTTGTATTTCTTCTTTAAAAATAGATTCAATCATTCTTTGGACACCCTGTAAATCAATATCCTTGTATTTCTTCTTAAAAATAGATTCGATCATTCTTTGGACACCCTGTAAATACATATCCTTGTATTTCTTCTTAAAAATAGAATCATTCATTCCTTGATAAACACAACTTATTTTCTACAATTTACTAGAGTAATTATTTTTACTATAGCACAGCTTTCATACAATTTAGTATCTTTATTTGTGCCTTTTTGACTTTAGCAAAGTATAAATTTATTAAATTATCCTCTTTCCACAGTAGTAAGCTTTTTTTTGTCTATAGCGAAGGATCTCACATACTGCTTAACCGATATGGTTCTCCTTTACAGTGAAGCTTCCATGGAAGGTATTAAACTATATGGAAGAGGGGGGGGGGGGAGTATCTCCCATATTAAATGCCCCTTGAGGTTTCTAGGGGCGTTTTGCAAGTTTTTTATAAAGCAGACTTTAAAAATTATTTAATGTACTGAATATTTATATATTTTAATATTTTTACATATGAAATTTAAAAAAAAAGCATGATATGTACTTTTTAACTATACAAACATTATTATAATTTTGTTATCTTTCAGGGCTCGGCAGCCACCAGTAAGCTAAAAGAAAATCTTTTTTTTTATCTGCCGAGCCTTGATTTCTTTATTATATTTTCTTCATCTATATCCAGAGAGAGAGGGGACAATGGGCATATTATTTTACTAGTCCCTAAAGTTCTATAATAAGGTTTCTTATTCGTTGGCTTAACAAGTTTGGGGACCGTAGTGAATTTTGATTGGTTGATTCATTAAGTTGAGTGTCCAACAGTTTGAACCAATAATTGTAATCTACAGAAGAGGGAATTTTATGCATCATGAATGGGGATGTACATCAATTTATCGGCCATTGTCTTATCCCTTTAGATCCCTGCCTTCTTCCCCTGTTGTTTCCTTTGTATCCACCTGACCTGATAAATTAAATTATCTTCAGCTTTTACAGATTGTTTTGATTACTATGTGATTGTATCAGATATATCTTCTTGGGAAATTTATACGTTTTTCTTCTTGGTGGGGGGGGGGGGGTTGAACAACCCTGAAAACGTTTAAAGGGGCGGAGGGAAAGTGATGAACCCTCAAAATGTATAAAAAAAATTAAAAACCTAATGGACTTGTCATTTATTTTATTTGATAAAGAATTTTGGAACTTTTATGGAATGACGGACATCCAGAATGTAATTAAGCTTTGCTTTTAAAAACTCAAGTTATAAAGAAACTTTCTTAAGGGTAATATTTCAATCATTAATAATTTTACATAATCAGTGGAGTGCAATTTACCAGGGGTGTGTAAAACGTTATGGAGTGAAAAATTTAAGAGGGGTGTTGACATCCACATACACCCCCAACCTCACGCCACTGAAAGAAAAAAATATGAAAACTTGATGAAAAAAAAGACAAGGAAATGAAGTGTACGCAAAAAATATTAAATATGGAATTACGCTTGTGAATATTATTTGTAAAAAGTCGTTGAGGGGAATAAAACTTCAATCGGAAATCTACGAACTTAAAAATATTAAAGGGAAAATTGGAGAACTTGCTAACGTAGAGATAAAAGAGGCAGGTAAGTTGTTAAAAAAAAATATATTTTTCTGTACAGAAAAGATAGATTTTTTTTCAGGGATTAAAAAGGATATGACAATGGCCGATAAATTAATGTAAACAAAATTACCCCTTTGGATTATAATTAGTGGTTGAAACGTTTGGACGCCTAGCTTCATGAACCAACCAATCAAAATTAAATAAAAGTTCCAAAAATTGTTAGGACAACGAATAAGAAAACGTTATTATAAAATTTTGGGGACTAGTGTAATAAACAACCCAATGTCCCATCCCTCCCTGGATTTTTTAATAAAAATATATGACACAAAAGTAAATTTGTATTTTTATGGAGTATAAAAATATAGAATTATTTTAATGTAAGTCAAATTAATGAAAAGGAATACATTAAGGCCTTAATTTTAACCAACCCACTGTTCATTTTATTCCTTAACAAAGAGTTTTAATGTTTTCGTCTTCTATCGAAGGTTACACAAATTAGAAAACTTGAAATTTGTACACTTTCGTGAATTTTTAAAATATAATAGAAGTAAACAAATGCTAATTAAATGTTTGTTTTTTGGATTATATAAGGTTTAAGTATAAAAGAAGATAATACTCGTAGTACAAATTATTAGGAATACTTTACTGATAACGTTTTTTTTTGAAGAAAACTTTTGAGATTTTAGCCTTTTTAACCCTTAGACAACAATAGGATGCGCCCATAAAGGCTTTGTTTTTGAACATCAAATTTTTGTATGTTATAATTATCCTATTCATCTGATTATTGGAATACTGATTCCTATTACTATAATGAAGTACTAAAAATATAAGTATGTCCTTAAACTTTATCCTGTATTTAAGCAGTTTTTTAAACAAATTTACTTAAATTTTTTAAAAAATTGTTATACATTTGTATTCTGCTTTTCAGTTCTGACACTCTGTAAGTTTTAATGTTCCTTTATCCCACAGTTTCAGAGCTTCGCTTTTATGGATGTTGTCATCCTTGTTATATTAGAATATTTTATTATTGCGTTTGTTACAGTAGTTATGCATATTTCTTGCTGTATGTCTGAGCCTGGAGGAACCTGTCCAGTGTCCACACAGATGTCCATTTTCCAGGTGTTAATAAAGTACAAATTGCACAATTTACATTAAGAAACCTGGAGGAACCTGTCCATATCCACACAGATGTCCACTTTCCAGGTGATGATACAGTACACAGTGTACAATGTACATTAAGAGACCTGGAGGAAACTGTCCAATCTCCACAGTTGTCCACTTTCCAGGTGTTAATAAAGTATAGAGTGCACAATGTACATTAAGAGACCTGGAGGAACCTGTCCAGTCTCCACAGATGTCCACTTTCCAGGTGTTAAAGGGAGTGTGAACGTAAAAATTTCTCATCGTATTATCAAATCTTAACATTTTCTAAGCACATTTCACTACACTGATAAACCTAAAACGTCCTATTAACAAAAATATCCAGGAAAAATGCCTTGATTTTATGGTATTTTGGGAGGGAAAAAGGAAAAAACAGGGAAAATCTGAACGGTTTTGTTTCTTATAATGATTGTAGGGATATTTAACTTGTCATATACAGTTGAAACAATTTACTTACTGTTAAGGATTTATTTTATGATATAAAATTGCCAATTAGTTTTTATATAACGTAGTAATTAGGTAATAAAGACCTATTTTAAATTCGTATTATTGACAAAAAAATACCTCACTGTCTACAAAGGGTTGAATCTCATAGGTTATTTAAAATAATAATATTCTTTTTTATTGTGTTGGACAATAAATAACCCACTTTCAAGAATTAGTTTACACTTTTATCAGACTGTTTATAAAGAAATATTGCGTCTTTATTATTTACAAATTTGTAATTAAAGGTGGACGAGAGATAGGCCATCTAAAGTTAATTGGATACTAATAAAAAAACCTGTTTATAGCTTTGTTATTGTATTTGGTTTTCAATAAAAAATATTGCTTATTTTATCAATTTCTAAGTAACTATACATTGGTTTAAAGCAAGTAGTATGTTAGGAAAAATGAAGAACTATGTGAAAAAGTTAAATTTTAGCTATAATGGGAGAAAAAAGAAATTTAATGCACATTTTAAATAATACGGAAAATTTCTTCCTTTCCCTGTACCTTATAAAAATCGTCGGAAAAAGCCGTTTTTTAAGCAAACAAATGCGCGTTTTGCTCTATCTGTGAGATATTATGAATGAGATAATGTTAAGGTTTGATATTAAGATGAGAAAAATTTACGTTCACAGTCCCTTTAATAAAGTATAGAGTGCACAATGTACATTAAGAGACCTAGAGGAAACTGTCCAGTCTCCACAGATGTCCACTTTTCAGGTGTTCATAAAGTATAGAGTGCACAATGTACATTAAGAGACCTGGAGGAACCTGTCCAGTGTCCACAGATGTCCACTTTCCAGGTGTTAATAAAGTATAGAGTGCACAATGTACATTAAGAAACCTGGAGGAACCTGTCCAGTGTCCACAGATGTCCACTTTCCAGGTGTTAATAAAGTATAGAGTGCACAATGTACATTAAGAAACCTGGAGGAACCTGTCCAGTGTCCACAGATGTCCACTTTCCAGGTGTTAATAAAGTATAGAGTGCACAATGTACATTAAGAGACCTGGAGGAACCTGTCCAGTCTCCACAGATGTCCACTTTCCAGGTGTTAATAAAGTATAGAGTGCACAATGTACATTAAGAAACCTGGAGGAACCTGTCCAGTGTCCACAGATGTCCACTTTCCAGGTGTTAATAAAGTATAGAGTGCACAATGTACATTAAGAAACCTGGAGGAACCTGTCCAGTGTCCACAGATGTCCACTTTCCAGGTGTTAATAAAGTATAGAGTGCACAATGTACATTAAGAGACCTGGAGGAACCTGTCCAGTCTCCACAGATGTCCACTTTCCAGGTGTTAATAAAGTATAGAGTGCACAATGTACATTAAGAGACCTGGAGGAACCTGTCCAGTGTCCACAGATGTCCACTTTCCAGGTGTTAATAAAGTATAGAGTGCACAATGTACATTAAGAGACAAAACTAAGGATAGATAAATTTACGAGGGGTGGTTGGATTTGAGAATGTAAAGAGGGAAAAAATGTTGAAAGAAACACGAGATTTAGAGAGAAATAAAGAGAGAGAAAGAAAGAGATAGAGAGAGTGTGGGAGAGAAAGGGAGAGAGAGAGAAAAAAGAGAGAATAGAGAGAAAGAGAGGGGAAAAGGAAAAGATAGAGTAATAGAGAAAACTAGATAAGTTTCGGTAGGGAAATAAAGGGAGAAAATAAAAAAGAGGTAAAACAGAAAAAAACATGGAGTAAATAAAGAAAGAGTTTAAACTACAAAGCGGGGAGGGGGAGGATGGGATTGTAAATGAATGACGTCATAAAGTAACCTCTAAATTCAATAGCTAAGTTTAGACTTGGTTCATATAAGTATTCTCTAAATAATAATAATAATAACACACCTCTTACATATAACAAGCTTGATCTATAGCTACATTGTAAAAAAATTTCTAGCATTTATTTCACCTCGCGGAATAAAGCTAATCTGCAAGTCTGATGTAGTCGGTTGGTGCATTTAAAGGCATTAAACAGATTTTTTTGTATTTTAAGCCCTTCTTGACTATTTATTTTAATGTAAAAACAAGGATGACAACATCCATAAAAGCGAAGCTCTGAAACAGAATGGTAGGACAAACTAACATCAATACTTGTAGAGTGTCAGAACTGAATGAGCAGAATACAAATTTGTTTAAGTTAAAACAAAATTGTTAGTAAATTTGTTACAAAAATGCTTAAATACAGGATACTATTTAAGCACACACTTACATTTTTAAGACTTGATTATAGAGATGTATAGCTTATAAATTAATCTTTTTTGTCCTGGGAATCCGTATTTAAAAAATCAAATCAAAGATTATAGTGTTGCTACGCTTCATAAATCGTACCTAACTTTTAAAGGAACCGCCATGAAAGTTTGTAATCGATAGGAAAATTCTAACATGTCTTAATTAATTAAAAGAGCTAACTGTTACGGACGGACGGGCAGTCGGACGGACCGACCATAATTATAGAAAAGCTCCGCATAGCTGCTACTGATGCATAGATAGAAAAGTGTTTAAAATATAATTAACTATTTTATCATTAATTAATCATTTTGCCCCGATAATTTACAATCAACATGACGTCAGAATATTAAAATTAACTTAGTAAATAAAACCAATTAGAACAGGTTAAGCGAAAATTTAGAGCCGGTCTAAACTTTACAAACCAGTAAACACGGTTTCTGAAGTCTGAAAATTTGGAAGTTTACTAATTCGATTGTTGGCTGTGAACTTGTTTAATTAAATGTCTTTTCCGCAAGAGAGGAAACCATCTTGTCTTAACCATTTCCTCTAATTATCTATGACGTAGTATACAAGACTGGGTCTGAACCAGAGAGAGAGGGGACAATGGACTGTTTATTACACCAGTTCCCAAAGTTTTATGATAACGTTTTTTTTTATTGGGGACTTTAGTAAGTTTTGATTGATTGATTCAAAGTTGAGTGTTCAAGCATTTCAACCCTTCGTTTAAATCTTCAGAAGAAGTAATTTTGTGTACCATCACTGGAGATGTACATCAATTTATCATTCTATTGTCTTATCCCTTTAGATCCCTGGCTCTGAATTGTGTTCTCATTGTAAAAAAGCAAAGCTTAACTACATTGACAATGTAAAACTACAAAGAGAGAGGGGACAATAGGCTTCTTAATATATTAGTCCCCAAAGTTTACTTATTCGTTGGCTTAACAACTTTGGAGACTTGTCTTATCCCTTTAGATCCCTGTCTTTGAATAGTATTTTCATTGTAAGAAAGCAAATCTTAATTTTATATTTTGTATTTAAAGGGAAATGGGCATAAACCCACACTAAGGCATTTTTACTCTACATGTCATTCTAACTGTTAGTTTGTCTTTACATTTAAGATTAAACTTATGTCAATGTCAACATTAGAGTAAAACACTAGAGGGAGAAAGGGTTAAATAACTGAATCTCCCCATCGCAACCGCTTTGTGCAACCTTTCTATTGGTTTATTGAAAATTAACCAATGGTGTCGCCTATATCAACAGCCGAAAATAATTTAGAAGCAGACGAAAGAGGTCTTTGAAAAAGGAAGGGAGGTAGTTGTCTGTATATACACCTATACTATAGATCTGTTACATCAACCTTTTTTTTTTTACAAAATATATAATATTTGTATAAAATATAATAAACTGAATAAAATTGTCAATTAGGTTAATTGTTTATTTGGATTTATCTAATATTTTCCAAATAATTTGATTAATACACATTTAATACATATTACATACAATTTAAGGATATTAATTACATTTTTTTGAGTAATCCTTTAGATACTGAATGAGAAAAAAAAACATTTTCTTGACTGCTAGTTGAGACAAGTGTCTTATTTTGTTTTTTTTAAGGTATCATCTATCTAAAACTTTCTAAAAAAAAAGACTGCTTTTAAGCAATTATTTTAATTGTCAAACTTGTTTTCTGTTGAGTTGCCCCTACCGGTGATCTGAAGGGATAAGACAATGGCCGATAAATTGATGTGTATCTCCAAAGATGATACACAAATTACCCTTTCTGTAGATTACATTAGTTGTTAAAACATTTGGACATTCAACTTAATGAACCAACCAACAAAAAAAAAACGTTATTATAAAATTTGGGGACTGGTGTAATAAGCAGCCCATTGTCCCCTTTCTTCCTGTGCCCCTATCCTAGGCGCTGATATTTTTTTGTGTGATAGAGTTATTTCTAGAGAATGGTCTTATTAAAAATTCCTTACTACCGACTAACCCATTAAACATAGTTTGTCGTTAAAAGGATCCAGATTTAACAAGGATCGTATTTTACGTAATGGATGTAAAATATATGCGTGGATAAAATTTTTTTGAAACTTTTGTGAACTTTTTAAAATAAATTTTAAATTATCGACTATAATACTTTGTTATCTAAGGATTTTCTGTCTTTTAGATAAAAAAAATTGGAGCTCGAATTTGAAAATAATATTCTTAGAAAAAAAGATTAGTTTGAAATTGAATACGTTTAACAAAATATTTTACATATGTTTAAATTTAGATCTGCTATAGTTAGTACGTATTTTTTCGCTAGTTATAAAATTGAAGCTTTTATATAGTTAGGTCGGTCTGTCCGTCTGTCCGTCTGTAACGGTTAGCTCTTTTCGTTCATATAGACATGTTATAATTCTCATATCGATTACTTAGCATTATAATTTCTATAACAGTTATGTACAATTATGAATGCGTAGCAACATTACCAGTAAGTCCGTACGTCCATTTAAGACATGTTACTTTATTAATAAATTTTTTTGTGATATAATTATCCTGATCATCTGATTTTTAGAAAAACTGATTCCTATTACAACAAGGCACAATATAAACGAAGCATATCTATAATCAAGTTCTAAAAGTGAAAGTATGTCCATAAACAGTATCCTATATTTAAAAGTTTTACTTACAATTTTGTTTAAACTTTTACATTTGTATGCTTATTCAGTTCTGACACTCTACAAATGTTAATGTTTGTTTGCACAGCTTCTCTTTAATGGATGTTGTCATCCTAGTTGATATCAAAATAATTATTCTATAACATAGCATACAGAGAAGGTATGTAGTATACACATATATTTAATATTTTTTGTACAATTAAGAAAACTACCATTTCTGCCATGTGCCAAATACTGTGTCATATCAATTCTGCAAAGTGTCATACCTAAACAAGATTATTTTTCATGAAAACTTATGCCTTCTTAGATTAATAAGGAAAACTGGCGTTTAGTGTTTGATAGTTCCTTTAAATTAATATGTGATTTAATTATGTATAGTTTGAACTTAAAGGAATAAATTATTAAATAAGAAGTGTTTAGACATTTTTTATTGATACTTGCAGAGAAAGATTAAAATCTGTTGAAAAGATTCAGTAATTTTATAGACACACACATACATTCTACTACTAAGAAAGATATACAATATTTCCAATTGCACATAACAAATGAACATTATTTTTTAAAAGCTTTTAGCCCCAAGTTTAATGAAATTGTCAAGTTACTCAAAGTTTCATATTGTCAGAATCAGATACATCCTACAATATATGTTGCGGTTAGTGAGATCCTATGCTACACACACAAACAGACAGACATCCTGTTACTTTTATACTACGATAAGATTAGTCATATGTGCTAAATTTTTTTGGCGGAAATTGAGATTCACCGTAAGAACATAATGGAATTAGTATTCAGAAAATCATTACCAAAAATGGCCGTGTTATATTCCTTTTATTGGCGCGGATGTTTACCATCCACACTGCGCTTAAGAAATATATAGGTTTTTTTTGCAGGAATCTAAAGGGACAAGACAATGGCCGATAATTGATGATATACAAAAATACCCCTTTTGTAGGTTAAAATTAGTGGTTGAAACATTTGAACACTGAACTTAATAAATCAACTATTAAAAATTAAAAGTTGTTAAGCTAACGAATAAGGAAACGTTATTATAAAACTTTTGGGACTAGTGTAATAATCAGCCCATTGTCCCCCCTCTCTTTGTTTTTTTTAGTGTACCAAAATTCGGATACTAAATATGGTTTATTACAGCACAAAAGTTTTAAACTAAAACTTTAATTTAATTTTTCTTTCTAAACAAAAAAATTAACAAGAGTTAAGTTCATATTTTCTTAATATTTATATTTTATATTGCTTTTATCTGCCCACCAAATATAATTTTAGACAGGGGCGTCCAAACTTTTTTATTTGGGGGGGGGGAATTTTTAAAATAAAAATTTTGGGGGTACGGCTCCCCCAAGCCCTTTTTTTTTGGGGGGGGGGGGGTAATCTTTATTTCATAGAGGCATTTTTTTTATTTGGGGGAGGGGGGGTAAAAATTGAAAATCCAAAATTATGTTTAGTAAATCTTTTATACTTCTCTAAAAGCCATATTTTTGCTCAAGTCAAGTGTGTATGTCTATTATGCTCATGTAAATCAAAGACTTTCGTGGTAAACAGAAGAAAAAACTATATTTTATCTCATAATAAAGGTTATGCGAGCCGTCGTAGTTACATTGGAAACCCCTTATTCAAAGCTAAATGTAAGTAGAGCATCTACTTTGCTATGTAACAGATTTTTCTAACGAATTATTATGCATAAAGAAAATGTTAATAGATTCCAATAACAATAAGGCAAATTTGAGCTTAAAACAACAGTGTCAGTTGATTGATAATTGGTTGATTTCCAGCTGCCTTTATGGTTAAACTGCACTTATACTTTTGGTACATTTAAAAGGCTAAGACTGAAGTTTCCTTTTGGACGCAATTGCTCTTGTTAAATAATATTTTGTATAAAATCACGAAACTTAACAACATATAATGTCATAGCAGAATGATATTATTTCTTTTTATCAAAGGCGAAGCTTTTCTATAATTAGGGTTGGTCTGTCCGTACGTCCGTCCGTAACGGATAGCTTTTTTCGTTAATTAAGGCATGTTAGAATTAATTGTCCTATCGATTTCAAACTTTGCGTGGAGATTTCTGTAGTAGGATTCTACTCTTCAGGGTATATACCTAGTGGTCCTGTGGTGGTTTTAAGCTATTTTCTTGGGGGGTGGGACACACCTAACCCATCCCAAAAAACAAAAAATCCCCCCCATTTTTTTTTATAAAATTTTAAATTTGATACTGGGGCAGATCCAATTTTTTCCCCCGAATATTTTGAAATTGATACTGGGGCAGCTACAATTTTTTTTAATTACCTCTTGGGGCAAAGTCCCTAGAGGCTATGGGCGAAGTCGCTAGTTATTTTATAAAATGACTAGAAATAAATCTAGCTTAGCTCTGACTATGTCTTAGTTAAAGAGTATCTACACGACATTACTAAAAATTCATATGTTAACAGTAAGTATTAAGTTTTATATTTGTAAATGTATAAGAGAGAACTAAGTAGATGAATAAATACGACCTACAACAGTTATGTACAAGGTTTGTATTGATTTTAAAATGTACTTTAAATAACTAATAATCATGTATAATTTGACACTTTTGTAGTTTTGACATTAGCCAATCCCCTAAACAGCACCCTAATTCAATCAAACAATATGTTTTAACCTACTTAGGTTAGGATAGGTTATCTTCGGTTAGAAAGTTCACTGCAGAGAATTTGAGTTTTTGAGTTCATATTTTGAAAACAGGTTTTATTGTCAAAAGTAAAAAAATCCATAGAAAAAAATTTCAGCTTTAAGAAAGTACAATTTCCAGATATGATTCTAGTCGTCCTTAAATACATGTGTGGACTTTAATCTTTGCATAAACAATTAACTAGAACATCCATAACAACAAATGATCCAACATACTTATATACAAACACAAACACACAGACAAACACACACACAAACACACAGATAAACACACAGATAAACACACAAAAATACACAGATAACACACAAAAATACACACAAACACACACACATATAAACAAATAACATAATTGATTTTTCTTATTAAACACCTAGTTATGAAAAGTAATTTTTGATGAATTGTTTTAAAGCAGCATTTTCTAAGGGGAGAGGATTAATTTTGTAGCGAATACTTTTTCTGGTTGGAGTTTACCTTCCCTCCCCAGAGTATGTTATAAAAAAAAACTTTCCCATAACTAATGAAGCTTCCCTGTAAAGGCAATTGTAATCTTAAGTATAATTTCCTCGTTACTTTTAGTATTGTAATTTTCATAAAATTGGGAGATAATAAATTATCTCCTATTAACCCTGTATTTTTAATAATATGTATTAGTACTATGACTTAAATAGTTTTATAAATAAGGAAAAGAAAAAAGTTTCGATTAATGCTGCAAGCTATTTACAAAAATGTACAATCAAGTCTGCCGAAAATACACTCAGGTTTAACCTAACGTTAATCTTGAGGTTGATCATTATGAGTATATTGCACAACTCTAAGTATTGTTCAAGGGATGATAAGCTTGCATAGTTCAATGAATCAATAGCACGGCACGACAGCTAAACTTAACCCCGTGTCTTAGGTTTTTTGCCCAAATTAGGCCACAAAAGGAGAAGAATATATTTATTGAGACAAATATTTTTCGTAACTTTGGCTAAGACAACGATGTGCCATGCCTTGTGTTTTAAAAAAGGAATCCTCTTTTATTCGAGGTGTGGCCTAATTTAAAATGAAATCCACGAGGAATAATGGCGATTTTTACAGCCTAAGTTTTTACTATTCTATGAATTAGCCTTTTTATTTCAATTTCTTTAAAATCGATTGACAATATGATTGAACACTGTGTGTATGTACATAAGTATGTAATTAAAGATACATGTAAATAAGACATATCTTAAGATATAAGACAATAATTTGTTAAATATGCATCCAAATTTGTGATCAATAAAATTAACAATTCTGTATCTTAAAATTGTCAGTGGAAAAGTTTGTACAACCCTATAAATCTTTTAAACCAATACAACCTAGAGTTTAATATTCTTTGCCTCCCTTACAAATACTAGAATTGTAATTTTTAATCGTTCTTTATTTTACACAAATCACCTTTTTGACATTAGTAAAACATTTAACAGGAAACATTAGTTTAAAGATATCTAAATTTAATGGATCTAATATTAAAACCCAAAGATTTTAAGGGGTAGTTAATAATAAGATATTAGTTTTTATAGCGAAGATACTCTATAACTTACTAGATATGTTTGTCCGTCAATCTGTAACGCTAGTAGGGAAATGTCCCGACTTCTATTAAGGAAAGACTGCTGCTTTTGTGAAGAGACCCTATTCCAAAGAACATCTAATGTACAACTTACTTGGTCCGTTGGTCTGTCGATCATTTTACTAAAAGGACATATAATTATTTACACATATATCATGATTATTTATCATGATTATTTATCATTTTCCCTCTTTTCTATCTGTCTTTTTTTTATGGCCCCGGAACATCTGATCTAATCGTATTCTACTAATATTTGTCCGTATGTCTGTTTATATTTTTATGTGCTTTGCTACTTTTAGATGTTGTCATATATGTTTTTATGAGAACACGTTTTAGAACCACCGAAATGTCTATTATATACATAATAAAATATACAACTTTGTTTTATTGAAGAATGAGATTAAAAGATTTTTTTTGTACAAATTAATGAATATTGATTTTATTTATCAGAATTTCTAAAATCTGGGAACATTTAAATTCTTTCTAATATAATTAAACATCCTCTTAAACTAAATTCTTTCCTTTAAATTGAGTTAATTTCAACCGAATCCTTCTAGAAAATTGTATGATTTGAATAAAAAGCAAAGAAACTCAGAGACCTGAAGGGATAAGCAATGGCCGATAGATTGATATACTTCTTCAAAATTACCCCTTTTGTAGATTACAATGAGTGGTTGATACGTTTGGACCCTTAACTTAATAAACCAACCAACTAATCAAAACTACAGTCTCCAAAGTTGTTTAGCCAACGAATAAGAAAGCATTATTATAAAACTTCGGGGACTAGTGTAATAAACAGCCCCCTATCCCCTCCCTCCCTGAAGAAACTAGTTAAAACTACTGCAGGATGGTTGCAGTGCAGTGTAACATGGCAGGCACTAGGCCAAATAAATAATGATGCAAACCTAATTTTCAGTATAATTGTTCACAATAAATGCTGGCACACAAACCTAGAGGGGGGGAGGGGCGAGGGGGTTTAGGGGTGTGTTGGTATAATGCACCATTGTCTAAAAATAGATGGGGTTCTGTATTCATAGTTCTTGGTCATGCCTAAAAGAATCTTGCCAATAAACAATTGCATCTGACAATAATAATCAACAAATAAAAATATTCTCTGCATTTTTTTGCATTTATACCAACATGACATGTACGAAAACTTACCTTTGCTGAAATTTTCAAATGTTGTCACTTTGTACAAATATGTTTTTTTTACTCAATTGTTCACTAAAAGCATGGTTTTATAATCATCACAGGTTGACTAGTTTATAATATTGACTAATATAGAATAAAAGTATAAGTAGTGGGTTTTCATCTCATGACCAGACTCACAGATGGCGGATAGCCTGGCGTACACACACCAGAGTAGCGCCGCGGTGTGTGTTGTGTCTGTCTGTACGTGTACCCACTCACCAACATACAGTTGTGCCAATCTTTAGTCCCGCCAACCGTCGCAAAGCGTCGCCAGTTGTCACACACCGGTTATATTCGTGGTTCTGCAGGGACATTTTAGTACAATTATTTTACCTGGAATTTTTAGGACATGTTTTTTCATCACTGAAAGAAAAAAAATAATAATAAATTTAATTTTTGCTGCAAAATATTATGTAACAAATTATTGAGAAAAGGTTTATCCCTACAAATTCTATTTTAAGACGAGGCTTGCGACTCTGCGAGGCTGTGTGTACCATAGAGTCGAGGGGAGGGGGGATGGTTGAAGAGGAAGTCGTGGAGGGCCGAGGTCGTAGCATGGAATTCTATCAAACTGAATTTTTTCATTCATCATAAGTCATATCTTTTTATTTCCTATGAGAAATAAAAAGATCTTAAACAAAAAAAGACAATTTGTAAAGAGAGAACTTACATGTATTTTTAAGGAAAAAAATATTCATTAAAACAGCTGACTACAAAATTGAAAAAAAATGGTAAAGGTCGGGTTGAAGAAGTCTCAGGTTGAATTCTCTAATGCCTACCACTTATAACAGTATCTTTGGGACGAGGGTGTACCCCGGTATTTAACTGTGACGGCCAGGCGGGAGAGGGGTTACACAGATTGGCTTCTCATAATAATATAGAAATATACAGGGTGTTATATGGAAGTCCAGATTTATAGACCTTAAGAAACCAACCCCTAGCCTCAAAGATAGGGTAGAATCATAAACCACCAAAAGACATTGTTAGAGCTTACTGGAAAAGTAGAACCAATTGGAACCAGCATTTTGTACATCTTTAGATTCAGACAAAAAACTTTCTACTTTATATTATAAACTAGTTGCTTTGCTCCTAGCATCTATTGGTGGGCTGTGAGGTAAACAGCCTAAAACCACACCAAGACATTAACAATGATTCTCTTAAAAGTACAACTTATTCAGACCATAAACTTTTGCTATTTTTAGCATCATACAAAATACACTTACTACTTTATATAATAGGATATACAAATGCCAAATGGAAGATTAAAACCAAAGCCTAAAGGCCAAACATTGCTATTTATTACACTAGTCCCCAAAGTTGTATAAAAAAGTTTTCTTATTCGTTGGCTTAACAACTTTCAGAACTTTAGTGAATATTCAACCACTAATTTTAATCTACAGAATCGGGGTAGTTTTGTGTACCATTATTAGTGATGTACATCAGTTTATTGATCCATTGCCCTACCCCTTTAGATCCCTGATTTTTTAGCCTTGCAGGTTTTTTCTGAATTTATTTTGTTCACCCTGTATATATTAGGAGAAAGATATAAGGTATAAATGGGGCTGGGAAAGAAAAATGGACTCTTCCTTCCCTTTTTTAGCAATTTTGTTACTTTGTATGAAGGTTTATACTTTTAGCCATCCATCTTATACAATCGGAGGTATGCTTTTATTACAGGGACAAGGATATACCTTTTCCAATCATCATATGGTCTGTCTTACATGTCTTTATTTTTTTTATCGGAACAACGAAGCGGCTTATAGTGCTTTTAAAAAATGACATCATACGATACAAATGACCAATGATAGGCCAATATACAGACTAAATAACCAATGGCAGGCCAGTATACATTTTAATTGACCATTGGTAGGTCAATGGTGCGTCATTTTTCAATAGGCACTAGAAAGAGCTTCGAACAGCTCATAAACTGTTAAAACTTGCCACTATAAAAAGTTAAAAGTTCTACGTAATGCTACTATGTCAGATGTGTGACATCAGTAGTGAGAGTAGAATAAATAAATGGTTTGCAATGAATTGGTTAGCAAGATATTCTTAAAGCCTTTAAGCAAACTAACCCCAACTTTTTGCCGTGCCTATAAAAATGACGTCATGCTAGCCTACCGTTTGTCAATTAAACTGTATACTGGCCTGTCATTGGTAATTCAGTCTGTGTAGTACTATTGGCCTATCATTGGTCATTTGTATTGTTTTGCGTCATTCTTTTAACAGGCACTACAAAAAGCTTTAGAAGTTAGACTGTTGTCGCTGGATAGAAAAACTTTAACAGTGGCAAACTTCAAGGAAATTGAACCAATAGACTGGTCAAAGAAAGGCCATTTTAAGTCGACCAATTTTATTCTGGTTTCAACCTCAACAAGTACAACTTAAAAATTATTTATATCTCTCTTATAAACTAGGCAAATGACTTTTCATTAAAATTTCCATGAACAAATTTTATTAAAAATAATACAATAAATGAATTTTACTTGTGGTTTAGAACTTATTTTAAGGAAAAGTAAGTTGTTTTTATAGTTTTACAAAAAATCACTTATCCATGTAACTTTTACACGGGTTTTCAATGTTTTGAATATGTCTATTCTATACCTGAAATATAAACGTATATTTGCCTGTGGTCACTAAATAATTAACTGTATTTGCCCTCTTTACTGGCAAAAACTTTAAAACTTAATCAGCTTGAACTGTAATTTTTTATAGAGCATAGTGTGTGAAACTCTTTTTACCTTCTTATTGCTGTGCTACAAATTATGTACATTATTGTCAATTTAGTATTGTCATATCCTTCAGATCTGTGATTCGTACCTCCCCCATTCCTGGCGGTCTCTAACCTGAAAACTTGTACTTAATCAACTCCGCTATTTAATTTTCTTCTCTCCTTATATCTTCTTCATTGCTCCCCCTTACCCTCTTTCGGCCTCTCTCTCTCTCTCTCTCTCTCTCTCTCTCTCTCTTCCATGCCCCCTCTTTCTTTCTTGAATTCTCTCTCTTTCTTGATCTCTCTCTTTCTTTCTTCTTTCTGTCAGCTAATTAAAACGTTTTATCTTATGTTTAATTCATAATTTTTATATTTCATTGCAAATCTCTTTGAATTGATTGGTCAGTTGGTATTTAGATTGGTAAGTAATAAATCTATGACGTCATACAAGAGGGTCAGTTGGTCTGTGTTGCACTTACAAAATCAACACTATTTCATGCATTCAATATTCAGGGATCTAAAGGAATAAGACAATGTCGATAAATTAGTGTACATCTCCAATGATGATACACAAAATTGCCCCTTCTGTAGATTAAAATTATTGGTTGAAAGAAACATTCAAACACTCAATTAACCAACCAATCAAAATTTGTTAAGTCAACAAATGCAATAAAAATAGCCACAGTTTCAAAGCCAGCGAATAAATAAACATTGTTTTTAGGGTTGTGTATCTAACCCCTTAAATTTAAGGGTGGTGTAACTTTTTTACCTATGCACCCCCCATATACGTCCAGGGGGGGGGGGTAAAGGGGTGATTACCCCCCCCCCAAATAAAAAAAATGCCTCTAAGAATAAAGATTACCACCCCCCCCAAAAAAAAATGAGCTTGGACGCCCCTGCACCCCCCTTTCTTTTTTTGGTGTATCATTGAAGTGTAAATCATTAATTTTGCCATACACCCTTCTGCACTCCTATGTTTATGTATATGTATCATAGTATAATCTATTTATCTTTCTACCTCTACTTCTTTTCTTATATGTAATGTATATTTTATATTCTTTCTGTTTAATCCAGAGGCGTGCACAGTCATTCACCAGGGGGAGGGGGTGAAACCATTTGGGGGTGAAAATGAGGAAAGCAGGCCTACTAAATTTCAATTATAAGGGGGATGTTGACACCCCTATACAGCTACACCCCCCTTCCGCACGCCATTGGTTTAATCTCCTATTCTTGCTAAAAGTTGAGAAATTCTTACTTCCTTGTTCTAAGCCTTATAAAACTTTTTTTACATGTATGTATAATAGTATATATAATATCTATACTATTTATTATACTAGTGGTTGCGCCCCGAACCTCCAGGGTAGCTTTATTTGAATGGAGAGAAAGGGGTCAGATAATATTCTAAAACCACTCCAAGACTTAAATTTACAAATGAAAAAGCCTAGAACCATTTTGGGATCAGTTTGTTTTTTCCCTAATTGAAGAAATCGATTCGTTCTGTGGCTACTAAGATCATAATAAACAGACAAACACCAAACTTCTTTATAGGATTTGTACAGGCGGCTTCACCCCTAGCATCTATGGACCCTGTCTTATGTCTATATTTATGTTTCTTTCATTTGATTCTTTAACGTTTGTTTGTCCGGCTGTTTAATTTTTTTTTTATAGAACTTGTTTTTAATGTTTCATTTGTGTACTGGGAGGGAGGGGACATTGGGATGTTTATTAGACTAGTCCCCAAAGTTTTATAATAACATTTCCTTATACTTTGGGGACAAAGTGAATTATGATTGGTTAGATCATAAAGTTGAATGTTCAAACGTTTCAACCACTAATTCTGTTCTATAAAAGTGGTAATTTTGTGTATCATCATTAAGGGTGTACATAAATTTTTCGGCCATTGTCTTATTACTTTATATCCCTGATATGAATATTTGTGTGTGCGTGTATGTGTGTGAACGCGCGCTAGTTCGTGTGTGTGTGTTTACATATGTGTTACCTGCCCATAATGTAATAACCTGGTCAAACCATTTATGGGTATTTTTCACTTTAACACCACATACTCAAAAGCTGACTTTTAATTAAATTTTGCTTTTTGATCTATTCTTACCTTTTTTTTGTAAAAGTGTATTATATAGATAGATTTTTAAAATATATTTTTTGATTTTATGACTGCAAAATATGACAAAAATTATGCAAATTTCTTTAAGAAACCAAAATATTGGTCAAATGAAAACAGACAAAATCGAGAGTGAAAGCCGAATTGTTAAATTTTTTTTGTAAATTTTAAAATACCGTTTAAGTGATAATTTATACTTCACATAGTGGTTGATAATTCTATATTAGCCAAATTATATATCATTTAATTGGTTTATTAAAATACTAGCGGCTACGCCCCTAGTGTCTGGGGGATTTGTATGACAATAAATAATCTAAAAACATTATAATTCATATGTATTATGTAAACCTAAAAAGGGGAAATCAATCAGATGAGCAGTTATTTAAATCTTAAGAATCAGACAAATACATTCACTACTTTATATAAAGGGATGATCCTATTTAATATTAAATTTTTATTCATTCAGATTTGAAAACTTATCAATTGCAACCCCTGTCAAAATTGTTGATATTCTATCAATATGTTCAAGTTCAAGTCTCTGTGCCAAATATATTGCTTCAGAATCAATTTTTCTATTAATAAATGTTTTGTCTGACAAAATATCGCAGTATCATTAAGTTTACATACCGTTGTACTGGCCAATCATAAATCAATCTTGACCTCCAAAGATTTTGAGGTCACAAATGGTAGAACGTGTTTATGAACTTTGGGGGTCAGTATAATATATAACAGGCCAATGTCCCCTCCCTCCCTATATATTGTGTAAATAGGATGAAAGTCATAAATTAGACTTTGGACGGCTACTTGGATTATAATTTAATCTTCTCCAAATTGTAGAGTAGCCTTTAAAAATTGGGTAAATAAAAGGATGCAGATTAATTTTACTTACATTCAGGGACGTCTAAGGGGGGGGGGATAAAGGGGTGATTACACCCCCCCCCCCCCAATAAAAAGCTTGTCTATATGATATAAGGTTTACACCCCCCTCAAATAAAAAAGCTTGGACGTCATTGCTGCCATTGTTACATTATCCTTGAGATTTGCAAGTTTATTAAGAAACAAAGAAATGAAAATAAAGTCCATTAGGACAAACATGTTTATAAGTAGCGTAGCTGTCACAAGCTTACATATATTCTGTAAATACCTTATTAAATTTTCTATAGGAATCATAAGATTCGTCAAATAAATAGCAAAGTCATAATCTTTTACAAAATCTGACATCTGGAAAAACTTGTATCGACTTACTACACAGCAATTGTCGAGTAACTCCGCTGCTACTTAAAAGGAAAGGGGATTTTTAATTTTTTTCATATAAGAAGTGTTATGGGAGGGGTAGGGGGGGTTAGGGCGTAGGGAAATAGGAAGAAGATTTAAGAAAGGTTAAATATGGGAAGGGGAATTTATATTCATATTAGTGGATCCCTAATTAAAAACCCATTTAAAATTGTACAAATTTAAGTTTTAGATTATAGATATACAGGTAAGGTATGTATTTATAAATCATTACTTAATTACTTTTAAAAAAACAATCCAAATATAAAATTATGAAACATAACATAATTTTCAAAGCATGTTTTTTAAAATAGATCTACCAAAATTTGAAACTTCTATCTCATAATATTTCTGTAATTAATACAATATAATGCTCATCAGGGAAGGATATAGCAACGAATTATCACACTGGGAGTCTAAAGGCGAAGCCATCCGATTCCAAAGTTAAAATATTGTAGTTGTACTCTGTCTCTGTGATCACACATATGCTGCACATGTGTCAATATATGCCCCAAATAATTCCCCCCGACATACAAATAAAAAAACAGGGCAAAATAAGAAATAAAATTAAATTTTTGCCAACTTAATTGATATATACAAATTATTATATTTTTAAAATAAAAAGAATAATAGAAAAAATGATGAAGTTAATAATTACCCCTTGTTTGAAGAACTGGTCGGAGAAAAGCCCTCTTCTTATATGTCTCCGTTACCCCTACAAACTTCATATATCACCCCCCTTCTCCCCCTTATTCCCCTACCCCAGCCTGTGTAAGCTACTGTTACTTGTAAAGATGTGCATATGTATAATTGTTATTAACATATACATACATACAAGAAGATCTCTTTCTTAGGCAGGATCTTCTTCTTGTAATGTTTATGTGTTTTCAACAATAATTAGTTTTAAATTCATGTGATTATATTATAGTTAGATTCTGAATTATATAGTGAGATCTAAAAATATTCTATATATATATTAATTATAATAATATGGTGCAGTGAAAATCTAGATTCTGTCTTACAGAACACGAGAAAACAATGAAAAGAGTGATTTTATCCTTGTTTGGTTTGTAAAACAAATATTTGTTGGCGAGAAAAAGCCCACAACAAAGACCAAAAATGTCTGTGAAAGGATTTTTCATCTTTCTGTTGTTTTTGGCCAGTCTTCAAGGTAGGAAATAATATATTGCAAGGTTCTTGTTAATTTTAAACATAATTAGCGGGGCTACAGTCCTAGTGGCCTCTAGCGGGAGGAGGGTTGAATTTACCAACCAAATTTTAATTTTAGATTTAAAAAGAAGCAGTTTTTTTTCAATGAAAATGTTAAAAAGATGTGCTCATTTTAGTAAATAAATCCATAAAAAAACTTAAATGTACTACTAATTAAATTACCTATTAAAATGTTTATTCTTGAATAAAAGTTCTACACACATACACAAAACATCCTTTGATTACACGACTTTTGTTCATAGGTGACAGATATTCATTATCTAGTCCACAAATGTTTTTTAAGTACACATTGAGAAAACAATTAAAGTATTGCTATGAAAAGTTAAAAAGTACTTACTATTTTTTGTTAAAAAAATTATTTATTTTGTATGCGTCGTTTTAGTACATAAATCGAGAAACCTTTATAAGCAAAAAAGGCATTCTTTGTATATAATTGGACCAGGAATATGGTGGTGACACGCCTGACATAACTGCAATCAGTTCATTATTAATGCCGCCGCTTCATTTGTGGCTTTATGCCTTAAAAATCTCCAGACAACTAGCGAACGCTTTAAATAATTTAGTTGGTTTCAAATATATTTTGAAACTGAGTTTATTTTGTTCCTTTATCTGATAGATGGGTCAGGGATTTAAAGGGATAAGACAATGGCCGATAAATTGATTTATATCCCCAATGATTTGATTATGCACTAAAGTACGTACCCCTTCTGTAGATTAAATTAGTGGCGAAAACTTTTGGACACTCAATTTATTAAACCAACTGATCAAAATCCATAAAAGTCCTCAAAGTTGTTAAGCTAACAAATAAGAAAACTTATTATAAAACTTTGGGAACTAGTTTATTAAACAGCCCAATGTCCCTTCCCTCCCTTTATATGAGTACATAGTGTAAAGGAAAGAAAAGTTAATATCCTGTTATCAGACATAACATGATGTATAACGTACAATATTTTAAATTATAAACTTTTCAATATCAAACATTGCTTCAAATATTTTTGTAAACAAAATATATTTATTGCAAACTTCTAGACCCACGTTTTTTTGCATGGCTAAAATATTCCTTTCTTAAATATATTAATGGGTTCTATTAAATCTATAATTTATTCCATTATCGGCGCCGGTAACATCAATGTCCAAAAAATTTAAAAACTGCGTCCAATTGAAATTCATTTGGACAAAAACCGGTTGGATTTACAAAAAAATATACTTCATATGTTATTTTTAAAATTTAATTACCTAAATAAAACAACTCCTTCCCACCATAAGTGCCCATCAAAATCTCGGGAATGGCAAAAATCGTCATAAACCGACGCTGTCAAAGTCTAACCCAAACAAAACTGGGCGCAAACGATTAAATGTCAATTTGAGTTAAGGTGCTCCTTATTTGCGAAAATCTAAGAAATTCAGGGAGGGAGGGGACATTGGACTGTAAGTTATTGTGGTCCCCGAAATTTATGAACACGATCTCACATACGGTGGCATAAAAAATCTGGGAACTTTCATCAGAAGAAACATTTAATTTATCGTAATTGCCATTGGAGGTTTACATCAATTTATCGTCTGTTGTATTATGCCTTAATATCTCTGGAAGAGTTAGTCTTTTACTCACCAGGTATTACTAGAACCTATCTATTGTTTCATAAATAGTAAATATACTTCTCAGGCTTTGTTTGATAAAAGTTCGAAATGTCCATCCGTCCGTTAGGTTTACTAAGGGCGAAAACACAACTTTTAATAAAGTGCTGAATTTGTTTGGTGAAGATTCACTGTGTCAAGAGCATCCAGTATATAATTCACTTGGTCCGTCGGTTCATAGAAGGCAACAAATTTCTATAAGAATTATATGTTTTACTCAGATTCTATTTAAGATAGATGTATGTCGGTCCGTCGGTAATGCAACGTATGGAGACATTTATATTCTATTCTTCATCAATATGCAATTTCAATTCCATCAAATTTTTAAAGTTTTTCTTTGATTATTGAGCTTCAACATTTTAATGCAATTATAATTAATTTTTCCGTTCATTTGTGTAGATTTTATAAGATCTTTGTAATCTTATAACTACTAATGGATTTTGTCATGTTCATCATTTTTGGTTATTAAATTTTAGGTAAATAATAGGGAAATAAACTAATTTTGGATACCTAGATAATTTCCTTGTACTTTTTGTATTTAAATAAGATGTAAAACACTCTTCCATGTTATAATCTAAAAACATGTATGTAATATGTACATATTAAGTGTATAAGTATCCAACTTTGAGGAAAAAAGTAGAAGATTAAAGGTGGCTCCTAAAGTTCTTCTAAATAATACCACAACAGTTGATTTTCACCCTTGCATAGCCTGAACCTTAGCTGTATTATCATGATTAAAACCCAGGTTAAGTAAGTTAATTGTCTGGGCTTAACTCTCTGGCACTAATTAAAGGTTACACTACACTACTCTCTTACCATTCAAGTGTGGACAATACATTTTGGCCCATTTACAATAGACAACCAGTTATAGACTGGTCATACTATCATTTATAATAGACAAGCAGTTATAGACTGGTCATATTACATTTACAGCAGACTTAGAGCTATAGAGTTGACATATTAATATTTACAATAGACCAGCAGTTATAGACTGGTTATAATACATTAATAATCGACCAGCAGTCATATTATAATTTATAATAGACAAGCATTCATAGACTGGTCATATTACCATTTACAATAGACAAGCAGTTACAGACTGGTCATATTACATTTATAATAGACAAGCAGTTGTAGGCTGGTCGTAATATTATTATTAACAATAGAAATACAGTTATAGACCAGTCATTTTACTAATTAAATAAATTTTCAACTATAGACTAGTCAAATTACATATTACCATTTACAATAGACAAGAAGTTATAGACTGGTCAGATTAATAATTTTTTAAAAGATAAGTTAAAATTACTTTAGATATAGTAGACTCAGCTAAACAAGAACATACACAAGATGAATTTCGACCTCATAGCCACCAGATCCATGACAGAGCAAGCAAACATCATCACCGACACCGGCACCGTCATCATCAGCGAGAACGGCGGCATCGTGGCGATATACGCAAATCTGAACTTCCGCCATGTTAGTTTCGCATCTTGCATGATAGATCAAATTTAGTTTCCTTATAATGTACATGGCCTGGTAATGGTTATTATTAAAAACAAGGATAAGGATTACCTTCAATAGCGAATTTCAGAAATAGATTTGGTGGTGGTGGCGTAATTTATGTCTAGTTATACAAAAGCTGTGCATGATTTAACTGGTACTTGTTTTAGATTTGTTACTTGTAAACAAATGATAAGATGGTGATGGAAGCAATTTTAGAAGTTCAATTACTGTAGAGTGTACATTATCTTAATAACATTCTCTGACTGTCTGGTGCAAAATATCTCAGTAACTGCTTGTCTGATTACGTTCTGTTTATTATTTATTTTCAAACTATTGTTCGGCTGAAAATAGGACTTTGTAAAGTACAAACCAGGGATCCAAAGGGATAAGACAATGGCCTAGAAATTGATAAGATTATCCCTTCTGTAGATTAAAATAAGTGGTTGAAACGTTGGACCCTCATTTTATTGAGCCAACCAATCAAAATTCCATAAAAGTTCCCAACGTTGTTAAGTAGAAGAATAAGAAAACTTTATTATTAAACTTTGGGGACTGGTGTAATAAACAGCACAACCCCACCCCCTCGACAACTAGAATATTCTCACTTTATGTATAGACTAGTTGCTTCGCCTTAGCTTAAAATGGGTTCGTCCCAAGAAAGGGTGGTGGCAAACCCCCAAACAGACGAGCCCAATCATTCCTGCAGTTAGCGAGATCTTCAGCTTCATTCGGACGGACAGACGGATGGAGACACTGTTCTACTTTGTATTATATCTAGCTTAATTTTTATGATAATTTCTTACAGTATTTGTTCCATGGAGCTTATGCAGAGAGATGTGATGGGACAATGGGCTGTTTATTACACTAGTCCCCAAAGTTTTATCATATCGTTGTCTTATTCGTTGGCTTAACAACTTTGGGAACTTTAGTGATTTTTGATTGGTTACTTCATTAAGTTCAGTATTCAAACGTTTCAACCATTAATTCTAATCTACAGAAAGGCTAATTTTGTCAATCATCATTGTAGATGTACATCAATTTATCGGCCATTGTCTTATCCCTTTAGATCCCTGGAGGTAATGAGTTCCTGATAGCTCTTTATTTACATAATATCATATAATATACTTCAAATCTTAAAGTGGCTTCTCCCTTATTACATATGGACCATAAATGTTTTTATGCTTATTTAGGTTAGGTTAGGTAAATTAAAGCTAGAAGATCCCAGTACGGATGAGACTCTTAAGATATGAAATAAGTTTTTTTCTCAAAATATAAAATAAGGGGGGGGGGAGGGTTCGTTGGTCGAGAAAAAGGTTTTAGAGAGTGAAAGAACAAAAAAACAACATAGTTTTATATTATTGTATTATATAAGTTATATTATCAACTTTTGATATTTAATATAATGAATATGAATATAAGAAAATGTCAGCAATAGAAAGCACAGCATTTATATTCTGTTTTATATATACCATTTACAGCAGATGTAAAACGTTTTGGTTTTAGACTATTGCAAGTTTTATGAGGGATCATTCGACAATTATACATACGTACCTAAGTTATATGTAGAGTTAATATTCTACTGCGGCAACGCCCCTAGAGGCTTCTAAATGCACCTAAAGGAAAGGGGATGGGACGACCCTTAACTTTTAATTTAAATTTTTTTGGTGGGGTCAATTTTTCTAGGGGCGTGATCTCTATGAAGGTTAGTGGTATGCTCCCCCTAGTTAATAGTTATAAACCTACCCAGGACCAATGAGAATCTTCACTGTTAAGCGGTTCTGTGGTTAGCAGGGTCCTTTGGTACACACAGACAGACAGACACAGATCCTGTTACTTTTATACAAGAATTTAAGACAGACAGACAGACAGACATACATGAACTATTCAATATAAAAAATATTGTATGCAAAAATAAATATTTGGTATGAATGTATAAATGAACAAGGATGAAAACATCCATAAAAGCAAAGCACTGATACGGGTAATTCTATTGAAAAACTGCTCAAATACAGGATATTGTTTTAGGACATACTTAAATTTTTAGGACTTGATTATAGAGATGATACGCTTTCTAACTCATACCCAACTGCTGTAGGAATCATCATGCAAAGTTTGAAATCGATAGGACAACAATAACATGCCTAAATTAACGAAAAAGCTATCCGTTCCGGACGGACAGACGGACACACCCTAATTATAGAGTAGCTTCGCTACTAAAAACCACCATAAATTTTGCAATATTTTGTGAGGAAAATGAAAGTTTGTTGTGTGCCTAATTTAGCATGTACTCACAAACTTTACCAAACTTCAGGCATCTCAAAGGATAAGACAATGGCTGATAAACTGATTAACATCCACAATGACGATACTCAAAATTTACCTGTCTATAGGTTACAATTAGATAAAACGTTTGAAAACTTAACTAAATAAATAAACCAATCAAAATTCTATATAAGTCCCCAAAGTTGCTAAGCCAACAAATAAAAAAATGTCATATTAAAACATTGGGGACTAGTGAAATAAAGAGCCCAATGTCCCCTCCCTCCCTGACAAAACTTTCAGCTTCACCATCCTTCATGTAATATATATACTCTCATATACAGCAGGGATATTAAGGGATAGGACAATGGATGATAGATTGATATACACACCCATTAATGATAGACTAAATTACCACTCCATAGATTATAATTACATGTTGGATAGTTTGGACCCAAACAATCAAAATTCAATAAAAGTACTAAAAGTTTTTGAGCAACCAACAAATTAGATTACGAAAAATGAAAACTTTGGGTACCAGTATATTTTAAAGTCTAGTGTTCCCTCCCTCCCTACATAAACAACATACACAAGTATTTATTCAGGGTGGAACCATTAAATCTGGTATGCCACCCCTAACCGCTGAACCGACATGGTCCTCATTTACAATTAAGCTTCTTAAAGGTCCCGGGATGGTTTTATGCTATCTTATTTTATTTTTAAAAAGTATCGGTATAGTTTTAGGCTACTTTTCTGAACTTCGATATCCTAGATGCTAAGGCCGCAGCTGCTAGTACTTTATGAGATAGAGAACTTCAACCAGGATGTCTAGTTCTCTGTAAAGCGGTCATATTCTTCAATTAAGATAAAATATAGAATAATTAATAAATAATAGAATTAGCAGAGTAGCCTTTCTATTAGGGCCTCTTTCCACCCTGGGTATGTAAATATATACCTTCATACACAAATATATATTTATAAATGTAATATTAGGCATTAGATATATTGTAATAGGGGATGTCTATGAAAAAACTAAACAAATTTTCTAAACTTTCAATTGGAATAAGATAAAATTGAATTGTAACTTTATTTTAAAAAGTTAAATATATGTATATAAAGAAAAATTAAGTAGAAATAAATTCTTTTATTAAGTGTGTCTTCATCCAAATAATTTTAAATCAAACTTTTTTATGATACACCATGCAAAACTGAAACTATAATGAACCACACTAAGTTTAGCCTTCAAATATTTCACAAATTTTGTTCCGGAAATTTAAAACAATGGATTAACATTTACTTGATATAATATTAAATACTAGCGGCTCCGCCCTTAGGTAACCTGAGATAGGAGGTGGAGAAAATGGACCCCCTAATTTTTAATTTTAGTTTTTAAATATAAATTTAACAAGTGGGGGCGGGGTCATTTTTTAGGGTCTTTTTTTCTCCCTTAAAATAGTTATAAACCTTTCAAGGACACATGAAAAGCTAAATTGTAAAGGAGAACTATAACCCTCAAAGTGCCTAGTCGAACAGATCTCAGGCCTTTGCAGGGGTTATGCATTGAAAAAAATTACATGCTAAAGGCTAAAAAATTATATTTTGATTGCCACCAGGCTTTTAAATTTAAAACATTCATTTTAAGGTAAATGCAGTGTACCTGAAAGACGGTGGAGGTGGGGGGGGGGGGGGTGCAGGAGCTGGAGAAACTTAGCTGATGGCCTCTTCTTTTACAAAACATGAAATGGCATATATTATCAAACTTTTTCTACCACAAGGGCGAGCTTAGGCTTTTCTAAAGGGAGTGGTATTTTAAGAAGGACTTAATAGGTGGAAATTTAGAAAAAAAATATTTTTCTTCTGAAAATATTTTTTTTATGAAATTAAGGTTATTTTCTAGGAGGGCAGAAGAACTTTTTAAAAACTTTTTTTTTTTTTTTGGGGGGGTGGGGGGGTTGGTATGATATCTCCGAATTTCATGTTCTCTGTACGCCCCTGCTCTTACTCCCTTGGGTTTTGAACTAAAGTTGAGACTTTTTACATGGTAAAATCTGTGTAATGGTCACACATCACAAATAATTTATATCAAACACTAAATAAAAAGAATATAAAACATTCATGAAAGTTTCAGGGAAAATGAATTATATTTTTGTAGGGATTTTTTTCCAGTATTGTTCTGTTCTCAGCAATACTGAAAATATTATGTATAGCATCGTATTACAGACAATTTTTAACGAATATTTAAAAAAATCATAAAATTGATACCAGTTTGTTTAGTCCGGGCCTTCGCACCCACGGAAAACTGGTTTTAATCTTATGATTTTCATTTTGATATCCGCTGAAAGTTGTCTACAATAATATCGTATAAATAACTCTTAAATCTTATAAAATTTGGGTTTTATTAATAATTTTAGCGAAGCTTCTCTATAATTCACTTTGAAAATTCATCCGTTTGCAGTCCGTAACAATATAAGGGAAAATTTGATTTTCTAAGCTTCTATTTGATTTAGACTGCTGTTTTTGTATCGCTTTTTAAAGCACATTCAGTATACAACTTACTCTGTCTGTCAGACTGTCGTCAATCATGCAACAGTACACGTAAAACTATTTTTTGGGAGGTTTCGTGATTTTATATCATTCTTCTATTATCTATCTATTCTTAAGTCCTTCTTTTTATTTCTTTTTTTATTACCACTCAAAACTTGCTTTATAATTCACTTTGTCCATATTCAATCCATCATTTTTTGGCGCTTCGCTACTCATGGATGTTGTCATCCTTGTTTTTATTTCAATGGCTTTCTTTAAATCTATATTGAATAATTGAATTAGTATATTAAATCCATTACTTTGTATACTTAGCACCTAAAGTTTCAATGAATGTGAAGTTTATTTAATATACCAATATATACATATATTGTATTTACAGATTGATCAAAGTTCATAGAAAAAACAACAAGCAAATTTTTAGACATATAAAGCAGTTGCCAGAATTTTTTTCTTTTCTAATTCAGAAAATTTTAAGAATTTTTGATTTTCTTAGTTCAATGAAACAGGAATTACAATTATACACTAGCATAGAGGATTTTATGTTGCAAGAGGAATCTTCAAGAAAAAAATTCAGATGTCTATCTTGAATATCATTCAAGTCCATACAATTTTCCCCATAGAGTTATAAACAGACTGAGGAAGATACAAAAAGACAGACATTCATCATGTTGCTTCTTTCCTAAAAAAAAATATTTTACTATATCTGAGCAATAGCATATATTTAATTTTTGATTTAATTTTTGTTCTAACTGTATATTTAGTGTAATATAGTTCTAAATTAGTCTGCCTGATTTAGTGGCAATTCTCAAACAAACTTTGCTGACGGCTATTTCATTGCACGGATAGAGGATAAATTTGATATTATTTGTTTATGTATGTATTAAAGTAAAACAATAGGGGGGAAAGGCGAAAAATAGATATGTCCCCACCCTGGGGACTCTGTACCGACTTTCAATTAGATCTTTGAATATCAGTCAATAGCGTCGCAAATAATGACACAGCCAAGTTGCTACAAAAGACCAGAAAGCAATTTGCTAGCAGATAAAAAAATGTCCCCAACACTGGATCTAGGTAGTTATCTGGATTATATATCTATACTTATACATTTATTATGAATGCTTTAAGTAATTTATGTCAAGAGTTAGTTTAGCATTAAATAACTAGCTAAATGTATATAAAAAAAGAACAAAAAACTGTAACACGATGGTAACAGATGAAATTTTAAAGTACTAGCGACTACGTCCCTAGCTTTTATGGGCCCAGTTTGCCAAGGAGCAGGGAGGGGCTTGAAAATAGCTTAAAACCATTCTAAGGCTTAAATCTTCAAATATAATAGCCTAAAACCACCCTAGGTCCTATGTGAAGCTTACCTAAAATAGAGAATCCAATCAAAAGCTTTAGACAAAAAACCTTACTACTTTATAAGGATAATGAACAATATCATGTATCTTTATTAGATATATTACGAAATTGTACGTTAGTTAGGAAAAACAAACTGTAATTAATGAATAAAGAGATGTCATTAGAATCATTTCTGTATTATAAATAAATTAGGGGATGTAGGTTTTTTTGTCAATGTCGAGAAACGAATAATTCATAACTTACTTTAAAGTACAGACATACGGGCATTGTTCATATATTTTTATGCCTTTCTATTATTTTTCCTATCTTTGAATAAAAAATATCCTTAATAATCCACGGTTTGTTGGTGGCTTGATTAGTTTGATATCCAATACTTGGCTACCCCCCCACTCTCTCTCACAAACTTTAAAATAATAACATTAGCTCTTCCAGGAACAGGAGCTGGGCCACCAGACTTATATTATATTATTATCCTTATACTAAAGTAACAGGATGTTTGTCTATGTATCTGTGTGTATGTACCGAAGGATCTCGCTAACCGCTGAACCGATCGGGTGTTCTCCTTAACAGGGTAGCTCCCAGAAAGGTTTATGACTATTTTGGGGGAGGGTACCACGTCCACCCTCCCAAGAGAAATCACAATAAAATCGAAAAAATTGAAATATTCCCGTCGCATAGTGTCGCTAGCGTAGTGGCGCTGCGTAGAGACATGAATTTAACAGCTGATTGACCATTATTTCTCAAATTAGATATTTAAAATAAAAAAAATTTAAATGCCACTAGAGGCCTCTAGGGGGCGTAGCCGCTAGTACATATATATATATTATTAGTTTTTTAACAGTTATAAATCTATCTCAGCCATAACACTAAAAAGAACTACTGCTGCCTCATAACGAAATATATTTCAAAGAAAACAATCTTCATTATCAATCGCATCTGTAATAGAAAACAACAACATCAATAAATGAAAGAATTTTACAAAAGTATTAAGTCATTTAGTTTAGCCCTTTCCTATTCTATAATATAAAGTAGTAAGGTATTTTTTGGTCAGTAGCTGAAGATTTTAGAAATGGCTGGTCCGAATGTTTAATTCTTTTCTGAGTTTGCTTTATATTTGTGTTGTGATGGTTTGTGTAGGCTATTTTCATTACATATCCGTCCTCCCCGAGGCTAGGGGCGAATACACTAGTCTGATGAATTAGTATACATTAATGAAATGGTGATGGTATAGAAAGTTGGTCGAATAGCATGTCTGATCCCTTAGCAAGGGTCCCAAAATCTTTGATAAACTAAGGGATACAGTTATTGGAAAATTACAGCTAGATTTATCTTCTCCTAATTCTATAAATTGATATTATTTTATTTGGAGCTTTCAAGTATTTTTTGACTATAATTAAACCGCCATTGCCCTTTCCCTTTAACTCCGCATTAAATTAAATCATTTACTTATCTAGATTTACAATTAATTTCTTAACTTAAGTTTAGAAATTATTGCTTTAAAGTTATTTTTGTCTATGATTAAATTTGATATATGACTATTTGGATGAAAATTTGATATATGACTATTTGGATGAAGCTGCCTTGAAAGATCAAGAAATAAAAAACAAAGCAACGCTGAAAAGAAGAGAAGAATGAAGTGAAGAAAGAAGCAGAAGAAGCCAAATATAAAGATAATGCTTCAAGTAAGACATGCTCAGATGCATGTTATATGAATGGTGGTGGTTATTATAATGAATATATCTTGGTGACGGTGATAGCAAAAGAATCTTATTAGATTAGTAAATTACCTTATTTTTGTAATAAAAATTGAAGTTCTTATACATGTAGTGCCTATAAAAAAGTAGATAAGTTTTTAAAATTTGGACGAAGTATCCCGAATAATTAGTCCATTATTCTAATATGGCGTTATTCGGGATACTTTAAAAGACTAAAATAACTAAGATATTTATAACCAGGCTTTAAAATTATTTTTGGAATTGTGAATACTGATGAGAAACGTGTATTTTTTTTCTTAAAAAAATTTCATGTTCAAATATTTCACACAAAGGAGTTTTTTTAATAAACGTATTTTTTATGCTTATAGTAGGCTAGGCTAGGTTAGGTTAATTAAAGGTAAGCTAGTAAAAAATAGTAACCAGATAGGATATTTCAGCAGGGTTAGCCCTCTGAAGTGGCTAGGAATGCATTTTTTTCTTCAAAAATGAGAAATAAATTGGGAGAGGGGGGATTATCGTGGTAAAGTTATAGGTGTAAGTGGAAACACGGAATTCACACATGTATTCTCCATTTTGACTTGAAACACTTTATACACATTAATGCAGAATTCTAAACAAAACTAGGTCTCGGCAGCCGCGCATAAGCCGTGCATAAGCCTCAAATTTAAAACCACTTGTGTGCATAAAAAAATCCGAAAAGATGGATTGCCTGTTTAGGAACAGGTTTAGACATCCTGCTCAACTTAAAGTTATAAATTGATGATTTCACTGAGGCTTGCACGCGGCTGCCGAGCCCTGAACAAAACACATGTGGAAAAATCATTCATTTTTAAAGAATCACTTAAATCAAGTTTGTAATACACTGTTTCTAAATGCAAACTTCTAGATTTTTTTACAAGGAAAATAGAATTTTCTTCATTAAAATTATAAATAAAAACTTTTATGCATAAAAAAGTCTTGTTTAAATAATAACGATATAATTATAATTCATTTTTAAATGTTCTTTATCCCTCTTACTGTTCCACAGGGAGTATTAATGTATCTGAAAACTTCCTGGAAGTTTGGGGACCATAAGAGTTTACATCAACCAATTACATTTGTCAGAATGGTCTACATACCTCTTTTTGCACAGCTCTTACTATTCCTATACAGAGTAATTATAAATTGTCGCTCCAAAAAAATTCAGTAAATAAGGGAAAAAATTACGATGCAATAAATAACTATATTATAGGTTCCGCTTTGATTATATATAAAATTTAAAGCACGTCACTATCCTATAAATAATCTTGAGCCAAAAATTAAAGGATTTCTTTGAATTCAATGCATTTTAAGCTTGAAAACTAGAAATATTTAGATGGAATGTCTGTGCTATTCTGTGCTATTCATGATGGGAAGTAACCAAGTATAAAGATTTCATTAAGATCTACCAAATTCTAATAAACAGGCTAAACTGTTTTGTCGGAGCTATAAAGAATAGAAATACACTAAAGACATACTGTCAAGATCAGCCAATTGGAGAATAGTAAAGTTACATTTCAGACATCTCATTGGTTGAAACATTTTATAGATTTTGGTACATATGGGCATATCTATTCATTGCGTTCGCATTCAACTAACATATTAATTTAGTTATGAATAGTTGAATTTCTTAGGATAAAATTAGCTTTCTAAAAATTATGTCTTTGAATAATTTCGTCAAAATTTGGTCGCCCTTATCTCGTATGCAACAAAAAATAAACAAATGTTTTTGTGTGCTAAAAATTCCATTTTAGGTTTGACGAAAAATGGGGCCAGACTGGCCATCTAGATATACTATGTCTATTCTCTAAACCTAGTTTTTGAAAATTTAAATATGATAGTATACATACAAACTAAAAGTCTTACATATAAAAAACTTATCTTTTCCAAAAGAACAAACGTTTATTGGTGTTAGGATCTATTTATGAGAATAAATATTGTATTGACTACTAGAAAAAAATTTAATAATTTCCCAATAACTAGTGTTCTGATAACTTCTATTCTTTTTACTGAAAGAAACATTTTTATTGTTAATTAGTCCTAGCTAAAATTTAACTGTATTACGAAACCTGAGCTTATTATGGTGGTGGTTAATTGTATGTATCTTAATTATCGCTTTTTCTTTATGTTTCATTATGTTACGCTTTCTGTGATTTAAAAAAAACCCCACAAAAATGATTTTAATAAAAGAAAATCTTATATAATTGAGCTTTTACTCTATTTCTGTTTAAAGTGAACTAATTTCTACAGAAATACAAAAAATCATAAAAGCGACTTTTTGTCTTATCCAATAACACGACAATTTTGTTATAGGTAGAATTTTGTAAGAAAAAATTTCTTTTCAAAAATATGTTTTTGAGAATGAGATTACTCACTATTTACTAATGAGGTGGCGGTGGGTGGGCTAGTTTTCATTAATATTCGTAAGTAACTTTATCCATATCCTTATCAAAACGAATGTGACCTGTTTTATTTTAGGATTGGTTGGTTACACTCCTATCTCCCAGGGATGCGACCAGAGATCCTGCTACCCAGCTACTGGTAACCTTCTCATTGGCAGGGAGGACAAGTTATCTGTTACAGATACTTGTGGAATGGACCAGAAGGTAATATGTTCGAATATTTATCATCTGATGAAATTGTAGAATTGGCGTCTAAATATCTTACTATTCTTAATCATGTTTTAATGGTCATATAAATTCTAGTTTAGATTCTATGATATACTCTGGAGGCCTCTAGGGAATCTTGAGGTTTGGGGGTGGAGTCGACCTCTGCCTGCCCATTTTATATTTTAGTTCTAAAAAGAAATAGATTTTTTTTTTTTGGGGGGGGGGTGGGGGAGTAGGTCATTTATTTCTAGGGGTGATTTCTCTTTGGAGGGTGGTGGTACCCTTCTCCCAAATAGTTACATAGTTATAAACCTTCCCTGAACCGTTGAGAACCAAATTGGTTCAGCGGTCAGCGAGATTCTTCTGTACAGGCAGACATACACACAAACAGACAGAGAGCAATCCTGTTACTTTTATATAAGAATATAAAATCCTTTGGTTTTATTACAAATTTTATTGAAATCATGGAAAATTTATAGAAATTTTTGTCTTAATTATTTCTTGACTTTCTTTTTACTCTCTTTGTTATGTTATTATTTCCACGTATTATTATCTAATACTTGGTGTTGTATGTGCTTTATGGTAGCTGAGTAATACAATTTCCAACCAACTTATGCAACCCTCTCTCCAGGGATGAGACAATGGCAGATAAATTGATGTATATCCTCAATGATGATATACAAAATTACCCATTCTGTAGATTACAATTAGTGGTTGGAACGTTTGGAAACTGAACTAAATGAACCAATCAATCAAAATCCAATAAAAGTCCCCAAGACTGTTCAGCCAACGAATTGGAAACGTTGTCATAAGATTTTGGGGACTGGTGGAACAAACAGCCCAATGTCCCCTCCCTCCCTGCCCATCTCCCTTTTCTATTTCTATCTAGTAATTCTCGCTTACTCTTTGCATTTTTTTTTCTCCCTGGAACTCTCTAAAATTCTCTCTTCTTTTCTCTTAAATAATCCATCATAAATTTTCCAAATTCTTTCCTCTTTAGACAATGCTTAGATTAAAATATATTGTATGGTTATATATCCAGCATCAAACTAGAGAGAGAATATTACAAATTTTTCTTTCTTTCAGAATATGATAATAAACTTATTAGTTTTATTGTTTAGTTCTCGTAAATAATTTCTTGACGTTGTTTTTGAACACATTAAAAATTCCTAATAGTAAACAAACAATTCAACCACTTCAGAATTTGAAGAAAAGTATAATAGTTATTGATCGCATCGTATTGTAGATAACTTTCAGCGGATTTTCAAAAGAAAAAATTATGAAATTAAAACCAGTTTTATGATTATTGTCTAAATATTCCTGAAAAGTTGTCTTTAATACGATGCTATATATGATTTGTCAGTATGGCTAAGAACCGGTTCTAATCCAGTGGATATTAATCGGTTTCGAAGCAATACTGGAAAATTAGTTACTATTATTGATATATGCCTCATTTCGAATTCTGACAGGTATTGTAGTTAAAACACTGAAAAGACATTTAAAATTACAAGAGATCTATTTAGATTAAAAATCTAATAAGAATTATATTTTTAGAGTCGATACTGTATAATCTCGTCCTTGGACCCGCACACTCTCGGAGGATTCCAGGATAGACATGACAAGTGTTACTGGTGTGATGCTTTTAATGAGGTAAATATATCCTTATCCTATTAAGTAAAGTAGTAAGATTTTTTGTCTAAAGCTTATGATTTCAATAACTACTGAACTGATGGAGCACTTCTTTTAAGGGAAGCTTCATATAAGTTTTTGGGTGGTTTAAAGCTATTTTGATTCTAGTTTTAAGATTAAGGATAGTTTTAGTCTATTATTTTTTATTTAAAAAAAAAACATTAAAAGATGTTTATCTTTGATGCAAACTGACAAAGAGTCTTTTGTATTAGAAATAGTCTTTTCATAAATAAACAATTTTTAATTCTTTTGTAGTGAAATTAAAATCTCTTTAATAATGAAGATAATAACTTGAACGCAAACCCGAGATTTTGAAAAATTTCCCTCATTTTGACGTCAGTTCTCTGTACGGGGGTCTGACAATTTTAAAACTGGTAAAAGTCATATAAAATTAATTTTTTCCACTTTAGAATTATTTCTACACAATAAACATTTACCTACAATAAATTTTAACTTTATTGAAAAATTTGAAGCTAGACCTTATCATGCCTAAACGCGACTGAATATTCCAATTATTCATATATGATAATAGCAGGATGCTTGTCTGTTATTATAAGTATAGATGTACAACAAAGAAACTACCTGGATTTAGTGTTGGGGACCTTTTCCGTCTGCAAGCAAATTGCTTTTTGCTCTTTTGTAGCGGCTGTATTAATAATCCCGACGCTATTTGGTGATATTCAAAGACCCAATGAAAGTTAGCACAGGGTCCACTGGATGGGGATAAACAGTTATTTAACACTTCCCTCTCTATTGTTTTACAGCCACAGCTAACTGCCATAAATATGGGGGATTACTAAACCCTTGGCAGAATAAGTACAATACTACAAATAGAATAAATATTAAAAATGCTGGTTGTAAAACTGTCTCTTCCTCTTCACATTTTCAATCCTTTTTTTTTATTTGATTAAACTTCTTGGAAACTAAATTATTAAACCGAGTGAGAAGCTGTTTTTTTTTATCTGTGTAATTAAAAATTAAATCTTTATTAGAGAAGTTATTAATAGATGTGTTTATAGTGTTATACATTTTTTAATGAAAAAAAAGTAAATTTTGTGAAAAGAATATTTAACATAATTTGGCGAAAATACCACAATTTTTTTTCTTGGTATGGTTAAAAGTTTTTGCAAAGTTTAGGGAGGGAGAAAGAATACAGAGCAGTCGAGAATAATTAGAGAATTTTTATAAAAACAAGGATAACAATATTCAAAAATAACTGAAAATATGAATACTAAAAATCAAATAGATTTTTTTATGTAAAATTATCTTATTAGACAATTCAAAATTGGGAGAAATAAGCTCAAGTACTATTATTTTTTTTTTTGTAAAAAGCTTTCCTTAAAATATGATATGGTTATTTTTACAGATAAGTTGTAGGCCAAAAAAAGGCAATTAACCTTACAGCTTAGCGAGGGGTTCTGGAAAGCAAGAAAGATATTTTAGATATTTTTCTAAAAACGTGTTTTGAAGAAAAAGTGCAATTTCTTTTAAAAGTTTTTTTTTTCATAATTCTTGCTCTTTACGTCAAGTCAGGGATAGGACAACTAAATATAATAATCATCTTTATTCTAATTTATAGAATATTTCTTAGGTAGCTAATATGCGGAGAAAGATAAAGATGTATATTGATTTAAGAGCCATTGTCCTTTCAGTTCCCTGACCTAAGGCATCTGAAGCCAAAACAAAGGATGGGAATAATTTTCATATTCTTGAAAATTTAAGTAAATTACTTACATATTTAGTGTTTAATCAGAAGTGTCAAGAAGAGGCCGGAAATTTTATTTAGTTTAATAAATATTTTCACTCGATTATAAGGCATAGGGAATTGTTCATTTATTATTTACTAACTTTGGGTGACGGAAAATGCTATTTTTCCTTCTATTCGTTTTCGGAAATACCTCATTAAAAATAGGTATTCGATTTGAAACTAAATATTCTATGACCTTTAGTTGAAGATAAGTAATTTATTTCCCATTGCATTGGTTAAATCCTGTCAATATGATATGGATAGAATACATATACTTTTGTTTATCCTTATTTAGGAAGAGTCCCACAATATCTCGAGCATCGTGTACAGATGGGAGCCACCTACCGAGAAGGACCGCGCCAACCAGAAGATGACCTGGTGGCAGGCAAGCAACGGACAGGAGAAGGTGACCATCCAGCTGAACCTGGAGGCAGAGTTCCACGTCACCCATATCATTATCACCTTCAAGACTTTTAGGTAAATTAATTTGTTTTGTATCAAAATGAAAAAGTGAACTTTTAAAAACATTATTTTGATAATATTAAGGTAAAAAATAATAAATAAAGAAGAATGCAATTGAACAATAGGAACAGGACAAAAATGCTCATATGCAGCTCAGAACATTGGAGGAACAGAGGGGGGGGGGGCGTAAATTGACCCTCCTCTTTTAATTTAATTTTTAAAACGAAAAAGAAATTTTTTTTTTTTTTTTTTGGGGGGGTATTTCAAGGGCGATTACTCTTGGAAAGGTAGAGGTACCCCTACCCGAAAGTGTCTTAAACCCGTTTTAGACATATAAGAAATTTCAGCTAATGGTACCTTTGAAAAAAACGTTATACTGGCCTACCTTTGGTCAATTAAAATGTATAATGCCTATCTTTGGTCATTTGTATTTTATGACGTCATATTTTAATATGCACGATATGTTGCTTCAAATTCTTTAATAAACCTGTTATAATTAAGACCTGCTGCAATGTATGTTGAGAAATCTTTTGACTGGGGCAAAACCTGGAGGATCCACAGATACTTCTCTTCCAACTGTGATATTGACTATCCAGGAATTCATAAAGGTAACAAATAGGGAGTCCGCCATATTGACAAACAATGCGACAATAACACGCGGCATTAGCGCAATGATAACATGTCGTCTTGCTGTCGAGCGACGGGAAGGTGTCGGTTTCAAGTCTGTACCACACCGCATCATACTAGAGGCATTTAAAATGGTACCTATTGCTGCTATGTTAAATGCTTGGCAGTAAAAGGAGGAAGAATTCTAGCTCCTAAACAGGCGCTACTAAATACTATACCCCCGCCATAACTCTGCAAACCCAGCAAAAAAAATCGTCTATGGAAACGGAGTGTATTTAACCCCCTTCTTTACCTGAAAATTTAACTAAAAATATTTCTGGGGCTTTATACATTTATTTTAACACTTTACATCTATCTTATTTACTTTAGGTACATTTAAAAAAATTACTATAGTTACTCAATGTCATTTAAAACTTATATCAAATTTTGAAAAATCAGTTTTTGTTTCTTTTCCATTCGTTCTCACAATTAATCTTTAAAAAATGAAGATTGGAGACTTTGTGAACTTTAAAATGTGAATAAAAAATAAAATTAACAGGGAAAAATTGTTTTGACATTTGTGAGTGAGTCAGGTCTGTAGGAAAAAAATAGAATGGTGGCCAATATTTTGTCGGAGATTGTACTTTTGTTCAGGGATCTAAAGGGATAAGACAATGGCCGATAAATTTATGTACATCCCTAAATGATGGTACACATAATAACTCCTTCTGTACATTACAATTAGTGGTGAAACGTTTAGACACTCAACATAATGAACCAAAAAATCTAAATTCAAGATAATTCCCCAAAGTTAAGCCAACGAATAAGTCACGTATATAATTATAAAACATTGGAGGCTAGCGTAATAAACAGCTCAATGTCCCCTCCCGCCCTGACTTTTGTTTATATCTGAAAAGAAGCAACTTGGTATTGAATAATATTGGTCTCTTCTTTCTAAAACTTTTTTAACAATTTCAATCTTGGATTTTACTTACATTTTGGTTTTAATGGATAATTAATAGAGAGGGAGGGAGGGTACAATGTACTGAAAGTTTTACTGGTACCCAAAGTTTTATAAAATCTTGAATACTTTTTTCAGAAAGGCTGTGTCTAAACGTTTCAATTTTTAGATCTATTGACGGTGTAATTTTGTTTACCATAACTGGGGATGTATGTACATCAATTTATCGTCTTCTGTCTTATACCGTAAAGTTCTTACTAAATCTAAAATAATGTAAAGTTTCAGGGAGTAAGGGAGGGGACAATGGATCGAATATTCAATTTTTATGAGTCTCAGACTTTGGGTACTGGCTTAAAGGGAATGTGCACGAATACAGTAGATCCTGACTGACTTTGGGTACTTGCGCATCAATGCCCCGATAACTAGCTGAGCTAGTTTTGAATATGCAGACAGAAAAATTTGTTATTAATGGCTGGTTTTAACAAATATTTTTTCCTAAGAAAATGTCATTTCATGTATAGAAACTCTACTGTGTTATTTATGTATTAAATAATCTAAGAACCGCTAAAATTTAAGGGTCTGTTATAAATATATGAGAAGGGTTGAGGTAGTTCTAAACAAGATTTTTCTAGTGATTAATTACAGAATGTTTATTACATTGTTATGTGTTGATAATTTAATTTTCAAGTAAATGATTTTTTTCTTAGAACTAATTTTGTTCTAAATTAGGTTACCATGATCCCTTTACAATTTTGGTAAAATTTTCTTGATAAATCTGGTTTTCATTGCTTTTCAGCGAACCCTCTTAAATTGAATTAATTGCCCATTGTCCCCTCCCTTACTCCCTAGTAAAGTTTACATAAAATATATATTCATTTTAATTTTTAATAAATTGCTAAAATGTTATGGCTTTTAACTAACATTAAAATAAATGAAAATAAAATAAAATGCCTTTTAGTTAATGTAGAAATAAATATTTCTTATATAGTTTGTAAAACATATGTCTGTAAACACTTCTTTCTAAAATACGGGAATAAGAGAATAAATAATTATCTTTCCCCTAAGTATTCATTTATTAAATCTGCAAATGTTTTTTTTCCTTTCCAAATTGTGATTTTTTTGGGTTGGCTTTATTAAGTTTTACTATATTGCCTACAATTAAAAGCCACTTTTGACTTATTAGAATTCTCTGAAGATGTATCCTTGATTTTCTATATTAAAGTAAGATGATGTCTATATGCTTGTCAGTAACGAAAGGTCTCCCTTACTGCTGATGAAGCATCTCAAGTATTTTATGTCTAGTTTTGGGAGGGTACTTCCACCACTTTTGAAAGAATTTTTTTTTTCGAATGCCTTCTAGAATGTAAAAGCTAAATTTTTGTGAACAAAAAAAAACTATCATATGTTTTCTAAAAGGAAAAAATTCTGGATTTTACCTTCTCTACTTTGGCCTTTGTTTAAAATCTTGAATTAATACATAATACTACAAAAAAGAAATTGTATTAATTTTGTTTAAATGAGATCCTCGTTTTGATGCGTTCCAAAAATTTCTATTAAAGATTCAGTTGCTATTTATTTATTGGAAAAAGGGAAAAATTGACGCAAACCAAGACTAGTCGCGCTTGAAGGGAGAGAGAGAGTTATAAAGAAATGATTAGAGAGAGAAAGAGAGAAACTTGGCTAAATCAGATTGGTTAAACATCAATTCGCTTTAATAAAATCGTCAAATGATTATATAAGCACAAAACAATAAACATCCAATCATCATAATGTAAGCAAATATCAGATTAGCCAACAAAAAAAGCAAAATATTTATAATGGTTTATTAAAGGAAAATTTGTGATATTTGGCTGATATCAATTAACACAAATTATATTTAGGCGGAAGTTATGGCACACTGACAAAATCATTGTCATTTTTGAAAAGTGGGAAATCTGAATCTTTTCATTTAAATATAAACAAAACAAATCAACATTGTCAAAAATTAAATGTTTAGGTTTTAAAAAAAAGAATAGATTTTCTCATTATAAAAAAGGTTTATACTTTATACTTTAAAAATGATAAATAGGCATTAAAAATATTATAATCGAAGGTGTTTTTTTTTGACAAAATTAGGCTCATGTTAAAATTATATAAATCACTTAGGCTTGTAAACAGAATTTTTCCATAAAGTTACGGTTTAAATGCTATAGAACTTTTTAAAAATAACTTTTATTCAACTTTTATAAAAAAAATATATTTGCAAAATTTTAATTTTCCATGTTAGGAATAAATTTCATGGTATAAGCAAAGAATGGGAAAGGCAGGAAAAACTTTTCTGTATCAGAATATTTGGAAATAATCTCTCTTATTGTTAGTGGAGTTCTAAAACTATACCTCCAAATTTTCGTAGCTATGCTTTTCTATAAGTGTTATGTGTCGGAAAATGATAACCTTGGACCCTTTTGTATTTAAATGTCATAAAGTCAATACAATAAGAGCATGTACTTACAATCCTTCAAGGTTTAAAAGATCTGAAACATGCCTAAGCTGAGTGTGTGTATCCATAGTTTCTTCTTATTTGGAACTAAGTAGTCATGGTGTTGGACGAGACTCTTTTGTATAGCCACAAGGGCCAGCCTAAGCTCCACGTCCAAGTACACTATGACTTGAACCTGTGTCTCATGGGAGCTATTCTTTATCATCTCACTCTCCCCAAGATTGGCAGGTGATCCAAATTAAATCCTTGTAATGAATGACACTCTCCGCAGAGGAGCTTAGGCTAAGGGTTAAACTGTTATTATGTATTTGACTAAAGAGTATTTAAACTACTCAGTTTTCTCAACCACGGGGAGGTTGCGTGAATGTATTGTGACTGAGAAATTCGAGTAGACACATGGGGACATGGACTCAAACTATCACCACCGTAACTTACTGCATTGCCGTTGATCCCCGACGCCTCTTAAATACTTAACCCATACTAAAGCACCAGTGGGATGGTGGGAGGGTTTAAGGGCTTCTTGTGGAAAATTATTATATTGTACCGAATATTTCTTTTGATTTGAAATGAAGAATTCTAAATTGTATCTGGGCCAGGTTTTATAAGCCATCAGAACTTCAATGGAATGGATAAATTTGATTTAAAATTTCTTTTGGTGAAACTATTTTTAGATATTTTATTCAGTGGAATAGTAAAGTACGAATAAAAGTTTTATTTAGATTCAATTTTATTAAATATTTCGCTAGGGAAATACTTTTCATAAAAAATATCTCAATGTTTTGATAAGTCCAATAATTTTTCTTTGCCCTGTTAAGCCTATATCATTTATAGAATCACGGGATGCATGGATAGGCAAATGGAGGATAAATTATTCCACCCCAAAAATCATTGACTTTTCCAGCTACACTTGAACGGAAATTTGGAGCTCTGTATAGTGTCCATAATTTTTTTTGGCCAAAGTACCCCGAATGACGTCATTTAGAGTAATGAATTTTTCTCATATGACGTCATTCTGGATACTTTGGCCAAAAATTCTTTACTTTATCACCTTACTTTATTGCCCCTATAAAGACTCAGAGCCTCGGAATTTTGTACTTTTTAAATGAGGTTGGTGTTTAATTGACCACTCCCTGTTTCCCTGACAAGAATAAGAAATTGGAAGGAAGGGAATGACAAAGTTTCAAAGTCATTCATCCATTTCCGAGAAAACTAATTTTCTAGTTTTAATTGTTTAGGAGCTCCCCGAGATCTGGAGGAAGTTGTTTGCCAGGAGAGATATTCAAGAATCAGCCCCTCTACAGAGGGAGAGGTAAGCTGGCAAATAATTATAAAATTGATATGGAGGGGGGGGGGGTGGGCATTCCACCTCTTGACATGGCTTCAGTAAAGGGTAGTACTATGCCCTTTCCATAGTGTCTACCAGGGGGGGTGGGAGCGTGGAAAGTAAAATCTATCCAAACCAACATCACATAGAGAGGCTGTTACCGTAAACCACTCTTAGGTTTTTATTTAAATTGGGATGGGGATAAACTCCTATTTTGCCCTCCCCCACCTCCTCCTTCAACTAACGATTACACGACCTTGAATACAGGCTTGTATAGATATGCCTTTTGTACATAATAAATTATTGGAAAGGAAGAAACCTTTCTGACTTAAAGTATTTGTTTTAAAAATTTAAATCATACTCTAGGGGCTTTTTGATTCGAAGGGGAAACGATTGAATAAAAATTAGCATAAAACCGTCCCAAGACTTAAATCTTAATAAATGAATAGTCTAAAACCATCCCGGAACCTACGTTAAGCTTCATTTAAATGGAGAAATCTTTCTACTAATAGGATAACAATTTCCTTTTCAGGTAATTTATCGTGTGTTGCCCCCAAGCATCAACATCCACTCGCCCAGCTTCAACGCATACAGCGAGGAGGTGCAGAACCTGCTGAAGGCCACCAACCTCAGGGTCACCTTTGAGCGCCTCCACAAGCTTGGTGACGAGAGTCTTGACATGAACCCGGTGGATATTAAGGAGAAGTGAGTCATTTTTTAGGAGCGAAGCTAAGCTATAATAAAATTTGACTGTCCGCCCTTTTTTCTGTCATCCGTAACGCTATGGGGAAATTTAATTTACTCGGCTTCTACTCTATTTAGACTACTGACCATTCAAACGATATAACATATTTTTTATGAAGGTTTCGTGATTTTCTACTATGTATCATATCATACTTACTCTTCATATTCACTTTTTTATGATCATTGGATATCTGCTCCATAAATCACCCTTTCTGTTGGTCCATCCATGATTTTTATGCTGTACTACTTATTGCTGTTGTCAAAGGTGTTCAAAAGAGTATTTAGCGTTTTAAGACAAATATAAAAAGATATTTTAGCACCTTGAAAAAGTAAAAGATGTAATAGCTATTTATTGCATCGCATTATAGACAGCTTTCCACACATATTAAAATAAAAATAGATTTGTTAGCCCCGAGGGGCCGAATGCCATTTATGATTTTTTTTAATGTCACTGGAAAATTGTAAGTATGCTATGATTTTTCAATATGGCTGAGAACCGGTTCTAAACCAGCTGATGTTAATCGCTTTTTTTGAAGCCATTGGAAAAAGATTTATTTAGAAAATCCAAGTATTTTATCATATTTCTATTCTTTATCCGTGTTATAATTTTAGATACTATTATTCAATCTACTCTATGATTGTCAGAGGATCTTGCTCTTGCTATGGTCATGCAGAAAGGTAACTATTGTATTATCTAATTTTCTGTCATTTAAACTATTCTTAGATACAAAATCAATCAGGTGATAAATTCATTTTCAAAAATTTTTAAAAGGACTAAAAAACTGTATAATTAGCTTGTTATTACATTTGATTTAATGTCTTTAAATATTTCTTTTATTATTTCAGTATTTCTATGTATAAAAAAGTGAAGATAGGTTTAGTGATCTTTTTATTACATGGGAGTATTTCTTAGTTTTAGTTGAAAATAAAGTGAAATTTTATCATTTTTTATCGTTGCTTTAAAAAGATGAAACACAATAAAGATAAAAAATAATTGAACGTCGTCGCTTTGTTATAAAAGACAAATTATAAAATATCTACAAAATGTCAGCCTTTTTTTCTCCAGTTAATTATTCAATTTTTTTACAACTTTTAAAAAATTTAAATGGCCGTTTTGTTGTTTTATAAACGCTGAAATTAATTGTCCTTGTTAAAGTTGTTTACCCGAGAAGCCGGAGCACAATGATATCCTTGGTATGGTTCATGGCACCTGTAACTGCACTCACCATACTACGTAAGTTTTTGCATTTACAAACAGGGATAAAGACAATGGCCGATAAATTAATGTACATCCCTAATATTGATACACAGAATAAACCTTTCTGTAGATTACAATTAGTGGTTGAAATGTTTGTAAACACAAGTTAATGAACTAACCAATCAATTTCACTAAAGTTGTAATTTTTTTTATCAAGGATTGTAATAGTTATTTCTCGCATCGTATTATAAACAGCTTATATATAGAATGTACAATTATAAGATTTTTATTTTTTATTTTTATAAGTTTTTTTAGCCCCGAGGTGCCGAAGGCACGGGCTAAAAAAACTGGTTTTAATCTTATGATTTTACATCTTTATATTCGTAGAAAGCTGGTTATAATAACGATGCTAGACATAGTTTTTTCGTATGGATGAGAACCGGTTCTTATCCACCGGATTCGAATGAATACGAGAAAATGTTATTCTTGGTCCAATAATAATACCACACAAAATTAGGAATTACAGACAAAAAAGGTCATGCAATCAAAGGTTTTGTTGTCTGGAATAGTCTGCAGCTTAAAGCTTATTTTTGTCTATCAAGGATAGGAACCGGTTCTCATGAATACGAAAAACTATGTCTAGCACCGTATTATATCCAGTTTTCTACGAATATAGAAATGTACAATCATAAGATTAAAACCAGTTTTTTTAGCCGGTGCCTCCAGCACCTCGGGTCTAACAAAACTGGTTTTAATCTTATATTTTTTATTTTAATGATCGCGAAAAACTGTCTTTAATACTATGCGATAAGTAACTATTGCTGTATTTTATATTCAGTGGAAACAATTGTGAGATGTGCGAAGAATTTTACCATGATCTTCCATGGCAACCTGCCACAGGTATTGTACATTACCTTATCAATGCCCTTATACGGGCGAGGATGCTGTCTATGACACTCTAACGTCCCAGAATAAATAAGGGAAGCCAAATCAATCCATTTCCGTCCAAACACCCGGGGTAGTACATACAACATATTCATTTTCTGTAGGATTTCTGTGTTTATTAAGATCTCTAAAACAGGCCTCACTATAATGTTTTAAGCATAGATTAAAAGCCAAAGTTACAATTTAAAATGTTTGTACTCTAATTCTTAAAAATTTTAAAGGTAGATTAATTTTTACTTTCTTCGTTACGTCTTTTGTTACGATCGAATTTCTTTTGTTTCTCTGTATACTTCTTAAGAATTACATTATCAAGAAAAAATACTTTATTACTGATTTTTTCATAAGCTTGAATGAAAGACTGGAACTAAACTTCCAATTTTCTTTTTGTAAAATTTGATTAGATTTTTTGGGATTGTATAGTCCTATAAACATGTCCCCCTATTAGATCTGTTCATTATTCTAAATTTCTGCATTTTCTGTGGTGTAATTGAATTAATTAATTGTGAACAAGCAATGGTTTACTTTATAAATTATTTAGGCATTCAATCTCAATTGAAATATTTGCGCCTTTGCAGTTTTGTTTTCTAGTGATTAAAACATTTTAAGCTGTAAAAAAGTATTATTTTTGCCGTACTGGAGCATCTATTGTTATTGTTTTTTTTATGAATTAAAAAAAATTTGATAAGTCAACCAAAACCAATAGATTAGTTTTCATACATACGTGTTTGTTTCCTAATAAAAATAATAGATATGATCTAATTTAATGTTTAATCACAAAAATTTTCAAAGTTTAATTTTTAAAGAATATAATTTGGCAGCTTATACCAACAACGAAAATAATTCGATAAAAAATCACGTGGTTTTCAGCTAACGTTGGGGGGCAACACTTTATAAAATTGACGAACTTTTTATCTGTCCCCCGAATATTATTTTAAATTTATTTCGCTTTTTGGCTATACCTTATTCCTAATGATTTTATAGAACTTGTGCTAAATAAACCAAAAATTCTTTGATAGAAATACTGAACAGGTCTAATCCCCCAGCACCCCACTCTCAAACAAACTCTCTCCCTCTCAATTCTATTTTCACACATTTTCACTAGAAAATTAATTTTCTATCAAATATTGAAAACTTTTCTTCTCCATTTTTACAATTTGTCAAATTTATTTTCTGGATAATACAAATATTTTTATTTCATTTTATCAAATTAAAATATAATAGATGATTTGGTTTCTTTGAATAATAGAATAGTTTCTAGTTTGATTTTGAAATATTAATTCGCCAGATAAATCATTTATTTTATTTTATATAAAAATAAGATGATTCCAATATGCCCCTAGATTAGGTTATAGTTTTAGTATTTCAAGGATTTTTTAAATTCTGAAAAAAATCCTCCAAAATTGTAAGTACATATTAAGATCATTGCTTTTTTCCTTTTACTATTCTAATTTTAATAAAAAAAATGGTTTTCCTTGATGACTTAATTTCGCGCTCCCAACTGAATTAGCTAAATGATTAAATGTAAATTCTGTTCCTTCACCTATCATTCCTTTCCTGTAATAGCTGACAGAAAATTAATAGCTTGTATCTAAAAAGTATAGCGGGACTGAAAAAATTTTGAGTTTATGCAAAAAATAGGTCAGAAAAAGTTTTTTAACTCGATTTTTTTCCAGGCTCAGAGATAATGACATTTGTGATTATTATCCAATAAAATAAAGCAGTAAGGTTTTTCTGTCTAAAGCGAAAGATCGAAGGAAATGTTTTTCAAAATTGATTGCAATTTTCAGGGAAGCTTCATAAATGTCTTTGGGTGGTATAAGCCTGTTTCCCTGAACTTTCCCTTCCTCCCGTACAAGATAGGGTTATATCAAGTAGTCTATTATATTAAGCAATAATATTTTCCCTTAAGATCCTACTAAATACCTGACCGATTGAGTTCTCCGTTTTAGGGCAGCTCTACATAGTTCCCAGAATCATATTAAACTATTTTTCCTCCCTTACCCAATTTAATTTAAAGCCCCTAGACGCTATGGATTATGAACATGCTTTAATTTTCCATAACGAATTATCCAGCCAATGTGTCTGGGATGTAATATACTTTACTACAATTGTGTCAGGTCGAAAGAAGAATGAGTGTAAGAGATGTAACTGCCACGAACATTCAAACAAATGTCATTTTGACGAGGCTGTTTGGGAGGTGAGATTTTTTTGTTGAAATTTTTATGTAGCGTAGCTACTCTACAAATACGAAATAAGAAATGGTCCTACGTTTATCTGTATGTCTTGTCTATATGTCACTCAACGATCATTACCTTTTCACGTCTTAGTTCCTTGAAAAATACGAAAAACTTCAATGCTACTTATTAAAAAAGGACCCTAAAATCTGAGTTTGCAATGTTTTTAAAAGTACCCTGTGTAATGAGCAACATTTACTTATTTGTATTTGAAGGAATCGTTTCTTTATTCCCTCAAATTCCATAATTTCATGTCAGGTAAACTTTTAATTTATTTATTAAAAACATGCTATTAAATCCTCTTTGTCTGTCTGTACCGATGGATCTCGCTAAACTCATTGTCGATATAGGTCTTCTCATAGGTCCTGGAAAGGTTTATAACTATTTTGGGGGTGGGTACCATCACCCCCCTAAATTATTTTTTCTTTTTTTCTTTTTTTGAACTACAATTGATTGTGGATCTTCCCAACCCCTTCCCTCAAGGGCCCCTAGAAGGTTCTATGGGCACATCCGCTAGCATCAAATTATTCAATTTATTTTTATGGTATCAAATTTTGCTGTTATGATAAAATTGCTTATAAATGGGAACACACTTTAAAAGCTTGCCTTGAATTTGTATGAAACCATTTGCAGGCTGGCCACAAACATACTATTTCCACTATTTCCACTATTTTTGCATACTATGCAAACTATTCCAAAAAAATATGCTATTTCCACTATTGTCCAAAATTGCATACTATTTCCACTATTTCTTTGGATTTCAGATAAATCTTCAATTTTTAGGTAACTAAAACAAACTGATTTTTTTGATCATGAAAAGAAAGCCAAGTAGCAGGTTTCATCGCATTTTCACAGTATCCTTTCTCCTATTTCTAGTCCCTGCGGGGGGCTCTAACCCTGCGGGGCAATCATTAACACTTACCTAACCTAAATGCCTATCTATGCTACTGTGAAAATGCGGCAAACTCGCTACTTTGTTTTCAATTTTTTTTTAGAAATGTTTCCAGAAGAAAGTAGTCTTTCAGTTCAGATTGTTGTACCTTTATTGAAAGTTATTGGTATTTCTACATTCAATGTAAAGATTTCTCCTTTTAAATTTTAATATCATTGAGGAGTACTTTTATTATTAAATGATCCTACAGGTTACTGAGGTTTATGATTAACTCCTAACAAACTAATATAAATATAATGTGTTTCTCTATGTCATTAGAAAGATCCTCTCATTTTGTTGTAAAATATTTATTATTTGAACTTTTATTATTATTATTTATTAAATCATTTAGGAGGGAATATTTACCCCCCCCCCCAAAAAAAATAAAAAATCTCTAATAAAAAAAATTTTTGGCGCGCTTCGCGCGCATTTTTAATACTATATATTTAACAAAACAAAATTTAAATTACCCCCCCAAAAAATTTTACCCCGGGGGTAAATTTTGGGAGGGGTAAACTAAATTTACCCCTGCCAACAGATTTCAGAGGGGGTAATTACCCCCCCCAAGCAAATTTTACCCCGGGGTAAAAATTTTGGGGGGGGGGAAAAAATTTGCGGCGCGCTTCGCGCGTCATTTTACCCCCCCCAAAAACGAATTACCCCCCCCTTAAAAAATTTCTAACCCCCCCAAAATAAAAAGCTTGGACGCCCCTGTCAGAAACTTTACCTTTATTTATTATTATTTATTATTATATTTGAACTTTCAATTTTTTTATATAATATTTCTTTTTAAAATCACGATATGAATTACTAGTGGCTTCGCCCCTAGCCTCTAGGGGCGCGGCCCATGAGGTAATGGAAAGTCAACCCTCCAGAATAATTTTATAGTTATATTTTCAAAAAGTTATTCTTTGCCGAATTACTCTTTGGTAAAATTAAACCCAGGTTGTGGGCCGTATGCACAAAAATTTCAATTCGTAAAAATTAAACCTAGGTTGTTCACCGTATATCTCGTACGGGATGAGCATAAGCGAGTACCCTGTATGCGGCGCGAGCTCTGATAGTCCCACTGATTGGACCACATATACACAAAAATTGAAAACTCTCCTCTGTAAATTTTATTTAATACCTATAATTGCAACAACTTTTTTTTTTTTTGGGGGGGGGGGTTCATAGGGGCTTCGCCCCATGGTTCAGTGGGGTTCCCCCCAACCCAATTACTGGTTTTTGTTTACAAAAATAAATAAAAAATATAAAAATTGGAAATAGGGATTTTTTATTTTTAGGGGGGTTGGAGTGTCCCACCCTCCTAGAAAATAGCCTAAAACCACCAGAGGACCAGTAGGTATATTCCCAGAAGAGTAGAGCCCAATTTGTTCAGCAGTTACTGAGATTTTACAAAAAATGTAAAAAAAAAAATTTGGAGGGGGTGGTTTTTTTAGTTTTTTGGGGGGTTGGGGGTATCCCACCCCCCAGGAAAATAGCTTAAAACCATCACAGGACCAGTAGGTATAACCCCTGAAGAGTAGAGCCCAATCGGTTCAGCGGTTACTGAGATCTTAAGCTTCAGACGGACAGACAGACGGTCAGACGGACAGACATCAAGCTACTTTGTATTATAGATGACACTGTGCACAACAAAATTATTTTACTAGTCCAAAATTTTTAATAGTCAATAAACAACTTATTTTTTACTAATTCTTAGCTCATTTTTTTTTATTTTTTTTCAGAATAGAATGTTGGTGTTTGTTACTATGTTTTTCAATCTAATAAGACAAGAAAGTAATGATTTCCTGATAGCTAACCAACATTTTAAGGCCCTATAGTGTTTTAAATGCTTGCTATTTCATACTATTTTGTTTAAAATGCATACTATTTCATACTATTTTTAAAAAATTTACATACTATTGCATACTATTTTTTAAAATTTTACATACTATTGCAAACTATTTACTTTTTTTTTGCATACTATTTTATACTATTTTGAAAAAAAGTCTGTGGCCACCCTGCATTTGCTTTCATATACTTTAATATTTGATACAATATATTTGAAAGGAAGAACTAATAATACAACATACTCAAATACACTAGGCTTGTGCCGCTGATAATGAATAGTTATTTATCGCATCGTATTATAGACAGCTTTCCGCAGATATTAAAAAAAATAATAATAAGATTATAACCAGTTTTGTTAGCCTCGAGGGGTCGAAAGCCCGCGTAAAAAACTTGTATATAATATTCTTGGAAAATTATCTGTAAGATGATGCTATACATGATTTTTTAGTATGACTGAAAACTGTTTCTAATCCAGCGGATATTGATCGGTTTCGCAGCCATACTTTAAAATGATTTTATGATGTTCTCATAAGCTTTTTTTTTGGAAAGAACATTTGTTTCAGACAATAAATAAATTTTTTGATAAATACAAAATATTCTATGTTGAAATCTATTTCGCTTCACTTTCATTTAGAATTTATATTTGGAGAATAATTAAATTTAATTTTGCTTTCAAGTAAATAAATACGATATACATTATACATATACATATATGTAATGCAAATCTATTTATGCTATGCATTCCACGTAGATTTAACAGATTTTTAGGCATGTTAAAATTTCCTATCGATCTCAAACTTATATTTATTCATGTTACAGTTTAGAAAGCTTTAAAGGCTTCGCCCAAATAGGAAGCTTTTTATAGTGCCTATAAAAATGATGTCATACTGGCCTATATGCACTATAAACAGCTTCTTATTTTATTGTTAATTTAGTCTACTGGTCACAAGAGTGGGGGCGTATGCGAGGAGTGTGATCATAACACAGAGGGGAGACAGTGTGAGTGGTGTATAGCTGGATATTATCAGGTTAGATATTATAATTATAAGAATATTAGCACTTGTCACTAGGAGGAGTGTGATCATAACACAGATAGGGAGACAGTGTGAGTGGTGTATAGCTGGATATTATCAGGTTAGATATTATAATTATAAGAATATTAGCACTTGTCACTGGGAGTAGTGTCATCATAACACAGAGGGGAGACAGTGTGAGTGGTGTATAGCTGGATATTATCAGGTTAGATATTATAATTATAAGAATATTAGCACTTGTCACTAGGAGGAGTGTGATCATAACACAGATAGGGAGACAGTGTGAGTGGTGTATAGCTGGATATTATCAGGTTAGATATTATAATTATAAGAATATTAGCACTTGTCACTGGGAGTAGTGTCATCATAACACAGAGGGGAGACAGTGTGAGTGGTGTATAGCTGGATATTATCAGGTTAGATATTATAATTATAAGAATATTAGCACTTGTCACTGGGAGTAGTGTCATCATAACACAGAGGGGAGACAGTGTGAGTGGTGTATAGCTGGATATTATCAGGTTAGATATTATAATTATAAGAATATTAGCACTTGTCACAGGGAGTAGTGTCATCATAACACAGAGGGGAGACAGTGTGAGTGGTGTATAGCTGGATATTATCAGGTTAGATATTATAATTATAAGAATATTAGCACTTGCCACAGGGAGTAGTGTCATCATAACACAGAGGGGAGACAGTGTGAGTGGTGTATAGCTGGATATTATCAGGTTAGATATTATAATTATAAGAATATTAGCACTTGTCACTGGGAGTAGTGTCATCATAACACAGAGGGGAGACAGTGTGAGTGGTGTATAGCTGGATATAAGAATATTAGCACTTGCCACAGGGAGTAGTGTCATCATAACACAGAGGGGAGACAGTGTGAGTGGTGTATAGCTGGATATTATCAGGTTAGATATTATAATTATAAGAATATTAGCACTTGTCACTGGGAGGAGTGTGATCATAACACAGAGGGGAGACAGTGTGAGTGGTGTATAGCTGGATATTATCAGGTTAGATATTATAATTATAAGAATATTAGCACTTGTCACAGGGAGGAGTGTCATCATAACACAGAGCTGGATATTATAAGGTTAGATTCAGATGTCTCTTCGTTATTTGTATTGTCCTAAAGACCACTAAACCGATGGTTTTCATAAAGTGTCATTGAGCTAAGTTCGGCATATCATAGCCGTTTTTTATTTGTTTTTAAAGTTTTAAGCTAAGGCTATTACAACTTATATATTAGAGTAAAACACTAAAGGGGGAAGGGGTTAAATAACAGCATGTCCCCATCCCAAGGACCTTCAATTGGGTCTTTGAAAATCAACCAATAGTGTCGGAAATATCAACACAGTAAAGTAGCAGAAAACATATTGCTAGCAGACGAAAAAGGTCCTTGGAAAGAGGGGCAGGTATTTATCTGTATATGTAGGAGTATGAAAAAAATAATTATATATTCTTATTCTCTATAAAAATATGGATCAATTTTATTTTTGCTTTAGTTACGATTCAATTATGATCATTCAATTATGATCTCATAACCGTTCCTCCTACCCCTCCCCTTTTAATCTCTTAATCCCTTTTGATTTGACAGTTGTGACATATTAACCTAATATAAATATAATTAGAAGCACTTTTAACGACATTTTCAAACTAAGATAGCTTGCTTATTTTTTAAGATATTGAAATGAATTAAAAAGTGACTTGTTTTATTTATAAATGCGCATCAAATTAAAAGAGATTTTTTTTATGAAAAATGTCTTTGAAATAGAGAAATAGAAAAAACTAAATTCTGAAGAACCTAAAAAGCACTTTGCATGTAGCCAAAAAAAGAAAATATGTAAAAAATCTCAAATGGGGACATTGATTTAACCTTTGATTAACTTAATATTGTACTTTTCAACCTATAAGTAGCAAAAAAATAAGTTAATTGAATTTAATTGTTGTCACAGATTAAGGATTGGGCATTTTTAACCTACATGTACCTATCAGTACAGCCACATTTTTAGAGATATCGAAAAACACCTTAAGTAAATGTTATGTACATTTTTACAGAGAATATGGGCCTATAATTATTTTTTTCATGCTCCTTCTGGTTGATTCCCAAAACTGGAAAACGCAGTTTTTTCTGAAACACATTGTATATACAGTGTGTTTTTTTTATATTTTTTAATTTTAACCCACTTCTAGTTATCACAATTTAATGATTAATGGCTTATTTTCTTCGTTTTTTAAGGCAATTTGAAAATCCGCGAAGAAAAATTTAAAAAATCTTTTAATTACGTTGTGACAAACACAAACGTCATGGCACCCCAACCTGCATTTTCTCCTGATCAGCATGTATGGATAATTTTTAAGTATGGCGAAGTGAAAAATATCAAATTGCTTCAGACAGCCTTTCAAAAAGAGTTTTGTCCTACTAACCGCAAGAAAGTGCCAAACATTAGTTGTTTCAGACGAGTAATTCAGCGTTTTGTAAACAGTGGTGGGAATGCCCAGCCTAATAAACGTCAGGGAAATGGAATACCTGACGATGACATAAAACAAGTTAATAATTACTTTCAATCCAAGGATGATGCACATCTCAGAGATGCAAGCAGAGAGCTAGGTTTTTCTGTTTACAAAATATGGCTTATTCTAAGAACAAAGCTGAAATGGAGATCATATACACCTACTCAAAGAAGGAGGCAGAAGATTTGAGCACAAGAAAAATGCTCTAAAACCATTTTTAGATGGTGACCACTAAGTTTTGAATTTTGGATTTTACTGTTCTTTTTAAATAAAAACTGAAATATTTTTTTGTTGTTCTATTAATTGCCTTAAAAAACGAAGAAAATAAGCCATTAATCATTAAATTCTGATAACTAGAAGTGGGTTAAAATTTCTTTCAAAAAAGTTCTCATAAAAAAAAACACACTGTATATCATATACTATAGATCTATAATTTTAATACTCGTTTTATAGGGTTGTTGGCCAAGGATTTGGTTATTTTTTGCGGTTTTCCTAAAATGCCTAATGAGGAAAGAATCCTATTTTAAAAAAAACATATAAAAAATTATGGGGGGGGGGGTAGATTTTCGTTTTATGATTATTACATTAACTCAGTATAGGTTAGGTTATATTGGGCACGAGGTAGCCCTGCAGTTTTAGGGCGCCTAGAGTATATAGATAAAAAAAGCTGTGTGTGTGGAGGGAGAGAGGGGTCAATGCGTAATAGGCACTTTGAGGGCATCATATTAATTTTAAAAGGAGGTAGTTTATTATGAAAACTAATTGTATTTAAATTTAGGATCCTGCCCTACCACTGACAGACCCTAGTATTTGTAAAGAATGTGATTGTGAGCCTAGTGGTAAGTTATAATTTTAATTCGGTCTGTTTTTATTGACTTGTAACAATTGTAATGGTTTATCTGAGTCGACAACCTGTTCATAAAGATACCACCATTGGGAATTATTAACAGAAATTATATTTACTCTGTGAGGCGATTTTGACTTATCGCCGAGGTTATCAATATAAAAAATTTTAAAGAGGGAAGTTATTCTATGTCTGTGTCTGTCTGCCATTCTTTGATGCTAGGATGGCCCAATTTTTATTTGTAAGCCTTAAACATATTACGGTCATAACGCTTACTTTTCCTCTATATCTCTTTCATTTCTAAAATATAAATTTAGTAATTTAGAATGAAACATAATTTCTCTTTAATTTAGCAAATATTTTTTAATTCCTACCTCCATTATTTTTCCCCTTTCTTTAACAGAATTCTATCTCTAAATTTGCCCCCCAACCTCAGCCTCTCTCTGTGTCTTTTAGTCAGGGGGGAGGGGACATTGGGCTGTTTATTACACTAGTCGCCAAAGTCTTATAAAATCGTTTTCTTATTCGTTTACTTAACAACCTTGGGGACTTGTAAATCCCTTTTGATTGGTTGGTTCATTAAGTTAAGTGTCCAAACGTTTCAACCATTAATTTTGATCTACAAAAGGGAGGGGGGTAATTTTGTATCTCATTATTGGGGATGTACATTATTTAACGGCCATTATCTTATCGCTTTAGATCCCTGTCTTATATTAAAATGACTAAATGCAAGCTAATCCATTTCCTTTCATCTAAAATCTATTCTGTGCAATGGATGTATAATTACTTGGATCTTACACCAGATTTTCTGGTTCTATAATAAAGTGAACTTTGTAGCGGGCCAAAAATAACGATCTCCCCCACCCCCTCCTTTACCCCATCCTCTTTCCTCTACTATATAAACTGTCCGACCAATAAAAGCGGGGAGAAATTGCAACCTAAATTGATGTTTTTCTCCTGTATATATCATCCACGTATATTCTACATCCATTTTCTGTGCATAAGCGGAATAGAGTTCATTTTATAGATAAATCATAATATATTTTTTAGGGTTTGTTGATTATTACATAGATCTTTTACTGCAATTTATTACTGTAAACAATATACAATATACTAGAAACAAGAATGACAACACCCATTAAAGTGAAGTTCTAAAGTCATACGGTAAAACAAACGAAAATAAAGACTTAATGCACAAAAAGTAAATTTATAAGTTTATTAAAAATTGTATGTAAATTTGTTGCAAAATAGCATAAATACAGGATTCCTTGTTGTCCTACAAATCTTTATTTAAAAAATAAATAGGTGGCATATTTGTCAAAAAGTGTAAAAATAACTCGTTTTTATATGGACCTACGGAATTTGGTATGTATTATAGATTTGCTACGCTTTCTAAATCATACCCAAATGTTACGGGAATCATCATGCCAAGTTTAGGATTTATTGAATAATTTTAACATGCCTTAATTACCGATAATAGCTATTCGTTACAGACGGACAGGGGTACCAACCTACCCTTTATCATAGAAAAATTTCGCCTTTAAAAGTACGTTTCATTACAACTATCTAAAAGTTAACTCTTATGTTGGGCCTTTTATTTATATAGAATACCAAATTTAGAATCTATAAATATATCCAATAATAAGGAAACTTAAATCAAACTTTTCCAATCCAATGGAAATAAGAATAAATGTGCATTTCTAGCAAATAGAACTGAATATAATTAAAATTATAGTATGGCCGTTATTGTTTGTCTGTTTGAATAAATTCTAAAGTCTCCCTCCTTAAATTTCCGATTCAGAAAAATAAATTAATCAATAGTTTATTTACAGATTATTTAATTTTACTTAAATTTTTTAATTTTACCAGACTCCAAAGTAACAATTTGCTTTCTTTTCAAGCTTTAATACTTTTTACCAACGTTGCGGAGCCGTTTGATTTTGTTGCGGCTCCGGCTCCGACCTAAAATCAAGAAAAACTCGACATATTTTTTTCCTTACGTCTATTTTTGACTTTTGAAGTTTTTTTTGGATAAAAATGGACCTGAAAAAATTAAAAAGGGCATTTGCACATGACAAAACAGAGTTACCAAATTATAATTTATAATAAATATCTTTATTTATCTAGTCCGGAGCCGGAGCCGTTTTTGAACGAAAATTACGGCTCCGGCTCCAGCAAAATATTTTTTGTAAATTTCTAAGTCAAATAACTATTCATTCACTATAAACTTAAGGAAATTTAAAGGAAAATTAAAGTGTATATTTAAAAACAAGGATGACAACATCCAATAGTATAATGTCAGAACTGAACAATCAGAATGCGAATGTATAAGAGTCAAAGCAAAATTGTAAGTAAATTTGTTGAAAAACTGCTTGATACAGGATAATGATTATGGACATACTTACATTTTTAGGACTTGATTATAGAGTTGCTTCGCTTATAATATTGTACTTTGTTGTCCCAGGAATCAGTATACCAAAAAATAGACCAATCGGATAATTAGGTCACATACAAATTTGTTGTTAAAAATGTAAAAAAAATCAACATGTTTAAAATGGACGTACGGACATTCTGGTAATGATTATAGAGTTGCTACGCTTTCTAACTCGAACCTAACTACTAAAGGAATCACCATGCAAAATTTGAAATCGATAGGACAATTCTAACATGCATAAATTAACGAAAAAAGCTATTCAAAAAAGTAAAAAAAATCAACATGTTTAAAATGGACGTACGGACATTTTGGTAATGATTATAGAGTTGCCACGCTTTCTAAATCGTACATAACTACTAAAGGAATCACCATGCAAAATTTGAAATCAATAGGACAATTTTAACATGTCTAAATTAATGAAAAAAGCTATCTGTTACGGACGGACGGACGTACGGACGGACGGACGTACAGACGGACGTACAGACGGACGGACGTACGGACGGACCGACCGACCCTAATTATAGAAAAGCTTCGCTTTTAAAAAGGATTAGTAGCTCTTACATTGTATCTGGACCACAAACGCATTATCTGAAACAAAAAACTGTATTTTTGATTTTGGGTTAAGTGAGGTTAGGAAAAGATTAGAAGAGCCATAGACGTCCAAGGGGGGGGGGGTGAAGTGGTAATTACCCCCCCCCCCCCAAGTGAGTAGGCACCCCCAAAATTTTTGTTTTCAAATTTTTACCCCCCCCCCCCCAAATGAAAAAGCTTGGACGCCCCTGCAGTGATAGCTACACGTAGGGATAGGACCCCCCAGGATTAGAGCCCCCCCCCCCCCCACAGAGGCTAGAAATGATTTTGTTCAAAAATATTAAGATTGTGTTTCGGTGATGAATTAATAGATTTAAATGAAAGCAACAAATTAAATTAATTAATTAAAATAATTTGAATTGTATTCAGGTACAACTGATGGAGGTATCTGTGATGGTTGGACAGATGAAATAACAACAGCTGGAACCTGTCACTGCAAGAAATATGCGGGAGGACCTAGATGTGATAGGTGTATTGAAGGTATGCTTTTATCAAAGGCAGAATTGTAATTTTTGTATAATTTTTTTTACCTTAACTCGTAAGGGCGAAATTCTCCTTTAATTTTAAAGTGATCGTCTACAGAGAAGTCCTAACTTTACATGGTAATAAGTTGCGCCTGTTTATGGGCCAATGCATTTCCTTTACTCTAAATATTTTGGTTGTGCATCAGACATATCAGCAGTAGGAACCGTTTTTAACGTCTTTAGTTATTACGCGGTGTTGGGCTGAGATTCGAACCTATCTCATTCCCGTCGACGTGCGGAATCGCTATTTGTTGAGCCACGGTCGCGGGTTTTTGTATAATTTAGGATAGGGAAATTCTTCCATTATCCTATTTATGTAGTCTTGATTTTAATTTTAACAAAACGAGGTGGCACAAAAAAAGAAGAATCGAAGCTTTTTATAGTGCCTATAAAAAATGACGTCATACTGGCAATATTAGAATGCATTCTGGCCTGCAATTGGTATTTTAGTCTGGGTATTTGACTATCATAGGCCATTTGTATTGTATGACAATATTTTTATAGAGGCTTATAAAGAGCTTAAAGATACAAATGCATTTTCACAAAATTTTGTCCCTTTCCAGGTTACTGGAACTTCACAGCAGAGAATCCTGACGCCTGCCAGCAGTGTACCTGTAATCCATTGGGAACGGTCAGCCTAGAGGGTTGTCATCAAAAAACAGGTATAGTTATTTATCGCATCGTATTATAGACAGCTTTTCTCAGATAGTGAAATGAAAAATTATAAGATTAACCAGTTTTGTTAATATTTATATTTAAAATATATTTATTATGCATTTAATGCAAAATATGGAAGTTTTAAGTCACGTTTTAGTGACATAATCATTTTTTTAAAGATCAAAGTTACAATTCCTTGTTTACTGAAATATGAATAAGTTTTTATTCTATTTTAAGTTTTACCTTATTTGATTAAGAAGAATCAATGACAAATGTATCCTTTTGACTTGTAGCAGAAACGGCATTCCCTTTTTCTTTTCCCTTTATATGACGTCATATGAATCGTCTTCCTCAAAAGTGACACAAAAGTTATGTAGTTTAGTCTTTCTCCTAGCTTTGTTCAATTTTTAGGCGAGTGTAGATGTAAGAGGAATGTGATTGGCCGAGACTGCGACCAATGTAAACCCGAACATTTTGGTCTTTCCAGCGATGTTCTTGGCTGCAAACCTTGCGACTGCGATCCTGGAGGTTCATACGACAACAATTGTGACGTAATGACCGGCCAATGCGCGTGCAGGCCTAACATTAAGGGTAGACGCTGCGACCAGGTTGAGGATTTCTTTTTCACTGGTCCTCTCGATTATCTTCTGCTGGAGGGTGAGCTGGGATATGGGTCAGCGCTTCCGCCCACCAAAGTAACACGCAAGAAACCTGCCGAAGGCGAAACAACCTGGACCGGATTCGGATACATGCATGTGTTCGAGGGCTCCACCTTGACCTTCGACCTGCCCGAGGTGCACAGAACTATGGGCTACACCCCGGTCATCAGATATGCGCATTTGCCAACACACCCGAATACCTGGGACAAGATGACCGTTAAGCTTATCCGTGTTGACGGCCCGGCTGACCCCAACGGCAAGTGTGCCGGTGCCAATGATGGGCCGCTATCACTACAGCTACCTGCAGGTCAGCTTAGTCAGGAAGCGGATGAGATGTTCTGTCTGGAGGCTGGTAAGCGGTATCAGATTGAACTGCTTTTCAACCAGTATGATCCGGCCCAGCCGTCTCAGGCTAATATCTATATTGATTCGGTAAGTTTATTATATTCAAGTTAGTTTATAACTTGTATTTGTCCGTGTGTCTGTCGAATTAATTAGCTATGCTAATTTCTTTAACAATTTATGTTTATAAATTGCATCCCTCATTCCATGTTCACACCCTCCAATACAAACTCGTTTGCCCATTTATATAGAAAAGTACGCTTGCAGCAGCTATCCTGCCATCTGTTATTTATACTGTCTGCTTGATATTTTAATATTTCTTGTGGATTTTTTAAATCTGGATAATAGTAAGTAGTTAGCTTTTCTAGTTTCTTTTGTTAAACCATATGACTATAAGTCTATTAAGAAAATTGATTTCCTATCGGTTTATGTAGATTAAACAGTTAGTTTTTTTATTACAAAGTCTTTATTATTGATGAAAACGAATCTTACATCAGGTGCGCAATAAAATAGTTAAGAGTAGGGGAAATGCTAATGTACTTGGGTGTTAGAGTATCGCATCTTATTATATGCGGATGATGCTCTGGATTCTCTAGATGATCACTTAAAAATTGAAGGAGAATCCTGCACTTAAGAGGTAATTACGGAGGTAATCCTATTGTAAAATTCAGATTGCTCTGTTACCTGATGTGAATGATGTTCCCTTTATGAATCCTGACTGGGAGGATCCTCTGGTTGTTAAACAGCGCCTGTGTCAGCAAGCAGCAGTATCTGAGGTAGTTCTTTTTTTTCAGGAGAGGGGAGGTTGTTCTATGGTTCAAAGGTTCATTTGTACTATTATTAAGGAAATTTCGGATCATGGAAAGAAAACGAAGTAGCTTTTCTCCTATTTCTATCCCCTGCAATCATTAATATTTACCTAACCTAAAATAACCTATCAAAAGATACTGTGAAAATACGAAGAAACCCGCTACTTCGTTTTCTTTCCATGATCCGAAATTTCCACAAATCTATTTAAATCCAGGTACAAAATATGTTTCGACTGAAGAAAAACTGCCAGTCAAATTTTGGACTATATGCTTCCTGTTACTAATCATGCGATAAAGTAATGCGATAATACCAAAAAAATTTGTGAAAAGTTACTAAAAATAGGTATTTCCAGTATGGCTTCGAAACCGATTAGTATTCGCTGGATTAGAACCAGTTGTCACCCATACTAAAAATCGTGTAAAGAAACGTAATACTGGTAATTTCTACGAATATTGAATTAAAAATCAAAAAATAAATAACCCGGGCCTTCGGCATAATTATTCTTCAATTCGTTATATATTATTTCCTACTTACAAAAATTAAACTTTTTAGTCCTTGTGATTTATTTTAAAATTTTTTTTTAATCATCCTATTATCTAAAATAGTTAAGAAACATAGGGAATGGGATCATATTTTTCAGATTTTTTCCGTAAAGTTGTGTGTTACTGTTTAGTAAAACTGTTCCTAGTTATGACCGAATGTATTTAAATATGTAATATGAAATGGTCATAATTAACAACAGTTCGAATTAATAAGCACATTTGACTAAATAGTAACACTCAGCTCTACGGAAAATACGCGAAAAAATGACCCCCTTAAAAAATATACATATCATGGAACTTATTAAAAATGTTATTGTAGGATTATGACCAGGATGGTTCTGGATCAGGTGCTCTGCCTCCAGATGAGGCCGCCCTAGTTATACCTGAGTATGGACAACAGCTTCTTATTCCTGATAACCTGGATTGTGAAAACCTGCAGGAGGGAATTAATAGGTAATATATTCAGGGTTTTCATAAAAGCCTTGTTGTGCACAACCACCCTCCCCCCCCCCCCCACCCCCAATATTTTTCATAAACATATATTGAAAATATGGGAGGGGAATTTTTCGTTTGTTTGTTTATTACTTTAGGTCAGGATAGGTTAGGATAAGGATTCTCACAGGGAAAAACCAATCAAAATATAAAAAAAATTGGGGGGGGGGGGGGGATAAGTTTCAGTGCTTGACAGGCACTTTGAGAAAATGCACCACATATTCTATTAGATATAAATGGATAATAGTTATTATTTTATAATATACAGAGTTCTGCGGATAGTAAAATGAAAAAAAAATATAGGGTCTCTAGGGACTGAAGGATCTTGCAATCAAAACGGATTAGTTTTATGAATTTTTAAGATTTGAAAAAAAGTAAAAATGTATAGTTTTTGATTATTTGTTAAATTTGTAGAATGGCAGTTGGCTGGACGCCGGGACGAGAGGAGGCTGAGAAGTATAGAACAGATTTTGAAGTGTTGGAGTGCAGGAAACATTTCCTTATAGCCAAGCCTGCAAGAAAAGATGAAATGCCCAAAAGATGCGAGGAAATCCTGTACTCCATTTCTTATTTCACTTTTGAAGGTAGTATTTATTTATGCTCCTTTTCCTTACCGATTTTATGAATTATTTTAAACTGCTTAAGATCTAGCGCACATTCACAGAAAATAAATTATGACAATTCTTACAAAAGAACGCACGTCTTGAATACTAATATCATCTTATGAATAAAATCAAGTTTAATAAACGTGGAGATAAATAAATTTTGGATGTTACTTTTAAAATAAAACTCTAACATAACATAAACAAATTAATATCCATACGTCAGTTTATAAATTAAAATATATTTTTGTTTTCTAATAAAATATAATTAATATTAAAATCTAATATAAACAGGCGCTACATCTTTAAAACTTTAAAAGAATACATATAATCAGAATTACAAGCAATTTATGAAAATAAACCTACAATAATATTCCAATTGATTTCAGGTGCATTTGACCGTCCGTGCGAGTGCAGCGACACCGGGTCAGTGAGTAAGAAATGTCACACGTACTACGGCGGTTGCGAGTGTAAAAATCTGGTTGTGAACCGTCGGTGTGACGCGTGTGCCCCCGCTGCCTACGGATTTAGCTCCCAGGGCTGCCGCCGCTGTGACTGCCACTACCAGGGATCCAAGGATGAGTTCTGTAATCAGGTATGGCCAAAAACTATGTTATACCAACAAGTAAATTAATTCGAAAAACACCTATAAGTGATTTTAATCTGTCGTTTGGGGGCAACACTTAGTAGAATTGACGACCTTTTCATCTGCAATTTTATCATAGAGTATTTTACTAACTAATGAATCTTATTAATTAAAGACAAAAAAAACATATTTTTTTTACCTCTTAATTACAGTGCCTATAAAAAAAATGACGTCATACAATACGAATGACTAATTATATGCCAATACACAGACTAAATTACCAATAGTAGGTCAGTATACATTTTACGTGACCAATGGTATGACCAGTATGACATAATTTTTAATAGCTACTATAAAAAACTTCACATTTTTTTGTAATTCGAAAAAATTGTGTTATATTCCACAATATGATGGGAAAGAAAAGAAGTTTTTATTTTGAAAGAAAACTTTTAGTGAATGATAAGAAAATTGTGCAGTGTTTTCATTCCTTTAATTAAAAAAACACAAGTTTTAAACTAAAACTATTCTATATATATTTATAATCTATTTACCCTTTTTCTTTATATTTTCCAGCTTATAAAAAATTCATTTTAATTAAGTTCTCTCTTTTCATTTTTTACTAGGAAAATGTTAAATGGTTGAGTCTAGAATTTTAAACTTTTAATAAAGTTACTTTTTTCATAAAAATTTTAATTTCATTTATAAAGTATAATAAAAATTTCTAGCAAATTCAATTTAAATAAATTAGAATGGTGATTTAAAATAGCCCGTTTCATAGTAGTTTAGCTGCAAAGAGGTTTTGTCAAAATATTTTTTTTATTTTCTTTTTGTCGACATCGTTTGTGAAAGATTGGAAGTCTATATAGATGCCATAAACCTCACCTAACCTGACTTAAAGTAATTAACAAACAAACGAAATATTACCCCCCCCCTTTTCAATTTAAAATATAGGGAAGGGGTGGGGGGTGTCAGTACCCAGCAGGCACTATGAAGGAAACTGCCTTTAATTTCAATTCCAATTTTTAACTTTTAGCATAATGTTTATATGAATATGTATTCAAAGATCGTGCAATCAAAGGGTTGGTTGTCTGCTATGTACTCTACCACGGGTATGAGGTGAAAGACCAAGAGTCTAGCCTTGAGTTGACAAAATAAGAGTAAGTCCAGGTGCAACTCATCCACACGACATATTCACAACACATTATATTTAGGAAACTGGTCAATGTAACTGCGACAACAACGCGTACGGACGGCAGTGTGACGAGTGCAGCCCAGGATTCTGGAACTTCCCGAACTGCCAGCAGTGCCAGTGTAACGGTCATGCATACTCGTGTGATCCCCATACTGGAAAGTGTATTGACTGCAAGGATTATACAACCGGAGAGTAAGCAATTTATTTGATATTTTTAATTGTTATTTTTTTAAATTTGTCTGTCACTTTTCTGCCAGTTAATTATTACATTTTAACATTTTAGCATTTATTTATGACGAACTACGATCAATAGATATCAATTATAGAAAAAGCAATAAAAACTGTAGTTCTATCCTAAAAATTATCAGTTATAACTAGGGAAAAACGTTCATTGCAAAAACGTTTTGGCGCAGTATCCTTGTATGAAAATTATTTAATTGTAACAATTTAAGTGAATTTATAAATTTCCTTCAAACTGCATTTATTATCTGTCATTCTTTTTAGAATAAAAAATAAGATAATCTGTTTTAAAAAATTTTATCCTTCAGATTTTGTGGACGGTGTGAGATTGGCTACTATGGCAACCCTATCCTTGGGCCCAACCAGGTGCCCTGCCGTCCTTGTCCCTGTCCTGACATCAAGACGACCGGGCACAGCTACGCGGAAAGCTGCTATCTGGACGAGGCAACCAACCAGCCCATCTGTGACTGCAACCCTGGCTATGGCGGCGAGCGCTGTGACATTTGTGCGGATAACTATTTCGGCAACCCCGAGATACCCGGGGGAGAGTGCAAGATGTGTAATTGTTCTGGTAACTGGCAGGATTCTGAACCTGGAAACTGTAATCCCAGGTCTGGAGAATGTCTTAAATGTCTCTACTTTACTGAGGTAAATTATAGAATTTAAATTTACATTATTAAAAGCGAAGCTTTTCTATAATTAGGGTCGGTCCGTCCGTCCGTACGTCCGTCCGAGATAGATAGCTTTTATTCGTTAATTTAGGCATGTTAGAATTGTCCTATCGATTTCAAACTTTGCATGATGATTCCTGTAGTAGTTGGGTACGATTTAGAAAGTGTAGCAACTCTATAATCATTACCACAATGTCCGTACGTCCATTTTAAACATGTTGATTTTTCTACTTTTTTAACAACAAATTTTCAAGTGTTTGAATTATCCGTTTGATCTGATTTTTGGTATATTGATTCCTGGGACAACAAAGTACAATATTATAAGCGAGCAACTCTATAATCAAGTCCAAAAATGTAAGTATGTCCATAAACATTATCCTGTTTTTAAGCAGTTTTTCAACAAATTTACCTACAATTTTGATTCGACATTTATACATTTATGTTCCGATTTTTCAGTTCAGATACTATACAAGTGTTAATGTCCGTTTGTCCTACCGTTTCAGTGCTTCGCTTTTATGGATGTTGTCATCCTTGTTCTTTTATGATTTATCCTATTACATAAAGTATAAAAGTTCCTTTGTCTGTCCGTTAAGATCTCGCTAAGCCATGATATGATTGAGTTATACTTATCATTGAATGTTTTATAAAGGCTAGAGAATTTATTATTTTTATTTTGTTAAATGTTTTCCAAGAGGCTAGGGTCATAGCCATATTTAAATAATGTCTCAGTGATTATATGTTACCATATGTAGCTCCTTTTTAAATTTTAGCTTTTTTTTTCTTAAGTAATTATAACTTTAATTAATTGGTGAATTATTTTTTGAAAAGCTGGTAATTTGTTATCGCTGCGTTATTCTGGACATTATTGCGAAAATAAAAATATAACAATTTTATTTTTAGATGTAATGTAACACACGTGCAAAATATTAGTCAAATGCACTTTTTGTTTTTAAAAAGTACAGTTTGAAAAGAAAATTTCATAAATAGAATAAAAACACATTATTAGACCTTCATTCTATTAAATTTCTTTTATGTTTGCTTAGAAAATTTAATGAGTTTGACTTATTCCTATTAAGATTATGTTTTCAAAGTTTTTTTTTTCTTTCTTAGATATTTTCCTATTTCGAACTGAAAAAACATTGAGAAAAAAACCTCCGAGAAAAAGATCCAATACTGTTTACGATAATCTTTCTTGTGCTTCGTGTAAAAATGTCCGTTGTCCCTGCTTCAATTAGATTAAGAATTTAGCAAAAGATTTAAAATATTTAAAAATTTAGGGTTTCAACTGTGAGCACTGTATGGCTGGATACTTTGGAGATGCCGTGGAGGGTATGTGTGACCCCTGTACCTGTAACATGCTGGGTACTGATCCTAATAGGTATATTTATATATGTGGAGGGTATGTGTGACCCCTGTACCTGTAACATGCTGGGTACTGATCCTAATAGGTATATTTATATATGTGGAGGGTATGTGTGACCCCTGTACCTGTAACATGCTGGGTACTGATCCTAATAGGTATATTTATATATGAGGAGGGTATGTGTGACCCCTGTACCTGTAACATGCTGGGGGGTACTGATCCTAATAGGTATATTTATATATGAGGAGGGTATGTGTGATCCCTGTACCTGTAACATGCTGGGTACTGATCCTAATAGGTATATTTATATATGAGGAGGGTATGTGTGACCCCTGTACCTGTAACATGCTGGGTACTGATCCTAATAGGTATATTTATTATTTATATATGAGGAGGGTATGTGTGATCCCTGTACCTGTAACATGCTGGGTACTGATCCTAATAGGTATATTTATATATGAGGAGGGTATGTGTGACCCCTGTACCTGTAACATGCTGGGGGGTACTGATCCTAATAGGTATATTTATATATGAGGAGGGTATGTGTGATCCCTGTACCTGTAACATGCTGGGTACTGATCCTAATAGGTATATTTATATATGAGGAGGGTATGTGTGACCCCTGTACCTGTAACATGCTGGGTACTGATCCTAATAGGTATATTTATTATTTATATATGAGGAGGGTATGTGTGATCCCTGTACCTGTAACATGCTGGGTACTGATCCTAATAGGTATATTTATATATGAGGAGGGTATGTGTGATCCCTGTACCTGTAACATACTGGGTACTGATCCTAATAGGTATATTTATATATGTGGAGGGCATAGACGTCCAAGGGGGGGGGGGGTAATGGGGCGATTACCCCCCCCCAAACGAATTTAGGGGTGCTGTAGGCACCCCCAAAAAATTTTTCATTTTACCTCCCCCCCCATTTAAGATTTACCCCTACCCTGGGGGTGCCGTAGGCACCCCCAACCATTGAGGAGGGGGTATTTACCCCCCCCAAACAATTTTGGGGGGGTAAATACTCCCCCCAAAATAGAAAATCTCTAACAAAAAAAATTTTTGCGCGCTTCGCGCGCATTTTTAATACTAAAATTTTTATAAAATTTAAATTACCCCCCCCAAAAATTTTACCCCGGGGGTAAATTTTGGGGGGGTAAACAAATTTTACCCCTGCCAACAGATTTCAGGGGGGGTAATTACCCCCCCCCCCCCAAGCAAATTTTACCCCCGGGGTAAAAATTTTGGGGGGGGTAAAAAAAATTTGCGGCGCGCTTCGCGCGCCATTTTACCCCCCCCCCCAAAACCGAATTACCCCCCCCCCTTAAAAAAATTTTACCCCCCCCCAAAATAAAAAGGTTGGACGCCCCTGGTGGAGGGTATGTATGACCCCTGTACCTGTAATATGCTGGGTACTGATCCTAATAGGTATATTTATATATGTGGAGGGTATGTATGACCCCTGTACCTGTAATATGCTGGGTACTGATCATAATAGGTATATTTATATATGTGGAGGGTATGTGTGATCATATGTAATATGCTGGGTACTGATCCTAATAGGTATATTTATATATGTGGAGGGTATGTGTGATCCCTGTACCTGTAACATGCTGGGTACTGATCCTAATAGGTATATTTATATATGTGGAGGGTATGTATGATCCCTGTACCTGTAACATGCTGGGTACTGATCCTAATAGGTATATTTATATATGTTGAGGGTATGTGTGACCCCTGTACCTGTAATATGCTGGGTACTGATCCTAATAGGTATATTTATATATGTGGAGGGTATGTGTGACCCCTGTACCTGTAACATGCTGGGTACTGATCCTAATAGGTATATTTATATATGTGGAGGGTATGTGTGACCCCTGTACCTGTAATATGCTGGGTACTGACCCTAATAGGTATATTTATATATGTGGAGGGTATGTGTGACCCCTGTACCTGTAACATGCTGGGTACTGATCCTAATAGGTATATTTATATATGTTGAGGGTATGTGTGACCCCTGTACCTGTAATATGCTGGGTACTGATCCTAATAGGTATATTTATATATGAGGAGGGTATGTGTGACCCCTGTACCTGTAACATGCTGGGTACTGATCCTAATAGGTATATTTATATATGTTGAGGGTATGTGTGACCCCTGTACCTGTAATATGCTGGGTAATGATCCTAATAGGTATATTTATATATGTGGAGGGTATGTGTGACCCCTGTACCTGTAATATGCTGGGTACTGATCCTAATAGGTATATTTATATATGTGGAGGGTATGTGTGACCCCTGTACCTGTAACATGCTGGGTACTGATCCTAATAGGTATATTTATATATGTTGAGGGTATGTGTGACCCCTGTACCTGTAATATGCTGGGTAATGATCCTAATAGGTATATTTATATATGTATAATATTTGGAAATATTTGGAAATACTGTGATTAAGAAGTCAAATATTCATTTAAAAAAAACTAGAAGGAAGGAAGAAGACATTGGACAAAGCTTTTTTTTGAGTGGGGGGGGGGGGGGTGGCGATATGCATTAGTATTGAGGGGTTAAAATCTAGTTTATTTCCCAGATCTAATTATCCGTTGGCTAAAAAACTTTACTTTCTTTTATTGAATTTTGATTGTTTGGTTCCAAACTAGAAGTTTGCACACTTTTCAACAAAAATTCAAATTTTGTTTATTATTATTGAGGTTGAACATTAATTTATAGTTTATTGTCATATACCTCAAGATCCCTACAAAATACTGTATATTGTATATTTCAAAATATATTTGCCATTATCACCTGGAAAACGATTAATATCCAACGGATTAGAACCCGTTCTCAGCCATACTGAGAAATTATGTAGAGCATCGTATTATATCCAGTTTTCTACGAATATAAAAATGTACAATTCTGATTCTCGGGGCTAACAAAACTGGTTTTAATCTTGTAATTGTACATATTTATATCCTTGGAAAGCTGTTTATAATACGATGCGATAAATAACTATTAAATACATTTTTTTAAGGTTTGATTGTGACCGTAAGACAGGCAAGTGCCACTGTCTGCCCAATGTTGAAGGAGACCATTGTGACTCTTGTATTGAACACCATTGGAAAATTGCTTCGTAAGTATTCCAAACTTATTAACAAATAATTAGTATTTTATCAAAATTATCAATGTTGTCTAAATTTATTATAAAGTTGAAACCAAAGTTAGGGTAGATTTTTTATGATAACTAGCCAATTGAGCCAGCAGAAAATTCCGATAGTCCTGTTTTATATAAATTCCATCACAAACTTTAAAAATTTGTATCTACAGTGTAAAAAAGTGTAATTTTAGAATTGGTATAACTTTTTTGTTATTGAAGCTGAAGGCTTCAAATTTGGAGTATTGGATCTATTTGTGGCAGTCTTTCAGCAGTTAAAGCGGTGTATTTCTTGCAGGCTTCCTTTAAACTAACTGAATTCTCAAATATATAATTTTAGTGGAGAGGGTTGTGAGGCTTGTGCATGTGATCCTATTGGTTCTACTGGGCCTACCTGTGACCTCTACCTCGGACAATGTGATTGCAAGTATGACATTATTTTTAAGTTGACAATAATTATTTATTGAATAATTGCTTAGCATAATCCCCACACAAATATGTAGTGTAAAACAATATTTACCCCTTTACAACTCTATATGTTACACTAGCGGCTACGCCCATAAAAGCCTTTAGTGTTATTTGTAAGGGGGGGGGGGGAGGTATGGGGGAGGTTTAATTTGAAAAGAAAAATAAAAAAAAAATTTAGGGGGGAAGGGGAGTAATTTTTGCTTGAGTATATTTTCTCTTGGGCGAAGGAGAGTGATGTTACCCTCCCCAAAAATAGTTATAACCCATCCCACGACCTATGAGAAGCTACATTGTGAAGGAGAGCCATATCAGTCCAGCGGTTGGCGATATCCTTGTACACAAAAACAGACAAACAGACACACGCAGATCCTGTTAATTTACTAAAAGATAGTTTAATATTTTAAAACTTTTCACATTGTCATGTCACAGTATCCTTGAAATTTATTAATATCTTTATAGGCCTGGATTCGGAGGGCGTCAGTGTGACCAGTGTGAGGAGAATTTCTACGGAGACCCGCGGGTGGAGTGTATCCCCTGCAACTGTAATCCTCTGGGGGTGGACCCGGACAGGACTCAGTGTGACAGGAGGACAGGAACATGCTTCTGTCTAGAAGGTAGGCGGAGATGCAGGGCAGGAGGGAACATTTCATTTTAAATTATTCAGATCCCCAATTTAAAAAAAAAAACGTTACACTAAGACTTTGGGGTTGGTTAACCATGCAGTTTCAAAATTTTCCATCAATAATTTTTGATCTACGAATTATTTATCCATTGTCAATTATACTTTAAGATTTTGGAAGAAATGCAAGACATTACAAATGTTATACACAAATAAAAAAAAGGTTAAAATAATACATAAGATGCTTTAAGTATAAACAAAATAAAATTTTTAAAAAAGAAAACATAGGTTAGAATTGTTTTGAAAAACTTTGGACTTTTCATAGCATTAATATATCTAGTTTTAAAAAAAGAAGCATTAAATTTTAATTACTAATATAAAATTTCATTATTGCAATTAAATGGATTAAAATTGCAGGATTTGTGTCCATGTTTTTGAACATATGATGTGACTAAAATTAAAATGTTTAAAACTAGTTTTTAAATTCATTTTCTGTCCTAGTTATCCTTAATACATAATATATCATAAGAATTTCAGATAATGCAAATACACTAAAAAGAAAAAATTCAAACTTTTAAAATAAAAAGATAAAAGTCGATGACAGACACCAGTAAGACAGAGAATGTACACAAGTTTTAAAAGAACAAGGGCAAATAGCTATTAAAATTCTGCTACTGTTTTTTAGAATATCTTTGGTTGTAAATTTGAAAACAAGTTTCTAAATATATTTTAAAAGCTCGAGAAATGCCAATATGTTATGTCCAAAATCGGACTTATTATAAACCCCCCATCGCAAAATCTATCAACCTTCCTTGCTTTTCCGTAGACAAACTTTTTAAAAAATATTCGATAAATATATTTTCTCGTATTCATTCGAATCCGGTGGATAGGAACCGGTTCTCATCCATACGAAAAAACTATGTCTAGCATCGTATTATATACAGTTTTCTACGAATATAGAAATGTACAATTATAAGATTAAAACTAGTTTTTTTAGCCCCGTGGTGCCGAAGTTTTAATCTTATAATTGTACATTCTATATCCGCAGAAAGCCGTTTATAATACGATACGAGAAATAACTATTACTTCTGTTTTTATAATATCTATAAGTAACATCATATTTCATTTTAAATAGATGAACTTTAGACTTTAAAACATGAAAGTTTACAAATCACTGACATATAAAAGTATGAATTAACAAGAAATTGAAAACACACTAATCTTACAGTTTAGTGGGGACTGGAATGTTTATTATAATAGTCCCCAAAGTTTTATAATAACGTTTTCTTAGTCGTTTGCTTAACAATTTTGAAATTATTGAAATTTGATAAGTTGGTCATTAAGTTGAGTGTCCAAATGTTTCAACAACTGATAGAAATCTACATAGGGGATAATTTTGTGTATCATCATTTAGGATTTACATCAAATTATCGGCCATTGTCCTAAGTAGATATTATACTAGTAGCTTCATCCCCTAGAAAAATAGTTTAAAACCAAGATAACCATTAGGGATATTTCCTAAAAATACAAAGCCGAATCTGCCTCAAGGTTTGCTTAATACGGTACTAACGGACAGACAGATATTGTTCTCCTTTGGATCTGCCCACTACATTAAATTTATTTTTTTAAATATGAAAGTTTAAAAAAAAAATTTCTTGGGAGGTAGTTGATACCCTCCCTTGAATTTGCCAAGTGGATCTTAAGGTATAAACAGAATTAGTATTTGACAGGCAGAAGAGACAGACATCCTACTTATTCTAAATGAGATAACAAATTTATCAATTTTAAAAGAATAAAAACGAGATTCATGAGAAATGATGATTTCAGATACCGAAGAAGAAACAAAATTGGAGTTGTCAATCGGATAAATGAAATATGTATAGAAAGAAAAAAAAGTACTAATAAAATAAGTCCTTATTACATAAAAGATAGGGATAATGAAAAGAAAACGAAGTAGCGGGTTTCGTCATATTTTCGCAGTAGCTCTCTGATAGGTTAGGTTTTAAATAGGAGAAAGGCTATTGTGAAAATACAACGAAACCCGCTACTTTGTTTTCTTTCCATGATCCAAAGATAGATTAATCTTACTCATGGCAGAATTTGTAGTTAATGAATTGAGGTGAAGATTAATTTGTCTGTCATTGGCATGTAACTATATCCCTTATTACAATAAAACACGGTGATGGTTATCTAAGTATCTTGAAGTAATTCAGGATCATGGAAAGAAAACGAAGTACCTAGCGGGTTTCGTTGTAGTTTTATAGTAGTTCTTATATTTCTAGGACCTGCGAGGTGCTCTAACCCTGCGTGGTTCATTAACATTTACCTAACCTAACCTAAAATAACCTATCAAAAGCTGCTGTGAAAATACGACGAACCCCGCAACTTCGTTTTCTTTCCATGATCCGTAAATCATTCTTATGTTCATAGAACCTTAATGTAAATTTACGTTAAGGCATACACTTAATATTTAATTTTATGTTAGATAACTTTGGTAGAGGATTCTTATATTGCATTGGTGATGGATCTATTAAAGTTACTAAACAAGTCTGTGTGTCTTTTAGTCGGTCTTTCACTATATCGTGCAATCGTCGTGCAATTTATTAGAATACCACAGCATGATGTGATGAAGTTCACTATAGTGTCTTTAAAAAAGGGGGATAAATTTAAAAACTTGTGGCCGAAGTATCCTGAACGACGTCATATTAGAAAAGTAGATTATTCAGATATGATGTCATTCAGAACATATATAGGAACTATTAAAAGTACTTCTGATATGACAAAAAGTAACATAAAAAACACTTTTTTTTTACAAATAATTTATCAAAACCCTACCTAAAAATGGATGTAATTGTCCTTATTTATCTTTCCAGGGGCTTTTCCTTTTATATAGGATATAAATTTCATTAAATTAAACAAGAGAAAACTTTGTTTAGTCTTTGATGGGAAATGCAAAAGGAAGCTTTCCATTTCCTCACATTTTTAACTTTTAAACAACTTTTACAAATACAAAACTTTTGTTACAAACATTTTATAATGAAAAAAATATACAGTTTCAGTTAGAAAAATCGTCATAATTGTATTTTTTCTCATTAATTAAAATTTGATAAACATTTCCCTTTTTTCGATAAGTCATTTTTTTATAAGGCCTTTTAGGATACACATTTAAAATTGTAGAAATCTAAAACTTCTAAGATGTAAAAAAATGTAAATTTCAATTTTGAAATCCCAAATATCATTTTAAAATTTCCAAAAATTAAAATTTACTATTAAACTAATAATAAATTCCAAATTCCTTTTATGAGCTGTGTATATAGACGGCTAGATACAATTTGAAAATTCTAAGTAAAAATGTATGATTAGATTAAATTTACATATTTGTTTAGGCATATCTGGTAAGAAATGTGATCAATGTGCACGAGGATACAAACAATACCATCCTCTTACTCCGGTAAGTTTCCCACAATTTCAATTAAATGTATTAGAAAAGAAATGATGACAATTTAACAGTAAAGGGTAGTAGGCCACTTTAAAACTCATATATTTGATTCTTATAAAAAAATAACCGCATGTCTATTGCATCAGAGGATTTGGCCCAGCAGGGACAGAGCTACTCGCAGGATTTAGAAAGATGTTTTTTTTTTAATTTGAAAATATGGTTTCTGTAGTCCATTATTCTGTTCGGGGAATTCACCCAAATTGATTATGCTTTTTATTCTCTTACACATAATTGTTCTTGCTTTCAAATTATTATAATACCCCATGTCAGATTAATTATTATTATTTACTGTAGGACCACCCTGTAATGTACAGGTTTGTTCCATCAGGCTCCATGCCAGATTAATTATTATTAAATTATTGTAGGACCACCCTGTAATGGACAGGTTTATTCCATCAGGCTCCATGTCATATTAATTATTTTTAAATTATTGTAGGATCACCCTGTAATGGACAGGTTTATTCCATTAGGCTCCATGCCAGATTAATTATTATTTAACTATTGTAGGACCACCCTGTAATGGACAGGTTTATTCCATCAGGCTCCATGCCAGATTAATTATTATTTAACTATTGTAGGACCACCCTGTAATGGACAGGTTTATTCCATCAGGCTCCATGCCAGATTAATTATTATTTAACAATTGTGGGACCACCCTGTAATGGACAGGTTTATTCCATCAGGCTCCATGCCAGATTAATTATTATTTAACTATTGTAGGACCACCCTGTAATGGACAGGTTTATTCCATCAGGCTCCATGCCAGATTAATTATTATTTAACTATTGTAGGACCACCCTGTAATGGACAGGTTTATTCCATCAGGCTCCATGCCAGATTGCCAGGAGTGTGGAGAGTGCTTTGAAAATTGGGATAGAATTCTATCAGGTCTGTAAAATTAATTTTAATTGAAGTAAGGAAACAAAGGGTTGTGGAAGGCAATATAATAAATATACAAAATGTTTAACCCTCCAAAATAGGTTGAATTGAAATTTTTTTTCAATGATTTAATTTTAGAAACATTGATTGAGTATATACTTTTTAAGGACTGAAGAACACGACTGAAGAGAAAGTGCTGGAGGCTGAGAAAGTGAAGGTGACAGGTGCAGCTGGTGCTTACACCAGGAGCTTCGAGGACATGGAGGACAAAATCAACTCTGTCAAGAAAATAATTGCAAGTGCCTCTGTCTCTGTCGAGGAGTTGTCCAACTATCAGGACAGGATCAAAAATATCTCTGGCAAGCTCGACCTGACAACTAACAGAATGGACAAGCTGGGCAACAACCTGGCGGACACCAAACAGTCCATCCTGCAGGGGACATATAATTTGACCAACCTGAGACAGGAGGCTGATAGGTTGCAGCAGGTTGCCTCGGATGTGCGTGATCAGGCCACAAAGCTCCAGGAGGCCAATGTACAAGGTGCTCTTGTTCTCACCCAAGAGGCCAAGCGCAGATCTGACAAGGCAGCAGAAAAGGTTGATAAAATCACAATGGAGCAGAAGAATTCAAATCTAGCAGAGAGCGCCCAAATGAGAGGATCTACAGAGTATCTTATAAGTGACGTCAGTGATAAAATTGCACGTGAACAGGAGGAGAACAAGAATGCGCTGCAGGACATCACTGACAAGATCAGCCTGCTGCAGGACAAGGTGCCAGGCCTCAACAAGGCTGTCTGTGATGGCGAGACTAACAGAAACAAGCCTTGTGATGATTTGTGCGGTGGAGCTGGGTGTGGCAAGTGTGGTGGTCTGTCCTGTCAACAGGGCGCGCTAACCAAGGCCAAGGAGGCGCTACAGAACGCCAAGAAGGCGGAGAAAGTATTCTCTGAGCGTGATCTGGAGGCAGAGTCTGTTCTGAACCAAGTGAGCTCCGCCCACGCCGAGGTTGAAAGGGCGGAGGAGGCAGCTAATAGAGCATATGACACCGCATCTCAAGCCAAAAACAGGTAATATACTTTAATAAAAAATTATATGTGTTTATTTTAGAATGCATTTGTGAATGATAATAAAATTGCTCCCTTTGTTTAGATCCATGAGCGAGCTAGATCAAGTAAATATTCTAACCAAGAAGATGGACAGTTTCCTGACTGACGCTAATGCCACCCCTGACCAGGTGAAGAAGAGTGCCTACGAGTGCTTGAATGCGACAATGACCATGGACACAGATCAGATTAGGTCACTGGCGGAGGATATCAACACAGCTATTAGTAAGTTGTTTCACTCATTATACAATTTATACTTAACTTATTCAAGAATTTATAACCTATATATACATATATTTATTTTTTTATTTAATTATTTCAGAATCTGTAACAGATGTTGACAAGATCAACGCAGAAACTGCCGAGCCTCTGATGAGAGCCGAAGACTTGAGAAAACAGGCCACTGAGGCCAAGGAGGGCGCTAAGTCTAAGCTGGAGACCGCACAACGCGTAGTCCAGTCTCTGGCAGACAGTGAGGACGCACAAAACGTTGCAGAGTCAGCTATTGCCAGTGCTCAGAGCAACATTGCGGCCGCGCGTAGGGATCTCGGCCAGATTGAATCAGAAATGGAGGTGGCAACAAGTCTGAGCTCTGAAACATTTGAACGCACTGAGGAGCTTCTTCGCCAACAGAAGTCTCTTCAGACAGTGTATATTGCCAATGAGAACCATGTTAAAAGCGCACAAGAGGCTGCTGAGAGCGCCATGAATAAAGCCAACAAAGCTAGCGCCGATCTGTACACACTCAACTCTGATTTCTTCCAAGTGTCTGATAGTCTTGACGAGAAGTCTGGCAAGATCGGGTCCGCCAAGGATAGGGCACTTGACCTGCACAGGCGGGCAAATAACTTGGCTAACTCTGCTTCCAGCAAGCTGGCTAAGCTGTTGGATATGGAGAAAGAGTATGAAGAAAATCAGCGGCAGCTAGATTCCCTGTCCGCACAGCTGACACAGCTTAACTGCAAGATGCAAATACATCTTATGGTAAGTGTTACATATTGTTTCAAAATTCGACTTAGAAATATAAAAAATCTAGAAAAAGTTAAATATTTTTGTTATTTAATTTTATTAGTTACCTAAGTTTATCATTTAAAACAATAATCAAAATATTTTTTAGGTAATACAAGAGAAGTCTAATTTCTACCGCACCTGCAGTTCTCCAAGTGTATATGAGCCTAGCAAGCAATGCGAGTGCCAGAACGGTCAACTAGATCCTGTCTGTACTGAAACATCCAGTCCTGCGAGGTATTAATACCAAAACAACAAGGTATTAATGCCAGGCTTTAGTGCTATGATCAGCCAGGTATTGATACTAAAAACTGCTAGGTATTAATGCCAAGAACATAAAGTTTTTAGTGCCAGGAACATCCAGATATAAGTGCCAAGAAAATCAAGGCTCTAGTGCTATGAACAGCTAAGTATTAATGCCAAGAACATCCAGGCTTTAGTGCCAGGAACTGCCAGGCATTAATACTAAGAACAAGTGCCAGGAACATTCAGATATTAATGCCAAGAACATCCCGGTATTAGTGCCAGGAACAGCCTGGATTCAGGACACTTACAAACAGACATTTATAAACAATCATAGTCTAGTAATTTTAGCTTAAATTTACTGTTAATTGGGCAAATAAATCTTATAAAAATGCTTCATAAGTCCATATTAATGTTTTAATTTTCAATTTTAGAATTTTGAAAAAAAAATAGTTTTTAATAGTTTTGCCCAATCTTCAAACTAGTCTATTTAAAATATTTCTCTCTTCGTATTTTGAGTGAATGAAAGTAAAAATGAAAAAAAAAACTTGGGATACTTTTGTATGTATTGAAGTGAATGTATATGATAATTTTATAATATTTTGTAATGTAATATAAATTTTACACTTTTATACAAATAATCAGTGTTATTGTATTTAATTAAAGTTCAAATTAGTGTGGCGTTTTTCTTGCAGCTAAAAATGATTTTTACAAGAAATAGAAAAAGGTATTTGATAATTCAGTCATTTTCATTGAAAATATTTTATAATTAGCTGTATTAAAAATATAAATTTCTTCTGTCTGTATATACATTATTAAATTTGTTCAACATAACTGCCATTCTTATTAAAATTCCACATTTTTAAAAATATCCTTTTGTTGCAGCAGCTTTTTTTCTATTGATCAAAGCAATATTTTAATGTTTTTTCATTGTAACAATACAAAAACTTAATTTTAATAAAATAAATGTTTTAAAAGTTAAATTATTTTGTTGCTCATTCTTAAGTACTTAATCTAATATCTTTATTTTTAAAAGCCAAGCATATTTACACTTAAGTTACGTCTTTCGGTATGTCCGTGACGGACAGCTCTTTTTAGATCTAATAGATCTCTAGAAAGTTATCATGACCAATTAACATTTCCTCCTTATTAAATTTTGTGTATTTTTTGTCTTATGCCTTATTGCCCTTATCAAAACATGCTCACTTTTCAAACGATTTTCATTATTAAAATAAAACTTTAATCATTAAAAGACGACATATTGATTAACAAAGATTACTTTTATTTAATAATTAATCAATGACACTAGAACAAAATATAAATTATAATATTCAACAATAACATTTTGATAAAAAATAACATCTCAATTATGCAGTTTTTAAAAGTTTACTAGTATAAAATTTTTAAAATATGACCGTAGGCATGATATTTCGTTGTTGGCACTTGCCAAAAAAAGATTTCAGCAATCAAAAATATCTGCTAAAATCCTTCGTATTAAACAGAATTTAATCTTAACAAATTTTTAGAGAATGATTATTTTATGAAATAAAATATGGATATATTTGTTATGTAATTTGGCATCATAGATAACTATATACATAGACATAGGTTAGGGGATCTTGTTCTGCTTTGACTAGCCTAAGCAAAACTGACCTCAATTGAATCCGAAAACCAGCTCCCAAGGCTTCTATAACTATTTAATTACATGCCTCTTATATAGGGCTTTTTCATTGCATGTTTTTTAGTGTTTCACATTTAATTTCTAAAAGTTAGAATGTTTTGAATGTATAAGTTTTAAAAGACTAGGCAATTCTATCACAATTTATCTCCCCAGTTCCAATTATGCAACGAGTGTTCTTCAAAGCTTGCAGGATCAAAATAGTTTGAATCTGGATCATAATATTGATTGTTGTATGAATCTTCACTGTTTCTACGACTAGATTGACCAAAAACTGTGAAAGGTTTTTGGTAGGGTGTCAATGACGGGGATTGCTGGCTATTAGGAAGATAATTTGAGCTATAGTCATTATAGAACGAGTCCTGTCTATTTTCCAAATAACTGTTAGCTTCACTTTGATAGTCATTTGTGTTTTGATTTTCATAAGGGTTTCCTGAGCTTATCTGTGTTGTAAAGCCAGGATTTTCTCTTGTTTTGTAATCCTCATTTCCAAATATGTTGCCAGAGCTAATTTGGGTGGTAAAGCCAGGATTTTCTCTTGCTTTGTAGTCTTGATTTCCAAAAATGTTTCCAGAACTTATTTGTGTTGTAAAGCCAGAGTTGTCTTGATTTCCAAATATGCTGCTAGAGCCAATTTGGTTTGAATAGTTGGGATTTTCTCTAGCTTTATAGGCTTGACTTCCAAATAGGTTGCCAGAACTAGTTTGAGTTGTAAAGCCATTATTTTCACCCGATTGATAATCCTGGATTTCACGTGAGCTTGCCGAAGTTTGCGAATTGTAGCCTGTATTTGGCCTTGTCTTGTATTCTTTTATAGCTGTGTCTTCAGAATTAGCCATATTAACGTTCTTGACAGGCGATTTTTCAAAAATACTATTTTGTGATGTATAACCAGTATTTTCTCTGGCTCGATAATCTTGTTGTCCATAGTTATAACCACTTTTATATGACTGGAAATTATCTGTATAACCAACACCTGAACGTTGTCTATAATCTGTCTGGCTGGCATCATACCTTAAGAAATCACCACGTTTAAAAATATTAACAAGACTGTCAGGCAGAAAACCTGTTGTGGCGAAATCAGCTGATTGATCAGCTGATAGTGTAGAAAATCCTCTAGCAGTTGGTGGATAGTATGGCGGTAGGCGCGTGGTGGATGTAGTCAATGGTGGAGCAGTAACCTCTTCTAGAACAATATCTGTGTTAGGAACAGTTGGAAATAATTCCTTGGCAGTAGTGGATTTATTGGCGGCTAATTCTTCATTAAGAAACTTAAGTTCACTCTTTTCTTTCTTCAGCTTCTTTCTTATCTTAAATTTCTGTGTTTGTTGCAATGGAGTTCTGTGCCCAATCATTCCAACTGATGTTATTCTACCTTCAAGTTCTGTAAGTTCTTTTTCCTCTTCCTCTTTCTGTTTTATATATTCTTTTATAGGAAGTGTTGTAGTAGAAAGAGCAGGTTGTCTCGTAGGAACTGCAGCATTTGTGGTATCATTTGGGTTACCATTATAATCTGGGGGAAATACCTCAACAAAATCAACCTTATCATCAACCTCTTCTGCAATATACTCAACCTCATTCTTGAACTCATCATCATTAGCAAGAAGAATATCCTTAGCTGATATTCTCTTGCAGAACCTGTCTGTTTTTTTGGGTGGCCACACACATTGGCTGTGGGTCTTTACACTTGGAACATCAACATAGAATTTGTTACACTTAAGCTCTTTCCTCTGACTACACTTCTCTTTTGGGACCTTATTACATTGATTTTGATAAACCTGTTTACATTCCTCCTTCGGCTCATTTACACATTTCTGTTCATCCCAACACTTTTCAATAGGGACAGATTTACAGTCTTTACTAATGTAAGATGGTTTATAGGATGGTTTCTCAGTACATTCCTCTTTATACTCTACTCTACACTTCTTCTCTGTGGTACAATTCTGTACATAGACAGTGTTACAACTCTGGACAGGCTCAGGGATGCACTCATCTACATACACTGTGGCACAGTCCTGCTTGGGGATCAGCTTGCACTCCTGCCTCGGCTGCTTCGTGTACACTCTCTCCCGCTCTGTCTTGCACTTCTGACACAGACGCTTCTTGACGTACCTATTCTTTTTGATGGCCACCGGCCAACAATTTTTCTTTTGTACATTCTTACAAACCTAAATTATTAAAGGTTAAGATTTGTTGACAATATGAGATGAACTTATAAAATAGTAACTCGGATCAACTGCAGTTCACGGTAAAATATTCCTGGTAACGAATATTTCCAAAAATCTATGAATTTTAAAGGCTGCTAGCTGCCAACCGGCTGAACGTACAAATCATACCCGCACACTATATTAAGCAGCATAAGAAGGCCTACAAATAATCTGGAATAGCCAAGATCCAATGATGCACAGAGAAAGCATTATTGAAGAACAAACGCGTAAAATAGGTCTTTTTCGCGCATTTCTCTGCACTGCATTATCGATTTTGGCTATTCCAGATTATTCGTAGGCCTTCTTATGCCGCTTAAAACATTGTGCGGGCATGATCTGTACGTTCAGCCGTTTGGCAGCTAGCAGCCTTTAAAATTCATAGATTTTTGTAAATATTCGTTACCAGGAATTTTTTACCGTGAACTGCAGTTGATCCAGTAACTCTAGTATCAAATTCTAACTATTGCAATTTAATTTTACTCTAAATTTACATCTTAATGAAAATTGTAAAATAATGTGGTTTAGGGGGAAAAATGTCTACCTGTTCTGGAACCTTATTGCACTTGACCTCCGGACTTATCCAACATTTGTCCTCTGGTACTTTCCTGCAGTTTCTCACATTTTTGCAATTTTTCTCTGGAACATTTTTGCACACTCGCTTTGGCTCTGTTGTGCACAGCTGCTTAGGGAAACCTTTAAATTTATCAATGATTAGAATTTATGGATCATGGAAAGAAACGAAGTAGCGGGTTTCCTCATATTTTCACAGTAGCTTTTGATAGGTTATTTTAGGTTAGTATAGGTGAATGTTAATGATTGCCCTACAGGGGTGAGAAATTGACCCCACAGGGGCTAAAAATAGGAGAAAAGCTACTGTGAAAATACTACAAAACCCACTTCTTCGTTTTATTTCCATGATCCCAATTTATTAATAACTTAGGCATGGACAAGGCGTCTCTATTAGGAAAGGGTAGAAATCTGATGAAAGACGAAAAAGATCCACAAACTTTGATCCAACTAAATCTGTCACAAATGCCAGAGTTCATAAGTGGATGAGACAGACAGAGAGACATACAAAAAGACAAAATTTTTAAGAATATACTCTAGGAGGTTTATGAATGCATACAAATGATGAGAAAAAATAGGTAACAATTTTTAATTATATTAATGGAAAAATCAAATTGTGCATTTTAATCTCCAAAGGGCATAAACATTGCTTTAAATTATTGAAAATTAGTTCAGGATTAACCTCATCTGATTTTGTTGGCATTTATAAAAGTTTTAATTTCATTGTAATTTAAATAATCTAATAATCTAAATAAAAGTATCTCTCAAAAGCTTTTTATAGTGCCTAAAAAAATGACATCATACTGGCCTACCATTGGTCCATTCAAAAGTTTACTGGCCTGCCATTAGTTATTTAGTCTGTCTATTGGCCAACCATTGGTCATTTGTATTGTATGACATAATTTTTTAAGGTACTACAAAGAGCTTCTCTCATTTACCTTGGCACTTTTCTTTGTAAATAACTTTACAAGTCTGTTTTAGCACATTCTTACACTCCTTGGTATAGACTGTGCCACACACCTCTCTTGCAACATCCTGGCACTCCTCCTTGTATTCTGTGGAACATTTCTGCTGCTGGGTACAGTGCTCCTGGGGTATAGACTCACACACCTGTTTATATCTGTAGTCGGGTTTACATTTACTCTCGTAAACAGTCTCACATACCTAAAGTTAAAAACGATTAATTAGTTTATCTTTTACTAGCGGCTACGCCCCTAGAGGCCTCTAGTGGCACTTTGAATGTTTTTTTTTATTTAAAATATCTAATTAGAGAAATAATTGGTTTATGTTTCGTTCAAGTCTCTTTTTTGGGAGGGGTATTTTTTTCTAGGGGCGATTTCTCTTAGGAAGGTGGTGGTACCCTCCCCCAAAATAAACAGACATCCTGTTACTTTAGTATAAGGATAGGGACGACCTACCTTTTATAGAGATATTATTGACTTTTATTTTGTTTAAATTGCGGCTAAGTAAATCTCATTTCCCTCCTTAGCGTCACGGACTGACTGACGGGCGGACGGACGGACAGATATAGTGAATTATAGAGTAGCTTAAAAATCGTTGAATTTAGAGAAATTACATCATTTTAAGATTTCGTTGCTCGTATGATTGGATTAGTCATGTGTAACTAAACATAAACAAAATCTTTATCTGCTAGAAATTCGTTTTTAAATTTGACGGATTATTGTGTCTGCCTGGCCATCTAGGGTACTAAATCTTTTGGAATGCTTTTGCCCTATGAAGCTTTATACATCTAACCAGGAATCCAAAGGGATAATACAATGGCCGATAAATTGATATACATCCCCAATGATGACACACAAAATTACCAATTCTGAAGAATAAAATATGTAGTTAAAACGTTAGAACACTCAACTTAATAAACCAAGTAATTTAAATTCAGTAAAAATTCTCAAAGTTGTTGAGTCAAAAAAAGAAGAAGACGTTATCATAAAACTTTGGGGACAAGTGTAATAAACAGACATAGTCCCCTCTCTCTCTGACATCTACTCCATTCTAAAAGAAGTAACCTGTTCTGGAAGGCAGACTTCATTAGGAACTTGTTGACATTGTTTCTCTGTCACATTATTACATTGTTCTGATGGTATATTCTCACACACAGGAACCTAAACAATATAATTATATTCTGTCATAGTATTACATTGTTCTGATGGTATATTCTCACACACAGGAACCTAAACAATATAATTATATTCTGTCATAGTATTACATTGTTCTGATGGTGTATTCTCACACATAAGAACCTAAACAATATTATTATACTCTGTCATAGTATTACATTGTTCTGATGGTATATTCTCACACATAAGAACCTAAACAATATTATTATACTCTGTCATAGTATTACATTGTTCTGATGGTATATTCTCACACACAGGAACCTAAACAATATTATTATACTCTGTCATAGTATTACATTGTTCTGATGGTATATTCTCACACACAGGAACCTAAACAATATAATTATATTCTGTCATAGTATTACATTGTTCTGATGGTGTATTCTCACACATAAGAACCTAAACAATATTATTATACTCTGTCATAGTATTACATTGTTCTGATGGTATATTCTCACACATAAGAACCTAAACAATATTATTATACTCTGTCATAGTATTAAATTGTTTATTGTGTCACAATATTGAAGCTCTTTATAATGCCTATAAGGAATTGCCGTCATAAAATACTAATGACCAATGATTGGCCAATATACAGACTAAATTACCAATGGTAGGCCAGTATACATTTTGATTGACCAATGCTAGTCCAGTATTCATTTTAATTGACCAATGATATTCCAGTATGGCATAATTTTTTTCATAAAAACTATAAAAAGCTTCCACAATATTTGATTAATTTCTGTGACAAGGGGACATGGTTTTCTTGTTATACCTCAATGTTTTGGCAAACACGTTCAGGTTCCTTGTGGCACTTCTGATCCTCCACATTCTTGCATTTCTGCTGAGGAACATTTTCACATTGAGTCCTGTATACACACACATAGTAATTAGAACAAGGTAAATCTAAGAAGGATTTTCTCGGCTTCCATTTAAGATAGACGACTTGCATGGACGCCCAAGGTTTTTTTTTTGGAGGGGGGGGGGCGGGATGGTAAAAAAATTAAGATAATTTTTTTTTTGGGGGGGGTAATCTTTATCTCATTGGGAGGGAGGGGGGGGGGGGGGGGAAGAAATAAGAATTCAACTCCTGGACGTCCCTAACGACTTGAATTATTTGGGAAGATTCTATATACCATTATGCTTCCAGTACTTCATCTACTTCACTTATTCCTTACGCTTGGCTACTTATGGACGTTGTCATCCTTGTTGTGTTATAAATTTAAAACAAAAAATATTTTTTTCTTGTTTAATTATATCCCTGTATTGAACTGAACATTGTTTATTGGTTGTACACTCATCTCTACATTCATATAACATTTAATTTTGAAAAAAATGTAACCATTTAGAAATAAGAATCGAATAATGGAAAGAAAACGAAGTAGTGGGTGTCGCCGCATTTTTATAATAGCTTTTCTTCTATTTCTAGCCTCGGCGGGGCCGATTTCCTAATCCTGCGGGGTAATCATTAACATTTACCTAACCTAAAATAACCGATGAAGAGCTACTGTGAAAATACGACGCAACCCGCTACTTCGTTTTCTTTCCATGATCCTATAATCTATGTTTCTATTAGGAATTATTAAAAATGTTCCAAATTAGCCTCTTAATATAAAAGATTGCTATAGAAATTCTAAAACCAATATTAATCTTCTAAAAAGGCGTAAACTATTTTTAAGTAAAAATGAAAGGGTTTTGAGTTCGAATCTTTATATTAGTTATTAATCATTTATCGCATCGTTTTATAGATAGATTCTTGAGTTGAGTGAAATTAAAAATCATAAAATTAATTCTAGTTTTGTTAGCCCTGAAGGCGAGGTCTGACAAAACTGGCATCAATTTTATGATTTTCATTTTTATATTCGTAGAAAAATGTCCATAATACGATACGATTTTTCATTATAACTAAGAACCGGTTTTAATTCAGCGGTTTCAAAGCAAAACATTACAGAATAAGAATTATATGGCCAGTACATAAGAGCAAAAAGGAAGAAAATTTTCGAATATTCCTAGGAACGAATATATCTATATCAAAATGTTATATTTTCCTGTAAACGGTCTTGCACTCTTTGTTAGTTTGGAAGTTACACTTGTTCTTATAAATTGTATCACATTTTCTCTCATACTTCACCTAGGATTATAAAAATATAAATCATAAAGAGAGAGGAGACAATGGGCTCAGTATTATCCAGGTCCCAAAAGTTTTATAAAAACGTTTTCTTATTCTTTGGATTAACAACTTTGAGGACTTTAAATTTTGATTGGTTGATTCCTTAATTTAAGTGTTCAAACGTTTAAACCACTAATTTTTATTTACTAAAGGGGAAATTTTGTGTGTCATCATTGAGGATGTACATCAATTTATCGGCCCTTGTCTTATAACTTTAGATCCCTGTATGGTATGCTACTTGTAAGTCATGGTTAAGCCTATAACTCAAAGAAAGGAGTAGGTTACTTTTAACCCTGAGTTGGGGACATGCTACCATGGCTTTAAAACATATTTACATTTTTTGTGTTAACTTATGTTGTGTCAACAATTATTTACAAAGCGCCAATTTGCAGATATTTTGAAAAATGATTTGTTGCCACCTATTCTGGATGACCAATAACATTTTGACCCAAACAACTTCTTCATTTAAAACAAATATATAGAATTTTCAACCTTCTGCCCTTTTAAAAGTTAATGGTGGCTTTAAAGATTCAAAATGCAAAGACATTTGATTTCTTATTTTTAACATCTTAATTGGAACTGATAATCTAATTAATTAGAGAAACAATTGTATTCCATTAATAAAATTAGAAAAATTTAAGTTGTGTTTCTATCTATAAATTGATGGGGGTATTACCAAGATTATTATTTTTCAATTCATTATGAAGTTTGGAAGATTATTGAAATTACATGTGAATTGGACCTTTAAATGAAAAAATAATACAATAGCTGATTTTCATAACACCTTGAATGCATCAATATAATGCATTGTGCTAAATTATGTTTCTAGAAGTTATAACACAAACACACACACACACACACACACACACACACACACACACATAAACAACATATCACACTTACAATGCAATGATCAATGCAGATTTTACTAAATGTTTTGTATTATATGAATTTTTATTAAACGTACAAGCATTTCTGATAACTGTTTATTTGAATCTTTTCAAAGATTACTGGAAAAGCTTATCTTTGAGTTTAAGCCTCTGTATTTTTTATTTCATTCTCTTATTGGTTGAAAGATTTAAACCATCGGTTTTCTATAATGTTGCACTTCTATCATTGGCTGAAATTCTAAACTTGAATTCTGATTTAGTTTTTGGTAATTTGCCTATTTTGGCTGTAATAACCCTAGTTTTTCTGTAAATCTTTTTGTTTTAAGTGGCAAATATTGTTTAGTTTCCAGAACAGTGGGGCAACTAATAGTAATTTATTAATTGCAGTCACATTTAAGTGTTCAATATAGAAAATAGAAGTCAAGGAACTCCTTTTTCAACTTTTCAGAAACCTTTGCAGCATTTTAAGTTAAAACTCCTCTATAAGTATATTTTTTTTGCTAGATTTTTAAAATTTGTGTTGTAGTGAATCATATTTTTTAACAAGTCATGTTTTGATTACAAACTTTTTTTCTGTTTTCTATATTCTTTAATGGTTAATAATTAAAGAAATTTATGAAAACTGTCATTAATAGAGTGAATTTTAAACATATTTTTCACAATCTAAGAAACCAGACTAAAAACCCCAACTAGTACTGCTACTTGTATTATTTCAAATCAAGTTTATAGCTTGTCGCAACCTATGAAACAATATTTTAGGCCCAACTTTGATTCACTGTGCACTGCAGAAAAACTTGTAAATATTAATCAAGAATAGTTATTTCTTTCATCGTATTATAAACCGCTTTCCGCGGATATAGTTTTTTTTAGCCCCAAGGTGCCGAAGGCACGGGCTAAAACAACTGGTTTTAATCTTATGATTGTACATTTTTATATTTGTAGAAAGCTGGATATAATACGATGCTAGACATAGTTTTTTCGTATGGATGAGAACTGGTTCCTATCCACCGGATTCGAATGAATATGAGAAAATTAATTCCAACTACTTTTTATTTTTTAGTATAGAATTCTAACAAATAAAATCTTGCCCATATTTTAAGATCTGTCTGTCTGTCCTTCCCTTAAAATCTTGGTAACCACTGAACCGATCGGATTCTACTCTTCAGGGTATATACCTATTGGTTTTAAGCTATTTTCTTGGGGGGTGGGACACCCCCAACCCCCCCCCCAAAAAAGAATCCTTCCCCAATTTTTTTTTTTTTAAGAATTTTATATGAATTTTGTTAATACGTGATTTATTTGCAAAAATTTGCGATTAATTCACATTTTTTTCTGCTGGGTATTGTGATTCATTCATTGTTTTTCTGCTAGGTAGGTAATAGTAGATGTAATTATACCTCTTGGGGCAAAGCCCCTAGAGGCTAGGGGCGAAGTTGCTAGTACATAATATGCTACTAATTTTATCCTACTGTAGATCTTACTATCAAATTTAATAAGGAGTAAGTAGAAATTATTTATTCTAAAGTAAGACAACTTGGTTTCGCATTCCCAACTGTGTACATATAATATAAGTGTCAAACAAAATAAGAACAATTATATCTTTGAGTAAGGCTAAAATTAAAAGCCATTTAAGGAATATTTACACAACTTACTTTTACACATACAATTTGATATTTTAGCTACGCTTCTCAAAAATACAAATACCAGACACTTTCATAGACAACAATTTTCTTATTGTATTGCAGTTATTAGGAATATTGTATATCATTACAAGCCATGGCGTGTGGTGATACAAAATTACATATTTTCTCCATACCAGAGGCGTGCACACGGTTTTAAAATCCAAATTTTAACCAAATCTAGGGAGCTTTAGGGGGTTGTTTACAAGACAACAAGAAGGGTGTTATTTTATTGTCTAATATAGACCCCTACACATCCTGTACGTTATCGCCATACTCAATAGCCAAAGACGCCTCCTTTGATTGTTAAAGTGATGCTTGAACCGCTAAATTTTTTTCCAAACCTCGGCTAAATCCCTCAAATTTAGGCGGGGTGTTGACACCCATCTAGAATGGTGTATAAGGGGTGTCCAGACAATAAATTTAGAGTATAGATGTATAAACAGATAGCTACAAACATTCCTTAAGCAAAGACCTAAAGCTCTGCAGAAGGTTGTTTATCGATAGAAATTTTGCTTTCTCACTTAGCTGCTAGAAAGCTCATATGCTGTCATTGGAAAAAGGTTTGAAGAAATAATCAAAATCACCAACTTGTTGGTATAAGGATTTGGGGGACCTTTATTATAAATTAAAGTCATCTGCCCAATTGTACAAGAGTTAAAACAATTACATCAAAAGATTTTAGTGTAAAACTATTTGTAAATAAGAGTATAAGAATAAGATATTGTTATCAACGACAAAAAAATATTTTGCCTAGTTTTTGTAAAAATTTTTGAGCATATTTATCATTTAAAATCAATGCTATCTTTTCAAAAGTGTTTCCATTAATTTGTTTGTATTTTGTAAGCAACCCCTGTTTTATTATTATTTGTACTGTGTTATTTTATTTGAATATATATTTCAAAGATAGCTAATTTGAAAAAAAAAATAAACTGAGATGAATGTCGGAATTTCCTTATTAAACATAATAATGTATATATAATTAGAATAGTAAGACCTTGAAAATAAGCGCTAAATTATTAGATGATAATTATCAGTAAATTTAACAGAATTTAAACGTAATTATTACAAAGCTAGCTAAAAAAGTGTTGACAAAAAATAATAATCCTTTTATTCAAATACTATAGAACATTATAACAAGGATGATAATATCAAGTGTAGCAGCATTTAAAAAATATGTCTTTCTAAAATCAATTGATTTAATGAATAAAATATTGAAAATATAGCAATGTACAGATTTTTTTAATTTTAGGAATTGAAAATAATTACATTCATTTGGTTGCTGATGTAAAAAGAGAGAAGGGCATGTATAGAGTCATAAAAGAGCTGCAATGATTTACATATATTTAATAGGATGTAAAACCCTTTTATTAAAGTCAAATACAGCTTAATTTTTATTTGCAAATTCATTAGAAAAAAATCCGGACTTACTGATAGACAAAGTGAATTATAGAGTAGCTTCTCTACTAAATATAACATATAAATAGACATGCGCAGAAGCTACATAGGAGCTACGGACAGTTCTAATATTTCGGAAAGGGGAAAGGAAGAAAGTTAACTATCTATTACTGGGAAAAACATTTAAAAGCCCCCTCAAAAGGAAAATATTTAAAATACCAATTAAACCTATATTGATTTTAATTTGAACCTTAATATTGCTATTTTTAAAAATTGGCATTGATATCTACTTTCCGAAATGATTGTATTGTTAGCAGCTTGAAGGGAAAATATTTTACTGAAAGTCCAAATTTTTACAGTTTTTATAATTTTTTGACAATGCTAAAATTGATTTGTTTCCTTCATTAATTTTAAGATATATCCATTATTTATTAAGGAAAAACACAAATATATGTTAAATTTTATAGTTAGGGCATTGTTTCTAATAATGAAAAATCCTGTATAAAACTCGGCCATTTTAGGGTCCAAGCTGTCAAATTTCTTGACCAATATGAATATGTTAGTAGGTCTTTGCCATAGTTCTATGTAGCCATATACCATCGACCCCTCTATACTCTAACTTTATTGTCCAGACCCTTATCAATGCTGTGTAAGGGGGTAGACACATCCCTTAATTTTAAGAACTAAGAAAGTGGACGATAAATTGTATTATGTAAGTACATGAAAATTACCCTGTCCTAGATTAAAATTACCAATTGAAAAAGTTTGAGAAATGAGTAGAAATCAACCTTATTCGACATTCACTCAAAGCCCCAAAAATAATGGACTTAAAAGTGTATTAAACTGTATATAAGACATTTGCAAATATATTGGTACCATTAATTTGCCTCTGAGATAAAAAAAAGTATGTTTTTTTGATATTTTTCTCTTGCAACAAATCAAATTTCAAAATTGAGTCACCAAAAATGTTAAACTAATTTTTGCTCTAAAACAATCATTTTTTGGAGTTAGAAAGTGCTTAATACCTCATTTTAATCGCCTGGCATTGCTTTATAATGTACAGGTAATTACTTGGTTGTTTTTAGAACAGTTGACTAAAAAATCGAGGTTTTGTGATTAACCCACTTTTGTTGTTACTCCATAAATGATATTTTTTTTTCCAAAATTTTTGGCCGTAAAGAAGCTTTATATATCCATATAACATCCACCAAAATTTGACTTTTGATATTTTATTTATAACATCACCAGAAGGAATTGAATTTTGGAAAAAAAATATCAATTTATATTTTGCACTGCTATGCATTGTTCTCGTTCTTGTTTCTAAAAAATATTTATATAATTAAAAAGAGAATTATTTAACGCTTCTATAGGTATGTTTATCATTTTTCTAGCTTAAATATAACTATAATTTCAGCATTTTTAAACATGATCATATTCAAGTTATTTTAACAACTATTAAAACAATTTTTACCATGCAAAACAAGGTGTTATAAAGTGTAGGATCCCTCACAATATCTATCTGTCTGTATATAATGCATTACACATGTAATGCTAATAAAGAGTAGTTATAAGAGTGATCTTTTATTCAAAGCTATAAAAGTGTTTAGAGTATATGCTATTATCCAATCATTGCTGGGAGCCATCAAAGAGGAAGTAGATAATAGAATAGGAAGAGTTATTTACTTTAGTGATGGCTGTGGAGGACAATACAAGAACAGGAACATATAAAAATATCATGATATTATTATAGTTTTAAGTTCATTGATCCTAGAAATTGGGTCAACTTTGGTGTGCAACAAAATTTTTTCATAAATATCCAGGTAAAGAGCAAAAATATTTTTTGACTTAAACAAAGCATATTATCTTACCAAAATACTAAAATATACTGTAGTAGTACATCCTCATATTAAATACAGGTATTCAAGTAAATTTCAGGTTACAGGACCTGATCCTCCAGGTCTCCAGAAATATTTAAAAGGTTTCTGTGGCTGCAATTTTTGACTTAGAGACTTCAAATTTTAAACATAATCTTTCTTACATGTCTACATAACGTATTAAAATTTCATTAAGATCCATCCCTCCTATTATCTCAGCCCCCATTAGAGCTAAAGGGCTTAAAAATTTTGTGCATGTCCCTGGTTTGATAATGAATTTCGGACTTTAAGTGAGTAATAGTAATCTTTTCACTTCCCTTACTCTTTTATTTAACAACCTTTTTAGAGCCTTGTTTACTTAAAGATTTTAAAAACATCTGTATTTTTCTTATTTTTGAAGCTAGAAGAACATAAAATAATGATTAGCTTTATCTAAATTTTATTATATGGTTAATAAGATACATAATATTTTCTAAAAATGATATTTTATTAAACATTTAACAGATACAATTTTCTGAATCTGGCTCTCCACGAAAAGGATAATCTATTTCCTGCAGAGTGGCATTTTTTTGCCACTTCGCATGGAAAATCCGAGTGTGATGGGCTAGGGGGTGTTGTGAAAAGACAAGTTGCCAACTATTCACTCCGCCAATCAGCTGACAATCAAATTTTAACTCCAAAACAACTCTATGACTATGGGGTAACAGCAATTAAAAACTTTAAATTTTTGTATATAAATAGTGAACAAGTTGCCAATACTAAACTGTTTTTATTCCCAAGGCATCAGGCAGCTAAGGCAATAGAGAATACTCAAAAATACCATTGTTTTATGCCTGATAAAAATGATCTAAATGTTATGCATGTATTAAAGTAATATATATAGAGCGATAAATAGTTGTGTAACCCCTTTCCTTTTCCAAGGGCCTTGTACTGTCTGTGGGTTGGGTCTTCGGTGTCAGCTGAATCTTTCAAAAATGTAAATACAACCGGGTGCCGGCAAAAAAAACATAAAGCAAATTGTAAACTAATGTGAACTCAAGGGCGCCCAAGCTTTATACTTTGAATAAGGGGTTCCATATGTTTAAGGGGGTAATCTAATGTATTTTTTAAAAACTTGTGGGGTGTAAAATAAGAGATTTCAAAGTCTAAAGGGGTGAACACCCCTTTACCCCTTTACTTGGACATCTATGTATGATCTGTAATGATTTTTGCATTTTTTCCTAGTTAAATTTGTTTTGCATTGTCTAATTACTGTTCATTTGTTGGAAACTATTTTGAAAATTATCCATTGATCTCATAAAACTGACAATAACTCAATTACTTAAAATAAGGACATAGTTAATTTGCCACCACCTCAGAGAGAGCTCAACCCTTTATGGAAAAATAATTGAAAACAACGTAAATTCAGGCAAAAATTAAATTTGGGAACATCTGCAATATATTAGTTCTACATTTGTCACTAGATGTCACTATAAACTTGATAATTATGATTTGCAAGAAAGTATTCACATCATTAGGATAAATGTCTTGTTAATCAAACATAACTAGGTTTAACAATTCAGTAGTGTAAATCGGAAAAGATGATTATTAATATAATTTTATAGTCAGGAGCCTAGTTATGAGAAATTGATAATGGAAGTTTTAAATACTTCACAGAATTTTAGACAGGAATGACAATTTTTCACAAAAATTGTCCCTTTCTTTTTCAAAAAGCAGAAGAAAGCATTAAACAGCTGAATTTAGAAAGCAAAGTTTAATGAAATTATTCTGCTGAGCTTTAGGTCTTTGCCATCGGAAATCATTTAGTAATCTGTTTATACATCTATACTATAAATTTATTATGCATGTTAAAGAATATTCAAAAGATAATAAAATTTTAAAATTCATTATATAACTTTTTTCAGAAAATAATGAAATGGTTTGCTTTCCTTTAGAAGTTAGAAAAATACAAGTATGATTTTTTAAAGCAAAGGTTTGAATTATTATAAGGGTCTGACCTTCTGTACAATCAAAACAGATAACTCTTACTGATAGAATTGCTCTTTTGATTTTAAACTCAAAGTTAGGAGAAACCATTGCAACTCTATAATTGTTACCAGAATTGTTACTTACAAATATAAGTATGCCCTTAAACAGTATTCTGTTTTTAAGTAGTTTTGCAACAAATACTCTTATATTATACTTTGATAGCTAGGAATTTAAGTTACATCTAATATCTTTGACTCTTGGAATTATCTAATAGCATATACTCTAAACATTTTATAGCTTTGAATAAAAGATCACTCTTATAACTACTCTTTATTAGCATTACATGTGTAATGCATTATATACAGACAGATAGATATTGTGAGGGATCCTACACTTTATAACACCTTGTTTTGCATGGTAAAAATTGTTTTAATAGTTGTTAAAATAACTTGAATATGATCATGTTTAAAAATGCTGAAATTATAGTTATATTTAAGCTAGAAAAATGATAAACATACCTATAGAAGCGTTAAATAATTCTCTTTTTAATTATATAAATATTTTTTAGAAACAAGAACGAGAACAATGCATAGCAGTGCAAAATATAAATTGATATTTTTTTTCCAAAATTCAATTCCTTCTGGTGATGTTATAAATAAAATATCAAAAGTCAAATTTTGGTGGATGTTATATGGATATATAAAGCTTCTTTACGGCCAAAAATTTTGGAAAAAAAAATATCATTTATGGAGTAACAACAAAAGTGGGTTAATCACAAAACCTCGATTTTTTAGTCAACTGTTCTAAAAACAACCAAGTAATTACCTGTACATTATAAAGCAATGCCAGGCGATTAAAATGAGGTATTAAGCACTTTCTAACTCCAAAAAATGATTGTTTTAGAGCAAAAATTAGTTTAACATTTTTGGTGACTCAATTTTGAAATTTGATTTGTTGCAAGAGAAAAATATCAAAAAACATACTTTTTTTTATCTCAGAGGCAAATTAATAGTACCAATATATTCGCAAATGTCTTATATACAGTTTAATTCACTTTTAAGTCCATTATTTTTGGGGCTTTGAGTGAATGTCGAATAAGGTTGATTTCTACTCAAATAGTCACTTTCGTTGCAACGCCCCTTTGGAGGCGATTCGTCGTATTCTTAAGATGGCTTTTTATAGGTTATTTTAGGTTAGGTTAGGTGATTGACCCACAGGGTTAGGTAATTGGCCCCGCAGGGTTAGAGCCTCCCGCAGGAGCTAGAAATAGGAGAAAAGCTACTGTGAAAAATACGACTATACCCAAAGTTTGGACACTGTCAGTTTGTTTAACCCCCCAATCAAGATTTAATAAAAAATTCAAAAATGTTTAAGCCAACGAATAAGAGAAAATGTTTAAAAACCTTTGGTGGCCTGTAATACAATGCATCGCTTATGATATAGTCCTGAAGGTTTTCAAGTCATTTGAAAACATTTCTATGAAGGTCGTCATATTTAGGACTGATATCATTTTTCTATTACAAATGAAACATTGTTTGTATTGATATTAAGCATATCCAGACTTGTGTTGTTTTCAACTATTGTTTCCTAAGTTCTTTCATAATAACAATACTATCTAAATCTTGAACAAAACAAATGAACAAAAACAGGAATAGAAAGTTTTACAACCCCCCCCCCCCCCTCCAAGTAAAAAGGGGGGGTGGGTTTCGATAAAATGCAGATTATATTCAACCATTAAATTCCAGATGTTAAACTTTATTTATCTATTAAATTTAAGTTATGCCCAGGCTCACCGACACTTAGCTTTTATAGTGCAGTAATATGTAACTGACAATAAAACAGAAAAAATGGAGTTGGCTTGGGCACACTTTAAGGAAATGACAGGTTATTATGTCCAACTGGTTGCAACCTATCCTTGAATTGGAATCCTAAAGAAAAAAAATCTTGGTAGACCAAAAACAAACAAGAGAAGTGGCTATTCATTACATACAATTAAATGGCAGTGATGATTATGATGACTGAGTTTTGAGACCTTAAATTTGAACCAGGGTTACCTCACACTCTGTGGTGTATCTAGTTTCACATGTGCCCACATCATAGAACTGACAGCCGCAGCCACATGCCAGGGCCTCCAGCGCAGTTGCCAGGAAATTAAAGGTGGCGTCCGCCTCCAGAATTGTAGCTGATACTGCCAGCCATAGCAATAAACCCTGAAATAAATCAATTTAATTGTTATTAATATTTAAGATATATTTAATGGACGACGGGTTACTTAAATAGTTAATTCATAGCACTTTTCGTTAATTTAGAAATATTAGAATTGTCCTTTCGATTTCGAACTTTGCATGATTATTCCTATAATAGTTAGGTACGATTCAAAAAGCGTAACAACTCTAAAATCGTTAACAGAAAGTACGTACGTTCTTTAAAACATGTTGCTTTTAACCTTGTTAACAAAAAAAATTATGTGATATTTATCTAATTATCGGAATTTCGGAATACTCATTTCTATTACAACAAGGTACAATATTATAAGTGAAGCATCTCTATAATCAAGTCCTAAAAATGAATTAGTATGTCCTTAAACAGTGTCCTGTATTTAAGCACTTTTGCAACAAATTTACTTACATTTTTATTTAGGCCTATATATTTATATTCTGCTTTTAAGTTCTTTTCAGTGTTAATTTTCGTTTGTCCTAACGTTTCAGATATTTGCTTTTATGGATGTTGTCATCCTTGTTTCTTTAAAACCATACAAGAAATATAATTTAAACAACGTGATAGATGAAAGTTATTTTATAAATGTAATAATCATTAAACTTATTTTTCATAGAAATTTACTTTTTATTATAGGTCTCATTAATAATTCCAAGATAAATCTAGCTGCGTCGCTAATAATACATTATATTCTTGTTTACCCTGCGGGGAATGCACAAAAATAAATTTCTTAAAACAAAATCAAATTCAAATATAATCTACATTTTTAAACACTTTTTTGGTGTTTTAGTTATTCGCCTGAGGATATGAGTTTCAATTAAAAACGAATTAAATTTTTATACTTTTCTAGATATCTCATTTTAAATCTCAATACAGAGTCAAAATTTTTAAAGCAAATCACCCATATGTTAAACCAGGGCTCGGAAACCGCGTGTAAGTCTCTTTGAAATCGTCATATTGTCATATTATAATGTTGAATTTCAGCTGGATGTTTAAGTGCTTTTATTATCAATTATCGGCTACGCTCGTTGCTTTTTTACCCTTGGGTTTAACATTTTCAATGTTTGGGTGGGAAGTGATTTTTTTCTCGGGGTTATTTCTTTTGGGAGGGTTGTGGTAACCTCCCCAAAAATAGTTATAACCTTCCCAGGACCTATGAGAAGTACCCTGAAACGGAAAACCATATCGGTTTGGGGATTATTTGGTACACACACAGACAGACTCAAACAGATCATGTTACTTCATCAAAACTTAGGATTTAAAAGAATAAAGATCACCAAGGTGGGCAATAAATGCAACAATTGAAACAATATATCAACGCTAAAAATACCAAGCTTTGAACTGATAAATTGATTTATAATCTTTATAATAATATTCATTTTAGCCAAGTCATAACAATCAATTCTTCACTAAAATAAGTAAAAAAAAGATAATTTTTATTTGGTTGGTTGTAATTTTAATTCAAGTTTGTAATTTATGTTAGTATTTTAACCTTTTTATTACTTGTTTACGAGCATGCAGTTTTATGTACATATATAAATAATTGTACACTTCATAGACGTTAAACTTGTTGGTTATGTTCAAAATATTGCTGGAAACGAACCTTTTCTTCTTTCATCTAAGAACTTTACAGCCTGATAAAACGCCAAAACCCTATGTCACTTTATTAATTACATTGAAATGTTGGATACCAGCAACATTTTAGCATAAAATATCCTAAAAGTTGTTATTTAGCTCCCATCTACCCTGCATATTTAAGCAACAGAGGTGCAAATAAACAACAAATTTACCTTGAAATTTAAACGTAAATATAATTACTAGGGTTGTTAATGTGTAAGTTGAGGTTGGTTATAAAGAAAGTGTATATATGTATACAGAAAATGGCTGGTTAGGCCCAAGTCGTCAAAAGAAAACCACATCAGGGTTAATTACCGTTTAGCAAAATTTGGACCAAAGGCAAACATTTATAATTATCATACATCATTTTGCCAAATTTAGAACAATGTTTAGAAATTTTGTATTGTTTTGAAGGCGAAGCTTTTCTATAATTAGTTATTAGTTAATTTAGGCATATTAAAATCGTTATCTGAATGCCCGTAAGTTCATTTTAAACATGTTAATATTCTACTTTTTTAAAGAACAAATTTTTATGTGATATAATTATCCGATTGATCTGATTTTTGGAATACTGATTCCTAGGACAACAAAGAACAATGTCATTAGCGAAGCATCTCTATATTCAAGTCCTAAAAATGTAAGTATGTCTTGAAACATTATCCTTTATTCAAGCAGCTTTTCAACTAATTTACTTACAATTTTGTTTCGTCTTTTATACAAATATTTTCTGATTATTCAGTTCTGACACTCTACAAGTTTTAATGTTCGTTTGTCCTACCGGTTCAGAGCTTCGTTTTTATGGATGTTGTCATCCTTGTTATTTAAATATGAGTATGCAGTCGTCATTAAGTCATTAGAATAGCATTATATCGATAATATGTCAGCCATGAACACTTTGAAAAATTTAATCTTGATAATATGGCAGATATGAACTCATGACTTACCAGTAAACACATTTGTAGAGTAGCTACACACATAAAGAGTTAAAGCTACTCCCAGCTTTAATTTAGGGTCATGGTCATAACTACAGATTTTATAAAATAACCCCCCCCCCCGTCCCTCTTTAAATTAAACGTTTTCTCTTGCACAATGAAGTTTAATTAACCTCTTCCCACTAACTCACTTCTAATGAATAATTACTTTTTATGATTAAACCATCTGATTAACAAGTTAACAAGAATGGATGTAGAATATACATAGATATTATGGCAGAGAAAATATTGTCGTCAATTTAGGTTGCAATTTCTCTTGTCTTTTATTGTTCAGTTCATTTATCCAGCAGGTAAGAGGGGATAGGTTCCTTTCACTTTATTAGAGTACATGATAATCTGGCATAAGATCCATGTAATAATAAATCCATTTTATAAAGAGGTATTTAGTAATTTATGTCACAGTAGTCTTGAATTAAATCTTTTTTGCATGTAAGACAGGTGTCAAATGTAAGATATTTATAACCTTAAATGTGTGTAATCCTTATAATGAAGTAACAGGATCTCTGTCTGTCTGTGTGTCTGTATGTGTGTACAGAAGGATCTCGCTAACAAATGAACCGATATGGTTTACAGTGTAGCTTCTAATATGTCCTGGAAAGGTTTATAGCTATTTTGGAGTAGTACCACCACCCACCCAAGAGAAATAGCAAAGAAGTAGCATCAAATTTGTATTCATCCGTAGATTATTGGAATTGGTGGATGATTTAAACAGAAAAATAGTGAGTTAATTAGTCAGCGAGAGAAGAAAACTCTTCTTAGAAGAACTCACTTTTGTGAATCCTTATAGTGCCTATAAAATAGACATTAGACGACATATTAGAATAGTCCATTTTTCTAAAAAAAAGAGTAAATGCAAAAAATTTAGGCAGAAAGATCCCGAATTACGTCATATTAGAATAATGAACAATTCTAATATGGCGTTATTTTTATTGGCCCTACAAAGAGCTTCCATTTTTGCTTACATAATTTGACCTGAAATTGAGTTCTGTCTTGACCATAAAAACAGCGAAACCAAATAAAACAAGCCATTACAAATTTATGATTTTTAAAATGTGGGAAAGAGTGAAGAAACAAAACTTAAATATAAACATTTGGAGAAAACTCTTTTGTATTTTGAATGTTTATTTTATAAAAGTCCTTGTGGTTTAAGAAGGAATCTTTTAAAAAGTAATTATTTTTTGCAGACGATATTAATGTGCTAATTACTTTCTGCCATTCAATATTGCCAGGTTACACAAGGTTAAAAAGATCCATAAAAATCTCAGATTAATTCGACACCTGGTCAATGTTTTTTTTATAATTTGTGATTTTCTGTGATTAGACTCGGTCTGTCTGTTACGGATAGCTATCATCTTTAATTTAGGTATGTTAGAATTGTTCTATGGAACAATATGATATCATTTTAAAAGCCCAGGACTTGCCAGAAAGCCTGTAAATTATTTTAAAATATGTACATTTTTGAGCTATTTTGACACAGGAATAAGGTATATAGCCAACAAGCGTAATATATCTAAATAATAAAAGGTATGATAAAAGGTCGTCAATTCAAATAATTGTTGCCCTTCCAACGATAGCTGAAAATCATGAATAGGTTTCGTGATTTTTTTCTGAATTAATTTCGTGGTGGGTATAAGTCATTTTGACATTAATTTTTCATGATAAAATTATCTAATTAACTTGATTTTTAAAAAACGTGAAGACTTGAGCTTCTACGGTAAGAATCTTAAAGTATTAGGAATTTTACCTCTTGTATCTGGGAGTCTCATCTAAGGAGGGATAGAGAAACCCGCTTTTTTTATTAATAGATATTGGACATTTTTTTGGGTGGGGGGAAGGTTATGATTTTCTTTTTCTTTTGTCATATCTCATAGAAGATAACATACCTCCTCTACCCCTAAAAAAGTCTAAATCCTGCAGTAGACCAATACTAAACTACCCTAAAAAGATACAGACAGAAAAATTGTATATGATATTCAAGTATACAAAGACTAAACTTATTTATAACTTGAATTATAACAGAATTGAATAATAATTATAATGAATTATCAAGAACTGCTATCATCTGGTAATTTAAGATATATAATAACTTATATTAAACCCCACTTCCGTAGTGCTACACTATACTAGTATACTATTTAGATGCAATAAATTCATAAAAAATATATAGGATACAATGACATGTAAATTGTCTAAATAAAAGGTTATTAGTTTTCAGAGAATATTAATTTTCATACTGGATTGGATTTTGCTTTTTATATTGATGGTGTAGATTGTTTTAAAAAAGATGGAAAAAACAGAAGATATGGGAAAAAACATAAGTGGCAAGTTTAATTATAATAAAGTATAACACTTTACATTCTCACATAAACGACCCCTTAAATATTGGATGTAAATATTCTTTTTTTCTCCTCGAGGTAGTCATTTTTTTCCCTGGTAGCATTTTTTTCCCCGATATCATTTGTTTCCCCGGAATATGTTTTAGTATAAAGAAATGTTCTATCGGTTTAAAACCTTTTCCATTCGATAGATCATACCGTCTTTGGAAAAGCTGTCAGACCGATTTTTGAAATTCAATCTGTGAAAAAAAGATATTCAAGTTTTGATTTTTTGTTTTGAAAATATTATTTTACATGTATTGACGCCATCTTGGATTATGATAATATTTTTAGTTCCTAAAACTTTTTTTAAAAATTAAATTTTTACAATGAAAAAAAATCTTTGAACTTAAATTGACCAATAATTTAAAGATTTTTTCTATTTAATTTGGAACCAAATCTAATTTCAGTAAACTCATTATCAATCGCACCTCTTATAGAAGTCAACCAAGCAATATTGAAAGTTTTACTTGTAAACAATGAAAACTAAAAGTAACTTATAACCGATTCCCCAACCCCTGTAAAAAAAAACATAACCACTTTCTTACAAAACAATTTGGTCATGATCAGAAACTAGACAGACCTTTATTTATTTCCTAAAACAATTTAATTGACTTTAAAAAGCAGCAGTCTTCTTGTTTTGAAATAAGGTTATAAATATCTGAAAAAGATACATCTGTTGATATTAAAGAGTAAAAGATGTTATAAAACAGATTTCAACTTTATTACTTTACTGCATGGAGGCTGCACCACTAGCTTAACTCTTGTTTCAAGAATAAGAATAGGATTTTAAGTTTATGTCCCTGTTCTGTTACGGGCAAAGTAAAGCTTTCTAGAAAATCGAAAAACTGTTTGTACCTTGTAATGTGAAGCTTTTTATAGTGCCTATATACTGGCCTACCATTGGTCAATTAAATGTATACTGGCATGCCATTGGAAATTTAGACTGTGTATTGGTCTGTCATTGGTCATTTGTATTCTAAGGCGACTTTTTCCGGCACTTTAAGAGTTTCAATTAATGTCATTCGTAGTGTCTTGAATAGAAAACAAAATTTTCTTTGCTTAAAATGCGAAGCCAACAATTCATATTTACTTCTATGAATTTTAACATGACAATTTTAAAGAAATTATAATATTTTATCTGCTTAACTATTTGATAAACAATGACACCAACATAAAATCCACATACAACAATACATATAATTTATACCGATTAAAATTGACCTTTTAGTTTAAATCAAACAATGAACAAGCATTTAAATTTCATTTTTTTGTATTTTTGTTAAAATTTTCTACAATATACAAATGTATCGATTGTCTGTTCATGTGATATTAAGATATCAAAAACAGCTAGATCATAAATTTAAAATAAGGTTTGTAATGATAATTATATGACATTTTCTTGGGGAAAGCTCGGAGATACGGAAAGTGTCATGTTTGACGTCATGAAAATACATACTTTTAGACGTTTTTTTATGACGTCACACATGACACTTTTCGTATCTCCGGAAAGCTCACTGAAATTATTGTATAAGACGCAGCCAATGCATTTGAATTGCAATGCAATGGTTTGAAATAAAAAAACAAGGATGACAACATCCATATCAGTGAAGCTTTACAATTCAGACAGACAAACAAGCATTAACAAATATAGAGTAACAACTCTTTTAAAATTCAAATTATTTGGAAGTTTGAACTAAATTCCGTTAACATCTATCCTAAAATTATTTAAATACTTGATGCTGAATATGAAAATATTCACAATTTAAACTTGATTGTGGAGATGTTATACCAAATGGTCCAATAAATAAACATACTAAAAATTAAATAAATAGGATCATTAAATATATCATATGCAATATTGTGATTAAAATAAGTTCAAAATCTTTACGTTAAATAAAATGGACATACGATCTTTTGATTAATTATAGAGTTGCTACGCTTTTTAAAATGTACCTTACCGATACAGAAATTATCATGTCAAGTTTGAAATCAATAGGGCAATTCTAACGTGGATAAATTATCAAGACAGCGTAAAGTGCCACCAAAAAATGACGTCATACAATAAAATTCACCAATGAGAGGCCAGTATACACTTAATTGACCAATGGTAAAATTTATTCTGGCCTCTGATTGGTCAATTTTATTGTTTTATTTTTTGGATGCACTGTTCTGATACGCTGTCTCTAAATTATCGATAAGAGCTATCCTTTACGGACGTACGGACGGACATACATAGAAGTGTCGATTTTAAAAAGAATCCGACAATAAACTTTAAACAAAACAAATTTTAATCCGAGTTATTTAAAAAACATTACACATTGAACTCTTCTTTTTAATTATCTAAAATAATCTAAATATTTATTTACTGTACACTATTATAAAATTTAATAATAAAGATAATAATTACGTTTAGTAAGTATATAATTATCATATATTTTAGATAAATATTGAGTTGCAACAAAAAAAATAAATTTAATAAACATGCAATCCTATTAAATAAAGTAGTAAGCTTTTTTGTATGTAGCAAAGGATTTCAATAACTAATGAACTAACTTGGTTTTAGGTAAGCTTTACATAGGTCCCGTATTGGTTTCATACTATCTAATTTTCAGATTTAAGTCTCGGGGTGGTTTTAAGCTATTCTTTGCCATTTTTTGTCTCTTTGAGTACAGAGCCTCTAGATGCTAGGGGTGAAACCGCTACAGTTTAATATAAACAAAGAGACAATTATATATTATAATTTTCAGTTTGTTAGTTAACGAGGTACTACGAGCTAATAATACCAAGGCTACTCTATAATTCTCCTAGTCTTCCCGTCAGTTAGTCCGTTAGCCCTTCACGCTTTTTAAGCTAGTGTTCATTTCTAGTAGCGAAAATACTTTACAAGGGATCATATCTGTCCGGCTTTTTTTCTGTGACACAAAATATCTCTTCCGTTTCTTAGCTATCCAGCTATCTCTCTTTATCGCAATCTCTTTTTCTCTTATTTCTTTCTCTCTCTCTCTCTCTCTCTCTCTCTCTCTCTCTCTCTCTCTCTCTCTCTCTCTCTCTCTCTCTCTTTCTCTTTCTATGTTTAGCTTATCGTTACAAAAGGCTTAGGTACAAAAGGACGTAATCATCCTTGTTAGACAATGACACTAAAAATAATCTTTGAATCAATATTGTCAACAAACAGAGCAGCTTCACTCCCAAAACTAATCAGACACCCCTTAATGACAACATGAACCATATATAGACAGCACAAACTGTTGATGATTTGATTCGACAATAATTAACTCCAATGCAAATGAACATTATAAACCAGAATATGTAATCATATTATTGCTATTAAGCATTAAGTGTATATCAATTATTTAAAAATTAGGTAATTTCCTTTATTTTGTTAGCGTACTAAATAAACGGTACCCTTAAAATTTTAAATACACACACATTAGGAGAAAACATTTAACTATAAATTGCTCTTGTACCCAAAATTTTATAACAACCTTATATTATTTTTTATTTCAAGAACTGTTATTGCTTGGTTCCAGACTAGCAGTGTTCAATCTTTTCAACCAATAATTTTGCTCACCATAAGGGGTAATTTTGTTTATAATCATTCCATGAAGATCCCAAGAAATACCATAATATGGGGAGGGTGGTTGGTTGTCAATGCATATTAACCTAAGTTAGGTAGAATTTATAAGAGCCCCGCAGGTTTTGAGTTGTCTGACGCGCTATTATGACAAGGATTTGTATCCCCATAATCTAAGATAGGGAATTTATACTATGGTCCTATATGGAATCAAATAAAGGGATTATACCGAATATTCCAATAAATCATGCGTAACCCGCTTAAAAGTTATCTAATTATTTTTGTTTCCTTGTCGCATAAAACGCATAGCATGTTTGTTTGTTTGTTTGCGTGTGTGTGTGTCTGTTTGTCAGTATATCTATTGTTTATATGTCTTTTCCCGTTATTAATAATTATTATTAGCAGACGGGTCAGGTGCTTTTATTATATGAGAGTTGGAAGGAGTGATTTACAGCGTCTATTAAAATAATATTTTTTTCATTCAGCGGTTTAGTCCCTGGCATTACGGGAGGATGTTTTCTCTTAAGACCAGCGATGTTGAGCTGAGGAGTTACCCAAACATGTCGCCCAGAAATAGATTACAGAATAGCCGAATACCTAAGCACAGCCTCACTGAAAAGAATAACCGTTCGGGCCGGCGGTTAGGGATATCTTATGGAGTAGACAGTCATCCTACCTATTTCACTTGCAGCTACGGCACTTGAGGAAGGGAAGAGGGCGAAAATGAGTTTAAAGTTCAATGAGAAAAAGTGGTGGTTAGCGAGAATTTTGATCAGGGGCGTCCAAGGGGGGGGAGGTAAATGGTGATTCCCCCCCCCCTTCCCCAATGAATTAGGGAGGCCGTAGGGACCCAAAAAATTCATAATTTATAATGTCTTACCTTTCCCCCTCTCAAATAAAAAAGCTTGGACGTCCTTGCTTTTAATATAAGCAGAGATAAAAACAGATAGACAGACAAAAATCCTTTTACTTTTGTATACTGATTTTCAACTTCCCAACTAAAAACTCCTCTCCTTTATTAAGGAAACTAAAATTAAAATTGATTTTATTGAATATTTTTTTCTTTGTTTGTTTATGGATTATTATTTTATTATTATCAAATATTAATTAATATCATGGTGATTAGTAGTAGCGAAGTTACTCCATAAATACTTTGTCTGTCTCTCTATATTTTCGTCTGTCCGTCTGTTTGTTAGTCTATATTTTCGTCTGTATGTCCGTAAGTATGTTAGTCTATATTTTCGTCTGTCCGTCTGTATGTTAGTCTATATTTTCGTCTGTCTCACTGTCTGTCCGTCTGTATGTTTGTCTCTTTTTCCGTCTGTCTGTTTGGTTATTTGTTCGTCTGTATGTTTGTTTATATTTCCGTCTGTCTCACTGTCTGTCTGTCTGTATGTTTGTCTCTATTTCCGTCTGTCTGATTGGTTATTTGCTCGTCTGTAATTTTGTCTATATTTCCGTCTGTCTGTTTGTCTCTATATTCATCTGTCTGTTTGGTTATTTGTCCGTCTGTATGTTAGTCTATATTCCGTCTGTCTGAATGTCTGTTTGGTAACTGTTCATATGATTAACAATAAATGAAAATCTACCCTATGTTTCATTTGGTCTGTCAGTCTGTCTTGCGGAAATAGAATTGCTAGTTTTCTTTTTAGCTATTCCCACCAATTCAAGTATATAAATATAAAAAATATAGAGTCACCCAACAAAAAAATGACATATTTGAATATTAGATAATAATTGAATCCCTTAAACCCAAAATCAATGATTGTATTTCTAAATTATGACAATTTTTAAAAATTGTAAACAGCCTTTACACATTGTCTTAGCATACCACAGCCTTTTCACTTTCAGCAACCGAAAGGTGCAGCCAATCCAATCAGCACTTAGCCGAGGCATACCGCATTCGTAGCCCCAAACTTGTATTCAGCTACATTGGCCCATCCACGACATTTCATTTTGACCAGTTTTTATCCAGTTTATCAATATCAAGCACCATGTGAAAAAAAAATTACCTTAGTCTGATGAATCTTCATGATGTGATATGCTACACATACACACACATATATAAATACACCCTCACATCAGTGTGTGTTTGTTTAATTTGAGTTTGTGTGTCAGAAAAAATTGATGAAGCTGCACATTTACACAAAATAACTTTTACATTTTCTCTGCAAAAAATTTGGCTAAGATTAATTGTCTAATTGTAAAAATTTGATGAGATAGAAACTATTGCAAAGGATGATTGACAGCAATAAAATGCCGTTTCTCGAAGTCGTACGCGGTCATACGCAATGTTGGAGGAATGACGCAAATTTCAGATATCAGTTTTCGTTATTGAGAAAAAATCATCTTTCTATAGTAGCGAATTAGATAATCATGCATGCATCGCTTTTATCTTATAAAGAAAATAAGTAAATCAAATCGCGAAAACTGAGATCTGAAGTTTACTCTTCAAACATTGCGTATGACTGCGTACGACTTCGAGAAACGGCATTTTATTACTGTCCATCGCTAAGGATGTGTAGGTAGCGGAAGGGGTCATGCGTATGAAAATATTGTAGAGTGGTCAATATTTTGTTAAAATTGTATATGAGGCATGGAAGATAGTTGAATTTGAAAACATTGATAAAAGAGAAGATCTAAATCTTATTCTGAGGGAACGCCAAACGAATGATAACTCTTGTAGAGCATCAGTACTTAAAAAGCAGAACATTATTTTCTAAGTCTAAACCAACTTGTGCATAAATCTGTTGCGTAAACAAACGGACGGACCAACCCTAATCATAGAAAGCTTTGCTGTTAAAAACATTGAATTCCTAAAAGTACCAAATTTAACCAAAGTTTTTAAAGTTCATTTCTTATAAGTTCATAAGATGTTGACAACTCCAACTAAAATCCAGAAAGATAACCATTTTAGAAATATGATAAAAGATGCTATTAGAATAAAAATACATCAAACAATAACACAATAAGCCATTACTAAAAAAATAGGTAAAATTACTTTTTATAAATTTTTAACAGGTTTAAAGCATAAAAGGTAGGAGTAGGAATGTTCTTTAAATTACTAATAAAATAAATCTTAATTGTTTCAGTCAGGAAATATTAAAAATGTAAAAAAAAGTTGTCCAGCCTATTACACAATTAGATATTACATGCTTGGTTACAAAATAATGCAAATTTCAATTTCTTTTTTTCTCTCATTTTTTCTAAATTTTGAATTGCAAATGAATGAATTTACAAATAAAATAACAGGATTAATTATACTTAATGAAGGAAGCCAGGAAGCAGGTGGTATATGGCATCACTAGAAAAATATTCTCTGGTCAGTAAATTACAACAAATCTTAATGGTATATTACTTAGAGAGAGAGAGAGAGAGAGAGAGAGAGAGAGAAGGGGGACATTGGGCTGTTTATTGCATTAGTTCCGAACCTAGTAATAGTGTCTAACTTTTTATCTTTGTGAAGTAACAAAAATCCATCTCTTTTTTAGGGGTTTCCTTTTCCACCTCCCCTCTCATCCTTCGATTTTTGTTACGTCACAAAGATCAAAAGTTAGACACTATTACTAGGTTTATTAGTCCCCAACGTTTTATAATAATGTTTCTAATTCATTGACTTAACAACTTTAGTAAATTCGATTGGTTGGTTCATTAAGTTGAGTGTTCAAACGCTTCAACCACAAATTTTAACTAAAGAAGGGTTGATTTTTTGGTATCATCATTGGGTATGTATTGTACATCAATTTATTGGTCATTGTCTTATCCCTTTAGATCCATGGATATTACTTCTATATTTACTTAAATATAGCTCTCTTACACGGGATGCCAAAAAGCATGTTTTATTCTTATATTTATTTAGTGTGTCGGTTAGATGGTAATGTAATGCCCTTCTATGTGAGATTATAGTGTTTTCTCCACAGCTAGAGAATTGCCTAATTAGAAATTATTGTCTATTTTATCATTAAATCATTCAAAAAAGGGCAAACATATTTTAGCAATAATTTTGGATTGAATGAAATTTACGAATTGTAGATATTCACAAGGAAAACGTTTAAATTTAAAGCTTTTATATTGCATTTAAAATTGCCGAAAATTTTGATATTGTTTTTTCTTATTCAAATTGTTGCCTAAATTTGTTTTGTTATGTTACTAAAGGGAATTGGGTAAGTATGGAAAAAAGGAAGTATGTTGTGGAAAGGAGGAATTTCAATTAGAGTTGTTTGTTACAATCCTTATACCCTGTCCCTGTAGTAGGATAATATGTACCCAAAAGCGAGTACGGTAGTCATTAATATGTTAGCTTTGCATTATTTATGACTAGCGGCACGTAAAATATCTTCTTTTCAATCTATGTTAAGATCAGCTGTTAACCAAAAAATATCTGAAGGGCCGCTGGGCGGCACTAGTTAAATAATTTTTATTTTTTTTTGAGGGGGGGGGGCGATTACTATGTAAGGATGGACTTACCCTCCCCCAAAATAGTTTTAAACCTGACCAGGACCTACACTGTAAAGGAGAACCGTATCGGTTAAGCGGTTAGCGAGATCCTTCGGTACACATACACACACACACACACAGACAGACAGAGATCCTTTTACTTTATTATAAGGATATCAAAATTTATCTTGACTTCAATTTAGTTCCTAATTTTAGTCAAGAAGTAGAAAATAAAACTATATCTGCGCAACCATTCATAAATCATTAAAATTTATAACACAAAATATGATAAATGACTGAGAACAAAAGATTTAAAATAAATATATTTCAGGACAAACACAATAGTGACAAACGTCGGAGTGGACAAAAGCAGGAGTGTCTAAAATGTTAAGTTTATGCATGTTAGGTTAGGTTAATATATAAAAATACCCCCCGCAGAGGTTAGGCATTTAAAAAACCTGTAAGATGGTTTAAAATAGGTTATGTTAGGTTAAGTGTCCTCTCCTACGTTTGTCCACTCCGACTTTTGTCACTCCTGCGTTTGTCCTAGGATCTATATTTCTTATTATAGCAGACCTAAGGAAGAAAAATTAATCTTCTCCTCCATTCATTCCTCCTTAAATCAACATATGGAATAAAGGTACACAAAAAAGTAATTTATATTTTTGAAAATGAATGGATGATAAGTTTTTCTCTCATTTTCTAAAAGATATGTAGATAGATACCGAGTAGTCCGAAAAAATATGCAACGTAAGTTTAAAATCTACTAATAGATACTAAAATGTTGCTTCTAAAAAAAGACTGTTTGAAAATATCTTTGTTCATTTTAGTATATCTAACCTTTTAGAATATTTGAGAAAAACAAGAGAAAAACCCACATGTGCAGAATGGGTACTATAAAAAATTGGACCATGATTTTGCCTGTCATCGCAAATAAGATGTAATTAAATGATTTTTGCTTGATGCAAAATGGGTTGATATTTGCATGAAAGATATTTTAAGCTTTTTTCTTGAAAAAAAAACATCAGTATAGAGATGTACATTTAGAATTGATTTTTTTGTATTGCAATTTAAACATTAATTCAAAGATTTATCTTGATAAAATAATTCTTCAATACCTTTAGCAATTTCTCTCTTATTCAAACCCTTATTTATATTTTCAAAAGATAAAATTAACGAAAACCTATTTAATGAGAATTTTATTGGTTTTTTTTTTTGAGAAAATAGCCTAAAACTATCTTAATGCCATTAAAGATCTTTTTATATAAACAGAAAATATTTACTATTTTTTCGTTGATTACCAAATATCTAATACAAATCAAATTAATTTTTATCTGCTCCAGCTACGCCACTTTAGGATATAATTGTCCTTGTTAAAAATGATCACTAGTATGACTACACACAAACACCCTTTAAATGCACACGGACATATCATATCACATTTGGAATATAACTACTTACTATACTTCATAATACCATTTAAACCTTCGCGTACTCGTCAAAATTACACGCACATACATACACACACACACACACACACACACACATACAAATATGCACAAATAAGACATCACACACGCCTAGTTAAACATTTAATTGTCTTAAAAATTTTGCGTTTACACTTGTATTTAACCAATCATTTATGAAGTATTTTTTTACAGCTAATAAACCCTGACTTTTTTTTTATATATTTTAAGCAGCCACTCTATAAATGGGACATATATTTACGTACAATGTTCTATTAAAGCTACGCCTCTAGAAGCTTTAGGAGCACTTGAGGAGATGGGAATTCAATAGTCCAATTTGTATTTAATAAAAAAGAAAAATTTAAAAAATTTAAATTAAGTTGTTAAAAAAAATTATTTTTTCGAAAGGTAATATTTTTTCTAGGGGCGATTTCTCTCGGGATGGTGGTGTTACCCTCCACTAAAACAGTTATTAACATTCCCAGGACCTATGAGGAGCAACCCTGTAAAGGAGAACCATATCGGATCAGCGGTGCTTATTATGAAAATAATTGTCCTAGTTTTTTTCCGGACAAGAATGAATTCTTAATTTAAGATTTTTAAATTTACTATTTGCCCAGGCCCTAGCCTCCATGGGAGGTTGGGAGATGACAGAAAAATAGCTTAAAACCACCCCATGATATATAAAGCTTATCTGAAAAGCTCAACTGATTTTAACCAGCAATTTATGAGATCTTTAACTAATGACAAAAAATCTAACTAGTTTATATAAGAGGATTTCGAAACTTCTCCAAAAAGTTAGAATTGGTTAGATAGTCATTCATATTGTATGTCAACGCAATTCAATAGAATTTGAAAGCCATTTAAAGATGCTAAAGATACAGATACCAAAGATAAAATTAGAATATTAATCTATCTTCCACTGTCCTCTCCCTATATCCCTGTGGTGTGTCAATAGTTAAAAATTGAATTTCTTCAACAATTTTAAACTTTTTTTTACATTGTTTTGCCTTCTCGCAATAATTACAAATATTGATTTGACGTTGACAATTTTTGAGTTGCGTAGCTGCACTACAAGTTTTATTAGTTCGTCTGTATGTTATTTAAGTGCATTCTTTCAATTTACTTCTTTTACCTTAATTAAGGTAAAATTAGTTTCAATAAACGATGTCTGCCCGTCTGTCTGTCTTTCTGTCTGGATGAAGCTTTGCTATTATTGGACAAAATTATCCTTGTGTAGCCTTTGTTGATTCTATTGATCTTTTCTACAAAATTACAATAGAAGTTTCAGAATTTTAGAAGATTTATTACATATAGATTTACATTTCCAGTATTGCTTCGCAACCGATTAATATCCGCTGGTTTAGAACCTTTTCTTATCCATCAAATTACAGATATTTTTGTCTCGTCTCGTCTTACCTTTACTTTACTTAACCTAACCTTAAATAAGCTTAGAAACATGTAGGATATTTGTGTGTGTGTGTAAGTGTTCAACTCTCACAAAATTTCAATTGAAAAAAACAAATACACACCCCTAATTTGTTATACTCTGCCCCTAGAGGCTAGGGTCAGGGAGTCAGACACTGGCATGTACAATGTACATTAAGTGATAGACAAATAGATTGTGTAATATTGTGAACAAGTAAGCAGGGAAGGAAGGGACATTAGGTTTTTATTACGCTAGTCACCAAAGTTTTATATTAACTTTTTCTTATTCGTTGGCTTAACAACCTTGGGGACATTTAATGAATTTTGATTGGTTGGTTTATAATGTTGAGCGTCCAAATGTGTCACCAACTTATTGTAATCTACAGAAAGGGTAATTTTTGTATCATGATTGGGAATGTACAATTAATTTATCGGCCATACTCTTATCCCTTTAAATCCCTGACAAGTAAGTATATGTATGTTAAAGAAGTTATTCTTCCAGAAAAATTTCATCATGTTCCAATTTTTCAGTAATTCAAACACGCATGAAAATTATAGTTGTCCTATAGTATGTAAAAGAGAAGCTTTTTTACACTTTGGATGTATTCTTCTGTCTGTACATCTTAAGTCACGGTGTATAAAGAAATATCTAATTATTTTTTAATATTCTGTCAGGGATGTGTCGGTTTCTAGTTTGGACAACATCATGTTATACTAAAGACTTTAAGAATTGTCCCTTCTGCTGATATGTCTGTCGTGCGACACTAGTATGGGGAATGACGTGGCCCATAAACATAAGCAACTTCATACCATGCACAATTAGAACTTCTAGAAAAAGGTCGTGCAATCAAATGCTTGTCTGTTGGGTTTTACCTAACCAAAGTAGTATCCAAAACATAATATACCCCGTTGACATATCAATTTAGTTAAATAGACGATATTTATGATAAAGATATTTGAACGACAAAGAGGTCAAAATATGTTTCGGTGCTTAAATTTAAAATTTCTTAATTTTACTCATTAAAGTTCGGATTTAGACCTGGAATAATTAATTTCATTGATTTGATTTTCTTTAATTTTCGATTTCTTTGGCAATTAGAAACCATATTAAATACGTTTAAGAATTACAACATTATATGAAAGTAGTTACTTCCCCCTTACTAAGAGGACAGCGGGGAGAGGTCAAGAAAATAGCTTAAAACCGCCCCAAGATGATTTTAAAGCATACCTGAAAAGTAGAACTATTTCGGATCCATAGCTTCTGAGATCTTTAGCTTCATTTATAAAAAAACCTTACTACTTTATGTTATAGGATAGAAGTTAATCATATATTTTCTCAAATGGATAAAACAATCAATTATGCTTAACCAGACATGACATTTTAAAATAAACGTTTTCACAGTTGACAGAAAATTAGCCATTAATCGATTTTTTTATTTAAATTAATAGGAAATTGTGAAAAACTGTTCTTTTACTGGGATTTAGCCCACATCAAAATTATGCATAAAAAACCAAATCCTAATTTTCAGAGGAAGGGGGGGGTTGTCTCCGCTAGGCACTTTAAGGGTAAACAATTAGTAATTTCAATGGTATTCTTTCCAAGGAATTGATTTTTTGATTAAGATTTATCAGTGCAGTTAACAAAACAGAAAGCGTGCCTATAATATATTTGTCTATGTTTTGTAGTTTTATATTATCACTTAATATTGTGCTCTGGTTAATTAATGTTTGAAATAAATTTACTAAATGATTTGATGTAGGGTAGATATAGATAATTAATCTTAATTGTGTTGACAACAATCTGAGTAAAAGCAACCACAATAATCACTCACACACACACACTCACACACACACTCTCACACACACAAAAACACTATCCAACACAAAATATCCTTTTGAAAGGGAAGCTTTTCTATATTTAGGGTCAGTTTTTACGTCCAAACCAGAATTTCCAAAAATTTAGGCTTGATAGAATCGTCCTATCATTTTCAAACTTTGCAAAATGATTCCTACAACAAAACCTAGAAATTCAAAAATATAATTCAAAAAGGAAAATATACATTCTTTTCAGGGGCTGTAATTTCATATAAGGCGGTGGGGGGGGGGGGGAATTTCTCCTTAGAGGGTGATTTAACTTTTTCCAGTAAATAGATTTAAAAAAAAACAGGAAATAAAAGTTTCAATGAAGAAAAATCATATACGTTCAGCTGTTAGCGAGATCTTTATGCTCAAACTAACAGACAGATAGACACACAAATATTGTAAAGAGTAAAAAGTAAATATTTTGCAGTTGTAAAAAAATATAGATTTCCTGATTCTTAAAATAAACATAAAATTTTTGTGGTAAGACTAATTTTGTTTCTTGACCTTCTATAGATAATAGACATAATAGAATAGATATATTTTTCACGGGGTAGTTTTCTTATTAATTCAATGTACCAATTGAAACATTTAAAGTTCTAGTCATTTTACAATTTGGAAGGCAGCAGATTTCAATTGATATAAATAAAATTTTAGCTTTTATGTTTAGAAATCAAGTAAGCAGGAGGTTTTAAAAATTAAAATGAACCATATATTATATTTATAACGTCCATTTTAAAGAATTATCAAGCTTTTACTCTTGTAGGGAAATATAGGATATTTTGGCAGTAATCACTTTTTTTGTACCGGTTTTTTTTTCAGGTAGAAAAATATGACAGATATATTTGCGTGCAAAAATATTACTTAACTGGCCCAAAAAACCTGTTATAACGTTCTGACGTCAAAAAGTGTCTTTTATATGCTTTATTAAAAAAATGTTACTTTGAAATGTAAAAAGATATAAAAACTGTGATCAAATACTTGGTACAAAAATGTGACCTGTTTTAATTTTGTACTCACTCTTAATATGATTATGAACAAAATTTTGATGTGCGTGTGAAAATCTGTAGTTCTACATAAATTCATCGGCTCTAAGTGCGTTTGTGTAACAGCAAATAAACTATAACAAAGTTATTTTCTAACGTCCGTAAGTCCAATGACAATAGTTACATAAAATGTCCATAATAACATCCACATAGCCACCAAAACGTTGTCAAATATTAGCTAGTTATTGTTTTAGTAATTAGTTCAATTTAAAGTAATTTTTTTAGGGGGGGGGGGGAGGTTGCATATTTTTCTAGTGGCCATATATATCTTGTGTTCGGGGACTTTTTCTTTCCCCGGTAAATAGTCTAGAACCAATACTAAGCCTTCCTAAAAAATGTTAAGCAATCGGTTTTACAGTTTACAAGACTATACTGGACTACGGAATATGAAATTTAGATAAGATTTATATACAAAACAAAACAAAAACAGCCATTTTATACTTTTAATCAGTTTCACAATTCGGCTGAGACAATATAATATTATATAAGAATAATGAAGCGTTGGAAAATGTCATGTTTGACGTCATAAAAATTTATTCTTTTTGAAATTGCTGAAAATTTGAATATTAATTTGGCGTAAAACTATTTTTGTTCTGTAACTAACGGGAAGTGGGTAAGAAGGAGGGAAAATAAGGAAGTAGGTGTGGGCCCTGTGGGGAAATTTTCACTTATAATTGGTTGTCCGAATCCTGGTCTCTTGTCACTGCTACTTTGTACTATTATTATCCTTATTATTAGGATCTTGTGTGTTGTATGGAAAAATAACTCCCGAGGTGAGATTACTAGCAATTAAAATCTACTTTGTGATAAAAACATAAGAATAAACGACACATACATACATACATTTTCAGCTTTTGTTTTTGGATAATTATGTTTAAAGAATAGTACAATCAGAAATATATACAGTGCCGAGAATTATCAATGTTTGGAGGGGAGGGGACATTGAGCTGTTAATTACATTAGCCCCAAAAATTTTATTAAAAACTTTTACCTATTCGTTGGCTTAACAGTTCGGTGTCCAAACGTTTCTTCAACCACTAATTATAATTCACGGAAGGGTAGGTTTGGGTATCATCATTGGGGATGTATTGTACATGAATTTATCGGCCATTGTCTTATCCCTTGAGAACCCTGTTCGGATTAGCAATGACAAAAAGTTGAACACTGTGTTATTGAATAGATTTTCGTCAGTCGGCAAACTCGTCCCAACAGAATTCAGCAATCTATCTTTGTTAAGAGCAGAGAAATTTTATTTCCTCCAGAGTACTACAGAAAGACCGAAAAAGTAGGGCTTAGAATGTTTTTAAAATGTCAGCACAAAAATTGTAATAACAGTAAAAAATCACATTTCCTGGGTCTGACCTAAAGACTGACGAACAATATGACTTGTATACTAGATGCTTATTAGTTAAATTTACAAGAAAACAAGGATGACAACATCCATAAGTAGCGAAGCACAAAAAATAAAATCATAGATGGTAATACGTACAAGTAGATTTAAAGTGTATTTATTAATTGATTTATTGGAGAAAATAAACACTAAACCCTGTTTTATTTTTTATAATGATGACGTTCAAAGTTAATTACATAAAAGATGCTCATAACAATGGGAAAAATTATTTTGATAATGATATCCCAAAAAGGTTTTAAAATTGGACCAAAAACGCCAAAGATATAGGGAAATATGTAAAACATATAAAAATAGCAAAAACCTGCTAATAGGCAGTCTGACCGCCATTCTTGTTTTCTTAAAACGACAGGAAATTTATTTTCTAAATCCTTAATTTAAAAAAATTTGGAAAATTGGACTATATACATCAAAGATATGGAAAATTTTCAAAATAGCCAAAAACCTGCCAAAAGGAAGTCTGACCGTCATGGTTGTTTTCTTTAAACAACAGGAAATTTAATTTTGATATGTATAACTGAAAAAATTTTGGAAATCGTACCATAAAAACCAAAGATATGGAGAAAAATGTGAAAAATACAAAAATAGCCTAAAACCTGCTGAAAGGCAGTCTGACCGTCATGGTTGTTTTCTTTAAACAACAGGAAATTTAATTTTGATATGTATAACTGAAAAAATTTTGGAAATCATACCATAAACACCAAAGATATGGAGAAAAATGTGAAAAATACAAAAATAGCCTAAAACCTGCTTAAAGGCAGTCTGACCGTCAAGGTTGTTTTCTTTAAACGACTGGAAATTTAATTTAGATATCTATAACTGAAAAAATTTGAAAATCGCACCATAAACACTGAAGATATGGTGAAAAATACAAAAATAGCCAAAAATACCGTCATCGATGTTTTATACTTAATTGTGCTTCTTAATGATGGGAATGTTGTCAAAAAATTTCAGCATTCTATCTTTTATAGGAGCTGAGTAAATCTCATTTCCCCCATAGCGTTACGGACTGACGGACAAAGTAAATTATAGAGTAGCTTCGCTACTAAAAAGGGCTAAAGCTGAAATCATTAACATAAATATCATAAATATAAATTCGATGTTATATGAAACCTGCGCTCCTAGACACGAAAACAGTAAAAGTGTCTGACTATGACGTCAGAAAAAAATAACAACTAACCAATGAGAGGCCGCTATATTTTTTACCATATACTGGCTTCTCATTGGTTAATTGTTGATTTTTTCAGAATATGGGATTATTCCAAAACAGTTGGCTAAAAAAACTATGACAGAATATTTATGTTTTTTCGCAATTGTTTTTCTTTATTAGATTACTAACAAAGGAAAAAATTATGATCAAAATTTAAATGTTAATATTTTAAGTTTTTAAAAATCTTGGAGGGAGAGGACAGTGACGATAAGATTTATTCACAACCCCTTTTCTTCGCAATATTTCATAGCTATTTAAGATACTTTTCTTGCATTAAAAATCTTTAGGGTAGTAGAGAAAAAACAAAGATGACAACATCCATAAGTAGCGAAGCTCGAAAATCACAAAAACTTGAAAAACTAGGAATCGATCTAGCACCCTAACCAATAAAGGTATCTTAATAAAAATAGGTGGAATCCTTATACTAAAGTAACAGGATGTCTGTGTGTCTGTGTGTGTGTCTGTACCGAAGGATCTCTCTAACCGCTGAACCGATCGGGTTCTCCTTAACAGGGTAGATTCTCATATGTCCCGGGAAGGTTTATAACTATTTTGGGGGAGGGTACCACCACCCTCCCTAGAGAAATAAATTTTTTTTTAAATTTCTCAATTTTAGAAAGCGAGTTCAACGAAAAACAAACATCAAACGTAATTTTTTTTCACTTTTTCTTTTAAAATCTAAAATAAGAAATTGAATTATTAAATTCGACTCTCTCCTCCTCAAGTGCCCCTAGAGGCCTCTAGGGGCGTAGCCGCTAGTTATGTATAAAGTAAACTTGTTCAATCCCTGAAAATTTCAACTGTCTATCTTGTATAGGGATTGAAAAAATCATGAAAACTTAAAAATCTAGGAATCGATCTAGCACCCCAACCAATAAAGGCATCTAAATAAAACTTAATCGAAATATGTAAAATCTAAATTTATTCAATCCCTGAAAATTCCAGCCATTTATCTTGAACAGGAATCGAGAAAATTACAAAAACGTAAAAATCTAGGAATCGATCTAGCACCCCAATTAACAGACAGACGGATAAAACAATGTATAGATTAGATGGGCATATGTCATATGAATCTTCACTAAAAATTTCAGCTGTCTATCTTGAATAGGAGCCGAGAAAATCACGTTTCCCCAATAGCGTTACGGACGGACTGACTGACTGACTGACGGACGGACGGAAATAGTGAATTATAGAGTAGCTTCGCTAATAAAAATTTGTCTTAAATAACAGCTAAATAAATCCCATAATCGCACATAGTGTGGTACGTCTGGCTGGACGGACATACAAGGTTAATTTTAGAGTAGCCTCGCTACAACAAAAAATGAATACAAAAATCATTATCGATTTTTATTACATGCATAATAAGTAAATATTTAAACCAAAGAATCCATAAATCTAATTAATAAATATTCCATTATTTTCTATAATTAGTAGAGCACGTAAAATAATGATTTACGGCAAACGCCTTATCCCGTTAATTTAATCATCATTTGCATATAATGCTTTATAGTCGTAACGGGGAGTTATTTTGTGTAAGTACATTTTGTCTTTAATAACAAATTAGAGGCCCAAAGTAAACTTATGGCGACTTAAAGTTGTTATTGACGCAAAAAATATACAATTATTGAGATTTTTAAAAAAGTATTGTAACAAGGATTACAGCATAAATAAAAGCGAATCTCTGAAACAGTATGATAAACGAACATTAACACTTGTAGAGTGTCAGAATTTTTAAAAAGCAGAATAAAAAAAGAATTGTATGTTATTCAAAATGGCCTTAAGCTTTATTATTTGACTAATCCTTAAAACCTCAGAATAAAATAAGAAATATAATGGCAGTCGGCAAAATAGCAGTAAAGGCTAAAGCTGGCTGAAATAGAATATTAACAAAGCCAAACAGCCTGATATTCGAAAAAGGATATTCGAATTATTAAGATTTGTCCTTGTTTAAATCAAAGCCTGTTAATTGTTGTATTACTATCAGCTGTACCCCTAGATTCAAGGGGCTCTATATTATAAAGGGCAGAAAAATATCCAGAAACCATTCCAAGAGTTTAGTCTATAAATAAAGGAGTCTAAAACCATCCTGAACAACATCTGAGGATTCCCTAAAATGGAGAACCAATCAGTTCATTTTTTTTCTTCAAAATCTAAAGCTACGGACAAAAAAAGCTTACTACTTTATTCATAAGGATATAAGGATATATTATTAATCTTAATGGATATTGCTGTCCTTGGTATAATTATAGTTGGTAAGTTTATTAGATTAACCATAGGCGTCCAAGGGGGGGGGTAATGGGCCATTTGGCACCCCCAAACGATTTTGGGGGTGCCGTAGGCACCCCCAAAATTTTGTGAACAATACCCCCCCCAAAAAAAAATTACCCCTATCTTGGAGGTGCCGTAGGCACCCCCAACGATTTTGGGGGGGGTATTTACCCCCCCCCCCCCCCAAACCATTTTGGGGGGGGGTAATTACCCCCCCCAAAAAAAATGTTCTTTAAAAAAAATTTTTTGGGGGGGGTATTTACCCCCCCCAAATTGAATGTTCTTAAAAAAAAATTTTACTGTCCAACCAGTTAAAACAGTTCTTAACCATGATAACAAAAAATTTAATAGTTTGATCATGTTTTATTTGCTTGGGCCTTTATAAGGGCTAAAACCATCCCGGGGATCTATGATGTAATTGTAAAGCACTGAAGATTCCATAAAATAGATACCTAACTAAATTAAATATTTCATTAAATAATGAAAAAGAATTTCTATTGGCGATTTCTTTTGGGAGGATGTCAGGGTGTCTCAAAACTAGTTATAAAACTTACCAGGACCTATAAGACGCTTCACTTTAAAGTAAAATCATATTGGTTCATTGGTTAGTGAGTTAATTATTGTATTTTTATGTTCTAAAGAATGAGATACTACTATATATTTGAACTAGTGGCTTCGCCCCTAGCCTCTAGGGGCTTTGCCCCATGAGGTAATGGAGAGTCAACCCTCCAGAATAATTTTATTATAGTTATATTTTCAAAAAAGCTATTCTTTGCCGAATTACTCTTTGGTAAAATTAAACCCAGGTTGTGCGCCGTGTGTACAAAAATTTCCATTCGTAAAATTTAAACCCAGGTTGTTCACCGTATATCTCGTACGGGGTGAGCATAAGCGAGTACCCTGTATGGGGCGCAAGCTCTGATAGTCCCACTGATTGAACCACATATACACAAAATTAAAAACTCTCCTCTGTAAATTTTATTTAATACCTATAATTGCAACAACTTTTTTAATATGTCAATTTTAAAAGTTACAAAAAGCCCAAACAAAATTTTTGGTGAAATTTTTTTTTTTTTTTTGGGGGGGGGGTTCATGGGGGCTTCGCCCCATGGTGCAGTGGGGTTCCCCCAACCCAATTACTGGTTTTTGTTTACAAAAATAAAAAAAAAATAAAAAAAATTGGAAATAGGGATTTTTTATTTTTAGGGGGGTTGGGGTGTCCCACCCTCCTAGAAAATAGCCTGAAACCACCAGAGGACCAGTAGGTATATTCCCAGAAGAGTAGAGCCCAATTTGTTCAGCAGTTACTGAGATTTTACAAAAAATGTAAAAAAAAATTTTTGGGGGGGTGGTTTTTTTTAATTTTTGGGGGGGGTTGGGGGTGTCCCACCCCCCAGGAAAATAGCTTAAAACCATCACAGGATCAGTAGGTATAATCCCTGAAGAGTAGAGCCCAATCGGTTCAGCGGTTACTGAGATCTTAAGCTTCAGACGGACAGACAGACGGACAGACGGACAGACATCAAGCTACTTTGTATTATAGATAGCATCTAAGAACTCGTGTTTTCTAAAGGATAAAAAGGGAGGAGAAAAATAGCCTAAAACCACTCAAAGGATTGACCTATAATAGTGTGGAACCATCATGGGATCTATGTGAAGCTTTCCTAAAAAGGAGAACTCAGTATTAAAAGTAATGAAATCTGAAGCTATAGTCAAATAAACCTTACTTACTAAGATAGTACTTATTAACTTAATAGATTAGGTAGGTGCTTTTTTTACATAATTAAATTACCCCCCCCAAAAATTTTACCCCCGGGGTAAATTAGTTTGGGGGGGGTAATTACCCCCCCCAACAGATTTGGGGGGAGTATTTACCCCCCCCAACAGACTTTAGGGGGGGTAATTACCCCCCCCAATCAAATTTTACCCCCGGGGTAAAAATTTTGGGGGGAGTAAAAAAAAATTTCGGCGCGCTTCGCGCGCCATTTTACCCCCCCCAAACACGAATTACCCCCCCCCCTAAAATTTTTTACCCCCCCCAAAAAAAAAAGCTTGGACGCCCCTGAGATTAACTTAAACAAAACAAAAAAAAATGAAACCAATACTTTGGTTATTGGTAGCGGTAAATGTAATGTGTTTTTTAATGAAATTTTTAAAATGAAATTGTCTATCTTACTTCTTAGAAATTTAAATGATATTGGATGTTTATATCATAACCGTTTCTTCTTGCTTATTTGTATCTTTATCATATTATCACATTAAATCATAATAAGGAATATTTATATCCCGTGTTTTTATTTTTCAATTAACCTATCTCAAATGTTCTTACCTATGACTGAAAGGGACAAGGTTCTTTTAGATTGCATTTATGTTCCATAGAATAGTAGTTACCGCACCACGCTATAATTGAGGAAGACTTTGCACTTGATTTACAAATTTTGTCACAATCAAGCAACCTTTCCTGAGTTTCACTATGGTTGTTATTGGGGATATTTGAATAGGAAGTTTGATTCTACTCTATAAGCAACTATAATCATGCTTTCCCTCGCCCATGCTCATCATTCATATGCGAGTGCCATTAATTAAGGTGGCTTTTACCTATCAAAACTCTGTCAAAATTGTATCTATAGATAAAGTTCTTTCAAATATTGCTTAATTGAGTGTCTAAAACTGCTGTACAGACAACTCTTGGTTACAGATTAGATGTACTTTTAAAAATAATTAATTAAAACTAATATTTGCATGATAAAGTAAGAACATTGTGGGCTAAGTACTTTGATATTGTGCCGAAGTTACACACGGACGAGTCTACGGACATATCCTAGTTATAGAGTAGCTAAATAAATTGACAGCACTAATAGTATGGTTGTTGAACTGCTTGCAAGTAAATGCATTTATTTTATTCATTTATGCCTTTTCTTCATATGTGATCTACTTCATAACGCCTTTTTATAAAAACAAGTACACCAATATTCAAGGGAAAAAAAACAAGCGCAAAAAATTTGTTTGTTACATGCCCCTGACCCTTTTTAGGCCAGGTAAGATAAAATAAATGGCTTCACATTTCAAAATATTAATAATAGGGATTAACAAATATTGCTTTCAGGGGCCACAAGAATATTGAAAAACGACAAGCAAGTTTCAACCCTATCAAAGATTTTAGTAATAATTAACAATATGTATGAATTTTATAAAACAAAATTTTAAATAATGTGTTAAAATAGTTGTAACAGAAGATCTTTTGTTGGAGTGTTATGATTGCATCTTCAGCGAAGCATTTAGCAATAACACTTGGAGAAAAAATCATCATGTTTTATGTATAATTCATTCAATGTAAACACTACATTTGTCAGATCAGCGGATAAATTTAATTTACATAGCTGTCTGATTTACATTCGTTACATTGTCTCATAAAAACAATTTACCTTTGTGAGAAAGACTAAAGAATTGGAAGCAGCTTATAGTGCCTAATAAAAAATGACGTCATACAATACAAATGACCTATGTTAGGCCAGTACACATTTTATCATTGGTCAATTAAAATGTATATTCGCCTACCATTGGTCATTTGCATTGTATGACGTCATTTTTTATAAGACACTATAAGCTGCTTCACGAATAACCTCCGCAATAATCTCACATGGGCGAGACTGCTGTCGATGACACTGTAACGTCAGGTCCAGAGCTGGATCTTTAAATCATTTTAGTGATGAGCCAGATCGGGGTGAGCCGAATTTCAGTCAATCACAGCGCGGCATTTCATAAAATGCTGTGCTCTCATTGGTGGAAAGTTGGCTCACCCCGATCTGGCTCATTACTAAAATGATTTAAAGATCCAGCTCAGTAACAAAGTATTACTTTATAAAATAATCCTTTATTCCTTTTCTGTCCAAACATGTGTGCCATTAACAGGCAATCAACCCTTTAATTGCAAGAACTTTGTCTGGGGGTTTATGGACTAAGGCATTGCCCTACTCCTTCTATTGATGTCAAAGGCCAGATATAGCAGCAGTAGGTGAACCTAGTAATAGTGTCGGACTGATTATGACGTAAGCAAAAAAAATTAGCCAATGAGAGGCCATTATTGACCAATGGTAAAATTTATAGTGGCCTCTCATTGGCTAATATTTTCTCTTACGTCATAATCAGTCCGACACTATTACTAGGTTCGCAGTAGGTACCTAATGACGAGCGTCTGGATTATCGGTTGTCCCATATATCAAACAACTGATGGAAGCAGTTCTTTTTATTGTTCGGCTAAAAACACTTCAATTATCTTATGCATGTTTTTCTTTTTAAATACTGAATATAAATCAATTCTTTATTTCATTTAGATTTTGCATCTATACAAATTAAAATAATATTTAGAAAACTATTTATATAGAAATCAGTTCTTAAGAATAATAATCTTTTAATTATATTAAATAATATTCAAAACATTATTAGGTTATATGATGTAGTCAAAGACATTTTTCCTTTGCAGATAAATAAGCAGATGAAAAAGACATTATAGTCTGTAATAAATAATATAATATAGTTTATCCCAACCACTCTTGTTTTTAGTTTTGGAATTAAATCAGAATGATTTTTTGAGATAGATTTTTACTTTGACAAATCAAGCTTTTCTAAAATAGAAAAACATATGTTCCAATATTTAACAGCAATTTTGGATTATTTCAAACATATAAGTTAATTATGAAAATCAAGGTTTGGTGAGTTTTAAACATAAAAGAACTTACATACTTTTTTTTGCATATGTAATTTCTATTTAAAATATATGTTTGTTGGAGGGGACTGCCATTTACACATCCAGCAAATTTACAGTGCAGTGGATGTGTTTTCGCCAGTGCAATAGATGTATTTATGACAATCTGAATGTTTACTGTATTATAAATGACAGTAAAATCAATTCTCATGCCATAAATGCATCCAACACTGGCAAAAATACATCCAATATTTGTATGCATATGTCAAAAATACATCTGACACATCCATACTTCCATACTTTTTCAATTATATGTCATAAATATGTATTTATTTATAATTTAGGTTTACTCTTATCAACCGTTGCCGTCTTCTTTAGGGCAGATTTATTAAACCCACTAATAGATGACAACAAAGCTCCCCTCTCCCCTCCGACACTTGGTGGTGGAGGGGGTGGGGGAGAAGGAAGGTCTGCAGGAGGAGGAGGTGGGGGAGGGGCCGCTGCTGGGGGTGGAGGGGGCGGAGTCGGAGTTGAAACTGAAGCTGACAGCGCAGATGACGGGGATGCAGTAGGAGGTGCTGGAGCCAAACTTGACGAAGTTGGAAAACTTGCCGAGTCGTCTAAATAAAATAAAATAATATATTCTATACAATAATAATCAGAAATAATGCAATTTTCTGTCATAGTGCCCAATCAAGCACAGTAAGCCCCCCCCCATATAAGAGGATAGTTTTTGTTAGTTTCTTGATTAATTTAGGTCAAGGTAAGTTTTATTGGGTGTACTGGCTCCCTGCAGGGTGAGCCCCTCCCCCCCCCCCACCCTGCCATTCCCACAGCGCTAAGGCATAAGATATATACAAACCCCATTCTTTATTCTCAATTAAGTTGCAAAATAATGAGGGTGGGAAAGTTTCAATTAATTGGACACTTTGATAAAAAAAAACTAAGATAATAAATATCAAAAAACTTTGTATGTAAGGAACTGAAGTGGATACAATACCTGAAACTATTCCATTTCCACGTTCTGATTCCTCTTTCATTTTCTAAAATACAAGAATGTGTGGGTATACATAACTCAACAAAGGTTAACTTTGAACTTTCCTAGTAGATAGGTATACCTTTTTATTCAATTAATTTTAGTATCTAATATTTTTGACAAGAAAGTTTTTCTTGATTTGTTTATTTTAGCAAAACAGGTAACTAAGACTTTCATTGCATAGTCTTCTTTGAAAGTGTTTAGTGTAGATTGAGCCTTATTTCTCCTACTTTTATTGATTCCTTGTGGCCTTGCCCCTAGCATCTAGAGGCTCTGTAGGAGGAGGGAAATGCTGAAATTTAGCCTAAAAACCATCCCAGGACAAATATTTCCCTAAATGGTGAACTCAATCAGTTCAGCGGTTTGCGGGATCTGTAAGGTTCAACTATGTTTTGGGATAAATTTAGGCTATTTTACTACCCCCCCCCCCTCCTCTCCTGGCTGGATGCAAGGGGTGCCGCCGCTAGCATGATATAGAACACCTGACCTATCAAACTTGCTTTACCTTTCTAATAGTCTTCCTTCGTTTAGATGAATCTTCGCTTGTCTTCTCCTTTAGCTTTAGTTCTTTCATATAAGTTTTATAATTCAAATAATCTTCATTCAATCTCTTATTGCTTTCTTCAACCAATGATTTTAACTAGATAGAACAATTTTTAAAAGCGAAGCTTTAATATAATTTGTTTAGGTCCGCCCGTCCGTCCGTAATTGATTCATAGGACAACAAAGAACAATGTTATGTTAAGAACAAATCTCTATTATCAGATCCTAAAAATGTAAGTAAGTCCTTAAACAGTATCCTGTATTTAAACAATTTTGTAACAAATTTACCTTCACTTTTTTTTACTTTATACATTTATTCTGCTTATTCAGTTCTGACACTCTACAAGTGTTAATATTCGATTTTCCTTCCATTTCAGAGCTTCGCTTTTATGGATGCTGTCATCCTTGTTCAAAGAAAACGAATCCACTTTATAGCTATTACAAAAATATCAGTACGGTTTTTGTGCAGAGATTTTTCCTTACCGCCTCCTTGGTGCTGGTGCTTATCTTGATGGTGGTCCTGCCCGCCACCTTCTCGTGGATGGAGAACAAGGGCATGGCCATCAGCTCTGCAACACTAGGTAACTTATCACCACGGCTAATTTCAGTTGACAGGATTGCCATTAGAACAGTTTCTACAAAATATATTTTGATATTATTTTTTAACAATTGTTTTACTATGAAGCTTTGCATCATTTTCCTAATCTATTTTTAAAAGATAATTTGAGCGTGACTGTATCTTTCAAAGATCTTTAAGGCGTTATTCTCGAAAAAAGGAAATAACTTAATTAAAAGGTTCATATTTTTATAAAAAGAAATAACCAGACTTAAAACACTTAAAAAAGCAGCGCTTTAAATATTGAGTTAAACAAATTTAAATGCCAGAATGATCATTGAAAGTGTCACTATTTGAAGAAAAAAATTAGCCAATACTTATGACAGGTGGACAAGTATCAGGAAGAGTGTCAATGGTAGGTGTGGCCAACTCTGCTCCCAGGCTGATCTCATACAAGAGGTGGCCAAAGCTATAAATATCCAGGCTGAACACAGAACTACTTGCAGCCTTAAATTTTAGAATTAGTAACAATATTAGAGTAAGGAGGAAGGGGTTAAATAACTGTATGTCCCCATACCAAGGTCCGTATTACGACTCTCTATTGGGTCTTTGAAAATCAACTAATAGTGTCGGGAATATTAACACAGTCAATTATCATAAAACAATTTGGAAGCAGACGAAAAAAGCCCTTGAAAATGGGGCAGGTAGTTATCTGTATAGACAGCTATACTTTAGATCTGTTGTAACAACTCTCATATCACCATTCCTGCTTCTTAAAATGCAAAAGGTGTTTTACAAAGTTTATAACTTGGTAATATTAAATGTGGGCTACAGAAAATTAATAAAATTACTGAAATCGCAAGAAAAACCTAACTACAAATTGATTTTTGCAAAAGGTGTTCTATAAAATTAATAACTTGGTAAAAATTAAATGTGGACTATAGAAAATTAAATAACATTTCTCTTTAAAATTACAATGAAAAACTTTGCTACAAATCAATTATTTCCTGTTCCATCTCTCTTCTATAAAATGATTAAATTCTAAGCTCACCTTATTTTGAATTGCCAGTTGTCTGATTCTATTTGGAAGTCCAAGACAAAAGTTGAGAAGACCAGAACATTGTAAACTATCCTGATTATTTAATTAATCTTAGATAAAAATTTCAAGTTTTATTGTACAGAAGCTAATCTTATGCAATATAAAAAGAGAAACATAAAAATGTAAAAACATGCAAAAAAAACAAAAAAAAAACACAATGTACAAATATGTATAAGTAATGCAGTGAAATAACCTATAGCATTTTGCAAGATAACAAATATTTTACAACAAGCAAATTTCTGCTGATTTTAGCACCTCTTAACCCTTACAGCTCGGGCCCCAATTCCCACCTTAATAGATCGGGGGGGGGGGGGGGGGGCTCCAAGAGCCCCCCCTCTATCTCGGCTCCTGTTACAGATAGAGACGTAAAATTTTTTTCTGGTGGTTCATGTGTATTTTTAGAGAAAATTACTTTTTCTAGTCATAGCGGCCAGGCCGCTCCTTAGCCGCTTTTTAGCGGCCAGCCGCTAAATTTTAAAACAGCTGTAGAGCGGCCAATTTTGCAGCTAGGATGACCAAATTTTAGGACGAACTTTTATTTTTCATAACAAAAAAATTACTTTTTCTGATCATCGCCGAAAAACGGCAAATAACGGAAACCGCCATTTTCGGCGGTTACGGCGGTAAAACGGCGGTTGGCGGCGCCAATTAATATTTATATCTGTTTGTTGTTGCTCAAGGATTTACCAAAAAAAATTATAGGTCTCTAGCTGTAATAGAAGCCACGATATTCATGATATATGTCTGTAGTAAAAGCCGGACAAAAATCGGTCACAAAGTCGGTCAGGGAGCGGTCAAACGGTCATAACACCACTTTTCTCAGAAGGTCATTGATATCTAAGTATTCACCAAAAAAAATTTAGGTTTCTACCTTATACACAAAAGTCATGATGTAGAAATTAAGATTTACTTAGAATTTTTTTTCTAAATTTGGTGCTACCCAACCGACTTTGACCGGACACCACGACCGACACAGACCAGATATCCTAATAAAATCAACTCTTGCCGACGTATAATTACTAAACTTAAAAAGTCATGAAGTTACAGCACTCCATCTTACCTACAAAAAAAATGAGATTGAAAAAACTAGAGGGGGGGGCTCTTGGAGCCCCCCCCCCCGATCTGTAAGGGTTAATTACAGTCAAATTTTTTGATTTTGAAATTCAACAAAATTATTAGTAATATAAAATATTCAGACAGAAAGACAGAGTAAAGGGTGTTAAGCTTTTTATAAAACAATTTGCGTGCTCAAACGAAATACGCAAAACAAAAGTGGAGGTTTTTGATGTACTCAAGAATTTCCAGGGGGGTGGGGGTAAATGGGTGTTTACCCACCCCTCTCCGAAACCTCTGAAAACCCTCATTTTACCCTCCCCCCCTCACGAAAAAAAAACGTCCTTGGAAGAAGTTCTTTTTTGTTGGGAGAAAAAAAAGATCCTTAAACTCTGAGTTGAGATAAGAAATATATACCTATTATTTACATTAAACCATATTTTGAACTAATTCCAGTTTTAAGAAAAAGAAAATAGAATTATAAGTTGTATATACATGTAATCAGTGCAGTGTATAAAAGTTTTCAGTGTGTGTAAGCAGTTTAGAAAAGGTATGTCCATAAGGAGCGCAGCAAAGATAAGCTAACAACAGTTAAGGTAGAAACAACGGTACCAGGACTAAAAGCGGGAATGGACAAACGCATTGTCTAAAATGATAAGTTGATTAAGTTTTTCTATTCAGGTTAGGTTTTGTTAAAATATGAATATACAAATAAGCCCCCCCGCAGTGGGGAATGCATTTAACATATAAGATGAATTAAAATAGGACTAGGTTAAGTTAAGTTAAGTATCCACTCTGTCGTTTGTCACTACTGCATTTGTCCTAAGAACCGAAACAACAACCTTAAAAAAATATTTCATTTTGGCCCACTCTATCTCGTATTATACCTGATTTGGTTAGTAAATTTTTCTTTAACAATCTCATTAGGAGAATAAAAGGACGAACATTCAAACTCATCATACAGAAATGCTGCGCTCTTCTAAAAAAGAGAGCAAGAGAGTGAAAAAGAAGAGAACAAAGTACAAAGAGGGGAGTTTTTGTGATGGAAAAGTTTTGTCCTGCTATGAAGGGGAATTAATGTCTAAGGCGTGATCATAGCTGAATAATTCATGGATTAAAGTTTTCCTGATTAATGAATATATTTCCAGTATGCAGGCCACCTACAAAAATGTAAAATATTAGTATTTTTTAAGGACTCTAAAATGAAAATAAAAAATGAACAAAAAAATAGCAAAGAAAATATTCAAAATAAATACCTTATTACCTAACTTAATTTTTTTCCCTATGTTTACTATTAATCACTTTAAATTTAAATTTTTAGAAAGTAATCTTCATAAAACTTTGTAAATGTGTTCAATTTTATAAGAATTAAACTTGTTAAAAAAAAATTTTCAACCGTTCGTAAGGGAATGTTTATGGAGTAGCTACGTTACCTAAAATATTATCTGGAATCTTTTAATAAATAAGTATGCCAAAATTTATTAAGAATCTTTTCAAAACATTTTAACCATTAATCTTAACCTTCATAGTGGGTAATTTTGTTTGTAATCAATGAAGATGTTTATCAATTTATCGTCCAATGTTTTACCCTTTTAGGATCACTGAATTAAAATTACCCCAAGGCAGATCCTTTTCGTGAAGAAAGGTGAGTGCTGCCAATATTTTCCATGATATCAACCTAACAGCATTCAACTCAAGACAGGCCTGCTTGGCTAAAATAAATAAAATTAGAATAAATTACAATCTTAAACACTACAGTATAATATAAAAATTACTTTTAAAACAGAAATATTAGAGTCCCAATACAAATTTTAAATCAGTCCTCAAATTTTAAAAATAATCCATTTCATACTTATTATGGAATATGGGTAGACAACCAGGGATAAGGGATAGGAAACCTGGCCATTAATTAGGTCCCAGCCTAGATTCTAAAGGGATATTGCAACTATTACAAATTCCTATCAAACTGGCAGACGCTCCCAAGTAGCTATCGCTCTAAACCAATAAGAATTGGCCTGTTTTGTATCAACCAATCACCAATTGGCGGAAATTTTAGAAGCAGACAATTCTAGAAAAAATAATGATTTGTCTGCTACGAAAAAATAAATATAAATGGTGTTAGATCACATTAGTTTAATTATTAAATCTGCTTAGAGTTAAACATTAAAAAAAGGCCATTAGAAAAAACAAAAATAATGGGATTATTTTTTTGGAAAGAAGGTAGCTACGAACTTTCATTTGGTAGTTTATAAATTAGATGTTGTATTTTGAATTTTAAAAATTTAATACGGAATTGATACAACACCTTAACCCTAATATTTGTACAATTCAACACAGTACATATATATCATTACATTATAGTATCCAAAGAACTTGATAGAATGTTACCCAAGTGCATATTTATTTATTTATTTTGAATTTTAATTAGCAATGAAATTTTCAAATAAAATTTTTACTCATTAATAAAAATGCAAATAATACAAACTAAAATCTGTCTGAGGGAAACCCAACGATAGCTTTCTCACAGTTCAAATTACCAAAGTAAAAGAAAAAATTTTGGGAGAGAAAAAACTTCATTTTAACAAAAGCCATTAATATATAGGTTTATAAAAAGTTATGTTTTTTACTTAAAACTAGCTACCTGAATTTGATTCTATACTTTATCTACACACACACACACACAGCTTTTTCATTAGCATTTAGGACGAACCACTGCGCCATCCCAAAACTGGTTTATTAGGCCTAGGCAATAGAAATAGGAGAGAAGAACTATAGTGTGAACCCCTTTTTTGTAAATCTGACGAAGGAACTTTTCCAGCTGACAAAAAACTTTAAAATTTTTTGAGTATATAATTTCTAGAAAGCTACCTTTATATTAAGGAATTCAACAATTCGTAGCTAACTTATTAAAGGATTTATAATATGCTTTACACTATACTAGAAAATAAATTTTAACACGATATAATTTTTGTGAGAAAAGCTTTATCTTAAGAAATTCAACTATTTACAGCTGACTCTTTATATGAACAAAATGAAAAAAATATGCCCTTTCCTTTTACCATTATGTGTACAGTGTATACACAGTACTACGCTAGGTCCTGTTGAAAACGTAACGAACGTACTGTTGTATTGCTATTTGTTGTTATTTTATTTTTATATAATTTATTTCGAGGTAAACATGAAACAAACTATGAATTTATGTATTTTAAATGTTTATAATAGATACGAATTACGAATTAAAGATTATAAATCATGTACATTTGAAGTCCGAGATATTATTTTTTTGTTTGAATAGAAACTCAAGAAAAAAATATGATTTTATTAACTTAAATTCATAGAGGGATTTTTATTATTTTACAACGATTGCAATAGATAAAGCATATTTATTATTAATGCACAGATAAAACATAGATGTGAAACAACAATATGAAGGCAGTACTTCATGTGATGGACTTGATTCGAGTAAAAGTTGAAAGAACAGCTCTAATTAACTCTAATGAAAAAACTAGAAAACTTCAGTTTAATTCAACCAATGAGATTTCATGTATGCTCCGATGCGATTCATTTATTGGCTCAATCAGACATTACCTCTCTTTCTTAGTACCTTTATTGCCTAGGCTTGAAATAGGCCTGAAATAATATTTTCCTACGTTTCCCATCCCTTATCCCTGGTAGACAACAAATAATGAATATTGACTGAGTTCTCAATAATGGCCAACACAGCTTGATCCCAATGGCTAGGAATCAAGCTTTGATAACAAGAGCAGAATTACAAATTCACTATTTCAAACAAAATGAACATAGAATATAGAAAGGATAATAAATGTGTCTCTTGCTTTGGTGAAGTCAAAGTTACAATTTGCTTTCTATAACTTTATACATAATGATTTTTTTTTGAGATTCTAGTTTTTAGATTTTTTGCAAAACATGTTGAAAAAAGAATATGATTTTTATTGTACAAACGGTTACGGGTCCACCCTCTTTTTAGTAGCGAAGCTACTCTTTAATTCACTTTGTCCGTCCGTCAGTCCGTAACGCTATGGGGGAAATGGGATTTACTCAGCTCCTATAAAAGATAGAAAGCTGAAATTTTTGGACAACATTCCCATCATTAAGGAGCACAATTAACTATAAAACATCAATGGCGGTCGGACGGCTTTTTAGCAGGTTTTAGGCTATTTTTTATTTTCCACATTTTTCCTCATATCTTTGGTGTTTATGGTCCGATTTTCAAAATTTTTTCAGTTAGATATATCAAAATTTAATTTTCTGTCGTTTGGAAAACCAACAATGACGGTCAGACTGCCTTTTTGCAGGTTTTTGGCTATTTTTATATTTTTTACATTTTCCCCCATATCTTTGGTGTTTATGGACCGATTTTCAAAATTTTTTCAGTTAAAGATATCAAAATTAAATTTCCGGTCATTTGAAGAAATCAACAATGACGGTCAGACTGCCTTTTTGCAGGTTTTTGGCTAGTTTTATATTTTTTACATTTTCCCCATATCTTTGGTGTTTATTAATCGATTTTCAAAATTTTTTCAGTTAAAGATATCAAAATTAAATTTCCCGTCGTTTGAAGAAAACAACAATGACCGTCAGTCCCATCCACGAAATTTTGTGCTTCGCTACTTATGGATGTTGTCATCCTTGTTTAATTTTAGTTTAGAAAACTATATTTATTTTGGCCGGGGTGGGGGGGTAATTTTTTTAAAAGGGGCGATTTATTTTGGGATGGTGGTGGTACACTTCTCAAAAATAGTTTTAAACCTTTCCAACCTTTGAGATGCTACCCTGTAAAGAGAATCCTTCGATACAGACAAACAGATATACATACGTCCTGTTGCTTTATTATATAAATATAATAGGGTTAAAAAAGTTGTGTTACTAACCTTGAAACTGATATTTCTTGGCATAATGTTGCTTAGGTTTAGACTTGCACACCATGTCTCTTAAACTTCCACCCTTATGGAACCTGCAAAGTTTATTTAACTTGGATAATAATATACAGGGTGTTGGGAATAGTCAAAATTTATGTAAATCATTAGATTAAAAATCATTTTAAAGTTTTGGACATAAAGTTAGTACAGATTGAAGTAAATATAGTTTAAAACACATCATATACAGCATGTGAAAAATATAAATTATATGTCTATTTACTTTTATCTTTGTAAATCGTACCTAACTGTTACAGGAATCATTATACAAAGTTTAAAATTTAGAGGACAATTATAACATACCTAACTTAACGATAATAGCTATCCGTTATGGAATGAACCTACATTAGTTATAGAAAATCTCCGCTTTTAAAACAACCTGAATTTTAAAAACAATAAAATGATGAAAACTACCTTGTAATGAAAATAGTGCCAGTTCCTCTAAATTCTCCATAGTGCAAAGTTTCCAAAAATGGATGCTAAATAAAGATTTATAAGTAAGATATTATCTCTTGAAAATGTTTTTAGAATCAATATGTATTACTATCTATACCATTAATGCTTTTAAATACCAAAATAGATTAATATCTCATTCAAAATAAAGCTTTAACCTTAAATTACAAAATTACGCGCAACTAATTCAATTTAGATAATTTCTATAAGCATCTAAGCACAAAAATTCACGGTTTGTTCACAGCAGTCTATCTTATATAGCAGCTCAGAAAATCACTTTTTAACCACCGTGTTATGAACAGACTGACCCAATAATTGATTGTTGGGTGGAAGGACAGATAAAGTGAATTATAGAGTAGCAACGTTATTGAAAACTTGACTTTTATAATTAACCTGGACATTAGTAAAAGATTTAATAATGCTTGTAATATTTTTCTGCTCAAGGGAAGGGTAAGAAGCCGAGTCGACCCATCTCAGCAGCTTCTCAACCTTTGGCTCCTCCGTGTCTTTTACAGAGGCGTAGCAGCTACGCAGTCTGAAAAATAGTTTTTAAAATAATATGCGGCTGCACCTGTAGCTTTGTCGAATACTTTAAATTTAGGAAAAACATAAAAAAACCTCCCTGAAACAAGGAATTGTTCCAATGCCAGGATTTTGGTTGTCAACTTACCTTGTTACCATTGCAGGAATAGGGTTACCCACTTTGATTGTTCCTATGCCAGGAATAGCGTTGCCAACTTACCTTGTTCCCATGCCAGGAATAGGGTTGCCAGCTTTCCTTGTTCCCATGCCAGGTATAGGGTTGCCAACTTATCTTGTTCCCATGCCAGGAATAGGGTTGCCAACTTACCTTGTTCCCATGCCAGGAATAGGGTTGCCAACTTACCTTGTTCCCATGCCAGGAATAGGGTTGCCAACTTACCTTGTTCCCTTGCCAGGAATAGGGTTGCCAATTTACCTTGTTCCCATGCCAGGAATAGGGTTGCCAACTTACCTTGTTCCCATGCCAGGTATAGGGTTGCCAACTTACCTTGTTCCCATGCCAGGAATAGGGTTACCAATAATCCATCTTGTATTCATTCTCATTGCCATAGAAATGTTTTGTACATGCATTTCTAAAAATAAATTCAGAATAAAACATTATCAATTTAATTTAGAATATTTGTGGGATTAAATCTATTTTGTTATTAATATTAATCAAATTTGATTCTTAGCATACTCCGACAAAGACCAAAGTGTGTCAAAAATCAGCTATGTGACGTCATAAAAATGATTGAGATGAAACCCTTAAAAAAGAGATAGATAATCCCTCATTTTTATAGCTGATTTTTGATACACATTGGTCTTTGTCCATACCCCTTTTATTACTCGCAGACTTACTCATTCAATCAGTCTACATTGCATGTTTATTTAAATTATTACTAGATTTTTAACACATAATCTACTTATTCTAAAAAAAGATTTATGAACTTAAGGTTGTAAAACTATAAATTTTACAAAAATATAAAAGTATTCACCTTGAAAATTGATAGAATAATTTGAGGGATCAATGAATTGTCTGAAATATATTGACTGATGTAGACAAGATATAAAACCAATATATTCCAGGACAGTCTGCAGGCCCTGTTGCCTCTCAAACACAAAATCTTTGTCTAAAATTATAATTTATTAGTTGTGAAGCTACTATACAAGTGTTTTTGTTTGTCTCCATGTTATTCTATGTGTTATGATAGTTTTATCTTTGAATATCTCTGGAAACTTTTAATATTGCCTTTATAAAAAAGAGACGTCTTACTGGCCTGCCTTTAGACAATTAGTATGTAATACTGGCCTGCCTTTGGTAATTAAGTATGTGTATTTGCCTATCATTGGTCATTTGTATTCTATGACGTAATTTTTATAGGAACTATAAAGAGCTTCATATCTCTGCTGTTACTGTTATTTGTATAAATTTTCATGCAATTTTGAAAAGACGACCTCCAAAACAATGGCCTCCAAATATTTTTTCTGTGTATTGAAGTTAATTGGTTCTATATCTAGAAAGGTTTTGTGATTTTCTATATAGCTTTCTTTATTTTACTTTTTCTGTAATATGGCTTTGAAACCGATTAATATCCGCTGAATTAAAACCTTTTTTATCCATACTGAAAAATTATGTATAACATCGTATTTAAATAAATACCTTAACCCATTCGGGACTAACAAAACTGGTTTTAATTCTATAATTTTAATATCCTCGGAAAGCTGTATATAAATAACTATTCTTTCACTTTTTCTCGCTCTACCTAAATCAACATTTTGACAATAACAAACAATTTTTTCTCAATTGGTTAGGTTAGGTTAATAAGATATAACTATTTAAGTAGCGAAGCTACTAGATAATTCGCGTTGTCAAACTAACAGTTATAATTAGACCATGGAAAAATTCAAAGACAAAAGAACTGTCTGTAGATAATCTACGCGCTTTAAATTAAAATTCAGCATTCTAATTTAGCATTTAATTTGTATTGCAATGTACACTTTAATGCGCAGATGAAGCAATAATTTGTGCTATTTTAAGAATAATGAAGGACAATAAAACTGGCCTAATAAAAGTTTGCATGTAGAGATGAGAATTGTACATAGAAAATGTTGCAAAGTTTCTCCTATTTTCAGTTTTCAGCCTTCATTACAACATGTAAATTAGTGTCAGAACAAAATTTCAAATCAAATTAAATGAAATATGAAATTTTCTTTTTCAATCAAAATTTCACTTTTGATAAAGTGTTATATTATATCTAAATAAATAATTTTTAACTGGATGTGTTGTACGTCTGTACCAAAAGATCTCGTTTTCCACACGACCTATTTAAACTCTTTATCATTAATGTTCCGGGCAAGTTTATCTATATTGACTTTGAAAGATGGTACATTGACGCTATAATCCACAAGGGGAGCAGCCGTTAGAAAATGTTAAGTGGTTATATCTAATGGCATAGATGGGTGGACTGCTTTTCTCTACAATTATCATGAAAGCTTTGTATTTAGAATGTTCTGGTATTTGACATGTTTTTTTGGTAAGGGGAATGGGATCTTAAACTTTTGTCCCATCTCAAGCATAAATTTGCAGTGAAGGCTTGGGACGAAGCAAATCATTATAAAAGATAGCGAAGAAAAGAAAAGAAAATCCGTTGAATGAAAATAACGTCAATGTCGACTAGATTGTAGAAACTATACACACAGTCACACACACATGCACACACTCACACACACACATGCACACACTTACACACACTCATACACACACATAAACATATACACACACCAATTTAGTTTAACAAATGTGCATTTTTGTCTAGTCCCATATCTCAAGGTTTAAAAAATATTAATTGTTTTTTGATTCACCTAAAATATAAAGATGATTAAATATTATAAGATTTTTTTTTACCAGCGGCACTTTAAAATATTGTTTTGTATTTTATTTTTATGTGCGATTTCTCTTGGGAGGGTGGTGGTAGCCCTCCCCAAAACAGTTATAATAACCTTACCAGGACTTATGATAAGCTACATTGGAAAGGAAAACCATGTCGGTCCAGCGGTTAGGGAAATCCTTCAGTATAGATAGACATACAAACACAGATCCTGTCACTTTTACATAAGGGTTTGAACATTTAACAAAGAACAACTATGTCTTTAGCTCAGCCTAAAAAGGTTGCAGCATTGTGGACAAGTCCCACTTGGCCTAAGGGGACAGACGTCTTACTTTAACTTTTCGTCTTAATTAAATTAAGAAAAAAAATAATATTTTTTTTCCTTAAAAACCCAGCTTTACAATATAAATATATATTGTTTGCATCTGCGGGTCAAAGTTCTTTCTATGTTTTAATAATAAAATGCAATTCTTTCTTGTCCAAAACAGAAATGAGATATGATGTGTTCATAATAATAGTATGCTTCCCTAAAAACATAAACTAGTGTTTAAGGAAAAACAGACAAAATCTTTTTCTTCATTTTAAATTGTTTTTTGATGGTATTTAAAATGTCGTATTTGATAAAGAAAAAGAAAGGAATTTTGTGCCAGAAGAAATGAATTTTCTGATTTCAGTAAAAGATTTTTGAATGAATGAAGTATTCCTCTAGTGCCATAGCCAATTTTTTGATATTGAAATAAGAATTAGAAGATTAAAACCATTTTTGTTATTTCCTCAATGGCTCAGGTTAACTAAACTGGAAATAATTTCATGATTTTTATTACAATATTCGTTGTCTGTGATACAATGCTATACATGATTTTTCAGTATGACTGAGAACCGGTTCTTCGATGCCAAAAAAAATTTACTCACCTAAATTTCCAACAATTTTCTTTTTGGGCAAAGGAATGTCAAGTCCAAAATCCTGAATTCAAATGAATTTGTTTATGAGATAGATGGAAGAGGGAGGTTAATGTAGATTATAATATATTTCTCTAAAGAATTCTTAAACTCTTGTAAAGGGACACGAAAATATAAACCTGTAAAATTGATTTATATTTATTTAAAATTTCATCAAAACCAAACCAAAGTACTATGCATGTGTTTTTTTACGGACAGATCTTAATTAAAACAGACAATGGACTCTTTAATTACAAGACCTTTGTCTGGAAGTCCTCACTGTGCATGATAATGAGTTGCTCCTGTTTTGAGCTGAGGCATTCCTTATATGCGAACTAAAAGCGTCACGCATCTAACATAGCAGCAGTAGGAACCATTTCAAACGTCTTTAGATTTGATGCAGTGTTGAGCGAGACTCGATCCCATCACCTCCTCGACGATAAGCGGATGCGCTTATGTTAAGCCCGACACGTTCGCGGGTAAAAAAATTCTTCTGGATAATTATAGAGCAGCTGTGTTACTAAGATATGGTCTACCTGTAAAACTGCATGTAGCTGGACAAAATCTGTATATCTTTTATTAACCTATTTCAAACAACAATCAAATTATCCGCAGAAGCAGAGCATGCTTTATCTCAAATAATAAGATGTAACAATTCTTATTTAGTATACAATCAAGACTAATATCATACAATAGTAGCGAAACTTAATGACGAAATAATTAAGATAGTTTTTTTATTTATTTTTTAGTATTAAACAATTCAAAATAATTAGCGTAAAAATTGTTTATCATATGCTGCGTTCAGAGACATATCAAAATTGTAGGATAGATTCGCTAATAATAAAAGTATTTTTTAAAGCAAAGCTTTTCTATAATTTAAATCTGAATATTAACCTGCCATTGTTGTGATGTTCCATTTTGGGTCAATCTAAAATGAAAATAAATATCTAAAAACAATCTTTTCTGCATTTATGATTTTTCATCCTTAGCTGTGAATTTACACAAGTGAGAACCATTGCATAAAAATTCATGTAATTATCCTATAATATAAAGGAATAAGCTTTTTTTGTCTGTAGCGAAGGATCTCGCCAACCGCTGAACCGATATGGTTATTCTTTACAGTGAAGCCTCTTATTGGCTCTTAGGTGGTTTTAGGCTATTTTTCTGCCTTCGAATATAGAGCCCCTAGATGCTAGGGGCGCAGCCGCTGGTATGAAATAATCTAGAAAGTGCAGCAGCTCTTCAGTTGTGGCAAGGAGGTTATTCCTTTGACGATCAAGTATGATTTAATAGGAGAAGTATTTCTAAATTATAAAATACCTGGAACAAGTGATATTATACTGGGTATGTCCCTGTACAAGTTCAGAGCCAACTATTTTACATTTTATTTCTCCATAATCATCCAGTACTTCGTCCATAATGTACAGATCTTTAAAATAGATATTAATATTCATCAAAGGAAAAATTTGGCCAAACATAGTTAAACTGAGATTAAAAGAGGAGGGGAGGGGGTAATACACGTAGAGTTGAAGGGTTTGAATCTGGGTATAAACTGCGTCATGATCAAAGACGTTAAAATGTACAATTAGGACAAAGGTCGTGTAATTAAAGAATAATCGGTAATATATAATAGAAGAACCTTTTGTCCAAGTCATATTAATTTTAATGTCGGCTATAGGACATTGTTTAAATTTGACATAATATGATATTTATTGATAATACATTAAAATATGAAAATAATAATTTTGTTATTTCTTGTTGAATATTAACTAATTACTGTGGAAAGATAAAATTTATGTTAAAACTGTGGTTTCACAAATTATTTTCAATTGATAATCATTCTTTTATTAACAAGTGGCTTCGTCCCTATGAGCCTCTAGGGGCACTTAAGGTGAGGGGGAGGGGTTCGACCCTCCACTTTCAGTTTTATTTTTGTAAAGTAAAAAAAATTTGTAAAGGGGTCACTTTTTTCTAAAGACGATTCATCTTGAGAGGGTAATTATACACTCAACCAAATAGTAATAAACCTTTCCAGGACCTATGAAAAGCTTTGTTGTAAAGGAGAACCTAATCGGTCCAGCGGTTAGGAAGATACTTCGGGACAGACAAACACAGATCGTCTTATTTTTATATAAGGATTGTACAAAAAAAATATCAAAATTTATTATTTAGTCAAAATTGGGAAAATCGTATGCATCTGATTTATTGCTTTATTTTTAAAGCGAAGCTCTTCTGATTTAATAGTAGGTTCGTTTGCCCGTAATGGATGGCTCTTATCGTCATTTTATGCATGTTAGAGTCATCTTATAAATTTCTAACATTGCTTGAAGATTCCTAAGGCAGTAAGGTATAAGTTAGAAAGATTAGCAAAACTCCATAGTCTTCTTAAAAAATCATGATACATATATATCAATTTTTTCTTGTCCAAATGCAAAGATTTTCAGAATTGTATAATTCCTACAACGATTATGTACCCCATGTTAACATTAAACAATAATCAAAGTATTTCTATAATAAAGTCAAAAACATAAGTAAGTTGAACGCAGTCGTTTTAATGCTTATTTCTTAGAGAGAATAAATCATTTAAGACCGTTAAGTGTAAGAAAATGCATCATAATTCAAAATATCAACATGTGTTTAAACAAATCTATGAAAACATTTTTAGAGGTAAATCATTTAGGATTCATTTATTAACTCTATAATAAATGTATGTCTATAAGAATTAGTAAAGTAGAATCGTTTAAATTTCTGAAATTTATTGTCATACCAATGAGCATGTAGTATAGAATTTACTTTGTCCGTTGGTCTATCATTTATGCTGTAAATGACATATATTCCATGATTTTCTTTGTTCTTTGCTTCCAATGGATGTTGTCATCCTTATTTCTTTACATTTTTTTCTTCAGCTAATTTTTATTGTAAAACAAATTCTATTGCTTGTCCTAAACAACCTGAATTCAGAAGAAAAGTAACATTAATGATATATTAATACTTAATAACTGGCAAACGTCCTGGGAAACTTGTAACAAATTTTCCGACCAATCATCCTTTTCTCCTACAATCTTAAATTCAATTGTTTTAGCCTATGTTGATACAATAATACTAAATAATTTGCTATAATTGCATAGAGAAATCAATCAAAAATGTTAAATGGATTTTTTTTGTGTTATTTATCCCTTAGCCTTAGTTAATCTAATTATTTTCTTTCATTAGTAGATTATTTATATTGTAATGATCTATTCATTCTGGAAATTTGATTTTTAAACTTTAAACTTAGTTTTGTAGAATTAAAGAATAGTTATTTCTTTCATCGTATTATAAACAGCTTTCCGTAGATATAGAATGTACAATTATAAGATTAAAACCAGTGTTTTAGTCTTATGATTAATACCAGGGTTTTAATCTTATGATTATACATTTTTATATTCGTAGAAAACTGGATATAATGCGATGCTAGACATAGTTTTTTCGTATGGATGAGGACCGGTTCCTATCCACCGGATTCGAATAAATACGAGAAAAGATATTATGCAGGTGCAAAGGAGAGTCGACTTGACTTCCCCCCCCCCAAAAAAAAACAAAAAAAACCTATCCTGCTTCTCTAAAATGAGAATCCTAGCAGTCCAAAAAAAGATGTTTTGGGACGTACATATATTTATTAAAAATGCATATTTTTGCTATCATTTTTTTTGTGACATTCTTTAAAAAATGTGTCTTTACCTTTCTTATGTCCCCGGGGTCTTAATATATTTCTTAAGTTGTCAATAAGCATGATTATTTATCTTTAAAGTTCATTTATAAAGAGTCATTTATATCTTTCCAACATTTCTTCAAACAGTCAGCTAAAATGCTTTCTAAGCTTCTAAAAACTTTTAAATAGTTCCCAGAAGGACCTAGAATCAATCCTTACATAAATAACAGGATGTGTGTCTGTCTATCTATATGTAACAAAGGATATAGCTAACCTCTCAACCGATATGGTTCTCCTAACAATGTAGCTTCTATTTCCTTGGAAGGTTTATAACTATTTGGAGGGAGGGTACTACTACCCTCCAAAGAAAAAAATTATTTCCCCAGAAAAATATGAGAGGTGGAGAGATTTCAGCAAAGCACCCCGCTCACCCCTCTAGTGCCTCTAGGAGCGTAACTGCTAGTGTCTTATAAATTTGTGACATATTATCCACATTTTGGTATTGAAAACTCTACTTTTCAACTTGTTTGATAATTTAACATATGGTAAAAGGCTTTAATTAATATAAATTTAGCATTGAAATATTTCATTTAAAGACCATTATCAAATAAGTTTAGTCTATGATGTCAAAAAGCACTAGATAACCGAGCTATAGTTAATTGTTTGTTTATGGCATTTAAAAAGAAATTTAGTTCTGTTAAAACTGTAGGAGTTTGTTTACAAGATTTCTATCATCAACCATCCATACATATTACATAGAATAATTATCATAGAATATAATTTAGGCATAATGATAAATGATGATATTTCATATACCAATTGGGTACGATTTAGAAAGCGTTGCATCTCTATATCGTTGCCAGAAAGTCCGTACGTCCATTTAAAACATGCTATTTTTTTTAACTTTTTGACAACAAAATTTTTTATGATATAATTATTCATTCATATGATTTTTGTTATAATGATTCTTAGTACAACTAGGTATAATATTATGAGCAAGGCATCTCTATAATGAAGTAAATATGTCCTTTTACTGTATCCTGTATTTACGCAGTTTTGAAAAAAATTTATGTGTATAATGTTGTATGGACTTAAAAATTAATGTTCTGGCTATTAATTTCTGACACTCTATGAGAGTTGTAGTTCGTTTGCAGGTTTAGTTTTATGGATGTTTTCATCCTTGTTAATTCAGAAAGTAAGCTCATTTATTTTGAGTGTTTATTTTCTACCCATATGTTCTATGGTTTGGAGCCCATGTTCCAATATGTGTAAACATATTGGTCTACAATACAAACACACACACAAATTTATACATATATAAGTTGAAGAATGTAAATAGGTGTGTGTGTGTGTGCGTGTAAGTGAGTGTGTGTGTGATACACCTGTAGATGAGCGAGCACTCTACCTGTCTTTAGAGATGGACAGGGTGCACGCACGCACATAACTTCAATACGCGCACAAACACACACGCACACAAAACTTCAATACGCGCACAAACACACACACAAATCTAATTTACGCGCACACATCCTTACGCGCACAATTATATGAATTTAATACTGTAATCTATCTGTTTAGTGTACACTAAGATATTATCCTTCCTCATTCATTATTATAAAGTGCTTATTTTAGTGATTCAATCAAATACAAAATGGTTTGCATTTACATCAAAATAAAACAGTGCTAAAGTAAAATGAGAAAAAAATTGTGATTTGATTGTTAAAACCGCCATGTAGATTGCATAGTTATGATTAGGTAAATATTAATATTATTTGATTAGTTATTATTAAATGTTTTGATTAATTGGAATATGTAGAATTTAATTTTATTTTTACAGCATAAAAAACGAAAGTTGTGGTAAAAAAACTCTTATTTTTATGGCATATTTTTGTTTACCTCTAGTAAAATTATTATTTTTACTTCTTTTTATAAACTAACTAAAAATATATCTATTTGGTAATCCTATAGTTTAAATTATCAAATATTTGCCTTAGACATTTAAATCATAATTACTAATTGGTGCAAATTTGATTTAAAACATAATTGTATTTTTAATTCAATCTATTAATTTTGGGTGAGGATTCTTTAAATAGATACTCGATGACAGATATCAAAAAGGCTAATAAAGTACACGGTTTTAAAGTAAAATTGGAAATAGCCTATAAAATACGGTTTTCAAAAGTATAATTGATGTGGTGTGGTTTTAGGAATCTCCTTGTTTTGTATTTTTAATTAAATAGGTCTACCTAAATATTTATCATTATTGAGAAAACCAATATGTTAGATTAGTGTACCAAAACGGAATTAACCCCCTTCAGATCCACTAAAGCTACCGTCAAAGACTCTCTGAAAAGCAAAATTTCAAACATCTTAAGTTAAGAGTTCTAAAATAAAAGTTTTATTCAAAGTTATTTTTTAGTTTGAGATGTGATATTCGTATTCACTCGACGAATGCCAATATTTTCATCCGTGATACGGACTATGGCTGTTCTCAGTATCATGACAAGGCCACCAGCAGGGAGTATATGGAGAGGCCCTACGCCATCGACAAGGCCAACTACACAGCATCCAGGTAAAAAATGTACCAGAAAAAAAAGGTTTTAAACAATGAGGGAGAGGTTACTAAATTTCCATGAATACCACAAAAGAATTAATGATTAAAGTGTATACTTTTACTTTCATAATGCTTGACTATTAATAATTATAGAAATAAAAAAAACAAGGATTACAACATCCATAAAAACGAAGCTCTGTAAGGGCACATTATAGAGTGTCAACACTGAATAAGCAGAATCAAAATGTAGAAAATATGTAAATAAATTTTAAGTAAATTTGATGCAAAAATAATTATGTTTAAGGTCTTTACATTTTAGGACTGGATTATAGAGAAGCTTCGCTTATAATACTGTACTAAATCAGCATGTTCTAAATGGACGTACGGATGGATGGACCGATCCTAATTATTGAAAAGCTTCGCTTTTCAACATTCACCCTTCCTACATGTATAAAAACCATAAAAGTTAAAAGTATTTTTAATTGGTTTGGCATCGGATAAAGAAGTTAAAGTAATAATTCGAAACATTTATTCTTAACAAATAACAGCTTGTTTTATTTTAACGAGGTACTTCGCCACTAGTAGCTAAGGGTTTTACACTTAGACAACCACCATACTTCTTTATTATTATTAACAATTTTATTAAGGGGTTGGTGGGGCTTTGCCTTTTTTAGTGAAATATTTCCAATTAAAGGTGATGCAAAATAGACTAAAACCAGCTTAGGATCACATATTTCTAAACCTTGTCAAATTGTAGATAAGTAGTCTACGAGATCTTACTAGACTACACACAATTGATGATGATAATAAACTAAATATTTTAAATTGCGATGATATACGCTAGATATTAGGTATTTTTTTTTATTTTTCTTATTTTCAGAGGTCAGCTGTGGTTCATCCATAACCGTCGTCCAGACAGGGTCAAACAGGACCTCAAGGACCTGGAGGAAATCCTCACCGAGCACACAATCATCTTTGTCGCCTGGAGGTCAACCAACCATCTTCAGTTCATCACTAACAACTTTATAATAGTCAACATTGAACTAAACAGATTCGGTGATATTGTTAGAATCAATTATGATAAATATTTGGTGGGCAGATTAAGTGATCACCGGCCGACTAGCGTGTCATTCACCGCAAATTACCTCATAATTTCCTCGCTAGAGCCGCGGCTGGCAGTGTTTACCTTTGCCAAGCCGCTGCAGTTTCATCCGCGCCATTCTATCGGGCGCGGAGAGCCGCGGCAGGTGAATCTTGACCTTGTGGGACCTCAGGGACGAAGGTTGGACCGTCAGGTTGAGGTGAACGAGACGGATGGTTTGCTGGTTGTCTGGTGGAGTCTCGGGGACCAACAGGTCTACCCGTGGTCCCCACATCTCAAGGTATAGATTCCATGTTAATTCCACCAATCAGATACTAGATAGTTATCAACTGATATTTTAAAGAACGAACTATACATGAATTTGACTTTTCTTTGAGTCATAGCTGTTAAAGAATAGCTAGCAACGCAACCTTTTATACTTGGATTATCTTTTTTTTTTAAAGGATGACAACATTTGTAAGTATCAAAATAAAATGTGTCTGCTGTAACATTACATACGAACAGTCAGAAAATGTCACATAAAGAGAAGATGCTCAACATTTAGTAAAATCTTTAAATAGATTTTCAGCCAACTTATTTAGATAGCAACCGAGAAAACCACATTTTTTTCTAGAGCACTATAGGTAACGATAGACAAAATAAGTTTATGTGGCTTTGCTTTTCATTTAAACATTCAAAATTAAAAAGAAAGTTTGTTTTTTAACAAAACACCCTGACTTGATTATAATTTCGGATTACGCGCGGCTGCCAAGCTTCTTTAAAACCATTTACCTACTTTCAGGAGGAGGACCGCGCCAACATGTTGGTCTACAGCTTACGCCCTGAAATCAGGCTGGTCGGGTTCCATAGGACAAAGTCAGAACCACTACTCGTCAGATTTCTATCTTCCACCCTCATCCATTTTATTGCTCAGGTAATATAACGTCTAACGTAAAGTGTGACGAGTCCTATGGTTGTTGGATTTAAAACTGCCCTACACCATGCGTTTCTAGCCAAGTTTAAATGGCATCAGCTTTGTACATTTGAAGTGGCAAGAGTAATACTGTAATTTTATATACCTTGTCACATAAACAGAGGCAATAACAAATTACTTTTACCATCTAATCTAATTTTTAACAAAAAATTCAGCACTCATAGGCGTCAAAAAAAAGCTTGGACGACCTTGTCAGCACCTACAGGATATAACTATAAAACTGCTGGCAACTTGCAATTCTCATAATATTTTCTTTCTGTCTCGTTTTTGCAAAAAGACCAGCCGTAACTTTGTGTAATCATCCTCAGGGACCTAAAGAAATAGGACAATGGCCGATAAATTAATGTACATTGATGAAACACAAAATGACCCCTTGTGTAGATTAAAATTAGTGGTTGAAACGATGTAACACTCAACTCAATGAACCAACCTATCAAAATTCACTAAAGTCCCCAAAGTTGTTAACCCAACGAATAAGAATACATTATTATAAAACTTTGAGAACTAGTGTAATAAACAGCCAATGGTCTTCTCTCTCTCTCTCTGAATCATCCTTGTCTATATTTCAGAATACTGAGAGTGATAGTTCTGAAAATAGAATAGAGAACACAGTTCTTCTCATAGATAAACATAAATCTGGACTCTCAGAATCATCCTTGTTTATATTTCAGAATACTGAGAGTGATAGTTCTGAAAATAGAATAGAGAACACAGTTCTTCTCATAGACAAAAATAAATCTGGACTAAAGAAGAAGCTCTCCAGGTATATTAGTCATGAGAAGCGCAGCTACTCTACATTTAATGTCCTGTTTGTCTATCCAGATGCCATTCTAAACGCTAACTTTCCTTCAGTTGAAAAATGCTAAACTATTTTCACTAAATGAATTCATTTAAATAGTACGATATCCTAATCTAAATTGGTGAAAAGAATTGTCCCATTACCCCAAAATACACAAATTGTTAAAAGATATATTTGAAATTAAGGTATTTTTTTTAACTAATACACAGTGCGATCTTTTGCCAAAAAACGGGACATTTAGAGTAGACAAAAGTAAACTTCAATAAATAAGCTTGTATTTGAAGAAATGGTGTAATTTCTTTTGCTTTAACTCGGAAATAACTTAAATTTTGCCTCTGTTAACTTCTAATGTGCATTTGGTAAGTACGTCTTGCTGTTTTGGAGGAGCGAAGCTACCCTATTTTTAAAAAATCTATAAAACTTCATAACTTTAGTTAGGATAGGAATATTTTAACAAAATCAACGTCTATGTAAATATTTCTTCAATGCAAACAATGTTTGTGAACAAGAATATAGCGTCAGGTGCACCCATTTCGAGTCCCGGCATTTTTAAGGTAGGTCCAGTATAAGTAAAATAGGACACTTATAAGGCATGTTTTCAAATATTTTTTTACAGATTTAAACAAAAATAACATAATTTTCAAAACACTTTTGATTTTGTGTTAATACCTTTATTCTAGGTCTAGCTATCTTCATTTAAAGTTTGTATAAGAATATAAGCATAATTACTTAAATTATATTCTCTCTCAAACGTATATTTCTCTCTCTCTCTCTGATGCGTATATAATGTTTTTGCAATATTATAATTAATCTCCAAATTTGAATTTCTGCTGGACCAAAACCAGTTAGAACTACAAATTTTTTTAGAACACATGAAATTTAGCAAATTTAATTGCTAAAATAAAAGTATTTTTAAGTCATCTTTATTTAACGACTCCTTTATCCCTTAAATGTCCATTAAAACCGCGAGAACGGCGAAAATCGTTAAAAATCACGCCAACGGCGGCAAATAACGGCGAAACGGTTCGCCAGAGGCAAATGATGCATAAGTCAAGAAAGATCCGCCTTAAAAAGTTTGAAAATATTGCAGAGATGACTTTGGGCTCTAAAATGACTCCTTCCCCCTCTAATGGGGGAAAATTTGAAATTAACAAGAACGAAATTGTTCAAACCATGCAATGTAAAATGCTCAATTACTCAAAAACGGACAAGAGGCCCCAGGTTGTGAAAACTGTTTTATACACAATACATGTTGTATATTGATATTATTATTGCAAAACCCGGGGCCTCCTGTCCGTTTTTGGGTAAAATGGAGAAAACTGATTTTTTGGGGTTAAAAATCTTAATATTTTTGGTGAAATTTTCTCACAAAATGTCAATTTACACCACCAAAAAAATATTTTTTTTAATTTTTTCTTTAATTAGACATTGGTACAGTTATCTGAAAAGTACCTCAATAAATTTTTTTTTTTCATAAGATGAACATAAATGTATTTTTTGTTGCTTTAAAAAAATTGTGTAAAAAAATCTGGAAAATCATCAAAACTGAAAACAAATTTTTCACTACCTTTTTTAAAAATGGCATAAACCCGCCAAAAATTAATATTTTTAAAAAATTTCTTTTTTAGCTGTCTACTTACAGCCATTATTAGGTCCTAGGATAGATAAAAGTCGATTTTAGATTTTTTGGATGTCCCGATTTTTTTCAAAAGATCCCACTGTGTAATAGTAAATATACTTATGCAGTCAATTTCTTTTTCCGTTTCATTTCCATTTAATTGATTGGATCATGGAAAGAAAGGTGGCTCTAAAGGTTGCTCTGTGGGGCAATAATTAACATTTACTTAACCTAACCTAACCTAAAAGCTACAGTGAAAATACGACGAAACCCACTACTTTTTTTTCATGATCCAAATCTTTTTATACCAATTTTAGCAACTTTATTTTATGACATCCATACTTTCTATGGTTTTGACTTATATTCAGTCATATGAAATTATATTTGTTTATTATTATATTAGTCTATTGTTTTCGATTACCAATTGTAAATTATTATATTCAGTAATAAAATACATACATTTTCTAGGCAACTTTAAAGTAAATTTGTTTTAACAAAATTATATATAGATTATTAATTTTCAATTTGTCAAAACTTCTCACAGCAAATAGGAAAATGATATGATAAAAAGATGATTAATAATTTTTCAATCAGAATTTAAAATCATTCAAGACATAGGCGTGCATGAGAAGGGCTCAGTGGTAATAAACAATCCTCACAATATTGTATTGCACTTCCGATTATTTTTTTTCCTATTTTAGGATAGGTTATGTTAGGTTAGGCTAAGTGGGGTTTAGAAAGCATCACAGGGATAGGGAACGTAGAATCAAATATTGTGAGGGATAAGATTTTAATGTCTGTAATATTGTACCTAACTATAATAATATCCTTGTATTTCAGAAGTATTGGGATATCTAAGTATATAATGTCTGTGTGTATTGTACCTAACTATAATAATATCCTTGTATTTTAGGAGTATTGTGATATCTAAGTATATAATTTTTGTGTGTATTATACCTAAATATAATAATATCCTTGTATTTCAGGAGTATTGTGATATCTAAGTATATAATGTCTGTGTGTATTGTACCTAATTATAATAATATCATTGTATTTCAGGAGTATTGTGATATCTAAGTATATAATTTTTGTGTGTATTATACCTAACTATAATAATATCCTTGTATTTCAGGAGTATTGTGATATCTAAGTATATAATGTCTGTGTGTATTGTACCTAACTATAATAATATCTTGTATTTCAGGAGTATTGTGATATCTAAGTATATAATGTCTGTGTGTATTATACCTAAATATAATAATATCCTTGTATTTCAGGAGTATTGTGATATCTAAGTATATAATGTCTGTGTGTATTGTACCTAACTATAGTAATATCCTTTTATTTCATGAGTATTGTGATATCTAAGTATATAATGTCTGTATGTATTGTACCTAATTATAATAATATCTTTGTATTTCAGGAGTATTGGGATATCTAAGTATATAATGTCTGTGTGTATTGTACCTAACTATAATAATATCCTTTTATTTCAGGAGTATTGTGATATCTAAGTATATAATGTCTGTGTGTATTGTACCTAACTATAATAATATCCTTGTATTTCAGGAGTATTGTGATATCTAAGTATATAATGTCTGTGTGTATTGTACCTAATTATAATAATATCCTTGTATTTCAGGAGTATTGTGATATCTAAGTATATAATTTTTGTGTGTATTATACCTAACTATAATAATATCCTTGTATTTCAGGAGTATTGTGATATCTAAGTATATAATGTCTGTGTGTATTGTACCTAATTCTGATCTCCTTGTGTTTGGAACAGGGGATAGTTCTCTGCTTACTCTTGACCAGGTATATGATTTTTGTAGCGAAACTTATCTATAATTTCAAATGTCCGTCCGTTCGTTTTTGCGGACAATAGTATCAAAATCAAATATCCCGTTGTTCTTAGCATCCAGTATGTAATTTACTTTGACTGCCAGTCCGTAAGTCATCATACAAAATATGAATTTTAAAAAAGTTAAAAAATATGTTTAAAGGTTTCGTGATTTTTTCACCAATATTCTTGATTTTAACAAATGCTCTCTAAATCTCCTTAGCCATATTCTAATTCATGATTTTTTTATGCTTTGCTTCTCACTGGTGTTGTCATTCTTGTTAAATTTTAAATTAAGAAAACAACTGGAAAAAAAATTAAATAAATACAGAATACGAGAGACGAAAATTTTGGACTATTTATTTTCCCCAAGCAAAGCTCTATTGTATCATATTTACATATTTATAGCTGACTTATACATTGATGATATAAAAAGGTAACGACCACTTCATCACAACACTTTTTAACCAATAACGTGGTTTAATTTTTACCCTGCATTTGTCTGTGTTCCTATTTGTCCAAATAAGAATTGACTACCGTAACTTATTACATCTATTTTTCAGGTTGAGAATCGAATTGAGAGAGAGGCAGAAACTAATTTTATTGTGCAGACATTATCCGTCTCCCCTGATGGTGCCATAATTCTAGCCTCCAGTGATAAGGGTCTTATACAGGAACAATTAATTTGGAGATTGTAAAGAAATTAACAAATGATTCATATATTTCATTGAACATGGAATTTCACATCTATAATAACACATATTTTAAAACGAATTAATTAGCTTAGGTAGGGTTAATCTAGAGATATAAAGGGATAAGACAATGGACAATAAAATGATGGAGACAAAAGTAAAGGCTCTTTATAGTGCCTAAAAAAATGATGTCATACAAATAAATTAATGACCAATGATAGATCAATACACAGACTAAATTACCAATTGCAGACCAGTATACATTTTAATCAGCAAATTGTAGGCCAGTATGGGCTTTACAAATTATTACTTCTGTAGATTAAAATTATGGGTGGTAAACTGCTAGTTTGTACCAACCAATCAAGCTTTGATAAAATTCATATATAAGTCTAAGTTCATTATCATTAAGCTTTGCTTTATTCATTTTCTTCCAATTGCTTATGCAATTAGTTTAATTTAAACAATACCTGATCCAATAGACAAATATTAGCAATAAATTTAAATCTCATTTAAAGTCCTAAAGGCTCTATACTGATTTGATGAAAACGTTGAAAGGGTATTTTCAGATATCAAATTACTAACCAAGGGAGTATTCTACTATCTCTAAAGAATTTGTAAATACAGGCATTTGATATTGCGCTTCATCCCATCTTTCTGGCAAACCCCATGGAGGCTGGTGAGCCGTCCACAGCTGTCTCACCCAGGCTCCTAGACCTCGGCAAGTACTTCAAGGTGTCATTGCGTGTGCAGGGGGGTGTGTGGCCCCAGCCATCCTCTCAACAACAACAGTCTGAATCAAAACAATTGAGCTTAGGATTAAATCATGTTTTCATTAAACTTAAGGAAAGTTTGTCATCAACTATTACATATGGATGGATATGACAACGGAAGAAAATGAAAGCTTTTTCTAGTAAATAATGACGTCATACAATATAAATGACCAACGATAGGCCAATAAATAGACTAAATTACCAATGGAAGGCCAGCATAATGTTAATCAGCCAATGATAGGCAAGTATGACTTAATTTTTTATAGGCACTATAAAAAGCTGCAAGAAAATGTATTTTAAGTTCAACTTTTAGCGAAGGCTAAAAGGAAGCTAGTAAAAGTGGCGGCACAGATTATGATATCAAAAATTTTAACCAATGAGAGGCCAGTATACACTGTAATTGACCAATGGTAAAATTTATCGTGGCCTCTCATTGGTTAATTTTTTTGACGTCATAATCTTTGCCGCCACTTTTACTAGCTTCCTTTTAGCCAGTCATTAATTATAATTCATTTGAATTGAAATATTATTCTTTTTTTTTATAACAAAAACATCAATTTTTTTTGTAATCTAATGTGCAGTTTTAAAGAAGTATTTATTACTGGCGGATACGCCCCTAGTTTCCTCTAGGGGCACGTAAATGTTTCCTTTTCATCTCTGTTTCATCCAGCAGTTGTCTAACAACAATATTGACTGGACGGCGCTATACATTTTTTTTGAGTTAACAATTTCTCTGGAGAGTGGTTGTACCCTACCACTTAGTAGTTATAAACCTTTCCATGGCAATGAGAAGCTACACTGTATAGGGCAACCATATCGGTTCAGTGGTTAGCGAGATCCTTCGGTATAGACTGACAGTTTTTACTTTATTATGAGGATAAGATATTTGATGACACAAACCTACTAAAATTAGAATGGACCTCTGGTTACAATGAGAATATCAACAGGATCCATGTTATCATCCCCACTAGGTGCAATCCAGGTATAATTTTTCTTTAGATTCAAACGGAGGCTCCTCTAGTCTCTAGAAGCTTTGATTACAGAAGAACATAGGCGTCCAAGGGGGGGGGGGGTAATGGGGCGATTACCCCCCCCCCCCAAACGATTTTTTTTCATTTTACTCCCCCCATTTAAAATTTACCCCTACCCTGGGGGTGCCGTAGGCACCCCCAACCATTTAGGAGGGGGTATTTACCCCCCCAAACAATTTTGGGGGGGTAAATACCCCCCCCAAAATAGAAAATCTCTAACAAAAAAAATTTTTGCGCGCTTCGCGCGCATTTTTAATACTAAATTTTTGATAAAATTTAAATTACCCCCCCCAAAAATTTTACCCCGGGGGTAAATTTTGGGGGGGGTAAACAAATTTTACCCCTGCCAACAGATTTCAGGGGGGGTAATTACCCCCCCCCCAAACAAATTTTACCCCCGGGGTAAAAATTTTGGGGGGGGTAAAAAAAATTTGCGGCGCGCTTCGCGCGCCATTTTACCCCCCCCCAAAACCGAATTACCCCCCCTTAAAAAAATTTTACCCCACCCAAAATAAAAAGCTTGGACGCCCCTGCAGAAGAATATTAGTATATTTTGAAATCACAACCCATTCAATATTTCCTTTAAACATTCTGTATTAATTTCTAAACTAAAGTTTAACCATGATCAATAAAGGGCCAATATGAAGCTAGCTTGAAAATAAGTGTATAATTAAAAAGTATCAGAATAAAAAAAATACAAATATTAAGCGTCTAAAAATATTGTCGAATAAAATATTATGATATTTCATAAAAAAGTAAACATGATATGTTTTTTATTGGAAACAATGATAAAGATAGTTTTTTTTTATTTTTCACTTAATATATCTACTGGTCCTGTGGTGGTTTTAAGCCATTTTAGGGGAGGTTAGACTCTCCCTAAGGGAAGAAGCCACTAGTGTTCTAAAAGGGGGAGAAATGTTCTATGTTTTTTTTTAAATTTTAAATTTTTCTATTTTTAGATAACAAATGAATACCTGAAACTTGGTCTCTACGAGGAGAGCATACATTTTACTAGTCAACTTTCTTGGTCACATCTAGGTATGATTATTTATCGCACCGTATTATAGACAGCTTTTCGCGGATATTAAAATGAAAATTTTTAACATTAAAACTAGCATTCAATTTATGATTTTAATTATAATATTCGTGGAAAATTGACTGTAATACGATGGTATACATTTTTTTCGCTATGGCTGAGAACTGGTTCTAATCAAGCGGATATCAATCGGATTCGAAGCCATTATGGATTTGTATTTTGTATATTTGTATATAGAGAGAATGGTTTCTTCTATGACAGTATTAGTAATGTAGCCATTTTTAGTCAATTATCAGGTTTATAAATAATCATACTAAATTTGATAATAGATAGAATCCGCTTTCTTACTTTGCACAAGGGGGGGGGGGCATTCACAATGATGATACACTAAATTACCACGTCTGTAGATTAAAATGGTGGAAAGAAAGAAAGAACCAACCAATTAATTTCCTATAATTTTTTATTTTTTATCCTCGGACAGCAACAACAAAACTATTATAATCAAATTTTCAGGAGACACGGTGCTAATGTGTTTATCTAAGATATTTAACACACTAATGAGAATCAGCTATGACAAGGACCAGGATGACAAGATAGAAAGATGCCTGGCATTATTTCTGGCACCTTCGAAGCCATTTTCAATGGAAATCAGGTATTTTGTGGTTTTTTTCTATAGTGTTTCTGTCAGGGATCTAAAGGGAAAAAACAATGACCAATAAATTAATGTACAAATAATGATACACAAAGTGACAAAATTACCCCTTTTGTAGATTACAATTAGTGTCTGAAACGTTTAAACACACAACTAATCAAATCCAACCAATCAAAATTCAATAAAGTTCCCAAAGTTGTTAAGCCGATGAATAAGAAAACGTTATTATAAAACTTTGGGGACTAGTGTAATAAACAACCCATTGTCCACTCACTCCTGCTTTCTGTCCTTATTGCATTGACATAGCAGTGGCGTACACAGTATACATCAGAGATTTTGTTATGGCTTGAGGGGTTTCATGACAACCCCCTTCTGCAAGCTCATGTACACATTTTTTTGTAATATTTAAAAAAAGCGAGGGAATATTGGACTGTAAATTATACTATTACCCAAAGATTTTCTAATTCGTTGGCTAAAATTTTGGGCAGTGTTCTAAATTCTCAACAAATAATTTTTCATCATCATTTATCACCTAAGATCCCAGAATTTTACCGTTCCATGAATTGAGTTGAAATACATTAGTTTATTAGTGGTTATAGCTGACTTATTATCGACATTCAACTACAAGAATAACATGATTAATTATATTTAGGGAAGAGTATAATGAAAATATCAGAGATATGACACGAAGATTTTTTCATCATTTATTGCGTCATGGTCAATGTATTAGAGGTATTAGCTTTCACAATTTTTTATTTTTTCATATATAAAACCAAATAATCAAGGACTTTCAAGCTTTTTTGAGGGGTGTAAATGATGGATGATCTAATAAATGATTAAAAAGGTTGGAGAGGGGTAATCTAATGTTTAAAAAAAACTTTTGAGTGGTAAAATGATAAGTTTTAAAGAATGAGGGGGTAAACAACTCTTTAACCCTTGGTAGTCTATGCAAAAAAAGGTTTAAGGATTATTTAATCTTCACTAAATATTTGAAAGCTTAATTAAACGTCAGAACTTCGATAAGTTTAAATAGAAGAAATGTTAAATTATCATAAATTGACCTTAATATGTATCTTTAAGAGATCAGCAAAGATTTTTCTTTATTTAATCTATCTTCTATACCTTTTTCTCTTCTCGATTTTAAAACAAAAAGTTTCTTTAAATCGGGTACTTGACCCTTTAAAGATTATTGAGAACATACATTAGGTTCTCCAAAGGTTAATCCTTCAATTGCCTAAAATTATATTTTTTGACTCAAAATTTAATTTTTGTAGCAAAGGAGAGTTCTTTGATTGATAAATCTCTTGATGATTTTACAAATCACCTTAAAAAAAAGTTTAAAATTTCACCTGAACTAAATTACAGAGGCGTATAAATACTCTAATATTATTCGACTATTTTAGGATTTGAGCTTGCTGTAGATCTGAATGATTATGATCTGTTTATTGATGTTCATTATGCTGCCATACAACATAACATGCATGATTTAGCACAGGTAGACATAGTAAACTTTTGATAATAGAGATAAATAAGATAAATCAGCCAATAGGAGAATAGTAAAGGTACATCCCAGACCTGTAATTGGTTCAAACATTTTACAGATTGGAGTAAGTAAGGGCATAATTTTATCATTTATTATCCCTTTTTAAGTTTGATGTAAAATGGGGTCAGATGATTTATCTAGATATATTATATCTATTGTTTTAATATATTGTTTTAGTAGCAAAGCTACTCTATAATTTCAAATGTTCGTGTTTGTGAAGCTCTTTATAGTGCCTATAAAAAAATGGCGTTATGAAATACAAATGACCAATGATAGGCCAATACACAGACTAAATTACTAAAATAGGCTAGTATACATTTTAATTGACTAATTGTAGGCCAGAATGACGTCATTTTTAATAGGCAATATAAAAAGCTTTAATTAAGACGATTCCCCTGATTAATGGGCATCTACTTTTTGTGTTATTCTATTGATATCGTTTAACAATTTTGTGCTTCGCTACTTATGGATGTTGTTTTCCTTGTTTTTAAAACATTTTTAGTAATATAACGTAATAAAGATTTAAGAATGATTCTAAGTAATTAAAGCTATATTTGATGAAATTTTCCATTTAAATCATTTAAATTTAACATTTTATTTACGACAAAAAATGTTATGATCTGATTAAATTTATTGTGATTATGTAATAATATCTGCAATCAAGATTAAAATATAAAATATGTTTTGTTTTGTAAATGCCTTAAGAATAATTAATCGCGCAACCTAAGTACTAAGAAAATTTTTCTTAACCAATTGCTAACATTTTAAACCAAATCTGGGCATGAGGAATCTGTTGTTAGGGAGGGGGGGGGGGGGCGTTGACTTTGCATGATGATTCCTGTAACAGTGAGGTACGAGTAGCAACACTGAATATAATCGTTACCAGCTTTTTGACAACATATTTTGTATGGTATCTTTATCCTATTTATCTGATCTATATATAATCATTACAGTATATATATTTTAGAGCCTCGCTTTTATGGATGTTATCATACATGTTTAGATACAGATTAGTAATAAAATTCAAATAATTGTTTTTAAAAACCTTGGAAACAAAACATTTTTTGCTAGGCTGCATATATAAAAGCCAAGACAAGTTACAACAAGAACAACAGTGAGCCAAATTCGCGAAGTGATTCCAGTGCTTCCTATCCTTCCACATTCCAAATGGTTCCAGGTAGACCTTATTATAACAAACTATCCTTTTATAGAAAGAAGTACAGTTTTTTTCTGTCTGAAGCTTAAGATCTCAACAGTTATTGAACTGATTTAGTTCTCTATTGTAAAGAAAAACTGTAAAAAAAATCTTTCTTTTTTTACATAAGGACATTTTCTTTGCAGTACTTTATATTAACAAAAAAATGTAAAAATTAACAATTCTTTTTTTTAAAATTTTTACTAAGATCATTCTGTATAAAATGCGCGTTTTCGCGCGCAGTTTTGTACACATAAGTTTATGTATTTGTTGTTTGCAAATAATTGCAACATTTCCGCTGCAAATTTTGAAGATTTGCAGTTATTTACACACATAACCGCAATCTTATTTACAAATTGCAACCAATATCTTTTCAAAACATGGAAAAATATCTTAGATTTGCAGGCAATTTTTTTATTTTGCAATATAACATTTAAATTAGATATCCTTTTATATAAAGTAGTAAGATTTTTTTATCTGAAGCTTAAGATCTCAATAACTACTGAAACGATTAAATTACTATTTGATGTAAGTTCACATAGGTCCTGTTAGGGTTTTAGGCCGTTTTACTTTCAAATTTAATTGTTTGGATGGTTTTAAGCTATTTTTCTAGCCCCTCTTTCCCCTTGTGTATATATAGCCTGTAGATGCTAGGGGCGTAACCGCTTGTTTAGATTTATAACACCAATTGTTCAAGTATTATTCTTGTATTAAGTATTGAATTGTCATCTCATATCTAAAGCTTATAAGATTTTGTCATAAAAAAGAAAAATAATTTAGATTTTTATTATTTTTAGAAAGTTTATTTGTAATAATTATGTCTATGAAATACTTTTTCTACTACCCCGTTTTATTTCATTGGTATTCTGTCTATTTTTCTATGGGCTAAACGTTTCGCTAAACAATTATTGACTTCTGCATATACAAGAAAGAATATAACCATAAAAATAAAGCTGCAGTTCAATATTTAAACAGCACAATCTTATACATTTTTTTAAACATTAAAAATCTTTAAAATTTTAATAGACGCCATTTAATCAATCAATAGTTTAAACACAGCATGAAAAAGTAAGTAGTTATAATATAGAGCTAAAATAGATTTTTTATTTCTAAGCTCCTAAATTTGTAGTTTTGATGATTTCAAAAATAAATATCAATACATTTTATTTTTTTTTTTTTTCTCAGGCGAATCTTTACAGCCCCGACAACAGGCAACTTTCTTCAACACAACCAAGGCTAGGAAAATAAATACAAATGAATTCAGGTTAGTTGGATTTTATTCTTAGGTAAATTGGCATGGTGTCTGTGTGTGTGTTTGTTTAGGTTAGGACATTATAGGTTTTAATAATAGTTAAAGGACGTCTAGGCTTTTTTTGGGTGGGGTGGGGGGAGGAGGGGTACCGTTCTGAATAGTACTGAGTTTTGCCCGTAATACACGCCGAATGTTTTGATTTTATAATTGAATTTAAATTGGGGTGCGGAGTAATTATCCCCCTTATATTTTGGTGGTGAATAAAACCAACATTTTTGCCACGTATGAGAGGTAAAAATTTCACCTGATTTATAAAAACTAAGGATTTGAATAACAAATGTGCACCGATTTTTTTTTATCAGAGTTTATCCTGTTCGTATAAGGTTGTTGCATTTTCTAAACAATTGTGTAATGGTTTAATTTATATTATTTTATTAACACAAAAAAATAATCTAGGGGATCAGATGAGGAGATGATGCGTAGAGAGAAAACAAACAGACTTTATCAAGGATTTACTTCCAGTCAGGTAGGAACCAGGGAGCTAAAGAGATAACAGAATGGCCGACAAATAGATGTACATCCCCAATGATGATTCACAAAATTACCCCTCCTGTAGATTAAAATAAGAGGTTGAAACGTTTGAACACTCAACTTAATTAATCAACCAATCAAAATTCGCTAACCTCTCCAAAGTTGTTAAGCCAAGGAATAAAAGAACCTTTTCCTAAAACTTTGGGGACTTGTGTAATAAAATGCCCATTGTCCCATCTCTGCCTGGGTTTTAACAGTTCAATCCTAAATAAAAAAAATGTTTATCGGCTCAAATCATGAATTATTAAGTTATACTCTAAACTATTTTTTTATATTTCAGTCACTTGCCATGAACTCAAGTATGGACATGCACAACGTGGTTGGTGTTGAAATCAGTGTCGACAACCCTGTCGTTGATGAGAGCTCTGTACATGACGTAGGTGACAGTGTACAACACCATGGCTCCCCTTACCTGGACAAACAGATGGCAACAACATTTACCCCCGCCTACACATTCACCTCCACTTCAAGTTATTCTGTTGCAGATACAAACAACATAGATAATAATCATGATACAGTAAATGATGATTCAGTAGTTGATAATTCAAGTGCCACTGAAAATACTCAAGTGATAAGAGTTAGCGATGAGCCTTATAATAAATCAAATCAATATCAGGGTGAAGATAGAGATATCAGTGTTAATGACAAACGTTTAAAGGATTATGAAAGGCACCCTGTACCTTTCAAGCCTTCAGCAAATTTCTACAACGCAACCAATTCTCTTGGGTATTCTTCTTTTATACGAGGAAATATGAAATCGATGGCATCACCAATATCAAATGCTGTAAGACAATCATCACCAGTTGGAATATCTTCTGGTGTAGTTGCTTCATCACCCACACCTTCTACATCTGTTAGTGTGGCTTTTAATTCAACCCCAAGTTTAGGTATCCCATTGACTCCAAGCAATAATGTAGGTCAAACAATTGAAAGTGTTCATGATAACAATGACAAAGATGGGGCTTTCTCTGACGTGTACAGGGATGATACAATTGCAAATGATTCAAGTTACGGATTTAATTTTCAATCACAAACAAGAAATATAAACACAACACAATTAAATTTAAGTTTACCATCAGTTACTCAACCTGAGAAGTTAGTGCCATCCAATACAGCGAGTAGAATTTCAAGAAATAGTAAATTTGCGAGCAGAATGAACAGATTTGAGCCACCGGTATCTGTTAGCAGACAGAACAGTGGGTTACCTGCCACAAGCTTCCAGGCCAGAGAGACCATCCTGTCCTCTGTGGTCCAGACCAGGACAATATCCCGCCAGGCACCACAACAACATGTAACTAATTCTGTTGGTCTCATATCAAGCTCCAGCGGTTATCAGTCCCAACAAACTTCGGCGGCCTCTTGGCGAGGACCTCAACCACAACAAAATGCGCCACAGCAGTTTCAGATGGCCGCTGGCGCTTATCAATATTACCAGGCAGGTTTCCGTAATAATCAACAACTTGACGGTGGCAATCATCAACCACAATTAGGAGTTGGAGGTGGATATGACGGCCAGACAAGAGTTGGAGGGTACCAGGATCATTTTAACCCTGGAGGTTACAAGCATTATTCCAATAATGGCAATACTACTACCACTACCAGTTATCATCCAAATATATCACAAGTAAGGGCAGGTCATCCACAGGGGGGTATGACCCACCCCATGCCACCCCTCCCCCCACTGCCCCAGTATGTTCCGCCCCCACAGCCAATATTGAGGATTAAAGAAAAAGAGGAGATTAAGGTTATTCATTTTGGTGTAGTGTGATTTAGTAGTTTTCTTTCGAGATTTTATTTCTATATTTCATGAATAAATATTTTCAAAATTTTTACAATTTAATAATTAGTACCCTATTTTATAAAGTAGTAATGTTCTTTTTGCCTAACGCTTAAGATTTCAATAACTTCTGAACTGATTAAGTTCTCCTTTTAGGGGAAGCTTTATATAGAATCTGGAATGGTTTTAGTCTATTTTGTTTCAGCCTTAGTATGATTTAAGGCTATTTATGCGCTGAGCCTCTAGAGCTCACAGAGAGCACCTAGATGCTAGTTTTATTAAATAAAACATTAATACTAAGGACCAAAAAAACCATGAGATCGTGCTCAATAAATCTGAATAAATCAATAATTTAGACAATAAGCATTAACAAACATAGAGTAACAGCGCTTTTAGTGTTGAAACAGAATATCAATAATAAATCTGACTAAAAATTCGATGTCAATGTCTTGTTTTATTCCTTATTATCCAAGGAATTGCATTTTCATTATAATAGGACAATTATTTCATATAACGATTTGGTATCAAAATTGGTAAAAGCTTGCCAATACAAGTTTTAAATGATAACTAATAAATATTGTTACTTATTCAAAGTTATACCTAACTTTTAAAGGAATCAGATTTTTTGCAGTAAATTGATATCATACAATAATACTTTGTAAATGACTATTATGCTGTTAAACAACAAAATATAAAAAGCCTTTATTTTTTAAAATTACTTAAAAAATTTAAAAAGCCTGAAGCATTTTCCTACTTTCTAAAAAGTTATGTTTGTGTTTGAAAAGTTCAGGTTTTTACTCACTTCATGAGACAACATTATAAACTTCTAGAGAAAAACATCCGACGGTCATTTTTTGTTTTTTTTCGCAAGAAATCACTTTATCTTGCAAACATGATGAGACTTATTTTGAAGCGGGGAATTTCATCAATTGGAGCCTATTTGTGCTTTTTAAAATATGAGTCATCAATTTTATTTAAAAATGAAAAAGGGACGACATAACTCAACAAGCGTAGCAATTTAATCTTGCAGTAGATAGTAAAATGTTACTTAATTTTACTTAGCATTAATCTGTTTTAGTTGCATTTTTTCCTTTGAAATCGAGGGATATCCTTATAATAAAGTAACAGAATGTTTGTCTCTCTATTTGTTTGTACAGAAGGATCTCGCTAAAGGCTGAACCGATATGGTTCTCCTTTACAGGGTAGCTTCTCATAGGTCCTGGAAAGGTTTATAACTATTTTGGGGAGGGTACCACCACCATCCCAAGAATATCGCTTGTAGAAAAAAATCCCCCTCCAAGTTTTTAAAAATCTTATTCTTTTAAATCTAAAAAAAAAAATTTGTGTATCGAATTCAACTCCCCCCCATCCTCAAGTGACTCTAGAGACCCCTAGGGGTCGTAGCTGCTAGTCTTAGATACCATAGTAACGTAAGTCAGATGCCCACTTTGGATTTTTACATATATGTAAGATGTTATAATCATTCTTTGACTTTGTATGAATTTTTAGGAATTACCCAATGATACACATTACACATATAGTCCTAATTTTTATTTCTATGTTTTTCGGTACAATCTTGATTAACAAATTTCATTTCTTTTTCTGAGTCATGATAATAAAATCTTATTCATTGGTGGAACATTCATCTAATTTTAAAGAAAAGATTACATGATTGTGGCGAAACAAACAATTAAACTATTTTCTTAATCATATACCAGCTGCTTCGCCCATATCCTCTTGTGGCGATTTTTGCTGTCTCAACTTTCTCTTTTCTTTGAAAAGGGGAGGTACTTCGAATGATGTGATTAAAATGTGTATTTTTGTTTTTCTTTATGTTAGGTTAGGTTAGGTTATTTTGGGTACATGGTAGCCCCACGAGGTTAGGGCACCGTATAGGCTCTGCAATGTCAAGGCCCTCCTAAGAAGGTTAGGCATAAAGAAAATAAACTACCTCCCCCCTCCTTATATTAAGTTTTTATTTTTTAAGATAAGGGGTGGGGGTTTTGTGCTCGCAAGGCACTTTGAAGGAAAGCACCACACTTTCATTTCCTGTCCCCATCTTACGGGAAATATGTAAAATACAAAAAATATAAGTTTCTCCAAAAAGCAAAACTTTACCTATTTAATTGAATCCAAAATATTTAGAATGCAAGAATTTACCAACATCCCATATATTTTTTTTGTAAACAGTCAAAACCAACACTCATAAATAGAATTAGTACCTTTTTTCACTCATAATATAAAGTAGCTCTGCTTAATAATATGGAGCAAACCCTTTTAGAACATCACCTGTCCGTCAAACCGTCCACTTGTGAAGCCCAATTATGCTTATAATATTGTTCTCTTCACTAATTTTATTAGAATTAAATAAAGTATTATCTCAAATAAATTTATAAATTTAGATGTATAACCAGACAACTAACTGGATCTCTCTGTTGGAGACCTTTTTCGTCTCCTAGTAAATTGCTCTCTGCTCTTTTGTAGCGACTTGGCTGTGTTATTATTGCCGACGCTTTTAGTTGATTTTTAAGGACCCAACTGAAAGTCGGCACAAGGTCATCGGGAAGGGGACATGTAATTATTTGACCCCTTCCCCCTCTATAGTTTTACTCTTATTCCTTTTGCCTAATACCAAATGAAAACTGCGACCTTTCTATAATACTCTGAACATAATGGTAATATTTTACTTTTAAACTTTTCTAATATCCTTGATTGTACTGTAGATACATATACACTGCAGGGATCTAAAGGGATAAGACAATGGCCGATAAATTGATGTACCTCCCCAATGATGATACACAAAGTTACCCTTTTTGTAGATTACAATTAGTGATTGAAACGTTTGAACACTAAACTTAAAAAACAACCAATCAAAATTCAATAAAAGTTCCCAAATAGTTGGGCCAATGAATAACAAAACGTTATTACAAGACTTTGGGGACTAGTGTAATAAATAAACAGCCCAATGGCCCCTCCCTCCCTGCATACACAGACACACACACACACATTGAAATACACACACACACACAAGAGGTATATTTAATGTTTTCTTTGTTCTCTGGGAGTCACAACTTTTGGTTAATCTCATATATATATATGAATTCATATATGTGTAGAAATCCTTGTTATACTTTTGACCTGTTAATATATCAACAACAGATCTATAGTATAGATGTATATACAGATAACCACCTGCCCCCTTTTCCAAGGACCTTTTTCGTCTACTAGCAATTTTTTTCTGCTACTTGGCTGTGATAATAATCCCATGATATTATTGGTTGATTATCAAAGACCCAATTGAGAGTCGTCACTTTCCTTGGGATGGGGACAAACATATATTTAACCCCTTTCCCTCTAGTGTTTTACTCAAATATCAACTTTGTATTAATTCATAAGTATGTCTAGATAACGGTCATAACAAGTGGCGTGGACATGATTTTACTAGGGGAGGGTTTGACAAGTCTCTTAAACCAAAATTAAGTGGGATATAAGAGGGTTTTAGCTTTTGAGGTGTATTTCAGACAACAACAGGGGTGTATTTTAGTTCCAGGGGGTGAATATATCCCCGTATGTGTCCATTCAATACTCAAAAGTCATAGAAGCATTCTTGAATTTTTTTTTAACACTCACCTTAATGGGATGTGACTTTTCACTTTGACACCCTCTTGGCTGTATTAGGAGGGTTTAGAGAGATATAGTGTTAAGGCAACAATGGGGGTGGACCCACATCCATTAAATATGTCAAGGAGTTGGATACAACCCTCTTCTGCACGTCTCTTGTCATAACACCTATTTTAACGGCGAAGAGTGGATAATAACGGCATTCCGTTATAAGTAAGCAATAGCCAAGTTTATAATGCCATGCAGTAAAAATGGCATAAAATATTAAAATTGTAAGTCGACAATATGCCTACAGAGTAGACAATGGTGTAACATTTATAATGCATAAATGCAAGTTGGCTTGTCTAGCTGTTTTTTCTTCATTCATACTATAACTAGGATTGGTTGGTTGTGGGGGGGGGGGGGGGGTGGGGGTGGAGTATAACATTTTCTATAGATACTCGCTAATGGTTTGATTTTTAATCGGTGTCATTATGTTGTAGTCCTCTGACTGTGTTATGCTAAAGAGCCCAAACATTTCCAAAGTTTGGGGGAATGTTTTGACTTTGAAACAGATTACTTCCATGATGTGAACGTAGTAGACCTACATACAAAAGTCCTGCAATCAATTAAACTCAAATTGCTCAATGTCTGAATGTTTAATGATAAATACATTAAGAAGAAAATATTTTAATTTAAATACGAAATTCTTTAAATATTATGAGAAAAAAAGATTGATCTTGTTTGAGATTTCAAAACTTAAATATTTGTGATGTAAAAAAATGAATAAACATAAAAAGTATTTGTAAGATATGAATTTAAGATAAAAAAAATTCAGTAAGAAAAACCCAGCCCACATTTCTCAAATTATTTTCATTTTCCCCAAATTCCCCTCTCTGTCTCTCTCTCTCTTTCTCTCTCTCTCCCTCCCTCTCTAAATCTCAATATTTTGGACCGGACAGCAACACGGTTTTAAAAGATGGTGGTACAAAATACCTTAACATTTAATAATTTTGGAGTTTATAATAATTTTTTTCTGAAATAAAACGAAATTTTACAAACGTCTTTTCGTATGATTAATATGGCTGCTAGTTAAGCATTGATATTTTAAAATTAAATTGAAAATAGCGGTTTGGGAAGGGGAGGGGGGTTATATTTCATTAGTTTGTTTATTACTTTAGGTTAGGTTAGGTAGGGCTATATTGTGTACTGGGTTAGGCTCGCAGGGTTAGGGCACTACATGTATTGGCTCACAGGGTTAGCTCTCCTTGAACTACCCCCTTCCTTATTTTAAATTTGTTTTAAAAATAAGGGGGTGAGGCTGGGAGTTTATTAGTGCTCAACAGGCACTTTTGATAAAACACCCAAAAGCACTTTTTGATAAAACATCCAAAAGCACTTTTTAATAAAGCACCCTGAAATGCCTGCACTTACCTGCTCAGTATTTTAAGGGAAAGCTTCGTTGTAGTATTGCTTAGATCTAGATAATTGACTGTTAAAGATCTCAAATTCAGATTTATTAAACTAGCCCAGGTGTTGTTGACCTTTCTTGTCTGCTAGCAAACTTCTTTCTGTTCTCATCTCTTGAAGAGACTTAGCTGTGTTTATATTTTTGACTTTATGAGCTGATTGTGAAGACCAAATACAAAACAGGACAGGGCCCACAACCTGTATACAGAGATACATGTAGCTTATGACCCCTCTATTCTTTTACTTTAAAGATTTAATGCAAGCTTTTTAATCTTCCTAATCATTTAATTCCAACTTTGTTGGAAACTCAACAAAACATCTAACTCTGGGGGAGATTCATATATGTTTAGGACAGTTTTTTTTATCTAAAGAATTAGAAACAAATATATGAATAAGTATTATGGTAATATTTTCCACCGCCATCGATGGAAACATCTCTTTCTTAAGCTCGATTTCTTGAAGAATTTGATTTTCCCTATGACAGCTTTCACTGAGTGAACTCATAGAAAAAGTGTATCATGAACAATCCCGATGTAAAACCCAAGTGAATTCCCGAAGTAAATTCCCTAAGTGGATGTCATTTACATATGTGAATTTAATCCTTATGTTACATGGGGAACAGGCTATTCCTTATGTGAATAAGCTGTTTTACCTAAGCTTAGCTGTCAAATACATGAGTAAATAATCGATTTTTACGGGGCATTTGTGCATAATAACAATTATTTCGGGAGGGTAGAATTAAGTAGATATGTTTTTCAAGGTACTTTTGTAGATTAGAATTTAAACACAAATAAAAAAGCTCCAGAAAACTAAAATAAACAATGATAAAAATTGTTCTATATGGAAGAAAATATAGAAAATAAAACTCTTTAATTAATTGTAATCCCACCACGGTTTTAATTAATTTCTTCAAGGGGGATGTAACTGCTTTTTTTATGTAGACCATTAATAACAAACTATAAAAATAAAAGCCTAACATTAGAATTTATTATTGAAAATTCTACAAAAAATTACTAAGTGCTCTCGCAGTGGAAAATTTTTGGAAAAAAATAACATGGTCTTAAATGATACAATATTGTCTGATATGGCAAGAAATGGTGAAAAATTTTTTTTTTGCCAGTGGCAGCGATTTCAGCAGCTGCAGTTTCTCTAAAAGATAAATATTACAGAGACAAACACTGTCCCTGCAAAAAAGATTTTGTTCAATTATCCTTTGGTACAGACAAACATACAGATAAACATCCTGTTACTTTTGTATAAAGATTTACTCTTTGTATTTTTCTTAATTTATCTACACTCTTTGTAAACTTAATTTGTTAATAAGAGAAAAAAATTTAAGGACATATTTGTATTACCTAAATAATTAAGAAAAGTTATTATATTGATTAAATTATTGTTTCTATAAAATTATATTAATACTTAAAAATAATAGTTATGTTTACTTTTATCATTTTATGATTCTATTTCCGGAATTTAGAGAAGAAGACATTTAATAAGATCTTCAAAATGGTCTTTGTGTAAATCAAACTGTTAAAAAAATTGGACAACATAATAATTAAAAATGTGGCAACATTGCTTTTAAATACTTATGACAGCTTACTTCCCTCAGCTAATTACATATGTGAAAAATACGCACAGCTAACATAAGTATTATTCATGAGACACTTTCTGTAAGTGCGTCATAGGGAATCACTTTCCCTAAGTCCACATAGGTAACACATAAGGAATTTCCCCCTAGTAAACCCTATGTACCAAGCTGTTTGTTCAAGAAATCGAGCTTAGATCTGTGTTCTAACATGCTAGTACAGTCACGCCTATACAGCCAAAAAAAATAGGAAGGGGAGTGGTACGAGATGAGCTTAACACACGCACACACACACACACGCTAGTCGGTGGTGGCCGTGTCTGTCCATTTAACCACACCATGTCCGTTCGTCCCTGATTACACTATAACAACAACATCTACTATCCTTCGTATTTCTTGCCGGGGGAAAGAGGGAGGGAGGGAGCTTTGAGGGGCAGCTTCATACATACACACCCCTCCCCATTTTCTCGTCCTTTAAAAAGTTAGTGAAATACAACGAGTATTATAACATTCAAACACCATTTAAATCTGATGGGGGAAGGGGTAAAGAAAAGAGGGAAATACACACATACACACACAAACACACACAAACACACACACTCCACGCCCGTCGTGTGTCCCGACAGTCAGGACACAAAATTCGGCATCCACGGCTGAAACATCATTGAGAATTTTACAGGAGTGTTGTGTACGTCTACGTGTGTATGTAATTGTGTACTGCCGCAAGTAATTGTATGTTTGTCTATGCATTTACTGAACGTGTGTGTATTAATATACACTAATAAACAACTTTTTATATCAGCTTCTCTAATCAATGCTGTGTAGTTTTGCTAAACACATGTAGAGACACATACACAGCGGTGAAATTAAGTTAATAATTTAGTGACCTAAGGAGCAGCTTCTTAATTTCGTGGTCCTGCGAAGACAGCCAGCCGCAAGCATGGGAGGCTGTTGTTCTAAATGTGATAGATATCTGTTAAAAGGTGATGCGGTTGAGACCAAAGTTGGGGACACCCCCAAGTTGGCCAGAGTTTCTCATTCTGCTAGTTTCAGCGGGGAGAAAAATCATACAGACACCCCCAATAACAGGTATATTATATTAGGGGGATGAAATGTCCAGGGGATAAATTGTCCTAAAATTCTTTACATAAAAAACTTACCCTGGGGGTAAAATTGTCCTTGAGTTATACAGAACATTTTCAATATTTTTGATATATGGAGCATTTTATGTATTATTTTATTTATTGCGTAGCGATTCTATAATTATCTTTCCTTTTTTGTTTGTTTATTGACCTAACTAGATGAACCATTAATTGCCTAAACTTTATCATTAAACCTTTTAAAATATACATATATTTTATTGAAAAGTAATACAAAGCAATATGGTCAAATGAACTATTTTTAAGGTTATTTTTGTGAATTTGTCTGTAAATTAATATATTAGCCGCTGCGCCCCTAGCATATAGGGAAACCTTATTCAAATGGACAGAAAAGGGTTTGAAAAATAGCCTAAAACCCTCCCTGGACTTGAATCTAAAAAATAAAATAGCCCAAAACCATCACAGAACCTATGTGAAGCTTACCTAAAGTAGAGAACTCAATCGGTTCAGTAGTTTTTTTTTTAATCCTAAGCTACAGACAAAAATACCTTACTACTTTATATAATAGGATATAGCAAACCTTATTTTATAATGGTTTCGATAACTATTGTTGCGCTATTTATGGACTAATTTGTAATTATTGTACATTACCTTTATTTACAAACTTTTTTTTGTGATTTATCTTTTGTAAGTTTTATTATATGTAGAGTAAAAAAAACAAGTTTTGTTTTACATTGATGGGAAAAGTTGGTCATCATTTTGTCTACATCAATATTTGACTCTGTTGAACGTATTAACGTTGCGCTGACAATTAAATTGTCGTTGGCAATAATTTTAAATTTGATAGAAGTAGATAAATTAACGCTTTAAAACTAAAGACTGGCTGAGGTCTTAACCTGTTTCTAAATAGCTTGATTCTGTCCGTAAAATTAAACTTTCCAAACAATCAATTTAAATTGTCCGCTTATATGCGGTTTACACAAAGCTGCCGAGCCCTGATTTATACTTATGGCTTAACCTATTTCTACACATAATCCTATTCTAATAATGCAGCTGTAGTCAAATTTGATGTTCAAATGACCCAATATTCTGCTATTTTTCACATAAATAAATTCTTATGTCGATATAATGTTGGGATAAAGGTTTGATAGGGGTATATGTTATGTAACACACAGATGCTTTTTATCCCCTGTTGAAGAATGTTTGTGTATGTAAAAATGAGTCACCAAGTGCCACTAGTTTCTATCCCTAAGCTGGTCACAATGGGTCTTATTCTTTTTGGGGATTTTCCCCCTAAATATGTTCAATATTTTATTTTCCAATTAAAAGATAAGGTAAATTATCTTTTGAAAATCAATGATTTTATAAACCTAGGTTCTAAATATTTTATATTTGTAATTTTCTAGCATTTAACCTAACTTATTTATCAGACATGATCTTTAAATTATTTTATTTGCGATAATTTGAATTGGATAAACCATAATAACTTATAGTTTTGATTACAAAAATTTATAAAAAGTTTATTTTACATATATAAAACCAATTTGTTAAATTAACTTTTGTAATATGATTTTTGGGGGGTTTTAGATTTTTTTTTGGGGGGGGGAGGGTGGAGTTGGTTTAAACCTTTTTTTCTGGAGACATTACTTCTAATTCATAAACATCCACGTCTACCATTTGGTAACCATTCTAAAAGACACCAATGTGACCAGCTTTTTAGTCCCTGGGGGGAGAACTCTAAAAGTGGATCAATAATTTTTCTTAATTTGAAAGAAAATTGTTGAACATTGAATATATTGCAGAAATAATTCTAAATAATTTATGTCTAGAATTATGGGGCTAGAAATTTGCAATTTTATGTCAGAAATACAGGCAAGGTCACTTTTATTGTTAGTGAACCTCTTGGATCCTTCCCTTCCTCTTCTTTAATATCAACTTAGCTTTGAATAATAGATATATTAAATATTCAGAAAAGCAATGCTCAATATGGCCTAAATGTCAACGTTAATGAAAGGCAATTCCCTTACAAAACGCCATTTAGATCAGTCATTTTAAAATACTTTTTATGGATGTTATATTATCTACAAAAACCATTAAATTGATATATCTATGTACACAAAATATTAAGGTTTATCTTTAAATTGACATTTTTTTCACAAAAAAAACATTTCTTATTCTTAGTTCAGTTTCACCTGGGTTAGATTTATAAGTATGCTGTTTAATGTCAAGACCTAAAGCTGCTTAACTATCCCCATAGTCACATATTATCAACATAAAAAAATTGGATGGGTGTGGTGGGGTTTGGTCTTGGTTTTTCACTGGGAAATTGATATCCTCGCCAGAATACATTTATTAGTTCACATTACTGTGCATTTATGTAATAAAATATTTAGTACTTTTTGGGTTAGATATAGTAGCGAAGCTTCTCTTCCATTCAATTATATTCCGTCCTTCTTTTTTCTGTTCTTATTTGTTACTTAAAGATTTATTTTATTCATGAGCTTCGCTCTTTTGAATGTTGATATCCTCTTTTCAAGATTTTTCTGTGAGAATAGATTTGTTTACAAAAACTAAATTTACAAGTTTTTTTTACTATTTTTGTCGTTAATGCAACAATCAAAACCTATAAAGTTATGATAAACAATTTATTCATAAGAAATTCAAAGAATTTTAAAAATGAATGATTTTTGTTATTTTACAAAATACTTCTGAAATGAACAGATATCATTTAACGAAATGAAAATAAACATACAAATAACATGTCTGACTGTACGTCTGTATGTCCGCTCAAATCGTGTAAATGATTGTACCGATTGTTTCCGAATTTTCAGGGAACTTTTAGAACTTTTTAAGTGGGAAGGTATAAATCCGAGAAAAAATTGGGATGAGTTCCCAGGGATGTCCAAGCTTTTCATTTGGGGGGGGGGGGGTAAAATAGTTTTCAAAGTTTGAGATGGGGTAATCATCCATTTACCCCCCGCCTTGGAGTCTATGGAGGAGATTACTACTAACACCCCCCCTAGCCACTAGTTTCAGTTAAAGCAAACCTATCAGCAAACTATTTGTAATATTTGCAAAGTCAATATATTTTTTTTAAAATTACGATTTAACATTTCTAAAAAGATTAACAAAGCAGCCAGAATTTCTTTTGTCAAGTTAGAATATGAATATATAAGTATTACTAATATGTATATTGTATCAGGGATATAAAGGGATAAGACAATGGCAGATAAATTGCTATACATCCCCAATGATGATACACAAAATTACTCCTTCTGTGGCATAACATAAGTGGTTGAATGGTTAGAACACTCAACTCAACTTAAGAAACCAACCAATTACAATTCACTAACGTCCCCAAAGTTGTTGAACCAACAAATAAGAAATCGTAATTATAAAACTTTGGGGACTATAAATAATAATCCCAGCCTATTGTACCCTCTCTCTCTCAAATATTGTACATTTATGTATATATGTTTAACTGAAATCAAACTTTAATATCTTAGTTCAGAATTTGATTATAAGTCGGAGAAATGGCAGTGATACAAATACAGTTAAAATTGTTCAATTTCAAAATAGTAATGTATTTAAAGATGAAAAGCCTGTGGTATCTCCTTAGAAATAAAATACCATAAAATTTTTCATTTTTCTGCACATACACCTTAAAAATAATGTTAATTTTTTGCTAATCATTTTTGTTGAGTAACCCAGCGAAAAAAAATTACTTTTTAAAATCCTATCTTCCATCTATTTAATTTTTTTGATCCACATTTGTTACCGTTCGAAATATTTCTTTCTTCCCCGTTCTCCGCCGTTTCTCAAAACTTACTTCCCCCGGCAAAATCTTGTTAATTCACCACCTTTATTTTTTTAAGTCTCAAATTAAGAAATAAAATTTTCCTCCAATTTTTATTTTGGATTACCATTATTTCTAACACACACTCACACACACATTCACACACAAACACACATACACACGAACTTGTAAATAACTTTGCCATTAAAGTTAAATCTTCTTGTGGAGCAATTAAATTTTGTGTCAGATTAACATAAATATTTATTTAAACATCATAAGAATATTTATCAATCAAATTTATTGCAAAAAATCCAAATATTGCTTTCAATAGGCGCAGCTACTCAATATTTAAGGTCTGTACGTACGTCACTCCGTCCCCAAATAAGAAAAATGAAAAGAAAATGATCGGTGGTTACTTCAAGTTCCGATTTCGTTTATATGTTTTTTTTTTAAATCAAGTATTACAAATATTTTTTAAAGGTTTATTGACTAAAATGTCTAAAAAAAGGATTCTTAAAGCCAAGTACTAATTTAACTTGTAGAAATAGAATTTTAGTGGTTATTTGCTTTTGTAAAATGTCTAAAAAAAAGGATTTTTAAAGCCAAGTACTAATTTAACGAACCTCGTAAAAGTGTCGAGAAAAAAATAACAATTAACCAATGAGAAGCCAGTATTCACTGTAATTGACCAATGGTAAAATATATAGCGGTCTCTCATTGGTTAATTGTTAATTTTTTCTGACGTCATAGTTCGACACTTTTACTGGGTTCTAATTTAACTTGTAGAAATATACTTGTATAATTTTAGTGGTTATTTGCTTTTGTACTTTTTAACCTGCGTATATCCTTGGTCTACTGGGAGTCTTATTACAGGAAAAAGGTATAACCAACAAGCGAAAAAAATATAAAATAATATTTGAGGGGCAAATGGAGAGGTCGTCAATTTTACGATGTGTTGCCCCCCAACGACAGCTGAAAAAGACGTATAAGTTTCGTGATTTTTTCCCGAATTAATTTCGTTGGTATAAGCTGGTCTTATTACCTTGAAAAAATATCTTATTAATAGACGAAATTCCAAATTTATAGAAACTTAAAATTAAAGCAGTTTTTTTCTATATATGTCGATACTGTGTCAACAAAATGCAAATCGACAGAATTTTAAATATGCATTAAAAATACAGGATCATGTTACTTGTAGATGCAGCGCTGCACTTACAAGTAACATGTTTAACTATGCTGCACCTACAAGTAACATGTTAAAGGGAGATAAAAAAAAAAGGAGATAGGCAGACAATTTTAGTTATACTTTTATTAAAAATAAGCTTTTTAGTCATTTCAAAAGAACTTCAAAACCCTAAAGAACTTCCTTCATCTTGAACCAAATTAAACCAGAACCTTCTTGCAAAATTATTTGGATGAATACATGTGGAGGGGTCGCTATAATGATAATGCTTTTTACAATTTGTGCAACCAGATTGCTATTCAATATCATGTGTAATTATTTGATAATATTTTAAAACCATTACTAATAAATGTTTAGCTAACGAATTAATCTTAATTGTTTCTATTTATAATTATATTAGTATCTCTATAGGGAATGGAGGGGGTATTGCTGCACCTACAAGTAACATGTATGAGTTTGCTGCATCTACAAGTAACATGTGATAAGCGCTGCATCTACAAGTAACATGATCCAAAATACATTTTTCTTTCTTCCCAAAAAAACTTACTGCAAAATTTAATTGTAATTTATTGAAATCGTCACATGTAAAAAAAATGATGTTTTTCTATGTGATTGCACTTAAGATTCATTCATTTTAATTGTAGAAATAACATTGTTGTGAAAGTGCTTCTCTATAATTAGGGTAATATGTATGTTGAGAACGGAAAGCTTTAACAAGATCATGTATCTTTATTCATAAAATATTTTTTTTTGAATAGCCCATTAAGTGTGGGGAGGGGGGTAGAAGTCCAACCTTAGCCCTAAAGAATAAAAAAGCTTTAAAAAGAATAATTTAAAAGTGGATATTTGTTAGGGTGGTGGAGAAACGCTCCCTCTAAATTGTTAAAAACCTTCCTTGGACCTATAAAAGCCCAACTGTAAAGGAGAACCATATCGGTTCAGCGGTTAGCGAGATCCTTCGCTACAAACAAAAAAGCTTGGATTTTGTTTTCTTAATAATTTACATGCATGCGTATATTTACTGGATTAGTCGTCAAATACAAATATATATCCTTAAATTTGTCCATAAAATTATGCAGCTTTGACTTGCTCACATTTTCTTACTAGGGGGTCTCCCATCCCATTCCCTGCAATGATGCCCATCCCCCCCCCCCCCCCGGTGGTGTTGTATCTGACAAGGGCTTTATCGGTATCCTTAACCATTAAAGGAGCTCTACATTCAGGAATGTCATGGCTAAGCCAGGGGCACACTGCACTCAAAATCATCCAACTCCATGGGAATTTTTTTTTAAAAATTGGGAACAGTATTAGATCCCCGAAGACAGTGCCCGCCCAGCCCCCCCCCCCCCCTCCCTCAAGAAGAATTAATTAACGTTTATGGAGGGGAAAAGCAAAGGTGTTTACTGTTTACACCCTCGGACAATTCAAAGGCATACATTACGTTTGACTGTGAAATTTTTGTCCCAGTAACTACCAAAGTGACTAAATGTGTAAGGAGTGAATTTACTCACCCACTCCCCTATATCCAACCCCCCCCCCCCCATTCCCAGTGAAATCTGCCTTGAGGTGCATATTTAGTTGCAGCATATATATATGCACGATTATTCTATCTTCCTCAACAAGAAGCGGGGGATGGATGATTTGAGGCCTCCACCATCCCCATTTCTATAATTTGGGTATGTTGGGAGGGGGGGAGGGGGATAATCAACATTGATGTTATCCTAGTCAAAGTAAAGATGCATTATTCACTATTTATCTTTGAATTGCTTGATTATACAATAGAGATTTTTAGAGGAACTTTTGTCATTTAATAATACAATAGAGATTATTAGAGTTACATATACTAGTAGCTTCTCCCCTAGAGGCTAGAGCTTCTGTTTTTAGTATATTATCAAGTAAAACATATTTACTCATACTGATTTATGGGTTTAGATAGTTTTCAACAAAGATTTTGATAAATTATTTTAATAAGTTTGGAAAAATATATATCTTGCTATTCTATATTATATTATTCGCACCCAGTCTCCTTGGACTTTGCTCAATTGGAGAGGGGTGGGGGTATCTCCCTTCCTTTCTAAAACCAGTATGTTTTTTTCTCCATGATTTGTATTTTTAACAATAAAATAGCATAAAGCTATTATGACAAGATAGTAATGGTTTTGACACTTATTAAAAATGACAAATTCTTATTATGTATCAGAAAACGAATGTACACCTCCCCGGCCTCCCCCACCCCTCTTTTTTTTATAAAAAAAAAATATACCTAGTTAATTTATGCTCTCTATATTAGAGTTTATCAATTTTTTTTATCAGATTTTTAATCTATCAAATTAAATAGCTTATTTTAAATAACTAAGCCTCCGCCCAAAAGCATTCCAGATTTTTCATCCCATAGTAAGAAAATGAATTTAGTTTTCACAGTTTCAATTTTCAATAAAAGATTTGGATTGTCTAAAATAGATGTCTTAGTGTAAATGACTGAATGTTTTCTGGAAAATTCTAATAATTTTTTTAATGTATCTTTACAAATAAACTTTATCCCAATAAATAATTTTTTTTGCTATAAATAAAAAAGTAGAAATTAAGTTTGATAATCGTCCTAGGAATCCTCATTTCAGAACTGAAGGATTAATATACCATATATAAAAAGTTGATAGTCTGCTTTGTTTTCTAAATTGTTCCCTATTGGTATATGAATGATTATGCAAAGTCTTACATGCATTAATTAATGAGCTAAGATACAGGCTTACCCTAAATGAAGAAAAGTCTCAGTTTTAACACAAATCTTACAAGGTATCAAGTTCGAGTCTTAGTATGTTTACAATCTTTTGTTTTGTACGGACATCCTACACAGGCCCTTAAATATGTTGATTGAAAGTTGAATCACTGAAAGTGTCTCTCATCCTTCAACTGACCACCGTGTGCACCACCCCCAGCAGCAGCATGTCCATCTTGCCAGGGAGGTAGGGGACATTGAGCTGTTTTTTTACACTAGTCCCCAAAATTTTATATTAACGTTCTCTTTTTCGTTGGCTCAACAACTTTGGGGACTTATACTGATTTTGAATGGTTGGGTCATTAAGTTAGTGTCCAAACGTTTCAACCATTAAATGTAATCTACAAGGGATGTAATTTTGTATATCATCATTGGGGACGTACATCAATTTATCGGCTATTGTCTTATCCCTATAGATCCCTGCCATCTCGCACTCTCCAACCATGGTCCATCTCCTTCCACTCCATAATCACGTCCAATTTTGTATCCCTCTTGCCCATAATACATCAGTTTCTTACATTTGAGTTTGTGTTTCTCGGAAATTACTAAATTATTTGCCTAATTTAGAATTTGAAAAACTTATTCTCAAGTGGGTTATTTTGTATTACATATTTAATTAATTTTGTTTATTTTATTAAAAGAAAATTAGTTCTACTGAGAGGAGTTCAAAAAGGGGTTATTCCCACTCCCTTGCAAAAATTAGTGTGATGGATTCACCCCCATATGATTTCACCCCCTACGCCGCTTTACATCTCCTTGACAAGGGCCTAAACCTCCTGATACACATCCCTGAAAAAGCCAAGGGGTGTGTCAAGATAAAATAGTCACACCTACCTTAAATCAAAGAATTTGTAAGAGAAAAAATCTGCGCGCTTCGCGAACCCTTCTTGCAAAATTAAGTGCACGCCACTGCTTGTACTTCATGTTTAGAATGAAACAATGTTGGTTTATTAGAGCCTTATATTTTATGTTATATGTAATATGATGTATCATGTATATACACATGTTCAAACCCTCCTGCCCAGTTTTTATCCATCTTAATATCTCCTCGAGCTAGAAATCTTTTCAGGACTTGAAAGATTTAGCACGTGAAACCTGTTACACATAATTGTTTCTGCCAGACAGACAGACAGACGGACAGTCAGCCAGGCCTCTCGGTTACATTTTTTACACAGAAAACATTGGAATTTAATTTATCCAGCCATTATCTTGGTTTGACCACCACATATGTGAATATAGTATATGCAGGGGTCAGAATTGCGCTGTCCGTTCAATAGCCTTTCATTCAAATTCACTCGCGGATTTTCAGAGTTTACCTCGTCAAGAAAATGTGTAGTTATGGTCAATAGACATTCAATATTAAGTCATCTGTGACCACCTTTAATAGAAGCTATATAGACAACATAAAATATTTAACAAATAGCATATCATTATCAAGTCAGTCACGATCACTTCTTAAAGTTATAAAGTCGACACAAAAACTTGTTTTATTGATAGAATGTTCACAGTTTCAACACGGAATAGAATCAAATGAATAGGATAATTATGTCTTACAAAAAATTGTGGTCAAAAAAGTAAAAAAATCACCATGTTTTGAATGGGCGTATCTTAATTCTTATAACGATTATAGAGTTGCTGCTACGCTTTCAAAATAATACCTTACTGTTACAAGAATCATCATACAAAGTTTGAAATCCATAGGACAATTCTTACATGCGTTAATTAACGATAAGATTTTAATAAAATGAGAATGAATTTGGTCAGGGGTAGTTATGAGAGAAAATATGCTCAGGAAGGAACATTTTTAAAACATCTAATTATCATAAGATTTTTCCGTCTCAAAAAAAATTTTATCAATTACTAAAATCAAATAAATGTTTTTAAATCTTTGTAACGGAGCCGTTAACAATTTTCAAGTGTGAATATTCTTGACGGACACAGTAAAATTGCACTTTTTGCAAGTATTTTTAATACACATATTTTGACTATTTTGATCTTTATCTTCCTTGTTTTATTAGTATTTTGGTAGGGAGAGGACACTGGGATGTGTATTACACTAGTCTCCCCATTGATTCATAATAACGTTCAGTTATACGTTGGTTTAACAACTTTTGGGATTTTTATTGAATTTTGATTGGTTGGTTCATTAATTAACCACTAATTGTAATTTACAGAAGGGGCAATTTTGTGTATTTTCATTGGGGATGAACAATGTACATCAACTTATCGGCCACTGTCTCTTTAGATCCCTGAATATTTAGGTTTTTCCAGAATAATAGAGAAATTATTTTGGTAAATTCTTTTATTAATAAAATTTCTAAAATACTTCCTTGTTCCTTTTTTTTACCTCATCCCTGTATACTCCTACTCCCTCCCCCAAGGTGATAGGACCTATCTGTGCATGCCCCTGGTAAGGTTGTAGTACCCATCCCCCCCTCCTGCGGGAAACTGTAAAGAATTTAAATGAGCTAGTGCTCACAACTGCCTATAATAATAGTAGACTTATAATGCAATTTAGTTTTCTAAAAGTTGAATCATTCTTTAAAAATGAGTCCTTAAAAAGATGTTATCTAAAAATATTATATACATATTTATTTTGAATTCCTTGGGCTCAATTTTGAAAAATAAATAAAAATTCTTGCTTTTAAAATCATTTTTCATGATTGTTAGAAAGCTTTTCCAATAGAAGGGTTAATAATCCCCCCCCCCCTCCCCCCTCCCATATCCATCAAAAAAGGACAAGAAAAATAAAAGTAATCTAATTTGAGGCAGGATTTTTCAGTTTGCCATTTGCTTACTATCTGTTTAATTTTATAGATCTATTATGAGAAACTACACGAGCTGAGGGTGTGAGTATGTGAATTTGTGTGTGTGTGTGTGTTTGTATGGTCCTTAGGTAAGGATGTAAGGTCAAACATGCCTTGTCAAGAATTTCCCCCTCCCCCCTCCCTCACTGCACACACACACACAACCACCATAATATATCTACCGCATTTAAAAATACAACAACATTATTCTTCAACCCCCCCCCCCCCTTCTTCCTTCAACCATATGTCAGACAAGATGCATGGTTGGGTGGGGAAACCCCTCCCCCCTGATCCCTCTCTCTTTCAAAAGCAGCCACATATACATAAAAGTTCTATTTGTTTTTTCATATTAATGTTTTTTTTCCCAGAGAAAATGACAAAAATATTCATATAATGAAAAAAATGAATAATTGAAAATATTTTTGACTTCATTTTTTTTATCACAAATTCATAAATTAAAAGAATTTTAAGATAAAAAATTTTTTTTTATTATAAACACGTATGAGATATTGCTTAACAAGCGCTTTAGTTTCTTAGTGAAAAATATAAAATTTTCAAAACTTATTTTTTTTATTTAGTCGGCTAGTTTTAGGCTATTTTAGAAAAGCATACACACTCCCTTCACCAGGATAAAGCCTTTCTTTGTAAATACTCAAAGAAATAAATCGTATGAAAAATATATATTGAAAAATTATACCTTTAATTCTGTTTTTAAAAGTTTACTAATATTTTAATCAACTCTTTTATTTGTCGTCAAGAAAGTCTAAGCCTGCTACTTCTTACCTAAAAATTAGGGTGAAATATGAAACCACCAGTTTTCTGGATTAACAGCCAGCAAAACAGTAAATACAGCAGCAAAAACTAAAAAATTTAACACATTTTAAGGAGGAAATTGGGTACAAAATTCTTGTGTAAGCTGATAATCTTTAGAATTTTGTTAGTTAGGAATTGGATATGTGGGTAGCCTTTTTTTTTACCCGTCATTTTTAAAAAATTAATAAGAATTATAATTTGTAGCTTGCTTTCATCCAGGAATTTTTATATTTATGGGAAAGTTAATTTGTTTTGTCAAATTTCTAGAGATTGCGTCCCTCGAATCTAGCTAGTGAGGGCAGTAAAATAGCTTAAAACCATCCCAGGCCTTATATGTGATTCCTCAGTTCAGTGGTTGGCAAGATCTTAATAGACAAACAAAAGTAGTTTGTACTTTTTATAATAGGATAGCTTTTGTCTCTAGCAATTTAAAGGGAATTTGAGTATTTTTAACTCCTAGAATATAATCAAATGAATGTCTGATCACTAGTTGATTCAAGCCTTGCAAAATAATGGATAGAATTTACCTTTTTTAGCAAAAAGAATTTCTGAAATATGCCTCTCATTGTTCTGGTTCTTGGCAGCCGCCATGCCATCAAACAGAAATCGACGTCGTCTCAAATTGTCGTTAAACAGCTTTAAACATTACTAGCGACTGCGCCCCAGAAAAATAGCATAAAACCATTCTTGACTCAAATCTAAAAAAATATATAGACTAAAACCATCCTTGTATCCATGAGAAGCTTTCACAAAATAGAGAACTCAATCGATTCTGTTGTGATTGAAATCTTATGCTTTAGACAAATAACCCTTACTGCTTTATATAGTAGGGTAAAAGGGATGCTATGTCATGTATTTAATTAAGCATTAATCTAATTAAGTAGTAAATTCAATTTGATGGCGGCTTATTTTTTGTTGTTGACTCATTTGCGGCTAAACTAAGGATTATTGGCTGCTTGTCAGGGCCGCTACCGCGCCCTAAAACTGACACATATGTGTATGTTGTACACATTATACACGTGTGTAAGAAAGTAAGTGCAACATATACTTACTTAGATTGGAAAATAGCCGGGTATACACATTCTTTGCAGAGAGAGAGAGGGGACAATGGACTGTTTATTTCACTAGTCCCCAAAGTTTTATAATAACGTTTTCTAATTGGTCGGCTTAACAACTTTTAGGACTTTAGTGAAATTTGATTGGTTGATTTATTGAGTTGAGTGTTAAAACGTTTCAATCATTAATTTTACGTCACAAAAGGGGTAATTTTGTGTATAGTTATTGGGGATGTACATTGTACATCAATTTTTTGGCTGTTGTCTTATCCCTTTAGATCCCTGCATTCTGTGTCATCAAATCTAAAACTTGACACACTGCTTTCCCTCAAATAAAAGTCAGTTTGCCTGTAAGTAAATTATTACCGCATTACAAAACTAAAATCTCATTTACTAATTTGGCATGTAATGTAGATGACCTTTACTTTAATTTAGTTTAGTTTCTTTGCATTCATTTGAAATAAGTTAGCTATAACTGTTAAATTTCTGTTGATGACTGGGGGTTTGGGGAATTAATTTATCATCCATTTTCCTATCCCTGTATCTCCGAGAAGATCTAGAATTAATATTAATTACTCTGTTCTACATTTACTAATTTGCAATAAGTGCTTCTTACTCAACATTTAATTAACATCTAATCTCAGTTCATTTTTCTTTACAATTCTAAATGAATTTTGTGGTTGTGTGTTTGAGGTTCTTAAGATCACTCAAATGGCTTGACCTGGTCAGAGGTTGATAATAATGTTTTTATTGGTGGAAACTTATTGGCATATAAGTAATTAGAAAAATAGATATTAGATTTCTTTTAAATTACAAAAATTATGTTACTAAAAACAAGTTGGTTCCCTTCAAGACTTTAAACAAGGAAAAAAGTGTCATTAGGAAGCGCAGCAATCCCCCATAAAGTAGTATAATTATCTGGTTATATCGCGTATGATCTTGTAAACGGCTGGACGAATGCTTCACAATTTTAAGGTACAAGAAATATTAAATATATGAAGCAGTTATTATTCCCTAATGAAATAAAATGTTTGAAAACAAGAAGCAGCTTATAGTGTCTAATAAAAAATGACGTCATACAATACAAATGACCAATGATAGGCCATTATACATTGTAATTGACTAATGGTAAAAAGTATACTGGCCTATCATTGGTCATTTGTATTGTATGACGTAATTTTTATAAGCTCTATAAGCTGCTTCTGAAACAAACAACCCAATTTTCTTAGAGGCAAAAGCCTAGAATAGTTAAAATCCTGTATCCATCCTCCGGAAATACCTTAGGTAAAAAGAAGCAGTATTACTAAAAAAAGAGGAATGAGAAACTGTCCCAATTTTGTATAACTTTAGCGGAACAAGTTCCAATTACGTCATATTTTTCTTTCCCGAAAAAGAGAAGGGGGAAAGAAAAAAAGGGAAGGGGGGAAGAAAAAAGAGATGGGAGAAAAGGGGGTTTTCCCCATCTCTTTTGAAGAGATTTTCTTCCCCCCCTCCCTTTTTCGGGAAAGAAAAATATGACGTAATTAAAACTTGTTCCGCTAAAGTTATACAAAATTGGGACAGTTTCTCATTCCTCCTAAAAAAAACTGTAAAGGCCAAGGTAATATAAGGAAAAGTTAAATTGTTAATATCTAAAGTTTTATTTTGTCCTAGTTATTATAGTTTACAAGTAGGTGAAAGAAATAATTCAAATTTCCCTTCCAATATGAGAATCTTGAGGGGGATTTTACTATCTTGAAAATATTCCACATTTTTGTATATTAACATTTGGGAGGACAACTTCTATTTCATTCTGGTAATTAGCAAAAAAAAATTCTTCTGCAAAATAGCGCAAAACCTGACCGTGGCTAACAGCATTCAGGGAGATTATAGTTTTATGCAACTTATTAATCTAGTCTTCCTTGTTTCATAAAGTAATAAATCAATCGAGTTTAGAAATGTCTAAATTAATTAAAATATTTACTTTTGAATAATTTTATTAAATATTGAAGTATTACCTAATAATTGTACAATAACAATATTCGTTATATGTAGGATTCAATTTATAGCATCTTTTTTTGTAACTGTGTGCCTATGGATCTATGCTTCCTTGTTTTCATTAAATTTATTAAAGTTTGTAAAAAATTACTAATAATGAAAAAAGCCATGTGTTTTCATAAATATTAGATCATCACATCACCCATATACAGACTTCAAATTGGGATGCAAGGATAATGATAAGCGCAGCAAAGAAACACTTTTTGGATTTTTAAAATATTCCAATAAGCAAAAACTGAAAAGAAAGTCTAGAAGTTCTAAATCCTATCTTTTTCTATCCGTACTATTTTACGAAACTTTGCTTAAACAGTGTCTTTACTGAGCTCTTACCCTGTGGGGCTTAAAACTTTACATAACCTAACCAATTAAAATAACATTGTGTGGGGGGTCGAGAGGGGTTAATACAAGAATATTTGTGACTTAAAATCAAATTTATTTTTTTTGTTTTAATTTTTATTTTGAACGAATGCTTTCTTCTAAAAAATATATTCCCCCCTTTCACTACAAGAAACTATGACATTAGAGGGGGGAGGGGGAACGAGATAATATATTTGCATTTTTCTATGTTTTGCTTCACTTACTTACAAGAATCTTTTAAAGATGTCTGATTTAACAAAATGGAAAATTTTAAGCTGTGTTTTTGTTTCATTTGTTGTCAAGATTGTCATTTACAAGGAAGATAAGATTCATTAGTGGCAAAGTTTTTTTTAACATCAGGATTTGTCTGTTTTTTCTACCGACTGATTCCAAGATATTTAAGACCATACATTTGTGATTTAATTATCCTATTTATCTGATTTTTAGAATACTGATTCCTATTTCAACAAGGTACAAAGTAATAAGCGAAGGATCTCTGTAATCAAGTCCTAAAAATTGAATATTTAAGCACTTTTGCAACACATTTACCTACAATTTTGTTTAGACTTATACCTTTACATTCTGCCTTTTCAGTTCTGACACTCTTCAAGTGTTTAATGTTCGTTTGTCTTACCGGTTCAGAGCTTCGCTTCTTATGGATGTTGCCATCCTTGTTTATTTTTGTTTACGCAATGTATTTTATATTATTCTGAGTTCTTTTTTAACGCTTCTTGAATTACATGCAGTTTTAGGTAACTCAGCTACTATGTATATATAATGTATTTTTCGGTCTAAATAGAATAATACTAGAATTGACTGTTAATCTTATCCTTTGTCGTGTTTGTAAAAGTTAAGTTCATTAATAACTAGAGATATTAAAGAATTAATCAACAAATGATAATTTGATATACATCCCAAAATTTATGAAAAGTTTAGATGGACACTGCTAGTTTGAACCTACTCATCACAATTTAAAATTAGATTTACTTAATTGATATAATCTACTGCTTGCAGCTTCAATTATTTCGGATGTGATTACCCTTGTTATTTTCATATGAAAATTTACTTTATTTGGGTTGGATATAAAAAGAAGGAAACTTAATATTTTCAGTAAATTATAACATAAACAAGAACAAGGAGTTAAAACAAGAATAAGTATATCAACAAGTAGCGCTGCATTATCATGCACTGTTAGGTCTTCCAGAAAAAGGTAGTGCAATCAAATGGTAGTTTTAGTATAGTCCCTTTCGTGGCAACGCCTTTTTAGGGCCGATTCTTCGTATTTTCACAGTAGCTTTTCTCCTATTTCTAGCCCCTGCGGGGGGCTCTAACCCTGCGGGGCAATCACATAACCCAATATAACCTAACCTAACCTATTAAAAGCCATTTTAAAATTACGACGAATCGCATCAAGCACATATAAGCAAGATTTGGTTATTAGATGTATTAAGTACAGATGTATAACCCAGACAGCTACAGTGATCCAGTCTTACTCTTTGGGACTTTTTTCGTCTGCTAAGCAAATTGCTTTCGGCTCTTTTGTAGCGACTTGACTGCATTAATATTTATGACACTATTGACTGATACAGATATTTAACCCCTCTCCCCTCTATTGTTTTACTTTAGGCTAGGCTATGGCCGCAACCGCTGATTATATACACAATGTACTCTTTCTCTATACAAAGGTTGACTGCTTAGTATATCTTGTTATGACATAAAAATAAACATTTTCAAGATGTCAACGTCAAATAATGTATGAACTACCCTGCTATGAAAACAACCCAGTATTCTAGTATATTGCGAAGCAACTTTGTAATTAACGTTGTCTGTCCTTTCGCCCGTCAGTCCGTCAGTTCGTTATGGGAGAAATGTGATTCTTTCAGCTGCTATTAAATGTAGACAGCTGAATTTTTTAGTGAAGATTCTTGTGTACTGTGTACATATAGTCTAAACATTATATTTTCTTGATCATCCTGATAAAATATTCTTTTGAAGGTTAAATTAATAATTAACGATTAATTTAAAAATATTAATATTTTCTTTATTTTCAGGTATGTTGTAGGTTTTAAGAAATTAAATTTTTTTTGATTGTATTTTTAAAGAAATTACACAATTTAACTTAATGTGTAAAGCAATCCGTGGCGTGCACAGGGTTTTGGCAACCTCCTTAAAGCAAAATTGATGGGAGTATAGGAATATGTTAAGTGCAGACAATCAGAGGGATGTTATTTTATTGTTAAGAGGGTAGATACACCCCCACCCTCTTACATAATCAAAAGTCAAACTAGCATCCTTCGACTTATAATTTGACGCGCGAAGCGCCCGATTTTTTTCATATCCCCTTAGATTAAGGGTGTTTCAGACTCATTTTTAATTCACATCCCCATTGGCTGTTTGAAAGAGTGTATCAGGGGGCAAATACATCTCCTTTTGCACGCCTCTGATAGTAAGTATAAAGTGTAAAAAATGTCACTACATAGCTCAATAGTTGACCTAAGTCTGTTGACCTACACTGTAAAAAATAATTTTATTCGATGGAGTTTTATCACAATTTTGCCATTTATTCTTCGTGATGAACTTTATGGTTAAATTTACCGAACTTCACAAAAGTTCTTTTTAGTTACTGACCAAATATATTAGATAAATGCCATAATAAATGTTTTGTGATATTTTTTTTTACAGTTCGCCAATGAAAAATCGCAGACTGCCTGTAAATTCTGCACATTTTTTTAGCAACGTCTTGTCTTATTTTTTTGCACACCAATTATTTACATTACTAGTGTACTGTACATCTTTGTCAACTATATGGGTATTTTTGTTTTTATTATTAATATGAAGCACTTATAAAAAAAAACATTAGTTTCTTCCCCTCAAGATGGGGTTAGTTATTGGCTGACATATTGCTAATTTCCTGTTTAATCCTTAAAGAAAAAGGTTTAAGATTTTTGTATTTATATTTTACTAGTTGCTAGTTTGATATGGATCTCCTTTTCAATGAAGATATTTTTATGTCTCTGAAATTTTTTTGAATCTACTTTAAGAGAGGATATCAACAACCTCCCAAGAGAAATTCAATGTAGCCTCTTTCCCGCATTTAAAGGTGCCCCTAAAGTTTAACTAACAAACATATTTATGTAGAAGCTACAATTAACAAAAACAAGCATAATGAAAAGTTTGAATTTTCTACTCATTCATCTTAACAAAACTAAAACAAATTTTTAAGCGAAGCTTTTCTTTGTCTAGGGTCTTAACGTCACTATGAGAAGGATAGTTAGAACTTCAGTCTGTTTTGATTTGCCACAGTCATAGCTAAAAAGGTCCTTACTTCTTTGATAAGTAAATTTTCAGTTTTTAAAGACAGTCTGTCCACGTAACGGATAGCTGTTATCGTTAATTTAGGTATGTTAAAATTGTCCTATCGATTCCAAACTTGGCATGGTGATTCTTGTAATGGAAATGTATGATTAGAAACCGTAAGTTTAATGATAAGCTTCGCTTATATTGATGTTATAATCCTCGTTATGTTAACATGGACATATCTATTACTTTTAACCTTTAAATATGTAGACACAGCTAATTATGTGTTAATCTTTAGTTTTCTTCATAACAAGAAAGAAAAATTACTTTAAGGCGACGATGCTATAATTTAATTCATATTTTTGTAATAAATGTTTCACTTTTTTATACAATTTGGAAAAAAACGAGTTTGCTACATGACATGTAACCCCCTTCCCCTCTAATTATCAACATTTTGAAAAATTGTTACAAGCATATGCCTAACCTAGCCCTTATTGAAACCAATTAACCCAAAAACACGTTTTTTTTGTGGTTCACGTTCAGTTGAAGCAAAAGTACTCAAAAGATCTCACAGACGGGCGAACTGTGTTATCTACATTTTAAAGAAAGCTTCTTATGGGTTTAGATTATTTCTAATATTTTTCAATAATACATATTAAGTAGTATTGTTACCTTTACTTAATGCAAAATATAGCTAGCATACTAATATGTAACCGTATTAGAGATTTAAATAACTACAGTAAAGTTTTAAAAGGGCTTATATTGCATTGCCGACATTATATCGACATAAGACTGTGACCATGATGATTTTCAATTATACAATATACATATCTCCATAATTGAGACCTATCTTATTATTCAAACATGTTAACCTATTCAAATAGATAGGTATACCTAAATTATGTAATTCAACCAGTACAGATAAAGGTTTATTTTTTTGTTATTAGTACTGAAGTTGGACAATAATTTTATATAAGTTGCTTTGCCCCAAGCCTTAAAGGGAGGGCTGGAGATTTTTTAAAAATTGCTTAAAATTACCTCAAGACAATTAAAAAGCTTCACTACAGAATACAACCCATTCGGACCAGCAATTTTCAAGTTTGTTAGCTTCAGACAAAAAAAACTTACTTCTTCATATTATAAGATGTCAGCAGAATTCGAATTTTAAAACATGTCAGCCTTAAGCACCCCTATTGACATAAAATGTTAACACAATTCCTCCAGGTTCAACACGGAATTAATCAAAATATTATTTCTGCTGATATTGTTTGATTGGGGGATAAAAGCCTTAATCCTACTTTAAAACAGACCAATAAGCGATAAAGGGATAAATTAAAAGTCCGAAAATTTAGATATGTACATTTCTATATTAATAATCTTGAATAACAAACTTTTCGGTACACCGACAAACGTCCTAATGCGACATCTCTTTAGTAAATCGTCCTAAAATTTTTCAAAAATTATGAAAAAAAACTTCTAAATTTAAGGACAAAATCAACTAATTGTAAGAATACTTATCAATATAAAATTCAAAATGGCTATAAAACACAGGAAAATAATCTTTAACTGACATTTATTTTTTGAATAACTTTAACTATAGGCTAAATTTTAAAAATCTGTCCGACAGTTTTCCCAAAGTCTGTGTTGGCTATCAAACGGAATGGTTTCGAGCCCGATACAACCGTGCATTACAAAAATAGACCTTTAATTTTTTAAAGAATATATATTGCCTCTTATCTTAGAACATTTTTAAATCAAAGAAGGTGTATCAACTTTTTTTTTATAGCTAGCCGGTTCTTTTAGTAAGTAGTAGATGTAAAATTTTTCATAGAATTCAGATATGCAATCGGTTTTTTTTGTAGACCTCTTATTTTTTAAGTAATTTAAGTTTTTTAAAAAAAGATTAAGTCGATTTTAAGGTACTAAAACGCAACAAAAAAAAGGAAGAAAATGTCCATTATGTACAAAAATAGTAAGATCTTTAATTTGACACCTTACTTTTTTGAATTTTGTCAGGTAATTATTGAAAAAATTGATTTTTTAAACCCACGAGAATAAAAACTTTGAACTTAATTTTATCATTTCACAGGTAAAAAAAATATGGGTTCATATATACCTTTAGAATCAGAAAAATATTACAAAGTTAGGCACCTGGACGTACTGGCCCTTATTATTGAATAGTTTCGCTTGTAAAAAAAAAACATGCAAATAATGTTTTCTGTGGTTTATTGCTATTTGGTCAATAACATTGTGTACATTTCTTTTATTATTATTTACAAAATGCATAGTTTGAGGATTTTTTCTAAATAAATTGTAAATGCTTTTCTATCCTTTTTTTGATTGCTAAAAGTTATAAATCGCACATTATCCCTTTCTTTTTTTAAAAAGCGCGTTTTTCTACTTCATTTCTTCATAAGTATTATAGTCTAAACTATAAAGTGACGAATAAACACTGATAAGACCCTTCCTAATTATTCAAATAAATTGATGGAGGAAGTTTTTTTTCCTTGGTGGCCTTTACCTGCGGAGCACTAACCCTGCGGGGCCTATACCATTGATGCCCTAACCCTGCGTGGCCTATACCATTGATGCCCTAACCCTGCAGAGCTACCCAGTACCCAATATAGCCTAACCCTAACCTGACCTGAATTAGTACAAACAAACGTAAACTACCTAACCCTCCTGATTTTTATTTCGAATAACGGTTGGGAGAGAGGTATTTAAGTAAAAACATGTTCAACATTATGTTATCCCTTTATATTTTCTAGGGTTTATATTAATAGATGAATTGTATGAATGAATGTATGTAAAAGCATAAATTCATGCGCCTGACCTTGAATTCAATTCATCAAATATTAAACTAAAATACATAATAATATGGAAAAAATTTGGCGTTATCCCACAAAGATATTAGTGGACCACTTAGAAACTGACTACCCTCCAAATTTTTATTTTAAAAAATTGATTAAAACTTGTCGGGGGCCCTATCAACCCTTAATCAATCTAACTTTTATAAAAATATTTTCAAAGTTTGATACGTGGTCCATTTTTTCTAGAAGTAAAATTACAGACAATTGTACTATACCACATACTTATGACATACAAATCCAGCTTCTGATTTTGTACAGTATACTTTATGTACATATAGATATTTTAAAATATATTAAACAAAATATTTTCAAAGTAAATTATTTTTTTTTTAAAGAGTACTTTGGCAGAACCGATATATTATTACTTTGATGTTGCACAAGATTTTCATGTACTCTAATAAAGTAATACTTACAGCTGACTAAAATAACAATACCCCTTATCCACCCCTTTTACTCCAACCTCGCCAATCCTACTGGATGAACGAATCGACTAATAAATCAGGTTCGTATTAGCAACCAAAATTGACGACAAATATTTCTCTTTTAATATATCCAGGTATTCTATATCCATTTTTAGCAGTGATCATTACCCCAACTTTTGTATATTCTTAGACTATCGGGTAACTGTCACCATTTACAATTTTACATGTTCGACTCACTTGCATGTAGTGTTATGTACAGCAGACAAAACTAACCCTTTTTAGTAGCGCTGCCTCTTTACAAGTATAGACAATAAGACAATGGCTGATAATAGATATACATTGTACATCCCCAATGATGATACTTAAAATCTACCTTTCTATAGGTTGCAATTAGTGGTTGAAACGTTTGGACCCTCAACTTAATGAAGCAAGTTTAATTAGCTTAATAAAGAGCCCAATGTCCTCTCCCTCACTGCAAACAAAAGGCTGTTCTAAAAGAAAGACTGACAGAAAGGGTCATATGCATAGCAGCTTTGCTGCTAAAACTAATAAAATTTTATGTAAAGCTTTATTATTGGATAAAAACAAGAACTTTATTGTGTGTAGTGTAATAAGATATTTTGCTGACATTATCAAAACATTAGATATAAACAAAGATTATCACACAATCTAAAAATCTAGCAGGTCCTCTAGGTGTCGGGGAGGTGATAAGTTTGAGTTTCACTGTAAATTATACTAATGGTACCCAAAGTTTTATAAACATATTCTTACATAAAATAATGGGTACTTTTATCAAATCTTGATAGGTTGGTACAAACTAGAAGTGTCAAAACTCGTTACCCATTAATTTAAATTTGTAATTTTATTTATATTTAACGTCCATTGTCTTATCTCTTAACATCTCTGGATTTGTCCTAATCTAATTGCAAGTTTCATTGTTTAGTCTACTAAAATTAACTCTAATGTTAAAATTGTTTGCGTTCTAATTTTTGGGGACTTTGAAATCCTTGATAATTTCAAAAGCAAATATTAATGTATTTTTACCTCTATTTTCTAGTTTATTCTAGAATAAAATTGCTCTGTTGTCTGCTTTCAATCAGTGTATTATAATATTATTAGTAGTTTAGAAAAGTACACCAAAAATATGCTTCTACCCTGAGGGCAGTTCTTATAGATCTACGTCTATATTTGGTGCCTATCATTTGGCTTAGCAGTACTATGTCACGCCTCTGACATTTCAACATAGATAGCCATTTTTACGTAATGAGCTATAATTTTGTTTCGGTCAAAACCCGAACTCAGTACCTCTAAGTTGATAAACAAACCTATTAGAATTTGTCGATTGAATATTAATGATTCGTTTTTTTTTGTTCAGTATTTTTTCCTATAAATTGTATTCTTTCTCTTCTTTGGGGTCTTTCGGTCTCCCCCCCCCCCCCCTCCCCGCCTCCAGTCTCTCACTCCAATCCTTAATATTGCAGTAGTAGAAAAAATTATCCTTTAGATTTTTAGCTTCAGCGTCTTTCTGAATCTGCATGCATTGATTGTATAACATTTTACTGTATTTGTCAACAATAAGAAAATTATGGATTGGTTTTAGTGGCCAAGAAATGATTTGAGGGAATCGAAGCACCAATATTTAACTTGGCAACAATTGTTGTCAGTTGCTATTATTGTTATCAAAAGTACTGAAAATTTATGTTTATATAAGAGATCATTAATTTTTGATGCAAAAAATATGTATGTCTACAAAATCTATCATTTTTTGTTATAAAATAACATTCATTCATTAAAAAGTGGTAATTTTAGTAAATATCTCGTAAATATAAAGGTAAAAAAGAAATCTTACACTTCATAGATAACTTCCTATATAAATATATATGCATTACGAGGCACAATTTAAATGAATTTCGATATTGCAAAACGAGGAAGTCATTCTTGTTCTAATTTTGTGGGGGGTGTAGATTTGATCACAAAAATATTAATTTTGTACATTGAAAAAGCCTTCAAAAAAGTATTTTATGTTTAAAATTGCTATAAAAACAAATGTATGTTTATCCAGCTCTAATTTGCTGATGCACACTCCAATAAAAAATCCTGATTTCATCAAGAAATCTTATCAAAACTTATCGAATTTAAAGTTTTGCTGTGTTTGCATGTTTTTCTTAGAAATAACATTTAATAAACTTCAGGGTCGCGGATCCATATCAAATTTAGCGCGTTTTTATTCTGAAAAATTTAATTTCTTAATGTTCCTAATATTTATTTTGTGAATTTAAAATATTATATTGTATTAAACATTAAAGAATAGTTATTTCTCGCATCGTATTATAAACGGCTTTCCGCGGATATAGAATGTACAATTATGAGATTAAAACTAGTTTTTTTAGCCCCGAGGTGACGAAGTCACCGGCTAAAAAAACTAGTTTTAATCTTGTGATTGTACATTTCTATATTCGTAGAAAGCTGGATATAATACGATGCTAGACATAGTTTTTTCGTATGGATTAGAACCGGTTCCTATCCACCGGATTCGAATGAATACGAGAAATTTAATTATGAATATGCGGATTCCTTCAAAGTGCCAAGTCGATCACAGAAAGTCCTCCATTCTAATTTTGAATTAAATTGAAAATAAGAAAGTGGGGGGAAGGGGGGGGGGTAGTTTTTGATTACTTTAGTTCAGTTTAGGTTAGGTAATAGTTGTTTACTTAGTAGGTATAGTACCTGCAGGGGTTATTCATAGTGAGAAAAAAGAATAACCCACCTTTTATTTTCAATTTACTTCATAACTATGGAGTAGGGGGTTTTCAGTGTCTTATAGGCAATCGTTTTACCTTCAATAAAAGTTGAAAATTATGTATATGACTATGAGTATTAAGATATGTATACCCAATATATTTTGAGGTCGACATATCTGTATTTTGATAATCTGATATCTTTCAACACTCTAGTAATCTACACCTTAAGTTTTACTTATCAACAAGCAATTATATAAAATTATTTCATAATTTTGTAGTTAATTACTTAATTAATTAAAATTAAATGTGATTTTCTTATATTATTTTCCCAAGAGAATGATGTTGAAAGGCAGGTTTTGGGCCATTTTGAAGTGGATTTTGGGTTGATCAATAAACATTTGTACTCATCCCCCCTCAAAAATATATATACATGTATATATTAATTAATGCACATTGATATAAACATACTAGAACATTTTTAAGTATTTTTATGGTGAATAGTTTTGTAGAATAATGTAAACTGGGTTGATAACATCCACAAAGGCGAATCCAACGAACCACAAAAACATAGTTTTTTTAGGAAACAAAACTCTCAGTAAACATGCATAATCAAATGCTTTAATTTAATTCAATCAAGAGCTATCCGTCACTCCTGCCATACGGACGGATGTCCTAACCAACCCTAAATGTATAAAAGCATCTCTCTAGAAATTCCCCCTAGGTGTATGTAACCCTATACAATTATAGAGTATAAAATTATTCCAATATTTAAAGTAGGACATCACAGGGATCTAAAGGAATAAGAAAATATCCAATAAATTGATGTACATCCCTAATGATGTTACACAAAATTACCCTTTCTGTAGGGTATCCCCATATTTGATTCCCACTGTTTGAATTCCCACAAACGGATTCCCCCCTTATGTAGATTACAATTAGTTTGAAATGTTTGGACACTCAACTTAATGAACTAACCAATCAAAATTCAATACAAGTCCCCAAAGTTATTGAGCCTACGTATACCAAATCGTAAGTATAAAACTTTGGGGACTTGTGTAATAAACATGCCAATGTCCCCTCCCTCCCTGAGGACATCAGGTGAGGAATAAAAACAAAGAATAAACAGTGAAGCTTCTCGTTAAATTGGGACAGTGGAAAGTGTCATGTGTGACGTCATAAAAATACGTCTTTATCCATCCCTTTTTTTTTGGGGGGGGGGTAGACGTATTTTTATGACGTCAACGTCTGCTGTCCCTTTAAATCTTTAATTAAATTTTAAAAAACTATATCGCCCCAAACATTAATTTTAGTTATGATAAAAATATTTTATGGGTAATCTTATGTTATAATTGTTATCAATAAAGAAATGATACGCCATTCGTTTTAAAGTGGTGAACATTGAGAGGCAAAATAGTTATTTCTTTTTGGTTAAATAACTTTCCCTGAAAGTTTATTGCAAATCATTACTAGAAATTATAATATTTATAAAAAAAACTTTACCAATATATTCAAATTAATTTGCATTAAAATATAGAAAAATTTAGTTTAAATTTTTCCTCAATTCCTATTATTTAACCTACATTTATAAGGTATTTAAATTAACTTTTCCATATGCGTAGACATACGTGGTGCTCTAAATAAATTGCTCAATTTTTGGACTCGCATATTTTTCAGCATAAATCGTTGTTGAGGCAATAGTTTGCAAAATTACGTAAATACATAATTATGCTTAAGGTCATAATTACATTTTGGCTTGATTATAAAGAAGCTTCACTTAAATATTGTGTCATGTTTTCCTAGGAAGCTTTTTTCCAAAAAATAGCATGTTTTAATTGGACTTCTTGTTTATGATTATTGAGTTGTTACGCTTTATATAACGTACATACTGGTTACAAGAACTATCACCAAAGAAGTTTAAAATCGATAGGACTTGTATAACATGCCGAGATTAACGAAAAGAGATATCTTTTACGTACCCACGAAAGGACGTACGTACATACATACTCTAATTAATAGAAAAGCTTCGCTTTTAAAAAGAGACAATTTATATGACTTACCCTGTACGAGTACATATTTGAAATTCCACAGATATGTGACTCAATTATTTTCCCTTTCAGTTTAATTTTGCTTGAAATGTTGGTCAGTGAATGATCCAGTCATCCTGCACAAATATTTAGAAATAGGGTCATATCTTTCATCTCAGGTATTTGCCTATATCGTCACTCCGGGGAAAATGCAGGGAGGAATTGGACATGACAATGGTCTGTTTATTACACTAGTCCCCAAATTTTATTAATAACGTTTTCTTATTCGTTGGGTTAACAACCTTAGGACTTTTATTGAATTTTGATTGGCGGGTTCATGAAGTTGATTGTCCAACCGTTTTAACCACTAAATTTAATCTACATAGGGGATAATTTTGTATATCATGATTGGGGATGTAAGTGAATTCCTGGGAAAAAGGGAAAGTGCTATTTTAAAACTTGTTACTTTCAATTAGGTAGACAATTTTGAAGTATTTGATTTTTCTTAGAAAAAATTATACTGTTTTCACTATAAAAGAGTAAGGTTTCCCAAACGCAAATTTTATATGAGATTTGCCGTTCTAAAACATCGTAAGTATCTTTTATATAATTTTCGCTTACAAGCACAAATGTTTGTTTGTTTTTTATGTCAAATTTACAAACAAAAAAAATACTTTAAAACTGTTTTCATATTTATTTATCATAATTTTAAGAGGAATTTTTATGATTTGTTTAAAATTTTCACTTTGAATAAACACAAAACTATTTTAACAAAAAAAAAAGATTGTGATCTCATGAAAATTGTCTGGGTTCAATGCATACCCTTAAGAGGCTAGGAATACTAAGCATTTAAACTTTTAATAAGTTTTGCTGCGCTACTTATAGTCAAATTGTTTTCTGTTCAGCATAATCAGAGAGAGAGAGAGGGGACAATTGGCTGTTAATTACACTAGTTCCCAAAGTTTCACAAGAAAATTTTCTTAATGGTTGGCTTTACAACTTTGGGAACTTATGATGAATTTGATTGTTTGGTTTATTAAGTTAAGTGTCCTAATGTTTCGACCAGTAATTGCAATTTACAGAAGGGGTAATTTTGTGTATTAACATTGGGAATGTATATCATTTTATTGACCATTGTCTTATCCCTTAAGATTCCTGAGCATATAATAGTAGAGCAAACCAAAATATTATTTTTATGTGAAAGATGGTTATCAATTCATTGTGTTATTATTATGTGGATGTTATGCAGATGTACGTACCAGGGATCTAAAGGGACAATGGCCGATAAATTGATGTACATCCCCAATGATGATACATATAATTACCCCTATTGTAGATTACAATTTGTGGTTGAAACGTTTGGACACTCAATTAAGTGAACCAACCAATCAAAATTCAGTAAAAGTCCCTAAAGTTGTTGAGCCAACGAATAGGACAGACAACGTTATATTAAAACTTTTGGGACTAGTGTAAAAAAAAAGTCCAATGTTCCCTCCCTGTGTACATACACAAACTTACATACACGCACATGATACACACACACACACACACATATTAATGTACACAAACACATAATCACCACAAAAACATAATAAAGATCAACAGCAATATTTTGCGAGGTGTGTGACACAAAAAGTGCAAAATAAATGCGCAAAATTTTTGTTTTCACGCAGGTTTTCTCTAGCCAGACGCTTATATGAACACTATTAGATCCATTCCACATTATTTTGCGCCGATACTCACGGTGCACTAACATTACATGTACGTTCAGCCGTTTGGCCACTAGCCGCGGATATTATGGACGAAACAGCGTAAAATGGCACCAAAAAAAGTGGCCAGTATAAATTTTACCATTGGTCAATTACAGTGTATACTTGCCTCTCATTGGTCAACTTTATTGTATGACGTCATTGTTTTGGTGCAACTTTACGCTGTCTTATTATTGACCTTTGATTTTTGGAAATGTTCGATTCCCAGCAATATTTAACTGTATCATATCAATTATGTGACTGTGTCCATACATAAAAAATGTGGTTAATTCGTAGCCCAACCAAACGTTGCTTCTGCTAAAATGTAACATAATCAAGGCAACTACAAAAATGCATTTTTATGTGTTGGCATGGCATAGTTTAAAATCATATTGATCATGATTAATTACAGTATTATGACCAAAGCTCGACAGTCGCGCTTTGTCGGCGACGAAGCCTCAAATTAAAACCCGTTTAGATGCTTTAAATTTAAATTTAAACAAGAGGGATTGCCATATTTGGGTCAGGTCTAGCTTAATTTTAAAAATGCAAAAGGTTGGTTTTCCTTAGACTTACAGGTGGCTAAGGCGCGGCTGCCGAGTCCTAATAAGTTAGAAATATTCCAAATATAGAATTTTAAATAAATAGAATTTGTCTAATATACTAAACTTAAAAAACTTTAAAGTTAAAAAAAATATTGGTGTATTTGAGAAGTTTTTTATAGTGCCTATAAAAAATGACGTCATACTGGCCTACCATTGGTAAATTGATATATATACTGGCCTGCCATTGGTAATTTAGTCTGTGTTTTGGCCTATCATTGGTCATTTGTATTGTATGACGTTATTTTTTATAGGCACTATAAACAGCTTTTTCTGGTGGTTCTTTTCATATGACAATATTGTAGTTGATAACATATTAGGTTCTGATAATTTGAATCTCTTCCCCTTGGTTGCATGACACAGCACACACACACACACACGACCCCACCCAGGACCCCTTTACTCCCATCGTCACAAACAATAAAGTTTTAATATAGAGTACTTATGTGTGATACTTTAATCGCATATTGCATTGACCTTGCAATTATACATGATTTAATATTTAATTATTTTTAATTTTTACCTTTTTTTAATCTTGTTACTATGTGCAAAATATAAAATAAATTAATTTCTATGAAGGTTGTCATCATTTTTTTAAAAATCTTAAATTTGTATTTTCTTTAATCTTATTTTTTCCACATTTTTAAAAGTGTAATTTACTGATTACCATCCCTGACAACTATAAAATCAGCTACAAAATGTGCCAATGAATTTTTCGCAAACATTGGCTTTTTTTGTGTAGATCTATTGTTTTACATCTATTTGGTATACCCTTTCATTTAATGTATCCATCTCTTAATTCATTGTGCCTCAGTTATTATGCAAAAAAATGTAGCATTACTCGTACATTTTTTAGGGTCCTTTAAAAAATGGCATTTAGTATTCACTTCTTCCACCCATGAAAGTTTTTTTCTTGCTTTCTAGTCATTTGTATGTCCCATGGGACATCTTAAACGATGGTCTCCAAAAGTTGTGTCTGTTTGTACGTGTTTAACCACATTTTTATAAATGTTATTAACACTAATTCTAACTTAATTTTAAATTTATTATTTTTTCATTTTACAAAGGCATTTGTATTCATGAAAACTAGTCTTGTTTTACAAGAATGCACTTTGAATGCAGTGAAGTAAGAGATTAATTATGTAAGAAATGTTTTTATCCTCAAAATTGCTGCACCAATGGGTTCTTCCTAAATTTTTCTGTCAAATTTGTTTACTAAAAAAAAAATCTTTAAAATTTAAAATAAAACAACAATACGCAGAAAAGTTGTAAAAGTTAAAAAAAATTGTATCCATTTTTTGGCACATTATTAAATAGCTAACTATAAATAAAATAAGACACTCCAGTAATAAAATAAATCTTTTGGGATGTTTATTAAAAGCGAAGCTTTTCTATAATTAGGGTCGGTCCGTCCGTCCGTCCGTACGTCCGTCCGTCCGTCCGTCCGAGATAGATAGCTTTTAGTCGTTAATTTAGGCATGTTAGAATTGTCCTATCGATTTCAAACTTTGCATAATGATTCCTGTTGTAGTTGGGTACGATTTAGAAAGCGTAGCAACTCTATAATCATTACCAGAATGTCCGTACGTCCATTTTAAACATGTTGATTTTTCTACTTTTTTAACAACAAATTTTCAAGTGTTTTAATTATCCGTTTGATCTGATTTTTGGTATATTGATTCCTGGGACAACAAAAAATAATATTATAAGCGAAGCAACTCTATAATCAAGTCCAAAAATGTAAGTATGTCCATAAACATTATCCTGTTTTTAAGCAGTTTTTCAACAAATTTACCTACAATTTTGATTCGACATTTATACATTTATGTTCCGATTTTTCAGTTCAGATACTATACAAGTGTTAATGTCCGTTTGTCCTACCGTTTCAGTGCTTCGCTTTTATGGATGTTGTCATCCTTGTTAAATATAATAATACTTAATTTATTCAATTAAGAACTGCTCAGCTAAAAATTGATTGCATTATTTAACAAAACTTTTTTTATTTCAGGGTAGAGAATGGAGGAGGAAAAACGGCGAGCCAAGACGGCGGTGGAAAAGATGAAGACGGTGGCGGCGGCGGACAGCCGCACAAACAAAATGGCGCCCACACAGAGAAATTGAATGGCTCTGCGTCAGCTGCTGAACCCGTGCCAGCTGTTGTAGCTGCACTTAATGATGCTTCCGAGAAGAAAGCTGACGAACCAACAGTTGTTGAGAATAGTAATGTTGAGAAGCACGAGGAAAGCAGCGAGACTGTGGAGAAAACTGACAACTCTATCTCTGTCACTCAGACCTCAGTTTCTCAGGTAAATATAATTTGAATTTTTGCCGCCAGATGTCATGAACGTCAAGTGAAACATACTTTTTCCCCTTTGTAAACTGATTTGTTTGCTAAATAACTTTAGTGGGGTTAAAAAACACGTTTTCTATATGTCATATCACTACGAGGCTACTCTGCTTCCAACTTTATAAAACCTAACTAGATTGACTTTTGTTCGCCCCCCCCTACACTATCTGTTCTCGTATGCTTTCTTTTTATTTTCAAATAAGCCATGAGAGGCGTTTTGTGTGCTTCACTATTAAGTATTAGAAAATTCCTTCCCAAAAAGTTACATTTTTTTATGTTTAGGTTAAAGAAGAGTCAGAAAAATTTGTGACCAAGACCGATATCTCCAGTGAAGTACCAGCAAACTTTTCTCACCTAGTCGACAACATGGATGGACAAGTTGTGGAATCAATGTCGTCAGAAACCAAGTCATCAGTGACCTCTTCCTCAGTGACAACCTCCTCATCAAAAGTAGTTTCCTCGTCAGTTATGAGCTCCGAAGAAATGGAGGCCATTCCTGAATTTGGCAAGGACATATGCAGCGGGTCTGAATCAACTGAAGTAGTTATGCAGTCATCATCTAAAAAATCTTCCACAGTGGAAACATCTAAAATTTCATCAGTCAAACAAATGGAAACTATTGTAGTTGAGGAAGGTGGGGATATGTCAGCTGTTCCATCCACAATCATGTTATCAGGACCCGCAGATATGTCTGAACTAGTAATGTCAGAAGAATCATCATCTGTTAGCGTGTCAAAGTCTTCCAAAACAGTTTCTTCTTCTGTTATTGAAGAGTCTAGCAGCAAGGTAGAGTCACTAAATGAGGTTGTTGGTTCAGAACTATCTGATGTTAGTTCTTCTATTGTTGAAAGTGTGAGGAACGTTGAGTCAAGTAGCAGTACAGTACAAACATCACAGGTGAGGTTACCATTTTAAGGAACACGTATAAACATGCTAATAATGTTTACTTTAAGCGCATTTTCTCTTGATGTAAGCTATCTTTACATTCTCTGTGTTGTGGCTTTTCCAGATTATTTTTAGGCTAGGTTTTACTGTTTCTAATGATATGCAAATCTAAGCTGTACGTGCGGCTAGCTGTTTGCCGGTTGAGCATAAGTAGACTTTAAATTAGCAAAATAATTCCTTAACCTAATCTAAAATGAGCAGTAAAAATACATCTTAAAAATATATTTGGAAAGATTATTGTTTAATGGGTGGTAATTAAAAATATTTTTTTGTAGGTTGAATCCTCGAGCAGTGTACAATCTTCAGAGATGCCCCAGGAATCCAACCTGGGTGACATGGAATCAAAAATGAAGCAGCTTATGGAACAAAAAATGGGTTCATTAGCTACAGGTACAAATAGGTTTTAAGCATAATAATTTAGGGGCTAAAAACCAGTTTTAATCAAGATGAAATTATCATATTTCTTTGCTCTTGTTTCTTTGACTTTTTAAATTTTATAAAAACCTGTTGCTTCAGCCGTTTATGCGATCATAGGTAACTTGGAGATAAACGTATAAAACTAATAAGTAATTATAAATCTTTTGAGAGGTTTAGCGATTTTTATTTTATTTACCAACATTTAAAAAGAAAGTAATTTAAATTTGGCAAACAACTTCCTGGATCCAGTGTTGCAGACCTCTTTATCGTCTGCTAGCAAACTGCTTTCTGCTCTTTTGTAGCTACTTGGCTGTGTTAATATTCCCGACGCTATTAGCTGATTTTCGAAAACCCAATTTAACCCCCTCCCAATCTATTGTTTTACTCTAATAACGAATTAATCAAATATTAAGGTGATTATGATTTACGTCAATATTAGATACAATTAGCTAAATTTAACCTAATTTATTTATTTATCCACAATATTAATGATAAACGTGATAAATATATTAAAATTTACTTTCAGACATCTCGGGTGACATAACCAGTGAAACCAAGTGCCAAGAATTTAGTTCAAGTACAAGCAGTACAAGTCATAGTGTACAGACAACAGTCACAGGGGAGGATGGCCAGCCCATTGTAAAGGTTTGTTTTCAACTTTAAAATAAAACAAGGGTGTCAACATCAATAAGTAGCGAAGCCAAAAAATTATGAGTATTCAGTATCAGTATTACAGATTTACGGACGGACAATGTGATTTATAGAGTAGCTTCACTACTAAATATTACAATTATTTAGTAAAGCACATTAATTGATTTAGAATTATCGTGGATTGTTGTCAATTTAGGTTGATAACATGGACCTCATTTATTGGTCAATTCATCCAGTAGAAGGTGTGGGAATGGGGCTAATTGGAGCTTACACCAGATTATTATGTACTCTAATAAAGTTATACTTTTAGCTAGCTAAAATAAAGATATACGATAACCCTCCCTCTCCCTCCCTCTAATTTGAATTTATCGGTTACTTCTACTTACTTATTTTAAAATGGGTTAAGGTCTAATAATTCATTTTAAAAGAAAGATACTGTCTATTATGTACTAACAAACGGTCTTTCTAACGTAACGTTTTTATAGATTATCTGCGCTATAAAAGAGTACTAAAACTGGATGTTACTAGCTAGATTAAATATTAAATTAAGCGTAATATTTTAAATTGATAATATCAAATACTCGACTATATTCATGCACTTAAACATTTAACAAAAATTAGCATTCTAATACAATTTTAGGGAATAGTCCCTTTCGTAACATCGCCCCATAAGGGGCGATTCGTCGTATCTTTAAAATGGCTTTTTATAGGTGAGGTTAGATTATATTTGGTTAGGTGATTGCCCCACAGGTTTAGGTAATTGGCCCCGCAGGGGCTAGAAATAGGAGAAAAGCTACTGTGAAAAATACGAAGAATCGCCCCATAAGGTGCGATGTTACGAAAGGGACTATCCCCCAATTTTATGTATTCATTATAGTAGCTTTGCAAGATTAATACAACTATAAAATGTAAACCTTAAACATACTCTAACCCATCCTTTTCAAAGATCATATAATACTTTTATAAGCTGCTTACATTTAACATTTTTTATTTAGAATCAACGCTTTGGTGTTGAGTTGATTATTGTTTTCATGTATAGCTCTGATACACAAAAATAGAAATTAATATTACAAATGAAAGTTTTGGCATGATATTTATGATAAGTTTGAGTTGGATTGTAATAGAAGTGGCATGGGCAATAAGTAAATTTGTCCACGGGGCGGGGACACTGTCACGATATTGTATTAGGTCTTTAGAAAAAGCTAATAGCGTCGTAAATATTAACAGAGCCAAGTCTCTACAAAAAAAAAAAACAGAAAGTAATTTGCTTGCTGACGAAAAGGTTTCTTCAACACTTGGGCCAGGTAGTTGTCTGGATTTATATTTATACCCAGGAATAAGGTATAACCAACTAGGGAATTAAATCTAAAATAATATTTGGGGGGCAAATGGAGAGGTCGTCAATTTTACGATGTGTTGCCCCCCAACGACAGCTGAAAAACACGTATAGGTTTCGTGATTTTTTTCCGAATTAATTTCGTTATTGGTATGAGCTGATTTATACCTATTCATTAATAGATTTTCCTAACAAGTAATTTTTAAGAAGTCAAATTTATATATTTTGTAATTATCAGATGGAGGAGAGTGTAAAGAATGAGTCAGCTAGCAGTGCAAGTGCCATGGAGATGGTGGACGGTCAGGTCGTGTCCAGCAAGGAGGAGGGAGAAGCCTCCAAGGAGGAGAGAGCTACTGTCAAGACCAATGATGGCGTCAAGGTACAGTTGCAGTTTCCTAATTTGATTTGGCAACTCTTTTGAAGACAATAAAAACAAATAAGATTTTTGTAATTCCTACGCCTGCATAAAAAGTAGTGACAACAGGAAAAAGTTCGGGCTGTTTATTATAATAGTCCCCAAAGTTTTATAATAACTTTTCTTTATTCATTGGATCAACAACTTTAAATAACTTTAAATATTCATTGATTGGTTCATTAAGTTGGGTGTCCAAGCATTTCAACCACTAATTATAATCTACAGAAGAAGGTAATTTTGTATATCATCATTGGGGATGTCCATCATTTTATCGGCCATTGTCTTATCCCTTTAGATTCATGGTCAATATGGCCTCAAGAACGTATTAAAACAATTAAGATATCTTTATTAGGTTTGTTTTTTAAATTGCTTGTTATGATATTATTTTGACAGAGTATGATTTTTGTAGGAAACAGAGAATACAGCTGTTCTGACAGAGAAGGCCTCCGTGAAGGTTGAGGACGGAGAGATCATCTCCTCTGAACATGACTCTGCTATGCACGAGGAGGTCAAGGAGACTGAGTGTGCCAAATCTCAGGATCAAATTGAAATGGAGAAGGACCAGTCTCAGCAAATCCAAGATGAAACCCCTGAGGTAGAACTTATTGCCGTTGAGGATGATTGCAAAGAAGAACAAATTGAAATAAAAGAGGAAACAAATGAAGAATCAAAAACTGAGTCTACTATGGAAAAACTAGAACAAGAAGACGCTGCTGAAAATAGTAACACTGAATCAACCAATGATGCTGATGATGATAGTCCAAAAGAAGATACTAAGGTTGAAGAAGTTGAACTTGAGGCGTCTAAGAGCGATGAAGCAGATGCTGAAGAAGTAGTTGAAAACATTGAAGTAACTGCTGAAACTGAATTTGAAAGTAAAGAGGTCTCCGCTTCTAATGAGGCTGAGGCAGAAACTGTGGAGTGTAATGGAAAAGATTCATCTTCCAGCTCTTCCTCAAGCGATGCTGAGGATGAAAACAAGGAGGAAGTTGAAACAGTTGTCACTGAAGAAAGCAAAGCTGAAAAAGTAGAAGAGGAGATGAAGGAAGTGATATCTCCCCCTCCAGTTGAAACATTAGGAACTGTAGAAGATGTTAATGATGAAGGCATTGATGAAGACGACTTGCCTCCACCTCCAGAGGAACTTGACGGAGTTATTGCCTCGCCACCTCCCCCTCCACAAGAGATGGATCTTCCACCCCCCATGGATCTGGATTCCCCGTCTTCTCCAGTGAATGAGATGAAGTCAAGTTATGCAGCTCTAGTCACCCCGTCTGGCTTTGTTTCTCCAACTGATTCAGATAGAAAAACTTTTACAAACAGGTAAAGATAATATTTTATTAAATATTAAATCACACTCGACCTTTATCATTACCTGAAAGAAAAAAAACTTTTTGAGAGTCTTCTGTCCTAAAAATGAGAACCCTACTGCCGTAGTGCGGCTTGCATTTTTCAACCCAGTAAATACAAACGGTAGAAGCCACACTAAGACTCAATCTGCATAATCTGCATATTATAAACGCGGCAATGAAAAAAATGTATCTTGTCTGCTTCTAAATAAAAATAGGAATTAATACGAAAAGGTGTTTGATTACATCAACTTAAATATCAAATCTGCCCAGAGTTTTACATTAAAAAATACCATATATAAAAAATAAAAAAAATAGAGTGATTATTTTTTGGAAAGTAGGTAGCTACGAATTATTCATTTGGTAGTTTATAAATGAAATGTTGTATTTTGAATTTTAAAACTTTATACAGAATTTGTTAAAACACCTTAGTACTACTATTATATGTTAAAAAGTACAAAAATATTATTCATGGAACAAGAAAAATTGATAGAATGTACTAATTTACTTGTATTAAATTTATTTAGAATTTTAATAAGCAATGATAAAATAATATTTTCAAATAAAATTTTTACTCTTTAATAAAAATACAAACAAAATCTGTCTGAGGCAAACCCAATGATAGCTTACGGAAAAATTCAAATTACTAGAGTAATAGGAAAAAAAATTTTTGGAGACAAAAAAACATCATAACATGATTTTTAAAAAGCCATTAATATATTGGTTTCTAAAAAGATAAAATTTTTCTTTAGACTAGCTACCTGAATTTTATTCTATTCTTTATCTACACACACACACACGCAGCTATTTCATTAGCGTTGATAACGAACTAATGCACCTTCCCATAACTGGTTTTTTAGGCCTAGTCTTTAAATAGGCCTGAAATAATATTTTCCTACGTTTCCCATCCCTTATCCTTGAGCTCAACAAATATTTCCATAACCATATTGTATAAAATTAAAATGTAACGAGATAATTTTTTCAGTTTGCTAAAAGAAGGAGGAGCTGAGAATGGATCTGATTAAATTTTTGTCTGCTGACCTACCTATCCTTAGATTAGCTGACTTTCAAGTCCTGGCAGCGTCTAAAAAGCTGACATGCAATTACTACTAGTCAGCTAACCGTCCTTTCTTGGAAGAAATAATGTGGCTGACCTACCTTTCCTGGAAGCTTATAATACCTATTGTGTGTTAAGAAAGCTGACCTGCCTATGACTAAAGCTACTTGACATCTGACCTACCTAACCTGGAAGCTACTAGTAAGCTACCCTATGAACAAAGCTGTTGACCTCTGAATAATTAATGTGCCAGATATCAAAACATGTGTGAACTTCAACCAGTTAAAAATAGATTTATAAAAAAAAACTCATTGTAGTCGACCTAAAAAATTAGTGCTCCCAAAAATTTTCTTATAACTATGTTTCTGTTCATTATGACTTAGTTTTGTTGCCATTGAACATTAATAAATTTAGATACTCTAAATATTTCAAATCTCAGATTGAAATACTCATCTATAGCTTCGCTAATTTCCAAAACTTTACTTGTGTATACTGTATAGTGGACAAAGCCATAACTACAATAATTTTACCTATAATTTTTGACCTTTGTAAAAATTGTAAATAGAATGATTTTTAATGTTTGTGTACACCAATTCTCCCAAATCAAATGGTCTAACATCTTAGCCTGTCTTGAAATAAATTAGTTAGACAAGTATATAATTCATAATATACTTCTTAAAAATGAATCTAAATGTAAATGTTCCAACCTTTTCTTAATGATTTTATAAAAAAAAAATCTTTTTTATTCGTCTTTTTTAATATTTTTAGTTGTGAATTAAATTTTGCTGTAATTTTTTTTAATTATGATTTTTAAAAACTTTGTACAATACATATGATTTGTCATAAGATCTGAATGTTAGTCGAACATATTTGTAAAATGTAAATTTAATGATTGATATAAATAGTTTCATTATATATATTTTTTTATTTACTCAAGCATTTAATGGGGGATTTTAAACAGATTGTGATTTGAAAACAAGGATGACAACATCCATAAAAGCGAAGCTCTGAAACTGTAGGACAAACACTTGTAGAGTGTCAGAACTGAATAATCAGAATATAAATGTATAAAAGTCGAAACAACATTGTAAGTAAATTTGTTAAATACATGATTAATTTTTAATGACATACTTACGTTTTAAGGAATCGATTATAGAGACGCTTCGCTTATAACATTGCACTTTGTTGTCTTAGGAATCTGTATTTCAAAACTTGAATAATTATATCACATAATTTGTTGTTAAAAAAAGTTAAAAAATCAAAATGTTTAAAATGGACTTACGGACATCCTGGTAACATTTATAGAGTTTCTACTCTTTATAAATCGTACTTAATTACTACAGGAATTACCATTCAATGTTTGAATGATTTCAAATATATATATTGAGAGTGCAGTTGAGCTACTTCTACTACTTCTTACACAATACACATACATTGTTTTGAGAATATAGCTAATAATGAAGTAGTAACTCGCCGCTATCCTCCAGAGCCCTATTCGGTGATGAGAGTTCGAGTTCTAGTCCCCATGTGGCAACTCGAATTTCTCAGTTGAATACATTCACGCAACTTCCCCTGGTTGTGTTAGAAGGGGATTATTGAGTAAGTTTGGATACTTATTAGTCAAGTACTTAATAACAGTACTACCCTTATCCCAAGCTCCTCTGCGGAGAGCGTCATTCATTACGGTGACTTAATTTGGGACACCTGCCATACTCGGCGAGGGTGAGGTAACAATGAGTAGCTCTCATGAGACAGCGGGTCAAGTCATAATGTGCTTGAATGTGGAGCTTGATAGCCCTAGTGGCTATACAAAAGTGTCTCAGCCTACTCCATGACTATTTAGGTCCAAACCCTAAGAGACTATGGCTAATCAATCAAGAGCCCTATTCAATAGCCTAAAATCATTTAAAGATCGTTAGAAAGCTTACTTTATCTTAAACGGACTAGTTGTTGCTAAGATTCTTAGCTTCAATCTAAAAATTCTGACTGCTTTTTGTTTTAGAATGTGCCCCTAATATCTTGACGCTCTTAATTACGAGGAGGTTGGAGGCAGAAAATTGCTTAAAACAACAAAAGACAAAAAAATGTTAAAGCCATACTGTAATCATGTGAAGCTTTCCTAAAATGGAGAACTCAATCGGTTCAGTTGTTATCGACATCCTAATACTTTTTATAGTAGGATATCATATAGCCTTGAGATATACAGTAACCGCTGTACCGATCGGGTTCTCCTTTGCAGGATAGCTTCTTATAGGTCCCGGGTAGGTTAATATCTATTTCGGGGGAGTGTACCACCACCCTCCCAAAAGAAATCACAAAAAAAATCAAAAAAGTTTTATTCTCGCTTTTCGCAGACATGAACACAACATAGACAATTATTTCTCAAATTATATATTTGAAATAAAAAACAAACATTTAAAGTGCCACTTGAGGCCTCCAGGGGCGTAGCCGCTAGTCAAGAATATAGTAGAGAAGCTTCGCAGTAATTACTCTTATGTCTCATTATACAACTTTAAAACTGTAGTACATTCATTAAAAATGACGCGTACTAACAACTATCCCGTTTCCCCAACAGGACGGAAAATAAACAAAACATCAGTCACTAATAGATTTTTTTATCAGCATAAACTTCATCAGGGTATGGTTATTTAGGTATGTACATTTTTACAAAAAAAATAGCAGTATCTTCGTGCATTGTCAAGAAATGAAGAAATATGTCGTGTTTAGATTTCTTTTAAAGTTTAATCTTTCTCTTACAAGATCTTTTCCCAGAGACATTTTGTCGTTAAAAATCTTTGTCCGCCTGTGCATACTAATACCAACAGATTATTCGTAAAAAAACTTATACAGTAAACGAAAGGAAAGTCGTCTTACATGCGTTTTTTTGTTTTTGTTGCTCAGCCAATATTTAGGTGTTCATACTAGAAGTTGATGAAAGCAATGTATTTACACTAGATTTTAAAATTGGTTCAAGATTTTATTTCGTCAACAAGTCAAATGTTTTGTTATGGTCAAAAATACAAGAATTACAACCGACATCAGATCCATAGTATAGATGCGCTACGCGGCTACCTGCCTCCTTTTTCTAAGAACATTTTTCGTCTGCTAGCAAATTGTTTTCTGCTACTTGGCTATTCCCAACACTATTAGTTGATTTTCAAAGACTCAATTGAGAGTCGGCACAAGGTCCTTGTGATGGAACATACAGCTATTTAACCCCTTCCCCCTCTAGTGTTTTACTCTAATCAACCGACAATTACATGTCAAAACTTACGATTAACATTAATAATCTATCTATAATACAAAGTAGATCGATGTCTGTCTGTTTGTCTGTCTGTTTGTCTGTCTGTTTGTCTGTCTGTTTGTCTGTCTGTTTGTTTGTCTGTCTGTTTGTCTGTCTGTTTGTCTGTCTGTTTGTCTGTCTGTTTGTCTGTCTGTTTTGTCTGTCTGTTTGTTTGTCTGTCTGTTTGTCTGTCTGTTTGTCTGTCTGTTTGTCTGTCTGTTTGTCTGTCTGTTTGTCTGTCTGTTTGTCTGTCTGTTTGTCTGTCTGTTTGTCTGTCTGTTTTTCTGTCTGTTTTGTCTGTCTGTTTGTCTGTCTGTTTGTCTGTCTGTTTGTCTGTCTGTTTGTCTGTCTGTTTGTCTGTCTGTTTGTCTGTCTGTTTGTCTGTCTGTTTGTCTGTCTGTTTGTCTGTCTGTTTGTCTGTCTGTTTGTCTGTCTATTTGTCTGTCTGTTTGTCTGTTTGTCTGTCTGTTTGTCTGTCTGTTTGCCTGTCTGTTTGTTTGTCTGTCTGTTTGTAGCGAAGGATCTCGCTAACCGCTGAACATATCGGGTTCTCCTTTACAGGGTAGCTTCTCATAGGTCCCGGGAAGGTTTATAACTATTTTCTTGGGGGGTGGGACACCCCCAACCCCCCAAAAAAATGAAAATTACCCTCACCCCCAAGAAAATTTTTTTTTGCTTTTTAAAACTAAAATTAAAATAGTGGGGTCGACTACCCCCCCCCCCCCTCAAAAAAAAAATTCCCCCCCCGCAAAGAATTTTTTTTTTTTTAATTTTTCTTTTAAATCTAAAACACGAAAAATTGGTTTGATCAAACCTCTTGGGGCAAAGCCCATAGAGGCTAGAGGCGAAGCCGCTAGTTTTTACATAATTCATCAATCATCACAATCTTTGGATATACATCGACATAATAGATTTTTTAAGCAATAGAACGTAAATTTAAAGTAATTTAAAAATAGGCAATACTTAAGAGGGATTTTATAATTGGTTTCTTAAATCGACGAACTCTTCAGTTTTTGTGTCTCGTTCAAGAACAATTTTATTTGGAACGAGCTTTAACTAATATATTTGATTTGGAAAATGACGATGAGGTCAATAGTAATATTTAATAATTGGCGAGGTTTGGTGATGATTTCGGACCGTATTCTTATTTTAATTGTCAGTCTATTGGACTGATTTCAAGCAGGTATTCTCCTCCTGGTCAACAATCTACTGTAAAACAGTTTACTGTCTTCTAGCTGGAAATATCTGAGATGGGCACTTTTGCAGATAACGAAAATTATTACACGTGCTTCTTAAAATAAACTTTTACGAATTCCATTCTTGCGGACATACGGACAAAATTAGTTATACAGCATACTTACTTATAATATTTATGTAACTAATAAAACGATATATTTACTGAAAATTGTTTATTTTAATTCTGTAATATATATTACATAAATATATTTGTATATATAAAATGACTAGAAATAAACTATAAATGATAAATTTTAGTAGCGCAGCTACTCTTTTATTAGGGCATAACTGTACATTCGTAATCCAATTATACATAGTAGTAGGATTATTTTGTTTTGTCGTTAAGATCCATCTAACTACAGGACCGATTTAGTTTTCAATTTGAAAGAAACTTCACATAAAAAAAAACATTTTATCTTTATTTATTTTATCTTTGAAATTTTCATAAAATTTCAATAACTTCCTTCTTTGTTTATGGATTTAAAATTTTAAATAATTTCATTCAATGCATAATTTGCTTTAAATGGAATTATATATCATATTCAATAATATTTATTTCCTTACACTTATAGCAAATATTACACTTTACATTTAGGTTGCAATTTCCCCCCGCATTTATTGGTTGGGCCGTTTATCCAGTAATAGGAAAGAGGATGGGGTAAAGGAGGGGAATGGGGCAGATCGTTGATACAGTGTTCACTTTATTATAGAACATGAAATCTGGTGTAAGAACCAAGTACAATTATACATCCATTGTTCTAGCTTGTTGACGCGGTGCACTACTTTTGATCATAATTATCCTTGATTTCTCATAAAATACATATGTTTTGGACGGATTGAGATTTGTATCTTGAATTGTATCAGATAATATAAAACACATTAAAAGAAAAATTTCTAAACTGATTAATATCCGCTGGATTAAGATTTTAACCTGTTCTGAACCAGACTGAAAAATCATGCATTGTATGATATTATTGACTACTTTCTACGGATAACAAATAAAATCATAATTTTAATACCTGTGCCTTGCTTAGCTCGGGGCCAACAAAACTGGAATTTTCACATTACTATTCGCGGCAAGCTGTCTATAATTTTGAGAATATTAAAATATTGATTTCTTTGATTTGCATATTAATTTTAAAAGCACCATAAACTTATCATCTTATGCTATTTATACTTATGATTTTTAGCTTAACATTAAAATATATAAAATCATATAAAAAGTGACTAGAATAGAAATAAAATGATTATTTTTCAGCATAAAATAATTAAGACTAGAAAGACAAATATTTAAAAAAAAGATACATTTAGTTTTCTAATTAAACTACCATATAATTTAAGACTTAAGCAGAAATTATAAAGAAATCCCTTTCGGCAAGGGCAAAGGCTTTTTACAACAACTTTAAAAGCTGCTAGCGGTCAAACGGTAGAATACATTCTTACATTACTTTATAACAGCATAAGAAGGCCTACAAAAAATCTGAAATAGCACAAGACCAATTTATGATCTATATACGCCTTCCTATAGAAAATACGCACTAAAGTTGTCTATTTCGCGCATTTACTCGCACTGTGAGATACAAAGAATTTTGGAAGCTAATTTTAGGCTATTTAGTATTGATTTGAATTTCAGCCAAAACAATGTGAAAAATCTATGCTTCACATCCAGCAATTTGGCAGCTAGCTAGCAGTCAAAGCAGTTGTAGATTAAGGATTTTCTAACATAATTTTAATTTTCTATTTATATAAAAAGTTGGGTAATCAACGACCTCATCACAATTTTGTTAAACTTTAATTATGTATTTTTAGTTTAGGTAAAGAAAAGTAAGGTTAAGGAAAGCCCTACAAGGTTGTATCCCCTTTAGTCAGGACCGAAAAAAATGAATTTACGAAATAAATCTTTCACATTTCTAAAAATTACAATAATATAAAAAATCTTAGCTTTAAAAAAATTCTAAAGAAATAAAGAAAATAAAATTGGCTAAAAAAATTAAAAGCTTTTGGAATATAATTTTCATATAAGTATAAAAGCCAGCTTTATACAATTTAATACAGAATACATATATAATATTTCATCTAATTTATTTTTTATTTTCTAAATAAAATCAAATTTTGACTGAGCAAAAAAATTTAATAAATTAAATTTTTGAAAAGCAAAATACTTATTTATAAAAAATCTACTTCCATCTATAGCGCAACAAAATTTTCTAAAACTTTGTTTTTTATAATTATTAAAAGAAAGCATGATTAAAATTGCCTTCCTAGCCGTTTCCTGGATCTTAATGATTTTTTGAAATAAGTATCATGAAATGAAAAGGCTTAAGACGAACAAATGAAATGGTAGAGTAAAACAGCTAATTGACTACATTTGTATCCGTTGGATGGCGTTGATATCAATAGGATGAGAATCCAGGTATTGAGAGTGGGACATGCCAGCAAATTGGCAGCTCTCAGACAGGATTGGCCAGTACTGAACCTAGATAATAAATAATGAATTTTAGCTAGATGGCAGACTGGATTGAAAGACAACAGAGTAGGAAAAAGGGAAGGCAGAACCCAAAAAAAAACATATCCTATCATTCCAATGATGGCAGATTTCTGATGACGGACTTGAACCTTTTTTTTACTGAAAGTCTCAACTAACGTAGTTGTGTTGTGTAGGTAGTCCCAATACCCTTAAACCTATCATCAACACACACCTAACATAATAGTATGACGAGGCGATTAACAACAATATACATAAAGAATCAACTAACAGCACCTTACAATAAAGTCTGAGGAGTGCTTATCAAGCACTAAATCCCCCCTCTTGTTTATTTAAATTGAAAGCAAGAGGAGGGATATTTTTTGCCTAACCCCTGCATGGGACCCTCTCCCTGAGGGTTCTATACCTGCGGTGCCTTAAACCCTTCGGAGCTTTCCAGTATCTAATGTAACCTAACCTAATCTTATCTAGTAATAAACTAACCTACACCCTTATTTGAATTTTATTTTATAATTGGGGAGGGGGTCAGTGCTCGACAAGTCCCTTTTAGGGAAATTGCCAGTGAAATAAATAACTTACATGATGCTGAATAGTTGTATGAATGTCCCTGACTGCCTGTGGAGCCGGGACCTTCTTAATGTTGTCCAGCAGCTGCTGGTCAGCCTGCACCTCACCCAGCAGGGCAAGGATGCAGTGGACAACAGCATCACCAACCTCCTCGCCAACGTAACCACCTTCCAGTGCTAGAACTACCTGTTAAAGAATATTCAATTAATCTTCTTCAACGTTAAGCTACTCTCTTTTCATAGTTATTTAGAGATGTCATACCATCCTCTCTGCCAGGACTAAGGAGTAAAAAGAAAGGAGATCATATCAAGCTGGAGACACCCATTATCCTCCCAGTGTTACATGGTTGCCGAAAGTTCCATCAAATAAAGTAACTTACCTTCCCCTCTGCCAGGTAAAGTAGGTAGGAAGTAAGTAGACCATAGCAGGCAGGGGACACCCTGTAGCCTCCCAGGGTCACGGGGTGGCTGGCGGTTCCATCAAACCCAGCGGATACCAGGATAATGCCAGGGTCAAAACACTACAATTTAAAACAAATAACTATATCACATACAGATGTCCGCGGATTCTAAATGAAAAAATTTATTCAATGATGGGCGATTTCTCTTAAATCCCGCCCGCCTAACCTTATTTAAAATATACAGTGATACACTGATTGTATAGTTATGCTGAAAACAACTTGCCTTTATAACAGGAAGTACAATAGTTCTAAGTGCCGCCAGGTATTCAGCATCTGATAGTGGCTGCTCAGACAAGGACCAGGCTATGTTAATATTTGCTCCTGTTCCACTACCAGTACCTAAAATTTTTATTATGTAAACATGGCTTTGCCCCTAGCCTCTTGAGGCATCATTAATGAGTGAAAAGGTGCATTATTTGCCAAAATCCAACGCAGGGCCTGTACTAAGTTTATCTAAAAAGCATGATTTAACCCATCCAGTAATAGTAATATGAAACAATGATATGACGATTAGGCATAATGATATATAATAGTAATACAATATTGCGAACACAGTAATATTGTCTGACTGATTATGACGTAACAAAAAAAATAGCCAATGAGAGGCCGTTATTGACCAATGGTAAAATTTATAGTGGCCTCTCATTGGCTAATTTTTTTTGTTACGTCATAATCAGTCAGACACTATTACTGTGTTTCAATATTGCAATACTAGGCTAAATCCTATAAATTTGTTAGGCTATCCTAGGGGTTGCCTAAGCTTTACGTCAATCTAAAGCTAAAAAACAAATTCCTTGGCTAGCCTAGGAAATTTACAGGATTTGGTCTACTTTTATAGTGACTTAAACATATAAAAAAATTAACCTCCATATAAACCTTTTTAGAGTTTTTTTCATGTATGATGTCATCCTTGTTAAATTATGGCTATTTATTGAAATTTATTTACGGTTATAAAAAGGATGTACTTCCTTAGAGAGAGAGAGGGGAAAATGGGCTGTTTAAAGCACTAGTACCAAAAGTTTCATAATAACATTTCCTTATTTGTTGGCTTAACAACTTTGGGGACTTCAGTGAATTTTAATTGATTGGTTCATAAGTTGAGTGTACGAACGTTCCAACCACATATTTTAATGTAAAGAAGGTTTAATTGGGGATGTACATCAATATATCGGACATATTCTTATCCCTCTAGATCCCTGCATTACTTACCAATTTCTTGTGGGTCACCGGTTCCAGGGAAGAAATTTCCACCATCGTGACGATGCATCGATATATATAATACCTAAAAATAAATTAACAAAACTAATTTCATAAAAAGAAATTTATGTAGAAACTCCCTTGAAAAGCAATAAGCTAAGCAACCATGGAAGAAAGACATAAATATATCTTTTTACAATGGATATAGAACATGCGGATATTGTGACGGAGGAATTTTTGTCATCAATTTAAGTTGTTAATAAAGTACTCATATAGTGGTAAATACGTTCCCCCATGGTCAGGGGAGGGGATGGGGCGATGTCATAAGAGAGGGTTATATTAGCCTCCTGGGACTGGTAGAAACTTTTATCAGGGTATGAAAGAATCTCTCATAATGTCCATGTATTCATTATTCATTCTATTTACAACAAGGATGACAACATCCTTAAAAGCGTAGCTCTAAAAACAGAAGCAAGGACAAACAATTAATAACTCTTCTAGAGTTTCAGAACTTAATAAGCAGAACATTAATTTCTAAGTCTAGACGAAATTGTAAAATACATAAATGTGTAGCAAAATTGCGTAAATATAGGATACAGTAAAAAACATACTTTCATTTTTAGGATTTGATTATAGAGTTGCCTTGCTTATAATACTAAACCTTGTTGTCCTAAGAATCATTATTCGAAATTCAGGTTTTTCTACAATTACTTTACCTACCTCTGGGTCTGAGTAAAATAATTTTTGAGTTCCATTACCATGATGAACGTCCCAATCCAATATTACAACTCGCTTCTTAAATGTTTTTCTAAACAATTATAATTATTAGATCCATTGCATTGGCTTGGATTTCCCCCTCAGGTTTTTTTTTGTCACGGATTAATTCTTTTTACCTTGTATGTATACCTTCCCCATGAAGCTCCTTGAGGTAGAGACAAAGCCACAAATAAAAGGAAAAATATAAAAACTCTAGATGCCTTTCGGGGCACTTAAGGAAAGAGGGGAGAGGGGTAAGTCGACCCTCTACTTTCAATTTTAGTTTTAAAAAGAAAAAGTTGAAAAAATTGGAGGAGGGGGGAGATTTTTTTCCTGGGACGATTTCTAATTTGAGGGTGGAGGTACCTTCCCTGTACCTGAAAGAACCTTAATTGTAAAAAAGGACCAAATCGGTAAAGCGGCCAGCAAGATCTTAAACTATACATTAGGGTACTTTTATATATAAGGGATGGTACCTGTAAATATTAGCCGCTATGGCGATGTTGTTGAAAAAGCAGAAACCAAGAGCTTGGTCGGCCTCCGCATGATGGCCTGGCGGCCGCACCAAACCAAATCCGTTCTTCAGTGCACCGGATCCAACTTAAGATAAAACTGATTAGGTAAATTAGAATTAAATCTTCTAATTTTACAACAAAAAAAAACAGTTTTATCTTTTAACTTTTCAGTTGCAGAGGTTAATAATGTAAAAAGTTAAATTTTAATGTGCAACAATTCTAACCCGCGGCTGTAGCTTAACACAGTGCGCATTTAAGATTGGCCCAAACCACGTCATAACCTAAATCGTTAATAAGTGTAACTCCTGTTGCTATATCAGATGCACGTAGGAGAATTCCTTTGGCCCAAAACAGGTGCATTTCATTACCATGCAAAGTTAGGTCTTTCAGACAAAGGTCAGACAATCAATGGGTTAGTTGTCTGCAATAGTTGGTATTCTAGTGTCTTAGAACCAACTTTGAAGGTATGGCAATATTTTGATGTCAACCCTTCTCTAAAGTTTAAAAACTTTACCTTTATTAACAAGCTCTACAAGGGACCCAACCGCAACTTTGGCCGCGTTCGGCGTGTGAACATCATGCCATATAGTGTCGGAATCCGCTCCCCATCCGCCACAAGGCAGCCGCATCAAATCTTTCCGCCGCTCATCACGCACCACCGGGCTTACACCTGAAAAAAGCGGTGTTAAATCAAATCTGCTAAAGTATCATAACTGCAAATTATTTTGATATTACATTAATACTGTGTTACTCATTCACAATAGCAAATGCTATTTGGAAAGTTTTTAAAAGGGGTAATTCAGCCAAGCTCCTGATTCATTACTATCCGTAAATGTCAAAGGTTTCTAAATTGATACTTTGATAATAGTTTTACTTTCTGCATATGTAAAATTAGTTCTTACCCTTCTCTGGTATTTTCCTTACATGCCTAAACCCTGCGGGGCTATCCTGTACCCAATATTACTTGCCTTAAAGTAAACCCAGAACCACTTCATTATGCAATCTACATTTTCCTGGATATTTTGTCTACGGTAGTCCATAAGTGTACAGCTTTACAGCACATTGTTTCTATTTGCTAAAGCAACACGTATGATAAAAGAAAAAAACTCTTTTTAAAGTAAAATGCTTATATTTTAATCATAATCTACGTTTTTGTATTTTTTACCGATCCACTTCATTATGCAAATCAAAAGAAAATCAATGGGAAAACGTTTGTTTTGCACTTTTCTCCACTTTTAAAAAATGATTCTGATAAAATAACAATTTTCTAAGGGATTTATGCATTAATTATAATGAAAAACAGTTTAAGGTAGATTTTAATGATTTTTCTAAATAAGAAATAATTGAAAAAAAGAAATTCTATCCCTATCACTTTAGATGACAGATGCTGACCCCCAGTCTTATGGATGAAGCTAAATACATGTTCAAGATAAAAATTACCCTGAAAAATATACAAAAATATTTTTTTATGTGTTAAAAAAAATCCATTTTAAAATCTTGATTTTGAGGATGATGGCCTTTAAGATGCTCTTACTGGTGGTGAAGGTGAGCTAAATGTTATCTAAGTACATGACCATTATAACAACTTGTCTATTAACCTATGTACCATTTTTTGTAGTAATAGCAGCCTCCGGTGGAGCCTCTCGACATGAAATATAACCATTATCTAAAAACTACATTATTTACTTTATGAATTTTAGTAATTAAAATTGCAATTTTTTTCGTTTTTAATATTGCTTGGCTGGAGGCTGCTATGACTACAAAAATTGGACCATAGTTCAATATATAAGTTTACATCATGGGCATGCACTTTGATAACATTTAGCTCACCATCACCACCAGTAAGAGCATCTTAAAGGCCATCATCCTCAAAATCAAGATTTTAAAATGGAGTTTTTTAACACATAAAAAAACATTTTTGTATACTTTTCAGGCTAATTTTTATTTTTAATATATATTTAGCTTCATCCATAAGACTGGGGGTCGGCAGCTGTCCTCTAAAGTGATAGGGATAGAATTTCTTTTTTTCAATTATTTCTTATTTAGAAAAATCATTAAAATCTACCTTAAACTGTTTTTCATTATAATTAATGCATAAATCCCTTAAAAAATTGTTATTTTATCAGAATTAATCTATAAAAGTGGAGAAAAGGGCAAAACAAACGTTTTCCCATTGATTTTCTTTTGATTTGCATAATGAAGTGGATTGGTAAAAAATACAAAAATATAGATTTTGATTGAAATATAAGCATTTTACTCTAAACAGAGTCTTTTTCTTTTATCATAGGTGTTGCTTTAACAAATAGAAACAATGTACTGTAAAGCTGTACACTTATGGACTACCGTAGACAAAATATCCAGGAAAATGTAGATTGCATAATGAAGTGGTTCTGGGTTTAATAAACAAATAAACGAACAGCTTCTCCTCCCCAATTATTTTCAAATTTATTTCAAATACAAGAGGTGGGGTTTCAGCGCTCAACTAGAATTTTTAGGGAAACCGAAGGGAAATTTGAAAATATTAGCGCAAGATTTCCTTTAAAATGCTGCAATTAACTATATGTCATAATTAATATTTACCATAAGCTTGCACATGTTCCTCAGTATGACAACAGGTTAATTCATCATATCTTGCACGTCGACGCACTATTTCACATCTAAAAAGATAAAAGTTTTTCAGTAAATCTTTTTTGGGGGGGTCTTCTCTTTAATTTTATATAAGAAATAAGTGTTACAATAAAAAGATTAGAAAAAGGGTTACTAGCGTATTGTCTTTATTATATTGTGTTTCAAAGTCCTGATACTTGTGTTTAATGTTTAATTGCCCTAATATCTGATTTATTGAGCTCCGATTTAATTTCTATAACATCCTTGTTTCTTTTGGTGTGTGTATATTGAAATTTCTTGCAAATACTTTTGGATTATTAACTAAGGTAATAAACATTTTACATTCTTAAAAAAAAGAGAAAAGTTACATTGAGACCTATAACAATATACCTGACCAACAAGACAAACCTGTTCAAAAGTCCATGATCTTTGAGCTTGTTAATGATATTCTCCAGCCGTTCCGGGGACTCCGGGTGCTGGCTGGAGTCTCCGCAGAGGCAGGCGTGCGCCAGCATCATAGGATCCCAGGCCAGGCCGGTCAGACAGCTCGTGCTGGAACTCAGGGTCACCAGGGGGCTAGATCGAGTTCTAGCAAATATAAGAATGATTTAGCTTAAACATTTTTAAACTTTCCCATCCTCTAATCAACTACCAATAAATAACGATTTTGGTCAAGTCTTTAAAATAGTAGTAAAATGCACGAAAAAAAATATTTTTTGGAAAAAAATCTAGGGAGTAATTTTCTATAACTAACAACCTTTTCAGCTAAGTATTAGATTAAATGAAAATTTTCTAGGCCGCCAAGTGATGTTATAAGCTTTTATGTAAAATGTAGTACCTGGAAATAGGTTTAGGCCTGGATCTGGAGGTTCCATCCTGCGACGAATGCCGGGTTTTGCCTTGACCAACTTCTACATTCTAAAATTATAGATTCAAATTTCATTACTTTTCTATTTCTTTTTGATAATCCTCATTCAGTTTGAGCTTATATTTATATAATCTAGTCCTAAAAATGTAAGAATGTCTGTAAACATTATTGATTTACTTACAAATTTGTTTAGACTTCTTCATTTATAATTTGCTTATTCAGTTCTAACACTCTACAAGTTTTAATTTTCGTTTGTCCTACCGTTTCAGATCTTCGCTTTTATAGATGTTGTCATCCTTGATGATTATTGTACATGTTAGTAATACCTGTATTTTAGAAAGTTCTGCCATAGCAAGCATAGGATCCAAACATTTTATTCCTTCACTCGGGTTTGATCGGTTCTGCCTAAAATTATTTAAAATATAAAAATAGATTTACTAAACAATCTAACATCTTAATTTCTAAAGTTGGCTGGGTATGTTGTATGTATATATATAATATATATATGTGTAAATTATGATAAATTTTCATAATATAACATTGGTATTATTTTTAACAACTGCGTTTGACAAATAGAGAAATAATTACCGAGAGAGAGATCAAAATTTAAACGAACTAGAGTAGGATCCAAATTCATATGGTGAGTAAGTAAGTAGGGTTTATTTTAATTTACCTGTTAAGAACAGATTGCCTGATTTGATGCTTAACTATGGCATGGGTGTCCAACTCTGGACTAGCTTTCCCCTGTCTCAATTCTGGTGGTGCCAGCAAACCTGAAATTTGGAAATTAATAGATTAAGAACTATAGGGTGCCCAATTCTGGACTGGCTTTTCTCTATCTTTATTCTGGACAAACAATAACACAGTGTATACAATTATACCTGGATGACCTAAAGGGAGGGGCGCAGATTGAGTCCTCCCAACAGGTCTTAACTTTCCATGGCGGGGTGGGGAGGGGTTGTAAGGTGCAGGGGCTGCGAGGTACCCGCGATAATCCTGAAAAAAAAAGTTCTTATGTAGTTATTTAAATTCATGAAATGAAATTTCATGTAATCGTTCAAATTTATGAATACTTTGAGTACTATTGTTATGGTCTTTTAAGTCCAATAAGACCTATGAAGTCAAAATCATCTAAAAATTTTCGATTACAATTTTATTCTATTTTGTATTATTATTTAGAAGCTAATATAAAAATGTACAATGTACTGGAACAAAATGGCTGCTTTGTAGCGGTCATATTGCAGAGATCTACAATTGATGTATTTCCCCAATGATGATACACAAAATTGCCCACTTCTGTATATTACAATGAGTGTTTGAAACGTTTGGACACTTTACTTAATCAACCAACCAATCAAAATTCAATAAAAGTATCCAAGGTTGGTAAGCCAACTAATAAAAAACCTTATTATAAGACTTTGGGGACTAATTTAATAAACATCCCAATGTCCCCCTCTCCCTGGTGAAATTGTCACATATATGCTGCTTACCCCGGCTTCTAAGATCGAAGAAGATGAAGAGGCCATGGAGAGAGGGGAGGCCAGGCCATGAGAACCACGGGACGAGTCCCGGTACGGCGTAGTGCACTGGTAACTTTCATCCTCTTGTACAGGGGATATACGGGGTAGCGTCTAGATAGATACATACATAAATAAATAGGTAGATATACAATAAAATATATTCAAAACCCAACACACCCTTTTTCCTATTGATTTAAGAGGTGTCAAAATTTTCGAGAACACACCCTCAAGCAAAACCCAGTACATGATGCTGTTACAAATCTGAATAGATCGATACAGAAAGATAGATAAACAAATAGATAGGTAAATAGACAGATAGACAACAGACAAAAATGTAGAGAGACAATAAGACAGAATTAAAAGCACAAATAAGACAAACAAACCTTAAAATAAGAAGACGAGAGAAGGGAGGAAACTTCGGCATCCGTGATCTCTGTATCAGCCAGTGGCATACCCAACTCTTTGGCAACCCTGTCAAAACAATTTCCAGCTGCCGCAGCTGTTGACGGCTGCTGTTGCAAACTGCTCAGCTGTTGTTGCTGAAGGCTGTTTAGTTGCTGCTGCTGTTGCTGCAAACTGCTCAGCTGTTGTTGTTGCTGCTGCTGTTGTAAGCTGTTCATTTGCTGCTGCTGTTGTTGCTGTAAGCTGTTGATTTGGTGTTGCTGTTGCTGTTGTAGGCTGTTCAACATTTCTCGTTGCTTCTTTTGCAACACAAATTCTTGCAATCTTTGGAAATAAATTGTCAATGGATGGTAATTTTAGAGATTTTTCCTGCTGATTTTTTTTGTATCAAAGCTACTTTTGAAGTCAATAAATATGCCTGTTTGTCCTTCAAGGATTTCTAGAATGTCTTTTAGTTCGACCTTTCTCTTTCTCATTTTTTTTTATTTTTTTATTTACAATAAATTTTAAAACTAGTTTCTATTTTATCTATTTACAAAAAACAATTGAAGTTTATTTGTTTGATGGGATTTTTCTCATGCTATTTTCAAAGTCTTACTGACCAAAGCATATAAAGAATTATCCAATAATGAATATTTTCCTTGATTTTACATCAGATTTCTTTGTTGGGGTACTACTGCTACTACTACCTTCTCCTCCGTCCTAAGTTATAATATTTTTTATCAATTTTAAGTTATTAAAAGATAATTTCTTAATGCCGATATCCTGTCTTGTCAGTAATTTTATAAAGGGAATAAACTTTTATAAGAAAAAATGTATATATTCGGCTGTTTTCTTAGACGACTGATAATTTTCATGTTATTTTGCTGACCAATGCAGGGCATGAACTCAGAGAGGGAGGGGACAATGGATAATGTTTTCTTATTAGTTTCATTGAATTTTGATTTGTGGTTCATTAAATTAAGTGTTCAAACGCTTCAACCAATACTTGTAATCTACAGAAGGGGTAATTTTCTGTGCATTTTCATTGAGGATGTACATCAATTTATCGTCCAGTGTCTTATCGCTTTAGATCCCTAACATGAACGGTCTGTTTGCATTGCACAGAATTTAACTGTAAAACATTTGCTGAATAATTACAATGATTTTATATAATGTAAGAGCTTTGAAACTTAGATATCGTCTTCCTTTTTTATGTAATAAAAATAATGAATACACAGACAAAGAAATCATGGGGATTGTAAATTAAGTGTAAAATGGTCATTCTATTGGAATTCAAATTTACCTGGTTTGCTTTAAGTTCATCAAGGCGTTTATGCTGTTCTAGATAGTCTAGAAAGTGGGTTTTCAACGCTTTCTCCTGATTCTCCAGCAGCATTGCCCGCTGACGGTTGTATTGCTGCTGCAACAGCTGCTGAGCTGCCACCTACAAATATAGCATTGAAAAAAATGTTGCAGTTTTAGTTTTTGCCCAATCTTGTTCAGAATTAACTCACAACCTTCCAATGCTAATAAGGCAATTTATTTTCAACAACTAATAGCCTTAAACCCAGGGACGTCCAATGGGGGCGGGGGGTTAAAGATTAGTAGGTACCCCCAAAATTTTAAAATTTTACCCCATGAATAAAAAAGCTTGGACGTTCTTCCGTGAACCTCCCAGTAATATATATATAAAAATGAAAAATATTGGATGAATTTATTTTTCTAATGATTTATATACAAGTTTTCGTGACCAATTTTAAAAATAAATTTTAAAAAGTGTTTTATAGTTTATCTTCATCGAACATTAATTTATTTTTTTTCTGATGAAGCTTTTGTATTGTAAGACGTCATTTATTATATGCACTACAGCTTTTCTTCTAAGACAGATAGACAAACATCCTGCTACTTTAAATTACAAAATCATTGCACCTGTTGTTGTCGTAGTTGAAGCATCTGTCTATAAAAAAGCTGATTGTGCTGTTGCAGCGCAGCAGCTGTCGTAAAGCTACTCACACCTGGTTCTCCCAGCTGTCCGGCGGCTGCTAAGCCGCTAACACCTTTTGATTTAAATACTTAGTCATAAAGAAAAATTATTATTCAAATACTTAAGAAGATATTTGAACCTAGTAATTGTGTCTAACTTTTTATCTTTGTGACGTAACAAAAATCGATGGATGAGAGGGGAGGTGGAAAATGAAACCCCTAAAAAGAGATGGATTTTTGTTACGTCACAAAGATAAAAAGTTAGACACTATTACTAGGTTCAGATATTTTCCAAATCAGAATATCTAAACAATTAATATTTACGGTTGGGTCTCAAATGGAAACTATGTACAACCCAAGGCTAAAGATTTACTTTTAGATTCCAGAGATATTGGGACTAACAATTACTAACAAAATTTTTGGCAGTTATGTAAAAAACTTTCATACATTTACAAAAAGTCTTAGATATTTAACTTTTTAATAATCATTGCTGTAGATAAAATTTTCTGAAAAAAAAACTATTAAAACTATTAATACCTGGTTCTCCAAGCTGCGGTTGCGCCAAGCCGCTAGCCCCAGCTGTCATAGAACCAGACGGTCCAGCTGTCATCCCTCCAGAAGGTCCTGCTGCCAGCTGTCTTGAACTTCCAGCTGCTGGATGACCGTCCGGCCGCTCTTCAGCCTCATCGTCTAAATAAAAACGTATTTTGTCAAATATTTTATTTATTCTCGTAGTAAAAAATACACGATTAAAAAGATAATACTTAAAAACATTTCTATAGACTTTTTGTTTCTGATTTACTAAAAAACGATTGAATGAAAAATTTTATCATTATTAATAGTACATGTTTCACCAGCCATGGGAGGATTTTTTTTTATATTTTTGGCAGCTTGAACTAAGCAAAGCGTTTGATGACAAAAATAAGTTAAATTTATAATGTTATTTTTAAATCTTCAGATATGTTCAAGTTCATTTAAAATTACAACTCTTCATATTTGTTTATTACGTAAGGATGGAGGAGGCAATGAACTCTAAATCATCCTACCAATCAAAGTTATGTTATTCGTCATCCTCAATTTTTGGAGGCCAAGGTTTAATCATGATTGGCCTAAACAAACTTTTCTTCAAAATATTTCAAATTACATACAGGGGTTATATTGTTCATCATAATTAGTGGTAACATCAATTAATCGCCCATTGTGCTATCCTGTAAGATCCCTGATTTCTAGGCATTAGAAAGAAAAATTAAGTTTTTCATTAAATGACTAAAAAGGATGAAATTGCATACATTTTAAATTGAAGATATACATGAAATTTAGCAGGTAAGCCCCTAGAGACTCCCAACTTTCAATTGTAATTTGAAAAGAAAATAATTTTTGCTATTTCTTTTCTAGGAGCAATTTCTCTTAGAGTGGTAATGGTACCTATAACCAGGACCTATGAGAAGCTACATTGTAAATGAGAACCATATCGATTCAGCGGTTAGCGAGATTTTTTGGAACAGACAGACAGACACACACACACACAAGGATAAGGATAATGAGGAAATTAACATACACGTTTTGAAACGATTGTACTATTCTGTCAAATAAATTAATAAAAACTATCCATCGCTTTATACTAAAAAAAAACATGTAATGCACATTTATAAGGTAGCACAGTTTCTTTTGAAAAAGAATTTATGTTGTTATTTTGAAAAGTGAACTATTTTGTTCACATTCCTCGCTGTTAAAAATGTTTCTAAAAATAAAATATATTAACCCAAAGTTTATATCTATAAAAATGTTGGCAAATATTCTGCAACGCTCAGGGTTAAAGGTAAAGGTAAAATAAAATAATAAGAAACATTCAAAGGAGCAACATCTTACCCACCACCCTATGAAAGGAAAGAAATTTACCCCCAAATAGTCATTAATTTAACCCCAATATTTTCAATAATGTGAAGATTTTTTCTTCGTCTTTTACCGTATCCCCGCATTCCTGCTTAATGTCCTTGAAGGTGGTGGAATATACATATTACCTTATCTTAATACATATTTATACATCCCAGGGATAAAGGGAGCCCTGTGGAAACTATCCATATTATGTCCATTTCCAATTTCAATGGTTAAGGATGGCTATAGGGCTATTATAAAAAGTTGTCTTGGAATTTTTAAGATAAATCTGTAAATCGGTTTTATTTTGGCCGATTATATAGCATAAGCGGCTACGCCCCTTGAGACATCTAGTGACCCTTAAAGTGGGGTAGGGGGGTCGCCCAATTCCACTTCAAGTTTTAGCTTTTAAAAAGTAAAATATTTTTAGGGGGTATTATTTCTAGGGGCGTACCCTCCCGAAAACAATTATAAACCTTCCAAGTATCTATGAGGAGCTACAGTGTAAAGGAGAACCATATCGGTTCAGCGGTTAGTGAGATCTTTCGGTACAGACAGACAGATAGAGATTCTTCTACTTTATTATAAGGATTAAATAAAAGTGGTCGTCATGGCCTTTCTAATAACAATATGACTACATACTTATGTTAACATTAAACTTAACAATTAAAATGAAAAAAATTCTGTTTAATTGCAAAATTTCAGGATTAAATCTGCCTGATTAATAGCCCGGCGGGGCTAACCAAACATTTTTTACCCGTAAACCCTATTTGTTACAACCTAACCTAACCTATAAATGTAATTCATTGAAAACGAATTTTTTTGAAATTCCAATTTTTCTTCTTTATATTTTTAGGCGTTCAAGAATTTTATAATTTCCAAAGGTATTAGATATTTTAGTCTTCTTTTTCAATAAATAAAATCAAAGTTATCTTCTAATGTGTTATCTATTCCCTGTGTCTACATATGCAAATGTACTTTGAAAATATCAAATTCAAAATTTTAATTCTTTTAGTTTGAAAGTATTCAAATGAAAAATGCAAAGAAAACAAGGACATGTATGTTTACTAGAATCATAGCTTTTCTAGATTTATAACAACATTTTAAACAGTATAAAATAATACAATATAACATAATTAGCGGCTCAGTATTGTAAGTTAACAATATCTTGGATATAAGAGATATAACAATGTAGACCTTTTGTAGAGTAGATCTTTTGTAGAGTAGATCTTTTGTAGAGTAGACCTTATGTAGCAACGCGCAACGCCTAATGGGATGCCTTTTTTTTTATCTCCTTAGAAATTATTGGTATAAGATCCTAGGTAGATTTTAGGCTATTTCCAGGGACAATATTTCAATTTAAAATAAAATATTAGTTAAGGGTAGGGTTTCTGTTTATATAAAAGTAATTATACTAAAATTGTATTTTGAAGGAAATAATAGTTCAAAAACTGCATATTACTGAAAAGTTCCAATAAAAAGAATTTGAGAAATCTAAAGGAACATTTATCAAGAATTATGAATGTACCTTTCTAAAAACTATCCACTAGTTAATAAAATTTCATGAAATAAAAAAAGAAGGATTGGCGGTTTTAGATTACATTTAACAAAGATGAAAACATCTATAAAAGTGAAGCTCTGAAATGGAAGGACAAACGAACATAAACATTAACGAACATTAAATTTGTTGCAAAACTGATTAAATACATGTTACTGTTAAAGGACAAACTGACGTTTTTAGGACTTGATTATAGAGGTACTTCGCTTATAACACTATACCTTGTTGTAATATGAATCAGTATTAAAAAAATCAGATGAATAGGATAATTTTAACATTCGTCAAAAAAGTAAAAAAATAAGCTTGTTTTAAATGGACGTACGGACTTTCTGGTAACGAATATAGAGTTGCTGCGCTTTCTAAGTTGTACCTAACTGTTATAGGAATAAGCTTGCAAATCGATAGGACAATTCTAACCTGTTTAAATTAACGAAAAGAGCTAACTGTAACGGACGGACGTACGGACGGACCGACCCTAATTATAGAAAAGCTTCGCTTTAAAAAGAGCTAGAGATTGTGTTTTTAGTTATGTAATATATCAATTTAAAGTACGGTAAACAAAAAGGGAAGTAGAATTCTATTTTAAAATATTTAAACTTTAAATTGATCTTTAAAAGTGTTTTTTACAGGGAGGGAGGGGAAATTAGACTGTAAATCATAATGGAACACAAAGTTTTTCAACTCGTTCTGATAACTTTAGTAGAATATTATCAAATTTTGATTGGTTTGTACAAACTAATAGTTTCCAAATTTTTTACACAATAATTTATTTGAATAAAAGAGGTTATTTGTTTATTATCATTGGAGGCTTCATTGTCTTATCCCTTAAGATCCCTGTTCTTTTTAAAAGGTCAGACAAGGACAATTCGCAGCGCAGTGAAAACACGCAGAAATGCACCAATTTTATCTACAAAATTGAATAAGGCTTATTTTTTAAAGACAGTCTGACTTTCCATGTTCATTTATGCTTAAATGTGAATCAAAGTTTTTAAAAAAAAACCGACTACACCTAATAACAGTTGTGTAAATCATAAAACAACAGGAACAGACTAACTGTCGCACGGACGTACAAATTTTAAATAATTGCTGTACGATTAAAAAGTTAAAAATAAACGACTACCTTATATAGCACCTGAGTAAAACATATCTTTATGAATAAACTAAAAAAGGCTGCCTGTCGTACGGACATACATCTAAAATTGCTTTAATATAAAAAAGGATAAAATCTATAAAAAAAAAGTCATTATAAATCTAAATTAAAAGTCAAAATTTTATTTTTAATTTTCCTGATTTTCGACTTAAAATTTCAACTGTAGGAAATTTTTCACATTCCAACATATACATTTAAATAAAGGTAAAGGTAATCCATCCTTATACTAAAGTAACAGGATGTCTGTGTGTCTGTTTGTCTGTGTGTTTGTGTGTTTGTTTGTACCGAAGGATCTCGCTAACCGCTGAACCGATCGGGTTCTCCTTAACAGGGTAGCTTCTCATAGGTCCCGGGAAGGGTTATAACTATTTTCTTGGGGGGTGAGACACCCCTAACCCACCAAAAAAATGAAAAATCCCCCCCCCCAAAAAAAAATAATTTGTTTTTTTAAACTAAGATTAAAAATTAGGGGGGGGGGCACACCCCCACCCCAAAAAAAAAAAAAAAAAAAAAATTCGCCTCCCCCCCCCAAAAAAATCTTTTTTAAAACTTTTTCTTTTTTAATCTAAAATAAGAAATTGGGTTATCAAATTCCACTCTCCCCTCCTCAAGTGCCCCTAGAGGCCTCTAGGGGCGTAGCCGCTAGTATTGTATAAAGTAGTAATTTTTTTTCTGTCTGTAGCGAAGATCTAGCTGACCGTTAAACCGATATGGTTCTCCTTTACAGTGATACTCTTTATTAGGTTTATAAAACTTAAAGGGATTTATAGGTTTATAACTATTAAAGAGGAGGATATCTCCACCATCCCAAGAGAAATAACTCTAGAAAAAAACATCCCCCTCAAAAAAAATGTTACTTCTTAAAAACTTAAATTGAAATTAGGCGGGGCCGAATTCCCCTCCTCCCCAACTTAAGTAACCCAAAAGCTTCTAGGGTCGTAGCGGCTAGTAAACAAAAAAGGGAGTACGAAATGGAATGGTAAAGCATTCATTCAGTATTAAATAAAAATCTATCAGGAGGTTTCTCTAAAAGTGTTTAGTTGAGCGCAAAATCACCACCCCTTATTAATCAATAAATTGAAAACAATGGGGATGATTGTGTTTTACTTTACCTCAGGTTAGGTTAGGTTATATCATGTACAGGGTACCACTACAGGGTCAGAGCACCGCAGGTAAAGACTCGGAAGACACACAAATAGTATAAAAAGTGCAAATGAAAAACTTTAGCACAAAAATTAATTTATATTCCATTTACTTATCCTTGTGTATCTGTATGAACATTCTTGAACTAAAATAGATTTATTTCTTAATGTCTAATTATATCTTTCTGACCTAGAAATATACATAACAAGGATTATAACATCCATAAGTGGCAGAGCATGAAATAAAAAGGCAAATAAGGACGGACAGACAATATGATTTCTGTAGTAACTGTTAGTAGATATGAAGCTTTTTTAGTGCCCATAAAAAATGGAATTATACTGCCCCATCATTAATTAATTAAAATGTATACTGCCCTACCTTTGGTAATTTAGTCTATGTATTGGTCTATCATTGGTCATTTGTATTGTATGACGTCATTTTTTAGCACTATAAAGAGATTAAGTAAGTATGGAGAATCTGCACAAGAAAATTTTGAAGCCTATACTGAAATAGCAGCAGACTGATTCTTATTTTTGACTACTTAGCATAAAAGACAAAGTGAGCAAAATTTATTCTAGAGAATATTAAGCTGTCTATCTTAAATAGCAGTAGAGTAAATATCATTTTGAATAGCACTATGGACAGATAGACAGATATTTTGAATTGTAGAGTAGCTTCGGTACTTAAGACCGTGACAGTAAAAAAGTAGTTAAAAATAATTTAATTTTTACTCAAGATTTTATAAAAGCCTCTGTCAAAAATTACACAAATTATTTTCGATAAATCACAGAAACTTTACAATTGATTGCGTAGGTATGTTATATTAAGTTATTTACAACCTTATCATATCAAATTATACATATTTTGATGTATAAGTAATTGTCTTGTTATGAAAATTAATATAAAATAATAGAGAGGGAAGGGGTTAAATAACTGTATGTCCCCACCAGGAGGGCCCTGTGCCGACTTTCAATTGGGTCTTTGAAAATTAACCAATAGCGTCGGGAATATTAACACAGCCAAGTCGCTACAAAAGAGCAGAAAAGGGGGAACCAGGTAGTTGTCTGGTTAATATACATCTATATTTATAGATTTATTTTATGAACCATCCCAGAGATCTTAAGGGATAAGATAAATTGATTTAACACACGTCCTACAATTATGATAATCAAAATCACCCCGTATAAATCATATAAACATTTATCATTATGTCGTTAATACGTCAATCGACCTAAATAATAGGCAATGATGAAGCCGTTTGAAAAATGGCATATCTATAATATGTCAGCTATAAATTCGGCGATAAGCATAAATCCTATTATATAAAGTATTAAGTGATTTTTGTCTGTGATAAGGATCTTGCTAACCGCTGAACCGATATTGTTCTCCTTTACAGTGAAGCTTCTTATAGGTCCTGGGAAGGTTTTAAACTATTTTTGGGGAGGGTGTCTTCACCCCCCTCGCCAAAAAATATTTTTAAAATTCTTTTGAAACTAAAATTTAAAATGGGATGAGGTCGACTTTCCCCCCTTCTATATTAAGTGCCCCTAGAGGCTTCTAGGAGGCGTAGCCGCTAGTTTGTTTATAAAGGGCGGATAGGTGTTGCCATCATAAAAATTCGGTATGCTTCGCACACTTTGTAAAAATGCTTAACATCACCAGCACATGATTGCAATATCTGTCACTGTTTAAAGATAAAAGGAAAGTTAAATGAGTCATATCTTCTAGTTTCAAACATATTTCATATCATATCTCAAAGATTTATATTGTGCGAGAAAAAAAGGGATACAACAAATGTAATTTTTTTTATGAAGGTTTTTTAAGTATTTTTAAACTTTTCGTAGGTTTCTGAAAATAATGTGTTATTCCTTTGGAAGTTAAGACATCAGACATCTTAATAGAATTATTATTGAACATTAGATCTTTTCATGAAAATACACTTTTTCGAATTTTAGTCTTCTGCTAACCTAAAAAGTTACTTTAGGAGCCTAGAAATACATGTACAAAATTTCAGCTATCTATCTCTACTGGCGACCTAGCGCCAGGCATGTAAAATATCAACAGATAACGGTAGCACGGCGGTTTTAACAATATCTCAGCAATGTGCAGGTTTTAAGCTCTTCTGCATATTTCAATTTAAACACATAAGGGCAAAGATATATTATCCCAAAAATCTTTTGTCAAAGTCTACTCTACACCTAGCGCCAGTCAGTTTTCTAAAATCATGCATTTTATACCTGTGAAAATAGAAATCGCCAGCGCTAGGTGTAGAGTAGACTTTGACAAAAGATTTTTGGGATATTATATCTTTGGCCTTATGTGTTTAAGTTGAAATATGCAGAACACCTGAATTCATCTTCCAAGCCATTCTCTAGGCATTTAATTTTTTTTTATGAAATAACGGGATTTCAAAACTGCCCTTTGAAAAGGCCCAAAAAATATCTTTTTTTGTCACTTTTTTCACTGCTTATAGTTACAACTTATTAAGATATTATGCTCAGTTAAAAAAAATCGGCGCCTCCAGCACCAAAACCGGCAAAAACTGGCAGTTAAACTTCTGTGCCCCTACTTGCCCCCCTCTTCGGCCAACAGTAGTTATCTCAAGAAGTTAAAGAGATATCAACACACAGAAAGAAAGCTTTTTAAATAAAACTGAACTAAGTAACTATTACACATTTAATTTTGGGACTTAGGGGCTTGTTTGGCAAAAGACCCCCAAAAACTAAAAATATGAGCTATGGACTTATTTTTAAAGATATCAACCTAATTTTTTTTGAGAAAACTTTTTTCACATAACCAAACTCAGCAACCTATACAGATTTCAGTTTGTGACTTTCCTTCCAGGTGCTAGTGGTGCAAAAGACCCCCCAAAACACAAAAAAATATGAGTTCTGAGCTTATTTTTAAAGATATCAACCTGATTTTTTTATAGAAAATTTTTAAATAAAACTGAACTCAGTAATGATTACACATTTCATTTTGGGACTTTCCTTTGAGGGGCTTGTGGAGCAAAAGATTCCCCAAAACACAAAAAATATAAGTTCTGAGCTGATATTTAAAGATATCAAACTGATTTTTTTAAAGAAAACTTTTTTAACATAACCAATCTCAGCAGGGGCCAAGCTATTTCTTTGGGGGGTAGAATTTTCTTGGAGGGGGGGGGGTATTTACCCCCCCTGAAATCTGTTGGTAAACAAAATTTGCCCCCAGGGTAAAATTTCTTTTTTTTGGGGGGGAGGGTAATTTAAATTTTATTAAATATTTGGTATTTTTTTTGTTAGAGATTTTTTTATTTTTGGGGGGTATTCAAAATTGTTTACCCCTCCTAAAATACCCCCTTCTAAATGGTTGATATCTTTAAAAATAAGTCCAGAACTCATATTTTTAGTTTTTTGGGGTCTTTTGCCAAACAAGCCTCTAGAAGGAAAGTCTCAAAATATAATCTGTAAATGTTACTGAGTTTGGTTATGTTAACAAAGTTTTCAAAAAAAATCAGGTTGATATCTTTAAAAATAAGCTCATAACTCATAGTTTTAGTTTTGGGGGTCTTTTGCCCAACTAGCCAATAGAAGGAAAGTCCTAAAATGAAATCTGTAAACATTACTGAGTTTCATAGACGTCCAAGAAGGGGGGTAAAGTGGGGATTACTCCCCCCCAAACGAATTTTGGGGTGTCCCCCCCCCCAAAAAAAAGCTTGAACGCCCCTGCTGAGTTCGGTTATGTTAAAAAAGTATCCTTTAAAAAAATCAGGTTGATATCTTTAAATATCAGCTCAGAACTCATATTTTTTGTGTTTTGGGGGGTCTTTTGCTCCACAAGCCCCTCAAAGGAAAGTCCCAAAATGAAATGTTTAATCATTACTGAGTTCAGTTTTATTTTAAAAATTTTCTTTAAAAATTTAGGGGTAAATTTTGGGAAGGTCAAAATTTGCCCCGGCCAACAGGTTTCAGGGGGGGTAATTACCACCCCCCCCACAAGCAAATTTTACCCCCCCCAAAAAAAAAGCTTGGACGCCCCTGCTGAGTTTGGTTTTGTTAAAAAAGTTTTCTTTAAAAAAATCAGGTTGATATCTTTAAAAATAAGCTCAGAACTCATATTTTTTGTGTTTTGGGGAATCTTTTGCTCCACAAGCCCCTCAAAGGAAAGTCCCAAAATGAAATGTGTAATCATTACTGAGTTCATTTGCTCCACTTGCACCTGGAAGGAAAGTCCCAAACTGAAATCTGTATAGGTTGCTGAGTTTGGTTATGTGAAAAAAGTTTTCTCAAAAAAATTAGGTTGATATCTCCATAACTCACATTTTTAGTTTTTGGGGGTCTTTTGCCAAACAAGCCCCTAGAAGGAAGGTCCCAAAATGAAATCTGTAAATGTTACTAAGTTCAATTATGGTAACAAAAGATTTTTTTAAAAATCAGGTTGATATCTTTAAAAATAAGCTCAGAACTCATATTATTAGTGTTTTGGTGGGTCTTTTGCTCTACAAGCCCCTAGAAGGAAAGTCCCAAAATTAAATGTGTAATGGTTACTTAGTTTAGTTTTATTTAAAAAGCTTTCTTTCTCTGTGTTGATATCTCTTTTACTTCTTGAGATAACTACTGTTGGCCGAAGAGGGGGGCAAGTAGGGGCACAGAAGTTTAACTGCCAGTTTTGCCGGTTTTGGTGCTGGAGGCGCCGATTTTTTTTAACTGAGCATAAAATCTTAATAAGTTGTAACTATAAGCAGTGAAAAAAGTGACAAAAAAAGATATTTTTTAGGCCTTTTCAAAGGGCAGTTTTGAAATCCCGTTATTTCATAAAAAAAAATTAAAATGCCTAGAGAATGGCTTGGAAGATGAATTTATGTGTTCTGCATATTTCAACTTAAACACATAAGGCCAAAGATATAATATCCCAAAAATCTTTTGTCAAAGTCTACTCTACACCTAGCGCTGGCGATTTCTATTTTTACAGGTATAAAATGCATGATTTTAGAAAACTGACTGGCGCTAGGTGTAGAGTAGACTTTGACAAAAGATTTTTAGGATAATATATCTTTGCCCTTATGTGTTTAAATTGAAATATGCAGAAGAGCTTAAAACCTGCACATTGCTGAGATATTGTTAAAACCGCCGTGCTACCGTTATCTGTTGATATTTTACATGCCTGGCACTAGGTCGCCAGTAGGGATAGAGAGCTGAAATTTTGTACATGTATTTCTAGGCTCCTAAAGTAACTTTTTAGGTTAGCAGAAGACTAAAATTCGAAAAAGAGTATTTTCATGAAAAGATCTATTGAACATTACCGTACAAAACATATTATTTCTTTTTATATTTGCTAAATAAGGGCAATTTCTTTTAAGATTAGATTTATTCTCTTTTTACCCCACCTTCCTATTTAACGGAATCAAATAAAAGAAGTTTTGGCTTATATTTAAAATTTTGTCGTAAAGAGTAAAATGTTTGGTTACAGAGAGAGAGAGGATACAACAGTCTGTTTATTACACTAGTCCCCAAAGTTTTATAATAACCTTTTCTTATTCGTTGGCTTAACAACTTTGGGGACTTTGATTGGTTGATTTATTAAGTGGAGTGTTCAAACGTTTCAACCACTAATTTTAGTCTACTATTTTGTATATCATTATAAGGGAATGGGATGCCCATCAATTTATAGGCCATTGTCTTATCCCATTATGACAGTAGTCTTATTTTGATAAAATAACAGCGCAAACATAAAATGAGTATATTTGCAAATAGAAAGGAAAGTGTTAAAATAAGCCCTTTGTAGCGCTTCGTTTAACCTTAAAAAAAATGTTTTTCTTGCTTTTGAAAACATTAAAAGCAGTCAACTAATCAAGCGACATAAACTTTTGTTTGTACTCCTTAGTATACTTGTAATTGATCTTAACAAAAACCTAACCGACAGTTTTAAGGCTTTGTCGTTTTATAATAAAAAGTAGAAGGTGGTCTGTCTGATTGTCCGTATGAATCATAAGATCTCGCTAACCGCTTGACCATCAGAGTTTTGCATTTCAGGGAAAATATGTATATATATACCTTCTAATCATACTATGGGTTCAGGCTTTTTTTGGAGGGACAGGGCACCTACCGAAAAAAACGCATTCCACCCCATTTGCGAAGTCTATATTTAAAATTTGCTCATCAAAATTCTTTTTAACTTTTAAAACTACAGAAAGTTTTGATATTTTGTCGGAGTAAATTGGGTCAATGTATCCTAAAAGAGAAATAGAGGTTCCATGTTCCTTATCATATAAAGTTTTAAATCAATAGGACTTTTCCATCATTCTAAATCTTACCCAGTGCCTGCATTTCTTCACTATTCTCCATCCTGTTCTAAAAAATCACCAAGAATATTTTTTACGAAAAAATATTCTTTTAACTCATTTTTAGTTCTTCATTTTTACGTCTAAAGAAAGAATAATACATATCTATATCTTATGTGTTGTTACTGACGATTGTCCGCGGATACGCTTAAAAATAATTGTGAAATCTGTTTGAAAATACAATTTAAATGGTATATATTGATTTTTTATATCGACTTTTTCAAATAAAAAGTTACTATAACTGGCATATTATTAATATGTCGTAATAAGATAAACACAAATCATCTAATAAAATACCATATATATGCCACTAGTAGCTGAGCCCCTAGACTCTAGGGACATCTTTAATATTTCTTAAAAGTAGTTTAAAGAGGAATAAGGTATAGACAACAAGCTAAAATTGAATTTTTTTTTTTTTTTTTTGGGGGGGGGGTCAGATAAAAACTCGTTTTTACTACAAGGCCATAAAACCTTTATGAATATTTTGTTTCGAATAAATTCAGTTGTTGATTAAAGCTGAGTTTAAAACCAGCTCATATAAAGCATTCCTAAAACCAAGTACTCTGACGGTTCTGTTGTTGATGATACGGACACCAACAATTCTTTCTACTGTATGTGCATAACGCTATTCATATAATGCCATTAAAACTACAGTTAATTAATATTAATGTTGATACAAAAAAAGCAAACAAAATTTAAAGAGTATGTTAAAAAGCAATAATTGGTTTAGCGAAACGTCACACAATAATTCACCTATACAACCTTGGTATCTTAAGACAATGAACAATAGATTTATATACAATACATCCCCAATGATTAAAATTAACACCTCCTGAAATTAATGGTTGAAAAGTTAAGACACTGTATATAGATTGAACAAAAATGTTTTTAAGCCAAAGAATGAGAGAACGAATTTATAAAACTTTGGATACCATAATAATTTAGTCCCCTCCTTCCCTGCCTGCATATATTCTTTATATAGTGGCGTCCCTAGCAACGCGTTTTAGCATGTATTGTGACAAAAAACTAATTGATTATTTTTATGACATAAGTGTCCTTGTTTATTTATCTTAAAATGTACTAACAGACATATTAGCTTTCCTTACATTAAAATAACAAAAATATAAAAATAAAGCTTTCACAAAAACATCACAAAATTAAATTTTAAAATTTTCTGTTGAATTTTTACTAAAAATATTTCTTTACGTCAAAAGTCTTCTTTTTGTAAAAAAATGTTGTTATAATTTTAACTAGAGTTATGCTTTGTGTATTTGACTGATTTCTATTTATAAAAAATGTTTCAATTTTTGGCCCAGCGCCAAAAAATTGCCTGTTTCCCCATTTTTTTGCCTCCTTCCTTAAATTTCTCCTAATTCCTTTTCTTTACATGGCCTCCTTTTTAATCCAACCCTCCACTCCTTTAAAAACTTTAAGGATCAAGCTTAATGTAACATTAACTAGAACATTAGAAACACTTTTTTGATGGACAAACGGACAAAGTGAGTTATATTGCAGATGTTCAGCTGTCTTAAAAAGGTAAAAGAAAGAGGAAACCTTTAGATTAAAAAGTATTTATATATTCTGAAATAGCAGCCAGCGCATATCATTAGTTGGCAAGTATCATCTCATTAAAATACCTACAAAAAAATCAGGAATTATACAAAAATAAGAACTAATAATGCATAGTTGGCGAGTGGCAATGAAAAATGCGCTTAAAATAAGGCTTTGGCTTGCGTTTGCGTTAGCTGCGCATTCACTTTCCATTATTGTCTTTGTTATATAGGTTCTGTAAATATATAAAGAAAGATTATGTAGTCCTTGAAATTGTTGAAAAAAGACTATTTCGTGTTTGAAACTTGATCCAACATTTCTCCTTTCCTACCTCCCCTTCATTTTTTACCTATAGAGTGCCGCTAGGCCATTTTCCCCTTTTCCAGTCGGCCTCCGTCCCTTTCCCCCTAGCACCTGTTGCTATTTCGGCCTCCTTCCCCCTCGAATCCCCAGCCTCACTTCCCTTTTTGGCCTCCTAATCTTACCCCCTATCACCTATGCTATTAGAGTTACTTGTAATAAATAGACTTCCAAGAGAATTTTCCGTTTCAAAATTTTTCTTACTTTTTAGTAGTACAGCTAACATATTTTTGGCGTTAAAATTTACAGGTGTTTATTCCTGTAGCTGCGTTATTTATGAACATTATTGTCCCTGTTACTCATACAGTATTTTTAGAAGAATTCTGCAATGGCTAGCCTCACAAAAAATGTCAAATCTCGTTTGGAACACTCTTTTAATAATGAGAATGAAACTCTATTGTTTTATGGCATCAAGGTTAGAAACTAAAATATTACATTATTCCAAAAATCTAAAATGGGTTGTTTTTTTACCCATCCCCATTAAGGCACTTTTTTCAGTTCTTTTTTAAAATTTCATTCATGGGCATCTAGAGAGAGAGAGGGGGGGGGGTAACCTCAACATCTTAAATTTAAGTTCCAGAACAGGCTAAAAATATATTTTACCCCTAAATAAAAACTTTTCATAACCTATATGAAGCTACCCTGAAAGAACCTAATTATTCCAGAAGTTAGCGAGATATTGTAGAACATAGATATACACACACTCTTCTATAATAAGTTAATACGATTGAGAATAGGATTATATCAGGTCATTAAGTTTAGTTACAATCTCAGAAAGAATTTATACTTGGGTTTAAAAATTTAAGCAATAGGACGGAGGAGGATGTTAGGCACATTTGAAGTTTAAAGGATACTAGCCCAAAAATAGAATTTTCTCTCTCCATCTCTTTCTCTTTTTTAAATGTGTAGCTTCTCTATAACTACTCTTTACCCTTGCTTTCTTCGTCGGAAACTAAAAATATCTTTACATTAAAAGATAAAAGTTTTTCTTTGCTTGGATATTACTAAAATCTTTTTTAAGGTGGGGGGGAGATTTTCCAATAATATAGAAGGGGGGATGCTGCCATACTTCCGAAGAAAATAGCCTTAAACCTGCCTGGAAAATATTCCTACAGTTCAGTCATCGAGCTACTTTTGAAGGACCTGTTGATTTAATTTTTGCCTCCAGTTGCAAATCTACGCATATTTCAATCCTTGTTAAATTTTTAAAAGTCTAAAATGTGTGCGAATTATGAATTCAAAGCACACACACACACACACTGTGAATTTCACATAAAACAAACAAGGATGACAATATCCATAATAGCGAGGCTCTACAATCAGAAGGAAGGACAAATGAATTCATGTAGAGTGTCAGAATTTATAAGCAGAACGTAAATTGGTACGTCTAAACAAAGTAGTACATAAATTTGTTCCAAAAATACAGGATACAGTAAAAGAAAATAATTTCATTTTTAGGATTTGATTATAGGGATACCTCGCCTATAATATTGTACCTTGTTGTGCTAGGAATCATTATTCCAAAAATTAAGATGAATAGGTTATACATATCATACACTATAATAAATCTAAATTTTTTAAAAAATCTGCATGATTTAAATATACTTTCTGGTAACGATTATAGAGTTACTACGCTTCCTATATCGTACCTCACTGTTAAATTAATCATCATGCAAAACTTTGAAAACGTTAGGACAATTATAACACGTCTAAATTAACGAAAAGAGCTAACCGTTACGGAAGGACGGGCCGACCCTAATCATAAAAAAGATTATTTAGAAAAATGAAATGATTTCTTTCAGATTATTCGCTCAAATTTGGGGCGTTGGAGCTCCCAACTACCATCTCGGGTCAAGCCCCTTGAGGCTAGAGACAACGCCACTATAGTTTATTCATAAAAAAGGCATTTTAGTGTTTGTTTTTAACTTAAACTTCAAAATAATATTGACACTTCTTTTGATGATAAGATAGTGCTAGAAAAGTCGTCCTTCTTTTATAAAATATTTAAAAACAGACTATTCTATATCTAAACTTTTTGAACAAATACATTCTAAGATTGTTTATTGAAAAGTTAAGCTTTTGCATTGTTTTGTGTCTTAATTAAGCATTTTACTTCCTTAAAAGAGAGCTTAAGAATATACTGCCTCAATGACCGAACAGATAAAGCAAATCATAGAGAACTTGCCATCACATATAAAACTTCCTTAAAGAATAAAAAGAAGGACACGACCATCTTTAGAGTAGTTTCGCTAAAAGATAAAACAAGAACAATTACTTAAGTAGTGTATATTTTTTTGCATTTTCACAACTGTAAAATTATAATTATTTTACTCTTAAAATTATTTGAATAATAATTATTATTATTTTTACTCTTATAACTATTTGAATAATAGCTGAATGAGATTCACTATTGGGTACAAGGTTGTTTTTTAAAAAAAAGTTAAAAAAAATATTTAGGTTTTTTGAATATTATTTGTAGGAAAGATATTTGATATTTTTGCTTTACAATTTTTAAATACATAAGGTGAAAAGTGTATTTTACTTATTTAAGTTGTGATAAAGATAATAATATCATATATAAAAACAAATAAACATGTATGTATCATTTAAAAAAGGTCAAATCACAAAAATAACAAGAAACAGATCTCATTGTATGTATATTGTATATTAGAAACTAGAGGAGAGGACAGATGTAAAATTAATAAAAAAAAAGTTGGTATAACAGAATAGCCAAAGATTTAATAATAAATTAAAATTACCATTGATAGTAAAGGTAGAAATAAATCCTTTTTTTCTATAAAAAAGTATTGTTTTTAAAAAAAATATTTCTTAAACTACATCTATTGAATCTTAAACTGTCATATTTTAACAACTGTTTTTTTAATAATATTATTCAAGTCCCCTCATTACAATTGACTGATATGTACTTGACTTTAATAATAACACTTTGTGTCTTTGTTATAGCGAAAGGGTTAATTTTTTTTCAACAAAAGTAAGACTTACAGGCTTAACTTTTAGTAAAAGTTAGCCTAAAATACATTATTTTTAGAATGAAACTTGTTTATGAGGACAAAAAAATAAAAACCAACATTAAGAAAATGCTTACAAATAAAAAAATATTAAAAACTTACTTTTTATTACTTTAATCTTTTGGAAAAAACCTTTCTTGTTAAAATCTAATGTTTCAGAAGAGAGAAAATTATTCTGAAAAACAATCTATATAAAAGAAAACATCTGTTTAGCTTTATTTTTCTTAAAAGGGTGGCAGGCAAGGGCGTTAATTGAAGCAAATTGTATTTTGTGTTTATCCTTATAACAGATGACAGGATCTTTGTGCATCGTTATGTCTGTCTGTACCGTAGGATCTCGCTAACCGCTTAAACCCAGTGTAGCTTCTCATGGGTTCTAGGAAGGCTTATAACTATTTTGGGTTGGGTACCACCCCCCCCCCCGGCCCCCCCAGGACAAATAACCCTTAGAAAAAAATACCTTTCCCCCCCACGCAAAAAAATAACCTATCCCAAAATTGTTTTTTATTTTTTTAAGCAAAAAAAATGGTAGTCTACCTAACGTGCCCCTAGAGGCCTCGAGGGGGCATAGCCACGCTAATCCTTATACTAAAGTAACAGGATGTTTGTCTGTCTGTCTGTGTGTCTGTACCGAAGGATCTCGCTAACCGCTGAACCGATCGGGTTCTCCTTAACAGGGTAGCTTGTCATAAGTCCCGGGAAGGTTTATAACTATTTTTGGGGAGGGTACCACCACCCTCCCAAGAGAAATGACAAAAAAAATCGAAATTTTTAAAAATTTAGGGGAGACTTCAACGTCAAATATGGTGGTATCGTACATAAAAAATTAACTTTAACAAACAAAAACATTTAAAGTGCCACTAGAGGCCTCTAGGGGCATAGCCACGCTAATATGCTATATAGAAACACAAATAAAATTTGTCATCAACAATCCCCCCCCCCCTTTCCTAAATTTTGATATGATTATTTTTCAAAATACTTACCCCTATTAATACAAAAAATAACAACAACTAACAAAGTTAAATTATAGCTGGAAGCAAAGTATAAAACACTGCAAATTAGAAAAATAACTTGTCTTTAAAAAGATAAATTTTAGGAAAGACATTATGAAGTAAATTAAAAAAGCTGCGCCTTGACTAAATAAAATATTTTTTTTTTGCAGTATCTTACAATCTTAACAAAACATATAAGCAACAGCTATCACAATTTTGCATTAGTATAAAATATTACAAAAATAACACTTTCAACAAGTGTAATGTTAAGAAAGATTTTGAAAATAAGCATACTTTTGGTAAAATGAAAAAATGCTTTATTTTTGTAAAAAAATGGCTTCATTTTATTTGACTTAGGCTATTGAAGATTTTTTATACAGGAATTTTAAGAGTATGAAGTAGGTAAAAAGTACCTAGTAGATAACAACTTTACTTTTATATTCAACAAAAATGAAACATTTTTTACATTCAACCATATTTTTTTGTCAGAAATTATACATATATAAACTTAATAGCATCAATATATATGGCAAAATATAATGTTTTGTTATTAGGTAAAAAGTTTTGTTCAATTGAACCCATTTAACCTTGGTAGAAAACAATCTTAATTTCTTCGTTGGAAAACAATTTTTTTAGTGGATTTTATAAAAGAAAGACAAGGTTTTCGCAATATTAAGGGGTTTAATTGAGCAATACTTTTAAACTAATAGTAAAAGAAAACACTTTGTTTTTATCTTTTTAAAGTTTTGACCGAACTGTTTCTATTAAAGAAAAAAGTTAACCAAATAAAAACATTATTATAATTATCATTACTTATTGCATAGTATATCTAAAGGTATTACAAAAAAGGGGATAGTAAAAAAATGCCTTTTAGTTGAATTGCAGTCTATTTAATTTTATTAAGCAAATATTATGTTCGATTTTGCGCAATATTGGTTAATAAAAAACAACTTTTTCTAAATGAAAATTATGAAGGTATAACAGAGTTTTTCTTAGTGCTTTTTAATTTCGTAAACAAATATTTAACTGTTGTAAGCCGACAATTTTTTCCTCGAAAAACTTTAATCTTGAATATATTTGCAATACAGGAATATATACCTAATACTTTTAAACATATAATAGAACAGAACAAACAAACATTTAGCTTTAGATTAAACAAGCTGCTAAATACTAAATGATTGCGGAATAATGCACCTAAGAAAAACCACCTGTCAAAAATCATAATTGAGACAACATTTATTGGTTTTAAAATACCTTTATTTTAGTTTCATCAAAGAAGTTTCATCTATAGAATCTTAGCATAAATATTTGTTAGCCCTGCTCTACTAATTTGACGACTAATGTTCCCTTTCTATGTATACTATTAATTAACCAGTATTATATGATTATGAATGATAAACAGTTTAAGTATTTCAAAATATAAGTATGTAACCTTCTTGTATCACTATCACCTGTCTTGGTTACACGCGCCAGATAAAACAGCCGGGTCACGTGATTAACATGTAATGTTTGTTTGTGTGTATCTATAGCTGAGTGATGTTTCCATTTGTGGTGTTGAAGTTTGTTGTAGCCATTAGTGTTCTATCCCGTCGTACTAACTTCAAGGCATCCTGAAAGAAAAAAAATTTATGTTATTTTATTCTATTAAATAGATATGGATGTAGTATACGTGGATATATAAATGTGGAATTTAGATCCCTGGGGACGATGAGACACCATTATTTTAGCTGAGCATAAAAATCTATAGCTAAGATCAACTTATTTTTTGTGCATACTAAATTACAAAGGGGGGGGTTTTTAATGCAACCATCTCGTAATCAATGTATAAATGGCACTTAGAATTCGAATTTTGATCTCAAATTTTGCATGAGCAATCCTTGGTAGGTCTATTTTCCCTAAATCGAACAAAAAGTTGGAAAAGTAACGGCTGGCAGCTGGCGGCTCAGCCGTTTAGCCGTTTTTTGCCTATTTTCAGGGCAAATTCATCATTAATTACGTAGGAATCAACTTTTAAAAACAGATTTTTAGTTTAATTCATGTTAAATGATAGCAATAACCATTTTTTAAATTTCTAGTACCAGCTGCTAAACGGCTAGAACCGGCTGAAAACGGCTGGGAGCTGCCAAGAGTATGAAGAGTTGATAGGGCATGTGACATGTCTAGGGGTAGGTTTTTATGGTTGCTGAGCTCAAAAATGCTACCAAAAATAGTGGCAGCCCATCCATATGGCAGCTGGGTAACAGCTGCAGCTCAGCTGGTAGCGGCCAAGAGTAGAATGAGTAGATAGGGCTTGTAACGTGTTTAATGGTAGGTTTTTATGGGTGCTGAGCTCAAAAATACAACCAAAAATAGTGGCAGCTCAATCACATGGCAGCTGGGTAACGGCCGCTGCTGAGCTGGAAGCTGCCAAGAGTTGAATGTGTAGATAGGGCTTGTGACGTGTCTAGGGGTAGGTTTTTAGGGGTGCTAAGCTCAAAAATACTACCAAAAATAGTGGCCGCCCATCCATATGGCGATGGGTAACAGCTGCAGCTCACCTTGGAGCGGCCAAGAGTAGAATGAGTACATAGGGCTTGTGACATGTCTAGGGGTAGGTTTTTAGGGGTGATAAACTCAAAAATGCTACCAAAAGTAGTGGCAGCCCATCCATATGGCAGCTGGGTAACAGCTGCAGCTCAGCTGGGAGCGGACAAGATTAGAATGAGTAGATAGGGCTTGTGACGTGTCAAGGGGTAGGTTTTTATGGGTGCTGAGCTCAATACTACTACCAAAAATAGTGGCCGCCCATCCATATGGCAGCTGGGTAACGGCCGCAGCTCACCTTGTAGCGGCCAAGAGTAGAATAAGTAGATAGGATATGTGACGTGTCTAGGGGTAGGTTTTCGGAGTGCTGAGCTCAAAAATACTACCAAAAATAGTGGCGGCCAATCCACATGGCAGCTGGGTAACAGCTACAGCTCAGCTAGGAGGGGCCAATAGTAGAATGAGTAGATGGGGCTTGTGACGTGTCTAGGGGTAGGCTTTTATGGTTGCTTAGCTCAAAAATACTACCAAAAATAGTGGCCGCCCATCCATATGGCAGCTGGGTAACAGCTGCAGCTCAGCTGGGAGCGGCCAAAAGTAGATGAGTAGATAGGGCTTCTGATGTGTCTAGGGGTAGGTTTTAATGGACGCTGAGCACAAAAATTAGTGCCGTCCCTTCTATATGGCAGCTGGGTAATGGCCACAGCTCAGCTGTTTTTTGAGGCTTAAAAAATTTATTATTTCAGTGGAATTAAACTTCTCCCTATTAACATTTTACCTTTTTTTCATGGATATATTACTAATAACTCTTTTTAATTACTAGATTTTACTGTTTCAAGAGCTGAAAACTACCAAAAAACGGCTGAGAAAAGCTAACAATAGCCAAAAGTACATAGCATGTGACGTGTCTAGGGGTAGGTTTTTATGAGTGTTAAGCTCTAAAATACTACCAATAAAAGTTCGGGCCTGTCTATATGGCAGCTGGGTAACAGCTACAGCTGAGCAGCAGCCCTTACCATGCTGCCATTTGGATGGGCTTTTCTATTTTTGGGAGTATTAATGAGCTTGGCACCTATAAAAACTTACACCTCTTTGACACATCACAAGCTATGTCTTTACTTGTTTACTTTTATCTGTTGGTAACTGTTCTCAGCCAATTTAAGCCGTTTTACAACTAAATCAATACATTGATAAGGTGTTGTTATTAATAATATAAAATGACAATAGTGTATTTATACTGAAATATTCAATATTTGGTTATCCTTCAATAGTCCCAATAGTCAATGAGTCTTAAATAACGGCTTACTGCTAAGCTTAGCTGTTACCCAGCTGCAATATGGATGGGCGGCCACTTTTATTAGTAGTATTTTTGAGCTCAGCACCCATGAAAACCTACCCCTAAACACGTCACAAGCCCTATGAACTCATTCTACTCTTGGCCGCTCCCAGCTGAGCTGTAGCTTTTACCCAGCTGCCATGTGAATGGGCCGCCACTATTTTTGATAGCATTTTTGAGCTCAGCACCTATAAAAACCTACCCCTAGACATGTCACAAGCCCTATCTACCCATTCTACTCTTGGCCGCTACCAGCTGAGCTGCAGCTGTTACCCAGCTGCCATATTGATAGGCGGCCACTATTTTTGGTAGTATTTTTAAGCTCAGCACCCAATAAAACCTATCCCTAGACACCTCACAGGCGCTATGTACTCATTCTACTCTTGGCCGCTCCCAGCTGAGCTGTAGCTTTTACCCAGCTGCCATGTGGATGGGCCGCCACTATTTTTAATCGTATTTATGAGCTCAGCGCCCCTAAAAACCTACCCCTAGACACGTCAAAAGCCCTATCTACCCATTCTACTCTTGGCTGCTCCCAGCTGAGCAGCGGCCGTTACCCAGCTGCCATATGGATGAGCTGCCACTATTTTTGATAGCATTTTTGAGCTCAGCACCCATAAAAACCTACCCCTAGACATGTCACAAGCCCTATCTACCCATTCTACTCTTGGCCGCTACCAGCTGAGCTGCAGCTGTTACCCAGCTGCCATATTGATGGGCTGCCACTATTTTTGGTAGCATTTTTGAGCTCAGCAACCATAAAAACCTACCCCTAGACATGTCACAAGCCCTATCTACACATTCAACTCTTGGCAGCTCCCAGCTCAGCAGCGGCCGTTACCCAGCTGCCATATGATTGAGCTGCCACTATTTTTGGTAGTATTTTTGAGCTCAGCAACCATAAAAACCTACCCCTAGACATGTCACATGCCCTATCAACTATTCATACTCTTGGCAGCTCCCAGCCGTTTTCAGCCGGTTCTAGCCGTTTAGCAGCTGGTACAAGAAATTTTAAAAATGGTTATTGCTATCATTTAACATGAATTAAACCAAAAATATGTTTTAAAAAGTTGATTCCTACGTAATTAATGATGAATTTGCCCTGAAATTAGGCAAAAAACGGCTAAACGGCTGAGCTGCCAGCTGCCAGCCGTTACTTTTCCAACTTTTTGTTCGATTTAGGGAAAATAGACCTACCAAGGATTACTCATGCAAAATTTGAGGTCGAAATTCGAATTCTAAGTGCCATTTATACATTGATTACTAGATGGTTGCATTAAACCCCCCCCCCCCCTTACTCTGTTACTCATAACCTTCAATACTAAAAAGTGTTCGTTCTCTATTATTTTTCTTATGCCCCTATGATTCGAGTACCTATTGTATAAAATTATACATTTATTGACAATACCTGTAATAGTTGATGTTCTAAGTGATAATTAGCCCATGGCTTGCCCATAAGATCCAGGGGCTGTAGCTGATGAACCCAACAGAAAAGCTCGTGCAGCTCCGTGGGGATGAGGAACTCGTTGTTAGCTCCGCCCCCTATGGGCGGACCTAACCTGTGACCCTCCTCTGTCAAGTGTAGCATCTCATATCTATAAACAAAATTTTACTTTACTTGCTAGTAGCCGGCGTTGCGCCCCTAGCATCTTGGGACTCTGTTATCAAAGAGGGTAAAATGGAGGAAGAAATAGCTTAAAATAATCCCAAAGACTCGAATTAAAAACTGAATAGCCTAAAACCATCCTTGGACCTATGTGAAGCTTAAATAAAAAGAAGAACCATATCAGTTCAGTAGTTACTGAAATCTTAATCTTCAGACAAAAATACCTTACTACTTTATGAAAGGATTTTAATTGCCAGGAATTGCACTTAGTAAATCTTGATTAGAGGGTACAAAGTTTTATTATCTAACCTTTTCCTGCAATAAAAAATCAAGATAAGGGGTTATTTTTATTATCATTATTGGGGGTGTACGTCAATTTATTGTATATTGTCTTATCCCTAAATATTCCTGATTATGAAGTTCTCTAGGTATTATCAAGATTATCGTATTGAATCCTATTCTGCAAATCGCCCTTTAAAATTCCCGAGCCCGCCCAAGTATACAGAACCAGAAATGTTACCTGGCCGTGGCGACTCTGCCGCTGGATGCCAGCTCCGGATGGCTGCTGACAAACTTGAGACTGGTTGTGAAGAGACCGTCCATGAGACTGTTCTCTGGAAGGTTGAGCGGCATCTTCAGCTGCAGCGCCATCTGGCGCCGGTAGGCACCTGAACAATTGCGATTTGAAACAACTCAGGGGCTGATATTTAGCCAATTAATTCCAATTGCAAGTGTCGAAAATTAAATATTTTGTTGGCGTAAAACTTGTTTTATGATGTAGCTGGAGGGAAGTGAGTAAGAAGGGATGAAAAAAGGGAAGAAGGTTGTCGGGAAATTTTCACTTAAGAGTTGTTTGTCTGAATCACGTTCCCTAGTCCTTGGAAACAACTAATCAACCACATAATTAAGATATGTCTGTAATTCCTTTTTTCAATGGAAATTATAATCGAGTCTAATCCCGTAGTAATGTTGTTATTTGCTACATAATGATCTTGTTATTATTTTCTAATAACTTCCTAATTAAATACGTACCTATAGAAACAATAATAATTTGAACTTAAATAAATAATACCTAACCAAAGATTTATTGCGTTCCTATGGAAAAAAATAACAATATAATCCTAAATAAACTGTCTACCTAATGAACTTAACAGTACTTTAATATTTTTAAATTAGTACCTACATATCAACCTACCTAAGTAACATATCAAAACATAATTTATTACGTACCTATGGAAGAAATAATAATAATCTTGACATCTGAATCCTTGGTAAACTTTTGCAGCCACTCGTCAGGATCCAGAGCAATAGTATCAAACAAAGTATCATCAAACAGATCATAAATATCACAGTGACAAGCCATCTCAAGGAAACTTTTCAAAGCCTCCTGTTAATATATAATTTTATGAATTAAAGTCTCGTTAAGAAAATAGACAAAACAATCACAAAACCTAGATATTTTAGATGTCAGAAATAGATGTTTAAATTTTTGATCAAATAGCAGATAAATTGTACCTACATTTTACTTGCACAAAAAAACTAAAAAGGTATTTAAAAATCATCAAACACTTTGATAAAGTTTGAAACATACAAAATATTGAAATCTCTAAACCTTTGATATCCTTTTCATGAATAAAAATTTTCCAACGCAAATGACAAAAAATATTTTCAACTTCGAATGGGTAAAATTATGACAGGAGGAAAGTTGCATTATTCTTCTTTGATAACTCCCTCGACCTAATCTTTGATTTGTAAAAATTTGTCTTTAATTCATAAAATCTTTCCTGTAGCTCTTTAAATAATTTAGTATCCGGAGAGTAGAGAAGAAGTATCTTGCCCCGGGACCTGTCCCCGCCACCCTCTTGCCACTCCTGATGCACCTCCTGCCAGGTTCTTCTCTCTGGAAGGTTGCTGGTCAGGTTCATCACCTCCCCGCCGGTAAAATCAACCTGAACAAAAATGAAATTATAATAAAGTAAACTTTTAGCGGGCTAAAATAACGTTTTCACTTATCCCCCCTTTTACCCCATTCCCTCCCTTCCTACTGGATAAACGGCCCAACCAACAATTTTTTCCCTTGTCATAATATCCATTCCAAGTATATTCTACATCCATTGACACAACTTTCAATTATAAAATTTTAAAGGGGGGGGGGGGCGAAAGTGACACTTTTTGAAACCAAAACTAAAAGTCAAAGGAACTCAACTAAAAAAAGAGTTACAGGTCTGAGATTTTGCATGGCAGTTGCTTTATAGGGGTACAATATGAAACTGTGAAGAAACGGCGTCGCAACCGCCGAGAAAAGGCAAAAAAAATTTCGGCGGGAAACGGCGGTTTTCGGCGGTTGCGCCGCCGTTTCTTCACAGTTCCATATTTTATCCCTATAAAGCAACTGCCATGCAAAATCTCAGACCTGTAACTCTTTTTTTAGTTGAGTTCCTTTGTTGACTTTTAGTTTTGGTTTCAAAAAGTGTCACTTTCGCCCCCCCCCCCCCCCTTTAGCTAGGTAAAACTTTCAGATACACCGACAAACCTTCTAATGGGACAAACGTTCCAAGGACTTAAAATTGTTTAAGTAAGTCATGTTAATGGATGTAGAATATACGCGGATATTATGACAGGGGAAAAATTGTCGTCAATATTGGTTGCAATTTCCCCTTGCATTTATTGGTTGGGCCCTTTATCCAGTAGGAAGGGAGGGGATGGGGTAATCTGGTGGAAGATCTAAGTAATAAACAATCAATTGTCATGTCTGTCTGCACACTGGTTTATTATGAACTATTTTTCGAAAATGATTTTTATTTAAATTTTTGGATCTACTGCAGTTCACGGTAAAATATTGCTTGTAAAATATTGCTGGTAAGCAATATTTCCAAAAATCTATAAATTTTAAAGGCTGCTAGCTGCCAAACGGCTGAACGTACAGAGCATGCCCGAACACTGTTTTAAGCGGCATAAGAAGGCCTCCAAATAATCTGGAATAGCCAAAAATCAATAATGCATAATTATCTCGCATGGCAGAGAAATGCGCGAAAAAGACCTATTTTACGCGTTTTTTCTTCAGTGAAGCTTTCCAAGTGCATAATTGGATCTTGTCTATTCCTGATTATTTGTAGGCCTTCTTATGCCGCTTAAAATGGTGTGCGGCTATGATCTGTACGTTCAGCCGTTTGGCAGCTAGCAGTCTTTAAAATTCATAGATTTTTGGAAATAATGCTTACCAGCAATATTTTACCGTGAACAGTAGATTCAAATTTTTATATATTTAAATATATTCTCCCCACCCACCCCTCCAACACCTCTAGGGAGGGGGGGGGGGGGGAGAGGAGAGTACAGGAGGTAATAAAAGGTTTCTATAAAAGTCTAGTTATATTACTATTATCTTTGGGGATAGTGTTTAATATTTAAATATTCTTAAGTTTAAGGACAACAAAACTCAAGCGTTTAAATATTTGAATAGAAAGGAATAAAATGTTTAAGTTCTTGTTTGATTGGACGAATCAGATTACACCTATCTAAACCTGTTCAAAACCGATTTTATAAATTCTTTTTTCTCAGAATTGAAAACGAGACACAAAACAATCAAAAACTACATATATGGAAATTATTTGTGGAATTATTTATACATGACTAGTTCAAAGATTTTAAAGGAAAATGAATAAGATCTTGGATCTTTGGGAACCCAAAAAAATTATGGATACTTTTTCCTCAGAAATAAAAACGAGACACATAAACAGATTAAAAAAATTATATATCAAAATTTATTGGTGGAAATGTTTAAACATGACTGGTTCAAACAATCAAAATTTTGTAAAAGTCCCCGAAGCTTTTAAGGCAAACGGATGAGAGGTAATGTTATTGAATCTTTGGGTACCAATACAATTTTCAGTCCAATATCACCTCACTTACTTTTGGACAAAATTAGATAGTCATGAAGTAGCCATGCTGCTGTATTACCGACCAAACTCACTTACCTCATCCTGAATGAAACTTGCTTTCTTGCGTCCCCGCCTGTCACAACACCGCACACAAATAATGGCCAGACAGATCGACACAAAGAGGATGGCGGACCCACCGATCACAATGTACACCCAGCCGCAGGAGAGATGGGTGCGGCAAAAGGGTAGAATTTGCGCGAGCAGCGGCTCCGACTGGATCCAGACGGCGGATGACGCCAGCCGACAAAATGGCGGCGGATTGAGGGATGGTAACAGACAGCTGATGTGATTGAGTTCGGCCACTACACAGTAATAGTGATCACCCTAAAAATAATATTATTATTAGGTAATACATTTGTTTTCAGAGTAATTTAATACCTTGGTCATTTAAATAACTACAAAATAAAACTGAAATATGTAGGTACCTATATGGTATGTGTAAAAAGTTTTAAAATGTTTAAAAATCTAAACTATGTAAACGACCAAAAATCAATATTGACTAGGTATAAATCTTTTAAATGACTCAAAAACATTATATGAAAAATCACTAGTATATACATTATAAATCCGCTTATTTATCATGAAATACTTGTTCTCTGCTTAAATATGAATAAAATCATTATTTTATAAGTTTAAGAAAAACTTTTGATTATTCATTAAAAAAAACAAGTACAATGTAGTGCATGTATAAAACAGCAATTATAAACTGACAAAAAGTTATAATTAATTTTTGAAGTTACAGTTGTGTATCTTAATTCAACAAACGGACGTACAGACCCAGTGTATAGAAAAGCTATGCTTCTTAATAAGAGATCCAATATAATGTACCTTAACCCTTGGAGAAGTGTAGGTGATATTTGTATTGCCGCCAGGATTACCCGTAACCTGAACCGTCTCACGCGCCACAATCATCGCGTCGCTCTCCTGCCAATTGCCGCCGATCAACTCAAGGCAGCTTGCCTCGCTGCTGCCACCGGCCACCTCGTACATCGACACGTTGGCCGTATCATAGGCCTGCAGCCGGCTGCACGGCCGATAGGAGAACTGAAATGTGGCCATTGATCCCTGCACCATCGGCGGTATGTCTGTTGTGCTCTCGGCGGAAACGGCGGGAAATTCACTATCTGTATTTTCCCGCCAAAATTCTGCCGCGTCATTGTTTTGCTGACACTCCGGTAACAATTCAGACTGTACACTAACATAACCGGTTTCTATTTCTTGCTGACACTCCTCCCGGCCAGCGCCGCCGGTATGGCACAATGAGATCAATAGTTGGTATCTGCCGCCGTAGACGACGTACTGGAAGGCAGGCGGGGCGGCGCGCACCAACTGTTCTGCGGGTCCCCGCCAGGTATGAAGTACTGGATGAATATATTTTGCACTGAGTGAATCTCCCTCTAACCTCACCTAAAAATATAAATTATCATATAGCATTTGGATCATGTATGTGTCCCTAGGAGTTATTCCTTAATGACTGTATAGAAAGGAAAACGTATTTCAAGGAAGAATCGAAGTCTTGCAATTGTATTTGATATGTTTAGGCATTTACCGAATTAGTATATATATATATATATGTGTTAAATTGAAAACTAACAAATTGCGTTAAATCAGATCTAAAGTAGCAAGGTTTTTTTTTCCAAAAATGTCAACACCACTCCCCCCCTAATTTTGATTTTATGCATTCAATTCTTAAAGAAAACTTTCCATGGCATAATAAATTTTGATTATTACCTGATATTCGACCTGTTTCAGCTGGCCAACCTCTTCTTGCTGTCGGTCAAGACAGGCCAGTAGCTTTGGGCCAGCGCACCGCACGCACAGCGTAATCGCCGCCGACGTAGCATTGTGCTCTACCAGACTGCCCAGCTCATTCTCGCTCAGGTTAGAAAAGCAGCTGACGCCGCTCTTAGCCTCGTTGACGGCAAACTCTTGGCTGTCATAGTCAAGATTAAGCCCGACGCCGGGAGGCTGACCGGTAGCCGCCGGTAGACAGTCTATACTCGGTAACCATAAAACGGCGGTGAAGGTAACAAGAGCTAGGTAAAGTTTAGTGGCCTCCAGAAGGCTGGCTGGCCGCTGCATTATAAAAACATCTTCATCACTTTAGTAGGGGTAGGTAAATAATTAAATAATGATTAATAATTTAATCTGTAACATTATTTGCAATATATTATTAAAAAATCACCATTGTTTACATCACAAGATGAATTTAAGGTCACTATTAAAAATTATAATTTTGGTGGATTTTTCTTCTCTTTTCTTCAATCTTGTTTACTGTTTACATATCTGAAATACAAAATATGATGTTAGTTAATTTAAATCTTTGTCAGGTCATAATTTTTCATTTTGTTACTCTAAAATTTAGTTTGTCTGTCATTACGTCTGTTCAATTAACTAATGCAGATATTATCCTATATTTTTGTTGTTATAAGCTAAAGATCTCACAAACTGCTGGTCCGAATTGTTCTTTTCAGGAAAGCTTTATAAATGACTGGGTAGTTTTAGGCTATTTTCATAATCTCCTTAGCCGTCCTCTAAAGGCTGGAGTCGAAGCAACTAGTTTTAGAAATAAGAATTTGGACATGTGCTTTCAAATATCGATGAAAAGTTTAAGGCTATTTCTGATAAAAAAAAGAAACAGCAATTGAGCCCTAAATTATGTAATTATTGCTCTGGATTAAAAAGTTTATTTTAATTGAGATTTGTAAAAAATAATTGTTCTTACATAATACATGCAATGCTATACATATTTCAATTCCGCCAATCCCCCCCCCCCCCCCCCATCTCAATCTTTTTACATCTACCAAAATCTACTTTTACTGGAGTGTCAATATGCAAGCTTATCCAAATGGGCTTTTTTTTGACCCATCATGCAAATTAGGGATACTGCTTAGATGAAAATTGCTCCGCACGTCAAAATTGGGAATAAATAGCCGGAATGTTTTTTATGTAATCCAACAAAATTATCCAAACAGAGACAGCGAAAAAGTAATTAGAGTTAAATAAATAAAGAACATGTTATGGCTTTTAACAATTTTAATGTAGTCATTTTAAACTTTCTAAGAGAATAATGAATTAGCAGATGATACTGCCAATGAATCTAGTCTGTTTTTTTTGCAACATTTGGAAAACACAAATTTGGTGGCCCATGAAAAAAAAAATACATATATTCAAGTTTCTGGTGAAAATTGTGCAAATATTTTGCAGGCAAGCAGGTTTTGGTCATGGGTCAGGGAATAGGAAAGAAAACCTAATATGACGATTTCCATAAAATTGTCTAGCGTGCAGATAAACCCCTCCACTCCCATTGTTTTATAAATAAATTGTATGTAAGGAAAGGGTGGTTTTTTCTTTCGGCATAAACTGACCCTTGCATGGGCCCTAACCTCCCTAATTTTCATTTAATTTCAAAATAAGGGTGGGGTGGAGAAAAACCATTCATTAGCAAGTTCCATATAGAGTCATATTTCTGCCTTAGTTAGCTCTGAATTATAATAGTTAATATGAAGAAGATTTATAAACAAGATTTTTTCAGAAAAATTGTCAAAGATTATAATCATGAAATATGCAAATTGCATGGTTTATCAAATTAATCTTTTCCTCATAAATGTGTGAAAGTCTGCCTTTGGGAGAGAAGAAATAAGTTGATATTTTTCTCAAGTATTAACAAAATAAATGTTTATAGCAAAGGTTTTATTGTAATTTGTACTATCTTATTCAAGATAAATCTTCCTAAATCTTCAAATCAAAATAGACATATTAGCATAGAGGTGTATTCAATATAGGACCACTATTTCAGTGTCTAATAATGAGTTAATATGTTTAAAGGGAAATTTGCATGAAGTGCATTAAACGAGTTTGACTGCAAGCATAAGTTACAAGAAAACCGTCTAACATACATAATTTAGTATTACAATAAATATCAATCAATTAGGCACCACCAAAATAGTCATCGTGCTGCATATATCCAAAAAATATGATTTTCAAGACTTAAAATTTTCTAATATATGTCCTATAGATATAGTTTAAACGATTAAAAAGATAAAAATCATGCAGTTCACAAAATTAAATTTTAAATGCACTTCATGCAACCACCCCTTTGGACTTGTTAAAGATTGATATTAATAAGGAATCTTCTAAAGTCGATACTTTTAACCCAATTAGACTATTTAGAATTACAAACTTAAGCTTCTTTAATTTCTCCAGCCGTTCTAGAAGTTCTAGAACCTTAAAACAAAGTGAATAAACCTTTTGTCAGAAGCAAAGTATTTCTTCGTGTATGTCTTTGTTTTTCTCTATTCTTCAAAACTTCTATAAGAAAAATAATAATCTAATCTATAATGTCTATTGTTCAGACATCCATATAAGAATCATATTTAATCTTGCAATTTAATATGTTTAAAACATACATAATTCTATCATGTATTGTAGATGTAAAAAATTCAGGTTTTAATTTTTCTTCCTAGTGTTGTGTCTGCGTCTATCACTTTTAGGGGAATTAAATTGGAGGGATATTATTTTAGGACATTTTCTTGGGAGGGGAGGCTAAACTTAACTTCCCCTCCCCAGAAAAAGAAAACATACCAATATTAAACTTTCCTAATGAAAAATGTATCCTTAATATCATGTTTAGCTTTAAAGAAAGATAATTAAAAAGTGGCTAGGATGTAAAACGTTACAACAGCTTGTTAACATTTATAAAAAATTACCGACAAATCGTAGTCATGGTGAACAATACACCTCATAGAATTAAAGAGTGGCCTTATTCCAAAGAACGTGCTAGCTTGTTAGTTTAACAACAATTATACTGACCAATCGTGATTATAGTAAAAACATAAATTCACGAATATAAAACGTCTAGGTATGTTAGATATAATTGTGGATTTATTTCCTATTTTTTCATTAAATAATACACCAGTTTAATCTTTAAGCAATACCTATTTGATTTTGAATTTCTTGGGTAAAACCCACATAAACTTTAATATAAATATCTTCAAAATAATAATCCCTTTAATCCCAGAAAAAATAACAGTCAAATATATGAAGATTTTATTATATTTACTATAATAAGTGTTCCTATATAGAGCACTTAAAAAGGTTATTGGTAAAAAAAGATATATTAAGAAAATTGATCAATATTGGGACATTAATTCTAATTACAGTTTTATGCTGGAGGATGCAATTTGTGTTTCTGAGAACTTTTGACAATTCGATACATCTAAAAAATGTATTGATAATTTGACAATTAAGTTTATTTGCAGAATTGATTACACACCCTTATAACATCTTGGGTAATGGTATGTAACACCTTAGATTTATTGACATCAGTACAGGCATTCAAAAAATATTTTACAAGTGGCTATATTCAGAGAGAGAGAGGGGACAATGTGTTGCTTATTACACTTTAAGGACTTGGTTGGTTCATTAAATTAAGTGATCAAACTTTTTAACAACTAATTTAAAATTTACAGAAGGTGTAATTTTGTGTATCATCATTGTGGATTACATCAATTTATCGGCTATTGTCTCATCTCTTTAGATCCTTAGGCTAAATTACTAGTATCTATTGGAAGGGCAGAAAGATAGGTTTAACATACTCGAGATCCATATGAAGCGTCCCACAAATGGAGAACTCAATTGTGTATAAGCGGTAGGCGAGAATGGGAGCTTAATGAACAGAAAAGAATTAAAAATGTCAATTCACTTTGCTTTACTCTGCTCTTAAAACACCCATTTTTATTTTTATCCGATATTGCAGACTATTGGACTATAAATTACACTGGTACCCAAAGTTTCATAAACACGTTATCCTATTTCTTATTCGTTGAGTCAAAAACTTTGGGACTCTTTTTCGAATTTTGATTGGTTAGTTCAAAACTTGTAGAGTCCATGGGTATGTAAATCAATTTGTCCACCATTGTCTTATCTCTTAAGATTGCTGCTAGAACGTGACTATTGTATAAAAACTACACCACCTTTACATTTATAAAACATATAACGAGATAGGATAAGGTTTTTCTGAAAAACAATCTTTAATATCAATTACATTTTTTTGGTAGCAAAATATCTTAAAACCTTCTGGTTTGCATATTTCAAGAATGGTATAGATTTAAAGATAATTCGGATGGTTTTAAGCTATTTTTAAAAATTAGTTGCAAAGCCTCTAAAGGTGGTTAAAACAAAGAATAAGAAAATGTTATTATGAAACTTTTGGGACTAGTGTAATAAACAGCCCTATGTCCACTCCCTCCATGTAATGGAAGTATGCTTTAATATTTTCTATCATACCTTACTTTTCAAAGATTAGTTTGCTGTGTCCTTTAAAATAAGCTGCTTAAAAAAATATTCAGGGTTGTATATTTTCTGCGGAGGAAAAATATGCTGAAATACCTTCATGCTACCCGCCCCCCCCCAAAAAAAATCCTTTTGGTTCTTATTTAATATATTTTAGGGGGTAGAAATTGAAATATACACCCTTGTAAAACATCTTATTAAGTTGTCATGTATTGCTATTTTTTTCACTTCGTGGCTTCTTCCCAAGCCTCAATCTTTCAGAAAACAGCTGAAAAGGGTATTGGAAATTGGAGACCTTTTTTAGATTCTACGATTAGATTTTTAAACCACCTCTGACTATGAAAAATTGTCAACTGAAAAACTACATTAAATGTTTTTTTTCTGTTTTATTTCAGTTAATCAACTAGAAAATTGAAATTTAGATTACAATTTTTTTTATATAACATAAACAAAGTGATTATACTCTTATTTTAATAATTTGTACAATTTAGAAAAATGTAAATATTTACTTCCCAATCTGCACATATCCTACCAAAAACAGAATTTAACATTTAAAGTCTAATTGACGTCCATTGTCCTATCCTATGATAACGAAGATACTCTAAAAGTATGTCTGTTTGTCTGAATATAATTCAACACAAATTCACACAATTTTCTCAAAATTGGGATAATATATCCCTTCCCCCCTTCCTCTCTTTGATTTTGATAGAAAAGTCTAAGACACTGCTAGTTAGAACCAACCAATCAACACTTCAATCTATTTCTGTAATGAAATATATTGAAGTCAAATATATGTATGACAAACATACTTTCACATACACACACACACATGCCACAAACATTGTTTTGTTCTATTGATGTGATAATTACGTGGTTTTGTCCCACAATAAAGAAGTAATCATGATCAACAGTGGACACTTAAGTATTTGTTCATTAAATTTTTACGATGAAAATGTACGTTTTATTGAGAACATATGTCAACGAGTTTTTTCTCGTTTCCATGGTTACGATATGGTTAAAAAATTAGATAAACAGTACAACATGATAAAGCCTTGTAGTGACCCTCAATGAAATTAAGATTCAATTTCTATATTTCTTTTATTTAAGAATATTTCCATTTAGAAAAAAAAGTATTTTATGGTGTTACTAGGAGGGAGTAGTCATTGGACTGCAAATACTGGTCTCCAAAGTCCCAAGTCACTGTCCAAACTTTTCCAAGTCTAATCTACAGAAGAGATAATTTTGTTTCTCGTATTCATTCGAATCCGGTGGATAGGAACCGGTTCTCATCCATACGAAAAAACTATGTCTAGCATCGTATTACATCCAGCTTTCTACGAATATAAAAATGTCCAATCAAAAGATTAAAGCCAGTTTTTTTAGCCTGTGCCTTCGGCACCTCGGGGCTAAAAAAACTGGGTTTAATCTTATAATTGTACATTCTATATCCGCGGAAAGCCGTTTATAATACGATGCGAGAAATAACTATTATCATCTTTGGTTTAATCCACATTTAATGGTCCAATGTTTTATTCTATAATATCTATGGGTTTTCTCTATTTTTCATTTCCCTATCCGAAACAACTGTTTATCTATCCCCAAATCAACTTAAATGTAAGACAAAAACAATTGAGGAATAGCTACGCTCCTGAAACAAGATTCTCATGATTAATTTGATATTTCTAAATAGATTTAGAATATACGTGGATATTAGGACAGGGGAAAATTGTCGTCAATTTAGGTTTCTAGTTCCCCTGTCATTTATCGGTCAGTTCGTTCAACCTGTAGGAGGAAGGGGATGGCGTAACGGGGTGATTCGTTATTTTAGCCCGCTGCGTGTTTCCTTTTATTAGAAAACATAAAAATCTGGAGTAAGATCCAAATAATAACATATACATTTTTTTCTAATACAATAAAAAGAAGTTTTTTTTACATATTTAATCCGTTTTTTGTTTAAAAGGATTAATTGACCAAATAAATCCTTTTAAAAGATTACAAAATTTAGTTTTGGGGTAAGGCAGCTACTCTTTAGTTAATAGTTTTCTCTTTTTAATTTTGTTTTATTTAATAAAGACATATCATTGAAATAAACATTGGTTGTTCTTACATTAAAGATAAGTATAGGAAAAGAAATGTATATAACTTAATTTCTTATTGTTCTATTTATAATGACAGGAAAGAAATTATAATTCAAAATAAATTAGAAAGGAATAGTTATGTCCATAGTAGTGAAACAATCCTGTTAGAATAAGTAGTTTGTTTCCCTGTTATGTGCTCGCTAACCATTGAGATTAAGTTCTAAATTTTGGGAAAGCTTCAAATAAGTAAATGGATTGTTTTAGGCTATTCTACTATTTTAAAAAGTCCTGCAATCAAGGACGTTCAAGCTTTTTTTTTATTTCGGGAGAGGGGGGCATTGAAAATAATTTTTTCCCTTTTTTATGGGGGGGTAGGTATTATTTATATCATAGAGGGGGGGGGGGGGGTAATCACCCTTTTACCTCCCCCCTTGGACTCCCTTGTCTGCAAGGTTTAAGGCTATTCATATACCTCCTCTCTAGCTCTCCGAACACAGAGCCCCAAGATGAAAAAAACAGTAAAATATAATAAAGTAAAATTCATTAAATATCCAGACTACAATTGTAAAAGTAAAAATTGTGAACATATGATAGGTAGAGCATTATAAAGTTGATTAGCTTTGGTACTAAATAAGGTACTCCGCCAAACCATCAAGGACTAAACCCTATAGGGTGACTAACTTCGGTGTACCTCATTAACTTAATTTTTAATTCTTTCTAAAACATCTAAAAGCTTTTATAGTTTCTCAGTTATTTTTTCTTGTGATGATTCCTCTGTTTCATTAGAATTTTTGAATTAAAAAAAAAACATTGACTGTCAGACAAAATCCTAATTTTCATAGCCACATTTATGTTTTAAAAGGAAATCATACTCTTTTTTTTTTTACATATCTTTTCGAATTGGTTTTATTAATGAAAATATATTCTTGTGTGTCTGCAATAGTGTGTAAGTTTGGGTGTGTATGTGTGTGTGCTGTTATCCTTGTTCTACTTAATATATCTTAATAGTGTTGATATTTGATAATTCTGATATGGTGTGCTTTCCCTTCCATACATGTATCACATTATCTAACAATAAAAACCATTCATGATTCAGAGATGTCCGACAAATTAGTTTAAACCTTCCTTTTGTCCAAATCAACAAAAAAACAATCCATTACATTAATGTCACTTTGCCATATTGCGAATATTAAACATTGAAAGTGATCGGACACCAAGTGAAATATATGGTTATCAGTTAATTGATCAGTTATTACTTGTTATGCAGTTACACCCATCAAAATTCAAGGCGAGGGAGTGCTCAGGATTTTTTGGAGAGAGTGTAGGGGAGGGGGATAAAAAGTTTAATTAAAGGGTAATTAACAGTCTTGCATCCTAATACTGAGCTTTTATGAAAGATAGATATTTTATTTTTTGAGTAGATTCCCTTAACAAAAGAGTACCACTATTCCTAACCCCTTTTATTATTGACATATTTTTTTCAGGATATCTTTTCTCGTATTCATTCAAATCCGGTGGATAGGAACCGGTTCTTATCCATACGAAAAAACTATTCTGGCATCGTATTAAATCCAGCTTTCTACGAATATAAAAATGTACAATCATAAGATTAAAACCAGTTTTTTAGCCGATGCCTTCGGCACCTCGGGGCTAAAAAAACTAGTTTTAATCTTATAATTGTACATTCTATATCCGCGGAAAGCCGTTTATAATACGATGCGAGAAATAACTATTCCATTTATAAAATAAAAATGTGTAAGAAAAGTAAAAGTGCCTTTTTTTCTTTTTCTTTGAATGTGTAAAATAAATCTATTAAAGAGCCTTAAGTTAAGTAATGTTTATGGTGTGCTTAGTTCTCATCACGGATGTAAGGATATAGCAATACAATACAAATCAAATCCTAATAATAAAGTAAAAGGATCTCTGTGTGTCTGTCTGTGTGTACCGATTTTTTTTTACTTTTTCTTTTTAAATAAAATCTATAAAAAAATGGGTTATCGAATTCAACTTCTCTAGAGGCATAGCCGCTAGTTATTAATTTTACAGTAATATTTTTAATATAAGGTTGATTACCCAAAAAGACTAAAAAATAAACAATCCTTTTCTAAAGATATTTTCTACTAACTTAAATTAAATGTGAACATAGTGTTAATTTGTGAGCACAGACCAATCCGTAGTTTTAAAGTATCTTCGATAATAAAAAGTAAAATCTAAGATAAATGTTTGTATATAACAGTTAGCATGATTATTTCTATTACCAGACAGACGGACCTACAGACAACTAATGTAGAGTAGCTTCGCTACTAAAAAGTAAAATCTAAGATAAATGTTAGTATATAACAGTTAGCTTGATAACTTGAAAAATAGACTAATACCAGACATAAGGACCTACAGACAACCAATGTACAGTAGCTCCGCTACTAAAAAATAAAATCTAAGATAAATGTTTGTTGACAGTTAGCTTGATAACTTGAGAAATAGACTATTACCAGACAGATGGACCTACAGACAACCAATGTACAGTAGCTCCGCTACTAAAAAGTAAAATCTAAGATAAATGTTAGTATATAACAGTTAGCTTGATAACTTGAAAAATAGACTAATACCAGACAGATGGACCTACAGACAACCAATGTACAGTAGCTCCGCTACTAAAAAGTAAAATCTAAGATAAATGTTAGTATATAACAGTTAGCTTGATAACTTGAGAAATATACTATTACCAGACAGATGGACCTACAGACAACTAATGTATGGTAGCTTCGCTACTAAAAAGTAAAATCTAAGATAAATGTTAGTATATAACAGTTAGCTTGATAACTTGAGAAATATACTATTACCAGACAGATGGACCTACAGAGAACCAATGTAGAGTAGCTCCGCTATTAAAAAGTAAAATTTAAGATAAATGTTAGTATATAACAGTTAGCTTGATAACTTGAGAAATATACTATTACCAGACAGATGGACCTACAGAGAACCAATGTAGAGTAGCTTCGCTACTAAAAAGTAAAATCTAAGATAAATGTTTGTAGACAGTTAGCTTGATAACTTGAGAAATGTCTCTAGATAAAGTTTGGTTGGCTTGTCGATTACTTTTAAAAACTTTTCAACATTTTCCCAAAACCACCAAAAAAAGCAACTTTTCACTTAGTAACTTAAAATATTAACATAAGATATTCGAAAATTAATTAGGTATGAATTATATTATGAATAGCTCCATTAATTCAATTAAGTTTTTTTTTATTCTGCCAATTAACCAAGTAGATAAAATAAAACTTCTATGTGTTATTCGATTTTTCTCATTACTATAACATATTTGTTGTTTAGAGAAAACACTTATAGACTAAGTTTTCTTATTTTCTTTCCCTTTCTTCTACCCTTTAATGCTTATTTAAAATTTATTTCTTTAAATAATGCAAAGCCAAGCATTTTTAATTTAAGGTCAGTGTGTATTGATGACTGACGGATAGTTCCTTGTTGCTTTTATTTGCCTATCTTTTTTGTCCATTAAAGACACACCACTCCCCCCCCCCCACAAAAAAAATCCAACCAGAAATAAATATAACAGTGCGGTACTCAACCCCCCATATTTTTTTTGATGGTAAAGATTTTGTGTAAAATACTAATGATTTGTAAAAAGTATATTTTTATTTCTTCCCTAAACTCACCACTATAGACGTCCCAAATTTTAACATTTTCAGTTATATTATTTCATTTTATATTGAGTTATAGGTCTTTGAATACATGTATTGACGGACTATGAGAGTTGTAGAATAGTCCCTCTAATTAATTTTCTAACATAACATAACCTTGCACGCACTCATGCAAGGAATACATACTCAAAATTCATTAAATTGTTTGGATTTGGGGCAAAAATTCAATCAAAAAAAAAAAAAAATAAGTAAGAACATTAAACTGGAACTACAAACCTATTGTTACAGATAGAGTGTTTCAAATCTATAGGACAATTATAACATACCTAAAACAAGAAAACAAACAATGAATTTTCAACTTTAATTAAAATATCCTTGAAAAACTTTCGTACAATATTTCTACACTTTAATATACTTTGAATAGAACAATCATAATTTTTAGTGTTTAACAAAAAGTAAAAAAAGAATTAAAAATGACAGCAAAAAACAATAAACCGCGTCATAACAACAGACCTGAAAAATGTATTTAAATATCTACAAGATAATAAAAGGTAGAAGCGATACACAGGTGTAATTTGAAGATAAAGGTCGTGCAATCAAAGTGTATATTATAGTAGCATAGGACCTATATTTAATATGTAAAGAAATGAAGATTCTGAAAGAAAAATTGGCTAAAATAAAATATAATAATTATTGTATTGACATAGTAATTGAAAACTTGGAGAAATTGTTGACAATAGGCTATAAAAAAAAATCCGGGAATACAAGGATTGAACAATGGAAAAGAAAAGGTGTTTAGAGAATTATACACTTTTCTTTAAAACATGCACTGTTAAAAATAATTTTTTTATTTAGTATCAAATGATACTCTGGAGAGTATTGGACCCGACAGTACGCTACAGCTATATAATTAATATATAACACTATGTAATACTGTATAACACAATAATTGTTACGATACAGAATAATAACATTTTTTAGTATCAATTGATACGCTCTAGGGTAATAAAGAATACGCTGTAGAAAAGTATATTAAAATAGTAATATTTTATACGTTGTAGGGTATCGGAAAATACGCTAATGAAATGTATATAAATTTATTACTACTTTATACGCTCTAGGGCACTGGAGAATACGCTACACAGAAATGTTTATAAATTTAGTACTATTTCATACGCTCTAGGGCATTGGAGAATACGGTACAGAAATGTGTATTATTATATAGTATAATTTCCTATGTTCTAGCATAAAAATCAATACGTTGCAGAATAGTTTATTAGTAGCGAAGCTACTCTATAATTCACAATGTCGGTCCGTCTGTCCGTCCGTCTGTCCGTCCGTCCGTCCATAATTAATGAATTGGGGGAAATGTGATTTTCTCGGCTCCTACAAAAGATAGAAAGCTGAAATTTTTTGACAACATTCCCATCATTAAAAGGACTCTCCACAGAAAAATCAACTTTAGATTTTTGAAAATCTAACCTGAAATTATTATTCTCTGTTCAATTTTAGGCATTTTTTGTTTTTGTGGCATCGCGATCGAAGCCCTTTGAAATTTTTTACCTCCTTTAAGTGAATCCTCCCGCCATTTAATTTGTGCTGCTTTAGTGATTTTTAGCTTCTATTTTTGCCGCCGTTGCCGCATTCATCGCCCTTCTCCGCCGCTACTCCGCTGTACGTCGCTTTTTAATACATGCTCCCCTCTCCCTTGTTCAGAAATTAAATGGAGGCTGGGGGTGTTGTGTATAGCTACGTACGCAATGTATAGCGGAGTAGCGGCGGAGAAGGGCGATGAATGCGGCAACTGCGGCAAAAGATGGTTATATTTGGCGGAGGCGAACACAAAATGGAGGCGGCAGGATTGTCCAGTCAAGGAAGAGGATAAATCGTAGAGCGGCCGGTTGCAATGGAGCAAATGTTCTTTAGCGGCGAACACATATTGAGTGGAGGAAAGTGTAGTATATATTGTTATAGCGGCAGTACAAATAGGCGGCGGACAAAATTTTCAAAGGGCTTCGATCGCGATGCCACAAAAACAAAAAATGCCTAAAATTGAACAGAGAATAATAGTTTCAGGTTAGATTTTCAAAAATCCAAAGTTGATTTTTCTGTGGAGAGTCCTTTTAAGGAGCACAATTATAAAACATCAATGGCGGTCGGACTGCTTTTTAGCAGGTTTTAAGCTATTTTTTATATTTTCCAAATTTTCCCCATAACTTTGGTGTTTATGGTCCGATTTTCAAAATTTTTTCAGTTAAAGATATCAAAATTAAATTTCCCGTCATTTGAAGAAAACAACAAAGACGGTCAGACTGCCTTTTTGCAGGTTTTTGGCTATTTTTATATTTTTCACATTTTTTTCCCATATCTTTGGTGTTTATGGTCCGATTTTCGAAATTTTTTCAGTTAAAGATATCAAAATTAAATTACCTGTCGTTTGAAGAAGACAACAATGATAGTCAGACTGCCCGTTTGCAGGTTTTTGGCTATTTTTACATGTTTGACGTATTTCCCCATATCTTTGGTGTTTATTAAAACTTTTTCCTGTTTTTTTCTCCAATAAATCTATTCTTGATTTTAATAAATACACTTTAAATCTACTTCTACGTATTCCCATCCACAATTTTTGTGCTTCGCTGCTTATGGATGTTGTCATCCTTGTTATTTTAGTAATAATTCCTACCTTCTAGTTTATAAATTATGGTTGGTCTGTCCGTACGTCCGTCCGTCCTTACGGATAGCTTTTTAGGCATGTTAGAAATTAGAATTGACCTATCAATTTTAAACTTTGCTTGATGACTCCTATAGTATTTAGGTACCATTTTTTTGTAATCATTACCGGAATGTCCGTACGTCCATTTAAATTTTAAATATGTTGATTTCTTTCCTTTTATAGCAACAAATTTTTATATGATCTAATTATCCAATCGGTCTGATTTTTAAAAGCGAAGCTTTTCTATAATTAGGTTCGGTCCGTCCGTAAGTCCGTCCGTAACGGATAGCTTTTTTCGTTTATTTAGACATATTAGAATTGTCCTATCGATTTTAAATTTTGCGTGGTGATTCCTTTAGTAGTTAGGAAAGATTTAGAAAGCCTAGCAACTTTATAATCATTACCATAATGACCGTACGTCCATTTTAAACATGTTGATTTCTTTACTTTTATAGCAACAAATTTTTATGTGATCTAATTATCCAATCGGTCTGATTTTTGGTATACTGATTCCTGGAGCAACAAAGTATAATAAAAGCGAAGCCATTTTTTTTCTCAGGTGGTTCCCCTCAAAATTCCAAGTGTTTCACGTTAAAATACATGCAGGATATCCCTGTAGGGTAAGGGTTCCCCACAGGGGTCAATAATAAATAAAGAAACTACATCCTTGCTTAATTAAATTTTTAAAATAAGGTGGGAGGTAGGGGTTTTACGGGTGCTCACTTGGTACTTTGACGAAAAGCACTTTTATTGATATTGTTTACCTGCTTACTGTTCTTGAATGAAAATGCCATTTGTTCCTGTGTAACCTAAAAAGAAAAAAACACAAAGAATCTTTAGGCAAAAAAAATTGGACAAAAAATAAAATTAATTAAAACAGTTTAATTTAACGAGATATGGAGAGAGAGAAAAATGGCCGCAGGATTACATATGTTCCTACATGTTTAAGGTTTACTAACATTTGCCCTACACCTCACCCCCCTCCCCCTATTGAGATAATAAAATACTTATCTGAGGTCTAAAGCTCCAGCCAAATTGCTGCCATATTATCATTCTTGAAACCTTAAAAATATTTATAATAGTTATTTCTCGCATCGTATTATAAATGGCTTTACGCGGATATAAAAATGTAAAATGACTTTGGCACCTCGGGGCTAAAAAAACTGGTTTTAATCTTATGATCATACATTTTTATATTCGTAGAAAACTGGATGTCATACGATGCTAGACATAGTTTTTTCGTATGGATGAGAACCGGTTCTAATCCACCGGATTAGAATCGGTTTTGAATCTATACGAGAATAGTTATAAACTGGATATAATACGATACGAGAAAAAACTATTCTTTTTTAACTTTTTGTTTGATTTAGGGATAATAGACCTATCAAGGATTACTCATGCAAAATTTTAGATCAAAATTCGAATTCTAAGTGCCATTTATACATTGATTACGAGATGGTTGCATTGAAACCCCCCCCCCCCTTTTTTAAAAGCCTTTTAAAATATTGCTAGAATCCGGAATCCGCAAGGATGCTCCATTTTATGGACGAATTCTTGTAAGACTTAGAATCCGGTCCAAAAATTTGACAGACTGCCATCTCTTGTTAAAAAAAAAATTCCTAAATTGAAGCAAAATTAACTGAATTATGAGTTTCTGTTTTATATTGGAATTCTCGAAACATTGTGATCGTATTATAGACAGCTGTCCGCTGATATTTAAATAAAAAACTATAATATTAAAACCAGTTTTGTTAGCCACGAAAAGGCCTAATTTCTTTAGATAAAAAAAAACTTGTATTGATATTATTATTTTTATTATAATATTCATAGCTACAATTGTCTGTAATACGATGATTTAATGATTTGGCTGTGAACCGGTTCTAATCCAGTAGATATAAATTGGCTTCGAAGCCATACTAGAGTAAGTATACCTGTATACTAACTGCTTAAATTCAGTAGAGTCTTGCTTGTTTCGCCCACTACTTTGATGGGCAACCCAGGAACGTTCTAAATAATATTTATTATTTCTTAAGCAACATATTATGTACAGCTTTCCGAGGATATAAAATGTACAATTATAAAATGAAAAACCACTTTTTTTTGTCTCGAGACGCCGAAGACACTGGCTAAAAAATAGTGTTATCAATAGAAAGAACCACTGACACTCACACATCATTCGAATCCAAACTAGAATATGTACCTAATTAAAACTTACACGAGTAAGCGAGAAATGGGATTTTTCTTAATATTTAATATTGCTAGGTGAAAACTTAAACTACATGGAGAAGAATTTGCGAGAAGCGCCTAATATTAAAATACCTAAATAAAACTTTTCTTCTACTACAATATTTTCTTACTTTTGCACTTTCTAATTTTTTTAAAGTTGAAAATGTATGAATATTGAAAAAATTATAAGCGATCAATGAAAATCTAATGAGAAAAGGGGGGGGGGGGGGGTAAAATGTGGTGACTCGTGCTACGACATACCAGCAATTTTATTTTGGATACTACTCCCTTAGTTTTAGAGATAATTGGGTAAAATCTTTTGGGCTGGGTCACTAATAACCCCAAGTTTTGGTATCTTTCAAAAACAAGGCGGCGGGACCGCCGCTCCTGCCGTTCCCCGCCATTTTCCGCCGCTGCCAAAATTTTTTTTTAATTGCATTTCTCGCCAAATTAGGCAATTAGGAATCATTTTAGGTAGGGTGAGGCGGGGCATTACCGGTAATTTTTTTGGTTTTTTGAAAAAAGAATGGGGTAAATATTAATATTTTTAAATGGGACCAAGACCATTAGAAAGCTTACGGAAAGGACTATCAGGTCCTAATAGGACGTTATCCTAGGACTTTTAGAAGTTTGTCATAATTGGACTAAAAGAAATTACCGATAAATGCCCCACGGTGGGGCATTGTGGGTAACGTCTTTTCAACCTAAAAAAAATCGATGAAAAACGGCCAAACAGCCAGTCAAACATAAATAATCATAATTAGTATAGGTTATAGGGATTATCCACAAAAATTTTCATAAAGATCGGACTATTCCTTCTATGTCAAAAATCATTTTTTTTAAAAGACGAGAAAGGGATAGTTCTACGAAGTGTATTTAAAGAGTTAAGGTACTTAGAGTAGTGAACTTTTATATGTCTTAGTAGAATATATTAGGCATTGGATAGATATGATTATATGTTAAAGAATTTTTAACATTGACCAGACCAAACTTTTTTTATTTGACAATATCTAAAATAGTTAAAGTGATTTGCCACATAAATCGCATGAGAATGGTCTATTTTTTTCCAAATATGTATAGTCAAAACACCAATATCAGAGAATCTTTTTCCACATATTTCACAAGAGTTATAAAAAAATTGAACAGGGGTTCCCCTTGGGACAAGTCACTTAAAAAACATAAAAAATAACGTCCGGTTCATTATAGGACAGGTTTTCTATAGATTCTTTAAAAAAAAAACAAAGAAAATCGTCAGGTTTACTTACAATATACACATTATCTCACGCAGAAATACCAACTAACCATACAACATATATATATATATAAAGACCATTCTCATGTAATTTATGTTGCAAATCACTAACTTTTTTAGGTATTGTCAAATAAAAAAAAGTTCGGTCAGGTCAATGTTAAAATTCTTTATCACAATCATATCTATCCAATGCCTAATATATTCTACTAAGACATATAAAAAAAGATCACTACTCTAAGTACTATACTAAATATTTTATTCGTCATTCTTTGTTGTTATGTGTATTTTGTTGTATAAAAAGTTTGAAGTTCAATTAACTAGTAAATGCTATCTAAAGTTGTATTTATGACAAAAAAGTTTTTGCCATATATAACATGCAACGAAGTTGAAAATAAAAATGAAAAACTCATTTTTTAAGAAAAATCCCTGGTCAAATCTTTAAATTTTAATCAATAACTTTATATTATGTACTACTACGTTATTTAAAATAGAAAAAACTTACAGTTCACTATTTTTTTTTAAATGCACTTCGTGAAACTATCCCTTTCGATTTTTTTTTCACAAAAATTTTCTTAAAAAATAAAATTTTAAAAATTTTTATATAAAAAAACCTGTTCTATTCACTTTTTGGCCTAATTCTTAAAAAGCCCATATTGAATTTTAGATTTTACCAAAGAAAACCTGAAAATTGATCTTAAAAATCGAATTTGAATTTTTTTTCGACGTTACCGAAAAATACCCCGCGCGAACTTTGGTCATTTTTGAAAAAAATATTTACTCTACATTTAAGCTCTCAACGGATTTGGAAAGAGCGGGCAATTCTTAGTTCAAAAGGTTTTTATGGATCAGTTCTAGGTCTTACCAATTTTTGTGTAGGTCGATCTTTATACACCTAGGTGAAAAAAATTTTGAAGAAAAAAAATTTTCGTCCGATTTTGAGACCCAAAAAGTACCCTTAAAATTCATCTCACAAAAATTTCATTTAATACTTTTTTGTAGGCAATTTAATAAGGAACAAATTTGTTTTTATGTTTTTTTTCTATCAGTCGATTAGAACATGGAGAAAAACGTCATTTTCTGAAGGTGGGTAAAAAATTACCGGTAATGCCCCTTACCGGTTAATGCCCTGCTTGACCCTAGGTCAGTAAAACATATTTGAATAAAAATTATTGCTTTTTTTATTAGGCAATTTGGAATCATTTAAGACCATGTTATTTTTTTTTCCCCCTGATAAATTTTTTCAAATTCTCGTTTATCCAGGTATATCTTAAATTCAGTGCTTCTCCTGTGCTTTTAAAGATATTGAAAAAAAAACTTTTGAGGTAGGTCAGTAAAAAATATTTTTCAAATTCTCGTTTATCCAGATATATCCAGTTTTCCGCCGCCGTCAAATAACAATTTTTATTGCGTTTCTCGCCGAATTAGGCAATTTGGAATCATTTGAGAACATGTTATTTTTTTCAACAATTTTTCCCCTTACAAGTCATCCTGCGGCGGCGGAAAACGCCGCCATTTTTTATTTAAATATTTTTTACTGACCTACCGTAAAAGATTTTGTTTCAATATCTTTAAAAGCACAGGAGAAGCACTGAATTTAAGAAATGCAAAAAAAAATTTTGGCGGCGGCGGCGGAAAATGACGGCGGGAGCGGCGGTACCGCTGCCATTTTTTATTTAAATATTTTTTACTGACCTACCTAAAAAAATTTTGTTTAAATATCTTTAAAAGCTTAGGAGAGGCACTGAATGTAAGATATACCTTGATAAACGAAAATTTGAAAAAATGACTAAGTTCCCTCTGTAGGATTGGTTATAAGGGGAAAAATTTTTGAAAAAAATAACATGATCTCTAATGATTCCAAATTGCCTAATTCGCAGGAAATCCAATAAAAAAAATTTTTTTTGGCGGCGACGGAAAATTGCGGTCCCGCCACCGTTTTTTTTCAAAAGATACCAAAACTTGGAGTAATTATCTCTAAAACTAAGGGAGTAGCATCCAAAATAAAATTGCTGGTATGTCGTGGCACGAGTCAACACATTTAACCCCCCCCCCCCCCCCCCCCCCACAGTTATGGAGTCTCGACCATAAAGATTTTTTATCCAATCTTAACAAGAGATGTATTTTTGGAAAGAGGAATATACATAGAAAACGCCTATGTAAATTAGAAAATCCGCAGAAATCATATTTGCAAGTTATTTGGAAAAATTTGCAATAATAACTTAATTTCATGCTTTAAATGACCAATTTAGAAAAAAATCTTTTAACGAAAGTTGTTTATCTATAAGTTTAGAACATACTTAAGACAATAAAATAATATTTATCATCCTAAATGCAGTGTGGCCACAACCAAAAAAATACTGATACTGAAGAAAAAAAAGGAAATACTGAAAATACTGAATCCTAAAATAAGAAAAAATACTGAAATACTGAACAAAAAATACAAATACTGAATAAGTATTTTTTTTATATGATTCCTCATTTCAAAATTTCATATCATCATAGCTTTGTTATTAGTGGAATATTCTAAAGATCTTTTAATTTTGCCTCTTAGATTTTCTTGCACCAATTAAGCAGAAAATGACTGATAAATATTTCAAATGATTACAAAACTTAAATACTTTTTAGTTGAGTTAAGAGCATGGACGTCCAACCTTTTTTTGGGGGGGGCGGGGACATTTTTTTAAGGGGGGGATAATTCGCTTTTGGAGGGGAGGCGAAGTGCGCCGCAAATTTTTTTTACCCCCCCCAAAATTTTTACCCCGGGGATAAAATTTGTTTGGGGGGGGTAATTACCCCCCATGAAATCTGTTGGCAGTGGTAAATTTTGTTTACCCCCCCCCCAAAAAATTTACCCCCGGGGTAAAATTTTTTGAGGGGTAATTTAAATTTTATTAATTATTTAGTATTAAAAATGAGCGCGAAGTGCGCAAAAATTTTCTTTGTTAATTATAAATTATGAATGGGGGGGGGGGGGGGGGGGTAAAATGAAAAAAAAATTTTGGGGTTGCCTACAGCACCCCAAATTCGTTTGAGGGGGTAATCGCCACTTTACCCCTCCCCCCCCCTTGGACGTCTATGGTTAAGAGCATGCTAAAAAACTTTACCTTCAATAATCATGCAAAGTACTCACCTTAGATTATTCATTCTATTAATAGACAAAAAAATACTGTATAAAAGCATCTCAAATATCTAAAAAAATTATATTTGAGATGAATTGAAAAAAAAATGTATAATACCATAAAAAAAAAAAAATTAATGTACAAAGTTATAGGGTAATTTAAAGGAAAGTAAAGTGAGGCGCAAAGCGCCGAAAAAAATCTGACATCAACTACTTAAATAAACATCTTATTTAAGCAAATTTTTTTTGGAATTTAAAGGGCGAATATAGGTTCGATATGATATGAGCTTATATCAAAGGTGCAATTCCATAGATTATAAATAACTTAAAAATATTGACATATTCAATTGTATAAGTCTGTTTATAGCTTAAAACCCATCAATCTCGAAGAAAATATTTTGTAATGAGTGTGGTTCCCTAAGAACTCAAACACCCTAGCATCACACAAGGCTTCGTGGCAAGGTTGAATTAAAAAGCTTTCGTTAAATGATAGTCGTAATAACGTGGAAACCAATTAATCAGGGGTAAATATACCCTCCTTCTACCTTCATAAAGTAAATTATTTAAAAGTTAAAAAAAAAACATCAAATAATGTAAAAAGTAAAAAAAAATAATCGATAAAATTTTCTTGGAGGAAGAATGATTTTGAATCCCTGTTTTTTTGTGGCCGTGTGTGTGTGTGTTAAAAGTGCGTATACAAGGGTTGTTTATATCATCATGAATTAATCAAAGATCTCTGTACAGAAAATAAACTTTAAGACATATTATTTACCCTGTCAATACTCCTGACGCCCTTCTACGCAAATTTTTTTGTGCTTTTTAAAAATTAAATAAACTAGTATATAATCTAAAATAATAAACATTTAAATTATCTTTTAAGGTGCGTGCCAATGTAATAGTCAAACAAACTTAAGCATAATAGTCAAAAAAAAGTCTTGTAAAGGGCTAAAATAAACGATTTTGTCGGCAATCTCATTTATTATATGTTCAATTGAAACAGAAAATTGCAAAATCTACTTAAGGATTTTTTTGAATTTTTAAATTTGGCATAGATATTCTAAAAGTATGTAATGGCACCTTTGATATAAGCTCATATCATATCGAACCTATATTCGCCTTTTAAGAAATAATGAAAATACTGAATCATGAAAATTCCAAAAACTGAAAAATACTGAATAAAATTTTAAAATACTGAATATTCAGTACTTACTAAAAATACTGAAGCCCCAATTTCCAAATACTGAAGAATACTGAAGATTTTCAGTATACTGAAGAATATGGCCACGCTGTAAATGTGAAAATCAGATGCAAAATCCTTTTTAGAGTAAATATAGTGCAAAAAGTAACCAAGACATTTGTCCAAAGCAGGGTGCCGGAGCCGTATAATTTTGATGCGGCTACGGCTCCGGTGAGCCATATTTGGAAATACGGCTCCGGCTCCAGCTCCGGTTCCTACCTTAAAATTAATATATCAATTTTTTTTCATTATTGAATTTGATAAAATAAAATAAATAATATAAAATATTTTGCTTTTATTTGATTAAAGCTATATAAAAGTAGAAGGATGTGTGTCTATTTGTTAAGTAACAATAGTTTTTCAGTTTATTATATGGAAATAGACCCTTGCCAAATTATAATATTACTTTAAAAAGTCATTTTTAGCTAGTCCGGAGCCGGAGTCGTTTTTAACGAAAAATACGGCTTCGGATCCGGCTCCACCAAAAATGTTGCTGCTCCCGGCTCCGGCTCCAGAACACTGGTCCAAAGTATGAAAATCTAAAGAAAATAGTTCTTTTTGATTTTGATATACATATCAGATAAATGTATATAAAATTAGTGATCAAAAACTATAAAACAAGTTATTACATTTTTTAACCCTATCGTTGATTAAAGTGCACTTTTAGGTTTACTCATTACCAAAGTAGCACATAAAAACACTTGATATTTAACAAAATAAATTCAAATAAACAATTAGGCGTTTTTTATAATGCAGTAGACCATTTTGTAGTTATATTTTTGGCATTTATTTTGATTAATTACTCCATAAAAAGAGTTTTTCTGCACTACTTTGGTAATTCTTAAACCTAAAAGTGCAATTTAATCGATGACAGTGATTAAAAAAATTATAACATGTTTTATAGTTTTTATCACTAATTTTATATACATTTAGGTGATATGTATATAAAAAGCAAAAAGAACTATTTTCTTCAGTTTTTCATACTTGGTTACTTTTTGCACTATATTGACTCTAAAATAGATTCTATATTTGATTTTAACATTTAGGATGATATATTTTATGCCAATTATTGTGTTTACATCAAGAAAGAACATATTTTTTGTTCGTATACCTTTTTTTATCATAAAATGTAAGAAACTGCTTTTTTCAGGTATAAGGTGAAAATAGGAACACTAAAGAAAGTTTTTTTTAGCCTTAAGTATGTTCTAAACTTATAGATAAACAAATTTAATAAAGAGATTTTTTTCTAAATCTGTCATTAGTGAAGAACCGTTTTTTATCTCCCGGTTATAGAAAACCAAAAAAAAACTGGTTCCTAGTTTCTTAATTTCATCATTCGACATTATGAATCCCTCTCCCCTCTATTACCCTAGTTTTCATTTCCCCCTGGAGCAGGCAGTTTTGCTTACTTCCGTTTGCTGGTATAGCTCTACAAAATTGGAAAATCAAGAAAAACGAGGTGATTTTAAAATACCCCTTCTAACTTTTTTGTTTCTGTAGTAAAGTTGCTGATTTTTTTTGTGAAAGGAGGATGTGGAAAATAACCCTTTGGGCAGGGGGGGGGGGGGTACTCGAGAACCCTTAGAGCTAGAGGGAGCTAATTTTGGATTTAAGCTTCTATAGGACCAAAGTTAATTTTAAAATTATCGTCGACACCCCACCCCCCCCCATTTTTTTTTTTTTTTTTGGGGGGGGGGGGGCGGGTGGATTATACTATATGGTGTTTCTCAGAAACAACTAGAGATAAATGGAGTAAACCTTAGGATAATTTTTTTGTAGGCCTATATTTGATTATAGAATTATCATTGACCACCCATCCACCCACAAACCCCTAATTTAGGGGGGGTAGAGGGCAGGTGAATTATACTATAGGAGGTTTCTAAGTAACGACTTGAGATAAATAGAGCAAACCTTAGGATAATACTTTGGTAGGCCTATATTAGCTTTTAGAACTATTGTTCACCATCCACTGACCCCCAAACCCCTAATTTAGGGGGGGGGGGTGGATTTTACTATAGGGTGTTTCTCAGAAATAACTTGAGATAAAAGATGCAAACCTTAGGATAAAACTTATGTAGGCCTAAATTTGCTTTTAGAACTATCATTGACCACCCACCCACCCCCAAACCCCTAATTCAAGGGGGGGGGGGGCAGGTGGATTATACTATTGGGTGTTTCTCAGTAACCACTTGAGATAAATGGACCAAACCTTGGGATAAAACTTTAGTTGGCATATAGTTGCTCTTAGAAATATTGTTGACCCACCCCCAAACCCTTAATTAAGAGGAGAAGGGGGGGTAGGTAAATTATACTATTGGGTGTTTCTCAGTAACCACTTGAGATAAATGGAGAAATCCTTAGGATAAAACTTTTGTATGCCTAAAGTTGCTTTTAGAAATATTGTTGACCACCCACCCAACCCCAAACCCTCTAAAATGAGGGGGGGGGGGGGCAGGTTGATTTTACTATAGGGTGTTTCTCAGTAACTACTTGAGATAAATGGAGCAAACCTTAGGATAACACTTTTGTAGGCTAATAGTTGCTTTCAGAACTATCATTGACTACCTACCCACCCCCAATCCCCCTTAACTGAGGGGGGGCTGTGAGGCTGGTGTTTAATACTTTTATAAATATTGCTCACCCCCCACTCACACCCACCCCCAAACCCTCTTATGGCAAAGGAAGGAGGTGGGAGGCTGGTGTATAACTTAGAAACCACTTGAGAACCATGGAGCAAACCTTGGATTTAATATTAGTAGGCCTAATACTATTTTATACTAGTGTGTACTACTCATATACCACATCTGATACATGGATCAAACCTTAGTAATAAACTTTTGTAGGCCTAAAGTAGCTTTTGAAATATCATTGACCCTCCACCCAACCTCAAAACCCCTTAATCTAAAGGAGAAAGGGTTGGTGGTTAAAAACTATTCAAACTTTTGTTTTAAAAAAAACACTAGAGATAGAACCCAAAAATTTTAAAATCTAGATTTTTCCATGATATTAGATGTATATTCTACGGTACTACGTCAAACCCTAGATACGTCAAACAGTAGATGCGACAAACGCTAGACAGACAAACAGTAGACAGACAAACCCTAGACACGACATACGCTAGATACGACAAACACTAGAATGCAACAAACGCTACAATATGAAAAACCCTCGATTTTTTCTAAAGGCGACAAACAATAGATACGACAAAGGCTAGAATTAATCCTATTATGTAAAGTAATACGCTTTTTTGTCTGTAGCAATGAATCTCACTAACCGCTAAACCAAAATTGTTCTCCTTAAAGTGAAGCTTCATATGTGTCCAGGGAAGGTTTTTAACTAATTTTGTGGAGGGTATCTACCCCCCCCCACAAAAAAAAAATAATTTACCTTTTTAAAACTTAAAAGAAAATGATATAAGCATTTTTGTCTGTAGCAAAGGATCTCATTATCCGCTGAACTGATATGTTTCTTCTTTAAAGTGAAGCTTCATATAGGTCCAGAAGGTTTTTAACTAATTTTGTGAAATTTAAATTATTGCCTATTACTGAATAAAATTATAAGGTGATTATTATTTAAAGTAGTGCCTGTGGTAGGGGTTTGTAGCGAGGTGACAACACACCATTGAAATTTGAATTAGTATTGCCTGCCTTCCCCTATTTTCCCCCAAAATGACCCCAGATGAATCGCTTTACTGATTCAAAGACAAGGACAATAACATATGTAAGTAGTGCAGCAACATTAAAACAAGATTTTTTTCTCTTGTAATAAACAAGTATTGTAAGTATGAATTTAAAAAGAAAAATTTCAATACAATTGAAATTAATTTATATTTATTAGATTTATTTGATTTAACCCATGGCCTAGGTGAAATAGATTTCTGTAAAACGTGTCAGTCAAGCAACAGATTGTCAGAATTATAGATGTACACAAATACACTTACTACTAAATAGCTGCACTGTTGAAAAAGTGTTGTAAGGGGATGTCATAGATGGCCAAATAATTAATGCTCATAAAATATTGCTCATTCTCAGCTTATATTACTCCACCCATTTATATCTCCCTTTGATGTTTAAACAAAGCAACTGTAAAAAAACTTAATACACACATGTCATTTAAAAATAATCATATTTAAATTACTAAAATTCTTTATCTCTTTAATTATAGTAGACTTAATTTAATAAACCTTTTTTGATGTATCTTAAAAACTGTTAATGTCTATAAATACAAAAAAATATGCTGGTTTAGTTTTAACTGTATTGCAAAATCACCTTTTCATTTTTATTAGGGTTGGGCCGGATATCCGGCCATTTTCAATATCCGGCCGGATACCGGATATTGAAACTATCCGGCCGGATATCCGGCAATATAATCTTTTATATTTTACAACAAAAATCTCTGTTTTTTTAAATCTTAAATGGCTGTAATTTTGTTTTTATTGAAGCTAGAAGAAAATTTTTTTCTGAATATGTTTATCTTTATGTAAATTTTATATTAGAAATCTCAAAACATAAATTTTGGCGGTGGCAGCAGTACTTGGCAGCTGCCAGCCGCAAACCGACGGTTGGCAGGTAAACGGCAACGTGTTTTATGAAATTGTAATAAGTCATGAAGATATATAAAAAGCTAAAGTTTAAAATTTGAAATCTTCAAGTAAAAATTTGCGGTCACAGAAACCGTTTAAAGATTTCTGGAGACCTGGAGGTTCAGAACTTGCAGGATTATACCTGGAACCTGAAATCGACTTGAACACCTATATTACATATGAGGGTGTACGACTATAGGATATTTTAGTATTAGATAACATGAAATGCTTTGTTTAAGTAAAAAAATATTTTTACTTTTTACCTGAATGACCTTACCAGATTTGCTGGCATCCTGGGCCCGCCAGGAAGGAGGTATTAAAAATTTTCAACTCTTAGTTATGTGTCATACCCATATTTCGAAAGTCACTCAGTTGTAGCCCTCTACCTTTTATACACAGAAAATGGGATAGAAAAAAACAGAGGGGGGGCAGGCATTTAACGCCACCTCCCCGCCCATCCTCCAACCGTTAGGGGTTGATATTACATATTGAGGGTAGTAATAGTTAATTAGATTTATTTGCTATGGAGATTTAATAGTTACTTAATTTTTAAGTTTTAACCTTAATTTTATCCTATTATATAAAGTAGTAAGCTTTTTTTTGTCTGTAGCGAAGGATCTCGCTAACTGATGAACCGATATGTTTCTCCTTTTTAGGTCCCAGGGTGGTTTTAGTCCGTTTAATTTTTATAAAAAAAAGTCGTTGTAAGGTTTTAAGTTATTTTTCTGCACTTTCATGTCCTTTCTAATATCCCTAGATACTAGGGACGCAGCCGCTAGTATAATATAAAACACCAGTTTATGAAGAATTTTTTTGCGGGTATAGTCCCTTTCGTGGCAACGCCCCTTAAGGAGCGATTATTCGTATTTTCACAGAAGCTTTCCTCCTATTTCTAGCCCCTTGCAGGGGACTCTAACCTTGCGGGGCCAATTGCCTAGCCCTGCGGGGCAATCACCTAATTAAATATAACCTAAAATAACCTTTTAAAAGCAATTTTAAAATACAACGAATCGCCCCTTAAGGTGCGTTGCTACGAATGGGACTATATCCTTTTTGATACTTTAATATGTAGTAATTTGGCCGGTTATCCGGCCGGATATCCGGTAATTTGGCCGGATAACCGGATATCCGGCGTTGGCCGGATATCCGGTATCCGGCCAAAAAACTATCCGGCCCAACCCTAATTTTTATATAACATTTTTTGCAGGGAAGGGACAATGATAAGAAAGCGAGAGGGGACAATGGGCTGTTTAGTACACTAGTCCCTAAAGTTTTATAAGAATGTTTTCTTAATCGTTGGCTAAACAACTTTTGTTACTTTAATGGATTGTGATTGGTTGGTTTAATAATGAGTGTTCAAATGTTTCAACCACGTATTTTTTAAAACTGTTTTTTAACAGTGTTCTAAACGTTTGCAAATTACAATTCCGTTATGTAACAATTCAAAGTCTTGATATTTTTTTTTGAAAACTTTGTACATAAAGTTCATTTAAACGAATTTCCTAACCTGCAAGTATTAGTATATAAACCATTCTAATTCTTGTTTCTTGGCTGTATACACGAAGGAAGCTTTAGGTGGTAGGCATTTTGAGTGTATATATGGTTGTCTGAAATGTATCCCTTTCATAGATTTTGCCAATATTTGGTTAATTCCGAAACACAGCTAGGTGAAAATAATAATTTCATTATTTGAAAAGAAAGGGAGATAGGCGAAGCTTTTCTACAATTCTGTCCGTCCATAACATTTTATAGAAGAATACTTTTGAAACAATGTTTTTTTTTAATTTATATCCTATCTTTCTTCAATTTTCTGATTAGAAATATTTTCAATTCCGCTACTACATAAGGCTTCACTGAAAATAGACGATTTCTTTTCCGCGCCTCCGTGTATTTAATTAATTGATAGGAAAATAATACGATGTCTTAATCTTTAATTTAAAGAAAAGGAGTTTGTATTTGAGGTTTAAATATTTACAGAATCGTATTAAAATAATATAAAATATTACAACAAATCTTCACTTCAAACATGAAAGAAAATTATAAAAGTAACTATATAAAAACCGAATCACTTATCCAAACTAAACAACTTAAAAATATGCAAATTAAACAAGTTACTTTTATAAGAATTTAAAATTAAACTAACTATTGAAGCTCCAAAATAAACTATTTAAGGACTAAACGAAAATAATTAGACAGATTAAAAACATAAGCACGTCACGTTGTGAAAAATATATTGAACAATAAATTGCAGCATTCAGATCGCATAATTTTATAAATCAATCAATTAAACACACTACGGCAAGCTTCACAGAAAGGGTAGATAAAATTTTAAATTTTTTAATCAAATCTTTAATCTTCTCATTATTTTGTAAAATCAGCTGTTACGATTCACAAACTTTGACGGGACAATTTCTGTGTGATGAATATTCCCTTATAAATGAAGAAAAATTCTCGGACTAATTCAACAATGTTGGACAAATTTATTTTAAAACCCACATGCTGAATAAATTATAATTCCTTTACACAACAATAAAATAATATTTAATATAATATAATATATAAGTGATTGAAGATTGGCGAAAAAAATTTGTTAGAGAAATTTTAGTCGACAGCGAGGGGGGGTTTAGATAAGAGAGTGTTAATTTCCATGAGCGTAATAACAATTGCGATGGAGCGTAATGAAAATTTATTTATACCGTATTGAATTATATTCCCAAGAGCGTATTAGACAATACTATACAGACAAATACATTATTTAGTACTACCTGTTACTTCACAAAACATTACCTAATACCATATACAGCATTGAAAACTTCCTTGTTTCGTAATGACGTTTTTTTCCTACTACGTACGGATTGATACTATACATTAATGTGAAGAATATAGAGTATCATCTGATGCTAAAAAAAAAAATTATTTTTAACAGTGTGGGATTCTTTCCCCTTTTACCATAAGTATTTAAGCCTTGCGAATGAAAAAACGAGTCTATAAAAATATAAGAACCAGTTCAATGTGCCTTTCCTCCCTATTATGAACAAAAAGGACACATTTTTAGAGTAGCTACGCACTAACTAAATAAATTATACAAATAATTAGGATTCCCCCCCCCCCTTTAAACTAGATACACCTAAATGGGGTTGTTCCAAGAAGGAAATTTAAAGGCGAAGCTACTTAAAATATAAAAACATATGGAAATTATGTTTTTCGCGATCATATAAAAGTAACAGGGTGTCTGTATATAGCGATATTATCACTAACCGTTGAACTTTCTTCTTTGCAGTTTAGCTTATTAATGGTTGAGAGAACGTTTATAACTACTTTAGGACCTTCACCCCTAAAAGAGAAATCGTCCTGAGAAAAAAGACCCTGGCACCGTCACAATTTTTTTTTACATTTTCCACTTTATACAATTTTCAAAATGGAGGATATAGACTTCCTCTTCCCTTCTCTCAAGTGTGCTCCTAGAGGTCTGCACAGCCTCTTGCATGTAAATATTTTACTACTCATATTATAATTTGCTAACTACAAGGAAGAAAATAAAGCTTTCCCTCATTTTTTTTCATCGATACAGTTATTTGAGGCAAATACTAAAATATCTTTCATGGAGTTACCCCTGTATGCGAATGAAATATTATCAGTGGAAAAATTTGTCCTATCAGCAAAATATCCTTAACTTCAGAAACTTTTAGAACCTTTCTATTTTTTATTATCTCTTTTATTAGTAATGTTAAATGAGTTAAATAAGATTTCTCTAGGTGTATATAGTACAATTTAAAAGAATTTTAAAAATTGATATATTTTAGTATTATTGAAACTTTTAAAGGCAAATTAAGACCTTTACATAGTGTCTAAAAAATCATATTTAGAAATTTTCATAAAGTAAGTGTATATCATGTAAACTGTGAACCAAAAAAATAGGCAAATCTGAATTTTCAGAATAACAGCTTCATTAGGTATTCATTTTAAATAATTTTTCTGTAAATATGAAATGTAGATGCATCTTTTGGTTACTAGTTTCCACCGTTAATTTTTTAATTAGCACCAATGAAGCAAAAGATCTCAAAAACAGCATTTAAGGAAATACTTGTGTACCAAAAAGATATGCAAATCCAAAACAAATCAATAAAAAAGCGTTTTTTTCTCTCACTTTTCTCCTCCTTTAAAGATTGATTCTAATAAATTAACAATTTTTAAAAGGATTTATGCATTAATTATTATGAAATTTAGTGTAAGGTAGAAAAAAAGATTTTTCTTAAGAAATATTAGAAAAAAAAAGTTCGACCCATTTCACTTTAGAGGAATGTTGCTGACCTCCAGTCTTATGGATGAAGCTAAATACATGTTAAAGATAAAAATTACCCTCAAAAGCATAAAAAAATGTTTTGTGATGTGTTAAAAAATCAATTTTAAAATCTTGATTTTAAGGATAATGGCATTTAAGATGCTCCCACGGGTAGTGATGGTGAGCCAAATGTTATCAAAGTGCATGCCCATGATAACAACTTATATATTGAACTATGGTCCAATTTTGTATTCATAGCAGCCTTCAGCCAAACAGTATAAAAAAAAAGAAAAAAATTGCAATTTTAATTACTCCAATTCATAAGGTAATTTCTGCAGTTTTAAAAGATGTTTATATTTCTTGTCGGGAGGCTCCATTGGAGATTGCTATGAATAAATTGGACTATAGTTCACAGTTTATATGATGAATTTGATATACATTTTAAGAATATTGTTGTATATTTTATGTTGAAGTTTCTTTTAATTGACTATAAAACTGTAGGAATAAAAACATTAAAATTAATTAACAACTGGAAAGTCAAATAAACGTGAGGGTCAGGGATCTTAAGGGATAAGACAATAAGGCAATTCGTCGTATTTTTAAAATGGCTTTTTATAGGTTATTTTAGATTAGGTTAGGTTATATTGGGCTAGGTGAATGCCCAACAGGGTTAGGCAATTGGCCCCTAGAAATAGGAGAAAAGCTGCTGTGAAAAATACGAAGAATCGCCACTTAAGGTGCGTTGCCACGAAAGGGACTATACCCGAAATATCTAATAAAATATTATTTTGTTGTTAGTTTTTAAAGTTTATTATGATTTAATGCACCCTTGTTGAAATGCAAAGTAAATAATGAGCAAGTCTGTCTAAATAACAAAAGAAATATCACCATAAAAAATAGGCGGCTCCCTTTTTTTAATCGTACACCAAAACAGTCAAAGGTAATCAAAGGTTGTTATCTAGTCCTTTAAAAATTTTTATCTTCAATATTTTATTATGGATGTCTTCCTTGTTTTAATAAGCAGGCATTTTATTAATGATTAATGGGGATGTGTAGCAATTTATCATGCATTGTCTTATCCCTTAATATGCCTTTCCTTGTTTTAAAAAATTTAATTTACTGCCCTTACTGTTAATGTTGTCGTCCTTGCTTATATGAAAATATTCTCTATTAGTGAAAGTTGTCATCCTTGTTTTAAAAATATGATATTTTCACCCCTTATTATCACGAGTTCAAATCTAGATAATAATTTTCGCACCAGAAGTGTCCCAACAAAATTACTAAATATTACGCAATAAACAATAACATATTGTAAATACACTATATTACCCCTTAAGAAGATTAAAATTAGTCGGTTAAACGTTAGAACACTCAACTTGATGAACCAACCAATCAAAATTTACTAAAGTCAAGAAAAGTTGTTAAGTTAACGAATACGAAAACGTTATTATAAAACTTTGGGGACTAGAGTAATAAACAGCCCATTGTCCCCTCTCTCTCTGGCCAAAAAAACCTTCCCTGGACCAAAAATAGGCCTTTAAAAACACTCACATACATCAAGAAATGATGGAAAATGTACATTATTGTTAGAATACTTGGTGCGAGTGAGGCAAAGCGACAAACAGAGCAGAGGTTAAAGAAAAAGAATTAAATTGCAGGGCAGGTTAATCACAGGGTAGAGGTAAACAGGGAAGGACAACACAAGAAAAAAAACCTCACAATCCCATTTGTAGTTAAAGGAACACCATCACCTGATTTAATAAATTTACAATCCCCCCTCCCACATGTTTGCCAGACACCAAAAACAAAAGTTTAATTTGCAATATTGACCCATCTCTTATATCCCTTGATACAATACAATAAAAAAATAAAAAGATACATTTAAACATTGAATATTTTAATTTAAAGCCTTTAAGCATTTTGGATTCGAAAAATTATAAGTGGACATCTATCTTTAGGTAATTATTAGACACTAATTGACCTTGGAATCTTAAAAAATTTATCCGTCTATTCTAAACAACAGCCGAAATAATGTAGTGGACAGACCTAAATTATAGGCTAGCTTCGCTCCAAGTAAAAGTGATTTCCTCGTAAAAATTTGCCTGATGTTAAAATTATGTTTATCTAATTGATGTTTGAAGTTATTTTAGGATACTAAATAGTGTTATATGATTTTGGAGAAACTGGTGAATTCAGCTTCTTAATTTTGTTTACAGAATAGTTTTCCCTCCCAGGGAGATATCGGCAATAAAAAATATACTAAAATGTTAAAAGTAGAAATCTCAACAAAATAAATAAACGAGTAAATAAAAGTAAAAATAGAATAAAATGTATGAGAAAAGTTAAAAATAATTCAAATAAACAGAAAAAATGAATTATTGTACGCCCATTTATCGTCATTCCTTTGGACATTCTTGGAGTGAACGGACGCAACTAAATAAGCGTCTCTCTAGTGAAAAATGTTGGGCATATTATAGGTATGTTGATTTAAATAAATAACATTTACATATAATTTAAAGATAATTTCACGTTGAAAAGTTAAAACGAATGTTGTCAAAATTCTAGATAAAAGTAGACTACAAATCCTTTTTTTATGTCTTCTCCTTTTCCTTGGACATAAAAGTATTAAGTTAATAATAGAAAAATATTTATTCAGAGTGGACCTGTTATGCTGTTTGCATAGACCCTAGTTCCTAGAACACCCTGATAAAGACTGGTTTAAAGGTAGGAATTACCCTTTTTAAGCCATTCTAAAGCTATCGTAGTCATAAGTCATAATTATAGTAAATAGAAAAGGAAAGTCTGTACTAAATTATGTAAAAGTTTTACACAAATGAATTACTGAATTGAAATACAAATTGATTAAAAGCACACAGTAATAAGCTTTATAGAGTAATTCAACTTTAATGCTTGAGTTAAGATTTAAAAAAATAGGAGTGTCCTTTAACTTTGCTCCTATTTTTAGATTGATCGTGTCGTGTTGTATCCATGCGAGTATCGTGTGATGAATTTTGTGGATTGTGTGCCTGCTGCCCCATATCCTAGTATCGCTGCTGCCGTGTGCCCTAGAAGCTGCCAATGAGACCAGTTGTGTGCCGCGCCGTCGCCCCCCCCCCCCTGATGAATCTACCAGTCACAGGATAATATAATAGATTTGAATAAATAATAGAATAATAGTTAAGACATCATAAATAGTCTTATTACTTGGTTTAATATTGCATATATTAGACATTATTAGAATAGTTGCACTGCTTATATATTTGCAGATAGATAATTAGGTTAGAATTATAACATAATCTAATTAAAACGTACAGTAAATGGTTCTAGTTCTTTAGTCTAATATTCATATATTAGAAATTAATAGAGTAGCTTCGCTACTAATAATAAACACATAGGTATAAGTAACAAATAAAAAGTTAAATTACATAACCAGATCCGGTAAATAGTATACCACATCACCCTTGTACTCCCCACCAACCATCTGCAGAAGTGTTCCTGCCCTTAGATGTTCGGTTGGCTGTTTGTGAGACCTTAAGCTGCAATTTCCGGTAAGAATCTATTCTTTATTTGCCGGGGTTGTCTCTATTTTCATTTAATTGCAGTTATAAAGAGGTATTAGAATATAGAGGGATAATTGTAAATGAAACCTCTGGGACATTTTCCTTATCTTAGTTTTGATAGATGGAATCATTCCATGTTAAATGAAATAGTACTAGTTGATCACTGACCCTCTATACAATCTAGTAACTTTATTCTTTTGTTTAGATTCAATTTGACCTGTACCCAAGGAGACCTTCCATTGAATCTATTGCATATTAAGACGAATTTCCACACATTTCTTCATAGTTTATTTTATCGTTAGTTGTTATATCCTTGTATTAAATGTGTTTCCCGTATAAACTTTACTACAGTTACATTATTATTCTTGATTATTTCGTCGTCAATAGTGTTCCTTGTATAGGAGTAGAACAAATGGTTTCTAGATTACCCATTTCATAGAATAATCTAACATTGAATCGGAAAATTGATAGCTAGCATTAAATACAATAAAGCTTTCTCTTCTAGCTCTCCATAGTATTAGTTCTACTCCTTAATAGTTCAAAAACTTTGAATTAGATTGTTCCTTTCACTATTGGCACATTATAGTACTTGTAACTGTTAGAAACACATTTAAAATGGCAAATAGTATTGTCTCCTCTCTTGCTTATGAGGCCTTAGATATTATCAGAAGTTATTATCGGAATAGCTTATCCATTAATCGGTTTACTGTAGTTTCTAAACTGATAACATTGTATGAGAAAATTTCTCCTTGTTCAGAATCTCAGGATTCATTTAATCTTGCTTTCCATGCTTGCAAAGCAATTAACCAATTCTTGTTTAGAGTAAACAGAGAATCTGGTATTTGTATTGTTAAAGACAAGTTGTTACAGTGTCCACTGCCAAACATTTGTAGTATTGAAAAGGCAACATCTACTGATTTAGATGATCCTGCTAACATAGAGTCCAAAGGAATCCCTCACAAGGTTGAGGTAAATAGATTATTGAATGTTTATCATGAATTGAAATCTATTAATAAACAAATAGTTTTTCATAGCAATAGAGTTTCTGCATTTGCTTTGCAATATGATTTAAAGCAAACAGAATTTGATACACTGTTGTTGAAGTGTATTCCTTCTTTTTCCCCTCTTGATAGAATAGATGAGGATTTTTCTTGCTCAAGCGATAATAAATCTAGAATTGAGCCAGGTTCTTCATTTAGTAGCAAGAATCCAGAAAATATTCATGCTTCTTCTTTGATTGAAAATAGTTCAGAAGAAAGTTCTTGCTTAAATCCTAGTGTTTCTAGGTCAACAGATGACTATTATTTTAATAGTTCAACATGTTCTAGATCTTACACAAGTTCCAAATTCACTCCTGCCAGATCAAGCATTAGTGAATCTCATATAATAGAAGAACAATCAATTTCTTCTATGCCAAGTCTTGTTGATCCTCCTGCAGTTGCTTCAAATAAAAAACACATTGAAAATCCTGTTACTGATTCTGGAAAAGTTGTTTTTGAAAGCCCTGTTGTTAAGAGGCCTACCAGTGGTAAATTTCCAATCTTGCTAAGTCCTAAACACTACAGGCAAAGTATGAAAACTCCTGTAAACTACAGGCATGGTATGAAAAGTCCTGTAAACTACAGGCATGGTATGAAAAGTCCTGTAAACTACAGGCATGGTATGAAAAGTCCTGTAAACTACAGGCATGGTATGAAAAGTCCTGTAAACTACAGGCATAGTATAAAAAGTCCTGTAAACTACAGGCATAGAACTCAAAGCCCTGTAGTGAGTAGGCATAGTACTAATGGATGTTTTCCTACCATTAGTCCATGCAATGAAGGTAATAAACATTCCTATCCAAAGAATGACAGGTATAGAAACCAATGCACATATCAGAATATAACTGAATATCCTGCAGGTTATAGAAAGCAAAGCCCTAGGAATTCTAGGCATAGTAACTATGAAACTTCTAGTACTTGTACATCATGCACTTATAATTGGGTCAGGCCAATGCCTAGAAAAGCACAAAATAAGCCTTTTCATTCTCTTATGACGGAGACACAATTTGCTTCCTCAAACTGCTGTTTTCTTTTGAGAGCAATCAGCAATGCTCTTATTCCTTACGGCAATTATAGTTTCTTCTGATAATAGTACACGGTGTGAGACACCACCCCAAATACACGGTGTGAGACACCACCCCAAATACATGGTGTGAGACACCGCCCCCAAATACACGGTGTGAGACACCGCCCCTAAATACACGGTGTGAGACACCACCCCAAATACATGGTGTGAGACACCACCCCCAAATACACGGTGTGAGTCACTGCCCCCAAATACACTGTGTGAGTCACAGCACCAAATACACAGTGTTATTCACCTGAAGATTTACTAGTGTACAATACACTGCAATTAGATATAGTTGTCATAGATGGTTCCATTTCTACTTCTCTTGGTGGAACTATGCTCATTTGTTTGCCTAGATGGAAAAATTATCTAGCCAAAATAGTTACTGCAAACAGCTGAATTAACCAGCGCGTTTTGGCGCAGTGTTATATGATTTTGGAGAAACTGGTGAATTCAGCTTCTTAATTTTGTTTACAGAATAGTTTTCCCTCCCAGGGAGATATCGGCAATAAAAAATATACTAAAATGTTAAAAGTAGAAATCTCAACAAAATAAATAAACGAGTAAATAAAAGTAAAAATAGAATAAAATGTATGAGAAAAGTTAAAAATAATTCAAATAAACAGAAAAAATGAATTATTGTACGCCCATTTATCGTCATTCCTTTGGACATTCTTGGAGTGAACGGACGCAACTAAATAAGCGTCTCTCTAGTGAAAAATGTTGGGCATATTATAGGTATGTTGATTTAAATAAATAACATTTACATATAATTTAAAGATAATTTCACGTTGAAAAGTTAAAACGAATGTTGTCAAAATTCTAGATAAAAGTAGACTACAAATCCTTTTTTTATGTCTTCTCCTTTTCCTTGGACATAAAAGTATTAAGTTAATAATAGAAAAATATTTATTCAGAGTGGACCTGTTATGCTGTTTGCATAGACCCTAGTTCCTAGAACACCCTGATAAAGACTGGTTTAAAGGTAGGAATTACCCTTTTTAAGCCATTCTAAAGCTATCGTAGTCATAAGTCATAATTATAGTAAATAGAAAAGGAAAGTCTGTACTAAATTATGTAAAAGTTTTACACAAATGAATTACTGAATTGAAATACAAATTGATTAAAAGCACACAGTAATAAGCTTTATAGAGTAATTCAACTTTAATGCTTGAGTTAAGATTTAAAAAAATAGGAGTGTCCTTTAACTTTGCTCCTATTTTTAGATTGATCGTGTCGTGTTGTATCCATGCGAGTATCGTGTGATGAATTTTGTGGATTGTGTGCCTGCTGCCCCATATCCTAGTATCGCTGCTGCCGTGTGCCCTAGAAGCTGCCAATGAGACCAGTTGTGTGCCGCGCCGTCGCCCCCCCCCCCTGATGAATCTACCAGTCACAGGATAATATAATAGATTTGAATAAATAATAGAATAATAGTTAAGACATCATAAATAGTCTTATTACTTGGTTTAATATTGCATATATTAGACATTATTAGAATAGTTGCACTGCTTATATATTTGCAGATAGATAATTAGGTTAGAATTATAACATAATCTAATTAAAACGTACAGTAAATGGTTCTAGTTCTTTAGTCTAATATTCATATATTAGAAATTAATAGAGTAGCTTCGCTACTAATAATAAACACATAGGTATAAGTAACAAATAAAAAGTTAAATTACATAACCAGATCCGGTAAATAGTATACCACATCACCCTTGTACTCCCCACCAACCATCTGCAGAAGTGTTCCTGCCCTTAGATGTTCGGTTGGCTGTTTGTGAGACCTTAAGCTGCAATTTCCGGTAAGAATCTATTCTTTATTTGCCGGGGTTGTCTCTATTTTCATTTAATTGCAGTTATAAAGAGGTATTAGAATATAGAGGGATAATTGTAAATGAAACCTCTGGGACATTTTCCTTATCTTAGTTTTGATAGATGGAATCATTCCATGTTAAATGAAATAGTACTAGTTGATCACTGACCCTCTATACAATCTAGTAACTTTATTCTTTTGTTTAGATTCAATTTGACCTGTACCCAAGGAGACCTTCCATTGAATCTATTGCATATTAAGACGAATTTCCACACATTTCTTCATAGTTTATTTTATCGTTAGTTGTTATATCCTTGTATTAAATGTGTTTCCCGTATAAACTTTACTACAGTTACATTATTATTCTTGATTATTTCGTCGTCAATAGTGTTCCTTGTATAGGAGTAGAACAAATGGTTTCTAGATTACCCATTTCATAGAATAATCTAACAAATAGAGACATCTAACATGTATTCTGCTTAATCTACCCTAACTAATGTAACATGTACATATCTTATCCCACTTTTGTTTGGGGTTAGAAGTAAAGCTTCTCTACAAAGAATAAGTTCGTCCGCCTAACGAGTATTGGGACTGACGCCCGTTCCAGTACTATAACACAGAACTGAGAGACGAGAATAAGTATTTTAAAAAGTAAATACCAATGCTAACACATAGTGGGATGCATTTAATTAGAGAGCAGCCACGCGCTAGAAAACAAAACAGAGAGAAAAGGTGCAGGAAGAAAAAAGGCAAAACAAAGTGGATATAATACCAGGGATCTTAGAGATTGGTCAATGAACGATGAATGACATCTTATGCGCGTGAAAATTCGGCTTTTAGTGGCTGATAATTTTTAGGGGGGAAGCGGAATTAAGGGTTGTAAATTAATTCAACTGAAATCCTGGTAAGTCAAGAGAAATTGGACTTTTGAGTGAGATGGATAACCTCCCACAAAATAGTTTACAACGTTCTTGGAACTATAAAAAGCACCACTGTGAAGTAGAACCATATCCAGTCAGCGGTTAATAAAATCCTTTGCCACACATACACAAAGACAGATAGAAATCATGTTACTTTTATATAAGGATATATATCTCCCTGTTTAGCCCTGATTGAAATACAAAACATGGGGAGAAAAAGCAGAGAAAGAAAAAAAGGGAAGGTAAGATCAAAAGTGAAACAAATGCGGTTTTATAAATCACGAAAATAGATGATTTTTCTAGCCTCAAGTTAAAAACAGATTTGTTTTCGTAATCATTTTACACAAAATTACACCAATTTTTGTTCTAATTGAAAGTAAATTAATCATTATCTCCAATCTAATGTTTATATGTAAAAATATGCCTTTGGTTGTTAAATATATGAGGAAAGAATTGGTTCCCTCTAGAGTAGAAAAAACTGCTAAAAGTGTTAGGAAATTGCCTAAGAAACATCAGGATTACTATAAGGAGTAAATAAAATCTTTCCTCCTAATTCTAGTGTGTAAAGTTCTGCCTTTGATTGCTGATAAAAAGATATGCGGCTGTATATCAATTTGACTGTTACTTTAATACATCATGAAATATTGCGATCCTGATTCTAAATTACATTGTCCTGATTAAATTACATTGTTAATTCTTACCTGACTTAAGGAGGGTCCACGTGGATTTAAAAAACTAAAGTTTGCCTTACCTAAAAAGAAATAAAAAATACTAAAATACTTAAGATTATTGTTTTTGAACAAGCCAACCAGTTAAGAATAATTAATCTAGGTTTTCTATTTTTTACCTTTCTTAGATATTAATATATGAACTTTATTATTCCTCAAGATTTCTGATTTCTTTAAGAGATTTCAGAAAGAACTGTCAAATTTAACAAGATTTCAAACTCTTGAATTTAGGAATAATTTTTTAAAAAATAAAAATTCTATGTACAAAGTTTTGCCATTGGTTGTCTAATCATTCTATTATATTTCTATTACATTTAATTACAAAATGAAGTTTATTTTGCATTACTTGTTTCATGTACAGATGTGTACAATCCGCAGATGCTTATAATAGACTTCATTTCCATATTTGATTATTCTAATACATTTGTATAATATTAATCAGATATAAACCTAGGTAGTAGATATACCCCTCTGATCCCATGTGATTATTCTAATATATTTCTATTATATTAATCAGATAAAATCCTAGGTAGTAGATATACCCCTCTGATCCCATGTAATTATTCTACTTTATTTCTATTATATTAATCAGATTTAGGCCTATATTGTAGATATACACCTCTGATCCTATATGATTATTCTAATATATTTCTATTATATTAATCCGATATAAGCCTAGATGGTAGATATACCCCTCTGATCCTATATGATTATTCTAATATATTTCTATTATATTAATCAGATATAAGCCTAGATGGTAGACATCTAGCCGATAACGAGTATTTCTTTAAAACAACCAATCCTATTTTCAAAAGTAGTTGAATTTGGGTATTAATTCAGATCTTTTATATAGGGAAGAAATACACAATTCAAGCTTTTTTTGTACAGTTTGGATCATGGAAAGAAAACGAAGTATTGGGTTTCGTCGTATTTTCACGCTAGCTTTCAATAGGTTATTTTAGGTTAGGAAAATATTAATGATTGTCCTGCAGGGTTCGGAAATAGGCCCCGCAGTGTTAGAACCCCCGGCAGGGGCTAGAAATAGGATAAAAGCTACTGTGAATATACGACGAACCCGTTACTTCGTTTTCTTTCTATGATCCCACATTATAACGTCATTTAATCTATATTGGATTTCAAAACAAACACCCCTAAAAACTTTTTCTTTAGGTATCAAGATACAAATTTTGCTATTTACCTTTCTTACTAATAATAACGGCTACATTAAATGAGCACCAATAAGGAATGCCCTTCTAATCAATATAATTGGGACACAGAAAAAAAGTAAATGACATACTAGAAAAAATAACAGAGATACTATAAAGGTCATAACCCTCTACATTTTTTTCAGGAACCATGTCTTAAATTTGTAAAAGATAAATAGGTATTAACTTCAATCAAAAGTTTATGATCAAATTAAAGATTAGATATAAATCAGTTATTTAAGAAAAATAACTAATAACTATTCCATCTTAGTTATTAAAGTGTAGTTAATCCAGTTCTATAATTGAATAGAATGCTCTCGTCACTAACATTTCAATTAATTCACTTATAAAACTTGGTACCAAATTCTTTTGAAAAATTAAGTGTACATTAGTATTTCAACTTAAAATTCCGAGTTTGTTTTCTTAGTTATTTTATCTATTTTATTAAGACAACACCTTTTGTTAGTTCGATAATGGGGTCTTTTTTATACGTAGTTTTTTTGTTATTGGTCACTAAAAAAAAATTTCTTGTAACCCAGCTATTTTCTAAGTAGATTATATTATTATTTTCATTAATTGCCTAAAAATTATTCTTTATGTAAAATTTTTAATTATCCACTGTTAAAATTGTACTGAAAAAAAATTTCTATAAGTTAATCAATTTCCTTTAATTAGAAAATAAAATGTATGGAAAACATAAAAAAAATAATTAAATCCAGTATGACCCTAAAATTAATCTTTGATCCATTATTGAAAATAAAAATATTTTGATATAAATTAATGACTCTGCAATTTTACCTGTAACATTTTACAATAACGATAACATCCAATAACAGCGAGGCTATTTGAAAATATTTCTTTTTCAAGCCCTGTTTAAATTTTTTAAAACAAAATTATGACACTTTTAGTTTTGGTTCAAAGAATATTTGAAGATATTTTGACACCTAATTTAACATTTTTTACGTAATTATCATTTTTTTTACAATTTTAATATGTTAATTTTTACGGAGATTGGTTTAAATGATAGGTTCATTATTGCAAGGCTTAGGACATTTATAATAATCCTAATATTAAGTTTTGTCTTTCATATTTTCAAAAAATTAGGGAAGATAATTTACATTTTATATTTTTCTCCTATTATTTGAGGTTTTCATGAAGTAGAATAATTTTAGTTAAGAACTATCAACCACCCTTTTCGATAATCCCTAATTGTTTTTCTAAATTAAAGGAGGATGTGCTTAAGGACCATTTGGGCAGGGGGGGGGGGTTTACTCGAGAACCCTTAGAGCTAGAGGGAGCTAATTTTGGATTTAAGCTTCTATGGGGCCAAAGTTACTTTTAAAATTATTGTCGACCCCCCACCCCCCCAAAAATTTTTTTTTGGGGGGGGTAAAAATTTTTTTTATTGCATTTCTCGCCGAATTAGGCAATTTGGAATCATTTGAGACCATGTTATTTTTTTCAAATTCTCGTTTATGAAGGTATATCTTAAATACAGTATGCTACTCTCTTAGTTTTAAAGATAATTGGATGAAATCTTTTTGATTGTGTCACTAATTACCCCAAGTTTTTGTATCTTTAAAAAAAAAACGGCTTGTAAGACGAAAAATTTTTGAAAAAAATAACATGGTCTCAAATGATTCCAAATTGCCTAATTCGGCGAGAAATGCAATAAAAAATTTCTTTTTTGGTGGCGGCGGAAAACGGCGGCGGACGGCGGGAGCGGCAGTCCCGCCGCCGTTTTTTTTAAAGATACAAAAACTTGGGGTAATTAGTGACACAATCAAAAAGATTTCATCCAATTATCTTTAAAACTAAGAGAGTAGCATACTGTATTTAAGATATACCTTCATAAACGAGAATTTGAAAAAGTCCCCCCGCAGGGTTGCTTGTAAGGCGAAAAATTTTTGAAAAAAATAACATGGTCTCAAATGATTCCAAATTGCCTAATTCGGCGAGAAATGCAATAAAAAAAAATTTTTACCCCCCCCCCCAAAAAAAATTTTTTTTTGGGGGGGTGGGGGGTCGACGATAATTTTAAAAGTAACTTTGGCCCCATAGAAGCTTAAATCCAAAATTAGCTCCCTCTAGCTCTAAGGGTTCTCGAGTAAACCCCCCCCCCTGCCCAAATGGTCCTTAAGCACATCCTCCTTTTATTTATTTTATTCTTTTCGGAGTGTTCAGTACTTGAACATTTCGAGCGTGGCTATAGATTTAAGTGACAATGGATAGTTGGTTTAAAACTAAAATTAATATTTACCTAACTTCATAACTTTTGAGAGACTAGATCACTTTATCTACTATTGTCTTATCACTATACATGTAAAAAATATGAATAAAGAGTGTTATCAAAGAAAGAATAACAAATTTTGTCCTCATTGAATAAAGGGAAGATTAATTTATCTTGCATTGAGGTATTCCTGTTTCTATAATATTGTATAGAATAAATCTAAATAAGGAATGTTGCCTAGAAAAGGAGCCACCCTAAATATTCTAGGGATAAACGATATCACAGAAACCTAATATATAACATCTCGTTTCATAGTCAATTTGAAAGGCTGTACGTCCATTTATATATTCTTACTGAAATTGTCTGCTGTCATATTGCTATGAAACTGGTAGAAGGATGTTAAATTTTTAAAATAGGAACCTCAGTTAATTTTTCTGTGATTTACCTTTATCTTAACCAAAGCTCAATGTTTAATGTACTCTTAAATAAATATAGCACGTTGACTATACTTTAATGTCTAATTAAAATAAGTATCTTTTCAAATGTAATACCTAATCATGTAGTAAAATCTGTTTAATTTACTCAGCTCAAAAGAAACGTAGCAATTCTTTCTACTAGATTTTAAAAAAAAACATGCCTTAGAATTAAAATTGTTGTACAAAATATTAAATTCCAACGATGCTTACAAATATTTAAAATGCTGGGAGAGTGTATTAACAAAGACACCCCCACACAAACTATTTAGATGGTGTGTCTTCAATTACACCAAATGTTTTATTATATTCAGTCACTCAGGCCACAAATTGTTACAAGTTCACAATATGCAGCAGGCTATGGGACATTGGACTTAAATTACACTTGTATCCAAAGTTTTACAACCACGTTTTTAGTTGACTTTGAATTTTTGGGTACTTTAATTCAATTGTGATTTCATGTTGTAAATATGTCCAAAATAATTTTAACATACAAAAGAAGTAATTTTGTTTTTCGTTATTGGGGATGTAAATCATTTTATATTTCATTGTCATATCCCTTAAGATCCATAAAAATATGTTAATTTAACTTTGCTTCCCTTTCATCATTTAACACCTCTATAATTTATTTGCAATATCTTTCTGTGATTATGACATTATGCGAAAATGATATCACTCCTATTTAGATAGATTCATCTATGTAAATATTTCAGGGTTTATATTCTTAGAGTATGCCTTTTAGCATATCTTCTTGGAATTAAAATATACTACATACATTAAAAAATATACGAATGATTGATGTAAGAGTAGTATCAAATGGCCTACAAAATGTGCGGAGATGATATCCAAAGTTGAAACCTAGGGCCTTTTATGTTGGGAGAAATCTTTACCTAAATTACCTAAAAGATCAATTTTAATACGAATATTTTAGAAATTCTCTCCATTTCTCTACCTTAAAGAATAAGTATGTATATATTATAGATACATATTACTCTTTTATTTTGCATATTAGGAACTATTGCAGTGTCTACAGGAATAGGTAAATGGAAAACTTACAGGTTAAAACATACTTTTAAAAATAAGCATTATTCTATAACTAGGTAATGAAGAAAAAATAATTTGATTTTTGAAAAATCAAAGGCACATAAAAGTCAAGCTTTCATGAAATGTAAAAAGAACTTAATGCTAACATTTTAGAGATCTTAAATCACAGACTGATAAAAATTGATTGTAAAAGTTAGTAAAACTTATGAATAAACTTTGTGAAATATCTGGTTCCTAATCCTTAAATTAATAAATAAGGCAAACCAAGCATTTATATTAAAAGTATAATCCTTAAATTCATGAGTTCAGTGATTCAAAATATTTAAATCTTAGTCCCAATTCTTAAATCCATGAATGAAGCTAACCAAAACATTTAATGTTATGTAAATTGTATGGAATATGCTATTTATTTAAGCCATCATAAGTCTATGAATAAAATAAAATATATCATTATAGCAGAGTGAAGCTTTCTTATAAATAACTTTATTCATGAATTTTAAAAAAATAAACAAGGATGTCAACATACATAAGTAAAAGCACAAAAAATAACGGATAGACAAATAAGACAAATTGAGTTGTAGAGCAAATATTCAGTTATCATGAAAAAAATAAGATAAATCATTGAAAACAAATTAAAATACCTTTATATAAAAAAAGTATTTTTATCTATTGAAGGATAAGAACGACGTACTAAGCAAATCATATAATAAATGCTCATTGGTACAGAGAATCTTCACTAATAATGTCAGCCGAAAAAATGAACCCCCCCCCCATAATGTCACGGACAAAGTGAATTTCGGTAAGAATAAAAAGATTTTATTTATTTTTAAAAATTCCTTTTTTCAAAGTACTTAATATTTTTAACCTGTTTTTTTTTTGTTAAAATCATATTAATTTTAACTTCTATAAAAGCTTGTTGCTTTCTTAAGAATTTTTGCAAATATGGTTGTTATTTTATAGAATTGAGATGGCTTGAATAAAGCGAAATATATTTTCTACTAAGAAGTGTGTTCTTATTGTGTAGTACAGCTCTAGCCGTGCGTTTTTAAGAATAAATTTATTTGTGTGACATAAAAATCAAGATTAATAGCTTCTTATTGCCACGCAACTTAAAGATAAAATTGTTCTTGTTTAAGATAGAATGTGGTTCAATCAAAATGAATAATAAAAGTATTGAGTATATTTAACTATATTACAAATCTATAGGTATATGGCTTGATCAGGGAGTGATATGACAACTGAAATAAAAATAACACACTCATCTTCAATGATAAATTCACTGAGTGAAAAAGTCTCTGATACTTCTTAGTTATTAATAGAATTATATTTCATGGCACCCTCTTCAGTCTTGTAGCTGGATGTTAAAAAGATTGAATTTAATACCAAAACTTTAGTAAAGAAGTTGTATCAACTTTTTTTTTTATAGCTAGCCGGTTCTTTTAGTAAGTAGTAGATGTAAAATTTTTCATAGAATTCAGATATGCAATCGGTTTTTTTGTAGACCTCTTATTTTTTAAGTAATTTAAGTTTTTAAAAAAAATAATTAAGTCGGTTTTAAGGTACTAAAACGCAACAAAATAAAAGAAGAAAATGGCCAGTAAGAACAAAAATAGTAAGATCTTTAATTTGACACCTTTCTTTTAAAATTCTGTTGAGTAATTATTGAAAAAATCTATTTTTTTAACCTCGGTATAATAAAAACTTTAGACCTAAATATTTTCTCAAACAGACATAAAAAACATGGGTTCATATATACCTTCAGAATCAGAAAAATATTACGAATCCATTGTAAGCAAAATTGAAAAAAATTAAAAAATTAAAAAATTAAAGAAATGGCCAATTATTTTTTTTGTTCAGACAACACTGTTGTCTTCCCTTTTTTACCCCCTCTTTACCCCCTCTTTACCCCCTTCCCATTTTTATACTCAATTGAAGAATTAAGACGTTGCCTGTACAATATAATATGATATTTTCATATAATTCCTTTTATTGTAGTTTATATACTATATTGTAAACTTTTTTTTTCAATTTTGCTTACAATGGATTCGTAATATTTTTCTGATTCTGAAGGTATATATGAACCCATATTTTTTTATTTGTGAAATAATAAAATTAAGTTCAAAGTTTTTATTCTCGTGGGTTAAAAAAAATCGATTTTTTCAATAATTACCTGACAGAATTGAAAAAGTAAGGTGTCAAATTAAAGATCTTACTATTTTTGTTCATAATGACCATTTTCTTTCTTTTTTTTGTTGCATTTTAGTACCTTAAAATCGACTTAATTTTTTTTTTTAAAACTTAAATTACTTAAAAAATAAGAGGTCTACAAAAAAACCGATTGCATATCTGAATTCTATGAAAAATTTTACATCTACTACTTACTAAAAGAACCGGCTAGCTATAAAAAAAATAGTTGATACACCTTCTTTAGCAAAATAGTAAAGAACTTATGTTAAAACCAATGGACAAATAAAATAAAATAAACACTACTGAGAATTGATGCAACCATCAAATAACAAAAGTTTAGACCAGTGATAATTGAGTGTCCCATTTTCTAACCTTCACAACATTTATGTTATTTGTACAATTTGTGCAATTCTGTCTTTGGGGGCTTTAAAGTAACAGAGGGAAGAAAGAGCTGTAGCTAAATCTAATTGCTTTGGTCCTCTTTGTGGTAATTAAAGTTATGAAATGTTAAGGGGTAGTATGTCTCTCTGTTCTTCCTAACGATTTGAATATTAGGTTCTCATTATCAGAAAAACATTAAACAGGGCATGGTTAGGTAAGGGTGTGATAATTTCTAATGGGAATTTAAACCCCTTATCTCATAAAAAAGGTTTTTCTAAAGGTGGTTGGTATGTAATAATTTCCTACTCTAAAAACCTTAAAGTCTTAAAAATACTTCTTGTTTTGAATATAAATATCGTACAAAAACAAAACATAGTTGACATAATATTTTGTTGAGGATATTGCGTGCACAGAATGTAAAAAGTGCATCATTTTGACAATGTCATTTTTAGCACAATTAAACTTGTTGCTATTTCTACCCCTCGATTCGCAAAATTCTGTCATTTGCACCAAAAGAAATCTTTGCCAGACAAACAGAATATTATTCATTTTTGTTTATATCAATTTCAGCAGAGTGAAAAATTATATCTTATTTGACTAACGGATTTACACAGTAATCCAGAAAAAATAGCCCTTGTGACTTAATAAAATAGCTTAAATCCTGGGATCCTTGTAAAGCTTCCCTAGAATAATGAACCTTTTTAGTGGTTAACAAGATTTTGACAGACAAAATTTTAACTACTTTACAAAAAAAAAGTTTATTTTTACTGATTTAGATATGTAAAAAGAATGATAATTGCGGTACAAACGAATAAAAGGGAAAATAGCTCCCCAAAGTTTACAGCATCATAAAATGCAACAATTTCATCAACAATTTTTAATAAATGCTGTATCACATTTTTTAAGCAAAGCTTTTCTATAATGGGAAATATCTGGCTGTATATATACAAGAAACATTTACTAGGGTGATCTATTCATCTCATATCAAAGCTTAATATTTTTTCAAAAGAGGACAAGATAAAAGTATTTTGATAACTTCATAATAAAATATTCAATCCTAAAGCATTTTTTCATTTTCTGTAACAAAGTGTCCCAAATATCTCTGATTATTATTATCTTATAATTTAAATAATGAACAGCACATAATTAATATTTCAGTAAACATATGTGATCTATTTAAATAATCAATTTAATGAAATGATAAACAAGGATGACAACATTCAAAAGTAGAGATACATCTATTTGAACTTGAAAAGCAAGTAAACAACGCGGATTATTAACTATTTTTCTAGATACTTGTATTGTTACCTATCTAACTTATTTTGAACAATAGTATTCTGTGATTGATCTCTATAAAGAAAATATTGTTGGAAAAGGTTGATACTAAATCTAATGTAAATTGTCCATGTGTTTTAATTATGAATAATGAGGTGCTATAAATGACATATCATAAAAATGCAAATTGGATCAGAATTGTAAAAAAGTAGCAAATATGCCAATTAATTTTAAATAAAAAAGGATGACAAAACTATTTTTAATTTATTTCAAAACTAAGGGTCTGGGGGTTATCGCTGCTTAATCGAAATTTGGTTGCAAGCAACGACAAGTTATATGAAAACAAAACCTTGAAACTTAAAATTTTGGCTCAAAGTATACCACTGTGAAAAGTGGTGAAAGAGATGTCAGCTGAAACAATATTTGTTGAGCACATAACACCAAACAATACAAATCTTGCAAACTCACCAAAAAATGCGACTTAGCCTTTAGAAAATTAGGGAAGGAGTTATATCACTGAATTTAAACATTATAGTCTAAAAACTTACTAGGACTAATGCAACGCTTCCTTATAAATAAAGACCTATCAGTTCTCCTTTTAAAGGTATCCTAATAACACGTGAAATTACCAGAGAGAGAGGGGACAATGGGCTGTTTATTACACCAATCCCCAAAGTTTTGCGATAATGTTTTATTATTCGTTGGCTTTACAACTTTGGGACTTTAGTGAATTTTGACTGGTTGGTTAATCAAGTTAAATGTTCAAACGTTTCAACCACTAATTTGAATCTATAGAAGGGGTAATTTTGTGTATCATCATTGGGGATGTACATCATTTTATTGGCCATTGGCTTATCCTATTGGATCCCTGTGAAATTGTTGACAGGACAAACAAAAACATACCCAACACAATCGCTACAAATAACTTATGGTAATAATGCAAGAAACACCAAAACAAGCCCAAACAAAGTAATGGATATATCTTGTCAATTTATAACACTCTTAATGTTTTCCTTACATTAATTATAACATTTTCTGCAAGATATTAAAAATCTGACCATCATTTGTCACTAATGATTATTTTTAAAAATAAGAATTGTTCTATTGATTTAAAACTTCTTCATTGTTTTTTATTATCAAAACAACTGCAGTTATAAAAAAAATACAGACAAAGATCGAACAATCGATGTGTTTTAAACAGTAGATTTACCTATAGGAAGTAATTTACAACAAAACTTAAATTAAATTAATAAATTCAAATGTAAAATTTCAATTACTACTAAAAAGTCTCCCCCTGACAAAAAGTTGAAGTGAAAGGGGATTAATTTTACGCCCAGTACACACTTACAAGGGATATTTAGGGACACAGTGTAAAAAACACTAAGAATATAGAATTTTTTTAAAAATCGTAAATTCCCTCTAAAAATTGTAAATGGCTTAAGTGGCCTGCAAAGTAATTCACAGGGGGGTGTGTGAATCCATTAAGGGGTGAAAAAAAGGAAAGGATAGGCCTACAAAATTTTAATGTTACGGAGGGTGTTGGACCCCTACGACACGCCACTGAACATTATAGTAAAATAAAATAAAAAGTATCTAAAGAGGTCAATCATCTCAAATATTAAATTCATCTTTAAATAATAAAACCTGGTTTTACGCGAAGTACTTTGTATTGAACTATAGATAATAAATTAAATTAAGCTTAAGTTCATTGTTAGGATTAAGGCCTTTAAAGGTGTTAGTTATAGTACAATACTAGCGATGAGCTTATGTAGAATCAAAAATTTACTAATAGTGTCATTAATATAAATAAAAAATAAAGTAATAAAGCAATTTTACCATTATAAAATAAAAACTGTATTAAAATATCCGTTTTTCAATACAAAATTCCACAGTGAAGTATTTAGTATTTATTTGATTGCATGAAAAATGTTATCAAAAGAATCTAAATAGGTAAAGCTAGGATAAATAAAATACTCGAGCTTTAAATCGATACTTAAGATCAGCCGTTTGATATCAGTATGCTTTTTAAAGCATTTTTATTCTAAATGAATGTTCTATTTTTGATATTAAGTGGCAGCGCTCATAACTTGTAGGGAATTTTTAAGTCTCATATTTAAATAGCTTGGTTTTGCTCCGCTAATGATAATTATAATTGTTTTTGCTTAATTCTTTTCTTTAGATTAGTTCCAGCCTGCCCTGAAAAATTAAGGAAGCAATTCTTGGTATATTTTATATATTTTGTAAAATTATAAATAATCAAATCATGCCTTTTTGAATAATGTTACTTCACATAAAGCTGCTAAATATTTTGTTGGACAATTTTAAAAATCAGTTAGTTAAAGTATAGAAGATTTATCTAGTTCATAAATATTTTGAAGGTTTTCTGGTAAAGTAGTTGTTAGTGATAAAGGCATGTTTGTAGCATTGTAGCATTACAGACTAATTGCATATAGTACGGAAAAAATTGGCTAGATTGGCCGAAAACTTATTAAATATTAACTAAGGCAACGCCTAGCACCCCAGGAAGAAATACTCCCACACCTTTTTCAAGAATAGCATTGCTTTGCTATAATTAGAGTCTGTACGTCTACAATATATCAAATTAAATGCTTATCATTAAAATAATTGAAATTATTAAAGATAATACAATAATATTCAAAAAGAACATCAATATTACCACCAATGTTTAATGGTCAAAATGGGAAATAGGGAATTATGCTAACACCCCTTCGGGAAAGGAAACCTTTATCTTTCTAGGCTCTACATTGCTTACCCTAATCTAACCAACACAAATGAAATGTAATTTTTTATGTTTTGAAAATATTAAGGGAGGATGACAGCATTTCTATCCTTGAAATTTAGAGGATTTTACCATATTTTGTTTGAAATTAATGACTTCAAAGTCAAAAGACTCATTGGACCATGTTATTGTTTATGTGTCAGAATATTTTGCAAACAAAAATGTAAGATTTACTTATGTGGCGCATCTAATCTATAATTCTATCCATAATAGATATTTGTAATTAATCTTGTATATTATTACAAAATGTTTTAATTTGTAAACATTTGGGTTTTACTTTTTAGATAAGCAAATTATAGGTTTTGAAACATCCCTCATCCCTAACCCCTTAAAAGAGCAATGTCCCCGTTGGGTTATAAGATAAAAACTTAAGTTGGTTGATGGAATAACCAAGGGTAAAGTAGCTAATTATGCACTGATCAAAAGTTGTATTTGATAGAATTGTCCATAGAGAAAAAAAAGGTGTAGTACAACAAATATACCTTTAATATACATTTTTTGGTATTCTAACCCAATCAAATCATAATTTTTTATTCTTTTAAAATATGAGTAAAAACTACATTTCCAAACTTTTTGACGAACAGGCCTTACTTACAGAAGAGCTTGACATTTGAAAATAAAGATGACAAGCTAATCAAAACTTTGATTGAGAATTCTCATACTTGGCAAAGAGAACGAGTTTTCATTCAAAAATGTATACATCTCAAGGTATATGATATGTGCACTAGTTGAGCAGTTATATCTTTATTTATTTGCTCATATTCAAATGACCATATAAATCTTTTAAAAATAAAAGTAGTAGATATCAAAATTAAGATAAAATCCTACCTTTTATATATTCTCTTTACTCATTTGCAGGGTTTCTTTTTCTGAAAAAAAGATATTATTAGAAAATGAGTCAAATAACAAGGACACATTAATCTAAGCAAATCTGATTGACAGTTATATTATTCAGACATTTGGATAAAGATGTAAATCAATTTAATTACAGAAAAAAACATATTAAAAGCCATTTTAGAGCATACAGCTAAAGTAAAGTAACCATACCCAAAACAAATAAACTAACATACAAACAAATAAGACTTATAGATTTAGAATACCTTAACTGTCTAACAAATATATACATATTTAGCTTCATATAAAAATTGAGAAGCTCAATAAATTTAGAAAAATCCAGCTCTACGCTAAGAGAACCAATTCAAATAAATATAAGGTTAAATCCCATTACATTAAAGTAGCTCGTCGCTTCCATATCCCACCCTTCATCCAAACTATCTTTATTTCATTCCACATATTTATTCTAGGTCTCTACAGAATGCAAGAAGAAAGTTTCCAACATGATTTTAATTAAGATATAAAACATGAAATCTTTATGCCTCACAAAAAAAGGAGGGTAGGGCTGTGTACGCTCTATCCACTTGCCATTGGTAGAAAAAACCAAAATTAATTTTCTAACTTTTGCTCAAATACAAAACTTGGTTAATTTTAGCTTTATTTGTGAAGTTCTAGATTAATTTCCATATAAAACAGCATAAAAATTAAAATTTTTTTTTTAGCATAAGTAGACAAGTGCGATTTATGATGAAATTGGAATATTTTAAAAGCTCAATAAACTTTTTAATTAGATCGTTTTAATGCTTAATAATCAGGGAAAATAATATTTCAGATTCGATAAGAACAGTCAAATATACTACAGATTTATAAGGATTTTTAGGGATCTAAAGGGATAAGACAATGACCGTTAAATTGATGTACATCCCCAGTGTTAATACACTAAATTACCCCTTCTGTAGATTACAATTAATAATTGAAACATTTGGACTCTCAACTTAATGAATCAACCAACCAAAATTCATTAAAAGTCCCCAAAAATGTTAAGCCAACGAATAAGAAATCTTTATCAAAAACTTTGGGGACTAGTGTAATAAACAGCCCATTGTCCCTATTCTTCCTGCTGTAATTTAATACCAGCTGCGCAACTAAAAAATATGTTTGATTGTAGGACAGCTCTGTGTATTTAGCCTGGAGGGATGCTAATTTAGACAACAGTAGAAATACAGACTGACAGACAGACATACAGACAGATAGATATCAAAATAGATTATCAAAGAAATGGAAAATCATAAAGAAAGGCATTATGAAATTAAATATAGCAAACAAAAATAAACTAAGATTTTATATAATTGTATTGCAGAATGTATTAAGTTTGTGTACTGTACGTCAAGTAAAATCTCTCAAATGGCCAATTCACTGGAGATACTTTAAAGAAATTGTAAAATCCTTATCCCATATCCTATGGAAAAGGGAATATATGAATAAGAGAGATTTTTAAATTTTCCCCAACTTCGACTAACTAGATAGACTGTACATTAATAACAAGTAAAATTAAAATCAAAAAGGTAGAATAACAAATTTTTAAGTTGATACGCTTGTAATATCAAGAAAAATAAATAAATTTACTTAAGTTTTTAATGTGTGAAATGTGAATGTGTGTGTCCATTTAGTAAAAATGGCTTGGCTGGCTAGGTTAGGTTTTTCTATAGGGAAGCTTTGTAATAATTTTTATTATGTTTTAGTAAGGAAAGAGGGGACATTTGACTGTAAATAACAATGGTTTCCAATGTTTTATAAACAAAACTCTTAGTCGTTTGTTTAAAAACTATGGAGAGTATTATTAAATCTAATAAGTTTGTTCAACAAATAACTTTAAAGGGGTAATTTTGTTAATCATCATATCCCTTAAAATACCTTGAAAAAACCTACTTTTTAAAAATTAAAAGTAAAGTTGCTATTAAAGATTATTACAAATATTTTTAAAAGAAATTTAGATAGAACGTTCTACAGACAGACTTAGCCTTATTACATGAAAGCTTTGCTTTATTCAACTACCTACCCTCAAATATTCTATTCATTTTCTAGATAAATTTCTGTTTAGGATAGGTTTGTATTCATATTATAATTTATAGCAAAACCTTTACTATCCTTCTCATATAAAGATTTTTAAAATAAAAAATGGAAGTTAGAAACAAGAGCTTTACTAAAAAAACGCCATTCTTTAGATCGTAAGTAACAATAAAGTAAATCTGCAAGGATATTAATTTAATGGAAGATAAATTTACACCCAATTTCTTCAGTAGAGTAAAGTCATTGGTTGAAAAGTTTGTACACTAAAGGTATATACAAATTAATGAAGAATTAATAATAGTTCCCTAAGTTTCTAATAAAAAAAAAAATAGATATCGTGTTGATCAAAATATGGGTACCAGTAGAGTTTTCAGTCCAAAATCCCCTCCCTCCCTCGCCTATATATTTGACATTGCACTCTCTTAAAGGGTTAAGGTTACAGCTGCGCTACTGATGGACACATTTATCCTTGTTTAAATATTGATAATTAATAAAATCCCACTGGGAGAAGTTGATTTGTATCTAGTTGTACCAACTGCTTATCTTAATTTCGAATCATATCTTTGGCTTTGTCTATAGGTTATAATTAGGGAGAGAGGGAATGTGGACTGTTGTTTACTGGTAACCAAAGTTGTTTAAATCATTCATTAAAATGAATTAGGTACTTTTTTCAAATCCAACAAGTGCAACAATTTTTCACTAATAAATTTTGGGTGTTCATCAATTTATTGTCTTATTCCTGAAGAACCTTGGTTATTATACTAATTGTATACTCTTACTAACAGAGAAAGATATTAAATGTGAAGAATTAATTTTTTTGCAAACAAAATATAATTTTTCTTTAAATAAAATATTTTTTCAAAACCTATTTGTTCTCGATTCTATTCTGTTAGTTAAACCTTTGAAATAATGATTCATATAGGACGATTAAAGACAGTGTTATAAGCATCTCAATAATTGCATCTTAAAAGTAAGTACGTCCTTATAAACTTAAAAATAATTCTTTCTTACTTTTGTAAATATGTTTATTTCTATATTTGATATGCTTGCAATATTTAAATCTTTTCTTCAGAATACACATCCTTGTCAATATTATTATTCATACTTGAAATTTTTGGCAATATCTATTACCTATTACATTTAAATTGGACACTGAGGGTGAGCTGAGAAAAATGGATATGTAACTAAACTTCTGGGGTACCTATATTTTTGGGCAACACAAGGCCATAGAAATGACGAGAAAGCATTGAAATTTTTTTTTGAATTTGTGGAATAACTGAACACTAGATGCATTTTTTTAGAAAAGCATAAAAATAACATGCTAACAAAGGCAGAATGAATACATTTATGTTTGTTAAATTAATCTAAAAGTTACCGAAGACAGAATAAACTGAAATTGGAGGAAAGATCTTTTGTGTCCTTTTCGAAATCGTACCTAACCCTAAAAATCTGTCCAGGGCCAAAGAAATTTTCCCTGAAAAGCCCTCCAGTTGTTACTTTAATCTTAAAAGATATTAAAAAACTTTGTCTTTTAGAATTAAAAACAAAATCGTTATCAATTAAAATTTTCCACTATTTTTGTCAATATTTTAAAAATATTTGTATCTGATTTTAAAAGAATCTTATCAGATTTCTAAACAAAATGTCAGGGAGGACAGGGACAGGTTTTTACCTATTTTAATCATATTATGTAAGCCAAAAATTTATAATTTGAGCCCAGGGAGGGAGGAGACAATAGACTGTAAGTTGTCCTAATTCCAAAGTTTTATAAACACATTTCAACATTTGTAGATAAATATGGGTATTTTTATTAAAGTTAGAATGGTTAAATAAGCAGTATTTACACTTTATCACAAGAAAGAGTTATATAATGCTAATGGGGTTGTACATCAATTTATCGACCATTGTATTATTCCTTAATATCCGTAGGCATCCATTTAGAAGGGTCAAAATAAAAGAGTGGTAGGAATGGAGGGGGGAATAAGAGGAAACTGGTTAAAATCCTACATTAATATACAAAAATCTTATGATTAAAATTGATCAAACTTTAAGAAAAGAAAACCCTGTATCTCTTTAGGAGTGGGACGAATTTACAAACAAGGATGAAGAAATACATAAAAGCAAAGGAAATTGTATCCACTATTTTCAGGGATGTTAAGAGATAAGATATCATTATGACGGAAAATTAATGTAAAAAAATTTAATCTTATGTATATTATAATCATTAGTACAAAAGACTGTACCTAACAATAAAGTATTTGAGTAGTCAAAGAATGAGAGGACGTGTTTATAAAAGAGTTCATTGTCTCCTCCCTCCCTCCAGGAATATTTCATTGTAATTAAGGCCTTTGAGTATTACATCATAAATAGTTATCAAATGGACGTGTCGAACAAACTTTTTGTAACACTTAAAAAAATGCTAGACATATTCAATTATAAGGTTTTAAACTCATGAGACTATTTCATCATACTGGTATTTTTACGTAGAGACTTAAATTCTAGAAGAGAAGAAAGATTTAAAACTGGAATTTAAATTTAAATGACTTCTAAAATGTGTAAAATGAAAGAATGTTTTGAATAAGTTGTATAATTTTAAATATTTATTTTCTTTTTCATTTCACGCCAATGCTACAACATTTCTTGAATTTTATTCGGCCTATCAGCCCCCCACCCCCAATCTAAATTTTCATTTCAATAGTATAAAAGTCCAGGTAAATATGTTTTTTTAACATGTTCTCTTATTCGTTGACTCGAAAACTTTGATTGGTTATTTCAAACTGACAGTGCTAAAACTCTAATAATAATCGAAATTTAAAGAGGTAATTTTGTTAATTATCATGTGGATAATATGTCAGGGTAAATTTTGTCGTTAATTAAGTTTGCTACTATAGTGTTCATTGATTGGCCAGTAGGTTCCTCTAGTAGGAGGGGAGGGGATGAATGTGGGTAGAGGGGTGTTTTCAAATGGTCCAACCTTAAATTGAGAAGAATCTGTGAAAATTTGAAATGTTTGAAACATATTTACATTTGTTTTTTGTATAAGTTTGATGAAACTGTAATCCTAGTTTTACAAACTTTGGAACACGGTTTCTACACCAAAAACAAGGAGAATTTGGCCTTTGAAAAGCGCAGCTGAATAAAAAAATGTGAAATAAATACCTAGATCAAATATTAAAACAACAGATATAGGGATAGGTTAATAGAAGATTTTATCTTCCTCTTTCAGAAGTAAAATTTGTTTAAAATTATCTTTCATTTAAATATGATTTGAAAAAATATCAGGGGGAAATGTCATGGCTCATTAGCAGACAATTCACATATTAGTTTACAATGTATACACTAAGGAACAACATATTTAATTACCTACACATTTGCCAACAAACTATTGGATATACAAAACATAAATTAAAGAATAGCTACGTTCATACAAGTTCAAGTAAAAAATATTTTCAAGTTCATTAAAACTTACATAACTTTACATAAAATAAACTCTATTTTTTCCATGCTTAGTTCAGCTAGTACACGGCTTAAACTAACATTAATTGTCGCGTTTGTATGTGTACTTCTTGAAATAAATATTATGCCCACAAATGGCACAAAACTAGAAAGGGGTGAGAATGGATATAGAATATACATTCATATTATGACATGGAACTCCTTTATAGGTCAGTTCGTTCATAGAGTAAGAATGGAGGGGATGGGGTAAAGGGGGTGGATGGAGGTAAAATCATTTTAGTCCGCTACGAGTTTCATTTTAATAGAGAACTTGAAAATCTGGTGTTAACATCCCATGAATATTAAATCCATTGGGGTAAGAGAAAACAATCAGTAAGGTATAAGTCATGTAGCTTAGCGTGCGAAAACACATATAATTTATAAATATAAATGCAGGAACAACTTAAAAGTTACTTTCTCATATAATGTCCGTCGGACCAAAGATATAAAAAATTTGCAATGAAAAGTCAGACTAATAAAAGACATTTAGAAGTATTTAAGTATTACATGTTCAGTTGAAGCATTGTTCCTATAAAACCGTTCAATTTTGATTTACGTTGTAAAAAACAATGTGTTGGTAGGTATAATGAGTAAGGAATAAGGTTTAGCCAAGTAGCCAAATAAATCTATACGATATGTTGCCCCCTAAACACTTGAAAAAATCAGCATAAAGTACCAAATATTTTTTCCAATTAATTAGTTTTTGGTTACAGCTGATATTGAGTGATCACACCTGTGAAAATAAGCTATTTTTATTTTTTACACGTTGAAAATCATTCTGTCGATTTAAAATTTGATTGATTCCTAAGAAATTAGGCATTATAGGCGTAGTAAAGGTAGGACAATTTTAGAGTTAGGATATTGGAATCGTTGATATAAAAATCATCTCCCCAAGTTCTTGTGCATGAAATTCAAATTATTACATTTTATCATCATTGTTTTTATCTCAAGTATCTTTTACATATTTTTAAAAAAATCTTGGCAAAAATGTAAATACAACCACCATGAACACATGGATAGGTAAAATTTTCATTCAATAAAAATCACATAACTCTCCTTTAATCAATTATATTGTTCCCCTATCAATTAGGTATTGTATATTAAATTTAACATATTATGTAACTTCATTTTTAAAAGCGAAGCTTTTCTATAATTAGGGTCGGTCCGTACGTCCGTCCGTCCCAGAGAGATAGCTCTTTTCGTTAATTTAAATAGGTTAAAATTGTCCTATCGATTCCAAATTTTGCATGGTGATTCCTGTAGTAGTTTGGTACGATTTAAAATGCCTAGCAACTCTCTAACCGTTACAAGAATGTCCGTACGTCCATTTTAAACATGTTATTTTTTTTTACTTTTTTAACAACAAATTTTTATGTGATCTAATCATCCGATTGATCTGATTTTTAGTATATTGATTCCTGGGACAAAAAAGTATGATGTTATAAGCGAAGCAACTCTGTAATCAAGTCCTAAAAATGTAAGTATGTCCATAAACATTATCCTGAATTAAGCAGTTTTTCAACAAATTTACTTACAATTTTGCTTCGACTCTTATATATTTATATTCTGATTATTAGGTTCTGACACTATACAAGTGTTAATGTCTGTTTGTCCTACCGTTTCAGTGCTTCGCTTTTATGAATGTTGTCATCCTTGGTTTTAGTTTAACCATCCCTTGACATTGGCTAAAGTAAAAGAAAAGAGAATGGTCATAAAAAGTTAGATAAGAATTTTAGTACATAAGTATTTTACTCAAAGTTTGAAAAAGAAGTATTTTTAGAGACAAAAGCTATCCTACTGATTTTTAATATAGATAGATAGTGAGGAATTATTTAATCTACAAATTTTTCTTCCGACCATTACTTAGCAGTTACCAAAAGCAGATTTTTATCTTCCTTACCCATTTCTCTTTCAAATTTCAAATTTTTAGAATAGAATGTTTAAAAATGGTTTAGTATTATAGAAGCTTAGATATCTAAAACATTGAAGAATGTTTATAATAATGTAACTACTGCTAATGTATGGTTATAAAGATCTCCAAAATGGCGGAATGGAGATTTGAGTAAATCTTTTTAAATCAATCTTGATTGGTTAGTACGAACTAGCAGTGTCGAACTAATAATCTAAATCATCTACACAAAGGATTTGCAAGGATATCTTGGGTTGTATCACTATTGGAGATGTACATCATATATCATTAATTGTCTTATCCTTTTAGATCCCTGATAATTAGTTTATCATAAATTGGGGTACACATTAATTTATCGTCAATTGCCTTATACCCAAAGACTTTGATTCCACCCTCCTCCGAAAATAAGTCGAGATATATGTTGGGGGGTGAGATAACCCCACCACCCACTAAGAAAAAGCAGTTATCCTACATGTAATATGTTATTTCATAAGAAACAACAAATGTACATTATAATAGTCAAGAACAGTTGGATCTCTTACATTTAGTTATTTATATAGAATTTACTAAACTCTTATGACATATATTTCATTTAAATATTTACAGACAGTTGTCCACGCTTAAGTATCTTTTTATTGGCACTGACACTCGAAAGCTATAAAAACTAAAAGGTATTAATCATTATAATTTTAATTCTATGAAGATAGTGGTTTTAGTTGACATGAATAAAACTCTATTTGATTAAATAATACCACTACAAATAGGCAAAGAGATTTTTTAAAAATTAATGCTGTTTGTTTTCCTACGTGAATGTTCGGAAAATAAGCTTTTATATCAATATGTCTATAATAAATCAGCAATAATAAAAAAATGTACAAAAACCTGAAGTTCTACATTGTGAATCTACGATTCTTATAAACAACAATAGGAGCTACTAAAAATTTGCATCTTGATTTATAGAACAATGACAAACAAATGAAAAATCATGTATAGCATCGTATTACAGACAATTTTCCACCAATATTAAAATAAAAATCAGAAAGATAATACCATTTTTGTTAGCCCGGGTCTTTGGCCCTCCTGAGCGAACAAAACTGTTTTTTTTATCTTATAATTTTTAATATTAATATTAGTAAGTTTCAAAAATATCAAAAAGAAGTTTACAATCTATAAGACAATTCTATCATGCCAAAAATCTATTCTTAAATTAAATGAAAAAGAAAATCAAGTGTGCCATTTTAATAACAAGTTAAAATGAAACAACTGAAATTATCATTGATCTTAAGTAGCAAGTTTCTAGTTGCTCCCATCCATAGAGAAGACAACTAACATCAATTTCGTATAAGTCATGAGACAACAGTATCACAGGAATAAGGGATAGGTATTTGCAGGGATCTAAAGGGATAAGACAATGGCAGGTAAATTGATGTAAATCCAAAATGTTAATAAAAAAATTACCCCTTCTTTAGATTAAAATTACCTAGTGGTTAAAACGTTTTAATACTCACCTAATGAACCAACCAAACAAAATTCACTAAAGTCCCCAAAGTTGTTCAGCCAACGAATAAGATAAGGTTATTATATTCTTTGGGGACTAGTGTAATAAACAGCCCATTGTCCCCTCTCTCTCTCTGGGTATTTGGCATTCCTAAGACATTTATTGGATGGTTCTCAAGTGGGAGCAACAGAGGCAACTATTACATTATAGAAGACGTCCTCCTAAGGTTGTAGTTGGTTGTCTTAAGGGCGATATTTTAAAAACTTGCCCTAATATGCTAAGCAAACCTTAAAGTAAAGATTCGAAAAAAGAAGGACCTATGTTATACAGGGATAAGATACAACCAAAATTGTAATTGTAAATAGCTATTCATCATCTTTCCCTCTTCCCTGATACGTTGACTAACAAAAAAAAAATACCAGAAAATTTTCACACAAAGCTGTATGATGGTGTGAGGGGGGGGGGGGAGTGTTACAAGAAAAACTTGAAGAAAAAAAATCAGAAGACCGGAAAATACTAAGACTTTAAAAAAAAATTTATTATTTTTTTTTTACATATTTTTGGGAAAAAAGAAGCTCTTATAAAGAATAAAGTTAATGGTTGAAAAGTCCAGATATATCAAGATTTTGTACTCAAAGTTTTAAAGCTAAAACATAAGAGATTATGTTTATAAAACTTTGGGTACCAGTAAAATTGACAGGGTGATTTCCCCTTACTCAATAAAAAAGAAAATTATATATTTTTAATCTTCCCTGTCCCTGAAATCAAAGGTAGGAAATTGAAGAGAAAGCTTTTATTAACATCAACCTTCCCTGCCCCCGCTCTCCTTCCTCTAACAAACACTATAGGTGGGGTTTAAAGACATTTTGTCAAAGTTAGTACCGTACTACCATAGGTGACCCTAGCATCCAAGGGCTCTGTATGCAATATAAAGCTTACCTAAAATTAAGCACCAATAAGTTCAGTGGTAAGCGAGATCTTAACGGACAGACAAAAATCTTACTAATTTAGATAACAAGACTACAATCTTTGCCACTTGCATATATGTAGTAGTTCTGTATTCAAAGGGGTAAGTAAAAACAAAAAAAGCCAAAGCCTAAAGCCATACAATTGCCTTTAAAAAGCTTCTTTAAAAAATGGAAAATTCAATGAGTTCAGTAGTTAAAGTGATCTTAAAGGACAAACAAAGGCCATGCTACTTACAATAGCAAAATTATTTAGAATTTGCAATAGAAAAAAATCCGCCAAAAATTTTAACAAAAAATCTCCTAAGAACCCTATCTAGGATGAATTTGTTAAAATGTTTAGATGATAAATGTTATCTAAAAGTCAATTACGAAACCTGTTCTAAAAGATATAAGCTAGTCTTTTTATATAGAAGCAAAGCTTCTCTATTATTTAATTAAGGTCTGTACGTCCTTTCAAATTTCAATTTGATATATGTTAAAATTGTCCTTAGAAAGATCTCTGTAAAAGTGACATTTCAAAGTTCCGATTTCAAGCTGTTATTGACATAGTTTGAATAATCCTATAGATTTAAACTTTAAATATTAATTCCTAGAACAAAAAGGGACGATATTTTAAGCATAGCAACCCTATAGATATATTTTTGGCAATTTAAAAAGTGCAAAATGGGCTTTTAGTACTTAAACTACTTTGTTATCTATGCGTTCCATTATATGTAAATTTTATAGTTCATTGAAATTCGCTTTGATATATGTTCACGTACTTGTTTTCAGAACATTTTAGTGTCGTTTTCTTAACAAAGAATGTCGTGTCTTTGGCATAATGGTTCATCATTAATGCTAGTTGTCTGAAAGGTGACATGTTTGAGTCTGAGCCTTCAAAAACACAGCCAGGGTTTCAATATAAAGACCGTTTAATCAAAAGCAAGTTTTATTTTGGTAATTTCTTTTAAACCAGTAAAAAAAGTTCAAAATAAAAGAGTGTAGGTATCATTTCTTAACAACTATAGCCTAAAATTGTACAGTATAATATGACAATAATACATTTGGTCTTATTAATGATTAAAAATCATATTCAACTTTAAATATAGTTTAGAAAATTAAATACAGTTTAAGATTCGAATAAGATATTTCAATTTATTTACAATATTAAAATAGGACAGATTTTTTTATCCAAATTATTTGTATGGCTTCAATGTATAAGGATTAAATATAAAATTAACCTAGTTTTTTTAATTTTAAAGATTCCTAAAGGTGTTTAAATAATTTTCTTAAACTTATCTTTTAATTAGATTATTAAATCCTATATTTTTTAAAACAAATTTTTAAAATCTTATGCGTTATCAATCCTTTCTATAAAATTGTTCAAATATATTGATTGCACAACCTTTCTCTAGAGGTTACTATAGGTAGCAGCAGAATTAGAATTATTTACGTCTATGCTTAGCTCAAAAACCATTACCTCCCCCAGCAGCTAGCGGACGCACGGCACTAAACCAAACATAATACTTATAAAGTAGCAACGCAGATAAAAGACTGAAACAATGTAAAAATTGTAAGATGAAACCTGACAGGGGTCCTATTATACATTTATACACGGAATCCTTATTTGGAAATGAAATATTATCATTTTCCTTTTTAAAAGCGAAGCTTTTCTATAATTAGGGTTGGTCCGTCCGTCCGTACGTCCGTCCGTCCGTACGTCCGTCCGTCCGTCCGTCACGGATAGCTTTTTTCGTTAATTTAGACATGTTAGAATTGTCCTATCAATTTCAAATTTTGCATGGTGATTCCTTTAGTAGTTAGGTACGATTTAGAAAGCGTGGCAACTCTATAATCATTACCAAAATGTCCGTACGTCCATTTTAAACATGTTGATTTTTTTACTTTTTTAAATAGCTTTTTTCTTTAATTTAGGCATATTAGAATTGTCCTATCGATTTCAAATTTTGCATGGTGATTCCTGTAATAGTTAGGTACGAGTTAGAAAGCGTAGCAACTCTATAATCATTACCAGAATGTCCGTACGTCCATTTTAAACATGTTGATTTTTTTTCATTTATAACAACAAATTTGTATGTGACCTAATTATCCGATTGGTCTGATTTTTGGTATACTGATTCCTGGGTCAACAAAGTACAATATTATAAGCAAAGCAACTCTATAATCAAGTCCTAAAAATGTAAGTATGTCCATAATCATTATCCTGTATCAAGCAGTTTTTCAATAAATTTACTTACAATTTTGCTTTGACTATTATACATTCGCATTCTGATTATTCAGTTCTGACATAATGTGTTAATGTCCGTTTGTCCTATCGTTTCAGAGCTTCGCTTTTATGGATGTTGTCATCCTTGTTTTTATATGGTGAATTTGAATCCCCATTTTACTATTAGGTATGTATTCATGATAAAATATCATCTTTAATTATACCTATATCAGAAAAACCACTTTAGTAAGTTGATATTTTACTTAAAATGATAGTCTCAATAGAAAATTTTGACATTTAAACACCTATGCTTAAAAAAGTTTAAATTGCTCACCTTTCTGTCCGAGAATTATATTGTTTGTCAAAAACTTTCCAGTTTTGTTAATAACCTGAATAAAAAGAAGTAAATTAAAATAAAAAGTTAAACATTTAACAAAATTATTAAAGTATTTCGTTATTTAGCTATAATCATTTACGGATACTCTGACTGTTGGACGTACAGCCAATGAGTAGTTGAAGAGTAGCTGAACTACAAAGCCGAGGTTTTTAAAGCTTTATGATATCTTAAAATACTTGCGGTTGTGCACCTAGCATCTATAGGCATTGAATTCTAAAGGGGAGGGAGAGGCAGAAAATAAGCTTAAACCATCCCAAGACCTAAGTTTCCAAATAAAATAGTCTAAAACAATTCCAGGACCTTCATGAAGATTCTCTATAAAGAAGAACTCAATTACCGAGATCTTAACCTACAATAAGACAATCTTACTACACTTCACGATATAATTTAATTTTAAGGTTGGGCCGGGGGCATTCAGTGACAAATAAATTAAAAAGAAAATGCGGATTGGACTTACAAACAAACGAATAGACACTTCAATAGAATTGTATTGCCACGAATGTACGGATAGGTAGATCCTAGTTATTCAAAATAAACACGGCTTTCAAAAACTTAAGTTCACTGTAACCACAGTAACTAGTTTAAAGGTTACCAAATTAATCTTCCTATATGATAAAAATTGCTCAAAAATGGCTTGAAGGAAGAAAATTTAATCAATCTTTGTCTGTTATTTCTAAACTTACATTAATGTATCCCTAGTTCCCTGAACTATACCAACCACAATGCCTAATTCATCAATTATCTATTATTTGAAAAGTCATAAGATGAAACTTTCTTCTTTAAAACTTTAAAATGCAATGGGGTACAGGCAGTGTTGTTAAATTATCAAAAATAAAAATCTTTTTCAAATAAAAGATAAGAAAATGTATGTGAAAGTAATTCATGAATTAGTAATGATAACTTAATAATAAATATTATTCTTTAAAATTGTTTTGAAGAGAAAGAAAGTTTGTAGAATTATTCGCATGCCTTTTATTCTTTATATTCTTAGAAAAGGGAAGCTTTAAAAAGATATATATACAGCCAAAATACAGTGTGTTTTTTTTATGAGAACTTTTTTGAAAGCAATTTTACCCCACTTATAGTTATCAGAATTTAATGATTAATGGCTTATTTCTTCGTTTTTTAAGGCAATTTATAGAACATTAAAAAAAATATTTCAGTTTTTATTTAAAAAGTACAGTAAAATGTAAAATTCAAAACTTAGGTGTCAACATCTAAAAATGGTTTTAGCGCATTTTTCTTATGTTCAAATCTTCTACCCTTTGCAAGAAAAAAATTGAATTTTTAGTAGTCGACTTTGGGGGGCCAGTACTCCCTCCCTGATTGAGATATGACCTGCAAACTTAGATACATTCTAGTACATGTCCCCAATAGTATCTGTATCAATTTTTAGCTCTATATCTCAACTTTGAAGCGTTTTGCAGCCATTCTTGCAAAAGGTAGAAGATTTGAACATAAGAAAAATGCGCTAAAACCATTTTTAGATGTTGACACCTAAGTTTTGAATTTTACATTTTACTTTACTTTTTAATTAAAAACTGAAATATTTTTTTAATGTTCTATAAATTGCCTTAAAAAACGAAGAAAATAAGCCATTAATCATTAAATTCTGATAACTATAAGTGGGGTAAAATTGCTTTCAAAAAAGTTCTCAAAAAAAAACACACTGTAGATGGAATATGAATTTTAAGAGAAGGGGGAAGGAGGGGGGGTTGAGGGTGGGCTGAATTCTGTGAACTAACAAAATTGGCAGCCAACCTGACATAGTGTTTCATTTTTCCATTAAAAAAATATTTAGCTTTTACAAAAATGGGTAGTTTAAGAAAACTTATGCTATTGCATCAATTTAAAACTTATAAATATTTTAAAATGTAAGTCATATTAATTTAGACTAAATTTTGGTTTAAATATGGGCAAAACATGATAGTAATAATCTTTATAGACTTAAATTTTGAAAATTAAAGAAATTATTTTTATATTGGGATTTCCAAAAACTTCTCCAACCTATTTAGAGATTTTAAATAATACACTTGAAGAAAACAATCTTTTTTTTGCTATATTTAAAAATAATTTGCAGTATTCTAGTCAATACCTCCCTTGATAGTTTCCAAGATTAATTTACATGAATATTAACTTAATCAACAATTTAAATCAAAACTCAAAATAATTTCCATTTGTGTGTCCAAAATTGAAACCAAATATGATAGCTTTGGGATAATTTATTGATTTCTTAATCAATTTTCATAATTTATTGTGTTTTAAAAAGGTGTATCATATAGATAGAATAATGAATATATTTTTTATACATTATATTTTGACTAAAGGGGGGAGGCGGATGTGCCACTTTTTGAAACCAAAAGTAAAAGTCAACAAAGGAACTCAACTAAAAAAAGAGTTACAGGTCTGAGATTTTGCATGGCAGTTGCTTTATAGGGGTACAATATGGAACTGTGAAGAAACGGCGGTGGAACCGCCGAAAACCGCCGTTACCCGCCGAAATTTGTTTTGCCTTTTCTTTTTTTATCTACATAAGAGATAATAAATTTTGAAATTGTTATTTTGAATATCTCTAATGCTTGCACTATCATGTTTATTTTGTGATATTATTGAATGGTTTATCTTAGTGCTTATCTGTACCTCTTTACAATCTGAATATGGTCAACACACAATCAACCAGGCAAATAGTTTAGGCACATGGAGGACACCTATTTTGCCTCCAACTTTTCTGAATGTCAAAACAACTATATATCTTCAACATCATAGGTTGTAATTACATTTGCCAAGAAAAGAGTAAAAATTGTTTTTTTTTCTTAAAGTAATGAACTTCCTTTCAATCATTAAGTTCTATGAATAATATTAAAAAAATTAGCAAAATAAATTTAAAGTTATGAAGATTATACATTGGGAAATTATTTTGTTACATTTGATTTTTAAGTAAGCCAGGAAATGCCTAATTTATTATCATTTAGACACCAAAAGATACTAGATATGAGTGTACCGCATTAAGCTGTGCAAGTGCATTTTTATATTAACATTTAAGCATTAGATAATAGATATACTTATATTTTTTTTCTTGGATATAACAAACCCTTTGTGCCTGAATTGAAACTAATGCCAAAAGAAAATATTTATCAGATATCCTTAGAAAGTTAAGCTCTGGGAAAGAAACAGAGTTTCAACTATTTAAATAGGTTGAAGGATTTTTATTGACAAACTTCAATTTTACAGATCCCTTTAATACTATTCCAGGGATCTTAAGAGACAAGAAAATTGACGATACATCGATGTTCGCCCCCCAATTATGATAAACAAAATTACTCCTTGAATATAAATACAGTTATTAAGCCAACGAATGAGAATACGTATTTATGAAACTTTGGATACAAGTATATTTAGTCTAGTGATGGCAATTCGTCGAATTTTTGGGCCGGATTCGGATTCCGGATTCTTAAAGAATCCGTCAAAAAAAGTGGCGGATTCCTGTGGATTCCGGATTCTTACTTTTGGCGGATTCCGGATTCGGATTCCGGATTCTAGCAATATTTTAAAAGGATTTTTTTTAAATAAAAAAAATTAAGTGCTACATGTGTCCTAAAAATCAATGTTCTTGGTGTTCTCTATAATTCACTTCCGAGAATCGAACCAGATTTTTAAAGATATTATATATAATGATAAAAATCTTTGCCTTCAAAGAGGAGGAGTTGAAAGAAACAACTCAAGACGCTAATTTTAGCCTACCAAATGACAATCCGGAATCCGCTATTAAAAAACGGATTCCGGATCCGGATTCGGATTCCAAAATTGGCCAAAAATTGGGCGGATTCCGGATACGTATTGCCATCCCTAATATTTACACAAACTCCATTCTTCCCCGAATTTGTCCAAAATTTAAATTTTCAGGAAATTAAACAACCCTATCCCTGGTAATTCGTAAGATGTTGTATATACACTTCAAATAATAACCTGTATCCTATTATATAAAGTAGTAAGCTTTCTTTGTCTGTAGCAAAGGATCCCTCTAACCGCTGAACCAATATGGTTCTTCTTTACAGTGAAGCATCTTGTGAGTCCTATTTCAATTTTATTGATAAGTCTGGCTGGGTATGGTTTGGGGCTATTTTTCTGCCCTTTGACATCCCTTCATATATAGAGCCCCTAGAAAGTAGGGGCCGCAGCCGCTAGTAATTAATGAAACAATACAATCAATGTATCGGTCTAATTTTATGATCTATAATATTCTTTCAAATATATAATTCAATTAATTTCCACTGGTTTAAAACCAGTTCAGAACCTAATTAAACATGGGGCTAACAACCAAGGAAATAACAAATGTCTGTAATACCATATTATAAATGTATTTCTATAGCACTTATTCCTGTCCTATGTAAATCCTTAGTTTTTGCTTAGTTAAAAATTCCTGCATATTTAAAATAAATTACTAGACCGAATATCTCATGGATTAGGAGTATTAGAGATTTTGTTAAATTTGAATCTTGTACTGCTATACTCCTATTTAAAAGCATATTTTAATTTAGACATAAAAACTTGATTCATAGTCATAGACTAAAACTTAATATTATTTTTACATAAAAGAATTCAAAGAAAGCAACCAAAAAAGATAATGTAATTAATTTCTACATAAAGATGGACAGACATATAAAGTTGATTATACAGTAGATGTTCTAAATATACAAAAATCCAATCAAAATCTTTGGGTATAGTCCTTTCCATGACATCGCTCCATATGGGGCGATGATTTTAATTGATCGCCTCTTATGACAAGGGGCGATGTATTGGCTCCTTGAAAGGAGCGATTTAATAGCCCCTTATAACAAGAGGCGATGTTATGACTCCTTGAAAGGAGCGATTTGATAGCCCCTTGCCCTAAGAGGCGATTAAATGATCCTTTATCGCTCCATAATCGCTCCTTCTAAAGAGGTAATGATATGTCCTCTTATCCCAAGGGGCTATTTAATAAAATATCGCCTCTTCATGGCCCCTTCACGATTTTATATATATATCTGAGTTCCTTGATGGCCCCTACATTGCTCCTTCATCTCTCCTTCTTGAAATTTATATTACATTGTACTTACTTTGATGGCCCCTACATCGCTCCTCCATCGCCCCTTCATCGCTCCTACATCGCTCCTTCATCTCTCCATCTTGAAATTTATACTACATTGTACTTTGATGGCCCCTACATCGCTCCTCCATCGCCCCTTCATCGCTCCTACATCGCTCCTTCATCTCTCCTTCTTGAAATTTTTATTACATGGTACTTTGATGGCCCCTACATCGCTCCTCCATCGCTCCTCCATCGCCCCTTCATCGCTCCTACATCGCTCCTTCATCTCTCCTTCTTGAAATTTACATTACATAGTACTTTGATGGCCCCTACATCGCTCCTCCATCGCCCCTTCATCGCTCCTCCATCGCCCCTACATCACTCCTTCATCTCTCCTTCTTGAAATTTACATTACATTGTACTTTGATGGCCCCTACATCGCTCCTCCATCGCCCCTTCATCGCTCCTCCATCGCCCCTACATCGCTCCTCCATCGCCCCGTACATCGCTCCTTCATCGCCCCTTCATCGCTCCTTCATCGCTCCTACATCGCTCCTTCATCTCTCCTTCTTGAAATTTATATTACATTGTACTTTGATGGCCCCTACATCGCTCCTCCATCGCCCCTTCATCGCTCCTACATCGCCCCTACATCGCTCCTTCATCTCTCCTTCTTGAAATTTATATTACATTGTACTTTGATGACCCCTACATCGCTCCTCCATCGCCCCTACATCGCTCCTACATCGCCCCTACATCGCTCCTTCATCTCTCCTTCTTGAAATTTATATTACATTGTACTTACTTTGATGGCCCCTACATCGCTCCTCCATCGCCCCTTCATCGCTCCTACATCGCCCCTACATCGCTCCTCCATCGCCCCTTCATCGCTCCTACATCGCCCCTACATCGCTCCTCCATCGCCCCTTCATCGCTCCTACATCGCTCCTTCATCTCTCCATCTTGAAATTTATACTACATTGTACTTTGATGGCCCCTACATCGCTCCTCCATCGCCCCTTCATCGCTCCTACATCGCTCCTTCATCTCTCCTTCTTGAAATTTTTATTACATGGTACTTTGATGGCCCCTACATCGCTCCTCCATCGCTCCTCCATCGCCCCTTCATCGCTCCTACATCGCTCCTTCATCTCTCCTTCTTGAAATTTACATTACATTGTACTTTGATGGCCCCTACATCGCTCCTCCATCGCCCCTTCATCGCTCCTCCATCGCCCCTACATCGCTCCTTCATCTCTCCTTCTTGAAATTTACATTACATTGTACTTTGATGGCCCCTACATCGCTCCTCCATCGCCCCTTCATCGCTCCTACATCGCCCCTACATCGCTCCTCCATCGCCCCTTCATCGCTCCTACATCGCCCCTACATCGCTCCTTCATCTCTCCTTCTTGAAATTTATATTACATTGTACTTTGATGACCCCTACATCGCTCCTCCATCGCCCCTACATACTTACTTTGATGGCCCCTACATCGCTCCTCCATCGCCCCTTCATCGCTCCTACATCGCCCCTACATCGCTCCTTCATCTCTCCTTCTTGAAATTTATATTACATTGTACTTACTTTGATGGCCCCTACATCGCTCCTCCATCGCCCCTTCATCGCTCCTACATCGCCCCTACATCGCTCCTCCATTGCCCCTTCATCGCTCCTACATCGCCCCTACATCGCTCCTCCATCGCCCCTACATCGCTCCTACATCCGATGTAGGGGCCATCAAAGTACAATGTAATATAAATTTCAAGAAGGAGAGATGAAGGAAAAATGTAGGGGCGATGAAGGAGCGATGAAGGGGCGATGGAGGAGCGATGTAGGGGCCATCAAAGTACAATGTAATATAAATTTCAAGAAGGAGAGATGAAGGAGCGATGTAGGGGCGATGGAGGAGCGATGTAGGGGCCATCAAAGTATGTACAATGTAATATAAATTTCAAGAAGGAGAGATGAAGGAGCGATGGAGGAGCGATGTAGGGGCCATCAAAGTACAATGTAATATAAATTTCAAGAAGGAGAGATGAAGGAGCGATGTAGGAGCGATGTAGGGGCGATGGAGGAGCGATGTAGGGGCCATCAAAGTAAGTACAATGTAATATAAATTTCAAGAAGGAGAGATGAAGGAGCGATGGAGGAGCGATGTAGGGGCCATCAAAGTAAGTACAATGTAATATAAATTTCAAGAAGGAGAGATGAAGGAGCGATGTAGGGGCGATGTAGGAGCGATATAGGGGCGATGGAGGAGCGATGTAGGGGCGATGGAGGAGCGATGTAGGGGCGATGGAGGAGCGATGTAGGGGCGATGGAGGAGCTATGTAGGGGCCATCAAAGTAAGTACAATGTAATATAAATTTCAAGAAGGAGAGATGAAGGAGCGATGTAGGGGCGATGTAGGAGCGATATAGGGGCGATGGAGGAGCGATGTAGGGGCCATCAAAGTAAGTACAATGTAATATAAATTTCAAGAAGGAGAGATGAAGGAGCGATGTAGGGGCGATGTAGGAGCGATATAGGGGCGATGGAGGAGCGATGTAGGGGCGATGGAGGAGCGATGTAGGGGCGATGGAGGAGCGATGTAGGGGCGATGGAGGAGCGATGTAGGGGCCATCAAAGTAAGTACAATGTAATATAAATTTCAAGAAGGAGAGATGAAGGAGCGATGTAGGGGCGATGTAGGAGCGATATAGGGGCGATGGAGGAGCGATGTAGGGGCCATCAAAGTAAGTACAATGTAATATAAATTTCAAGAAGGAGAGATGAAGGAGCGATGTAGGGGCGATGTAGGAGCGATATAGGGGCGATGGAGGAGCGATGTAGGGGCAATGGAGGAGCGATGTAGGGGCGATGGAGGAGCGATGTAGGGGCGATGGAGGAGCGATGTAGGGGCCATCAAAGTAAGTACAATGTAATATAAATTTCAAGAAGGAGAGATGAAGGAGCGATGTAGGGGCGATATAGGAGCGATATAGGGGCGATGTAGGGGCGTTGTAGGAGCGATGAAGGGGCGATGGAGGAGCGATGTAGGGGCCATCAAAGTACAATGTAATATAAATTTCAAGAAGGAGAGATGAAGGAGCGATGTAGGGGCGATGTAGGAGCGATGGAGGAGCGATGTAGGGGCGATGGAGGAGCAATGAAGGGGCGATGGAGGAGCGATGTAGGGGCCATCAAAGTAAGTACAATGTAATATAAATTTCAAGAAGGAAAGATGAAGGAGCGATGTAGGGGCGATGTAGGAGCGATATAGGGGCAATGGAGGAGCGATGTAGGGGCCATCAAAGTAAGTACAATGTAATATAAATTTCAAGAAGGAGAGATGAAGGAGCGATGTAGGGGCGATGTAGGAGCGATATAGGAGCGATGTAGGGGCGATGGAGGAGCGATGTAAGGGGATGGAGGAGCGATGTAGGGGCCATGGAGGAGCGATGTAGGGGCGATGGAGGAGCGATGTAGGGGCGATGGAGGAGCGATGAAGGGGCGATGGAGGAGCGATGTAAGGGCCATCAAAGTAAGTACAATGTAATATAAATTTCAAGAAGGAGAGATGAAGGAGCGATGTAGGGGCCATGGAGGAGCGATGTAGGGGCGATGGAGGAGCGATGTAGGGGCCATCAAAGTACAATGTAATATAAATATCAAGAAGGAGAGATGAAGGAGCGATGTAAGGGGATGGAGGAGCGATGTAGGGGCCATGGAGGAGCGATGTAGGGGCGATGGAGGAGCGATGTAGGGGCAATGGAGGAGCGATGCAGGGGCGATGGAGGAGCGATGTAAGGGCCATCAAAGTAAGTACAATGTAATATAAATTTCAAGAAGGAGAGATGAAGGAGCGATGTAGGGGCCATGGAGGAGCGATGTAGGGGCGATGGAGGAGCGATGTAGGGGCCATCAAAGTACAATGTACAGGGCGACCACTCCAAAACCAAAAATATATAGTATTTTTATAGTATATTTTTTTTATTCATATAGTATATATAGTATATTTTTTTTTACTCATATAGTATGATATAGTATCGTACTTTGAATTATTTAGTAATACATAGTATATACATCAATAATAACTCAAAGCAAAGTTGTTATCAAAGCAATTTAACATATAAGGGGGTGGGGGGAAGAGTTTTGCCACTTTCGCTTACTCTGTGATTAATAGGCTAGGTATTAATGTGAGACTATAGGTTATATGGGATAAAAGTTTACTTTTGGGTGGTATTTCACGTATATTTAATCATTTTTGGATAGGTCTCCAGGTTCAGGTGCTGCAGGCTAGCTGGAAGGTGGTTTCTAGCAAGTAAAAAAAAAATTCAAATTTCTGTTTGAAGAGTTAGAGATCAACTTACTAAACAGAATATGCATCTTTTTGGATGTTATTAACATATCTGAAGAAAAAATTTAAATAGGCCTCCAAGTTCTGGTCTTGAAGGCCTCCAGGTCCACTCTGGACAGGTTATAAATAAATTTTTTATTTGAAGAGTAAGAGGTCAACTTATAAAGCAGAATATGCATCTTTTTGGATGTTATTAACATTAATGAAGAAAAATTAAAATCGACATTCAAGTTCTGGTCCTGCAGGCCTTCAGGTCCACTCTGGACAGGTAAAATTCAAATCTCTTGTTTCAAGAGTTAGAGGTCAACTTTTTAAACAAATTATGCATCTTTTTGGGTAATTTTTTTTACATAATTGAAGAAAAAATGACATTTAGCCTACAGGTTCATGTGCTGCAGACCCTCAGGTGGACTCTGTACAGGTAAAAATCAAACTTCTTATTTGAGCAGTTAATAGTTTATTTGTTAAAAAAAAATGAGCATATATTTGGATGTTATTTATATATTTGAAGGAAAAAAATTGGCCTCCAACAGAGGCGTCCAAGCTTATTTTTTTTTTTTTTGGGGGGGGGGGGTAATTTAATAATGTAAATCAGTAGGTACCTAACTAATAATTAAGTACTAAAAACAATTTCAATCCTATACATGAAAACAAAATACCTAATCAACCCACAAGCGTTGCTAACTGATGAACCAATATGATTCTCCTTTAAAGTGTAGCTTCAAATATGTCCTGGTAAGGTTTATTTAACTAGTTTTGAAGAGGGTATTTGATATTTTGATAATTATTAAAATATTTGATTGATCTATTTTATGGAAGGTAGACAATCAATTTTGATTTAAACATTTTTTTCTTAATAATTGGGAAAATGTTACTTCTTTGAAAAGACATTGATAGGACACACCCAGTGCATTGTTTAATTAAAGGGCCATTGCAAACTATAACACGTGTTTGTATCATGATTAAAAACTGTTTTTATCTGGTGGAACTATTTAGTCTTTTGATTTTTGGCAGTGGAAAAAATTTTGAAAAGGGGAAGTAAAAAAGCGCGCGAAGCGCGCCAGAACTTTTTAGGGATTATTCATTCTGGGTAATTTTTATATGTGGGGGAATAAAATGGAAAAAATTTTGGGGGTGCCAGCACCCCCAAATTCGTTTGGGGGGTGGGGGGTAATCACCACTTTATTCCCCCACCTTGGACGTTCTTGCCCTCCAGGTAGACTCTGGACAGGTATAAAATCAAAATTTTTTATTTAAGAAGTTAAATGTAAGTTTATTAAACAACATAGGCTTAGTTTTAGATGTTATTTATGTATTTAAAGAAAAAATGACGATTGAGCTCCAGGTTAAGGTGCTGCAGGCCTCCAGGTGGACTCTGGTAAGGTAAAAATCAAAATTTTAAACATCTTTTTAGATGTTATTTACAATTTTACATATCTGAAGAAAAAATACAATTGCACTCCAGGTTCAGGTGCTACAGGCCTCCATGTGGACTCTGTCCAGAGAAGACTTGGAAACCTACAGGACCTAAACTTGGTGGCCGATTTTAATTTGTCCTTCAGATATTTTAATATCATCTAAATAGATGCATATTCTGAACTCTAACTATTCAAATAAGAAATTTTAATCTTTTACCTGTAGAGCTTTATGTATTTTTGTCATATCACAATTAACTTTTAATAGGTTATTGAAGGTTAGGTTAGGTAAGATAAAGGTTAATGATTGCCCCGCAGGGGCTAGAAATAGGAGAAAACCTACAGTGAAAATATAAGACAAAACGCACCTTATGAGGCGTTGTCACAAAACTGACAATATTAGTTTTTTGTTATATAAATGTAATATTATATAGTATATATAGTAAATTTTGGTCAAAAAAAGGTAATATTATATAGTATATATAGTAAATTTTTGTCATATAGTATGATATAGTATCCACATTCATCCTATATAGTATAAATAGTATATATAGTATGCAGTGGTCGCCCTGAATGTAATATAAATATCAAGAAGGAGAGATGAAGGAGCGATGTAGGGGCGATGTAGGAGCGATGAAGGGGCGATGGAGGAGCGATGTAGGGGCCATCAAAGTACAATGTAATATAAATTTCAAGAAGGAGAGATGAAGGAGCGATGTAGGGGCGATGTAGGAGCGATGAAGGGGCCATGGAGGAGCGATGTAGGGGCCATCAAAGTACAATGTAATATAAATTTCAAGAAGGAGAGATGAAGGAGCGATGTAGGGGCGATGGAGGAGCGATGAAGGGGCGATGGAGGAGCGATGTAGGGGCCATCAAAGTACAATGTAATATAAATTTCAAGAAGGAGAGATGAAGGAGCGATGTAGGGGCGATGTATGAGCGATGTAGGGGCGATGGAGGAGCGATGTAGGGGCCATCAAAGTACAATGTAATATAAAATTCAAGAATTAGAGATGAAGGAGCGATGTAGGGGCGATGTAGGGGCGATGTAGGGGCCATCAAAGTACAATTTAATATAAATTTCAAGAAGGAGAGATGAAGGAGCGATGTAGGGGCGATGAAGGAGCGATGAAGGGGCACTGGAGGTAAAGGACTATGGAGGGGCGATGGAGAGGCTATGAAGGAGCCATCATGGGGCTATAGTATAGCCTCTTATCATAAGAGGCGATATTAACGCCCCTTCAAAGGAGCTATTAAGAGGCCATGAAGGAGCTATAGCATAGCCTCTTATCATAAGAGGCGATATGAATGCTCCTTAAAAGGGGCTATCACATCGCTCCATATGATAAGAGGCTATGCTATAGCTCCTTGAAGGAGCTATAGAAAATCATCGCCCCATATGGAGCGATGTCATGGAAAGGACTATACCCAAATCTTTTTAATCAAAAGAAAACGAGGAAAATCTGTATCTAGAAAAAATTGAAGTCAATCAAAAAAGGATATCTTATCAATAGAAAAATGTTTTCTCATTAATTCAATATTTTAGGATAGCTATAAAAATGTAAAAAAGTAATGTTTTTACCATTTAGTTTTGAAGATGATTACGAGAAAGGGGGGGGGGGCGAAAGTGACACTTTTTGAAACCAAAGGAACTCAACTAAAAAAAAAAGAGTTACAGGTCTGACATTTTGCATGGCAGTTGCTTTATAGGGGTACAAAATGGAACTGTGAAAAAACGGCGGCGCAACCGCCAAAAACCGCCGAGAAAAGGCAAAAAAAAATTCGGCGGGAAACGGCGGTTTTTGGCGGTTGCGCCGCCGTTTCTTCACAGTTCCATATTGTACCCCTATAAAGCAACTGCCATGCAAAATCTCAGACCTGTAACTCTTTTTTTAGTTGAGTTCCTTTGTTGACTTTTAATTTTGGTTACAAAAAGTGTCACTTTCGCCCCCCCCCCCTTTTAAGGATTTTCTTTCTTTCTACTTTTCAAGTCCATATTTCTTAAGGTTGGGATAACTTAACACTTCTCTTAATAGCCTAAAACCTACCCAGGTCATGCTAAGCTTTTCTACAAGATCTTAATTGAAAAACTTCATTACATCTAGATACTATTATTATGCTATGGCAGTTTAGCAGTAAAATTTTGAAGATAAATATGAAAACTCTCAACACGCCCCCCCCCCCCTCCCTCAAAAAGAAGAAAGTTGGGTTAAAGACCCTCTCTAATGTTATTGATGTTGTTTGAGATGATAAATTGGTTCCACACCACTTTTACTGGAATACATAATCTCAACAGACAAAATAGTATAGACCATTTCTCAACAGATAAAATATTATAGACCATTTCCAATTTCCTTTTTTTTTCATTTTGTATAAAAAAGATTTAAACAAAATAATATTTATTTTTATCCACATATTTATTTTGGGTATATAAAATTTTTGTACATTATTCAAAGCTAAAAAGTATGTTGTTCTTACTAAATCATTCTTTCCAATAGACATTTACTTCATAACTAACTTAGTCCATCTGTCTGCAAAAAAAACCACCTTACCAGTAAATGTAAATAAAAAAGATCGTTGGCTGATGAATATACGTTTTTTTGTGATTGGCTTCTAACGTGAATTATTAATGAATAACAAAAATAACTAAGTTAAGTCTAATGTTACTCAAAATCTAAGATAGAAAATGGTTGCTATGAGAGAATCAGCCAAATACTAACACAGTGAAATTTCTAGGAATTTCTAATCTGACTTTTCTCGCAGATTTTTATTGTTTCACCCAATACTTCTCAAAATTGTCTAAAATTATTATATGTACATATGTACATGATTATGCTTCCATGAAAAACACAGCCAATATAAACCCACCATTTAAAAGATAGTTACAGCAAAACATCCAATTTATAATTATTCTAGGACAAGTGAGTTTATTTTCTAATATAACTATTAGAAACTCAACTTATGTTTTTTTAGATGTTATATACTTTTAAGGACATAAATTACTTTAAGCGGCTAAAAATAAAATAAAATATCCTGCTGTATATCAAAAAGGAGTGGGGGTGAATTGTTATATTATATTCGCTCGCTCACCGGGGCCTTGGGCTTAAAAATTAGTTCAGTTACGCATTTATCAGAGATAAGGGAATAGTAGTGTGAGTTAAAATTGAAATTAAAGCATTGTGAGCTGTTGTAATAATTTGTTGATAATCTTAAGGGGCAATAAATTGATATACATCACCAATAATGATGAAGATTAAAATCACAGGCGGAAAAGTGTGGACACTGAAAGTTTGAAACATTCAATCAAGGTATAATAAATATTTCAAAAGTTTTTTGAACCCACGAATGAGAGAGCATTTTATCAATTTTCAGAGAAATATAGAATATTGTCTGTAAAAAGCTTGAGTTTTGAAAACTCTGATTAACTTTACCTTTATCTCTACTTTTTTAGGCACACACATGAACGAACACGCACACACATGTATTAAGATTAAAAATTCTATATTTAAAAGTTAAAATATATCCTGTATACTGTATAGTATTACCATGGATCTTAAGGTATAAGAGTGAGACAATTGATGTACAAACTTCATTATAAAATACACTTTCTGTAATTCAAAACTTGAAAATTTGGACACTGCTAACTAATTAAGAATAATGAAAGTACCCAAATTTTTAAGCCATGGAATGAGAGAATGTGATTACAAAACTGTGGGTTCCAGCAATATTCCCGTCCAATGCACCCTCTCTCTATGAGTTTTATGCATAGAAGGGCGACTTAAACTTTGAATAGTGATGCTTTTAAGGCAGTCAAATATTTAATCGCACCTCTTTTGTCTGAAGGTAACAATGTTAAATTTTGTTATATTGAATAGGTATGCTTTATTTAATGTACCGACCTAAAATTATGTGATCCATAAACCAATTTTGCTTAAATAAAGGAATATGTAATGTAAATCAAATTCTTCTATTAGGTTTATTAGTTTATTTATTAGTATCTACTTTTATTAAAGACTCTGGAATCTACAGTATCTATGCATTCTAGACTTTTAAGGATATCAAATTATTAATATTAATTTCAATCTTTGAAAAAGAAATGCTTTAAGCAAAATATTTAGTTTTACACGAGTTTTTGAAGTGGGGTGAAATAATACAAACTAATAAGGAACTCTATACCAAGCACATATCTTTTCCGATAGGTTGTTCTTATCAGGGAAGCTCTATGTATGCGATAGAGTCCACGGGCGAAGTCACTAGTTAAATATCCAAATCCGTAAAGATAAATCATTTAAATGCCCCATTTCCCCTGAAATTTGGGGTCATACGTTAAAGCGAGCACATCAAAGTGTTTCATAATTCCACGTTGTTCCAATAAAATCTCACCACAACTGCAATCTTTCCCAGAGGTAAATTGTATTGTGACATAAATGTTTGATATAATTGTAGGACCCGCCACAAACCCTACGCACGTCTTTATATATTTCATCTTTTAGATCTTCTAGCTCAATCTGGATGCTAACAGGATTCTTAGTGGATAGGACAATGGACGCTTATGTATGTACATCACTAATAATGCCTTACCCCTGCTGTAGTTTAAAAATAAGTTTGGAAATTTCTAATTTAAACCAACTAATTAAGGTTTAGCAAAAGCACACAATGTTTTAAACCAACGCATGTGAGAACGTGGTTTTGAAAATTTGGGTAACAATTTACAGTTCACTGCTTTTACATTAGTAGCTATAGAAATATTGAATTAAACTTTAATAAATTTGATGACACGGCAAACGTTTCAGGTTAAATTTAGCATATGTAATATAACAAGAATCAATACATACATAAGTAGTGTAGTATTATCAAGCTTACAATATATTTTTTTTGTATGAAAAAAGCATTTAAATTACAACTTTAAGGGATCAATATCACTAAAATACAAAAATGACATTTAAGTTGCATTTGATTAATTTTGTTTTAATCATTTAGATGCATCAAAAAAGTTTGTTATTCTATATAAATTGCGATAACAGACAGACGCACAGAACTGATTATACATAAGCTGCGCTTCTAAAAAGAATTATGTTCTTGGGCGTTTTAAATTTATTACATCAAAACCACATTTTATTTTCACATTCAAATTAATCATTTTCTATTTAAAAATTTATGAAAGTTGTAATATATTTGTCCGTCTGCTTGTCAGGGAAGGGAAACTCATGAGCTTTTATAATGGACAAGAAAAGCATTTTTATTCAAGGCAGCTTGATGTTTGCCTGTGTTCGTTTGTTCAGAAGAATCTCTAAAACAGCTAAACAGTATAATCTAAAGGCTACAAATGTAATGTTTCGCAATGAACTAAGAAAAGTAATATCAAATAATCCATTAGAGGTAAAATAATTAGAAATAGAATAATCTTATGCATATTTTAAGGAGGTATTGGTTGAACATGGACATCAAATTATACTTGTCCACAATCTTTTCACATTCGTTGAGTTAAAAAAAAACTTTGGGCACTAAATAAAAAATATATTGGCAGTACAAACAAAAGTCCTTCACTAACTATAATTACTAATGACATACATGTAGCCTGATATGTACCATAGATCTTTAAGGACAAAATACAAGGAAAGAGCACTCTATGAACTGTCTAGTAGTATCACATAACCAAGGTGTGTAACCCAATACTGATCCTTGACATTACATTCTAGTCAGTTTACCTTTTAATTAAAGTTGGGTTTTAACCCCCCCCCCCCTTTAAAAAATTTAAATCAAAACTACAACTAGTTCTTTTGAAGCTGAAAAGTATTATAAAATCCAGTTCGTCATATCAATAATATAAACTTTATAGTATCCTGTACTCTCACTGACTGACTAATGTTATGATATAACAATTAAACCAATTGATTCATGATTTAGAGTTGGTTTTAAGCTATTATAATAGATCATTCTTTTTAGTAAATACAATATGAAAAATTTGATAAAATACCCTCCAACTTAGGGATCAAAAGGTATAAGACTATGGTCAATAAATTGATGTACATCCCAAATGATAATACACAAAATTACCCCTTCAGTAGATTACATTAATTGGTTAAAACGTTTGGTCACTCAACTTAATGAACCAACCGATCAAAATTCAATAAAAGTCCCGAAAGTTAATAAGACAACAAATAAGACAATGTTAATTATAAAACTTTTGGGAAGAGTGTAATAAACAGTCCAATGTCCTCTCCCTCCCTGCATCCGAATACTTTAGCTTACAAATTTAAGAAGAAGGTGGTGGGGGGGGGGGGGTGAGATAGTAACACCATTCAAATTTAAAAGGATATTATCCGAATATCACTGAACAATACTTGTAGCCTAAACATACTCACTTTTATAGGATAGGACAATAGATGATAAATTAATCTTCCCCCTTTATCTTAAATGAGAAATTCTACAATAGATGACTAAAAACTATAAGAAAGGATAACTTTAGATGCAATTGTCTAATCCCTTCCTACAAAATTTCATGATTTCTATAGTACTTCCAATAAAGTAAAACAAAGGTCTTTGGTAACAATACTAGGTTTATAAATTAATGTTATTGGGCCTGCAATATGACTTTAGCATTCGTAAAGATCTATATTCAAAGTATGTAGGGAGAATATAAATGCGACTGCAGTACAAAACTGCAAAGAAAATTGATTTTACATTTATTATAAGAATTTCTAATTAGTACTTATTAATAGAAATATGGAAAAGTAGTTTCCGAGATCTTACTTGATAGTGATACACATATACGTATACTTTGGAAAATTCTTTCTCTTATTAGCTAAAACTTGCAAATGCGATATTAAGGAAATATTTATGCTAATATGAAAAATTAGCTGTAACGTGTGAACGCCAAAACTCGGGCAAATATCTTAACGCCTGATATTAATTGAATTGTGTAATCTTACACCCAATGAATAATAGGCCATATCAAAGTCCTAAATTCCCTTTTAATACGCGTTTATATTTCATAATTACATATTACATAATTGTAATCAATCAGAACAGGAATCATAATTGAATCATAGGGAAGAATGGAGAAATTGTACCCAATGTTTTATAATCTTTAATTGGAATGGGTAATTTTTTATTCTAAAAATTTTTAATGCAAGTAATATTTCTTAAATTTGTTTTAAAACATTACAAAATATGACTAATATATTTTAAAAATATTTTTAATAGCGCATCTACTAAATGTACGTACATACGTCCGACAGTCTGTAGGTTGATGAAAATGACTACATCGATTATAAACTAATTTCAACCATTTATAAGCAAAGATTAGAGAACAAAAATAAAGACATATCCAATGATTTATCGACAAAATCTGCTAAAATTACCGTACATAATGCTGATGTTATAGATGCACTACCCATGAACGCTTTTGTCCTTGTGAAAAATAATTACAAGTTTAAATTCAAATAATATTTGACATACTTTCTATTAGGGGAAACATTTCTAAATAATATGTTTGTATGTATGACTAATATTAACCTTCCCCCCGCAACTATCTATCTATAATTATACAAGGATGATAATATTGATATGCAGTGTAGCTATATTTAAATATGTTTGTATGTATGACTAATATTAAGTTTCTACATTATAAGTTTAGTAGCTCAATGACGAATATCCCTAATAACATGATTGAATAAAATTATACGGACCCTGGAAAGAAAACAAAGTAGCGAGTTTCATCGTATTTTTTTACAGTAGCTTTTGATAGGTTACTTTAGGTTAGGTAAATGTTGATGATTGCCCCACAGGGTTAGAGCCCCCGACAGGAGCTAGAAATAGGACAAAAGGTACAATGAAAATATACTGAATATATAAATATATAAATTATAGTGTAGCATCTCTACAACAAACTATAACACCCGTAATGACTATTTTCCTTGCAATAACAAGCCCAAAGGGGAAACATATTTTGACCAGAAATTCATGTTTTTCCCCTCAATAAATGCTTCAGTCTATTACTTAAATTTTTCGTTCAACATTTCTTAAAAGATTTGATATATTTAAGAAAAATATGCCAACATTAACTTGTTAAGACTACAATATTCGGTTTATAATAAAAGCTTTACGATTTTAATCTAATCCTTTAAAACTTAATGTATATAAATTTTTATAATAATTTTTTTAGGATTAGGCTTTAGATGCAGCACTTATAATAAGCATGTATTTCACTCAAATCCAGAATTTAAAAGATATGACATAAGCTATGAAAATAATTGAAATGAAAGGAATTGGTTAGTATGAATTTAGAATAGATACATAAGGGGTCATTTTGTTTATTTAAAGTAGCCCAATATATCTATATATGAGAATCAACTCTATAATGTCACATTCAAGGAATTATTGACAATTTCTTCTAGAAAATCTATTAACTAAACCTTTCTTACAACCAATATCTTCTCTGATCAAGCAAAATGTAAACTTTTTATGACTTTGATCGAGATTGCATTTCCCTGATCCGTGACACAAATATGCATTCCTTTAATATGATTATAGCATCCTTTTCCCTATCTTATACTTCTAGTAATAAAGGGACATTACGATGTCTATATAAGGTTTAATAAAAGGCAATATGACACTGCACAATTAATTGGTGTATGTATACCCCCAATTGTGATAAACAAAAATAAGTCTTCTGTAGTTTAAATCTATTATTGCAAAAGTATGGACACTAGTGTGTCCCAAGCAATCAAGGTTTAATAAAAACAAATGATAAGATTTTTTATAAAACTTTTGTTACCAGAATAATCAACAGTCCAGTTCCCCCTGGGATAAACCAGAAATAATAGATTAGAATAGAGTAGTTTCCTTTTAAATTCATTACTTAGATCCCTCTAAAGTAAACAACTGACAAATTACGACACTGAAAGAAGAGGAAAGGAAAAAGGGATAAATTCAGGGAGAAAAGTATAGGCAAATATAGTTTAAAGGCAGGGAAGGGACATTTGAGTGTAAATTATATAGTAGCTAAAGTTTTAAAAACACATTATCTCATTAGTTTGCTAAAGAACGTTAAAATCCTAAAATTATTTTAATCATTATTACACGTTAACCGAGTTCTAAGTAGCTTAGTGTTGCGCATTTGCATTTATTTCAATAACTCAGGTGAAATTTATAGAATATAACCAGTTAAAGGCTAGACCAAAGCTTCCTTGAAATTATCGATTTAGTTGTCCATTTATCCCACATAAGATAAATTTAGAGAGATAGAGAGAACAGGGAAGAGAGAGAGAGATAATGCTTAAGTAGCAAAATTTGATTTTCCCTTTCCAAAAGGTAAATACCTAAAATAAGATGTTGGACATAAATTGAAGTTACTTTCCTTTATAGACATTAACTATAGATAAGGAATAATGTACCTTTTAAATTTTTTTCCATGTTTTCTTTTTAAAAAGAAAACATCAATTAGTGGAGTTCTCGTAATTCAAGTAATTAAGTCTTTAAGTATTATATAAATATTATTTTGAATACTTAGATTACGAGATTTCTAAAATGATGAGGAAGAAAACAAAGTATTAAGACTTGCAGTCAAAATAGGAAAAATTGCGTTGGTTCTAGTAATAAAATACCAAGACAGCCAATATAATACATTTTTGATTTAATGCCACATACATCTCAAATTATCACTACCATTTTAACTATCCTACTTTATTATATTTTTGATTTATTTCCTGTTAGTTATACCGGATTCCTGGTTATACAGCAAGGTAGTTATGTTTACTAAAATAAATTGTTCTATATACGATTGGTTACATAAAAATATGCCTATTAATAATTAATTTTCCTTTGGGAAACATTCAGCTAACAGTTGAAAAAGATCATTATTTTCAAAAATCTTCAAATTAAGAACAATGGCAAGTCGGAACACCTACGGAGGGAGATTGTCAATGTGCTATATTATTTCCTTTAACTTAGATCCTTAGTTCAATGTAATAAAAAGGCTAAAAATAGTAACAATTGCATGAAAACAGCCTTTTCAAACCTAACTGCATTTTATTGTATATTCATGTTTAATATTAATATAAAATTACAATAGAACAAGTCATTGCTTTAATTTCATTTATTATAAAAGAAATTGGAGATAAACAATCAAAATTAAAACATTAGATTAAACGTTTTATACAATTTTAAGAAAAAACAAATATGTTCTGTAATCACAAATTTAAAGGTAAAAAGGAAGAATAATAAGAAACAATACCTAAGGGTTCTGATTTCAACTTTCTTATTGTGTTTATATTCAAGATATTAATATCTAAAACTAACATACCTTTTAAAGAAATGTTTTTAATTCACATTTTTAGAGTTATTCACTTAAAGACTATTTAATAGACACAACTTATATATAACATTTACAGTAATTATTATAACTAAACAATTTCAATAGTAGAAATTCTTATTTTTAGCCGGAGGGCATATGAGTCTTAGCGCATAGGCTCACCCCTGCGCTAGTGTCAAGAAACTACGAGCTTGTACGTCTGAGGGAGAGAGAGAGGGGGAGATGGGAGGGAGGGAGGGAGAGCTAGTGTGAGAGAGAGAGAGTGCCTTTTCTCTCGCGCTGTCGCTCTCACCCTAGGCTCGCACGTACGCACACACACAAACACACAATTAGGATGGTCCAATTTTCTCATTTGTAAAGGGTTTTAAAATATGTAAACTAAAATTTTAAAAGTGTTAGATAACAAAAGTAATCTAATAATGTATTTTCCGATATTTATTATTCATAATTGTAATTTTTTTCTGGTCATGATAAAAAAATGGCCTATAAGATGTTGCTTTTTAATTAGTTAGGTTAGGTAAAGTTAATCTAGAAAGCGAGAGTTATATTTAACCCATAGTGTTATGTAAGGTTTAACTAAATGGTATGATTGTACCGAATAGTATACTATTAAAGCTCTAGCCCTGCAGAGCTATACTAAGCCTTACTTAACCTAACCTAACCTACAATAAGAATAAAAACATTTCCTATCAAAGGTTCATATTGACTATAAAATATATTAGGAAAACCGCCCGTAAAATTAGTAAATTAAATCAACTAGGCATTCGACAAAACGATCCACCCTAACCAACTTACACATACACACAGACAAACTAGCATAGGGAACAGCCAAGGTATTCGCGACTCAGGGCTGTTTCTAGAGCAAGTTTCCTTTCTAGCATCACATTACAATAGAAACCTTTTATGTAATGTGATGCAAATGTTATTGAACATCTGAGGAACAACTGTACATTGTGTAAGGAGCTCACCATCTAACAACAAGATTTAAAATGTCCCCAAAGTAAAACCAATTGTTTGTGTTTAATAGTAGCGCAGCAATAACAAACCATAATTTATTTACACATAACAGGTAAAAACATGAAAAAAAATTTAGTTTTGTTTTTGGTAAGTATTGTCAACAAATCAGATTCACCATTAATTGGTTTATCACTTAAAAAAAATTAGTATGCCTATAATTAATAGGAATCTTTTAAGGGATAAGACAATAAACGACATATTAACGTAAACCCTATTCCTGTATGATGATAAACAAAAATATCCCTACCGTATTAATTGGCTGAACTTTAAACCAACCAATCAGATTTAATTCGAGATAAAGTATAAAATGTGTTGCAGCCAACAAATGAGAGAACGCATTTATAAAATTTTTGGTACCAGTGTAATTTATACTCCAATGTCCTCTCCCTCTCAAGTTGAAGCCAAATTTTGAAAAATCTTTAATTGGACATGAATTTTTTGTAACAAAATTGCTGTTTTTAATGTTTGCTAAGCCATATGAACATATAGCGTGTCAAAAGGGGATGGATAGATGGATTTAGAGGAGAGTAGGTAAAACACTTATTCACACACACACACAAATTTTCTTTGCGAATAACCATGCACACACACACACACAGATGCACACAAACCATCGCTTCAAGTTTTCTGTTTAGAGCCTTTCTCTCTCACTCTCAATCTTTCTCCATCTCTCTTTCCTCCTCCCTTCTTTCTATTTCTTTATGAGCCCAAAGTTTACTAGTGTTTTCAAACAGCCCATATTACATTTCATTCTTGGTAACGTCTATTCCAATGCAAAAAAAAGTTGGATGTTCGTCTATCTGTCTGCCTGTCTTAAGACTGTCTTAGTTAAGACTCTTAACTATTTTAACTTTAAATCTCAAAAGAAAGTTATTGAAGTATAAAAAGAGAGGGTGGATGGTGGGGGGGGGGGGGGTGGGTGGCTAACCCCCAACTTCTTTTAAAAATGCGAGACATATAATTTAACTCCCCCACCTCTATTTAAAAATCTACTTGTTGTGAAGGTCTGGGGCATACAACCCCCAAAAATATTTTAACTTCCTCCTCAAGAAAAAGTTTGTTAGGGGACAGGGGGGGGGGGGTGTTGTATCTGTAGGTTAAACTAGGATTATTCCAAATGCATTGATTTATGTAAGAAAAGTGCATTTGAGGCCTTAACTAAGGAGAGAGATAAAATAGATAAATAAAATTACTTTTATTAAAGAAAACTTTTTGACTCTAATTTTTGGTTTAAATTGATACAAAAAAAAATAAAATGATCCGTGCCACGGAGATGTGCGAAGCAAATTAAAATATTTGCTCCTCCCTCTGATGTTTTTCATCTATGCACGTCCTTGATTTTAATAAACTGCTATGTTTTTTTAGCAAAAAAAAAGAGCATTTCTTAACATTAAATAGGTACTAGGTATACCTATTGTAAAATAAAAACAATTTTATTTAATTGCACTATAAAATTGTTCTAAATTAATTTTTATTTAATTTTTATCAATTGATTTAAATCAAGAATTGCTATATGATTGCTCGAATTTCCATATCTATCAATGAGACGAGACAAAATAAGATATATTAATATTAGGTCTAGATATGAAAACATTTTTGATAACCCCTAAAATAATATTCAATTGGATATGTTTTTATCTTTTGGTATCTTTCAAACTGATCGCCATATTGGTACAATTTTTAACCCTTGCAAGAGGGAAACTTATCTAAAACAAGAATAGTTTTCATGAAAACTGTTGCCTTTTTGAAATGAAAAAAATTAGACTTTTTACTGTCCTTTCGTGTAAAAACATATAAACCTTAAATATCAGAAATTTTTTACTTAAATTTACAGGCTAAACACATTTAATATTAAAATACATCATACTTGCCCCCCCCCCTCTCCCAACACAAAAAAGTAAAACCATTCTTTACTCAGTGTAAAGATTCCCTAAAATGGAGAACTTGGAAAATAAAATTGTAAAATATTCCCCCATACTCTTATCTTTTATATGGATCTAACACGCCTGGTATAGCAGCCGTAGGTAGAAATTAGGAATAGAAAATCATTATTTAACATATAGAAACATATAGAGAAGTTGTTTTAAAAAATATTTGTGAAGTTGATTTTTAGGTTAATTTGTTTCTATATAACTTTGTGAATATCAGGGATGAGGGAAGGACAAATAAAAGAAAAAAATTGATCCTTTTTTCTATATTTTGGACTCTAGAGTCAAAAGGTTTATTACCTAAATCTTCTAAAAATGCTTTATGACAATGGTAATACCCCTAAATTGCATCCAATTGGAATATCCCTCAATCCTTGGTGAACATGGTTCAGTTGTATGTCCTCTGTATTTGCACAAGGGCGTATGTCATTATTCTATATGGGGGTTAAAAAGTAGCTAAAGTGTATAGACTTTTCAAACAAATATTTTAGTCTAAACAAAGTGTTAGTTTTGTTCTTCCTAATTTTATCCTTATTCGTCGTCCTTTGTCTTATCCCTTTAAATCCTTAACATAAGCATAGATTGTTTTGATGATGGAGGGTAGAACCCCTATCCACCCCCATCAGATGCCCCTATGTCAGTTAGTAATGCACTATTTCTGCTTTGCATCTGCTTATATAGAAGACAAATTCAAACTTATAAACCACTCACATGTTTCCTTTCTTAAGTAGCGAAGATACTCTATAATTCCGTCTTTATGTCTGTCTGAAATATTTTGGAGGAAATGTGATTTTCTGGGATCCTATTAAAGGAATGCTAAAACTTTTGTCAACATTCCTATTATTATGGAGCAAAATTAAGTATTAAAAAATCCAAGGCGGTCGGGCAGCTTTTTAGCCGGTTTTGTCTTTAACTACTTATTTGCACATATATTTGAGGCTTGTGGTCCGATTTTTTAAATTTTTGTGGTTAATAGTATTAAAATTAAATTTAAACTTACCGTCGCTCTAAAGGATTTTTTTGTGCATGAATTAAAGTAGCTATATTCTTTATTCTTCATAAAATTTGAATTTTTGGTCTGGTTTTCACAATTTTTTTGGTAATAGTATATTCGCTACTTAAGGGTGTTGTGATCCTTGTTTATCTCTTAACCTATTTCTACCATGACCCTTTATCCTCATTTCAAATTTAGTTACTAGGTATTCTTCAAGAATATGAACCGGTTTTTATCCAGTGGAAATTGATTGGATTCTGAGTTGTAAAAGTGATAAAAGAGGGAGGTCATTTTCTAGTAAATCCTGTAAAGGTGTGTGTTATAAGGCCTAAAAATAGTAGTAGAACGATAAGGTGCTCTATATATTTGTATTTCCTATTGAATAGAACAATAGGGAAGAAATTTTTTTTTTTTTTTTTGATAACCGTACCTGGAATATCTTTAAAAAATACGAAATTTCTATCAAACGCTTTGTTTGGCTCAAACTGACAAAAATTTTAAAAAAATATAATTATAATAATAATGTTTTCTATAGGTACAAGGTAAAGGTTAAGAACAATCTATACCATTAAACAAAGGAAGAAGTCATTCTTTACAGGTTGATTTATTATAATTATATTTTTTTTATTTGTGTCAGTTTGAGCCAAACAAAGCGTTTGATAGAAATTTCAAGATATTCCAGGTACGGTTATCAAAAAAAAAAAAAAAAATTTCTTCCCTATTGTTCTATTCAATAGGAAATACAAATATATAGAGCACCTTATCGTTCTACTACTATTTTTAGGCCTTATAACACACACCTTTACGGGATTTACTAGAAAATGACCTCCCTCTTTGTTAAATATTTAAATATTTTCAATAGGTACATCATGACAAGAAGAATTCAATTTAGTTGTAATATGGTTAATGGTTATCCAAACCTTGTAGAAATTTCATCCTACAAACATCTATCACATAATACGGTTAAGAATCAAAGTATCTATGTAATACTTTACTTACGTAAGTTTATTTCAGGGTGCTGCCGCTTTTACCACTAGCAAAAGTACAGCCACTGTGTTTTTGACAAAAATTGGGTGTGTTTTTGTCAAATTTGTTTTTAGCTGTATTTTTGGCAATATTTTTTTATCCACTGTCAAAATTACACCTTTCCGCTGTCATAAACACAGTTTTACTGTCAAGTTCACACCCATGAAATTCAATTATGCTGTCAAATTCACAGTTTTAATGACAAAAATACACCTATTTTGAAATTAATATTAATTATAAATATTTTAAATATTATAAAGTTGTTATAACTTAAAACTATTAATAATAGTTGAATCAATCTACACAACAATAATTCTAATTATAGAGTAGTGTTGCACTAATATGAAAAAAAATCTGGGATCTACTGCAGTTCACGGTAAAATATTGCTGGTAATAAATATTTCCAAAAATCTATAAATTTTAAAGGCTGCTAGCTGCCAAACGGCTGAACGTACAGATCATACCTGCACACCATTTTAAGCGGCATAAGAAGGCCTACAAATAATCTGGAATAGCCAAGATCCATTGATGCACAGGGAAAGCTTCACTGAAGAAAAAACGCGTATAATAGGTCTTTTTCGCTCATTTCTCTGCACTGCGAGATAACTATGCATTATTGATTTATTGCTATTCCAGATTATTTGTAGGTCTTCTTATGCTGCTTAAAACAGTGTGCAGGCATGATCTGTACGTTCAGCCCTTTGGCAGCTAGCAGCCTTTAAAATTCATAGATTTTTGGAAATATTCGTTACCAGCAATATTTTACCATGATCTGCAGTAGATCCAATATCTGATATGAGAAGGGGAGAAAGAGGGGAGTAAATCAAGGGGTAGGTATAATGCTACAACCAACATTGAAATAGATGTACTAAATATTATGGATAAATAAGTAGGTATAAATTCAATAGATGTAAATTTGTCAATATATAGGTGTATAATTGACAAATTATAAATTTAATAGATGTATTTTTGTCAATATGTAGGTGTATAATTGACAGCAAAACTGTGAATATGTCAGTGCAATAACTGTATTTTTGTCATACCCCCTAAAAACGCAGGTGTGAATTTGACAGTAAAACTGTGTTTATGACAGTAATATCACTATATTTTTGCTAGTGGTAAATCTGCCATGTACCCTTTATTTCTAATGGAAATGCACAAAGATAGAGACTGATTTTCATGAAAAGCTTTTTGATAATTCTAATATTTAACTTACTTTTTACTGTTGTGTAAAATCCCTAGAACTATCACCAAAATAACACAGATAGTGAATAGGTTAATTCTTACCTTTAATTGATCCCCACAGGGGATAAGATAGATCTTCAAGGGTTTACGCAAAATACAGGAGTTTTCTCTTCACGCATACATCTGAAAACAAAAAAACAGTCATTTTTATATGTAGCGAAACAAATACAAGCTAACGACAATTTTAGGTACAATTGGGACGTTTAATTGTGATCTTAAAAGGAATAACAATTATGTCTGTGCTTTTCAGAATGTTCAATGATGACTTAGGCCTTTTTTCTGGACTCTGGGAGGGTAAACGGATAAGTTAACCAATTTTAAATAAAATAGAAAGTTTCCCCTCACCACAAGAATTTACAGGACATGTCTACTGTTCTTCAGAGTATATATCCCTGCCTGTAAATGAAACACCCGGTATTGGCCTAGATGTTCAAATTTGCAAAACATGGGTATACATTTTAGTTAACATGGGCGAGTATTATACATAAGATAAAACATATTGCATTAGACGCCCCCACATATTGTTCATGTTCATAGTAGCAAAGCTTCTCTATAGCTTTATATGTCTGTACGTCTATTTGTAAAACATGAGTTATACATTTTAGTTAACAGTATTATACATAACATACAAGATATTGCATTAAATTTACATCAAAAAGTTAAAATTTACATAAAAAAGTATTAGAAAAAATATTTGATTATTTTAATTTATTAAATATTGCAATATCCAGCGATCTTAAGGGATAAGACAATGGCCGATAAATTAATGTAAATCACTAATGATGATACACAAAATTACCTCTTCTGTATATAACAATTAGTCGTTTAAACGTTTGGACACTCAAGCTAATAAACCAACCAATCAAACTTTAATTAAAGTCCTTAAAGTTTTTAAGCCAACGAATAAGAAAACGTTATTATAAAACTTTGGGAAGTATAATAATAAACAGTATCCACTCCCACGTACCGTTTTCCCTCCACTCATATTTGAGAAGTAAGTCTGGGGAAAGTTTCTTTTGAATTATCCACTAACGATTAAAAGAATTATTCTAAAACTACTTTTAATAACCACAATTAGTGTCAGCCAACCTTATTAGTAACGTAACTTCTTTGAAACTTATTCTGTCAAAATGTATTTATGCTAATTATGATTATAAAAGTTTAGCACAAAAAAAACTTTCTTGTAATAAACATTGATGGGGTCAAACTTTATTACCGCTTATGTAATGGTAGGATTGAGAACTCTTTATTCTTTATTCAAAATAGTCCTCTTTTAATCTACAATTAAAATAAGTTTTTGGGTAATATAAAAAACGTCACTATATTTTACTGTCCTAAAGAGTCTCTAGGTATATATTCAAAAAAAAATTTTATTTCTTAAATAAATCTGTATGTTATATTAGACCAAACAAAATGTGGTGTGATCTACTTACCCTAAAATAAAAGCCCCCCAAAGGTGCTGCCTCACTTTTGTGTGATAAGATGGAAAGACATTATTAATTAACCTTTAAGTTTGAAAATGATACCAACAAAGCTGTTAGTAACCCAATCCTGATAGGAAAAAATAAATAAAATCTACCCAGTAAATCATCAAATAAGCTTTTTAAGGGTAGGCAGAAGAAAATGTAAAAAGAAGACTTATTTTGCTTTCTCAAATATTGAAAAATCTATCAATCTTTCAAACAATCTCGACCAATCTCAATTTCAGTCAGAATACCAACCGATAAGTAAATAGGCAATAAAAATAAGCCATTTTCAAGAATATTTTACATCCTTTTTATTAAATGGCTTCTTTGTACACTAAAATTATTGTTAGACAAGTTTGGAGACTTAATAAGGTGTGTACAATCAAATCAAGATTTAATTAGAGTATCCGTCATTTCTAATCAAACGAATAATAGATACTGTTTCTAAAACTTTGGGGACTAGTAAAGTCAAACATCCCCTTCCTTCTTAACATACTAAAAGGAAGGGGACATTGGACTGCAAAAATCACTGGTAGCCAAAGTTTTATAACCACGTTACTTTATTTGTAAGCATAAAAACTTTTAGTACTATTATTAAATTTGATTGGTTCTCTGGTTTTAGACTAGAGTTGTCTAAACTTTTAAACTACTAATTAAATCTACGTATAGTATGATTTTGTTTATAATCAATGGAGATGTATTTCAATTTATCGTTCATTGTCTTATCTCCTAAGATCCCTGATTTTTGTGCATGTCTAAACGAGACTATACTAAAAATTGTATTATCTATGATAATATTAATATTATTACTTCTGAGGAATACATAATATTATAGACAGACAGCTTATATCACAAAATATAATAACATATTTTTTTTTTTTTATAATAATAACGAAACTTATTTACACATACTTATTGTTATGATAAACATATTAACACCCCCCCCCCTCCGGCTCCCCCCCCCACACACACATTTTCAAGACTTAGATCTAGCCCCTATAGGCAACATTAACCCTACAGAAATATACTTAACCTAAACTATCCTTGCCTATTTAAAGGAAGCATTGTGAGCTAGGATATTATTTTTAAGTGCATGTAAAAAAAAACAGTAATTATTTATTTTTAATATAATAATAATAAACTGTATTATGATGATAATCATTAATAAAAATTGTAAGGTTATATAAACAGAACAGGATAATTATATCCTATTTAGAACTTAATATCTAATGTAATACTCGATGATTTTCCGACATTTGTATATCCTATTATATAAAGTAGTAAGGATTTTTTGCCTGTAGCTTTAGATTTCAATAACTACTGAACCTATTAAGTTCTCCAGTTTAAGGGAATCCACACATAAGTTCCAGAATGGTTTTAATCTATTTTTATTTTTTGATATTTAAGTCTTGGTATGGTTTTAGGCTATTTTTTCTATCAAGGGACTTAGCCACACTTGTAAACACACTTTTTGGAATTGTTTGTGTGCAGATAAAAAGTATTCTATAAATATTGTATCTTTTTAGGTAGTGTTTTTTTATGATTATAAGTGAGTCAAAATGGAAGTTTTTTAAAAATTGATAGAGTGACAAACTCCATGAAATATAGACAAGCTTTACTCCAAATAACAATTAGGCCTTATATTACACAGACACCTTATCAGGAAAAGAAACAAATATTCTAAATAATAAAGGTGATCCATGAGGAAAGTTCACAAATTAGGTATAATAGGATGTAACATAAACCAAAGATCTTAAATAGGCTAAAAAGTTAAGTAGCCCAATTGCTTTGATAAACCCAATTATATTTAACATTCCATGTTCCCTACCCTACTTTCCCTGGATAGAACCACAGAAAAGTTTTATATTGAATTAAAAATAGATTTGCCCTGAAAAACAATTTTTTTTTGGGGGGGGGGAGGGGGGCGGGAGGATGGCGGGGGAGATTGAAGTAATATAAATATTATAAATATTTCCCTTTTGACCCCAACCTTTTGTTAATCGTAATACGTCCTTGAAATAATACCTACACATTACACATTATAGGATAATACCTAATCAATATATGCTTGGATAATAAATAGGTGTATGATCATAGGAGTACAAAAATACTGTGGTATAGTAAAAAGAAAAAAGATAAATAATATTCTTCTCTCATATGTTTTGCATATGATTCAATATTAATTCAACTCTTTCGTAAACTGCTTTACAGTCAGTAACTCTTTCTATTATATGAGGTGGTACGTTTTTTTTCATTTCAACGAAGCTCAATATAGTTCACAGCTAGGTTTCTATTTATCCCATTATCCTATTTATAGTATATGTTCTGCAAGATCTCGTAAAGGGCTCGACTAAAAGTTGCAAAATTTCATACAAGTTTTATGATGGGCCATTGAGAATTTAAGGCGCGAGTGCCCCCCCCCCCCCCTCAGAAAAAAAATCATTCAAAAAACAATGTATCGTGGGGAGCACAACGTCTGGAAAGTAGGTTTAAGTACGTTTTAGACTGCTTTGATTCTAGTGGATAAGGTCATTCTTTTTTAAAAGCAAAGCTTTTCTATAATTAGGGTCGGTCCGTCCGTAACAGTTACCTAGCTCTTTTCGTTAATTTAGACATGCTTTTTTTTCTTTTTGACAACAATTTTTCATGTGATAAAACTATCCAATTCATATAATATAACTGATTCCTAGGATGACATAGTAGTACTATGTTATGCGCGAAGCTTCTTTATAATCAATACTAAAATGTAAGTATGTCCTTAAAAAGTTTCATGTATTAAAACAGTTTTGCGACAAAGGGGTAGTTTCACGAAATGCATTTGAACTTAATTTAGTGAACCGCATATTTTTTGCTAGTTAATTGGTTAAACAATATTTATATGGCATATATTTAAAGAATTTCAATTTTCTACCACGTAGTTTTGAAAATATCAAGACTTGAAAATCGTCCTTTTGTGATATATGCAATTTAAAAAGACGATTTTCAAGTCTTAATGTTTCAAAAACTACGTGGTAGAAAATTAAAATTCTTTCAATTATATGCCATATAAATGTAGTTTAACCAATTAACCAGGAAAAAATATGCGGTTCACTAAATTAAGTTCAAATGCATTTCGTGAAACTACCCCTTTAATTAAAATGTTGTTAAACTTATAATTTTATATTCGTTTGTCCTACCATTTCAGAGCTTCGATTTAATGGATGTTGTCATACTTGTTTATTCATATTATGTATGAGGAAAAAGGTAATATCGTAAAAAGTGAGGGGAATACCAAAGAATAAAGGAATGGTTAAGTTATAAAAAGTTGTATTCGAAAATTTTTATTTGTGTACTTTAGACTTTGTCAAAGGGTTTGATAGCATCAATAAACGGGTATTTATTTTTCAATGATATCAAATTCCATCTAACATCACTAAATAAATAATATAAAGAAAACTACTAAAAGAGGGAGTTCTTTGAAGAGTTTATGAAGAAATTAAGAGTTAAATTCATTAAGAAGATTTTAAGGGGCATCAGATATGTAAAAATCAAATGTTTTGTCATATTTTTTTACTACAGAAAATGTATAACTCATTATTTGTAATTACTTTTTTAGTAACTAACGACTAAGCCCTAAGCCAATAGGGGCTCTTAATTTTAAGAGGCATAGAGGGGCTAGAAAGATAGCTTAAAACCTTCCCATGACATTCTGAAAATACAATGGCCTAAAGCCATCACAGGAGCTATGTGAAAACTTAATCGGTTCGGTAGGTATTGAGATCTTGAGCTCTAGACCAAAAAAACTTACTATTATACAATAAGATATTGGTCTATTGTATAAACCAAAGACCCCTAAAGTAAACAATCCAGACAAATCCCTTTAGCTCTGATTGTAACACACATCAGGTTTCTTTTAGACCACATTCTCGGATATTACTTTCATAAATCTGATTGAAAGGACACTATTTAGCTTTATTTTGTGTTACTGACTTCAAGCTTAAAGCGAAGCTTTTCTAAAGTTTACAATGTCTATCTGTAATTTAGTAACTATGAGGATGAAATGGGATTTTATCAACTGGTATTGCGAAAACATAATGTTGATTAACAAACATCTACAAATTCCACAGTGATGTAATTTGGCGATTAGTATTTTAAGGGAGGAAGGCTTGAACTTTTTCAGCCGATTTGAGTAGCAATCTTTAAATTAATGTGATAATTATCAATAATTAGCAACATTACTAAAACAAAATCCACATTTTTTTTGTAAATGCTTTGTACGGGATTTAACTTATTTTTTTGAACATTGCTTAGGTATTAGATGCAAATAAACCCAAACATAGGAATGTACTTTTACCATAAGAATGCTTGCCCTAAAGCAAAGAGTATAGGAAAGTATTCTATAAAGACAACACAAAATATTTTAGTATTTGATTTTCAAACTGTCTCCAAATATAACTAGTTAATTTTTTTTTACAATATATTATAATATCGCTTGTTATTAACAAGGGGGAGGTCATTTTCTAGTAAATTCCGTAATTTACTAGAAAATGACCTCCCCCTTTATGTGCTATTTTATAAACTGTATATATTAATAATTCAAGACTATGTGATTTAAGGGGGGGGGGGGGGCGTAATGACATAAGCTCTTAAACCGTGAGCAAAATGGTCTAAATATTGAGCTAGACTCTTCAAACTTAGGTAAGAAAAACCCTGCGGAAATGGGGTTTTTAGGCTTTTTTGGGTCTATTTTGATGTGGAAACTTGCCTTAAATTGTTTTTTCTTAGGGTTTTAACTTAAATACACTGTATCTATTCCTATGGACATTATTTAAGATGATTCAGCAAGTCGGGGACCGACCCCAGGGGGCTAGGTGGGTGGCCCGCAGGGGTTAAGTTCATTTTTCCCAATATATTAGTTGTGATACATCAAATTATAGGTTTTTTAGGTCAAGGAACTCAAATTCAGAGCTAAAATAAGCATTAGACTAATCTGAAGCTAGCCCCAGCGGGCTAGGTTGGTGGCCCACAGGGGTTAAGTGCATTTTTTCTAATATACATCTTGTTATATATCAAACTATAGGTTTTTTAGGTCAAGAAACTCAATTTCTTAGCGAAAATTAGCATTAGACTGACCTGAAGCTAACCCCCCCGGGCTAGGTTGGTTTTCTGCAGGGCTTAAGAGCATTTACCTAACCTAACCTAGAAACTTACTTATATTTTTACAGGTTTTTTTCTTGAATAAACTGTGTCTTTTAATGAAGACTTTATTTAGGATGATTCAGCAAGTCGGGGACCGACCCCAGCGGGCTAGGTGGGTGGCCCGCAGGGGTTAAGTGCATTTTTCCCAATATATATGTTGCGATACATCAAATTATAAGTTTTTTAGGTCAGTTAACCCAAATTCAGAGCCAGAATTAGCATAAGACTAATCTGAAACTAGCCCCAGCGGGCTAGGTTGGTGGCCCGCAGAGGTTAAATGCATTATTTCCAATATAGAACTTGTTATATATCAAAATAAAGGTTTTTAAGGTCAAGAAACTCAAATGCAGAGCTAAAATTGGCATAAGACTTACCTGAAGCTAACCCCGGCGGGCTAGGTAGATAACCTAGAAACTTACTTATTCTTTTTGGTTTTTTTCCTTGAATAAACTGTGTCTATTAATGAGGACATTATTTTAGATAATCCAGCAAGTTGGGGACCGACCCCAGCGGGCTAGGTGGGTGGCCCACAGGGGTGTAGTGCATTTTTTCTAAAGTATGTGTTGTCATACATCAATTTATAGGTTTTTTGTGTCAAGAAACTCAAATTCAGAGCTATTTTAAGCATTAGACTGACCTAAGGCTAACCCCCGCGGATTAGGTGGGTGGCCTGCAGGGGTAAATTTTCCAAATTATGTGTTGTTATACATCAAACTATAGGTTTTTAAAGTCAATTTGGAGCTAAAAAAACACAATAGCAACCTGATGCTAGTTTTTTCGTGGTATGTGGTATACATTAAATTAAAAAATTGTATCCTATTAGCATATTAAATTCTTCCACCGCTAACATTGAACTATCAAAATTGAAATTCTTTCAAATAAATGCCATATAAATGTAGTTTAACCAATTAACCAGGAAAAAATATGCATTTCACTAAATTAAGTTCAAATGCATTTCGTGAAACTACCCCTTTGAATTTCTGGACCTAAAAAACCTATAATTTTATGTATGACAACTAAAAATGCACTTAACCCCTGCGGGCAACGCACCTAGCCTGCTGGGGTCTTAAATCTTAAATAATGTTCTAATAAATAGACACAGTTTATTCCAGAAAAAAAACCATAAAAAAAAACAAGTAAGGTTCTAGGTTAGGTTAGGTAAAATGCACCTAAGACTTGCAGGCAACCCACCTAGCCCGCTGGGGCTAGCTTCAGATTAGTCTGATGCTTTTACTAGCTGTAAATTTGAGTTTCTTGACCTTAAAAACCTATAGTTGGATGTATGACAACACATACTTTTAAAAAAAAATGCATTTAACCCCTGAGGGACACCCACCTAGCCCGCTGGGGTCGGTCTTCGACTTGCTGGATCATCTGAAAAAAGATCCTCATGAATGGACAGTTTATTTGAAAAAAAACCTAAAAAAAAATATTAAATGTAAGTTTCTAGGTTAGGTTAGGTAAAATGCACTTAAGCCCTGTGGGCTACCTATCTAGCCCGCTGGGGTTAGCTTCAGATTAGTCTAATGCTTATTTCAGCTCTGAATTTGAGTTCTTTGACCTAAAAAACATATAAGGGGGGGGGGGGAAGTTTTGACACATTTGCGTAAACCTGGCACCTAGGCTTTATCTTTGGACTGAGAGGATAGGTGTTTAGTGATAAAATCATTCTTATATGATGAATTTCACGAAGTTTTAAGATTTTTTGGATAGGCCTCCAGGTTCCGGAGCTCCATGCCTCCAAGTGGTCTCTGTAAAGGTAAAAATGAAAAAAAATAATTTTTTTTTAAGTTACAGGTCAACTTATAAAACAAAATATGCATCTTTTTTAATATTATTCACATATTTGAAGAAAAAAGATGCATATTTTGTTTTATAAGTTGATTTTTAACTTAAATTTTTTTTTTTTCATTTTTACCTGTACAGAGAGCACCTGGAGGCCTGGAGCTCCGGAACCTGGAGGCCTATCCAAAAAATCTTAAAACTTCGTGGGCAACCCAGCTAGCCCGCTGGGGTTAGCTTCAGATTATTCTATTGTTATTTTAGCTCTGAATTTGAGTTCTTTGACCTAAAAAACATATCATTTGATGTATCACATCATATATATTAGGGAAAATGCACTTAACCCCTGCGGGCCACCCACCTAGCCCGCTGGGGTTGGTCCCCGACTTGCTGGATCATCTTAAATAAAGTCTTCATTAATAGACACAGTTTATTCAAGAAAAAAACCTGTAAAAATATAAGTAAGTTTCTAGGTTAGGTTAGGTAAATGCTCTTAAGCCCTGCAGAAAACCAACCTAGCCCGGGGGGGTTAGCTTCAGGTTAGTCTAATGCTAATTTTCGCTCAGAATTTGAGTTTCTTGACCTAAAAAGCCTATAGTTTGATATATAAGAAGATATATATTAGAAAAAATGCACTTAACCCCTGCGGGTCACCAACCTAGCCCGCTGGGGCTAGCTTCAGATTAGTCTAATGCTTATTTTAGCTCTGAATTTGAGTTCCTTGACCTAAAAAACCTATAATTTGATGTATCACATCAAATATATTGGGAAAAATGAACTTAACCCCTGCGGGCCACCCACCTAGCCCCCTGGGGTCGGTCCCCGACTTGCTGAATCATCCTAAATATAGTTCTCATTAATAGACACTGTTTATTCAAGAAAAAAACCTGTGAAAATATAAGTTAAGTTTCTAGGTTAGGTTAGGTAAATGCTCTTAAGCCCTGCAGAAAACCAACCTAGCCCGGGGGGGTTAGCTTCAGGTCAGTCTAATGCTAATTTTCGCTCAGAATTTGAGTTTCTTGACCTAAAAAACCTATAGTTTGATATATAACAAGATATATATTAGAAAAAATGCACTTAACCCCTGCGGGCCACCAACCTAGCCCGCTGGGGCTAGCTTCAGATTAGTCTAATGCTTATTTTAGCTCTGAATTTGAGTTCCTTGACCTAAAAAACCTATAATTTGATGTATCACAACAAATATATTGGGAAAAATTAACTTAAACCCTGCGGGCCACCCACCTAGCCCCCTGGGGTCAGTCCCCGACTTGCTGAATCATCTTAAATAATGTCCATATGAATAGATACAGTGTATTTAAGTTAAAACCCTAAGAAAAAACAATTTAAGGCAAGTTTCCACATCAAAATAGACCAAAAAAGCCTAAAAACCCCATTTCCGCAGGGTTTTTCTTACCTAACCTAACCTAAAAATAAAAAATTTTGGATTTTTTTGCCATTTAGATGTAATACCTATAGGACTAAGCTTAGGTATATACCAAGTTTGAAGGGTCTAGCTCAATATTTAGACCATTTTGCTCACGGTTTAAGAGCTTATGTCATTACGCCCCCCCCCCCCTTATGTATAGTTTGTTCTTAAAGGAATAAATTATTAAATAAGAAGAGGAAAGTATTCTATAATACACTTAGAAGGGAGAAAATCCTTGAAATATCTTGTATTGTAATATAAGAAGTTATGCTTTAGAAGACCACGTAATGTTTATAAAAGTCCTTAATTACGTGTTTTATTCATAAATCAACTCTCCCTGTCTGACTACTAAGCCAAAAAAAAATCTTCTAATTCAGAAATACAGATTATTTCAAAGATTCTTTGTAAAGAAATGAGATAAAAACTTAATGATTAAAATGATTAGGTATTACGATTATAAGAATAGAAAATCTTCCACTTTACCAAAACAATGGTTTATTGAGAGAACTTATAAAAGAACTTTTTTATAGAAAATAATAATTTAATAAATGGTTATGTAAATGCATAAAAACAACTTAACCACATTATTGATTAGAAAGCGAATGATTTTAGTATTGAAATACAGTAGCAATTTTTTTTATATATAATTACAATCAATTCGTCGTTTCGTCCGTAACGATTAGCTCTTTTATTTAATTTAGACATGTTAGAATTCTTCCTATCTATTTCAAACTTTGCATGATGTTTCTTATAACAGATGTACGATTTAAAGACCGTAACAACTCTCTTTTCGTTACCAGACAGACCATACGTCTATTTATTACATGCTGTGTTGCTTTTTTTGGCAACAACTTTATGTATGATATAATTATCCTATTCTTCTGATTTTATGCAATAATAATTACTATGACAACAAGGTACAATATTATAAGCGAGGCTCTCTATAATATCAAATCCTATATATGATGGTAAGTTCTAATACCGTATCCTGTATTTTCGCAATTTTGCAACAAAATGTACAACTTTGTTTGGACTAAAAAAATAATGTTTAGCTTATTAAGACTTTACAAGAATTATTGTTTGTTTGTCCTTCCTTATGATGATTGTAGAGCTTCGCTTTTAAGGATGTTATCATCCTTGTTTTTTTTTCATCCAAGTGACATTTAAAATAGCTTGATTATTAAAATTGATTATATTTTTTAGTTTAACAACAAACAAATGTCTGGAGAAGCAAAAGTAGATGCGCTACTTAAAACTATAAAAATGATATAAATGGTAAAAACTTGTAGCATGAAAAGTGTTTATGTATGTAATAGAGAATAATATATTAGGTATAATGTAATATTAGGATAAATCAGGTACATGTATATATTTTCTTTATCATAATTAGGTATAAGAACAAATATTCATAATAGATTCCGTTTTAGAGGAATACAGCAGGAATCTAAAGGGATAACACAATGGCCGATAAATTGATATACATCCCCAATGATGATACAATATTTCCTCTTCTCTAGATTACAATTATTGGTTGAAACGTTAGGACATTCAACTTAAAGAATCAACCAATCAAAATTCATTAAAAGTGCCCAAAGTTGTTAAGCCAACGTTATTAAAAATTTTGGGAGTAGGGTAATAAACAGCTAATTGTCCCCTCACTCTCTGGAAATATAGAATAATCTTATCTCTAATATTTATTTGCAAAAAGTGTATTTGGTAAGTTCGGACACTTTAGCCATTTAAATCAATTTCAGTTTTGATGTTATTCGATAGAAAATACCTTTTACAAGAATTAATTACCCTCGAATACATACTAAAATTTAGCTTATATCAATAAACTTAAATTCTAGAACGTTTTACATATCTTGTATTGACCTATCATTTATTTCTTTAAAACATTTTATACGCTTGAGTTATTCAATCCAACCTTTGCTTAATTCCTTTTATCTGATATTTCTAAAATATATTAAGAATATTTATTTCCAATAAAATACATTTTTACAATAAATACCTGGGCTTAGACTATAAATGTATTTTTTCCAGACATTTAGACCAAGAACAAGTTTGTTACATAGTAACAAAACTTTTTGAAGTACTGAATATAATTTTTTAATTAGCATGACCTTTGAAACATACTTTTACTTTCCTAATCACTAGTTTTCTCTTCTGTTAAAGATGAAATAGTGCCATGGCAAGACGTCAAGAAAACACGACTGACCAAGATCTTTATAGTAGCTTTACAAAAAAATCCCTTTAATGCAAAATGAGCATACTAATTTACAAATACCCTTGCACCTCTATTTTTAGGATATTTATGTCAGGTTAGGATAGGTTTCGGAAAGTGTAATACTATAAATATGTTTTTATGAGGTCCATTAAAGCATTATTGAATTTTTAAATATTTTAATAATATACTAAGTTAAATCAAGAACAGGGCAATGGAAGTTTGTAATAATTCTGCTCTTTGGTAGCTGGTAAAATTAGCTGGGGGGGGGGGGGGTGAGTGTTTTCACTGCGTTTTTAGAATTAAATATTTCTAATGTAGAAACTAATATAATTTAAAATTCAATATGTATTTTCCTTTCTTTTGAAATCCGCAAAAACATTTGACATAAATACAACTTAAAAAAATGATTTACCAAACGAAATATACTAATATAAATGTTGATATTTGAATCCAAGAAATTGTAAATATAAAGTTAATATTTTCATCCGATGTAATAATTCATCGAGAAAGGGATAGAAAAGTTATAATAAATTATGGTTATATTATTCTAACGTAGTGTGTAAAAGTTTTACGAAAATCAGTTCGAATATAGTAAACAAAATTACTCCTATCAATGAAAAATATTGGTGTAAAGGTTTAGACACTGCTAAGGGTTTTTTTTTTAATGCAACCATCTCGTAATCAGTGAGCAAATGGCACTTACAATTCGAATTTCGATCTGAAATTTTTCATGAGTAATTCTTGGTAGGTCTATTTTCCCTAAATCGAACAAAAAGTTGAAAAAGTAACGGCTAACGGCTCAGCCGTTTAGCCGTTTTTTTGGCTATTTTTAGGGCAAATCTGCCATAAATTATGTGGGAATCAACTTTTTGAAACATATTTTTGCTTTAAATCATGTGAAATGATACAAAAATTTTTTTTTAGATTTCTAGTACCAGCAACTAGCGGCTAGAACCGGTTGAAAACGTTTTGGAGCAGCATAGAGTATTATGTGGAGATAGGTTTCGTGATGATTTCCCTTAAAAATAGTTTTAAAAATGGCTAAACTGCTGAGCCGCCAGCCGTTAGCTGTTGCTTTTCCAACTTTTTGTTCAATTTAGGGAAATAGACCTACTAAGGATTACTCATGCAAAATTCCAGATCAAAATTCGAATTCTAAGTGCCATTTGCTCACTGATTACGAGATGGTTGCATTAAAAAAAAACCCCTTTGTGCCAAAAAATCAAGAATAAGAAAAGTTTCCAAATTTTTCTAACCAACAAATCGATACGTTGAACACTGCTAGTTTTAACCAAGTAATCAAAACTTTATATAAATACCCAACGTTTTATGAAATATATGCTTTTTTTGTAGAAATTTTTATTACACTACCATAGGTATTTATCCATTCATCTATGGCTTTGAGTAAAAGTTAGAAAGTTATGTAAATGATTGATTGAGAAGGAAAATTTAAAAATGTGCGAAAAGTTAGGCTCATGTGAGGTAAAATGTTCTCTAACATGTACATATTGTACACTAAGTTGGGTATATTCCAGGCAGGGAGGGGGCATTGAAGGATAATGACCTAATATTTTTTATCTTAGGTAAAAAAAACTTTGATGACTTATTAAATTTGATTGGACAAACATTTCCTTTCGTTTAGATTGTCGGGTATAGTCCCTTTCGTAACATCGCCCCGATTCTTCATATTTTTCACATTAGCTTTTCTCCTATTTCTAGCCCCTGCGGGGGGCTCTAACCCTGCGGGGCCAATTACCTAACCCTGTGGGGCAATCACCTAACCCAATATAACCTAAGGTTATTTTTTCCATCTCTTGCAAAAATACATATAGAATAAAAAAACTTTAGGTTGGCGAAAATCTTAGTAAAATTTAACATCATATTAAAATAATTGAACATCTTCCTCCTTTCCTGAATATTTTGTGTTGACGTGGATATGAAAAATAGTATTCAGTAACATCCTATTATTGCTAGTGACCCACACCCCCCTGTCTGCAAAAACTTTGTTTTTGCCCTTAAAATACAAACAAGAGATTTTTCGGGAACCTAGGTTATGTTATTCAAAAGGGAGGGGACATTGGACTGTACATCGTAAAAATTTCTCATTTCCCAAACGTTTGAATAACACATTTGTTTGCTTCTGTAAGACTTTATCGAATTTAGATTGGGTTGTACACAATAGCAGTGTAAGTATAAACTATCCCACCAATACTTTTCATCTACAGAAAGGGTAATTTTGTGTATGGCACTTCAGGATGTAAATATTTTCATGCTCTATTGTCTTATCCCTTCAGATCATTGTATTGATCTAATCCTAACCAGCATAAGAAACACAAATAATTTAAACATTGAGAGGTGGGTGATTATTAATGAACTACTGTCAATTTAGAGGATTTTGTAGATATATTCCTTTATGCAAATATTCTTTTTTGCAGACTTTGTAATTTCTTTGTTCAGGGTGTCAACAAAATTAAATACAAGATTATATTTCTCATCTGAATTTTAGCCTTTGTGGAAGTATAAATAGTTATCTATCCCTTTTTTGTCACAGTTTTTTCATAAATATAAAAAAAAAACTTTTTTCCTCATAAAAATCTACGAAGATGTGCACTAAAATTTTAATTAACACATTCCAGAAATATTACGTAACAAACATATCAAATATCCCAAAAACATTTTCTCAACAAAAAAATAGTAAATAATCATTTTCAAAGATTTTAAAAATAAATATGTTATTAATCTCAAATCACAGGCTAAATTTTCTTTAAAGGCTTACAACTCCCAGTAAGCAGTTTTTGAGATCATAAACATCTCACTTACAATAGCTTTTTTAAATTGTGCATTTTTTTTATTTTATGGGATTTTTAAGTAAACTTTTTTGAAATTGTCTTTTAATGAGCTTCGCTTCTGCAAATGTTGGCATTATTGCTTTTGGTAAGTAGAACCCTTAAAAAGTAATTGGATCTACTGCAGTTCACGGTAAAATATTGCTGGTAACGAATATTGCTAAAAATCTATGTATTTTAAAGGCTGCTAGCTGCCAAACGGGTGAACGTACAGATCATGCCCGCACACCGTTTTAAGCGGCATACGAAGGCCTACAAATAATCTGGAATAGCCATAAATCAATAATGCATAATTATCTCGCAGTGCAAAGAAATGCGCGAAAAAGGCCTATTTTACGCGTTTTTTCTTCAGTGAAGCCTTCCCTGTGCATCATTGGATCTTGGTTATTCCGGATTATTTGTAGGCCTTCTTATGCCGCTTAAAATGGTGTTCGGGTATGATCTGTACGTTCAGCCGTTTGGCAGCTAGCAGCCTTTAAAATTTATAGATTTTCAGCAATATTCGTTACCAGCAATATTTTACCGTGAACTGCAGTAGATCCAAGTAATTCTTAAGAGTAGCTGCGCTACTAAAAATTCACCTACCTTAATAGCTAACTTTAGGTTTCAAGTCAAATCGATCCAAACAGCATTTTTGTTGATTCTACAAATAAAAAGATGACAAGAACCATATTATCATATTAATATTATTTATATATATTTTATAGAATACAATGACTTAGTTATTATTATTACTCACAACAGGCTTGGAAACCTTTGGGCATAAAAATCAGCTGTTCACATTAAATTACAAAAAAAATTCATGAAGGGGACCTTCCATGAACAAGTATCTATCCAATCCAAAGTTAAAAGATTTTTCTTACAAATTTTTTTGATTTATAAAATTTAATGAATTAATTCCTATTTAGTGCTTTTTGTATTTTAAAATACATGAGTGTAAAGTTGTGATTTTCAGCTCTAAATTGTTACATGTTGTCTATTTCCTTCATGGGACGTCTCCTTTATAGTTTTTTTTATTAAATTCTTTATTAAAGACAAATTATATTAATAGCCAAACATATATGCCCAACTTTTCCAGCCCCAATACATCAAAAACTAGCTAAGTTACATTTATGGTATTCTTTTTTTTATATCTTTGTTATGGCACAATTCAGACAATTGACACAATAGGACTACAATATTATATTAGATTACATGAGCGAGTAAGATTAGTAAAAATATTATAATTTTTCACAGTCATAATTCTTATTTCTTTGGCAAATATGTTCTTGTTATGTGGTCGAGAATTTTTTTATTTAAAAAGAATTACAATTACAGGGGTGTATGTATATGTTCAACAATTCCCTTAAAAGGGAAGGGAAACAAAAAAGGGAAAGGAGGAGGGAAGGGTGCAGAAAATATTTACCCCTGCTGATCATTTTAAATTTCTACAGAGGAAAACAAAAATAAATAAAAAAAATGTATTAAATGGACGAATACATATGTGTTACAGTAAATAGTAATTTTGCTTAAAACATTATTAAAGTACAATTCTATTTTAGGTTAATTTGACATTAAAATGCCTCATTTTAATTTGGTTATTAACTAGAGTTTCCTTTTTTATATTTGACTTTTAAATCCCAGGATATAATGTATGGAATAGAGATTTCTCAAGATTTATGACATATTAATCTATTACTGCTTTGGTGGGAAGATACTTTTTTTTAGATCCATGCAGACTAAACTTTTTCCTTTTTGATATGATATATATATAACTATTTCTATTAGGTAGTTGAATTTACCAATTTTTTTTCACTTTCGTCCTTGTTTCTATAAATAAAGAATATATTCAAATGCGCAAATATTTTATTACTCTTACTCTAAATATTCTCTTTTATCTGCTGAGATCTTGGGAAGATCAAAGACAAAAGTTTATTTTGTGTTCTCTTATAGGCAAAGTTTTATTTGGCATTATCCTTTAAAGCTCAAAGTTGACTACAAAAACCCTTTTCCTAGCTTGTTTTAAAAAGTGCTGGTATTAATATGTATATGTTGTTTCTCTTATTTGAGGAAAGGTTAGATACAGGTTAGCCCTGAAAGGTTAGGTCTCTAGGGTACAAAAACTTATAAGAATATGGCTCCCCGTTGGAGCTAGGCATAATAAGGGCGGTAATAGCGAAATGATAAAAAAATTTAGGTGCACTTTTCCTCATTTTCTGTTTTGTTCCATTTGAGGTTTAGGTGAAGAAAGAAAGAAATGAGGTCTATATATGGTCCACTAAGGATACTTGGGGTAATACCTTTTATTTCTTTCATCTAAGTTCTCCTCTGCACTTCTCATTCCATTGGAAAGGTATAAATAAAATATATCATGCCCATAGATCCAGGGATACAGGCATGGGTGGGAAAATAAGAGATCAAAACTTTTATTAAAATCAAGACAGTCCCTTAAAGAGTTAATGGAAAACATCCTCAATTTTCTAAAACTTAATTATTTGGTGTTTTTTTTTTAAATCTTCCCTCCGATTAAGCAAATACAAAATTTTGCCTTGAGTAGCTTTACCTTGAAATGTTCATAAATACAAAATATTTTGGGATTTTAATAAAAAAACAGTAAATTTTTGGGACACTCTAGTTTGTAGTATATAAGTCTATACCTACCTAAAACATATATTACATTTTGCAGAAGAAATCAAAATAATCTTGAAAGCATATTTTATTCTCTTAGATTCAAAGTACTTTTTTCGCAAATTTTTTTTACATTACTTTTTACGTATGATCTTTAAATTAAAATGGTTAAAAATCTTTTTAGGGATAAGCATTTTTGGTTGATGAGCTTACACTAAAAGTACCTATAAGGTACAAAAAAAACTTTAATTGAAAGACTTTTTTATACTTTTCCTTTTTAAAAAACCTATGCTATTGTTTCAAACAAAATTTTTTTTACCAAAATAGCATTATTGCTTATTTTATTGCCAAACAATTATCTAAAATTCACCAGATGAAAATATTTCATCAATAAAAACTAAATGTTTTTTACAAACTTTTTTGCCAGTGGATTTTTTCATATTTATAACAAGTGCAAGCTCCGACAAAAATGAAATTCTAATCAAAACAAGACATAGGTAAGTAATAAAAAAACAATTAAAATACAACATTTTCATCAGGTCACTTATTTAAAGTTGGCTTGGTTCAAATAATAAAAATTATGTTGCCCTTAAGTAGCACAGCAAGCTATACTTTTATATTTCAAAATCATTTATTAAACAATAATTGCTGTTTTTATAGGTTAGAACAGAGTTTTATTGTCTATGAAATAAAATTGAGGCAAAAAAGTTAAGGGGGGGGGGGTTTTAATGCAACCATCTCGTAATCAGTGGGCAAATGGCACTTAGAATTCGAATTTCCATCTATAATTTTGCATGAGTAATCCTTGGTAGGTCTATTTTCCCTAAATCGAACAAAAAGTTGGAAAAGTAACGGCTAACGGCTGGCGGCTCAGCTATTTTGCCATTTTCTTGATATTTATACTGCAAATTAGTCACGAAACCTCTCTCAACATAATACTCTTTTCTACTCCAAAACGCTATCAAACGGTTCTAGACGGTAGCTGTTGGTACTAGAAGTTTTAAAATTGGTTATTGCTAACATTTAACATGAATTAAACCAAAAATATGTTTTAAAATGTCGATTCCTACGTAATTGATGATGGATTTACCCTGAAAATAGGCAAAAAACGGCTGAACGGCTGAGCCGCTAGCCGTTACTTTTCCAACTTTTTGTTCGATTTAGGGAAAATAGACCTACCAAGGATTACTCATGCAAAAGTTCAGATCGAAATTCGAATTCTAAGTGTCATTTGCTCACTGATTACGAGATGGTTGCATTAAAACCCCCCCCCCCCCTTATATAAAAAAGCTTGCTTTTTCACAAATTTAACTGACTTGTTAAAATACAAATTAAGTTTAATAAGACCAACATAATTACAAAACATAATAACTAAAATGATATGCAATAATACCTACTAAAGAAGAATACCAATAATACTGAACAGTTAACAATAAAAATACTAAATTAATTCAATCTTTAATAGAGTCACAGAAAAGCATGAATTCATTTCTTCAATGAAATTTTCAAAGTTAAGTATTTCGAAATTAAAATCATACATGTACAATTCATATTTTGTTTTTAAATATCACATTATTAAATAAACTAAATCAAACATTTTATTTTTTGGCACAAATATTTGGCTTTATTTTGTTAAATGACTAGATAATACTTTGTACATTTATATTGCATTAAGAGATTTTTATTTAAAACCCTGTAAAAAAATCATTTAAAAGATTTTGAAATCTTTTTATATGGTCCTCTTGATTATATGTAGTAGGGTAAAAATATCAAAAATAATATTTTCTTAGAATTAAATCAACCCCAACTCAAAATTCTCAACATTAAATAAACTGTAACATGCAGGGATCTTAAGGGATAAGACAATGGACGATAATTTGATTTAAATATCCTCATAAAAGATTAAACTTATTTGTCAAAAAGTCTTTTTAACTAACCAATCAAGTTTCAATAAAAGAACACTGAGTTTTGGAGGAAATGAACAAGAGAGCTAGCTGTTTATAAATATTTGGGACAATTTAATGTCCCCTCCCTCCCAGGTAAAATGTTAGTGATTAAAAATATTTTAAACAGCAATCCTCTAACTTCCTGGTAAAATGTAGTAGAAATGTAAACTTTTGATCTGAGCTTTGTCTAAATTTAACTGAATGAGTTGAAAAGAATTCAGGAATAAAGGACAATTAAATGCTTTAGATTGAATAAGGGAACATGCCTTGACTCTAAAAAAAAAATACAGGGAGACTTTCAAGACAAAATTGAACTGAATAGTTTCAGATTGAATGTGTAGGTAATGTGTCAATGTTTAAATTACAGTACGTAATTCAATTTTGCTAATTTAACAATCCTTGAATTGCTGAAGTAGTCATATCCCCTGCGGACAAAATTTGTGGAAGAGACAATTTGTGGAAGTCCTAACAATAAGGAAATTTAAAATACAAGGATTTTACTTGGAAAGGAAAATATTTCTGAAAAATAATTTGAAGACACTATTTGTTGGAGGTGAGGAAAGTTAGGCGTTTGAAATTTTTTTGTGTTCTTAAAAGCAGATAAAAAAAAACTAATTTATTAAGTCTCACTCTGAATTCCAACTTTGTTGTATTTAATATCTGTTTTTACCCTTAACCTGACCAATGTTTTCTTTGTTTATTCTGATGGTAAGATCTTATTCATTTTTCAATTTCATTTCTTTTATATTTTACTTTATTACTTACCTATTTATTACACTTTTAATATTAAAATTAGATTTTAGTTTTTTAGCCAGAGGTGAAAGAAAGTTGTTAAAAAAAATATTTAAACACCAGCCAGTTTGAAGAACCCTTATCTATTGGCAAAATTTTCAAACATACTATATTATATCTCCATTAGTGACCTATTAAAGTTTGAAATCTAGTGCTTGGTGCCAAGTTATAGTTGATTTTAATGAGTTTAACAGAGAATAATTAGAATTAACAATATTAAGTTGTAAACTGAATATTAAAACAAAAGTTTAATGGTGTAGATAAAGGAGTAAGTAAAAACTCATTAGGTAATATTCAATTCAATATTAAAATTGTATAGTTAAAATCCTATGGTTACAAGAAATCTAATAGGGTAAGGCAATAGACGATAAATGTATATACAACATCCCCAGTGCAGTGATGACGAAAAAATAACCTCTTATGAAGTTTAAAATTATTGTATGAAAAGTTTGGATACTAATAATCTGGAACCAACCAAATATTGAGTCAACTAAGAAGATAAAGTGGTTTTAATACTTAAGGTACCAGTGTAATTTACATTTTAATATCCCTCCTTTACTGATATATACAATCCATCTATTTTTTTACTAAATTCTTAAACATTTTAATATTTTACTTTTGCTATGTCCATGAAATATTGGTAATACTGCATTTCTCTCAACTAAATTTGGTTCAATATGCACAGATTCAAAACTCCTAAAAACAAACTTTTTTTCTTTTTCGACTAAGAAAGAATAGGTATTCTATTGTGAAAATTAAAGTTTACAGAATTGGCAACTTACAGATTGCAGAAACCTGGCAAAATATAATATTATTGCGCTAAGAGATCACCATAACCCAGGGTTGTCGAATTGGGCACTTTTTTTTATATTGGGCGGCCCAATTGCCCAAAAGGGTTTTAGGCGGGTTTTGGGCGCCCAAAAGTGGTTTTGGGCACCCTTTTTTGGGCAAATGTCGTAAAAAGCATATAAAAAGGATATAAAATAGCCTAAAACCATACCTAGACTTATTATTAGAAATAAAATAGCCTAAAACCATCTCAGGACCTATAAAGGCTCCACTGGAAAGGAGAACCATATCGGTTCAGCAGTTAGCGAAATCCTTTTCTAGATACAAAAAAAGCTTAGGTACTAATTTATATAGTTAACTAGCGGCTACGGCCCTAGAGGCCTCTAGGGGCACTTGAGGAGGGGAGAGTCAAATTTGATAATCCAATTATTACCTATATTAGATTTAAAAAGAAAAAGTAAAAAAATTGGGGGGGGGGGAATATTTTTTTTTTTTGGTGGGAGGGGGTGGGTTTCCTCCCCCCATTTTTATTTTTAGTTTTAAAAAAAGTTTTGGGGGGAGTGTAATTTTTTTCTAGGGGCGATTTCTCTTAGGAGGGTGGTGGTACCCTCCCCCAAAATAGTTATAAACCTTTCCAGAACCTATAAGAAGCTACCCTGTTAAGGAGCGAGATCCTTCGGTACAAACACACAGACAAACAAACAAACAGACACACATCCTGTACTTTAGTATAAGGATATCACCCAAAAAATAGGCTCGCCCCCCTCTTTTTTAACCCCCTCCCCTTTTTCTCTCCCCCTAAATGGGGGGTGCCCAAAACTGCCCAAAAGGACCTTATATTGGGCGGCCCAAAACCGCCCGCCCAAAACTGCCCGCCCAAAAGCGCCCGCCTAAAATGACAACCCTGCCATAACCCCTCCCTTACTTCCAAACTACCAATTAATATTTATTTTTTTTTTGTCGAAGAAAACTGTTTTTTTTATTAAGTTTTAAGGTTAGGTTAAGGCTAACCCAAATGCCTAGTTTTCTTTAAAAATTAAGCCTCACAACATAAGTCCGTCTAGGGGGGCTATAATTAAAATTGTAAAATGCCAGTAAGGAGGGAGGGGGGCGGGGGGGTAGTTATAGATGATAGAGAATTTAAGTTAATATACCAGAAATCAAGCTGTAAAAAAATAGATGCATTTTCAAACTTTTTGGACCATTTAGATTTCAAGGTTAAAAGCAAGATGAAAATAATCAAATTAAAATTTAGTAAGTGGAGGAGGATTTCTATGCCAACTGCTCGTAAGTCAATTGATTTTAGGAGTAAATTACGAGTTAGTGGCAAAAATTCCTTCACCTTTAAAATAATAACATACAGGGTTTACAACAGGTAAGGTAAAACAGGGTTAACAGAGTTAAAACCTGAAATTCTTGAAAAAAATATTCAGGTTTTACCTTCCATTTTCCATGGTAAAACACAGACAAAAGAAAATCTTTGAATTGATTTTGCTTTTGGCCTTTACAATGTTCTGATTACATATTACATTTGGATCCTGGTCACTTGAGCTGGTGGCCAGTGAAATAGCCAGGTATGGAGATAGGTGGTCTGATAAACAAATAGAACAGTGCAGAAAAGATTTAATTTGGCACAAACAAGATTAAGTTAAAGGTTCATGAGAAAAAAAAAGAGAAATAGGCTTAGTATTAGTTTTTCATTTCGCAATGAAGACAAACTTGACCAAGTGCAAACTGATTATATTTGATACGAGATGCACTGCTTTTTTAAAATAAGTTATTGTCATCAACGTAAAAAATGTACCTTTCATTTGTAATAAACTGGTTTTTCTATATTGCTACAAAAGTGAGTTGCAATAGAACTGAAATATTGCTAAAAATCCTAAATAGATATTTTACCACCATTATTTGTTTATCAGAACACCAGTTTCCGTCACTGAGTACGTCTAGCTAGAAATGTTAAGTACACAACACTCACTCACTGACACACACACACACACCACACATAATAGTCCCAGCTATCCTGCTGATTATCTGTACTGCTCTGGTTGAAGATTTTCAGTATATTTCACTCTTGATATCATCCTGTATGAGTGGACCGTTCTCACCATCATAGAAGGAAACTGTAAATATGTTGTCCTGAAAAAAAAAAATATTTCATTAGATTAAAATATTGTTAGCTTGTCTAAGTAGACTTTAGAGAGATGAGATGGCAAAGCATGTTTTTGGTACATTCTAATAAGGTGTGTTTTATATAGAACAAAAGTATTGTTTAATTCAATTAACTTACGATTGACAGAAATTAATAATCTATTTATCATTTTCTTCAATGACGTAAGGCATTTTGTATCAGAAAAAAAAATTTCATGGTTTTCAACAAATTATGCTGTTAAAACCGGTTTGATTATTAATTTCTGTCAATGGTTAGTGGGTTAAATTAAGCGATACTTTTATTCCATAAAAAAATAACACTATATTATACAAGTAAAATGCCTGTCTGATTATGCGTACTGTATGCAACAGGGTTTAAATAGAATAAATCTAACAACGGCGCCGCAAAAGTGCAATAAGGAACCTATTCGACCCTACTTTTATATTCCAGATACTAAGCCAAACCAAATAGGACATCTGTCATATTCAGGCTAGGGTTATATAATAAAAGCACAATTAGACATTTCTGCTTAGTTGATTGTCATCCTTATAATGAGAATTTTTAATTCAACACATTGACCACTAATAGAAACAAAGACAGATTAAGAAAATATGAGAAAATCAAAGAGATATTGAGTGAGAAAGATGATATTTATTCTGGAGAGAATTATCTAACAGAAGTTGTGAAGGTAGAATCCGTTTTTCATCGGTAGATTTTCATCATCAGATTTGGAAATATAGTTTATCCTCTTTGGGGAATTACATCAATTTATGGTCCATTGTCTTATTCCTTCAGATCACTGTATTAATGACTAGGTAAGAATGACAAACAGTCGAATATATGGACAGGCCCTACAAATAGACTAGCCGTGCTTATAAAAATATGCGCATAAGTTTAGATTGGTCCAGATTTGGTTTAAAAGATTTTGCAGTTGTAAATTTGAAATATACTGGAATCAAACTTTGCAAGATATCAAATAGTTTTGGCAACACACTGAGACAGGGATAAATATATACAAAAATTAACGTTGAACAGAAGTCCCAATATAATTTTCATTTAGTATTTATTTCAATAAAAAAAATATTTTCATGTCAAAATTATTCGAAAAATTTACTAGGTATTCAGTTTCATAGAAAAATTAAAATTTTATAATAAAGTCTATTTGGTAGGTACCTACCTAGCAAGATGTTTTTTTATAAATACATTTGATAACTTTTTTGTAATTTTTAGATACTTTTTCCCAGTCCATAATAACGCAGTTGATGAAACTTAAATCTGCAGACAGTAAAGCAAATCCTAACTATAGAGTGATAATTTTGTGGGGAGGAAAAAAGGAGTTCTTATTAGAATTTGTTTTTCAGTTTGGCTACAAAACCAGGTTAATATCCGCGTGATTACAATTAATCGGTTCTCATACATACTGAAACATCATGTAATATATCGTATAATAAACAATTTTCCAGGATTAAAAATATAAAACTCATAAAATCAATATCTGTTTTGTAGGCCCGGGTTTTCATTTAATCTTGTAATTTTTTCATTTTGTTATCCGTGGAAAGTTGTCTATATTACGATGCGATAAATAATTCCCAAACATGTCCTACTCTTGATACATATGATATTTTCATTATACTTATAGGATTTACTAGTTTAAATCCGCTTAATGTTTTTGCTTTATATTTATTTTTTACTGAAATTGTTTATTTTAAAAGAAGGGTAACTTTTAAATTACTTGGTAAAAGCTAATATCTCACTTGCCCATACCAAACCATAACAAAAATATCATACATCCTTAAGCTAAGTAATTTGACTCATTAGATTCAATTCATGGAACTACATCTTTGCACTATTTTCTTCAATGAATTGAGAAAAAGATTGCACAACAATTATTGTTTTACAACGTTTAAATGGCTTTTGGGAGAATGTTACAGAAAAATATTTTTGCAGATTTTGTTTCACTAAACAAAATAAAATGATTCTTTATTTTTTATAAACATAAACATTACTTTTTCGACATAGCATAATCAGATAGCCTTATTAAGGTAGGTACCTTATATAGATAAAATAAAAATAAAATACCTCGTGATGTCTATATTCCCGGAGGGCATCAAAGAACTGTTTGACTTGCGGCCGATGATCTGCCCAGAGGCCTGGCTTCGCCTCGATAGGATGTATCCAGCGGGCTATGTCCTCTAGGTGAGGCGGCAGCACGTACTCAGTACCAGGAACAATATTAAACGACTCCGACCCGTATTTGCGGCTGCAGATCTTTAAATCTTCGTAACGCACACATATCAGCCGGCGGTAGTTGCCGCGGAACATTTCTGAGTCGAGAAATTTAAGGATGCTAAACAAAATTTGACTGTGTGTGTCGTCTAGAGCGAATTTTGGCGGTTGAACACCTTTCCTGATGTACAGCAAACATTCATATGCCAACTTTGACGTTACCAGGATTACCCGCCTTTCAGGATCGCTTAACAGATTTGCCACCCAGGTGTCAGGATTCTTTAAAATTCCATCCGGTCCGTCTGTATACTTTTCATCGTAAATATCTGTCACATCATTGACATTTAGTGTGATCAGTGACATCAGCCAGTTCTTGAACAGACGGTTCAGATTCTTAAACCTATCCGAGTCGGGAAAATAGACAAGGACAAGTTCTTGGTGGCGCAGCCGACAAATGTGCTCCATCTCGTCAATTGTTAGGGAGCGGGGCATGTTTCTGTTCTTGATAAGCTCCGGCTCCGGGGACGGGTTGGGCGTCGTCTGCTCCTTTTTACACTTGACCACGGTCCAGAGCAGCAGTAGGAGGCTTAGCAACAACACCCCACACACACAACCAATAAAGATCGGCTCCGACAGTGGCAGGAAGGTGAGGGTAGGACGGTGCGGCTCCCTGCAGTGTACGGGGGAGTAGAAATAGACGGAGCATAGATCTGTGCTGGAATAGCATTGTGGACCTGATTCTTTCAGGTAGACACAATAGCTTGTGTTGGTGTTAGATTCAATATTAGTTGTAACAAGTCCTAGTTCAGCATCACTATATACAGGAGGACACAACGAGTTGTTGCAGTAAGTTATTCTTTCTTCGGCAGAATCCGCAATATTGAGACCATCAAAACTATCTGGACATACACCTTCATCGTTAGATTCATATACTGTGACTTGGGCGCTGGAATATGGCATAATACCCAAGCAGGTGGGAAATGCAATGTTTATTTCTAGATTACAAGTAGTCAGCACTTCATCATGACTTGATAGTTCATTAATGGATGGATAGGTAGTGAATGTGGTCAGATACGATGAACTTTTGTTTCCACAACTTTCTGACAGTCCATCGGCGATGGACAATCCATCATCCACATCCCCGAAGGTATATCCATCCGTGCAGTGTAAAGTTTTGCACGTAAAGCAGGTCCCACCGGCACACGAACAATTTCTGAATCTAAAAAAGTACTGGCCCTCCACATAGTTAAACTTAAACTCTTCAATGTCTTTTAGAATGTGGCTAAAATGGCCCTTGGCTTGTACTTTGGTCGTGTCACACGGTTTTCTGCAACACTTTTGGATAGGTTTGTTCTCGGTTTGCTTCACTAATTCCAGAACAAGTTCAGATCCTCGACCGTTTACGGTGTCCGCCTGGTAAAATGTGTACTTTTTTATTAAGAATTTAAATGAAATATAGAAGAGAATTAACTACCTATTATTGAAATTAACTGTTGAATAATCTACCTACCAATTTTGAATAGGTTAAAATATTAATTACGAAATCTCTTTCATATAACAAGAAAAACGATTTTTATCTCAATTTTTCTCTTGTCTTCTTAATATTCCTGCAATTATTATCAACAAAAAATCAACACACAATTTTCAGAGAAGGTAGGTATAATTTTTGACCTGCGGAAAGATTGACACGCAATAGAAAGGTAATATTTAAATGATATATCCCTTCCCTCCTAAGAAAACCATGAAAATCAAAGTAAAGCAATTAGAAAAAAATATTCACATTCCTGAAGCAGACACGAATTTAGAGTCAAATTAAAATAAGTTTGGTTAGAGAAACTCAACTGTTTGAATTCACTACTGTAATTAATAACTCTGGAGAAATTATTTAAATATTCCGTACAATTGTACGCACTATTGCTGCTGTGTATCATGAATAAAAAGCAAAAACAAAATTTAGTCCAATTAGGGACTACACACAGAGTATAAGACGTCATTTTTTTCACTTTAGAATGACAATATTTAACATCACTCTTTCTTAACAATTATTTGGCTTTTTTCACTGAATTGGTTTTAATTTTACATTTTTTTCTATTATGTCATATCTGAAATGAAATATAAATTAATAAACGAAAAGTAGTACATTATTGTCCAAGTTATAAACAACAACTAAATTGCCTTTCTCTATATTTCGGAGCCCCCCCCCCCCCTCCCACATCAAGGGGTGGGGGGGGGTAGGTGTAATATCCCAAAACCATCCTTTCATGTTTCTCAGTTTTCTTATTTTCTGCCGAGAATAAGATAGAGAAAAGTTATAAGAGGAGAGGAAAAAGGAGTATTAGATTTGACAGAGGAGCCATATATATACTAGATTTTTATAATTAAATTTTTATCATATATATATAAGAGAGTGATTTGACAATTGCCGACAAATTAAATCAGCAAACACCAATCTTTCCCTTGGAAAAAAAATCATAAGCAACATATGCAGAATTAATTGTACATGTAAGAATTTAGTGCAGACTACAATTATTGTCCATTGTTTGTCATGTCCCTAGATTAATCTACTATGTTGTATTACCTGATGAGTAGCTGCGCCACTAAAAAACATAATATGATAAATCGAAGTTTTGAAGAATTAAAAGATCTTTGAATTAAGACTTTTGATGATATGATTATTATGGCATATCTGTTTATGCATCGCCTCTGGTTACCTCTGACGGGCCAGCTTTTCCCTTTTCTAAATATTCCCCACCAGACAACCATCCAACCTCTTCCTATGGGATACAATTCAATTTGAAGAGAGGAGAACAAAAATTATTGATTTTTCTTCTTTGGTTTTCTACTTGGTACAATTCGGTCTGCTAGAAATTCAAATTTAAACATGAGTTTTCTCTGTATAAATTTTCCTCACAGGTTTAAACTATATAAATAACAAAGAAAAAAAAATTCATTTCAAAAACATAAATTTTATTTACTCTAGTATTTTTAAGAGCAAGGCACAATTATTGTTTGGACACAAATAATAATGCCGAACAAGAATAATCGCCATCAATCTTGGGGAAAATTGTTAAAATTCTTTTGCCCAGGGTACATTGTTGTTGTTTTGAAGCGGCTACACGAAACCTTCCTTTTGCCTCTAAATCAAAAGTGTTTTGTAAAAGATTGTTCTTTAAAATCAAATTTATATGCTTTTATTTTATTCAAAAAACTTACTATCTTGACTAATTGGAATCTAAAACTTTGTTTTATTGTTTTTAAAACTAAAATTTTAAAAAACAGTCTGTTTTGTGACAACTTGAATGAATGCGATTCTGCTTTCTTTAGGGGGACTCAAATTATTTGAAATTAACCATAAAATATCTATTTCTCATTGTAATGTTACAATTGCTTATGTTTGGCTTATTTCTTAAAATCTAAAGAAAAAAGGATAGCTTGCTAGGTTCGACCAACAAGTTTGTTGTTGTTGTCCAGCGTTGCGGAGCCGTTTGATTTTGGTGCGGCTCCGGCTCCGCGAAGCCGTCTGTGATGATGGCGGCTCCGGCTCCGGCTCTGACCTAAAATCAAGAAAAACTCGACATATTTTTTCCCCACGTCTATTTTTGACTTTTGAAGGTTTTAAAAGTTCAATTTTCGATAAAAATGGACTTGAAAAACTTAAAAAGGGCATTTGCACATGACAAAACAGAGTTACCAAATTATAATTTATAATAAATTACTTTATTTATCTAGTCCGGAGCTGGAGCCGTTTTTAAACGAAAATTACGGCTCCAGCAAAATATGGCGGCTCCACGGCTCCGGCTCCGCAACACTGTTGTTGTCCATATTACAATTGTAAGAATTATTTTTGTCTTTAATTTTTTTGTTCTAGTTGGGTATAATTTTATTTAATTTAGTTTAATAAAGCTCTCAGTTAAAAAAAGAACAACATAATAAAACTTATATTTATAAATAAAAAGTTTGTGGCACCCTAATTTACACTTTGACGGAGTAGCCAACATTTTTGCAAATAATTTATTTTATCTTTGTTTTACTAAAAATAAATGAATATATGAACTATATTTTACATACTACAAATAATTATGCCAGTTAAATTAATCTTCTAATAGATTAAAGCGAGGGATTAAAAATAATCAATTTTTAAAAACTCAAAAAATTACTATCTAAACCCTGTTTCCTCACTCTTCCTTTCCTTTCTAAGCTGGAAGCCGGATTACACGTGTCCCTGTGAATCTTATTTATAATTCTTTATAAAAATGTTTGGAGATCTTAAGACCGCTGCTGGCGTCAAGGCCCTTGACCAGTACCTTGCCGAAAATAGCTATATCGAAGGGTAAGTCAGCTTTAATATTTTTTTTTGTCGTTCAAGTTGGCTAAGCTTGAAGCTGCCTTGTTTTCTAGACCATCCAATTCTAGGTTATTATAAGTATAAGTATTAGGGAACAAATTTACATTATTGGGAGGGGGAGATTTATATTAGGAGGGTTGATATACCCTCTTTTTATTTTAAGGAAATTATCCTGATAAAGATAATGCTATGTTTTCCAAAATTCTGTATGATTATGTTCTAGATATGTTCCAAGCCAGGCTGACACCGCTGTTTTCCAGGCCTTGAAGGGTGCCCCAGGCTCCGACACCCCCCACGCTCTCAGATGGTACAACCACATCAAGTCCTTCGGTGAGGGCATGAAACAGTTTGCCAAGGCCTCCAAGGTATGATGATAAACCATTTGAAGACTAGGATGTAATAAATTGATCTTAATTTGACCAGCGAAAAAGTTTATAGAATATTTAAACATCAGCGTCTTAACAATTTTCTCTTGTCATCTTGACTGTAGTATCAATCCTGAGAACGACATGTAGATATATTAGGGATGGGGGGGAGGTGATTTATACTTTACTGCCCCGATTGTTTTTTTTTTCAATAAGCGGCTGGCTTAAATAATACGTCTTTTATATTTGTTTATACTTTACATTGATGTCATTCCCATTTAAATTATAGTTGTTCAAGTGATAAAGTACACCCTTTAAACGCTATTTGACCTACTTTCTATAGTTAATTTTTTTTTATAGAGCGCTGATGCTTACACCGCCGGCAAGGCTGCTGCCGCTGCTGCTGATGACGATGACGAAGACGTTGATCTCTTCGGCTCCGACGAAGATGAGGAGGATGATGAGGAGAAGAAGAGAGTAACCGAGGAGAGACTGGCCGCTTACGCCGCCAAGAAGTCCAAGAAGCCCGCCGTCATCGCCAAGACATCTGTCCTCCTGGACGTGAAGCCCTGGGACGATGAGACCAACATGGACGAGATGTTGGCCAGTGTCAAGTCCGTGGAGATGGACGGTCTGGTATGGGGCGCCAGCAAGCTCGTTCCCATTGGATATGGCATCAAGAAATTGCAGGTTTGAATCTCTTTTGTTTTTGACATATAAAGAACTTGAATTGTCCTTTAAGATCTCAGAACAATTGAAATCCCCATATTGATTAATAGGTTTACATATAGGAAATCCTTTGATGTAGAGTAGCTAAGATTTATGTGCTCTGGTAAATTGTTCTATGCTTCTGGGAATCTGCATAAAAAATTACTTTTATAGCATATTGATCTTTTATAGCATCTTTTATAAAATCTTATTTGTTCAGCGATGGGCTGACAAACGAACAAATCTTATTTAAAGAAAGTAAAGATTTTAATCTTGTTATTTTCAGGTTATGTGCGTTGTTGAGGACCTTAAAGTTTCCGTTGATGAGCTCCAGGAGAAGATCGAAGCTTTCGAGGACTACGTCCAGTCTGTTGACATTGCTGCCATGAACAAAATCTAATAGTGTCGTTTTTAGGCTGATAATATTTTTATACAAAATAAAATGGTTGAATCTATCTTAATTTGCACTGTTTGTTTATTGATTCAGCAGCAAAGCTACTATATAAGTCGTAGATTGGTCCGTTGGTCACTGGTCAGTCTGCAATACTTCAACTGTAGTGTTCTACATCATTAGTATTGATTTCGAGGTACCAAATTCTATTGAATAGTTAAATCTTTGGGCAATTTCATTAAACCTTGCTTAGTTGGTCAACAATAAGCGCTGAAACTTTTGAATCAATAGTTTTCATAACATAAAGGGTTATTTTGTTTATCCTAATTTGGGGTGTAATTAACCTCAATTCATCAGTTATTGTTTTATTCATTGAATACCTAGGAATAAATCAACAAATATTTTAAACAATTTATTATAAAACTTAACAAATAACAATTCGGGAATTGAGAGAAATATGTAAAAAATTATTTTTGAAATTACCTACATTTTAAGTTAAAAACAAACTTGTTTCATCTATAGGTAGACAACTAAGTATTTAAGCAGTTCTAATAAATACATGAAAGATATGCTTAATATACCTTGGCCCTTTTTTTTATTTTAAAACAATTATTTTTAGATTCAATATAAGGGTCCCACTAAAATGATTAATTTTAAACATATTTATCCGTTCCTGAAAACAATAAAGAGATTCTTTAACAATCTAAAGGTATTAAATATTTCAAATTATTAGGTACTCTATAGTATGAAATTAAACATTTTATACGAAAAAAAAGGTATTTTGCTTTCCTCAAGCTTTTATCTTCCAACTCATTTTACTCGAGTTTTCGTTGAGGAAAAATACAATACCTAATTAATCTAATTAGGCAAAAATGTAAACTTGTCATAACTATTATGCCATTATCTTTCCACCTGTCAACAATTATGGAAATTAGGTCTTGCTCTACTAGACTAGCATAGGAAATTGGGTTTACTTGGTTTTACAAAGGATTAAAGGAACGACTCCAAGAACCCTAACTCTAAAAAAGACCAATTTAGGAAATTTTAAATGAGTTTGCTCTTCACCCTAGTGATATTATTAACTAAAAAAAAATATAGAGACAAAGGTTGCCACATCTGATATTATAAACTTTTATAAGACATTATTACACATCCTAAAAAAAGACAATTGACTAACAGAAAAGGTAAAGGCAAAATGGGTTGACAAAGGTTGCCATATATAATATTATAAACCTATTAATAAGACATAACATTAGAAGTAAGTTCAAGTCTTCTATTGGCAAGATTATTGTATTTATCAATCATGGTGGTCACGGTTCGAGCCTCCTCCACACTTCCACTCTAAAAAAGAAACAAAATTAACAATGACAAAATTTTTGCATTTAGGAGACACTAAATTGATTGGGGATCACTTTTAGGGCCAAATGTTCTATAGACAACACACCCTTTGATTGCATGAACTTTGTCTGAAAGTCATTCTCATAACTGCATGTTTTGGGCCTTTGGCACAAGCAGCCGAATGACGAAGCGACTTTTTTTAGCAGCTGTAATACAACAGCTTAGAGTAGTTGAAGTAACTACAACATATAACTTCATGTATTTGGGTAAGCTAAGCAGATTGGATGAATCAACCGCCCGCTGCCAATCTGACCCTCAGACTCCGTCATCAAATTTTAATTCAATCGAAGCAGCAAACCTTAGACGCTTACATTACAATAAGCCTCAGCAGCAACTGTAGACGCGGCTGCTGAGTCCTGCTTTCTATATTTATTCACGAACCTTTATGATTATGCTTGACGTTCGGTCAGTATGACAAACCTTAATTATAGAGAAGCTGTTTTACAAAAAATAACTTGACACCTTAGAAGTTATACAATGCAGGGCCAACTTCATCTTGCGTGTAAACTCACCAACATAATATTTTCTAATAATTTTAAAATCCATTTTATCTCTTTTTTTAGGAAAGCAACTCAATATTAACTTTTTTGTGTCAGTCCGTCTATGGGGGTTAATAATAAAAAGCGAAGTCTACATATACACATAAGGATACGCAGGGATGAAGGGGACATTAGGCTGTTTATTATACTACTCTCCAAAGTTTTATAATAATGTTGTGTTTTCTTATTCGTTAGCTAAACAATTTTGGGGGCTTTTTGAAATTTTGATTGGTTGGATCATTAAGTAAAGTTTCTAAACGCTTCAACCACCAATTGTAACCTACAGAAGAGTTAATTTTGTGTAACATCATTGGGGATGTAATCAATTCATCGGCCATTGTCTTATCCCTTTAAATCCTTGAGTAAGCGTCACTATATTCTCAAAGGCAAATAAACAGTTGTGCAGGACATTCAACCTTTTTCTTACTATTAACCACAACGGCTGACATTGCAGCCGTAATAGTCAATAATAATATTTAATTAAGGACAATTGTTGTTAAAGTGTCGCATCAAAACAATTTGTAAACAGTTTAGAGAGAAAATAACAGTAGACTGTTATAATTTCAATGAACTGATCTACTTATTAATAATGGATTGTAAAATTTCCTGAGTTCCGGACGGTCATCCGCGCTGTGGCCAGCGTAGCCTCCAGATCCCAGGCTAGGCCCGTACACTTGATCAAGGCTGGTTATAAAGTTATACTCGTAAACAAGCCTAAATTAAATAGTATTGATGGATTATGCCTTAGAAATTAATATTAAGGGATCAGACTACTCATATAAACATGATTAAGGCTGGTTATAAAGTATTATTCGTACACCAGTCGATTTGTATGATTATTTAAGGACAAGGCTAAAACACTTAATTTAATGATTAGGCTACGGTGTATACATTTAATCCAAGTTGGTTAATTTATAAAGTTATACTCGTATGCATGTAATATAAAAGTAAATATAATTATTTCAGAATGTTTGTTTAAGGATCAGGCCACGTATATGTCATTTATGGATCAGGCTTTCGTCCTTATACATTACTTAGGCTCGTCTAGTTTGGATAATATTAAAGGTTAAACAAACAACCACTTGTTTGCAAGCCCTTTTTCCTAGAGTTTTAAATTTGTGTGGTAAAAATGTGTATATCTTTTCAAACGTCTTATAAAGCAGTAGTAGTTACTATTTCAATATTTTCTTTAACTTAGAAGTTGAATGGCATTTCAGGAAAAAAACATAAAATAGATCAGGTACCTATTCTATATCACAGATCTTTGGCTACATAAACAAAAAACCTAATACTTTAAAATATTCATGGAAAGAAAACGAAGTAGCGAGTGTCGGCGTATTTTCACAATAACTTTTGTTAGTTTATGCAAGGTTAGGTAAATGATGATTACTCCGGAGGGTTAAGAAATAGGCCCCGTAGGGGCTAGAAATAGGAGAAAAACTACTAAGAAAATACGACGAAACTCGGCACTTAGTTTTCTTTCCATGATTCCAACTTACTTCTCATAATCCTTAACTCCGCATCCAGGATCGACGTCATTCAGTTCCAGGAGATAGGGTCCCCAGTAACCATAACTAAAAAAGGATATAATAACATAAATAGCACAGCTTTGAAATAATATTACATTATGTTCCAGTAACCATAACTAAAACAAGAACAGTTTTATCCATAAGTAGCGCAGCTTTGAACTTATTCAACAATAAGTTCCATCAGAATAGGGTCCCCAGTAACCATAACTAAAAAAGGATAATAATATACATAAATAGCGCAGCTCTGAACTTATTCTACATTTATTTCTAGCAGATAGGAACCCCAGTAACCATAACTAAAACAAGAACAGTTTTATCCATAAGTAGCACAGCTTTCAACTTATTCTACATTTAGTTCTGGCAGATAGGATCCCCAGTAACCATAACAAAACAAGGACGATAATATCCATTATAAAAAAAAAACAATGGTATTTTTCAAGGATGAGGAAGAAGAAGGAGAACTTAATCAATTGGAAGTGGAAGGATAATGAATGGAAAGGGTTGACTAAGTAAGTGAAGGAACGAGAGGAGGTAATAAAAGAGGGAAGAAATAAAAATGTGCCCACCACATTACACCGCATTACAGAAGGCATAGAAAGATAGAAATACAGACACAATCAATTATAGATGAGCTTAACAACTAAAAATTTCATGAAGTGTATGGATTACAGGAAAAATATAGAATATCTGTTGTTATATTCAGTTAATGTTTCATTAATTATGCGGATGAGTATTTTGTGTGTGTAAGTGTTTGGACTTTTGAATGAGGATGATGTCTGAATATGCGATACTCAACTTTGTTTTCGTAACCGACTCTCATTAAATCATAGAGTAGCGTTGATAGAAGATAAATAACAAGGATAACCTACCCCCATGAATTCATAGCTGTTAGATAGATGGCTTCTGCTTGTGTTAAACTTCTGCCCAAAGCTCCGTGGAGGATACCAAAGGAACCAGATACAGCTAGAATATACATAACATTAGTTGATACGTTCTATGACGACTTTAAAGATTTTTATAGTGTCTATAAAAAAATGACGTCACACTGGACTACAACTGGTCAATTAAAATGTGTATTGGCCTACCAATGGTGATTTAGTCTGTGTATTGAACTATCATTGGTCAATATATTGTAAGACGTCATTTATATAGGCACTATAAAGAGCTTCATAATTACTTTTTCAAGGAAAGAGAGAGAACATTGGACTGAAAATTATACAGATCCCTAAAGTTTTATAAGCACGTTCTCTTATTCGTTGACTTTAAAACTTTGGGAATCTATATTTGATCCTAATTTAATGGTAAAAACTAGCAGTGTTCAAAACTTATATGTCTTTAATAGGATTTTTAGATTCTGTAGTTATTTTTGTAGGATACTGAACAACAAAAAAAAGAAGCGTACCTCCTAGTAAACACGCAAGACCAGTAATCAGAACGTCCCTATTTACTGCCAAAGTATTGGTCTCTATGGCTGTCCTGAAAAGCAAAATATATTAGTTCATACAAGTATAATTCACATATCGAATCTAACCCAACCTAAACAACTAAACCAACCACTCAAATTTTTAAAATTTTTTGAAAGAGGTAGACAATACACACCTGGCCTCATTTATGTCTTTAGGGATAGAGGTTAGGAGAGAATTGATACATATTCCAGTAACGATATCCCTCTTACTACCCTGGCTCATGTATGGCTTGAGGAATGGAGGATAGGAGAAAATTAATTTATATTCCAGTAACTTATCCCTCTAATCCTTGAGAACTAACCTGGTCATATTTATATCTTGAGGAGAGAATTAATTTATATTCTACTAACCTATCCCTATCCCCCTGTAAGAAAAAGGGGTGGAGGAGATTAATTAAAATTCCAGTATCCCTCTAATTCGTGAGAACTAACCTGGTCGTATCTATAGCTTAAGTAATGGAGGTTAGGAAAGAACTAAGGGGGGGGGGGGGGAAGTTCTGACACATTTGCGTAAACCTGGTGTATAGGCTTTATCTTTGGACTTTTTTTTATTTTTACCTGTACAGAGACCACCTGGAGGCCTGGAGCTCCGGAACCTGGAGGCCAAAAAATCTTAAATCTGGGGGAAATTCATCATATAAGAATGATTTTATTCCTAATAACCTAACCTCTCAGTCCAAAGATAAAGCCTATACACCAGGTGTACGCAAATGTGTCAGAACTTCCCCCCTCCCTTCATATTCTACTAACCTATCCCTGTAATAAAACTAACCTGACCTTATTTATGGCTTGAGTAATGGAGGTTAGGAGAGAATTAATTCATATTTTATTAACCTATCCCAACAGCCCTGTAATAAAACTAACCTGGCTTCATCGATGGCTTGAGGAATGGTGGTTAGGAGAGTACTAATTTGATAATCTAACTCATCAATATGCTGCTTCACAACGTAACTGGATTCGGAACTTTTGCTGCAGCCGCTAAAAAAAAACTTTGTAAAAAATTTAAATTTAACTTTATTCTTTTTACTATATGTTGATCAGCATCTCTGGGTAGGCATTTAACATTAATATTTTGTTTAAACCTTATGTATAATATATAGGTAATCTACACCTATATTTTTTTAAAAATTACTAATTATCTTTAAAAAATCTAGAGAATTAAAATTTTTATATAATATAATGTTTAAAAATTTGAAATAAAAGTGAAAAACAAGGATGCGTTATTTTAAAGTTTTGTCATATCCTTATAAAAAGGGAAAAATATTTACCTGGATGAATATGTAGTTACTACTGTTGGTGTATATGTTTCTGTCTAAAAGAAAATCTTTTTTTAATGTTTATTTATTAAGGTGCCTTAGAAGTAAAACTATTAAAACTTTCAATAAAATTACTAAGTGATATTACAAATAGCTCTTTCATTATCATTAAACGTCTCTTTAACCAAGATTTTTTCTTAAATTAATAAATCAAAGATAAATAATAAATTAAAGATGCTTTTTCAATGGTTATATCAAAACTATCTTTTTTATATTTTTTGGTATAAAAAAGGCAAAAAATGTACCTTATAACTTGGTGTGCTATAATTGCTTGCAGGAGCTGTGTGATGAGCAACGTTGGGCTGGTGGGTCTCATGGCCTCCCAAGTGGGGTGAGTGTGCTACATGACCTTCTCCATGGGCCTGATGTGTCCCATGGGCTGCAGAGTGATCATGATGGCCCCCGGTTCCATGATCTCCGTGAGCACCATGGTGTCCTGTAAAAAAAGAAATTTAAAAAATTGAGAATACTGTTGAAAATTGAAGGTTTGTGAAAACTTTAACATTTTATATATGAGTGAGGTATCAGATAGCCCCGGTTTTAGATACCCAGTAATAGGGGATTTAAAATTTCACACCTCGTAGTGGTAACTCCCCAAAAATAATTATAAACCTTCCGTGTAACAATGAGAAGCTACATTGCAACGGAGAAGCATATCGGGTCAGCAGTTGACAATATCCTTCGGCACAGACACAAAGACAGACATCCTGTTAATTTTGTATAAGGACAAGTAACATAGTTTAAGGGGACAATGGCCATGTCTGATATTTACGTCGTTATCTTTCAAATTTTTATAACTAACGTTGTCTTACTTCTTAGTAGTTTTTAAATTGAAGTTTTAAAACTAGCAGTGTCCGAACTTTTAGAATAGTATTTTTGTATATCAGTTTATCATCCATTGTCTTATTTCTTACAATCCCTAATAAATAAGGTTCAACATTAAGCTACCTGATCCATCTGCTACCACAAGGTACATACAGGTAGACAGTAACAATAATTCTGATAAACCTATAAAGAACATATGTATTAGAAATATAAGATGAATAGATATTTATTCAAATTCTGTAACAGTCAGAACAGTCAGAAACTAAAAGTTAACAAGGACATTTATGTTCATTAGTAGCGCATAAGGAGAATTGAGGGGGGTTAAGTGAACAAAAATGAAGGAGAAAGAGAGAAATAGGAAGAGGGGAGGTAATGGAAACTGAAAGGAAAGAAAAAGAAAGAAAAGCTAACGTCATATGTTGGTTAATTTAAGGAAATCTACAGACAAAAAAATAATGAATATGGAAGAAAACAAGAACATAAATCAAGAAAATGTTTAAAATATCATTAAATTTTAAACATACAAAATATATATAGGGGAATCTACCAATGAAACTAAGTCATCCATCTTGAATAATTAAATAGAAAATTCTTTAAAATTTAATCTGTCATACAGACGGATGCTCGGACCGATCCGATTAGCTGCGAATGTAGTAAAAATATAGCCTAAAAGTAATACAAAACCAATAGTAAGATATCTTAGAAACATCTGTCTAAACACTTTTTCAAAATATATTTGTTATTTACCTCGAGGTCGAATCATTTTAATAATCTGAAAATAGAAAACAAAGTTTAGAATTAACTCTAAGCGATAATTAGTCTTAGAGACTAAGCCCAATTTGTACCACTTTTAATTCCTGTGACGTCATAAAAATGAGGGAGATGAGAGGAGAAGAGGGAAAGAAAACCCCTAAAAGAACATGGAGAATTTCGCATTTTTATGACATCACAGGAATTAAAAATGGTGCAAAAGGACACAACCCAATCTGTCCCGATTTTGTATCACTTTTGAAAAGTGCGATTCCTGTGACGTCATATAAAAAGGGAAGGGGGGAAGAAAATCTCTTCCCTTTTCTCCCATCTCTTTTGAAGAGATTTTCTTCCCCCCTTCCCTTTTTCTTTCCCGAAACGTATATGACGTAACTGGAATCGCACTTTTCAAAAGTGATACAAAATCGGGACAGATTGGGTTGTGTCGTGCAAAAGTGGTACAGATTGGGTTTCGTTGTCTTAAAGCTAAAAAACAAAGCTATTTTAGGATTAGTGGATGATACATGTATATTTTATTGCAGTAATATTTGTATACTTGATGTTATGTAAAATTTTAGCCCTGTAATACAAGGAGGAAGGTTACATTGGACTGTTTATTATACTAGTCCCCAAAGTTTTATAATAATGTTTTCTTATTCGTTAGCTTGACAACTTTGGGGATTTTTATTTATTGATTGGTTCAATAAGTTGACTATCCAATCATTTCAATAAATGTAATCTACATAAGGGGTAATTTAGTGTGTCATCATTTGGAATACACATAAATTTATTGGCAATTGTCTTATCCCTTTAGATCCATGGAGAACGGAACTGGAAATTAGGGAAGAAAAAATTATCAGAAATACAAATATGAAAATTACAATAATGATTAGGTATTTCTTATTCTATATTTTGTACAGGCAAGTCACGACAGAATAGGGAATCAAAGCTTTTTTTAAAGCGAAGTTTTCTTCAATTACTTATGTTTTTTGAAATGATGATTCCTAAGTTTATTCGGTACAAATGTAATTAGTGAAACATCTTTGTAATAAAGTCAAGTAAGTACTCGATATTAAATATTTGCTTAAAATAATTGCTCGGATTTGGAAATAATATTATAGCATGTGCCTTGGTATTGGATTTGTTGAGCTTCGCTTGTATGAATGTTTTTATTCTTGTTATAACTAATGTTATATAGCTAATGTATGTTGTCAAAATCACTATTACATGAAACAACAAAATTCAAGCCAATTTAATTGAAATCACCATGTACATATATGTTTGCTTAATGAGTATCAATTTTCAACTGACCATGGTCCGACGTAGACCTCTGAGTTTAATCTATATAGCCCATCTTAACAAATATATGTTTATACAATGTTGTAATTTTTTAAAATCAGGTAGCATACAACAATAGTTATTAATCGCATTGTATTATGAACAGCTTTCCGCGGATATAAAAATGTACAATTATAAGATTAAAACCAATATTTTAGCCTCGAAGGCACAGGCTACACAGAAAACTGAATATACATAATTTTTCAATATCGCTGAAAACCGGTTCTACACTTGATTACACAATATTAAAGAGATACGATGTCTCTCTCCTTGTTACCTAAACTCTCTTAAACGGTTGCCAACAATTTGCTTTTTTTCATTATATATATTTCTATCTGATCTCGCTAATGTTTCTGGGCCATGACATTCCGACTACGTTTATTTTTTTTATGTGTCTGACAAAGCAGCACTAGGAACCGTCTTTACTTAATTGGTTAAGACAACTTATCGACAATTTTCCTATCATTCAATATTACTGCCACAAACACATTAACATTATACACTAACGTCGCAAGTTATAAACATAGAAGGAACACTCTACAAACGCAAACCTGATTTTAAGTCAATGTATTCAATGGCTTTAACTTTTAATTTCAATGGGATTTAGGCCATGTTTAAGGATATATATAATACTAGCGGCTACGCCCCTAGAGGCCTCTAGGGGCATTTGAGGAGGAGAGAGTCGAATTTAATAATTCAATTTCTTATTTTAGATTTTAAAAGAAAAAGTAAAAAAAAATTTTACGTTTGACGTTTGCTTTTCGTTGAACTCTCTTTCTAAAATTGAGAAATTAAAAAAAAATTTAATTTCTCTAGGAAGGGTGGTGGTACCCTCCCCCAAAATAGTTATAAACCTTCCCGGGACATATGAGAATCTACCCTGTTATGGAGAACCCGATCGGTTCAGCGGTTAGCGAGATCCTTCGCTACAAACAAACAGACAAACAAACAGACAGACAGACAGACATCGTTCTACTTTGTATTATAGATTATTATGTATAATTAGGTTTGAGAAATAAGGTATATGATATGTATAAGAAATTTCTAAAATATCACGAAAGTAAAGGGTATGTGAGGGGTAAAGCTATGGAAAATAAATTGGTTTCCAGTATGGCTTCAAAACCGATCAATATCAGCCATTCTGAAAAATCATGTGTAGCATCGTATAATAGACAATTTTCCACGAATAATAAAAAATCATAAGATTAATACCGTTTTTGTTAGATCGGGCCTTTGACCCCTCGTGCTAACATAACTGGTTTTAATCTTATAATTTTTCATTTTAATATCCGCGGAAAGCTGTTTATATTAACCCTAACTATTACACCCCTAACATTGATAAACAAAATTATCCCCTAAATGGATTAAATTATTAGTGGAAAAGTATGAAAAATTATAAATATCTTTTTCAACTAGAGACAAAATAATTGAAATTTATCTTTAAGCTTAGAATAGTGTAATTTTTTAAAAGTGAAGCTTTTTTTATAATTATCAAAAGCGAAGCTTTTCTATAATTAGGATCGGTCCGTACGTCCGTCCGTCCGTACGTCCGTCACACACGGATAGCTTTCTTCGTTAATTTAGGCACGTTAGAATTGACCTATCGATTTAAAATTTGCATGGTGATCCCTATAGTAGTTAGATACAATTTAGAAAGCGTAGCAACTCTATAATCGTTACCAGAATGTCCGTACGTCCATTTTTAACATGTTGATTTTTTCACTTTTTTAACAACAAATTTTTATATGATCTAATTTTCCGATTTATATGATTTTTGGTATACTGATTTCAAGGACAACAAAGTACAATATTAAAGGCGAAGCAACTCTATAATCAAATCCTAAAAATGTAAGTATGTCCTTAAACATTATCCTGCATCAAGCAATTTTTCAACAAATTTACTCATAATTTTGCTTCGACTCTTATACATTTATATTCTGATTATTCAGTTCTGACACTATACAAGTGTTAATGCCCTTTTGTCCTATCGTTTCAGAGCTTCGCTTTTATGGATGTTGTCATCCTTGTTAATATTAAAATAGGTTAAAAAACAGCAACTTAAAAATATTATGGTTTGCAATTAAATGTTTTTGTACTATCTAAAAAAAAGTTACTTAAGATTTTAATGCATGTTTTAAGTAATGTAGCCATTCAAAAATTCACTTTATCCTCATGTTTGTGTGTTTGTCTCTCTGTAGCTCAAGATATCCCTATCCGGTTGACCGATAGGGTTCTCCCTTATAGTGAAGCTTCTTTTAGGGCCATGGAAGGTTTATAACTATTTTGAGGGTGGGAAATCGCCTCTGAAAAAATCCCCCACTGTTTTTTTACTTTTTCTTTAAAAACTAAAATTGAAAATGAAGTTGGGGATGCCGTAGGCGCCTCAAAATTTCACAATTTTAAATTTTTTTACTCCTCCCAAATAAAAAAGCTTGGACGTCCTTGAGGGTCGTAGTCGCTATTTCTATGTAATAAATCAACTAAATAATGTTCATTTAATCTTTTTCACTTCTTTAACAATATCTTAAATTTTTACAGTGAAGATACTTTGTTTTATTCAATGCAATACCCTTTAAAAGTATTAACTAAAGTAACACTCAAAAGACATCTAACTCTTCAATTACTGTTCAAGAAAATTGTAAAATTTTGAACAAAATTGTTCTTGATTGTATAAAATTTGTTCTCTTTTTTTGTCTGTTATCTTTTTAATCGCATTCACTCTCATTTTCATTTCTCTCTCAATCTCTCTCTTTCTTTCTTTCTATCTCTATATATATACAAACACTCGTTTTTCCACTTTTATCTACCTACTTTGATTTTCTCTTTAGGTTTTTTTGTGTTTTAACTTTTTATCGCATTTTCTCCCACTCAATATTTCTATCTTCTTCTATCTGCCTATATCTCTCTCTCTCTCACTCTCTCTATCTCTCTCTCTCTCTCTCTCTCTCTCTCTCTCTCTCTCTCTCTCTCTCTCTATCTCTTTCTATCTATCTATCTATCTATCTCCATCTTTCTATCACTCTTTGCATGTCTATCTATCTCTTTCCCTTTCTTTTCTTCTCTTTCACTCTCTTTCTATCTATTTTTTCTCTTTTCTCTCTCTCTCTCTCTCTCTCTCTGTCTCTCATTCGCTCTCTCTCTCTCTCTCTCTCTCTCTCTCTCTCTCTCTCTCTCTCTCTCTCTCTCTCTCTCTCTCTCTATCTCTATCTATCTATCTATCTATCTATCTATCTATCTCCATCTTTCTATCACTCTTTGCATGTCTATCTATCTCTTTCCCTTTCTTTTCTTCTCTTTCACTCTCTTTCTATCTATTTTTTTCTCTTTTCTCTCTCTCTCTCTATCTTTCTTTCTTTCTCTTACTCTCTTTTTTACTCCTTCTTCTTATCATTCTTTCTCTTTCACGTACATATGTCTTTTTGTCCTCTCGTTAAATAGTTGCACTAAAAAAGGACATAAGAGGGTTTTTATTAAATACAACTCATTTTTAGAATTTAGCTAACAATAACAAAATTGAATATAGGGCAATGAAATTTAAATTGTTTTTAGCCCAAATTATCTATATTATAAAGTGTAGTAGAATAATCAAACCGTCATATTTTCTAGTTACCGACAGACAGACACATAAATTAACAAGTTTCATAATTGACTTGCTACTATAATCTACTATTTATACTATTTCGTAGAATATAATAAAAATAGCTAATCTACTGCAAAACAGTAATAAAGGTATCGGTAGAAAGACTGTACTTTGCTTCTTGTATAAGTTTCATAAAAATTGGAATCCTAGGAATTTTAAGAGATGCAAGAAGATGGACGATGAATTAATTTACCCTTAATTCAAATTAAAACTACATCTTATATAGATTAAAATCATTGAAGGAAAGTTTGGTCAATATTAGTCTGTATAACCCAATTAAAGATTTTAAGGTGGTTTCCAAATATTTAAGCCAACAAATGAATGAGAAAACGAAGTTGTAAAACTTCAGAGACCAGTATTATTTACATTCCAATGTCCCTTCCCTCCCTGGGAATGTGAGGTAATAGACGATGAATTTAAATTTGAATAACCCTCATTCTTTTTTAAATCACGCCTCCTGAAGATTAAACTATTCGTAGGTAATTTTGTACAATGTTATTTTGAACAACCCAATCCAAATTCATTTATGCTCTCCAAAAGTTTTAATCTAAGGAATGGCGGCATGAGTTATTGGTAAACCTAACTAAAAGTAATATTTAAAATGACTTTGGATTCTGCTTTTTTCTTATCCCTTAATACTTGAATTAAAGTCGAGTATAGCCAAAGCAAGGAATTTAGAAATCTTAACTAGTTGACCTTACTATATCACTGTGGTTCCTACTATCCTTGTTTTCATAGAATAACATTACAATTACATCATAAGGGAGACCTCAAATCTGCTGTGATTATTATAAACTTTGAGACCCACTGTATGGGTTGGTGTGGCACAGGATTAAAACTCGTAACCACCTGGTTCATTAGATCATACAAATTACGACCAATATCAAAATAAATGACAAAATAAATATAATTACAATAGTTAGACAAGAAGCTATAATACGTAGACAAAAAAAAGAAATTTACATTTTAATAAGATGAATGATTCATTCACAATTTTCTAAATTTTGCAGTAAATCAAGTAATATGTCTTACTAATTAGAAATCAAAATTGAAATCATAATTCTTAAAAGCCTACATAGAACAGTTGAATTAGAAATTTTTTTTTAGGGGAGATGGTAATTTTTCTAGGGGGGATAACTATTGGCAGAGTGGTGGTACCCTCCCCCCCAAAAATATATATATATCTTCCATGGACCTGTGAGAAGCTTCAATCTTTAGGAGAACAATATCGGTTTAGAAGTTATCGAGATCATTTGGTATACACAGACAGACAGACACACATCCTGTTACTTTAAAATAAAGATAAAGATACCAAAATACTAATGACTTCGCCCTAACATATTAAAACCTTATGTTAAAACTAATATAAATATTAAATATGTTCTAAAAAACACATATTAGAAAATTTGGGCTATAAAAGTATGTATGTTCACTAAAACCTTATAAACAGCGGGGCCAATCATAAAAAAATGTTAGGTATGTTTTAGATTTGATGGAGAAGAGGGGGTATTGGACTGTAAATTATAAACAGGCACCCAAAGGTTTTTTAAACACATTCTCTCATTCTTTAACATAAAAACTTTGGGATTTAAAACAAAAATATCGCTTGAGTTACATAAACTAGCAAATTTAAAACCAATAATTTTAATGTACAAAAGAGTAATTTTGTTTACAATATTTACTATTGTGTACTTTAACTTATCATCCATTGTCCTATCCCTTATGACTCCTGTTTAAAAGAAAACAAGGATGTCAACATCCATAGGTAGCGAAGCTCAAAAATTATGTACGGATATCTGGAAAAAATGAACTATAGAGTAGTTTCATAAACAAACATTAAACTAAAAAATCATGAAATCTTGTAAGATTTATAATGTGAAAATCTAGGAATCGATCTAGCACCTCAACCAATAAGCAATGAAACTAATGAAACTTCATGGGGATATGTAAATTATTATTTAATTTAATCCCTAAAAATATCAGCCGTCTACCTCGAATAGGAGTAAAGGAGTAAAAAATCATGAAAACTTAAACATTTAGGAAACGAACTAGCACCCCAACTAATAAGCAAGTCTCAATAAAACTTGATAAAAGTATGCAGAATATGAAAATATTCAATCCCTGAAAATTTCAGCCGTCTATCTTGAATAAGAGTTGAGAAATCATGAAAACTTTAAAATGTAGATATCGATCTAGTACCCACACCAATTGACGAATTTTAATGAAACTTGGTGAAAATATGAAGAATGTTAACATAAATAATCCCGTTTCCCTCTTTCTGTCTCTGACGGACAGACGGACGGACATTTCGAATTATAGAGTAGCTTCGCTACTAAAAAAAAACCATCAGAAAATAATAGATAAAAATTTTAACATTAAAATAAATACGGAGTAACAAAACATTTTTAAAGCACTATAATCCTAGTAACAAAGCACCACTTTACTTTTAATCTGATGTTTAGTAAGGAACAGGCTAGGAATAGCATTAAACTGCAACTGAAATATTTTTACATCCTGTTCTTTTTCAGGGATGTAAGTTTGTGGCATCTTAAAAAAAGGCTTATTTTACCCCCTAATGTCTGTATAATTCTACCATTACACTATGGTAAATTTACGTCGGAGGGTATGGTAGGGGTGTAATAAACCAACTTTTGGGTAATTTTGTTATAATAGGCAAGGGCTTCCATAATATCACACATGAACCACAAACAGGCATCTTGAAGAACAAAACGTTAAAATGCTTATTTTAAGTTGAGTAAGGTTGGAAGGGCCCGCAGAAATAGCGATAGAATTATAGTCAAATTATGGCTTAGAAAATATTTTTCTTAAGAACCCATTTTCCTTACATCCCTGGTGTCATAAATGCAATTCTAAAATGGGCAGGCATACAACCATAGACTTTACTATTCAGTTATCTTTGTTTTACTTTGAGGGAGAGAATAATGGAGCTTAAACTAATTCATTATTGTAAGCAATCAAAGCCAGAAATTAAAATATTACCAAGTTGTTCTGTAGCGCAACTAGTTTATGGAGTTAATTCTTTATGTAAGTTTTAATAAGAATTAATTCTACATGCGTTGTTTAGTTCCATAATTCTTTCTCATTTTTTGGTGTAATACGATAAAATGCAATATTTGATTCGATATATGTCAATTCAGATAAACAAGCTGTCTTTTTAACATCATATCGACAATCTTTTGATTTTATGTCAGCATAATACTTCCATGATTAATAGGGTATTACGTATTAGTGAAGTCATTCTATATTCACCTTCTCTTGCGAAACTTGCATTACCATACTCAGTAATAAATGGGAAAGGTAAATAAATGAAAGTTATATGTATCAAATGTACTAAAAACAAGGATTACAACATCCATAACACTGTTACAGTGTCATAACTGAAAAAGCATAATATAAATGTAAAACTCTGAACAAAATTGTAAGTAAATTTGTTTCTTAAATACAGGATATTCTTTAAGGACATACTTACATTTTTAGGACTTGAATATAGAGGGGCTTCGCTTACCTTGATGTAAGAGGAATCAGTTTTCCAAAAATCAGATAAAAAGGACTTTCTGGTAACGCAAATAACATTTTACCTTGATATAATCGGAATCAGTATTTCAAAAGTCTGGTAACTATTGTAAAGTTCCTACACTTTCAAAATCGAACCTAAATGTTACAGGAATCATCAAGCAAAGTTTTAAATCGACAGGACCATGATTAAATGTATAAAATCGTCGCTTTTATAAAATTCATGCTTATTATATGTAATCTAGCGATGCGTCTAAGAGATCTAGGAGAGGAAGGGGCAGAAAAGCCTAAAACCTCCCCTGGAAGCTTCTCTAAAATGAAGTACTTTGACTAAACTTTAAACTTTTCCTAGTTTTTTTTTATAACAATTTAATTATCCCTTTTTCTAGATGATAAATATTTCACCCTAAAACTAGCCATGCAAAAATATTTGGGCGAAATTCATAGAATCAAATAGAATGTAAATGACGGGAAAAAATAATAAAAAAATTTAACATTTTTTTTCGGGGAGGGGGGGTAATTTTTTAAGGAACGATTTATCTTGGGAGAGTGGTGGTACCCTCCCCAAAAAGAGCTATAAACCTTCCCAGGACCCATTTCGGTTCAGCGGTTAGCGAGATCCTTCAGTAAAGACAGACAAACAGATATACATCCTGTTACTTTATTTTAATTAGGATTGGCAATCCGTATCCGAATCCGGAATCCGGGATTCGCCCAATTTTTGGCTAAATTTAGAATCCGAATCCGCGAATCCGGAATCCGTTTTTTAATATATAGCGGATTCGGATTCTTAATTGGTATGCTAAAATTAGCGTCTAGAGTTTTTCTTTCAACTCCCCCCTTTTGAAGGCAAAGATTATCATCATTATATAAATAAATATCTTTTAAAATCTGGTTCGATTATCGGAAGTGAATTATAGAGACCACCAAGAACATTAATTTTTAGGACATAAGTAGCACTTAAATTCTTTAATTTTTAATAAAAGTCTTTTAAAATATTGCTAGAATCCCGAATCCGCAAAAAATAAGAATCCAGAATCCACGGGAATCCGAATCCGGTTAAAAAATTTGACGGATTGCCATCCCTAATTTTAAGGATAAATCATGGAAAACTTTAATTTTCCCATTAATATTAGAGTTAAGCATTGCAAAATTAACAACCCTACCATTCATCTATCTTTATCTATGAACTTATTCATTGGTCTTCATATGAAATATTTGAAAGTTGATGTAAATTAAGCTAGAACTTATATTTGAAGATAAAAGTGTAATATAATTCATCTTAATTCTTGCAAACATATTACATTTGATGAATTAATTATTATATCATGAAGAACACAGTAATAGTGTCTGACTGATTATGACGTAACAAAAAAAAATAGCCAATGAGAGGCCACTATAAATTTTACTATTGTTCAATAACGAATTCAATTATGAATTAATAATTATATTAATTCATATATTCGCTATTTCTATAATTCAAAAATTTGTGTTTTATCATAATTACAAAATTTAAAGCGCGCCTGCAAAATATTTACTATGTAGGTCAATTAGTCAACCCCTTCCCACCCCCATCCCTCTTAAACTTTAGAAATCGTGTGTGCGGGGATAAAAAAAACTATAATACAACTTGTAGACGTTTTTTTTTTGCATACATTTATTTTTGGTCTTCTCTTTTAATCACCTTGTCTATTACCTATTAGTGATTTTTTGCTTCGCTACTGATTTTTTTCCATCCTTGTTATTTGTTTATATATAAAAGTTTTTGAATTGTCTTAAACAATAGGGTTAATGTTATTAAAAATACTTCCTGCTTAATTTGGATAGTTTTACTACTTTAAAACGCAAAGACGAAGGGCGAATCAAAACAACAACTATACGGTTTCTTACGAGAAAGTCATTAAATATTTACTTCCTGGGATAACCAGCCGCATCTGCATTAAGTCGTGCGGCTAATAAGCTAGCAAGGTTGCTGAAACCGGCAGGTCGGATTTAAGAAAGTTGTAAGAATAAGCAAACCTGAGCCGCAGTCTGAGAATTTAAATTAGACTTTTCGTGTAATAGTTCGTCTATTTAGAATGTTAGAATTGTCGCATCGATTTCAAACTTTGTACGATGATTCCTATAACAGTACAATTTAGAAAGCATAGCAACTCTATTATCGTTACCAAAATGTACGTAAGTCTATTTTAAAAATAATTGGTTGATTTTTAACCTTTTTGATGACAATTTTCTATGTGATATAATTATCCTTTCCATCTCATTTTTGGATACTGATTTCTAATACAACAAGGTACAATGTTATAAGCGAAGCATCTCCATAATCAAGTCCTAACATTGTAAGTATATCCATAAACAGTATCCTGTATTAAACAAGAACCAATGTAAGTTTGTCCTTCCATTTCAGAACTTCACTTTTATGGATGTTGTCATCCTTGTTCATACTCATTTTAGTTGATAAGTTGCTTTTTCCTTGAATTGAGGTCAATTTTTTCTTTCTTTTAATTATTCATCAACTTTGCTAGTTTTAAAAGTAAACTCTATTTCTTTTGCTTCTACAATGTTTTGAGACGCATAGCCACCCTATAACTAGTGTGGGTGTCTGTCTGTTTTGCAACAAGTTAAGTCTAGGAAAGTCAATTTATTTGTGCTATTTATAACTTTTTATTTATCCAGTTTCATTCTTATAAAATTATTTTTTTTAAATAGATATAAACATTATTATATTAGAAGCTTTGTTTCAATTGGGATTTTTATTTACAGCAGAGATTGACCTAACCCACTCTTTGCCAACAAAAGACTTCCCAGAAAAAATTCAGTCATTTGCGAGATCTTACTGGAATGGCATATATTATAATAAAACTAACTACTTAAGTGTAAAGAATTTAAGGTTAGGCTAGAAATGTTCACTCAATGTAGTGTTGTAATTATTTCATCATGCATATTTAAACAAACACTATGACCACGTAGCTTAGAATACAAATAAAAATTGAAACAAAACAACAAATTATTTATATTAAGCAAAAAAGAATATTGATTCTTTTTTTATTGTATTATATTCTGGGTCTATAAATTGAAATACGTTCTGAATAATGCTTGTGCTATAAATGAAAATTGAATTGGTTTGGATTTATTTTGTGACTGAATAGCTTGATAACGTTGATGTAGATTGTCTACAACGTGGTTGACGGCTGATTGATTCCCAACTTTACTTAATCTTAAATGCGCCAAGATTTGTGAATAGACAATTATGAACATTATGAACATTTAGTATAAATAAAGTTGGAATTATGAAAAGAAAACTAGGTTGCAGGTTTCGTCGTGTTTTCATAGTAGCTCTAGATAGGATATTTTAGGTTAGGTTAGGTCAGGTAAATGTTAATGATTGCTCTGCAGGGTTAGAACCACCCGCAGGGACTAGAAATAGAAGAAAAGCTACTTTGAAAATACGACGAAACCAGCAACTTTTTATTATTTCCATATAAAAACGAATGTTGCTACACATTGTTTATGAAGAATTTTAGTTCTGATAATTGTAGGAACACTTTTACCTCGAAGTTATTAATACAAAAATGTAGCAACTATGACAACATTTACACTTTACAGTGCGATAAGCCCTACACACACATATTCCTAGTGATAAGAAAGGAAAGGAGTATTTAAACTTAAACAAACACTGTCAACCTTACAGTCAACTGTCGCTGCACCTCGAGACAACTCTGTCTGTGTACAGAGTCACTCTACGCAGGTCCTCTATCCTCATCCCTGTCACGTGATACAGCTGGGCAGAACAGCTGCCATAATGACGGGGTACTTCACCAACTACAAGCAACTCACCATCAGAAATCGAATATGAAATCCATGATTTGAAACTTGCTTACTTCGCTTTTTGTCGGCTGGTTTTCTTGCCGGCCGACGCCAAACAATCTATGAACCTGGAGAACGACGGCAGCTGACCATCTTTGCCGTACCTGGCCGGTTCCGGGGTCTGTGTGCGTAGCAACCTTGCAGACACCCCCGTCACACGGGGTGCCCTGAGGTGTACACAGATCCCACTCTCTGCCTCTGTCATTGGGCCAGGGTTAGGGTTCATAAGTACGTACTTGTGTTCCTGTTTAATGTACCCGCTGATGTACAGAGGTGGTGAGTACAATATCCAATCATCGGATGGACAATGTACATTTTAAAGTAAATCAGCGTGGAAGACGACATAGTTTAATATTTATCTGTGCATTTTCTAAATATTTTTTTTTATTTCGGTATAATGCTTTTGTTATATGTATTTAAAATTTTTGTAGCTTTTTTAACCTTATAAACTTTTGTTTAAATATGTCATTAGAAAACGCAATGTCGATGTAATATTTTTTCATATTTACATAAGAATATTATGGCAGCAATGCCCACTTTTATTTTATGTCATTTAATAAAATTAAGCATTAAAATTAAAGTTGAAAACTATGTTACACAGTTGAAAGTGCAATGGAAATTTAGTTTACCATTTTACTAAGTTTTATTTTGTCTTCAGTTTAATTTACACATCTTTTTTTTTGTGGCAAATTCTTTATCTCTTATATGACATTTATTTAAATAATTTCACAAAATAACCTTTTAATCTATTAAAAGTAAAATTATTGATTAGCAAATTATCATTATTATATTTAAGTTTCTATCATTTTAAACATATTTAACTCAAATTTCATCTATCATATAGATCTATGTAGTACAGTTGAATTTAATTGTGTTTTAGAGGGAATCTTTATATAAGTTATTTGGATTAAACTTAAGACTATAATTGCTGTATTCAGACAAAGTTTTAAAAGACCAATCCGCAGTCGGCTGCCGCCAGAAAGTCAATCATCCAGACCTTTTCTTTATCTTCACATATTTTCCATATGCTTAGCTGTCCTAAATAAGCCCTCAAACATTAAATTTATGCATAGCAAATTTGTTGTGCAAAATATGCATATTTTAAATATTTGTAAAAAAAAACGTTTTGATCCAAAACTTTGATGTGCATTCACATCTGCTTCCACTTTATTTAGAGAGGGAGAGGGAGAAGACATTAGACTGTAAATAATAATACAGGTACCCAAAGCCTTATAAATACGTCCGTTCGCTTAAAAACTTTAGGTTTCTTTATTTTTTTTATAGGATGGTTGATTTTGTTTATTATAATTCTAAATACACATTATCGTCATTTTCTCATTTTCCTTAAGATTCAGCCTTTTTTATACGCTATGAACGCTATGTGAATGCGATTATGTGCGGGAGTGAATGCACAGTAAGAGTTTGATGGTTTTGCATCAAAATATACTTATCTGTCCTCTTAGGTATAGATATACGAGGTACGTTGTGTTCATAGTTAGCACAGCAATTTGCTATCTCATATAAAGTTTTTTTTCTAGTAGAGAAGCTACTCTATAAGAGGAGAACGCCTAAAATTGCCTTTTATCATCTTCAATGTAAGATGCATTTAGCAATCTGCATTTTTTATACGTGTTTTTTTGATTCGTTAAGCTTCGCTCTTTTAGATCTATATCCTAGTCATAGACTTTTTCCTTAAGATCCTAGTTCAGACTTACATTGGAAATTAAAGTTAAATATAACAAAATGTGAAGCACCATATTTAGCTAAGTCAGGGAGTCTAAGGAAAAGACAATAGACTATAAATTGTTTTTTACCCCCAATTATGTTGAACATGTAGATTGAAATTAATGGTGAAAAGGTTTTTACAACGTTAGTTTGTATAGATAGATAAAGATGATATTAATAAACCCTTTCTTAATCCATAGAATACCAGAACGATTGTATTAAACTGTCACCTCCCTGTCTGAGCTAAGGGGAGTAAAAACTAGTATTTTATCACGCAAACAGTTAATATATAAAGCTTAGACTTCCATACTCTGTTTGAGAAATACCTATAACAAAAGAGTGTTTTTAAAGATAACACTTTCTTGCACCCTATAATTTAAAAAGAAATAGAGGCTTAAAAATTGGGGTATTGCAGGTCTACATGGGGCAGTTTTTCAGAAGCGGTGTATATCCTGCAGGCTTCCTTTAACCACACTAATTTCAGTGCAATATGCAGCTTGTTTAAAAAATCGGACTTGTATGTAAACACAATTTGATTGATTAATTTTTTTTTATAACTTTGGATATTATAATTCTTGTTTTTGTTGTTGAGCTATTAATGATTAAAACATGTGTAGTTTGTTTTGATTTTATATAGTGATAATGTGTATATTGTGATTATAAACAAGGATAATTACGTCCAATAGTGGTGAAATGCAGGGATTTAATGGGATAAGACAATGGCCGATAAATTGATGTACATCCCGAATGATGTTACACACAATTACCCCTTCTGTAGATTCAAATTAGTAGTTGAAACGTTTGAATACGGTGAAATGTAAGTATATTCAATTCATAAAACATCCATTATTTATTTATTCATTGATTAGGAAATTCATTTTTTATTAAATTCTATATACTTTGAACATTATTTTAGCTGTTATTCTATATTCATTACTAGCCTCTACGCCCCCTAGAGGCCTCTAGGGGCACTTGAGAAAGAGGGAGTTTAATCACAAAACCCATATTTTTATTTTAGATTTTTTTTAAAGTAAAAAAGTTTTTTTGGGGTGTGGGAGGGGGAGGTCGCCATTTTTTATTTCATATGAAAATTACTTTTCATTTTATTTGTCTGTGGGAAGGTTTTTTTCTGGGGGCGATTTCTTTGGAAGGGGATGGTACCCTCCTACAAAATAGTTGTAAACCTTCCATGAACCTTTGAGAAGCAACCCTGTTAAGGGGAACCCGATGGGTTCATCGGTTAGCGAGATTCTTTCGATACAGACAAACAAACAAACAAACACCCTTTTACTTTATTTTAAGGATTGCCTCTTTGAATGACCGTCTGATTTGTTGTTTTCGTATTTATGTATGTTATCGTTCTTGTTTATTTGTACTTTGAAACATACCAGTTAAAATTTATCAGTCCTTTTTTCGTATCAATGACAAGCACTTTTAAACACTGCAAAAAAATATCATAGAACTATTTTGAAAATTTAATTAATGAATTAGAATTTGCATTAATTTGGAATTAAGATTGAAGTGTGTTTTGCAATAAACTAAATTGCTATCAGTTAATAATATATATTAAAACCGACCAGTAAAAGGTCTACAAGTAATCAATGCCCGAAAATACATCGATGGGGCGTAGCTCGAATAAACGCGCGTAAAATCAGACGATTTCAAGATGATGAAAAATGGATCGTTCTCAATCTTACTGTCGATAAAATGTAAACGTTTTTGCAAATATCTTTTATAAATTTTTAACGTTTTGTTTTCTTTGACCCTTCGTTATTTATTGTTTCAAATTAAGATCGCACGGATAGCAACCTGTCCCCAAGAGAAAGTGTATTTAAAATGAAAACTAATTAGTTTTTACATTTTTTGTTGACCGATATATTGTATATATATATAGTTACATAATTTTATAATATTATATGGTTTTTTTTTTGGGGGGGGGGGTGTAGTGAAAGTTGTTACTTTAAGTTGGGTTAGGTTAGATAGTAATGGGTAGAGGGTGTCCCCGAAAGAGGAAATAGGATTCTTGAGTTATATCAATAAGGTTTTAATTAGATAGGACTGTATTTAGTTTCTGACACACAAACCGTGTTCTTTAAAGATTTAATTCTTTCTCTTAAGTCTCTAATTATGTAACGGGATTTCTATAATGATTGCTGATAACTTTATCGATCTTCTGTCAATTATATATGGGAGAATTTTCAGTCCATAAGATATTTATATGAATTACTCGGATGTTATATGATATAGGCTTTTAAAACTTTGTGTCAATTTCCTCTTGACAATATAAAACAGTGGCGTGCAGAGGGTTTTGATACCTACGTTAAACCAAAATCGAGGGGCGTGTGAACTTTAGGGGGTGTATTTCAGACAACAAGAAGGTTGTATTTTTAGTGTTAGAGGGGTTAATACAACCGCTTAGATGTAATTGTACACACACCCATTCGTTCAAAGTCAAGTATATGTCTCTGGATAGGGAAATTTTTTTAACACCCCTTTCTGTATGCCCCTATCATAAAACCAAGACATTATAACGTTAAAATGTCAACACCATAAAATAAATTTATTGTTAACCTGTATTATTTATAACTTCTTTTCAATTTTATATCTTTTTTCAATTTTTAAAATCCATCTGTAATCTTTGAATATTTGTCTTCCTTGTTAGAAAAATGTCGATTTTATGCTGCGGTTTGGTCTGTCTTGATCAAGTTACAGTTGTCAGGTAAAAAATTAACATTTATATTACACTAGGCGTAGCAACATTGATAGGTATATGTAGCCAAGAATTATTAAATTCATAATAGCGAAATCAATAAATCATTGTCACATAACTCCACAAAACCTAGGTCTTTATAAAAAGGACTAAAAATTCCCTTCATAAAAAATCAAAGAAACTTTTTATACACAGTAGTATCTAAGCCAAAAAAAGTAAACACAATTATATGTATATATAGGCTAGGTTAAGTTAGGTTTATGAAAGATTGTTGTATTGTGGTTATGCTTCGTTGGTAGAAGGCCCCATTAAGGGTTGGAAAAGAAACAAGGAGATCATAAATAACGCATTGTGCCTAACCGTGTTAGGAATCAAACTTGCAAACTTGCACATACGGTTGCACGGACAGACCAATCCGATGTATAGAAAAGTTTCGCTTTCAATAATCAATTTAATAATAAAATTAGTGAATATCCATTGGAAGATTCTATTCAACGTAGTGTCAACCAATACAAAACTAGGAAAGTTTATCAACATTTATCTTAAAGCATGAACGATTATGTTCTATTTGAAGATTCCCTGATGAGAACTTAATCGGTTCAGTAGTTTTTAAGGTCTTAAGCTTCAGACAAAATCCCTTACTACTTTATATTTCAACAATAACTTAGTTATAACTATGCTATGTTAGCTATACTACTTTTGGTTAAAGTTTATCTTGTTTGAAGGAAATATCCTTTGGAAGATACAGATCAAAGAAGTATTAATCAATACAAAACAAGGAATATTTTTACCACTAGCGGCTACGCCCCTAGAGGCCTCTAGTGGCACTTTAAATGTTTGGTGTTAAAAAAAATAATACGATACCTTGCAATGTTGCGAAGGAGTCCCTGTCAAATTTCTACGATACTTTGTAATGTTATGTAGAAGTCTCTATTCGAGAAGAAAAAATTTCGATATATTGTGATTTCTCTTGGGAGGGTGGTGGTACCCTCCCCAACAATAGGTATAAACCTTCCTTCCTATGAGACGCTACCCTGTTAAGGAGAACCCGATCAGTTCAGCGATTAGCGAGATCCTTCGGTACAAACATACACACAAACACAGAGACAAACACACAAACATCCTGTTATTTTATTATAAGGATTGTTGCTTTAAAAGCGAGGCTACTCTAAAAGTATTAGTGGTAAAAGGCGAAATTTTTTTAATGCAATTTCCCCCAACAAATCTATATCCAAAGAATTACAATTATTTATGACTGATTAATTGTTTGGATAAAATTTTCGTACAAAAATATGCACACAAACTGACCAATACTGTCGGATTGTTCCAACACTGAAATCCTATTAGGTAATCTAGACATTCTAAATATTAAGCTCTAACATAGGTCAAAGAAAGCATTAATTTTACATATTTTTTATTAGAAAGGTTTCTAAAAAATCATTAAGCAAAATCATAAAAAAATCCTAGGCTAAAAAGACTTATGGATAAATGTTGATAAATGAAAGAGGTGGGAATGCTAGTAATAGCTGTACAGTTTTAGCCACTCTGGGAATGAAGCCGACATTCTTTGGTACCCTTGCTTATGGTAGGTGTTTTTTGGTATAGCTGTGCTATATTGTTGTGAAATAAATTGTCCTTACTTTAGTTTTGTCGACGCTTATGCTTAATTTTCACAAATGTAATTTAGGCGATGGTTTTATACATATTAAAATAAAGTGTGGCACTTGAAAAATATTTATGTTGAAAAAACTTGTTTATATAAATGAATCAAATTTAATCTAAAAATACTTCATATTATATCTGATTGTCTTATGAATCAGCCTCTAGCTTTGCTTATTTTAATTATTTCAAAAATATATATCCTAGCATCAACCAAAACTATAATAAACCTGACCTAGCTCTATCAAATTCATGTATTTTTCCAAGATGCAGAAAACCTGAGTCCTGAAACCAGATATGTGCTGGACAGCTTTCAAAAGGCTGGAGTTACAGTTCATCCTGATTGTCCAAAATTTCCAGGTTATATTTTTTTCTGGGATAAGACAATGGACGATAAATTGATGTAAACTTCTAAAATTTATACTGTTATTCCTCAAGGATCTAAAGGGATAAGGCAATAGCCGTTAAATTAATGTACACACTCAATGATGATACACATAATTGCCCTTTCTGTAGTTTAAAATTAGTGATTGAATATTTTTAACACACAACATAATAAATCAAAAATTCCCCAAAGTTGGTAAGTCAACGAATAAGAAAACGTTATTTCAAAACCTTGTGGACAACAGCCCATTTCCCCTCTCACGTGCTCACCTTCGTTGACTTAAAAATTTTGTTAATCTTATGTTGTTTCTAGGACATATTTGCCCAAACTCCGTAATTCTTCTGAACGAACAAAACGGGTCTCGTACCATTGTACACACTAACCTAGGTAAAAAAATGTTAGGGCTTGGCAGCGGCGCCTTAGCCACCTATTTCCTCGTGGAAATCAATTTTTTACAATGTCAAAAAGCAATTGGAACTCCAAACATGACCAAAATATGGCAATCCATCTAATTTCTAATGTAATATCTCTAAATGAAAAATTTTCTTTACTTAGTTCTGCTTGTTAGTCTTATTTTATGTGTTTGATAAATCATTTCTTGCCACCTACATTAGGACTATAAGTCAAAAATTATCTTTGAAGTTATACGCCAGGTCAATAAGCACTGGTTCACTCTCCATATATTATATGTCCAGGTTTGCCAGAACTGTTGCTGGAGGACTTTACCAAGCTGGACCTTGCAGGTTTTACCTGGATCCATTTTGAAGGAAGAAATAATACAGAGCTTCTCAAAATTTTACAACATCTTCAATCATTACCGTAAGATCTTTTACAAATAAACCTTGCATACACCCTTACCTCATACGGGCGATGCTGCTGTTCATGACACTCTAACGTCAGTTCCAACAACCCAGGATAACTAAGGGAAGCCAAATCTCTCCTTTTCGTCCAAACACCTGACTTATAATTTTATTAGGTTAAGTAAAACCCATCAGGCAACCATTTCTTTGACTGCACGACATTTGTCTGAGAAGTCCTAACTGTGCATGGTAATGAGTTGCGCCTGTTTTGGACCAAGGCATTTCCCCTACTCGAACTATTTATGTCGCGCACCTCACAAAGCACCAATGTGAACCATTTCTAACGTCTTTAATAATGACGCGGTGTCGGGCCGAGATTCGAACCTATCGTCTCCCCGACGACGAGCGGATGCGCTAAGGTCGTGAATTAGCACACACCCTTAGAGTGAAAATTTTTGTACAGAGAAAAGAAAAAAGGTTTAAAAATCACTAAACCTGTTAAGAAGTATAATTATCAGCTAATTTATCTTTATAATACAATAGATATTTATGGCTAAGTATTATTACTTAAAATTTACATTCATATATTTAAAGTCAATATTATAATCCTTGTTTATTAATTATCTTCTATATTTCAGTGAAGAAAATCGGATAAAATTTTCTGTGGAAGTGGAAAAAGTTGGTAGAAATCACGAAGAGTTTATTCCTTATGCAGATCTCGTCCTTGTTTCTAAGGTACGACTTCGCACCCAGCTGCCAGAGTAATTATATCGTTTAGATGTTAAGATTGACATTACCAGTTCCCTCCTCCCTAAAAAGTAAAATATTTGATATAAACAGGTTATTTTTTATTTGCCCAACTAAATATGGAATTTTCTTACATATTCTACCGAAAGTTCCTTCGAATAGCATAGCAAAAAAACAATACTTCTCTAAAAATCGCAGAATAATAAGACATTCATTCTCTAAGTGAGTGAGACAGACAATCTTCCTGACACTACTACGTTACAATATTGTTCACTTGTATGAATATTTATGTCCTTGTTATTTTTATAGGATATAGCCAAAAGTCATGGTTGTTCTAATAAAGAAGATGCTATCAAAAACTTTTATCATAAGGTAAATTTATTTTAGTAGCGTAGCTAGTTTATTATATACTATCACTGCCCGTCTGAATTTACATCATTCAAAGAGTCATGGCTCCTTTTTACTATAATCTTTTTACTATAAAGTCAATTATCAAGATATATTTTTTACAAAAAAAATGATTGGTATTCTTAGCTTCGCTTCTATAAAATTTGTTATCCTTGTTTTCTTTTAAGGTAAAGCTGGGTTGCAGACTTATCGTGGCCTGGGGGGAGGACGGAGCCGCAGGGACGATAAGGTATGTTTCACCTACATAAGTATAATATTCCCTTAGTAAAACTCTTGTTAACTATCCCTTCTCTAACTTTCAATCACTCAACTCAGAGAGGGAGGGGACATTGGGAGTTTGTTATACTAGTCTCCAAAGTTTTCTCAACTTAACAACTTTGGGGACCTTTATTGAATTTTCAATTGATGGCACATTAAGTTGAGTATCCAAACGTTTCAAACACTAATTAGAATCTACAGATGGTGTAGTTTTGTGTATTATCATTGGGTATGAACATAAATTTATCAACAATTGTCTTATCCCTTATGTTGCGGTTAAAATTGATATTGGGAAAATTTTGATGTTTTGAATTTAAAAAAATTTTTTTTTATTAAAATGTGCATCTACTTTCTAGATAAGCTTTTTCGTCATCTTTTAGGCTGTTCTTAATTTGATTTTTTAGATGTTTACTACTTATGGCGGTTGTTATCCTTGTTTGAAAAAAGTAGAAAAGATAAAAAAAAGTAAAATTTTAAATTTTGCTAGTTATGATAAAATTTTAAGACAGGGAAGAAACAGAGAAATCAATCATTTTCAATCACGAAATATCTTAAAACAAAGATAAAAAAATTCAAAAGTTATTACAGCATGAAATTTTTTTTTTCATCTGACAAAAAAACTTTATTGAAATAAATGATAAATAATTTTTAAGTTAGGTTACAAACGAGTTTCTAGAACCCTGTTCGGATAGAACAACGCAATTGTTAGATAAAATATTGAGAGAAGCTTTTCTTTAGAATAGCTATTTCTCGCATCGTATTATAAACGGCTTTCCGCGGATATAGAATGTACAATTATAAGATTGAAACTAATTTTTTTAGCCCCGAGGTGCCGAAGGCACCGGCTAAAAAAACTGGTTTTAATCTTATGATTGTACATTTCTATATTCGTAGAAAACTGGATATAATACGATGCTAGACATAGTTTTTTCGTATGGATGAGAACCGGTTCCTATCCACCGGATTCGAATGAATACGAGAAAAAAAATTACTTAAAAACCTTTTTATCTAGAAAAGTTTGATTTTGTTATCTAAATAATGTAAGGTGAGTAATTTGACATCTTGTTACTTTTATTTCATTTGATGATGACCATTACAAAGCTGTAAATATTTGTACATTTTCTGTCACCACAACATTAAGTAATTTGATAAAATGTTTCTTCTAATTTCATATACTAATGACCAAGACAAAGTTATAAAGCTCTGTAGATTTTTCTATAATTTTAAATAGTATTTGGTAACAGAGTTTTCTAGAATTAGATCTTGAAGGTCATATGAATGAACCTACATCAAACATACTTGTATTGTATATCAAATAAGATACAAAAATAGCCGAAGGGTACACAAAAAGACCAATCATTAATTGCCTCTACTTGGTCATTAATGTAATTTGTTCAATCAAAGCTCAAATTTAGAAGTTAATAAACTTCTCTCAAATTTCCTGTAATGGTTTTTTGAAAAAAAACTATTTTCCAGTATAACTTCGAAACCGATTAATACCACAAAATCATTTATTGCATCGTATTAAAGACAATATTCCATGAATATTAAAATAGAAATGATAAAAGCAATACCAGTTTTGCTATACCAGGCCTTCGTTTTAATTTTATAATTTTTCATTTTAATCTCCGTGGAAAACTGTCTATAATACGATGAGATAAATAACTATTACTCACGTACCAGTTTGAGCTTTTTTGGTGCTGAAAAATCAATAACTGTCAAAACATAATTATTTTGTACAATATAGAAATGTTAAAGAAATATAGTTTTATTTTTATCCTTTTTTTCATTTTTTTTCCTCTTGTCCATTAAAAAACTTTTCCTCACATTTTAATAGTGATTATCATTCTAGAAGATCTACATATATAATACATAGTATATTTAACAAACAGCTACACCACTTGCATCTAGTGCCTCTATATTCAGAGAGGCTAGAAAAATAGCTTAAACTTTTCTGAGACTTTAATCTAAAAATTTAAATACCATACCAGGACCTATGTCATGCTTTCCTATTCGGAGGTGAATTCTTTAAAAAATATTGCCTCACTATAATTTTAGTGAGGCTAAATTATCCCCTCTAAACGTTTAGCGAGCCTCACTGATTTTAGTGAGGCAAAAGTTTTTTAAGAATTCACCTCGGTTTATTTGTTCATTAACCTAAGCTATAAACAAACAAAAAACTTGCTCTTTTATATAATAGGATATGTTTAGAACTGATGAAGAAGCTGTGGTCTTGAGTAGTCCTGCCTTCCCTCCAACTTCCGGAGTTGTGGATACTATAGGTATCTTTAAGGGTTGAAGTGACTCGATGGTTTTCTGCAAGTATTTGACAACAATGTCAAACTGTTAAAGAGAGTATTTTGTTTGTCACAATTATGGATGTAACATATTTCATCTAAAATTGTTTTATCCTTTAAGGCCCCTAAGATTATGTATCAGGATGTTTTTATGTGTGAGTATGTCTATTTGCTACTAAATATAGTCTATATTGGTCTACTTGCATTGTTCATATAATAAAGACTAACATTTAATTTAGTGGAACTAAACTATTTGTTTTACAGGTGCTGGTGATACATTTAATGCTGCAATGATTGCCTGCACATGTTTGAATATTCCTCTGCAACAATCTCTGACAACAGCGTGTAAGGTACAAAAATTACAGAATTATTTGCGATACTATCTAGGTTCTATAAGTTTAAAGGGATCCAGGATACCCTTGTTTAATCTGTTTTGGGAAAAGTAGACAGATCCATAGTTACCCGGCAGAAATGATTAGAATTTAGGTTGTTTATTGTTATAGTCTGGAACCCCTGGAACCTTGCAGACATTAAAAACATCGAAGCTGTCCAAATCAAAGCAGTTAAAATGGTCTCTGAGCTGAAATCACAAGATTACCACGAACGTTAAAAAGAGCTTGATTTATGGACTCTTAAAAAAAGGAGAAATTTTGCTGATCTTGTCCAGTGCTACAAAATTCTTCATAACATTGGAAATGTTAAATGTGGACTTAAAACTGTAAATGTTGCACAAAACAGAGTCACAACAAGACAAACCTCTGATATTCTCAACCTAAAGAAAGGAAGGGATAATTCTGACATCAGACTAAACTTCTTTTCCTTCAGAATTGTCGACACTTGGAATAGTTTACCAAGTGATATCAAACATCTGTGGCTAGCTTTAGTAAATTCGATCAAAACTGAAAAAATACATGAACTAGCAAAAGATAACAAGATTATCAGTACCAACATCTTCAACTCGTTACACCAGTATAAATGAAGATTAGCAAGACAAGTATCAAGTATAGTAATTTTAATTGTACAACCTGTTTATATAGTCTAAATATGTACTACAAACAATTTAAAATTTCTGACAACTGTTTGTAATGTCATAAAAAGTATATTTATTGTACTTACGGTAAACTTTATGAAGAAAATATACAAATTCCTTTTCTGAATTTACAGTATACTAATATATTTCAATGTTCTACTTCTTTTGCCATCTAGCGGAATAATGTTAAACTATTATTATTTTAGGTTGCTGGCAAGAAGGTGGGTATACAGGGCTTTTCAAATCTTGGAAACATACAAGAATTTCTGCAATAATTGATGATCAAATTAATCATGTTTTTATGAACATGAAGAAAATTATATTATTATAAATTTTTTAAATGTAGAAAAAAATTATTGTCATGACATAGAAACAATAAATATTTAAGACCTACTACACTGTATAATTGCAAATTATTTTGGTAAAATTTTTACTTTTAAAAATAATAACCCTTTCTAAAATTGAAATTGAGCGGCTAGTGTAAATGAATCACTTTAATCTATAATATAATATGTCTGTATGTCATTTTTTTATGTCGGTCTGAAGCTCGAGATCTCATCAACCGCATGACCGAGTGGGTTGTATTTCTCAGAAAATATAACTCTCATGTTTTATACTATTTTCTTTAGATGAGGTACATATATGTTAACCAAAAAAAAATATAAAAAAGATGTAATTTTTTTTCAAAAGTTTTAACGTGAATAATGACATATTCATAATGTTACAAAACTTATTTAACAAATAAGGAAATGTGCAGAGAGAGAAGGGAGACAATGAATGGGCTGTTTATTACACTATTCTTCAAAGTTTTATAAAAACGTTTTCTTATTCGTTAGATTAAAAACTTTTGGGATTTTTAGTGAATTTTGATTGGTTAGTTTATTAGGTTGAGTGTTCAAGAGTTTCAAACAACAATAATGGTAATTTTTTATGTTAAAATAAAAAAAGTGCATCATTTATCGATCATTGTCTCACCCCTTTTGATCCCTGGAAAAGTGGATTGTAGAGTTGCTATGTATCTAAAACTTAAACTGTACTTATATGATGAAAAGCAATAAAACACTAGCTGTTAAAACCAATGAATTATCTCATCAATAATTTTTTTAAACCAGTACATATCATAAAAATATTTAAAATATATCACTTCAACTTTTAATCTAATTTTTATTCGCAAAGCTTACATATAATTCCATATGTTCGTCTATCAATCTGTTTATCTGTCAGAAACGATTTGGAGAACAGGTTTTCTTGGCTGTTGTAAAACTTTTGGAAGTATTTAGTTTTAAAATAACATGTTTAGGTATTTATTTGCAGAAATTTCACTGGTTAAAAATTTATTAAAATGATTAAGTATGTGTTAGAGGGATATAAATAAGTATATTGAAAAAAAACATTAGCAATAAAAAGCTAACATGGGTGGCAATATCGATAATTAGCAAAGCTAAAAAAGAACAGTAAAGCAAATGAAAGAAAATATTAGTAAGATATGTTATACGAATCTTTACACAAAATTTTAGAATTTATCTTTAATTGCAGATGAGTAGTATTTTAGAGCACTACCGATATACCTACAGACAAAGATTAGGTGTGCATTGGCTTGCAGGAAGGGGTAACATAAACATCATTGAAATTAAAATAGCAGACCACAAAAACAGAGAAACACAACCAGGTGGAGGCTCAGCTATTCGTTTTTCTGCAAAAATATCTCTGAAAAAAAAATTCTAAACGTATCCAATTTTTTATTTGGTTGATTTTTTCTCCGCAAAATCAATTATTGTGGTAAAACATCACAGCAAGGTATTTTTTAATTTTTTTTTATGTTAAGATTTTTAAAGCAAAAATTAAATGAGGTCGGTGTGTACCTTTTTCTTCTCTTTTATAAAGGAAATCTTTTATATAAAAAAATGGTAGGCCCGTCCGTCTACCCGTAGTCCTAACCCATTTCAATCTTGGCATAATGATTATTGCAACTGTAAGGTACATTTAAAAGAGCGTAGCAGAAAGTTCATATGTAGACACATTTTAAACATGCAGATTTTTTTTACCAAAGCAAATTATTGTTATCCTATTTATCTGATTTTTGGTATAATGATGTCTAGGGCGATTATGACCAAGTCTTATATATGTATTTTTCTCGTTCTGATTTGTTGAACTTCTTTTATAATTCTTGTTTAACAAAAAATTGTAAATATTAAGCTTTTAATTTATTTTACATACAAACTGGCAGAAAATGCTACAGAGAAGCTGCTTCACCCTGCTTTATTAGTTGTTTTCTGTTAATTAACAAGCTTAGCAATTATAATTTTGTCTTAGAAATAAAAACAAACATATTTAATAACATGTACAAGGATAGCAAAATCAATAAAGTATTAATTTCAGATATAAGGACAAACCAACATCAACAACAGAAATTATCTGCGCTTTTTATATTAATTGAATAAGTTGTAAAAGAGTTAAATATATTCAATTATTAAACACTAGCTGCTACGGTCCCCCTAGTAAGGATGGTGGTTCCTTCCCCCAAAACAGTTATAAACCTTCCCTTGACCTACGAAAGCTACATTTTAAAGCAGAACCATGTCGATAGATATTCACATCCTGTAAATTTTATAAGGTTGATCTGAACAAATGGACTTTCTAGTATTGGATATAGAGTTTTTAAACATTTCGGGAATAGTCCCTTTCGTGGCAATTAAGGGGCGATTCGTCGTATTTTTAAAATGGCTTTTGATATATGAATTTAGGTTAGATTAGGTTATATTGGGTTATGTGATTGCCCCACAGGGTTAAGCAATTGGCCCGGCAGGGTTAGAGTCCCCGCAGGGGCTAGTAATATGAGAAAAGCTACTGTGAAAAAAACGAAGAATCGCCCCTTAAGGAGCGTTGCCACGAAAGGGAATATACCCAACATTTCTTATACAAGGTATTAAATATTTCTAACATTCCTAAATTAACGATAAAAGCTGTCTATTTAACAAACGCATTGAAACACCAGAAATGTTGAAAACCTACGCTTTAAACAAAACAAAAAAGTAAATAAATTATAAAATTAATTACTTTTTTAATAATCTTAAAATTTAAATAAGATGTTTGATTATATGTAATAAGGCACTTGTGGTTTAACTTCAAACATTAAAAGGAAACTATTAGATATAAGTTTTTTTTATGCGAGAATAATGTCAATTGTTTTGCAAATAATGTGTCTATAAGGTTAAGTTATGTATAGATTATATTTTATCATTACAGAAATCTTCTGACAATATTTTCGATTGATAAAGCAGTGTTTAAATGCCTGTTTCATATAATGGAGATATAAAACCCTAAAAATAAATGTATTTAGTATAACCCAGACAGTTACATAGGTCCAGTGTTGGGGAACTTTTCGTCTGCTTGCAAATTGCTTTCTGCTCTTTTGTATCGACTTGGCTGTGTTAATATCTGCGACGCTATTGGATGATACTCAAATACCCAATTGAAAGTTGGCACAGGGTTACGGGTTGGGGACATACAGTCATTTACCTTCTATTGTTTTACTTTAATACCCTAAATATTGAAGAGGTTTGCATTAAAATTTAATCAATCCTAACCTATTTTCTATTTAATATCAGTCTAAAAATTGGAAGATAAAGTTTTGTAGTATCCATTTATACAAAGACAGAGCAGTTAGTCAGATTATATTACCTTTAAATTCCTACTCATGAAAATTTAAATCAAATAAATATTTTATTTGTCAACCCAATTTTTATTTTAGTTAAAAAAGCAAATTTTATAAAAAAAAAATTGGGAGAGGGGTAATGTTTTCTAGGGGCGATTTTTGTTGAAAGAGTGGTGGTTAATATCCCAAAGTTAGTTATAAACCTTTCCATTACCTATGAAAAGCTACACAGTAAAGAAGAACATTACTAGTTCAGCGTTTAGCAAGATCCTTCGGTACTTAAACACAAACATGTTACAAAATTTCAGGCATGTCAAAAATATTTTGTCAATGGAATAGTTTAGTTTGAATTTAGGAGAATTTTTTGCTAAGTAATTTTTATTATGACAGTGGTTAAAATGTTTATGTATGTTATTTTGGTTTGTGTGTGTGTGTGTGTGTGTGTGTGTGTGTGTGTGTGTGTGCGTGTAGTGTGTGTGTGTGTGTTTGTGTGTGTGAGGGAATTGAATAATATACATATTAATCACATCTTGAAAAGTCCCCCTACTAGGACCAAAGGGATAAGCTATAAGAAAAAGAAAAAATATAAAGGCATTTACTCCTCGAGCCCCAAACATTAAAGTTGTCTGTTTTTCTAATACAGAATATCAACTAAAACCATCATATAGGACCATTTGGAAGCTGTCCTGAAAATCAAAATACGATTATAATTGCTGTGATTCTTTCTTGTACTGGAGCATGAATAAATACCTTTTTTATATTTTAGGAAGTTAAAATCAATTAAGCTTTATTTTATATTTAATAATTTTTTATAAGTTCCCTTAATTCTTGAAAATGTTGAATAAAGTTCTCAAGGAAGAAGATCATATGAATACCCCCCCCCCCCCCCTCCCCCCTACCAGTTTCAGTGACCAAAACCACCTTCTTCCTGTCATGCTTATGTGACACAAGGGGGGACAAATAGATAAGCCATCCCCAGGGCGATCCTCCCCACTGCTAAATATTAATAAAAGTATGATATGAATTTATGTTATACAGTGTGACTTTTTGTCTTTGTCATATAAAATCCTTTAATATAAAGTAGTAAGATCTTTTGTCTCTAACTTAAGATTTTGATAACTATTGAACCAATTGAGTCTTTACTTTGAGGTAAGCTTTATATATGTCCCGGGAAGGGTTTAGACCATTTATTTAATTTTTAGATTTAAGTCTTTGGATGATTTTTTTTACTTTTTTTCTAATGCAGAATCCTTACTCTTATTATTACAGACCCTATATATGCTAGGGGCGCAGCCGCTAGTAGAGAAGTTCAAAATTATTTGATAACACTAAAACAAGGACAGTAATAGTCCAAAAGAAGCGTTAGGCAAAAAGGCAAACAAACTTTGGAAAAAAACACGACATTTTACCCACTAGAAAATATTCCTAAAACCTTAATTTTAAAAAATGTTGATCATTAAAAGATTTGTTTTTACTTTACAAATCCTTTATTCGTAGAATTGTCCTATGGATTTCAAACTTTAGAAAGTAATTCCTATAATAGTTATAGATTCGATTTGGAAAGCGTAACAACTCTAAACTCGTTACTAAAAAGTCCGTACGTCCATTTAAAACATGCTATTGTGTGATAATTATCCTAATTATCTGATTTTTAGAATAATGATTCCTAGGACTAAAAAGTACAATAATATAAGTGAAGCATCTTTATAATCAAATCCTAAAAATGAAAGTATGTCTTTTTAATGTTTCTTGTATCGCAATTTTGCCACAAATATATGTACAATTTTGTTTAGACTTCTTATTAAGTTCTGACACTCTATAAAATTTATTTTTTTCTTTCTGATTTTAGAGCTTTTCTTACATGGATGTTGTCATCCTTATTTCAAAATACTTGTATAAAGGTAAAGGTTGAATAAAACTATATTGATTTTTATCTAAATGCTTCCTTTCTTGAGTTAAAATATAGCATTACTTTTTGACCACACTGTACACTGAACAGGCTCTTTTTTTCTGTTTCCCCTGTAAAAAGTGTTTCTATTCACCACCTCGGCACAAAAATGGTTACCAGGCAAAACAACACAAATCATACTTTTTCATTGAAAAAAAAAAAAATGATTAAAGATTTTTTTGGTATACTGTAATCAAGATTATTGGTCCTTAATGTGCCAATGAAAAAAAAATATCCTTTACATTAGATGTTAGCGAAGGTCACTTAAAATTACTTTACTATTTTTAGATTTGCGCTAATGATAAGCATTTTTTAACAGTTTTTGATGAACATGAAAAAACTTAGCGTGTGTGGGAATATGTAAATATTGTTTTTCTTCAAATAATCAGTGTTCGTACGATCTATTTAAATGGTACGATCCCTCGAACTAATGAGTGGACCAAAAATTCCCTTTCCTTATTTTCAGGCCATGCGACTAACTCCACCTTGCAGGCCCTAGTTCCCATGAGGCATAGGACCTCCAAATCATACGCTGCCTAACCTTTAAAAAAAACTATTTTTCTTTGGTTGATGTAAAAATGTTGCAATTCTTATTTTAATTTTCATGAACTTAAAAAAACATCAATTTTAGTAATAAAGATTTTGGTTAAAGCATGAACAAAAACTTTTTTTTAAAAAGCGAAGCTTATCTTTTATGAGGGTCGGGTCGTTTGTCCATATGTATCTGATAGCTCTTACCGTTAATTTAGGCATGTTAGAATTGCTCTATCGATTTCAGACTGATTCCTTAATAGTTATGTACGTTTAGAAAGCGTAGCAGCTATATATTCTTAACAGAATGTTCGTACATCCATCTAAAACATGTTTTGTTTACCATATAATTTGTTAGAAAATAATCACATTATTATTCAATCCATACATTACTCAGCTTTGAATATTAGAAAATCTGAAGGATAATGCTAGATTTGAATACTTGTATCGTTCAAAAATTTCCTGGATGAATCAAATGTGATAAATATATAAACAAAAGTTTTGTTTGACGGATAATTTTATCTGAGGACTATCTAGGGTATTAAATGTATTGTTTAATATTTAGATAGACTGTGTGAAATTATATATAATTCATATCTTCATTATATTAAACGAATATGAATACAAAAATGCAAATTTTAAAGTAATCATAATAAATGCATAAAGAGTAAAATTTACAAATAAAGATAAACAATGATGACAACATCCATTAAAGTAGAGCTCTGAAACGGTAAGACAGACGAATATTAATACTTGTAGAGTGTCACAACTACATAAGCAGAATATAAATTAATAAGTGTAGACAAAATTATAGGTAAATTTGTTGCAAAACTTCTGAAATACAGGATACTGTTCAAGGACATACTTACATTTTTAGGACTTGATTATAGAGATGCTTCGCTTATAACATTGTATTTTGTTGTCCTAGGGGAATTCCAAAACTCAGATGAATAGGACAATTATATAACATAAACTTGGTTAAAAAATCAACATGTTTTTAATGGACATTCGGGAAGCAATTATAGAATTGCTACGTTTTCTTATTTGTACCTTACTACTACAGGAAATTTGAAATCGATAGGACAATTTTAGCATGCCTAATTTAACAATAAGCGCTGTTCGTTACGGACGGACGGACTGACCCTAATTATAGAAAAGCTTCGCTTTTAAAAAGAGGGAAAGAAGAAACTGTTGGACTTACTGATATTATATTTAACAGACAGACAAACTAAGCTATCATAAATACTTATGCTATATTGAAATTTTTTTTATTTTTTTACAAAAACACTTAATCCGGAGTTTATATGATTGTTTAATCATGTAATGAATATTATAAAATTATGTGTTTACAGTTACTCAACTATTAATTTGGACACTTAAGCTTATTTATGGTAACATAAATAATCGTTTTGGATATTCCTGAAGAATTATATTTCTGTAGCGTAGCAAGCTAATCTATACTTTTGATTTGTACTTATGTACGTAATTTATGTTTGTGCGTTTGTCAATGATGCAAGGTGTATTTTTTTATGAATAGGTTAATTTTCTTGAATTTTAATTAAAAGCGGCGATTTCCTCCATAAACAAACTTTTGTTAACAGCAAAATGCATTTTTGGGGCTTAATTTATGTTAGGTTAGGTAAAGTTAAGTGATTTTGATGTAGGAAGGAATCTAAAGGGATAAGACAATAGCCAATAAAATGATGTACATCCCTAATGATGATACACAGAAATACCCCTTCTGTAGATTACAATTAGTGGTTAAAACGTTTGGACACAAACTAATGGACCAACCAACTAGACTGCATATATTCTAATAAGATATGTAACAGTCAGTCAGTCAGTGAACTAATCAGTGAGGGAAGAGGATACTTGTAGACATGTATAGACAAGTATCATAAGTAAAAAATAAAAAAAATCTTCTTTATAAATCTAAATGATTACACCTAAAAACAAATATTTATTAGCACCATCGGAAAATCTTAGTGGTAGAGTTGCCCCGCTTCTAAAAGAAGATACATCTCCACGACGAAAGCAAAGATGTATTAGCGACACATATGAAGCGTCGCATTCCCACGGATTAACCCCCCCCCCCCCCCGCCCCTATAACTGTTGACCAATGCCCATGTCTCCTCTTCTCCACTGATATGAATTACGATATTGCTTGATACAACAGTTTAAATCTCCGATATGGAGCTATTAGAAATATGCCGTCAGGCGGTTGTCCTCAAAGTACCTAGTCGAGTTTATAAACCTTCCACCTCTTATTTAAAAATAAATTGAAAACAAGAAAAGGGGGGAATGTCTTTTTCACTTTAGGTTTTGTTAAGTGAGATTATTTTTGGTAGCCTCGAATGAAGGGTTAGGTGTCCCACGGGTTTTAGGCAAGGAAAAAAATTTCGGTAATGAATGTATATGTATAGATTAGATAAGTTTATGATATGAAAATTTACAATCAATATACAATTAGAAAAAAGTATGCATGATCTTAGTAGCTCTAATCGTAGAAAACACATCTTCAATCTCCCCCCATCCCCTTTCTCAGCCATCATTAACACCCTCTCATATTAATCTCTGAGAGGTGGAAGCCCACACTCCCCCTTTCTCCAACACATTTGGAGATAGTCTGGGAGCCTGTAAAGATGAGAGGTGGGGCCCCCTTCCCTCCCAAACGTCTGGGAGACAATAAAGATGAGGGGTGGGTGCTACTCACCCTCTTCCAAAATGTCTGATAGCCTGTGAAGATGAGTGTCCAGCGGCCACAGTCGGTATGTGAGAAGGGGTTCTGCAACACATCAGTTCCCTAGCATGAAGGTGAAATAATAATTAGGATTTTAATTATTTTGGGTTTTGATTAATATTATAATTGGTTTTGCCCATAATTGCAATGGTTTTAGTAAATAGATAGTGAAATTTAAAAAATAAAAAAAATTAAATAAATGCATATACATATAATTAAGAGTTTTAAAGACTAATTGCAGAAGAAATAATAATAGTAACAGGATCTCTGTCTATCTGTCTGTACCGAAGGTTCTCGCTAACCGCTGAACCGATATGGTTCTTCTTTACAATGTAGCTTCTCAATGGTCCTGGGAAGGTTTATATTTTCAGGGGGGGGGGGGGGGGGGAGGATTTTACAATTTTAAATCTTTAATGATAAAATTAGAAACGAAAATGATATTACTTAAAAATATAACTAGGCACCTTTATGATTTCATTGGATTCGCTTTAGGCCGTTTATTGGCTAAAATTTAGGTTTACGTTTTTATCATTGTTGTTCTAAAGATATTAGGAAACCTGCAACCTATTTCATCAATAGAACAAAGAATCTTTAACTTAATTGTATAAAACTTTCAATATTTCTTTCCACCTATGCTGTCAAATTTCATAGAAAAAAATATTAAATCGTTTGCATTGAATTCAATATGTTTTTTTAAATGTTGATTTACAAGAAGCGTAGTCATTCTATAATCCATTACCTCCATTAAAGAAATTTGTCTTTCATATTTCTGAAAAGACCAGAGTTCTTATATCTATTTTGGAATTTGTGTTTTATAATCTTGGCCAAGCTTGCATGGAAGCAAAAAAAGACATGGTGATAATTCTGGGTCCCATTTTGTAAGCTACATAATTTGAACACATCAATTTTCCTTGAGTTATAAAAGAATAGTTTATTAGGGTTAGGTCTTAATGCACTAATTCAACTTTTAGAAGCAGCATCTTCTTGGTCATTTGCCTTTGCACTAAGCTATCTTGCTTTTGTTCTCGGACTATTAGGTATCTGTCCGCAAAATAAACTACTTTAGCAATTAAAACAAAGGAGTTTGGAAAATGTAGATTGGTAAAATCTAATAAAACATATGTATATACTATATACATATATCGATGAAGGATTACCTAAGATTAGAAATATATCTATCTCAGAGATATTTTTTTGTCTGTAGTTTAAGATTTAACTTAACTACTGAACCGATTGAATTCCCCATTTGAGGGAAGCTTCACATGTATCCCGGGATGATTATAGGCTATTCTATCTTTATATTTAACTCCTGGGATGGTATTAGGCTATTATTTGCTTTTTCATACCCTTCGAATACATGTCCCATAGATGCTATTGGCGCAACCGCTTGTGTGATTTAAACTATAAATTATTGTCATTTTAATTGATTTGGCTCCGCTATTCATGGACTTAATTTTTTTATTGCTTGTTTGTGTAAAAAAGTGTGTGTGTGATGAATGCAAAAAGGTAGAGAATATTAAACAAAAACAATTTAATCCATATGAATCATTATAGTAATATGTTATTTCATTCGACTGTGTATACTAAAAAGGTTTCCTAAGGAATATTTCTCTTAGGGACTTATTCCTCCAAGAAATAGCATAAAACATGTCCTTAAAACATTATCTTAGGTTTCTTGAAAAATGCACAAAATTAGCATAACTTAAAATTTTGACAGACCAACAGACAGACACTTCAATCTCAAATAGAATAGTATTGGCTAGTTTTTCCCAAATCACTTTTTTTTCTTCAATATTTTTTTATAAAGTGCGAGGGCTTATACAAATGCTTCGCAACTTTAAAAATGCTTCAAATCACCCATACATTTTTCCCATACATATTCTAACAAATAGAAAAAAATTGGATAAACAGTCTTTTAAGATTATATGTTTATTAAAAGCGAAACTGCTCTGAAATTAAGGTTGTCTGTAATTTTTTTTTGTAAATAAATGCTTAGCAAGTGTTTTCAAATAAAATTGTTTAAGGTGATTTTAATTTTGCAAGCGCTGAATTTTTTAGTCTAAAAATGTATGTACGTCCATTTAAAACATTTTATTTCAGTCAGGAATGTTTTTTTTTTTATACTAGTAAATTATCTTGATTTAACTAACCGTAAAGCTTTAGATACAAATGAATATGTTCATTCTTGTTAAAGTTCTCATTAATCAATACAGTGTATAGTTGATTTTATGAATTGTGTCATTATTGTTAATAGTTTAGAGATAGCTTATTGTTAACTTCTAAACAAGTGAATGAAGTGGGGGGGGGGGGGGGGGATTTATTATAAGCATGATATCTCATTCGTTTGTTTAAAATTTTGGGTACTTTCATCAAATCTTAAGGTTTGGCTAAAAAAGTAGTATTCAAACTTTTCCGCCAATAATTTTAATCTATAGAAGGACTAATTAGGTTTTAATGGTCATATCCCATAAGATCACTGTATTAAAATGTATAATTTGCACGATATTAGTTGTTTGCGGATACGTAAATTATAAAGGAGGTCAAGCCAATGATTTTGGTTTAGAACTGGTTTTATTGCAAATGAAAAGAAGTGGATATTTGACACGAAGAAAAAAATATATTACTTTATACAAGGCAATTAAAAGTTAGATTAAACAAGGATGGCAAGATCAGTTAGAGCAATTTGATGTTTATCTACAGTTGCTTGGACTGAATAATTCACAATTTTATTTCAAGACATATTTCTAAAAGTGCAAAACAGATTGTCTAATAATCCTATGAAACCTGGAGGATGAGGAATTTTTTTACAACCCCCTTAAACCAAAATCGAGGGGTTATAGGGAGGTCGGGTGTATAATAGACAAAGATTCAATCAAGCGTTTCTGAATTTGTAAATAGACGAGTGAAGAGAGCAATTTTTTAAACATTCTCCTTAAATTAGCCAGGGTGTTGGGTACACCCCCTACCCTCACTTTATGCATGCCTCTTATCCTAACACATATTAATTTGATATGAAAAGGCTAAAAATCAAAGATGCCCTATGGTAATAATTAAAAAGTATTTACCTTTTCAAGATTGTTACTTTTTGTTAAAGGAATCATTATGCAAAGTTTAAATATAAATTATAATTAATGATTAATTTGTTTAAAAGTCAGAGCTATCGGAGGCTCGGACGAATTTAGGAAAATCTTCGTTTTCAAGAAGAAAAAAGGTTATTAGCTCACATGTGTAAATCATATCAAAATTAAGTGTAACTACAAAACAACAAACGTTTGGACAATAAACAATCTTGGTGTTTAATACCATTTAAAGACCGTTTTTACGGAACCATAAACCATATTAATTTATTTCAAAAAATTCAATAAAAAAATAATCTTTTTAAGAAAGTAATAACTTGTAATTTTAAAAAAATATGTTCCTTCTAAAAAAAGGAATTATAAGAGAGTGGAGATGGGTAGTTAATTTCTCAATACAAACCTCTCAGGGGTATAACCTCCTTCTTTGCAAACTAGCATGAAACATGACTAAGATAAATACTAAGCTTTCCTGAAATGTTTAGACCAACCTATAGTTTCTAAAAGTTTACAGTAAACACATAGACATCCAGCTACTGTTGGTTTTTATCTTATTTAAGAAAGCTTCCCTAAAAACTATAGTTAGATTGTTCCTTCCACTTTAGAGGAAAGGCAGACACACATCCTGCTACTTTAAACCTTAAAAACATATTGGCGGAAAAGTATGCACATCCCTTTTATGGTCTAGACAATTGATGTGAGTTTTTTTAATACAAAAAAATACTTTGCAATTCTAATATTTGGATTCGCATGAAATAACAGAAGAATCTGTGGAAAGATCCATTAATTTACTTTTAGACTCCCCCAAATCCAAACCGCTTTAATTATTTTTATTTTGTAGATTTTCTTTGTGTTAGGTTACCCTGTCAAAATAAACGCGGCATTAGAGTAATTGATAACGTGTCGGCTTGCTGTCGGGGAGAAACCAGAGACTATAAAATTGTACCTAATGCTGCTATAATAGGCTGGTGATGTCAATATAAAGATTAGGGAGAATGAGTTGGCCCTTAAAAAGGAGCAAGGCAAATAGATTTTAAAATATGGTATTTGTTAGGGGGTTACTAATTGACAACTTTTGGTTTAAGGAAAAGTACCAAAGAATTTTTATAATCATGTGATATGTATTTAATATGTAATTCATTTGTTTTAATTAGCGAAGCCACTCTTTAATCAACTTATACGGATTATGGTCAGTTGTTGTAATTTTTAAAAATATTAAAACTGTTTCAGTATATGTAGGTTAAGCTGATTTTTAATGAAAATAGCCTAAAACCTTGAAGGATCAATATAAACCGTCCATTAAAGTTATAGACTATTGATATTACCGTTTACAAGATAATTCTGAAAATACATGCATCAAGACCTTTATACATCCAGCTACTTTAGTATATTAGAGAAAATTTAATGGAGTTTTCCATATGGAAAAAGAATGTTTCTCTAAGGCGTTTTCAAAAAACATTTGGTCGTGGAAAGTAGATTAAAACCTTCTTAATATCCAATTATACCCTATGACTTTTGATCTTAAAATCATAAAATACTTTTTATTCTTACTCTTCCTATGAATTTAGATTTTACTTGATTTTAGGAATAACGTTTTCTCGTATTCATTCGAATCCGGTGGATAGGAACCGGTTCTCATCCATACGAAAAAACTATGTCTAGCATCGTATTATATCCAGCTTTCTACGAATATAAAAATGTACAATCATAAGATTAAAACCAGTTTTTTTAGCCGGTGCCTTTGGCACCTCGGGGCTAAAAAAACTAGTAGTAAATATAAAGTAGTAAGACGTCTAAATATCCAAGGACATTTGGCTGTTTATTGTACTAGTCCCTAAAATTTTATAATAACGTTTTCTTATACGTTGGCTCAATAACTTTGGGAACTTTCACTTTTAATTGGTTTGTTCAATAAGTTGAGTGTTCCTACGTTTTAATCACTAATTGTAATCTAGAGAATGGGTAATTTAAGAATAATCATTGGGGATGTACATAAATTTGTAGGCCATTGTCTTATCCCGATAGAGATCCCTAATAAATACTTAACTTATTGCTTGTATTCTACTTCTAAAGAAATTTACCTACTAGTCACATCATTGTTTTGAGACAATGTAACATAATTAGAAGTTCCCAGCAAATAAAAAAGTACTCCTTACATTGATTTAAGTTATTGGTTGAAAAAATTTTATACTGATAGTTTTTTTAAATTTCAATATTTAGCGAATGAGATAAAGTGTTTATGACACTTTGGGGACATGTATAATCGAAGTCGCCTCACTCCCTTTAAAAAGGGGGGGGGGGGGGTTAATGCTACCAACTTGTAATCAATGATTAAATGGCACTTAGAATTCGAATTTCGATCTGAAATTTTTCATGAGCAATCCTTGGTAGGTATATTTTCCCGAAATCGAACAAAAAAAGTTGGAAAAGTAACGGCTGGCGGCTCAGCCGTTTAGCCGTTTAGTCGTTTTTTGCCTATTTTCAGGGCAAATTCATCATTAATAATTACATAGGAATCAACTTTTTAAAGGCGAAGCTTTTCTATAATTAGGGTCGGTCCGTCCGTACGTCCGTACGTCCTTACGTCCGTCCGTAACGGATAGCTTTTTTCGTTAATTTAGACATGTTAGAATTGTCCTATCGATTTCAAATTTTGCATGGTGATTCCTTTAGTATTTATGTACGACTTAGAAAGCGTAACAACGCTATAATCATTACCAAAATGTCCGTACGTCCATTTTAAACATGTTGATTTTTTTTACATTTTTAAATAGTTTTTTTCGTTAATTTAGGCATGTTAGAATTGTCCTATCGATTTCAAATTTTGCATGGTGATTCCTGTAATAGTAAGGTACGAGTTAGAAAGCGTAGCAACTCTATAATCATTACCAGAATGTCCGTACGTCCATTTTAAACATGTTGATTTTTTTTACATTTTTAACAACAAATTTGTATGTGACCTAATTATTTGATTGGTCTGATTTTTGGTATACTGATTCCTGGGACAACAAAGTACAATATTATAAGCGAAGCAACTCTATAATAAAGTCCTAAAAATGTAAGTATGTCCATAATCATTATCCTGTATCAAGCAGTTTTTCAACAAATTTACTTACAACTTTGCTTTGACTCTTATACATTCGCATTCTGATTATTCAGTTCTGACATTACACAAGTGTTAATGTCCGTTTGTCCTACCGTTTCAGAGCTTCGCTTTTATGGATCATTTTATGTCATCCTTGTTAAAACACAATTTTGGTTTAATTCATGTTAAATGATAGAAATAACCATTTTTTAAATTTCTAGTTCCAACAGCTACCGGCTAGAACCGTTTGATAAGGTTTTTGAGCGACAAAAAGTATTATGTGGAGATAAATTTCGTGACTAATTTGCTCCTAAAATGGCAGAACGGCTTAACCGCCAGCCGTTAGCCGTTACTTTTCCAACTTTTTTTTTGATTTAGGAAAAATAGACCTAACAAGGATTATTCATGCAAAATTTCAGATCGAAATTCGAATTCTAAGTGCCATTTAATCATTGATTACGAGATGGTTGCATTACAACCCCCCCCCCCCCTTTACTTTTATCTATCAATGCTTCTCTTTAGTCATTGGTTACTGTTATAATAATGTAGTGATCCTAAGAACTAATTAAAATTAATTCTATTCTAAATTCTTAAAACTCTATAATTGTTCTTTAAACACATTAAATATTTTTTTTGGCAATTTCTCTTTTATTAGAGTGAACCAGAAAGAAGTAAAAAGTATTAAGGATGTTTTTTAGTTGTTAATTTATTAACATTATCCTTGGAACACCACAAGGAGGCCCAAGCGCCGATACTCTATTTAATATTTTACATCATATATTTCCTTCTGTACTTGATTCTATAGTTTTTCATCATATCTCTTTGAAAATAAGTAAAAAAATTTTAAAATCTTTAGCATTTGCTGACGATACTTGGAGGTTTTATTGTATTCGATTCTCGAGGGATATTGAAAAACTATATTGCATGCTAAATGAATTAGAAAATAGTTCTGGTTTAAAAATAAACTTCTCTAAAACTAAAATTCTCGTCCATGGTACAATCCCACCAAATCTTAGCAAAATAGGAACTATTCAATCTAGCCTTAAACATTTGGGTATCCATTTATCATTTGATATGAAAAATGCTGCCCAAATCACTTATGATGAATTATTGAATAATTTGAACAAAAAAGCAAAGTTTCTTCCCCTTAGAAATAGTTACAATATCTTCAAACGACGTAATCTTTGCATGTCTTTACTTAATTCAATGTGTTTCCATATTTTTCGTGTTTACTGTCCTAATATTGAACAAATAAAAAAACTATGGAATATCATTTCTAAATTCTTGTGGTCTAATAAATCTATGGATGGTATATCACATCGTTTCAAAGTCTCAGAAAAAAGAATTGAACTTGATTTTGTCAATGGAGGATTAAAATTTTTAAAACCAGAAAATCAAAGTTTATCTATTTTTATTCCCAGTTTACTTAACACTCTACATCATGCTTTTATTTATCCAAATTCAATTCTAGGAATTATTTTTCGTCACAAACATGTAGATTTAAATAACCTGTTAAGTAACTTTGGTTACTCTACTTTTCTTCAAAATAAGAACTCCATTAAATCGATATACCCTAACTGTAATGATAGATATTTTAATCAAATTATATCATTTTTAAAAGATTTGGAAACTAATAAAAACACTTGTTTAAAAATTTCATTAACCTCTACTTCTATGCTTAAACACAAATTATCATCAAATGAAATTTCCCTTCTTAAACAAAATAATATCATTACAGTTGCAAATATTTTTGACCACAGAATAATTGGAGATAGAATTATCATACTTCCTACTCTACATACTAAAATAACAAATAACCCTGCATGTACTACTCTAGTTAATAAATTAAATGTTTTGAAATCTATTGCATCCCACTTTCCAGTAGTCACCAAAAAAGAGTTTATGAATTTAGGAAAACCCCTCATTAACCTAAACAATTTTAATCCACAAATATTTTCTCTTCACTTCAAAATCATGTTAAGAAATAAATTCAAAAAACAACATCCTGCAATAAAAACTCGTTTGAGAGATGGTCTATTTTTCCCTGACACTGAGTCTTTTGAATTGAGTTTCAATAAATTATTCTCTCTTCCTCTACCCCTATATTTTAAAAGTTTCTTTTTTGAACAAATATGCCGCACTCTTGTATCAAAACGAAAACTAGGTCTTTTTGGTCATAGTGACTCTACCAAATGTAATCTATGTAATGTAGAAAGTAGTATAGAACATTCATTATTTTTTTGCCTTTACCCAAAATTCTTTATAAATGCACTTGCTTTATATTTAGACTATTATTTTAATAATGACACCCCTGAATTCATTTATCTCAAAGAAAATTTTTATCTTTTTAATGTTTGGTACCCTATATTTGCTAAAAATGAAATATTTTTTCAACTATCATTGCTAATTCTAATTGCCAAAGATCGCTCATTAAAAATTAGTAAAGATGAATGTTTATCAAGATGGACCATTCTAAACTGTTTCTCTCAATCATTGTTTGTTGTAAAATCTGCTTTATCAATTTTAAATAATATGGGTCTAAATTCTGATTTTCTTAATGATTTTCTTGAGTTTCTTTTAAAACAAAAAAATAATATCTCATACTTCAAATGTACATGATTTATATTCCGTAATTCGTAATTTATCTATTATTAACATTTAAAAATACATAAATTCATAGTTTGTTTCATGTTTAACTCGAAATAAATTATATAAAAACAAAAAACAACAGAAATGTATATAATACAAAAGGGTAGGGGATAAGGCCCTTCATGATGAGAGCTTCCCGTTAGGACAAAAAAGTGTGTTGAAGTTTGTTTTCAAAACGAGGATAAGGGTGGGTGGGAATTAGTGTTCTACTCGTCGTTTCAAGGAACTTTATAGATTTTTAAAAAATGGAGCTCTTTTATAAATAAGGTCTCTCTGTCCTTATGTCCGTAACGGTTAATTCAGACATTTTATAAATTTACCCAACTTTATAATCGTTACCAGAAATTCCGTATGTCCATTTAAAACATGTTCAATTTTTTTTACTTTTTAACAACAATTTTTCATGTGATATAGTTATTCTGTATATCTGATTTTTGGAATACTGATTTATGGGACAACACAGTACAATATTATAAGCGAAGTCCTAAAAATGTAAGTGTGTCCATAACAGTATCTTATATTTAAGCCGTTTTGGGACAAAATTATTAAAAATTAAAAACTTTATTCCGTCTTTTACATTCTGACACTCAATGTTCGTTTGTCCTACTATTTCAGAGATTCGCTTTTATGGATGCTGTCATCCTTGTTTCATGAAAAAAGTATTTATTAATATTCTGATGAAATTTACACCGAACATGCCCGCATTTTATATTCATCATTAGAACCAAAATAGAATTATGAATACACATATCAAAGGCATATGACAGGGATCTTCGGGGATAAGACAATGGTCTTTAACTTGATTGAGAAAGTGTCTATATGTTTTTTGGTACAATTTTTATTTTCAGTCCAATGTCCTCTCCCTCCCTAACCAATAGGCACAGGTTTTAGATGCTGGAGGGTTAAATATCTACTTTAAAGTTATCTAATCAGTGGCGTGCACAGAGATTCACCAGGAATTAAAAAAAAGGGGAATGAAGACCTACCCAATTTCAAATTTAAGGGGGGTGTTGACACACTCATACACTCGCCCCTTATCTAATCAATAGAACAATTTCATCATTCATCAATATTCACTATCCTTTATACACACAATACACCTCACTACTACCTACTACGGACATACGGACGAACATACCCTAATTGTAGAGAAGGTTGCAAACATGTCTATGTGATGATGCTTTGCTTTACGGTATGTGAAACTAAACACAGAAAAGATTTTAAGCAAATTTTGTTTAGCTTTTTTTGTTCGATCAAGAGGAAAATTGAGGCATATTATATTATGTATGAAAGGTGTTTTTTTCCATGGAAAAATGAAAAGTTTTACCTCAAAAATAAGATAAAAGATGAGAAAAACTGAATTTGTCAAACTCTAAATTTTATCCTAGCATTTTGTATGATGGTCGTTTAAATCTTAGCTGAATCACATATTTGGAGGATGTCTACAACTTTTCTATTATTTTTTTGGAGGATTTTTTAAAGAGGAAAAAATCTAATGGTAAAACATTCGTTATATATTTTATATAAATTTTGGCCAAAATAGATATCCTTTTTTTTCTGGTATTGTTTTTGTAAATTATGATATAATAATAATGTTATTTTTAGAGCAAAGCTGTTCTAGAATTCACTATTGGTTTCACAGTTAGTAAACAACTTTCAGCATTCAAGAATATTTGGATTTGTTTAAAACCAGGCTTATAGCTTTTACTTCTTCCCCTGTAGTAATTGCATGTCTATCTGCTAAAGTAGAAGGATGTATGTGTGTCTATCTAAATACAATTTTTCATATCTTCGTCTTTTACTTCGGATTTTTGATTTTTTAGCCTGTAAGTTTTAGAATAAAATTAAAAAACGTATTTTTGGGTTTGCTAATGTTTGATAATGACAGAACAGTAATCTTATTTTTACTCCAAAAGGCATCAGTTTTCATAAAAAGTAATCTTGTTTAATTCAGTTGTTAAGCTGCTTCGCTACTCATTATCCTTGTTTATTTATTTATATTCCATCATAAGAGCACCTCTATATTGATAAATTAATTTGTTGGTCAGTCACTTGGAACATAAAGTAATCATCTTTAAATCTTATAACACGTTATTAAAAGGACGCTATGATACATGTTTTTTTACAGTTAAGATTGGAGCCCAAGAATGTACTCAAGTTTAAAAAGTACTGGAACGTCTTTTTAAATTTGAAGCTTTTTTACGTGGGATTTTAACTTGTCTTGGCATATTTTATATTAATGAACACTATTTGTGCGTGTGTGTGTTTGTTTGACATATATATATTTGCAGTTTAACAAAATGATGACACCCATTTCATAAATGTGGGGTGAACGCCCCCCATCTCATCTTCCCTATAGTGGAAAGGGTCGAAGCCTCTAGTTAAAAAAAATAATGGAAAGAAAACAAAATTTCGGGTTTTGCCGTATTTTCACATGAACCTTTCTCCTATTTCTAGTCCCTGCAGAGGGCAATCATTAACTTTAACCTAACCTAAAATAACCTATATCAAAAGCTATTGTGAAAATAAGACAAAACACACTACTTCGTTTCCTTTCCATGATCCAAAATAATATATTTCATTTATACATGACAGTGACACTATAAATATAATTTAATTTTAAATGAAATTTATGTTATCATACACACCTCCTGCTTAAACATACACAAGCACTGCACACAGACAGACCTAATCACACATACATACACACACACACACACACACACAAACAAACAATTAGACTGACAAAGGTGAGTAAATTTAAAAAAATAACGTCTTCATTTTAGTCATATATCATTTACCACTAAAGCAAATTATTTTGGACAAGTTGGATAATTTCGGATAGATATTTCCAAACTGAGTCGTGGTTCTTACTGTCGGTGATGCGTAAGAAGAACTTCCTTATTTGTACAAATAGAATGTTGATATGCGAGTTAAGGGTCTGATTTTGTACAGTACAATGTACATATGATTTTTTTAGATTAAAAAAAATTGTTACTTATATGTTCAAAACAAAGATCTCTTTACATCCAATTTATAATTTAATTTAAAGAAGATTTTTAGTAAACTTGGTCTGCTGGGTAACTGTCATCCATAGGTCTTTGGGACAAAGTTCATGAAAAAGTTTGATTAGATATTTTGTAATTTTTATCAAAAAAACAGAATATATGTATAATTTTGGAACTAAATCAATCTCTTATTTCCAATTTTATTGGATAACTAAAAAATCCAAATATAAAATTAAAAAAGATCTTTGGTAGCTGTTAAATATTACAGATGAAAAAGAAAAAAAATTGCTAAATAATTTTTATCATTTTCCCATAACAACTAATTATTTTCTTTTTAATACAACCGTTAAAATAATTGTTAAAATCCGAAATTCCCCGCTGAAGAATGATGAACACTGAACTTTTTAAAAAGCAAAGTTATCATAGATTTAGGATAGGTCCGTCTCACCTTAACGTATAGCTTTGTACGTTTATTTGGGCATGAACAAATCGTCCTATTAAATAAAAATTTTGCATGTTAGTTTCTTTAACCAAGTATAATTTAGTATCTCTTTAATCTTTTCCAGAAAGTTGTCTGTTCTGAACAAATTGACCTGTTTTCTGAAAATTTTGTGATTCCCAAGACGATAATGCACATTATTATAATTGAAGCTTCTCTAGAATCAAGTCATAAAACGTCAGTGCGTTCATATTATGACTATTTAACTTTTTTATTTACATTTCTAAATACCTAAATGATTAAACGACATGAGGATATATTTGTTATATATCCGTTTGCCCGATTGTTTGATTTTTGAGCTCTGCTTTTATGGATGCTGTCATCCTTGATTTCCATACTTTTTCTTTTAGTGCAATTTATGTCATAATTTTGGACATTACACACTTCATAATTCACAGTAACAGGGATTTATTATTTACAGAAAAAAAAGCATAAAACTTTTCTATTATTATTATTACTAGCGGTTGCGCCCCTATTGCATATTCTAAGGGGTAGAAAAGGGCAACAAAATAGCCTTAAACCATCTAAAGACTTAAATATGAAAATAAAATAGCTTAGAACCATGCCAGAACCTATTTGAAATTTCCCTGAAAGGGAGAACTCAAAAGGTTCAGCTGTTATAGAAATCTTAAGCTACAGACAAAAAAACCGTACAATCTTTATATAATAAGGATATACAATATACATATATACATTGATTTTAAGTGCCAGAAAAAATAGACTGTAGACTACACTGGTACTCTATTCGTTGGTTAAAAACTTTGGAACTTTTAAAAAAAAATTTAAGGTTTTGTTCAAAATAAAAGTGTTTAAACATTTAAACCAACAATTTCAATCTACAGAAGGTGTAATTATTTTTATCTGTGAGGATAAACATCTTATCCATTGTCATATCCCTTAAGATCCTTGATTATTATAAGACATCCATACCTTATCAGGCTTTTTCATTGAGATTAATTTTTATCATCTAAATTCGACCAATTCTATTAATTTTTCTTCATATTATTAGTTTAGAAAAGTCTCTATCTATCTTATTCCTGGACTGTAACTGTTAATAATAAAGAGTGTGCAATGGGAAAGAGACATTCAATCTAAAAATTTTATATTTTAAGACAAAATCATTTTAAAAATTTATAGGGTAAAATTTTTTGTTAGGGTTTCCTGTACCTTACATAGTTAAGATTAAGTAAGCAGACGATCTTACGTTTAAACATATCCAGTTATAGAGCAACTATGCCTCTAAAAGCTTGAATATTAGGAATCTTAAAGTATAAGACAATGGACAATAAATGATGATATATCTTTGAAATTACCCATTCTGTAGATTAAAATTAATGGTTGAAAAGTTTGGAAACTTCTTATTTGAAACTATGCAATCAAAATGCATTAAAAGTTTTTGAGTCAAAGAAAAAGACAGCGTAATTGAAAAACTTTAGGTAACAGTATAATTAACATTCCAATGTACCCTCCCTTCCTGTTTTATATGTAGGTTAAAGGACACAAAAATATAATATGATTATATTACTGAAAATCTGTCTGTGTTCCCGAAGTGTGCAATGCTGTTAAGTTTTTCAATCTTGTACATTAATCTTTTTATATCAGTTTTTCAAAAGATAATGCAAAGAAAAGTTTACTAAGTACCTTTTCACCAAATATTAGTCAAATCCTAACAAAAATAAATGGTAAATAATCCTTTAATAATATACAACTAATCATCATTTCGCTTATCCTACGACAATTAAAAGAGAAAAAGAGTTTAAACGTATTTTACAATTTTATGACCCATAATAATTGACAGAGAATGATATAAAAGCACTGTTCAGAAATTACATTATTAGAACCTGAAAAACTTTGAGATCAAATATCTAAGCTTTAAATTTACCGAAAATGCATAATGTACGTAAAAGTGCTAGAAACTCGAATCAACGCGCGTTTCCTCTAGCCGTTGCACAATATAGTTTCTTGGCTAAACCAGATATGTTTGTCGGTCGTGTCCGACATGAACACAAAACTCACAACTAATATTTATTTTAGATATTTTTGTTCCTGGTAGGGTTGGTTCAGCTGTCGCCGGCTGACCCAATCGCCAACCTGTCCCCGTCCCCAACACGCACGCGCACGTCCACAACCTCGCCACCACCACCAACCTCTGCAGGAACCTCAACCACAGCCGAGCCCTCAACCATCACACCCTCCTTAACAGGCATGTAGTAGGCTTCAAAAGTAAATTCTTTGCATTATGGAAATTATGTGCTTTTACTTAAAAATAGTTTTTAACAACCGTGCGAACGAACAAATTTTTAGCCCCTAACTAAGTGGGGCCCTATCCCTACAGGGTAGTACGACTCGTAGGCTCCTCTGGTCTTTAGTTTACCTAACCTAACCTTTGAGCATCAAAATAAATTTTGGTACTTAGTTATTGGGGGCTGGGTGTTAGGAACCACTGGAAATTCCGTAATAAAGTAAAGATTATCAAGTAGATTTCGATTCTATTTTTTTGAAGCCTACAAAAATTGTTGTTAGTGATCACACCCACTTATCCTAAACCAATCAACAACTCCTTGTCCAATCCAACAGCTTCAGAAGATGCCGAAGCCGCCACAGCTGCTCCCGAGACTGAGGAAGCAGCTGTAACGGCTGTGGCAGATGAAGCTTTAGCCGCTACTGTCGGCTTTGTAAATAATTTTATTGATTCAGGAATGAGTTACATTTTTATTATGTATATTATCAAAACCCATAACTGCATAGCTACTGTATAATTTTATATCTATACGTCCGTTAAAATGATTAGCGGTCTGTCTGTAAAAGTTTGTCAGTCAGACTCAGTCCTTCCGTCTTAAGTCCGTCTATATGTCTAATTGTCTATGGTGAAAACGTGATTTTCTCGGCTGCTAATAGAGATAAACAAATGTTTTTTTTCTTTGCAGATTCTAATACATTGAACATATAGTCTAATTTTTGTTTGTTTGTTTGCAATGCTTAAAAAATGTTCTTGGTAGTTATTTATCTTACTATTAAAATAAGATTTTCCTTTTGTCTATTATGCTGCTCGTAATTAAACCGTCCTTGTTTAAAAAGCATTGCATATAATCACCAATAACATCCTTTATTCATTTTTACAAACAAAACATTTTTCTTTATTAATTTTAATAACTTTATATGTTGTCCATCCATTTGCTATGGAGAGTGGACATATTATTTACGTTTCATTACCTTTAGAATAATTAAAAATTTTAGGATGATCTAGCTTAGAATTTACATTTTTGTACTCTTCCTTTTAAATTTATAATAGCCAGAGTAATAATGTCTAAACTTTCTACAAATAATTTAAGGGACTATTTTGTTTTATTGATTACATTTTATTATGACTTTTTCCGAGTTAATACAATATGAATGAAACTCGAGTAAAAATCTTATTTGTTAAAGTTGTCAATATCAAAATCATTTTAAAATCATACGAAGTATTTCATTGTTTAATGAGGTTCCTCTAGCTACACATACAATTATTTCTTATGTTAAAATCAGCTATTTTTTATAGCTAATTGCCAAAAATATCCGTTTGGCGCCATTTTTTGCGATTTCTCTGTGGAGGGTGGTGGTACACTCCCCCAAAATAGCTATCAACCTTCCTGGAACCTGTAAAGGAGAACCCAATCGGTTCAGCGGATTCTTCTGTACAGACATAAACAGACATCCTGTTACTTTATTATAAGGATAATATTACATTTAGTTAACAAAACCAATCAAAAATTAAATCATGACTAAAAAATATTTTAGTAAAGTTCAATTGTTGAAATCTGATTGAAATAATAATTAAAGATTTGTTATTAAATGTATCAGGCAATTTATTCACAAAAACAAAACAAAAAGCAAACAATAAAAATTTGTTACAAATTTAATTGATTTAGCATCTACTTATACTTTGTCTTTTTATTTAATCAATAAGAATAATATTATTTTTTTTATTCAAACGCAAAATCCCTGAAATTTTAGAATAATTTATTATTTGCATGTATAAATTTCTAAATATTAAAAAAAATTCTTTGTCGAATTAATTTTATCTTACAAAAAATCGAATTATAACCTTATCCAATACTTTTTTTAAAATTTGAAATATTTTGTCAATTTCTATCTTTGCTACTTAAAAACAACTTTACTAGTAATGTCTGTCCATCTGTTTGAAAAATAAATACCCTAGGTGAAAAAGATAAAAAAAAAGATGTATGAAAATTAAATTTTAAAATTATCTAAAAAAATTAAGCAGTAGTTTTTGTTCAAAAATCTTTACTGGAACTTGGCTTTTTGAATTAACATATACAAGTTTAGCTCTGCTTTTTTTATATATATATTTACTCTTGTAACCCATCTAAACTACTAGTTGATACTGCTGAAACTAATAATGAAGAATCAGTAGGAGAGGGTAGCAATGATGATGATATTATTGAGTACCCGGATCAACACAACAATGATAATTCTGATGATTATGAATACGTTTATTCTGATGAATATTATTATGTCTATGAAGATGAATATTTAGGCAAGGATTGTTTTTATTAAAGGTTGAATGTTAACTCCATTACTTTTTTTATGATTTTCATGCCAATTCTGTTTCCCTACATACTAACTCTTTATGTCATCTTTTAAACAGAATGGCATTGTTGTCTATAATCATTTAGGATGCAAATCATTTTATAATCCATTGTCTTAACCTTGTGATCCCAGCAAAGTTCTAAACGGTAATAGCATTTAGAAGACTTAATATCTTCAAACCTTTAAACAATAATCCTTGAAAAAATGAAGGAGGCACAACAGATAAAGTATCCGACCGAAGTGACAAAGATTATTTTAGCTCAGAAATGCCCACTGCCACAGGAATAGATTAATAATGAATATTTGATTTTTTGAAACATTTATAAAACTCGAATAAATACTGTACAAAACAGGACTCTGAATTCGCCGGTTACATAGAATAAGGAGAAATAGAAATGAAAACCTCAAATATTTTAGGGAATATTGAAGAAAAGTTGCGCTTGCGCAATAAAAACATAATATGAAACTTAAATGGTACACATGTCAAGTTGGGACAAAACTAAAATAATATCTTTTTGATGAAAATATATCGAAAATTATTAGATTTTTCCTCTAACTTTATGTCTCTACTGTTTAATTGAAAGAATTAAAAATCAGCTGCTAAGGATTTTTTGTAAACAAATTCATGCGCAACCATAATACAAATGCACATGATCATTATTTTTTTAACCAAATATTTTTTAAGTCATTTTTTTACTAAATTCATGTTGAAATGAATTCTTGTTTAAAGTTTTGCTCGTACTATAAGGTTTTAATCCATTGTGAATAGGACAAATATGGCTGGACGACTGGCTATAAGGCTTTTAGTATACTGTTAAAAAAGGCATTTATTTTTCATATCATTTCTCGATAATATCTGAAATCATGTGATTTTACTACAAGCCTTGTAGCCATTTAGGGCTTTCAAAAGTTTCAATTTTATTTCTGGCTAGCCAGGCAGAATTTTCTACCTGGATTCTATTCTATACTTTATCTTCTTTGGCCGGTTATCAAATGTATTTTTTACTTTTTTTCATAGGTCCTATTCAGAGGTTGATTGAAGGACCTTTGTGTAGTAGTTCTTACTTAGTTTAGTAAATTATTGGGCCTGTTTCTTGGCCAAGAAAGTCCCTAATATTCTTATAATTGATGTTAATGTATAATGGCACAGGAGACAGTGTTTCCTACACCGACAGTGATGCAGAAATGGTCACAGGAAAGTTTGCAAACATTTATTAAAACAGTGCTTTCCCTTAAGGTGCCCAGCATGCACAGAAACCCCCACCTGCAATTATTTTATTTAATAAATTTAAATTAAGGCGGAGTAATTTTTTCTTATACCAATTACAAGCTGAGACCCTAAGCCGGATCTAAATCAGCGGTGCGGGCCTGTACCTAAAATAACTTTTAGTAAACATCTGATTTCTATGTATACAAGGTCCGATCAATGGCAAATAGCTGTACTCGTTGGAATTACAAAATTTTCCAAGATATACAAATAATGATTTATTTTTCTAATATTCAGAACATAGATTTACAATTTTTTTGGAAAATATTAATTTAACATTAAACGCGGCTTTACTAGAGCAATCTTGATCATTATGTGTGAATTTTAGATAATAACTTGTTTCTTTACAAACTTTGATTCCAGGCGCTAGTGAAATGCTATCAGAACTACAGCGGTTTCCCCGCCAATTTCAGGTTCAACAGTCTTCCCAACAACAACAGCCAGCCAACACATTTTTCAACCCACAGCAGTTTCAGAACATACCTCAGACCTCGCAGAGATTCGTATCTCCCGGATTTTTCAACAGTCAACCTCAGTCAACACAACAACAACAACAAATTAACCAATTTGGATTTCCCAGCGGCCAAGGTCGCGTTGAGGTTTCTTCTCTGCCGCAACCTCGATTCCAACCGCAGAGCGGTCAATCTCAACTTGGTATTCCGCCGCAATCGCAGTTTCAAGTGCAGACTGGAGCAAATGGGGTTCAGCAGCAGTCGCAGCAAAGTCTTTTCGAACAGCAGCAAGGATTATTTGATCAGCAGTCATTCTTCAACCAATTTCAACCGCAGCCAAATAGCGTTTCCGACAACCAACCCCAATCAGCTTTCCAACAAAATATATTCCAGCCAAACTCAAATCCATTCACGCAGCAGTCTTTAACACCATCTCGGAGCAACTTTCAGACAGCATTTTCTGAAGTTTCGCGCAGAGCGCAGAGTTTAGGGGGCCGCAATAGTCCCGCCCTCCAAAACCCCGCGCCCGTACCACAATCCTTACAGATTAACAGTGCAGGCCGAGTTACCCCCTCGTCTTTGGCCAACCCCGCCGCTACCTCCCCCCAGATAACTCTATTCTCTCCGACCCTGCCCCCTGCTGGCGGTCAAACACGCCCAGGGCCCCAGGCTGGTCAACAAGGACTGTCCTTCTTCCCCGCCACCCCTGCCCCTCAACAGACTTCGTCCGGTCAGGGCCAAGGGATTCTTCCTGGAGGAAATAGGCAAGCACAGTTCAGGTACAATATAATTTTTTGACAACATTCCCGTCATTAAGGAGCACAATTAACTATAAAACATCAATGGCGGTCGGACGGCTTTTTAGCAGGTTTTAGGCTATTTTTTATTTTCCACATTTTTCCCCATATCATTGGTGTTTATGGTCCGATTTCCAAATTTTTTCAGTTAAAGATATCAAAATTAAATTTCCCATCGTTTGAAGAAAACACCAATGACGGTCAGTCCCATCAACGATTTTTGTGCTTCGCTATAGGCCTCAAACTGAAAAAAAAACTACCCTCCTCTTTTTTCATTGCCTGTTTGTCTGAGTAAACTTGATATCAACAACACAATTGCTGATTTGATTCTATTCATGGAATCTCAATAGTAGTAGTTTTATTGTTATTTTTAGCTACATATTTGTAGCTAAAACACAGATTAATGTTTAAAAATAATAATAAAATCTTCATATTGATATTTTGATTTTGTAGGCCCTCTGAAAATGTGTCACCATCTTTCCCTACTCCACCTCCAAGAGTGTTCTCAGGTACTTCAATCAAAGCTTTTTCTTCTTTTCTGTAACAGTTTTAATCTGAAGCTCTTTATAGTTCCTATAAAAAATAACGTCATAATTAAGTCATTCTAATATGACGTAATTCGAAATTTTTCGGCCAAGAGTTTTTAATTTATCACGTTTTTTAAAGTCACTAAATAAAAAAATTTTTGGCTGAAAAATCCCGAATTAGGTCATATCAGTGAAGTCATTTTTTGTATAGGGACTATAAAGAGCTTCCTACTTTGCCATTATACATAATATGGACAATAATCAATATTCTAAAAAATCAATTGAATATGATATTTTAAAATGTTCTCTATAACCTTCATATTTAATTGTACAAACGGACTGCCTCCTAATAGTTATAGAGTTGCACCGCTTTCTAAATTTTACCTAAAAGTTACAAGAATTATCATGCATAGGTTGAAATCTGTAGGAGGTTTAAAAATTCTTAAATTAACGATAAGAGCTGTCGATTGTATATTCTTATTTAATAATTTTAAGTTTTTTTAGGATTATCAAATCCCCTGCAGGACTCCTTCCCCACCTTTATATCATCACAACAACAACCAGACAACAACAACGCATTTGACCTGAACAAATTCCACCGCAACGAGGAGGGTCAGCTCGTGCTCACCACCAACAGCCTCAACCTTCCATTCATCGACGAGACGGACAACAGCCAAGTTGTTTCAGATCAGCCAGCTGCTACAGCGGCCAGGCGGCCGCCGAATGCGAAGCCCCCGCCAGGAGCGGATCCTAGACACAGGGCTAGAACTAGAGTTAGAGAACAGGTTGATAATGATAAGTTAGATAGATGTTAGATAGTAGAAGATAGTCAAACAGACAGAAAAACAAACAAACAGTCAGACAGACAGAAAAACAAACAAACAGTCAGACATATGTAAACACAGACTGACAAATAAAAAACAGACAGATAAATTTACTTGTACAGCATTTTTCTAAATAAGATAGATGGTAGACAGACAGAAAGACGGACATACTAAATACATACATAAATACAGACGGGCACACACTGACAGACAGACACACAGACAGACAGACATAAAAACAGACAATTAGATACACACTGACAGTCAAACAGGCACACATACGGACAGATAGATATTTAAAATTAAAACACAAATCGTCTGTGCCTCAAAATATATTTATCCTTGTTATTTAAGGTTCCTGTTGCTAGAGCAGAACCATCAACTATCTCTTCCTCTTTCGTCACCACCTTTAGGCCAAAATTCAACACCGCCGCTTTGACACCTGTAGCCGCCGATGCAACACCCGCTCCAGGCATCTCTGCTGCTGCCGGTTCACGCACATTCCTCAACTTTCCTGACAAGGGCCAGATCGCCCGCAGCGGTACAAACTCCCCTATTGAGGATAACAACATAGAGGAGGACAACAAGAACAACGACTCGGTGCCGAATTTGCTGCGCAACAAAAACCGGCGTCGAATGAAGCTGCGGCGTAAGCCGTCGTCTGCAACTTCGGATTCTAGTGAGAGGCCAGTTTCCAGGTTGGCGGCCCTAGCCACAACTGCCAGTCCGTTGGTGGATAGTGTGAAGATTGATTTTATTCCAACTCCGCCCACTTCAGGTATTATAATTTTATTGTTATTATATAAATAGTTTAGCTATAAGTTTGCTCATAAATGGATTATACTTTAAATGTCGACAAAATCAAATATCAACACAATGCCTTCAGTTAAAATAAAGTAGCGAATCTTATAAAACTTTCCTATTTAAGATTAAACTCGAAATGAAAATACTACTATACCTTAAATTATTTATAATCTACGATTCTTAAGTTTGATATAAATCTCAGATAAAAGAATAACTTGTAATTATAATTATAACCCAAGTTTTTCAAAGTGCTATTTAGAATTTTTAACTTGACTTCTAATTTTCAAAATATTATCGTAAGGTTATTTACTAAAAAAGATATTTATAAAAATTATTCTTGGAAGGTAAGCTTAGTAAAATAAGTGGTAAATAAAGAAAAGGATGAGGCCTGTAAATTTATAAACTATATGGGTGCAGTCCAGAACTTTAGTTAATTTTGTAATCTTTAGGTGAAACTACAACCGGAGGGGGGCGGCGAAAACTGCCACGCACTGGCCGCGGCCCCAACCGCAAAACGTCTGACAGTTTCCGGAACAGATTTAAAGCTGGAGAAGAGACGGACAAAAGCAGCGGCAGCTCTCCTGGCGGCTGCAGCGAACAGGACATCAGAAGCCTTCAGCAGTCAAACGAAAAGGAAATAAAACGTCTTGAGACCGAACTTGAAACCCGCAAAAAGACAATTTCTGAACTAGAGGACAAGTTGCTGCACCAGAAGGAAGAACATTCCTCCGTACATTCTGAAATGAAAGGAGAGGTGAGCATCCTTGAGGAACGCCTACAATCTCGCAAGGATGAGATATCCCGACTTGAAGAGACGCTACGCAAGGAGAGGGATGAGAACCGCGCCCTGAGTGTTGAAAAATTGTCCCAGGTAGGATTTTACTGGATTGACCCAGCAAGCAATAACAAGCAATTACACAATCATTGGATAATTCTAATAAATTGTCTGTCTGTACCGAAGGAACTCGCTAACGGCTAAACCGAAATGGTTTTCCTTTACAATGTAGCTTCTCATGGGTCCTGGGAAATTATATAACTATTTGTGGGAGTGTTCTATCTCCCCCCCCCCTAAAGAGAAATCGCTCCTAGAAAAAAATAAGCCTCTCCTCAAAAAAAATATGTTATTGTATTGTTTGATGAACAAAAAATTACCGTGATTAAGGTGATAAAATTAGGTAAAAGTTCAGCAAGTACAAAATAATTTTTGGGGGCAGTCAACTTTTACAGAGCTGCTCTAAAACTATACCGTATTTAATCAGCTTCTTTTTCATGGATTTAATAATACATTTGGCCATTTTAGATGTTAAATTACTTTACAAATAAAAGTACTTTTTATCTAAAATGTGTTATGTTCCAATCTTTATTTCTATTGCACAGGTAAGTGAGCTAGAGAACAAGGTGGCCTCCAGCAAAATTGAAGTAGAGAGGCTCCAGGAAGTTATCCGGGAACAGGAGAACAGACTTCTGGAATCCTCCAGATTTCAGGTAAGAAAATTATATTATAATTTACTGAAAATAACTTTACTTTACTAAAAGCAAAGAAAGAATTTGCCTTTTCTATTACACAATCACAGTATTAAAATGGACATTTTTTTTATAAATAAAAATGCACAGAGCTTGAAATAAGAAAAAAAAGTATATTTCTACTTCTACTTATTTTTTTTTATTTTTAGGCCTTTACATTAAATTCTAAGCGATATCAATTAAGATTAACTAATATAAATTAGATCGAAACAGATGGGTAATTGGATTGCTTAAATTAAAAAAATAGATTGTGACCAAAAACTCTATTTAACCTCCTCTGCAATTTCAACTTTTATTTATTTTTAAAATATTATTTTTCAACAAGGACGAGCTTCAAGATGTGAACGTAGAAAAATCCAAACTGGAGGATCAAATCAGAAGCACAGAAAGCCAGGCAAGGCTGAGAAAAGAATCCATGGAAGAGGAAATACAAAAACTTGAAGCTGAAATTAAATCTCTGGAGAAAACACTAAGGGATCAAACCAACCGGTTGTCTGAAAGCACAAACAGGCTCTTTGACCAGGATAAGTTTATCAGCGAGTTGGAGGGAAAGATAAACAACCTGGAAAACTCGATATCAACTCATGAATCAAGAATTCAAGTTCAACAGAATGAAATTTTTGAACTGAGAAAATTTGAAAATATTACAATGGACCAAAAAAAGATTATCCAAGAACACGAGAACACAATTGAAACTCAGCGCAGAAAAATTACAGAACTAGAAACTCTGACTGTCAGACAAGATCAGCTGACGCTAGAAAATGCTGAAAAGATTAAGTTGATTGAGAGTAGTATTGATGAAGTAGAACAGCTTGTCATAGAAAAGGATGAAACCATAGCTGCTCTTAAACAGACCATTGACCAACACAGAGCTAATTCCGAGCTTGACGCCACCAAAATTGATGATCTTGAAGATGATTTAGATAAAAGAACAAGAGAGGTCATTGAGAAAGATCGAGAAATCCGGGAACTTAAAATGGAAATTAAGGATCTAGAAACAGTTATTGAAAATAAGGATCAGAGCATTCTTGAACTTCAAAATAGAACAAAACTTCATGCTGATTACGCTGATCAGAAACAGAATGAAGTAAATGAGCTGATGCTTACTATTGATCAACTCAAGATTGAAGCCGCTGACAGACACAAACAAATCATGGATCTTATCAAAGATTCTGAGACCAAACAAGATGCCATCAACAAAAGAAACAAAGTTATTGAGAACCTAGAAAAGGAAGTATCCAACCGCCAGAGAGATGTTGAAATTAAGGATCAAAAGATCAACTCCCTTGAAAGCGCTGTCAATTCTCTGAAAGAGATTATTGATCAGAACAATAAGAATATCGAATCACTGCAAGGAGATAACAAACAGTTGAATCTTTTTATTATAAAGAAAGAAGATGATCTATCTGAAACTCGTAACAAACTAAATCTTGCCAGCAATAGTGTCAGGGACCTTCAGTTCTTATTAGGCGATGCTGGTAAGTCAATTGACAAGAAAAACATTGAGATCAGCCAACTTTCCAAACAAATTGAGTCATTCAGAAGTGATAAACAAAATCTATTAAATATAATTCAACAATTAGCCACCATTGGTAATCCAGCTTTTAATCTAAATACAATTATAGATTCAATGGAAAGTGATAAGAAAATAAATAACATTATTGAAGAGCCCCAAAATATTGATAACACCGAGGAAATTAGTAGAACTGGTAATTTACAGCTTCAAAAGCCAATTAAAAATGGAAAACGTAGACAGCAACACAAAAAGCAACAACAAAGACATCCTCAAAACAGAAACCAATTACACAATAGTACACCAAGGGGTGATCAACTTTTTGTAAATGTCAATAAAGCTACCACTCTTCAACGTAGACATTTTCAAGCAGATCCCAATGAAAATGCAATACTGTTCACAGATACATTTGACAAAGATGACTTTCAGGACACAACAATCTCATCACTTTTTAACCTAAATGATTTAACAGATGTGTCACCGTCAACTGTCGGCAAAAGATCCACAACATTGGCTAATATTCCCCCAGAGGAATTGACAACAGCACAAACTATTCCTTTGCCACAGTCAACAACATCTACTACAACAACATCAACCACTACAACTACAACTACTGAAAGTACAACAGCTCCAATGGTTGATATTGAAACCACAACAATGATGATGGATAAACATGAAATGGAAGATAACCTAGAAATGACCACAATATCTCCAGAATTGCAATCAGACCAAGATTTCATTTTAGTGCCAGGTTTTTTATTTGCAGATAATCAAAACTAAAAATCAATCAAACATATTCCTTGGTCCTTACAGTGGAATTTGTACATAACATGATATTTTAAACCCCTTAAATAGTTGTAAATACCTTTAAAACTGAAATATTGAGTTGCTTCTTCACCTGACATCTGCACATGAAACAGAAACAGAGATAACTGTAGATGCTCCTGAATTTTCTACTGCTGTCCCTGAGATCTTAACATCAACTGTTAATGATTCTGACTTGCTTACAACAGTTGTTGATAATGCAGATAATGTTGATGATACTGTCACTAACATTGTTGATGAAAAGTTTACCACAAATATGGAGCCAGGAATTCACATTTTCAGTCATTTCAATGGAATACAGACGCACGGTAAAACAGACAAACAGACAGGTAGCTTATACAGATAAACAGATCTTTACAGATAGAATGAAAGTTAGTCATTTTCACTCATAAAGAGACAGACCAAGAGACAGATAGACAAATAGAATAAGAAATCGATAGTGAAAAAAACAGACAGACATGCACACTGAGACTGATATTGTACAGACAGAGATAATCTGTGTCTGGTAAAATAAGACAGACAAAACGACAAAGACAATGTTATTAATTACAAAAATATTACTAAATCAGGAAAGATTAACTTTGAAATATGAATAAAAATCAGAATTTACAACATCTGAAAGTCGAGTTTCCGTTACAGCCACAACCTCAGTAGACTTCGATAGTGACCAATCAACGACGAGCTTCAGTACGGACCAATCACAGACAAGCTTAAGTCCTGACCAATCAGAATCAAGCAGCAACAGTCCGGACCAATCAGAATCCGAGTCACGGGTGCATTCATCGTTATCGCCGAAGGAGAACATGCACAGAAAACGAGTTTTCACCAACGCAAGAAAACGATTCGGTGAACGATTATTATCGTCGCGATTTAGATAAAATTTACATTTTTATGTATTTTTTTCTATTTTCATAAATTGTGGCACCTATTTATATTGTACAACATTTTTTTCCCCAGTTTTAAACAAAAAATAATATAAATTGATTTTTTATTCATTATTATTGATTTTTCATATCAAAATTGCTCAATTATATTTGAAATAGTTATTTATAAATATTACAATATTATTAATTTTTACCAAAGAAATCTCTTACCTAACCAAAGAATGTAGAAATATATAAAACTGTTTATTACTAATAGAATTCTAGTCAAATAATAATATACATACTTTTTTTTTATAAATTGACAGATTTTTTATCACTTTCATAGTCTAGTAGCCCACATCATTCTTTTTATTTGCTGTGTAGGGCCTAAAACTTGATGGGCATTAGCATAAGGGGCTATTGTTATTCTACTAGCATTAAAAAAAGGGAATTCTTCATTTTTTCCCAAAAAATATTCACTGTCAGAATAAAAATCTAGTCCAATTAGCTAACTTTTATTTTTCATAATAATTATAAAGAATTATTACAGTGATTATGTGTAGTGCTTTGTTATTATGTATTATATGATCATTAGATTACACGATAATAAATAAATAAAACTTCAGTTAAACCATCGTTTTACTTTTTTTCTCAAGCTTTAATGGAGAGTTAAATAACGTCTAACGTCTTAAAAACGAGGTCACCAGTGTCCATAGTTAGCTCAGCAAAAAAAGGAAGATTATTGAGTAGTTTGGATACTCATAAGTCAACCACATCTTTTCAACCCTTCTCCCAAGCTCCTCTGCGTAGAGCGTTATTCATTACGGTGACTTAATTTGGGACACCTGCAAAACTCGGCGAGGCAATAACGAGTAGCTTCCATGAGATAACGGTCATGCCATAATGTGCTGGCCCTTGTGGCTATACAAAAGTATCTCCTACTCCATGACTACTTGGTATAAACACTAAGAAACTCTATGGCTACATACAGCAAACTAAGCATATTTATGACGTATGTGTATTGGTCTGAAGAGGAATGTGTGCGGGACAAAGCTGCACTATTACATGAATACTAGACCTTTAGATAATAAATTGCTGTTTTAAAGTCAACATAAGACTAAGATGATTTTTGTAATATTGTTGATGATAATAATGCATCAAAAATATGTCAAAGCTGACCACTTTTTAAAGTCAAAATGATCGACAAACATTAATATTATTATATGTATTTACACAATGCCATAGTGAATACGACTAATCTACAAATTAGACTCGCTATTATAACAGCTAATTTTTCTTTTTTTTCTCCATTCATTTACCTCTATCTTTACCCCTGGATATAAGTATTAAGTAATTATGTAAAATATGATACTTTCCGTTAGATGAGACATATAGACCAGTTCTAAAGACATTTAGTCACATTCGAGAGGCATGCAAGGAAAATTTTAATTTGTTCGAATTTTAAAGAGTTTTATATTAAAAAAAATCAAAACAGTATACTGATATATAAAGACAAAATTAGAGGTTGTGTATTGGAGAAAAAAAAAGAGTAACCAAGATTCTATCGGCTTTGTTCTATGAGGTATAGACATGACAACCCCCCGTAAAATAAGTTAAACATGCCCTATACAATATCCAACTTTCCTGAAAATTATAGACGATCGGACCTGCAGTTTTCACTGGAACTTAGTGGACTGGATATACAGACAGATAGACAACATTTTGTTAATGTATATGATACATAAATCCTAAGGGAAAAGACAATGGACGATAAATTAACACCTTTAATCATGATAAACAAGATTATCCATTGTTGAAAAGTTGTACACTTCTAGTTTGAACCAACCAATCAAGATTTTTTAAAGTACCTAAAGTTTTAAGCTTTAAGAAAAAACTTTCTTACACACTGGAGTGATGCATCTTTTTCAATGGTTTTAAAAACCGCTGTTTGATGAGAATATTTTTTTGATGATCATTAGTTTACATTCAATGATGATTTTTCTAAGCTACTCGGTAACTAATTATTGCTGTTGTTATAGGGTAGAGTTATTTTAAGACAATTAATATGCAGGGATCTTAGGGGATAAGACAATGGTGATAAAAAGAAGAATGTTTTGATTCTAAAAATATAATTCACATAAGGCAGCATCGATCTTAATAAACTTGATATTAATTTAACTGTATAAAATTTTAGAATAATATAATAAGAGCTTACAATCCATGACCAATCGTAAATTAATTAGCGCTTATGTTTATGCAGGGGCTGGGACAAAAAAAACAAAATATGATTCCAAGTTACAAATGTATTTACCTATGTATTTTAATATTCTTACTCACTAACAGTGTTCTAAAATGCTTTCAATCCCGAAATAAGGCTGTAGTGTACATGGATCTTTATATTAAGATAGAATTAAAGTCTTAATTACATCATGTAGTCAGCTACTAAACAGAAAATTTTGTACAAAACCAGTTTTAGGCAACCTTTAGACAAAGCATCTTTAATATTATAAGTCAAAATTGTAAATGGTAATAGTTTCTGGGCCAAGGCATTTACAAATTATCTGAACATAAAGTCTTTAGTATAACGCGTTTTTTAAAAAGAATACGCATCCCTGTCTTAGTTTAGTATGAATAATATTATTATATAAAATTTAACAATTATAAATATATGAACAATATTATGTTTGATTTAAAATAGAAAAATAGTTTTTTTTATTATAGGAGGTTTCATAAAATCATGGTGTTTTCACTCAAACACCGAATCCACTGCCCTAAAAACAAATATTTTTAGATCCTGTGTTTTATCCTGCGGGGCTCCAACCTTTATTTGACATATCCTAACCTAAAATACATTTCTAAAAAAGATCTTTGGTCACCAAGATTTAATATGAGTGAAAACGCCAAATCACTTGAGTTTAGAATCAACTTTATAATTAAAACTTGTCTGTATTACTATTTCACAACCTCATTTAGTTTTTTAAAATGATAAAATTTTTATTTTTGCTTTTTTTTGGAAGAAACACTATTTATACGACTTAATTATATTCACAATGAATTAAAATGGTTAAAACATATTTTAATATTAAAATGAGAAGTAATCTCTAATTATACAAGCTATTCAAACATTAATAATGAATTTGTTAAACCAGTTTTTAATTCTATGATTAAAGAACTACTCTTTATCTATAATACAAAATAGAATGATGTCTGTCCGTCCATCCGTTCCTTAAGATCTCGGTAACCACTGAACCGTTCGAATTCTACTCCTTAGGGTATATACCTATTGGTCCTGTGGTTGTTTTTAGCTATTTTCTTTGAGGTTAGGACACCCCCAACCCCCCAAAAAATGAAAATTCCCCCCCCCCCCAATTTTTTTGAGGCAGTTACTTCAAAATAAATGGCAACACTAGAAATACTTAATTTAATTTTTTTTAATTACCTCATGGAGAAAAGCCTATAGAGGTTATGGGCGAAGCAGCTAGTCATAAATATATTTCTGTTACTTAGATTAACCCTTTTCAGTATTGTAGAAGTGAATAGAGCAGTATTAGCTTGGCAGATAAAGACACAATTCAATTATTCATAGCTAACTGAAATGAAAACAAATTGCCTGTTTTAAAAGGTGTACACGTTCTAACCAATAATATGGTAACTTTATAATAATAGCATCAAACTTTCGCAGAAAAAGGCTTTTTTGAAAACCGCATCTATTAATTAAGCGATCGAAAGGGGAACAAAGATAGACAGAGCTAAAAAAGAGTATTTCTAAAAGTACATGTGTCTTTTTAACTATTTTAACTGATAACCTTCCACGTTGTATCAAGAATTTTAGACAAATTTTGAATGAATTAAAATATTTTTGTATTGCAAATTCAAATTTTAGCTATTTTCAAATAGAATAGAATGATAGTGCATATAAAAATAGCAGATGAATTAGATTTTTCCTCATAAACAAGGAAATTATGTCTTTAGATAGAGCAGCAATAGCTAATAGAAACATTTTTCTTATAATATGGTCAACAAATCACAGAATATTTAAAACTCCTTTTTGATTATGCATATTAGAGTCTAAAAATTAAGTTATATTATACACCTGCAGGGTTATAAGATCCAGTTTTTGGCAATCTTGCATGTTTTCTGTAGCTAGGCTACTCTATAATTCGAAATGTCCATCTATCTATCTCTTATGATCTCTTTGCCCAGCTATTTCTTAAACCTAATGATGATAAGGCCAACCCACAGGGAAGAAGGAGACATTGAACTGAAAATTATACTATTACCCTTTATAAAAATGAACTCTCATTCGTTGGAGTAAAAGTTGATTAGTTAGTTTAAAAATTAACAGTGTTCAAACTTTTTAACCAATAATTCTAATCTACAGAAATGGTAAATTTATTGTTCATCAAATCATTGTTCATTGTCTAATCCCCTAAGATCCCTGGGACAACCTAACATATCTAAACTAACACCTAACCTATAATGTTAAATGGGTTTAATTCCCTTGTTGATGCAATGCTGTGTTAACCAAATAAAATATATCCTGACGACACATTTAAAATGCAAAAATACACTCAAATACACACACACACACACAAACAAATACCACTCTTATACAAACACACACACAAAATACACATTTAATCGAGGAAAAGTACACCCACTTATAAACTGAGCAAGGATGACAATATCCACAAACCAAATTGCTTATGGACAATGGACATACGGAAAGAGTAAGTTATAGAGCAGATATCAATTGACATAAACACAAAATTTTCAAATCACAAAACTTGTAACATGACCGACAAAGCGACGGGCCATCTTAATTATATTCTGGAATTTATTAATATTATAAATCTTCAAAAATCTCAATCCGTCTATCTTGAATATCAGCCGATTAATTCATGCTTTCCCTTAACCTTTATTCCAGACGGACGGAAGGAAGGACAGACGGTAGTACAGACGGACTGACATTCTAAATTACAGGGTTGAATTCAATAAAAAGGCACACAGAAAAGATCACAGTGAAATCACGTTTCCTTGAGACCGCACAGCCAGACAAAGTGAGTTATGGAGTAGCTTCGCTAATAAAAGCATTTTGGATTTATGTCCTTTTCATAAAATTTACTGATTAGTAGGTATTAAAACATAAATCTTAAGAAAAGTGTTTATTTTATTATCTTTGTCTTAATGAAATATTCCCTAAACATAAACCATAATGGACGTACAACATTGTAAGGCAAATATACGGGCATTAATTCTCTTCCCCTTCCCCCCCCCCTCCCCTCCTCTCGGACACCCCAAAGCACCTCCGACGGTTCACATACAAAATGACAGTTTTAAATATTAGCAAATTTGAATATTTGGCTAATTTATATTTGGATTCATCCTTTGAAACAACTAAGAGAATGAAACATTGCTTCCTTCATTTTATATTCAGGAAGACTATAAAAAAGCGTAGCAACTCTGTAATTATTAGCAAAAATCCTATATGTTCATTTAAAATATGATATTTTTTGGATTTTTGACATTGACTTTTTACATGATATAATTAATCTTTTATCTTGATTCCTTGGATTTTGAGGCAAGCGAAGTATCTCTGTAATCAAGTAGAAGTATGTCATATTTGGCATACTTTTTTAAGCAATTCACATTAACTTTATATTCAGACTTCTGAACGATATTATGTTTCTTCAAGATTTGTCACTTTACAAGTGCTAATGTTATTTTTTCGTTTTTATCATTTGCAGAGATTCTCTTTCATGTATGTTTCAATCCTCATTGGGTAAAATCTCAAAATTGGTTAGGTTATTTGAGGTTAGACTACCTAAGTCTGGCTATCCCAAACAGGCCAACAAGCTAGCTGTTAGCTCTGTAGGAAAAAAAATATTTCTATTTTTAAATTCAGGGTGGTTATATACGGATGATATACCAACTATATAATTGATTCTGCTACCATTTAAAGAAAGTTCTGGTTGAAACCAATGCACACCTATTGCTCCGACCAGAGTGTGTGTGTGTGGTCCGTGGGAAACTTAGGGAAACCTCCGTCAGTTCTCCGACGACGGAGTTGAGAGAGTGACAATCATATAAAGAGTAGCTTCAATATTTTTTTCTTCTTCATGTTATTGATTCTTTAATTTCAGGTAATTTTTTATTATTATAATATGCTAAAAAATAGAAATAAACATTTTTATAGATTTAAAACACAATTAAAACCTAAAATTTTAATAATTCAAAATTGAAATAATAAAATACATTCTTGACCTTATTTGATGTTATTGAAACAAAGGTATAATTGTAAAAGCAAAGCAAGTTGTTTTCAAAGAGAAATTGTAAATTTTGTTTCCATTTTATTGTTCAATAAATAATAAATTTACCATTAAAATTGCTTTGAACAGCCAAACTAAACAATCAAACCAAAACCTAGATATTTTGTGTTAAACTTTGATTTTTGACCTTTTTCATATTTTGCAATTTAATTTAACTTTTATTTCGATATTAACATTTCATTCGTTATTTGTAATGATTGAAACGATATAAAGTTAATCATAGCATAAATAGAATACAAAGTGCCTTTCTATTCGTCTGAGGCTTACGATAATGGTAAAGTGGTTTTTAGGAAATATTTCTACTGATCATACCAAATTTTTAAGCAATTTTTCGATGAAGAACTTTTAATTAGCCTGGAATGATAAAACCCAAAGTATGTTAAATTATAGTGTCATTATTTTTTATTGATAGAGAAGGAAACGACAACTTCCATAAAGAAATCGTCCCAAAAAAAATATTGTTTCTTAATAAGAATTAATTTGAGAACTACTACCTCTTGGAACGAAAATGCAAGAGGATTGAAGCCATTAGTTTATTTACACAGTAAAATAATGTGTCCTAACGCGCTATGTTGATGATATTTCAGTATATGATAAATTTTACATGATCATATACATAGTAGACATTCGTATTGTCGATTGACTATTTCTAAGTCGATGGTATCTCGCTATAGGAAAATGAGATTTCCAGGCAGTTATATAACATAGAATGCTTATGTTTTTAAAGATACCTCCTATTAAAGAGCATCCTTTTTTTTTATCTCACTTGGTCCGCCAGTCTGTCCTACAATAGTATTTATATAGGGATATGTAAAGGAATTTCGTGTTTTCTTTTGTTTCTTTTATCTTTTCTTCACCCTATTTTGTATAACCAATTAACATCTTGGATTATTGATTATGTCATTCTTTTTTTATCCTTTGTTCGATTATGTTTAAATGAAGAACCTACAATCAAATAAATTATATAGTATCGAAGCTGATAATAATAATACATTTGTGGTTTGATAATTATAGAACATGTTAATTTTATCTTCAGATTACGTGGTTAATTCTATCAAATTATTTGGAAAAATCCTTTAATTTGCCAGGCAGGGAGTGGACAGTGGATTGTAAATGATTTCCCACCTTAAAAGTTTTATAAAATTGAGTCCCCATTCGTTGAGATAAAAGCTTTTAATTAATCTTTAATGATTTAATCTCAAAAGGTTTATTTAAAAGCGAGGCTTTTCTAAAGTTATATCGGTCCGTCCGTCCGTAATAGTAAGCTCTGTTAAAATGGATGTTGTCATTCTTGTTAAACATAAAAATTGTTAGAATACAACAATTTATCGTTGATTGGCTTATCTCTTAAGACGACTGATTATATTGGAACTAAATTGTGCTAACATAAAAACTACGGATAAACAGACAAAGATGACTTGTAGTGTAGCCTTGCTACCTAATAAATGGTTACTTTAATTAATGTCAAAATCATTTACACTAAATATCAAATTTCCTTTCAATAGTTTTCTTTAAATTTTCCATTTATGGATATTTATGGATCTTAAAGGATGGGACATTGTTCGATAAGTTAATTTATCCCCAAATCATTAGAAACAATTTCTTAGTGAAAATAAAAACTATTGGTGAAAATGTTTGGACACTGTTACTTTGTACAAAACTAGCGGTTACGCCTAGGCCTCTAGAGAATCATGAGGGAGAGGGGGGGGGGCGGTTGAATAAATAGTTAAAAACCTACCCTGGACCTATAAGAAGCTTCACTGTTAAGGAGAACCATATCAGTTCAGCGGTTAATGAGATCCTTCGCTACAGACAAAAAAAGCTTACTACTTTATATAATAGCACTAGCGGCTTCGCCCCTAGCCTCTAGGGGCTTTGCCCCAAGAGGTTTGATCAACTTAATTTTTCGTATTTTAGATTTAAAAAGAAAAAGTAAAAAAAAATTTTTTTTTTTTTTGGGGGGGGGGTATTTTCATTTTTTGGGGGGGTTTGAGGTGTCCCATCCCCCAAGAAAATAGCTTAAAACCATCACAGGACCAGTAGGTATATTCCCTGAAGAGTAGAGCCCAATCGGTTCAGTGGTTACTGAGATCTTAAGCTTCAGACAGACAGACAGACGGACAGACGGACAGACGGACAGACAGACGGACAGACATCGTTCTACTTTGTATTATAGATAAAGTCTTTATATTAAACCACAAAGTTATTAATCTAACGAAAGGCATAACTAATCTTTACACTTTTTTTTTGGGGGGGGGGGGGGGAATAATATAATATGCGATCCAATTTCTCCTCCTTTTAAAAAACATACCTATCTTAAAAAAGGAAAAATGTTGCCAATAGAAGCAAAGATATTCTGTAGAATCATATGTTTATCATCTCGAAAATCTATATACATCATCATTTCCTAGTTTAAACCATAATAGTTTTTTGTTTTAAGCTGAAGATCTCGTGAACTACTAATCTGATTGGGTTATCCATTTTGGGTAAGCTTCACATAGATTCTGTGATGGTTTTAGCCTTTAGGCTTTTCAGATTTAAGTCCTTGGATGGTTATAAGCTATTTTTCTAGTCCTTTTCTGCCCCTTTAAATACAGTTTTCCTAGATGCTAGGGGGTGCAGCCACTAGTAACTTATATTTTACTATCATTCTAAAAAGCAAATCTACTCTACAATAATGTGTATTCCTAAATAAAATCTAAAAATATTGATGTAATTAATTATTTTGTAAATATCATTGTAATTTACTAATCTTATTTAACTTATACTTTTTCTATTAAATATTATCATTTATGTTAATTTAATGTTAATGTTCCAATTAGCTTCTCAATTATTTTGCACTAATATTTATTAGTTATATTAAGAATAGAAAATTACATTAAAAAAAGATTTGTAGAACCTCGCAAGAGGGCAATAAGGGGTTGTTTAGACAAGCCCCCCTCCCCAAAAATAATATATACAGAAGGGGGTATAGGAGAGTGTATCCAAACCCCTGGCAAAATAAGGTTCCACCCCTATACCCGCCTTTACAAGGTTCTATACCCTCAGGATACGCCACCCTAAAACAGCAAAAAGGGTGAGCAAGGTAAAAAAGTCATATCCCACTTAAATATAACAGGGGGGTAAAAAAATATTTGGACGTTATATTATCAGCAAAAGGAAACTTTTATGACTTATTTATGTTGATTATATAGCGGGTGTGTTTAACATAAAATAACACCCTCTTGTTGTCTGTATTAAATCCACCAAAAGCTTACACCCCCCTCGATATTGGTTTAAGGGGGGTGACAAAATCTAAGCACGCCACTGATTAAAAGATAAATAAAATTGTTATTTATTGGTGGTCCGAATTAAAAATATTGGTTATTGTAAAGGTTTCGTGATTTTTTAACAAAATAAATTGCTATTGCATATCAATGATTTAAAGTAAAGTATGATTGAAACAATTAAGAATATTCATGATACTATCAATTAAATTCTAAGTAATATTTAAGCTGAGACATAGTTCTAAACTACCCAAAAGAGTAAAGTATTCTTTTAAATATAAAACATAATAACCAAAGTTAAAAAAGGTATCTATATACACTTTCCTGAAAAATTGTTGATACAGATTTTTTAAGAAGAAAAATCTATTTGTGGACAGATCACAGGATTTTATTGTTTTAGAATGGATGTAGATGTTAAGAAGGTCGCCTTCCCTCGCCTGCGGTGCTCATTCTTGCGACGGTGCGTGCTGGAGCGAAGCAGGACATCCTCATTTGGAAATGATCGTCCTCGGTCCTCTGGTGTAGAACGAGCCAGGAACAGATACTTAAAAACCAAGTCTAAATATATTTTTAGAAGCTAAAGTATTGGTTGAAAAGTTATGACACCAATTTGGCTTGAACCAATTAAAATTTAAAAGATAGAACCAAAGGGTTTGAACCAACGTATAAGAAACTGTGGTTATAAAACTTACTAGTGTAATATACAGTTACCTCTCTACCTGCTAAACATTCGATTCAACTGTCTGTCTGCCAATTAAAACATTTATCTTTTATTGTAAATCTTTTATAATTTGTAGGGAGGAGACATTGGACTGTTAATTATACTGAAGTTTATTATTTTCTGTTAATGGATGGCTTCGGAACTTTAATAATTGGAATATAGATGGGGGTGGGGGGGAATCGGGTACTTTGGAACATAATACTTTCTTGATTTTTAGCATATCTATAACTCCACCCCCCTTGGTTTACTATTACGAAGTTTAAAGTATTCTACATATATCTATAAAGTTCAAAGTCAATATTTTTTCAATAATTAATTATTTTTCTTAGCCTTTTTGTCAGTTTTTAACCCATCGAGTCAAAGACTGCAATAAAGAATTAAACCTTTTAAAAATGGTCAAGCTGTTTTAAAGATCTTAATGGATAATATTTTTAAGTATCTGCTTGATTTTCAGACCTGTCAGTGTTCATGCTGTTTCAACAACTTCTTTACATAATATTCCTATTCAGACTATAGATGAAAATATTGGTAGGTAGCTAGAATTATAGTCTTATAGTTATAGCTATAATAATAGTTATATTTCTTTACATAATATCCTATTCAGACTATAGATGAAAATATTGGTAGGTAGCTAGAAATATAGTTATAGCTACAATAATAATAATAATAATTATAGTTCGAATCTCAGTCCGACACCGCGTCATAACTAAAGACGTTAAAAATGGTTTCTACTGCTGTCATGTCAGGTGCGCGACATAAATAGTTAGAGTAGGGGGAATGCCTTAGCCCAAAATAGGCGCAACTCACTACCATACACAGTTAGGACTTCTTAGACAAAGGTCGTGCAATCAAAGGGTTGGTTGTCTGATGGGCAAATGGACGCTTTACACAGCAATCATAGGGCTTAGGGATTACAACCCTATTCCACATCCATAAAAAAAGCCACATTGTTACAGAAACACTGACAAATTATAAGCGGCCTATGCTCCCCCTGTGGAGTAAAAAGGGCTTGTTACTGTTATATAATTCACTTATATGTCCGTCTGTTTGCCAGTCAGGGGAAATGGGATATTCTTGTCTGCTTTTGAAGATAGATAGTTGATTTTTTTGTTGTAAAAATTCCCTTTACTAATCGAAATCAAGCATATAATTAATTAAGGACATGTTAGTTAAAATATCCTTTAAAGTTTCGTAATTTTCTGGAAATTTATTTTTGATTTATGATCCCTAAGGATTCGCTCTGTAGCTCACTTTGTCCGTTTGTCCATCGTTGATTTTTTTGTTCTTCGCTACTTATAGACGTTGCTATCCTTGTTTAAAGTTTATGTATTTAGGCCTGAGTACCTTAAGCCTGACTTCCTTTACCTGGACAAGCCCCAAGAGAAAAAAGAATGCCAGCGGCACCGCAACCACCATACCTGGGGGCGTCGGAGATACACCCCCGCCTTCCGGAGGGGCGGGGGGTATGGTTAGCTCGCCCCCGCTGTGCATACCCAACCCCACGCCCCAGTATTCCCCGTTGGCTACTCTCAGAAGAAATAGAAGGAGATATGCAAAGGTAACAGAGATATTAAATTGCTAGAAGGACATTTTCAGGGAACCAGGGAGTTATCACCCCAAGAAAAAAGGATTTTTATAATTTTTACCTCAAGGAATAATTTTAAAAGGATTTTATTGTGTTTCAGTTTTTCTTAAAAAATTAGGTACTTTTTTTGGATAAAATATATTTTTGGACTGAAATTTACACTAAAATAAGAAAGATCGATTTAGGTATACCACTTCCTTTTTCATCCAAATTAGGTATGTCCTTTAACAATTTAGGTTTACCTATTTAAGTAGATTGTGAAACTTTTTGTTTAGCTAGATATATGTACTTTAATTACTTTAACAGGTATTAATAAAGAAGTTTGATACAGTATTAAACATATTATCTAACTATTTTGTACATTAATTATATACAAAATACCCTGTATGTGTACTATTTATTCTATAGTAGTATTTGGGTATTTTAACAAAACTATTCTATATAATTGTGTGTTAGCTTGTTGTTTGATTATTAGTCTGTATATCGGTACTGTAAAAAAAAACTATCAAATAGCCCTTTCTCGCATTGTAGATGAGATAAAAATAAAAATAAAACTTCAAAAAGTGATAGTACAATAAAAAACTTTAATTTTTAAATATCATTTAACAAATGGAAATTCTCGTTCATGTTTTATTATATACTCTTTCTATTGAAAAAGTGTAAAATAGAATTAGGTTTGCATACATATATACACAGTGCATATATACTTATACACTAAATTTATGCATAACCTTATATAAAAGTAACAGGATGTATATTTGCGAGTTTGGCTATGTTTTTGTATCTAAAAATCTCCCTTAACTGTGAAGATTCTTATATAAAAGTTTTTATAATTTAATTTGAAGGATGATACCTAAAAATCTAAAGTCCTCTAGAGGTTTATATTGAAGTGAAGTTAACATTTATTTGTTTGTATTCATTAAAGTTTTAAATATCTCATTATTAATAGATATATATTTACCAAAAGTGATTAATAATAATAACTATTGGCTATTTTATTTGACACCTCTCATGTCAATGTAAGGGGGGTGTACAATTGGTGTTGACACCACCCTACACTCCTTCCCGCTCACCCCTGGTTAAAGGAAAGAGAGTAACCCCTGTTTAAGGTCAAATATTTACTCTTCATTCCATGTTCTAAAAACCTAAAGTATTTGGTTTTTGGTATGAGTTTCATGGTTTAAATCTACATGATCGTTTGCAATGAACACAATGCTGAGCGTGCAGTGATATGTCAGACATCAAACTAAGAAGATGAAGATGGTTGGGGCACACTCTGAGAAAAAGACATGGTGATTTAACAAATCAAGATTTGAGAAAGAGGAAACCAAAAACAATCTGGAGGAGGGAACTTCTATATGAACTTCAAAAGAGAAAATCTCATCTCTTAGTGATGCCCCAAAACGTGTCAAATCCAAAGAAAATGGAGAAACATTGTGCGTGGCCTATGGTCTACTTAGAACATATAAATAGCAATGATGGTGATGATGGTTTAAAACCTAATGTGTTTGATTTGTGAGTCGAGATAATGTTTTTTAAGTAAACATTGTTTCATGGTTTGCTCTCTAATCCTATTCATTGGTGTTTTAGTAATGTAACAATTCATAATTTTCTTGAATTAATAAAAGGTTAAAAGATGATTCATCTAAAGGAAAACTGAAAACACCAAATTTTAATTAATTCTTTTTTTGTTGGCTAAATGAAATATTGTGGTATTCGGCAGCCGTGAGCCATGTTCTATGGCAACCCTGACCTTGGTTCGGAGAAGGGCCGAGGGCCCTCCCCCGAGTACTGGGGAAGGGGTCAGCCTGACCCCTCACTATGCTTTAAAATTAATGATAGATTTTGACAGCCTTATTATGGTGTGAAAGCTGAACAATAGATTTATGGGCAGGGCTTGGTAAACAAATTTGTTGTGTATTGTGATAAAACCAAAAATAGAACCTAGATGTAAGATAACAATGCATTGGTAAACAATCTGACCCCAAACCTACAGCACGACAAATACACCCCCTTATCCCAACGGAAGGGGAGGGGCCCACCATAAATTGAAGCAAATACAATTGAGGTGACATAAGAATAAGCCAAGGATTAAGGAAGAAGCACAATTACCTCACCACCCAGTCACCTCAAACCTGCAGCACCCCCCTCCCCATCGGGGGAAGGATGGCTTTACCCCGTCCCCTCACGCACTCCCCCTTCTCCCCACACTTGGATAAGTCCGTCCACCGTGCGGAGATAGCGACCGGGAGAACGGAGCGCACTTCACGGGTTGCGCAGCGGAGCTCGGGACGCAACAAAAATTCAACGGACAAAGGAGATAAAGCGGACCAATGAGAGAGCAGATTGAGGGATAGATGCGCGTTTTACCTGTGTGCGCAATCTGACGGCGCGTAGGCGCGTTGCAAGGAAAGGAGATTTCACGCACACACACACACACAGGAGAGGAGCTACTCTATAGCATACAACAGAGATATTTTTAGAAAAAAAAAAATTTGCAAGCAAGAGCAGAGGGGCGCTACCCAGCGCCGCCGAGACGATGTACGGGGAGGCCCTGGCGGCCGCCGAGCGGGAGAGGCGAGAGGCGCTAGCCAGCGCATCTGAGTCGATGTATGGGGCGCCATCCGGCGTCGCCACCTGGGAAGGACGAGAGGTGCGATCCCGCACCCCCAAGCTGATGTCTGGGGCGGCAACCGCCGCCGCCACCTATGAAGACTGGGGGATGCTATCCAGCGCCCCCACACTGGTGCCTGGGGCGACAACCGTCGCCGCCACCGAGATACCTGGACCCTGGAACGAGCCTGCAGCCCCAGAGGGAGGGGTGACATCCGTCACCCCCAGTCAGCTATCCATCATCCACAGCCCCCAGCCAGCAGGGAGAGTCCAGCTGTCCCTCATCTAGAGCCCCCTGCCAGCAGAGAGAGTCCAGCTGTCTACGACCCTCAACTGAGCCAGGATAAGTTAAAACTGACAAATGCATTGTATCCAAAATATTGTAACCCTCCAGCCTTGCCTGTGCCTCCCGCACCAGAGGCTGGGGAGATTGAGATTTGGGGTTATCAGGACTTGCCTGTGCCACATGCACCTGAGTTCCTAGGGCAGGGGAGGGATGTAATACAGGGCGAGCCTGTGCCACACGCACTACAGCCCCATGCCACTGGGCATGCCATGGACGAGGGAAGGGCCACCTTGGGGCTAGGGGAGCCGACGCCCAGACAGGTGCCAGTCGCCTGTCAGTCCGTCATTGGGGAGGGTATCGGGACGCCCCGGGCGTCCAAAGATAACACTCAATGGAAATTTATATCTAGCCAGGAGCAGTCCAGCGGTGACCAGCCCCAGGAAGCAGTTGTGGCCAGAGCCAAGGATCCCCAGATGCGCGTGCGAGGACGGTGGCTGTCTGGCAGATTCTCCCATTGGTGGATGGTTCTGTGGGGCCTATTGCTAGCAGCTGTGTGGCCTACGACTAGCTATGTCTTAGTAGGGTGGGACTGTGCCAACCCCACCCATGTCACCGCCTTCAACAAAGAGCAGATGTGTAGCAAGGAGCCGCTACACCAGGAGGTGCCCTTGGGCCATGAGGTACATGTCCTGCAGCAAGTTAAGATTCGGGAGACCACGGGATATAGCTGTCAACTCACAGTGTCCCAGTGGACATTTAGGTGTGGAGTCTGGGGCCACCTAAAGGTGACCTCGGTCCCCACCCTCATGCGGCCAACCAAGATTGACCCAGAAACGTGCCGGGACCTGGCCCGGAGCCGAGTCTACACCCTGCCAGGCAAGACCAAGCCACTGACGTTCCAGCTGAACCACCCCCTGTTCTTTACCCTCGATATGGTAGGCGCATTGGTCAACAGCCCCGAGGGGGTGGGTTGTGAAGGGGAGGAATGCCATTTTGAAGGCCAGCTGTACTGAAATGAGTTAGTGCTCCAGGAGCGACAGCTGCTGGTCAAGGAAGAGACCTACGTAGTTGAGAACGGACGGGTGGAGTCCCAGTCCGACCACCTGACCCTAGAGTGTCCCCAGTCCGAGCTGTCCTGTGTCACTGGAGAGGCCACCTATGTGTGGGACCACCTGGGGAGAGATTGCCCCTTGAGGCTGATCCGCAGCCTCCAGCCCAGCCTGGTGATGGATGCGTTCCTGGTTGACCATCAGGCCCAATTCATCAACATGACTACCCCCACCTCGATAGTGAACTGCGACTTTGAGGCCCATGCCACCAACCACCCAGCATTGTTCGTGGCAGCCGACCCGGCCGCGGCAGCGTTGCCTAGAGTATCGGCCAGGGACGTGGATGTCCCCCTCCAGGCCCAGATACATGTGGGTTACATCGGATTTACCTTGGAAACTCGAATGAGAAGCGCAGCAGCAGAAGAAGTAGCGGCAAATTGCTGGAAGCTCCAGCAGCTAGACCCGGCCCATCCAGTGCGTGTCCAGGGGAGCACGTTCTCTATTTTGAGGGGAGATGTATTGCTCCAGCTTACCTGCCAACGTAATAAGTACGTGGTAAGGGAAAGCAATGAATGTTGGGACAAGGTGCCGGTGGAGCCCACAGGATTTGTAGATGCCGTGACAAAGGTGTATAGCGGTCACGCCACCAAGATTCCCTGCTCCTCCACCTACCCCCTAACTGTACACGCCGAGGAAGGGTGGATAGAGCTAACTCCTGCACCTAAGAAGAGGCCGCCCCCGCTGGATACACCCAAGCAGCTGCTGACCGAGCCCTTGGATGACTTTAGCTCGGGAGGATTGTATTCTCAGGCCGAGCTGAATGACTGGCAGCAGCTACTAGCTTTCCCGGCGTATAAGGCCGCCATGCTGACCGGCCTGTTGTATGGCTCATGCGTCCAGCAAGGCAGCTGTTCAGCCACCGGAGACCATGGGATTGTGTCCTACAATATTGACCGACTGGCGGAGGAAGGGGAGGAAACCCTGGATGTCTGGGCTGGGTTCAGACAGGCTATTCACGAGTGGGGAGATGGCGCAGCCATACTGTGTCTGTTGCTGTTGATCCTCAAGCTGCTGGGAGACTTAACCATCATCTCCCTGGCAGCTGCACAAGGAGGTGTACGAGCCGCCCTGAACGCGATGTCACAAGTATTCCTGTATCACCCAACCTTGTATCGTAAGGCCTTGGCCAGGGCCAGGCTCACCCATGCCAAGTCCCGGGACTTTTCAGTGGACTGGGATGCCATTCCTATTGGCCGGGAAGCAGCCGAGGAGATGGTATCCATGAAATCAGCCGATGGTGGGAATGACCGCCCAGGCAGACCTGGGCCACACTCTGGAAAGCCCCGCGGCCCCTCGGGAGGCCAGGCTGTCGCCCAGACAGTCAACCTGGTAGCCAGTGCCCCAGCCGCTGCCAACACCAACCAGAATGCGCCGTTGCTGACCGGTCCAGCAGCGGCTGCGCCCCATGCCAACCTGACACCCGCTGGCGCCGAGCTACGTGCCCAACAAAAGCCAGCCTCTACCTTCTACCCCACGTTGGGGGCCCATCAGCCCTGAAAATCACCACTAGGATTCCATTGAATCATTATCTCTTGTACATAATAGCCCCTAATGAGCGGGCCGAAGGCCTCAACCACTGTCGGAAGTCTGGCAGGGAAACCCCCTCCCAGCCTTCCGAGGGGAGAGTTGTGGTATTCGGCAGCCGTGAGCCATGTTCTATGGCAACCCTGACCTTGGTTCAGAGAAGGGCCGAGGGCCCTCCCCCGAGTACTGGGGAAGGGGTCAGCCTGACCCCTCCCTATGCTTTAAAATTAATGATAGATTTTGACAGCCTTATTGTGGTTAAGCTGTATTGTTTGGTTCCCCCACCCTGTCCAGGGATGGGGGATCATTATTGCCCAATCTGTTTATTGTATATGTATTTATATTGATTCTGCTTTAGGATTACTTATTCCAATCTGTGTATTTATTGTTTGTTGTATATAACTTTAGTAAACCTTAGATCCTGAATAAAGGAACATCTGAATAGACTCAGTTTATTATTTAGTGATTGCTAGAGAAGCGTAGCTTCTCTATAATATATGTGTCCACGTCTGTTCGCACTGCCGTAGTCATTTGAACTCGGGTGTTTGCCATTTAACCTAGGCGGATACCACAATATAACTCTATATTTTCATTTTGCTCTGAATATTTCAAGGAAAAAATATCGTTATTCTACGACTTTAATCATTTGTATTAAATTACAAATAGAAAGAAATTTTTATTACATAACATTTTTTTTTCTTTTTCCACAAGTAATCCATTTTGATGCCCTCAATCATATTTTTGAGCGTTTTTTCGTGAACATTCTTTTTCTCTCTCTGAGTATTGTATGTATAAGGTTTATTAGGTTAACTTTACAAACACAAAAACAAACAAAAAAAAAGTTGATGTTCCTACATTTTAACCAAGTTTTTCTTTTAGCATAATAGGAAGTTTTTAGTAATTATCTTGTTTTGGAGTTGTTATCAAGTGTGTGCACAGGATTATCTTACAAGGGCGTGATATATGTACATTGGATATTGATTAAGCGGTAATAAAATTTTGTACACTACATAGTTTGTTCATTTTGAGATTTTTATAAATACTGTAGATTTTCTGTACTAGATATTCATTGACTTTTATGTTTGGTTATTTGTTCATGTATTTTTTAAATTTGCCAACATTCTTAATTAAACCATGAAAAATCTTCTAATGACAAAATTAATGCGTTTTGGCGTTTTTTGACAAACAATAAAAAAGAGATCATTTTAGATAAGAGACACAAAAGGGGGGAGAAAGGGGTGCAGAGGTTGGAAAGCCATTGAGAGAAGAGATATTAAACTTTCCAAAAGGTAAGAGAGAGAAAAAAATTGAAGAGAAGTTTTCACGTAACAATATTAATATACAGTACTTCCATCTATTCAAATCTGCTATTTTCCCACAGATTTAAAGGAAGCCTGCAAGAAATACCCCGCTCTAACTGCTGAAAGACTGCCACAAGTAGACCCAACACCCAAAATTTGAAGCCTCCAGCTTCAATAACAAAAAAGTTATAGACATTTTAAAATGACATTTTATAGTACATGAAATTTTTGAAAGAATCCCAATGCTCATACGAAAATTTTTAAAATTAAATTGCAAAGCCTAGAAGCAAAATTAAAAGCTCAACTTTGTCATAATTTTAGGTTGCCTGTAACTGATTCGATATTTACAATAAAAACACCCACCTTTCTAGTCAAAATCTCTCAAAAAAATTCAGTTTCTTTGTACGTTGCACAAAATATAGAGAGGTTTTTACTAAAGCCCGAAATCCCAACTTTTAAGGACTCTATTTTTAGCTATTTTGTCCCTTGATAAATTTTCCTCTAAAAGTACTTTAATTAATTGTCATGAATCTTTGCATATCTGGCCTTAAACATCTAAAATAAATTTAAGATGTTTTTCTAATTAAAGAAATTTTATTCGGGGGAAAAAAGTAGTTAAAAGAAAATGACCAAACTTACTTGTGAAAGTCACTCTTGCGGACGTTTTATTAAATTTAATGTAAACATTAGTCAGCTGTTACTTTCTTTAATTGGTTGTCGGGAATTAATTAATTTTTTTTGTAAGCAAAGTAAATCTATAATTCTAAAATAATTTTTATTCAGTCCACTGCATAGTTTACATGGTAGTTTTGCCGTAAATAATTTACATACATTTCTTTACTACAAAGCGTTTCCCCTAAAAATCACATTATAAAGCTGTGAAAATTTCCAAACATTTTGAAAAATTCATTCAGTTCGTTACAACAAAAATGTTTTTTGTTAGTGTTTGCTACCTACTTATTGTGGCATTCTCGAAGGTTGTGTAATTAAATACCTATGTACCTAAGAAATTTTTATGTTTAAATTTTAAAAAGTTTACAATTAATTTCAGTTTAAGTTATTGCGATAAAACAAAAACAAATACATGTATTTATCCATCCAAGACAAGAAACCAGACACCCTTCCATCCCAAAAAAACAGAGTTGAACCTATATATTCATTACATAATATTTATTCGTATCCCAATTAATTACAACTATTTTTTGTTTCAGAAATAATGATTTTTGATTTGATTTATAAATACGTACAGTAACGCAGCCATCAGCTAACCGTATGCACAACATTATTATATAAAAGGTAATTGAATTAAGTTATTATCAAAAAAGATCTACTTAATAGTCTATGATTATCAGTTATGCCTGTTATTGGTTCAGTGCAATTTCTATTATTTTTTTTTTTGGGGGGGGGGTGTCTCTTATATAGTTAGATTCTCCATCTATGCACAGCACACTTATGAATCTTAACATTTATTATTTTTCATTGCACAACCTGGAAGTCCTAATAGTGCACGGTAATGATCGAGTATTACTTTTTAAAGTCATGGCATTCCCTTTCCTCTGTATTATATTGGAGATGTTAAATTTCAGTCAATGATTTTAGTAGTAAGGCTTATTTTATGTATTAGAGGTTTTAATTGGAAAGTAAAAATTTCCCCTCAACCCCCGTTCTTATTTCTCCCCTCTCTTACCCTTTTCCCTTCAGGTACATAAAAACAAGTTTTTCTCAAACTCAAACCAACAAAATATTTAATTTTCGACAATTTGAAATGGAATTAATTAGCTGAATAGCAGCCCCTTAGATTGGTAGTCTGTTTATGTATAACAGATAACTGATTATTTACACCTTTTTAAAATCATTTTATCTGTTGCTCAAGTTTTTTTTCTAACAATTTAGTATAAGCTTGGCAACTCTCTAAAAATGTCACTACTTCCGATATGATAAAATTATAGCTGTCACTCTATATTTCTTAATCATTATTTGACTCTAATTCTTATTTCACAAAAATTTATTATTATTTTTATTTTCAGATGATATTTGAACACAATCCAAAAAACTTTAGCTCGTGGACAGTGCTAAAAACATCTTAAAGTACCTAATTTGAATATATTGGAGTGATAAATAAAAATAAGTGATAGAAACCTGGTTGCTCCCCAAAGCTAACTATAAAGCATATTTTTGTACAATATTTTGTGACATTTTGCTGCACTTAATGAAAAGAACAAGATACTAAATGAATTTAATTATAATGAAAGAAAGTTGAAAGGGGGGGGGTCGGTTTGATATTTTTAAAACCAAAACTTAATGTCAATAGAACGTAACTAAGAAAAAAATAATTACAGCACTGATATTTGGCATGGCAGTTGAGGAATAATGTGGAACTGCGAAGAACGTCCGCTCTAGCTGAAAATCGCTAATTTCCGCCGAATTTATTTTGCTTTTTCTCGCGAATTTAAATAATTTTGAATCATTTCAAGAACAAAATTTCCTTATATTTATATGACACTTGAATTATTTGATTTTTTTAATATGTTTAAATATTGAAAACATATGTCAATAAAAAAGTGCAAGTCTTGGATGTTTACAAATTGTCTGATTTTGCGAGAAAAGGCAAAGAAAATCCGTGGAAAATTGCCTTTGATTTTAAGTTTTTGTTTTAAAAGTGTCACATTCGCCCTTCTCCAAGTTTATGGATACTGTTGATGTTTTAAGTAAAGTATTTTGGCGTTATCCTCTTAGAATTTTTTTTTTCAATTTTGAAAATTTGAGTACCCCCCGACAAACAACTACTTTAGGTTAGGTTTTAGGCTAGGGAGCCGAGCGCTGCGGCCAGAGTTCATAGTTCGCTGGGGGGGGGGGGGGGGGGGGATGTACTTAAATTTTCAAAATTGAAAAAAAAAATTCTAAGATGATATTACCAGTATTTTTGTTAATTTTATAATCTTGACTGAAAATTAATGGCAATTATCAAAATCTACTCATACATTTGACATATTTTATAACTTATACCTAAGCAATATTACACTTCCAAAACTTGTGTTCAATAATTTATCTTTAGAATGGAATCCCAGGGACAATTTTTATTTATGCATGGATTTTTAGGAATAAGACAATAAAATAAGTCTCCAAACTTTTAGAGAAAATTAATAAGAAAATGGGGTATGGTCCTTTTCGTGGCAACGCCCCTTGTAAAGGAGTTTCTTTGTATTTTCACAGCATCTTTTCTCCTATTTCTAGCTCCTGCGGGGTCAATTGCCTAACCCTTACGGGGCAATCACCAAACCCAATATAACCTTACCTAACCTAAAATAACTTATCAAAAGACATTTTAAAAATACGACGAATCGCCCCTTAAGGGGCGTTGCCATGAAAGGGACTATACCCAGAAAACGTGATTACATAACCTTCAGGACCAATCTTATGTCCATTCCCTGCATTCAAGTTTATTTTTTTACATCAATGGATACATTATGCCTATATTTTAGTTATACTTATTTTATTCCTTTTATATGCCTAATTCTATTATTATTATTATTATGTGATTTTGTTTAAAACAAAGCTTTTCTTTATTTACGGTTGTTCCATCTAGGAAGTTAGCTCTTTACGTTAATTTAAACAGGCTATAATTGTATTATTAATCTCAAACTTTGTATTTAAATATTATATTATATTAAATGTTATATTGTAAAAGTTTAAGTATGTTCTTAAACAGTATACTGTATTTTAGAAGCTTTGCAAAAAAATTCTTACAATTTTGATAAGACTTATGCATTTATATTTTGCTTATTCAGTTTTAAAGTTAGTTTGTCCTTCCATTTCGCTTTTATGGATGTTGTCATTCTTATTTGTTTAAGAATAAAACTAGACTATTTCAATATCATGCAAGAACAAACCTAGATCGAGTTTTTTTAGGATTTGTATGATTCCTAATTTTTGTTTTTTTTAGAATTGTATTGATATATGTATTGCCTTATGAAAATATATTATCTACTTTTACTTAATTTTAATATAAATACCAATCAAATAAAAACTTAATTTTAAATATTTTTTCTTCTTTTGTCATCCTTATATAAAGAAAAACAATGTCTTGTCTGTGTGTACCTAATCTGATTTTGCTAACTGCTGAAAAGAATGTTTCTCCTTTGCAATGAATCTTTTTATAGGTCAAGGAAAGATATACAGGGTGCGCCACATAAATCCGGACTTTTTTTAAACGGCCATAGCGCCAATCAGGACGTTTGACCCCACTATATAAAGCTTAGGTAATGACCTTTTAGCCCATGAAAATCTTTGGACGATGGAGGACGTGTACGCCGAGCTGGCCGCGCATATGTTCAACAAGGCAGATTCGAATTGCGCAGATAAATTACCGTGGATCTATGACTTGGGCCTACTAAATCTGACCTCAGCCCATCTGTAGGTGAGATGGACTAATGAAACTTGATGGAGATACTATCAGATACCTAGTAAAAACACTAGAAAAGACTAAAGCTCTCTATCCCAGCTGACTTGGCTGTAGTACTCCGACAAAGTGAACCATGGTAGATTTTAAGATGTCAAAAACGTCAAAAATCCAAAAATTTCTCGGTTCTTGACTTCAGTGGCCCATATGGAACCTTGAAACTCGTTTTAGACTATGTATTGCGCTGATAACCCTATCTTAATCTTCGTGCCATTTTTAAAAAGGTATAAAACGTTGTTCTAGCTAAACTGTGGCCCAAATGAGAGCCACCATGTCAAAGGGTAGCTTTAAAGAGAGGTTAATTTGGATCCTGCTGTTACTCACTCCTTAAGGAGATGTGGCCTCCCAGAAGCCCCGATCTTAATCCAATGGACTTTTGGGCCTGGAGCGCCATTAAAGCATGAACCAATAGACGCGCCCATACCAAAAAGACCTCTCTCATTGCTCCTATCATGGAGAACTTCGCCTGCTTGAACAGTGACATTGTGACCAGGGTCGGCGGGCGGGTAGAGGTGGTGATTGAGACTGGCAGCGATTTTATTAAATAATCTAATAGTCAAATACCTAGGTTGCTTCCCAGTTTTTAAAATTCAATAAAATCTTTAAAATTGACGATTTTATGTTTATTTGTTTAAAAATAAATTTAAAATTGGACGAGGTCGACTTTTCCCCTTCCTACATTGAGTGCCCCTAGAGGCTTCTAGGGGCGTAGCCGCTAGTATTAAATAATCTAATAGTCATATACCTAGATTGCTTCCCAGTTTTTAAAATTCAATAAAATCTTTAAAATTGACGATTTTATGTTTATTTGTTTAAAAATAAGAAAAAGTCCGGATTTATGTGGTGCACCCTGTATAACGATTTTGTGGGAGAATATAACTATAATGTTTTAATCTTTTATCTAAAGTTAAGCTAAAACAGGGATGATAGATAACTTCGAATAGAATTGAAGACTTTTAAAGAAGGAAATCAATGTTGTGGGGTATCCGTATATGCAATGAAGAAAGGGGGGGGGGGGGTAAAATATGGTGACTTGTGCCACGCCATACCAGCAATTTTATTTTGGGCGCTACTCCCTTAGTTTTAGAGATAATTGGGTAAAATCTTTTGGGTTGTGTCAATAATTACCCCAAATTTTGGTATCTTTCAAAAAAACGGCGGCGGAACCGCCGCCCCCCGCCAACAAAATTTTTTAAAGACAATGTTGTTTTTTTGGCGGCGAACGGCAGTTCCGCCACCGTTTTTTTAAAGATACCTAAACTTTGGGTAATTATTGACACCCTATAAAGATTTGGATCCAATATCTTCAAAAGCATAGGAAAAGCACTTAATTTAAGATATACAGGGTGCGCCACATATCTAGGGACTTTTTCTAAATTGTAAACAAATAAACATAAAATCGTCAATTTTAAAGATTTTATTAAATCTTAAAAACTGGGGAGCAAATTCGGTATATGACTATTAGATCATTGAATAAAATCGCCGCCAGCATCAATCACCGCCTCTACCCGCCTCCTCAACTGCTGGCAGGCCAAGGTCAGAATGTAACTGTCCAAGCTGGCGAAGTTCTCCTTGATAGTGGCAATGAGGGAGGTCTTTATAATATGGGTACGTCTATTGGTGCATGCTTCAAAGTAGCCCAAGGTCCAAAAGTCCATTGAATTAAGATCGGGCTGCTGGGAGGCCCCATTTCCTTAGGAATGTGAGTAACCGCAGGATCCAAATTCACTCAACTTTAAAGCTACCCTTTGACACGGAGGCTCTTATTTGGACCAAAGTTGAGCTAGAACGACGTTCTATACCTTTTTGGAAATGGCAGGAAGATTCATCTAGGGTTATCAGTGCAATTCATAGTCTAAAATGAGTTTTAAGTTCCATATGGGTCTCTGACGTCGAGAAACAAGAAATTTTCACGATTTTACTCGATTTTTGACGTTTTTGACATCTCTAAATCTGCCACGTTTCACTTTGACGGAGTACTAAAGCCAAGCCATTTTAGATAAAGAGCTGTAGTCTTTTCTAGTGTCTTACTTATGTATCTAACAGTATCCCCAGCAAGTTGCATTACTCTAGCTCATCTACAGATGGGCTGAGGTCCGATTTAGTGGGCCCTAGTTGAGAATCCAGATTATACCACCGGCGCACTTCGAATCTGCCTTGTTGAACATAAGCGCGGCCAGCTCGGAGTACGAGCCCATCTTCGCCCAAAGATTTTTTTGTGCTAAAAGGTCATTACCTAAGCTTTTTATAGTGGGGTCAAACGTCCTGATTGGTCAAGTAGTTTTGACGCTATGGCCGTTTTAAAAAAGTCCCTAGAAATGTGGCGCACCCTGTACCTTGTGATAAACGAGAATTTGAAAAAATGACTACGTCCCCCGCAGGGTTGGTTATAAATGAAAAAAATCGGCGGGAAATTTTTTTGAAGGGGGCGGCGGAAAATGGCGGCGAACGGCGGCAGTGGCGGTCCCACCGCAGTTTTTTTTTGAAAGATACCTAAACTTGGGGTAATTATTGACACCCCATGAAGATTTGGATACAATATCTTCAAAAGCATAGGAGAAGCACTGAAATTAAGATATACCTTGTTATAAACGAGAATTTGAAAAAAGTTGGTATAAAGGATAAAATTTTTGAAAAAATGTGGTCTCAAATAATTCCAAATTGCCTAATTCGGCGAGAAATGAAATAAAAATATTTTTTGGGGCGGCAGCGGAAAATGGTGGCGAACGGCAGTCCCGCCACCGTTTTTTTTTTTTTTAAGATACCTAAACTTGGGGTAATAAGTGACACCCTATAAAGATTTGGATACAATATATTCAAAAGCATAGATGAAGCACTAGTTTTAAGATATACCTTGTGATAAACGAGAATTTGAAAAAAGTCCCCCGCAGGGTTGGTTATAAGGGAAAAAATTTTTGAAAAAAATAACATGGTCTCAAATGATTCTAAATTGCCTAATTCGACGAGAAACGCATTAAAAAAAATTGGGCGGCGGCGAACGGCGGTCCCGCCGCCGTGTTTTTTGAAAGATACCAAAACTTGGGGTAATTAGTGGTACAACCCAAAAGATTTTACCCAATTGGGGTGTCACAAGTAACCACAATTTACCCCCCCCCCCCCCTTTTATTGTTAAGATATCTTCCTAATACTCACTTTGTTTGTCTGTCCGTTGATGATACTCTTTTCTTATTCATGAGACTGGCTATTATGCATGATATCATCCTTGTTTATTTATGATGCTTCAAAGCACAAATAATCATTTCCTACTTCTAAAGAGCAGTCCAATATCGTCATGGGTGTTTTATTGTCAATTATGTTTTATTTTCAGAAAAGGACATTACTTACAATCAAGTGTTTTTTTCATTGGTGAACCTGAGTATTTTTAATGAAAATTCTCTGTTTATGTTTAATATAGTTATATCTACTAAAAAAATTAAGTTTAGCCGTTGTTTTGTATAGAAAAACTTTGAAATGTTAAGCTTTTTTGGCGCAATATCATCTAATTTTGTTAATTGTGAAATATTATTAATAAAACAGTTTGAACTCAACAAAACATTTGATGATATTTCATTATTTCATATTTTTTTCACATAGAACCATGGTAAAACTTATATAGTCTATATTAAGCATAAACCTAAAATATTCAAATAAAATACTAAGGTTCAATGCTGAAAGGTGCTTAAAATCACTTGCTCTTGTTCATGTATAGTCCCCTTTCAGCCTTTTGCCTTAGGAGACAAGAAAATCACGTTTCCCCCTATCCATGTCTAACGGACCGACGGACAATTGGAATTATATTGAAGCTTTGCTACTAAAAACATAACAATCATAAAAAAACTAAATACAATGAATGTAAACTAAATTTATTCACTTCATGAAAAATTAAAACATTACCTAACTGATTTTAACAATAAAAAAACATACATGACAATGATAGGACTATATAACAAAACATATGGGGGGGGGGGGGTGGTCACTAATGCCGTTTTGCCATATGTTAGTCATGTGTTCTAATACTTGAACACTATTAAATACAAAAAAATTCCATTGTAGTTGTTTTAATGGGGTATAATGAGGAATATTTAAGTAACATCGGCTTAACGGAAGCTTGCAAGAAATAAAACGTTCAAAAAGAAAATAAGAATTTTAGGCTTTGTTCCTACATTATCTAGAAAAGCTATAAATCACCCTTCCCCCGCCCCTTAACAAAAATACAAAAAAATAGATGTTTGAGATTTAAAGAAGTAGTGAAATTTTAAATTAAAAAGGGGGTGGCGGGTGTGACACTTTTTGAAACCAAAATAAAAGTCTAAGGAAAACAACTTATAAAAAAAGTGTCAGCACTGAAATTTGGCATGGCAGTTGCTTTACAGAGGTGCAATGTGGAACCGCCGTTTTTTGCCGATTTCTTTTTGTCTTTTTTTCTTATTCAAATTAGGCAACTTTGAATTATTTGACACAACTTTTTCGAAAAAAATTTCCTTATATTTTCACTTTAAAATATTTGAATATTATAAGTGTAAACTGAAAATAAATTTCTATTGAAAAAAAAAGTTTGTTTCAGATAATTCTAAAGTATCTAATTTGGCGAAAAAAGACAAAAAATAGAAGAAAAATGGCGAGAGCGTTGGTATCGCCGCCGTTTTTTCACAGTTCCTAATCGTACCTCTTAAAAGCTACTGACATGAAAAAATTCAAAATTGTTCATTTTGTTTTAGAGGAGTAACTTTGACTTTTAGTTCTGGTTTCAAAAAGTGTCACACCCGCCTCCTCCCTTTGAATACTGTAGGTATAAAATATTATAAATCAAGGTGGGGAGGGGGGGGGGGGGGGGGTAAAGCAACCATCTCGTAATCAGTGTGCAAATGGCACTTAGAATCCGTGTTTCGTTATAAACTTGGCATAGTATTTTTTTAAAAAAAATAAGGGCTAACGGCTGGCACCACAGTGCTAATTTTAGTGCAATTCGTCACAAGTCACATTTTCACAATATACTCTTGGCTGCTCCAAGCAAATTGTCACGAAATATGTATGAATAATGTTTATTCTCTATCAAAAGTTTGCAACATAGTTAAAATCACTGGACATACCAAAAAAAAATTCATGTCGTGTGTATTTTTTTTTTCAAGCGCTGCAAACCGAAACTGTAAGGATAGGCTTGTACAATATAACATGCCCAGTTGTTTGATAAGGTTGTTTGATAACATTTTAACACAGCTCCTGCTGCCATAATGCGACGGTTTCGTGCCTCATCTTAGCAATAACATCTTCGGATAGGGGCTTCCTGTAGAGTGCGGAGGTTGCCTATAAGATCTCGCCAATCCTGTGATCGGCTACGTCCCACTTCCGCTCCGGGCAGTCTGTCGAAGTCCCACTCGTGTACAGGAATAATGCTGTGGCTGACAACAATACACTCATCAGCCTCCTACGCTAATGTTGTCGTGGGTTGTGAAATGGATTTTTATTGTCTATAGGCCAGGTAACTCCGTTCAGGGCCATCATGGTTTACCTGGCCTTGGCCACACTAGAGAATGGGACATAACATCTTGGATAGTCTATGTTCGTTTCAACATTTCCTGTTACAACAAATTAGATGTTATTTGTATAGGTACAACTTAAAATGTTATTAAATTAAAAATTGCTAAAGTTCAGGTATCAAAGAATACCTTTCTAAACTTTAGATTATTTAATAAAAGATAGGGTAAGGATGGGCATAGACCAGTAAGGAGCTAATCCGGTAATTTTTGACCTACCTTCATAAAATGACCTTTATCTTCATGTTTCTTTAAAATAAAAAACATTTTAATTTTATTTTTTAAGAAAATTTTTGCGAGAAAAAAATCGAAATTTCACGTCTTTAAAAAAAATGATTTTTGACAAAGAAGGAATAGTCAGATCCTAATGAAAATTTTTGTGGATAATTCCTATAACCTATACTAATTTTGATTATTTATGTTTGACTGGCCGTTTGGCCGTTTTTCGTCGATTTTTTTAGGTTGAAAAAACGTTACCGGAATAGCTCCCCTGGGTGTGGGGGTAATTTTCGGTAATTTCTTCCAAGTCCAATTATGACAAACTTCTAAAAGTCCTAGTATAACGTCCTTTTAGGACCTGATAGTCTTTTCCGTAAGGTTAATAATGGTCTTGGTTTCATTTGAAAATATTAATATTTACCCCATTTTTTTAAAAAGACCGAAAAAAATACACGATTTGCCCCCCCTCACCCTAAACAAAACTCAAAATATAAACCGATAGCTTATTGAAGTAGTTCCATGAAGAAAATAATCTAGTCTAAAAAATATTAATTAATTCTGTTTTGCTCGGCAAACTTAATACCTAGTTATCTTATATTGTCAGTTTTCGGGTTGCAACAAATGACGTTACCAAAAAAAATACAAAATAATATCTAGTTTGTTCCTTGTGTTGACGAGGTCAAAGATTCTTCAAAGCTTATACTCTAGCAGGGAGATTAATCTGTGTCCTGAAAATAAGTATATACTTTAGTCAAATAATATTTCAAAACTAAGAGGGGGGGGGGTAATGCAATCTCGTAATCAATGTATAATTGGCACTTAGAATTCGAATTTCGATCTGAAATTTTGCATAATCCTTGGTAAGTCTATTTTCCATAAATAGTAGAAAAAGTTGAAAAAGTAACGGCTGGCGGCTCAGCCCTTTAGCCATTATTTGGCGTTTTTCAATGAAAATACATCACGAAACCTATCTTCACTTCATACTCTTTGCTGCTCCAAAACGTTTTCAAACGTTTCTAGCCGGTAGTTGCTGGTACTAGAAATCTAAATAAATTTTTTTTTTTTTTGTATCATTTCACATGATTTAAAGCAAAAATATGGTTTAAAAAGATGATTTCTACGTAAGGGGGGGTTAATGCAACCATCTCGTAATCAATGATTAAATGGCATTTGGAATTCAAATTTTGATCTGAAATTTTTCATGAGTAATCCTTGGTAGGTCTTTTTTTCCCTAAATCGAACAAAAAGTTGGAAAAGTAACGGCTGGCCGCTCAGCCGTTTTTGCCTATTTTCAGGACAAATTCATCATTAATTACTTAGGAATCAACTTTTTAAAATATATTTTTGGTTTAATTCATGTTAAATGATTGCAATAACCATTATTTAAAATTTCTAGTACCAACAGCTACCGGCTAGAACCGTTTGGTAAGGTTTTTGAGCCACAAAAAGTTTTATGTGGAGATTATGTTTTGTATACATTACCCAATAATGTTGCATAATGAAGCCGCTAGTCTATTATAAAAAGCAGAATGATGTCTTTCTGTCTGTCTGTCTGTCTGTCTAAAGTGTAAGATCTCAGTAACTGCTGAACCAATAGGGTCCTACTCCTCAGGGAATATACCTACTGGTCTTGTGGTGGCTTTAGGCTACTTTCTTGTGAGCAAAAAATCCCCCGGCAAACAAAAATTCTTTTTGTAAACTAAAACAAATAAGTGGGAGGGGAAAACCCCTGTGAAAAAAATAAATACCCCCCTTTAACTTATATTACAATTTAAAAACGAACGATTCTATTCAGGAGGTGTACTTCCAAATACTTCTTGGGGCGACCCCCCTAGAGGCTAAGGGCGAATCTGCTAGAATATTTAATCGCACTAATTAAATGTATAAAAACTTTATTATGAGGTAGGTACTGTTTACTTGATTAAATTACCCCCCTCCTCAGATTAAGGGTGGGTAATGACGACTCCAATCAGCTTTCAGGGGGGTAATTACAGGGGGCGTGGTAGAAAAATCATGGCGAAAAACAAATAAAAAAGTTAGCTTGTATGTCCTTGGATATGTGTACTACTTTATAAAAAGTTTCAGCCTTCTATCTTTCATAGAAAGTGAGAAAATAACATTTCCCCCAATTCATTAATTACAGACAGACTGACGGACGGACATTTGGAATTATAGAGTATCTTCGCAACTAAAAACACAATAGGACAATCCTGTTGCAATACCTACCTTTAAAGAATTTGAGGAAACTTCATTAATTTCTGTAGAATTTTGTTGCAAGGATTATGTGGCATTCCCTTCCATCACCTCTTCATTCTCTCACCACCACTGGCGTCCTCACTTTTATTCCTTCCCAACCTCCAAAAGGGTTTCATCTCTCCGGGTAAAGCTCTGGCATAAGCTAAAACAAAAATAAAATAACGCATTAATTCAGAATTATTTAGTTTTGAATGGACTTATTGACTTTCTGATAGCTATTATAGAGTTGATATGCATCCTAAATTCTATCCAACTGTTATTGCAACCAGGCAAAGTTTAAAATCGACAGGACAATTCTGGAGAGCTAGCAGACGGACTGACCCTAGTTATAAAAAGCTATGTTTAAAAAAAACCAAAGATTATAAATAATATCTACCTACCTCTAAACGGATCCAGTTGAAGAAAAACTTTATTCCAATTCATTGTAAATAATACCTAATATGCGGAACTCTGTAATTTTTTAATATTAGTATTTTTAGGATATAGGAAATAAGTATGTTATCCATCGTCATGTAGCTTAATTTCGTCTTTTAATCAAAAAACGAAATACGTTTTACAAAAAAAGTCCTTGCCCCTTATTATATCAATTATTCTGAAATATGGCTATTAACTGATAATTAAGACCCCAACATCGACAAAATAAAGTTGTTTTATCTATATTTTTAACTAAAGAGAATACTCACTATGTGAGTATAAGAATATGTATAACACATGTTATCATGTTCTAGACTATTTTAACACTTCCACCCGACCCCTCTCCCTTACCTTATTTAGAAAATTAAAATCCAAGTAAAGTTTATCCCCCTCCCCCTTCCATAACCTTCCATCTCACATGACTTAATAATTGATATAAAATCAAATTAGAGGAATACTTTATCTACCACCAAATGAATTAAAAAAATTAAAATAATGTTAAAATTTTAAAAAAAATTCTAAAATTAGAGAAAAATATCAATACATTTTTAGGACTTGATTATAGAAAAGCTTCACTTTATTTTTTCATTAAGAATTTTTTTTCTATCTAGAAATCTTTTTTCATAATTCTATTTGCTGACCAAGTGTAGGCTTTTAAGAGATTTTTAACTCCTTGCACACTCCCAACATATGTTGTATATATTATACATAAAAAAAAACTGCGAAGCTTTTCTATAATTAGGGTCGGTCCGTCCGTATGTCCGTCTGGGACAGACAGCTTTTTTTCGTTAGTCTAGGCATGTTAGAATTGTTTAAACTTTGCATGGTTATTCCTGTAGTAGTTAGGTACGATTTAGAAAGCGTAGCAACTCTATAACCGTAACCAGAACGTCCGTACGTCTATTTTAAACATGTTGCTTTTTAACTTACTAGCGGCTTCGCCCCTAGCCTCTAGGGGCTTTGCCCCAAGAGGTGATTAAAAAAATTAAGGCGAAATTCGTTAAAAAACCAAGGAAATCTTCTACAAAACCTAAAGAACATAGGAAATCTTCTACAAAACCTAAAGAACCTAGGAAATCTTCTGCAAAACCTAAAGAACCTAGGAAATCTTCTACAAAACCTAAAGAACCTACGAAATCTTCAGCAAAAAAAAAAAAAAAAAAAAAAAATGGGGGGGGGGATTTTTTGTTTTTGGGGGGGTTGGGGGTGTCCCACCCCCCAAGAAAATAGCTTAAAACCACCACAGGACCAATAGAAATATACCCTGAAGAGTAGAATCCAATCGGTTCAGTGGTTACCGAGATCTTAAGGGACAGACAGACGGACAGACGGACAGACATCAAGCTACTTTGTATTATAGATTGTTGTTTTTATATAGTTTATTTCGAGGTAAACTTGAAACTATGAAATTAACAACAAATGTTTATGTTATGTAATTCCCCGCGATTGATCCGGTCTTTTTACTGATTACTAGGACAACTAAGTACAATGTTATAAGAGAAGCATCTCTAAGTCCAAGAAATGTAGGTATGTTCTATACCTTATCCCATATTTAAACAGTTTTACCACAAAGGGGTTTTTTTTTAATGCAACCATCTCGTAATCAGTGAGCAAATGACACTTAGAATTCGAATTTCGATCTGAACTTTTGCATGAGTAATCCTTGGTAGGTCTATTTTCCCTAAATCGAACAAAAAGTTGGAAAAGTAACGGCTAGCGGCTCAGCCGTTCAGCCGTTTTTTGCCTATTTTCAGGGTAAATCCATCATCAATTACGTAGGAATCAACTTTTTAAAACATATTTTTGGTTTAATTCATGTCAAATGATAGCAATAACCAATATTAAAACTTCTAGTACCAATAGCTACCGTCTAGAACCGTTTGATAGCGTTTTGGAGTAGAAAAGAGTATTATGTTGAGAGAGGTTTCGTGACTAATTTGCAATATAGATATCAAACAAATGGCAAAACAGATGAGCCGCCAGCCTTTAGCCGTTACTTTTCCAACTTTTTGTTCAATTTAGGGAAAATAGATCTACCAAGGATTACTCATGCAAAATTATAGATGGAAATTCGAATTCTAAGTGCCATTTGCTCACTGATTACGAGATGGTTGCATTAACCCCCCCCCCCCCTTTACTTAAAATTTTGTTTCAACCTTCATACATATTTTTTCTGTTTTTTTGTCCTACCGTTTCAGAGCTTCGCTTTTATGGATGTTGTCATTCTTTTTAAATAGAAATCAAGTGAATAAGAAAAAGTAAATGGATACTGGACCTTCTTGTAACGATTATACAGTTGCTATGCTTCCTAAATCGTATCTAATTTTTAAAGGAATTATCATCTTAAGTTTCAAATTTTTAGGCTAATTCTAACCTGTTTAAATCAACGAAAACAGCTAACTGTCACAGACACACAGACGGACGGAGGAACCATAGTTATAGAAAACTTTGCTTAAAAAAACTATAAAAGCTAACAATTATCGTCTATAATGAAATATTAACAACCAGGAATCTTCATTAGATAAGACAGAAGTCGATAAATTAATTATTCACTGATTATATTATTAAATGCAATTTAAAACACTTTTAGAAAGAACCAATAAATTAATTTAACTACAAAAAGTATCAACATCAATACATAAATTTGAGAACGTGAATTTATATACAAGACTACCATTTTTTTTAAAGTAAATTGTCCTCTCCCTCCCTAAAATAGCAACCCAATAATTTTCGAATGGAAATTTTACTTTTAGCTTAATGCTTTAATTAAATATACAAATTTAATATTTATCGTTGAGTCGAGAATAATATTTTCACAACAATGCGTAATCAATCAGCTGTTTCAGTTTGTTGCATTTAGCGACACATATTCTCCTAGCGGTGGAGTAGGGATGTCGAGCGGTGGGCTCTATTAAATTCATGTAATAAATAGTTAATTGTTTCTCATTTATCAGTGAAAATTATAATTAAATTGCTAAACAAAATATGTATGGTTACTGGCAACCTAAAAATTTGACAAAGATGGGATTTTAATTTTGCTTCTCGGCCACGTAGTTAATTTTTAAAATTTTTCATAGAAGCATTAAAATTCTTTCAAAAATTTCATGTAACACAAAATGCCGTTTTAGAAGGTCCATAACTTTTTTGTTATTGAAGCTTGAGGCTTCAAATTTTGTGTATGGGGTCTACTTGTGGCAGTCTTTCAACAGTTAGAACGCTGTATTTCTTGCAGGCTTCCTTTAATGGATTTATTTTTATAAAAGTTTTCTGAAAAAATAAATGAAGTGTTAGCAGTGAAAAAATTCCATAAATCATACATTTGAATACATGAATAAATATATAATATGTAAAGAATAATTGTGTATACACCGCTGCTAAGCTTCAGCATGCTGCCGAATATGCCGCAGCTGAAGGCCAAACTGTTGCTGCGACTGCCAGGTGGACGTGACAAGATCCTCCAACCTACCCTACCTGAACTTAGGAAATTGGAACGATCAATTAGAATTCAATATTAATTTATAAGAGATATGACAATTGAAGGGGATTTAATACTTCCCTTCTTGAAATACGAAAGATTGTTCTTAGAAGCTTGCAATAGCGAGTTGTTTTATTAGGGAAAGATTAAATATTTTTCAATTATTCTCTTATTTCTTTTTAAATTATCAATTTCTTTCAAAGTTTTAAATACATTTACGTCAGTAAGCATTCTATTTTACAAAACGATGTGGTAATTAGTAAGTAAGAGACATATAATTATTCAAAATCAATCCTAACTGACGTTGTAACCCCAGAGAGACGAGCCCTCAGTCTGATGTTGATGGTATGGAGGGTATCCTGCAGACAAGTGCTCCAGGTCCAAGCTATCCCCTCACTCCAGATGGCAGCCATGATCCAGGGATGGCCGCACATTTTATCCACTACCAACGCCGCAGGCAAAGTTTACCAGGTATGGATTTTTTTTTAATGTACAGCTACTTTTTTTGTTAATGTATTCATTATCGGCCCTCTTGGGTCACTTGGGGGAAGGGGGAGGGGGGAAGTCGACCCTCCACTTTTAATATTAGTTTATGAAAGAACAAGTAAAAGTTCTTTTAGGTGCGACGTAACCTCCCCAATATAGTTATAAACCTTTCATAGACCTATAGGAAGCGTAAAAGAAATTTAGATCCTTTCCTCACCAAGAAAGAAAAACTTCCTGTTATTTTTTTTATAGGAATGTCCGATTAGTTTAACTCTAAGAAATATGCACAACTTTTACCAGAACATAAAATTAATTTAGTTTTTTTTGTGTTAATTCTTAATGTAGGACATAATGTTTACGTTAAACCATTATTAATCTAATTCCAAGCAGGAATGTTAATCATTTGATTGGCTTGTGAATTTTCACGCCACTAATATGAATTTTTTTTGTTGCGGTTTATCTAAAAGTATCTTATCGAGCACATAAATAAATTAAAGGTATTTTAGGCTAGGTTAGACATTGCATGTATAGTACCCGCAGTGTTAGGCACTTCGCTTGGGCTGGGATTAAATAAGTACACTCCTTCCCATTATTTTAAAAAATAAGTAGGAAGGGGGGTTTCTGGGCTCGCTAGGTAATTTGAGGTAAAGCATCATCTTTTGTTTAAGGGCGTGCGAGCATGCTTTATGAGGAGAGTATGCCTGTAGTAGTCAGGAGGAGAGGGGTCACCATGACTGTCAGGTAACATTTTTATAGACAGGTGTACCAGCATGCTGTACCAGGAGAGTATGCCTGTAGTGGTCAGGAATAGAGGGGTCATTATGACTGTCAGGTAACATTTTTATAGACAGGTGTGCCAGTATGCTGTATAAGGAGAGTATGACTGTAGTTGTCAGGAGGAGAGGGGTCACCATGACTGTCAGGTAACATTTTTATAGACAGGTGTGCCAGCATGCTGTACCAGGAAAGTATGCCTGTAGTGGTCAGGAGTGGAGGAGTCACTATGACTGTCAGGTAACATTTTTATAGACAGGTGTGCCAGTATGCTGTATAAGGAGAGTATGCCTGTAGTGGTCAGGAGGAGAGGAGTCACTATGACTGTCAGGTAACATTTTTATAGACAGGTGTGCCAATATGCTGTATAAGGAGAGGTGTATAGAGGTGTATAGACAGGTGTATGCTGTATAAGGAGAGTATGCCTGTAGTGGTCAGGAAGGAGGGGGGACCATGACTGTCAGGTAACATTATTATAGACAGGTTTCCCAGCATGCTGTACCAGGAGAGTATGCCTGTAGTGGTCAGGAGGAGCGGGTTCACCATGACTGTCAGGTAACAATTTTATAGACAGGTGTGCCAGCATGTTGTACCAGAGAGTATACATGTAGTGGTCGGGAGGAGAGGAGTCACTATGACTGTCAGGTAACATTTTTATAGACAGGTGTGCCAATATGCTGTATAAGGAGAGTATGCCTGTAGTGGCCAGGAGGAGAGGGGTCACCATGACTGTCAGGTAACATTTTTATAGACAAGTGTGCCAGCATGCTGTATAAGGAGAGTATGCCTGTAGTGGCCAGGAGGAGAGGGGTCACCATGACTGTCAGGTAACATTTCTAAAGACATACGGACAGGCTGACATTGTTCTATACTTTATTATATATAGACAATAAAGATTAACAAACTACAGACTGACACAGAAAAATAGTAGGGTTAAACAAAAACAATAATGTTTATAAGTAGCGCTTCCCAGATGATTACACCACAATTTCTAACCATTTACAAAATAAAAGACGAAGTATAAATAGCATAATAGCTGATATTTTATGTTTAATTATACCTAACTTTCACAACAGGTAAATAAATCTTACTTTTGTTAAAATAATTGTAAAGAACGACAGCAATAGCCTAATTATATGGTAGATGCGTTATTTATACACTCCTCTTTTTAGGATCTTCGGAGCTGATGATGACGTAGTTAATGACCAAGATTATGGTGGAAATGATGGTGGTATACAGCATCATAAACGTGAGCTCTCTGTCAAGGTTGGTTTCTTTATCAAATTAATTATATCCTAATGTTTTCAGTATCATTAACCAACACTCAACAATTTTAGAAATGAAACATTTATAAGATTTAGAATAAAATACATTAAAGTCGGATTAATAAAATGTTTTTAAAGCAATTGCCTTTTTCAGTCAATTTTTTATATATTTTTTTTTACCTTTTATAAACTCATTGCTGTTATCTATAAGTATCTTTAAATTTTAGAAAACAGACTTGTCCAAACGAGGAAGCCTGGTGGACCAAACTGGAATGGCATCATTGATCAGTTGTCCAAGTGCACAGAGTAGAAGCGTGGATTCTTTACTCAGGTAATGTGGTATTTTGGCAAATTTTAGAAATACAGGTACAGGATAATGGATGGTTAATTAATTTCCTCCGTCAAAATTACTGCTTTAAATTTTAAGGTTATTGGTGAAAAAGTTTGTACATTGTTACTTTGTACAATCCAATCAGAAATAATTCTAAATTCTTTTATCTCATCAGCAATATTAACAGTCCATAGTCACCTTTCTCTCTGAAAATTTACATAAATTTGAATTTGTTAATTATAATATCATGTATAAATTTTAATATTCAGGGTTGCCAGACTTGGCCACAGCAAAATCCCCTTGACAATTAGGGTGCCCAAACCACGCGGGTTCAAAGCTGTCCCTGAAGACACGTGCTGCCAACAAAGGGAGGACATTTTGTCCACAATTCCACAATCCCGGAGCCTCTCCCCATCCTCGCCAAGTCAGAAGAGTTTATCACCCACCTCCCCGACACTGGCAAAAACCTTGCGTGGCTCTGAAAGTCCTACAGAAGGCATTGGACTATTCAAAAAGGTAATCTAAAATTTTGGCTTACCTAATGAATCATCTAGTTGGGGCAGGATTCTGCATCGATTTCAGGTGATCATCTTGAGAAGCCAGAGCATTATCTTCTTGTAATGGGATGCGATACTCTAGCTCCCACTGTAGGATATTATATAAAGTAACATCAAACAGACAACAAACCCATTGCACGAACTTTGTATGGTCAAGGCATTTCAAGTACTCTCAGTATAAGGTTTAGGAGCCAGACATAGCAGCAGTAGGTACAATTTTTAACGTCTCTAGTTTTATTTTTACTTACTTCACATTGATAAAATTTATACAATATCCTCTAAAATATGTTACAACCTTTTTTTTCTTTTTAGGGAAGATCTTCGAGTATTACTGTTTCTTTTCCTTATAATAGAACTAAAAAACTTTTGCAAGGTAAGAGGCTTTATTATTAAAACAATTCAAGTTAATTTTAAGCAACAAACTAGGATAACAATAACATTTGAAAGCGAAGCTTGTAGAAACACAATATATAGGCGAAAAAAAATATTGTTGTTTTTTTTGTTTTTAAATTGCCAAAATAAGATAATTTATCATCAAAAAACTTGGTCCAAACTAGCTAAAAAAGCAATAAACAATTATAAAAAGTGTTGTTTTTTATTTAATGAAAGCAAACTAAAGCATTAATCTTTTATAAAACTTTTATACAATTGTAAACAAAGAAAAAAACAAGGACGAATAAATCTTAAATACCGAAAACAAAAATGGCAAAGCTCATGTTTGGAAAGATACTCTTCAGTTTTAAGTTTGTCTGTAGGTTTATGCATTGTAAGAACAACTTATGAATCAAGAAAGTTGCTTAACCCTTTACAGTCGGGCCCCTTGCCGCACCTTAATCGGTCGGGGGGGGGGGCGTTCAACGCCCCCCCTAATTATCTCAGTTCCTATTAGAGCTAGAGGGCTAAATTTTTTTGTGCAAGTCCCCTGTATGATAATGAATTTCCGACCTTTTATAAGTCTAAGTCAATTTTCGCTTCCTTCACCCTTTTATTTAACAACCTTTGTTTTTAGGTCTTTTTTTATGTAAAAATTTCAAACGGCTGTAATTTTCTTATTTTTGAAGCTAGAAGAAAATTTTTTTCCCAGAAAATGTTTATTTTTATGTAAATTTTACATTAGAAATATCAAAATATAAATTTCAGCGGCCGCAGCTGTACTTGGCAGCTGCCAGCCGCCGCAATCGGCGGTCGGCGGGAAAACGGCGGCGGATCTTCATGAAATTTTAATACGTTATGTAGACATGTAAGAAAAGCTTAAGTTTGAAATTTGAAGTCTCTAAGTCAAAAATTGCGGCCACAGGAGCCTTTTAAAGATTTCTGGAGACCTGGAGGATCAGGACCTGCAGGATCATACCTGGAACCTGAAAGTGACTTGAACACCTGTATTTCATATAAGGATGTACTACTGGAGGATTTTTTTAGTATTTTGGTATGATAAAATGCTTTGTTTTAGTCAAAAAAATATTTTTGCTCTTTACCTGGATGACCCTGCCAGGTTTGCTGGCATCCTGTGCCCGCCAGGATGGAGATATTCAAAAAATTCCAACTCTCAGTTGTGTGTCATACCCATACTTAAAAAGTCAAGCAGTTTGGGCTCTTTATCTTTCACACACAGAAAATGAGATAGAAAAAACCGGATGGGGGGGCGTTCAACGCCCCCCCCCCCGACCGTTAAGGGTTAAGCTACACAATATTGCACAGCAAATGTAATGAAGAAGTCATTCAAATATACAAAATTGTAATACAAACTTAATGAAACAGCGTATAGTGTCCAATAAAAAATGACGTCATACAATACAAATGACCTATTATATGTGAGTATACAATTTACCGTAGGCCAATTACAATGTATACTGGCCTATTATTGGTCATATGTATTGTATGACGTCATTTTTTATTGGACACTATACGCTATTTCAAACTTAATCTTTACTCATATCATATGATATTGCTTACATCTTCCTCCAAAGAAAGAAAGACGAAGGAGTTAGCAGAGTAGCTTTGCTACTAAAAAAAAAATTCTAATTCTGCCAATTGCATTACACTACGGAGCTCTTTTTACCCCTCAGTTTCTCCCCCACACCCGTTTAATTCTTTGATTGCATTACCAAAACTATATATTAGAGGTGTTGAGCTAAAACCCCCAAATATTTTAGAGGGGTTAAAGCTGGTTATTTTTGTGCTAATATAGATGCCTACTTCGCAAAACCAAAAACCCTATTGTTCAACGACCCAGAAGCTAGCAGACAGAAACATATTTATTCAAATTTGGCTTTGCCAAGCATGCTGTTGAAAGCTTACAAAGCTTAGGCAAAAAAGTTATTTTTTTTCTATTTTTTTTATGATTATTTTTACTGAAACTTAATTTAGTGGTTTTGATTGAAAAGCCCGCACATTATTATACCCTTCTGTTTTGTGCATCTAAAACTTTTACTTTTTGTGAGGCAATACATTAACTTTTCGCAAAGCGAACCTACACTTTGATTATAAAAGTACAACAAAAAATTTTAAGAAAAGCTTGATTTTTATTTCGTCTGCTAAGTAAAATAGACATTTATTTTTCGAGCAACTAATGTATAACTCACTTTTTTATTTGAATGTCCTAACTGTTGGAATTTTTTCGATATGCAATTTGAATTGTTTATGTCGACCATAAGGCTTTAGTAAAAAGGGGTTATGGCTGACATAATATCGACATGCTATTTTAAAAAATAGTTTTCTAGTAATATTTACATCGACTTTATCATGATATTGATAAAAAGGGGTCAAGGCTGACATAATAACGACATATATATTGTAAAATAACACATTAACTTCATACTATGTCATAATAATGACAAAAAGTAAAAGATAATGGAAATAAATGAAGAAAATCTAATTTCATTTTATTACCCTAATATGTAATCTACTAATATTTTACTTTTCTTAAAATCGTCTCTAAGATTTGACATAATCGTATTTATTTCTATTTAGGAGAACGACGGATGTCTGTAGATTCGATGGCAAGACTGTCCAGAAGAGATTATTGGAAGGTTTACACAATATTCTAATATTTAAGCTACGCTACCTTTTACCAAATTTTTCCTTGTACAGAGGAAATTTATTTAAAAGAACAAAAAGGTTTATCATGTTTGAAAGAAAGATTAGTTTTTGTAAAATTTTCGACCGGGGGTATTAAGGGGGTGGAAGACACTCCTATAGGAATCGTAATACACCTTTCTCAACCTTAAGTGTGCCAAAATTCTTTAAGAGTGTTAATAATTTTACGTGCTTCGCGCATTTTCTGCGTATATGTATATCATTTCTATATTATTAAATTTTACTTATGGATAGAAATAATAACAGTCCTACAGATTTAGAATTTCGGATGAAAATATTAATTTAGCATTTTATATAAAGGAAAATGTTAAATCTAAAAATCAAATTTAATGACAGAAATGTAAGAAATAAATCAATGTTTTAATTATATGAAAGAAGTGTAGTTATGTTTTAAAAGTACTGGATGCTCAATATGAACGTACTTCCTTTTGAAAATTGAATGTATAGCTGCTTTGGTAATATCGTTGTCCTTAATCGTTTTAGCAATCATAATTATGATAATTATATCAATATGACAATTATATCATATAGGAGTTGTTAAAAGCTCTGAACTTAATGTTAAAATAGAATGGACATATGAACTTTCTTTTAATGAAAATAAAGTTGCTACGCTATCTAAATGAAAACAATAAACTCTTAATTTGAGCACTTTAAACTTAAGCAAAGCATTCGATTGTATTTTTTTTCTCGCTATTCTTTTATGTTTTAAATTTTGAAAAAATGATATAATTCTAATTTTTTTTTATAAATGTAGAATTTACGATTGATATACTTATATCTAATTTATACATACTTACCTTACTAATATTTATAAATATTAACTGTACAATATATTTTAAATATTTTTTTCCTTAAATATACATTCTACTTTACAAAAAAATTCATACACCCAACTCACACACACACACACACACACATTAGCTAATTTAAAATCTAGGACATAGATATAACTTTGAGAAAAAATAAGACCGCTAGAACAGAACTAATAAAACTGATAAGATATAAAAAGCCAACTAGTACATGTATAATAGATATGATTTTAGATTTTTTTTTTACATATTGTTAGATATTCAGAAAACAAGTTTCGTGTAATTAGATTAAAAGGGTATATATATTATTCTTCATTTATGTATGATTATTATAGAGAGTGTTAATCTCCCTCCTTGACTAAAAGATTGAAAGATTGTGTTTTGAAATGTCTTTGCTTGTGTGTAAAATAAATGAGGAAAGCTAAAGCTAGATTTTCTACGCACGGGTGTACATACATTGTATCCAACATAAAATAGTTGATATTTGTAAATGTGTTTCCAGAAAGATATAACAAACGGATGTAAGTTTGTAATAGGTCCAGGGCAGGTTTTAAGCTTTACTAAGGAAATAAAGGGAGAGGGGGATAAATATTTTGGGGAAAATATTTTTAAAGATTCCTTGTAGTTTTTAAACCATACTTACTTTGAAGAGATCTTTTGGAACGTATGAATGGCCTTATTCACATTTACTCGGAGACAAGCCACTACTTTGGTATTAGTTAAAAATTTGTGTCAAAATTTACAATTTCAATTTCTTTTACCTTTTAGAGATAAAAATTCTCTAGGCAAAACGCTTTTAGATGTCATCTATATCAAATATTTAATTGTTTTATTCTCTGAACACCCCACGCCTCAAGGTTGACCGGATAGAAAACGCAGTCATTAAAAAAAACTTCAGTTTAGCCTGAGAATCTTTACAACGATTCAATATAAAAAGATAAAATGACGTCATCCCAATTAGCCAAGTCTATTAACATTTTTGATAATTGGATAAAACTTAAATCTAAATCAAAATGGAAAAATGTTATTTGTACTCTATAATTTTGTTATAAATTTGGTTTATTTCTGTGAAATATTTTTAATTCGGTGCTATTAAAGACTAATCATGGAGAACATTTATGGTGAAAAAAATAACAAGAAAGCTGATGATACTATCAAATCTGATATCAAAGATAATCAAGGGCATCCAGCTGAAAAAAACGATTTTAACAAAATGGATAATGAAAAATCAATGAATATTACTGGTGACTGTTTTGATGGGGATGAGTTAGTTGACATAAATTCTACAATCGATTCTGACATGTCAGAGCCTGAAAGTGATGAGGAAATAAGTGAGTCAGAGCAATGCTTCTATGCAAGCTTCAAAATCTACCTGAGCCCCCCGCCACAATCAATGAGGACTCCAGGTGGGCTTTCATCCAGTCAAGATCTTGATGAGGATCAAACTGAGTTGTTGTCAGTTTCAACTTCTAAATCCTCAACTCCAATGAGAATTAATCAGCCACTATATGGTCAGACGCAGCACATTGAAAATTTACCAAGAATGACATCAGCAGTGCTAAGTTCAAGTAAAAATCCTTTACCAAAACCCAAAGCACTTCCTCCTCCTCCAATGTGTAGACCTCCACCATTGTTTATATCCCCGATAGTATCACCATCATTCACAGACTTCTGTTACCCGAAATCTTGTCCAGCACAAATAATAACCTCATTTCCAGCATTCCCAACAAATCATCAATCATCTGATGACAATTCTGGTTCTGTCTCTTCTATTAGGAATGAAGAAAAGCATACCATAACTGAGTCATCTAGTCATCAGCAAATATTTGATCTTAACATTGAATCAGGTGATGATGAACCTCAAGATAATCCAAAAAGAGCAACAGCTGACACAAATTATGATTGTGAGTCCAACAAAGATGAAACTGAGAGCAATGATGATGATGAAGAGCCAACACTAAGTCTGTGTGTACCTGAAAACAATAATGTGATAGAGAATAACTTTCCTGAAGCAAAGCTGACCAAACAACTATGCACTAGTGATGAAGACATATCTACTGAACATGACCTGGAATTTGATCATGATGATAATGCTAAAAGGCCAAGCAACAAGAATAATCATGAATTGGAAAACTCAAGAGAAAAGAGAGAAAGTCCAGTATTTTTCCTTGATCCACTTGATTGGATAAAAACAGAAGGCAATAGTCCAATTCCAACCATAAATTCTGGACTAGTTGGACCTAGTTTCCCAACCTGCAGTAGATCATTACTGAACAGTCCCATTCCATTTCTTACTTTTGCCAGCCATGGGTCTGATCTTGACACATTAGCAGAAGAAGAAGTGTCAGAAAAAGATAATGTCAGTGAAGGAAATTTGTTTGTTCCTTCATTTACAGAGGAATCCAGCAATACATTACCGGTGTATTCTCCTTTACGAAGAGCATCTATGGACTACAGGTCAAGGTCGATGACTCCTAATCCAGATATCAGACAAAGAAAAATAACAATTCCAATAGTCAGCAAGAGAAACACTTTTATGGTGGGTGTTTCATTTGATTTAAACTCCATTTCTATACTTAAATCTATCTTTTAAAAAAAAACTTAATAGAGTTTACAAGAATTAAATCATAAAAGTAGTTTAGAAACAAAATCATAAACTTTTAGAATATTTCCTGTATTTGTACTATCAAACTTAGTTACACAAACTTTTCATCAGAAATTACATATTATATTATATTACTTCAGTATCCTATATATAACAAATTAAACTCATTCCAGGTAAATTAAAAATTCTAATACTGGGAAACATCTGCAACTGTTGATATTTCATAAACCTTTCCAGGAATATATACTAATTTTTTTAGAATTAACATGTATATTTCAAGATTTTAGTCAGTTTGTCTATATTATTTTTCACTTTTATTGGTAATATTTTACAATAATCATTTGTAGTGTCAAATAGGTAAATCTTAACTAATTTTACTCTGATATAATCTCTGCACCATCTTGGCTGAGAATATTTTTTTTTGTATTAGCAGACAATAATTAACCATCATTACTCTAAAGAAATATCTGTAATATATAGGCAAAACCTATGATGGGGTTTGAGAGTTTGAATAGTTCTACTAACAGCAGAGAATCATTAACTATTATTACTCTAATATGATCTCTATATTATCTAGTCTGAGACTATACCTAGTTGTGAGATTTAAATAGTTTTACTTGTAGTAGACAATCACAAACTATTGTTAATCTTAAGAAATCTTTGTAATATGTAGGCTAAAACAATGATTGAGTGTGAGAGTCTGAATAGTTTTACTAATAGCAGAAAAACATTAACCATTATTATTCTAATATGATCTCTATATCATCTAGGCTCAGACTATGGCTAGTTGTAAGAGTCTGAACAGTCTGACTTGTAGTAGATAAGAAACAATTGTTACTCTAATATAATCTCTTTACTATCTAGGCTGAGACTATGGCTAGCTGTGAGAGTCTGAACAGTCTGACCGGCAGCAGAAGATCACTGGATGTTGACACAGTTTCTAAGTCTAACCTTTCCTTAAGGTAATAGAAAACATAACTATATAATGGTTCAAAAATGTACTTTTGAATTAAGATAATGTTAACTTGTAGAATCAAAGTAGAATATAAGTTTACTTCTGTAGCAATATTCTTGTCTCTTCATTGATCTTAATCGAATTTAAGACCTTTTCCAAATAATCTTTAAAGCTTTTTATACCTTCTACCTATTTTAAATTTGATAGATCATGGAACAGTTTTATGAGACGATCCTGCGAGGATAATTCTGGCAAAGCCGGCCTCCTACCACAGATTCCAGGTATGAAAATATGTAGTTTAGGCTGGCAAAGCTGGAAGCCTAAAGGGGAAGTGGGTTACGGTTAACAAAGCAGAAAATCTAATGCCTCCATTTTAATGAAGAATATAGATTTATAGTTTTGAGTTTAGTAAGGTTAAGCTAAGTTATATATATATAATCAAAATTTATATTTATTTTTATAAACTTCTTTTAAAAAAAAGTAAAATGCTAAATAATAGTTTAATATTTGATTAAAATATTGAACTTCTTGCATTAGACTTTATTTCTTATAGTAATGTGAAAATGGTAACACTTAATACTACACAAATATGTATTTTGTATAGTATAAAAAGTGAATCCATTATGCCATTACCATGCAGCTATAGATATTCTGTTTTGAATATCTAGAGCACTTTATATTGTATCTAACTTCCAGATGTTATTTATAAATATTTTATAAGCTACCATATGTATGTATTTGTATATGTTTGTTTATTCTATAGATGTAATTTATTTTCAGAAACATATATCTCATTATACAATATAATTGAAAGTGTAACACCTTTATTTATAGTATAGAGTACTGTTTCTTTCAATAGAATTTTGTAATATATACTTTTCACTAAGGGTTATTAAAAAAATCTAGGAGGAATTAAAAAATGGTTGAAATTTTAAGTCAGTCATTATTGATAGGTTATTTTTATTTTTTTTATAGCATTTAAAACAAACAGTTAAACAAATATTTTTTTTCCATTTTTCTAACTTGGCACAATGGTTTGTTTTCTATTTATTTTTTGGCCAAGACATTATGCATTTGACGAATACAAAACAAGTGGGGAAAGCAGGGCTTTAGGGATAGGTTAATTAAAAGATGATTTCCCCAGATTTCTTATGTTAAGGAAATGGAATTAAGTTTAATTTTCCAATTTTTCATTTTTGTGTTTATGATATTTCTAAGATGTTTCAGGTTTAGCAAGATGGCTGATATTTTTGGAGACTAAAAATGATATTTTAACGATTTCAGATTTTTATCAAGTATTTGTTTATAAGTAGCAAAGCTTAAATATATTTTGGGGATGTGACAAAGTGTTTCAGATATATATGGGTTTATCAATGGGTTTTATTCAGGGGTGTAGGGGGCTGCAGCTCTGATCTCCAAACAATTAAAATAAGATTAAAAATCTTTCATTTAATGCAACGTAATTGGGTAAACCATTTCCCTCTCTTTTAGCATTTTTTTCAAAGCGTAATTTATTGTATTGATTATGATGACCTACAAATTGTTTACAGACGGAGAGACATAAAATTTTATTTATTTAGGTATGTTCTAAACTTGTGATTTTATATATTGATTAATTAAACAATAAATTAAATAAATATACTGCATGCTTTATATTACTTAGTTTTATGTCTTTTACACGAATAAAACAATATTTATTTATAAAAAAAAAAATTATTTCTAACACCAAATATGATTTGCTAATTATGACCTTTTGTTTTACAAATATTGGCTCCTTCACTCAAACCTATTTCTAGAGAATTGAAACCTTCCCGATTTTATTTATAACATAAGAAAATACTCTTAGCCAATGCCGAGGTTTCAAATCAACGGAGATTTTCAAAACCTTTACTTAACCTATTTTAACCTAAAATAAATATATAACATACATTTGAAAAAAATAAAAATGTATCTTTATTGTCCATTTGCAATAGGAGGCATAAGCATTTAAAATGAAAAAGTTAAATTTAGGAAATGTTAAATTTAAAAAAGAACAACAAAAAATAACTTAAAAATAGAAGATTTGATATATGTTTTCATATTTAACATAGTTTAGTTTCTAAATGCGAAGCTTTTCCATAATTACGTCTGTCCGTCCGGAACGGATAGATTGTTTTGTTAATTTAACCATGTTAGAATTGTACTATCGATTTTAAAATTTGCATGGTGATTCCTAAATGTCCGCACGTCCATTTTGAACATGTAAATTTTTAACTTTTTTTTAACAACGTAAGGCCATTTTAGATACATACCTTTAACACAAATTTTCTTGTTATGAAAAGAATATGAAATAATTCTTCAAAACTCAAGAAAAAAAGGTATAATGTAGTTATCTTCTGAGATAAGTTTTTTATTAAATTAAATAAAACTTTATAAAAGATTTTCCAAAGTTTTCTATAAAAACCTGAAAATATTTTCTTTTTATTGAAATGTGTAAACCTGAAAAGGTTTTGATCAAATAAAAGTTTTACCAACTTAACCATATATTGTTGGGATGTTGACAAGTTTTTCCTCTCTTAAAAAATTTAATGTAAAATTTGTATTTTTCTCTCTCTTAAAATTGATATCATTTTTGATTACCACATCTTATGAAAAAATCATTTTAGCCAGTCAAAAAATGAGCATAAAGACATATTTTTCTTTAAATGGGATAGAAAGTGTAGATGAAATATGTACATCTTTTTGTATAAACTCCTTGTCCCAGAGAAGCACAATTTTATTTTATTTTAAGGAAAACTATTTACTAACTATACCCTGTGGGGTGCTGTTTTTCTTCAGGTCAACCCTTACTTAGCCTATCCTAACCTACAAAAGTCACTTTAAAAAAAGTTTGTATTCCATTCCACTTTTTGATTACGTAGTATTGTCTACTTGGTTGATATAGGTTGTATTTCTAATTTTTTATTAAATTGTTAAAATGGGGCTGTGTTTTTCTCCTTGCTATTTAAGATAGAAGGCTGATTTTTTTGTGAAAACTTCTGATTTATAAATGTCTTCTTTAAATGTAATTTTCCATTGGTCTATGGTGGGGAGGGGGGGGGGGTAAAGGGGTGATTACACCTCCCCCACAAAAAAAGATAGGACGTCCTTGCCTCTATTATATAAAGTTAACCCCCCCCCCCTTCCCCCCAAAAAATAAAAAAGCTTGGACGTTCTTGCTGCTTATATAACTTTTTATTACCATGACCATTTGTCTATCTGTTCTTAAATTTTCATATATCAGCTTTGCTACTTTTGGATGTTGTCATCCTTGAAAAAAAGTTACATAGGAGGAAATTTTGATTTATATTATCATTTTATCAGAGAAGTAAGACTTTCATCCTTCCAACTTGGAAGTATTTCCATATATTATATTTATTACTCTACCTTACAACTCTTTACTTGAAAAATAATCTTAATAATCAAATATGAATAAGATTTATTTCATAAATAAGATATGATTAACAACAATATGATTATGCTTTTAGAATATACAATATTTTAAGCAAACAACACACTCAAATTATAATACAATTTCAATGAAAATTACATAAAAATATAGTTTTATTAAAACAATAATTATTTCTCTTTTTATCACATTTTGTTATGGTTTATCATCATTTTTATATATTGTATTTTCAGTGGTATAAAAATTGAAAAAATAATTTCAGTACTGTTTTATTTTGCATATATGCAAGAAGAGTTTTGAGTCAGATTTTGTCTTCAAAGTTAACCCATGGATTAACAACTTGAAAAGTGGGGCCATGGAAAGAAAACGAAGTTGCGGGTTTCTTTACATTTTTACAGTAGTTTTTGAAAGGTTATTTTAGGTTATTTTAGGTAAGTGTTAATGATTGCCCCGCAGTGTTAGAAAATAGGCCCCGCAGGGGCTAGAAATAGGAGAAAAACTAATGTGAAAAGTTTTCGTTATCTTTCCATGATCAGAAAAGTGTACTGTTTAAAATAACATTTTTACATTACATTAATCAGCATTTTCTAACATAAAGTTAATTTGTATTTTGTTTAGATTAAGTTTAGTTTTTCTACTTTGTGTTCAAATAAAATTATGCTGTCGTTTTGTCTAGTTTAGAAAAGATTTTTAATGCGAAAGACTTTTTATATTAATATGGAAAGATTCTTGAAAATATCATATAAAGTAAGTAATTTTAAATTAAGGAAAGATTCTGCATGATATGTACATTTTTTAGTATTATAGTCTTTTTATTCGAATATGAAGAGAGATTCTTTGTTTCATTGTAAAATAGAAGACAAGGGAAGTAGACTTATTTTCATTTTAGAATATTATAGAAAGGAAAGATTTGTTGTTTCATTGCATAATACAACAATAAAGAAAGATTCTTCATATAAATATATACCAGAATACTAGGGAGAGATTCTTCGATCATTGTGGAATTGTAATTAGTTTAAGGAAAGTTTCTGACAAAAGATCTGGAAGGTGATCTGGGCCATGTAATCTGTCTGAGGCTGGGCAGATCTGGAGACGATTCTGCTTCCAATAACACTGGACGACCATATTCTGAAGAAAAAATATATTCAATGGATACATTGTCAAAAATAATTGGGCAGCAAAAAATGATTTCATTCATGTTTAATTTCAAAGCTGTTATAGTGGTGTTAAATGATACAAAATAATGTATCTATTATTCTTTTGGAGGAAAAGTCAATTTACCTAAATCTTTTTATAGTGCCAATAAAAAATGACGTTATTCTGGTCTACCATTGGTCAATCAAAATATATACTGGATTGCCATTGGTAATTTATTATATCATTGGTCATTTATTTGTATGACGTAATTATTTTTATAGGCAGTAAAAAGAGCTTTATTTACCTTTTATTAATTACCTATCACAATATTCATAAACTCGCAATTCTTAGAAAAAATCGTACCTGGAATATTTAAATGATCACCAGAACTGAAACCATTGGATTTAGAATTTATGTTGCTCAATTTTTCTTTTTGCTCAGGACAAACATCACTCTTTACAAAATTTAAAATTCATGAACAATAAATTATAGCATGTATAAAGTATGTATCCGAACCAAATCTTAAACATGCCCATTTGTTTGTGGAATCTTCATAATAACTTAAAGAAGATAATTCAAACAAATGAGAATTTTAATCCTAAGATATAAAGTAGTAAGACTTTTTGTCTGTAGCTTAAAATTTTGGTAACTGCTGAACCGATTGAGTTCTCCATTTTAGGGAAGCTTTCATAGTTCCATAGATGGTTTTAGGCTGCTTTATTTTTTAGATTAAAGTTTTGGTATTGTTAAGGATATTTTTCTGCCTTTTCCTGTCCTTTTAAATACAAAGCTTCTAAATGCTAGGGGCGTAGGCGCTAGTAATACAAAAAAAGCATTTAAGAGACAGTCTGACTGCTATTAATTTTTACAGAATTATGCCTTTTGATTAAGGAATCTAAAAGTAATACAAAAAGAAATAAAAATTTAAAAACATTGAAGGTTATCATAAATCCTGACATACCAGCAGTTTTGCTTACCTTAATATTTTCACTCCAACCCATAGCTTGACCAAGAATAAGGTTACTCCAACCAGTATAAACGCCATCCTGGTTCAAATTTTATTTTAAATTATCATCCTTATATAAAAGTAACGGGAATTAATTTAAAAAAATTATTTTAGGTTAGGTTGGGTTATGTAAAGGTTAAAATAGCTCCTCAATTATAAAGCCTGTTGCAGACGCTAGACATAAGTTTTTCTGTTAAAAAAGGGGTAGGATATTTTATGGTCCAAAAGTTAGATCACCAGCTAAACTTTGTTTGTCATAGCTGCGTGCACAGATAATTGAGATAATTGAGCATTGATATGGGGATAAAAATTGTATAAAATCTTATTTTTTTTAATACAAACAATGATAAACAATTATTAATAATACTGACTAACCTGTATCCTAATATTTTCTAGTGGAGAATATTTGTACACCTCCTCTCCAAGAACCAGCTCAGAACATTTTTCCTCCAAGTCTTCCAACTCATTTACATCCGACACCCTTATGCTAAAATATTATTATTTAAAAAAAATTGATGTTACTCTACTTTTACATAATGGTAATCGTCTGTACAAAATGTTTTTTTGTGTGACAATTTCAAACATTTTATCGAAAATATTTTACTCTATCTTTTTTTCTGTAAATTTCTCGCTTAAGACCACAAAATTAATTTCTTCCTTTTAGGGAATCTTCACATAGGTTAGGAACGGATTTAGGCCATTTAATTTTAGCCTTTTTCCTGTCCCCTCCCTCTGAATACTGAATCCCTAGATGCTAGGGCCCATCCACTAGTTCCAATAGGAAATTATACCTATTAGTAGTAGAAGATCCAACAGACTCAGTAGAGGACACAGATGCCATTCTCGGAGGTGGTGACGCTGCTGTGGTTCTTGTCGTGCTTGTCCTTGCTGCCATTGTAGTGGAGGTACGACGGAGTTGAGAGGCTATTGTATCCTTGATTGAAACAGGGGCCCCTAGATTTTAAAAATTCATAATACAAATCTTTCTGCTAAGACTGCTTAAATATAGAACAGGATGTTTGTTTGACTATATGTATGTTAAGATTGCAAAAATGACTGGACCGTTAATTCCACAACTTTCAAGGAAGTTTGGTATTTTGTTTTGGTCCATGGTAGGTTTTAAGGAAGATCGAGGTTAGAGCAAAGCCACATAGTAGCTAAAACTTATAATCAGACCAACTCTTTAATTTAGACTCATAGTTTTTGTATAAAACCTTAGAATAGACCTGTATGAGAAAATCCGCCGAAACTTTTATTGAACGAGACAGCAGCCTGAGGAGATACCGACCATCTGCGGGCAGGACTATCCAGCCTGGGCCGGCTGGACCGTGGTGGAACTTCAGATAGATCATAGTGAGCTGGAGGGCAGATTTTGGGGCTACCTTCCCCTGCTGACCCAAGACTGCCGGAACCTAAATAATAAATTTAGGTTTATGTAAAATTATTGTTTTGGAGAAAGGTATTTCTTTCTAGAATCACTTAATAAAAAATGGGGTATAGTCCTTTTCGTGACAACGCCTCTTAAGGGGCGTTTAATCGTATTTTTTCAGTAGCTTTCCCCCTATTTCTAGCCCCGAAGTGACGTTTGGAATAATCTAGTTCCAGAGTAGCTGTGCTACAAAGATTTAGATTACTAATACCTATGCTGCAAGACAGGGAAGAGCTAAGCGGAGATTCTGCACTAATATGTTCGCGGATTTTCTCCAATTTGCGGGAATTATCGCGGATAGGAATCATTCCCGTTGATGAATGTCGTCGTTTATCTTGGATAGGGATAGTCCCAGTGGCTGAATGTCGTCGTAGCGTTGGGACTAGCTGCGATTCAATATCATCCTCCTATAAAAATATTTTGATAACATTTTTATTTGGTAATAGTTTGACTCTAATTCTAGAAACATATTCATAATTTGGTCCAATTATAAAATATCCAAGTATTTATCAACTAACTTGTATAAAACTTGAGGAGCACAATCTCCATTAAAAAAAAATACTTTAATTTCTATTAGATCTACTTTATCACCAAAAATATCTTTTCGTGTATGACACAATTTAGGGTATTGGAGTCAGCAGGATCAATAAGCATTTACTGTGTAACTTCCTTAATCCATCTAACTATATTATTTTTAATGTTAACACCATTTTTCAGAGCTCCTATACCTTTGGACGTTTTAATCTTTGTTTATTATCACCTGAAATTCAATCCATTTCTTCTTTCTTTGTGGTGGATCTAATTTTACAAATTCTATTTCATGTGATAGCATCTTAAAACATCAAAAAATCTGGAAAAACACTATCATTATTTAATCTAGATAGACTGGAATGGTTTAGTAAAAGATAAATAAAACTTAATAATTAAAATAGAAAAATAGCAAGAAAACCAAATAATCTTTTCTATTGATAATATTTATGTTCATTTGGAATTTTTAAATTCAATTCCATATGTCATTTCAAATCATTTTAAAAAAATTATTTTTATTTAATGATAAAATTAAAATTGATATCAAAAGGTATTTGACTTCAATTCCGGTTAATGCTAATGAATTTTTAATTTGTTAGCACAAGGAAACAGTTTAAAATAAACTTATAAAACCCATTTTCTCAATTTAATTTCAGTTGTTGCTTCACATAAAAGCTATCCGTCATTGACGTAATTTACTATGTCCACTTCTGATTATATAAAATCTTTGTCGAGCAATTTCATTTTCACTTATATAAAAGACATTATATAAATATGTGTATTAATTATTAAAGCAATGTTTCCACGAGGTCTTAATGTCTAACTGAATAATTTTGTTTATTGTAGAAACCGAAAAGGAATTACCATGGCAAAGTATGTTTTTACCAACAAGCCAAAATATTAAAGAATCAATATTAGTAGCATCGTCTCTATACTATAGGGACTTAGACCAAATAAAAATATGTTAAGTTTCTCATTACAATCAAGTTAAAAGTGAAACATGTAATTTTTTAATTTTTTGGGTCGGGGGGAGACTTTTCCCCATAATATATGAAAAATACTTAGGATCTATGTAATGCTTCCCTGTAAAGGATAATAAAAAAGTTTGCAAGATCTTTCTTTACGAAGCTCTTTATAGTGCCTATAAGAAGGAGAAGTTTTAAAACTTTTGACTGAAGTATCCAGAATGACTATTGTAATATGGATAATTCTAATATGACCTCATTGGGACTTCGGAAAAAATTTTTTTTATTTGCACTGCCATTTTAAATCTTTTTATTTCAAAGTAACCCATAGTCTGACAGATGAACGGACATTTCTTGGCTACAAATAATCTAATTTTTGCATGGACGTATAGCCATTTACTAAAATCAGTACATTTGATTTACTCTTGCGACTTGTAGAGTAGCTTCGTATCCACTAAAACATATTTTTGATGACGTACTACCAACCAATAAAATTAATGCATTTGATTCACTCATACGCAGCCTTTCATATATATACTATGAAATTCTTTTAGAGTAGCTGCGCTACTTTTAAAAGCTATTTCTTTGCGAGATTGCACGGCTATTCAGTAAAATTAGTGCATATAATTCACTCATGCGCGGCCTTTTATATGCTTCCAATATACCTAGAGATATAGGGATAGGAAAATGGACAATAAAATAATATATTTCTCCAATTCCTAACAGACTTTAGTTGATATTAGTCATTTGAGGGAAGAACGGTTTGTAAATTGATCTAAATGACGTTGTCTCATCCCTATAAGATAATACCACAGAATAATAATGTAAGATGAAAAAGATTTACCAAATGAAAAATTTACGTAAATTAAGGAAAGAATAAACAGTTCTATATACGCTAACTGAATCTAATTCTATAGTTTTCTATGGTATATACCTAGAAAGAAAGTTAAAAGAATTAGTGTTCAGACAATGTAACTGCAACTTTTTATTTTTATTTATTATTTGGTAATTTGAAAAAAAAGAGAAAAAGTTTTTTTTTATGAATGGGTTTAATACTTTTAACGAAAAATCAAAAAGAAGCTGATCTAAACATAATCTTTATAAAAAAAATCAAATGATTTTTATTTTGCTTTTATATGAATTTAGATCTTTAAAACTAATTATTTCAATTAACAATTAAAGACTTTGATCAGCTTATTAAGTTTGCTATCAATTCCGCAAGATTTTCATATTCTCATAAAGACGCAATAGCAAAAAATATTAAGGTGGTGTTTAATAATTGTGTAGTAAATAGACATCGACAATATATTTTGTAGAAATAATAATTGAAGTTCTAATAATTTTGCAATGTGATTTATTTTGTGGAATTTTATGAACACTACTATTTGTTTCTGTTTGTCAATTTGAATTCATTTATTTTTGATTGTATCTTTCGACCCAAATAAAAACGGGGATACCTTTTTACCATTAAAATAAAGTTTTTATAGTAAGCAAGAAGCACTTTTTAAGTGGATTTTTATGATTTTACGAAAACTTTAAGACTTTTAAAGAGTATTATAACGTGTTCAAATATAAAACCTAAAAAAACTTTTTAAAATCCAGTTTTAATTGCAGTGATTCTTAAACCCTACAATAACTAAAACCCACAGACAAGAGCGGAGAAATGACTTAGTAAGTTACTTAAGTAGTAGATTTGTTCCATTTTGATTATTAATTTCAGATTCTAAAATTAGAATAGTTAAAGTATTTTGTTTGCAATAAAATCATTTAAAATTCAGGCCTCAGAGTTAAAAAGAACATGAAGATTAACAAGGATATATTTTAAGGATGATCTATAAAAGTTAAGCTCTATAAACATACGGTAGTATAAACAAAATTGTAAAATTGCTTAAATACAGAATACTGCTTAAAGCCATAACAACCGACACTAATCATAGAAAAGCTTCGCTTTGATTCCAGAACATTTGTTGCCCAGTTGTAAATTTTCCTTGCCTTGTTAAATTGTTGGGGAAATTTTAGGGTGGGAATGTTATTCAAAAATAAAACTCCTATATACTTGGAACTTAAAACTGGGATGGGAGTAGAAAAAAAAAACAGGGAGGGAGGGAGCATTGGGCTAGTCCCCGATGTTTTATAATAACGTTTTTCATTCATTACCTCAACAACTTTTTTGGGGACTTTTATTGAATTTTAATTGGTTTGTTCAATATATTAAAAGTCCAAACGTTTCAACCACTAATTGTACAGAAAAGGTAATTTTATGTTTTCCTTTTTTAATAATTGTCCCTGTCCCTGTAGATATTGGTTTTCAATATCATCTTACAAAACTAATTCAACAAAAAGATCAAAATCTTTCAAAATTATTTTAGAAAAGCTTCAAAATTTTCTTCACAGCATATTTATTAGATTCATTAGATGTTTAAATAAAACTTACTTCTTACATTCTAAACTAATTACTGCGCCCCTAGCCTTCAGGTCTTCTGTATTCGAAGAAACTAGAAAATCATATCACATAAAAATAGTTTAAGACCTAAATCTAGAAATGAACAGGCATAATCTTAGGACCGAAATGAAGGCTGAATTACAGTTATTTATAATTAAGACTAAATTATAGAGATGCTTTGCTGATAAAATTGTACCTAATAGTTCTATGAACCAGTATTTAAAAAATCAAGGCAATAGGATAATCGTACTTATCTTTAAAAACCTGAAAATTTATCATGTTGAAAATGGACATACATAATCTATGTACCTAACTGTTAAAGAAAAGTTTTAAATTGATAGGACAATTCTAACATTCCTAAATTAATGATAAAAGCTATGCGGACTGCTGAAATTACATACTAACTGTCGAAATTACAGACGATCGTACGTACATAACTTTAATGTAAAGGAGCCTTGCTTTTAAAAACTTTGATGTAATAAAAGAATATGACATTTGACAAAAGAATAATGAAATATAACTATGTCAATTCAAATAAATAGCTAAAAATATTTCAATGTGTTGTTTTCATTTTGCATTTATATGATTCACTAAAATTATTGAGAATTACTCATCAAATTTTTAGTTCAATATTATCAAGGACAAGGATGTATGTGTAAGTTATCATAAACCACTGAATTAAATTTTTTTTAATGGAGCTTATTGCCGGTCTTGTCAGGTTTTACGCTATTATAAGATAAATCCCTTAAACTCAATTATCGTGGCAACAATTCATCCCCACTTTATGATAAATCACGTGGTGGCTTCGGGCGAAGCCACTATCGACTAATAAAATAGTTGTATGTATGGCTTTGGTAGTGCAGTAAGATATCTGGAACTGTTGGACCAATTCTCATCATTTTTTTGGGTTTTATTTTTTATTTTTTTTTACTTTTTTATGTTTTTCCTTTTTTTCAAAACTACGAAAATGTCCATTATGGTAGGTACACTTTTATGATGAAGCGGAATATCAAATTATTAAACTTAATAGCAGCTACGATAATTTAAATTGTAGGACAAACGCCTCTCAATTATTCCGAATAATATTGAGAATTTATTGGGCGTAGATTCCTGGGAAATTTTCAAATGCAGAAAATAAAATTCAGGGAGGGAGATTAAAATGTTGGTTGAATTATTCCACATCCTTTTCTTCTACGCAATATTGATCAGAGATAAAGTTTGAATAATTGAAAAATTGGGGAGGAGGAAGAATAATTTATCTTTATTCGTCCTATCCCTGTATCCTGGCCTCCGAACAGGGATCTTTAGGGATGAGACACAAGAGCAAATAAAATTTACATCACCAATGGTGATACACAAAATTACTTCTTCTCTAGATTATAATGAGTGGTTGAAACGTTTACACACTCAAAAAACAAAATAAAATTCAATGAAAGTACCCAAAGTTGTTAAGCAAACGAATAAGAAAACGTAAATATAAAACGTTGGGGACTAGTGTAATAAATAACCCAATGTTCCCTTCCTCCCTGCCTCGGAATACAATGTTTTTACAATGGGTTTTCCAAAATTATTTACTTTTGTTCACATAATAAATAAATACTAGAATTTCTAATACATAGATAAATATTTATAAATCTTCCCATTACCACATAAATTTTTAGTAATACTGTTGGAAAAGTTTCAAACTGCATGGGGACATTAGGCTGTTTATTACACTAGTCCCCAAAGTTCTAAATAATGTTCTCTTATTCAATGTCATAACAACTTTGGGTACTTTTATTAAATTTTGATTGTTTTGTTGATTAAGTTGAGTGTCCTAATGTTTTATCCACTAATTTAATCCAGGGATCGGAAGCCTCACGTAAGCCGCGTGTAAGCCTCAGTGAAATCGTGATTTTATCACTATAAAATTCAGCTGGATGTATAAAACGGCTCTTTAGCAGACAATCCTTCTTTCTGAATTTTTTTTTCTGCTCACAAGCAGGTTTAAAACTGAGGCTTATGCGCGGCTTACGTGAGGCTTCCGATTCCTGATTTAATCTACAGAAAGGGTAATTTTGTGTATCATCCTGGGCATGTACTTCAATTCATCGGCCATCGTCTCATTCCTTTAGATCCCTGCAATTAGGGAGAGCTAAATTTACAGTCAGATGTCACCTCTATTCCTGCTATCTATAATACAAATATATATATTATATTAAGAGATATAAGTTTTCCGGAATTTTAATGTAGGGAGGAGATTTGAAATCTGCATCAAATTTTAAGGATTTTTTATAAAATTCGTTTTTTTGTATAATACTTTATCTAAAAGCGGAAATACAAATTAAGTTAATTAATGTTGACCAATAGGATAGGTGGATTTTAAACTATCTGCGCTCTAATTGGTTGAATGATGTACGACATCCAATCAGAGCGCTGATTTTTTAAATCCACCAATCACGGATGCCAAAATTAATTAACTTAATTTGTATTTCCGCTTTTAGATAAAGAATTATACAAAAAACGAATTTTATAAAAAATCCTTAAAATTTGATGCAGATTTCAAATCTCCTCCCTACATTAAAATTCCGGAAAACTTATATCTCTTAATATATATATAACTTTTAGAATAATGTCAATTTGTTAAATTTAAGTTCATGTCATCATACGGCATACCTTTGTCGGTGTTCCTAAGAATTCGCAAAAAATAAACCATAATTCAGCAATAAATGGTTTCTCAGGAATCTAAAGGGAAAAGACAATGACCAATAAATTAATACAGTCTAAATGATGAAAAACAAAATTTCTCCGTATGTAGATTACAATTAGTGGTTGAATAATTTGGACACACAACTTAATGAACAAACAATTCATAATTCAATAAAAGCCCTAAAGCCAGAATAAAAAAAAACCGTTATTATAAAACTTTGGGACCTAGTGTAATTAACAGCCCAACCTCGCTGGGGTTTCTTCTCCATTTAACACTGTTTTATTTAACTATCTTTATCACCTAAAATGATAATTATTCAGACGAAATGTTAATAAGATATTAAAAACAGCTAAAAATTTTACTGTTTCGTGACCAGGAAGGGAGGTATGCCCGTTTTGGTAGACATTCTCCAACTGTCTTTCCATGGGGAAGGGAGGAAATGTAAAACTCCCGAACAAATAAATTCTTTGTTTGTACACTTTGAAGGTTTTGCTAAAAAAAAGTAAATATACCTTTAACCTTTTTATATAAACACCTTTCTTTGTTCAGTTGGTAAAGTTATATCAAACTTTTATATGTTTATTCACAGTTAAAACACGTATACGTATATATACGTAAAATTATTCCAAATATATGATTCTAACTAAGGATCTTAACCATAAGGGGCTCAACCCAAAAGTTTCAACAGTTGCAGGATAAAGGTCGGTGTTGTTGTCTGCAATAGTTGAGATGGATAGTGCCTTGGGAGGGAGCTTCAACAATGTTCTTGTAATAAATCATCAGGAATACTTTTATTCGTACGTCTATTTTGATCGTTGTTTTAGGCATGTCAGAATAGTCCATTGATTTTAAACTTTAATGATTCTTGTACTGATAGGATACGGTTTAGAATAAGTAGCAACTCTATAATCTATTCATTTTTAAACATTGATTTTTATCTGTTTAGTATTCGCTTTCACTAATAATATAATGGGCCCTATAGAGCGCAGTGATATGTCAGGCATCAAACTGACAATAAAACAGATGTGCCTCAAACGTGCCTAGGAAGATTAAAAAACCATTGTGCGTGGCCTATGATCTGACAAGAATTAAAGGCAATGATGATAATTCGTTTTCAAGAGATGTAAATGTTTTCTATTTTCAAGTGCTGCACTTTAAAGGTAAAAGAGTTCGTTTGTCCTACTGTCTGATTTATTCAGCTTTGCGTATGAAAATGTTGTCATCCTTGTTTATAGAATTGTTGTTTTTTGCAATATGTTTGTGTATTCAAAAAATTGCATCTCCAAAGTTTGTTTAGTAATACACAAGGTGTCCCACAAAGCCTAAAATAACATTAAAACATCCAAAGACAATCAAAACATCCCAGGAACTATTTAAAGCTTCCCTAAAAAAAGAAATACATGTCTTAAGCTACAGACAAAAAAGCTTACAACTTTATATAAAGGATATAATATGGACAGTATGCAGATAGAGGGGATGCGAACAATTTTAACCAACTATTTTTGTTAGACATCCTACAAGAGTATGTTTAAAGTTATGTTATGTTTTTGACAACATACTATGTACTAGAGAAGACTGCATCTTAAACTGGTCAAAACATCTAGAGAATTTACATCTTATGTTGCATAAGATCTTAAGTCCAATTCCTAATGTTCATATGTACAATAAATTTTGAATTTTTTGATAAATGATATTGTAGCTGACTGTAAGTTGAGAAAATCCTAAGAACATATTTTTAAAGTTTCTTTTAACATTAAAGTATATACATTCATAAAAGCTTTTTATCGAATTTCCAATATTCAAGATGTTTGGAAAATATTTCAGAGAGACAAGGGCTAAGACTACATATCCCCCCCCCCCCTCCAAAAAAGAGTCTTTTCCCCTGAAACTTCAACAGATAAAAGCTTAGTTATAGACTGTGATCTTGAGGGATTCGACAATGGGCGATAAATTGATGTTTATCCCCAATCAAGTTTGAAGCCAACGAAAAGATAAATAGATTGAAACTTTGGGTACCATCATAAATAAAAATGTCCCCTCCCTCCATACATAAAGAGTAGCTGCGCCGAGAAAAAAATTTCAATAGTTTACTCATAAAAGCATGGAGAAAAGTGATATAGATTTCCAAATATGGGTTGTGCCGCCATTCAGACGGATAAATGGGTTCAGGTGTGTCATTTAGTACATGGAAAAAAGAATAGTTACATCCTACTATTTAAAGTAGTAAGGCTTTTTTGTCTGAAGCTTAAGATCTCAATAACTACTGAAACGATTGGGTTCTCTGTTTTAAGAAAGCATCACACAGATCCTGTGATGGTTTTAAGCTATTTTTTTTATCAGATTTCAGACTTTGGATGGTTTTCAGCTTTTTTTATAGCTTCTCTCCGTCCTTTTAAATGCTGAGGCCCTAGATGTTAGGGGCGCAGCCGATAGTTTAAAAAAAAGGAAAACAATCCTCATAATAAATTAACAGAATCTGTGTGTGGGTGTGTGTCTGTATCAAAAGATCTTGCAAACCCATGAACCGATATGGTTCTCCTTTACATTGTAGCTTCTCATAGGCTCTGGGAAGGTTTTTAAAAAACTATTTTGGGGTGAGATACCACCAACCTCCCAAGAGAATTGCCCATAAGAAAAAATTACCCCCCCCCCCCCAAAAAAAAATACAAAAAATTTAAATGGGGGGAATGGGAATGGTTTACTACCCCTCTCATAAAAAAGCACACCCCTCCCGAAATTTGTATAGCTTTTTCTTATCAAACTAAAGTAAAATATGGGTCTTCCACCTTATTAAAATAAACATTGATTTATTGAAACGTACAAATTGATTTTTTAAACCAATTATTAATAAAACTTTTAGAATCAATGTTTTAATGGTTGAATGCCAACAAAAATTTACATAGTTAATTTTTCTTTCCAGCATTTCCCTATCATTAAATCCATGTTGTTTATAGCATATAAATATAAATATATTTATAGCATCTTTTCATAAATAATTTCTTTTTGGAGGCATCATAATAATGCTTTAAAAAAGGTGATAAAAATTTATAGAACAGACGAACCATTTTTAGATATTTTATTACTTTTCAAGACGATTTATTATTCAAAAATGTGTTTGGTGTTTGTATTGACTTTTTGAAAGCGAAGCTGTTAAATAATTAACGAATGTCTGTACCTATTTAATAACGGGTCTAGCTCTATTTGTACATTTGTCATATTAGAATCAGCCTTTCGATTTAAAACCTTGTACATTGTATGAGGAAATATGTACCATTAAAAAATGAATTTGAAAGCTTAGCAACTCTATAATTATTATCAGAAATTCAATACGTCCATTTTAAACATGTTGATTTTAAACTATTTAGACATCAACTTAATCATATTGATTTGACTAATATTACAATTGCCCTTGTTAAAGATGTTGCTATACTCTGAAAATCTTAAGATTAGGCAGTCTTTTAGTTTGGTTTATATCTATGTTGTTCAATAAACATTATTACCAAAAAGAAACAAAATAGGCAAACTTATGTCAGATACTGTCAACTTGTAAAACTTCATCTTTTACTCGAGTATATTTCTTTGGAATGAAATAGTGTCACTATTATCCGTTTTAAAAATAGCAACTTACTTTTTGTTTGTACAATTTTTGCCTAAAAAACTTAACTGTACTTGGCGTTGGTATGTACTTGTTAAAGGACCAACTTTTCTGTATTTTTAATGTCACGCAACTGACAGGCAGCAGTAGATATAAATTTTTGTGTTTTCAAATATGACGCAGAAAAAAACAAAACACCTCCTAAATTGTGGCGGATAAATAAAATTTTAAAAAGATGAATAAACTAGAATTTTCTTATTCGTGACTTTAACCTTTTCTATCTTTTGATTTATTACTCTGAATACAACAAGAATGAAAACAGCCATCAATAGTGGAGCTAATAATTGCATAGCAAAAGAATTCAAGTCAACAAGCGAAATAAATCTAAAATAATATTTAGGGACAGAAAAAAAAGTTCGTCAATTCAACTGTTGCCATATACGACAGCTGAAAATCATGTATAGGTTTTGTGATTTTTTTCAAATTAATTTCGTTGTATAAGCTGAAAAGAATTATTTAAACACTTTATCGCAGTTAATGAAAGGGCATCAAATCTCATTTTGATTAAAGTCAGACCTGTTCCTTAAAAAAATGTTAACTGATATATGTAATGTCATAAATTACAGAAATGGTTTTAAAATTTAAGAAAAACTAGCCTTAAAATTTGTTGTAACCCTTCTTTCCTTCTCTTTTTCCCCTGTCCATTTAATATTACCTACATTTATTTTGACATTATTATTTCTTATTTTTCTTATTAACTTAATGCCAACCTAAAAAAGGCAATGCAAACATCTCGGATACGCATATTCCTACTTTTAGGGAAGCCTAATCAGTGCCACACATAACATCTAGTGTTAGTCATGCAATTTAAATTTATAAATATTATGAAAAATTGTAAAGTACACCTGGTACTAAGCAGTAGCTTGGTGTACTATTGTATGTACTGCTTCGTAAGACGGGGCGTAATCTGTCACTGAATAAATGTTTTTTTTTTTAATTTTTTTTATTTGACATTTGTAATGTATAATGTATAGCATCAATAATCACTTATCCATGTATAAAATGCCCCAGTTTTGATAATTTATACTGAGATAGTGTTATATTGAATATTTCTGGTGAACGACGAACGGCCAGCTAATGTTATGTGTGGAATGGTTTTGCTGATAAAAAGTAAAGAAAGTCAATGCTTTTTTGACCAGACAATGGTTTTCATAAAATGCTCAGACAAAGCAGAACATTTTTTTATAGAAAAAATAGGTGAAAATCATCAGTTTTAAAGAGTATTTTTAACAGAGATTTACTAATTGAGTTTACTTGCTTATTCCTCTCGGGGTCAGAGCTATCATTTTAGTATGTGCATCAATCCTCTAGAGTTATGTTGCTAAATTTTGAATATGTCGTTTTGTAGGGCATAAAACCTTTCTTTGTCTGATTTGAATTATTAATGTTAATATTAATCACCCCTTCTTGGTCATTCAATTCTATTTTTACTAAAACATTAGTAGGGAAGTTTCTTTCATTTTGTAAATTCTTTTTACCAGAGCTTGACAATGGTCAAAAGGAATTCTATGTGTTTTGGCTTTAAAAACAGCTGAATAGTTGACGTTGAAATTGATGCGCCAATCCAAATAAATTCTTACAATGATTTAAAAGATATTTTTAATTTGATTTTTGACACTAAAAGCTTGTCTATTAAAGCTTAGCTTCCTGTAATCTGTATGTCTGACTGTAATTATGTATATGCCTTGAATATCTCTGTTGTTTCTGATTTTATTATTTCAGATTTAGCCAACAGCGTTACTCATTTCCTTGTTTTGAGACATCTCCATTGAATGTATTTAAGATTCTTGGAATAGATTATTTTAAAATTTTACATTCCTCTGTTTTTTTTTAATTGCCTCTATAGTACAATTTTTTTCTTTTAAATTACCTTTCTTTGATATATTGCTAACTTCCGTCTTTCTTTCATGCTTTCTCTTTTTGAAATTCATTCTCTCTATTCATATCTCTCTATCTATCTAATGGCTATCTATCTATCTACATATCCTACCCTACCTGGATATAGAAATGATTAACTGGACAACAAAGGGCAAGGGTAAGGACAATTGTAGGGTTGCTGCGTATTTTCCTTTCTTACCAGCTGTTTAGACATTTTTTCTATTTTATATCCGAAGCTGTCTTATTATTACGACTTGTCATCTGAATTTTATAATATAGAAACTTTTCAACAATTATTTATCAATACTAGAAGTATCCTCCTTCGCTCTACAGTCTCTACGCATTAATCTAAATTATTGGTTAGCTGTTTGTTATTTTGGAAAAAAAATTACATGTGTATTTTGTTATCGAAATCCATTATAGTGGGTTTATATTTTTAAAGGGCTAAACATACATAAATCCAGATACTTTAGAATATAGGATCTATATTTAGTGGCTCTGTATCCCAAGGGGGGAAGGAGAGACAGACATTAGACTAATACCAACCCAAGACTTTTATTTTTAAAATAGCTTAGAACTATTCCGCGACATACATGGAGCTTCCTAAATTGTAGAAATCAATCAATTTATTGGTGAGCGAGACCTTAACATACAGACAAAAAAACTTTATATAATAGGTCTAGTGGAAGTGCCACTAGTAATTAAGAATTCAGTAATATATGAGGTAGGAAAGTGCAGAAAAATAGCATAAAACTACCAAAAGCTTAATTCAAATTAAAAATAAAAGAACCTGAAACCATTCCAAGACCTATATGAGACTTTCTAAAATTAAAAAACTTAATCGGTTCTGTGGTTAGCGATACCATAACTGAAAAATGAAAAACCTTATTACTTTGCATCATATCCATAGAAAAAGTGTTTCGCCCTTTTAGGGCTCATCAGTATCGCTCAATTCATGAGAGATAATTTTGCACGTGGCGGGGCCTGAATCGGGAACCCTTAAATCACCAGGCCAACACCCTACCCTTTGCGCCATTACCCCTTGACGAGCCAAGAATGAAATTTCGACCTTAGAGCTCAACCACCTTATGATGAGCTAGTGGCCTTGCACCTATGGCTATTAGTACGGTTTCCCCTGAGAGTGCTCTAGTTCAGCCTAATACCTGACCGAACGAGCATTTATATCCATAGACACAGTGTTTATCGGATAGTTTTTCTAAATTACAAACCTCAATCGTTTAACTATTGCAACCCTAATTCTATTTGTTTATGTTTCTAGCACTAACTTATACATTTTTGATGAGCCATACCATATTTATATGTTCAAATGATCATGAATTTTTTGTTGTTGTTTTAGCCTATTTTAATTTAATAATAAAGTTAACTAATCCAGCCCAAAACAACAACGAAATTAATTCGGGGGGAAAAATCACGAAACCTGTACTTGATTTTTAGTTGTCGTCGGGGGACAACACAAATAGAATTGACGACCTTTTTTATCTGCCCCTCCACCCCCCCCCCCCCCACCAAATATTATTTTAAATATATTTCGCTTGTTGGCTATACCTTATTCCTGTATCTAGGAAGGTTTAAGGCTATTTTGCCGATGGCTTCTCCCCTATAATAAGCATACACATACATAAACCAAAATAAAATACATTACAATATGTATATAAGGAAAACACTATTATTTCAACAATTAATTAAATTTGTCTTGATTCGCTAGAATTTGTTATAAACGTTTTAGGTGCCGTAAAATTAAATAGAGGTCTTTCAAAAAAATCCTTTGCCATACAGTAGTAAAACTTATCAACTGTTATTCTCTAATGAAAAACTATGATTTACTATTTGTTAAAATTAAAATTTACAGTTTTGGAAAAACATTTAATGCATAGAAAGGGTCGGTAGTGAATACATTTAATTGTGTTTATGTTCAGTAAACTATTCTTCTTTTATATATAGGCATATACAGGGCGTTTTAAAATAATCCATTTAATAGTTTTTAAGCTATCTGTCTGTGAATCAGCCATGGTCTGCGGTAAAAGAGGTGTTAGTGTTCTCCATAGTAACTTATTTTTCCTCTTTTTTTCGCCCGAAAACTATTTATACCTCCCGACAAAACCCTGTGAATACCACTGGGATTAAATTAATTGCATAGTCGAAAACAGATGACTCCAGAGAATATTTTTTTAAAAGCCAATATAAGAATATTCTATGTAGTTATAACCCTATAATACCCTTGCATAACAAATTTAAACCTGATTTTATCATCTTGTATTTTCATTACAATAATCCTGAAAATTATTTGATTAGTTATTAGCCCTATTCCTAAAGCAAAAATACCATTTATGGCTTAGAAGCTACTGAGCAGTGTGATAAAGGTTGGGTAAAAAAATTTTCAAAGAATCATGAAAAGTTTAATTATGAATATATGTATTTCTCGAGTGATTTTGGAGTTTTCAAATAATGCATTTCTGTAATTTTTTATTAAGTTTCAAAAAAAATCGGCGCATACAGAATTAGCCCTTTTTCTACACAAGCAGCTCTTAATTTTATTGAATAATTAAATACGCCGAACAATTGGAAGTTAGGTAAAATGTTCTAGTTGAATGGATATTTTTTTTTAAATTTATTGATTAGATGTAAAACCCAGACAGCTTTATGCTCTTTTAACGCGACTTAGCTGTGTTAATATTTCCGACGCGATTGGCTGTATTTTAAAGACCCCATTGAAAGTCGGCAGAAAATCCTCATACCGTGGACATACAGTTATTTACCCCAATGTCCCCTTTGTTCTTTTACTTTAATGTTAAGAATTTAGACCTTATATTTAATAATAATAATAATAATGTTTATTTGGTGCTGCCAGGTACCCCCTAGCTTAGGAGATAGCACATAAAATACTCTAAATTGCTGCTATCTATTGACAATTTAGAGTTTACATTATGATGTTTAGTCTCATACAAAAATATTATAATATATACTAAGTTTAATTATTAACTAAATATAAATTGGTGGAATAAAAGGAAAAATTTTTTAGGATATGCACCAGGAGCTACAGGAGTACTATCTTGACCAAAATGGGGATAGTGTATTTGATTCCTGGAGCCCCTTTTTAAGGAGGACGAAAAGAAAAAAAAAGAATATAAAACAAATTAATTGTAAAAAGGGAAAATTGAAACTTTAATTTAGTTAAATTGAGTTGTGAGGATGGTAAAAAAAAGAAAAAAACACAAATAAACATTCATATTATGTAAGAGAAATCAGTAAAAAATAAGAAAGATGGAGAAAAAAAAAATAGATGAAGGAATTTAGAGAAAAGTAAAACAAAATAAATCAAATATAAAAAATAATAAGATGGATCATTGTTGTATATAAGTTTAATACCATATTTTAAGTTTTAAAATATCATTGAAGATTAATAAGTAGAGATTTAATTTAAAAAGAAAGGAGGAAGAAAAAAATTCATAAAAAGGAAAAAAAGCAATACTTCAAGCCTATGTCATTGTATTATTTTTCAAAAAAAACAGAAAATTTCTCAATTCAAAATAATATCTTTTTATAGAATGCCACTTTGACTTTTGCCCTATATTCAACCCTCCCCTCCCCGCCAAAAAAAAGACAACCCCCCCCCCCCCTCCTTAAAAAAATCACCAGGTTTTTTTATGAAATCAATTTTTAAGATCTATTTATGCACTCAGAACAGTTTTCTCTATTACAAATAAAATTAAGTTTTTCCAATAAAAAATCTTTAAGTTTCATACAAAATTGTTTTCTTGACATAACTGTGCTAAAAGTATACATAACATCGTCATTATTATTATCATTTTCAGGATTAGGATTAGTATTAGGAATAATGATTTCATTCCATAACTTTGGTAGATAAGAGTAAGGGAATTTTTTAAAAGATTCAAGTCTAACAAATGGAACATTGTACTGTTGATTATTTCTAAGAACTCTTTGTATAGAGTTTGCAATGCTTTTCCGCCAATAATATGTTTTGCAGCATTTATAGCAAATAATGAGCGTGAAATCTTTTTATTTATCATATCAATATGATATTTAAAGTTTAATTTAGGATCTAGATAAACACCTAGAAATTTAATTGCAGGAGTTTCACTCCTTGAGTTGACATATGAAAGTTTGTGTACCAAATTTGGATCATTTTGGTTATCATTATTGTGATCAAGATTAATACTAATGCTATCAAAGTCAATTATTGATTCATCTTTTGTAAATATCATAAATTTAGTTTTTGATGGATGTAGGCTTAACTCATTAGTTCTAAACCAATAAGTTATTTTTCTTAATTCAATATTAAGAATACTAATAATATCATGAAGGTTTTTACCCGAAATTAAAAAACTGGTATCATCAGCAAAAAGTAATGTAAATAGAGTAGTACATTTAGCTAAGTCATTGATATAAATTAAAAATAGTAAGGGTCCTAAAATAGATCCTTGAGGTACACCTTTGTTAATATATTTCATATCAGACTTTTCATTGTTAATGTAAACAAATTGTTGTCTATTTGCTAAGTAATTTTTAAACCAAGTCAATTCTGTACCATTGATTCCAAGCTTAGAAAGTTTGTCCAGCAAGATCCTATGAGAACAGCAATCAAAAGCCTTTTGTAAATCACAAAAGACTCCAACTGTATACTTTTTATCATTACTATTCTTTACAATTTCATTTATTAGATGAAAAATGGGCTGTATGGTTGACTTTTTTTTCTGAAAGCCATATTGATGTTTGTAAATAAGGTTATTTTCATCAAGATATGCAGTAAGTTTATTTGCAACTATTTTTTCAAGGATTTTTGAGAAGATTGGCAGAAGACTTATTGGTCTATAATTAGACATGTTACTTAATAGATCAGATTCTTTTGTTTTAAGTTTGAAAATTGGCAAAACTTTGGCTATTTTGAGCTCATTTGGAATGTTGCCTGACTGTAAGGATAAATTTAGTACAAATGGATCATATTCAACAGAATAAAAAGTGCTGTAAAAATTTTTAACTGACCCACAATTAAATTTAACTGAGTTTACATTAATTTCAGAAGTAATGAAGGGTGACTATAGAAGTGGAGGAGTTCTCATAATCTTTCTTTTTCAATTCTTTTTGTCTTTACATTCCGTGTAAGTACTTAGATATTATTGAGAGCAAAGCTACTCTATCATTTTGATTGTTGGACGTACTTACGGACAATAACATAGTTAGAGTTAGTTACCTCATAAATAAAACAAAAGGTTCCCTTAGGTTTAATTGAAAGGAAGAAAAAATATGAAATATAAGAACAAGGATTTACATCCTAGGGTCAATTTCTCTTGGGAGGGTGAAGTTATTTGCTACCCTACCCTAAAATAGGAGTAATAAGGAGCTTTACAGTAAAGTAGACCTATATCGGCCCAGCGGTTATCGAGACCTTTTGGTACACAGAGACAGACACAAAATCCGAATCTTTTATTTCAGGGTTACAAAACTTTTCTTAACTTTTATTTCTTTTTATTAAACCACAAGTGGTCATGGAGATGCTTGTTTTTTCCATAAGCTATTCTAGACAAACAACTTAATTCAATTTTTATATAACATCTTTTTTCTCTTGATTTGTTATTTTGGTGGCGAATGGTATTAAAATAGACAAACAGGTAGATATATAAGATAGACAGATAGATATAAACATAGCTAGATAGATATATAGCTGGATAAATTAATTAATTTGAATGTGTTATCTAAAACTGTCTACCATATTATTTCAAAGGACGGTGTTAAAACATTTATACAAAAAAATTTATATTTCATTCTTTTTCTTCTTCATTTTTCCAAATAGTTGCAGCTCCTCTTTACTTATGGTATAATCATATCTGCGTCTAACAGACAGCTGTAAAAAAATATATTTAATTATTTAACAAATTAAGGCTTTTTTATTGATAGAGGAATATTCATTTTGGAACATAATTCAAGCTATATATTAATATTCTAGCGGATGCGCCCCCAGCTTCTGGGGGTTCAATACCAGAAAAGGAAGTGCGGAGGCAGAAAAAACCTTCAGACATCACAGTACTTCAAAACAAAAGCAAAATAGCCTAAACCCATGCCATTACCTTTATTGAGCTTCCCTAATGTAAAGAACTTTATCGTGTCATTAGTCGGAGATATCTTAATGAACGAACAAAAAACTTACTACCAAAATCTTGCTACTTTAAATAGCCTAACTTTGTCGTTTTGTAAGCCATCCTGGAAAGGTAAAATATTTGATTAACATGATGAAAGCTAATCCGTAGAATTAATTCTAACATTCTACCAGGAAGAGATGGGACATTGGACTTTAAATTATACTGGATCCTAAAGTTGTTTAAACACGTTTGCTCTCATTCAATGGCTTAATTTTTTTTGACTTTGAAAAAATCCCGATTAAATTAGCATTGAACAAAGTTTTATACCAATAATTTTGATCAGTAGAAGGGTCAATTATGTAATTGGGGTATACATGAATTTAACAGCATTGTCGTATCATTTAAAATCCCTGCATTTTACCAGGGGTATTAGTGACACTCATATTCCGGAAAACTGTCCAGTTCCACATACAAATTTTATCTGAAATAGGAAAAAGGTATGTCTATCTTTGATATTGAATTCTTCCCTAGCATAGCGGAACTCTGTATTCCAAGGCGGAGGGGAGATAAATAAAAGTAGCCTAAACCTATCCCAAGTATCCAAGAACTTTGTGAATCTTTCCTAGATTGGAAAACATTACTGCTTTATATAACTGGATGCAAAGTAGAATCCAATATTAATTTAAAAAGTAATTAAGTATCTTAAGAAATCAATGTTTTATCATATTTTTATTTTGGGCTTGGGAAGGGGGCTTGACACAGAACATACCAACTGCAAACAAAGTTTATATTGAAGAATTCTAATCATGAATTCTATAGGAAAGTTTTTATAGTCTTTTATCAAGATAAATTTGTTGTTTCCGTGTTCTGAATTCAATTACACACACTCCCTCTACTCTCCCCCCATATGCCTCATTCTTTTTACACACCTCCTCTGAATAAAAATCAGGTAAAACTGTACCATACATGAAAAAGGGTCAATAGTAGTGGAAATCTTTATAAAATAAGAACTTACAAATAAATTTTTGTCAAATATTTTATATAAATTAGTGAAAATTTTGAAGAAAAAATATATTTAAAACAATTTCCGTCAAAGTGCATTGTAAAGCACAGAAACCCCAACCACCCGGGCCCTATTTCTATGGCTAAAAAGACATGCCCTAATATAGTTTAACAGAACTTTTAAATTTTCAGATCTTTGTATGACGGGTTTTAAGAATGAAATAATCAATCGTAACTTTGACTTAAGATTAGTGTTTGATATGTTATTATTTAAGAGCAATGTTTAATAGACTATAAAAGTTTTAAAGATTTTTAATCAATATAATAGATTTGAAATCTGCATAAAATTTTAAGGATTTTTTATAAAATTAGTTTTTTATATAATTCTGTATTTAAAGGCGCAAATACAAATTAAGTTAAATAATTTTGAGATCTGTGATTGGTGGATTGAAAACTATCTGCGCTCTGATTGGAGAAGCTTAAGTGACGTACATCATTCAACCAATTAGAGCGTAGGTAGTTTCCAATCCAGCCATCCTATTGGTCAAAATTTATTAACTTAAATCGTATTTGCGCCTTTAAATAAAGAATTATATAAAAAACGAATTTTATAAAAAATCCTTAAAATTTTATGCAGATTTCAAATCTATTATATTGATTAAAAATCTTTAAAACTTTTATAGTCTAATGTTTAATTAACATTTTCTTTCGGGAGTGGTGTGCTTTATAAACAAGAAAATTTAGAGTGTTCCTATATGTTCGTCTACAACCTTTTCCAATAAAAACAAGAATAAGAATTTTCTCAGGAAAGCAGTAAATTTGAACAACATTTTTGCCTAGTTCTGAAACTATTTGATATATTTTATTTTCCCAAAAAAATAAAAGTGTTTTAAATTATCTTAAATATAGAGAAGAAATAATTTTTAAAAGTTTAAAACATGTAAGGAAGAAGAGGTTTCACTAATAACATCATTTGATAAAAAAGAGGTTTCCCGGTTTAACACATTTTTGGTGCCAGGCAAATACTTTTTTTATATTATTCTACTATTTTTAGTGGCTTTGTTGGATGCCTATAAAACTTTATAAAACTCCTCTAAACAATGCTTTTACTATTTTCCTTAGAAAAAAATGTTCTCCTCACTTTTATCAAGGAATAAAAAATTAATTTTTCATGTAAAAAATTGTCTTTTTCTTCCTCAAGTTTTAGGTCTCGAGATGCACATAAAAACACATTGCATACTACGATTATTTTGACTTAAATTTTTGTAATTGGATTAATTTTTTTGTAGAGGGACAAAGTGTCTCAAATTAGCCTTGTGGCGTCATAAAAATGAAGGAGATGAGAGGAGAAGTGGGAAAGAAACCTCTCTAATAAAGTGATGGATAACCACTCATTTTTGTGAAATCACAGGGCTGATTTTTGAGTCACTTTTTCCCTCTACAATTTTTTAGGTCGCTAAAAAATTATAAATAATTCGTTTGTCATTCAATAGACTTGATATTTCTTCTCTGTCTCAATATGTATGTTTATTTGTATAATCTTTAGTATTTGATGCGGAGAATAGGAATCAGTGAGCTGTTACACCTGTGGTATTACAACTATAGACCCAGTAATATAATATTTAGTATTGGATGGAGAGAATGGGACTCAGTAATCTGTTACACTTGTGGTATTACAACTATAGACCCAGTAATATAATATTTAGTATTGGATGGGGAGAATAGGACTCAGTGAGCTGTTACACCTGTGGTATTACAACTATAGACCCAGTAATATAATATTTAGTATTGGATGGGGAGAATGGGACTCAGTGAGCTGTTACACCTGTGGTATTACAATTATAGACCCAGTAATATAATATTTAGTATTGGATGGGGAGAATGGGACTTAGTAATCTGTTACACCTGTGGTATTACAACTATAGACCCAGTAATATAATATTTAGTATTGGATGGGGAGAATGGGACTCAGTGAGCTGTTACACCTGTGGTATTACAACTATAGACCCAGTAATATAATATTTAGTATTGGATGGGGAGAATGGGACTCAGTAATCTGTTACACCTGTGGTATTACAACTATAGACCCAGTAATATAATATTTAGTATTGGATGGGGAGAATGGGACTCAGTAAGCTGTTACACCTGTGGTATTACAATTATAGACCCAGTAATATAATATTTAGTATTGGATGGAGAGAATGGGACTCAGTAAGCTGTTACACCTGTGGTATTACAACTATAGACCCAGTAATATAATATTTAGTATTGGATGGGGAGAATGGGACTCAGTAAGCTGTTACACCTGTGGTATTACTACTATAGACCCAGTAATATAATATTTAGTATTGGATGGGGAGAATGGGACTCAGTAAGCTGTTACACCTGTGGTATTACAACTATAGACCCAGTAATATAATATTTAGTATTGGATGGGGAGAATGGGACTCAGTGAGCTGTTACACCTGTGGTATTACAACTATAGACCCTGAAAATGACGAAGAGGTAAGTAAAATATATTCATATGCAACAAAGTCGTCAATACTTAATACAATTTAGTCTAAAAATTTTAAAACAGCTTAACAATCAATCAATAAAGTTACTTAATTTCAACTGGAACATTTATTGTTTAACATGTGATTTATTAAGAGTAGCAACTCTAGAGTCATTTATTAGGTTTGATAGATTAAAGCATCATGTGAAATTCTTGATCATATGTGATCTAAATTTTCATTTCTCAATTCAATCAGATTATATTTTGTAGGGAAGCTACGGCACAGACCCTGGAGAGAACAAGAAGATGTACAACCATAGTTGTGACCTTATGGACAATGGTCTCGGTGGAAACTATAGATTTGCTGGACAAGAACTGGAGCCCAGAGAGTAAGTTCCAAGGATAAGGGAATAGGACAATAGGCGATAAATTAATGTACTAATTATTATGATAAACAAAACTATCCCCTCAGTAGAATGAATTATTGTTAAAGAGTTTTTTATATTTAAAAATGCTATACAAGTAAATTTGTGTAACAGAACATTTTTTCTTCTATAAAAAGGATTCTTAAAGTACATATCAATATCTGAGGAATTTTTAGATTTTTTGACATCATACCTAAATATTCTTATAAATATATTTTAGCTGGGTAGAGAAGATAGAACACACAGAGCCAAAACTTGATGAAAATGGCACAGCTATAACTGTGTGTAAAGAAGAGGTTCTAGATACAAATGGAACTGTTATAGAAGAGGCTCGGTAAGATTTATCCTTATAAAAAATTCCCCCTCCTCAAATTTAAAAAAAATCTAAAACAAAAATTGGGTTAACGAGTTCAACCGCCCCCCCCACCTCCTCAATAGCCTCTAGAGGCTTCTAGGGGGCGTAGCCGCTAGTATATGCATAATGGAATAAAAAATATCGATTCAAAGTTATTTTTTTGTGGAAAAGGTTGGACACTGATATTTCGTACAACCAGATTAAGATTCAATATGTGGTCTCATTTTGTAAGCCTGCAAATGAGAGAACGTATTTATAAAACCGTGAGTCTAATATGATTTATAGACCAATACCCTCCCTCCCTGGAAATTCCACTTATATAAATTTTTATCCTTGTAAGTATATGAATGAATATTTTAGGATTAGTAAGTACAATGAATTTTTCATGTTGCCTGCGGGGGTCTAACACCCCCGCCCCCCCACCTCCCTTCTTTAGTTCATTTAAAACTGTAGTGTAGAGCTCTTCCATTATTCCTTTTATTTTCTAAAGCTATGACATCATTGCATTCTAAAAATCTTTGAAGCCAGTCATGAAACAAGGAAGATAAACATTGGTACTGGGATGGAGTTACGTACCAATAAAACCTAGTTATAAAGTAGCAGCTATCAATCCAGGGATCTAAAGAGATAAGACAATGACCGATAAATTGATGTAAATCTCCAATGATGATACACAAAATCACCCCATCTATATATTTAAATTTGTGGTTGAAACGTTTAAACACTTAACTTAATGAATCAACCAATCAAAATTTGCTACAGTCCCCAAAGTTGTAAAGTCAAAAAATAAGAAAATGTTATTATAAAACTTTAGGACTATTTTAATAAACAGTCCATTGTCCCCTCTCCCTCTGTATTAATCAGAGGACGGGATATTTATATGGGACGAGTCGCCAAATATGAGAAATTGTGATATTATTTGATATATTTATATGGGAAGAATTCTGAGAATTTTTAATAATGTGTGTAAAGAATGTTTAGGCAGGAGTATGTAAAATATTGTATATAAACAGCTGCGCATTATTTTTATAATTATCCTTGTTGTTTATATAGTCCCTATTTGTCACCCCCCCCCCCTCTATTTTAAACATTTAAATTATGTCCATCAGTCCGACATACAAAGCTTTGGCCGTTATTTTACGTTGTATTAGAATCGTACTATTGATTTGAAACCTTGCATGGGATTTCTGAGACAATGGAGGTCTATTTCAAACATGTTGATTATCTTTTACAAATTATGCAGATTTACAAACAATTCATAACTTTTGTATAAGTATATCGGACAGTTTTCTACGGATAAGAAATAATTAATTGCTTGTCCATGTTGTCCCGATCATAATCCCACGACTGTGGTATAACGCTTATAGCGCATCCGCTCACTTTTTGCTGTATGACAGGTTCGAATCTCGCTCAAACACCGTGTCACACTAAAAGACGTTAAAAATTGTCGCTACTGCTGCCAGGTGTCAGTAAGATAGAATACCTTGGCCCACAACAGGCGCAACTCTTTACTATGCACTGTCAGGACTTCCAGGAAAAGGTCGTGAAACTAAAGGATTGGTTGTTTGTAGGACGTTTGATCGCTTTAAGCTGCTAAATCTGGGAGGAAGGGGAAATTAGGGATTTTATTACACTAGTCCCCAAAGTTTTATTATTACGTTTTCTTATTAGTTGGCTTAACAACTTTGGGGACTTTTATTGAATTATTATTTAGTGTCCAAACGTTTCAACCATTAATTGTAATATACAGAAAGGGTAATTTTTTTATAATGATTAGGGATGTATATAATTTATTGGCCATCCCTGTTAATTAATTTTCTTGTTTTTTTCAGTTGTGATCCGGTGTTTAGAAATTGGACAGAGACTAGGAAACGTCCACCAAAGGTAAAGTGTATCATGAAGCAGGGAGGGAAGAACATGGGAATGAAAAATGCACTGGTACCCATAGATTTAAACACCTTACCTTACTCGTTAGATGAAAAACTTTGGGTACTTCTATTTTTAGTTAAAACTAGTGCTGTCTAGTTAAACTAGTTAAAATCTATAAAAAGGGATAGTTTTGGTCATTTTTAATGAAGATGTTTATTAAGCTGCGAACCAAAAAAATAGGCAAATCCGAATTTTCAAAATGGCAGCTTCATTATTCATTTGGGACGAATTTACTGTAAATATAATATGTGGATGCATCTTTTTGTTACAAGTTTCCACCGCTGATTTTTATTAATCAGCACCAATGAAGCACAAGATCTCAAAAACAGCATTTTGGGTAAAAACTGGTGAACCAAAAAAATATGCAAATCCAAAAAAAATCAATGGAAAAACTATTTTTTTGCACTTTTCTTCTGTTTTAAAATTTAAAAAATCAATGGAAAAACGATTTTTTTGCACTTTTCTTCTGTTTTTAAATTTAAAAAATTGTGAATTTATCAGAATCAATCTTTAAAACAGAAGAAAAGTGCAAAAAAATCGTTTTTCCATTGATTTTTTTTGATTTGCATATTTTTTGGTTCGCAGTTTAATTTAGTGCACATTGTCTTATCCCTTAAGATCTAAAGAAATTAAATCTAAACTCCATTAGCTTGCATGTCTACAAGTTGATAGATTGGTAATGAATTGAAGTACAAAAAAAAGTTGGATGTTAATTTAGCGCCCATTGTCTTATCCCTTTAGATCCCTGATATTGTAGCAAGCCAATAAGAAACACAGTTGTACCAGAGATGGGGTTTTATAAAAAAATGCCGCGTTTTTTCGACATTTTTTTAGACATTGATTGATTGAACGAATTCAACAGAGTATACAACTTAAGAATTCAAAAATTTTAATATTATTATTTTAGCCATTTGTATAATGTCTAAAACAGCTCTAAAAAGATGTATTAATTAATGTGCAGCAAAAATGGACTTAAGATAATTTGTTTTTCTTTCATGAAGGCTGTACCAATAAAAGCAAAATAATTAAATAAATAGTTGTATACTCTGTTTAGATTTTGCGAATGCCGCGCTACATGTCTAAAAAAATGTCGAAAAAACGCGGCATTATTTATAAAACCCCATCTCTGGGGGTCAATGGGAAATAGGGCAGTTAGTTGTCTGGAGTATAAATCTAAACTTCATTAGCTTGTATGGCTACAAGTTGTCATGTGTGACGTCATAAAGATACGTTTAAAAAGAAGAAATAGGAAAGGAGACCCTTAAAAAGAGATGGATTTTCATGACGTCATACACTTTCTAAAATGAAGTGAAGTCCGTACTGCTGCTATGACAGAAGCTAAGGGAGGTTTATTTAGACTATCAGAAGCAGTGTTTTGGAATGGCTTGGCTAATAAACAGGCACAACTTTACGATAGAGTTGTAGGATGTTGCCTTGATAAAATATTTTGTATATTATCAAAATAAACCATAAAAACAAGAATTATGAAATATTGTAAATTTGTTTTTCTGAACTCTTTTCTTTATACTTGCTTATTACTAATATAAACCATAAAAAGTGCCATAAATGTCTAACATTAATCTAGATAATAAAACAAGGAAAATTATGTTAATGGTAGCGCAAAAACAAATTATTTTTGAACGGCAGTCATGCGCTTTATGGCAGCCGATTAGTTGCTGCGGAAAATGAAAATACTGTTTCAGCTGCAAATCTTGAACTTATTGGCGGCCATAGCTTAAAATACTGTTAAACGGCTGTCAACAACAGTCACTATGCTTAGTGGCTGTGACTTTTATTTTTACAAGTAAAGGATTATCACTCAAAGTCGACTGCTGATTTTCAATTTTCTTGATGATGTGGGTTAGAAAATATGATTACTCTAATTATTCTCTATTTTCTAGAGTTATGATATGACTATGTGGGTTAGAAAATATGATTACTCTAATAATTCTCTATTTCTAGAGTTATGATTTGACATTGTGGGTTAGAAAATATGATTACTCTAATAATTCTCTATTTCTAAAGTTATGATATGACGATGTGGGTTAGAAATTATGATTACTCTAATAATTCTCTATTTCTAGAGTTATGATATGACGATGTGGGTTAGAAAATATGATTACTCTAATTTTTCTCCTTTTTCTATAGTTATGATATGACGATGTGGGTTAGAAAATATGATTACTCTAATAATTCTCTATTTCTAGAGTTATGATATGACGATGTGGGTTAGAAAGTGCCCAGAGGGTGTCAGATCCTGCTTCAAAGCTCAAGGTAAGTCGGGGAGGGATGGGACATTGTCATACTTGGTTCATAAACATCTCCTCTCAATTGTTACTATTCAACTTTGGGTAATTTTGTTATCATCATCTGGTTTGTACATAAATTTATCGTCTCTTATTGTGTGTGTTTATCGCTTTTTAAAGGTAATTTAGGTTAAAGGTTTAGTTCAGAACAAACATACTGTAAAGAACCTAATTATAGGATAGCTTCGCTGTTTCAAACTACTGTCATAATATCTGGTTACTATTAAAATATTTAAAACTCCGTGCTAACAAGATTTTAACACTTACAAACAAATTTGAGAACATTAGAACTTAATCCGTTCTTAATCTACGTCAAATGTTTCTAACTAGCTGCTTCGCCTCAAACCTCTTCGGCCATCTTAGTGATTTAAGGGGGAATAACCAGAATACCCTGCACCGCTATTAATTTAACTTTATTTAATATAAAAATTAAGTTGGAAGATGGTATAGTATAGTCATCAAATAGACGAAATTTCTAAGGTGGTTAAGTTATCTCTCTCCAAAATTAATTAAAAGTCTGGTCAGAGCTTTTCTGAAGATTCCCTGAAAAAGGAGTACTTGATCAGATTTGGCTCTTGAGATTTATTTTGCAGTTTTGCTCTTTTGTTTGGATAAAAATAGACGACTTTTTTTTCATATCAGAACTATTATTATTATTATGAAATAAACTTTGAATGACTTATGTAATGATTGTTATTACATAGTTATATGTTACATACAAGTTTCTAGTAGTTCTTAGTATTGGCCTAATCAGCCAAAAACTATAAATTATTTAAGGTAACTGGGACGAGCAGAAGCCAGTGTTTCGTGGCTGTTCAGAATCCAAGTATGCCCACGGTACGACCTGTAAGAGAGAACTCAAAGCTGTTAGAATAAATCCGGCTGCACCACTGGTTAGTAGTATTTGATGTTGTTTTTTTTGTTGGCGTATTTTCTTAAAATTTTTTCTGGTATTCTGTGTGAATGTAATTTAAATGGTTTGTGACGACTAGATTGTATAAAATAAAAGTATTCATAGCTGACCTTTCGAACACCTTTTTTTTGAAAAGTGCTACTTCTGATCTTTTTGCTTCGACTGCGGGACACTTTATAAGGGTTAGGCTGATATATTATTGTCATGATGATATTAAACATAATTCATTATAACTACATGAAACATCTAGTAGCTCCTTTTTCTAATATAAAAATTAACCTTAAACCACCCAAAGACTGGAATCTAAAAATGAAATAGCATAAAACCATCGTAGAATCTACGTTAAGCTTCTAAAAAATAGAGAACATAATCGGTTAAGAACACAAAAGAACCTTACAACTTTACCTAATAGGATATATTTATATTCACCACACGAAAGACGGTGAAAGACCTAAACCAACCTAAAATATTAGAGTAGAAAAGAGTAACTTTACCTCTTAGAATTAAGATATTTAATATTCTTAATGAACTAAATTTGAGGAGAGGTATTTAATCAAGGTGTTTATTCGGTGTGCCAAAAAAGTTTTATATTAACAAAATTATAAAGTATTGTCCCTTGACGAAATATCAAGTTATCAAATTACATAGATAACAAAGCAATATTCATTATAGACAAAAACCTTTGATAAAATATTAGTACTCATGATATTAAATAAACGACACACCAATAAGTAAGGCTGGCACAAGTTTTGTTTTTGAAGCCTTAAATATTACTAACTAATCTGACAAAATCATGTTTTGCTTCTAACAGCAGTTTTGTATATACATATTTCTCAAAGAGGTTAAATTTATATTCAATAGTTTAACAAGAAGGTGATATCCTAAATAAAACTGTATTTGTCATTTTCATAATTTTTATTCTTTTTATTTTGTTATACCATCAAAGCAACATTTTTACAGCTGGGAATTTTTAGAGCTGTTTTAACAGCTTTAGAGTTAACAGCTGGCGGCTATTACTGTAGATAAGTTTTATTGGGAAAAGAGAAGTTGATGATACTTGTAGAGTTGTCCAGCATTAAAAAAATATTTTATAAGTTTGTTTTAAAGTTTGAAACTATCTGAAACAGCAATTAAGATATACACAACTAATACTATTCAAATTTATACTGGCATTATCCTTTTTATTTCGTATTGTACCAATTTAAGTTCAGACCACACAGCGCCTTGCTAGAGACGTTAAGTTGTTACTTATTGCTGTTATTGCAGACGCGGGATAAAATAGTAAAAGCCTAGGGGATCCTTTGCACATAAACAAGCCGGTTAAGGCTTCCAGATAAAGGTCGTGCAATTAAATGATAGGTTGTCTTTGTGGTGTTATTTTACCTTATACCCAGTGTATTTGGACAGAAGAGGAATCATTGCTCCTCTTATTTATACTCTGTTCTCGTACCTAACGTTACAGGGTAATGTACAGCAGCCTTGTAGATACGGGGTAATTGACAATGTAAATATAAATTTTTTTGAACGTCTTCGGTTATGTCGTGGCTATAGGTCTTGAGCTTAAACCTATTGCCTTCCTGACAAGGAGGCATATAATTCTTGCATTAAGTTACGGGTATGGGGAAAGGGGGTAAGGTCCACTTATAGCTTTGGGGGTTATTGTATCTTTATGCTGACACAAAATTAAACCTGTTGTGAAAACTATTCCAAATTATTAATTTAGTTGTATTCATAAATGGAGCTAGATGAAAATTTGTTATAAAAATCCTATTTATAAAAAGAAGCTTATATTAGATCAGTGCCAGTTTTTTCCGAATGATATGCATGCCTTTCCATTTTTTCAAACTTTGACAAAACCCGTGCATGCCAATGTACAGGATACATAATAAATATTTATTGAATCGTATTATAGACAAATTTCCGCGGATATTATAATGAAAAATTATAAATACTAACCAGTTTTGTTACCCCCAGGGCATGGTGTTAATTTTATGATTTTTATTTTAAAATTCGTGAAAAATTTTTGTAATACGATACTATACAATAGTACACACTGGAAAATTTAAATTTTGTAGGTTGATGTAGAGGTGTATTTGTGCTATTGCAGTTCTGATAATTGTAATATAGAAATTAATTCAGGTAACAATTTGATATCTAAGTTTAATTAATTCCAGGAACTTAGGAAAGACAAATCTAAAAAATGGTTAGGTTAGGTTGTATTTTTAAGTAATTTAATGACTACTTAGCCATGGTCAGATATGTGCATATTAAAAAGCAGATAATATATAGCCATTTGAACAAATATGAAATATACATATTTTATTTTACTTTAAGGAAACACACTGAAAGTTGACGATTTTTTAAAGTATTTTTTACGTTTTATTTTGATAGACCTGCTGGGATTTAACATCGCTAGTATTTTCAATGTTATCAAATATCTATTTAATTTAGGAAACTCACTGAGAGATATCTCAACAATCCTTGGAGTAATATTTCTTTTATTTTTAGGAAACCCACTGAGAGTTGACGGAGCTAGTCTTCTGACTGTGATTGCTACTGTACTAATAATTCTTTTCATAACAGAGGAATAAAAGGATTTCCAGATTTTAGACTTTTTAAAATTGTAAAAAAAATATATAGATTTTAATGTAAAACGTGTATTATTTAAGTATATTGGATACTAATTTCATATTCAGAAAAATTTAAATTAACCTTAAAATTGTATTATGAAAATTGGAATATAATAGCAATATTTTAGTTTTGTAATAAATTCTTTAATAAATAGTTTATAATTTTTATAGTTTTATTTTTCTGATTCTTTACAACTTGTGGTAAAGGTTCAATCCAAAATTTAAATATTATTTTTTCCGCTGCTGCTTGAAATTTTTTGAAAATTAGACAATAGGGGTGACCCCTAAAATGGTGGGTCCACGCATTACGTGCATGACAGATATCTCGAGTTTTTTCCGTCTTAATTTCTAACGACTTTTTATACAGTTTTGTATTGTGGGAGGCGTAGTTAGACAAATTAGTTGGGGGGGAAAGTACCAATTCAACGGTGGGCGTTCATTTCCGCATGCTATCACTTCAGCATATTGTTTCATCAATACACAAAAGCAAATTAAATTAGAAGGGGTATACAGTAGTGGGTATAATGGATCTAAAGGGATAATGATAATAAGACAATGGCCGATAAATTAATATATACCCCAATGATGATACTTAGAATAACCCCTTCAGTAGATTAAAATTTGTGGTTGAAAAGTGTGAACAATCAACCTAATGAAGCAACCAATTTAAATTGACCCAATCCCCAAAATTGTTAAGCCAACTAATGAAAAAACGTTATTTTAAAACTTTGGGGACTATTGTCATTGCCCACTCTTTCTCTGCTTGTGTTGGAATGTATTTTCTTGTATTCCCTGGCAAGTTCGAACCCATTAATTCCCTTTTCCTTACACCAGAGAATGAGTGTGTTACGCGGCATTCCTAACTATCTCCGCGCGTCGCTTGTAAACAAACAAAAAGACGCGCATTTTTCCTTTGATGATTCCCATGTGAAGAGCTACGTGAATGAAAATAATGTATTGGTTGAATATACATGCGCTCTAATCCGTGGAAGATCTCAAATAAGCCTTCCTGCTTAGTTTGACATCATATGTGGTAAGAATTTATCTTTAATTCTTAATAATAAGCGTAGAATGGTATATATTTACGAAGAAATTTAAAACATTAATTTTTCAACAAATAGACCATTTAATTGCTGACTTTTGACATACGAATATTTTCCTTAATTTTATTGATCATTTGAATCTAAAATTATTAATTTCTGAAGCGATTTAATATGTTTCGTGCCAATTTAAAGTTTTTTAGAAATTTTATATTTTTAATTAAATTGAAATCACGCAACCTCGATCTTACAAAAATAATAAACCATTAATATTATGTAATTAATTTTTATATTTTTGTTTTAGACTCACTGTTTTCATGGTAATAAATACACATTTGTAAACTTCGCTATGTTGGTCATTCGGAGGGCTTGGAGATAAGATTTCGAGAACGGCAAGGCATGCGTTCCGAAACAATGAAAACAAGACAGAACAGATGCGGCTAAGAAAATATCTGTGAAGTTTTGTGAATGTGTTGGTTGTGATACCTTACCACGCATTATTATAATCGTAATCAGTACAGTTAACTTTTGTGACAATCATGGGTCCTAAAAAGAATAAAGGCGCTCAACTGGGATTGCGGCTGCGCCCAGCCGTCGAGGCCCTAACCAGTGAACTAAATAAAGTGATGAAGTTGGTCAGTGAATCTTCAGAGCTTGACGTTAGACATTTCACTAAGGAGTCAATCCTTGTCCATGACAAATTCGAGACATTTGATAGCATCATGGTCGGTTTTAGCAAGCTTGGTGTGAGAATCCAAGAGCTTGAGGAGTTTAGTGACATTTATTCTAATATAGTTACTGTGCAAAAGGATTATAGTGCTCTGAAAGATGCTCTAGATGCTATAGAAGAGCTTAGTGACATTCAAAGTGTTGTTGATTTAGTTGGTGATAATTTGCCTGACCATAAGGCTGAACTATATGATCGATGCTTAAAGATTGTGAAAGTTATTAAAGGGTCATACTTTCCCTTACCAGAACCAATTATAAACACTTTGTCTGCTTTGATGAAACGGCTGGCTGAGGTTAAGCTTGAACCTGTGAAGCCGCCTGCAACAACGGCGGGTGCCTCGACAGCATCGCCATTTGTGTCACCGTTTGGCACACCACAGTTCGGCACCGGTTCTATATTCACGCCAGGATATATGAATCGTGTCGACGAACGCCTTCTCCCCAGCTTCGACGGTCAAGAGGCAGCCTACGTAAGTTTCAAGGACAATTTTAAAAAGCTTACCGTAGGACAGGACCCGTCATATTTACAGTTATTGTTAAGCAGTGAAAAGGTCTGTAAAAATAAAGAGTTGAGACTTCAGTTAATTCAGATTCAATCGCATGAATCTCAATGGGCTTACCTTGATGCACGTTTTAAGTCCAAAACACGTCAGATGCTCTGCCTTTTCAACCAATGGGAGAAGAAGCCTAAACCGTCGGACTCCAACCAGATTGTGACAGTCTTAGCAGAGTTTGGTGGTGCAGTTAGCCAGCTCGAGCAGCTGACTAAAGATGATGATGATGATGAAGTTACCACAAGCCAGTGGTTGACCGTGATCCTTCTGGAGATGTTATCCAAGAAGTTGCCACGTGATTTTCAAGATAAGCTCAACCTAGCGTTGGGCTCGATGGATACCCCAAATATTCCTAAGCTGTTGAAGATTATAGAGGAACAGAGGGGCGCCATTTTGATGCGGTGCTCGATTGATGTAGACACCCCCTCCAAGAAGAAAGGTAATCCTGCGGCCGCAGCTACAGCCGTTGGTAAACCTGGGTCTCCAGCTAAGACCAAGAAGAAACAGCCTTGCCCGTCGGAAGGTTGTAACTCTGATCACCTGTTGTTTAAGTGCTCCAAGTTTAGGGATATGTCTGTTCCTGAACGTAAAGTCTTCATCAAGAAGATAGGCGCCTGTTTGCTCTGCTTGCAAAAGGGGCATCGGGTGGCCGACTGTCCCAGAGCCGATAAACTTGGCAGCTGTACCATTGACAGCTGCAATCAGCCCCATAATAGCTTGATTCATGAGACTGTGGCTGGACAAGTTGCGGCAGTTTATGAATCACAATTGTTTAGCAAGAACAATTTTATGCTGATGTTGCAGCAGCTCCCAGCATTGGCGGCTGACAAACGTCAAGTCACCGTCAATGCTATGTGGGACTCTGGAGCAAATTTGACGTTGATTTCTAGAAGTATTGCCAAGAAGTTAGAGTTGCCATCAACTGGTCGCACAGCTACTATTTCTCTGGCAGATGGAAAGAGCCAAGCATGTCCTACAGTCAAGATTTGTTTGGTTGACCGCAACCGGAATTCACATATTCTGGAGGCGGCGGTAGTGCCCAGCATTGGTACTGAAGAAGGGTTGCGTTCTATTGATCCTACAGCTGCCGCCGAAATTTTCAACATGAAGCCTGATAATTTTTCTATGGTCGACGGTAAGATTGACGTTCTTATCGGCCATTTAACCCCAGCCATGTTCCCGTGTGCAGATAAAATGGTTGGTGATTCTAGACTGTACAGAAGCTTATTTGGTACAGGCTATTTAGTTGTGTCTGCAGATGGCAGGACTGTTGCTAATCCTGTCGCCTGTAAAGCTGTTAAGTTGGAGGTCAGCAAGATGGAGTTCCTGAGTACAGAAAGTTTGGGGATACAGCCGCCATCAATGTGCAGCGGTTGTAAGAACTGCCGTCATTGCGCCGCCATTGCCGCCGGGCAGTCCGCCTTGGACGTGCGTAAGCGGCAGCTGATTGAAGAAGGTTTGACGTTGGATCTTGAGAACCGTATCTGGACGGCCTCATATCCTTACAAGCAGCCGCCAAGTGTGTTGTTTGATAATTCTGAGCAGGCGTACAAAATCTGCTTACGTGACCGGCAGAGGATGGTCAAAAAAGGTGAATATGACACCTTCTGCCAGGTGTTCCAAGAAGCTGTGTCTCGTGGAGTGTATCAGAAAGCTTCGCCAGAAGATCTAGCTTATACTAAGCCCGTGTATTATTCGAGCCTAGTCTGCGCATATAAAGAGTCTATTTCCACGCCGTTGAGGATATGCGCCAATTCTAGCCTCTGCTGCAAGGGGCTAAGCCTCAATAGTATTATGATGGATGGGCCAGTTCCATTATATACCCTGATGCACAATCTTATTCGGTTCAGAAGTTATAAGTGTGCATTCGTGGCTGACATTCAGAAGTTCTACAATTCATTGTTAGCTACCTATGAAGATTCTCAGCTGAAACGTGTTTTTTTCGCTGATACAGTTGATGGAGAGCCAGAGGTTTATCTCACTAAAACCATCAACTTTGGTGAGGCCTTGGCTGGCGATATGGCCGTGACCGCCCTCAGACTCACCGGTCGTATTTTTGGTGGACGTTCCCAGCAGGATGTTCAAGATGTTTATGGATCTGAGAAGATTAGAGGTTGTGACGTTGTAGCCCAGCAGGATGTGTGGAGAGATGTTCAGCAACCACTCAGTTCTGAATTTGTTTTGTATCAAGATCCTCCTTCGGTCAAATTGGAGACTTGTACTTATGTGGATGACTGTTTGAGCGGTCATAACACTAAACCTGAAGCTGTCCAGCTGGTCCAAGAGCTGGAAGATATGATTGCACCTGGCAATTTCAGATTTAAATCTGTTGTTTATTCTGGAGATGATGTTGACAGTGTAAAAGTTCTGGGCCTTGTTTGGGACCCTAAACAGGATAAGTTGTTCCTACCTGTCAGAGCCAACCATGGCGAGAAGATTAAGGGTAGAAAGTTACTAGAGGATCTGGATCTGGAGGATCTCTGGAGAAGTCTACCTGAGTTGATAACTAAACGAGAAGTTTGGAGAATTGTGCAACAATTGTATGACCCAATGGGTCTAGCAGCGCCATTGCTGCTTAAATCCAAGCTTTGTCTGCGCTCAGTTTGCATACATGGATGCAACTGGGATGATGCCATACCTGGAGAGTTGAGGTCGGAGCTCGTGTCCAGCCTCCAGGACCGTTCGGCACTTGGAAATGTGTCGTTCAGACGTTCGATGGTTCCTGATAAGCCGTTGGGGCTTCCAATGGTTGTTGGTTTCTGTGATGCTTCTAACCAGGCCTATGCAGCCATCACCTACCTGAGATGGCCAGTTCCTGGAGGATATGATGTAGTTTTGTGTTGCGCCAAGTCACGTGTCGCACCAGTGAAGATAGAGTCTATACCAAGGTTAGAAATGCTTAGTTGTCTAATTTTGGCAAGGCTTGTTGATACTGTTGTCAGAGCCCTACCTTTCAACATTTCTGGCAAAGTATTTTTTAGTGATAGCAGCTGTGCCCTGGCTCAATTATCCAGTGACAGTGTCATGCTAAATGTTTTCAACAGTCATCGTGTTTCCGAGATACAACAGTTGACGAGCCCTGAAGATTGGAGATGGGTTCCAACCCAACACAACATCGCCGATCTGGCGACGCGTGGTTTGTGTACGATTGAGGATGTACAACCTGGATCTACATACCAGGAAGGTCCAAGCTGGTTGCGCCTGGAACAGGACCAGTGGCCCGTTAAGACGGCGGGTGAGGTAAACGCATCCATTCCCGAGAGCGAGCTAAATCCCAAGATGGCGAAGCTCAAGGTAATGTTCACACAGGTGGTGGACAATGATTTCTGGAGGTCCCTGGCAAGAAGGACCTACAGGCAGGCAAGGAGGACTGTGGCCGCAGTTCTTAAGGCTGCCAACTGCTTTAAGATGTTGCTTGTCAAGAAAAGTGACGTTGCAACAAATGAGGATGGTGTTAGCAACAATGATAGTTCTAGGTATTATGAGAACTATACTTTCACAAATACATACATGGATTCTGTTTGTGACTTGTTTTTGACTTCCTTCAACCAAGAGAAGGAGATGACCATGGACGCCGAGGGGAAATTCGACTCCCTTCAACCCTATCATCACAAGGTCCAGGTTTGTTGGCCCATAGTGGGTCATGATGGATGTTTTCCTCTTAGGTCATTCACAATATTGAAAATGGCCGGGAGGGGAGATGAGGCTCTTGAGGCCGCTGCTGGAGGCCCCAGGAAAGTTATGAAGGACAGCCCAGGTGTTGTCTTGCTCAGCCGCCACAACAGGCTGGCGCGGCTCATCCTTCAACAGTCCCACGATGAATTGGGGCATGGAGGCCATCGTAAAACGTTGGCGCAAAGCCGCAGGTATGCATGGATCACACATGGCCGCATGGAGGCTATGAAAGTGGTCAAGAGTTGTGCTGCATGTTCCATTGAATATGCCAAGCGTTCGAGTCCCGCAATTGCTAATATTCTGCCAGATCGTGTTGAGCCCTCAATGCCCTTCAAGGAGGTGCATATGGACCTTGCGGGGCCGATAGAAGTTGTGAAGCCTGGCGTTGGCACCAGGAGTTCCAAGACCAAGTACAAAGTTTGGTTGTTGATTGTGGCCTGTAGATTCACACAGGCTGTGTTTGTTGACGTGTTGACCGATTATTCAACTGAAGCCGTGCTGGTCGGCTTGAGAAAACTTCAGGCGTTTTACAATATGCCTAGAAGGGTTACTACAGACAGAGGCACCAATATGGCTGGTGCCAAACGAATTATGGATGAACTTTTGAAGGATACCAGGATGCATTTTGAATGGCATCTTGTGCCCACTGCAGCACACTCGTTCGTAGGTACTGTGGAGAGGCAGGTTGGGCTGGTCAAGCGTGTGTTGAACAAGAAGTTGGCTGGTGCTACTGTAACCTTCAATGATTTATTGGTGTTGTGTGCTGAGACTGCAAGAGTCTTGAATTCTAAGCCATTGACCTATGCCACCCAAGGAGATGACGTCAATTGCTGGAGAATAATTTCACCTGCTGATCTGTTAGGCGGCAGGACCAATGATGCAATCTGCACCTTCGAGACAGGTTGCAAGGAGCCCATCACCAGGAGGTTGGAGAACTTGGAGGAGTTGACCCGTCAGTTCCATCAGGTGTACAAGGAGCAGCTCATGCCTGAGCTACTCAAGTCCGTCAAGTGGCGCCGCAACGAGGTGCTACTCGAGCCGGGAGACGTGGTGCTGATCGACGATAGCACAAGTTTGATGAAGAAGTTCAGATTGGGGCGTGTGGAAGAAGTGCGCCCAGGTGGGAGGACCGTGGTTTGCAAGTACAAATTATCAGATGACGCAGCCGCCACGAGTAACGAGACTCCCGCAAGACGTCTGCTCAAGATCAATCTACCCAAAGTTTAGTATAAGTATCGTTCTTTTTTAACTTTGAATTTTATTTTTACGGTAGATTTATCCGATATTTTTTTCGAAAGACAAAAAACGCAATTTTTGACGCAATTTCGTTTAAACTTTCAAATCGACGCAAGATTTTTTTCATTTGAAATGCAAACTTAAGTTTTTCATACGTTTACGCAAGTTTTTTCAATGATTTAAGTCTTTCCGGGACCAGGGATTTTTTTCGCGGAAATTTTCCTAGGTACCTACGCAAATACGAATATTCTTATCCTTGTTTGATTGAAATTCGATATGATAAAAAAATTAACACAATGAGATTTTTTTTACATCATACAAATATTTCTTTAAGATTTATTATAATCACATAAATAATTTTATATTACATGCATATTAAAATTATTACTATTTACCTTTTAACCGATGTACCTAAAGAAAAAATGCAGATTTTTTTCGCCTTGAATTAAGTAGATTCTTTGAGTTCGAAGATTTAAGCTTAATAAGACCGCTCTATGGTGTATCTTAGCTCTGTTTCCTCGGCCAGACATACCACAGAACGGCAAAACTAAAGCATAAGATAATTTCATTTCGATTGCTTTGATTGATGATTTAAAGTTTCTTGAATTACACATGATTCTTTTAATTTTTGATTTGATTTAAACATCACTAATTATGTTTATTTTCAGTTGATGCAGCCCTGCGCCAGAAATCCTGTCGGAAATTATGCAGTATCAAAAAATTGTGATGGAAAGACATAACGTCCGTCAGGATAGCTGGAACATGGCATTATTAATATTTGAAAGATTGGTTAGTTTGTATCTTGAGGGGTTCATTCTAACTGAGGCCCCAAATTGCCTTAATTTTGACTGTATGAATATGTACAAGTTGCTTTCTTCTTAAAACAGAGAGAAATTGCAAATTCAGCATTTAGAGAAGTTCTTTTCTTATATTGAACTTTTGTTTTATTTGGTAATTTAATTTGCATATTTAATTGCATTTTTATTTTTACGCAAATTTGATTCATGAAGATTTAAAATTATGAAATTTTAATTTTCCGAAGTTTGATGATTTTACAGTCATATTTTATTTAGATTTAAGTATCTATTTTATTAAAACATGTTAGATTTAAGGATCTTACCTATCTTATCTGAGAAATGTTTAGATGTAAGCCCGAGTATTTTTCCGCCGGAGAAAATGCTTATGATTGAGAAGTTTTTTATGAAATTTTACTTTTCTTTTCTAGCAAAAAGATTTAGTAGAAAAAAAATGTCATTATTTAATCTTTCTTTCTTTTGATTTAAAAGTTTGAGTTGATTATTTAATTATTGATGCGATTTTTAATATAAAGATCATTTGCCTATTATTATGTAGGTACCTAATCAAAGTTTAGGTACTATTGATTATTAATTCATGTATTCGCAATTACATGGTCTGTAATTCTAATTTTAATTGAGATTATGAGGCCATGATATAATGAGATGTGTGAGTGGTAAATGTGCATTTCATGAATGTTGAATGCTTTTCCCATTCCTTATTCCTATCCTAATGTGGTAGTGGAGTCGGTTTGAGTTATTGTGGTGTTCGTAAGTTACCATAATTAATTTTAGGCCTGATGGCCATGCCATTTTAAACTCTTGTAATTTATGCGTTATGAGATTGTGATTTGTGGACACTGTCTGCACGCATGATGCTAAGATGAGTTATTGTGTTCGATTCCCAGTGACTAGACGGGTGTGTGTTGGAATGTATTTTCTTGTATTCCCTGGCAAGTTCGAACCCATTAATTCCCTTTTCCTTACACCAGAGAATGAGTGTGTTACGCGGCATTCCTAACTATCTCCGCGCGTCGCTTGTAAACAAACAAAAAGACGCGCATTTTTCCTTTGATGATTCCCATGTGAAGAGCTACGTGAATGAAAATAATGTATTGGTTGAATATACATGCGCTCTAATCCGTGGAAGATCTCAAATAAGCCTTCCTGCTTAGTTTGACATCATATGTGGTAAGAATTTATCTTTAATTCTTAATAATAAGCGTAGAATGGTATATATTTACGAAGAAATTTAAAACATTAATTTTTCAACAAATAGACCATTTAATTGCTGACTTTTGACATACGAATATTTTCCTTAATTTTATTGATCATTTGAATCTAAAATTATTAATTTCTGAAGCGATTTAATATGTTTCGTGCCAATTTAAAGTTTTTTAGAAATTTTATATTTTTAATTAAATTGAAATCACGCAACCTCGATCTTACAAAAATAATAAACCATTAATATTATGTAATTAATTTTTATATTTTTGTTTTAGACTCACTGTTTTCATGGTAATAAATACACATTTGTAAACTTCGCTATGTTGGTCATTCGGAGGGCTTGGAGATAAGATTTCGAGAACGGCAAGGCATGCGTTCCGAAACACTGCTGTACAAAGTTTATACTGTGTTAACAAGGACAAAAGGGATGAAAAGTAGAAAATATTTTTTTTCATGAAATAAAAGAAATATATTTTTTTCATTAAATAAAACAAATATATTTTATATATCAAAATATTGTAGATCCTAAATAAATTGAGTTGATTAATTTAACACATCGTATTATAGACATCTTTCCGTGGATAATAAGTGAAAACAAGGTTCCAAATGCCTGAGCTAACAAAACTGGCGCTAATCTTATGATATTTACTTTAATACTCATGTAAAATTTCTGTAATATTAATAGTAATAGAGTAGCCCCGCTACTAGAAATCATTTTGTTTTTTACCAACTAAGAACTTACGGCAAATTTTCAGATATTTAAATTAATTTTTTTTAAAGAAATAATAGTTGATTATTAAAATCTCTTCTTTTCCAACTTTGTTTCAAAAATTAATTTAAATACTAAGAAGAAAAAAATAATTAATCTTGTGTACTTTCTTTAAGAGAAATAATTCTTTAATTTATACATGGGAACGTTTTATGGGGGCGGTTCAAAAAAGTGGTTTATTCACCACCAATAATTAAGATTTAAAAAAAATGGACAGGTAAAAACTGAAAATTTTTAATTTTATAGTTAGAACAGAACTTATTTAACAAAAGTTTCTACTTTATTGATGGTATGAACTAATTTGAAGAAAAACTTGAAATCAGGCTCCAGGTTCAGGTCCTACAGGCCTCCAGATAAATTCTCGACAGGTAAAAACTGAAAATTTTAACTTTTAAAGTTAGAGTATAACTTATTAATCAAAAGTTGCTACAATATAACTAGTATTAACCAATTTGAAGAAAAATTTTAAATCAGGCTCCAGGTTCAGGTACTGCAGGCCTCCAGGTGAATTCTGGACAGGTTAAAAACTGAAAATTTTTACTTTTGAAGTTAGAACATAACTTATTAAATTAAAGTTGCTACTTTATGGATAGTATTAACATATTTGAAGAAAAATTTGAAATCGGACTCCAGGTTCAGGTACTGCAGGCCTCCAGGTGTATCCTGGACAGGTAAAAACTAAAAATTTTAACTTTTAAGGTTAGGGCATAACTTATTTAACAAAAGTTGCTACTTTATGGATAGTATTAACTCATCTGAAGAAAAATTGGAAATCAGGCTCCAGGTTCAGGTGCTGCAGGCCTCCAAGTGGATCCTGGACAGGTAAAAACTAAAAATTTTAACTTTTAAAGTTAGAGCATAACTTATTAATTTAACATTGCTACAAGATGACTAGTATTAACCAATTTGAAGAAAAATTTTAAATCGGGCTCCAGGTTCAGGTACTGCAGGCCTCCAGGTGAATTCTGGACAGGTAAAAACTGAAAATTTTTACTTTTAAATTTAGAACATAACTTATTAAATCAAAGTTGCTACTTTATGGATAGTATTAACATATTTGAAGAAAAATTTGAAATTGGGCTCCAGGTTCAGGTATTGCAGGCCTCCAGGTGGATCCTGGACAGGTAAAAACTAAAAATTTCACTTTTAAAATTAGGGAATAATTCATTTAATAAAAGTTGCTACTTTATGGATAGTATTAACTCATTAAATTAGGGGTATTGTGTCTACTTGTTGAAATTTTACCACAGTTAGAGCAGTGTATTTCCTGCAGGCTTCCTTTAGTGACTGACCTGTTAACAATATGTTTTTTTTTATTTTAGTCAATTGATATTATTTTTTTTGCAGATATAATTCAAAATGTAACAAAATGGTTGGATTTAACTTGAACCTTGAGCCCGATTTAAAATTTCTCTTTGAATTAGTTAAATAGATATAGTTCTAACTCTTAAGTTAAATATTTTAATTTTTACATATCCAGAATCCACCTGGAGGCATACAGTATATGAACTTTGAGCTCAATTTCAAATTTTTCTTCAAACAAGTTAATACTATCCATAAAGTAGCAACTTTTGTTAAATAAGTTTTAACTTCAAAAATATAAATTTTCAGTTTTTACCTGTCCAGAATTCACCTGGAGGCCCCGCAGTACCTGAACCTGGAGCCCAATTTCAAATTTTTCTTCAAATATGTTAATACTATCCATAAAGTAGCAACTTTCTTTAATAAGTTATGCTCTAACTTTAAAAGTGAAAATTTTTAGTTTTTACCTATCCAGGGTCCACCTGGAGGCCTGCATTACCTGAACCTTGAGCAAGATTTCAAATTTTTCTTCAAATGAGTTAATACTATCCATAAAGTAGCAACTTTCTTTAATAAGTTATGCTCTAACTTTAAAAGTGAAAATTTTTAGTTTCCCCTATCCAGGATCCACCTGGAGGCCTGCATTACCTGAACCTTGAGCCAGATTTCAAATTTTTGGGTATAGCCCAGGTTCTACGAAATACCATAAAAAAAGAGTCGTTTTACCAGAAAAGTGGTAAAGCTGGTCAACCTGGTAAAATATACCAGTTTCGTGGTAAATTTTACCAGAAAAAATTTTAGCCAAAAAATTAGTCAAATTTTACCATTTTTTTTGTAAAATTTGACGAAACAAAAAAACCCGTTTTTTGTGTTTTAAATAAAAAACAGCTCTTCATAATCAGTTGTAGTACTTTAAAATAATGACTTTTATACAATGAAGCCTAAATTTAAATTTTTTTTTTTTTTTTCAATTTTACCACTTTTGGAAGTTTTACCAAAAATGTGGTCAATTTTACAACTCTATTTTTCAGGTTAAGTCCGAATTTTCGGACTTAGACAAAAAAACACAATTTGGTCAATTTTTACCAAAAAGTTGGTAAAATTTGACAAGGTATTTTTTTAGGCTAAGTCCAGATTTTTGGACTTTGCCAAAAAAAATGAACTTGGTAAAATTTGACCAACTTTTTGGTAAAAATTGACAAGGTAAATTTTTAGGCTAAGTCCAAATTTTTGGACTTTGCCAAAAAAAAAAACTTTGTAAAATTTGACCAACTTTTTGGTAAAAATTGACAAGGTAAATTTTTAGGCTAAGTCCAAATTTTTGGACTTTGCCAAAAAAAAAAACTTGGTAAAATTTGACCAACTTTTTGGTAAAAATTGACAAGGTAAATTTTTAGGCTAAGTCCAAATTTTTGGACTTTGCCAAAAAAAAAAACTTGGTAAAATTTGACCAACTTTTTGGTAAAAATTGACAAGGTAAATTTTTAGGCTAAGTCCAAATTTTTGGACTTTGCCAAAAAAAAAAACTTGGTAAAATTTGACCAACTTTTTGGTAAAAATTGACAAGGTAAATTTTTAGGCTAAGTCCAGATTTTTGGACTCTGCCAAAAAAAAAAACTTGGTAAAATTTGACCAACTTTTTGGTAAAAATTGACAAGGTAAATTTTTAGGCTAAGTCCAGATTTTTCCAAACAAACATCCTTCTACTTAATGATAAAAATCGCAAATAAAATATAATGAGGAAATATTCAGACCTAATACTTTCCAAACAAACATCTGTTTACTCAGCACTATTTGCTTTCGTTATATGGAATATGAAATTAATAAAATATGATGATAATGATTTTATTTAGAATTTATTTCATATTATAACATAACAGGTCATATAGATATTATCCAGGTCAATACTGAAACTACAAAAGATTGGCATCCAAGATAACAACAGTCTAGTACTGATGCCTAAATGTCGATTGATAACAGTGCCACCTGGAGAGGGAAATTGTAATGCTGCTTTTATGGAGATTAATGTACTGAAGAACAATCAGGCAAGTCTCCTACCTGGAGGTACTCTGACTATTTGGCTGGAAGTTATAAAACCTGGACCTGAAAGTGCAGTATCCTGTCTCTCTGGTGACCTGGAGAATTGTTTTGAGGATCCAGAGTTTACTGATTGTTTGATAGAAACTAGTACCTCCAAATTAAAAGTGCACAAGTTTATACTTGCCTCAAGATCTCCAGTATTTAAGGTAGGTTTTTCCATTCTTACTTGTTAATTAAATTCTTGTCAATATTTTTAGGTAAATTTTTAGGCTAAGTCCAGATTTTTCCAAACAAACATCCTTCTACTTAATGATAAAAATCGCAAATAAAATATAATGATGATAATGATTTTATTTAGAATTTATTTCATATTATAACATAACAGGTCATATAGATATTATCCAGGTCAATACTGAAACTACAAAACTTACTAGTATCGTTTCTGTAAATAACATTTTTTAGAATTTTAGCTTGTGGAATGTTTGGAGCTCTCGAGTAGAACTTAATTAATAAACACCGATTGGGCGGATTGTAATCAATACGCTTTATATGTTAAAGTCAATATTTTTTAGAATTTTAGCTTGTGGAATGTTAGGTGTCAACATTGTCGTCATAATAAACACTGATTGTAATCAATACGCTTTATTTAAGTTAATTTTAACTGACTAACAGAATATTCTCTGTTCAACATTGATCGTCATAATAAAACTTATTAGTATCGTTCTGTAAATTATTTGTTAATTTTAACTGACTAACATATTTTCTCGGTTCAACATTGTCGTCATAATAAATAATGAAATTTTTTGTATAATCTGTGACTGTTACATCTTGAGATGGAACTCTAGTTGTTCTCCATGGAACTGCAAAGCTCCGCACTTCAAAACTGGTTCAACTCCAAAATCCTGAAAAAGAATATTCATTTTTAAATTAAGCAATTAAAGGATTAACAAATCAAAAAGGCCTTACAAAAAGGAAAGTTAACGGTTTTGGGAAAATTTCATGGAGAAAGTAGATACAGCTTGTGTACGTGCCTGCTTATTAGAGAAAGTTTAATTCAGTTATCAATACATAACCAGACTGAGAGAAACTAAGAATGTCTTATAACGGGAATTTGGAGTTATGGTATGAATTAAATAGTCGTATGTTAGTTTTAAGAGAGAGTCTAGAGATTAGAGCCAGAACTGACAATGTCGAGATCCAGAGGGAGGTTTGTAAGAGGTTATATCAACATGGATGGATTACTACACATCTTAATCGCTGCCGTCCTTCCCCTCTGCTGCCCGCCGCTGCCCAGGCTGCCGAACTGGCAGCTGTTCTTCACGAAGTAAACATGCACGAGGATGAATGTAATGCTGTTTAGATTTTAATAATATCCTGAATGTACTGTTTCAATAATATAAAGTAGTAAAATCTAATTTTAAATAGCTACCTATCTAGTACATTATTTTTATGTATTAACTTTTGTCTAACCAGTTTAATATCTATCTAATAAATTTAATAATAGCTTAATTGTTAATATAATTTAGTATACAGTTTCATAAAGGTAGTTCGATGTGTGTCTGTGTATATTAACTTCATATTTGTTATGCTTGTATACATGGAAACTACCTTTTGGGGCCGAGGTGTTGCCGTAGTTGCGTGTAGGATTATTCCAACTATCTTTTATTACAAATAATTAAACACTTACTTTTAACGGATGAATTTCTGATGGCAACAGCTTCATGTTGGTGCAAGAAATGTTCCACGGTCGAATTGCGGTCAGCTTATAATCAGAGAATAAACCCAGCTGTGTGCGAAGCTAAACCTGAAAAAGAATATTAATTGAAATATAATTTATATATATTTTTAATATTATTTTACATAAAACACATCTTATAATATCTTTCTATTAAGGGTATAAAAATTCGTTACGCTTAAAACAATCATAAACCTTAAAGGGCGAATATAGGTTGGATATAATATGAGCTTATTTCAAAGGTGCTATTATATAGATTATAATAAATAATTTAAAGATAATGACATATCTAATTGTATTAGTCTGTTTACAGCTTATAAAACCTGTCTAACTCAAGATAATATTATGTAATTAGTGTGGTTCCCTAAGAACTCAAACACTCTACCATCACACAAGGCTTCGTAGCAAGGTTGAATTAAAAAGGCTTCGTTAAAGGATAGTCTTAATAACATGGCCTAAAATATCCATGTTCTTATTAAGATTATTTTAACACTTACTTCTATGTAAACCATTCACTAATTGCAGCGCCCATATATTTTCTCACGAATCTGATTCCTGGTTAAGTCTGAAAAACAATATTAATTGAAATATAATTTGTTAATATTTCTATTATTATTTATATATATTAATAGTAGAATACTTTAAATATTAAGAATAGGATAAAAAGTCGTTCTTATATCATATATCAAAAAGGTTTAAAAAATTATAAAACAAACAGTTTATCGAAGCAGCTTAAAACCATGCGTAAGGTCCTAAATTATATTGATTTTTTATTACATTATTTAAACACTTACTTCTATCTCGCCAATCTTTAATTGCAGCGCCCAAATAGTTATTTCTGATGAATCAGTGTTGCTGAACCTGAAAAACAATATTCAATTTAAATATAATTTATTAATATTTCTTTTACATTCATATATATTAAACCCGGATTATTTAATATTAAGAATAGGATAAAAAGTGTTTCTTAGATCAAATCAAAAAGGCTTAAAAAAGGCTTAAAACAATTATCCTATTATATAAATATATTAATATTGTTCTCTTTTACAACGAAGCTTTTTATTTATTTTAATCTATAGCTGAAACTCAAATTAAAAATAGGATGAGGCCTCGACTTTTCTCTTCCTACTTTAAGTGCCCCTAGAGGCTTCTAAGGGGCATAGCCGCTAGTAAAACTTAAACCGTTAATCGAAGGCAGCCTAAAACCGTACGCTCAAGGTCCTATATTATTAATGTTTTTATATTAAAATTATTTAAACACTTACTTTTACGCAAACCACTCTTTGATTGCAGGGTCCATATACTAACAGCCAAGACTGAAGGTGGACACGTACTTTTTTAAACTTCTGAATATCAGCTCTTTGATTGCAGGGTCCATATATCAACACTAACAGCCAAGACTGGTAGACAAGTACTTTTTTAAACTTCTGAATATATAGCTCTCTAGGCGTTCTTAACTGACATTCATATAAATCTTGTGACATGGACCATCTCCTGTCAATCATACTTGGATATAACACGTATTTTCTCTAAGAGACTTGATCAATATAACACTCATTGTTTACAATAGTTTTCAATCGGTATAGCGGCATTCATGCACATGCTCTGTACAGGTATACAACTTTATATTGAAAAATATTTCTTTTATATCCATTGCAATATATTTTTTTATATTTTATCGATGATATTTCATTTAAGTCATTGCAAAAATATATTACATTCACATTAAAAAAAATTTACATTAATTTAACTTTCGTAACCCTGTTTTCAGATGATAAAATCAACGTGCTGGACAAAGTTGCCAAACTTTAAAAAACACCTTATGTATATAATATCATTTTAATATTTTACCGGTTAATTAATTAAAACTGCATAACTTATATAATTCATGAAATGTTATTATTCGTTGCAATTTTACGATTAAAAATATAACTGTCTTGCAAAGTGTTTTGCCACCTATTCAATCTGTATGTTGGCAACCGTAACTTTCCATCGGCGCAATAATTCAACTGGACTATATGACTACGGTGCATTTTTGTATTTTAGTAATCATTTTTAGTGAAATTACAGTGAATTTTGAAGTTAATATGTATCATTCTGTTTTATAATTCAAATTTTATCATTAATTATTGAAAATTCTTTCTAAAATATTCTTCGTATTCGTTTTTTCTCCCATTTTTGGGACTCTTTTTAGCTTACGTAATATACAGGACTTTTTTAAATGTAAAATTAATAAATATATGTCTTGCACCGTAGTATAAACGGATTGTCGCAAATATAGGAGTACAATTATAAGAATGAAACTACTTTTTTGGCCCAGAGGTGCCGGAGGCACTGGCTAAAAATAACTGTTTTTAATCTTATGCTTTTAGATTTTTATATTCGTAGAAAACCATGCATATAATACGATATGCTAGTTACCTAGTTTTTTGGCGTATGAATGAGAACACCTGTTCCTATCCACCGGATTCGAATGAATACGAGCTATTTTTATTTTGTAATTTTTTATTTCTTAAATATTCTACCTTTTCAGATAGTTCTGAATAACAGGCTATTCAAGTCAATCACCTGGGTACGCGTACATCATAATAACAGGTATGGGTGTATATTAGCTGTATAAGATTTATTTTTTTTCTCCTGCTACAAAATTTGTTTTAAATAAATAGGGGGGGGGGGGGAAGTTTTGACACATTTGCGTAAACAGGGAGTATAGGCTTTATCTTTGGACTGAGAGTATAGGTTATTAGGGATAAAATCATTCTTATATGATGAATTTTCCCAAGTTTTAATATTTTTTGGATAGGCCTCCAGGTTCCGGAGCTCCAGGCCTTCCCCCCCCCCCTTGTTTAAGGACAAATAAAATACCGGAAAGTTAAAAAACATTAATCACACCCCTCCCAAAAATAAACAAGACAAACAAAATAATCATTCCTCAAATTAGGATGGATCCATACCAATACCACGAGCTGCATGACAGATGGGACGCCCTCATGGTTAGGATGTTGAGACTCTTCTCCAAGCTAAATATTCGAGTTCAAGAAGAATCATGTGGCATTGATGACGCTGCTGAAATAGTAAAACTGTTATACCATCACGGTTGGGTAGAGACACAATTAAAGAAGAATGAACCTATGCCCGAGAATCTCTACGAGAACGAGAGACCCCGCCTGGATGATACCGAGAGATATGTCATTGACCATGAAGCCGACTGTGCACCTTTCCTCACCAACGTCAGCCCTTTTTTCTAAATAAAACCCAGAGTAACAAGGTAAAAACTACGAAATTATTGCAGGGGTGTATATTCTGCTCCGGGGGGGGGGGGGGAGGGGAGGGGGAAAAAAGAAATAAGTGGATCAATGATGGAAGTTGCTTCAAATCACCTGCTCTTGTTCATGGCTAGTTGTCTTTTGTAGCAGGGGAAAAAATTGTTTTTAACCAAAAAATGTTTCAGAATTCTTTGAGTTTCTTCATTAAAAAACGCTTTAGTTTTCTCATTTTTAATTCAATGTTCTTTCCTTTCAGGGAAGAGAAAGGAGAAGCTAGGAGAAGCCGAGCTCGCCGCCGGCGATTTCATCCAGCCTCCGGATATCCATGCTGAAAGCGAATTTTAATTGTAATTTGTGGCGTTATCCTCTTAGAAAATTTTGTTTGTATTATTTAACTCCCCATCCCCCCCCCCCAAACTAAATTGCTGGGTTAGGTTAGGCTAGGTTAAGTTATACGGCTAGGTAGAGGCCAGGCGCCGTTTTTCTAGGGGGGGGGGGGGGTATTTCCTAAGAGGATAACATCAATTTGTTCTTTCAGAACATTTACGTTAACCTCTCTTTGATTGCAGCGCCCATATATTTTAGAATTAAGTACCCATGGTGACAGTGATCGAGCCCCACTGGTCGTGCAGATATATAATTTCCTGCATATAAACATTAATAAACATTATTTACCCCTAAAGCCGACGATTACGTATGCACGTGTACAGTTTTTTAAGCTTCTGGCTATAGCTCTCTAGGAGATCTTAATTGATATGTTTTATTTTTTGTTTTTGTTTTTTGATATTTTTGTTATGTTGTTTTATATTATTTATTATTATTTATTTTATAGCAAATTAACAAATTTTCTGGGTTCAACATTGTTGTTATAATAAAACTCCATGCAACTGCAGAATTCTGCAAAAGTCACGACCAGTGGGGCTCGATTATATATGCGTTCGTCGGCTTTTCAGGGAAGGCAGGAAATTTATATAGGTATTATCCAGGTCAGGACTGGAACAAACAAAATTTTATGTATATATTGTATATAGTTATTTTTTTCAAAGTAAAAAAATGTCAGACCAACGCTGGATGACGTATGTATAATTGGATCACAATTTTGATAGGTAAGTTTAATTAATTTTATAGACAATCAAAGAATAAATAAGGGTATTTTCTTATGTTTGTAACTCTAACTCTTTATTTTGTGAGTTCCTTTGACATTTAATTTTGGTTTCAAAAAGTGTCACTCCCCCCCCCCCCCCCTTTTTTGCTTTCTCCTTCTTTCGTTATATGTAAACAAGTAATAACCTTATTATTATAACCAGGGGTGTATATTCTGCACAAGATTTATTTTTTTTCCCCTGCTACAAAATTTTTTATTTTTTTTCCCCCCTAGATTTTTCTGAAAAAGTAGGGGGGGAAATAGAAAAATATTTAAAGAACTCTATATTTCATTTATTTTATCCCTCCTACCACACATTTTTTTAGTTTTTTTAACCAAGGAGGGGGGCAAAATGGAAAAAATGTTTTCAGTTTTCTTAATTTTTACATTTTTTTTTCCTCCAACCACTTATTTTTTATTCCCCCCCCCCCCCTGAGCAGGGGATCCCATGCAGAATATACATCCCTGATTATAACATATACTTCTTATTTCAGGAGTTACCTATACACCCCTGTTAGACGTTATTGAAATGGGAGACAATTTGATTGGTACACTCTCTAAAGCTCTACTGAAGCGTATAAGAAGTGGAGATAAGAGGAAAAATGTACAGGTGACTTTTTACAACTAATTATTTCTACATATTTAAGATGAGACCTTACTTTTCATTACTGTACTTAAAGTATAATCTATGCTCGACTTTAATTTCTATTTTTCACTTGCAGTCAGCGCACTATAAACATGCTTGCTCTTACACCAGTATAGTCATATGTACTGTAATCAATTGACACGTGTAGCTTGCCCAAATAACGATCCATAACAACTCCCCTATATTATTTTAAATAAGTAATTCACTAATTATGTAATCTTTTTCCAGTTGCAGCATAAACTGAGGTCCATAAGAAAACTCTTCTGTAAGGTAACGAGAACCAGAAAATGGCGCAAGAAACATCAACAAAGTGAAGACAGTCAGCCATTACTAGAAGAAGAACAGCAGGAGGATTTGATGGATGTGGAATATGAGAACGAAACTGCATCGTCAAAAGGTAACCTACAATATCTGTAATATAAAGTAGAACGATGTCGGTCTGTCTGTTTGTTGTTTGTTTGTCCAAATTCCCACAAACATTGTCTCCCAATTTTTGTTTTTTATTTTCCTTTCAATCTAAATTTCAAACAATTGGTTTGATCAAACGTTAGTTAAGTTTGTCTCAAGATATCCTTGTTCCAGGGGTGTATATTCTACATGGGATCCCTTAACCTAACCCACCTTCACCCACTCTCTACATTTATCTACTTTTTCTGGAATTTTTAATTTTTTAACTTTCTAATTTGACTAGTTTTTCTTTACGGCATTATCCTTATACTAAAGTAACAGGATGTCTGTGTGTCTGTTCAAAAGGATCTTGCTAACCGCTGAACCGATTGGGTTCTCCTTTACAGGGTACCTTCACATAGGTCCCGGGAAGGTTTATAACTATAAAACACCATGTTTAACATCGTATTTTTTTAGGTAAAGTTTGTACAGGCTGCAATACCAACTTCACAAAGGAAACCGAAAGTATATGTTATCAATGCTACGCAAACCAAGTTTTGGAGCGATTAAATAACAATCCTGAAGAAACAAACTACATTAATATTGTTGTAGACAATATTAACAACAATAATACCAACGATAATAATGATGCAGACAATGACAGCATTCAAGATGCCGAGGACTGGGACCACGTCGAATTGTTTGATATACCTGAAGATTATTTTGACCCAGATGATGACGATGACCCTGATGACGAACCTGATGGCGAACCTGATGGCGATCATGACGGGGATCGCTTCAAACATCTTACAGAACTTGAGAAAGAAATTGTTAATGATTTCAGAAGCGTTTGTGTTCTAGACAACCCCATCTCTCACAACAAAGTTAGAATCATCCTGGCGATTCTGAAACGCTCGTGTATTTTCAAATTTCCGTCATATAATACATTATTCAAACCCAAATACAAAGTTGAAATCAAAGAAAACAAATATAATCCTACAAATGCTCCTGGTTCACTGATTGAGTGCAGGTATGTTTATATACGATTTAGAAAGCGTAGCATTTCTATAATCATTACCAGAATTTCCGTACGTCCATTTTAAACATGTCGATTTTTCTCCTTTTTTAACAACAAACTTTCAAGTGTTCTAATTATCAGTTTGATCATTCTTTGGTATATTGCTTCCTGCGACAACTTGAGAACAATATTATAAGCGAAGCCACTCTATAATTAATTCCTTAAAATTTAAGTATGTGCATAAACCTTATCCTTCTTGAAGTATTTTTTTTTAACAAATTTACTTACATTCAATTTTGGTTCGACTTTAATATTTTTAAATTCAGTTCAGATACTTCACAATTGTTAATGTCCGTTTGTCGTACCGTTACAGTGCTTTGGTTTTTATGGATGTTGTCATCCTTGTTCCATTACTTTTCATCGTAATATTATTTGGAGCCCGATGGTGCAAAATTTCTTTGAATTGTGCAAGTTTTAGTTAAAAATATATTTCTTTTTCCAGATTCCCTACCTATGAGATCCTCCAAGACGCCATCACAGACTTTAAACGGTTGAATGGACAACAGGCCGTTGATGATCATATAACTTTTGACATCTCGGGCGACGGAGTGAAAGCAGCTCAGGGATCTCATATCTCCTATTATACTGTCTGGATTAGGTAAGTAATTAATATATTGTGGATTTGAAAGGGTTGGGTTGGGATAAAGTTCTTTTCATATACAGCATGACCCTCGAAAAAATATTTTTTAGGATTGGCAGTCTATATTTCAAAGGATATCAAAATATTTGTTTTACATCAATTGACAGCCCAGATTTTTAAAGCCAAAGTTTAGGAAACCATTCAATAAACAAATAAGAAAGAAAACTAAGTTTACAATTGATACTTTTTTCTATTGCATACATATATAAAAATCTGTCTTACTGTATACCAGGACTTAATTAATACCATAAGTAAACCTAGTTTTTACCACTTTTACGGTAAAATTTTACCAGCCTTTACGTTTTATAAATCAGTGACTACAATTTTAAGTCTAAGGTATTAAATGCTATTATTATTAATTCTTCTTTATTATTTCAGGTTATTCTTCAACAAGGATTTCAGTGTTATATTGCCAGTCAGCATATTTGAGAAGACGAGGAGGCGTCCCTACAGTTACAACTTTCTGGATAATGTTACCCGATTCATCAACAAACTAATTCAAGAAGGATTACCTGGACATACCTTTCAATGTAGAACCATCATCCACGATGCCGTTGCCAGAGCCGATGTATTCGGCATTCTTGGCCATGGATCAAAAAATGGATGCCCACACTGTGACCTTCCAGGGATGGCTTTTTCACAGACTTATCTCCGTCAAAAGAACTTGGTATTGTTCGAATCAATGAATGTATTTTACCCCAGTGACAGTCAAAATATGGGTACGCCGAGGTCTGACGAGAAATTCCGCAAGTTAGAGGAAAATAATCAGAACATGAAAACCAGTTTTTCTGACCTTGACCCGAGCTTGGATTTAATACAAGATACCCCCAGTGATCCGATGCACGCGTTGCACCTGGGCTATGTAAAGAAAGTGATGACGTACCTGAAGAAAGGACGTAATAGTTATCCAGAATTGGAAGAAGAAGACTTAGTTCAAATGGAGAGAATTACAGGGATGTACTGCATTTGACTAAAGAAATGACGGCACTGCGATAAAATTCTGCATTTTTAGATTTATGTCTATTACACATTATTTGTACGCCTTGTTATGCCGCTTAAAAGAGTGTTAGTTTGAAAAGTTTAAAGAACTTAAATTTTGAAAATTTTCTCCTTATCACCCATATTTTACCATGAACTGCAGTAACTCCAATTATAGATGAAATCAACGATCAATTGAAGCTTGTTGGCGATTTTGATCGCGTTCCCCGTACGTCCATCATGCGCCTGACAGAGAAGAAGCTAGCCCTCAATTTGAAAAGTTCTGAATTCAAAGTACTGGGCTTCTACCATATGATATTTTATGCAGAGGTAGGTTTTTACCATATTATAATCTTTTTAGAATTTAAAGCTTATTTCAGTTTCATTATATTGTATAGCAATAACATTCTTTTTAAATTTGCGCACGTGTGCTATATTATATATATATTTCTATTGAGGAGGGTGGACTTCCAATAAGTATATAGGGCGAAGCCCCTAGAGGCTAGGGGCGAAAGAGCTAGTTTTACCTTAAATTATTACAATGTTTTTTTTTTCCAGTTGGCAAATCTTAAAGATGAACAACGTCTGATATGCAAGTTTTTATTCCACATATTGCGCAGTCTCGAAGAGCATATAACAACTGAACGTGTGGCTGAGCTCAAGACCATGATAATGGTCCTGAACTCAAAATTGGCGGAGATGTACGGCGAATCGTGCTTGAGTTACAATACTCACATGCTTTACCATATGCCGGAACATGTCCGCCGATTTGGACCATCCATGGCGTTCAGTTGTTATGCTTTCGAAAGTGCCAATCATGTGATATCAACTTACATCCGAGGATATAATTTTGGCCTTAAAGAGGTTTCAAACAGGTAATACTATTTTTTTTTAGTTGAGTTCCTTTGACTTTTAGTTTTGGTTTCAAGAAGTGTCACTTCTCCCCCCCCCCCCCCCCACTCTTTACAAATTTTAATGTAATTTTTAAAAATGTAACATAACTTTCTTTCCGTGTATTGCTGATCAAACACTTAAGCTATAACGATTTCACCAGCAACATACCTTTCCGTTTAACAGCCATTAATGACATAAATGACATATTTAGATTGTTGATATTTCACACAGTGAAACCGTACATAAATGAAAAGCTGGCTGTCAGGGGAAAAAGGAATGCCAACAAACGAAAGTTCGAAAGTAATCAATTCTATACAGACTGCCAAGACCTCTACTTTGTCCCAGACTGCCGTCGTGATAAAACAGTATGGTTGGTCCACAAAGTGAGGACATTTTTTCCGGCATACACCTTTCCTGAAGATTCCAGAATAATAGGTAGGGGTGTATATTTTGCACATGATTAATTGTTGTATAGAAATATTTCATGAACTATACATTTCATCTAATTCCTTTTTAACCTACCACAATTTATTTGTAATTCTCTTATCATGCCAGGAGGAGAGTGTGGTAAAGGGGGGGTCTAGGAAATATGAATTAAGTTTTATGGTTTTAAACACTGAAAATATACACCCCTGGTATTAGGAGTAGGCAAGACTGACGATCCCGAAGACTATAGCCATCCTCCAACACAACTAGCCTCCAACCTACTGAAGTACAGAGTAGCACATATCTCCGTACACCTGTTGCATCAAGATGTCTCCATCGTAATTCCTATCCGAATTTAATTTTGTACATTGAAAGCAGAGAAAGGGGGGGGGGGGGAAATGACACTTTTTGAAACCAAAACTAAAAGTTCCATATTGTACCCTTATAAAACAACTGCCATGCAAAATGACAGATCTGTAACTGTTTCTTTAGTTCAGTTCCTTTGACTTTTAGTTTTGGTTTCAAAAAGTGTCACTTCCCCCCCCCCCCTTTTGTTATAATATGTATGTAAAATGTTGTAAAATTCAACTGAAGGCCCTTCCCTCTTTATTTGGAATTTATGTGAAATGTACTTTAAAATATTTTTTTCATTAAAATTATTTTTTATAGCTAATTTTAAAAAAGGCATGTCAACTTAATTTAGCAAAACCCTACCTTTTTGGCCATCGATGGGTATGAAGTTAAAGTGTTATAAGTCTAGTCTGTAATTTGAAAGAGTACATGTTTGCAATTTAATTTAATTTTACATAAAATTTTAATTTCTGTCTACACATTTCAGATTTAAAACTATGCAAATTGCCCATGCCAACGACCTGGATACAACAGCGTAATTTCGACTGGCAATTGACCAAGCTAGATCCCAAAATGACGAGGACTGGAAAGAGTGCTAGTTCTGTAAAGGTAAAAATTATATTTAAGGCCTAATTTACTATTGTACAAATTGCTGCTACCCTTCGCTCTTAAAACTTATAAATTCGCATGTTACCGGATCGAAAGGAAAACCTTATCGGTTCATGCTTAACAGACCACAAAAGATTATTGACCAAGTATAATTATTTATTAATTTTCCACAGTGGGTTTAACATTTGATATTAGTAATTAAAATTCTAGGGGCGTAGCCACTGCTATCTAATATCTTATTATGCATTGTAAATACAACAATTATTTCTTGCTTTAGAACAACAAGCCTACTGGAGGTGGCAAACCTAATGGAAGTGCCAGAGGTGGAAGTGCCAAAGCTGCAAGTGCCAAACCTGGAAGCAACAAATCTACTGGAGGTGGCAAAGGTACAACAGCAAAGGTAGGATTTTAAGTTTTATTGTTATCGGTTTTTGGTTTGTTGGTGTTTTGTTGTTAAACTAAACTTACTAACATGATGTCTGTTTGTGGGTTTGTACCAACAAATCTCGTTAACCGTTGAACAAATTGGGTCCCTCTAACCATATAACTTAACCTAGCCTAACCTAACACAGTCATTTTGTCGGGAGAGGGGGGGGGGGGAGGGTAAAGTTTTAAAAAATAGAAGAAAAAAATTAGGATAATGCCGGTGTTGTTTAAAACTATAATCCTCGGTAAGTAATGCTTTACAATAATTATCTATATTATTTTTAGAACACAACTAGAACCACAACATCTCCAATAAGGCCAATAAATATTACCCCACCTCCATCTCCACGGGCACGGCACCCCTCCGCGAGTCAACGGACCGCGAGAGTTGTAGTTCCTCCTGCAACATCATCACGACCCCAGTCCCAGTCATCACGACCCCAGGGATCATCTGGCCCTTCTGGTGAGATGGAAGAAAGCGAGGTATTATTTTTATTTCATTTTGTCATCCAGAGGATACAAATTACAATTATTTAGGATATATATCGACTTAGCCTGGAAAAAATAACTTGTAAGATTTGACTAAATTTTTGGTAAACATTGACCAATAAAAATTTACCTTGTAAATTTTTACAAACAAGTTGGTCAAATTTTACCAAGTTGATTTTTTGGTCAAAGTCCAAAAATCTGGACTTAGCCTAAAAATTTACCTTGTCAATTTTTACCAAAAAGTTGGTCAAATTTTACCAAGTTTTTTTGTTTGTCAAAGTCCAAAAATGATGGAAGATGCTTAGGATCACTTGCTCTTGTTTGTGGATAGTCTTCTTTTCTACCACGTAGTTTTTAAAATACCAAGACTTGAAAATATGTGGTTTAATATGTTTAATTTTAAGGATTTGTTCACCGGGGCCGTTATGAACCAAATTCAGAACCAATTTCAGCAGCTACGTACTTTCTTGACCTCACACATGAAAAATCAAATAGAGCCCATTAATGCGTCCATCAGAAACTTGGTAAACAAAACGTCCACAAACCATGAATTAGTGAAGAATGAAATCAAAGACCTGCAAGACAGTGTATCAAGAGATATGGCTGAAAATACTGTAACCCTGACAACAGAAATGAAGAAAACCGGAAAAATAGTGGAAACCTTGGTGACTGATCTAAGAAGACTGACCAATGTGGATGAGCTTGATGAGGAGGAGGCGAATAAAGGGCCTAGTGAGAATCAGGATGTTGTCGTGGACCGTATTTTCTCACCAGAATTTTACAAAGAAAGAATACAGAACCATGACCCCTTGGAAAAAGATGGTTATATGCGAAGAGAAGAAATTGTCTTTTTCATCCAAAATTTCGATGACTCACTGAAAGTGGATAAAGGCTGGCAAACCTTACTGAAAGTATGCCGAGACATCATAACCTTCCTATATGTCGTGTTCGAGCAGTTCACCTTTGACGCCCGCATCACCGCTGCCTTTTGGACTGCTCCGGAACTTATTGATGACGAAACTGGTAAGTAAATATTATTTTGTAAATTTGACATGATGAGAAAACGTTTAAAACAGGGAGAAGGGAGGTGGGGGCAAGAGAAATAAACCGAATAAAAGGGGCATTGCTATTCTTGCTAGCAGGTGACCATGTACAATAATCTTTTTATATATATATTTTATTTGTGAAAATAAATCTTGTGCAGAATATACACCCCTGGTACAATAATAAACATGTACCTATGCATAGTTAATTGAAAATTTCATTATTATTTCAGTGGAACGTTTCTTGGATCATTGTAAGTTAGTGCTTAACGAGACGTACCTACATGAAGCTATCCCACCAAATTTGTGGAGAACAGGAACCTATGTGTCTTCAAGCGACCTTTTTCTAGTGAGGAACCACATACAAGCTTGTAGGTAATTCAATTATTTATCGCATCTATTCCGCGTCTATTAAATGTGAAAGTGGTAGTTTCACAAAATGCATTTCAATGTTCTTTAGTTAAAAAAGTAGTTTCACGAAATGTTAACTGCATATTGTATTCTTGTTAAATTGTTAAACTACATTTCTATGGCATATGTTTCAAAGAATTTCAATTTTGTACCATGTATTTTTTTATGTGGCAAGACTTTTAGTTCATCTTTTCTTGATATATGTTATATGTTATATATTGAGACTGTTTTGATATAAACCCTTTTTTTATCTAGGTTCAAGCGCAATTTCGAACACACTTTTAAAAAGGACGCGACTGGTTTTTGTGAAAATATGAAGAGGGCCGAAGATTATATGATTGCTAATGATGATCCTGTCTGCTGGAGGTTATTTCGAGGGCTGGTAACGCGAAAACAAGAACGCGCATTGTCAACCCCCCTCTACAAGTTCGAACAGGTTTTTGAACTCAAGCCAAGCAAGGAGACAAGCAATAAGAAAGGCAAGAAAGACAAGAAAGACAAGAAAGACAAGAAAGACAAGAAGGAAAAGCCACAGAAACGATCAGCCTTACAGATGTGTGAATTGTATCTGGCCCCTGCAGAGATACAAAGAATTAAGCGGCGTATTAAACCGAAGACAATCACAACTTCAACACCAGGTGTTACAGCCGAAGACAAGAAATTTTACTACATGTTAGGTGCCCACTCAATGGGTTGCTTACCCCACGAAGTTCAAGGAAAGAACCAGATTTACTTGAAAAGAAACAATGACAGGTCGAGTACTACATTTCAGATCAAAAATTATGCAGACATTGGGAATGCAAAGAAATCCAAGCAATTTTTCAAGACAGTCCATAGTGATAAGAAGGTTATAGCAAGAGCTGTAATGTATTATACGTACGCCACAATAAATTTGAAACCAGAAATGAGTGAAGAACAGACAAAGATTCACAATGCCAGTGAGAAAGCAACAAAAATTTCCAGAAATAGAAAGATCGGAAGAATGAACACCACTGCTGATGAATCCACTGCTGATGATTCCACTGCTGATGATTCCACTGCTGATGATTCCACTGCTGATGAATCCACTGATGGTGAAGACAATGATGGTGAAGGCAATCATGGTGGAGGCAATGCTGTTGAAGACAATGATGCTGAAGGCAATGCTGTTGAAGAAAATGGTATGGAAAACATTGCTGATGAAGAAAGCAACAATGGTGAGGAGCTTGTAATTGATGACGGAGGCGACGACGTTGAAATGAATTCAAATGATGATCAGATTGGGAATGAGTTACGCATACCACCCGCGGAGAATCCAGCAGTAACTCCAGAACCAGTAAAGCAACCAGTAAAGCCACGTAGGTTATATGAAGATCCAATTGTCAACAGCCAGTCCAATAATAAACCCAAAGTAAATGTATTTGAAAACATCACAAGCTCCAAAAGGAAGAAGCATGGAAAGGGCTCGAAAAAGTCGAAGAAGATAATTATTTGTGAAACAGACGATGAGGGCCAAAATGTGGGAAATCTTGATGATACAGTGCCAATGCAAGATGATGAACCACCACCAAACTTTCCACCACTGCAAAGACAGAAAGAATTTTATGGACGAAATAATTCAATCACAGGTACATATTTGTTGAACATTAATTATTATTTATAAGTTTTATCTTTCCTCGTATTGTGTATATACTGCACAAGATTTTTTTTCCTCTGCTACTAATTTTTTAAAAATTTTTCTTCCCCCCCCCCCTAGTTTTTTTTCACCAAGTAGGGGGAAAATTGAAAAATATTTAAAGAACTCTATGATTTATTTATTCTATCCCTCCTACAACACATTTCCTTTTAAAATTTTTTTTCCACCAAGTAGGGGGGGTGGGGGGGTGGAAAAAATGTTTTCAGTACTTGCTTTTTGTTTGGAAACGTATAAAATTAATGTATAAATTAATTATTTACAGGCAACAGTAACGAGAGACAGGTGACTGGAAAGGCAACAAGTGTCGTGGAGGAAAGCAGCAGTGATGAGAATGATGAGGATGCCGAAGGTATTGTTATTTATAGTTTGAAAAACGTAGGAACTGTATCACCTAAATTTAAGTTTATTAATATTTTAGTTGAGAAGTAGTCTTAGATAAAAACCCTGTGGATTAATTTTGTTTTAAGGGAAACTTCGTACAGGCCCTGACAGGGTTTTAGGCTAAAATTTGTATGGGCGCAGCCGCTATCTATAATACTAAGTAGCTTAATGTCTGTCCGGCCGTCAGAAGCTTAAGATCTCAGTAACCACTGAATCGATCGAGGTTACGGTAAAATTTTACCACCTTTTAAATCGTATAGGCTGGTAAAATTTTACCATAAAAGTGGTAAAAACTAGGTTTTTTATGGTATTAATTGTGTCCTGGAGATCGGATTCTACTCTTCTGTGTATTGGTCCTGCGGTGATTTTAAGCTATTTCCTTGGAGGGGGGGGGGGGGGGGGGGGGTTGGGTAACATTTATACTATTTGAAATAATGACTATAATAATTATTTAGATGATGTGCCGATCATTCCAAAGAAGAACCGGGAGCGAAGGCAAACCGCATTGGAAGCCGAAGCAAAAACCAAGAGAAGTTTACAGCTGGACTCAAATGAACCATCATTCGAGGTGGATAACGAAGATGACGGAAACGAGAGTGACGAAATTTTGGAGGTTGAGGACATTGAGGGCAAGAATGACGGCAATGCAAGTAAGGAAATTCGGATACATCCATGTGGAATAATATTACCCAAACTTGCCATTATAATTGAAAACCACACGGGTCATTATGAGGTTGTTGCAGTAGGCTCAAATGTTTCTATACACAACCAAAGGGAAATTTTAGAACTCATCAACATTGACGGTAAGTTACAGGTCTTAATGTAATAAATGGGGGGGGGGGGGGTGGGCGAAAGTGACACTTTTTGAAACCAAAACTAAAACCAGCCTAATTTTTTTGGGGCTTTTATTGGCGGTTCTCGGCGGTGGCGACGCCGTTTCTTCACAGTTCCATATTGTACCCCTATAAAGCAACTTCCAATGCAAAATTCCCCCTTTTATCTTTGATTGGCATATAAATATAGGGTAAAAAATATTGCTTGTTTTCATTTGAATCTGATTAATAGTAACTAATGTTCATATAGGTATGGAAATAATATTGAAGCTACAATTATGTACATTTGCTTTAACATTTTTTATTTCTTTGTAGGAGAAAAAGCAAAGTGGAAAAAAGATGAAGAAGAAGGTGAATTAATTTCTGACATCAAAGAAGAAGCACCAGAAAGTGATGATACAGATCAAGGTCATCAATCAGACCCAGACACTGGAACTGGCAGTAGTAGTAGTAGTGAAGAAGAAGAAGATGAACGCAGGCCAAAAGCAAAAGTGGCCCAAAAGCCAAAGCCTACCAAAGAAGTTGCTAAACGTCCCAGAAAACAAACAACATTTCCATCTGGGAATCAAATTGATGCGGTGTTGTACAGAAACCAGAGCAGAGCAAGCACGAGCAGAGCACAAAATGAAAGCCGGGAATATGCTGAAAGTTGCGCAGGCACATCAAATCCTGATGAAGACGTAAACCCAGAACCAGGTTGTAGTTATAGTCAACTCAGTCCAGAGCCAGGTTGTAGTAATAGTCAACTCAGTGAGCAACCTAACCAAATTAGGATGCAGCAAATGTTGAACAGAACAAATACACATTTGCCCGATTTCGGCCAGCGTGGTGAGACTCGGACAAGAAGAGATGCCAACAAACGAGTAAAGGCCAACATGAAGAAGCAAAGATTGTGGGAACAGGGAATCAGGCCTGAAGATGAAGAGTTAGAGAAGAAGAAAAGATCAAGCTCCAGACCACCACAGAGAGCAAGTTCTCAACAATGTTCTCAGAACATAAACAATTACAGTATCTTTGGCAGCTACATTACAGCTGATTCGGGAAAGGGGTGTATATTCTGCACAAGAAATATTGTTTGTCCACGGCTAAAAATTTTTAAAATTTACAAATGTTTTCAGTTTTCTTAATTATTACCTTTTTTTCTTACCTCCATCTATTTATATTTAATGAAATATAATATACATCCCTGTGCAGACTTGGAAAAAATATTACACATCCGAACCATGTAGAATATACATCCCTGGCAGAATGGAGACAAGTATTATTCGTCGGAACTTTCGTCTGAAAACGAAGTACAAGACGAAGAACAAGACGAAGAACAAGACGAAGAACAAGACGAAGACCTGATAGCTCCCAGTCAATCCCAATAATTCCAGGACTTTACGTATATATATATTTATATGTAATTTTTTTTTATTTCATAAGTTTCATCTTCAACTTTTTTTTATAATATCTAGAAAGGAGTAGTTTCCCAAAATGCATTTGAAGTTAATTTAGTGAACCGTATATTTGAACCTGTTTAAATGTGTTTAAACTCTATTTATATGGCATAAATTTGAAGAAAGTTAAATTTTCTACCACGTACTTTTACCATCTTAACAAAGAAAAATATGCAATTCACAAAATTAAGTTCAAATGCATTTTGTGAAACTACCCCTTTCCACCAATTAAGTTTAATGAGCTTAAAGTTAAGAGCTTAAACTGAAAATTTTTTGTTGTATAATCTGTCGCATTTTTTGTAATTCAGTATATAGCAGTTGTAGTTTACCCCCTAAACTAAGGAAAAAAAGTATTCACAACTAGCTTTTGTTAATTTTATATATTTGTTTAATTTTGTATATAAATATTATATATATGACAGTTATCGTAGGGAATGTTTTAATTAATACGGTGGTAGATTTCCATGGTAAAATCCGTAATGTTTATGTGCTGTAATTAAAAAAGAGAACGTTTCAAATTTGTATTAACTTTTTGTAAATGAAATTTGTCTATATACTTGTTTACAATATAAGATATACCAATATGTGATCTTGCTGGACCCTATTATATTAAAATTCCCTACGTCAGTTTTTTGGACATTTATTCATGAAAATTTAATTACCAGTGATAATTTGTTTCTTTTCAAATTTAATATAGAATGTCCGACATGTCCATGTCAGCCACAGCAGCAGCCGACTTAGAGAGAGACGAACAGCACGAAGAACAGAAGCCGGAAACCACAAGTGGGTGAGTAATATTTTAATATGTATAAAACGAAGTAAAATGATGTCTGTCTGTCTGTCTGTCCGTCCGTCCGTCCCTAGCTATATTTTGGTAACCATTCATCGAATCGGATTCGACAATCCATCACAACATAATTACATAAATACATATTACATATTTTTTGGTAATTACTTCTTTGGGCAAAGGTCCGATTACCTGGGATATATAATATATATTTATATATTTCAGTGATAGCGAAAAAGAGAAGAACGAAATGAGTGTGTCTGAGCCTGAGCTGCCTGCTAAGCTGGCTGACCTGCCTGATACCCCTCCTAAATCGTCTGATACAGAAGATTTGAACCTAACTTTGGATTGCACTACGTAAGTTTATTTATTTTTGTTACCATTCTATTTCTGTTCGGAAGGTGGTAGTAGCCGGATTGAAAAGAGTAGGATAAACATTATTGTTATGGCGAATAATTATAGTTTCATTCAGGGGTGTACATTACGCACAAGATTTATTTTGTTCCCGTGGTACAAAATTTTGTATTTTTTTCCCACCTATTTTTATCTCACCAAGTAGGGACGGAAATGGAGAAATATTGAAAGAACTAAAATTTTTGGTCCTACCACACATATTTTAGTTATTTTCCCCCCACCACCTGAACAGGAGATCCCATATAGGATATACACCCCTGATATTTCAAATTAGCAGCTACGCTAAACCCTCTAATATGAAGTATATCTCTTAAAGTTTCTTTTGCCACTCCCTTCCCTTGCCGGTACCTATGAGAAGAACCCGATCTGTTCAGTGGTTATCGAGATCCTTCGGTACATAAACACGGACATCCTGTTACTTTAGTATTATTTTTTTTTATTTTTCAGGGACGACGATGGATGGGAGACAATGCAGAAAATAAAACAAGACCTTGGGGCAGCAAAGCAAAAAATTGCTTCTTTGGAAGAGGAGATCGCTTGTTTGGAAACACAAACAAAGTAAGAAATTTTTTTCACTTCTTTTTTTGGTATTTAATCCGGGCGACTGTGTTGTAAATGATTTTTCGGTACTGACAAATTCACCTTTATATATTACAAAACTAGCAAGTATGCCTCTAGGGGTAAGGTGGGCGGGGTAAATGTGGACCAAAAAAAAGTTTACTATTTAATTATAATATGATTGCTTAATTCAGGGAGCAATCCAAGAGATGTCCGGCGGCACAAAAGGATGACCAGAAGGTCGGACAAGCCTCTGTTATGGAAGGAGAAGCAAAGTAAGATATCCTATTATATAAAGTAGTAAGCGTTTTTTGTCTGTCCCGAAGGATAACCGCTAAACCGATATTGTTCTCCTTTAAAGTGAAGCTTCTTATAGGTCCTGGAAAGGTTTTAAACTATTTTTGTGCAGGGTGTCTTCACCCCCTCCCCCAAAAAATATTTTTACTCTTCTGAAACTGAAATTGAAAATGGGAAGATGTTGATTTTTCCCCTTCCAACCTTATGTGCCCCTAGAGGTTTCTAGGGGCGTAGCCACTAGTTTCTTTTAATAATCTTTTTTCATACTTTATCCGGGCGACTGTGTTGTAAATGATTTTTCGGTACAGACAAATTCACCTTTATATATTACAAAACTAGCAAGTATGCCTCTAGGGGTAAGGTGGGAGTGGTAAATGTGGACCATAAAAAGTTTACTATTTAATAATAATATGATTGCTTAATTCAGGGAGCAATCCGAGAAATGTCCGGCGGCACAAAAGGATGACCAGAAGGTCGGACAAGCCTCTGTTATGGAAGGAGAAGCAAAGTAAGATATCCTATTATATAAAGTAGTAAGCGTTTTTTGTCTGTCCCGAAGGATAACCGCTAAACCGATATTGTTCTCCTTTAAAGTGAAGCTTCTTATATGTCCTGGAAAGGTTTTAAACTATTTTTGTGCAGGGTGTCTTCACCCCCTCCCCCAAAAAATATTTTTACTCTTCTGAAACTGAAATTGAAAATGGGAAGATGTTGATTTTTCCCCTTCCAACCTTAAGTGCCCCTAGAGGTTTCTAGGGGCGTAGCCACTAGTTTCTTTTAATAATCTTTTTTCATACTTTATCCGGGCGACTGTGTTGTAAATGATTTTTCGGTACAGACAAATTCACCTTTATATATTACAAAACTAGCAAGTATGCCTCTAGGGGTAAGGTGGGAGTGGTAAATGTGGACCATAAAAAGTTTACTATTTAATAATAATATGATTGCTTAATTCAGGGAGCAATCCGAGAAATGTCCGGCGGCACAAAAGGATGACCAGAAGGTCGGACAAGCCTCTGTTATGGAAGGAGAAGCAAAGTAAGATATCCTATTATATAAAGTAGTAAGCGTTTTTTGTCTGTCCCGAAGGATAACCGCTAAACCGATATTGTTCTCCTTTAAAGTGAAGCTTCTTATATGTCCTGGAAAGGTTTTAAACTATTTTTGTGCAGGGTGTCTTCACCCCCTCCCCCAAAAAATATTTTTACTCTTCTGAAACTGAAATTGAAAATGGGAAGATGTTGATTTTTCCCCTTCCAACCTTAAGTGCCCCTAGAGGTTTCTAGGGGCGTAGCCACTAGTTTCTTTTAATAATCTTTTTTCATACTTTATCCGGGCGACTGTGTTGTAAATGATTTTTCGGTATAGACAAATTCACCTTTATATATTACAAAACTATAGCAAGTATGCCTCTAGGGGTAAGGTGGGAGTGGTAAATGTGGACCATAAAAAGTTTACTATTTAATAATAATATGATTGCTTAATTCAGGGAGCAATCCGAGAAATGTCCGGCGGCACAAAAGGATGACCAGAAGGTCGGACAAGCCTCTGTTATGGAAGGAGAAGCAAAGTAAGATATCCTATTATATAAAGTAGTAAGCGTTTTTTGTCTGTCCCGAAGGATAACCGCTAAACCGATATTGTTCTCCTTTAAAGTGAAGCTTCTTATATGTCCTGGAAAGGTTTTAAACTATTTTTGTGCAGGGTGTCTTCACCCCCTCCCCCAAAAAATATTTTTACTCTTCTGAAACTGAAATTGAAAATGGGAAGATGTTGATTTTTCCCCTTCCAACCTTAAGTGCCCCTAGAGGTTTCTAGGGGCGTAGCCACTAGTTTCTTTTAATAATCTTTTTTCATACTTTATCCGGGCGACTGTGTTGTAAATGATTTTTCGGTACAGACAAATTCACCTTTATATATTACAAAACTATAGCAAGTATGCCTCTAGGGGTAAGGTGGGAGTGGTAAATGTGGACCATAAAAAGTTTACTATTTAATAATAATATGATTGCTTAATTCAGGGAGCAATCCGAGAAATGTCCGGCGGCACAAAAGGATGACCAGAAGGTCGGACAAGCCTCTGTTATGGAAGGAGAAGCAAAGTAAGATATTTCTTTTAATATTATTTTTTCATACTTTATCCGGGCGACAGTGTTGTAAATGATTTTTCTGTAAAGACAAATTCAACGTGTTCCTTTATTTATTAAAAGCGAGTACTAGCAAGTACGCCTCTAGCTGGGTAAGCTGTGGAAGGGGTAAATGTGGAACCAAAAAGTTAACTACTTAATTTAAATAGATTATTATATATATATTGTTTAATTCAGGAACAAAACAGCTGCAGCTGGCTCTCCAGAAAATTCGGATGAGAACGAGGTTAAGGAAGTCACTGTTATGGAAACACCAGCAAAGTAAGATTTTTTAAAAATTGTTTTTACTACTTTATCCTGGCGACTGTGTTGTAAATGATTTTTCTGTACGCTAAACCCTCTAATATGAAGTATATCCTTAAAGTTTCTTTTGCCACTCCCTTCCCTTGCTGGTACCTATGAGAAGAACCCGATCGGTTCAGCGGTTAACAAGATCCTTCGCTACATACAAACAAAAATCGTTTTACTTTGTAGTATAGATTGTTTAATTTCAGGATGGAAGACAAACCGGATTTTGATATAATTTATGAGAACATAAAGAATCCAGGACCAAAAAGCCCAGGTATAGTACAATATTTATACTAGCGACTGTGCCCAAAGCATATAGTGAAACATTTCTGTACTAGGCACTAAGAAAATGCCGTAATACATTGTATTATTACACTAGGTTAGGTTAGGTTAGGTTAGGTTAGGTTAGGTTAGGTTAGGTTAGGTTAGGTTAGGTTAGGTTAGGTTAGAATAGGCTAGGCTAGGCTAGGCTAGGCTAGGCTAAAACTAGAAATATTACTCTTTCTATTAATACACTAGGTTAGGTTAGGCTAGAAAAAAAAACTATTGTAAAATTGAAGTATTTTTTTGTAAAAAAAAAGAATTTTAAAAAATATTTTAATTTCAGTGTATCGGGTGTCAGATGATGAGCAGGAGATGTTTGAACCACCCCCTCCTACAATCCCGCCAGCATCAAAACTGAGTAGGCGCAAAAGAACTGCAACACCGGGGAAAATCAAGACCTGCGCCCATGGACGCAGTCCCCGAAGCGAGCTGCCAACAAACACAAGACTCATCGAATGCACCTATTGTTGTGCAGACTGCCGCGTCTTCTTTCACAAGAGGCAAAAGGAAAGAAAAGAAGGACAAAAGTAAGCTGATGTATAATAGTCCTTCCAGTCAGATCATATATAAACTATTTGTGATAAAAAAGTGATATATATCAAGATATCTTGAGTCAAAAATATGTTTAACCACCTTTAATTTGTACGTACATTAATCTATATGACAGTTTTGACAGTTTTGTTCTGACGATGAGAATATTCATATAATATTATATTTGAAACCGCTATTCCTATATAGCAAATTTTTGAAAATTTAATAATGGAAAGTAACTTCGTAATATATTTTTCTTGTGTATAAAAATGTTCTAGTATAAAGTACAATTAGAATCCAGATCTCAGCAATTAAAACCTATGTATATTTGTGTTAATTTCTCAGCTTAAACCGATTAAACATGCAGTTATATTATCTGAATAAAACTATGTAATATTTGGTCATTTAAACCACGTCTAGAATTATAGACTAATTAAGAAAATTTCTGTGAATATATACCTATATAGTATCGCGCTATCGTACCTATGTAAATCATTATGTAAAAAAATATGTTTAAGTGTTTCAATCAATAAAGATAATAATGAAAACAATTTTTTTTTTATTTTTGCGATTTGTGTACAAGCGATGTTTTTCTATAATTAAGGTCGTTTTTTACCACTTTCTCGTGATTTTTACCACCCGTTTTTACCACAATTATTGGTAAATTTTTACCATATTTACCCTATTTCTGGTAAAATTTTACCAGTTTAGGGCAAAAATATTACCAGGTGTTGAACAGTTTTACCACTTTTTCGGTAAAATCTACCAGAAATTTGCGGTAAATTTTACCAAAAAAGTGGTAAAAATTGGTCAAAATCTGGTATAAATTTGCGTCCTAAAATGGTAATATTTTACCGGAAATCTGGTAAAATTTTACCGATAATTGTGGTAAAAATCGCTGGTAAAAAGCGTCACAGAGTACCACCAAAAGTGTTTTTACCACGATTACGGTAAAATTTTACCACCTTTTAAATCGTATAGGCTGGTAAAATTTTACCATAAGTGGTAAAAACTAGGTTTTTTTATGGTATTAATTCCGTCCTGGGAGTCCTTTCCATGACATCGCTCCATATGGGGCGATGATTTTCTATAGCTCCTTCAAGGAGCTATAGCATAGCCTCTTATCATATGGAGCGATGTGATAGCCCCTTTTAAGGAGCGTTCATATCGCCTCTTATGATAAGAGGCTATGCTATAGCTCCTTCATGGCCTCTTAATAGCTCCTTTGAAGGGGCGTTAATATCGCCTCTTATGATAAGAGGCTATGCTATAGCCCCATGATGGCTCCTTCATAGCCTCTCCATCGCCCCTCCGTAGTCCCTTACCTTAATTTATATAACAACCCACTTGATGGCCCCTACATCGCTCCTCCATCGCCCCTTCTCCAAATTTATATTACATTGTACTTTGATGGCCCCTACATCGCTCCTACATCGCCCCTACATCGCTCCTACATCGCTCCTTCATCGCTCCTTCTCCAAATTTATATTAAATTGTACTGTGATGGCCCCTACATCGCTCCTACATCGCTCCTTCTCCAAATTTATATTAAATTGTACTGTGATGGCCCCTACATCGCTCCTACATCGCTCCTTCATCGCTCCTACATCGCCCCTTCATCGCTCCTTCTCCAAATTTATATTACATTGCAACTTGATGGCCCCTACATCGCTGCTACATCGCTCCTTCATCGCTCCTACATCGCCCCTCCATCGCTCCTACATCGCTCCTTCTCCAAATTTATATTAAATTGTACTGTGATGGCCCCTACATCGCTCCTACATCACTCCTTCATCGCTCCTACATCGCCCCTTCATCGCTCCTTCTCCAAATTTATATTACATTGTACTTTGATGGCCCCTACATCGCCCCTCCATTGCCCCTCCATCGCTCCTACATCGCCCCTCCATTGCTCCTTCATCGCTCCTTCTCCAAATTTATATTACATTGTACTTTGATGGCTCCTACATCGCCCCTCCATCGCTCCTACATCGCCCCTCCATCGCTCCTACATCGCTCCTTCTCCAAATTTATATTAAATTGTACTGTGATGGCCCCTACATCGCTCCTACATCACTCCTACATCGCTCCTACATCGCTCCTTCATCGCTCCTACATCGCCCCTTCATCGCTCCTTCTCCAAATTTATATTACATTGTACTTTGATGGCCCCTACATCGCCCCTCCATCGCTCCTACATCGCTCCTTCATCGCTCCTTCTCCAAATTTATATTAAATTGTACTGTGATGGCCCCTACATCGCTCCTACATCGCTCCTTCATTGCTCCTACATCGCCCCTTCATCGCTCCTTCTCCAAATTTATATTACATTGCAACTTGATGGCCCCTACATCGCTCCTACATAGCTCCTCCATCGCTCCTCCATCGCTCCTTCATCGCTCCTACATCGCCCCTTCATCGCTCCTTCTCCAAATTTATATTACATTGCAACTTGATGGCCCCTACATCGCTCCTCCATCGCCCCTTAATAGCCCCTTACCTTAATTTATATAACAAAGCTCCTATATGGCCTCTCTATCGCCCCTTAATAGCCACTTAATTTAATTATATAACATTGCCCCTACATAGCCTCTCCATCGCCCCTTAATAGCCCCTTACCTAAATTTATATAACAAAGCTCCTATATAGCCTCTCCATCGCCCCTTAATAGCCCCTTACCTTAATTATGTAACATAGCCCCTACATAGCCTCTCAATCGCCCCTTAATAGCCTCTTACCTTAATTTATATAACATAGCCCCTATATAGCCTCTCCATCGCCCCTTAATAGCCCCTTACCCTAATCTATATAACATAGCCCCTACAAAGCCTCTCCATCGCCCCTTAATAGCCCCTTACCTTAATCTATATAACAAAGCTCCTACATAGCCTCTCCATCGCCCCTTAATAGCCCCTTACCTTAATTATGTAACATAGCCCCTACATAGCCTCTCCATTGCCCCTAAATAGCCCCTTACCCTAATTTATATAACATAGCCCCTACATAGCCTCTCCATCGCCCCTTAATAGCCCCTTACCTTAATTTATATAACATAGCCCCTACATAGCCTCTCCATCGCCCCTTAATAGCCCCTTACCTTAATTTATATAACATAGCCCTACATAGCCTCTCCATCGCCCCTTAATAGCCCCTTACCTTAATTTATATAGCATAGCCCCTACATAGCCTCTCCATCGCCCCTTAATAGCCTCTTACCTTAATTTATATAATCCTTACCTTAATATATATAACATAGCCCCTACATAGCCTCTCCATCGCCCCTGAATAGCCCCTTACTTTAATTTATATAACATAGCCCCTACATAGCCTCTCCATCGCCCCTTACCTTAATTTATATAACATAGCCCCTACATCGCCCCTCCATCGCTCCTACATCGCCCCTTCATCGCTCCTTCTTCAAATTTATATTAAATTGTACTGTGATGGCCCCTACATCGCTCCTACATCGCTCCTTCATTGCTCCTACATCGCCCCTTCATCGCTCCTTCTCCAAATTTATATTACATTGCAACTTGATGGCCCCTACATCGCTCCTACATAGCTCCTCCATCGCTCCTCCATCGCTCCTTCATCGCTCCTACATCGCCCCTTCATCGCTCCTTCTCCAAATTTATATTACATTGCAACTTGATGGCCCCTACATCGCTCCTCCATCGCCCCTTAATAGCCCCTTACCTTAATTTATATAACAAAGCTCCTATATGGCCTCTCTATCGCCCCTTAATAGCCACTTAATTTAATTATATAACATTGCCCCTACATAGCCTCTCCATCGCCCCTTAATAGCCCCTTACCTAAATTTATATAACAAAGCTCCTACATAGCCTCTCCATCGCCCCTTAATAGCCCCTTACCTTAATTTATATAACATAGCCCCTATATAGCCTCTCCATCGCCCCTTAATAGCCCCTTACCCTAATCTATATAACATAGCCCCTATATAGCCTCTCCATCGCCCCTTAATAGCCCCTTACCCTAATCTATATAACATAGCCCCTACAAAGCCTCTCCATCGCCCCTTAATAGCCCCTTACCTTAATCTATATAACAAAGCTCCTACATAGCCTCTCCATCGCCCCATAATAGCCTCTTACCTTAATTATGTAACATAGCCCCTACATAGCCTCTCCATCGCCCCTAAATAGCCCCTTACCCTAATTTATATAACATAGCCCCTACATAGCCTCTCCATCGCCCCTTAATAGCCCCTTACCTTAATTTATATAACATAGCCCCTACATAGCCTCTCCATCGCCCCTTAATAGCCCCTTACCTTAATTTATATAGCATAGCCCCTACATAGCCTCTCCATCGCCCCTTAATAGCCTCTTACCTTAATTTATATAATCCTTACCTTAATATATATAACATAGCCCCTACATAGCCTCTCCATCGCCCCTAAATAGCCCCTTACCCTAATTTATATAACATAGCCCCTACATAGCCTCTCCATCGCCCCTTAATAGCCCCTTACCTTAATTTATATAACATAGCCTCTACATAGCCTCTCCATCGCCCCTTAATAGCCCCTTACCTTAATTTATATAACATAGCCCTACATAGCCTCTCCATCGCCCCTTAATAGCCCCTTACCTTAATTTATATAGCATAGCCCCTACATAGCCTCTCTATCGCCCCTTAATAGCCTCTTACCTTAATTTATATAATCCTTACCTTAATATATATAACATAGCCCCTACATAGCCTCTCCATCGCCCCTGAATAGCCCCTTACCCTAATTTATATAACATAGCCCCTACATAGCCTCTCCATCGCCCCTTAATAGCTCCTTACCTTAATTTATATAACATAGCCCCTACATAGCCTCTCCATCGCCCCTTAATAGCCCCTTACCTTAACCCATTAGTGACAATTCGTGCAATAATGCACGATTTAAAAAACCTTAAAAAACACATGAAATTTGAAGGTTTAGGTCTTTTTCGGCTTAATGAATATTATAGAATCAGGATATGGGCAAAACATTCTATTATATAAGTTTGGTATTGGTCAACCATAAATTAGTACAAAACCATTTGTTATGGCTTCACCATCAAATTCGAAAAAAATATTTTTAAGAAGGTAAAAAATACTCATTTGATTTAAATATTTTTAAAAAGGTAGACTTATCATCTAGTATTTTTTATATATTTTACAACAAAAAAAGAATTTTAGACATAGGTGTTTTTTTAATGCGCTTTTTTTCACATTTAATTGTCGTACAATAATGAACGATTCGGAACGTGCACTATTGAACGATCTATAAATTCGTGTAATATAGATCGATTGGGATCGTACACTATAGAACGATAATTTTTAAATACATTTAATGTTCCAAAAAATCAACTTTTAGCAATGTTTCATAGATGAAAATCTTCCCAGGACCTATGAGAAGCTTCACTGTAAAGGATAACCGAACAGATTCAGCAGTTAGCGAGATCCTTTGGTATACACAGACAGACAGACTATAGATATTCTGTTAATTTTCGTATTGACATTATCTATCTATCTATGTTTAAAAACACTTGCTATACCTTAACAACAACTATAAAACGTCCTTATATAGTCTAGTAGCAAAAAAGACAATTTCTCAAATTTTCTCCTGTTCTCTTTCTTTTTCAATGTATCTCTCTCTCTATGTCATTTCCTTTCTCTAAAGTTTTCTCTGCTATCGGCTAGGCCATTGTTATCTAATGGAGGGAGAAGTAAAATAGCCTAAAACTAACCAAAGACTTACATATATATGACATATGTTATAGCCTTAAACAATCCCGTGAAGCTTCCTAAAATGGAGAACTCAATCGGTTCAGTGGTTGGCAAGATATTGACAGACAAACATAAAAAAACTAAAAGCTTTCTATAATAGGATGGATAGATCAAAATCTATAGAAGTAAATTTTTTCTTTCAATATATCAATATGTAATGGATGTCTGTATGTCTATCTATCTTTCCATGTGTTTTCTAAAATTCATTTCTATCAAAAAGCATTTAAATCTATCTATATCCATATAATTTTTTCATATATGCAATAAGTATTCTTAAATAAATACACCTCTAAATAGCCTAAAACCGACTGACAAAGTAAAACTCGATGCTTATTGCTTTTAGAAATCTTCATATTTAAGATTTTTCTTCTATCAGAATAAGCTGACGTATAATACAAAAAACTTTTTAGACATAGCCACATTTAGAACTATAAAGTAGCTTCGCTACTAAATTTAATTGATACAAATTTTTAGCCCTCTCACAGCAAATAAACAAGGATAAACATATTTAAAAGTAGCGCCGCAATAATAGGGTAATAAGTTTTTTGGAGGGTAAAAGGGTTGTATTAAAATTATACAATTATTAAAGACATTTTTAATTGTTAAGTTTATGAAAGTTGAGTTTTTTAAGTCTAGTTCCCTTATAGAAATATCCTACAAATAATCAACTTCTTTCTTTACATCAAAATTCTAAAGTAGAAAGTATTGTTTCACGTCTTTCGAATGTGATAGGTACTCTCAACGCTAAAGTTTCTAAAATATACAAATAACTATTTGTCATTATTATTCTAAAGGAAAATAAATAATGAAAACAACAACCACACCACAATCCCCTCTTGCTACGCATATTCAAAATCTTCAACAGTATTTTGGTTAGTTGAATCCATTTTTATAGAAGCAGAAATATAATCCATGATTACGGCTTTGACCCTCTAAAAAACGTAATCTACCAATCCCCTTTCCCCTCTCTTGGTGATGATATCATCAACGCCGATACGATTTTTAAAATGTACCATTCCACTTTCAATAGAGGCGAAACTGGAATAGTACATTTATGTTTACATATCAGCATATTCATAACCAACAATGATTTCCTCATTTAAATCGGCATAATAGTAATGGTATATTCTATTTATTATTTTTATTTTACATAAAATTTTTTTAAAAACGCGCGGCTAGAGCTAACTACACATGTAAGAACACACTTCTTTGTAGAAAATATATTTCGCTTTATTCAAGCCTTCTCAATTCTAATTGTTTGAGAGTTTATGTACAACTGAAAAATTTTTTAATTATAAATAGTATTTTAAACATTCCTACAATTAACATAATTTTAAAATAGTTAGTATGATTTCAATTATGTCGATGTTAAAAGTGTAAACCACCATTCCAGTTTTGCCTCTCTTGAAAGTGGAATGGGACATTTCAAAAATCGTACCGGCATTGATGATATCATCACCAAGAGAGGCAAAATTGGATTGGTAGATTACAAAATTCATATCGGCGTTGATGATATCATCACCAAGAGAGGGGAAAGTTGAATGGTAGATTACGGTTTTTAGAGGGTCAAAACCGTAATCATAGATTATATTTCTGCTTCTATAAAAATGGATTCAACTCCCTAACTGTTCAACCCTTTATTTCAGCTGATTTTTTTGTTTGTTTTGTATTGGTTAGACCACTATTAAAAATGTAGCGCAAGTGTAAATATGTTTAAAATGTCAAAAAATTGTATAGGTATGTGTTTTTACTATTATAAATTATAAAGATTTAATTTTAATCAGCAGTTTTACCTACCCAACATTTTATAATGATGCGATGCATCTCTACGATTCATTAAATCAAAGAAAAAAAGAAATATTAAATATCTGATTCAGATTTTTCAAAAATATACTTTTTTCCTTTACAGGACGATTGAGAATGAAAACTTTTGTTTTTGAAATATATATTTGGCCTGTACAAAGATGTTATTTTGATAAGGTAGTCTTAGGTTAAGATGGATTATAGATTTTAAAACTATTCTAAAGGAATAATGCATTGGGACGATACATTGATATACAATTATATCTCCAATGATGATAAACAGTATTACTGATTCGGTAATTTAAAAATAATGGTTTAAAAGTTTAGACACAACTCTTTTGGAAACAACAAACCAAAATGCAATAAAAATACCCACAGGTATACACTTTTGGGTACCAGTGTAATTTACAGCCCATGTCCCCTCCCTCCCTGTTAGTTATAGAGTCGCTGCGCATATAGAGAATGTCCAAAATTCATGGCGAATTTAACCAATTTTTACGTACCCTAAAAATATTTAATATCCTTTTGGGGGCATATTAAGCCCTCCCCCCCACCAATCTGTAAAGGTTAAGCTTTAAAATTTTGCTATAATTAGGGTTGGTCTGTCCGTCCGTCTGGGACAGTTAACTCTTTTCTTTAATTTCAACAGGTTAGAATTGAATACTGATTCCTATTACCACAAGGAATAATGTTATTAGCAAAGCATCTCTATATTCAAGTCCTGAAAATGTAAGTATGTCCTTATACAGTATCCTGTATTTAAGAAGTTTGAACAGATTTGCTTCCAATTTTGTTTAGACTTATATATTAATTTTCTGCTTATTCAGTTCTGACACTCTACAAGTGTTAATTTTTGTTTGCCTTACTATTTCAAGGTTTCGCTTTTATGGATGATGTTATCCTTAAATGAAAATTGATTAGAAATGAAGCAGCTTATTTTTTGTTCTACTTTATACATACCCCCCCGGGCCAACCCCCCCCCCCCCAATGTGTGATCAAGATGCCTCTGGAGATATATATAAGCCAACTTATCTTAGCATAATATTCCCCTTCCCCCACCTCCCCCATCCCCTCAATAATTATGGTTTATTTGTGCAATTGTGTTTCAATTTTTAGTGTCGTGCAGTAGTGTTCGATCCGAATCGTGCAGTACTGAACGAAAAAAAAAACTTTTTTGTCTTACATACAATCAAAAAACTTATTTCGAGACTTGTTTAAGTTTGATAAAAACCAAGAAACCCTGAAAATTTCACAAAAATCGGATCACGGGAAGTAGAATTGTCACTAATGGGTTAATTTATATAACATAGCCTCTACATAGCCTCTCCATCGCCCCTTAATAGCCCCTTACCTTAATTATGTAACATAGCCCCTACATAGCCTCTCAATCGCCCCTTAATAGCCTCTTACCTTAATTTATATAACATAGCCCCTATATAGCCTCTCCATCGCCCCTTAATAGCCCCTTACCCTAATCTATATAACATAGCCCCTACAAAGCCTCTCCATCGCCCCTTAATAGCCCCTTACCTTAATCTATATAACAAAGCTCCTACATAGCCTCTCCATCGCCCCATAATAGCCTCTTACCTTAATTATGTAACATAGCCCCTACATAGCCTCTCCATCGCCCCTAAATAGCCCCTTACCCTAATTTATATAACATAGCCCCTACATAGCCTCTCCATCGCCCCTTAATAGCTCCTTACCTTAATTTATATAACATAGCCCCTACATAGCCTCTCCATCGCCCCTTAATAGCCCCTTACCTTAATTTATATAACATAGCCCTACATAGCCTCTCCATCGCCCCTTAATAGCCCCTTACCTTAATTTATATAGCATAGCCCCTACATAGCCTCTCCATCGCCCCTTAATAGCCTCTTACCTTAATTTATATAATCCTTACCTTAATATATATAACATAGCCCCTACATAGCCTCTCCATCGCCCCTAAATAGCCCCTTACCCTAATTTATATAACATAGCCCCTACATAGCCTCTCCATCGCCCCTTAATAGCCCCTTACCTTAATTTATATAACATAGCCTCTACATAGCCTCTCCATCGCCCCTTAATAGTCCTTTACCTTAATTTATATAAAATAGCCCCTATATAGCCTCTCTATCGCCCCTTAATAGCCAATTTATATAACATAGCCGCTACATAGCCTCTCCATCGCCCCTTAATAGCTCCTTACCTTAATTTATATAACATAGCCTCTCCATCGCCCCTTAATAGCCCTCCATCGCCACTTAAAAGCCCCTTACCTTAATTTATATAACATAGCCTCTACATAGCCTCTCCATCGCCCCTTAATAGCCCCTTATATCCTCCTTCAAAACAGTTATACACCTTCCCAGGATCTATTGGAAGCTACCCTATAAAGGAGAACCATATTGGTTCTGCAGTTAGCGATCTTCTTTGATACATACAGACAATGATCCTGTTACTTTTTATAAGGATTAAAAATAAAATGGCCTAAAGCCATCTCATTACCCATAGGAAGCTTCACTGTAAAGGAGAACCATGTCGGTTTAGTGGTTAGCAAGGTACAGACAGACATACATACAGACAAAGATCCTGTTACTTTATTATAAGGATTAAAATAAAATAGTTATTAACCTCCCCAGGACCTATGAGAAGCTACCCTATTAAGGAGAACGATCTCAGGACCTATAGGAATCTTCACTGTAAAGGAGAACCATATTGGTTCATCGGTTAGCAAGATCCTTCGGTACAGACAGACATTCATACATACAGACAAAGATTCTGTTAATTTATTTTAAGAAATACAGATAAAATTGTTATAAACCTTTCCAGGCCTAAAACCATCTCAGGACCTAATTTCTGCCGTTGACAACTCGAGTTAAGTTACTATATTATTTTTACAATGTTTAACTTATCTGTTATTATTGGCTGACGAAAAGTTTGGGCAAAAAAAAAATTTATTCTTCAATGAAATATCTCTCCAGTATAATTTTGCCAAGTGCTAATTTATTAAGAATAAAGTTTGCCACAAATTTACCAAAAAATCTCATTGTCATTTCGCCAGGGAGGATTAGGATAGTTCCCAAAGTGTTATAAGTTGGCTTATCCAAGAGTGCTGTCTAGTCTCCAAAGTTTTATAATACCGTTTTCTTATTCGTTAGATTAACAACCTTGGGGACTTTTTATTGTTTTGTGATTGTTTAGTTCATTAAGTTGAGTGTCTAAATGTTTCAACCACTAATTCTAAACTAAAGAAGGGGTAATTTTGTGAATCATCAATGGGAATAATTAATATATAAACATACATATATATACAGTGTTTTTTTTTATGAGAGCATTTTTGAAAGCAATTTTACCCTACTTATAGTTATCAGAATTTAATGATTAATGGCTTATTCTCTTCGTTTTTTATAACCATTAACAGAAAAGCAAAAAAATATTTCAGTTTTTATTTAAAAAGTACAGTAAATTCAAAATTTCAAAACATGGGTGTCAACATCTAAAATAGTTATTTCTCGCATCGTATTATAAACGGCTTTCCGCGGATATAGAAAGTACAATTATGAGATTAAAACTAGTTTTTTTAGGCCCGAGGTGCAGAAGGCACCGGCTAAAAAAACTGGGTTTAATCTTATGATTGTACATATCTATATTCGTAGAAAGCTGGATATAATACGATGCTAGACATAGTTTTTTCGTATGGATGAGAACCGGTTCCTATCCACCGGATTCAAATGAATACGAGAAATGGTTTTAGCGCATTTTTCTTATGCTCAAATCTTCTACCCTTTCCAAGAATGGAGGGAGTACATTGGGGGGCCAGTATTCCCTCCCTGGTTGAGATATGGCCTTCAAATTTCAAAATGTTCTAGTACATGTCACAAGTAGTATCTATATAAATTTTTAGCTCAATATCTCAACTTTGAAGCGTTTTGCAGCCATTCTTGCAAAGGTAGATTATAAGAAAAATGCACTAAAACCATTTTTCGATGTTGACACCTAAGTTTTAAATTTTTTAATTTACTGTACTTTTTGAATAAAAACTGAAATATTTTTTGCTTTTCTATTAAAGGTTATAAAAAAGAAGAGAATAAGCCATTAATCATTAAATTCTAATAACTATAAGTAAGGTAAAATTGCTTTCAAAAAAGTTCTCATAAAAAAACACACTGTATATATGTATATATATCATTTTATCGACAATCGTCTTATCCCTGTAGATCTCTGATTATCAGAGCATTTTTGAAATATTTGCTGCTTATTTTTTGGCTGCCTTTGGCAAAATAATTTTTTTTCATAAAAAATGTATACAAAATTATCGTATTAATTTGGTAAATATATCATTGCACTTGAATTATTTTTAAGTCACTAACGGCTAATCCCATAGATGACCCTAGGAGTACTTTAATGAATAGATGTGGTGGAGAGGGGGGGGGAGGGGGAAGGTTAAGAATTTAAGGGAAGTGATACCTTCCGGGGGCTGAAAGTGTTAGTCCCCTCCCCAAAATGAAAACTTTTCCTGCGAGTAAAATAAGCTTCAATGTAAAGGAGAAGCATATCGGTTCAGTTGATACTGATAAACATCCTGTTACTTTAATGTAAATATTAGTTTAAGGATAGTCTGTATAATCTCAGGGATAAAGGAAACATTAGGCAATTTTTACAATAGTCTCCAAAGTTTTATAATGAAGTTTTCTTATTCGTTGGCTCAAAACTTTGGGGACTTTTGTCATATTTTGGTTGTAGTGTTGCAATTTTGTGTATCGTTATTAGGGATGGATAAAAATTTATCGGCCATTGTCTTATTCCTTTAGATCCTTGGTATAATCAACTGAATAACAGTTCCAACAACAAAAATTAAGATATTGCTTCGCTTTTTATGGACAAATATCCTGTTATTTTATTATAAGGAAAAAAAATAAAATCATCTCAGTACTCAGCGGTTAGCAAGATCCTACGGTATAGACAGACAGACATACATCATATCGGTTTAGCAGCAAACGAGATCCTTTGCTACAGACAAAAAAAAACTTTGTATATCGACTAGCGGCTACGCCCCCAGCATCTATTGGCTCTGTATTCAAAGGGGAATGAATAAAAGCCTAAAGCCTTCCCAGGACTTAAAATAGAATAGCCTAAAACCATCCCTCGACTTAAAATAAAATAGCCTAAAGCCATTGCAAGACAAATATTAAGCTTACCTGAAATAGAAAGCCCAATCTGTTTAGTAGTTATTGAGATCTTAAGTTTCAGAACAGAAAGCCTTACTAACGTGGACAAACACAGGATATTTCGGACAAATGTCGGAGTGGACATTATATAAGTAAAACGCAGAAGTGTCTATAATATCTTAAAAATTAGGTTTCAACAACATTTGTTTAGTTATTTCTACACAGGTTAGGTTAGGTTAAGATATAAATATACAAATAAGCCCCCTGCAGGGGTTAGGCATATAAAAAAACCTATTTGACAGTTGTAAACAATGTGAGAAAAAAATGTGTTTTAGTTTAATGAAATGTTCTATCTGTTTCAAACCTTTGCCTTTCGATAGAACTTACCTACTTTGGAAAACTGTTAGACTGATTTTAAAATTTCAGTCTGTGAGAAAAGATATTCAAGATTTTTTTTTGTTTTGAAAGATTTTTATCTTATAAATAAAATAAAAGACACTCCTGCGTTTTACATAAGCAATGTCCACTCCGACGATTGTCCCATTCCTAGGTTTGTCCACTCCAACGTTTGTTTATGTTTTACTACTTTATATAATAGGATAATATGTATTCTTCTTTTATATTTCTCTTTTCTTATTCACTTGCAGCTGCGCTCTTTTTAATGTAAGGAGGCAGAAAAATAGCCTAAACCAATTAGGGGCTTAAATCTGAAAATGAAAAAGCAAAAAACCATCCCATGACCTATGTGAAGCTTCCCTTAAATGGAGAATTTAGTCAGTTTATGAAATTTTTAAGCTTCAGACCAAAAAAAATACTTTTTTTGTTAAAAGAGAGACTTTTCTACAATTAGGGCTAGTCCTTTCGTCATTGCTCTTCTCATTAAGTTAAGCATGTGGTTTTCTCTGCTATTGTTAAAGATAGACTGTTGAGATTTTTAGTGAATATTCCCATGACATATGTATATCCAGTCTATAAATTATTTTGTCTGTCTCTCAATTATGCTTCAAAAGACTTAGGTTTCGTGATAATCTTTGAGTAATAGCATATTCTCTTAAAGTCTGCTCTATAACTTACTTTGTCTGTTTGTCCATTATATGATCCTTATTCAATATTCTATTTAACTAAAAAATTTCATTCTCTTAGTTTATTTTTTTTCTTTATTTCATTATGTTATTATATTATTTATATTTATTTTATTAATTCATTATATTTTCATTATAATTTTCCTTTTTAAATGCGAAACTTTTCTATAGTAAGGATTGGTTTGTCCGTACGTCCAAACGGTTAGACGACATTTTCTTTAATTTAGACATGTTATAAATATCCTATCGATTTCAAACTTTGCAGAATGATTTCTATAACAGTTGGGTACAATACTATATTCATTACTAGAAAGTATGTACGTCCATTTTTTTGTATAATATCATTGTCCCATTCATCTGGGTTTTGGAGTAATGTTTCTTAGGACAACAAGGTTTAGTATTATAATCAAATACTAAAAATAAAATTATGCCCTTTTACTATATTCTATACTAGCAGATTCGCCCCTAGCCTCAGGGGCTTTGCCCCAAGAGGTGATAAAATTTTTTTTTGGCGAAATTCGTAATAGGACCAAGAAAATCTTCAGCAAAAAAAAAAATGGGGGGGGATTTTTTTGTTTTTGGGGGGGTTGGGGGTATCCCACCCCCCAAGAAAATAGCCTAAAACCACCACAGGACCAGTAGGTATATTCCCTGAATAGTAGAATATAATCGGTCCAGTGGTTACCGAGATCTTAAGGGACTGACAGACGGACAGACAGACGGACAGACAGACGGACAGACAGACGGACAGACAGACAGACGGATGGACAGACATCATTCTACTTTGTATTATAGATTTACGCTAATTTTAACAAAATTTATGTTTGACCTCCTGATTTTAGAGCTTTGCTTTTGTGAATGTTGTTATCCTTGTTATCTTGCTTTTTTTTCCTTTTTCATAACCTATTATATAAAGTAGTAATCTTTTTTTTGTCTGTAGAAAAGCTAACCGCTGAACCTATATGGTTCTCCTTTACAGTGAAGCTTCTTTTAAGTTCATAGAGGGTTTATAATTATTTCGAGGGAGGGTATCTCCACCCTCCCAGAAAATTCACCCCAAGAAAAATATTACCCCATCCCCTCAAAAAATCTTTTTAACTTTTTAAAAGCAAAGCTTTTCTATATTAAGGATCAGTCCGTACGTCCGTAACGGTTAGCTATTTTCGTTAATTTAGGCATGTGATTCCTGTAGTAGAAAGGTACGATTTAGAAAGTCTATAATCATTATCAGAATATCCATACGTCCATTTTAAGCATACTAATTATTAACTTACAACAAATTTTTATGTATCAAAATTATCCGATTAATCTGATTTCTGGGATACTGATTCCTAGGACAACAAAATAGAATGTTATAAGCGAATCATATCTATAATCAAGTCCAAAAAATGTGAGTACGTCCTTAAGCATTTTCCTGCATGTTAGCAATTTCTCAATAAATTTACTTACAATTTTGTTTCGAATTTTAAATTTATGTTCTGACTATTCAGTTCTAACACTCTACATTATTAATGTTCATTAAAGGACGCCTGCAAGAAATAACACGCTTTAACTGCTAAAAGACTGCCACAAGAAGACCCAATACCCCAAATTATAAGCCTTCAGCTTCAATAACAAAAAAGTTCTAGGCATTTCAAAATAGCATTTTATGTACAATGGAATTTTTGAAAGATTTCCAATGCTCATAAAAGAAAAAACAATATTAAATTACGTTGCCTAGACATAAAATTATAACCTTATCTTTGTCAGAAACTTAGATTGCCTGTAACTGATTACATTTTTACAATAAAAACACCACATTTCATAGTCAAAATCTATGAAAAAAAATCGATTTAAATTGCATTTTTAAACGAAAATCATAGCGGAAACAAAGGGGTAAACTAATACAAGCTTAGCTGTGATTGGTTGTTAAGCTGATTCAGCCTTCTGATTGGCTACAGTACATTCGGTACAACGCAAGTAAAACTTATTTTTTTTTAATGATTTTGACTATAAAAATGGGTATTTTTATTGTAAAAATATAATTAGTTACTGGAAACCTAAATTTATGACAAAAATAAGCTTATAATTTTGTTTCTAGGCCACGTAGTTTAATTTTAAAGTTTTCAACATGAGCATTGCAATTCTTTCAAAATTTCCATTGTACATAAAATGTCATTTTAAAATGCCTAGAACTTTTTTGTTATAGAAGCTGAAGGCTTCAAATTTGGGGTATTTGGTCTACTTGTGGCAGTCTTTCAGCAGTTAAAGCGTGGTATTTCTTGCAGGCTTCCTTTAAACTTTTTTCTACCGTTTCAGAGCTTTGCTTTTATAAATGTTGTCATCCTTGTCATCCTTTTAAAACTTAAATTTAAAACTGTAGAGGGTCACATTCCTTCCTTACCTTAATGCCCTACCTTCTATAATGAAGGGGCAATACAATTACAGAGGCTGTACAGGAGCCATAAAGGGCCTATGTTATATAAATTAAGGTAAGGGGCGATGAAGAGGCTATGAAGGGGCTATGTTATATAAATTAAGGTAAGAGGCTATTAAGGGGCGATGGAGAGGCTATGTAGGGGCTATGTTATATAATTAAGGTAAGGGGCTATTAAGGGGCGATGGAGATGCTTTGTAGGGCCTATGTTATATAAATTAAGGTAAGAGGCTATTAAGGGGCGATGGAGAGGCTATGTAGGGGCTATGTTATATAAATTAGGGTAAGGGGCTATTTAGGGGCGATGGAGAGGCTATGTAGGGGCTATGTTATATATATTAAGGTAAGGATTATATAAATTAAGGTAAGAGGCTATTAAGGGGCGATGGAGAGGCTATGTAGGGGCTATGCTATATAAATTAAGGTAAGGGGCTATTAAGGGGCGATTGAGAGGCTATGTAGGGGCTATGTTACATAATTAAGGTAAGGGGCTATTAAGGGGCGATGGAGAGGCTATGTAGAGGCTATGTTATATAAATTAAGGTAAGGGGCTATTAAGGGGCGATGGAGAGGCTATGTAGGGGCTATGTTATATAAATTAAGGTAAGGAGCTATTAAGGGGCGATGGAGAGGCTATGTAGGGGCTATGTTATATAAATTAGGGTAAGGGGCTATTCAGGGGCGATGGAGAGGCTATGTAGGGGCTATGTTATATATATTAAGGTAAGGATTATATAAATTAAGGTAAGAGGCTATTAAGGGGCGATGGAGAGGCTATGTAGGGGCTATGCTATATAAATTAAGGTAAGGGGCTATTAAGGGGCGATGGAGAGGCTATGTAGGGCTATGTTATATAAATTAAGGTAAGGGGCTATTAAGGGGCGATGGAGAGGCTATGTAGAGGCTATGTTATATAAATTAAGGTAAGGGGCTATTAAGGGGCGATGGAGAGGCTATGTAGGGGCTATGTTATATAAATTAGGGTAAGGGGCTATTTAGGGGCGATGGAGAGGCTATGTAGGGGCTATGTTATATATATTAAGGTAAGGATTATATAAATTAAGGTAAGAGGCTATTAAGGGGCGATGGAGAGGCTATGTAGGGGCTATGCTATATAAATTAAGGTAAGGGGCTATTAAGGGGCGATGGAGAGGCTATGTAGGGCTATGTTATATAAATTAAGGTAAGGGGCTATTAAGGGGCGATGGAGAGGCTATGTAGGGGCTATGTTATATAAATTAAGGTAAGGAGCTATTAAGGGGCGATGGAGAGGCTATGTAGGGGCTATGTTATATAAATTAGGGTAAGGGGCTATTTAGGGGCGATGGAGAGGCTATGTAGGGGCTATGTTACATAATTAAGGTAAGAGGCTATTATGGGGCGATGGAGAGGCTATGTAGGAGCTTTGTTATATAGATTAAGGTAAGGGGCTATTAAGGGGCGATGGAGAGGCTTTGTAGGGGCTATGTTATATAGATTAGGGTAAGGGGCTATTAAGGGGCGATGGAGAGGCTATATAGGGGCTATGTTATATAAATTAAGGTAAGAGGCTATTAAGGGGCGATTGAGAGGCTATGTAGGGGCTATGTTACATAATTAAGGTAAGGGGCTATTAAGGGGCGATGGAGAGGCTATATAGGAGCTTTGTTATATAAATTTAGGTAAGGGGCTATTAAGGGGCGATGGAGAGGCTATGTAGGGGCAATGTTATATAATTAAATTAAGTGGCTATTAAGGGGCGATAGAGAGGCCATATAGGAGCTTTGTTATATAAATTAAGGTAAGGGGCTATTAAGGGGCGATGGAGGAGCGATGTAGGGGCCATCAAGTTGCAATGTAATATAAATTTGGAGAAGGAGCGATGAAGGGGCGATGTAGGAGCGATGAAGGAGCGATGGAGGAGCGATGGAGGAGCTATGTAGGAGCGATGTAGGGGCCATCAAGTTGCAATGTAATATAAATTTGGAGAAGGAGCGATGAAGGGGCGATGTAGGAGCAATGAAGGAGCGATGTAGGAGCGATGTAGGGGCCATCACAGTACAATTTAATATAAATTTGAAGAAGGAGCGATGAAGGGGCGATGTAGGAGCGATGGAGGGGCGATGTAGGGGCTATGTTATATAAATTAAGGTAAGGGGCGATGGAGAGGCTATGTAGGGGCTATGTTATATAAATTAGGGTAAGGGGCTATTCAGGGGCGATGGAGAGGCTATGTAGGGGCTATGTTATATATATTAAGGTAAGGATTATATAAATTAAGGTAAGAGGCTATTAAGGGGCGATGGAGAGGCTATGTAGGGGCTATGCTATATAAATTAAGGTAAGGGGCTATTAAGGGGCGATGGAGAGGCTATGTAGGGCTATGTTATATAAATTAAGGTAAGGGGCTATTAAGGGGCGATGGAGAGGCTATGTAGGGGCTATGTTATATAAATTAAGGTAAGGAGCTATTAAGGGGCGATGGAGAGGCTATGTAGGGGCTATGTTATATAAATTAGGGTAAGGGGCTATTTAGGGGCGATGGAGAGGCTATGTAGGGGCTATGTTACATAATTAAGGTAAGAGGCTATTATGGGGCGATGGAGAGGCTATGTAGGAGCTTTGTTATATAGATTAAGGTAAGGGGCTATTAAGGGGCGATGGAGAGGCTTTGTAGGGGCTATGTTATATAGATTAGGGTAAGGGGCTATTAAGGGGCGATGGAGAGGCTATATAGGGGCTATGTTATATAAATTAAGGTAAGAGGCTATTAAGGGGCGATTGAGAGGCTATGTAGGGGCTATGTTACATAATTAAGGTAAGGGGCTATTAAGGGGCGATGGAGAGGCTATATAGGAGCTTTGTTATATAAATTTAGGTAAGGGGCTATTAAGGGGCGATGGAGAGGCTATGTAGGGGCAATGTTATATAATTAAATTAAGTGGCTATTAAGGGGCGATAGAGAGGCCATATAGGAGCTTTGTTATATAAATTAAGGTAAGGGGCTATTAAGGGGCGATGGAGGAGCGATGTAGGGGCCATCAAGTTGCAATGTAATATAAATTTGGAGAAGGAGCGATGAAGGGGCGATGTAGGAGCGATGAAGGAGCGATGGAGGAGCGATGGAGGAGCTATGTAGGAGCGATGTAGGGGCCATCAAGTTGCAATGTAATATAAATTTGGAGAAGGAGCGATGAAGGGGCGATGTAGGAGCAATGAAGGAGCGATGTAGGAGCGATGTAGGGGCCATCACAGTACAATTTAATATAAATTTGAAGAAGGAGCGATGAAGGGGCGATGTAGGAGCGATGGAGGGGCGATGTAGGGGCTATGTTATATAAATTAAGGTAAGGGGCGATGGAGAGGCTATGTAGGGGCTATGTTATATAAATTAAGGTAAGGGGCGATGGAGAGGCTATGTAGGGGCTATGTTATATAAATTAAGGTAATGGGCTTTTAAGGGGCGATGGAGAGGCTATGTAGGAGCTATGTTATATAAATTAAGGTAAGGGACTATTAAGGGGCAATGGAGAGGCTATGTAGGAGCTTTGTTATATAAATAAAGGTAAGGGGCTATTAGGGGCGATGGAGAGGCTATGTAGGGGCTTTGTTATATAAATTAAGATAAGGGGCTATTAAGGGGCGATGGAGAGGCTATGTAGGGGCTATGTTATAAAAATTAAGGTAAGGAGCTATTAAGGGGCGATGGAGAGGCTATGTAGGGGCTTTTTTATATAAATTAAGGTAAGGGGCTATTAAGGGGCGATGGGGCGATGGAGGAGCGATGGAGGAGAGATGTAGGGGCCATCAAAGTACAATGTAATATAAATTTGTGGAAGGAGCGATGAAGGGGCGATGTAGGAGCGATGGAGGAGCGATGGAGGAGCGATGTAGCAGCGATGTAGGGGCCATCAAGTTGCAATGTTATATAAATTTGGAGAAGGAGCGATGAAGGGGCGATGGAGGAGCGATGTAGGAACGATGTAGGGGCCATCAAGTTGCAATGTAATATAAATTTGGAGAAGGGGCGATGTAGGAGCGATGAAGGAGCGATGTAGGAGCGATGTAGGGGCCATCACAGTACAATGTAATATAAATTTGAAGAAGGAGCGATGAAGGGGCGATGTAGGAGCGATGGAGGGGCGATGTAGGGGCCATCAAAGTACAATGTAATATAAATTTGAAGAAGGAGCGATGAAGGGGTGATGTAGGAGCGATGGAGGGGCGATGTAGGGGCCATCAAAGTACAATGTAATATAAATTTGGAGAAGGAGCGATGGAGGAGCGATGAAGGGGCGATGTAGGAGCGATGTAGGGGCCATCAAGGGACTAAGATATATATAATAGTGAAGGGGCCATGAAGAGGCGATATTTAATTAAATAGCCCCTTGGGATAAGAGGACATATCATCTCCTCTTTAGAAGGGGCGATAAAGGAGCGATAAAGGATCATTTAATCGCCTCTTAGGGCAAGGGGCTATTAAATCGCTCCTTTCAAGGAGTCATAACATCGCCTCTTGTTATAAGGGGCTATTAAATCGCTCCTTTCAAGGAGCCATTACATCGCCCCATGTCATAAGAGGCGATCAATTAAAATCATCGCCCCATATGGAGCGATGTCATGGAAAGGACTATACCCAAATTTTTCTTCAAATGAGTTAATACTATCCATAAAGTAGCAACTTTTGCTAGATAAGTTATGCTCTAACTTTAAAGGGAAAATTTCTATTTTCTACCTATCCAGGATCTCCCTGGAGGCCTGCAGTACCTGAACCTGAAGCCCAATTTCAAATTTTTCTTGAAGTTAGATAATACTATCCATAAAGTAGCAAATTTTGTTAAAGAAGTTATGCTCTAACTTTAAAAGTGAAAATTTTTAGTTTTACCTGTCCAGGATCTACCTGGAGGCGTGCAGTACCTGAACCTGGAGCCCGATTTAAAATTTTTCTTCAAATTAGTTAATACTATCCATTAAGTAGCAACTTTTGTTAAAGAAGTTTTGCTCAAACTTTAAAAGTTAAAACTTTTATTTTTTACCTGTCCAGGATCCACCTGGAGGCGTGCAGTACCTGAACCTGGAGCCCGATTTAAAATTTTTCTTCAAATTAGTTAATACTATCCATTAAGTAGCAACTTTTGTTAAAGAAGTTATGCTCTAACTTTAAAAGGGAAAATTTTTATTTTTTACCTGTCCAGGATTCACCTGGAGGCCTGCAGGACCTGAACCTGGAGGCTGATTTTTATTTTTTCTTCATATATGCTCATAACATCCCAAAAGATGCATATTTGGTTTAATAAGTTTATCTCTAACTCTTCAAACTTGTTTTTTTTCATTTATACCTGTCCAGAAGTGACCTTCCAGCCTGCAGCACCTGAACCTGGAGACCTATCAAAAAATTTTAAATATAAGGAAAATACACCCTAAAACTAAACTTTTTTCCCAAATAACCTATCCTCTCACTCCTAAGACAAGGCCTATACTCCCTGTTTACGCAAAAGTGTCAGATCCGCCCCCCCCCCCCCACATATCAATCAAACAACAAACCTTTTGATTTCATGAACTTTTTTTGTAAGGCTCTTGTGACCGCAATTTTCGACTTAGAGACTTGAAATTTTAAACCTAAGCTGTTCTAACATTTATACATGACATATTTAAATTTCATAAAAATCCAGCGCCGTTTTCTTACCGACTTTTGTCTGCAGCGTCCGGAAACTGCCAAGTACAGCTGCCGCCGCCGAAATTTATATTTGGGATTTCTAATATTATTTTATCCTATTATATAAAGTAGTAAGCGTTTTTTGTCTGTCCTGAAGGATCTCACTAACTGCTAAACCGATATTGTTCTCCTTTACTGTGAAGCTTCTTATAGGTCCTGGGAAGGTTTTGAACTATTTTTAGAGAGGGTTTCTTTACCCCCCTCCCCCAAAAAATATTTTTTAACTCTTTTTAAACGCAAATTTAAAATGGGATAAGGTCGACTTTTCCCCCTCCTACCAGTGCCCCTAGAGGCTTCTAGGGGTGTAGCCGCTAGTATATACATAAAGGTAAACATTTTCTGAAAAAAATTCTTCTTCTAGCTTTAAGAGTACAGAAATTACAGCCTTTTGAAATTTCTAAGTAAAAACGGCCCTAAAAAAAACAAGGTTGTTCAATAAAAAAGTAAAAGTTACTTTGATCCACTTATTGTCGGAAATTTAATATCAAACAGGGGACTTGCACAAAAATTTCTCAGCCGTCTAGCTCTAGTAGAAACCGAGATAACAGAGTGAACGTTCAATCCCCCCCCCCCTCCCCTCGACCTATTAAGGTCAATAAAGGGGACCAACCGATAAAGGAAAAACATAGAGTAAATTCGCTACTAAAAATAAACTGTAAAGTCATCCTAGAATTAATCAAAATTTTTACTTAGTTTCTTGCGAAGAAATCTGCGATACCGTCGCTAATTCTTAAAATTATTATCTATGCTTTTGTCATACAAAATTTAATTCTTTAATAATTTGTATTAAATTTAAATATGGAATGTAAATATCATAAGTAGAAATTATTTGTTTCTATCAATGCGTTGCAAAATTTTAAGTTCGCCAAATTTAAGATATGTCAGAGAGCCAGACCCACCATTTTAGAAGTCACCACAATAGGCACATTTGAAATTTGAATATTCACTACTCTATTCAGTGAAACGACACTCATAAACTGATAAGGAATTGATTTTTTGGGATCACAAAAGAGGGTCAAATTTTATTTTGCGTATTATCCATAAAGTCGTGTCACCGTTTAGTCAAATGTGCTTATTAACTCAAACATAATTATGATCATTTCATATATATATTTGGTCATGATTTAGAACAATTTGACTTAATAAGCGCATTTGACTAAACAGTTGAACACAACTTTACAGAAAATATGCGAAAAAGGACCCCCTTTTAATATGAAATACATTTCATTGAGATTGCTAAAACTTATTTTGAAACAAATTCATTTAATTCCCAAATGTAATTTTTGTAATCTTTTCAATGAAATTTCTAAATTTCAAAACAACTCAATTAATCAAGTCAATTAGTTAATTGGGAGAGAAGACATGGACCTGAAGGGATAAGACAATGGTTGATAATAAATTGATGTACATCTCTAATTGTTAGATTGTACAAAATTACCATAACTGTAAATTATTGGTGGACATGTTGTAAGACTGCTAGGCTGTATAAGTACAGCCTATTCAAGATTTAATGAAAGCCTGTAAGTCAAATAATGAGATAACGTGTTTATAAATATTTAGGGACCAGCAATATTTGCAGTCTTATATATCCCCTCCTTCCATGGCGAGAACTAGAGTGTTATATTTAGTTGTAAACCAGATGACCAGAGCTGACCAGCGCAGCTTTTTATAAAATTAGAGAATTTCAGTACGTTATTTATTTTTATTCTATCAAAAGTCAAAGATCCAGCTATAAGAAATTGGTGTTAAGATTTATTTACAATCTCCTCTCTATCTGTGAGCTACAAAATGCAGAGTTACAGAATTTAATTCTTCTGCTGACCTAAAAAGTTACTTCAGGGGCAAAGAAATACATGTACAAAATTTTATCTCTCTATCTATACTGGCTACCTAGCGCCAGGCCTCTAATAAAGGCCATTTTTGAGATCCCGTTATTTCATACAAAAATTTCAAATGCATACGGGAATGGCTTGAAGTTTATTTAGATGTTCTGCATATATTTAAATTATAAAATGCAATTTAGATTGTTGTGTCAAAAGTATGCTGTGCTATCTTTGAATCGTACCTAGCGCTGGCGATGTCTGTTTTTTAACACTTTTCAGCAATTTTTTTTTAGAAAACTGACCGGCGTTAGTTGTAAGGTAAACTTTGACCTTATATGTTTAAGTTAAAATATGCAGAAAAGCTAATAACCTGCACATTGCTGAAAAATTGTTAAAACCGCCGTACTACCGTTATCAGTTGATTTTTAGAGGCCTGGCGCTAGGTAGCCAGTAGAGATAGAAAGATGAAATTTTGTACATTTATTTATAGGCCCCTAAAGTAACTTTTTAGCTCAACACAAGAATTAAATTCGAAAAAGTAAATTTTGAGTAACAGGTCTTGTAACTATACTTAGTTTTGACAAAACATTTTTTTCCATCTTTTAACAATTTAAATAATTTTCTCGTATTCATTCGAATCCGGTGGATAGGAACCGGTTCTCATCCATACGAAAAAAAACTATGTCTAGCATCGTATTATATCCAGCTTTCTACGAATATAAAAATGTACAATCATAAGAATAAAACCAGTTTTTCTTAGCCCGTGCCTTAGACACATAGAGCCTAAAAAACTGGTTTTAATCGTATAATTGTACATTCTATATCCGCGTAAAGCTGTTTATAATACGAGGCGATAAATAACTATTCTCGCGGCTGAAGATTCGTCGTATCTACACACCTCACATGCACGTAAAATCATGACATTTAATGATCAACGTAATAGAACTATCAAGATTTAGATGAAGTAATGAAGTTTAAAAGTTTATAAATTGTGAGCAATAAGTTAACATTGTCTACCCTTAATTCTAAGTATTTTCATTCACCTTTTTTGCTCTTTTTTCTCTACTCTCTCCCTCTCTCAGCTCTCTTGTCAGGGAGAAAGGGGTCAGTTGAAAGGACAAAGCCCAAATTGTGTTAAAATTGTGTCAAAAATTATCCATGTGACGTAATAAAAATGAGGGATTATCCATCTCTTTTTTAGGGATTTTCTTTCCCACTACTCCTCTCATCTCCCTCATTTTATTACGTCACGTGGATCATTTTTGACACAATTTGTGCTTTGTCAGTGGAAAGTAATTATATTAGTCCCCAAAATTTTAGGAATACGCTACCTTATTTATTGGCTTAAAAACTATGGGGATTTTTTAAAAATCTTGTTGGGTTATATGAACAAACTTTTTTGAAACTCCTTTTCTAATTTATCTGTTTTGCTATACTTTTAGGTGGGATGGTGTTTTTTTTTTATTCAAATGGGAATTAGTTTCACTACTGAAGTAGAATACTTATTATTAGTTTGATAATTTAAACAATTGAAATTAGAAAAATGTCTTTCCGTCTGAAGATAGTTTTTCTGTGAACCGATTGTGCTTTACTCATAAGGCAAAGTAGCTGCTGGCATGCAGTTTTTTTAACTTAAAAAAACCATAAAAATTTAAAGGAAGATCTCCCCAGCTCCTCTAGTGACAAATCTCCTAAAGGATATGGACGAAACCACTAGTATAATAAAATGAACTAGAACTATTAAGCTGTACAGAAATAAATACGATTTTTATTTCGTAAATTTTCCACTCAACAAAATGCTCCCTTCCCCCCCACCTCTCCATTTTAAGGTGAAATAAAACAACTCTCATGATTATTTACCCCTCAGAGCAACCCCCACCAGGCTAAGTCACTCTTCTGTACCCAAACTTAGACCTAATTCTATCCCCTTTTACCTATATTTTAAGTTCAATCTAAACCATCTCTTACTCCCCTTTTATTATTTTTTTATTTATTTCTCTTTTTTCTACTCTCTCTCTCTCTCTCTCTCTCTCTCTCTCTCTCTCTCTCTCTATTTTTCTTTCTCTGAACATTGCTCTTTCCGACGGAGAGTACTTTAAGAGGCACCCTCCCCCCTGCTTCAACCACCATCAATTCTCTTTCTCTCTAAGATCAGTGGTTCGGAGAAGGTGTAGCACCCAAGAGGTGCTGTTAATCTATCTTTCTATCTTTACTCCAGGAGTGCTTTTTCTCTCTTATTTCTCTCATATATATGAATATATGTTATATACATATATATCCTCTCACCTGTAAATATGGTTATAATATATATACATGAAAATGATATAATTTCTAAGAGATCAAAAGTTAAAAAATATAATTGTGATATTAAATGAAATAAAAAATGATAAAAAATTGAAATCTTAAGGTAAATTTTATTTTTATAAGTTTAACATGTTAATATTTATATATGATCATTAATATCTCAGAAACGATTGGTCAGTTTAAAAGTATCTTTTTAGGGGAGCATGTCAAAGGTATTAAGAAACAGTAAAAAGGAATTTTTATGGGTGTTGAATTAAACACCACTAGAAAAAGCACCCCATAATTTTTTTAATTCTATGTTTTTTTGGGTGGGGGATTGGGTTAGTGAATTATATAACCTGATCAATGAACTATGATTAAAAACAAATAGTTAATTTTCCTCACAAGAGAATTTTCAAAAATACTTAAAACATATGTAAAATAATATACATATGAATATAACAGTTGGGGAGTTGAATCCATTTTTATAGAAGAAGAAATATAATCTTTGAAAACGGTTTTGCCCCTCTAAAAAACGTAATTTATCATTCCACTTTCCCCTCTCTTGGTGATGATATCATCAACGCCGATACGATTTTTGAAATGTACCAGTCCACTTTCAATAGAGGTGAAACTTGAATGGTACATTTATGTTTACATATCCGTGTATTCATAAACATTGATGTCCTTATTTAAATCGACATAATAGTAATGGTATATTCTAGTTATTATTTTTATTTACATAAATTTTTAAAAATTATAAATAGTATTTTATACATTCCTACGATTAACATAATTTAAAAATAGTATGTATGATTTCAATTATGTCAATGTTAAAAGTGTAAACCACCATTCCAGTTTCGCCTCTCTTGAAAGTGGAATGGTACATTTCACAAATCGTATCGGCATTGATGATATCATCACCAAGAGAGGCAAAATTGGAATAGAAGATTACAAAAATCATATCGGCGTTGATGATATCATCATCAAGAGAGGGGAAAGTGGAATGATGGATTACGTTTTTTAGAGGGTCAAAACCATAATCATATATTATGTTTCTGCTTCTATAAAAATGGATTGAACTCCCCAACTGTATAACATATAAACAACAGAGTCAGACAAACACCAAAACACACTCTTATGGTAGCTTCAATGCTCGTTAAAATTCATCCATTTAATCAATTATCTATTTATTTATCATTTTTATCTATCTATTTATCTGCTTTACATAAGATAAAAAATGCTTTTGCAGGGTGGATATGACTATTGGAGTAAAAAACTCCAATAGGTTTCCAAATGGTTACAAGCTACTAAAAGCACATAAAAATTGGGGAGAGAGGGGGGAAAGATTAAATGACCGTCCATTGTCCTATCCCATTATCCCTGATTCATTATCCTATCCCTATATCCCTGATTCATTATCCTATCCCTATATCCCTGATTCATTATTCTATCCCTATATCCCTGATTCATTATCCTATCCCATTATCCCTGATTCATTATCATATCCCTATATCCCTGATTCATTATCCTATCCCTATATCCCTGATTCATTATCCTATCCCTATATCCCTGATTCATTATCTTATCCCTATATCCCTGATTCATTATCCTATCCCTATATCCCTGATTCATTATTCTATCCCTATATCCCTGATTCATTATCTTATCCCTATATCCCTGATTCATTATCCTATCCCTATATCCCTGATTCATTATCCTATCCCTATATCCCTGATTCATTATCCTATCCCATTATCCCTGATTCATTATCCTATCCCTATATCCCTGATTCATTATCCTATCCCATTATCCCTGATTCATTGGAGGTTAAAAACTTCTCTCTAATTTTAATTCATCTAAGACTTGAATTAACTTTTTCTATTGTTTAGTTTTTTTGTTAAATTCAGATTTTTCAATTTTGTTGAATAAAAGTGATAAAAATTCAGGGTGGGGAAGTTGCATTTTTTAAAAAATCTTTAAAATGATCAAAGTTTATTATTTTTTTTAATAGAAATTAAAAAGCAAGAAGTAATTTAAGTTTTATAAATAAAATATAAAAAAAAAATTTTAGGGGGAAGGTTATTTTTTCTAGGGGAAATTTCTCTTTGGAGGGTGGTGGTACCCTCCCCCAAAAGACTTAAAAACCTTCACTTGACCATAAAGAGAAGCATTACATGAAAAGAGAACTATATCGGTTCAGCGGTTACCGAAATCCATCGTACACATAGACTGAAAGATAGAGATCCTATTTCTTTAATGTCTGTAAAATAATATTTAAGGAACTAGGTATTTATGATGATTATTTTTTTTTCAGGTAAATGATACTCTTGGTTTTGATCTCAGCGGATAAATTGAATAAGAATTAATTTTGCTTCCTATATTCAATAGACTGGCAGAATTAAAATTTTTGAAAATCGTAAAACAATAGGATGACAAAATCTATCAGAGCAAAATCCTAATTGTTTATTAGTCGGCATGCTCGAGTCACTTGGTCATTATATAAAAGTAACAGGATGTCTATCTGTTGGTTCGTATTGGTTGTACTTTTCAGGAAAGCTTTAACAATATCTTTTAGGTGCTAGTAGTTTAGTTCCTTGTAATGACTTAAGTACTTACCATCTAAAACATATGATGCTTTGCTTGTAAAACGGCACACGGTAAAATGTAATTGTATGTCTGCATTTAAATGATAAGAATAAAGTGGTTTTGACTTAATGCACAACACAACTTATAAAATTTCACTTTATACTTGCGGCTATGAATTTAATTGCTCCCTATTCGAATGAGTTGGGAGGGGGAGTGAGGGATAAATGATCTTAAGACTTTAATTTGATTATAAAATAGTCTAAAACCATCCTGGGATATATGTGAAGCTTCATAAAAAGGAGAACTTAAATTTCATGAATCTAATTATCTACATAACTAGCATTCTGAGTATTTGAAATTCTAAAAATTATGAATGTGGAATTTTTGTTATTTTTTAATTCAAGTTTGTTACAGTAAATTTGTCAATATTCGTTTGCAAGTTTTCTTATTGAAGAGTTTTACTTTATGGACATTGCAATCCTTGTTTTATTTATTCAATGGGCTAAAATTAAATTTAATGTTATGCTTAGTGTTATTTTATTAGGGGCACTTTAAATTTTTGAAAGGATACTCTTAAACTTACTTTTTATTAGCGCAGCTCCTATTTAATGCAGCTGAAAAGTGACTGAGTGATGGCCTATTAAACTATATAAAATATTTATATACTAGCGGCTGTGCCCCTAGCATCTAAGGACTCTGCTTTCAAAAGAGGTAAGGAGTAGGCAGAAAAGCAAACTAAAACTATATAAATGCTTGAATCTATAAAAATAAAATAGTCTAAAACAATCCCGGAACTTATGTTTAGCTTCCTTAAAAAGAAGATTGCAATTTGTTCAGTAGTTTCAGACAGAAAAAAAAACTTTCTTTACATAATAGGATAGCTGATCTTATAATAAATACCCTAAATGCAGTAATGGTCGTAACTTTTAAATCAGCATTACCTAAAATTCAAGCCGATCATTTCTGATACCTTACTGAACTACTAATCTGTTTTGCAAATAAACTTAAAAGTAGACAGGAGGGATGGGGACGTAAAATAGACTTAATCCATCCCAAGACATATTTGAAACAACCATGATTAGCCAAACTCAAGCATTTTATATAGACCATTTCTGATATCTTTAGCTACAAATAAAAGATTTTACTACTTTATGTTTTTTAGTGGATTTACTGCTAGCCTTGACATTGCAATTATAATTTATCTTTTTTTTTGGGTGGGGGGGGCAATTCGGTTACAGAGATCTTAAGCTTCAGACAGAAAAACTGGCAGACATTTTTCTACTTTTCATTACAGAAAAAATATGTAAAAATGTAGCATCCTATTAAATTGAAATGAATTGTGACCATATCAGTGCTAACTTTCTTGTCGCCTTATTAACCCTTTTATTGCCCAAGTTAGTATCAAATATAAATCATAACATTTACCATACCCCTACTAAATAAGGCCAACCCTCCCCACCCCCACAAAAATACCATTCAATACCAACTTTAGTCAGCAATAGAAATTTAATTCCTATAAACATACAAAATTAGTATGAAATGTGTGTCCATTACGATCTCATAACAAGAATAGTAGATAAGAAGTGAAATGATAAAAATATCATTTTTCATTTTCCAAGCCCTGCCTATTTCATATTGTTAAATTCTTGGAATTATATTTCCAGTATGTTTTCAAAACCGATTTATATCCGCTGGATTAGAACCGATTCTTTGCCACACTGGAAAATTGAGTATCATAAATCGTATCTTATTATATAGACAATTTTATAAGAAAAATGAAATACAAATCATATTATTAACACTAGCTTTGTAAGCCATCGGCCTCAGTCGACAGTCGCTATTCTTACAAAAGCCTCAGTCATTCGCCTCATTTCCAGCAGCAGCCAACCTCAGCCGCAGCCACAATACTTTTATTCAGCCACCCAAAGCCTAATGCATCCTCATTTCAAACTTGAATGCAATGAAAATGTTAAAACAATGTTTTAAATATCTTAAAAACTTATTCCAAGCTTTGTTATTTGATCGGTCTTGTTAAAATCGAAGCTTTTCTATAATTGTCCTATTGATTTCAAACTTTGCACGATGATTTCTATAACAGTTAGGTACGATTAAGAAAGCGTAGCAACTATATAATCGTTACCAGATTTCCGTACGTTCATTTAAATCATGTTGGTGTTTTCTTTAAAACTTTTTTGACAATAATTTTATATATGATAAAATTTATCTATATATCTGATTTTTGAATACTGACTCCTGGGACAACAAATTACAACATTATAGGCGAAGCATCTCTATAATCAAATCCTAAAAATATAAGTATGTCCTTTAAACAGTATGCTGTATTAACAGTTTTGCAACAAATTTATGTACAATTTTGTTTAAACTTACACATTAATATCCTTCTTATTTAGTTATGACAATCTACAAGTTTTAATGTTCGTTTGTCATATTTTGTTAGAGCTTTGCTTTCATGGATGTTGTAATCCTTGTTTTCATATAAATCACTTACTCGCTCTCAAGCTTAGCAAAAAGAGGAATATGATTTTAAAACACACAATTTACTATTTAATCCATCTTTTTTGGTTTGTAGTATAAAAAGAAATTTTGTATTTATGACAAACTAGAATTTTTAAAAAGTAACTTCTTTTTGAGACGGATAAAATAAAATAGATTTTTCGAAAAAAAAGAAAGATATTTTCACTTTGAGCTAGGTTAGGTTATATTGGGTACAGAGTAGCCCGTGGGGCTAGGGATCTTTTAATTCCAATATTTTTTTTCAACAATAGAGATTAGGGGATTTGATCTTGTTTAGCACTTTCGTTTTTTCTTATTAAAAAATTGAACAAAATAGTAAATGCTAATGATGTATCAATAATTTTTGTGTGCATACGTTGTTTGTACATATTTCATGACTCCATAATCAATAGTTTTGCGCGTCAAAAATGGCTGCACGTCTGTGCTCGCCCACTCAGTATATACGCAAAAAACTTGACGCGGCAATTTGCGTTTTGGCGAGACCGCTTGGCCAAGCCGCTTATTTGCTAACATGAAATGATCGTAATTTTAATGGAGAGAAGATGTATAGAATTGTGCACTGAAATGATTCCTTCATGATATCTTTATCGGCCTAGCTATTTTCGAGATTTTAAAGGACAGGTATAAAACATCTTTGATTTAAAAGATACCAGTTTTGAGAGTATCATTCAATAATGTATTAAAGGTTCATTTCTGACGTCACGCACTAGGCAAAGCAACAATGGAACCATTTTTTTGAAGGGGATTTTTTACCTCCTATACCTAACCCCTGCAGGATGTACTATCCCTGCTTTGCCAAAACCCTACAGAGCTACCTTGTACCCAATATAACCTAACCTAATCTAAAGTAAAAATAACCAAAAAATCATCTTTTAATCATTTAAAAATAAGTAAGGGGGGAGGGGTTCTTGTTCGAGGGACACCGCGAACTTTTTTTTTTATGTGATACATTACTTCCCTAATTATTACATCCAGAAAATGTTGAAAACCAATAAAAAGTGACATTCTAATTGGAGCATTGGATATAAAAGGACACTCTAGAAAAGATATTTTTTTTCTGAATAATTACCTAGGTTAAACAATAAATATAAATATAACAAATCATATCTGACAGGCCGCTAATCAAGTTTTGCTTATTAGGGAATATACTTTCTAGTACTTTAATTGCTTTAGGACAATTTTAGGACTATACCGAAAAAAGAACAAATAAATGATGGTACAAATTTTAGATTTTTAGACAGGCATGAATTAATCTTCAAAGATTTACAAAACAAATTTTATTGTAAAAAAAACAAAATATTTTAAAAATACATAGACATTATAATTTAGAAATAAAGCTATTACATGAAATGCTTGGACTTAATGATGTACTCTAATGAAGTGAAACTTGTAGCTGTCTAAATTAGCGATTTTCATATCCAATCCCTTTACCCAATCCGCTCTCCTTTTACTGGATTTACGAACTGACCAATAAATGATGTCCAGGTTGGCAACCTAAATAATAATATCCACGTATATTCTGTTTTTACATCCACTTCTGATGCAATTACACTTTTATCTAATTTGTTCATTTTGACAAAGCCCAAAATACATAACTTTTGAACCACGTCGTCTTCCTGTGACGTCCAAAAAGTCAGGGAGATGAGAGGAGAAATAGAAAAGAAAATCCCTAAAAAAAATGGAGAATATGACGTCACAGGAAGACGACGTGGTGCTTAAGTTATGTATTTTGGGCTTCGTCGTTCATTTTACTTATATTTTTATCTTTTCCATTTTTCTATTTTATATGCACGCTACAGCTTTGTCATAAAATATGATATTATATGCCATGAAAGATAAAGGTCTGAGGTGTAGATACGATTAACTCTGGGTATATTGCATAATAACAATTATAGTCAATTTATAGACTTTTTAGTCGCTTTCCTATTTCTAGAACTGCTCAACTCGTTTAATAATTAAGAACTTAATAAAAAGAAACAAAATAGCTTTAATATTAAACAATTTGCCTATACCTTCATTTCTGATAATACTTGGAAAATATAAATTTTGTATAATGTGACCATATCTATGTCTGTTACAGGAATATTGGTTTAAACAAAGGAAATATAAATTTATGAATACGTATGTTTAATTGTTAAAAACTATTTGATATGGAAGATGTAATTCTTGTTTTAAATTGATACTAGCGGCTTTGCCCCAAGAGGTTTTATCAAACTAATTTTTCGTGTTTTAGATTTTAAATAAAATTAAATTTTTTTTGGGGGGGGGGATATTTTTCATTTTTTGGGGGGTTTAGGGGTGTCCCACCCTTCAAGAAAATAGTTATAAACCTTTTCGGGACCTATGAGAAGCTACCCTGTAAAGGAGAACCCGATCGGTTCAGCGGTTAGCGAGGTTCCTTCGCTACAAACAAACAGACAGACAAACAAACATCGTTCTACTTTGTATTATAGATAATGGCTGAAAACTCAATATTTAATCTAAAAGTGTAGTCAAATGCTTTGTCAGTGCCATGAAAATTTTATTGTTTTTAAAATCAGACAATAACAAAAAATACACACAATCAGTTGCAAGTTACCAATTAATTAAAGACTTTTACAATGAACAAACAGACTATTGAATTATTAATCTTACAGATCCTAGTTTTAGAAAAGCTATGCTTGTTAATATTTATTTCTTTCAATCTACAAACTCTTTTGTTCCTGATCAATCTGATACATTTTGCTGACTTTAGAAGATGGTTTCAACGCCCTATTCCTAGTGATATTTTATTTTATATATTACAATATAATTTGTATTTATAAATGTCCTAACAGTTGTGTATTTTGATAGAAACCGATTATCTTCAGAAATATACCATAAAAGATAAAATAACTAATAGTTAACAAAATCCAGGTTCATTTTTTGGTTAGCTACTGAAGCAAAGCTATTCTATAATTAGGGTCGGACTTAAGTAACGGATACCTCTAATCGTTAATATAGGTATATTACAATTATCCTCTTGATTTCAATGATGATTTCTGTAAAAGATGGGTATGGCTTAAAAAGCGCAGCACCTCTATATTCGTTAAATGGCGTCTATTTTACAAGCTGTGATTTCTACATTTTTTGACAACAAATTTTTGCATTATATAATTATCTTACAACAAGGTACAATAGTGAATATTTTAATCGAAGCGTCTCTATAATTAAGTCCTAAAAATGTAAGCTGACGCCCTGCAAATGTAAATGTTCGTTTGTTATACCGTTTTTATGGAAATAGTCATTTTTGTTCTATAAACATTTTACTAAGATATTTTATCATTTTAAATTCATGTATCGATAAAACTCGTGAAAACCAGAATTCAAAAATTGTTTATTCTGCAAAAGAAATTAAATAATTTTTCAGAATTTTAAATTTAAATTTAGATAATTTGTTGATTTTATAACCTACAAAACACATTTATGAAACCTATGAAAATTTAAAGTCTATTTAACGAACCAACTAACAAAAAATTTCAACTCCTTTTATATAGTAGCTTTGCGTCTTAAAGAATACAGATCTATAGTATAGATGTGTATACAGATAACTACCTATCTCCCTTTTCCAATGACCCTTTTCGTCTGCTACTTGGCTGTGTTAATATTCCAAACACCGTTGGTCAATTTTCAATGAACCAATTGAGAGTCGGCACAAGGACATTGTGATGGGGAGATACAAATATTTAATCCCTTCTCCCACTAGTGTTTTACTCTAATTTAAAGAATAATAAGTTGTCTTTGGTCTGTGTGCCTTTAAAATCTCTAAAACGACTTATCAAAAATATAGATTGAAGATTTTTGGCATGTTTTAAAGTTTAAAAAAAACTTCTAGACTCCCCAAAATTAGATTTTAATTGAAAATAGAAGTGCAAGGTAGAAAAAATATTTTGCCCCACTGGTAAATTTATTTTAGGGGCTGGGGTAGGAGCCCTGAATCTAATAAAAAATCTCCAATATTAAAATTGTATAGAATGTATAAAGGATACCTTCAAATAAAATACAAAACAACAGGTTATTGGAAATTTCTAGAAGCGGCAGAACAAACAGGGATGAAATATCCAGAGAAATTTTAGTACATATCTTGCTCAAAGAACTTTGTTTGATATTTAAATAGTAAAGCATAATAGAAAGTTGATTTTCCGGGGAAGTTAATAGGTTAATCTTTTTCCAGATTTGTTTAAAAATGTGGATGAATTTTATTCCATAATCCAATTTGATTTGGTTTTATCTACAATAAAAAAGAGACGGTGAGGGAACATTATAGTTGACTAGATCTATATATTCATTCAAAAAGTTAATAATACCTTAGGAAAGAGGTAGCTGCAACAAATGACAGTTTATATGGTTATCCTATTAGTTGTCTAGATACTTCACATCTTAGAATGCTAGCTATGCCAAAAAAATATCAGTTTTTATAGTGACCCTATTCCAATTAAAGGTTAAATTTTATCTTATTCAAGAAAACAGTAGACAAAGGAAGAATTTTAAACTTGTATAGAAACTACGTATAAAAAAATGTTTAAAAGTTATTGAGGGAAGATGATAATTGTAAAGATGTTATGCAAGTCAGAAATGTCAGTTTGTATGTCTAGTAACCCTAATCCAATTTAAGGTTAAATTTTGGTTTATTCAAGAAAACAAAAGACGAAGGGAGAATTTTATTCTTGCATTGGAACTACAAAAAAAGGAAAAAAATATTTAAAAGTTATTGAGGGAAGATGATAATTGTAAAGATGCTATGCAAGTCAGAAATATTAGTGAGGGAAGATGATAATTGTAAAGATGGTTTACAAGTCAGAAATGTCAGTTTGTATGGTTTTCCTATTCCCATTTTGCACTAGAATATTTATGTTACAGGAAAAAAGATGGTCCGCCAAAGTTACGGATTATTGTTTTTGTAAACAGCTAATAATTTCCATGATTTGAGCTATTTTTTAGAATTAATGCCTTGGTAAACTATATTTAAAATTTTACTATTATGGAGCTTTAGATTCTTAACAATTATTACTCAAAAGTTTTAGGTTTAAAATCTCAGATTAGGTTTTATATGTATGAAATAAGAGTTTCTGTCTGAAGGGCTTTTTATTTTGTTCAAATCTATATTTGCTCTTTAGCAAAATTAGCAGAATTGTATAAACGTGGCAGAATGAAAGAAAGAGCAAAATTTAGAGATTTGGCAAGAAGTAGAAATTATGCCTGAATTTCGATATGGAATTTATAGCTAGAGGTTTTTTATTATATTTTTAAAACGAAGCTTTACTATAATTAAGGTCGGTCCGTCCGTCCGTAACGGTTAGCTGTTTTCGCTAATTTAGGCATGTTAGAATTGTCATACCGATTTCAAACTTTATATGATGATTCCTTTAACAATGAGGTACGAGTTAGAAAGCGTAGCATCTCTATAATCGTGACCAGAAAATCCATATGTCCATTTAAAACATGCTGATTTTTAACTTATTTTAGATTATTAGATACATTGTCATCTAAATTATGATTTTTGGTTATTGCTAAGCAACTATGGACATAATTGTGCTCGTTATTGAGTAAATAAATAATGATTACGTTTTTTTTCCATACAAATGATTTAATTGATAGTTACCAAACTTGAGTTTTATAACTATATTTTCTCAGGAGAATAAAGTTATAATATCACATATAAATATTTAACAGTTAAAGAAAGAGAGAGAGAGAGAGAGAGAGAGAGAGAGAGAGAGAGAGAGAGAGAGAGAGAGAGAGAGAGAAGAGAGAGAGAGAGAGAGAGAGAGAGAGAGAGAGAGAGAGAGAGAGAGAGAGAGAGAGAGAGAGAGAGAGAGAGAGGAGAGAGAGAGAGAGAGAGAGAGAGAGAGAGAGAGGAGAGAGAGAGAAGAAGAGAGAGAAGAGAGAGAGAGAGAGAGAGGAGAGATGAGAGAGAGGAGAGGAGAGAGAGAGAAGAGAGAGAGATGAGAGAGAGAGAGAGAAGAGAGAGAGAGAGAGAGAGAGAGAGAGAGAGAGAGAGAGAGAGAGAGAGGAGAGAGAGAGAGAGAGAGAGAGAGAGATAGAGAGAGGAGAGAGAGAGAGAGAGAGAGAGAGAGAGAGAGGAGATTATGTATTTTATTGATTTCTTACATATATATTATTAAGTTTAAACTATAAATTATTAATTTGAAGGCATATTGAACGTATATATGTCTTTGAAGCTTGACCGATATACCGTCGGACCAGTTCAATTGTAGATTGATACAGGGAATCTTCACAAAAAAAATAGAACCCAAGAAATTCAAATTCCCCATGAGCGATTCGGTTGGACAGACTAAGTGAATTTTTGGGTAGCTTCTATATCAAAAATAGAATATTTGTTTTTTGAAAAATCACAGTATTTATCCAGCCTAAGCTAAGGCAATTTCTGTTTCTCCTCTTAAAGATGATTGCTAATTACAGTTTTAATTTTTAACAGAGTAAGGCTGCCGCGCGTCATTCAAAAGAAAATTTTATAACGTTGTAAATCAGCTGGATGTATATACCAGCACCTAGTATGGCATTGGCAATCCTTTTGCTCAGAAAACAAAATTGCAAGCATTAAAAATGTATTACATATCTTCAGATGCGTGAATACCAAACACTCACTTCACCCTTCCCTCTATGTGTAAGACGTACGGACATTTGTAATTGTTATATAACAGCTTATTAAATATGCACTGTTTAATAAGCTATAAAAATTGGAAAGAATTTTAATGAATATAATAGATTTGAAATCTGCATAAAATTTTAAGGATTTTTTATAAAATTCGTTTTTTATATAATTCATTATTTAGAAGCGCAAATCCAATTAAAGTTAATAAATTTTGACCAATAGGATAGGTGGATTGGAAACTACCTGCGCTCTAATTGGTTGAATGATGTACGTCACTTAAGCTTCTCCAATCAGGGCGCAGATAGTTTTCAATCCATCAATCACAGATGTCAAAATTATTTAACTTAATTTGTATTTGCGCTTATAGATAAAGAATTATACAAAAAACGAATTTTATAAAAAATTCCTTTAATTTTTATGCAGATTTCAAATCTATTATATTCATTAAAATTCTTTTAAATTTTTATAGCTTACTGTTTAATTTAAAACTATTAAAACTCACATATGTTATATGACCTAATTATATTTATTTACACTTGTACAAGATTATTAAAGTAATTATCTAGATTTTCTAAAAAAAATGCAAGTAAAGAAACACGATGGGCCAATCAAAAAAAGAATAAATGGAATAGAGAATGTTTATAAATGTTCAAAAAAATTTAAAATTCAAATTTTACAATCTTATTAAAAATCTATTTGTTATCTTTAAGTTAAAACGATAGAACAAATTTTTTATTTTCGAGATTTAAAAGAATGTATGTATATGTAAAAAGTTTGAGTAATTACCTTTTTTTACTTTCAGTAAACTCCAAAAAATTATCTCTTTGTGGATGGGGGAGTAGTAAGGCCCCACCTAAAATAAAAGGAGTTTGCATAAAATAAAGTTGATTGACTAGTTGCTAATTTGAAAATTATAATGCTGAAATGTCCTAGTAAAAAAGTAAAAAAAAGTTTTGTTTCAGAAAAATATTAGAATTTGTAGGATAAAGGGATGGGTTTGAAGAAAAACCTTTCTTACATTGGTCTATCCCTGTAGGTTATAAACCGTTGAGATGCTATTTGTGGCGATAATATGAATTTATCTAGATTGTATGAACGTCTTTGTTTTTATTTTCAGTTGCAAAGCCACCCTACAAGTAAATATGTCCGTTATTCAAAAACAAATTTTTATACTACTTAAATTTTCCATTTGCTAATAAAGGTATTATAGGCATAGCTAAAATGAGAAATATGTAGGACTTTAGGAATACCTTTCTATCCTGAGAGAAAGGGGACAATGGGCTGTTTATTTCACTAGTTCTCAAAGTTTTATAATAACGTTTTCTTATTCGTTGGCTTAACAACTTTGGTGTCTTTAGTGAATTTGGTTGATTCATAAATTGAGTGTTCTAACATTTCAACGAATAATTTTATTCTACAGAAGGGTTAATTTTGTACATCATCATTGGGGATGTACATCAATTTATCGGCCATTGTTTTATCCCTCTAGATCCCTGGCTTCTATCAGAGCTATCTTTTTATTATTTTAATTTTAGGCAATTTTGATATCTTTTTTGATTTCATTTTTTCTCACTTCTTTTTATATGTGGATGTTTTGATTCTTGTTTTTTTTAATCATGCAACTATTTAAGTCTGTCTTCTACGTAAAATGTTTTAATTGTGTTAAGAAAGAAGCAAAATTATCATAAACATTTATATTTTCTTTTTTAATTTTCAAAATTATTCTTTTTAAATCACGAACCTCATTTACATAAGACCCTGTTTTTGTATTGTATCAAGACCTTGTATGTATGTGTGTGTATCTACCAACTATAAAGTAACACCCTGTATGTGTGTGTGTGTATCTACCAACTATAAAGTAACACCTTGTTTGTGTGTGTGTATCTACCAAATATTAAGTAACACCCTGTATGTATGTGTGTGTGTATCTACCAACTATAAAGTGACACCCTGTATGTGTGTGTGTGTATCTACCAACTATAAAGTAACACCCTGTATGTGTGTGTATCTATCAACTATAAAGTAACACCCTGTATGTGTGTGTATCTATCAACTATAAAGTAACACCCTGTACGTGTGTGTATCTATCAACTATAAACTAACACCCTGTATGTGTGTGTATCTGCCAAGATGAGATGCAACAATCGAAAGCAATCTTGGTGTAAGAACCATATTTTCAAGTATTAACAGTGATCACTCTAATTAATAATCCAAAGACTTTTGAAAAAATTATAGAGCATTCTAAATTTTTAAAATGTTTTTTCGTCTTAGGACCACTGAAACAACTGTCTTAAGGTTTTTCTGTCATTTATTTATCAAGAATATCTTCTTTTGGGTTTAATTCTCATTGTTTTTCTCCTAACAAGGATGACAACTAAACATATAAGCAAGCAAAGCTCAATATATCAGGAATGATGTTTCAGGAATTATAATCGACAGAAGTTATAAGAATGAGACAATGTATTAATTTATTACAAAGACTCAAAAAATCAAGAAATCTTTCCTATGAAAATAAATAGCTTGAAATAATAAATTTTTACACTTGATCATTTCCATACATTGCATCTCCCCCCTCTCTTTCTTTCTCTCTCGATCTTACTTTGTGACTCTCTCTCTCTCATTCTCCGTTAATGATCGTATTTTGGTTGCAAACGGTGACAGGAAAAAATATTCTTTAAATCTTGTATTAAACTTTGGATATTAAGATTTTTGTTGGTAGGTTCTAAACTAGTAATGTTTAAACTTTTAATCTATAGAAAGGGTGGTTTTCATTATAATCATTTATCGTCCAATGTCTTATCCCTTAGGATCCCTGCCTCTTCTATAATTTGTTTTTCTGTATGTTTGTCCGTAGGTGTCCCTGTGAGTAAGAACTAGGCTTGCCAATAGGACAATTTTGGTCCATTAGTTCTTACGTGTCAATATGAGTCATAGATTAATATAGAGGGAGGGTTAGGTAGTTAATTTTGGTTTATAAGTTCTTACGTGTTAATATGAGTCGTAGATTAATATAGAGGATTATTCAGGTAGCTAATTTTAGTTCATTTGTTCTTATCTGTAAATTTAAGTCAATATAGGCATAATGCCCATAATTATGTTAAGTTAATATTAAAAATGAAATCGTATTGACATAATGTTGATAATGTGTCATCAATGGCTATTTTAATCTAATACCAAATAGTTGACATAAACCATTGGGGACGGATTTCACTAACTGCTGAACCAATCAAGTTCTCCTCTACATTGAAGCTTCTCATAGGTCCAAGGAAGGTTTTTTAACTATTTTATCGAGGGTATATCTCCACTCTCTCAAAGGAAGTAGCCAAGAGAAGAAAAAAAAACTAAAAAAAAAATAAAACTACTTTTTCTATTAAAAATTTGAAAGAGAAGGGTCAACTTCCCCCTGTCTCCCAATCAAGTGTCCCTAGAGGCCTCTAGGGGCATAGCCGCTAATTGCTTATTTAGGGATATAGCAATTAAAGAATAACTATTTTAGCAGCAATTATTACAATCTATTAGGAATCTTTGTTGATAAGACAATGGGCGATAACTAAGATACATCCCGAATAGTGATACTCAAAATTATCTTTTCTGGATTTGAATTATTGAAAAATTGGACTTTACAGAGTTGGGTCAAACCAATTAAAATAAAGGGATAAGATAATTGACGACAACTGATATACATCTCAAATGACAATAACCAAAATTATATTTCTGGATTTAAATTATTGGTGGCAAAAATTGTATTCTACTGGCTTAGAACCTTACAATTAAAATTCAATAAGAGTTTATTTTACAGTCATCCCACTCACATTCTGTACTCTTGGACTTTGTCATTCTTGATATATAGAAAATTGCTTTGGCAAAGCTTAATATAAAATATTTATTATTGTCTCTGCTATGTTATAATTATATTTATATCCTAACAGCTGGTTGTCTGGAGGGATGGTATTGTTGGCAATACAAATAGTTCAAAATAAACAATTAAACTTTTCCTTATTTTCCTTATTTTTTACCAAGGATGATAAATTTCGTTGCTACGTAAATAAATTACTTTACAGAAGATGGAGATTATGATCAGAGAAATTAATGAAAATTTCACGAAATAAAATAAATTAGAAATATTTATCCTTTTCAATGATGACGAGTACATTTATACTGTTGGTATTCGAGATAATTTGAATTTTCGGTGCCTTCTCTCAAAGTATCTATAAAGTACTGGCCTCCCCCACCCCTTATTTTTGAAGAAAACCTAAAAATAAGAGTCGGGGCTTCCTATTCCTAAACACAGCGGGACCTATACCTTCGGTTCCCTAACCCTTGGGGCTACCCCGTACCCGATATAACCTAACTTAACCTGACCTGAAGTTATAAACAATTAAACGAAAAATATCCCTTATTATTTTTATTTATGTTCTCTGCTCTACATGCCAATTTAAACAATTTTAAGAAGTCCTAATAACGATCCGTTTTTAATTAACAAAATTGGTTTAACTAGAAAACTATACAATATATTATGATATAATGTATAGAAATTGTGATAAAAAGCCCTGAACAATTTCACAAAGTATTTTTTTCTGTGTTTGTTCCTGTTTCCATTAAGATCTCTAAAACAGCTTGGCAATCACAAGAATTTTAAGGGAACCTTTAATTGTTCTATTCAGCTATTAAGCTATTTTTAAGGGGCTTGGTAAAATTTACAATAAATATGGATTGAAAAAAAAACTCTGCAAACTCTCAAAGAGGATGGGAAGGCCCCTAGATGCTAGGGGTGCAGCCATAGTATAAATTGAGTAAATTATAATAGAAATCCTTCTTATCCTTCCTCCTTGTCATCACAGAATTGCATTATTTCCACAGACAGTGGATCAGCAATGAAATGCTTATAAATAGATTATTTTCTCTATTATTTTATAATAGTTATAGCTTTTCTCTTTCAAAACTGTTTTTGTATATGTCTAGTCGTCTAAGTAATCATTATTCCAAACACTTATCATTCAATGGATATTTTATTTCAAAGGCTGATGTTTAATATGTTAAAAAGCACGTATATATTTACTTTCAAGTTACGATTACAAAGCTGCTAAATTTCTAATTTGTACCACTGCACTGTTACAGGAATCACCCTAAAAAGTTATAATTTAAAAGAACGATTCTAACAATTACAGCTTTCCATTCGGACGGACGTATAGTAACCTAATATGCAGAAAAGTATAGTGTTTTAATATTTTTCTAAGAGCGTTTAATGAAGAATCTGGATATGAACAGATCTTGGATGGCTTCAGTGTTCGCTGTTCGCTAGGATGGGCGAATCCAGAAAATTAGCAAGAAATTTTAAAATAATTGCGGCCATACATTGTCCCTGGTTATCATAGTTTTGTTAAGCTTTGAAACAAAAACAGCTTTGCAACTCAAGGCCATTTCTTAGCACAATAATTATAGCATTTAACATGACTTATACAACTCTAAAATATTTGTGAACTTACTGTTATTGTAAAGAACCGTCATGAAAAACTGGCTAAAAGCTAAAGATAATATATACAGGAAAATATAACAACTTAACTAAATATTTTCAATGAAATTAGCAACTTTTAATTTTTTAATGCTACAGAGCTCTATTTTAGGATAAATGCATTGGCCCGTAAACAGTCGCGACTTTTTAATATATGAAGGTATGACTTCTTGACAAAATTCTGGCAAGTAAATAACTTTGTTATAGCGAAGATTCAACTGTTAAGGGGTGATTTAAGGCAATTTTATTAAAAAAATTAAGTCTTGAGATGGTTTTAAACGTATGTTCCCTCCATCCCAAAGCCCATGGATACTAGGAACGCATCCGCTGGTTGCTTTAAAGCAGACGTATTAGGTGAAAAAAGTTGCAATTGTCTTATTTTGACTTTAACAAAGCATTTGTTTTTGAATAACTCTTGAATGGTACTTTTTTGGCGGATTTTACCTTAAGTGACATAAAGTTAATAAAGGTTGCTTAATTGAAAAGACATCTACAATTTTATTCAATGTATTTTATAAGTAACAAAATTAATAAATTGTATTTTAAGTAAAATTGTTTATAAAGAATGTATAATTCAAAATTTGAAATAAAACAAGAAATTGTGAAATTCAATTTGAAGAAGTTTTGTATTCTTGCAATAGGTGTATTAGATTAGAGGATTAATTATTTGAGTTTTAAAAGCGAAGCTTTATGAAAAAGAGACTGTATTCTTTGGTTTGTTGAAACCACCGAAGGAAATCCTCTTTTAGTCATATCAGATGATTTAAATGAAAAAAAATTGAGGAGAGCATATTTTTTTTCTCCAGGGGCGATATCTTTTGGGAGATTTAGGTATCATCTTAAAATAGGTAAAACTGCTTCACTGTCAAGAAGAACCATATCGGGTTATGTGATTTGAGAGATCATTCGCTTCATATAGACAGTCATACCTCCTTTTACTTTATATTCTGTCCCTTATTTTAATTTTAAACGTTTTAAATGGACAGGCACAAATAAAATTATTTCTACCCTATGACAAAACTATTACTCAAATTGACGATATAACCCACGAGCCAACCACCTTTCTTTTTATTTTCCCCTGCTTGTCTTACTTAACCTAACCTATATAAAAGAATGAGCTCCTCAATGTCTTAAAAAAGATTGTTTTCCCTTTTGATATATTTGTTTATTGTTTGTTTAAAGAGTTCTTAAAAACAAGCATTTATCATTTAATTCTTATACTTGTATTTTGTTTGAAGTTTGATATCAACTACCAGCATATTCTTATTTACTACAAACAAGGATGACAGCATCTAAAAGTAACAAAGCATAAAATACATATATTTTTTGCAATAGGTTGCTAAAAAAGAGTGGAAAAGGTAATTGTCAATAGACAGATATAATTTGAGTTGATAGATGTAATAGGTCAAAAGAATCTTCATACAATAATAATAAAACAAATAATAGTTATTTCTCGCATCGTATTATAAACGGCTTTCCGCGGATATAGAATGTACAATTAAAAGATTAAAACTAGTTTTTAGCCCCGAGGTGCTGAAGGCACCGGCTAAAAAAAACTGGTTTTGATCTTTTGATTGTACATTTTTATATTCGTAGAAAGCTTGATATGATACGATGCTAGACATAGTTTTTTCGTATTGTTGAGAACCGGTTCCTATCCACCGGATTCGAACGAATACAAGAAAATATCTTAGAAGCGAACAAACGAAATAAATTGTAAACTAGAGGCCTATTGATCAAAGTAAATTGTCTGCCATTTATCTAAAATTGCAACCAACCTAATCCCATTTTTATGAGATAATTGCGGACTGAAGGACAGACAGATAGATGGGATGGACTGACCGTACTGATATTGAAGTGTCGTTCCTCAAAGTAAGGTACAAGGATTTAATTTAAGATTTTCAAATTTTTATTTCTTTATTTTTGGTTAGGTCACACCTTTGTGATAGAATATCACTACAGATAATCCCCCCCCATTTAAAAAAAAATCAGACAATAAGTTAATCTTTATGAGGGCAAAGAGCCTACCCACCCCATCCTTAACTATTGCTTAATCAATTATGATTTATATTTTTTCAGAATACCTTACCCATTCATTACAAGGAATTATATACAACAAGGAAGGGATTGTGAGCAAGTGGCGCAGCAGAACCTCTTTGTTTACAAGGCCACTAAAATATCTATAAAAATTAACTCTATTCTCCTCATAAAGAAACGTTTGGTCCTTTAAGTTATCTTTCTTATTGTAATGCATTTAGTATTTATCATTTATTCAATTAACTATTTTATTTTTTCATATTTTCTATACATTTTCCGCGTCCTAATTATTTCTGTATATTGTGTTTGATATCTATCTATAACCTCGAAAAGGAAAGGTCATCTTTGACGGTTGACCTCAAGCGACCGGAACTTAATAAGCGATATTAGGTGAAGTACACTGTTAAAAATAATTTTTTTATTTAGTATCAATTGATACTCTGGAGAGTATTGGAACCGTAAGTACGCTACAACTATATAATTAATATATAACACTATGTAATACTATATAACACAATAATTATTACTATACAGAACCCATACATTTTTTTAGTATCGATTGATACGCTCTAGAATACTGGAAAATACGGTACAGAAATGTTTATTAAAATAGTACTATTTGATAGACTCTAGTGTACTGGAAAATACGCTGTAGAAATGTTTTTTAATTTAGTACTATTTCATACGCTGTAGCGTATCAGACAATACGCAAGAGAATGGTTTATTAAAATAGTAACTATTCATACGTTCTAGGGTACGAATCCGTACTGTAAAGAATAATTGAAACAGACACCATTGGTGCATACCTCTCATGGAAGTGTTTCTGCTTGGTCGTTTTAGACAAAGATGAAATGTTACTATTTATGCTCAGATTTATAGTTTTGATTTTTGTAATTATGACTGACCATAGTTTTTATTTTTAAGGATCATGTTTAGTCCTAAACATCTTTAAAGTCATTTTTTTTACTAAATTTACATTTAAATTAATGTTTTATTGCTCTGCTTGGTATGTTTGTTGATATAATAATCATATATTATAAACTGATCTTTCATCCAAAGTAAAACAGTTTCATACTCTACAGAGTATCAAAAATTATGATAGAGGATATCAAAAATTGCAAAGGAGAGTATTAAAAACTTACTTCTACCGTATTGAATGTTATTCCAAAGAGCGTATTGGATAATACTATACAGACAAATACATTATTTAGTACTACATGTTACTCCATAGAACACTAAGTATTGCTCAATACAGTATTGGAATCTTCCTTGTATTGTAATAAGGTTTTTTTCCTATAACGTACGGATTGATACTATACATTAATGTGAAGAATATATAGTATCATCTGATGCTAAAAAAAAAATTATTTTTAACAGTGTAATACAGAAAACTAACCATTTAATTTTATGACCTTTTTCTGGAAGTCAAACTGTGCTTGGTAAATGGATGCGTCTGTTTGCAAGCCAAGTAATTCTTCTTACAATAACTATTAGTGGCACATGCCGGCATTGTAGCAGTTGGTACAATTTTTTATGTCTTTAGTATGATACTGTGTTGTATAGACTCGATCCCGACACCTTCCCAAGGGCAAGCGGACACGAAACCATTTACAATAATTCCACGAGTTATGACCGACAGACTAACCAACATATTTGTTGAATAGACTGGCTTCTAAAATAGCCTCAAGATTTATTGTAAGTGTTTAATCATTGGAGTTAAATGATTCTCTAAATTACAAGTTTCATGAGTCAACAATTTCATATAGAGGAGGGGCAGCTACTCTTTAACTCGAAATTTTATACAAAGGGTTGAATATTAATAGTGAAAATATATTTTTTACCAGTAAAAGGGTTAATACATAAGCGTGGAGGAGGAAAGTGTAATTTTAAAGATTGAAATTCGGAAGCCTGCCTTCTGGTTTCACACCCCCAACAAAACCCTGTGCACACCACTGAGTCAGCATACTCACCTTAAAGTTAAATACCAAATCTTATGGGTTAAAATGTTTGGGCAGTAACTGGACAAAATGTCTCAAAAATCGGCCATGTGACGTCATAAAATTGTAGGAGATGAGAGGAGAGATGGGAAAGAAAATCCCTTTAAAAGAGATGGATAATCCCTCATTTTTATGACGTTACATGGCTGATTTTTGAGACACTTTGTCCAGTTACTTTGGGCACTGCAACTCTATAGGAACCAAGAAACATTTAGCCATGTAATATCAACAAATATAAATGTTTCAAAATTGGCCTCCAAAAATTTTGGTTCCTAAAAAGGGGGAAAACCTAAACCAAAACGTCACTAAAATAAATACAGACAGTCATATATTAAGCAGTTTTAGCATGTTTCAATTCTACTCATGGACGCCAACATCCTTGCTTTTTAGCATATGTTGTATTCCACACTTTTTTCTTAAATTATGACTTTAATTATTAACATTTATAATTTTTAATTGTGAATTGTGAGTATGTTTGTATTAAGTTAAGAGTTAATGTTAATGAATAAATGTATAATAAAAAAGACTTATATTGGTCAAAAAATTATATAATTACCTACTACAGCTCTAACAGACACTAGACAATAAGGATATGCTTTGGCTCATACACAGTTGTACTATTTATCCTTCGTAAGAAAAAAATACGGTACAACCTTCCATCCCCAAGAAATCTTTCTTCGAATCTAATCTTTTAGGAATAAGGTACAACCAACAAGAGGAATGAATCTAAAATAATATTTGGAGGGCAGATCTAATAATGTTTCATCCCAATGACAGCTGAAAATCACGAAAAGCTGATTTTAGGGAAAAAGGGATTTAATCCTATTATATAAAGCAGTAAAATTTTTTTTGTCTGACGCTTAAGATCTCAATAATTACAAAACCGATTGTATTCTCTATTTCAGGTAATCTGCAAATAGGTCTTGTATTTAATATTTTCTAGTATGGCTTCGAAACTTATTAATATCCGCTTTATTAGAACCGGTACTAAGCCATGCTGAAAAATCACATATTGTATCGTATATGACTCAGTTTTTCAGGAATAACAAAAAAAAAATATAGAATTAATATCAGTTTTGTCTGAGATGTCAAAATAACTAATAATAATCTAATTTTACTTTAATAATTTCAGGTAAGGTCCAAATGGGGTATTCCTGTCCAGTTTTTTGTTTAGGAATGAATATTTCTTACCCGAAGGAATAAATGATGGACCGATAGGTCATCATTTATTCACGATTAAGGTAGGTGCGGTTTTTAAGATTCTTATTCTATTTTTTTTAATAAAATAATTTTTGTTCTAAAAGTTTTTTTTATTCAAAAGATATGTTCATTCTTGGTTTCTTTTCTTCTACTTTAAAGGACGAATATAAAGTAGTAGGGTGTCTGTGCTAAAGAAAAATGTTTCAAAGCAATGCAATGGGCCCATACAGTGAAGCTACTTTTTATCTTGGGAAGATTTATATCGAATTTGAGAAATTTTCATGGAACATATTCCAACCTCCTTCTTCTAAAAAACATTTTTGAATAATTGGAAAATAGCTATTCCGATTGGTATTCTTTTCAAGGAAGCTTCATAAATGTTTTAAATCTTTTCCCCCACCTCTTAAGAAGCCATTAGTACAAAATTTAAGAGAAGCTACACATTCCAAAAAGTACTATCACATTTATTTCTAAATTTCCGTCGTCTGTTAACATTTATGGAACAAGTACTACAATTAGCCATTTTGATAACAAATTTCTGTAATCATCTGATTTTTTTGGAATAAGGATTCCTAGGACAACAAGGTGTAATATTACAAGCAATGCAACTATTTACTCAAATCCTAAAAATGAAAGTATGCCCTTGTATTGTATTCTGTATTAACGGAATTTTAAAACAAATTTACGTACAATTTGTTTAAACTTACAAAGTAATATTCTACTCATTACGATTTTACACTCTACAAGAGTTATTGCTTGTTTGTCCTTCCTACAGAAGTTCTTATTTCAGAGCTTTGCTTTTAAGGATGTTGTCAATGTGTTATTCTAACAACGCTAAAGATAGTCGTCTCAGAATAAGGATATGAAAACCTTAAATGTAGGAAAGGTTTGCTCCGTTAAAAATAGTTAATTTGTCGAATGTAAAAGTTGGCTGTGAGACTGTATAATTACAACAAATGACTAGAAATAGTGCTTCACATTACCCCAGTTTACTTTAAATTGTCAAGAATCCACCCCCCCCCCCTTAACCTCCTATGATTTTTATGATATTTTTACAAAAGGCATCAAAGTTAAATTGTAATATTACCATTAGTCTTTGCTTGTAATATATATTTTGTACCGAGGCTATTCTATAACTCACAATGCCTGTCCGTAAGTCGGTAACTATAGGGGAGGGGGGGAGGGTTATTTTATTTTCTACCTTCTTTCTCTTTTATATATTTCTCTCTTATTTATGACCACTCAATATCCTTTCTATATCTTACTTTCTCTGTTTGTCCATCTAAAAATTATTTTTGCTTCGCTACTTAAGGTTGTTGCTATACTGATTTAATCTATAAATATTCTAAGAAGCTATCCATAGTGCCTATAGAAAATGACGTCATATTAGAATAGTCCATTCGACTTTTTTCGGCCAAAAGTTTATAAAAATAAGGTGCCTATGAAAAAGTGGTTAAATTAAAAAAAACTCCTGGTCGAAAAAATCCGAATTACGTCATATTAGAATATTGGACTATTCTAATATGACGTCATTTTTATAGGCACTATAAAGTGCTTCATATCTTAATTTAAGCGATATTATTAGAGAAAGTGGTGGATTTAAGGTTTAAATGAAATAATTGTAAAATTGCAGGACATCAACTAGTACACTTTGACTAGATTTCCTTAAAAGAAAAGATTTTATAAAGCAGCAAGGTTATTCTATAATTTACATTATAACCTATGTAATTACATAGTTAAAATACGATTTTTTTTACTTTTTTCGACGACAATTACAAATAAAAGTTGCCTTGACTGACATGAATAAATATATTATCACTTGGATCTTACACCAGATTATCATGTTGTATTCTAATAAAGTGAAACTTGTAGCCGGCTAAAATAAAGATTCATACTCCCCTCTTACCTTTACCCAAATTCCCCCATCTTGCTGGATATAACGAACTGACCAATAACAACCAAAATTGGCGACAATTTTTCAACTGTCAAATATTCTCGTATATTCTACATTCATCTGATATATTATCGACATACTGTTAGTCTAATATCAATATTTATGTTGAATATATTGTTTCACGACAATTGGCCATGGTAGACAACATTATCGACATGTCGTAATTCTAATGACATATACAGAGAGCAGAAGACGTTTATAATATGACTAGATCACTAAAGATTTCATGCCCCTTCCCCCTTATGTTTATAATCATTCCAAGGCATGGATTGACTAATCGTCCATTAACATACCCCTGTAATTGTATCTCTGGCGTTCCTTGAACTTGTATAAGATTCTATTTTTTAGGTTTCTTAAGCTTCCTGTTACTAGCTTTATTTACATTTTATTTAATTTACTTACATAAAAAAACAAGGATGACAACCTTCACAAGTAGTTTAACAATTAAGAATTATTGTGACCTATTAAATAGATCCTCAGTTTTCTAGGGGCTTATAAAAACAGGGAGGACGCGGTTGGGGTTATATTCCCACCTCAAGACACACTTGTGCAAGCCTCTGAATTTGTTATGTAAGTGGTTAAGAACTTTTAATCTATTGGGTATTTCTAGATAACTTTTTGCTTTAAAAAATCTTTTGTTTTATAGCAATTAATAGTTTTGGAAGATTTAGTTGTCTTTTTTGATACTATAGCTTGGGACAGCGTAAAGTGTCATGTGTGACGTCATAAAAATATGTCTATTATCCATCTCTTTTTTAAATCTTTTTTCTTTCCCACTTCTCCTCTCACCCTTCCTTTTTATATGTATTTATATGACGTCACACAATACACTTTCCACTCTCTTCTATAGCTTTCTGATCCCTTTATCCCTGCTGAACACGCAACTTACGCGCATGCTTCTTAACTCCATACAAACTCATGGAGTTCATACATTTTGGTAGATTAAAGTAATAGCTAAAATAATCGCATGCTAACCCCATACAAATACAAAGTGTTCAATTCCATATGCATTAGTTGATTTATTTCGAAAGCTATATTTTCCAGCCTCTTAGTGGTCTCAAAAGACATGTACACATAAATTCAGTTACTTAACTTATATACCAGTTGCTTTTAGTTCTCAATATGTGAATGGAGATGAGAGGCGTCAAAACATTATATAAAGCCATCCAAATAGCAAGGTGAAACTGAAGCAACCTATAGTGCCTAATAAAAAATGACGTCTTATAATACAAATTACCTATCATTGGTAACTTGTATTGTATGACGTAATCCGTTGTTAAGAAGTTCTTTAAAAAACCAAAAAAAATCATCTTCTCTATTTTATGGACTTTTTTTAGCGTAAGTGTGGAAACATCGTTAGCTAGGCCTAAATATTTGTATATTTATATGCAGAAGAGGTGACAACGTGCCTTCAGGGACACAGGGATATGATGATGGACAGTAAATTAATATGTTTTCTCAATTCTTATGTATTTTTTGTAATATTTGGGTAGGTATTGTTTTGATGTATTTTTATCTGCCATTATCTTTTCTCTCCCTGTTTTTTTTTATAGACATCATCAACATTATTAGAATAGGGAAGCTACAAGGAGGGGGAGGGGGGCGTACGCTGGCGGCTCGTTAGGTGTTCCATCAAAACTGCATGTTGTCTTCTACACACAATCACTCACCTGTATAGACCGGTTCTACTTTGATTGAGGTATTGATTGTCTATTATTTTATATATCACTGTTCTTTTTTTAGACGCTTCTCTGCAATTTGAATTGTACGTCTGTCCGCCATTACGTCTTTATGTCATCTTCGTTTTAAAAGAACTATGTTTTTTTCCTCAGCAGTTATTCAGGATATCTGGCTGAAATTCTTTTTGTTAATAAAAAAGTAAGTTAATGTCATAAAATTTCCAATTGCTTATAAATGGTAATTTCATCAATTTATTTAATGTAGAAAATGATAACAACATCAAAATGAAGTCTCTAAATACTATTTTCTTCATACTAAATGGCAGACAGACTGTGCACAAAGATTGAGTAGATTCGCTACTTTAAAAAGTTCTTTTGCGGAATTACTCAGACATAAAGCAGGCAAGAGTTAGATTTATCTAAACTATAAGTGATATTAAAAATCAATATAGCACAGAAAATGATTAGGCTAGCTATGGTACATATTTTCAAGTTATATTTGATAATCATAGTCTTTTGAAACTACTATATATATTCAGTTATAGCAGACTGCTTAGATGCAAAAAAAAACAACAAGGATGACAACATCAATTAAGGAAAGATTAACGAATCAGACTGGCGGACAAACGAGCATTAAGAACACAATGCTAGTAGATCACAAAAAATTCCTTAAATGAATGATGTCCTTAAGTTAGATGTTAAGTGATGCTACACTTATAACATTATTCCAAATCGTGTTAGGATTCCCCATTAAAATAATTAAGCTAATCTTATTTAAAAGTATTTATCAATTTAAACTTCTATGCATTCCACATTTTATCAGATTGTATATTGCATCACCGTTCAAGGTTTAAAATAAACTGGACAATTCTAGCATGCACAAAATTCATTTAAAGCTATCCTTTAAAGTCGAACAGACTTACACCCGAACCGATCTTAATTGTAGAATAGCTTTGCATTGAAAAAGGGAAGGGATATATGTGCATGTTGGTTAGGAATGTGTTTTTAAATTTGTGTGTGTATGTTTATGTGTGTGTGTAAATGTGTGTGTGTGTACACAAACTGCATGGAAACTACTCTCTCTCTCTCTCTCCCTCACACCATCTCTCTCTCTCTCTCACTCTCTTTTCTTAAAAGTTTATTTAGTTAGTTTTAGTTAGTATAGACTAGAAAGATTTGAGAGTAGGTGTGTTAGTAAAAATTTAAAACTACCTTCCTCAAAATATTTATCTTTGCTCTTTAATCATAAAAACAGTGAATATATATGATAATATAGTGTTTAAAAGATAATAATATAGCAAAAATGTGTTAGAAATTATTTCATTAAAGTGACCATGCTTTGTTAGAATGTAAATTTGTCAAGATTAATGTGTGATATTAATACACATATAGTTCAAGAAGATCATCTTATTATTAATATAGCTGCAGAAAATACAGTAAGTACATATTTAGCATATTTTCAGTCAAGCTTTTCTATAGTTTTAAAATATACAAGTGTTTTTTTTATGGTTTAAGTCTTTTTTTTTACCGTTTAGCGATTTTTGATATACTTCAAAATAGACATTTTTCATACATGTCTGTAAAATACACATACGAACTTTCTCTCAAAGATCAGGGAGGAAGGGGACATTGGATCGAAACTATACTGGTCCCCAAAGTTTTTTAAATAATAGCAGTCATTGCCTTTCCCTATGAACTTTTAATAAACTTGATTGGGTTGTGCAAACTTTCAGTATCCTAAGTATACCATTAATAATTCTAATCTATTTCTATCATTGATTTTAATCTGTAAAATGGGCAATTTTGTTTATCATAATTGTTGATGTTCAATGTACATCAATTTATCATCTACTGTCTGAACCTAGTAAAAGTGTCTGACTCTGATTATGACGTAAAAAAAAAGCCAATGAGAGGCCACTATAAATTTTACCATTGGTCAATTACAGTGTATACTGGCATCTCATTGACTAATTTTTTTACGTCATAATCAGAGTTAGACACTTTTACTAGGTTCCTACTGTCTTATCCCTTAAGATCCTCATGACTCATTCATGTAAAAAAAAGAATAAAGTTATAATTTCACTGTTGAATAGCCAGGGATCTTTATAGATATAAATAAGATGATAAATTGGTGTACATTGTACATCCCCAATTATGATAAACAAATGTACATATTTCAAAGATTACAGGTAATGGTGGAAAAGTTTGAACACAGTATGATTGTCCCTAAAGTTTTTATGCCAACGAATTAAAGAAAATATTTGCTTAAAACTTTAAGAAACAGTAAAATTTACTGACCAAAGTCTCTTTACTCCCTATGTAAAGCTTAATATGATAGATATAATTTTTCAAAAGTAATAATTAATTTTGGGTATGGTTAAGACTATTTTTATTTTTTGCCAAAAGAAAATATGTTATGTCCCCACCTTTTTTGCCAGTTACAAAAGTACAGCTTCATTTTATCTAATACCTTCGAAATTTAACTACGCCCATGAACATTAGGGTATACCCATTTTGAGGAAAGTAGGGATTGCTCACCACATGCAGGCAACCTTAAATTTTTGTAATTTGTAGTTTTTGATATCAAGATAAAGAATCTCCTGTTATTTCAGCAATTTGAGAGATATTAATTGACAAAACATACAGACATTCTGTAATTATTAGGAATAGGACAATTATTTATTATTTACTTTTTTTCTTTAATACCTTTTATATATTTTTTTGATTTATCTTTGCCATGATTGCGTCAATTTCTTGTTTATTAAACAAGAATACCACAATACAGAGAGTTTGCATTTAATTAATTTAGAATATATGAAAATTTAAAAAGTATTTTTCTTTTACCTTTATTTATTCTATAAGATTTCCCCCTTACATTACTCCCTCTATAATTTTGCTAGGGAGATGGATACACCCCTTCTGAACGCCACTGCATTAGAGTTTATTTTGTTTACCATAATGTGGGATACAAATCAATTTATTGTCCATTGTCTTATCACTTAGAATCCCTGAATTCGACCTCCTAACTGATATAAAAGTTTATTTGTACGTGTCTTGTTTTTATAGAGAAAAACAAACATTATTCTTTATACATATTACAATAAATAAAACGGTGTGCCATTCTTTCCACCATAAAATCATATGATTGTCAAAATTATCTTTTTTATTTCGAATTACCTTAATATCAAAGTAGCATGATTTGCTCACTATTTTATTAAAATCACTATCGGCTAGAATCTAGAGGATCTGTATTCGTAAGTGCAGAGAGAGGCAAGAAGAATTACTTACACCCATCCCAATACTTAAACCTGAAAATAAAATAGCCTGAAACCATTACAGGAACTATTTAAAGCCTAATTAAAATAGAGAACCCAATCGGTTCATTAGTTATTGAGATCTTATGCTTCAGACAAAAAAACCTTCCACTTTATCTAATAGGTATGAAAGATTAGATACACTAGGCATAAAAAAGTCACAGCTTTTAAGCCAACAAATGAAAAAACTTGTTTATAAAACTTTGGGTACCAGCCTAATTTCCATTGTCACCTCCCTTTTTGCTATATTGCTGTCTGGTTAATGAAATTATAATAATATTTGCGGTAGTGATTGTGCACTTTATAAAACTAATATTCACTTTTATTTATTTTAGAAGCAAAGCTAACCTATTATTTTGGTTTGTTTGTCAACTACATATCATAGTTTCTTCAAAATTTTCATGTAAATACCTTTTTCATTGAAAGAAGTAGGATGTTCGGCTGTGTGTTTGTACAAGAAGATCTTGCTAACAGCTGTACTGATAAATTTAAGTTGATTGGGCTTTCCTCCCCCACTCCCTACTTTTATGTTATACAGAAGCTTCTTGTTGCTAGGAGGTGATATATCAATACTACTATTGTTTTTAAACATGTTTTCATTCGTTGGCTTAAAAATGTTCGCAACTTTTGTTAAACCTTAATTGTTTGATTCAAAATTTTCTACAAGAATTTTAATCTACAGAATATCTACATCATTACATAGTTCATTGTCTTATCCCTTAGGATTCCTGAGGTGGATTCTTTAAAAGAAATTAGGGTCGCTGCATCGTTGGTGAGGCAAAATTGTTTTTTTTTTGTGAAAAATCATCCAAAATCACAAAATCTATGAAATTTAAATATTTTAAAAACCCTTCTAAGATGTTATATTATTTTGTAGAATTTTTTTATATGATTTTGGAGGATTTTTCACAAAAAAAAGATAATTTTGCCTCACCAGCGATGCAGCTACCCTAGAAAGAATTTTACCTCTACATACTCGAATGTTCTATTGAACATAAATACAAAAATATATTTCAGAATTAATTGCTAAAAATCCAAATATATACACATAAGTATCTAATTAAGGGACGTGTCGTATAGTGCTAGAAGTATATTTTTCTTGGTGTATACGGTTAGAAATGAAAACAAAAGTATACTTTATTGCATTTTATATAGCTGGGTTTTAAAGCCATAGGACTATTCAGTAAGACAAGTTAACTACAGTCTGGTCTAGGGTATTTATTTTATGTGACTTTATATGAAAAAGACGGTTTTAGAACCATATAAAGTTTAGATATAGACAATTTTAAAATTTCCCAGGTGTTTTAACTTTCCCACAAAAATATAGCTTTTAAAAAATATTCATACTAGTGTATTTATTGATAAACAATATGAGTCACCAAACCATCTGATGATCTTTTTCAAAAGAGGGAGACAGTGTGCAAAAATAGCCTAGAAACATCCCTAAACCTAAATTTAAAATTAAAATACCGTCACCTATTTAGAGCTTTTTTAAATGAAAATCGCAAAACCTTAGTTTATATGATAAATTTAGGCTTCATTGGTCTCCTATTGACCTGACATGGTATTCGTTAACCTTCTTATTTATTGTCCAATGTTTAAAAAAAACGCAGCAAATTTCTATATATAATTTTCTATCTATTTTTTTGTGTTTTATCGACAGTAACTGCTAAAATTTCATGAATCACAATTAATTATATTTTTTTTATTTGTAAATGTTATTTTTTATTACTTTTCCTGGTTCATATTTTTATCTTGTAATTCTGCTTATTTTATTTATTAATTAAATATATTTTTTTCCTACCAAATCTCTAAATACTTTCTACGCTACTTATACACTTTATTGTTTCTTTTATATATAAATTACTTGATGATATATCAAATGTATATCTTAAACCAATTATAGAATTTACCAAACTTAATAAATCAATTCTAGCGTATGTGTACAAACACCATAATTCCCACACGGGAAATTTTGACTGGCAAGGGACAAAATATTCTAAAAATTCAATTGATAAGAAAACGATTAAAATATTATTTCAACAATAAAAATAACATGGAACATTTCTAGCTGAACTAAAAAAAAAATATTTAAAAATTTTTTTTTTGTAATATCTTTGTAGACCATTGTGGTGCCGGCAGCCACCTGGACCTGCTTGCAGGGACAGAGACAGGTATAATTATGATGCCGGCAGCCACCTGATCCTGCTGGCAAGGACAGAGACAGGTATAATTGTAATGTCGGCAGCAACCTGATCCTGCTGGCAGGGACAGAGACAGGTATAATTGTGATGACGGCAGCCACCTGGTCCTGCTGGCAGAAACAGAGAGTGGTACTATGCAATTTTAATCAATTTAAACCATGTAATCTGTCTCTAACTTTTTTTTACCTTGTTTTAACTTTTTTTTGAGGAAAAAGTAATGAAAAGTAATGAAGAAAAATACTACCAAAAAGCTTAGAGACACTGCACTGAACAATAGTTAAATGTTACCCCATTGAAGAATGGTTCCTGCCTCTGGTAGCTTGAAATTACTTTTTGATAGACTGAAAAAGAGCAAAAGATTAAAAACTAGTATCTTCACACCTTTTTTCTTTAATCTTCCAAAGTTGACTTTTGTATAATTAGAATTTGTTTTTCTTCTATTGTCTTTTCTTGTATCCAAAGCAAAAAGTTTTTAATAAAGATTTTGAGTCATATTAATAATATACTAATTATTTTTCGTAATAAATTGCTCTATCTCTATATACCGTCAAAATTTCTTTTTTTACACTCAGTGTGTATATTTGTGTGTTTAATCGCATGCGCGCGTTTTTGTATGTGTGTGTGTTTGTAATAGTGTGATGAGTTTTGATACGGAAATTAAAGCTGAAAGGAAATATACTTTTTTAATGGTTATTATTTGTATCAAATTCAATATTTTTTATAGATATGCAGGGTTAGAAAAGTTCTGGTTTGTAGGGATCTTAAGGGACAAGACAATGAATTTATGTAAATCCCTAACGATGAAAAAAATTACTCTTTCTGTAGAGTAAAATTATTGGTGTAAAAATATGGATGCTATTGATATTGACAACCTTATCAAATCAAGATTCAATTATAAAACTCATAATTGATTGTATGTATGTATGTGTGTGTTCATTAAGATCTTGGAAATGTCTGAACCAATCGGTCCACTATGTGGTTAATTTCCCTGTGTACAAATTTTACGTTGTCATTATATAATAAGTATATTTACAAGATAATGATTTTCTGCGGACCAACAGACAAAGTTATTTGTATACTAGATGCTCTTTGGCAAAGTGAAACTCAAACATTCAGCTGGCTATCTTAAATGGCGGCATAGAAAAAGTAAATTTCCCTAATAGAGTTTCTTGCCAATGGAATGACGAATGGACATTCAAAGCAAAGTATAGAGTAGCTTGGCTACTAAATTATTCCTTATTGATTGGGGTGATTGCCAATTCAATCTTGGGAGTAGCAAATTACAATTTTATATTCTGACCTAGGATAGATAAATAGAAGATAATTTTTCCATTTTCATATGAAACCTAGATATTATCCTATAATATAAATCAGAAAAGTATTAGTCTATGAAACAATGAATCTCTTTAAAGCCATTATGTTTTTCAGAGAAGCTCTTTGTATGTGTTATAGTGGTTTAATATTCAATAAAATTATCCCTCCTAACTTTTTAAGTCCTTTTAAGTCTTTGAAAAAAAATAACAGAGTTTTTATTAAATATCTGTTATTATTAACTTCTTTTTGTCATTTTGTGTTATGACCGTTTGTTGAAGCTAGTAAAAGTGGCTGACTCAGATTATGACGTAAAAAAAATAACCAATGAGAGGCCAGTATACACTGTAATTGACCCATGGTAAAATTTATAGTGGCCTCTCATTGGTTAATTTTTTTGACGTCATAATCTGAGTCATCCACTTTTACTAGCTTCCCGTTTGTGGCCTTGGTAAAGTTTTATAAATCAAACTTTACAAATTTTCTTTTTCACTGACTAAATACAGGTATTGTAACTGGTGGGATAAAATATCAATTTATATGCCATTTACCCATCCATGTTCGATACATAACATAGAATAGCTGAAGGGGAATACAACCTAATCAATTTATTTATCAGCTAGCTGCGATACTAAACGGCAATAAATCAATTTATGTATTTGAAAGAGCTGGGAATGGGGTTTTTATAAATGAGCAAAAAAGCAAGTTTGTATTTACCGCTTTTTAAAGCGAAGATCTTTTTATATTTCTGATCGGTCCATACGTCCGCCTGCCCGTAACGGATAGCCCTGTTAACGTTAATTTTGGTATGTTAGAAATATCCTACCTATTTCAAACTTGGATGATTTCTGTATTGTTAAGCACAATCCAAAGTTAGTTTTTCGATTCACTTTAATAGGAAATTTATTGATATGACGATTTGACATAAAGTTATAAGAGAGGCATCCTAACAATATCATACCTTAAAATGTCAGTATATCCATATAAAGCTTCTTGTATTTAAGTAATTTCGGATAGATTAATACGGATTTTCGTTCAGATTTCTGAAAAAATGTTGAATATTAAATTCTTTCTTAGTTAATGTTAATGTTTTTAATATTCCTATTCCTATCCGTCTGTTTTTTGAGCTTCGCTTTTTTGGTTATTTTTTGTTTTGATTGCACACTGGTTTGAATTGTGTCTAAACGAGCTCTGATTGATTCTGACCATATTTTTATATCTTATTTAATAACTTATATTATATATAATAATGGTTGCACCCCTAGCATTTAGGGGCTCTGTATTCATAGGAATAAGGAAAGTAGGAAAATAGTCTAAAACCATCCAGGGACCTATAAGAAGATTCCTTAAAAAGAAGAACTCAATCGGTTCCGTAGTTATCGAAATCTTAAGCTACAGAAAATATATAAAGAAAATATTAGAGAGGGTTCGTAACTTGTTCCAGCCGTTTACGAGATACTACTTTATAAACATAAAGACATGCATACATCTTTTTTATTTATTGTATGATGGATTTTAAGATTAAAAAAAAAGAGTAAAGTATAGCCAAATTACCCTTCTGTAGACTTTAATAATTGGTGGAAATGTTTTGACACTAAAGGTTTTTATACATCCAGACAAAGATTTATTGAAACCCCTAGTCTAGTCGGCACCTGTAAAATTTCCAGTCAAATGTCCTCTTCCTCCCTGGTTATTTGAACAGCATTCATTTGAATCTACTATTCCTTTCAAACATTTATAAAGTTATCATCTATGCTTGAAAAGGTGGATATTAAAGGGATACAGTGATGTCAAAATCGATGATAATTTCACCCCCAACTTCTTCTAATATTCATGGGTAGAGGTTAATATTTTGAACATTAATTAAAAACAACAATGTCCACTCCCTTCTTAATAAGTAAATTATTTCTCGTATTCATTCGAATCCGGTGGATAGGAACCAGTTCTCATCCATACGAAAAAACTATGTCTAGCATCGTATTATATCCAGCTTTCTACGATTATAAAAATGTACAATCATAAGATTAAAACCAGTTTTTTTAGCCGGTGCTTTCGGCACCTCGGGGATAAAAAAAAACTAGTTTTAATCTTATAATTGTACATTCTACATCCGCGGAAAGCCGTTTATAATACGATGCGAGAAATAACTATTATTTTTGCTTATGCTTACAGGGATAATGTTATGGCATGGAGGCACTATATTGGTCCTCAAAAGTTTGTAAAAAAAACACTTTCCTATTCAATGGCCTATAAACTTTGATCACTTTTATTAAATCTTGATTGGTTGGTTCAAACTAGAAGTATCCACAAATTTCAACCAATAATTTCAATTTACAGAGGAGGTATCATGTCTAGGGATGTATTGTCTTATCCCTTTAGATCCCTGTGTTATAGAGAAGCTACGGTATCTGTATGTAAATAAAAAGGCATGTAGCTAAAATGTTTATTGTTAAAACTGTCAAAGGAATGTCTGTTCAATCAGGGAAAGGACAGTTATTTACAAAAACAAATTAATTTAACAGAGATTCATAAATAAACCTAAGCCCCCTTCTTATTATATAAAATCTATAATACAAAGTAGAATGATGTCTGTCTGTCCGTCCCTTAAGATCTCAGTAACCACTGAACCGATCGGATTCTACTCTTCGGGGAATATACCTACTGGTCCTGTGATGGATTTAGGCTATTTTCTTGGGGGTGGGACACCTCCAACCCCTCCTAAAACAAAAACAAAAACATTTTTTTTTTGCTGAAGCTTTCCTTGGTCATTTTACGAATTTCGCCAAAAAAAATTTTTTTTTCACCTCCTGGGGCAAAGCCCCTAGAGGCTAGGGGCGAAGCCGCTAGTATTATATAAAATAGAATGGTATTTTTGCAAGGATTTTAAGGGAAAAGCCAATGATATAAATTTATGAATTTCCCCAATGATGATGAACAAAATTATCTCTTCTTTTTTTATTTAATTTTATTTAATGAAAGAACCAGTTTTTGAACCAACTATTGATAAAACATGATCGTAAAACTTTGTGTACCAGTATATCTACAGTCCATTTAAGAGATGCTATTGGTTTTAGCAAAAAAGAACGTAGATGTGTAATTATTTTACCCTACGGTTTGCTATCTAGTTGATTTTATCTATTGTTTAATTGACTATCTATATAAAAACCCATTCGTTTTTGCATGTGACTTTCCTCTTCATTCAATGTAAGCCTCTACCCGCAACCCACCCTAATCCTTATTTTAAAGTAACAGGATCTCTGTCTGTTTGTCCGTCTGTGCCGAAAGATCTCTCTAACCGTAGAACCGATATTGTTCTCCTCATAGGTCCTGGGAATGCTTATAACTTTTTGGGGAAAGGGTACAACCATCTTCCAAAGAGAAAACTAAAATCCATAGAGGCCTCTAGGGGCGTAGCGGTTAGTTTACTATAAAATGGCAGATTTAATAATATGTAAATGACTAAGTTAGCTTCTAAAACACGATCTCTCATTTATTTGCTTACAAAATTTGTGACATTTATCAAATCTTAGTTGGGTTGTAAAAATTGTGTTCAATCCTTTACACCACCTACTTTAATATATAGATAGGGTAATTTTGTTTCATCTTGATGGGGTGTGTATGTACATAGATTTATTGTCTAGTCTTATCCTTTATAGGAAGATACATACAGAAGATAAATACATCAGTTTACATTATAGGGATATTATAATCTGTCATACTAAGGGTTGTTGTTTAAAAATACAATGCGTCTTAAGAGAATACAAGCAGTATCAGAGTTACATTAGATTTATTAATAATAAAGTAATATTACCTTTAATATTTTTTCGTAAATCTGATAAAAAAATTTTCCTCCTAAGCATAAGCCTTAAGTATATATATATTAGATTTTGGTAAATACTTTCATCTCTATTTCATAAAAAAATGTGTATTGTCTTATTAGGAAAGCATTTACATTTTTGCAATTGCAAAGCCTTATCGAGTGGTTATATATGCCTTTTTATGGGCCAGAACATTCCATTACTCCTCAAACTAATGTCACATAAATAGATGGTTAATCAAACTCAATAATAAGTCTTAATATATCCTTTAAAATTTATAAATTCAACATTATATTTTTATTACATGGATAAAAAGAAGAAAAAACTGTTCTTGTGTTCCTAAATGTCTATACTTTCTAACCAATACTGTGGTTGGATTGTTCCTAGAATGTTCCCATTGGTCATCTATACTTTCTATATTTATTGTCACAATCCCGACATAACAGTTTAATTGGACATTTGATGCGAAAAGCTCGAACCATAAAGACAGGGGACAATGGGTTGTTTCAAAGTTTTTAATAACGTTTTCTTATTCGTTGGCTGAACAACTTTGGGGACTTCGGTGAATTTTGGTTGGTTCGTTCTTAAAATGAGTGTTCAAAAGTTTCAACCACTAATTTTTTATCTACAGAAAGGTAATTTTTTGTATCAGTATTGGGGATGTACATCAATTAATCGGCTATTGTCTTATCCCTTTAGATGCCTGGACTTGAAACCTTTATGCCTGGCTGAGGGCTGACGGTTAAACGTACAACAAATCAAAGAGAAGCTACGCTACTTTAAGGATAAATATATTGGTTTCAACATAATTATGTGAAGTAAAAGATTAAATTATAGGACGTATTGGAAAATTTTACAAATTATTATTAATTGAAAAATATTTGTTTTATTGTAATGCTTGCTTAATTTCAATAAGTTTCTAAATTGTATTCATTATATTTTTGTGCTGCACTAAAATGATTAAATGAATAAGACAATGGACGATAAATTGATACATTATTAAAAAGTTAGGTACTTAAGGTTGATACTACCTAATTAAGAGTTAAAAAAGAATTACCTAAATTTTTAAACCAACGAATAAGAGAATTTGATTTGAAACTTTAAGTACCTGTATACTACTGATATACATTAAAACGACGTCTCATGCAGAATATTACAATCCTTTCGGATTTTTGTCAGTTTGTTAGATAAGATCACGGTAACCACTGAACCAATTGAGTTATCATTTTAAGGGAAACTTCACAAAGCTTATGGGATAGCTTTGGACTCTTTTACTTCTAAATTTAAGTTATATGGTTTCTGTCTACTTTAAAAACAAAACTCCTAGATGCTCGGGTGCTACCAGTACAAATATAAAAATTGTTTGCTTGGTCACTGTAGATAATAACATGCAAATTGGCAAACAAAAATGGTACATCTCCAATTCCGTACATATGTCACAATAATTTCTAGGCATGACAGGGAGGGAGGGGACATTGGACTTTTATTTATACTGGTCTTTGAAGTTTTATAAACAGTACTTCGTTCGCTTTAAAACTTGGACTTTTTCACCAATAATTATTATCAACACAAGGAGTATTTTTGTTTATCATAATTGGGGATATTATTACGAAATATCATCACTACTTTTGGTTAATATTATATTATATTGTGATTCTTGGCGGCAGTGAAGACTCACCACAATAATATTTGTTAAGTTTTTTTGATAAGTAGCGAAGCTACTCTTTAATCCCCGCAATATATTTAATAATAAGAAAAAATCTACTGCTATTTCAATAAATTTGTTTTAATTTATGTAATTCGTTATTATGGATGTTGTCATCCTTGTTTCTTTTAAAGTATTCAATAAACAAGAATGAACAAATGCATTATTCTTTAATTCGATTTGTGTTTTGTTTGTGTGTATGGATGTCATTATTGAGAAGCTTTATTTTTAAAAAAGTTAAAAAAATTATCATCAGATTTTTAGTAATATCAGTGGCTTCTAGTTTTAATCAATACTCATAGTTGTTGTATTTTACAAAAAAAATTGGGATTGGGGGATTTTTTGTTGTTGTGGGGGTTGTGGATGTTCCATCTCCCAACAAAATAGCTTAAACACACCTAATGACCATTATATTCCCTGAAAAGTAGACCCCAATCGGTTCAGCAATTAATAAGATATTAATAAAATATTAGGCTCTAATAACAAATCATTTATAAATCCAATACAAAGTAAATTATTTAGCTGCCGAATATGTATTTTATTTGTATTTTCTTCTGTCTAAAAGCTACCGACACTGTCAAAGCCATAAACATTTATGTTGTGAAAATAAACTATCTCACTTTTATGCTGAAGTTCTCTGAAAAGATTTATTTGAGCAAATAGTTGAAAGGTTGAAAATACATTGCCTTTTATATAAGAAACAGTAAAACTGTCTGTTTGTAACGTGCTTAGGATCTAGTTAACATCTGAACCAAAACGGATTTTCTTTTTTGCTGAAGCGTTTTTAGGTCCAGGGAAGGTTTATTTAGGGGAAGCTTTTGCCAATCAAAGAAAAATCATCCTTTTCTTTAGTTGAGTAGCCGCTAGAAAAATTTTTAAAAAGAAAATAGAGGTAATTTTGTGTATCACCATTAGGGATGTAAATCAATTTATTGGCCATTGTATTGTCCTTTTAGATGACTGCAAGGATTGAATTCACATTAAAAACCTATAGCTAACGTTATCATTCAAACTTGAATATTTGTCGTTAATTATAAAGTAGCTGCTCTATTAAAAAATTATTTATATAATTTTCTGTAACCATTTTTTAATCCATGTAATGTAATATTCGGTATAAATAATGACATCCTATCTTTATTTATAAAATAAAGGTACTAAGAAAGAGAGGTAATGTCTGATTGAGCCAATAAATGAATCGCATCGGAGCATACATGAAATCTCATTGGTTGAATTAAACTGAAGTTTTCTAGTTTTTTCATTAGAGTTAATTAGAGCTGTTCTTTCAACTTTTATTCGAATCAAGTCCATCACATGAAGTACTGCCTTCATATTGTTGTTTCACATCTATGTTTTATCTGTGCATTAATAATAAATATGCTTCATCTATTGCAATCGTTGTAAAATAATAAAAATCCCTTTATGAATTTAAGTTAATAAAATCATATTTTTTCTTGAGTTTCTATTAAAACAAAACAAAAATATCTCGGACTTCAAATGTACATGATTTATAATCTTTAATACGTAATTCGTATCTTTTATAAACATTTAAAATACATAAATTCATAGTTTGTTTCATGTTTACCTCGAAATAAATTATGTAAAAATAAAATAACAACAAATAGCAATACAACAGTACGTTTATTACGTTTTCAACAGGACCTAGCGTTGTACTGTGTATACACTGTACACATATATGAGTAAGAGGAGAGGGCATATTTTTTTCATTTTGTTCATAACTTCATATAAAGAGTCAGCTGTAAATAGTCGCATTTCTTAAGATAAAGCTTTTCTCATGTAAATTATATCGTGTTAAAATTTATTTTCTAGTATAGTGTAAAGCATATTACAAATCCTTTAATAAGTTAGCTATGAATTGTTGAATTCCTTAATATAAAGTTAGCTTTCTAGAAATTATATACTCGAAAAATTTTAAGTTTTTTGTCAGCTGGAGGAGTTCCTTTGTCAGATTTACGAAAAAGGGGTTCACACTATACTTCTTCTCTCCTAATTCTATTATTTATAAGGCCGACACGCTATAAAATATATTCAATTTTGAAAAACTCGTTTCACATGAACAGTGTTTATAAATAATATGTTAAGAAGATAGCTGATGTACATACTGACAGGCTTTATTGTGAGTAGCTGCTCTATTAAAAAAATATGATTGATTTAATTTTGAAAACCACTTGTGTCGAATAATGTAAACCGATAGTTGACCTTGCCTATACACATATACATATATTTAACAATGTACGTGCGTTGCAGCGATGTTTTTAGAAGTCGTGTTTAAAGTATCGCATCTTCTCTATAAATCTTGTTTGTCTACCTGACAGACCAACTGACTATTCTTTGTAAATAAAAGCCAGAAAAATCATCCATTGTTGTACTTTTGTATCCCTTTAAAAAAAGTGTTTGTAATTTATGCTAAATGTATTTATCATTTTTTATAGGTAAGTTGGATTTTTGCAATATCAGTTACCATCCTTTTTAAATACTTGTTGCTTTGCCTTTAGAGGGGTTTTTGAAGTACTTTTGTCTGAAAATGAAAAAGATGAGTCATTTAATAAAGGCATTCGTTTTTACCAAAACTTTTTTATCTACATCCGAAATATGAATATCTAAAGATGTATTTTTATTTTTTCAATAATTCAATAAGTTCGAATATTATCATTCTTGCTGGACTAACTTTGATTAATTTTCTTGGGAATCTATTCTAGTAGCGGAGCTACTCTATAAGTTCTATTAAATGGTTGAACAATCTGTTATTTAATTAGTCCTGATTATTGTTTAAAACCTCAAACCCAAACAAAAATTATCATATCGAAATGCTTTTCTTAAAAACAAGGTTGACAACATCCAAAAGTATCGAAGCGCAAAGTCATACAATGGACAAACAGAAAAAGTGAGTCATAGAGTAGATATTCCGTTCCCATAACAATTTCAAAAAGTGAGAGAATATACAAAAACTCCAAGAAAATCACAAAACCTTTGAAGCATGACCGACAGACAGACGGTCAAATCAATGTTTATATTAGATGCCCAAATAGAAGAGCTAAAACAGATAATAGTTTTATAATATTTATTTCAATATTCGTGGAAAATTACTGTAATACGATGATATACTTGATTTTTCAGTATGGCTGAGAATCGGCTCTAATCTAGTTAGTCGTTTTGGAAGCCATTATGGAATGGCTATTGTCATCCTTGTTGGCGGAATTTGAGGTCATTTTTCTGTCCCATGAATTGCATTTACAATAGATGTATTAATTTAGAGTAGTAATGAAAGAAACTGGTGTAATTGAAATGTACCGATAGAACTTTATTTTAGATATTTAGTCAAACTAAAAAAGAAGGGATGCCTTTGCCTAAAGACAGGTGTAATTCATATCAAAACACTGTATGAAGTTACGTTTAATGGGATGGTTGTCTATTGGAGGTTGCAGAGCATTTGGACTTTTAATACACATATATAAAGGGAAAATAAAGTGGGTTAATATTTATTAAATGGATTATACATCTAGTTTTATTTCTCAATTAGTTATAGCTAAAAGCATAAATATTAAAATTGTTTTGTTTTTACTAAAGAACTGACCATAATATATTTATTTATCATACAAAATTTATTACTTTTCTAAAAAATGAATAGAAAAGAAATTATGAATAACATTCATTAAATGCAGTATTAATGTCTTTGACAAATGTCTGTAGTTTACTGTGTGCAGTTACTTGGTTAACATAAGTATGTTGTTAAAATGTCATTAGACCATTAATATGTTAATTTTATGTCAGCGACGACTATTTTTTTTATAAAAGTTGCATTATCGATATAACCATTGAAATTGAATATCGATAGATTGCCAAGGATTATGACCGTCTATAGTCGTATTATATATTATAGGCCTATATTTGTTGAAATATATCTATTGGACGTACATGTCATACATACCCTAGTTATAGAGCAGCTGCACTAATAAAAATACTTATATTTATGTAACTCTTGAGGGATTAGACAACGTATGATAAATTTATGTTTATCCCAAATTATAATAAAATGTTTATCCCTTCTTTAGATTAAACATATTGGTTTAGATTTTTAAGCCAAACAATGAGTGAAAATATTTATAAAACTTTGCGTATCAGTATAATTTCCAGTCCAATGTCCCCTTCTTCCCTGATGTAGCTGAAGAATAATGGTAGATAAATAATCCTCCAAGGTTTTCTAATGGAAAGTAGTAGGATATAAAGATTACATGGGGTAGAATCTCTTAAACCAGTAACAGTGACCCCTCCCCCACAACCTTAAATTCTAACTTTGGGAACCTAATAGACTTTTCTTCAAAAAGGCATCAAAAATATTTTTTTCTTTTCTCAAAAGTTTGTTTGCAGTCTACTTTCGATTTAGATGAAATTGCCATAAATAAAAAGTTCAGCAATAAAAATAAAGAATATATTTATTTAGAATTCAGGTAAAGCTGGATTAATGAACAATTAATGATTATCATTAATGGAGGTGTATGTGATGTACATCTGTTTATCGCACATTGCCTTTTCCCTCTACAGTATGACCCTCGAAAAAGTATTTTTAAGCATCTGCAGCCCTTATTTCTCAATGAATTATTAAAAAATGCATATGTCCTTGTTCTCCATAGTATTCCACGTAAGTAGATATAAAAATATTTTTTTTTACCTCCATTAACACCGGAGATTTTTAGAGCTAAAGTTTTGAAAAAGTGACTGAGAAAAAGAATTTTTTTTTGTTTCTCTTATTTTTTGGATGGTTATATTATGTTTTTCTGGCAACTGAATAATGAGACACAAAGAAAAACAAGTTAACTAAATATTTCTTTTTTATTCCACAAAAAAATATAAATTTTTAATGGCAAAAAATACTACTGAATGAATTGATTATTTGCAAATTTTAAGTTATTTATTAACCCTTATTTATAGAAAAGGATTAATTATGACAGTTGCTCCGCCTACTTTTCTGACATCTCAATTATTTAATAGGGGGTAAATTAAGCTTTTTAGACTAAAAAATTATTATGTTTTATTTTTATTTTCTTTATAACTTTTTTGTTATTAAAGTTAGGATTGTGAAACAAAAACAATTTTCCTGCTATATTCATAGAGATTTATTTGTTTTTTTTAATCTTAAACAATTTTGCCTAATAAGTAAGTTTTTCAAAATATCATTAAACTAAAAAGACTCAAAAAATATGTGTAAAAAAATGCTTTTTACTCAAAAACTAAATTTTTTATTTCATTTTTGTATAAAGTTTCTGCTAGTAACAAAAATAAAAGGATTTCTAGCTTAATTTTGCTAAAAAAATCGTTTCATGTCAAAAGTAACTTTTCCTCAGTCACTTTTTCAAAACTTTAGCACTAAAAATCTCTGGTGTTAATGGAGGTAAAAAAAATATTTTTATATCTACTTACGTGGAATACTATGGAGAACAAGGACATATGCATTTTTTAATAATTCATTGAGAAATAAGGGCTGCAGATGCTTAAAAATACTTTTTCGAGGGTCATACTGTATATTATGAACATCATATAAATGGTTTATAGCTCGATAGAAAAATGCATTTAAAGGTAACAGGATAATTGGACATACTTACTTATCCATATAAAAATTTTAGAGATGCTACGCTTACACCTATGAGGTTTATGTAAAAAAGCCACACGTTAATTATAAAATGTACGTACTTTCGAGTATTTATTATAGAGTTACTGTGCTTTCTTATGATGCTGATTTGTGACAGGAATTATCAGCCAAAGTTTAAAATCGATAGGACAATTCTAACACTTAATTAAACGTTTGTTTCTAGGCGGAATCTCAAAATTTAAAATTTGAAGGGTTTATTTTATTAAATATAACGCTATTGAGCTATCCTTGTTCTAAAATTAAATGCATAGATCATCAAATTATTATCTTTCATTTACTACTCCCGTCTAGTAGATGAAAGAAAGAAAAATGTAAATAATTTTAAAAAATAAAAAAAAATCGATTAAAAAACTTTAAAATCTGTGTCAAATTAAGTTGAATTTTTATTTAAGGTTTATCAAAATAGAATTATTCCTTAAGCTTCTTTTTTTGCTTATTTAAAGAGATAGGATAAGTGATTTTCAAACTTTTTTATAGAATTTTGGTTAAACCTCAATTTATTAGTTAAAAATTGACCCAGCCTCCCAAGGGCGTCAAAGAATGAATGTTTATGGGATTATATTAGATTATACAAACCCCCCCCCCCCTTCAACACCCCAATAAAAATAAATAAAAAAAGACATTCTTGCTGCCCTGATTAATAAACAACAAACTTGTACCAATATTAAGGTTTTCTAAAAATTGAAACCCCTCCCCCCAAAAATTATCTTACTCTTTTAACATTAAAATACTAGAATTTATATTAATTCCCTTCTTCCCCATTTAGCCTTGAAAAAAGTCTAGGAATTAAATGAAATATTTTAAAATTAATTAAAAAAAAACTATTTATTGCATATTTGTATAAAATTAAACATAAATTGTTTAAATTTCATATACTAAAGTGTATTTTTAGTTGCAGTAATATCTTGAAAATCACTATAATTTAATGCCAAAACAGACAACTAACTCTTTGTATCACGAACCATACCTTAAAAATCTAATGGCAAGTGCAAGTTATTGCGCCCGTTTGTAAGCAAAAACATTCCCTCCACTTCCCAGATACAACTTGCCAGACACAGCAGAGCTTAATCTTTAAATCCAAGCGATGCCACTGCCGATGCCTCTAGTGAGCTGATTTTGAAATCGACTTACCTAATAGCGATTTTTTAATCAAAATTGCAGTGGTGAGCGGGAAATAACTTTGGAAACACCATAGCATCGCAATACTGCCACTGAGTCAGTTGGTGTTTCCAAGGCGTTTCCCGGATCACCACTGCCATTTTGATTTAAAGAACCATATTTTATTGGCAGCACTGGCATGGGCACTACTAAATGATTTAAAGATGTAGCTCAGCAGTAGGTATCATTTTTAATGTCCCTAGAATAATGCATTGTGATCTAGACCTGAATATGACTTTTCCCAGACAACAAGCGGGCACGTTAAAATCCACGTTTTTTAGGTGTCCCTACAGAAGGGGGGCAAAGCCTTTAACTGCAATTTTTGTTTTAAAATTCCAGTTGATTACTTAAAATTAAAGCAACACATTTTTCTTCTTTGTTCCTCTTTCTACGACCCCCTCTCCTTCCCCGTGTTTCCGTATATCCTTGGTGTTCATTCAAGTTGGAAAATCCTCAAAAGTCCATTTTAGAAAATGTAACAAAATGCCAATTTCTGTGAAAGATAATTCGATTTTTCAGTTTACATTCTTTAAAGTGGTAGTTTGACATGGAATGGATGTGTTGCATTCATGTAGACTTTGTAGCATTATATTGCAAATTTTCTATAAAATATCTTATTCTTTTATATAAAAACTAGCTACTACGCCACTAGAATCTAGGAGCTCTATATTCGAAGGTGAATTGGAATTAGAGAAAAATAGCCTAAAACCATCCTAAGCCTAAAATTTAAAATGAAATGTCCTTATACCATCAATGAATCTTTATAAAGCTCGCCTTCAATTTAGAACTCGATAAATTCAGTTGTTATTATAAGCTTAAGCTTCAAACAAAATAACTTTACTACTTTTTATAATTACTAGCGGCTTCGCCCCTAGCCTCTAGGGGCTTTATTTCTGAAGGTTCATGGGAGAATTTAAAAAAAAAATTTTACATATTTTTAGATATTTTTTGTATTTTATAACATTTTATTACTCTTTATATCATTTTATAACTCTTTATAACATTTTATAACTCTTTAAACTTTTTATATTGATTTATATTATTTAAAACCTTTGAAATTTTTCTTTTTTTTATTGTTTTTTAAAATTTCTTTGCCATTAGTCTTTTTGGGGCTTCTCCCCCACAGGAGAAGGAAGTTTTTACAATCTTTTTGAATTTGATAAAACAAAGTTTAAAAGAAGAAAAGAAATTTAAAAAGAAGAAAAATAATTGAAAATATAAAGAAAATATAAAAAAGTATATAAAAGTATAAAAAAATATAAAAATTAATAAAAATTAATAAAAATATATAAAAACATAAAAAAAAATAAAATTAGAAAAAAATATGAAAATTTTTTTTTGGGGGGGGGAAGTTTTCATTTTTGGGGGGGTTGGGGGTGTCCCACCCCCCAAGAAAATAGCTTAAAACCACCACAGGACCAATAGGTATATACCCTGAAGAGTAGAATCCAATCGGTTCAGAGGTTACCGAGATCTTAAGCTTCAGACGGACAGACAGACGGACGGACGGACGGACAGACATCAAGCTACTTTGTATTATAGATATTATAAATATAAACAAAACCTTTTTTTATTTTAATAATTGAATACAAATACAATTGTTTCACTACTAAATAGATCATAAGTTCCAATTAAGATGTATAAAATAATATTTAAAGAAATATAATAGGATAGCAGAAAGGATTTAACAAGTTTTGTGTGATCACCGTGTCCTTATTAACATTTAAAACTAACCAATGCACTGTGGTGCTCCTTCATATTAACTAGAAATTTTGTGTCGTATATCAAAAGCTTTTCAAGTGCTTTTAATAATGACGTCATACTGGCCTACCAATGGTCAATTAAATTGTATACTGGCCTGTCATAAAGAGCTTTCATATGTTAATGACTGTTATAATATCGACTTGGCAATATTCCAATGACAATATCAATGTCGACTGTATGGAAAAAGTGTTAGTGATTTTTACGTGATTTTGAGGACATTTCATATGTCCCCCAATAATTGCCTTTTATTTAGGTTGCTAACATGGAACACGGTCAGTTCGTTCTTCTGTAGGAGGGGAGGGGATAGGGTAAAGGGATTGGATTATCGTTATTTTAGCCCGCTGCAAGTTTCATTTTGAAAGAGAACATGAAAATCTGGTGTAAGATTCAAGAAATAATATATCCACCATTCTTGAATAACTAGATCACGCAATTAGCAATGATAATGTTTTTTTTCAGTAAAGAAGTTGTATCAACTTTTTTGCTTTTTATTTAAGATAGCTAGCCGGTTCTTTCAGTAAGTAGTAGATGTAAAATTTTTCATAGAATTCAGATATGCAATCGGTTTTTTTGTAGACCTCTTATTTTTTAAGTAATTTAAGTTTTTTAAAAAAATAATTAAGTCGGTTTTAAGGTACTAAAACGCAACAAAATAAAAGAAGAAAATGGCCAGTATGAACAAAAATAGTAAGATCTTTAATTTGACACCTTACTTTTAAAATTCTGTTGAGTAATTATTGAAAAAATCTATTTTTTTAACCTCGGTTTAATAAAAACTTTAGACCTAAATATTTTCTCAAACAGACATAAAAAACATGGGTTCATATATACCTTTAGAATCAGAAAAATATTACGAATCTATTCTAAGCAAAATTGAAAAAGTTTTATAAAACTATTACAAAAAAAATAAGTTTATTTTAAGAATCATAATTTTCGGCTTTAAAGGGTTAGCTTGAACCAAACCTGAACTAAACCTAAACAAAAGACAATGCAATGTAGCAGATATTTTTTAAACACAAGAAACAATAATGTATTTTTAACTGCATTGTTTTTAAGTTTATAAACAGACTGATGCATATTTGTTCATAATTTTTCATTCTTTACATGTTCTTTAATATCACTATATTTATTGTAGTATCTATTGTATATATTGTATGAACGTTCTCCTTTTTTTCTGGCAATTCTATAGGTTAATTTTATAGATTAAGCTTCCCGATTCGTCAATTTTTGCGATTTGTGATTGGCTAGTTTAGTAGTTACAATTCTTAAAATAAACTTTTTATTTTTTCTATTTTTTATTACAATTTTTTTAAACTTTTTCAATTTCGCTTAGAATGGATTCATATTATTTTTCCCATTCTAATGGTATATATGAACCCATATTTTTTATGTCTGTATGAGAAAATATTTAGGTTTAATGTTTTGATTAAACCGAGGTTAAAAAAATAGATTTTTTCAACAATTACTCAACAGAATTTTAAAAGTAAGGTGTCAAATTAAAGATCTTACTATTTTTGTTCATACTGGCTATTTTCTTCTTTTATTTTGTTGCGTTTTAGTACCTTAAAACCGACTTAATTATTTTTTTAAAAAACTTAATTTACTTTAAAAATAAGAGGTCTACAAAAAAACCGATTGCATATCTGAATTCTATGAAAAATATTACATCTACTACTTACTGAAAGAACCGGCTAGCTATCTTAAATAAAAAGCAAAAAAGTTGATACAACTTCTTTGCTAAATCTAAAATTATTAGCTGAATTGAGTGCTATGATATTTTATGTATCGTTGAACAAAAGTACTAGGAAGGGAAAGCCAAGTCGCAGCAGGAATTGCGATAATTTTTATTAAAAATTAAATATATGATAATATTTATAAAAAAAAAACATTGAGTGCCTCTAGAAGCACGTAAAGAAACTATTCGATCTAAACCTAAATTTTTGTTTAAAAATTTTTGATAAAAAAAACTTTAAGAGGCATTAGAGTAGAGCCATGTCGGTTAGTGAGATCTTTTGGGACAAACAGACACACAGATACAGGCATTCATCTATACATTAGGATTATAACATCTAATCAAATCTTTGTCCTCTTCAATATTTTGTTTTTCAGAAAACCTTTCCCTTACTGTGATTTGTCGATGTTCATTTTTTTCAGTGTGTGTGATTTTTAGTAGTAGACATCACTTCTAAATAGAAACGAATATTTTCTTTAAAAATAATAGAAAAATTGGAAAAAATGTATGTTTTAGTTGTGAATATATAAATATTTAAAATGTGAAAAGTATGTTAAAATTTGTGATATTTATATTTCAAAAATCAGCTATGCGTGAAAAAGTGGCATTTTAATGTGTGTTTTTTAAGTAAATGAAACGAAACAAAAGTAAATAAAAGTAAATAATAGTTATTTCTCGTATCGTATTATAAACGGCTTTCCGCGGATATAGAATGTACAATTATAAGATTAAAACCAGTTTTTTAGCCCCTAGGTGCCGTAGGCACGGGCTAAAAAACTGGTTTTATTCTTATGATTGTACATTTTTATATTCGTAGAAAGCTGGATATAATACGATGCTAGACATAGTTTTTTCGTATGGATGAGAACCGGTTGCTATCCACCGGATTCGAATGAATACGAGAAAAGAATTTATGATAAATTCCATGAAAAAAAAATATTTTTATAAAGGTAAGTTAAGTTTTTAAACAATTTTGTACATTATAAAGGTTTAAGGAATTATATTTTGAATTTTAAAAATCCATTAATAAACAAAATGTTAAAATCAATTTATCTAGGTAACTTGATTAGACTGACTACAGAGGGCAGAAAGTAGGGCCTGATCCTCGTTAGAGAGTAGATACGTCAATGAAAACATAGTTTTCTCGTATTCATTCGAATCCGGTGGATAGGAACCGGTTCTCATCCATACGAAAAAACTATGTCTAGCATCGTATTATATCCAGCTTTCTACGAATATAGAAATGTACAATCATAAGATTAAAACCAGCTTTTTTTAGCCCGTGCCTACGGCACCTAGGGGTTAAAAAACTGGTTTTAATCCTATAATTGTACATTCTATATCCGCGGAAAGCCGTTTATAATACGATGCGAGAAATAACTATTAAAAAATTTAAATTTCAAAAGTTTGGCGAAATTTCAAAAACAAACAATCATTAAAGTAGAGTTACATAGATTGGTCAAATACTAACAGATGGGTAGTAATAAATATTATACCTATGTTTTAAAAAACACCTTTTATTAAACTGTTTAAAGAAATGTGTCTGCGGGAGGCTGTAACCCCTGTATTAAAATCTATTTTGAATCAACCCCATTTGAAAAAAAAACATTACATTGTTTACCATTTTTTTTTAAATAGTATGCAGTAAAATTTGAAAAAAAATTATTGATATAATAAAAGTAGATGGAAATATAACTTTACCTATTTTTGGTACTCTAACTGTTACAGTTCTACTTTGAAAAGTGAAATTTAAAGGTAGTCTAGTATTGGTCCAGATTGGTCCAAAAATTTGGTAAAATTGTAATAAATAAAGCATTTCAGTTTGGCAGGTATTATATGTTTTTGCAATGTTGTTAAATATCCGATTTTAGTAGAAATAAAAACAATGTAAATTATGCAAGGAGGGAGGGGACATTGTACTAGTATCCAAAGTCTTACAATAACGTTTTCTTATTCGTTGGCTGAACAACCTTGAGGACATTTATTGAATTTAATTGGTTGGTTTATTTAGTTGAGTGTCCAACCGTTTCAACCACCAATTGCACAAAATTGAGATAGTGGATAGGTCAATAAAAGACATTAATTATCTTTCATGTACATGTGTTCCTGCTATTTATGCAGTTGTGCGACTCATCTTAAACATGATTATGTACCTTTGACAAAAAATTATTAATCTTAATGCTCCTAGACCATATGTTACAAAAATTGGCAGCTTTTATTACCTTTAAATTATGAGTTCGCCATAACTGATTTTAGTTTTTTACGTGATTTACATGTTATTCATTAAATAAATAAAAAAGGAGAGACCCTTTGAGCAATAGTCTTTTAGAGGCAGGAGGCAAGGCCAAACTTTAGCTAGATTATTCAAATGTTTTCTGTAATTTTGTATGGAATCCTTTTACACAACAACACAATTTGTCATGAAATGATTGATTTTATTTTAAACTGTCTACACAAATGTATTAAGGTATAGGCCAATGAAATATAAATTGATGTACACATCCCCTCCCCCCCGGCATCCCCCCTCAATGATAAAAACAAAATAACCCTTCTATAGAATAAAATTAATGATTGATTGGTTTGGACAATGCTAGTTAGTACCAACAAATAAAAATTTGATAAGAATACTCAAAGTTTTAAAGCCAACAAATGAGTTAAAAAAACTTTGAAGAATAAAGTAATTTGCACTTCAATGTCTCCTTCCTAAACAACTGTATGGATCAATTAATTTTTTTTCTTTAATCTGTTTTAACTTGTGGAGTGATATATCAGATCTTTTTCTTCAACTGTCTTTTTATTTATATAAAGAAATAATTGCATACTTTTCAATTAATTTAATCTACTGTTGTCTTAGGTATGTATTCATAGCGGCATAGCCTATACAAAAAAATAACTAAAATTAGGAATTTAACAGGGAAGGTAGAGGACTTAGGACAGTTAAATAAATTGGTCCCCAAAGTTTTATAAACACGTTCAATCTTAATGAAAAAATTAAATTAAATTTTTTTCTTTTCTTATTTAAAATATTAGATAGTTAATATAAAAATAATATATTATTTTTTTGTGTTTCTTATAATAAACGTGTAAGAAGCTTAACTTGCATGAAACGATAAATATTTACAGTTTAAGTTAATTCTTTCAGAAAAAAATAAATGTTATAAATGTATTTTTTGACATGTATTTATTTCTGTCCGCCTATTAAGATCTTGTTAACCGCTAGATAGATTTACTTTTACTTTTAAGAGAATACAAGCATACAAATAAAAACATTATTTATGAAAACTTTTAAATATTACTAGAAAAAATATAAAAACACTTTTTCATCCCTTTTATAAGGATAAGTATACTTAAACCTTAAATTATGCACTAAACAATTTACGAAATAATTTCATTAATCCAGAATTCGATCATTTGATAGCATTTAGAATGTATTAATTTCTGTATTACAGTTAACTTTTACATTTTTATAAAAAGCTTTCTTATTAAATTTAACTAGCGGCTTCGCCCCTAGACTCTAATTTTCGTGTTTTAGATTTAAAAGATAAACTAAAAAAATATTTATTTGGTGGGGTGTATTTTTTATTTTTTGGAGGGTTGGGGGTGTACCATCCCACAAGAAAATAGTTATAAACCTTACCGGGACCTATGAGAAGCTACCCTGTAAAGGAGAACCCGATTGGTTCAGCGGTTAGCGAGATCTTTCGGTACAAACAAACAAAAAACAAACAAACAGACATACATCATTCTACTTTGTATTTAGGATGGTTTCTGAAGCTGCGCTATTAGTATTTAAGGACTTTATTGTCCTTGCTATTTACTGGTTAGAGCGCCCTTAACCAATTTGTTCGCGGAGCGCCAGAATAATCAAAAAAATACAATGGTGGAGTTTTTAAACTTTACCTTTTTGTACGTTAATTTTCAAAAAGAATAAAAATTCTGTAGATTTGCCATTTCAGTTTTTCATGTATTCTGGATGGAATTAATTAAGAGTGGTCTTAGCTAAATAAAATTTTAGATAACATCATTAAGTGTTTTTTTTTAATTTTTATCATACTATGTAAATACGCTTATTTTTTTAATGTACAATATTATGCTGTAATTGTGATGAGTAAAATAATTTGAAGTAAACCAGAATTTTAAAAAAAATCTATGACAAAAATAATTATTCTCCGGGTAGGAGGGGACATTTGGCTGTTTATTACACCAATCCTAAAAGTTTCATAAAACCGTTTTCTTATTGTTTGGCTTAACAAATTTTGGGACTTTGATTGAATTGTGATTGGTTGGTTTATTGTACTAATTGTAATATACAGAAAGGGTAATTTTGTGTATCATTATTGGGGATGTGCATCAAATTTATCTGCCATTGCATGGCTTATCCCTTTAGATCTCTGGTTCTAATTAGAGCTTATATTTAGTATAAAAAAAAGTAAAATGTATGTGAATCAACCTAAATAATGTTATATATGTTTTGGCAATTTTTTTGGCTACTACTTTATCTTATGTTAATAGGACACTACGTCATTTTAGTTATTTAAATCGATTTCAATAAAGAAGTTTTTTTTTAATTGAATGAAAATTTTTATAATCATTTGTGCTGTTAATATTGAAGTTTAGCCAAAATGAAAGTATGGCTAATTTTTTTAATTGCAGAAATAAATAATAGTCTTCATAGTATATTCATTGACCCTTAAAGTTCTTTGTGAATATTAAGTCAGCCATTGCTACTTGAAACACCATTTATTCGACTTAAACCAATAAAAAAAACAGGACATCGGAGACCTTTTTAACATTTTAACTGTAAAGAAATCTGCCTCTAGCGAATTTTTATTTGCACTCTTTAATTTTCTTCCAATCAAATAGATATTTGAAATAGATTAATTTTAACTTTCTCACCTCTCATTGGCCCTGTGGAAATGATTTATTTTCTTAGTAAATTTCGTGTTCTTGTTTGCTCTGGTTAGGTTTTAAGCTATTTTACGGGAAATGAATATCCCAATTCCCTTTTGAACTGATTATAAAAAAGCGACGCTTTTCTATAATCAGAGTAATACGTTCGTCACGGTTAGCTCTTTTAGGCGTGTTAGAATTATCATATTGAGTTCAAACTTTGGTATATGAATCCTGTAACAGTTAGATACGATTTAGCAACTCTATACTAGAAAAGCCGTACGTTCTTGTAAAATATGCTTTTGTAACATTTTTTGGTATTCTATATTTTTTCTATCTATCTGATTTTTGATACATTAATTAGAGCAAAAAGGTAGGAAATTTTTAGCAGGCATCTCTATGATTAAGTCCCAAAAATGTAAGTATGTTCTTAAACAGATTCCTGTATTTATGCATGTTCATATACAATTTTGTTTATACCTTTCCATTAATAATTTGCACATTAATTTTTTTACAAGTGTTCGCTTTTATGGATATTTTCATCCTTGTTGAAACGAACCCTTTCCCGGTGAAACAGTCAGAGGGTTTAAGTGCAATAATAGTTATTTCTCACATCGTATTATAAACAGCTTTCCGCGGATATAGAATGTACAATTATAAGATTAAAGCCAGCTTTTTTTAGACCCGAGGTGTCTTATGATTGTACATTTTAATATTCGTAGAAAGCTGGATATAATACGATGCTAGACATAGTTTTTTTTCGTATGGATGAGAACCGGTTCCCATCCACCGGATTCGAATGAATACGAGAAAAGGACATTATAAATAATTGTTAAATGTCAATAAGCATAGCTCTATGAAAATCTCTTTTGGCGCAATCTGGCTGTGCGCAAACTATGAAATACCATTCATTTATTTTTGGTTCCAGTTATTTATTTAGAACTAGCCTCGCTTCTAGCCTGTAGGGGATACTCTATACAAAGGCGAGGTTTAGCTAGCCAATAAATCTATAGTATATATGTATAACCAGACAACTACCTGGATCCCCCTGTTAAGGACCTTTTTGTCTGCTACCAAATTGCTTTCTGCTCTTTTGTAGCAACTTGGCTGTGATTTTCAAAGACCCAATTGAAAGTCGGCACAGGGTCCTCGGGAAGGGGATATACAGTTATTTATCTACCCCCACCCCCAATATTAAAACTTCAAATCATTTCCCTGTTTTTTGATGGTTATGGCGTCTTTGTATGTTATTATCCTTGTTAGCTTTAATGTGTTAATTTAAAGTAATGATTGTTTTTGGTAAAAAACAACAAATTTGTATATAGTTTGTTTTTATTACTTCTAATTAGTTTTTAACAAAAATTATCTTATTGAGAGCGAAGTAAAAGATATTATGCAAAAGTACAAAAAAAAGTTCAAGGATGTTTTCGAAACCAATTAATACCCGCTGGATTAGTACTGGTTCTGAGCCATACTGAAAATAATGTATCTTATGGTATTACAGACAATTTTACACGATTAATAAAATAAAAATTATAAGATTTATTCCAGTTTTGTTAGTCCCCAAAATCTTATTTATTTATATTTTGAAAAAAACGTATGTTGTATACTAACTTGTATAGGTTAGGTTAAGTAAAGGTTAGAAGAGACCTTCAGGGAAAGTACCCAGTAGAAAGAGAACCCTGCAAGTTTAAAGTCCCCCACAGAGGCTAGAAATATGTTTTTGTTTTTTAAATTGAAATAAGATGAATGTGAGTGAAAGCACAAAGTAAATAAAGTATAGACAAAAGACCATAGTTATATAGTAGTTTCTTTCAATTTCAAATGTAAAGTAATTTCTGTATACAAAAATTCTTAAATAGTATAACATATAATATAAATGGATTGAAAAAAAAAATCCATGAAACTTTATTATCTTTAATCAAATTTCATACTATTTAGTGTTGTTATCTATTATTTTTTTAAATTTCAGGTAATATGATGAATTCATGCAAATAACCTTCTTTTTATTCTAACCACTAGAGGTAGGAGGAAAAATTAAAAGAAAATAATTAAAATAATTGTCATTTAGACAAAATAAAGAAATTAGAGCTTTAAAAGTGTTAGGTATTTTTAAATGTTTACCAGGAAAAAAATAAAAATATTTAAAACTTCATGAACTTAAAATGTGTCGGGATGAGTAAGTCTTGCGTTCTAACAAAGAAGTGAATAAATTTAAATTTTTTTTCTCATTCGTTATCTTGAAAATTTTGGAAGATTTTCTTGATTATTTTGTAAACAGTAAATAATAGCAGTTTCAAAACTTTTTCATCAATAATCAGAGTTATATTGTTTATCATAATTGGGAGTGTGCAGATTTTTGCCCATTTGCTTACCCCAAAAGATCCATGTGTTTAAAGAACTAGTACTATTTGCTATTAAAATACACAAAAATATTCAATTATGAAAATACACCAATATGTGAATTTGTAAAACTAAAACTAAATGTAATCACAAAGCAGTCACAGTAAAGGACCTGGTAAAAAAGTTATCAAATCTGCTGTGATTATTGGATGTTATAATCAAGAAACCGTCCCTTATAAGTTAAAAAGTAAAGTCTTGGCGATAATCCAAAAAAGCTAGTAGAAAATAATTCCGTGTTGTCCGAATAAGACTTGTTTTTGCCTAAAGTTAACCCTCCATATTATAAGGAAAATTAATCTTTCTCCAAATATTTTTTTTCTTTTTGTAGCCTCCATAAAATAAAAAATGATTTAAACGGAGACAAGAGATATTAGACTGTAAATTATACTGGTACCTAATGTTATCTGTAGTTGGTCTAAAACTTTTGGTAAATTTTTGAAATCGTGATAGGTTGTTTCAAACAAGCAATATCTATACGTTCTATAAACTATTGAAATTGCATATTGGCAAAAATACTGTAAGTTTTGAGAGGTTCAAAAGCGTAGCCAAATTATGAGGCCATTGTCGAAATCTTATTAGGGGTTCAAAGAGATTAGAATGGATATTGCAAAAATTTTAAGAACATGATATTTACTGAAATTCTAAAAACAAGACGAGTAAGGTTACTGTCAAATTTTGTCAGGGCTAGGCAGCCGCGGCGGAAAATATTCAATCATGTTTTGCTATTTGGAGGGTTTTTAATGAATAGAAAAGAACAAATAACTATAGCTAAAGGATCAGGTGGCTATTTCTGGAGGGTTTAATTTAACAGGCAACAGTTTATTTCAATTTATATGTTTAATATGCTATGGCCCACCCTAAATTAAATTGGTCAATTGCATAAAAAAAATCCAAACTTAAGTGAATTTGGTTTTATGATTGCTTTGCAGTTAAACAACAGGGTTAGGCATCTGGCTGTTATTTGTATTACTGCTTGATGGCTGCTGGCTGGCAGGGAGTAAGGGAGGGGACAATGGATCGAATATTCAATTTTTAAGGAGTCTCAGACTTTGGGGACTGGCTTAAAGGGAATGTGCACGAATACAGCGGATTCTTACTGATTTTGGGGACTTGCGCATCAATGCCCCGCTAACTAGCTGAGCTAGTTTTAAATATGCAGACAGAAAAGTTTGTTATTTATCGCTGGTTTTAACAAATATTTTTTCCCAAGAAAATGTCTTTTCATGTATAGAAACTCTACTGTGATATTTATGTATTAAATAATATAAGAACCGCTTGAGTTTAGGTGTCAGTTATAAATATATCAGAAGGGTTGAGGTAATTCTAAACAAGATTTTTCTAGTGATTAATTACAGAATGTTTACTACATTGTGATGTGTTGATAATTTAGTTTTCAAGTAAATGATTTTTTTCTTAGAACTAATTTTGTTCTAAATTAGGTTACCATGATCCCTTTCCAATTTTGGTAAAATTTTCTTGATAAATCTGGTTTTCATTGCTTTTCAGCGAACCCTCTTAAATTGAATTAATTGCCCATTGTCCCCTCCCTTACTCCCTGGCTGGCTGGCGACAGATAAGCCTTGATAGACGTAATATATATGTAGTACCATAATTAAAGCCTCTATAATATCAGTAAAGCTTGTATCAAAGATTTAAACAAATTTTTAAATTTAAAATCATATTCGGGGTCAACGCAACTTATTATGTACCACTTACTCTTAAATTTTATTATTGTTTCAACTTTCATTTTGCGAGTTACGTCAGCATCCCCCCCCCCCCCTGAAATAAAGCTATTTCAAACCAATTTTTTCATTTGATGGCTTACACAAACGTTGGGTACTTTGCAGTAAATCTTGATGTGGTAGTGCAAACTAACAGTGTCCAAACTTTCCATCAATATTTTTTAATATACAGAAGTGATAATTTGTTTATCATTATTAGGGAAGTACACCAATTTATTGTCTATTGTCTTATCCCTTAAGATCCCTAAGCTGTGCCCATAAATAAGGGTTAATAGTATACTTGTCACAACATTTAAAACTGATTTAACATGACATCTTAGCTGGTTCCAGCAATAAGAGCAAACTGGTAAAACAGTTATTATAATATTTGATAAAGGTATATAAAAATAGCTGTGAACTTTTATCTCCTGTGCTCAAAAAATACTTTTACTGTAAAATAAAATTATTGGTTAAAAACTTTAGACACTGCTTAATAAACATTTGGTACCAATATAATTTATACTTCCCAACCTCCATAATTACTTAGTCAATGTGTAGATAATAATGAAGACGTAAATACCAAGTAACATGCATGTCCATAAAATATCAGCTATTTTATTTAATTTCAAATTAAGGTTCAAAGAATTGTAATAGCTTGTTAAATATTTTAATTTTTGACTCCTTTGCAGTTTTGAAATTGAACTTTGGTACCAACCTTACTTACAGTTATTTACCATTACACCAACCAAAGACAGGGAACATTATTCTCAAGATAAACAGTTTGCCACTTAAATACACCGATCACGTGTCTCCTTGCCAAAATACCAGCGTATTATTGAATGACTTTTGTCAAGAAGACCCCTTATTGGTTCATTTTAACGGCAAAATCTTACATTAGTAAAAAAGAATAAACACGGATTCCACTCAGGGAGGGAGTTAATATTGGAGTGTTTATTACACTAGTCCCCAAAGTCTTATGCTAACCTTTTCTTATTTGTTGACTTAATAACCTTGGGGATTTTTTAAAAAAATTTTGATTGGTTGTTTCCTTAACTTGAGTGTCCAGACGTTTCAACCACTAATGGAAATCTACATAAGGGGTAATTCATTGTATTATCATTGGGGATGTACATCAATTTATCGGCCTTTGTTTTATTCCTTTAGATAGTATTTTTTTCTCTTGAATACTATTCCATCTCTGATTAAGCAAACATAAATTTATTTTGCCAGTAATAATGTTCACATCTTACTGCTAAAATTTTACAAATATATCTCTGTCTGTGTCAACCTTTTTTGTTGATATCATATCAACATAAGATTATGAACGTTGAGTAATTACTTTGGATTTGGGGTTTGGGGTATAGTCCTTTCCACGACATCCCTCCATAAGGAGCGATTCTTCGTATTTTTAAAATGGCTTTTTATAGGTTATTTTAGGTTAAGTTAGGTTATATTGTGTTAGGTGATTGCCCCACAGGGTTAGGTAATTGGCCCCGCAGGGTTAGAGCCCCCCGCAGTGGCTAGAAATAGGATAAAAAGCTACTGTGAAAAATACGAAGAATCGCTCCTTATGGAGGGATGTCGTGGAAAGGACTATACCCGGGGTTTGTTGATAGTGTGTCAGTATTGGCCACTGTATTGAAAAGGCACAGGGCCGATATAAACTATAGATGAATTTTAAATCAGGTATTTCAATCAAGTAATTTATATATATATTTTTTTTAATATGTTGAGATTAAAAGTACAAATGGGAAAATCTTAGAATCACAAAATAACCATTTGGTCCTTTTCTTCTAAAAATATTATTTGTATGTATTGCTATGTTGCATATGCTTTATTTGTTTTATTAATATTTTTTGTTGTTTCATATGATACATTTCGTTATTGCAATTTAATCCGGAATTCAAAGATAAGACAATTGACGATAATTTATTCTTAGGTGTAAAATTTTACATAACTTTATTGTTTTTTTAGCGGAGAATAAATAGTTGGAGATTTTAAAAAATCCATTGTCCCCTCCCTTCCTGATGGGCAATGCATTTTAAAAATGAGATAATATCATAGACAACAAGAAGTATTTTTGGTGTGGCTGCATAACAACATAAAGTACTTTTTGGTGTGGTAACAAAACAGCTATTCTTATAAAATATTATATTAGCAAGCATAGACAACAAGAAGTATTTTTGGTGTGGCTATATAACAGCAATATTTAAATTATGATAATAGCATAGACAACGTGAAGTACTTTTTGGTGTGGTAACAAAACAGGTATGCTTTTAAAATATAATATTAGCATAGGCAGCAACAATTATTTTTGGTGTGGCTATATAACAGCAATATCTTAGATCAAAATATTAGCATAGACAACAAGCAGTATTTTTGGTGTGGCTATATAACAGCAATATTTTAAGTTGTAATATTTGCAAAGACAACAAGAAGTATTTTTGGTGTGACTATAAAACAGCAATATTTTAAATTATAATATTAGCAAAGACAACAAGAAGTATGGTGTGGTTATCTTACAGTAATAATTTTAAATTATAATATTAGCATAGACAACCAGAAGTATTTTTGGTGTGGCTATATAACAGCAATTATTTTTGAATTATAATATTAGCATAGACAAAAAGAAGTATTTTTTGTGTGGCTATATAACAGCAATATTTTAGATTTTAATATTAGCATAGATAACATGAAGTACTTTTTGGTGTAGTAATAAAACAGCTATGCTTTTGAAATATAATATTATCATATACAACAACAAGTATTTGGTGTGGCTATATAACAATGATTTTGTCTATCATCATTGGGGATGTATACTAATTTATCGGATAGGGGAGAAGTGGGAAAGATTTCTTATTGAATGTTTTTTTTTGAAAGTGATGGAAAGTAGACTATTTTTATGACGTCATACATAACACTTTCCGCATATACCATATTGTCATATCCCTCAAGATTACTGCTTATCATGTTCGTGATAAAACAACAATTTCATTATCCTTATGTATTTGCTTACCTATTATATCAATCAATTAAGGATAGGAAGGTATATTCAACTCTGGGCCATACTGAAAAATAATGTATCATATCGTATTACAGACAGTTTTCTACGAATAAGAAAAATATTTATACCAGTAAACCGGGCCTTTGGCCCCTTTGGGGCCTACAAAAATGGTATAATTTTTTGTGTTTTTTTACTATCCATCCACGTAAAGCTGTCTATAATACGATGTTGAAAATAACTATTCTGCTGTTTTAATCGACTATGGTTTGTCACTCTGTCGGATTAAGTTACTAAAAATTAATTTGTCATTATTAGGAAAACAAATAATGATAAAAGATTACAAACCTTAAACGATTCACATCGATTAAATCCTGAAATATCATTCCCTTTTCGAGAAATGCACTAATACAATGTGCGAATACGCTTGGGTGTTTATGTGTGTGTTTGTGTTAATAAGTGCATACGTTTATATCTAAGGGGTGTAGAAATAGGTATATATGCCCTTTACGCCCCAAAATAATTTTCCCTAAATGCCTTTAACAAAAGAATCCTACTAGGACAATTCAATACCAAAAATAACCTATCGCTAGTCTTAAAAATTTTTCCTTACTGAACTTGTTATGTTGTGTTTAAAAGCTTAGTTGTCAGGGAATCTTCACTTAAAATCTATATGTCTATCTCATAAATCACCACAATAAATCAATGAAATCTCCCCAGTATATATTATAGAGTAGTAGATAGTATATTTTTAGAATCTTCTTTTAAATTCAGAATTCTATCTCGAATAGCTACCGTTTTAATCACATTTTCCCTTATGTAAATATAAACTCTAGATTACATAAAAAATATCAAGAATCATTATGGAAATGTGTTTTTATAAGAATGCCTTTCTCTTTATCCCTGGTTTGATGTTATTATGTAAATTGTTCATTGCCTGACTTCTGTAGGTGGTAAATACATCCGTTCTAGGGAGCATAGCTACTCCTTACTTCTTTAGGTGTTAAATACATCTGTTCTTGGGAGCATAGCTACTCCTTACTTCTGTAGGTGTTAAATACATCTGTTCTTGGGAGCATAGCTACTCCTTACTTCTGTAGGTGTTAAATATATCTGTTCTTGGGAGCATAGCTACTCCTTACTTCTGTAGGTGTTAAATACATCTGTTCTTGGGAGCATAGCTACTCCTTACTTCTGTAGTTGGTTAATACATATATTCTTGGGAGCATAGCTACAACTTACTTATTTAGGTGTTATATAGTACATCTCTATTCTTATCATATCGCATTGTATTTTCTTTTTCGTGGACAATACAAGGTTTTACAATTACCTAAATTGTATTTTTATTTTTAAAACTGTGTTTTTTTACTCTGTCATGGATGTGATTTATCTTGTTTAAACATAGGACACCATATAATCATAAACACAACATTTTGCATTTATTTGATTATTGGGTGGCTACTTTTTTTAAAAGGACACTCTTTTTTTCTCTCAGACTCGAGACATTTTATTTGTTGATATGAAATAAGGAATCTTGATAATAGACTTTATTACACTCTTATATTTATCAGAACTTCCAATATGATAATTCTTTATAAATGTATTATTTCAGTTTGTCAATACATAATTTTTTTTACAAAAATATGGATTAAATACAAATAATTCCTTTGTTATGTGGGGTAGGTTTCACATGCATATTCAGAAAATCCGCGAATAATATTTTAAAACTTTCCACCAACTTAAAGGTGGACGGAGAGTGTCCTCTTACAATGATAAACATCACGCAACACTAGGTAGAGTGAGGAAATCATTTTTAGCAGCGAAGCTACTCTATACGTTGGCCTGTTGATCTGTTCGTCATTTGAACATGCAGTCCACGTAGATTACAGTCGAGGACTTTAGAATTTTAGAACGAAAAATCAAATAGATCCCTAATGTTCAAAAGCCATTTAATGGCAGAACGAGTGTATAAAATTTTTGTGGTCAAGAATAATGTTTAATCTGTCCCTTTCGCTGTATATAATCACTTATACATTTGTTGGTCATTCTTTTGCCGTCATATACTATTCTAAATGTAATTATTCGAACATTGAAATAAAATTGACCAAAGAGCTACGCCAGTATTCAAGGTATCTTTACTTGTTTTGTACTTTTTATAAAATGTGATTATCATTTTTTAACTTTATAATTTAAATTTTTTAGGAAGTTTTTTAATTTTGTAAAAAAAGTTTTAAAGTCGACAATTGCGGTATCCTTAAAAGTTTTGGTCCATTTGACAAAGGGACTGAAGGACTCACGTACATAACATAGTTACAAAAAGTTACGCCATTAATAAAAGGGCCAATGGTTTTATCCATAATGAAAATTATTAGATCCGTTGTTAAAATTGTATTATTGGAAAATAGGAAAAAACATATAATAATAATAATTCTAGTTAAAGGGATAGGTGAGGTGAATCATAGGTGACCCAAAGAAAATATTGCTATAAACAAGGACCTTTGAGTCCAAAAGAAGTGCAGAATAAGCAAAGTATAAACCAACTTATTTAAATAAAAAATTAAACGGAAATTGTTTTAAAGTAATTATGAAGTAGTTTATTTTGTAGATTTGGGGGGAGTGGAAGCTCAGTCCAGCCTTCAAGAAAATGTCTTAAAACCATCACATGATCAGAAGATATAATCAGGGATCGGAAGCCTCACGTAAGCCGCGTGTAAGCCTCAGTAAAATTGTGATTTTATCACTATAAAATTCATTTGGATGTATAAAACGGCTCTTTAGCAGACAATCCTTCTTTCTGAAATTTTTTTTTCTGCTCACAAGCAGGTTTAAAACTGAGGCTTATGCGCGGCTTCGTGAGGCTTCCGATCCCTGGATATATTACCTGAAAATCATACAGACAGACGACTACTTTGTATTATATACATACAAATTTTAATTATGCTTTAACACAAAGTACCCTGTTAAGCACTTTTAACCCCCACCCTCTTTAATTGAAATTAAATTAGAAATAAGAGGGGTAGTAAATTTTGTTTGTTTATTGTTTAATACTTTAGGACGGGTTGGTTTACATTGGGTACTTTGAAGCCCCGCTTGTATTGGGTCGCTGTCATTGCAGGATTAGGGTCCCCCCCACATTGGTTTGACATAGGCAAACATATTACCCCCTCTTATTTAGATTTATTTCAAGAATACGGGATGGCTAATTGTTAATGCTCAACCAACACTTTGTGTGAAATCAACATCCATTAATGAAGTATTTTCGTGTATTTTTGTCTTTATTCCTGGACATTGCAGATTAAAGTAAAAACCAATGTTTATCTCTCACACACTTTCTCCAAATTTCTGCAAATTTTTATTCTGGAATCTGCAAAGTCCTTATTTTGAAGGGGGATAATCCATGTAAAAGATTTATAAAGCTTATTTAAAAATCCTGTTATTTTAATTTGTAAAGGTTACTGGGCGGTTTCCCTTAAAGCGCTTAGGCGAGCACAAAAAACCCCTGCCACTCCTTATTGTAAAATAGATTTAAAATATGTAAAGTTTGTTTCTGGTTTTACCTTAGGCTAGGTTAGGTTAGGTTAATGTTAGGTACAGGGTATCCAGAGCTGGATCTTTAAATCATTTTAGTGGCGAGCCAGATCGGGGTGAGCCAACTTTCCACCAATGAGAGCACAGCCTTTTAAGGAATGCCGCGCTGTGATTGGCTGAAATTCGGCGCACCCTGATCTGGCTCACCACTAAAATGATTTAAAGATCCAGCTCAGGCATAAAAAATGTAAAAAAAAACCTACCCACAAACCTTTTTTATCAATTTATTAAAAAAATTAAAAGTTTGATTTATGTTCTTCAGTGTGTCCTATAACATCATTTTTACAGAAACCCTATTATTTGATTACACAAACCATGACTGCAAGTTATATCTGTGTATGATTACACGTTGCGCCTTTTACGGGCTTAGATATGCCCATTTCAATTGTTATTGATTAGAAAATTTTGTGGTTAAAGGTTTAATTTCTACTGCACAATCTCTGAATTGTAAATGTTTAAAAAATTCTTGTTAATTTGAATTCGACATATTGCTTTTAAATTTTTCTGGGTAATGCTTGCAAGCTAATTTATTCTTAAAAAACAAACAATGAGAGAATTGCAGTGATAGGTCAGTGGAAAATAATTATTTTTTCATTGCTTTCCCATTTCAACATCTAAAAATTTACCATCTAACCAAAAGTACAAACTCTATTTAAGTTCATATTGAAATGTCAAAAACAGTTTTTCTTCCTTTTGAAATTAAGCTCGGTATAATTATTTACACTTAAAAACAGAACATTAATTGTAGAATAAATTTACTTTATCTTATTAAATACATCAATAATTTTTAAAAGATTTAAATCTGAAGTTCTAAAACCTAAAAACCAAAAAAGCCCTTATTAAAAAAATAATTTAAATAATTTTGTTTCCTATGCCTACCTAGACCCCTGTGGGGTTAGTTTAACCTAAACTGATATTGTACATGAATTAAACACTTTGTAATATTAATTGCTTTTGTGTTTAATTAATCAATTAAACCATTTAAATGAATTATTTAATATTCACTCAAAATTTTAAAAAAAGATTTTTGAAAATAGCTAAATTCAAATAATGATTTTTGTGTTGTAGTAAGCAGTCACTTAAAATTAGGGTTCTACGCTAGTATGTCTGACATGATTGTTTATAATCACGTCGGAATAATAATGTTATCGAACGTAAACTTGAAATTTAGTGATTTACTGACATATAATAGGATAGGCAAATGAAGTTTCTTTATATTACCTATTATTAATGTAGATCTTTTTGTATTCTAAATAATAATTTGGACATTGAAATGTAAATTAAACTGTAAATTAAACATGTTTTCTCATTCGCTGGCTTAAATTTACAGAGTTTTGGAAGGGGTGTGGTACATAACCTCCCTAAACAGCAGAAACAAAACTATGGTTTAATATTTTGCATTACATTGTTTTAACACCTTTACATCCTAATTAAAAGTGATTCCTATATCTATTCGGTTTTGAAGTAGCACAATTAATTCTTTGGCTTAAATATCTTATGTTTTACTGTTATGAATATAAAAATAAAATACGAGGAAAAGATTTAATGTAATTACACGAAAAGAAAGGATTGAATTATGATGTACTAGTGGCTGCATCACTAGTCCCTAGCGACGGCATATTTACTTTAATGTAAGGAATAGCTAAAAACATACAAGTAATTTTATCGATTCAGTCTTTAGCAGTATACTAAAGAACAGACTGAAAAACCTTACCATTTTACATAATAGGATTATAAGGCACCAGCTACCGCTTACCTAAAAAGCAAAGTTGTATTGAACCAACTGAAAGAATAAAATCGAAATTAAGGAAGTTATTATATTTGAAAATGTTCTTTATGATAAAAATGTTATACATTAGAAACCACTAAAACCAAGCTTTTAAGAGAATCATTGAACGATCGGTCCAGCCGTTTTTGAAATTTTACTGGGCACATGTTAGCAATTTGCTTCTTTTGTATTTAGGAATATTGATAGATATAAGATTTTCCAATAGCAAAACCTTTCTAAAACTCAGGAATCTTAATGTATGGAAAAAGTTTAAGTTTATCCCCAATGATGATAAACAAAATTACCCCTTCTGTGGATCAAAATCATTTGTTTAAATATTTGGGAATCAAGCAAATCATAATTCAATAGTCTCCAAAGTTTTTAAGCTATTGAAAAAGATAATTTGGTTATAAAACTTTGGGTACCAGTATAATTCACAGTCTAAATTCCCTCCCTCTCTACTGAAACTGGACAATAAAATTATGACATAGTTTTCTTCTTTCCTTAGTTTTAGTTTGTCAAAGTGTTCACCCAAGATAACTAAATTCATAAAGTAAAAAGCTAAAGTAGATTACAGAAACTGTAGAAACTAAATTCTGTTATGTTTTGATTTTATGTAGCATTAAGGATATAAGGATCTAAAGGTATAAGACTATGGCCGATAAATTGATGTATACCCCAATAAATGTTGATCCACAGAATTACCCCTTCTATACATTATAATGAGTGGTTGAAACATTAGGACACTCAACTTAATGAACCAACCAACCAACAAAATTCAATAATAGTCCCCAAAGTTGTTGAACCTGCAACGATAAAGAAGCGCTATTATGAAACTAATGTACTAATGTTATAAACAACCAAATGTCTACTCCCTCTCTGCAAATAAAGCTTGGAATATGAAATAGGAGACTTTTAGGGTATATAAATGAATTATTTTGAAAACTTTGGTTACTTTTATTAAATTGTGATATTGATGTTTTTCATCATTCTGTATCAATTTATTGTTCATTGTCTTATCCCTTAAGATCCCTGTGTACAACCCCATTATTTTTTAGGGATATCCAATTCCACACGCCTCTTGAAATTTTTCCTAGTATATGTGGAATATTATTAAGCTCAAAACTTGAACGTACTTTGCTATAAATTTGACCAATATTAATATTTTTTATAAACACTGTTTTTGAGAAAATGCATTTAGTATTTGTTCTAAGAATTTTGGCTACGGTTTTAACAGGTAGATTTTGCTAAAAATATGTGTAAAATTATTTTTTATCGACTAGGTATAATCGGTCCTTTGTAGTCGCATTTAGCAGGGTTTTTTTAATAGTCACCCTCCCCCCTCCAATTATGATGAAGCTCGTTTACCAAACAATCAAGATCTAATAAATTGAGATAAAATATTTATTAAACTTTGGGTATAAGTATCATTTAAAGTCCAAAATCTCCTTCCTTTGACTAGCATCCTTCCTAAAAAGAGAAATTGAGAGTGATTTACTTTTATATGTAAATAACCCCCTCCCCCCACACCCCCCAAGTAAATATCTATGCAAGCGGACATATTGTATGAAACAGGAAATTATTATGTGTTGTCATCCAATAAGAAATAGACCTATAATAGGATTAAGTACAGTTTAGGGTTATAACATTGGTCAGATTAAATGCTTTAATCCTATATTAAGGTAGTTGGATGTGTGTCTGTCAGTATGTTTGCTATTTATGATCTCTAAAGATGATGGCAGTTCATGCCCTTGCTTATGTGCATGGTATGTTTTGATTCTAGTCAGGTTTTGGGCTATTTCAAAAAGATGTAAAAAAAGCCCAAAAAAGCTCTTACCTCTGCTCGAAATGAGGTTTGCTGTCTGTTATAGAAGATAGACAACTTAACAGATTAAGTCGGCTGTTATTACAAACGTATTTATAAAATTTCTAATGATCATTTTACAACCAAAATAAATATCCTCTTTGAAGAAGAGATCGTGGTTATAAATTTTTGGGAGGCAATTTGCAGTCCTATGCCACATCCCCCACTCCCTACTGTTAGAAATTTTGTTTTGATGTGTTTAATATTTTTATTTCTGCACTCGCAAACTTACTTGATCCATAATACTTTACTATTGAACGAAAACAATTTATGTTATGGAAAGGGATTTTTTTGTAATCCAATGAAGCTGCTCTTTGATTAACTTTTTACATGGGTCTTAAACGGCTGCGCCCGTAGCTCATAGAGAAATTTAGATTAGCAGAAAATTAATAGTTAAAATCTGTTTCAGATCTGAAGAAATTTTTCAACAATATGGAAAGAATTAAAACCTTAGGTAGGAAATTTTTTACATGCATAGTGTATTCTAGACACCATGGAAACTGTCCCAATTTTGTATAACTTTTGCGGAACATGTTCCAGTTACGTCATATTTTTCTTTCCCGAAAAAGAGAAGGGGGGAAGAAAATCTCTTCAAAAGAGATGGGGAAAACCCCCTTTTCTCCCATCTCTTTTTTCTTCCCCCCTTCCCTTTTTTTTCTTTCCCCCCTCCCTTTTTCGGGAAAGAAAAATATGACGTAACTGGAACATGTTCCGCAAAAGTTATACAAAATTGGGACAGTTTCCATGGTGTCTGTATTCTATAAACCTTGGCTTCCCACACACTTCTTCAATATCCCTGTCTGTTAAAGATATGAAAAGTTTTATATTTGACGTCATAAAAATATATCTACTAAATCCATCTCTTTTTTTGGGTTTCCTTTACCACTTCTCCTCTCATCCTTCCTTTTATATGAATTTTTATGACGTCACACATGCCACTTTCCGTATCTCGCTGTATGTTTGTCTGTTTGCTTATAAACTGTCTCTTTGTATATATGACTGTCTGTATATCTGTCTGTTTGTTTGTCTGTATTTCTTTCTTTATATTTGTCTGTAGGTCAGCCATGGCCACTTTTTAATACTATATAGTAGGGTGGGTCGATTTTGGACATTTTTTTTCTGAGGCCAAAGCGGGGATCTGCACTCAATTTATATAGATATAATACACCTCTGGATGATTTAAAATTTATCCTAAGTCTTAAAACCGCTGACGACCAGACATTCAATTGTATAGCTATTTGTAAATGGGAGTCAAAAATTTATTGAATCAGAACTATGGCTTCATGGTGCTCCCTGGAAATGCCTTGAGGAGCTGAGTCAGGAACTTTTGTCCGTTTCAAAAAATCTCGTTCCTAGCCTGAGAAAATCTAAAAAACCTCTATAAATTGGACAATTCTCAATAAACCTTAAAATTTTTTGGTTTTTTAGTGATTTCTAAGGCTAGGAACGAGATATTTTGAAACGGACAAAAGTTCCTGATTCAGCTCCTCAAGGCCTTTCCAGGGAGCACCATGAAGCCATAGTTCTGATTCAAAAAAAAAATTTGAATGTCGTCTTTGCATACTAATAAGTAATGAATTATATTTTTAAGTGGTCGTGTTCTAAAACTCAATTTTTTAAAATTCTTTTTCGGTCAGAAATGTTTTTAAGGTTAATTTTATCTGTTGCATATCCCCGCTTTGTCTAATTCCGATATGAACCCACCCTACTATATAGTCGATATAAATCAATGATACAGGCAATATATTTTAGGCTAAAACTTATACTTCAAGTGAAATAATGTAAAAATAAAATATCTAATTTAACAGAAAGTTGAGTAACTTGGTGTTTCAAGCTATCCTCGTATACATGGACTTTTAACTAAAGGTTGAGTAAGGATGAAATAATGATCAGAGAGAGAGGTGATAATGGGATGTTTATTATACTAGTCCCCAAACTTTTATAGTAACGTTTTCTTATTCGTTGGCTTTGCAACTTGGTGACCTTAGTGAATTTTGATTGGTTTATTCATTAAGTTGATTGTTCAAATCTTTCAACCACTAATTGATATCTAATTGAATTTATCGGCCATTGGGTTATCTCTTTAGATTTCCTGACATCTTATGCTAAAACCTGTCAATTTACCAACCATTAAACAGAGATATAATTCTCGCTTCTACCTAAAGGATTAACCTAATTTGCACCTTTAACTTGTGCAATTCGGGTTAATTCCCTCTATCTATCTATCTACCTGTCTGTCTGTCTATCTATATAGTTATATTTGTGTCTGTCTGTTAGTTTGTATATAAATATGTCGACCTAATTATGTATTATATTATTTCTCGTATTCATTCGAAACCGGTGGATAGGAACCGGTTCTCATCCATACGAAAAAACTATGTCTAGCATCGTATTATATCCGGCTTTCTACGAATATAAAAATGTACAATCATAAGATTAAAACCAGTTTTTTTAGCCGGTGCCTTCGGCACCTCGGGGCTATAAAAACTTTTTTTAATCTCATAATTGTACATTCTATATCCGCGGAAAGCCGTTTATAATACGATGCGAGAAATAACTATTATTGCATTATCTTTATCTTATTTATGTTAATTCCCTCTACCTATATTAATATGTATATCTATCTATCTTTATTTAATCTTGTGCAATTAGAATTATTCTCTTTTTTTATCTATCTGTCTTTCTGTTTGTCTATCTATCCTGTTATATCCATCTATCCATCAAATTAGGGGTCTGTTATTGGGTATGACTGTCTGTCCCTTACATCAGTGTATTAATCCAGAGAGAGATGGGAAAATGGCTGTTCATTGCACTAGTCCCCAAAGTCTTAACGTTTTCTAATTCGTTGGCTAAACAACTTAAGGGAATTTTAGTTAATTTTGATTGGTTGGTTAGTTAAGTTGAGCGTTCAAACGTTTCAACCACAAATTGTAATCTTAAGAAGGGGTAATTTTGTGTATAATGATTGGGGAAATACATCAATTTATCGGCCATTGTCCTCTCCCTTTAGATGACAGGTATTAATCTGTTTCACTATGTTACTGTCTGTATCCTTCTATAAACCTAATTAGCACCAGTAATATAAATGCAATTCGGATTAAATTACCTCCAGCGTTAATTTCTAACTGTCGATCTATTCTAATTTTATACTTTTCCATTTTTAGTGCTTTACTTCAAAGTACCTATAGAGTACTGACCCCCCCCCCCCCCCCACCCTCCTTATTTATAAAATAAAATGAAAATATGGGTGGTGTAGTTTTTTTCTTCTATACCTAATATTTCGGGGGCTACAGAGTACCTAATTTAACCTAACCTTACCTGACATAAAGCAATAAAAAAACAATAAACTTATCACCTCCCTTAATTTAAATTTATTTTACAAATGTTGAAGGGGGGGGGGACTTTTAAAAACTTTTTGTTCAGACCCGTTGCGCTGATTTGAAGCTTCTCTGAAAATTGTGGAACACATGGATATTATGATATTCCTACTTATTTATCTACCATTCTTGTTATATTTTCCAAATTCCTGGCTTTTTGCATTTAATTTGCATTTACTAGTTGTTTATTTACTCTATTAGTAGTGAATATACTTTATAATTCGCTTTGGCTGGACGTTAGTCCGTAACGCTCTAAGGAAATAGAAATGAAAAAATAGAATGAATTTTACAACTTACTTGGTCCATCGAACTGTCGGTCAAGCTGCAGAAAACATATTTTTATGAAAAAGTTTTGTGATTTTCATTTATCATATCTTGTGTTTATGTCCCCTATTGTTAATATTGCTTTTTTTAAGAAAATGCATAAAATTTTCCCTTCTTCCAACAATTAAAAAAATTAAATTTTATTTTGTTTGTATTCCGTTTAGGTTGAATAAAGTTTTAAATTTTCTACATAGTATATTGTAGCTAAATGACTAGGAGATGGATAGATATTAAATAATTTTATGTTAACATTATTATCCAATAAATTTTTCATGTAAAACTTTGGTGATTATGTTAAAACAACACTTTTTAAAGGCATTGGCTCGATAATATGTCAGTTTTGACCATTTCTCATTCATTATTATTTTATAAGTTGACATAAACGAATTAACTTAAAAGTCAATTGAGATAGGCATATATGCTGAGATTGTATCAACGTAGTGTCACCAATTATAACATTTTACTTAGAAGTTAATCATCAAGACATTTATCATTTAATCATTATGACAGTGTGCCGGAGCCGTATAATTTTGATGCGGCTCCGGCTCCGGCTCCGGCTCCGCGGAGCCGTATTTTGAAATACGGCTCCCGGCTCCGGCTCCGGCTCCAGCTCCGGCTCCGGCTCCTACCTTAAAATTAATATATCAATTTTTTTTCATTATTGAATTTGATGAAATAAAATAAATAATATAAAATATTTTGCTTTTATTTGATTAAAGCTATATAAAAGTAGAAGGATGTGTGTCTATTTGTTAAGTAACAATAGTTTTTCAGTTTATTATATGGAAATAGACCGTTGCCAAATTATAATATTACTTTAAAAAATCATTTTTAGCTAGTCCGGAGCCGGAGCCGTTTTTAACGAAAAATACGGCTCCGGATCCGGCTCCGGCTCCACCAAAAATGTTGCTGCTCCCGGCTCCCGGCTCCGGCTCCGGCTCCGGCTCCAGAACACTGCATTATGAGTTTTTATTTATCAACCAACGGATAATTTGTTAAAATTAAAGGATAAACTACTGTGTATTGGACAACTATAAACAACAAGTTTAAATAAGCTTTTTTAATCACTCTATGATAATACACAAAGATTACATAATATTTATAATAAAACTTGTAGAAAATATATCCATGTGACTGTTTAAGTTAGGTTAAGGGCATACTTACAGCAAGCACACTCTTATACTTAGTTTTTATACATTATACTAAATTAACAGGATGTTTGAGAGACAGACAGACAGACAAACAGACAGAGAGATAGACAGAGAGAGACAGAGAGTGACAGAGAGTGACAGAGAGTGACAGAGAGTGACAGAGAGAGACAGAGAGAGACAGAGAGAGACAGAGAGTGACAGAGAGTTACAGAGAGAGACAGAGAGTGACAGAGAGAGAAAGAGACAGACAGACAGACAGAGAGAGGGGTTGCAAGAGACGATTTTGCATTAGAGACGAAAATACAGACGAACAGACTTTCAATTATAAAGTAACTTTGCTGCTTTAAATAAAATGAATGAGTGTACCTTTAAATGTTGGTATGCAAACAAAGTTTACCTACACTTACCCTTCAAAGTAAAATTGCATACAAGATGAAATAACCATTAACCCAGGCAGGCTAGTGGCGCCCCAATTCTTAAAAATAATACTTTTTTGGTGAAGGTTACTCTACCCTCTTAAGAGAAATTGCTTCTGAAATAATGCAACTCCCCAATTTTTTTTGTACTTTTATAACGTCACATGGCTGATTTTTGAGACACTTTGTCCCGCTACAATTTTTTTCTTTATTTTTTCTAAATAACACCTAACACCCCTCCCCATCTTTCAAAAACCAATAGGAACTTCTAGGGGCGTATCAGCTAGAATTATCTGAAATAGTAAAATTTATTTGTTTGTCCATTCAGATCTTGCAAACCGCTGAACCGATTGATATGTCCATTGTTGATCCCGGGATGTTTTTAGTATTATTAAGATTCTAATTTAATGATAACAAAAATTAACTTTTTTTCATCATGTGTTGGTTGGGGCTTTTTTACCTTATTTTAAAAGCGGTCGCTTAGATTCTCTATCTTTACATTAAAGGCGTATTAAAAAAGTTTTTTTCATAAATTAATTTGGGTTATTTTTAGATTAATGATTTAATTAATAAATTTAAGAATAGTTATTTCTCGCATCGTATTATAAACGGCTTTAAGCGGATATAGAATGTACAATTATAAGATTAAAACCATTTTTTTAGCCCCGAGGTGCCGAAGGCTAAAAAAACTGGTTTTAATCTTATGATTGTACATTTTTATATTCGTAGAGAGCTGGATATAATACGATGCTAGATATAGTTTTTTGGTATGGATGAGAACCGGTTCCTATCCACCGGATTCGAATGAATACGAGAAAAAAAGATAAATTACCCTTTCAAAGTATTTTTTACTAGCGGAGTAACTCTATAGTTAACTTTGTCTGTCTTTAAGTCAGTCTATGACAATATAGGAGATGGTGATATAGACGGATGAAATATATTTATGAAGATTCCTATGACATATGATGCATATTTAGTCTATACATAGTTTTGTCCGTCTGTCTGTTGTTCATGCTTAAAAATCTATAAATCTTATTGTTAAAGGTTAAGTGATTTTCTATTTTTGCACATTCTTCCTCTTTCTATCTTATAAGAACTAAACATCTGTTTACAAATCACTTTTTCCGTTTGTCCATTCTATGATTTTTGTTCTTTGCTACTTATAGATGTTGTCATCCTTGTTTATAGTGCTCCCAATTAGCTGCCAAAACATGAAAACAAAATAAAAAGCTGCGTCTCCTGGATTACGAACTTCAACTGGTTTTCCATTTTTTTATCAAAAAAACATTCATCTGAGCAGTTTTTATTTTAACAATAAGCAGTCGCAGCAAGCAACTTCATTAGAGACGACTACCGACCAACTTACTTATATAGAGGCTTCACTACTAAAATTGATTCACAGTTAAATTTGGATATCAACCTTTTTTTGTGTATAAATTTTCTATAATTAGTTTGGAGTGTCAATTTTGATAGTATGCAGATTTTAAATTTAAATTCAACAAAATTTGATTTTTTGAGACAGAGAATGTTTTCATCTGATAAAAGTAGTTGGATGACTTTCTGTATGTGTGTTTTCTGGCGTTTCGTATTATAGGCAACTTTCTACGGATAGTAAAAAAAAATCATTTGGCCAATTCCAGTTTTATTGGATATAAGGGGTCGACGTCCTAGATTAATATAAAAAAGGGATTAATTCTAAGATTGTGTTTTGTTATATTTGTAAAATTCTCAGTAATACGAGAAAATATTTAGATTTTTGAGTGTGGCTCAGACCTGGTTCTAATCCAGGATAAAATAAAATTGATTTTGAGCCAAACTGGATTATATAATACTAGCGGCTAGTATAAATATAAACATTCCTAGGACATATAGGAGTCTTGAAAGTAAAGGAGTGTCAAATCGGTTCAGCGGTTAGAGAGATCCTTTGCTACAGATAGACACAAAGACAGACATCTTTGAAAACTTTTTCCCTGTCCATTATTCACAGAAAGAAAATACACGGGCAGTATCTTTTCAATCTCTAGTGACGCACCAATTCTACTTATTTAGCTAGGGTATGTCACCTAAGGTTTAAGCAGGGAGGTAGGGGCAAATAGAATACATTGGTATCCAAAGTTGTATAACCTATTCAATGGCTCAACTTTTGATTGTTTAAACTAGTAGTATCCAAACTTTTTTAACACGAATTGCAATATACAACGCTGCTACACTACTTTTGTTTATCATCAGTGTGGATGTATAGCAATTTATCCATTGTCCATTGTTTTATCTCTGAAGATCCCTTGGTTTAAGTCTCCTCTAGGTTCATAATGAAATGATAAATTGGAGTGGGGGGGGGGGGGGCTTTTGTAAGGTCTTAATAGCAATTTCGTGGATACTATCAAAAATCATCAAATTTATAAATATCTAGAAAACGTGTATTTTTTGTAAAAAGTGTATACATGTAAATTAATTATTAACCCTATTAACAAGGATATATGGATAAGTCAATTAAATATTGAAAATACAGGTTTCCTCTGATTTCTCGTATCGTATTACAGACAGTTTTCAACGAAAATAAATGAAGAAAAATTTTAGGCCATTTTTCTGCACTATTTTCACCCTTTAAATAGAGAGTGCCTAGATGCAAAGGACGCAACCGATATTATACAAACAAAGCCAACTGTATAGCAACTTCGTTGATAAAATCCATTAAGTATGACGAAAAAGACTGAGTAATAATTTTGGTTTAGAAAATCCAGCGATTAAGGAATAAGACAACAAATAATAAATACCATTTCTGCAAATATTAATGTTTAAAAATTATGGAAAGTTTTAAAAATTAGGGGTAGAAATGGCGTTCTATTAAATTAACCGGCATTGACCGGAGATTTTAAAACCTTGATGACTCATTCATAGATGAGTTCTAACGCAAATTCATAATAATCTACAGGATGTTAGAGGTTAAGAAAATGGTCGATAAACTTATGTACAGTGCAATGATAAACAAAAATTACCACATATGTTGATAAAATTATTAGAAGAAAAGTTGTGACTATACTATTTTCTACCAACCAATCAATATTTAAGAAAATTTTCTTTTGTTTTTGAGGGCAACGAATGAGAAAACGTGTTTTTGAATACATTGGGCACCAGTCAAGTGTCATCTCCTCCCTGGTTTAAACGCCGTTTTACTCAGTATTTAGATAATCTTAATTTCAATGAGTTATAAAAGACTAGTGGCTATGCCCTAGCTTCTAGGGATGGCAATAAATATCAGAAAAAAATCTGAAATGTCAAATTCGGACCTGCAATTTCCTAAATCTGAAGCTTCAGACAAAAAACCTTAATACTTCATATTATAATTATTTTAATGGTTATTTGTCCTTGTACATTTTCCGTCTTCATTATTTTCTGTCACCCAGTTTTAAATATATGCGGGGGCGTTTATTTGTTCTTAAGAATCTGAGTATTAGCAAAATAAGTGTTGGTACCTTACAACCACAGAAAAGGTAGACAACAATTAAACAACAAAAGAAGGATGACAACATTAATGATAAATGAATAGTTTATGAAACAACAATTTTCCACAAATATTAAAATGAGAATAATAAATTAGCTTAGAAAACTGGCTTTAATCTTATGTTTTTTTATTTTATATCCACGGAAAGCTGTCTATAATACGCTGCTATAAATAAATATTATGCATTTTTGTACCAATACATTTTAGAAAACTGTTCTAAAGAATTATTATTACTCATAATTTGACTCGATTCATCTAGCGTAGCAACTCTAAATTAATGTCTATACTTGCAGAAAAGTGAAGGTTTAGTGTAGATCAGTTACAGGAGAATGGAAGGGAAGGGGAAGAGCATGGATAGGGAAGGGTAAGATCATAAATAGGGAAGAGAATGAGCACGCATAGGAAAGGGAAAGAGCATGGATAGTAAAAGAGAATAGCATGAGAAATGACTTGACTTTAAACAGCTTTGCTTAAATTTCTCGTATGATGACAATGATATATTAAAGGAAGAAAAGTAAACACAATTTCTTTTAATCTTTTATTTGTTCTTTCACTTAACTGATAGATCCTCGCCTCTAGCTTAAAGTGTAAACCACCCATCCGCTATGTTTTAGGGATATGTTGAATAGGTTAAAGAAGATCCATTAATGAGCAGGGATCTAAAAGGATAAGACAATGGCAGAAAAATGAACTTACATCCCTAATGAGGATACACAAAGTTCCCCCTTCTGTAAATTACAATCAGTGGTTGAAACGTTTGTACAATCAACTTAAAAAAACTAACAAATTATAATTTAATGACAAGTCCCCAAATTTTTAAGTCAACCAATAAGAAAACGTTATAATAAAACTTTGGGGACTAGTGTAATTAACAGCCCAATGTTTTATCCCTTTCTGAGTCTTGTGACAATTAATTTAAATTATGAGCTACAACATTTAAATTTTTAGATTCTTCTATAGCAGCCGAGTAAAATCATATTCTCTCCATAATAATATAGACAGATATACAAATCGATCTATAGAGAAGTTTCGAGTAAAGGAGTACCCCTATAATTCACAAAACGTTTCATCAGTCTTTATTTGAAAAAAGTAAATGCATTTTTTAAGAATTCCTTAGTTCTGTATAAATTGGGTAAAATGTAATTTTGCAATACCGCTGCAATTTTTAAGAAACAAGTATGTAGCTGTATTGTACTACATATAAAAATCCACAAATTTGCTTTTTAAGCAAAATTATAAGTTATCAAACAAAGATATCAGTTTTGTTTATGACAGATTTTAAATAATCTTTAAAAAAAAATTGTTTAGGTGGGTTGTGAATTACCCAAAAAGTGGGCTATTTTCCTTTTGTCATATCTTTCTTAAATTGCATAAAACTGGACCTATATCAAGCTTTTCCGGCTAATCTTAACTTCTAAGTGTAGATGTTTATGAGATCGTATTGTATAAATAATTTTAAGGCATAAGACAATGGATGATAAAACAATATTACAAATTATGATAAACAAAATTACCCATTCTGTGGATCTGAATTAATGAAAAGTTTGGAAAAATTGAGATTTGAACAACCCGATCAAGAATCAATAAAAAAAGTCACAACAGTTTTAAACTTTGGATAAAAGTTCGATTTACAGTACAGTGTTCCTTCTTTCAGCTATGTTGACAAAATCTTGGAAACTATGCAATGTTGCATAATTTCAAATGTTTGCAAATATTTTTTCACGAAAACTTTGTCTTGATCCTTTTAGGGCAGGGATAGATATTAGCTATCCTTAAAAACATGTCTAAATTTACAATCAGAGCCATCAGATACATAGAATGTATATATTGTCAGTCAGACAAACAGACAGACATAATCATACACCCCTTGTCAATAACCCCCTTAAAATTGAAATTTGGAAGGTAACCCTTCCCCACATTTTCACCACAACAAGATCCACCCCCCCTCCCCCCGGCAAAACTCTGTGCACTCAAATAAACTCATCTTTTGGTAGATAAACCTTTGTAAATAAAAATCAATCTAATATGTTTTCTTTTATTGTAGGTAAGTCTAATAATGCTCAGGAATAAGGTATGGCCAACAAGCGAAAAAAATATAAAATGATAATTAGGGGGCAGATTTAAAGGTCGTCAAGTCTATTAAGTTTTGCCCCCCCAACGACAGCTGAAAATCACGTATAGGTTTCGTGATTTTTTCTGAATTAATTTTGTTGTTGGTATCAGCTGAATAACACTGTATTACAAATGCGCCAGCAGAAGTTAATATCACCATTAAAAAAAACCTTTAGTCTGCAGAAATAGTAAAAAGAAAAAAAAACGCATTTTGTTACGGGAGCCATTTACAATTTTCATAATCAGTTTGGAAAGACAGAAAAAGGTCGCATAATTAAAGAGTTGTTTGTCTATTGCGTGGTTTAAGTGCGATTGTATGTTTTCTGTTATCTTTATTCCAATAAAATTCCCTCTCTAGAACCTTGAAACTTTGCTTATAATCTAAGATTTAAAGATACATCATACAAATAGGATATTCTAGATTTTATCCAATTTTAATTTAAATTATTTGGTAAGTTGGTTCAAAGGAAAATATAAAGATAAAAACACTAAATTCTGATAAACAAATTCACCCCTTTCGCTAAATAAATTATTGGAAGAAAAGTTAGGATACTGCTAATTTGTATCAACTAATCAAGATTTAAAAAGTACCAAAAGCACCATCCCTCCTTGATCATACTCCATTACAATATCTCTGTACCTCTCCAGCTGATTGCTCCAAATTTGGATTACAGACACCTAGTGTACCGAGAGAGTACATTAAAGAGTACAAGAGCAAATACCAATAAAATATTGCTTCTAATGATTGTTTTATTTTTAAATCTCTTTACGTATATTTTAGAAGATAAAATTTGTAAAACTCTTGAAAACCCCAAATGGTACTTAATGCTTCTGTACAAAATCAGGCCCTAAATTAGCCTAAATCATCCAAGTTTTGGATTTTAATTTTCAGCCAATTCTAGACTTGAATCAACTTCTTGAACGTATCCGAGCCATACTGCAAATTAACCTCCTTTAATTTATCCCTCTAAAGATAACCATAAGAATAAATGTATAAGTATAGATGTATAACCCAGACAACTCCATTGATCCAGTGTTGGGAACCATTTACGTCTGCTTTCTGTCCTTTTGTAGCGACTTGTGGTTATATTCCCAACGCTATTGGCTAATATTCAAAGACCCAGTTGAAAGTCGGCACTGGGTCTATAGGGTAGGGACATATAGTTATTTAACCACTTCCATCTTTATATTTTTTACTTTAATAGTATAAGTATATCCTAATAATGATTGGTACTTGTTAGGGGAACTTTGTATGTTTTTCAGATAAGATTCGTATTAATTCTATTGTTTATGAGTTGAGAAGCTTATTGCTCCCTCCCACCCTAAAAAAGGAGATATAAAGAGAGGTTAGAGAAAAAGAAAGAAAAAAAAACAAGATATTTTTAAGCTAGAGAATGTTACGTGATATACCTTCATACACTTTTATTTAAGAATAGCCACTCTACTAAACACAATATTTGCTGCGTCGTAGGAACATCTATATTTTATTTGAGAAGATGAAGGAGGTATAAAGTAGGGCAAACTAATTTTTTAAACTAATAAAATTAATTACAAGAAAATTTAGTTTACACTTTGTTTGTACTTTATACATCTATATTTCATATCAGTGATATCGCCCCTAGAGGGAAGGGGGTGGCTGGTTGGGAGTTGTCTGCCATCTACTTTAAAACTGTTTATGGTTTAGGGGTAAATAGGCAATGAGCATTTGATTTTAGGATCTGGCTACATCTTAAGTGGGGCATAGTGTATATTTTGATTAATTCTCAAAAAAAATGAAATTGTCAAAAACAAGTTAAATTTAGCATTGAATTATAATAGTAGAATGTACACACAATCGTAATCAAATAATTGTTATATTATAATAATTGAAATTTTTGTTATACAACTGTTTTGTTAAAGTCAAGATGTCATTTTCAAACTTTCAAAAGTAGGGCCTGCATCAAATAGTTCATACTGTTTTTGTGTCTTTTTTTAAAGATTGTATGTTTACGTTTTTAAAACTATGCTTGTTTTTTTCTTATTTTATTTTGTTATGAAATAGTAAATATTTGTAAAAAAAAAAGAGTGAAGATTGATATAAACAAAAAAAACTCAGAATAGACAGATTGTTTATTATTTATCAGAGGCCTATCTTTAAATGAAACTAAATTTATGAAAGGGATTAATTACAGATTATTTTTCTAAAGATCTTCCATTACGTTTAAAATAAATATTCGAAGAATGTAAATAATTTTAAACACGATCAATCTTTCATAGGCGTTAAAACTTTGGGTACTTTTAAGTTTTATTAAATCAATTGGGATGTCCATCAATTTATCTATATTGTCTTATAGGCTTTAAAACTTGATTATTTAAGGTTTTACAGAGATATTCTCCAATTATTAATTCAAAAACTAGCTTCTGATTAAACATCTATAAACAAGTAATTTAATCTTAACAGTGTTTAATTTAAATTAATTTTTGTACATAAATACTTTCCCGCCCCCCAAAGAAAATTTGCCCTAAAACATAAAACGTGATAAAGGTTTTATAAGAGTCCCAAATGTTTTGGGCCAACTAAATAGAAAACGTGTTTATAATACTTTGGGTACTAGTATAATTTAAAGTCCAATGTCCCTTCCCTAGTTTCTACTCTGCTAAAAAGTATTACCAAGAGTAGAATTGGTGTGTGTGTGTGTGTGTGAGTATGTAATATTTAATGTATTAAAGTAGTAAAGGGAGCTAGGGTAAAACTCAGGGATAAAGCGATAACTAGTTACGAATATTCTGTCTCTCTGTATAAGATATTACTTACTAACCACTGGACCGATTGGGATCTTTTTAACAGGGAATCTTTCAATATGGCGTTTGATAGTTTTTAACTTTTAAGTCTAATTGTAGTGGATTCTACCTTTTCATTTACTCTTACTATTTCTACCATGCGCCTGATATAGCAGCAGTACAATTATTTTTCACGTCTCTCGAATGACAGAGAGTTGTTGGGACTCGAACCCGACACCTTGCTGACAGGAAGCCGACGACACTACGAATTTCCTTAACCCTTTATGACTGGTATGAAAAACACATCTAGAAGGATTTATGGGGGTTATAGAAAAGGCAGTATACTGAATAATTGATTACAATATGGGGTGAAAGGGATGGGCAACCCAAGAAAATTTATATTTTCGTTTGTAATCATTGGGGATTAGAATAGTTTTACGTGGTAATTGAAGTACTTGAAGTGTTACTTATATAGAATTCTCGTTAATTTTTAGTATTAACGGTAGTTTTCCTTAACCCTTACAGATCGGGGGGGGGGAGGTCATGTTGACCTCCCCCCCCTCTATTTTTTCAATGTCATTTTTTTTGTAGGTAAGATAGAGAGTTGTGACTTCATGACTTTTTAAGTTTAGTAATTATACGTCGGCAAAAGTTGATTTTATTAGGATATCTGGTCTGTGTCGGTCGTGGTGTCCGGTCAAAGTCGGTTGGTTAGCACCAAAATTAAAAAAAAAATTCTAAATAAATCTTAATTTCTACATTATGACTTTGTATATAAGGTAGAAACCTAAAATTTTTTTGGTGAATGAGAAAAGTGGTGTTATGACCGTTTGACCGCACCCTGACCGACTTTATGACCGAATTTTGTCCGGCTTTTACTACAGACATATATCATGAATATCGTGGCTTCTATTACAGCTAGAACCCTATAAATTTTTTTGGTAAATCCTTGAGCAATAATTAACAGATAAAAATATTAATTGGCGCCGCCAACCTCCGTTTTACCGCCGTAACCGCCGAAAAAGGCGGTTTCCGTTATTTGCCGTTTTTTGGCGATGATCAGAATAAGTAATTTTTTTGTTATGAAAAATAAAAGTTCGTTCTAAAATTTGGTCATCCTAGCTGCAAAATTGGCCGCTCTACAGCTGTTTTAAAATTTAGCGGCTGGCCGCTAAAAAGCGGCTAAGGAGCGGCCTGATCGCTATGACTAGAAAAAGTAATTTTCTCTAAAAATACACATGAACCACCAGAAAAAATTTACGTCCTTATCTGTAACAGAAGCCGAGATAGAGGGGGGGGTCAATATGACCCCCCCCCCCCCCCGATCTATTAAGGTGGGAATAGGGGCCCGATCTGTAAGGGTTAAATGGCCTTCGAGCAAAGAACTCCCCACCACCTTGTTTTTTAAAAAATTGGAAGTAAAGGGGAGGGTATTGTTCGTGTGTTACAGTTTTACCTCCGGTTTGGTTATATTAGGAACAGGGCTGTCCCGCATGGTTAGGGCGCCGAAGGTATAGGCTTCTTAGAGGTCAGCCATAAAGCAAAAAAACTTCCCCCCCTCTTCTTATTTTCATTTTGTTTTTAAAATAATGAGGAGGGGTTCTTCTGCTGACTATGCGCATTGGGAAAAACACTAATTTATCTTCTGTTTTATGTTTAGGTTTAGCACAAATTCAAGAAATTCCTTAGGGAATAATTTGTTGAGGTTTAAAAATAAACGCGGGAAAGAAATATTTTTTTCCAATTTCCCATCCCTTTTATCCGTGATTGGAATACAGTGGTCAATCCAACATTTTCTAAAATTGTATCATGCAGCTAATTTTACTCTGGTTAGTCTGAATAATTTGTATCTTAAAAATCAAAATTATCACACATTAGTATTAGAAGAAAGAAAGAAATTGTCTTATGCAAAACCATATGTACTAAAGTTACTGGGTTTTTCTAGCGGTTTTAATTATTATTAAATAAATAAACAACAGAGGTGGATTCTTAAAAAAAAATGCCCCACTTAATCCACCAAAAATACATAAAAAATCTACAAAAAATAAACAAAATCATAGAAGGGTTATTAACATAGGATTTTATTTAATTTTTTTTAGATCTTTTATGTGAATTTGGAGGATTTTTCACGAAAACAATTTTGCCCCACTAAGCGATTAGTGGGGCGAATTTTTTTAAAGATTCCACCTCTGTTCTATGATATACAATTCAGGGATAAGACAATGGATGATGTATCAATTTACGCATATCTTAAAATATACAAAATTGCCCCATAAACTGTTGGTTGAATCTTCTAAGACTGCTAGTTTTTGTACTAGCAAATCAAGATTCTAAAAATAAGCCAACAAAAGAAAGAACATGTCTAATGTTTATAAAACTTATGGATAACTTTACAAAGTGTCTAAAAAATCAGCCATATGACGTCATACAAATGAGGGATTATCTTCTCTTTTTTAGGGGCTTTCTTTCCCACTTCTCCTCTCATCTCCCTCATTTTTATGACGTCACATGGCTGAATTTTAGACATATTTTAGTTATCCATAAAGTTGCAACTTATAGAATTAGTAGAATCTAAAGTCTGATATCCCTTATCTCCCTGATGATATTAATACATATAGTATGTATGTTTTCATTATATTTTATACTATATGCTGAATTTTAATAATATTAACAAAGGTGTGCAACTACTTACAGTACTTCCCATTTCCGTCTCTACCGCCATAAAACAACTACTTTATTTTTAGTGATCTTAAGAGATATTAATAGACGATAAATTTATATATAGCCAAAATTATTATTATTACACCTTCTTTAGATTTAAATTATTTATTGTATCACTATTCATTTAAAAAAGTTTCATATCTTTACTGTTGATATTGCTGCACTACTTATGAAAATAATTGTCTTTGTTTTATTTAATATCAAGGAGTGAGGGGACATTGGGCGGGAAATTACACTGGTACCCAAAGTTTATCACTAGTCTTAAACTAAATCTAATTCGTTGGCACAAAAGCTTTGGTTTCAACAAACTATTAGTGTCCAATCTTTTGAAATAAAATATTTCAATCTTCAGAAGGGGTATTTTGATTTATCATATTCATCATTGGGAATGTTTATCATCTTATCCCTTAAGATCCCTGATTTATACATTTGAACCATAGCCCACCATATGTTGATTTCATTTAAATTTTTTTTGTAGCGAAGCTACTCTGAAATACACAATGTCTGTCAGTCTATTTGTCTGGCAGTAATTTTAGGAATACGTAATTAAAGATGGTCGGCTTATTTTTGGTGATTATTTCTTTATGCTATCGACTGCAGAGGCAAACAGATGGGTGGTGTAGGGGTATTATCCATCCCCTACACCCCTTTACCTCCCCCATTGACCTGGGTATACGCCCCTCCTGAAATACCCACATAATTTAGCCAAGTGGACGATAAATTGATGTACATCCCCAGTGATAATAAAGAATCCCCCCCCCCCTTGGTGTATCATTATGATAAATTTGAATTTATTATTTAAAACTTTATTAGTTTAAACCAGCTAATTAACCTTGCCTAACTTCGTCCATTTGTTTCCTTGTTTCTTATAAATTCAGTAATTTTTAATATTTATGAGTTTCGCTCTTTATGGATTTTGTCAATGTCATCCTTGTTTATATTAAAATCCACACCTTTCAAATATGAATCTATTTTTATGAATATTTTGCATATATTTTACTACATTCTATTTTATTAAAAGTAAACTCTTTGCTCTGTTTTTTTATTGTCCTTTTGTCGGTGTGTATCTACCTTCGCGTATTTATAGCATCATCTTTAGAAATAACCAGCGAATGTGCATGACGTAACACATTGCGAGTCTGCTCGTTGTCTGGAAGGTAATATGTTCGAATCTCTTCCCAACACCGTGTGATAACTAAAGACGTTCAAAAGTGTTCCTATACCTGTTGTCAAATGTACGACATATAAAATTAGAGTTGGTGGAATGACTTGGCCTATGACAGGCGAAACTCCTTACAATGCACAGCTAGGTCTTTAATTTTTATTTTTATCATAATATAGTTATATAGATCATAGATAGCTAAGCTTCCCCAAACATTAATTTGATTTCATGAACTGCTGAGTTTCTTTCTAAAATTTTGAGAGAAAAGAACACATTTATGAATGAAAATTAGCATGTTTTTTATTGGATTTTTAATTAAAACTTTTTGAAAGTTGATCTTCGATATGTTGAAATCAGGTTAAAATGCACTTTTAAAATTAGATTTATTCCTTAATTATTCTCAATAATTAAACATTTTATCTATATAAATTCATAAATATAATTTGGGCTAAATCTTAAAGAAAGTTTTCATCCTTACTTATATTGTAGGGATTCCTGCATAAATTAGGCATATGCTGAAAAGATCCAGTAGAAATGCTGACCTTGATAATAAAATGGACGATAAATTAGATTTGGGAGATTTGGATTGGAGTGATTATAAGTAAACCGATTGTCATATATCTTGCATCAGGCTATAGGGTATTATTGCTCTATGCATTAGACTTATAGAGTAGCGTTGCTCCATAAACATGGTATTAGAGTTATGGAGTAGTGTTGCTCCTTAAACAAGGTATTAGAGTTATGGAGTAGTGTTGCTCCATAACAATGCATTAGACTTATAGAGTAGCGTTGCTCCATAAACATGGTATTAGAGTTATGGAGCAGTGTTGCTCCATAAACAAGGTATTAGAGTTATAGAGTAGCGTTGCTCCATAAACATGGTATTAGAGTTATAGAGTAGCGTTGCTCCATAAACATGGTATTAGAGTTATGGAGTAGTGTTGCTCCTTAAACAAGGTATTAGACTTACAGTGTAGCGTTGATCCATATACATGGTATTAGAGTTATAGAGTAGCGTTGCTCCATAAACAATGTATTAGAGTTATGGTGTAGTGTTACTCTATACAGTCTAGTGTGGCCCAAATTAAGGTCTAAATCGCTTTTCAATGTGCGGAATGTAAAAATAAGTTATGTATTGTTTGTAGATTTTAGCCCTATAATTGATTTTAGGAAAAAATCTATCGCTATCTCGTCAAATGCATATTTATTTTCACCTTTACTTCCCCAAATTAAGAATGCCTTACACCAGATATAAAGCAAAACATCAAATTTTCTGTCTGTTTGTTTACAAACATTGAAATAAAATATTAAAATCACCAGGAATAAACATATCAAGAAAGAAAGTATGTATAAAAAATTATTTTGTACAATTACAATAATTTGGGAAAGCTAATTCATACTGCAAAATTATTGAAGAAAAATAATTAAAGATAAGCCTTACTCTTTATTCCTGGTTTAATAAAAAACAATCAAATTATTTTTTGCAATATTAATTTTTTTATTAGTATGCTTTTTTTAAAAGTTGAATATGAGAATAAGTATATTGCATATTTCTTACCTTCATTTAATTTTTTATTTTAGTAAATTGTCTCTTTATTGGCGACAATGTCTGTTGAGCCATGAAATTTATTAAAACACTTTTTCCTATTTTATGTCTTTAAAATGTATATTTTTTAAAGTTTTTCATCATTTCTCTTCTCATAAGACTAATAGCTACTGTTTTAGTTCAATTTCTTACACAAATTATCAATTTAAATAAAACAATGTTTTTAGACGTTTTTTCGGAATTATTCGGCAGGAATGGCGGTTTTGCCTACTTTTTATAATTGCTTCATATTTAAACTCTTGTTACATTATTTTAGGTTGGCAGTTCTTTAATCATTTCTTGTTAAAATCATGAAAATATGAAGTTTTTGATAAAAAGCTTAAGATTGAAATTTCGAGATCAATTTTCATTGTAGAGAGGTCTAGTTTTCACTTAAAGGTCTACATTTGAGCCGGTAACAACTTCAAGGTAACCGCAAATTGATATGGTAAAGATTTAAAAATTCATGTTTTTTTGGGCCAGTCTACTATACACAATGTATTAGACTGTAGAATAACGCTTCTCTTAGCGTTGCTCCAAAACAAGGGCCATACTGACCATAAGAAGTGCAGCACTCGGGCTAGCAAACAAATACATTTTAATCTTTCAAATAATTTTAGAAAAACCTAAAATTATCCTTACTTGCATGAATGCCTGATAAACTGATAAAACGGATGGACGTATAGATATATCCTAGCTGTAAAGTATCTGCGCTAATAAAAAAGTTGAGTAACAATTCAATATAAAAATGTCTATTGAGATATTGATTTTAATCTTATAGAACATTTAATAACATCCCTTTTATTGCGTTGGGAATCAAAAATATTCCCAACAATCCCTTTTTATTTTTTTAATTTTCTACTTGTTTTTTTATACCCCTTTGGGAATCTTTTTGTCCTAATTAACCTAACAAAAACTAAAATATGTATTTAAAAAACCTTGAATTTAAAATAAGAGAAGAGGGGAGGGTGGTTTGTGGGGTCCGCTTGTAATTCTAGGGATATTGCTGACATTTTTTACGATGGTAAGAATTGAACATTTGAAATAAGCTATCAAGAACATATTTCTGGAGTAGTTGCATCTCTAAAAGAATTTTCCCAATAGAAACTATTAAAAACGTTTTTAGAAGTTTAGGAAAATGAAAATCGATTAGTTAAGTGTCAGAACTGGTTTTATTCCAGCAGAAATTATGTGGATTTGATGAAAATTTAACAAAATAACCCTCCTGAAGATAAAGACTTTAAGTTTAGTACTTTGGAAATTACTAAATAGTTTAGAGTCAACCAATGAAATTAAATTAATTAAATTTTTGAGTCAACGAAAAAGATAACGGCGTTATAAAAGGGTTTGGGAACCAGTTTAATTTACAGTCCAATGTCCCCTTCCTCCCTGTTAAGAATACATTATTGAACTATTTTTAATATATTTGTCTATGTCTCTGCTGCTGATATTGTATTTGAAATGTTGATCAGATAGATATGTCAAGTAAACCAGGGATACATGGAAACCTCAATAAAAACAAAATTGGACAAAATCTATTTTTATACTTTGGGGGGTTAGACTTTTGTCTTAAACTCTTGTCTTAATAACAGATCTATAGTATAGATGTATATCCGGACCTTTTTCGTCTGGTAGTAAATTGTTTTCTGCTACTTGGCTATATTAATATTCCCGACACTATTGGTTGATTTTCAAAGACCCAAATGATAATCGGCACAAGGCCCTTGGGATTGGGACATACAGTTATACAACCCCATCCCCCTCTAGTGTTTTATTCTAATATCTTCATATTCAACATTTCAAACCAAAAATATGTAGGTTTTAAACCCCTCCCCCCCCCCCCATTTATCTGGTTCTGATTTAGAACAAAATAACACTTTTAGAGTTTAATTCTTTTTTTGTTAAATTTTATCTAAGTGTCTATTGGCTACGTTTATGACACAGCCAATGAAATGTAAAAAAGATTATATAAATGTATTGATCAAATCTTTTTATGTACAAATTGTAACTTTTGTTGCTTTAAATTCTAATGGAAAACTCACCCCCCCCCCCCCCCACCTTCCCTATCAATATAGGATGTTTTTTTTTATTTCAACATCAAATTTTAATGGTTTATGTTGACAACTTTATACAAAAAAGTAACAAGATGTATGTCTGTATGGAACACAGTAAAAGTGTCGGACTGATTATGAAGTAACAAAAAAAATTAGCCAATGAGAGGCCATTATTGACCAATGGTAAAATTTATAGTGGCCTCTCATTGGCTAATTTGTTTTTTTACGTCATAATCAGTCCGACACTTTTACTGTGTTCGTCTGTATGTTGTACCGAAGAAACTTACTAACCGATGAATCGATATGGTTCTCCTTTAATAATAATGCTTCTTATAGATTCAGTAACCGTTTAAAACCATTTAGGGGAGGGTACCTTCACCCACGATATATCACTCTTATAACCCCATGGAATAACTTTACTTTTATGACATTATGTGAAAATAAGTTAAAATGTGGGTGGGAGCATAGGAGTCAATATCAGAAGGTGGCCACTTGGAAAATAGGGGAAATTGCCCAACATTCTTATGTAAAAATTATATTAAAAATAACTAGGGTGAAAAACTTAATAAAAGCGGGCTTACAGACCAATTATTTTGCCTGTAACCCTGCGGGGCTATCACCTAACCCAATATAACCTATCCTAACCTAAAATAACCTATTAAAAGCCATTTTAAAAATACGACAATTCGGCCCTTAAGGGGCGTTGCCACGAAAGGGACTATACCCAAAATATCTTACAATGTCATCTCCCTTTCTAATAAAAAAACAGTGCAATGTTATTTGTTTTTCTTATATATCTCCTTTCCATCTGATTACATACTTTATCTAAAGGTGTACCATCGTTTCCCCCAAAGTTGGCATAATTACAAAGTGCTCCAGAAAACAGAGAATCTCAGTGGATAGGACAATCGACGTTAAATTGATGGTAAACAAAATTACCCCTTCAATCTAAAGAATAAAATTGTCGGTTAAAAATCTAAAAACTAATCAAGAATATCTTAATCTTAAGGGATAAGACAATGGACGATTAACAATTACTATAAACAAAATTGCTCCTTCAGTAGTCTAAAGGTATTGGCGTAAAAGTTTGGAAACTAAATGATATATGATTAAATACAATTTTTTTAAGTGCCAAAAGTTTAATGATTAGGAAATAATAATTTAATACCATTTTTAGCAAACGAATTAAAAATGATAATTTACTGTCAATTTACTCCCTCCCCCCCAAAAAAATACAGGTGGTGTTTAACTATAAGAGTCAAAGTAAAGATTTAGTTTATGCTAGAAATTATTTGCTGTTGTTTGCTTGGCTGATTCGAAAAAACACATTTCTATAAATCCCCTAAACATTTACTATGGGTATTAAGGGCGTTTGTCTATTAAGTAGATTGATATTTCTAGAATTTACAATTTTGTACGCCTTTTAAATTATTATACTTCAGAAAAGGTTGTCCGAGCACACCTAAATGAGATAATTTATTTTCTCGTATTCATTCGAATCCGGTGGATAGTAACCGGTTCTCATCCATACGAAAAAACTATGTCTAGCATCGTATTATATCCAGCTTTATAGAATATAGAAATGTACAATCATAAGATTAAAACTAGTTTTTTTAGCCCCGAGGTGTTTTAGTCTTATAATTGTACATTCTATATCCGCGGAAAGCCGTTTATAATACGATGCGAGAAATAACTATTCTCGTATTCATTCGAATCCGGTGGATAGAAACCGGTTCTCATCCATACGAAAAAACTATGTCTAGCATCGTATTATATCCAGTTTTCTACGAATATAGAAATGTACAATCATAAGATTAAAACTCGGGGCTAAAAAAACTAGTTTTAATCTTATAATTGTACATTCTATATCCGCGGAAAGCCGTTTATAATACGATACGAGAAATAACTATTACTTTCTTACAAAAGTAACATTGGATCTTGCTAACCGCTGAATTAATATGGTTCTACTTTACAATGTATCTTCTCGTAGGTCACCCTCACAAAAGAAATCACAATAGAAAAATTACCCCCTAACCAAAAAAGGGTCGACTAATCCCCTTCCCTTCTCTAAATTGCCCCTAGAGACCTCTTGGAGCATAGTATATATAAAGTTAGTAAAGCTGTTGTGTAATCGCCATTAAGTCATATTAAAGTAATCCTAAATCGTTTTTCAACTAAATCATATTAAAACTAGAATAATTAAGTTCATAAGTATAAATAAAACTATAATAAAATTATTATTTAGATGATGACAGTCAAATCATTAGTCCGATTTTGTACAGAATATAAGAGCTGTAATTTACTTGTTATGTGTTTTTGTACTTTTAAACTTGCGTACAATCTCGGACTGATCTGACAACAATTATATTTTAAGCTAAATCGTAAGCTGTATTTTGAATATATGTTTTCCGAAACAGCACACACATAGATTCACAATAATTTATAGAGCTGCTTCACTTCAAATCGCAAAAAATGCCTACTTATATCACCTACTAGGAAGGGGAAGGGCAATCAAACTAATTTTATCTCAATACTGTTTCCTTTCTTTTCTAATAGTTATAAGCTTCCAAAAGCATAATTTACAGAGGTTTTTGGTAGCCACAGCACAAGGACGTTTAAATAGAAAACGATTGTGAGTAGGAAATACCCAAATTTATCTCATTTGTAAAAGAGCTTTAAACCCTGGTGCAAAGTGGCAAAAAATGTTTTTTGTATTGGATTTAAAGGTATTATTTGCAAGGCGCGGGAGCTATGCCTCAACCGCGCATAGGCCTAAAATTTAAACACTCTAGTGTGACAAAAAATATCCCGAAAAGATCAATTGTCTGTTTCGGAACAGATCTAGAAATCCAGCTAAATTTTAAATTTATACTTTGGCGATTTTACTGAGGCTTACACGCAGCTGCCTCGCGGCTGCCGAGCACTGATTATTTGTTACAAATAGGCACAAGCTCATATATAAATCCTTCAACTTTTATCACAGATTTAATGTTTATTCTAGTGTAGTTTTTATGCATTCACTGTTGAATTGTTAAATTTAAACAATTTCAAATAAGAATGTAATTAATTTGTGTAGTAATCAATTAAATCTTCTTATATTTTCTCGTATTCATTTGAATCCGGTGGAAAGGAACCGGTTCTCATGAATACGAAAAAATTATGTCTAGCATCGTATTATATCCAGTTTTCTACGAATATAGAAATGTACAATCATAAGATTAAAACTAGTTTTTTTTAACCGGTGCCTTCGGCACCACGGGGCTAAAAAAACTAGTTTTAATCTTATAATTTTACATTCTATATCCGCGGAAAGCCGTTTATAATACGATACGAGAAATAACTATTCTTAAATCTAAATAGGCCGAGTAAAAAGGATATTAGAAGATTTTTTTCCCTTTTTACTTGGGATGCCACCGCCAATCTTCCTGGACAAGACAAAGAAATTAATTGTGGAAAATTCCAGAAAATCTTTAAATAATTTTTAATACCTTTGCTTTGGTTACCTCTCTTTGGAGGGTTAAATCTCCATAAACCTAAAAAGAGTACTTAATCGGTCTTCGAGGAGTTAGTTTAGCTTATTTAAGAGATTTTAAAATATTCCTATTTCTTTCAGGTATGTGTTAAAAATGGAGGTCATAACCTAAAGAAAAAAAACTTAAAAGATTTTGATTAAATCTATCTAATCAAAATTCAAAATGGCCGACACACCCCGCGAAGGTTCTAAACAGCTGGACCCACGCGGTGGTACATCACAGGATGAGGAAGCCCGAATGGTTGGTTCTGGGGTGAAGAAAAAGGGTAATATCACCACCCTTCTGGAGGGAGATACCATCAAAGTTTTAATAACACATGCTGATGATGATGATGAACAGGTTCTTTACCAATCAGCTGATTTAATGCTAAAAGCTGCAACAACTGCAAAAGCAGCGTCCCAGACTGTTCAAACATATTGTCAAGCTGGGATATCAACTGTTAAAGCTCGTGACAAAGTCTCAGCATCTACAGAAAAGAATTTAACAAAAGAATTAAAGTCAGCATCTAAAACAGCCGCTTCAAGGACAGCAACAGCTAGAACAGACGCCTCGTGCTCAACAGCATATAGTTCAGTGACTTCGAGCACAATATTTGATAATACAACGGCTTCAAGCACAAAATCTGCTAATACAACTGCTTTATGCACAACATCTGCTAAGACAACTGCTTTAAGCACAACAACTGCTAACACAGCTGCCTCAAGCACAACAGCTGCTTCAAGCATGACAATTGCCAAGACAGCTGCTACAAGCACAAGCGCTTCTGGAACAGTCACTAAAAGTATAAATGCTGCTGAAACGGCACTTACAAGCACAAACACAGCTGGAACAGCTGCAATAGGGTCAACATCAGCTGCTAAACCATTTAAAACCACACCTGTGATTACTTCTGTGATATCTGACAATACTAACACAAAAACTGATCATGAGAAAGTTGTTGATAACCAAACGGACAAGCCAACTGATGTAGATTCAGACCAAGCTACTGCACAATCAAAAGCTGCTGCTGCGACTAAAAAAGCCGCAGATGTAAAGTCAAAAGCTGCTATAGACAAAAAAGAAAAAGAAGCAACTGGTGATTACTCAACTGTGATAGATAAAGATATAACACTTGATCCAATTGATACAAATCTATTAAAATCAAGTGATGATAGTCATGAGCTCAGTGATTCTGGTGAGTCTATTATGGTCAGTTTGCTTGAGGATGTGTATGATGAAAATCAGCTGACAATCACAAATAAAAACCAGGTAAACCTAATTTAACAATCCGTCATTTCATCACATCTCATAATAATAAGTCTAGTTTGTGTTTTGCATATTAATGATGGAAAGCACAAAATGCACGAGTTTTAAATGTACACAAGAAAGAAATCATTAAACTATTCACGAATAAAATAAAACAATTTGGTCCAGCTTTAAAGAACAAGAATTAATTCGAAAAAATATTTGTAATATCAGTTGATTTTGGGGGACAGTATCAGTAAATTCTATAAATGTAGCACACCAAAAAACTAAAATTACGATATTTTTTTTTAATTATTTCAGTTGTTGGCTATTTCTCAGCCCAAAACCACGACAAAACTAAAGATTTTTTAAAAGTTATTGCTCCTATTATGCTGCTGCTATAATTGTATTATGATTATGTAATGCATTACACTAAAAAATGAAACAGACAGACAAAGTTGTATAGAGTAGCTTTGCTAATCGAACATGAAAAATATAACAATCATGATATAAAAACAAAGTATATGTGCATTTTCATGTATTTTATACTCAAAAGTTGTGGGGGAAAGCTCTAAAATATGTTTAAAGATTTATGGGCGTTTCAATGTTTTTAATTGTGCTGCCTATAAGATCTTATAAACAGTTATAGCAAATACTCTTTAATCTAAACATTATTATTGATTATAGCATGTTTTAGTCTCTTTTGAAAGGTTTATGTTATCCACTCTAAAATTCACGTTCACCAGCCATCGGTTAAATGTCGGGCAATAAATGAGTTATTTGATCAACCTTAAGTAATAATCCTGTAAAGGTAACCTTTTGGATTGCATAATATAACTGAAAAGTACACGCAAATGTATATTTTCATTGCAGTCCAGGGAAAAAAGGACTTATGTTACAAAAAATGCTGTAGCTTAATATGTAAAGCTTCATCTAATTGGCAGGAAGATATGTGATTGAGTTCCAGTTAAATACTATCTATATAATACAACTTCACGTATGAAGTGATTAATTTTCGTCGGGTTTCTATACTTAAAGTAAAATGCTTAGCAATCGGTTTAATCTCTGAACAAGTCCTTCCAATCTAATGCCACTTCCCACTTAGACCCATCTACCTAAGCCTTACGGTTAGTCGTTTGGTTGAGAGATCTTATATGACATACAAACACATTAAGTACATACATTTTAGTTATGGATAAATAATTTAGAAAAGAAGAAACTCTTTCATTTATTATTCTTTATCCCTGACATCTGATTACATTTATAATATTTGAGAATTGCATGGCCTACAATTCATTTGAATTAGATTATACCCAGGGATTAAGAGATTCTTAGTTGTAATATTTGAGAATTACATGTCCTACAATTCATTTGAATTAGATTATACCCAGGGATTAAGAGATTCTTAGTTGTAATATTTGAGAATTACATGTCCTACAATTCATTTGAATTAGATTATACCCAGGGATTAAGAGATTCTTAGTTGTAATATTTGAGAATTGCATGTCCTACAATTCATTTGATTTAAATTATACCCAGGGATTAAGAGATTCTTAGTTGTAATATTTGAGAATTGCATGTCCTACAATTCATTTGATTTAAATTATACCCAGGGATTAAGAGATTCTTAGTTGTAATATTTGAGAATTACATGTCCTACAATTCATTTGATTTAAATTATACCCAGGGATTAAGAGATTCTTAGTTGTAATATTTGAGAATTACATGTCCTACAATTCATTTGATTTAAATTATACCCAGGGATTAAGAGATTCTTAGTTGTAATATTTGAGAATTACATGTCCTACAATTCATTTGATTTAAATTATACCCAGGGATTAAGAGATTCTTAGTTGTAATATTTGAGAATTACATGTCCTACAATTCATTTGATTTAAATTATACCCAGGGATTAAGAGATTCTTAGTTGTAATATTTGAGAATTACATGTCCTACAATTCATTTGAATTAGATAATACCAAGAGGATGTTGTATTTGGGTAGTATATAAATATCCTACAATTTAATTTATTTATATTAGAACCAATAATTAAGGGATAAATGGAAATGTATTTGACTAATAAATAAATCAGTTATCTGTAATGATTAAGGAACTGTGTATTTGTTATTTTTGATAAAAGATGTACAGGGTTTAAAGGATGGGTAATTGTTTATTAATAATTGAATTCTAAGTTTATTAAATTATGGGATTACGGGGATGGTAATAATGATGAATTAAAATTATCCAAGGGACGTCTAGATAGATTGATCAAAGATGAAAATTTTCTTTGTGTTTTTATCTATCCCTTTCTCCCCGAGTAAATTGCAACCTTAGGTTACTCTTATAGTCCTTCATTTTAACATTTCTTTAATAGGCTATAACAGTTAGAATAAGTACTGTGATGATAAAACATTTAATCGTTGTAGGAATTACCTCAAAGTCTGCACAAATTCATAGAAGTATAACAGGGGTTAAAAGGATGGTCAATTGGTTTAGTATAGTCAATGAGTGAGTGGACTTTGTATTAATTTCTGTATTTTATTTTCAAGAGATATCCGTTTTTTGTGTATTGTAAGTCAATAACACATCTAAATTTCATATACTCATAGAAAAGGATTAAAGGTTACAAATTTTCAAAGGCTTTGATGGAAGCTGGTAAAAGATCCTCGCTAAAAAGTGTACTTATGTTACAACGTTTTGTGGACCTATTCCAAATGACGTCATATTAGAAGCTTTTATACCAGCTTCGTTTCAGTGTAAATTGTATCCCTTTTTCTGAGGTAAAAAACATATAACCTCTTTAAATTACATGACTTTTAAAGCACGGTTTTGGGAGTTTTTATCATAGATAAAGGTATAACAATATTTGGATTTAAATTGTTGGATGTTAAGTTTTTTGTGAGGTTCTGTTAAATTAAAACTAAATTGATGGCTTTTGTGAGAAGCTAGTAAAAGTGGCTGACACAGATTATGACGTCAAAAAAAATAACCAATGACAGGCCACTATAAATTTTACCATTGGTCAATTACAGTGTATACTGGCCTCTCATTGGTTATTTTTTGACGTCATAATCTGAGTCAGCTACTTTTACTAGCTTCTTTTGTGAGCTAAGATCGCTAAGATTATAAGATTTATAACTATTTAAGGAGAAATTTTACCCCCCCCCCCAAAAAAAAAGGATAGGGGATTAGCCGTCAGCTATTTGCTTATCCTATTTATATGCTTTAGAACATTTTTATCAAAAATATTCTTTATCAATTCTTATATTTTCAAGTTGCCTATCCGTATCCTCTAATTCCTGAGTTAACATTTTGAGTTCATGTTATGCAATTTATTACTAATGTCAAACTTATGTATATTATCCAGGTGTATACTGTATAGGTATTGACAATGGACGACACATTAATGTTCTCCCAATTATGATAAATTAAATTTTCTCCTCCCAATTATGATAAACTAAATTACTGACGTTTTCACTCAAAGTGCCCCATGGACAGCTGTAACCAACAACTGAATTAATTCAAATAGTTATTTGATAATTTCGCCTGAGTTTTTAGTGATTTTTAGGGGGGCAACACATCGTAGTGAAGACAACCTTTTTATCTGCCTCACAAATATTATTTTTGATTTATTTCGCTTGTTGGCTGTACCTTATTCCTGCCTCGTCGAGCAAAACACTTTTAGTAACTACACACAATTACCTTTTTAAAGATTAAAATCATTAGTGGAAAAGATTGAAGTTATATATAAACATATTTAAATAGACGAATAGAGAGTTTTTAACGGTTTTTAAATCTTACCTTACTGTTACAGAAATCATCCGTTACAGAACGGACTGACCGACACTAATTGTAGAAAGGCATTTCTTTTGAAATTTAAAAATATTTTTTTGTTTATTTATTTTTTATTTGTTTATTTGTTTATATCATTCTTAAAGAAACAAGTAAACAAATGAAATTATGATCTGAAAAATATTTCCCTTTTTAAAAGCGCAGCTTTTCTATAATTATGATCGGTCCGTACGTCCGTCTGTATCGGTTGGCTCTTTTAGTTTATTTAGACATGTTAGTCCTATTAATTTTGTAACAAATTCATGTACAATTTTGTTTAGACTCTCAAATTAAAGTTCGGCTTATTAAGTTCTGACACAAGAGTTATTGCTCGTTTGTCCTTCCTTCTGAGTGTAGAGCTTCACTTTTATGGATGTTTTCATCCTTGTTTTATTAAAAAATCTAATAAATGCTATTTATTTTTATGGCAAAATTACAAATAAAGGTTGCAAATAAAAATTAAAATTTCACACGGTCGTGCAATTAATTTAATTACATAATTGCAAATTTTTTGTCCACCTTTGCAGAATAAAAATAAAGAATAAAGAATAAATTGCAAAAAAAGTAGTAAATTATTTTCTCGTATTCATTTGAATCCGGTGGATAGGAACCGGTTCTCATGAATACGAAAAAACTATGTCTAGCATCGTATTATATCCAGTTTTCTACGAATATAGAAATGTACAATCATAAGATTAAAACTAGTTTTTTTAGCCGGTGCCTTCGGCACCACGGGGCTAAAAAAATAGTTTTAATCTTATAATTGTACATTCTATATCCGCGGAAAGCCGTTTATAATACGATACGAGAAATAACTATTCTCGTATTCATTCGAATCCGGAGGATAGAAACCGGTTCTCATCCATACGAAAAAAACTATGTCTAGCATCGTATTATATCCAGTTTTCTACGAATATAGAAATGTACAATCATAAGATTAAGACCAGTTTAGTATTTTATTTATGATTATTTGGTTCATTTTAGTGAAGTATCCAAACGTTTCAACCACTCTTTGTAATCTAAAGAAAATATAATTTTTTTGTATTATCATTGGGGATGTACATCAATTTATCGGCCATTGTCTTATATCTTCAGATCCTTCCATTTTATATCCTCACTAGTTCATAAATTTGATGAAAAATTAATTAGTTACATTTAAAACAAGGTCGTTCGTGTTATTAAAAGCGAATCTTTAACTGTTGAATAATCTTTAGATTATTTGTTTTAAAATAATAGACAAATACAAGGAAAACTGGCCCCTAGTATCTATCTATCTATCTATCTATCTATCTATCTATCTATCTATCTATCTATCTATCTACCTTTCCCTAATATACCCCACTAAAGAATTACACCACTCTGGAAAATATCTGAGAACGCCACTTGTTTCAAAGTTTATAAAAAAAATAAAGTGTTGCTAATATTTAGTTGTGCGCTAAGAATATAAGTTACTACAGACGGACTTACACTAATTGTATTTAATCTTCGCACTAGAAATAATAATTAGATTGAAATCCGTGTAATTTCCATAAAATTCGGCGTGTAATTATAAATTTGTATAATAGAGGGCGTTTTTAAAAGCTTTTCTACATTCAGCGTCGTTTCATACGTCCGTACTTCCGTCAAGTTTCTTTAGATTATTCAATTATGTTAGAATTGTCCTTTAAGTTTGAACTTGGCATGATGATTCCTGCAACAGTTTGGTTATAATTACAAGAAAGTCGGTATGTCCATTTCAAGCCATTTTTTATTTTATATTTATTTATCTCAATGCTATATGATTTAATTATCCTATTCATTATTTATTTCTTAAACGATAAGGAAAATTATTTTAGGTGAAGCATCTCTATAATTAAACGTTTAAGTGTTAGTATGACAGGACATGAAATACTTAAGTAACTCTTTAACACATTTTTTCATAAATAATGTTTTAATTTGCGTTGTTGCTCTATGATTTTATTTATGTTCGTTAATCTGACCATCTGATATTCTAAGCCTCGCTTTTTATGGATGTTGTAGTCCTTGTCGTTTTCTGAAAATTTGATAATCTAATCAAATTGTTCCAGAAACCACCCTGTCAATATTTGATGCATTAGGGTTTATTGCGATTACATTGCATTGAAGAAAAGTGGTATGTGCTGACATATTATCGACAAACAATAATTATCATGGCATTATTCATTTAATAACAGTAGCAAAAAACACAAAAATATGATCTAATAATAGTTGCTTAAAGATTATAAAATGTTAAGACTTTAACTATTAATTATCGCATAGTATTTTAGACAGCTTTCCGCGTAATGTACAATAAAAAATATATAAGTTTTATTATGGCTCAGAACTGGTGTACCTGAAAAGTACAAGTTGTGCAAAAATGTGTTATATTAAGAAGTACATCCATAATAGTGTGTGTTTATTGGTCTGGTAATTTAGAGTACAGCATTAGCTGAACAGCATACGCTAATGTAGGGACGCAGATTTATATTCTAGAAATTAAAGTGGCCTGGCAACTTTGGATAATTTTCTTAAAATTGGACCAAATTAGCAAAGTTTTATGATTTTTCAATATATGGGGTAGGTTTGTTTATCATCATTGGGAATGTACAACATTTCTTTATCGTACATTGTCTTTAGTAGTTTAAGACTTTTAGTTAGGGAGGGAGGAGACATTGGGCTAGCTGTTTATTACTGTAGTTCCCAAAGTTTTATAATAACGTTTTCTTATTCGTTGGCTTAACAATTTTGGAGTGTTTACACGTTTCAATCAATAATTTTAATCTATAGAAGGGGTAGTTTTGTGTAGCATCATTGGGGATTTACATAAATTTAACAGCCATTGTTTTTAGTTTTTAATGAAACTTTAACTTTCGAAAATTTTAAATGATATCAAAATCAGTTTTAAATCACTAAACTGAACATCATATTAATTCTTTTTCCTAAAACATATCTATATGGTGGTATGAAATGAATGTTTATAGCATGTTTTTGGTTAGAAATGTCTGAGTATAAGTGTTGTATATTTTAAACTATTACTTTTTATGTATAAAAATATTCTTTATTTGACCTTCATTTGACCTTGCATTTATAAAGATTATTAAATAAATTTTGAAAAATAATAATTAAGTAAATCACCAATATTAACAACTGAACTACACCATTTTCCATTATAGCTTCGAAACCGATTAATATCCACTGGATAAGAACCGGTTATTAGTCATACTAAAAAATCATGTGTAGCATAGTAATACAGACAATTTTTCACGAATATTAAAATAAAAATCTTAAAGTTAATACCAGTTTTGTTACACCACCGGGACTAACAATTTTATTTTGTTTTCCGCAGAAAGATGTCTATAACACGATGCAATAAATAACTATTCTCTCTTCCTTTGCTTTAGATTATTTTCCTCTTTTACTTTGTCACTTTGTCACTTTCACTGTTTCTCTTTTTATCGCTTTTTTAATTGACTCATTCTCTCTTTTATCAGAAGTCTAAAAGTTGAATTAATATTTAGCTCTAAAAATATGTTTATCTCGTTGATTCTCTCCTAGCCTCTAGTGGAGGCCAGAAAAAAAAGCCTAAAACCACCCATTTAAAAGAAATTAATGTATAGAGCTCCCCTGAGATAATCAACCAATTAGGAAGATACATTCTACCAAAGAGCATCTAGCGTACAACTTACTTGGTCCGTCGGTTTTATAATATTTAATTTTAATTTTTGTGATTATGATTTGAATTTATTTTTTTAGGTTGTTATGGAAGGAGTGAAGACAATCTTTGATTTACATTCAAACATCACGGTAAGTTTATTATTGTAGAAAGGTTATGTATCGCATCGTATTATAGACAGCTTTCCGCGTATAGTAAAACGATAAATAATAATTCCGGTTATATTAGCCCCGAGGGGCCGAAGGCCTTGGCTAATAAAACGCATGTTAATATTATGATTTTTCAAAATTGTTTATAAAACGAACCGATACATAATTTTTCAGTATGGCTGAGAACCGGTTCTAATCCAGCGAATATTAATCAGTTTTGAAGCCATAATTGAAATTATATCCTATTCGCTTGTACAGTCCATCCATCAAATTGACGAATGTCTACGACTTCGGTTTCTTCTTTATTTCTTCAAGTATGTGCTTCATAGTACAATAATTTGTAATAAAAACTACCAAGCTATTGCTTGATTCACTTCTACAAGAGATGCAATTAATAATAGTATTTTTTCCTAAAAATATTTCAGAATGATAAAGTAGACTTTTTCATTTTAAATTGGGTTAAGAAAAATTTAATAATTTGTTGACCTTCGCGTCTATGGATAATATGGTCCTTTTAGAAGCAAAGCTGAAATATAATTCACTTTGTCTATTCCCTCAGTCCGTAACGAGAATATGGATTTTTCTCGGGTGTTATTTAAGAAAGACTGCTAATTTTTATGGTGTGGATAAATCTTTCCAAAGAGCTTCCAATATGCAACTTACTTTTTCCGTCGGTCTATCAGTCATGCTACATAGATATTATATTTTTAAGGTTTCGTGATTTTTTTTATATAAAATTGATATCCTTCTTTCCTTATATATTCTTTCTCTCTTTTGTCACCTCTACACATCTGCTTTGAGACTCGACAAAATGAGCCGTGTGACGTCATAAAATGATGAGATGAGAGGAGTAGTGGGAACGGAAACCAAAGAGATGGATCTAATGACGTCACATGGCTCATTTCGTGGGATCCCATCTGCTTTATGACATCACTTTTCCCGTTAGTCAATGCATGTTTTTTTGTGCTTCGCTACGTATGGAAGATGTGATCTTTATTTAATGTTTATTCTAGTTTTTAACTAGATTGAAATTATGACTGAAAACCAAATTAACCACATTAATCTCGCCTTTTTTATTACACACGTTTTTTCATTATTAATTTTTCTCATTTTTTCTTTCACTTATATTTTTCCTTTTATAAATAGAGAGGCTACTCTTTAATTCACTTTGTGTCCCTCCGACAGTCCGTAACGCTATCCCATCTAATTTTTTAGGGGTAAAATTTTTATGATGGTGGATAAAATCCAATTTATTTCCAAAAATCTTAGGAGAATCCCGGCTACCTAATTTTTTTTGTTTCTTTGAGGGGGGGGGGGGCCCTTTGCTCCCCCTCTCAATGTACGTATTTCTATGTAGTAACAGCAAAGTCTAAATTCTACTCTACATTAGGTTTTTAGTAAAAGAAATATTAATATACTGAATCATAACCTCTATACAAAATTATCCTAGTTACTTACCAGTTTAATATATTTAGATTGAATGTAACGAGGAGGGTGAAAGTGGTTTGGAGAGCAGCCTAACTCCTTGTAGCAGTCTGGCAGGCACTGGCCACTCCTGTTCTCTACCTTGCAGCTGTCTGGCAGCCGGTCATACTTGTACAGTTGGCAGCTGTTATGTCCCGTGTAGTAGTTACCATGATAATAACAGCTTGTCCTACACAACTGACAGCAGCATCATGAGCACAGCGGACATCAGCTTGGTTAGCAGCTGTTTTACACCAGAAAGCAGCCTAATCAGCAGCTGTTTCACTCCTGACAGCAGCTTAATTGCAAGTGCACCTATTAGCAGCTGGTATCCTGCTGATAGGAACAGCTTATTAAGTAGCAGCCCCTACACGCCCTGTAACAGCTTAGTAAGCAGCTATGACAATGGATGTAACAGCCTAATGGATACAAGCCTTACATCATATCCAAGTTATGTTGAAACATCCAACACAAACATGGTAGTTGGAAAAGATTCTATTCTTGTTGAGGGTAAAAGTTCTAACCTGGCGGGGTCATCCAGCACAAGCACTGTGGATACATCCAGTAGCAAAGCGTCGAGTTGTGGCTCCGAAGGTATTTAATTTTATACATTTATCAATAAATAGTATTACTATTAGACCTATTGACTTTAAATCAATCAATTAGAAAACAATAAAAATTAATAACTTGATATAAAGAGAAATATAAAAAAGATATACAAATATGTTAAGAATTAATATAAATGTTAACGTAAATGGAGAAAGTCGCTCAAAAAAAAGACATGTGACGTCATAAAAATGAGTGATTATCCATCTCTTTTTTAGCGGGTTTCTGTCCTACTTCTCCTCTCATTTCCCTCATTTTTATGACGTCATATTTTCTCCATTTGCAATTTTAACACGTGCTTTATATCATTATCACATATTATCATATGTCAATTTTCTAAGTGTTAGATTCAGTTAGGGAAAGGTACACTTATAGAAAATCTACGAATTCGTATTTAGACCACATTACTGTAAGAAAAATATATGTACAATAAGAATAAAAGTTTCATATTTATGGTGCTTTTTAGGTTCAAGATCTGCTGATGAAAGTATTACTGAAGTTAATGAGACAAGAGAGTGTCCTTTGGATAGTCTTGGTATTGAGGATATCAACCAGGTATATAGATAGATAGATATATAGACAAGGAGTGTCCCTTGGATAGTCTAGGTATTGAGGATATCAACCAGGTACATAGATAGATAGATAGACAGGGGGTGTCCCTTGGATAGTCTTGGTATTGATGATATCAACCAGGTACATAGATAGATAGATATATAGACAGGGAGTGTCCCTTGGATAGTCTGGGTATTGAGGATATCAACCAGGTACATAGATAGATAGATATATAGACAGGGAGTGTCCCTTGGATAGTCTTGGTATTGAGGATATCAACCAGGTACATAGATAGATAGATATATAGACAAGGAGTGTCCCTTGGATAGTCTTGGTATTGATGATATCAACCAGGTACATAGATAGATAGATATATAGACAGGGAGTGTCCCTTGGATAGTCTTGGTATTGATGATATCAACCAGGTACATAGATAGATAGATATATAGACAGGGAGTGTCCCTTGGATAGTCTTGGTATTGAGGATATCAACCAGGTACATAGATAGATAGATATATAGACAAGGAGTGTCCCTTGGATAGTCTTGGTATTGAGGATATCAACCAGGTACATAGATAGATAGATATATAGACAGGGAGTGTCCCTTGGATAGTCTGGGTATTGAGGATATCAACCAGGTACATAGATAGATAGATATATAGACAGGGAGTGTCCCTTGGATAGTCTGGGTATTGAGGATATCAACCAGGTACATAGATAGATAGATATATAGACAAGGAGTGTCCCTTGGATAGTCTGGGTATTGGGGATATCAACCAGGTACATAGATAGATAGATATATAGACAAGGAGTGTCCCTTGGATAGTCTGGGTATTGGGGATATCAACCAGGTACATAGATAGATAGATATATAGACAGGGAGTGTCCCTTAGATAGTCTTGAGGATATCAACTAGGTACATATGTAGATAGATAGGCAGGGGGTGTCCCTTTGACAATCTGGGTACTGAGGATATCTATAGGTATCTATAGTGAGATGGATAGAGTACTGATATATAATTAAAGTAAACGAAAAGAGGGGGCAGGGATTAAATAACTGTATATTCAAGGGGTGGGGACCACGTTACGACATTCCATTTGGTCTTTGATTATCAGCCAATAGCGTCGGAAATATTAACACAGCCAAGTCGCTACAAAAGAGTAGAAAACAATTTGCAAGCAGGCTAAAAATGTACTACCACTGCACTTGAACCAGGTAGTTGTCTGGGTTACATATCTATATTTATTACTTATACATTTATAGATTAATAGAAAGAATTATTATTAGTTAGATAGAAAGTGAGTAAAATATGTAGATAGATTGATATCAAAAGAAAGTGAGATAGAAAATGCACTTAGAATTTTTTCTTTATACATGATCCATTCAAATTTCATATGAATTTATTAATTTTCTCCAGCGGAGTTACTTTATAGTTCCAGGATGTCTGTTTGTACGTTTATTATTTATATTTTTATTATAAGCTTTTAGCATTGCCAAAAACTACTACTTTAAGTTCCTTCAGTTATACTGGACGCTCTTTAGATTGCTTATAAAAAGGGGATAAATTTAAACACTTTTGGCCGAAGCATCCCGAATGACCTTTTATTAGAACATTATTTTAATATGAGGTAAATCGGGATTTTTCGGCCAAATAATTTTTAATTTATCCCCTTTTTTATAAAAACACTAATTAAGCTTAAGTGTCACTCGCCTAGTAATGCAGCAGCAAGTTCAAAGTCTTTAAATCTTTATTGCTGCGCTACTTTAAAACAAAATTATTTTTGTTATTTGACAAAAGTTGAAATGGAAATCTACAATATTTTTGCACTTGGCTTTTGCATAGAATTATTGCTAAAATAGCGGTTGTTTCATCCGCTGCCCAGTCGCTAAAAAAAGCCGCCATTTTACTGTTGTATAACAGTTTGAAATGTTGTTAATGGAATGTGTTAAAATTATATGGTCAGAGATGGGTTTTTGAGAAAGAATGCCGCGTTTTTCCGGCATTTTTTAGACATTGGTTGATTGAACGAAGACGTTATCGTCTTCGTTCAATCAATCATTATTATGTAAATGCCAACAGAGTATACAACTAAAGAATTCATAATTTTCAAATTAATATTTTAGTCATTTGTATAATGTCTAATACAGCTCTAAAAGGATGCATTAATTAATATGCAGCAAAAATAGATTTAAGATAATTTGTTTTTCTTCTATGAAAGCCGTACCAACAAAAGCGAAATAATTAAATAAATAGTTGTACACTCTGTTTATTCGACATGTCTAAAAAATGTCAAAAAAAACGCGGCATTCTTTTTTCAAAAACCCATCTCAGAAGCTCTTTATAGTGCCTAATAAAGAAAGAAAACCAAAAATCCTCGAATGACGTCATATTAAAGTAATGGACTATTTTTATATGACGTCATTGGGGTTACTTTGGCCAACAGTTTGTTAAACTTATCTCATTTTTATAGGCACTATAAAGAGCCTTATATGTACATTATTCTTATTGGATACTGCGCACGGCTGCCAGTCTTTCGACACAAAAATTGTTTTAAAAACTTTTATATAATCTTTTTTTATTTACATAAATTAGTTTTCGGTGCTTGTTTTATATTATGATATTCGTATATAGCTAAACATATATTAATTTTATATTTGAAAGACTTTTTAAGTTTGCTTTACTCCTAAGGGTTTCGTTCATTTTTTATTGTAAAATTTAGATTGTGAAATAAATACATATATTTTTAATCATGCGTAAATTTGTAATTTTCGAAAATGCGTAGCAACTCAAAAGTCATTATTTTTATTTTTAAATCTTTTTCAGATCAATTCTAAATCACATTTGTGACTTTATGATTATTTAAAAACAAAGAAAGGTTTTGGCTTTAAAATTCAAAACATACTTTTTATGGGGAATACAAACAGTTAATTAAAAACAAACTTTATGTTTAGTCATATAATCTGGCCAAAAAAAATAAGCGCTATTAATATTTTTATCATGCTAAAAGGGCCGATTCGTCGTATTTTTGAAATGGCTTTTTAGAAGTTATTTTAGGTTAGGTTAGGTTATATTGGGTTAGGCGATTGCCGCACAGGGTTAGGCAATTGGCCCCGCAGAGTTAGAGCCCCCCGTAGGGGTTAGAAATAGGAAAGCTACTGTGAAAATACAAAGAATCGCCCCTTAAGATGCGGTGCCACCCCATATTTCAATAATAATGAATTTTAATTATTTTTTTTTGTAAATTATCTTTCTCGTTTTATTTGTTAATTTTGAGGTATTCTTTAGTTTGGATTCAATGATTATTCATTTGTGCATTTTAGCACTTTACAAAATTTTCAAATCTGCTTCTAACGCGCTCGCCTGATATTTACTTCGAATTTATTAGTTGCGTCATTAAAGTAAAATAATAGAGGGGACATGATATATATATATAACCTTGCATAACGGGCGGGGACCCTGCCCCGATTTTGTATCTTGGATCTTTGAATTTAACTACTATCGTCGGAAACAGCCCAGTCCCTACAAAAAAAAGCACTAATATGTCTCATGAAAATATGGGGGGTATTTTTTTCCTATGCTTAACTACTAAGATGCCTATGGCTGTGATGTCCTAACCCTGCGGGGCTACCCAGCACCCTATATATCCTAACCCTGCGGGGCTACCCAGCACCCTATATATCCTAACCCTGCGGGGCTACCCAGCACCCTATATATCCTAACCCTGCGGGGCTACCCAGCACCCTATATATCCTAACCCTGCGGGGCTACCCAGCACCCTATATATCCTAACCCTGCGGGGCTACCCAGCACCCTATATATCCTAACCCTGCGGGGCTACCCAGCACCCTATATATCCTAACCCTGCGGGGCTACCCAGCACCCAATATAACCTAACAAAACCTGACCTAAAGTAATAAACAAACAAATCAAACGAAAAACTTCCTTCCCCCCCCCCCCCTCAAAAAAAATATCTAATTTTCAATAATAAATGAGTTGTTTTAAACGACATATTTTCATCTTCTTATCAACTCTTTTTTATGAATTCTGTATATAGTGAAAATAATCGTTCATTTGAAAATAAAATGAATCGCTTTTGCAATTTTGGTTGACGCTATTGCAAACTGCAATGCACAGTTATGCAATATTCAACGTGACGGTTCTACGAACGTTTTGTCACAGATTAAAATTTAGTAGCTATCTAGGTTTTGTTTGTGCGTCTGTCCGACCTTTCAGGGGCGTCCAAGCTTTTTTTTGGGGGGGGGGTAAAAAATTTTAGGGGGGGGGTAAAAAATTTTAGGGGGGGGGGTAATTCGTGTTTGGGGGGGGGGTAAAATGGCGCGCGAAGCGCGCCGAAATTTTTTTTTACCCACCCCAAAATTTTTACCCCGGGGGTAAAATTTGATTGGGGGGGGGTAATTACCCCCCCTAAAGTCTGTTGGGGGGGGTAAATACTCCCCCCAAACTAATTTACCCCGGGGGTAAAATTTTTGGGGGGGGTAATTTAATTATGTAAAAAAAGCACCTACCTAATCTATTAAGTTAATAAGTACTATCCTATAACATAAAGTAGTAAGTAAGGTTTATTTGACTATAGCTTCAGATTTCATTACTTTTAATACTGAGTTCTCCTTTTTAGGAAAGCTTCACATAGATCCCATGATGGTTCCACACTATTATAGGTCAATCCTTTGAGTGGTTTTAGGCTATTTTTCTCTTCCCTTTTTACCCTTTAGAAAACACGAGTTCTTAGATGCTGAGGGCACCACTACTATTCAAATATATAGTAGTATCTCATTCTTTAGAACATAAAAATTCAATAATTAACTCACTAACCAATGAACTAATATGATTATACTTTAAAGTGAAGCGTCTTATAGGTCCTGGTAAGTTTTATAACTAGTTTTGAGACACCCTGACATCCTCCCAAAAGAAATCGCCTATAGAAATTCTTTTTCATTATTTAATGAAATATTTAATTTAGTTAGGTATCTATTTTATGGAATCTTCAGTGCTTTACGATTACATCATAGATCCCCGGGATGGTTTTAGCCCTTATAAAGGCCCAAGCAAATAAAACATGATCAAACTATTAAATTTTTTGTTATCATGGTTAAGAACTGTTTTAACTGGTTGGACTATATTGGGGTATAGTCCCTTTTGTGGCAACGCTCTTTAAGGGGCATTTCTTCGTTTTTTTCACACAAGCTTCTCTCCTATTTCTAGCCCCTGCGGGGGGCCAATTGCTTAACCATGTGGGGCAATCACCTAAACCAATATAACCTATCCTAAAATAAACTATCAAAAGCCATTTAGGATATACTTTTCATTAGGAGACCAAACGAGGAACATAAAATATATTACACCTCAAGGCTCGAGTCACACTATGACTTTTTTTAGGGGGGGGGGGGGGCGGGGATTACTCTCTCCCCCCCCAAAAAAAAATTTTCAGTAAAATTTTTTTTAAGAACATTCAATTTGGGGGGGGGGGGGGGGTAAATACCCCCCCCAAAAAATTTTTTTAAAGAACATTTATTTTGGGGGGGGGGTAATTATCCCCCCCAAAATGGTTTGGGGGGGGGTAAATACCCCCCCAAAATCGTTGGGGGTGCCTACGGCACCCCCAAGGTAGGGGTAATTTTTTTTGGGGGGGGTATTGTTCACAAAATTTTGGGGGTGCCAAATGGCCCATTACCCCCCCCCCCTTGGACGCCTATGCGACCTTTCGTGACAAATCAATGCATGCCTTTTAAGACTTCTTTTTATTTGGTACATGTCTCTCATTGCTGAAGCACAAGCTATCGTCCATACACATGCACGCCAACAAACTCACAAAAATAAACACAAAAATTTCAGGTAGCTCATATTGCCTATAAAATAATGATGTCATACAATACAAATGACTAATGGTATAGATTTGGTCAATTAAAATGGATACTGGCCTATCATTGGTCATTTGTATTGTATAACGTAATTTTTTATAGGCCCTATAAGCTGCTTCCAAAACAATTACTTAAGCTTGCTTAATTTGAAATGTCATGAAACTGTAACCGAGTGATCATAGAACCCGTATTTACATATAACATCTATATTAAAATGTTGGTAAATATTCAATCCTCCATTGTCATATCTCTGGTTTTCTTTGAAAGAAAGCTTTTCATTGGTCCTTGTTTAATTTTTGGGGATGTGGGGGAGATAATCAGACTCGAGGCCACTAGATGTAAGGGGCGAAGGTAGATAATTCTTACAAAATCCATTAAAATAGCCTTTATTTTGAATTAATATTTTATTCGCCCAAACTGTATTTAACAAGGCATTGATTTTAATAATATTGTCATCCTTGTTATTATTTACAAAACGTGCTAGTTAGATTAAATTAAAGATTTACAGTAAAGAGATTAAAACAGTTCTTTTAACCAGCAGTATGATTTTTAATTTTTTCAGCTTTTTTATTTTTATTTTTGAAGAACTTTTCAATCTAAATTTACAATTCTCTATGTAAATTGGTTCTATTTTTAACAAGGATGACAAAATAAAATCCAGAAAGTAAAGCTGAAAAGTCGGGTGGTAGAACAAACGAACATTAACACTTTTGGAGTTTAGAACTGTGTGTGCGAATGGGGCGTTTGTCCAAATTTAGGTATGGAGACCGCTCTTCTATGAGTACTACTAAAAACCTACTTTTACTGCAATACACATAGACATTCTCATCGTCGGTTCGTTTGTTTAGAATGCTTAACCCTCTATTCCCACAAGTATAATACGAATTTGGTTGAGCTGGTGGAAGCTCAACAAAAGACCCACGCGAAGTATTATGTTGCTTTAATCTAAGAATAAATGGTTGGTCTTGATATTCGATCAGAATTATATAAGTATATTAGGTATTAAGGAAGGAAAATGTTTTTATAAAGTGTATTTATATTACAAGTGCATAAGTTAAGTATGAAAATATTTACAGGATAAGTGTTAAAATTATAAGTAGAGTAGGACAGAAATGTGCCCTAAGTCCCAAGCAGTGAATTGTGCTAAGTGTTAGAATTCTAACATGAGGCCTAAGCTCAATTCATGCTAAGTACTAAGGGGCCTAAATTTAAACTACAATGCATGCCAAACAACTAAGTCATTACCTTTTAAAGCCAGAAAGAGAAGTTGATGGTAGGAGAGTCAATAAATAACTAACTAAATTTAAGAGGTACATGCTATAACATTAGCTTTGGACCAGGATCTTAGTGTTTGTCTGTACAATTAAATGTCTGTATGTTAATATGTGACGTAAATCAGGCATGGTTGTAGGCATACATATTTGTACTGATTGTTTACATGATTACTTTAACAATAAACATAATGTCTTTAATAAACATATACTATTAGCAAATCACATACAAATTACCATGAATAGGCTAGCGTTACCCATATATGGTGTCATATAGGTAGAGATAGGCCTATGAATGCATAAAAGGATACAAATAATGCCTTGGGCCTAGCTAAAGTAATTGTGTCTTGCGCCTGATTGCTACTGGATAATTGCGGGGCACACGTCAATCAAATATTCATAATCTGCTCTATAAAGTGTTGACTTTATATCAAGCATAGATAGATAGTTTTGGATGCGAAGCATTTCTATAAAAGTCTTATATGTACGTTCAAAGAATTTGAAAATTGAGGATCACATCTCCAGAACTGACAAAGCAAAATAAAGATTTATGTATGTCTAAACAAAATTGTATATAAATTTGTTACAAAATTGCATAAATACAGGATACTGTATAAGAAAATATTTACATTTTTTGGCCTTTGCTAAAAAGGTTTCTAAATATCAACATGTTTTAAACGGACCTACGGGCTTCTTGGTAGAGTTGCTACGCTTTCTAAATTGTACCTAACTAATACAGTAATCATCAGGCCACGTTTTTAAAGATAGTATGATTATACCATGTCTAATTTAACGATAAGAGTTATAAGTTACAGACGTGCGAACCGACACTAATTTTAGTACGGCTTCGTTTTTTAAAATGTTCTTATCAAATTATAAATATTTTAATAGTATTTCTTATAAAGTGAATAAAATAACATAAAAACAAAAACTATTTATCAAGTTTTGTAACATAATGAACAATACTTATTATAGAAAGGTAAGAAAATCTTTTATTTGCAGTTATAGTCAATAAATCTTCGGAGCTGAATCTTTAAATCATTTTGGTGGTGCGCCAAATCGGGGTGCGCCGAATTTCAGCCAATCACAGCGTAGCATATCATATAATGCTGTGCTCTCATTGGTGGAAAGTTGGCTCATCCCGATCTGGCGCACCACCAAAATGATTTAAAGATTCAGCTAGCTCGGGTTCAAAAATCCCATTTAAAGATTGATTTATATTAAATTTAATTAATACAATTTTGAAATTGATTGACATTGCATTGCCTGCAAAAAATGGAAAATTTACTACTTTTCAAGGAAGGAGATGACATTGGACTGTAAATTATACTGGTACCCAAACTACTTTGGGTATTTTCATATAATCTTAATAAGTTGATAAAACTAGCAGTATTTTAACCTTGTAACCAATATTTTGATCTACAGAAGGGGTAATTTTGTTTAGTTTCATTTGGGGATGTATATTCATTTATCGTCTATTGTCTTATCCCTCAAGGACCCTAATGGTGACATCATATTTTAATACAACAAGGAAAGATTTTATATTAATTTTAATAAGTTTATAATAAATCTCTTCAGAATTATTTTTTTCCGGAAGGGGCTCGACAGCCGCGCAAAAGCTTTTACATTAAGAACAAGAAACATGTTTCTAATATGTCAAATCATCCAATAAATGGATATTAAGAGATAAGACTATTAAGATTAAGTGATGTTAATCTATATTAACCTTTCTGTAAATTAAAATTATTCTTTAAAAAGTTTGGACAATATTTTTTTAACCATCCAATAATTGTACCCAAAGTTTTTAAGCCAACGAATGAGACATCGTGTTTATAAAACTTTAAGCACCAGTATACTTTACAGCCCAATGTCCCCTTTCTCCCAGATTCATTCAGAAAAGATTTATTCGAGGATTAAGCGGCGTTGCCGAGCCTTGACATTTTTAATTAAGTTTCTATTGAAGAAAGGTATACACAATTTTGTAATTTTCTCAGGATATTAATATTTTTTAGTAAAACTGCTACTTTATAATTAGGATGAGTTCGTATGGACGTCTAAAAACTAGCAGTGTACATCTAAACGTATACATAAATATTTTAAAACTATTTAATGTTTCATTTTGTTTATTGTAATTGGGTGTACATTAATTTATCGTCCATTATATTATAACCTCTAAGATCCATAAGTCTCTTGTTATAAAATGATTTTATTTCTGTATAAAAGATTACTGTTCTTTGTTAATCTAAAATGTTAATTCATTTTTTATCAGATTCCTAAGCACGAAATTATCCTTGTTTATGTATGTATGGGAAAAAGATTTTATTAACTTTATTAAAGAAATATTTTTATCTGGAAATGGTTTGATTAAATTTCGGTGATGTCAAAAGATACCATGTAAGAGATAGATTTTTGCAGATATTTTATGAATTATCTATCATTTTCCACCATGTACTTTTTAAAAAGCTATTGCAATTTGACAACTTCATAATTTTCTATCAGTCTACTTTTATGTATAATCCCATAATCTATGGACCGTTATGACATTATTTTCAAGGGAAGATTTGTAGTAGACAAAGGTTTGAGGCTATATTAAGGGGCATTAGAGCAACCCTAGTAAAATTCGTAATCCCACAACCCCCCCCCCCCGCCCCTTCCTCCAAACAAGTTTTTGAATTTAAATCATATTTTTTAGGTTGAGGTTATTGATGATTTAAGTATCAACAGATGGCTCATGCGACTTATGAGATTGGGAGGTAAGTAAATTATATTCATTTCAAATGATCTTTAAACTTGTTCTCTCTTGGTTGGCTTAAATAAATGTTGGGACTTCCATTAAATCTTGCAAACTACAATGTCATCATTAATTTTAATCTTCAGAAGAGTGTTAGAGAAGTTTATTGATTGATTGATTAGCAATAGTCTCTAAGGGTTTGGACCTAAGTAGTCATGGAGTAGGCTGAGACACTTATGTACAGCCACTTGGGCTATCAAGCTCCACGTTCAAGCACATTATGACTTGACCCGCTATCTTATGAGAGCTACTCATTATTACCTCACCCTCGCCGAGTATGGCAGGTGTCCCAAATTAAGTCACCGTAATGAATGACGCTCTACTCAGAGGAGCTTGGGGTAAGGGTAGTACTGATATTATGTACGTGACTACTGTGTATCCAAACTTACTTAATAATCCCCTTCTTACACAACCAGGGGAAGTTGCGTGAATGTATTTAACTGAGAAATTCGAGTTGCCAAATGTGGACTAGAACTCGAACTCTCATCACCGTAACTCAGTGCGTTACCACTGAGCTACGACGCCCCGTATTATTGTCTTATCCCGTTGTCTTATCCTTAAAGAGGCCTAAACATAAATATTGAGGTTAACATTCCTCATGTTGCTATGAAGAGGTGAGAATACAGTGTACCTTACCTTCAGGACTTCTAAGAAAAGTCTTGCAATCAAAGAGTTGACCATAAAGATTTTGTTTACTAAATGAACAGAAAAAAAATTGGAATTCATTATCCTATCAAATTTTAATATTATTTCAAGGTCAATTTATTCCTTGTTTTTATTTAGTAATATTGAGAAAAAAATTTGTTGAGTTTAAAATTATATTTTCAAACAATTTTCACTTCCAAAGAAGTTATAAAATTAGTTTCGAGGATTTTCGCTAAATTCAATTTAAGCCTCACATTGAGATTTAAAAGAACAATTTCACCGTTTTCCTTAAGAGACAATGGGTTAAGATAGACCTCCCCCCCCCCCCACCTCAAAAATGCTTATTATACTCTTATAAATCTTTTATGTCATTTAAACTTCACATTGGTATCAAAAACATAGTTCTATAATTAAAGATTTCGTTTTCTGTATTATTAAACTCATATCTAATCAGTATGTTTGGTTGTTATTATTCTTTTGTAAAAGGAAATAAGCTAAATATAGGTAAACAAGTTTGCAATTTTTAAGCTAAATTTTTTTGAGGGACGAGGATTGTATCAGGATTGGATTTTAAAAGTAACAGATTCTAAACTTTTCAGAACCCAGTAAAAGTGTCTGACTATGACGTCAGAAAAAATTAATAATTAACCAATGAGAGACCGCTATATATTTTACCATTGGTCAATTACAGTGAATACTGGCATCTCATTGGTTAATTGTTATTTTTTTCTGACGTCATAGTTCGACACTTTTACGAGGTTCCTTTTTCACCAATAATTTCAAGTGGGTGCCCAAGACCATAAGACTATACAACGGTCTAAATGAAACAAAAGAGAACTGATGAATTATTTAGCAAATAAAGTGTGTAACAATATACATTCAAACATTATATTCTAAGAAAAAATCTGGGTAAAGTTTTCTATATGTAGCTCAGGAATAGGCGTGAAATATAGTAATTTTAAGTAGTTTGAGCTTTTAATGGGAGGGGGGAGCATGATGGTCCTACAGCATGTTGGCTTGTTTTAATGAGGTGTTGACAATTCCGAAACTGACGCCCATGAGCTTCTTTTAAATGAAAAAGAATAAGTTTAAATATTTTTTTCACAATTTAAGTCTTTTTCGTTTTCATTAATGAAATTGTAGCATTTAAGTAAAGTGAATTTTTAAGGTAGATAAAAAGACAGTCATTTTAATACTTTATGTTAACGATATTTTTTTTCATTTTAGGAAGTTGTAATTCCAGCTCGAGCTCCACCAACACCTCCAGCCTGCCCGCCAGAGAGAGAACTGCCTCTGTTAGCGGTGGCGAACGGCGGCTGTCCAGTTTACCGCCGTTTCCCGCCACAGGGTTGGGTTGTAGGGAGCGGCGATATTCTAGTTCTTCTGTTCAGTTTCCGCTGGATAAACGATGGCTGCGCACTAGGTATTGTTGCTGTACTTGTATTTTTTAGTAGCGCAGCTACTCTACAATTAGGATTTGTTCAGATGTATATCCGCATATTCGTTAAGTTATTTGGAGATTTACAATGTCATATTTCCTAGTTGCTTCAATTATATCAAAGGACGAAGGATTGGGCAGAAAATAACCCGAAACCATTCCAAAACGTCAGCATAGAAATAACCATTCTGGAAGATAAGTGAAGCTTTCCTAAAATGGAGAACTCAATCAGTTCAGTGTTTGGCTAGATCTTAACGGAGATACACAACAAAAAAACTCAATAGGATATTTCATACTTAATTTAATAATTGTTATTGTTACATGTAAACTTTTTTTGTAAAGAGAGGTTGCGTGAATATATTCTTGCAGAGGTTTCGGGATTTTTATTATAACTAATACGCAACTCTATCTATATTTCAGGCGTAAGGCGGATATGTCGGTTTTGCGGCTTCGTGGCGATAGCTGTTCAAGTTTGCGACCTCCGTCAGCCGATCTTCGCCGTTATTCTGACTCTGGTGGGTCCCAGTACCGTAGGGTTCCCTCAATTAGAGGTAAAGTAGGGCAATATTAGGCCACTATGGTAAAATTTGTTATTAAATATTTCACTGCTAAAGCACAAACAAAAAACATTTCGATTTTTTAATATGTTATTTTTAACGCTTTCATCGTATTAAATCATTCATCAAATGGTATCAAATTTGTCCGAAATTAATATTTATTTTTGAAATGGTGAAGGTTAATATTAAAGCTTTAATAATTATGGTTAAATATAAAATTTGTTTCTAGACATAAGATAATGAAGTAGGGTGTTTATCCATTAAGATCTCAGAAATCATGCCCGACATTATTTTTAATAAAATCTTAGTATGACCCTGGCAATTCTTGTAATATTTTGGTATAGGTTTCTAAAATCTAAAGGCATCAAGTCCTTATATAAAAAACAATAAGAAGTCACTAGGTATTACAAAAAAAAATTAGATAAAATAAAATTTAACCATAATTATAAATTTAATTGTTTGTGAACGTCAGTCGCACACATTTAAATTTCCTAATTTTAATTAATAGCCAATACATATTGAATCTAATTTTAGAAATCTAGAGAAATTTTTATTGCGACCGCCATTCCATGATTTTTAATGTAACATTTTGCACTGGTTATTTTTAAGGTTGGACAAAAAAAAGGTTTTTAAGTATAATTATAGTAGAACATTGCAAAGATTATAAATTTAATAATATTTCTAAAGATTTTTTTTATTTTTATGATGTTTCAGAAAATTTTGGGTTATCTTTTACTTTAAAATTTGTCCCAATTTAAAGAAATTTATTGAGAGTTTGTCACTTTTGTTTTACTAAACATTTTTGAGAATATTTGATTGTATTGCTTTGATTCTAGGATGGGAGGATATTATGGATCTACTAACTACTTCTGGTGATGGGTTACATTCAGGCACTTTTACACTATTTGTATCACTATCTATTTATATATTTTGTAGCACTGCTTTCCTATGATTAATATTATCTGTCTGATTTTGTATCTTTACACAATCTATGCCATTATATATTTATAAATTTTGTAGTACTTCTACTCTATATTAACTCTGTAGGATTTTGTGACTGTTACACTATTTGTAACACTATATATTTATATACATTGTAGCACTGCTTTTCTATAAATATCAAAGTCTGTATTTCAGATTTTGTATCTTTAACAGTATTTAAATCGGTATTGATTAATATGTTTTGTAGCACCCTCTTTTTATACATATATTTCGTGGCACTACGAGTCAATTTTTCATATCGTCAGTCTGTCTTTTTATTTCTTATATCAAAGTAGATTATCCAATTTTTTGTATATCTAATATGCTATTTGTATACTATTTATTTACATAATTTGTAGCTCTACTACTCAAGGAATAACAATGTCTGCCTGATTATTTATATTTTGTACACTAATCTTTTACATACTACAGTGTAGTATATTTTATCACTTTATATTTTGTAGCACAACTAGTCTACGATTAATATTGTCAGTCTCTTTGATTTTTTTAAGGCTATAATGGAATTATTCTAGAAAAAGCCATAAATTTTTTATGAAACGTTTTATCGTATCAAAATTAATAATTTTGTACTATTTATTATTATCTTAAATACGTATTTTTATTCAATATTATATTATTTTGTAGTATATATTAATCAAAGTGTATTTCATTAACAAATCCTAATTTGTGTAGTCTTGACTTAAGCATCGCATTCGATAAATATTATTTTCCAATTATATTAAAACACAGCTTTTAAAGCTTTTATAGTAATGAGAATAATTAATTCAATAGCAGTATTTCAAAGAAGTTACATTTTTATTAACAAAAAATAAGTATAAATTTATATAATCTTATATAATACATACGTACATATACAAAATATAATTTTTTTTATAAAATCTGGAAGTTAGATAAAATTTCGAGCATTCCTATTCATTTCTCTGGAAGTGAAAAGTTTGTTTGGAACATTATTTTAAACTTAAACGTAATAATTATTTTTATACTTTTTTTAAATTGTAAATTTTTAAGTTTTTAAGTTATATGTAAATGAAAATAGTTAAGATTTAGTATTTTTGAAACAGTATTTTTTCTTATAAAATACTCCAATTAAATCCTATAAATACTATAGATACTGTATTTGCACTGTGGCGTAATGTTTTAAGATAAAAAAAATTAAATTCTCTGCAATTTTGGTTTTGTCCAAAAAATTCACGAAACCTTTTTAGAATTTGCAAAGTTGCGTGACTTTTTTCTGAGAATATTTTTATTTATTTTTTAGTGGGAAAAGATATCTTACAAATAGTTTTTATCTAGCGTATTATGGTTTTTCTTTGGATGCATTTTTCATAATCAAATCTTTACAAAATTAATGTAAAAAGATTCTTAGTATTTTTTTTAATTGCTAGGTGGAGAACAAAGCAACCTGATAAAGATGAGGAAGTCAAACCTGGGCAAATCTGCCCCATCTCTTTTCTCTTCACACGTAAGTTGGGGAAGAAATAGAACAGGGTCGCCAAAAGTTGCAATGTTTGCTCATGTTTTTAAGAGATAGGCCAGTGAAAAATAAATGATATTTTCTAATAAAGGGTTTACAGGGGATAAGATTAATAGTTTACAATCCAATATTTTAATGGTGCTTTCTAATAAAGTGGCTGTTGAACACTGATACCCCTCTTCCCTAATTTTTTAAGGAATTAAAAACAATTTTGGAATAGTTTTTTGCGCTATGCCTAACCCGCTGGATACCAGAACCCAATATGATATAACCTATTGTGACCTAATGTCATAAACAAAGAAACAAAAAAAAACTTTATTATATTCAATGTATTTAAACAGGGATAACAGTGCTCAACAAGGTACTTTATGTGAAAGTGATATTTGATCTTTTGTGTAGATCAATTTTCTTTTTCATTGGTCTATCTCTTTATTCTTGGATTAGTTAAGGCCTGAATTAAAGTCCAAATTGGAGTTAAATAAAAATTAATTCTCTTTGAAAATTAAGACACTTTTGATTAAAGAGTTTTAAATTCCATAAAAAGTATATTTTAACTCTGGATTGGATATTAAGTAAAAAGCATTTCTACGAGGAGCCACTTAATATTTTTTAAAGAAAGCATGTTTCTTCGCGTATTTTCCGTAAAGTTGTGTAATAGCGTTTAGTCAAGTGCGCTTATTAAGTTAAACTGTTCTTAATTTTGACCAAATGTTAATAAATGTGAAATGTTCATAATTAAGAACAGTTTGACTTTAAAGTCGCATCTGACTAATCGCTAACACAAAACTTAACGAAAATAAACGAAAAAATGACCCTCTTTATTAACAATAAGACAAAAATTTTCGGTAAAATACATCTACCTATACAAAAAATAACACGATGATCTTCGTTTAAATGCTTTTTAAGGCCAAAAAGTTGGATCTACTCAAAATCACCAGTATCATATTTTTTTAATTGATATCTTTAAATTATAAGGGGTTAAAAAGGTTTTAAAAGTGATTTTAGAAATGTGAAACTATGTGATTTGTGATAACAGTGAAAAGTGATAAATTCTTTTAAAATTTTATATACTATTGGTTAAAAAAAATAAGTGAAAATATTATCCAACAAACTCTAAATCCTAACTCAAAAAAGACAAAAGTAGAAAATAAATCAAATAATGTGGTTCCTAAGAACAATTGAGACAATGTAACAGGATAGTTGGACTTGGAATCAAACTGTAATACCAAGGTTAAAACAGTCTTTGAAACCGCTGGAAGTATGTTTAAGAATTTCTCACCTATTATTCTTCTCTCTTCCTTGAAAAGAGCTGAACGAGGCTGAATGTAAGGATGGATGGAGGGGGAGAAAGCGGATACTCGTAATAATAATAGTAGTATTTCAATAGAGGCCAAACTAACCAGGCCGTTGTGCCCTCAAACTTAATATAAACATTAAAAATTGTGTTTTTAAATAACAATATAAGTGAATAACAGTGAAAAATGTTAAATGTTTAATAAAGTTTAACGATTTAAGAGAATTGTCGGAGAAAAAACAGCAAAACAGAAGGTAGGGCATTAAGTTATATTGTGCAATTAAAACAAAATTTTAGGCTATTTAAACTTTTAATAGACTTGATTTATTATATTATTCTCATAATGAGATGGTTGACTATCTGTGTGTTGATTAATATCTATTAAACAGGCTGCCTAATTGATTAAAACTATGCGGTGACTCTTTAACTACTAGTTTTGAATTGCTTTAAAGCAAATAATATAAGTTTTCTTGCAGAATTCTTTCTGAAGCCTAATCACAACAATTAAAAACAATCCATATTTTGTGGAAAAGCAACAGTAAATTATTACATTTAAAAAAAGAATTTAGCCATTTGGAATTTGAAGTTTTTTTTAAAGAATCAAATCAAATTATCCATTGCAATTGGTATCTAAGTATAGTTTAAATATCAATATTGAATATTTAAACTGTGAGGCTATTTTTTTCTATTTGACATTAATAGAACATTTTAGCTATACCATAACCTTTAACAATACATACAATAACCTTTTTAGGATAAAGTAAAAAAACGTTGAATGAAGTACTTTTTCCTACAGCGAGCGCATTGAAGCTGTTTTTCGTGAATTTAAATGTGCTGCGAGTTTCTTTTTTTTACAGAGTTATGGGTATACCCGATTTTTTGCAGGCCATATTAAGCCGATTTCGAAGATGCGACAAAGGTGGCTTTTCGATTAACCTAGGGAGGGAAGAGACATTGGATTGTAAAATAATACTGATCCCCAAAATTCTGTAAGCATTCATTCAATGTCCTATCCCTTTTATCCCTGACTGGCGTTCCTTCAACTCTTTGACTGCTAGAGACATATAGAGGTGTTTGGTCGCATTTCTGACTTGATCCCAGTTGTGTGTATTAATCATGAAGATAACTCAATTTATTAGATTATTTTGGATAACTGTGTGGCATGTCTACAAATTGATTTATTCCATGGTATTATAGACAGTTGTCCGTGGATAGTAAAATAAATAATTATAATACTAACTGCCTTTTGTTAAATTCAATGGCCTAAAGGTCAATAATAATTAAATTATGTTATTAAATTATTTGATTTTTCGTGGATAATTTCAATTAATTTCTTACAGTACAATTTAGAACTTGGTTTTATCCAGTGGAAACTAAACGGATTGGCAGCCGTAGTGTAAATTAAAAATCAAAAAATCTCATTTATTGAACAAGGATTAGTACATCCAGAAAAGAAAAAAAAACATGCATGATTACTATTTATATTAGTCTAATATCATTTGATAATAATATTTAACAATTATAACTTTGTGAGAAAAAAAAGAATACCTTTAGATTTACTTTTACTATAATGTAAAAATACTTTTTTAAAATAAAAAATGGGTCTTTTTTGGTCAGGCTTTCTAAGGATTGATTTTATAATTAATATAGATGAATAATAGATTTAAATGCCGTTGGATTTATTATAACTACGTTCTTTTTATAATAACAAATTTTGTAAGCAATATTTTTTTGTATTAGTACTAAATTGTAATTTTTATTACTTTTTTACATTGATTCTAGAATAAAAGGGATAAGGTAACTACATAAAAAAAATCTACTTACTTAAAATGCTCATTATTGATTTAAAATGTATTTGAATTTTCAAATTTATTAATATTGCAACCAATGATTACTTAATTAATAAAATTATCAAATCTGAAACAAAATGAATGTTTTTTCTCTCATTTTCTGTAAATAATAATTTACAATCTATCCTTATATTTTTATTTTTATTTACTGGTTGAAAAGTCTGAAGCAAAGTGGTTATTTTTTTGGTGCTTTATCACTGTCTGTAGGCAGATTATTTTTTTCATGATATATTTCCATTTATTCCCTGGTATCGATTTTAGAATTCTTTTATTTCATGTTATTTATGAATTATTATTATATTTTTTATTATGTACAATCAAAAAAGTATTAGAACGCATATTTCAGTAGAATTGTTATTGGAATGAAATGAATAATATTATAGAGTGTATATAAAATAATGATTTTTAATATTATAAGATTAAGACCAGTTTTGTTAGCCTCGTGGGACAGAAGGCCTGGGCTAACAAAACTGGTATAAAACTTTTTATAAATATTTTTATAATAATGTTCGTGAAAAATTGCCTGTGATACGATGTTATACATGATTTTTCAGCGGATATTAATCTGTTTGGAAGCCATACTGGATAACAATTTTCATGAAGACAATAAGATATTTAAATGAATATTCACAATGATAGAGTAGCTTTGCTTTCAAAATTCTAAGTAATGATTTTTCAGCGGAAGGATCTGAAATTTTATAAAACTTTGTATACATACAAATAAATTAGCATCAAGTAATCAACGTGTATTATTACAAAAGGTTTTGATCCAAAATGCAAAATTTAACAATTTATTTAAGATATATAAATAAATTTCTATTAGAGGCTTAGGCCATAGCCTCTAGTAAATTAGAAGGAATCCAATTAACATGTATGGAGAACTAAAAAAATATTTCTTTTGAAAATAAGCCAGAAAAAAAAACTTTTAAAAAATAAATTATGAATTTACAAGAATAACATCTTCTATAAAAAAAAAGACAGCCTAAAACTCAGATATTAACAAAACCAACTATATAAATGGTTTTGTGTTAATATGTCGTAAAACTATGTCGTAAAACTGTCTAAAATTAACGTTAACTAATATGGACTTACATACGTTTGTAACAATGTGTATGATCTTCTTAAGAATCGTCATTCCATAAATAATATGGATAAATAATTCCAGTATATAAAAATTAAATAAATCAAAGTTAAAATTTACCCAATAAACTTTCTAGTTATTCTAGTGCAAATCTTGAAATCAATTATACGATTCTACCATGCCTATTGCAAAATTAACTATGCATTATGGAAGTACGGACGGACACGTTTAAAATATAGAAAAGCTTCGCTTTTAAAAATCCCTCGAATATGAAATGAGGTTCATCGATCCTTTCAGACAAATTAAGTTTTTTTTTATAAAAAAAATGATGAATTATGTAATAATGTTTGACTGGATAAATTCAGGTATTGAGGTATACAAAGTAAGCCCTTCTGTAGTTTAAATGTATTGGTTGAAAAGTTTAGACACTTCTGATTTGGTACCAGCCAATCACCTTTCAAAAGAATTACCCAATCTGTCACATTTGGCAAATCAGATACCTCTTACAACTTAAACTTTTTAATCCACTAAAGTTTTACTTACATATCCAAATTGGTTAATATGACAGTATAATTTACCGTCCAATGTCCCCTCCCTCCTCCCTGGCTATTACTAGACTATTGTGGTTTATCGTCAACCTGTTTTGTTTACTAAAAGGTGTCAAATTTAGGATTGGAATTTACAGGGATGTGTGGATAGTTCAATAAAAGATAAATCAGTCTTCTAATAAAAAAGTACAATGCAAATCTATTATTGACAAGGAGTGTGGGGTATTTTCTTTAGTTCTATTTTTACCAAAAGTATCATTATTTGGCTGAAAGCTTTGGGGACTTTATTAAATCCTAAAAAGTTGGGTCAAACTTGCATTGGTCAAATTTTTCAACCAATAATTTTAGAGGGCAAAAGGATTAATTATCTTCCTTGGGATGTACATCAGTTTATTGACCATTGTCCCTTTAGATCATTGTTATTTGTTAACCGTAAATTTAAGTTGGTTACCCAGGAAGGTTAAGATTTTCACAAATTGTTAATACCAGAGTCAACCTTTTTATTTATAAGAATTGGGCTAATATTAATTTACTCCCCCCCTTGCTCTATCTCTGTATTTACCCCCTTTGTTTATAATTATTATTTGTAGTAAATATTTATTTATGTCTGTATTCCAGTATTTACCCAACAAATATGTCTAATTTACACAGGAAGGGTTAGGTCAATGACAGTGGAATTTATCTACAATCCCAACGATTTACTTGGTTCTAAGGATAGAAGTTTACATACAAGAATTATATATATTCGTTCATTTTCCTATCCAAGTATCCTTGAAAGCCTTGGCGTGCACAGTGTTTTACCAGGGGGGTGAAAACCGTTTATGCCTGATAATATAGATCTATTAAGCATGGTCGGTTGGTATGTAGGTAATGTTATAACAGATAAATTAACAATAAAAAGATATGAATATAGGAATAGGACAATGGCCATAAAAACATGGATGACAACATTAATGAACAAATTCTTTTTTAAAAGAGTAAATGAATTTTTTTTAAAAGTTATGTTAATGGTAGAAACTAAATACTGATAAAAAATATATTGGGGGGGGGGGGTTGTGTACCAGCAAGGATAAGACAATGTAAGATATATTGATAAACATCCCCAATTATGATAAACAATATTTTTGTACATTAAAATAATTGTGTGAACCATCCTATCAAGATTTAATGACTAATGAAGGCCAACTAATGAGAATGATTATAAAACATTGTGAATAATTTAAAGTCAAATTTCCAGAAATTTGTCTACCATTGACCTATGGGTGTAAATATAGGTACTTTTTCAGATATTTCCCCTCGCTATGTCTTATTTGTTTAACATGCAAATTAATAGGGATTCAACATCAGCAAAAAAAAGTATTTAAATCCAGCTCTAAACAACATCTGAATTAACTCGAAAAAAAATATTTTTTTATTTTTTGCCCCAAAAAAACAGCTGAAATTACGAGAGAAAAAATCACATCAATTCAGTTGTTATTTATAGACCTGATTAAAATGCAACTATTTGGAAAAACGCAACTAGTCTCTGTCTATTCCTCCAATATTTTTTTTAAAATTAACAAATAATGTAAAATTTGTATTTCTTTATGGAGGAGAAGTAATAAACTTTCCAATAAATAGCCTAAAACCTGTCATTGACGATTTAACACAGATTAAATCTTGAACCATTGCAGCAATTCCCTAATAACACAAATACAATGTTCTATTCCCCTTTATTCCCTGTGAAAAGGATTGCTAACAACAAAACAAACAGTTCTTGTATTGGTTTTCTCTTTGTTTATTTAAAACTGCTAAAATTGATCACTTGAGATATTTAGGATAATTTTGTTTCTGTTTATGTTTTATTTTTTCAAACACTATAATAGTTATTTATCGCATTGTATTACAATCAGCTTTCAGCGATATATAAAAGTACAATTATAAGATTAAAACCAGTTTTGTTAGCCCTGAGATGCAGAAGGCACGATCTAACAAAACTGGTTTTAATAATGTTGATTGTACGTCTTTATATTCGTAGAAAACTGGATATTATACGATGCTATACTTAATTTTTCAGTATGGCTGAGAACCGGTTCTTATCCACCTGATATTAATCTGCTGCGAAGCCATACTGGAAATGTTACTCCATAACAGAATCATATCGACAATTAAAAGATGTAATAACTTTATTAAGAACAGTTTTATTGTTCATCACCTAAAGTTAAGATCAACTGTATAAGTAATCAACCTTTTCGTAAATTTAACGTGGAGAAATTAATTCATTGAATGGGGGGAATTGTTAGGCAGAGTTTATTTGCTGTAATAAATTTATCTGTTTTGTTTGAACTCTTTTTCTGACCACTCACTCACCCCAAGCTAACACCATGGACAGGGTTAGGTAATCTCAAGAAATTATGTTTTACTATGCCAAACTCGGATGTTGCAAATTTTACTTTTTATAGTAACGTTTTCTTATTCGTTGACTCAAAAACTTTGGAGAATTATATTGATTTTTTTATTAGTTGGTTCATTAAGTTGAGTGTCCAAGCGTTCGTAATCTATAGAAGGGGTAATTTTGTGTGTCATCATTTGGGATGTACATACAACATCAATTTATCGGTCATTATTTTGTCTCTTTTAGATCCTTGCAATTTAAGTTTATTACAGAATATTTTTCTTCAGATGCAATATCCCTCTCCCTGAGCTTACATAGTTCAGACCTTTAACAGTCAATCATTTTACAGGGATTGAGGAATTTGATGTCAATGACGGTTAAATTGATCTACAACCTTTATATCCCCAAATATTTACCAGATTCTTAAGGCACAAAAATGTATATTTGTGGGAAATAATAATTTATCGTCTGTCTGTTGATAAATATCTTTTTTTCATTTGAGTTTTAGTATATTTTTGGCATAGCTTAATAATCTTATTTTCTACCACATAAAGGGATCTTAAGGCATAAAACAATACACGTGGAAGTGATGTACACCCCCAAACATGATAATTTTTTTAAGCTTATTACTATTTTTATACTAGCGGCTACGCCCCCTAGAGGCCTCTAGGGGCACTTGAAGAGGGGGGAATTGAATTGGATAACCCAATTTCTTAATTTTAAAAGAAAAGAAAAAATTAGCCCCCCCCCCAGATTTTTAATTTTAGTTTTAAAATATTGGGGGATTTATTTTTTTTCTAGGGGCGATTTCTCTTGGGAGGGGGGTGGTATCTTCCCCCAAAATAGTTATTCCCGGTACCTATGAGAAGCTACCCTGTTAAGGAGAACCTGATCGGTTCAGCGGTTAGCGAGATCCTTCGTTACAAACAAACAAACAGACAAACAAACAGACAGACAGACAGACATCGTTCTACTTTGTATTATAGATTTGAAATCTGTCAAGCAAGACGGATTCGGAACTTACTTTAATGGACAGGCGAACAGACAGACGTAATTAAAGATTAGCTGCACTTCTTAATAAATGATATGCAAATATAAATAGGAAAATTGTCTAAATGGAATTAATATATCTGTTGGAATATATTTGAGAAGAATTAATAAAATGAAAATATCCAACATTGACATCTGAGCTTCAAAATTCAAATTTTAAGTTAGAAAGTGTCATTGTAAAACAACAGAAAAAATAGCAACCTATTTACAGTAGCGATGCTACTCTATGATTCTTAAGCTCCAATCTGTAAGTTTGTCCGTCTTTTAGAGACATTGTTGGGAAAACGTGATTTTCGAAACTTCTATTTAAGATAAAGCCGATTCCTTTTATCCACTTGATTCGTTACTATGTCGGTCAAGCTATATAAGACCAACAATCGAATGTAAGTAATATTGCCTCTCTCCCCCAAAAGATTATAAACTCGGCATGCCATTTGTTATCTTAAAAATTTTGTGGCGAATACTGATTGCTATTATAAATAATATGTTTGTTTGTACGACTATAAAATGTAAGAATAAAGGATCATCTGAAGGAAATTCAAATATGCAAATTCAATTTCTCAGCTTATTTTAATGGTACTGAGAATTTACTTTTTTACATATTTGTTTAGTTTGTATAAAGCAGAGTGAGAACAAATATTTTTTATTGATTTACAAGAACTTCTTATTACATTAATTATTAATAGATTTTTAAACTTCAATTGAAGTTTTCTTGGAATTGGTGTTCTTCATTTTATCGATTTTTCCGAATTTTTTTTATCCAATATGCCCCTTAAAGCAGTCTATATATAATTTTTATAACCTTTCTAAAAATAAATTAATGCAAATATACAAGATGAATGTCGTCATTTTAGCTCTATTGTGACAACTTTATGCAAGCAAAGTTGTAAAAGAGGATTTTTTTTAAAAAGAGAGAAAAGCTTATTTTTTAAACAGCGTACAGTGTCAAATTAAAAATGATGTCATACAATACAAATGACTAATGATAGGCCAGTATGCATTGTAATTGACCAATGGTAAACTGTACATAATAGTCTGATCATTATAATACAAATGTTTATCCATCGGTGTATTGGTTGAAAATGAGTAAAATATAGATATTTTGTTTTTTTCCTCTTATGTAGATTATAATTATTCGTGGATCCAATCAAGATTAGTACTAAACCTCTAAACTGTTTCAGCCAACGGATACAAGAACGATATAATTTAAGAAACAGTATTATTTACAATCCAATGTCTCCTCCCTCTCTAAAAATAACTAGTAATATTTTACAATAATATTTAGAAATACCTAGATATTATATGTCCATACAGTTCATCAAATAAATATTGGAAAAAATGGTAACTCAAAAAAAAACGAAAATACTTACTTTTCAACATATTATAGTAAAACTAAAATAAGTTACCTTTTTTATACATTATGCATGCATGGTTTATTCTTATCTAAATCTAATCATTTTTGTTTTTTTGCAGGTATGTAGTGATAAAGATAAAAACTTTTTTCCTTTCAAAATCGATCATTCATACATGTAAAGCTGTAAGGGAGGTATGCCAGAGGGGGATATCTGGCCTCACTGGGAGAGAGGTGACATTGGACTGTAAATTATACTGGTACCCAAAGTTTTATAAACATTCTCTAATTTGTTGGCTTAATAAGTTTGGGTACTTAAGTAAAATCTTGATTGGTTTGTACAAACTTGCAGTGTCTAAACATTTCCACCAATTATTCAAAAGGGGTTACTTTCTTTATCATCATTGGTGATATACATAAATTTAATTTCCTTAAGATCCTTAGTTTTCATGGGGGGTGTCAAAAATCATTAAAACAATTCAGGTGCGCTCCGTGCACCCCATTGGCAAAAACCTTTTTATGCGACAAATATTAAGAATTTCGCTAAATGTTTCTCGGTTTCTAGTTGAACATAATTTGGACGTGAAAATCGAGCAAATTATATCAACAAAAAAGTAATTTTTTTTTTTGTGTTATATTACAGAAACATGCTATGTAAGGTACAAAACAAATATTTAATAAATTTTCTCAGAAAAGCTTATTATTTAGTTATCAAATATCGAAAATAAGACCGGGGTTATTTTTATTTATTTTACCTCTCAATTCGATTCATTTCAGCTGGCTAAAAACAAGTTTTATTATTAAATGATTACACAAAAACAAGGATGACAACATACATAAAAGCAAAGCACTGAAATGGTATAACAAACGGACATTAACACTTGTATAGTGTCTGAACTGAATAATCAGAATATAAAAGTATAAGAGTCGAAGCAAAATTGTAAGTAAATTTGTTGCAAAAATGCTTGATATAGGATATTGTTTATGGACATACTTACATTTTTAGGACTTGATTATAGAGTTGCTTTGCTAATAAAAATTGTTCTTTGTTGTCCGATGAATCAATATACAAAAAATCAGATCAAACGGATAACTAGATCACATAAAAATTTGTTGTTAAAAAAGTAGAAAAATCAACATGTTTAAAATGGACGTACGGACATTCTAGTAATAATTATATAATGACCTAACTACTACAGGAATCACCATACAAAGTTCGAAATCAATAAGACAATTCTAACATGCCTAAATTAACGAATAAAAGCTATCTATCTAGGACGGACGGACGGACGGACCGACCCTAATTATAAAAAAGCTTCGCTTTAAAAATTATATGAATTATATAAAAAGAGGGTCATTTTTCAGGTATCTTCCGTATAGTAGTGTGTTAGCATTTAGTCAAATGCGCTTATTTAAACTATTCTTAATTATGGCCATTTCATATTTTACATTTGGTTAACATTAAGGACAGTTTGACTTGATAAGTGCATTTGACAAAACGGTAACACATAACTTTACAGAAAATGCGCGAAAAAACTACCTTCTTTGTGGGGAAAAAACATATAATTCTGACTGACGTTAAGAACATTATATAGAAGCTGAACTCCCAAAATTACTTTTCTTTACTTTAAAGCGTGTGAACTAAGCACTTATGAAAATATTCAACTGAAAGAAGTTTTTATCATTAATGAAAGAAAGTGACAAAATTTCATGTTATGTTTGTGTGTATTTTTTAGAGAGATAGGGGAAATTAAACTGATATCCAAAGTTTTGTAAGAATTTTATTTATTCGTTAGCCTTAAAAATAGAAACTTTATGAAATCTTGATTGGTTAGTACGAACTATCAAATGTCTAAGATTTTCTACTTATAATTCTAATCTACAAAAGGTGTATTCTTTATCCTCACCTCAAGTATTTTATTCCCTTTCAGAATTCCTGTACAGTATTTTTAACCTTTATTGTTGCGTCAATCCTAATTAGATAAATTAGAGTATTATAAAAAAAAATATGATGATTCAAACAATTAAAATCATGTTTATGTTGGGTACTTCTTATATTAAACATATTCACATAATTTTATGCATGGTTTGGTACTTTCATAGCCTGGATTGGCCGTTGCAAAAGCTAGAAATATAAATAATATTCATTCCTTTATCCCACTTATTTCCCATGGGGGAAGATAAATTAGTTTCCTATTGTTCTATCCCGTTTTCCCTGGTACTTTACCAAGTAAAAGTTAGTGTATAAATTTTACTTTTCTTTCACTAAGTTGAACATTTTCCTTCTAACATGAAGTAGCCATAATTGCCCCTCCACCCCCCCCCTACTGTCCGTAATTTTAAGAAAAATTATTTTTATATGTATCTTGAAATCTAGTGGAATTGCCTGATAAATACGTTGATATTATTGCCAATTTTAGTCATTACTACTAATAACCTATATCTACAATATAACGACCCTTAATAATCACAACAGTCTTGCCTCGCATTGTTAGGTCTCAGGGAGGGAGTAAAAATTGCAATATGAGTCATGCTAGTCCTTAAATGTATATAAAGATCCTCTCTTATTCGTTGGCTTAGATTAATCAAGTATGGGGACATTCATTAAATCTTGATCTGTTGGTTTAAACTAGCAGTATCCACAACTGTGTTTATCATAATTAGGGGTGTACATTATTTCATCGTCCATTGTCTTATCTCCTAAGATACAAGGCCAAAGAAAGTATGGAGCTGTTTCAATGGTCCACTAATCAAACAAAGGGATACTACCGTATGTTTTTATTTATTCTATTCAAACCTTCTTTTCTCATTTTTTATTCATTTCTTAGTAGAAGAAGAAATAAATTTAGAGTAATATTTCTAAGTCAAATAAAAAGAAAATCGTCCATATTATTTGGTGGAAAAGTTACTTTGTACAACCCAATCGTGATTCAAGATTTTCCCCCCCCCCCCCCCCCAATGTTTTTAGCTAGCATTGGCAGAAATATTTGGATTTAGGGGGCTAGAATAAATTACAGTTAATCATCCCCTTCCTGCCAAAAAAAATTTCTAAACTTTTTAAAGCTAAAGCTAGGTTTTAAAAAAAAATTCTGCAACCAATATTAACCTCTATTTTACTTGAAAGTCGAGAGAGAAAAATAAATTATGAACAAAATAAAGAAAAACAAAAGCTAAATTTTAAATTTACAAATTATAAATTTAATCTAATATAAAAGAGTTTCACATAATATATCTCATTATAAGATTGTATATTACTGTACTAGAGTTTACTGTAGAGTTTCTAACTTGTTGTAGACATGGACTTGATTTTCTTTAAAGCAAATAAAAATAATAATTTTCTAAAAACTTTTCTTTATGTCGACAAGCCGCAAAACTTTGTATAAAACTTTTTATGGCTAGTAAATCTTTAGTTCAGTTTTTTATTAAATAGTTCTTAACTAGATAGAAAAAAGGTGTTTAGATGTCTTTTTTATGAATACATTTGTTACATAATCTAAAATCACACACATCCATCACACACAAAAAGAACTATAAAGTTTTACCTCTTTTAATTAATGTTTGATTTTGTAATTTTTTTTTGTTAATTTCGTTATGTAATTCATTGCTCCTGTTAATCCCAATGACTGCCACACTCGTTCCACTTTGGTTTCATGCTGTTACCACATGGAAACTTGTTGCCACTATATTTCACTGTGCCACACTATGCAATAGTATAACCACACTTTTTCACAATATTGCCACATTGTGCCACAATATTACACTGTGCCACAATATAACCACACTGTGCAACAATATTGCTACAATGTGTCACAAAATTGCCACGCTGTTCCACAATATTGCCACACTGTGCCACAATAGTGCCTCACTGTGCCAAAATATTGCCCACTGTGCCACAATATTGCAACACTATGCCACAATGTTGCCACAGTGTGCCACAAAATTGCCACAGTGTGCTACAATATTGCCACACTGTTCCACAATATTGTCACACTCTACCACAATATTGCCACACTTTGCCAAAATATTGCCATAATAAGCTACACGAAATTTATAAATTTACAATGTATAATCGATGCCACACTATTGCCACACTATTTTACCACGCTGTTGCCACTCTGTGACAATGTAAAAGTTTTGATTGATCTATTCCAAACATTGAAAAGTTTCCAATCTTGTTTCTATAGCACACCATATGTAATACAGGGTGTCCCAAAATTATTTCTTTAGCACACCATATGTGGTACAGGGTGTCCCAATATTATTTCCTTAGCACACCATATGTAGTACAGGGTGTCCCAATATTATTTCCTTAGCACACCATATGTAGTACAGGGTGTCCCAATATTATTTCCTTAGCACACCATAATAAATATAGGATGTCAAGATGAACAATTCCTAAATTAGACCAATAGGAACACAGTGTAGGATTATTGTGACAAATTTTGGGATGAAAGAGCAGCTTTTTTAATTATTCATTTAATAAGTCACATATTTTAGTTAAAAATCAAATTTTGGTCTGCTAGAAATTCCTTTTTAATTCAGACGGTTTATTGTGATTGATTGACTATCTAGGGTAAAAATATATTTCTCTAACCTATTATTTGAACGAATGTTGACCTAGAAAGATTATCACTTTTATTCTGAATATTCATTTTCATCAAACCTTTTAACTTGATTAAAATAAATCAAAATAAACTGGAAAGAAAAAAAAGATGTTTGTTTTTGTTAAAAAGATATCTGGGGCCGGCGGTTGAGAAGTAATTCTTTAGGTGATATATCTCCAAAGAAAAAATATTTTGCCCTAAAAAAATTACTTCATTAGCTTAGAAATTTTGTTTATTATTTCTCATTCATTGTCCTTTCCCTGTATCCCTGGAAATCTGTTCTGTCCTGATAGTTTGAATAGTTTGATGAATACAGCAGCTGTCATCGGAAAAAGGATTCCATTTATTTTCCACTTGTAAGATATTTAGGTAGGTTTTTGCTTCCAGGTCCCTGTGGATATAGTAGCCCCCCCCCCCCCCCCCTCCTTCCGCTATTTTCGTAGATTCTACGGGTTCTATCAAACACACACTCAGGCATAATTGAAGCTTTCTAAAAGAATAAGGCAATGGCCGATAAATTGATGTACATTCCAAATGATTATGCTCAAAATAACAATTAGTTGTTGAAACGTCTGGACGCTCAGCTAATTAAAATTAAATTAAAGTCCCCGAAGTTGTTAGACTATTATAAAAGTTTGGGGACTAAAGGAGAAGACACTTATGTATATTCCATTAATTCCCTAATGATGATGATAAACAAAATTATCCCTTATGTTAATTACAATAAATAGTTGAAAAGGTTTTTTACATTACTAGCTTAAACCAACCAATCATAATTTAAAAGTTTTTAGGTCAACGTATGATACATTACAATGAAACGTCATTTAGGACTTGCAAACAATTGTCTTGCAATTAAATTGTTTGTTGTCTCATGAGCGATATTGAACCTAAAGCTGAAGCATTTAAAAAATGAGTCGTCTATTTTTTTTTTTTTTGGGGGGGGAGACAATTAAATATCCCTTAAACGGAAAAATGATATATTTAATATTTATATTCCTTAGGTTCGGTCCATCTCCTATTCCCTATATTTTAAGTAGGATTGTGTCAGAATTATTAATTATTATTAAATTAAATATTAGTCTCATTATAGTGAAATAAAAACCAACAATTAACACTAAAATACTGTATTCTTTGCGTTCTGCATTCGTTGGCTTAAAAATTTTTGCTCCATTTATTAAATCTTGGTTGGTTAGTAAATATAAACAATGTTCAAACATTTAACTTATAACTTAAATCTACAAAATGGAAAATTATTTTTATCATCATTGGAGATGTACAACAATTTATCCTCCATTGGCTTATCCCTTAAGATATAAAGGGTGTTTTAAAAAAAACCAATCGCTTCACTCTTTTCAATATAAACCCTACAGTTTTGGTCAAAAACTAACAAAAAATGACCCAAATCATGTCCAAGCAATGACAATGAGGAAACACTATTGAATTTTGATTTCTACTCACCTCTCTGAGAACTACAGATCGAGTCCCAGCCCTTGTGGAGAATTTTTCCCTACATGGAGATTAAAAATCAACAAATCGTCTTAAGTACTTAAAATCTTGTAGAAAGGCCCCACTACAGCTCGAGTCCTAGCCCTTGTGGAAAATTTTTCTCAACGCGGAGAGTGCATATTTTATTACAAATTAAGACAGTTTTGTCTTTTTAAAAAAAGAATAAACTGTCTAAAGTACTTGAAATCTTGTAGATAGACCCCATAATGTTTAGGATTTTTGATGAAGCATATAAAGACCTTTCTATAGACACCTTAACCAGATTTCTGACTCAATCCTTGCCAATTTGGCATCAATAAGACAGACCCATCAAACATTGAGACATGACTGCTCTGTCTTTAAAATAAAGAAGAACCCGTCTTAAGTACTTAAAATCTTGTAGATAGAACTCATAATGTAGCATGTAAAGACCTTTCTATAGACACCTTAATCAGGTTTCTAACACAATCTGAGCCATTTTGACATCAAAAATAAAGATCTGTCAAACATCAAGATCTAGAGAGACCCGTCATGTCTCAATGTTTAATGGGTCGGTCTTTTTTATGCCAAGTTGGCTAGAATTGAGTTAGAAACCTGGTTAAGGCGTCTATAGAAAGGTCTTTACATGCTCCATCAAAAATTATAAACATTATGGGGCCTTTCTACAAGATTTTAAGTACTTAAGTCGATTTGTTGATTTTTAATCTCCATGTAGGAAGAAAAATTCTCCACAAGGGCTAGGACTCGAGCTGTAGTTCTCAGAGAGGTGAATAGAAATCAAAATTCAATAGTGCTTTCTCATTGTCATTGCTTGGACATGATTTGGGTCAGTTTTTGTTAGATTTTGACTAAAACTGTAGGGTTTATATTGAAAAGAGTGAAGCGATTGGTTTTTTTTTAAACACCCTTTATATACATACTCCAGGCTTGAAAACAAAAGATATTTGTTAAGATTATTGAAACTTCCTAGTTAGTCTTGATTGTGACATTCTATTAGCATAAAATTCCAATAAACATTGCGATTACATGCAACTAAATAGAAGAAATCATGACTGACAATATGTTTAATATATTTTTCCAATTTGTCTTCGAAACCGATTAATTTTCGGTGGATACGAACCAGTTCTTAGCCACACTGAAAAAAAAACATGTATCGTATTGTATTATATCCAGTTTTCTTCGAATATAAAAATGTACAATCATAAGATTAAAACCAGTTTAAAACTGGTTTTAGTCTTTAATTGTACATTTTTATATCCACGGGAAGCTGTTTATAATACTATGCGATAAATAACTATTCCAATCCGCAGAAATAATTGACTTATCCCTACCAAAGTGATTTACTTTGAATATTCTCAATTTTATCAATATTTTTACATTCTTAAAAGCAGAGTAAGTATCCTATTCCATTAATATATGTAGTATGTACATACTATCGGAGGCCTCTAGGTGCACTTTAGGAGATGGGAGTTGAATTCAATAACCAAATTTTTATTTTAGATAAAAATAGTAAAATAAGTTTTTTTGGGTGGGAGGAAATTATAACCTTCCCAGAACTTATGAGAAGTCACCCTTCGGTACAAACAAACAATCAAACAGACAGACATCCTGTTATTTTATAATATACAAGTCTTAGAATTCTTAAAAGTACATTTTGTGTATGTTTGTATGTCCACAAAGATCTTGTAAACGGGTAAATAATTTTCAAGAAATTTTAATATTTTTATTTGTTTTAATTTTACACCACGATAAATGATAAATGGATACACAATACACATCCTCAATGACGATAGACAAAATTACTCCTTCTGTTTCTTAAAGTTATTGGTAGAAAAGTTTCGACAGTACTAGTTTAAAACCAGTTTCTTCTTCTCCCTGGTGCTACATGATCTTGTCACCCTTTGTTAAAAACATGTCCACTTAGAATAAAATCATCCTTGATTTTATTATTTTGAGCCACCCTGTAACATGAGTAATTATAAATCCACTTTGTAAGACCGCCCTAATTTTGAACCCACGCTAAAATATAATTTGCGTTCCTTCATACATTCAAAAGATGACTCTTCAAAAAACACATACCCTAATAGGACTTTGTAAAATTTTCAGGGATCGTAATGGATAAGAGTAAGACAATGGATGATAATTTTATGTACCCCTGATTATGATAAACAAAAAAACCTCTTCTTTAAGTAAATATTATTGATGGTAATGTTAAGACACTAAAAGTTTGTACATTAAAATCTAGATACAGACCCCATAGTTTTAACCAACAAATAAGAAAATGTGATTTTAAAACTTTGGAGACCAATTTGATACCCCTCTCATACTTGTTAAAAGATAATTCTGCGGAAATATGCGAACCCTGTTCAAATTATTTGAATGTCTAATTAGGTATTTTACAAATAGATTTATGTTCATTGCAGGGATGGAACAATGGATTATAAGTTAAACTTGTAATATGTAAAATTCTGGCCTTTACAGTTTGTAAATATTGCAGTCTACTAAATTTTTTATCATACAACCTTTATCTTAAAGTGAAAGGTATTGAGTTGCACTTATTAAGGAAGGGAAGTAACATTGAACTGTAAATTTAACTGGTTCCCAAAGTTTTATAAAAACGCTCTCTCATTTTTTGGCTTAAAAACTTGGGGGACTTTTATGAAATCTTAATATTGTTTACAAAAGAGCAGTATCTAAAGTTTTCCATCAATTATTTAATCTATTAGGGGGGTAATTTTGTTTATTATAATTGTGTATATGTATCAATTTATCCCCATGTTGTCCAATCCTATAAATTCTAGATAGTTTTACAAAATTATGATGTAAAAACAGACGTATCAAGTGAGCCTCTTAGTGGCCACGCTTCAAAATTGATTAGCTAACCAAGTGAAAATTATACATAAATATATTGTTTATCAATATTTGCACATAAATTCATGGGGATGGAACAAGTTTTATGAAGAAAAATAATGCTAATGATATATAAAAACAGTAGGTAAAGATAGAATGACATTTGAAAGGACAACGGACGATTAATTAACCCATTGAAAAATATTGGTGTAAAAGTATTGACACTCCGAGTTTGTACACAATTAAAATCTAATAAAAGCACCTAAAGTTTTAAGCCAACAAATGAGTGAACGTGATTTCGAATTTTTAGGAAACGTATTATTTATACTCCATGACATTTGGAAGAAAACAAATGTTATTTGGATAGTTTTAAATAAACAGGACGATTTAAACGAAAAGACAGACATACACCCTAAATCTAAGAAAGCTCTGTTAATAGTTTATTATATATTCTTTTTTATTTTTTAGAAGATTTGTCTTCACTGTGATCAAAGGATTATTTTTATTAATTGTTTATATAAAAATGTACAAAATTATACAAAAAGTGAAAACAGTAAATTAATGTCCTGTATAAAATTTTTTAGTTATTATATGGCAGTAGTCATAATATCGCTATGATAGATAGTGTTTCAGCTATAGCCATATTTTATGAAAGCTATATATATAAAGTTTTATAACCATGTTATCTTATTCGTCAACTCAAAACTTTGAGCACTGTTACTTTAATTGGTTGTGTTTAAACATTTTACCCAATAATTTCAATCAACAGAGTATGTAATTTGGGATGACATAAATTTTCGTCAATGCTTAATATTAAACTTTTTTGTAGGAATACTTTTTGAAATTTGATAAATGCAAATTTTTTGACCTTGTAAAGTCTGGTTATTGAACATTAACAAGGATGACAACATCCATAAAAGCGAAGCACTGAAACGGTAAGACAAACGGACATTATCACTTGTATTTTGTCAGAACTGAATAAGCAGAATATAAATGTATAAGAGTCGAAGCAAAATTATAAGTAAATTTGTTGAAAAACTGCTTGATACAGGTTAATGTTTATGGACATACTTACATTTTTAGGACTTGATTATAGAGTTGCTTCGCTTATAATATTGTACTTTGTTGTCCCAGGAATCAGTATACGAAAAATCAGATCAATTGGATAATTAGATCACATAAAAATTTGTTGTTAAAAAAGTAAAAAAATGAACATGTTTAAAATGGACGTACGGACATTCTGGTAATGATTATAGAGTTTATACGCTTTTTAAATCGTACCTAACTACTACAGGAATCACCATGCAAAGTTTTAAATCGATAGGACAATTCTAACATGCCTAAATTAATGAAAAGAGCTAACTCTCTGTGACGGACGTACGGACGGACCGACCCTAATTATAGAAAAGCTTCGCTTTTAAAAACAGATAGTCAGGGATAAGACAATTTAAGTGGTAATTAATCTTAAATGTCTTATATGTAGAATTGGGGGAAACGAAGGGTTGTAAATTTTAAAAACTGATTGTCCTTTTCTTCCCTGTGACATTAAATAAAGGTTTAAAACATGTTTCCATGAAATTAAAAATAAATGACGGTTTCCCTCATATCGACTAGTCAGGCACAGAAACCCTTCTCCCCTCGCTTTTTTCTAATATATTAATATAGGGGAGGATAGTTCTTCGTGTTTTATTTAAGATCAGGTTAGGTTAGGTTAGATAGGGTACTGTGTACCCCGCATGTTAAGGACCCCCTCCCCTCCTGCAGGGACTAGGCGTAGGAAAATAACTACTCACCGCCCCCTTTCTTTTCAATTTATTTCAAAATTAATTGGGGAAGTTCAGTGCCCGAAAGGATTTATTAGGGAAATAAATAATAATAAAGGTGGTGATGTCTGACATGCTAAATTTGATAATGATATAATAACCACGTTACAGTTTGACTGAGTATCATATATACATATCTACAAAAAAATAAACAGGAAAAAAATAAATGAGGTTATTGGCTCATTTGGTTATTTACATAGAAAGAAAATATAGAACTTCAATAACCTATGTTGAATATAGTAAACTAAAGGGGTCCTAAGGGATAAGACAATTGTTGTGCATCCCCTATGATGATAAACAATATTACTCCTTGTAAAGATTAGAATTCTCAGTTGAAAAATTTGGACTAGTTTGGAACTAACCAACCAAAATTTATTAAAAGCATCCAAAACTTTGGGTACTAGTTTAATTTACATTCCAAAGTCACTTTATCTAAAGGTTAACAAAAAGAGTAAAAATCTATTTAGATAAAGAAATAAGAAAGTGGATAAAAAGTAAATTGATCCTTAAAAGTGCAGTAGGTGAATATCTATCTGAAAATGTGTTCAGAAAAATTTACAAAATATTTTCTGGATGGGTTTTATTTAAACTAGGAGCTCTTGCGGAAAATTGGATATGGTGAAAAGCCAACACATCTAATAAAGAATTTTTCCTTATTTAAAAAAATGAAGGATACAACTTGACAAAGGATTTAACTAAAAAGAAGATTTATTAAAATCTAACAATTTGATGGTTAGCTACCTGGTCAGTAGTCTATAGTATAGATTATGTTTTCTATGATTCTTCCTCTTACTTATTCTGAAAATCATCTTCAATATTCCGCCAAAAACTATAAATATTCAAAGAAGCTTTTTCATTCCTTGCCTTAACATCGTTGGGAACATAATCAAAACTTTTTTCGGTTTAAAAAAACAATCCGTGCGAAAACTTTTCCAACTATGTTTAATCTAAATCATCTACAGAAAGGGTAAATTTGTTTATCATTAATGGTCTTGTAAATCAATTTATCTTCCATTGTCTTATCCCTAAGATTCTTAAGTTTTGACAAAATAAGTTTTAGAAAAGAGTATATCAGTTATATAAAAGTTCTGTAAAGCGTCATCTATAATAAAAAGTAGAATGATGTCTGTCCGTCCGTCCGTCTGTCTGTCCGTCTGAAGCTTAAGTTCTCGGTAACCACTGAACCGATTGGATTCTACTCTTCAGGGTATATACCTATTGGTCCTGTGGTGGTTTTAAGCTATTTTCTTGGGGGGTGGGACACCCCAAACCCCCCCCAAAAAATGAAAATTTCCCCCCCAAAATTTTTTTTTTCATATTTTTTTCTAATTTTAATGTTTTTTATGTTTTTATATATTTTTATAATTTTTTTTTCTTTTTATATTTTTTTATACTTTTTTATATTTTCTTTATATTTTCAATTATTTTTCTTCTTTTTAAATTTCTTTTCTTCTTTTAAACTTTGTTTTATCAAATTCAAAAAGATTGTGAAAACTTCCTTCTCCTGTAGGGGCGAAGCCCCAAAATGGCTAATGGCTAATTAAAAATTAAAAATTAAAGAAATTTAAAAAACAATAAAAAAAAGAAAAATTCAAAGGTTTAAAATAATATAAATCAATATAAATAAATATAAAAAGATATAAAGAGTTATAAAATGTTATAAAGAGTTATAAAATGATATAAAGAGTTATAAAATGTTATCAAATACAGAAAATATCTAAAAAAAATGTAAACAAAATTTTTAAAATTCTCACCTGAACCTTCAGAAAAAAAGCCCCTAGAGGCTAGGGGCGAAGCCACTAGTAAAGTAAAAAAGGAGAAAAAATTCGAAAGAAACATTGGGTATAGTCCTTTCCACGACATCCCTCCATAAGGAGCGATTCTTCGTATTTTTCACAGTAGCTTTTCTCCTATTTCTAGCCCCTGCGGGGGGCTCTAACCCTGCGGGGCCAATTACCTAACCCTGTGGGGCAATCACCTAACACAATATAACCTAACCTAACCTAAAATAACCTATAAAAAGCCATTTTAAAAATACGAAGAATCGCTCCTTATGGAGGGATGTCGTGGAAAGGACTATACCCGAAACATTGCACTTAAAGTTAGGCAGTCGCCCAAGTAACCATTTTTAAAGTAGATTTGTAGATGTTTAGTTTTAGGATAATGTATATAACCAATAGATTATGACAAGAAAATGCGTTTTTTGTCAGGGGAAAATATACAGGCAAACAAGCAGTGGTATTGCAACTGAAAATAACAATATTTAAAACAAAAAGTTTGGGTTTCATGAATAGTATTATGTAATTTTTATCAGCAATGAAAGTATATTATAGTAACTATAGGAGCAAAATATAATAATTCCTCATTTTTTTATGAAAACATTTATATTGGTCCCAGGATAATAACCCACCTATTTTGAGTAGCGAAGCTACTATGTTATTCAAAATATCCATCAGTCAGGTACGTTTAGTTGGGAACGTAATTTTTTGGCTGCTAATCAAGAAGACAGAATTTTTTAAAAATTATATTTGAAGATTTTATTTGATTAATGTCTTCTGAACATCTGCATTTTAAAACTTTCTCCGTTTATTCATCCATAATTTTTTGTGCTTCGCTACTTATGGATGTTGTTATCGTTGTTTATGTTATAGTACAACTAATTCAATAACAAACAGAGTAAAACTTAATATGTCACTGCGATGTAATTAGTATTTTTATCTATAATCTTAGGAAGGTAGGGGATATTGGACTGTAAATTATGATACCAAAAGTTTTATAAAACCTTGTTGCACCTTTTCTCGGGGAGGAGGGGAACCTTAGACTGCAATAAATTATACGTATACCCAAAGTTAATTATCACATTATTTACATTAAAAACATTGGGTACTATTAATAAGTCTTCTTATGCCACTTTTTTTCTTCACATAAAAATGTTAAAAAAGAAGAAAGGATTTGTTTGTTTTAACCACTGAACCGATTGAGTTATAAATTTGAGAGAATCTTCACAAATGTCCTAGGATGGTTTAATGCTCTTTTAAGTTTTACTTTTAATGATTTAGAATATTTTTCTTCTCCCACGAATACAAAGCGCCTAGATCCTAGAGCCGCAGCCGCTAGTGAAAGGATAAAGCAAAGCACAATAAAAAAAGAATGATATTATGAAAATTTATTTAAAAACTTCTTTAAGTTCAATTTTGAATATTTTTATAATTCAAAAAAGTCAATTTTAATCCTATGTTATTATAACCTTTTCATTTAGTATACATCAAAGTCAATTTTTACATGATTTTAAAATCCTTTATTGTTTATGATTTTAGTTAATTTCACTGATTATTCTAATAACTGGTTAATATAATATTTCTTGATAATAATTGTTCCTGTCTATGGTTAGCTAGGTATGGCTAGGCTATTTTCTCCCTGGGGGTTTCTATCCAATACACCAAATCACCAATCAGTCCGATACTTAAAAATTTTCCTAACTATTACACAGAATCACAACACAGTTCAATACTTCAAAATTTTCTCCCTTTGGGTTTCTATCCAATACACCAAATCACCAATCAGTCTGATATTAAAATATTTTTTCCGATTCTTTTAAATCATTAATGAGTCCGATATTTTATTATCCAATACAATGTATCACTACACAGTCTAATACTTAAAAATTATTTTCCTGATGGTTTCTACTCAATGGGTTTCTATCCAATACACCAAATCACCAATCAGTCTAGTACTTAAATATTTTCTTATCCAATACAATAAGCCACAATACAGTTTAATACTTCAAAATGTTTTCCTTTTGGGTTTTTATCTAATACACCAAATCACCAACCAGTCCGATAATTAAAAAATTTCTTAACCAATTTACTTAATCACAACACATTCCAATACTTCAAAATGTTCTCCCTTTGGGTTTCTATCCAATACACCACATCACCCATCAGTCCAATACATAAAAATTGTCTCCCTGGTGGTTTCTATTCAAAACACCATATCACTAATGAGTCGATACTTAAATACCTGCACATACAATAAACTAAATTACCAATAAGTCTTCAAAATGTTCTTTCTAATGGTTTCTATCCAATAAGCAAAACAATTGGACAGAACAATACTTAAATCTGATAGTCTGATACTTATAAATATTAAATCATTACTTTATTCAATATATCTTATTGGTCAATAAATGTCTTGGCTAATTGCTCATATTTTGTGGAATATTTATATCCATGAGAATTAAAGTTTTTGAGAATAGTTTATCTTTCTTTTTCTATTTAATCCGATTACTTTTTTTGGTTTACTATATTTAAGGATTGGCCCCCTCTAGAGAAAGTAAATTTGTCTCTGGCTATCTATTCACATTTTGTAATACTTTCTATAAAGTAGGACATTTCCAGATTTATTTGTCTACCTGATAGATTATATTAGTTATAGAGTTGCTGTGCTAAAGTTATTACACTAAATCTATAAGAGTTTTGGTATGGGGGTATGGGGTTAAGAATTTCCCTTAAAATTTTTCTGGTAGTTAAAAAAACGTTTTGGGTGTTTAATAAGTAAAATTCACCTGATTTGTAAAAACTAAGCGCTTTAAGCCCCCCCCCCCCCCCCCTAACTTTGTTGAGGTGTAAATCTTTATGAGAGATGGAAAAAGTAAAATCTATTACATTTTTTTGTGGGGGAGTCATTACTTCTCCATCTCCATCCATAGCATATTGTTTAAGAATATATGTGCAGAGTCAGTGTGTTTGTATACTGGTAAATATTCTATCATATATCATGTTAGCTTTGTAAAAACAATATTAGTTAGAAACAGAGGGCTTATTGGCTTTTAGATGTGTAGCATCTCTTCCAGTGTCCTGTCTCTAATGTTTAGCATTTTATGTTTAAGTTTAAACCATATCTAAAGTTATCAAAAAAAGAATATACTAACACTCAAAATTATTAGTTCTCAAAAATAATGTAATTCTAAAACTAATTTTATTTTTTAAAAGGTTTTTTAAAAAAATGCAGTTAAAGTTCTATTATTCTTACACTTTTTCTTTTGTAGCAATTATGCTGATCTATATTAGGCTATGTCTGTCTATTTGTCAGTACGTACTATATGTCATAGAGTTTTAACAGTCTCAACATTTTCTAAAAGAGACAGAATCTACGCCATTCCTTTCTCAGATTGTCCATGATATAACTATATCACAAGTTACTGTTTGTTTTATCTATTTTTAGCTTGTAGCGGCTGCGCTACTTTTGGACATAATTGCCAAGTTGTCCCTGTTAGAAGAAGAATAACAAAAGATTTTCCATTTGATTTAATTTGATTTGAGTGCTCCAATCAATTCACTTAGATTACAAATAAAAAAGAAAATGAAAGGGGGACAGAAAATGGATGGGGTAATGGGGGAGAGGAAACCTTTGTTGTCTTGAAGTATTCTGTGAGCTTATTTCTAAAACTGTGTTATCTAGCTCTATTGACTTTAAGGAGGATGTAGAAAAATAGCCTAAAACCATCCTGAATCTAAGTATAAACAAAGTAGCTTAAAAACATTCTGGAAAGCTAAAGTAGTTCAGTGGTTAGCCCTAATATTTTAATTTGAAATTATTGGGGAAGGTCTGGGATTGCTCGGCACTTTGAGGGAAAATTTTTTTCCCGTATTCATTTGAATCGGTGGATAGGAACCGGTTCTCATCCATACGAAAAAACTATGTCTAGCATCGTATAATATCCAGCTTTCTACGAATATAAAAATGTACAATCATAAGATTAAAATCAGTTTTTTTAGCCCGTGCCTACGGCACCTAGGGACTAAAAAACTGGTTTTAATCTTATTTTTGTACATTCTATATCCGCGGAGAGCCGTTTATAATACGATGCGAGAAATAACTATTATTATTATTAAGATAAACAATATATCATTTAACTAAAAAAAACTTAATTTGCAACGTCTTATAAATCCTTCAAGACGACAAAAGTACCCCACCTAAGAAATATAAAAGGGGGAGAGAGGGGAGAAGAGTGATTAGATAATTGAAAACCAAAACCAATTTATCTAAATACGACTCTCATAGAAAATAAGATAACAAGGATGACAACATCCACAATAGCGAAGCGCTGAAACGATAGGACAAACAGACATTAACACTTGTAAAGTGTCAGAACTGAATAATCAGAATATAAATGTATAAGAGTCGTTGCAAAATTGTAAGTTGAAAAACTGCTTGATACAGAATAATGTTTAAGGACATACTTACATTTTAGGACCTAATTATAGAGTTGCTTCGCTTGTAATATTGTACTTTGTTGTCCCAGGAATCAGTATACAAAAAATCAGATCAATCGGATAATTAGATCATATTGTTGTTAAAAAAGTAAAAAAAATGAACATGTTTAAAATGGACGTACAGACATTTTGGTAATGATTATAGAGTTGCTACGCTTTCTAAATCGTACCTAACTACTGCAGGAATCACCATGCAAAGTTTGAAATCGATAGGACAATTCTAACATGCCTAAATTAACGAAAAAAAGGTATCCGTTACGGATGGACGGACCGACCCTAATTATAGAATAGCTTGGCTTTTAATAGAAAAGCTTCGCTTTTAAAAAAGACAGAAAATAGAAAGATAATCCTTTCATTTAAAAAAGAAATACAGGATCGAAAAATCCAAAGTAGAGCATAATTTGGTTCTTTCACACAAATTGTCAGTTGAGCCCTGATGACCCACTCAGAATTTTTTTAATAAATTAAAAATAAGATGGAGATTTTCCTGTGCCTAACCCCTGTGGGTATAGCCCTGTATCTGTGGTACCCAATATAACCTATTCTAACTTGATATAAGTAATAATAGACAAATAAACGGAAAACTACTTCCTATTTTAACTTGCATTGGGGTAAAGATTAATTTGTCCCAGGGAGGGAGGGGACATTAAGCTGTTTATTACAGGAATCCCCAAAGTTTTGTAATAACGTTTTCTTATTCGCTGACTATACAACTTTGGGGACTTTTTAAAAATCAATATTGGTCGGATCATCAAGTTGGGTGTTTAAACCTTTCAACCATTAATTTTAATCTACAGATGGGATAACGTACATCATTGGGGATGTACATTAATTTATTGGCAATTGTCTTATAACTTTAAATTCCTGGAATTACCTAAATAACATGTATATTTTAATATTCAACCATTGTGTTGCCTTAATTGTAAGAAGGTGCGCTTCGAAGGATTGCAAAATAAATCAACCAATAATTTTTTCTGCTAAAACTTAAAGAAGAGGGTTTGGCGTGAAGAAAAAAAATTGTAAATATTTGCTCTTTTTATGGCAAACTAAATAGAATTTCAGAATATGAAGGGATATGACAGTAGGCGATAAATTGATATACATCCCCGATGGTGATAAACTAAATTATTCCTTAAGACGATTAAAATAATATTAATTTGTTGAAACGTTTGGACACTTCTGGTTTGGAAGCAACCAATCACAATTCAATAGAAGTTCTTGAGCCAACCAAAAAGATAATGTTCTAAAACTTTAGAAACAAATGTAATTTCAGTCCAATGTCCCCTCCCTCCCTGAAAAAAAACACGTTGATCAGGGATAAGACATTGCATTGCAATGGGTACATGGCGTTCCTGCAACTGGCAGAAATACAGCTGGATGTTTTTTTGTCAAAATGTAAAAAACTCTGCCAAAAATACAGCCATACTTAAAGTAACCGCCATAAATACATCTCACACAGGCATTTATACATCCAAAATTGTCAATTTTACATCTATTTCTTGCCAATTTTACATCTAAACTTTTTTATATGTCATAAATACATCCTATACATTTTAATTGATAATAAACAATAGTGAACTGTATAGTAGGTGCAGTCAATATTTTTTATTATTATTATTTATTTTGGAATTATATTGCAGTAACTTTATTAAAGATTAAAGATAGATAAATAATAATTCATAATTTAAAAAAATGTTGGATTATATTAAATTGATATTAATTGCACATCTCATTTCATCTTTTCTTCCCCAATCAAGAAAGTCTTATACCAAAAAGAAAAACATTACAGCTTTCGTCTGCTAGGTTTTAAAAACAATGAAATAAAATATAAATCACCAAAGATAAATGTATGAAAAAAAAGGATTAAAATATATTTCTGTAAAATTACAATCTTTGAGGAAAGCTAATTCATACTGCAAAATTATTAAAGTAAAAAAAAATATTTACCTTTGCCTTTATTCCTGGTTTATTTATAGCAATTTAGTTATTTTGATGCAATATTATTTTTTGTACCTATTTAGTATAATTTTTTATTGAACATGAGACAAATTGTAGAACACGTTTTATCCTACATTAATTTTTTTTATTTAAATATGTCTGTTGAGACATGAACTTTATTCAAATACTTTTTCCTGTTTTATGTCTTTAAACGTAGATTGTTGCAGATTTTTGTCATTTGTATTCTAATAAGACTAAAAGCTACTGTTTTAGTACAACTTATTACAAAAATTATTAGTTTTAAAAACACAATGTTTTTTGAAGTTTCATATTGAGAAAATACACTTTTAAGATAAATGGGAATTAAAATCCTTACTTGTATTATAAAAGGTAACTACTACTATACAGTTTACTATTGTTTATTATATATTGATAAAAATGTACAGGATGTATTTATGACATATAAAAAAGTTTAGATGTGAAATTGGCAAGAAATAGATGTATAATTGACAATTTTGGATGTTTAAATGCCTGTGTTAGATGTATATTTGTCAGCATACCTACGATATATAACAATTTACTGTCGAATTTACATCTAGACAAACAATTTTGACAAAAATACATCCACTGTATTTCTGCCAGTTGCAGGAACGGCAACGTCCCATTGCAATAATTTATTTTCAAACGTGATGTCATATGGTCAACGCAAAATTTAAATATAATTCAATTGTTTGTCATCTTGATTATCCCTATAGAAAAGAAACAGGATCTCTGACTGAATATCTGTAAGTCTGTCCTTTTGTACCTAAGAATCTCGCTAATCACTGAACCGATATGGATTTTTTTTACAGTGTATCTTCCCATAGGTCCCGAGAAGGTTTTGATATTTTTGGAAGGGTATCACTACCCTACCAAGAGAAATAGCCAAAACTAAAAAAAAAAATTATAACTATATAGATATGGTTTTATGAAACAGCTGATCTAAGAATAGATTGAAAAGAAAATAGTTTACGTGTCCCTAGAGGCCTCTAGGGGCGTAGCCGCTAATATCATGTCATTTTGTAAAATGCATCCTATTCCCTGTATAAATAAGCAACAACTTTTATTTTATCCAAAACAGCATTTTGCAGCATTTTTATTTTAAAAGACTTTTTTCTTATTTAACATCAAAAACGCTTCACAAAATTCGTATTTCTCTTTAATCTGATATTATATGAAATTTTAAATTATTTTATAAAACCATTTTAGGTATGTTATAGTTTGAAATCTTTGGTTCCTACCAGGGACTGTTCCTATTAAGTTTAAGCTCAATAAGTAATTTTCTCGTATTCATTCGAATCCGTTGGATAAGAACCGGTTCTCATCCATACGAAAAAACTATGTCTAGCATCGTATTATATCCAGCTTTCTACGAATATTAAAATGTACAATCATAAGATTAAAACCAGTTTTTTTGCCCGTGCCTTCGGCACCTCGGAGCTAAAAAAAACTGGTTTTAATCTTATAATTGTACATTCTATATCCGCGGAAAGCCGTTTATAATACGATGCGAGAAATAACTATTACATGACTATTATGTCCATAAAGTAGGGTTTTAACTTTTTGTAATATTTTTTTGTTGGCGAAAACAGATCAAAAGAATTAATTATAGAGTAAACACAACACGGGTAAAATATTTCCTGACGGATTTTTGTATGAATACATCTAGGGGCTTTTTTATTCTAAACAGAGGCGATGAGACGAAAATAGCATAAAGATAGTCCAAAACCATCCCAGGACCTATTTAAAGCTTCTTATAAATAAAGAATTAAATCGGTTCAGTAGTTATTAAAATCTTAAGCTTCGGACAAAAAAAACTTTACTACTTTATATAAAATGATGGCAAGAAAATTAACCAACAGTTACATGAAGATATGACTGACATACCTTAATTTTATAAAGAATAGCTGCGCTACGTAGTACGGACAGATATTTTTTGCTGGCAGAGAACGGATGGACATACATCAGTAATATAATTGCTGTGCTACGAATAACCCTTGGAGGACTTTCTGTAAGACTATTGCAAGAACATTAACCAACAGTTTTGAAAACCTTGCCAAAAACAGTTTCTTTAAAACGTACTGAGAATGATTTTATTTCTCTATTTGATCAATTTATCTTATAAAATCTAATGTTCGACTTTTTGAAAAAAACGATTTTCCTTTTCAATGAATCGTTCTTCTAAACCAAAAACAAAACAATCAAGTTTTAAAGTAAAGAAGTCAATTGGTTTGATAATTTTCAAATATTATATTCTTATTAATTCAAAAAAAAGGTGTATTATTTTTTAATAATATTCAAAGTTCTCCATATATCTTACTTAGACTATATTAGAAAAGAGTAACTAGGCCTTAGTGTTCCTTTCATTTTACTTAATGTAGAGTTGCAATTTAGCAATGTTATTGCTATGAATCATGTGATGTTTGTATGACATTGAACTTCAATATCTAGATAGATTTGTAACAAAAATCTTACATTAACAAGGATGACCATATCCATAAAATCGAAACTCTGAAACGATTGGACAAACGGACATTAACACTTGTAGAGTGTCAGAACTGAATGAGGAGAATATAAATGTATAAAAGTCAAAACAAAAATGTAAGTAAATTTGCTGAAAAATGTTTAAATACAGGATAATGTTTAAGAACATACTTACATTTAAGACTTGGTTATAGCATCGTTCTTTGTTGTCCTAGGAATCAGTATTAAAAAAAAACAGATCAATTGGATAATTATATCGTATAAAAAATTGTTATTAATGAAGTTAAAAAATCAACATGTTTAAAATGGACATACGGACATTCTGATAACTATGATAGAGATCTTTTGAAACAAAAAGACAAATCAACCTATATCTTACTTCTTTTACATGGGAAAGGATAAACAAATGTATTACATTTTTAAATAAAAATATTTTGATATTTTTTGCATTAAATATTTAAACTTTTTGTATGAATACCCAATATCTTACTGTCTATATTTTTGCTGTCTTTATGGTATTTGGCCAGATTTTCAAACTTTTATACTTCTTATTTCTTTTTCTGGCATTGGTCAAGAATCAAACAAGTGCGATCCTATCCGATGGAAACAAATTTCCATTTTCTTTAATGAAATACTAGCGGATGTGCTTATAGAATAGAATAGATAAGAGCTCTTAATAGGAAGGCATATGGAAATATAGCCCTTTGCATGAATCGTCGAAACTTTCCTAAGAATTCAATCGGTTTATTAGTTATCAAAATCTTAAACCGAAATACGACAATTTTCCCCTGTCATAATAATCATGTATTTTCTACATCCATTCTTTTTACCTGAATTATTTTGACCTGTATCTGTATTTGACATTTCTGTTATGAACTACATTCAAAATCAAGGGTAAAACAATGGATATTATGACAGGGGAAAAATTGTTGTCAATTTAGGTTGCTATTTATTGGTAACTTCGTATACCAAGTAGAAGGGGATGGAGTAGATCGTTATTTTAGCCCGCTATAAGATTTACTTTATTAGAGTACGTGACAATCCTGTATAAGATCCAAGTAATAATAAATACATTGGTAAAGTGAAATTCATTTTTCAAATTTTACTTTGATTTGATTTTCACGAAACCTTTCTTTTGTTAAATTATGAAATTTGGATCTTTTAAGGAAGGTAATATTTTTATAAACATTAGCTTCTCTTACTTTCCTCCATCATAACGTGTTGTCATAATTATAAAACAGTTGGATTTGATTTTGGCGTTTGTATTAATGTTGTCATCCTTGTTTATCCTTTGATTTTCATGTTCAATGAAGTATATCATAAGTTTAAGACAAGGACAACTTTTTATGATCTAAATAGCGCAGCTTCTCTTTTATTAATCCTGTCATAAATTAAAAATAAAATTAAGATCTTATCCCATAAAAAGCACAATTTTATACAGTACATTTTATTTCAAATAAAATAAATAAGGGTCTATCTCGAGTTTTAAAGAAAAATATAAAACTTTTGGAAGAAGTATTTTAGAGGTTACTTGCCTTCAGGGCTGTTTATTACGCTAGTCCCCAATGTTTTATAATAACGTTTTTTTTATTCTTTGCCTCAACAACTTTGGGGACTTTTAATGAATTTTGACTGGTTGGTTTATTAAGTTGAGTGTCCAAACGTTTCAACCACTAATTGTTATCTACAGAAAGGGGATGTACATCAATTTTTCGATCTTTGTCATATCCCTTTAGATCCCTGTCTTGCCTTTGTACTTCAAAACTTACATATATTCTTGGTTTTTTTCACTCTCTATGATTGGATTCTAAAAGGAGCGTGCGATAAAGAGGGGTGTTTGGGGTTATAACTTATATCACTCCCATAAATAAGAGATAGGCAGACAAGAATTAATTAACGAGCAGCTTCGCTATAAAAAAAAACATGCATTTACACACAAACTCCCATTTTAATACTTTATAGATAGGATAATGTATAAATTAGAGAAAGTGTTCATATATTTTGTCATAAATTATTGTATCCCCCAATTTTGATAATCAAAATTTGCCCTGATGTAGATTAAAGGTATTGCTGGAAAAATTTTGAATAAATAACTTAACAAATGGCAGACCGTGTTAATAAACTTTGAAGGGCAAATTAAAACTACATTCTCTTATACAACAGAAATATTGTTCAATGTATACAGGGTGGGGCACATAAATCCGGACCTTTTCTAATTTTTAAACAAATGAACATAAAATCGTCAATTTTAAAGATTTTATTGAATTTTAAAAACTGGGAGGCAGGATAGGTGTATGACTATTAGATTATTCATAAAAATGGCCGCCAGGATCGATCGCCGCCTCTACCTGCTTCTTCAACCGCCGGAAGGCCCAGGTCAAAATGTACCTGTCCAAGCTGGCGAAGATCTCCTTAATAGTGGCAATAAGGGAGCTCTTTGTGGTATGAGCACCTCTATTGGTGCATGCTTCAAAGTAGCCCCAGGCCCAAAAGTTCATTGAACTAAGATCGGGCTGCTGGGAGGCCACATTTCCTTAGGGAGGTGAGTAATCGCAGGATCCAAATTAACATCTTTCAAGCTACCCTTCGACATGGCGGCTCTTATTTAGGCCACAGTTGAGCTAGAACGACGTTCTTTACATTTTTGGAAATGACACGAAGATTTAGCTAGGGTTGTCAACGCAACCTATAGTCTAAAACGAGAATCAAGGTTCCATATAGGTCCCTGAAGAGGAAAATCGTGAAATTTTCAAGATTTTGACGTTTTTGACATCTCACAATCTGCTACACAGTGCCTTCGAAGGTGCTTTGACTTTAGTGTCAGAACCTAAATTGGGACATAGTGCATTTCATTACCCTAGGTTAGGTAACTTCATTTCACTTTTCAATAAAATCTAAAATGCAGCGGTTTTTGAGAAAATTAGATTTAAAAATTTCAAGTTCAATTTTCACCCACTAGGAGTTACCGCATAATCATGACAAGAAAAGCAAAGATTATTTATTTAAAATTTGGAACAACTTTGCTTTTATAAAGTCAGTCATAAAACCTCTCTATATATGATTTATTTAAGGCTGAATTTCCGTGACCTTAGCAAAGCAGTTGATAAAAATGGCCATTAAATAACTCACTTTAGGAGTGGTTTTATGAAAAACTTTATAAAAGCAAAGTTGTTCAAAATTTTAAATTAAGAATCTTTGCTTTTCTTGTCATGAATATGCGGTAACTCCTAGTGGGTGAAAATTGAACTTAAAATTTTCAAATCTAATTTTCTCAAAAACGGCTGCATTTTAGATTTTATTGAAAAGTGAAATGAAGTTACCTAACCTAGGGTAATGAAATGCACTATGTCCCAATTTAGGTTCTGACACTAAAGTCAAAGCACCTTCGAAAGCACTGTGGCTATGTGTCAATTTTCCAAAGTACTACGGCCAAGCTAACTTGGATGGATAGCATTAGTAATTTTTAGTACCTAACTTATGTATCTAACAGTACCTTCAGCAAGTTTCATGAGCAACGTGCGCATTTCGAATTTGCCTAGTTGAACATATGCACGGTCAGCTTGGAGTACACTTCCTACATCGTCCAAAGATTTGTATGGGTAAAAAGGTCATTACCTAAGCTTTTTATAGTGGGGTCAAACGTCCTGATCGGTCAAGTAGTCTTGACGCTATGGCCGTTTTAAAAAAAGTCCGGATTTATGTGCCCCACCCTGTATATAATAGCACTATTATTATGTTATTGGTAGAAACGTATGAACACTTGATTATGCATATTTAAAGGTATCTGATTTCTTAATATGCAAAGACACCATAGAATATAAAATTAAGCTGGAAAATTCATCCTAATTGAAAACTAAATCAGAAATATAGGCCACAAGTCGCAATGCAGTTGTAAAAAACGTTTAAAGACAAGACACACAGACAGACTCAATGTATTGAAAAGTTTAACACTTTAATACTTGGCAACTAGGGAGGGAGGGGACATTGAATTGTAAATTATACTGGTCTTTTAACACTTGCTCTGATTCGTTGGCTTATAAAACTTTAGTCACTCTTTGTCTTAACCTCTTTTCGAGGAAGCTTTGTGTTTATCAAGTGCAAAATTAATTCCTTATCATTAATCCTAGAATTAAGCGCAAATGTCGTCTTTTTTGACTTTTCCTTCATAAAGTGACGCAGCATGGATTGTTTATATGCGCCCACGTTTCACTTTTGAATGAGACATGTGTGTGTGAAGATTTCGGAGAACAAAATTGGGCCTATCATTGGTCTCATAGTGTGTGAACGACCCTAGTATATCAGGGATTTGAAACCATAAGAGCTTCAGGTAGAATTTGTTAATTTGATTAAGAAGTATGGTGTATAGGACGATTATATGTAGTTTTAAAAAAAAGGCTTTAGCCAGCTAAGCATGAAACTTAATTATGATTAATATATGTTTTAGTAATTTTTATGTGCCTTATTGTTGCATTTAACAATGATTTATTAAACCAAATAATTTTCCTTTAAAGCCAAAGTTTCCAAAGATTCTTTAACCATAAGAAAAGAAAAAGATTTTTTTTAGTGCTCAAAGTTTTAAGATAACGAATAATATTTTATTCTGTTTATTAATTGATCTTGTAATTTCAGGTCTTTGAAATAATTTCATCAATAAATCTATATTCAAACCTGCTGTTGAATCTTGATGGTTCCTGGTATTGGGGGTTTTGTATGTTCGCCAACTGATCTCGTGAACTTCCCGCTAATTCGGAAGTCCAAGCTCAACCAAAGTGTCATGGTTGAGACAATTTCAAAATATCTGATGAATAGGCGTTAGCATTCATCAAGAGATCAATAGCATCTAGATTATTGATGCAAAAAAGAAAGAGCTGCACAAGCAATTTCGAATGAATGGAGTTTGAAGGAGCTGCACAAGCGAATTTCAAATAACCTGATGGTTGAAGGCGCTGCACAAGCAATTTCAAATGGTTCTGAAGAATAGGCATTAGCATTCTTCAAAGAATCTGAAGAATAGGCGTTAGCATTCTTCAATAAATCAATAGCATATAGTGTATTGATGCAAAAAAACATTGACAATTTTTCTGTGAAATAACTACCTAGTGAATCAATATGGTGCTCACTAAAAAGCAGAAAATTGAGCGAGCTATCGCTATTGGCAATGAAAGGCTAGAGGTGTTTGACGAACAGATAAAAGTGTTTTATGAAAATCTAAAAGCCTGCCAAAGTTTTAGTTCATGTGAAAATGTGAATTTAAAATCAATTCGTGACATTTTTAGTGAGGTCAAGGATCAATCTGACCTAATAAAAAGTCTAAAACCTGCCGTGGATACTAGTGAGCTGCGCGAGTTCAAGCGTGATTTGGATGAAGCTAGTGAGCAGAAAACTGTTGCAGATAAAGTTTATGCGTCGTTGGAGCAGTGTACAAAAATTCTGTACTGGCTTGACAATGATTCAGACGACGCGAGGTCAAGCACTGTCGCCAAGAACCTCGACGTCATTGAGAAGGTGAAGATGGACATGGGAGTGCTTAAAATTTCCATGGAGTTGCGCCAAGAAGTACGTGATATGTACCGAAGGCTTAGAGAGATGGAACGTCGTTCATCTAACTTGGATGAGAGTGGGACACCTGCCATTCTCTCCAGAAGTATGTCTGCCGTGGACATTCGGAGTTCCAACCCGCAGTATGGGCGCTGGGACAACAGTTTGTTGCCGTCGTTCGACGGTACTGACACGGATTACCCAAACTTTAAACAGGTCTTTAAGGACCTGTGCTCTGGTTATGGATTTGCTGACCAGAGGTTAAGTCTGATGTTGTGTATGGAGAAGGTGATAACCAACCCGGAACTACGCAAGCAAGTGTCAGCGATTAGAGATCATAATGAACAATGGGCGTTTCTTGATCAGATGTTTTTATCAAACACTCGCCGGTTCATGAGGATTTTAACTAAGTTGAACAAGATGAAACCTGTGGATAAACCTGTGGACGTGGTTAGCGCAATTGCTACCTTCAAGAGCATGATGCAGGAGGTAGAAGCCATCGTTGGTTCTGCAGCTAAGGATTACAATCACCTAACTCTTATTCATATTTTTAAAGACAAGTGCCCTGAAAATTTGAGAGACAAAATTATGATGGAGCTAGGTAGCATGAACCAACCAAACATCCAGAAGATTGTAGAACTGCTGGAGAGGACCAGGGGTGCCATGTTGGCCGGTGATATGTCCTATGACAATGGCGCCGGCAAGAGAAATCGTGATAGAGCTGCCGCCGCGCAAGTGTCTGGCCGCAGTGACAATGAGAATGGAAAGGCTGGAAAGGACAAGGCTTCCAAGTGGAACAGTGCATGTCCTGTTGAAAATTGCGAGGATAAACATCCTATTTTCCGTTGTCCCACATTTAAGAAGATGGATGTTGTTGACCGAAAAAAAGTTGTCCAGCAGAATAAATTGTGTGAACTCTGCCTGTGTGAGGGTCATGCTGCTGACAATTGTAATAAATCGGATAAGCTTGGTGTCTGTGGCACCAATAATTGCGACGGTTATCATAGTCGTATGTTGCATGAGGCTAGTGCTAGTGTGAATACAGTCTACAAATTAAGTTCTGAGCCTAGCACATGTGCCTTCCTGCTGCAAATAGTTCCAGTTGTAGCACCTGGCGGCGGCGCCTGCCATGCCGCCGTCATGTTTGATTCGGGTTCGAGTCTACCACTTATATCTGAGAAGATGTCCCACAAGTTGAAGCTGAAATCTACCGGCAGATATACAAACATTTCTGTTGCTGACGGTAGTGAATCATCCTGCCGAAGTGTGGTGTTCTATCTGAAGGACAGGGATGGTAACTTGAGAGAATTTGAGGCAGCTGTTATGCCTAACCTCGGAGGTGGCAACGAGATGCGCTCGGTCCATCCGGAAACCGCCGCTAAAATATTTAAGATGCCGCCAGAAAGATTTACATATATTAGTGGAGGCTTAGATATCATCATTGGAAATACACATCCTGACGTGTTTCCATCAACCTACCAGAAAGTGGGCCAGTCTATGTTGTGGCGAACCATTTTTGGTAGTGGTTTTATCTGTACAAGTGCTGACTATGGAGCTGGTCAGCAGAAATCTGCATATAAAGCTGCCGTAGCGGTGGATAATGAACCGGTTGGTACTGCCGTAGCTGTTGATAATGAGCCGGTTAGTACTGCCGTAGCGGTGGATAATGAACCGGTTGGTACTGCCGTAGCTGTTGATAATGAGCCGGTTGGTACTGCCGTAGCTGTTGATAATGAGCCGGTTGGGTCTGCCGTAGCTGCTATTGATAATGATGTTAGTTGTGCTGCAGTTATTCCTGATGATATTGGTAACGTTACTGTAGCCGTTGAGGATATTGTTACGGCGGGTATTGAGCCGCTGAATGATTCGGTTCCAGCCGGACAAGAGCCGACGGGAGTTTCGGTTCCGGCTGGACAAGAGCCGATCAGAGTTTCGGTTCCAGCTGGGCAAGAGCCAATAGGAAATTCGGTTCTGGCCGGACAAGAGCCGACGGGAGTTTCGGTTCCGGCCGGACAAAAACCGGTAGATGATTCTAAATTTTATGACAGTCACACTTTTATTACTTGCCCTGGTGCTGTCATGAATCAAGAATCGACTTGGCTGCTGCCAACCTTGCCGCCCGACAAAGGGTAAGAGGCCTGCAAATGGCGGGTGGAAATATGGCGGGTGTTGCCGCCAGAAAGTCATTGAAAAATTTCAAACCACACATATCTAATCTACGACATAAACTATTTATGTGAAAATGATCTTTAAAGAAAAAATATTACAAGTTATATTAAGCTTGTGAAGGGAACCTAAAAAGGTTCTGCAAAGAATAAGTATTCATTATTCAACTAATTTTATTATTCATATTTAAGCACAAAAATTCTACAAAATTGTTTAGACTTTTAAAGCAGATTTAAAAGATTTTGGTTTCTTTAAGTATGATTTTGAAAAGCAAAAGTTTGTGTGTATTAACTACCAAATGATTTTTGCAGTTTTTTTTTAGATTGAGAAAAATAGATTTTTTAAAATTATTTTTCGAGGTATTTTTTTCATGGTTCACGTTTGCTTAAAAAATGTTATTTCTCAGATTCTCATATGAGATAATGCATTAAAGTAAAGAACACAACATGTAAAATTATTATGATAATGTTTAAAATATTTCTTATTATTATTTTAAAAAGATTATCGCAAAAAATCAAGATATTTGTTTTAATTTGTAAGCAAATAAAGGTTTTTCTTTCACTCCGGAGGCAAGGATTCCTAATAATCCACGCATAAAGATTTTTCTTCATTCCGAGAGCAGAGATTCGTAGTAATATATGTACCTAGCGACTTCAGACAAATTTTAAACCTTGAGAAAGTATTTTATAGCAATTATTTCCTAGGTACATATATTTTCGTTCATGTTTAAAAATGTAAACTCTATTTTCTATGAGATAAGCATTTATAATAATGAGCATGATGTATGATATTATTAAAATATTGATTATTATTTATATGAATATCACAGAATTAATTTAAGATAAACTATGCATATTTTAAATTAACCTTTCCTTCATTTTTATCGCAGATATTAAAATAAAAGCGGTTATTAAAAATTATGATAATAATTGATTCTTATTTTATGGAAATTGAGATTTTTTTTAGTAAAAAAGCCACATTTTTCAGATGCCTATTTTTATGCCTAAAATAAGAATCAAATGAAATGCGATTAAATTTTACTCTATTTCATTTGCTCAAATTTAATTTTATTGAGTTTAATTTCTTTTCAAAAGTACAATTTATTATAAAACTTACCTGAAAAGTTTACCAAAAATGAATAAATGTGTCGAGGTTGCGTGATTCGATATTTATTCTAAGAGAAAAAATCAAGTATTTTTTTAGCAGATTTTTTAAAAAATTATATATGAATTTCAATCAAGTAAACATTTTTATTCAGATCAAGGAATGATTGAAAATTCATATTTAAAGTCTCATATTTTTTTACAAAGAAAAATTGGTATTTTTTTTATAATTTCAATGAAAATTCTAACGAAGATATTATTATTTTGCTATTCTTTAAGTATTAAAAAGTTTTATTGTTGATTGAGATATTACAGTTCTTATTCATTAAGTTTGAAAAACTTTCTGCCCAAGGATTTTGAAAAATTTTTCTTACTACTCTTTTTGATGCTTAACAAATTTAGTTTTAAGTACCTATAAATCTTAATTTTCTTGTCTAAGATTTATTTCGTTTTATTTTACCATTATTGTTTACATTTCGACCTGATTTCGTAGGTACTTATTGATTTATTAATAATGATTTATTACCTATTGATTATGAAATGATTATTATTTAGTATAGTTGTTATATTTACAACATCATGATTAATAGGATTGTCTATTTTAGGATTTGTATATGTGATCTTGTGATTGTCATGTGCATGGAATGTTGTATGGTACAAACCAATCCCCATCCTTCTATCCTAAAATGTGAGGTATTATGAGTCCTAGTGAGGAGTATAATATTGTGTATGCATTTCACGGGGTTTCATTTAGTTAGGAGCAAAATTGTCACGTTTTCGGGATGTGGCCATTCTCATGTGATTATGGTGAGTTGAGTTTAGTGAGAAATGTTGCTAGTGCTCAGCGCAAAAAAACCTTGAATCTCGTTAAGGAAGTTAATTTGACTTTCAAACGGGGGGTGTGTCTTAACCTCTTTTCGAGGAAGCTTTGTGTTTATCAAGTGCAAAATTAATTCCTTATCATTAATCCTAGAATTAAGCGCAAATGTCGTCTTTTTTGACTTTTCCTTCATAAAGTGACGCAGCATGGATTGTTTATATGCGCCCACGTTTCACTTTTGAATGAGACATGTGTGTGTGAAGATTTCGGAGAACAAAATTGGGCCTATCATTGGTCTCATAGTGTGTGAACGACCCTAGTATATCAGGGATTTGAAACCATAAGAGCTTCAGGTAGAATTTGTTAATTTGATTAAGAAGTATGGTGTATAGGACGATTATATGTAGTTTTAAAAAAAAGGCTTTAGCCAGCTAAGCATGAAACTTAATTATGATTAATATATGTTTTAGTAATTTTTATGTGCCTTATTGTTGCATTTAACAATGATTTATTAAACCAAATAATTTTCCTTTAAAGCCAAAGTTTCCAAAGATTCTTTAACCATAAGAAAAGAAAAAGATTTTTTTTAGTGCTCAAAGTTTTAAGATAACGAATAATATTTTATTCTGTTTATTAATTGATCTTGTAATTTCAGGTCTTTGAAATAATTTCATCAATAAATCTATATTCAAACCTGCTGTTGAATCTTGATGGTTCCTGGTATTGGGGGTTTTGTATGTTCGCCAACTGATCTCGTGAACTTCCCGCTAATTCGGAAGTCCAAGCTCAACCAAAGTGTCATGGTTGAGACACTCTTAATAAATCTTAATTGGGTTGTACAAAATAGCATTGTCCAAACTTTTCTAACAATGATTTGATCTGAAGGAAGTGAAATTTACCTTTTTAAAAGCGAAGGTTTTCTACATTTATGGTATGTCCTTTTGTCCACACATTTAAGAAATAATTGTGACATAATTGTCCTGTTATTTTTAAAAATAGAAATATAAGAATGGAAGCATATTCTGAACCCTTTTTTCGTCAAATTTAAGAAGGAACATTTCTAGCAGACAAAAGTATTGTTTACTTTCAAAACAAGCTGATGTGGATTCTTAAAAAATGATAGACTTGTTACTCGATAGTGAGGCAAAATTATTTTTGTGAAAAATCATCCAAAAGCACATTAAAAATCTACAAAAATTAAACAAAATCATATGTTAATAACCCTTTTAAGATTTTATTTAATTTTTGTAAATTTTTTTATTCGATTTTGGAGTATTTTTCGCAAAAATAATTTTGCCTCACCAGCGAGTAGCCAGCATAATCTTTTTAAGAGTCCACCTATGTTTGAAGCTTTCATGATTTTTTTGTCATCCTTGTTTTTTTTTAAGTTTTCTTAAATAGAATAACTGTGACAGTCTGAAAATTTGACATTTATTCATATTTTTTTGTGAAGAAATATTTTTGAATAAATTATGAATATGTAAATAAGAGATATAATAATAACTACTGAGCAGCTGCACCCAGTTTTATTATGAGTAGCGTAGCTGCGATAAAAATAAGGATATGTCCGTCCGTTTGTCCGAGAATTTAAACAACTTTAACTTCCTTGTTAATTGATGGGTTTTTAAAATATAAAAGCAATTTAAAAATGGTTAAATAATAATATACAAATCAAAATATAAATCTTAAACTCCACATTACTGACAGGTATACCTACAAAACCATAAATTTCTCTATTTTTAATGTATAATAATTTAGTATTTTTTTTCAAAAATATTGTTAACTTGTATTTTGCTTAGCTACTCATGGTTATAATTGTTCGATATATATTTTGAAAACCTTCTAATAATAACTATCTGTTGCGCCCATAGCATGTAGGGTATCTGTATTTAGGCAGAAAAAGAGACTAAAACGATCCAAATGCTTAATTTTAGAAATGAAATAGCCTAAAACAATCTTGGGTTCTATGTGAACCATCTCTTAAATGGAAAATCAATCGGTTCAGTGGTTTATGCAAAAACAATGTAATTATGTTTAAAGAATGTATCTAGATAAATCAGGGATCTAAAGGGATAAAACAATGGCTGATAAATATATGTATATACATCCCCAATGATACACACAATAACCCTTTCTGTACATTTACAATTAATGGTTAAAACGTTTAGACACTAAACTTAATGAACCAATTAATTAAAATTAAATTAAAGACCAGTTATTAAAGTTATTAAGCAAACGCATAGGAAAACGTTATTATAAAACTTTGGGGACTAGTGTAATAAACAGCCCAATGCTATTAAAATAAAAAAAACCAGCTATAAAATAGTTAAGGACTCATCACAGGAACACGGGATAAAGTACCTTAAATTAAAACTTTTTCTTGTCTACACTGTTTCTTTTATTTTATTTCTAAAAATTCAGATTATGGAAAGAAAACGAAGTAGCTTTTGATAGGTTAGGTTAGGTAAATTATTGCCCTCGAAGGGTTAGGAAATGGGCCCTGCAGGGTTAGAGCCCCCCCCCCCCCCCATGGGCTAGAAATATGAGGAAAGTTACTGTGAAAATACGACGAAACCCGCTACTTCGTTTTCTTTCCGTGATCTAAAAGTTCTAATGGCATAATTTAGTTCATAATATTGTCTCTTGTCCCTGACTAATCAATGTTTATCCTTTTTGGACATGTCAATAAAATTTTTGCAACTGCTTTTTTTTGCAGCGTAGGCTGCTCTAGAATTAGAATCTTAGTACATCTTTAAGTCTATTGTAATATTTAGCAAGGAATATTTGTTAAGAAACTTGTGATTTCCAACATGTTAAACAGCGAATCAATTCTACAATTCAAAAACAAATAATTTAGAGAATGAGTGGACATTAGACTGTGATTTCTATTAGTACCCAAATTTTATAAACGGTTACGAAATTCTTTATTGGTTATTAAGTTTTTAACAATTAATTTTAATCTACAGAAGGGGTAATTTTGTTTATCGTCATTGGAGATGTACATAAATTTACAGTCCATTTCCTTATCTCTTGAGATATCTTGAAATATCTTTCACTTTAATGCTATTGCTAACGGATTTGTATTTGGGGTTGTGATATGTAATAAAAATAGCCTAAAACCACCTGAGTATATTTATTAGAGTGTCAAGATAATTATCAATTTTTATTTTATGAGCTTAGCTTGTAAGGATGTTGTCATCTTTGTTTGCATTTACAGATAGGGGATACCATCGAAATAACTAGATTTATGTCAGCTTCATACAGGGATAGAATAATGGAAAATTAAATAAATTTCCCTTCAGTTTATGATTGTAGTGCCCTTTGATAACTCGTAAACATTTTAGAGAAGGTAGGTTCAGATTTATTCATTATTTACACCTCCCTCCGTCAGTGGACTTATCTAAACAATTCATTAAGTTTAATTATTGTTATCTTGCTTTATGGGTTGGGGTCCTTTTCTGTTAGGATTTTGATAATTCGGTATCCAGACCTTATCTTTGGTATTTGTACAGACTAAATATTATACTTTTTGTTTTCCTAATATTTGGGGTGGTGGAAATATTCTAAATGTATCACAGGTGCTTTCCCTGAAAGTGCTAATAAAGCACTGAAACTCCTTTCCCCTTATAATTCAGGGGCTATAGCTGTGGGGCCCAAAACCTATGGGGCTACTTAATACCCAATATAACCTAACTTAATGAAATATTAAGTAATACAACAAGCGAACTAAGCCTTCAAAGCTCCTCACCCCTCTCACCCCTTATTTTCAATTTATTTCAATCGACTAGGAGCTATAAAGGAAACTGCGATGGGTCTAAAAATAAAGGGATTTTGTCAAATGAGACATGAGACTGTAAATTATACTGGTCATTAACGTTTTATAACACACTCTCTCATGCGTTGGCTGAATCACTTTTGAGACTTTTATTAAATATTGATTGGATAGTTCAAACTATAAATTATGATCCATTGTCTTATACCTTAAGATCTGTAGATAAATATTAACATAAACTAAATCTGAAATAAAAATAATTCGTAATTTTATCGAGTGCAAATGTTGGAAATAACTGTTGTTGTCCAATTATACTTGTTTGTAAATCTTTTTGTTTGGTTTTGTCCCTGCAAATCGGCTTTACAATCGGGCAAATTAAAATATACTTTTACCTTAAAAATAATATAATTGTGTAAGTAGAGTCATACACAACGTTTTTTATTACCAGCTGCTGCTATGTTATACTTTTAGCACTAAAAGAATTTGATTTTTAATTTTAAACAAAGACTCGGTAATCGGGAATGAGAAATCTAAAAGCCACAATGAAATCTTATTTATTAACTCTTATCCAGAAAGATAGATTTTATGTCCATTTAAAGTTAACAGGATGCTCTAAGTATCAGGTACTTCTGGTGCCAGGTCAACAGCCATTCTAGGGTAAAAAGGAGGCTTTAGAAAGCTTATCATCAATGTTTCTTTGTATTTCAAGCAAAAGAAAGTATGAAAATTTGATTTAGTATTTTTTAGGCACCTTTAAAAATATACCTGGAATTATATAGATTTTGGATGGCTTCGGTAGCCCCCATGATTGTAACAAAAAAATCTCTTAAAAAGTTGCAAACAATTATTAGTGCTTTGCCTAGCCATGAGACTTTATAAACAGGGGGGGGGGGGTGCGGGTTCTAAATTGGCTAAATACGGGAAACCGACTATTTTGTTTATTTTCCAATTTGGATATAATCGTCCTTGTAATAATAAAAACCTACTGTTTTGAATACAATTTATAAATTTGCATTTTTCTTGCCCATGGGCCTGCTTTTTATACATTTAATATTTAAATATGATATAAATATGGATGATTTCTTATATTATTCATCCTTTTTTGCTCTATATATGGTAGGATTTTCTGCCTATTTGGAGCGAGGAGGGAGGGGTTATTGGACTGTAAATTATCATTGCACCCAAAGTTTATAATCATTCACTGTGTTTCAACTTGGGATAATTTTGTTCAAGTTTGATTGATGGGTTCAAACTAGCAGTATCAAAACTTTTTAACCAATAATTTTAAGTGGCAATAATGTTTATTATCATCGGGATATTCATCAAATTATTTTTCATTTCATATTATCACACCAATATTGTTGTTTAAATTTGTTTTGACTGCGAATTTCTTCCTAAGCCAAGGCTTCCCTGAAAAGCCTAATTCTTGGCAATTTCTAAAATTTTAACTTATTTAATTACAATTTAATTTTTATTCTACTTCAAAATTAAAAATAGATTTTATATTTCAGGTTAGAGTAATGAAATAGCTGAGATCTTGAAGAACAACACCTTAAATTCAAGTAAGTTAATTTTCACAAGTTTATTTAAGTGCCTTTATTAGTCTTTTTCTTTAAGGGTTACAAAGATAGTTTTTTAATTAAAATTGAACGAGACAATTGGCAAAAATTATAAATAATTCTCAATTTATCTATCCCCCTAACTGTTTAAATTTGCCTAAAATAACGATAAAACTATCCGTTCATAAGGATGGACGGACCTACCCTAAATAAGGTAAAGCCTTGCGCTTTTATAAACAGTGAATAAAAATATAAAATGTTGCCATATTTTTGTTTAGTTCTTCTCTTTTTTTCGGACAATTTATTTTAGAGGCTATTGTAGTATGTGTTGCTTATGGGTATGTTGTACTACATTCTACATACTTAGAGGTTGCTTCGAGCAAAGCTTCTCTACAATTTACTTTGTTTTATCTTTAAATTATACATTTCTCTCTGTAAATATTGTCAGTAAGTATAAGACAATTTTCTTAATGTAATAACTATAACGCTATGCTGATAATTATTCAGTCATTAGACTCATAACTCACTTTGTTCTTTGATTTTCTTTTTTTTATGTGCTTCGCTACTTATGGATGTTTTCTGTCATCCTTTTTTAAAATAAAACACACGATACACAAATTTTAAGTATATTTATTCAAAAACTTGAACGTGTACAAAATTTAAACATTCTAGAAATTATATTTCTTTACATTTTTTTTAATTTTACAAGTAAAAGCAAATCAACCAATGTTTTTACAATATAGCTTTAACCCCTATTAATATCCGTTGGATCAGAACTGGTTATCATCCTTACTGAAAAATCATGAACAGCATCGTATTGCAGACAATTTTATACAAACATTAAAAAATCATAAAATTAAAAACAGTTTGGTTACCCTTGGCATGCGGACCCATTTCAAAGCTTCCCCTGAAAATCACTACGTATTATTCGTATCCGTTAATGAGATCTTAAAACGCAAATATCCACACATGTTTCATCTGTAGCACGCTTATAATTTCTTACAATTGTTTTTATGATCAAGGATGACAGGAAAATCCAGGGTATGATTTTGCACACTACACATATATTCTGTACGTATGGATTTTTCTCCAGTTTTACAAATATTTTTTTTTAAATGGTTTCTTGACAAAATATTTCTAAAAATCAACTTTTACAAGAAGTCTTTCAGTGGCCATCTGACTTTGTACTTTTAAAACTTGTATAAATTCTCTGACGGACTGCTGGGTAACTGTCACCGTTTGCTCAGTAGCAAAACAATCGTTAACAAGATCAATATTATCCATTGAAAGGCTATAGGTATTATAATATAAATTGTATTTATGCAACCAGTGCAGTGTTGTGCACAGGGTTTTGCCAAAAGGGTTAGTAAACCTTCATGGGTTAGAAAGGATAAATGCCCCCATCCCCTATCTTCCATGTTGCTATTAATCTTTAATACAGGGACAATGGACTATTGATAATATTCTCCCCAATATCGATGTATTAAATGTTACCCAAAGTAGGTTGAAAATACTGGCGGCAAATCTGAAATATTGTTATTTTATATGTGCAAAAATATGCCAATTAAGATAATTACCAACCGTCAGACCATCCTAATTCTATATCTACAATCAAATAGGGTAAATTATAGAATAGCATGCTTCGCTTTAATTTTGTGTGGGTGGGGGTTTAGGAAACAACAATGACAAACAGACGAAATCAAAAGTAGCGCAGCTAAAAATTTTAATCCTGTGACAATTTTTTGTAAAAATAATCCTATTCCATATTGTCAATTCATTCCTATATACTTTGATATTAAAAAATAAGGAAATAGCCTAGAAAAGGGGTAATTTTGTTTATCGTCATTGTTGATTTAAATTAATTTATCGTTTTATCCCTTAATATTTCTGGCTAAACATCAAAGATTGAAGGGACAAGGGCTGTTTATTAAACTAGTCCACAAAGTTTTCTTATTCGTTGACTTAACAACCTTGGGGACTGAATTTTGATTGGTTGGTTTATCAAGTTGGGTGTTTAAACGTTTCAACCTCTAATTTTAATCTACCGAAGGGATAATTTTGTTTTTCATCTTTATTGTTGTACACATCAATTTACAATTGTCTTATCCCTTAAGATTCCTGGCTGAACACAGACAAACTGTGAAAATAAGTTATTTCAGATCTTTGCTCTAAAAAAAAACTCCGAATGGGTGGGCGAGTGTGAAAATATTTAGTAAGCAGCGCCTAAATAATATGTGTTCTTACGCATGAGAACAAAATTTAATCACAAAATAAATCTCGTATGTCAGTATCTTCATTAAAATATGATGAAGGACAGCTTTTCAATAAGGCTTATTTATGTCTCAGGCAGGTATAAAGCTATTTATTGAGTGTTTACCTAATCCCTCTGAGAAAACTGAAAAACCAATCTCAGTCGTCAAAACTATAAATATCACGTAGGCAAACAACACTAAAACTTGTAAAGGTAGAAAATCTTGCATAAAAACCTTGCTAAGAGGATAAATTTCTTCTACAATGCACAGCTGTTTTTATTGTCAGCACAATTGAAGGAACACCAAATAATATCTTTAAACATGTTGTGTGTGTTTTACATTATCGGCTTATCTTTCCTTTTTGTGTATGTTTTTTTAGGCTTAACGACAAGGGATGGGTAAACGGTAGAAATAACTAGCGCAGCAATAACAAGCTAACAATACAATAAAAAACAGTTTCCAAAGTTTTAAGAAACGTTCACTCTTTTGTTGACCGAAAACTTTGGATAATTTTTTTAAATTCTTAATTGATTGGTTGGTTAAAACAAGCAGTCTCCAAACTTTTCAACCAATATTTTTTCATCTACAGAAGGAATAAGTTAGTTTATTTTCAATTTGGATGTGTATCTATCAATTTATTGCCAATTGTCTTATCCCTTAATTTTTGTGTAGTTCTCATAACACATGTATGAAGTCATTATGTCATTGTTATGTCGTTATGTCGATAATATGTCAGTTATAACAACTTTATTTCAAGCCATATAGTAAATTAGATCATAAACATTATTGCTGGTATTATAAACCTGCGACAGTGACTCAGCACGTAGCGCATGCGCGCTCGTCGTCGGGGAGGGATAGGTTCAAATCTCGGCTTCATGCCGCGGCATAACTAAAGAAGTTAAAAATGGTTCCTACTGCTACTTATTCAGGTGCGCAAAATTAATAGTTAGAGTAGGGGGAATGTCTTGGCCCAAATCAGGCGCAAAAACTCATCACTATGCACAGTAAGAACTTCTCAGACAAAGTTTGTGCAATCAAAGAGTTGGTTGTCTAGTGGGTGTTACTTAACCTAATACCCCGGGTGTTTGGACAGAAAAGGGGACATTTTGCTCTTCTTGGTTATCCTGGGTTGTTGGACCATGGCCTGTAAGTATCATGGACAGCATCTTCGGCTGTAAGAGGTAATTGACGAGTCACGAGGTATATTGCTGCTATTGTATAAACAAAATTCAATTCATGTAAATATTTGGGTTTCATTGCAGATAGTTTTCTGGTATTCATTCGAAACCGATTAATATCCGTTGATTAGAACCGATTCTCATCCATACGAAAGAAACCTATGTCTAGCATCGTATTATATCCTTCGGCATCTCAGGGCTAACAAAAAAACTATATTTAATCTGATAATTGTACATTTTTTATCCGCGGAAAGCTCTTTATAATACGATGCGATAAATAACTATTCTAATATTGCTATTTATATGACAAAATTTCTATGTAAAATTACTTTGGGTGGATTCAAATTTATATATTATTTGTATTATAGATATCAATCTTATTTTTTTGCTTATTCTTATATCTATGTATATTTGTATTAGAATATTTTTTTAGAGAAAATATCAAGAAAACACATTCAAATAAGTTTTACATATAAATCAAAAAAACCTACTTATTTATAACATAACTATTATATAATACTATTGTACTAATGTACTTGAACGTTGAATTTGAGACATGCATAGTTATAGGGTGGGGGGGGGAGTGGGGGGAAATATGCTCTGATTTAAATAAATAGGAAATTGCGCAATATCTAAAAATATGTAAGAAAGTTTCTTTATTATAAAATGATTGAAAAGATGTTTTGGTATAATTCCTCAAAGGCGTGAAGCACCAAACCTCCCAAACCCCCTTAGATTAAAGGATAGTTTTTTTTTATCGCATCGCATTACAAACAGCTTTCCGCGAGTATAAAAATGTTTAATTATAAGATTACAAACAGTTTTTTACTCCAGATATGCCCGGACTAAACAACTAGTTCTAATCTTAAGATTGTACATTTTTATATTCGTAGATAATTGGATATTACATATATGATGCTATACATAATTTTTTAGTATGGCTCTAATCCACTGGATATTAATCGGTTTGGAAGCTATACTGGAAAAAGGTGTTTGCTGTTTATAGACGAATTGGGGTGGTTGAACCTGCCGGGCACTCGTTACCCCTATACTGAACCTAAAATTATCATCGAAATATTTTCTTTCTTTTAAAAAGTAAGTTTATGATACACTTTCGATTTAAGTAAAATTGCCGAGATTTTTATATTCTTCACCACAAAATATATTATGATAAATATTGATATATTTAACATATTGCTTGTTTGTTACTAAGATCTCTGAAATAGTTTCATAGTTTGAATCATACTTTTTTCTATAAGCTTGTAACATTTGATACAATATTAACAGTATGAGATTAAATAAAATGTATCATGGCATTAGAGTAAAACAATAAAGGGGGAAGGTGTTAAATAACTGTACATCCCCACCCCGAAGACCCTTTGCCGACTTCAAATTCAACCAATAGCGTTGGGTATATTAACACAGCCAAGTCGCTACAAAAGAACAGAAAACAATTTGCTAGCAGACGAAAAAGGTCCCCAACAGGGGGTAGGGTCCAGGTAATTGTCTGGTTATACATCTACATTTGTAGATTTATTGTCATGGCTGACAATATAATCATTACTACTACTAGAAACCTTAATCATGTATGTAACACTATTCTAATAATGGCATTTTGACTACAGTCGATGTCGACAATATTAGCTCTAAAGATGGACTGGGTAGCCCTAATAAGAAGGCTAGGTATGATTCATCAGTGATGACACCTTTTATAGATATGTATCTATACAAAAACAGAAGGGGGGCGTGCAACAAAAACAAACAAGGGGGCAAAAACAAATTTATGTAGTTTTGTTCAGGGAACTAAAGGGATAAGACATTTACCAATAAATTTATGTACATTCCCAATGATGATATAGAAAAATTACCTCTTCTGTAGAATACAATTTGTGGTTGAAACGTTTGGACACTCAAATCTATGAACCAACCAATCAAAATTCATTAAAAGTCCCGAAAGTTGTTAAGCCAACGAATAATAAGGAAATATTGTTAGAAAACTTTGGGGACTAGCGTGATAAACAGCCCAATGTCCCCTCCCTCCCTGAGTTTTGTTGGTGGTTAAATCCACTCACAGAGACAACTGGAATGAAAAATAATATTATTACCTTTTGTCGTATGGACGTATAGCAGACAATACCTAATTATAGAGTAAACTCGCTATTCTTACCATCAAACAACTTTAAGTTGATCAACTTAATCAAATTATGATTATATTATAATATTGGAATTTGGTATTAACCGCACAAAAATTATTTTAAAATAATCTTCCATGTATCCATCCCTGATATGTTGGTTTGTGCTAAATGTGCTGAATCTATCAATCAGTACACAAGCGGGTCTGTCGCACACGCCTCTCGGGGCTTAAAACATCCATGAAAACAAGGATGACATTTGTAGTTTGTAGGGGGAGGGGTATTTTGGGACCCGGAAAGGTTTATACAATATACATACCTATTTTAAAACTAAAATTAGACGTGGAGGTGGATCGAATCCCTCCCCCCCCCCCCCTCCTCAAGTTCTGTTGAAATTCAATTTAATTTTTAACATATAGGTCGTTATATAAAAGAAATCAAATTGTCGACATATCATAACTTTGTCAATAATATGTTAAAATCAGTTGTCAATAATACGACATGACAGTGAGGGAACTGAGACAGTTTCAAAGAAACTATCTGTCTGAATAAAACCAAATAGAAGACACAATCTTAATGACAAACAAATTATTACAAAAAGTTGAATCTAAAACGGGTGTTAGGGGGGAGGGGGGAAGGGGGGGTTAAGCTTAAACGCCTATTTCATGCATGTAATGGTTGCTACGTAGCTACTATTTAGTAAAAATAATCCGTAATATTGTTTAGATTCATTTCTTATGAAATGAAATGCCGAATTTTTGTTAAAATTTACTAGATACTACACCCATTGAGAGGGAGTCGAACCTCCACTTCCAAACAAAAATAAATTCCAGGGTTGCAGAAGCGATTTCTTTTAGGAGGGTAGTGGTACCTTCCCTCAAATATTTATATACCATTCCTTGACCTGCTAGAATCTTCACTGCATAGGAGAACCATACTGGTTTTACCTTTGCTACACACATTCAGGCATCCTGTAACTAATGTAGCCCTTAGGAATCAGACATACAGACATAAAGAAAGTCTACCTTATCATAATAAAAAAATATTTAGCTTTAAATTTATTTCTTTATACTAAGTCTTTTTATATGAATTCTAAAATTTAGTACTCTTTTTATGATGAATATTATGAATAGCAACCCATTTATCTTTGTTTATTGTCAAAATTAATTTTCAGTGGGTTTGTCTTTCATTTCCTTCCTCCCACACTGTGGTTCAACAATAGAGGTAAAGAATAGAGTGGTAATATGATTGTTTTCTATTTTCTTCTTTCCATCAAATAAAGGTATATAATAGAGGGATAATGTTTGTTTTCTATTTTTTTTTCTCACACTTTGGTACATCAATAGAGGTATAGAAAAGAGTGGTAATGTATGTTATTTTTCCTTCTCTCCAACACTATGGTACAGCAATAGAGGTATAGAATAGAGTGGTAATATGTTTGTTTTCTATTTTCTTCTTTCCATCGAATAAAGGTATATAATAGAGGGATAATGTTTATTTTTTATACCCTTCTTCTCATAATGTGGTACAACAATAGAGGTATAAAATAGATTGGTAATGTTTGTTATTATTTCCCTCCTCCCATACTAAAGTACAACAATAGAGGTATAAAATAGAGAGGTAATGTATGTAATTGATTCCTTCCTCCCACACTATGGTACAACAATAAAGGTATAGAATAGAGTAGTAATGTTTTATATCTAATCATTTTGAAGTGGGCAGAGACTTGAACCTGTACACATTCATAAAAAAAATATGATGTCACTTTATTTTACTGATATATATATATATATATAAATCTTAAAGAACAACAAAAAAAGTACACTGTAACAAATTTATTGATGAAATACATTTAGTTAATATTATTCCTTTTATAAAAGAATAATGTCTCTATGTGTTTGTTTGTACAAAAAAGATCTCGCAACCAGGTTAGGTTTGATTATTATATAGAGGCCCTTCATGAGATATAATTCGTATAAATAGTTTACTTCCCCCTTCTATTAATTTTCTTTTCTCGAAAACGAAGCGAATAATTTTATTTAATTGAAATAAAATTAGATTATGAAGAAAAAATACTTTTTTAAAGTACATATTTTTGGGCTTAATATTGCTCTTCCTCACATTTCAAGAAGTGGAGATCAAATAGTATTTTTTTTGGTGATTTCATAATTTTAGAAAGTCCTATCTGTTTTGGGCTCAGTAATTTTTAAAAGCGAAGCTTTTCTATAATTAGGGTCGGTCCGTCCGTACGTCCGTCCGTCCGTAACGGATAGCTTTTTTCGTTAATTTAGACATGTTAGAATTGTCCTATCGATTTCAAATTTTGCATGGTGATTCCTTTAGTAGTTAGGTACTATTTAGAAAGCGTAGCAACTTTAAAATCATTACCAAAATGTCCGTACGTCCATTTTAAACATGTTGATTTTTTTACTTTTTTAAATAGCTTTTTTCGTTAATTTAGGCATGTTAGAATTGTCCTATCGATTTCAAATTTTGAATGGTGATTCCTGTAATAGTTAGGTACGATTTAGAAAGCGTAGCAACTCTATAATCATTACCAGAATGTCCGTACGTCCATTTTAAACATGTTGATTTTTTTACATTTTTAACAACAAATTTGTATGTTACCTAATTATCCGATTGGTCTGATTTTTGGTATACTGATTCCTGGGACAACAAAGTACAATATTATAAGCGAAGCAACTCTATAATCAAGTCCTAAAAATGTAAGTATGTCCATAATCATTATCCTGTATCAAGCAGTTTTTCAACAAATTTACTTAAATTTTGCTTTGACTCTTATACATTAGCATTATGATTATTCAGTTCTGACATTATACAAGTGTTAATGTCCGTTTGTCCTACCATTTCAGAGCTTCGCTTTTATGGATGTCGTCATCCTTGTTGTCATAATATCACTTGTCATTTAAACGTTTGTATGACAATTGTCTGATATGATAAATATACTATATGAGAAATCTTTTCATGATTTCGGAAAGGGAGGAAGGGGGCAAAAAAATAGCCGGAAACCATTAAATTGAATTAAATCTAGAAATATATTCATCGTTTCAGTGGTAACAAAAAAAGAAATTGATATATTTCTATTGATATACTTGGGTTAGGTTTAGTGTTCCAGTTGTTTTTAACATTGTAAAGGGTTGATTTCCCTGAGGATTACAGGCGGCTGACGTGCAACTGCCAAGTCCTGGTTCTTGTACTTTTAAGATGAATATTGTACCTAACAGATTTTTGCAAAAATGATTTATTTGCAATGCGAATCTTGGCTAATCCGTAAGAAAAAAAATGCTTGTTTTTCAGGAATATATGCGATATGTAGGACCATGACTGATAAAATTATCATAGATGAAAAATCTTCCATTTGCTAGAAATATTTGGCGTAGAAGAGAAGATTGAAGATTTATTTGACTGCCATTGTACCCTTCCTCCCTGTTTTTTCTCTAATTGAAGAGGTGTGAGCGATGGAGATTCATTTACATAGAAATCTGGCGAAATTAAATTTCCTACAAGCGGAGCAGGAACCTTGCGAGATAAGACAATAAAAGATATTTATGTACAGCCCAATTATGTAAAACTAAATTTCCCCTGCTTTAGATAAAAATGGTCTGTAGTAAAGTTGGGTCAGTGTAGTTTTGTACAACCCAATCAAGATGCAATAAAAGTTCCAAAGTTTTAAGCTAAAAATGAATAGTAAAAAAATTATCTATAGTCCAATATTCTTCAGAAGAGAAAATGGATCTAGTGCAGTTCACGGTAAAATATTCCTGGTAACGATTATCTATAAATATCTATGAACTTTAATAGTTGCTAGCTGCAAAACGGCTGAACTGTCATGTCATGCTCGCAAATCGGACGAAGCCCAATTTGTATTACTTTAGAGTCACTTTTGTTCCTCTGACGTCATATAGATTTCGGGAAAGAAAAAGGGAAGGGGGAAGAAAATCTCTTCAAAGGAGATGGGAGAAATGTTTTTTTTTCAATCTGGAAGAGCCAAGATCCGAGAAATCTTTTAGAGCTGTCTATGATATTAAGACTCTGTTGTACATATGTGTGTAGGCGATATTTAACATGGGAGGACATGGTTTGTCATAACACTTTGGCGGCTAAATTATATCTAGGTTTTTAGCGGCTAACAAAGAGTTAGGGTTCTTAGTTTAGCGGCTATCATATTGTATTAAGTATTAAGATTTTTTTGTCTGTACCTTACGATTTCATTATTAAGGTCATTGGATGGTTTTAGTCTATTTAATTCTTATATCTAAATTTGGTTTTAGACCATTTTCCTACTTTCGAAAAGTTCCTAGCTGCTATTAGTGCAGCCGAAAGTTAAATATATAAAGTAGTAAGGTTCTTTTAGATTGTCCGTTAAGATATCTATAACCATATTGGAAAGATTAATATCTTCATTTTAACGAAGCTTCACTTAACTATGACGGCTTTAGGCTATCATATTTTCAACTTTAAGTCTTGGTATGATTTTGTTCTATTTTTTGCCCTTTACCAATAACTTTCATTACACTGGCTCTAGATGCTAGGGGCTCTATTGCTAATTCATATAAAGAGATAATTAGATAAAAGCAGCTGCAGTTTTGATCATTGGCAGCTTAACTATTGATTAACTGCTAAACAAAAAAAGATATAATAATCTAAAAACATATATCATAAGACCTCTGTTAAGATTACCTAAAAATGAGAACTCAATGGGTTCATTGATGGCGAAATCTAAGAGGACAAACTAACAAAAACGTAACTTTATTAAACAAAGCAAAATATTCCTAATTCAAGTTTAAATTTATAAAATTTATTAGAGGGCAGAAAGGACTGAAGATTAACTTATCAACAAGAACTTTCCCTCCCCTTCCAATGAAAGAATAGTTATAAACATAGTACATTACACTATCAATCATACTATAGTACCCAAACTTTTGATTTGGTAGTATAAAATAGCAATTTAATCCACAGGTGGGGTGATTTATTAATCAAAATTGGGCGTTTACTTACATTAATTCAAAGCTCAACGTTCCTTGTATTATCCCTTTATATCCCTGTTCAGAATATTAGTGTATCACTTTTTTCATTTTTTAACTTTAATCCTTATCTGTCTTTCTTCTTAATATCTTTAATATATATCCCTAACCCCTGTATAGGCCCCCCGCAGATATTTTTGCTTGCGATTAATGTTTCAATGCCTACATTTTTATAAGCGTAGCTTCTTTACAATTATGAATCCTTTTTGATTTTCATATGTGGTTTTATAGACCAAAGAAAACTTGTAATATAATTTAATATGTTTCTTTTATTACAATTAAAAGTCCGGGCCTTACAATAATCCGTGAGGGATAACTTTGTTTTCTATTGCAAATTATTAATAGTTTAAAACCAGGATCAAAACTAAGAACTTCAAAACATATGTAGATACTTCTTAATTCTTAACAAACGAACAGATCAAGTTACCTTATATTAGGCTATGAGAACAAGAAAAGAAAAAAAACACTTTCAGATATCATTGCTGTGTTTATATTATCATGAGCATTCTTGTTTTACATGTAAAGGCCCACCTTCCCATTCTTATACATGCATAATGCATATGTGCCTATTGTGTTTGTGTGTCTGTCTTTCTTTGTCTGTGTGACATATGCATAGGTGTGTGTGTGTGTGTGTTTGTGTTTGTGTGTGTGTATAAGTTATGTACGTGATAGGCCAAAAAAACTTTCTTTTTAAGGTAAAATCATCTTTTATTTGAATATATATTAAAGAGTTATTTCCTTTTAAACACTAGCTTTAAGGATCTTAAGGGATAAGATAATTTATGTACACCCCCTTTTCGATAAACAAAGTTACCCCTTCTGTGATAACGATTGGACTTTGAAGGTTTGTACAGCAAATTCAAAGTCCCCAACTTTTTCAGCCAACGAATGAGAGAATATTTATGAAACTTTGGGGACTAGTATAATTTACAATCCAATATCCTATCCCTCCATGTAGAAAAATTCTTTCCTCACACCCGGTAAAATTAAAAATAATGTTAAAATCAATTGTGGTCTAGCCATTTGTGAGATATTTTGAATCATACAAATAAATGTATTTGTTTATTACTGTGTAAGTAAATGAAGCATGTATCTAAACACTTTATTTATTCTTTCTTTGGACTTCCGACAATTTTCCATTAATTGTTAATGGGTCATCCTGACCCCCCCCCCCCCCATCGCTAATAATTTTAGTATAGGTTAAGATCACGATTTCAATTGGGGTGGGGAGATGATTTGTAAGCTTCCCTCCTTTAAAAAAAGTCTCTGGGTATGGCATTACGTAGCGCCAATAAAATCTTTTAAAATCCAAATCAAGAAATTTTGACTGGTGGGTGTATACCTCTCTCCCATTTACCTCCCACCTATGGTTAGTACAACCCGACAGAGTAGATTTTGATAAAACTAGGGGGGTGGGTGTTGTATGGTTCACTTTACTAAAATAGGGATATTACCGGAATTCCCCAGGTTCTACGAAATACCAGAAAAAAAAATCGTTTTACCAGAAAAGTGGTAAAGCTGGTCAACCTGGTAAAATATACCAGTTTCGTGGTAAATTTTACCAGCAAAAATTTTAGCCAAAAAATTAGTCAAATTTTACCATTTTTTTTGTAAAATTTGACGAAACAAAAAAACCCGTTTTTTGTGTTTTAAATAAAAAACAGCTCTTCATAATCAGTTGTAGTACTTTAAAATAATGACTTCTATACAATGAAGCCTAAATTTAAATTTTTTTTTTTTTTTTTAATTTTACCACTTTTGGAAGTTTTACCAAAAATGTGGTCAATTTTACAACTCTATTTTTCAGGTTAAGTCCGAATTTTCGGACTTAGACAAAAAAACGCAATTTGGTCAATTTTTACCAAAAAGTTGGTAAAATTTGACAAGGTATTTTTTTAGGCTAAGTCCAGATTTTTGGACTTTGCCAAAAAAAAAAACTTGGTAAAATTTGACCAACTTTTTGGTAAAAATTGACAAGGTAAATTTTTAGGCTAAGTCCAAATTTTTGGACTTTGCCAAAAAAAAAAACTTGGTAAAATTTGACCAACTTTTTGGTAAAAATTGACAAGGTAAATTTTTAGGCTAAGTCCAGATTTTTGGACTTTGCCAAAAAAAAAAACTTGGTAAAATTTGACCAACTTTTTGGTAAAAATTGACAAGGTAAATTTTTAGGCTAAGTCCAAATTTTTGGACTTTAACAAAAAAAAAAACTTGGTAAAATTTGACCAACTTTTTGGTAAAAATTTTTACTTTTTATTGAATTTTTTCGCATAAAAGAAGCTAACTTTTTTTTAAAACCTTGAAAATTATTTCATCATTTCTTTTAAAACATCCTCCCGCATCATCAAAAATATATCAAATTTAATATTTACTTATTTGAGCTAGCTTCATACGAATTAAAATTAAAAGAAAAAAAATCCAGGGTGTGTTTACGCAGATGTGCCGTGTGCATTTGAATTTATCGACTTTTCATCTTTAATATAAATATAAGCTTTCGTATATTCCCCTGAATGTTTCTAAAAGAAAGACAGAGATTTCGAATTATAGAGTAATTTCGCTACAAAACTTATATTTTTAAGTTTTGAAATTTATGGCACCTCTGTGCGCGCATGCGCAATGGATAAGCTTATGATTATTTGAATATAGAGTGCCAAAAATAATTATTAGTTTTGATTCAATTTAATCAAATATTTTGAATCAAGAAGTAAATTACTACTCAATTTTCTCTAAATATTTAAATTTGTAGAATTTACAAGGAAGATTTTTTTTAAGCAAGATGTTTAAAAATGTGGCAAAATTGTGGAACAACAATGTTTCATTCGATTTCTATATTTATGTTGTCTTTGCCAACCGGAAATACCACCGAGATGGGTTTTTAAAAGATGAATGCCACATTTTTTCGGCGTTTTTTTAGACATTGATTGATTGAACGTTGACGATAGAATTTCAAACAGAGTATATAACATAAAAATACTGAATTTTAAATTATTTTTTTAGCAATTTTTCTAATGTCTAACACAGCTCTAAAAAGATGCATTAATTAATATGCAGCAAAAATGGATTGAAGATAATCTTTTTTTTTCTATGAAGGCCGTACCATCAAAAGCGAAATAATTAAATAAATCATTGTATACTCTTTTAGATTTCGCGAATGTCGCGCTTGTTATTCATAGCGTAAAAAATGTCGAAAAAACGCGGCAATATCTTTTAAGAACCCGGCCGGAAATAGATTCTTATATGGATCATATATGGTTAACAACTATATATATATTTAAATATTTTTTTTTAATATTGAATGCACTATATTTTTTTATATTCTATCGAATATATATTTTATATGTCATTACAAAACTATATTACATTTAATATTAACATTAAAAAAAAAAAACATCAATTTAAACTTTCGTAACCCTGTATTGGCTTCAGAAGTACAGTTCTACAGAAACCACGGTACACGTTTGAGCTAACCAGCATTGCTCTGCCTAGGCTTTAATTAGAAAGGCCAGGGTATTATTAGTGGTTGAAAAGTTTGTACATTATTATTACAGGTATTGTGTCTTTAAAGGGACTGTGAACGTAAATTTTTCTCATCTTAACATTATCTTATTCATAATATCTCACAGATAGAGCAAAACGCGCTTTTGTTTGCTTAAAAAACGGCTTTTTCCGACGATTTTTATAAGGTACAGGGAAAGGAAGAAATTTTTCGTATTATATAAAATGTCCATTAAATTTCTAAGAGGATAACGCCGATTTTTTCTCCCATTATAGCTAAAACTAAACTTTTTCACATGGTACAGAAAGACATCCTGTTAATTTTATTTAAGAAATAGATATTCCTAATCTAACAATAATTTTATTTTGGTCAGGTTTATGGTAATGAATGTAAAGATGGACGGGCGAACATGGGAGCAGTTACTCTTTATCTTGCTGCAGATAACTCAACTCACCCTCACAGAAACACCACCAAGACGCAGGCACATAGATAATTATTATAGAGAAGTTACGATTTTCTTTAAGTATTTAAGAACAAACTCACTAGCATTTTGCTTGTAAAGAAGAAGTAATGAAATTAGTTTGTTTAGTCAGCACACTAAATCTAAAATAAAGAAAAATTGATATTAATGTAGTTTTGACCTAAACAAAGAGTTTCCAGTATGGCTTTGAAACCGATAAATATCCCCTGGATTAAAAATGGTTCTGGGCCATACTGAAAAATTACGTATTACAGACAATTTTCTATGAACAATAGTCTAGAAATTATATTATCAATACCAGCTTTGTTAGGCCAGTCCTTTGGCCCCTCGGGGCTAACAAAATTGCTATTGATCTGAAAATTTCTCATTTTACCAGTCGCGGAAAGCTGTCTATAATACGACGCGATAAATAAAATCAGAGACAAAAATACCATTTTTAGATAAAAAGTATACTTTATAACCTACCTACACACTTAAATAAAAATAGCCTATTTATATTTAATTTGTTCTTGGATCTTTAGTTAATAGTTATCTATGCTTATCAGGGAGGACACCCTTGGAGGAAGGTTGACCCAGGCCATCTTCCAGACCCTCATTGTCACATGGATCAAGGCTAATCTCTATGTTGTTGTGTCCTGTGAACTTTGGGATCAGTTTCTAGAGGTAATGTTAGCTATACTATAATTAAGATAACCTGCAGAAATAGATATTTTATTACTTGGATGTTACACTAGATTTTTATTTTCTCTAATAAAGTAAAACTCCCAGTGGGCTAAAATGACGATAACCCTAATTCGCCCCCTTTACTCCATTCCGTCCCGTCCTACTGGATAAACAAACTGACCATTGAATGAGTTTCATGTTAGCAACCTAAATTGACTTCAATTTTTCCACTGTCATCAATATCCACGTATATTCTATATCCATTCCATAATGTTTTATTTGTTCTACAGTACAGGAATCAGATCTATTTGCCAATCGTCCTAAAGACAACCAATGGTTGATTGTACGTCAAGCTTTTAATTTTAAGAGGGATAAAATGAGGGATTTCAAAGGTTTGAGGTTGGTAATCTAATATATTTTTTTTTTAATTTTGAAGGGAAACAAATAAGGGGTTTTACGGGTTGAGTGGAGTTAACACCCTTTAAGCCCCACCCTTTAAAATCTGTATCAAGAATTAAAAATGAAGTTTGGGGACGAATTTTTGCTTCATTAATTTAGATGAATTATTTTTCCACCCACTTTTCTACTTGTCAAAATAAGTTCGTTTGTTTTAGGTTTTGAGTGGACTAACTTTATGGGAAGAATTAATCCGGGAGTGGTTTAAGACTATGGAAACCCTTACCAGAGTGTTAGCTAGACAGGTATATTATTTTTTTAATGTTTTTTCCATTAAAGTTTATAAAAATAATCGATATATTATTACTGGGATGTTGTACCACATTTTCATTTACTCTGATAAGGAGATGCTCACAGCTGGCTAAAATAAAGATACCCCCCTTCTTTAAACCCAATCCTTACCCTACTACTGGTTGAACAAACTGACCAATAAACGAATTTCATGTTAGCAAGCTAAAATAACGACAATTTTTTCCCCCTGTCGTAATATCCACGTATATTCTACATTCATTAGAGTAGGTGGTATTATCCTTTTAGAAATGTAGCGCTCGGCTCCCTAGCCTGCCTAGCCGCAGCGCTCGGCCCCCTTGCCTGCCTAGCCGCAGCGCTCGGCCCACTTGCCTGCCTAGCCGCAGCGCTCGGCTCCCTAGCCTAAAACCTAACCTAACCTAAAATACTTGTTCGTCGGTAGTCGGGGGGGTGGGGGGGGGGTACAAAATTGAAAAAAATTGAAAAAAAAATTATAATTATAAAGATGTAATTTTGTTAATAATCATTAATGATGTGGATCAATTTATCGGGGATTGCCTTATCCCTTAAAATCCTTGAAGTTTTACCAACAAAATTCCGTTTGTCCCACTGTCTTATTTGAGAGCTTTACTCTCATAAACGTTATCATTGTTATTTTGTGGAAGGGAATTATGTTTTTTGTAAACGCGAAGCTTTTCTATAATTAGTGTTGGATGGCCGGTCTGTATGGACGAAACTCATAGCTATTATCATTAATTCAAGCATGTAGGAATTGTCCTATCTATTTCAAACTTGTTACCTACTGATTATTTTGGTCTAGCTAAAAAGTATAAGGTTTCTACTTTTGTCGTATTTTTTTAGTTTCATACCTATAGTTTTTGATTATAACAAATTCTTTTATTTAGATTGTAAAGAAACAAGACCTCAGATCAGCATTTGAAACATAGGGGGCAGTTGAAGAAGTAAGTTACAGAAAAGTTTCGCAGCTTATATTTATCTTTGTAGATCTGTATAATAATACAAACAATATTTTGGTTTCTTTACAACAAAATGGCTGGGTGTTGCCACCCCCTTAAAAGTCAAGGCTTGCCTTCACCTTTTCATTACTTGAATTTTTTGTTTGAAACTTTCACTACTGCTTTTAGTTAGGTTTAGGGAGATCAAGAAGGGTTTAGAATATTCCACAAGGGTAGGAGGTATTTTTAAGTTATAGGGAATTGTTTTGATTTATTTTTACCTTATTGTTATTAAACAAACTTCAGGTCTTGAAGTTATTTTTACTTCACTTTATTTTTTAAGGAAATGAACGGTACATTATATGCCGGTGAACGGCTGAGAGTGGAAATATCCCGGGGACGAGGCAGGGGACGTGGAGGCGGAGGTGATAGGGGGCGCAGTTCTTACAGAGGTAGAGGCCGGGGTGGGGGCGGGGATAGGTATGAAAGACGCAGCCCCCCACATTACTCTAGGAAAGTTTTTGTTTTAAAAAGTAAAAGTTAGAAAATCTTTAGGTAGGCCTATTTATTAAATGTAACGTTTAAAAGCAATGCATTTTTTGTAATTTCGCCATGGACTGACGTACAGTTTTGTTATAAAGTTGCTGCGCTAATAAAACAGCAGTACCTAAGATAAAAAAATTTAAAATTAATCTTCCAAAATACTTACTAAAAATCATCGAATTTTTTTTTTTCAAAATGAAAACATTTAAAAATAACAGAGGTGGCTCTAGAGGAAGGGGAGGTGATAAGGGTGGCTTTAGAGGCAGAGACCGTGGAGGGGACAGGGGTGGTTTCAGAGGACGTGGTGGCAGAGGGGGTGGTAGATCCCCTCCACCAAGGTAAAATTTTAAATTTTAAGATTAGTTTAGATATTGCTAGCGGCTGCGGCCCTAGCATTTAGGGGCTCTGTATTAAAAAGGATAGATAGGGGACAGAAATATAGTCTAAAACCATTCCGTGTCATATGAGAAGCTTTCCTACCTATAAAGGAGAACTCAATCGGTTTAGTAGTTATCGAAATCTTAAGCTAAAGACAAAGAACCTTTTTACTTTAAACAATTTAGTATATAAACAAAATATATTAGTGTAATTTCCAAATTTGCTAACTTTAAATGCCTACCATCTCTTTTATTGCTTTATTAAAGATTTTCTAAAATTACAATAACTTTCCTCTATGCATGTAGCCATGGCGGACGAAGCTGTTAGAATTGGTCCAGCTGCCTCACAACAGAGCTATCTCAGGGGAGATACTATTTTAAAGGTATATTATACCGGAGAGAGGAGATACTGTTTATTAAACTAGTGCCAAAAGTTTTATAATTACGTTTACATTTTCGTTGGTTTACAACTTTCGACATCAGGACTTTAGTGAATTTTGATTGGTTAGCTCAATAGGTTGAGTGTTCGAACGTTTCAACCACTAATATTAATCCAAGGGGTAATTTTGTTAATCATCATTGAGGATTTACATCAATTTATCGACCATTGTTTTGTCTTATCCCTTTATATCTCTGACATTATACTGTTAGGTATTAGTTTTAGATGGACATTACAAGAATTGATTGATTAAAATAATCCTTAAATAAAAGTAACAGGATGTTTGTTTGTCTTCGTTTGTAGCGAAATATCTAGCGTACGTACACGTCTCTCCTCTACATTGAAGCTTATTGTATGTCTCGGAAAGGTTTTAATTTATACATGGATTTTTTTATAGGCCTAAGAAAAATTACCCCAAAAATTTTATTTTTTAAAAACTTTGAAAAATTAAAATTCAAGGTAGTGGGTCGGCTCTTTCCCAGCCCCCCCCCCCCCCCCTCCCCACACCTTTCACATTGCAAAAAAAATGGGTGTTGTTTTTTGCTTAATGGTGTGATTGATAATTTAAATTGAAACTTGGAAGAATCTACCTATTAAGATTTAGAATAACTCTTATATGCATCATCCTATTATATAAAGCAGTAAGACTTTTTTTCTAAATAACTACTGATCCGATTGGGTTCTCTATTTTAGGTAGGCATCACATAGGTCCTGAGTTGGTTTTATTCTATTTTCTGATCATATTTAAGCCTTAAGATGGATTTTTTTTACTTTTTCTATTGAAACTAAAATAAAAAAATGTTGGGATCTATTTCAACTCACCACTAACTCAAGTGCCCCTAGAGGCCTTTAGGGGCTTAGTTACTATTGACCATACACTGTATTATCTTAGGTTGCGGCGGAAACCGGCTCCGATGCTGTACATCCTGGCTATGGATTTCTCTCCGAGAATGTCGAGTTTGCTAATCTTTGCCAGGTAAATGCAGGGAGGGAGGGGACAATGGGCTGTTAACTACACGTGTCCCCAAACTTTTATAATAACGTATTCTTATTCGTTGGCTTAACAACTTTGGGGATTAAGTGATCCCTGATTGGTTGGTACATTAAGTTGAGTGTCCAAACGTATCAACCACAAAAGGTAATCTATGTAAGGGGTAATTTTGTGTATCATCAATGGGGTTGTACATGTACAGTACATCAATTTGTCGACCATTGTCTTATCCCTTAAGATTCTTGGGTAAATGGATATATTATTACCTGGATGTTACACCAGTTTTTCATGTACTCTAATAAAGCGGTACTCACAGCGGGCTAAAATAAAGATACACCCTTATTCCTCCCTTACAACACCCCCTTACCTCCTTCTGGGTAAACGATCTGACCAATATATGAAGTCCATGTTAGGAACCTAAATTCATGACAACAAATTTCCATGATATGTCATTAATAATATCCACGTGTATTTTATATCCCTGGACAGGTAATATTTTCCATTTGACTGCAGGGAGGGAGTGGATATTAGACTGGAAGTTATACTGGTACCCAAAGTTTTATAAACACGTTAGCTCACAACTTTAAATCTTGATTGGTTCATTCAAACTAGCAGTGTCTGAACTAATCTAAGGTGTTGTTTTGTTCAATATATTTGGGGATTTATATATGTATATTTCGTTCATTATCTTGTCCACGGTCATTAGTGTGAGGAATGGGGTTGACAACACACCCCTTAAAATTAAAATTATGTAGATTCCCCCCCCCCCCCCCGTTTTTTAAAAACCTCTAAGATTACATCCCTTCCCGTAAAAACCCTGTGCACGCCACTGTACTGCTTACGTTTTTTTCTGGTTAATTTCAAGAATGTAATATTATATTAATAAGAATGATACCTACCTTTTAATTTAAATTTTTTTTTTTATCAGGAGAAAGGAGTTATATTTGTTGGTCCACCGTCCACTGCCATTAGAGATATGGGTATCAAGTCTACATCTAAGGTAAATGATAGAGTAGCTACTCAGGAACTTATTTTGGTTGATTTCAAGTAGAAAAAAATAACACTCTATACTATACCGGAGTAACAGGATGTCTGTTCATTTGTCCTGTACGATCTCAATCTTCTGGTCTTCCATAATTTTCAGGGAATGTTTATGCTGTTTTTTTGGCGGGGGGGGGGGGGGGTATGACACCGCTTCTTGGAAAAATGACCTCGAATATTTTCATTGGTAAAAACCCTCCAACCATCCTCTTTTAAGACGAAACACAAGTAGGCTCTAGGAAAAGCAACTGTGTATTTAAAAGAAGTCTGTCGTTACAATTTTTCTAATATTTAACCTGTTTTTTAGATGATCATGGAAGCCGCTAACGTACCTGTAATCCACGGTTACCACGGAGAGGACCAGAGCCTGGACACCTTGAAGGCGGAGGCAGACAAGATCGGGTTCCCTGTTATGATGCCGAGTAGTATGGACACAGCATGTTCTTGTTAGCCAGGGATGTTGTTACTGCTTATGTTTTCCAGGTAAGCTTTCCCTTTATTTTTTCTCGTTCTGCGTTTTCAAAGATGTTTAGTTAGATAAGTTTGCTGATTTTTTTGCCACGTGTCAAGATGCCTGTAGGAAATGAATGAGGGGGGAGAGGGGGAGTCGAACCTACACACTTTTATTTTTGCTTTCAAAAGAAAAAATTTAGGTGTGAGAGTAAGGGGGGGGGGAAGTTCTGACACATTTGCGTAAACAGCGAGTATAGGCTTTATCTTTGGGACGGACGGACGGACGGACGGACGGACGGACGGACGGACAGACATCGTTCTACTTTGTATTATAGATTAGATATTTAGTAGGGAGGGATGGGACATTGGGCTGTAAATTACACTAGCCCCCAAAGTTTTCAAATAACATTTTCTTATTCTTTGGCCTAACAACCTTGGGTACTTTTATTGATTTTTTATTGGTTGGTTCATTAAGTTGAGTGTCCTAACATTTCAATCACTTATTGTAATCTACAGAAGGGGTAACGATGTGTATCATCATTAGAGATGAACATCAATTTATCAGCCATTGTCTTATCCCTTTATATCCCTGTAATTATCTAATTAACTAATGAGCAATTTTATTCCAGGTTGAATATCAGTGATACAAGGTCGAATGGGGCCGGTGCCCAGCAAATCCAGGAGGTTGCGCAACAGTTTTCTTCGGCCAGAGCAGTAGAATCAAGAAAAATATGTTTAAGTGTTTCAATCAATAAAGATAATAATGAAAACAATTTTTTTTTTATTTTTGCGTTTTGTGTACAAGCGAGGTTTTTCTATAATTAAGGTCGTTTTTTACCACTTTCTCGTGATTTTTACCACCCGTTTTTACCACAATTATTGGTAAATTTTTACCATATTTACCCTATTTCTGGTAAAATTTTACCAGTTTAGGGCAAAAATATTACCAGGTGTTGAACAGTTTTACCACTTTTTCGGTAAAATCTACCAGAAATTTGCGGTAAATTTTACCAAAAAAGTGGTAAAAATTGGTCAAAATCTGGTATAAATTTGCGTCCTAAAATGGTAATATTTTACCGGAAATCTGGTAAAATTTTACCAATAATTGTGGTAAAAATCGCTGGTAAAAAGCGTCACAGAGTACCACCAAAAGTGTTTTTACCACGATTACGGTAAAATTTTACCACCTTTTAAATCGTATAGGCTGGTAAAATTTTACCATAAAAGTGGTAAAAACTAGGTTTTTTTATGGTATTAATTCGATCCTGGGTCCTGTCGTTCATCTTACAATACTATCAAATATAAAGAAAAAGTATTAGAAGAAAAAAGAAGTTTGCCATCAGAAAAAAAATATCAAATGGTTTCAGACTAACCTAAATCTTTAAATGGTTTTGGGCTATTTTTTTCAAATCTTCGTTTTTAGTTGGTTTTAAAGAACAAAAATAAATCTGTAATAAGATAAAGTTTTATGTTATTACAAACCCTCTTGTCGATAGAACATCAGCCATGGGCATTTTCCACATAGTTAGCAGCCATTGACCTCTCCCTTCCTGCATATTACAGGTTAACTGGAGGGTACTCATTCAAATGCTCCCTAAAAGGATTCAATCAATTACGCGGAGTTTTCACAAATCTACTGAAAAAAGAATAGCAAAAATGGATTATTACATATATGGCATTATAAAAAACAATGATAATGGCTCACATGTTATCGACATATCATTTTCTCTATCACTACATTTTGGATGAATTATAAACAGTTATTTGTCATGTACCTATGTATATTATAGAAAGACGGACAGACATTGTTAGTTACGTTTCAGATGCACAATTGTCGTAAAAATTAACTCGTCTATCTCTAATATTAGCTGAGAAAATCAATTTGTCATAAACAGAAAGACATGTCGCGACATTATATCTAAAAAGTTAAAAGATGGCATAGTATTTAATATTTGTTTTAGCCTTTTTTTTGTGTGTGATCCTAAAACGAATGACTATCGCTATTTATCAATGTATAGGATGATCAATAGTTAAAACTAATCAAACGTACATTCAGTTTGCCTCAATACACTTTTTATCTACTCGTCTAAATGACAACATCCAATAAGAGACAAAAAGTTTTAACTTTGGTTGAGCTTTTGATTTGACAAAATGTATTTTAATCATGTTAATGATCAGTATTGATCATAGTGAAGACCTATTGTTAAATATTGAACTCTAAAACTTTAGTGTTTTTACATACTAGCTTAAAAAAAATATTTTCGTGAGTTAATGAGTCATAATAACTTTAGCATAATGACTTTATCTTCCTTGCTTACAAAGTATATCGCTCTTCATACATTTTCAGATCAGCATAAACACACATCTTCCGATTATATTATTTATAATTATTTAATCTGTATCAGAAATCACTGTTATTTGTTCGCTTTAAATTTTAGTACTTCATAATGAATTTAATTTTTGCAACTGGTCTATTCAGCTGGTTGAAAAAAAGCTGATGATTTTTTTTACTTTGATGCAATATCATTATACATGAAAATAGGATGAAAATTGCTATTATAAAAATTTGCTACTGTGTTGAATTGATGTTCTTGCTCATTTGTAAGAACACTTTACCCCAAAAGTATTAGTTCTAGACAACCCTTTTGTTTAAAACATTGATTTATAAATCTTAATATCCATGATAATCTTAATATATTCATCTGATTATAATTTCTTGTTTATTTTTCAGGTAAGCTTTAAGAATAATTGAATTGAATGTCTATAATACGACGCTATTAATAACTATTAAAAGTAATTGGTAACACTAGGAGGGTAAATATTTTCAAGGATATGCTATTTAGGAAAGACGATTGAGACTTATTGTGAAGATTACCTAATTGGTTATTGTCTGCACTGTAAATCTTGTTTTTCCGTTTATCACTGATGATTTAAGAATTATTATCAATTTAACTCCTGCAGTAAATTATAATTTTTGGTATAAATGTTTGGAAACTACTAGTCTCGATGCCACGAATCAAAATTCAATACAAGTACTCAAAGTTTTTGGTCCAACATAACATAGAGTGACAAACTTTTGGTATCAGTGAAAATTACAGTCCAAGTTCCCTGCCCTGCCTTTATAGATGTGTTGTCAATCACGGCAGATTGCAACCATATCTATGATTTTCATTGATGATTTAGATTGGAAATTCATTTTCTGTATATTTGCCTATCTTTTAACTCAGTAGATGTGCAACGGCTGTCTGACTCTCTTAAACCCGCCTAGCTGCGGCTGTCGGGCATTGTACTTTATATATAATCAAGCAATGATGACAGCATCCATAAAAGTAAAACTTAAGCAATAAACTTAATGTCCTACCTTGGTCATATTTTAACATTTATATGCAGGGATCCGCAGCCGCGAGTCAGCTTGTGTCAGCTTATACCAACGAAATTAATTTTGCTGTCGTTTGGGGGCAGCACTTAGTAGAATTGGCGACCCTTATATCTGCCCCCCAAATATTATTTTAGATTTATTTCGCTTCTTGGCTATACCTTATTCCTAACTTGTTGTAAGCTGAAAGAAAAACATCATTTTATAGGATTGTACAATTTACAATAAATCAATGTAACCCCTTATTATGGTAAACAAAATTACCCCTTCCTAACCTCTCCTTTATTTATACAGTGTGTTTTTTTGAGAACTTTTTTTAAAGCAATTTTACCCCACTTATAGTTATCAGAATTTAATGATTAATGGCTTATTTTCTTCGTTTTTTAAGGCAATTAATAGAACAACAAAAAAAATATTTCAGTTTTTATTTAAAAAGTACAGTAAAATCTAAAATTCAAAACTTAGGTGTCAACATCTAAAAATGGTTTTAGCGCATTTTTCTTATGCTCAAATAATCAACCTTTTGCAAGAATGGCTGCTAAACACTTCAAAGTTGAGATATAGAGCTAAAAATGTATACAGATACTATTAGGGACATGTACTAGAACATATCAAAGTTTGAAGGTCATATCTCATCCAGGGAGAGAGTACTGGCCCCCCAAAGTCGACTACAGAAAATCCATTTTTTTAAGAAAAATGCGCTGAAACCATTTTTATATGTTGACACCTAAGTTTTGAAATTTAGATTTTACTGTACTTAAATAAAAACTGAAATATTTTTTTGATGTTCTATTAATTGCCTTAAAAAACAAAGAAAATAAGCCATTAATCATTAAATTCTGATAACTATAAGTGGGGTAAAATTGCTTTCAAAAAGTTCTCATAAAAAAACACACTGTATTACAATTATCGGTGGAAAAGTTTTAACACTTTTTATTTGTATAACTAACTTATCTGTTCCAAAAAGGGTTTAAATTTGCGGAAGACTTGCGGCTGCGTGTCTTTGCATTTTTGATTAAATCCTGGAGAGTGGACGTGCAATAAATTGACACAGACATTTTTCAAGGAAATCTTGGACAACACTTCAATACTTAAGAATAAAATAATAAATTCTTTTTAATTTATCCTAAGAATGATATCTATGTTTGTTTGTTTATTCCAATCTTTGAAATACCAAATGTTGTCCATCTTGTGCATCGGAAAATAACTGATAGATTAATTTGATAAACAAAATGACCCTGTAAGTATAATAAACATTAAACAGAAGGTTATAAGGTGGATTTATAATTTTTTACGTGGTCGTTCAATTCTTCAAACTTCTTAATGCTTTAGTCAGATGAATACTAATTGAAGAAATTGATATTTTAAGTATCAGACTGATATGGTCCGAACCTTAACATACATATATGTGCAGTTCAGAACAGGGAAAATGAAAAATATTCTAATTGTATATACGGAAAAGGATTTTTTAAAATTCTGCTGAGCTTATTCTGTATTTGCTTTGATTTTAAACTTGAACTTGTAAGAATTCTTGCAATGTTAGGGTAAAATCTATAAGGCATAGCAACTCTCTTTTTCGTTATTTGTTAAGCTTTACTTTTGTGAATTTTGTCATTCTTGTTTTTACCGTTTTATATAAATTCTCCTGTGCTTTTTATATAATAACTAAAATATTATTTCTTCGTATTTTCTTTTAAAATTTCAGAATATAAATCCCTGCTTAATTTTATGATTTACAAGTCTATCATATTCATAGACTAGAGTTGGCTCGATATAACTATCTCGCTATTGACTGGTATTCATAGAAAAAAGAATTTTTAAAATTAAAGAAAAATATAGGATTTTTAATTGGTTACTTACATTTAGGGTTAATATAAGCTACCAATGGCAGAAATACACATTTTGAACTTTCTTGGGAAGATTATTTTGTCTACAGTTAATTGTATATTTTTACTGAAACTAGGTGTTTTTCCCCTCAAGTAAACATCCCTTAATTTCTGGTAAAAAGGAAAATTGACTGAAATTTTTAAAGGGTAAAGCTACTCTCCAATAATTTTTGAGACAAAACCCTAAACTAAAATAAACATGTTCTCCACATAATTACATATATTACACACGTAAAATAATTGTACAGGACATTCATAGGATAAAGTATATGATTCAATGTAGAAATTTTGGTTGGTTAATTTTTTGTTTAATTACTATGGCATTTTCAGTATAGTTTTCACATATGTTATGTCAATGATAAATCATCAATGATCCAATTTTATTTGATATCATATTGTCAATATAAACTTGTCAATAATTCCTATTGAATAATGGCGGCGTGTTGATAATATGTCATTCATGACAACTTTTATACAAATGATCGATACAAACCAGTGAAAATGTACGACAATAAAAAAATGTTTCGCATTTTTTTCGCACAACCCCCTGCCTGTCTGTCTAACTAACATCTGACATTTTGAAATTGATGAATATGTCATATATTATGTTGTAAAGTGTAGCAACTATACAATTGATAATCATTAGAATAATCAAATACAGATTTTTAAATAATAAATTGTTTGGCCTAAAACTTTTCCGTCAGTTATAAACAATATTTTTTAAATTTTTATGATAAAAGTGTACAAAATAATATAATGGAAAAAAACAATAAATGTTGTTTCAATTTCGATTTTTTTCCAGCATTTTATCAAACTAAATTATTCTTAGAAGTTATTTCAAAGTGATAAAGTTTAACTACATACAATTAATTGATAGTAGACAATGCTGACACATTAACGAAACTGAGGTTTAGGAGCAAATTTGCAAGAACATTGTTGCTCTACCATAAAACAATATCATAGCAACAAGGATGACAACATCCACAAAAACGAGGCGGTGGGACAAACGAATATTAACACTTGTAGAGTTTCAGAACTGAATGAGCAGAATATAATTGTATAAGTCTAAACAAAATTGAAAAAAAATTGTGGCAAAACTGTCAAATAAGGATATAAGTAGAGATGCTTTGCTAATAATATTTTACTTCGTTGTCCTAGGAATCAGTATACCAAAAGTCAGATGAATAGAATAATTAAGTTTTAAAAGTTGAAAATTAACACGTTCTCTTAATCGTACCTAACTACTACAGGAATCCCCTTGTAAAGTTTAAAATCGATAGGACAATTCTAACATTCCTAAATTAACGATAAGAGCTATTCGTTACGGACATACGGACGGAAGACCCTTATTATAGAAAGGCTCACTTTTAAAAATTACACATATGTCTAAAGTTTATGTTGATATAATAACAGCACATAATTAACAAGGAGTTTTGTCTGTAAAAAATAGTCCGTCGGACTAAGTAATTAACAGAGCAGATACGCCACTAAAAGTAACTAAAATTGTTTTAAATATTTTAGAGCATTTTGGTTTAGCGGTTCAACTGACCTAAGGCATTAGTTTAGATTTTCTTATAATACTTAATTTTTTGTCGCGCTTTTTACTATCCTAATAGTATAGCTCGTATATCTAATGTATTGTGTATATTTTCAATACATTATTAAACAACTAACGGCTGCGACCCCAGCATCTAGGGCTCTGTTTATAAAAAGCCAAAATGCACTCCAAGACTGAAACATGAAATGGACTAAAACCATCAAATGACTTATGTAAAATAGAGGATTAAATTGGATTAGCAGTTATCGAAATCTTAAAAAGCAAATAAATAATAGAACAGCGGCTTCACCACAAGCCCCTAACATTTACAGAATTTTAGAGGGAGGTGAGTGGCCCATAGCATTAAAAAATGTAGATAAAAAAACTTTTGGAAACGGTGGAGGATTGAACAAAAATAGCAATATCTTTCTTGTGTTTTAGAGAATTTCAAAAAAAAACCTTCGAAAATTATTGTACAGTCAAAGTTACAGTTTTTTGGTAATATTGTTTGCTGCGATACTTTTGTACATAATTTTCCTTGTTACATTGTATTCATGTTTAAAATTACCTGATCTTTAAAAGTTAGATAAATAAAGAAAATGAATAATTAAAAGAAAGTAAAAAAAACACAAAGATAATAGCTTTATCTCTCAAATTGCAACAATACCTTACTACCTCAGCTAGGGACATACAGAGAAAAATTGTGGATATATATCCCCCACTCCCCAAATAAAAGGCTTGGGCGTACTTATGCCCATGCCCCCCCCCCCCCCAGAAAAAAAAAATATTATTTGGTAAAATTATATGTAGTATTTTTAAGTTATGGTAGCTATGGAAAATGTTATTGAATGCCATATAATCAACTTATATATTGTCAATTTTTATCAGATAATATGTCAGTATTTACCAACTTTATACTATACTATATTGTTGACATAAACTATTACATGTTGTAAGAATGTTACCAGTTTTACCAGGTTAGGATTGACCAAATAGAACTTTTAAAAACATAAATAGGAGGGGATAGGGTAGTAGGAGGGTGGTATATTGAAGTAGAGGAAAATTCCAAGAAATTTGAATTTTCCAAGGATAAATAAACGTTGTATTTCATTTAAAAGTAAGTTGTTAAACATTTGGATATAGGAATAGGTTGTCTGGCCGTCTGTCCTTTCGTTTGTTATTGCTTTGTCTCTCCGTTTGCATTTCAAACGGGATAATCATGTATATGAGATCTTAAGCCTCAGACAAAAACTTCGCCGCTGGTTTATTGTTTATATAACTCTTTTTTCCTTACCAGAATTTAATTTATAAGATGTAATTCATTTGATTTATGAGGTATACAATATACATACATACATAGCATAGTAGGAGGAAAACAAATAGAAATAAAACATTTTAACTTTACAGAGAATAAAATATTCATCGGTAAATCTCCAAAGATAATTTAAACATCTATCCATTAATCCTGTTATATGAAGAAGTAAGCTTTTTTTGTCTGTAGTGAAGGTTCTCACTAACCACTGAACCGATATGGTTGTCCTTTACAGTGTAGTTTCTCATAGGTCCAGAGAAGGTTTTCAACTATTTTAGGGGAGGGTATCTCTTCTAGAGGCGTATCCATTTACGACATTTTCCTTATGTTCGTTATACACACATTTAACAATTTAATTTCTTGTTTTAATCAAACGCCTTTATAAAGTCAAAAAAGAAATAATTATATTTTGCAGAAATATTTTAGCTTCCTTAAAACAGGCACTACAAAAATATTGTATGTCTCTTGAATGTTAGAAGCTTATAATATTACACGATAGCGTGGCTGGCTCGCTCTTGGATTAATTATAATTTATTTAAACCGATGCAAAATGATCTTTATTGTTATTTAGTTCTAAAAAGTAATATTGAGGAAGAAAAGAAAACATAAAAAGGCAGAGATAGAACTGTTTGCATGATTATTTACCAAAAGTTTTGAAAATTACAATATTTGCATGTTTTTTTCAAATTAAAATCAGCTACGTTTAGATGCAATATAATCCAAGACCCGCAGCAGCCGGACAGAATTTCGATAGTTCACTGTTAAACCTGCAGCTGCCAAATCGAGCCAAAAAAAATGTCGACTGGTGGTTGCTAAAAAAAGCCTTTTTCGAAATTTGCATATATTGCAAAAGGAAGCACCTTATAGTTTCTATCTATATAAAAAAAATGACGTCATATAATACCAATGAAAGGCCAATTTGATTTTAATTGACCTATGGTAGGCCAGTAAGACGTAATTTTCTTATATGCCCTTTAAGCTGCCTTTGGCTGTCTTTTTTTCGTCATTTTTATTTACTGGTGAATTTAAGCTGCCCTTTTCCTATCCGAAAGAATACGCGGATATTAGGGCTTAACTAAAATGTTAATTATTCACTTCTTTCATATTAATTTGGCAACGGTGGAACTAAAGAAAAAGACGAAACTGTGTTTTTGTCAGTCAAAATTACTGCTTACAAATAACAGAGACGATATGTAATTTTTTAACCTTAATGTTGAAATACTTGGAATTGTTCTACATTTTTAAAACCTGCATCCTAAAGGTTTCTATCAATAATGCACTATTAGAAAATTTATCTTGCGGTAGCGTAGCTCTTCTAAACTTTTTCTTCGAATAGTATTGCTTAGTACGTCAGTTAAGAACAAAACATTAAAATTAATGAGATTTAAAATATTTTTTTTTCTCACTTTTTCTATTGATATAGCCACGATAACCTTAAAGGGAGTGTGAACGTAAAAATTTCTCATCTGATTATCAAATCTTAACATTTTCTAAGCACATTTTACTACACTGATCAACCAAAAACGTCCTATTAGCATAAATATCCAGGAATAATGCCTTGATTTTATGGTATTTCGGGAGTAATTAGGTAATAAAGACCAATTTTAAATTCGTATTATTGACAAAAAAAATACCTCACTGTCTACAAAGGGTTGAATCTCACAGGTTATTTAAAATAATAATATCCTTTTTTATTGTGTTGGACAATAAATAACCCACTTTGGAGAATTAGTTTACACTTTTATCAGACTTTATAAAGAAATATTGCGTCTTTATTATTAACAAATTTGTAATTAAAGGTGGGCGAGAGATGGGCCATCTAAAGTTAATTGGATACTAAACAAAACCTGAATCTAGCTTTGTTATTGTATTTGGTTTTCAATAAAAAATATTTTTATTTTATCAATTTCTAAGTAACTATACATTGGTTTATAGCAAGGATTATGTTAAAAGTCAGCTTAACCGTTAGGAAAAATCAAGAACTATGTGAAAAAGTTTAATTTTAGCTATAATGGGAGAAAAAAGCAATTTAATGCACATTTTATATAATACGGAAAATTTCTTCCTTTCCCCGTACCTTATAAAAATCGTCGGAAAAGCCGTTTTTTCAGCAAACAAAAGCGCGTTTTGCTCTTTCTGTGAGATATTATGAATGAGATAATGTTAATATTTGATATTAAGATGAGAAAAATTTACGTTCACAGTCCCTTTAAAGTTAAATAAATTTTCTCATATCACATTTAACTAAAATCTGCTTTTATATTTTTTTTAAGGCGAAGCTAGCAATGAATTTTTACTCTTTATCCAAATTTTAGTCTCTCGTGTTCTTTAAGATTTTTAATCAGATGAAGATATCAAATTTAAAATATTTTATTCTAATTTTACGTGAATGATAAAATGATGATAGGAAAGAAGATATAAAACATTCTTCATTTATAATATTATTCTATTCCATTTAATACAACAAAATTTTATTAGTAAAAATAATTCGTGGATTTTTTAATTTTTACAATATATGATTTATAATTTTTAGGTAAGTTGATGTAATTTTTTGTTGTAATTAATGTTTGTTCAGGGATCTTAAGGGATAAGACATTAGAGGATAAATTGATATACACACCCAATTATAATATACAAATTACTACCTCTGAAAATTTAAACTATATTGGTGGAAAGTTCAGACACTGCTCGTTTGTACCACCCAATTAATATGCCTAACCTCAGGGATTTTAAGGGATAAGACAATGCAAGATTAAGGTGGGGGTGAGGAGGATTTTTTTACACAGCTACTCCCCCCCTCCCCGATCTTTAGTCCCCTGCCCCATGTTCAATGAACATTAATCATCTAAATAAAATTGTCCAAATTTTAGAAGTTTTATGTGCTAACCCAACCATCAGACATTGTTGGTTAAAGGTAGGATTATGGTTGTCAAAATCTTGTCCAACAAAAATCCGTATATTAAGAGAATAAATATAGAAAGCATAGATGATCAATTCCTTAAATGGACCAATAAGAAGAAAGCATATGAACAATCTAATTAAATTAGTAAATAAAAAGTTTACACATTTTGGCATCATGTAATAAGTCACCTATAAATATTTAGATTTCTAAGGATAAAGCTTTGGTTTTGGATGCTCTTTGGTTATGGGTATCTTAACAACAACTAAATAACAGTCTATCTTATCATTTCCTTCATATTTTTACAGACGGACGGACAGACAAAGTGAATATAGCTTCGTCACTAAAAAGAAAGTAAGATAAAACAAAGAAAAGTTTTTTTTTAAAATAAACTCTAAAGGGTAAAATTACAATTTGATTCTTTGTTAACAAGGAGCTTTAGTTATTAATAATATTTAGCAGCGAATCTACACTAAACGCATCTAGAAATGTCGGTCAATCTAAGCAGTTTAAATCCCTTTATACTCACATAGTGGTCTACAAACTATTGACTTTTATTTAATTAATTTTAACGGTATAGAATAGAAGAAAAAATAATCAAATTTAAGATTTGCTGCGTTGGGAATATAAAATGACAAATTAAAAGTGTAACATTTAATTTTCATGGAAATTTTTTAGATTTCTTAATTTTCTTTGTCTTTTGTTCTTATTTAGAAGTACTTTTCTGAGGCAATAGTAATTAATATTGAGTCATTTCTCATAAAACAATTTTTAATTTATAACTTTTATACAAAGAAATATTGACTTACTGTAAGGGAAGACAGACAGACGCTCATCCTACCCCTTTTCATATATTGTAGGCTTCAAAATTACATTACAGTGTTGCATATACCTAATAACACCTAAAGTAAAATATACAAGGACAATTTTATGTCAAGTGAAGCAAAAACTAAATGAAACTAAATACTCAATGTAATTAAATGATTTGTCATGTTTCTATTCTTAATATGGTTTTTTTTAAATACCAAATTTACTTCAATGACAACACAATGGAGCTTAAATTTATGTACATCTCCATGGTGACAAACAAAATTACTCCTTCTGTAGATTAAAATTATTGGTTGAAATTTTTTACAATACTAAGGGGGGGGGGGTTAATGCAACCATCTCGTAATAAATGTATAAATGGCACTTAAAATTCGAATTTTGAACTGAAATTTTGCATGAGTAATCCTTGGTAGGTCTATTTTCCCTAAATCAAAAAAAAGGTGAAAAAGTAACGGCCAACGGCTCAGCCGTTTAGCCGTTTTTTTGCTATTTTAAGGACAAATCTGTCATAAATTACTTAGAAATCAACTTTTTGAAACAAATTTTTGCTTTAAATCATGTGAAATGATACAAAAAAAACATTTTTTAGATTTCTAGTACCAGCAACTACCGGCTAGAACCGTTTGAAAACGTTTTGGATCGGAAAAGAGCATTATATAGAGAGAGGTTTCGTGATGGATTTCGCTTAAAAATACCCAACAAATGGCTAAACGGATGAGCCGCCAGCCGTTAGCCGCTACTTTTCCAACTTTTTGTTCGATTTAGGGAAAATAGACCTACCAAGGATTACTCATGCAAAATTTCAGATCAAAATTCAAATTCTAAGTGCCATTTATACATTGATTACGAGATGGTTGCATTAACCCCCCCCCCCCTTTGCAACAAACCATTTAAAATCTGATAAAAGTACCAACAGTTTTTAAGCTGACGACATAGTTATAAAAACTTAAGCGACCAGTCTAATTTACAGTCCAATGCCCCCTCCCTCCCTGGTATGACGATAATTATTTCAAAGATTTTGCTTACAATACTGAATACTGATAATGAAAGTTATGGAGTATCCTCCCCACAAACAAAGAGGAAAATAGGAAAAAGCTAACAAATTAACTACAAATTGTATAAGCAGTATTTTCTAGTTAACAATATTAATGGCTTTTTAGTTTTACAAACAAACCAGGTTCTATAAGGATTAGTTTTTTATTCTTTTTGATGATTGAGGAATTAGTGAAATAAACTTACAATTTTTTTTCTAACGTAAATGGAGGGTAAATTGACTGTAAATTACACTGGCACCCAAAGCTTAATTACCAGGTTTTTAGGTTGACATAAAAACTTTGGGTACTTTTATTGAATTTTGATTTCTTGGTATCAGACTAGTAGTGTCCAAACTGTTTAACCAATAATGCAAATCTATAGTAGGGGTAATTTTGTTTATTATCCTTCGGGATGTATTTCACTTTATCATCCATTGTCTTACACCTTAAAATTCCTGTGAAAGTGCCATATGGACAAACCTTTAAAAATTATTTCTATGTTATTTTCTATCAAAATACTCTTGGCTTGTTATTGCTGCGCTTCTAAAGGCAGAATTCATTGCCCTTTGGTAAGAAGCTTCCAGGTATAAACTAGCTGCTTCACTTTTAATCCAGGGAGCTAAAGGTATAATACAATGGCCGATAAATTAATGTACATCCCCAATGATGATACACAAAATTAACCCTTCTTTAGATTACAATTAGTGGTTAAACGCATGAATACTCAGCTTAATCCGAGCAACAAATCTAAATTCAATAAAAGTCAACGAATAGGAAAACGTTATGTTAAAACTTTGGGGACTAGTGCAACAAACAGCCAATGTCCCCTCCCTCCCTGCCTGATTTTCAATCTCTGTTTATCTATAGAATGCACTAAGGATGCGTTTAGGAATTTAAGCTTCTTGTATTTTATATAATTTTCTTAGGTAAATGCGTAAATGGAAAAAAATTTGAAAAAGGAAGATTAAAAGCAAAGCTTTTGAATTATTTATAAGTTCACTCATTAAAAATAAATAGCTGTCTTATACTTAAGGTTCTAGTAGCTTAGTCTTAGCCTCTAAGGGCTACAGAAACCAAACAGAGTTGTAATGTTTCAGATTAATAGCCTTTAACCACAACATTTTTTTGTTTGTTTGAAATAATACATTCCAAGAGATGAATTTAATTTGTAGATTTATTAGATCAACATCCCTCTGGGCAATGGATCATTATTGACCGATAAACCGACGCACAAGACTTGTAGATCAGCTGTGCTACTGAAAACAGCTGATATCTGACTGCATTCCTGTCAAATATTATAGTAGTGGCCTGTACAGCGATACAAGGATAGGAAAATTGGAGATAAATTAATGGGCAAAACCCCCAAAACCTTTACTTTATTTTTTTATTTTTAAAATAATTTATTTCGGCACAAATGCAATATGAACTAAACTATAATATTTACATATAGCAATGTAATATATTTTACTGAGCCGGATCTTTAAATCATTTTAGTGGTGAGCCAGATCAGGGTGAGCCAACTTTCCACCAATGAGAGCACAGCATTTAATGAAATGCCGCGCTGTGATTGGCTGAAATTCGGTCACACCGATCTGGCTCACCACTAAAATGATTTAAAGATCCGGCTCAGTAAAATATATTACATTGATAGATGATAGATATAAAAAATCTTCCATGCTCCTATCCCTAATTCCCTGACTGGTGTCATACGCATGGATAAAAAGTATAGATTTTTAACTTTGTAATCACCAGGGATAGGGATAGGGAATTAGAAAATTATTTTTTTTTTTGAAAACTTACTCTGTATGTCATTAAAACACCTCTTACCATTGTGTATGTGTGTGTATGATAAGTTATGCATTTTAAAAGCGAAGCTTTTCTATAATTAGGGTCGGTCCTTCCGTCCGTCCGTCCGTACGTCCGTCCGTAACGGATAGCTTTTTTTTGTTAATTTTGGCATGTTAGAATTGTCCAATCGATTTCAAATTTTGCTTGGTGATTCCTTTAAAAGTTAGGTACGATTTGATCTGATTTTTGGTATATTGATTCCTGGGATAACAAAGTATAATGTAATAAGCGTAGCAACCTTATAATCAAGTCCTAAAAATGTAAGTATGTCCATTAACATTATCCTGAATCAAGCAGTTTTTCAACAAATTTACTTACAATTTTGCTTTGACTCTTATACATTTATATTATGATTATTCAGTTCTAACACTATACAAGTGTTAATGTCCGTTTGTCCTACCGTTTCAGTGCTTCGCTTTTATGGATGTTGTCATCCTTGTTTTATAATGTTTAACTTTAAATGTTTCTTTATACAACAACATTTTTTATTTTCACGTAAATTTGTTGCAAAATTGCTTAAAAACTGGACACTTTTTAAAGACATACTGACATGTCATTTATAGGACTTGACTATAAAATTGATTCGCTTATAACATTACCCAACTTGAGAATAACTTGCCCAGTTATTTCTCGCATCGTATTATAAACAGCTTTCCGTGGATATAAAATTTACAAAAAAAAACCCAGATTTTTAGGCTCGGGCGAAAAAACTGAATTTTATAAGACTGAAGCTTTGATTTTATGCAAATCCATGTCCTTGCTTAGAGTTAATTTGTAAAAATGTTTCATACATTTTTACTTTGAATTTTAAATGTTCACACAATACAAAAAATATAATATAAAGAAAACAGCTATATTAATAAATATTCCACAGTACATCTTGACTTTTAAAATATAGATAGGTCAATGGTAGAGAAATTAATACATATCTAGATTATTTTGTTATGCATAGCCTGAAAATATTAGGTGGAAGAAATAATAACTTTATGTATCAAAGTTATATCTGTGAAAAGATTAGAGTAAAACACTAGAAAGGGAAGGGGTTAAATAACTGTATGTCCCCATGCAAGGACCTTGTGCTGACTTTTAATTGTTGGATCAACCAATTGTGTCGGGAATATTAACACAGCCAAGTAGCAGAAAACAATATCCTAGCAGACGAAAAAGGTCCTTGTAAAAAAAGCAGGTAGTTATCTGTATATACATTTATACTATAGATCTGTTATGAGAAAATTATAAAATCTTGTAATTCATATTTTAGAAGTGTATACTTTGCCTCTAAGAATAAAAACCACAAATAGCTAAATTTCATTTTTTCTGCACTGAATGCGCACCTCACAGCTAGGTGCTTGACCCTTTCCTCCTCCTTCCCCCTGCATTCACTTCACCCCTTTCTTTTATTATTTTTCATCTCAATATTTTCTCCTCCCCCTCCCCTTTTCAACTTCATTTATCTTATGTGTCCCCCCACCACCGCTACATATGAATATGGGGTGTGACCATATTTCCACCAAACTGCTTCTTCTTTTTCAAAAGTACACAATTAAAAATATTTGTTTGTGTGTGTATTTATGTCCAATGAGATCTCGGAAACAACTGAACCAAAAGTTTCACAAATTTCAGAAAAGTATAAATTGATTATGGGCAGGTTTTAGACTATTTTTCAAAGAGAAAAAAAACATAACACCCCGGTTTTAGACTATTTTTCAAAGAGAAAAAAAAACATAATACCCCCTGGCCCCCACAGGAAGACATTTTTTTGTTAGTGTAAAAGTTTTTAACCCTACCCTTCTGGCTTTTGGCAATTTGAAGAGACTTTATGTGGCAGTGATGTTTCATTGAACATTTTCCCCCTTTCCCCCTAAGGCCCAAAGTTTATTGCATATTAGTAGGCCTAGGCACGAATTTTTTCCAAAAAATATTACCAAAAATTATTCATTTAAAATCAAAGAGATTTTTAGGTTTCTTAAGTCTAGTGTATTTTTTCTTTATATAGATTAAAAGCTAACTTTTCTTTTTTAGCTTTTTCATGTTGAAAAAAAACCTAACGCGCATAGTGAGCGCTCCTATGAGGAACCAGATTATCTTTTCACGACGACGAGCTCATATGCCGGGTTTGAATATCTTGATATACGACTGTCATATTATGTTTACAGGGTAGAGGTAGAACATTGTATTGTGATATTATGAAATGATAATTTTCAGAACCGAATCAAAGTCTTAAGTTCATAGTCAGTACTTTTAGAGTTGAGTTAGGGACAAGTGAAGTGAGTGACAGACAGACAGACTGTTTGTTGTCTGTAGACAGATAAAAAAAAAAGGCGGCAAGGAACCATTAGACACATACATATTTGTGTGTAAGTCTAACCATCTTGCCGCCAAAAAAAAATATGAAAAAAATGTGACAAAACTTTAAAAATTAATTCAAAAATTAGATGTGTTAAAAATTATTTTTTTCGTGAATATATTTTTAGAAAAATAGTGATTTTTGTATTTGAAATCTTGTTTTATTGACAAACTTAAATGTACTAGGTAAGAAAACTAATTTTTACATTAATACATTTATGTTTTAAGAAGCTGTTTTAGAATTAAGTAGTACAATTTTTAGTCTTTTTTATCAGTAAATCACTAAACATGAATTAAAAAGTAGCCTAAAACCTTGATATAACGACAAATGATATTACCTGAAAAGTAGACAAAAAATGATTGGGTTGTACAAACTCTTAGTGTCCAAACATTAACATTTTCCCTAAGAATTTTAATATAGAAAATGGTTAATTTTGTTTGTCGTAATTTATCGTCTATTGTCTTATCCCTGATAAGATCCCTTTTAAAAATGACAAGTGATTTTGTCAAAAAAACACAAAAAAGATTTATTATTTATTACTAATTTTCCGATGAATTAGATATCAAATTGTACAAGAATATGTTTTTTTTATACAAATATGAGAACTCAAGATGCTAAATTTTATCTATATTCTTGTCCATGCAATCAAAGGAAAAACTTTTCCAGTATGACTTCGAAACCAATTAATATCCGCTAGATTAAAAAATAATTCATGAAATTAGACCCAAGGGGCCCCAGGCCCGGGCTAACAAAGCTGGTATTGATTTTATAATTTTTCATTTTGATATCCGAGGAAAGCTGTATATAATACGATGCTGTAAATAACTATTACCACCTAAAAACGACTCTTTATCATGCTGAAAAATTACCAAATCACAAAACAAGTGTTTGAAAGTTACCGAAAACATACAGACAAAAATTTGTATAATGTAACATAAAAAAAGTTGATAAAAAATTTTAATAATGAATGAATTTATTATGAAAAATTTATTCAAAATGAGAAATATTGTCTCAACCATGACACTTTGGTTGAGCTTGGACTTCCGAATTAGCGGGAAGTTCACGAGATCAGTTGGCGAACATACAAAACCCCCAATACCAGGAACCATCAAGTTTCAACAGCAGGTTTGAATATAGATTTATTGATGAAATTATTTCAAAAGACCTGAAATTACAAGATCAATTAATAAACAGAATAAAATATTATTCGTTATCTTAAAACTTTGAGCACTAAAAAAAATCTTTTTCTTTTCTTATGGTTAAAGAATCTTTGGAAACTTTGGCTTTAAAGGAAAATTATTTGGTTTAATAAATCATTGTTAAATGCAACAATAAGGCACATAAAATTACTAAAACATATATTAATCATAATTAAGTTTCATGTTTAGCTGGCTAAAGCCTTTTTAAAACTACATATAATCGTCCTATACACCATACTTCTTAATCAAATTAACAAATTCTACCTGAAGCTCTTATGGTTTCAAATCCCTGATATACTAGGGTAGTTCACACTCAATGAGACCAATGATAGGCCCAATTTTGTTCTCCGAAATCTTCACACACACATGTCTCATTCAAAAGTGAAAAAACGTGGGCGCATATAAACAATCCATGCTGCGTCACTTTATGAAGGGAAAGTCAAAAAAGACGACATTTGCGCTTAATTCTAGGATTAATGATAAGGAATTAATTTTGTACTTGATAAACACAAAGCTTCCTCGAAAAGAGGTTAAGACACACCCCCCGTTTGAAAGTCAAATTAACTTCCTTAACGAGATTCAAGGTTTTTTGCGCTGAGCACTAGCAACATTTCTCACTAAACTCAACTCACCACAATCACAAGAGAATGGCCACATCCCGAAAACGTGACAATTTTGCTCCTAACTAAATGAAACCCCGTGAAATGCATACACAATATTATACTCCTCACTAGGACTCATAATACCTCACATTTTAGGATAGAAGGATGGGGATTGGTTTGTACCATACAACATTCCATGCACATGACAATCACAAGATCACATACACAAATCCTAAAATGGATAATCCTATTAATCATGATGTTGTAAATATAACAACTTATACTAAATAATAATCATTTCATAATCAATAGGTAATAAATCATTATTAATAAATCAATAAGTACCTACGAAATCAGGTCGAAATGTAAACAATAATGGTAAAATAAAACGAAATAAATCTTAGACAAGAAAATTAAGATTTATAGGTACTTAAAACTAAATTGGTTAAGCATCAAAAAGAGTAGTAAGAAAAAATTTTTCAAAATCCTTGGGCAGAAAGTTTTTCAAACTTAATGAATAAGAACTGTAATATCTTAATCAACAATAAAACTTTTTAATACTTAAAGAATAGCAAATAATAATATCTGCGTTAGAATTTTCATTGAATTTATGAAAAAAATTCCAATTTTTCTTTGTAAAAAAATATGAGACTTTAAATATGAATTTTCAATCATTCCTTGATCTGAATAAAATGTTTTACTTGATTGAAATTCATATATAATTTTAAAAAAATCTGCTAAAAAAAATACTTGATTTTTTTTTTTTTAGAATAAATATCGAATCACGCAACCTCGACACATTTATTCCTTTTTGTTAAACTTTTCAGGTAAGTTTTATAATGAATTGTACTTTTGAAAAGAAATTAAACTCAATAAAATTAAATTTGAGCATATGAAATAGAATAAACTTTAATCGCATTTCATTTGATTCTTATTTTAGGCATAAAAATAGGCATATGAAAAATGTGGCTATTTTACTAAAAAAAAATCTCAATTTCCACAAAATAAGAATCAATTATTAATCATAATTTTTAATAATATCATACATCGTGTTCATTATTATAAATGCTTATCTCATAGAAAATAGAGTTTATATTTAAACATGAACGAAAATATATGTACCTAGGAAAATAATTGCTATAAATACTTTCTCAAGGTTTAAATTTGTCCGAAGTCGCTAGGTACATATATTACTACGAATCTCTGCTCTCGGAATGAAGAAAATCTTTACGCGTGGATTATTAGGAATCCTTGCCTCCGGAGTGAAAGAAAAAACTTTATTTGCTTACAAATTAAAACAAATATCTTGATTTTTTGCGATAATCTTTTTAAAATAATAATCAGAAATATTTTAAACATTATCATAATAATTTTACATGTTGTGTTCTTTACTTTAATGCATTATCTCATATGAGACTCTGAGAATAACATATTTAAGCAACTGTGAACCATGAAAAAATATACCTCGAAAAATACTTTTAAAAATCTATTTTTCTCAATCTAAAAAAATCTGCAAAAATCACTTTGTAGTTAATACACACAGACTTTTGCTTTTCAAAATCATACTTAAAGAAACAAAATCTTTTAAAATCTGCTTTAAAAGTCTAAACAACTTTGTAGAATTTTTGTGCTTAAATATGAACAATAAAATTAGTTGAATAATGAATACTTATTCTTTGCAGAACCTTTTTAGGTTCCCTTCACAAGCTTAATATATAACTTGTAATATTTTTTCTTTAAAGATCATTTTCACATAATAGTTTATGTTGTAGATTAGATATGTGTGGTTTGAAATTTTTCAATGACTTTCTGGCGGCAACACCCGCCATATTTCCACCCGCCATTTGCAGGCCTCTTACCCTGTGTCGGGCGGCAAGGTTGGCAGCAGCCAAGTCGATTCTTGATTCATGACAGCACCAGGGCAAGTAATAAAAGTGTGACTGTCATAAAATTTAGAATCATCTACCGGCTTTTGTCCGGCCGGAACCGAAACTCCCGTCGGCTCTTGTCCGGCCAGAACCGAATTTCTTATTGGCTCTTGCCCAGCTGGAACCGAAACTCCCGTCGGCTCTTGACCAGCTGGAACCAAAACTCTGATCGGCTCTTGTCCAGCCGGAACCGAAACTCCCGTCGGCTCTTGTCCGGCTGGAACCGAATCATTCAGCGGCTCAATACCCGCCGTAACAATATTCTCAACGGCTACAGTATCGTTACCAATATCATCAGGAATAACTGCAGCACAACTAACATCAACTGCAGAAGTAACAGGTTTCTCAATAACAGCATCACAAGCAGAACCAACAGGTTCATCATTAACAGCTACGGCAGACCCAACCGGCTCATTATCAACAGCTACGGCAGTACCAACCGGTTCATTATCAACAGCTATGGTAGTACCAACCGGTTCATTATCAACAGCTACGGTAGCTTTAAACGCAGATTTCTGCTGACCAGCTCCATAGTCAGCACTTGTACAGATAAAACCACTACCAAAAATGGTTCGCCACAACATAGACTGGCCCACTTTCTGGTAGGTTGATGGAAACACGTCAGGATGTGTATTTCCAATGATGATATCTAAGCCTCCACTGATATATGTAAATCTTTCTGGCGGCATCTTAAATATTTCGGCGGCGGTTTCCGGATGGACCGAGCGCATCTCGTTGCCACCTCCGAGGTTAGGCATAACAGCTGCCTCAAATTCTCTCAAGTTACCATCCCTGTCCTTCAGATAGAACACCACATTGCGGCAGGATGATTCACTACCGTCAGCAACAGAAATGTTTGTATATCTGCCGGTAGATTTCAGCTTCAACTTGTGGGACATCTTCTCAGATATAAGTGGTAGACTCGCACCAGTATCAAACATGACGGCGGCATGGCAGGCGCCGCCGCCAGGTGCTACAACTGGAACTATTTGCAGCAGGAAGGTACAGGTACTAGGCGCAGAACTTGATTTGTAGACTGTATTCACACTAGCACTAGCCTCATGCAACATACGACTATGATAACCGTCGCAATTATTGGTGCCACAGACACCAAGCTTATCCGATTTATTACAATTGTCAGCAGTATGACCATCACACAAGCAGAGTTCACACAATTTATTCTGCTGGACAACTTTTTTTCGGTCAACAACATCCATCTTCTTAAATGTGGGACAACGGAAAATAGGATGTTTATCCTCGCAATTTTCAACAGGACATGCACTGTTCCACTTGGAAGCCTTGTCCTTTCCAGCCTTTCCATTCTCATTGTCACTGCGGCCAGACACTTGCGCGGCGGCAGCTCTATCACGATTTCTCTTGCCGGCGCCATTGTCATAGGACATATCACCGGCCAACATGGCACCCCTGGTCCTCTCCAGCAGTTCTACAATTTTCTGGATGTTTGGTTGGTTCATGCTACCTAGCTCCATCATAATTTTATCTCTCAAATTTTCAGGGCACTTGTCTTTAAAAATATGAATAAGAGTTAGGTGATTGTAATCCTTAGCTGCAGAACCAACGATGGCTTCTACCTCCTGCATCATGCTCTTGAAGGTAGCAATTGCGCTAACCACGTCCACAGGTTTATCCACAGGTTTCATCTTGTTCAACTTAGTTAAAATCCTCATGAACCGGCGAGTGTTTGATAAAAACATCTGATCAAGAAACGCCCATTGTTCATTATGATCTCTAATCGCTGACACTTGCTTGCGTAGTTCCGGGTTGGTTATCACCTTCTCCATACACAACATCAAACTTAACCTCTGGTCAGCAAATCCATAACCAGAACATAGATCTTTAAAGACCTGTTTAAAGTTTGGGTAATCCGTGTCAGTACCGTCGAACGACGGCAACAAACTGTTGTCCCAGCGCCCATACTGCGGGTTGGAACTCCGAATATCCACGGCAGACATACTTCTGGAGAGAATGGCAGGTGTCCCACTCTCATCCAAATTAGATGAACGACGTTCCATCTCTCTAAGCCTTCGGTACATATCACGTACTTCTTGGCGCAACTCCATGGAAATTTTAAGCACTCCCATGTCCATCTTCACCTTCTCAATGACGTCGAGGTTCCTGGCGACAGTGCTTGACCTCGCGTCGTCCGAATCATTGTCAAGCCAGTACAGAATTTTTGTACACTGCTCCAACGACGCATAAACTTTATCTGCAACAGTTTTCTGCTCACTAGCTTCATCCAAATCACGCTTGAACTCGCGCAGCTCACTAGTATCCACGGCAGGTTTTAGACTTTTTATTAGGTCAGATTGGTCCTTGACCTCACTAAAAATGTCACGAATTGATTTTAAATTCACATTTTCACATGAACTAAAACTTTGGCAGGCTTTTAGATTTTCATAAAACACTTTTATCTGTTCGTCAAACACCTCTAGCCTTTCATTGCCAATAGCGATAGCTCGCTCAATTTTCTGCTTTTTAGTGAGCACCATATTGATTCACTAGGTAATTATTTCACAGAAAAATTGTCAATGTTTTTCAACCATCAGGTTATTTGAAATTCGCTTGTGCAGCTCCTTCAAACTCCAATCATTTGAAATTGCTTGTGCAGCTCTTTCTTTTTTGCATCAATAATCTAGATGCTATTGATCTCTTGATGAATGCTAACGCCTATTCATCAGATATTTTGAAATTGTCTCAACCATGACACTTTGGTTGAGCTTGGACTTCCGAATTAGCGGGAAGTTCACGAGATCAGTTGGCGAACATACAAAACCCCCAATACCAGGAACCATCAAGTTTCAACAGCAGGTTTGAATATAGATTTATTGATGAAATTATTTCAAAAGACCTGAAATTACAAGATCAATTAATAAACAGAATAAAATATTATTCGTTATCTTAAAACTTTGAGCACTAAAAAAAATCTTTTTCTTTTCTTATGGTTAAAGAATCTTTGGAAACTTTGGCTTTAAAGGAAAATTATTTGGTTTAATAAATCATTGTTAAATGCAACAATAAGGCACATAAAATTACTAAAACATATATTAATCATAATTAAGTTTCATGTTTAGCTGGCTAAAGCCTTTTTAAAACTACATATAATCGTCCTATACACCATACTTCTTAATCAAATTAACAAATTCTACCTGAAGCTCTTATGGTTTCAAATCCCTGATATACTAGGGTAGTTCACACTCAATGAGACCAATGATAGGCCCAATTTTGTTCTCCGAAATCTTCACACACACATGTCTCATTCAAAAGTGAAAAAACGTGGGCGCATATAAACAATCCATGCTGCGTCACTTTATGAAGGGAAAGTCAAAAAAGACGACATTTGCGCTTAATTCTAGGATTAATGATAAGGAATTAATTTTGTACTTGATAAACACAAAGCTTCCTCGAAAAGAGGTTAAGACAAATATTTAGAATAGAAATAATAGTTTTGTTTATTTTATTAATAGATTTTAATATATAGAATGAACAAGACCTAATTTTTTTTTAAGGGCATAAAGTTTAATGATTGATTAATGTACTTTAGTCTTTCACAGTATTTGGTCATTGGTGATATTTTGCCGTGATTTTTTTCATACACATTAAACTCGACAAAACATTTAATACTTATACGCAAAAAATCATTAAAAAGAATTTTCTCATAAAACTATAATCAAATTTAAGTTTTTTGTTCATTTACCTTTTTTTAACCTATTATGTGAATAATTTAAAATCATACTTAATATCCGCTGAATTATACCTGGAATCATGTATAACATCGTATTACAGGCAATTTTTTACGAATATTAAAATGAAAAATTATGTATAAAAATTATAAATACCAGTTTTGTTAACACAGGCCTTCGGACCTGAAGGTCAAACAAAAATGGTTTTAATCTTATAACTTTTTATTTTAAAATTGGCGGAAAGCTATCTATAATACGATGTGATATCTAACTATTCTTCATTAGAAATTGCCGTTGACTTGTTATTTAAATCCTACTTATGACCTAAATGTCCTTGTTAAAATGTCAATATTAATTTATTTTAATAGAATTAACTATACTATAAATACATACCTAGATATATAGTACCTTAATTTTATCACTGCAATGCATCTATGTAAATTAAACATCTATTATAAATAAGACATATTAGATAGCTTATCATAGATTAAAATAAAGATAGCTTTTGGCAAAATTCTACCTTCCCTTTTCATTTTGACCCACTTCAGGGAGGGAGAGGACATTTGACTGTTAATTACAATTGTACTCAAATTTTTATAAATACGTCTTTTAATCTTAATTGCTTTAAACTAGCAGTATCCATACTTTTTAACTAATAATCTAAAAAAGGGGTAATTTTGCTTATCAAAATTGCGAATGTACATTAATTTATCGGCCATTGTCTTATCCCTCAAGATCCCTGACCATGATGGACCATGTGTGTGTTCATGTGTGTGTGTCTGTGTGTGTGTGTGTGTGTTTGTGTGTGTGTTTATATGAATATTAACGCAATAAACAGTTAGGGAGTTGAATCCATTTTTATAGAAGCAGAAATATAATCTATGATTATGGTTTGGACCCTCTAAAACTGTAATCTACCCTTCCACTTTCCCCTCTCTTGGTGAAGATATCTTCAACGCCGATACGATTTTTGAAATATAAGATTCCACTTTTGTCTCTCTTGTTAAAGATATCTTCACCAAGAGAGGCAAAAGTGGAATCTTAAATTTCAAAAATCGTATCGGCGTTGAAGATATCTTCACCAAGAGAGGGGAAAGTGGAATCTTACATTTCAAAAATCGTATCGGCGTTGAAGATATCTTCACCAAGAGAGGAGAAAGTAGAATCTTACATTTCAAAAATCGTATCGGCGTTGAAGATATCTTCACCAAGAGAGGGGAAAGTGGAAAGGTAGATTACAGTTTTAGAGGGTCCAAACCATAATCATAGATTATATTTCTGCTTCTATAAAAATGGATTCAACTCCCTAACTGATAAAGGTAAATCAAAACAAGAACGTTAATGTCAAAAGATGCAGTGAAAGGGCAAAAAAATGAATTTAGAAATAGGATAAGACACATGATGTTAGCATCTAGGGTGTCTGCATTTAAATAGAAGGGATGCTTCAGAAAATAGCCTAAATCCATCTTTTGTAAATTTGAAATATACATAATTAACACGGGGAGGGAGAGGTCAGTAGCTGTTTAATTTATCTATTTCCAACACGTGTAAGCTGCTATGTCCATTTTTGTGACTTGGATGATGACTTATTTATCTCTTGTTAATCAGCACCTGTATCCCTAATTCAATAACTCTATGGTCGTTTGATGTAGTATCCGAGGATAAATGGATAGGATATCGAAGGATAAATTGATAATCCCCAAAATATTGACAAATTCGGCCTTTGATAGCTTGTGTAGTACTAGTGACTGCACCCTTAGATGCCTATAGGGCGCTTAAAGCAAGGGGAAGGGCCAAACACACCATTTTAAATTCTTATTTCAAAAAGAAAAAATTTTAAAAATTGGTGGGTGTAATTTTTTTCTAGGGGCGATTTCTTTTAGACGGTTGGTATTATCCACGCCAATCTTATTCTTCCCAGGATCTTTTAGACATTTCACTCTAAAGGAGAACCATATCGGTTCAGCAGTAGGTGAGATCCTTTGTTACACACAGATAGATAGACACAATTACCTCCAAAGTCTTTGCCTGATGTACTACTGTGATTTTGAAGAGCTATAAGATCTTAGAAACAGCCTTAAATGTGTGTGTAAGTGATTATGATATGATTGCATGATACAAAAACCAGGACAGAGAAAAATATGCAAAATAAATAATAAAACCAGACTGAAAAGTTTTAATGCAAAGAAAAATAAAAATTTGATTGTAAGATTACTTTTCAATTACTTTTAAGATATCAAATTAAGTAGGGTTCTGGCCTTGGAACAGCTTTTTAAACGTCTTGGGTAGGTTTAGGTATATTTGTGTTGAGTTGAAGTTCTAAAGTTTGATAAAGCAATAAATGTATAATATTTTACTTCAATGATAAAGCTGAAAGCTAATAGTATAAAATATCCTAAACAAAAATATGACAGCGAATCTTGCCTCTTGGCGTACCTTTCATTTTAAAATTGATAGAAACCTGATTTGGACTAATCTAAAGCTTTCCTTAAATTGAAAAATTCAAGCGGTTTGCTAGATCTAAACAGACAAACAAAACCCTACTGCTGTATATATAGGATTCATAACTTTCATTAATTTATTATTGTCGGTATTATTCTACAAAATTGTTTTTTCATAATACACTTTTTTGTCTCCATTTGCCCATCCCTGTGGTTCATAAACCAAAATATTTTTAGATGTTCCCATGTACTCTAAGCTTATCAGTAGCAGACAGGGAGGAGGGGGACAATGGACTGTAAATTATACTGGTACCCATAAGTTTTATAAACCTGATTAAAAACTTTAGGTACTTTGATAAAATCTTGATTGGCTTGTTCAAACTTTATAGTGCCTAAACAGTGTCAAAAATCAAGAAATAATTTGTTTCATCAATTGGGATGAACAACAATTTATCGTCCATTGTCTTTTCCCATAAGATCCCTGATAGCGATGTAACTCTTTAATTAACTTCAAGATTTTAGCATATTTATATAAAGGAGCGAAAAAAAAACTTTACAACTTATTTTTTTTTTGAATTTATATGTTTTTAATCAGGGTATTAAAGGTATAAAGGTATTAAAGGTATAAGACAATGGTTTTTAAATTGATGTACATCCCCAATGATAATACACAAAAGTACACTTACCATAAATTACAATTAGTTGTTGAGACGTTTGGACACTCAACTCAATGAAACAACAAATCAAAATTAAATAAAAGTCTACAAAGTTGTTAAACCAAAAAATAAGAAAACCTTTTATAAAACTTTGGGGACTGGTTTTACTAACAGCCCAAAGGCCCCTACTTCCCTGTTTTTTAATACCCCTTATCGTTATCCTTATATAGGAAATATTTTTGGTCATCCCTTAAGGATTATTTTTTTCTTATGTAGCAATGATTAATGGTCACAAAAACCCCTTCTGTTAAATTTTATATTAACTACGGGGGAGGGGGGGGGGATACTCCACTCCACCCATTCAACACCCCACCCACGAAGCCGCTGGTTATAAAAATTGGATTAACGCACCATCGTAACACACACACACATAAAATATATGCTTTGAAATTTAAATAATTGAAGTCTTTTACGGGACCGACAAAGATTTGTGTATCTAAACATGATATCATTTTTTAAACCGAACTTTTTCTACATTTTGGGTCGGTTCGTCCGTCCGTCCTTACATACAGATAGCTAGGATTGTTAATTCAGGCTTTTTTATTCGTACTCTTAAATATATGCTTTGCATGCCGATTCTTGTAATAACAAGGTACAATTGAGAAATGGTAACAACTCTATAAACGTTACCAGAAAGTTGACACCAACTTTTACATGATAGATATATGAAGCATCTTTATAATCAAGTTATGTAAGTATGTCCTTTTTAAGCATTCTGCATTCAAGCAATTTTGCTTTTTTTGTTCTTCAAATGCTGTTTGTTAAAGCTTGTTAATTTTTCGATCTACTGTTTGATTTGTTGATCTTCGCTTTTATGGATGTTGTCATGATTGTTTTATAAATGTATTAGGATAACCTTATATAATTCAGAAATGTTGGAATAGGTTCATTGCCTAAATATTTAAAGGGTTCCACGCCAAACGTAGGAGTGAGACAAACGTCGGAGTGGACAAACGCACGAGTCCCAAACGTTGGAGTAGGACAAACGCAGGAGTGGGACAAACGTCGGAGTGGACAAACGCAGGATTTTTGGGACAAACGTCGGAGTGGACAAACACTGGAGTCCCAATTATTTTTTTCAATTTTGAATTTTTTTTATACAAACCACCCCCCCCCCCCCCCCCTCGGTCTCGTTATTTTTCTTAGTTAGGTTATGTTAGGTTATAGGCCAGGGGGCCGAGCGCTGCGGCCATAGTCATTATTTTGTAGATAGGCGTATAAAAAAGTTTCAAAATTGTCATATTATTAAAATAGCGGACACTCCTAGGTTTTACTTAAGCAATGTCCACTCCTACGTTTGTCCACTCCGACGTTTGTCCCACTCCTACGTTTTTCCCACTCCAACGTTTAGGACTCCTGCGTTTGTCCACTCCGACGTTTGGGACTCTTACGTTTGGGGAAGGACCATTTAAAGAACCCTTTGGGAAAAAAATAATTATATAAATAATGGCATTTATAACCATATGTAGCAAAGCAATAACAGACTATTTATATGAATAGATATTAACAGAAGAAAATTTTTATAGCCAATGGATATTTTGAAATTATTTAAATTTTTTTGGATGATTTTATTTCTTTTTTCCATGAGTATCCATATAGACACAGATTAATCAAACATACACATACCCACACATACTTACACACAAACACACACACACATACACACACACGCTCACACAAAACAATCCTTTGATGTAGCCAACGCCTACATGAACTAATGTCTTATCATCTAACAACTAAAAAATAAAGGCATTATGATTTATAGAATTTACAATGAAACACTTTTTTTTCAGGGATCTTAGGGGATTAGAAATCGACGAGAAATTTTTGTACAACCTCAATTATGATACACAAATTAACCCTCCTTTGGGGCAAAATAATTAGTCTTAAATTTTGGACACTGCTGGTCCGTACCAGCTGTAACTAACCAACAAATGAATTAATTCGAAAAAAAATATTCGGGGGGCAGCACTTCTTAGTAATGCCGACCTCTTTTATCTGCCCCCAAAATATAATTTTAGATTTATTTCGCTTGTTGGCTAAAGATTTAGTGCCAATGAATGAGAGAACGTGTTTATAAAACTTCCTTGTAAATTTTCATTATCAAAACAAGGATGACAACATCCGTAAAAGTAAATCTTAACAAATCAGGCACATAGAAACAAATTAACAGTTACTATCAAAAAATATATTTAAGAAGTTTTAGCAAATTGTTGTAAATTTATTTAACTTTCACGTTTTAAACTCAACTTTCCTCTAGCCCTCTGTCAAAAGAAATAACATGGAGATAGACAAGTGGGTCTAAAAAGAAGTAACAAATTAATGAAATGGGAAAGTGTAAAGTTGTTTAACATGTAATTGTTATCTAATTCCTTTCTACTCTATTCGGTGACTTTTTCCAGAGCACAGCTGCTCTATATCTAGTAAAAGATTCCAATAAATTTAGGTATGGAAAGTCAAAAAACAAATTTTCTATGGGCTCCGACTCTATTCTAAAAGAGATGTGTATTTGAAAAAAAGGGATTAGAAAATCAGGAGCTATGAAGAGCATCTTGCAAATGTGAAACCCAATCGGTTTAGTAATTAGCGAGATCTTAACGGATATATAAAAAAAACATAACTATATGATAAATAATAGGATTAGTAGCAATTGTGTTTCTTAAAAAAATACCATATTTTGTACGATTCCTTCTTAAAATCCTCCAGTAAGTGATATTTTTAATTATTTAGGCTAGGTTAGGTTAGATAAAGTAAAGATGAAAGAGCCCCACAGTGATATAGCCCTGCAGTGTTAAGTCCTAGAAATATATTTTTTCGATAATGAAGATTTTGGTGAAAAACATTTAGAGTTCCTTAAAGGCAAATTTTAGTTAAATAATCCATAAACAACATACAATTCTTTGGCTGCCAAAACTATGGATGTTGTCATCCTTGTTTTTGTGGACTCTGGTTACCTCATTTGTTGTTAGGTTCAGTTTTTTTTCAGAAAATTAAAGATTGTTTATTTAAATTTATTCATTTTCTTTTTAACAGGGATCTTAAAGGATTAGACAATCGAAGAAAAATTATTTAAGAAGTCCAAAGTTTTGTTAAGAAAGACTTTTAACTTTTCACTACCCAATTACATATGATTTAACATAGGAAAGTAACCAGTTAAGTAACCAGGAAAGTAAGTAGGAAAGTTTATAAACCATCCAATGAGATATCATGTTTTCAATACTTTAGGTACCAGTGTAATTTACAGTCAAATGTCTCCTCCCTCCTTGTATTTCTTAACCTAAAAGCTTAAAAAAGATCCATTGTTGATTACCGGCCCTAGCATCTAGTGGCTCTGTATTCAAATAAACTTACCCTGGAAGCTAAGTATGTGAAGCTTCTCTGAAATGGAGAACTCGTTAAGTAATTTGCGATGTCTTAACGGATACACAAAATAACCTGATTACTTTTTCTTTTTTTTAAATATATCTTTATTATCATGATTTAAAAATTTATGATTATTTATTATTTTGTACTTTTTAGGTAAGTGCTGTTCTTTTATCAACAAAGCTGTTTATAAAACCTATACTTGTTGGGCTTATATTACCTAACCTTAGGTAATTTTATATATTTTCTGTATGGAAGAAATAAGATAGGTCTATGCAGTGTTGATAACATTACAATTTGTATAAAAGGAGGGAGGGGACATTATTACAATAGTTCCCTAATAGTTAAAATAATGTTTTGTCATTCGTTGCCCTAACAACTTTGGGGACAACTTTGGATTTTGATTGGTTAGTTTAATAAGTTGAGCGTCCATACGATTCAACCACTTATTGTAATCTACAGAAGGGTAATTTTGGGTATCTTCATTGGGGATATTTATCAATTTATCGGCCATAATCTTATCCCTTTAGATCCCTGACTTTTATAAATTGTCATTTAGTCGACACAAATCGTTGTAAATAAAAGTCAACGTTTTCATGTTGAACAAATATGATCGTTCTTGTTATTTATCACTTTTTATCTATTTTATGAAGTAATTTATCGTTTTTTCACCTCTTACCGTTTTTATGCACTTCTATAAATTATGATAAGGCCAAGAATATCATCATAACAAGGATCACAGTATACATTAAAGCGAGTGTTCTATTGAAAAATTCAGTAAAATATCACTTAGTTGGAAAACAATTTATTTGCCATGTCTCTTTTAGGTTGGGTTAGTATATGTTAGGTTCTAAAACCCCCCACATGGTTCAATATACTTAAAAGCAAGATTTTAGTAAGAAGAAAATAATTTAATGGAGAGAGGGGGGTTGATCCCTAATTTCTTTTATAAACACTTTTCCTAATTCGTTGGTTTTTTTTTAAATCTACAAACTCGAAGTGATTTTCTTTACAATATTGGGGTTGCACAATAATTTATTGTCCATAGTCGCATCGTATTATTAAAAGCAAAGGGCCAAAGGCACGGGCTAACAAACCTGGTATCAATTTTATGATTTTATTTTATTATTCGTAGAAAATTGTCTGTAATACGATACAATCCATAATTTTTAGTATGGGTGAGAAACGGTTCTAATCCAGCGGATTTTAATCGGTTTCGAAGCCATACTGTAAAAGTGTTCCCATTTTACATTGGCAGAATTTATTTGTTTACCGCCAAAAAACAATTTTCAAATGCTTGTCCTATCCTTGTCTGGGGGGCAGAACATGTAGGAGTAAATTAAAATCCTGCTGAGAAGTTAAAGATTCTTGTTAAGATATTCAATCTTCTCCCTCGCTCTTTCTCTCTCGCAATCTCCCTCGCTCCCACCCTTACTATTTCCCGCTATTGTTTGTCCCTCTCTCTCTCTCTCTCAGTCTCTCTCTCTCTCAGTCTCTCTTTCTCTCTCTCTCTCTCTCTCTCTCTCTCTCTCTCTCTCTCTCTCTCTCTCTCTCTCTCTCTCTCTCTCTCTCTCAGTCTCTCTCTCTCTCTCTCTCTCTCTCTCTCTCAGTCTCTCTCTCTCTCTCTCTCTCTCTCTCTCTCTCTCTCTCTCTCTCTCTCTCTCTCTCTCTCTCTCTCTCTCAGTCTCTCTTTCTCTCTCTCTCACTCTCATTCTCTCTCTCAGTCTCAGTCTCTCTCTCAGTCTCAGTCTCTCTCTCTCTCTCTCTTTTTTCCCCATCTCTTATCTCTCTCTTTCTCTCTTTTCACTCTAATACCCAGTACTAATACTAAGCTTCCTTAAAAATTCTTAGATTTCGACCACACTATTCTAAAGAAATTCTATCCATACTAAGCATCAGTACGTCTCTCTGTTTATCTGCCTGTTTACCTGTACCAGCTGGACCGATAACACAAATAAAATAAAAATAAGTAGCACAAAAAATTACAAATAAAATGACATTAAAAAAGAAATAAAATCCCTGTTAAACTATTTGCTGTTATTATAACAGCATAAAACTGTGTCATTTCAATAACGTGTCGATAATATTTCATCGATAACCACTTAAACCATTAGTTAACTTGTTGTCACAGTAATCTTATCAATAGTAAGTCGATGGTATGACAGTCATAACAACTATGATTTAATTATAAGTTGTCGACAAAATAAATTGAATGTCGACACCATGCCATCAAGTTTATCAGGGAAAAGATAGATAAAAAGATTGAACGACCAAGTAAGGTTTCATTAATTAAATTAATTAACTTTCGACATAAAAGGGAGGAACCGAAAACATTTTATTCAACTTTTTTGCCATCCCTCGGTTTTGGTGGTCACATATGTATGTACGTTTGTTGGGCCACTTTTTGTTGTTAATGTTTTGCTTTAAATGGCGGGGTCTCCATTTTTTCTCATCATTTTTCAAAAATATTTTCAAAGTGTATGTGCAAGTTTTTAAACACTCATAGTATACGTAATAGCCTCAATAATGCTATTTTTGTTGAATAAACATGTTTAAGCTCACTAAAAACCTTACCCATTTGGTTAAATATTGGCTACTTTTCAGTGTTCCATCCTATTAAACTTACAATCGTTCTCAAGACCAATAAAAGGCTTACCTACATTTTTTTTGAACCTCCAAATTGATTTTGATTGATTGATTGATTAGCTATCGATTCTTGATGTTTGGATCTGATTCGTCATGGAGTAGGTTTTGATACATCTATTTGGATAACTTTAGAAATACTTTGTTTTTCATTGCCTTTTAAGTGGGAACTTAATCCTGAACGCCAAGTTTGGTCCAAAAACTTGTTTCATCAAAAAAAAGCCATGGAATCCTTTTTACTATCAGTGGACCCTCCCCCTCTCTTTATTTTCTTATCTAATATTTTTTACAATTGCAGCGTGAGATTCTCTAACCTTGTGGGGCTCTGCTTAACCTTTCTTAACTTCTAAGATGCATTTGTAATATACTTTTAGCGCAGAAACTCTAAAATTAGAATATTTATCACATACGCGTACAATAGCTATGATTCTACATTTAATAACTTAAAAAGCCTAAGATTATCTTTATTATTTTTATATTACAATTTACAGTTTTTTTGTATGGTGAATGATGGTCCATTTACTATACAGGGGATATTTTCAAAGTAGCTGTCATGTGCTTTTTAATCCTCCGCCCTAAATCATATATCAAGCAATTAATATAGAAAGCCTAGATAAACTATACCTTACTTGGACCAATTGTGAATAAACCGACCACAAAATTAATAAATTTATTCGTTTGTTGAATCATATGTGACTAAAAATATTAAAATATTCGTCTGCTAGAAATTTCGGGTATTGTCGTTTTCAAGAATTCGCCACTTAATGGGCGTTTCGACGTTTTTTTACACAGTAGCGTTTGATAGGTTATTTCAGGTTAGGTTAGGTAAATGTAAATGATTGCCCCACAGTGGCTAGAAATAAGAGAAAATACGACGAAACGCCTATTAGGAGGAGATGTCACAAAACCGACAATACCCGAATTTTCTTCCTAAGTTGGGTGTATTATTGTGTCTGATTGGCCTTCTAGGGTAATAAATCTATTAATCAAGCAAACAGGTTACCTTCCATACTAGCAAAGGACAAACAGACACATTTGGTCAAATTATTTTGTCATACTCATATCTCTGTCAAACGATTGTACTGTTATCATATCAATTTAAGATTCTAGTCATAATGTCAGAAAAATATCATCTTATTGTTTATTTTTTAGTCAAACTAACTCTTTAAGTCGACATTTGTAATGTCATAAGAATAATGGCGAGGATATATCAGTAAAAAAACATTTTTATTCAAAGACATACGGGACCTCCCTCTTTGACTAAATTATAATTTATTTTGGTTATGCTAAAAACTTAGTTATAAGAATATTTCAAGTATGGCTTTGAAACCATTTAATATCCGCTGGATTAGAACTGGTTCTCAGACATACTGTAAAGTCATGTATAGCAACGAATTACAGATTTCCACCAATATTGAAATAAAAATCTTAAAATTAATACCAATTTTGATCTTATAATTTTGTATTTTAATATCTGCGGAAAGATGTCTATAATACGATGAGATAGATAACTATTATTGTCTTCACAGGTTGCTAATTATTTTCTATAATAGATATCATTGTCCTGTTAATACTGACAGGCACTTGAAATCTGAAAAGACTAATATTAATATCACCATGACAAAGCACACTGGGCTTCCAAATAAAAAAAGTTGAAGGAAGCTACTACAAAAAAAAAGAATAGAATTCTTGAATGTTTATTACGAGCATTTTTTGGTGATATTACCAAAAGCTAAGTTTAATCAAATTTCTTGCAAGAATGAGCTGTTTTAAAAATATGACTATGGTTTTCTTTATGTGCAGCTGACGCCTTCAACTTTCTCAAACAACAAGCACAGAGTAAAATAACAAAAATAAGCATTTGAAAAATATGTATAGTATATGTAAATATTGGTAGTAAATTGAAAGGTTTTTTTAAGTATTTATTATTTAAAAGCAATTTAAAAATGTGATTCATAAAGTCGGAGGACCATTGAATAAATATAACAGCAATTTCCTAGCAGGGTTATTGTGGCTGAAATATAAAGGTAAATACAAAATAGAAAGAATGTGGACAGATTTAAATTAGGTTTCCTGTTTTTTTTTCAGAATTCACTTCCCTGCCAAAGCATGACTGGGCTATCTTAAAAGAATGTAAAAATAAAGTTGGAAATTTGAGGGAGGGAATAGACTATACTTTATAATACTGGTACTTAAAGTTTTATTAGCACGTTTTCTTATTTGTTTGTTTTAAAACCTTGGGTACTTATTTTCAATCTGATTTTGTTGTTCAATTTGTTGTACAAACCTGCAGTGCCTAAACTTTTCCACCAATAATATAAATTCTCAGAAAGAGTTTTTTTTTCAACAGGGGTGTTCTGTTAATTCTATGTTCTTAAGTTATCTAAAATGGCGTAGATATTTCAAGTGATATATATAGTAATACCTTTATAATTATTAATAATATTTATTTTATTGACTGTTAGAGAATAAGTCTTGGTCATCTCTTTAAATCCTTTTCATTCAAGAGCATAAAACAGTTGCAGTTTCCCATAAACTTGAGATGGGGCATTTGTACTTTCAACCTCCTTTAAAATAAGTCCTCTGTTTTAAAGTAAATGGATGTATGTATTTGACATATGTGTATGTAATTTAAATAAAAAACGGCTGGACCGATTGGCTGAACAGTGAAAGATCAACATAAAATATACATATAAAAACTTCCAAAGAAATCTAAGAACTTTGATTTGCTACGCCCCTAGAGGCCTCAAGGGTACTTGAGGGTGGGGGGTTGAATTTGACAACCTATTTTCTTATATTAATTTGAAAATAAAAAAGTAAATTTGGGAGAGGGGGGGGGGAGAATAGATTACCTTCCCAATTTATAATTTTAGTTTTTTAAAAAAACCATAAAGTTCATTCAAAAGACATAGTTGTACAAAAACCATGAAATCTAAATTGTTCAGAGATATTAAAAGATAGACATGAATTAAAAGAATTAAAAGCCATTTTAAGTTAAAAGTTCGAAGAAAAAAGTCTAAACCCAAATCAGCCAAAAAGTTTTTAAACATTTTTAAAATAGAAAAAGTTTTGTTAATGTATTTAAGATTTAAAAGTTTAGTTTGGCAGTTAAGATTAGTTCTAACAAGAATCAACATTCAATATTAATAGCGCAGGTACATAAAATATTTCATTTCCAAAAATTCTAATTCATTACTAGCGACTGTGGCTCTAGCTTCTAGTGTCTCTGAGGTAGGGGGTGGAAGAAAAGTAGCATAAAATATATATAAAAAAAACTAAATCTTGAAAATAGAATGGCCTAAAAAGATACGGGGACATATGAGAAGCTTCCCTTATATTGAGAATTCAATCAGATCAGTAGTAAGTGATATCTTAACAAGCAAACAAACAAAAACCTTACTACTTTTTGTAATTAAATCTGTGGGATTATTCATCAAATTTGTGTAAAATTGTAAATTTCTGTCTGAATTTTCAAAGATATCGGAAAATGCTGGTCCAAATTTTTAGGTATGCTTTATGAATATCTGGGTTGTTCTAAGCTAGTTTCCAAACCTCCCCCCACTCTCCCCTAGAGGCCAGGGGCGAAACAATCATAAAATATTTATAATATTTATTTTTTACTTATTTTTAAGCTTGAAAATAAATAAGAAAAGATTAATTTAATTAGTATTATCCTATCCCTCTCTCCCTGTTATTTTGATATAAATTGGGACAATTACGGACAGCGCTGCAAATAACACATTTACTAAGATTAGATTTTATATAAAGTCAGGCAGGGACGGGACAATGGGCTATTTATTACACTAGTTCCCAAAGTTTTGTAATGACGTTTTCTTATTTGTTGGCTCAACAACTTTAGGGACATTTAATGAATTGGGATTGGGTGGTTCATAATTGTATGTGCATAAACGTTTCAACCACTAATTATAATCTATAGAAGTGTTGATTTTGTTTAGCATCATTGGAGATGTAAATAATGTTAACGGCCATTGTCTTTTCCTTTAGATCCCTGATATCAAGTACAGAGATATGGCATCTGTACCTGTTTTGCCACCTGTAATTATGAGAATAAAATAATTTTAATCTTATTAGGACTATAGGGATAGACCTACGTCATTTAAAAAGGGGGATAGGGCACTTCAACTTTACTTGTTATCAAAATTGTATTGTACATTACATATGATTGTTTAACACGTCAAAAAGCCTATAAACTACCCTAGACTAATGTTAAGCTTTCTTGATAACTGATCAGCATTTTTCAGTATTTTACTGGAAATACATAACACATATATCCAGTTACTTAATAATTCTGTCTGTTCGAACATTTTTTGTTTGGAGTTAAAATTTCTAAAAAAGGGTTGCTGTTAGGTAAGCTTCATATTAGTCCTGAACAGGGTTTACAAATGCTCCTATTGGCTGCTTTTGTATGAAAAAGAGAATTGTTGGTGAGTTAACCTTGGCCAGCTAATATCCCGCTAGTAGTATATGTATATTACGTGTGGTGTGACTTCACATCCGCTTATGATAGCTTTAGCATACTGTTATATATCGCAAAATGATATATAAGTGCAAGCGTAAAAGATTCAATACTATGCTTGGAGGAAGGGGACTTTAATTATATTATTCTCAACAGTTTTTTTTTAAATAAATCTCAATCTTTGGCTCTTAAACTTTGGGGACTTTTATTACATATTGATTTGGTTGTATTATCTTAAGTGTCCATTATTATTCAAAGAGGTAATTTTGTTCATCGTAAATGGGGTTGTACATCAATTTATTGCCCATAGTCTTATCCTTAAGATACATGCAATATGAGAATATGTGATTTGTAATAAAATGCGATTCTTATGTTTTGATAATAAGATAAATGTGCAGAAATCAATGCACAACTTAATATGTATATTTCAAAAGTTCTTAAGAAATATCCAATTTGATTGAAATAAATAATTTTTGAGGTTTAGATGCTAGGGGCGCAGCTATTAATGATACATAATTGGCATGGCATTTTCCTAGTGACCTAATAACTACAGAAGTTTGGTGATATAATAGCAGCAGAACGTATTGTTGGGGTCACGAGAGTTATTATATAGTTATATACCTTAAAAAGATGTTTTAAAAATGGGGGGGGGGGTGGTTGATGAAAAAGGAGGTTTTAATGAACCCTAAAGGAAATTGTGAAAAGTTGAACCCTTGCTTTAGTTGCTTTGTGTAAATTAGTGGAGTAGAAACCCCCAGGGCGCCTGCCATTCGAGATATGGAGATAATAGAGTTTTATTAGAACTCGTTATTTATCTGTTTTAATTCTTATATCTAATCTATGTTCAAGAAGATGCATCGTATTGTATAAAGCTTTAAGAACGTCAATTTTCAAATTGTTTCATAATGTTCTTTTTGCCAGGTATTGAGGAGACATTGGACTGGTACTTTATACTGGTAACCAAAGTTGTATAATGAAATTATTCTCTCATAAACTTAAAAACGTTGATAATTTTGCTAAATCTTGATTGGTAGGTTCAAACTATTAATGTTCAAACCATAATTTGTGAAATGTAAAAATTTCCGAATGAAATGTTAACAAAGTTTAGTTTAAAGGCCAAAAATTTACAACGACTAATAACAAAACTTGAGATAGTTGCTAAATTACAAGCGAAATATAGATGTTGTCATCCATATTGCTAAAGGTCTAGATCTATATATTCTAATGTATGACCGTATATTTTAAGTAAAATTCAAGATTTATTTTACGTTTATCGTTGAAAAAAAAGCATATATCGTACTTATGTATAAAGGGTATAAATTGTTAACAACTTTTGGCTTGGTGAAACAGTTCTATTGATTTAAAACTTGATAAACTCATGCACCTCTAGATCGAATGGCATAAAAGACTAAAACACTCGACTCCTAAATGAAGCTTTCATGAATTAATTGAGGACTCAATTGCAATTGATTCAGTTGTTAGCGAGATCTTAATGGACAAACAAACAAAAACCTTACTTATTTGTTTAAAAGAATGTCTATCAAACGACTTTGCAATATTTTTAAGACTTGTACTTTCGTCTAATATAAAACCCAAAAGTGTGTATTTCCATTATTTTTGGACTGACAAATGGTCTTTAGTATCATTATACCATTTTATTTTATCGAATTCCCATTAAATAATATATCCAAAAATTAACACCCTAAATAATCTAAGTATTTTATCTTAAATTAATATCTAATTGATAAATATTTAATAATATACTCTGAAAAGGGCAACTCTAAGTCTTACTTTTATTGCTACAGTATTTGGATGTATTTTTCTGTGTATCTATAATATCTCCAAATATGCTGAAATCATGAGGCTATAGAATCGTTTTGAGTTGGTCCTTTAGTAATGGTATTTTATCAACATAATACAATTGTTATAAACTCATTAGCGATAAATATTACCATATGTAAGATTGGTCAGAATGTCGACGTAAATAATCTATGGATTTCATGTTAGTCCAGATCGATTCTTTGTTTTTACAGATGGTTTTAGCCCCTTTAAATGGATAAAAAATCCATGACTTCTAGTATACTAGTAAAAAAATTGAGCTCATAAAGCATCCCTTAAAAATACATATATGTATCTTTTAATTGATCATGGGCCAAAGCAACAACAGGGTGTGTGTGTTTGTGTGTGTGTGTGTGTATGTGTATGCGCTCGGTTGCATGCTTGAAAAGACGATTACGCGCGTTTTGAGCACGTTACATGGACCTAGGTGCATGCGGGTGTTTTTACGTTTGCGCACACAAAAAATCGTTTTAAGACTCTTGCCCGAACTCTGTCCTCAAACTTTTATAAATATACTCTCAAATTATTTGGCTTCCAAATTTGAGTACTTTTATTAAATCTCGATTAATCGTGGTAATCAATGATTTTAATCTACAGAAGGGATAATTTTCTATTAGAATTAGGATGATGTACATAAATTTATCCTCCATTCTCTGATCCTTTAAGATCCATGGTACTTTAAAATTACCTAAAACCTTTTTTATGAGATGAACTTTTTTTTGTATTTTCAACAAAATCCCAATAGCATAAAACCTACCATTGATTAATAATAACCTTGCCTATAAAGCTTTGACAAATCATTACAGCCATTTTTGAGATATTAATGGACGGACATACATCCAGCAACTTAGTATATTGGATTTATTATATAGCAAAGTATTTGCGGGAAGCTTAAAGCACCCGTATGAGTCATAGTAAATTAGATAAAATACAGGATAACAGAGATAAGAAAATGAAAATTAAATTGGCTATCAATGAATAAAGGAAGGGCTGTTCATTTAATTATGAAAAAGGACAGACAATGACAAGATTCAATATATGAGAATTTTATTATAAATAATAATTTATGAAAATATTCGCAGGTAGAGACATAGTTCTATGTGTAATTGGTTGATTAATGCCATGTTAAAAGCTAACTCCCATGACATTGATAAGTAATTTGTTATACTTTAAAGGGGTTTTAAGATAACTTGATTATTCTTTTATCCATAGATAGATAAAAGATAATAAGAGGGGAAAAGATGTATTTGAAAGAGTTTGGCTTTTATACAGTTTGAATGAGGTCTTTTTAGTAGTGCAGCTACTAAATGACTAGCTTTTTGCCGTACGTCGGTCTGTCCCTCCGTTATTTCATAAATGTAATTTATCTATTTCTAAATGAATGTTGACCTAACTTTTAAGTGCTATTTAAATACAAGGGAGAGAGAGGGAAGAGTCGAGAGAGCAGAAAATAACCATCCAAAGACGGAAATTTTAAATGTAATAGCATAAAACCATCTTGGGACCTATGTGAAGTTAAAAGAAAGATCTTATGGGACAAACAAAAAAAGCTTTTCTACTGTATATAAATGGATTAAAAAATAAAAAAAAATAACCTGAATATTTTTTAATTAATTTCTGCTAAAAATTTGCATTCACTCTTTTGTATGTAAATGTCTTATACCTACTATATTACTTTAAAAATGAATTAATTTTGTATCAATAATAGAACTTGTTGTTAGCTTTGTATTGCTACTATTCTCCAAAAATGTCCTTGTCTGTTTTTGAATACAATTGACTTTTTTTATTGTAAGACCTAAAAAAAATAGGGTACTTTTTTGGCGCTTTAGTAAAAAGTATAAAAGTATAATAAAAATATATTTACTTTTTTATTAACTTTAATTTTTATTTTTTAGGTAAGTAAAAGATGAATCCACAAAATTCAAAAAATATTTATACATAATTCTTTTTAAAAAAGGATGACAGCATCAAAAGCTAAGTTACTCAACACAAACAAACATTTATTATTTAAGGATTTTGAGGGATAAGATAAATTGATAAACACCCCCAATTATAAAACATAATTACTCATTGATCATTCTGTAGAACTAAATCATTGGTGAAAAAGTTTGAAAACTGTTAGTTTGTACAACTCAATAAAACTTATTGTCCCTGATGTTTAAGCCTACAAATAAAAGAAAATGTCTGTATAAATAATAATCAATAATAGTGAATATTGTCTTTTGAATAATATCAATTGATAGGTATATTATTACTTAAATCTTATACCAGATTTTCATGTTATTTTATAAAGTTAAACACCAAGCGGGCTAAAATAACGATATCCCCCTTCCAACCCCTTTACCACATCCCATTCCCTCCGTAATAGATAAACTTACTGACCAAAAAATGACAAGGGAAAAAGCAACCTAAATTGACAATTTTTCTTCTGTCAAAATATCCTCGTATACATCCATTATAATAGCATAGCAAATATGGCATTCATGACCACTTTTATTTATATAGTCGACACAAACTGTTAAGATTTTATGTCAACAGAATACCACAAGTTTTGACTGGGTCGTTATACAGTTAAAATAAATGAAATATACAGGGTTATAAACTTTTGATCTATCATTTATTATAAACTCTTTACTTATATGGAATTCAAATCATTAACATGTCATCAGGGATCTGAAGGGCTAAGACAATGGAATATAAACTAATGTATCTCTCCTATTGTGATGAACAAGATTCCCTTATGTCGATTATACTTATTGGTAAATTGGTTTGGACACTGTTAAATTATATAACCCTTTGAAAATTAAATATAATCCTTCAAATCTAACGAATGACAGAACTAGTTAAGAAAGCTTACAATATACAACAGTCCATTGCACCCTCCTTGAGTCCTTACCTTATTTTTGATTTTAAGCTGTTATTGTTGTAATAGTGCAGTCATAATTAAAGGGATCTTAAGGGATAAGACAATGGCGATAAATTGATGTACAATACATCCCCAATGATGACACGCTAAATTACCCCTTTTAAAATTAGTAGTTAAAATGTTTGAACACTCAACATAATTAAACCACCAATTGAATTTCAATAAAAGTCCCTAAAGTTGTTAAGCCAACGAATAAGAAAACGTTATTACTTATTATAAAACTTTGGGCACTAATGTAATAAACATCCCATTGTCCCCTCTCTCTCTCTCTGGCCAAGTAATCATTAAAATTGCGTTACATGATAAGTATAATATTCTTATAAATTATAAATATGTTGATCATGTCAATGTAAATAAAAGACAATAACATTTTGTTTTGATTTACTATTTATGATCAAAAATACTTTTCTCTGACTATTATCAACTTCTTAAAAATTACAGGTTGTCTACCAAAAATAATCTTAGTATTTTTTTAAGGGAAGTGGTCAAATCAGTCCAGTTGTTTTATAAATTCTGAGGAAAACCCTTTTGCCTAGGATCAAAAGAACATATCTAAATAAAAACTGTCTGTATATTTGTCTTAATAAGCCTACCAAAAACTTTATTTACAGTTTTTTAAATAAAATTTTCGGCCACCCTGAAATCTGTGACTGCATTTGACTTATAATAAATTCTTATAGATAACAAACACACATTTATAAACTATAAGAAACACTTTTAAACCGAGTTCGCTAGTACTTGCTGTATTTTTATTTTAATTTTCATAATTTAAATATTATTTAAGTTCGTTATATAAAGGATTTGTAATATAAAATTCAATATTTTGTCAAACTTATTAATTTTTGATAGAAGAACCAATAATGTTGTCGAATTGCTCCTTCGCGCTGTTATTGTTAGTCCTATTAAAGGGTTGGTCAAGTAGACTTTCTATATTTATTGGATTTTTAGAATGTTAATGTTCAATATTATTCATCGATTTTGAAATTAATATAAAGTTTCCTATAACAGCATGTTTCAACTTAATAAGCGTAGCAACTCTATAATCTTCATGAGAAGGGCTGTACATTATTAATTAAATTTTTTTAAATTAATGTTGTATACAAAATTTTATTTACATGATCGTATTTGATGAACATTCAATATATTGATTCCTGGTATAATCGGGTATAATATTATTAGTATCTGTGTATTATAATTTAGCACCTCTAATTTTTACACACACATAGACGCACACATAATCATCCTATTACTTTGTTATTGAATCCTAATGAACTAGTCCTAAATGATCTTGTATCCATTCCGTATTTGTAACTATAGATAAGATGAGATAACCAAACTTTGGTGTCAAACGTCCTGCAATCCAACAAATAAAATAGCTTTTTGAAATAGCGAAACAAAACATGTTTCATAAGTCTATTTTGATTACAGAATTGTTAAATTGCTTTAAAATTGGTAACTTATTTCTTATGTTGTCAATAAAAGAGAAATCAATCTTTTTTTATCTTAAAATAAATATTTCCTTAAAGGATATAATATTGGTTGCATCATAAGGACACTATGCTATTCAGTATTATAATATTACTTAAAACATAAGGACACTAACAGCTATCCAGTATTATAATATTAGTTGAAACATATGAACGCCAATTGCTGTACAAGGATATAATATTGGTTGTAACATAGTGACACTAAGGAATATTTTATTAGTTGTAGATTAGGCACACCATATGCTTTCCATGGATATACTATTAGCTGCACTTTATAGATACTATTAGCTGTCGAGAGATATGATATTAGCTACACTGTTTGGATACTATTGGCTGTCCAGGGATATGATATTAGCTGCACTGTATGGATACTATTAGCTTTCCAGGGATATGATATTAGCTACACTGTATAGATACTATTAGCTGTCCAGGGATATGATATTAGCTACACTGTATGGATACTATTAGCTGTCCAGGGATATGATATTAGCTACACTGTATGGATACTATTAGCTGTCCAGGGATATGATATTAGCTACACTGTATGGATACTATTAGCTGTCCAGGGATATGATATTAGCTACACTGTATGGATACTATTAGCTGTCCAGGGATATGATATTAGCTACACTGTATGGATACTATTAGCTGTCCAGGGATATGATATTAGCTACACTGTATGGATACTATTAGCTGTCCAGGGATATGATACTAGCTACACTGTATGGATACTATTAGCTGTCCAGGGATATGATATTAGTTACACTGTATGGATAATATTAGCTGTCCAGGGATGTCAATGGAAGTTAATGAGCTTTTACATGCACCACTGGACTCGCCACGGATTAAGGATTTGTGGGGGAAAAAAATAATTTCAGTAGAAAATTGTTTTAAGATAACTCAAGTTAAATGCTTTTACATATTTTAAATCCTTTATTCTAATAAATTTAGTTGAAAGTTTCTAAGTAAGATTCCTTAAAAAGCGAGTTTTCCCATTAGAGTAAATCAATAGGGGAGGAAGGAGTTAGATAACTGTATGTCCCCACTCCAATGAACCCGTGCCGACTTTCAATTTGGTTTTTGAAATCAACAAATAGCGTCGGAAATATTAAATCAGCCAAGTCGCTACAAAAGAGCAAAAAAGCTATATTTTAGCAGAAGAAAAAGGTCCTCAACAGATGACCTGATGTCTGGTTATACATCTATATTTATACATTTATTGTTTTCCCTACATACGATAAATAGTGATTTTTGGTTATCAATTTATCTATGTCCCTGTACATATAAGCACAATCAATCAAACACACACACACATACACACACACACACACATACACGCACACACACATGCACAAAGTTACATCAGCAGATTCTATCTCTACACAAAATCTAATTGAATTTATTTTTGTTTTACCACAAAAAAAAAGAGAAGAAAAAAAAACATTCTTTTTATATTTAGTCTTTATAATATTCTTTTTTAGTTATTGCTTTTTTTTAGAGGGGGGGGGGAGATAATACTTATGGGGCCATGTTTCTTAGGGATTAGTAGGAGGAAGGGGGAAATTCGTTCCCATAAAATTTTTAAAACTTTGGGTACTAGAATAATTCAATATCCAATTTCCCTTTACTCCCTGGATGAACTTTTATATTAGTCAACAAACAAGGTGGCTGCAAACATTTAACCAAAAGTATTAATACGGACGAACTGACAATAAAGCTTATTTATAGAGCAGCTGCGCTCTAAAAAAATCATATCTTACCCAATGCCTAGGCCTACAAAACCTATAAAATAATTCATAAATTTAAAATTAACTCGCAAGCCTATTATCCCGCTATACAACGCTTGTGGCTTCATAGAATAGAAAAAAATAGAATTATATCTGAGGAGGAGTTGGCCCTTACCCCTGAAATACTTTTGCAAACCCAAGACCAATACTAAGCTTTCTAAGAAAATTGGTAAGCCAATGCCTAAGATGGGACAATAATTTAATATTCCACCAAAAAACCTATCATTTATTTCAACCGTTCTTTGATCGAATACCAAAAAAATTTCTAACTTAAATATTCCATGTTAATTTAAAATTGCATGTCTTTTTCTATGAGCACAAACTATTAGGAATAGGCGGAATAATTAGGTATCTAGCACCAGACATAGATAGAAAGATAGATAGATAGGTAGATTAATTATATATCTTGATCTACAAAGAGTTAGACAATAGGCAAGTATATGTTTAAAGATAGAAAGAAAGTATGGTAGATATATAGCTACAATAACCAGGTTTTTTTTACCACATAGAGCTAGATAGATAGGCAGGTAGATAGATAGACACTGATATAGCTTGAAAGGTAAATTTAGGTATCTTGCACTAGACAGAGATAGAAAGAAAGATAGATAGATAGGTATACAGACACACATAGAGATAAATAGATAGACAAGTAAACAGAGAGAGAGAAAGGCAGATAAATAGACAAAGAGATAACATAATAGTTGCACCAAACTGAGATAGATAGAAAAGTTGACAAAAAGACAAATCTACAGATAGAGAGATAGACAAATAGATATACATTGGGTGTGGGGAGAATAGGTAATAATTGAAGGAGTTTAAGTGCAGTAATGAACACGCGCGGTGCGCATAAACTATTTCCAAACGCGCATAAACTACATATTTGGAAAAATACCTCATTTCACAAGTTATAACCCCAACCATCGTTCTACTGTATTTGACTTAGATATCAATAAACTGCTTATAGGTTATGATTATAATAATATCATTTTAAGAATAGCGTTATTTTGTTAATCTAGATTCAATGTTGTATTGTTTCGTGATGGTCTTCAAGTCGATACAAATATCAGAGTCCTAATTTACAAAAATCATGAAGGTGGAGGGAAATTTATACTGTTGCCAAAAGTTTTATTAACACGTTCTCTCATTCGTTGGGTATTTTAATTCATTTATATTTTTTAAAAAGAAGGGTTAATTAGTTTGTTAGCAGTTGTCCTCTCCCTTATAATCACTGGTTTAAACAACTTCATCTATTATTTTTTCAGTAGCGTGAGGTTATAGGTTGTTCTGCTTGAAAAAATGTAATTTTGTCGACTATTTTGAAACCCATTACATGGGTAACATTTTTCCGGCTTGTAGTTTTTTAAAAAGGTCACCTTCTTTTAGTTGGGGGTGACAGGGATAGGTTTATGGAGGTTAAATTAATTATTCCCCCCATAATATTAATCAGGGATATTAGGGGATAAGACAATGGTTAAGAAGATAAATTGATGCATGACCCCACTTAAATATTGAAACAAAATTACCCCTTCTGTAAAGATTAAAATGTTAGGTTAAAAAATTTGGACTTTGGACATACTTAGCTGAAAAGCACAACTGTCGTTGCTGAGATCTTTTATTCAAGAATAAAATCTTACTACTGTGTTATTAGCCCTTAACGAGGTCTTACTGTACAAACATTCATACATACATACAGACAGAGTATTATTTAGTAAAATTAATAAACAGACAGATAGACGTTGTACTGAATTGTTTTAAAATTATAATATTTTAATGATTTTATTAACTTTAGGTAAGTATTTCATAACAATATCACAAAATTTAGATTACTATGATGAAAAAAGGTAAACAAGAATTTATTTGATTAAATTAAATAAATCAATTATTATGAGATATCATAGCTTTGAAATAACAAGGACGACTGCTTTCCTATGCAGCATAGCAAACACATTAAAAATCGCTAATAAATATATTTAAAACTTTTTCATAAATTAAATCAAGAGAGAACGCTAATGGAGATTAATTTATTCAAAATCCCTCTCTTTCTCCCAATAATTACCTGTCTTAAATAACTTAAATAAAAAATTGAAAACTAAAAGTATAAAGTAGTTACGAATCTAAAACAGCCTGTAGCTTAAAACATATTGAAACCTTCCTTTTTGTATCTTTAAACTCATAGAGAATACAAATTATTTTTGGCATTACTTGATATTTTTCAAAAGAGCCCCTCCACCTAACCGTCACTTCGACCTCTTTTTTAATCATGCATAATTGGTCAAAAATCAAGGTTTAAAATTAATAAAAAATAGTACCCTAGAACATTTTGGTATAGTCCCTTTCGTGGCAACGCCTCTTAAGTGGTGTTTCGTCGTACTTTTACAGTAGCTTTTTTCCCATTTCTAGCCCCTGCGGGGGGCTCTAACCATGCAGGGCCAATTGTTTAAACCTGCGAGGCAATCACCTAAACCAACTTAACCTAAAATAACCTATAAAAACTAAAGTGAAAATACGACGAAACGTCCCTTAAGAGGCGTTGCCACGAAAGGGACTATACCCGAACATTTTTATGAGTCCAAAAAATACCTTTTTATAATTATTTTTTTTCTGGTATCAGGTTCAACTGAACCTAAAAGGATGCTATGATTATTTTGATGGATACAGCCAATTTAATTAACACAAAAAGGGGGGTTTTGCACCCCCAACTTCATCTTTATAACCCAGAGCAACTTTATCAGGCCTTTTTATGGATAACTTGAACTATACAAGAAAAAATCAAGGAGAGGGTCATGTCTTCTAAAAATAAATAATTTCTAACATTTTACATTGCAAGGATCTTAGAGGATGAGATAATGAATAACCTTTTATTATAGTAAACAAAATGATAAAATTTACTTTGTACAACCCAATCTAGATTTTTTGCTGCCAACAGTTTGTACACTCACAATTTCAATGTATTATTGACATTTTAATGACAGATAAAATATGGCATTATATATTAACGGTCAATACCGACATCTTATCGACATCTTATCGACATCGAAAAGCTGCTTTCTTTGATTGATATAATAACCGCAAAATAATATTTTATGAAAGCATGTCCTTCTTAATTTTTTCTAAAAGAAAAATGTTTTTAAAAAGCATATTTGTATTATACTAAAGGTGGACAGTTAGATAGATAAAGTCGTGTCATGTGTCTTTTCATAAGGAAAATGGGATATTTTAACTAGTTAAGAAGTAGATTTTAAAAGAGGCCTTGTTATTTCATACTTTTACCGTTTACTATCCGCAGAAAGCTGTCTATAATACGTTGCAATAGATAAGATTTATGATAATTTTTTTTCCTTGCTCTTAAAAAAAATAAGTTTGGTAAAAAGCCAAGTGCATTTTTTATTTTTTGTATTTGTTTCTGTAAAATTAATAAATATATCTAAGCATTCTGTCCTAAAACTTTTTCTAAGCAGGGAGGGAGGGTACAATAGGCTGGTTTTTTTTACACTAGTCCTCAAATTTTAACAATAACATTTTCTAATTCATTGAATACCAACTTTGGGGACCTAATTTTGATTGGTTTTCAAAACGTTTAAATCAATATTTGAAATCTCCAGAATGGATTATTTTGTGTATGCTCAATGTCATAGGGGATGTTTATAGATTTATCGTCATTTGTCTTATACCTTTAGATCCCTGGTAAACAATTATACTTCGTATTTTCACTTTTTAGGACCTTTGACCATTCTTTTTCCCTGGTTGTCTATTAATTTTTAACAATCAAACGTTGACAACGAGATAAAATGATGAGAGACACCCTGTGGACCGAGAATGTACGCAGGTTTAGAAAGTACAAGAGCAAACAACTCCTAAAATTCCCCTTCTAAAAGTTGACTTAATATTACATTTTAAGGATATCTGTTACATTTTGTACATTTTAGTTGATAAAAATATTTGTAAAACTCAAGAAAAATCAATTAGTTCTGTACAAAATGAGACAATAAATAACCCACCACCATTGACAACCAGATTAAATTGATAAACAGAATAGTTCCATAAATTAAACGGATATGCCGTCTGAAAAAAATTCCCGTCATCCGAAATTTTATACATTTGGCAAAAAAAATCTGTGGAAAATAAATTGTTAGTTTACTTTAATATTATTTTAAAAGGGGGAGAAATAATTTTCTTTTAAATGATTAATCCATTGCTTCTCTGAAAATACTTGGCTTTGTAATAATCTTTAAATATCAATTCTTAATGATCAAATCATTTAAAAATAATTAATGCCTTTTTTAAATGGTACGTTAATATGAAATTTTTTTTTGAATATGATGCTTTTTTTTATTTTCAATCTTTTTTAAAATTTAATTTATAAAACATATTAAACAGACTTACAGATTTAATACATATTATAGAGAAGATTCTTTTGTATTGTTATATTTAAGCACTTCTTTCATTTTAAAATAAGACATTAAACAAGGAAACTAGATTAAAAAGATTTCTTATAAAATCATTTTTATTCCAATAAAAAGACTTACAGACAATAATTCCTATTTAAATATACAGTGTAGTGGCTTTAAGGACGAACAAGCAGCTAGGCTACTAAAAATCCTTTTATATCACAACACCACTTTCATTTAAAAGACTTAAAATTACAGTAAAACTAATAAAAGATGACTGACAGACAGACTAGTAGCTGCGCTACCGAAAAAAATCCTTTTAATATCACGACACAACGTGTCCAAAAGTTGTAACTCATCAATTTTAGGAGCTTAGGGGGTGTTCATGTAAGTCAGCTTGACAGCATTTTGTCATTGAAAGGACTATTAGCTTTCCCTTTCTTTGTTTGAAATTTATAAATTTATTTATTGGCTATTGTGATATCAGTTTTTTTCAGATATGAAGAAACACTTACAATAGAATCAAATTCTTAAAATCATCACCCAACAACTTTGCTTTTATATTCATTATTCTCTTTAAAACAGCAATAGAAGGAAAGGGTTCTTTTAGTGCAATAATATTAATTATATTAGAATTAAAAACTAATGAAAGGATTAAGGTATCCTAAAAGATTGAAACTTATCTATCTTATTAGGTCTTCTGATTAAACTATTATTCATTATAAAAAAATATATGTATATTATGTTAAAACCTTCCAAAGATTTTTCAAAAATACCTTAATATTTTTAAATTTTAACAAAATAGAAATGAGTCAATTCTTGCAGTGACAATTTAGAGTCTAGCCAACAGAATGGATATATTGTTACTTGGATCTTACACAAGATTTTAATGTTCTTTAATAAAGTGAAACTTGCAGTGGGCTAAAATAACGATTTCTTTCTTCAACTCCCTTTACCCCATACCTTCCCATACCATATTGGATGAACTAACTAACCAATAAACGAGTTCCATGTTAGCAAGCTAGATTAACGACATTTTTCCCCTGTCATTATATCCACGTATATTCAACATCCAATGCCAACAGATAGAAAAATGGTGTTTGTATGGAAACCCATTTTTGGGGAGATATGATATAAAAATTTCATATTAAATTGATCACATTAAGAAAATTAACAACTCATGCTGATATCATATCAACATAAGACTGTACTCAAAATATTAAGAAAATAAATTTATTTCATGTCGAAGAGGTCAAGGAGTCACATAAACTAATAATTCCCTAATGTAAACGAATATTTGAATCTACTGTTTTGTATAGACTCAATAGTTGTATAAGAGATGAATTGATCTTTGTTTAATCCAAAAAATTACCTATAGAGGGCACTACTGTTTTGTACTTTAAATCATAATTTGTTCTCGGCAATTGCAGCCATATTTTTAGCAATCGCATCACTCTATACACTATACAGTGGTCTTTTTTTCAGCTAGGAGAAAAAAAACACAGATAATGTATAGAACATTAATTTTAGTATTGGTAATCAATCCTAAAATATTTATGCCGACTCACATAAAACTGAAAAATGTCAGGGTTAATGGGGTAATGAAATGAAATGAAATGAAATGAAATGAAATGAAATGAAATATTTATTTTATGACACATACAAAAAAATATATATACATTACATGGTATAATCACAAACAAACAATAAAATTGATCATGATTACTTATAGTTTAATAATAAAGATAATAGTATTCACATTCAAAATTCGTGTCAAAGGACTAATTAATCTCTCTCGAGGTAATATTAAGTAGCCTTTGCAGATAAGAAAAAAATGATAAAAAAATATAATAGATAACATGAAGCTTAATTATTTAAAATAAGAACTTACGCATTATATATGATGGGGATTATAATGTGGAATTGTAAGGAAGGGAATTGGAGGGGAAAGTAACATGATGTGTGTTTGTAATATTGACTATAAACATTTATAATTAATAAGAGGGGTAAATCAGTGAAGACTTGTAGAACAGACAGAATAAATGTTTTACATTCTTAGGTGGCAAGAACGGCAAAGAAGTCTATAACATGTTATGTCTATTTTTGCTAGAAGGCATTTTTTTAGCTTACTCTTAAATTGATTTAGGTTTAAGGCATTTTTTATATTATCACGGTCGTCAAAACTGTTCCATATCTTTGGAAATGAACAAATAGGAAGCCTCTCTACTAAGTTAATTCGAGAAAAGGGGACAGTTAAATTATTATTGTTTCTCAAAACGAAGTTACCATTTAATTCACCTCGTCTAGGCCACATATTATTAAAAGACCTTGGCAACAAATTATTTTTGTACTCATACATAAATTTTAGTTTGAAGTAATGAGCTAGAGATTCAAAGGGTAAAATATTGAGATTTTTAAATAAAGGACTAGAATGGCTATAGTAGGTTGCTTGCTTAATACATCTCACAGCCATTTTTTGTTTAGTGATTATGCCAGTAAGATTTGTGGGTGATGCACATGAGTAGATAAGGATTCCATAAACTAAATGACAATGAAAAATAGAGTAATATAGAGCTTTGAGAGCTTTTTCAGTGAGTAGACCTTGACATTTTCGGAGACAAAATAATGATTTAGAGAGCTTTTTGTTTAATTCATTTATATGAACCTTAAAATTCAAGGCTGGATCCAAATAAATACCCAAGAATTTTATAGCTGGAATATCACTTTCATGGTTGACAAAGTCAATTCTATGTCTAAGTAAAGGGTTAGGGTTAAGGGTATTTGGATCATTATCATCAAAATATAGATTGATTTCATTCCATGGAATAAGGGAGGGAGTAGGATAAAATATAGTGAATTTTGTTTTGTTGGGATGTAAAGACATTTGATTAGCCCTAAACCACTGGGAAATATTTTTGAGTTCTGCATTAACAAATTCAACAAGCTCATTTAGGTTTTTACCAGAGGCTAATATAGTAGTGTCATCACAGAAAAGTAGGACTTTTAAAAGTGTTGACTTAGGCAAGTCATTAAAAAATATAAGAAACAAAATAGGACCTAATATGCTACCTTGAGGCACTCCACTATCTATCTCTAATGGATCAGAGTCAAAAAGGCCAAATTTAACAAATTGATTTCTATCTGTTAAATATGATTCAAACCAATTAAGCAAGTTCCCATTAATACCAAATTTCTGTAGCTTCATAAGAAGAGTATTTTTAGGCACACAATCAAATGCTTTGCGAATATCACAAAAAATTCCAATAGTATACTCCTTATTATTCATAGCTTTACTTACATGATTGAGTAAATGAATCATAGGATGATATGTTGAATTATTTGCCTGGAATCCAAATTGAAGTTCATCAATAAGATTATTATCAGAAAGATAAGCTTGCAAATTAATGGCAATGAACTTTTCTAGAATTTTTGAAAAAATAAGAAGAAGAGAAATTGGCCTGTAATCATTAAGATTGAAAGGATCTCCGCCTTTTTTGAAGACAGCTGTTACTTTAGCCATTTTGAATTGTTCAGGTACAGAGCCAAGTTCAATTGATTTATTGAAAATATGACATAAAGGATCTAGAATTTGTGAAACGACTTTTTTCAATAAAAAAGATGATATTCCAAGGTAGTCACAGGATTTTTTTAGGTCAAAATTATTAACAATTTCAGTTATAATTGCAGGTGTGATTGGGGGAATGTTAAATAGGTTGCCAGATTCTTCAAGATAAGAGTTAGGGGATCTCTCAGTAGGGGGTATAGCCTGTCGAATGTTAAAAGCAATGCTAGAAAAATGCCTATTAAATGCCTCTCCTATGTTCTTATCACCAATGATCTCATTACCATCAACAATAATCTTATTAGCTGAAAATTTTCTTTTTGAATTCAAACCAGCGACATCTTTAATAATTTGCCAACTCTTTTTAAGATTGTTTTGGTTGGAGACAAGTAGATTACTATAATATAACTTTTTTGCAGTTTTCAGAACTTTGTTATACACGTTTTTATATTTAGTATACAATTCCTTATTTTCAGTTGTTGGAACTTTTGCTAATCTAGATTGTAATTCAAATTTCTTATTCCTAGACCTTAATATGCCTTTGGTCATCCAATTTTGGATCATGTGGTAGTTTTTATTAAATCGAATTTCCTTAACAGGAATATTTCTCTCAAAAGAAGCTTGAAATAAGTTTTGGAAGATAGCATAGCTTTCTGTGGGGTTATTTTTGGCATAGACTTCATTAAAAGACAAATTACTTAAGTCATCTTTAAAGCTTTCAATATTAACGTCAGAAAAATCTCTAGTGGAAATTACTTTTGGGTTTGTCTTATGTTTATTAGTGCTAATAAAATGAAAAGTTGAGAAATGGTCGCTCAAATAAGTAGTTATTACTCCAGAAACCATTTGATCCTTAATATCATTTGTCCAGATGTAGTCAATAAGCGTAGCTGTATTGTTATGGGCTGAGACTCTTGTAGGGTTAGAGATCAGCTGCAGGAAGCCAGCGCTAAAAAGCATGCTGACAAAATCAGCTGTATAATTATGTACATTGTAAGCAAACAAATCTAAATTAAAGTCTCCACAAAGAATTGCTTTACATTTTCGCTCCGTGATAGAGTCTAAAATGCCTTGAAAATGTTCCAAAAATAACTCTATTTGCATATTAGGTGTAAGATTGTTTAACCCAGTGCTAGGGGGTCTGTAGAAATTACCAATAACAAGTTTTTTCCTGTTGCTAAACTCCAATTCTATGAACAAACTTTCAATAATTTTTTCATGAAAAATAGAATACTCATTTAGAACAGAAAAATTTAAAGATTTGTTAATATAGAAAGCTACGCCTCCACCCACAAAAGTTGTTCTTGTTTTAAATAGAATAGGATGATATAAAGAAATTTCAAACCCAGGTTCTACGAAATACCAGAAAAAAACAGTCGTTTTACCAGAAAAGTGGTAAAGCTGGTCAACCTGGTAAAATATACCAGTTTCGTGGTAAATTTTACCAGCAAAAATTTTAGCCAAAAAATTAGTCAAATTTTACCATTTTTTTTGTAAAATTTGACGAAACAAAAAAACCCGTTTTTTGTGTTTTAAATAAAAAACAGCTCTTCATAATCAGTTGTAGTACTTTAAAATAATGACTTCTATACAATGAAGCCTAAATTTAAATTTTTTTTTTTTTTTTAATTTTACCACTTTTGGAAGTTTTACCAAAAATGTGGTCAATTTTACAACTCTATTTTTCAGGTTAAGTCCGAATTTTCGGACTTAGACAAAAAAACGCAATTTTGTCAATTTTTACCAAAAAGTTAGTAAAATTTGACAAGGTATTTTTTTAGGCTAAGTCCAGATTTTTGGACTTTGCCAAAAAAAAAAACATGGTAAAATTTGACCAACTTTTTGGTAAAAATTGACAAGGTAAATTTTTAGGCTAAGTCCAGATTTTTGGACTTTGCCAAAAAAAAAAACTTGGTAAAATTTGACCAACTTTTTGGTAAAAATTGACAAGGTAAATTTTTAGGCTAAGTCCAGATTTTTGGACTTTGCCAAAAAAAAAAACTTGGTAAAATTTGACCAACTTTTTGGTAAAAATTGACAAGGTAAATTTTTAGGCTAAGTCCAGATTTTTGGACTTTAACAAAAAAAAAACTTGGTAAAATTTGACCAACTTTTTGGTAAAAATTTTTACTTTTTATTGAATTTTTTCGCATAAAAGAAGCTAACTTTTTTTTAAAACCTTGAAAATTATTTCATCATTTCTTTTAAAACATCCTCCCGCATCGTCAAAAATATATCAAATTTAATATTTACTTATTTGAGCTAGCTTCATACGAATTAAAATTAAAAGAAAAAAAATCCAGGTCTGTGTGTTTACGCAGATGTGCCGTGTGCATTTGAATTTATCGATTTTTCATCTTTAATATAAATATAAGCTTTCGTATATTCCCCTGAATGTTTCTAAAAGAAAGACAGAGATTTCGAATTATAGAGTAATTTCGCTACAAAACTTATATTTTTAAGTTTTGAAATTTATGGCACCTCTGTGCACGCATGCGCTATTGATAAGCTTATGATTATTTGAATATAGAGTGCCAAAAATAATTATTAGTTTTGATTCAATTTAATCAAATATTTTGAATCAAGAAGTAAATTACTACTCAATTTTCTCTAAATATTTAAATTTGTAGAATTTACAATTTGTTTGGAAGATTTTTTTTAAGCAAGATGTTTAAAAATGTGGCAAAATTGTGGAACAACAATGTTTCATGATTTCTATATTTATGTTGTCTTTGCCAACCGGAAATACCACCGAGATGGGTTTTTAAAAGATGAATGCCACATTTTTTCGGCGTTTTTTAGACATTAATTGATTGAACGTTGACGATAGAATTTCAAACAGAGTATATAACATAAAAATACTGAATTTTAAATTATTTTTTTAGCAATTTTTCTAATGTCTAACACAGCTCTAAAAAGATGCATTAATTAATATGCAGCAAAAATGGATTGAAGATAATCTTTTTTTTTCTATGAAGGCCGTACCATCAAAAGCGAAATAATTAAATAAATCATTGTATACTCTTTTAGATTTCGCGAATGTCGCGCTTGTTATTCATAGCGTAAAAAATGTCGAAAAAACGCGGCAATATCTTTTAAGAACCCGGCCGGAAATAGATTCTATATGGTTAACAACTATATATATATTTAAATATTTTTTTTTAATATTGAATGCACTATATTTTTTTATATTCTATCGAATATATATTTTATATGTCATTACAAAACTATATTACAGTTAATATTAACATTAAAAAAAAAAACATCAATTTAAACTTTCGTAACCCTGTAATTAGGTATTGGCGTTAGAAGTACAGTTCACCACGGTCCACGCTTGGGCTAGCATCACTCACCAGCATGGCTCTGCCTAGGCTTATAATGAGAAAGGCCAGGGTATTATTATTACAGGTATTGTGTCTTTAAAGGGACTGTGAACGTAAATTTTTCTCATCTTAATATCAAATTTTAACATTATCTTATTCATAATATCTCACAGATAGAGCAAAACGCGCTTTTGTTTGCTTAAAAAACGGCTTTTTCCGACGATTTTTATTTGTTTCCTAAAGTGGCACCTCCGCCCCAACCCTTCCTTTGTTACCTACATTTTATTGTGTTTTAGTCAAAATTTATTATAGGTATTAAAACTGTGGCAGTTTACAGTGACAGCGACAGAAACTCTATGCATGTAGCCATGGCGGACGAAGCTGTTAGAATTGGTCCAGCTGCCTCACAACAGAGCTATCTCAGGGGAGATACTATTTTAAAGGTATATTATACCGGAGAGAGGAGATACTGTTTATTAAACTAGTGCCAAAAGTTTTATAATTACGTTTACATTTTCGTTGGTTTACAACTTTCGACATCAGGACTTTAGTGAATTTTGATTGGTTAGCTCAATAGGTTGAGTGTTCGAACGTTTCAACCACTAATATTAATCCAAGGGGTAATTTTGTTAATCATCATTGAGGATTTACATCAATTTATCGACCATTGTTTTGTCTTATCCCTTTATATCTCTGACATTATACTGTTAGGTATTAGTTTTAGATGGACATTACAAGAATTGATTGATTAAAATAATCCTTAAATAAAAGTAACAGGATGTTTGTTTGTCTTCGTTTGTAGCGAAATATCTAGCGTACGTACACGTCTCTCCTCTACATTGAAGCTTATTGTATGTCTCGGAAAGGTTTTAATTTATACATGGATTTTTTTATAGGCCTAAGAAAAATTACCCCAAAAATTTTATTTTTTAAAAACTTTGAAAAATTAAAATTCAAGGTAGTGGGTCGGCTCTTTCCCAGCCCCCCCCCCTCCCCACACCTTTCACATTGCAAAAAAAATGGGTGTTGTTTTTTGCTTAATGGTGTGATTGATAATTTAAATTGAAACTTGGAAGAATCTACCTATTAAGATTTAGAATAACTCTTATATGCATCATCCTATTATATAAAGCAGTAAGACTTTTTTTCTAAATAACTACTGATCCGATTGGGTTCTCTATTTTAGGTAGGCATCACATAGGTCCTGAGTTGGTTTTATTCTATTTTCTGATCATATTTAAGCCTTAAGATGGATTTTTTTTACTTTTTCTATTGAAACTAAAATAAAAAAATGTTGGGATCTATTTCAACTCACCACTAACTCAAGTGCCCCTAGAGGCCTCTAGGGGCTTAGTTACTATTGACCATACACTGTATTATCTTAGGTTGCGGCAGAAACCGGCTCCGATGCTGTACATCCTGGCTATGGATTTCTCTCCGAGAATGTCGAGTTTGCTAATCTTTGCCAGGTAAATGCAGGGAGGGAGGGGACAATGGGCTGTTAACTACACGTGTCCCCAAACTTTTATAATAACGTATTCTTATTCGTTGGCTTAACAACTTTGGGGATTAAGTGATCCCTGATTGGTTGGCACATTAAGTTGAGTGTCCAAACGTATCAACCACAAAAGGTAATCTATGTAAGGGGAAATTTTGTGTATCATCAATGGGGTTGTACATGTACAGTACATCAATTTGTCGACCATTGTCTTATCCCTTAAGATTCTTGGGTAAATGGATATATTATTACCTGGATGTTACACCAGTTTTTCATGTACTCTAATAAAGCGGTACTCACAGCGGGCTAAAATAAAGATACACCCTTATTCCTCCCTTACAACACCCCCTTACCTCCTTCTGGGTAAACGATCTGACCAATATATGAAGTCCATGTTAGGAACCTAAATTCATGACAACAAATTTCCATGATATGTCATTAATAATATCCACGTGTATTTTATATCCCTGGACAGGTAATATTTTCCATTTGACTGCAGGGAGGGAGTGGATATTAGACTGGAAGTTATACTGGTACCCAAAGTTTTATAAACACGTTAGCTCACAACTTTAAATCTTGATTGGTTCATTCAAACTAGCAGTGTCTGAACTAATCTAAGGTGTTGTTTTGTTCAATATATTTGGGGATTTATATATGTATATTTCGTTCATTATCTTGTCCACGGTCATTAGTGTGAGGAATGGGGTTGACAACACACCCCTTAAAATTAAAATTATGTAGATTCCCCCCCCCCCCCCGTTTTTTAAAAACCTCTAAGATTACATCCCTTCCCGTAAAAACCCTGTGCACGCCACTGTACTGCTTACGTTTTTTTCTGGTTAATTTCAAGAATGTAATATTATATTAATAAGAATGATACCTACCTTTTAATTTAAATTTTTTTTTTTTATCAGGAGAAAGGAGTTATATTTGTTGGTCCACCGTCCACTGCCATTAGAGATATGGGTATCAAGTCTACATCTAAGGTAAATGATAGAGTAGCTACTCAGGAACTTATTTTGGTTGATTTCAAGTAGAAAAAAATAACACTCTATACTATACCGGAGTAACAGGATGTCTGTTCATTTGTCCTGTACGATCTCAATCTTCTGGTCTTCCATAATTTTCAGGGAATGTTTATGCTGTTTTTTTGGCGGGGGGGGGGGGGGGGTATGACACCGCTTCTTGGAAAAATGACCTCGAATATTTTCATTGGTAAAAACCCTCCAACCATCCTCTTTTAAGACGAAACACAAGTAGGCTCTAGGAAAAGCAACTGTGTATTTAAAAGAAGTCTGTCGTTACAATTTTTCTAATATTTAACCTGTTTTTTAGATGATCATGGAAGCCGCTAACGTACCTGTAATCCACGGTTACCACGGAGAGGACCAGAGCCTGGACACCTTGAAGGCGGAGGCAGACAAGATCGGGTTCCCTGTTATGATGCCGAGTAGTATGGACACAGCATGTTCTTGTTAGCCAGGGATGTTGTTACTGCTTATGTTTTCCAGGTAAGCTTTCCCTTTATTTTTTCTCGTTCTGCGTTTTCAAAGATGTTTAGTTAGATAAGTTTGCTGATTTTTTTGCCACGTGTCAAGATGCCTGTAGGAAATGAATGAGGGGGGAGAGGGGGAGTCGAACCTACACACTTTTATTTTTGCTTTCAAAAGAAAAAAATTTAGGTGTGAGAGTAAGGGGGGGGGGGAAGTTCTGACACATTTGCGTAAACAGCGAGTATAGGCTTTATCTTTGGGACGGACGGACGGACGGACGGACGGACGGACGGACGGACGGACGGACGGACGGACGGACGGACGGACGGACAGACATCGTTCTACTTTGTATTATAGATTAGATATTTAGTAGGGAGGGATGGGACATTGGGCTGTAAATTACACTAGCCCCCAAAGTTTTCAAATAACATTTTCTTATTCTTTGGCCTAACAACCTTGGGTACTTTTATTGATTTTTTATTGGTTGGTTCATTAAGTTGAGTGTCCTAACATTTCAATCACTTATTGTAATCTACAGAAGGGGTAACGATGTGTATCATCATTAGAGATGAACATCAATTTATCAGCCATTGTCTTATCCCTTTATATCCCTGTAATTATCTAATTAACTAATGAGCAATTTTATTCCAGGTTGAATATCAGTGCAATACGAGGTCGAATGGGGCCGGTGCCCAGCAAATCCAGGAGGTTGCGCAACAGTTTTCGCGGCCAGAGCAGTAGAATCAAGAAAAATATGTTTAAGTGTTGTTTCAATCAATAAAGATAAAAATGAAAACAATTTTTTTTTATTTTTGCGATTTATACCTACAAGCGATGTTTTTCTATAATTAAGGTCGTTTTTTACCACTTTCTCGTGATTTTTACCACCCGTTTTTACCACAATTATTGGTAAATTTTTACCATATTTACCCTATTTCTGGTAAAATTTTACCAGTTTAGGGCAAAAATATTACCAGGTGTTGAACAGTTTTACCACTTTTTCGGTAAAATCTACCAGAAATTTGCGGTAAATTTTACCAAAAAAGTGGTAAAAATTGGTCAAAATCTGGTATAAATTTGCGTCCTAAAATGGTAATATTTTACCGGAAATCTGGTAAAATTTTACCGATAATTGTGGTAAAAATCGCTGGTAAAAAGCGTCACAGAGTACCACCAAAAGTGTTTTTACCACGATTACGGTAAAATTTTACCACCTTTTAAATCGTATAGGCTGGTAAAATTTTACCATAAAAGTGGTAAAAACTAGGTTTTTTTATGGTATTAATTCCGTCCTGGGAAAATGGATGGAATAACAATGGAATAACATTCTTGTAAACAAATGATGTCAAAAATAACCCCTTTCTCTTTCCAAAAATGAATTAGATCAGAAAGGCTAGAAAATTTAGAATTAATAGATTGAATATTTAAACTGAGGATAGAAATGTTTTTTGAATTTTTAAATTTTTCACAACATTTATCAGGAGAATAGTATGAGCTCTGTATGTCTAATTCTCGATAAATATCAACCTCTTCATTTTCTTCAAAAAGCAATCTGTGAAAATTGTTGTTACTTAGATTGTCTGTCCCAAATCTATGAAATGATTCATTCATTTATAATAAATCCAATGTATAAAGAAACAATATACAAACACACAAACCAAAAGTAAGAAAGGATAGAGAGGGGGTGCAGGGAAAGGAGGGACTGGATAGGGGTGGGAAAAAGGAGGGGGGGTGAAAGTCATAAATACATACAGGTGTACAAGGGGTGTAGGGGTTGTAAGAAGGATAGGAGAATGGGAGGGGGTAGGTATAGATCTTACACTTCCGGTAATACGGACAATTTTTACTATTTTTCATATCCTATATTTGGGGTGTCCAACAAATTTTAAAATATTAAAATCATTAAAGAAAAACAAATGTTTTTTAGAAGAGGTATAAAAGATAGTTTGTATGGTACTGAATAAAATCCTAATTATTATAATAAAATATTTTTTTATCTAGAGCTAAAATTATTGTATATTGAGAAAAAAACAGAGGAATCAGATAAGAATTAATGCTAAATTTAGGAGAAAAAAAATAGGGTTTTTTTTTATTTAAAAGAAGATTCTTGTAGGAATATGTTGATATATCTAATCTTTAAATGAATTTACATTAAAGGTAGAGCAGGCAAGATCATTATCATTTGGCAATAGACCTTCACCTTTTTCAATTTCACCTTTTGTAGCTCCATTCTTTACCTCCTGCCAGCTGCTTTCCCCTGAATCCTTATGTTCTCCTTGGGCTCCACCAGCATGCTGTCCATCCCGACCAGAAAACTGTCCACCACGCCCTCTACCACGTCCTCCAGGAACACCTCCACGTCCACCAGGAACACCTCCACGTCCAGCTGGCACTCCACTACGTCCACCATGTCCAGATGATTTGCTCCAAGGCCCTCCATTGCCTCTAACTGGGCCCTTAGATCTCAGTTGGCGATTATTTGTAGGAAGATCTGCTCTACTTTTTCTGGAGGGTGATGAGTCATTGTGGGAGGCAACAGCTTTGTCAACCTCTGCTGTGGGATCTGTCCTTATATCCTCAACAAAGAATACCTCTGAGAACCCAGCTCCAGTTTCATTAGACTCCTCACCTTTGCTGTCAGCCAGAGAGAATCTCAGGTTCCCATCAAATGCCCAAGCAGCCTTAACCCTAGGGTCTTGTTTCAGGGCCATCAGATATTTATGGTTCATTGCTGTAAGATCAGGAAATGCAGAATAAAATTTAACACCCATTGTTGTCTCTGCTGCCGTTGGATTTGGCATAAATTTTCTCTTATATTTGAGAAACAGATTTCTCATATACCTTGACATGAATCTTATGATGATAGTTCTTGGAAGATTATCTCGTTTTTTACCAACAAAATGACCATTTGAAAGGAGATCAAAAACTTTAGGAACAGAGTCAATCTTTGTAGGGCCCCATTCTGTGTTCACATCAGTGTCTTCAGGCTTTGGGGTAAGCTTCCTCAGCACAGGCTCAATGATAGCATTGTAGGCAGTAGTTATGCATGCCTCATCAGCTCCCACTTTCTTAACTAGCTCAGAAGAGACAGATAGCCCATGAATTCTAATGGTCCAATTGCGATTATACTGCTCATTACTGTTGCAGTATAACTTTAAATCACTGCAACATTTTTTGAGGTTTGACTTATCCAGAGATATTTTTGAATCACTTTTGTTAGCATTGCATAACAGTTCTTTTAGTTTTTCTGGCGTCACTTTATTGTCAATGAGAATTTTAGTTAAATCCCCAATATTACTATCACTTTGTTGTTGTTCAACTTGATTTGTAGCCATTGTTAAAATAGAAAATTGTTGGACACCCTGTCACCAATAATTTCTATTTATAGGTCATACGGGATATGTTTATTACACGTCCGTTCAGTCTGGCGGTCAACTATCAAAGTAATTGTCAAAAATATCTTTATCACCCTACTATCCCATTATAAAAAGTAGAAAGATCTTTTTGTCTGAAGCTTGGGATTTTATTAATTACTCAACTGATTAAGTTCTCCTTTTTAGTTCAACTGTAAGTATATATGACTCAAAGGAAGGTTGGTTATGGATGTTTTATTATTAAACAACGATTTAATAATCCTTATACTAAAGTAACAGGATGTTTGTTTGTCTGTGTATCTGTGTGTCTGTACTGAAGGATCTCGCTAACCGCTGAACCGATCGGGTTCTCTTTAACAGGGTAGATTCTCATAGGTCCTGGGAAGGTTTATAACTATTTTGGGGGAGGGTACCACGACCCTCCCAAGAGAAATCGCAATAATTCGAAAAGAATTGAAATATTCCTGCCGCATAGCGTCGATAGCGTATGAATGTCTTTACGTAGCATAGTGGCGCTGCGTAGAGACATGAATTTAACAGCTGATTGACCATAGAAAATTATTTCTCAAATTAGATATTTAAAATAAAAAAACCATTTAAATGCCACTAGAGGCCTCTAGGGGCGTAGCCGCTAGTTACTTTATAAAGTAACATTAATTCGAATTATTTTTTTTTACATTTTCTAATTCCCTTAACCTTATATGAAATAATATGGTTTACAAATATACAAGGGTATTGGGAACGGAAACTGGACAATAAGATAATGTTCCTTTATTCCCCTTAATATTTATAAATTAATTGTGCCTTTTTTAGTTGATTATGGGCTGGAAGACAAGAATGTAGATTATTTAGTTAGTAATTTCACCCTCTTTTCCCACTGGGTCATCATAAATTCTATTCATTATATGTAACAAGAATAAAGTAGCTTTTCCCAAAAAGTGAATGTCGAGCAACTGAGGGGCCTTTACCTAAGGGGCTATAATCTTACGGGGCACCCAGTACCTAACATAACCTAAGTCGATGTAAATAGCTTTAAAATAAGCACTTTAAAAGCAAGTATATAAAATAAATCGGCTAAAAATAAATATCTTTACCGTAAAAATTTCCCAAACAAATGACTAAAAAAGTCTGCCTTACCCCATAAAATACGGTGAAGGTCGAGTGATGACAAAACTAATTAAAAACACATTTTTGCCCTAAATTTTTAATATTTTATCTTGTTAAAAATGCCAGCAAAATCTCTCAAATTGGCATTGGAATATCTTTCAACCTTCATTACACACTTTTAAAATTTTACTTTTTGGTTAGGTTCAATAAGACATAGTAGGAAATTAAAGTGATATTATCAAATCATCAGAACTACAGAACATAACAAACTGCTATTTCCCCCTTTCGATTCCTATTATAAAATTAACAGCATCTGTGTCTGTCTGCACCGTAGGATCTCGCTAACCGCTAAACAAATATTGTTCTCCTCAACAAAGTTGCTTCTCATGGGTCTGAGGAATATAACTATTTTTAGGGGAGGGTACCACCACCCTCCTAGAAACAATGACCCTTAAAAAAAAGTATATTTTACTTTTTCTTTTTAATACTAAAATTGAAAATGGGGGGGGGGGGTGTACTAGAGGCCTCTAGGGGCGTAGACGCCGGTTATTCATATGATATACAATATAATTATCTGCTATACTAATATTTTGCAATTATGAAACAAAATGCAGACATGTTAGTATGCGGAAGTAAATGCACACCTGCTTTGACAACAAATAGTTTAGGGTTAGCTATGGCTAAAATGTCATATATGGGTTCCTTAGTCATTATATAACATTAATTTAACAAGGATAGCAACATCCATAACAGCAAAGTTTTAAAAAATCAGATAGCCAGACAATGGAAAATAAAAATCATAATTACTTAAATACAGGATTCCTTATATACTTAACTTTTAAGAATAATTTATAGAGATGCTTTGCTAATACCATTATACCTAATCCTCTTTTGGTATAAATCAAAGTATAATTATATCATTTAATATAACTATAAGATTGTTTAAAATGGGAACAATAGTGCATAATTGTTACAGAAATCATCAAATCAAGCTTGAAAGGGATAGGACAATTCTAGCATGATTCTAGATAAACGATAGAAGCTATCCACTGCTGACAGAAGAAATGTAGAAAAGAAACACTTTTGAAAATAGAATAGTTTCTAAGCCTTGTTTGAACTTTAATGTTAAATTTGACGTTAGAAAGAACTCTAGGCCATACTTTATATCTGATGATTCATATTTCACATGTTAGATATAATATTAATCAGGGCTCTTAGGGATACCACAAAGACCCCCCTTCCCCTCACTCCACCGCCACAATATGATAAGCCAAATTAATCTTAACAGTTTTAACACTTTTTTTGTGCACTCTAATGTAGACTTATACCAAAGCTTATAAATCAACAAATGGTAGAACGAATTGTAAACTTTTGGGAGGTATTATTTACAGTTCATTGTCCCCTTCCTCCCTGAATATAAAACATACACACAGTACAATTTAAAAATTTTAAATTTAAACAGTTTGAATATGAAAATAAAGGATAACAGTTTATTAACAATATATATAATTTAAGTGATTATAGGCTTTTTATTTTTCATATACAAAGTAGAACGATGTCTTTCTGTCTGTTTGTTTGTTTGTTTGAAGCGAAGGATCTCGCTAACCGCTTGTTTGTTTGTTTGTTTGTAGCGAAGGATCTCGCTAACCGCTGAACAGATCGGGTTTTCCTTTACAGGGTAGCTTCTCATAGGTCTTGGGAAGGTTTATAACTATTTTCTTGGAGGTGGAACACCCCCAACCCCCCCCCCCAAAAAAAAAAAAATTCTTTTTAAAACTAAAATTGAAAATTGAAAATTGATTACCCCCCCCCCCAAAAAAAAAAAAAATCCCCCCCTAAAAAAATAGAGGTTAGGGGCGAATCCACTAGTTTTTCATAAAGAAAAACTTGTTATCAATTGATGACAATTACGAGAGGCTAGTATGATTTAAGATAGAGAAAATAACATACTGCCTAAGTTCTTATACTTATCTTTTAATACATCGTAAGCACAGTGATCCAAAAATCTAAATGTTTCTAAATGGTGCATGAATGGTTACATTGAAGGAATTAGATGATAGTTTGGGACACCCTGTTATTTTATATTGGACAGTCTGTAGATTTACTTTTCATTCAAATATGCATACTTTCATACTTGCTTTTTGGTATACCCTGTAAATAAAAATTGGGTACCCACGCTGAACGCTTATAACCTGTTTATTAAATACTTTTTTTACAATTTTGGACACACTGTTGATTTATTTTTTTTATAATATATTGGACACCCTGTAGATTGAAATCTTTTAATAACTGTGATTAATTGTTGTAAATAAAATTGAATAGCATGCTGGCACACAGTTATAGATTCTGAAAACTAGTTACTAGAAAATTTGCTGACTCTACACAGACTAGCTAGAACAAAAAAGGAGACAATCAGCTCCCTTTATAACAAAATTCAATGTCTTTTAACGACAATACAAAAACTTTGAATTATTTTGTATACTAATTTATTGTTGTTTTAACTCTTCATTTGATGCTGCTCTACTTATCAGGGATCTTAGGAAAAGAGCAATAAAAGAGAAATTAATGTACATCAATGCATTGATCTTAAACAAAATTACCCCTTCCGTAGATTAAAACTATTGGTTAATGAACCAACCAATAACATTTAAATAAAAGTACCCAAAGTTTTTAAGAAAACATGATTATAAAACTTTGGGTATTAGTGCAATCAATCAATAGCCCATTGTCTCCTCTCTCCCTGGCTACTGTTCAATAAAATTTTCTTTATCCAGAAACCTTATTTCCGTCCTTACAAGTAGGTCCATCAGAATTGAAAGCACCCCTTTTCTGAGTTAATCGACCAGAATTAATTTGGTTTAGGTCAGTAAGTAACTGCAGGCAAACAGGGGATAAATAAGAATTTATATCTTCTACATTATACATATTTTTCTTTCTTGTGTTTTTTCTTTTTCTCCCCCTGCCTGTCTGTCTGTCTGTCTGTCTCTCTCTCACTCTCTCTCTCTCTCTCTCTCTCTCTCTCTCTCTCTCTCTCTCTCTCTCTCTCTCTCTCTCTCTCTCTCTCTCTCTCTCTCTCTCTCTCTCTCTCTCCCTCCCTCCCTCCCTCCCTCCCTCTCTTCCTTTCTCTCTCCTTTCTTAAAAATTTCTTTATTTCCTTTCAATACAAAAAGGGGATTTAAGACAGTTATATTTAAGTTCTTAGCCCATATAATTAAAAGCTACCAAATGTATAATTTCACACTTAAACATTAGAGATAGACCTAATTTAATATCCATTGTTCTATTCCTATATCCCTACCTTTTTTTCTCTATTCCTTCTTCACCATTCTTTTTTTTAATTAGAGTATTTAAATTTTGCATTAATTTTAGTTGCTGATCATAAATAAAATGCACGTAAGTAAAATAATTTAAATAGGCGCGTGCACAGAGATTTTAAGGTTGGGGGAGGGGGGGGGGGTCTGATAATTAAAGTTTTCTAAAAGTGGATGACCCTATAATTTTTTTTATTTAGGGTTTGTTATTTTCTTTGCCTACCGAAACTTTCTGTTTAAAATAGCCCAAACCCAGGCTAGAACCAACATGAAGCCTCCCTGCCAAATAGTTTCAATATCTTAAAAGCCAATACATACATACATACACAACTTAATACCGTAGTAAAAAAGTGTTTGCAGACCTTTTATTTCTCTTCGTTTCTATGCTGAGAAATTGTTGGTTTTAAATAAAAAGGTTTTTAAATTGATTTACACCACTAATGATGATAAACAAAAATAACCCTTTTTGTTAATTAAGATTATTTGTTGAAAAGATTGCAAGATGGAAACTAAAAAAAATCAAAATTCAATGTAAGTAACCTCAGTTTTTGAGCCATCAAATAAGAATTTGTGAATTTTAAAGTCCAATAAATGCTCTCTCCTTTCTAAAAAAAACGTTTTTTCCTAAATATCAGTCCTTGTAATTTAGTAATAGAAATAACAACAAGAAATAATCCAATACTATGATTCTAGATCACGACTAATAGTTTTATTTACAAAAATATCAGGAAGAGAGGGGACTTGGGGCTGTTAAATCTTTCCAAATGATTAATCTGAAAAGCTTTTGTCAATGGTGAATATTTTAACAAGGCAGATTTTAATCAGGGCTCGGCAGCTGTGACTAACCCTTAAATTTAAACCTGGATGCTCGGATTAAAAAGAGGGATTGTCATAGTTGGGTCCAGGTTTGGAGTTTCAGCTGAGTTTTTAGCCCCTCGGTGCCTTCGGCACCTCGGGGCTAAAAAACTGGTTTTAATCTTATAATTGTACATTTTTATATTCGTAGAAAGCTGTTTATAATACGATGCGAGAAATAACTATTCTCGTATTCATTCGAATCCGGTGGAAGGAACCGGTTCTCATCCATACGAAAAAACTATGTCTATCATCGAATTATATCCAGCTTTCTATGAATATAAAAATGTACAATCATAAGATTAAAACCAGTTTTTTTTAGCCCCGAGGTGCTGGAGGCACCGGGGGGCTAAAAACTAGTTTTAATCTCATAATTTTACATTCTATATCCGCGGAAAGCCGTTTATAATACGATGCGAGAAATAACTATTATTCTCATTCGGGATGTATATCAATTTATCGCCCGTTACCTTATTCATTAATATCCCTGAGAAATATAAACAATCATATATTCTAAAGTAGTTCAAGGCAGTGGCGTGCACAGGATTTTTACGTTCAGTTAAGCCAGGGCACTTATTGCAGACAACCAACCCTTTGACTGCACGACCTTTTTTTCTGGAAGTCCCAACTGTCCATGGTAATAGTGTACGTCTGTTTTTGTCCAACTCCCCTACGCCCGCTATACATGGCGTGCATATGACAAAACATTAGTGGGTAAAACTTTTAAGGTCTTAAGCTATGACGCGGTTTTTGTCCAGATTCGAACCCCTTACCTCCCTAACGGGTGCGTGTTACACCACAGTTACTACGGTATTGCTAAATTTAGCTGGCCTTTTCTTCTCTTTAAATTAAGATACATTATTCAGCTGTCGTTAGTATGGCAAGATATCTCCCCTCCTTATTTGATAAGAATTGTTTATTATCTTAATTTTCATATCATTATTCTTCAAAAGACACTAAAAAACTTAATTTTTTGAACCTATACTTTTTTCTAGTAATGACGTTATAACTTCTTTAGTCTTCTTTGAAATAGAAATAGCAAAATGTCAGAGTCAAAAGTCAGAGTTCACTGCTAGTTTAAACCAACCAATCAAGATCTAATGAATGTGCTCTAAATTTTCTGAATTAAACCTTTGGACACTGGGAACAAATATCTCTACGGTTAATTAGTTGATACATAATTAAATCATACAGAATAAGTTAGTTTGTCTTACATTGTCAAAATTTTAAAGAAAGAGAAGTTCCTTTTAATAAGTTTATAACAAATATGGTCAGGACATATAAACAGCCATTTAGTTTTGCTTCATAAATGATCAATGGGGGTGTTTCTTTGAACCAACAAAAGTTTCCCAAAATTGAAAATAAAAAATACGTTTGCAAGGCAAATAAAAGCATTATGATGCCTGTCTATATTAATTAAAAATCACTTAAACGGCTGAACTTATATGGTTGTGCTTTTAAGATAAGCTATGCCTTGGTCTCTGGATGGTTTTAGTCTATTTTCTTTTAAATCTTTCCTGTGTAGATTTAATCATTTGCAGAAAAAGTCTCCAAATATTTTTTCTTGTGTAATCTTAAATTTTACTGTTTTGCTGAAGAGTAAAAACTCAAAAGTTTAATATTATGAAGCTAGAGGGGTGAATTATGGTGGTCTATATGACCCCACCCCACACAAAAGAAATATTCAAAGGGGGGTGGAGGGTTCTTTATTAAGATACCTTTAAAATTTACGTAAATATTTTATAGTGTTGATCATTACTATGCCCAAAATTTTAAAAACTTAATTTGCCTAAATTTATTATTCTTAGTTTATCATTAGATATATAAAAATAAATATTTATTAAACAAATAATATATGAATTTAAATTCGATCTTATCAAGCTATAATATTAGTTTGTTAATAATTAAGATTTAAGTAATGCCAGTGCCCTGTTTAACGTAAGGCATTACGTTAACTTACAATATCAATTATGTCGACAATTCAATGCACAGTTAAAATAACAACATAAATATGGATATAATTTTTTAATAACTTTAACGTTCACCCCCAAAATTTTTTTTGTAAACAAATCATGACGGTAGTGGGACCTCCCCTTCCCCTCCAACTATTACTTTTTAAAAATTTTCATCTTCCCTGATCACTGAATTTAATTTTAATCCAAAACTCTACCACACCATAGCCAATTAAAGACATGATAGAGTCTTTTTACATTCGATACCCTTTCATGTGCTATACTTTAATAATGCGCTGGGTTAAGGATCCAGAACAGTCAACAAACACCCCCAAACTGGGATAGTCTAGGATGATCTGCCTTCCCCTATTTTTAACACCCCCCTGGTGAATAGCTGTGCATGCCACTGATCCTATTTTTATCGCTCGCGGCAGTGTGCACTTAATATTACCCCAGTTGATCAAAAATTCATTTTTTTATGAATTATTAGCAGATAGATATTTTTGTTTATATTAAGTTACATATGATTCAATCCCTTAATACGTGCGACAAAACTTCTTTAAAAAAATATGGTTGATTTACTACTTGGATGAATTGAACAAAAACTGCTCTTTCGAACCAAAATGTCTTTTAACTAACAATATGATTGGATAGTTCAAACACTTTGTTCCTATTGGTCTAATTAAGGGATTGTTCATCTATAATTTTTTACCCTTGAATAAACTAAGCAGTCTCACATCCCTGTATTTATATATAGTTTCTATTGGTCTAATTAAAGGATTGTTCGTTCATCTATACTTTCTTACCCTTAAAATAAAATGAGCAGTCCCACATCACTGTATTTATATATGTATAGTGAAACAAACTATATATAGTATTATATAAAGTAGTAAGCGTTTTTTGTCTGTCCCGAAGGATCTCGCTAACCGCTAAACTGATATTGTTCCTCTTTACAGTGAAGCTTCTTATAGGTCTTGGTAAGGTTTTAAACTATTTTTGGAGAGGGTGTCTTCACTTCCCTCCCCCCCAAAATTTAAACTCAAATTTAAAAAGTGATAAGGTCAACTTTTCCCCCTCCTACCAGTGCCCCTAGAGGCTTCTAGGGGCGTAGCCGCTAGTATACTATATTGGTTTAATATATGATGCATAGCTATAGCGTTGCCTTTAATTTAATTCACAAACTATCAGCTTTTCTATCTACAAATTTTAAGTTTTTCACAATTGAAAAAATGGATTAAAATTTATCAAAACTCAATTTTCTGCAATATCTTCAAGCTATACGATATAAATTTAAGGGATTCCAATTTTTTTGCCATTTACTTATCTCTGTATATCTCCAATCTCAACCCAGGGATCTTAAGGGAAAAGACAACAGATGCAAATTAATGCACATCTAAAATTTAGTGAACAAAAATACTTCTTATGTAGATTAAAAATAATACTTAAAGTTTTGGACTCTGAATGCAAGTTTTAACTAAGAAATCAAGATTTAATGAAATTAATCAAAGTTTGAAAGCCAACGAATAAGAAAACATCATTTAAAACTGTATATTGTTACAGTTTAAAGTCCCCTCCCTAATAAATTTTAGCTTCAATTGGAACGCACAGTTCAATCGGTTGAGGGCGATTAATGGACAAACTCATACTTTTTCTTCTAAAGAAATTAGATTTATCTTTGCCAAGCTACTGATAAAAAAAATATCCTTGTTTTCTTAAAAGTTGAATTATGTCTTTTGAACTTACTTCATGTACATGTATTTGTATAACTAAACAAATGTTCCATATGTACAACTAGGCACAGTGGATCCAAATATAAAAATATTAAAAAAGTATTGTGTTTCTCGAGTCTAAAGATAACAGCCTAAAGCAGTAAAAACTAAATTTCAACCTTTTTTCTTAAAAAGGCAATTGAAACACCATAATTTTTTTTTGTAATATAAGTATTTTTATAATTTGGGAGTTTTTGAAACCCTAAAATTAATTCATTTTAAATAACTTTATACAGTTTAGTATAACATAACGAGAGTTTTACTCTCTGTCAACTTTTAGATAATGTTTTTATCCAATGTTGCCCCGGTGTGGATTGTGTCTACATCTTTAAGTCAGTTTGAAATAACTAGGGTATACTCTCTGTCAACTCATAAATTATGTTTTTATCCATAGTTGCCCCAGTGTGGATTGTGTATGCATGTATAAGTCAGTTTAATATAAATAAGGTTATGCTCTCTGTCAACTTGTAGATAATGTTTTTATCCAATGTTGCCCCAGTGTGGATTGTGTCTACATCTATAAGTCAGTTTGAAATAACTAGGGTATACTCTCTGTCAACTCATAAATTATGTTTTTATCCATAGTTGCCCCAGTGTGGATTGTGTATGCATGTATAAGTCAGTTTAATATAAATAAGGTTATGCTCTCTGTCAACTTTTAGATAATGTTTTTATCCAATGTTGCCCCAGTGTGGATTGTGTCTACATCTATAAGTCAGTTTGAAATAACTAGGGTATACTCTCTGTCAACTCATAAATTATGTTTTTATCCATTATTGCCCCAGTGTGGATTGTGTATGCATGTATAAGTCAGTTTAACATAACTAGGGTTATACTCTCTGTCAACTTTTAAATGCCACACAACTCATTGTTTCTTTTTTTACATGGAGCAAAGCTACTCTACAATTTGTTTGGGAGAATATTGGAAGTTCATTTGATTCACTCTCTTTTCTTATGGGGAGGGGGGGGGGGCAGATAAAGACAAATACAAAATATTACAATAGGGTATATAATATTATTATTGTCCATTATTCTATCACTGTATTTTCAAGCCTTGTTTATAGCCATTCAGTTAGTTTTATCTTCTGGGGTCCTAGTCCTGCAAGGATTTCTTTTTGCCTTAAAAACCTAAAACAACCAATACAAATATGGTTTTAAAAGAATATATTGTAACAGGGGAGGGGAAACTTTTTAACACTGTGGTCTTTTTAATAGTATTCTGAAGTCTTTAAAAATAATATACCTTTGGAAATTGATTGAATATTAATCAAAGAATATTCTTATTTCTTTAAGCGGCCATTTCTAAGATAGTTTTTTTGCAAATACACATAATAAAGAAACATTTTATCTCTATAAAAAAGTCCACATTATTGATTTTCAATTGAAAAAAAGCACTTAAAATATCATTTTAATCTAATAAATCATATTGTCATAATGAAATTACAGATAATGATAAAGGTGGGATAGGACAATTGTAACTAAATTAATTTACCTTTCACTCACTCCTAATATATGTTATCTATCAGAGACGGAATTTCACACGTGATATTAGGGTAGGGATGAGTTTATTTACCCTCCATCTTCCTATCCCTGCATTCATGAGATAATTGAAATTAATGTAGTGAAATTTTGATTGCAGGATTTCTAAAATCTAATGATAAATCAATATATTGGATATTGCATCTGGATAAAAATAATTTTCCACCAATTATCTGCCAGTCGAAAATGATCATTGTTGAGACGAATTGTAGTGTTTTTCTGTATCCTATTTGCATGAATAGATTTCGCTAAATAATTATAATTAACAGAGAAAATTTTAAAAGTTTGAATCCAAAACAAATTTATAGATTTTTATATTTATTTTTACATAGATTAACCTATCTTCTATTCATAAAGATATCGGTATTACTACTAAATATATTATCTTTACTAAAACATATTTAATCTACATAAAGACTGATTCAGTACTTATTTGGCTTTGGGAAAGTTTAATCTAGTTTTCCATATTTTCGATTTTAAAAAGATTTGCAGTATTAAAAGTTAAAACGATGTATCCATTAAATATTTTATTACCCATTTAATGCTGATATACAAGGATATAAAATTGAAATCATCAAAACATATGGGGGGTTTATTGGTGGGATATAAGGAATAGGTAAATGGCCCATTTTGCAAGAATTAATTGCTATTAACCTATTTATTTAGTAAGATTTCCAATCAGCATTAATTAGGGTTAGTATTAAAGAGCCCTGAATGGTTAAGGCTCCAAAATGAGGATGATTTCATTAGCCAAGCTATATTATGTTCCATTTGGGCGCTCATTGAAAGTGAATTGGCCTTATCTTTCTTATTATTAATAGATTTTGAAATAAAATAAAAATAAAAAAATGTTCAACTAACTGATAAAATTGCCCATTACAAATGTGGTTTGCTTGTTATTTCTGCTCTACTTAAGGACATAATTGTCTCTTTTGATAATTTCTTAATTACTCATTCGTTTCTTCCTGTATTAAACTTTTAAAAATATATTTTAGCTCTAATCTGACATCTCCTTTAGAGGATAAATCTTTGGAAAATTTGTGTTTGTAAGTACTTAAGTGTCATACTGGCAATTTAAATCTAACGAGATCTTAATGGACAAACACACACATACACACACACACACGCACATACATACTTCTAGATACTTCAATCTAATAAATCTCATGTCTATCTTCAAGGGGTTTGAGGAATGGGACAATAGACGGTAAATTAGTGTTTCAATATATATAACTAGCGGCTACGCCCCTAGAGGCCTCTAGGGGCACTTGAGGAGGGGGGAGTCGAATTTGATAACCCAATTTCTTATTTTAGATTTTAAAAGAAAAAGTAAACAAAAAAATTTTTAGGGGGGGTATATTTTGTTTTGGGGGGGGTTGGGGGTGTTCCACCCCCCAAGAAAATAGTTATAAACCTTCCCGGGACCTATGAGAAGCTACCCTGTTAAGGAGAGACCGATCGGTTCAGCTGTAAGCGAGATCCTTCGGTACACACAGACACACAAACAGACAAACATCCTGTTACTTTAGTATAAGGATTTTATTATATAAAGATATACAAAATTATACCCAATATAGATCAAATTGTTGTTTGAAAATTTTAGATACTGCGACTTTGTTCAACCCAGTCAAGACTCAATATTAGCCAACGAATGGGAGAACTTTTGGTGGGGGACTTACAGATGTGTGCTTATTATTGCTGTGCTACTTATGGAAATATATGTCTTTTTATTCTTGAGGCTAATAATATTGTTTTATTTCAGCTATGAGAGGAGGTCTGAGTAAAGATGTTTCAGTGGAAGATGTTAAGCTACAAGGCAAAGGCTATACGGATAACAACTAAATCCATACATCCCTGAAAAGAATATTTAAACGCCTATGCTCCCATGCTACACTTTTCAAAAAAAATAGCCATATATCTCCAATAGTAGACAAGTAAATTTCCCCTTGAGACGGACGGGCTGACAGACAAAAGAATTAAAGAGTTGCTTTGCTACTAATAAATGTAAAAGATTTCCTCAGGAATAGGTCAATGAACCATAGATTAATCTACCTCCCAAATATGAAAGTCTTTATAGTGCCTATAAAAAAAAGGGGGATAAAGGCACAATATATAGCTTCCTCAGATATAAAAACCAAATCATTGATAAAGTTAGTAGAATATGGCATTTTCTAATCTAACCTTTGCCCAAAAGAATATAAAGTTAACTAATAGTATAATAAGTTTGGTGGTAAGACTCATTTAACTAACTTCTTAGCTTATCCGTATAACCCTGAACTGCAGGTGAAGAGCTACCATGACGAGGAGCGTAGAGAGGGAGCACTCGGTCTCAAGATAACCTCCATACAAGAGGAGAAACTGGAGGAGGAAATCCTGGCAAGTAGTCCTGCTCAGGCTGATGCTGATGCCGCCATTGCTGCTGCTACCGGTGGTGCTGCTGTAGCTGCTGATACTTTTCACAGTAAAGCACTTCTTGGTCAGCAAGGTATTAGATTTAATTTGCTTCTGGCTCATAATTAGTTCATCAATTTTTGCTTCAAACAAATGGACTTAGTGACTAAATTATAATATAGATTAAAAGCTCGAGATGTACTAAGGGGAAAAGCTATGTGTAAATGGAAACAGGATAACGGGAAGGATTTTACAATGACATATCTCTAATTAAATCTGTCTCATGACTAAACTCTAACTAAAGCATGACTCATTACACAGTTTTCATATTTATTAAAATTTTTAATATATACCCTTATCTCAGGTACAGCAGCCGCTGCCAGCCAGAAGCTGCCACCAGGAGGCGGCTATAGGATAGGCGACACCAACAAGCGGGAGTCCTTCACTGTCTCCATCACCTCCATCATCGAGGAGAGCGAGGAGGAGTCCTCTGGTGACCAGCTGGACGAGGACAGGCAAGGTTCACGGGAGGAACGGCAGGGGCTGTTCTACGAAGAAACTCTAGCGGGGCGGGAAGACACTGTCTTCTACAGTTTTATGTCTAGTATTGCTGAAGAGGATAGGGATAGTTCTGCTTCCATGAATGTCGATGATGTCAACAGCAACGCGGCATTGAGCTTTATTTGCAAGATGGAGTCACGGCGCAAGTTTGGGACAATTCTGCCGGGGACTATTGGCACTCCTGCAGGGATTGAGGAAGGATCATGTGCTGTTGGAGAGCAGCCACTTGGTAGTCAGCAGCCATTTCAAGCAATTTGTGATGTTCAGGTAGGATATTCTTGTTTTATTTGGAAAAAATCTTGTTGAATTGGTGTGTTCTTTTAGAATGAGAATTGAGATAACAGCATATAGGAAAGCAAGAAATGTTAGAATATAAGCTCTTGTCATCTAATGAATAGTTCATTTGCAAAATTTGGAGCTGCATTTTTATTAGAGCTTACTTATAATTGAATTTGTAAAGCTTCAAATATATAGTGATTTACATATATTTGGGGGAAATGGTAACAAATGCCTTTAGAAAATATTGCAGAGCTCACATTTTACTGAAAATAGGTCAAATTATTACCAATTTAAATGAAAAAATGGGAATACATATATCTTTTATCGATTTGGGATATCTATATTTCTTTTAGCAATTCAATAAACGCAATCATTAGAAAACTGTGAATTGATTTTTAGGAATTTTTCCGTAAGAAATAAAATATGCTTACATAATAAATTTCTTTGCTTCATTGATTCATCTAAATCGATAAACATTTTTTGCAATTTCAACTAAAGAAAAATGTGAAAAATTTTGCTGTAATGTCCTCTTTCTTGCAAATGCAATTTTAATTAGTCGAATATAATCCAAAAATATTAATGTTTATAGATAAAAAGGATCCAATTTGAAAAAAGCTTTGATATAAATATAATTGAACTTTAAGGATAAAAGCTATGTATTGATTTTTTCTTATGAATTATTTAAAGAATTTTCCTTATTATTAAAATTAATTGAATTCTTTGTTTATCTTGAATATTTCCTTACTCGCCGAGGGCTGTAAAACTCCCATCTAACGGCGGAATCATGCAATATCTTGATTTGCTTTTGTCAATCAGCTGTTTACCCCACCCACTTCCCTTTCACTAATTCCCTTTCCTCTCTCCCCTCTCTCCCTTTTACTTTCATCCACCCAAGGCAAACCAGTTCAGGCAGACAATCAATAAAATTCGGATACTTTGAATTGTTTTGGATAGTTGGATGAGTCATCAAGTGGGATCAAAATTTTGTTTATTCAATATTATGAAGCATCAACGTTTTTGTAGCGCATTTTATTTCGAAAAAGTAAAAATCAAAATCTTCAAATGGTATTTTGAAAAAATTCCCGAAAGTATTTACACCCGAGTTCCATTTGGAAAGGGGCAGATTCTTGTGTTCGTGACGTGCTTACTAAGCCATGGCTTCAACCAATAGCTGGCCTGTATTCACGCACCATCCTTGCGTTCATTGGTGGCCTTTACACGAGTTCTTCGGAGTTACACTGTAATTTATTATATTTCTTGATAGCGTTATCAACTTTTTAATTGAATATATATATGCTTAATTTCATAACCTTTACAAAAAATATTTTTTTCGTGTTTTTAAAATTGTAAAATCTTGCTTTCGATAAGAATAAAAACATTTTTAATATTTTTAAAAGACTTGTTTTTGATGACTTTTTAATAAAAAATAAGTTTGTATTTTTAAATTGTCATTCATTTTGTTAGGAAAGCTTAAAACCTAAAGGATCTCCTATTTTTTACATCATTTAAAAATATATTTTGATAATTTTTCTATTTCAAAGCAACACAAATGACTTTTATTTGATAGCATTGAATTATTTTTATTGTTACGGTAACCGCGTTATAAATATTAGATAGAGGGGGATTCAGTTCGAGGATTTCGTTATATGGCCGCTCTCATATTCATTGATTTATTTTAATCACAATAGGAATTAAGCTGTAGTTGATTATTTATTATTGTGATTTGTTCATATAAGAATTTAGGGAATCCGCTCTTTTAGTGAGTGAACTGTAAGAGTGTGTGCGTCCGTCTGTCTGTCCGTCCGTGTGTGTCGTGACAGTAAGCAAGGGAGTGAGAGCCACCCTCCCCTCCTGGCCTTTTACATTATTATATACACACAACATATATAGGCAATACAATACATATTAAAAATCAAAATATAGTCCACATGGAGGCGATTTTAGCCCATTTTTTATTATTGTTAAAAGTTTCCTAGCTGGCTAATAAGCCAAGTTTTTTGATAATGTTGTTTCTTTGGTGAAAAGGTGATCTAAACACACATGTTTTTATAAATGTTTTTGTGATGGTTTTCTTAAATTATATTGCATAGTGACCCAAAATGGCAACGAACGAGCTGAATTATGGTTGGAGGCTTTTATGACTGAGTTTTTAGGCACTTTTTTGAGCAAATTTGCCACCCTTGTAACGTTTGAGATTAATTATGACCTTTTTTAACCTAGCCTAAAGGTTTTTTCCCACTCTTGGGTTCTGTGCAGGTCAACATGTGGAAGTTTAAAACTAAATTTTTCCAGGTTAATCATTTTTTGTACTTAATACCATGAATTCCTTAAATATTTATTGAAATGAAAAATAGAATGTTACTATTTACAGTTTTGTTCTGAAATATAAATGAAGAAAAATATTTAATTTTTTTATAAGATAATAGGTATATATTGTAATAAATAATAGTGAGGGTAAGGTCAACTCTTGAACTAAGAGTTTTTTTTTTAAAGAAAAAGTGAATAAAATACACATATAAACATCCTACTTTTATTCAAGGATTATTCAGAATATAAAGAAGAAAAAAGGGACAATACCTTTTAAATTAAATTAAAAACCCTTTGTAAAAATACTCTTTTAAATATAAGCTACCAAAGTCAATATCATGCAGAACTAATTTGGGAGAGTGTATATAATATTATATTTTTAACTTTAATAAAAAGAAGTAAAACATATTATGAAATATTAATTAAACTATTGAAGCATATTAATTAAAAATTAAATGTATTGATAGAACTATGTTCAAAAGAAATTCTATTAAATAGAATGCATTTAAAAAGAAAACGTTAGGTACCTATTGCGTTAGATTATTCTTAATTATTTTTTTATAATTTCAATATTTATTAGGGTTTCTATTCGCGTGTGAAGCTTTTTTTCTGTCAGATATCGACATTAAACTATCTCTAGTCATAATGTCTCACAAGAATAGTATCAAATGTTAGTTTTTGGTAATATCACTTATTTTTCAATATATTATTGACGTATGAATTGTGTAAGTCAGTTAGGAACTTTTACCTCGAGTCATTTAGTTTTTCAATTACACTATCTTAACCATTTTTGTATTTCAGTTGAACCCCAGTCACAACAACAGCGAAGGGCGTAGCAACCGTTCCTCCACCCCGCCACCGCCATCTCCCCCCATTTCCGTTCACTCCGCCGACTATAAGGATGGCGATTCCAAAAAGGAATCACTATCACGCACCTCCTCTACATCTTCACAGAGCAGCATTACTCAAGCCCTCACGCACCAGGAGACTGCAGCGGGTGCCAGCCAGCCGCAGCATGTTCTAGAGCCGCTGCCACGGCCTCAGCTGGTGCTCAACATTGTGCCATCTGAGTCTGACGGACCTGTGCACGGTGGTCATGGTCATGGACATGGACACAGTCATGGTCATGCACATAATGAGTCTGGAGAAGATATGGCGGGATTCAGATTTCATTCTCCTATTCATGGTAAGTACACAAAAGGGAACGAGCCAGACTGAGAATTAAACATTATATGGGATTACAATGGATTCTTCAAGTGAAATAATCAATAATTTTATGCATATTATAAAATATACCTAACTACTTGAAAGGTTAGCTTAGAATCTGCTTTAATTTCACCAGAATCAAATTAGAATTTTTAGAAATTATCCACAGAAACAATTTTGATTAGAATTCTAACTCGAATCCTTAATTTTTTGCTTCGGACAGGGCAAATAAAAAGAAATTCAATTTTGATACCTAATTAGGTATGAAATATATTAGGTACCTACCTAGGTAGTTAATTTTATCAAAATTATTGAAAGATTCCTAAGCATATACCTACCTATATTAGTTTTTCTATATCCTTCCTAATGTCTAAGTACCTAATGTATGGTATTCTTGGTTTCGTACCTTACTTGTGATATAAAGTTTTAAATTCTTCAAAATAGAACGTAGATTTTCGCAATAGAAATATGTTTCATGGGAAAACCTGTTAAATAATCATGCACTGTACACACACACTCGCTGGCTCATGACTCATTTTTGCATACCATTGCATTTCTGATGCAGTTATAACTATATATCTATCTATCTAGCTACTTATCCTCGTATTTTTATACAAAAATGATAATTGTCTTTTAGTTAGGCCGTAATGGCATTGGCGGGAGTAGAGTTGACGCGATAAAAAATCATTGCAAAAATTTAGGTATTTTATTGTAATTAAAATTATTATTTTTTTCAGGTCCTGGTTTGAAATGCAGCGAGCCATGCCTTGGCACGCACACAGTTCTCAGAAACCCTCGTTTCCAGAGCATCATGGCGTCTGGCGGCGGTGGTCCTCCCCCGCCAACGCCCACATCTCCGCTGCCGCCGCCCCACATGCCAACAGTCGACAAGCTGGCCCTGCCGCCTGACCAGCGCAAGGGCATGTCGGCGGCCGGCAGCGGCGGCATGTCACGCAGTATTTCGGATACTACGCTGCGACGTGCCGCGCTCCATTTGAACCTGAGCCAGTCGGTTTTACCATCATTTACTTCGTTACAACAATTCAAGGTAGAAAAGATGGAAAAACAAAGAAGAAAAAATTGTATGATTCATAATATTCTAGATTATGAAATTGTCTGGCCTGCCTGGTCAGTTCACCTGGTCTGCAAATCCTTGATTTTGGCCAACCCCCCTCTCTGCCCACTCAGACCCATGTCAACAATCAATGAAATTTTAAATCGGCGGCGGGGTGATGAAAAATAAATGAGACAGGGAAAGAGAGGGAGGTGAATGGTTGGCTGCTGCGTGCACAGAAGGCAAAGCTGCTAAAAATATCTTGTGTTTCTGTTCTGTGCCTTTTGCGTCATTTATATTGAAAACCTTTATCGAAATTCTGGTGAAAACTGAGTAGATCCAACTCTTTATTCTTATTGCATGTCTATGCAGAAACAGGGAGAGATATTCTGAGAAATAAAAAGTAGAAAAACAGGGCAATTTATTGGCGAAGAACAAAACCAATAATAAAGCTAAGGCCCTAAACATGTAAATATTTTAAAGCTATTACGTGGTTGCCTTTTTCTATTATTAATTTTTGATAATATTTCTCCCTTTTATTGTTTCTGTTGAAAATATTAAGAACAATATCTTGCATGTTTTTCTTTTATTTTATTTTAAAGTCAGGTTAAACTTTTAATCGTGATTATCAGTTTTAAGTTTTGATGTCGATTTCTTTAAGATTTTTTTTAGGTATTATAACTATTAACTTAATTAAATTAGGTCAATAGAATTTTTTTCATTGAAGTGAAGGTTGCAGATGTAGAAGGGGGATTTTTTCATTAGTCCAAATTATCTATGTTATCATATTACACTTAAAATACAAGAGTTATCTAAACCTTTTTGGTAACAAATTGTATGCATTTACTTTTTAAAAAATAAATCTGCCCGAAATCTGCATCTTAAATTCTTAAAACAACCAATTTCGATTATTTATTGATTTTATAATGTAATAATATATTTGAGAAACCAAACACTATGATATCTATTTTAACTTTCTTTTGCTCAAACATAACATGATCCAAATAACTATATCTGTTTATGTCAGTGTTACTCTGATAAGCAACAGGTAATATTAACATTATAAAAATCTGCTAAATATTGTGGATTTATTTCATATAGTTTCCGTCGTCGTAATGTCATGTGACATTAGGACAAAGATTTACCTTAGTAGTGGGGATAAGTATTTGGGAAACAAATATAAAAATAATATTTGAACTTTGCTTGCGCACCCAGCCTCTAGGGTGCCGGTCTGCAAGTTAAAGAAAGTAGTATCTAGTCTTTTTATTTAAGGCTTCTTTTGAACAATACCAAGCTTCCCCTTACAATGTTTACCTATTAGTCAGCTGTTTTTAATATCTTTAAGGACATAATTACTTTATTGTATAATGTATATCCCTTAAACTTACAAACATTAATAACTACTTATTGAAAAGATTTGCGTTTTTTAAACGCACAATATTCCAAGTTTGCATGTCATACCTATCATATATTAATACGACACTCGACATGAAATAAATACTTATCTACCTACCTATCTATCTTACATATCATGTAATATGTTCAATAAGGAAAAAATGATCTTTGAGAAAAAATGATAGTTACTTCAGATATTTAATATTGTTCAGGGGTGTATGTTTATTTTAATAGGTTAAGGTATTGATTTACTTTTGGTTTTATCCCTTTTTGTTATTAAAGGAACTCGCAACCCCTTATCACCCTTATTTTCAACTTCTAAAAAAACTTTCAAAATCCTTGAATAATCTGTAGTACTCTCATTACTTCTCTTTAAAAAAATATTTAATTTGGGAATATACACCCCTGACATTTTGTCTAAATACTCATACAAGTGTTAATTTCATGACCTGAAATTTTATTCAAACAGTCAAGGATACTTTCAAGGATTTTGTTCTTTAAAGCTTAAAAAATTTACAGTTTGAAATACGTTACTAAACACTTCTGTAACCCACTATTTCGTTAAAAACCGTTATTATCATTTGGGCGATTCTCCGATAGGCTTCACAAAATATGAAACTAAATTTTTTTCTGATGGTGGTACCCTTTCTAAAAACAAAGCAACTAATACTTTGACTTTAATAGTGAATAGTTATGACTTATGATACCTAAGAAAATCTTTATAGCAATTCGATTATCAATAAAATGTTATTTCGCAATAGCTTTGAGAAACAAATAACAAATTGTATTAAACATGCATCTGATATACTGATCTTATCCTTTTAGCTAGGTAATTAGTTTTAAAAATCTAATGAATTTTGTTGATATTTATAGAAGGAGCTGTCTGTATCCCGGCGAACCGCGAACAGAAACCAGAGGAAGTCTATGATAGTCCAAACTAGTCCCACTCTGCCCAGATGTCATAGCCCAAATGCCGCCGTTTCTCCTCTAGGTATGTTTTAGCTTTATATAGCAGCGTAGCTGCTTAATTACTTTTAAGATGATCCGATTCTTTTACAAATTTAATGCTAACCCTAACGGCTTTGATCCTTAAGCCTTTGGAGGGTTAAGATACTCGTCTTGTCATCCTAGAGCCCACATAAAGCTTCCCTTAAAAGCAATCGAGCCTTTTAGAGATATTTAACTCCAGACAAGAAAAAAAAATGGATGAAACAAACAAGAAGGAGCTGAAGGATTTAAATTGTCTTATCTGAGATAGGTATCTATTACTTTTTTTCTGAACCTTATGAAAAAAAAACCTGCCGACAGACACTCAAATGGACGATGCTATTAACTAAGAGATAGTTACTATTGCCCGAGTTCGAACACTTGACCCTATTCCAAACAATAAGTCCAAATGAGGTTAATAGTCGTACTATAAGTACTTAATGAAAAGTTTTTAGAATAAATGTTAGTATAAAAGTTATTATATGAAAAGTTTTCATATTAAATGACTCATTCTTTTATCATAAAGAAAATATAGTTAAGAATTTCATATAAAACTGCCAAAATTATTATAGCAAAATATATTTAGCTTTCAATAAATATGATAATTTTATCAATTACAATTTTTTTTAGAGTTGCACAAGTATCTTTAGTACATTGATAATAATTCCCAGATTGTTAAGTTTTATTTCGCTCTTAAACCTTACAAGGTTTAATCTGCTAAATATTTATTAAAAATATTTCTGATTAGAAAAAAATCTTCCAAAAAAGTTCGTTGACGCATTCCAATAGTTTTAAGTTTATACAATACTACAAAAATTATCTTCCAATAAAATGTAGCAAATATACATTGATATAATGATGTACCTACATTCTTTAATTTCATAATGAATTACACTTTTTTCTCAATAATACTTTCACCTGTTTACAGTTTTGTAACTGTTTTCCTTTCTACATAATTGTTTTAATTGTGTTACTAGGCTGAACAATATACAGCTGTTAAAAAGATAATTTCTAGTTGATACAAGAACAATTATGTGGATAAGCAGCGCAGCAATAGGAAACAAACATTAATTTCAGAAAAGGGCATTAAAATGTTATACATGGATAAAAGAGAAATTTTTTGGTTTAATGATTTTTATGGAAATCCTAAGCTAAGGCATTTAAGCATAAATCATAAGAGATGACTAACTTTGGACAGGTGTTATCAATAAATCACAACTAAGTCATATGAGGTTAAATTTTTGAAGTCCATTAAAAAATTAAGGTCAATTTTCAAATGACTCAGTGGACCAATTAGTATTTATAATACCTATTATAATTAGAATTATAAAAAATTGCTATTTTTTTATAGGTTCATTATTAAAACACTTGTTGTAAATTTTTGTGGTTGATTAAACTATTATATTTTATTAAAAAATCATTCAGATGTTACTTAGATACCACACTGATGCTTAATCATAACAAACAAGAACACATTGGTCCAACAATACGATTTAATTTTAAAATCAAGAACAATCTCGTCAACTTATAAAACAATAAAAATGATAATTCAATGCAGAAGATAGAAATGAAATAATCTTAATAAATTGCACTTTAAGCATTCATATTATTAGCAAGTAGATAGGCTTCACAGACAATTAACTCTTTTCATCTTCTGAAATTGCTGTAGTGTCTTTGCATTAGTAAAACACTATTTGATATGGTAAGTGAATACACATTGCACCTTTTCTTAGGCCAGGGCATTCTTCCCTTAACCCACAGCAATAGGTCCTATTTTTTACGTCTTTTGTACAGCATTGCAAAGAGAAATGGAATCCCATTAACATTTAGCGGACGTAATAAACAAGTAATAACAAAAACTTATTATAGAGTAGATACGATTCTTGACAATATCCTTTGTTTTAATTTCAAATATTTAATGTAATAATAAATTCAATACAAAGATATTTTGTTTCTCAAATTACTCACATTAAAATAATAAAAATTTCATAATTTCCTATCATAAGGGGGGGGGGGGGAAGTTCTGACACTTTTGCGTAAACAGTGATTATAGGCTTTATCTTTGGACTGAGAGGATAGGTTATTAGGGATAAAATCATTCTTATATGATGAATTTCCCCCAGATTTAAGATTTTTTGGATAGGCCTCCAGGTGGTCTCTCTCCAGGTAAAAATAAAATAAAATTTTTTTTTTAAGAGTTAGATGTCAGCTTATGAGACTAAATATGTATGTTTTTTCTTCAAATATGCGAATAACAATAAAATAGAAGCATATTTTGTTTTATAAGTTAACCTCTAACTTTTCAAAAAATAAATCTTATTTTTAATTTTTACCTGTACAGAGACCACCTGGAGGCCTGGAGCTCCGGAACCTGGAGGCCTATCCAAAAAATCTTAAATCTGGGGGAAATTCATCATATAAGAATGATTTTATCCCTAATAACCTATCCTCTCAGTCCAAAGATAAAGCCTATAATCACTGTTTACGCAAAAGTGTCAGAACTTCCCCACCCCCCCTTATTTGAGATTATCATTTATTTACAAAGCAATGTAGCTTAAAATATTGGCATCTTGTTAAAGCAAGAAAAGTCGAAACGAAAGCTTAAAAATAAAAGACAAATAAAGCAAAAAAGGACATTTTAGGCCACTTAAAAACATGGGTCATCTCAAAAAACGCCTATCTCAGAAAACGCCTATCTCAAAAAACGCCCATCTCAGAAAACGCCTATCTCAAAAAACGCCCATCTCAGAAAACGCCTATCTCAAAAAACGCCTTTTTCATAAAATGCCCACTACATTTAAAAAATAAAGCCTAATTTATAAAAAGTATTCAATAGAATAATACAATACTTGTCATTCATGATCTCTTATCTAAAACACAAATAAACAGTTACCAAATCAACCAGTTAATAAACTATGTACAAAGATGGATAAAATGGTAAACTAAAGAGTAGCTGCTATATTAAGATAATAGGGATAGTTTAAATAAATGGGAGTAAATTATTGTAGGGAGAACTCATTGAAGAAAAGGGTTTAATTACTGAAGCTCATTCAAAAGTATATCATTTTTTAATCTGGTAAAAATAAGAAGGAATATAGGGATAAGACATTAAAATAACCTCACCCTATTTTTCCCCCAAAATTCATCAAATATGTAGGTTGGTAAATTGTTAAATAGAAAATGTTAAATTGCTTTATGATTTGTAATAATTATTCTAAACTAATTTTTTATTTTGAGGAACAGCTATATAATTCTGATAAGTTTAAAGCATATCATACTCAATAAATATTTTGTATATTATTTGTGTATGTTAATAATTATATAACATGAATCTAAAATTTCTTTTAAGCATAATAAAAACTAGAACTAAATTTTGTGTTTTCCAAACTATTTTTCCCTTCCTTACACCCTACCCAAATTTCACAACCCTATTTTTAAATCTACCCATCCAAAATTCCACAACATCTTTATGAATATCTCTTAAGAAAATAGATAAGAAGTATGTTTTGATAGAGCTCATAGTTGTTCATCTTATTGTAATAACTGAAAAGTAAACTGGGTTGTTTGCAGTAGATATATGAAATAAAGAAACTTAAAACATGAATTTAATAGGTAAAAGTTTTTGTTATTTAGTTGTGATCAAGTGCCTTAAGAATGTAAAAGTGTGACATTATCCTTCAGGGATAGATATTTCGATATAAAGATTTATAATGTATATATTGTACAATATTCACAACACCTTCCTAGACTGAAATGTTTCACTGCAAGATAATTTTTAAAAATGTAGTAGGCATTTTAAGAAAAAAGCGTTTTTTGAGATAGGCGTTTTTTGAGATGGGCGTTTTTTGAGATAGGCGTTTTTTGAGATGGGCGTTTTTTGAGATAGGCGTTTTCTGAGATAGGCGTTTTTTGAGTATAGCCAAAAACATTCGCGAGCTTATTATTAAAATAAGCCTTCCGAAATATTAAGAGACCAACTAATCTAATCTTATTTGTTTCACATTTATCTATTTATTCTAAATTAGAACTAAATTGGTCATTATCTAAAGAAAGTGTCCTGTTCTGACACAGATAATAATTAGAACAGGATAAATATTGTTCTAATGAGAATCCTCTTTTCACTTTAAAAAATCCTCTAAAAATATTTTATAGATCCAATTTGAAGGAGGTATAGGACATTGGACTTCAAGTTATATTCACCCACAAAAGATATATAAACTAATCTCTTATTAGTTGGTTATAAAACTTACGGTACCTTTATTACATTTTGATAAGTTTTTCAATTTAGCAGTGTCCAATTTTTTCTACCAATAAGTTAAATCAAGAGACGATACTTTGTCTCATCCAATTTAATGGTGTACATCAATTTATCGTCCATTGTCTTAACCCCTAATTTTCCTGGCTTTATAAGCATCTTGTTTTTAGTTCAAGTCTCCTTAATTTGACTAATTGAATGTAAATCAACTTATTCTTGGAATTTCAAATATTGTTTTTAGGAAAACTATTACTCACAAAAGAGATTAACATAGTAGGACTTTACTGTTTTACTTTAGAACTTTAAAAATGGATTGCAGGTAGATTCTTTAATTGTAAGCTCCTTTGTCAAAAAAAATATTTCTAATATTACTAGGTAGGTAATATGCATATTTAAATGAATTATCAAAATAAGTTTATATTACAGTAGAGTCTTATTTGGTTTATCTTTAAATATTTTAGATCTTTATCTGTCTATTGATCACATTTAGCTTTTGACAAGTAAAAAGGGGGGGGGCGAAAGTGACACTTTTTGAAACCTAAACTAAGAGTCAACAAAGGAACTCAACTAAAAAAAGGGTTACAGGTCTGAGATTTTGCATGGCAGTTGCTTTATAGGGGTACAATATGGAACTGTGAAGAAACGGCGGCGCAACCGCCGAAAACCGCCGTTTCCCGCCGTAATTTTTGTTGCCTTTTCTCGGCGGTTTTCGGCGGTTGCGCCGCCGTTTCTTCACAGTTCCATATTGTACCCCTATAAAGCAACTGCCATGCAAAATCTCAGACCTGTAACTCTTTTTTTAGTTGAGTTCCTTTGACTTTTAGTTTTGGTTTCAAAAAGTGTCACTTTCGCCCCCCCCCTTTATCCATAATAGGATATTATCATCTATAGTACAATTAATTCTAACATGCTTAATTTTAAATCTATTTAACTACAACTCCTGGTAAAGAGTTTTAAGTAAAATAAATCTATGGGTACCTTCTTATAAAGTAGAGAAAGAAATTGAAATAATAAACATGCATTTAAGACACCTGTAAATCAAAACTAGCACTTTGTTTATATATTTATCTTACCTCGCGTCATAAGCTTATGTGTTCTTTACATTTTTAATTTCGTTGGGCTGAAGGGATCGAATCCCAGCACAAACTGTCATATAGACTAATACTGCTAAACCAAACCCTTGAAGACATATGTAAGAGTCTGAAGATTTCTTTGGCTCAGACGCAACTTTATATCATGCATGATAAGAACTTGCAGCCTGGCAAAGGTCGAATAATGAAGACGTTGGCTGTACTTAATGCTTTAGGACATGCTCCTAGTCTCTGAAATGAACAATATTGACTAAAAATCAAAGATACAAGTTATCCTGCCCGTCCGAATTAAAAATGTTTTGTTTAGATTCCCCGAAGGTGTCACCGTCTCAGTTTGCCTTTGTGAACATGAAGAAGGGAGATGGAAGAAGATGGTCTGTTGCCAGCCTACCCAGGTATAGTCCTCGAAAATTGATGTAAAATTAATATTAAGTCCAAACAGCACTTAATTGAGTCTTGTGAACCCATTAAACAACTAAGTCATCTAAAAAGATAGGTTAGGTTTATAAAGTTTTTGTTAAAATTAAAGGTTAGTGTTCAAAAGGTATTTTTTTGTTCAGGTAGGTATATTTATGAAATGCTATTTTTAAAATAACACAAAACCGTTGGAAATATAACATTTTCATAAAAAATAAGCAAGACACATGGACGTCCAATTTCTATGGATGCTTTTTCCCCATGCGTCTAGCTTCCAACAAAAAATATTTCCTATTTTAACAATAGATATAAGGATAATTTAAGATATCTAGAAACAGACCGTTCTAACCTTTGAAAGTGCAAGCAATTTTTATTTCCTCTCTTTTTTTCAATTGCATTTTTAGATGGTTAAGAATGGTAAATAGCACCCCTATCTCTCTCTGTGTATGTATTGTGTAGGCTTATCATGGCTTTCATACAAAAGAACAAAATAAAAATAATGTAAGTGTTGGTATTTGTATTATCTTTTAATAGACTAGTGGCTACGCCCCTATTATGTAGGCGGTCTATATTTAAAAGGGCAGAGAGGGGCTAGAAAATAGCTTAAAGCCGTCCCACAACTTGAAGTTGGGAAAAAATAGCCTGAAACCATCACAGGAGCTATATGAAGCTTACCTGAATTATAGAAGTTGTTTAGATCTTAAGCCTCAGGCACACAGACATCGTTCTACAAGGTTTTATAGAGTACCATTTGAATTTAAAAGTTCGCTTATATATTCGGTCTGTTTGTTCCCTAAGCTAGCAGAAATAATATCTAATCTATATGAATAATAATAAACGTATTAGCCTTGTTAATAAGGAAATAATACTAGAATTAACATTCTAAGACTCTTTTCTTTCACCCAAACATAACATTATAAAAATCAATTAAAATCGCCGCATAAAAACTAGGAAATATGTACAAATTAGCTAAATCGTGTGAACACCTTTATTGATGGTTGCAATACAGTTACATGTGTGTGTACTTATATTCTATGTTGCAGTTCAAATTTATATCAAGACTGGCGGCTGCGCTCCTATCATATAATATTTCTTTAAAGTTCATTACATACAGACCGACATACTGACTTGTAAAATAGCTTTTGATAAGAATTTTAATGCTTTTATTACATGATAAAAATTTTCTTAGGTACTATTTTTTTATAGTTTCAAAAACACTAGGTAAATATTTTCCTATGAAATTAACGTCAATAAAAAAGAAACGTCAGTTTTTTTCTTACAATGACATGCATTTGTATTAAACAGATTTAAACTATTTGGATTAACATTTAAATGTAAAAACAATTTAACTGTATTTAATTCAATTTGAAAGCGTATTATGTTTTTGTTTTTTAAGTTGAATAATTAACTGAATAAAAAAATATTATTAGAAAATTTTGTATATGGTTAGGTATTGATCTAACTTTTTCCAAATATATAAAAAAAAATATTAATATGAAGCTTTATTCAAAAGGAGAACTCAATAGGTTAGCTAGATCTGTATGGACAGACGGACAGACATCATATTAGTATACATTTTTTATTTATGAATAATTTTTATAATTATGAGGCTATATTTAAAAAAAATTCTCCTTGCAGGGATCTAAGGAATAAGAAAAATGACGATAAACTGAATTACAATAATTAATTATTTTAAACAAAATTAACCCTTCTCTTGATTAGTTTAACTGGTGTAAAAGTTTGTACCAGCCAATCAAGATTTAATAAAGTTGTCCAGCCAACATAAGATAGAAATTGTTTATAAAACTTTGGGTACTTGCTTAATTTATGGCCCAATGTCCTCTTCCTTCTTGGCTGTTAGGGATGTCTCCAAGTGCCCCAAAATTCCAGACATATTTATACCCCATCTCTCTCTATTTTTGTATATCTAAGTCTGAAATCAAAGCACGTCCTTCTCTCAACTTGAATACACAAAATTTCAATGGAATATACAAGCATACAATTTTATATTTCAATAATTTTCATACAGGACATTGCTCTACATATATTTGTATGGGCAAGGTAGCTCATTTATAATTCAATTTTCCTTTGAGAGTTGGTCGTTCTAGTTTCATATTTATCCAAACAAATATTTAACTTCTTATTAAACTCATTTACTTTTAAAATAGTAGTAAGTTTTTTTTCTCTCCCACTATCTCGTTAACAACTTCACTGTTTGAGTTGTCCATTTTAGGGAAGTTTCAAAAGACTGAATTTTGGCGTCCTTGTTTCTTTATTAATCTTGTGAAATAATTTTCTAGAAATAAAATGCTTCATTTCACTCAATTTAATTGAATTAAAAATCAATTTTGTGATATTTTATGATATTACTATCGATATACTATAGTATTTAAATATCAAATTCAAAGATTTTCCTGTATTTTTAATAAAACAAGAGTAATCATTAATGAAAATGGTACAGATAATGTTGAAATATTTTTCGATTCGTAATTTTTTACAAAGGGATGGGGTGATAATTATATTATAGATCCCGTAATCCAACTTTCTAGAACACTAGGAACTATAACAGATTCGAGTATTATGAAGATAAATTGAAATAATCATCTTTTCCCATATTCTAAAAAAATCCAAGTTTTAACTTTCTTTAATTGATTGAGAGATATCTACTACAATAATAAGACGGTTCCTTATGAACCAAATGTATAGTATATTCACTGCTAATCAAATTTTGAATGTTAATTTAAAAATCATAATAGATTATGAACTATTTTTCCACCTATTTAACCTTTGATATACGTCAACATAATTCAATTTTTCTAATTTTTGAGGATTTATATTAGTTACATAGGTAATTAAATGTTTTTCATTATTTTATTCACTTTTTAAATTATTTCTTTGAAATTCTAAAGCTTAATAAAGAAAAGTGTTTTCATAATGAAACATATAATCTATAATACAAAGTAGAATTTTGTCTGTCCGTCTGTCCCTTAAGATCTCTGTAACCACTGAACCGATCGGATTCTACTCTTCAGGGAATATACCTACTGGTCCTGTGGTGGTTTTAGGCTATTTTCTTGGGGGGTGGGAAACCCCCAACCCCCCAAAAAAAACAAAAATTCCCCCGCCATTTTTTTTAATTATTTAAAAAAGTGGTGGAGTGGGGAATCTCCAGGTAATAAAAGATGTAATTTTACCTCTTGGAGCAAAGCCCCTAGAGGCTAGGGGCGAAGTTGCTAGTTAGAAATAAGCTATTATCAATTAAAAGGGATTTTTAAACTTTTTGAAAATTTAATAGTAATGAAAATTCTGTAATGTTCTGCCGTTTTAGATATCTTTAAAACACAGAAAAAGCACTTACAACTACTTAGGGCTTAGCTTTAAATGTTTAAGTACAACAACTTTTTGTAACTTTATTGGATCACTTGTACTATAAGAATGAGAGCAAAAAGTTAAGTGCATTAAAAAAGAAACAAATATTCTTAAAACAAATAGTAGAGTAATGTATATATTTCTTGCATGATTTTATACGCTTTGGTTGCATAAATAAAATCTTATAATTTTAAGTGACTAGGTATATTTCTTCTAATATAAACTGATTTTAGAAAATAATTAAGACATCATTTTCCATGACGGGTTAGAATTATTTTGATTCTTTAAGAAGAAAAAGCGGATTTGTGCCCAAAAGGGGAAAAGAACACTTTAATAACCATTTAAATTCCACTCTTATTTTTGTTTTTTAAACCTATGTCTTTATCCCTGATTGCACTTGTTAAAGTAAACAAGATTTAATCTCTTTCAGGGATAAGTGATACAGAATTGGTCATAAAAAAAGGTGTTTTGCTCCCTTTGGGTGTAACTGTCCTCTGTATTCAGGGGTATTATCGGATTAGACAACTTTTGTTTAACTTTTAAAAAGTTCCTGATTTTGTTTTAGTTGAAATCAGTGTTTCGGAGCCGGAGCCGGGAGCAGCAACATTTTTGGTGCAGCCGGAGCCGTATTTTTCGTTAAAAACGGCTCCGGCTCCAGATTACCTAGCTAAAAATGATTTTTTAAAAGTAATGTTATAATTTGGCAACGGTCCATTTCTATATAATAAACTGAAAAACTACTGTTACTTAACAAAATGACACACATCCTTCTACTTTTATATAGCTTTAATCAAATAAAAGCAAAATATTTTATATTATTTATTTCATTTTATCAAATTCAATAATGAACAAAAATGATATATTAATTTAACGGTAGGATCCGGAGCCGGAGCCGCATTAAAATTATACGGCTCCGAAACCCTGGTTGAAATGTCTTGGCCTTTATTAAGGTGCATCTATAGTCGATCGGTATTTTGGATCTTTAGATAAAGATCGTGTAACCAAGGGTCTATTGAATGTAAGCTTTATTACACAATGCAATACTTATGTTAAGTCATATCTAAAACTACCTTTAAAAAGTATATTTTAAAATCAGTTTATCAATCCCTACATTTCTGGATTTTAATCTGTGTACATTAAAATGTTTGTAACAATTATCTTTTTTTGATGTGTCAGAACTTAATTCACTTTTTGATGGGGGCTGCAATTGAGTAATTGGTGCCCCCCCCCCCCTCCCTTACCTCATAAGCACGTCGTCGCTCAACTTCCGCCAGCTAGCAGCCATTCTTCTGCGGCGTAGCTTTTCTATAATCATGCTTATAGCAAAAATATGAAAATTCTGTTGAATTATAAAGCTTTGTATATGAATTGTTTATTTTGTTTACAAGTGCCTGCGCTCTAAGCATCTAGTTTGGAGGAAATTAAAATAGCCTAGATCAATCACAAGACCATCATTTTAAAATGCATTTGTCTAAAACCAACTCCGGACCCACATGAAGATTCCATAAAATGGGATTATCAATTTGTTTAGTGGTTTACGAAATCTCAAGAAATATTACTATTATGTATATATGATAGTTAGTGATGGCAATCCGTCAAATTTTTGGTCCGGATTCTTAAAGAATCCGTCAAAAAAATAGCGGATTCCTTGGGGATTCCGGATTCTTATTTTTGGTGGATTCTTAATTCTAGCAGTATTTTAAAAGGATTTAAAAAAAAATAAAAAATTAAGTGCTACACATGTCCTAAAAATTAATGTTCTTGGTGTTCTCTATAATTCACTTTCGATAATCTAACCAGATTTTAAAAGATTTTATATGTAATGATGATAATCTTTGCCTTCAAAAAGAGGCAGTTGAAAGAAAAAACTCAAGACGCTAATTTTAGCCTACCAATTAAGAATCCGGAATCCGCTATGAAAAAACGGATTCCGGATTCGGATTCCAAAATTGGCCCAAAAATTGGGCGGATTCCGGATCCGGATTGCCAACCCTAATGATAGTATTTGACAACATTGGTTTATACTGACATATTTTTGTCATGTTGTTGCGCCTTTTATAAACTTGGAAATTATAATCCTATAACTAATAAATATAAATACTAGAATCCTATATCTACCATTTTGATATAAATAGTAGAACCTCAAGGTTTATTGACAGTGTTAATAAGGCTGTGTTCCTATGGACAATATTATAGTTGTTGAGACTTAAATGATTTGTATCTTTTACCCTTTTAAATAGAAAGTTTTTAAAAAAGGTTTTTCTTTGCAAAAAAACTTTTTAGAAGTATTTTAAAATAAGTGTTCTTTTTTGTTGTTTTATGTTATGCTAGGCTCGGCAACTGCTAACAAGTCGCGATAAAATTGGCATTGTACATCTTTAATCTTGTCTTAATATAGCCGTTTTGCATTTTTTCCGCAGCTAAATAACATTAAATTGGCAGCTTCAGCGGTGGCTTAGATGTTTGCGGCTAGAAGGTCCTGATGTTATGTTATATACATAATTTATTTACCTCAGAGATACATAACAATATTTGCTTTATGGGAGGAGGGAGGGGGGGGGGGTGGCGGGTATTTGGCCTCTCATTTGCGTCATATTCCTAGATAAATGTCCATTGAATCCAGATATACACTAAATATGCCTGAAAAATAGCCAACGTAATTCATGTGGTTAACAATGTTATTAGGTCAAAAAACTACTTCATGCTAAGGTGCTTTTTGTTCATTAAAAATTTTAAGTCCCTTTAGCAGTTCTATATTTTTTACAGCTGTGTATGAAACCTATGGCAAGACAGAGAAATAGAGAAGGGAGTTATTATGTTATTTTAGATGAATTGTTTGCAGTTATACGTTTATGCAATATAACCTACTAGGGTTAAAATGCCACTTACGTTCGCAATGCTGTTATTTTTATTATGTAGCAGTTTTTCAATAAATTTACTTACAATTTTTATCCAATCTTAAACATTTATATTCTGATTATTCAGTTCTGACACTATACAAGTGTTAATGTCCGTTCGTCCTACCGTTTCAGTGCTTCGCTGTTATGGATGTTGTCATCCTTATATATGTAAAAACCTTGTCCTTGTAAGCATTTAAGTTTTTATTTAGTTGTTATATATCCCATTCTTTAAAAGGTTTCATACAAAATAACTTGCTATTTTTAAACCCGAATTATGCTGCTTAAAGAAAGAAACACTTGTTGCATACCTAGAATGAGAATATTACATACAAATCAAGCTTGTTAGAGAACACAAAGAGATAAAACCATTTTTTAATGGGGAAATAGTCAGGAAGGGATGGGACATTGGACTGTAAATTATTCCAGTACCCAAAGTTTTATAAACATTCTTAATCATTTGTTGCTTTGAAATCTTTGTGTACTTTTATTAATCTTGATTGATTGGATCAAACTAGAAGTGTCAATAATTTTGCTGAAGGGGTTATTTTGATTATCCTCATTGAGAAGTTTTCCTATAGACCCTTATCTTTTTATATTTACCTAATACCTAATCGTTTTTCTTAATCATTATCCTTGAATTTATGAAAAATAATATTGAGAACACATTATTAAAAATATTTAGATTCAAAGAGTCTTGTAAAAGCCCCGCCTTTCTTTGATAAGCTCCGCCCCTTTTTGATTTACAAATGCACTTGTATCAATACTTGATTACAAGTAACAACTAGGATAAAAATATGCATAGAATAAACAAAACAAAGAGTCAATATCACCCCACATAAATTTAGCATTATAAGACCATAGAACATAATTAAGCTACATTCATTACTTTTTTAAAATTACAAATTATCAAATGTATTTTACAACTTATAATTGGGAAAAAATGTAAATTAATTGTCTTATTTTCTTGTTAAATCGGAGGACACTTGACTGAAAAGTATACTGGTTCCCAAAGTTTCTTTAACACGTTCTTTCATTAGTTGGCCTAAACACTTTCGAAATTTCTTATCCTTTTGACCATTTTATTTTTCAGTTCTGGATATGGAACAACTCCTGGCTCGAGCAATGTGAGCAGTCAGTGTAGCAGCCAGGAGAAGCTGCACCAGCTGGCGGCTGGCAGAGAAGCGTTCTTAGCCCACGGCGGCAGCCATCACCACTCCCTGCCGCCGAACGCCCACTGTCCGGCGGAAACTCAATCGTTGCACAGGTTAGTTCAGTTTTCTGTTTAGAAACTTGTTCTGCTCTATGTTGGCTTAAAAATTTTTTGCGTTTTTTATTGAATTTACAAACCTTAAGTGTCCATACTATCTCACCAATGATAATCTACACATGGGTAAGTATTATGTGAATCCTAATCGGCGGGATGACCAAATGTCGAGCTTATAGCAAATGTTTTTAATCTACAGGAAAACTGTTCTGAAAATGTGAAAACTAATTTGAATTATGCATGTTCATTAAAAATGTTAGTTGTCACTTTTTTTTCTGTCCACCTTAGAGAGACAGGACAGCAACAAGATCGAATATATTCATAACAAAAAATGTTGTGCCAATAAAAGAATAATTTTGCAGTTTTCACATTACAGGTTTAGATATTTAGCAATTAATGTAAGCATGCTTTTCTATCAATAATTTGATCATGTAAGAACATATGTTTCAAAGTACCTCCTATAGATTTAGTGGATATAAGCTTTAGAGAAAAAAATGCATTTAAAAAATAACTAAAATAATGAGATGGCTTTTCCTTATTAGTTTTCTTTAGTAATAAGTTATGTAATTCATTCATTTAGTTATAGACCTACGGATTTTAAAGGTACTAAAACAAACAAAAATTTTCCTGTTTTTTTATGTTAAATAACGACGACGGTTAAGTCATTAAAAATTCTAAATCAATAATATTAATTTTTTTGAAACTTTACGGATACTGTCGTTTTAAAATTTCGCAACTGTTTTAACGTCTAGACTCTGTAATTACTATAGAATGTATTCTTAACAGTCGTACGGATATTCCCTAGTTGTAGAGCAGCTATATAACTAATTTATAATTCTATTATTTTTGTGATAATATAACTAATTTTTGCCCAGACTAGCCAGTGCAAAATATGCTTTAATTTTGTATTGGCCTATAATTACAAACAATGGATAATAGATTTGCCAATTTTATATCTCTATCATAAAAGCATCCAAACTTGTATTTTTGTCAGGGATATAGGGACAGACTATCATAAAAGCATTCAAACTTGTATTTTTGTCAGGGATATAGGGACAGACTATCATAAAAGCATCCAAACTTGTATTTTTGTCAGGGATATAGGGACAGACTATCATAAAAGCATCCAAACTTGTATTTTGTCAGGGATATAGGGACAGACTATCATAAAAGCATCCAAACTTGTATTTTGTCAGGGATATAGGGACAGACTATCATAAAAGCATTCAAACTTGTATTTTGTCCAGGGATATAGGGACAGGAATATGGACTATAAATTAAGATTTAAAATTACCCAGGGAGTGAGGGGACATTGGGCTGTTTATAAACTCTAGTCCCCAAAGTCTCACAATGTTTTTTTATTTGTTGGGGACTTTCATTGAATTTTGATTGGTTGGTTCATTTTTTGAGTGTCTAAATGTTTCAATAACTAATTGTAATCTACAGAAATAATTTTGTGTATCATCATTGGGGAAGTACATCAATTTATTGGCAATTGTCTCTATTTAGATACCTAAAAATTACCCCTCCAGTATATTAAAATTATTGGGGGGAAAGTTTGGATACTGTTAATTTATTCAATCCAATCATGATGATCTAATCATAAACCCTAAAACCAACGAATGGCTGAACGAGTTTATAAACGTTAGGAAAGTATTATTTACAGTTCATTGTCCCCTCGGTCCCTGCATTTAAAATGGTCACTAAATGGAAAACTTACTAATATGTACAGTAAGTTTTCATTAGCAAAGTTTGAAACTTGATTTATTTGTGCAAAATTTTCGCCTTTTTCCATAAGAGACTGGAATTATAAAATAAATGCGTTTTAAATATGAAGTAAACACTAACATTACTATGTTTAAACCTACAGAACTTTGTATATTATTACTTTCAATAAGGATATATTTTTCAGTACGCTATGCGTACATATGATACAATTATTTGTATATAATCTCCTCTGACTACTTACAGTTACACGTACCCGCTCGCTAAACAAGTGATAAGGTGTTCTAAGTAAACAGCGATATATATTAGTTTTATAAATAGCGAGATTTATATATTGTACACTAAGTTTAAATTGGGATATATTTATGAATTTTTATAAGGTAAAAATCGGGTTAAATTATTAATTTTATATAATGTTTTTTTTATATTCCCTTAGTTTCTCAGTCAGGTCTAAATCTAATTTTTGTTGGAACACAAAAACGTCTTTGTAAGAGGAGAGAGTAATTATAATTATATTTGATTTAAAACATAAATGTGGTCTATATTGTTTTCATACATTTCTACTAACAAAAGGGACATAAGGGGACTTGCATTTGTTTTTATAAATCTCTTAAATGGCTAAAATAAAAGGTTACCTATACTTTTACTATGCTATTTTAACATAAGTCCAATAAATTGAAGATGAATAAATCCCCATATTTACAGTACAGAAGTCATGTGCAGATTTTTTTTCTCCATTAACTGGCTGGTTTTAAAAGCTTATTTCCTCTCCCTTTTCCTTTTTATATAACTTTTTAAAGTCTAAAACACAGAATTTCCCTTTTAAAAGTAATTTTCATAGATAGGTCGTTGTCTTTTTGATCGGTTAATAGTTTTAATAATTTTAACTTTGTCTTTGTTTTAAATGTAATACATGATAATATTTTGCCTCTAGACTCGAGGGGTTTTTATTCTAAGTCATTTAGAAATTAGCATCAAAGGGGGGGGGGGCGAAAGTGACACTTTTTGAAACCAAAACTAAAAGTCAAAGGAACTCAACTAAAAAAAGAGTTACAGGTCTGAGATTTTGCATGGCAGTTGCTTTATAGGGGTACAATATGGAACTGTGAAGAAACGGCGGCGCAACCGCCGAAAACCGCCGAGAAAAGGCAAAAAAAAATTTCGGCGGGAAACGGCGGTTGCGCCGCCGTTTCTTCACAGTTCCATATTGTACCCCTATAAAGCAACTGCCATGCAAAATCTCAGACCTGTAACTCTTTTTTTAGTTGAGTTCCTTTGTTGATTTTTAGTTTTGGTTTCAAAAAGTGTCACTTCCCCCCCCCCCCTTTATTCTTCAACAAATAGCCTTAGCTGTTTTGGGATCTTTTGTAACTTCTTTTAGAACCAAAAATTAAATGAATCTTTTTCTGGATTTAGATATGTGGGTGTTATAACGCTTTTTGTTATGTACGTACAATTACATTTAAATATGCATATGTTATAGGTATTTTTTTGCCAAAAGATACGTAATCTGTTAAAAATATTTGAATAAGATAATACTAGTTAAATTTGGTTGATACCTATTCTTATATTATGCAAATAAATCTCATTTATACATCCTATGCAATTTTTTTTATTTTGACATTTTCCTTATATGTAGTCGAACAGGAATGCTAATATCCATGTCTATGAATCTTTTTTATAATTATAAACATGAATGATTGTTGAGCTGAGTTGTTTATAGAGCTATTGACTACAGTGTTTACATGTAAAGGGATGAGATACCAGCCTTGCAGGAGAAATGTTGGAATGAGCTCCAATTCTTTTATTTAAAAAAATATTTATTATTAGATATTTAAATACGGCAGTTGTCCTACATTTTTCTATTTTATTCAATTAATCTAACAGTATGCCATAAGGGGAGGTTTGTGGGGGGGGGGGGGGGGCTGTTTTCTTATTGGTATTTCTATAGGTTAACGCCAATAATATACAACCAAAACTTTTACTGTGCTGGCCCTAAAATTGGTTATAGATTATCTTTGCTCCTTTTAAAAGACAGTTTTAAGACTAAATTTTGGTAATCTGCCAAATGACACTTTAGCATTAATTTTAAAAATATATTTGCTTAAATTTTTGTTTACATAATTAGTTAGTTTTTCCTTTGAAAGCTCAAAGAAAGAAAAACAAAGACAATTATTATGTTCAATATTAGCAACAACAAGAATTAGTATTTACATTGAAGTCGAGAAATCTGTTGCATCATAAGGAAGTCTTTTTCATTTTAAGGATTATTTTTTATATCATACTCAAACTTTCTGATCATTAAGGCTCATGGGCTGCTTTGCGTAGAGTTGGCGTAAACTTGTTTTGTGTTGTAACTAATGGGAAGTGGGTAAGAAGAGAGGAAAAGAATAAATTTGATTGTGGGGGAAATTTTTAATTAGATTTGTTTGTAAGAATTCTGGTCCCTTGTCCCTGGTACTATTCCATCTAGTCGTTGATAACTTACAGTTTGAATAAAATCATATATTAATCTGCAAGTTACAGTAGAATTAAAACAAAAACTCAGCAAGCAAAATAGTTTTTGGTCGGGATTAAAATTTTCATCATTTTATTGTTTAGGTTTTCATCGAATGATTCCAATCCAAGCCTGGTAGAACTGGAGGATGGGCGCAGGTCTCCAGCTTTCCGACCTAGATCCAGATCCCTCAGGTAGGATACTTTGTTATGCGTTTGACATAGAAGCAGTTTTATTTTTGTGTAGTAATTTCTTTAAGACAAAGGTTGTGCAAATTGGGGTCTTGATTTGGTCAAATTACGAAATGTCTTTAAACGTTGTAGTCTGTTTTTACTCTTAAGTGAAGCTCCAAATTATTTTTAACAATGACAAAATAAATGATAGAAAAATCGTTGCTATCAGAATTATTTCTTAAACATGCATTATTTTTAATAAAAAGTTTTACTATGGTTTTTGTACATATAATGTTTGCATCTTATGATACATAAAGTGCATACTGGTCCTACATAAAAAATTATGTTTTTTCAATACTAATAAGTTTCAGTTTAAAAGTAGCTTAACTACTTTAAAATCTGGTTTTTTCGTTCCTTAGACTTGCAGGACCTGTATATTATGTTATGTATGTAATATAGAATATTGCTTTTTATAGAAACAAGGATGACAACATCCATAAAAGCGAAGCTCTGAAACAGTAGGACAAACGGACATTAACACTTGTATAGTGTCATAACAGAATAATCATAATATAAATGTATAAGAGTCAAAGCAAAATTGTAAGTAAATTTGTTGAAAAACTGCTTGATTCAGGATAATGTTTATGGACATACTTACATTTTTAGGACTTGATTATAGAGTTGCTTCGCTTATTAAATTATACTTTGTTGTCCCATGAATTAATATACCAAAAATCAGATCAATCGGATGATTAGATCACATAAAAATTTGTTGTTAAAAAAAGTAAAAAAATCAACATGTTTAAAATGGACGTACGGACATTATGGTGATGATTATAGAGTTGCTACGCTTTCTAAATCGTATCTAACTACTAAAGGAATCACTATGTAAAATTTGAAATCGATAGGACAATTCTAACATGCCAAAATTAACGAAAAAAGCTATCCGTTACGGACGTACGGACGGACGGACGTACGGACGGACCGACCCTAATTATAGAAAAGCTTCGCTTTTAATAATGGGTAGGTATTTTATATCCTAATGCCAAAGCCATTTCAAAATAATATACCTTTGAAAATTATTCTAATTTATGTTGCTGTATTTCTTCTTGTTATAATTTTTTTGCAACAATGAAAGAACATTATCATAAAAATGCACCATACAGCAAAAAAACACACCCAGAAATTTCTCCTACAGCTTTAAATCAAAGAAGGCCTTCTATATTCTAGCCTAGGGGACGAATAAACATCATGCACCTCAGGGATGGTTCTTCTCCTTCAATAATATTAAGATTAACTTGACTGTGTTCTACTTTAACCAATAGGACATTAGTTCAATCCTATTATATAAAGTAGTAAGCGTTTTTTGTCTGTCCCGAAGGATCTCGCTAACCGCTGAATCGATATTGTTCTCCTTTACAGTGAAGCTTCTTATAGGTCCTGGGAAGGTTTTAAACTCTTTTTGGGGGGGAGGGTGTCTTCACCCCCCTCCCCCCCAAAAATATTTATTTTACTCTTTTGAAACTCAAATTTTAAATGGGATGAGGTCGACTTTTCCCCCTCCTACCTTAAGTGCTCCTAGAGGCTTCTAAGGGTGTATCCGCTAGTGTAACATTAATCTAAATCTGGCCAATCAGCGCATGGTATTCTAAGATCATGACCAATCACATTGATCTATATCTTGTTTTTTTTTCTTTATCTGGCCAATCAGAGACTGACATTCTCAATTCTGAATTAATAATAAAACCAATTTAACCAATAACAGAGTTAATCATAACATTCTCATGACCAATCATGGTTTACTATTCAAATCTGACCAATTATAGTTTCTCCTTCAATTTGCCAATTACATTGTAATATTTATATTAATTTGGCTAATCAAAAAAGAATTATTTTATAAGTTTGACACCTGTCCTACATTTTTCTTGTGGTTGTATCACTTCCCTATGCATAAGAGAAATAAACAAAAACAAAAAATAATGATGCCACGACCCTTGCTCCTTGAGGCCTGTAGAATAAAAGTGTGTTAACCTTCATATAAACATATGAAATCATGTGATAGAATATACGCGGACAATGTGAAAATTACAGGTTGTCTTGCAATGTCGCGCAAAACTTTGCCTTATTTTAGCAGAATACTTCTAAGAAAAATCTTAATTGACAAGTAAACACTAAACAGACAGACATCAGATGGACATATCAACTTTTAACATTATTTTAAGCAACTTTTCTTAACGCAATTGGCCATATTAAGAATGATTTTTATGGTTTGCTATTTACAAAGAAATATATTTTGCAATATTGTATGCGAACTAAAATTACCTACTCTATGCCAATGAAATGAATATTTGCAAAAATGCTTGCAGATTCAAACCACGGAGTAGAAGGACAAGATTTTTGCCTATATTATAGCTACAGGATGTAAATATATGTATATTATGACAGGGGTAAAATTGTCAATTTAGGTTGTTAATAGGAAATCATTTATTGGTCAGTACGTTCATCCAGTATGAGAGGATAGGGTAAAGGGGGTGGATTGTGGGATCGTTTTTTTAGCCAGCTACAAGTTTTACTTAATTAGAGTACATGATTAACTGTTGTAAGATCCAAGTAATAATCAAGCCACCGATAAATAATAAATGTATGGATGGAGAAATTATTTTTACAAAGTTGGCATATCCCTGTTTTCTGTTGAGTGAGTGAGACCAATTGCAAAATGAATGATATGCGAAAATTAAAAAGTTTCGCCATGATTTACCTAATAGATATTTAACATTAGATCACTTATTCTAGATAGAGAATTAGTGGTCATTGACAATATTTTTTATTAGCTTCTACCTAAAGTAAAGCTTTAAAGATCAGAAATGTTCAGGGGATGGGGAGTGGCAATGTATTGTACATTTATAAGGGTTTCCTCTAAAAGGATTGATAATAATTGGCATTACTGAAATATCATAGACATTAGGTATTAATACTAGAAACCTATGTCTACGGTATTAGGTATCATAGTTTAAGGTCTTGTTTTGATATGATAACTGCCAAAAACATCATTTTTTGTTGTAAGTACATTTAAAACTACTTTATTAATGAGCTCTTAATTCTTTTTAATGGGGACAATAAAGTCAAGCAAACTTTGTTTATTAAACAAGTTATCTATTACATATCTCTCTTTTTTTATATCTATGCTTGAAACTTTTTGGCAAATTAAACACACCGCCTGCTTATCATACACACTTTTTTATAGTGAAGCTGCACTGCAAGATTGTTGTGCTTGTCAGTATGTCTTCTAGTAAGATTTTCCGTAGCTTTAACGTAGAAAAAAACATATGTATACGGCTATAGATATCCCAAAGTATAGACTAGCTTTGCTACTTAAGATTTAGAATAAATTGTGATCTTTTAAATTAAAATAGTACCGATCTAAATAAAGAATAAAAAATATATACAGGGTGCGCCACATATCTAGGGACTTTTTTAAAACGGCCATAGCGTCAAAACTACTTGACCAATCAGGACGTTTGACCCCACTATAAAAAGCTTAGGTAATGACCTTTTAGCACAAAAAAAATCTTTGGGCGAAGATGGGCTCGTACTCCGAGCTGGCCGCGCTTATGTTCAACAAGGCAGATTCCAGTTGCGCCGGTGGTATAATCTGGATTCTCAACTAGGGCCCACTAAATCGGACCTCAGCCCATCTGTAGATGAGCTAGCGTTATGCAACTTGCTGGGGATACTGTTAGATACATAAGTAAGACACTAGAAAAGACTAGAGCTCTCTATCTAAAATGGCTTGGCTGTAGTACTCCGGCAAAGTGAAACGTGACAGATTTAGAGATGTCAAAAACGTCAAAAATCGTGTAAAATCGTGAAAATTTCTCGTTTCTCGACGTCAGAGACCCATATGGAACTTAAAAACTCATTTTAGACTATGGGTTGCGCTGACAACCCTAGATAAATCTTCATGCCATTTCTAAAAAGGTAAAGAACGTCATTCTAGCTCAACTGTGGTCCAAATAAGAGCCTCCGTGTCAAAGGGTAGCTTGAAAGTTGGGTGAATTTGGATCCTGCTGTTACTCACATTCCTAAGGAAATGGGGCCTCCCAGCAGCCCGATCTTAATTCAATGGACTTTTTAACCTTGGGCTACTTTGAAGCATGCACCAATAGACGTACCCATACCATAAAGACCTCCCTCATTGCCACTATCAAGGAGAACTTCGCCAGCTTGGACAGTTACATTTTGACCTTGGCCTGCCGGCGGTTGAGATGGCGGGTAGAGGCGGTGATTGATGCTGGCGGCGATTTTATTCAATTATATAATAGTCATATACCTAATTTGCTCCCCAGCTTTTAAAATTTAATAAAATCTTTAAAATTGACGATTTTATGTTCGTTTGTTTACAATTTAGAAAAAGTCCCTAGATATGTGGCGCACCCTGTATTTAAATATTTGACCTAATAAATGTTATTTTCATAATATTTCTTTATAAAGATTACATATCCTATTCATTTGAAATAAATATGTTTATTGTAATATTACGTTAACAAACATTCACTAAAAATAAGTTCACTAAGCATTTTATAAATATCTGACTGACTGACAAAAAGACAAATGCACACAGACACTATTTCATGTCTACACACACACACACGTACACATAGAGACAATTGCACAAATAAGTAAATAAACTAATTCTTATGCATTTAAAATGTAAGTGTTTCACCAAAACAAAATTAAATGCTTCTAATGCAAAAAAGAATTGCTAAAAATAACTTCGTTTTTTAAGATGATAGGCAAAAATTACTGCCTCTTTTTCAAAATTTTTTTAAATATTTTTCTTTTTTAACTTCTTTAATGTACTGGAATTCAACCACTACTTTTACCTTAAGCATGGCCTAAATTTTTGCATATTAGCTGCTTTAAATAAACGCCAAAAAATAAAATTTAGTTGCAAAATGTGAAGCCCTAGCAACGTGATTCTAAGCTGATTAATAAGAGACAAACTGTCTGATAAACATTTCTTAACAGCGCAGCTTCTCTATGATTAGGGTTTGTCTGTTCGTCCGGCCTTCAGTAAAATGAAAAACTTCCTTTTTTATTAGAGCTTGATTATAAAAATTGAATATCTACATTGTTTAAAAGTAAATTAGTCATTAAATAAAATTGCCCTATAAATTAATAAACAATTTCTAATGTTTTTACTGTATGATATTTTACTATACTTTTGGCTTGTTATTGTTGCTCTACTTATGGACATTAATGTTCTTGTTATATTTTTATTTCAATTCTGAAATTTGATAACCCTGCTCTAGTTTCAGTCAGGGAATCAGGGATATGATAATACAGGGATGGAGGGGACACTGGGCTGTTTTTCTGGGGATATACATCAATTTACCGGCCATTTCCATATCAATTTAGATACCTGATGATAATATAAGATTTTTTATTCCCCTTCTTAATTTTATCTTCAAAATCTTTGATTTGGTAACAACAATTATAATGATTTTTCTTGTATTCATTCCAATCCGGTGGATAGGAACCGGTTCTCATCCATATGAAAAACTATGTCTAGCATCGTATTATATCCAGTTTTCTACGAATATAGAAATGTACAATCATAAGATTAAAACTAGTTTTAATCTTATAATTGTAAATTCTATATCCGCGGAAAGCCGTTTATAATTCGATGCGAGAAATAACTGTTATTAGTTTTCAAGTTGCTAACTTTCGATGAATAGGACGGTGGTTAGTTTTAATTCCTGCTGAATGCATAAAGTGACTACGTATACCGTACATACAACCCTACGGACAGACGAATGGATATGCTCCAATTCTAATGCAGCTATGCTTCCAAAAAATAATTATAATTTTCCTTATAGGTATTTGCATTTTATTCAAATATTGATATGCAATATAATATAATATTTATTTTTATTCAAAATACATGCATCATAGTTTGTTTGTTTTTAGTTGCGTATCTACTCTAAAATCAGGAAAAGTCCGCCCTTTATATATATACAAAATCTTTGATAACCTACCTAAATAACAATTATGGCGAACTATATCTTCATAATGACTTGGTCCATCAGTCTATCGGTAATGCTGATATTTGCTTTGCTGCTATTTTTATATTCAAGAGCTTAGTTACTTATGATTGTTATCATCTTTGTTGAGATTTTATTTGGTTTTGTTATAAAGAAAAGAACAGAAGAAATGTATTTGTAATATTAGAAACCAAAAGTTGTAGAGAAACTAAATCAAAAATAAAATAACCGCAAAATACTTATTTTAATAGGTAAATAAAAGATAATTGAATATTCCAAACAATTCACAATAATGAAAGTAGTAAAAAAATTATCTTCCATTAAATTTCCCTGTATTTATGCTTTAAATGCTTTTAATGTAAACGTGCTTTTTCTAAACTACTTAAGGGCAGATTAGATATTTAAACAATGTTGTATTCTCAAGTTTTATTTCCTACAATAAAAATTAAATTAAGAGATTAACTTCAAAATAAAATTTATTCCGAGTAGTGCAACTAATATAAGTTAATAAGAGTATGTCTGTATGTTCTAAATTCATACGTGTGCAAATATTTACGGGCTGTAAATATAAGTGTGTTTTTAAAATTACAAATTAATTGACTAGTTATTTAAAAAGAATGTTCTAATATACATTTATAGGAAAGTGTTTCCTTCTGAATATGAAAACTAAACTGGCCTCTACCACCATCAAGAAGATTTCATCCTGGTTCCTGTGGTTTTTATGCATAAATATATTCATAAATAAAAATATAAATATAATGCATAAAAAGAATATACAGTTTTCTTCAAATAATAACCTAAATAATATCCCAAAACAAAGATGTCACTTGAGACTAATTATGTTGTTGTGTCTGTGTACCCCACCCCACCCCCCTTTCCTGCCACCCAAGTACTTCAGATGTCATCAGCAACCTACAGTATCAACTTTCATATTTATATTTATCTGCTCTGTGAAGAAGGATATCATTTGCGGCCCCAGAATCTCCCCAATTGCTCTTTCCTTTTTATGCTAACTCTCCATTTGTTTTATACATTTGGATACTAAAGGCTTTGTAGCTGGGCCTTTTTCATGCATCTGTATGAAGCTTTATAAATCTGCTACAAGATTCTTGCAGCTGACTGGCGGCTGCCTTAAAAAATGTAGTTTCTACATTTTTTAAGTCCTCAACAATCCACAGAGATCTTGGACTGTGGCCCTCCAACACCCTACATTCTCCAACCTCCACCCTGCTTACTATCTACTTATCAATTCAACCATGTATTAAACTTGCTAATATCATAAAGTTAAAAGTGAAAAAATAAACCACCAAACAAGCTAACCAATGATCTAACAAACAAACGTGCTTAATAACTGAAAAACAAGTACTTTGTAATACTATCTTTAACTATTAAATAATGTATTAATCTAATATGTACTAATTGAACCTAACATACTAACAAAACAATAATCATAACTTTATTTTCTTTGTATATTGTTTCATTTAATGAAATAAATATTCTAAATGTATTTATATTGTAAATTTTTAATGTTGCGCTAAGTACAGACTTAATTATTTTTTTCTCATTTCACTAGAGGCTGTGCTCCTAGAATCTAGAGTTTCTGTATTTTAAGGGGCAAGAAAGAGCAGAAAAATAACCTAAAGCAGGCCCTAGTTTTAAATCTAAAATTAAAGTATTCCTAAAACTATCCTGGGACCTATGTTAAGCTTCCTTTGAAAGGTTAACTCAACTGCTCAGTAGTTATAGAAATCTTAAGCTTTAGATGAAAATTGACCATGCTCTATATAATAGGATAGGTATTTCTTGTTAAATTAATAAAATATAGAAAGAAATATTTGTAGGAAATACGAGAAGTTTAAATTTCTTGAATTGTCAACAAAATTCACACTTATTTCTAAATATTTGCTTAAACAAGCAGGGCTACTCTTTAATTTGTCTTTTTTATGTCTGTAAGTATGTCTTAAAGTAAGATTTTTTTGTTAGTTTGTAAACAAATGCTTAAATTTTCTAGCATCAAATTAATTTTATTAATATGTCCATGTTTTATGATTATGACCGTTCTTGTTTCCTAGTAGAACAACGAAGTTGAAGGTTATAGATTGTTTTAGAATGTGAGGCTAAACGCTGCTTTGCTTTGTACTTGGCACACCACACCTGGTCAGAGCTAGACTTGGGTTACCTCAACTTAAAAACATTTTGTTTAGTTCTAGCTTTTTTTCTTGCTATTGATATGTTTATTTTTATTGAAAATAGCATAAAACTATTTCCTAATCATGAAGCTTCCATAAAAAAAAACACAATACAAAACTTTCAATGATTATAGGTAAACAAAAAGAATGAATTCAAAATACCAAAATATAGCAAAATCATTGGCATAGCGAAATATAAAAAAACAAATACAATAATTCAAAAAAAAAGTTATAGCCCAATTTTCCTACTACCTAATATTTTATTCCTACTTATTACACCACTTTTTGAATTTCTCCTAATAGAAAACCTAAACCTGGTTGAGGGCAAGTGTGAGTTAGTTGTAATGCAGGTCAACTTGTGTGCGTTCCTGCGCTCACGGAACAAAGATTATGTAGGGCAAAGGCCGGACAAGCATTGACTTTTTAATATATACAGGGTGCCAGGCCATTTCATTCTCAATAGAAACAATTGGGTAAAATGAGTTATTTTTGTTAATTGTCCATTTTAAATCCAATGCAAGAGGAAAGTAAAGAACACATGACTTTAGTACATAAATAAGCAGGGAGGGAGGGAACATTGGATTGTTTATTACAATAGTCCCCAAAGATTTATGTATAGTTACGTTTTCTTATTCATTGGCCTAACAACTTTATGGAATATTATTGCATTTTGATCGGTTGGTTCATGAGGTTTAGTGTCCAATCGTTTCAACCAGAACAAAAGGGGTTGTTTTATCTATATACAAAATCGGTTATGTACATAAATTTATCGGCCATTATCTATCTCTTTAGATTCCTGTCTATAAGATTTTATTTGATTAAATAATATACTTTGCAAAGCAAAATAATGATTGAAAATCTTTTTTGTGTACCCCGTAAAAAATAATAACTTGCTTCACTGCTAATGACATCTTATTTCGACCTGTTTTTTTTGCCTCAAATCTTGTTGCACTTTGTTTAGAGTGTAGCAGCTCTATGACAATAATTAGCAATTATCCTTTTAATTGTATCTTTAAAACGAAATAGTATGTAAAATTGGAAGATTTATGTATTACCTAAAGTTTTACAAATATTAGAATTTATTGCATTAAAAGAAGATGGGATTTCTAGTGTTATTATGTTACCGATTTCATGAGCCTTAGTTATCATGCGAATCGTCTACATAGATTGGTCCTGATGTGGGGGGGGAGGTTGTAGAGGCGGTCACCCTGTTTCCAACGAGCTTTGAGAGAGAAAATCTACCCCTTATAACATATTATTGTAGGGGGGTAGGCAACCATCCACCTTAGGAGCAATTCCCCTTGAATGTGGGGGCGAGGCCGCTAGTACTATTAAACTGTGACAGAACTATTCTAGAATTTCTCTACTTTTGCACAGAAAAGTTCTTCATTTTTTTTCTTAAAGAAAACTCAATTCCATGGAAATTGAATTTTCAGTAATGGAATTTTTGGAGCATTTCTGAAAGGCTTTTTATATATTTTTGCGCATTTTATTTTATTTATTTTGAAACGCATTTCATTTATTATATATATAAATAGCTAGGCAGTGATAGAAATTCAATTTAATCAAATTATTCGTCTTTAATACCAATCAAAAGTAGATATAAAATAAAACAGGTTTAAGATAAACGTACTGACCTATTAGAGTTGCCATGCTTATTAAATATCGGTAGTATTTAGATAATGTATTAGCCTTAAAGACAGATAAACAAACCAAGTAGTTGTAGAATTTTCACAGAAAAAAATCCAATTGTCTATCATAAATAGCAGTTGAATAATTTATTTTCTTTTTAAGACGAACAGACAAATTTAGATAAACTTCGCTAGTATGTATTTATGAAAGTTTTTGAATTTGTTAGTTCTGATGTAAATGTTAATATTTATGTCTACATATGAATTTTAGGTTGTGCTTTCCCTTCCACATTTTGTTATATTCACTGTTCATATTCGCACAAAAACATAATAGCAAATTAATAAAAAGAATGATAATTGATGATTATAAAGCCAAGCGTAGGAAGATATGTTAGACTATTATTAATTTGTGTATTTTTATAATAAGTCGCATTGGACGCAGGGTTATGGGCCTAGGGCATCACTGACAAAAGCCCTGCAGGGGCTAGGCATAAGAAAGATAAAAACAAATACCCACCGATTTACATAAGATGTAAGGGAGGTATGTTTTGTTCGATAAACATTACGAGGTAAAACACCGATACATTTTTACGGAAGTGATATAACATGGAAATTGAGAAATGGATAATATCAAAATAGCTAGGTAAACAATTGTCAGAATAGTACATATATACAAAAAGAATAACCTTCGATTTTTTTTATATACCTAAATAATTTTTAAAAAAATTTGTCTTGATTTTTAGACAGAATTTCCATTGGTCAATCTTGTTTTGATTAATCCTTCAGTCTGTCTGTACAGAAGGATCTTGTTTATCGCTAAACCGATATGGTTCTCTTTTACAGCGAAACTTCTTAAAGGCCCAGTGATACTACTTAAACAGGAGTATGAAATTAATAAGTAAAAAAAACTTCAAATAAAAAGTTAAATTTCCATAGGTTAAAAAGAAGCTACACTTATTATTTGAAATGTAGCCTGGAATATGTCCGTGCTTCCCTTAAATGCACAGGTTAATCAATTAAGCGGTATCAGAGTTTGTAACAAATTAATAACCTCATGAAGATAGTCTACCACAACTTATATGTATAAATATACTGTATAGTAAGGCTTTTGTTGTCTGTAGCTCAAGACTTCATAACTGATAGAGTTCTATATTTTTTAGAAGCTTCTTATAGGTCTCTGAATGGTTTTAGGCTATTTAAAGAGGACTATCCACGAACGAGAGCACATGATTCTAAGTACCTTCCAGCATTGATCCTAAGTATTTTCTTTCAGAATATAATAGGACACCATATATTATTAATATATTGACGAGAAAATTTATGTTTCACCATGTTTTTTTAGGTATTTTAATTGATTTTGAAAAATTTTATGAAGCTAATTCTTTTAATAAAATGGATATTTGATGATACATATGCGAATACTCGTGTTATATAGATTGTAAATTAATCCATATTAGCATTAATTTAAACATACATATGAGATATACAGGGCGACCACTGCATACTATATATACTATTTATACTATATAGGATGAATTTGGATACTATATCATACTATATGACAAAAAATTACTATATATACTATATATTATTACCTTTATTTGAACCAAATTTACTATATATACTATATAATATTACATTTATATAACAAAAAACGAATATTGTCAGTTTTTCGACAACGCCTCTTAAGGAGCGTTTTGTCTAATTTTCACAGTAGGTTTTCTCCTATTTCTAGCTCCTGCGGGGGGCTTATTATATACTGTGATACGACAAAAATGCATAAAGCTCTACAGTAAGAAAGAGATGAAGAAAATCCTTTAAAATATATTTTTGTTTGTGATTATGATATAAATATCAGTTATTTTTCATAGAAATAATTTAGGGTGAGGGGGGAGTTTTGCCACTTTCGCTTACTCTGTAATTATTAGGCTAGGTATTAATGTGAGACTATAGGTTATTTGGGATAAAAGTTTACTTTTGGGTAGTAGTTCTCTTATATTTAATAATTTTTTTGATAAGTCTCCAGGTTCAGGTGCTGCAGGCTAAAAGGTGGTTTCTGGACAGGTAGAAAAATTGTTTAATTTAGAGAACAACTTATTAAACAGAATATGCATCTTTTATGATGTTATTAGCTTATCTGAAGAAAAAATTAAAATTGGCCTCCAATTCTTGGTCTTACAGGCCACCAGGTCCACTTTGGACAGGTAAAAATTCAATTTTTTTGTTTGAAGAGTTAGAGGTCAACCTATAAAACAGAATATGCATCTTTTTGGATTTTATTAACATATCTGAAAAAAATTTTAAATTAGCAACCAGGGTCAAGCCCTGCAGGCCTCCAGGTCCCCTCTGGACAGGCAAAAAATCAAATTTCTTATTTTTTGAGGTCAACTTATGAAACAGAATATGTATTTTTTTGGATTATTAACATATCTGAAGAAAATACAATATGAATAGGCCTCCAAGTTCAGGTCCTGCAGGCCTTTAGGTCCACTCTGAACAGGTAAACAATAAAATTTCTTAGATGAAGAGTTAGAGGTCTATTTATATAACAGAATATGCATTTATTTGGATAATATTAACATATCGGGATCCAAGATCAGGTTCATTCAGGACAGGTAAAAGATTCAAATTTATAATTTGAAAAGTTAGAGGTCAACTTAAAAACAGAATATGCATCTATTTGGATGTTATTAACATATCTGAAGAAAAAAATAAAATCCGCCATCAATTTCAGGTCTTCCCTGGACAGAGTCTACATGGAGGCCTGCAGCACCTGGACCTGGAGGTCAATTGTATTTTTTCTCCAGATATGTAAATAACATCTAAAAAGATGCTTATGGTGTTTTATAAACTTACCTCTAACTCTATAAATAAGAAATTTAAATTTTACCTGTCCAGAGTCCACCAAGAGGCCTGCAGCATCAAAACCTGGAGGTCGATTGTCATTTTTTCTTTAAACATATAAATATCATATATAAAGATGCTTATGTTGTTTAATGAATTAACCTCTAACTCCTTAAATTTAAAATTTTTATTTTATTCGTGTCCAGAGTCCACCTGGAGGCCTGCAGCACCTAAACCTGAAGGCCAATTTTATTTTTTCTTCAAATATATAAATAACATCCAAATATAAGCTCATTTTGTTTACAAATATATACCTACCATTAACTGTTCAATTAAGGGAAGTTTGTTGTTCAACTCTCCATGCAGAGTCTGCAGGACCAGAACTTGGAGGTCGATTTTTTTTCTTCAGTTATGTTAATAACATCCAAAAAGATGCATATTCTGTTTTATAAGTTGACCTCTAGCTCTTTAAAAAAGAAATTTGAATTTTTTACCTGTCCACATAGTGGACCTGGAGGCCTACAGGACCAGAACTTGGAGGCCGATTTTAGATTTCTTCAGATATGTAAATGGCATTCAAAAAGATGCCTATTCTGTTTTATAAGTTGGCCTCTAACTCTTCAACTAAAAAAATTATCTATAACCTGTCCAGAGTGGACCTGCAGGCCTGTAAGACCAGAACTTGGAGGCCTATTTACATTTTTTCTTCATTTACGTTAATAACATCCAAAAAGATGCATATTTTGTTTTATAAGTTTATCTCTAACCCTTCAAACAGAAATTTAAATTTTTTTTACTTGTCCAGAAACCACCTTCCAGCTAGCCTGTAGCACCTTAACCTGAGACCTATCCAAAAAATGATTAAATATATGTGAAATACTAACCAAAAGTAAACTTTTAACCTAAATAACCTATAGTCTCACATTAATACCTAGCCTAATAATCACAGAGTAAGCCCCTTATTTGTGAAATTGCTTTGATAAAAGCTTTGCTTTGAGTTATTAATGATGATGTATATACTATGTATTACTAAATAATTCTAAGTCCGATACTATATCATACTATATGTGTTCAAAAAAATATACTATATATACTATATGGATTTTAAAAATATACTATAAAAATACTATATTTTTTTTGTTTTGGAGTGGTCGCCCTGGATATAGTAAATGTGCTTTTGACTTTTTTTATATTTATTATTTGACAACATGGACAATTAAAGACACCCCGAACTCAACAAAACGTTTGATAGAATTTTAACGAAAAATGGTGGACATTTTGTTACTTTTCTTCAACTTGAAGTGGTGAAACATAAATTTTCTCGTCAATATATTATTTATTGATAGTGACCTATTATATTCTGAAAGAAAATACTCAGGATCAATGCTGGAAGGTACTTAGAATCACGTGCTCTTGTTCGTGGATAGTCCTCTTTTACATCTAAGTTTGGTTTAATGCTATTCTCATACTTTCTCTCTCATTCGAAAACGTAGCTCCTAGATGATAGAAGCGCAGCCGTTAGTGTACCTATTGGACTTATCAAATAAAAAGACATGTTTTTATAAAATGGGTTGATCACTCCGATCTATGTTATTTAATATCTATGATAATTATCTTTTTTGTTCAGTTCCCCCATCCGGACGCCTCTGATTGACAATGAGATCGTGTTGATGAACACGCTGTACAAGGAGAGGTTCCCGAAGGCCACGCAGCAGATGGAGGAGAGGCTCAACAACTTCATCTCCGACAATGAAAGGTAACGATAGATTTTTAGAGAGGCAAAACTATGGAAGACTAATCAATATTTATCAAAAAGTACCTAACGTTGTAAGCTAACGAATAAGAGTGTGTGTTTTTGAAACTCTGGGTACAAGCATAATTTATAGACCGATTTCCCCTCCCTTTCTGATTAACGTGAATGTTACATTGGCGTAGTGACGAATGACGGGTTGTGGACAGTCGAACGTATGATCTAACTCTATTTACAGAGTAGCTTCGTATTATATTTGATAATATTTATTCTTCCAAGCTTCTAGTGTACAAAATAAAATATATTAGATTACCAAGTTTCATCTCATAACGTGTAGAAAATACATTTCAAGATGAAAAATATTTTTGTGTTTGTTAAAATTACTTAAATTTTAGTTGGTTCACAAAAGGAAAGAGAAATAGAATTACGTTTAGGGACAGGTTTTCTTGAAAACAGGGACTATTTTGTCCATGTCAAAAATGGCATGGATAGAAAAGAACAGTTGACTGTAAGAACTCAAAAACTGTAACCAAACAATACAAAAAAACACAGATCTTGTTGGCTAAGTTTGATGGATTGATGTACTTACGGACCCTCGTAATAGAGTAGCTATACTACTAAAATAGTAAAATAGTGTATAAAATTAAAATAGATCTGATCTTATTAATAGCTTTACATTTAATTCTTATTGTTGCACTCAATGACTACCAAAATATTAGGCAATTAACCAATCCAGATTAAACAACATGACAATAATATGTCAACGACATGGTTTTATGATACTACATATAATGGACTAAACCATTAAAATTAGATGCCGACACATTGCATCCTGGTACAACAGGGCATAATCAACACTTTGTTAAATAAGTTTTATTAAAAATTGTTTTTATGGTACTTGTCCTTTATGGAATGTAATTTGAGAAAATGAAACTCTGTCTCGGTTTCAATAACAAAGGTTTTAGATTTAGAGGACTATTCAATCATCTAAAAGTCTTTAAAAATAAGAGTATAACTTATTGTAGGGCAAGGATGAAAGATGATCTAATCAATCTAACACCCATACTTCCCTTAATAACTGTAAAGCAGTATTTTATTGACAAGAAGAGGGAAGAATAATGTATCGTTCATTGTCATATCCCTCCTCTAGTACCTTTCATTACTCTATATTTTATACTCAATTGGCGCATCTTTTGTTTTTAAGTTTTGGGCTGTAAATTAGATGAAAAAAAGTAGAAAGAAAGTTGAAAAAGATAAATATACCTGGATAACAGGGATGAAAACATTCATTCAGAGCCAAGCTATCTTATGTAGAGGGAGAAGGGACTAAGTGCTGTGTATTACAATAGTCCCCAAAGTACTATAATAACGATACCTTATTCGTTACCTTTACACATTGGGGACTTAAGTGAATTTGGATTGGTTGGTTAATTAAGTTGAGTGTTTAAATGTTTCAGCTACTAATTTTAATCTACAGAAGGGGTAATTTTGTGATTTTTCATTCGGGGTTGTATATCAATTTATCGGCCATTGTCTTTTTCCTTTAGATCTCTTGTAAATTATACTGGTAATTTAAGATATTAAACATTCAGTTGTGAGCAAAAATTAAGTACTTAAATTAAATCATAATTGGTTTAGCTTTGTCCAAACTTTTTCAACAATAATATTAGTTAATTTTAAAGGTATATACAAGACATACATACAAACCAAAAGATCTATAATTCCCTCGGACTTTTAGAGAAACCTTTAAAGATTTATATTGAGTTGCTACGCTACAAAAATAACAGAAGAATGAAAGTTTAAAGAGATAAACGATAAACAAAGTTTTGGGAGAAAAAAAATACATTTACAATACAATGAGAATTTTACAAATGTTAATGTAAACAAAGATTATATCTTACACAAACATACACAAATTTTTCTAAAATTATTTCTAAAGAGGACTATCCACGAACGAGAGCACATGATTCTAAGTACCTTCCAGCATTGATCCTAAGTATTTTCGTTCAGAATATAATAGGACACCATATATTATCAATATATTGACGAGAAAATTTATGTTTCACCATGTTTTTTTAGGTATTTTAATTGATTTTGAAAAATTTTATGAAGCTAATTCTTTTAATAAAATGGATATTTGATGATACATATGCGAATACTCGTGTTACATAGATTGTAAATTAATCCATATTAGCATTAATTTAAACATACATATGAGATATAGTAAATGTGCTTTTGACTTTTTTTTATTTTTATTATTTGACAACATGGACAATTAAAGACACCCTGAACTCAACAAAACGTTTGATAGAATTTTAACGAAAAATGGTGGACATTTTTTACTTTTCTTCAACTTGAAGTGGTGAAACATAAATTTTCTCGTCAATATATTATTTATTGATAGTGACCTATTATATTCTGGAAGAAAATACTCAGGATCAATGCTGGAAGGTACTTAGAATCACGTGCTCTTGTTCGTGGATAGTCCTCTTTGGTAATGTTTCTGGGTGGTTTTATACTTTTTTGCCTCCCATTCCTCACTTTTCGAAAACAGAGACGCTTGTAGTGTTTAAAAAGTATTAATAATTAAAATATTCAGTATGTTTAGGCTGTATGGTCCTGCAGACGAGATAGACATACCTCCAGACAGCGTAGCTATTCTTATATTTGCTATGTTTAGGCTGTATGGTCCTGCAGATGAGATAGACATACCTCCAGACAGCGTAGCTATTCTTAGATCTGTTATGTTTAGGCTGTATGGTCCTGCAGATGAGATAGACATACCTCCAGACAGCGTAGCTATTCTTAGATTTGTTATGTTTAGGCTGTATGGTCCTGCAGACGAGATAGACATCCCTCCAGACAGCGTAGCTATTCTTATATTTGTTATGTTTAGGCTGTATGGTCCTGCAGATGAGATAGACATACCTCCAGACAGCGTAGCTATTCTTAGATTTGTTATGTTTAGGCTGTATGGTCCTGCAGATGAGATTGACATACCTCCAGACAGCGTAGCTATTCATAGATTTGTTATGTTTAGGCTGTATGGTCCTGCAGATGAGATAGACATACCTCCAGACAGCGTTGCTATTCTTAGATTTGTTATGTTTAGGCTGTATGGTCCTGCAGATGAGATAGACATACCTCCAGACAGCGTTGCTATTCTTAGATTTGTTATGTTTAGGCTGTATGGTCCTGCAGACGAGATAGACATCCCTCCAGACAGCGTAGCTATTCTTAGATTTGTTCATCACCAGGTATAAGAATATTTATTATGAAGGGATAGTACAAATCTATTTTTAATCCTCCTCCTATTGTATTTACAGGGAGTTAGGGAGGGGACAATGGGCAATTAATTATATTTAAGAGTTATCTGAAAGACTATGAAATCCAGATAATTCCAGAAAAAATGAAAGAAATTATAAAGGGAGAGTTAATACAATACAGAAAACTATAAAATAAGAAAAGAGTTCCAAGAAAAAAGCATTCATTTGGAAATTAGATTACAAGCACATCAGACTGACATAATCATTCTGTAATTAATAACTATAAAAATCTCCCTGGAACCCATTCGACCCATAGCCCCATAACCCAAAATTGATTTGGGTTCTTAGAATGGTTATTAAACAAATATCACTATGAAGTTTTTATCTATGAAATTATATTTTCTGGGGAGAAAAAAATTATTAAAACCAGCCACATCATAACAAATTAAGTTTATTGATACTTGTCTGCAATATTCAAAACTAACACACGAGTTGCGGCATTTGTTGTGCAAGTACCCAAAGTCAGTCAGAAACTGCTAAATTCTTGTACATTCCCTTTAAGCCAGTACCCAAAGTCTGAGACACCTAAAAATTGAATATTCGATTCATTGTCCCTTCCCTTACTCCATGGTATTTAGGAGTATGGTATGTATTTATTTTTAAGTTGAGGTAATGTTATGCATTAAAAACATTGAGATTTTCATTTTAGGGTTGCTTCACATTTTTTAGCTAAAGGTTTTTTTTTGTTAAAATGGACGATTTCAGTGGGTTTCATATTCTATCTTAAATAAAATAAAGAAAATATATAATTGCCTTTTTGTTATGAATGAAATAATAGTCATTTATCACATCGTATTATAGACAGCATTCCGTTGATAAATGAAAAATTAAAACTAGTTTTGTAAGTCACGAGGGGCCAAAGGCCCGGGTTAACAAAGCTGTTCTTAATTTTAATATTATAGAAAATTTTCTGTAATACGATGCTATTCATGATTTTTCAGTAACCGGATAACCGCCGGATATTAATCGGTTTCGAAGCCATACTAGAATATTAGTTGTATAATATTGTAATTACTGAATAATTTAGCTGATTAAATGTTTAATTTAGGTTCTGGAAATGGCACGAGATTGTTTAGCTAAGTCTGAAGAGAAACTCATTACTAGCAGGTAAATATTAGTAGTAAATTGGCTTTGCCTCAAACCTTAGGGAGAAAAATTGATTTATAGATAACGGAAGATCTAGTAAAATAAATACAGCATTGGTCTAAAACTAAATTTTACTAAATTATTTTTATTTTTATTTGAAAGAAAAAATAATAGGTAATTAGATGATCCTTTTGTTAATTTTTTTCCTCTTTATTAACAGCTCAAATGATATGTAAAATTACAATTCAGCCAGACAGACAGACAACGTCAACATACTTTGAAATTGATGTATGGACAATATCAAACACTTTAATTAGGTCTAAGTTACATTAATTTCTTTTTTTTTTAATTGACAGGCTAGCTTTCAGGTTCTTGCTGTTACTTGAAAACATTAAATTTGAACCATTAATCTATTAGGGGGAACCTTTCTAACGTAACCTCTTCATAACTCAACCTAATTTAATTTTGAATGTTTTTAGATATTTCTACGAGATGTCAGAATCCTTGGAGAAATTGTTAGTTCAGACCAGGGATAAATCTCCACAGGTAATTAATCATTCATTGTTCATACAAAAATTATGGACATTGTCCTGCAATATTTGTGACTAGCAGCTACGCCCCTAGGTGCTTCTATATGCTCTGTAGGTAGGGGTGGAGGGTTGAGAAGATCCCCTCCACTTTCAAATTTTTTTTAAAGAAGATGTACAAAAATACCTAAATTAAGGAGTGGTCAAGGGTCGAATTCGACCCCCCCCCCCCCCTTTTGGGGGGGTTTCAAAAACAAATTAGAGAGCGTGATTATAAATCGTGGTATAACAAAATAATTTCTAGTAAAATGTCCCCTCCCTCCCTTCTTTCAGGGGATTTCACTCACTTGACAAAAAACCACCAGAACAATTTGGGTAATGTTTCACAGTAAACATTTGCATTTATCTGTGCACTAACCCATGATTTGATTTATATTATCGTTCTTTGGTCAAGAAATGGGTCTATAAAAATCAATAGGAGAAATAAGATTTGTTTAATGGCTGTTTTTATTTGCAAAGGTGCATCTTAATGTCACCTCTAAATAGTGCTTAGGAGCAAAGCTGCTCTATAGTTTACATGGTATAGCATTAACGGGCTTTAATGTAAACTTATATTCTTGGGTTTGAAACTTAGGAATGTGTCAATGCCTTTTGATTAATCGTCCCTCAAACTCTTTTTTTGTGATTTTTGTGCCTCCAACGAAAGACATGCAGGGTTGTTTATTATATTACATGTTATTCCTATACCTCGCTTACTTCTCTTTATGGATTCAGTTGTTCTTGTTTTTATAGCATCTACTTTAGGATTACCTTTTGATCTAAGTGATCACTATTTATTTCTGATCCTCTTACTTAACAACTAAAAAAATGCTTTTTAGTATAGCCAATGTTAAAGAGAAAAGTATGTTTCTTGATACTTTTTAAGAACTGTACCTACTATTTCAGTTGATATTTATCATAATTTTCTCGTTGTAGTTTTAGTGAATTTCTGTAATTGATAACCTATATAGCTAAGGATTTGTAATATGGTCGAAAACAATGATAAATATCTAATAATCCGACAAAAAATACCTTTTTGAAAAACACCACTTTTTGGTTGCATTTTGGACACTCTAGGAATTAATGTGCAAGAAAAGTGGATTGATTTTTGGAGTTTTTTTGCTAAGATTAATCTTCTCTAATGTCTCCTTCCTTCCTTGAAGATTTTGCCTGTTGGTAAATATTGAGGGGGAAGTAGGGGTTGTAGAATTATGAAATCATCATTTTCCTCTGTTTCCAAATATGTACTTTTTAACAGGAAAATATATGATTTCTTTTAATACTATTATAAACAGTTCCAGCTCTAGTGAAATGTAAATCTTCTTGGAATAAAAGTTTTTTCTTGAAAGTTTTGCTTTGTATTGCAATCTTTTATTCGCATGATCCAATTAGATTGAACTGCCCCCCCCCCCCCTCCTTCTCAGTTAGCCTATACCCACTTGGAAGTAGTGACTGTAAATTATACTGGTACCCAAAGTTTTATAAACACGTTGTTTCACTAAATGACTTTGAAAATTTATGAACTATTATTTAATCTTGATTGATTGGTTTAAAAGAGCATCGTGCAAACTTTTTCTATTTTTGTAATCTGTATACCGTAAGATCCCTGTTTTTAATTTTACTGATACTGTAATATGGTCCTCTCTTGTGTAGTCTGCAGCAACCCATTGATCTTTTTTTCAACAGTTTTTTTTTTTGGGGGGGGAGATTATTACTTAAGTTGCTAGTAAATGAGAAAAGTCCCTTTTCACCCTTTAGTGAATTATTTAGTTATTCTCTGCATCAATGTGAAGTTTTGTTTGTCTTTACAGATGGATTCCAATACAAATTTGCAATTTTTCACAGTTTCCAAATTTTGTAACATTGGTCAATTTTCCGCCCCCTGATATCATTAACATTACAAAATAGAGGAAAATATTTCAATCATGTAATGTCTATTAAGCATTTCTTTACATCATATAAATAATCAAAAACAATAATATAATATCAGGGGATTTTTTTCAATTGAATGGGACATTGTGAAACTTTTTTCTTGAGGACTAAGAATAAAGTTGCTACTTAATATTTTTGGGGCAACTTTGTTTTCTGTTTTCTGCAATTTATGAATGAATAGATTCTAGCGTGTTTTGAAGCAAAACTAAAGTTTTATGGTAAAAATATGACATGTGAAATTTTAGAATAGCTACAATAGCTTATATCATTTATTAGTTGTGTTTCATCCATATACATTAGAACAAGGGATCTAAATTGATGTACTGTACATTCCTAATGATTATACACAAAATTACTCTTTCTGTTTACAAATAGTGGTTGAAATGTTTGGACACTCAACTCAATAATCATCAAAAGTCCCCAAAGTTGTTAAGCTACCTAACGAATAAGAAAATTTTTGTGACACAAATCAAAATTACAGAGAAAAGTGTCTTAATCTTATTTTCATGTTTTATATTTTCATAGTTTTCCTCTTTACGATGTAATTGTACAGATTCAAAAATAAATGAGACATCCTAGATAGATATAAAACTAGACATCTGAGTGTGTTTACTTTTTTACGTCTTTTTTTATTCAAAACTACGCATTTCTAAACTTTTAATTTTTTATAAGAATTTTATTTTTTAGCACAACAACTCTGTAAATGTAAAATGTCTGTTGTGTGTGTTTTATGACATTTTACAATTAAAAAAAATAAAATACACAAGAAAATAAGAGCCATCGAATATTTAGTTATTTATAAGCAATGCCTTTATTAATGTACTGATGGACATTTTCATTCTTGTTACTATACATTTTTCTATATTATTATTCAAGTACTCTTAATATTAAAATTCTCCCTTTGCTCTCAAGATTCAATGCATAAAGAGTCAGGGTGACGGCTTGTGCAGCTTAAAATCTTGGTATATTTTGATTTAGGGGGAAAGATTAATTTATCCTCAATTGTTCTATCCCTTGTAATATCAATTTAGTAAGATTTGTTTTATGATGGTTTTAGGCACCAATTTCCTTTCCCTCCCCCACCCACCCCTCCTTTCGAAGCAAAATATACCAGTATAAATAGAAATTAACATTTGCTACTTATTTATAAGAATAAAAATCCTCGCTGCACGCGCCTGACATAGAGCATATACACAACACATACACAACACAACATGAACATTGTACATTAAGTACTTCAAGTTTTTGCACATTTTTTTCTCAACTTTTTCAACAAGTGAGAAAAAGTACTTTATATGTTGAGATAATTAAAATCATTTTTATGCAATTTTTGCATTTAAGAAACCAGATTTTTGACACTTCACAATTTTTTTCTTTATTAAAGAAATCAACTCTTACTATTTGGCAATGTAAGTTTCCATTAAATAAAATGAATATCACACATAAATTACAAAAGTTTTCAGTGTTTCATATCGGAAACACAGACATTAAATATTTTTTTTTTTTTAAATAAAAAAGTACAGAGTTTGAATTATCTTATTTCGAATACTAAATGGAGAAGAAAAATATTGAAACTTACAAAGCATACTAGTAAAAAAAAACACTTTTGGCTATTTTTATTTTTTACCATTGAACTAATAGCTATTCTAAATTAACTTATTTTATTTTTAGGCTGCTGCTTTGTTGACTTGTCTGATCAAGAAGCTGTTGTTGATAGTATCCCGTCCTGCCCGGCTCCTGGAGTGCCTGGAGTTTGATCCAGAAGAGTTCTACCAGCTCCTGGAGGCCGCGGAGGGACAGGCCAGGGTGGTGCATGGAGTTCAGACTGAGGTAATTACATTGTATGGACTAAATAAAGTCAGCAGTTTTAAGTTTACTTTTTTAATTTCACTCGTTTCATAAATGTTAGCTTTTGAATATTGGGGTAAAATTTCGGTTATCCTTCCCCCCTATAAAAAAATAGATTAGAAACACAGCAAAAATGTAAAATCATGTATCGTATTATAAATGATTTCCCGAAAAAGAAATAAAATATAAGTATAGAATTAATCCCTGTTATTTTTGCCTTTTAAAGCCGAAAAAATACAATTTTTTTTTATTTTACTGTCCGCTAAAAATGTCTATGGTATCCGATAAATGACTATTTTTTTCTCCATTCTTACGAAATAATTTGAAATAGGTGCCCCAGTATATAATCAGCAAGCTTGGACTGACTCGGGATCCTCTGGCGGAACTGCAGCAGGATCTGGCAGCTCTGGACACTAACAGGTATGTTACCACTAACCGAGACTTAAGCCTAACATTTCTTTGGAGGGGCGATGTGTTTGAATCTCGGCCAAAACTGATTCATAACAAAAGACGTTAAAAGTTGTACCTTCTGCTGTTATGTCTGATGAGCGACATTAAAAGTGAGAGTAGAGGGATTACGTTGGCCCAAAACAAGCGCAACTCATTACTATGAATAGTGAGGACTGCAGACATCTCATGCAATCCAAGATTAAATTGTCTACAATAGTTGAGATGTTATTACCTATGGATGACGTGCTTTAAACGCTTGGCCCCATGTTGTTATCAACTGTTTTTATTTAATATTGAGAGTGATATAGTTTACACATATTGAAAATTAAACAAATAATTTATGTTTTAAATATAGATAATGTATAATAAAGAAAGTTTATATAGTGTTAAGTATGTGGTTAAGATAAGATGAAAAGGAAATAATGTTATTTATAAAGGTTACAAAATTAAGAAAATGCTTACAAAAATTCAGTCCTTATTTGACTCGTCTTCAAAGCTAAAAAGAAATGCAGAACTATAAAAGCGACCAAGAAAATGCTTTTCCGGTATATTTTACAAACACCTACTGCCATTGCATTGGTATGCTTAAAATAGTCAGGGGGAAGGGTTTGATCAGGATTGGATTGTACAAAATAACATTATCAAAACTTGTCCTCCAAGCGGTTAAATTATCATTTATAGTTTTATCCCTGAGTACTAGAGAAGCATAAAAACTAGAAAATGTTGGGATCTAAATTAGTAACCTTGATATATTACCCTGTATGAAACCATTATTATTTTGCATCGTCTTAAATTGAAAATGTATTGTTCTCTTGGTGGTGTACCCTTCCCTCCGCGATTAGTCAATTAGCAATCCTGCATAATTGCAAATACTATTTGATATGGATATTTTTACAATGGTTAGGGTAAAATATAGGAGAATGGTCTGTCAGTTTGCGTTAAAGCCATAAGTTTAAAAGGTATTCTTTGGATTCCCGTAAAACAGTGTGTTTTTTTACATTTACAAAGCTAAAAAATAAAAATTTCCAATTAATCTTTCTTTGATGTTAATAACGGATTCTCTAAAATAGTTTCTTTTTCGTATTGTGGTTCTGGTGTTTTTTTTATAAATATTTTGTGGGTGTGATGACACTTCTCTGTTGACAAAGCTTGTAGTGATGAAGTAGAAAATCATGGACTAAGGGGTTGTTAATGGATTTAATTATTTTCAACGATTTTTTAACCCGAAGAAACGTAACTAGAGGATAGTTTAATTTTAGTGAAGCAGTTTTAAATGTTCATCGATTTAATTGTATCTAACCTCATAATAACGTCATCCCTAAGCGTTATTTACAGGAAAGATTTGTCTATTTTGTTATATATAAGCCAAGCAAGTAATTTGGATACTAATATACTTCTTATCATTTAAATATTATTTTTTTATTTTGTATATAAAGTGGATATACAAATAATATTGGTGTTCCAATATGCCTGTCCTAATATTCCTGCTTGTTGAGTAGAATGCATTCTTTTCATATCTACCTTTTCTAAAATTTATGTTTTAATAATATAATTTATTATTGATTCAAAAGAACAGATAAATAATATTTTTTGTTCTAGCTCCTGTTCAAGTCCTGATAGAAACCGGGAATCAAGCCTTGAGCCTCAACACTCAACCCCGAAAGGGTAAGTTATCTAATTTTGATAGTTAAATCATAGGATAAAAGGTTCTGTCAATCAAATAGGCGATGAATTTTTCTACATACACGTCCCCCAATCATGATAAACAAAATTTCTCCCTAAAGTTATGAAGCTAACAAATCAGAGAACGTGTTTATAAAACTTGTGTAACTCGTGCGAAGTCATCATTTAGACAATGGCGTGGGGGAGTTTATTTTAGCTTTTTTTGTATGGTCGAAATTTGAATATTTATTAAACCTCGGCTAATTTCAACACTGCCCCCTAAATATTATTTTAGATTTATTTCGCATGTTGGTTATACCTTATTCCTGGAAAGTGTTAATTGTATTTTCTTCCCAGATCTGACTCCGAGCAGGCCAGCGGGGGTGGGTCTATCAGCAGCTCAGAGAACTTCCGGACCAAGACTCCGGGTGAGGAGGACTTCGACGTGATCAAGCTCATCTCTAACGGGGCGTACGGCGCCGTCTACCTGGTGAAGCACAAGGAGACCAAGCTCAGATACGCGCTCAAGAAGATCAACAAGCAGAATCTTATCCTTAGGAATCAGGTAAGTTCTTTTTTTTTGTAGCACAGTATAATTTTGTCCTTACGTTTCTACGTCTCAAATTTAAATTATCTAAAGGAAATGCCTCATCATTTTTTTTTATTAGTGAATTTTGCCTTACTATCGAGTAGCGAGTCTATCATCTTTTAAGAATCCACATCAGCTTAAGTAAAAAGTAAACAATACTTTTGTCTGCTAGAAATGTTCCTTCTTAGATTTGAAGAAAAAAGGGTTCAGAATATGCTTCTATTCTTATATTTCCATTTCTAAAATTAAGAAATATGAATTAAATTGTAATAGGTTGATAATAAGAGTATTTTTATAGCGATTTTCTTTGTTTCCTAAATCTTTTATTAGGGATGGGAATCCGTCGAATTTTTGGGCCGGATTCCGGATTCTGAAGGAATCCGTCAAAAAAAGTGACGGATTCTTGCGGATTCCGGATTCTTATTTTTGGCGGATTCCGGATTCGGATTCCGGATTCTAGCAGTATTTTAAAAGGCCGTCCGTCACAGAGGGATAGCTTTTTTCTTTAACATATCACTATGTAACTTGGTTGAAGCCTTGATTTGTTTAAAGTGTTGACTTCCAGCATAACTAAAATATTTACATCACATTAGTAATTATTAAAATTTGTTATGTAGAAATTGAATAGCTCATCACGTGATCGCTGGCCTGACAATGAGAGCTCTGCGTTATCAGCTGGTATATCAACTTCGTGGTTTATGTGGGAAGAAATGGGGGGGGGGGAAGGTGGTGTGTTGGGGGTGGGGGGGAAGGTGGTGTGTTGGGGGGGGGGGGGTGATCTTTGCCTTCAAAAAGAGGGAGTTGTAAGAAAAAATTCAAGACGGTAATTTTAGCCTACCAATTTAGAATCCGGAATCCGCTATAAAAAACGGATTCCGGATACGGATTCGGATTCCAAAATTGGCCGAAAATTGGGCGGATTCCGGATACGGATTCCGGATCCGGATTCTCATCACTATCTTTTATCTCACTCTTTCTTATAAAGTGTTATATTTTACCCGGAGAAAATGTTTTGTAAAGTAAAGTTGAATCATTACTACAAGTCTTCATTGACAAAAATATCATTAACATTTTCTACATTGTTAGAATTCAATGAGGCGTTCTTGCTTACTATTTCTCTCTTTTTTTGCAGCATAGCTACTCAATAATAAATTATTCCCCTTCATTTAAAAAAGCTTTTATAAAGTTTTAATATAAAGATACCAACCTGCTCCCATGGCATCTAGAGGAGGGAGGGCAGAACTGAGTTAATGAAGAACTCAATCGGTTTAGTGGTTATATAGATCCAAGCAGACAAAGAAAAAAGTAGAAGGATAACCTTCTCAATTTTGTTTGTTTTTCGTTTTGGTTAATGGCATTCTTGTTCACTTGTTGTTATTTTCTTTTCTTTAGGTCAGTCAACTAAGGGGGAATATAAATTATTATATATAAGTAGGTTAACTTTGAATTATATTTGTCAGTTTTCTAGATTATAGATAAATTCCTTTGCCCTTTATTGACTTATTTAAACAGGGAAATAGTTTTTCTTCGTTATTACTAAATAAAAGTTATCAAAAATGTATATTAGTTATTTACTTTAAGATGATATTAGTACTAAAAGTATTTAAGTCAACGAATGATTGTACGTGTATTGAAAACTGTGTACCAGCATAATTTACAGTCAAATATATCACGAATTTAATCACTTACCAATTTTTGAGAAACTTCATCTTTTGCTTTATAATATCTCATAAATATTTCACCTTTAAAAGATAAGCTTATAAACACATATGTAATCATTGATTTGACTTTTTTCCTTTTTAGTTTTCTAATTATAAACTTCTTTCAGGTTGAGCAAGTGTTTGCTGAGCGCGACATCATGTCCTTCACCGACAACCCCTTCGTAGTGTCCATGTACTGCAGTTTCGAGTCCCGTAAACACTTGTGCATGGTCATGGAGTACGTAGAGGGTGGTGACTGCGCCAACCTGCTCAAGAACATCGGCCCGTTCCCGGCCGACATGGCCAGATTCTACTTTGCCGAAACCGTGCTGGCCGTTGAGTATCTCCACTCCTTCGGCATCGTGCATAGGGATCTGAAGCCGGATAATTTGTTGATCACGGCCCTCGGTCACATCAAGCTGACCGACTTCGGGCTGTCCAAGATGGGGTTGATGTCACTGGCGACCAATTTGTATGAGGACTACATCGACAAGGAGACAAAACAGTTTTCAGATAAACAGGTATGTAGGTAGATCATTGAGAAATAAACACTAAACTGGAATGAAATTTGAATTAGAAATATTTTCTAAGTAGATTTAATCAAATCGTCAATTTATGCAAATTTATTTAATGCTTTATCCCATATAGTTAGGTCAATAGTAGATGAATTAAATTTTCGTTCATTACAAGAACCAAACTTGGCCTTGTGTAGCTTAAAAATATGGAATTGGAAATATTTAACAATGAATACATTTGGAATTGTTTAGGTATTTGGTACCCCTGAGTATATCGCCCCGGAGGTGATCCTCCGGCAGGGCTATGGCAAGCCAGTGGACTGGTGGAGCATGGGAATTATTCTGTACGAGTTTCTCATTGGCTGCGTCCCCTTCTTTGGGGAAACACCAGAAGAGTTGTTCAGCCATACTGTCAAGGAATGCGGATTAGCTTTCATGATATTTATATTCCATTCTATAGCTAATCTGAATGAAACATCTTTAAATTAGGATATTTTATTATGAAAGAAATACAAACAATTTTAAATAGAAGAGCCAATAATGCAATATGCTAGCAATAATGAAGAACAGTTAACTATAATACATTTATCTTATGGAAAACTCTTAAATATTTACTCTGATAAATTGCTTTGGTTTTTTATCAAACAGATTAAAGTAGGGGGATTATGTAGTGTACCTCCTTTGTAATACTCAGATTGAAGCATTTTTTTCCTTAATTGCAAAATAACTTAATTTTAATTAAACAGTCCATTTTTTCTTATCACAAATAGATCAATGACGCTAAAAAAATTTAAAGCTAACCCTGCATCCTGAAACAGGACGATATTGAGTGGCCTGACCCTGAAGATTTTGAGGTTCAGGCGGAGGCCAAGGAGATTATCACACTATTGTTGCAGCAGCATCCTTCCCATAGGTACGTTTGCAGGTTCTTATGTATATGGTTGAGATACAACCATAATCATGTATAGATAGATATGAGATAAAACTATAGAATGGCATTGGTTGGCTTTTCAAACCAAACAAGATTTTTCAATGAGATATGATTGTGTAAAAGGGCACTATGCACGAACGAGAGCAAGTGATTTTTAAGCACTTAGCAGTGAATCTTATTATTTTTTTATGAAAATACTAGGATATTTTTGCATAATATAGTTATATCGACTAAAACAATAAGTTTCACCATGGTTTTATGTGAAGAAAAAAAACTTTGAAATGCTAAGCATTGAAAATAGAAATAAGGTGAAATAGAATAGTCCCCTTTAATAAATCGTCTATATATAAATACGTACTAATAATGAATGAACAGATAATGGAGGTTTGGAACAGCTTGCAAAGCCAATTGTTCAATTCTGTAAAATTCCTTATAGACCTCACATACAAAATGCCGAAGAATACCATAAACCTAAATGTTCCTGCCTTTTAAAACTCACTTGAAGATTATTTTCTTATTTTATTTCAGACTTGGAACTAGCGGAGCACTGGAGGTGAAGGAGCACATCTACTTCCTGGGTATTGACTGGAACTCCCTGCTCAGGATGAAGGCAGACTTTATCCCCCAGCTGGAGGATGAGGATGATACTTCATACTTTGATTCCAGAAGTGACAGGCAAACATTTATTGCTTTTTACATGGATTTTGTTCGGCTGAAAATGATTTCAACTTCAAATGTTTATCTAATAAAGTGGAAGGATTTGTGCCTGTCTAATTATATGAAATATCGTTTATTATTGCAGTTTTTCAGCAGATTTTCAATTTTTTTGCTTCAAGTATTAATAGGTACCTACCTAGATAATAAGGACTGAAATATATTTTGCATTTCAAAAAGAAATAAGTTTAATTGTTAGGTAAATGCTTTGTTTATATTTTTGTAATTTAGTTCTTCAACTATATTTTTTATTTCAGGTATAACCACAGTACTCTGGACTCTGACGTGGAGGGTACCAGATCCTCTGCAGAGGACAGCCTGGAGGACGCCCCGCTCTTCAGATCCTTCTCATCCTGCTCACCCCGCTATAGAAAAGTCCATGGCAAGGATAACGCCATGCGCCACAGCATCTCAAGGTGTGAGAGCTCTGATAACTCCGACAATCTCTCATTCAGCAGTCAGTCGCCAAACAGCCTAGGCTCCTCGCCCAGTTTTGGGGCTAATAACACAGGTCCCAGTAAGCTGTCAATGTCGCCGGAATTGCGACGACCGCATCAAATTGAAGCCCTGACTCGGGCCGAGAACACAAAGTCCTGCCCGGAACTGGAGGAGATGTTGGCCAGCTCTGGCATGAAAATGCCGACAACTGTCGGCGGCGCAAATGCTTGCTCCACACCGACCAGAGAGTCGTCCCGTCATAGCATGAGCATCCCCAGTCCACTAGTCACACAATCAAGCAGTGATTCTGGCGTGTCGGCCAAATCTACGACGCTTGTCAACAGATCTGTGTCCGCGACAGAGTCCAGTCAGACGGACAGTGATGATGTGAGTCCGCAGGTGCACAGACGCCGCCGCCACCAGTTGCATCCCAAGGAACCGTTGCCAAAATTTTCTATTTCCCTGGAGGAAGCCGAGGCGTACTCGGTACGAGCCCTGAGGGACAGGGCTTGTCTGAGTGCGGGCAACACCGCACCAGTTTCTCTGCCCTGTTTGGTCAGCCCCAACCCACGTCTGTCTGTTGAGCCAGAGATTCCCAGTCCCCTAGTCCAGGCTGAGAGGTCAAGGTCAGGCGGCCTAGTCAAGTCAAGCAGCACTAGCGGCCTTAGTCTTATTATACCTGGCGACCATCCAGAGGGCGCCGTGGGTGGTGGAAGCTCAAATAGTAGCGGCATCGGTGGTGTTAGTCCCAATCTTAGTCAAAGTGTTCAATCGCCAGGAGGATCAAGCACAGCAAGCAGTCGTGATGCTTCTCCCTGTCGGGATATATCGCCGCTGATTAACAGTCTAAAGCCACCGATTATAATCCGACGCGGCCCGCGCGGATTTGGCTTCACAATTCGCGCAATCAGAGTCTACTTTGGCGACACTGACTTTTATACTGTTCATCATTTGGTCATGGAGGTGGATAAAGGTTCTCCAGCTTTTGATGCTGGCCTTAGACCAGGTGACCTTGTTACTCACATCAACGGTGAGGCTGTGCAGGGTCTGTACCACACTCAGGTGCTGCAGCTGCTCATGTCGGGCGGTGAGGCGGTCAACCTGAGGGCAACTGCTCTAGAGACAACATCAATTAAAACTGGAGGTAGGAGGCGTGATCCTGCCAGCATCAAGATGGCGCGCAGAAATGTCAGCAAAGTTAGGCATAAGAAACGTGACGGCCGCAAGGCATCACTTTTCAGGAAGTTGTCTAGCAAGAAGGCCAGTGCCGAGATGCAGCAGATGGGAATACTCTCTGGCAGCAGGTCTCTGCAATCCCTGCGGGAGCCAATCATACCTGGTGTCAAGTCACCGCCATCTGGAGCAGCGGTTGCCGCGGCACACCTCCACTCACCCTCGCCCCTATCCTCACCATCAGAATCCTGTGATAGCTCCGCCCCGTGTTCTCCGGCGGCCAGTCATGCGCCGTCAAGCTTGAGCCTGCGCCAAGGCACCTCCAGCCACAGCTCCAGCTCCACTAGGCCCTCATCTCTCCATGGACTTAAGCACAAGCTGCACATCAAGAATAAAAGTCTTCACTCTCCGTCGCGCAGAAAATCAGTTGGTCACATTCCATTGTCGCCGTTGGCTCGTACACCATCGCCATCTCCTCTGCCCGTCTCGCCGACACGTTCACCGTCTCCGCTAGCTTTACCACTGGGCCACCAGCCTGGCTCCAGCAATGTTACCCAGACCTTCTCACCAGGTAATAATCTCAACATCACACCCAACAAAAAGTCTTTCTCGCGGCCCAAGTCGTCCGAGCCCAACTCGGCCGGGTCCCCGTTACTGCGTCGCGCCCTGTCACCTGACAAACTTCACCCGCGCAGCGCCGAGAACAAGAAACCTGGCAGTATTTCACCCCTGTGCAGCAAAGCCATGCTGGGAACAGCGAAGCTAGCCTACAATTCGGCCACCAACACGTCACCGCTGCCTTCCAGAGCCCTGCACTCGTCCCCCGGGTCCTCCCAGGAGTCGAGCCCGGCCCAGGAGGTCGGCACTTCCACAACCCCGGCCTCGGCCACCTCAAATCTTTCCCACCTGGGACACCATCGTAAACATTCCTGTAAATCACTAAGTCAGCCCACTATACCGGAGGAAGGACCCGAACATGAGGACTACTCCCCGACCTCGACAACAACATCACACCCGACCACAGCGCAGAGCCTGACCAATAAAATCTTTGCCACCTTCACCAGCAAGTCACTGGATAAGAACACGGTGCTTCAATCCAAGGATGAGAAAAAGTTAGAATCTAAGAGTGGTAAGAACATCTCTGATAACAAGTCAAGCAAAGAATCTCGCGACCAACGAAGCAGTGGAGAAGGAGGTTCCAAGAAGGGAAAGGATGATATTGCTGCTCAGTCAAGTGGCAGTTGTAACTCTGGCAGCGGTACTTCCGGTGGCAACGGCGGAACAGACTCTAAACCTAGCAGTATTGACAACAAAGGAGCAAATTCTGGCAGCAGCGGAGAGTCAAAGAAGTCTTCGACCGACAACGCCAGCGTTAAGTCGCCCAAACTTTCGCGTGCCGAGTCGATGACGGAGCGCACGGTGCAGAAGATATCCAAGGCGATCCGCGGCTCATCTCGCTCCGAGTCGCGGTCCAAGAAATCTCAGCGTGATTCCAGCCTCAGTCCTAAGGGACCGGGCAGCGTAAGTGCCAAATCTGACAATGACCTGACCAAGTGCGGCGGCAGCAGCAGCTTTGCTACGGGCAGCAGCAGCATTATTAGCACAACAGCGGCGGCCAAGCGGAACGAGCAGCAAGGCGGCAAAATGGATAGCGGCAAAAAGACAAGCGACAAAGAAAAGAAATCGGCTAACGAGAAAAGAGAAATTTTTAAGAGTCACCACAGCAAAGAATAATTTTAAACTTCCCAGCACAATATTACATTATTCATGTTTAGTGTTAACTATTATTAAGTATATTATTATATATAAAAATTATGTATTAATGTATAATATAAAAAAATCATTGAACATCCATTCTTTTTTATACCTGGTAACCATTAAGTTGATACATGTATTGCATACTTACTTTAATTTAGTGTACTTTTTAGGGTACATTCAAATATGTACTGTTTAGGGTACATTTAATAATGTACTTAAATAGTACATTTTAAACTGTACTTCTATCGTTATTTTGGCAAGATACTTTTTAATAAATGTACATTATGTTTCTCGTACTAAGCCTGTACTTCTCTGTTAGGCTTTAGTACTTATTCTGTACTAAAAGTACATGAAAAAGTAGCGTATTTTTAATGTATCGCCAGTGTTAAAAATCACGATTATGCTTTCAGAAATTTCAATTATGTCCTAGTTGTTTTATTATTATTATTAAATAAAAATTGTTTTGTTGAACATTAGCAGCAAATCTTGGATTTTGTTTGTTAAATTTGAAAATTTTAATTGTCTTGTATTATTACCTAATCTGCTATGTTTTAAACCTGGGCAATTTTTTGTTTTGATGCTTAAAGCTTTTTTCAAATTCTTAATTATGACAGCATTAATGTATAATTTGCTAAAACTATTATATTATAATTATAAAACTATATTATAAGTACTTATTTTATTATTATTTTCCCTCTGTACAATTTGAAGAAAAAAAACTACTTTGAAATCGCGTTAACACTCGAGCTTTGAAAATTCAATATCCAGTTTAGATTTGTTGATAAATTTTAAGGGTTGGCTTTGAAAATTTACTTGTTTAATACTAAAAATGCTCGAAATACTTAAAAATTTAGCAATACAAAAAAATGTATGCTTTATCAATAATTTGAAATAATACCGAATAGGGTTTTTTTAAAGTTTTTTTTTCTGTACTTATCTAAGTCAAGTCCTAGCTGCAATAAAGCCACTTCTTTAAATATTTATCAGATTTTAAAACGTTGATAAATTGTTGTGTATTATAATAATTTCTGTTATTGTACCACGCAGTTTCTCTAATCTATGTCCTATATGTGTAACCATTATTTGATCAACAATACACGGAACTACAATTTTGTAAAGTTTTTGGAGCCTCTTAATAAGTGTCGCTTTCTAAGGCTTAATTCATTTTTGTAATTCCTTATAAAATAAAGTCTAAATTGGACACTTATTGAGGCGCAAAGTTAACATAAATAGCAAATCTTTGGTGCTTTGTTTTGTTCATCAATTATTCGCTCAGTTCTGCACAAAACAAGTCATTTTATTTGTTTTTAAGAAAAATTGTGAAATTTTAACATGTTTGCTTGAGAAAAATGCAAAAAATAAAAATTTAGAGAAACTAATTTTGCTTGCCCATAGTAATATTTTATCATTGCCATTTTTTTTTTGTTAAATTCATCCGACATAAAAATATTTGATTAATAATCTATATAGATAATAATATATAATAATTATAATGTATTATTGCACCATTTTATTTATTACACACATATTTAATTAATATTAAGTATAGAAGCAAGGATTGTAATATTTATTTCCTCAATTTGTTTTGTAATTTTGAAAACACTGAAGGTTGCCAAACTTCATGGTAAGCATACTCATTTTTAAAATAATTTTAAATAATCAAATGCCAATTAACATACAGCATAAAATATGAAATAGAAATGGGTTAATATTACCCCCAAAAGTTAAATTTTGGGGGTAAAATTAGTCCATGATAATCTAGTGTATCTAAACTGCATTTTCATACATTTCCAATTCAAAATTTACCCCCTGTATCCTTAAAATAATAATAAGAGTGGACAAAATAATGCCATTTCTCGCGGACATGCCTCATGTTGGAAGGGTGACACAAATTTCAGATACTAGATTTCGCGATTTGAGAAAAAATTTCTTTATATTATAGTGAATTGAATAATCTTGCAATAATAATCGCGAAAACTGAGGTCTGAAATTTGCTTCACCCTTACATCATGACGGCGTACGACTGCGAGAAATAGCATTATTTGGTCCACTATCATTATAATAATGAATGAAAAAAAAATACTAAATGTTTCTGTATATTGTAATCAATGTATAGACGCCGTAGTCGGAAATAAACGGTTTTAGAAATTTTAATTTTAAAATCATTAAATATTAAAGATTTCGTGATTATTAAATTGTTAATTTTCTATAAAACCTAAATGTATTTTCGTGTCAATTTTACAAGATAACATTAAAAGGTTGATGTTAAAGGGTCGTTTTTTTGTACTATACATTCTTTTAATCTTGTTGTTTTTAGCTTAGAATTACCATTACAGTTTCATTTTGAGATTTGGTAAACCAAGCTTCCTTAATACCAACTTTTGTTTTGATTTTGTACAGTATAAAATTAGGACCAAATCACCATTAATCAGCAGAAATACTAGACTTATGTATATTTATTTTCAGGGATTAGGGATAAGTTTAATGAAAAATATTCATTGTCGCGCGTGTTTGTATTTTCTGTAGAATACAGTTCCCTATTCCTGCTCAATGTATATTTTTTTCTAGCAACGAAAGTCTGAACCTTTATAGATTTTTTTTCTTTTGATCAAATTGAAGATGAAATATTTGGTATTGGTTATATTAATTTGTATTGTACATAATACAGTACAAAAATTCAACCAATTATCCATTACCTATAAAGAAAATACTGAAAAATCAAGCACTATGCATTATAAATATTATTTTTGTTCATTTTTATGTTTTTGGTAACTTCAAGATTTATAAAAAAATGTCTGGACCTAGAATAGGATTTTTTTGAAGAAAAATAGTTGGTTATTATGATGAAATATTTTTTAGAAAACATATTCCTACTCTTGGACCTATTTAAAGAACGCTATGGTCAACTAGAAAGTTAAAAGGTGCAACCTTCAACTTTACCTATCTATGAGACCAGATTGAAATATTACAAGTATATATAAACAATTATGTATCCCCCCTTTTTGAAAGAACCTGTACATGTAATGATAAAATAATTGTGCGAGACTAAACAATCCTTATCTATTAATGTTGATAATAAAACTATTCAGAAAACCAATACTTAATATGTTCATTTTTAGTAGCTAAGCTACCCTATGGTTTACCTTGTCAGTAAGTCCGTAACGCTATGGGTGGAATTTGATTTTCTCGGCAGCTTTGGAAGATAGAAAGTTGTAATTTTTAGTGATGTTATATGACAGGCGTATCTAGTCATTACATTTTGTTAGTCTGTCTGTTGGTTATGCATAAATTTTTTTTTTAATTTTCGTTATTTTCTTTTGTCCTTGCAACAACTCTATAATTCACTTTATCTGTCGCCCTATTTCAAGATTTTTTATGCTTCGCTACGTAGTGACGTTGTAATCCTTGTTGTTTCTAGCATAGCTACATTAAATAAGGTACAGCCAACAAGCGTTGCCTCCAACGACAGCTGAAAACCACGTCTAGGTTTCGTGATTTTTCGATTTGATTTCGTTGTTTGTATAAGCTGCCTTGAACCTTAAAAAAAAAACACAAAACTATGCTCTTGAAACATTTTATTAAACAAGTAAAAATGATCGACGAAATAATTGTACAACATCAATATGAAAACAATTTGTAAAATAATTCCAGAAAAAAATTAAATGGGATTAAGTCAAACGAGAGCAAGTGATGAAGCACCTTCCAGCAGTGATATTAGGCATTCTTTAGGTTGATATACTTGGTTTCTGTTTCAAAGGACCAAATGATTTTAAAAGTTAAGGTCTACATTGCATTGGCCTGACAAAAAAATGATAATGTACAACGAGTTGAGATTATAAATTATCGAATGCTATGGCACAGAAGAGTATATTCAGCAAAGAAAAGTGGTAAATTGTAATAATGTTTGTTTAATGTACTTTATTTTTTGCACTTTGAACTCAACAAAATATTTAATGTCATTTCTTTTTAAAAAATAACATTTCAAAGAGTTTTATCCTGAAAAAAAACATGGTGAATCGTATTCGTTCCATTAAACAGAAATTCTAAATTACTGCTGGGAGGTGCTTAAAAGGGGGGAGGCGGATGTGCCACTTTTTGAAACCAAAACTAAAAGTCAAAGGAACTCAACTAAAAAAAGAGTTACAGGTCTGAGATTTTGCATGGCAGTTGCTTTATAGGGTTACAATATGGAACAGTGAAGAATCGGCGGTGCAACCACCAAAAACCGCCGAGAAATTGCAAAAAAAAATTCGGCGGGAAACGGCGGTTTTCAGCGGTTGCGCCGCCGTTTCTTCACAGTTCCATATTGTACCCCTATAAAGCAACTGCCATGCAAAATCTTAGACCTGTAACTCTTTTTTAAGTCGAGTTCCTTTGTTGTCTTTTAGTTTTGGTTTCAAAAAGTGGCACATCCGCCTCCCCCCTTACTTGCTCTCGTTACATATAATACTTATTTTGAATCATTATGAATTAGAGTTGGCAAAATCTGGTTGGAGAATACGAAAGTTTTGACTGAATGAAAGATGTACACAAAAATGACAAGAACAGCCAGGTACTGGAGCCAGCCCCACTTGATCATTTGCCAGAACCCAGGTTTGTACTCCACAGTCTCCTCAGGATAGGTTAGGTCCACAGACAGCCTGGTATTTATGAAGCTATGAACATGTCTAAAAAGTTACCAGGGCTCGGCAGCCGCAAGTAAGCCTTAGGGAAATCAACAATTATTAAAATCAGCTGGAAGTCTAAACCTGACCTTAAGACGCCAGTACTTCTTTTCAAAAAAGGGTTTTTATTTAAGGCTTCCGAGCCCTAAAATCAATGTCTCGTCGATTTTACACTATGTATGTGATTCCTGTAGCAGTTAGATACAATTTAGAAAACGTAGCATATCTAACAATATTTTAAATGATCTATTAATCCTAATAACTTGATTGTTGAAATGTTAGACATAATGGTATAAGCAAGGCATCTAAGAAATCCAGTATAAAAATGTAACAAAGTATGTCCAAAATAAGCCTCCTGTGCTTAATTAATTATGGGAAAAATCTAAATAAAGTTGGTAATTAAATGCGTTGTTAATTAATTTTTAGTTCAGAGAGATAGTGAGCTGTTTATAACTGAAGTTTTATTATAACGTTTTTATTCGTTGGCTTAACAACTTTGAGGAATTTAGTGAATTTTGATTGGTTGGTTAATTAAGTTGAGTGTTTAAACCACTAATTGTAATATACAGAAGAGGTAATTTTGTGTATTATCATTGGGGATGTGCATAAATTTATCGACCATTGTCTTATCCTTTTAGACCCCTGGATAATAAGAGTGCTATTTAATCACATATTTGTCTGACTTTCTGAAGAGTTTTGAGTTTTTATGGATATTGTAATTTGTCTTAGTTTAGTAAGATGACTGGTGCTAGCTCCATGCCTGAATCCTGCGCTGCCATCCTGTTTCCAGATTGTCTGCCTGTTCTCAAGTCGTAGGCTCATGTTCCTACAAAACAAAAATACTAGATTATAGACTATCCTTTCCAGTATGGCTTCGAAGCCGATTCATATACGCTACTAAGCCATACTGAAAAATCATGTATCGTATTACATCCAGTTTCTACGAACATAAAAATGTACAATCATAATATTAAAACCAGTTTTGTTAACCCTTGCCTTCGTCATATCGGGGCAAACAAAACTGGTTTCAAGATTATAATTGTACATTTTTATATCCACGTAAAGCTGTTTATAATACGATGTGATAAATAACAATTTTTATATCCTTAAAAACTAGCATTTTGCCAAAAGTTTTGAGAAACCCAAAAATACCTAAAAATACTTCAGATCAATAGGGCTTAATATTTGAGGAATCTTGTAGATCACTACAAAGCTACTAAAGAGAATGTGATGGTTAAAAACTGTTACCTTTTACTGTTTTCCCTAAGAATAGTGATAACATCAACAGGGTCTCCAGAATTTTCTGGCAGGGGTGAGGGCAGGTACCTGAACAAAAATTATTGCCAAAAAAATATATTTCTATCAATGGTAACTCATTCAGAGAAAACTAAAATTTTCAAAATATTTTTAGAATACGGGATTTCCTTGTGTGTCATTTACTATAAGTAGTAATTTGTATGTCCTATAAGATCTCGAAAACGACTTGGCCGATTTTTTCAAAATTTTAGGGTAGTTTTGTTTCTGTCTAAGCAGATTTGAGCCAAAGAAAGCCCATACCCCCCCCCCCAAAAAAAAAAAAAAAATCAGATGTATCATTCACTTATTATTCTCGGTAACTAGTGATTTAAAATCCTACCTATTATCACGGCCTTTATTTGGAAGAAGTTGTCTCTGGTGTAATCTGACATCTGCTAGAGTGTGCATTGTATGTCCAGCTTGCCCTGAATTTTTTTTAAGTTTTAAAGACAGAATTTTGAATAAATTTGAATATTGAAAGTCAAGACGATAAATCTATTAATTGGGCCAATAGTAACACCGTGTATTTGTAGCTGAAAACACGTAAAGGTTTCGGGATTTCTTTCGAAGTAATTTCGTTGTTGGTAAAACATATTACGAAATAGCAGTTATTTTTTTCCTTTTATATTAACAATACTTAAAATTCTTAATTTAAAGTTTTGCTGAAAGAAATTATATATAAAAATTTTGTCAATCTTATAATAGGCAGGGAGTATAATAGGCAGGGACTCCCTGTATAATAGGTAACAAAACACAAAAACAAATCTTATTTTGCTAGGAATTCCCTTTTTTAAGATTACTTTTAATTGTGTTTAATTGTCCGTCTAGAGTAATAAATCTATAATAATTACCTATAGAGTTGGCAACGCCCCTAGCGCAGTGTGCTCCATCCAGGTACACCAGACCAGTCATCTCAAAATAACTAAAACTAAAAGTAACAAATAAATATCAGCTTCAAAAAATTTTTATGCTTTGTAATTGGTTCAGAAAGAAACATAGGGTAACTATGAGAAAATGCAGTTGTAACCTTTAACGGAAATAATTAAAGTAGGTAAACAAAATATTTGATTTTGGTGATTTTGAAAGTAATGACGAACTTTTTTCTGTCCCCCAATTATTAACTTTAATCTATTTTTGCTTCTTACTCCTGGATAAAGTTATCATTATGTAGACAAAATATATTTATAAAAAATGTGCCTCTTTACCTGTTAAGTTGATAGTTGAATAGTAGTAATGCTTGGACACTGGTGACTGTTTCATCCTGGCGCAGAGGAAAATTCAGGTCCAGGTGTAATGAGTCAGGGATACCATCCCTGAAAAATAATCAGTAATTATAATGTCGGTTTTTTTATAAGCATTGTAATACTTAATCCTGTAGGCTGTAGACCTCTGGCAAAATCCCACACATGTAGTTGCCTTCCTTTCGACTTACCCAAGTTTCACTAGCTTTCCTCTCCTTCAACACCCCCCTCCGGATCCTCCACCATAAGCTCCCCTCCCAACCTACCAGAAAACGACCTCGGGCAGGAAAACGGACAACGTGTCTGGTATCCTGACCCTAGACTCTACCTACAGGGTCAAATATTCTCCTGTTCCAGTCTTGTTCTCTTCAGGTAGTGGCTTGTATTCTGACTCTAGACTCCACCTAAAGGGTCAAATATCCTACCTGTTCCAGTCTTGTTCTCTCCAGGTAGTGGCTGGTATCCTGACCATAGACTCCACCTATAGGATCAAATATTCTACCTGTTCCAGTCTTGTTCCCTCCAGGTAGTGGCTGGTATCCTGACCCTAGACTCCACCTATAGGGTCAAATATTCTACCTGTTCCTGTCTTGTTCTCTCCAGGTAGTGGCTGGTATCATGACCCTAGACTCCACCTAAAGAGTCAAATATCCTACCTGTTCCAGTCTTGTTCTCTACAGGTAGTGGATGGTATCTTGACCCTAGACTCCACCTAAAGGGTCAAATATTCTACCTGTTCCAGTCTTGTTCTCTCCAGGTAGTGGCTGGAATCCTGACCCTAGACTCTGTCTCTGAGGTCAAATGCTCGTCATTTGTGCTCCAGATTAGATAGTCATTATCCCATTTCTCCAATATAACTATATTTAAGAAAATTATTGGTTTTTTTATAGTTAAAGTCATAAATTTAAAACATAGGCAAATAAATAGTAAATATATACTTTATACATTAATAAAATCACTATATTAGTAAATGAACCAATCTTATTTGATTGTGAGCACATAAGAGCCACCCAAAAGCGTACTTTGCTTAAGTAGGGGGTCAAAACAATCTCTAAAAATGAAAGGCAAGCCTTTCACTATCTTGGTATATATGTCATTGATGTACAGACAGACAAAGTTATTATAGAGAGCCTTATTTTTTTAACTCCAAACCTAGAAAATTATTTGTGAAATGTATTTTTGGCTGTTCTCTGTATGTTGATACTTTCATCCAAAATCCCTGACTCCTATAAAAATATGTATAGATTATTGTATTGCCGTAGTCCTGTGGAGCTACCCAGTACCCACCCTTACATAACCTATATCATATCATATCTATATACTATTTTGGGTCATTTTTATTGAACTTTGATTGGTTTATTCCATTCAGTTTTTTACTTTTCAACCAACAATTTTAATCTACAGAAGGGGTAATTTTGGTTATAGTTCAAATATTTATTCATTAAGATCCCTGTTGTACAGAACTTTTTAATTAAACAATATTGCTCTTACCTATATGCAATTAGCAGAGGTGGTATAACAGTTAGCAGAGTAGATATCACATAAAACACTGAAGCCTATGAATAAAAATAATTCTATAAATGCTTATGTGCAAAGCGCGCTGAAAATTCCACTCTATTCTAAAAGGATTCTAAAAGAGAGTTCATGGATGACATATAATCGACATGCTGTTAATCTATCACTGTAAAAAATGTTTCATAATAAGAATGTATTTTATGTCAGCTAAGACTACTCATTTTTAAGGCCATATAGTCGACTTAAACTCATGAAACTGCAATGGGGGAGATCGTTACTTTAGCCCGCTACAGAGTTCACTTTATTACAGAACAAGAAAATCTGGTGTAAGGTCCAAGTTATAATAAATCCATTGCTTTACCTTGGAAAGCAAAGTTGTTGAATATTGTATTTCTTTCTGTTTCGTCCAAACTGTAAACCTCATTTTGTAAAAAAAATTATCTAAAATCAAGGCAGACGGCATAGATTAGTGTAATTCTATATTGGTTCAAAGGGGGCTTTAGGCTATTTGGTGAAGGGAAGGGGGGGGAGGCTATTATGGTATTAGGAATTAAGTGGTTATACCTGGAGTAAGATGTAGCCAACAAGCAAAATAAATCTAAAAAAATATTTGGTGGGAAGATAAAAGAGTATTGCCCCCTCCCTTTTTATAAGGTGATACTAAATCAATGAGTTATTTAAGCAAACAAAATTTAGCATAAATGGATATTTAAATCCCAAGGTATTAAATGATCGAGCGATTATTGAATATTTATTGATAAAAATTCAGCTAATTAAGAAGTATTTAATAACTAACCAATACAAAATATTGAAAAATGTAGTTTTATATAGATAAAATTATAAGTTTAGTTAAACATTAAGGTAAACATTTAAACGCTTAAAAATTAAATAATGATATTTACGAAGCAAAAATTATTATGATACTAAAAATATTTACTATTAAAAAGCAGGTAGTTGAAATAAAAATAATATTATTTAATGTTTTTCTAGTATATAATATGGTAAAATAAAGAGGGAAAGCCAATGCCAATGGTTTAGAGAAAGCAATAGTTATAGCGTTGCTACTATATAAATCACCTTTCCTTTCTCTCGTCAAAGAAAGATTATTCCATTATGGCTTCGAAACCGATAATATCCGTAGGATTTGAACCGTTTCTCAGCCACACTGAAAAATAATGTATTGCATCGTGTTACAGACAATTTTCCACGAATACTAAAATAAAAATCATAATATTAATACCAGTTTTGTTAATCCGGATTTCGGCTTCGGGGCTAACAAAACGCATTTTAATCTTATATTTTTTCATTTTAATATCCAAGGAAAGCTGTCTATAATACAATGCGATAAATAACTATTAACAAGGATGACCAACATCCATAAAAGCGAAGCTCTGAAACGGTAGGACAAACGAATATTTATACTTGTAATGTGTCAGAACTGAAAAATCGGAACATAAATGTATAAATGTCGAATCAAATTTAATTAAATTTGTTGAAAAACTGCAAAAATTCAGGATAATGTTTAAGGACATACTTACGTTTTTAGGACTCGATTATATAGATGCTTTGCCTATAACATTGTACTTTGTTGTCGTAGGAATCAGTATTCCAAAAATCAAGACAATCGGATGATTTTATAACATTCAAATTTGTTGTCAAAAAAATTAAAAATCAATATGTTTAAAATGGACATAAGGACATTCTGGTAACGATTATAGAGTTGCTACGCTTTCTAAATCACACCTAACTACTACAGGAATCAACATGCAAAGTTTGAAATCGATAGGACAATTCTAATATGCCTAAATTAACGAAAAAAGCTATCCGTTACAGACGGACTGACACTAATTATAGAAAAGCTTCGCTTTTAAAAGGGTAAAACAAGAAATGTTTAATTTTATCATTATTTTATATAAAAGAAATACTATTACTAAGGGAGGAGGAGATATTGAACAGAAAGATTATCTCTAAAGTTTTGTAAACATGTTCTCTGATTCGTTGGCTTTAAAATTTTTATTACTTTTATCAAATCTTGATTAAGTTATACTAGCTAACAGAGTTCACACTTTTCCACCAATGATTTGTGGTAATTTGGTTAAATCAAAATAGATGGTGTACAATAAATAAATTTCTTGGTTGAAAATTAGGGATTGGTTTGAAGTAGTCATTAGGACCCAAAGATGCTAAGCCAACGAATGAGAAATATCGTGTACTCTACCCCCCCCCCCCTCCCTGGCTATGATTACCTTTTATGCCCTATCGTCGTTGTAACCCATTGAAATTGTGCATCGAAAAAAAGGTTTTCCAGTATGGCTTCTAAACCGTTTTATATCCGCCGGATTAGAGCCTGTTCTCAGGCATGTTCCACGAATATTAAAATAAAAATCATAAGAATAATACCAGTTTTTCTTCCCAAGCCTTCGGCCCATTGGGGCGAACAAAACTGGTTTAAATCTTTTATTTTAATATCTACGAAAAGCTGTTTATAATACTATGAAAAAAATCAAAACAAAGAAAAAAAAGAAATTTCTTATTTGTTGTATGACGTATTATTTCAATATATAATACTCTTTTAATTAAAGACATTATCAGTTTGATTCTACGGTTAGATAATAGACTTACAAGAATAGAGGGTTGATTATAATCCATAAAATAGTAAGGATTTTTTTCTGAAGCTTAAGAACTCGGAAACTGCTATATATAAAAGTCGTCCAATCAAAGATACTATCAGTTTGATTATACTTCTTTTCATTAGTTTTTTATAGATGTTTCTTTCTCTCAAATTTAATAGAAATCAATATGCAGGGACCTCAAGGGATAAGTCAATTGGCGATAAAATAATGAAAAGCCCAATGATAATAAACAAAATTACCTTCTAGGTAGATTTGAATATTGGTTGAAAAACTTAAATCAAACAACCAACTTTTAATAAATGTTCTGAAATCTTTTGAGCCCACGAATGAGAGGGTATGTTTATAAAACTTTGGGTACCAGTATCATTTACAATGTTCCCTCTCTGTCTGTCTATATCTTATATATCAATTGTTTCTTCGTCCTCTATTGAAAACTTAATTCTTCATTGTTTAAACGATTATGACACAATAGTTTTCCAATTGGCTCTGTCTGCCAAGCCGACACAACGTGTGGTTTGTCTGTCTGTCCGTCCGTTTGTCTGTCCGTTTGTCTGTCCGTTTGTCTGTCCGTCTGTGTGTGACATGGCCGTATTTCAATCTGTATCTCGGTTTAACCAATATTACGGTTGCTGGAGAAAGCAACCAAAAAAGTATCTAACAAAAAGCCCTTTGACAAAAAGACAAGCAATTTCGTATCTTTCTTTTTTAAAGGTGGATTTTGAAAATAAATAACATGTTTCATTTCTTGATTGCATCTTAAAGGCATGTCTATAATATGTAAATCATTATATTTTTTTTTAATGCCATTAATGTTCTTTCAGATTAGAACCGGTTCTCAGCCAAACTAAAAAAGCATGAATCGTATCGTATTACAGACAATTTTCAACAAAGGCCCGGGCTAAATTAGTATTAATCTTATAATTTTTAATTTTAATATCCGCGGAAAGCTGTCTATAATATGATGTGATAAATAACTAATATAGGTTTCATATGGCAGTAAGATTGTATTTTTTGTTATTAACATTTGGTCGGTTGGTTGGTTTGTATGAACCCTAATCTTATAGCACAAATGACAATTATACTCCTTGGCAAATTATTTTACCCGAGGGGTTTTTAAATCAGAGTTATAACAAGGATGACAACATCCATAAGTAGCGAAGCTTCAAATTTTACAAAAATAATAAAAAGAACCTTTATAAGTTATAGAATTATCCATCCAAGAATTCAATAGAACATCAAAGACTTTTTAAAGAAACTTCTAGAAGAACATCAAAGATTTCCTTAGAAACTGTTATAAGAACATCAATGAATTTTATAGAAACTTCTAGAACATCAACCTTTTTTATTAAAACTTCTAGAACATCAAAGATTTTCATAGAAACTACTAGAAAATATTAAACCATCAAATTATCCATCAAAGAATCCCATACAACATCAAAGACTTTTTATAGAAACTTCTAGAAGAACATCAAAGATTTCCTTAGAAACTGATAACAGCAATGAATTTCATAGAAACTTCTAGAACATCAACGATTTTATTGAAACTTCTAGAACATCAAAGATTTTCATAGAAACTTCTAGAAAATATTAAACCAATCAGAATTATCCTGTTATCCCCCATCCCCTCACCCCAAAAAACCTATAAATTTTAAACGTTTTTTATCATGATTTTTCTAGAATTTACTATAGAAAATCTATATATAGCACAATTATTACCCTTTTTAATTAGTTATAATTATAGATTTATTTAGTGATCATACTATAATACAAATAGTCATTCGTGATTTAATTAAAATTAAAGTTAATTTTACCAAAAAGTGAGTTAATGATAGTTACAAAGTGAATAAAAGTGAATTATATACAATAGGGTAAGTAAGGAATATATATGTATATAAATTTGTTTTATTTTTTTGTTATTTTTATTTGATCCTTATAAAGATATTTTTGCTTAAAATTATACTAAGATTTTTAGGGAGAGGGAAGGGTGTCTTAAACAATTCACGAAATAACACATTAAATTTGAATTTTGTCATGAAAATTAACATTGGTATAATTTTCTTCAGCTGCCTTAAGTAGATATGGCTAATGACAGCTTAAAATAGATTTCATTATAAGGTATATATAAACTATAATAGAAATATGTCGATTTTTCCTAAATTGAAATTGACAGATTTATTCAAATATTCCTTACATATTTTCCAGTTAAATATTGTTGAGATATAAGAGACAATAATAGTGCCCATACAAACTATAAACATTTCTTGTTATCCTAGTGAATATCAAGCTTAGTTTAGTATTGAGCATTATATAATAATTATTTATCTGTATTGGACACATTTGTGATAAAACATAGATAACTAAAGGTGAGAAAAATAATTCATGTTGAAAACCTATATTTTTTCAAATGTCGGCATTATTTATGATTAATATCTATGTTTAATTAAGCAAATAATGCTTATTATTAGCGCAGACACTCTATAACTAGAATATGTCTATCTATTCTTATATGCCGGAAAATTTTTTTACATTTTGTAGATAACAAATATACAGTATTAGGAAAATGTAACAAATTGCATTATTTTGCCACTATATTTTATGTTACATTAAAGTGCTCACTGTTCTTTTACTATTTAATCTAACTCATGTTTCTTTACTTTTATACCATATTGTCTTTGATACTAAAGAATTCAAGGGCCTTTTATATTATTATTTTTTTTATAACAATAACTTCTCTTTAACAAAGGTGCTTATTTTTTTCAATTCTTATATATTGAAAAAAAGAATTAATCCAAAAATATTTAGCTTCAAAATGGGTGATCCTGATGTTGTGAAATTTATGAATCAGAATTTTTCAAGTGAGCCTGTTACAGTCCCATTATTAAGAACAACAGGAGATGGTGACTGTTTTCTCCGTAGTATTCTTCAAAGTGTCCTTGTTAATGATTATGTTACTGGAAATGAATTACATTTCAAGCATATATTTTCAACAGACTTTATAAAAGAAACAGAACAGGAACTAAACTTGACAACTCCATATCCATATGTTGAATTTAACATAAATAATATAACAGCATCTTATACACAGGAATATGCAAAACCGTTCCTGAGAATATTAAGATATGCGCTAATAGACAAAGCAAGGGTTTTCTTTCGTGATAACCAGATGTGTTTAAAAAGTAAAGATGAATGGGAAATCGCTAAAAATGATTACAAAAGTGAATGTTTTGATTATCTAATTTCTTATATATCCTATATAATCAAAAGACACTTGATAATTTTTGATCAAGAATCTGGTCAAATAATTGTTCAAAGCGGAAATGCTTTAGCTGAAGGCGGTGCAGGAAATGTAGTGAACATTACCCCTATACTTCTGGCAAGGATAGTGCTTGGCAACAATGTAAGTCACTATCAAATTCTCAAAGCAACAAATTTGCAATACTGGCGGTCTTTTGTATGTAGAGAAATGAAAATACCAGACAATGATGAAATAATTCAGGAATGTTTGAGACATAAAATCTTTAATAAAATAATGATGGTTTCAATCAATAATTTTTGTTTTGTATCTTATCTAGGACATCAGAAACCTTTATCTTACAACATAAAATGATATAAGAATATAAAAAAATTAGAAGTTTAGGACATAGATTTAAATGAATTTTATTCTGAGGTATGTAAGTTTTCTTTAGCTAACAGTTATATTTAAAAGAAATTTAATATGTCTTCTATATAGAATATCAGTAACAAACCTATTATTGAAAATCATAGCAACACCATTGAAACTCCAGATTCTGTTAAAGAACCAGAAACATGTCGGAAATGCTTGGTTTTTCTACCAAACATTTCTGAACATTTAAAAAGTAACAAAGACTGTTCTAAGTATTATTTCATTGAAGAGCTTAATGAACACAAAATATTATTAGAAATTCAACAGGAAAATATGCTAAAAAACATTAGTCATTGTCCTTTAGTCTTACTTAAGTCAAAACAATTTTTTTAAAAAGATCATGTAAGTGTATAATCTGACCTTCAATTAGTTTATTTTTTTCAATTAACAATATATAATTTCTTATTTAAAATTTTTAGCTTTAAAAATTTTAGAATAATTTTGTCTTAGCACCTAAACCTAATGAATTTTATGAATAGGAATAGGGTTAACCTAAAACAATTAGGCTCTCTATGAGTTCTCAAATCATGGGGGGGGGGGGGGGGGGTGGCATTCGCACACCTTTTTTAACCCCTATTTATGCAACTGTTATCTATAAGCTTAAAATAACTTTCCTATTTTTATGTAAAAGTTGCAACTGTAACATGGTAATATTTTGCATATTACCCCTTCTTATTTTGCAATTTTTATCTGTAGATCTTTTTTTACATAAAAAATGTAAATCTGCTTAAAATAGGGATACAGTTTTGTAAACTTACATATATGTAGAGTTTTCAACTAGAATAAAGTTGTACCATCTTTTTAAAATTTCTTACCTCTTTTATTTTGCAAACTTTATCTTTATGTCCTTCTTACATAACACTTGTAAATCTGCTTCTAATAGATATAGAGTTCTAGAAATTTTTGTGTTGTTTTTTTTTATTTTAAATGCTAGGGTTGGTATGTCAGTCCGTCCATATGTCTGTTACTGTTGGCTCTTTTTGATAATTTAGGCATGTTGAAACTTTGCATGATGATTCTTATAACACTTAGGTACGACTAAGATGGCAACCTGAAAGTTTTTTTTTGTATGAGATAATTATCCTATTCATCTGACTTTTGAAATAATAATGTTTATGACAACTAGATAAAGTATTATAAGCGAGGCAACTCTATAATCAAATCCTTAAAATGAAATTTTTTTTTACTGTATCCTATATTTAAGCAATTTTGCAACACATTTATGTAAAAGAGGACTATGTACGAACATGTGCAAGTTATTTTTAAAACGTTTTTAACACGTTCCAGCATTGAACATCAGTATTTTTTTTAGTAAAATACTAGTTTTATGTTTAATATCAGCTAAAAATATTAAGTTTTACTGTGGTTTTAAATGAAAAAAAAACTTTAAGCCTTTTTTCATATACATACTGTAAATTGCAAACTAATTTTAATGTTACAAGTTACCACCCCTTTTTCTAATTATGCATTTTCAAAGCTTTTGAAACATCAGTTTGAACTCAACAAAGCATGTTATAACATATTTCATCAAAAAAAAATGTCTAAATTTAAAAAAGGTGTTTTTTTTCATATAAAACTATGGTGAAACTTGACGTGAAACAGACAGACAGTCATTAATTAGGAAAATCATCATAAAAATCAGCATTCCAATTTTTTTCAATATTAATCAAAACTTACTTATCTACCTTACTTAAAAAATGAAAAGGTTCTGCAAAAAGACCCCTCCCCCACTTCCCCTGATTGTTTAGGGTTAAAGAAAGTTATTGACAATTTAGTTTTTAGTTCTTTAGCATATATCATTTCTAGACTAAGTCCTTCAGTAAAAAGGGTTTGGTTGAAGACAAAAATCAGGAAAGGTTCAGATTTTTAAAATATTAAAAGTTATAAAAAATAACAATTCAATTATATTTATCTCTATAAAATTATTACATATTGCTCAAATTAATCCAATGTTTTGCACAATATATATATTTACTTTTTCACACAACTCATAGGGATTACATTTGGTTAGGATAATGTAACTTTTACATATTTGATAAAAGAAAATAATTGAAAAGCTTCTTAATTAGAACTTTGAGGAGACTAATTACAGAACCTGTAAAGGATGTGATAAAAACCAAACAAAACTTTTTCATCACTTCAAGAGTTCTTCTGCTTGTAAATCAAGTTACACATTGAAGGAATTGAATGAAATTAAAGAATATAATATAAAACTTTCTAAACAATTATATAAGGAAAGTTGTTTCATTTACACACTCAAAAAGCAAATAAGTTTTTTATTAAATCTGTTATATCTTTAAAACTGTCCATGTCCCTATCTGATCTTACACTAATTACTACAGTTCAGTGTAAAGGACATATAGTTTTCATCTTTTCAACCAATAATTTTTATGACCTCCATTTCAATTTTGAAAATAAAAATATAAAATGAATCACATTTAAAAATAAATTCATAGGCCAATCTTAACAAACATTGGCTTTACTATTCCTTAATATTGAATATAAAAAGTGAATGAAACAAATATTTAGAAGAAGCAATCAGAAAAAAAAGATGCAGATGGATTGAGGTTAGTACAATGTAATGGTTGCAAGAGAAATTTCAATCACCTCAAACAACATTTAAATCACAATCTAATATGTGCATTAGCATATAGTGATGAAAATCTTCAACAACTAAATAAACAAAGAAATAGGGATAGAGTTAATACCTGTATACTTAAAAAGAAAAGTAATGATTTGATACAGTTCAATGAAAATAACAGAATAGTTGTAGAAAAATGTAGAAAAAACAAAAGAATTATGAATGAAAACAATTATAAAGAAAAAGAATCTACATCAAAAGCTAGAAGTAGGTCAAATTTGAGACAAATGGATGAAAATACCTATAAAGAAAAAGAATCTACTTCAAAAGCTAGAAATAGGTCAAATTTGAGACAAATGGATGAAAATACCTATAAAGAAAAAGAATCTACTTCAAAAGCTAGAAGTAGGTCAAATTTGAGACAAATGGATGAAAATACCTACAAAGAAAAAGAATCTACATCAAAACAAAAAAGTAGAAACAGTGTAAGAAATCAAGATCCAGTTAACTTTAATGAAACTATCCGGTTATCAAAAGCTAGAAGTAGGTCAAATTTGAGACAAATGGATGAAAATACCTATAAAGAAAAAGAATCTACATCAAAACAAAAAAGTAGAAACAGTGTAAGAAATCAAGATCCAGTTAAATTTAATGAAACTATCCGGCTATCAAAAGCTAGAAGTAGATCAAATTTGAGACAAATGAATGAAAATACCTATAAAGAAAAAGAATCTACATCAAAACAAAAAAGTAGAAACAGTGTAAGAAATCAAGATCCAGTTAAATTTAATGAAACTATCCGGCTATCAAAAGCTAGAAGTAGATCAAATTTGAGACAAATGGATGAAAATACCTATAAAGAAAAAGAATCTACATCAAAACAAAAAAGTAGAAACAGTGTAAGAAATCAAGATCCAGTTAAATTTAATGAAACTATCCGGTTATCAAAAGCTAGAAGTAGGTCAAATTTGAGACAAATGAATGAAAATACCTATAAAGAAAAAGAATCTGCATCAAAACAAAAAAGTAGAGACAAAAAAAGGAAAAGTGATCCAATTATATATAAACTTCATGAAGCTCAACTCAAACAAAAACGTCGAAAAATCATAATAGAAAATCTTTCATGGTTAGAAAGATTTAAAAAATTTAGAAAATCACTTCAATTTGGAAGAAAATACAAATGTGAATCTTGCCACAAAAGGTTACATCTAACAGGACTTAATTTAGTAAGTGAGAAATGGATTTCTACTGTTAGCAATTTAACAAATTTGAGTTATTGTACTAATCATACTGATCCATATGAATTAGAAGGAAAATATCTTTGTAATACATGCAGTTTAAAATTAAAAAATGGCAAAATTCCATCTATCTGCCATAAAAATGGTCTTGAACTGTTCGATTTACAAGAGTACCCAGAGTTAAAAGACATAACTGAACTAGAAAATAGTCTAATATCCCGTAATATTATTTTCCAAAAGTTTGTAATACTGCCAAAATCTAGAATGAAAGGGCTACGTGGAAAAGTTGTAAATGTTCCAATTAATGCTGATGATATAAACAATACTATCAACAAGTTACCAAGAACATTAGATCAGGCAAACATTATCACAGTTCCTGAGGCAAGGAGTAATATAGATACAGAAACCAATGTTATACCTGTATCATTTAAAAGAAAACTAAGTTACAAACATGCATATCTCAATTCATACATAAATGTGTCAAGAATCAAAAAATCTGTTAAAACCATGAAAAATTTAAAAAATCCATTTTATGCTGATGTACAAGATAATTTTGAAAATTCTGATGAAATAACCTTATCTAGGTATTGCACAGGAATATCAATAAACATTATATTTTTGTTTTATGGGAAGGGGATGAGTTTATTGCTAGCTTGTTTTTATCATTCTATTCCTAAAACTTAAAATACTTTTTGGAGAAGTTAGCATTAATACCCACGGAATTTAGGAACAAATAATATTCTCAATTTTTCATGCATTTATTGCAATGTTTCCATAAAAAAACTTGTATAAAATTTTATAATTTTTTATAGGGAAGGGTAGTTGTGTTGGAGAGTGGGTGTATTGCTGTTAAAACACATAGAAATATAGATTTTTAAGACTATACTAATTTTACCTAAAGGTTTATTGAAATTTATTGACAGTGATGATTCTGATGAAGATCCAGACTATTGCCCTGTTGAAGAATCTTCATCTGACACTGACTTTGAAATGGAAAGTTTATCAAAAGAAGAAATGAGAAATTTGAATCAAAAAGAAAATGTTGATCCAATAGGTATGTCAACAACAGAAGTTTTAAAGGGAGTGTGAATGTAAAAATTTCTCATCTGATTATCAAATCTTAACATTTACTAAGCACATTTCACTACACTGATCAACCAAAAATGTCCTATTCACAAAAATATCCAGAAATAATGCCTTGATTTTATGGTATTTTGAGAGGGAAAATGGAAAAAACAGGGAAAATCTGAACGTTTTTGTTTCTTATAATGTTTGTAGGGATATTTAACTTGTCATATATAGTTGAAACAATTTACTTACTGTTAAGGATTTATTTTATGCTATAAAATTGCCAATTTGTTTTTTTATAACGTAGTAATTAGGTAATAAAGACATATTTTAAATTCGTATTATTGACAAAAAAAATACCTCACTGTCTACAAAGGGTTGAATCTCATAGGTTATACATATAAAATAATAATATCCTTTTTTATTGTGTTGAACAATAAATAACCCACTTTGGAGAATTAGTTTACACTTTTATCAGACTGTTTATAAAGAAATATTGCGTCTTTATTATTTACAAATTTATAATTAAAGGTGGGCGAGAGATGGGCCATTTAAAGTTAATTGGATACTAAAAAAAAACCTGTTTCTGGCTTTGTTATTGTATTTGGTTTTCAATAAAAAAATATTGCTGAAATTATCAATTTCTAAGTAACTGTACATTGGATTAAAGCAAGGATTATGTTAAAAGTCAGCTTAACTGTAAGGAAAAATCTAGAACTATGTGAAAAAGTTTAATTTTAGCTATAATGGGAGAAAAAAGCAATTTAATGCACATTTTATATAATACGGAAAATTTCTTCCTTTCCCCGTACCTTATAAAAATTGTCGGAAAAAGCCGTTTTTTAAGCAAACAAAACCGCGTTTTGCTCTATCTGTGAGATATTATGAATGAGATAATGTTAAGATTTGATATTAAGATGAGAAAAATTTACGTTCACAGTCCCTTTAAATGATTTAATTCCAGGATCAATTATTGCCAAATTCTTATATTGAAATTTAAAACCATTAATTTACTTGTTTGGTCTTTACCTATTATTTTAAGTGCAAAGATAAATACCTAAATTTTTGTATCTTTGTATCAGAATTTATATTCTTAATTCTTGTTTAAAAATAAAGAAAAATTTTGTAGGTGGGGGGGGGGGGAATTTTTTCTAGTCTTAAAAAATAAGCATGTTATTGTCTATACAAAAAAAACCTTTATTTTGGATAAATTTTGAATAGATTGACAGTTTTTGTTCATAAATTTTAATTAATGTTGAATATTAAAATGTTTGAATTTCCGTTATTACATAATGACTATTTATGTGACCCATTTGCTTTTTTTGTTGTTGTTATATCCATAACAGAATCTCTGATTATAAGGGGAGGAAGGGGGGAAGGGGGGGAAGGATTTTAGATATAATTATTTAAGGCTAAATATTTCAAACTTAAACCTCAGAAAAAATAATGATTCTTGATTAATAGGTCAATGGAACTTTCCAACTGATGAGGTTACCGCCCTAATAAATGATTATCCTGAAACTACAGTGAAATCAAATGTTTCAAATAGTGATATAATATCCTTTGCTCCTGGAGAGGGTAAGGTACCCACAAACATTCTTTTTGAGGAAAATTGGGAGCCTAAAACATTCCCAACCTATTATCCAGATGGTAAAAATTCTTTGGATAGCAAACGAAATATAAAAATTACTCCTCAACAATTTTTCACACAGAGGATTCTCAATAATGATACAAGATTCTGTCTAAATCCTCATTATGTTTTTGCAGCAACAAGCTTTATTGAACAGTTTCAAATCCAAAGAAATATTAATATTTCCTTCCTTCGTGGAAAAAAGAAAACAAATTCTAATAACATTGCAACTTATCATCTGGAAGATGAATATTCAGTGTTGGAAAACATTAAAAATACTCCTCGTTATTGGAGAAAATTAAGGTATGTGCAATTTAACAAAATTATAATTCTTTAAATGAAAAGTATGAGTGTATCTGTAATACATTTGATAAGCTATAATCTAACCAATTATTTACACATTTCATTGTTGTTTAACAGATAAATAAAAAAACTACTTCAGTCCCACAATGTAAAACCTAAGTCCTGCATTATAGTCCACAAAGATTTACAATTTTTTACAATCTGAATTTTTGGACGTTGGTAACCTTGTTAAAATTGCATATTTCTGATAGGCATGAATTAATGGGAAGAATTGAAAATCATGGACCATTTCATTTCTTCTTTACCCTCAGTTGTGCAGACCTTCTTTTTCCGGAAAACTTTGTATCACATCTAGAGGATTTTAGTGTAGAATACAAATTCAGTCAAGGAAAGGAATTTGTATATGTTGACGGCAAACCTTTAGAAGAATTTATGAAAAACAACATAGACATTTATGAATTTATAAAGAAAAATTTTGTCAACACAACCTTGAATTTCCAGCATAGGCTAAAAAATTTCATCAAGCATATAGTTATGAGTCCTAGTAGTGAATTGAAGATAAAGTACTATGGATACAAGGTGAGAAATTGCATTCAATTAAGTTTTTAATCATCTTTTCTATATTATAATTATGTTAAATGTTTTGCTGACATCAAGGTGTCTTTAAGTAAGCGATTATTCATTCTTAATGGTCAGGGGGGAGGGGGGAGAGGTGTTGAACACTCCCCACTCTGGTTTCTTTTATCTCATTTTCTGTGAATAAAAGATAGAAGGCTATGACTAATTAACTTTTTAAATATGGGTATGACACATAACTAGAAGTTAGAATTTTTTTAATGTCTCCATCCTGGCAAGCACAGGATGCCAGCAAAACTGGCAGGGTCATCCAGGTAAAGAGCAAAAATAATTTTTTGACTTAAACAAAGCATTTTATCTTACCAAAATACTAAAATATTGTTGAAGGCATTTTAAAATGACAATTTTTATACAATAAAAATTTTGAAAATTGCTACGTTGCCTAGAAACAAAATTGTATTTTTGTCATAAATTTAGGCTTTTTCAAAAAAAAATACCCCTTAGTCAAAATCATTAAAAATATCAAGTTTAACTTGCGCTGTACCTAGAGTACTATAGTATTTCCAGCCAATCAGAAGGGTGAATCAGCTCAACAACCAATCAAAGCTGAGCTTGGATTAGTTTCATTTGTTTCTGCTATGATTTTAAGCTTACAAAAACTGATTTTTTTTCAGAGATTTTGACTATGAAATGATGTGTTTTCATTGTATAAATGTAATCAGTTATCGGCAACCTAAGTTTCTAAAGTTATAATTTTGTGTCTAAGCAACTTAATTTAAAATTGTAAATTCTATTATGAGCAATGGAAATCTTTCAAAATTTTCTTTTTACATTAAATGTCATTTTGAAATGCCTAGAACTTTTTTGTTATTGAAGCTGAAGACTTCAAATTTTGGGTAATGAGTCTACTTGTGGCAGTCTTTCAGCTGTTTAAGCGTTGTATTTCTTGCAGGCTTCCATTAAAGCTTTAAGTTTAAGGTATAAGGTCAATTTGTGACAGTTTTTCTGCAATTAAAGTGGTGTACTCCTCATAGGTTTGCTGTAAGCTTTCAAATTTTGTAAAAAATATTATCTTAGGAAAACAGTATTTTCTATATGTTATCCAAATTTAGAAACTATTGTTATATATTTAGGTGGAGTTTCAGGCCAGGGGATCCCCCCATGTACATGGGATTCTTTGGCTTGACTGGATGGATATGGCTAAAACCGAAGGATTAGACAATGTTAACTTTATCAAAGGTGCTTTTAACAGTATAAAAAATGATGTTTTACTTAGATATGAAGAGGAAAATGCACTAACTAAGTTCCTAGATAGACATGTAACCGTGGATAGATACAATCCACTAAGTGAAGAAATAGTAAACAAAGTAAATGTGCATAGACATTCCCACACATGCTATAAACATGAAAAAAAATGTAGATTCAATTTTCCTCGTTTCCCAACACTTAAAACAATAATTAGTATTCCTGCTAGAGTTTTAGAGAAAGATGAAGAAAAAAGAAAAGAATTAATAGTAAAAAGTAAATCTATTTTGAAAAAAGTTAAGAATACATTGGAAAATGAAGATAAAATGAAACAAATCAATTTGATAGAACAAAAACAATTTGAGTACTGTGTGCTTTACAAAAAATGTGTTCATAAACTCTCTTTATTAATACACGAAAATCTACAGGAAATAGAACTTGATAAAAATGAATTCAACATATTGGGGAGCAATATAATTTGGAATTCAGATAAAGCTATACTATCTCTGAATGAATTAGAGACTTTATATGAAAAAGCAAAAAGTAATCAAGTGAACATTAGTGAAATTGAAGAATCAATCTTAAGAGAGAGATTGTTAGCTTTATTAAAAGTTTCAAACATTGATGATGAAGTTAATGATAGTGAACTGATAGCATTGTATGAAAATGCTTTGAAAGTGAATGAGAGGTGCTTTTCATTATTTATAAAACGAAAAACTGACGAAACATACATCAATAACTACAATAATGAGTGGATTAATGCTTGGTCTGCTAACATGGATTTACAACCTTCACTTGATTTTTATTCTGTAATTACATACATATCTGAATACTACAGGCGTGTTTATGTATAACCTTTAAGTTCATATATTTTAAGAGTATTAACCCCAATTGAAAATAGTTAAAAGCTGTTATGTTTCATTGTAAAAATTTGCTTATTTATTAAAAAATGGTGTATTCAAACATAAAAAATAAGGTAATCCTTTATAATAAAGAGAACCAAAAATATAAACTTCCTATAATTACAATTTTAAACATACCACATCACACCCCCCCCCCCCCCCCCTCTAACACCACCTCTGTCACAAACATGTACATTTTTTAGATTCAGGATAACATAAACACATATTTTAGTAAAGATGATACTGGCACCACAGACGCCATAAAAGATATGCTGAAACAGAATAAAAATAAGGAGTATCAAGAAAAATTAAAATTGGTTGCAAGAACTTTCATGACATTTAGACAACTAGGAAATTATTTACAACTTAATGAGAAAGGATGTCTGTCTGTCATTGCCAAAGATTTTTTTAAATGCTAGAACCACACAATTTTCTTTTAAAGTAAAGCTTCTTATGTGTAAAATAAAAATAAAAACAGCATACAAAAATCCATTATAGATAAAACTTGATAATTCAGTTTGTATGTCTTCATGTTAATTTTAAAACTTGGAAATTGACTTTAAAAATATATCCTAAGGGATAAGAAAATGGATAAAAAATTTGGATCATGGAAAGAAAACAAAGTCATTCCTCATTAGGACAGAAGTCACTGGAAATTGATCTAAGGAAGGCTACTTATGTCCTTCATCTAACAAAATCTAACTTAAGGGAGGTGACTTATGTCCTTTGTCTGACAAATTCTTACATTAGGAAGGCTGCTTATGTCCTTCATCTTGCAAAACTTAGCTTTTCTGTCCTTCACATTGCAAAACCTCACAAAACATAGCTTTTCTGTCCTTCACATAGCAAATTCTTGCAAAACATAGCAAATTCTGGCAAAACATAGCAAATTCTGGCAAAACATAGCAAATTCTTGCAAAACATAGCAAATTCTTGGAAAACTTAGCTTTTCTGTCCTTCAAATAGCAAATTCTTGCAAAACATAGCAAATTCTTGCAAAACATAGCAAATTCTTGCAAAACATAGCAAATTCTTGCAAAACATAGCAAATTCTTGCAAAACATAGCAAATTCTTGCAAAACATAGCAAATTCTTGCAAAACATAGCAAATTCTTGCAAAACATAGCAAATTCTTGGAAAACTTAGCTTTTCTGTCCTTCACATAGCTAATTCTTGCAAAATATAGCAAATTCTTGGAAAACTTAGCTTTTCTGTCCTTCACATAGCAAATTCTTGCAAAACATAGCACATTCTTACAAAATATAGCAAATTCTGGCAAAACATAGCAAATTCTTACAAAACATAGCAAATTCTTGCAAAACATAGCAAATTATTGGAAAACTTAGCTTTTCTGTCCTTCACATAGCTAATTCTTGCAAAACATAGCAAATTCTTACAAAACATAGCAAATTCTTGCAAAACATAGCAAATTCTTGCAAAACATAGCAAATTATTGGAAAACTTAGCTTTTCTGTCCTTCACATAGCTAATTCTTGCAAAACATAGCAAATTCTTACAAAACATAGCAAATTCTTGCAAAACATAGCAAATTCTGACAAAACATAGCAAATTCTTGCAAAACATAGCTAATTCTTGCATAACATAGCAAATTCTTGGAAAACTTAGCTTTTCTGTCCTTCACATAGCTAATTCTTGCAAAACATAGCAAATTCTTACAAAACATAGCAAATTCTTACAAAACATAGCAAATTCTTGCAAAACATAGCAAATTCTTGCAAAACATTTGGCTAAGTCCAAAAATTTTTGACCTGGTGTCCTCTCAGTAAGTACGCTTGGTGTCACCCGGGTATTATTTCTTCAAAAATTTGACTAAGTGTCAAAATATTTTTGGACCAAATTTACTAAGGATCTTGAACCATTTCCCAAATCTTACCATCAGTACCAAGGACACCAGGTCACCAAATCTCAAGAACCGGTGGTCGGATCACGCTGAAAATTTGTTTTTGAGTTTGGGACCCTGAATGCAAGAATTTGCTATGTTTTGCAAGAATTTGCTATGTTTTGCAAGAATTTGCTATGTTTTGCAAGAATTTGCTATGTTTTGTAAGAATTTGCTATGTTTTGCAAGAATTTGCTATGTGAAGGACAGAAAAGCTAAGTTTTCTAAGAATTTGCTATGATTTGTAAGAATTTGCTATGTTTTGCAAGAATTTGCTATGTTTTGCAAGAATTTGATATGTTTTGTAAGAATTTGCTATGTTTTGCAAGAATTTGCTATGTTTTGTAAGAATTTGCTATGTTTTGCAAGAATTTGCTATGTTTTGTAAGAATTTGCTATGTTTTGCAAGAATTAGCTATGTGAAGGACAGAAAAGCTAAGTTTTCCAATAATTTGCTATGTTTTGCAAGAATTTGCTATGTTTTGCAAGAATTTGCTATGATTTGTAAGAATTTGCTATGTTTTGCAAGAATTTGCTATGTTTTGTAAGAATTTGCTATGTTTTGCAAGAATTTGCTATGTGAAGGACAGAAAAGCTAAGTTTTCCAAGAATTTGCTATGTTTTGCAAGAATTTGCTATGTTTTGTAAGAACTTGCTATGTTTTGTAAGAATTTGCTATGTTTTGCAAGAATTTGCTATGTTTTGCAATAATTAACTATGTGAAGGACAGAAAAGCTAAGTTTTCCAATATTTTGCTATGTGATGGACCAAAAACCAATTTTATGCAAGATTTTGCTATGTGAAGGTTCAAAAAGCTAGGTTTTGTGAGGTGAAGGGAGGCTACTTATGTCCTCAATCTTGCAAAATCTTTGTTAAGGGAGGCATGTTATGCCCTTCATCTAGCAAATTCTCACTTAAGGAAGGCTACTTATGTCCTTCCTAGGAAGGTGACTTCTGTCCTAATTTAGGAATGACTTTGTTTTCTTTCCATGATCCAAAAATTTTTATTCTACATTGATCTAAAATTTCCCTGCCTTACAAATGAAATGAAGCAACAAGTCTGAAAAAAAACATTGTCAGTTGTAATAATTATTAAGGTCCATGTGAAGCAGTTTTTCGTCTCATTCCATCAATGCAATTTAGCTATTTTAATGTTGACACAATTTTTATTCCTACTGGTTTGAAAGAAAATCAAAGTAAATTTCTAATAAAAACAGAAAAATATGAAAATGCTGTTCAAGTTGAGGGAAGAGAGGGTTGGTACAAGGAGAAGGTTTCATCTTATAACCGATATTGCACAAGAGATACTGAGCTTCAACCTTATCTTGAACAAATGTGCTTCAGCCAATTTTGTCAGAGGTACACACTGTACAAGTCTAATAATGAAGAACCTAATATTTCTGATAATTTAAAAGTTGTTCAAAGTGATATTGATGAAGGAAATTTTATAATAACACATAATCCTCCTGAGATTGGTAAAAGTTTTTGTTTGCCAAAATTTATAAAAATTAATTCAAGCAATGGAACAGAGTATCTTAAATTAAGATCTCCTCTGGTTATCAGATATCACAAATACAATAAAATAAATAATGCCCATGAATACCGTCTATCACTACTACAATTGTTCTATCCTCATAAAAATGATAAAGAACTTGGACCCTACAATGAAAAACTATGTGAAAAATTATTTTATGAAGTTAACCAATCAGGTACTCAAAGCATATTTGCTGTGAAAATGCAGCTACTTGAACATTCACTTGACTTACAAGAAGCTTTTCAAAAAGCTTCTGATTTTAATATTGGAGATGTTCTTGATCCTGAGTATGAGGCAAATCAATTAGAATGTGCTTTAGAAGGGTTCACTGATGATCCACAGAATTTACAAACAGAGCTGCAACCAGAAAATGAAAGCTCAAGATGTGATTCTTTTAAACAAGTTAAGCTTGTATCAAAGGAACAGTTACGAAACATGTATCTAAAGTGTGACTTTGACCAACTTATTGTGATAGATTTAGCAACATCTTATGCAAATTCTTTAAGAAAATCTAGCAAAGGATTATGTAAGCCAGATACAGCTCCATTAGTCATTGTAACTGGAGGAGCTGGTACTGGTAAAAGTCATACTATAAATGTATTAGAACAGACAGTTGAAAGAATATTGAGAAAAGCTGGGGATGATATTGAAAGTCCCTATATACTTAAAACTGCCCCAACTGGAGTAGCAGCTGCAAATATCTCAGGAACTACACTTCATTCTGCTTTTTCATTTAGTTTTGGCTCTAATTATGAAAGCTTAAGTGATAAAAAAAGAGATATGAAACGAAATGAACTTAAAAATCTTAAATTTTTAATTGTGGATGAGATAAGTATGATTGATAGCGACATGCTTTATAAAATCCATCTACGCCTTGGAGAAATCAAATTAAAACCCCATGAACTTTTTGGGGGTGTGGCAGTGTTTTTGTTTGGTGATATACTTCAATTACGACCAGTTAGATCTAATTACATCTTTGAAAAGCCAAAAAATGACAAATTTACATTTACTTTCATCAATGATTCAATTTGGAAAAGATTTAAACCAGTGATATTAAGGACAAACCATAGACAAGGTGAAAACCAAACATATGCAGAGCTATTGAATAGAATTCGTATAGGCAAGACTATGAAATCTGACCTCCAAACTCTAAGGGAAAGAGTTATCAATAGATCTTTGAGCTTAATTCCAAAAGATGTATTGTTTGTAACTTCTACAAATGCTGCTGTAAATGACTATAATGAATACTGTCTACAAAATTTGCCTGGTGATGAACAACATTCCGTTGCTATTGTTGAAAGGTTTGAAAAAATTATAGATAATCCCAAACTTGAAAAAGGAACTTTAAATGTGAAAAATTCGCCACTTAAATATGACTTTAGATTTAAGATTGGCGCCAAAGTGATGGTCACATATAATATTGATATATCAGATGGTCTTATAAATGGGGCGTTTGGTGAAATAGTTGACTATGAAGAACATGACAACAAAATTAGTATGATTTATGTTGAGTTTGATGATCCCAATGTTGGTGAAAAATTAAGAAAGAGTTTAGGACAAAATCAACAGATAAAAAGGACCCCCATAAAGAAAATTGAGTTCCCCTACAGGGAAAATTCTCATGTTGCTTCTGGTCGTGTGATCCAATTTCCACTGAGGTTAGCATTTTCTTCAACAATTCATAAAATACAGGGAATTACAGTTAAAAGTCCAAAATCTTTAGTTATAGATATAGATTCATCGTTGGAAGCAGCACAATCCTATGTAATGTTATCTCGTGTGCAAGAGTTATCTCAAATTTTGATTTATGGTGAATTTAAGGACAATAAAATAAGGCATTGCCCTAAGGCATTAGAAGAAGAAATGAGCCTTGCTGAAAATGCAATGATTTCCTTTACAAATGTATCATCAGAAAATATAATATTATCATGTCTTAATGTGTACTCATTAAAAAGAAACATTGATATATTAAAAAAACAAATAAAAAATTTTTCTGAAAATATCATTCTTCTCCAAGAAACATGGTTAACAACTAATTCAGGTGGTTTGATTGTTTAATGTTTTTTATATTAATTAATACACCTATTAGCTTAAAAAATGCACTAATGCCTTTCCTTCTATTTTTATTTTATCTCATTTTGATTTGTAAACTAAAAAGTTAAAACATTAATTTACTTTTATCCACAACAACAAAAATAAATCTTTAAATTAGGACTAAATTCTTACAAGTTGTACTTTTTTTGAGTTTTATTTTTGAAATTATTTTAAACAATCAATCTTATTAGTTGCTGAGAGCCTGGAAATTCCTGGATATAAACTATATCTTAATAGCTGCTCAAGAGGTAATGGTGTTGGAGCCTACCTAAAAAACGAATATTCTAAAGTACATGATATTTGTAATAACAGTTATCAAATGTCTGCCTACAAATCATCCAAGAGAGTAGTGATTAATGTTTATTGTTCTTCAAGTGCAAATCACAGATTATTTATTGGTGATCTATTAAGATTCATAGATAACTTTTCTGATCAACAAGAATTATGGATCCTAGGTGACTTTAATATTGACTACATTAAAGATAACACTAACATAGTTATAAGGAAACTAAAAGAACACAATTTTAACCAGATTGTGTCAAAACCAACACATAACCAAGGAAATCTGCTTGATCATATTTACATACGTAATGTGAAAATAGATATACAGGTTGTTCATCATTCCATATCATGGTTAGACCATGATATCCTTCATGTTATTGGTCATTAAATCATAATTAATCAATTGTCCCCCGTTTTTAAATAAGCTGGACACAAATTTCAAACGGGTGATGTACAATATGCTCAGAATGTGATTATGAAGTGTTCTGAGAATATAGTCCATTTCCCACCCCTCTATCTACAAATGTGTCCATTACCCAGAAGAACTTATCCACCACAGGTGAACAGATTCTAAATCCAGTAGCTCCATCAATCACAGGTAATTAATTGATTTCTATAATATTGTTAAAATTTAAGCTTTTGTCTAACTATTAATTTTAGATGTGCCACTGAAATTCAAGTGTATAATTTACTTGGTCTATCAGTCATAATAAAAATAAAAGAAATTGTCCTTTCATTTAAAGACAAAATCCCCTAGAACAACAGGAAAATTCATTTTGATTCTGTCCTCCAAAAAATATTTGAAAATCAAACAAAAAACATGAAAGATATGGGAAAATATGTAAAAATATGAAAGCAGCTAAGAGCTGCCTAAAAGCAGTCCAACAGCCATGGTTTATTTTATAGCTGAATATGCTTAATAATAATAAGATTGTTGACAAAAAGAGTCGGTCATGTATCTTATATAGGATCTGTGAAAATCAAGTTTTCCCCACTTTGTGGCTAACAGACAGACGGACAGAAAGACAGAAGGACAGACGCAATAATCCCTTAAAACAGAGGAAAATTTGATTTTGGTATCCTTATCTACAATTTTTTTTTAAATCGGTTCAAAAACACCAAAGATATGAGGGAAAATGTGAAAAATATAAAAATAGCCAAAAACCTGCTTAAAAGTAGTGTGTCCCTTATGGATGTTATATATACTACAGGAAATTTAATTTTGATATCCTTATCTAGAAAATTTTTTTTAATCGACCAAAAAAAACCTAAAATATAAGAGAAAATGGAAAAATTTTAAAAAATAGCCAAAAACCTGCCAAAAAGCCGACTGGCCGACATGGATGTTTTATACTTAATTATTCTTTATATAATTGGGAACTTTGACAAGAAATTTCAGCCTTGTATCTTTTATAGGAGCCGAGAAAATCACGTTTCCCCCACTTTGTCTCTGAAAATATAAAAATAGCCAAAAACCTGCTAAAAAGCAGTCTGACCGACATAGATGTTTTATACTTAATTATGCTCCTTAATAATGGGAATGTTGTCAAAAAATTCCAGCTTTCTACCTTTTATAGGAGCCGAGAAAATCACGTTTCCCCCAATTCATTAATTACGGACGGACGGACGGACAGACGGACAGACGGACAGACGGACAGACGGACAGACGGACGGACGGACATTGTGAATTATAGAGTAGCTTCGCTACTAATAAAAACATAGAGACACAATTAAGTGCCGTCAAAGAAATTTGAACCCTATGGGTAACCCAGTTAACAATTTGTGTAGTTTTTATATCAACAGAATTAGGTTCAATGTTAGCAGGATCTGTGTCTTTCTAAATGTCTATCAAGATCGCGTAAACGGCTGAGCTGATTTTTCTACAAAATGCAGGGTAGTTTTACATTGGTCCAGGGTTGAATTTAGGCTATTTTGATAACCATGTTAGAGATATTTCACTGATACTACTTGTAACCCTATTCCTATAATGATATTGAATGAATAAAAATAAAAATTACCCTTTTAAGACGATATGGTTAAAAGTTAGTGGGGTAATTTCTCTTGGAAGAGTTTAATTAGCCATTCCCTAAAATAGGTATAAACCTTCCCTGTACCTAAGAGAAGCTTTACCGTAAAAGAAAACCATATAGGTTCAGCGATTCACTACTCATGTACATATAATATTAGACATCACTTTCCTTATAATGTAAATAGTAAATAAAATTACCCTCTGCAAACTCTATGAAATAATATTTCTAATGGTGTAATGATAATTCACTCTTAACTCACATATATATCTTGTTCTTTCACTCTTACTATCTAAATATCTGTCTTTTTTTATAATAGAATGTCTTTTTGTACATTTATAATTTTAATTTGTCCATCTCTTATTTTCTCCTTTTTTTCTTCTATCTGCCTATCTATTTAATTATCGATCGATCTGTTTTTGCCTACCTGTCTTTCTATTATCCATCTCTCTTTCTTTCTTTTTATCTATTTATCTGCCCACCTACATATCTATCTATTTTTCTCTTTTTCTGACTAGCTATCTATTTTATCAATGGGAGTTTCTATTAACTTATATTAAATCCGCTAGTATAAGGATTTTTCAACTTCTTATGACATTTTTTATCATTTTAATAAGAAATGTCTTTAAAATCCTATAAGTATTTTTCTCGTATTCATTTGAATCCGGTGGATAGGAACCGGTTCTCATGAATACGAAAAAACTATGTCTAGCATCGTATTATATCCAGTTTTCTACGAATATAGAAATGTACAATCATAAGATTAAAACCAGTTTTTTTAGCCAGTGCCTCCGGCACCTCGGGGCTAAAAAAAACTAGTTTTAATCTTATAATTGTACATTCTATATCCGCGGAAAGCCGTTTATAATACGATACGAGAAATAACTATTCTCGTATTCATTCAAATCTGGTGGATAGGAACCGGTTCTCATCCATACGAAAAAACTATGTCTAGCATCGGTTCCATCGGGATTCCTCCCACACGGGATCCCTCCCACTGAATTCCTCCCACGGGATTCCTCCCAAACGGGATACCTCCCACACGGGATTCCTCCCACACGGGATCCCTCCCACGGAATTCCTCCCACACGGGATCCCTCCCACGGGATTCCTCCCAAACGGGATACCTCCCACGGTATTCCTCCCACACGGGATCCCTCCCACGGGATTCCTCCCACACGGGATCCCTCTCACGGAATTCCTCCCAAACGGGATACCTCCCACGGTATTCCTCCCACACGGGATCCCTCCCACGGGATTCCTCCCACACGGGATCCCTCCCACGGGATTCCTCCCAAATGGGATCCCTCCCACGGGATACCTCCCACGGTATTCCTCCCACACGGGATACCTCCCATTGTATTCCTCCCACACGGGATCCCTCCCACGGTATTCCTCCCACACGGGACTCCTCCTAAAAATGTTTCAATTTTTTCCCATTTTCAATTTTTCAGGGTGGGGTGACCTTCCACATTTTAAATTTTCGAGAGGGGGTCACCTTCCACACCCCCCTAAAAAAAATTTTTTTCAAATTTTTTTTTCTTTTCATTTTCATTTTGTTGAGTGTGGTGACTTCCCACACCCCAAAAAAAATTTTTATTCAAATTTTTTTTTTTTTTCATTTAAAAATTTTTGAGGGTGGGGTGACCTTCCACACCCCCCTAAAAATTTTTTTTTCTTTCATTTTCAAATTTTTGGGGTTGGGGTGACCTCCCACACTTCCATAAAAATTTTTTTTCAAATTTTTATTTTTTTTATTTTCGGGGGTGGGATGACCTTCCACACCCCCCTAAAAAAAAATTTTTTCAAATTTTTTTTTCTATTTTCAATTTTGTTGAGGGTGGGGTGACCTCCAACACCCCCAAAAAAAATTTTTTTCAAAATTTTGTTTTCCTTCATTTTCAAATTTTAAACTTTTCAGGGGGATGGAGTAACCTCCCACATTCCCCTGAAAAATTTTTCAAATTTATATTTTTTGCCATTTAAAATTTTTTTATTATTTGAAGAAAAAAAAATTTAGGGGGGTGTTGGAGGTCACCCTAACCCAAAAAATTTTAATCCAGAAAAGAAAAAAAATTTGAAAAAAAAAATTTTAGGGAGGTGTGGAAGGTTACCTTACCACCGAAAAATTGAAAATGGAAAAAGAAGGAAGGTCATCCCACCCCCGAAAATGAAAAAAAAAAAATTTGAAAAAAAATTTTTATGGAAGTGTTGGAGGTCACCCGAACCCCAAAAATTTGAAAATAAAAGAAAAAAAAATTTTTAGGGGGTTGTGGAAGGTCACCCCACCCCGAAAAATTTTAAAATGAAAAAAAAAATTTGAATAAAATTTTTTTTTTCGGGGTGTGGGAGGTCACCCCACCCTCAACAAAATTGAAAATGGAAAAAAAAAAAAATTTGAAAAAAATTTTTTTTTAGGGGGGTGTGAGAGGTCATCCCACCCCCGAAAATCTTAAAATGAAAAAAAAAAAATTTGAAAAAAATAAATTTTATGGAGGTGTGGGAGGTTACCCCAACCCCAAAAATTTGAAAATGAAAGAAAAAAAATTTTAGGGGGTTGTGGAAGGTCACCCCACCCCAAAAAATTTATAAATGAAATAAAAAAAATTTGAAAAATTTAAAAATTAAAAAAAAAAAATTTGAAAAATTTTTTTTTACGGGGGTGTGGAAGGTCATCCCACCCTGAAAAATTGTAAATGGGAAAAAATTGAAACATTTTTAGGAGGAGTCCCATGTGGGAGGAATACCGTGGGAGGGATCCCGTGTGGGAGGAATACCATGGGAGGTATCCTGTTTGGGAGGAATCCCGTGGGAGGGATCCCATGTGGGAGGAATACCGTGGGAGGTATCCCGTTTGGGAGGAATCCCGTGGGAGGGATCCCGTGTGGGAGGAATACAGTGGGAGGTATCCCGTGTGGGAGGAATTCTGTGGGAGGGATCCCGTGTGGGAGGAATACCATGGGAGGTATCCCGTTTGGGAGGAATCCTGTGGGAGGGATCCCGTGTGGGAGGAATACCGTGGGAGGTATCCCATGTGGGAGGAATTCCGTGGGAGGGATCCCGTGTGGGAGGAATACCGTGGGAGGGATCCCGTGTGGGAGGAATACCGTGGGAGGTATCCCGTGTGGGAGGAATACTGTGGGAGGGATCCCGGTTTGGAGGAATCCCGTGTGGGAGGAGTCCCGTGTGGGAGGAATACCGTGGGAGGGATCCCGTTGGGCGGAATCCAGTGGGAGGTATCCCGTTTGGGAGGAATCCCGTGGGAGGGATCCCGGTTTGGAGGAATCCCGTGTGGGAGGAGTCCCGTGTGGGAGGAATACCGTGGGAGGGATCCCGTTGGGAGGAATCCAGGGGGAGGAATTCCGTGGGGAGGAATCCCGTGACTACCCTAGCATCGTATAATATCCAGCTTTCTACGAATATAAAAAGTACAATTATAAGATTAAAACCAGCTTTTTTAGCCCGTGCCTCCAGCACCTCGTTATTTATAAAAACAATTTATAAAACAATAAATCTTGCACTATACCATAAAGCTAAAACAAATATAAACATTAAACATTATACAATTTGAATCTATTAAAATCTTAGAATATAAATCCCAACCCTTGGTTGAATGTGGTTACAAAATTTAGGTGAAACCATTATTAAATCACTTTGTAGAAAAACAGTTTATCATGCCTTTTAATACTATCTTCTATTATATTATGACTTCGCCTCTAGACTGTAGTGGCTTCACCCCAAGAGTTGCATCAATTTAGGAGGGAGGGGGGGCCCGGGGGGGTGGAGGTTTGATTTTCAAAGCCTTGTGCTAAATAGGGGATGTATCCCTATTTATATAGCCTAAAACCAGCCATCGACCAATATCTAACCTATTCTAACACATAAGTAGGCAAAAATTTGTACATTATGACCATTTCTTTTTTTTTTTGGGGGGGGGGGGGGGAAGTAACACATTATTTTACCCCCCACCTTTTTTCCTGGATTATTTCTCCTGATGTGAGTTCTTCTGAGCACATGCAGCAGGGAAATATGGAGATTTTATTGGACAAAAAATACTTTTAAAAATTCTTTATGCTAGATAAGTATCCTAAGTTGTTACATTCTTATAAAAAAGTAACAGGATGTGTGTCTTTCTAACTATCTATCCATTTTATTGAAGCTTATTACTTATTTCAAAGGAAGTAAATTATATGCCGTCATACAATACAAATAATCAATGATAGGCCAGTATACATTGTAATTTACCAATGATACTGGCCTATTATTTGTCATTTGTATTGTATGACGTCATTTTTTATAGGCACTATAAGCTGCTTCATACAAAAAAAACAAAGGTTGTGCCATTATTTACGTCCATAACCTCTAGGGGTCCTCGTAGCTTAATAAATTGAAATTTTAAAGGGGATTCTTGTAGATTTTGTTTTCCCGGTAGTTTTTTATTTTTTGCTAGAGCTTTAGGACAAATCCAAAAATCTAAGAAATAAAGAGATAGAGTATGACACAGAGAGAAGAAAGAGAGAGAGAGAGAGAGAGGGAGAGATAGAGAGAGAGAGAGAGAGAGAGAGAGAGAGAGAGATAGAGAGAGAGATAGAAAGAAAATGAGAGAATGGGAGAGAGAACCAAAACTAAGCCATATGGCTAAAAAATTTAGGATCTACTACAAATTTACACACTGATATTTTTCCCCAATTTAATTAAAGTTTTAGATTTGAGCCTAATCCATAAAGAAACTTATAATACAAACCACCCTTAACCTAACAATAGGTGCTTTTTTACAAAAAAGAATAAGAACTACAGAATTTTAAAAGTCTATTAATTAGTTTTTCTTGATTAAAAAGCCTATTAATTCAAATTATATATTTTTCATAAAAATAATTTAAAACAAAATGTTTTGAAAAATTCTTAATAGCTGTTTTAACACATTTATATATATATTGGTAGAATGGTTCTTAATACATTTCTGTGAGTGTGTGTGGGTGTGAGTTTGTGTATGTGTGTGTATCTTTTCCCTTTCATGCTTGCATTATGAGATTTTGTGTGGAACTTGCACCTTAGTTAAAGTTTAATGATGTCCGTACGTCCAGTTGTCTGTCACATGTACACACATACACACCATTTAAAAAGTGATTTTTTGAGATTTAAGTCAAAGTAACTAACTTTTCAACCAAAATCAGTATAAAAGCTAAAATTTCGATTAATTCTATGATTTATAGTCATTTATAAGTGATCTAATGATCTATTTGAAGTGATTTAATCTTAACATATATTTACAGATTTTTTACTTGTATTGTAAATTCAATTATTTATTATGTTTATTAATTATGTATTATTGTTTTTATTGGTTGATTGTGTTTTAATAACTCAAGATGTCTCAAATGGCGTGTCCGATAAAAGCGCTATCATCTTAGAAGTTTTTTTTTCAATTTTGAAAATTTGAGTAAACTTCAACACCCCCCCACCACCCCCCCCCCCCCACCCCCCGACAGAGAACAACTATTTTAGGTTAGGTTAGTTTATAGTCTAGGGAGCCGAGCGCTGCGGCTAGGCAGGCAAGGGGCCGAGCGCTGCGGCTAGGCAGGCTAGGGAGCCGAGCGCTGCGGCCAGAGTTCATAGTTCTGTCGGGGGGGGGGGGGGGGGGGGGGAATACTCAAATCTTCAAAATTGAAAAAAATATTTTTATAGAGGATATTACCCCGATAAATCTCAAATTTTCTGGGGGGGGGGGCTTGTAATTGTTATAGTCTTTAGTTTTATCCAAAGGGAGAAGAGATAAATCAATTGTTTTTTGGAGATTATCACTACCTACACCATCCTCTAATACATTTTGTAATCTCCATTTTTTCAGACAGGCTTCAACTAAGTTAATCACTCTATTTTATTTTCTCGCTATTTTATCATAATAAATAATATTGTCACAGTTTACACTAAGGACGAAGCCGCTAGCATCCTATATAGATAAATGAAGTAAGAACGACAGCATTCATAAAAGCGAAATTTATTCAAACGAACATTAAAAACAAAATTTGATGTTCAAATGTCTAGAACACAGTATTTTATTAAAATCGAAACTTCAAAAATTAAAAGAATAATTCTGCTTTTGTGTCAGATAAGATCTTAAAATGGATTAATAATTATAAATTTGCTATTCTTTCAATATTATACCTAATTGCTTCATGAAAAGTTTTAATTCGTTAGGATTGTTCTAACATGCTTAAAATTTCTTTAGTAAGAAGAATTTACGGTCAAACAACAATTTACACTTGTAGATTGTCAGAACTGAATAAACTGAATATTAATACAAAATTGTAAGCAAATTTGCAAAACTGATTAATTACATGATACTGTTTAAGGACATACTGACGTTTTCAGCACTTGATTATATAGATGCTTCGCTCATAACATTGCTTCTTGTTGTAATAGGAATTAATATTAAAAAATCAGATGAATAGGATAATTTTAACATACAAAATTTGTTGTCTAAAAAAGTAAAAAATTAGCTTGTTTTAAATGGACGTACGGACTTTCTGGTAACGATTATAAAGTTGCTGCGCTTACTAAGCCTTTCCTATTTGTCATAGGAATCAGCATGCAAAGTTCGAAATCGATACGACAATTCTAACCTGTTTAAATTAACGAAAGAGCTAACCGTAACAGATGTACGGACGTACCCTAATTATAGAAAAGCTTTGCTTTTCAAAAGTACTAAAGCACCATTCCTTATAAACAATATATCAAGTAATCATATAAACCAACTTGTTTTCAAAGCAGACAGACGGACGGACAACTTTTATATTTAAAACCTTCGCTCTAAAACTAGTACAGGAACTTAATTTTGTTCCTTATTGCTGCTGCTGAGACATTTTCAAGGCATATTAAGGAACTATAAAAAAAAGATAAAACAATTTTACTTCAAATTAAAGAATTTAATAAAAAAGATAAGAAAAGATAGCGAGAATAAGATTTTTCTCTTAAAGTTTTTTTTCGCTTCCATCGCTACTCTTTAAAATATTTTGTCGGTCGGTAGGTCAGAAGGTAACGGTGCCTTATATTCATGGATCCTAATGGATAATACGATAAATTGATATACATTTCTAATTATGATAAATAAGATTACCCCTTCTGTAGAATAAAATTATTGGTTAAATGTTTGATCACTACGAGTTTGAAACCAACCAATCAAAATTCATTAAAAGTGCCCAAAGTTATTTAAGCCAGCGAATAAGATAACGGGGATTATAAAACTTAAGGTACAGTCCAATGTCCCCTCCTTCTCCCTAATCTCTATTAATACATATCTTTAACTTAGTGGCGAAGCCACTCTATAAGTGATAGTCTTCTTCGTTCGGTAATGCTCTCTATCTCTTAATGTATGCTCTTATTCTTTGCTTATTATTTTGAATAGTTTCGCCACTATTGCATTGGACCTAATCGTGCTGGTCGTTATTGAGCAATCATTCAATCCTAATATAAAAGAGACTAAATACCCTTATGTCTCTATGTTTCTGTACAGAAGGATCTCGCTAACCGCTGAATAAATATGGTTCTCCTTTACAGTAGAACTATTGAACTATTTTGGGAAAGGGCAACACAACCCTCACAAGATCAATCACCCAAAGAAATATACCAAACTGGCAAAGAATATTGAAAGTCAATCAAATGCCCCTAAAGGCCTATAGGGGCGTAGCTGCTTGTATCTTACATAATTCAGCAAGACAAAACAAATATATATTTTTATAGATTTTCATTAAAAAAATTCGTTTTCAATTATTTTCAATTTTCTTATCTTGGCAATTAATTTTAGATTTATTTGAATATATTTAGTTCAGTGTTTAAGTCTTTTTCAAGGTGAACTTAAATTATTATTTGGAAGTTTTTTTTAATGATTATTGAATCTTTTCAACAGTGATTTTTATTTTTTATTAATTAATGTTTTTATTTAATTAATTTAAGTTCCTGAAACATTTCTCACATAGGTCTGAAATTAAGATTTTCATAGCGAAGTTACTCTATAAGCAAGGTCTGTCTATACGTCCTTTCTCTAATTTCATATACTCTTTGCTTGTTGGTGGATTTTTAGTAATTTAAGAATCAATTTTGTACATCAAATATTTTGTACATTTGGATTTTTTATACTGCAAACAAATGTATATATACTGAACAAAATGATATTGATTGATTATTTAAAAGCAGTATTTAAGTTATTTACCCCTATACTTTTTGAACTTGCGTAGGTTTCCAGGCTACTGGGAATATGTCACTGCAAATATTCATTCAATCATGCCTAATAATCATAAAACTCTAAAGCACCGCAATTGTTCTTAGCTTATTATTGCAGCACTGACTATGAACATTAAAGAAAAATAGTTAGCTACATAGTTGCTATGCTCTTTTAAAAACTCTAAATTAGGTCCAAACATTAAATTTTTTCATTGTTTTTCCCTAATTATATATTGGGACTGTCCTAGAGAAACTTATGGTGAGTTATCAAATCCGCAGGGTATCACATAAATGTTTCACAGCCCTTCTATAAATATGTATGTACATCTGTCTGTATCTTAAAATCTCGATAACTGTTGGACTGATATGGTTCTTCTTTACAGTGAAGCTATCATAGGGTCAGGGAAGATTTATAACTATGTTTGGCGAGAGTACAACCACAATAAAGAAAAATCGTTCCTGGAATAAATTATCCCACCAAAAATATGTTATTGTTTTAATTTTCTTTTTGAAACTAAAATTAAAAAATGAGACTCCCCCCCCCCCCCCTTCAATCCCCATTAGTCAATTGCCCCAAAAGAAAAGAATGAGACAATGGTATAGAAATTGATAAACCAAATTATTCCTTCTATAGAATATAATTATTAGTTGAAAATTTTTGGACACCACTGGTTTAAACCATCCAGTTGATTTATAGTGCAAGTAAACAAGGTTCTTTAGCCAACAAATAAAAGAACGTGTTTATCTGCGATAATGTGATAAAAATGAGGAAGTGTGGACACACCGAAATTTATTAATGGTCCCCCCCTTACCATTATTTAACCTTTAGTTTTGACATTGTTCTCACAGGGGTATAGGGACAGATAAATAAATAAATCGTATTGTATTATAGTCACTTTGGGCGGGTATTAAAATGAAAAATCATACGACTGACTAAAACAGATAATAACATTATGGTATTTATTTCAATATTCGTAGATATAATACAATACATGATTTTTCAGTATGGTTAAAAGTCGGTCCTTGTCCAGTGAATATTTTTCGGGTTCGTAGCCATACTAGATATTATATACTAAGATCTATATTTGGAAGATGCTATAAAATAAACTGATGGACAGACAGACCTAAATTTAAACCTAAATTTAAACATAAAATAATCTATAACCATACAGGGGCCTAAGTAAACATCCTCCAAACTAGAGAACTCAATAGGTTCACGGGTTTGTGAGATCTTTATAGACAAAAAACTTTTCTTTATTATTTTTCCGTTTATCTCTGTGTCATAAGGCTACATCAATATTTCATTGCTTGGTCAAAATATTAAGAAATTTTCAGGGATGTAAGGATCCAATTATGAGAAAATTAATCGATAATCTTTACTTCCCCCATTAAAATCACAGACTGCTAGAGAATATTTATTTATCGCAATGTATTATAGACAGCTTTCCGCGGATATTTAAATTAAGAATTAAAAGATTAAAACCAGTTTTGTTGGCTCCGAAGAGCCAAAGGCCCGGGTTACCAAAACTTTTATTAATTTTACGATTTTTATTTTAATATTTATAGAAAATTGTTTGTAATATTTTACGATACATGATTTTTCACAATGAGAACCGGTTATAATCCAGCGGGTAATTATCGGTTTCGAAACCATACAGGAAAGACTTTTACAAATATTGATTTAATGGAAGTTTAATTTATTGTACCTGACCCTATCCCCACATCCCTGATAAGTTTGTCAACACAATTATTAAAGAATTAAAAACCTTATGTTTACTTTATAGAGCGAAGCTTTTCTATAGTTAAGTTTTGGTGTTTTAGTAATTATTTTTAAGATTCGATCCTGATATGAAATATGTCTTTCTGATTATACCAAAAGATAGGGCAAGCCTTTACACTCCCATGAGATATAGCCCCCCTAGAAATATTATCCTCACCCCCAACCAACCTCTCATTAATAGTTTTCTTTGTCAAAATTTTCTTCTTAAGCTTACACCTCTCCGTTCACTTTAAGCTCTAATTTAATCACAGTACATGGAAATCCGCTAGTTAGACTGCAATTCTAGAAATATTTTCTTTTGATTTTAGTTTTACTAGCCATAAGCAATAAGCATATTTCATTGTACATATATAGGTTAACCTTTGGCAAGCAGCTGAAAATTTTTCTTCTAATTTTCACGAAGAAACAACCAAAACAATTTATCTTTTCTTTTCTAAATTTAGAGAACAATGGTGTATTAATTAATCAAATTATAAAATTCATGTAACTATCATAAAAATTATTTCTGCACATATGGACATTAGATGGGATAGTTTAGATATATAGGGTTTTACTTTCCTTGCCCTATTGTTCCTAGAATCTATGAAAGTTACAGAATAATAAAAGGGATATGGTACTTTAGGAAAAACTATTTTCTTTCTATTTTTTTCTGCCAACAAAAGCTTTAGGGATCTTATGGGATAAGACAATAAACTATAAATTTATAAACCCCAATTATGATCAACAATATTTACTCATGAGAGAACATGTTTATAAAACTTTGGGGACCAGTAAAATTTACAGTCTAATTTCTCGCTTAACAAAATCCTAGTTTTCTTTTAAGTATAATGAGCAAAACTACTCTACAACTCACTTAGTCATTCTGTCTTTTTTTTGTTATAAGAGAAACGTGATTTTATCAGCTGCTATTGAGGACACAACTCCTTTATAAAGTAACTGTGCTACTAATAAAGTTAAATATAAACTTTAAAGGGACATTGGAAAAACACTATAATGATAATAATCTAATTTTAATACTCTATTATTTGAATCTATTATTGGTTCATAAATAACATATTGTTTTAACTACTGGTGGGGAAATTTTTTCTTGGTGTTCATCTGTTTTAGCCACAACTTATGAACTGTCTGTTTTTTAACATTATCATAAGCGTAGTAACTCTATGACTAGTGTTAGTCCGTGCTTTCTTTTTAGTACGTCTAAATAGAGAGATTTTTTAGCATTATTGACTCCAATTATTTCAAAATTAATGGATTTTTAAAATATTTTTACTGATGATGCCATAATTAGTGTTTTTTTTACAAAATTAAGAAACATATTTTGTTTTATCAAAAATGTAGTTGCACTATTCATGGAAATAACTGTCTTTGTTATAAAAGAAAGGTTCTATGTGAATGTAATATCTAAATATAACAATCAATATAATCCTTATTATCCTTATCCAAATATATAAAGTAGTAAGGTTTTTTGTCTAAAGCTTAAGATCTCAATAACTACTAAACCGATGGGGTTCTCTATTCAATATAAGCTTTACATTGAACCTGGGGTTGTTTTAGGCTATTTTGGATTTAGATTCAATCCTTGATATGGTTTTAGACTTTAGTCATGTCCCCAAGATACTAGGGGTGCAGCCGCTAGTTATAATTACAGTAAAAAGGTTTGTATGTCAGACAAGAAAATTTCATTTTATGTCTTAAGTAAATATTCAAAACATAAATAGAAATAATAGATGATATGTCAGAACTGAACACTTTTATTTTATACCATATAGTCGACAAATATCATTTTGTATTGTTAAACAACTTTCCGATTTGACAGTGATGTGCTATTTTGTATTGGTATTTTTAGCTTATTTTGAAATACACTAAAGCTATTAGCAAATAAAGTAAAGTTTAAATTATTCTGTAAAATAATGAACAAAATATAATAATTTCCCAACGCAAAACTACGCAAATAGACAGGATAAATAAAAGATTCTTACGCATTGACGCAGATAATTTTTAGAGTATAATCTTTAAACCAATATCTATTCTTAGTGTTTAAACAAATCTTTTCATAAGCGAGTCTGCTCTATAATTGTATCCGTAACTAGTCTGTCCTTTTTAGCACAGTAAATTATTTTAGTTATTCACTTGATTTTGGAATATTGTTTCCTAGGACTATCAGACATAATATTATAAGTGAAGCATCTCTATAACTAAGTCTTAAAATGTCCATGTTAATCAACCTGTATTAAAGTTTATACTTGACTCTAACAATATTGAATTTAAATGCATTATTACTCTATATTTATTATTTATTAATGTTCATTTGTCTAACCATCTTGTTGAGCTTCGCTTTAAGAGATGTTGTTGTCATCCTTGTTTTTAATTTTCAATACATTATTTATTAATGTGTATTATACAAAACAGTGATATGAATTTAGAATATATAGCAACGATTTTAAAACTTATTTAGCAAAATAAAATTAAAATATTAAAAAATTAAAATTAAAAATTAAAATTAAAAATTAAATAAAAATAAAATAATAAACAGAATAAAAATTAATATACATCTATTTCATCCCATCATGGCCAGAAGTTTGCATATAAGGGATTATTTTATTGTCAAGTCCCATATTTCAAACAAGCGACTTCGCCTCTAGGGGCACTTTAAATACGGGGAGGGGGGACAAGTCGATCCCTCCACATAAATTTTGAATTTTAAAAGAAAAAAAAAAAGGAATTACGGACTGTGGTTAAGGCGATTTTTTTCGGTTGGTGTGGATATTATGTACCTCTTCCAAGATAAAACACTGGAAACAAGACCAATATCGGCCCAGTGGTTAGGTAGATCTTAAATGGTTTAAAATATTTTTTTTATAGAAACATTCAATATTTGTAAAATCAGTGGTTTTTCTACACAAAACTTGCGGTAGAACCATAGCGAAAAAAGTTTCCCGGTTGGGAAAAATTTCACACCGTTTAATTGATAATTTTACATATGTGAATTATTGATTTTTAAAACAAACAAATTATGCTATAGGAATAAATATAAATGCTGTTGATTGAAATTATTGGTGGAAAAGTTAGGAGAATACTAGTTTGTACAAACCAATCAAGTTTAATCATAATCCCCAAAGTTTTTAAGCCAATGAATGTGAGAATGTGTTTATAAAACTTTTGGGATCAATAAAATTTTCTGTCCAATGTCCCCTCAATAGATTGCCCAAGATTTTGAATAGGGAAGGGGGAAATCAAAATTGTTTTACTTTTTGCTTTTGGTATTCCTCATCAAATACCTTATTAGTATTACTTTACTAGTGGTTCACCCACAGGAGGGAGGGTAAAAAACAAAACAAGCCCTTTTCACTCCACAGGGGGAGCATAGGCCGCTGACAATTTGTCAGTGTTTCTGTAACAATGTGGCTTTTTATGGATATGAGATAGGGTTGTCAGCCCTAAGCCCTAAGATTGCGGTGTAAAGCGTCCATTTGAACATCAGACAACCAACCCTTTGATTGCACGACCTTTGTCTGAGAAGTCCTAACTGTGCATGGTAGTGAGTTGCGCCTGTTTTGGGCCAAGGCATTCCACTACTCTATGTCGCGCACTTGATATAGCAGCAGTCTTTTTAACGTCTTTAGGTATGGCGCGGTGACGGACCGAGATTCGAACTTACCACCTCCCCGACGACGAGCGGATACGCTACGTGTTGAGCCACGGTGGGAGGGTAAATTGTACATTACTTACCCTCGTTCTCTAAATTGTTGGCTTAAAAACTTAAGAGACTTCAATCTTAATTGGATTGTACAATCTAGGAGTGTTAAAACCTTTCCATTAATTACTTTATTGTACTGAACGAGTATTTTTAAAGATTTTTTATTGTGTCTGTGCCAAGCTAAGTTCCTGGTGAGCATGTTTAAAAATCAAACACACAAACAGACCCACCGAAAACTAAATCTAGTCGTCTGTCTGTCTAAGATTTTTTACGACCCAGATACAAATCTTAATTCTTAATTGGACAATAAAATTACTCAAATAAATGATTTTTGGTCTTTTATTGGGTTGGCAGCCACTTCTAATAAAGATTGTCCGTATGTTTGTCTGACTCAAAAATGACCTCAACTTTCCTTTAATCATACTAATTTTTTCTTCTTCTGATAACAACCCCATTAAGGTCTAATATAAGTCCCCACAATTTATAAGACCAAAAATTAGAAATCGTGTTTTTAAAACTTTGGGGACCAGCAAATTAACTGTAACTTTTTTTTGTTAAACTTATAAATTGCTTACAAATAAAAGAATTCCCAAAATGAGAGTTTCTTCCTGATATAAATTTGTACTATTACCAGAGGTTAAGATAATTGTTAAGATACGCCCCAAATTACGATAAAAAAATTACCTCTTTCTGCGGATTAAAAGTATTGATGTAAAAACGCGGTTATTAAAATAAAAAAATTTAAGATTAGAACCAGTTTTTTAGCCAAGAGTGGCTGAAGGTTTGAACTAACAAAACTGGTTTTATTTTATGATTTTTATTTCAATATTTGTGGAAAAATTGTCTGTAATACGATGTTATACATGATTTTTCAATATAGCTAAGAACTGGTTCTATTCCAGCGGATATTAATCGGTTTCAAAGCCATACTGTAATAGTTTTTAAGCCAACGAATGTTTATAAAACTTTAGAGTAAAGTAAAATTTCTCTTTTTTTCATGATTATTACCTTTTTTGTTTGCTATAATGTTATAATTTTTTTGTTATTATTATTGATGAAAGCCATGCTGTTAATTAACACAAACGTCCTTGTTCTTATCTTCCTTACACATTACAGATAGTAATTGTATTAGATTAATTGTTGGGAGGCGATCTAAAGTATCGGTCTTTACGTCATAATATATTAATTTTAGTAGCGAAGCTACTTTCTTTCTCTGTGAAGTTAGGTTTGAGTTAGCAAAATGTATTATGTATTACCCAGAAAACTATCTGGCCCAAGTGTTGGGGACCTTTTTCATCTGCTTGCAATTTTTTATGCTCCTTTGTAACGACTTTACTGTATTAATATTTTTCACGCCATTAGCTGATATTCAAAGATCAAATTGAAAGTTGGCACAGGGTCCTCACCCCGTCGTGGGTAGAGATACATATAGCCCGTACCCCCTTTACTCCAATAATAAAGCAGTGAGGGAGGGGACATTGAACAGTAAGTTATAATGGTCTCAAAGGTTTCATAAACTTTGAGGACTGTTATCAAATCTTGATTAAGTGTCTAAACTTTTCAACTAATTCCTTTAATCTACAAAGTGGTAATTTTGTTTGATATAATTTAATGTTTATATCAATTTACCATTTCCCTAAATCAGAGCCACTGGAATTTCTAAAGTTAAAATTAGGATTTTCAAAAGGTTGCGTGATTTTTAAATATGAAACCATGAATAGTTATTTCTCGTATCGTATTATAAACGGCTTTCCGCGGATATAGAATGTACAATTATAAGATTAAAACTAGTTTTTTTAGCCCCGAGGTGCCGGAGGCACCGGCTAAAAAAAACGGTTTCAATCTTATGATTGTACATTTCTATATTCGTAGAAAACTGGATATAATACGATGCTAGACATAGTTTTTTCGTATTCATGAGAACCGGTTCCTGTCCACCGGATTCGAATGAATACGAGAATAGTTATTTCTCGTATCGTATTATAAACGGCTTTCCGCGGATATAGAGTGTACAATTATAAGATTAAAACTAGTTTTTTTAGCCCCGAGGTGCCGGAGGCACCGGCTAAAAAAACTGGTTTTAATCTTATGATTGTACATTTCTATATTCGTAGAAAGCTGGATATAATACGATGCTAGACATGGTTTTTTCGTATGGATGAGAACCGGTTCCTATCCACCGGATTCGAATGAATACGAGAATAGTTATTTCTCGTATCGTATTATAAACGGCTTTCCGCGGATATAGAATGTACAATTATAAGATTGAAACTAGTTTTTTTAGCCCCGTGGTGCCGAAGGCACCGGCTAAAAAAACTAGTTTTAATCTTATGATTGTACATTTCTATATTCGTAGAAAACTGGATATAATACGATGCTAGACATAGTTTTTTCGTATTCATGAGAACCGGTTCCTGTCCACCGGATTCGAATGAATACGAGAATAGTTATTTCTCGTATCGTATTATAAACGGCTTTCCGCGGATATAGAATGTACAATTATAAGATTAAAACTAGTTTTTTTTAGCCCCGTGGTGCCGAAGGCACCGGCTAAAAAACTAGTTTTAATCTTATGATTGTACATTTCTATATTCGTAGAAAACTGGATATAATACGATGCTAGACATAGTTTTTTCGTTTTCATGAGAACCGGTTCCTATCCACCGGATTCAAATGAATACGAGAAAAGTCCTTAAAGTTTAAGTCAACGCATAAATGAACGGGTTTAATGTATATGAGAATTTGAGCACTAGTTTATAATATTTACAGTCCAATATCCACCCCCCCCCCCCTCCCTCCTTGAATTCTATGGGCGCAGCCAATTTCAAATACAATTTATTAATTCCAACTTTCCAAATGTAATGTTTAGAAAAAGATAAATATCTAGGACAAGGTATAAAGCATCCATAGAAAAACTTGTCTCCGTTAACTAATTGCCAGTCTTATTTTCAACATCTTATTGTACAATAGCATGCTGTAATTAGTTATCAATGAAGAAGATATAAAAAGAATTATTACTTTTACTGGAAAATTCAGCAGTGGAGTTTTTCTTCCAGCGTTGCGGAGCCGTTTGATTTTGGTGCGGCTCCGGTTCTGGCTCCTGTTCCTCGGAGCTGTCTGTAATGATGGCTTCTCCGGCTCCAGCTCTGGCTCCGGCTCCGGATTTGGCTCCGGCTCCGACCTAAAATCAAGAAAAACTCGACATATTTTTTTCCCACGTCTATTTTTGACTTTTGAAGGTTTTAAAAGTTCAATTTTTGACAAAAATGGACTTGAAAAACTTAAAAGGGTCATTTGCACATGACAAAACAGAGTTACCACCTTATAATTTATACAAAATCTCTTTATTTATCTAGTCCGAAGCCGGGGCCGTTTTTTAACGAAATTTACGGCTCCAGCTCCAGCAAAATATGGCGGCTCCATGGCTCCCAGGTCCGGCTCCGCAACACTGTTTTCTTCAAATGTATTATCCTTTACAGCCCTGAATAATAAGGGCGGGGTATAAATTTGATTAATGCTCTCTGATTCAATAGTGTTGAAAACAAGGATGACAATGATTTTTAAAACGCAGGTAAAACTGAAGAATTTTGTTTACATATTTCTGTAATTGTTTTCTGTAAATATCAATGGTTTTCCAGTATAGTTATGGGGAGGTTTGCTTAAAGTTGGCCCCACCGAGAAAAATCCCCCCAAAAGTTAATCCCCCAATTTTCATTTCTTTTACTTCAAAAAAAGAAAAAATATAAGTTGGTTGGTTGCCCTAGAGCCTTTAGATGCGCAACCATTAGTTTTTTTTATAAAACATTTCACAATTTCAACTCCCCTGCATTAGTGTTATGTTTTGACTGAATTTGATCTTAATCTTTGGATTATGTACATTTATTATTTATTCTACTTTTAGTGACGTGGCTTTTTAATTAAAATAATATATTTTGTCTGCCAGTCTGTTAAATTGGTATACTGAAAACGAACCTGAAGACCTTTTCTAATGAAAAAGATGCCCAATCAAGTAACAGAATGTTTGTAAACATGCTTGTCTGTCTGTCTGTACCAAAGGAAATCGCTAACCGCTGAACCGATATGGCTCTCCTTAACAATGGATCTTCTCATAGGTCCTAGAAAGGTTTATAGCTATTCAGTAGGATATTTAAGTTAAAGGAATTTTAATGTTAGAGGGAGATTTGAAATCTGCATCAAATTTTAAGGATTTTTTTTTATAAAATTCGTTTTTTGTATAATTCTTTATCTAAAAGCGGAAATACAATTTAAGTTCATAAATTTTGACCAATAGGATAGGTGGATTGGAAACTACATGTGCTCTAATTGGTTGAATGATGTGCGACACTTAAGCTTCTCCAATCAGAGCGCAGATAATTTTCAATCCACCAATCACAGATGTCAAAATTAATTAACTTAAATTGTATTTCCGCTTTTAGATAAAGAATTATACAAAAAACGAATTTTATAAAAAAAATCCTTAAAATTTGATGCAGATTTCCAATCTCCCTCTAACATTAAAATTCTTTCCAACTTATATATCTTACTATTCAGGGGGAGGGTACTAGCACACTCCCAAGAAAAATCAATCCTTGAAAAATAAACCCTCCCCCATAAATTTTTCTTTCTTTTTCCTTTTAAAACTAAAATTCAAAATGAGGTGTGGTCGACTTCCCAACTAGTAACTCAAATCCCGTAGAAGCCTCTAAGGGCGTAAAGCTAGTATAAAAGAAAGTAGCGAATAGGATTATTTTATCATCTAAAATCTTATCTAGGAAGCAATAGGCCAAGTTTAAATCGATAGTACAATTCTAACATGCCTAAATAAAAGATTAGAGCTATCCATTACGGACAGATAGGCTGACACCAAATGTAGAAAAGCTTGCTTTTATAAAAAATTATATTTATCCCTTAAAGTTACAGGTAATGCATTTATATATTGTATATTTATAATGTATTTTATGAATTAATTAAATCATATGGAAAACAATATCATAGTTTAGTTTTTAATATCAATTTTTACATTTTTAATATTAAAATAGCATTAAACCAGTCTAGGGTAAAATAAAATCTTTCCAGTAAAACATTAACAATTAACAAAGGTGGTTTCGAGATTTAAAGTAACATACTTAATCAGACAAACGTTCTTTAGCTTTATAAAAAAATGAAAAAAGGAAAGTTTTAAAAACTGATAATCTTCCGGAAAGAGAGAAAAGATAGGAACCGGTGCTAATTTGCCGGCTGTAGTAGTGTCATGGACAGGACATGGATAGATATTCAGGAGAGAGAAAAGATAGGAAAGGGTGCTATATTGTCAGTTGTAGTAGTGTCATGGACATGGATAGATATTCAGGAGAGAGAAAAGATAGGACAGGGTGCTATATTGTCAGTTGTAGTAGTGTCAGGGACATGGAGATATATTCAGGAGAGAGAAAAGATAGGCCAGGGTGCTATATTGTCAGTTGTAGTAGTGTCAGGGTCATGGATAGATATTCAGGAGAGAGAAAAGATAGGACAGGGTGCTATATTGTCAGTTGTAGTAGTGTCAGGGTCATGGATAGATATTCAGGAGAGAGAAAAGATAGGACAGGGTGCTATATTGTCAGTTGTAGTAGTGTCAGGGACATGGATAGATATTCAGGAGAGAGAAAAGATAGGACAGGGTGCTATATTGTCAGTTGTAGTAGTGTCAGGGACATGGATAGATATTCAGGAGAGAGAAAAGGTAGGACAGGGTGCTATATTGTCAGTTGTAGTAGTGTCAGGGACATGGATAGATATTCAGGAGATAGAAAAGATAGGACAGGGTATTAATTTGCCAGCTGTAGTAGTGTCAGGGTCAGTAGGATTGGAGGGAATGGGATAAAGGGGGATATCGTTAATTTAGTCCGCTACAAGTTTCACTTTATTAGAATTATGAAAATTCTGGTGTACGATCTAAGTAATAAAAAATCCCTGTGGAAATGTAAAATTGTTTTTCTGAATGTGAATCCCTAATATAGCTGTAAACACCGGACATAAATATACATATATCTATCTATCTATCAATATAAACACCGGATATATATATATATCTATCTATCTATGTAAATAGATAATCAGGGGCGTATATATTTAATCATAGGAAGAGAGGAGACTATTGACATCTAAAAATAGTTTTCTATTTATCTAGTGATATATAGAGATATGTTAATGGAAGGTTAATTACCCCCCCAGCCCCCCCCCCCCCCCCGGAACTTAGGCATCATACATTATTATCCTTATGTAAACAGTAAGGTTTTGGTTTGTTCTTTAAGATCTCTTTAACCTCAAAACTGTTCTTTATTTTAGGGAATAATCACATAGATCATCGGTTGTTATTTTTGAAATTCAATAATAGGATGGTTTTAAACCATTTTACTGCCCTCCCATCCATAGATACATTGGCTAGTTTTGAAAGGAAAGGAGATAATATTAGACTTATCCACAAAGTTTTTAAAAAATGTTCAGAGTTTATCATTTAATTTTGGTTGGTTGGGTGGTACAAATTATCAGTGTCTAAACTTTTTTACCAATGATTTTAATATGCAAGCTTTAAGGTTTTTTTATTAATATATCAATACACCCCTCTTTAAAACGCCAATAAAAGTATTATGTACATAAATAGAACGATAGACAGATAGACAGACAGACAGACAGGCAGACTGATAGATAGATACAGACATATGTACATATATGTCAATTGTTCATAATCACTATAGTGGAACACAGGCCATAGGAGTAATTTCACACACCCACACACACACACACACACACAGGCTTATGTATGATGTAAAAATAAAGTATTAAAAAGATATTTAGTTATTAACGTGTTATATTACCATGAACATATATAGATTAATAAGAGTGTTTCTTTATCATTATGTAAATATTATTAAATCAGCTGTTTTTATTCATTTTTAAGCCGGTAAAAAGATATATTTGCAATTGAAGATAACGTAAATGTAGGAAATTTACAATATTTATAGTGATAAAAATAAAATTGAGTGAGAGAAGGAACCCAAGGTTACATAAATACGTTATCATATTTGTTGGCGTTGGTTTCTCCTTATTAAGTCTTGATTGGTTGCAATATGGTTCAAACTTAATTCAACTTTTCAACTGATTTTCAAACATTAACCTATATAAAAGGGGTAACTTTATTTATCAGCAATGGGGATGAACAACAATTTTTTGTTCAGAGTCTTATCCCTTAAGATCCCCTAGTGATGTTAAAGTAAGGAAAGAGAAAATTAATTTTCAAAATCTGTCCTAAACAAAGATAAAGTAACATAGTTAAAGACAGACATATAAAACTTATTTGATCATAACAAGAATAAAATTTTCTGTAGACAACGAGAAACCCATTCAAAATATTTTTTATTTAAAAATTCTAAAATGAATTTTTTGATGATTAAAATTAAAATAGACAAATGTATTTTTTTTCCTGTATAATCTAAAAACTTGTAACTTACAATTTCTATAAGCAAATTTTATAGGGGCTACAAATACCCTTTCATTGCGTGAACAGGTTTTTGCAAGTGGGAGTGTGAATCAGACTCCCCTCTACCCCTTTCTAGCTACGCTTTTAAATTGTACATCTCTTCATATAAGAAAACACTATGTAAAGTTTCAAATGGATAGTGCAATTTTAACAACCATAAACTTTCTATCAGAGGTATCTGTTATGGAGCACGAACGGATATAATCCTATTATATGTAAGGTTGTTTTGTCTGAATCTTAAGATTTCAATAACTACTGAAACTACTTGAGTTCTAAAGTTTAGGGAAGCTTCACATAGGTTCAGGGATGGTATTACACTATCATATTTTTTAATATAATTTAATTTTATTTAAGTCTTGGGAAGCTATTTCCTCCCTTCCCTGCCCAAACCAATTTAAAACGCCCCTAGAAGCTAGGAGCGCAACCGCTAGTTACAAAACAGCTTCTTAAAATTTGGTATAATTTTCAGATAAAATTGAAATAAATTGTAAAATGGGTCCATCAGAGACAATACCTCCGTGGAAACGTGAGATATTGGTCAGGAGAAAACTCTCCCAATCTTTTCAACGCAGTACAGACGTTCTAGAATCCAGGCACAGTGAATTTTAAAATTATTATTAGAAGATATAAGTTTCCATAAAAATAAATAACTACTATGCCCCTAGAGGCCTCTAGGGTGCACTTGATGGATGGAAGGTAATTTTTTTTCTATGGGGTGGTTGTACCCACTGGCCCAAAAACCTTCCCAGGACTTATGAGAAGCTACATTGATGGCCATATTGGTTCAGCGGTTAGCGATTTTCTTTGGTACAGACACACTGCACAGACACAGATATCCTTTTACTTCACTATTTGTGACTTTTGTTCTTGAGCGTTCATATGAGAAGGGGAGCCAGCTTAATACTCCTGATTTAATTCACAGAGGAGGGTTGGTATATAAGATAAAAAGACAAAAAAAACATAAAATTTTTGATTTTCTCACTTACGACCAATTCCTATAGAGGTTATTTTTGCTAATCAATTAATTTACCTTCATTGAAATCCTGTGCATGCCATTGATTTAATTGATCTGAGTTAATAAATCAAGTTTTAAAATACTTTGTTTAGATTAATTAGGTATTTTTTTTCAAAATTCGAACAAAAATTTACAGTGTCACTTACAGAGAACCTCCGCCTTTACCTCCTCTCCCTCCGTCAACGGAGCAAGAACCGGAGGCGTTGAAGTCTCCGAGTAAAACAGCTGATATCATCAGATTCTTCAACTCTCGGTCAGATGGCGACACTGTACATTTGGCGCGCGAAATTTCTCTTCACGAGTATGAGAGCCATCTCGCGGCAAAACAAGACTATTATAGAGGTAATAATACATTTTAGATTTCTTTATATTCTAAGCTAAAAAGATATGCTTTTTTTAAATATAAGGTTTAAAAAAATTGGTTTAATTTGTAATGAAATATATTTTTTTTTAAATGTTTTCTAAAACTTTCATTTTCCATAACAAAAATTGATAAAATCTTAACAAAGGCGAAATCGAGGATTCTCCTTATCTTGGAGAACAGCAGCTGTACCGCGCCGCGCCACTCCTCCCCTATGGCGCACCCCATCACCATCCTGCACCTCCGCCACACCCCCAACACCACCACCGGCAGCTCCATAACACCAAGGCGGACCAAGACAGAGATGAAATTCTAGGTAATTTTATAAAACAGTCAAAATATTCCAAATAAGATAGCAAAAAATTTGTTAAAAATTCCATCCGGGTAAGTTTACTGTCAATAAATACAATTTTGAATTTTGAAATAAAATTAATTAAGAAATAATGTCTTATTATCAGCAATTTTCTTCGACATTTTATACATCATTGTAGAATATTTCTTTAAATCTGACTGTTTTGTCTAAACACAACATAAGTAGAAGAAGAAGGGTTACTTGTGGAGCCAGGCAGACACACATACTCACACGCACCACCTACTCAGGCCTACTCACACACTCAGGCCAACCAGGCGTACACTCATGCACACACACAGGCCACAACCCGCTATCCACCCCTGCACACCCCCAACCCCGCGAAGCCGCACTCAGGCCATAGAAGGTAGATTTCAACAGACTTTACTTCCACAATAAATACGCAATTTTACTCGGTGCCAACCAATAGAAACTCAGCCTGCTGTTATTCTCAGCTCTAATTTGTCAGAAATGAAGTTACTTGAGATCTGACTATTTTGTATAATACAACTAATGAAAAACAAATTTATATATAATTTTATGATAATATAGTAAATACAGATAAATTATAACAACAAAATTACTAGAATAATGTATTTTTTATATTTTCTCATAAGCAAATAACCATATCCAATGAAAAAGATGTTCTATTATATCTTTTCTACACAATTTTCCCTGTCAGTGAAAAAAATGTTGAAATGTTCCTACCTGCCTTGCAGAGAGATACCCCCACCCCTGCCTCCCCAACCCTCTCCGTCGTCGTCCGTGTACCGTTCCGACCAATTTGAAGTCACCGTTGTCAGTCAAAATTTAAACTTTAGTGGGCACAGTGGTGTAAACAATAATTTTTACGATAAACAAGTAAAGTTTGACAAACATCCAGGTGATCAGTTTGGTGATAACCTCAGTGATTCTAGGTATTATAACTACCGTCCTGTTGCAGTTGCAGGCTACCGCCAGGATCAAGGTATCCAGTTTGGCCGCTTTGTAGACAATATCTGCGAGTTTGAGGAAAATTATGAAAGCAGCGCAGAGTTTGAGAGCGAAGAGTTTAGTGAAACTCTGTCTGTAGATCACCGTTATAATAATCTTCACAAGCAACCATCAGCCAGACAAATATACAACAAGCAACAATACAACCAGATGGGCGAAGAGAAACGCCTGTACATAACCAATTCTGCTCGCGGCGGCGTTGACACAGCGCCGTCGGCGGCGGGCTATGGCGGTGTTGGCTCCCGTTTGCTGCAGCGCAACAAGAACATCGGCGGAAAGCGTTTGAGTGCTCCCGGCGGATCGGTCATCAACGGGCGAGACAATTTGAACGGCGGAGCCGGTGATAGTGACGGTATGATGGGCAGCGGCGGCGAATCGGACAGCTCGGAGGAAATCCACTATGGGCCGGGGTTTGTGTCCCGCCTCAAGTCGCGCTACATGTCGGTGGCGTTAAGAGGCTCGGCGCGCGGCGGCCTCGGGACACTCCGCCGCACCGCCTCACTCGAGGATTTTCTTGATCTGACAGAGAGTGAGCCGCGGGTGCAGCCGGAAGTCTCGCCGATGCTGAAGTACACCCACAGGATTAATCAGCCAACACAGAGAGTCACCCCGACTAAGGTAAAGTTTTTTTAATATCCAAGAAATTTGTATTGCATTTAAATCAATGCGCAAACCATCTTCCACTCAAACATTTAATACTATGACAATTATTGAAGGCAGAATTTTACAAATGATAAATTAATCTATTGTCATATCCCTGTGTTTTGAAACTGTGGTTTTGTAAGATTTTAATGAACTTTATTAAATTTTTCGTAAACAGTATTTATATACATACATCTATCTATTATGCATATGTTAATAGAAAATAGGCCTATATATCATCTGTATAAGTCTAGGCCTTCATTTTTAAGAATAGACTTTGATCTATCTTTTTAAAAAGATAATCCTATAATATGTCTATTTAAAATGAAGCACTTTCTATCTGTTTATCTATACTTTAAGGCATATACCTCTATTTTCACTCAAAGGTCTATTTGACTATATACAGATAGGCCTATATTTCGTTTTTAAAACATATTTCTTTATCTTTGTTTTATAGACCTAGTTGACTATTTGCATATGGGCCTAGGCTTAATCTTAAAATTCCCTGAACTACAATATGTCCTTTCCATCTATTTAGCTAAAATTTAGGACAATATCTTTCTTTATATTAAGGCCTACTCAAAATGTTGTTTTTAAAATGCTAGTTTTAGACGTATCTATCTATTAATAATCATGAAGCTTGATCTATCTATTTAACAATTCTATATCTACCTATCTAAACAACCATGTCCATCTATTTTATTGAATTATTAGGCCCAATACTTGAGGTCTATGTCTACAAACTACCCTTGAATAAATTTATTATCTATCATGACAGAAGCATATGCATATTCAATTTAGGCCTAGTATTATCAAGGCCGGTATTTATCAATTTTTGAGAGGTTAACTAACAAATAAAACATGAATTTTACATATTTATTCAGACATTAAAAATTGTTTGGAGCTTGTTTGCTCTCTTCAGATGTCAATGTAAAACCTATACCTTTTAATTCTATCTAAGTATTTATCTATCTTCCAGGCCTAACTATGAAAAAAATGTTGCCTATCTTTTTGAGTTTAAATTTGCCTAGTCTATCTATCTATCAATATGAAATAATGCCTAATAATCTATCTATCTATATAAATAAATAATGCCTATCTATCTATCAATACAAAATATGCCAAGCTCCTTTATCAATATAAAATATGCCTAGCCTATCTATCTACATATATATTTAAATTAATGCCTATCTATCTATCTATATAAAATATGCCTATATATCTATATAAAATAATGCCTATCTATCTATTAGATAAATAATGCCTATCTATCTATCTAAGTATGCATATGCTAGCATATTCCATTGTATCATGTATGTATATAAAACCAAAGTGCACACAGAGAAATAACAAAACCGCAAGACGGAATAATAATAATATACTTATTAGTAGCGGAGCTACGCTATCATTATAGTGTCTGTACGTCCTTGTTAATAGATAATTTTTTCAAAAAGTCAAAAATGTAAATTCTGAAATGAAATAAGAACATTTATATATTTACCAAACCTACCAAAATTCAAGCTATATTTTTTCATTATGTACATTTTTGTTCTTGTTATATTATTTATATTATACATCATACTATATACACATTTTAAAAACATATTATAACTACAGGGTTTCAAATAATTTTAGTCATCTTATTACCTACTTTTTAAAGGTTTCTTCTTGAAAATAGTTAAATTTTGAAGGAAAAAATAACAGCTTAAATGTTCAATTTGAAAAAAAAATATGAGTATAGTGTCATCGCCTCTTATGGGGCGTTTCTTCGTATTTTCACAGGAGCCTTACTCCTATTTCAAGCCACTGCGGGGGCTCTAACAGTGCGGGCCGATTGCCTAATCCTGCGGGGCAATCACCTAACCTAACCTATAATAATATATTAAAAGCTACTGAAAAAAAAGACGAAACTCCCCTTATTTTATTTCTTTCAAACGTTCAGGGTTTTTTTATTTTCATAAATAAAACATGGGAAAAAAGATATTTTTAAAAGAAAACATTTAAAAAATGTAAGCACCCTGTAAAATAAAATGTAAAATTTCTGGTAAAAGTATCCATAATGCTAAATCATCAAGGCAAATAAAAAATAAGTGAAATCATCGCATTTTAAAAATGTTTTCATTTTGAATAAAACATTTAGAATATTCCTTTTATGTTTTGTTATCTTTTCTTAAGATATAAAATCCATATCTTTATATAAGATTCAAAATTTTTTTTAAGTTCTTAAGATTTCTTATTAACACAAAACATTTTACGCCATCATATTTGTAATAACCTATTCCAAAATTATAAATCAAATTGAGAATGATTAATATAAAAACTGGTTTATATCATATAATTTTCATTTTAATATCCGAGGAAAGCTGTCTATAAAACGATGCGATAAATAACTATACTAGTATAGCTACAAAACCGGTTAATATCCGCTAATTTAGAACCTGTTCTGAACTATAAAGAAAAATCATGAATCGTATCGTATAACAGACCATTTTCCATGAATAATAAAATAAAATAAAAATACTAACATCAGCTTTCTTTTTACTACCCAGCTGTTGATAACACAATAACATTAAAATCACTTTAAGATATCCTCCTTTCCTTTAAAAATAATTATAGAAAAGTTTCGCTTTAAAAAGCCAAAAAATAATCTAAGAAATCAGTTGCTCAAATGCCCTTTTTGAACTAAACACCTTTTTTATGTGTTGAAGGGGGTAAAGCTAGGATAATAAAAATTCTTTTGTTAAACAAATTTGAAAACAAAATGGCTGCTTGCATACTACCACTTTTATTTAAAGACTTTTTATAGTGCTAAAAAAGTCAAAGGATTTTTGGAGAATTTTTTTATTTGTATTAATCTGCAGCTAGTTCTCTAGAAGTGACTAGTGGCTACGCCCCCAGCATCTGAATTGAAAGATTGAAAGAAACCTAATCTGGGGACTTAAATTTGAAAATTAAAATAATCTAAAACCTTACTACTTTATGTAATAGAATATCTAATTTCTTTTTAATAATTAAATTTTATTATTGGTATCAATAACGACATGCTAATAACAATAAATCGAAGGGAAAATTAGATAAGCTAATCAGTTTGATTGCAAAAATATTTTCAGCTTCGTTTTGATGTTTCTTTTTGAACATAATTATCTTTGTTTGATATATATGTAAGTAGAAAGGTTTTTATAGTGTCTATTAAAATGTCGGTGATAAATTAACTGATTTAGTTCTGCATTTTAGGGAAACTTCACATAGGTCCCGGAATAGTGTAAGGCTATATCATTTATGAATATATGTAAGTCTTGGGATAGTTTTGGGCTAAGTTACTGCACTCATTCTCTTAGATGATTTTTTACACCGTTAACATTCATCCATACAATCCATTTTTGCTGCACAAATTTAAGAAAGTATTTTTGCAGTCACCAATATATAGTCATGGTTCATTTAGTTTACCATGACTCACTACATTTTTACCGGGGGATTCGATCACTCTCGCAAAAGTGGCATACATGGAATTAAATAATTTCGCCATTGAATTTGTTACAAATCCGCAAAAGCACAATACTCAATAGGTAGATGTCATGTAATTGAGTTTTTTAATGCTTTTAACAATTAGAACAATCTGACATCAATCAGGGCTTTGATAACAAATACTGTTTTATGCTGTTATCATATCAATATAGGACTGTAGCCATACTACATTTTGATTACATGTCAGCCGTGACAATAACAAAAGTCACTATAAACTAGTTGAAAAATATCATAATACAAAATAGATTTTTAATTGGTGGAAGTCTAGGAACAATCTTTTATTTTGACCAAAATGGCATTTAATCATAACTTTCAAATATTACTTTAGAAATCTTTACTTAACGGAAAGTACCAAAAAAAGAAGGAAGTTACAGAAAAAAAATGTTTTGTCTTCAATTTTTCTTTAAACTGAAACTGACATTACAACTTTTTATTTTATTATCTGCGGAAAACTTTCTTTAACATGAAACAATAAATAACTTAAAATATCTTAACTGTAACTGATGATCTACATATTTAATAAGTGAATCAATTGTATTCCTCTAAAATAAAAGTTTTGTTTCTATCGATAAATTAATCTATCCCCCAAAAAGGAAAAAAAATATTAACGTAAGTTTATCTTCTATTTTTAAATTCCATTTTTTTTCAAAATACTTTTCTCAAATGCTTAAAAGGAAGTATTAAGGCGATGAGTTTTAAATTTTACAAATATGGTGCTAAAACTTTTGGGAGGTATCGCCTGAAAATCTTTTTTCTTAGATTTAAATTATTATTTTTGAAAGATTCAAAATTGTACCTTCTATGGCTATGCATATGCTGGAAGCTAGAAGGAATGAATTGGCCAAAAACTGACGCAGTTTCAGAACTATAACGATTGATTGAGGAGGTGGATATAAATTAAACCAATTTAATTAGTACATAAAGTTTTACAAACACATTTTCTCATCTTTGGCTTAAATTTTTTTAGGGCCCTTTAAAATCTTGATTGGTAAGTACTAACTTTTCCACCAACAAGTTTAATGCAGAAAAGGGATAATTTTGTTTATCACAATTTGCTGTTTACAATTTCCATGCTATAAATGAGAATAAATATTGAAATACTTGAGACTTATATTTGGCAAACGCGCATACTTTCAGATTGGCTGCGCTTTTGATAGAATTAAAATGAATTTTGCATATGTGAGATTATTTCCTACTTTATACTTATTCATATGTGTACTATTATCATGCTTTGTAAGTGTTCATATGTATTAGCAATAAGAAAAACAGCTAAACTTTTAAAATAACGTTGTTTCAGATTAAAAATGTCATTTGAAAAATGAAGCTTTTTTTTACTTTTAGGATCGGTACTTGCTTTTAAGGTTAATTTAGGCCCTTAAACTTGACCATTCAAATCCAAACTTAGCATTATGATTCCTGTAACAGTTATGAGTTAGGTATGATTTATAAAGCTTAGCAACTGTATTGAAATAAAATGTAGATTTTTTATAATACTAGAAGTTTAACATGATAGCTTTATCCTTTTTAACTTTTTTTTTGGTAATTCCTATGGTGATAAGGCGAGGCTTTTCTCATAGGCATCCGATAGGGATATAACACTGGAATATAGATTTATACCTTATATTTGTGTTTATGAAAGAACACTATTGCATATATTTTTGATACATATACCCCTTATATGGAACCAATTATATATTAACAATTCAAAATCATATATTAAGATAGATCAAAGAATAATTTTAAAGTGAGAAAAATACATAATTAGCTCTATATCCTTTGCCCCAAGAGGAAAAAATTGAAACCCTCCCCACAATTAATTTTTATTTTTAAAGGAAAAAATCTAGGGGACTTTTCTCTTTGAAGATTTCACCTCTTCTCCTCTAAAATGCTATTTTAAAGCGTCTTACAACATCAGAAATTGACATTTTAGTAGTTGTTGCTGTTTTGGTACTGACGGAGAGACAAACGAACTGCCTCTTTACTATATGAAATAAACAATTAAAATAAGAAAAAAAACTTAAAGATGCATTTATCTTAGTTTTTATATTCTGACTACCTACCGATAAATTGTTAAGTCAGGCATTTGTATTAAATTTAAGCCAACCTTAATATAGAATATTGCATTGGAATAAAAGAGATGATCCCTAAATAGTTTGAATACAAAAAAGGATATGTAGATAATTTTTGTAGACTTTTCAAATTAAAATTTAGATTATAGCAAGGATATGGAAATGGTAAATGAAAAAGTTTTAACCAATGATAAACTACAAGGTCTTGATTCAAGTAAAGTGGACATAACTTAACTCTAGGGGCATTTAAGGTTGAGGGAAGAAATCGATTCTCCCCCTATTTTCATTTTTAAAGGGATATTTTTTTTCTAGGGGCGATTACTCTTGGGAGGGTGGAGATACCCAAAATAGTTATAATTCTACCCTTAAGAAGCTTTATTGTAATGGAATACCATATCAGTTCAGTGGTTAGCGAGATCCTTCGCTACAGACAAAAAATATATTACAGGATAACCATCATATCATCATTAAAATTGTGTCATATTGTCATATAGTAGTTATAGGTTTCTAGAAATATATTCTTAATTTTGGTCATAATATCACCGTCTAAAATTTTATATATCAAAAAGTCATCCTATAATTTAAAGTAATAAGCTTTTTTTGTCTGTAGCGAAGGATCTCGCTAACCGCTGAACCGATATGGTTCTTTTTTACAGTGAAGCCTCTTATAGGCTATGAGATGGTTTTGAGCTATTTGATTTAAAAAAAAATAAGTCTGGGTATGGTTTTAGGCTATCTTTCTGCCCTTCGAATATAGAGCCCCTTGATGCTAGGGGCGCTGCCGCTAGTGTATCAAAATCTTGAAGCATATAAAGTGGTTTATATGAATTGTTTAGCCATTGATCTATCCTTGCTTATAATATTTCGTGTACTAAAAATGGTATATGCTTCAGTGTTTAAGTTGTGATCTTAAACACTTCCCTCCCCTATTATTTACAATCTACCAAAGTCAGAATTTAAACAAATTAAGGAAAGATTAATCTTCTATTTCCTATCCTTGCCACACTGGGATGCTTGTGTGCTTTTTTGATAAAAGGGCATCTAAAGTGTGACCACAAAACTGCTCATTTGTGTCATTTTGGGTGTCAACCTTTTTTAATGTGGCTTTGGTCTTGTCTAACAATTTTTATTGAAAAATATTTGTTTATAGAACAATATACGGCTCAAGTGTTAAAAGAGACTTTCTACAAAAAAAAACACATCTCAAAAGTCAAATGTCAACCTTTTGCGGTACTTTCTGTAAAAAAAGCTTGTTTGTTTGTTTTTAAGTGATTAAGACGGTTTCAAGATGGACTGTTGATCGGTCAGTAGAAGTTACTAATTATACAGTGGCTGCGCAATTTAAAAAAAACATTCACATTGTAGAAACATTTTTAACATTTCATCCAATAAATAAATTTAAACCTCTGCCAAACTAATTTACTTTTCAGTGGTTCCTGGGGTTGAAAATATACAAAAATCACAATAGAAATATAGTTTTATCAAATGTATCAATCTGCTGTGACACTTTTGTGACTAAATGTCTTTGGGAATAGCATTAAAAATACATTGTTTACTTTTAAAATTGATATTTAGACTTTTAAAGTTCCTTTTAAAATGTAATTCAAACAAGAATTTTATTTTCATAAATTACAGATCAATGTTGAATCTGTTCACGTTTGGGCTACATCTGATTTTAAAGAAGCTTTGCTCCATAGTGGTAAACACAACCTCTCATTCGTTGACTTGATAACTTTGTTAATTTTATTACACCTTAATTGGGCTGTAGTTTCGATTATTGTAATTTGGGGTGTTCAATCAACAATAAGTTGTCGTCCATTGTCTTATCCCTTTTTTACGTTTATATGATGATAGCCAGGTATCTAAAGGGGTAAGGCAATAGCCGATAAATTGATCTATATCCCCAATAATGACACTTTTGAAACTTTTGAACACTCAACTTAATGAACCAACCAATCAACATGAAATAAAAAATCTCCAAAGTTGTTGAGCCAACGAATAAGAAAACATTATAATAAAACTTTGGGGACTAGTTTATTAAACAGCTCAATGTCCCCTCCCTCCCTGGACTAAAGTTATACAGGGTTTAAATCTTTGTCTGCCTAGGAATAATAATTAAACTATGAACTCATATCACGTATACACACACACACACACTGATAATGAAAATTTATTATGCACAGGGGGGTTAAAATGGTCATACAGGTTAAATTTCTAAAGTCAATATTCTAATATTGTCACAGCAAAGTTGTTGATCTTTTAGATGTGATTTTAAGTTGTGATTCTACGATGTAAAATAATGAAACAAACTCGACCCTAGTGTAGGTATTCCATATGTACAAGGTTGACAATATCCATAAAAGGGAAGCCTTACAAAATATTAATTAAACAAGTTGTAACCATTATAGATTTAGCCTTTATAAGCTTTAAATTTTTTGGTAATGCAAGGTTTATAGGGATCTAAAGGAATAAGACAATGAAAAACAAATTAATGTTAATCTCCTATTTTGATTAACATATTTACCACTTATTTAGAGTAAAATAATAAGTTGAAAAAATAAGACAGTTTGAAACTAACTAATCAAAAATTAATGTAAATACACAAAGTTTTTAAGCCACCGAATAAAATAACATGGTTATTTTTTTTGGATACTAATGTAATTTTCAGTTCAATGTCTCTCTCTTTGTCTGGGTTTTTACATTAACTTTTACATTATTCAGAAGATAAATCCTTTAAGAATTTTAATTTATAAAAATTTTAATGTTTTACTAATTATTATTTCTAATTTTAGGTATGTTTAATTTCTGAAGAATATTTAAACTTATTGGTAACACATTAAAAATTATAAGGTTGTTCTCTTTTATACAAGATGGCAAGAAAGAAATAAACAATATAATTACTAAATTTAGGCTAAAGTATGGCAGGTGTCCTATTTTGACTACATTCTAAAGAATTATTACACAAAGAAAAAACGAATCATCACATCTTTGGTAATGCTAAAGGTAGACTTAAACCAACAACCTCAAGCATACGCTTGCGGAAGAGAGTTGTATAGGTGTATTAATACCCATTAACCCGCCTATGACAAAACCCTGTGCACGCCACTGACCCATAGAATTGTCTATTAGCTCACTAACTTCTCACCTACTGCCTACTGGTAACTGAACTCCCTTTTCCATGGAGGAAAATATGCAAATCTATTTCCTCATGCAGGGGGGTAACTGCGCCCTTCTCACCCCACTAAATTTATCCTAGCCCAAAACGCGGCCCGGGGTGTCCACTAATATTTTTTTATACCACTTTTAAGAATCCTATTTATTTAAAACTCAATGATACATTACAAGACAACAAACTATATATCAAATTTAATTTATTTGATGACTTCTGCCACCAATATCCCAAATTAATGATGTTTTAGATCAAATTAAAGCATTTTTTTCAGCAAAACAAAAAAAACAATTAAAAAAACTCATTCTCATTTGTAATTCACCCTGTTGTTAAAGTGTTGTTCAATTCTTCCTATTAGGGGGTCCTTTTTTGCATTCTGCTAATTGCAGCCACTCCATAATAAATTCATCCGTCTGTTTGACGGTCATTTGCAGAAAAAGGTTTTTTTTAAGATTGATAAAAATTGCATTTAAAGATTTGCTATTTTCTGTTAATAATGGATTTTGATGACAGAAAACTTGGATTTTTCAAAAGTACTAAATTGTAACTGCGCTACTTGCGGATATTACAATACTTGTCTAAAATAAGTCAGATTTTTTTTCAAGAAATAATGAACCCAGTCAATTACCGACTAGTTTTGTGAAGTGAGTCTAAATTAGTTTATCATTTTATTAAATAATTATATAATACTGTGAATTAAGTAATAATTATCTAATTACTTCTTACCCTAATTAAATAATAATTGTTATAATTATTTAAGTATTTCAAGTTATTCATTTATTTTATGTAAAAAATTATTTGTTTAAAGCTGACTTACTTTCGACATGCAGCTTAAAGTCATTTTGCGTGATATCTATGTCGACATTATCGCCAACATCAAGCATTCAATAACGCTAGTCAGATAATAACACTTTAATTGTTGTTGTGATAAACGCCCAAAGTAGCCTAAAACTAGCCTCTGGAACCAATTAAAAATAGTAGTTCTTTTTATAGTAGACCTTCATTCTAGGTCTTTTACAGATTTTAAGCAATAATTACTTGTACAGAGTTTTGCTTGGAGGGTGCGCGAAAATTGTGACATCCCCATTACGATTTTTGTCATAACCCTAAAACCAAACTCGGATGGTGTAAAGATGTTTTAGCTTTTCAGGGGTGTAATCCTTTAATTTTCCTTGGGGGGGGGGGGGGGGGTATTAACCCCCTTCTGCATGCTTCTGAATACACACAATTGTGTTCAATCAAAATTTTTAAATCAAAAGCATCATGCTTTGAGCCAAATTTAAGTCAAAGAATCAAAATATTTTAACATGATTAACAAAGGGCCATCCCCTTTTTTAAGGGGGTGGTTGCAATCCCACCCCCCCAACCCCTGAAATGAAAAGAATATTGTAAAAGCTCTGCCAAAATTAACTCTAAAGGTCAAAACCAAAGGCTAGTATATTGTAATTCTAATTTTCAGAAGGGGTAGTTTAAAAAAAAAATAATCCTTGTACATATATTTATCGTCCATTGTAATTTAAGATCCCTTGCTTTTGCCAGTAATCAAAATTTGCTTAATAAATAAATTTAATGAAGATCAGCTGTTTTTAATTTTCTTTAAAAATAAAATTTTGTTTATGTGTGTGTGGGTGTTAGTGTTGAAAAAAATTGGATTTTGCAGTTTATAAATTGACATTGGCCATGCAATAACAGAGATTAATGAGCTAGACTGTTGATATTCTGATTTGGGGGGTTAATATACCCATGTACATAATTATAATAGTGTTGTCTGAATAATGTCGACTGTATTGATTTTGATATAAATGACATTTTTCTATTGATTTCATGTCTACAGTCTTATGTTGAAAAATATAATAGGAATCTAAAATAAGTGGAGAATAGGCGCGGCTGCCGAGCTCTGCTATTAAATCATCTTGTTATCCACATATCAGTTTATCTATATAATCTATCTATCTAACTAACTGTAAAACATGTTAAAAAATTAGGCCATTTCTTATCTCCCCATCTTATTCAAAAATACCAGGGATAAGGCATTTGAAAAAAAATATTATATAAAAAAGATACCAGCAGCTACGCCCCTAGAGGCATTTAGGGCATGTAAAATCCATGTTAAGATCAGTTGTATACCAAAAAATGTTTTTTTTTCGCCGCAAGATGGGTTAGTTATGTCTTTTTTAGCTATTTCTCTTCAGAGGGTATTGGTAACCTCCCCCAAAATAGCTATAAACCTACTCAGGACCTATGAGAAGCTACACTGTGGGGGAGAACCATATCGGTTCGGCGGTTATTGAGATCCTTCGGTACAGAAGACAGATAGACACCCTGAAATAATACAAAATATAAAAAATATGATACTTGTGGTCTCAATATGGATAGTTTTTAAATCCATTTTGTTTTTCATTGGTAGATTTTTAAAAATTTCCTTATCCCTTCTATTCTTAAGCTTATGAGAAAATAGAGCTATAACAGTTTGAATAAATGGCATTAGATAAACATTTAATAATTTATTCAATATGTATTAGATTAACATTTAATAATCTATTCCATATGTATAAATCACCAGAGAGAGAGGGGACAATGGACTGTTTATTACACTAGTCCCCAAAGTTTTATAGTAACGTTTTCTTATTCGTTGGCTTAACAACTTCAGGGACTTTTACTGAATTTTGATTGGTTGGTTTAATAAGTTGAGTGTTCAAACATTTCAACCACTAATTATAATCTATATAAAAGGTGATTTTTATGTATCATCATTAAGGATGGACATCAATATTATGGCCATTGTCTTATCCCTTTTTTGACACTAAATTAGTTTGATGTGTCCTTTAAGATCGCTAAAAATGCTTAGCCAATAGTTTTATGAATAAGGTTTTATACTTATTTTGAGGATGGAGGGATCATTAGATTTTCTGTTTTTTTTCCCTGTATTACAGTATATTGTCCTTTTATAGACTATTATGCTGCACTACTTATTGACAAAATTACCTCTGTTTAATTTTAAAGAACCGTTTTAACGCCCATACTATAAAACGCCTTCAAAAGCATTACCCTACATAAAATATTGACCATTCATCCAGGGATCTAAACGGATAAGACAATGGCCGATAAATTGATGTACATCTTCAATGATGACAAACAAAATTACCCCTTCTGTAGATTAAATAAGTGGTTCAAACGTTTAGTCACTTAACTACATCAAATCAAAATTCAATAAAAGTCCCCAAGGTTGTCAACCCAACAAATGAGAAAAGGTTATTATATGATTTTGGGGACTAGTGTAATAAACAGCCCAATGACCCCTGCCTCCCTGTTTTTATCTGTAATTAAGATTTCAATTCTGGTGCAAGGTGTAAAAAGGTACAGTGCAATGTTTAGTTACCACTTATGGAGGTGTTCATACTTTTCTGCCAATCAACAAAAGATATTAGGACAAAGGATTAAAGGAAAATGTTATTCTTGAAATGGGATAAATCATAATGCTATATCAAAGTTAAAGTGGAGATATTTTTTGCTAAAGCAAGCCAGTGCAGAATTAGCTACTTTGCACTTTATCTACAGTTTTTTGTTGGCAATGTATTAACGTCGTTACAATTACTGATTATTTCTAGATAATGTTTATCAGAGTAGAAAGATTACTCATACACATACACACACACACAACATACGCACACATACACATCTATGTGTTGGTCGGTCAGGAGGGAAAGTAGCATATAATGGCATATGAAAGAGGAGATAGAGAAAAAGCAGATAGAAATAGAAAGTAGAAGTTCTGTGTATTGCATTTTGATGAGTAGCGCAGCTACTCTATATTTCACTCTATTTAGGATTCTGTGCGTCAAATGTCTTTAATTAATAAGCGACTAATTGATAATCTTCAAAATGATTATTTATTAAATATCTAATAATTTTTCCAAAGAGAGAGGAGACAATGAGCTGTTAAACTAGTTCCCAAAGTTTTAAAATTAACGTTTTCTTTTTCGTTGGCTTAACATCTTTGGGGACTTTATTGAATTTTGATTGGTTGATTTATTAAGTTGAGTGTTCAAACGTTTCAACCACTAATTTTAATGTAAAGAAGGGTTTAATTTTGTGTTTCATCATGTACATCAATTTCTCGGCCATTGTCCTATCCCTTCAAGCCATTAACAAAAATGTTTTCAACTGACATATTCTGCTTTGTCGACTAACTTCACTAAAGTCAATATTATGATACACATATTTCTAGATTCTAAATAAAATTATATTCTAATTTGCGCAAAAAGGTCCTTGTTTTATATTTTTGCAATTTTTAGAATTCTGATTTTTTGAAAATGTACATTTTTTTGACATGCAACTTTTTGTTCAGATTAATTTGATAACATGTTTTGGGTTAGGTCAAAACTAAAAAATAAACTAGAAACAACCAACAGAATAATTCCTTAGGTTATATAAGAAAGTCATATAAAAAAGATTATCTGTATCTCCAATATTAAAATGAGGTTTACTTTTTAAAAAGTTTATGTAGGATGATCTTCAAGAAAGTAAAAGATACATAACATGTTATTTGAAGAAAAAAAAATCGATTTGTGAAACTGTGACTTTTTGATAAAAGAATTATTATGACTTAGATAAAATATAAGTTGACGACAACTTTTCCCCTGTCATAATATCTACGTAACGTATATTCTATATCCATTTTTTTGATACATATTTTTAAGAAAAATTGTTTCTTTATAAATCATTTTGTCTTTAACATAAATACCTAAAACATAGCAAACCAATAAATTATAATGCTGCTTAAGATCACAGGGTAGAAAATTCAGAGGTTTTAATTATATTGAATCGTGCAATGTTTATCTATAGTTCTGTGTTTGGAAGCAGAAATCTAAAGGTATAAGACAATTACCTATAAATTGATGTTCATCCCCAATTATGATACAAAAAATTACCCCTTCTCTATATCACAATTAGTGGTTGAAACGTTTGGACAACGAACTAAATGCCCCAACCAATCAAAAGTACCCACGGTTGTTAAGCCAACGAATAAGAAAACGTTATTACAAGACTTTAGGGACTAGTGTAATAAACAGCCCAATGTCTTCTCCCTCCCTGATTGGAAGGCTATTTTTCCTTATAAGGCTAAAAATTATGATAATGTTGTAGAAAGGATCAAAAATCACATGATTAAATCGCTGTTAACCCTCTCCTTGAAAAATTTGGTTAAATTTAGCAAAATATTTGGTCAATTTTGCTCACTTTTGCTATACAAATGAATGACCAATAGTATGAACTAAATGATTGTATATTTATATTTTGTACTTTACATCCTTGATGTCCAATGGGGAGATTGGTCTCAAAGGAGATATACATTAAGAGACATAAGTTTTCCGGAATTTTAATGTAGGGAGTAGATTTGAAATCTGCATTAAATTTTAAGGATTTTTTATAAAATTCGTTTTTTGTAAAATTCTTTATCTAAAAGCGAAAATACATTTTAAGTTAATTAATTTTGACCAATAGGATAGGTGGATTTTAAACTACCTGCGCTCTAATTGGTTGAATGATGTACGACATCCAATCAGAGCGCAGATTTTTTAAATCCACCAATCACAGATGCCAAAATTAATTAACTTAATTTGTATTTCCGCTTTTAGATAAAGAATTATACAAAAAACGAATTTTATAAAAAATCCTTAAAATTCGATGCAGATTTCAAATCTACTCCCTACATTACAATTCCGGAAAACTTATATCTCTTAATATACATATGATATTTATCAATTTTATTATTGATTTATTTTAACTCATGAAAAGCCAACATTTAACCCCCCAATTAAAAGATAAAGGCTTGGACAATAATTTGATTTTGAATTGGGAAAGTACAAAATATTAATGCTTATTTTCTATTATAAATCCATTTCTGACAATGATGAATTTAAGTATTGTTGTTCTTTTAGCCTTCAAAATAATGTTTGGTGTTCCAGCAATGTAATTGAACTCCTCTTATATTGTGATTAATAGGAAGGAGGGGGGGGGGGGAAGGGGTTGAAAGAAAAGAAGTTTGTGTAGATTTTTTTGGGTGGTGGATTGTCACTGTAAATGCTAAAGCTCTTGGTACAGGTATTGAAAAGTTTTGCTCTTATTTTTTTTCTGCTGTTCTGTATGAAACATTAAAAAATATTTGTTTCAAACTAATGTTTCTGGATTTATCTTTTGATTGTTTTGGAAAAATATCAGGAACAATCCCTTTGATCAACAGTGGACCATTAATACCTCCAAAAATTGGGATCAAACAATTCAACCAATTATTTCAATCTAAAAAAGCGACAATTGTTTATCACAATTTGAGATGTAAATCAATTTAGGAAAATCTATCTCCAACGGGGGTTTTCTGTGGATTAATGAACCTTACCTAACTTTACTATTTTCAAAAACTATGGGATGGGAGAAAGGGGGGGTTGAGAATGGGGTATGAATGTTTCATCAATGATTAAAGGGATATTTCCAAAAATTATGATACTTTATTTTATTTAAATCAAGGGCATAGACTGTTAAAGAAAAGTAAAATCGGGGGAAATGATTATCTACCAGTGCAGTGGATAATAAATTCATGCAATATAACGATATACAAAATTACCCCTTTTTTTACATCAAAAATTTTTGAACGATCAGGCAATTATAGAATAATGTCAAGTTAAGTCAACGAATGAAAAACGTGTTTATAAGTCTTTGGGGATGAGTATAATTTACAGTCCAATTTCCCCTCCTTCCAACTACAACTAATACATTTACTCTTGATAAGAAAAACCTAACTAATGAGCAAACTAATACAAATTTTAATTATCATTAACATTGAACAAAAACGAAACACAGATCATCAATTAGAGAATCTAAACCAAATTATTTTTTATCAGAAATATTCATGTAGCCTCTAGTGACATGTTTCCCGTGATGGTTTTAGACTATTATTTCTGAATTAAAGTATTGGAATGGTTTGCTTCTAATCTTCCTTGATCTTTATTTAGACCGTTGGTGCAGGGTTGAAGCCGCCAGTAAAACTGTAAAGACTACCAAAATATGATAAATTCACTGAGTGAAAAAGTCTTTGATACTTCTTAGTTATTTATTGAAATATATTTCGGTGGACATTGCACCCTCTTCAGTCTTGAGTTAAGTTGGATGTTAAAAAAATACTTTAATATAAATCTTTTTATTTATTTGATTTTTTAATAATTTTAGGTAAGTTATGAAAAATTGAAGATTAGGAATGTTTAGAATAAAGCAGAGAAGAAACAGATTTTAGAATTGATACATTTCACTAAATTTACCATTCAGTATCAGATATTTTAGGTGTTAATATTTGTATCAAAAAATGACCAGCCATTAAAAATTTTAAGTTGATAATGCTTTGAAACTTATGGATATATATTTTGTATTTTTTCTTTTCCCTTCTTAGTTAATTATGGAAGATTAAAGGAATAATTAAAATGTATGATTTTTAACTTTTACAGAGATAAATAGATAGATAGGCAAATAGGCAGTGTCATGCACAGGGTTTTACCAGGGGATGTAAACGTTGAGGGGCGAAAAAAGGGAAACTCAGACCTTTACAATTTCAATTTAAAGGGGAAGGGAAGAAGGTTTTTTTGAAACTTTTGCAACAGAGAGACAGACATCCTACTACTTTGTTTTTATGTTTAATATAATATTCAGTTGTAGCATTAATTTAAGCAAAAATTATCGGTAAAAATACTATTTTTCAAGCAATAAATCACAGAATATCACAATCAAATATGAATGATTAAAATTGTTATAAATAAGTAAATTACATTCAAAATTTACATAATTTTATGAAGAACGGACGGACGCACTTAGGGACGTATTCTAATTATATATTAACTACGCTTCTAAAGAAAATGCTGTGCGAATATATTTGCACGTATATTCTGAATATAAAATTAACCACAGTTCCCCGTTACATTTCACACTTTCTTTACTAACCATATAAACAGGGATTTTGAGGGATAAGACATGGAGGTGAAAAAATAATGTACCCCCCCCCCCTAATAAAGTGTAATAAAATTGTCCTTGTTGAATTTTTTTTTGTACCGCGCAATTAAGATTTAATGAAGTCCCCACTGTTTTTAACCCAACGAATAAAGGATCTTGTTTATAAAACTTTGGGTAACAGTGAAATTTCCTGTCCATTATCCTCTCCCTCCCTGTATATTCATAAAAGATGGTCTTTCAAATTAGCAATTTTTTTGTCAATCTTGCAATGCTTGTGTTGACATAAAAGCTCAATCTATAATACAAAGAAGAACGATGTCTGTCTTTCTGTCTGTCTGCTTGAAGCTTAAGATCTTAATACGAAATATTAGGTTGATCAAACCTCTTGGGGCAAAGCCCCTAGAGTCTAGTAGATTACCATAGTAGTCATGATTAATATATTGTCGATACTTGATTAATGTTAAAGTCAACGTAAATATAAACAAATTGATTTTAAAAAGAATTTGTACTATTTTTCTTCTAAGAATCAGCTAATTTTGATTATTTACTTCCTTTTTATAAAAACATATAAGAAGTTTACAATGTATGTTTATTCAAACTTTTAGAGTTATAATCATAAACATTACCTTTTATGTTCTATGTTTGTGCGATATGATTATGCAGGATGGGAGGGGACATTGAGCTGAAAATTATACTGGTACCCAAAGTTTTATCAATACGGTGTCTCTCTGGTTTGCTTAGATACTTTTGTGACTTGTGGCTGCATAAATGAGGATGTGCGTAGATTTACTGTTCATTGTCCTATCCCTTACCTTAGCTGACCAATAGAATTGTCACGTAGCTGATATAGCAGCAGTAAAATTTTTTTAACCACTTCAAGTATGACATGGGCTAGCTCTGCCATTTGAAATATTATTTATGAGGTGCCCTATCACTGTTTCTTATATGTTTACTTTTAAGTGTTTAAATAGTTGAAGTAAAAATGTATAGTTAACTGTTACTTTTTGTTTAAATTAGCTTTAGACTTTAAAAAATTTGAAAAAAAACAACAAATATTAAAATTAATGTTACCAGCGGCTGCGTTTCTAGCGTCTAGGGGCTCTGTATTGGAAGGGTAAAGGAGGGTTACTAAATAGACTAAAACCATCCTAGTATAGTTATAGTAGTTTGTGTGATATTAACATAATTCAAACAGCTTTTGACTACATAACCAAAAACTCCACAAATCAATTCAATCTAGAATTTTAAAAGAACACAGTAATAGTGTCTGACTGATTATGACGTAACAAAAAAAATTAGCCAATGAGAGGCCGTTATTGACCAATGGTAAATTTTATAGTGGCCTCTCATTGGCTATTTTTTTTGTTACGTCATAATCAGTCAGACACTATTACTGTGTTCATTTTAAAAAAAACCTTTCACTTCAAATGTCATATTATTTTTGTTACAAGAAAAAATACATTAAAATACAAATAAAATAAGTTTGTCTAAAGTATACTTATTTTGACTTGAGGAAAAATCTAAATGATTGTGTAAAGTTTATTTCAGAGAAATTTGAAAATTATATGCAAAAAATATGCAAAATTTTTAAAAATCCTTATTTCCAAAGTTAGACCATATTTATCCCCTTCTTATATAAATGTGCGGGTATCTTCCTAACTTAACCTTAACTTAACCTAACCTAACTAACCTAACTTTTTAATCATGGAGGGATGGGATAATTAACTGTAAATTATACTGCCTCCCAAAAGTTCTGTCATTGCATTGTTAGCAGAAAACTGGGGAGTATTATTTAATCTTGACTTGGTTGTATAAAACAACAGTGTCTGAACTTTTCCACCATTTATTTTAATCTGCATTGATTTGTTACAATAGTACCTTCCCTAAAGATAACTGATTTAAGATTTATATAAGTTGTTCTTCTTCAAAAAGGAAGAGGAATTATATGTTGTCCACTGTCTATTTGCGGGTTTTAGCCCAAATTTTTATCATATTTTTGAAGGTCGTTGCAAATCATAAACATCCAGCATTTGATTCTAAGTTATGTTTCTTTTTTTACACTAATCTCATAGTAAAATAACAAGGATGAAAATAATGATTGGTGTAAGTGCTTCAACTGAAGAAAGGGGGCTTTAAATTAATCTGGTACTGAAAGTTTTGTAAAGTTTTTGTTTTTGATTGGTTGGTTTCAAACTAGTAGTGTCCAAACTTTTCAAAAGATTATTTAATCTACAGAAAAGATAATGTTGGTTATCATCATTGGGAATAATATTATTTATTGTCTATTGTCTTATCCCTTCAGATACCTTAAAATACATCTAAGTCTAACAAAATTTGGATTTGATTGTAAGATAAAAACTTGACATTCACACAAACATTACATAATTTTGGTCGATTAAAATGGATAAATATCTTATCATTTCTGTTAACGCCCACGAATAGATAACCATTGAACAAAACATTTTTATTTGTAACTAATTTTGTTTCTAACTTCAGATGCATTATTCCTTTTCATGAATATCTTGAGGGATAGGACAATGGACGATAATTTGATGTATCCATCAATTATTATAAACAATATTACCCTAATAAAGATAAAAAATATTGGTGAAAAAAATAGCCTTCGTTTGTTCAACCCCCTAATATTTTTAAACCAACACAGGTTTGGCCATTGGGGTAAGAATAATTTACAGTCCACTATCCCCTTTTCCCTATTTATATCCCTCATTCAAAAAAAATATACTCATTTAAAATAAATTAATTTGTTTTTCATAAAACTTGTCCCTCACAATGGTTTACGCCTTTTGGTCAATTTTCTCCTATTTTGGAAACCAACATGTTCAGCCGCATGGAAACACATTCCAAAATTATCTTTATTATTTTTTATGCAGTGCAGTTAATAATATACTATTGTAATAGTCTCTAATGTTACTATGTCTGACTCGTGACACTATCAAGAAAATAAAAAGGGTATGCCTTTGCGTATTAGAAACATTTTGTGTAATCATTGAATTGATAGGTAACCATTTACTTTAATTAATTTGGCTTTAAATAATCCACCCCATCAGTAATCGTGGTGATAACTGGGACAAATAGGTCGATTAGATATTTTTTATTTTTGGATATTTTAAATCCTTATACTAAAGTAACAGGATGTTTGTGTGTCTGTGTGTTTGTTTGTACCGAAGGACCTCGCTAACCGCTGAACCGATCGGGTTCTCCTTAACAGGGTAGCTTCTCATAGGTCCCGGGAAGGTTTATAACTTTTTTTTTTTTGGAGGGGGGGGGGGGACACCTCCAACCCATCCAAAAAATGAAAAAATACCCCCCCCCCCAAAAAAAAAAATCTAAATTTTTTTTAACTAAAAGTAAAAATGATGTTGTGGGCACCCCCTCCCCCACCTCTAGGGGGCGTAGCCGCTAGTAAATATTAAGGTAAACTACCGTACGACGAGTTGCAACGTCACTAAATTACTTTTTTTCTTACTATGCAATACACTCCCCTCTCCCTGGGTATAATGATGTTATTATGTTATCATTCGAGATTTTCAAGGATATTCACAGAGATTAGGGCAGCTATTCCGATAATCATTATACAATCCTACATTATGAAGGTTTTTAAGATCTCGAAAATGGCTGGTCTAATTGGGTTGTTCTATCTAGAAGAGCTTGATGGTTTTAGGCTATTTTTGTAACTTCCCTTATTGATTATCGAAGAAACTATTTAATTATAGTAAAGGGGTTTTAAATGCCCGGATGAAGCATAAGATCTCGCTAACTGCTAGACTTAAAATCATATTACTTAAGTTGAAGAGGGGGGAGGGGGCGGTCAATTATGATCCAAATAAATAAAAAGGATATTATTATATATTCTGCATGGCTTACTTCAATTAGTTCAAAATTTTGTACCAAACGATCCATGATAATTCTTTCCATAGATTAATAAGTAGTTAGATTCTCAGTTGGAAGTTTTAAAAGTTAAATTAAAAGTAGTTACAAGAAATGAATTTATATTAAATTTATGTAATCCTTTTTTACCTATCCAACGATATTAACTCCATTTCTTATACATTTATTCAATATAACTACTATTCCAGTATGGCTTCGAAACCGATTTATATCCGCTGGATTAGAACCGGTTCTCAAACATACTAAAAAACCATGTAAAATATCCTAATTTAGACAATTTTCCATGAATAATCAAATAAATATCATAAAATTAATACCAGTTTTGTTAACTCGAGCCTTCGAACCCCCTTGGGGTAACAAACCATTTTTAATCTTGTAGTTTTTCAATTTATATTCGTGGAAAGCTGTCTATAATAGGATGCGATAAATAACTATTCTTTATACTATATAGTTTTCATAATAACTGAAATTTTTTTTTGAAAAATTTTCAGTAAATCATTTTAAATGACATTTTAGTTATAGGTTATTTAATTTTAAGCAATTTTTGTTTTTTGCTATATATCTTTTAGTTACTGACAGTTAATTGGACGGGCACACATAAATTTCCAAGTTATAGAGCAGCTACCCTACTAAAACTATGATCAATAAGTATTTAAAGTTTAAAATAAACATAAAACTGGCAATTAAAAATAGTAAAATATTTTAGTTTATTCTATTAATCTATTGTCCATGGTTTTTAAAGGTAGCCAAATTCTAGGCTTGGGATAAAGATTTTATATAAAGATTTTAAAAAGATAAGAAAAATAATTCTATAAAGGATTTTTCATTAGTTAAATTGCTTAGTACACTAGTTCCACAAATTTTTAGGGTAGATTCTTTTATTACAAAGAAAAATAAAGATATAGATAACCTTTAAGTAGCTTAAAGTATTTTTAAACATAGAAGAATATAAATTTCTAAAACCCCCAATAATTACAAGAACATCTTATAACAACTGAACACGGATTATTTGTAGTTTTTAACATATTATCTTAAAATTAGTTTACTAAAGTGGATACGTGTCCTTGCACACATACACACACACAAAAACCCACACACAAACACACACACTAACACACACATGATTAAACACAAACAAAATTATCTTTCAGTCGATCATCAGCAATGAAATAAAACATATTTTCAATTTGCAGTGTTTTTTTTTCCTCAAACATTTTAAGTGATACAAGGATGACGACATCCACAAAAGTGAAGCGTTCAATAATTCCGCTACAGTGACAAACAAGCAGTGATTCACAGTTATAGAGAAGATTCGCTTATAAAATCGTACCCAATCATCATAGGAATTATCCATTTCAGTTATTAGAGTAATAGGTTGGTTTTTTGTATCAACTTTCTAAAATCTTTCAATTGGCTTTGTTTACCTTCTAATTATATTATACCCAATCGTTCAATGATTCTTCCCTCAAAATCCAACATAAGGACGGATGAAAACATCCTAAATGAATAAAAGCTTCGCTTTTCGGAAACATATTGTGAATTTGAAAGGTCATTTGCGTGAAATAGATTGATGATTGGATTGTTAAAATATTTCAAATTTAAAAATATAACAACAAATGTTTGAATGTGACTAAATGTTTACAATTCAACAATGAAAGAGTTAATAAAGTTAGTATTTTGTCAACAAGAAATGTTTATTCATATGTAGCGCAGCAATATTAGAGTTAAAAGAATTGTGGCGACAATTTAAGTAGTATTTAACGTTCTCTTATTCGCTGGCTTAGAAAACTTATAGACAATCTTAATTGGGTTGAACATTCTAAAGTGTCCAAACTTTTTCTCCAATAATTTTTATACAGAAGGGATGTTTGGTTTATTATAATTGTGGGTGTTTATACTGTCCCTTAAGATCCCGAAATACTGTATGAAATAAAAGTGTTCATAGCTGGCATTTTTACGATATGATGTTATTCTGATAACATATAAATACAGTAGTTTGTTGATATAAAAGCAACATATTAGTTTGTGCGCTCCTTACTCTTAAACGTACAAAAGGACAAAATAAAGAATAGAGTTGCTGCGATTTTAGATTTAGCAAAACTCTAAAGACAGGAAAATTCACGGTCCGATTTTGTACAGTACATATTCTGTACACAAGAAGTTTTCTCAGGGATTTGACAATGGCCGATACATTGATGTACATCCCAAATGATAATACACAAAATTACCCTTCTGTAGATCCAATTTAGTGGTAGAAACGGGTGGTTAACCCCCCCCCCCCCATAGGTTTTCTCGCATTTACTTAAATGAACAAAAAATAGAGAATTTAAAAATGAATACTGTTAAACTTTTAGAGGCAGTATTATAGTGGTTATTTGCTGTAGTACTAAGTAAACTTTCTGTACATTTTCCGACCACTGGGTGTATTCTCACCAAAACATAATTTGTATGCAGGCGCCCCATTCAAATTTCAAAGGGTAAAATATTTAAATCCTTGTAAAAGAAGTTGTACACCATTTGTAAACAGTCACCCAGCCACTAGAGAAATTACATTTTCTGTTAATCTAATTTATAGTTGCCATTACAAAGAGAAATGGGAGACACTGTCTTAAAAATTATACTGGTCCTTTAAAGTGTTATTTGTTCTTTGATTTGTTGGCTTAAAAACAGTTCGGTTTTTTTTTTAAATCTGTTTTAGATAGAAAGAACAAACTATAGGTGTCATACATGCCAATGATTATAATCTACAATGGGGATAATTTTGTTGATCAAAATAGGGAGGGAGTGTGCATTTTCATCAATTCCCCGAATTATTAATTACTAATATTGTGAAATTTCTCCAGGGAGGGAGGGGACATTGTGCTGTTTATTCACTAGTCCCCAAAGTCATATGATTCTTATTCGTTGTCTTAGCAACATTGGGGAATTTTATTAAACTTTAATTGGTTGGTTCATTAAGTTGAGTAACCAAGCGTTTCAACAACTAATTGGAATCTACAGAAAGGGTAATTTTGTGTATTAACATTGGGGATGTACATTAATTTATCGGCTATTGTTTTATCTCGACTTGTCTATGTAATGTATGAATTATCAATTTATTCAAATTTAATCTAAAATTTAAATAAAAACATAAATATTATCAGATGCAGAGCATAGCATCTCTATAATATAGCTCATATAATTAAATTAATATATCGAAAGTTTTTTAGCGATCAGACTATAATTCCAAAAATTATTGATGATGAAATGATGAAATTCTAATTATGAAAAAGTTTCAAATAAAAAAATTGACTATATGCAAGGATTTCTTTAGGGATAAGACAATGGTCGATATATTTATGCACCACTACCAAAATAATAAACAAATGTGTCCCCTAAATTAAAATTATTTCTGTAATAAAACCCCAATGTCTTTGATTCTATAAGTGGCATAACCTTGTGTAGAGGTGTCATTATGATTTACAGTCTACTGTCCCATCCCTTCCTGAAGTATATAAAAACTTTCTCAAATAAAACCCCTATTTTACTAAGCTCATTGAATACTGTCATCCTTGTGGATGTAAATATATTGGAGAAGCCAAACTCTACATCCTTTTAAAAACAATTTGCAATCAATCCAGGATAGGAATTAGTCTCCGATAAAATATTTGTAAGGTGATAGTTGATTGCTAGATTAAAGGTGTATTCTTAGAACATCAGTAAACCTAAATGTAATGTTAAATATTTTATTATTTTCATTTATTGCTATTTTAATGACACTTATACTGTTTTATTATGTCTAAACAAGAGATCAGTAAATATTTCATATTAAAGCTTTATAAAAATGACGTCATACTGGCCTACCATTGGTCAATTAAAATATATACTGGCCTGCAATTGGTAATTAAGTCTGTGTTTTGTTAACATTGGTAATTTGTATTGTATGACGTCATTTTGTATAGGCACTATAAAGAGCTTCTTCAATATTTCAAAACTTGACTCAAGAAAAAGTTAACAGCATATTTTTTTTATAGATGAAAACTTAAGACTTATATAATATTTAATCAACATGATTTCTTTAAAAAATTCAATTTTTTATAATAATTATCCCTTAAGTATAACAAGTTGTTCAAGGATAAAATGTTTTGCATTAATCGATTATTAATATTTTCTGGGTAAAAAGAGTGTTTCTAAATTGTTTATTTACTGAAAGCCTCATATTGCTATATTAGCAATTTTTACAAATTAACACCAATTAAAAACATAGAATGGACAATTGGACAAAGTGAGTTATAGAGTAGATGTTCAGTTGCCATTACAAAGAAAAGATTATGCAAAAAGAAAACCTTGAAAATTTAAGCTGTCTATATTCAATAGCAGCTGAAAAGATCACAATTCCCCATAGTGTTACAGACTGACAGACGGACGGACTGAAAAGTGAATTATAGAGTAGCTTTGTTACTAAAAATCAAGAAAAAAGTGTTAATTTATATTTTTGGAGGAAAAAAGAATTTTTGTTGTGTTGTTATTTTGTTAAAGTGGCGACAAGATGGTTGAATCCAAATGGCATTATTACTTTTACTTATAACCAGGCACACAGAGAGAAAGGTTTAGTTAAATAAACAATACCTAATAAAGTTGTAAAGAACAAATCTGATGATAATTATAAAAGCAAAGCTTAATTGTACATAACTATTACTGTAATCATTATACCAAGTTTGACATCGACAGGATAATCTAATACCTAAAAAACGTTAATTAAAATAAGAAAATTTGATTATATTTATTTAGCACCCCAAAAATAAATAACATGTCAAAAATAAGAAAAATTCATCTTTTCTTTCATTCTTATTTAATGTTTTTCATGAATTGTTTAATGTTGAAGTAATAACAATTGAAAAAAAAATATTTTATAATACCTTTTTTTAAATAAGATTTACTTGATCCTAAATTTGATATTATAGAGGGAAAAAAATGATGGAAAAAATGGGGCTGGGGTAACAAAAGCCCAAAAGAAATTGCCGCATCAGTTGGTAATTTTCATTGCAAGTGTTATCACGTTCTAAATTATACGGTTACCAAGCAAAGACGACTTTTAACAACTTTTTAAAAAAAAATAGGGAAAGAGGGGACAATGGACTGTAAATGATGTTGGTACCCAAAGTTTTCTCATTGGTTGGGTTCATTTTATTATCTTTATTATCAATGTACATCAGTTTCTCGTTCATTATTTTAATACTTAGTTGATGAGGTTTTCTGTAAATATTATAAATAGAACATGAAAAAAATACGACTTCACCTTTGAGGGACTGATCAAAAATATGAAGTCAGAAAAAGCAAACCATTTATTTGGCAGAAAAAAAGTGAAATACTTAGTTAAACTCAATGTCAGACAATGTTCGTGAAAAAAAGTATATGGGTATAAGTTATTACGTTGTGAAAGTTTCATTTAATAGACTAATAATACCTAGGTGGGTAATATTTAATCTTTTATATAAGCAATGTTGTTTTAAACCTCTAACTGAATTAAATTTTCTACCTCTTAAACTGAATGTTTTATATATTTAAGCAATAATATGTTATACCCCCAACTGTTCTACCTTTTCCAACCACTTGCTCTAAGAAAAGTGGTGCTTCAGGAATTAAGGGAATAGTCAAATAATTTTGCTTAATTTCAAATTTGCTAATGAAATAGCAGTTGAACAAAAGTTGCTCTTTTCACCTTAAGTGATAAGACAATGTGGATTCCCAATGATAATTATTTAAAATTGCCGTTTATGCAGATCACAATACTAGTTGCAAGCAACTAATCTAGTACCCAAAGTTATTAAGCCAAAACTTTGGGTACCCGTTTAATTAAAATGATTCAAAACATTGCCTTGTAAGACGCATTTTTCAAACACCCTTTTTTTATTGAAGATATTTTTATTTTTAACCATCCCTTTATGCGTGAAACGGTATTACCAGCCCATGCACTCTTACATTCGTTCGTATGGGGGGTGATGACAGAAGCACACAGACAGATGGACGGACAGACAAACAGACAGGGCCCAGAAGTAACTGTTGTTGAGAAAACGCTGACGCACTTTGCTTGCTCGTCTTTGGTTTCAAAACACACTTGCATTTTTTACTTTCAGTTTTTTTGTCAAGGGTTTTTTTACTATGAGTTTTTATAAAGTGATTTTAACATTATTAATTCTAATAGTTATGTGTGTTATTTTAACGTTATAAGTAAATTACATCTAATTTTATTTATTCTTTATGTTTTTTAGATGAATTAAAACGCTTTGTCTCAATGCTTAAAATTAAAGTGATAATTGAAAAGTGATTATTAATTACACAAAAGAATTAATTGTACTAAAAAATGGATTTAATTACTTAAAATGAAAGGTATTTAAATATATTTTTAGAAGCACCGCTACTCTATAATTTGGTCTGTATGTCCGTATGTCTGTCTGTAAATGCACAACATTACATACAAGTTATTTACGTACACACACTCACACAGAATGCTCACTCTCTAGCACTACATATATAATTAGCGGCTATGTCCCTAGCATAAAATAACTAGAAGGGCTAGAAAAATAGCTTAAAATCATCCTCAGACTCAAATATGAAAATAAAAAGCCTAAACAGGACTGTGAAGCGTACCTAATCAGAGAAAAAATATCGGTTCAGAAGGTTATTATTGAGATCTTAAGCTTCTGACAAAAAACCTTACTAGTTACTTTATATAATAGGATAAGACTATAACATAATTCTGTAAAAAAAAAAATTCTGTTTTTTTCAGCTATGCAACATATTGGGATGCTTGTCATGCTTTGATCATTCAATTAAATATAAATAATGAGGTCTTTTGTAATGATTGTCAAAAGAAATATTTAAATTTGAATCATAATTATAAAAATCAATTTGTTTGTCAAATCTAAGATACTCTAAAACTAATTTTTGTTGTTGTTTTATCCCTTGAAGATTTTTTTTATCCCTCTCGCTTCTTTGGGTATTGAAGCTTTATTATCTTCTTTGTTATCATCATTTGAATCTTTTTATAGTGCCTATAAAAATGACGTCATACTGGCCTACCATTGGTCAATTAAAATGTATACTGGACTGCCATTGGTCATTTGACGTATGACGTAATTTCTTTATATGTACTATTTTAATTAGACATACTAATGTACGAACAGACTCATAATTATAGAGTAGCTACGTTTCTACAAAATTTGTTTATCTCAATAACAAAAAACATTACAAATTATTGATAGATGAAATAGCATTTTTATTCATAAGGGTTCAATGAATAAATTGTCATTAGAAAAATTAATTAAATTTAATTTGAGAATGAAAACACTCCCATGAATAGTAAAAAGTTTCTTTGGGGTCCTTTTAACACAAATATTCACATTGTATCAGGGCTCGGCCGCAGCGCGTTAACCTCAGGGAAATTAACATTTTACAATTTTAAAAATCACCTGGAAGTCTAAACTTGACCCTTATATGGCAATACCTCTTTTCGAACATTTTTTTCAAAGCATCCAAACGGGTTAGTCGCGGCTGACGCGCGGCTGCTGAGCCTTGTTTTGTATTACTTTTAACCCTTTTAATATTGGAAGAACTTTATTGACTTAATAACAACTTAATGTTTAGACAGAGATTACTATTATCATACTATTATTTGTCGATGTCGAAATAATACCAACACTAAAGTTTAACATAAATAGACAGGAAAAGAAATAATTTATGTATTTTCGGCTGATTAACCTCATATGAAAAGGATACTTATTATGACCCAATGATTCTATTTGTGCTGATAACAGGCTTTTTATAGTAGCGAATCTTCTTTATAATCAGCATAGGTATGTTATTTTGGTTCTGGGACAAACGCAGGAGCCCCAAACGTCGGAGTGTACAAACGCAGGAGTGTTAAAATATTAATTTAATCATGTATTTCTTTACAGGTTAGGTTGGGTTAAGATATACAAATAAACCCTCCGCAGGGGTTAGGCATTAAAAACCTATGAGATAGTTTAAAATAGGTTAGATTAGGGAAAGTTTCCACTCCGACGTTTGGGACTCCTGCGTTTTTCCTAGGACCGTTATTTTGTCTGGTAATTACTACGGCAATCCTTCATTTTGGCAGAGCTTAAAATTTAAAAATAATTGTAATTGGTTTTAACCTAAAACTGTTTCTTACTTTACTGTACAATATTCTATTGTTCGATTTTTATCAAAGAATGTTAGTTTGTTATTGCTGCGCTGCTTATGGACATAAATAATTCTCAATGTTTTGTATTTGTTCATGTTCGTCATATATGATCAAAACAAGAATGATAACATTCATGAAACCTACATAGTTTTTTTTAATCAAGAGATTTTTGGGAGTGGGTTTTAATCCTCCTCTCCCATAACTTGAATTATTCCCTAATAAGAATTTTATCCTCCCCCCATCACACAAAAAAAAGCTGAAAAATATATTTTAAAATTTGTCCCTCTCCTTTTACAATTTAATACAGTTATTTAAGGATGATTGGTTTTATTTAAACATTTTAAAGTTCATGGTCATAAAATTTTAAATACATACAATTGATTTTTTTTCAACAGGTTAAAATAGATTCAAGCAACAGCAAGATAATCTTTGATTTTAAGGGGTATGTAGATTTACATACATCCCCAATTAAGATTAATAAAATTTCCCCTTCTGTAGATTAATATTGATGGTTTTTAAGTTTGAACACTGATAGTTTGAACTAACCAATTCAGAATCTAGAAAAGTTCCAAAGCCAACGAATAAGAAAAGATGTTTGTAAAAAACTTTGGGTACCAGTATAATTTGCAGTCCATTGACTCCACCCACTCTGATGAAAATAGAACAGTAAACTGTAATATTTAAGAATAACAATAGAAGGACGCTATTTTATCCTCTTATTAGAAAAAGGGTTTGCTAGGAAAGTTTTACCCCTCCAAAAAAAACCTTATTTTGTAAAAACCTTTTATTTATTTTTACTCCTTTAAATTAAGGGACGCCTAAAACCCCCAAAAAATGCACTAAAAGTTTTAAAATAAAGATACATAATGTTTTAAATTACCAAGTGCTTTGAATATTTGAGTAAAAAATTATACTTTTTAAAATTTCAAAAATTATAGGATCATTACCTATTATCTTTCAGGCATATATTTGAGTTATAGAAAAAAAACTTTTTTGAGATATTTTAGGACTTTTTTATTTAGATTTTTTTAATAAATCGTCTTTTTTGTACTATCGAAGCTTCTCTATAATTCATTTCTATCCATACGTCCTTTACAGCTTTAAACTTTTGGAGCATGTTTAGGATATAGGTATACTTCATTGAATATACAAATTTATATATCCACTCAAAAGGCATAATGGGATAAGACAATGGAGATAAATTGGTTTATATTAGAGATTTTCAGATCTAGTAACTGTCTTATTTTTTGTATTGAGAATGGTTTCATAAATAATGCTTTCATGTCGTTAATGCTAAATCGTTGTTGATTTTCTCGACAATAGCATATCAGCCATGACCATATGTATACATGTAACCTATCTCAACAACGACTATTTTGATCAGTGGAAAAGTTGGTGGCAAAATTTTATTTCTTGTAATGACGTATCCCCGCCCCCCTGTGAATTTTGACATACTTGGTGTAAAGATAACATTATTAAAGCGAAGCTTTTATATATTTAGGGGGAACACAGTAATAGTGTCTGACTGATTATGACGTAACAAAAAAAATAGCCAATGAGAGGCCACTATAAATTTTACCATTGGTCAATAACGGCCTCTCATTGGCTAATTTTTTTTGTTACGTCATAATCAGTCAGACACTATTACTGTGTTCTTTAGGGGCTCTGCTTCATTCCACTAAAAGTCTCCAATTCTATTTGATATTTCTATATTAAGATGAAATAAGTCTCTGAAGAGTAATAGCTCTATATTTGTGGTCTAAATATAAGTTCAAGTATTTTAGGGCTTAAATAATTTTAGCATTTTGCAATATTATGTCTAATGAATCTAATGAAAACAGACAAACAACCCATTCATTTCACGACCTTTCTCTGTAGGTCATAAATTTGAATGTTATCAATAAGTTAAGCCTGTTTTTGGACCCAGATTTTCACCCCGCTTACACTTTTAACTTGACGAGACTAGCAAAACAACAACTTTTGAACCCCTTTTAGTGTCAAGACTCGAACCCATGACAACAACCGGACGTGTCGTGAGTGACCCATTTTTTAATATTCAACACTAAGCTTCGCCTCTATTACTGGTGTTATCCTTGTTATTTGGGAGTATCTATTATGGTGTGTAATGAGTACTTGAAACGCCCTATTTGCGTACTACCGTAGGCTTAAAATAATAGTTGTAGAAAGTCTAGATGAACAATCCCTTATAAGGACCAATGGTAGCAAAGTTTAGGAACAATTCGGCCTTATTATATTATAAAGTCCATACAAAAGGGCAGCTTTTTTAAATTTCATTCATTTAATAAGTCACATATAAACAGTTGAATTTCTTAGTGTAAAAAAATGCTCGGGGAAATTTTATTTTCTACAAATATGGTCCGTTTACTGATTGGCTATCTAGGATAATACATCTATCCTTCCAATATTATAATAACCAATAATTTTACTAAGATTTAAGGTATATAGCATCTAAAAGAATATTATTATTCCATCGTGCTGTTATCATATCAACATAATACTGTAGTCATAATGTCATTAGAATGACGTCATATGAATAATATGTCAGCAATTTTACTTTGTCGACATTAATATTGCCTTAGAATAACAACTTGTCGATAATATTTCAACTATTACCTCTTATATGAAATGCTATTTTATATATTCTTAATTCCCTTTCCCTTAATATTTATCAACTAGTGTTATCAATATTACTTGAAGATAGATTCTACCCGTGTATTTATTTAATCTTTTAATGCCATATCCTTTAATTCACTGATAAAATTTCAACACCCCACCCAGAACACACATATGCAATATGCACACGAACACAAATTCGCGCGCGCACGCTTGTCTTCACTTGAAGTCCTTAAATTTAGCCAAAAATAATTTAGTGTATATGCATATCTTTAATGCAAATTAGGACGATGTCAGTCTAACCGTATGTCTGTCTGACCGTCCGTTTTTTTGTCTTTCTTTTCTTTTTTTCATTCGTTTGTCTCTCCGTCCGTCCGTCCAACCATATGTCTAGCCGTCTTTCCGTCCGTTTGTCCATCTGTCCGAAAATAGAGCTATATGTATTTTTTTTTCAACAAGGACTACAACATTACGAAAGTAGGGCACTAAAGCTTAAACATCACTCTTAATAATTGAATATTTACAGGGTTTATCCCAAAAAAGATTCATATATAAAAATAAGGAAGACAACATCCATAAAAGTGAAGCTCTGAAACTGTAGGACAAACGGACATAAACACTTGTATAATGTCAGAACTGAATAATCAGAATGCGAATGTATAAGCAAAATTGTAAGTAAATTTGTTGAAAAACTGCTTGATACAGGATAATGATTATGGACATACTTACATTTTTAGGACTTGATTATAGAGTTGCTTCGCTTATAATATTGTACTTTGTTGTCCCAGGAATCAGTATACCAAAAATCAGACCAATCGGATAATTAGGTCACATACAAATTTGTTGTTAAAAATGTAAAAAAATCAACATGTTTAAAATGGACGTACGGACATTCTGGTAATGATTATAGAGTTGCTACGCTTTCTAACTCGTACCTAACTATTACAGGAATCACCATGCAAAATTTGAAATCGATAAGACAATTCTAACATGTCTAAATTAACGAAAAAAGCTATCCGTGACGGACGGACGGACGGACCGACCCTAATTATAGAAAAGCTTCGCTTTTAATAAAGCACAATAAATAATTATTAGGTAGTGATAAATAGACTTGAGGATGCTACTAAACATAGAGAAGCTTCGCCAATGGAAATGATAAAATAATATTTTAATGAAAATCAGATTTTGTTCCAAATGATTTGAACCACCCAAGGACATTGACCAACGTTACAGTCTGATAACTTCCAGCAGCGTAGCTGCATTTTTACTTGTGTTTGTCCGTCCGTCCGACTGACTGTCTGTTTGTCATTAAAATTTGTTCAGTTTGTCTTTGTTGTTTCTTACTGCATGCTTACTAGATATATACCAATAATAAAGAACAAATTTATCCCTTCTGTAGATTAAAATTATATTTGGTTAATTTTAAACATTGATTAATTATTCGAGGTTTAACAAAAGTATAACAAATTTTGAAGCTAACAAATTAGATATCTTTTAAAATCGAAATATATCATATATGCAATATATCAAAAAATATGTTTTGATTATTATTGCTGTGCTAGTTATTCGCAAAATTGTCCTTGTTACTGTAACAAAAGCATTTTCATTTCTTAAAATTATTTAGATTGGATTTTTTTGTTTTCTTTTTACATTCTTCAAGTAATTTAACTTCAAGAATTAAAACTAAACTTAAAATAAAATAAAAATGAACAGTCCTTTTAATATCTACCTGTGTTCGTAATAATATGAAAAATGCAAAAATAAAAAAGAACATTCGTTTCAAAATTAGATATAAAACTACCTAAATTAAAAATTAGTTAATATTTCGGATTTTTATCAATATTGTACGTTTAAATTAGTGAATTTGGTAATTTGTGGAAACTACCATTTCAGTTTATTTACATTTATAAAAATTAACATGACAATTGATTTTAATGGAGAAATAGGCTCCAATTTTAATGTAACATTACTGAAATATGTTATTGATAGAAATGGCTCCAAACTACATATAGGAAAATCAGCTGTTAGCATATTATTCTTTTTAGTCATATACATTCAACCAACTCAAGCTGAATTAGAATTAAAATTATACGTAGATAAAAAGTGCGTTGTTATAGTGATGATTTTTATCTTATGTATAAATAACAAGATGTCTGCCTGTGAGTAGCGAAGGATCTTGCTAACCGCTGAACCGATATGGTTCTACTTCACAGTAGTACTTTCTAATAGGTCCAGGGGAGGTTTATAAAACTAACATTGAAATTGGAGGACTGAATTACCACCTCCTCCCCTTTCCACATCTACCTCTAGGGGCGTAACCCCTAATTTTATAAATGACTTGAAATAGCTGTGACATTAAGATCTCGTAAACGGCAATTAATTAATCGGTCTAGGGCAAGTTTTAAGCGAGGCTAGAGGCTAAGCCACTAATAAGTTATACACAGTCTAAATATAAATTAATCCTTTCCTTAAGTTTTAATAAAAATACATATAAATATATGTTTTTGATATAAATCTCTTGTGGTCTTTGTGGACCTCTTTTTTATTATTATCTGCGACTGTTTATGGGCTAAGACATTTCTCATTTCACACAGCATAACTAAGACACGCCTTAGGAGCTTGAAATAAGATTAGAATCTTTTACCACTATGATCAACATCTAATGCGGGTGGAGGGGTTAAGACCACAATAAACTAATTAGGATATTGTGATTTATATTCATATGTTCTACTGTGATGGATTTTTGTATGGTTTCCCTTACTTAGAAAGAGAGATAGAAGAGTTCAGTCTTATACTAAACTTATTAAGTTTCATATAGTTGGATATACTAGTTATATTATAGTAATTTTTCATTTTAATAACTTTTGAATTATCATAGAAATGTGAAATAAAGGCAAGTGCGATTGTTTACAATCTATTAAATTATTTGGCGATAAAAACGGTTTTACCGCCGTTTTTCGTAACACAGTTTTACGTCGTTTTTTTATAATTCTAATACAGTAAATCTTTTATTTCCGTGTAAGGTTTAAAATTGGCATTTCCGCCTTCCTTAAAGTTCATATTATAAAATAATTATGTCATTTTAACTTTCTAGTGCTTAAAAAATTAAGTTAAAAACATCTGTTAATTTCTAAAAAAAAATATCATAAAAATACTTTATATAGTACATACCTAATTTGTTTTATTTTATTATTAAGTGTTATTTAGTTCAAATTGGGGATGGGGAGGGGAGTTTGTTGCATTTCCTAATCAAATATCATAAAAAAATTGGATAGACATAAGTATAGCTTCTGAAGAAGATAGTCTATAGTTATCGTTATGTTTATTGTTTGTGTACTTGTCAACTACAAATCTGCGAAAATTCACATTTGCCGGATTTTTTCCCTGCTATTTCTTCCGAATTGTAGCAATAGAAATCATTAAGATCATAAAACCATAATATTTCTTGTTCTAAAATATTTTCTTTTTTTTCAGACTGGCGTACAAACCGGTTCCGAGAGTCGGCGGGAGTCTATGAAAAGAGCCCAAAGTGTGGAAGTACTGTCCATCCTGAGCGCTGCAGAAAAACCGGTTTTCACAGAGTCATTTCTGGAGCCATGCTCACGTGTACGACCGCCCAGTGTATCGCCTCCGCCTCTTCCGCCTAGGTACGTGCAGTTTTTGGTAGCACAGCTACTCTATATTTTAATTTGTTTGTTCTGCAATTGGAAAAATATTTGCAAATTGACAGGCATTGAATATCTAAGCTTCAGCTGTTTAAAAACAAAAAAAATGCGATGGTATTAAGACTTAGGCGGCTTTGGTTTCGGATTTTTGACAGCTATTTTCTGCGAATAAAGCCACAGATTTTTTAACTACTGGTGGTTTTTTTTTAGCTCTAAGATTTAGAAATGTGAAATTTAATTAGGGTGTGGGGGGTGCTGAGCCCTGGAAATTATTTCATTTTACCCTGTAATAAATATAATTGATTTGTATGGGTCATAAACCAGAAAAATTGATGACAGTTATTTTCTTTCAAATGATTTTTCTTTTATTTTAGTCGAAATGGTAGTTACCTAATTTTAAAGCTAAATAGCAATTTTTCAAAAATAAATTATATACTGGCTTTAAAAGTAAGCTAATATATAAAACAAATTAAATTTATTCAATTTCATGGTATTTATGAGCAAACTAAAGCCTCATAATTTAATTATTAGATTATTTATTCGGCATTTATTTACCATTCACGGGTGCAACCCTAGCATTTAGGGGCTAGTATTCGAAGGGGCAGGATTGGACCGAAAAGTAACATAAAACTATCATAAGACTCTAAAATAAATTATCCATAGAACTCATTAGGTTTAGTAGTTATTTAAATTTTGCTCTACATACAAAACCTTACTACTTTTTTATTATAGGTTTATTTAAAAAAAATACAGCTTTATAAAATTAGTAATCTATTGTTATTCTACAATAATGATTAACCCTAGAAATAGTATTAAACGTCCACTTTCAAGTTAATTATAACCACTGAGTGTAGAGTAGCAGGGATAAGGGATAGCTCATCGAAAGAATAATATAAATTGTTTTTAAAGAACGGCGAATTGCTTTTTTTATATGGTTTGTACTTAGTAGTAAGTTAAGTGTAAAGATTTTAAGTTTTTCCTTTAAATTCACGCTAACCACTGAACCAATTGAGTTTTCTATTTTAAGCAAGCTTTACTCAGCTCCCTTTCCCACCCTCTCAACGAATTAAGAGATTAATCCCTGTATTTCAGTGGACTTGCCTAATTTTAATTATGGAAATTGTTTATGAAAGACTTATCCCCTATCCCTGGCCAGAGTCCCTTGTCCTTTGATTGTGCAATAGGAGAAAGGAACAAGGACGATTACTTACAAAAGTAGCGAAGCTTGCGGTGTACATTTCCTGTTAATCATGCTATGGAATATGCTTGTGTGTGTGTTTGTTTGTTTGTATTTGTGTGTGTGTTTGTTTGTGTGTATTTGTTTGTGTGTGTGTGTGTGTGTGTGTTTGTGTGTGTGCATGATGGTTAACACTACTATTATTACGTTGAAGGACTAATTGATGTGGAAGGCAATATAAAGACGTACAGAAAAACACTGCAATAAAGTAGCTTCGCTACTTGAAAAAAGGTCTTGCGGTTGTAGGTAGGAGAGACTGTGCCAATTCGAACGTAAAATTGCATCCTATATAGAAACAAGAAGTAAATTCAACAATTTTCCTTTATATTCAATTTAGCCCCCCCCCTCTTCCCTCTATCACTCGCTAAACAGTGAAAATGTAGTATAATAGTTATTTCTCGCATAGTATTATAAACAGCTTTCCGCGGATATAGAATGTAGAATTATAAGATTAAAACTAGTTTTTTTAGCCCCGAGGTGCTGAAGGCACGGGCTAAAAAAACTGGTTTGAATCTTATTTACATTTTTATATTCATAGTAAGCTGGATATAATACGATGCTAGACATAGTTTTTTCGTATGGATAAGAACCGGTTCCTATCCACCGGATTTGAATGAATACGAGAAATAATCATATAGGATGTGGTAATGTCAGAAAAAAACATCCCCTCAGCCCCTCGTTATTGTTAAATATTTAGTATATTAGTGTAAAAAAGCAGAATTTAGTGTTTAAAAAGTTTGTTTTTCATTGTTTACATCCCTTTTGGAAGTGGGATAATTGGAAATAAATGAAAATAAAAAACACACAATAAAAATCAGAGAGGGATTGTATGGGTTCCAAATGAATCAAATGGGAAAGTGATGTTAATTGTAGAGAAGTTGGTTTCGCTATGCTGCTATACAAATTACATTTATTTACACACTGAGTACGCCGTTCTGAAATTATCTAAAAATTTTAAAGGGTTTCAAATAAATAATAACCACCATTTTTATAATTAGCAGTATGCATATGCCATGACTCCTATGAAGAAAAAAATAGCCTAAAAATACCTTAGGACGTCTGTAGAACTATCCGAAAATTAAAATCAATTCAGTGGCTAGCGAATTGAAACGATAATTCGGGTTTAAAAAAAAAGATTACATCTTTTTGAAGCAGAAATAAAAGAAAAGCAAATAGCTGTAGACTTTGGGTGGGTTTAGTTTTTAGTAGCGAAGCTACTCTATAATTCACTTTGTCCGTCCGTCCGTCCGTCAGTCAGTCCGTCAGTCAGTCCGTCAGTCAGTCCGTCAGTCAGTCCGTAACGCTATGGGGGAAATGGGATTTACTCAGCTCCTATAAAAGATAGAATGCTGAAATTTTTTGACAACATTCCCATGATTAAGGAGCACTATTGACTATAAAACATCGTCAACATTTTTAGCAGGTTTTAGGCTATTTTTATATTTTTCACATTTTCTCCATATCTTCAGTGTTTATGGTCCGATTTTCAAAATTTTTTCAGTTACAGATATCAAAATTAAATTTTCTGTTGTTTAAAGAAACAATCATGAAGGCCAGACTGCCTTTTAAGCAGGTTTTAGGCTATTTTTATATTTTTCACATTTTTCTTCATATCTTCAGTGTATGGTCCGATTTTCAAAATTTTTTCAGTTATAGATATCAAAATTAAATTTCCCGTCTTTTAAAGAAGACAACCATGACGGCAAGACTGCCTTTTCAGCAGGTTTTAGGCTATTTTTTTTATATTTTTAACATTTTTCTCCATATCTTCAGTGTTTATAGTCCGATTGTCAAAATTTTTTCAGTTGTAGATATCAAAATTAAATTTCCCGTCTTTAAAGGAAATAACCATGACGGCCAGACTGCCTTTTTGGCAGGTTTAGGCTATTTACAAATATATTTAACACTTTTTTCCATATCTTCAGTGTATATGGTCCAATTTTCCAAATTTTTAAAATTTTTAAGGATTTAAAAATAAATTTTTTTGTCGTTTTAAGAAAACAACCATGGCGGCCAGACTGCCTTTTATCAGGTTTTTAGCTATTTTTATATGTTTTACATATTTCTCAAGATCTTTGTTTATTTTGATCCAATTTTCAAACTTTTATTGGATATCAGTATCAAAATAATTTTTCCCATTGTTATGAGCATCTTTAATATAATTTACTTTGACCATCGTCATCATACAAAATAAAACAAGGTTTCATATTTATTTTATCCAATAAATCTATTTTTGATTTTAGTAGGTAAAAACCTTTTAAATCTACCTGTATGTATTCCCATCTACGATTTTTTGTGCTTCGCTACTTATGGATGTTGTCATCCTTGTTTGTATTATTTTTAAGGGGGGGGGGGAAGTTTTGCCACTTTCGCGTAATCCGTGATTATTAGGCTAGGTATTGATGTGAGACTATAGGTTTTTTGGGATAAAAGTTTACTTTTGGGTAGTATTTCACGTATATTTAATCATTTTTTGGATAGGTATCCAGGTTCAGGTGCTGCAGGCTGGAAGGTGGTTTCTGGACAGGTAAAAAAAATTTAAAATTTTTGTTTGAAGAGTTAGAGATCAAATTATTAAACAAAATATGCATCTTTATGGATGTTATTTCATATCAGAAGAAAAAATTAAAATCGGCCTCCAGGTTCAGGTGCTGCAGGCCTCCAGGTCAACTCTGGACAGGTAAAAAATCAAGTTTTTTATTTGAAGAGTTAGAGGTCAACTTATTAAACAGAATATGCATATTTTTAAATATTATTGACATATTTGAAGAAAAAATTAAAATCGGCCTCCAGGTTCAGGTGCTACAGGCCTCCAGGTCAACTCTGGACAGGTAAAAAAATAAAAATTTTTATTTGAGGAGTTAGAGGTCAACTTATAAAACAGAATATGCATCTTTTTTGATATTATTGACATATTTGAAGAAAACATTAAAATCAGCCTCCAGGTTCAGGTGCTGCTGGCCTCCAGGTCCACTCTGGACAGGTAAAAAATCAAATTTTTTATTTCAGGAGTTAGAGGTCAACTTATAAAACAGAATATGCATCTTTTTTGATATTATTGACATATTTGAAGAAAACATTAAAATCAGCCTCCAGGTTCAGGTGCTGCTGGCCTCCAGGTCCACTCTGGACAGGTAAAAAAATAAATTTTGTATTTAAAGAGTTAGAGGTCAACTTATAAAACAGAATATGTATATTTTTTTATAATATTGACATTTTTAAAGAAAAAATCTAAATCAGCCTCCAGGTTCAGGTGCTGCTGGCCTCCAGGTCCACTCTGGACAGGTAAATAATCAAATTTTTTATTTGAAGAGTTAGAGGACAACTTACAAAACAGAATATGCATCTTTTTTGATGTTATTGACATATTTGAAGAAAACATTAAAATCAGCCTCCAGGTTCAGGTGCTGCTGGCCTCCAGGTCCACTCTGGACAGGTAAAAAAATAAATTTTGTATTTAAAGAGTTAGAGGTCAACTTATAAAACAGAATATGTATATTTTTTTATAATATTGACATTTTTAAAGAAAAAATCTAAATCAGCCTCCAGGTTCAGGTGCTGCTGGCCTCCAGGTCCACTCTGGACAGGTAAATAATCAAATTTTTTATTTGAAGAGTTAGAGGACAACTTACAAAACAGAATATGCATCTTTTTTGATGTTATTGAAATATTTGAAGAAAAAATTAAAATCGGCCTCCAGGTTCAGGTGCTGCAGGCCTCTAGGTCCACTCCGGAAAGGTAAAAAATCAAATTTTTTATTTGAAGAGTTAGAGGTCAACTTATAAAACAGAATATGCATCTTTTTTGATATTATTTACATTTTTGAAGTAAACATAAAATCAGTCTCCAGGTTCAGGTGCTGCAGGCCTCCAGGTCCACTCTGGACATGTAAAAAATCAAATTTTTTATTTGAAGATTTAGAGGACAACTTACAAAACAGAAAATGCATCTTTTTTGATGTTATTGACATATTTGAAGAAAAAATTAAAATCGGCCTCCAGGTTCAGGTGCTGCAGGCCTCTAGGTCCACTCTGGAAAGGTAAAAAATCTAAAAATTTTATTTGAAGAGTTAGAGGTCAACTTATAAAACAGAATATGCTTCTTTTTTATATTACTGACATTTTTGAAGAAAAAATTAAAATCGGACTTCATGTTCAGATCCTGCAGGCCTCAAAAATTACCTTTCTGGATATTTATCTGGCCAACGGCCAACAGCGGTCACTGGGATCCATCAAAAAGTTTCAATGAATATGATAACTACTAGGTTTAAATAAAGAAATAGAATAGAAAGAATAGAAAAAAAGTAGGGGGGAAATCAAATAAATAGGAAATGTACCTGGAAATAGCCTCTAAAGTTCACATGGAAGCCTGCAGCACCTGAACCTGGACGCCGATTTTTTTTTTTCTTCAAATATACAAATAACATCTAAAAAGATGCTAATGTTGTTTTAATAACTGACCTCTAACTCTTTAAATAAGAAATTCCAATTTTTTACCTGTCCAGAGTGGACCTGAACCTGGTGGCCGATTTTAATCCTTTCTTGAAATATGTTAATAACATCCAAAAAAAATGTATATTCAGTTTTATTAGTTGACCTTTAACCTTTTGTACCTGTCCAGAGTGGACCTGGAGGCCCGAAGCACCTAAATCTGGAGGCAGGTTTTAATTTTTTCTTCAGATATGTCAAATTAGATTTTTTTTATTTTTTTTACCTGTCCAGAGTTGACCTGGAGGCCTGCAGCACCTGAACCTGGAGGCCGATTTTAATTTTTTCTTCAAGTATGTCAATTATATAAAAAAAAATATGCATATTCTGTTTTATAAGTTGACCTCTAACTCTTCAAATAAAAAATTTGATTTTTTACCTGTCCATAGTGGGCCTGGAGGCCTGCAGCACCTGAACCTGGAGGTCGATTTTATTTTTTTCTTTAAATATGTCAATGATATCAAATAAGATGCATATTCTGTTTTATAAGTTGACCTCTAACTCTTCAAATAAAAAACTTGTTTTTTTACCTGTCCATAGTGGACCTGGAGGCCGATTTTAATTTTTTCTTCAAATATGTCAATAATATTAAAATATGCATATTCTGTTATAGAAGTTGACCTCTAACTCTTCAAATAAAAAAACTTGTTTTTTACCTGTCCAGAGTGGACCTGGAGGCCTGCAGCACCTGAACCTGGAGGCCGATTTTAATTTTTTCTTCAAATATGTCAAAAATATCAAAAAATATACATATTCTGTTTCATAAGTTAACCTCTAACTCTTCAAATAAAAAACTTGTTTTTTTCCTGTCCAGAGTGGACCTGGAGGCCTGCAGCACCTGAACCTGGAGGCCGATTTTAATTTTTTCTTCTGATATGTCAATAATATCCATAAAGATGCATATTTTGTTTAATAATTTGATCTCTAACTCTTCAAACAAAAATTTTAAATTTTTTTTACCTGTCCAGAAACCACCTTCCAGCCTGCAGCACTTGAACCTGGAGACCTATCCAAAAAATGATTAAATATACGTGAAGTACTACCCAAAAGTAAACTTTTATCCCAAATAACCTATAGTCTCACATCAATACCTAGCCTAATAATCACGGATTACGCGAAAGTGGCAAAACTTCCCCCCCCCCTTAAATATAGCTTTTTGAAAAAATAGAAAATAAGTTTTTTTATTATCTGAAACAATATAAGTTAAAATGATTATATTCTTAATCACTTTTCTTGCAGGGACTCGAAAGTAGATCCTCCGCCACCGCCAGTGAACCACGTGCTCTCCTCCAACCCCGCCTTGGTCAATGAGAATATCCAGATCACGAGTGGAGTTGCGGCAGCCACCGGCTCACCTGTACTACCCGCCAAGAAGTCAGCTGCGCTGTTGGCCAAACAATCGGTGGCAGCCCTAAGGTCTTCCAAACCGACTGCAGCTTCTGTAATCGGCCGTCCCGGCCGGCACAGCGTAGCATTCGGTTCAGAGACAATTATTACCCCAGCCCCTACAAAGGCGCCACCTATGAAACCAGTGTCGGCGGGATTATTATTTGGCGTAAAAGAACGAGAATTGCCCGCCCCTGATACCGTTAGAGAAACCAGAAAGTTATTTGAAGCCAACAGCAATGGCGGCGCTAGATCACCGAGAAAGTTGTCTGGCGGCGGTGGTCTGACCAAGTCCAAGTCCACATCCAGCCTCTACACAAAGCCCGGCTCCCGTTCGAGCTCAGTCGAGGCGGCAAAGTCTCCGGCGCGCGGTTCGCCTGCACGTCGGCGTGGCGGCGTTATCAACGGCGCCAGCCCTCGCCGCACCAGTGAGAGTATGAGCAGTAGTGCGGCAACAATGTCGGCTGGGTTGGGCGGCAGACCGGCCAGTTTTATTGAAAACGAGTCTGTTCTCAGAAGGTCTTCTAACTATCCTTCTAAGTCAAGGTAATTATATATTAGCATCAAACACGGACAATTTTATTCCTAAGTAGATCAGCAAAAACAAACAATATTCAAAAGAAAACAACCACATTTTATTGTATTTAGGATGAATAAGGAAACAAATCTTTAGAGTGGGTTTACAAGTGCATCTAAAATACGATGAATCTGAATACGATGGGCAGACGGAAGGACAAACGGACATGCCCTAATTTTAAAGTAGCTGTGCTCATCAAATTGTCTTATCTCAAATGTTTTCCGCTTTGATTTTCATTTTTAAAATCGTTAAATGTCAAAATAGTGTATTTTATTCTATTTATTTAGTTAATATTAAACAGTTTAGAAAAGTACAGTTATTGTTGTTTTCATTGCTTTATCAGGCAAGTAATTACTTTATTTGCCATTGACTCAACCCTCTTTTTTTTTCTAGGGAATCCCCTACCGAAAGGCTGAAATCTTCTGGTGCCCGCAGCAGTGACAACCGCAAAGACCGTTCACACTTGCCCAGCGGCAATGTTAGCGGCGGTGGAGGCGGCTCGCGGATTGACCGTCCTGCCATACCAGTGAAACCCAGCCATTTGTCGCCGATCGTCGCCAACGGCTACAAACGGTCGCCCAGTGACCTGCGGCCCAAACTTAACTCAGTGACCAGCAAAGTGAACAATTCGCCGACCTCGCCCCTTATCGCCGAGGCCATGAACGGACTCATTACAGCGGCATCCGGCAAAAGTGTTAATTCCGCCGTCGGCGTCGGTAAAATGCCTGAGCTAAGTGAAGTTGAAAATGTACGTTTAAATCTACATCCAGTGGCTAGTAACAATAATACAAATAAAATACATTCAGAGAGTGGCTTGGCCTCAAAACGGGCCCCCAGCCCAACCCGCGGACATAATTCTGCCGGCGACAGTGATAACGGCGATTTTGAAGAGGAGGAAGGAGTGAAAAGAATATCCGCCGATTCTATAAAGAATATTCGGCGGGACGCCAACGTCATGAGTTTCCAGTTTACCGGTGCGACCTCGCCGAGCGGCGGTTTGTCGCATCTGCCTGGCGGGGCCGCGGCCCCAACAACCGCATTATCTAAAAAGACAGAGGAGTTCTCAGCCAGACAAAGTGATAGCAAAAAGGTAGGAATTTTTACCTAAGTCCTAATATAAGAGTTGCTACGCTACAAAAGAGAAAAACAGACTTTTATCTGCATAGACGTCCAAGGGGGGGGGGGTAATAGGGCGATTACCCCCCAAACTAAATTTACCCCCCCCCCCCCAACAGACTTCAGGGGGGGTAATTACCCCCCCCCCCCCAATCAAATTTTACCCCCGGGGAAAAAATTTTGGGGGGGTAAAAAATATTTCGCCATTTTACCCGCCCCAAATACGAATTACCCCCCCCCCCCTAAATTTTTTTACCCCCCCCCCCCCAAAAAAAAAAAAAGCTTGGACGTCTATGTTTATCTGCATTTTTCAAGATCTTTATCGGGAAGTAAGGCCTGCACTATAATTAATGTTGATAATTTGATGATAAATTAAAACTAATTGATAATATGTCAGCTTCATAACAATTTTGCATTAATCAAACTACAGTGAATTTTTCATCAAACACGCACACACACATACACAAAAACACACACAAAAGAAAAGGATGTCAAGTAAAAATTATTTTTAAATAATATCTTAAAGAAGTTTCACTTTGTGTATTTTTCAAAATGTGATTGTGAAAGCTTAGATTTTATAGATAATGGATAAAGAAGCTCACATATTAATTCCAAATTTCTGTGGATGGGGCAAGTACTTATCTTTAGTATATCAAATATAATTATAGGTTAATTTTTCATACTTAAAACGTCATAGCAAAAGTTACTTTTTCTTTAATTAGATAAAATAGATTTAATTAAAAATCATCAAATGATCAGCAAATAAACATTAATTGGAAAAACAATTAGCAACAAATTATTACCTAAGTTTAAAAAAAAAATATTTCATTTAATTTGAGACACACTGTGAAATCTATGAGTATGCACAGTTAAAATGTTATAGTTACAGGGGGGGGGGGGGGCAAATAGGTTAACACTGATAGGATGTCTTTACTCACATTATTCAACGTCATTTTCCTGTTATTTTGCCATGGACCACTCCCTCTCCCCAATCCCCCCCCCCCCACCCATCAACAAAAACACATCCTTCTTTTTTCACATCATACATTGTAAACTGTAAAACTATCAGAGCCTCATATTCTAAATGTGTAGGTATGTAATTCCAATAAAATGTCAGAAACCAATAAATTAATTGCTCTACAATTTTCAGGGAAGCGTCTAAACTATGTAGCAGTGTCCAAACTTTTAATAAGCCATAGTTTTGAATTTTGATCTATAATATAAGGGGCTCAATTTAGTACCATCATTGGAGATTTATATCAATTTATCGTTCATTGTCTTATTCCTTAAGATCTCTTTAAAATACAAGTATTTTAATTTTGGATAAGTTAAAAAAATTACATTATTTTACATAAATATAAGTGTCTCTAAGGGCTGTTTCTTTGGTTGCTAAAAAGACATTATAACAGAACATATGTAGCATATGCTGACCTGTTTCTGTGATATTAAACAACAGTTATTAGGTCTATAGAAACTACTCCTGGTGTGACAATGACTGAATGACTTACATTTACAGATTACTTTTAACAACATATTTTCATAATTCTGTATGTGGACTTTTATATTACAGTATGTCCAAAAAGTTCCTGTTTTGTTTGTGTGTATTTTTTAAAATTGCTGGGTGTCTTAAAAGTATATTACTAAGCTAAAAAAGGTTTCTTTTATTCTTTATAATTTAACTTTAAAAGTTTAATATTGTTTTGTCTATTGGGACCATCCATGAAAAGCGCAACTTGAACGGACCAGCGATTTTAGATTTTTCTTATTCAATTTTAGACAAAAAAGACCTTTCTGCTTTGTAATAAATTTAGACTAGTGTCTCCGCTCCTAGTATGGGGTTGACCCTACTCCCCCCCCCCCCCCCCCCCCTCCGAAACAAACAATTAAATAGACTAAAACCTAAAACCTGACCAGTGCAGTGTGAAGATAAATCTGTTTTTTTCCCCCGAGGAGCTACCTAACAGGATTGAAAATATTTGAAACATTTTTAGTGGACATCCGATATGAGAGTGCGTTTACCTATTTGTAAAGAGATTAAACATTGGGTCTAAGAACAAGTCCTTGTATTGTGTCACAGTGCATTGTCAGACTATTTATGCTTGAAATTGCGCTGTAATATTATGATGTTAAAGGACTTGAGTATCTTCATTGTGTCAGATTGTTAGACACTTAAAATCGGATGTTACATTGCGGAAGTGAAATTTGTATTTTCCGGGTTTTTACTGAAATCCGCGTGGAATCATTCTCTCCTCACCCAATTAATCTCTGGTTGGGAGCGAGCATGCTCTATAATTATGCTATCATACGGCTGTACGTCTGTCTGTATATTCCAATTAATCTCTGGTTGGGAGCGAGGATGCTCTATAATTATGCTTTCATACGGCTGTACGTCTGTCTGTATATTCCAATTAATCTCTGCTTATGATATCTAACTGCTGTTCGTCCGTCAGTCTCTAACAATTAATCTGTGTTTTGTAGCACTGTTACTCTATCATTATGCTTACTTATAGTTGCGGTTGTACGTCCATATCTCTACCAATTAATTTCTGTTTGATATTGGTGAAACTCAATAATTATCAGAATTCTGGAAGGCTTTCTTTATCCTATTATTATCTATTATATAAAGTAATAAGGTCTTTTTATTTGTCTATTCAGATTCCTCTAACCATTGAACCGATTGGACTATCTATTTTAGCGAAGCTTTATTTAGGTTTTTATGTAGTTTTAGGCTATTTTCTTGCTCTCTTCCTCTTCAAATACAGAGCCCCTTAATGTAAGGGGCGCAAACGCAGTTATTATTTTAGAATTTTTACTTATCTTTTTTATTGTTAAAACAAATATTTGCAAAATTTCCCTTTTTCTGATTTTTAGTTTCCATTGATATATCCGTCTGTCTGAGGGAAAAATTATGAAATGTAGCTTAAAAGGGGGTAGGCGGATGTGCCACGTTTGAAACCAAAAGTAAAAGTCAACAAAGGAACTCAACTGAAAAAAGAGTTACAGGTCTGAGATTTTGCATGGCAGTTGCTTTATAGGGGTACAATATGGAACTGTGAAGAAACGGCGGCGCAACCGCCGAAAACCGCCGTTTCCCGCCGAATTTTTTTTTTGCCTTTTCTCGGCTGTTTTCGGCGGTTGTGTCGCCGTTTCTTCACAGTTCCATATTGTACCCCTATAAAGCAAATGCCATGCAAAATGTCAGACCTGTAACTCTTTTTTTAGTTGAGTTCCTTTGACTTTTAGTTTTGGTTTCAAAAAGTGGCACATCCGCCTCCCCCCTTATAAGAGATGAAGGGAGGAAAGGGCTGTAGATTAATTTAACCAGGGATGGATATACATCATACAATTGACTGCAAATGATTCTGCCCCCAAAATATTATACTAGTTCTGTAATTCGTTAACTTAATATAAAATTTTACAAACTTTTCCACAAATAATTTAAATATTTAAAGAATTATTTTGTTTATCATAATTGGGGATAAGGTTAACTTATTTCCATTGTTCTATCCCCGTATCCCTGCTGATAACTATATTTTCAATGAAACTCTTTTCTTTAGTTGTTGTAGTTAGGCCTATAATTTTGATATTTTGATAAGATTGATATTTCAGAGAATTTAAGTTTCGCATTCCTTTATGTTTTTTCAATGCGCAATTGGCGAAATCCCTTCTACCTCTAGTGGACAGCTTCGTCCTTCTCATCATCATTTAAAGGCAGGGAGGGAGGGGACATTGGGCTGTTTATTACACTAGTCCCTAAAGTTTCAAATCAACGGTTTCTTATTTGTTGGCTGAAAAACTTTGGGGGCTTTTATTAAATTTTGATTGGTTGGTACATTGAGTGTCAAAATTTTTTAACCACTTCATTGTAATCTACAGAAGGGGTAATTTTGTGTAACATTATTTGGGAATGTATGTCAATTTATTGACCGGTGTCTTATCCCTTTAGATCCCTGATTTTAAGGTGTAGTAAGGACAATCAAAACCTTTGCACCTCTTAACAATATAAAAGAATATTTTTATGAAGGGTGTTTATTAAGTTTACATACTTCAAATGTAATTTTTCTGTAGATGAGGTTGAATCTTAATTAGAGATAATCTTATAATAATTTTTGCTATTCGTTTTCAGAGAAAGTAATTTTTCTGTTGATAAACTTGAATCTAAATTAGAGATATATAATCATAAAGTCATTTTTGTTAAGCGTTTTTAGGAAAAAATTACAAAAAATCTTAAAATGAAAGCATTTCACGTAAAATAGTACCTAAATTGTTAACATTTTTTGTAATTTTTATCATTGAAACTTTAAATGGAAAAAAAAATTTTTAGGTTAGGTTAAAAGATTAAGCTCCCCGAAGGTGTAGGATCACGAGTTGAAGAGAAAGGGGGGGGGGGGGTAATTAAAGATGACCCACTTGCAATATAAGTGATTCTAACTCACAATTTTATATACAATGAAAAAAAAAACTGAAAAAGGCCGGTGTTTAAATTATAGTAATTTTTAAAGCCATTCTTTTGTTGGTTTGTTTAGAATTCTCTTCTGAAATCTTTTAACAATGATTTTGAGTACATTCGCCCCTAGCCTCCATAAATTCCTAATGCTTGTTTGTACAACTCAATCAAGATTTAATTTAAGACCCAAATGTTTAATTTCTTTTAAATCAGTTTTTCTCTAATATTCTTAATATTTTTATTCTGTTTTCTTTCAAAAAACTCTAATTTACTTAACTTTCTAATTTTCATAATAGGTACATATGCACGCCCATCGTGCACATGCAATCCTTGTTATTGCAATCCGAAGTTAGAATGTGGCTAAAAATCCATCAAGCCCTCAAGTTTTTACCTAACATAAAACACAAATATGCAAATTTATTCTTATTCTTATATAATAACGCCACCAGGAATGTAGGAATAAAGTGTCGAGTCGGAAATAAGTTAGCGGGTACCAAAGAATTGTGGGATTAAATCCCACGGGATCAAAATACTCAATTCATATAATCATTTAATCCGGGAACGATAGGGCGGTGTGGGTCGCAGTTTATAACGGGAATAAAAACATGGTCAACTTCCATGGCACCGATAACCTAATTGTATTGGTCTTATTTTTGGAAACCCCGTAAGGATTCTAGTGGAACGAATGTTAGATGGTATATTCAGCATACCCCAGTATAGTAACTTATATATGTCTTATATATGTCTTAATTATGTAACTTAATCTGTTTGTTACAACTATTTCTAAGCTCAGAAACGACTTGGTAAGCGCCGCGCAGAACTGCGGTTCAACAACCCCGGCCGGGGTTAAGCCATCCACTCGCTTCTAAGCTTGCTCAGTGTTCAATTATATATTAATTGTATAGTAAAAAAGTAAAATGTAGGTGAACGGGGAAGGAGTAGTTCACTACATCCCTGAGCTAGGTACATAAATAGTAAAATGTGTTTGAAAACATAAAATGCTAATAAATTACAATTACGGCTATATATTAATTGTAATGAAAGATATGCACTATAATATGTATTTTATTTACCTGCAATCTCTTTCAGGAAGAAACATAGTACCTTATTAATATGCATTCTCTTTCAGGAAGAAATCAATTAGTTATAAAAAAATTGTAACTTTTATTAGTAACACGCCCTAATTTATATGCACCTTAGAGGAAATAAATCTTATCTTATCTTATCTTACGAATAAGTAATCGTGTTTAGGATACTTTTTGACTCTTTTTTTGACTGGACTATTGTTACTCTTTTTCCTCACAAAATACTTAAAAACCTTCTCTGAACCAGCACTATTTGGCTGGAGAGTGCACACAAACATAAAGGATAACAGTAATACTTTAGGAGCAGCTATGCTACCAAAATATAAATTTTATAATTCATTTTAAATGACCAAATTATGACATAATGATTTAAGAAAATTTGTTGCAATTAGATTATACTTTCAAAGCTTTTTACCCTCATCAATTATTTTAAAAGATAATTCAGACTTTGAAATGTATAATTTAAAGAAATTAGTAGTTTCAGGGATAAAAATATTTATTTGATTGGATTAAACTTTTAATGACCAGCTCAAATAATCGACTGTGATTGGTCCAATTTTATATTAGTTTTTAAATCTAGCAAATCACAAGGTTTCCCGCCAAAATTGAAATATCTTCTAAGGTAATGAACTGTGATTGGTCCATTTGTTAGGTTACTCTAAAATTGACCAATCATAATGCGTTTTGTCACAATTTTATGTTTTGATATAGAAATATCCTTTATATTCCTGATTTTGTCTTATTTTCTCGCCAAAGTGTGTGATTTTGATAGAAAATGTTAGGAAATTTGTTCTGAGAATTTGTAAAAGATCAGACACAAGTATTTGATAAAGGCAGGGGCGTGCGTTCCAAGGGGGCAATGGCAACAAAAATACCCTCTTTATAGTATATCAAAAAACCACATCCAAGACCAAAGGCACTTTGCTTTCAGAGGGGGGCAAAATGACAAAAATGAACCACAATCCTCCCCCTCCCCCTTCAAACAAATTGCTTTGCACGCCTATGGATAAAGGTCTTGTGTGTTAATTGCGAAACTAAATTTTAAATTCAAAATTATGAGAAGAAAAGAAACAGGGATTGTTTTGTCTGGGGTAGCGCAGCAATAATTAACTAATAACCTTAAGTTGCCCTCCCCCCTTAGCATTAAGGGTAGGAAGAATAGTAAAATGGCATAAAACCAATCTTATTTAAAAGCAAATTCGCCTAATATCATCCTGGTAACTTTGTGAAGCTTCCCTAAAATAAAGAAAACAATCCTTTCTGGACAAATACCACCTACTTATTATGAATTAGGTAGAAACATTTTGTATTAATGTCTAATCATTTTAATAATACTTATAATGGAATCATCCATTTAAAATAAAACACATTAAAAGATGAGAATGTTAATAATTGAAGCATAAAGTTTTAATTTTATGAAACCAGAATGTTTCAGTTTGTTTAATTATTGGTCGAATTAACATTTATTTATATTTAATCTACCCAGGGAGGGAGGGGACATTTGACGGTAAATTACACTAGTACCCAAAGTTTTATGACCATGTTGTCTTCTTAGTTGGCTTTAAAACTGTTGGTACTTTTATTGATTTGCAATGGTTGGTTCCAAACCAGTAGTGCCCAAACCTTTCTACCAATGATTTAATCTAGAAAAGGGATAATTTTGTTTATTATCATTGGCGATCTGTATAAATTAATCTTTAGGTTTCTTTTTTTGAATGATTTTACAATTTTATTTTATTTTTTATTTAAAATAGGTATAAACTCATGAAAATATTTTCCTTTGTTTAAATTTTTTTTAACCGTCCCTTTAAGCCCTGATTTTTATGTCGCTATACAAATTATCAACATTATATGTATGTGATGAAAATTTTGTAGGATAAGATGTTCCTTCTTTACAGTAAAAAAATTTAAATACTAATTTATAGCCAAAAGTAAACTTTTTTCTATGATCAATGTATTTACAATGTCAGCTATTTTGAAAGCTACCCTTCAGTTTTAAATATTCAGGGATTATAAATTGATGGTCACCCCCAGTTATGATATACAAATTACCCTCTATAGAATGACATTGTTAGAGAAATTTGTACACCGAGAGATTGTACCAACCAATCAAGATTTAATAAGATTAAAAATGATTACCTGAAAAGCTATTATTGTTATTTACTATTTTATTAGAATACTAGCAGACATACAGACAGACAGACGTACACCATACGCACATTATTAAATACAGAGTTTCTATTCTACAGTTCACTGCGTTCTGCTCTTTTCAGTGACAAAGGGATTGGTCATGGATTACTAAATAAGGGGCAAATATTAATAGTGACTTTGGAAACAGGGAGTAAAAGGACAAATAATTAGATGAAAATATAACAGTTACCAAAGACAAAATTTCAATAAAAAATCGCAATGGTATTGTCCTATACCTTAATCCTTGCTGTTTTCTTTACTTTTATCCAGACATTTTAAGGGATAATGAACGATAAATTGATGTACATCCCCACCTACGTTACTACTTTCGGAGATTAAACTATTTGTTGAAAAGGGGGGAGGCGGATGTGCCACTTTTTGAAACCAAAACTAAAAGTCAAAGGAACTCAACTAAAAAAGAGTTACAGGTCTGAGATTTTGCATGGCAGTTGCTTTATAGGGTTACAATATGGAACAGTGAAGAAACGGCGGCGTAACCGCCGAAAACCGCCGAGAAATTGCAAAAAAAATTTCGGCGGGAAACGGCAGTTTTCGGCGGTTTTCGGCGGTTGCGCCGCCGTTTCTTCACAGTTCCATATTGTACCCCTATAAAGCAACTGCCATGCAAAATCTCAGACCTGTAACTCTTTTTTTAGTTGAGTTCCTTTGTTGACTTTTAGTTTTGGTTTCAAAAAGTGGCACATCCGCCTCCCCCCTTTAGAGACCAGCCGATAAAAAATCGATATAAGTATCTAAAGTTTTTGTGTCAACGAATGAGATTCTATTCTTTATTATAAAAAAGTTTAATTTACAGTTCATTGTCCCCTCCCTCCCTGCTCCCTGGTAATACCCTCCGCCAAAATAGATTTAAACCTTCCAAGGGTCTATGAGAAGCCACATTTTGAAGATTCAACGGTTAGGAAGATCCTTTGTTACAAACAGACAGACATCCTGTTACTTTTAAATAACTCTTTATCTGTCAAATTATCCGTCCGTAAAATTTAATAAATGTGAAACTGATTACCACTAGTATAAACTAGAGATAGGCGAGATTAAATTATTAACATTTATTCAACTAGCGGATACGCCCCTAGAGGCCTCTAGTGGCACTTTAAATGTTTTTGTTTATATTAAATATGTCTATATTGCGTTTGACGTTTATGTTTAGTTGAACTCTCTTTGTTAAATCGAGAAACGTAATTTTTTTTGTTGATTTTTTGTGATTTCTTTTGGGAGGGTGGTGGTCCCCTCCCCCAAAATAGTTATAAACCTTCCTGAGACCTATGAGAATCTACCCTGTTAAGGAGAACCTGATCGGTTCAGCGGTTAGCGAGATCTGTCGGTACAAACACACAGACATCCTGTTACTTTAGTAAAAGGATTTTAGAAAAAAGAAACATTTTTTTCGAAAAATATTTTTAAACTGTTTTTATTATATTACAAACAAACAAACAGATTGTCGAGGAGGGAGAGGATATTGGACTGTAAATTACAATGATGACAACGTTTATAAAGTTGTATACCTTGCGTTGTATATAGTTTTAAAATTATTAATTGGGTTGTACAAACTAACAGTGTCCAAACTTCACCACACAAAAATGTACAAAGGGGCGATTTGTGTTTATAATAGTTGGGCTTTATATCAATTTATCGTCAATTGTCTCATCCCTTAAATGCCTGCACACATATGATTTTCACCTTTAAAACGATGCATATTTTTTTTACAATTTCTTCTGAGAATAAAAATGAAAATGAAAAAGTTAAAGGGTCAAGACTTCATGACTTGAGTTGGGGTTTATTCATTTCCACAAATATTTGTTTACTAAATTTTTGTAGAATCCAATACTATAGTACCTCATTTATGAACTAATAGTAGTTTTTTCCCTAGGTACCATATAAGGGCTTTATATTCGAATCTTCGAAATAGCTGAAAACCATCCTAAGACCTATACCTGAAAATAAATTAGCCTAAACGAACAGTGGACATATGTGAATAATACCAAAAATAGAGAACCCATTTGGTTCAGTAGTTGTGAGATCTTAGGCTTTAGCCAAAAAACTTACTTTTTTTTATATAATAATATATTAAAAAATTCCATATAATTGTTTTGATTGTATGCTTTTCATTTACTTATTTTAAGCTAACTTCAAAAATCACAAACTTTTTTTGCGCATGAAAAGAAACGTCGTCGATGGTTTCGCCATAATTGAGATACCCCCCCGGCCCAAAGTCTTATAGGAGACTATTTTTCTTTAAAAGTAAGCTTCCCTTAGTCCTTCGATGTTTTACAATGCCTGAAGAAAATTTAATCCCTCCCCCCTCATTTTTAAAAAATAAATTGAAAGAAATGAGGGGGGGGGGGGAGTAGATTGGGTTAGCTTTTAGTTTATTTGTTGATTATTTTTAGGCAGGTTAGGTTTTTTTGAATATTAGATTCACAACATAACAAGTAATGATAGATTTTTTAATGTCAAAATATTTTATGTCTTGTGGGCAATACATGACTTGAACAATGATACTAACATATAAAGATAGCGTAGAACCCAATCATATCGCCAAAGCAGTTATTATATTTCCCAGCTGTTTTTGAGATATTAATATAAGTTGAAAATTTTTACACACACAAAATAAATTCACCTAGTCTCCTTTTACCAGTTCTGAGGTAGCTTTGAAATTTTTTTTCATTCTTTAATTGGCCTTTCAGATGACCCAGGCTTAGAAATACAGGGATAGATCATTGGCAAATAAATTATTCGTCCTTTAAATTTTAAAAAAATCCAGGGGCTTTGCATCTTGGGGCATTCAAGAGAGGTAGGAAAGGGGTGAGTGTTGGCCCTTACCACCAATAATCTAAAGAAGGGAAACTTTATTTATATCATGAATCCCCAATTTATTGTCAAATGTCTTATCCCTACATACATTAACATAATAGCTGCGCTACATATTAGAATTTGAACCTTTTGCATTTTTTTCTAGTTTCAAGATTTGATTGTTTGAAAATTTATATTTACATGTAGCATTTAGGCATTAGATACGCACCTTGGTATTTTATTTTTCATCAAAGGGTTTTAGTCAGGTAAGGAGGGGACGTTGGACTTTATTTGGTTTAAAAACTTTGGGTACTTTTATTGAATTGTAATTGATTGGTTCCTAACATTTCAACAAATGATTTTAATCCACAGAAGGGGAAATTTTGTTTATCATCATGGGTGTTGTACATTGCTCAGACCTAAATCTTAAAATAAATTAATCTAAAACCATCCCGGGACCTTCCTAAAATGGAGAACTCAATCGTTTCATAAGTTCTCGAAATCCTAAGCTACAACCTTACCACTTTATATTTTAGGATTGATATTCGATAATTTTTATTGGTTTTGTTCCGGAATTCATAAAAAAAATTGCTTTTAATTTTGAAACTAAATACCTAAGATGTAAGGAATTAATTACTTCTTAAGTTTGCCAATTTCTGAACATTTGCAAATAATTTTGGCATTGCAAATCGTTCTAAATTGTTCATACAAAAAAAAATATAAAATTGCGATATCAAGTTTGCAGGTTGTCTGTCAGAGTATCCATTTTCAATGAAGTTTCGTTGAACCAAATGTGCAGGATTTAAGCTATTTTTGCTAGAATGAATTATCTCTTCATGAACGAAGGATATGTTTTCCTACTTTGTAAACTGTATCAACCTGTAAAAAATACGTAATGCTATGCTATACAGGATTTTTCAATATGGCGGAGAACCGGTTTTAATCCATCGGATGTCAATCGGCTTCGAAGCCATACCTGAAAATACTTTAAACTTTAAAAAATTACCATTGATGTATCCCTGTATGGTAGATTGATTGTGATATTTGTGTAGAATGAAAAGAATGGTATTAGAATCTAAAACTTACAATGAAACATATTAAAATCAATTATCTCCTAGAGGCGACACTTGTTCCTTTTAGATTGTTTAAAATAGTTCTTTTAGATAGTTATTTATACGTTTTGGTTGTTGTTAAGCTACTCTACAAATTGTTTTTCTTATGTATATTTTAATTATTACTCCACTCATGAAATGCTATGTCTCTTATTGGCGACATCCTCCTCCCTCCTTCCCCTGTATTATGGCATTCTTGACAAATTTTTACCCTAAAATTAAGGCTTTATAGTCAATTCGTTCTTACTATATAAACATGCATACCTTCTTCTTTTCCAATATATAGAACTATTGGCCTCTAGGGGCACTAAGGTGGGAGGGGGAAAATCGCATTTTCAATTTAAAAAGAAAGTAAAAAAATTATGGGGGGGGGGGGGTAACTTTTTATTTTGAGGGTGGGGATATGCATATCTTTCAAAAAACAATTAAAAACCTTTCCTGGAATTATAAGAAGCTTTACTGTAAAGGAAAACCATATCGGTTAAGAAGCTTTATATATTCATAATTGGATAATTATTAAGAGTTTGTTTCTTAATAATAGATACTTCAAGTAAAATAATTGACAGTTTTCTGTATATTTATCGTTTCCTATCTATCTATCATTCATTAGACTATTTCACTGGAATGTCATTGTTAAGCCATATTGACTTGGAGAAGATTGCAAATTCTTATATTTAGGATGTGTACAGTTACACAGCACGGTTGGACCCTCAGATGTCAAAACTTTATTTTAGTGTTTGGCCAAAATGACTTTGCAATTGTATCTGTAAGTACGTCTAATAACACCCTTTGCTATTTTTAAAATCATAGAAAATTTTTTTTGCAAGAAAATTGCATAAATTCGCAACCTTTTTTAGAACCACTACATAACTCGAGTTTTAAAACTTTTTATATAAAATCCTTTTTACAAAAAATATCAATAATTACTTAAAATTAAACCTGCAAGAAAAAAAATCTCATTACACGTGTTAATTTGCATGTTTTAGGTCTTTTTTTGAGGAAAGTATAACTTCCACATTTTTGACAATAATTATATTTTTTTAACATTTCAAAGTAAAATATAATAAAACTTAAACGATTTTTCTTGAATTATCAGTTGAAAATTTCATCAAACATGCAATTTAAGTGATGAAAATTTAATAAAATCATTTTTTGAATGTTTAGAATTACCAATTTTCTACATTTAAAACAAAATGTTAACAAAATTTAAAAACATTTTAACATATAACTTCAAAAATCAATAACATTTTATAAAAAGATGTTTCAAAAAATAAATCATTAAAAGGTATTAAAATGCATTTCAAATTACTTAAAATTAAAACGAGAACATCTTTTTACACTGTATTCAGTGTAATAGAGTTTAAATGACATGATTAGTGAATGAAATATTTCCTAAACTCATTAAGCCTTTTTGTGACTATATTAAAAATAATTTATTTTGTTTTATATTGCTTTTTTATTCAAATATTTGACAAAATTTTCCCTACGTCAATAAAATAAAGTCAGTTTTTTACTGTTTCCAGGTTTTTCTTTATAATTATAACAATTAAATATAATATAAATCTTCATTATCTTTTATTTGAATTATCATACACATTAAAATGTAAAGTATAAGCTAGAATAGCACTTTTTTTAATGAATATTTTAATGACATTATATCAAAATAATTCCTCTTAAATATCACACAACATATGATTGGGAAGTATAGCCATTTCTTGGAGGTATAATATTTACAAAAATACCATTAATTCTGTTTTTATCAGAAGTTAAAAAAATTGAACAATTCTAAAACAATGGTTGGCTGTCTAGATATTGAGTACACTAAGACTACGGCTCTGTTCTATTGAAATAACGTTGCAAAAAGAGGGGTTCTGAAAGTAATCTACCTAATTATTTTTAAAGAACCAACAAGTACTGTCAGTATCTTTTTTCTTGTAATCTAGCAGACAATCAAATCATAACACAATTTTCATGATAAAATATTCAGGTTTCTACTTCACATTTTAAAAAATATACTGATCAATAAAATGTTCAAAATTTTACTTTGTACTAATTGAAAAAATATGTTGTAATTCTTATTTTAAAGTTACATTTTTATCCCTGACAAAATCATAGACGACTTTTAAAGGCATCTTATCTAAACTTTTTGAAGAAAAACTTAAAAACGTTAATTAAGTATTAAAACTATTTTCTTCGATTTTTCTGAAGTTATTATCGCATTCTATGGGTTTTTTATTATCATTTACTTATATCGAAAGTGCCAAACATTGTACCCTAACTTATTCATTTAATAAAAAACCAAGCGTGACAGGGAGGGAGGGGACATTGGCTGTTAATTCCACTAATCCCCAAAGTTGTATAATAACGTTTTCTTATTATTTGACTTAACAACTTTGGAAACTTTTATGAGTTTTGATTGGTTTATTCATTACCTAAGTTAAGTGTCCAAACGTTGCAACCACTAATTGTAATCTACAGAAGGGGTATTTTTAAGCATCATTTATCTTCCATTGTCATATCCTTTCAGTGTTAATGTGGAAGCATTCCCTTAAAATGCCTGTTGAGCACTGAAACCCCCACCCTTTATTTTTTAAATTAAGTGTAGGCAAAATATAGTATGTATGTATGTATGTATTTCAAAATTTTTACTATCGTTAATACAGTTATTATAAAATAATATAAAAATAAGTTACGAAATAGGTTAATGTACAAAGATAGTAGAGATTAGTACACCTCTTTTAGTACAGTCAGTACTGGTAGAGGTTTTACAACTAAACTCAGTTATGATAATAAGTTTAAGGGTGTAGCGAACAAGTGAGCACAGGGGAGCAAGGTGTAGATCAGGGTAATGGACCAGAGTTGACCGGATTTTTTATATTTTGGTGAGCTTTGATTGGATATTAGTCAAATTTGGATTTAGATAGTGGAGTCTGTATGCATCTTGATTATTTACATATGTTGCAAGTGTTGAGACTACATATTTCAATATTGGAGTAATTTTGTAGCATATTTTTTTTTATTATTTTTTTGAATTTAGAGATTGATGAAATTTCTTTTATTTCACTGTTGAGATTATTCCAGGACTGGGGAATGGAGTATTTGGTTGTGGATTTTGTATTGGAGCCATCAAATTTGATGTTGAGTAAATTTCGTCTTAATCTTTCATGAGGCATTTCCTTTTGGATGTGTTCCTGAAGTGCAGCTGGAGCGTAGTTATGAACAATTGAATGTGCTATAGATAATTTGTTAATTTCAATTATGTCTTTAAATTTGAGAAGATTGTGTTTTTTTAGTAGAGGTTCACTATGTCTCTTAGATGTTGTACCGTTAATAGATCTGATGGCCTTTTTTTGTAGTTTGCTGATGGTCTCTACAATATCTTTGTTGTTAGCCCAGATAGCGCAACCGTAAGTTAGATTGGGAATGAAGAAGGCGTTATATATTAAGATTTTTTGCCTTAAGGGCAGTATTCTTTTAAGTTTCCAGAGAATGTGGTTGGCTGAGTTTAGTTTGTTAATTACAGTTTTTGAATGAGATTTGAAGTCTAGCTTTTCATCAATGGTGAAACCGAGGAAGTTGAATGATTTTACCTCATTTGTCGGGTTGTTGCTGTGAACTTTTTTAATGCTTATGTTATCTATTTTAAGGTCTATGTTTTTGTTAGTGTTGAAGGTGATCATTCTAGTTTTGGAGGCATTTAGGGTTAGTTTATTAAGATTGAACCATTTTTTTAGATCCTTAAGGGTTAAGTTTGCTTTAGATTCAAGTTCCTCTTCAGTGTTGTAGGAAGGGGCAACTAGTGTGTCATCTGCAAAAAGGCTGATAAAATCTTTTAAATGGTTAGGCAAGTCATTAATGTAGATTATGAATAGGATGGGGCCGAGAATTGAACCTTGTGGCACTCCTATTGTTGTACGAGAGTATTCAGAGTAACAGTTTCCCACTTTACATTTAATTTTGCGGTTTTTGAGATAGTTTGTGAACCAGACTAACTCCTTCCCTTTGATGCCTATGCTTTCAAGTTTCTTTAGTAAGATGGGTATTTGTACTGTGTCGAAGGCCTTGGAGAGATCAATGAAGATTGCTGATGTTTTCTTGTTATTCTTTTTGAAGTATTCCAGGGTGCTGATCATGCTTAACATTGCATGTGTTGTGTTGTGTTTGGCTCTGAAGCCAAATTGATTTTTGTTTAGTATGTTGTTTGATTCAAGATAACGTCTTAGTTGGTATGCAACTACTTTCTCAACAACTTTAGAGAGTGAGTTAATGAGATGTATTGGTCTGTAGTTGTCTGGTGAGGTTTTGTCGCCTTTTTTGAAGATCGAAATGACAGTTGCTTCTTTGAGTCTGTCATGAAAGATACCTTCTTGAAGAGAATTATTGATAATGTATGCAATTTGTTCAGGTATTGTAGTTAGGATAATTTTTGTGATTTTGGTGGGGATACCATCAGGTCCGCTGGACATTTTCGGTTTGAGCGAAATAGCTATTTTTTAAATTGTGTTAGAGTTTATTCCGCTGAATAAAAAAGATGAGTTTTTGGTAGGTAAATCATTTAAGTATTTCTCTTGCTCTTCGTGAGTGGTTTTGATGTTGTCAGCTAGTTCCCTACCTATGTTTATGTAGAACTTGTTCATTGCTTCTGCAATATTTTGTTTATCTGTTAAAGTGTTGTTGTTTATTTTGATGCAATTGATGTCATTATTTGTAGCTGGTTTATTGTTAGTTATTTTGTTAATTTTTTCCCACATTTGCTTAGGTTTGTCTTTGAGGTTTTTAAATTCTTGGTTATAGTATGCAATTTTGGCCCTACGGATAGCTGTTGAGAGCTCTCTTTTTACAGTTTTGTGTTTTTCATTGATGTTAATGTTATTTGATCTTGATTTCTTTTGGTATAAGGCTCGTTCCTTTTTTGAAAGAGTTTTGATTTCATTGTTAATCCATGGACAAGGGATATTTTTGGTTTTATTTGAAAATTTTTTTAGTGGAAAGCTTTCATTAAATTTTTTATCGATGATTTTGAAGAGGAAATTCCATTGGTCCGTAGAGTTATTTGCGTTTGTTAGATCTGACCAGTCAGTCTGTAGAATATTGTTTTTGAAGTTCAATATGTTTTCGTGGTCGAAAACTCTTTTGTAGTAGGTATTTGGTTTAGACATGTTGACATGACTAGCTGAGGCTTTAATGATTAGAAAGTGGTCAGAGATTGAAGAAGGGAGAACATGACTGGTGAAGTTGTTTGTGTCATCTGTGAGAATATTGTCAATGCATGTTTTTGAAAGATGTGTTAATCTGGTTGGGATGTTTATGCATGATTTCAGGTTAAGATCAGCAATACCTGTAAGGAAGTGATTAGTCAGGTTATTGTTGAGATAGTTTAAGATGTTTATGTTAAAGTCACCAAGTATATCTACTGTTGCGTTCGGGATTGATTTATTTTTGTAATCAATAATTTTTTTAATGTCTGATAGGAAGTTATTTACATTAGTAAATGTGTTGGATGGAGGTCTGTAAGCGGAGGATATTAGTCTGTTTGTATTATTGAGTTTAAGGTGAATAGTTATTATTTCCGTGTCATTATTAATGAAAGAGCACTCTTTTATTATGTTAACATTTAGTTTTTTTTTGGACAATATGGCAGTCCCGCCACCTCTTTTATTATTCCTGAGGATGCTGGCAAAGTTGTAGCCTGGTATGCTGAAATTAGTGTGATTACTCCAGACTTCAGTGAGACAGAGTATGTCAATTTTGTGGTCGATTTCTTCTAGAAGAACAGTGAGCATATCACTGTTCTTGTCTAGTGAGCGTATGTTTAAGTGACCTATTATAAAATTATTTGTGTAGTCTGAGTTAAATGAGTTAAAATTTATATAGTTTGCTTTGTTGTCATTAATGTTGATGCTATATACATTCTCCACTATTTTAAGGTCATCTATATTGAATTGTGATTGTAGGTAACCCTGTCATACCTGCATCCCTGTGTCTCAAGTTAGCTACCCCCTGTTCGCTAAGGAGGCGTATGTATAACGAAGACATTCGCAGAGTGTGATACACTGAAATGTGAAATAATAGGTAATAGTACTTAAAATCATATTATTATGTAGAAAAACTTCCACTTAAAAAATCATATTATTATGTAGAAAAACTTCCACTTATTCTTTTTTAAAAAAAAAAAGATTTAGGGTCTGGGTACCTGGGCCAGTAAGAGTTATTTATTTATTACTAACTTTTTTGGTTTTGAGTTTGTACCCTATGTTAAAATATTGAGCTCACCATAGACAATTATTGTCTGGATATTACTAGCATCAGGTTCATTGAAATTGGTAGTTTTGTAAGTTGAAGGAAAATTTGAGGAGTTTTATGACATGGGTCGTCGCAGTTATAGGTATTAAAAAGAAGTATAGCTGACATTGAGAATAAATATTTATTAGTATGTAGCAATCACGATACAGTTTTAACAATTATAGAAAAAAATAAAAATTTATTTGTTTATGTAGCAATACGTGGTTAATAATATACCGTTACAAAGGTCTGCACTAAAAATTTTAGTTATTATGTATGATAGTTGTTTAGGTTGATATTAATATTTGTTGGTATGTAGCAAATTCATAGTACAAGTAACAAAATATAGAGAGAAGAGAAGACGACTTTTATTAATGTAGCAATAGTGGTCAAGATAAAATTGTAACTAAATTAATATTTGGAGTTTTGTAGCAATTTCATAATACAGTAACATAATAAGAAATGAGAAACTACTTTTTATAAGTGGCAAAAATATTTGTTGGTATGTAGCATATTCATATTACAATTAACATAATAAAGGAAAAGAAAAAGCGACTTTTTATGTGTCAATAGGGGTTAAGAGAAGAATGTAGCTAATTAAATATTTGTTGGTGTGTAGCAAATTCTTTAATACAATTAACATAATATAAAGAAAGAAAAAACGACTTTTTTATGTGGCAATAGAAGTTAAGAGAAGATTGTAGTTAATTAGAAGATCTGTTGGTATGTAGCAAATTCATAATACAATTAACATAAAATAAGAAAGAAAAAACGACTTTTTTTTATGTACAATAGAGGTTAAGAGAAGCTAGTAGTTAATTAGAAGATCTGTTGGTATGTAGCAATTTCATAATACAATTAACATAATATAAGAAAGAAAAAACGACTTTTTTTATGTGGCAATAGAGTTAAGAGAAGATTGTAGTTAATTAGATGATCTATATGCTTAAATAATAGTTGAGAGCAGAATTTTTAAGTTTGTAGAATGAAGTAATGAATTTGAAATTTGTAGTCTGGAGATTTTATGGTTAGATATCATCGGGGTTTGGTGATTTTTCTGAGTTTAGTAGAGCATCTAATTGTTGGGTGGCATTGTTTGTAGCACAGAATCTTGTTATTAAGCAGCGGGTTTTTGAGTGGTGGTTCCATTGGCCAAGTGTGAAATAACATGTGGAACATGAGTGACGGCGACGTACACCCCCAGAGTTGCATTCATAAATATTGGTGGAACCAGTAGCGTCTTTATTATATTTGCAGCCATTTAGGCTATAGTTTAATACCCTGTAAGTCTACCCAGTACCCAATATAACCTAACCTAATCTGCCCTACATAATAATCAAGGATAAACTAAACCCCCACCCATAATTATTATTCTTTTCTTAATAAAGAGGGGGAGGGGGGTTGTTCTCAACAAACACCTTAAAGGGAATACGCACAAACAATTTTGTGTACATATTTTGTAAATTCAACCAATTAGTTAAACAAAAGGGTTAAAAGCTAGAGTTGTTCAATTGTTCATATTTAATATTGTTCGCTTTAATGTATTGTAGATAAAAGAGGTGTGAAGTTTTAGAGATATTAACTGACAATCTTAGTAAGAAGTTAAAAGAAAACTTGATAATATAATAGCCTAAAACAATCCCGGGATCTTATATAGCTTCTCTAAAATGAAGAATTCAATCGGTTAGGTGTTTATCGAGATTTTTACGAACAATCTTTCTATTTATTTAAGTCTTTTTTAGGTACTAGTGTACATTCATTTATGTACATTGTGGTTACATGAGCAATTTACTGATTTATACAGTTTTTTGATCATGTAAAAGAAGACGAAGTTTTTCCGAAAAAAGGCATTAATTACCTTCCTAAAATTTTACCTTAGATGGATATGATCTAGAATCGATGTTAAGGTGTCTATAGAAGTGCATTGGCATGCTATACAAATAACTAGACACTACCTAGGGCGTATCTCTGATATTTCAAGTATTTTGTTTCTTTAAAGCTAAATTTTCAGATACTTTACTCCTACAAAGTGCAAAGTACTTGAAATATAAAAGATAGACCGTAGGTTGTGTCAAGTTATTTGTAAAGCATGCTTCTAGAGACATCATAGTGACATTTATTTTATTAACATTATTGTAAAATGTATGTATGGCAATCTTATACACACACGTAAGTTTTTGTTTTGGCAATGTTGCCATTTTCAATTTAAATGTGGCATTGGGGTCTATTAATAATTGGCGGTTTTTTTTTGCGTAATATGCGTTGATGATATTATCCTGTTTAATTAGTGATCTGAAGGAGTTGGACAATGAACAATGAATTAATTTATGAACATATTTACCCCTTATATACATAAAATTAATGGTTGAAAAGTGTGGTCTCTGGTACTTTATACAATCCAATCAATATGTAATTATACTTTTCATTTAAGTCAACCAATGCAATAGCAGTAAAAGTTTAAAAACACTATTTAAATTCTATTTTCCTTCCCGGTGTTTTAAGAAAAGTAGAAAGATTTTCGTTGGTCTTTCTGTCGGTTTCTGTCAGTGTAAGGCAAAGGAATCATCCAAACACTTAACCCATTGGGCTCTGCATTTCAGAAAGGCCTCCTTTTAGTCTGGGCGTTTCAAGCTTTTGTACAAGGGTTTAAAACAACACTTCCTTCTACTTAAAAGGTGTTGAAATATATCTAAATATAGATATCCAATTAATCAAAATAAATAATAATAAATAATGCAACAATTTTCTAGACGTTCCTTTGTTTATATATTGAAAACTCTTTGTCTGACTGCGCAAATGTTGGTGCTTATTCACTTCCGAATATTATCACATGCTCTCTAACTAGTAGCAACTTCCTTGAAGCCTCTAGGGCAGCTGAAGGTTGAGGGAAGAAGTCGACCCGCATCCCCTTTCAATTTAAGTTTTAAAGAGAAATTTTTGCGAGATCCTTCGCTACAGACAAAAAGCTTACTACTTAATATAAAAGACATAATAGCAAATAAAATAGAGTGTTGTTAATGATACGAGAGAAACTAACTATAAGACAAAATCTGGTGCTAATGATTTAATCAGATGAGGAGGGGGCTGTTTTATAAAACTTTGGGGATCATCATTAGGTATGTAGATCAATTATTGACCATTGTCTTATCCCCTGGATTTGGTAATGTGATACATTTACGGAAATATATGCACACCCAAAATTTTATGTCCGTGATTTGGTCATTTTTACACTTGAATGGGACACTCGAATTTTCTTGTTTCATTGCACTATCCCTTTTCATTTAGGGATAAGACAATGGACGATAAATTGATACAGATCCGCAATGATAAAAAAAACTAATTTGCCCCCATACTTTAAGTTTCAAATAATTGGACAATATTAGTTATGAATAAAGTATCAAAATTAGATATAAGTAACCAATGTTTTTAGGCGAATTTAAAACAAAATGCAAGTATAAGAAAATAATAGAGTGTCTTTTTAAGGAAGTAAGATCATAAATAAAAGTGTTAAATTAGTAAATGATATATATAAAAGAGAAAAAAAAGACAATTTAAATAGTCATACTATATCAAAAAGACAAGTAAAGAGAAATATGGAAATGAGAAATAGTTTACAGCTTATACCAACAACGAAATTAATTCGAAAAAAAAACCTATAATTATTTTCAACTGTCGTTGGGGGGCAACACATAATAAAATTTATTGACAACCTCTCCATCTGCCCCCCAAATATTATTTTAGATTTTTTTTCGCTTGTTGGTTATACCTATTCCTGTATAATTTAAAAATTTTTTCTAGCCTATCTTGATGCATTATTTAATTTTTTTAAAGCGGAATTAAACAAAAAGATTTATCAGAATTTTAAAAGATACTTGGTTGTAAATAACAATTATTAAAATTATTTTCTAAAAGTAAAATAGATTGTGATTTGTAAGTAGAGCAGCTTTTCAATAACATAAACTTATCCGTCTGTTAAAGCAAGTTATAATAAACATAATTTTTATAATCCCCATACCAATTGCTTCGGTTTAATTTTTAATTTATTTGCACAATTAATTGCTATTTCTTGTTGATCTTTTTTTTCATTTATGATATTTTATTTTCTTGTTTACAACTTTGTTACTGCATGCTGCGCTACATACATATATGTTTATCCTTGGTTTTGTTTAAAATAAAAACGTAAACTAAGATGTAAACAATCCCATACGCTAAAATAAACTGTAAAGTCTTTGTTTTATTGAATACGTGAACTTTTAAACTACGTACCTACACAGACATCATTAGGTGTTCGATCGTATCGGCAAAACGACATTATTTTAACATTAATTAAAAGTCCATAGTTTAAGCTATTTTAGTTATTTGGGATTTTACCAGAACTGCATCATAAAAGATGTTAAATGTTATCCATATCAATTGAAAACGTAAAGTGAAGAAATGCATTAGCCCATAGACAGGCGAAACACATTACTATGTACAGTTAGGACTTCTAAACAAAGGTTATTTATCTGTAAGGTATCACTCTACTTAATACCTGAGGATTTTTGGGTAGAAGGGGATATACTGCCCTCCTTAGGATACTTCTGAGTATTTAAATATCCTAATATAATTTTTGGGTTATTTTTTGTTTTTTTGTTGGCGCATTTTCGGATGTGTAAGCACACCACGTGATTATACGAATTCGTTCATTAGCTAGCAAAATAGCAAGGGATGGTGATTGGAATTCGGAGATATTGATTCATTTTAATCGCCTTATTTTTTTGTTATTCATTAAAATTACCATTAATTTTAAAAATCTTTAGCTAAATTTTGATTATCAAGACTTATAAGTGAAGCTGCTCTATAATTAAACTGTAATGTGTCAAACTCAAAGATCTTTGTTGTAATGGATGATGCTATCCTTGTTTTAACAATTTCAAAAAATTAATGCTACACTACCGATTCAAATGAATTAAAAGCAGTGTCTTTTTTTTAATGCATATAAGATTTTATAACCTATATAACTATTTTAGACTATATAGATATATATTCTATGTTTATCTGAATGTATAGATATATGAAATTCAAATATGAACAATTCATCATAATGTCAAAAAAGTAAAGGTTTCATCTATAACAAAAGCGTGTTTCTTAAAAGATTACATGAATTTTAGTTTTTTAATGATCGTAGCAACTCTTAAATTTACTATAATAGTTTCGATCCTCAATTTTTAATGCTTCTATTTACACTATAAATAGAAGGCAAATAACCATTAAGTTTATTGACAACCCCAATTTACGATCAACAAAATTTCCCCTCCATAGATTAAAATTGTAGGAAGAAAAGTCTGGACATTCAAGGTTTATGTATATACCCGAATAAAATTAAAGTAAAGAGTTTTAAGCCAACGAACAAGAAATTGTATAGATTATTCAATCCGATATAAAATCCGACTGTTCAAAATGGACAGGACTATAAGTTCTTTATTAATTAACTGACTTTGAAAATTTAAAAAGGGAAGGTAGGTTGTGCTTAATTCCGTAAATGTGTTAGTTTTAAGACTTAAAAATAGGAGTAGAAAATTTTGTATGGCAGTTGCTTTAATATAGTACATATCCACATTATATCCCATTAAGGCAACTGCCATGCTAAATTTTAGAGTCCTACTTCTATTTTAAATTCTTAAAACTCACACATTTGCGGAATTTTAGCACAACGTACCTCTCACTTAGTATTTATAACTATTGAATGGTCATTAATTTAGCTGGCAAAGATGTCTTAAGTAACATTCATTTGTAAAATACATGGTTCTGTTTAATCTTTTTGGCTGTGCTACTTATTAAAATAAATAACCTTTTTTTTATAATAATATTGTATTTTTTCTTAGGTATGTTAAGAAAACTATTTATTTTTATATCGACCTTCGTTGCAAAACAAGGATTAATATTCCACAAAAAGATCAAAAAATATATTCAAAGTATTTCAAAATGCAATCAGAGATCTAAAGGGATAAGACAATTGCCGATAAATTGTAGTGGATCTCCAATGATGATACACAAAATTACTCTTTCTGTAGATTAGAATTATTGTTTGAAACATTTGGATACTCAACTTAATGAACCAACCAATCAAAATTCAATCTTGTTGAGCCTACGAATGAGAAAGCGTTTTGATAAAACTTTGGGAACTAGTGTCATAAACAGCCCAATGTCCCCTCCCTCCCTGAAATACAATATTAATACATCCTTACTACTTTATATAAGACACTTTGAATTATAGAGAACTCACGCTTCCAATAAAAGGTATCAGATTAATGTAATCTGATATCTTGCCAATTTCTGTAGGTAAAAACAGATAAACATACACAGATTTTGATCTTGAAATGTTTGTTTGTATTTGTGTCGGTTAAGATCTTCTAAACGGCTGCATCGTTCGTTCCACATTTCAAATAATCTTTGTATTGGTCCAGATCAGGTTTAAGGCTATTTTAAGGTAAGGTATACGAGATATGGCCCCGTTAATACGCCCCCCCCCCTTCACCTTACCCGTCAAATCTTCTTTCTTTCTTTTTGGACTGAAGAACTTGGAGTATTAAATTGAATCCTTAAATACTCTAAAAGTTAAGACAATTTTCTTCGCTTGATTTGAACATTTTAAGATTTTAATCTTTATTAAATGAGGTATAGAGATCTTATATTTTTGACATATTAAAGGTCTTGATGGTATTGAAGAGCAACATTGTCACAAACAGACAGATTTGTCCTTGAACAGTTGAATTTGCATAAATATCATATGTTATTTGGAATAGGGATAGGAATTCAGACATTTTAATTATGCTGTGTTTGTGTTGGTAGTTTGTAACTCATTTTCCCTGTTTTATTCGTTACTCTTTAAATCAAAGGCGGTTAATAATAAACAAAATTCCCATAAGGCATATTTTATCCTTTGATTAAGATACTAACATTACTTAATTCAATGGATATAAAATATATGTGGATATTATGACAGGGGAAAAAATGACGTCAATTTGGGTTGCTAACAAGGACATCACTTATTGCTCAATTCGTTCATCCTGTAGGGAGGGGATGGGGTAAAGGGGGTGGATGGAGGTATTGTTGTTTTAGCCAGATACAAGTTTCATGATAATCTGGTGTAAGTTCCAAATAATATTAAATCCATTCTTAATTCAAATTGTCTAAATTGCTAAATTCTTATCACAATTCGTGATTGAGTTTTCTCTAAAACTAACCAAATTAAGATGTTAGCAACACTTTTTTCCATTGATTTTGGTATTTGTTTAGACTTACATGTTAAAAAAGGCTACTTCATACTTTATTTACTGTTAAATATTTATTTTAAAAAATATTTGCTTTTTACAAACTAAAAGTAATAGGAAAAAAGACAAAAGAAAACTTCCTCTAAATATTCATTTGTGAAATTCTGCAATTGGTACCTAGATAGTTATTTTTGGGAAAAAAGGGGGTTGTATACATTCACACCAATATTGCTAATTAATATTATTTACAGTTTTGTTAGATTGTTTTAACTTGACTGGTATGTTTGAATTGCTGAAGATCAACAGACATTCTACATTTATGTATATCTCGTCAGCGGTTATGGATATGTATTTTGTGGAAAAAAAGAAGCACTGGAAAGTGTCATGTATGACGCCATAAAAATACGTCTTTAAATGAGGGATGAGAGGAGAAGTGGGAAAGGAAATCCCACAAAAAAGAGATGTATTTACCACACTTATTTAGCTTTTATGCATCTCTTGAATGTTTTGTTATGAATTTGGTTTATTGGCAACCTTGCCTTCTTTAAATTGTAACATTTAGTCGTATTTGTAATTCTTTTTTTGGTAAAATTCTTTGAGTTATCTATCTCAATAAAAAGATTAAATTAACTTAATTACTTTGATATATACTAGCGGCTTCGCCCCTAGCCTCTAGGGGCTTTGCCCCAAGAGGTGATAAAAAAATTAATATTTATTGTTTTTAGTGAGAGAATGTTGCTATTCTTTCATTCAAAATAAATGCTGGAATAAAAAATAATAAAAAGGGCAGCCTACGGCAGCCTGTAGCAGAGCAAAATAAAAAATAAGGGGGGGATTTTTTTGTTTTTGGGGGGGTTAGGGGTGTCCCACCCCCCAAGAAAATAGCTTAAAACCACCACAGGACCAATAGGTATATACCCTCAAGAGTAGAATCCGATCGGTTCAGTGGTTACCGAGATCTTAAGCTTCAGACGGACAGACGGACGGACAGACATCAAGCTACTTTGTATTATAGATATATTTGCAGAACAATACTTTGATTTTGTTTTGGGGGGGATAAGCATGAATTTCATACAAACATCACATAATCTATGCGATTAAAATCCAAATTCCCAAATCACTGTTCGCGTTTATTTGTAGTACAATATTTTTGACATGAATATAACTCGGGGCTGATGTGTAAACATTAAATGGTTGTCCTACAGTACCACAAATATAATTGGAATTAAAATACTAGATTTTTTATTAAGGGGTGGTAATATTTGAGCATATTTTATTAGGATTTAATAAACCTAAACCCAGAAATTTGTAGACCAATAATTTTGGTGGTTTTAGAGATCTTATAAGAAACACATCCAAAATATTGGTTTAAAGAAACTAGATTAATTGAGAAATATGGAAGATATATAAATCAAACTCCCCATAACAAAAATTTCTTAATTCTATGTCTTCAATACATTCTAAAAATACTTTACCTCCCACCTCACCATGGGAGGGTGTACTTCCCAAATGAAACATCTTTCCTCAGGCAAAATGAATTTATTTTGAATTGAATAACCCTTACCATACCCCCAGTCCCCCACACCTCAAAATTTTAGAAGCTTGAGGGTGTATTTATCACTTAGTGCAGCAAAATTGCTCATGTGAAAAGAAGGAAAAAAAATTAGCCTTTGCTTTTTTTTCCAACTATTTCTACCCAGGAAAACTATACCAAATTATAAACAATTACGTCATTATGCACATGTGTTAAATTGACAAAGATCCTATAAAAATACCCGTTCCCTTTTCTTTTAATACTTGAAAAATTTGGCAAAATTGATGAGAATTTACCTTCCACCTCATATGTGCAAAGTTGCATATTTATAGTTTATGCTCAATTTTATGTGAATTTAAGGTCAGGTATATATATTCAGAAAATTAAAGTTCCTATTTTAGATAAAATCTAGGGAGGGAGAGAACATTGGACTTTAAATTACACTGGTACCCAAAAATTAATTAGCACAATCTCTCTTTTGTTGGCTTAAAAACTTTTCATGGAGAAAGAGGGCACTATATTGTAAATTACAATAATACCCAAAGTTTTATAACCACGTTATTTTATTCGTTGGCTTTAAAAATTGGAGCACTCTAATTGAATTTTGATTTGGTTGGTTCTAAACTAGTAGAGTAAATGTTAAACCAATGATTCAAATAATCAAATGGGGTAATTTTGTTTATCGTCATTGGAAATGGTTATTAATTTATCGTGTTTTTACTTATCCCAGGTAAAACCAGATAATGTTGGATTTAGATTGGTCAAACAGGAATAGTTCCTCTCGAAAGGCTTTAACATTGGGATTAGGAGTTATTTGTTCTTTATTTTATCAGAACATTTCTTCTCTCTGGCATGAATAAGGAAGCATTGATATTTAAAACATAAAAATGATCCCTTCCATCAAAATTCCCACTACTCAAAAATTCACCGCCTCCCCCCTGATTCCCTACTACTCAAAAAATAATCTTGCCAATAAAAAATAGTTGGCACTTGACGGTCTAGAGGGGGAGGGGGGGGGAAAGATGTAACCCCCCATTAAAATTTGCATTGGTATTAAGCATTTATTCCACGCATGGTATCATGCATATGTGCATTTCTGCTGGTTCTAAAATAAAATCATTGTATTGTGTTACACCAAATTTAAATTATTAATTTTGTAAATGTTATTCTATTACACGTCTGAACAAGTGTTTCTAGTAATAGCAATGAAACATGCACTTTAGGGGGTTTGCGAAATATTTTGGTGTCTCCAAAATGTTAATTTCAAGGTAAAAAATGCTATGTTTTTATGCAAAATGGCCCTCCAAAAATTTCTAAATTAGTAGGAATGTGTTCATCTAACCGTGAGTGTTGTACTGTTTTTACCCATGACCATTCGGACGGCTGCAAATGCTGTTCATAATCCAGGTTTACTTGGGGTTAAACTCTTGAAAGATTTTCTTATCTGAGTATTAATTCTAAAATACTTAAGGTCTTTGTATATACTTTGTTTTTGGGGACTAAATGGGACTAATTTTTATCTTTTTTTATTTGCATTAAAATTAGTCATTTGAGAGGTAAAAGCCTAAAATAGAAATATTTCGTTTTGTAATTTATTGTCAATTTATTTTTATTTTTGATTAAAACTATTTAATTTATCGCTTCCTTATTGATTATTTGTATATAAACGCTTATGTTTTATGCACCTTTTATATGCTTAGATAATATTCTTTAAGTTTGGAGAAATATGTCCAGATTGTCACAAGAGCAAAGTGTTTGATAGTGGCAAAAAAAAAAATTAGTTTAAATATGCATACCATCTCGTAATCAGTGATTAAATGGCACTTAGAATTCGAATTTCCATCTAAAATTTTGCATGAATAATCCTTGGTAGGTCTATTTTCCCTAAATCGAACAAAAAATCGGAAAAATAACGGTTAACGGCTGGCGGCTCAGCCGTTTTGCCAATTTTTGCCAATCTTAAGAGCATATTAGTCACGAAACCTATATCCACATAATACTTTTTGTCGCTCAAAAACCTTATCAAACGGTTCTAGCCGGTAGCTGTTGGTACTAGAAAGGGGGGAGGCGGATGTGCCACTTTTTGAAACCAAAACTAAAAGTCAACAAAGGAACTCAACTAAAAAAAGAGTTACAGGTCTGAGATTTTGCATGGCAGTTGCTTTATAGAGGTACAATATGGAACTGTGAAGAAACGGCGGCGCAACCGCCTAAAACCGCCGTTTCCCGCCGAATTTTTTTTGCAATTTCTCGGCGGTTTTCGGCGGATGCGCCGCCGTTTCTTCATTGTTCCATATTGTAACCCTATAAAGCAACTGCCATGCAAAATCTCAGACCTGTAACTCTTTTTTTAGTTGAGTTCCTTTGACTTTTAGTTTTGGTTTCAAAAAGTGGCACATCCGCCTCCCCCCTTTAAAAAATGGTTATTGCTATCATTTAACATGAATTAAACCAAAAATATTTTTTTTAAAGTTGATTCCTACGTAATTAGTGATGTATTTGCCCTAAAAATAGGCAAAAACGGCTAAATGGCTGAGTCGCCAGCTGTTACTTTTCCAAATTTTTGTACGATTTAGAGAAAATAGACCTACCAAGGATTACTCATGAAAAATTTCAGATCGAAACTTGCCATTTAATCATTGATTACGAGATGGTTGCATTAACCCCCCCCCCTTACATTACAGATTTAAGCCAGAAATATCTTTTTATAATTCACTAAGCTACTTCAAATGCTTCCTATTGCTTTATTTTTTTCCACTTGTGAGTAATTCATGGTTACGTGCATACTAAAGATATTTACAACACATTTTGTTGTAAATTGAACAAACACAACAACATGCATTTTGGGGGCGTGTTCAAATTTGGTGACACCCCCCCCCCCCCCTCTCCCAAATATTTCTAATTTCATATGATTTGGACTGAAATTAAAATTGTCCTAACCATGTTCCCGCATTTGATGTCTTAAAAACTTTAGTGACTTTAAAAAAATCTTGATAGGGTTGCTCAAGCTAGCAGAGTTCAGACTATTCTTCATAAAAATTAAAGAGTGTAAAAGCTTTTCTCGTATTCATTCGATTCCGGTGGATAGGAACCGGTTCTTATCCATACGAAAAACTATGTCTAGCATCGAATTATATCCAGCTTTCTACGAATATAAAAATGTACAATCATAAGATTAAAACCAGTTTTTTAGCCGGTGCCTTCGGCACATCGGGGCTAAATAAACTTGTTTTAATCTCATAATTGTACATTCTATATCCGCGGAAAGCCGTTCATAATACGATGCGAGAAATAACTATTAATTTTTTTAGCACAGCTACAGAATCATTGAATTGAAATGCATTATAATTATTAAAAATGTTGCGCATTAGACTCACCAGCCTAATTTTGTACATAACTCATCCTTTTACACATTACCTTGTAAACAAATAGTAAACTATTGTGCCTAAAGTTGACAAACCTCGACAATCACAGTACACTTTGAGGCCATAATATACTGTAAGTTAATGGTGATTTTATAGTGTGAATGCCACTAGAAATGTTCATCTATGTTTGCCAGATTTTAAGCCTTCAACTGAACTTGGCAATTCACAACTAAACAAACCAACAGCAATGGTTATACTTAAATTTGGCCAGAAAAATATACGACTAAAAATTTTTCCATTATGTAAGATATATTTTAAGGAGAGGACATTGGACTGTAGATTATACTGGTGCCCAAAGTTTTATATTGGGCACTTTTATAAAAAAAAAAACTTGATTAAACTAGTTCATACCAGCAGTGTCCAAACTTTTCCTCCAATTGTTTTATTCTACAGAAAGGGCGAAGTGAATTATGATAATTTTAAGATAAATCTATCGCCCATTGTCTTAACCTTCTAAGATAAAAAAAAACTGTCCTTTTATTATCTAAATATTTAATTTAGTTATTATAATGTTAATTTATTACTTATTTTGTGGAATATTTGATTTGTCGTTTTTAATTTGCGGCAATTTTTGAGTGTAACTGTCTTATTAAAGCTAAGTTACTTGTGTTGTACGTATGTTTAACATTCAAGCTACAACAAATATCCGTAAAACAGAACAACTATGTCCATAAAAAGCGCAGCAAAGATAAGCTAATGAAATATCAAAGATCTAATTTTTTTTTAATTAAATAGAAAATATATAACAGATAGATAATACCTGTGATTATGAATCATCTAAAAACAAAGATGACAAACCGAGATTGTTTGGAACTATATTTACAACAAGGATGACAACATCCATCAAAGCGAAGCTCTGAAACAGTAGGACAAACGGACATTCTTGTATAGTGTCAGAACTGAATAATCAGAATATAAATGAACTAGAGTCAAAGCAAAATTGTGTGTAAATTTGTTGAAAAACTTCTTGATACAGGATAATGTTTATGGACATACTTACATTTTTAGGACTTGATTATTGAGTTGCTTAGCTTATAATATTGTAGTTTGTTGTCCCAGGAATCAGTATACAAACGAATAATTAGATCACATAAAGATTTGTTGTTCAAAAAGTAAAAATCAACATGTTTAAAATGGACGTACGGACATTCTGGTAATGATTATGGAGTTGCTACCTAACTACTACAGGAATCACCATGCAAAGTTTGAAATCGATAGGACAATTCTAACATGCCTAAATTAACGAAAAAAGCTATCGGTCTCAGACGTACGGACGGACGGACGGACCGACCGTAATTATAGAAAAGCTTCGCTTTTAAAAATGTACTTCATACTCAAGTTAGATGAAGTCATTTATACTTCTTATTGGGACAAAGTGACTGACATAATTCTTTATAGAATAGCTGAGCTTTTAACAACTAACAAGGCTGTTAACATGCATGCAAGGGCAACAAAACCATTGCAACATGGTTTTTAGTTCGGTGCAGTTGGCAACCAAAGATATTTTAGTTGTTGACGTTGTTGCTACTCTTAAACTAAGGTATAAGCCAGTCCATCCATCAAATGACGGTTGGTAAAAAGGTCATACATCAATATTGTTAAAAACAAATGTTATTTCCTTAATATTTTCAAAAGTTAAATACATCTAAAATACCTAGGTAGGTATTGAATTTTAAAATTTCTGTAAAATACTTAACTTTTTTATGCAACATTTTTTCTGTAACTAAAACATAATTCCCTTTCAAACTAAACTTTTCATTTTTCCGAACGTAATTTATTTTTATGGATTCATTGATAAGACAATGGATGATAAATTATTTGAAAAAAGTGATATTCTACCTTTGTTGTTTGTTTTCATAAAAGTTTGGGTTTTCTTTGTCAATTATTTGGCTATCTTTTTTTAGATGGGAAAATATTTTGTTTTGTTTTGGGAAGACCATTTCTACCCCCTTTCCTTTTTTATTTTTCATAGAAAATTCTATTTAGGCGTCCAATAGGGAGTTAAAGGTTCAAGTCACGGCCATATTAGAATATTTTTTACTGCTGCAATATCAGTCACTTTGTCACTTTATATTTATTTGTAGTTCTTAGTATACTTTGGTCTTTTGCCAATACATAGCTAGGACCGCTTGAATAGCTTAACCTTGCGTTTCATTGTAAAAGGGGGTGAAAAATTATGCCATTTAATTTTTATGGAATATTACGCTTTTCCCGAAAGTATTAATGATGAATTTTCAAATTTTTAGGCGGACAAGGCCAGAACTAAAATTGTTTTATGCGAAGCTTCTTCACAATTAGCATTTTTCCCATGGACTTACAGCTTTAATTGAAATATACCATTCTTAAAACTAGTTATAAACCTTTTCAGGACCCAAGATCAGCTAGATTATAAAGCTGAACTACACCGGTTCAGCGGTTAGCGAGATCATTCGGTACAGACTGAGATACACACAGATAGACATCCTGTTACTTTTATGTAAGGTTAATCCTAGAGCCTTGGGAATTAAAACTCTTTTTTTTATCTCCTGCGATACTTTTCATCAATGTAGTTTTTACGCAGAGTAAAGGACAACTATTCTAAAAAACAAACTAAAAATATACCAGTCGTTCTAATTATTAACAGTTGAATAATAATTTTCTGTGTCCAAACTTTTCTACTATCAATTTTCATCTACAAAGGGGTTAAATTTGTTTATTAGGATATACTTAGATTCAAACCTTGTCTGTCCTGAACTGCTAATTATTTATCTATAATAAAAGGTATCCCAAGTTTGTCTGACTTGGTAGGTGCCTTCCCTTAGTCACGACTCCCTTTATATTGCAGTTTTAGTCGTGTTACAGTGTTCATGCAATCTGTAATATAATTTTAGTTCATTTTTGGGTTAATTTATAGGTTAGCCTTTGTATAAAACTATATGCTCGTCCATAACCTCTAGGGGAAAGTGGAGTGGGTCAGGAAAATAGCATAAAACCAGTGCAAGATATTTATACAGCTCACCTAAAAAGTACAACTGATAATAAAAAAACCTTACTACTTTACTAAGGGCTATTCCCTTAACATCTTGGTGCTCGGTATTCGAAGAATATCTTAAAACTTTCCCAAGACATAATCACAGGACCTATTTAAAGCTAACTTAAAATAAAATAAAAAAACTTTGCAGAAGTTATTGAGATCTTAAACCCTTACTACTGTATATATTAGAATATCAGAGGTAATTTGATATTTTTCTAATATTTATTGAAATTCTAAAAATTATAGCCGTAAATATTAAAACAAACTTAAAACATAGGTATTTTTGCTAAAAATAGGCGTAGACCAAAAAGGCAGAACGCTCCAAAAAAAATCATGAACTGCAATCGTTTAGGCGTATGGGGGGGGGGGAGATTGAGAATTGACGCAGTGTGGGTCGTATGTCATCCCCCCTTTTGATTAGTTAGGGGGAGGGGAATAAATTGACGCACTGTGGGTTGTCTGTCATCCCCTTCTCTGTGCATAGTTAGGATTGCGACAGATATACTTAAAAACCTTCTAGAATACTAGCAGAGACAATAATAATAATAAGAAAATGGACGATAAATTGTTGTACATCCCAATGATGAGAAACAAAATTACCCCTTTTTTGAACCAAATATACTAGCTTTTGATTGAATTATCTTAATGGAACTATACCTTTAGTAGGATATTCAGTTTAAAACCAGGGATGCAGGGTCATAGGCTTACAAACCATACTGGTACCCAAAGTTTTTATCATTAATTGACAAGCATTTTTTGGGGACTGTTAGGTAAAAAATGTGTCACAACTTCTCTTCTCTATTAATAATTTTAATCTACAGAAGGGGTTATTTGGTTTATCATACCATTGTCCTTACTCTTATTCCTTAAAATAAAATATTTAGCATTAAACGCACATTCACAACAAGCCTATAAAGTGACTAGGACATATTTAGTAGGTGTGTGTTGACAGTTCTATTTTTATCAAACTTGGATCCAGGGACCAGGGAGTTATTTGCATAATTTTTACCAATAACTCTAATGTATAAGTAATTAATGTACACCCTCAATTACGATAAATAGATTTATCCCCATTGTAGATTCAAATTATTGATGAAAAACTGCTGGTTTTAACCATCCTATCAAGATTTAACCTAAGATTTTTAGCCAGCAAATGGGAAAACGATTTAGTATGATTTACACTCTTTTTATCAAGCTTTCATGCAGGGTAACTAGTAATTTAAATCTTATTTTTACTCTATTATGTCAGGTTTGATTTTACATTCCCTATTCTCAAAACACACTACCTATCAGTTTGGAAAAAAATTTTATATCAATAAAAGTGAACTTTTTTGCTTCTAAATTTTTCCAAATCCTATTATATAAAGTAGTGAGGTTTTTTGTCCGAAGCTTAAGATTTCAATAATTACTGAACTGATTGAGTTCTCCCTTCAGGGGAAGGGTTATATAGGACATGGGGTGGTTTTAGGCTAATTCGTTTTTTGATTACAACCTTTGGATGGTTTTAGGCTATTTTTTGTCCCCCTTTAAATACAGAGCCCCTAGATGCAAGGGCGCAACAGCTAGTATTTTAACATCTTAATTTAAAGTTTAATGTATGAAGTCTTTTTTATTATTGAAGAATACCGTCTTTATCTACATAATTGGGGAAATGAAAGTCTGTCACTTAGGTTTATTTGTTATTTTTAAAGAACCAACCCAACCCAACGTTCTATATTATACATTCATACCAACTAACGTCTTATTCAAGTTTTATAGTACCTGCTTTACTTTAATATGTACTGCCATAAAAAAAAAATTTACAAATAAAAAAAAATGGAGTGTATCTTTAAGATCTGATACTTAAGATTATTTGTTACTTTAAAAGAATTCTTAGACACCCAACGCTTTAAATTAAACATTTTTATAAACTAACGTCTTATTTAAGTTTAATAGTAGCTCATGTACTATAATATGTACTACCATTAAATTTTGTTTTACAAATAAACAAAAGTTTGTGAGTGTATCTTTAAGCTCATCAATACTTGCACGTAGTCACAATTATCGATGATAGGTCTTTGTATACATTGTTAGAGAGAGAGGGGGTGTGACAATGGACTTAAAATACTGCCCCCACCCCACAAAAAGTATATTTTCTTATTTTAAAACTTCGGTGGGGTAAGAATAAACCTTGATGAGTTGGTACAAAGTAAGACAATCCATTTTTTTGAATTTCTACAATCTAATTATCAAAATCAATTTTTAGTTCTCAATTATTGAAAATAACAGTTTATTTCTTTCTCTCCCTCTCCTTCCATTTTTATTTACCCATTAATAGTAGCGCAGCTACTCTGTAACATGTATTTTTTCTCCGTAAGTTAGTCGGCTTTAGTAGATTAAAGAAATTACCTAGATCTTCCTAGAATTTTTTAGAGCAATATATGTCATATTCAGTGATTTATTTACAATAACTAATAAAAAAATTAAATTATTCTTCCCTATTGACAAAAATTTGATAATGTTACCATACAAATGTAGTTTACTGTTCTTTTCTCATTTCTACTGTCAAAAGCTTGTTATTGCTGCGCTACTTATCAATATACTTGTCCTAGTTAAGTTCAATGGGGGGGGGGTATGAGTAGACATGATATATTGGCAAGATTTAGGAAGGATACATTAATTTGGGAAATAGACAAGATTAACAACAATTTAGATCAACATAAGCTATATATTACAGTGTTCTTTAAAAACAGCCCAAAATTGTAAAATAGTATTCTATGAAACTAGCCTAAAACCTGTAGGATCAAAATGTATATTCCCTGAAAGTCAGAGCCCTATAGGTAAATGAAAGGAAAACCAGCATCACTTTTAAGGAAACTTTGAATTGGTTTTAGTGATATAACCCTTCAATTAATTAAGCTATGCTTTTTTTAATAAGTTTTTTTCTTGGTGAATTAAGGATTTTTTTTGGTATCATTGTCTAATAAGAAAAAGTCTTTTTGTGTCATTATGCTCCTTCAAAAATACAGAAAAATTGCAGATTTTTTTAATTATAAAAAGGAGGATAATTATTTTTATCACATTTAATGTGAGAATGTTGATTTTATCATATTCAAAATAAATGCTGTAATAAGCTTTAAAATATTTAAACACTAGTTTCTCATTGGACACAAAATGACGTCCAATAAGAAAAAGGAATAAAAATATTGGAAAGAAAATTATTTTATTTCAAAATTAATTCCTGGCATTTTGGAATAAAAAATACAGGGGAAAGAAAATTATTTATTTCAAATTTATTTCTGGTCTTGAAATAATATTCATTATTTTATTTTAATTCGAGTGTCAACCAATAAGAAATAGGCATGCTGTTTTAAAAGTTTGGAATAAAAATTATTATTTTTTGTCAATTCCTGTTTTCAGAGTATAAAATGAGAATAAATTTTCCAACATCATTATTGATTTCTAATTTAACATTTCATACAGTGGGTAATATTTATTTCAACATTTTTTGTCATTCAAAATCAAGTGTCACAAAAATAATAATATTTAACATAAAAAAGAAATTTTAAAAATAATTTTGTTTTCTTTATTTGTTGAAGATTTAAGCCCAAGCTTTTTCTGAGGGGGGAGACCCCCCTCAACCCCCCCTCTCCTAAGGGGGGAAACCCCCCTCAACCCCCCCCCCTGACGCTCTCTTCTTTAAATCTTTCATTATTTCTGTAATTTATTCTAACTATCTTATAAATTTCAAAACATGAGATAAAAAGGAAATTTTTTGCTGTACATTATTAAAAAATTTAAAAATTGTAAAAAAAATTCCAACATGATTTTTAATTTTAAATACAAGAATATTTTTTCCTATATGATATGTTAAATTTAAATACAGGAATAATTTTGTACTGTGGAATTCAAGAAATAAATGCTGTACATTAGAGTGGCTTGATTTTCAATGATTTTCTAATTTTAAATGTGCTACATACACTTTCTGTCTGAACATCATATAAGAGACCAAAAAATGAAAAGAAAATATTTTGAATAATGGGGAGGCTCGCTGATGCATGTAAACTTTTAGAAAGACACTTGTGGGGAGAATTTTTTTTTTTTTTTTTTGGGGGGGGGCAATTATTTTTCTTTCAAAGTATAGCTTTATGCACCTTCCCAATTTTGTCTTGAAGAGTAGAATAAGAATAAAAAATCTGTTTTTAAAACTATTGATCCTAGCAAGAAAAATACATAAATAATTTTAAAAACCAAGAGATTTTACATTTAATTTAAGATTTTTCATGCTTGGATGAATATTTTTTAAAACCAATTTGATATTCTTATATTAATCAACAAGACAAATTCAAAAAGATGCATAAAGCAATACTTTGAACGAAAAAAAGTTGCACCTCCAGAATAAACTTCTAAAATTTTTAATGCATGGAAACACCTTCCCCCCCATTTCCCCTCAAGGACAAAATCAATTTTTTATATTTAGGTTTCTTATATGACGTTTAAACTGTAGATGTTGATTACAAATTCAATGTCCAAAATTGATCCACTCTACTGTACATTGTTATAATTTAATATTTGATGTGGGTATAAACATTAGACATAGATGGTCAATCTGACCCCATTTTTTTCTTAAAAAGAAACCTTTGCTCACTTTTTGTTGTATATGAAATACAGCCCTATAGGCAACATTATTTGCAACTAAATTTTGCAATGATATAATTTTTAGAAAGATAACTTTATTATAAGAAATTAAATTATTTATAACTAACTTATTATATGTTGTGTCATACGCTTCACATTATATGATGGAAGAAATATTTTCTTCAAATATTTCACCCAAGGAAAGCTTTAACCTAAGATATTTAACAATTTATAGCTGATACATAATGTAAACAAAATTCCCTTGTGCTGTCTCTAGGTTATCTCTATTGTATAATTGAACGTACAAAAGAGGAGGAGAGAGAGAAGGAAATAGATAGAAAAGTGAGGGAGGGGGGAGGGGGAAGAAATATAGAGAAAAATAGACAGAGATATTTATTGTTCACCCTTAGATGATGTAAATTTTTTGATAGACTTTTTTGAATTTAAGAAAAAGATAGAGAATGAGACAAAACCAAGTATCATATTTTATTAATATTGCTTATACAAGAAAGGTCATTCAAAATTATTTCACCAATATTAAGGTCAAGTGACAAAAATTTAAATTTCCACCTACTTCGCCCCCAGAGGGGGCAATAGTAGAGGAAAATTCAAATTTTGATCACATGACCAAAATTGTTGAAATAATTTTAATATTCTTTCTAGCATTCACAATATTACGAAAATATGATAAATAACTATTCCTGTAGTAAGGCTTTGAAACCGATTAAACATACCTACAAACCATGTTTCGTGTTGTATTATAGACATTTTTCTACGAATAATTAAAATAACAATCATACCTAACAAAAGTGTAGTTAATATTATAATATTTCATTTTACTCTCCTTGGGAAGCTGTCTAAAATACGGTACGATAAAGAACAATTCTTTCACTTTTCAGCTAGCCAAAATAAAAGTCTATTTTAATGTTATACTTATATTATCCTTATGCAAAAGTAACAAGGTTTCTGTCTGTTTTTCAGTTATTAGCGAGATCTTTCCCTACAGACATATGTACATCCTTTAACTTTTATTTAAGGATTATTTATTGTACTATAAGATGCCGAAAAACAATTAATTTTGTCCCCAAAAAAATTTATGTTAACTTTTGGAAACACCTGATGTCATGAAATCTCTGGATCATTTTTTTATCTCCACGCAAACGCTAATAGCCTTTTTGGTATAGCGGTTCTTAGTTTTTCATTTACAATGATCTATTTTGAAGTCATTTTATACTTTAATTTTAATTAAATTTAGCTGTTCTGACACATTTTTTGGCCTGTTTTTTTTGCATATTTTTTTTGTCAAGGATAAGTTTCATACTAATACAAGCGTATAATTTATTCTTCTTACCCCTATCTATTCTTTATTAATTTTTTTAAAATCTTAATTTTTATGCTTATTTTAGGTAAGGTTAAGGAGATTTCCAAGTCAAGAATCCCGCAAGGTTAAGTATCTTTGTCAGGTTAGAGCATTATTATCACACTTAAACAACCCCTTTTATAGTAACGTCTTGAAATCAATAAAATTAGAATGCCTTTTAATTATAATTTTGCTTTTGTGTCCATTGCTAATTGAAACACTTGGCAAAAAAATGAAGATTTTAGCAGCAGGGGTTTGGGGCTGTATGATGGGGGGAGGGGGGATGATAGGAAGCATGGATTTAAAGGGATAAGACAATAACCGACTATTTAATGTACATTCCCGATGAAGAGACACAAAATTACCTCTTCTGTGGATTGAACACAATTCACTGAAGTCCTTAAAGTTGTTTAGCCAACGAATAACAAAACAGTATAATAAAACTTTGGGGACTAGAGTAAATATAACAGCCCATTGTCCCCTCTAACTCTGCTTAGAAAGAGTATAAACGCTCCTATTGCAAAATACAAGCATCTACCAAAAATTAGAATCAGTTATACCAATTAACCTATTAAGTATATAATTATTAAGAATGCATATATCTTTATAATAATAATCCTGTGGTTAGTTCACAAAATCTTAACATTATCCCATTTTTATCAATTTAGACCCTAGACCTTTCTTAAAACCACATTTAAAAGCCAGTGGAAATTTATTTATTAGTGTAATTTTGATCTAATAATGAACATTTTAGAGTCAAAAAGTAAGAAGGCCATAGCCCAAGCATAATCATTATAGAGTTGCTACGCTTCTTGAACATTGCCACATGTGACATGACACTTAATATATTGTTTGATGTCAATAGTACAGTTCTGCAACTTATCCTTATACATACAGTATGGACGGACTGACGTATGTCCTAAAATGTAATTTTGTTGTTGTTTTATTGGCTCAAACGAATGAAAAGGGATATTGTTAAAACTAAATGTAATTGGTTCAAACGAATAAAAAAGGATATTGTTAAAACTTATAAATGTTCTCACACATTTAATCTATTTACAGTAAGCTGTATAATTTATAGATCAAATAATTAAAATAATTTTGTACTTTTCACTAGATTAGTTTAGTCAGCTTTCCGCAGTTAATAAATGAAAAATTACAATAATAATATCCCAGTTTTGTTTGTGGGGCCGAAGGTCCTGGAATAACAAAACTGGTTTCTAAGCCATATTGGAAAAGAACTCGTTTACAAAATATAAAATATATAAACCAATTATCTAACTAATGTAAATAGGAGCTGACAAATAAACTGATTCAAGTTTAAAATTTTAGGGATGGTTAACATAGGTTCGGGATTGTTTTAGACTATTTGACTTTAAATTTAGGATGGTTTTAAGCTACTATTTGTCCCTCCTTCCCCTTTGGAATACATATTCCCTAGATGCAATGGTAAAGCTATTTTAAAAGTTTCACCATCTGTTTTTAAGATCTTTGGAATTATAAATGCGCCTTTTCATTTTTCAGAATACCCACTCTAAGATTTGAACACTATATATTTATTAATTGATATGTTAAATAGGAATATTAATTAAATGGTAGTTTGCATGGATCTTAAGGGATAAGATAATGGACGATAAATTAATAATAATAAACAAAATTACCTTTTTCTATTGATTAAAATCATCGGCTGATAAGTTTATACAAAGATTGTATCACTTAATCATAAAAAGTAAGATGTACCCAAACTTTTAAATCCAATTAATGAGGATATACTGGTAACCAAAGTTTTATAAACCTGTTCTCTCAATTGTGGATTTAAAACTATGGGTACTTTTATGAAATCTTGAGATGTTGGTTCAAATTAAGAGTTTTCAACTTTTCAACCAATAAAGTGCAGGTAATTTTGTTTTTCGTATTCATTCGAATCCGGTGGATAGGAACCGGTTCTCATCCATACGAAAAAACTATGTCTAGCATCGTATTATATCCAGCTTTCTACGAATATAGAAATGTACAATCATAAGATTAAAACCAGATTTTTTAGCCGGTGCCTCCGGCACCTCGGGGCTAAAAAAACTAGTTTTAATCTCATAATTGTACTTTCTATATCCGCGGAAAGCCGTTTATAATACGATGAGAGAAATAACTATTATCATCTTTTGGGATGTACAGCATTTATTGTCCATTAACTTATCCCTTTAGATTCCTGGGGCGCATTGCTTTTAAGTAGGAAATTTAACATGAAGTTTACTTACAGTAATTGATTGCTGATATATATCAATATTGAACAAGGACAATTAAATATATCCATTAGTAGCGCAGCTTTAAATTAGCTTTTGGGCTTTAAAAAACGTCAAGACATAGATTTTAGATACAGCAAGAAGGAAGGGGACATTAGACTGTAAAATACATAGGTACTCAAAGTACGTAAACACGATTTCTCATTTGTTAGGTTAAAAACTTTGGGCACTACTTTTACAAAATCTTAATTGATTAATGCAAACATTTAAGTGTTCAAACTTTGCCACCATTAATTTAAATTTTAGATAGATAACTTGGGGGGGGGGGGGGGGTACATCAATTTGTCATCCATTGTATTATTCCTTAAGATTCATATGTAAAAGTAGCTTCGCTCTTAGCCACTAAAGTTTTGACCTCAAGATTATAGAATTAATAATTTTGATAAACATACACACACACACACACACACAAACACATATTAGTGAGGTTATCATAATACTGAATCTTAAATCTATTATTAATTACAGATTTTATCTTCGTATAAAGTCATATTTCCTTAATAAAGCAATTAAATATTTAAGATTTAGATATTGAAGTACTTATCTTAGTGAACAAGGATTATACAATTCAAAACAAGATAAATAAAAATGTAATATCAATCGGATGTGTATTATGAGAAGCTTTTTATTGGTCTTTGGCAGGATTTAGGCTATTTTAGGAGGTTTGACCCTAAATATAATGTTTTCAGTCACTATATTATTCACTAGCGGCTACGCCCCTAGAAGACACTAGAGGACAGGGGGAAAATCGACTCCCTCATTTTTATTTAAGATTTAAAAAGAAAAATTATTTTTTAGGGGGGGGGGATATTTTCTGTGGAGATTAAAGATATCCTTCCCTCAAATAGTTAACAACCTTCCCTGGACCTGTAGAAAGCTTCACTGTAAAGGAGAACCATATCGGTTCAGCAAGTAGTGAGACCCTTCGCTAAAGACAAAAAAGCTGACTGCTTAATATAATAGGATTTATTACTACTGAATGTAATATTTTTTTTCTCTTAGCCTTGATAGGCAATAAAAATTATGTTTTATTGGCATAATATCTCAACTTGAAGTTTTTATTGTAAAATTAATAAATAACAAGGACTGAACTATCGTTGTAAGCGTATAGCGTATGCATAGATTTTGTGTATTTTACGTCTTATCAGGAATAAAACAATGGAGTTAAATTTATATACACCTCAAATTATGATAAACAAAATTACCCATTAAATGTAGATGAGCAATTCTAATCTGTACAAAGTCTCCAAAGTTTTAGAGCCAAAGAATAAGAGAACACGAATATAAATCTTAGAAATCCATCTTAGACAAATTTGCCCTCTATACCCACCTTCTTAATTTCCGCCAGTCAAAGTATAATCTCGTCATTGAATTTCAAAGTTATACGTGGCTTTAAATAAAAGTGGTCATAAAAGTAGCCATGGCTGACATATTATCAATTACAATGCTGTCAGGGAAACAAACGGACGTACGTACATAGCCTAATTATGAAATCGCCCAGCTACTATAAAAAAAACATATTGTCTGGGAATATTAAAAACAGATTAAACCAACTTATGTTGTAATGAGAACAGGGAAAAATTATAAGAAAAACAAATTAAAAATTTTATTTACATTATTTATATAACTGTTGAAAAAAAAACATTGCCTCTTAAGGGACTTTTCGTCGTATTTTTAGACTAGCTTTTCTCCTATTTCTAGACCCTACAGGGCAATAACCTAGCATAACCTAAAATAGCCTATCAAAAGCTACTGTAAAAATACGACGAATCGCCGCTTAAGAGGCGATCTGTCACGAAAGGGACTATACCCAAATTTTTAAAGCAGTAACATGTTTTGGGACTACATTCCTAAAGGTATTTTTCTATTCAGGTTTCAGGCTATTTTCCGAATTTATATTCCTATTCTATGTTGAAATAATTATTGGTCAAAATTATACACATTTACTTTGAAATCAAATCTTTCTTTTGATATGGAAGCGCAGTAACTATACATTTTTTCATTTTTTTACTTTTTGAACATGATTGTATTTATTGAATTAACGAGTATTGGAAAGAGTTATTGCCCATGAAGTTTCATGAGGGAGGAGACATTTATCTAAACTACTCTGGTACCCAAAGTTTTATAAAAAAAAAAAAAACGTTATCTTAGCTCAAAAACTGTTATATTTTTTAGGGTTGGCAATCCGGATCCGGAATCCGAGATCCGCCCAATTTTTGGGCCAATTTTGGAATCCGAATCCGGATCCAGAATCCGTTTTTTAATGGCGGATTCCGGATTCTTAATTGGTAGGCTAAAATTAGCGTCTTGAGTTTTTTCTTTCAACTGCCTCTTTTTGAAGGCAAAGATTATCATCATTACATATAAAAATCTTTCAAAATCTGGTTCGTATTCTTTTAAGAATCCAGAATCCGAATCCGGCTCAAAAATTTGATGGATTGCCATCACTAATATTTTTATTGAATTTTGTTTGATAGATTCAAAAAACATGTGATAAAATTTTTTAATCAATAATTTTAATCAATAAAAGAGTTAATTTTTATCATCATTGGTAATTTTTATCAATTTATCGTCAATTGTCTTATCCCTGATGAAGTTTATTTTTTAATAAACTTATAGGTACCAATTTATTGACTTAAAATATACTAGCGGCTTCGCCCCTAGCCTCTAGGGGCTTTGCCCCAAGAGGTTTAATCAAACCAATTTTTCGTATTTTAGATTTAAAAGAAAAATAAAAAAAAATTCCTGGGGGGGGGGTTTCAGCGCTTAACGAGATCCTTCGCTACAAACAAACAGACAGACAAACAAACAGCAGACATCGTTCTACTTTGTATTATATATTATTAGCTTATTATTGCTGTGTTATTTTTGGACATTATTGTCCTTGTGTATAATTTAAAGTAATAAAACAAAGTAGGAAGACACACAGACGTCTTCACTGGAAGCAAAAAAAAAAGTTTATCCAGGGAGGGAGGAAAATTAATCTTAATTATATTCGTAACCAATATTTTATTACCCCGTTATCTTATTCGTTGGGCTCAATCACTTTAAATACCTTTGTTGAATTTTAATTTGATTATTCAAACTTTTTGACCAATAATTTGATTCTATAAAAGGAGTAATTTTATTTATCTTCATTGGAATATACAATGTATATCAATTGGTGTCGATTGTTTATCCCTTCGGACCCCTGAATTTTTATCTCATTAGTAATATTTTACACAATTAGTTGATTTAATTTTATTGTCATGTGTGTAGAGGGAAGGGGGGGAGGAGTAATTGTATGAAACTCGTAATCTTGATATTTGGAGCAATTAAATAATGAATATAATTCTTAGAGCTTTACATCTTATGAGCTTATGAATTACCTGAAAAAAATTCTCTATCTAAAAAAAATAAAAATATAAGTGTATCATTAACAATATTTTAGCAGTTATGCTTAGACATTTTTCCTTTAAAAAAAAATAATTTAATTTTTATTAATTTCAGGTTGGTGTCATCAAGCCAATCAGCCGGGACACAGACTCATCAAGTCCGGCGCCGAACCCATCACCCGCGGCGGCCGCCAACCGCTCGACCAGCGGTGTCGGCCTAGGAGTCGGCGGATTGTCCAGCAAAAGCGATGCCGCCATTTCTGGCGTTGATATCGCCAGCGGACGAACTGTGATTGTGAAGCCTGACGCGGCGAATAATAACTCAGCTGGGCTCAGTAAACCCAGAACTTCAAGCTTTAAACCATCAGAGGTATGATTTAGATTTTGTGAGGGAGTGTGGCTACTCTAGAATTTTAATCTTGTACGTACAATCATATAAATTGCTATTAAATAATTTTTTTACCGATTAATTCATCAACTAGCAGTTTAAGTCAATTTTTGTAAAGATTTTTTAAAAGAGTAAAAAAAATTGGATCATGAAAAGAAAACGGAGTAGTGGGTTTCGTCGTATTTTTACATTAGCTTTTCTCCTATTTCTAGTCCCCGTGTGTGGGGGGGGGGGCTCTAACCCTGAGATATAAATAATAACCCCGTGGGGCAATCATTGGCATTTACCTAACCTTTCAAAAGCTTCTGTGAAAATACGATGAAACCCGCTACTTCGTTTTCTTTCCATGATCCAAAAAAACGGCTAAAATGATGATTCATTGCTTTAATATTAGCTCTAAAAAGTTAGTTTTATCTTTCAATGACTTATCCTGTAAATCACGGGTCTGCGTTCGCGCCAAATTTGGGAGACAAAGTTATATCAAAAGTGTTTTCACAAACGAGCTATTGTTAACGTTTGCATGTATTAGTGTAAAATGTTTTGTTTAAACAGGTCTAGTAATGCATTTTTGTTCTACGCAAAATATAGTAGTTTTTTTGCTTATCATTAGAATAACTATCAACAATGATGATATTCTAAAGACTACTTGTTAAAGGGTGATTCTTACTATATAAATGCTATAAATGCAGCAATAAAAAAAAAGATCGCAGTGGATGTATTTTTTCCAAAGATATTTGATTTTGCAATTTTATGAAAAGCTTGCAATGAAGAAGAATAGTTAGTGTTGACGTGCCTGTTCATATATACAAAGAAAATAATAAATTGGGGTCAATTTCAGCTCATACATTATAATCATATCAAGCATTTGTCTTACGACAGGTTGAATATGTTAATGGGATAGAACAATGGAAGAAATATTAATCCTTCGCCTTTTTAAACTCTTCACATTCAAAACCAATTTTTGGAAGATTAAACTAACTTTAATTATTATTTAATTATGAGTAACTTTAATTTCCAAACCTTTATTTCAGGTCACCTCTGGACCGACCATTAGCCTGGTTTCTAATGAGTCCAGCGGCCACAGCACATCCGCCTCCACCAAGCAGTCAACAACTAAACCTGTGATATCATCCAATACAACCACCAGCAGCGTTGGCCTTCGGCCTGCCTCTACAACAGCGCGAGCTCCACCCACGATACCGCCACGCAACGGCAGCAAGCTCGAAACGGTGACCAGCCCGCCGAAAAAGTATTTCGACAGTAATATTGAGGAACACGCACCGGCCTCACCCAAAACTCCGGCCGTCACAGCCGCCAAAAATGATGAGGTTGACGCGGATAAGAAGGTGGTGAACGGCGGCAGCAAAGTGCTGAAGAGCCGCAATGAAGCGCAGAACTCTTTTGTGTTTAATTTTGTGAATACTAAGAAGGACACTTCTCATTTGGAGTATGATGGCTTGGATCTTTCCAATAGAACTAAAAAGGTGGGTTTCCTAATATTTTCGAAACCGATTAATATCCGCCGGATTAGAACTGGTTCCCAGCCGCACTGAAAAAAAATATGTATAACATCGAATAACAGAAATTTTCCACGGATATTAAAATTAAAATCTTAGAATTAATACCAGTTTGTCACTAACTTTTCTATTCCCTCCGTATAGTCTTTTCATACCGTTGACTCAATCTTTGTCACACTCTTTGCAAAGTTCTTTGTATTAAACTTAGTTTTACATTTTGTTTTAATAGATAAGTAGTTTTAGGGATATTTGAATATAGCCCTCTTTTAAAATATGTACCTAGACAAGCCTAAAAATATATATAAAAACCATTATTGTTTTACAAGATTATCAGGTGTTAAAAAAATTGTTAAAGTTGACAAAATAATTTGATGCTTTAGTGATTTTGATTGTGGACTTTTAAAAAAGGTCAACCATAATCATTCTGTCCGTCTGTCTGTTTGTCATACAAAACTGTCAATTTATGATAACACAGCCAATAAATAAAAAAACATAAACTTAGCGTGTGTAAAACGTAAACATTTCTAGACCAGAATCAATTAGAATTGTAACGTAATTGCTTGATTTCTGTACTATTTAAAAACATTTATTAACAATTTATGCTAAAATGTATCAACATATTTAAAATGTCCTAAAACTTACTCAAGAGAAGGCATATAAGATGTATTTTTTTTACAACACTGCACTGTAAGATTTTTAAATGTTATTTATTTTATTCTTATTTAAGAAAGAATAAGTAAGTATTGTAATATGAAAATTAATTTTGTGAAAATTATAGATTTTTTAGTTTTTAAGTAATTTGCAAGTTTAATTGAAAACGCATAACTTAACAAGTTTATTTACGCTAATTTTGTTAACAGATGAACGCTTGGACATGCTACCCCAAGACGACAAAGGGCGGGTCTAAAGAGGTGTTTACCCCCCTCAAACTTTAAAAACCCTTCATTTTACCCGCCCGCCCCCGCCCTAAAAAAAATAAAAGCTTGGACGTCCTTAGCTCTACCTTCAAAGGAAAAAAGATATTTTAATGTGAAAACACCCTCCAAGTTTTGGTCAATCATTGTCCCCCATCAAGTTTTCACTTTTCTTCACTATGATGATAAAAATTATGTCTTGTCTCTCTATACTTTTTTGTTAAAAGCGCAAAGCTACTCTATAAACAGTAATGTACGTAATGTACTCGGATGCTAATTGAGAAAATTTTCGAATTTCTTTGTGTAGTTTCCCTCGACTAATCTTCTGCTTACCTATGTTTCCTTTAAAATGTTCTGATACTACTGATAAAGATTCCTATATTTCATGAGCTTTACTTAGAAGCTGTTTATACTGCCTAAAAAAAATGACGTTATACATTACAATGACCAATGATAGGATAATACACCGCAAACTAAATTACCAATGGCAGGCCAGTATACATTTTAATGGACTAATGGCAGGCCAGTATGACTTAATTTTTTATAGGCAATATAAAAAGCTTGTCCTTTACGCACATTGTCTGCCTATGCAAATGAGCGTTTTGTTTTTATTCCTGTACTTCTCTACTTATGAATATCATCATCCTTGTTTTCTAGTGATGATAAAAATGATGTCTTGCCACTTACCATTCTATATTTGATAAGTCATTATTATTTTTCAAGGCCCAAGTTTTAAAGTAATACAGCTTCTCTTCTATATATAAGGTCTGTCTGTCTCACCAGACGCTTGCTTCATCTATTTTTATGTTTATCAACCATTTAGAAAATTACGCAAGTTATTTCAAGAAAATTTTACATTTTATTCGATATTATGATAAAATATAAGCAAAACGAAGTTAGCTTGTCATTGCTGCGCTAACTATCGACATAACTGACCTTGTGATAATAAGTAGAAAGATGTCTGTCTGTCTGTTTTTCTGTCTGTCTGTCATGAACTAAAGATCCTCTTAGCCGTTGAGCCGATTAAGCTCTGAATTTTAAAATATATACAACTGGTAATACCATGGTTTAAGTGATGTTCTTGGGAGGGGGGGAGGTGTGACCCCCATCCTTATCTCCCGGCCCGATATTATTTTTTATTCTTTATTGATTACAATTACAGTATACAGTTACAATTACAATTACAATTACAATTACAATTACAATATAGAATAAGAGTCCTGGGGTATTAGTATTTATATTTATGTATTAAATCCTATTCCTTAAAACACTGATTTTAACTTTATTATTAACAGACACAATTGGTTACAGAGTATCTGTTATAAAATGCGTGTATGTTCTCAAAAAACGTGCCTCATTTTTGACATCGTGAATGAAGAATTGGACTTGCACTATTCTTAACCCGTTTTCGAGTATTTTGCGCAGAGAGATCTCACAGTAAAAGGACACCATTAATTTTAAGAAATAAATTCTAAATTTTTAATTAAATCTAGTACTCCTTACATTAAGGTCAATGATTTATTGTTTACTTGTCGCTGCACTTTGAAATTATATGCGAGGGAGCGTAGTAAAATAGCTTAAAGCCACACAGGACTAATATTTGGAAATAAAGTAGTCTTAAACCATACTGGCGGTTCATTGAAAAGTAGAGAGCATGCACAATTGGTTCTTTGTTTAGCAAGTTCTAGATTGACAAAAAAAAACTTACTAGTTTTTTCACACACCCCCCCCCCCCCCCCCCTACAGGGAAGGGTCATTTAATACTACCAAAGGTTTAAAATCTGAACAAAAAGGTTTCGTGAATTTTAAAACTATTTCCCATACATACATATATCCCCTAAAATATTACTTTAAAAATGCTTCAAAATACGGAGACTGTCCTTTTAAATCATGATCCTGGGCCCGCAGGTCCGTATCAATTTAAACATGCGAAACTACATTTATTGCACTTTGTCGGGACGAAATAGGTTTATAATACCCAGTTCCCAGTTCTGTACAGTCGCAAAATACATGTAGAAATCGTAGTACCGGGGAAAAAGGTCGTACATTCAAATATGAGATTGTGGATTTTAGAACATTGAGACGTGTCAATAGACTATTAAGTTTTTAATTTAGTCGTAGGCTTGTACATTTAGAGTACGAATCTGGGAAAAAAGTCTGAGGACCAAAAAAGGATGATATTTAAGGACTAAAGAGACTTGATATAAAAACAAGGACGAATGTTGTAAAAGATAAATGAAATGGCCATTTAAAAAAGGAAAATAATGTAGAATAAATTGAATAAATTAATTGAATATAGCTAGATATTATTTTATGAAAATATTATAGAAAGTGTCTTCTATCCTATTATATAAAGTAGTAAGCGTTTTTTGTCTGTCCCGAAGAATCTCTCTAACCGCTGAACCGATATTTTTCTCCTTTACAGTGAAGTTTCTTATAGGTCCTGGGAAGGTTCTAAACTATTTTTGGGAGGGTGTCTTCACCCACCCCCCCCCCCTTTTTTAAATCTTTTAAACATAAATTTAAAATGGGATGATGTCGACTTTTCGCCCTCCTACCTTAAGTGCCCCTAGAGGTTATAGGGGCGTAGCCGCTAGTAGTATTTATAAGGCTTTAAAAATAAAAAATAAACTCAAGTAATTTTGAGGGTTTATAGAACAAGATTTTGTATACTTCTATAAAGGTTTAACACCATCTGGTGAATCTCTGTGCGCGTTAGACTTGATTGTTTACTGTTAACTTTTATGAATCCCTGTTTTGAAAATAAATATTTACCCCTTGACACATCCCTCGCTCGACCTTAAGAACGGAATATTTGCAGGAAGGAATGGATGGGGCATTACAAAATACTTTTTTCTTACATTATCTTACAATAATGTGAAGACTATTGTTTTAAATAAAGAAAAACAAATACTTATATTTTTAGATAGATAAACATCCATCTATCAAAAGATTATGAATAATTCTTTCTGTTATGTTGGTTAATATTTAACCCTGCAGGGTTTGATTCTAGTAATGCCCTAACCTTGTAGGGCTTCAATTCTTTTTCCTAACCTCAAAGATCTCCTGAAACCTAATCCTGCCAAAGTTAGTAAAACCAATTATTTTTCATACATAAACAGTAAAACAATCTTCAGATACCCTATCCCTAAAATTCGCGAATAATCTTTGTAATTTGCATTTGGCAAAAATTTTTCACGCATATCGTTCCGCAATTTTAGAGAAAATATTATTACGTCATATTTTATGTAGTGTGCCATATTTACGCATAAAAGCAGGGATCTACAGGGATAAGATGATAAACGATGTATTGATTTGTACAGTATACATTCTATTACGCCGAGAAAAATTTTCCTATTTTGTAGATTTAAATTATTGATGGAAAAGATGAAACACAAAATTTTTGTACAACCTTTTCCCAAGTTCCCAAAGTTTTAGGTTAACGATAGTGTTTATAGAACTTTGGGGACCACCATGATTTACAATCCAATTTCCCTTACATCTCTGGCAGATTTTAAAGACTCACTCTTATATTATTGCTATTATGCAGTTTTGCGATTTTTTAACACTTTGCAGAAATGACATATTGCGAAATGGTTGGCACACCATTTTATATACTTGCCAAGGGATGTTGATACTAACTTGCTATACAACAAGAGCGATTATGTACATACGTAGCGCAGTAATAACAACGAGATAAACTCAAATATATATATATATACATATAAATGTATATTTAAGGGGAATCAATAAAAGTTCTGTTAAATTAATTTGCTAATTTAAATAATGTGTTAAATTTTTTATTCTACCAATAAACAAGGAAGTTTCTCAGTTCTGGTTGACAACAACTGACTGACGGACGGACAATACTAATCATATATTGGCTAGGCTATATATGACATAAGTAAAAATTATGCGATTCGAATCTTGTGGTTCATGTGTATTTATTGTATTATACGTTCCATTTTATTTGTATGCCCCCCCCCCCCCCTTTTTTTTGAACAAAAAAAGGAAAATCAGAGGTGATAGTTTTTTTTCCTATGTCTAACCTTTGTGGGGGGGGGGGGGGAGCTCTAACATACGGGGCCCCCACCAACCCACCATATTTCTAAATTAAATATATATTTACTGTTTTAATTAAGTTTAAATACATTTTTTTTTTATAAAATCCTATGCTTTTGGTCGACATATGATATTAAATGTATTAGTACAGAAAAAAAATATTTTTACAAGAATATTATAATTAGAACTGTAATATTAATTAGAATAATGGTTAAAAAGTATTCTTTTATATAGAAACTAGCGGCTGCGCCCTAAAAACCTCTAGGGGCAATTTGAGTTGTAAGAAAAGAAAGGAGTGGGTGGGGGGGAGTTATTTCATTGTAAGGGTGATTATACCCTGCACCAAAATAAAATTAAACCTTCCCTGTACCTATAACAAGCTTCACTGTAAAGTAGAACCATATCGGTTCAGTGGTTAGCGAGATCCTTCGCTACAGATAAAAATATCGTACTACTTTATATAAAAGGATTGTGAAAATATTTTTAAATTCAATTGGTTAGAATTTTGACTTTTATGTTTTTTGATTTTCCAAAATTGGACAAGTGATAAAAAGTCAGGTTTTTTCAGAACTAGAATTTAAGGATTAAGCAAAATAATCCAAAACAAATGTTAGCCGAAATACTCGAGCATAATTGCTTTTCTGTAAGATATCTCCCTCTCTTTGATTTTAAGTACATGTTCATAAGGTCGTTAATATGACCACATTAACGCTATGTACTCTAATGAATTATTAGAAACATAGTTAAGTTACTCTTCCTCTAATTTTGTCCGTAGATTTATTTTACTATGACATAAAATGACTTTGGGACATTGGGCTGTAAATTATATTGGTTTTATAAACACGATCTCTCAATTGTTGGCTAAATAACTGTGGGTACATTTATTGTAATTGGTTGAATCCGAATCATTGGTGTTCAAACTTTCCAACCAATAGTTTTAATTTACTAAAGGGGTATTTTTGTTTATCATTATTGGGTCCTTCGACCCCTGATTGTGCCACAATACATGCCACATTAATTTTGTTATACAAATTTAGAAATACTAAAATGAACAAATGTACCTTTTGGAAGGTATCAAAAGTTAAATACATTTTTTTCTTGTTACGAATATTGATATCCTTGTTATTATTATTGCCTGCTTGACCAACCGCTTAGTGAGATATATTTGGTAATTTTAAAGTTTTATTTATCTAACATTTCTAAGTATATTTTTTTTAGATTTTACTATTTTGAAACTTATATAACTTAATACTAGAAAATTGAAAGCATTTATTTCTATTTCCTGGCCCATCAGGGTCAACAAAACTGGAATCTATCTTGTAGTTTTATTCTCCACAAAGCTGTGTATAATACGATGCGATAAATAACTAATAAAAGTAATACTTTATTATAGCTTTTAAAACGTAAAAAAGCTACTATCTCCTTGAGGATTAAAAAGATTTTTTTAGCTAAAAAAACTTATCTTTACATATTAATGAATGACATTTTGAAATAATTTATGGTCCTTAATCCAAGTATTATTTATATTTTTAAGTAGCACAGTTACTATACAATTTTTGTTTGCACACCTGACCGTTTGTCCAAATGCAATATTAAAAACTTGTGGTTACGCTGCGCCCATAGAGGAGGAGGTTTGAATTCGACAACCCTATTTTTAATTTTAGTTTAAAAAATAAAAATTTTAAGAATTTTTGGGGGGTTGTATTTTTTTCTAGGGGCAATATATCTTGGGAGAGTTGTGGTACTTTCTCCCAATAAATAGTTTTAAACCTTTCCAGGACCTATGAAAACCTACATTATAAAGGGGAACCATATCGGTTTAGCGGTTAGCGAGATCTTTCGGTAGAGACACAGATTACTTTTCTAGCCTTTTTTCATAACAATGTTAATAGCTTGGTATTGGTATGCCCAAATAATAATATGCTTGTTCTTGTATGTATAAAAACCTTATAAGGTCAATCCAAGCTTATTTGTGTTTAATAATATTGCTAAAGTAAAAATTACACAATCAAAAAGCTGAACTTCATCACAGATAAACATACAGTTATAGCCCAATTATATAAATGCTTCGCATTTGATCAAACGTACCTTTAAATGTATTTTAAAGATATTAAATAATAGCCTTTTAATAAAACAATAAAGTAAATTTGGCACCTGAGTTTTTTATGTAATAATTGGTTGGCTTTGTCATAGCCAATAGATATTATTTACTTTATGAGATGTAATTAGGAAGGGGATATTGGACTGAAAATTGTGCTGGTCCCCAAAGTTTTATAATCACTCATGTATGATGCTAATTCTATGTTAGGGAAGCTTCACATAGGTCCCGGGATGTTTTAGGCTATTGTTTAGTCTTAGGGGTATTTTTATTATATTATTCTCCCGCCCCCTTTGAATACAGAGCCCTTATATGCTAGGGGCGCAGCTGCTAATATGTACAATACATACTGTGATGATGTACTCTTAATCTAAAAACTATTTAATTTCAGACTGGGGTAGTGTATCTTGACCAGAACGGCGAGACGGGCACTGACAGTATCAGTGACGAGGAGACGCTGGACCAGCAGTTCAACTTTGTATTTGTCGGTGCCAACATCGTGACTGGCAAGTCATCCATCAGAACCAAGGCTTCTTCTAAGAAGGTAGGTCACATTTCTCTTTGTGGGGGTTGGTTCGTTGATTTATTTGGATAATAGTTTGTTTTTATTTATTGATAGGTCAATTGAAAAGAATCTTTCGCTGATTTGAAAATAACAAAATTCTTTATGTTTTTTTTTATGACCTAATGATTACCACCAGTAAAAATACATTAATATTTAAACTTAAATGAATATATAGAATCTACACTTGATAACGTCTTAACTAAAGACGTTAAAAATTGTTTTTACTTCTGCTATGTCATAAATAGTCAAAGAAACAGACGTAGAATTATGACTTTTCTTTAGATGATAAGGACGTATTACAAAGATTATTATAGAATAGCTTCGCTGCTAAAATCTTTGTAATTTGTATTGAACCAAATAATAATTTCCCATGCGATCTACTACTCTACGCGCATTTTTCACGGAGAAAGGGAAACAAAAAAAATTTACTTTTTTGGGCTGCTGTTTTTGAGTTATTACTTGACATACATAAATCCATATATCCTAGTTGGGGATTACATCCATCAAATAATAAGATACATGTTCATATGTTGCCAAAGATCCCTTGAACAGCTGATGATTAAAAGTTTTCATAGGTCAGTTATTTCCGAAGGAGATATTATTTGATATTTTAATAAATAAACTTTAATTTCGAATATTTTTTCATTCATTTATCTATCCCTCTATCAATTGTTTCACCATTTGGAGCAAGATATTACAATTTCTTTTATTCGTGTTTTAACATTGCTGCTTGTGAAAAATTATTATTTAGCTGCTTTTATTGTAATACGTAAGAATAAATAGGTTGATATTCAATTTAGGTTGCTGTTTCCCCTCTCATTCATTGGTCAGATCGTTCAGCCAGGGGATCGTATTTTAGACAGCTACAAGTTTCACTATATTAGAGTACTGAATAATGTGGTTTAAGATCCAAGTAATAATAAATACATATACGTAAGCATACGAGTAAAGGGGGTGTTTAAATACTAGTGCTATGCCCATAAAGACCTCGAGATGATTTAAGTGGGAGGGGGGGGGGGAGTTGACCCCTTCCACATAGAAAACGTCTCTGAACCTATTTAAAGCTTTACTGTAAAGGAGAACCATATCGGTTGGCGAGATCCTCTTGCTACAGACAGACATCATATAACCTTTATATAAGGATATCTTAATCCTCAATGTACAACGAAAACCTCAGAAACATATATTTTTAAGTAGATTTGACAAAAAAAAACATAGTATAAATAATTTGCTAATACTTTTATTGTTGCATTGAAAGATCTATGTTTTACAATTTTTAATTCTCTAGCTGAAAGCTGGTTAAGAAATTGTAATAGTAATCCCATAAAACAACTAGAGTTATTTTGTTGTTAGAATTTTAAAATTTAAAGGGGTTGCTTACCTAAAATGGGCTAAAACCTGCTAAAGTTTCTAGAGACACAAACGCACAGACAGACGATTTGTTTGATTTTTAAAACCACATGATAACAAAATTGTTAATTTTTGGTGACATTCGTGGTGAACTATCTCGTTTTCCCTTTAAAAAATATTCATTCTGTAGAATTATTATTTCTCTGTTTCTTTCACACAAAAGATATACACGAAGTAATATACAGGGATCAGACAATTGATGGTTTAATAATGTACCCTCACACCCCCTCCACCCCCAATTATGATTAACAAAATTACCCCTTATGTTCATTAATATTATTGGTGGAAAAGTTTGGACATTATTACTTGGTACTAGGTTATAAGCTAACGAATAACAGAATGAGCATAAACATTGAAGGCAGTAATGCCAATAATGACAAAGTAAAACAATATCAAAACAACAATTTTAAAGTCTTTTTTTAGGCAGTTATAGTCAATAAATCAATCTTTGTATTAGTTTCAAAATCCGTAAAACTAATTACAATATAAATGAAGTCTGAAGGTAGAAAAATGATCAAATAAGAATAAGTTATGCTCCGCTACTAATGACAAAATCATTCTTGTTAAGTTTGCATGTTTAGGTTTGGGTAAATAAGAGCCTGTCTTTTGTTTAGTATTGTCTTTCAACCTTTGACAATTTTTAGTAGCGAAGCTACTCTATAATTCACAATACGAAATGCCAAGGAGAAAAGTGATTTTCTCGGCTTTATTTAAGATATAAAGCTAACATTTTTGGTGAAGATTCCCATGACTTAAGCGCTTTCATGCATTGTTTTGTCCGTCGGTCTGCAAGTTTCACTTTCCCTTTAACTTGGTGTTTTGCATGATTAATATCTTTTGGGATAAAATTACAGCAAGACCTTCAAAAGAGGATCTATCATAGACAACCTATCCTATTGCATGACCTTTGTCTGGAAGTCCTAACAGGGCATGGTTATAAGTGGAGCCTGTTGGGAGCCTAAGCAATACCCACACTCTTAATATCAATGTTGTGTTATTGACATAGCAGCCATACTTGATACCAATATACGTTTTTTATTTAACAACTTACTTTAACTACAATATAGCTGCATAATTAAAAAAGATAAAACTCCTCGTTTAAAAATGTTGATTATGATTGATAATTTTTGTAATCTCACAATTTTTTCGTTGCATGATCTTTTTCATTTAAATGTAGACAGCAATCTTTCTATCTTCTTATGGCTATCTATCTTTCTGGCTATCTTCATGTGTATCAGCTATCTATCTTTCTGGCTATCTTCATGTGTAGCAGCTATCTATCTTAATGTCTATCCAAGCGACTCATCTTGATGATAGATTAGATATCCATTTAAAGTAGCAAAGTATCTATATAATTCTAAATGTCCGTATGGCTGTCTGCATTTTAAGATAATTACCATGTCTAAATTACTCTGCTATATATAAACATGTTCTTGTTCTCTGTAAAATCTTCATATTCAACATAGGGTTTAATTTCATATCACCTTTTTTCTTTTAATTAGATGTTTAAGGTGTATCTTTTTCTTTGTGATGCCGTTTAAATCCTCAACACTTAGTAATGAGGATAGATTTATAATCCTAGATAACCAATCAAAAACAATAGCCAATTTAATTTTAAAAGAAATTTAAAGCAGACGAATCTTTTTGTTAATTTTTAGTAACACATTATTTAGTACAATATTATGAGCGACCAAATTTTACACGTATATTATCGTTTTTTTATTTGTTGGCTTAGCAAGTTTTCTTTAATTTTGGTTGGTTGCTACAATAAGTTGAGTGTCCAAACGTTTTAACCACGAATTGTAATTTACAGAAGGGGTAATTTTGCGTATTATTATTGGGGATGTACATCAATTTATCGGCCATTGTCTTATCCCTTTATATCCCTGGTTTCTATTGGTCGACTTAAGTAATTGTGGATCTAGGCTTTCTATATTTATTATTTTGGGAGTGCCTTTACTTACTTTGAAAACAAGGTTGAATATAGTGAATTTACATAATTAGCGCAGCTACAAAAAGTTATAATTAATCACAATGATAAAAGCACAGAATGATATTGAGATTTTTTGGATGATTAGAGATAAGTTTGATTATTCTATGTATGTTAGGTGCTGTCAATAAAATTTATTTGATGATTTCTTTATTCAGCAAAAAAAACGATTCCAGGACATAATGACGGAAAGACAGTTGTAATAATTCTAGTTATGTATAGAGTAGCTACGCTACTTGTAATATAAGGGTAGCTGCACTTTTGATGAGTAAAATTAAGACAGATAAATGATAGGAATAATATTAATTGTGCTTTGTTTAGTAATTTAAAGGTTTGGCTTAGTTAACTCAAACTGTTAACCTTTAGATGCGTAGCTACATTTTATTTCAATTAATAGGTTAATTGTACGGTCATTAAGGGATGGGACAATGGATAATTATGTAAATGCAACTTCCCCCCTTAATTATGATCCAATATGCAGGTTTAATCATTGGTGGAAAAATTTGGACACTATTATTTTGTACACCACAACAAAGATTCACAATCTATCCCCCAAAGGTTTTCAAGCTGACGAATGGCAGACCAAGTTGGAAAACTTTGAAGTGCTAGTGCTACTTGTTATCTTAGCTATTAGTTTTAATATTTCTTCCTAAAACACAATCTTTGAACTTGATTTGGTGGAAAAAAATGTAATTTCTAGATTAGTATCTTAACTATTGAGTATTTTGCCTCTAGTAGTAGAAATTAAATCTAGAAAGGTTGTTCATACAAAAATTATATTTAAAAAAAAACATAATCGCGAAAAAGGGAAAGTGAAAAAAAAAAGAAAAACACAAACCTAAAGTGATTTAAATTGATTAAATCAACACTAAAGTACCAAAACATAATTTCAAATGTTTTTTGAAAATCTAAATTTTTGCCATTAAAGTTTAAACACCTCCCGAAAAAAATCAAGCGGCCGATTTTTCTAGGGTTTAAAGTCCAATCAAATTGGAAGAGAAATTATTATTGGTGGGCTTATTAAACGACGATACATTTTCGGTGTGTGTGAGTTTCTGGTACCTTTTTGTTACTTACATTAAAGAAGAAGTGTATCTTCGTGTCTGTCTAAGCCAAAAGATTCTCCTTTTACAGACTGTTCTTTAAGGTTGTGGCAGGTTTTAATCTATTTTGGGGGAGAGTGGTAACCCTCTCACTCAATGCAGCAAAGTCGGACATTTCAAGATTTGGAACTATTAAATTTTGAGCTTTAAACATAATATTTGTATAATATGAGTATATTGATGAAGCTAGGAGTTGAAATTTCATGTAAAAAATTAAAATTGACTAAGTACAAGCCCTTAAGACCTAATCAGGCTGGATTTAGACCAAACCGTTCCACTATTGAACAGATAACCTCTCTAAGAATCATCATAGAGCAATCCAAGGAATGGAACTCTGAGCTTTTTGTAAACTTCATTGACTACAAAAAAGCATTTGATTCTTTAGACAGAAGATCTCTCTGGAAAATCTGCCGACACTATGGCATTCCAGAAAAGATAATCAATATCATTAAAGCTATCTATCATAAAGGAGGGGGAAATGTAATGTATAAAGGTAAACTATCAACCTTTTTTGAGATTGTAACAGGCATCAGACAAGGATGCATTCTTTCTCCCTTCCTTTTCCTTCTTGCCATTGGCTGGATCATGAAGAACTGTGAAAGTAATGATGGCATTCGCTGGGAGCTATTTGGCAATCCCAAATATTTAGGAGATCTGGACTTTGCTGATGATATTGCTTTGTTAACAAGCAATAGAAGTCAAATGCAAAGAAGGACTAACAGGATAGCTGAAACCTCCAAGAAAATTGGACTAGAAATAAATGTTCCTAAAACCAAAATACTCAGATTAAATGCAAATTCCCAAGAACCAATTACTATTGGAGACCAAATTCTTGAGGATGTAGATTGTTTTGAGTATCTTGGAAGTAAAATTGATGAAGCTGGAGGCACTTTAACAGATGTTAAAGCTAGAATTAACAAATCTAGGACAGCCTTTGCCAGCCTGAACAAAATTTGGAATTTCAACAACATCTCCATAAAGACTAAGTTAAGATTGTTCAAGTCAAATGTTCTCTCTGTTTTGCTGTATGGGGCTGAAACTTGGTTCCTAAACACAGCAGTGGTCTCCAAGCTACAGACATATGTCAATAAATGTCTCAGGAGAATCCACAAGATCTTTTGGCCAAATAAGATCACAAATGCTGAGCTTCTAGAGCGCAGTGATATGTCAGACATTAAACTGACAATAAAACAGAGAAAATGGAGATGGTTGGGGCACACTCTAAGAAAAGGGCATGATGATATAACCAATCAAGCTTTGACTTGGAACCCCCACATAGGAAAGAGGAAACCAGGTAGATTAAAAACAACCTGGAGGAGGGAACTCTTAAGTGAACTGAAAGCTAAGGATATTCCATCTTTCAGCAATGCCTCAAAATGTGCTGAAACAAAGGAAGATTGGAGAATCATTGTGCATGGCCTACGTCCTGCCGAGAACTAAAAGGCAATGATGATGATGATGACAAGCCCTTTTAAGTAGGCTACCTAGACAAAAAATATCCAATAATCAAAAAAATTTAAATTTTCGACCTTATTTCATATTAGCAATTTTTTTCCACCAAAGTTTATTGCAATACAGATATTAAAGGGAAAAAAATTAAAAATAATTTTTTTCTTTTATATAAGGTGTATTAAAGACATTTTTATATTCATTGCTTAATAACTCAAAAAAAGCTGCTTGGGTAAACTACACATGTACATTTCTAACTTGATTTGATTATAGTAATGACCAACAATGTGTCCCAGTGTTACCCTAAAGGCTTCTTATGAGAAATATACTATCTTTCAGAGGTCTTACTACTAATAAAAGTATTAACTATTTGACTTTTGCGTAGCATTTGATAATCCCTTTAATCTATTTAATTACAAGAACAACACAAAAATGAAAGTTTAATATTTAATAATTTTTTGTAGTAAATCTCTAAAATATTTTAGAACATTGCTTGTCATTCCATTTTGAAATTAAGATCTTGGGAACTGCTTAGTCAAAAGTCTACTTTTAAGGGAATGAACATACTGTTCATATAATAATTTTAGACAAGTTTTGTGGAGAGGGAGGGAGATAATGATTTATTAAAAAAAAGAAAATCTAGGGCCCACTTAGATATAAATAAAATTTCTATTCTAATTCAATACAAAATGTGTCAAGGTTCTTTTGTCTACCATATACCTTTATACCATTACATTTTTTGGAGAAAAAAAATAACTAAATTATTATTTGCATTGAAGTAAAAATCCAGGGCCCATTTGCGCATGCTGAGACTTTTTATGCACGTGTACTGCTAGTACATTTTAGTTATAAAACGTTTTCATTACGAGAGGTTCTTTTTGTGCTATAATTATATCACTTATATCACTGAAATGGTAGTTTATTCTGAAGAATATATTTACAAGTTAATATTAAAACAAGAAAATAAGAATATATTAGCTCAGAAATATATAAACCAAACCATGTATATTTTTAATAGAATTTATGCTGAAGTTTACCATTGACAGTAATGAATCAGTGTTTGTACCTGATGATGGTGACAGTGATAATGGAGACCAAGACCCTAACCAAATCCCTGATCTAGAATTGGATTAAGACAACGCTGATGGCCCTAGTGTTAAAAAGAGAAGGAGTAGTGGTGGATATAAAAAATGGGCAGAGTTACAAGAGAAACAGAAAAAAGGGTCACCGAGCCTCTTTTGGAAATGTTACAGAGTTTTGCCACAGAAAAAGACATTTCTTGTTTAGATTTGTTAGAATACCTTATTTGCAGGTAAATCTTAAACATTAAAGTAATATTTTTAAGAAGTTGCAATCTAAATGTACAATAGTTAAGACTTTGGGATTAATTAGTAACATTATTATCTAGTTTTTTAAGAAAAGAAAAAACATATATCCTTTTAATAAAGTATCAGAATGTCTATTTATTTTGTCATTAAACGCTGAACCCATCGGGTTCTCCTTTACAGGGTAGCTTCTCATAGATCCTTGGAAGGATAAAAATTACCCCTCCCAAAATAAAATATTTATATTTTTTTTTTAAATCTCAAATAAAATAATTGGTTATGGAATTCCACTCCCCTCTTCTCAAGTGGCCCTTGAGGCCTCTAGGGGCGAAGCCGCTAGTAATTCAAATGTAGTAACATATTTTTTTATTTACAGAATTTCCACCAAAATATCAAAACAACTGGCTCAAGTAATAATTTGTGAATCTAGATTGGGGCAAAGAAGATACCAAATTCCAAAAAATATGTTTAAAAAAGCTGACCTCAATATTTTACCAACCTGGAAAGATGTTGCACAGTTCAGATTGTCAGTTACTCCAGCACCAATAGATATCAAAACTCTCAATGGTGTTTTTATTGGAATCCACTACTCTTTTATAGAATCTTTAAAACTAACTGCTAATCAAATAATCAAAGCTGAAAAGATACAAACCACCCCTAAATTAACCTTAATAATTAAATATGGTTGGGATGGAAGTTCTGGTCACAAGGTTTTTAACCAACTAGATAACATTGATTCTGATTATATTATTCAAGCTGCCTTTAGTCCTTTTCACCTCATTGATCCTGAATCAAAAAATATTCTGTGGGAAAACCAAGTACCAAATTCTGAGTTTAGCTCATGGTCCTAGGCAAAGAAACAAGTGACAATGTAGACAACCTGAAAGTGCTAGAACCTGAAAGAAAACATTAGAGCAGGATGGAATCACACTTCAAGGCGGCAGTATTCTTAAAGTTATGACTAAAAACCTTTGTCTTGACCGTAAAGCTGCCAACATCTGGACAGGATTAGGTGGCAGCTAATGCGATATGTGTCCCTTATCTAAGGAAGAATGTAATGACATTGATGCGATCAAAATTGGAATTCCTATTTTGAGAAGCTTAGATAAAAATATAGAAATATATGAGAGGTTGATAGGCAATGGAAAGGGCATGGTGAGAAAGAAACCAGGTGATTATTCAGAGAGACAGGGTGTAATCAATAGACCTAAAATGGAGCTGGATGGTTTAACAATGCAAATACTTCACATGATTCTACGTTTAGCAGATTGTTTTTTTAAAACATGTGTTCACCTGGCTGCTGGTGTGAGTTCTAGGACAGAATCAAAAGTAGACCCAAGCTATAAGTTTTTAGTTGCTGAAAAACAGAACATTCAAACAGAAATCTTAAATGGAACAGGTAGTTAAGTTAAACATTATTGATTTTTGTCTGTCAAGTATGTATCTGTTTTTGTTAAGTTTCCCCTCATTAAGTCTACTTTGTTTAAATTGATTATTTTTATTTTAAAACATTTTTTTATAGGAATCAAGTGGGACTTCATTGACAGCAATAGTTTTGGAGGATCATCTACCACTGGAAACACAGTTAGAAAATTACTGTATGTTGAGAAAAATCAAAAAAATTTTACATCAAGGATCTCAAAAAATTATGACAAAGTCACAGCAGAAAGGTTTGGGCATTTGTCGTCAATAATACTAAGATTTGTGTCGTCAAGTAGGGATATAAATTTCAAAAAATATGAACTGTTATGCAAAGAGTTAAATATTCAGCATTTTCCTCTTAAAATTTTTTTTTTCAATTTTGATCATAGTTTGCTTTCGGGGGGGGGGGGGGGGGGTACTCAAATTTTCAATATTGAAAAAAAAATTTCTAAGAGGATAATAGCAAATATTCATATCTTAAAAAATTTGAAATGGGTGAGCATTACACCAACTCTATAAATTACTTGCTCATTCAGCAGATGTCATAAAAAGCAATCTAAGTCGTGGACTGAAAGAAATATTGGAGGAGGGGCTAGAGACTACTTGCATGAAATTGCAAGAAAACAGAATTTATGGTGCACACAAACACAACCAAAAACTCAATCTTAACGACCCGATTGGCAAAGGTTGGATAGGATCAGGTAAATATATTATTTAGAATCTTAATAAATTTAGTTTTTAGTGTTTTTAATCATTATCTAATTTAAAAAATGAATGGCAAGAATATTTTAAAGTTTGCAATCCTTAAAGAAAATTGTTTTATAGATCCCGAAGTTGCTGCAGAAAGAAATATGGGAAGGTCATCATGTACTGAATGTTTTGAAGTTGGTCATTCTGAAAAAAAACTGCCAAATCAAGTTTAATAAAGAGAAGTCTGCTGAGGATGACCTAGTTGAATCATTTTTCACATAATATAATTTTTTGTTCATTACCTATTCTAGTTCAATATTTGTAGTATATTTTTGCATAATACTTCTTAAAAGAATAAAAAGAATGTCCAAGATTTTTTGCTAATTTAATATTCATATAAGGTATCTAATCTAATATTAAGATATATTGAAACTTGGTATGATCTCAAAAGAACCTGGACACATTGTTATATTAGAATATATATTGGAAATTATCTACCTATCAATTATGTTGTTAGGTAGCACAGCATTAACAATAACCCTAACAGCCTAATTGCTAATACATCATTTTCATGTTAAAGTTTTAAAATCCGTGAACAAACAAAGACAATCTCATAGTAAATTACCAACTTTTGTACATGCAAACCAAACTTTAGGAGAAGTTGCGCTGTGAACTAGTAACTTATAGTTTTGAATGAAGTCATAATCAATATCTGTTTGAAGAATAAAATAGTGGAGAAAAATTTCTCTTATTTTGAGGTTAAGTTTTGATGTTAAAAAAGGGATATTAATAGCCAAAAAAGAAAGACTGTACTCTGTTCTCACTTCAATGTCAATTCTAAATTGATATTAAGTTGCAATATACATTAAGAATTTGTCGATTTATAAAGGTTTTAGTGAATTTAGTTAAAATGTCCTAAAAAAACGTACATTTGCTGCATTGTGTCTCAAGTGCTATATTTGAATTATGTCTTAGATTATCTCCCTTATATTTTTAAAATGATTTGAAGTTTTATTTTTACCATGGTACCAGTTTCTTAACAAGCCTTTAAAAGATATGTCATTTTATGGGTTATTATGGTCGAAAAGTAGCACCCTGCTCCCCCCCCCTCTCTCCCCACACACAAAACATTCGATATCCATATCTAATGAAATAATATCTTACAAATTAAGATAGTCACGTACTATTTAGTTTTTTCTCTAAAAATATTTTTGAATTCCAGCTTTTTCGTTTAATTTACTATTTTAGAGCAACTATATTATAACTTAATTTGATGTTCATCCCCAATGATCATACACAAAATTATTCCTTCCTGTAGTTGCAATTATTGTTTGAAACGTTTAAAACAACCAAACAATATTCAATAAAAGTCCCCAAAGTTATTAAGCCAACTATAAAATATGATTACAAAACTTTGGAGACTTGTGTAATAAACAGCTCAATTTCCACTCCATCCCTGTGTTTATCTTTTTTTTCTATTTACGTATCCCCGGCCAAGTTGACAAAGTGCATGAAATCCTTATTGATACATTTTCTTTTGTTTGTATATCAGTGACAATTAGATTTGTCATGGGGAAATATCATTTGGTTCTACTTAACAAGCTTCTTTTCAAGCCAATTTTGTAATTTTTATACACGCAGTAAGTGTTATATAATACATTTTTTTCAAGGTTTAGATTTTGAATTATCTATTCAATAACTTTTTTATCTTAGAGTAACAGGTTTGAAACCAAGCAATTTATTTTCAACATTTTTAATAATACTTTTTTTAAAATCTTGAAGAAGTTTTGTTTGTTGTTAGAGTGGGGGTTCTACAGATTTAGGGGGGTAATACTCACCCCAAAACGTTCCGATGGAAGGGATAGGTAAATAAAAATGGAATAGGGGGGGGGGGGATTTAGGAGGTATTGCCCACTTATGATATTTTTTTATACAATTAAGTAAATTTTGTTTATACTTTACTCCAACTTTGCTGTTTATGGATATTAATAACCTTGTTTAATTTTTATTGTTAACTTTGATGGGTTTGTAATGAAATAAAAAAATAATCTGTCCTTGTTTTAATATTAAATTTTTTCGTTTTTTCCTTTAATTCAACTGTACAAAAAATAAATATCATATAAGTTTATTTGCTGAATAATTCTTAAATTTATTATTTACCCGCTAAAATAACAAATAAGTAATGTTTATTTAAAGCATATAAATGTAGAATAGTAGCATTCGATTCTTTTTAATATTTTAAAATTATTTAGAGAATTACTACTCATATAGAACTCTGTCTTATCGTTATTGGAATGACCCTTTCAAATATCATATTATAATACACAGTGTCAAAACAGCAAAAAAGAACTTAATTCATGTAGAATCACCAACCTTTAAAGATGCTATACCTCGTATATTACAAGAATTCTTTTGCAGGTTCTGAATGGATCATTTTAAAATGCCTCGATTCATAACTAGAGCTATCCGTTACGCTGCATGGAAGTATGAACATATTCTATATATAGAAATTCTTGACATAAAAATATTAAGATTTGTATTTAGATATCAATTTTCTACATATTGCTCCGCTACTTTAATATAATTTTCCTTGTTAAATGGCATTTCTAATGACACATAATATCTGTGTGTGTGTGTGGCGTGTGTGATAGTGTTTGTGTGTGTGTGAGAGTCGGTGTGATAAAAGAATAATAAAAAGAATGCTATTGTTCGAATGACTTTATTGGCCTTTAATCAGGGAGAAGGGAGGTGTAACGTTGGAATGAATTATTTATGTATGTGTCTGTTTGTTTGTCTGTCTGGTTGTTTGTCTGTTTGACTGTCTGTAAGTCTATCTCTCTCTCTCTCTGTTTATCTCGTCTCTTTATCTGTTTGTCAGTCTGTCTGTTTGCCTGTCTTATTGTTTGTCTGTCTGTCTGTCTGGTTCTCTATCCCTTTGTCTGTTTTTTTTTGTGTATATGTTTGTATGTCTGTTTTGTTTGTCTTCTGTTTGTCTGCTTATTTGTCTATCTTCTTATCTGTCTGTCACAATTTAAACATTTTTAATATTTCTTAAATTAAAATTAAAATAACAACTCTCTTGTCCCTGGTCTTTTAATGCTGTTATGAATGTATGTATGTGAAAGTTTAATTCGCCATTCCTATATCTCTTTCACTCTCCTTCTTTCTCCAAATCACTCTCTTTCTTCCTCTTTAACTGTCTTTTTCCTTTCCCTTTTTCCCTTTTTAACTGTCTTTTTCCTTTCCATTTTTCCCTATCACTTTCCCTCTTCTTTCTCACCCTATTTTTCTCTTTTTCCTCTATATTATTCAAATATCTCTTTTTTTCTCCTTCCTTTTTTCCCTATCACTTTCCCTCTCCTTTCTTCCCCTATTTTTCTCTGTTTCTCTATATTATTCAAATATCTCCTTTTTTCTCTTTCCTTTTTAGTAGCGAAGCTACTCTATAATTCACTTTGTCCGTCCGTCCGTCAGTCAGTCCGTCAGTCCGTAACGCTATGGGGGAAATGGGATTTACTCAGCTCCTATAAAAGATAGAATTCTGAAATTTTTTGACAACATTCCCATCATTAAGGAGCACAATTGACTATAAAACATCATTGGCGGTCGGACCGATTTTTACCAGGTTTTAGGCTATTTTTATATTTTTCACATTTTTCTCCATATCTTCAGTGTTTATGGTCCGATTTTCAAAATTTTTTCAGTTACAGACATCAAAATTAAATTTCCCGTCGTTTAAAGAAACAACCATGAAGGCCAGACTGCCATTTTAGCAGGTTTTAGGCTATTTTTATATTTTTCACATTTTCCTCCATATCTTCAGTGTTTATGGTCCGATTTTCAAAAATTTTTTTCAGTTATGGATATCAAAATTTAATTCCCGTCTTTTAAAGAAAACAACCATGACGACCAGACTGCCTTTTAGCAGGTTTTAGGCTGTTTTTTTTATATTCTTAACATTTTTCTCCATATCTTCAGTGTTTATAGTCCGATTTTCAAATTTTTTTCAGTTATAGATATCAAAATTAAATTTCCCGTCTTTTAAAGAAAATAACCATGATGGCCAGACTGCCTTTTTGGTAGGTTTTAGGCTATTTTTATATATTTAACACTTTTCTCCATATCTTCAGTGTATATGGTCTGATTTTCTAAATTTTTTAAGTTAAGGATTTAAAAATAAATTTTTTGTCGTTTTAAGAAAACAACCATGGCGGCCAGACTGCCTTTTATCAGGTTTTTGGCTATTTCATATGTTTTACATATTTCCCCATATCTTTGTTTATTTTGATCCAATTTTCAAACTTTTTTGGGATATCAGTATCAAAATGATTTTTCTCATTGTTATGAACATCTTTAACATAATTTACTTTGACCATCGTCATCATACAAAATAAAACAAGGTTTCATGTTTATTTTATCCAATAAATCTATTCTTGATTTTAGTATAAACCTTTTAAATCTACTTGTACGTATTCCCATCTACGATTTTTTGTGCTTCGCTACTTATGGATGTTGTCATCCTTGTTTCTTTATCACTTTCGTTTTCTTTCCGTTTGCTTCTAGCTTATGATAAAAAGTGTGTCTAGATTATTCGTAATAAAAGTAAAAGTGCCGTAAGACGTTTTTCATACCATAAGATTTTTGTTTTAAAATCATCGAGCTGAGGCTTTTTAGTTCATCACCAAGTCTAAATAGGTTAGTGAAAATGCTGTATATTGGTATTAAGTATTGATTTTTCAAAGTTTTTACTGTATAATACTTTATTTTTTCGTCCATTATCGTTAATACTTTAATGTTCTTTTGCGTCCAAATGCACTAATTATGAAAGATATTAACTGTTATATTTAACCATTATAATTATGATATGAAAAAATATTAAAATGCTTTTATATGTTATATTATTTAGGCCCTGTGTGAAATTTTTTTCTTTAGTGTGCGTTCATTTGCGCGAGAGAAAGAGTTTCTATTCGCAAAAAAAATATTAACTACTTATGATTACCGTCGGGCTAAGACAATGGACGATACAATGATCTCCTAATCATGACTATAAGTTACAAGTTTATAGGTTAAAATTATGTTAGTTTATAACCAACCAATTAATATTTGTTTAGATTAATCAAAGTTTTTAAGGAAAAGAGGAAGACTAGTTTAAAAATACTTTGTACTCCAGTTTTATTGATATTTCATTCTATCCTGAAGTAAAGTATCATTTGATAATATGAAAAAACTGCGAAATTTAATGCACACTATACATTAGGATATATAAGTTTTCCGGAATTTTAAAGTTAGGGGGGGATCTGAAATCTGCATCAAATTTTAAGGATTTATTATAAAATTCGTTTTTTGTATAATTCTTTATCTAAAAGCGGAAATACGTTTTAAGTTAATTAATTTTGACCAATAGGATAGATGGATTTTAAACTACCTGCGCTCTAATTGGTAGACAATTAAGATTCTCCAATCAGAGCGCAGATAGTTTTCAATCCACCAATCACAGATGTCAAAATTAATTAACTTAAATTGCATTTCCCCTTTTAGATAAAGAATTATACAAAAAACGAATTTTATAAAAAATCCTTAAAATTTTGTGCAGATTTTATATCTCCCCCTAACTTTAAAATTCCGGAAAACTTATATATCTTACTATACATTACATATATGATACACAATTTAAGTTTTTGTGAAAACAGCGAAAGGCCTTAATAGTATAACATAGCGAAATTGTATGGTTTTAAAGCAGTGGCGTGCACAGTGATTCACCAATGTGTAAAAGTATTAAGGGGGCTAAGAAAGGCTTTTCAAATTTCATTTTAAGGAGGGTGTTGACACCTCTCTACCGCAAGCCACTGTTCTAAAGTTTTGTAGCAAACCAAATCTAGCAGTCAATTATGTAGGTCTGTCTGTCAGTGTGTGTAATGCTGTTTGCTTTTTCAGTAGCGAAGCTACTTTATAGCTGAGGGACAACCAACATTATAACCAATTTAACATTTTTTTCTTAATTCTTTCAATATAAAAATATTTGATAGCTTTTAATTGCTGCGCTATCTATGTATTTTTGGTTATATTGTTCGCCTACCAATTGGTAAAACTTTGACCATCTGGTGTTTAATACATTCAATATTATTACCACATTTTAACAGTGTCCATACAAAATAGCAAATGTATCAAATCAAATCTTCGGAACCGCAAATTATTACAACAGCAAAAGCTGCTTCTTGACCTTTTCTTTACTCTTGTTATTGCACACTATACTATAATAATTGCATTGTGTGTCGTTTGCGATTATAAAACACTATACTTCAAATTATTTTGTCAATACGTTGTTTTTCGGCCTATTATTCGCGTACATTTGCGTACAGCAAAATTATAAATAAGTTTGTATTAGATTAAAACTAAAACAAAGTTTTCTTAAATTATTTTAATTGTTCTTTAATTAGATATCATGTTATTCATATATCTAGTTTAGACTTATATATCCTATTATATAAAGTAGTAAGGTTTTTTTTGAAGCTTAGGATTTCATTGACTACTGAACCGATCTAGTTATCCATTTTAGGGAAGCTTCACATAGGTCCTTGGGTGGTTTTAGGCTATTCTTATTTTAGATTTATGTTATGGGATGGTTTAAGGCTATTTTTTAATCTTTGAATACAGAGCTCATAGATGCTAGTGACTCAGCCACTGATTATATAAAACTGCTATTAGCCTAATGTTTTATTTTAAGCTAATCTAATATAATATAGGCATTTATTGAAACTTAAAATACATAAGAAGATTTAGTTTAGCTATCCAAGCCCCAGATATGTATAATAAATTCTAAAAATGTTAACTATCGTCATTTTTTTTAATTGCTTACTAACGTGGAAGTGAAGGAATTTTAAAATGCTTTTGATATAAATCAGAAAATGCGCCTTGACCTTCTACTAATTTTAGGGATAATCGGATATTATCCTTTTTATTTGGAGTGGACCATCCTTCCTCTCTATTCCGGTTAGACACAATGACGGCTAATTCAATATATATCTTATTTACACCATACTAAGTAAGCTACCAGAGGAGGGGAAAAGTTAACGCTCATTTATTGATATATGTAATAAAACTTCCAGGAGGGGGGGGGGGGGATATCCCAATACAACCATCTGAAATATTGAATATAATCCTGTTAGCATGGATTTACTTGAAATTACCAAGATTCTAAGATAACATGACAAGGCTAACATAAATCCCATCTTGTGTATGTTGTACTAGTGGATCACCCCTAGCATCCAGGAGCTCTGTTTTACAATGGTTAGGGAAAGCAAAAATAGACATTTGGAAGCTTCTTAAACAGAAGAACTTAATCTGTTCAGTCATGGAGGCTATCTGAAGAGTTATAGTAGTATAAGTTCAGAAAAGTTTTTCAAAAATTAAGTTTAAAATTTGAGTACCTATCAATTTTGCATTCATAATACTTTGAAACTACAAGTTTTAAAAAATCACCATTGCTAATTGTTGATGAAACTTTGTTAAAATCATTAATATATAATTATAGAGTTGCTGTGTTATAATGAGCATGTTTTTGGCCAAGTTTAAAAGTTTGGGCGCGTGTGTTTCCTAGTTAGAAACCACATCTAGATTAAAATAAAACCTGCAAGCACCGCCAGTCATGGAACTTACTTCCCCCAATAGAGTTAATCTAGACCATACTCTCTAAATTAGCAAACAGGATAACAGTAGAGGTACTTTCCAGACATGCTTTTTTACAATAAAACCATTTTCTTGATTTTTGCTTTATATATTTGTTAAGGTTATAGGGAGCTCTTTAGTTGCATATATCTGCACTTTTTTGACATTCTATGCAAATCAGCTGCTAAAATATCAAATAAACCATAGCTGCGGCTAAACCGTTCTTTTTCAACAATTCCGGCCGAGTCATATAAAAAAAAACTGCAAGTGCCGATAACTTATTTATAACTTGCACTAAAGCATACTTCATTGAAATTGTTTAAGATTCTTTCCTTTGCATTTGATTATTCTTGTTCTTTGATTGAAATTAAATTTTTGGCGAACAATTTAGAGCTTAGTTTTAAAAGCAAGTGTTTCTGCAAAAGAGGAAAGAAAAAAAATATGATAAATTGATCTTCACCTATTTACACAAATCACAAAATTATTATTGCAATAATATTTATCTGCCATTATTCTATCCTTGTACAAAGCTTTCTTGAATATTTGAATCCAAAATATTTACACACTTTGAAAATTATAAACATTATACTTTACTAAATATGGAACTCTACCACAGGGTTACTGTATCACAGTATAATATTCCATTTTCATAAGCAGTACCTAGTAATAGTTTTTTAACAACTAAGAGAAACAAGTTTACCCTTTTTGTAGATTATAATATTTGATCGAAAAGTAACCAACAATTAATTATGGAAAGTGTCTAAAAATCTTAGGGACCAGAATAATTTACAGCCCAATATCCCCTTTCTACTCGGTTTTGGTTAATTTTTTGGCAATTTTTTCTGTTATTTTTGCAGAATACTTTCTGTTTGAAACGCTTATGCACTTCCGCCGCTGCCTCTTACTTAGAAAGGATTTGGATTAATGAGTTTTTCTCAATCGTGCTTTGATCTTCAACCAATTTTTATTTTTTACTGTGTCTTAAATATACCCACCCCCCTCCATTTAATTGATTATGAGAATAGAATCCTTCATGTTAGGGATGTATGTGATACTTAAGATCTATTAAACGGCTGATCAGATATCAGAAGTATTGATAGTGGGTATGTCATAGTCAACAAGCAAAACTTTACTATTAGGACTTTTAGACAAAGGTCGTGATATCAAATGAAGGATTTGACACATAATCCTAATAGATCTAGGTCAGGGAACTTATGGAATAAGACAATGGGCAAGAAATAGATGCTAGTCCCAAATTATGTTTAACAAAATTACCCCTTCCATGTATACAAATCATAAAGTGTAGTTAAGTGTAGAAGAGTGCTAATTTGGACAACCCAATTAAAATTTTATGTATAAAAGTCTTAAAGTCAACGGCTGAGAGATTGTGTTAAAAACGTTGGCTGCCAGCATAATTTACACTCACATGTCATATCCCTATCTGAGTCCAAAAACACCTACATAAGAACTTATGTTGTACCTGTCTTATTCAGGTTTTTATCTATCTAAATTAACAAATCAGTGGTGGGGGTGGGGTTTGTGGGTAAAATATAAAGACGTTCTCCTTGGATACTGTATAATCTTCAATATGTTTCGTGCAGCCACTCTTAAAATACTTTCATTTGAAAAGGCTATAAAAAGAATATTTTAATAAACTCTTGCCAACATTACTCCTTTGATATATCAGCAATGTAGAGCTAGCATTTTTTTGTGAAACAGTAAACCGTAATACAGTAATAGTTCCATAAAAAGTAAATTCAATTTTAAATGCTTTAAATAATAAGAAAAACATTTAGAACAAATAATTGACCAACTTACATATCTTTTCTCTTTCATTATATTTATAATTAAATCATTGAATAAATTAGCCAAGATTTTTTAGACCATTTTTTTGCCCAGATTTCCCCTCATTTGACAAGTCTATCCACGAGAAATCACGGAAAATGCCGCGTGATTTTTTATTCGCTCGAGGGGGAAATATTTACATAACACTGCAGGAACTAGGATTCTTGATTATAAGATTTATTTGTTTGTCATTTAAGATCTCCCTAACCAACACTAAGAAGATTGAGCTCTTTAATTCAGGGATGCTTCTCATAGGTTCAACTATAGTTTTAGGCTATTTAGTACCCCTACCCCTTTCATAAAAGAGTCCCTAGATGATATGGGCTAAGTCTCTTTTGGTAATAAAGTAGTTATTTTGCATTATTTTTTTTTAGTTTCAAAATGTATTTTTTGTTTCTATGCATGACTACTTCTTATGTATTGTATAAAAATGGTACATATGCGTTATGTTGGAAAAAACGCACCAATCATATATTATGCAATATTGCTTTAGGATATATAGAAAATTTTAGGGATAACAGAATTATTTATAATCTATTTTTAACAATAGATTTGTTTCGTTTCTGGACATATCATTTCATAATAATTCTATCGGCTCTGCCCCTAGAGGCCTTCACTTTATATTTTAGTTTTTTTTTTAAATAAAAAGAAAATTGTTATGGTTTTTTTCCACTGGCGATTTCCCTCGAGAGAATGTTTGCACCATCCCCTAAAATTTGAAAAGCTTCACTGAATAGAAGAACCATATCGGTCTAATGGTTTGCAAGACCTTAAGCTTTAGATACACTTAGAGATAGACATCCTGTTACTTTATACAAGGATTTAGTAGCTTTAATACTTTATAATAGGTTCATAAATTTTCAATCTTTGTGTTGAGATACAATTTTAATTCTAGACTATTTAACATAATAAGAAATAATTTTCCTGGTATTTACGTTGACTTTATGTTTAACCTATTCATTACTATTTTGATCTTATATCTACAACTCTGTCGAAATGATATGGTGTAATTATGTCAACTATGACCACTTTTTATTAAAGTCATGTAGTTGAGTAAATTATTATAAAAATGCCATATCTACATCATGACAGCAATGGCCACTTTTTATAAAAGCCTTGTTGTTGACATGCATTGAAATGCATTTCATCAGAAAGTTTTGACATTTTGTAATAAGTTACTAAAAGCAGATCAGTTTTAGCCGTCATATTAAACTGCAGCCGCTGATTTATTTAGCTGCTTTATACTTAGCTCCATTGAAGCCGCTAAATAAGAATTTATAATTACTGTATCTTTGGAAAATCTTTAAAAAATGATTATGTAATGTAATCTGTATTTTCATTAACTCTTTGTCCACTTAGAACAGGGTTAAAATATAAAAAAAAATAAGTTAGGTTGAATAATTAGGAAAGCTTTTAAGTATTATAGTGAAAGATTTTTGATTTATGGTAAAAATACATTGATAGTACTTTTACTCCAATATGCCTACAGTTTTTAATTTAAATCAATTTTTAGAATCCTTACCCGTGTGCGTGCATATGCATTTGTTCTTTATATGTGAATGTATTTAAGTTTAAAGGAATTTACCTCAAAATTTCTTTAAAAGATCAACTACCCCCCCCCCCCCCTCCCTTTTTCAAGTTTTAAGAAACATATTATAATCTTATTTCAGTATCCTTTAAAAGGCTTTAGCTTAGAGGATTCACCTGAACCATTAGAAGCTCGATTAAGAAAAAAATATCTGGGGGTAGGTGGTTTTATGTCCCACTGCCGATCCAAGGGAAATTACCCCAGAACTTTGTAGGCTTCCTGATTATGTTTTTTATCTTAATTAAATTATTGCTGCGCCTTACTTTCAACCTTTTCACTTAATAATCTTACAATTTTTAAATTCATAAACAAAGAAAACTAGATCCATAGTTATAGGGCAGCAATAAGAACTGATAACTTTTGTAAATTTGCATAAATATATTTGGGTATAAATCTCTTATTATAAGGGAGGGAGGAGACATTAGTCTGTAAATAACATTAGTACCTAAAATTTTATATTATTTGTATTATTTTTAAAAATTTGTTTCAAACTCGTAGTGTTTAAACTTGTCAACCAATAATTTTAATTTACAGAAAGGGTAATTTTTTTCATAATTATTGGACATTTATATTAATTTTACGTGATTTTTTTCATTCTTGTGATTTCATAGCATTAACATTTTTCGACAATTTTAACAATATCTATTAGTATCGTAGATATAATAATAGAAATCATTATGTTTAAAAGAACATTTACAAGTTAAAAATATTAATTTCTCTTTTTGAATACTTTTCATCCTCGTAAAGTGAAAATATTTTCACTATTATGAAATTTGATTTTTATATACGCGTTCACACCAGCTGAATATTCTGTTAATCTTTATAAAAAAAAACATTTATATTTGTATGCTAATTGAATAATTTTATTTTAGGTATGTTAAAAGAAAAACTTGCACTATAGATGTAGGGTATGGTAGCTTTTTTTATTAAGCCTCATGGTCAAAGTGAGCTATAGAATAGATGATCATTTAATATGGTATTCTTCACAAAAAAAATTTAAACATTGTTCTTCCATTGCAACTTAAAAATTTACGGTTTATTTTAAAGTAGATCGCCTATCGTAAATTTTGAATTTCAGAGTAGATTGACTGCTGTATTTAATGCAGGGAGCCCACTGTACAATTCTGTCTATTGTGCGGTTGTATAGAATATAGATTAAGATTTGTATCTGGGTAGTCTGATGTCAATATGTGACATACCTGGGTTATGAATAGACATCTCGGAGCTCAATAGTGTGGTAGGGAGGCGATACTGGACTGAAATTATACTGGTACCCAACGTCTCATAATTACGTTATCTTATTCGTTAGTTCAACAACTTTGGGTACTTTTTAATTGAAAGTTGATTATTTGTTTCTGATGTAGTAGTATCCAAACGTTTTCAAACAATAATTTTAAACTACTTCAATCATGTGTATATCATCAATTTATTGTCTATTGTCTTATCCCTGTGGATTCCTGGGAAGGGACACATTTTGCAGGGATCTCAAGGGAAAGACAAAGGACGATAAATCGAGGTTAACAAAATTACCCCTTCTGTAGATTGAAATTAATCAATGAAAAATTTGGAAATTATTGGATCAACCAATCAGATTAAAGAAAAGTACCCATAGTTTTTATGCCAGCGATTAAGAGAACTTTTATATACAACTATTGGCTACGATGTAATTCACAGGCTAATGTTCCCTAGCAGTCTGTAATTTTCAAAGAAACACTTGATAAAATCTGTTTTTAAAACTACATTTATGCAAACAATACTAATAGAAAATCATTTTGAACATGAACATAGTCTTTATGATATGTGAAGTTTTTCATCGTGTATTAAAAGCAAAATAGAAATTATCTTTCTTTTAAAATGCTGATTACTCTCAAAATAACATAAAAAATGTTTTGACAGATACTAAATTTTTTCAATAGGTATAATTTTATTTTAAACTACAATTTAAACGATAGTTTACATAAAGTACCTAAATTTGTTATAAATTCTTCAAATTTCTTCATCCATAGGTGTTAGATTTTGTAATCTTAAATGTATATTTTTAAAGAAAAAATTATAACTATTTGTAACACTATTTTTCAATATTTCATTTTAAGTTGCAATTAGTAAGTTCATCCTTTTTTAGTTCTATAACTATTATGCTTTTAAAATGAAAATACGCCCTAACACTTTTGTAGATAAAGGGAGGGGAATTTATCGTTGTATTCCCCAAAATTAGATGTGTGTATATAAATTACAGATTATTTTTTTATAGTGGTGTACAGTGTACATCCTTAATTATAAGAAACAAAATTACCAATTCTGTTATGAAAGTTATTGGTTGAAAAGTTTGGTACCACCAATCAAGATTCAATAATAACCCCCCAAAGTTAGAACCCAAAAAACCAGAGAACATGTTTTAAATCTTTGGGGTTTTATAAATTAAAATCCAATGTCGCATCCCTCCCTGGATTTGTGAAAGGATATTAGTTATTTCTCGCATCGTATTATAAACAGCTTTCCGCGGATATATAATGTACATTTATGAGATTAAAACCAGTTTTTTTTGGCCCAGAGGTGCCGAAGGATTACAACCGGTTCCTATCCACCGGATTCGAATGAATACGAGAAAAACATTAAAATTGAACCCTTGAAATTTTGTAGTTAAATAAGCAAAGAAAATAGATTTAAACATAAGTAATGAGAAATGCCCACTACCGTTCTCCATTGATTTGTTAGATATAGAGTAAGACTCTTCATTTGCGTGATTGTTACCCATAAGAATAATAATTAGACAAAAGAGGAGTTCGTGTGTGTGTGTGTGTGTGTGTGTGTGGGAGTTTGAGTGTATTATGTATGTCTATAAGTCAGTAGTAGAATGGGTTGAAATCAGACAGGGAAAGAGCAATGACTGTTAATTTTTACTTGCCTGTTGATATATTTACTAGATAACCAAGCTATAATTATACACATAAAAATTTGCAGAAATATGATATTTTGTCAATTGCCCTATTCCTAATAAAAAAAAATTAATTAATTTAAAATATTGCTTTTCAGAAGAACAATTAAAGGATAAGTTTAATATTTCAATATTGTTTAGACCTAGAAAGGTATACATGATGAAGGTTTATGTAGCCAATTCTTGCAGAAAAGCTCGAGTTTTAGATTTTATATTAAAATAGCACGTTGAACAATTTGAAAAATTTAATATAATTGATTTTGAAAGTTTAAGAAGCTACAAATCAACTTTTGATATTATTTTGGTTTTAATTTTAACATTACAAGCGTACATGCCCCTAGCAAATAGGGGCACTTTATTCCAAAATAGCCTTTTAAGTCTTAAATCTGAAAACTGATATTATACTTAAAATAAAGAACCCAATCGGTTTAGTAGTTGGGGAGATCTTAAGCGTCTGACAAACAAAAAAACTTACTACTTAATATAAAATGTTATTAAAAGTACCTAAATTTTTGTACATATTTAATTAATATTTAACTTTTTATGACGTGTTATTGTTTAGAGGTGTACTTCCTAGTATTTTTGCAAAAAAAATCAATGAAAAATACACAAATATGGGTGTAGGGTATATACATAACATGTATTTTGGTCATCTTTATCTACTTTACTGACTTTATATATATATATATATACTAAACTAGAGCTGTACCCCTAGCAACTTGATGTATCATAAATTTTAGAGAGAAAAAATAGCTAAAAACCCGCAATGACCTGATACTAGAAAATTTAATCGATTTAGTCATTAGCGAAATCTTGCGGACAGACAAAAAATTGTGAAAGTGTTCTTCTTGTCATGTACTTAGGCTATTTTTATGTATTTTTGGTCCCCTTTCTTTAATAATTCCCCCCCCCCAAAAAAAAAAAATAAATAATTTTGCTTTTTTAGTATAAATGATATGTTGGTAAAGGTTTTAGTCCACTTTTAGTAACTTCTATGCGCTATTACTACAGCTAAATATTTTAGTAAATGATGAAAGATATGATCGTATTTGTATGTATTTGGGTGGTTGCTATTTTGTCATGTAACAATCACTTATTTGGAAAACAGTTTTGTTTTTACAATAGTCAAGAATAAAAAGTATTTAAAGTCAGAAAAATCAATAATTTAAATCATTAGTGGCTTCGCCATTAGTTTCTCAAAGGCTTTCTCCATATAAAGTGAAATGTGATTACTTTTTTTATTATAACAAATCTTAAAACCAAGAAAATTTTAATTAAAAGCTTCAAAAGCCTATGGCATTTTGGCTATTTTATATGTTACAACCCGACTTTTTTACAATAATAATTTTTTTGAACTCCAAACATATTATCCTTTTTATCTATTGATTCCTTATAACTTGCATTACTGGTTCAAAATCCCAAAATGGTATTGTAACATCAAATTTTTAGTTTTTTTTTTTGCATAATTATAATCAGGTTGTCTTAATTTACTTGTGTTTTCCTAAAATTTTTTATTTTCTTAATTTAAAAAAAAAGGTTTAGTTTAAAATAAAAAATATTTTTTTATTTCACTGTTTCAACCAAATCTTACTTGTGATAAATCATTTTTGTGATACTTATGTTGGTCTGTCATACTGAAACCAAGCATTAACAAGATTTGTATAGTTTGAGAAATTAGCAAAATTAATTAAATCTTTAAAAATTTAGACGGCAAGCATAAATTATTTCGTCAACAAACTAGGGCTGTGTATAAAATAAATATTTTTTGGGGGGCAATAGGTAACTGGTGGATATTTTTGAACTTATCTTAATTCTTAAAATAGATTTTTAAAGAAATTTCATTTTATATATTACTTTGGTAGAGGGTACCCTAATGACCAGATGGGGGCACAATAATTGTAAAATTTCAAATATATTGGATAAAACATCAAATCACTTTGTTGGAATGTCCCCCAATGACCAGATTGGGGCACAATAATTGTAAGACAACAAATCACTTTGGTGGAAGGTCCCCCCAAATGACCAGTTGAGGGCACAATAATTGTAAATTTTTAAATATAGGAAAAGAAATACAAGTAACTTTGTTGGAAAGTCCCCCAATGACCAGAAGGTGGCTCAATAATTGTAAATTTTCTAATATAGGATAAGACAACAAATCACTTAGTTGGATGATCCCCCAATGACCAGAAGGTGGCACAATAATTGTAAATTTTCTAATATAGGATAAGACATCAAATCACTTTGTTGGAATGTCCCCAAATGACTAGATGGGGGCACAATAATTGTAAATTTTCTAATATAGGATAAGACAACAAATAACTTAGTTGGATAGCCCCCCAATGACCAGATGGTGGCACAATAAATGTGAATTTGAGAACAAATCACTTTGTTGGAATGTCTCCAAATGACCAGATTGGGGCACAATAATTGTAAGACAACAAATCACTTTGTTGGAAAGTCCCCCAATGACCAGATAGGGGCACAATAATTGTAAGACAACAAATCACTTTATTGGAAAGTCCCCCAATGACCAGATGGGGGCACAATAATTGTAAATTTTCAAATATACGATGAGACAACAAATCACTTTGTTGGAAAGTCCCCAAATGACCAGATGGGGGCACAATAATTGTAAGACAACAAATCACTTTGTTGGAATGTCCCCCAATGACCAGATGGGGGCACAATAATTGTAAATTTTCTGGTTGAGTGTGTTCAATCAGTGAAGTCAACCAGACAATATTTTTATCAATCTTTCATGGGGAGAAAGGAAAGACAAATGTCTTGAAAATTTGTATTTTGTACTCTTATTAAATTTTATAAGTAGCTGCGTATTATGATTTATATGCAAATTTAATTGATACAGTTTGTTTAAAACATTAATTAAGATAATTCAATAAAATTAATATCCTTATTAATTGAATCTATCTTTTTTTTTTATAAAAATAAGGGGTAAGATGTAAATGCCCCCCCCCCCTCTTTCTGAAAGTGATAGGATGAGAACATGTCATAATATTACTATCTTTAAAAAATTCAATCATATTTTTACCATAATATGTCTATACATTTTTGCATGGTTTGGAGACAAATTTTTGTGACAAAAATATTGAAAGAATCAGCACAGGGTCAGATAAAAACAATTACTTTTATCTCAACAAGTATTGCAGCTACAATTTTTAAATTGTAAATTTTAAATTGTAATCATTTTATCTTAATATTTATACGTATGTGATAGAATCTAAAAATAGCCATTTTATTTCTTAATTCTTATAAACGAACGATAAATATCTTAATCAGGGAAGGAGGGAAATTATCCTGTAAATTATGCTGGTCCCCAACATTTTATTAAAACAATCTCCCATTCGTTGACCTGAAAACTTTAAGTACTATCGTAAAATCTTGATTTGCTATTACCAACTAGCTCTGTCAACTAATTTTAATTTACAGAAGGGGTAATTTTGTTTACCATACTTGGAGTGTACTTTTATTTATCGTTCATTGTCTTATCCCTGATGTTGATATAATATTAAAATATGTTGAAGGATTTTTTTGATATTGACTATTTGGAAACAAATGTCATATGTATATAAAAACTTTCTATTCGCGTTCACAATTTAAATAATAAAACTGTTTTGAAATAATATTAAACATAAAATCGATTTTGTTGGTCATTTTTAAAATCTCGACATATCCATAATATTTTAGAATTATATACTTTTATTTAATTTAATTTATATCATTAGAATAACGTCATTAATGACTACCTAATCATTATAATCAAAGCGGACAAACTGCCATAAAGAGTAGCTTCACTTATCAAAAAAAAATTTACTGTGAAATTTATTAAAATTTTCTCATATCCAAAATTGTAAGGTATTGGTAATATTTTTTAATGGCCAAAGTTTATACAAAAGTATTATTTTTTCTTATTTATGTTAGTTTAGGTTAAGCAAGGTTTAGGGAAACCCCGCGGGTTTGTAGCTCCTTATATGGATTAGGAACCCAAATCCGTCTGGACAAAAATCTACTTATTTTGGGCTAGGTGGTGTTTTTTTTCCTATGGGTGGTTTCTCTACCCTCCACAAGACTTAAAAACCTTGACCTATAAGCTTAAGCTAAGGAGAACTATATCAGTTCAGCGAGATCCTTCTCTACAGAGTTCAGACAGACATTCTGTATCTTGTATATAATTGTAATACACATTAAAATGTTTTTATTTAGATACATATTACATAGTTGCGCTATTTATTAATGGACATAATTATCTGATTTTCTTTCACTACTTTTCCTAGAACTTTGTTGAAAAACGTGGTTAAAACCCCGCGTCTCTTGTCAAAGAAAAACTCTTGACAATTTAGTATTTAATTAATGAGAAAATTTGTACAACGGTAAATACAATATGTGTACATACAACAAGGATTAGATTTTACAGCGTGGCTTCGAAACCGATTAATATCCGGTGGATTAGAACTGGTTCTTACTAAAAAAAACTGGTTTTAATCTTATATTTGTACATTCTATATCCGCGGAAAGCTGTTTATAATACGATGCGAGAAATAACTATTCTTATTCGTTGGCTTAATAATTATGGGGACTTTTATTGAATTTTGACTCATTAAGTTGGTGTCCAATCGTTTTAACCTCTTATTGTAATCTACAGATGGGATAATTTTGTGTATAATCATTGGTGATTTACATCAATATATCGGCCATTATCTTATCTCTTATTATTTTTGTTTTTTAATGGCCGTCAAACATACTGACATGTCATAGATGTATAGTAGCTGCGCTCTTATCGAAGAAGTGATAATAGTTATTTCTCGCATCGTATTAAAAACGGCTTTCTGCTGATATAGAATGTACAATTATAAGATTAAAACTAGTTTTTTTAGCCCCGAGGTGCCGAAGGCACCGGCTAAAAAAAACTGGTTTTAATCTTATGATTGTACATTTTTATATTCGTTGAAAGCTGGATATAATACGATGCTAGACATAGTTTTTTCGTATGGATGAGAACCGGTTCCTATCCACCGGATTCGAATGAATACGAGAAAAAGAAATTAATTGCTTTATTATTCGCGTACATTAAGAACAGGTATTGTTGGTAAAAAAGCTTGGTATTAGTATTTGTATATAGGTAAATTAAAATCTCGGGAACGGCAAAGCAAAATATGATGATTATTATGATTTCAAAACTATTGACCGTGTTTCAAAATCACGAGTTTTAAACTTTCACACACAAACAAATGTTTCAACAATACTGCACAAAATGTGATTCAAATAACAGCTAAATTTCAGAATTATGATTTTGAAAATATATTGCTAGTATCGCAGCTACTGTATAATATGAGCATATATGTTGTTAGACCGTACGTTAGTGTGCAAGATAAGGTTCCGATTTTCATTAAAACTAGATTCATACTTAAGAAAAATCATATTTTAAATTATAATTGATTCAAAAATCCTAGATTTCACCTTATCTCTATGGGCAACACTATCATTTTTATGTAAGTTTAAAGGGTAACAGATACTGATAAACCCCCCAAAAATTGCGTAATTGTTTGAACACCCAAAATAAAAAGTTTTAAATCATGGGGGGGACAAATTGTACCATTATAATCGCACGAATAGGTAGCAATAGAATAATTTATTAGTAGTGATGTTCTTATATAATTCACTTTGCTCGTGTAAGTAAGTAAAATATGGCTAGATTGTATTTCTTAGGGAAAATGTGCATTACATATGTCAGTCCGTTTGTTTTATGTTTATGTTATGTAATGTTTTTAAATGGTTTATATATGTGTATGTTGTCATCCTTGCTTGGTTTACTGTTAGATATAGGCATACCTTATGTCTAATATATGTCTGTCTGTACCAAAAGATCTAGCTAACCGTTTTACTGATAGGTGTATCCCATAAAGTAAAGATCTTTTTAGGTCCTGGGACATCATCGTTTATGTATAAATATGTATAATTTGGGAGAATAACTTAACCCTCCTAAGAGCAATTGTTCTGAAAAAATCTCTTCTAGATGTCTCTAGAGGCACTACTGCTTTTTATTAACCATATTATTAAGTCACTAAATATCACATAGTGTATCTAAATAAATTTAAGAAAAGATGCGCAACTTTAAAAAAAAACGAAAGTTGAGCATAGCAACTATACATATAAATATAGGCACCCATGTACCGTTACATTCCATAGGCATAGATAATAGAGATAGCTAGAGTCTTACACAACCCTAGATTATATTTCTTACAATCAAAGTTAATTACAGTTTTTTTGAATGGTTAATTTGTTCTTGGCCTTATATTTTGACCTACCATATATGAGTAAAACAGCCTAATACTTGTCCTTTGTCAATAGTAGACAAAATTGGTTCAGATATCTGTGTGTAATGTTATAATTTTTAATTTATAACGACAAAAGGTAAGGTTGAAAAATAAGAATGTCCATGAAATGAAAACATTCAATTTATTATTTATGGTCTTGAACTTTTAAATATGAACCTAAGCTCAGGTTAAGCTGTTTACGGGATCTTAACAGACATTCAGACAGACACACACTAGTATTTTTGATATCCTAGGTTAAATTCTGGACAAAAAATCTTCCAAAACCTATTTTTGCTCGGTCTATGACCCCTAACTCTAATGCCTATTGAAAGACTGTCAGTATTTAATGGAAAATGGTGAAAATAAGATGGATGAACCTTTTATAATTTATAAGAAACTCACATTCTTTAGTCTATTCATGTATTTAAGGTATTTTGCCTATTAAAATGCTTTTTAAACACCAATACAGAAATTTTGATAAAACTACAATTTTTTATTCGTTTTATTAATTTTAATAATTTACTTGATTAAAATATAAACGTAGAGAAGGGGTTTTCATCGTATGAGGGGTGTAAAAACTTTCGCAAATGAATTAAATCCATAATTTGTTTGCGCTTCTGTGGGCAATTTATAAATCAAATGAAAGTTTTATAGACGGTGTATAACCGGTTTTTAACCAAATGAAATTAATCAATTTCTGAACCGTGAAGAAAATACCTTTATAATTATAAAACATTTTGCATCAATATTTATTGGCAAATTTTCTTTTTAATAAACATTATTGATAAATAATATATCAGCAAAAATAAATGTTCTTTCTAATCAATTTCACATTAACTTAATTTAGATAAATTGCGCATATTTCATTGCATTTTCTAAACCTTTATTTTTTAATAAATAATCTTATAGTAGAAAGTTGCAAATTATAAAAAATTTGAAATATATTTCATTCTACTTTATAGACTTATAAAAACAAGGATAATTTTGACAATTTGTAGGGCAGCCAAAAAGCAACAGTTTAAATAAATTACTATACTATGGCTACAATACAGTTACACGAACCATATCATGGTGTTTATTACAAGAATAATAGACAAACATAAGCACAGATTAAAGTTATATAGTGGTTGTGCTGCTAATAATACAAATACTTGTTTTAATACCTCTACTTAGACTTAGGCCTACAGGCTATATGGACGTCAAGATTCATTTTAGATATTTGGTCACCTTATGAAATAATACAAAAATTTAATGTTTTTATAACATTTGATAGAGGCTTTTAGTAGATGTAGAAATCTTTTTAAGTTCGGCTACCTAGTATTTTATATAGTAATAGTGGCTGCGCCCCTAGCATCTAGAGGAAGGAAAGGTCATAAAAAGTGCCTAAAACCATATCATGACTAATATTTAAAACTATATTGGCTTAAAACCTGTTCGGGACCTATGTGAAACTTCCCTAAAATGGGGAACTCAATCGGTTCATTAGTTATTGAAATCCTAAGCAACAGACCAAATACCTTAAATACGTTATATAATAGGATTTTTAGTTTTAAAATAAAAATGTACAACCTGTACAAATATAGTAATTGTTGCAAGGCCCAAAGGGTATTTTTGTACTTGATAAATCCTATTAAACTTAATGACTATCAACCTCTTACTTTAGTCCTCTTTCTCTCCCAATAGAAGAATCAATACTAGAGTATTATTTCCTTTGATTGTGCTTTTGTCCCAAAGTTTATGAATACGTTATCAAATGCGTTAATCTAAAGACTTTGAATTATTAATCTTGATTGGTTGGTTAAAACTAGCAGTGTCTTAACTTTTCAACCAATAATTTCAATCTACAGAAAGGGTATTTTGTTTATCTTCATTGAGGATGTAAGTACATTATCTTATCCCTTAAGATCCCTGATTTTTATAAGTTTTAGGAATACCCAAAACATAAAATATGGACATTATAAAAATAACATTGAAAACAGCAGTCTATTCTTGCCATCTTATTATCCTTAGCTGGCAAATTAAGCTAGATGAATTTTTTCATGCTTTAATGCAAAATTGTTTTGATCGTTAAAGTTTAAAATTTTACGGTATTTTCATCAAGTTTTTATGTGATTTAATTTTTCCCTGCCTTTCTAATTTTATGTACTTTATTTACAGTTCCAACAACTTTTCCTTTAGACTTTGCTTTTTAAAATGCTAATTGGACTATTTTGAAGTTTTCTAAAAAGCTAAAGGGATAGTTGCATGAAGTGCATTTCAGAAAAAATTAATTCAAGCAAAAGTTCCAATTATACCATTAAACATTTTTAATTTTGTTTTACAATAAATAACAATCAATTAGACATCACTAAATTAGTCGTCATGCTGTTTTTGTGGAAATAAGCTAGCTATATAAATTACATATATCACAAAGATATGATTTTCAAGTCTTATATTTTAAAAACTACATGGTAAAAAATTTAAATTTTTTCAAATATATACCCTACAGATGTAGCTTAAACCATTGACCAGGATAAAATATGCAGTTCACTACATTAAGTTCAAATGCATTTCGTGCAACTACCCCTTTAGACGTCTTATGAACAGACAATCGAACATCCAAGTATTATGGCAAATAACTTTATAAAAAGCTAGATATGTCAACAAACTTATCAATAGAAGCAACCACGAAAGAATAAATTAAACATCTCTATATTTTATTAAAGCTATAATAATTAATGCTGTTTTGTCTTAAATGCCTCTCTCTGCACTTTGGGAGAGGACATTGGGCTATTTATTACACTAGTCCCAAAGGTTTTATAATAACGTTCGCTTATTCGTTGGCGTAACATCTTTTTTGCTTTTATGGAATTTTTATTGGTTGGCCCATTCAAATGAGTGTTCAAACGTTTCAACCACTAATTCTAATCTACAGAAGGGGTAATTTTGTGTATTGTCATTGGAGATGGACATCAATCTATCGGCCAATGTCTTATCCCTTTAGATCCCTGTGTTACTCATCATGCAGTGGATAATTTTTAATTTATTTTTAGTTGAACATCACCTGGAAAACGGAGACCGAGGTGTTCGAGTATCCCTCCTTCGAGTCCAGCAAGGATGATGAGGACACAGTGTCCTCCAGGACCTCCAGCAGCGGCGGCCCGGGGTCGGCCAAGTCTTTGAAAACCAATACATCAGTCGGCAGCAGTAATAAAGGTGAGCTTTAGAAGAAATTTTAGACAACTTTCTTGTATAGCAGCTGAGAAAATCCATAAAAAATTCCACTTACTATGGAGAGTTATGGACGGACTTACGGCGAAAATTACAAGTAACCTATAGAGAAGACACACTCTTCTTTACATGATAATTTATATTCTAAATTTGTTTCTAAAGGATTGATGTTTTGGGGTGTTATGTGGGTGTTCCAAAATTAATTTCATATTTTTGATATACCGTTTACGGGTGATGGTGGGGGGGGGGGGGTGGAATGGGGTGTTAAAAAATTAATTGCATGCCCCCTTGGCGGCCCCACCCAACCATTTCATCCTTTATCATGAATTCTACATTTATTTTTAATCTACAAAACAAGAATATTAATTTTCAAAATTATGAAAATGTAAAAAAAATAAAATAGTTTCATTTTCTTTCAACTCTTCTTGAATATATAACTAAAATTCTTTTAAATACACAGAAAAGTAAAAATAAGACTTTATAAAAGGATAAATAATTTTGAATTGATTGGGCAATTCATACAACTTTGAAGTAACAAGAAAGGATTTGCTATTAGTAGATTTTAAAATTATTTTACGAGAAGCTTTACCCAAAAATAACAAAATGGCAATCAACACCCAAAAAATGTTAGATAGAAGCTTTTCAATAGCCTGGCAAAAAATATTTTTTAAAAGAAAATTTCAAAGAATAATTAAGCCATACGTTACTTAAGTCTATTTTTTATTCTTAAATGACCAAATTGAGCGAATGTTTAATAATGAAAAAAATAAAATAGACTTTCTTTCAATTATTACCAAAAATGTATATATTTTTGACCAGGCTATCGTGCAGTTTTAAAATTTGCAAATGCAACGCCTTTCAGAAACCCACGCTGATCTTTTTTTTGAGGATTTGACATTACTGGATTGGTGCTCATGTAATATCTCAAAAATTGACGTTAAAAATTGCTGCTTTGTCTCTTTAAGGAAGTGTTGTATTGGTCTTAGGCTTAGGATTTTCTCGGCGTTTTTGCAAAAAAAATAAGCCATAAAAAAGTTGCAAAAATAAAATACTATGTGATCAAAATGATATCGCTGAATTTAAAACAACTTTTTTTAAAATTTGTAGCCATTTAATTTTTTTAGCAGCTTTATGAAAATATAGGGGGTGGTTATACTTTAGGGTTGTTTTTTATTGTCTATTAGGGAGGAGGGAGGGGGCGTAGCGCGGGATCTCTTTTAAATACAAATTCTTTTTTTATTGCCTGCTCTTAAAGTTGAAAAGCCATTAAGGCCTATAACATGCACTATTAGTGTAGGCCTCAGGCATCTTCTTTGTTTTCTTATAAACACAGGTGGTTACAATTGGTACAAGAACAATTTTCATGGTTAGCGCAGCAATAGTATATAAAAAATGACTAAACAAAGCTTTAAATCAAGTTAAGTAAGACATAATCCTTAGAAGTAGCTCTAATCCCTAAATAAAAATAACACTTTGTTTGTCTTTGTATGTACCGAAGGATCTCGCTAACCATTTAACCGATATGGTTCTACTTTACAATTTAGCTTCGTATAGGTCATGGAAAGGTACCAACACCCTCAAAGAGAAATGGCCCCTGGAAAAGAATTACCCCCTTCCAAAAAATTCTTTTTAAAAACTAAAACTGAAAATAGGGGGGGGGGGAGCTCTAGTAGTGAAGCCGCATTCAAAAATTAAGTTTAGAGTAGCTACAACTCAATTAATGATTTTTGACATTTTTCTTTGTAATTACAGCTTTAAAATCTCTATTGAATTTGATATTAGTTATTTCTCGTATCGTATTATAAACGGCTTTCCGCGGATATAGAATGTACAATTATAAGATTAAAACTAGTTTTAATCTTATGATTGTACATTTCTATATTCGTAGAAAACTGGATATAATACTATGCTAGACATAGTTTTTTCGTATTCATGAGAACCGGTTCCTATCCACCGGATTCAAATGAATACGAGAAACAAAATTATCAAAACCTAAAGCTATTTTAATTAATTGTTTATCTCAAATAACAAAGTAAAATAATACTTCATTTTAAAAGTTTTTGCTAACCAAAAAAGTCACTTTTGGAAACTCATACTCTATAATAATCATCAGGTTTTTTTACTCATGCTATGCTTCTTACGGACAAAACTTTCCTTGTTCTAACTTTATTACTTGATCATATTGAATATTCTTCTTTTAGATTTCTGTAGCGTAATTATTCCATAAGCTGGATATATACATTTGTCTTCAACACTTCTTTATTATGCTTTACTCTCTCTCTCTCTCTGCTACTAATTTTTTTCTAATATGCCTTTAAACAGTTCATTCTTTTTAACAGAAAATATTCTAATAATCTAAGCTGCCCTACTTATGAACCAACATAATTGTCCTTGTTAATTCTAAATATGAGAAAATTATAAAACAACAAAAATAAAACTGTTATTTATTTGAAACAGTGAGGCTTATAAACTTACAATAACGTGTGCATAATAAGAAAGAGACAATGTTTTATTTAGTACACTAAAAAAATCATATATAATTTCTTTAATTAGGAATTTAGTTTAATTGTTTCAAAAATTAAATTTCCTCTTTTTCAAAGCATTTTATCTTAATAATTAAAAAATAAAAATGAGAACAAATTAAGATATATTTATAGGTATTTTAACGGCCAAAATTAAGATTAAATTTATTCAAAGGGGGGGGGGCGAAAGTGACACTTTTTGAAACCAAAACTAAAAGTCAAAGGAACTCAACTAAAAAAAGTGTTACAGGTCTGACATTTTGCATGGCAGTTGCTTTATAGGGGTACAATATGGAACTGTGAAGAAACGGCGGCGCAACCGCCGAAAACCGCCGAGAAAAGGCAACAAAAATTACGGCGGGAAACGGCGGTTTTTGGCGGTTGCGCCGCCGTTTCTTCACAGTTCCATATTGTACCCCTATAAAGCAACTGCCATGCAAAATCTCAGACCTGTAACCCTTTTTTTAGTTCAGTTCCTTTGTTGACTCTTAGTTTTGGTTTCAAAAAGTGTCACTTTCGCCCCCCCCCCCTTGAATACACTTTTTAAAAGGAAGCTATATTATAATCTGTAGCTTTCTAGGGGATTTTTATTTGTAATAAATACTTTTCTCCCTTTTATTTTCACATGGGACATTAAATAAAGGAAGTTTAAAAACTGATTTTGGTGTTTATCTAATGCTATATCAATTCTTATGATCCTATCTTATAGAACTAGTTTCATAGACCAAACTGATAAAAGATATTTTAAGATGAAAGTTAATTTTGATATTTCCGCTACTCCATATAAGGGAGTCTGAGAAATTCCATCACTCTTTTTCCACAAATTCAATAAATATAAAATTTAAAAATGACTGTTATGGGAAAAATTTTGTCAAACCAATGTTAGGCAAAATTAGAAATTCTTGTTAATTAGGTTAGAAAGCAGAAATTAGCTTTATACAGAGTTAGTACCGTAATATATTATATATCGAAATACAGGTCAATCTGGGACAATTTATCATACATGAATATATAATTGTTTTTTTTGTGAAGCTACTTTATAATTCGAAATGTGCGTCAGCTACATTTAAGGGGTAACGTGATTTTCTTTGAAGGCTCTCTGCATATTTACTAAATAACTCAATTTATCTGATAGTCCCTAGAGAACATTATATTCCTTTATTGGAAACTAGCGGCTATGCCCCTAGAGGCCTCTAGTGGCACTTTAAATGTTTTTTTTTGTTTAAGTCCCTACAATACATCTTTATCTTGCATTCAAGTCTCTCAAATAGTTTTTTTTTAAATTTCGATCTATTGTCATTTCTCTTGGAAGGGTGGTTGTATCCTCCCCCAAAATAGTTATAAACCTTCCCAGGACCCATGAGAAGCTACCCTGTTAAGGAGAACCCTATCGGTTCAGCGGTTTGCGAGATCCTTCGGTAGACAAACACAAATCCTGTTACTTTATTATAAGGATGTATATTTCTCTTTTGCAATTTAAGAAAGAAGGCTATTATTTAGTTACGATTTGAGAACTTTTAAATTCTAATTATGATTTAAGGAACGGATTTTTTGGACATATTTTTAGACTAGATAGATATATTATTATCGTAAATTTTTTTGGTATTTTTAAAACAAATATTTCTATTTTTCATGCAGCTATTCTCCAGCCGAGTTTGTATAAACCCTATCGTAGCAACACTAGTAGTTTTAACGTAGATAAAAATAACAAAATCCTCAACAATTACCCATCCAATCATATGATCCTACAAATACCAGAATCAAGGCGGCAAAAAATGATACTAGAGTCAGAAAAATCCCCGCCTAAAATGAATCCATTATTTATACAGCCTTATAAAAGTACAGATAGATATTTGGATACGCAGAAATTAATCAAAGTCGAAGGGGTTGTCGCTGAAAAGCCTCCTAATCGCCAACTTATATTTAAACCAAATCTAGATAATGAAAAACAGCAAATTTCAAGTCATTTATTAATCCAACCATTCAAAAATGAAGATAGATTTTTAGACACGGAGAAATACATCAAAGCCGAGGGTAAAATGAATCCAGATAGATCTTTTAATAATTCATTCCAACAAAATATCAATTTGGACACTGAAAAGTTTATACAGGCTAAAAGTAATTTTATTAGTAAACAGCTGAACAAACCAAATCAGATTTCTGTTCGTCCCTTTGCCTATGCAATTAATAAACAACCAAACACAACAATTACAACAAATCAAATAAATCCACCAAACTGCTTGGATAACAAGGATACTGATGAACAAAGCGGTGTAGATGAATATTATACAAATGATAACAAGGATGAAACAAATGACAGTGGGGATGATAGTTGTTCATCAGAAGATGATTCAAGGCATCAAATTGTTAATATTTTAATATTAAGTATTTTTTTCAAGTTTCCCCTTTTTTTACCTTTTGTCTCTTTTCCCTTTTTTTACTTTCAAAGTCTTCTCGAACATATTTATTTAAAAGTTACTATGAAAACTAGATATATATGGATTACTATTGAATGAAATAATTAATTTGATTGTTGAATAAAGTTCTGGTGAGTCATCATGGGACTCAACTCTTGACAGGTGTTCATACAGACATGCTGGATTTGTTAAGTAGCTGTTTGTTGTGTATAATAGAACTGAATTAAGCTTCTTATTAAAATTTAGGGATTTAATCTAAGAAAACACACAAACTTTTATTTCTAAAAATGTTTTAAATAAGCTGTAACCAACAACTGAATTGATTTTAGAAAATTATTTGGTAATTTCTGCTGTTTTTTCGAGATTTTTTTTTTTTTGGGGGGGGGGCAACACATTGTTACAAAGGCGACCTTTTTTCTGCCCCCAAATATTATTTTAGATTCATTTCGATTGTTGGCTCTACCTTATTCCTGGTTTCAAATAAGATACCTATTTCTTTACCCCTAACTGATTTTGACACTGTAAATCAAATGATAGCTGTATTGTATGAACTTTGTGATAGTCTTGAGGAAGGAGTGGATGATCATGATGATAAAACACTTGAGAATCAGTCAGAGTCAGCAGATGATGATCAACAAGGATTTCAATCATTTGATAATGACACTACAACTACCACCACAGGAGTGTTTGTTTAGCCATTTAATGTTGCTCTTGACTATCAAAGCAACTCTATAAGTCATTCTTTCTGTAGGAATGTAATGATTGATAAGTTTTTCAAGACTTTGGCAAAGATGAGATTTTTCTTCAAATTTCAATGAATTTTTTAAGGCTATTTTATTCTTTTTAAAAGTAAACAATTACTTGCAGAAGAAGACACATTTTATGACGCTGATGACTCAAGTCTCAACCATGTTGATCTGCAAGATGCAGATTTCAAAGCATTAGATAAACAAAACAATGTTGAAAAAATGTTTGAAACTTTGCATAAAACTAATGATAATAGTTTGGAGGGAAATAGAATACTTGATGACAAAGAAATTGACCAGCTAAAGCAGGCCAAAATTCAACAGATTTTGCAAGAAATTGATGAAAGAAAAAATGTTTATATTAAAGAACTTGCCAATGAGGAACAAAGCAGCAACAATCAAGTTGATGAAAACAAGGATGCATATGCACAAGGAAGGTTTACAATTAAAAATCTTCCAAGTCAAGATCTAGAATCTCCAATTTATGAAGATAAAAGCAATTATGTCTCCAATTTTTGCAAAAACTTGAGAAAAGTAAATATAGCTGAACCTAATATTGAATTTAATACTGAGGATATTGATAAAGAAAAAGGTGATGACATTAACAATATTGAAGACATGAAAATCGGACTTGTTAGCAAAAGACTTGCACAGCTTGATCCCTTCAGCCGCCCTAAAAGCTGCTGCATCCAAAAAGCCGCTCCTGCAAAGATCTCACAGACAAGTAAGCCTAGTTCAAGTAAGTCTAGCACTATATCCAAATATGCAGAATTTGGCGCCAAAAAGATCCAAGAATCTTTGTCAGCTGTCAATGAAATTGATGCTGTTAGAAGCAATCTAAGAAAAGTTAAACTTATTAGTGAAAATGATCAAAACTCAAATTATGAAAAAGAAATTACAAAAATTAGACCAATGTCCAATGATTTATCTGCCTATCCTGAAACAAAAGTAGAAACTAAAAACACTATTGAAACTGAACAACCTTCTAAACATGCATTTGGATTAGTTAGTCATAGAATTGCTGCATTTGAGGACCAATCTAAACCTCGGCAACTTAATGAAACTGATACAAATTGGAATGGCATGCTGCAATTTGATGAAAATAGAGATATGGATGCCGCAACTTTTAGATTGCCCAACAATAGATCAGAATATAAATCATTTTTCTTACATTTTGGCGTCCCCAGGCCGTTCTACAAATCTTTTGCTTTTGTTTAATCTTTTATGGTAAACAAATTTCAGTATTTTGTAGGTAATATCTTTTTAGTATAGATAATAATTAGAGTATATTAGTAGAAAAATTTATAATAATGTTTTGGTTAAATAGTTTGACTCTACAAAAATATTGTAGAATTTTTCGCTAGCAATCTATCTTTATACCACTTTTATTTCAACGTTCAGCTTGATAAGTAATTTTGATGAGCACGATCCCTGCGGGGTGTTCCTGTACTGTAGTTAACCTAAAATTACATGAATCTCAGATCCATGTGTTTGTCTAACCATTACCATAATGAAAGGGTATTAACCTAATAATTTTGATGAACATTTTTGCATTGCATGTTGGTTCGCAATTCTTTTCTTTCTCTTCGCGTAAATTAGCCTGGTTCAATATTGCGAATGTGGAATTTAAAAATAATCATCTTTCCTTGTTTAAATTCATGCATATCAGAGTTCAATGGCAGTTAAAATAACCTACCTCTTCTTATCCCAATAAAAAAAGCTTTCTAGAGCAGATAATTTATCATCCATTGTCCTATCCTTATTCTATCATTGCAAAAAAGTAGTTTTATTTTATATTGATATTTAAACAAATTACGCGTAGATTCATAAATTGTACCAATAGCGATCAATTTTATCTTCTATTAATTTATCATAAAATAAGTTTATTTAAATAAATAATATCTAGATTTGAAATAAAGCTAAAAAATGTAACAATGCACAATTTTGTGACAGGCTAGTGCACATTATTTGTATGATTATGAAATATGATTATGCATGTGAAATGAACCTATATCCTTGACAATAATCATGTCCCTACTGTGTCAGGGAGTTATGTATATGATTATGGAATAATAATATGAAATAAACCTATATCCTTACCAATAATCATGTCCCTACTGTGTCAGGGTTGTATGGATATGATTATGGAATAATAATATGAAATAAACCTATATCCTTGACAATAATCATGTCCCTACTGTGTCAGGGAGTTAGGGATATGATTATGGAATAATAATATGAAATAAATATATATCCTTGACAATAATCATGTCCCCTTCTGTGTTACTTACATATAAAATTAGTTTAATATTTAAAGTAATTTGTGTAGTAAAATAGACCATAAAAAATAATTTAGTTTTGTTGTTGAAATTTTCCTTTTCTAAAGTAAAGTTTCTTTTAGATCATTCGTATTTTTAAAATGTTAAAAACTAATTTTAATTATTTTATTTCTTTCAGGTGGACTTGGAAGTTACCAGCCGAGCAAAATCCAAATATCTGAGACTCCATTCCAGTTGGGGGTGTCGCGTAGCTCCTCCTCCGCCCCCACATCCTCCAACCTGCCCTCTAAAGCTCCACCCTCCCCACCATCAGATACATGCCTGCGGCCCACGGACGAGGGAATATCTTGGGGTAGCTCGGCATCCTCAGATATGCTCTTCTAGTTTTATTTTGTACTCTCAAACAGTGACTGGGAGATTATATGTTGCAATTTTATCATTCAAAAATCACCAAACCTTGCTAAAATTTTCCCGCCAATTTTGCGCGCGAAATTTGCCACATTTTTTGGTAGATGTTTAAATTGTGACATATAAAATCTTTTCATCGCTGACCTTATATAAAAATTATATTAGTATTTTAAAATATGTATAATAAAGACTTTTGTGATTTTAATTCTCTTATATGTTGAAATATCAAATATTTTAGTTTTATTTTTCATTCAAATACAATTAAAAATAAATCAATTTTAATTTCAATGTAAAAAATTAGTAACAATGACAACCGAATGTGCTTTTTTTTGCCCGTTAGTTACCCTGAAACATTTTTGTGCTCCATGACTTAATTTAGACATGATATTGTATCATGAAAAAATACATCTTTTTTAATATTTTGTATGGAAAATATGATAATTGAAAATATTTCTAAAAATACATATGTAATGTTGAAACTTAATATTTTAAAAACTTACCTAGTTTAAAAAGAAACGATTTTGCTTTTAGTTTAGGTAAATTTAAAAAAAAAACATTTTATTATGTAGTGTTTTTAGAAAATAATATTTATCTTAAATAAATAATGAAAAAAGAACAAAATAAGAAGTTAATTAATTTTTATAGAAAATAGGTACTTATATGAATTGCATTATTAGTTTAGAAAATAGTTAAATTAGTTTAAAAGTATTAATTTGCACTATTTTAATCATTTTTATATTAAATTAAAGTAAAATTAGTCAAAATACTTTTAGTTTTTTTTTATATTTAATTACATAATCAAATAAGTTTTTTAGTTGCATTTATTATTTGTCATTTATAAAGATTTTGATAATTATAAGATTTTTATGAAAAGAGGCGTAGACTTTTTCTTTTAAAAGGGGGGAAGTTGTTACTTTAGATATCTTGTAATCTAGGCGCTGAGGTAACTTTAAAACATATAAGATATTTATTTGTTTTGCAGTTTCTAAATTGCATGATAGATATTTTTTTTAACGCCTTGGATATAAATAAAGCCTTAGCCTCTGTGATGTTCTAAATTGCTCTTGATACCTTGATTGCGAGATATCTACAATAATAACTAACATTTTTTACTGCCCCTTTCTATTTTCTACTGATTGTTCATGGCAATTAGTTACGAAATAAGATTTGGTGGGTTTTGGGGTTAAAGATTTTGCTAATTTACTGCTAGCTGAATCTATGCATGGATGTACCTTTACTCTTGGAACATTAGAAATAAAATCCTTTTCATAGAATTGCCTCTTTTCTTTAAATTATATTTTAATTGTTTTTTTTATGTGATAATTGTTTATGTATATTAGTAAATGTTAATAAAAGTATAAAATGTGTAAGACCCAACAAGAGAAAGGGCATTTTTAATAGAAAATGTAAATAAACATTGAAATGAAGGTGTTACTTTTTTGTTTTTTTGGAAGTCAAGCTGCTCTACAACTTAAGCTCATTGTGTTATGTCTGTTAGGATCAAATTATATATTTTTTTAATGTACAGGGATCTAAAGGGATAAGACAATGGCCGATAAATAAATTTACTTCCAGATGATGTTACACAAATTTAGTCCTATTGTAGATTACTATTAGTTGACAAATAATTCAATAGAGCATTCTATCAGAATTCAATAAAAGTCCCCAAAGTTGTAAAGCCAACTCGATAAGAAAAATTTAATACTAAACTTTTGGGTCTGGTGTAATAAACAGCCCAGTGTCCCCTGATTCACCCCACCATCATTTACGAAATTAACTTCTTAATTAAAGATTCTCCTGATGTGACAACATCCACTATTGAACAATCTTTGTCTGACTGAATGTTTGGATGTTCTCAATATTGTAATAGGCAGAGCTCGGCAGCCACAGCTTAACTATGCTTAGAAACCCTTAGTCGCGAGCTAAAGATAACCCTATGTTGCAGCAAAGAATATGGAATATACGTGGGGGAAAATAATCGTCAATTTAGCTTGCCAACATGGACAACATCATTTATTGGTCAGTTTGTTTACCCAGTAGAAGGGGATGGGAGAAATCGTTTTTTAGCCAGCTACAAGTTTCACTTTATTTGAGAACCTGATAATTAGGGCGGGTTCATATCGGAATTAGACAAAGCGGGGATATGCAACAGATAAAATTAACCTTAAAAACATTTCTGACCGAAAAAGAATTTTAAAAAATTGAGTTTTAGAACACGACCACTTAAAAATATAATTCGTTACTTATTAGTATGCAAAGACGACATTCAAAATTTTTTTGAATCAGAACTATGCCTTCATGGTGCTCCCTGGAAAGGCCTTGATGAGCTGAATCAGGAACTTTTGTTCGTTTCAAAATATCTCGTTCCTAGCCTTAGAAATCACTAAAAAACCACAATTTTTTAAGGTTTATTAAGAATTGTCCAATTTGTAGAGGTTTTTTAGATTTTCTCAGGCTAGGAACGAGATTTTTTGAAACGGACAAAAGTTCCTGACTCAGCTCCTCAAGGCCTTTCCAGGGAGCACCATGAAGCCATAGTTCTGATTCAATAAATTTTTGACTCCCATTTACAAATAGCTTTACAATTGAATGTCTGGTCGTCAGCGGTTTTAAGACTTAGGATAAATTTTAAATCATCCAGAGGTGTATTATATCTATATAAATTGAGTGCAGATCCCCGCTTTGGCCTCAGAAAAAAAATGTCCAAAATCGACCCACCCTAATGATAATCTGGTGTAAGATCCAAGTAATAAAAAATTCATTGTTGCAGCCGTACAAGCCTAAAGGCTCGGGTTCTAAGCCTTGCTAATAAGTACTTTAACATTTCAAAGTTCGTTACAATTACAGATTTATAATTTTTTCTTTCTTTCTAAATCTATGATTCATTAATACCATATTTCATTATTGTTTTACATGAAGTAATGAGTAATACATTAAAGTAAAAATTGGTATTTTCTGGTTAAAAAAAAGCTATTTAAACAAAATCAAAGAGCTTAATTTTTAATTTTATACCTAAGATTTTCTCTTCGTTTTGCAAGGTTTGAATTTGATAGGACGATTCTAACATTTAAATCTATTCATTAAGGACACGAATGTCTTCAAAAAGTTACAGAAAAGCTTTGTTAAATTGTTAATGTCATTAAAAATTAAAAACCTTATCTCCAGTGTAAATGTCGTCTTTGTAGTGTGCAATATTTACGTTCTAAACTTATTATTAACCAATCAGCTGTTTATACTTGCAAAATTAAAAATACAATTTGACAACTTCACAAAGACAAATAAAGTACAAGTTTAAAATGTCTTATTAATGTAAAAAGCATATTTTTACTTTATTTAAGAAAATGTTAAAGTTATGAATTAATTATAAGCTGTGAATTACAGAAAAAAAGACAATTTTATGAAACATGGTAGGTATATAAATATTATCTCTTATTTATTTTTATTAATGTATAAATTTAAGATCGAGTAAACGTTCTAAATATTTTAAATTTATTATAGCGTATTATGTAAGGTAGCAAAGAATTTTTCCGCTAAAATCTCATTTATTACCCATACGACACAATTTTTCCATCAAGGGAGGCTTCACATATGTCCCTGGGTGGGTTAATTTGTCCCCTCCCTCCGAGCTCGACCCTTAATTTAAGGGTCGTTTCCGCTCTTTATAAATCAATCACATAAGAAAATTTCTATAAATCATCTATTAAATTTTAGCAGAAGTCACAAATATTAGGGTTACATCTTAAAGGTTCTTAAGATGGGTAGGTTAGGCCATAAAATATCATGGATTTTGAATGTTTTGTTTCAATGCCAAATAATCAGCAACAATTTATCTTTTTAACCTCTAAAGGTTTTAGTTAAAGAAGTAAGTTTTTAAATTGATTCTTTGTTTTGTAACGTTTCAAGAGCTAGTTCATTTAAGGGTAGGATTGAGTTATAACCTAATTTATTATTTCAACTTATATTTTAGGCTTCGGTAAAAATTCCGGAACAGAAAGTGATTCTCTGCGGTGAATATGGAGTTGGGAAATCTTCACTATTTAGGTATTATTATTAGGCCAAATCCTAGAAAATTTAGGCTAGCCTAAGTCTTACATATTCTTTCATATCATATAAGACAGCCTTAGTAAGAATATTTGTAAATAATTTTCTGGCATTATTGTTTTATATCCTAAGGTAAAAATAAATATCAGGCCAACTATCATGGTAAAATATGTCCCTGTATAGACTAGTAGCAGAGTAGAAGTCTATCGACTCCAATTTCAATGTTTTATGTCAGGTTTTGGTATTGAATACATTTATAAAATTATTGGCGTGGAGAGGAATGAAAAGAATCAAGAATTCCAGCACTCTCCCCTTTTTAATTCTTCAATGTTTAACCCTTTTGGAAAACAATGTGCACGCAACTGTGGCCGACATATTATAGACTTTTAACAGTGTTTCGGAGCCGGTAGCCGTGGAGCCGCCATATTTTGCTGGAGCCGGAGCCGTAATTTTCGTTAAAAGCGGCTCCGGCTCCGGACTAGATAGAAAACCCTAACTACTAGGCTTTCCTATTATGACCCTATAAATAGTATATAATAACGACACAAAATGTTGATAGGGCATATACTTGAAATAAGAAAAGCTTCATAAAGTATTCATTTGCTGTTTTTGAGATATTATTTTTATTAGGTACTTTAATCTTTTTATCTATCTAGGCGTTACATGAATAACAGCTTTACAGACGCTACAGACAGAAAAAGTACCATGGGGTTGGACCATTATGGAAAAGTTTTCACGGTTGATGATAAAAGTATCAAACTTCAACTTTGGGATACAGGAGGTAAGATTTGCTTGCTGAAATGTTATGCTACAATGCTTGCCCTTCCGTTCAAGTATATCAAAGCTAGTTTTTATTATGACACGATCTGCATGTAAAGTTCTATTATTTAGGTGCATTTTAGGTAGGACAACTGCCATAAATTGAGACAAAATGCTAAAATTGAGTAGAGTCTACTATTTTAATACCATCCTAGACCTTTTATATTCTTAAGGGAATTCTTTTTAAGTATTCATAAAAGGTAGGGCAATTAAAAGCGTGGAAATTTTCTCGGTTCTATAGAAATAGACTTCTTAAATTACTTTTGAAGTTTTGCCTGACAAATAAATTTTGCCTTTTTCGATATTAATTTTCTTTTCGCTCGTCAACCAGGAAAATTTGAGAAAGCCTAAAATGTCACATTTGACGTCATAAGAATACGTCTAAAAAGGAAGGATAAGGGGAGAAGTGGGAAAGGAAACCCCCCAAAAAGAGATGGATTTTTATGACGTCACACGTGATATTTTAGGCTTTCTCAGAAAATTTGATTCCGAAATGTAAAACATAGATTCTACTAACCAACAAGAATTGACACCCTACTTATAACTCACTTCGCTATTTATGGATATTGATATCCTTATTTTTATGATAGGCATGGAGCGTGTGGCCAGCATAACATCCAGTTATTACAAATATTCAGAGGCAGCTATCCTTGTGTTTGCACTGGATAACCCGGACACATTTCATATCCTCTCCCAGCACCTGCTTGATATTGTTACTTATGCAGAGAATGCAAAAATTTTTCTGTAAGTATTTTTTCCATTTAGATACCTACCTAAAGATCTTAAGTTTACCAAAGACAGATCAATCACACCATTTCAAAGGATCAAATTTCCTAATCGAGAACATAACCTACCCCCCCCCCCCTCCCTCCTAATTTTGAAATAAATTGAAAATAAAGAAGAGATTTATTCGTTTTAGATTAGGTTAGGTTAGGTTATTGTAATGCTTGGGGATTCAGTGCCCGCTCGTCAATTTGAGAGAAGGCAACGAATTCAATTTCTCTCATCTTCACGTAAATACTAGTTAGAATGCATTGATTGGCCAATAAATCTAGCAAATATGTGATTTGTAAGAACTTGAAGACAAAGGTTGTGCTCCAATCACAAAAAATATCCCTTTGAGAAATAAATTTATGTATTAAGATGTGGAAACAAATATGACCAGAAGTCTCGAATATGCATCACAGATTCAGATATGGAGGCATTCAGTGAACAATGTCATAATCTAGTTTCAGGTAACTATATAGTAGTAGCGTAGCTTCTCTATACTCGTGGTCTGTAGGTCATCCGTAGTAGAGTTCATCATATACACAGATATGGAGATATTCAGTGAACAATGTCATAATCTAGTTTCAGGCAACTATATTAAGTAGTAGCTTAGCTTCTCTATACTCGTGGTCTGTACGTCATCAGACATGGAAGCTTTCAGTGAACATTGTCATAATCTAGTTTCAGTTTTGATGTTTTTCGCTATTTTTGTATGTTTCATTACAGGAACTTTGTTTTAAAGTTCATCTTTGCATTGTAATGATTTGTAACGGCATTCCTGCCTATTTATACATTAAATGGCACAAACCAGCAAAGATTTTTTGTATGACTAGATTCGGTCTTTACTCGAACTCAGTACCGTTATGACGCAGTAAATATTGTTATGTCTAGGTATTTACAAGACAGGGGAGGTGTGGCTACACTACTAACTAAATATTCTTGTTATGTCTAGGTATTTACAAGACAGGGGAGGTGTGGCTACACTACTAACTAAATATTCTTGTTATGTCTAGGTATTTACAAGACAGGGGAGGTGTGGCTACACTACTAACTAAATATTCTTGTTATGTCTAGGTATTTACAAGACAGTGCAGGTGTGGCTACACTACTAACTAAATATTCTTGTTATGTCTAGGTATTTACAAGACAGGGGAGGTGTGGCTACACTACTAACTAAATATTCTTGTTATGTCTAGGTATTTACAAGACAGTGGAGGTGTGGCTACACTACTAACTAAATATTCTTGTTATGTCTAGGTATTTACAAGACAGTGCAGGTGTGGCTACACTACTAACTAAATATTCTTGTTATGTCTAGGTATTTACAAGACAGTGCAGGTGTGGCTACACTACTAACTAAATATTCTTGTTATGTCTAGGTATTTACAAGACAGTGCAGGTGTGGCTACACTACTAACTAAATATTCTTGTTATGTCTAGGTATTTACAAGACAGTGGAGGTCTGGCTACACTACTAACTAAATATTCTTGTTATGTCTAGGTATTTACAAGACAGTGGAGGTGTGGCTACACTACTAACTAAATATTGTTATGTCTAGGTATTTACAAGACATCCTGCAAGACAGGAGAGGGTGTGGATGAAATGTTTAGTGATATTGCCAGACAACTAACCCAAGTTAATAGGTACCTATTTATTTTATATTTAGTTAAATAATATTAAAACTAGAAGCGACCTAGCAATTTCAGTTTAACTTTTTATTTTATAACATTAAAAAATTAGGTACCTTGATTTTTATACATTACTTGTACCAGTGTTTTAAAAGGTGTTCTATCATGATGAGAAACTTCAAAATTGTTTTGGTAGGGGTTTAAAAAATTCTTTTTTTGAGGGGGGGAATAATGCCCTTTTGCCTGTAAGTCCTTAGGTAATAATGTTTCATATTTTTTCAGATCAAAAATAGAGCTGCAAAATATAGAGGAGCGAAGCTTTCACATAGGTGGCTCCGGACAAGAGGGGGGAGGGGGCGGAGATATCCTTCCCCAGGATCCAAACTGTGCCTGCTGATCAAATTTATTCTTCCATTTTGAAAACAGAGATAGTGATGAATATTTTGAAAAATAAATGCTAGAACTGAGCATATGAAGTTGTTGTTGACATAATCTTGCATTGTCAACTTTGCTTTTTCATAACATTTATCAATATCTCTAATTTTAATTCATTCTTATGTTTTGAATGTAAAATTTTGATTTAATGAAAATATATATGATTATTGTGTAAAACACAAAAAAATAAGATATATTATGTCATAAATAGCGCATCAATTAAAAGCCAGCAACTTTTTGATTAAATAAAAACTATAAAAATATGTTATTGTTCATTAATCATAAATAATCTCGATAGGTACCTAGGTAATTTATACCTATACAAAGTATTTTTCCCTTTTAAAAATCCGTCTGCGCTATTTATGATATACATATATACATATGTTAAAATGATATATTATTGTACCACTAATGCACATATGTAATTAGGCGATTTTTTTTAAAGGAGATAGATCAGCTGATTTTATTCGTGTAATATTTGTGGAGATTAATTGCCCAAATCTATATAATATCCTATAATACCAGGGATCGGGTAAGGACGTGCGCTGAATTTTGCCAGGGGTATTTCTTGAATGGATGTAAAAAAGAAAAGGCCTTCTAAATTTAAATTTTGAGGGGTGTGTCGACTCTCGCTCCCGCCTCCCCCCCCCCCCTCCATACAATTACATCCCCCTTTCGCACGCGATGGATAACACAATGGAAGATAAAATGATACAATCGGTCCTCCAACAAAGTATTATATCTTTTGTAAATAAAATATTTGGTTGAAAGTTGATTAATATATCCCTAAAGTTTTTAAGCCAACGAATAGCAGATAGAGTATAAAATACATATACACTTTAAGGTCAAAATAATTTACAATCAATGATATCCACTCTTCCTCTGGTTAAAACGCACGAATATAGAAATAAAGAAAAGGGATAACACAAACATTAATTGGTTTATTGAACAGATTAAAATCGCTGAAAATCTGATCCTGATTAAAAGTATGCAACTTAATAAGGGATTAAAGAATAAGTAAGTTTTGGTAAACCTGTAAAATTTCTAGGGATGGCAGATTCCGGATTCGGATTCCAAAATTGACCAAAAATTTGGCGGATTCCGGATTCGGATTGCCAACCCTAAAAATTTAATTTCCAATGGCGGAAATTTATATATTCTTTTATCTCCAAATTTTACTTAAAATGGTGCTTAATAACTTAAAACAAAGAAAAAGCTGTAATTTTAAAATATTTTTTTTAATGCCGATATTGTTAAAACTTTCATTATTAAACTTTCTCTTTACTGTGCTATTTTTTATGAAACGGGATATTTCCATGAATGAGATTTAACAGAAAACTAATGAGTAATATTTGAACTCCTTGCCTTCTTTGCCTTTGCACGCCACTAAATATAATCTACTTAGGATACTCGTGTAATTTAATTTTGGTGTAAAGGTAACATATAAAAATACCAAAAGTTCTACTTCAGATTAAACAAATTCATTAAAAACCTTTCTTGGAACTATCCCTTTATATTAAATGTTTTCCGCTAACCTAACCTCTTTCTTTTTATTTCACCTTTAATTTCTAGATGTCTTTATATTCTTACCTATATTTTCTCAGCTTCTTAAATATCCTTTAAAATTTTCTTAGATATTTTTATACACAATTTTATTATTTCATGGGTAAAGTCCCTCAAAATGATCTGTGGACCATAAATATCCCCCCATTGACATATGTTACAATTTTGCGAAGATTAGCTCTACGGGAACCTCACATTATCTAACCCCTAACAAAATTAAGCCTCAGTTACAATTTTTTCTGATGTGATTTGGGGGATATCGGTGCTCCATTGAATTTTGAGGGAAATTGCCGTTTTTATATATGTGAATTATAATGCAATTAATGATAATTAATATGTAACAAAATAATACAAATAAAGTAATACAAGAATAGTTTGTTTTTCTAAAAATCTATAATATAAGTAATAAAATCTGTCCGTCCCTTTTGATCTCGCAAACTGTTGCTGTAATGGGAATACACAACTGGTTATGCTTGATATTAAGCTTTTCATATATATAGTACTTGTTGAAGAAAAAATTGATTGATTGTACAGCTCTATATATGAATATATAAGTAAGAATTCGTGATGTGAGATGATTGTATAGGTTCAAGGGGCTTGCTATCATTCCACGTTCAAGTACTTTTGCTTTGACACATTTAATCTTGACAAAGAAAAAGTTAATTAGCCCCACATTTTATGAGAAAGGGTATAATTTTTTCATTTCGTTTCCATTATGAGTCAGCTTACCTTAGTATTAAGCTTTTCCTGGGTAAATTAATCTGTGTAAAAATTACTTCCCTCGTACGTATAATGTGAAGCATATGACATAACATATACCTAGTAGGTTAGTTATTATAAAATTCTTTTAATAAAGTTAGCTTTCTAAAAATTATATCGTCGAATAAATTCGTCTCAAATTTCATCGCTCGTATCTCGTATAAACAGATTTATAGTTTTACTCTAATCTCGTATATAACAAAATGTAAGCAAAAGTTTCTGTCTGCTAAAATTCCCTATTTTAATTTTGACAAAAACTGGGGTCAGTTGGGACCATCTAGATATACTCTGTCTATTGATATACACAGCTCAGATTATCATTGTACCCATGTTGAAGTTCTTACTCACCTACGATGATGATCAATATAATTAGTACCAATTACGCTGTTATGACTAAAATTTTGTTTCTATTCAGGAAACACTAATATTTATGTGGTGGTTCTTTATTCAATAAACTAGCGGTTTCACCCCTAGCCTCTAGGGACTTTGCCCCAAGAGGTTTAATCAAACAAATTTTTCGTATTTTAGATTTTTTTTTTGGGGGGGGGGGAGGGGGTATTTTTCATTTTTTTGGGGGTTTGGGGGTGTCCCACCCCCAAAGAAAATAGTTATAAACCTTCCCGGGACCTGTGAGGAGCTACCCTGTAAAGGAGAACCCGATCTGTTCAGCGGTTAGCGAAAACCCTTCGCTACAAACAAACATACAGACAGAAAGACAGACAGAAAGGAGAACCCGATCTGTTCAGCGGTTAGCGAAAACCCTTCGCTACAAACAAACAGACAGACAAACAAACATACAGACAGAAAGACAGACATCGTTCTACTTTGTATTATAAATATATCTATCATGTTCTTGTGAAGGAAACCGAATCAATTATGAATTAATCGGACGAATTGACAAGGTAAGTTAAAAAGTAGTTTGGTTACAAGAAAAAATATTCATGTTTACAGATTTTATTAGTAACTAAAAATCACTAATTCTTTGGACAAAATATTTGTTTCAAAATTAATTATAAGATTGTTTCCATATGTTATTCAAATTATTTGCTATTTTTTTAGACATAAACCACAATATTTAATGTGACATAAAAACATAATGAAAATAATCTAAGTCAAAATCCATGCAAGAAAATCCAAATTTAATATTTATGTTACAAGTTTGCCATAAAACCTACACTTAAGATGAAAATTAAAAATTCATTTTCAAAAAAGTGAAATAAAAAATCAATGTTAGGTATACCTAACGAGTTAACTACTTTTGATTAATAAAAACTTTCATTGCATGTCTCTTGAAAAAAAAGTATTTAAGTACTGCTTATGTAAAAAATAAAATATTAGCTGTATATTCTCTGGACTGTAAAGTCAAATGGATGCGTTAAGTAATAGTATAAAAGAGATTTTAAAAGTTTTGATGAAGTTTTACATTTTAACTTATTTCAAATAAAATATTCCTCAAAAATACATCTTTGTTTAATATACCTACCTAAGAATAAGATTTTTTCTCGTAGTTAAAGTTTGTACATGAAATACAGAATTTCTGATTACACTACATTTCAGTGAGGTAAACAACTACAATAACATTTATGTATATAATGATCAACAAAAAAACAGGTCACAGTAAATTAAAAATGGAAGTAGGGACAAAAATATTTTAAGCAATATTTATAAAATACTTTAATTTTGGAATTTTGATAGAAGTTATAAAGAAATAAATATTCCAACATTTCACCTTTTGAAACCATAACTCAAAGGTACATATGTATTGTACAACATACATATTTTAAAAGTAATGGTTTAAAAACAGTACCTATTCTTGCGGTAATTTGCCTTTTACACTTAGAAAAGTTATGTATAGTATAGGGGTACCAGGTCTTTCTAGTCATTTTTATTCTTACGTCCACTTTTAATTCACTGTGATGTCTATAAAATAAATAAAAAAACATGATCAAACTAGGTAAATAATAACAAAAAAGTTTACCTATTGAGGGGAGGGGAAATCTGTCAAAATCTCGTAATATTTATTTCATACAAAATACACCGTAAAATTAAATTATATTTTGCTGCATATTACGAGAACAAAACATTTTATTAAACAACATAAATTATCTTTCTTACATTTTGTATGTATCTATGTATATTAAAAATAAACTGGTCTATAGATAATAAAAATAATTAAGAAGAAAGAAATCGGAAGAAAACATTATAACAATTGATTTGCCCGTAGCAAGCTAGCGGTCATCATTCTATTGATACCGGTCATTGACATGACCATTATATAACTATCGGGCATTGTGTTAATATTTGTATTTGTGTTGGTCATTCTGTTGACCTCTCTGTGCTCAAATCATCCTCTTTGCCGGCAGCTATGTCGGCCTTGTCTAAAAAATTATTTATCACAAAATTAAATTTTTGATTATTTTGGCTTTATAATTAAAACTGAAGGAGTAGTTGCGCGAAGCATACAGAAATTTTTAAACCAAAGGTTATTTTTGCATCTTTTTTTGTAAGTTAAGATGGAATAGTAAAAAGGTATATAAGGATCTACCCCATTCCCATAAAATTTTGGAAAATGGATATAAAAAAATACACATATTACAGACCAATGCCTTAATATATCTGAATAAACAAAATTATCCTTTATGTAGGTTAAAATTATTAATGAAAAAGTTTGGACTCGGCTAGTTTGTACAATCAAGATTTTATTAACGTCCACAAAGTTTTTTGAGCCAATAAAAATAAAGAACGTATTATCTTTGGGGACTAGTCTAATTTAGAGTAAAATATTCCCCTCCCTCCTTGTAAATAGTTTTGTAACGTGAGACTAGACTTACCAGGAATAAGGTATAGCCAACAAGCGAAATAAATCTAAACAAATATTTGGGGGGCAGATAAAAAAGTCGTCAATTTTACTATGTGTTGCATTCCCAACGCCAGCTGAAAATCACATACAGGTTTCGTGATTTCTAAAATAATTAATTTCGCTGTTGGTATAAGCAGGTGACTTACCCTCGCAAGTTTTCTTTGTATCTCCATAGATAAGAGAATGATAGTTAGGACTGGTGGATCTTTCTCTACCAGATTCTTGCTCGTCTATGAACCTAAAGTAAAAATAAAGTTAACCTTAAACAAGGATGACAACATTAAAAAAAGCAAGCTTAACAAATGAGATGGTCTATGTAAATCTGTTGGAAAATTTCCCAAATTGAAATACAGGATGGCTAATAAGTACGTTTAACATACTTACGTTTAAGGACTTGATTATAGTTATGTTTATCTTTATGCCTAATAGTACCAGGAATTTATATTTAAAAAATAAAGCGAATTTAAAATTGGTATGGAAATCATCCCGTTTAAAATAGACAAACTTACTTTAAAGTTATGCTTATAGAATTTATTTCTAAATCGTACCTAACAGGAATCATACAAAGTTTAAAATTAATAGGACGATTCCAACATGCTTAAATGAAAGATCAGAGTTATTTGTTATGGATACTCCTTAAGTGTAGAAAAATTTGCATATGTAGATAATTTTATAGGAAAATTTAAAAAGATAGAATTAATTGTGAAATAGAACAATCTATGTTTGTCCATTATGATCTCAGCAACTATTTTAAAATCACAAACCTTTCCATATAATCAGTTGTACCAGGGTGCAAGGTATATTTTTTCTTCTCCATCCTACAAATTAAAGAATATTTTAACTAATTATAGAAGTCAAGCAATCTTTTTTAAAGTCGCAGGGATCTCAAGGGATAAGACAATCGATGATAAATAGTTACAGTTACACAATCATAAAAAAAATTCTTTTTTGTAGATTGAAATTTTGGTTGAAAAGTTTGGACACTACCTAAGTACTAGATTAGAACCAACTACATAATCAAGATACAACCAAAGATTATTTATTTTTAAAAAAAGTGATTTTCATAGGGTAATAAAGAACAAATTGTATATCTACCTTGTTTTCATATAAAGCATTAGTTAAGCAAAAAATTTAAAGAACATTTTCATTTTTATGCCAAATTTAACCAAAATTTGAAGGCAGAACAATATAACAGTGACCAAGAAAGTACAGCTGCTTCATATCCAGACAATGAAATAATAAACGTCCTTGCCATGCAGAAGTAAATGTTTACCCCTAACCTGAAGCTATTGGCGAAGACATCATGTCTCTCTGTCTTCTTCCACAGGTAGTAAAATTGTACAAGCTCGCCCACGGCTCGAGTCCCAACCTTTTGATTCTTAATGCTGTAGAAATCTTTGCCGTACACGCGCAAACCGGTTTCAAAAGCTCTGCATTCCTCTTCTGACCAGAGGCTCATAGTGTCAGCTGGAGGCACGGCGTTCATTCGCCTTCGCCTGCAAATTATTTCAATTAGAACAACAAAATAACAGTAAGGTGTTATATGAATTAGGTAGATATATGTTTTAAGCAAAGTTAACTTAGAAAACAATAGAAAATCACATTAAAGTCACTTTGTTAAGGCTATTAAAGATTCCAGATAATGTTTGTAAGAGTAAATTTAGCCTAGAATTTTTAAAAATTTGAATATGACTAAGTTTTACCTCAAAGCTTCGTCTACATTGTATCCACATTGCAACAATAAAAACAAGGCCTAAATATACAATCACTATTATTTCTTTTTAGAAAATAATAACAAAAATAGTATTCATGAAAAAAGAAAAAACGATAACTGTCCTTTCGTGTAAAGACATACAAACTTTAACATACAGAAATTATATTGCCCTCTAAAGTCACCTTGATATTATTAAAAACTAACAAAAAAAACATTCTTATAAGTTTAATATAACCAAAGCTAGATTTACTCTGCTAACTTACTTAAGACGGATGGACCGAGAGACACACGGACATACAAATAACATAATGCGAACGCCGTAGTGTCCTTGATTGATTAAGATCGTTTTTTTTCTTCAAAAATGCATTAAAAGAAATAAAGCAATTTAAGATAAGAACCTATTTTAAAAAAATGAAAAAAAAAATCACGTTGCATTTACATTAGGTTTTTATCAGGGAAGCGTAGCAGCTTATAAACTAACCTGTTCGTCATCTCTGATATGACTGCCATTGGGGATGGCGTTAACGCCCCCGCCGCACGCCATCGCCTCGGCGGATTTACTCAGGTACTGGAGGGTAGAGTCTTCGGTTAATCTGATAAAGGCATCATTCTTTAGAGCTCTTATGTGTGAAATGCTGTCTTTGATAGCTTTATTTTTTCGGTGTTTTTGATTACCGCCTGACAATATATTCTCCCCCTGTATTTTTTCTTTCTTTAAAAAAGTTAAATTGAATAAAGCGAGTAATGAATGATTGCATTCCTGCTAGGATCCCAAAGCTGCTTGTCTTCATTCTCGTATGGAAGTGTATCATTGTCATAGTCGGTTAAACCACTGGGAACAGAGGCCTGAAAAGTGTGAAAATTCGATCAATGTTTCTAAATAATTCTAATTGTCTGTCTAGTCATTACAAATATTAATCTATCTCTAGGTCTGTATAACATTCAATCCCTCTATTATTTAAAATATACTATATATCTTTTTCTATGTACATTTTTTTCTCACATATACATATATGTAAAAGAGTGGCCCAAATGAAGGCCTAAATCGCTTTTCAATGCGCTGTAAATTAAAATAGGTTATGCATTGTTGGTAGATTTAAGCCCTATAGTTAATTTTAAGAAAAAATCTATTACTGCCTCGGCAAACTCATTTTTATTTTCATCTTTTCTTCATTTATTTATTTTCATCTTCCCCAATAAAGAAAGCCGTACACAAGATATATGAAAACATCTTTACAGGACGATTGAGAATGAAAACTTTTGTTTTTGAAATATATATTTGGCCTGTACAAAGATGTTAGTTTGATAAAGTAGTCTTGGGTTGAGATGGATCAATATCTATCTATAGTTATGTCTGTCTGTCCATCCTTCTACCTGATATGATGGACCAATCATAATAGTTTTCTTTCAGGAATAATCTATCCTCTGCTTAATATATCTATCTATCTATAGTTATGTCTATCTGTCCATTCTTCTACCTGATATGATGGACCAATCATAATAGTTTTCTTCCAGGAGTAATCCTTCCCCTCCTCAATTTCCTCCTCACTCTCCTCTTCCTCCTCTACCTCCCCAGGGTTCCCTGCGGAGCTCCGCAAACTCCTTCCCTCCACTGCACTTGTGTAAAATCTAGATAAATGGATATTAAGACAACAATAAAAACAATTTCCTTACTTCAATTAGAAAGAAATCTAGTCTTTTATTATTTTTAATTTAAAATTTTATATGTCCGTTTTAAAACACCATACGGACCATTACTAAAAAACAATTAAGAAAACAGTGCTAGAAGCAAAATTATAAGCTTATTTTTGAGCATAAAGTTAGGCTGCCAGTAACTAAGAATGTTTTTATAATTAAAAATTTTATGGTATTGGGTCCACTTGTGGCAGTCTTTCAGCAGTTAAAGCGGTGTATTTCTTGCGGGCCTCCTATAAGAATTGTTGGCTAGTTCTTACTGAGTTATTAGTGAACAAAGCTGTTCTTAATCAACACAAAAACTTACTTTGCTAGCTCAGACTTTGATTTCTTGGCGGGTGGCGGTGTCGCCATGGCTCTTTTCTCGCCTCTTGTACTAATTGTTTGGCTCGGATCCTCTGACAAGCTGCCGGTTGTCTCACTTTCACCCGCCTTTACTTCACTTTCATCCTTAAATGACAGCAGAAATTTATATTAATTTATAAACTGTTAAGACTATTTCGCCTTTCATATTTTTGTTTTGCAGAATAAATATCAACATTTTTGATTTACATTATATAAAATTTCTTCGACTTATTGTGCATTGACAACAACATGATAAAAATAAATTACTCTTTTTATAAAATAGTTACAATTGGACATCTTTTTTTAAAAATTATTTAGGATTACTTTCATGAAATATCTTTAAAAGACTATGAAGTCGGAATTGTCCTCTTAAGATAAAGAAAATATATAAACCTACCTGTTCTTCTCTTTGCTGTGTATTTTCATCATTATTTGTTTGTTCATCTCCTATTGGAGGTTTGTTGTAATATAATTTTAATAATTCTTCAATTGGCATGTCTTGTTCTTTTTCTAGCGCACTAAAAAATCATATCAATACTATTACTCAAAATTTCCTTTTTACATACATTCGTTTGTTTAGTAAAAGACAAACTTTTTAGAGACAATTCATATAGAGGTCCACATAAAATCTTATATATGGTTTGCTGTATCTGTCTTTATCAATGATGGACTTTGAAATGCGAAAACAGTTTTTTCTATATAATATTTTATCTCTTTCAAAGTATTGTTATTGCTTTTCTACTGAAATAAAATAAATGTCCTTCAGGTAATCTGTTTCTGTATTTTGAAACAAATGAAATTTATTACAATAGAGCGATGCAGGTGGTTCATTAAACTTTTTCCTCATGATCTAAAATATTGGAAAATTCTAGGCAAAGGAAGTCAGTCTACTTAGTTAGATGAAATTTCTATATTAACCTGATTTCTTCCTGAGCATCGTCCTGTCCAAGCTCTTCTTCTTCTTCAATAGTTTGTTCGTCATCAAATTCATTCATCATCATCTCAACTGTTGGCTCAAATTCCTTCTCATCATCTATAAACAAGGACAATTATGTCAGAAATTTGGGCTGCAATATCGACTTATTAGATGAAGACTAGCAAAGCATTTTAATGCCATGAAAAAGGAAATTTATTCATAGTTATAAAAATAAACTATTGAACTGAAATTAAAATATGATTAGTTAGCTGCACTGCGTACCACAAAGAATGAACTGATACATTTATAAAACTTCCTCTACGTATATAACCCCTTGTTACAATAAAATAACACATTTTAGGATTTTTAAAAATTTCAAAAATGATATATTTATATACAGGATAGATGGGTTTATAAGATTTTTAAAAAATTAATTTTCATTCAATATATTTACCATCTCCATCAGTGCTCTGTTTATCTTCATCTAGCGTAACTGAAGACTCTTTTTGATCGTCCATTTTTTCAACATCATTTTCATTGTTTGAAGGGGTCCCGGAGGATGGTGGGGCTGAACCTGCTTCTCCGGTTTGTTTCAAGGCTTCCTCATCCATTCCGGCATCTATCTGTTTACCTCAGATGTAAGCGGATATGAAAAAAGTTATTTTTCTGTGAAAACTTATTTCTGAAATTAATGGATATTAGTTATTAAAATTCATTCAATATTTGTGTGAGCGAAGTGATAATTCTATAAACTACAAGATAGCAAACTGAAAAAAATATCTGAACTTTTTTTAAAATGCAAAATTTACCTGAAGCCTAATTAAAGTTTTTCAATGATCTTTTTTTTTATATCTTAGTAATGAATAACATCTATTTTTTTTTAAATTCTTTGAATTATTATTACATTCAAATTGTATATAGCAAAATAGAATATAAAAATAAATGATATTTTCCCGCATTTTTTAGACCGAATATTTTGATTTGTAAAGTAAAATATACTTTTAGACAAAACATTAACTATCTATTTATAAATTATAAAAATACATATAAAATAATTCTAATTATAATGAGATACATACTTCAACCAAGTTATGTATATTGTATAAATTAATTTTTATAATTTGTATTTTGTTTACAAATAATATATTTTTGTTTGTATATTTGGAGTGTACACAAAATCTGCGAAATATTACAAAATAAACAGTTGCCAACTTTAAGTCAATATTTTTTTTTTTTATTGCAATGTTGTATTTTTTTTACTTATTTGAATGTTTCCAAATTTTGAAACAATTTTTTCATATCTCATTTTTATGAAATTATTAATATATTATGATTAAAAATAAGTAAACCCTGCTTTTATTTGAAAACAAAGACGACATTTAAAATTATATTTTTTAGGTTGCCAACTTTAATATAAAGTGAGTAAATAAGGCTTCTTAGATTATCTTCAAATTCAAGTAGTTTTTTTATTGTGGTAGCTTTTACCACAGAAATACTGTCAGATACAATATGTATAAATTAATTTTTTTGTTTAAATATTATTTAACCTTTAAACCAAAGTAGGCAACCATGTAAATTGCGTTGTTTGGACTCCCTCCCTCCTCTGACAGAAACAGAGTTACCAAATTTTAGTTTATAATTCTTAATATTTCTATTTTAAATAAATATAATCAATAATTTGTTAATTAAATTGATTTTAAAACAGATTCATTATATAAACAACTAGAATATATTTTTCTTAGATATTTTGATATGGTGCCTCTGTGGCTAACCTTGCTAAACTCTTGTGAAGAAGGCTGACACACACACACACACACACACCATCCCAGCTGATCCACACAGCAAGCAAAGCAAAGCTCGCAGCTGATTCAGAACTGAGTCTTTATTTCATTTACAATTCTTTCTACCCCAGTTAGAGTTAGTTTCTCTTTTCAATTTGTAGTTTCAAGTTAATTTTTGTTATATTTAATTAATCAGTGAATTATTGTTTATATTATTGTATTTTAAAATATGATTCAGTGTTCGGAGTTTTATGCTATTTTTATTGTTAATATATATAAAAGGAAAAAGTAGTCTTTTTATTATTAAAAATTTCTCATCTTCATTTTGTTAATTGTGTATAGTGAAAAAATTAATTTTGTAATTTAGGCTTAAAAAGTATATGAAATTGTTCAAAATCGACTTATGGATATCTATAATTTTTATTATTATTAAATCTTTTATACCTCTAGATATTAATAAAGTATTATGTATACCAATTAAAATGTGTCCCAAATAAAGCTAGTTAGCTAGCTATATTTACTTTTCTATGAAATATAGAAAATATACCTACTATTCGTAAATGCAAATATTATGAAATCTGTTAATATATATTATGTATTATAGTTTTAGGTGTATTTTTCTTAACAAATTTCAAATTTTATTTAATTGTTTTCTAAGGGGAAAACCTTTGTATTCTCTATACCAAAAGCTTCCCCCTGCGAAAATTTTAGCAAATTCAAATTTTCTTAGCCTATATTTATTTTCCATTGATTTAAAGAAAAGAAGACCTAATCAACTTAAATCTACCTATCTCTATTATTTCATTTATTTAATACCTATTCAGTTTCAGACGATTTAATTTGCTTTTATTGTTTTATTTGTTGATTATACTGTAAAGATGGCTTAGCTTGGGATAACAGGACATAAGAGGTGGACTAACTTAATCTTGGTCAGAGGGAGGAGAGAGAGAGAGACAGGGACAGAGGGATTGTGGCTCAGTGTTTTACAGTCATATATCTGTCTTTAACAGGTACTATTCATCTTTTTAGAAATACACATGTAAATTTATCCTCCTATCAAACCAACACTTACTTATTCGTTTCTGTTGGGGAACAGAATATCCTAATTGGAAAGTCCAACTTTTTTAATCTGTTACCCAAATCATATAAAAAAACACATTTCATTTTATTGTCATTACTAGGTATGAAAAAAATGGTAGGTACCTACCTCTAAATTTAAAAAGTGATATCAAAGGAGAATGAAATAAGAATTGGTTTATTATGTATAATGAATTTTGTCTTAAGAATCATCCAACATGGCTTAAAATAGATAGGACGTTTCATAATTGTCAAATTAACGATTAGATCTTTCCGTTACGGACGGACAAATCATAAATGTTTTTTTTTATTAGATAGGTATTATTGCAAACAAAAATGTTTGTTTTCTGTTCGCAATTTATGTACCTAGTGAAATAATTTTGTTAGTTACCTAGCTAATTTATTATTTTTATTTAGGATGGAGCTAAGAGTGGGAAACAAATATCGCCTGGGCAGGAAAATTGGAAGCGGATCCTTTGGTGATATTTATCTTGGAACAAATATTTCTACTGGAGATGAAGGTAAAATAATCCGCAGTAATGGAGTTAGAATTTATCTACGTGGATATAACGACAGGGGAAAAATTGTTAATTTATTGGTTATTTTAGCCCGCTGCGAGTTTTATTTTATTAAAGAACATGAAAATCTGGTGTTAGATCCAAGTAATAATATATCCATTACCGTAGCTGAACTTGTAAAATTGAAACGCACTATAACTACCTAATGATAGTTGTCAGTCAAACGCATGAGACTAGTGCTTAAACTAGGGTAACCATTGATCAAAATAGAGCTTAGTTGGGTTAATATTATAGCCTTAGTATATTAGCATAACAGCATCATTATGTATATGTTGTATACATATTAAAGTTGAACATATATTAGCCTTTTTGCTCTTTGTCAATTTTGTTTTATCTTTTATTATCATTAAAAGATTCGACATTGAAATACTAAATAGTTCCTCTTTTAAATAATAGTATGTCTACAATTAGATGTATTTAAATTTTTATTATTTTTATTGTAACTTTTTATATTCTAAGAATGCTTGTACATTTACTGCAATGTATTTCCCTCCCTATAATTACAATAAAGTATTTTGCCTTATTTAAACCTAAAAGTCAATAGTTTAACGTGATTTTTATTGGTATTTTTCTGCATACTTCGCCGGAATCTGTCACTTGTTTTTTTATACTTTTAGCAGTGTGCAAAAAAAGTAATTTGCAAGACTTAGCAACAAAGATTTTGAATTGGGAAGGAATGAGAAAGGGAAAGGTTTTTTTCTACACACACTTTCAGACTTCCAGACAATGCGCAAGTGTTTTTTTTTAATTGCATAAACATTAGTGTTTTATTGTAAACGCAATCAATTTACATGCTATTTATTTAGTAAAACTAAACTTAAAGGTTAGGAGGAGTAAGAAAGTGCTTAAGACTTAGAAAAAAATTAAGAATAGATTGAAAACAAGAAACCTACCTAAGAATAATTTAATTACAGACCCATTGCTTTTAAGTCCTTATTACACATAAGTATCAGCTGCTACTGTTTAACTGTCAAGGCAGTGCCCCTCTTCTTTCTATCAATGCCTCTGTTTTATAATAAACAAGGATGGCAACATCTATAAAAGTGACGCGCAACAAATTAGACTCATGAGTGACAAGTCTCATTTAATATTCAATATTAATTAAAAGTCTCATGCTTAACATAGACATACTTGTAGTTTAAAACAACTTGATTATAGAGAAGCTTCGCCTTGCCCATTATTATACAAATGAATTTGTAATACTTTACAGTTGAAAAGTTGAGGCTTGCCTTGTTACGCAATAATATACACAACATTTAGCATACCTAGTTCGTATTTTAGATAAGTTACACAAACAGGGATGGAACAATCAATGACAAACTTTTCCTCTCGCGTATTCAGTTCTTTTTTGCGACATTTTCTGGAAGAAGAAAGAGATGTAGATTAATTTAACTATCATTTATTCCGTACCCTCATGAGCTAAGTACTGCTTCTCAAAAAAATATTGTTATGATTATGATGTAATTTTTTTTTATTAAGATTGATTTTATTTTTCATACAAAATTGACATTTTTATTGTTATTTGTAGTAATCCTGTACTTTTTAATTGCGATAATAAACTGCAATAAATAAAATAACTAAGAAATGCAGAGGTTTTATGCCCGTTTACGTACGATTAGGAAGCGTAGCAATTCTAAAATCGTTACCAGAAAGTCCGTACGTCCATTTAAAACATGCAGATTTTTAATTTTTATACAATATAGTTATCTTCTTCATCTGATTTTCGGAATAATGATTCCTAGAATAACAAGGTACAATATTATAAGCGTGTGGAACAGATAGATTTTAGTTTCCTACCATCTCTATTAGTCGTGCCTCATTGATTGAGTGACTTTTAAAATGTTCAAATAATCTTTTTTTATTTTAGTTGCAATAAAGTTAGAATGCATAAAAACGAAGCACCCCCAACTTCACATAGAGTCCAAGTTCTACAGAATAATGCAAGGTGGTGTGGGTATACCTGCCATCAAGTGGTGCGGCTCAGAAGGTTAGTTTACATTCATTAAGGGGACTTTCTACGAGAGAGTTTCATTATATTTGTTGAATATCATTAAGTAAATATTTTGGATCATACAAGAAAGAAAACGAAGTAGCCGTATTTTCATTGAAGTTTTTTATAGACTATTTTAGGTTAATGATTGCCCCGCAGGTCTAGACCCCCCATGCAGGGGCTAGAAATACCTAGTAAAAAGCTACTGTGAAAATAGACGAAACCCGCTACTTCGTTTTCTTTCCGTTATCAATCTTTTAATATCAATGTAACAAAATTATAAATTACAAACGTTTTAGGTAAGTAATAACTTTTTGCTAGATCTTAATAGAAAAAAAGATAAGTCAGCACAAAATAATATTTTAAAATACGCATTTGTAAATTCTAGGTATTTTGTGGATTTTTCTTGAGGAATTGATGTTATACCAATACAGGGGGAGGGAATGGATATTAGACTGTAAATTATACTAAGTTTTATTATATACACATTGTCTCAATCGTTAGCTTATACCTTGAAACTTCTATCAAATCTTGATTTGGTTGATAAAAACTCTCAGTGCAGTGTACAAATTTTTCCACCAATAATTGTTTTCTACAGAAGGGGTAATTTGTCTTTATCAGTAGGGATGTACATTAACTTAGCGTTCATTTTTATATCCCTTAAGATCACTACTTAAACATGGATTTAAAATGACAGGTGTCCCACTATAATCCATTCTAATCAGGAAATTCTATTTGATTGAAAGTTAAACAAACATGCTCAATTTTTAAAACAATACACATTTTCTTATTCAACTATCATAATTATCAATATTTTGCTACTATTTTAGGTGATTATAACGTAATGGTAATGGAATTATTGGGTCCAAGCTTGGAAGACCTGTTTAACTTTTGTTCACGAAGATTCAGTCTGAAAACCGTCCTTTTACTTGCTGACCAATTGATATCCAGGTAAACTTTGACTTTTATTGTATAAGGATAAATTGTTTGGTAACTTCCCTACAGCTGATGTTGTTGTATTGACTACATGTGTAGGGTTGAGATGCAACTTTAGGATGAGAAATAATATATTTGGTTTAAGCTCTTTGTCCTGATAGCATATGGGTAATTCAACTTAATATATATTACTTACATTCCTAACTGGAGCTTACACAGTTGTATGTTTTTAAGTTTACTAATGAGGTTAAACATCGGGGGACATTTACTTTATCTTATTTAAAGTTTTATTCCTCCCAGTTACTTAAAAGTTACACTAGCGGCTTCGCCCTTAGAGTCCTCTAGGGGAACTTGAGAGGGAGGGGGCGGTTGAAATTGACGACCCTTTTTTAAATTCTAGTTTGAAATTTAAAAAAAAAATTTGAAGGGGGGTTACTTTTTCTAGGTTTGATTTCTCTTGAAAGGGTAGTGGACCGTGGTACCCACCCCTAAAATAGTTATAAACTTTCCCAGGACCTATGAGAAGGTTAATTTTAAATGAGAATCATATCGGTTAAGAGTTTAGCGAGATCCTTCGTTACAGATAAAAAAAACCTTACTACATTATATAATAGTAGGTATAAGGATGAGATACATTTATGGAAAGAAAAGAAAATTGTTTTGGTATCTTCCTTACAGCTAGTGTTAATGTATTGACTACATGTGTAGGGTTGAGATCCAACTTTAGGATGAAAAATAATATATTTGGTTTAAGCTCTTAGTCCTGATAGCGTATGGATAATTAAACATAATACTTCACTTACTGGAGCATATAAAATTATTAGCTTTTTATATGTTTTAAGTTACATAATCAGGTTAAACTTGGAGATAGGAGACATTTACTTACCCTCCTATCGTGTTTTGAATTTTTTGCATTATCCAAATAACAAAAAAACAGATCCCTCTCCTTGAAAAATATTTTATTTGTTCCTGATATTTCAATGAGGAATTAAAGAGTTGTTTTTAATTTGTATTTCTAATAACAAGAATGACAAAATTCATCAAGTAGAGCTTATAAATGAATAAAGTTTCATGATTAATTTTAATACAATGGACTGCATTTGTATTTTATTACATAGAAGATGCAATTATAAAATTTTACCAATTTATTAAAGGATTAGCTTTATAAACTTTAGGCGTAGTATGTCTTAGTAGGATCTATGACGAATTAACGAAGAGTCATAGTTGTAGAAAAGCTGTGCTTTTTAATTGCGCAATTACAAATATGAAAATGCAATTTTTTGCATAAAAAATTCATGATTTATCAAATGATTGAAATGTTGTCGTGTCATGATAACTTGTTCAAATCAAATATACAAGAAGGATAACATGATGCATAGGTTTTAAGAAACGATCCTAAAAACTATTGGACAAATAGAATTATAGAATATATGTAATTTGCCTGTATTATACTTCATTCGTATGCAAATATCTGATTATGCATATTAAACACACTTAGAACAAAACGCTCCAAGAAAAGAATTGGCACGTTTTATTAGACATTAGACTATTAGGTATGTTTTTTTTGGATTTTTGGTCAGACGGACTAACCCTACGTGTAGAAAGCTTTGATTTGAAAGATATATATTTATAATTAGACCTTAATTGTATTATTTTAAAAACATAACTAGCGGCTACGCCCCTAGAGCTCTAGGGGCACTTAAGGTAGGAGGGGGAAAAGTGTGCCTCATCCCATTTTATATTTGAGTTTAAAAAGAGTAAAAAAAATTTGGGGGGAGGGGGTGAAGACACCCTCCCCAAAAATAGTTTAAAACCTTCCCAGGACCTATAAGAAGCTTCACTGTAAAGGAGAACAATATCGGTTCAGCAGTTAGCGAGATCCTTCGGGACAAACAAAAAACGCTTACTACTTTATATAATAGGATATAAACTCTCTAACAAAAATTATTCTTAACAACACAAAATATTTAGTAGATATTCTTTGAAAAGAAAATAATTTCTAATTTAGCACGAGAAATTACGTTTTAATTTTGTTCACTGGAATCTAATAAGATTTTAATTTTAATATAAAATACTTAATTTATATTAAAGATTACAGAAATTTTAAGTTAATTATTAGTAGCAAAGCCACGCCATAACTAAGATATATCCGAGTAAGTTTCCTTGTTTAAAAAGTACATCGCACTATAAGCTTCCACTATTTACTCCTTCTTTTTCACGTATGCATACTCAAACACATACAGACTAGTACACAGAGATTTCAATATTGGCTTACATTTGCTTTCCTACTGCTTGTCCGTTTGACATTGATAAGATTATCTGTAACATATTCTTACTGTTTTCTTTTTCCCCTGAACTGTATTATAGTTCACTGTTATCAATTCTTACTCTAAGTGTTGCGGCGCTACTAATTAACAGAACTCCCGGTTGTTACAGCAGAGGGTTTTGTGGGACATCCCCGTCCCCAACCACAACCATTCGAGGAGACCAACAACTCGAGCAACATCTGCTACACCAAAGCTCCAGAAGGAGCAGATGAATCACTTCAGCCAGGAGTTCTTCAATCTTTTTAATTTACTCGACAAGGAAGTATGCTAGTCGGAAGCTACTTCTGCTATTGCTTATCATCGCCGGCATCGAGCAGAACCCTGGACCTTGGACATGCCCACCTTGTACCAAGAACATCACAAGAGCTCACTATTCAGTTCAATGTACCTGCTGTTTATCCTGGCTTCACCTTAAATGTTCCCAACTTAAATCATTAAGAGCAAGGAAGGCTCTTAAGCAGTGGAAAGGCCCTTGCTGCACCCCCCTCCCACCTCCACCTCCTTCTTCCACACCCTCACCACCATCCTCACCATCAACTACACCCCCCACACATCATCAACAACAACCCACCAGCAGTGAACAAGAACTGAATATATGCCAAGTCAACATCAACGGCATCAAGAGCAAGAATACAGAACTGATGCACCTCATGACAACAGAGAACATCCATGTTGCCATGGTGCAAGAGACCAAGCTGACAGATAAATCTAAAGACATCAAAACACCAGGTTATACTCTTATCAGGGAGGACAGACGGAAAGACAAGGGAGGCGGCCTTGCCTTCCTTGTGAAGGAAAACATCCCTTTCCACAGCAACACCATCCCCAACAGCATCAAGAACAACGATGATGTTGAATTCCAGAGTATCTCCATCATAGGGAAAAAGGACAACATCACCTTAAACAACATCTACATCCCTCCTGTCTCTAGCTGTCAGCATGGCTCCAATCTTCCACTCCAGGATATCCTCTCCCACACCTCTGGCAACAGCCTCACCATCACAGGCGGGGACTTCAATGCCCACCATGCCAACTGGTACTCCAAGGGGGAAGAAGATGCCCGGGGACGCAAATTGGCTGATGAAATCAACGACTCTGACATGGGTATTCTTAACGAAGACCAGGACACCAGAGTCACCAGCCAAAACAACAGCTCCCCTGACATCACACTGGCAACATCATCCATCCTGCCATACACATCCTGGAGAGTGACATCCAGTCTTAACTCAGACCATCTACCAATCATAATCAAGCTTAGAGCAGACATCTCCACCAACTCAAAGTCTGACGACAAAGTTTACATTAACTTTGCCAAAGCTGATTGGACTGGATTCACCAAGTTTACTGAGACTAAGTTTTCCAGACTCCCTAACCCCACGTCATCTATAAAGGGGGAGAAAGCGTTCACTAAGATCATTAACAGGGCGGCCAGAAAGTTTATTCCCAAAGGTCGCATTGTTGATGTACAACACAACATCCCTTCCAGCACCGCAAACAAAATCAAGGAACGTGACGAGCTTCGTGTGCGCCAGCCAGATAGTGATCGCTTTCACCAGCTCAACAGGGAAATCCAACAAGAGATCAATGAACACCGGAAAACACAATGGCGAGACCACCTTGATAATTGTGAAGCAGGATCTCAAAAGCTCTGGAAAACCATTAAAGGCATCAGCCAGCCGCAGAAAACACCTACCAACACAGCTATTAAGTTCAATGGTAGGATAGTCTCAGCAAACGGGAAGATTGTAAACCTTCTCAATCGGCAGTACACCCCTGCAGCCTCTAAACTACCATCCAAAAAATTTCGCCGGACCATCAGGCAAATCAAGAAATTAAAGGCTGACAAAGTGTACAAATACACCCCTCAACAAGTCAAAGAGGCCATTAAAGCCTCCAAGAGCTCCAAGGCCATTGGACCTGACGGAATCTCTCCTGTCATGCTCAAACACCTTGGGGACAAGGGTGTAGAATATCTTGCCCAACTCTTTAACACCACCATCAACACTTCCATCATACCATCCATCTGGAAGACAGGCAAGATCATCCCGCTACTCAAGCCGGGTAAACCGATTGATGAAGGCAAATCCTATCGGCCAATCTCCCTCCTGTCTCCAGCTGCAAAGATCTTAGAAAAGCTCATCCTTCCTGAGCTCTCAGCAGCTGTAGACCTGCAAGATCATCAACATGGCTTCAGAAAGCACAGATCAACAGTGACAGCTTTACAGGAAGTAAACCATCACATTGCCAGCAACCTGAACAGACGGAAACCCTGTCACCGGACCATCCTGGTTGCAATCGACCTGTCCCGTGCCTTCGACACTGTTGATCATGAGTTGCTCCTGAATGATATCTTGCACCTCGAGCTGTCTGGCACCCTGATCAGATTCCTCTGCAGTTATCTACGCGGCAGACAACAATATACTGTCTTCCGTAACTGTAGAAGTAAATTCAGGGCTGTCAGACAAGGAGTACCTCAAGGAGGTGTACTTTCTCCCCTCCTTTTCAATCTTTACATGAGCACCCTGCCTACACCACCAGGCAACATCAAGCTCATTTCCTATGCAGACGACTGCCAGGTACTCAACTCGGGGCCCCTCATTGACCCAACCTGCCATGAAATAAACCCCTACCTGGACCAACTTGCCACCTGGTTCAAGGGCCGCAGTCTTGAAATCTCCCCGGAGAAATCAACGGCCACAGTCTTCACCACTTTCAGCAATGAAATGAGTGTCACCCTCCCTATCACCATCCAAGGGAAAGACGTGCCGACTGTCAAGCACCCAACCATCCTTGGAGTCACCTTCGACCCGATGCACAACTTCGGGCAGCACGCCATCAAAACCAAGAAGAAGGTACAGCAGCGCACCAACGTGCTAAAATGCTTGGCAGGGACTGACTGGGGTAAGTCAAAGGAGATTATTGTAAATACTTACAAGGCCATAGGTAGATCAGTTCTGAACTACGGATCACCGGTCTGGACGCCATCTCTGAGTAAGACGAACTGGGATGAGCTGCAAAGAGCACAGAACAGTGCTCTGAGAGTAGCAACTGGTTGTATTAAAATGTCACAGGTCAGTCATCTTCACCAGGAAACCAACATCCTCCCTGTGAAAGAACACAATGACATGCTAACAAACCAGTTCCTTCTTTCCATGCACCGCCCAGTTCACCCTAATCACCACCTTCTACATGAACCAATCATGCCTAGAGACAAGAGAAAGACCATCATCAACAATGTACCTCTTGTCAAACCCTATCTCAGAGATGGTGAACCGGTTGAACGCAACTACAAGAAACGGCTAAAGAAGATTCATGACGACGCTCACAGAGACTGTAGAAATAAATATCCTGCAAACAAAGTTTTAAACTCTCGACCCCCTGTAATTAATGTCCAGGAAGAAAAAGGCCTTACACGTATGACGCGGTGCACACTTGCCCAACTAAGATCAGGATATAGTTCTTTTCTACGGTCTACAACAAGCAGATTTGACACAGCACAGAGCATACGATGCCCAGATTGTAAATTAAATGACCACACAACTGAGCATCTTTTTAACTGTACAGCTAAGAACACTACACTCACCCCCTCTGACCTCTGGACGCAGCCCAAAAAGTGCGCAGAATTCCTTGGCATATGAAGTGACAACATCTGACCTCCAGATGGCTAACAACAACAACAACAACAGAACTTCCCTGTTATACTTATTTCACTTCTAAATTTCAACTAAGCTGAATTCTATTTTAATTATTTTATTTTGGATCTATTCATTTTTTTTCAAATGATAATTTTATTAAATCTAAATTTGTTTTCTTTCTTAATAACTTTAATTTTAATCTCTAAAAAAAGTGGCGTTGTTAATCCGGACTTTTAAATTTATTATTATCCTATTATGACAAGAAAAGGGAATTAAATTGATTTTAAACCACGATAAAAATAAATAAATCGCTAGGTTAATCCCGTTTTTTCCCGGCTTAGGACTTTGGCCCAGGGCCGAGGGCCAACTAAACAGAAAGTAATTAAAAAAAAAATTTCTCATTTTCAAATACCTTTCTAGAATACTAAATAAAACTACACTAAAAGCGTGTTTTATAGGATTCAATTTAATGATATCTGTTTTTTTAAGCCATGAAATAGAAAATATCGAGAAATATGTAATTCTCACTCATAGGAAATTATTCGTGAATTGGTTGTGATCAGGAGAAATTTCCATGGTTTCCGAATTACGAGATCTCTGCAAAAATTTCCCCCTTTTAATAATTTTCTATTCAATATTTGCTCTATTGTTCTAATTACGTGCTTTAAATAGCATCTCTTTTATATAAACACGGATGGTTACATCCTTAAAAGCGAAGCACAATTGCTTAAAAATAGAACGTCTAGTATGAAAGTACTTCTATTTAAGACTTTGTTGTAGTTTGATAGCTTGATTAACAAAAAAAAAATATTTTATGCTAGCAGTCCATTTTACAAAAATCAAGAAAATAAGGTAATCATTTGAAAATTTAAAAAAGGCTTTTCGTAATGATTTTAGATTTGCAACGAAACGAATAGACGCACATACGGGCATATACTTTATTTATAGAGTAGCTGCGCTACTTATTGATAATATTAATAAATATCTTTTTGTTTTAGGATTGAATACATTCACAGTAAAAATTTCATACACAGAGACATCAAACCAGATAATTTTCTTATGTAAGTACATTTATAATATTTATACCAGTATGGCTTCGAAACCTAGCAATTTCCACTGGATTAAGACCGGTTTTTAACTGTTTTGAAGATGCATGTATCGTAGTTTAAATAATCTCTATGACCTTCTTTCCTCTCAATTTCTTATTCGCAGATAAATGTCTGTGTCATAGATACCATACTATAAATACATTTTCTTTAAAAATATAGAAATTAAAAATTTTTATGTTTATTAACTTACAAAGTAAATTTTAGCGTTCTTCCTATAAAAGCCAACTCCCTTAAGCTTTAGAATAAATAAGAATAATTGAATTTCTTTAGAGTTAGGGTTTCCTAAGCTTAACATTTTAAAGAATCTACAGGGGTGTATATTCTTCATGGTTGATCCTGCTAAAGGGGGGGGGGGGGGCATAAAAGATATATGGATGGTGGGAAAAATGTAAAAATTTAGAGAACTGAAAACAGTTTTTCCATTTTTCTCCCCTCCTTGGTTAAAAAAAACAAAGAATATGTAGGGGGGAGAATGATATGAATAAAATAAAGAGTTCTGAAAATATTTTTCCATTTTTCCCTTCCTTGCTGGAAAATTTTGCAGCAGGGGAAAAAATTAATATGGTGCAGAATATACACCCCTGAAAAACTATTTAAGGTTTAGGAAACCCTAACTTCTAGGCTAGCCTAAGGTTCTTGTGAAATTGTGTACTCGTGCTTTTCAAATATTGATATATTTTTATTTTTAGGGGGCTAGGCAAAAAGGGCAACCTCGTCTACATAATCGACTTCGGTCTTGCCAAAAAGTACCGGGACGCACGCACGCACCAGCACATACCCTACCGGGAGAACAAGAACCTGACCGGTACGGCTAGGTACGCCAGCATAAACACCCACTTGGGCATAGAGCAGAGCCGGAGGGATGATATGGAGAGTCTCGGATATATTCTTATGTATTTCGTTCAGGTATTTTACAACAATTTTTTGTTAAAACTAAAAAACAATTTAAATGTATGCAATATATTGTGGGAGATAAATTACACTGGTACCCAAAATATATTATAATCGCATTAATTTTTCGTTGGCATAAAAACTTTGGGTATTTCTATTGGCTGGTTCCAAAATAGATTCAACTAATGATTAAATATGCAGAAGGGGGTAATTTTGATTATCTTCACTGGGGATTGTCCATTGTCTTATACCTTAAGCTCACTTATATCTACCCAACAAGTTAAATTTTGTAAAAAAAAAAAATAGCAATTTAATTGATTTACTATTTTATCATTGATACTTTATTACGTAGGATGATGTTAAGTTATATAAAAGCTCTTTTGAATTTTTTTGTAACGGCTGTCTAAAAATATCATCTGAAATATATTGAACTTTACTATTTCTTTGTTAAGAAAGATACCCTTGATTTATTGTTACTGTTAGGAACTAGGTATGAATTTAAACTATTTTGTATTTGTAGGGAACTTTGCCATGGCAAGGACTGCGCGCTGCCACGAAGCAACAGAAATATGAACGGATATCTGAGAAGAAGATGTCCACCCCCATCGACGTGCTGTGCAAGGGGGCCCCCTGCGAATTTGCCACCTATCTTAATTATTGTAGATCACTTAGATTTGAAGAAAAGCCAGACTATAGGTAATAAATTATGACTTATTTAATAATAGAATTTGTGTCTGTCCAAAAAAAAACAGTTTATTTTTAAATTACCTACTCCCTTTGATTTAAATATATAGATATGTTTAATTTTTTTCCCTTTATTGTTTCATTAATTGTCTTTTTACTTATAAGTAAAAAAAAGGTAAATAAAAATTCAAGTTTTTAGTTCATATTTTTAAATTTATAAATATTGTTATTTTTCATTGCATGATACCCTAGCGAGCCCCTCCCCTCATTTTGAAAAAGAAATTGGAAAAAAGGGGAGTGGGAGATTTTTTCCCCTTGTACCCATTTAACCTAACCCAAACTTACCAAGATAAATCAATAGGACATGAAAATCACAACCCAATTGGGCTCAACCCTTCTTATTTTCGATTTATTTCATTTTGAAGAAGAGCCCCTTATTTTACCTAATTAAAATTATTTTCATGTTTCAGCTACCTCCGCCAGTTGTTTCGTAACCTGTTCCATCGCCAGGGATTCACCTACGACTACGTTTTCGATTGGAACATGCTCAAATTCGGCGGCAGTCGGGGACCAGAAACCGACTCCGGGGACCCCAGATACTCCAGAAAATGATCTCAATCTAGACACTAGAATCTTTCGGTGTGCTTGCGCCATGGCGTGCACACAAAGCGAACAACAGTGTTTGTACGTTCATCGTTCCCATACACACAGTACACTTGAATAAGCTGTACAACGTCACATGTACATTTGTAAATATTTTTTTTTTATTTCGTCATAAGACAGTCCTACACACTGGGATTCCAATAAGGATTCTTGTATTTTAAAAAGCCAGGGAAATTTGCTTCATAAAGTAAAATAAGCAAATTATTGATCTTTTTTCACGTGAAGAATCCTTTGAAAATCTCTGAAAGTAACAAGACATTATAATCTCAACATAACGATTTACAAACAGTGAACTTATTGAACCAGTAGATTTTAGTGAATTTTTAAACAAATTGTAAGTTTTTTAATCCAGGTTGTTTTTATTTAGTAGAATTATTTAGGTATTTCTTAACAAGCTTCAACTAATCTTAACTTCCTTGTAAGACAAAATAATGTGTAGGATTGTCTTAAAGTTAACATGCATTACCTATAATTTTATTTATGACTGATTTTTAGTAAGGAGATAAAAGTAGGAAAGGGAAGGACAATAAAAGTTGTTAGTGATGATGTGCCAAATAGGGGTGGCTTTGCTTTTTCTATTTTTGGGTCTAGTGCAAAAATTTAATGAATCTTTTGGTGTATTTTTTCTTTATTAGAAATTATTGTTTGGGGATGAGATGGAATATATTTTAGTTCAAGAAATGTTTACTAGATGTCACCTTTGCTCTGTTTGATGCATGTATGAAAAATAATGCTATCTAATATTGCTCGCCTTTTTATGTTAATGCAAATATTCAGTTTTCTTCAGTTTCTTATTTATAGTATTTTGTTTTTAGTACTTAATTTTTATTTATCTCCTAATGTTAACGGATTTTTTTATGTCTTTGGCCCATAATGACAAGAAAAAAATTTGAAAAGTTTAATTTTATTTGCCGACTTACCAATAGTTTAATAAAAATTCAAATACCTAAAAAACATTGTTAAATTGGTCATTTTTCATTTATTTATTTTTTATTACCATTGTCGTCTGTCATCCTCGTAAATGTTTGTTAAAAAAGTGTCAAATTAAATTGAACCCGCATTCAGAATTTAAATAGAAATCTATCGTACAGAAATTAGATATTACTACTTGGTTGCGAGGACATAATTATGAAAATCATACCTAATAGAAAAGATTTAATTTTATATAAATTTCAATAAAAACGATGGAAGTTGCAAATTTTGAAGAAAAAACTTGCTACATAAGGTCTCCACTTCAAAAATGAATCCCCTTATTCAAAATTTCTTTTATAATGTTGATCGCAATCCAAGAAATATTTTTAGCAGTTAAAAAAAGTTATGTACAATTTTTGCATGGATATTTGAGTAAAAAACGCAGTTTTAGGGACAATTTTTAATAAAAACAGTGATATAAATATTTCTAGCTAATTGTCCAAAACTGATTTTTAAAACAAAAGAAAACTTTTCTTACCTACGTAGTGTTTTATTGATACAAAATTAAAATTTTTTACATCTACCATTTTAATTACCAGATTTCTAGTGTTATTGATAATATTCTTATTATGCCTGTTATAATATATTTTACATATTACCACACTTAGCCGCAACTATGAATAAGTTTTAATAAATATTAAAATATGAAAAAAATTAACAATTTTATAAATTATAAGAGCGTTTCTTAGCTTTTTCAAAATTTCCAAAATATTTTTAAAAATAAAAATTTCATTTACATTCCGTTAATTTACGTTTTTAAGATTTTCATTTCAAAGAAATATAGCAAAATAATGGTTCAATTGTGAAGTTATTAAAACCTAAACATTATTGAAGCTAGGTGTGTTCATTTGTAGTAATGCTTTTTGCATGGTAAACCTTTGACCTGGTTTACTTATACTTTTAATCACATTTTATCAAGCTTTATAATCAATATAATAATAATCTGCTTCAATGGAAATATTAAGTTATTCTTCAAACAAGAAGATTTTAAAATAAAACTTACGAAAACCTAAATAAAAGCTTTTCATATTATTTCATGCATCTAAAAAAAACTATTTTATTTGTAGATATCTTATATTTAAGTCACGGATTCATTCTAAACATTTATTTATTATTGAAGATTTGCGTTTAATATTATATGTCGAAAATTAATATTTTTAATTTAAACTTTATCACGAAACCTCTTTGAATAAAAACTATTTTTAGAAGTTTAGTGATTGTTTATTTTAAATACTTTTTGGGGATTTTTTTAGAACGGGAAACAAGATTAATATGAATCGTAAAACAAAGTATCTAGCACATTTGGAAACTTTTGGACAGCAAAAAATTCTTTTGTAGCCTTTTAAACACCTATTTAGGAAGCTATACGTACATGAATTTTTAGCTGTCTTAGCTAATCATAATGAATTATTTACTTTGTTTTACGAAAACCACATAATATTCAAAGTTAGTGTTTTTGTTACCAAAAAATAACTGCCGTATTAATAATAAGAAAATCAACATAATAAGATTTCAATATTTATTTCATATTTTTAGAATAAATATAGAATTTTTCAAAATAGATATTGTTTAATACTAGAAAAAAAACTAAAGTAACTGGATTCTTAATAAAACTTTATTGTAAAAAAAACTTTATTGTGCATTTGATTTTTTTTTTGTAATTTACACACTCGTTAGACATTATTCGGCTCTTTTATTTGCAACTTTTATCCTTGTGTTTTATTTATTTCAAGTTATTTTAATTTTTTAGTTAAATTAATGCTTTTTAACTAATGTTATTTCAACTTATTTCAGGTTTTGTTAAAGGGATAGTTCTTAGAAAGGTTTTTCATAAAGAAATATTGATACTTATATTTTAGTCTCAAGAAATTTAATACTAAAGCTTTATTTAGATGAGATTTATGTGATAAACTTTTGAGATTTAGAGGATAAAGATTCAACTAGCATGGTATAATCTTAAATTGCAGTGTGGGTTATTTTTGTTCAAATGCCTTTCATGGAAGTATCCCTTTATTGATGCATGTATTTATTAACCTTGTTTAGAACATTATGATTGTTTTTCTTTTTTTAACAGATTTTTAAAGAATTTTTAGTAATATGTTAAGGTGGTATTTAAAGGTAATGTAAGTTAAAGGGTTCTCTTTTTCTAAATTTTTTTTATAATTTGATTAACCATTATAATGTTCTAAGCACAGCTTTTTTACAATGTTAATTTTTGTCAAATAAATGTCTTTAAATGCGTGTTGGAAATATATTTTTTTCCTAAAAACTTACTTTTTTTTATTATTTTATGATAGATTTATAACTAGGTGATGTCTGACCGTACGTCTGTCTGTAGGAGAACTGCTACTATCTGCTTCTATTTCATTATACTTAATGCTAGGTTTAATTGAAAGAAAATGCAAAATTTTTAGCCGCCGAATATTAATATGTAATACTAAGAGATGTTAAGAGATTAGACAGTGGGGGATAAATTGATGTACATTCCCAACGGTTATTCACAAAATTACCCTTTTGTTGTAGATTTAAATTACCTCTTAAAATTTGGATATTGATGATTTGAAGAGACCGACTTATGTTTAATATAAATTTCCCCACATTTCCTTCTTAGACCCCTTTCTTACCACTTCAATTTAGTTACAGCACAAAACAAGTATTATGCCAAGTGGAATACCACATAAATTCACAAATTCAGCAATTTCAAATATTTAATAACAGCACCAGACCCCAATGAAAACTAAGTTATACTAAATACTAGTATAACTTAGTCCATAGTCCCCTCCCTCCCTGGCAAAACCGTAATTATTCTTTTCCCCGTATTTGTTCGGAGATTTTTAAAATATTCCTTAATGGTTCAAAACCATATTATTATGTCATTGTCCAATCCATGTTAAATTGTTTCCTTTTGTTGAATAATTTCAGATAAAATGTGACCTTGAAAAGTGAACTCTCAGGAAAAATGTCGTTGTCCACTCAAGGTTAGTTCGATTTTACATAAAGAAAGAATAAAACATTGTAATTATTACGCCCCTGCTTATAGGAACTCATTGTTCTAAGGGAACTGAAATGGAAAAGAAATTGGCCTAAAACCATCCCATAAATATAGTTTCCTGAAACCATCCCAGGAGCTATGTGAAAAAAGGAAACTCAACCGATTGAGTGGTTAGCGAGATCAGACACCAAAAAGAACCTCACCACTTAAAGAAATAGAACTTCTTAGTACCTATGAGAAGTTATATTGTAAAGGAGAAGCATTAATATCGGTTATAAAGATCCTTCGGTACACAAAGACATCCTGTTACTTACATATAAAAATAGTGTAAAATATTTTTTAAATACTCCACATTAGAAAGTTGTCAAACGCTATTACAAAGTCAAAGTTACAATATTTCAACTAAGGAGATGCATACCAATCCGATTCTTTTTCTATTTATCCGTAAAAAGAGGGGGGGAGGTGATGGTAATGCAATCAGTTAGAAAATGCTACCTGGGATAAAATAATTTTGTAAATCGTATTAGGGCCCTTTAAATCCTTTTTGATTCGGATTAACCCAAAAATAGTCTTAAAAATGCCCTGGAATGCCAAATCTAATAATATGTGTTCCGCCCAGAAAAAAAACTAGAAAAACCAACAAATAAACACTTCTGAATAATTGAATAACATCATTATTATTAATATTCCATAATAATAATGATAAAAATATGCTTTTCATATGCAAAACATATTTTTTTCAGTGTTAGTAATCTAAAAGACAAAGTAGACGAATGCCTTTCCGTTTGTCCGTCCAGATTAAACTTAAGTTCTTTGTATCCGCGGGACAAATTAGCTTTATGGGACACTAGCGTCTGCATCCCTAGCATTTAGGAGATTTTTATTCTAAGAGCAGAAAATAGCATTGACCATACCATTATAAGAAGCTTTTCTGTAAAGGAGAACTATATATTTCAGTGGTTAGCGAGATCTTTCGCTACGGACGAAAACAGCTTATTGCTTTTTTTTAATAAGATAAACCTGATTGCGTTAGCATGTTGTTAAACTATTTTCCTGATATACGGAAAAAGTTGCATTGTTTATCGCATCTTATTATAAACAGCTATCCAAGGATTTAAAATAAACAATTATTCGTTTTATATTCGTAGGAAACTAGATTTAATCAGGGAGTAAGGGAGGGGACAATAGGCAATTAATTCAATTTAAGAGTTTTTGAAGAAAGGCCATGAAAACCAGAATAATCCCGAAAATATGGTGGAAATTGTTAAGTGATTGTTGATTAAATCTAGAAAACCATAAACTAAGAAAAAAGTTCCAAGAAAAAAAGCAATCATTTGAAAATAAGATTACCAACCAGTATTACAGACTGACATAACCATTCTGTAATTAATTACTAGAAATATCTCCCTGGAAAGAGGTAAAGAGAAAAGAGATTTGGGGGCAAGTGATGTGAACACGGAAAAAAGGGGAAGGCAGGCGTGTAGCTGGATGGGCAAGTATATGACCCGCACGCCTTCCTGCCCCTTTTTATCCTGTTTATTTCCCCCACCTCCCTTCTCCATTTCCCTTTCTCGTCTACTTTTAAAAAGGAGGTGGGGATGAAGGGAGTGAAATATAGTATGGGAGGGGGGGCGTGTATTTATATTTGAACTACTCTCTGTCTGCAAAACTATATATATTCAAAACTAACATAGCAAGTAACGGCATTTCTTGCGCAAGTCCCCAAACTCAGTCAGAAACTGCTAAATTCTTGCACATTCCCTTTAAGCCAGTCCCCAAAGTCTGAGACTCCTAAAGATTGAATATTCGATCCATTGTCCCCTCCCTTGCTCCCTGAGATTTAATACGATTCTAGACATAATTTTTCAGTATGGCTGAGAACCGGTTCTTATCCACCAGATATTAATCGGTTTCAAAGCGATAAGGGAAAATCATTTCCAAAAAATTACTCGCATTTCAAGGAGTCAAGCCATTAGAAGAAAATGCGTACAGAAGGAGAGGTGGGGGTTTATTCACCCCCCTGGCAAAATACCTTGTACATTTGTTATTCTGGAAAAATATCTTTTTTGTGAAATTTAAAAATGAATTTCTTGAAAATACTTTAATGTAACAAAATTGATGACATTAATTTAATTAAAATCTAGAAAATGATTTTGTGCACTATAAAAAGATAATATGATTTAATATGTAATAACCATTAATGTTTTTTATGAAGATACTTTTTAGAAGGGTGCTATATTGAGTGGCGACCCCCATTCCTCATTTCTAGCTATGTTTCGGAATTTGGGGTAGGGGGGATAGATGTATGGATAAAAAATACTTAACGACCCATTAAATACATTAAGAGTTCCTTAAAATAATACTTAATCTTTCTGATTGGTAGTGAGATCTTATGCAGCAGTCACACTCAGAAAAACTCACCTCTTATGCTGATATTATAAGGGGACGGGGGGATTGCTTTAAAGTATCACCATCCTTAATCTTTAGTATGCACTAGTTTGTGACACATAATCTTTTTTATGCATTTTATTCATTTTTTAATTAATCTCCCCTCTGGGGAGTATATACATATATTTCTGTAACAGTATTGGGTTTTAAATCACAGGAATGGATTGGCCTTAATGTATAAGTATTTTTAGCTCTTTTCTTATTCTAACAAAGGGAGGAGTAGGTTGCGCTAAAAATCCGTAAAGGTTGTGTGTTTGAAGTTAAAAACAGTACCTAGTAGAACGATAAAAATTTATGTTAACTTAAAAAAAATATATTTTGTCTTTAGTTCTTTTAAATAAGAAATACACATATTTAGTGATTATTATCGTTCTACTACTATTTTTAAGCCTTAAAACTCATACCTTTACGGATTTTTAGCGCAACCTACTCCTCCCTTTCAGACAAGGTAATTTTTTGTGTAGGGGAAGGGGGGGAGGGTACAAAAACACAATAAATAGGTAGATAAACTAGATTCAAAAGATATTTGATATTTAGATATCTATAAACATAAAAGTATTATTTTTGTTGTAAATGTGAAGTCTAGCCTTACAATTATATTAAATTTTTATACTTAAGGGATAATTTAACACTTTTAATTACCCTTTTTTGCCATAGGTACGAAATTTCATTGATCAATTTGTTTAAAGTTGATCTTGTATGTACATTTGCATTGTACACAATTTAAATAGACGCTTATCATACTTTCCAATAGATGTAAAAAGCAAATGGATAAATACTCAAGTTTATTTTTTTATCTTATTGAAATCTTTAAGGGTTATATTTCATGGTAAAAGATAATTTTAGAATAACTTTTGGGTACTTTGCAATTAGGTTTATGTAACTGCTTATTTGCAGAAGTGGGGTGGGGGGAAGTTGTACATTTACAGGAAACAAATGTTGAGGCTTGCTAATCAGACTAATTTTATTATTACACCTAGAAGTAAGCGTTACTTCAACCAACCACTCCCCCCCCCCAAAAAAAAAAAAAAATGTAAGATGTTTAAAATCATATATGTCCATATATTGTAATGCAAAAAATATATTGATTAAAATTAAGATTATTTATTTTATCTAATGATATATCCATGCTTATTTATTAGATTTGCTAATACCTGAAATTCCTAAGCTACGCAACAAGCAAATTTAACTACTAGTCAAATCTTTACTTTAGTTTTATTCAACTTTGTAAATTACATATGCATATTAGATCATAATATTATTATTTTAAGCAAAATGCCTATTCATTTTAATATTTTGGCAAAAATATCTGAAACACTCATTTCTTATGTTCATAAGTCAAAGGTTTTAATACTACATTTTGAAATTTTTTAACCAGGGGTGTGCTCAACAAAGTTTTGAACTTAATGATCCATCAGTTGAACTCAAAAAGGAACACCCTACCTTTTCAATCTACTTCTGCTTTAAGTCTTAGAACATATACCTATATTGTAAATATGCAAAAAAAATATAATTTTATTGGTGTAAAAGTTTGGACACTACTAACCAGTCAAGTTTAAAAATAAAGCCCACAAAGATTTAAGGCCATGGTCCCCCCACTCCCCGGTTTTTATCAATTTAAACTTACAAGTAATATAAAATGCCAATAATCCATATTATCCTCCAAGCTTGCTTAAAAAGAGCTTTAGCTTCTATGATCCACTGTGAATGAGGTGCATTTTTGCATATCATAAATTAATATCTCATCTTGGAATATGAGAAAAAGTTATTTCTTTTTTTCTTTTCTTTTATTTACTTAGCAAGTTGAAATTGAAATATTAAATAAGAATGACAATCTGCATTAGTAACAATAACAAATAAGTAATTAACTAAATGAATTAATAGTTATTTCCCGCATCGTATTATAAACAGCTTTCTGCGGATATAAAATATACAATTATAAGAATTAAACCAGTTTAGCCCCGAGATGCCGAAGGCATTATGATTGTACATTTTTATATTTGTAAAAAACTGGATATAAAACTTGACATAATTTTTATGTATGGCTGATAACCGGTTCTAATCCACCGGATATTAATCAGTTTCGAATGAATACGAGAAAAATATTTAGTAGAATTTTTATTCCAAAAGTGATTACAACATGATGATTACAAAAGTAATTTTGTGATAAACACATCATTAAACAAGACTTCTAGGGCACTTTAATAGCTGAATAAAACTATTATGCTAGAGTGAGTGAGTCAGTGAGGAAAGCGAATACTTTACAGAGATGCCATATAATAACATTGATTTTAAGTAATCAACTAACGTAACTATATAATGCCCCAAGAGACAGACAGGGGTTCTCCACGAGGTACTTTCTGTGAATGCGCTCACAATAATATGGGTTTTAAATCCATCCCTCATAAGTTATAATGATGATTTAAGATTTTAGAATAAAAATAAATTTTTAATAAAAAAAATTTTGCAGAATTTTCCAATTTAATCTCCTTTTCAATAATATGTATGTACTTTTTTTAATCATTCATTATTTGCAACAAATCAATTCATTTTCAGATTTCTAATTATCTGTTTCTAGAAAAATTAATTATATGAAGTAAGGATTTCATTAAACTGCCCTAACGAGAATCATATTTAAAGGGATAGTTTCACGAAGTGCATTTAAAAAAAAATAGTGAACTGTAAGTTTTTTCTATTTTAAATAACGTAGTAGTGCATAATATAAGTTATTGATTAAAATTAAGAGATTTTACCAGGGATTTTCCTTTAAAAATGAGTTTTTCATTTTTATTTTCAACTTCGTTGCGTGTTATATATGGCAAAAACTTTTTTGTCATAAATACAACTTTAGATAGCATTTACTAGTTAATAGAACTTTAAACTTTTTATACAACAAAATACACATAACAACAAAGAATGGCCAATAAAATATTCAGTATGGTATATAGAGTAGTGATCTTTTTATATGTCTTAGTAGAATATATTAGGCATTTGATAGATATGATTGTGATAAAGAATTTTAACATTGACCTGACCAAACTTTTTTTATTTGACAATATCTAAAAGAGTTAGTGATTTGCAACATAAATTACATGAGAATGGTCTTTTTATATATATATATGTTGTATGGTTAGTTGGTATTTCCACGTGAGATAATGTGTATATTGTAAGTAAACCGGACGGTTTTCTTTATTTTTTTAAAAAGAATCTATAGAAAACCTGTCCTATAGTGAACCGGACGTTATTTTTTATGTTTTTTAAGTAACTTGTCCCAAGGGGAACCCCTGTTCAATTTTTTTATAACTCTTGTGAAATATGTGGAAAAAGATTATCCAAAATTGGTGTTTTGGCTATACATATTTGGAAAAAAATAGACCATTCTCATGTAATTTATGTGGCAAATCTCTTTAACTTTTTTCGATATTGTCAAATAAAAAAAGTTTGGTCTGGTCAATGTTAAAAATTCTTTAACATATAATCATATCTATCCAATGCCTAATATATTCTACTAAGACATATAAAAGTTCACTACTCTAAGTACCTTAACTCTTTAAATACACTTCATAGAACTATCCCTTTGATCTATTTTCCTTACAATTATTTATTAGGTTAGATACACAGCCCATGTGTAACTAAAATATTCAATTGCCATATTCTTATGAAGGCATATTAGAATTGTCCTATCGATTTCAAACTTTGCATGGTGATTCCTTTAGTAGTTAGGTACAATTTAGAAAGCGTAGCAACTCTATAATCATTACCAGAATGTTTTGTCCGTACGTGCATTTTAAACATATTGATTTTTTTAACTTTTTTAACTACAAATTTTTATGTGATCTAATTATCCAATTGATTGGATTTTTGGTAGGTTTATTGATTCCTAGGACAAAAGTATAATGTTATAAGCGAAGCAACTCTATAATCAAGTCCATAAACATATCCTGTTTCAAGCAGTTTTTCAACAAATTTACTTGCAATTTTGCTTCGACTCTTATACATTTATATTCTGATTATTCAGTTCTAAAACTATACAAGTGTCAATGTCCGTTTGTCCTACCGTTTCAGCACTTCGCTTTTATGGGTGTTGTCATCCAGATTTTAAAAAAGCATATAGTTTTCACTTCTTACACAAATTCAAAAAATTAGTACTTTCTTGACATTTGTTCTAAGAAGAATAATTCTTACAATTTTAGAGTCTTCTTATCAAGTCTGACTGATCTATGACACTATGGACGTCTATTAAAGACAGTTTTTTGGTTAGTCTTTTTTATAAATTTTGATTGCATTTTTTAGGGCAAGGTTGCTGTATATTAATATTAAAGTCGTGTAGCCTTTAAGTTTAAGGAAATAAATTCTAAATGTTTAAGGTTTGTGTGTTTTTACACGAAAAGGCAGTAGTCTTTTTTTTGGTACCTTTCCTTAAAATAGTTACAAACCTTCCCAGGACTTATGAGAAGCTACCCTGTAAAGGAGAACCATATCGGGTCAGTAGTTAGCGAGATCCTTCGGTACACACACATAGACAGAGATCCTTTTACTTAATTAAAAGGATTGTTTTTTAAAAATACTCATATCCTTACCCTACGGCGGGCTCTAACTCTGCGGGGCCCTATTACTGTAGGGTGCTACTCCTGTGGAGCTCTTCTAATCCTTACAGAACCTAAAATAAAAACCCTACCAACCAACAAACAAGTCTTGTTTAGTAACTTATTTGTCTAAAAAACCTTTCCAATAGCAAGCAAATATTGTTTACAGTTTATAAACAATCTTTTTCTTAACCAAATATTAAGGTAGTTAAATTAGGGCATAGCGCGCTCAATGAAGAAAAGTATGTATTTTTTAGAATTTTTTTGAAAAGTTTACATATCTTGATGATATTAATATCCTCATAGATACAATAGTAAACAATCATTTTCACAAAATAATACATGTTAAATTCTGCCGGGTAAATTTTTAGAAAGAATTAAGGGTTGTAGATAAGCTAAGTTACACTTTCAAACAAGGATGACAACATCCATAAAAGCGAAGCACTGAAACGGTAGGAAAAAAGGACATTAACAATTGTATAGTGTCAGAACTGAATAATCAAATATAAATGTATAAGAGTCGAATCAGAAATGTAAGTAAATTTGTTGGATACAGGATAATGTTTATGAACATACTTACATTTTTAGGACTTGTTTATAGAGTTGCTTCGCTTATAACATTATACTTTGTTGTCCCAGGAATTAATATGCCAAAAATCAGATCAATCGGATTATTAGATCACATTAAAATTTGTTGTTAAAAAAGTAAAAAAATTGACATGTTTAAAATGGACGTACTGACATTCTGGTAATGATTATAGAGTTGCTACGCTTTCTTAATCGTACCTAAATACTAATGGAATCACCATGCAAAGTTTGAAATCGATAGGACAATTCTAACATGCCTAAATTAACGAAAAAAGCTATCCGTTACGGACAGACGGACCGACTCTAATTATAGAAAAGCTTCGCTTTTAAAAATATTTTTTTAGGATCTTTGGATTTAAATGAATCATTGAATTTCGCTACATAGATTATTTTGATTTTAAAAAATATGACTATGATAATAGATACCTACAGTTTATAAAGAGATAATCATTTTTGTTTGATTGTTCTATTTTATTAGTTTTGTCGTACTCTAAAGGGTTCGTATTATTTTTATTTCTTAAAAACATTTCCTATTAATCGTTTGTTTATCAATCTTCTTTAAATTTTTTAAATAGGAGATGAGGGGACTTTATTTTCCCAGGAGGTAGTGTTCACCTATACATTAAAAATGCTTCTAATCAAAATGACATATAACATACTTCTTTTGAAAGCAAAACATAGATGATCTAGTAGCTCCTTTAAAGATGGTACAACGTTCCCAAAGGTACAAAATAACGTTTCCCTATTTGTTGGCTTAACAACTTTGGGTACTTTTATTGAAACGTGATTGGCTGGTTCATTCGATTGAGTGTCTGAACATGTTAACCAGAAGAGGTAATTTTGTGTATCATCATTGTAGATTCACAACAATTTATCAGCCATTGCCATATCCCATTAGAACTATGAGCTCTTTATACAATTGCTTCTAATTGAAATATACTGTCCTTCTTTAAACATTTTGTGCGCAAATTGCATGCAAACGGTAATATGCCATCCTGACTAGATATCCTTGACTAAACTAACTCTTGTGTTATTATTTTATCGCTTTTGTATTAATATGCACATTACTATACATAGTATACATATTTCTTTACCACCATGCTAAAATTCAATACCTGCTTCATACTTCATGGTTCTAATAAAGTACACATAAAAAGGACCAAGGGGCTTAGAACATTTTTTGTTTATTGAAATTTTATTGAATTTAAAGGTATGTATTTTGCTTATATGCAGTTTTTTCTTCAATTTTAGATGATTTTTTGGGGGGGAAAAATTTCGCATGTTCCTCTGATTTTGATGGTGCTAGCTAGGGACACAAAATGAAACTGAACCATTTCTTTTCTCAAGAGAATGGGAGGACAGGCAAAGAGAACTACAAAAGGAAGGGAGAGAGAAGGGAAAAGGAGAGAGAAAGGAAAAAGAGAGATTCAAGAGTAGGAAATGGCTAAAAGCTTAGAATAACCAAAATGCGCAAAACAAATAATTATGAAATATACTAGCAGAGCAGAAAAAAGATTAAAATGCATCTTGAAGGAAATGGACTGCTAACACAAAGTACTGTATTTAAACAGTGACAAATTAAAAAGAGTTTTTTTTTAAATACAAAATCTAATTTTTATATATATTAGAAATAGATCTATATACATAAATTGATGCATTACAGAGAAAGAGAAAAGAAAGGAGAGAAGGGAAAGAATTTAACGCTATAGAGGTAGATATACAAGCCGGGGGGGGGGGGTTAGAGGGGGGCAGAACAGCAAGGTGAGCTATATAATACCCGTACATTATTATACATATACACATGCTTGGAACATGGAGCAGGATTCCTCCGGAGGTTATGGATGTCCCCCCCCCCCCTCCCTCCCCTCCTCACTATACCACAGAATTTATTCTCTTTAGTCCCATCTTATAATATAATGTTCTAACCTCAGTGGACCCACTGTGCTGGCTCTAGTGCCCGCTAGTCAGAGTCTGACACACGGCTGTAACACAGTTCTGCAAGCCCGGAATACTGTTGCACGTCACAAAAAATCGCAGATCAAATTTAATTTTAATGATAAATTGTCATTTTGTGATAAATACTGACGGCTGAAGTGGAGTGAAGATGTGTAGAGAGGCTACGCACGTCTAAACTGATAAATTAATTATTGTTACTTGGTAAGTTTAGCTAGTGATCAAATCTATTTTTCATTTCAGTTTACACTTTAATCTTGTACAAATTTGCCTTTTCGTTTTGTTCTTTTTCCCGGATTTTTAGGAATTTCTGAGATTTTAACACTTTATGTATGAATTAGGATTAATGTTATATATTTTCTTGATTAATTAATGATTAAAATAAGAATATATTCAGGTTTGCACGATTTATAATTTGTAGAATACAAAAGCTAGAAAATCTAGCGGACAGAAGGCAGCACGTAGCAAACAAGGGGGGAATGTTTAGCTATGGGGGTTTGGGGGGAGGGGGTGGCCAAGGACCGAGATGGGATTATTTAATAAAATAAGGAAGGATAAATTTAAGATTGCAGGGTATGAAGAAGCAGTGGGGGGGAGTGGGATTATGCGCATGCGCTGTGTGTGTGGTGTGCGCAGAATCAAAAACTCTTGTCTCTACTCTACCTCACAAATTTTAGTCCTTCCTCCTCTGAGCCACACAATCCATACAGGCGGACAATTTATGTGCAGCAAAAATTTTAATTTTTTATAAATTTCTTGCTGAAACAAGCCTGTTACATGTCATAGTCATCATTCATATAAGGTATTTTAGTTCTTCAAGATGTCGTTAACAGTTTTAGATTATTATATTTGTTAGTTAGATAATGTTTATTTGTAACTTGCGACTTAAAGTTGTCATATTTATTCTTGCTTTTCAAGTTAGTTTTGTCATGAACAACAATTTTACTCATAATTATTTGTACTTTAATTTTTAGTCATTATTTTCATAATAAAACTAAATTTTAACTATTTAAGTATTGTTTTATATAAAAATTTTATGTTTTTCTAATGTTATTATATGTTATTTTTATATTTTTTTAGATGTGAGTTGTAAGAATAAGTTATGTCATTGTCTGGAGCTAGTGACACTCAGTCTATAGTTTATTCCCAACTAGCCCAGGTTAGAAACTTAATTATTTATTATTTATTTACTAAATTATCATATTTATGTGTTAAATATTAGTTTAAATGCTAAAATATAGCATATTTCAGTGCCGAAATATGCCTATCAAAGCGTCTCTCTCTCTCCTTCTCTATATCTCTCTCTCTGTCGCAAATGCTCTATCAGCTGATTTTGTGTAGAGCATTTCTTAATTTTATGGGAAGGGGGGTTGCAAAGGGGGATATACATTTTACGCTATTAATTTAGACACCTTAAATATCATTTAAATCAATTTTAACTACATTTTTGTATGAAAATTTAACAAAGAAAATCATTATTGAGTGATTATTTAAATGGTAAGAATTAACTATTTCATTTTAAACAGCTTTAAAATAACGTTTTTGAATTGGATAAAAAGTTTTACATTTTTACAAGCTTTTAGTTTTTTATCAATTTAATGATTTTAAAAGTTAATTTTATTTCATCATTTTGTTTAAATGAATTAATTAAGGGATTATATTTAGTTTTTTTTTACTTTTAAAACCGATAAGACAATAGTTTTATCAAATTATAAATTATATACTCCTATTTCATTTTATATTTTACATGTATAGGTCATTAAGTAGTACATTTGTATTTATCTATCTGGTTTATTGTCACTATTTCTATTAATCTATTTACATGGCTCAGGCTGTCTGATTGTCTGTTGTTCTATCTGTTTTTGATTGTCTGTATTTCTAGCAATTTATTTACATTGCTGTTTGATTGTTTGTTAATCTGTCTGTTTTTGATTGTCTGAATTTCTAGGTATCAATCTAATTGTCAATTTATATCTCTGTATTTCTATCAATCTATCTTTCTTTTTATATACCTGTATTTTTATTGATCTATCTATCTGTCTGTATTTTTCATTTTCTGTCTTTTCTCTGTGTGTCTGTTTTATTGTTTGTATCTTTCTATCTTTCTTTAAATCTCTTTATCTGTATATCTGTTTTCTTGTCTGTATGTATTCCAAGCTTTTTATATGTATGTTTGTTGGATCGTCTAATAATTTATAAATCTGTATTGTCTTTCTATCAACCTGTCTGTATGTTGTATTTCTGTATTTCCATAAATGTATCTATGAGTCTATCTGTTTTATTGTCCATATTTCTATCAATCTAACTGTCCGTTTAGTGTCTGTATTTCTATCAATAGATCTATCCGTCTCTCTGATTTTCTGAATATCTATCTGACTGATTTAAAACAATCTGTCTGTGTCTGTGTTTTATTGCCTGTATATTTATCGATCTGTCTGTCCTTTTTATTGTCTGTATTTCTATCAATCTCTAATTTTTTCTGTCTGCATATCTATCTATCTGTTTCATATGTATGTATGTATTTTTTCAGTCTATCATTAAGTCTGTCTGATTCATTGTCTGTATTTCTATCATTCTGTGTATTTGTTTGTCTGTATTTCTATAAATCATTCTATTTGTCTGCCTTTTTTTATTGTATGTATTTTCAACAATCCATCTATCTGTTTCAGTGGCTATTTCTTTCAATCTAACAAATTTCTTTACATATCTACTTATCTGTCTGTTTATTGTATGTATTATTATTAATCTGTCCATCTTTCTGTCTGTTTTATTATTTGTATTTGACAGTTTGTATTTCTATCAATCTATTTGTCTGATTTATTGTGTGTATTTCTATTTATCTATCTATTTGTATTTCCATCAATATTCAATCTATAGGAATATTTCCATCTATCTGTCTGTTTCAGTGTATGTATTTTTATCACTCTTTCCTTTTGTCTGTCTGTTTTTATTGTACATATTTCTATTAGTATATTTATCTATTTGTCTTATTTTATTGTTTCTATTTCTATCAATCTATCTATCTTTCTGTCTGTTTTCTTTTCTGCATTTCTCTCTTTATATCTTTAATTGTCTGGATTTCTATCAATTTAAATGTCTGTTTTTTGATTGTCTGTATTTTAATCAATATATATATCTTCTTGTCTGTTTTCTTGTCTATAATACAAAGTAGAACGATGTCTGTCCGTCTGTCTGTCCGTCTGTCTGTCCGTCTGTCTGTCCGTCTGAAGCTTAAGATCTCAGTAACCACTGAACCGATTGGGCTCTACTCTTCAGGGAATATACCTACTGGTCCTGTGATGGTTTTAAGCTGTTTTCTTGGGGGGTGGTACACCCCCAACCCCCCCAAAAAATGAAAAATACCCCCCCAAAAAAAAAATTTTTTACTTTTTCTTTTTAAATCTAAAATACGAAAAATTAGGTTGATCAAACCTCTTGGGGCAAAGCCCCTAGAGGCTAGGGGCGAAGCCGCTAGTCTGTATAATAAGATATATAAGTTTTCCGGAATTTTAATGTTAGGGGGAGATTTGAAATCTGCATCAAAGGGGGGGGGGCGAAAGTGACACTTTTTGAAACCAAAACTAAGAGTCAACAAAGGAACTCAACTAAAAAAAGGGTTACAGGTCTGAGATTTTGCATGGCAGTTGCTTTATAGGGGTACAATATGGAACTGTGAAGAAACGGCGGCGCAACCGCCGAAAACCGCCGTTTCCTGCCGTAATTTTGTTGCCTTTTCTCGGCGGTTTTCGGCGGTTGCGCCGCCGTTTCTTCACATTTCCATATTGTACCCCTATAAAGCAACTGCCATGCAAAATGTCAGACCTGTAACTCTTTTTTTAGTTGAGTTCCTTTGACTTTTAGTTTTGGTTTTAAAAAGTGTCACTTTCGCCCCCCCCCCCCCCCCCCTTTTAAGGATTTTTTATAAAATTCGTTTTTTGTACAATTCTTTATCTAAAAGCGGAAATGCATTTTAAGTTAATTAATTTTAAGTTAATTTAATAGGTGGATTTTAAACTACCTGCGCTCTAATTGGTTGAATGATGTACGCCATCCAATCAGAGCGCAGTTTTTTTAAATCCACCAATCACAAATGCCAAAATTAATTAACTTAAATTGCATTTCCGCTTTTAGATAAAGAATTATAGAAAAAACGAATTTTATAAAAAATCCTCAAAATTTGATGCAGATTTCAAATCTCCCCCTAACTTTAAAATTCCGGAAAACTTATATATCTTACTGTATAACTATCAATTTATCCACCAGTATATCTGTTAAATTGTCTGCATTTCTATCAATCTGTCTAAATTTCTGTCATTTTTATTGTTTGTTTTTGCTATCTATCTATTTTTCGTTATATCTTTAATTGTCTTTATTTCCATCAATCTCAATGTCTGTTTGTTAGATTGTCTGTATTTCTATCAATGTATTTTAATGTCTGTCTGTTTTTTTTGTTTTTCTATCAATCTTCTTTCTGTATATCTTTAATTGCCTGTATTTCCATTAATCTAAATGTCTGTTTGTTAGATTGTCTGTATTTCTATCAATCTATTTTAATGTCTGTCTGTTTTTTTGGTTGTAATTATATCAGTCTATCTTTCTTTATATTTTTAATTGTCTGTATTTTCATCAATCTAAATGTCTGTTTTATTGTGTACTCTATCAATTTACCTATTTGTCATTTGTCTTTCTGTTTTAATTGTCTGTATTTCAATCAATCTATATATCTTTCTGTCTTTTTTACTGTCCATTTTTTTATCAATCTCTCGTTGTGTATACTGCTTTCTTGTCTTTTTGTATTGTCTGTATTTCTATGAATATATCTATCTTTCTGTCTGTCTGTCTGTATCTCTTATCATTTTATCTATCTGTCTGATTTTTGGTCTGTATTTCTATCAATCTATCTGTCTTTTTTATTGTCTGTATTTCTAGCAATCTATCTGTATGTTTGATTGTCTGTATTTCTGTCAATTTGTCTATATACCTATCATCCTATATATCAATCAATCTGTCTGTATTTCCATCTATCTAAATGTCTGTCTGTTTTATTATCTGTATTTTTTAGGGTTGGCAATCCGGATCCGGTATCCGGAATCCGCCCAATTTTGGAATCCGGATCCGGAATCCGTTTTTTAATAGCGGATTCTGGATTTTTAATTGGTAGGCTAAAATTAGCGTCTTGAGTTTTTTCTTTCAACTCCCTCTTTTTGGAGGCAAAGATCACCCCCCATCTCTTCCCACATAAACCACGGAGTTGATAGTTGGCTGTACAGCGGTAACATGACATCAAAATATATTTATTTTCATTTCACAGCTTTTCGTGATTCATGTATTTTTTTTAAAAGCCTTTTGAAATAATGCTAGAATCCGGAATCCGCCAAAAATAAGAATCCGGAATCCGCCACTTTTTTTGACGGATTCTTTTAAGAATCCGGAATCCGAATCCGGCCCTAAAATTCGACGGATTGCCATCACTAGTATTTTTATCAATCTATTTATCTGTCTGTCCGTTTTTATTGTCTGTATAACCGTCTATATGTCTTTCCTTTTTATTGCCTGTATAAATATCAATCTGTCTGTCAGTTTTATTGTTTGTATATCTATCAATCTAAATTTCTGTCTGTTTGATTTTCAGTATTTCTATCTATCTATATGTCTTTCTCCGTATGTATTTTTTTTGTGTATTGCTGTCTATCTCTATCTGTATATCTGTTTTCTTGTCTGTATTTCGATAAATCTATCTGTCTTTTTGTTGTCTGTATTTCTCTCAACTTATCTGTCTTTTTTTTTTGTCTGAATATCTATCAATTTATCGGTCTTTCTGTTAGTATTTTAATCTATTTAAATCTAGAGAAAGAGATCGGCAAAGAATAGCCAAAGCCCTACCAATACTTGAATCTAAAATTAAAATAGCCTAAACCATTCTATGACCTATGTGAATAATTTCTAAAATGAAAGAGCCAACCTGTTTAGCAGTTATAGATATCTTAAGCTACAGACCAAACAATCATACTACTTCAAATGCGTTATTTACATTAAATAAAGTCTTAGAATTTAAGTTTACAATATGTTTCTTTTTTCATACAGTTGTCTGCGGATACGTAAATAATGACGTATTATTTAGGATGAAATATATGTGGATGGAGAGGGTACACGCGCAGAGGAGACCGCTGACTTATACATTGACACAGGTTTGGATACATGGGGAGGCAATCTTTTAAGGCTTCTCGTAATTAGAGAGCTCCTTATTCTATAAAGAACAAAAATAACAGGGCTATTAAGGAACTGTCTTAGATATGGGCAAACCTTTTTTCCAGCAATTTTATCTTTGAATCACATTCAGATATACTTTCTTGCTTCACTTTACAAGATAAGCTTTTGCAAAGCATTTGATAATTTTCGAGATAATAGTTATTTATCGCATCATATTATTGACAACTTTCCGTGGTAGTAAAAGAAAAATTTTAAGATTATGCAAAACTAGTATTAATTTTATTATTTCTTCGAAATAAGTCTTTTACAACACGATACATGATTTTCCAGTGTAAACCAGAACTGATTATAATTTAGCGGATATAATTTGATTTCGAAGCCATTCTGAGAAAAAAAATATCGGCAGCTGTGAGTTAATTTATACCTCTTGCCTACGATTTTAACATTTGTATAATGACTCCTAGGACAACAAGCTACATTATTTTATACAGGACATCTCTATAATCAAGTCCTAAAAATTGAGTGTTGATGGTCGTTTGTTTGTCTAATTTTAGAGCATAGCTTTTATGGATGTTATTATTCTTATTTTTGTGCAGGTACTCCGATTTTACCCGAGGATATATCAACATTCTATTCCCTGAACTTCCCCAATCTGAGTGCTGTGTCTGCTACAGACTGTAATATCCAGGTATGATTATTCTATTCCCTGAACTTCATATCAACCTGAGTGCTGTGTCTGCTACAGACTGTAATATCCAGGTAAGAATATTCTATTCCCTAAACTTCATATCAACCTGAGTGCTGTGTCTGCTACAGTCTGTAATATCCAGGTATGATTATTCTATTCCCTGAACTTCATATCAACCTGAGTGCTGTGTCTGCTACAGACGGTAATATCCAGGTATGATTATTCTATTCCCTGAACTTCATATCAACCTGAGTGCTGTGTCTGCTACAGTCTGTAATATCCAGGTATGATTATTCTATTCCCTGAACTTCCCCAACCTGAGTGCTGTGTCTGCTACAGACTGTAATATCCAGGTATGAAAGATATATTCCCTGAACTTCATATCAACCTGAGTGCTGTGTCTGCTACAGACTCTAATATCCAGGTACGTTTATGACGTCAGTCTGTCCATTGTCCAGTTTCCTCGTTCATTTTTCAAATTGTCTGTGTTTCAGGGCAGGGTGGGGCGTTTATTATTTTTTTTGTTCATAATACGCATGTAACATCTAGAATTAACAACTCATTTGGCATATGGGCTTTTTATTATTCATCACTAAAAACAAACAAAAAATAGTCTAAAACCTGACTATGATCAATATTAAACTTGTCTGCAGAGTATTCATACTCTAACATTCAAACAGATTATGAGAAACATAAAACGTAGAGGCTTTATATGGACACAAGTGCCTTCGCCCTTAGTCTTTATGGTTTCATTTATAAACCAATAATTTTTTTGTTTCAGTTAGATTAAAATCAAACTCCATAAGAACCTTACAATCGAATTATTTTATGTTTACTAATCATTTCTACATAATATTTTAATTTTATTTAGTCTTTCACAACAATATCATCTGGCATAGCCCCTGAAGCTGAATTGACAACACCCCCAACTGATAAAGGCATACAATACTATAGATTATAACCATGGATCTTAGGGTATAAGACAATGGATGAAAAATTGCTATATTTCCTGAATAATGATCAACTAAATTATCCCTAATGTAGATTACTTATATTAGTTAAAAAGTTTTGACAGTACTAGGTTGGAACCAGTCAACTACAATTCAATAGAAGTGCACAAAGTTTTTAAGATAGTATAGTTTAAATTTTTTGGTACCATTGTAATTAACAGACACCTAAGCTACGTCCCCTTCCTCCCTAGATATTTCAAAGGGGTAGTTTCACGAAATCCATTTAAACTTAATTTAGTGAACCGCATATTTTTCCTAGTTAATGGGTTAAACTATATTTATAAGGCATATATTTGAAAGAATTTCAATTTTCTACCACGTAGTTTTGAAAATATCAAGACTTGAAAATCGTCTTTTTGTGATATATGCAATTTAAAAAGACGATTTTCAAGTCTTGATATTTTAAAAACTACGTGGTAGAAAATTGAAATTCTTTCAAATATATGCCATATAAATGTAGTTTAACCATTTAACTTGGATAAAATATGCGGTTCACTAAATTAAGTTCAAATGCATTTCGTGAAACTACCCCTTTAGCCTATCATTATTTTATTTTTCATTAAGTCTTAGCATTTTTTTATGTTTTCTGTGAGTTTTTTAGTGAAGATACCCTGGGTAAAACATTCTACCTGGGTAATAATCTAGAGTATTGTATGACATCAGGAGTGAACACTTCGACAAGAGACCTTGTCCTAGCTGCTATCTCTGTTATGAAAGGAAATATATCACATTAAAAATGTTTCAATTTTTGAGTTATTTATGTTTATGCCCAACTTTTGCGCAGGGCAGCTATCCTGTCCCAAATTTAACATAATCTAACCTGACCTAACATAAATTACAAACACACGAAAAATCAACAAGTTATGAAAATTCTTACCCTTCTAAATTAATAGGTATTCAAAATGTCTTTTCACAAAGGCAAAATCTACTATTATTGTTTCTTAATGTTCAATAGTAATGCTTAGTACCTACGCAGTACTAAAACTTGATAACCAATAAACTTTCAAAATCTTCTCTTAAAATCCAAGTACACTTTTATATCCTTTTCAACTTGACAATCATCAACACTGTTACATGTTCTCCCTTTTTAAGTCTTTCGGAACAAATAGTGATATATAATCTGGAACTGTAGGTCGCAAGGCGCGGCCTGACACAAAGCGTATTTGTAACTGGGTGAACAGAAAGTACGGCAGGTCTGTACAGGAGGTTGTACAACAGATTGACGACCTCTGCCATCAAGCTATTCTTGAAAAGGTAAAGTATTAATTGTGTCATTAGTACTAGAGGTAAAAGTGGTTTCTATTGCTGCTTTGCCAGACAAATGACAATAATAGCAAGAGCAGAGAGAATTAATACGTCCAGTCCGGATTTTCCATTGTTTCTTTTAAAGCATTAAAAAAATAATTTTTCTGTCGTTCTATGCAATAATTAGATGTATATCGGCCTAAGTATTTAGGGTGTGACTGTGTATGCCATTGTCTATAGACGAAAAGACAGTATTTTTTTCATATTAATAAGTCGTTTTCATAAAAACTCGTCAATCTTGTTTAATTATTGATATAACTTACAACTAATATTTTTACCAGGTTGACTACAAGGGTAGCATTTCATTTCGCATAACCTCCGAGAAGAAGCTACACAAGCGTGTAGGAAGGCGCAAGAATACAGCCGCTGTTCCCGGCGGGTCAGCCGACCCGGCAAACAACGGCGTCGAGGCTAGACCAGCCGCTACCCCTGCTACACCTGCTGCTTCACCAGCCAAGCCGCCAAGAGCCGCAAGTCCAAGGAAAAGTCCGAAAGGAGGTGCAGCCAACCGCAACAAGGAAGGTGCTAGTGGTGCAGGCGGAGCCGTAGAAAAGATGGACCCCGTCACCTTGAATCTAATTCTTAGGGAAGAATTAAAAGTTGCCCCCGATGATGTGGTTACAAAGGAAAACATTATTAACGCGGTTGAGATGACTAAGCGCCCCATCAATAAGCGGGCAGTGTACAGAGACCTAGAGACCATCCTTGCGCATGAGATCCACCTTGGCTACCTGGTGAAGCACCAGGCCGAGGGTAACAGCTACCTCATGGCGAGCATCAACAAGCACAAGCATTACCGCGGCACCATCCCTCTCAAGTCCTCCAAGCGCAAGCCCAAGCCGACCCAGAAGATACTTGAAATGGAGGCGGCTGGCATGCAGAAGCCGAAAGCCGAAAAATACTCAGATTACGTGACGTTTGACCATATGGGCAACATTGTTCCTTCCGACGTTAGTGGTGATACATCGCCGGATGTTAAAACTGAATCTAAAGGCTGGATTAAAGAGGAGCCAACAGCTGACATTAAAACTGAAGTCTGGATCAAAGAGGAGGCAACAGCTGATATAAAAACTGAAATAAATGCTTCTGAGAAAGGTTTTGTTGTCGAGGAGATAAAATCTGAAGAAGAAATGAAACATGAGTTAATCAAGGAGTCTCTCATCAACAGCAGTCTCATGAAGATGAAGTCTAAGCCTAAGTCAGGGAAGGGGAAGCACAAGAAGGATCCACCCTCCCGGGGGACAAGTGTTCAGGGCCCCATTCTCTCTGTTCCAACTCCTTATTCTTCTCTCTCAGGTAAACACATATTTTCATATATAAAGTAGAATAATATTTAGCTGTTTGGTTTGTATGACATATTTGGTGTGTATTTGAATGTCTGCTGAAATCAAAGATCTCAGAAATTGTAGGACTTATTAATATCTAAATTTAATTTTATTACCTACCTATTAAAATAGTTTTTTTAATAAACTCTAATTTTCATCAAATTTTTTATAAATTACTCTATTTCTATTTCTGTTAATAAGACAAAAATAATTTTATTTTGCTGAATTTTGAATTAAATTAAAAATAGTTTTCCAAGTAGGTATAGATTGTGTATAAATCTATTAAACATTGCTCTAATTTTAAAAAAAATAATCAAAGGAAAGATTTATGTCAAATATTTTTTTATGTTATTAGGTTAGTCATTAACTCTAGAAGTCGTTAGTACTATTAATTTGACTTTTTGAAGAAAAGGCTTACAGTTTTTGACCTATATTCCTTAAAGCAATGGCCTATAAAAGTTTAAATGTTTCTAAGTCAGTAACACGTATTGTCGTTTTGTTAGGTTATTAGAGTTTTTTTCATTTCAAAGTGCATACATAAGTTTTGATGAAATCTAATCTTGTTTCTATATTTCAGTGAGTAATAGTGTTGTCTGCAGTTCCTCTGTTTATACTCAACCTGTTCATTTACAAACGTTTAATTCAGGTGAGGAAAGCCAATAATAAAATTTTTACTTATTTTATATTCTTTAATGATTATATGTCCATAGATAGCGTGTTAGGTAGCTATTTTTGCTAAGCTAGATTTGTCAAATCTTTATCTAAATAGTTTCTAGAAGTTAAAGGATATGGCTCAATAAAAAGATACTTTCTGGCATCTGCTATAGCTTTGTAGGTTTAAAGATTATGTATTATCTCCAGTATTTATAAATTTCTGAATATTGCAGGACCTGTACCTGGAATAGTTGCAGGTGGAAGTATAATACCAACAGTCACCACCTTCCCGCCAGGCAAACAATATACTTCAGGATTCAATTTTATAATCATATTAACAAAATTTTCCTTTAGTAAATATTCTAAGGTGGGAGAGACATCACAAACTAAAAATTTCACTGGTATCCAATGTTTTATAACCAACCATACTCTCTAATTCGTTGAATCAAAAACTTTTGATACTTTGAAAAAGGCATCTTATTTAAAATAAATGTATATAGCAGGTATATATTAAATTGACAACCAAGCCACTTATAATAACCGAAAAATAATTGAAACTTGAATCTATATTGTAATTATGATCAGGACTGACCTCTCAACCTCTTCCATACTCCAGCATAGCTCAGCTGTCACAGGCACCCCCTCCTGCGCATATGAATGAATGGTAATTATCTAAAAATCAACTTTGGGTACTTTTATCGAATTTTGATTGGTTGCTTCTAAACTAATAGTGTTCTAACTTTTTAACTAATAATTTTAATCTACTATTGGGGTTATTTTGTTTATTATAAAATGGGATTCATATTAATTTATTATTCATTGTCTTATCATTTTACATTAGATGGTAGAAAATTAAGATTTTCTTAAAATATATAAAATTGTAACTTTTAACATTGAACAGTTGGATTATCAAACTATTTATTTTAGGTTTGTCCATGACAAAGGGGTATTAACTCACTCCCACCCCGGCCAGCCTAACCCCGCCCACCAGCGAACCACGCCTAGCCCTGCCCACCAGAACCCGGCTACCTCCAGCCTAACCCACGGCCACGCACTACTGCCCAGTCCGGCACACCACCACCCCGCCCACCAGCCGCTGTGCTCTCCAAACGTAGAAATTCTTCCCGTGATTGGAGGCGCAACAACAACATCGCCTATTACTGCGCATAAAACTCGAATGCCACTGGATGAGTTGTCCATGACAACTGTTCATCATCCCATCAAGCAGGAGGACAGAAAGAGCTGTATAGTGCCCATCAAGCCCAAGGTGAAGAAAGAAGCATGGCAGGTGTCCATCACTGTTAAGGAGGGCCGGCCTAAAACATCCACAGTTGGGGAAGTTGCAGTCAAGTCAAAAGCCGTGGATTCAGATCAGCCCCACCGCTTGTCAATTCCTCAGATCAGCGCTGGAAGCTTCAGCTCCGTATCATCTCCAACCTTCACTTCATTAGCCTCAACACCTTCATGCACATCATCAATGCCTACAAATCCTGGCTCATATCATCAGTCAGTAACTCATTTCTCACACCCATCAACACCAACCACTATCATAGACACATCAATGGAAGAGCCGACAGACTTAACCCGTAAGCCAGAGCCCACTGCCCAACCATACAGCCGCCAGGAACTAACATCACCAAGTTCAGGCGGACAAAACGAACAAACTCCAGTTATTGCGCGAAAATCTAGAGTGTTTGAAGCTAGTGCTCTTGATTATTCCGCAAAAGATAGAAAATCTCCGAATATTTCTGCTACAGCTGTTGTTAAACAGGAAAAGGAAGGTGCTAGTGGCGAACAGGCAAACAATGAACGCAACGTTCCTGTAAAATCTGCACGACAAGCAAGGGTTGAAAGAAAACGATCTCTAGAAGAAAAAGAAGAGGCCCATAAAAAAGAAGCAACTGATTCTAAACCTGTTGTCACCAGAAACGGGAAGAAACAAAAGGTCGCCGATGTTGATGATGAACAAAACATTGACGATAATCATCAAAATACTGATAATAAAAACCAAGTTAAAAAGAATCCCTCTAAAACGCCCCAAGTTGCTAATTTTCAAGACCAAGAAGAAAATAGAAAAGTAAACAAAAAACCTGAATCTAAGCAAGAACAATTAGACAAGAAGAAGAAAGCTGCACAGCTAGCAGCCAAATCAGTTGCTGATCAGCCTCCGGCAAGAAGCAAACGGCTTCAGCGTCTGAGTGTTTCGCCGGAGCCGCTGGAGGATGAAGAGGAAGAAATCCCAGAGGAGCCGGAACCAGAGCCCGAGCTGCCGCAGTTTGAAACTAGAACTTCCAGCGGACGCAGAAAGGTAATTATTATTTTCATGTTCATAGCAAACCGAGTAGTCTCTCGTATTGATTACTACTTATAAAATGCTTTTAAATTCTTGTATATTCATAAAAATTCTTAATGCATAAATTATATTATTTAAATACATTAAGGTTTTGAATTAACAATATTTTTAGTTATTTAAAAAAAAAAACATTTTCATTTTAAAAGATTTTAAAAGATAGAGTAGTACCGAATCTCTTTTTCAAATTTCCATTTGAGTTATTTTTTTATTTTTTAGAGAGCCAGAAAGATATTTGATCCTGCAGACCATGATGTTCCAAGCCGAATCATCAAGAAATGTCGGACAGTATCGCCTGTCCCTGTACCTGCAAGGTCAGCCAGCCAGCAGGGCAAGTACAGCAACAGTGACGCCATGCCTGAGACAAACGGTCTCAAGGAACTCATCCAACCAGTGGAAAGCAATTCTGACGATGACGCAGAATTACCAGTAAAGCAGAATCTGCCGCCTAAAACACACACGCCTCCGCCGCCGCCAAGGTCCGGCGCCGCAGGATTAACTAGTCAAGGCAGAAGCACGCGTAGGGGCGGCATGTCCAACACTGCCTCACCGCTTGCGGCTGAAACGCAACCAGTTAAAAAGGAAAGTTGGGATTCGTCGGCAAAGGGTAAAAAGCCAACAGACATTGCATTAAATACTCCTGCATCAAGCATTAACGGGTCACGGCGACGGTCACGTGAGCAAAGTCGGTCAACACCGACTCCGCCTCCGGTTACGCCCGAGCCGGTCAAAACTAAACCTGACAAGGGGCATAAACAGACAGATGAGGATGGGCATAGTAAATCCCCTCGTAATGTAACTGATACCAATCAACTTGCTAAAGATTCTAAAGAAACAGCCGCCAGTGGCCCTAAAGATAACCTAAACAAAAAGGTTGCCAAAGAAGATTCTGAGTTTAAAGTTCCAACACGGCCGGTCACAAAACCCTCGCCCAGTGGAAATAAATCTAAAAAGCCGAAGGGTAAAATATCGCCATCGAGTACAGCACCGCCTTCTAAACACAACAAGGGAAAGTCTTCAAAGAGCCCGACTGGTAAAAGTTCCCGAGGACTTGGGGGAGGCAGTGTGGCCGCCACAGGTGAAGCTGACTCCAAGGAAGTAGCAGCGTCCTGTATCAAGTGTGAGTTGGGAAACAAGAAATCTGAAAAATTAATATTCTGCAAAGAATGCAACAAAACAAGTAAGTTTGTAACAATTTCTTGCTGTAGCTAATTTTTTGGTTTCTACTGTCCTTAACTTGAAGATCAATAAGAAAAATGGCTTGTGTTTTATTATTAATCATTGCACCTAAACAGGCAAACTAGATTTTTATTTTTAATTTACCTTGTTTGTCTACTTTAAAGATTTTTATTAGTATTACCTCACATTAATTTAATTTGTTGTTAAAACTATTTTGCTGACAAATATTCAACCTGTTTTTTAGTTCATCCTAAATGTCTGAACTACCCTGAAGATTTGACAGATAGAATTTACAAACAGCCCTGGCATTGTATTGACTGTAAACTTTGCACTGTCTGTGTACTACCAGGAAATGATGTAAGTATATCAATATTATTTTTACTAAAAGCACATTAATATGTCTTGAACTCTCTGGGGAAAAATACCTCAAATGATGAAGACATATTATTCATTATTTACTAAAATCCTTGGCCACTGTGTAAAATCTGCTTGTGTTCTACCATGATGAAGGCATATTATCTTTTTTACTAAAAGCCATAGGTTTGTGTAAATTTCATGTGTTCAACCAAATCATGCAAGTGTATTAATAATATTATATACCAAAAGCCAATTCTGGTTATAAAGTTTTTTTTAATAGACCTCTAGGTTTATGTCCTGTTGGACTCCAGGTAAATTCTGGACAAAACTTTGTCAGAATTTCCTTCCATTCCCTTATTTAAAAAAAGGATTATAAAAAACAATACTTTTTCTCGATTGATTAACTTTCTTGGAAGTATGATTTCTAGGTACCAAATACTTTTTAAATCAAAACCTCCTTTTTTAGGACAAGTTGTTATTCTGTGATTCGTGTGACCAGGCGTACCACATGAGCTGTCACAGGCCCGCCATCTTGCGGACCCCGCGGGGAAGGTGGGAGTGTGACACGTGTGCAGCCCACACAGGATACAAGGGGGAGGAGGAGGAGAAACTTCTGCCTGCGGGCGCTGAAACTTTCTTTGAGGTATGTTATTCGTATTTTTTAAAGCAAATGGGGGAGGGATCTAAAAATTAAGGAAAAGAAAAAAAATAGTTAGGGCCGATTGTACAATTTTATGCCAGTTCTTCTATATCATACTAGCCTTTTTTACATTTCTATAAAGACCGGTACTAGGTATAGGGAAAACAATTCAGTTGTACAAAAATACTTCCATCTTATAATAACCGAAATTACAATTTATTGTTTGGTGCTTTCCCCGAAGGACCTATTGAGTAAAGAACCCAATGCCCATTTTTTAAAAAAATCAATTGAAAATAAGGGGGAGCTCTGCGCTTGACTAGACATTATTTGGGAAAATGCCTATTAATTTTAATTGGTAATTTCTACTAAAAACCCATATCTTATTATTATTAGAGCTAGCAATGAAAGAGAATCTATGGATAGTTAGTTTTATCTAAAGAGATGAGATCAGCACAGCTTCTTTGACGATGATCATATATCATTGTTATATTTTTGTAGGAACTATTACCAGCCCTGCCTCCAGGAGTGAGTCCCTGGCCTCACCTTGGTTCCCTGGCATACAGGTTCAGCCCGGCCTCGCAGGATTACCCTCAGAACTGGGAGGACCTGCCGGTGGACCAGAGTATACCTGACATTGCTGGCTGGTCTCCTGCCAGGATGTCGCAGTATCTGGTGCAGAATGGTGTCAAGGAAACTGTTGCCAAGGTGTTCTTCGATCAGGTGTGTGAATTCATATTTAAATCAAATTTTTGAGAATACGTTCATTAACATTAATTAATACTACAGAGAGCTTAATTTTGTTTGTTATCATTGTTTTGTATATCAACTTATCTTATCCCTTAAGATCCCTGATACTAAAGAACTGTATATAGCTAAATTCTTAATTGTTGTTATTAGAATATTTGGCAAGTTCAGAAGTTTGTAAATATATTTCTATTTTCAGGAGTTAGATGGCGCTAGTGTTCTTGTGTTGACAAGAAAAGATGTACTGCACAGTCTGGGCCTTAAACTGGGTCCGGCCCTTAAAGTTTACCAACATATCAAGCGGCTACAAACAAGAAGAAATTTTGCTGGCCCAGTAGATACTCAGTAATAGGAACATTATATGTACTCTTGTTCAGTACATCCTTATGTACTTTATTTTAGATATTATACCAGTGTACACTGTGCATGTGTACTTTTATCAAGTACAATGTTGTTACTAAGTGCTTTATGTACTTATTGTTAATCTTTTTAAATAAAAGCACAGAAAAAGTGCTTTTAAATTTATTCTTTTTAAAATAATACAAACATGTATATATTTAAAATTAATTATTAATTATTTTTTGCAGTTAATCCTTTATGATTACCTTTTAAAGAAACAGCGTAGATATTTTCGTATGAATAAAATTTCAAATTTTTGTTAAACTCTATGTGATGGAAATTAACACATAAAACATTTTAATTATTTTATTCTATTGTTTTAAAACTAATTAGGTATAACACCCAAAGTGTTAAAAATTGTTGATTTTTAGCAATATCAAATTTTAATGGTTATTTATGATGAAAAAGAAATTAATTAAATTGAATAAATGTGAACGTTTACATATCGAGATTATGTGTTTAGAAATAACAGAATAAATAATTTTTTAAACATTTGCATTTTATTTAATTTCTAAAAATAGTTGAAAGTCGGTACAGGGTCCACGGAGTGGGGACATACAGATTTTTAACCCCTTTCCTCTCTATTGTTTTACTCTGATATGCAGTAGGATATATAAGTTGGAAGGAATTTTAATGTTCGGGGGAGATTTGACATATGCATCAAAGTTTAAGGATTTTTTTATAAAATTCGTTTTTTTGTAAAATTCTTTATCTAAAAGCGGAAATACAATTTAAGTTAATTAATTTTGACCAATAGGATAGGTGGATTAGAAACTACCTGCGCTCTAATTGGGTAAATGATATACGACACTTAAGCTTCTCCAATCAGAGCGCAGATAGTTTTCAATCCACCAATCACAGATGTCAAAATTAATTAACTTAAATTGTATTTCCGCTTTTAGATAAAGAATTATACAATAAACGAATTTTATAAAAAATCCTTAAAATTTGATACAAATTTCAAATCTCCCCCTAGCATTAAGATTCCTTCCACCTTATATATCCTTTATTTATGCAGCTAACAAATTGTAACAATCCTTCCATAGAAATGCGTCCAGCTTCCTTGTGGTCATGATAATGTCGTCGTAGTTTGCTTGTCCAAGAAAGTCGAATTTAACCTTTAGACTTTGAATATTCATGGATATAAGGACGAAAAAAATGTCGGCAATAGGTTGCTATTTTCCCTGTCACTTATTGGTTTGTTCTTCTATTAGGAAGGGGGGGGGGGGTAAATTACGATTTTTTCAGAAGCATTGCATTGTTAAATTGACAAACTTTAAAAGAAAATGGGCCATTTTTGAAATAAGAACAACGTGAGTGAGCGATGAACTTTGTAAACAAAATATTTATATTGTCTCCTTTTCCGAACTGAGGTGGATTCTTTTTTATAAAAATAGGGTCGCTGCCTCACCAAAATTGTTTTAGTGAAAAACCCTCCAAAACCGTGTAAAAACCAACTAAAATTAAATAATAAAAGGGTTATTAATATAAGATATTATATAATTTTAGTAGATTTTTATGTAATTTTGGAGGATTAAAAAAAAAACTTTGGCGATGCAGCTACCTATATTTTTTTTAAGAATCCACTTTCTTGCATAATAAAGTACGAACAAGCTCACTCCAGGCTACAATTAAATCAAAACAAAAGTAAGTGCCGATCTCTTTGACCTATGTGTGGTGAAATTAGACGCTGAAATATTTCAGGTAAAACCCAAATATTTCAGCGGGGGCTTTTTGAGAAAATTAGATTTGAAAATTTTAAATTCAATTTTCATCCCCTAGGAGTTACCGCATAATCATGTCAAGAAAGGCAAAGATTATTAATTTAAAATTTTGAACAACTTTGCTTTTATAAAGTCTTTCATAAAACCTCTATATATGATTTATTTAGGGCTGAATTTCCGTGACCTTAGCAAAGCAACTGATAAAAATGGCCATGAATTAATTTCCTTCAGGAGTGGTTTTATGAAGAACTTTATAATATAAAAGCAAACTTGTTCAAAATTTTAAATAAATAATCTTTACTTTTCTTGTCATGATTATGCGGTAACTCCTAGGGGATGAAAATTGAACTTAAATTTTCAAATCTAATTTTCTCAAAAAGCCCCCGCTGAAATATTTTGGTTTTACCTGGAATCATCATGGTTTTATGTCTAATTTCACCATACATAGGTCCCAGGGCTCGGCACTTACTTTTGTCTTGATTCAATTGTAGCCTGGCGTGAGCTAGCTTTTGTTCTAGAATAGCTGTTATTTATTAGATTTTCACATAGAAAAAAAGGACATTTTGTTCTATCATTTATTTCAAAAGTAAAATACGGAAGACATAAAATTTAATTTACAATCAAATTTTAAAAATTGGTAACTTTTTGAGATTCAAAAATTATAAATTGGTAAAAGGTACATTTTTAATTAAGTATAAAATATTGCTGTTTCATTCATTTGAGATTTTTTCTGTAAAAAATTGCTTTATCTTATGTTATGGCACTAAAGTTGTACTAAAAGCTACTCCTAAAAAATAGACATTACATAAAATATTTACAAATTAATTGGCCCTTCTATGGTTTAAAATTTTGTAGATAAGGCCTTAAAAGTTATTAAAAAAAAATTTCTGATTTTATAAAAATTATGATTTTCTTGAAATGACTTCTTCAAATCTGGTGTACTGGTCAGAAACTGAAAATAAAATTTATAATAGAAGTGTATATATTAATGGATATTATAGAAAACGTCCAATAGAGTAGTGGTTAGCGCACTACGCTGTGGTTTGGAAAAACCGAGTTCAAGTCCCATCATAGATATTGCACTTGGATGACAAATGCTGTTGCAATTTGTCAGAATATAATCACACACAACCTTCCCTGTGAGGCCCTTAGGTTGTACGGAGGGAGATTTGTAGGAAGTTAGGATTCTACCTATCAAGCAACTGTAATCGTGCTTTCACTTGTCCATACTCCTCATTCATATGAGAGTGCCATTAATTAGGGTGGCTTGATATCATATGGAACACCTGCCAAAACTCTAGGCCAGGGTGATATAATAATTGAGTAGCTTCCACGAGAATTGCGGGTCAGCTTGAGATGTAACATAGAATACACTTAGCTGTGCGCGAAGCTTACCAATCTAGGATTGGTCAAAGGATTCTCACCTACAATCTCCTCGTGCATCTGATTCTTAACTTCAGAGAATCAAGGCTACATACATATTATAGAAAACGTTGATAGTGTGAGAATTCTCGAATACACTGATAATATGATAATTCCAGCTGGCTAATGTAAAGATACCCACATCCCCTCCCCGCCGTGTCATAATATCTAATTATTCTATATCCATTTATTCGTAAAGTAACGAACGGGAAAGTTAACTTTTTTTCATATGTTATAAATAAACCATTGAAATTTCTTGTCAACAGATTAGTACAAGATTCAACAGGCAGACACGTCTTCATATTAACTGTTAGAAGAAGTGAGTGATGAGATGTAAGTTAATTCTGCCTTAAGTTAAATCTTCCCTTATTTTGAGAAAAAAATGAAAATAAAACGGGGGGGGGGGGGGCGTAGATTTCAGTATTAATTTTCAGTAAAAAAAACTTAAATTACTTCAAAAATAAGAGGTCTACAAAAAAACGAACGTTCTTTAGATTAAAAATAAGGAGTTGAGTTTTTTGTGCACGCTTTGTACTTTGAGAACCGTTTTTTTTCTCCACACTTTAGTCAAAATAAAAAACTATACCTGAAAACAGTTCCAGGTTGGGCACTTAACCAAATCTGGCAAAGAACTGGTCCAGTTCCTGGACAGAGAGCTGGATGGATGGTAGTCCCCTCTCTGTGGCACCAGTGAGGCAGGTCATGTCCGCTGCTGGGGCGCAGCGCAGGCTGGAGCTGGCAAACAGGTAGCCCTCAGGACAACGGTACAGCAGCGACTAAACACAAATAATTATCATTAGTTTGAATAATGTTAAACGCACTTACAAAGAGTGAAGGATTAAGTCATCCCCGCACTTGAAATTTTAAAAAAGAAAAAGTAAAATAGATTTTTTTTGGGGGGGGGGGATGATAAACTTTTTTCCAGAGGTGATTTCTCTTGGGAGGGTGAAGATACCCTCCCTAGCCCTATAAGAACCTTTACTGTAAAGGAGAACAATATAAGGTCCAGCTGCTATAAGACATTTTAATCTAAAGATAGATATCCTGTTACTTTTTTTCCAAGGATAATCAGCTCCAACCAATATGCTCTTTTACACCTATTTGAATGTATTTTACTAACGGCTTTACCATAAGCTTCAAGGTTAAAGACAGATGGGTCATTCAAATTCCTTACATTTTAATTTGACTTAATTTTGTCAAATTTACAATTAATTTAAAAGTTGCATACCTCTAGAATTCTGGATCCTTCAGGATTCTCCTTGCAGAGCCAGAATTTCTGGCAATCAGGTTCATATTCTACAATACCGGGCATACCACATTCATACGGGCTTCCAGCACTAGATAATAAATATGTATTTTAAACAACATTGCTTTCAGTGGCGTGCACAGGCTTTTGTCGGGGGGTGGGGGGGGGGGACGTAGGTAGAGCACCCGAAAATTCTGACACCGCCCCCTGCGATTCGATTCCAACCCCTTAAACCCAAATCGAGGTGGGTGTAATACAGACAGCAAGTGGAGTCGTTTTTTATTGTCGGTGTGGTTGACATACCCCTCCCCCCCCCCCTCCCCAGAGATGTCCACCCCCCACATGATCAACATACTTAGTTAAATAATTTGGACACTGTTTCCTTGAACAAACTTATCAAATAATCCTAAAATCCGTGAATGAGAGAACTTAAGGAACCAGCTTAATCTGACACTGTCTCTCATTTTTTAAACACAAATATGTTTTTCTATCGCTTTAGAATCGGATAGACCGACACACAGATAAATTATAGAACAGCAAAGCCTTGCTACAACAGTAGAAACTTACGCAGGTGTATATTTAATTGGCGTAGTCTCCTCTACTGGCAGAGCTGTTGTAGTGCTCGCCTCTGTCACCTCAACCGCGGGGGCGGCAGTTGTTGCAGCGGCTGTTGTTTCCGGTGCAGGCGGCTGGGTGGATGTTATAATGGGGGGTGGAGTTGAACTGCAGGAGGGAACCGCCCACGGCCAGTTACAAACACTCACCTACAATTAGTAAAATGTATGGGGGACAATTAGGAGTTTAATTTTCAAGATTTAAAGAAATTTTTCTTTGAAAGCTGTTCATCCTTATCTCTAATTTGGCGCGAAGTGGTCTGATCTTGTCAGGGATCTAAAGGGATAAGACAATAGACGATGAATTTATGTAAAACCCATTTTATGATAAAGAAAATAACCATTTCTGCATTTTAAACTTATTGGTAGAAAAAGTTTAAATATTGGTTGTGCATACCAAACAATTGAGATTTAATAAAATACACGGTCAAAAAACGTTCGGTACCAGTATAATTTATAGCACAATACCCCATCGGGCCATCCCTCCCTGAAAAGTGAAATCTAATACAAATAGCCCACCTTGATGTCGAAGACAGTTCCGGCGGGGCACTCAAACATGTAGGTCTGCAGCAGGCCGTTACCATAGATGTCGGTACACCGGTAAAACTTGGAACAGTCGGCAGGATCAGGGAAATAGCCTGAAACCAGAATTAGGTATGATTCAGGTATCTTAGAAAATAAGACGATGTATGATGAATTGATGTGCATCCCCAATAGTGATAAACAAACTAATAATTACCCCTTCTGTAGATTAATTTTATTGGTTGAAAATTTTTGGAATTACTAGTTTGGAACCATCCAATCACAATTCAATAAGAGCACCCAAAGTTTTTGACCCAATAAATAAGTTTACGTGATTATAAAATTTTGGGTACTGTCATGATTTACTGGCATATAGTCGAGAATAGCTACATATATTCCAGTATTATATTACAGAAACTTACCAAGAAAAATAAAAAATGATTTATTTGACCCTTTGGCCAACAAAACTGAAATTAATTGCTACTATACGCGGAAAGCTGTCTATATTACGATGAAATAAAAAAATATTATTACCTACACCCTCGCATGTAAACTGCGCCTGACACAACAGCGGACTCATCAGAGATAGGACAACTGCTGTAAGAACAATCATTTTTCTTTAGCCTTGACCTAAAACAAAAACAAAAATGAAAATATTTTTAAAGTAAACGTAAAAATACATTCATCAAATCTATAGAAATATATCAAAATTAGATCAAAGAAGAAAATAAGTAAAAAGCAATTTATTGTTATGAGAAAATGCATTTTAATGTATATTATAAAGTTTAAAATCACGAAACCTTGTATTTAAAACAAAATCTTTATACAATATGTAAAGCATAGTAAGCATTATTTATCTCGATATCACTGAATCGATTGAGATATCCATTTGAGGAAAGCAGCACATAGGTCCCGGGAAGGTTTTAAAAAAAATTCCTATCCACTCTAAGTTTTATATCTTAGAGGCTAGGGGCGAAGCCACTAGTTATTCCACAAGGAACTTGTTTCAAAGGAGGAAGGTTTTAGTGGAGTGTCAACAGTCAACACTTAAAATTGAAAAGGGGAAGGTCTGTCTTTCCTTTTTCACCTCCAGAGGGTTTACACCCCTCCTGGAAAAACCCTGTGCACGCCACTGCGAAAAACAATTAATTATTTGGCACAAAAACTAGGATTTTAAATATTTAACATAAGATAAGGTTTAACTATGTACTTTTTAATTTCAGTCAAATTCAAACAAGAAAAAATTATATCCATAAGTAGTGCAGCAATAACAAGTTACATTTGAAAAGGAAGCGCCAGAAAGTGTAATGTGTGACGTCATAAAATAAAAAATACGTCTAAAACCATCTCTTTAATAGGAGATTTCTTTCCCACTTCTCCTCTCTTCTCTCTTTTTTAGAAGTATTTTTTTATGTAGCACATGACAATCTTCTAAATTCAAAAAAGTAGATGATATAAATATGCCGTTAATTAGCTTTAATATAGGACGTAAGATATCGACATACGAACGTTTTTAGGCTTGATTATAAAGTTGCATCGCTAAATACTAGGACACACAGAAAACTGTCCCGAATTTGTATTAATTTTGAGGAACAAGACTCCAGTTACGTCATATTTTTCTTTCCCGAAAAAGGGAAGGGGGAAAGAAAAAAAAGGAAAGGGGGAAGAAAAAAGAGATGGGAGAAAAGGGGGTTTTCCCCATCTCTTTTGAAGAGATTTTCTTCCCCCCTTCCCTTTTTCGGGAAAGAAAAATATGACGTCACTGGAGTCTTGTTCCTCAAAATTAATACAAATTCGGGACAGTTTTCTGTGTGTCAATACTAGGTACCCAATCGTCTAATGAATTAATCACGTCAATCACGTGAAAGGTTAATGACTGAAACAGCTGTTTTATCATCTTATTCGTAAAAATATATCATTGAGTAAGATATCTAAGTTAAGTTTATTAGCTATGTACTTATTTTTAAAAAGATTAATCTTTTTTAATATCCCTGTATTTTCAACTTTAAACTATTTAAAACCTCGTTAAAAGTAGAATGAAAGGATAGTATACAAACGCAGGGAGGGAGGGAGGGGATAATTTAAATTTTACAATTTACCTCCTTCTTTTCATTACTAAGTTTTAGAAGCAGAATTTTAAACACAAAAAATTAGAAGTGAAAACTACCACTGATTTACCCATCCCTTAATTCCTGATACAAATGTCCAATTTATAAAATTTATGAGTCCTAAAAGTTTTTTTTTAAAAGGTGCCTTAACTTATGTCATTAAGACTAAATAATTTACTAAATTTTGATCTCAGCTTTTAAAATGAGAACTATTATAGGAGAGTGTATTATATTTATAATAAATTTTTTGATAAATTGGTCCTTATCTACAGTTTTTTTTTGGCATACGTGAAATGGAATAAAACCTGCGTCTTATGTAATACAAGCGTCGTGTATAAGTGTACTTTACTTGTGTCTTTTAAAGAGAAAATGTAAAATAACAATAGAATCAAGAAAAAGTATTATCAATAGCAGTATAGCCCTCTTTTTACTTCGTTTCTGTGTCATATCTTTTACCATCGGCTTCGCTCCAAGCATCTAGGGAGTAGATTCTAAAGGAGAGAGAAGGGTAAGAAAAAATCCTTAAAACTATCACAACACTTTAATTTGAATATAAAATGGCTTAAAACAATCCCCTGACCTATTTGAAGCTTCTCTAAAAATGACAGGTTCGATCGGTTCAGTGGTTAGCAAAAAGAACTTCAAAAAATACATTATAGACATAGTTTATCCTATAGTTTATTTTGGTGTAACAATAGCACCAAAGTTTGACATGGTGACATATGAAACTTTTTTAGAGAAGATTCGTTACTAAAAGGACTCTCTTGTAAAATTGTTAAAATTCCTATGTTTTACTTGTAAGAATTGGTGTTCCAAAAAAATAACAATTTTTTGTGATTACAAACTTTGAAAAGTTTGCATTTACTTTTATCATATCATATTATGTCCTACTATGGCTTCGAACCTAGTCTCTAGGGCATATTCATTTGAAAGTTACAGTAAAGTATAAAATAGTTCAACCCATTTAAGAGATCTTTAGCTTCGCAGGCCAAAAATCTGTACATTATTAAAAGAATCGTGCGTCAAAACTATCTGTCTATAAATTTTAACAGGATTATAGCGAAACTAAATAACAGGTAGCTGGACAAAGTGTCTCAAATATCAGCCATGTGACGTCATAAAAATGAAAGAGATCAGAAAAGAAGTGGGAGAAAAACCTTAAAAAAGAGATGGATAATCCCTCATTTTTTAAGACACTTTGTCCAGCTACAATTACAGTTATATTGGCTTATCAAACTAATCAGAAATCTTCCCACAAACCCACTTATTCAACCATCAATGATTCAACTACTTAAGTGTATTTTTTGCTTCATGGAATAAACACCATCTCCATGTCACATAATAATTTCACCAAAAAAATGGTTGACAAAATTCTAAAAATGTCAAACAATAGTTTTGAAACAACTTTTTTTGAGGGGGGGGGGGAATGTCTTAATAGCAAAGTAGTTGAATGTCTCTCTTTTTGTTGGTCTTTGTATTCCTTAAAATCAACGGCTGTAATAACTTTTTATATCAAAGAATTGGACACTATAGAATTATCTATTAAAAATGATTTTAAAAATGCTAGTTGAAAAATCAGTTGAATACATTTGACTCATAATTTTCCTATTATTTGAAAACATGAAATGTATTGTTAAAAAATAATAATCCAAATTTTTGGATATATTCAAAGATTTTTATTAGTTCCCTATTCAAAAAAAAGAAACCGTTGTTATTAAAAAAATATTTTTTCCCATCAATTGAACAATAGATTTTTGGAGAAGCGAGGCTGCATTCAATTTAACTTACTTTAAAATAAGTAGGTCCTTACCAACCCGACAAGTAGACAAAAACCTGCCAAATTCCAAATCTTCTAAAAAATCATCGATTCAGCGGCCGTTTACAAGATCTTAATGATCACAAACACATCCATAATATTTAGGGGTGTATCAGAAACTACACACTTGGGGGGAGAAAGAAAATTTATATTTTGAAAACAAATTACAAGAAACACACATTTTGATTATTTACATTATATACCGTACAAATGATCAATCATGCAAAAATTTTCTTGTTTAAGGCGAACATTCTATTATTAGGGTCAATCCATTCATGCATCCGTAGGTATGTCAGAATTATCCCTTGATGAATCTTGTATCAGTTAGGTACGATTTAGAAGTTGTTGAAGCTTCATAATCGTTTCTAGTGGGTCAATAAGAACATTTAAAACATGATTTTAAACTTTTTTGACAACAATCTTTTATATGACATGATTATCCTTTTCGTCTGATTTTTGGAATTATGATTCTTATGACAAGGACCATCTCTGTATCCTGTTTTTCAGCAATTTGGCAACAAATTTACATGCCATTTTGTTTAGATCTAAATTTATATTCTGAATATCACTCCACATAGGTTTGTCTGCTCTGCCTACATTAAGATATATAAGTTTTCCGGAATTTTAAAGTTAGGGGGAGATTTGAAATCTGCATCAAATTTTGAGGAATTTTTATAAAATTCGTTTTTTCTAAAATTCTTTATCTAAAAGCGGAAATGCAATTTAAGTTAATTAATTTTGGCATCTGTGATTGGTGGATTTAAAAAATCTGCGCTCTGATTGGATTGCGTACATCATTCAACCAATTAGAGCGCAGGTAGTTTAAAATCCACGTATCCTATTGGTCAAAATTAATTAACTTAAAATGCATTTCCGCTTTTAGATAAAGAATTATACAAAAAACGAATTTTATAAAAAATCCTTAAAATTTGATGCAGATTTCAAATCTCCCCCTAACATTAAAATTCCGGAAAACTTATATATCTTAGCCTACATAATGACTCACTTGATATTTACCTATTGTCCTATTACTAGTTCCCTAGCTCAGTGTCAGCACCTTGCTGTGCCTACATATTGACTCACATAATATTTACCCATAGCCCTATCTCTAGTTCCCTGGCACAGTGTCAGCACCCTGCTGTGCCTACATATTGACTCACATAATATTTACCCATAGCCCTATCTCTAGTTCCCTGGCACAGTGTCAGCACCTTGCTGTGCCTACATATTGACTCACATAATATTTACCCATAGCCCTATCTCTAGTTCCCTGGCACAGTGTCAGCACCCTGCTGTGCCTACATATTGACTCACTTAATATTTACCTATTGTCCTATCCCTAGTTCCCTGGCTCAGTGTCAGCACCCTGCTATGCCTACATATTGACTCACTTAATATTTACCCATTGTCCTATATTCCCTGGCTCAGTGTCAGCACCCTGCTGTGCCTACATATTGACTCACTTAATATTTACCCATTGTCCTATCCCTAGTTCCCTGGCTCAGTGTCAGCACCCTGCTGTGCCTACATATTCCCTCACTTAATATTTACCCATTGTCCTATCCCTAGTTCCCTGGCTCAGTGTCAGCACCCTGCTGTGCCTACATATTGACTCACTTAATATTTACCCATTGTCCTATCCCTAGTTCCCTGGCTCAGTGTCAGCACCCTGCTGTGCCTACATATTGACTCACTTAATATTTACCCATTGTCCTATCCCTAGTTCCCTGGCTCAGTGCCAGCACCCTGCTGTGCCTACATATTGACTCACTCAATATTTAAATTTCAGATTTCCATCTCTGGAAAAAAGGAGATCGAACAGGGTTAAAGGTATAAGTAATTAAAGAAGTAGGCGTTTTTTTGTTTCCATTATGATCTCGAATTGTAAGGTATGTACACAATTTTCAGTAAAGCTTTGAGTTGGTCCCCTATTAGTTCAGCATAAGTGTGTGATTTTAGGTAATTATTTCAGTTTCCTATATTATAAAGTTATAAGGTTTTTCTGAATAAAGCCAAATATCTCGGAAATGACAGGTCTGATAACTTTATACTTTTCTGCTAACTTTTATAAATATCCTGGGTTGGTTTTAGCCTATTTTCAGACACTTTCCTGTTGTCCCCTATAGTCTAAGGGCCTAGTAAAGTATAAAAGTTTATAGTAGCTCAAAATGTATTATAATGTCAACTTTAATATTAGTCAAAATAGCTATTATAAAGCACTAAAAAATTTAAAATTTTATGTATTCCCTAACTCGTGAAATCAGGAAAAAGAATCAATATTTTGATTGAGCTTTCTAATTTTGGCTCCTATCTTTAACTATATGCACTGTACATTTTAATTTTCTGATGGACTTTACTAATATATTCTTCAATCCAATTTTTTATCCAGCCGCCTAAAATCGGTTCAATACTGTAGCGAAAACATTATTACACTTATTTATCACAGAAATTGTCTGCAGAAACGTACATGGAAATTCTATTGGAGGAGTCTAAGAATTGTCCTTCAGTTAGGGCCAACATATAGAAAAATCCTCTACATATCTGCGGAAAAGGTGTATGAAATACACGAGATAATATTTTTTTCTGTGTGTTTTATAAAATACGTGAAAATCTTTACAGAAAAGGTAGTTACACTCATGAGCAAGTTTAATGCTATTGCTTCCTCTAAATTTTTAGTCTGGTTTGGGGTTATTGGCCCATTCAATTTTAATTGTTACGTGTCTGTCTTTTTTAAAATCTCAAATCAGGGTAGCTGAAAGTAAAGTCTAAGTGTGTTAATTTTATTCTCATATTTGACCCGGCCTAGAATTTAATACAGAAATTTCCAACGTTTCTTCAAAAGAACAAAATTAAGACGTTAGTCCAAAGACAAAGGGTTTATTAGTAGCGAAGCTACTCTATAATTCGCTTTGTCCGTCCGTCCGTCAGTCCGTCCGTCCGTCAGTCCGTCCGTCCGTCAGTCCGTAACGCTATGGGGGAAATGGGATTTACTCAGCCCCTATAAAAGATAGAAAGCTGAAATTTTTTGACAACATTCCCATCATTAAGGAGCACAATTAACTATAAAACATCAATGGCGGTCGGACGGCTTTTTAGCAGGTTTTAGGCTATTTTTTTATTTTTCACATTTTTCCTCATATCTTTGGTGTTTATGGTCCGATTTTCAAAATTTTTTCAGTTAGATATATCAAAATTAAATTTTCCGTCGTTTAGAGACCCAACAATGACGGTCAGACTGCCTTTTTGCAGGTTTTTGGCTATTTTTATATTTTTTACATTTTCCCCCATATCTTTGGTGTTTATGGTCCGATTTTCAAACTTTTTTCAGTTAAAGATATCAAAATTAAATTTCCCATCGTTTGAAGAAAACAACAATGACGGTCAGACTGCCTTTTTGCAGGTTTTTGGCTATTTTTATATTTTTTACATTTTCCCCCATATCTTTGGTGTTTATGGACCGATTTTCAAATTTTTTTCAGTTAAAGATATAAAAATTAAATTTCCGGTCATTTGAAGAAATCAACAATGACGGTCAGACTGCCTTTTTGCAGGTTTTTGGCTATTTTTATATTTTTTACATTTTCCCCCATATCTTTGGTGTTTATTAATCGATTTTCAAAAAATTTTCAGTTAAAGATATCAAAATTAAATATCCCGTCATTTGAAAAAAACAACAATGACCGTCAGTCCCATTCACGAAAGTTTGTGCTTCGCTACTTATGGATGTTGTCATCCTTGTTTTTTAGTTAAACCCATGTAAACTTATTTAACACAAAACTTCATAATAAATTGATTTGTTAGTTCTTAAAACTCTTTAACCAATAGTCTTAATATACAGTAGGAATATTTTTTTATCATCATTGGGAATTAATATAATTTTTTATCTATTGTCTTATCCCTTAAGATCCCCATATTTATAAGTTTTAAAATTTGAATTCGTCCTGAACATATTTGATGATGACCTAATTCTTGCATTTTTGTACTTTTCAGATAAGGAAAAAGATTATTAAATGAAAACGTTATCTCCAGTATGGCTTAGAAACCGATTAATATCCAATGGATTATAACCGGGCCAACAAAACTGTAATTAATCACATATTTTTTTATTTTACTATTTGCGGAAAGATGTCTACTATACGATGCGATAAATAACTATTATTTTTTTAAAGCCAGCCTTAGAAATAAGCATACAGCCTGTTATTGAAATAAAGCTTAACTACATAGCTAGGAAATAAACTCAATTGTTAACGATTTTGATTGCTCTGAAAATGTATTTGCTTATTTCCAATAATTTGTTTTTCCTATTAATTATTTATCCCCTTCCCCCTTTCTTCAACCTATTTTCACACAAAAATAACAAAATTAAACATAAGCCTGCGACTGCGAAAGAGAAAATTTAAATTGGGAAGGCCTTTTTACCCCCTAAGACCCCTATACAACCCTGTGCACACCTTTGAAAGTAGATGACCCTTCCCTTAATTTAGTTTTAAAAGGAAAAAGTAAATACAAATTTATGGGGGTATAATTTTCTATGGGCAATTATCTTTTAATGGAGGAGATTCATGTTAAAGAAGATCCTATGCTACTAATAGACACACTGACATACAGACAAACAGATCGACATCCTGTTACTTTTTGAAATGATTTTTTTATCGGGTTAAGCCCTTAAAATACTATTTGAGAAGAAAAAAAACCGTATAATCAAATTTCTAATATGGCATAATTCTCTGTGAAAAGTTGTATCTCGGGGTTTATTCAATTTAGCAAATAACTTTATATTAGCTCATTATATAAAAATAAATTCCAATCTTCATCATTTTTTTAATGAAATTAACTGCATAATCCTTGTTTATGTGCATATTTTTAAAGAATTAAAACATTAATGGCTTTGAAAATAAATGTATAGATGTATTTGTATAACCCAGACAACTACCTGGAATCAGTGTTGGGGACCTTTTTTGTCTACTGGAAATTTGCTTTCTGCTCTTTTCTAGTGACTATGCTGTATTTAATATTTCCGACGCCATTGGCTGAAATTCAAAGACCGAATTGAAAGTCGGGTGGGGACATACAGTTATTTAACCCCTCCCCTCTCTATTGTTTTAAATTGTTTTAAATTAGGTGAGCTGTATTACCACAATATGTGTTTTATTGACAATACATGCCAAAAAAGAATGAGCATGTCTATTAATTATCCATCTATTGCATATTTTTTTTGAAAATGTTTTTTATTCTTACTGAATTCTACTTTACTTTATTCTTTTAATTAATATTCTTTGTTATCTGTAATATATCTGTCTGTATGTTCTTGCAAATAAAGATCTTGCTAACCGCTTGACCAATAAAGGTCTCTCTAGTTTCTTTGATCTCGTTTGAAGGTTTTTTTTCTTTTCTATTTTAGGTTCCAGGAGAAATTACATATAGAAAAATCAAACTCCCCCCAATCAACCCCTGCCGACATTTTTTTTTATTTATTTTAAAAATTTTAACTTAGGATAGTGGGTCAACCCTCCCTCCTCCCATACTGTTACTCAAGGGGCGCTGTTACATACATGTAAAATTAACGATTGAATCAATGAAAATAAAAGTTTTTAAAATAAAACAAATATAATGAAGTTTTTGCTGGATTTTAAAACTATACATTTTATCTAAAACTCAATCTCCTTTTAAGGAAAAAGCTTTCCATAATCTACATAGGTAGAAAATAAAACAAGAATAAACAATATTCATACTCAGAGAATCACATTCCTCTGTAAAATTATTGACAGACTGACAAACAAAATCTCATTGATCTATCTCCTATATGAGCCGAGAAATTACGTTTATCTATAGTCTTTATGACAGGGAGACAGACTGACAAACTAACATTTGCAATTATAGAATATCTTCGCTGCTAAAAAATAATAAAAAAGGCCTGATATACAAATCTAGAATTATTTTTTTTAAGGATTATAAATCTATTTTGGGACTTTACTTTAGAGTTTTATTAAACCATACAACAACAACAACAACAACAACAACAACAACAACAACCCCCACCCCCTCCTTCAATACAAGGGTCTATTTTAGTGAATAGAATAATCAAATATTAACAGAACAGATGAATTATTATTTCTTATGATTAATTTTAGACAACAAATATAGATATTGAACCAATACTAAACTTTCTAGAAAAGAAGAATCTTTTGTCGTAATTATGTCAGCATAGGCATGTAGTGACAATGTCATTATGTCGATATTATGACACTTATGACAACTTTCTATTAAAGCTGCTAAGTCAACATAAATATTGTCAAAAAAATAATGTGTCGAAATTGTGTCAGTCACGACGACTTTTTATTAATGTCAAATAGCTATGGATGTAGAATATTCGTTGATTTTATTACATTGGAAAACTTTCATAAATTTACAAAATTTATTCCATCAAAGTGCCTAGAAGTCTTTGTGTCTGTCTGTTAACAATATCTATCAAGCCAACAATTTGACTTTGACAAAAGTCGACACAAAGACCTAGACAGACGTGAGTGACACACACACAGACAGACAAGGATAGAAAGACGTTGGGCTCTTTTTAATTCATTTAAAACAATAGGATTTAAAAGAAGTTTGGTATTTTGAACAAAAACAAAAGTCCAACTCCATAATCTTAACTTAATTTATGAAATAAAGAGAATGAAAATTGATTTAAAATTAGTTATTAAAATATTATAAGCACCTTTTAAAAGGTGCTAAAGGTTTTTATATAAATCTAGATCTCTTATTCAACTGTTCCGTCATGTCAGAGGAGCTACTCTAAAAGTATGTATATATGTCAGATGTCTGTCTGTTCGTTCCATTTACAAAACAACATTGCTACTATTATGTAATCTTATATGTATGTATACTATCTGCTGCGCCCATAGCATATAGGGGCTTTGTATTCGAAGGTTTAGGAAAGGGCTTATGAATAGGATAAAACCATTCCAAGACTTTAATCTATATATAAAGTTAGCCTAAAACCATCCCAGTAAAGATCTTATTACTATATAAAATAGGATAATAACTTTTTATATGTTAAAATAAATTAAAATATCTGTTTATTTCTTTTCCTCTGGCTGTTATTGTTTTTATTAAAAACTCAGTCAGACGGTAAAAAGTAAGCTCAAAGGTTTTAGCTTCCATTAAAAAGCTCTGAGAAACTGACAGGTGTTTCCTTGAGACTGTAAACAACAGAAATAGCAAAAAGTTACTTTTAAAGAACTATAAAGATGTCTAAAAACACCACAGTCTTACTGGCTTAAATATTTTCAATTCTCCTTTAAAGCGTAGAATATTCTATGTGTTAATATTAGGTGGTTGATATAGGTTTTCTGCAGCAAATCCTAATATTGCCATAATTAAAAAATGGCTATTCAATTAATTTCGTTGTTTTATGGTTTAGATGAAGATGTTTCTAATCTGATAACCAAATTGACCAAGTATTAATCGGTAATTTCCCATCAACCGACAGTGAACAACAAGATAATGTTTTAATTTTAAAAAAGTGTTTTCAATAAATCTTGGTTAAGTAAACCCATGTGAGTTCATCTTTCCTAAGGGGCTAAAAATACGGGTTTTATTACTTTGTTTGAATGAGGGTTTGGTGGTCAACTTGTCGTTTGAGGGAATTTACTTGATAATCTGCTGGAATGCTGTTAGCTTCAGTAGCTTTCCTGTTAAACTGTTGACGTTCTCCATATAAAATTTTAATAATTTATTAGAAATAGTCTGGGCCTAAGTGAAGCCTTTTAAAACTATATATTCACAATATTCACGTCGACTTCTTTCTATGTTATATAGTAGTTTTTTTTGTGTGTTTGAAGCTTAGGATTTTAATAATTGTTGAATCGATTGAGTTCTTCATTGTAGGGAAGCTTCACAAAGGACCCGGGATAGTTTAAGGCTATTTAATCTGCCCTCTCCCTACCCCTTTGAATACAGAGCACCTAGATTTAAGGTGCAAAGACGCTAGGGGCATTTTTTCTAGGGGAGATTTATCTTGGAAGGGATGTAATACCCTTCTCAAAAATAGTTATTAACCTTCCCTGGGCCTATGAGAAGCTACACTGCACTGTAAGGGAGAACCATATCAGTACGGCGGTACACACAGAAACAGACATCCTGTTACTTTTATAAAAGAATATAGAAATTCAAATTTATAAGCTCTACAGACATACATTTTTATCATCAAAAATAAATGAAAAATACTATATAGTATAAAGGCTATCCATATAAAAATCAGGCAGACGAAGAAAAAAAAACAATGAAAATCCAAAATATTTAGGGAAACCTTTATAGTTTGGAGTTTGACAGACTTAATGTAAATTAATTGCTCTGAGATTTGTTAGGAAAGGATGTAATAGAACTTTATATTTAACTTGCGGCTACGCGACATTGCACTTGAGTGGAAAGGGGGGAGTAAGTCGACAACCCCACAATCAATTGTAGTTTTAAAAAGAACAAATTTTAATTTTTTTGGGAGGGGGGCAATATATCTTGGGAGTGTGGTGGTACCCTACCCCAAAATAGTTAAAATAAACCTTTCCAGGAACTATGAGAAGGTACCGTGTAAAGGAGAACCACATCGGTTCAGTGGTTATCGAGTACCTTCTCTACAGACAAACAAATCCTGTTAATTTTTTTAAGGATTTAATAATCCATAAGGAAGTTCTTTCTGTTTTAAGGTGGTGTTGACACCCTTCTTCCGAACGCCACTGGTTACTTTATGTAGCCGACCTACTGAACCTTTGAAAGTAAATAAGAATAAATTTCTCTCAAAAATCGCAACAAAATATCAATAGACAACTCAAAATCCTAACTCTTCCACATTCATGAGATTCCATATTTTATTATTTTTTGTTTTGCTCATTTTGATAAATGATCATTGTTTTACTTTTTCTAAGCGATGCTTTTCTATGGTTCGTGAGTGTCCATTGGTTGGTCGGATATTGTTAATTTCAAGATTAGTCATGTTATAATTGTCCTATCGATTGTAAACCTTGCATGCATGTTGATAGGATAGCAACTCTGTAATCATAACCATATAGTTCGAACGTCCATTTTAAACACTTTGATTTTATTTTAAATAGATGTTATGGTCAGTCTTTATGATTATTTTTAATTGTTCAGTTTTCGTTTTTATATATTACCATCCTTGTTTTCAGAACAATGGAAACGCTATAATGAAAAAAAAATTCTGTCTATTTATAATTTAGTAGTGGCTCTAACTAATATCTAACATTTAATTTTTGTTTTGTTAAAATGAATAAGAAAAATTTTATCCTCTAAACTAAATTTACCCCCTTCTCCTTCCTAAACTTAAATTCTTACTTAACCCTCCAAAAAAAATTTATAAAAAGATAGGACATTCTTGCGAGGACCTATATGTAGCTAGACTAAAAATTAAAGGATAGTGTCAAACCAGGAATAAGGTATAACCAACAAGCAAAATAAATCGGAAATGATATTTGGGGTGCAGGCATAAAGGTCGCAAATTTTATTATATGTTGCCCCCCAACAATAGCTGAAAATCACGCATAGGTTTCGTGATTTTTTCGATTTGATAAACTAAGTTTAAAAAATACATTATTTTTTGTGTATATTCAGTTACATAACTTAGCAAACACAAACACACGAAGTTTTGACCTAATTACACACACATGTAAACAGGTTTTTGGATAATCTTTAATTTTTCTTTTAACAAAATTATAATTGAATTATATCACGAAAAGTAGTAATTTAAAATATCAAATTTAAAAATACCAAACAAAACAAATAAAATCTTTTTATGAAATTTCTAAGCTGTAAATTTTCAATGGCTTGAAAAAAATATAAAATAAAATAGCTTTCATACGTTTTTAGTAGCGAAGCTACTTTATACATAATGTCTATCCGTGTGTTTTGTTTGTCAGGATAATATAGAAGTTAATTAACATAATGATCATTGTAATTATAAAAAGTAAAGAATGATTTCAGAATATTCTAATGTCTAATGTCTATTTACTTACATTTTACGTGCCCCTGGATGCCTCTAAGTGCACGTAAAATGTTCTCTATTTAATCTATGTCAAGATCAGCTGTTTACAAAAAACATATCTTTTTGCCTCTAGATGTGGTTACTAATTAGTTATGTTTTTTTACAATTTCTCTTAAGAGGGCGGTGCTCCCCCAAAATAGTTATGAACCTACCCAGGACCTATGCTAGGCTACCAAGTAAAGGAGAACCATATCGGTTTAGTGCAATTCTTAGGTACAGACAGACAAACAAACAGGCCAACAGACAAAGATCCTGTTACTTTATTATAAGGATTTATGATAGCTGCATTTGTTATGAAATGTATTTTACTTGTTTGAGTAATAACAATTTTCTCCCACGTAATTATTGAATCAATTGACAGACATAAAAACACCCTGTATTCAAAAATAACTATTCTACATATTCGTTACACATAATTAATTTTCAATCAGATACTTTCTTTTTTTAGTAGCGAAGCTACTCTATGATTCACTTTGTCTGTCTGTCTGTCAATAAGTCATTCAGTCCGTAACGCTATGAAATTTTCTCAGTTGCTATTCAAGTTAGACGTCTGGCTTTTTGTGATGATTTTCTAAACCAATGAACATACATGTTTAATTATTTTATCTGCAGATCATGTTCTATAAAGATTTAAAACTCTCGTTTAAAAACTTTATTTATAAGCTTTTTTTCTTAATAGATTCATTAGCATTAGTCATTATAGTAGCTGGACGTAAGTGTGGTCTGAAATTTTAGAAAAAAAACTGGTATTTAAACAGAGCATGTTTTAGGCTATTTGGTGGCATTCAGTCAACCAATCTTAAGCCAAAAAAAAATGAAAAAAACATCTAAATGATTTTAAAAAAAATATATGTATGCTTTTTATGAGCTTCACTTTTTTAGACGTTTTAACCCGTTTTATTTTCTTCTAACCCTACCCTTTTTTATCTCAATTTCATTTTTCATGCTTTTTAAAAAAGACCTATTTGAATTAATGAGAAAATGGAAAACCCACAGTTTTCTTTACAAGAATTAAAGCAACCACCGAAGCGAAGCTTAATACAAAAGTAGTATAAATAATTGTATTATACTGCACTCCATTCGTTTTTGACTCATCAATTGTTAATTTAAAGTAATAGTGTCGAAACGCTTCTAACAATAATTTCAATCTACATGAGTTAGAATTTACTCTATCATAATTAAGGGGTACATTAAATTAACTTCCGTTGTCCAATCCCGTAAGATACCTGAAAATATCAAAAATCAATGACGTATAAACAGAAACAACACACCCTAATTGTACAAAAGCTTTGCTTCTAATCAACGTGTACGTGAGACGAACTGTCAAAGATGTCAAACCTTATAATCTCAATATCAGGGTCTTTGAGATATGCCATCTGATTAAAAAAAAATTTCCGCCATTACTTCTTCTAGTTGATATTATAAGAATTAAAACAATGCAATTTCTTTTAGTTATGACAATTATTGGCTATCCTGTAAAACCGTTGTTCTGACATTATATCAATACTAGGCTGTTGTCAAAATATCATTATAATAACGTCATGTCAACCATGAACACTCTTCATGTAATGCCATGTTGTCGACAAATCTTCATGTTGATAATATACAGGGAGTAAGGGAGGGGACAATGGATCGAATATTCAATTTTTAGGAGTCTCAGACTTTGGGGACTGGCTTAAAGGGAACATGCAAGAATTTAGCAGTTTCTAACCAATCTTGGGGACCAATTATGAATGACGTCACGCAAAATCATGCATAATCTCGCGGCAAACTAGCGCGTCAACAAAAAGATAAACAATAACAAGCAGACAGAATATTTTGATTTTAAAAAATTATTTTGTAAATTGAATCATTACATTTTTTATATCTAATTCTTGTTTAATGTAAATGCATTCCGATTAGTGCGTTGTATAAAGAAATTATATTAAGATTATTAGTTATTATGAGCAAAGCCTTCCTATAATTAGGTCCCGCACATTTGTACGTCCGTAACGGTTAGCTCTTTTCGTTACTTTAGACATGTTAGATGTTTCTTATTGATTTAATGTAAAGGCAAAAGTTTTTTGTCTTTAGCTTAATATTTCTGTAATTAATGATCCGATAAATTTCAAAATTTTAAGGAAAATTTACGAAGTCCTGAGTTGTTCAAGGTTTGTTTATCATTAAAATCTCAAGATGGTGTTATTTTATTTTTCTGTCCTGGATGCTAGGAGCACAGCTACCAGTTATCCTAAGATATGTTACTTAAACCTTAAGATCTTTAAAATTAAGATGTACTTATGTTCTCAACTATTTTATTTATGTAGTATGAAATTTTGACGCAAGGTATCTCATTTTTATTTCGTTAAATGAAATAACTTGAGTTAAAAGTTCTGTAGGAAGGTAATTGTTTTAGTAAGTTTTGTAATATAATTATTTAAAGGCTTTTTCATGTCTAAGCTTTTTAATAAATACAATAAAAAAATTTGGGTAAAAGATGTTGTAAAAGTAAAATGGTATGTTTCCTTAATTTTCCGAAGTTTAGATAATAACAATTATGGAAATGAATTGGAAACAAGGGTTTTGATCTCTAGAATCAAAGGCTTCTAGTAAAGCATCAGCTTAAGGATGGTGCATTTCGAATTAAAAACAATTCAAAAAGTCAAAAATTTCCACTAACGGTTGCTATATTGCAAATACTTGTTTTATCTGGAAATATCTGGGTTTTCAACCTTAAAGGGCCACAACTATAAAATTGAATTAACTGCCCATTGTCCCCTCCCTTACTCCCTGGATAATATAAGTAATTATTCATTAAGTTTATTTAAAATACCACATTCACTGTGCATTCAATTTTGACAGAGCACCAGAGTAATATTTTTTCTCGTATTCATTCGAATCCGGTGGATAGGAACCGGTTCTCATCCATACGAAAAAACTATGTCTAGCATCGTATTATATCCAGTTTTCTACGAATATAGAAATGTACAATCTATATCCGCGGAAAGCCGTTTATAATACGATACGAGAAATAACTATTACAGTTGTTATATCCCTAGAATGCTGCTTTAATCCGATTAATATTCAATTCAATCAATTTCCAAAAATAGAAAAGTGTTATATTCTAGCTGAGCAGGGAGCTATTAAATAAATTTAAATTTCCTGGGTTTTTTTCCACCTCTATTAATTTTGTATTTTGTATTCTTTAGATAACTTAACAGCTACAATTATCAGAAAATCTTAGGTAGTATTAGTTATCATCCTAGGAAGGTTTGAAGCTATTTAAAAAATGACTCCAGCCAATATTTTTAGTTTTCTTATTAAAAGAAAAAAGGGGAAGGAAGGGGGAGGGAGAGGGGGGTGAAGCCACTAGTATATGAAAACAAAATAGAAATCAATTGAAAAACAAAATACAATAGAAATTTTTAATTATCTTTAAACAATTTAACCTAAAAGTATGAATCTTATAGTCAGGAATAAAGAAATCAATATATTTTCATTGGTAAATATGATTGCATCTAGGGTCTTTAAGGGGTGGGGGGTAGGCGGGTGATTCAGTTAAAGTGGTGATTACCCCACTCCATAATTTTCTTTGCCCATTACCCCTCCACCTTACAAAAAAGCTCGGAGGTTATTACCCCTCCAATGTAGATTTTACTCCAAAAGGGTAAAAACTTATATATTGGGGGATGGGCAAAAATTCTTGGACGTCTTTGATTGTAACTACATCTATTTATGTTCTAATTTTTCAACAAATATGCTTATCCATTATATTTCAAAGCTATAAGCTATAATGGGAAATAAAATTAATTATGTTAAAATTCCAAAGTAAGGAACAATTCCATAATATAAAACAATTAACATTAAAAATTAGATTAATTATATAACAGAAATAGAAAAGTATAGATTTTTTTTAAACAAAAAGTTTTAAAGTTTTTCTTTGTTTATGTATGTACGTTTGTATGTCTCGTGGTCACTAGGAGAATGTAATGTTATATTAAGATTTTAAAAAAGTTTCGTTGGTTTCTCTCAAAGTATGTACATAGTCCAGCTAATAAAACCCTATTTTGAAATTAATTGGAGACTAAAGGGGTGGTGTAGTTTTTCGCGTGTTTGTATTTTCCTTCAGGTCAGTTTAGGTTAGGTTATATTGGGTACAGAATCCTCTTAGGGTTAGACCACTGCACGTATACGCCCCTTGGTCCCCTCGCAGGGTTTATGCATAAAGCTTATGAGGCGTAAGACCACAGTCATGATATATATATTTCTATTTTAAAGTTGTCAAGTTTGTTGTCCGTCTGTTAAGATCTGGTTACCATTTTATTTTAAATTAAAGTCTTGGGGTAGTTTTTAAGCTATTTTGTGCTCCCCCCCCCTTGTTCAATAAACACCCCTAGATTCTAGGCACTATAGGTTTCTAGAAGCCCTTAATGTTTTTCTAAAACAAATTTGTATGTATATTATATTTTAAAAAGTCGGATTAATTGATTTTTTTCTAACGTTTTGCCAATACTTATCCCTCTGTTTTATAGTTTGCATGAAAGTTTAAATGTATATTTACATAAAATTTCTAAACGACTAGCAGAAAATGAAAAGGCTATCTTGTTCGCATCTAGAGCACAACAATAACACCTAATAGAGATGGATCGTTTTAAAAGGACAATCATTGCTTTTAGCCTTTACATTGTCCCAAAGTCTTAATACATTATTAAGACATGTATAAAAAAGACAATTTCTAGGAACAGAAAACCGTTTTATAAATATTAGAAATTGAGATTGGGGGAATTCTGAGGTGAATTCTTAAAAAAAAACTTTTGCCCTACTAAAATCAGTTTGCCCCACTTAAAATTTAGTGAGGCAAAATTAACCCCCTCTAAATTTTTAATTTGCCTCACTGATTTTAGTGGGGCAAAAGTTTTTTTAAGAATTCGCCTCTATTGTCTATTGGATTTACCCAAATATTAGTTTTTTTTATTGATAACCATGTAAAAGACGGAATTATAGAAGGTTTATTCCCTCCCCCCCCCCCCTCAACAAATTACAAAATTTCAATTTTTCTTTCTTAATCTTTACACACTTTTTGGGGGATTTCTCTAAACAAGTCGAGGTGTCGCATTGATTTAAAAGGTGCTACTAAACTTTTTAGGGATATTACAGTTAGAAGATTTAGGATTTATTTTCAACAGTTGCGCAGTCAAAAATTTAACTTTCCCCAATTACGTAAAAATTCTGCCTTTCGTAAATGTTATAAGATAGAATTATAGAGCGATTGTCTCAAAGTACCAAATAGAGAAAAGAAGCTCCTCCATATTTTAAATTAAATTGAAGAAAAATCTTCCTTTTTTTCTTTTTAATTTATTATAAAACAAGGGGGAATGGGAGGTTATATGCTCGCTAAGCAATTTTAGTGAAAGTCAAATTATATTTTTTATTACTTTTCGAATATTGGCCCTAATTCTAGCAGACACTTAGTTAGATATCTGGTGTCACTAAACACATAAAAAGCTAAATTTTCAATTCAAAGACGTTTCTTTAATTAAGAATTTATATTGTAAACAGTAGCAAAACTGACAAAAATTTTATTAAGATTAGTTTTTGTGAAAAAGTACATTGTAAATTTTGAACCACTTATTTTTTTTAATTAAACTGAATTCTATATAGACACTTTCTCTGTTGGGCAGTTCTAGACATTATAAAATCTAACCTAACCTAAAAAAAGCACATTTTGCCCAAAAATTTGAAAATTTAAATTTTGTTGGCTGTTTTTAGTGATAACTTTTACAAGATTAGTAAAAAGATGCTATCCATGTCTTTTGAATTCTAAATTTATGTATTTTCTCCAGTTTAGTTACTGCCTATACATATATATCAACTAGCGGCTACGCCCCAAGAGCATATAGGTCACTTGAGAGAAGAGAGGGGGGGGGGAGCTCCACTTTCAATTTTAGTTACAAAAAAGAATGATCCAAATTGAGATTTTTATTTCTTATGGAGGGTAGGTACCTGCCCCCCAAATGTTAAAAACCATTTTCTGGACATACCAGAAGCTTCACTGTAAAGGAGAACCATATAAGTCCAGCAGTTTGTGAGATTTTAGGGTACACACATCAAACAAGAAAAATCACAATATATAAAAATGTCTCGCTAACCACTAAACCCATTAAGTTCTCCATTTCAGTGAGAATTTATATAGGTAACGGTCAGGATTTTATTCATTTTGAAAATTTATAGATGTTCCTAATGTTTAAGAGTGCAACCGCTCATATAAATTAATTCATCTAAATTTATCAAAATTCAAATAGTTTAGGGTAATTAGTTTCAAAATTAAGAATCAAAATCATATAATTATAGATAATTGTTGTATAAAGTGAGATAGATAGATAGATATATAGACATAGAGAGAGGGAGAGGGGGTGAGAGAGAGAGATAGATAAAGATAAAAAGATGTATAGGAAGTGAAGAAAAGAGACAGACAGAGACAAAGAGACAGATACAGAGAGACAGAGACAGAGAGACAGAGACAAAGAGACAGATACAGAGAGACAGATACAGAGAGACAGAGACAAAGAGACAGATACAGAGAGACAGAGACAGAGACAAAGAGACAGATACAGAGAGACAGATACAGAGAGACAGAGACAAAGAGACAGATACAGAGAGACAGAGACAGAGAGACAGATACAGAGAGACAGAGACAAAGAGACAGATACAGAGAGACAGAGACAAAGAGACAGATACAGAGAGACAGATACAGAGAGACAGAGACCAAGAGACAGATACAGAGAGACAGAGACAGAGAGACAGATACAGAGATACAGAGACAAAGAGACAGAGAGACAGAGACAGAGAGACAGAGACAAAGAGACAGATACAGAGAGACAGAGACAGAGAGACAGAGACAAAGAGACAGATACAGAGAGACAGAGACAGAGAGACAGAGACAAAGAGACAGAAACAGAGAGACAGAAAGACAAAGAGACAGATACAGAGAGACAGAGACAGAGAGATAGAGACAAAGAGACAGAAACAGAGAGACAGAGAGACAAAGTAAAAGAGTGGAAACTTTTTTATTTCAAATAAGACTAAAATCAATAATTATGAAGGCAATATATTAATTTTGGTTACAATTATAGAGTAAATTTTCATTGCGATGAGATAAGTGGCGTATTGACAAACAGACTCTAATTATAGCAAAGCTTCGCTTTCATAAATAAACATTAAATTTTGACTAATGTGTAACAACAATGGATATAGAATAGGTGGATATTGTGAAAAATTTTCGCATACTCTAATAAAATGTTTCTCCTAGCTGACTAATATAAGTAACAGTAACAAGCCCTTTCCACTCCACAGGGGGAGCATAGGCCGCTGACAATTTGTCAGTGTTTCTGTAACAATGTGGCTTTATATGGATATGGGATAGGGTTGTCAGCCCTAAGCCCTATGATTGCGGTGTGTAGCGTCCATTTGCCATATCAGACAACCAACCCTTTGATTGCACGACCTTTGTCTGAGAAGTCCTAACTGTGCATGGTAGTGAGTTGCGCCTGTTTTGGGCCAAGGCATTCCCCCTACTCTAACTATTTATGTCGCGCAACTGACATAGCAGCAGTAGGAACCATTTTTAACGTCTTTAGTTATGACGCGGTGTCGGACCGAGATTCGAACCTATCACCTTCCCGACGACGAGCGGATGCGCTACGTGTTGAGCCACGGTCGCGGGTTTATATAACGTACCCTCCATTTTCCCATCCCCTCCCTGACCATGAAGGAACTTATTGACCAATAACTTAGCAACCTTAATTGACGACCAATGATTACCCTGTCACAATATTCATGTATTCTACATCCATTTGTGTAACTATAAATGGTGACAGATAAACACTAGTCCGATAATATACGCAAGTTTAAAAGTACAAAGCCAACTAATATTTGTAATCTCTTAGTGCATTTTTGTAAATAAACCCTTTTATAGAACTCGAGAAAAACCATTTGTACAAATTATGAACTGTACAAATTCTGACCCTAAAATTTACTGGCATGCTATAAACCTATTTAAACTAAGTACATTCACTATCTATCAATCATAACAAACTTTTTAGGGTGCGCAGTGATTTCCGCATAAGTACTCTGTTAAAAAATGTGTAGTTATTATATCACCTTATGTATGTCAGGGATCTAAAGGGATAAGACATTGGCCGATAAATTGATATTCATTCCAAATGATAATACACAAAATTATCCCTTCTGTAGATTAAAATTAATGGTTGAAACCTTTGAAAACTTAACTTTATAAATCAACCAATTAAAATTCACCAAGTTGTTAAACCAGCGAATAAGATAAAGTTATTGTAAAACTTTAGGGAATAGGTAGCTGGACAAAGTGTCTCAAAAATCAGCCACGTGACGTCAAAAAAATGAGCGAGATGAGAGGAGAAGTGGATAAGAAAACCACCAAAAAAGAGAGGGAAAATCACTCATTTTTATGACGTCATCTACGGGACTAGTTAATAATCAGCCATTTGTCCCTCTCTCTTTATGTATGAAGTCATAATTTCATTAGAACATTGTTATCTCGATGATATATCAGCCATGACCATTTTTTCTTAAAATGGTCATTAAATAATTTGAGAAATATCAAGTCGATATTATGTCATCAATGACAACTTTTTATTAAACCCATATAGTCGACTTTTGAAATTGTAATTACAAAGTAGCAAAATCTTAAGATCATCAGAAAAGTGTATTATTACAACAGAACAAATTTCCCCATCACCTCTGCTTCCCTCTCATATTTAAACAATAAATCTATAAACATACGTTTTTCGTCTGCTAACAAATTGCTATCTGCTCCTTTGTAGCGACTTGGCTGTGTTAATATTCCCGACGCTATTGGTTGATTTTCAAAAACCCAATTGAACGTCGGCACAGGGTTCATGGAGTTGAATCATACATTTATTTAACCCCTTCCCTATCTTTTGTTTTACACTAATAATAAAACGCTAAACTTTAATTCTAGAGCGTTACATACGGAAATAAATGCACATCCCAACTTTTTGCTCTAATTTCATAAGTTAGGGGGCGGGTCCAGAAATTTGCCTGGGGGTGGAGAAATAAAATATTTCCAGCCTTCTAAAAATCTTGGAAAGCCCACATGAGTCAAATTTTAAGTATGAGTAATATAACTCCCAAACTATATTCATAAGTAGACCAGCTATGACAAGCTTATAGTATTGTAAAGAAAAGAATAATAAAGTATTATAATTATACATTAAAAAAGGAAAATATTAAAGGTTTGCGAAAATTAAAGCAAATTAAAATGTATAAAATCCTCCAACAAACAAGGAAGCCATATTTTTTTTTCTTACTTATCTTCATAATGACACGGGATGCCATAGTTACGGACTGACGTTCGTACAAACTCTAGTTATAGAGTAGCATGATACTTAATACAAACGAAAATTTAGGCTTTTAACGGGAAAATATTACACTCCTTTTTGCGCGCCAATGTTTTTGGGCCTCAATTATTATGAGTAAAAAGAGCAAATTCCATTGAAATTAATTGGCTTTCAGTAAATACCAAGTTAAATATTGCGATTTTAGAAAAGAAGGGGGAGGGGGGGTGGTGAATTTTGGTATATATGTTGACATTTACAGTCAAATCGTTAGCATTAATCGTGTTATTTGAACAACATATCCTTCCTACTGGATGAACAAACTGATCAATAAATGCGTTCCATGTTAGCAAGCTATAATTTTTTCCCCCGTCCTAATATCCACGAATATTCTACATCCATTTTCTGTTAGTTATGACTACTTTTAATTAATGTGCATAGTGTCAGCAATGACCTCTTTTAATCAAAGCCATATAGTCGATGTCCTATTATATTAAGTGGTACATTTTTTTGTTTGTTCGCTAGGATCTCGAAAACTGATTGAGTTCTCCAGGAAACCTTTACATAGGTCCTGGTATAATCAATTATGGTCTTGAGATGGTTTTAGACTATTTTACTGCCCCCTCCCTCCCTGTGATGGTACCGACGCAGTCGCTAGAATACGTTTCCAGTAGCATGATATTTAAAAATCCTGCTTATAAATTACGGATAAATGATAAATGGGCCTAACAAGATGTTCAGACTGGAAAAATTAAATGGTTAAAAAAAAACTTGTTTTAAAAAGGAAGATTTCGTTTTGACCCAAATATCATGGGCAGTTTCCTATTTATCTGATTTGGATCTTATATATAACACCCTTCTATTGACATCATAGCTACTGTATAATTTGGACCAGATAAACCTCCATCTAAATATGTTAAAGAAAAGTTAAGTTGCACGTCTCTTCCTTGCTTATTGAGTGATTTTAAACTTATATCTAAAGCCCTTTTTAAAAGCGAAGCTTTTCTATAATTAAGGTCGGTCTGTCCGTACGTCCGTAACGGATTGCTTTTTTCGTTAATTCCCAGCATCTACTAAAGTGGTTTTGTTTCTTTAGAAAGGTTGCATTAACATGTCGTTAATTTTCAATACGTCTTTTTGAAACGTATTTAAAGAAAATGACTTATTATTATGGCCTTAATTGTTTTTGTTTGCCATTATTTTTCGTAAAAAAAGAAATTACAAATTAATGCCTGATTAAATATAAAAATTAAGGTTGTTTCAATACGTCATATTCTATTTTTTCCACATATTAATATATGTTATAGAATTACATTATTAATGTCACAGTAAATAAAATAAATAATGTGGAATCAAAACGTCCTTTATTTGCAATAAGTCATCTTTATTAATTAAATAATTTAAATGACATATTGATACATAAGGACGCATTAAAATGATCTTATATAAATTTAAAAAGGAAATGGATCAAATAGTTAATGATTTTGACACCAGATGGCAGTTGAAATCACTAATTGTTTAGCTTTGTTTTCTCAATGTTTTGACCTTGTTTTTAGTTTGACAATTATTATTTTGTAATGAAATGAAGGATTCTAGTACTACAGACACCACTATGGATTTATATTTTAGTTCCTTTATGCATGTATATTATGAAAACTAATTTTTTTGGTGAGACCTTCTAGAAAGAATAGAACCATATATATAGGTCATGAAACTTTTCAGTAAGCAATGAAATAATAGAAACATATTATGTGTTTGATTCAAAATTGTTAGATTAATTTTAACCCTGAATTATGTCTACTATTTTGTTTGTAAGTAAATAACACATTACCAAATTTGGTAGCCATATTGTTTTTTTTGACGTTTTATAAAAATTTGACGTCTTAATACAGCCTTAAATGATTTAAATTGAATTAAATTTAATCATTTTATTTACCACAAATAATAAAAAATTATAATACAATTTTGAAAGTTTGGCGGCCATCTTGTTTTTCTGGACGTTTTAAAGGAAAAATTGACGTGTCAATGTGTCTTTATTTAAGATAAAATGTCATTAAATTCAAAATATTGTTATTATTTATATTTTTTGTGACGTTTTATTAAAGATAACGATGTGTTTTTGGTACACAATACGACCTTTAAAAAAAAAAAAAAAAAAATATGAAACGTCATTTGTATAGAAATAAAAAAGTTACGTCATTAAGGACGTATTAATACGTATTGTTTCTTAAAATAATGCGATAAAAGTATATGCTTGGTTTAAGCATGTTAGAATTGTCCTATCAATTTCAAACTTTGCATTGTGATTCCTTTAGTAGTTTGGTATGATTTAGAAAGCGTAGCAACTCTATAATAATTACCAGAATGTCCGTACGTCCATTTTAAACATGTTGATTTAAAAAAAATTTTAACAACAAATTTTAATGGGATCTAATTATCCGATTTATCTGATTTTTTGCATATTGACTCCTGGAACAACAAAGTATACTGTTATAAGCGAAGCAACTCTATAATCAAGTCCTAAAAATGTAAGTATGTCCATAAACATTATCCTGTATCAAGCAGTTTTTCAACAAATTTACTTACAATTTTGCTTCAAATCTTATACATTTATATTCTGATTGTTAAGTTCTGACACTATACAAGTGTTAATGTCCGTTTGTCTTACCGTTTCAGTGCTTTGCTTTTATGGATGTTGTCATCCTTGTTTTTTTTTACAAATTTTGAAAGAAGGAAAAATTTCAGATAAGGTGGGATTTATCAATGTTACAAAAATAACCAAAAGAAAAATGCGAATACAATTTTAAACGCATTAAACATATTTCATCATCAATTTACTATACTAGTTTTATATAAACTTACACATACATATATAAATATTTGTGCCTTCCACCCTTGGAATGGGTTGTATGTCACCCCAAAAGTTTAGAATTGATTTTTTTTAAAGAAAATATTTTTTATGGGGTGGGAGGTCATTTATGAAGGCAAAATAGCCAAGAACCTGTTTGTCAAGTAGTAACCAATATATTAAGGTACTAGAGGTTAAGCCCCTAAAGACGTATGCGGGAAAGAGAGGTTAGTTCGGTGTTCAAGGGGCGATTTCTCTTTGTAGAATGGAGGTACTTTCTCCCCCTAAATAGTCATTAACCTTTCCTGGGTCTATAAGAAACTTCACTGTAAATAAGAACCATATTGGTTCAACGATTAGCGAGATTCTACGCTACAGACAGATGGTTACTTTTATATACGTAGGGCCCACATACAATTTGCTACTTGAAAATTTAGCTTTTCTCAAGGATATAAATTACGAAGGCTTTCTATGCGTTCGTTTATATCTTAAAACTAAATCAAACAAAATCAATAGCCTAGAACCTGCATCGGATTAAACAAATCTTGATTAGGTTGTAAAAACTAGCAGTGTCCCAACTTTTTCACCAATTATTTTAATCTACAGAAGGGTTTATTTTGATTATCATTATTAGTGGTAGTGCAAAAATTAATTTTTCGTTTATTGTCTTATCCCCTATGATCCCTTACAAAAGAGCATGTCGTTAAAAATTCAATCAAGATCTAATAAAAAAGGCAATTTAATCAATAAAAATCTAGGGTATAGTCCTTTCCATGACATCCCTCCATAAGGAGCGATTAGTCGTATTTTTAAAATGGCTTTTTATAGGTTATTTTAGGTTAGGTTAGGTTATATTATGTTAGGTGATTGCCCCACAGGGTTAGGTAATTGGCCCCGCAGGGTTAGAGCCCCCCGCAGGGGCTAGAAATAGGAGAAAAGCTACTGTGAAAAATACGAAGAATCGCCCCTTATGGAGGGATGTCGTGGAAAGGACTATACCCAAAATCTAAGTAGTATGTCAATAATGGAACAAATTTTGTATTATTTAAATTTGAGGAAATTTGATACAGCTTCCATTAAAATATCCGCGTATCCCAGATTGATTTAATTTTAATATTGGATTGGAATTTTATTTTATTAATCATAACTTACCCTAAAGCTAAAAAGTTGTTAACATCGAAAAATAAAGTATTTCAACCTAAGAGGGGAACCCCAATTACAATAAACAAAAATATCCCCTTTGTAGATTAACTCATTAGATAAAATATTTAGACACTAATAGTTTGAATCAACCAATCAAAGATTTAATAGAAGTTTTTTTTAACTAACACCAATGACATATCATGCTTATAAAACTTTGGGAACTATAGTGTAATTCATTGTCTAATTTTGCATTAGTTAATAAATTCTGTTCTATTCTATTCAATGTCCCCTCCCTCTATGGTTATTTTAATTGACTATGAATTACAATGCTTAAACTGGTTGCCTTTTCTAATATTAACTCAATAGTTGATCTTAATATCTTTATATTAGTGGATCTTTATATAAAATTCTATAATCGACGACATTAATTTTTTATTTTCTACATGCCTTTCCAAGTATAGTAATCTATGATAACACATTTAACATAACATATATGAGTCATACTCATAAGTATTTGGAAATTTTGAAATCAAAACTTTCTAAAATAGATCATTTTATCAGTAGATTTTCTTTAACAAGGCATTCCCCCTCCCCCCCAAAAAAGGGTCAAAAGTATGTAAAATAGTAAATATGATGTATATCTTTATTTCTCTTATTTATGTAAGAAATCGCACAAAGTTATTTGTAGAGTAGATGCTTATAAATCAGGGAAATCTTCACCAGAAAAGTAAAAAGTCTGATGTGTATGCTGAGTCCCATGACAATTAGAGGAGTACCTACTACAAACAGTCAAACGGACAGAGTTAATTATAAACTAACTTTCTTAATGAAATCTTTGAGAACGTGATGAAAATGGATAAAAAGAGAAAATCAAATCTATCAATAAAAACTAGGATGACAACACCCATAAGTAGCGATGTACAAAAATTGTGAATGTGTATTTTTTTTTTTTTGTATCGTGACCGACAGACCGACGGACCAAATGAATTATACGCTAGATGCTAATTGGAATATAGAATCTCCATGATAGAAATTAAGCCGTCTATCTTGAATAGGAGTCGAGAATTTCAAGTTCCCCCCTAACAGTTTCTTACAAACGGACGGACATTTTGAATTATATAGTACCTTCGCTACTAATAAAAACTTAAATCATTTAATAGTTATTTATCGTATTTCTCGGGTAAAAAAATGTACAATTATAAGATTAAAACTCGTTATGTCGAGATGCCGAAGGCACAGGCTAGCCAACTGGTTTTGATATTATGATTGTGCAATATTTTTATATTCGTAGAAAACTGGATAATATGAGACGATACATGATTTTTCAGTATGGCTTAGAACTGGTTCTAATCCATAGGATATTAATTGGTTTTAACTTTTCTCGTATTCATTCGAATCCGGTGGATAGGAACCGGTTCTCATCCATACGAAAAAACTATGTCTAGCATTGTATTATATCCAACTTTCTACAAATATAAAAGTGCACAATCATGAGATTAAAACCAATTTTATTAGCCTGTGCCTTTGGCTCCTCGGAGCTAAAAAAACCTGATTTTTATCTTATGAAAGCTGTCTATAATACGATGCGAAAAATAACTTTTATTATATTTGTCCCCATCCCTCCCTAAGAGAAAGCATCCTGTTAAGAGAAAAAGTCTAAAAAACTATTCTATTGTTTATCTAAATTGTGCACTCATTTAAAAAATTTCTGCATTGTTTTACATAGATCGTTGCTTCTCTATTATACATCAATATAAGGTACAGTACATATGTAATATTATAGTGTAGATTTAGGTTTTTATCAGTAAAATTTTAGATATATTGTCTCCATAAGTAACTATTGGCGTGTACAGACATTTGCAATGGGGTATGAGTTAAAAAAGGGGAATTCAGGTTCAATTTTCAGTATATTTACAACAAAATGTTTATTGTATGTCACTCATGAAACAGAGAGCAAATTTTAAAATTTACATATACAACTTTTAATTTTGGAAAGTATTGATTTTCATTCCTTTGTAGCTTTTCTTCTAAAATTAAATGTGTTATAGTTATAATACCATGTATTCATCAAAGTAATATCTTGGAATCTTGGAATATTTTTGTCCTTGTTTGTCGTTGTTTACGCTCTATAAGTATGCTTTTTAATTATCTTTATATATTTGTAAAATGATTAAGTAAATAGGCTATCAAAAGCTTACAACAATAAAGGTACTAAGAAAGAGAGGGAATGTCTGATTGAGCCAATAGGAGAATCGCATCGGAATTTACATTGGATCTCATTGGTTGAAATTATGTACACATTTTCCTACGAAGGCATGTTTTTTTTCATTTCATACATACATAAAAGTCAGCTGTTAACAGTATATTTTCTTAGTAGAAAGCTTTGCGGAATCAGAATTAATTGCCTAAAAATTTCGTTTACAATTTGAAAGCTTGAAACAAAGTTGGATTCTTAAAAAAAAAGTTAGGCTGGCAACTCGCTGGTGAGGCAAAATTATTTTTGTGAAAAATCCTCCAAAATCGAATAAAAAAATTTACAAAAATGAAATAAAATCTTAAGAGGGTTATTAACATATGATTTTGTTTAATTTTTGTAGATTTTTAATGTGCTTTTGGATGATTTTTCACAAAAATAATTTTGCCTCACTATCGAATAGCGAGTCTATCATTTTTTAAGAATCCACATCAGCTTGAGTCGAAAGTAAACAATACTTTTGTCTGCTAGGAATGTTCTCTCTTAGATTTGACGAAAAAAGGGTTCAGAATATTCTTCTACTCTTCTATTTCTATTCTTACAACCTACCCTCCGCCCCACCCCCCCTCTATTGCTTGTCACTGACGTCTTAATGACATTCTAGGATTATATTTTTCTTTCTATTATGTAAAATGTCTATTAACTAACGAAATGTGAGGTCTATAGAGAAGCTTTGCATTAAAAAATTTTTTCATTGTATTGAAATAGGATGTCTCTTAAGCGTAATATTATAATTAGGTTGCCATAGTCAGAATTTAATAAAAGTGCTATAAATTCTTTTTTTTACAAGATAGCTTCATTTAGATACTTAGCGAGTAGTTTTATAAATTTTAATTGTGCTACAAGAACTTAAAGAGCCCTTTTTCATATTATTTTTTATTTTTAGAAATAAACGTAATAAGTATAGATGCATAACCCAGACAACCTGACCCCTGTCTTGGAGAACCTTTTCTTCTACTAGCAAATTGCTCACTTCTCTTTTGTAGCGACTTGGCTGTGTTAATATTTACGATGTTATTGGCTCATATTCAAATACCCAATTGAAGGTCGGCACAGGGTCCTCGGGGTGGAGACATACAGTTATTTCACCTCTCCCCCTCTATTGTTTTACTATCATGCTTTAAAAAAGAAAATCAATCATGAACAAGAATAAATATAGAAAAAATAATAGTTATTTCTCGCATCGTATTATAAACGGCTTTCCGCGGATATGGAATGTACAATTATGAGATTAAAACTAGTTGTTTTTAGCCCCGAGGTGTCGAAGGCACCGGCTAAAAAAACTGGTTGTAATCTTATGATTGTACATTTTTATATTCGTAGAAAGCTGGATTTAATACATAGTTTTTTCGTATGGATGAGAACCGGTTCCTATCCACCAGATTCGAATGAATACGAGAAAATTAATTATTTATTTTTGTCTCAAACTATCGGAAAACATACTTAGTCGACATAAACATAAAGAATTTTGAAGCTACCCAATGGTTATAAATTTGACATACAGCACAAAATTATATATTTTCTGTGTGAATATCGTCAACAAAAGCAAGTACTTGCCCATGGCTTAATTAAAGCAGAGTAACTATGCAAAAATAAAAGAAATTTTTGCCATTAGGTGCGCATCCGTTTCTGCACATTTTCAATAAAAAAATTTTTCACCTTAACAACTCTTGACCTTGTAATTGTCCGTGCGTCTACCTGTCAGAAGTCACCAGTGAAGGGGGGGGGGGGGACAATGGGCTGTAAATTATACCAGTCCTCAAAGTTATAACATACGTTTTCTTAACTTTGGCTTAAAAACTTTGGGGACTTTGAGCAGATGTTGAGTCGTCATAAAAGAAAATGAAATAGAGATAATATGCAAAAAGAATCTAAGAAAATCACGAAACCGAAAACGGACGGACGGAAGGACGGACAGACAGACAAAGTGAATTATAGAATAGCTTTGTTACAAATAACAACTTTTATCTAATGATATTTTTAAAACTTTCCATGTTTTCATTTCAATTTTTTGCTACTTTGCTACATTGTATTACATACCATAAGCGGTCAATGACCCCGGCAATCTTTCAATTGATGCCTTAACAGGCATACAGATAAATTAATCTCCCCACCCCAAAAAAAAAATGAAGAAGTTCAAATTCTGTTCGTCCGCCACTACTGATATGTTATAGGAGTGACTTTAATAGAAAAAGTCAGAGGAAATGCCTTTGCCTATTAACAGGCGCCACAAGTCATTATCATACACTGTGAGAACTTTGAGGCAAAGTTCGTGCAATTAAAGGGTTGATAATAGTAATTACTGGCATGAATAGAGTGGAATGTCGACATATTAACCCTGTTTTGTGCGGCTTGAATATACTCGGGGGAAAGATTAATTTTTCTCCCATTTACATATCTCACTATCACATGTGCCATAGGCAAATGAGTCAGTTTTTGCGCTTTAATAACCATTACTCATTGTTGTTTAAAGGCAAAATTGTTTTCCATCTATAGAAAACAATTACGCTTATTCATAAATACTTTATATGAATAAACAAGTATTGTTTTATACATAGGTTCAAAATATTTTTAAAAAATTAACAGTAATCTGGAAAACAGAACTAACGCAAATAATATTTTATTTATTGCCACTTTTTATTAAAGACATATAGTCAACATAAGCAATTGTTAATTTTGTGAATTCAAAAATGCTACGTTATGTCAGCTATGAACACTTTGTTAAAGCAATATTGTTGACATCAAATTTGCCCTTAAATAGTATGTCACGTGTTCTTTGAAGGTATTGGTGAATGTGTACCAGTCTGTAGTTTGCCCTTTATTTTAATTGCACTTGATTGGCACCTAAAATATTTGTTTTGACTCTTAATGGCCATAATAAGATGATATATGTAGACAAATTTCAAATATGGAGCTATAATACAATTTTGCAACAAAAAAATCTGCCAATATTTTGCAAGCTGGTCTTGCAAAATTAAGTTACATAGGGTAAATTGCATTATTAATTTTTTAATCAACAATGAGAAATAATGTAAATAAAATCTCATTTAATATGAATGAGATTTTATAGCCAGTTAAAAGCGAACATTGACCGAATTAATTACTTTTTTTGTTTATTAGCATGAACACTTTCGCTACACAAATAGTCAAAATTCTTGGCGTATCATCTTAAATACTTGTTTTAAACGAAAATTTTCATTAATTAAACTTATGTCCTTCTTTCTAATACAGTTAATTATGAGATCAAATTATTAGCTATGCAATTAAATTGGAAGATTTATCATATATTTATTGTATGAAATTCTGTCTATAGTAGATTGAAAAACATTAAGAGTAAATTTCCTAACTCCTAGTGCTTTTTTTTAGGAGTGTTTTTTTTTAAAGAAATACGACAATGAACAATTAATTGATTTACATTCCCAATGATAGTAAACAAAATTACACTTTTGTAGATTAAATTATCGGTTGAAATGTTTAAACACTAATTTGGAACCAACATATTAAAGGCCAATAAAAAAATTAGTAATATTAATTTACTGCAATCGATTTTAATTACTTGGATGTTGCTCCATATTTTCGCATACTCAATACTCATAATGGTATTTTTACAGTTGGCTATTATAACGATAACCCCCATCTACCCATTTTATCCCATCCCCTTCCCTCAAACTGGAGGAAAGTACTGACCAATAAACGAGAACTAAAGCAGCAACTTAACTAGACGACAAAAAATTCTGTCACAATACCCATGTATTATTTATTAAGATATATAAGTTTTCCGGAATTTTAAAGTTAGGGGGAGATTTGAAATCTGCATCAAATTTTGAGGATTTTTTATAAAATTCGTTTTTTCTATAATTCTTTATCTAAAAACGGAAATGCAATTTAAGTTAATTAATTTTGGCATCTGTGATTGGTGGATTTAAAAAATCTGCGCTCTGATTGGATGGCGTACATCATTCAACCAATTAGAGCGCAGGTAGTTTAAAATCCACCTATCCTATTGGTCAAAATTAATTAACTTAAAATGCATTTCCGCTTTTAGATAAAGAATTATAGAAAAAACGAATTTTATAAAAAATCCTTAAAATTTGATGCAGATTTTAAATCTCCCCCTAACATTAAAATTCCGGAAAACTTATATATCTTATTATTTATGTCCATTTTTACTACTGGATAAATATGTAAAACAGAAGAAATTTTAAAATCTTGATTTGTACTCAAATAGTACGTTCTGAATTATGTCATGTGGCCTATTACAATCTTTAGATATTTAAGATAACTAACTCCCAAATTTCTATTATGAAAACGAGCAATCTAAAGGAATGCAAGTATAGATATAATGCATTAATTAATACATAATAGCATCTTCTGAAAGGTGGTTGGAGGAAAACAATAACCGGATCAACTGCAGTTCACGGTAAAATATTCCTGGTAACGAATTCTTCCAAAAATCTATGAATTTTAAAGGCTGCTAGCTGCCAAACGGCTGAACGTACAGATCATACCCGCACACAATTTTAAGCGGCATAAGAAGGCCTACAAATAATCTGGAATAGCCAAGATCCAATGATGCACAGGGAAAGCTTCACTTAAGAAAAAACGCGTAAAATAGGTCTTTTTCGCTCATAGCATCTAGGGGATAGAATAGTTATTTCTCGCATCGTATTATAAACGGCTTTCCGTGGATATAATAATGTACAATTACAAAGTTAAAACTAGTTTTAATCTTATGATCGTACATTTTCATATTCGTAGAAAACCGTTCATAATACGATGCTAGACATGGTTTTAAGAATCGGTTTCGAACGAATACGAGAAAAGAGCTTTAAAATATTCCAAGACTTAAATCTGAAAACAAAATATCCTAAATTCATCTACAACAAAAAAAATTATGTGAAGCTTACCCTAAACAGAAGACCAAATCGGTTGTATAAATACTAAAGCTTCCTACAAAAAAAACTTTGTACTTTATATAATAGGATATAATTCATGCAAGCATCCATCAAATTATTTTCGCCGCCTTCCAAATTCAATAGAAATTAGACATGGAACTTAGAAAAATTAGTTTGTATGTATTGGTGTTCATACCATGGAAAAAATCTTTTATTTTAGCGAAATAAATAAATCAAAATTAAATAAAATGAATTAAGGCACAATCTAAATATCACTTAGACGGGATCCACACACCAATGGAACCACTGCTTCTATGATATAACTTGGCTTAACTAACAGCAGTTTATAGAATTATTTAGTTTGACAATTTAGTTTTTAGCCCAATCTAGAGACATTTCATAATGTATAGAAGACATTTCATAATGCATAGAAGAATAGGGCGATTTTTTTAACCTTGTAATATGAGTGCGCGATAATTTTTTCCCCATTTTTTCCACCAAATGTAAATTTGGGGGGGGGGGGTTGTATTGATATGAAGTAAATAAACTAATTTACTTTCCATTGGCCTATCCCTGTACTCTACTACTTATATAATTATCCCTATCATATCTAATTGATGTTTTATAATAACAGTTAAATTTGGACACAAATAATACAAAATTAAAATTGAATAAAATAAACTTTTTGAACTTTTTTCTCTTTCCAAGCAAATATACTTTAGTATGAGCATGAAATTTATTTTGAATCTTATCATATCTATTACGGTTACATTATGCATACTACCAGTACCCCTTGATATCCAACTTTATAAAAACTTATGTATGACTCAAAGAAAATTGTAGAATGCACGATATTGAAGAAAACGCTTGAAAAAATATCGACATTTAATTTTCATGGTTTTAAATTAAAATCATTAAAATAAGAATATAATTACATCATTATGCTTATGACTTTTGATACTTTTTAATTAAAAACCTAAATAGATAATAATTAACACAAATAGGTTAATTAAAGATCATATAATCTTCTCTAAACACTTATACTTCCCCTTAAAACATTCAAAAAGTACAAAACATCTTTTCCGCTTTTTTTCAAAGGAAATTGAGAGTTAATATCTAAAGAATTTCATTAAAAATGATGAACCTATTGAATTATGTATCTCTGAATGGTTCTACATAGATGCTAATATTCATCCTTTTGTTAAAAAATATAAAATCTTTATAGGTTGGTAGTGGTACAAACTAGCAAGAATAATCTAAATCCATAAAAGGGGTAATTTTGTTTATCATAATGGAGGATAAACATTAGTTTATCGCTCATTGTTTCATCTCTTAAAATCCCTGAAAGGATCATTATACAAATTACAGTATTTTTTGCACCTCCCTACCCATCCCCGACAAAATCCTGTGCACGCGCTTGTATGAAACCCTTTTCTATTTATTTAAGATTGTTGTAAAACAAATTTTTCTAGAAATTTATTTTGGGCCTGCTCTCATTTCATTTCAAATTTCACTATGGCTCAAAACATGATAATTTTGTTTTTAAATAATATTTTTATTCAGGAAGGGAGCTGTTTATATATTACTCCCTAAAGTTTTATAATAACGTTTTCTTATTCGTTAGCTCGACAACATTGGGTATTTTTATTAAACTTTGATTGGTTGGTTCAATAAGTAGAGTGTCCAAACATTTTAACCAATAATTGTAATCTAAAGAAGGGGTAATTTTGTGTATAGTAATTGAAAATATACATCAATTTATCGGCCATTGTCTTATCCCTTTAGATCCCTGATTATTATTACAACAATCCTTTATTTTTTTATCATTTTACTAGCCACGGAAAAAATTTCTATAATACGATTCAATACATCTTTTTTCTGTTAAAAAATTAACGTAAGTAGGTAAATAATCATTATCAAGACAAAATACATTGCTTTACTACATGTTTTTAAAACAAATTTAAAATGTGATATACAAAATAGAACAAAACTTGAAATTTAAACAACTATTATTATATCAGATTTTTTGAAATCACATTTTTGGACACAATAGACCAACTGTGTATATTGTGTATACTCCAGGGTATATAAAGAGAGCAATAAAGATTTCAAAGTAACATGAAAATAAAATGAGCCTAACCCGTCAGGGATAATTCATAGGAGAATAAAAAAATATTTTGACTCTAATTGAAGAAAAATTATTATTTACAGAAATGTACAAAACAAAAAGATAGGGTAAAAAAATTTAATTTAATTTCAGAATCAAATTTTAGCTGTTTTTTGTCAGTGTACTTTTTTTATCTTATTTTTTTTTTTTGGGGGGGGGGGGTAGGCTAAAATGAGGTTTGGAGGGGAGAGGAGGGTGTAATCTAATGTATTTCCAAAAATTTTGAGTTCTTTTAGCATAATATCATATTTAGTTTAAGGTTCCAAATTTAATATTTACGCTAGTTTATCATCATTTAGATTTAACATGAAATATCGAAATAAACCTTTTGATAGATTATCTATCCCTGCCTGCCATAGATACTGATAGGCCCGATACTAGAAAGGGTGTACCTCCCAAAAAAAGAAATTAGGCCGAAAAATAATCTGGAAAAGAGATAGGTATCCAGAAAATAATTTTAAGGGATGGGCAATGGACGATAAATTGAAGTCACCCCCCACCCCCCCCACCCCCCCCCCCCCGAAAATGTTGAATGAAATTAAAACTGCTGTAGATTGAAATAGTTGTTAGATAGTTTCAGACATTCCTACATTGCAATGTAAAACCCAGTAAAAACTTATCCCCCAAAGTTTTTAAATTAACAAATGGCAAAACGAGTTTAGTAAATTTTATAAAAATTTTGACTATTTTACGATAAATCATAAAAAGGCATTTTCTCAATATTTGTTCCTTTCTCTATAGAATTCAATCTTTTTTATTACAAAATGTTTAGTAAATTAAATCAAAGTACAATTATAGGTAAAATTCAGTTTCAAGCAAGTAAAGTAAATATAACAACCTGCAATTTGAAAATAATAGAATTAAGGTGCTCAGTTTTCAAACAATTAGAATCTATATGCCAGTCAGTTAAAGGATTTCTTATAATTTCTTTTTTAAATTCAATACTTCTTGTTTACTACCAAAAGTCGACATTGGGCCAACTTACGTTATCCACATTCTAAAATTGAATGAAATTGCTTGTCCTGGTTTTCATATATTATAATTCTTGTTTATTTCAGAAAGAAGGGCATTTTTCAGTGAGGGGGGGGGGGGACATTGGATTGTATATTATGCTGGTAGCCAAATTTTTATACATAAGTTTTCTCATTAATTGACTGATAAATTTTAGGTACTTTTATTAATTCTTAATTGGTTTGTTAAAACAAGCAGAGTCCAAACTTTTCAACTAATAATTTTAATCAACAATAATTTGTTTATCCTAATTTGGGATGTGCATTAATTCATTTTACATTGTCTTAACCCTTAATAGACCTCTATATATTTTGACAAACAAAATATAATAAGATCTCAAAACTAAAATTAAAAACGATTTTTTATCCGAGGTATCAATTTAAATAGCTTTCATCTTAGAATCAAAATTTCTTTTAAAATAATAGATATATTATCTATAGACGCACAATTCTTCAAAATTTTGTACATCTTGAAAGTTTCTAAGCTGGCTTAAGCAAAATAATTCATTTTTTTGCAAAATTATTTGCAAAAGTATTATAAATCGATATGATTAATGTAAAGAAATAATAAGTAACTTTGTTGAAATTTATTCTATTCATCTTTTTCTAATATTTCTATTGTAAAATAGATAACATTATTAAAAGATTTAATAGTTTAAGGTTTGGTAATTAACTGCATTAAAGCAGGAATCTTTTAAGTGATGTTAACCCAAGCAAGATTTAATCCTACCCCAATGTTTGAAAGCTTAAGAATGGCAGAACGAGTTTATAAACTTTGGGGGACAGTATTTTTGAATAGTACATTAATTCGCCAACTTTATTCCCATTGTCCTTGTTATAAATGATGATTATGTTAGTATAGCTGTAGATCTAAATCTAAAATAAGCCTTAAGCAAATTAAGGTGTTGCTACATTCCAGTGACTTAATTACTAATTTAGAGTAGCAAGGATTTCTTGTTCGAATAGCTGGTCCAATTTGGAGGTTCTTGATGTGGTTTTGGGCTATTTTTCAAGGACTTAGGGAATCCCTTAGCAGGTATATATTTACCCCCCCCCCCCATATGTAATTAAGTTCTAAATTGCCTAAAAATGGATAAACACTGAATTTTTAGTTGTTTTCTAGAAACATGAAATATAGTAAGATCTAAATATTATCATGAACCACAAACGAATTGTAGAGATGGTGAGCACATACAAACTTTATCAATTTATACAAAAATTGGATTCATTTTTAAGGCCTATCTTTAAGGGCTTGGTACTATTTAGTCATATTTACATAGGTGAGAATAAAAATAAAAATATTGGAATAGTTTGACCAAACGTTGTAACATTCGTCCCCTTTTTAGAATACATTTATACCAGCCTTAGAAGGTCTATATGTATAACAAAGAAATCCCTAACCCTGCAGTACTTACCTTAAATTCCAAATCGTTGTACAAATAACTTAAATCTTTTAATGGTTACCAAAAAAATTTGATCCTATAGTACAACAAACAAAAAAACTATATAAAACATTTTAACTAAAAAGCTTAAATCACTTAATAAAAGTACATATAGTTTCTTTTAAGAAAATATGTTTGATTTAATTTTTCAGCTATGTACAAAAATAGTTATATTGTCAGATAGCTTATTAAGCTTCCATACGAAAAAAAGCGTAATACTTTATTAATTTTCTCTCTAAAAATTAAAGTAATTTAGAAACATTAACAAATCATAAAGAGACATCGCTTTTAAAACAGTCAGAAATTACAAAATAAGCAGATTAGAAAATGGGTTAAACTATCAATAACCAATAACAATTATATACAATTTATAATGGGTATATAATGTATATTATGATCGAAGGAAAATTGTCGTCAATTTAGGTTTCTTACATAGACATCACTTATTGGTCAGTTGTTTCATCCAGTAGGAGGGGAAGGGATTGGGGAAAAGGGGTGGATGGGGGGGGGTCATTATTTTAGCCAGCTACAAGTTTTTAATAGAGTACATGGTAATCTGGTGTAATAATAAATCCATTGAAGCAACGAGAATTTTTAGAAGCCTCATCAAAATGTGGCAAATTTTCAGGGTTCGGAAGCCGCGCCTCAGCCGCGCATAAGCCTCAGTTTTAAACATGCTTGTGAGCAGAAAAAGAAATTTTTGAAAGAAGGATTGTCTACTAAAGAGACAGTTTTATACATCCAGCTAAATTTTATAGTGATAAAATGACGATTTCACTGAGGCTTACACGCGGCTTACGCGCGGCTTCCGATCCCTGCAAATTTTTCCTTAGAATTATTCTTAATTTGAAATTATTAAAATTCAAATTCTCGCTACTATATAATTGTTTATGTTTTTTTGTAATTGTTAGGATTCACTTTTAGGAATGTTTTTATACATAATTGAGTATATTTTAGTTTTAAAATGGCTACATTTAAAAAAACACAGGTTTGCTATTTTTATAAGTTTTTGTTAGACATATTTTGAGAAACACCAGCAGCCTAGGAAATAACTAATTGATGTCTAACTTCTTATTCTCAAAAAAAGGTCATTGGACTGAAATTCCTAAAAATTAGAACATTTTTTAACAGCACAACTATTCCGTATAATAATTATTTAATCAGAAAGCCCGTATGTATTTAAAATAAACTTGGTCAAAATGGGACATGTTATATGATAGAGGATTTTAATATTAAATCAGAAGTTTAACTTGAAAGAATCGCTGAAAAGTGTCAGGTGAGACGTCATTAAAATACGTCAAATCCATCTCTTTCCCTTCCTACTTCTCTCGTCCTTCCTTTTTAGACGTATTTTTATGACGTCACACATAACACTTTCCAGCGCTTCATCTTGAAAGACAGCTGAAAAATTCCCATTTAAGGACGAGTGGACTAATATATCATAGTTCTAGAGCCGCCTCGCTACTAAAACAAAAACATTGTTTTATAGAATAACTAGCGGCTTCGCCCCTAGCCTCTAGGGGTTTTGCCCCAAGAGATATCTAAAAAAATTAAGTACTACTGGTGCTGCTCATAGTCTAATGTGTTCCCAAGAACATTATTTTTTTTAGGGGGGGGGAATTTCATTTTTTTGGGGGGTTGGGGGTGTCCCACCCCTAAAAAATAGCTTAAAACCACCACAGGACCAATAGGTATATACCCTGAAGAGTAGAATCCAATCGGTTCAGTGGTTACCGAGATCTTAAGGGACAGAAGGACGGACAGACAGACATCGTTCTACTTTGTATTATAGATTATTTTTCAAAGAAAGCTTACTTTTGAGCATGTGTCCCAAATTACCGATTTTTACGGCATTGGCACATAATTTTGAGGAATCTGATTAATTAATAGTTTAAGCAGCATAATGAATGCATTACTGGGAAAAGGGAGTAAAGGGGGGGGGGGGGTTGAGGGGGATAAAAAAGCAAAAATTTTGACCTACCTCCAGCCAAATATGAATTTTTAATGTTTTTCTATAAATTCAAGGATTCATACTTCAAAGCTAAACTAACCGTTATATATGAGTAATACGAGCAGAGAAAGAGGGGACAATAGGTTGTTTATTACACTAGTACCCAAAGTTTTTTAATAACGTTTTCTTATTCGTATAGTATATAGTATAATATATTGGTTGATTCATCAAGTTAAGTGTTCAAACGTTTCAACAACTAATTTAAATCTACAGAAGAAGTAATTTTGTGTATCATCATTGGGAATGTACACCAATTTATCGGCCATTGTCTTATCCCTTTAGATCTCTGTGTACGATGTCTTTGCGTCTGTATAATGAAAATTATTTCATTATTTGTTTGCAGCTATTTCAGTTCTGCTTTTAAGAGACGGTTACTAATAGTCCTATAAACACATAAAAATTAGCATAGAGCATCGCCAATTAATTTATAACCTTTGAGAATATACTCCTTGGCCATAGAATTTAGGGAGGTTGAGTTTTAGCAGGGATTCCCTTATGGCAATTTTATACTTGTTTTAGCAAAAATATGCACACAATGGGCCTGACAGGCCAAAAATATTTTTTTATTTCTTTAACCAAATAGCCATTACTTAACTTCTCAAATATACTAAAAAAATTGAAAGATAGTACAGAAGAAGACGCAGCCGCTACTAGTAACATAGACGCTACATTCAGCCGCTATTGGATTCCAATGTTACTAAGTTTGCAAGTGCTTTGAGGGAGCTGCAGAAACTAATCTTTGATTTATTTGCCTTAACAGCGGCCACAATTACAGGCTTCCGAACCATGATTCTTTTTTGCAAAGTAAATCATCTCTTTAAAAAGCAAAAGGATTTTAATTATCTTTTTAACACTATTAGGAAAATATCTGATCTGAACTAACTGTTTAAAAGAAACAATGGAACTTCAACAACTATTTTTACAAAAAGAATATAAAACTCTCTTCAAAAAATTTATAAGAACTATTTTATTTATAAATCTTAATATAAAAATTTTGAGAAATACCCCACAAATGCATCTTTAATTTGTAACAAAAAAATCATACTATAGAAATTTATAGAAATTGATCCTGAAAAATGTCCAAAGTTTAACTTTATTAACCCACTGTGTTTATAGCGTGTAATTGAAAGATTTGGGCAAGATTTTTAGAAAACCAAAGTCGCCATGTTTATTTGCAGGACTTGTACAAATTTCCAGTACGTCTTCGAATCCGGTTTACAGCAGATGGATTAAAACAATGGATGTAGAATATACGTGGATACTATGACAAAGGAAAAATTGTCAATTTAGCTTGCTAAAATGAAACTCATATATTGGTCAGTTCGTTTATACAGAAGGAGGAGAGGAGATTGAGATGGGATGAGCCATAACTAAAAATCAAGTTTAGCACTGTGTTATTGAGAATTTTCCACGAAAAATAATATAAAGAATCATAAAATTAATCTCTATTTTTTTGCCAAGGCCTACCCCAAGGTGCTAACAAAACTGGAATTAATCCTATCAACTGTTGATTTATTATCCGCGAAAAAAAACGATGTGATAAATAACTATTCTACCCTGTTAAATTTTAATTTTAAGTACTAAGTTAATAGTAAATAAATATAAAATGTAAGTAAATTCTCGATTGAAGTAATAAAAGTGGTCAAAAAGTGACATAAAGTTATGAGGAGAATTTTAAGGTTTTAACAAAACGGAATATGTCAGGGATCTTAAAGGACAATGAACGAAAAATTCATGTACATCCCCAATGATGATAACACAAAATAATACCTTCTGTAGATTGTTTAAACAATTTAAAAATAAATGCTAGTTTTGCTCAACCAATCAGTATTATTAAATTTATGAGCTAACGAATGAGTGAACGTATTTATAAAACTTTGGGTATATTTTAAAAGCCAACCGTACCTTTTTTTAATTTTAAAGCAACTGTACAAATTTCCAAAATGTTCGTAGCAAATCTAAACTAGTATTTGTGTGCGTGCTTATAAAAAATCGTCTAATTTGTCTTTAAAGCTATATTGTATAGCAGCAATTTTAAACAATAAAATGTACTTTAAATTTATTAGCTTCTCCAAATTGGCTAGACTATTATAACTTTGTATGTACTAAGTCAAAAGGATGATTGCCTGTTTGTTACTGAAAACTGAAAGATCTCTGTTTTTTCAGGAAGCTTTTTCGTGGTAAAAAAAAACTTCTTTTAAAATTTTGATCCAAAATAAATTTTGTTTAGCTTCGTAAATAGCCTGTATAAGATAATAAAATATGGAATAGATTAGACTACAACACTTTCATCTCCCTATTATTACATTAATAAGGGCAGAATAATATACATGAGAATTTATTTGCCCATTGTCTTATCCCTTTTTTCCCTGGAATATTTAAACAAGTTCATTTGACATTTTATTTTAACTATAAATCTTCCCTAAATCTTAGAGCACTTTAACGACAATTTAGAAAGAATGTGAAATAATAGTTATTTCCGAGGATAGTAAAATAAAAAATATCAGATTGATTCCAGTTTTATTATCCTTAAAATAAAGAAACAGGATCTATGTATATTTGTGTGTCTGTTATCAAATTCAACTTCCCTTCCTCCAGTGCCCCTAGAGGCCTCTGGGAGGGCGTATCTAACAGTATTAAACAGTAAATAAGGAAATAAATGTCCATGTTTCAAAGTACAAAAGACAAACAGATTAAGTGAATTCTGGCAAAATTCGATATTTAACAGGAACGATAATATGAAACAATATCACGTTACAAGCAAATTAAAAGTTGATTTTCATATTTTCTCTTTTTTAACAAAACTAAAAATCCTTTGTGCATATCTGATCATTATCATAATCCTGACTGAATGACCAAATTATTCTTCGCTTCGCTTCTAAAACAGAATGAAATGCAACATGTAATTTTGTTGTTCTGTTGTGTTAATATGTCTCAGACATTCACATAATGCTAGGGTTTTATACAGAATGTATTATTTATCAATAATCAATGAAATGAACATAACAGTAAATCCTGTTAATTAAAATAGATCTAAGAAAAAAGTGTACCTGTCTGTCTCTCCTTCTTGTTAATAATTGGTAAAAATTCACATTTATCGAATTGTATCTAATTAGTTAGTGGATATGAACTAATGGATATATTATTACTTGGATTTTACACCAGATTTTCATGTTCTCTAATAAAGTAAAACTAAAATAACATTACCCCCCATCCACCTACTTTACCCCATACCCATCCCTATTATTGAATGAGCAAACTCACCAATCAACGAATTCCATGTTAGCAAGCTAAATTGAAATATTTTCCCCCTGTCATACTATAGAGAACATATTTATGAACACAGTAATAGTGTCTGACTGATTATGACGTAACAAAAAAAAATTAGCCAATGAGAGGCCGTTATTGACCAATGGTAAAATTTATAGTGGCCTCTCATTGGCTAATTTTTATTGTTACGTCATAATCAGTCAGACACTATTACTGTGTTCCATATTTATTATTCGGCTAATATTCATATCACGGTGTATAGGAATGGGAAATGCTAATGTTTTGACTTTTACTCACAAATACTGTACAAAAATTTAAAACTATATCCAACCATCAAAACAGTCTGCTAGAAACCCTGCCCTTAGGATAACACTTTCCCTCATCATTTGGGAAAATATACAAACTTTTTTGGAACATTTTTAAAACATCAAAAAATCATATGTATATCAAATATATTAAAAAAATTAAATCATGTCTGTTTGAAAGATATCAATCACTATTAGATTAATTTAGAAATTATATCAAAGGAGGTAGTGGAAATTGGACAGTGCAGTGCAAATCATACTGGTTCCCAAAGTTTTAAAAATAATAATAATTATCTTCAAATCTTTGGGGACTTTTATTAAATCTTGATTGGATTGTACAAACAAGTAGTCTTCAAACATTTCCATCAATAATAACTTTTTAAAAAATATCTCGTAGTCAGTAAGCATCAATAAAAATGTAGGTCAAACTTAAATTTATAAATTTTACACTTTAGCTTCAAATAAGATTAAACATTTTTATAAATATCTAATTTTATTGAAACATACAGCAGTTTTGAATTTACTAAAATATTCACTTTATTATATTTTACTTTACATAAATCATTTTATTTTTTAGATACTTTACATGTTAGAATTATAGTCTGGAAAAAACCTGTCAATATTTTTGCCATATCGGACTGAAACATGAAAAATATAAAATATCTTCCTTTAAAATTTTTTTTTAAGCCTTTATTTTTTTTGTCTTAGTGTAGTTTTTCAACTTATTTGAAATCTTGTTTTAGTTTAAATTATTCTAAAGAAACTTTTTATTTTTTAAAATAGAAATTTAGATTTTGGTTTCATATTTACTCGTTCTTATTTATATTAAAATTGTCCTCAATGAACATGTCTTTTAAATTAGAAATAAAAAAATGGGAAGAGACAAGCGTCATATATTACATAATGTAGATTAATATTTTATGTATGGTGCTTTTATGAAAATTAAGACTCAATCGAAGCTATGTGTATTTTGCTCCATTACTACTTTATATTATAAATTTCATTATCATACCTACATGCATAATTTTTAACAATTTATATGGACTAAATTATAGCTATAGATAGAAAACATAATTATTTTCCTACATATTATAAGAATAATAATAAAAGCCTAGAGAAAGTAAATTCTGTCAAGTGTAAAAATTAAAATGGTTTAGTTTTTGCTAAAATTGCCAATATAATTACACTAGTTTTCATATATAACTGCTTTCTAATAGCGCAGCTACTCTGTTACTATCCAATATCCAAACTAAGAATATAAGCAAAAATGTTTATATGTTTAATACTGATGGACTTAAAATAAAGGACCATGGAAAGAAAACGAAGTATAGGGTTTCGTCGTATTTTCACACTAGCTTATGATAAATTATTTTAGGTTAGGTTAGTGAAATGTTAATGATCGTCCCGCAGGGTTAGAGCACCCACAGGGGCTAGAAATAAGAGTAAAGCTACTGTGAAAAAACCCGCTACTTCGTTTTCTTTCCATGATTCATAAAATAGTGCAATCGGCCCAAGAGGAGGGTCATATGTAACCCTTACGACATGTTAACGGACATACATACAGACAGAAAGATTGACATCCAATTACTTAGTTATATAGGATGTCTATCTAAAACATTGATTGTTTTAAAATATGCTGTCTAAGGAAAATATCATAATAAGTGATTTATCTACAAATTATTAGAATTTGAAACAGTTATTTATCGCATCTTATAATAGACAGCTTTCCACGTATAGTACAATAAAAGAATATAGAATTAATTCCAGTTTTGGTGGCCCCGAGGTTCTGAATGCCCAGACCAGCAAAAATGGTAATAATTTTATGATTTTTATTTATTATTTTTAGAAAATTCTCTGAACTACTACTGGATATATGATTTTTCAGTCCGGTTCTAATCGAGTGGATAATAATTGCATTCGAAGCCGTACTGGAAAACAATTTTGTGTACGTTGTTTCTCTGCCGTCAATTGTATAACTGTCCTAGTTAATTGTGCTTTATAGAAATTATTATTGCAATGAAATATATATTGTTTATAAAACCCTCTTACAATTGCATTAAATTGTCCTAAATCTGTGGGGCTATATTTGAGATTTTTAAAATTTTAACTAGAGATTTAAATTTCGTCAGAAGAAAACTGTTTTGCCTTTTAATTTTTCTCTTATTAAAAATAATAATTACTTTAACAAATATAATTATGAATTATATAGAATTCTATTTCAATTTTTGATTATAACTCTTTACAATTTGATCTTCCTCCCCCCCCCCTCCCCACAATTTTTTTATCATAGATTAATATAAAGCTTCCATGAAAATAGATTCAAGTATATGCCTTTTATAAACTTTCAATTCAATAATATTTGAAATAATTTTTGAAAATAAATTTATTTTATGTTATAAAATAAAATAAAATCTTATTGACCTAAAATTCACTTTACATTACAAGTTTTTAAAGAATACATAACTTTTTTCTCACTAACCACGACTTACCTTCAATATGGTTGAAATAAAACTGAACAACTGTGCGCGGAAAAAATGTTAAGAAAGCAAGAAAGCGCAAACACGGGTGTCGCCTCTGTTCAATCTTTTTCCTACACGGAAACGCGGGTGCCGGATTTTGGCGCACTTTGGTTGCATGGATGTCAGTTCTGTTCTCACAAAACTACAACGAAAATTTAACATAAAAAAAATAAAATTTAATAACAAAAAAAAACTCTAGTAAATAAGTATTTTAATAAAAAAGGTATCTAAAACTACTCATTAGGTAAATAAAATCAAATTTCAAATTTTAAAAATATATTAAAGAAACAAAGTCAATATTTTGCAGTTTTTTCTTCAATAAATCACTTTTTATGGAATGAAAAAATAGAAGTCCACTTTAATTTATCAATCATTTACATGGATCAATACAAGTGTTTTATTCAGGGATCTAAAGGATAAGACAATTGCCGAAAAATTGGAGAACATCCCCAATGATGATACACAAAATTACCCCTTGTGTATATTACATTTATTGGTTTGGACACTCATCTTAATAAACCGACCAATAAAAATACAATAAAAGTCCCTAAAGTTGTTAATCCAACGAGTAAGAAAACTAAAATAGTTCTGGTAATTAAGTAAAAACGCTCAATACCGCAAAGTTATGTTTTGAGGTGTGTCTTTGTTTCCGCTAATTATAGAATCTAAAAAATTAGTACTTTTAGTGTTTTTTAGCGGTTCAGATGACTTTTCTGGGAGGGAGAAGAAACTGGACTGTAAATTATACTGGCCCCCAAAGACTTACAAACACACTGTAAATTTCTGAGTACTTTAATTGATTAGATCACAATAGTAATTCAAACTTTTCTATATAAAATTTTAAACTAAAGAAGAGTTTTTCATAATTAAGAGTGTATATACATGTATCGTCCATTGTCTTATCCCTTAAAATACCTGAATGAATCGACAATGTGAAATATTTTGCGTAATTTATTAGACACCATGGTTTAAAGTACTATTAGAGAAATTCATTAAGGAAATGAGAGAGAGGTGTATAGAGAGAAGATAAAATTTTAGCGTGGAGAAAAAATGTAACATGCATATTTTCATAACAAAAAAAATATGACGTGTTGAAAGCGAAGTTTTTATTATGAATGACCAGTCCGTATGTTGCTTAATTATGAATAATTAATTTTCTCTTATTTATTGGATTAAAAACTTTAGGTACTGAATTTTACCATATTTTGTAGATGGACAAAGTGTCTAAAAAATCAGCTGTATGACGTCATAAAAATGAGGGATTATCCATCTCTTTTTTAGGGGTTTTCTTTCCCACTTTACCTCTCATCAGCCCTCATTTTTTTATGACGTCACATGGCTGATTTTAAAGACACTTTGTCCAGCTACCATATTTTGATTAGGTTGTACAAATCATTTCAATATTTCAAGTTTACAAAAGGGATAATTTTGTTTATTTCAATTGAGGGTTTACATCAATTCACTTAAGATCCCTGAGACCACGGCTTAACACGTGGCGCATCCGCTCGTCGTCTGGGATGTGATAGGTTTGAATCTCTGCCCGACACTGCGTCACAACTAAAGACGTAAAAAATGGTTCCTACTGCTGCTATGTCAGGTGCGCGCCATAAATAGTTAAAGTAGGGGACTGCCTTGGCCCAAATGTCATGGGTTGAACAGTATCCCATCCCAAAAAAAGAGGATTATACTCTGGATTATCTAGATTTTACTTACCAATCGAAGGAGAATCCCGCCCTTACTAAGTAAGGTAAATAAACTAAATGTTTATATTTCTTAGAAAAATTGCTATGCGCGTTTTCGTCCCTGTTATTTTGCATCTAATTGTAAATTATCCAGAAAATCTTTAAAATTCCTTCATACAATTTTATCTAATTATAACTGTTACCATTAATTATACTTTAATTTAAAAGGACTGTCGTAAACTTCTTTGCTTTTCAGGTAAGCTCTATGTTTCCTAAAGTTTAGGTATCGACAATTGACGATAGATTGATGTTCATACCATTCCCAATGATGATAACCAAAATTACCCCTTCTGTAGATTAAGATTATCTGTTGAAAAGTTTGGACACTACTAGTTTGAATGGAACTAACCTATGAAAATTAATTAAAAGAGCTTTCTAATAGGATAACGTGGTTAAAAACTTAGGTTACCAATGTCATTAATGTCCCCTCTTCCCCTGAAATATAGGATATTTTAATATACTAGGCACATCAAGACCCTTTATTTAGATGTTTAAAGTAAAATAATATCCTATACTAAACCATAAATGAAAACTCTTTTTGTTGACGCCGAAGGGTCTTAGAGACAAGGATAAATCCTTTGATTTATCTTTTTTTCTGTTAATGATTACTATGACATTACCATAACCGGTTTTAATCCAGCGCAGTGGAAAGAAATCGATGTCCATGCTATGGTGAAAATAATATTGTATGTATGAAAGGTATAAAACACGATAATAAATTATGATCATATTCCATAAAAGGTTATGCTTGAAAATATCATCAACCCTTAGGAAAAAAACAAGGATTAAAACATTCATATGTATATAAGTAGCGGAAAGATAAATACATATATTGACTAAGCATATAATAGAGTAGATGTGTACAGGTTATTAAATTCAAAAAGGAATTTCCATATCAAATAATAGCTATTCTATCAAACAAAATTTAGACATAATACTCTAAGCTATAATCTTCATTATCAAATATTCCTAGTCTATATTACAAAGACCTAGGCTATTCTATTAAATAAAAAAGATAAAAAATGAATTATCTAAGATATAATCTCTATTATCAAATATTCCTATCCTATATTTCATAAGAATTAATCTTATCAGACAAAATAAGGCATAAATTGAATACTCTAAGCTATAATTTCTATTATTAAATATCCCTAGCCTATACGTCATAAGAATTAAGCTATTTTATCATACAAAATAAGATATAAATTTAATACTCTAAGCTATAATTTCTATTATCAAATATTCCTAGCCTATATTTCATAAGATTTAAGCTATTTTATCATACAAAATAAGATATAATTTGAATACTCTCAGCTATATTCTCTGTTATCAAATATTACTAGGCTATATTTCATAAGATTAAGCTATATTATCATACAAAATAAGATATAATTTGAATACTCTAAGCTATATTCTCTGTTATCAAATATTACCAGGCTATATTTAATAAGAATTAAGCTATTTTATTATACAAAATAAGATAAAAATTTAATACTCTAAGCTATAATTTCTATTATCAAATATTCCTAGTCTATATTTCATAAGAACTAAGCTATTTTATTATACAAATTAAGATATAAATTGAATACTCTCCGCTATAATTTTTATATGATATCTATCATCAAATATTCCTAGCCTATATTTATAAGAATTAATATTATCGATTAAAATAATATATAAATTGGATACTCTAAGCTATTTTACCATACAAAAATAATATAATCTAGATACTCCAAGCTTTTATCTCTATTATCAAATATATTAGGCTATATTTCATAAGAATTAAGCTATTTTATCGTACAAAATAAGATTAATAGTTCATCTTCGAATACATGAATATTAATATTAAACTCAGGTGTTTTAGTAAGGCAGCAGAAAAAGAAAATTTTAAAGTTTTTTGTTTTTTTGATTTTTGTTTTAAGTTAGGTAAGAATGTATGGCTTCGAAACCGATTAATATCTGATGGATTAGAACTGGTTCTCTGCTATACTGAAAAATCATAAATAACATAGTATTACAGACAATTTTCCACTAATATTAAAAGACGAAGCCCAAAATACAAAACTTTTGCATTACGTCGTCTTCCTGTGACGTCATAAAATGAGGGAGATGAGAGGAGAAGTGGGAAAGAAAACCCCTAAAAAAGAGATGGAGAATATGACGTCACGGGAAGATGACGTGGTGCAAAAGTTATGAATTTTGGGCTTTGTCATATTAAAATATAAATAAAAATTTAACATCAGTTTTGTTAGCCCAGGCCATCTGTCCCTCGGGGCTAACAAGACTGATTTTAATCTTAAAATTTGTCATTTTAATATCTGAGGAAAGCTAACTATATACGATGCGATAAATTACTATTCCTTTATTAAAGATTCCAACGAAAAAATTTCAACTTGTAATAAAAAAGATGAATTTTTTTGACTATGGTAGCTCGAGTTTTACATAGGCCAATTATCATAATTGAATGTAATCAGAGTAATTTGTCACATGCAGCTTTTATATTTTTTATACAAAAAAAACACATAAAGTAGCATTGCCTAAAATACTATTGCTCTTTTAGAAAAATATGTATCTGTTTAAATGAATGCACATTATTAAAGAGAAAGATTCGGGACGCGACACATCCAAATATATAATAAGAAGTGTTCATCAAATATGACGCAACAAAAGAAAAAGCAAATAATAGCGTAAGTGGTGTTGGACTATAATTTTAAAGATGATACATACTGCTATTTCGTGACATCAATAGTGGGAAGAAGGGTAAGGTATAACTTTTATCCATTCCACAGTTACGATTTCCAGATAAAGGACTTGCAATCAAGGGGTTTGTTGTCGAAAATATTTTGAACAATTAAAAGTTCTCCATAATGATCAATTAAAGCTTTAAGAAAATAATTTAATTTAAAAAATAGTAAAATTTGATAACCTACAATATTTTTTATATTTTTTTGCTGTTTTATTAGTTTTAATCTCCCCAGGAAGATAAGTACCACTCCTTTAAATTGGTTCATGATCAACATGGATTAAAAAGGATAGAACATTCCCTAGGTTCTTTTTCTTGGACCAATTCTTTAGAAAAAGCAAGGTATCTATCATTTGATTGAAACATGATCAACATGGATTAAAAAGGATAGAACAATCCCTGGGTTCTTTTTCTTGGACCAATTTCTTTAGAAAAAGCAAAGGACCTATCATTTGAATTAGTTCATGATCTACATGGATTAATAAAAATAGAACATTATCTAGGTTATCTTTCTTTGTCTAATTTAAACTCCTTTCTATAGGTTCATGATCAACATAGATTCTATGGCTCAATCCTTTAAATGTGTTTATGATCAGCTTGAATTAATAGAATAGAAAATTTCCTAAGTTATTGTTCTAGGACTTATTTCTACAGGAAGACAAGTACCACTCTTTTAAATTGGTACATGATCAACATGGATTAAAAAGGATAGAACATTACATACGTTCTTTTCCAATGAATATTTTTTTAGAAATGCAGATACCAATCCGTTAACAGGATCAACATAGAATAATCAGAATAGAACATTGATTGATAAAGATAGAACATTAACTTTTCTATGGAGAATTAGGAAGGTTATTAGAGCTGCTTCAAATTTGTATATGTTTAACCAACATTAGAATAGAACATCATATAGGCTCTTTTACTGGGAGTAATTTTTCCTTGAAGAAAGAAACCAAATGATAAATATTCCCTATGCTGTTTTTTTTTAAAAATAACATACATAGATTAATAATCGTGAAACCTAGGTTGTTTTCAAAATTAAGGATATCTGTTTAACGACTCTAGTCCTTTAAAAATATTTATCATTAAGCACTCTTATTATAGTTTACATATTGGCTCTTATTCTAGCTCAATTAGTTCTATGACTATTGTTTAAAACTAAAGAATATTTTCTCTTAGCATGGCTATTTTCTATATTAGTATTTATTCTATGGTGATTGTTTAAAACTAAAGAATAATTTCACTTAGCCTGGCTATTTTCTATATGAGTATTTATTCTATGGTGATTGTTTAAAACTAAAGAATATTTTCTCTTAGCATGACTCTTTCCTGCATGTCTTTATTTATAACTAAACTAGTGGCTTCTCCCCTAGCGTCTAGGAACTTTCCCATTTTCTTATTATAAAAAAAAATTCTATAGTCGTAATATTAACGTCAGGTTTATATGAAGCTCTTTATAGTGCTTATAGAAAAGTAATGTCATACAATACAAAAGACCAATGATGGGCCAATACAAATTACCAATGGCTGGCAAGTATACATTTTATTGACCAATAGTAGGCCAGTATGACGTCATTTTTTATAGATGCTATAAAAAGATTCAGTTTATATGTCAGCTGTGATATGTAAAGTTGATTAAATAATCTATTAAATAGTAGGTCTAAAATAAGACCTATTACCCATGCCGTTACAGGGATCTAACTAGACAAACAAATAAACACACACACACACACACACACAAATCAAAGAAAGACTGCGCTGATAAGATTATGCAAAACTGTTATGAGAGTCATTGTAGATAATTTCTTTAAAATCGAAGCCTCTCTAAATCTGGGTTATGTGTTTGTCCGTAAGTTCTTATGGTTGTACCGACGGTTAGGCATGTATAAATATTTGATGCGCCTTTACAAGCCTCTCAGGGATTGAGAAGGTTTTCTTTTGATATTTAGTGTTTGTCTAAAATGAAAAAAAATAGTCGTTGTTTTCTAGGGGAACATTGCTAAAAGTGGAATGACCTATCCATAAATAAAAAGCTTAAAACCTCCCCTTAACTAATACAAAGCTTCTTAATTATACTGGTACCCATAGCTTCAAAAACACGTTCGCTCATTTGTAGACTTGAAAACTTTTAGTACTTTTATTAAAACTTGACATAGATTATTTCATTTTAGCAGTATCCAAACTTTTCCACCAATAATATAAATCACAAGTTTATTATAATTTGGGATGCACATCAAGTTATCGTCCATTGTCTTATCCCTTAGGATCTATGATTGCACACAAACTACAAATAAAGGTATACGTTGTTTACAGACATACAACCACAACCTGTAAGGGAAGAATCTATTTTCTTTTGAAAGCCACACAGAAGTTGGATTTGAAATAATCCTTAGTTTGTCAAAATAATAGGATTATAATAAGTTTAATTCTTAAATATGCAATCATATTTGCACAGTTTAAAATCAAAGGCGTGCAGAAAGGAGGGTGTATCCAACTACCTGGAAAAAGGTTCTTTTCCCCTCCCCCCTCCTCCTAACTTATACTGCCAAGAGGAGTGTCAAGTAAACAAGGATGACAACATCCATAAAAGCGAAGCACTGAAACGGTAGGACAAACGGACATTAACACTTGTATAGTGTCTAAACTGAATTATCAGAATATAAAAGTATAAGAGTCGAAGCAAAATTGTAAGTAAATTTGTTGAAAAACTTCTTGATACAGGATAATGTTTATTGAGTTTATCGACATACTTACATTTTTAGGATTTGATTATAGAGTTGCTTCGCTTAAAATATTGTTCTTTGTTGTCCCAGGAATCAATATACCAAAAATCAGATCAAACGGATAATTAGATCACATAAAAATTTGCTGTTAAAAAAATTAGAAAAATCAACATGTTTAAAATGGACGTACGGACATTCTGGTAATGATTATAGAGTTGCCACGCTTTCTAAATCGTACCTAACTACTACAGGAATCATCATGCAAAGTTTGAAATCGATAGGACAATTCTAACATGCCTTAATTAACGAATAAAAGCTATCTATCTCGGACGGACGTACGGACGGACATACGGACCGACCCTAATTATAGAAAAGCTTCGCTTTTAAAAATACACACCTTTAATTGTAGGGGGAATTTAAAAAAAATTACAACCAAAGGACACTTATTCAACTTTTGATTATTTTGACAATAAATTTTTACCTCTTTTGTTGTCTGTTTTACACCTTCGATGGCGACGAAAATCGTAAGGGGGGGGGGGGGTGAAAAAATATTAAGGTGTGCTTCGCGCACCTCCAAGGCAAAACACTGTGCACGACACTGTTTTAAATCATATAAGTCTCTTGTAGTTAGCTTTCTTTCTTCAATTTTTTTCTTCATATTCTAGACTAGCGGTTTCGCCCAGAGAATCTATGGGATCTTTATACAAATGGCAAGAAGAAAAGGTTTTTGTTTTTTGCTCACTCTTAATCTCATTTTTTGCATTTGATTATCTTAAAGACTATTTAAGAAATAAAAAAAAAGATTTTACTTATTTGTATTCACAATAGATTTATAAGTACATATCTTTACTCAATAAAAAAACTTGCTCCATTATGCAATGACCCCTCTTCTTGCAGACGAAAAACAACACTTTGGTGGACTTATACTAGAGGCTAGGGTGCAAAACTGAAGTACTAATTTATCCAGTTACTAGCAGATACTCACCTATAGGCCCCTAGGGGCACTTGAGGGGGATAAGAGTCGACTCCCCCTTTCAATTGTAGTTGGGAGGGTGGTGGTAACCTCCTCTAAAATAGTTAAAAACCTTCCCAGGACCTATGAGAAGTTCCACTGTAACGGTAAACCATATTGGTCTAGGGAGATCCTTCGGTACAGGCATACACACAGATAGACATCCTGTTTTATTTATATAAGTATTTAGTAGATGTAAGTGATTTTTAAAAGCGAAGCTTTTCTATAATTAGGGTCGGTCCGTCCGTCCGTACGTCCGTCCGTCCGTCCGTCCGTCCGTACGTCCGTCCGAGATAGATAGCTTTTATTCGTTAATTTAGGCATGTTAGAATTGTCCTATCGATTTCAAACTTTGCATGATGATTCCTGTAGTAGTTGGGTACGATTTAGAAAGCGTAGCAACTCTATAATCATTACCAGAATGTCCGTACGTCCATTTTAAACATGTTGATTTTTCTACTTTTTTAACAACAAATTTTCAAGTGTTTTAATTATCCGTTTGATCTGATTTTTGGTATATTGATTCCTGGGACAAAAAAGAACAATATTTTAAGCGAAGCAACTCTATAATCAAGTCCAAAAATGTAAGTATGTCCATAAACATTATCCTGTTTTTAAACAGTTTTTCAACAAATTTACCTACAATTTTTATTCTACATTTATGTTCTGATTTTTCCGTTCAGATACTATATAAGTGTTAATGTCCGTTTGTCCTACCGTTTCAGTGCTTCGCTTTTATGGATGTTGTCATCCTTGTTTTTATGAGAACGCCAATATTGAATGATTGACGCTATCAAAGTACCCATAAACTAATATATCATGTGCATTTCAGGGATAATGGATGTATATTGACAAAAAAAAACTATCAAAGCCTCATATTAATATTATTTTGAAGAAACTAAAGTCAGCCACAGCCACTTTTATCTAATGCTATAAAGCCAAAAGAAATTAATGCAATTGCATGTTAATAGCAGGACACTGAGAGGATAATACAATAGACGATAAATTAATATACATCTTTCCTCCGATAATAAATAAAATTACCCGTTCTTTGGATTTTAATTATTAGTTTAACGTTTTGATAGCTGTAGTTTGTAACCAACCAATCAAATTAAATAAAAGAACCCAAATTTCATTTTACACCTCATATCATACCCTCCTTTTTCCCTGATAAATTAAATGGATAAAAAGAGCATCTATAAAATATGCATCTCATTATTTGCGAATAAATCATTATATATTCACGATAATTTTATTATAACAAATTGGATGAGGTTTGTAAAGAACGTTTAAAAAACAGATAGAGATTGAATTAAACTGAAAAAACATCAATTTGTGTTTTTTTCTCAATTTTTATATAATTTTTATTTATTGTATTATTGCGCCAAATCTATACCAATTAAAATTTTTATTTCAATTGTTCATGAAGCTTATGATGAATGGCTTAATTTTTTTGTGAAACTATTTTTTGTTAAATGAGTTTTTCTTGTCTGAAGCTTAAGATCTCGATAACAGCTGAACTGATTTACTTCTCCTTTTTTTAAGGAAGCTTCACCAAGGTCACGTAATGGATAGGCTGCTCTAATTTTAAATTTAACTTTTGGGATGGTTTTAGGCTATTTTTCTGCCCCATATCTATCTCTCTGAATACAGAGCACCCTAGATGCTAAGGGCACAGCCACTAGTGTCAGTTATGTTTTAGTTTGTAATAGTCATGAATTTTTTCTAAAGATTTTTTTGTTCAATGAGCATCCAGTCTATAACTTTCTCCCGTCGGTTTGTCGGCAATGCTTTGGGCCCATGGAGGACTATAATGTTTTATAGGGATAATATTTATTTTGCCTGCTATTTAAGTTAAGTGGCTAAAACTTTTTGACAAGACTTTAATGTGATAAACATCTATATTTTTCCTAATTTTGTTTGTATGTTTGTCTGCCATAATAGAAAATTTCTGTAAGTGGAAATTATTATTCTCGACTGATTTATTAAAATCAACTTATGAAGATTCCTTAGTGAGAATCTATATGACTTACTGCGTGCTACTCTTTATATTTTGGTAAATTGTTTCATATTTAGTGTTTGGCTACTTATGAATGTTATCATCCTTGTTTCATTAAGTAAGTAATATACATTTAATAATAACCAGGTAAGCAAAAAATAGCTCTAAGGGATTAATAAAATTTTATATTTAAAACGCATAGATATTTCAGAAGTGTAGCTACTCTATAATATTCTCTAGAACTTCAAACAACTGTTTGTTTTCAGTTCTTTATAGTGCCTATAAAAAATGACGTCATTCTGGCCTACCATTGGTCAAATAAAATGTATACTGGCCTGCCTGGCCTATCATTGGTCATTTGTATTGTATGACTTCATTTCTTTTATAGGCTTTATAAAAAGCTTCTATTTGTTTACACCAAAATTAAATATATGATACAAAATGAAATTATCAAAATAAAAAATTGCCGCTGCAGTGAACCAATCACGTTTCTCCGTTGTGAAAGGTGACATGCTATTGGCTCATTTTAGCGACAAATTTAGAAAATAATTTTGATAAAGAATAGCTTAACTAAATAAGACACTATACAAACATATGGATTACTTTAATTTTAAAAGATTCCTAGCAACAATTGCATAATGTTCTTCTAGTTTCATTAATAATATTTTAGGCTAAATACTTAATAATAAATATTATCAACACAAGAATGAGAACATCCATAAATGTATTAATAAAAGGAGATTTTAGAGAGATGCGAACACGTCACAAATGTGATATTTTTAAAAGCGAAGCTTTTCTATAATTAGGGTCGGTCCGTCCGTCCGTCCGTCCGTAACGGATAGCTTTTTTCGTTAATTTAGGCATGTTAGAATTGTCCTATCGATTTCAAATTTTGCATGGCGATTCCTTTAGTAGTTAGGTACGATTTAGAAAGCGTAGCAACTTTATAATCATCACCAAAATGTCCGTACGTCCATTTTAAACATCTTGATTTTTTTACTTTTTTAACAACAAATTTTCATGTGATCCAATCATCCGTTTGATCTAATTTTTGGTACATCAATTCCTGGGACAACAAAGTATAATACTAAATACTATAAGCGAAGCAACTCTATAATCAAGTCCTAAAAATGTAAGTATGTTCATAGACATTATCCTGTATCCAGCAGTTTTTCAACAAATTTACTTACAATTTTGGTTCGACTCTTATACATTTATATTTTGATTATTCAGTTCTGACACTATACAAATGTTAACGTCCGTTTGTCCTACCGTTTCAGTGCTTCGCTTTTATGGATGTTGTCATCCTTGTTAAATATCAAATCAAAAGGAATACCACCATATAAACATCTTAGTAAATAAACAGGTTTTTGCTGACATTCAGAGCAACTGCTATTCCTGAATTATACCCTAACATAACATAAATCTTCATAAAAAGTCTTTAAATAAATAATACGTAAACACATAAATTTATTAAAGTTTTGCATTGAATTATGTTGCAAACCTTTTTAATAATCCAATTATATATGTATACCTATATTTATAGTGTTATGGATCCCTTTTAATTAATGTAATTATGTTTTGATGATGTGTACAAGCGCTGCAATTATTTATAGACCCATGTTCGACCCCAGACTAGTTTTAGGTAAAAAATAAAGGATTTAATATGACATTAAAACTGGGCAACGAAATTTCCAGAAAGCAAGAAAGCTTACACTTGCCTGAAAAGTTGCAAGTTTATGTAAGATTTTTAAAAAGACTTAAGTAATTTTGTATTATATGCATGGTTTATTCCATCCCTTCCGTCAATAAATTTTTACACATAATCCAAACAATTCGGAGTAAAGCCAACACCCTATCTAATTATTCCTCCATTACGTCGTACAAGAATTTTAAATGGTCTTGTCTTAGTCTACTCAAATTAGTGCATTAAATTTTTAAAGGCTAAGCTTTTCTATTATTAGGGTATATACGTACGTCCGTCCTAAGGTCACGGTAAGCTTTTTTCGTTAATAAAGGCTTGTTAGAATTGTCAAATCGATTTCAAACTTTAGATAATTATTGATGTAAATGTAAGCTTTTAACAAAAACGGTAAAAGTGTCTGACTATGACGTCAGAAAAAAATTAACAATTTACCAATGAGAGGCCGCTATATATTTACATTAATACTGGCTTCTCATTGGTTAATTGTTAATTTCTTCTGACGTTATAGTCAGACACTTTTACTGTTTTCCTTTTAACTCTATATTTTTTTTACAAGAATGTCCGTACATGTAAAGTATTTATCACTATTTTAGATAATTTTTTTTGTTCAAAATCTTAAATAATGTTAACAAGGATGACAACATCCATAAGTAGCGAAGCACAAAAAATTGTGGATGGTAATACGTAGAAGTAGATTTAAAGTGTATTTATTTAAATCAAGAATAGATTTATTGGAGAAAATAAACACAAAACCTTGTTTTATTTTGTATGATAAAGTAAATTACATACTAGATGCACATAACAATGGGAAAAAATATTTTGAAACTGTTAATGCAAAAAGTTTTAAAATAAGACCAAAAATACCAAAGATATGGGGAAATATGTCAAACATTTAAAAATAGCCCAAAACCTGCTAAAAGGCAGTTTGGCCGCCATTGTTTCTTTTTTTAAAACGCCAGAAATTTAACTGAAAATTTTTTAAAAATTTGACCATAAACACCAAAGATATGTGTAAAAATGTGAAAAATATAAAAGTAGCCAAAAACCTGCAAAAAGGCAGTCTGACTGTCATTGTTGTTTTCTTCAAACTACAGGAAATTTAATTTTGATATCTTTAACTGAAAAAATTTTGAAAATCGGACCATAAACACCAAAGATATGGAGAAAAGTATGAAAAATATAAAAATAGCCAAAAACCTGCAAAAAGGCAGTCTGACTGTCATTGTTGTTTTCTTCAAACGACAGGAAATTTAGTTTTGATATCTATAACTTTAAAAATTTCGAAAATCGGACCATAAACACCAAAGATATGGGGAAAAATGTAAAAAATATAAAAATAGCCAAAAACCTGCAAAAAGGCAGTCTGACCGTCATTGTTGTTTCTTCAAATGACGGGAAATTTAATTTTGATATCTTTAACTGAAAAAATTTTGAAAATCGGACCATAAACACCAAAGATATGGGGAAAATTTGGAAAATATAAAAAATAGCCTAAAACCTGCTAAAAACCAGTCCGACCGCCATTGATGTTTTATAGTTAATTGTGCTCCTTAATGATGGGAATGTTGTCAAAAAATTTCAGCTCTCTATCTTTTATAGGAGCTGAGAAAATCACGTTTCCCCCAATTCATTAATTACGGACAGACGGACGGACGGACATTGTGAATTATATAGTAGCTTCGCTACTAAAAAGAAACAAGATACTAGACATTAGCGTACGAGAGAATGCATGCATTGGCCAAAAAATAGGAGCATCTCTCATTTAGACTCTAAGGGGGGTGGAGGGTTTACATAATTGTACTGACCTTATTCTTCAGATTATAATTTTGTTACGCTTATTAGATCGTGCCTTTTAGTTTAATGAATCTTTACAGAAAGTTAGAAATTGATAGAACGATTTTAACATGCCAGCTATCCTATATGGACAGTCGGACGGACGAACAGGCGGACTTTGCATTAGATAAAACATACATTATTGTATAAGACAAGATAAAAATGATTAAACGTGTTATTCAAAAACGCAGGGATAAAGAGAAAGGACAACGGGTAATCAATTCAATTTTAGAGTTACAGTATTTAAAAATAACAACGGGCAATTTTTTTCTTAAATTTGAAGCAGCTTATAGTGCCTATAAAAAAAAACGTCATACAATACAAATAACCAATGATAGTCCAGTTTTTTACTATTGGTCAATAAAAATGTATCCTGGTCTATCATAATTTATTTGAATTGTATGGCGTCATTTTTATAAGCATTATAAGCTGCTTCTAAAATTTGGACCATCATAAATATAGTTTTGAATTTTGTTCATTTTAAATTTTATATTCTGCTAGTACCTTAATATGTTTTTAGCAACTTTTTAGCGGCATTTTACCCCATTACTCAAAAATGGCAAAATAATTAAAGTTGCTTTAGTTTACCTCCCAAGAATCAACTTACCTCCATAGTCTCAACCCTATACCCCTGACAAAAACGATTTAAAGCAGATTAAAATTTGCGTTGCCAATAATTCTGCAGTTAAGAATATTAAATTTATTCATCTATTTGAACACTTCTTTGTATTTCAAGATGATGGTTGCTACAAAACTACCTTTTGGGGACAAACTGCCCCCCCCCCCCCCGACTTAAAAAACAACAATTTATTCCTATTCGATAATGTTGTAGACTGCATGGTATTAAATAAAAGTGACCGTGGCTGATATATTTATTATCGACATTTTGTTATATTAGTGCTAATCTAAGGAAATTATAAATAAAAAAATATGTTTATTTAATAACAGCACAAAAGATTGATCCAGCAATTAAAGAGATATTAATGAACAATTAGAAAGAAATCGTAAATCTTTTTTTTTCATGTATATATTTAAGCAAAATTATTGACTAATGGATAAAGCGAAGAATAGCTATTTGTCGCAACGTATTATAGACAGATTTCCGAGGATATTCAAATGAAAAATTTTAAAATTTAAACTTGTATAAATTTCACTTTAATATTTGTGAAAAAATGTATGTAATACGATGCTATACATGATTGTGCTCAGAACCGGTTATAATCCAACTGATATTAATCGGTTTCGAAGCCTTACTGGAAAAATGATTATAAAATTCTTTATATTTAGAACAATTTGAATATTTGATGCCCGCTGAGATGGAAAATAGTTGTTACAATTCAAGCGAAGCTTCTCTATAGGTCTCAGAGTGTGTTAGTCCATGCTATGAATTTTGAGCTTTTCCCCTCAAAAAACACTTTTTTAAAATTTAAATGAGGGCCATAGATTTTCATTTGTTTTTTTTTACCTTAGGTCATATAAGGTTATATCTTTTAATGGACAGCCCCGTAGAGTTAAGGCAGGAACAGGCCCCATAGGGTTAGGGACTCTCGAAGGGATTAGGCAAATACCCCCCCCCCCCCCACCTTATTATTTTTATTGTCTTAAAAATAAGGGGTGGAGGGTGTTTCAGTGATCGATAGAGGCTTTTAAGCGGAAAAACCATCTATTTTTTACAAGAGATGAATAATTTTTTTTTCATCCAGACCAATAAATATTATTTCTTTATCTAAGCTTCGATAGATATTGTCATTCTTGTTCAAGAATCTTTTAAACACGAATTCCATCTGAAAATTAAAAAGATAAAAACTAGCGTTAAGATGGTGATTTTTATGATTTATAAGTAAGAAAACTTTTTCCGGTATGGCTTCGAAGCCGATAATTGTTCACTGGATTAGAACCAGCCATACTAAAAATCATGTATAGCATCATATTACAGATATTTTTCACAAATAATAAAATAAAATCATAAAATTAATATTAGTTTTGTGAGCCGGGCTAACAAAACTGGTTTTAATCATTTAATTTTTCATTTTAATATCCGCGGAAAGTTGTCTATAATACGATAATAGTTATTTCTCGCATCGTATTATAAACGGCTTTCCGCGGATATAGAAAGTACAATTATGAGATAAAAACTAGTTTTTTTAGCCCCGAGGTGCCAGAGGCACCGGCTAAAAAAACTGGTTTTAATCTTATGATTGTACATTTCTATATTCGTAGAAAGCTGGATATAATACGATGCTAGACATAGTTTTTTCGTATGGATGAGAACCGGTTCCTATCCACCGGATTCGAATGAATACGAGAAATAACTATTCTATGTCTATAATGTCTGAAATAAATGAACAAATGAAAAAGGAGCAATCATAGGAAGTAAAGCTATAAGTTAGATGGTCCACTTGGTCTACCGATTGTTCAAAATGTTCAGAAAAGTTTAGTTTTAGGGCAGGTTTTAAGCCAATTTATTAAAGGTGCACCACCTCCCCTATTAAAAGTCTGTTTGGAAAAGTTATGTAATAATGAAAGTACAATAATTTTAATGCAATTGATGTTTTAAAAATGCTGATTAATTTTAGAAAAAATTTCAATGCAATTAATATAAATAAATCACATAATATTTGATTTGCTAGGAATCGGTATTTTATAAATCAGAATAGGATAATTTCATCCCATGAAATTTTTTTGTCAAAAAAGTTTTAAAGCAAAATGTTTTGAATGAACTTTTTTGTAAAGGTAATAGAGTTGTCATGCCAAGTTTGAAATCTACTGGACAATTCTAACATGCCTAAAATAACTATTCGTTATGGATCTACGCTAATTTAAAAAAAACAACTTTGTATTAAAAAATGTATTGAATGTGTCAAAGCAAGTGAGAATACTTTAACTCATTTTTACTTCAACTTTTTAACAACAAAATGGTGAATCTTGAAAACAACCAAATATTATTAAATTTTCAGCATAAAACATCAAAACCTTAAATCCAGACGAAGAAAAGACATTTCAAGTCAACCATTTTTTTTCTGCCCAGCGTTATTGCTGTTATTTCGTCAACATAACACTATAATCATAATGTTTACATTAGTAAAGCAAAATATAAAATTTATGAAATTCGGGTGGTCATAATTTTAACGAAAGTATCAGGCTATTTTAATCCCATTTTAACAATCTTCTCTAGATAATATTAATAAAATGTATATATGGCAGTTTCGGGAAAGAAAAATAGCAATTAGAATTTTAAAATACTGTTTGACAGTTTTAAAAAAACGTTTAAATGATTGCTTTTTGCTTATCTTTAATCTTCCGAATTGTGCTTTGAATAACAGCTTTACCCGCCTACTATGCAGACATCATTATTATATAGTAGGAGCACTGCTACTCTATAACTATTATAAGAATAACAACTATACCTACTATACAGATATTATTATTATATAGTAGGAGCACTGCTACTCTATAACTATTATAAGAATAACAACTATACCTACTATACAGATATTATTATTATATAGTAGGAGCACTGCTACTCCATAACTATTATAAGAATAACAACTATACCTACTATACAGATATTATTATTATATAGTAGGAGCACTGCTACTCTATAACTATTATAAGAATAACAACTATACCTACTATGCAGACATCATTATTATATAGTAGCACTGCTACTCCATAACTATTTTAGAGAAGCTATTCAATTGAATCTCAATTAAAGACATTTAATATACTTGGCTTTTATACCTAACAGATTTTTAAAAGAAAATTGGAAAACGAAGAAAGTCCCTCAATGACGTCATAAAAATGAGGGATGAGGACGGAGTGGGAAAGATAACCCCTAAAAAAGAGATGGATAATCCCTCGTTTTCATGACTAACATGCAGGGCTTTAAATTACACTTGTCCCCAAAGTTTAGTAATAACGTTTTCTTACTAGTTAACTTCAAAATTTTAGCAACTGTTATTGAATTTTTATGTTGGTACATTAAATTTAGTGTCCAAACGTTGTAATCTTTAAAAGTGGTAATTTTTGTTTATTGAGGATTCACATCAATTCATCGGCCATTGTCCTAATTTGTTTATTGGGAAATAAAAAAGAGGATTATAAAAATCATATCTTCACAAGTACTGCCAATTTAAACCCGTCAATACAAAATAAATTATAGGCAAATATCACATAGCAAAGAACTGCTACAAAAAAATATTTAATGATTTTTTAAACCAGGGCAAGGAATATTGCATCAGCATAATAAAGTTTTTACACTAACTATTCATCAATCCTATTATATAAAGTAGTATGTTTTTAAAAGCGAAGCTTTTCTATAATTAGGGTCGGTCCGTCTGTACGTCCGTCCGTCCGAGATAGATAGCTTTTATTCGTTAATTTAGGCATGTTAGAATTGTCCTATCGATTTCAAACTTTGCATGATGATTCCTGTAGTAGTTGGGTACGATTTAGAAAGCGTAGTAACTCTATAATCATTACCAGAATGTCCTTACGTCCATTTTAAACATGTTGATTTTTCTACTTTTTTAACATCAAATTTTCAAGTGTTTTGATTATCCGTTTGATCTGATTTTTGGTATATCGATTCCTGGGACAACAAAGAACAATATTATAAGCGAAGCAACTCTATAATCAAGTCCAAAAATGTAAGTATGTCCATAAACATTATTCTGTTTTAAGCAGTTTTTCAACAAATTTACCTACAATTTTGATTCGACATATATACATTTATGTTCCGATTTTTCAGTTCAGATACTATACAAGTGTTAATGTCCGTTTGTCCTACCGTTTCAGTGCTTCGCTTTTATGGATGTTGTCATCCTTGTTCTTATGTATTTTAGACCATTGGTAGCATTAGACCTTTTGTAGAGTACACCTTTGGTAGGGGTAGAATTTGTAGAGTAGAGAGTAGATCTTTTGTTGGAATAGACCTTTTGTAGAGTAGATCTTTTGTTGGGGTAGACCTTTTGTAGAATAGACCTTTGGTAGGGGTAGATCTTTTGTAGGAATAGATCTTTTGTAGAGTAGATCTTTTGTTGAGGTAGACCTTTTGTAGGAGTAGATCTTTTGTAGGGTTATATCTTTTGTAATGTATAGTGTATACCTTTGGTATGGGTAGACCTTTTGTAGAGTAGACTTTTGTATGGGTAAACCGTCTGTAGAATAGACCTTTGGTAGGGGTAAACCTTTTGTAGAGTAGATCTTTTGTAGGGGTAGATCTTTTGTAGAGTAAACCTTTGACAGGGGTACACCTTTTGTAGAAGTAGATCTTTTGTAGGGGTAGATCTTTTGTAGGTTTGGACCTTTTGTAGGAGTAGATCTTTTGTGGGAGTAGATCTTTTGTAGGGTTAGACCTTTTGTAGAAGTAGATCTTTGGTATGTGTAGACCTTTTGTAGGGGTGGACCGTCTGTAGAGTAGACCTTTGGTAGGGGTAGACTTTTTGTAGAATATACCTTTGGTAGGGTAGACCTTTTGAAGAGTAGATCTTTTGTAGGGGTAGACCTTTTGTTGGGTTAGATCTTTCGTAGGGGTAGACCTTTTGTAGTAGATCTTTTGTAGGGTTAGACCTTTTGTAGGGGTAGATCTTTTGTAGGAGTAGATCTTTTGTAGGGTTAGACCTTTTGTAGGGGTAGACCTTTAGTTGGAGTAGATCTTTTGTTGGAGTAGATCTTTTGTAGGGGTAGACCTTTTGTAGAGTATACCTTTGATAGGGGTAGACCTTTTGTAGAGTATACCTTAGGTAGGGGTAGACCATCTCTAGAGTAGACCTTTGGTAGGGGTAGACCTTTTGTAGGAGTAGATCTTTTGTAGGGGTAGACCTTTTGTAGGACTAGATCTTTTGTAGGAGTAGATCTTTTGTAGGAGTAGAACTTTTGTAGGAGTAGATCTTTTGTAGGAGTAGATCTTTTGTAGGAGTAGATCTTTTGTAGGAATAGATCTTTTGTAGGGTTAGACCTTTTGTAGGGGTAGACCTTTTGTAGGGGTAGACCTTTTGTAGGAGTAGATCTTTTGTAGAATAGACCTTTTGTAGGGGTAGATCTTTTGCAGAATAGACCTTTTGTAGAATAGACCTTTGGTAGGGGTAAAGCTTTTGTAGTAGATCTTTTGTAGGGGTAGATTTTTGTAGTAGATCTTTTATAGGAGTAGATCTTTTGTAGGGGTAGATCTTTTGTAGAGTAAACCTTTGATTGGGGTAGACCTTTTGTAGAGTAGACCTTTGGTAAGGGTAGACCTTTTGTAGGAGTAGATCTTTAGACCTTTTGTAGAGTATACCTTTGGTAGGGGTAGACCGTCTGTAGAGTAGACCTTTGGTGGGGGTAGACCTTTGGTAGGGGTAGATCTTTTGTAGAGTAAACCTTTGATAGGGGTAGACCTTTTGTAGGGGTAAACTTTTTGCAGCAACGCCATTATCCATCAGTTTTTAAAAAATTATATCGACATTATATTGTCGGTATTTAGTCATTTAGTCGTCGTAAAAATTGTCAATATTATTAGCAACAACCAATTATAAACCCTTGAATTTACATGTTGATAGAATGTCAACAGTTTTGAAAGAATGTATGACTTATCTTGAGAAGCACTATCCCTTATCCCTGGTGTTGTATAGATGACAGTATCTGCTAATTTAATCTACATCTTCAATTCAAAACATTTCAATACTTCAATTACTTTATATTTGGTTTAACCCATTATTATAATAAAGGTTATGGCCGCAGCGCTCGGCCCCTTGCCTATAACCTAACCTAACCTAACCTATGTATGAATGTTTAATGTACATTAACTTCTAATTTTATTGAAAGCAAACAAAACTTTAACAATTTATATTTATAAACTGATCAAATTACAATTACAACTACAATTGTAGTTAACTATTTATGTCCAATGTTCTTTTCTTCCATTAAACATCGCCTTGGACAGTGTATCAGATTTAGATGATGAAGTAGCCACTGCCATCGAATCAGTTTGTAACTTTGTAGCCACCTCAGCCAGCACAACTCTTGTAGAAAGGGTGGGGTATCTAGCTGCATTTTGTATCGCCTCTTTTTCAACTTCTTTGACTTTTTTTCTCATAAGCTCACTGGAATGCGTGTGTGGTCCCAAAATAGTAAACATAGGTTAGGTTATAGGCAAGGGGGCCGAGCGCCCGCGGCTAGGCAGGCCAGGGGGCCGAGCGCTGCGGCCATGATCAATAGCAACAAAAAGATAAGTAAAATATCTTAAAAATTGATTTAAAAGAGTTATTAAATACTATTGTCTAGTCCAACTGCTATACATATAAATATAAAGCTAATAATCACCAAACCTCGCTAATAATATATATATTTTTTATGACCTGAGATAGAATACTATTAACAAAGAATGTAAAAGAAACTTACTAGAATGGATACGATGCGTTGAACACCATCTTTAACTTCTGTTGTTGCTCGAGCATAATACTTTTTTGCTTTTTCCTGGCTGCATATCCAGTGAATCTTTGTTCCCTTTACTTGCTTACGCCTGTAGGTAAACTTATGGTCGTCTTGGAGAAGCTCAGTCTTCATCTGGGAGAGCACAAATTTAGCCAAGCTTCCCTCCATTTTAAAGGTGTGAAGATGACTAATTGTTTGTAATCATAAAATTCGATGATTTTACAAAAAGTGGATCGTGGATTTTACTAAAAATGGTTCGGCGATTTTTTTTTATTTTTCTATTAGAAGCTACTTTTCTTAAGTAAATGTCCGGAAGCTACTTTGTCCTGAAGCTACTTTGTCCGAAGCTACTTTGTCCGAAGCTACTTTGTCCAAGATCCGTAACATTAATGCCCAAAAAAATATAAAATCCGCGTCCAATGTTGGTTGGATGTACAAAACATTTTACTTTACATGATATTTAGTAAATTCAATTGCCTAAGTTAAAGTACTTTAGAATCAACTTAATAAAACAACTCCTTCACATCAATCAAAACCTTGGAAACGACAAACACATGTGTTTCAAATTGTTCTATGTATATTTTTACGGTTTAGCGAAGGTTATTCACGACTTAATCTATCCGTATGTGTCAATTTTATGGTAAATGGGGTTTATCGGCTTCTATTTAAGATAGACGGCAAATTTTTGAGTGTATAGATTTAAATAACTCTATTGGTCCGTAATACCCTGTAAGTTAAATAAGAAAAATGTGATTTGCTCTTTTGTTAAAACCTATAGATGGCTGAATAATTAAGTTTCGTTGGCCAATAAGCAAAGCATCTACTCTATAACTTGTTATGTCTGTAACGTTCTTTAAGGCTGGTTGAATTAATTAGGATTAATAAGTAAATTTTGGTGTAAAAGATTAATTGTTTCAACAACAAAAAACTAAGTATTATTCCATGTTTTTAAAAGGTCATATGTAAGTTTATTATTTGTATTTCATATTGTTTCTTATCCTAAACTAGCAGCTTCGCCCCTAGCATCTAGGGGCTTTGCCCCAAGAGGTTTGATCAAACCGATTTTTCGTATTTTAGATTAAAAGAAAAATAAAAAAAAAATTGGGGTGGGGGGGAAATTTTTTTTTTTTTTTGGGGGGGGGGGGTAGTCGATCCCACTATTTTAATTTTAGTTTTAAAAATAATTTATTTTTCAGCAGTTAGCGAGATCCTTCGCTACAAACATACATACAGAAAGACAAACAAACAGACATCGTTCTACTTTGTATTGTAGATAATAATATATTTGTTTTAGGTGTGCATATATATTTCCATTCATGTATCACATTATCAAAATATCAGAACAGCACATATTTCCCCTAACACCACTCTCATCATTAAACAACATATCTTTATTTGCCACTAGTGGTTTCGCCACAAGAACAGATCTATAGTACAGATGTATATACAAACAACTACCTCCCTTCATTTTTTTTTAAAAAACCTCTTTCGTCTGCTTCTAAATAATTTTCTGCTACTTAGCTGTGTTAATATAAGCGATACCATTGGTTGATTTTCAATGACCCAATAGAAAGGTTGCACAAGACGATTGCAATGGGGAGATACAGTTAATTAACCCTTTCACCCTCTAGTGTTTTACTTTAATGCCCCAAGCGTCTAGGAACACTGTATTTAAAGGAGTGAGGAAAGCCGAAAAATAGCATAAAACCAACCAAAGATTCAATCTTTAAAAATAAAAGCCTAAAATAATCTCAGGATCTATGTGAAGCTTCTCTAAAAGGGAGAACCTTATCGGTTACGTATTAACGAAACCTTCAGCTACAGGCAAAAAAACTTACTATTTTTACCATAGTGTCTTTTTTTGCAAACATGATACATACATTGATATGCGATTATGAAGGCGCACTGTATACATGCAGAAAATCTATTGCTAAAATGAAATATTTACTTGCAAAAAAATTGACAGACTAGCCCCGCCTATTTAAACAGTTTTCTATTTCAAATGTGGTGATTAGCCTCGCCCCTTTGTAGGATTAACTCCGCCCCCTTTTCAATCAACTAATAATTTGGTCGCCAAGATTCGAATACAGGATTTGTAACAGTCTTTACTATTGGTCTGATTGTACTTAAAGATCTTGCTTTTCACAGAAATTAATGGTTTACACAGTAAAGCTTCATATAGGTCAAAATAGCTCATTGGGTGTGGAGGCATTTCTGAATTAGAATAATGAAATATTGTTCTATAAATAAATTTCCTACTTTAATTATCTATGCTAAGTTTAATAAAGTTAAGACAATTCTATCATCATATCTCAAACTGCAGAAATCACAATTGTTCCCTGCATACTGACAAAGGAAGTAATATAGTAGACGCTGATTAATCAAATTTAATTAAGAAACCTAGAAGTAAAATTCATATAAAGCAGAGAAAATTACAATTCGCCACAATATCATTAATAGAAGCCAAGAAAATCTTGCATCTCGTGTAAAAATGAAATTACTCTCATACCATTAACAACCGACCGACAGACAAAATAAAAAATAGACTTTAAGTGCAAAAAAGAAATTTCATAAAAATGTCAGATTAATATTTAAATAGGAACTTGAGCATATCATGTTTACCCTTAGCTGTATAGACAGATAAATCAAATAATAAAGTAGCTTCGCTACTAAAGGTCATAAATAATTCCATGCTTAATTTAACCAATATCTATTGGCCAGAGAAACTTGAGCATATAATGTTTACCCTTAGCAGTATAGACAGACAAATCAAATAATAAAGAAGCTTCGCTACTATAGAAATAAACAATGCTATGCTTTGTCTAGCAAATTTCTATTGCCCAGAGAAACTTGAGCATATGTTTACCCTAAGCAGTATAGACAGACAAATTGAATAATAAAGTAGCTTCGCTACTAAAGAGATAAATAATGCTATGCTTAATCTAGACAATCTCTATTGCCCAGAGAAAACTAGACTGGAATAAAGTATTTAATCATGTTACTCTATAGGAGAACATTAAACACTATGCTTAACAAGAATGAAAACATCCATATGCTCAACAAATCTGAACTTTAAGAAAAAAAATTAGATACTCTAGATATTTAATCCGACCCTAGAATCTGTCCCTTAAAAGGAATTTCTACAATTTTGTTTATATAAGTTACAAGATTCTATTTTAGATGATATATTTTCTCCAAACAAAACTTTATTCTCAGAAAGTCAACTTCTTATCTATTTAAAATATGTCGAAAAATAATTACTCTTTCATTCCAAAATGTGTGCACTTTCTATGGTCCTGATATTCTAGTCAAAGTTCCTATTGGTCCAATTAGAAGATTGATAATCTGGACTTACTTAATTTATTACAAATATAGATAAGCTAAAATCTTCCTAATTGTAATGGGAATGATCAATTATAGAATCTAATTATAGAAAAGCTACACTTTCAACAATTGCATTTTTAAGTATTTAAGTATTTAATAATTTCAAATATCTTTACCTTTTAAATTTTATAAAAAAGTGTTAAGAAAACATTAAAAATGCATTTATTTGCTGAAATTAAATTAGTATCAAAGATGTAAAGTTTTCATATTTTATAGTAATATACCATTCAACATAACCTATACCCTACATTCCTGAAATATTATGATTTACTAGCAGACTTATAATTTGTTCTCTTTTGTTAAGATGATAGGAAGTATGTTTAAATATATTCCTTTTAAAAGCGCTAATTTTTTAATTTAGCAAAAATTAAATATAATACACCTTAACCAAATGCCTGGACAAGTATAACCATCAATCTAAAAAATATAAAATTTAGGGGGGGGGGGGGTAATGCACGTTTTGTAAAAGTACTTGTATATAGCTAGTAGGAATGCCTTTACATATTAAAAGGCACATAGCATTGACAAACACAAATATATTTTTCAAGATAAATGTCGTGCAATCAAGAGTTGGTTGTCTGAAGGGTGTTACTTCAATGCATACAGAAAGAAGTGTTAAAAATTGCCAACTAATTTAATAAGTGTCAATATAATAAGTCTTTACAAAGGCATGATTTTGTTTATTGTGAATTTGGGAGATTATATAAATCGTAATATTTTCCATAATTTTTTTTGCACTGTTTTATACGAAGTATTTTAGTTTAAAGTTCATTGTTGATATTGTGAAATGATTCTAATTGGAAGAGATTAAATGCTTTTAGACAAGATATCATTATAATTTTGTGATGCTCCCTAGGTAGTGAATGGTGTTCTATAGATTCCCCAAAACATGTTTTATAAATGACAAATATTTTATATATAGTAGATCTCTATGGTCAAATTGACCACAAAAAAAAACTCTAGCAGAAACCTTTGTTTATTTTTTGTTATTTATGTTCTTTCTAATGATACGAGCAATGAAATTTAACGACAAAAAGTTGAAAAAAAAACTAGAGATAAGAGGAGGAAACGAAATTCAAATATAGAAAACCTGTTATTTTTTTGTAATTGAACAGTAATACTTAAAATATTATTATTAATGAATTTTATTCGCTTAAAAATTATTCTTAACAAATTGATCCAAAAAATTTAAAATAAGTTTACATAAATGCAATTAGTGTATAATAAATCATTAACAATTTTAGACTTTATATAGAAGGAACAGAAAAGGTTGCATTTTTGCAAAATAATATTTTTTTGCGACAGTAGAAATCAAAACAAAAATCTTCTTAACCATTAACATATTAAGGGGGGGGGGGGAAGTTTTGACACATTTGCGTAAACCTGGTACCTAGGCTTTATCTTTGGACTGAGAGGATAGGTTATTAAATATAAAACCATTCTTATATGATGAATTTCACGAAGTTTTAAGATTTTTTGGGTAGACCTCCAGGTTCCGGAGCTGCAGGCCTCCAGGTTTACGCAAATGTGTCACCCCCCCCCCCCCCTTATTTAACCTATTTTAAAACTTAGTAAAGTTAATGTGATAAAATTGAAATTGTTTGGAAATTTGAATAACCTGCTTTAGATATTGATGTCAATTTATTAAAGAAAAACAACGTTGAAATGTCATACAGGTCGCCAATTGAAAAGTAGTTTTTATCATAATATTAAAGGTATATTATTTATTTGCTGTGGTTGTATCACTGTTCCATGTTTCCTGTCCTGTTCCAGTTTATCCAGTTACTTAGCTCCAGCTGTGGATCCAACTCCAGGCTTACCCAACCTGAAAACAATATTTGGGTATAGTCCCTTTCGTGGCAACGCCTCTTAAGGGGCGATACGTCGTTTTTTCACAGTAGCTTTTATTAGGTTAGGTGATTGCCCTGCAGGGTTAGAGCCCCCTGCATGGGCTGGAAATAGGAGAAAAGCCACTTATGAGGCGTTGCCAAGAAAGGTACTATACCCCAATATTTCAATCAATTAATATAGTACAACATCATGAAATCTATCATATTTTAAGAGAAACGTCCTAAAATACAGTCAACCAATCTAAAGTATATTAAAATTAATTAGGTTGAATCCAGAGATCTTTAGGTATAAGACAATGAACGATAAAAAGAATGAGACAACCGACCTTATCGGACCTTGGGCATTAGTATAATTCACAGCCTCAACTACTTGGTAAATAGTAATATCTACTTCAAATCTAAGTACCTAACCAATGTAGTTTTAGCTTCTACGAAGGATAATCTTAATTCTTTTTTTATTTATCTGAAAGATTTTTAGAAATTTTCTTCTCCTTTCTTTAGTATCCAGTATATAAAGTATGAACTAGTTTTAACCAATAAAAATTTATAGTATTGATATTACATATATAAAATTAAGCCCTAAATATTACAAGAATTGAGGGATATAAACGTAATGAAAAAATCTGTTTATAAGATATTATAAATTACATTCTTAGAACTTAAGGTCTATTGTCTAAGTAAATCTCACCCATTCACAATGTAAACTTTAAACAGGTGGGTGTTCCTACCCGCCAAGGCCCTACATTATTTGAAGTTTTTGTTTATTTAATGGGAGAAAAATCAAAGTAACCACTTACAAAATGGCCTTAAACCTGTCCAAGACCAATAAACAGCTTTTCAGATGTATCTGTCTAGTAGTTCCCAAGATCTTAGAGGTCACACAAAACTAGACATCAATCTACTATAATCTAAAGATAAACTATCCCTTAAATTCCTGTTAAAAATATTTGCAAAGCATAACCTTTAAAATTTTAATTTGTAAACACTCGCTAGACACTGTCATATACATTATATGTACCATGCACAGGGTGATCAACAAATATTTCATTTTTATGATCTTAATATATAAATATAGGTAAGCAAACGGGCGGTAGTTAGGGGGCTGTACCCTTCCTAGGTATTTTTTTCAGGGAAGATATAAACAAAACTCTCTAACCTCCCCTAAAAATCTCCAGGAGAGGGGTATGAACCCATGAAGTATTCATTTAGAGAGAGGAGGGGTTCTTAACATTTTGTGCACACCCGTGTAAATAATATGTGGTATTCGGCAACCGTGAGCCATGCCTATGGCACCCCTGACCGGGGTTCGGGGAAGGGCCAACGGCCCTCCCCCGAGTCCTGGGGAAGGGGTCTGTCGACCCCCTCCCTATGCCTAAAATTAATGATTGAATCTGTCAAGTTTTATTATGGTTAACTGTATTGTTAATTCCCCCACCCTTTCCAGGGATGGGGGATCATTATTGCCCAAACTGACCAATGTATATGTATTATAATGCTTTTATGTTATGATTATTTATTCCTATCTGTGTAGTTATTGTTTGTTGTATATAGCTTTAGTACCCTTTAGACCTTCAATAAAGTGACAACTGAAATAGATGTTGATTATTATCTAGTGAATGCTAGAGAAGCGTAGCTTCTCTATAGTAAGGTGTCCACGTCTGTCACACTGCCGTAATCTAATTGAACTCCGGTGTCTGCCATTTATCCTCGGCAGATACCACAACTTTTGGTGTCAGCTGTGAGATTACGGCAAACCACAAGTGTAGAGCAGACGCGCAGCTGAGGCTAAGGTACTCCCAGCAGTGAAACTGGCAAAACTGACACAAGCAACCTGAATTACCCACCCTGGATAGCAAGGTCTAACTCTGCATCCGGCAGTTGTGGAAGTGAAACAGCGAAACTTGACGAAGAACCGCGAGAAGCGCCGACATCTAACGGAGAATTAAGCGCTCAAAGGGCTGAAACAGGCCTGCGGACCGGCTGAAACAAGCCAAATAAGTGCAAACGGCTGAAAATAGGCCAACCTTACTGCAAGAGATAGCAGGATCCGAACCAGTGGCGCTAGCAGGACGGGACATTCCCTGCCGCCATCAGCCGGATTTGGATCAGCGGCGCTAGCAGGACGGGACATTCCCTGCCGCCGATAGGCTGAAACATGCCACATAGCTGCGAGCTGCGAGCCAACATACGAGTGTAGTGCACCAAAGCAGAGAAAACTACGTCAACTCCAAGTATCCTGAGAGGCTACAACGCAGCCACCCATCTAGAAAAAACAGATATTATATCACATTGCAGGGATTACCACCCTGGTGTGATGGTTAAACAATAGATTTATGAGCAAAGATTGGCAAACAATTTGTTGTGTTGTGATAAAACTAAAAATAGAACAGGCTTGGATTTACTGTGTATTGTGATAACAACTAAAAATAGAACAGGGTTGGTAAACAAATCTGTTATGTAATTGTGATAAGGACAAAAATAGAAGCTAGATGTAATATAACAAATGCCCTGATACACAATCTAATCACCTCAAGCCTACAGCACAACAACAATACACCCCTTATTTCAGAGGAAAGGGAGGGGCCCACTCTCCACTGAAGGAAATACAATCAAGGTGACATAACAGATAAGCCTAGGATTAAGGAGAAGGGGCACCATTACTTCATCATACAGTTACCTCAAACCCACAGCACTCCCCCCTTCCTCACAGGGGGAACGGACGGATTTACCCCCGTCCCCTCACGCGCTTCCCCCTTCCTACCCACACTAGACTAAGTCCGCCCACGGTGTGGAGCTAGTGGCCGGGAACACAGAGCGCCATTTACGGGTAGCGCAACGGAGTGCGGAAATATCATCAAATTCAATGGACAAAGCGGACCAATGAGAGAGCGAGTTGAGGGATAAGTGCGCGTTTTACCTGTGTGCGCGGATTTGACGGTGCGTAAGCGCGTTGCAAGGACAGGAGATTTCACGCACACACACACACACCGGAGCGGAGCTACTCCATAGCATCTAACAGAGGTATTTTTAGAAAATAAAGAATTACAAGCTTCCTCCTCCTATCTATAGTGTGATAAAGGAAAACCAAATCAGTTCCTGACAGCAGTTCAGACCCTCAACACCTATCTACCCCTACCAGCCTACTCTACAACCTCAGAATCCAACTAGTGATAAGTACAGCTAAGTTATATCTTGTAACTAAACTACCAACCTAGTGATAAAAACAGTGTTGGCTGTTAGGCTAGAAAGCCTCAAGTGACAAACTATTTATCCTATTGCCTTATAACTTTGTGTCCCGCCGTTGAACCGTTGACCCGATGGAACAGCCGCAAGCGCCAGGAGGCGACCAAGCCCCAGGATGGCTCCAGGATGACCCTCAGCCGGCTCCAGCCGAGTACCGCAAGCTGATGCTGAGTAACCTGCCGGAGTATAGAGGACCGCCCAAGCAGTCCTGGAGTTCACACATCCGCAGACTCGAGATGTCATGGGCGGCTTACCGCGTGCCGCCCCATGACTCCCTCAACCGCCGCAATGCCCTTTTACTGTCACTGGTAGGGCAAGCGGCGGAAATGGCTTCTCATCTGTTTGGCGAGGCAGGCCAAGCCTTGACCTACGAACAGGTCAAGGCCGAGTGTGAAATGTTATTTCGTCCCGCTTTTGAATCCCAGACGCTTAAACAAGCGTTTAGGGATTACAAGCAACACTCGACAGAACCGATACAAGCATACATATCAACCAAGTGTGCCTTGTATAGGGACGCCTACAGCCATGAGGATCTCGAGTTGTTAGTGGACGAATTAAATCGTGGCATTCGTAACGCTAATGTGAAACGTGAGATGATGAGTCATGAGATCACGAGTGTACCTGAGTACACTCGTAGAGCCATGTTCACCGTCACCATGATTACCAAGCAGCTGAAGGAGGGTGTGTGCCTAGTGGACTCTACCGACGGGCTCACAGGATCGGCCAGCATCCAGTTGCCCCAATATGACGAGTCGGAGCCAATGGAGATTGGCGCCTTGGCTCCGGGTCTCCACCAGATGGGGAAGGTCGCTCCAGATGACAAGGTTCCTGGTCGCTGTTTCCGCTGCCAGGGGAGAGGCCACCGAGCTCGAGACTGCCCGACGCCTATGGAAGTCAGCCTAGAGGAGAGACGCACCCAGCCACGCCGTGACCGTTCTGCCAAGTGCGAGCGTTGCCACTATACCGGCCACACGGCGGCCGAGTGCAGAGCTGACTGGGACCAGGTAGCCAGCCGCAGGCGCACCGCAGACAAGGGTGCCCCTCCAGGAAAGCCCAGCAGAGTGGCCCATATGGAAGGGAGCGCGCCCCCAGCACCACCGCAGCAAGCAGCCGCCCCCAAAGCCGCGGACCGAGCCGACGGGATGCCGCAGTTTGGGACCGTTCCAGCTAGGATCAACGTACTGGGCGGCGCGGCTGAACCCAACCGGGTTGGCCTGGGCTTCAGTCTCAACCACCTGGGGCCGGAGTTGGTGCAACCCTACAACATCGCCGAGCCAGAAGTTCTGAGGCCCCAGCCTTTTAGCCTCAACATGATGGGGCCTGCTCGACCGAGCCTACCCAGCAAGAGTGGAGGGGCGCTACCCAGCGTCCCTGAGACGGTGTACGGGGAGGCCCTGGCGGCCGCTGAACGAGAGAGGCAGGAGGCGCTAGCCAGCGCATCAGCATCGATGTATGGGGCGCCACCCGGCGCCGCCACCTGTGATGACTGGGGGGTGCTATCCAGCGCCTCCCACCTGGTGCCTGGGGCGACAACCGTCGCCGCCACCGAGATACCTGGATCCTGGAACGAGCCAGCCTCCAACCTGGTGCCTGGGGCGACAACCGTCGCCGCCACCGAGAGACCTGGATCCTGGAACGAGCCAGCAGTCCCAGAGGAAGGGGTGACACCCGTCACCCCCAGCCAGCCAGCGCCACCAGCCTGCAGGGAGAGCCCAACTACACGCCATCCAGCGCCCCCTGCCATCCGAAGGAACCCAGCTGCCCAGCACTCCCAGTCGAGCCAGGATAAGTTAAATTTGACAAATGTGTTGTATCCAAACCATTGTAAAACCCCAGCCTTGCCTGTGCCCCCTGCACCAGAGGCTGGGGAGATTGAAATTTGGGGATATAAGGACTTGCCTGTGCCACATGCACCTGAGTTCCTAGGGCAGGGGAGGGACGTGAGTCAGGGCGAGCCTGTGCCACACGCACTTCAGCCCCATGCCACTGGGCATGCCATGGACAAGGGAAGGGACCACTTAGGGCTAGGGGAGCCGACACCCAGGCAAGCGCAGTCGCCTGCCAGTCTGTCATTGGGGAGGGTATCGGGGTGCCCCGGCCACACAAGGATAACGCTCAATGGAAACTTGTATCTAGCCAGGAGCAGCCCAGCCGTGTCCAGCCCAGAGAAGCAGCCGTGACCCGAGCCGAAGATCCCCAGCCGCGTGCGCGAGGTAGATGGCTGCCTGGAAGCTTCTCACACTGGTGGATGGTCCTGTGGGGACTACTGCTGGCAGCCGTGTGGCCTACAACCAGCTACGTCCTGGTGGGATGGGACTGTGCCAACCCCACCCACGTCACAGCCTACAATAAAGAAAAGATGTGCAACACGGAACCTCTACACCAGGAGGTGCCCCTGGGCCATGAAGTACACGTCCTGCAGCAAGTCAAGGTTAGGGAAACAACAGGATACAGTTGTCAGCTCACTGTGTCCCAGTGGACATTCAGGTGTGGGGTATGGGGTCACCTCAAGGTGACCTCGGTCCCCACCCTCATGAGGCCAACTAAGATAGATCCAGAAACGTGCCGAGACCTGGCCAGGAACCGAGTCTACACGCTGCCAGGCAAGACCCAGCCACTGACGTTTCAGCTGAACCATCCCCTGTTCTTCACCCTCGATATGGTGGGCGCCCTCGTCAACAGCCCCGAGGGGGTGGGTTGTGAGGGGGAGGACGTCCACTTCGAGGGCCAGCTGTACTGCAATGAATTAGTGCTCCAGGAGCGACGGCTGCTGGTCAAGGAAGAGACCTACGTAGTAGAGGATGGACGGGTGGAGTCCCAATCTGACCACCTGACCTTGGAATGTCCCCATTCAGAGCTGTCTTGCATCACTGGGGAAGCAACCTACGTGTGGGACCACCTGGGAAGAGATTGCCCCTTGAGGCTGATCCGCAGCCTCCAGCCTAGCCTAGTGATGGATGCGTTCCTGGTTGACCATCAAGCCCAGTTTTTCATCAACATGACCAACCCCACCTCAATAGTGAACTGCGACTTTGAGGCCCATGCCACCAACCACCCAGCGTTGTTTGTGGCAGCTGACCCAGCCGCGGCAGCGCTGCCCAGAGTATCGGCCAGGGATGTTGATGTCCCCCTGCAGGCCCAGATACATGCAGGTTATATTGGATTTACTCTGGAGACACGCATGAAAAGCACAGCAGCAGAAGAAGTAGCGGCCAACTGCTGGAAGCTCCAGCAACTAGACCCGGCCCACCCGGTGCGTGTCCAGGGGAGCACGTTCTCGGTGCTGAGGGGAGATGTCCTGCTCCAGCTTACCTGCCAACGCAACAAATATGTTGTCCGTGAACACAAGGAGTGTTGGGACAAAGTGCCAGTAGAGCCCACAGGGTTTGTAGACGCCGTGACACAAGTGTATAGCGGCCACGCCACCAAGATTCCCTGCTCCTCCACATACCCCCTGACTGTGCACGCGGAGGAAGGCTGGATAGAGTTAACCCCCGCTCCTAAGAAGAGGCCACCCCCGCTGGATACGCCTAAGCAGCTGCTGACAGAACCCTTGGATGACTTCAGTTCAGGGGGCTTGTATTCGCAGGCTGAGTTGAACGACTGGCAGCAACTGCTGGCATTCCCAGCATATAAAAGCGCCATGCTGACCGGCCTGTCCTATGGCTCATGCGTTCAGCAAGGTAGCTGTTCGGCCACAGGTGACCATGGGATAGTGTCCTACAACATCGACTGACTGGCGGAGGAAGGAGAGGCCGCCCTGGATGTCTGGGCTGGGTTCAGACAAGCTATTCACGAGTGGGGAGATGGCGCAGCCATACTGTGCTTGCTGTTGTTAATCCTCAAACTGCTGGGGGACCTGACCATCATTTCCCTGGCAGCAGCACAAGGAGGTGTACGGGCAGCCATGAATGCGATGTCACAAGTGTTCCTGTACCATCCAACTTTGTACAGGAAGGCCTTGGCCAGAGCCCGGCTCACCCATGCCAAGTCCCGGGACTTTTCAGTAGACTGGGATGCCATTCCCATCGGCCGGGAAGCAGCCGAGGAAATGGTGTCCATGCAATCAGCCGATAGCGGGCATGACCGCCCAGGCAGGCCAGGACCGCCCTCTGGAAGACCCCGCGGCCCCTCGGGAGGTCAGGCTGCCGCCCAGACGGTCAACTTGGCAGCCAGTGCCCCAGCCGCTGCCAACAACAACCAGAATGCCCCACTGCTGACTGTCCCAGCAACAACTGTGCCACCCGCCAACCTGACACCTGCCGGCGCTGAACTACGTGTCCAACCAAAGCCAGCCTCTGCCTTCTATCCCACGTTGGGAGCCCATCAGCCCTGAGAAACACTCACCACTAGGATTCCATTGAATCATTATCATTTTGTATATATCTTAGCCCTAAGGAGCGGACCGAAGGCCTCAACCACTGTCGGAAGTCTGGTAGGGAAACCCTCTCCCAGCCTTCCGAGGGGAGAGTTGTGGTATTCGGCAACCGTGAGCCATGCCTATGGCACCCCTGACCGGGGTTCGGGGAAGGGCCAACGGCCCTCCCCCGAGTCCTGGGGAAGGGGTCTGTCGACCCCCTCCCTATGCCTAAAATTAATGATTGAATCTGTCAAGTTTTATTATGGTTAACTGTATTGTTAATTCCCCCACCCTTTCCAGGGATGGGGGATCATTATTGCCCAAACTGACCAATGTATATGTATTATAATGCTTTTATGTTATGATTATTTATTCCTATCTGTGTAGTTATTGTTTGTTGTATATAGCTTTAGTACCCTTTAGACCTTCAATAAAGTGACAACTGAAATAGATGTTGATTATTATCTAGTGAATGCTAGAGAAGCGTAGCTTCTCTATAGTAAGGTGTCCACGTCTGTCACACTGCCGTAATCTAATTGAACTCCGGTGTCTGCCATTTATCCTCGGCGGATACCACAAATACACTGTCCCCCCTCTCTTCCATAATATCATGGTATAATCTATAAATTTTGTTTCAGGGATTATTTTTATTGTCCATTGAAAGATTAAAATTTTAAATTTTTGTTAGAATCCAATTGAATGGGGCACCCTGTATGTATGTTATAGCTTTCTGATTTTTATGTCACCAGCACGAAGTATCAATATCTTAGGCAATAATAGATATAAACTTTTTTGGCTTCTAGATTTGTCCTTTTCATAAATAGGAGTTCATTTTTAAAATACTTTTTTTTTATATGACAGCATAAATTAGTAAACTAAATTGTAAAAGATAAAATAAAAATTGTGTTTTGTTTAAGTAATGATTAATTTCATTGACAGAATGTGGTTTCAAATAATCATACTTCCCAAGTTTGTTTATTTAATTTCTCTACAATCCTAAAAATCTGCTGATGTTAGTTCTAAACATCATTTGTCTAATACTAAAATCGTGCTCTTAAACTATATAATTGTCAAAGTTAGATAATATAATGAACTAAAACAGCTATAGTTGCGCAAATTTTCTTCAGATTGAATAACCAACTGAAATATTCATTAATATGGTTATTCCCCTAGAGGCCTCTAGTTTAACTTTTAAGTTTCCCTCAAGGAGTTTTAGGCATAAAGAAACATCCACCCCCCCTCCCCATCTTATTTCAGATTTCTCCAAAAAATAAGGTTGCTATGCCTTATAAAGGAAAACACCCAAAAATTTTCGCTGTAGGGTAGACAGACAAGATAGAAAATAAAGGGCAGCTACGCTTCTCCTAATAATATAGTCTTCGCCTGGACTTACTTATAATCATAGGGGAGACAATCTTTGAATGGATAATCCGGATGCATTGATGTTTCAGCCCACAACAAGTGTCTCCACCCAATGTTCAACTTGTCCATCACGTTCATGTCCTCGCTGCTCAGCTCAAAGTCCCAGATCTAGTATATAACAAGGATGACAACATCCATAAAAGCGATAGGATAAACGAACATTAACACTTGTAGAGTGTGAGAACTGAATAAGCAGATTATAAATGTGTAAAATCTAGACAAAATTGTGATTAAAGGGGGGGGGTTTTTAATGCAACCATCTCGTAATCAGTGATTAAATGGTACTTAGAATTCGAATTTCGATCTGAAATTTTGCATGAGTAATCCTTGGTAGGTCTATTTTCCCTAAATCGAACAAAAAGTTGGAAAAGTAGCGGCTGGCGGCTGGCAGCTCAGCCGTTTAGCCGTTTTTTGACTATTTTCAGGGCAAATTCATCATTAATTACGTAGGAATCAACTTTTAAAAACTTATTTTTGGTTTTATTCATGGTAAATGATAGCAATAACCATTTTTTAAATTTCTAGTACCAGCTGCTAAACGGCTAGAACCGGCTGGGAGCTGCAAAGAGTATGAAGGGTAGATATGGCTTGTGACGTGTCTAGGGGTAGGTTTTTATGGCTGCTGAGCTCAAAAATACTTCCAAAAATAGTGGCCGCCCATTCATATGGCAGCTGGGTAACAGCTGCAGCTCAGCTGGGAGCGGCCAAGAGTAGAATAAGTAGATAAGGCTTGTGACGTGTCTAGGGGTAGGTTTTTATGGGTGCTGAGCTCAAAAATACTACCAAAAATAATGGCAGCCCATCCATATGGCAGCTGGGTAACAGCTGCAGCTCAGCTGGGAGCGGACAAGAGTAGAATGAGTACATAGGGCTTGTGACGTGTCTAGGGGTAGGTTTTTATGGGTGCTGAACTCAAAAATACTACCAAAAATAGTGGCGGCTCATCCATATGGCAGCTGGGTAACAGCTGCAGCTCAGCTGGGAGTGGCCAAGAGTAGAATGAGTACATAGGGCTTGTGACATGTCTAGGGTTAGGTTATTATGGGTGCTGAGCTCAAAAATGCTACCTAAAATAGTGGCAGCCCATTCATATGGCAGCTGGGTAACAGCTGCAGCTCAGCTGTGAGACCAAGAGTAGAATGAGTACATAGGGCGTGTGACGTGTCTAGAGGTAGGTTTTTATGGGTGCTGACCACAAAAATACTACCAAAAATAGTGGCGGCCAATCCATATGGCAGCTGGGTAACAGCTGTAGCTCAGCTGGGAGTGGCCAAGAGTAGAATGAGAAGATAGGGCTTGTGATGTGTCTAGGGGTAGGTTTTAATGAATGCTGAGCTCAAAATTACTACCAAAAATAGTGGTGATCCATCCATATGGTTGCTGGGTAACAGGGGTAGGTCTGAGCTCAAAAATACTACCAAAAATAGTCGCGGCCCATCCATATTGCAGCTTGGCAACAGCTGCAGCTCAGCTGGGAGCAGCCAAGAGTAAAATGAGTACATAGGGCATGTGACGTGTGAAGAATATCACAAAATTTATTATTTCAGTAGAATTAAACTTCTCCCAATTAACATTATAACTTCATTTCATGGACATATTACTAGTAACAGTTTTTTTTATTTCTGGATTTCACTGAAAATTACCAATAACGTCTGAAAACAGTTATCAACAGCCAAAAGTATATGTTGTAAATATAGCATGTAACATTTCTAGGGGTAGGTTTTTAACTTTTTATGGGGGTGTTGAGCTCAAAAACACTACCAATAATAGTTGGGGCCCATCCATATGGCCGCTGGGTAACAGCTACAGCTGAGCAGCAGCCGTTACCTTGATGCCATATGGATGGGCCTTTCTATTTTTGGGGAGTATTAATAAGCTTGGCACCTATAAAAATTTACCCCACACATCACGAGCTTTGTCTTAAACTTTTACCTTTATCTGTTGGTAACTGTTCTCAGCCAATTTCAGCTGTTTAACAACTAAATCAATACTGAAATATTAAATATTTGGTTATCCTTCAATAGTCCCAAAAAGTGCTTATAGCTTAAACAACAGCTTACTGCATAGCTTCAGCTGTTACCCAGCAACCATATGTATGGGCATCCACTATTTTTGGTGTTTTTTTTAGAGCTTAGCACCCATTTAAACCTACCCCTTAACACGTCACAAGCCCTATGTACCCATTTTACCCTTGGCTGCTTCCAGCTGAGCTGCAGCTGTTACAAAGCTGCAATATGGATGGGCCGCCACTATTTTTGGTAGTATTTTTGAGCTCAGACCTACCCCTGTTACCCAGCAACCATATGGATGGACCACCACTATTTATGGTAGTAAATTTGAGCTCAGCATTCATAAAAACCTACCCCTAGACACATCACAAGCCCTATCTTCTCATTCTACCCTTGGCCACTCCCAGCTGAGCTGCAGCTGTTACCCGGCTGCCATATGGATGGGCCGCCTCTATTTTTGGTAGTTTTTTTTGAGCTTAGCTCCCATAAAACCTACCCCTAGACACATCACAATCCCTATCTACTCATTCTACTCTTGGCCGCTCCCAGCTGAGCTGCAGCTGTTACCCAGCTGCCATATGGAAGGCCATTACTAATTTTGGTAGCATTTTTGAGCTCAGCACCCATAAAAACCTACCCCTAGACACGTCACAAGCCCTATGTACTCATCCTATACTTGGCCGCTTTCAGCTGAGCTGCAGCTGTTACCCAGCCGCCAAATGGATGGGCCGCTTAGTATTTTTGAGCTTAGAACCCATAAAAACCTACCCCTAGACACGTCACAAGCCCAATCTACTCATTCTACTCTTGGCCGCTCCCAGCTGAGCTGCAGCTGTTACCCAGCTGCCATATGGATGGGCCGCCACTATTTTTGGTAGTATTTTTGAGCTTAGCACCCATAAAAACCTAACCCTAGACTCGTCACAAGCCCTATCTACTCATTCTACTCTTGGCCGCTCCCAGCTGAGCTGCAGCTGTTACCCAGCTGCCATATGGATAGGCGGCCACTATTTTTTGTAGTATTTTTGAGCTCAGCAGCCATAAAAACCTACCCCTAGACACGTCACAAGCCATATCTACCCTTCATACTCTTGGCAGCTCCCAGCCGTTTTTAGCCGATTCTAGCCGTTTAGCAGCTGGTACTAGAAATTTAAAAAATGGTTATAGCTATCATTTACCATGAATTAAACCCAAAATATGTTTTAAAAAGTTGATTCCTACGTAATTAATGATAAATTTGCCCTGAAAATAGGCAAAAAACGGCTAAACGGCTGAGCTGCCAGCCGCCAGCCGTTATTTTTCCAACTTTTTGTTCGATTTAGGGAAAATAGACCTACCAAGGATTACTCATGAAAAGTTTCAGTTCGAAATTCGAATTCTAAGTGCCATTTAATCACTGATTACGAGATGGTTGCATTAAAAACCCCCCCCTTTGTTTAAATCTATAGGAAAATTCTAACATGTCTAAATTAAAGAAAAGAGCTGACCGTTACGGACGGACTGACTCTAATTATATACAAGCTTCCTAGGGAAAGAAATCATTATGTTATAAGTGCATTTACAACTGACAGACTAAAAAGGATAAAGTCACTGAAGACTTAAAGTGTAGATTCGCACTAACTTTTTCAAAGTCTCCTTCTCTTAATAAAGAACTGCAAATTTAACTTAAACCTAAATTCTAGAATTATTTTGAAGCTTCTAAAAGTGGCATTTAAAGGTTGAGATTAAGACACAGCTTTGAATACGCATTTAGGCATACCTGGAAGTTTTCTTTGATTCTGGAAGGCGTGACAGATTTGCAGACAAAAGCTCCGCCCATTTGCAGATGCCATCTCAGAACAACATTAGCAGTGCTTTTACCATACTAAACATTTTACATTTTTAAGTGCTAAGCAACCCATTTTGGAAAGTATTAAATTAGAAAATTCAAGTCTTTTAATAACAACACAGTTAGACAAAAAGCAAAAAATAACCTTTTCTGCAATTTTAGCAATATCAGGATGACCAAGAACTTCGTAGCCAGCTTTAGGAACACCACTAGTGATACTTCCAGCTACACGCCAGGGTCTATCAGCTGATCCCAGGGCTGAGTACGCCTATAATACATGTTTAGTATGACCTCTAATCAATACTTCCAGCTGCACGCCAGGGACGGTCAGCTGATCCCTGGGCTGAGTACGCCTATAATATATGTTTAGTATGACCCTTAATAATATTTCCAGCTACATGCTTGATCAAAAGACCACCAGTGATCTACAACTGCACTTCGTATATTTACAAACAAAGGTTGCGTGAGAAAAATTTGATAACTTTGAAAATAAATATTTTTCAGTTAGGTAGGTAATAAAGTTCAATTTTGATCAGGAAACTAGTTTTTGATTTTTTTCTAATAAATTGCAGCAACTTTATTTACTTTCAGGCGAGGAACAAGGGAACTGAATACCCGACTCAAGATCTAATGAAAGTCCCAGACTAAGAACCAGTTTTTAAAACTTTTGAAGACTAGAAATAGTGACAGTCCAATGTCCTTTCCATCACAGCTAAATATATAATTAAATATATAACTACTAGCGGATAAGCCCCTACATGCCACTAGGGGCTCTTGAGGAGAAGTTGAGATACCCTCTCTCAAAATATTTGAAAATTTTCTCTGGGCCTATAAGAAGCTTTACTAAAAAGGAGAACTATTGGAATAGAAATTTTTACCTGGAAAACAATGTTATGAGTTCTACAGAAGTCCCTAAGATCCTTCTCATGCAGGTAAGGATGACTCTCATTTTGGAGAACAGCTGGGGTATACTTCTTGGCATTCTTCAACACTTCCTCAACTTGCATCCTTAAATACAAATGATAACTTTTAGAAATGCGAATCTTTAGAAGTTTTATTATCATTATAGGATGTTTGTGCAGAGAGAAAGGGGACAATGGGCTATTTTTTTTTAATTTGTCCCCAAAGTTTTATAACAACGTTTTCTTAATCGTTGGCTACTGAATTTTGATTGGTTATTGGCCATTGTATTGTCCCTTTAGATCCCTTATGTTTGTTAATCTCATTAACCTCTGGACTTGTATGGTTCTCTTTTACAGTGACGCTTCTAATAGGTCCTTTGAAGGTTTATAACTACTTCTCGGTCTGTCGGTAAAGCTACAAAAAATACATTTATGTATATGAGGTCTTTATTATTCTATCTTTTTTCTCTCTCCCTTTTTCATTATTAACACTGAATATCTGCTCAATAACTCACTTTGGTCGTTTATCAATCTAAGATTTGCCATATGGATGTTGCCATCCTTGTTTTATTTATATTTTACTTACATAAGTAGCTTACACTTTAAACTATTGATTTTTAAAATTTTTTACCAACCTGTTAAAATTTGATAGTCCAATAGATTTAGTTAGACCAAGATCAACTAATTCCTCCATGGCTGCCCAGGTCTCAACATAATGAGACTCTAAATCAGCACAGTAATATCCTAGATATAGATTTAGTTAGACCAAGATCAACTAATTTCTCCATGGCAGCCCAGGTCTCAACATAATGAGACTCCAAATCAGCACAGTAATATCCTAGTTATAGATTTAGTTAGACCAAGATCAACTAATTCCTTCATGGTAGCCCAGGTCTCAACATAATGAGAATCCAAATCAGCACAATAATATCCAAAATAATTTATCTTAAATATTTTATCTATGGTATTTTTATGTTATTTCAAATCAATCAATAATCACCAAATCCTTATATGTCTACCTGTATGTGTGTGTAGCGAAGGATCTTGCTAACCGCTGAACCTACATGGTTCTCCTTTAAAGTGGATCTTCTTATAGGTCTAGGGGAGGGAACCAATCAGAGAGAGAGAGAGAGAGAGTAACCCATCCCTCCCTATATATCTCACTCAAAGAAAATTTTTGTATTCTTTTTCTATGACAGTACAAGAGATCAATGGGACACCTATATTAAACAGTAAATTATAGTTCTACTATCAAATACTTTTTGTCTTCCATGTGTCATATCCCTGTGTAAAACCTACCCTCATCGTCCAGAGGAAACATGGTGTTCTTGGAATGATGGGCGGGGAAGCATCCATTTGGTCTCAGGGTCAAGCTTTTTCCTGCAACAAAAATACAAAAACCAATTTTATTTATAATTTGAGTGGGTAGGTACTTAAATAGTTCATAAATTACTAAAAACAAATATTTTTTCAGTTGTTCTGTTTTTAATAAAAGTAATTTTAAAAAATAGAAAATATCAGCAAATGTTCAACCAAAATTTTCATTGCAACCAAATGTTCATTGGATTTTTTTCAAAAACCTATGTGTAAAGATTTCTTTTAAAATGCGTCCCAAATGTTTTAATTTTGTTCATGTTTCAGAGAACTTTTTTTTTACATATTATGGTTGTTTGAGGGATTTTAAAAATATTCACCTGTGCTTGGAACAGCCTGTGGCCAATGGATGACAAAAGAGTCGATATAATCCAGCTGGAGATCCTTCAGGGTTGCCTCCAGGTCAGGTTTCACGTGCTCAGGACGATGGTTAGAGTTCCATAACTTTGCCTAAACACACATATTTTTTTCATGAATATTCTTTAATTAAGAGAAATATACTAATTTCAAATTTGCCCAGAGAAAAAGTGAGCGATCAAAATCATGCTACAAAGACAGAATTTCGAAGAATTGGATTATTCAATTGTCATGTCGTCCAACCCAGGGAGTAAGGGAGGGGACAATGGGCAGTTAATTCAATTTTATAGTTGTGACCCTTTAAGGTTGAAAATCCAGATATTTCCAGATAAAACAAGTATTTGCAATATAGCAACCTTTAGTGGAAATTTTTGACTTTTAGAATTGTTTTTAATTCGAAATGCACCATCCTTAAACTGATGCTTTACGACAAGCCTTTGATTCTAGAGATCAAAACCCTTGTTTACAATTCATTTCCATAATTGTTATTATTTGAACTTCGGAAAATTAAGGAAACATACCATTTTACTTTTACAACATCTTTTACCCAAATTTTTTTATTGTATTTATTAAAAAGCTTAGACATGAAAAAGCCTCTAAATAATTATATTACAAAACTTACTAAAACAATTACCTTCCTACAGAACTTTTAACTCAAGTTATTTCATTTAACGAAATAAAAATGAGATACCTTGCGTCAAAATTTCATACTACATAAATAAAATAGTTGAGAACATAAGTACATCTTAATTTTAAAGATCTTAAGGTTTAAGTAACATATCTTAGGATAACTGGTAGCTGCGCTCCTAGCATCCAGGACAGAAAAATAAAATAACACCATCTTGAGATTTTAATGATAAACAAACCTTGAACAACTCAGGACTTCGTGAATTTTCCCTAAAATTTTGAAATTAATCGGATCATTAATTACAGAAATATTAAGCTAAAGACAAAAAACTTTTGCCTTTACATTAAATCAATTAGAAACATCTAACATGTCTAAAGTAATGAAAAGAGCTAACCGTTACGGACGTACAAATGTGCGGGACCTAATTATAGGAAGGCTTTGCTCATAATAACTAATAATCTTAATATAATTTCTTTCTACAACGCACTAATCGGAATGAATTAACATTAAACAAGAATTAGATATATAAAAAATGTAATGATTCAATTTACAAAATAATTTTCAAAATCAAAATATTCTGTCTGCTTGTTATTGTTTATCTTTTTGTTGGCGCGCTAGTTTGCCGCGAGATTATGCATGATTTTGCGTGACGTCATTCATAATTGGTCCCCAAGATTGGTTAGAAACTGCTAAATTCTTGCATGTTCCCTTTAAGCCAGTCCCCAAAGTCTGAGACTCCTAAAAATTGAATATTCGATCCATTGTCCCCTCCCTTACTCCCTGCATACGACCAGAATCTAGTAATAGGATAGATTCGCTGCTAACAAACTATACAATATACCAGTACTACGCATTGGAAAATGTACACCGAAATCTTGGGTGCCGTATATATCAGGGATCTAAAGGGATAAGACAATGGCCGTTAAATTGATGTATATCCCCACTGATGATACATAAAATTACCCCTTCTGTAGATTATAATTTATGGTTGAAACGTTTGGACACTCAACTTCATGATCCAACCAATCAGAATTCACTGAAGTCCCCAAATTTGTTAAACCAACAAATGAGAAAACCTACTACACAACTTTGGGGACTAGTGTAATAAACAGCCCATTGCCCCCCCTCTCTCTGCGTATATGTATATATTTTATTTCATTCGGATCATGATTATATAGTGGCTTTGACACTACCTTCACCCCTAGGGGCGAAGGGGAGATTTCTTCCCATTATTTAGTTTTCATGAAAACTGATGCATTTTTTAAATTAAAAAGATGAATTTCCTTTTGTGTATCGACATACAAACCCCACAGGACTTATTTTTTAGTAGCGAAGCTACTCTATAATTCGAAATGTCCGTCCGTCTGAGACAAAGTGGGGGAAACGTGATTTTCTCGGCTCCTAGAAAAGCTAGACAGCTGAAATTTTTAGTGAAGATTCTTAAAACATATGCCCATCTAATCTATGCATTATTTTGTCCATCTGTCTGTTGTTTGGGGTGCTAGATTGGTTCCTAGATTTTCATGTTTTCGTGATTTTCTCAACTCCTTTTTAAGAGAATGGGCTGAAATTTTCAGGGATTACTTAAATTTACATTCTACTTATTTTCCTTAAGTTTTATTACGATTTTTCTATTAGTTGGGGTGCTAGATCGATTCCTAGATTTTTAGGTTTTCTCGATCCCTATTCATGATTGACAGCTGAAATTATCAGGAATCAAATATGCTCATATTCTACACATTTTTTATCAAGTTTAATCAAGATTTGTCTATAAATTGCGATGCTAGATAGATTCCTAGATTTTAAAATTTTCGTGAATTTTAAGGTTTCCTTATTTCCCTATTTTATCAAGATTAATGTTTATTGTATGAAACTGCTTTATATTAATATTTTTCCGATATCCATTCATAATTTTTGAGCTTCGCTACTTATGGATGTTGTCATCCTTGTTTAAAACTTACAATCTAAACATTGTTTTATCATATGTGTTTGTTTTTCTTTTTGTTTTGTGTCTGAAATTCAAAAACAAGATTAACATAAACATACAAAATATTTGAAAAAATAATATTTATTTCAATAAATAACAGTTGACTTTTTCTAATATATATGTGAAATATTTTACAAAGGGGGGGGGGGGGGGGCGAAAGTGACACTTTTTGAAACCAAAACTAAAAGTCAAAGGAACTCAACTAAAAAAAGAGTTACAGGTCTGACATTTTGCATGGTAGTTGCTTTATAGGGGTACAATATGGAACTGTGAAGAAACGGCGGCGCAACCGCCGAAAACCGCCGAGAAAAGGCAACAAAAATTACGGCGGGAAACGGCGGTTGCGCCGCCGTTTCTTCACAGTTCCATATTGTACCCCTATAAAGCAACTGCCATGCAAAATCTCAGACCTGTAACCCTTTTTTTAGTTGAGTTCCTTTGTTGACTCTTAGTTTTGGTTTCAAAAAGTGTCACTTTCGCACCCCCCCCCCCTTTTGATTTTCATACAGCAACAAAAATAATACAATTTTTGAGCTTATTTTGATTACATTAAAGCAAAGTTTTAACAATAATAAGCAAAAATAACTTAGTCAAAGGGGGTTTTAAGGCACTTAAAGTGATTATATCATAGATAATTTTTTTCAAAATAATTTTGGTACTTTTTAAAAAATAATTGATGGATTTTTTAAATCTGGGAAAAATGAATTTAGTTAAGATTATATTTGTCCATAATAAAGAAAACTGTGGCAAGAAAAGCTCCTCCGAACAGGTCTCCCAGAGCCGTCAGGTATGGGATGGCAGCGTTGTCGGGATCTATTCCCCGCCTCCAGAGTTTGTAGACTAGGATGCTAGCAATATGCAGCAGTAATGATACCTAGACAGTAGACATTAAATTTTTTTTCTTGGATAAATTCAAAGATAGAATATGAGATTTTATGTATATTGCGAACAAATATTTTAACAGGGATGACAACATCTAACAGTAGCAAAGCAAGTATCATACAGATGTTCATTGGTCAAAATAAGAGGGAGAAAAAATGAAAAAAGATAAAGAATAATATACATAATATAAATTCACGAAACCTTCCATTAATCTTGTATTTTTGCTACATGGTAAAGGGTATCTTTACAAAAATAGATCAGTAGTCTATCTTAAATGACAGTCGAGAAAATCATATTTTCCCCAAAGCGTTACGAAGGAACATATTGAATTATAGAGTAACTGGCCTATATACGGTACTAGGACAAACGTCAGAGAGACAAACGTCAGAGAGACAAACGTCAGAGCGACAAACGTCAGAGAGACAAACGTCAGACTGGACAAACGTCCGACTATACAAACATCAGAGTGGTACAAAGGTCAGACAAATTAAGCTTTTTGTAAAAGTCTGACGTTTTATAAAAACTTTAAAAATTATGTTTTGTATTCATTGTTTTTGAGAATTAATCAATTATAATCTGACGTTTGTCGCTCTGACGTTTGTCCTAGTACCCTATATACTCTTGGGGCGAAGCTACTAATTACCTGTAATATGGCAACAAGAAGATAGAGCACCACAAACACAAAGGAAAATATTCCAAATCCTTTGGAGAAACCGATTGCTGTGTTAAAAACAATATGGCCTGTAATAAAATATATAAAAAATTCTTTAGTTTCAGAGTTTATTGTAACGAGTCTATTGGCTGACATGACATGTAAGTGTAGAGTTTAAGTACTACACAAATGTTAAATACCTTGGCTCGTGAAAATGTTTTAACTGTCTTTAGGTGATGTCCAAAAACTTTAAGCCAAATAATCAACTAAGTACTTTCTTGAGACCAGTTAAGATAAATTTTAAAAGGGCCGCAATTGTTGTAAATTTTATCCTTAAAATATTTACAAAAAAATCGTACCTGGAACAACCAAAAGCAGGAGCATCCTGGCAGCAACAGAATTAGAGCTAAGCTGACCCGCGCTACCATCCCCTTTCCCGCCAAAAAATGTAACACGTGGGTTAAACAGATTAATTGGCGCCACTTCCTTTGGAAGCACACCGGGTTTGGCATGTTTGTGTAGCTGGGTGGAAATACGCGAGGCCTGGATACCCACTAAATTTCCCGCCACTCCATTGATGACCGGCTGGAACATGGCAATGTTTGGATACTCCTCGATGGCTTGATTCAAAATTGCGCCGCCCAAGCTTGAGATAACCATGGCGGATAAAACTGGTGTCCAGCCGTTCTTTAAAATTTCTTTGGTTTCTTTATTGAGAGCTGATATTCTTTGGCAGTAAAGTGCAATTAAGGTATATAATAGAAGAATTGGTACATGAACTAGAGGATGTACGGCATATAGTATGGAAGCAACAGCTGATAGCAAGGCTAAGGTGACTAGATCCCCAAGGGCAGCTGCGACAGGGGTGGCTATGTTGTCAGGGTCAACTCCAAGTCGACGGGATACTAAAATAATATCTATTAGGTAATATATCTTTTGAAGTTTCAATATTAATGATTTTTTCGGTTTTACAAATTGAAATATGTAAAAATGGGCTACCATTGAAATATTAAAAAATGGGGAAAATTGTAACCTGCAATAACGGCCACCATGACAAGGCCAAGACTAAAGCTTGCAATGGAGGCTGTTATAATACTACTGGAACATGCTACCATCATATACGCAAACTTAATAATAATATTATTAACCTCATGATATCCTATTATATCAAGCAATAAGATTTTTTATCTGAAGCGAAGGACCGTTATAGTTCTCCTTTACAGTAAAGCTTCTTATGTGTAGAGGGAAGGTTTTAAACTATTTTGGGGGAGATTATCTCCATCCTCCTAATAAAGATGACCCACCCTAACAAAATACTTTTACTTTTAAAAACTTAAATTGAAATGAGGTGGAGGTCGACTCTCTCCTCGCCCCCCTCGCTTTCAGTGCTCCTATGCTTCTTGTGAAGTAGCTGCTGGTTCTTGACAAAGTGCAGATTTACAAATATATTATAAAAGCTTAACTTACATTAAACTCTGTATCACCAGATAATGCAGACATCACTAGAGCTATACACGCTGCAAGGAAACCCACAACGATACCCTAAATAAGTTTTAATTAGTTCAAGTCTAAAATCTACGTGTAATTTGTTGATTTAGTTCCCCTTGCTATCACCCCCCTTAAAAAGATTATTTTATGTTTATTTTTATTTTTTCAAATATGTAAAATTTTTAAATCTGTACCTGTAGCTGAGTTAATGCCAGGTTGAATCCTCCAAGCTCCAGAGTTTGTGCTATTGTATCCAGTCCTCCCAGGTTGGCTTGAGTTGATAGTCTTAACATTGATAGTCAGGATGCTTAGTTACGCATTGATAAGTGGATAAATGAAATGCTAAAACCACTGAGAATTTTATTACTATTAACCTAGAAGTTAGATTTAATAAAGTTAGTTTTAATATTATTCAATTATTATTATTAAAATTTCAGAAAACAAATATAAATGTTATGACTTGTATCTCAAACATAATCGTTGATTTCAAGACATAAAACTAAAATAACAGATATACATACACTTTCACGAACCAGAGCAAGTGATTCTAAGCATCTTCAAGCATTGACCCATAGTATTTTTTTAGTAAATATACTAGGTTTATGTTTAATATTTACTTTATCGACTAAAAAGTTAGGTTTCACCATGGTTTTATATGAAAAAAACTTTGAAATGTAAAGCAATTTTTAAAGCAATATCATCAAATGCTTTGTTAAGTCCAAAGGGCAAAATAAAATAACACTGCAGAAAAGCATCAAATGTTGTAAATTGCAAAAGTACATTAATTAAACTGTTTACAAGTTACCAACCCTTTTTCCAAATATACATTTTTAATCACAATAATATACGTTTGTGTCAAAGCTTTTAAACAACAGTTTGAACTCATCAAAACATTCGATGATATTGCACCAAACAATGGTTAACATATCAAAGTTTTTTTCATATAAAACCATGGTGAAACTTAACTTTTTAGTCGTTAAAGCAAATATTAAACATAAACCTAGTATATTTACTAAAAAAATACTATGGGTCAATGCTGGAAGATGCTTAGAATCACTTGCTCTTGTTCGTGGATATTCCTCTTTAGGTATTTTAAACTTAAACATTAAACAACTAGTTTAATAACTTTTAAAACAACCATAGTAAAATAATACTAATATGAAGTTAAGAGAAAGAGCTATGATTCCAATTTTAAGTTTTAATCTTTTAAGATGTTTGAAAGGATTTTACCTTAAAGATTAAAAAACCAAAAAGAAGCTTCTCTACTTACAAAGAAGATAAATACAAACCTGGAAGCAAGAGTCATTTCTAGATTTCCCTTCAAACCAATCAAAGCTGGAACCTGTACAACAATTTTATTTTATTTTCAATATCATATAAACTATGCACGAAGGATAGATAATGAGGTTTAGTATCTTCCAGCAGTGATTTTAGACATCGGTGGTTAATGGTTATTTCTGTTATAAATAGCCCAATGAATGAAAAAATTAGAATACTCCACGGTCTTACGAAATTTTTAAGAGTTCTTTCAAACTCCTTTATTTTCAAAAGTTAGCTCCAAGATTTCTGTTTGTATGTGAATGTGATTAGGCAGCTTACCTTTTACACAGGTTTAATGATTTAAAATGATTTTTACCAATATAAATAGTTGAGGTATATTTTGAAAAACGTCCCAATACTGAACTCTGAAAAAATAAAATTAATAGGTATATTATGGATTATTAATTGTAATCTAAGAAAAAAATCCAAAGTGTAGACACAATGCCTAACCCTGCGGAAGGGAATGAACAATCATACTTAACTATTTTTTACCTGTCTAAAACTATGCCCGCACCAACCATGCCTAACCCAGCGGATAGATAAGGAAGACATACTTCTCTTACAACCTTCAGACCTTCACCTAAACGATAATCAATTATTAGATGTTTTACTTAATAGGTATATTTCTAAATTTTTGTTTTGGTATATCCTAACATTACAGAACGAATTCAAAATTGGTTTACTTTGGAGACTTCTTAACAGAATTTAAAGGCACATTTAAAACTCGCAAAAATACAGTCACTGTATTCAGTTCATGGCAATAAAAATATTGCCAATTATAGGGGGGGGGGGGGTTAATGCAACCATCTCGTAATCAATGAGTAAATGGCACTTATCGATGAAAAAGTAACGGCTAACGGCTCAGCCGTTTTGCCATTTTTTGGCTATCTATAGGGCAAATTAATCACGAAACCTATCTCCACATAATACTCTTTACCGCTCCAAAACGTTATCAATTGGTTCTGGCCGGTACTAGAAATTTAAAAAATGATTATTGCTATCATTTAACATGAATTAAACCAAAATATGTTAATTCCTACGTAATTAATGATGAATTTGCCCTGAAAATAGGCAAAAAAAGGCTAAACGGCTGAGCCGCCAGCCGTTACTTTTCCAACTTATTGTTCAATTTAGGAAAAATAGACCTAACAAGGATTACTCATGCAAAATTTCAGATCGAAATTCGGATTCTAAGTGCCGTTTACTCATTGATTACGAGATGGTTGCATTACCCCCCCCCCCCTTATACACCTAATTATGAAATTGACAAAAAGGCACTCAGTTTTGTCAAAAATACAGTGATATAGTTTGCTAGTTGTAGAAATTGCAGCACCCCGTGTGACAAAATATACTATTTAACAACAACTGATCATTTTTGAGTAAAAATTGTTAACCAGATCACTTACCAGAAAAAGCGGAGCCCTTTGCTGGAGAATCTACTTTTGATTTTATGTCAGTTTTTTCTTCATCTTTTCTTTTTGCCTGTCTCTGATCAGTTTTAAATTCCAATACAATATAAAATTATAGATTATAGAAAATTAGGATATTGTTTAAAATTAGTTATCCAAAATATCTAGGTATGTAGTTATTTTTTACTTTTCTGTACATTTCTTGACATGTGTTTTTAGATTGTATTCATATATATTCCTGTTCCGTTGTTCTTCTTAGAGTTGGGCCTTGTGTACCCCTCCCCTGATCTTGCACCCCCATCCGTACGGCATGTACTTAACTAAAATAACAAAACTTCGTAAACAAAGTTGTTAGTACGCAATGTGTCAAAATTTAGAATAAACTATTCAATTGCTAATAAAACATCAGTATTGATTTCTGACAATTGTTTTTGTTTTTTTTAATCGTTTGTTCATTTTATCTCAAATTTTTAAAAAGCTTGAATATATCCTAAATTAATAGGTATCAAAGGAACACTCTTAAATCAAATATATACTTTGATGAACTATTACACAATAGTTATATTTAAGAACACTGTACAAGGATTAGGTATTGAAGATATCTCGTAGATAATTAGGTAAAATAAAAAATAAACAGAAAACTAAAAAATGAAATTTTGCTTCAAAAAAATATTTATTACCAGGCTCAATTGAAATATGTAAGAATTTTATTTTATTAGAGCATTAAATCATTTAAGATAACAAATACTAGTAAATGGCGGTTTTTTGACGGTCAAGAATCATTAATTTTGTAATCAGGCCTCAAAATGCTTTTTCTAAGAAGTTACATAAAAAAAATTCGTCTTTCTAAGGTGTTTTGCTTTGTTTACTTTATTACGATAATTTACAATACCCCCCCTCCCTCACTTGATTTTAGAAACAATAATCCCACTGCACCTGTTACGTCAAAATACACAACAAACAAACTGCAAGATAAAACACAGAACTAGGCCCGGCCTGTCTCTGTGTTGTATCTATCATGCATAAAGAAAGCATTTCCTCACTACACAGGACTTTAAAACAAGTGCTTAGCTGCATATATTTGTAATATATATCAGCTGATTTCTGTCTGCTATATTAACATATTCAAAGTATAGGCTTTCACTCTCTGACGCAATCACTTCCTATTAGGAATAAAGGGAAAGGTCAATATGCAATAAATTAATCTTCTCATTATCAGGGATATAGGGAAAGATCAATGTACAATAAATAACTTTTCAGTAGTAGGGATGAAGGGAAAGGCCAATAACCAAAAAGTCAAAATCAAACTACAGGTCAATCGTTATTCAATATAACAGGATGTCTACAAGTCTATGTTTAGCGAAGAATCTCTAACCGCTAAACCGGTATGATTCTCCTTCAGGCAAGCTTCTCAAAGGTCCAGGGAAGGTTTATAATTATTTTTGGAGGATACCTCTACCCTCCCTTGAAGAAAAGACTCCTACTCATTTTTAAAAACTTTAGAGTGAAGGGTCGACTCCCCATTCGCTTCCCTGAAGTGCCCCTAGAGACTTTTTGGGTAGCCGCTAGTATTTATAATACCAACAATAGTTATTTAAAATTCAGTTTTTCCCAGGTATTTATAAACAACAAGTGAAATAAATCTTAAATAATATTTCGGGGGCAAATGAAGAGAAGAGATCTGTAGTATAGATGTATATATAGACAACTACCTCCCTTCATTTTTCAAAGACCTCTTTCGTCTGCTTCTAAATAATTTTCTGCTACTTAGCTGTGTTATTATAAGCGATACCATTGGTTGATTTTCAATGACCTAATAGGAAGGTTGCACAAGACGATTGCGATGAAGGAGATACAGTTATTTAACCCTTTCTCCCTCTAGTGTTTTACTCTAATATCAATGGAGAGGTCGTCAATTTTACTATATGTTGCCCCCCAACAACAACTGAAAACCACGTACCTATAGATTTCGTGATTTTTTTCGAATCAATTTATTTGGCTTATTTCTCACCTGTCAATGAAATATTAAAATTCTTTGATTTTTTTTCATCCTCTTATTTTTTTTATCTGAAAAAATACGAGTCAAATTTTTACATATTGCTATATACCTATACTAGCGTCTTCGCCCCTAGCCTCTAGGGCCTTTGCCCCAAGAGGTGATAAAAAAAAATAAAGGTGAAATTCGTAAAAAGGACAAAAGAAATCTTGAGCAAAAAAAAGGACTAAGGAAATCTTCTGCAAAAAAAAAAGACTAAGGAAATCTGCAAAAAAAAGGATATCTCCTACAAAAAAAAAAAAATGGGGGGAGGGATTTTTTTAGTTTTGGGGGGGGGGGTTGGGGGTGTCCCACCCCACAAGAAAATAGCCTAAAACCACCACAAGACCAGTAGGTATATACCCTGAAGAGTAGAATCCAATCGGTTCAGTGGTTACCGAGATCTTAAGCTTCAGACGGACGGACGGATGGACAGACATCAGTCTACTTTGTATTTTAGATTACATAAAAAGAAATTCTGTTGAATCTTGTTTTTTTCCATCTAGCAGTGTCTAAACCAATATTTTCAATCTACAACATTGAGTAATTTTGTTTATCCTAATCAGGAATGTAAATCACTTAATTGGACAAATTGGTACAAAAGGCATTTTTTTTTTCTTTCAATCATGTAATAAGTAAACCATAGCATTCCTTAATCATATTAAGAATTCCTTTTAATTTGGCCAGATTATTGAGACTGATTGGTAGTCTACATAATAATAAATCTATTGCCTGATGATTTATCTTTTTTGGATGCTATATAAATTTTAATCACTTGTGACATTAAAGTGTCTTTTTTACCCTGTTTTACAAGAAATCTAAAAAAATATCCTTTTCTGAATAAGTTTGTGATAAAAATATAAAGTGCAACACAGTGCCTTCGAGGGTGCTTCGACTTTAGTGTCAGAACCTAAATTGGGACATTGTGCATTTCATTACCCTAGGTTAGATAACTTCATTTCACTTTTCAATAAAATCTAAAATGCAGCGGTTTTTGAGAAAATAAGATTTAAAAATTTCAAGTTCAGTTTTCACCCACTAGGAGTTACCGCATAATCATGACAAGAAAAGCAAAGATTATTTATTTAAAATTTTGAACAACTTTGCTTTTATAAAGTCAGTCATAAAACCTCTCTATATATGATTTATTTAAGGCTGAATTTCCGTGACCTTAGCAAAGCAATTGATAAAAATGGCCATTAATTAACTCACTTCAGGAGTAGTTTTATAAAGAACTTTATAAAAGCAAAGTTGTTCAAAATTTTAAATAAATAATCTTTGCTTTTCTTGTCATGATTATGCGGTATCTCCTAGTGGGTGAAAATTGAACTTAAAATTTTCAAATTTAATTTTCTGAAAAACCGCTGCATTTTAGATTTTATTGAAAAGCACTATGTCCCAATTTAGGTTCTGACACAAAAGTCAAAGCACCTTCATTTGCACTGTGGCAAGCGTAAAAGATCTTAATAGAAATAATCATTAATGTGTGAAATGACAAATTATTGTCATTTTTATATTATCAAAATCTGAAAATAAGTTTTATCTTAAATATTTCAAAAACATTTTGATTCTATTTATTACAATTGTTTTTTATCTTCTTTAAAATAGAGGCTTAAACATTAAACAATAAACATAGGTAGATAAAACTATTTATAAATCACAATATTTTATAATAAAGGCAAGAAAAGAATATTGAGCACTAGCCTTGAGTGAAAAATCTAGGCAGCTCACAGAGTGGCAAATCAGTGCTGCAATATCATAAAATAGAACACTGGTCTTAAGCGGTCAGGCTAGGCAGAGAGGGGAAAATCAGGGCTGTCAAATTATAAAATTAAGCACTGGTCCTGAGCGGACATGTCAGTGAGAGAGGGGGAAATCAGGGCAGCCAAATTATGAAATTGAACACTGGTCTTGAGCATTCATGCTTGGCAAGGAGGGAAAGTCAGAGCTGCCTACCAAATCTGATGGTGGGTTTCCTAACCGCTGCATTTCCTAAAATAAATAAAATTTAAAAACTCAAAAATTACGTAAAATACTTCAAAATCCAAAAAAATCAAACCAATAATAGAAAAAAAGTATCAAGAGTTAAAATATACACATTTATTAGGTACTTATTACAGAAAAGCGTCGCTATATTTAAATTATGGTTTTTCCTAAAAATGCATTGGTAAGCCCAAAAACCACCCTACCCTTGTTTTTGAAGTAGTTGAAAATAAGGGGGGGGGGGGTGGCTAGATATACCACACTTTTCTGGGATCTTGCTGAGTCAAGTATCAACTGTTGGGAATATCAAAGGATGACTCCATGCAAAATTTGAGCCTGATCCGGCCAAAACCGGCCGTGAATTTTATAAAAAACCGTTTTTTTCCGGTTTTTAGGGGGTATCTGTAAATCGATTCAGCTGGAGCAAAACCGGTTAGAGGTACAAAAAATTTTACTTCACATGAAATTTAGCCAATGCAATTGCCTACAAAAATGTACTTTATCATCAACTTGATTGGACAACTCTTTCCCCTCCTAAATGTCCATTAAAACCTCGGAAACGGCAAAAATCGCCAAAAATCACGCCTTCGGCGTCGAATAACGGCTAAACGGTCAGTCGGAGGCGAATAAAACATAAATAAAGAAATGTCCGCCTCAAAAAGTTGTTCAATATCAAAGAAATGCTTGAAGTCTCTAAAACGACTCCTTCCCCTCCTTTAAGGGGAAAAACTGAAAAAACGTCATTTTCAAAAGTATGCCTACTTCGTGGGTGTGGGGGGCACTGAACCCGTCACCCCAGGGTCACCAAATATAAAGTCTAGGCGGCTCACATTGCTGAATTTTCACCAAGTGAAAGTCTTGTGTCATTATCTCTTATGAGAAAAAAGTTATTAATGAATTAAAATTTCAAATTGTGATTTTTTGATGGATTTCTTGGATGAAATGACAGGCCGGTCAATTTTTAGGCCATTTTTTGCGGTTTTTGGGCCGTCACGCCCAAACGGTTTGAGATAATCTCACGGGACCTTTTGCCCAACCTAAGTCTGGTTATTTGTGAGGTCTAGGAAAAAAAATCAGACTTACGCAAAAGATTATAATTATAATCTTTACACAGAAAAATGGCACGAGGTGAGGGTTTGAGGGGGCAAAATAAGCCGACCAGCGATTTTTGACAGCGCGCAGTGACGTCGTGCTTCATCCAATCCAGGATTTTTTTTTCTTAGACCTCACAAATAACCAGACTTAGGTCGGGCAAAAGGTCCTGTGAGATTATCTCAAACCGTTTGGGCGTGACGGCCCAAAAACCACAAAAAATGGCCTTAAAATTGACCGGCCTGTCATTTCATCCAAGAAATCCATCAAAAAATCACAATTTGAAATTTTAATTCATTAATAACTTTTTTCTCATAAGAGATAATGACATAAGACTTTCACTTGGTGAAAATTCAGCAATGTGAGCCGCCTAGACTTTATATTTGGTGACCCTGGGGTGACGGGTTCAGTGCCCCCCACACCCACGAAGTAGGCATACTTTTGAAAATGACGTTTTTTCAGTTTTTCCCCTTAAAGGAGGGGAAGGAGTCGTTTTAGAGACTTCAAGCATTTCTTTGATATTGAACAACTTTTTGAGGCGGACATTTCTTTATTTATGTTTCATTCGCCTCCGACTGACCGTTTAGCCGTTATTCGACGCCGAAGGCGTGATTTTTGGCGATTTTTGCCGTTTCCGAGGTTTTAATGGACATTTAGGAGGGGAAAGAGTTGTCCAATCAAGTTGATGATAATGTACATTTTTGTAGGCAATTGCATTGGCTAAATTTCATGTGAAGTAAAATTTTTTGTACCTCTAACCGGTTTTGCTCCAGCTGAATCGATTTACAGATACCCCCTAAAAACCGGAAAAAAACCGGTTTTTTATAAAATTCACGGCCGGTTTTGGCCGGATCAGGCTCAAATTTTGCATGGAGTCATCCTTTGATATTCCCAACAGTTGATACTTGACTCAGCAAGATCCCAGAAAAGTGTGGTATATCTAGGGGTGGCGGTTAATTTTTAAATTTTTGTTTATTTCTTTAAGTCAGGTTAAATCTTATTGGGTACTAGGTAGCCACAAAGGGTTAGAGCCCTCCAAATGGGTTATCCATATAGGAATTTATTTTAAAAATAAGAGAGGATGGAGGTTTCATTGCTCGACAAGCACATTAAGAGATAGTATCAGTAAATCCTACCTCCATTAATGCAAGGACATTATTAAAAGTTTCACTTTTAGCCTCCTCTGAGTTACTACTCTCCTTCTCAAATTCAATGCATATCTTCTTTGTTATTTTGAACTGTTGTTCGTACTTGGTGAAGTCTCCCTTGCTAAGGATTGTTTTGTTCTTGTCCAGCCAGGCAGGATATTGTTCACTCATGTCTTTTATAGCTGGATACAGAAGATCCTAAATTAAATAAATAATGCAGTAATAATTCCTTTGAGACTTCTGGTTAACCTGATAAGCCAAGAGTAAAGCTTGTGAATATCACCAATAAATAAAATGTTGGAAATGTGTTTTATTAAGTACACTACACATAAAAGGTTTTTAAATGTTGGCTGCAATGAAACAATGGGGCTTATTTAAGAAAATTAAATTAAGACTAAAAACTTTTAAAAATACACTTTATTAAGCCATTATTGCAATACAATTAAGATTCTTTAACTATTTTACCTAATAAACTTATCCGATCCAAATATATTTTTTATTTCTTTTGAAATATTTCTGGAATTTATGATTAAATATTATATATGATACCTATCATAGGTATTTAACATTGTGTATAAATTGGTCAATATTTGTACATATTTTGTATAGTAGTGTTTTATTAAACTCTTGTAAATTACACAGGTACCCAAAGTTTTATATGCAAGTCATCTAATTTCCAAATTGGGCTCAAACTTAAGGTACTTCTTTAGAATTTTTAATTGATTGGTTTCAAACCACTAAAGTTCAAACTTTGCAACCAACACAATTTTGATCTACAAGAGGAAATTTTGGAGTGTGCATCAATTTATTGTCCATTGTCTTATCCCTTAATACATGAATAACGACCCATAAGAAATTAGGTTTCCTTACTTTGGAAAGTAAAGATTGCATCATTCCGTTCATCATTGGTAACAGGTTACCCAAATCTTTCTCCAAGTTTTCAGTCGACATTCCCTGTAACAATTGTAATTAACATACATGGTAACTAAAGTATTTGGTTACTGTTCCATCATTGGTAACAGGTTACCCAAATCTTTCTCCAAGTCTTCTGTTGACATACCATGTAACAATTGTAATTAACATACATGGTAACTAAAGTATTTGGTTACTGTTCCATCATTGGTAACAGGTTACAAAAATCTTTCTCCAAGTTTTCTGTTGACATACCCTGTAACAGTTGTAATTAACATATATATTGTAACTAAAGTATTTGGTTACTGTTCCATCATTGGTAACAGGTTACACAAATCTTTCTCCAAGTTTTCAGTCGACATTCACTATAACAGTTGTAATTAACATACATGGTAACTAAAGTATTTGGTTACTGTTCCATCATTGGTAACAGGTTACACAAATCTTTCTCCAAGTTTTCTGTAGGAATTCCCTATAACAGTTGTAAATAACATACAATTTAACTATACTATTTGGTTACTGTTCATTATTGATAACATTTCTTTTCAAACTTTTGCTGATGGCAATAAGTAACTTAAACTAGTTGTAATTACTCAAATTTTCGCCTGCAATGCTAAATGTTGCTTGTTAAACCTACAGATTGATTGCACTTCTTCTGTCTTGAAGTCCATTAGAATGGTCTGTTTTTTTTAAAGGTAAAGATTTTTTCTTATTTTTATAATCCTAACAAAGTTGCAATAGGTACAATTTTAACGTGTCAGGTATGATAAAATACAATTAAATGTGTAATTTTAAAATCATACCTGAAACATTTTTTCCATTTCTTCGTCTGTTGGCAAATCATTGAGTGACGAGGAATCCTGGCCCATCTGAAAATTTAAAACGTTAATTTTTTATTGATGGAAAATTATTTTTTCTAGGTTGTAATTCCTTTGAATATAGCCTAAATCCTTAATTTAAAATGCGATTTCTGCAGATCAAGATATTTTTTAGCATTGTTAAGAGACAGACAAACAGAAAAACTTTTGGAGACCATTGTTTTAGAGGTCCTTGGAAATATAAAGATAATAGAATTTCAAAAACAGCTGTTGATTTGATAAGAGTAGGTAAAAACTATTTGCCTTTTTTCAAAAGGTCTACAAACAAATACCTTTAACAATGCTTCATGTAGGCTGGCTTCCATTCCTGGTAAACTGGAGGCACCTGGCATGCTGGGAGCCCCAGGTATTCTAGAGGCTCCAGGTAAATTTCCGGACGAAGTAGAAGGATTCTGACCCATAAGTGATAAGTTAAACAACTGGTCATTTATATCTCTTAAACTTGCACCATCAGGGAAACCTAGAATTAGTAATGTCTCACATGTAAAAAAGTAGAGTCTAATATTTTGGTTAGTCACCTAGAGTTTTTGTTCGTAGAGCAATTATTGAAAGCTGTCGTTTTATTATCAGGGAACTGAATTCATATCTTATGGGACAAGATAATGGACGAAAAACTTTTGTACATCCTCATTGTTAATAAGCTAAATTGCCCTATCTGTAGATTACATGAATTATTCGTTGAAATGTTTGGACATTAACTACATGAACAAACCTACTAAACTTCAGTAAAAGTTTTAGAACTGACGAATAAGATAAAACGGTTATAAAACTTAGGGTGCCACTGTAATAACTATACACTTTACAATCTAATGTCCTAAATTTAAACGCAATTAAATAGTTTTTTTTGTAAGCTCACATTTTAATACCTGTTTTACTAAAAAGATTCAACAAATCATCTTCTTGTGATTTTGGACCCTGTTCTTTCTTGGCTTTTACTTTCTTTGGCTTTTTCTTGTCAAAATCTTGTAATGCACTGTCTAGTAGCTTGTCTATGTTGTCCTTGGCATTATCATTCTCTTTTGAATTTTCTATGCAATTTTCATTGTTGTCATCTTTTGATTTTTCTATTGAAATGTCTTTCTTCTTTTTTACTTTTTCTACAATTTCTTTTGATTCGTCTATGGCGTCATTACGAACTTCTGGTGTATTTAGAGAATCTGAGCTGTCTTCTATGGAATCTTTGTCTTCCCTGTTTGTTTCATCAACATCATTTGATATATCTCCAACATTCTTCATCTCGTTAATTTCATCCATTGTCAGCTATGATCCTAAAAAATATAGATTTTAGTTTAATTCAGGGATCTCAAGAATTAGGTAAGGCAATAGAAGATAAATTGATATTTATACCCAATTATAATAAAAATTACCCCTTGTAGATTAAAATATCAGTAGAAGATTGGACACTGCTGGTTTGTACCAACCAATCAAGATTTATTAAAAGTCTCCAGTCATGGAGTTCATAAAACTTTGAGTACCAGTAAAGTACTAAAGCCAATATTCCCTGCCTCCCAGATTTTTTAGATCTTATTCCTAATCTTAAACTTTCTTATTCTTATTTATCATCATGAAATTAAAAAAAAACAAAAGAATAGCAAACAATGATTCAATTCTAATTCACACTACAGTTGCACTGTATTATATTTTCTAATAATAACAAGGATGACAACATCCATAAGTAGCGAAGCTCAAAATTATGGATGGACATCCGAAAAAAAGGAATGATAGAGTATTGCTATAAAAAAATTAAACTCAAATAAAAAATCACGAAAGCGTAAAAAGAATTATAATAGTCTTTTGAAGCATTAAGCTAAACAGGAAAACGTAAAATCTAGAAATCGAACTAGTGTGGTATGCGGCAACTCTGGGCCATGCAGAAACCAAGACATTATAGTGATGCTACGCACCCAGCTAAATCCTGTTATTCTACAATTGTAAAGCCACCTGAAAATATGTCAGATAACGGTATTGATTTCATCTCTCAGTTGTCCTGCAAATGGAGGGAGGGGTGTTACCCCTCCCTCTCCCTTCTTAAGCACCGGAACCTTCCCCTTCAACCACCAAGTTATCAGCACCACCTCAGCCCTGAGGATAAAGGATCTAAGCCTTCCCTCACCTGATAGAATCACCCCCACACAGACTGTTGTTGTCACAGTAATCATCAAACCTTCCCTTTTTAGTACCCAGACCTACCACTCAACCCCTCTATGCTTATCTACCTATTGTGCTGTTCCATGGGCTATCCTGCCTCCCCCGGACAGGGATAGCCATCTACCTAACTATTGCAACTATCTATGTTTTACTTGTATGATTTACCTTTAACTATCTTTATTCCTAATCCATATGTATTCATATTATGTTGTACAACTTTAGTAACTCTTAGACCTTCAATAAAGGAACAACTGAATAGATGCTGTTTGTTATTTAGTGATTGTTAGAGAAGCGTAGCTTCTCTATAGTAAGGTGTCCACGTCTGTCACACTGCCGTAGTCTTTTCGAACTCTGGTGTCTGCCATTTATCCTAGGCGGATACCACAACTTGGTGACAGCTGTGTGAGATTACGGCAAACCACAAGTGTAGAGCAGACGCGCAGCTGAGGCTAAGGTACTCCCAGCAGTGAAACTGGCAAAACTGACACAAGCAACCTGAATTACCCACCCTGGATAGCAAGGTCTAACTCTGTATCCGGCAGTTGTGGAAGCGAAACTGGCAAAACTGACACAAGCAACCTGAATTACCCACCCTGGACAGCAAGGTCTAACTCTGCATCCGGCAGTTGTGGAAGCGAAACAGCGAAACTTGACGGAGAACCGCGAGAAGCGCCGACATCTAACGGAGAATTGAGCGCTCAAGGGCTGAAACAGGCCTGCGGACTGGCTGAAACAGGCCAACTAAGTGCAAACGGCTGAAGATAGGCCAACATTTACTGCAAGAGATAGCAGGATTTGAACCAGCGGCGCTAGCAGGACGGGACATTCCCTGCCGCCATCAGCCAGATTCGGATACACGGCGCTGCAGGACGGGACATTCCCTGCCGCCGATAGACTGAAACAAGCCAAGGATTCGAACCAGCGGCGCTAGCAGGACGGGACATTCCCTGCCGCCAACAGTCGGATTCGGATATACGGCGCTGTAGGACGGGACATTCCCTGCTGCCGATAGGCTGAAACACGCCACATAGCTGCGAGCTGCGAGCCAACATACGAGTGTAGTGTACCAAAGCAGAGAAAACTACGTCAACTCCAAGTATCCCGAGAGGCTACAGCGCAGCCACCCATCTAGAAAAGCCGATATTATATCACATTGTAGGGATTACCACCCTAGTGTGATGGTTAAACAATAGATTTATGAGCAAGGATTGGCAAACAATTTGTTGTGTATTGTGATAAAACTAAAAATAGAACAGGCTTGGATTTGTTGTGTATTGTGATAACAACTAAAAATAGAACAGGCTTGGTAAGCAAATCTGTTATGTATTGTGATAAGGCCAAAAATAGAATCTAGATGTAATATAACAATGCCTTGATAAACAATCTAACCACCCAAGCCTCAAGCACAACAAAATACACCCCTTATTCCAGAGGAAAGGGAGGGGCCCACTCTCCATTGAAGAAAATACAATCAAGGTGACATAACAATAAAGCCTAGGATTAAGGAGAAAGGGCACCATTACCTCATCACACAGTTACCTCAAACCCACAGCACTCCCCCCTTCCTCACAGGGGGAACGGACGGATTTACCCCGTCCCCTCACGCGCTTCCCCCCTCCTACCCACACTTGACTAAGTCTGCCCACGGTGTGGAGCTAGCGACCGGGAAAACAGAGCGCCATTTACGGGCCGCGCAACGGAGTTCGGGAAATATCATAAAATTCAACGGACAAAGCGGACCAATGAGAGAGCGAGTTGAGGGATAAGTGCGCGTTTTACCTGTGTGCGCGGATTTGACGGCGCGTAGGCGCGTTGCAAGAAGAGGGGATTTCACACACACACACACACACAGGAGAGGGGCCACTCTATAGCATACAACAGAGATATTTTTTAGAAGAAAAACTTGCAAGCTCCTCCCTCCCTACCTACAGTGTGATAAGGAAAACTAAATCAGTTCCTTAAACCCGCTCAGACCCTCAACATCTTCCTAGCCTGCCAACCCTACTTCAAAGCTGAGTGGCTAGTAAAAAAATATATATGTATATATAAATACCCAAGTGATAAATAGTGTTGTTTTTTTTGTATCATGGGTGCAAGTAAGTGAATACTAACCTCACCAGACAACACTGGAGACTGATATGGTAACTGAACGAAAGTACGCCCACCCTGTGGACATAGCCTGACTTGATGCCCCACACTGGGCAGTGGTGGTGTGTACCTTGACCATAGAACCTCATAGTTGTGAACTATATACAGAGGAAGCGTGATTTTTTGGAGCAAGGAGGACAGCTAGCTAGCTCTGGGGATATTCCTATACACGTATATATACTCAGGCTCAACAGTTAAACAAGACGCTGGCACCAACAGACCAACCCCCTGCTACTTATCATGGGGACGCTCCAGCCACAGAAACTCTTGAGCCAGGAGGACAGAGCCTACGGCTACGTGGACTACCACCCTAATTACACAGCTACAGTATCTACAATAGGGGTGAGCCGGCTCGAACCCCCTTGCGGCGCGGCTACTCTACTCTGCTCCTATATCTACAAGATAAGAAATTGTCAGCCCCTAGCCCGACGTGCGGCAATAGAAGACATTCCTGATTGGGCATTAACTGTGTGCCTAGGCAAGCTGCTGGCACTGTGGTGGACAGAAGTCTTCATTTGGACCATAACCACCAACATCTGTACCCCACCACTCTCTGCTTCTGCATACAAGGTGCTGCTTCTGTTATTACTTTGGCCTACTGTGTGGAGTACAGTGAACATAAAACACATGCCAGGTCACAGACCCCTGGTCCCTGAGATGCCCTTGTCTGGAAGGGTGACTGAATGTCCGCTGCACAGCTCCTGTACAGTTGGTGCCCAACGCACGAGAAATGGAGATACTGGACTGGGGATTGTTGAACCTGTATGTGTCCTCCTGGGGGTGTTGAACGATGCAACTGAGCCTAATGAGAAGGTGACAAGCTTCAGAGACTTAGTGGCCAGCCCCAAGATGGACACTACCACCAGAACTGAGACTCCAAAGGGGCCCAGCCCTAGGGCCAGTACCACCTGTTTCTGGGGTGGAAAGGTCCTCCCTGGCGCTGGCCTCACCAATCTGGAGGATGGGGAGCTGTCCCAGGGGAATAGGCTCTTCACCCAGATGCCCGACGCGTACCTGGGGGTGGGGGAGCCGCCACCCAAGCCTCCCTGGGAGCCCCCAGGCATGGAACGACTGGGGACCGGCCTAAGGATGGGAAATGGTGACCTGCTGCAGTGGAAGGCTTTACCCAGCACGGAGGGAGCAGGGTTGACCAGCAGCAGTGAGGCTGTTCCCCCACACTCCAAGACCAGATGCCTCTACTATGTTGAACCACTGCACATGACCCAGCCAAGTCCCCCCATGCTGCTGAAGATGGAGGCCCACCAGGATGCAGAGCTCCAACTAGGGAAGTCAATCAGAAGGCCACCCCCTGCCAAAACCAGAACCACCGCAAGGGCTCCCCACCAGCAGCTGACGGAGCCTGGCAGGGACGCAATACCAGCTGGCAACTCTGGCCCAACTCAGGTGGCTACCAACAGCCTGCTGGCAGTCCAGAACACAGTTCAGGCTACCATCAGTATGGCATCTTCTGGACCTTGCTGGTTCAACTGTGGGTACCTGTCCACACACTGGCCACAGATACCCCCCAGAGATCATAGCCCCCCTTCCGACTGGCACCATCAAAGGCCTTTGCTACCAACTACCTGGCGTCACCGGAGGCAGCATCCCTCATGTGGAGAAGCACCTGCAGAAGCTAAGGCTGAGGCTGGCCTCGCCACCCAGGAGAGGAGAGCCGCTGTTGGATGGAAGGGACCTGTGTGTATGGGGAGGAGGCTGAATGTAACCAAGGAGCCACCACAGGCAGCCCAACAACCTGCATACAACCAGTCTGACACCCAGGTCTACCTGGAGGGAGATGCCCAGCCGTCACCCCAACCAGCTGCCGCCGCTGGGGCCGCGGCTACCCAGGAGTCTGTGTCTCAGATTGGGACCATAGTGGCCAGGATCAACGTGCTGGGAGGAGCAGCTGAACCCAACCGGGTTGGCCTGGACCTCAGCCTCAACCACATGGGACCGGTGTTCGTGCAGCCAACCAACATTGCGGAGCCAGAAGTCCTGCGGCCTCTGCCGGTCGGCCTCAACATGATGGTACCCGTCAGACCGCGTCCCCCGAAGGAGGAGGTAACCCCTGTCACCCCCAGCGAGAGCCGAGGGGCGCTACCCAGCGCCACCGGGACGGTGTACGGGGAGGCCCTGGCGGCCGCCGAGCGGGAGAGGCAAGAGGCGCTAGCCAGCGAGTCTGAGTCGATGTATGGGACGCCAACCGGCATCGCCACCTGGAAGGAACGAGAGGTGCTTCCCTGCACCACCAAGCTGATGTCTGGGGCGACAACCGTCGCCGCCACCTGTGAAGACTGGGGGGTGCTGTCCAGCGCCCCACGCTGGTGCCTGGGGCGACAACCGTCGCCGCCACCGAGAGACCTGGACCCCTGTGAAGACTGGGGGGTGCTATCCAGCGCCCCCACGCTGGTGCCTGGGGCGACAACCGTCGCCGCCACCGAGATACCTGGACCCCGGAACGAGCCCACAGCCCCAGAGGAAGGGGTGACACCCGTCACCCCCAGTCAGCCAGAGCCTCCAGCCAGCAGGGAGAGTCCAGCTGTCCCTCACCCTCAACTGCGTCCAGCTGTCTACCTCCCTCAACCAAGCCAGGGTAATTGTATTGCACTGGTGTACCAGGAAGCTTGTGCTGGGTCCAACTTGCCTGCGCCCCCTGCATCTGCCCCAGGAACCAGGATATCAGCCATTACCAGCCAAACTGAAGAAGCTTTGACCGCTGCCTGGGGAGTAACTCAACTAGATGCGCCAAGTGCCGAGCCTAACCATAGAAGTAGAGGATCCCCAACAATTATGTCTACCCAAGATGGAGACGATGTGCCTGGACACCTTCAGGCTAGGGGAGGAAGTCCGGAGCCTTGTGCCTCCAGTCCACCAACAGCAGTGGCCGTGGATGGGCCTGTCCCCCAGCCAACTAGAGCGGAGCCACCCTTGCAGATCCAAGACAGCCTCCGGCACAGGGGATGGACTGTTACCTTCCCCTACCCTGCAGGTCTGACTGCCATGCACCACCCTGCCAATGTCCAGGATGAGCCTGAGGGAGGCAACGTTCCTACAGTATGGCAACCACCACCTGCCCGCGTTGACAGAGACCCTGGAAGCCGAATGAACCTGACCAGCCCCAAGGGCAAAGAAGCTGCGCCTGCATCCAGTAGCCAGCCTGCCAGCAGCAAGGTGACCAACACGATGGAGACCACCAGCCCAGTAGAGAAACCTGAAGAGGTGTATACCAGGCGGCTGTTGGTCCAAGCCCCCTCATGTGCTGTGCCACCCCTGGAGGTTGCCAGGGTGGCCTCAGAGGTACACATCCAACGGCCAGAACATCCAACAGGACCAGCTACTCCAGCAGATATAGCAGATTCCGTTCGACCTGGGGAGGGCTGGAGCCTACCACCGTTCAGCAGCTGGTATCCTGGCGGACCCATTCCACAAGGACAACAAACTGAAGGCCGCAACCACTGTCGGAAGTCTGGCGGTGCAGACAACCCCTCCCAGCCTTCCGAGGGGAGAGTTGTGGTATGCGGCAACTCTGGGCCATGCAGAAACCAAGACATTATAGTGATGCTACGCACCCAGCTAAATCCTGTTATTCTACAATTGTAAAGCCACCTGAAAATATGTCAGATAACGGTATTGATTTCATCTCTCAGTTGTCCTGCAAATGGAGGGAGGGGTGTTACCCCTCCCTCTCCCTTCTTAAGCACCGGAACCTTCCCCTTCAACCACCAAGTTATCAGCACCACCTCAGCCCTGAGGATAAAGGATCTAAGCCTTCCCTCACCTGATAGAATCACCCCCACACAGACTGTTGTTGTCACAGTAATCATCAAACCTTCCCTTTTTAGTACCCAGACCTACCACTCAACCCCTCTATGCTTATCTACCTATTGTGCTGTTCCATGGGCTATCCTGCCTCCCCCGGACAGGGATAGCCATCTACCTAACTATTGCAACTATCTATGTTTTACTTGTATGATTTACCTTTAACTATCTTTATTCCTAATCCATATGTATTCATATTATGTTGTACAACTTTAGTAACTCTTAGACCTTCAATAAAGGAACAACTGAATAGATGCTGTTTGTTATTTAGTGATTGTTAGAGAAGCGTAGCTTCTCTATAGTAAGGTGTCCACGTCTGTCACACTGCCGTAGTCTTTTCGAACTCTGGTGTCTGCCATTTATCCTAGGCGGATACCACACTAGCACCCCAACCAATAAGCATAGCTTAATAAAAAAGAAAGTTACATATAATGTAAAAGAAAAAATTATTCAATATTTTCCAATTTTCATGTTATTTTGACTATCTTTTAGATTAATAAAACGATTAGTTATTTAAAGACTATTTGTGAGACTTTAAGGGCCCTTTCGCATTTTAACATCCTTAGGCTAGAATATTTACACACAGACAAGACAAACATACCGACAGACTAGAGCATTTAATGCTTCGCTTCCAATATTCTTTTGACGTTCAGCTTCAAAAGAAATTATTTCACGGAAATATAATAACAAGGATATAACATTAATAAGAAGCGATGCTAAAAAAATAATCGATAGACAAACAGACTAAGAGATTAATAGAGAAGATATTCAGTTGTCGTAAACAAAGAGACAAAGAAATGGAAGGATATCATATGAATTATAAATAATAGGAAAACACGAAACCTTTATTTATAAATATCTTTTGCAGAATGACCGACCAACCAATCTTTGATACTAGTTTCTTTTGGCAACAGATGTTTTTAAAAATAATAAACATGAGAAAATCACAGTTACACTATTACGTTACAGACAGCCTGACAAACGAACAGACAAAGTGCATCATAAAATAGCTTCGCTACTAATAATTATGATAGAAACATTTTTTTTGCGCGTCCTTGATATTTTGCATTTGATTAAGAAACATAGGTGAAGAATTTTTAATATAACAATTCGTGTGCAGATGCACTTATTAGAAGCGAGGCTGTAATATTGATAGGGTCTGTCCATCCTATTGAGGATTGTTGGTTGTGTTTCGCTTTAAAATGTCTAAAGCATGACTCCATAAAATGGACGTAGAATATACGTGGAAATTGTAACAGGGGATTTTTTTTTCAATTTAGGTTGCAATTTCCGTCGCCATTTTTTGGCCAATTCGTTTATCCAGTAGGAAGAGAGGCGTTGGGAAAAATCGTTATTTTAGCCGGCAACAAGGTTCACTTTATAAGAGAACTAGCGGCTTCGCCCCTAGCCTCTAGGGGCTGTGCCCCAAGAGGTTTGATCAACCTAATTTTTCGTATTTTAGATTTAAAAAGAAAAAGTAAAAAAAAAAATTTTTTTTTGGGGGGGGGGTGTTTTTCATTTTTTGGGGGGGTTGGGGTGTCCCACCCCCCAAGAAAATAGCTTAAAACCATCACAGGACCAGTAGGTATATTCCCTGAAGAGTAGAGCCCAATCGGTTCAGTGGTTACTGAGATCTTAAGCTTCAGACGGACAGACAGACGGACAGACGGACAGACAGACATCGTTCTACTTTGTATTATAGATATGAAAATCTGGTGTAAGGTCCAAGTAATAATAAATCCATCATCAGTAACGTTAGCAAGTATTTCTCGTTTTTTTATAAAGGCTTTACATATAAGGATATTGTCATTCTTGTTACCTATTCTAACACTACAAGAAACAAAAGAAATAGAAAATAAATAAAATGTTATCAAGAAAAATGTATATAACAATTGCAAGGTCAATTTAACCAAGAAATAATTTTTACAAAGCAATAATACTGTAGGTATTTTTGCAAAATCTACAAACCAACACATCCAAATATATGTAGAATTACATTTACGAAAAAGTTTAACGATTTCAGTGGTCTTAATTAACACAAACAGCCATTAATAACTTCTGGCTTAAAATTCAAAATGTCAACAATTAAAACCCATTTAAATATTGATATTGTTTATTTTATGGTTGGGTGAAATTCAAATCTCAAAATTTTTCCTAATATGTAAGTCATATATCAATGTTTTTTAGCTTTGCAGCGATGAATGTTTATTTACAAGTTACTTTTGTATAACTGTGTTTACCTATGTTCCTTTATAAAAATTTCGCCTGCATTCGTTTTAATCACGAAGAAGAAAAAGGCCATTAAGGGATCTAAAGGGATAAGACAATGGCAAATAAAGGGGGGAGGGGAAGTTCTGACACATTTGCGTAAACCTGGTATATAGGCTTTATCTTTGGACTGAGAGGATAGGTTATTAAAGATAAAATCATTCTTATATGATGAATTTTCCCAAGTTTTAAGATTTTTTGGATAGGCCTCCAGGTTCCGGAGCTCCAGGCCTCCAGGTGGTCTCTGTACAGGTAAAAGTTAAAAATAATTTTTTTTTAAAAGAGTTAGAGGTCAACTTATGAAACAAAATATGCATCTTTTTGAATGTTATTCACATATTTGATGAAAAAACATGCATATTTAATTTAATAAGCTGACATCTAACTCTTTAATGATTTTTAATTTTTACCTGTACAGAACCACCTGGAGGCCTGGAGCTCCGGAACCTAGAGGCATATCCAAATTTTTTTTAAACTTAGGAAAATTCATTATATAAGAATGATTTTTATCTTTTATAACCTATCCTCTCAGTCCAAAGATAAAGCCTATATACCAGGTTTACGCAAATTTGTCAGAGCCCCCCCCCCCCCCCCCCACTTAGTGGTTGAAAAGATAACTTAATGAACAAACCAATCAAAATTCATTTAAAAATCCCCAAAGTTGTTAAGCCAAGCGAGTAAGAAACGGTATAAAAAAAACTTTTAGGACTTGTGTAATAAACAGCCCAATGTCCCCTCCCTCCCCGGGGGACATTATTAAAATTATAGAACCACAATGGTAATAAACTTGTTCTTTGAAACTAAGGGGCTTATCATCGAGTCTTACTTAGGTTGTTTGAACTACCAGTATCCAAACATTTCCACCAATAATAATAATCTTCATACAAGGCCTATCGACAGCTAAATCATTATGAACCAAACTATCTAGTATAGCAGATCTTAAATTTTTTGGTAAGTTTAAATATCAATTCATTTTTTAATATTTTACTTTTAACGTAGGCATTAAAAATATTATGAAATCTTACCAATCACAAATAACGTTATCTTTAAACTCTTGTTATAATTATTAACACCAAACTATTTAATCTTAAATACAAAGAGATAAGACTAGAAACATGTCTTAAACGTAGTATAGATAGAGTTAAACTAGATGGAAACCCAAATATTAATATTATTGTATTTGAACCAGTTTACTATATTATAAACCACCTGACTCAAGGCATAGATTAAGATCTAAGCACAAAACTTGAGAGTGTGTGTGTGTTTGTCTGATATTAATAAAAGGACACTAGGATTTATAAGAAGCGCAGCTAATCTCGAATCTGATTGTGTCCGTCACAACGCCACAGTACTTTAACTTTCAATGTCTCGTGATTTATTAGTAAAAAAGCTACTCTATAATTCGAAATGTCCGACCGTCTGTGTTTAAGAAATTGTAAAAGAACATGATTTTCTTGGCTGCTATAAAAGATAAAGTAAAGATTTCTATATTATTTACTTGGTTCGTCAGTATTAAAAATACTCTTAAGGACATTATTTACCCATAGGAAAAGAAATTATTGACTGCTTTTAATCATACATTTTATACATCCTGTTTTCTTAATCAAAAGTTTACTGAGCTGGATCTTTAAATGTATAGCCGTTGCCGTACCCGTCGCCACTGCCAGTACTGCCAATAAAACATGGATTTTAAAATGTTTGAAGTGTTTAAGTATTATTATTATTATTTTATTTCATATTTTTAGTTTTTGCTTAAAATTGAAAAAAGTGGTTGTGATTTAAAGATCGCATAATGATATTATAGCCGTGGCCACGCGTAGCCAATTTGATTTAAAGATCGCTATTAGGTTAGTGGCTGCACCGGCAACGGCTACACATCCAAGATCCAGCTCTGTTCTTTATTGATCCAAGATGTTGTTAATAACACAATTGTCCTTGTTTTTAATAGAAGTTAAATTTTTTTTTAGGATTATACGTCACTACGTCATAAAAAATTAGGTCTTTCCGGTCATTTCATTTCGGAAGGGAAGGAGTTAATAAGATATATTTTATAGTTAAGAAAATATTTTTAAAAATTGGGGGGCGTTTTTTTTGTTGGTAGGGTGATGGTACCCTTTCCCGAAATAGTTATAATCCTGCCCAGGACCTATGAGAAGCTACACTGTAAAGGAGAACTTTAGCGAGATCTTTCGGTACACAAACACACATAAAGGGTGTGCAAAAAAAATGCGGACATTTTTAAAATTAAAATTGCGCGGCTTGTGTTAATAGTAGAAAAACGTTACGCATATCGTTAGAACCGTTAGGAAGTCTATTTTTGGAAATATAAAAACGATTCCTGTGCTACGTATAGTTTGGGAGCGATGTGGTAAAATGTCCCAACTGCCTTGCGAGTAAATCATTAAAGATTAAAGTATATAAAAAAAATATGTACCTTTTTAAAATTCAAATTGCGCGGCTTGTGTTAAAAGTAGAACAACGTTATGCATATCATTAGAACCGCTATGAAGTCTATTTTATGGAAATATAAGAACCATTACTGTGCTACTTATAGTTTAGGAGCTACGTAGTAGAATGTCCCAACTGACTTAAAACTTGACTTGCGAGTAAATCATTAAAGATAAAAAAGGGTGTGCAAAAATGCGGACATTTTTAAAATTCAAACTGCTCGGCTTGTGTGAATAGTAGAAAAATGCTATGTTTATAGCTAGAACCGTCATAAGCTCTATTTTTTCGGAAATATAAGTACGATTTTTGTGCTATTTTTAGTTTAGGAGCTGTATTGATAAATGTGAGAAAAGTGGAATTTTTTTTTTGAGTTTTAAGTCAGTTGGGACATTCTACCATATAGCTTATAAATTATACATAGCACATGAATAGTTCTTATATTTCCAAAAAAATAGACTTCATAGCGGTTCTAACGGTATGCATAACATTTTTCTACCATTAACACAAGCCGAGCAATTAGAATTTTAAAAATGTACGTATTTTTATTTGCATACCCTTTAATTTAATCTTTAATGATTTACTCGCAAGTCAAGTTTTACATCAGTTGGGACATTTTAACACGTAGCTCCGTAACTATACGTAGCACAGGAATCGTTTTTATATTTCCAAAAAATAGACTTCCTAACGGTTCTAACGATATGCGTAACATTTTTCTACTATAAACACAAGCCGCGCAATTTTAATTTTAAAAATGTCCGCATTTTTTTGCACACCCTTTAGATAGGACATTTCTTACATAATAAAATAATGAAAAGAGCCAATTGTTAAGGACGTATGTACCGACCGTCATTAAAAAAGCTTCGCTTTTTTTAAAGCAAAAATATTCTATTATGCTACCTTATAAAACCCAATAAATGCATCATGCCATTTTTCATTTTTATTCTTTTCATCTGAAAAAGTATTCATTAAAAGAATAAAAAAAGAAATTTTTATAATTTATTTCAATAAATATTATAGAAAATATATATTTGTACAAAAGATAATATTAATATAGGTATAGAATCACAGTTTAAATCACAACCAAGTATAATCCCATGTTATTATTGCACCATAGTTTCTTTTATATACAAGTTAGAATCATAAAAAATAATAAAAAATCCGGTAAAATACGAAAGAAAATCCATCACTTTTCCAGCGTCCAGACTACAATATTGGTGGCAGGTTGACCGGCCGAAGTGATGATCCTAAAGCCTCCAGTCTCCACCAGGATGTTGAGGGCGTCAGTTGGATACAGGGCCGGGCTCAATACAAACTGCCTTCCTGTATTTTTAAAATTAATATAACAATGATTTGCCTTAGTTTTCTCCTTTTATTTCCTAAAGGGGACTAGTGAATATGCACGAACTAGAGCAAGTAAATCTTAGTGCCTTCCAGTATTAAACCTAAGTATTTTCTTTCAGAATTGGTATACTAGTGCACTTTAAATAAATACAAAAAATAAGATTCACTACTGGAAAGTGTTTAACATCACTTGCTCTTGTTCATGCTTTGTCTTCTTTAAATGATTTTTTTTTCTATATATTTAAAGGATATCCTATAAATTAAAATACTAAGGTTTTTTTTCTATAGGTAATCCAAATTTGATGTTCTTTTCAGGTATGCTTTATTAAAATATCTTGAGGTGATTTTAAGCTATTTTCAGAGGATATGGGCGAAGAATTCCATACCTGTAAAAGATACAAAAACATTGTTAATAAGGATATACTGAATAACACGGCATTTTAAGGGGGGGGGGGGGGAGTTTTGACACATTTGCGTAAACAGTGAGTATAGGCTTTATCTTTGGACTGAGAGGATAGGTTATTAGGGATAAACTCATTCTTATATGATGGATTTTCTCAAGTTTAAAGATTTTTTGGATAGGCCTCCAAGTTCAGGAGCTGCAGGCCTCCAGGTCCTCTCTGTACAGGTAAAAATTAAAAAATAATTTTTTTTTTGAAGAGTTAGAAGTCAACCTATAAAACAAAATATGCATATTTTTGAATGTTATTCACATATTTGAAGAAAAAAATGCATATTTTGTTTCATAAGTTGAACTTGGAGGCCTATCCAAAAAATCTTAAAACTTGGGAAAATTCATCATATAAGAATGAATTTATCCCTAATAACCTATCCTCTCAGTCCAAAGATTAAGCCTATACTCACTGTTTACGCAAATGTGTCAAAACTCCCCCCCCCCCCCTTGATCAGGGGAAAGCTATAGGATGTTTGATTTATAAAAAGAAGCTGTAGAATCTACTAACTCGAAACTACCTACTCGTACTTATTAAGAATCTGAAGAAAAACGGTTAAGATACGCAAAATCTTAATAAGTTTGACAGATGGGCTTTGTGAGAGCAAGGCCATTTTTAGGCCTTTAAAACACCCAAATGATTAGAGAAACCAGTTTAAATACCTATATATTAATTCATTGATATTGTTAGTTATTTGGGTAGTATAAATGATGCTATCTCAATTGAGTAGTAAAAGCAAAGCAACTTTTTCAAAAGATGAAAATAATAAAGATACTGAATCCATTTTAGTATATTAATTTCCTGCAGTGTCGGGTTGGCATCGCTCGCTCACAACACCCCCATAGATCACTAAAAATAATAGTTTTCTAAAATTAGCGTCTTGAGTTTTTTCTTTCAACTGCCTCTTTTTGAAGGCAAAGATTATCATCATTACATATAAAATCTTTTAAAATCTGGTTCGATTATCGAAAGTGAATTAAAGAGAACACCAAAAACATTAATGTTTAGGACATATGTAGCACTTAATTTTAAAAAAATCCTTCAAAATACTGCTAGAATCCAGAATCCGCAAGGAATCGGCCATTTTTTTGACAGATTCTTTTAAGAATCCGGCCCAAAAATTTGACGGATTGCAATCACTAGTTATGTTAAGTAAAAATTTCTCTCTATTCTCTGAAGGAATAGAGGAAATTTGGTCTTAGCATATTTGTAACGCTGTCTTTATTTTTCTCAAAGCAATTATGAACATAAGGTTTAATACAAGTTACAGAATAGCTGCGCTGATAAAATTGATTTTGTTGTTAGAGGTAAATGAAAACATATATTACCTACATTACTGCAGTTCAAAGAGAAGCCCATCCTCTCTAGAATATGGGTGAACAGTTTGGGGTGCCTGGTACCCAGGATGTCGAGACCAACTATGCTACAGCTGGAGGCCTGTGGATCACCCTTCACACACACATACATTGCCTATATATAATATTATTATTTTCATGAAATAAGAATAGGTTAAAGGGACACAGGGCTATTATATACATTTCATAATCAAAGTATAAAACATCCTACAAAGCAAATTATTTTGCACAGTAAAGAGTATTTGGAAGCTCGATTGAAAATATACTTATATAAAACATTTTAGCTCAACAACGCAATTGCCATAAAATTCACCAAAAAGTCATTAAAATATTCTTTTCTTAAAAGACTATTCACATAATAAACTTTTTAAATACACATTAAAACTGGTTTTGAAGGTTACGGTGCACCAATATTAGGAAGGGTTTCAGACAATTAAAATTAATGATAATCTTGAGACATACCGACATAGAACAATGGTAGAGGAGCTTCTCTATAAATAAACATGGACAAAGGTTTTAGTATCACGTTTTTTTCCCTTCCATTTCAAATGTAAATCTGTTAATTCTTATTTCATTTATACAATATGTTTTCCAAAATATGCTTCTCGTTAATTATTGAATTTAACCTAAAATATCAAGAATTTCAATTTACATTTCAATTTGTAACATTAAAGTTGTATGATTTTGTTGAATTATTAGTTTTGTTTCAAAAGATTATTTGGCATACTAGTCCATGAAAGATAATACCTTACCTTAATAAACGTTGGGACTCGAAAAATCTTCAAAATAAATCTTCTTAAACCCGACAGGAAATCTACTGTAGATAGAAGAACTGGTGTACCATGTTTCATATCTTTGAATTAAGTTTGTAATGTTTGATACTGTATATAACTTTCAGGCAGTTTCGTGTTAAAGCTTTGATAGTTTGTATCTCTCACTTTCATATCATTGGTGATATTAATTCTGAATTAGTTTACACACAATTTTCTTCCAGATTTCTTATACCACTTTGTAAAATAGTTTAATAACAAAATTGAAATAATAGCAACATTTCCTAAAAACAAAATATAAAACTTCAAGACAAAAGACTGACATCAGACTACTTCTTACCAATTCAAAAAAAAATGACAGAAACGGCAAGCTAAGATTTAAATATAAAAGGTACCCTCGAATCGAAAGAGTTAAAGAAAACTCACGTTTATAACAGTACTTATAATTTTCAGTCCAATATACCCCTCCCTCCTATTTAAACCATTAAACATCATAAACTGGACAATCAAAATTGTTTCATTAAATCTGAAAATTCATTAGTTTCACTAAAAGATTCTAAATATTTCCACTTATTTGAGAAGGTTGTTGCATATTGATTTCTAGCTTTGGATTGTTCTATTTCAAAGACCCAAATGGTAGTTTGATTTAAGATCTAGTTTCATTTTGCTTCCTTTTATTATTGTAAGGTTTATTCTTTAAGAGCTGGATCTTTGTTTCTTTTGGGGTTTGAAAATAGTTTACAATTAAAGTTACCATTACTGAACAAAAAAAAAAATATTTTTTACGAAAACATTTATTATATTAATATCATATAATACACAACACTAAATTAAGCTTAAGAAAAAAGCATTATTTTTTTAAAAGGAAATTAATATCTCCTTTGATTCATATTTGACTTGTTGTTACTGTATCCATCAAATCTGTCGTTTCTGCCTCCAGGAGGCAACAACAAACCGCTGGCAGAGCCGGTCAGATTGGCCATCAGGGATCCTGCCGCCGCCTGAAGCTGTTTTGTCTGCATGCTCAGGGAATTACCCCAAGATGCTCCGCCAGCACCGCCACCTCCAAATCCTTGCAGGCCCAATCCTGGCAGTCCTGCACTTGCAGATTCTAGTAATCCTGGCGGAAGTCCTCCAGCAAGGCCACCGGCCCCACGCATGCCTGTACCAGAGTCCATTTCAACACGCCAATCGCTATTAAGAGGCGCTGATGATCCGCCTGCACCTCCCATATAACTTGAACCACCTCCACCGCTTCCACTCATTCCCCTTCCGCCTAGCCCAGCTCCACCTTTTGAAGACCAACCTGATGAGGATGAGCTGAAGGGTGACCTTGGCCGCCCTCCGCTGGAGCCGTGATGATGAGAGCCGCTACTGGCTCCGCCTGACCGTCCCTCGTAGGCACCCTGAGGACCACCCCGGCTTCCACCGCCGCGTCCACTTGACGAAGGATGATGTGAGGAGCGTTCGCCACGGTAATTTTGTCCACCACCTTCCATTCTGTGATGATCTCCGCCTCCACGGTCCACTCTACCAGAACTGCTTGCCCCCATGCCACTATTTCTGTCTCTGAATCTTCCACCGTCTCTATCCCCTGCTCTGGATCCTTCCCTGGCACCTGGTGGTGGTCCCCCCATCCTGTCTCTATCTCTGCTCATGCCCATGTCTCTACTAGAGCTGGATCCTGGACCATCCCTTGAACCCCATCTGTCTCCACCTCCCCGAGACCTTCCCTCGTCTCTGGAGCTTCCTGAACCCATAGGTCCGCCGAAATCTGACATGCCACGGGAACTTGAATGACCTGGTGGATCCAAGTCTCTACCTGATGGGCGGTCATACCTGCTGGAGGATTGGGGCATTCTGTCTGGTCTTCTTGATAACATTCCTGCATAATTTTATTATGAACCAAACCCTATTAAAATTATTTCCTGTCTTAAGAAGATGCAAATAAAAAAAATATATACTATAGTGTATGTTGTAAAAAAGCCTATTAGTGATATTCTATTTTTAGAATTTTACAGAATTCAAAGATTAATTAAATAGAAATTTTAAAACATACTTAATATTTAAGTTCTAATACTTTTAATAATCTGAATGAATATTTAGAAGACCTACCACTTGCTGATTGGTTGCTTGATCCAGACATATCTTCTCTCCCTCCACGTTCTCTCTTCCTGTCCAGATGATAAGAATCCCTGTCGTCAGCAGGTCTTTTGGGGGCTACCCGTCTATCATCCATCCTGCTGCTGCTACTACTTGATCCGACCATTGATTGTGACCGTTTTAGTTTCTCAAGTTCAGCTTTGTCTCGTTCTAGACGTCTTCTTTCGGCCCGTTGACGTTCTCTTTCTAGCTCCAATATTTCTTTCTTTTCTCTTTCCAAACGTTCCCTTTCTCTTTTTAATTCCTCTCGTTCTAGTCGTAGTTTTTCTTCGGCTTCTTGTTGCCGTCTATGAGCTTCTTTGCGGCGTCTTTCATCATCTTCTTCACGACGACGTTCTCTATCACGCCTGCGTCTCTCTTCCTCTCTTTCCTGCTCTCTCTTTCTTTGATCCTTAATCTGATTGAGTGTTAGTATAGGACCTGATCTTCTATCTCTGTCGGAGCCACCTGACCTGCCGGCTGACCGTCTGTCATCTCGCCTTAAATCAGTTGACCTGTTGCTGTGGTGCGAGTCATGGAGTGACCTGTTGTGGCTAGCACCTGACCTGCTTGCTAAATCATGATGCCTGCCTGAGTAGGCAGGTTCGCGGTGATGTGATCTGCTGGAACGGGAAGTTGACCCACTTTTACGACTGCTATCCTCCCGACGATCGCTTCGGCGTGCACTTGTGGCTCGAGAATCTGAAGTTCTGGAAGCAGATTTTCCTCTGTCCCTGTGGTCATCCTTCCTACGATGTGGACCATTGTCGGCGGTAGCTTTCTCAACCATAATCAGACTACCACCCAATTCAGACTTGTTAAGCTTATCAATACATGCGTCAGCTTCTTGTGGTGAGGCCATTGTGACGTAACCAAAACACCTGGCCCCTGGAGCTCGCGAACTGGTAACTATTTTTGCCCCTGCTACCTTGCCATACGCACTGAAGACGGTCTTTAAATCCGCAGCTTTAGTTGTCGCAGACAAACCACTGACCCACAAATTGCGAATCTTATCCATATCATCTCCATTCTTGCTGCCAGCTTTTGAGCCACCAGACTCACTCTGCTGGTTCATCAGTGCATCTCCAGAATCATGGCTGGCCACACTTTGACTCTCGTCAGGATTGACACGCATGGAACTATTTTCACTGGGCGCTTTGTCAACCCTGGAACTCAGACTTATCGTGTCCTTGCTTGTAAATGGATGTTTGACGGGAGCAGTTTCTGGGCGGGGTGGAGAACTAGGGGCGCCGTTCATTTTCTCCTCGTCGGCAAAAAGATTATCCTCATCGCCAACCATCAGGTTCAAAGAGTCCTCATCAGGCTCTTTATCTTCATTCTTAGATGTTGCTTCTTCTATAAATTAAGATATAAAGTTGAATTCATTTAAAATGTTACATTAAGCAGAAGTAACATGTCTCAACAGTCAAAACGCATTAAATGTTATGTTAAAAACCTTTAAGCTTGTACAAAAATTTCAAAGAAAAGGTTGTAGTTGAATTTAAAATAATAAAAAAAATATCTTGTTTTTGATGATTCTGATTGCTGATAATAAGAATAACTTGACTTCAAAAATACAAACTACCAATTCTAACAGAAAAAACCTAGGATAAATATTTGAAATAGATTATGAAATTAGACCCCACCTACTGTATTATTCTCAATCTTTTCTTCTTGAATCGAATCTTCCAATTTATCTTCTGTCTCTTCAGCGTTCATCGTCTCATCTTCTAGAGTTTCATCATTGGTTTCATTGTCATTCTTGTTTTCATTATCATTGCTGGCTTCTTCCATTTCTTCCTCCTTATTTTCATCTTCTTCTTGTGATTCTTGTTCATTTTCTTCCTGTTCTTGTTCCTCTTCACTTTTCTGATCATCTCCATCCCTATCTTCAACTTCCTCCTCTTCATCCTGATTATCATTTTCAGCTTTGTATTTCTCTTCTTTTTCTACATTGTCACTGGTAGAAGCTTCGGCGTGTTCGCCACCTTCATTTTCAGCGTCGGTTTGGGCATTGAAATCAAATTCTTCGGGGTCGAAACCTTCCTCTTTGATTGCAGCTTTGAGTCTGTCAGCCAGGATCGCTTTGACTCCGCTGGTTTGGAGGCCGCGCTTTTCTAGCTCTTGCTTTAGATCAGCGACGCGCAAATCTTTGAGATATTTAGGATCTTCGCTCATCTTCACAGAATGTCCTATTCTAAAATTGGAGAGTTTCGATTTAATATTAATTCTTTGCTTTGCCAAAATATTGGATATAATTTTTTCCCTTGAAAGATTACAAATACTTTATTTATTAGTAATTAAAACACCCGTATTAAACACATTAAAATCAAACAAAGTTAGTAAATAGGGCATACCTTGATAATTAAAAGATTTTCTGAAGACTGTCAATCAACTCAACACACTAAATTAAAAATACACATTGATAATACAAAAAATAAAAGAGCGATTTCAAAAAAAAGGCAAAGTATGTGGATATAATTATAAATCATGCGTAAAAACGGATATTCCTATTTTATTTAAAATCAACGGCTATATCTTTACAATTGAAATGCCATTACCATTCGAATAACTATACTGGACATAAAAATAAAATTGTGGTCTGAACGAAAATTGTCTTATTCATAGAAAAACCGATATAAACAATTAAAACAAGAAAATTAAGGTTGTTAATTTACTTTTTTATGACTAGTACACACTCAATTAACTGCAAAAAATAAGCTTTTTGAAAAATTTGACAATTTTAGCATACATTATTGTTGTAACTTTAAGTATAAATTTTTCTAAAAATAAAACAATAAAGTTACCTGTATATTAACAAAACATTTTATATCATTCTTATCACATTTCAAAACAAATTATTATATTTAACAATTATTTCGGTAGGATTCGTTTATGTTGTGTAATGTTGATTTAGTAAGAAGAATGAAATGGAAACGAGGAAATTGTGCAATAAGGGTTGCCAAATATCAAAAAAGTTAAAGATAACTAATTTCTTAAAATTACCTTTTTAAAATAAAAAAATACTAAATTTCACTAAATACATTAAAAATATGGTTATTCATATTTTTATGATAAAGTTTCCAATCAGAGAGGTACAAGACAAGATAAACTATTGAAACACTAGGCTCCAATTTCAGTAGTTGGCAACTTTGTTTCGATTCTAGAGTTAACAATTTTTTTAAAAACACAAATAAAAAGTATTTTTTTGGATACAATTAAGAGCTAATATATGTAGGATGATGTAAAATGGTAAAATTGCATTGTTTAAAATTGGTATTTCGTTCGCGGCGCAGCCGCGCAAACGAAATTTAGATTTTGTGTGGCTAGCAAAAGTATATAAAGGGGTTGTAATGTTTAATTCTTTCTCAGTTTGCCTTCTGGTTCCGGGTAAATACGTTTTAATTTATTGTTTTATAAAGTCCTCGCTAAAGAAGAAACCTCATTTATTTTATAAAATAAATCCCTGACGAAATGAGGGGAGAGGAACATCTTCATTCATAAAGGATGGTTAATGCCCTTTGTTTAGTAATTTTTTCAGTTTTGTTGCTGCAGTGAGAAAAAGTTGGAATCCCTGTTTTGGTAAAGCGCATTTTGCCGCGTTTGGTTTTTTACTTTATTTTAGAATTTTTTCTGGGAACGAACGTAGTGGATGTTGATTCAAGTGAATATTTATACTTTTAGTGTTAATGTTTTTATAATTTATTTATTTGTTTTATTTAAGGTTTTTTAAATTTGGTTAGGAAGGTGTGTTTTATAAATTTAAGTTAAGTTTTTATATTTTTATTATTTTTTATAGAAAAATTTGAAAATGAGTCGTGTGGTAAATAATGATAGTGAAGTTCCGGCAAATTTGCCGACAGGATTGGATGCGGCGACGGTGCCGGGTGCGGGAACGTTGCCGGCGGCAGGTCCCTCAGTGACTTTTCAAATTTTGAGTAAACAAGAATTGTTAGAGTTTAATAATGTTAAACTAAAAATGCAGGAGTTAAAAAATGAAAATAGAAAATCAAAAGTGTTGGCGGAAAAAGCGAGGCATAGATCGCCACAGATTAAAAGATCTATAGGTGTTCTTATGAATTTAAAACATGATTTAGAAGATGTTAAAGAAGGTATTGGCAAGATTGCTAATAATGCGGAAAGTAATGATGTAGTTGATAAATTGGGTATTGTGGTGGAGAAGATTGAATGTAGTATGCAGTCGGTAGATTATGAGATTTTGATGAATCAAATGGCTAGTAGGAGTAAGGCAGGGTGGAAGACTGTGCAGATGTATGAAGAGGAGACTTTATTTGAGGAAGATGAGGATGCGGAGAGTAAAACTAAGAAGTTTAGGGCAGCGGAGAGGTCAGCTCTTTTTATTTTAAATAAAAGGAGAGAAAATCATGGAAACAAGAGGGGTGGTTTTGGTGGTGCAGGGGGTAGTGGACAGAATGGTAGGGGGCGTGGGGGAAATGAGGGGGATAGTGGTGCTGGATATAGTGGTAGACAATTTAATAATTTTAATAAATTTTCTGCTGATAGGATTGCAAATAATGTATGTTATAATTGTAATATGTTAGGGCATCATAAAAAAGATTGTCCAAAATTAAAAAATTAAAATTGCAAGTTTCTTTTTCAAGAAAGATTTTTTATTTATTTTATGAAGATTATTTTATTTTAAATTAAGTTTTTTATGGATTTTGTATAGTTTTTTATTTTATTTATATATATATATTTTCAAAATAGGTACCTGTGAAGTTTTATTGTAGATTTTTTATGCTAATTTTAGAATTTTATTTTTATGGATAATTTTATTTAATTTTAGAAAAGATGGATTGTGAAAATACAGATTTCAGACCTTTTGTGTTTGAGGATTTGGAGGAGGATGTTGCAAAAATGTTGGTCAACAATTCTAATTATGTTGGAAAGAAGTTAAGTACTGACTCGAGAGTGCCAGGAAGAATAAATAATCCTGAATTTTTTAGTTTTTGGAAAGATGAGTTGAAAGCTAGTGATTATATTTTAGATGTTATAAAAAATGGTTATAAAATTCCGTTTAAAAGTATTCCTCCTCCTAGTTTTTGTGATAATAATAAAAGTATGTTGAAGGAGAAAGATTTTGCCTACCAAGAACTATTACGTTTGGAAAGTTTAGGCTGTATTTCTAGAGTAAAGGAGAGGCCATATATTGTTCTTCCTCTATCTGTTGTTTTTAGTAAGAAGCAGAGGTTGGTAGTGGATGCTTCTAGACATTTAAATCCTTTTATTGAGGATAGAAAGGTGAAGTTGGAGGATTTAGAGGTTGGAGAAAAAATGATGAAGCAGGGTGACTATCAGACAAGTGATGATTTGGATTCAGGTTATTGGCACTTAAAGATGCATGAAGAGCACAAAAAGTATGTTGGCTGTCATTTTGTTTTAGATTCTGGAGAAATTTTATACTGGCATTGGAATGTGTTGTTTTTGGGGCTGAAGGATGCTGTATTTATATTCACAAAGTTGCTGATTCCTCATAAAATTTATTTGAGGTCTAAGGGTGTTAGACTTCATATTTTTATAGATGATCAGAGAATTTTTTCTGTTTCTTATGATCAATGTGTTAAAGACACGAAGTTTGCTAGAGAGACTTTGGAGAGAGCTGGATGGACAGTAAATGAGAAGAAGTCTTCAGGTGACCCAAAACAGTCTCTCAACTTTTTGGGTTTAATAAGTGATTCGGTTAGTATGAAATATTTTGTACCTGATGAGAAAATTAATGATATTTGTGATTCTATTAAAACTTTAATTAATTCAAAAAGAAAGAAAGTCCACATAAAAAAGTTGGCTAGAATTTTAGGCAAAATTCAATTTTGTCAAAAAGCAATGGGTCCTTGTGTGAGGCTTTTGTGCAGATCTTCTTATCATTTAATTTCTAAGGCTAAATCTTGGAATAGTATGATTGTGTTATCTGATGGAGCAATTAAAGAACTTTCATTTTTGGCTGATAATTTTAGAAATTTAAATGGTCAGCCGTTAAGGCCAAGTCTTTCTCAAACTAGATTAGATATTACTGTTGGAAGTGATGCCAGTGATATTGGTTTTTGTGTATATAATGTGGATGATAACAGAGAGCTTTTATTTAAAAGATTGTTTAATGATTGTGAAGCAAAGAAATCTTCGACTTACAGAGAATTAACAGCTTTTTATGATTTTTATATGAGTGACAAAGTTTTAAAATTTAAAAATTTGAGCATTTTACATTATACTGATAATAAAAATTGTGAAATTATTCTTACTAATGGTTCAAGAAATGTTGTTTTGCAGCAGATGATTTTAGATATTTTTATAAGATGGAAAGAATTAAATTTGACTGTAAATGTTGTTTATATTTCTAGAAATGATCCAATAATTGAATTTGCTGATTATGAGTCAAGAACGTTTGATTTACATGATTTTTCTTTAGATTTTGATAATTTTTATTTAGTTTCTTCTTTATTTGGAGAATTTGAAATTGATTGTTTTGCGTCAAAGACAAATAAGAAATGTGTAAATTATTTTTCTAAATTTCAAGATAATGATTCTTTAGGAATGAATTTTTTTGCGCAGAAAGTTCCTAATTGTAATTTATTTGTTTTTCCTCCTATTCATTTAATAATACCAGCTTTGTATCATTTGCAAAAATGTAATAGTTATGGTGTTTTAATTGTACCAAAATGGATTTCGTCATATTTTTGGACTTTTATTTGTGATGATGGTTGTCATTTTAATAGATTTATTAAATCTGTTTTAGTTTTTAGCCCTAAATTTGTTTCTGGAGAATTTGTTTTAAATTCAATGTTTAAAGGTGTTAAAAAGTTTGATACTTTAGCTTTGAAATTTAATTTCAATATTAGTAATGCTTTTTCTAGTCAAGTACATTCAAAATTTTGTATTTTGGGAGGATGTGAGAAATGTAAAGATTTTTGTAGATTTTAAATATTTTATTTTTATTGATTTTATTGGAATGTTTTAATCTTTTATATTTTGCAGATTATGGAGGCTAAAAAACTAAGAATTGACAATGAGATGTTGAATTTGGTGAAATCTGTAAGAACGAGTTCTTTAAATTTAACTGGTGTTTCTGAGGAATTTAAAATGTATCACAAGAAAATTGATGTTTGTATTTCTACAAAATTAGCTCATGGTTCTAGGGAACAATATTTGTCAGCTTTTTCTAGATTTGAAAAATTTTGTGTTGATAATAATTTAGTAGCTTTGCCATCGCACCCAGAAGTTATTATGACCTATTTTATTAAAATTTCGGAACAGAAAAATAGTTTAAGTACGGTTTTGATGGCTAGGGCTGCAATAAATCATGTAAATAAATTATTTAGAGCTGACTTACCTTCCCCAACTGATCATCCTGATGTTGTTAGTTGTGTCAAGAGTATTGAAAAAAGGTTTTCGAAACCTGTTAAGAAAAGTGCTCCTATGAACAAGGAAGTTTTGAATAATATGATTGACAAAGTTTTACAGGGTGATCAGTTGAGGGACAATAATTTTTTAATTAGTATTGACAAATGGCAGATTGTAGCTAAAACTGTTTTAAAATTTAATTGTATGGCTAGATTTGAAGAAGCTGTTGACTTAAAAAAATCTAGTTTTGAATTTTTAGATAATGGAGATTGTAAAGTATTATTTTTAAAAGGTAAGACAAATCAAATTCATGATGCAAATGAAAACATTATTGCTTGTATTAAAGATTCTCCTTATTGTCCTGTAAATATTTTATTTAAGTATTTTCTTCGTTTTGGTGTTAAAGAAGATCATTTGTTTATGCCTCAAGTTAAAAATGGTTTAGTTTATTTAGATGAGCCAGCATCCTATCGCTATTGTTTAGATCAATTAAGATTGACTTTAAAGGATTTGGGTATTCCAAATTGGAAAAATTTTGGAGAACATAGCGATAGGTGTGGTGGTATTTCTGCTGCTGCGAATGCTGGTGTGTCTGAATCAGTGATTCAGATTCATGCTAGGATGAAATCTGATAAAACTCCGAGGTTGTACATTAAGCGTTCAATGCAACAGAAAAGAAATGTTTCTCATTTATTAAATTCTTTGTAATATGTTGTTTTTATAATTTTTGACTTGAATGTTTTAATATTTTGGACTTTTACAGGTTAAATAATTTAGAATGGTCACTTCTGTTTCTTAGAACCTCGCTGGTTAAATTCGGTTGTTTATTTCTGGTTGTTGTTGTGAGACAAATTTCTGGTAGTGACAAGATTGGATCTTGGTGTTTTGGTGAGATAAAATCTAGGTAAGATTTTGATAGTATACATAAAATTGGTATTTCGTTCGCGGCGCAGCCGCGCAAACGAAATTTAGATTTTGTGTGGCTAGCAAAAGTATATAAAGGGGTTGTAATGTTTAATTCTTTCTCAGTTTGCCTTCTGGTTCCGGGTAAATACGTTTTAATTTATTGTTTTTTAAAATAATTTGATTTTTGTTGAAGGCTTATTTGAGAAAAATTTAGTTTTGATTGTTTGTTTCAAATTATTTTGTTTAGGAAGTATTCAGTATTTTTTAGAAGCTTCTATAGGGACAGACAAATTTCTGGTAGTGACAAGATTGGAAGGAGGCAAGCTAGAACGGAGCCTACTCTGTTCGCTGGTTAAATTCGGTTGTTTATTTCTGGTTGTTGTTGTGAGACAAATTTCTGGTAGTGACAAGATTGGATCTTGGTGTTTTGGTGAGATAAAATCTAGGTAAGATTTTGATAGTATACATAAAATAATTATTAAGATTCTTTTATAAAAAATGTTATATTTAAATTTTTTGATCGAATCTAAAGGTGACAACTTTATTTGACAAGAAACATAACGCGGCATTCAAAAATATAAAACAAGGGTAGTCAACTTTTATCATAATAATTTTTATCATTTAAAATAACCACGAAACCAATATTCCATCTAATAAGAAGGTTCAAATTCATTTTTTCTAATAAATACATGATAAAAATTGTTCATGAATTGTAACAATATGGTAAAAAATCTAAAATAAAAAGCTTTAAAACTAATGTTGTTAACCCTAATTTACAATCCCAAATTACCCAAACAAACATGGCGTCATTTAAATGCAAACATTCATATTCATAATAGAGAAGGGGAGTGTTGTTAAATATAATTTTTTATTGTCGTTAAAAGTGACTCATTTATTATCAAGAATTTTTTAACGTATTTAAAGTTATTTTCACTCATTGTGAAATATATTATGATTAAAAGTATTTTTTTTTTTACATAAATCTATAGTTATTTAATTTTAAATTGAAAAAATAAATAATTCTAGATAAATGCATTTGACAAAGTTAGAGATGAATAGTAAAGATAAAGCTAAGGATTATATTAAATGCTTAATTTTTTGATTAGTATATATGAGGATTTGTAAACTAAACTCGCATTTTGCTTAGAGACATTTATTAATTATAACATAACATGTTTTTTTTCATTATTGAAGACTATTTTTTAATTCCAAATGTCGAAAGTTCATCCATTTGGTAATGAATCTTAAATTCCTTACATTGATTTTCATTTGATGTACAAGCAAAAAATACGCTAGGGCCACTGTGAGGATCCAACAATTATTGGTAAAAATTTCTTTCTTTCAGAGAATAATGTAACCAAAAAGTGAATTTAAACCATTTACATTTTGTTATTTATAGCATAACTTTATATATTTATTTTGTTTAAACAAGAATGGGTTAAATGCATGTTGACATGATGAAGGTTACGGTATCCTTTAATACTGTTAAGATAGTTGTGCCCTGCGGAGATGGGGAACTCACAGTGCGTGAGTTAACACAACTAGCTACAACAAGGTACATATTTGAATAATTAAATTAGATTAATTAAATGTAAAACTGACAGAAATACACTTTAAAAAAATTATAGTCGATAAAAGCTTTTTTTCCCAGTTTTTGGCACTAAAGTAGTAAAGTCAGATAGCAACTTTTTAGACTAAAAATCGCATTAGATTTGTCAATAATTTTTAAATTTTTTTTTCTATCCTTAATATAAATTCAGCATAATTTGATTTCTCATTCATTCACCAGGTTATTTTCTAAATTTCAGGTACAAGAAAGCCACAGGGAAACCAAGACATAGTTGGGTTAGTGTTCACAGTCTCAAGGCAAAAGAGGGCGGCATTCTTGATCCCGATGACCGACTTGTAGATGTTTGCGATGACCGCGAGCAGCTCATCGCCTTCTACAATGAGGAGGGCGTACCCCAGGGCGGCGACGGTATGTCCGCCAGCTCAGACGAATCTGAATCCACGTCAGGATTTAGCAAAAATGACATAGAAGTGCACAGTGATCATAGCACCGGCGCGCTGCAAGTTCGTCGCGGCAGCGAACCTGCGCTTAACAAGATATCTAGTTCATCGTTAAATGACGAAAATAATGCACTTGGTTACTATGATGATCACTCTAAACGTTGGAGTGCAGCTGTTATGAGTCGAGGTGAACTAAAGTCCAGTAAAAATGATCTTTCTGTGATTGACGAGGCATCTTTTTATAGTGAATCTACCATAGAAGGGGGGAATGGAAAGTTATCGCCATTGCCACCACCGTTCGAGCGTGGCCGTGGTTCTGGTGCTGCTAGAGATTCGGATCGGCCTACACCTTTCAGCCGTGACTCAAACAGATTGTCTATACAGGTCGGGTATGAAGATGCCAAGTGGTTGGAGGCAGCTGAGCGTGCAGCTAAAAGCCAACAGAAACAGGAGGAAGCTAAGCACAGACAATCACCAGTTATAAGAAAGGAATCCAGCAGTGGTGACTTGCCAAAACAACGTTCTATAGATGCCAAAATAGAGATGTTTGAGAGTGCTAGTCAGAGGCGGGGCGAGCCGGTTGGCGGTACCAGCCCTCCACAGCGGGTAGCAACAACCTCTCTCAGCGCAGTCATTGATCCTAATGATCTCACTCACATTTCCATACAGAACGAGATAGGTCCCCTGGGTATTCATGTTGTGCCCAGCGGCGACCCTGCTAATCCTGGTTTAGTCATTCAAGGCATTGAACCTGGCGGAAGGATTGACCGCAACGGAACTCTGGCAGTTAATGACAGAATTATAGAAATCAACGGTCATAATCTGATAGATCTTCCGTTTAATAAATCCCAAGAAGTGTTTAAAGAAGCTCTGTACTCGAAGGATCTTAACTTGACTGTAGTAAAGTGTAAAGAAGAATATGACACTGATGTAAATATTGGTAGCAACTATTTCTTGTCAGATGAAAACAAAGAAAACATTGAGAATGAAAATGATCCTTTTGGGTAAGTTGCTTAGTTTATTCATTCTAGTAGCTTTGTTCTAAGGATGTGGTATAATTTATGTCAGGTTAACACCACTATAGAACTTCTGATATTAAGCTTAGAAGATTAACATATACACCTATCCAAAATATATTTATTCAAAACACAACACTATAAAGCCTTCAAAATATAAAATATTTTTTTTTCTCTCTTATAGGGCTTGTGTTATTTTAATGATTTCCAAACCTATTAATAACATTGGAAAAAATAACAGTCCTTTAATACACACAATTATTCAGCTGTTAATCTTAATAATCTTTACGTTCTTAATTTTGTTTTATATTACTCATATCAGGTTGTTGCCATTTTGACCCTGGGTTCTATTTGATTTTCTCACATTGAATATTTACCTAAGAACTTTGCAAATATTGAAATTTGGGGGTTGGGGGTTGTGATAAGGGGCAAGAGATTAGATCTTATCTCTAACTTTAGTATATAGTGTTAAAGCAAATATAATAACATGCCGATAAGTAGCGCAGCGTCTATATTATGAAAGCATTGAGCCAATAAATGAATCGCACCGGAGCATACATGAAATCTCATTGGTTGAATTAAACTGAAGTTTTCTAGTTTTTTCATTAGAGTTAATTAGAGCTGTTCTTTCAACTTTTACTCGAATCAAGTCCATCACATGAAGTACTGCCTTCATATTGTTGTTTCACATCTATGTTTTATCTGTGCATTAATAATAAATATGCTTCATCTATTGCAATCGTTGTAAAATAATAAAAATCCCTCTATGAATTTAAGTTAATAAAATCATATTTTTTTCTTGAGTTTCTATTCAAACAAAAAAATAATATCTCGGACTTCAAATGTACATGATTTATAATCTTTAATTCGTAATTCGTATCTATTATAAACATTTAAAATACATAAATTCATAGTTTGTTTCATGTTTACCTCGAAATAAATTATATAAAAATAAAATAACAACAAATAGCAATACAACAGTACGTTCGTTACGTTTTCAACAGGACCAAGCGTAGTACTGTGTATACACTGTACACATATGGGTAAAAGGAAAGGGCATATTTTTTTCATTTTGTTCATATAAAGAGTCAGCTGTAAATAGTCGAATTTCTTAAGATAAAGCTTTTCTCACAAAAATTATATCGTGTTAAAATTTATTTTCTAGTATAGTGTAAAGCATATTACAAATCCTTTAATAAGTTAGCTATGAATTGTTGAATTCCTTGATATAAAGTTAGCTTTTTAGAAATTATATACTCAAAAAATTTTAAAGCTTTTTGTCAGCTGGAAAAGTTCCTTCGTCAGATTTACGAAAAAGGGGTTCACACTATAGTTCTTCTCTCCTATTTCTATTCATGCTTGTAAATGTACATCCTTAAACTGTCACTTATACAGTGTGTTTTTTTTATGAGAACTTTTTTGAAAGCAATTTTACCCAACTTATAGTTATCAGAATTTAATGATTAATGGCTTATTTTCTTCGTTTTTTAAGGGAAATTATGAAACAACCAAAAAAAATTACAGTTTTTGTTGAAAAAGTACAGTAAAGTTGAAAATTAAAAACTTAGGTGACAACATCTAAAAATGGTTTTAGCGCATTTTTCTTATGCTCAAAATTGGATTTTCAGTAGTCGACTTTGGGGGGCCAGTACTTTCTCCCTGATTGAGATATGGCCTTCAAACTTTGACCTATTCTAGTACATGTCCCCAATAGTATCTGTATAAATTTATAGCTCTATATCTCAACTTTGAAGCGTTTTGCAGCCATTCTTGCAAAAGGTAGAATATTTGAACATAAGAAAAATGCGCTAAAACCATTTTTAGATGTTGACACCTAAGTTTTTAATTTTCAACTTTACTGTACTTTTTCAACAAAAACTGTAATTTTTTTGGTTGTTTCATAATTTCCCTTAAAAAACGAAGAAAATAAGCCATTAATCATTAAATTCTGATAACTATAAGTGGGGTAAAATTGCTTTCAAAAAAGTTCTCATAAAAAAAAAACACACTGTATTATCAACGTGGCGTCTGTTGTGTAAATCTACCTTTATATTTTGAGCCTCACAAATGCAAATTTAAATAGGTATTGATATAAACATATGCTAACTAAATAGCTTGTAGCAGAGATGGTTTACATATGGTTTGCTCTATTTTGTTTAAACATTGAAGCGTTTGTTTGATACATCATGATTTTATTACAGATTAGGTACCACTACCTACTGTCAATTTTTCAAGGCGGAAAGTTACAACTTGCTGCGCTTCTTGTGGTTGTGTATTCTTGTTTGTTTGTCTGTTTATACAATTGTAATAATACAAGTTTTTGTAAAAATTAATAATAAATTCTAAATGTTTTCTAGAACGTTGGGAAAGAAGTTTGGACCCGGAAGCAAATTAACCAGTGCAGTACAAGTAGCCAATACGAGGAAGATTGGAAAGAAAATTAACATTAAATTAGTAAAGGTATATAATCTTTCTAAATTCTTTAGGTATCCATCTATAGTATCCTCATACTTTTTAACTACCTACAAAAAGGGAAATCTCAAAGTTTTGAAAAGTTTGGAATATTTTTTTGTAGAGTTTGTTTCGTTAAAAATGCAGAAAAATACAAGCAGTACTTTGTTGGGAAAATGAATAATTGAAGTCATTTAATGTCAAATCAACGTACCTAAGTACCACAGCAATACTTGCAATATTAACATTTATTAAATACTTCCTATTCAGTTTATAGTAAAAAATATTATCCCAAAAAAATTTCCTAAAAAAAAACAATCACCTTTTTTTTCTTTTTTAAGTTTTTAAACCTTCTCTGACAAATAAATTATTTTTAGGGAACACATGGCCTTGGTTTCAGCCTAACAACTCGAGACATTCAGTCTGGCGGCGTAACACCCATTTACATTAAGCACATCCTGCCCAAGGGGGCTGCCATTGAAAATGGTCAACTGAAACCCGGCGACCGATTACTGGAAGTGAATGAAGTGTCTGTGGACGGCAAGACACAAAGTGAAGTTGTTAACATCCTGAGAAATATTCCACAGCAGAGTGAGGTGGAGCTGATTGTGTCGCGACAGGAAAGGGTGGAAGAAATGGAACATCAAATCGGCGGAGGCACAACCACAAGTAGTACTACGTTGGACAGAAAAGACAAGGCACCAACTAAGCAACAAGAACAAACAAGTTCAAAGACAGCATTGTCGCGTGCCAATAGCAGTGGTGGTGCTATATCTCTTGGTGGTGGTAAAGGAGATTCCTCACATGACAGCACTGTCCCTAACAGCGAAGAATCTGAGGATTTCTCATCAATTTCGCCAGAACTTCAGCTTAATCAGAATGGTGATGTAATATTTCCCTGGAAGCACCGAGAAATTCTGACGCTTGACATCCCTGTTCATGACACAGAACGGGCCGGTTTGGGCGTGTCAGTGAAGGGCAAAACCACAGGTGGTGGCGACAAACGAATCGTTGACCTCGGAATCTTTGTAAAAAATGTTATTCACGGCGGGGCCGCGTCACGTGACGGTAGACTGAAAACAAATGATCAACTAGTCAATATCAATGGCATTTCTCTGCTGGGCAAATTAAATTGTGACGCTATGGACACTTTAAGGCGTGCCATGCACGAAGAGGGTCCCACTCCCGGCGTTATAACGTTAACAGTTGCCAGAAGGCTTAATGTTAAAGAGTCTACAAGTAAACTGCTGAAACACACGGGCAGAGACAGTGTGTCGAGTATGATGACATCTAGCTCAGGGGACGATAGCTTTAGAGAATATAGAAATCATGAAAATGCCAACAGAAGTATTATGAACAATAGTTCCTCGTTTAATGACACGTCAGTTACATCAAATAACGACACAGTTATTTATATAGAAAAGCCAAAGGCAGCTGCTTCACCGTTTAACAACTTTACTGCGCCCGCAGCTCCCCGCAATCCAGTTGTTGATCGTCTCATGGGACGCAAGGATAAGTCTCCAGCAGATGCTCAACTCAGAAACGAAAGTTACTACCGCGCAACCGGACACGATACATGGAACGCAACTATGCTTCAGGGATTAGATTCTACAAATATTGGTGCCCCTGGAGGCAGGTTGCCGCAGTCTCCCACTCTACACAAAGCCAACATTGAATCTTTTATGATTGAACAAGAAGATGGTAACAATCGCAGCGGCAGGGAATCATCAGACAGAAGTAAAAAGACGTCGACCAAAAGTTTACGCCCGCATTCGCCCGACGGCTGCGAGGTGTCAGAAAAAGATTCAGACGTGACTGATGTCGCATATGCTAGTCAAACCTCCCTAGAGGAAACTTCCTTTGCCTTTGCCCGCGACCAGCCGGGTCGGCAGTCAATGAGCGAGAAACGCCACGCCACGCTGGATGCCAAAACAACCGACACATATCAGCGCAACAAACGGGCGCGGAAGGAACGCGAGGCGGCCGAGCAAAGCGGAGAAATTGGACCGACATTGGGCATGAAAAAGTCGAGCAGTCTGGAATCTCTACAAACGATGATGACAGAGATGAAAATGGAGAGCGGTGTGGTGGGTGGCGGCAGCAAGCAGGCCAACAGGGTCAAGACAAGTCGAGTGGTCCGGGGGAGAGGGTGTAATGAGAGTTTCCGAGCAGCTGTGGATAGGAGCTACGAAGCACAGGAGGTCGAAGATCATCCAGGTAAAAATATTTCTTTGTTATGTAGCTTTTAATTAGGGGCGATTTGAAAATGTAGAGATACTCTCCCTATAAAAAGACCCATAATCTGGGAGACACATCCTTTTATTTTTATTTAAGTAATTAAGAATATTAGATAATTTTCCTTTAGTTCATTATAAAAATGAAAAAGTACACCTATTTGTTTTCATGAAAAAGTTTTTACTTATCGCACAATATCATTCATTAGAAAGTTTACCTATTTACACTATTTGCAACTTAAGACAATGCAATTTTATAATCTTTACAATAAAAGGTTATAAAATAAATACCTACCTATAGATTGACAAAGATTATAAACAAAAATATAAAAAAAATTACAGTACTTTAACGGAAAACAAGAAGATTTAGCTTTTAGATTGTGCGATAAGTAAAAACTTTTTCATGAAAACAAATAGGTGTACTTTTTCATTTTTATAATGAACTAAAGGAAAATTATCTAATATTCTTAATTACTTAAACAAAAATATAAAAAAAAAATTACAGTACTTTAACGGAAAACAAGAAGATTTAGCTTTTTAGTACCTAAGTTTCTAAATATACTACTTAAATACTTGGATTGTAGGATCTATATTTGCAGTATGTCTTTGTTTGTGATTAAGACTAGTAGAAATATATAACCTATCAGTTAAGAAAGTATTATGTGTAAAGTAAGGTATTGTTTTTTTCTATTTTTAAAAACTTATGTTGTTCTATTTTAGATATTGAGATAATGGAAACCGGATTTGATCGTGGTGACTATCGTCAGTCTGGTAGCAGCCTAGACTCAAACAATGAAAAGAAAAAGAAAAATCAAAAGCTTTTCAAGTTTGGGATGTTTAAGTAAGATATTTATTGTTTAAGAAATAATAAGTTTACTGAAGCATTAAAACTTTTTTTACTATTTCGTATTGTTTAATTTTAACTATTCATGGGCTTCAAATGAAAATGATAGAGTTATTGCCAGGGAGGAAGGAGACATTTAACTGTAAATTATAATGTTCTTCGAAGTTATACCAACACGATTTACTTTTTTTCGGGAGTTGGTTGTACTTACTTTTGGAGTCAACCAATAATTTTAGAATACAAAAGTTTTTTTTGGTTTGTCGTAATTTGGTGGTTCTCATCTGGTTATCCTCCATTGTCTTATCCATTAAGTTCTTGCTCATTGACCTCTTTGAAAAGAATATTATATATTAATATATTTCATTGGATAATTTTGATTCAAGTTGATTTAAAGATAACAGCAGGGGTGTATATTCTGCACAAGATTCATTTTTTTCCCTGCTGCAAATTTTTAAAAAATTTTCTCCCCCTCCTAGTTTTTTCCAGCACCTAAAAACCTTCATTTAAAATATTTCAAACGGTTTAGATTCTGATGTCTTGTTAAATTTTAGGTTTGGTAAGCAGAGGGCCAAAAGCACCGATGCCATGCGTAGCAGCGGTAGGAAAACCCCCACCCCCGAGACTGGTATTCCATCCACCCACCAACAAAACTTGGACAACATGGGCCGCAGGGACGAGGAGGCCAGGGAGAGAATGATGAATGAACAAGCAAAAATCCAACAGCATTACAAGCGCCTGCTACAGCAGCAGCAGCAAGAAGCAGCTGAATCGGCGGCAATAATTGCAGCCGTTGACAGGCGCCAGCATTTAGGTAGCGGCGATTCTTCTGATAAAACAGATATGATCTACACTGGAGAATCATCAATGCCACCGCCAGCGCTACCGCCGCAACAGTCACGCGGCGAGTCGGCGCTGCCAGCTAGCCTAGCGGCTGCACGGCCCGGCAGCAGGTCGGGTATAACAGGCACACCGACGGACCCGAGGTTTGCCAACTACGAGGAAATTCAACGACATCTTAATCGACGCCAAGCTCAATATCATTCTCAGGTAAAAACAAGAACAAAATAGCGTATACTTACATAGTTGTTTGTTAAACAGTAAACTATGGATTATTATGCTGATAATGTTAAGTTAAGTATACTTAGGTGTTATGAAAGATAATTGAAATAGGACAGACGAACATTACAGATTTAGAGTGACTGAACCGCCGAGAAAATGCAAAAAAAAATTCGGCGGGAAACGGCGGTTTTCGGCGGTTGCGCCGCCGTTTTTTCACAGTTCCATATTTTACCCATATAAAGCAACTGCCATGCAAAATCTCAGACCTGTAACTCTTTTTATAGTTGAGTTCCTTTGTTGACTTTTAGTTTTGGTTTCAAAAAGTGTCACTTTCGCCCCCCCCCCCCCCTTTAAAAAAAAATATTTAAAAAATACTCTTATAATATAAAGAGGAAATCTAAGTGATCCAAATTGTACTTCAAAGAATACAACGCAGTAATTCCCTCGACAATTTCATAATTGTTTTATATCAATAATGATTTATATTTTATAACCTTTCATACCTTAAATAAATATTATTAAGATATTGTCTTTTAAGCTTAATTCAGATGCTTATTTCACATTTCGATATTTAATGTGTATTTATTACCTTTTGAAATAACTAGTAGCTTCGCCCCCAAGCATCTAGGGAGCTTTGTATATAAGGGGACAAAAACATGACCGATAACCGATTTCAAGACATAACTTAAATTCTAAAACTATCCCAGGACAGGGGTGTATATTCTGCACAAGATTTATTTTTTTCCCCCGACTACAAAATTTTTTATTCTCCCTCCCCCCCCCCCCCCCCCTAGTTTTTTTCACCAAGGAGGGGGAATAATGGAAAAATATTTAAAGAACTTTATATTTTATTTATTTTATCCCTCCTACCACACTTTTTTTAGTTTTTTTCACTAAGGAGGGGGGGAGGTGGAAAAAATGTTTTCAGTTTTCTTAATTTTTACATTTTTTCCCCCTCCAACCACTTATTTTTTATTCCTCCCTCCCCCTGAGCAGGGGATCCCATGTAGAATATACACCCCTGTCCCAGGAGCTACATAAAGATTCCTTAAAATGAAAACTGTATTTATCTTGGGATACATATAGATACACATCTGAATAAATAGAAAAGAAATGAAAATTTTGTGGAAATTTCAAAATGAAACTAAAATATTACATGCTTATCTTAAGTAGCAGCTGAGAAGATGTCTTCGTACGTGATCGTTATCCTTTTTGACAGACGGACAGACGACTATCAGAACAAGTGGGTTATTTATGATTCTGGAAAATTCCTGATTTTTAAAGAATTTCATTGATAAACGTTCCTTAGAAATTACTTTTCATTAACTAAACCCAAAGAAACGAGGACAGTTAGGTTCATAAGTAGGACAGCATTTGGTAATAATAAGAAAAATAAACTAAATAGGTAGGGATACCAGAAAAATTATGATAGGTATCTTGTTAACTTTTACGTTACGATGAAGTGAATAGTGACATACGGACATACCTTGTTATAGAGTTTCCATGTGTTAAAATTTCTAACGAAAAGTTTAAAATCTTTCTATAGTTTATAACCATCAGTTAATGACGACATCGAATTCAGACATACAAAATAAAATATAGAATAGTTTTGCTACTAATAATGTATTATTAAACAACAATAGAAGTTACGTCAAACGTCCAATGATTTTAAAAAGTACATTTTTTTATCCTAACAATCTATTGTTTATATTATTCATTTATTGGTTAATTATTTTTATTCTTTTTATAGAATCTTTTTATTGTCTACCGTTAATAAAAAGGAATTTTTATTATACTTTTCTTTAAAATAGGTATATTATTATTCTTTTCATATTTTTTTTTTATAAAAAAGAAATATGATTAGATTTATTTAAAGTTAATGAAAAATAAGGATTGTCCACAAAAGTAGAGATACCTATGAACATTTAGAACACCACCAAAGTAGAAATACCTGTAAACATTTAGAATACCTAGTTAACAGAAGTAGCATACCCAGAAACATAAAAACAGTCAAATAGAATAATGTGAGTTCTAACAGATAAAAAAATACTAGGTATCTGAGAATATTTTTGTAACTTTAAAATCATACCTCGACTAATTAAATAAAATTAAATTTAAAATCTTTAGTAATAGAAATGCGTGTATTTTTTTTGTTTTAGGAAAGGTTAAATAATTTTCGGGGGAATAGGGAGGTGTTTCAACCCACATAACATTCATATTAAACCCTCTAAACTACGACAATGTTGATAAAATGATTTATTTATTTTTATTCATATTTTATTTAGCGACGAGAACATCCTAACCGCAGTGACCGGCCAGTATCAAACTTCTACGAATACGAGTCAGTCCAGTCCGCCATGATGTCAGGCAGGCAAGGAGGTAGCGGTCTCCCGGGCTACCAGCACAACATACCCGGCGGCCGCAGCCACCATGGCCAGCATCCGCAGCCACAGATGCCGTCGCGGACTGAGTTTTCACCGCCCCGTAGCTCTGGCCGCAGAAATCACCAGCACAGACCATACCCCAGTGAAGGTTAATTTATAAAACTTTTTCTTTCATAACATCTTGTTTAGCAAAAATTTAAATACCCCACCCCCATTGTAATGAATTTAAATTAGGGTTAGGGCATAGTTTTTTGTTCGTTTATTTTTTTACTTATGTAAACGAAAAAAAAATAACCCACTTAGTTAGAATTTATTTTAAAATAAAATAAAGGTAGGGTTGTTGTTGCTCAATAGGCACTTAGTGGGAAATCACCAAACTTCCTCTGTTAAGTAAAGAGTATCAATATTTATCAATTTTGTCAACTGGGTGTTTCATTTAATAGTCTAGACATATCGACAGGTTACTTTGGAAAAGAAATAAACAATGTTTCCTGAATATGCCATTAAACAATACCGCGTACGGCCATAGAAGCGACAACTATAAAAATAAATGGGAAATATTCTAATTTTAATTCAAAACTCAAATTCAATTACGCACATGAATATCCATCTCAAAAAGATTATCTGTGTGTGTACATTTATATAAAAAAACAAGAAGCGAAGAACAAAAAGAGAGAATTTGCGATAAATCTTTGAAAATGAAAATAACGAAACCTTTCTAAATAAAATAAGTATTTATTTTCTTTGAAGCATGATTGACGGACCAAATAAATTATACTGGATTCCCAACACCTAATATTTCAGCTGACTATCCTATATAGCAGCCAAGAATATCATATTTACCCCCATGTTGCGTTACAGACAAACATACAGATATCATTTATAGTCATTCATAGAAAATTTTAAACACAAGGTTTAGGTAAAAGTGAACTAAAAAAGGTAGAAAAATAATGAGGGTTTGCAAAACTCTTTGTTACAGATAGGGACATTTACTTACAGAGATGCAACGCATTTGAAGAAGAAAAATATTTTAAGTAAAATACTAAAACTACAACCACGACGCAATAAAACTTCTGTTACAAGTAGATAATTAGATTGACACCAATTTTAACTTTTAACTTACAAAATTGAATAAACTTATAAATTCTACAACTTTAAAAAACTTGTTTTGTAGCTTAAAATTCGAAATAGTACTCTATGTTTATATGGAATTTTTTTGAAATTTGAACAAGCGAAGCATTACCTATAGAGGCAGCGATTTCATTTGCATATTTTATTTAAAAAAAAGGTTTTTTAAAAAAAACATATTTAAAGTGGACGTATAGACTTTTTGTTCGTCATAGATTTTTCCCCGCTGTTACAACTTTAATTCACGTTTAGAAATAGATAGTACGATTTAACACGATAGATGCTTTCCTTTACGAATTCTTTTGAAAATTCTAATGTTAAAATGAATACTAAGTTTTATTTTAGGGCCTCCGCTAAGTGTGGCACCCCTGCCCAAGTACGACTACGGTCAAGGTCGCGGAGATTACGAGGATTACCGGGGCCAACAGCTGCAGCAACTGCAACAACAACAACACCAGCAACAGCAGAAGGGTCTAGTCCACGGGGGTGGGGAGGTGGAGGACCCCTACGCCAGGGTTTTGTACAGAAATAGTCGGATGCCAAATTCTCAGTCAGGTTCAAGATTACATCACCAAGGTGAGTTATATTCAATTGATAGGACAATTCTATATTCTGGGATTGTAAATTTTGCTGCCCCCAAGGTTTTTTTCAAAACTTCTGGCTTATAAACTTTGGGGACTTTTATTAAATCTTGATTGGGTTGTACAAATCAGTAGTGTCTAGACTTTTCAACCAACAATTTTAATCTACAGAAAGTTTAATAACAATTGCATTAATTTATCGTCCATTGACTTATTCCTTAAGATCCTCGATTATAGTAAAATACTTATTTTGTGTAAACCATTTGAAAATATAAATATTTTTATTATTTATTTTTAGTGCCAAACAACGCAAACTACGTGACCGCCCTTCCTCCTGGTTCAAAAGTATAAAAATTCCGTCCATCTTATCATATACACACAACACCACACATATATGCACCTAGTGAAATTACCGCGCCCTTCTCTAAATCAAAGTTATAAAGAAGAAGAAAACCGGAATCATATCATATTTAAAATAATCGTCGATGTGCATGAGAAAAATAATCTACAAAAAGTATTTATTATTATTATGAAGTGAGACATGTAAATTATTTCTGCCATACTCTTGATTATCTATATATCTTTATATTGATACATTCCTTCAGTACCCAGTCCTAAGTGTTTAGTTAGTTAACAACTATGTTTTACATGTACATATAATTATTTTCATGTACTTTACATATTACTTCTGCTAAAAGTGTACTTAATAATAAACGACAATTATCTTAGTTAACAAAGTCACTATGTTCTTATGGACCAAAAAGTTGAAGTATGTCTTTAACACAATGAAATACATTTTGGCTGAAAAATCTTTTTTTGTATCTGCTTTTTTTAACTAGATTTTTCAAGTTTCCAATCTATTTTTATTCTTAAAAGCCTAAATTTTATAGTACTCTGGTACTTGTTAGTTGCAGCTGCCTTTAACTTTTTTCTCCAGAAGAACACAGTGCATCCTAAGAACAGTCTCATGTAATCAATTAGAATCAGAATCATTATTAGATTATTGTTATCATCATCTTAAATTGTGATTGTATTACTTTCTGCGATAGCAAAATCTCAGTACCTTGGACAAAACAATATGGGAAAGAAAACGATGCTCGTTCTTTTTTCTAAAAGCTTTGTCTTAAACAACTTAAAAGATGCCTTGCCATTTTGCTCTCTATGTACTTTCCCAGTTCCTTGTTGTAAACCCCTCTTTTTCCGCCCCCACTACCTCACCCGCTCACACAATTTCCATTTGTAACACTTGTACCGTCCATTTTTGACAATCAAAAGTTTGTACTCTGTCCAATATCTAGCTAGTAGCTTGCTTGCTTAATATAGAAGTAAGAGAAAAATTTTAAGAAAAATTAATGAAGAATTTATAATTCCAATAGGGTTTTATAGACAATTAACCGTGGATACGAAAATAAAAAGTAGGATTTTTATTCATATTTCAGAAGGAATTTTATATAAAACCATATTAGATACATTTTTAATCGCAGTTGAAAACTGGTTTTTATCCAGCTGAATTGAAACTGATTTAGAGCCGCGATGAAAATATTAATAAAATATAATGTTTGAATGTCAGAATTTTAAAAAAGTCTCTTATTTCTTTATGACACTAGCACTTAAATATGCAACTTGTTAAGTGTTCTTAATTTTGATATTTAATCTATATATTTACAGTGATTTTGATTTTATCAATAATTAAGTGATATATTTTCAACTAAATTTTGCCTTGTTAAATAATGCCTTTCCTACTAGTAACATAAATTTTTTTGCTCTTTTGCTAATCAATGCAGAATTTTATGTAACCTTATAAATTCTAACCTAACAGTATAATAATATTGCCTAAATTTATATTAGTACTTGCATTTTATCCTGATCTTTAACCATTTTTTTCAGCCATTTTGAATCAAATTCACGTTATCTTGTTTTAACAAAACATATCAAGAAAAAATACCATTGTTTAATACTATATGTATGGTTTTGTTTACTTTAAAAGTTGGCCACTAAAATGAATTAATCTATGTTTTTGACAGCTCAAAATTATCTTGACAAAAATCAGATTTTTGATATAAAAAAAATAAATAAAAAAATGCTCAATGATACGCTATGCTTTTTATTTTTGTTTTATCCTTGAAAGATGTCAAAATTAATTCATTTACTTCCTTTAAATTGCCTCCCCTCCCCTGCTCTTATTTTGAAAATTGAAATTTTTGGGTTAAGATAATTAATAAGGGAAAGTTTGGAAAATAAAAGCCAGTCGACACAAATTTTTAATATCCACCAAACACAACAGGTTTAAACCTATTCATAATGCTAAACATTTGATTAAAACTTGTTGATTTTCCTTTCTTTTGTTTCGTAGTGGTTAAATGATAAATATTTTATTTTTAATCAATGTCAGATGAGCATTTTATTAGTTTTCTTTAATGCATTTTTATTTATTATTGCTTTTGTTTTTTATATGTTTTGTGACCTTTCGCCTGTAATCGAAAAAATAAGCATTTTGTTGTTACCTAGATATATTTTTTGCCTAATAATGGTCATTTGGATTATTTTGAAAATAGGGACGTCAGCTGTTTGCTTACTTTATGTAATCACTATTTCCTATAATAGACAGCTTTCCTCGGATAGCAAAATGAAAAATTATACTATTTAAATCAGTTCTTGTTAGTCCCTGAAGGTCGAAGGCCCCGTCTAACGAAACTGGTATTAATTTTATGATTATTATTTTATTTTTTGTGAAAATTGTCTGTAATACAATTCTTTATATGATTTTTAATTTTCTGTATGACTGAGTAAATGTTCTAATCTAAGCTGAAAATACTGAACATTTTTTTTTTTTTGGGGGGGGGGTTAAAACTGGCTGTTTAACCCTTTTGGTCATCGGCAACCTTTAAGGTTTTCGGTAAAAATCATTATTAAACTTCTATAATTCCCATTATTTTGAATGATTTTTGGTCGAAAAAATTCACTGATTAAGAAAAGTAATCATAACACAATGACGCCCTTTTAAAAAACAGCATTTATATTTAAATTTCCCTATGATTGCAATCCATTCATCCTTGTTTTTTTATACCCAAAACTGGACATTACTTGTATTTTTTTCAATAGAATTATTTAAACTTTTTTTTCTTTTTCTCACAAATCCTCTAAAAAGTTGCATTTTTATCAACATTTTTATTTGAGTTGTTTTTTTCTCCTTAAAAATATTGAATCTAACAATCACATTCTTTTCTATTTATTTTTGTAAAAATAAAAATAACTTAAGTCTTTTTTTGATGATTTAACTATGACTATTATATAATTATTATTATTTTTATTAATATTATGTCTTTAATTAAACAGATGATGACGATAATATAAATTAAAATTTGAAGATTGGTGTTCATTAATAGTGAAAATACTAGAGTCTGTTCGTCCGGCATCCACAAGGTTAAGTTACATTATGAGGAAAGTCTAATTTAGAGAGGGAGGGGACAATATAATGATTTGTATTGCCCCTCCCTAAAGTTGAATAACTCGTTTTGCTATCAGATAGATTATGAACGTCTGAGGTAATATTGAATCCTGATTGGGTACTACAAAGTAACTACAATTTCCAAACTGCCCATCATAAAATTTAATCATAAAGAAGGTAAATTTGTGGTATAAATTGCCGCCAAAAACTTTCATACTTTCTATAATTAAGGTCTGTTCGTCCGTAACGGATTGTTCATATAGGTAATTAAGGCATGGTGAATTGTCTATAATTTTGAAACTTGGCGTCATGATTCCTGTAAGATTTAGATAGCGTAGCCATTGGCCAATATAAAATCATTACCAGTAAGTCCATCTAAATGGGATTTTTTTTACTTTTTTGACAACAATGTTTTCATGATATAATTATCTTATTTTTAGTTTTTTTTTATTATGATTCCCCAGACAACAGGGTACACTGTTATAAGTACACCATAAGTTTTTTGTGTAGTTTTTCAGTAGTGTTACAACCTCCCCCCACAGTTCACTCGAAGCGACAGTAAGAGAAAAAAAATTTCCCAGACATAAGGCCAACTGTTTCGAAAATGTCCCAATGAACATATAGATTTAGTATAAAAGAGTGAAAATCTTAAAATGAGGCCTTTTCGAGAAAATTAGATTTGAAATTTTCAAGTTCAATTTTCACCCCCTAGGAGTTACCGCATAATTATGACAATAAAAGCAAAGATTATTTATTTAAAAATTTGAATAACTTTGCTTTAATGAAGTCTTTCATAAAATCTCTCTATATATGATTTATTTAAGGCTGAATTTCCGTGACATTAGCAAAGCAACTGATAAAAATGGTCATTAATTAACTCCCTTCAGGAGTGGTTTTATGAAGAACTTTATAAAAGCAAACTTATTCAAAATCTTAAATTAATAATCTTTGCTTTTCTTGTCATGATGATGCAGTAACTCCTAGGGGATGAAAATTGAACTTGAAATTTTTAAATCTGATTTTCTCAAAAAGGCCTCATTTTAAGATTTTCATTTTTCCACTAAATTTATATTTTCATTGGGACATTTTAGGAACAGTTGGCCTTGTGTCTGGGAAATTTTTTTTCTCTTACTGTCGCTTCGAGTGAACTGTGCCCCTCCTTTTTCACCTTGAAGTAAAAGAAATAAACATAATTTCATAAAAAAAAGAAAGAGTAATAAATTCATAAAAAAGCCTTCATAAAATGATTTAACTATTCTCATAACAGAATACAAATGTTATATTTTTCTTTAAAATGGTTCTCGGAAAATAAAATTGTAAGAAAAAATTCATAGAAATAAATTGTACCACTTGTACATAGATGTAAAAACGTTAGTGTTTTTTTAGTTCTTCGTACAGCTAGAAAAGTGGAGGATTTTATATAGAAATCTCGTAATACAAAGACAAAGGTTGATTATTTAGTTTGTCTATTCAGTACAGTAATCCTTTCAAGCCTTATGCATACTAATATGTAAAGCTTTTATAGAAAAGGTTGTACGCCAAAATTGAAATAAACAATTATATGTTTAGTTTACTTTTTGCAAGTTTTGACAGGGATCTTGGTGTATAAGACAATGGATGATAAATTAATATGCATCCCCCATAATTTTAAACATAGTTTCCCCTTTTGTAGATTGAAATTATTGATTGAAAAAATTGGAAAAGTACTTTAACTTAAAGTTTTTAAGCTAACGTTTTTGTTTAACTTTGGGTACAAGTTAAATTTAAGCTTTGCTTCTATGCAAGTTATTATCCTTGAATAATTGAAATATTGGATGAAAACCTTGCTCAGAGCCAAATTCAATGATTTTATCTTTATTTCAAGTACCCAAGTTACAGAATATCAAGGAAAGGTATGAAATCATATCATTTAATTAATGGCTGATATGTGTAGGGGGAGGGGGAAGGAGCATATTACTCCTCCCCCTTAAACATCTTTTTTTTTGCTTTGAAATTGCCGAATTAAAGAGTTTCATATCTGAACTCACGACCTCATACAAGTACTAGCGGTTGCGCCCCTAGATGTATCTAGGGACACGAGTAGGAAGGAATGCAGGCAGGAAATTTTTTTTATAGTTGATATCTCTGTGAAAGGTGGGTTGCCCTTCTCTGAAATAGTTATAACCTTCCCAGTACCATATGGATTTACCGATTATCGAGATCATACGGTTCAAACATACACAGACAGATGAACACTAGATACTTTTATATAAGTTTTTTTTTGTTTTAAATCGACTCATCCTAGTAGAATCTGTTCGTTTTTTTAAATAAATCTATTTGATTGCGAATGTTGACGTATTTTTGTTGTTTTTGTAAAAATTGTTTGTCTATCTTTATAGTTATTTCTATTTAATTGTTTTTAGAAGGGATTTGGCTGTACAAGATGATTATTAAACAAACATAAAACAATTTATTTTTAAAAGTGAGGCTTTTCTAAATTATCAGTGTCTGTGCGTCCGTCTATACTTCACAGTTAGCACTTTTCGTTAATTCAGGCATGTTAGAATTGCCCTATTGATTTAATACCTTCAATAAACTACGCGCGTTGTCTGTCGGTTATTACTTCAAAAAGCCGAGTACGTAAATTTTGACTGAGATAAAATTTATAAAAATGCTAATTGATTAAATAGATAAAAAATATATCATAAAATTTTTATTTCAAAGTTATATGTACATACAATAATGATTAGATAATTTATATAATTAGTATCACTTAGAATTTTATAAACTTGCCACTAAAATTAACCAATTATGTGTCTCTAGCGTAATATTGGATATCTATTTATTAGTATAAACGTCATTGGTTCATTTTAGCGGCAAATGAAAAATTAAGAAATCCAAAGTTGAATCATCAAATGAATTAGATTGAATTATTCTCTTAAAAGTTGATGAACACTTCTACTTCGTCGCTTCAAACTAAAATAAAATAAGGATAATAACATCCATGAAAGTAAAGCTTGTCAAATCAGAAAGTCACACAAACGAACATTAACAAGCATTTAATATTTAATATTATTTAATTTTAGTCGGGGACAATGTTAGATAGATAGTTTGTAAGGTGTAACCCATGACCGTGGCTCAACACTCGTCGTCGGGGAGGTGATAGGTTCGAATCTTGGCTTTATATTGCGTCATAAATAAAGATGTTAAAAATGGTTCCTACTGGTAATATGCGACATTAATAGTTATAGTTGGGGGAATGCCTTGGCCCAAAACAGGCGCAACTCATTACTAAACACAGTTATGACTGCTCAGACAAAGGTCGTGCAAATAAAACGCTGGTTGTCTGATGGGTGTAAATTAACCTAATAACCGGGGTTTTTGGACAGGAAAGAGACATTTGGCTCTCCTTATTTATCCTATGTTGTTGGACCTGTCGTTTGAGTGTCATGGACACCATCCCCGCCCATAGAGGTAATTGATGAGGTAAAATGTAGATAAATTTATCTTTTATTGTCCTTTTCCTCCCTTTAATAAAATGTTTAAATAAGTAAATTATATTTAGTTAACAAAAGGGGTATAGTCCCTTTCGTAACATCGCACCTTATAGGGCGATTCTCCTATTTCTAGCCCCTGTGGGGGGCTCTAACCCTGCGGGGCCAATTACCTAACCCTGAGGGGTAATCACCTAACCCAATATAACCTAACCTAACCTAAAATAACCTATAAAAAGCCTTTATAAAAATACGACTAATCGCCCCTTATGGGGCGATGTTACGAAAGGGACTATTCCCAACAAAAGCACTGAAATCGAAAATCTTCAGCCATTTATAGAATTCAAATTCACAATTTTTCTGAAAACTTTTTAATCAATTAAAGAATTCTTTTGTGGTTTCCATTTTATTGAATATGAACCACAAAAAATTAAAAAAAAAATATGCTTATTTTAGGTTAGATTATGTTAGAAAGATCATAAAAGCCCGGCAGGGATAGCCCCCCTCCTTCAACCGTAAATAAAGGAAAGGGGGGGGGGATAACTGTGGTTCAATAATAGGTTTGAGTGAAAGCACTAACTCTTTCTTTGCATTTCACATAATTTATAGAATGTGCCACTACTCTATAAATACATGTTTTCTTTAACCCTCATTATTACTAAATACTATGGTATTTTGTTCCTAATGTGGAGGACCCTAAAATGTTGTATCCTAACTCTGCGGACAGGCTTCCCTTTATTTAATACAACCTAACCTATCTTTTCCTAAGGTATCAAAAAACACCAGGAAAAACTTACACATCATTCAATTATTTTTAATTTATTACAAATATGTGAAGGGATTCAGTGCTCGACCAGGCACTTTGAGGGAAACCGAAAATATTTCGTTGTTTGATTCTGACTCCCTCCCAATTCAATGAATCCCAAAGTTTTTAAGCCGCCGCTGTTGCCACGTTTATATAACTAATCATCCGCGCCATATCATCAAATAATCTGCATTCAATAGTAAATTAATGGAAATCCTTAACCGTGCAACTAGTATAGCTCATTCAGCCACCAAATATAAAATCAATAAGTTTTGTCTTTGCCGCTGCATTAGATTGCGGCTCACAAGGAACTGCCGAGCTATGTTTTTTTTTTGTCAACATTACTTTCCTTTCTATCCCATCCGCGATCAAGTAAAGTTTACTTCTTGAATTATTTGTTTATTAATTGATTTTCATTCTTGATGCGAATCTTCAATGTTTACATTCTTGTTTTATTCTGTCATCTTTATTTTGTGGGAATTTTAATTTGCATTTCTGAGTTTGTATTATTTTAATCTACAACAATTCTGTGATATTGCTGCTAATTAAAATCAATGAATTTAACTTAAATAAAATACAGTAATTTGCAAATCAAACTTCATTTTTTATAAATATTCAAATACTTTTTATGCAAATAAAACTTTTTTTTTACTAATTATACTAATTTTCATATCAAGTAGAAATTATTTTTTGTTAAAAAAACCATAATACCTAACAGTCCCCAGACGTAGTAGTGTACTAGCAGACCCTAATTATAGAAGAGATTTACTATTTAGTAGGAAGACGAGACTTTCACATGAAAGTACTTCTTAAACAAAAGTTCTGTTTTTTTTCTGGAAAGTTACAAAGTTAGAGTTAGACAAAATAGAGATTAAACAGTAGTAAGTTACTGTGAAATTTATATTCCTTCTAGCCCACTTCCAAAAAATTCAATTTATGGAAAGGAAATTCTGGGAGAAGAAGGGATGTAAATTTTTAAATGTAAGGTATTATACACTTTATACTCCCCTTAGAACTCCTTTCTTGGACACTTTTGACAAAACTTATTACTACTAGGTTTTCATAAACTTAAAAAGGACAACCGCCTGGAAAAAAATCTGTGCACGCCACTGGGCTGATGTTATGAAATTTTGGGTATAGTTCCTTTTCGTAACATCGCTCCATATGGGGCGATTCTTCGTATTTTTCACAGTAGCTTTTCTCCTATTTCTAGCCCCTGCAGGGGGCTCTAACCCTGCGGGGCCAATTACCTAACCCTGTGGGGCAATAACCTAACCCAAAATAACCTAACCTAACCTAAAATAACCTATAAAAAAAAACATTTTAAAATAAAACGAATCGCCATTTATGGGGCGATGTAACGAAAGGGACTATTCCCGAAATTTTTGCAATAGATAAGAAAAAGTTTGCCAAAATTTTAAAACTGAATCTATGTTATGAAATAAAATTAATTAAAAATACTTTTCGTACAAAAAGTTGAAACTTTCCTGTCTCTCATTTTAATGGAACAAACAAAAACCATTACATATAAACGGTGGCGTTAACAAGGTTTTGCAAAAATGAGATAAAACTTAAGGGGGTAAAAAAGAGGGGAAGGCGGTCTTCCAACTTAAGTTTTAAGGGGGTGTTAAGTTTGGTCCCAAATAAAAGAGATAAATTTGTTAAATGCTCGGATTAGGCCTTTCTTTGAGCAATTATTTTTTTTCTTTTAAATCAATTAAAATAGTTCTATAGGAATATCTAAGTCGTGTTTAAATGACAGAAATCAAAATCTATGTAAAAGAAACATTCAGATACTTAAGGTTTAAGTGGTTTCTTTTATTTTTAAGACTATTCTTATTAGAGTTGCCTAATAAAGCTTGGATTATATGGTAAATCAGGCCCCAAATTAATAAAATAAACATTTACTTCAGCACTCTAGAAATGTATAAAATTTTTCCAAAACTCGAAGAGTAAATCTAAGAAAAAAGACTGCTATGTAACAATATTACAAATATGCGTATCAGTTATCTCAAGGGATAGGACAATGGACAATAAATTTATATACAATCTCAATGATATTAAACAAAATATTGGATGAAAAATTTAAACACTTTGAAGTTTTCGAACCAACCATTCAAGATCCATAACAGTAACCAAATCTTCTGGGCCAACGAATAAGTTGACTTACTTTTCAAATTTAGAGTGCCAGTTTAATTTACAGTCCAATGTCCCCTCCCTCCCTGCAGCTTATAGAGTACATGCTTATACTTATCTATGCTAATATCTTCATAAGGCTTTTGCCTTTTATATATATTTAATCAAAGTTTAAAATTAATATTTCTCCTGTTTGTCTAGTCTAGTCTTCATATTATGCTTACATTATTATGTACAGGGCTACCCAAAAATTTCTATAAAGCGAGGCTTTTTTATAATAAGGGTCGGTCCGTCAGTAACGGTTAGCTCTTTTCGTTAATTTAGACATGTTAGAATTGTTTAGTCGATTTCAAACTTTGCATGATGATTCCTATAACAATTTGGTATGTTTTAGAAATCGTAGCAACTCTATAATATTTACCAGAATGTCCGTTCGTTCATTAAAATTTTTAAAAATTAGTTGAGTTTAGTCATCATGTTGTGATTACTTTTGTATATTCTGACTACAAGTAAAATATTTATTGAAAGTTTGGAGTAATATTCCTGTTTTAGTATAAAGTCATCAAATTATGCGTATATTTTTGCAGGGCTACCATAAAAAAATTTATTTAAAAAGTTCTCTAATGTTTAGTCATCATTACATGAACATTTTCTAACAAAATTAGTAAATTTTATGTTTTTTTCCTTATTGCAATATTTAAACTTAACCCAGTGCAGAGGAAAATATCTTGAAAATCTTATACTCAATATTTTACTTTGCCTAAGAATATTAGATTTTTTCTATGTATTGTGTTTTTTCCGTAATACGTCCAATCTGAATTTCTGTATCAAATATTTTTCACAAAAGTAATTTTATATGTTCACCCTGTATATTTTCTGCAATGTAGCCATTTATAACAATTAACAAGTAATGTGTTATACCATAAACAAACATTATCTTCACAAACTTAGAATTCAAGAATATGATGTAGGTAAACAATGTTCCTTGAAATTATATTATTAAGTAAAGGAATGTCTGTCTGTCTGTCTGTAGTGCAATTATAATGATCAGTTAGAGTAACATATAATTGATCGCATATCTAGAATATTCAATGGAAATTAAAATAGCTTTAGGATAGAATGATAATTGACTATTGATTATTAAATTTCAATATGATTTCTTCTATAATATAAGTTATCTAAATATTCATAACCATCAGATTGTTTTAGAAGTGGGGGGGGGGGGTGTTGAGGGGCGATTTCTCTAGAATTTTTGGGGTACACTCCCCCAAAAGATAGTTAAAATTAACTTTCCTTAGATCTACAGTAAGCTTCACGTTCCTATTAACAGTTAGCAAGATTTTTTTTTTAAATTTTTTAATTTTCAAATTTGTAACTTCTTAGTATTTCTTATATTTTCTCACATAAATACTTCTTTTGTATTTTGTACAAAACAATCTCTTATTTATCTTCTATAAATAATTGTTTTTTTGCAGTGATATTTAAGATCAAAATCGTCAATGCATTTAATATTTTTGATCTTTAAATATTTTTGCATTTACTTATTTTCAGCATATTTTGAGTGAAATCATGTAGAAAAATGATAAATATAAATAACATATTTTTTCCTTAAAATATCTAATAATAAGGATAAAACAAAGGATTAAACATGTTTATTTGATTATATATCAATAATTTTTACTCATGTAATGAAATGTTGTTATATTACCTTGATGATAGGCTTAAGGGTGAGGTAGCTCCCTCCCTGCCGGCTCCAAGTAGGCTTGGCAGGTATCCAAGCAAGCCGCTGTCGTCTGGAGGGGTCGGCCATAATGCTGGCAAGTCCCGGTAATCTCTACGACCTGATAGTCCCAGGCCTCGCCCATTTGAATCAAATCGAAATCTATAAATAATGATTATATAAATGATTAGGGTCAGTTAGTCTGTAGTAATCCTGTGTGTTCTATAGTGGTTAGGGTCAGTTAGTCTGTAGTGTTCCTATGTGTTCTATAGTGATTAGGGTCAGTTAGTCTGTAGTGTTGCAGTGTGTGCCTTAGTGATTAGGGTCAGTTAGTCTGTAGTGTTCCTATGTGTTCTATAGTGATTAGGGTCAGTTAGTCTGTAGTGTTCCTGTGTGTTCTATAGTGATTAGGGAGTGTTCCTGTGTGTTCTATAGTGATTAGGGTCAGTTAGTCTGTAGTGTTCCTGTGTGTTCTATAGTGATTAGGGTCAGTTAGTCTGTAGTGTTCCTGTGTGTTCTATAGTGATTAGGGTCAGTTAGTTTGTAGTGTTCCCTTGAATGTACCTGTGAGTGCCTCCATAGTGGTTGGGGTCGGTAAGTCGGCTTGTAATTGAACTACGGTCAAAATGTGCATCTAACATCTAAACAAAAAACTTTTTACATTCGTATTTCAAGAACTTGAAAAAAGAAAATACCTTTTTTTATTTACATTAGGTACATATTATAAAATATTTAAGCTCTGTTTTTAAAATTATGCATGGGGGCAGGGAAACCTTCAAAACCTTCCCATTTAAATATTCTTTACAATTAAGATAAATTTTAAGGTTATCCCGACCATTAAATTAAAACAAAATTATTAGATTTCTCTCTTTTTATCTGGTTTATACATACAAGTAACCCGAATAGTGCAAAAGACGGATTTACGTACCGACAAAATTAATTGTAGAGTAGCTTCGCTACTAAAAATGTTCTCACCATAGGTTTTCCACAGAGTATCAAAGCTTCATACAAATCATCAACATAAAAATCTTTATCCTAAAATATAATTTTATAAAACTATAATAATTCAATAAACATATTTATAGAGCTTTTTTGGTCAATTTATTGATGAATCTTAATTTTCTAGAGTGAGAAAATAGTTATTTATCGCACTGTATTGACAGCTTCTGTGGAGTGTAAAATGAGAAATTATAAAATTAATTCCTGTTTTGTTGGACCCTAGTTGCCGAAGGCCATTTATCTGGTAATATTTCTTTTATGATTTGTAAAAATGTCTAAAATACAATACAAGATTTATTCTCCTAACTGGTATTAATCCAGCTGATATCAATCGGTTTGGAAGTCATACTGGAAATCCTGTTTAGTTTTGGTCTGCTAGCGTATTAAGAAATACTTTTAAAAACGTCCATTCCAAACCCCATAAGTGTATGTATATATTTTTGTTCTACATCATATAATCATGGAGGAATATAAGCCAAAAAATTTCCTTTGCTGTAAAAAAGATGTATATAAAAAAGGTAACTAAGGACCAAGTGTATGAAAATACATTGTCAACAGATTACCTGTGGAGTTGCTTTGCTCAAATAAAAAAAAAATATCACACTATCCTAAAAAATGTGCTAAATTTTCGCCAAGAGATGAAAGACATTCCAATTTGTAAATTTTTACAATGGGGGCTTCTTTGAAATAGATCTTAAGTCATTAGGCAATAGACGATACACAAATTTTTGGGAAATAAATTTGATTTAATTTAAACTTGCGAGTGTCAGAGGCACTATCAAAATATTTGGGGGTGTCAGAAAAACTAAACAAAAACCGTGTTATTTTACCCATCTACATGTAAAGAACCCCCAATCTAGAACCACCTCTTACCTAAGTTAAAAGCTTGGATGTCTATGCTGATAACCCCCTCTATAAGTACCATTAGTGCCACATTTTACAGGATTTATTGAGAACTATGAGGCAAAAATAATGATTCTGTCAAACAAAGCCCTTACTAATGTATGTAGTTCCAATAATTAACATATTTTATTCTTGTAATTAATTTAACGACTACATTCTTTTCATAGAATCATCTCTTTTGTGGATAAAAGAAATGATAAAATTGAACCATTTATTGCTTCGTGTTCAGCTATGTCCTGGAATTTGGGGTCAACTCAGAGAGAATAAGATAGTTTCTTTTTTATATAGAAAACAAGGACAATCACGTCCAATAAAGCATTTGTATTTACTGAAAGTTTTGCAATAATTCTCACTATTAATGATGATGATATCATATTTATGAGATTTATTTTAGGTTAAGGTAAAGTAATGGTTAAAAAGCCCCACAGGGTTAGTACAGGAGGGGAGCCTGCAAGGGTACAGCTAAAATTTAAAAAAAAATACTTACCAAAATAATTACTAATGATATGTTTTTAAAAAATTAAGAATCTTAAAGACTATTTTTTTACTAAAGCCACATTAAATCATTGAAAATTACTTTTAGCTAAAATTTGTTTCATACTTACTTCAGAATTTTTTATTAAATCATCATGAAAAATGATTAGAGTTTTACTATAATTTTAGTAATTTTAATTCCTATAATTTTTTTACAGGATATCTTAGTTTTTCCTTTATTTCATAAAAATATAGTACATAAGAAACAAGCGCATATATATTCAAAGAATTATGACAATAATTTGGTTTATAAATATTAAATATTTGAAATGTATTTTTGTTTGAACTATTTTTTAATGCCTAAATAATATTATCAACATTTTTGAAGTAAATTTGATATAGATATAGAATATAATTGGATATATTGACAAGGGAAAATTTTTCATCAATTTAGGTTCCTAACATGGACCTCATTTAATGATCAGTTCGTTCATTCAGTAGGAGTGAAGGCATGGGGTAAAGTGAGCGGATGGGAGTATCGTTATTTTAGCCAGCTGCGAGTTTTACTTTATTAGAGTGCATAAAAATCTAGTGCAACATCAAAGAAATAATGTATTAATCTTTAATATACAAAGCAAGTTCCTTTCTAGAAAAAAAGTTTCTGAATATTAAACATTTCCCAACACAAAATTTTCTGCAATCTTTTGGGCCCTTAAAAAAAGGGAGGTAGTTGTTTGGTGTATTTATCTATACTAATAAAATTATTTGTTAGGGAATAAGACACTTTTGTTAAAGCAACACACATTGAAAATATAATTGACATAAAAGTCACGTAATAGACAATACAAGAGGCGGAAAATTTGACAAAATAGAAATAGGTTTTTATATGAGAAATGGAAATAGGTTTAATATCATAAAGAAATATGAAAATGGACAAAAGAGACGGAAGCGTAGATACTATTTAATACAATTATATAAGATTTAAATGGTTCCATTGGAATTCAGTCCACACGGGATTCAACCCACGGAATTCAGCCCAGCGGGATTCAACCCAACGGTATTCAGCCCACACGGGATTTAACCTACGAGATTCAGCCCACCCGAAATTCAGCCCACATGGGACTCAACCCACGGAATTCAGTCCATACGGGACTCAACCCACGGAATTCAGTCCATATGGGACTCAACCCACGGAATTCAGTCCATACGGGACTCAACCCACGGAATTCAGTCCATACGGGACTCAACCCACGGAATTCAGTCCATACGGGACTCAACCCACGGAATTCAGTCCATACGGGACTCAACCCACGGAATTCAGTCCATACGGGACTCAACCCACGGAATTCAGTCCATACGGGACTCAACCCACGGAATTCAGTCCTCACGGGATTCAACCCATTATATATATAAAATTACCAGTTTTCAAAAATATTTTTTTTTAAATTTGAGAACCAAATTTTTAGAAAATTAAAAAAAATAGTTTTGAAAAAAGTTTATGTAAATTTTTTCTTTTAAATTTATAAAAATTTTGTTCTCAAATTAAAAAAAAAATATTTTTTTTCAAACTGGTAATTTTACATATATAATGGGTTGAATCCCGTGTGGACTGAATTCTGTGGGTTGAGTCCCGTTTGGACTGAATTCTGTGGGTTGAGTCCCGTATGGACTGAATTCCGTGGGTTGAGATCCGTATGGAATTAATTCCTTGGGTTGAGTCCCGTATGGACTGAATACCGTGGGTTGAATCCCGTGTGGGCTGAATACCGTGGGTTGAAACCCGTGTGGGCTGAATACCTTTGGGTTGAATCCCGCTGGGCTGAATTCCGTGGGTTGAATCCCGTGTGGGCTGAATTCCAATGGAACCGATTCAAATTAAACTGACAATTTGTATTTTTGTTGTCCTTGTTATTTGTGCAATATGACTTAAACAATTCCTATGGAAATTAGGCATTACAACCCAAAAAGATCTTTAATTGTAAAATGTAGCATCTCTACATAAATACTTGTTTCTTAATTACAAAAATATTAAAGGCAATGATTTATAGAGCTACGTTTTTTCCGGCTGTGTTCAAACTTGCTTTTTATAAATTTATATGAATAAATAACTTTTCATGATAAATACTAAGTTTATTAGATTATATTAATTAGTAGATAAATATCAAAAGTATTATGTTGTAAAATCAATAAAAGGATAATTATATCCATTAGTAGCACAGCAACTACAGGTTAGGCACAGTTTATGTATCTAACCTGACGTTTTAAATGAGAAATCTTAGCTAACATTAGCTGCACTTCCCTATAGGCCTCTAGGGGCTTTTTTAATAAAGGGGAAGGGGGTAGTTGAAGAGCTGATATTAAGTTTTAGTTTTTTTAAAAACTAAATTTGCAGCGGTGTGAATATTTTTTTTTTGTGGCAATTTTTCTGGGGTGAATGTATTTACTTTCTTCCAAAATGGATAAAAACCATCCAGGACCAACAAATAGCTTCCCTGTGAAGGAGAGTCATGTAAGTTAGATATTTTTTTTACAAACACATAGTAGAAATGATAAACATTCTGGTCCTTTACGTAAGAATGAAAATACAGTTATTATCAGTGACAAACTAAAGGACAGATACTAGTTCTAAGTAGCTTCGCTTCTAATAGTATGTAAATATTGTATAAGCTTTTATTGGAAAAATTATAAGAAATTAATAAATAGGTCATATTATTTTTTTAGTGGAATAATAAGAAGGATAATTAATTTTTATCGTCCATAGGTAGCGCAGTAATAATATAATTATTTGTAAAATAATATATACATATATCTAAAAATAAAGCTCAGAAATTTCTGATGTTTTCGAGAATTTAACAAAGATGACAACATCAAAAAGAAGCACAAAAAATCATGGATTGACAATCAGACTAAGTGCAATTACAACTACAGAGCAAATGTTTAATTGTTCAAAAAAGAAAGGTAGAAAAAGAAATAGAAAGAAGAACATTAGAATAGAAGATAGAAGAATTAAAGTCACGAAATCCTTATGAAAAATATTTATATTTATACCCGAAACGTCACAATATGTTTATTTGTTGCCTGACCGACAGACAGGGGAAGTTATACACAGGACTGTTTGGAAAGATACATCTTAAGATAAAATCTTAAATAGCATTTGAGGAAATCACATTTCTCAACAGCGTAAAGGACTGACTCACGGAAGTACTGGAATACAGAAAGACAAAGTGAATTGACGCGTAGCTTGGCCACTAAACAGACACTAAGACAACCTGTTTCTTTCAGGTATCACGTTTTATAAACCTACCTTAGCTAATTCTCTTATGAATAAGATCCATTCATTAAAGTTCATCCAAATATGTCCACCAGTCATTTTCTTGAAGATTATATCTAAACAGAAAAAATATTTGTTGTATATATATTTTATTTTTATATACTGTAGCGTGAAAAAAGCAGTTAAAAACAAGATTAGTTTTCACGAAAACTATAGCATTTTTTAAATAGAAAAGGTTACTATCCTTTCGCAAACTGGCTACTGATATTCAGACTGTTTTAACCAGTACACAGACTAGTTAACAAGTAAACAAGTATCTACTGTACTGATTGTTCTCTATTATATACTTCATGTTTAAACCATTCAAGCAGTAATGAGACTGGTTCATACGAATACCTGTATCTACTGTACTGACTGTCCTGCCATCAATAATCCTGGCCTGCTTCAACCAGCGGTCATACTGGTTAATACTAATACCTGTATCTACTGTACTGACTGCCCTGCCATCAATAATACAGTCCTGCTTCAACCAGCGGTAAGGCTGTTTCTTACTATTACCTGTATCAACTGTACTGACTGTCCTGCCATCAATTATCCTAACATGCTTCAACCAGCGGTCAGTCTGATCCATACTAATACCTGTATCTACTGTACTGACTGTCCTGCCATCAATAATCCTGGCCTGCTTCAACCAGCGGTCAGACTGACTCATAGTGATATGGGTTCCATCTCCATGTCTAGTAAAATTCAGAAGTTAACTGCAGAAAAATACTTTGTCTCTACTTAGTTAAAATTTACCTAAAATCATAATTTCCCCCAAAACGTTATATGAACTCAAAGATTTCCATACATAAAAACAAGAATGGCAACATATATGTGCATTAAAGTAACGAGTCATTTAAGTATAGATGCGCACTACAGTGTCCCAGATTTGAAAAATTTTGGTAAAATTTTGGCCCCCTGCCTAAATATGGTTGATTTATGCGAAATGACCCATGCAAAATATTTTTTCTGTAATGCAAAAATTGCGACGGTACAAGCACATTTTAATGCCCCCCTTATGGAGGTCAAAAAATCATTGCATCAGAAATATGGATTTATGGTGCTCCCAGGAAAGGCCTGGAGGAGTAGAATCAGGAAGTTTTGTACGTTTCAAAATATCTCTTTCCTAGCCTGAGAAAATCTCAAAAAACCTGTACAAAATGGAAAATGAACAATTCTCAATAAACTCTAAAAAATGGTGGTTTTTAAGTCATTTCTAAGGCTAGGAACGAGATATTTTGATTCTACTCCTCAAGGCCTTTCCTGGGAGCACAATGAAGCCATAGTTCAGATACAATGAATTTATAACTTCCATAAGGGGGGCCTCAAAATTTCAAAGTGCTTTTACCGTCGCAATTTTTGCAGTACAGAAAAAATATTTTGCATGGGTAATCATTTTTGCATGATTTAACTATATTTTTTAAATCTGAGACACTGTAATGCGTATAGGTCAAATAAATCAGATATTAATCCAATTAAATTGCGAACGGTCATCCTTCTTTGACCAGAGAAAATTTAGCAAAGATTTCAGCAGCTTATCTCAAACAGAAGCTAAGTTTATCAGGTTTTCGACAGTCGGACAATCTTACATGTTAAGTTATTGGGTAGCTTTGCTACTGTAAGGCCATTATGAGTTGCATTTTCATTAACATTTTCAGAATTCATATTGTAAAGAATTTAAATAGAAGAAATAGTAAAAACTGTGTCTAGCTCTAATGAATTTGCATTTAGATTTCAGCTTTTCTAAAAGTAGTTATCCCCCAGAACCCTCCCTCCCCCCCCTCCAAAAAATATTTATTTTACCTTTTCTTTCTAAAACAAAATTTAAAAGTTTAGGATCGACTTCCCTTTCCCCTTTTTGGCCTTTAAGGGCCTAGCCGCTGGTGTTACATAAAGCTAGTAGTCAAGTTAATTTCATTAAAAAGTGTCATTCTTGTTGTCTGTAAAAAAAAACTTGTGAAAATGTATCAAAACTAAATTATTAAGATAAATGACTTTAGCAAATAGAAAAAAAGTCACTTAGAATGCTTGGAAAAGAGCTGTTTAGTCAAAATTTCAACGTCCGATGTAAAGAGAATTAAAGTGATATCATATTTTAATGTTTTGAAAAATATCTTTTAAAGCAACCGATAAATATGTTTAGAATTTTTAGAAAGGTTTACGATCTATGTTGTAGGACCTTATAACTATTCTATAAAGTCTATTAAAAGGATTCAAAATGCGAAGACATATATTTTTTAACTCTTATTTATACATCTTAATTGGAACTGATGATCTATTTAATAGTGAAACAGTTGTCTTCCATCAATAAAATGTTAAAAAAATAACCTGTTTTTATATATATAATTCTATAAAGTAGTGAGGTTTTATTTGCTTGTCCTTTAATATCTCACTAACTAATGAACCGATTTAGTTTCATCTTTTAGGCAAACTTCACATAGTCTTTGCGATGGTTTTAGGCCATTTCTTTGTCGCAGAGCCGCTATTTGAAAGTATGTCAATCTTTCTGTACCAAAAGATCTCGCAAACAACCCAAACTTAAAATTTTGAACACCTGTCTTTACTTTTTATTATCCCCTCAATCTCCCACCCCCCTCTAACAAAACCCTGCAAATGCCACTGAATGTAAACTAGCAGATTTAATGTCTAAAAAAGGTATTGCCTACCACTCTAAAAAAACTCTACTATTGAGAAGAAAGTCTAGTTTTAGTTTCAAGAAGATAACGAGTTTCTAAAGAATTAAACCATTTTTTCAAAAAGAAAATACTGAAATACAAAACTTTAGAAAATAATATAAAGAAGGATAGGACCCTGTTGGATAGAAATGCCTAAAACTTGTATGCCAGTCAAAAATGATCAATGTACACACCTTTTAATCCATTTTTATTAAAAGAAATAGGATGTTTGAAGAAACTTCACTAACAAGAACAACGGACAAAAGCAAATTATAAAAAAGGGTGGAATGAAAAAAACATAAAAAATCATGCCACCTTTGCATATCAGTTAATAAATGCCATTTGTAGAATGACGGGCAGACTGGCGGACCAAGTAAGTTGTATGCTGAATACTCATTGGTATCTTTACTTAAAAATTAAGCAGTCTATCTTAAATAGCAGAAGAGGAAATTATATTTCACCCATAGCCTTACAGCTAAAGTGAATTTTAGAGTAGCTATGCTACTAAAAAGTTATTTTGGCGTTAGGTCCCTGGTTAGGTCCTATTGACGGACGTACTTGATAATACTAAATATTCTCTTGTAGTAGAGTTGCTACGCTATTAAATAACAAATATTATGTATAGCTAATGGTTATTTTATTATAGAAGGTACGATACTCAATAACAAGGAAGCAACATCCAGAAAGGGGAGCATAACAAATTATAGAGTCGGACAAACGAACATTTCTATGTAGTAAAGTGAAGTTACTTGAAATATTTCAGATTTAGATTTAGATATAATTTGAATACAATATTGCCTTAGGAATTATCATTTCCAAGCTCTTCTAGTTATGTTGCAGAGTTTACCCTCCTTTAAATTGTACCACAAGCAACAATTAACGATCAGAAATGTCTCTATAGGCGTATGGACGTTAGGACAGACGAACACACCCTACATATAGAACAGCAATACCTTTAAAAAATGAATATGTTTTTGTCATTATATAGGTAGAAACTCAATGCAGTAAAGCAATAAATTCTTCCATATAATTATTAATGTTATTTACTAACAAGGACGATTAAGTCAGTTTATTTTTAGTAGCGAAGATACTCTATATTTCACTTTGCATGTCCGCAAGTTCGTCCGTCCATCTGTAATGGTATTGGAAAAATGATATCTACTCTGCTCCTATTAAAGCTAGATATCTGAGATAGGCTGTTAAGAAGGAAAAAAATTAGGTATAAAAAGGATTAGGACAATTGACCTGAAATTGATGGCATTGTTGACAAACAAAATTACACCATCTGTATATAAAAATAAATGGTGGAACAGTATAGACACTGCTGGTTTGTACATTAACCAAATTGAGATTTTATAAGTCTCTAAATTTTTCAAGCTAAAACTTTAGGGAACTGTATAATTTTCACGTTTAAATATGCTTAAAATAACTCTAATTGTATACTAAAAATTATACAATTTAGCCTAGAAATTTTGTATTAAAATTCTAAATATATATAATATATATTTTCTTAAAGGGGTTTAACATTTTATTTGAAATATTGTTACATACATAAAATAAAACTAAATTAAGTAGGGGCCGGCCGCTGTCCGACAATCTCTAATAAACAACAGTGAAATAGAAAAATATAATGGCTCTCTAAACTAACGGGTTCAAATTGGCGGCGTATAGGCGTCTTACAAGCGGCTGCTGATCCCCGGCTAAAAGAGCATGCAATAATTCAATTTAATTTTGTAACAATTTAGTTTTACACAACTAGCGACATTTCATAAATATTAATTTTTGGAGTAAAGCTTCTATATGACTATTCAAATTGGTACACCGACAAACGTCCTACTACGACAAACGTCCTAAGCGACAAACCTCCTAAACGACAAACCTCCTAATGCGACATCTTTCAAGTAAAACCCCCTAAAAACTTTTCAAGTGATATCACATTTATTAAGTGTGAGGTAAGGGTCGATATTTTTAATGCAAGGTTGTATCGGGTTCGAAACCATGCCGTTGGGTAGCCAACACCGACTTTGGGAAAACTGTCGGACGGATTTTTAAATTTCACCCTGTGGACAAAGTTATTCAAGAAATAAATTTCGGTTTTGAATTTCGTCCCTGTGTGTTTTATCGCCATATTGGATTTTATTGTTTAACTTTTTTAACAGCAGTGGTGGATTTTGTCCTCAAATTTTGGAAGATTTTTTTTATTTAATAACTTTTGAAACATTTTAGGACGTTTTACTTAAGAAATGTCGCATTAGGATGTTTGTCCCTTTAGGTGGTTTGTCGCATTAGGGGGTATGTCGTTTAGGAGGTTTGTCGCATTAGGATGTATGTCGCATTATGAGGTTTAGGAAATTTGTCGCATTAGGACGTTTGTCCCTTTAGGAGGTTTGTCGGTGTACCTTCAAATTTAATGGATGTTATATTTTCTGTACACAAACTAGAACGATTTCTTTAAGTATGTCTTTGAAGCTTAATATCTTTAATATCTCCATGGTTTTACTTTACAGGGAATATATCTACTGGTACTTCCACGGATTAAATGTTTTTTTCTATGGGCATTGGACACCTTCCCCCCCCTCTAAAAACGAACTCCCATCAGAAGAAAAGCAACAACAAAAAATATATATTTTTTCTGATGCCAAGGCTTTTAGACAGACAGTTAAAGAGAAGCTGTGCTCGTATAAAAGAAAAAAGTTATTATCCTCTCAAAATTTTAGATTTTGATTCTTTTAAAGCTTTCCTGATGTAAGGCTTAACCATCTTTGTTTCTTGACATTTTGTGATAAAATACATAAGGTAAAGGTCAACTTATAGTAACAAGGATGACAAAATTCAAAAGGGAGAATCTCTCTAAATATGTAAATGCAGAGTTAGCTAAGGAATATTACATGAAAGGATATTTTTTTAGAGAGGGAGACATTGGACTTCAAAATTTACTGGTAACCAAAGTTTTTTTTAACCACGTTTTCTTATTCGTTAGCTAAATGCTCACAGCCTGCTACACTAGAAAAATCTTGCCTCTATCTTTTTTATAGTCTCTGTGAAAATCTAATTTTTGTCAACTTACTCGGACCGACGGACAGACTGACGTACGGACGGACAAAATCATAGTCATGGAGTAGCTTGCACTTTTACTAATAATGATCTTACCTGTCTCCCATCCTGGCAAAATACTGGAACTGATGCCTCAGGTTGAGCAGGAGGGCGGATCTGGCAGGAGACAGAACAGGAGCAGAACTTCTGCACAGATTGTAGGCTTTAGATTAATAGGTTAGGTCATATTGTTCAACGTATAAAAGTAACAGAATGTTTATCTTTGTAAAGTGAAGTATCTTGGAAACTGTCAATCCGATATTGTTTTCCTCTATAGTGAAGCTTCTTATAGGTCCAAGGAAGTTAATTACTGATTTAAGAGAGAATACATCCGCCCTCACAAGATAAATCATCCCAAGAATTTAATCTATTTAAGCATCTTCATTTGTTTATAACTTTAGAGTGAACAACTATTTTAAACCTTATTTATTTATCTAAAGCAATTCCTTGAATCTTTTGGAGAGTATCCAACACTTTTATAATAGTTTCTGTCTTGTCCCCAACCTCTTCGAACATCCATGCTCTTTATCTTCTCTATGGTATCCCTGAATAACAAGGATGATAAGATCCATACTCTTTATCTTCTCTATGGTATCCCTGAATAACAAGGATGATAACATCCATACTCTTTATCTTCTCTATGGTATCCCTGAATAACAAGGATGATAACATCCATGCTCTTTATCTTCTCTATGGTATCCCTGAATAACAAGAATAACAACATCCATACTCTTTATCTTCTGTATGGTATCCCTAAATAACAAGAATGATAACATCAATGCTCTTTATCTTCTCTATGTTATTCCTGAATAACAAGGATGATAACATCCATACTCTTTATCTTCTCTATGGTATTCCTGAATAACAAGGATGATAACATCCATACTCTTTATCTTCTCTATGGTATCCCTGAATAACAAGGATGATAACATCCATACTCTTTATCTTCTCTATGGTATCCCTGGATAACAAGGATGACAACATCCATACTCTTTATCTTCTCTATGGTATCCCTGGATAACAAGGATGATAACACACATACTCTTTATCTTCTCTATGGTATTCCTGAATAACAAGGATGATAACAACCATACTCTTTATCTTCTCTATGGTATCCCTGAATAACAAGGATGATAACAACCATATGCTATGTTTTCTCCATGGTATCCCTGAATAACAAGGATGATAACATCCATACTCTTTATCTTCTCTATGGTATCCCTGAATAACAAGGATGATAACATCCATACTCTTTATCTTCTCTATGGTATCCCTGAATAACAAGAATAACAACATCCATACTCTTTATCTTCTCTATGGTATCCCTGAATAATAAGGATGATAACATCCATACTCTTTATCTTCTCTATGGTATCCCTGAATAACAAGGATGATAACATCCATACTCTTTATCTTCTCTATGGTATCCCTGAATAACATCCTGCTACTTCGAATTTTCGAAAAGTACAAACTAGCGCGGCGTTTTGTACATTGCGCACTTCATATTATACCATATTTACCTTTGCAATTTACAATTACAGCTAAGTTAAATGTACTTATTATATAAAGTAGTAAGGTTATTTTTGTATGTAGCTTAAGATTTCAATAAATACTGAACCGAATAAGTTCTTCATTTTATAGAAGCTTCTTATAGGTCCCTGGATGGTTTTAGGTTATTTAATTGTTGTATCAAAGTTTAGTTTTATGCCATTTTCCTACTTTCCTTACTTTCGAATAGATGCTAGGAGTGCAGCCGCTAGTGTACTTATAAAGTACAAGGGAAAAATAAATTTTATCTATTTACTCTGTTTTATCTTACAAAATTGAAATTATAATTGAAAGGGTGGCGATTTCCCACAAAGTTTCACAGAACACCACCCTTTAATTTTTATAAAATATGAAGTATTGGGAGGGAGTTAGTAGTTTTGCTTGTGTGTGTAGCCCCACAGAGTAAGGTCCACCCGCGGTGGTTAGGCATTTATTAAGAACATTAGGGAGGGGGGGATTTGCTCGCTAATCATTTTAAGGAACCGAAAGTGTATTGTATATACTACATCATAATATATACACTCACTCATGTTTTAGTCAAACAATATTTACAGTATATTTTAAACAGTTAGCACTTTACTACATACAAGTGGCTTTGCTTATTTCCATTACGGGATTTGCCTCATTCTAAGTCCCCCCCTCCCCAAGAAAGACATCGCTTTTTATATTTGAAGTCATGGAAATAGATGTTTCCGCCCCATCATAATCATTTGTTAACAAAGGGTCGAATGTAATTTTTCTTTTCATTCGAGGGGTATATTTTCGCTGTATTACAAAATCATGTATAGATAGTTTTATAGAGAATTTGCCAAGAAAAATATTAAGAATCATAAAATTAATCCCTGTATTGTTGGCCCGGGCCTTGGGCAAACAAAACTTAAGATAATTCTATGATTTTTCATTTTACTATCAGCGGAAAACTGTATATATTACGATGCGATAAATAGCTATGCTACCTGTTGATACTCAGTACAGAAACGACATCGTCCAGATTAAGGTCTGCAGGTCCCCTAAGAACTGTGTCTACTATGGTCAGGTAAGCCAACTTCCGCTCCTCACGCCCCATATTTGACTGTAAATACAGAAGTAAGGCATGAACAAAAAGCACAATAAATGATGCTTTACCTCAAAGTATCTAGCGAGCACAGATACCCCACCCCCTTGTATTTGAAATAGAATAAAAACAAGGAAAAAGATAGTTCTTTTTCTTCGTGAGTATCCCCTGCAGAAACCCTAAACCTGCGGGGCATTTAAATAATTTTTAATTTTAATACCCACGGAAAGCTGTCTATAATACAATGCAATGAATAACTTTTACCTGATGTCCAGATTTGAGATGAACAAGGTTGTGCCGAATATTTGTACATATGTCCTCACATGTCTTTATACATTTATTTATTTACTACTGGCACCGCCCCTAGAGGCCGCTAGGGACCCTTGAGGGGGAGGGGGGTCATTATCAATAGTTATAAACCTTCCAATGACCTATGAGAAGCAATCCTGTAAAGGAGAACCATTTCGGTTCAGTGGTTAGCGAGATCCTACACACAGACACACAGATCCTGTTACTTTATTATAAAGATCACCAAGAGTATAATTAGCAGGGACAAGGAATCAATGCATAAAATATGAGAGACGGATATTGCATAATTTTCTCCTTTTTCCCTAAGTATCATTAAGTCACATAGGTGAAAGAGTATTTCCTATATTTGGAGGGGGTGAATCCAGGGATCTAAAGTGATGTGACAACTGACAATGGCCGATAAATTGATATACATACCCAATGGTGACACAAAAAATTACCCCATCTGTAGATTATAATTAGTGGTTGAAACGTCTGAACACTCAACTAATCAAAATTCAGTAAAGTTCCCAAAGTTGTTACGCCAACGAATAAGAAAACGTTATTGTAAAATTTTGGGGACTAGTTTAATAACAGCCACCTCTCTATCACCTTCAAATTATCGTGGTATTTGAAATAACAAGCATAAAGACGTAGTTTTAGTTTCAACCATATAAATAATTCGTACTATTAATTTAAGAAAAAAATAAGATAATTAGGTAATTCTTAGTCTTAAAGTGTTTATGAAATTTTAATTAATTTAATAAGAATTTTCAACAACTTTTTTGTTTAAGATTTAAAAGTAAACAAGACCAATAACTTTGTTAACACGAAGTTTTGAAATGAAAAGAAATTACATTACAAATATATTTTGATTTCTTATATTTTTATAGTATGACTGACGGATCTACGGACCAAGTAATTTATATATTGGACGCTCGTTAGTTAAAAGAATTCTAAAAAATCTGTCGTCTATCTTAAATATCACAAGAGAAAACTAAATTCATGTTCCCCCCTGAATGGAGATAACTGACGGACAGGCGGACATAGAGTTATAGAGTTGCTTTGTTTCTAAAATTGAAAATTGAGGAATAAAATATCTTGGCAAAAAAAAAAACAGAAACCATTTTATATTTTAAACAATTATACAAGACATATTAACAAGGCAAGCTTTATAGAACACTCTTTGCGTGTTAAAAAATAATGAATTTAATTATAATCGAAAAATAATTAACCAGCTAAATACTTGGAAAAGTTAAATTTTAAATTTTAAAATTAAAAATATTTTCATTCATGTCTCTTCATCAATTAAAATAAACTTTCCTTAAAATCAATGAATTGATTTAAAATATTTTGAACTACTTCACATTTATTTTTCATTTATTTGTAGCATAGCTACTCTACAAGTCACCTGTTTTTGTTGGTCTGTATGAAATATTTTTATACTTTTCTCCTTTCTTTCTTTCTTTCTTTCCCTTTCTCTCTTCCTTTATATAAAACTAACAATGATTTTATTTTTTAATCCTTTCCATTACCCTAATACTTTCACAGATTACTAAATAAAATGTAATTCCCCCCCTTCCAACTTTATAAACTTGTTCTGCTATTAGTTAGGTTAAAAATCTAAAACAGGAAAATAGAGCACAAAGTGAAATTATCAGAACTTATCCTTCAGTAATTATGTACAAAATTGCAGGATTGATTTCTATTGTCTTATCATCCATCTCTCCCTAACAAAATACTCAATAATTTCATTATTCTAAAAGCACCGCTACTATGAGACGTAACCATCCTTGTGTTGGTTCTAGTTCTAAAAGTAAAAATAAATTTTCCTTTGAATAGGATGATTTATTCCAATTTGAGGTTTGTTGGTGGGGTTTCATCCTGAAATGAAAAAATAAAATTTAACATAAAGTTTTTTTAAGACGGCACAGTTAGATGTTAATCTTAGTTGTACTTGTAACCTATAGGTATAGAAAAAAATATATCTTTTATTACTTTAAACAATTTTTAAGTCAAAAATCCTGAAAAATCCTTATAATAATAGTACAAAACAATAATATAAATAAGGAGTTCAAGAAATTGTTCAGCTAATACCCAGCATCTACTAAAGTGGTTTTGTTTCTTTAGAAAGGTTGGATTGACATGTCGTTAATTTTCAATACGTCTTTTTTGTGACGTATTTAAAGAAAATGACTTATTAATATGGCCTTAATTGTTTTTTATTTGCCATTATTTTTCTTAAAAAAAAAAATTACAAATTAATGCCTGATTAAATATAAATATTAAGGTTGTTTCAATACGTCATATTCTATTTTTTCCACATATTAATACATCTTATAGAATTACATATTAATGTGACAGTAAATAAAATAAATAATATGGAATCAAAACGTCCTTTATTTGTAATGAGTCATCTTCATTAATTAAATAATTTAAATGACATATTGATAAATAAGGACGCATTAAAATGATCTTATATAAATTTAAAAAGGAAATGGATCAAATAGTTACTGATTTTGACACCAGATGGCAGTTGAAATCACTAATTGTTTAGCTTTGTTTTCTCAATGTTTTGACCTTATTTTTAGTTTGACAATTATTATTTTGTAATGAAATGAAGGATATTAGTACTACAGACACCACTATGAATTTATATTTTAGTTTCTTTATGCATGTATAATATGAAAACTAATTTTTTTGGTGAGACCTTCTAGAAAGAATAGAACCATATATATAGGTCATGAAACTTTTCAGTAAGCAATGAAATAATAGAAACATATCATGTGTTTGATTCAAATTGTTAGATTAATTTTAACCCTGAATTATTTCTACTAATTTGTGTGTAAGTAAATAATACATTACCAAATTTGGTAGCCATATTGTTTTTTTTGACGTTTTATAAAAATTCGACGTCTTAATACAGCCTTAAATGATTTAAATTGAATTAAATTTAATCATTTTATTTACCACAAATAATAAAAAAATATAATACAATTTTGAAAGTTTGGCGGCCATCTTGTTTTTCTGGACGTTTTAAAGGAAAAATTGATGTTTTAATGCGCCGTTATTTAAGATAAAATGTCATTAAATTCAAAATATTGTTATTATTTATATTTTTTTTGTGACGTTTTTTTAAAGATAACGACGTGTTTTTGGTACACAATACGTCCTTTAAAAAAATTTTAAAAATATGAAACGTCATTTGTATAGTAATAAAAAAGTTACGTCATTAAGGACGTATTAATGCGACATGTTTCTTGAAATAATGCGATAAAAGTATATGCTGGGTAGCGTCTTAAAAAAAGTAGACAAATATTCCAACGTTTGGCCAAAATATGCCGATTGGCATCATATTTCCTTCCAATATGACGTCAATAAGATGCTTCAAGCTATTTCTATGTTGCAGGTCCTAATTTGTATGATTCGAACTAATTTATTTATTGTTAAAATAAATTTTAAATTCTTTTGAAGTTAATTAATAAAGATATAGTCTGTAGCCAAGACTGTTAATTATAGAAAAGTCCAATATTGATAATTTTTATCCCTTTTATTATATATCTCTATGTTAATTAACAAACCATATTAATTATTAATCTTAGTGAATTAATTTATTTAAATTAATTAATATTATTCTATTACCAAGTACTCAGTAAATCAGTGACAGTACAATTACAATGAACTAGAAAGTGTCATTTGTTAAACTCTGCTTTTAGTAACAGATGTAATTTTAGGGGGGTGGGAGGAAGAAAGGTTGTAAATTTTAGCTGGCATTGTCCCCTCCCTTCCTTATAAATACCAAATAGCAACTTTAAAGAGATTAGGAGGAAGGGAAGCGGCTGATAAATCAATCAAAATTATCTATCCCTCCTAATATGTACCAGCTGCCAATTTTACTTATAGATATTTGTGAAAGAAAATATTATAGTCCATTGGCCTATCTCTGTATTCCGGAGAGAGGTAAAGTTAACCAAACTTATCATAGGAGCAGCTGCACCTCTTTTAGTAGGATCCAAGGGATGGGGAAATGGAGGATAAATTAAAATACACCACAAATGATGATAAACAAAATTCTTTAGATTAATAATATTGGTTGACTCAATAAAGATTTAATAAAAGTACCCAAAGTTATTAAGCCAACGAATGATAGATCATGTTTATAAAGCTTTGAGTATCTGTAAAAATTGACAGCCCAATGTCTCCACCCTCTATTGTATTTGACTTTGTAACATACTTTGAATCTCATTTCACAAGAGCAATTTTGTCTATAATTTGCTCAGCCTCTTTAGAATGAAAACTTTATTTTCTTATGTGTTTGCACTGGTATATACAATTATGTGTGCGTGAGTATAGGGTAGAACGTGTGAGAATGTATACTAATCAAGAAAGATACGATCATTTTACGTCTTCCTAACGTAGATATGTACATAGTGACGGATTATCTTTTTGACAGACATACGGACACACTGTTGTTATATAGTAGCTAACTTTATATGTAGTTAGTAGTGTTTGTGAAACAAAGGTATCACATGCTTGACAAAGCAGCATTAGGCTATTCATTTACATCATTAGTGGAATCAGCTTATAGTGCCTAATAAAAATTTACGTCATACAATACAAATGACCAATTATAGGCCAGTATACATTGTAATTGGCCAATGTTAAAATGTATACTAGCCTATCATTGGTCATATGTATTGAATGACGTCATTTTATTAGACATTATAAGACGCTTCTCTCTAGTGTGACGTGATGTGGCGGACTCCAAACTATTTATTGCCATAGAGACGCGTTACCTTTTACGCTAAAGTCAATTGAGTATTAATTCAATGTACTAATGTACTGTGGGCTGATGTTAATTTATTTGGTTAATTAAATCTGCCTCTCTTATTAGGTTGTTAAGTAGATTGGTACAATTAATTTTGGTATATAGTATACTAGGTTTTATTCTTTTTAATAGCAAAGCTGCTCTTTTAAGTGTTTTTGTCCGTCTGTCGGTAGTGATAGATGGTTGCTTATTGTTTTTTTTTTAAAGAAGACTGCAGATAATTTAATTTATCCGCTACCCCATTACTTTATTTTCCTTCTTTTCCCTATTCATACATTTAAGAGGTCTTACTGTACAAACATACATAATACATATACCTATGTTAGACATCCTCTTACTTTTGTATATAGGACCAGTCTATTGAGACCTTTGTCCCACCTTTGATTACAGTACAAAAATTTAAAATGAAAAACTTAAAATAATTTAATATACGAGCCCCTAGAGGCCACAATTTGCATAAAAGAAGAAAAGTTAAATTACAGCAACGAAATAAATTAAAATGTTAAAACTTAATACAAAATGGGTTTGAGTAAAGTTTTCTCCCACTTGAAAAAGTCCAATTGTACTTTAGTTTTAATAGTAATAATTTTACGGAGATGTTGTGTTTTACTACAAGTCTTTAATTTTCTCAGGAATCTTAGGTGATAAGACAATGGGCGATAAAATGATGTTGATAAACAAAATTATCTCTTCTGTTGGTAGAAAAGTTTAGACATTGCCAGTTTGGAATCAACCAATCACAATTCAATGAAAGTACCCAAATTTTTAAAGCAAACATTAAAATAATGTGTTTATAAAACAGTCCAATGTCCCCTTCCTCCTGAGTTACATGTAGATGAAGGAAGAAAAAGCAAGAATGACAACATTCATAAGTAGCAGAGCAGAAAAATATTTAGATTGACAATTGGAAAAAGTAATTTTAAGAGCGCAGATGTTAAGTGCCATAAAATTCACGTTGAAAGTAAAAATAAAGAAACATTTTTACATAAAATAACCAACGAACCAATTTTTTGTAAACCTAGATACTCATTGGTACAGGAAATCTAAATAAAAATTTAATCTATATATCTTAATCAGCAGCCGAGAAATTCACGTTTCCCCCATTGCGTTAAGGACTGACTACTGGACTAACGGACGGACAGACAAAAGAAATTAAAGCTTAGCTACTAATAAATTCATTAATCTAGTGAGGTTTTAGTTTTTACTGCGCAAACTTTTGGAAACAATAATAATTTTCACAGAAAAAAAATCATTTTTCCTTTTCTCTTTTCTGTATTATTTGCCTAAATTAAACAAGGAAATTTATGCTTATTGAGCAGCATGATATTTCTGTGATTTATGTCGATAAAGTGACAATACATAATTGTAATTAAAACTGGCATAACATAGACAAAACGAAATTGTAATGTAAAATTACTGTAGTCCTTATATCTATAATACAAAGTAGCTTGATGTCTGTCTGTCCGTCCGTCTGTCCGTCCGTCCGTCCGTCTGAAGCTTAAGATCTTGGTAACCACTGAACCGATCGGATTCTACTCTTCAGGGAATATACCTACTGGCCCTGTGGTTTTAGGCTATTTTCTTGGGGGTTGGGACACCCACAACCCCCCCAAAAACAAAAAAATCCCTTCCATTTTTTTTTGTAGGAGATATCCTTATTTTAGATATTCTTATTTTTTTTTTTTTTTTTAAGAATTTCACCCCAACTTTTTTTATCATCTCTTGGGGCAAAGCCTCTAGAGGCTAGGGGCGAAGCCGCTAGTTTACATATAACACATGTAAAAATTTTGAATTGGTTAGTTCCTATGTAGTGTGTAAATGAACTAGTCTGTACGGTGTATGTGTGTATATCAAGGCACCGTAAAAACGAAGGTTAGTAGGAAAAAGATAAAACCATTACAATAAAACATTTTGTTCTAAAAATATCTTTATTTAATATACATTCAATCAAATTAATTTTTTTTGTACATTTTTGATTTATCATCTAAGCTCTTTAAATCCGTATAACATACAAAAGTCACTTGTTTTTAAATGTGAGACACTTTTAGAAAATAAAACTTTATGCTTTATTTTTTTATTAATTCTAATATATAATGGGCATATTTTGTAAGAACTGGTAATTATTTCGTATTTAAATCGATTGAAATCGTTGAATGTTTGTCCGTGCCCTTGATGTTAAAAGTTTTGTAAGGCAATCTGAAAAGTGATTTAGTCAAGTACAGATATATTTTATCTTATCTAGGATTTTCATAGACCCAATGAGAATCATTACCTTTAACCCAGGTATCTTGAGAGATATGACAATGGATGATAATTTTAAATTCATTCCCAACAGTGATAATAACCAAAACTATCCCTTTTTAGATTAAATTTTATGTTGAAAAGTATGGACACTAATTGTTTGGAGCCAACCAATGAGAATGCAAGAAGTTTTTAAACCTACGAATAAGATAATGTTGTCAAAAAAATTTGGGGACAATGTCCCCTCTTCCTAGCAACAATAAAATTTGAATAAAAACTTTGTTCCTATATTCTTATGGTTCATGAGATTATTATTATGTTAAGAAGGAGCATGAAGGGTGCTAAAATTTCTTTTATTACCCTCTACTACGCAACCTAAAAAGTAAATTACTAAATTTACGAGAAAATGTTTAACATTGAAAGAATGACTTAATTCGCTAAATTGGGATATAATTTATAAGAATTAAATGAAACATTAACTTTATATTGTCGGATGAAGAGGTTGAAACAATAAGTCTTTTTATATCCTAACTAAATCATATTACACATATCAAATATTAAAAACTTTGGCCAAAAACTTTTTGTCACATAAAAAGTTATCGCAAAAGTATATCATCTTTTTTATGGTGGATTTCTCATTTTTTGTAGCGCATCTACCCCATAATTAGGTCATGTTATTTCGTTCGTCAGCTTGAGGATACGGCTAAGCCTATCATTTCTATGTTTAAAACTAAATGAGGTATCAAGTAAAATATTATATTTGATTACAATTCAGATTTCTCAATTTATAAATTGGCGCTAAAATGAGCCAATGAGGTGTCTCCATACCGTTTAAAAACCCAATCAGGTGTCGTCTTACCGCTAAAATGAACCAATCACGCGTCTCCTTGTCAAAATACATCAATAATAGGCTGGTATTTCGTCAAGTTGACGTTTGATTGGTTCATTTAAGCTGAATATTCAAATTCATTTTTAAGAAGTTTTATTTTTACTTGATATTGCTGCGCTTGACGTTATTTATAGAGAAGAAAGTTCTTGTTTTTGCGTGAAGATTGATAAATTTATGATATCACTTTCCCCTCGAGTATAATCAAATATAACATACAACAAGGACAAACATATCAATGAGTAGGAAAGGAATAAGTAACAGGAAGAAAAGAAAGTTGTCATAAAAAATCTTAAAGCTATATTTTCAATAATTCCATACTTTTCAAATTATTAGATATATAATATGATTTAACTTTTCCGCCAATACAAAGTAGAATGATGTCTTTCCGTATGTACACCCGTCTGCCCGTCCGTCAGTCTGTTCGTCTGTCTGTCCCTTAAGATCTCGGTAACCACTGAACCGATCGGATTCTACTCTTCAGGGAATATACCTACTGGTCCTGTGGTGGTTTTAGGCTATTTTCTTGGGAGGTGGGACACCCCCAACCCTCAAAAAACAAAAAATTCCCCACCCTATTTTTTTCTGCAGTAGGTAGCCTGCACCAGTGCCTATCTTTTTATTATAACAAATTCTATATAGGAGGGTTGACTTCCCCTTACTTCATGGTGCAAAGCCCCTAGAGGCTAAAGGCGAATCCGCTAGTTTTAATATGTAGGATGAGTAATTTTGTTTATTCGCAATTTGTTAGGCAGCTCTAAATTGTATTCCCATAAAAATCTCTGTAAAACAACAAGAAATGGTTGGATTAATTTCGGACTCCACTTTACTTACCCCCTTCACCGCAAATCTAGGAGTTGGACGTCATGTATTTTTATGTAAAAATGAAGTAGACGTACAGACATACCATAGTTGTAGTGTATATATACAATACAACAAATTGTATTTTATTGTATGTATCTAGGGCAAAATGAATCAATCTTTTACAAAGATGTCACACTTTGCCATATATTTTTTTTTGTATGGAGGAAGGGGGGGGGAGATGGTAAAGATATTATTTGGGAGTAAGATGAAAAGTGTTGCCCCCCCCCCCTAGCGACAGCTGAAAATCACTTATAGGTTTCGTGATTTTAAAAAAAATATTATCGTTGTTGGTATAAGCTGGTCTTAGACACACCCATACACAAAGAAAAAACCTTTTTGATGTAGCTTAGATTTAATTTTGAAGAAGAAAGGCAATATCACTCCACCAGTTAAGGAGATTTTTCATTACAAACACAAAGATAGGCTCATAGACAGACAGACCACATCCTGTTACTTTAAAGTATAAGAATATATATTGATAAATTTTCTATGTATTTACCTATTATCACTGTTATATCTTGAGTTGGAATTTCTTACTTCTGAGTCCTAAAATTAAAGGATCAAATCAGGATTATATCTAAGATAACAAGAACAATTTGGTATAAAAGAGAAAAAAACAAGCTTGTTAATGTTATATCTTGAGTTGGTTACTTCTGAGTCCTAAAATTAAGGAATCAAATCAGGATTATATCTAGGATAAGAAGAACAAAGGGGTATAAAAGAAGTAAACATGCTTGTTATATCTTGAGTTGGTGTTTCTTATTTCAGATTCCTAAAATTAAAGGATCAAATTAGGATTATATCTAAGATAACAAGAACAATTTGGTATAAAAGAGAAAAAAACAAGCTTGTTAATGTTATATCTTGAGTTGGTTACTTCTGAGTCCTAAAATTAAGGAATCAAATCAGGATTATATCTAGGACTAGAGTTGGCTCGATATAACTATCTCGCTATTGGCTAGGTTTATTCAATATTTTATTTACTTTTTTTGGTTTTACAATATAAAATAAGCTCTATATTACTATAAAATCCTTTTGTGGCATTCTTTTTCTAAAAAGCCACCTCATATTGACATGGTTTAATAACCAATTTAAAATTTATCTAATAACCTTTACAGACTGAAATTTTAATTCTTACACTTTATTTAGACCTCTTTGGATTTTTTTTGAAAAAGACGACAATGAATATGTTTTTGAAAACATGTTGTGTTCATCGCAACATGTTGTAACATAAACAGGGGTGGGTTTTTATATAAATAATGCTGCGTCATTTTATTTTTTTATTTTTCCTTTGTCATGAAATCTATGTTTTTTATATGTACTTTTCTCTCTCTCTCTCTCTCTTTAGCATGTAAACTAAGACTGTAAAACAATAATCTTTGTCCAATGCTGATGTACCTCTTATGGTTAAAGCGTCAGGTTTCAGATGTCAAGTTTCAAGGTGAGTGGTTTGAGACTGACCACTGAAACAATACTTTTTTCAATCTTATATACTTTGGCATTTAAACTAAGACTGTAAAACAATAGTTATTGTCTCATGCTGATTTGGCTCTTTTGGTTAAGGCGTCAGGTTTCAGATGTCAAGTTTCAAGGTGAGTGGTTCGAGACTGACCACTGAAACAATATTTTTTTCAATTTTATATACTTAGGCATGTTAACTACGGCTGTAAAACAATAATCAATGTGTCATGCTGAATTAGCTCTTTTAGTTAAGGCGTCAGGTTTCAGATGTCAAGTTTCAAGGTGGGTGGTTCAAGACTGACCACTGAAACAATATTTGTTTCAATCTTATATACTTTGGCAAGCAATAACTTTTTAATATAATGTATTTTGAAAACATGTTGTGTTCATCGCAACATGTTGTAACATAAACAGGGGTGGGTTTTTATATAAATAATGCTGCGTCATTTTATTTTTTTATTTTTCCTTTGTCATGAAATCTATGTTTTCTATATGTACTTTTCTCTTACTCTCTCTCTCTCTTTAGCATGTAAACTAAGACTGTAAAACATTAATCTTTGTCCAATGCTGATGTACCTCTTTTGGTTAAAGCGTCAGGCTTCAGATGTCAAGTTTCAAGGTGAGTGGTTTGAGACTGACCACTGAAACAATTTTTTTTCTATCTTATAGACTCAGGCATGTTAACCAAGGCTGTAAAACAACAACTTTTGTCTCATGTTGATTTAGCTCTGTTGGTTAGGGCGTCAGGTTTCAGATGTCAAGTTTCAAGGTGGGTGGTTCAAGACTGACCACTGAACCAATATTTTTTTTCAATTTAATATACTTTGGCATACTTTTTGATATTTAAGTGGTATAATGTAAATGTTTAAAAATATTTTTTACTTATACCAAATATTAATTATTAATAAAACAAAATAGGTTAAAAAACACAAATCTTTGTCTCTTGCTGATTTAGCTCTTTTGGTTAAGGCGTCAGGTTTCAGATGTCAAGTTTCAAGTTGAAAGGTTCAAACTGACCACTGAAACAATATTTTTTTCAATCTCATATACTTTGGTATGTAAACTAAGGCTGTAAAACAATGATCATTGTCCCATGCTAAATTAGCTCTTTTGGTTAAGGCGTCTGGTTTCAGATGTAAAGTTTCAAGGTGGGTGGTTCAAGACTGACCACTGAAACATTATTTTTTTCAATCTTATATACTTTAGCATGTAAAATAAGGCTGTAAAACAATGATCATTGTCCCATGCTAAATTAGCTCTTTTGATTAAGGCGTCTGGTTTCAGATGCCAAGTTTCAAGGTGGGTGGTTCAAGACTGACCAATGAAACAATATTTTTTTCAATCTTACATACTTTAGCATGTAAAATAAGGCTGTAAAACAATGATCATTGTCCCATGCTAAATTAGCTCTTTTGGTTAAGGCGTCTGGTTTCAGATGTAAAGTTTCAAGGTGGGTGGTTCAAGACTGACCAATGAAATATTATTTTTTTCAATCTTATATACTTTGGCATGTAAAATAAGGCTGTAAAACTATGATCATTGACCCATGCTAAATTAGCTCTTTTGGTTAAGGGGTCTGGTTTGGAATGTCAAGTTTCAAGGTGGGTGGTTCAAGACTGACCACTGAAACAATATTTTTTTTCAATCTTATATACTTTGACATGTAACCTAAGGCTGTAAAACAGTAATGAAACAATATTTTTTTTCAATCTTATATTTTTTGGCATGTAATATAAGGCTGTAAAACTATGTCTGATATCTTATGCTTATTTAGCTCTTTTGGTTAAGGTTTCTAGTTCAAGATGTAAAGTTTCAAGGTGGGTGGTTCAAGACTGACCACTGAAACATTATTTTTTTCAATCTTATATACTTTGGCATGTAAAATGAGGCTGTAAAATAATGATCATTGTCTCATGCTAAATTAGCTCTTTTGGTTAAGGCATCTGGTTTGGAATGTCAAGTTTCAAGGTGGGTGGTTCAAGACTGACCACTGAAACAATATTTTTTTTCAATTTTATATACTTTGACATGTAACCTAAGGCTGTAAAACAGTAACTGTTACGCTGATTTAGCTCTTTTGGTTAAGGCATCAGGTTTGGGATGTCAAGTTTCATGGTGGGTGGTTCCTGACCAACCACTGAAACAATACTTTTTTCAAACTTATATACTTTGGCATTTAAAATAAGACTGTAAAACAATAGTTATGGTCTCATGCTGATTTGGCTCTTTTGGTTAAGGCGTCAGGTTTCAGATGTCAAGTTTCAAGGTGAGTGGTTCGAGACTGACCACTGAAACAATATTTTTTTCAATTTTATATACTTAGGCATGTTAACTACGGCTGTAAAACAGTAATTAATGTGTCATGCTGAATTAGCTCTTTTAGTTCAGGCGTCAAGGTGGGTGGTTCAAGACTGACCACTGAAACAATATTTGTTTCAATCTTATATACTTTGGCAAGCAATAGCTTTTTGATATAATGTAAATGTTTAAAAATATTTTTTACATATACCAAATATTAATTATTATCTCAGAGAGTGAAAATGATATTTAGTGTTTGGATATATTGGAACCTCATCTCTACCTTTGAGCTACAATGACAGACATGAAAGTGTGTAAAATTTTAACGTATACTATAAGAATTAATTTTTTGTCTTCTTTGTCTTTTTTCACCACTGATAATTGGTCTCCTTCATAGCTCATTTATAGAATGTTGGTTACCTTATCCGTATGTTGCGGGTTCGAGGCTCTCCGAGAGGGGCGGGGTTTTTGTAGTTATTAAAAATTGGAAGAATTTATAAAACAAAAGTTGTCGCAAATATAGGTATTAAATAAGAAGAACAAAGGGGTATAAAAGAAGTAAACATGCTTGTTATATCTTGAGTCAGTGTTTCTTACTTCAGAGTCATAAAATTAAAGGATCAAATCAGAATTATATCCAAAGATCTACAGAGATAAGACTATGGCCGATAAATCTATGTACAATCCCAATGATAATAGACAAAATTAACCCTTCTGTAGATTACAATTATTGGTTGAAACGTCTGAACACTAAATTTAATGAACCAACCATTAAAAATCTTATAAAAGTCCCCAACTTTGGGGACTAGTATAATAAACAGCCTAATGTCCCCTCCCTCCCTGATTATATCTAAGATAATAGGATTATAATGAACATTATTAGCCCTGCAATACAAGTTTACATTTACAACCCCCCAAAATTACCGACAGACAGGCAGACAGAAGGACAGACACATGCTCAGTAGTTGTGCTTCTAAAAAGAAGGAAAGTCTTTATATATATTGTGTAATCTTTCCATTTTCCCATCATTCATAAAAAAAATTGTATGATACATAATATGTTGTTTGATATGTATAGCGTGTAGGCATTGCAGAAATAATATTATAAAAAGTTAGTATTTGATTCTCTTGGTCTGTACCTTCTTCCTTACCAAAATACTCCATGTATATACTGAACTTAACGGTAAATAAGTTTGGACACCTTCTGTTTGAACGAACCAATTAAGATTTCATAAAAAGTACCCAATGTTATATGATAAGATAAATTAGTAATGATAATACTTTGGGTACCAGTATAGTTTGAAGTCTAATATCCTACCATAATAAAGTAAACTCTTTTTAGAATATTGGATTCTACTGGTTACTATATGAGAAAGAAATATTGTCTAAATCATGCTTTTAAAAATGGCTTCGCTATACATATATGCTGTCACCTTTTATTTGTAAAGAAATATAACAACTTTCGTAACTGAAAAATACGTTTAAAATAAAAGTTAATCTACATTTTTATTGTTATAGATTCTCTAAAAAACAGCCTTCTAAGATTTTTAAGTCTTTAATGAACAATAAAACAATTAAGTTATAGTGACTCGTTCGGACGGGCTTACAGAATGACGCGCTACAAAACTATCTTACGAATGCTAACCCTCGTAATTACAAGCTCATACACTTATAAAATATAGATTTTTTTTCGCTTTTTATAAGAAATATATTTTAAAATTTTAATTACTTTTTACTAAGTATGTATGTACCTTAATTGTTTTTTTTAAAAACATGAATAACAACATCCATGAAAGCAAAGCTCTATAATCACAGTAGGTCGTAAACACAAATTAAAACTTATCAAAAGTCTAAACAAAATTGCATGTAAATTAGTTGCACAATTAAAATAAAGGATAATATTTAAGGAAATGCTTATATTTTTAGGACTGGAATAAAAAGATGCTTCTCTTACAACAGTGTGTCTTTTTGTCCTAGAAATCAATAAAAAAAATTAGACGAATCGAATGATTTTATTATATAAAAAAAGTTTTGGAAACCAACATATTTTTTTTATGAATCTACCGACTTTCTGGTAACGATCATAGAGCTATTACGCTTTCTAAATCGGTATATGTTACAGAAATTACAATGCCAAGTTTAAAAACAATGGAACTATTCTATTATGCATAAATAGCTAACCGTTACGAACGTACGTGCTGACCGATCTTAATTGTAGGCATTGGGAACAAAAACAAAATGCACACTCAAATTTTACACAAACAAGAAAAATTTGTTTACAAAACAAATATAGCTCTAAAATAAGTAAAGTAAAATATGTTAATATAATTTTGTAAAAGTTCTTTTTGATGTGAAGATTTCCCAAAAATTATGGCACTTTAAGACTGGCACAGTATTTCTGCAATTACTATTAAAAGTCCATTGGATCAATACTGCAAGTTACGTAACATTGATCTCCATATAACAAGCTATCTGATAACAGGGCTTGTTGAGTGGCTCCGCTTTCATAAAACTTTGAATTGATTAAAGGGGATTTAAAATTTTTCTCAATTAAGAATGAAGAGGTTTTAGGAAGTTTTTAAGTTTGTTTTGACTAGAGGAAACCACACAGAACACAAACACACACACAAAGTAGCAAAGCATACTCTATAACTAACTAATTTTTCAGTTGGTACGTCAGTCCTTACAAGGGAACTTTTTACAGAGAGTAGATTTACTTAAACTTAAGGTATTTTAATCTATCTACTATCTTAACTAGAATGTAGATGTATGTATGTACAATAGGTTGAACTTTTTTACATTCTTTGAGTAGAGTCCATTTATTTTTTTGTTGTTTTAGATTAAGGGGAGATTTTTTCATTTGTAATTATCTAACAAAAGCTCCGGCTAGGCTCGGTTATATTGGGTAAAGGCTAGCCCCGTAGTGTTAAAGAACCGAATGTATACGCAGTCCCCCAGTATTAGGTCTTCCCACAGGAGTTATTCATAAAAACTACGACTCCTTCGCTTCTTTTAACATGACTACTCTTGTCCTTACACACCGACTTCTAGACACACACAACCACACACAAAACGCCCCACTCAACCACACACACACTCACAAACACAAAGCCCCAATTCCTAACCTAATAAAAAATGACAAAAGAGTAGGAAAATTGATATAAAAATATTTTTATCAAAGAGCGTGGCATCTCTATATATAGAATCATGTTCAATATTTTGAATAAATGGCGATCATTTAAGTAAATGATACACTATTAAAAAATATGTTTGGATTTTCGGAAAAGTTAAAGGCAAACTATCTCCAATAATTTATATCTTTATGTTCCCCCTATAAAGACAACAGATTTTAAAAAATTCTCTTTTTTTTTGTTTAATGTTACATTATATTTTGCGAAAACAATAATTTCAATTTTCTCTGGACGATTTGTCGAACATATATCCTAGTATTAAAGAAGTGGTAATACCAAAAACAATTATGATTCATAATTATTTTACCAGTTACAAAAAAACTTGCATAAAAAAGTTACTCATAAATTCTAATTAGTCATGACATAAAAAGAAACAGGTCATAATCAAAAATGCGTTTAGCGTAATCTCATTGGCGTAGCTACTATAGAATTGGAATTTGTTTGCATGTGCAATTTAATGGTTTAATACGGTTTGAAAGTATGTGTGCTGCTAATAGTGTGTAAATTATTTTTTTTTTAATATATATATATTATATCTAAACGTTGGCCAAACAAAATATCAAGCATTGAATTGTATGCCAAGACCAAGTGCAATAGTATTGAAGCAGAAGTGAAATATAAAAGACTAAGATGGCTAGGACATGTGCTAAGAATGGAACATAGCAGGATTCCAAAAAAAGTGCTTAAAATGGAACCCTACCACTGGTAAACGTAAACAGGGACGACCAAAAATGACCTGGAGGCAGAGCACTGAAAAAGACCTCTTTAACTTAGAATTAACATGGGGAGAAGCTGAAAATCATGCCAAGGACAGAACATCATGGAGGAACAGGGTGGCCGTATTCTCTGGACTACAGAGTCCAAAAGAGAGACGCGCCTGATGATGATTATATCTAAATTTCTTGTTTTTTATATTATTTAATTTTACAATGAATCTAAATAAAACAAAATAAGAAATTGAATTTCAGAATGAATAAGCCCCTGTGCTATTAATGTTTTGTTGAACTCTAATGTAATATTAGTTTTATTTACAGGGTGGCCTCTAAAAACAGAGGTCTAATTTAACCAATACAAAAATATTAAAATTGTTTTAATGCTACTTCACACACTAATAAACAGAGGTGGGTTCTTAATAAACATTTACCCCACTAAAATCAGTTTGGAACATCATAACCAGTGGGGCAAATAAAAAATTTGGTAATGTTGATTCTTAAAAAACTTTTAACCCACTGCACACTGGTCCGGAGGGGTCAACAATTCAATTTTTCCTACCATCAATTTAGACAAAAGTTGACCTGCCAGCCTTCAAAGACATCCTGGGCCACCTATATTTTAAATATCAACCCATGTTGATAATATGTTTTTTGAAATAATTTGGGGCCAAAGCTGCAGAATTCTAAAATCTAAGAACGTATTATTGACATTGTTAAATTGGCTATACTTGCTTAAATCTGATAAAATCAAATATCCGCATGTTGGAAATTGTCCAACTAAAATAAGTCCTATATAAGTTCAAAAATTATTTATAACACAAAAAATGGTACAAAATGCAAAAATGTGTGTTTTTTTTCTTAGTTTTTAAGATAAGGGTAAGTTTGGCAAAATTTTCTTATTGAGTACTCTCTGAGCTTTTCGCATGTTTGTTTATTAAAGAGAATTTGTTGATATTGCAATTAGCTTCATATTTCACGATATATATGGCATCCGGTTTTGTTCGTTTTTTGCATTATCTTAAAAACTAATAGATCGATTAAATTTCATCGATGTTGTAATTTAGAATTATTCCGACGCACGTAGAGGGGGGAAGGATCTATTTTTGCGGAGTAATATCTAATAAACAAAATGAAAACATACGAAATAGCTAAATAGTATAAAAATCTGTTATATTTCATGTAGGTTAGTTAAAATAAATTTTTAAATGTCAATTTTATTGTTTTATATTCATATAATTGATATTATTCTTTCAGCCTACTCTTTATGTTTCTTCGTGTGTGTGTGTGTGTGTGTGTTTCGCGCCTTGTTATTTCGTAGCGTAGAATGAGGAGAAACAAGAATACACACACACACATTCAAACACACAAACAAATGCATATCCTTATAAAAATATGCCATAATTTTATTAGCCTCTAGTAAGATGAAATAACAATGATTTAAAATATTTTCTAAATGGATAAAATCAAGAAAATTTAGATAAAATAATCAAGATATTAAAAATTAAAAACGCGCAAATTTGAAATTTGCAGCTGGTGAAAAAATGGTTATACTTACAAAAATTTTTACTTCACATGATATTTAGCCAATGCAATTGTCTACAAAAAAGTATTTCAGAGTCTTCTTGATTTGACAACTCCTTCCCGCCCTAAATGTCCAATAAAACCTCGGGAACGGCAAAAATCAGACTTTAAAGGTCATTTTAATGGTCTTTGACCTTCGAGGTCATGTATTTTTTTTTCATAAATGGACTCCCTGACCCATAAAACCCCTAATTTGCTGTATTGGGCATTAAAATCGGCCAAAAGACGGCTGAAAACGAATTGTTGACCCAAAACTGCGTTTTCAGACCAGTGTGCACTGGTTATAATGTTCCCAAAATGATTTTTTGAGTGAGGATAAATTATCCCCCCTAGACTACTTTTTTGGGACAAAAAATTACTTGACAAAAAATCCCAAACTTAAACACAGCTTCACATTGTAATTTTTAAAAAAATTAAAACTAATAAGTCAAAGTAAAAGGAATTATCTGCTTACAATTGACTCCAAAAAAAATTGCTCTTAAAAAAGGGAACAAATTGCTGAGAAAAATTGTCCTCTCATTTTAGGTATAAGCCTATACAAAATGGTGACAAAACGGGGTGCCAAGTTTTATTTGAATTAAAATTAAAAATTTTTTTTGTCTTTGTTGGTATTTGTTTTTTAGACATGTTTTTTATGCTTAATTTAGATATTTGAAAAGAAGGTGTATCAACTTTTTCACTTTTTATTTAAGATAGCTAGCCGGTTCTTTTAGTAAGTAGTAGATGTAAAATTTTTCATAGAATTCAGATATGCAATCGTTTTTTTTGTAGACCTCTTATTTTTTAAGTAATTTAAGTTTTTTAAAAAAATAATTAAGTCGGTTTTAAGGTACTAAAACACAACAAAATAAAAGAAGAAAATGGCCAGTATGAACAAAAATAGTAAGATCTTTAATTTGACACCTTACATTTAAAATTATGTTGAGTAATTATTAAAAAAATCAATTTTTTTAACCTCGGTTTAATCAAAACTTTGAAGTAAAATATAATCTTCCACAGGCATAAAAAATATGGGTTTATATATAACTTTAGAATCAGAAAAATATTATGAATCCATTGTAAGCTAAATTGAAAATTTTTATAAAACTATAATAAAAAATATAAGTACAACTTGAAAACTTGAAATAAACCTAAATAAATATACATACAATGTAACAGATATTTTTTAAACACAAGAAACAATAAAGCATTTTTAACTGCATTGTTTTGAAGTTTATAAACAGATTGAAGCATATTTGTTCATAATTTTTCGTTCTTTACATGTTATGTAAGTATCACTATTTTCATTGTAGTATCTATTGTATATATTCTATGAACATTATCCTTTTTTTTTGTCAATTCTATTGGTTGAGGTTTTGAGGTTAAGCTTCCCGATTAGTCAATTTTTGAGACTTGTGATTGGCTAGTTTAATAGTTACAATTAAGTGTTACCTGTAAAAAATAATACGTTAGGCCATTTTTATTATTTTTATTTTTTTACTTTTTTCAATTTTGCTTACAATTGATTCGTAATATTTTTCTGATTCTAAAGGTATAATGAACCCATATTTTTTATGCCTGTGGGAGATTATATTTTACTTCAAAGTTTTGATTAAACCGAGGTTAAAAAAATTTATTTCTTCAATAATTACTCAACATAATTTTAAAAGTAAGGTGTCAAATTAAAGATCTTACTATTTTTGTTCATACTGGCCATTTTCTTCTTTTATTTTGTTGTGTTTTAGTACCTTAAAACCGACTTAATTATTTTTAAAAAAAACTTAAATTACTTTAAAAATAAGAGGTCTACAAAAAAACCGATTGCATATCTGAATTCTATCAAAAATTTTACATCTACTACTTACTAAAAGAACCGGCTAGCTATCTTAAATAAAAAGTGAAAAAGTTATTACGCCTTCTTTGAAAAATCTCTGAATTAAAAAAAAATATTCCAAATTTAATTATGGCTACCCAACTTAATCCACTGAACTAGGGAACACTCTTTGGAACATTATTTTGCCCCACTTTTTTTCTCAATTGATTTTTTTTTAAGAATGAGAATCACATTTACCTCATTTGATGTTCCAAAAAAATGGGAAAACAAGGGAGCAATTAAGTGTTCCAAATGAGTGTTCCAAAGTTCAGTGGGGTAAGGTTTTTTAAGAACCCACCTCAGAAATAAACTTGTATTCTATATTTTGGATGCAAAATCAAATTTAATTTTAAACTTTTTTTCACTTCAAAGAAAATCACTTACAATGTGTTATCAATTTAATATAAAAATAAGATAAACTGTATACACTTAGGAATTAGTATGGGAATATAAAAAATAATCATGAATAAACTAATTGAAATTCTTCAAAAGTTCAAAAATATCTAATGTTCAAATTTTATGGGCGTTCTTCAATCATATTTCCAATCATGTTACTTGCCCTAACTTTTAAATATTGTCACCTTGATATCATTGTTAGCGCCATCAGATGTATAATTAATGTCTCCATTGCTATCAACTTCTTCGCTATGCTCATCTGATGGTAGTGTCTCACTCATTTTCATTCAGATATATCCTCTCATTTTATCTATAGTAATAATTCTAAAAGCAAAAAAAAAAACATGAGGAAAAGAGTTTTCAATTTATGAAATTTAATTTTTAAATATAGAACAATGTATATTTCTTGCATTATTTTATGACAACATAAAAATTAAGAGTCATCATATGTCCTTTTTAGGTTTAATTGGAAGAACCCTCAACTTACTTATGTTTTAAGATTTAACTTCACAATACAAAACAAATCTGTGTTATAACATTTACTTAAACTAAACAAAAAACATTTGGGTAAATAGAAATAAAATGAAGTTGTATATGTAGTCTAATTTTGCTCTTAACCAATTTTTTTGGGACATCCCATACTAGTAATCTGAAATATTTAATATTAAACAAGACTACTAGAAAACATTCACAAATTTCAAATTTTTTAAAACATTTACAATCTTGAAGATTAAAGTGGACTTAAATAAATGTTTTTAGCAAATAAACTGAAATTCGTAATTAAATGATTTTAATTAATTTACAAGTAAAATTAGATTATTACACAATTTAAAAATCTTTAGGGGTAAGACAATGGAGATTGAATTGAATGAACAATTCACCCCGAATTGCGAAAAATAAAATTACCATTTCTGCAGATTAAAGTTTGACCACTACTAGTATAAACAAATTAATCAAGATTCAATACAAGTCTCCATGGTTTTTAAGACAACGAATGTGAAAACATGTTTTTACATCCATTTCTCCTGGTTATTTTCATCGCTTAATTATGCATGGTAGGGGCTGTTTTCCAATCAATAATAACCTTTTAATTTCACAACATTTGTCTGAAAGTCAAATATCTGCACCTGTTCATGGATGTGAAATAGTAGTATTTCCACAAATTGTCACACATCTGACTATCAGAAGTTCAATTGTTCTTTAACTTGTTTTACGAAACTTGAACCAATCCCCCTCTTTTACGACTAGCAAAGGTGCGCACAATTTACATTATAGCTGCGAAAATTTATTTTTTATAATAAGTTTAATTCATGACATGGACCTAAAGAAATAAACATTACATCATTTTTCTTTCTTGTGTTAATAGTCTTTTAATACTGCACCAAATGTGAGGTTTTATGTGTTGCCTCATATTTTAATACTACACAGGATCAACTAAGTTTACGCGAAATTTAGTTTTCTAACATTTTTTATTCTTATATCTTTTTTATATTTGATCTTTTTCTTATGGGTTCTGGATTTAAAATTACACAGGGATAAAGAGAAATGACAATGGAAGACAAATTTATTTTAACAACAAAAAAGCATTAGGTTCTTTTTTTATGACTTTTTGGCTTCTTAGCCTACTTTCTCTGATTACTTTTAAGCATGAAAATTACACACAACTGAGAAATGTTTATTTAAATAGCAAATAGATTCTATAAAAGTTCCTGTCTGTATGTTGAACAGTATGGTTGTAATGGTAGCCTGGCCCATTTTTATTTGAATTGCAGTTAATGTACTTTTCTTCATTCCACATATACTTCTCATAACAAAGCCTTTCCACCCCCCTTTATTCCCCTATCTTGCCTCTTTTTTTATCCTTCTATTGGACATAATCATCCTTGTATTTTAATATAAATATTCAAGCTGACTGCACACCTTGATTGGTGTTCCAAGTACACAGAAATCAATATAATCAATCAATATCTTGCAAATGATAATAAAAATAGTCTACAGCAATTATAAAGTCATTGGATTAATTCATTTAGTTGAGATATAAATGTTGTTAACTTCTAACTTCAATAATTTAGGTTAACAATAAAGGGGGAGGTAAGTTGTGCTGAAATTCCGTAAAGGTGTGAGTTTTAAGGCTTAAAAACAGTAGTAGAACAATAATATTCACTAAATATTTTTAACTAATATTTTTGTCTATAGTTCTTTTCAATAAGGAATACACACATATTAATTAAATGTTATCGATCTACTACTGTTTTTAAGCCTTAAAACTCACACCTTTACTTAATTTTAGCACAGCCTACCTCCCCCTTTATATTTAATTTACCCATCTTTGTATCCTATATTTCACAACACAATGAGCATATGTAACATATAAAAAAACAAGGATTATTTTATTCACAGTTTAAAAATTGGAGAAATGTGAAATAGGTCAGTTGTAGAGTATATTATACTTATTAGGATGAACTAATATGATATCTGTCTAGGTCTAGTAAATTAAAAATTTATGTGATTGAAAAAAAATAAATTAGTGAGTTGCTGGTAAAAATTTAGCAATGCTCTGTTACATGATCACATTGTAAATATTTTCTTTGTGAGCAAATATTTTCTCTTTGGAATAGAAAAGAATACACAGAAATATGTAATAACAAGAACAAATATGTTAATAGTATAAAAAAAGTTGTTGGTTTAAAGATGATATACAACTAAAGGATTAAATTTTAGCTTTAAGCTGTTTATGTCGTTCAGTAGTCAAATTGATATCATGCTTGGCATAAACTTGATTTTGTGTTATAAGCTATATCAAATATTTTTTTTTATCATCCCTTGTATGGCATGTGTCCTGTTTTAAACTATGGTGAAGAATAAGGGAAGACATACAAATATTAATACTCAGAAAAAATTAAAGAACAATTTATCATAGTTTCATTAAATCTTGTATAAGTGAAGAAACTTGTATAGAATCTTTGCATGCAAATCTACTGTATGCAATATTATGATCCTATTTCTCATAAGAGTTGTATATACACGCATCATACAGCTTAGAGGTATTATATATGTATTAGGATACAAAAAAACGTTATTTCTTTTTTGTGCAAGGTCTATATTACATATTTTATATCATGTTCCATGTTCTTTTGTTTCTGAAAAGGATTTTAATGATCTGCAGTCCATATGGAATCGTATTTTGTAATCCAATGCAATGATATTTAGTGATTTGAGAGTTAAAAAAGGTTAAAACAATAATTAGTTTATTCGAACTCTCACCACCTTAACTTTGCAGAATTAAGAAAAGAAATAGTATTAAACATTATTTATGCTGCTTATTAGTAGTAGCGCCACTATGTATATATTGTTTTCTTGTTATCTCGAGGATAATCTAAATATGAGTGGTAAACTAGGGAGCTACACAATTAATACTCATAGTAAACTAGGGAGCTACACAATTAATACTCATAGTAAACTAGGGAGCTACACAATTAATACTCATAGTAAACTAGGGAGCTACACAATTAATAATCATAGTAAACTAGGGGGCTACATAATTAATACTAATAGTAAACTAGGGTGCTACACAATTAATACTCATAGTAAACTAGGGTGCTACACAATTAATACTCATAGTAAACTAGGGAGCTACACAATTAATACTCATAGTAAACTAGGGAGCTACATAATAAATACTCATAGTAAACTAGGGAGCTACATAATTAATATTCATAGTAAACTAGGGGGCTAAATAATTAATACTCATAGTAAACTAGGGAGCTACGCAATTAATACTCATAGTAAACTAGGGAGCTACACAATTAATACTCATAGTAAACTAGGGAGCTACACAATTATTACTAATAGTTAACTAGGGAGCTACGCAATTAATACTCATAGTAAACTAGGGAGCTACACAATTAATACTCATAGTAAACTAGGGAGCTACACAATTAATACTAATAGTAAACTAGGGAGCTACACAATTAATACTCATAGTAAACTAGGGAGCTACATAATTAATACTCATTAGTAAACTAGGGAGCTACACAATTAATACTCATAGTAAACTAGGGAGCTACACAATTAATACTTATAGTAAACTAGGGAGCTACATAATTAATACTCATAGTAGACTAGGGAGCGCGCTACACACTTAATACTCATAGTAAACTAGGGAGCTACATAATTAATACTCATAGTAGACTAGGGAGCTACAAAATTTATACTCATAGTAAACTAGGGAGCTAAACAATTAACACTCATAGTAAACTAGGGAGCGCGCTACACAATTAACACTCATAGTAAACTAGGGAGCGCGCTACACAATTAATACTCATATAAAAATTATTCTTGCCTCCTATTAGAAAAGCAGACACTTTGAAGCTCTTTATAGTGCCTATAAAACATGACATAATGTCAAAATAGTCCATTATTCTAATATGACATTATTCGGGATTTTTAGAAGAAAAGTTTTTAAATTTAGTGCCCATTAAGAGGAGGTAAATTAAAAACTTTTGTACGAAAAATCCTCTATTACATCAATGAAGTATTCTAATATGACGTCATTTTTACTTACATTGCAATTGTAAAGAGCTTCGGAATTTTTGACAATTTGTAATTTTACTACATAATCTGGGCAAAAAATATTTTTTTTTTCTGTAAAATTTATTTCTGCGCTAACTATTCAAACAATTGTTCTTGTTAATATCCACAATAGGTCAAACAAAAATTATCAAATAATAACATTTGGTTAATTCTTTTGTAACTATAACATAACTTTTCATAAAGAAACTGATATTCCATTGATTTAAATCTATTAAAATATTTAGGTTTTCACAGAAAGAAACAAAAAATTGTTTCTGGGTAAATCTTTTGGGAGGATATAGAGATCTTAAGCTTCAGACGAACAGATAGATAGATAGATATTGTTCTATTTTGAATATAGATAGATATTATTCCTCTTATATTTAAGCGATGCTGTTCTTTCTTTGGTTAAGTATTTGTTGCTTTAAAATCAGACCTAATCGTTTTAAAGTAAAGTTGGTTTAAACAATTGTGTATTCTTAAATGTATTTCTTATCTTTAAAACTATATAATGTATAGTATATAATAAAATAAAAATAAAACATATTTTTAGCTTGTACCTTCTAAAGGTTTAATATAATGTAACAAAATGCGATTATGAGTCATTAGGAAAGAAGTAACAGGATGTCTAACTATCTATGTGTGTGTGTGTGTCTGTAGCTAAGAGTCTCTCTAACCGCTGGCCTGATATGGTTTTACTTACAATGAAATTGATTAAGGGAATAGTTCTAAATATTGTATTGAAGTGAACTTGAAGGGTTGTATCTCCCCCCCCCCCTCAACTTTCTTATATTAGCGGGTAGCTGCGCTACCCGCCAATTTAATCTACAATCGTACTTGTTTATATTAATTTGGACAAATTATGAGCATCTATCTAAGTGTTTGATCTGTAGATGGGTTGGTTTGCTTAATTTAAGCCATAAATTCCACGGATTTAAAGTGATAAGACTATGGACAATAAATTAATATTTATTCCCAATGACCATTAATGTAGATTAAAATTATTAATTAATCAAAATGGTTGGACGCTACTATTACAATCAAGTGCAATTTTTTTGAGACAATGAATAAAATGTCATGGTTATGAAACTTTGTTTACAAGTGTAATTTACAGCTCAATGTCCACTCCCTCCCTAATCTTGAATATATAACTATAGAGCAAAAAGGGACAATCTGGGAAGGAAAGGACATTGGGCTGTATTTTATACTGGTTCAAATGGTTTTATAATCACGTCCTCTCATTTGTTTGCTTAAAAACTTTGAGGGAAATTATTAAATCTTGATTGTACAAACTTTTAATCTAAAGATGGTCAAAAAATTTTAAACACGTTCTACTATTGGTTTTTTAAAGAAAGGTTGGTGATTTAAAAAAAACAAACTTTATTTCAATAGTTTTAATCTAATTTTGAAAATTGAATTTGGAGATAGTGGGTAGATTTAGGGATAAGACAATGAACGATACATTTATGTAAACCCAAATTATAATGAACAAAATTATTAGTAAAACAAGGATGACAACATCCATAAGTAGCGAAGCACAAAAAATCATGGATGGGAATACGTACAAGTGTATTTAATCAAGAATAGATTTATCCTTAACTTAAAAATTTGGAAAATCGGACTATATACGTTAGATACATGGAAAAATAAGGGAAAAATTTAAAAATAGCCAAAAACCTGCAAAAAGGCAGTCTGACCGTCATGGTTGTTTTCTTTAAACGTCAGGAAATATAATTTTGATATCTATAACTGAAAAAAATTTGAAAATCGGACCATAAACACCAAAGGTATGGAGAAAAATGTGAAAAATACAAAAATAGCCTAAAACCTGCTTAAAGGCAGTCTGACCGTCATAGTTGTTTTCTTTAAAAGACAGGAAATTAAATTTTAATATCTATAACTGAAAAACTTTTGGAAATCGGACCATAAACACCAAAGATATGGAGAAAAATGTGAAAAATACAAAAATAGCCTAAAACCTGCTAAAAAGCGGTCCGACCGCAATCGATGTTTTATAGTTAATTGTGCTCCTTAATAATGGGAATGTTGTCAAAAAAATTAAGCCTCATATCTTTTATAGGAGCCGAGAAAATTACGTTTCCCCAAACTAAGACGGACAGACGGACATACGGATAGACGGACATACGGACATTTCAAATTATAGAGTAGCTTTGCTACTAAAAATTTGGACAATGATCGTTTGTAAATAAATAACCAATTCAATATATATAAAGTATACCTTATGTTTATAAACTTTTAACAAGTATAACTTATTTTTTCAATCTAACGTCCCCTCCCTACCTTTTGATGTATAGTAGGACTAATATATAAGCAGTAATTCTTAATTTTGTTGCAATACATGTAGATTGTCTTGTATGACATGTCGATAATATGTCATACAAGGCAATTGTTGGTAAATGATATGTAGACATAATTGATGAGATATGCGGATACAATGAATCCAATTTTGCCTAATAGGAAATAAGTATGCCTTTTTTTAGATTTCTCATTCTACAGATTGGTGTATAAAGCTTTTATATAAATATGACTATAATAAAAATGGTACTACGTCAAACACTAGATACGTCAAACAGTAGATGCGACAAACGCTAGACAGACAAACAGTAGATGCGTCAAACGCTAGACAGACAAACAATAGATGCGTCAAACACTAGACTACGACAAACAGTAGAATTTTCAATTTCGCGACAAACAGTAGAATTTTTAAAGTGCGACAAACACTAGAAGCGACATACGCTAGAATTTAGACTTAAAAAATATTCAAAGATTTTTTCGTTTATAAATACTAAATTTATATTACTATCAATGCAGGGACCTAAAGGGATAAGATATTGGCCGAAAATGTACATCCCCTATAGCATAAAATTAACGGTTAAAACGTTTGAACACTCAACTTATTAAACCAACCAATCAAATTCATTAAAGTACCAAAAGTTGGTTAGCCAACGAATAAGAAAACTTTTGACCCCCCCCCCCTCAACCTCATTTTTTATTTTAGTATATTTTAAAATATTTTTTTTGGGGGGGGGGAGTAATTTTTTTAGGGCGAAATATCTGGGGAGGGTGGTGGTACCCTCAACCAAAATAGTTATAATCCTTCCCATGACCTATGAGAATCTACCCTGTTAAGGAGAATTCGATCGGTTCAGCATTTAGCGAGATCCTGCAGTATAGACAAACAAACATCCTTTTACTTTTTATAAAGATTAATTCTAGCGTTTGTCGTATCTATTGTTTGTCGCCTTTAGAAAAAATCTAGCGTTTGTCATATTCTAGTCTTTGTCGCATTCTAGCGTTTGTCGTATCTAGCGTATGTCGTGTCTAGGGTTTGTCTGTCTACTGTTTGTCTGTCTAGCGTTTGTCGCATCTACTGTTTGACGTATCTAGGGTTTGACGTAGTACCAATAAAAATATCCTAATGTAGGGGAATTACACTGGTACCCAAAGTTTCTTTCCCTCACATTCAGACTTTAAAGGTTTAAACTAATTGATTAGGTGGTTCAATATAACATCGCCAATTCTTTTAAATTAATATTTTAATCTCTAGGAGGGTTAATTTAAATTATCAACATTTCTAGGGTGGTGATTACCCCTCCCAATGTAGCTTTTTTAAAACGCTTCACGCGTAATTTCACTCACAATTGAAAATTTTACCCGCCCATAACCCACCCCCCCCCCCCTCCGGCCCCCCCAAAAAAACATGGAAGTCTTTTCCTTTTACACCCCACTTGTAAACGCCCCTGCTTGGAATTTGTTTTACAGTTTTCCAATAATGATGTAGGTTACACAAACAATAAATCAAAATATTTCTACAACCAAACCATTAGAAAAAAAGGAAGGTACATAAAAAGTGGAGCATGCAAAAAAGTTATAGATTCAGCAATAAGAAAAAAGAGACGTATTGAACAAAGTAACAGTGTCCAAACAGATGAAGAACCTACGTGGATATTTTGACAGGGAAAAAATTTTGCTTGCTACCATGGAACTTATTTATTGGTCAGTTCGTCCATCCAGTAGGAGGATAGAGGTTTGGTAAAGGGGGTGGAAAGGGAAAATCGATATTTTAGCCCACTGAAAGTTTCACTTTGTTAGAGATCATGAAAATCTGGTGTAAGATCTAAATAATAGTATATCCATTGTGCAAGCTCTCCACCAATGAATCTAATTTATCAAAATTTGGGGGCTGTTAGTGAGATGATATTTTTAAATCTTTGTCTGCTTAGTCTGGTTCAAGCCTGGATCACACCGTTTTACACAAGAAAGGTCAAATGATGTCTATTGCAGCTATAAATTTATATACAGATATTGGCAACGTCTGCGCCTGTAAACTCAATACCATGAACAGTAAGGATTTCAAGCGAATGTCGTGTAGTTAATTGGTTGGATGTTCATTGTATGTTACCAAATGTATGTGGGCGATAAAGCAAAACGTTCTGTTAAAATGGACGACACCCTAAAGTCAAAACATGACCTGGTCCCTACGAGGTATTAGGTGGATTAACATAATTCATTATAATGTGTGGAAAATGATTGAAATAGACCAATTACGAACAGTAAACTTTTTTTTTGTCCCAACAGACATATACGTCCAAGAGAGGGGGTGGTAATGAAATCTTTACCTCCCCCCCCCCCCATTTTAGAAAATAGATTAGGTTACCCAACTAAAACTTTAAACCCATTTATCACCCCCCCCCCCTTAAAAAGCTTAGACGTCCTTGCTAACAGGAAAACGTAATTGAAAATACTGCACACTTTTAAAAGAATTATTGGATAAATTTCTGAATTGTTATGCCCTGCAGCTAAATATATGGAGGAAAAATTCAATCATATTAATCAAGTAATGTAAGAATAGTTATTTATCGCATTGTATTATAGACAGTTATCCACGGATAAAAACTATTTTCAGCATATCCTTCCTTGAGTCTTTATTTATGTACCTTTACAGACTTGTACAGAATCGCAGCTCCTAAAAACTCCAGCTTGATTGTAAATGTAATTGTATGTAGATATGATTTATTTGTAAATGAGAATAATTTTCTCAATCAGACATAACCAGACAATCAGAACGTCAAATGGACAAGTAAATGAATATTCTTATTTATGTATTTGATGATCAATATTATTTAGGGTTCGATTGCCGCACATTTGAGTAAAAAATGTGTAACTTCTAATCGTACTATATAACCGCCAAAATATTAAACATATTTCATTAAAAGGTAGCTAGATTAGAGTTAAGTCACTACATTTTTGAATTGTTCCACTTTTTATTCAAAAATACAACTAGACGCACTAAAAACTAACAGCAATAGAATTTCTTTTTTACTTTTTCTTTTGAAACTAAAATTGAGATGGTAGTGAGCACTTTTTGTTTGTCGGTAAATATCCCCTGAAGCGTCTGAGTAGTTCATTAAGGGAAGCTTCACATAGTTTTCGGGATGGTTTTAGGCTATTCATCTTAAATTTAGTATTTCAAATGTTTTACCAGCCATTCTTTCTTAAAATATAGAACCACATCCGATTTTAATTTATGAATAACTGAATAACTAGAAAAAAGCATCTATTTAAAAAATCATAGATGTTCATACTCTGTTTTGAAAATAAAAAATGTTTTTTTTATATTAATTTTCAAAGTATATTTTTTGAAGCATTTTATCTGTTATGTTTTTTACAGTGCATTTTTTTCTAGACAGGGAAAATAAATCTAGCTTTGATATCGTTTAAGCAGTCTAGAATTGATTATGCCTACTTTGATTGGAATAAAGACTTATTGTTCTATTCATAGAACAATTGGTATAAACAAGTGGATAGAGTCATTCATATTTTTACAATAACAAGGACGTTGAAAAAAGAGCAATTATAGCTTCTTTTTTTTACAGATTTCAAACTACATTTTTAAAACTATATTTTTATTTAACAACAAAGGTACAATTTTGAAAGCATAGCAACTCTTAGATTTTACCTGAAAGTATGTTTACCTTAATGTTTTACTAAAGCTTTTTCTGTCATAAGCGTAAAGTTCTAAGTGTTGATTCGTTTCTAATAGTAAAACGTTGCAACCTTACACATAGTCCGACAGTTTCATTTAATTTCATTGAGTTTTTTTTATACGTTGTTTTTCTTGTTTATAAGAAATCCTTATTGTTTTTTTTCTCTTTGTACATTTACTTGACGCTTTTTAAATTCATTAAAAAATAGAATTCTCTTGTAAATGTATTCATGAATGACATATCTATTTCACAAGAAAATTTTCAATTTTTCATGCATGTCTTAGACACATTTTACCAACATTTCTCTTTATATAAATAGTTCGCTAAAATTGCTTTTTATTTGCATTCATATAAAAAAAACTGACTAAACTTGTTCCCTTTCTTGACATTACCTCTTAAGGAACGTTTCTTCGTACTTTCACAGTAGCTTTTGATAAGTTATTTGAAGTTAGGTGATTGCCCCGCAGGGTTAGGCAACTGTACCCGCAGGGGTTAGAAATAGGAGAAAAGCTACTGTGAAAATTCTACGAAAAAGAGGCGATGTCACGAAAGGGACTATAAATAAGGTTTGGCTTTACACATCATAAATCTCTAAAACCTGTAAAACAATTGTTTTATTTTGGCCTCGTGATTTTAATTTCTTTGCACGTAGAGGAAATTTTATATTTTTTATGATTCATTTATCTAGAATTGTATTGTGGAGCACATAAAGCCTCACCTTTTTATTTTATTTTAATAAGGAGAGGGGGGTATTTGTTAATTACTTTACGTCAGGATCACTATTCAGACAAATTGTCTACAAAAATAACAAGACGTTTCCATGTTTCTACGTCTGTCTGAATGTACGTCCAGTAAAATCTTGTAAGCGGCTTGACCGACCATTCAACAATTTTAGTTTAGTATTGGTTCCGTATAAATTGAAGAGGAAGCTACGAGTTTAATTTAAAACAAAGATGACAACATTCATAAAAGCGAAGCACTGAAACGGTAAGACAAACGGACATTATCAATTGTATTTTGTCAGAACTGAATAAGCAGAATATAAATGTATAAGAGTCGAAGCAAAATTATAAGTAAATTTGTTGAAAAACTGCTTGATACAGGTTAATGTTTATGGACGTACTTACATTTTTAGGACTTGATTATAATATTATACTTATAATATTGTACTTTGTTGTCCCAGGAATCAGTATACTAAAAATCAAATCAATTGGATAATTAGATCACATAAAAATTTGTTGTTAAAAAAGTAAAAAAATCAACATGTTTAAGATGGACTTACGGGCATTCTGGTAATGATTATAGAGTGGCTACGCTTTCTGAATCGTACCTAACTACTACAGGAATCACCATGCAAAGTTTGAAATCGATAGGACAATTCTAACATGCCTAAATTAATGAAAAAAGCTATCTGTTACAGACGTACGGACGGACGGACAGACGGAAGGACAGACCCTAATTAAAGAAAAGCTTCGCTTTTAAAAAACATCTAATATGTTGCTAAAGTCTAAAATACATAAATTAAACATGCCACTGAAGATGATTAAAAAATTATCCTTTTTTTGAGTGTAATGTTAGGGTTAGTCGACCAAAAATAAATTTCGCTGGGGGGGGGGGGAGAGGGGGGGTGCATTTCTTACTAGAGGCTATTTCTCTTGGGTGAGTAGTGGTAATCTCTCCCAAAACAATCATAAAACCTTCCATGGACCTACGTGAAACTTCGCTGAAATTGAGAACCATGTCAGTTTAGCGGTTAGCGAGATACTTTACTACAAACAGATAGACAAATAAACATTATGTTACTTTTATATAAGAATTTTTAAAGGTGTCATCTATGCATTCATCTGTAGAGAAAGAGAATATCAGTCTTGTGTTTGGAATATATATTCTATACATGTAGAATAGTTTTTGTACTTACCCACAAAGTATTTGTCTAGCACTGACCCCCCCCCCCCCTCCCCTCATTGTTATTAAAACAAATTGAAAATTCCTAATATCCTATGGTGTCTATATCTGAGGTGGCCTAACCCTGCGGGGTTACACAGTACCCAATATAGTCTGACGTAACCTGGACAAACCCCAAACTGTCCCAGTTTTGAGCAAGACGATTCCAGTTACGTCATATACGTTTCGGGAAAGAAAAAGGGAAGGGGGGATGAAAATCTCTTTAAAAGAGATGGGAGAAAAGGGAAGAGATTTTCTTCCCCCCTTCCCTTTTTATATGACGTCACAGGAATCGTCTTGCTCAAAACTGGGACAGTTTGGGGTTCGTCGTAACCTGACCTAAAGTATTTAACATGCAAACTAAAACTCAAATGTTGAGGGGGAGGGGACGCGGGTTGTATTTGTTCTCATTAAGGCACTTTCAGGGAAAATGCCTAGTTTTCAATTTTCTTCAAATATTGAAAACATTTGGCTTTCAGACATCAAACAGAAAAAAAACAAGAATAACAAAATTACATATAAGTTTAAATGTATTCCAAAAAGTTTAGAACCTTTTGAATATAAAATTATTAAATACAACACTGAAAGTAAACAATAATATCACATTTGTCTGAATATTCTAATTATAATTTGCTTCTTCATTGAGCTTTGCATTTGTTGGAATTAATTGTTATTGTTTCATTTGTAGCACAGTTTTATTTTATTGAAGTTTTTCTATAATTCACTTTGTCTGTCCGCCCGTTAGTCCGTAAGGCTATAGAAAAAATGTGATTTTCTCGGCTGCTAGTTTTTGTGAAGATTCCCAAGATTATATGACTTACTTAAGGGTGTCCCATAGTGTAGTGGTTAGCGCACTACGATGTGGTTGGGAGGAACCGAGTTCAAGTCCCCACATAGACTTTGCACATGGTTGACAAATGCTGTCGCAATTCGTTAGATTATGATCACGCAACCTTACCTAAGATGCCCTAGGGTTGTAAGGGGGGAGATTTGTAGGAAGTTAGGATTCTACCAATCACACAGCTCAAACCATGCTTTCCCTCGTCCATTCTCCTCGTTTGAGAGTGCCATTAATTTTGGTGGCTTAATATGGAACACCTGCCAAAACTCTAGGCCAGGGTGATGTAATAATTGAGTAGCTTTCACGAGAATTGCGGGTCAGCTTGTAATGTAACATAGAATACAATAAGCTGTGCGCGAAGCTTACCAATCTAAGATTGGCCAAAGAATTCTCACTTCCAGTCTCCGTGTGCATCTGAGTCCTAACTTCAGAGAATCATGGCTACAACAACAAAAACAACAAAAATTACTTACTTGGTCCGTCGGTCATGCTACAAACAATTAAAATATATATGTGTTACTTATTTCTCTCTTTATGACCACATTTGCTCCTTAATTCACTTTTTTTGTTTGCCCATCGATTATTTTGCTTCGCTACTTATACTACTCAGTTTTTTTAATTTCTGAAGGATCTTGTCCTTTTCATTTTTTTAGATTTGTATCGAAGATACTCTATAACTCATAACGATTGTCTGTCCGCCTGAACGTAACATATATAGTTTTGATATTTTGTCGACACCTAAACGAAGAACTGATTTACTTCTACTTTATAACTAACTTTGTACATTTATCCGTGACAATAAGCTAATATTGTAATGGGCTTTCAAATGCAGAAATGTTATTTTTTTGTACATAATTTTACTTGACTGTAATAGAAATCTACTCTAAAATTTAGTTTTTTTTCCGGTCGTTTGTCAATAACAATTAGGAGGGAAGTTTTTTTTATGGTAAAAATTAGATTAACGAGAGATTTAATTTTTTTTTTGGCAATGCTTTAAATTTTAGCTAGAACAAATATGCAATGTAGACAAAATATGATGATTTTTATTTACTCTTTTTGTACATTCTGTCTTAAATATATTTGTTAATATAACTAATCAAACTTTCTTAAAGTGTAAACTTTAATTACTTTTAAAATCAAACAACGCCAGGAATTAAAGGGAAAAAAAATTATATAATAAAAAAATGTAAAAAGGTAGGCCTTACTTTTAAGCGTTGTCCCCCAAAATTTGATAAAAAATCATGCAAAGTTGCCGTGTTTTTCCACTAATAAATTTAGTAATTTTTACAGCTGATTAAAGACAGTTGTCCCCGGATAAGAAATGAATAATAATACATGTTTTTTTTATTTTTTTTCCTCACGGTGCCGAAATCTATAGGCAAGTTTTATTTCGACAATATAGTAATTTTTTTATTATAATAAATATAAGGTTTTAATAATAAGTGGTCATTGCTGACATATTATCGACAATGTAATGACACTTTAAATACATACTTATGTTAACATAATAACGACATTAATTTTTGACATCTTAGAAAGGTATTAACCTTATGATTTAGAAAAATAGAACTATAAAACTGTTATTTTAAATAAATAAAATATTAAATTAATTCGTTCAACTGAACTAATTTTTTTTTATGTAATTTATATTTAAGCACTCCCTCTATCCCTGATTTAAACTTAAACTATTTTGTTTTATCCAAGACTAACTTGATAGGGTTGGAACTATTAATTATTTTCCTTGTTCTATCCTTAAGATGTTTGTTCATTATACCTTCACAAGAAGGCTTAAAGTTTTTACTTCTTCCACAAATAAATTTTTTTGTTATAAAATTCCAGTCATTCTGTGCAGTAATTGGAAGCCTTTCTGTCAAAGTATTGGATGTATGTGCCAATAACTATATCAATTGCCTATCCGGAACATTTTTCAAATGATTTTTAATTGCTTTTTGCTGTAAACTTTGTATGTGTGTAGACAAAAGGGCATTACTCTTTTTTAATTAAAAAAGGCATCAGTTTTCATGAAGGCTAACCTTACACTTTATCTATTTAAAAAAAAGTAATATTTACAATCTCCGAGACTATCTTTTAGTTACAGTATCCTCCTATTTTATAAAGTATTATATGTATAAACACAGTTTATTTGTTTAACTTTTTATTGATGGAATACATATGTTTCTCTATAAAAATAGATCATCAGTTCCAATTAAGATGTATAAAATAAGAGTTAAAAAAATGTCCTTGCATTTTGAATCCTACTTTTTTGTTCTTTAAGATTCCGCGAAGCACTGAACCAATGAAATTCTCTATTTCAGAAAAGCTTTCTTTTGATCCTTGGATGGCATTATTAAGCTATTTAATTTATAAATAAAAGGCTTGCGATGGTTTCAGACAATTTTCAGCTTCTCTTTCCTTTCGAATAAAGAGCCCTTAAGGGTGTGGGGGCAAAGCCACTCATTAAAAATTCCAAAAAGTACTTTTAAAAAAAACACGAAACCTTGTAATCTATAATTCTTTTACGCTGTGATTTGCCAGACATTCAGACGGACGTTCAGATATATTATGATTGTAGAGTAGCTGAGCTACTCAATATACAATAACTTTAATCTTTAGTGACCGTATTTTTAATATACTTAGAAATAAATGTAGACTTGACTGCTTAAAAGAAAGATAGCAGTTGCATTGACAAAAAGTGTCTAATCCAAGCTCTGCTTTAAAAAGTTAAAAGTATATAATATATTTGCATTCTTTTTTTTACAACTCAATTGATGAAAGTTTTAGAAAACTAGCGGATAAACCCGAACGTATAAATTACATATACCGTCCAAAATCGGATTCTGAATTTGCCTGTCGTCGAAACTGGTGTCTCAGATGAATACTTTTTTTTCGCGCTTTTTTTCTCTGTAAGCTACTTGTATTATTGTCTTTAATACCTAGAACTGTTTTTCATCAACACCCTGAAATTACATTTTCCTGCAAGAACGTCTAAGCTTTATAATTTTTTTATGGGGGGGGGGGGGGCACCTCCAAATTCTTTTTTTTTTTGGGGGGGGGGGAAGAGCCCCTCTTGGACATCCCTACTAACCCATTTCCAATTTAAGCTGATCCAAATTAACTGTCTTTTCATACATCTATACATTAATAATCTACAGACAAATAAATGTATTGATACACAGATAAAGAGAACATGCTATTTGATAAAAAAAAACTATATTTTGCTTATAATAATGCACTTTGTTCATTACCAGGGGCTCTATTTTCGAACCGCGAGGGGGGGGGGGGTAAAGTTTAAACAACCAAATGACATACAATTAAATAGCCTAAAACCATACTTTAATTTAAAACTTTAAACAGGTATCTTATGTATTTGACAACAGACGATAAATTGATGTACATCTCAAATGATGATTAACAAAATTACCCCCTCCGTAGAATAAGATTATTGGTTGAAAAGTTTAGACACTGCTAGTTTGAACCAACCAATCTGGATTTTATAGAGGTCATGCACTATAGGAAAGAAGTTAAGAGCAGAGACAGAAACAAATATTATTATCTTATTTCTCTTTATGTAATATTCTATAAATTCTTGTAAGTTTACACTAAAACATGGTCTCAAACAGAAATGGTATATTTGGTATCAAATCAAATTAATCCTTTCAAAGACATGAATGAAGATGCATATAACATGATGTATTTTTGTAGTGCCTACCTTATAATTACAATATTTATCCGTATGCCCCTTTTCAACAAATGCATAAATGATTATAAATGTTAAAAAAGGTCAATTAGAATCGGTCCGTCCGTCCGGAACGGTTAGCCTTTTTCGTTAATTCAGGCATGTTAGAATTTCGCTATCAGTTTCAAACTTTGCATGGTGATTACTGTAGTAGTTATGTACGATTTTGAAGCGTAGCAACTCTTTAATCAATACCAGAATGTCCGTACGTTCATTTTAAACATGTTGATTTTTAACTTTTTTAACATCAAATTTTTATGTGATCTAATTATCCGATTGATTTGGTACACTGATTGTTAGGACAACAAGGTAATATTATAAGCGAAGCATCTGTATAATCAAGTCCTAAAAATGTTAGTATGTCAATAAATTTAATCCTACATTTAATCAGTTTTTAACAAATTTATTTATCATTTTGTTTCGACTCTTACACATTTTTATTCTGATAATTCAGTTCTGACACTCTACAAGTTTTAATGTTCGTTTGTCCTACCTTTTAAGAGCTTCGCTTTTATGGATGTTGTCATCCTTGTTTGGTCAGAAATTAAGAAAATGTTTTGTTTATATAATTTTCCGTTTCCCAATCATTAACAAATGCGTCTTTAGCGTAAAGTGTATCGCGCTTGACAGCTTTATTAGAAGTGATATCTATTCAAAAATGCTAGATTTGTGCGCGTGCGTTGGAAGTTACATTTCTTCATCTGTAAAAATCCAATGAAAAAATTGTGCTGGCTTCTTAAGGTTATGCTAAAGTGGTTAAAAATTTGTTAAATATCTTCTCTTTCCCAATTTGTCAATCCTAGGGAGGTGGTGTTCTTTTCCCCTTTTGAGTTATTACCCCAAGTGAACGCCAGTAATTTCTTTCATGAGCTTAGATAATAACCTCTGAGTGAAAAAGAACAATAGATATAACAAAACATTATGTCATGGGAAGAAAAGCTTTTAAAATACATTAGGTTTTATGTTAATATAAAACAGAGAAAATAATGATTTAAAAAAAATATTTGTAATCCTATAATATAAAGTAGTCTTTATCTTTCCACTCATGAACTACTGAACCGATTGAGTTTTTCACATAGGTACCTAGATGGTTTTAGGCTATTTCTCTATCCTTTCTTACCCCTTCAGAGCCCTTAGAAACTGAAAGGGCGCAACAACTAGTATAATAAAAAAATATTGGTTTCATTATTCAAAGAAGATTTTAAAAATGCCTTTCTTTATAAAAATTTTAGAATTTATTCCTGATGTTACTTTTGATGGTTTTCCGAATCCAACAAGGTTGTGTCTCTCATTCAGTGTTAACCAATGCAGCCTAAAACCTGATCAGGGCATAGAAAGTTAAAACTTACACACAGACTTCTTACTTCTTTTTTTTCTTTTATTATCATCATACGCTTTAAAAAGTTAACAATTATGGACGATATTATTGTTTTGTGTAGATTTTCGCTGTTTTTCAAAATCTGTTTTTATATTTGTATGGGCATACTTCTTAACCTCTCTGAGTGTATTTTCCTTTTTAGTAGCGAAGCTACTCTATAATTCACTTTGTCCGTCCGTCAGTCAGTCAGTCAGTCAGTCCGTCAGTCCGTCAGTCCGTCAGTCCGTCAGTCCGTAACGCTATGGGGGAAATGGGATTTACTCAGCTCCTATAAAAGATAGAATGCTGAAATTTTTTGACAACATTCCCATTATTAAGGAGCACAATTGACTATAAAACATCATTTGCGGTCGGACCGATTTTTAGCAGGTTTTAGGCTATTTTTATATTTTCACATTTTTCTCCATATCTTCAGTGCTTATGGTCCGATTTTCAAAATTTTTTCAGTTACAGATATCAAAATTAAATTTCCTGTCGTTTAAAGAAACAATCATGAAGGCCAGACTGCCTTTTTAGCAGGTTTTAGGCTATTTTTATATTTTTCACATTTTTCTCCATATCTTCAGTGTATGGTCCGATTTTCAAAATTTTTTCAGTTATAGATATCAAAATTAAATTTCCCGTCTTTTAAAGAAGACAACCATGACGGCCAGACTGCCTTTTCAGCAGGTTTTACGCTGTTTTTTTTTTTATATTTTTAACATTTTTCTCCATATCTCCAGTGTTTATAGTCCGATTTTCGAAATTTTTTTCAGTTGTGGATATCAAAATTAAATTTCCCGTCTTTAAAGGAAATAACCATGACGGCCAGACTGCCTTTTTGGCAGGTTTTAGGCTATTTATAAATATATTTAACACATTTTTCCATATCTTCAGTGTATATGGTCCGATTTTCCAAATTTTTAAAGTTTTTAAGGATTTAAAAATTAAATTTTTGTCGTTTTAAGAAAACAACCATGGCGGCCAGACTGCCTTTTATCAGGTTTTTGGGTATTTTTATATGTTTTACATATTTCCCAAGATCTTTGTTTATTTTGATCCAATTTTCAAACTTTTATGGGATATCAGTATCAAAATAATTTTTCCCATTGTTATGAGCATCTTTAATATAATTTACTTTGACCATCGTCATCATACAAAATAAAACAAGGTTTCATATTTATTTTATCCAATAAATCTATTCTTGATTTTAGTAAAAACCTTTTAAATCTACCTGTACGTATTCCCATCTACGATTTTTTTGTGCTTCGCTACTTATGGATGTTGTCATCCTTGTTGTCATTCTTATTATGCAAAAACAAGGATGTATATTGTATGTGTGAGAGTCAGCAATCTTAGAATATACAGAATAAGATTGATAAATCTTGAATCTTGTTCGGCATTAAAACGATAAGATTAAAACAAAAAATCAATAAAATATCAATAAATATTAATATACATTTCTATGGATGATTTTTTTCAACGTACGCTTATCATGTCAGGAATAAGTTATATCCAACAAGTGAAATAAATCTAAAATAATATTTGGGGGCAGATGTATAGGTCGTCAATTATACTATGTATTGACGCCCAACGACAACTGAAAACGCGTATAGGTTTCGTGATTTTTTTCGAATTAATTTAGTTGTTAGTATGAGCTGGCATCATGTACCTGACTGTTTCATAATAAACAATAATTCCATTCATTAGAGTTTTTGATTACTTACGCAGAGTCCTGAATTTTATAGTAGTAGTGCAAATTTCGATGTATCCTGTACCATTTAAGGCTCTAATCAGGGTTCGGAAGCCGCAGCCTCAGCCTCAGCCACCATCAGCCGCGCGGCTTACGAGAAGCCTCAAAATGAGCCGCGCGGCTTCCTCAGCCACCCAATAAGCCTCAGCCTTAGTCGCAGCCGCGCGGCTTAAAGAAAACATAAGCCACTGTAAGCCTCAGCCGCATTCAGCCACTGTAAGCCTCAGCCACTGTAAGCCTCAGCCACAAAACTCCAATTCAGCCACATTAAGCCTCAGCCGCACTAAGCCTCATTCAGCCAACGCCCATCTAAGACTCAGCCGCAATCAGCCGCGCGGCTTATAGTTGGGGAAGTCTCAGCCACACTCAGCCGCGCGGCTGTTAATAATTTGAAGCCGCAGCCGCACTCAGCCACGCGGCTTCAAGAAAGCCTCAGCCGCAGCTGCAAAGTTATGATTATGCCGCAGCCGCAGCCGCGTGGCTTGATATTTGTAAGCCGCAGCCTCAGCCGCAGCTTTGACACAGCCGCGCGGCTGAGATATTGTAAGCCCCAGCCGCAGGTGCTAAATTAGTACAAGCCTCAGCCGTCAATTCAGCCGCGAGGCTTAATTTTCATTTAATTTTGTCTGTCTGAAGCTTAAGATCTCAGCAACCACTGAACTGACAATGTTGTCCTTCTCAGGAATCCTTTTACTAAAGTAACAGGATGTCTGTGTGTCTGTGTATCTGTGTGTCTGTACCGAAGGATCTCGCTAACCGCTGAACCGATCGGGTTCTCCTTAACAGGGTAGCTTCTCATAGGTCCTGGGAAGGTTTATAACTATTTTTTTGGGGGTGGGACACCCCCAACCCCCCCAAAAAATTAAAAATCCCCCCCCCCCAAAAAAGAAAAAAAAAATTTAAATTTTTTAAACTAAAATTAAAAATGAGGGGGGAGGCACCCCCCCCCCCCAAAAAAAAAAATTTTTTTTTTACTTTTCTTTAAAAATTTAAAATAAGAAATTGGGTTATTAAATTTGACTCTCTCTCTTCCTCAAGTGCCCCCTAGAGGCCTCTAGGGGCGTAGCCGCTAGTTATATATATATTGACATTGGATGGTTTTGAGCAAATTTTGGGGTGGGGGTCAGACATTTCCATCGCCCAAAAATAATTTTTTTAAATGTATTTTTTTTAAATGTTATACTTTTAAATTTTTTTATATTCTTTAATAAAAATTTTATCTTAATTTTTTTTTTAAATTACAACATAGAAACTACCATCTCGAACAACTACAAAAAGTTTGAACCTGTAATGTAAGAGCTCCAGTGGCGCAATCAGTTAGCGCACGGTTCTTCTACACTGTTATGCCGGGGTTATAAGTTCGAATTTCACCAGGAGCAATACGTTTTTGAACGTTGATACTTATGAATATTATTGAATACTATTTATAGGGTAACTGCCCTACTGACGTTTGCCTAATTTTATTGTTTTTAAAAGATACAAATTTTTCAGAATTTACTTAATATTAACTATGAATTTGTATTATCTTAATTTTTTTTTCTTGTACAAGTGGCCTATTTAGCTCAAGGGTAGAGCACTCGTCTTGTAAACTAGGGACCAAGAGTTCAAACCTCACAGGGGGCAATCAATTTTTGTGATACTCAAGTTATATAGTAGCTTCTCTATTATTTTTCCGTTTAGGTACGCAATACTTGTTCTATATAATTAAGCTTCTCCTACTTAGATATTTCTTCAATTTTAAATGTATTTAATACTTTGTGGTTGATGAGAGACACTGAAAAAGTTATGCAAAAAAAAGATTTATACATATTTCATTTTTCATAGTATTTTTAAATTAATGAAAATAATTAAATTAAGATTTGGGGAGGGGGGAGGGTGTGTGTGTGTGTTTATTTTGAACACAAATTATCCTAATATGTTTTCTAACAAAAAAAATTTAAACAGCGATGTATTTTACTTTTTAAAGTTGGTTAAAAAAAGGTCTGTAAAATGCAATAAATTGTCCTGTATAATATGCAAAAAAATCTACATAATCTTTATGTACTCGATAGATTGAAATAGTTAAATGATTATCATATATCATCCGATTTTGTTTATTTTACAAAGATGCTTACTAAAATTGATTTTATTTTCGAAACTGCAATTATTATAAAAAAAAATGTTTCTTTATCTTTATCATTATGTTATACAATTTCTGAATTTATAAGCAATACATGAATTGATATATTATTACTTTGATGTTGTCCATATTTTCATGTACTCTAATAAAGAAATAATCTCAGCTGGCTAAAATAACAATAACCCCCATACACCCCCTTTAATCCATCTCTCCCCTCTTATGGGATATATAAATGAACTGGCCAATAAATGAGGTCCATAATTTTATTAACAAATTTTCTTTTTTTTAATATATCCACATATTCTATTATATAAAGTGGTAATGTGAAGCTTCTTATTGATCCAGGGAAGGTTTATAATTTTTTGGGGGAAATGTATCTTTTCTCCCAAAAATAGATGACCCTCAAAATAAATTATTTTTGCTTCCCTTAAGTATTCCTAGAGGTTTTAGGGGCGCAGCCACTAGTATACTTTAACCATTAACTCATTACATATTAAAACAGGTTTTAAAAGTATGTACATAAGAGTTATACCTATGAAATTTAGCACCCAATAATTTATTATAATTGTGATATTTAGACCTAAATTTTTCTTCAAAATTTCTGTCACCTTTGGTCTAGGGGTTAGTGTGGCAGTCGTGTGTTGGAAAGGTTCTTGGTTCAATTCCACCAAGAATTGAATTTGATTAAAGTTTTTATTCTGCTATGGACAATGGACAATAATTTTTGTTTCCTCTCATTTATATTTAGTTATTTTCCTCCCAAGTTGAAAAAAAAATATAAAAGGAGGGTGAATATAATGTGTAAAAAAGATTAGAGGAGATTTGTTCTAGGTAAACTTACTTTATTTGTAATATTATTAACTAAATTTTAATATAAAATTGCTTTACACCTATGTTCTAAGGGTTAGTGCACAGGGAGTAAGGGAGGGGACAATGGATCAAATATTCAATTTTTAGGAGTCTCAGACTTTGGGGACTGGCTTAAAGGGAATGTGCAAGAATTTAGCAGTTTCTGACTGAGTTTGGGGACTTGCGCATGAAATGCCGCTACTCGTTATGTATGTTTTGAATATTGCAGACGGGGAGAAGGGATAAGGGAAGTGGGGGCAAGGGAAATAAACACTCGTTGTGTTAGTTTAGAATGTAGCAGATGGGGAGAAGGGAGAAGGGAGGTGGGGGCAAGGGAAATAAACAGAATAAAAAGGGGCAGTCATATTCTTGCTAGCAGCTGGCTGGGTCCAATAATCTTTTAAGTTATTTTGTCTGTAGATTAAGAATTCGATAACTACTGAACTAATGAAAACTTTTTAAATTGCCTTTTCCAAATTTTTGAATTTTTAAAAAAAAAATCAACCAAACTCCCCCCTATTTTCCCATAAAAAAACTAATAAAAGTCACCCTTCATCCCCCCCAATTTTTTTTTCTTCTGGGATTCGAACCCGGATGATAGATGGTTCAAAGCTGTTACCGTACCAAAAAGCTATCAGAGCTCCAATATTTCAAAATGAAAATTTGTCTTATTTTTAGATCATTAAGTATTATGATGTCTGTTTGTTTGTCTGTCTGTTTGTTTGTCTGTCTATCTGTTTGTACTACAGGATCTCGCTAACTACTAAACCTATATGGTGCTCCTATTCAGGGTAGTTTCTTATAGGTACTGGGAAGGTTTACAACTATTGTGGGGGAGGGTACCATCACACTACCAGAAAAAAATTGCCTTAGAAAAAAAATTAAACATCACCCCAAAATTAAAAATGGGATTTACTCGCCCCGGCCCTCCCCACCCAATAAAAATCACCCTACCCCCCAAAATATTATTTTAATTCAGTTCTTCTTTTTCCAGTACCTATTGTTTAGTATTTTTTGTAATAACTTCATAATTACATTTGTCATTAAGATTATGTGACATAAAAAGTTTGTCATAAAAATTATACCCATGAATAATTGTAATAAAAAGCACTTTTGTAAAAAAAACATTTTTCATAAGAGGTAAGTTAGTAATACATTTATTGCAAGTGTACATATGATAAGTATTTTAAAGACGATTATTTTTAAGACATATGTAACCTGCGTACCATGGCTCAACATGTAGCGCATCTGCTTGTCATCATGGAGGTAATAGGTTCGAATCTTGGCCAGACACTGCGTGAAAACTGAAGACCTTAAATGGTTCCTACTGCAGCTATGCCAGGTATGCAACATGTACAGTTAGAGTATGAGGATTTCCTTGGCTCGTAAACAGGCATAACTCATTACCATAGGACTTTCTGGCAGGTAGTTGGTTGCTGGATAGATGTCACTTAAATTGGAAAGAATTGGTTTCCCCTTAATTATCCAAGGTTCAACAAGAAGCGCATCTGCTTGTCATCAGGGAGGTAATAGGTTCGAATCTCGGCCAGACACTGCGTTATAACTGAAGACATTAAATGGTTCCTACTGCTGCTATGGCAGGTGTGCAACATGTAAAGTTGGAGTAGGAGAATTTCCTTGGCTCATAAACAGGTGTAACTCATTACCATAAAACTTTCAGGCAGGTAGTTCAATAAAAAAAATTTGGTTGCTGGATAGATGTTACTTAAACTAATACAGAAAAGGAAAGAATTGGTTCCCCAAGGTTCAACAAGTAGCGCATCATGTAATAGGTTCGAATCTCGCCCAGACACTGCATTATAACTGAAGACATTCAATGGTTCCTATGTGCTAGGTGTGCAACATGAAAAGTTCCTCGGCTCATAAACAGGCGCAAAGGAAAGATATAATTCCCCTTAGTTATCCAGGGTTGTTGGACCTTGAGTTAATGTCATAGAAACCCTCGACTGTTGCTCAACATGTAGCGCATTGGCTCGTCGTCTGGGAGTTGATAGGCTTTGTACTGCATCATAACTAAAGATGTTGAAATAAATTCCTACTGCTAAAAAACTTGTATAAAACTTTGGGTACCAGTATAAAACTTTGGGTATCAGAATAAATTTTTGTCTATTAGTATAAAACTTTGGGTACCAGTATGAAACTTTGGGTACCATTATAAAACTTTGGGTACCAGAATAAATTTTTGGCTATTAGTATAAAATTTTGGGTACCAGTATAAAACTTTGGGTACCAGTATAAAACTTTGGGTACCAATATAAAATTTGGGTACCAGTATAAAACTTTGGGTACCAATATAAATTTTGGGTACCAGTATAAAACTTTGGGTACCAATATTAAAACAAAATTTTAGGTATTAGTATAAAATTTTGGGTACCAGTATAAAACTTTGGATACCAGTATAAAACTTTGGGTACCAGTATAAAATTTGGGTACCAGTATAAAATTTGGGTAACTGTATAAAACTTTGGGTACCAGTATAAAACTTTGGGTACCAGTATAAAATTTGGGTAACTGTATAAAACTTTGGGTACCAGTATAAATTTTTAGTACCAGTATAAAACTTTGGTAACCAGTTTAAAACTTTGGGTACCAGTATAAAACTTTGGGTACCAGTATAAAACTTTAAGTTCTAGTATAAAACTTTGGGTACCAGTAAAAAACTTTGGGTACCAGTATAAATTTTTAGTACCAGTATAAAACTTTGGGTACCAGTTTAAAACTTTGGGTACCAGTATAAAACTTTGGGTACCAGTATAAAACTTTTGGTTCTAGTATAAAACTTTTGGTACCAGTATAAAACTTTGGGTACCAGAATAAAATTTGAGTACTAGTCTAAAACTTTGGGTACCAGACTAAAACTTTGGGTACCAGTATAAAACTTTGAGTACCAGTATAAAACTTTGGGTACTAGAATAAAACTTTGGGTACCAGAATAAAATTTGAGTACTAGTATATAATTTTGGGTACCAGTATAAAACTTTGGGTACTAGAATAAAACTTTGGGTACCAGAATAAACTTTGTGTACCAGTATAAAACTTTGGGTACCAGTATAAAATTTAGGTACTAATTCTGAATCAAACATTTGAAAAAATCCTGCTGTCCTCCCATTAAATGGTTCCTAGGTGCTAGGTGTGCAACATGAAAAGTTCCTCGGCTCATAAACAGGCGCAAAGGAAAGATATAATTCCCCTTAGTTATCCAGGGTTGTTGGACCTTGAGTTAATGTCATAGAAACCCTCGACCGTGGCTCAACATGTAGCGCATTGGCTCGTCGTCTGGGAGTTGATAGGCTTTGTACTGCATCATAACTAAAGATGTTGAAATAAATTCCTACTGCTAAAAAACTTGTATAAAACTTTGGGTACCAGTATAAAACTTTGGGTATCAGAATAAATTTTTGTCTATTAGTATAAAACTTTGGGTACCAGTATGAAACTTTGGGTACCATTATAAAACTTTGGGTACCAGAATAAATTTTTGGCTATTAGTATAAAATTTTGGGTACCAGTATAAAACTTTGGGTACCAGTATAAAACTTTGGGTACCAATATAAAATTTGAGAACCAGTATAAAACTTTGGGTACCAATATTAAAACAAAATTTTAGGTATTAGTATAAAATTTTGGGTACCAGTATAAAACTTTGGGTACCAGACTAAAACTTTGGGTACCAGTATAAAACTTTGAGTACTAGTATAAAACTTTGGGTACTAGAATAAAACTTTGGATACCAGAATAAAATTTGAGTACTAGTATATAATTTTGGGTACCAGTATAAAACTTTGGGTACCAGTATAAAACTTTGGGTACCAGTATAAAATTTTGGGTACCAGTATAAAACTTTGGGTACCAGTATAAAACTTTTGGTACCAGAATAAAACTTTGGGTACCAGTATAAAATTTTGGATACCAGTATAAAACTTTGGGTACCAGTATAAAACTTTGTGTACCAGTATAAAACTTTGGTTACCAGTAAAATTTGGGTACCAGTATAAAACTTTGGGTTCTAGTATAAAACTTTTGGTACCAGTATAAAACTTTGGGTACCAGAATAAAATTTGAGTACTTGTCTAAAACTTTGGGTACCAGACTAAAACTTTGGGTACCAGTATAAAACTTTGAGTACCAGTATAAAACTTTGGGTACTAGAATAAAACTTTGGGTACCAGAATAAAATTTGAGTACTAGTATATAATTTTGGGTACCAGTATAAAACTTTGGGTACTAGAATAAAACTTTGGGTACCAGAATAAACTTTGTGTACCAGTATAAAACTTTGGGTACCAGTATAAAATTTAGGTACTAATTCTGAATCAAACATTTGAAAAAATCCTGCTGTCCTCCCCCCTCTTCCCTCCACTCCTATTCTCACAACCCCTAACCACCCTCAACTCTCAAAAAAATGTCCTAGAATGCATTTAAAAAATCTAATTTAGCTGAAGCCTCAGCTGCAAAGCTTATTTTGTAATCAGCCATAAGATCAGCCGCAAGGCTTAATATTGTATTCAGCCGCAGCCGCATTCAGCTGCGCGGCTGAATTTAATTCAGCCACAGCCTCAGCCGCACGGCTTTCAGTAAGCCGCAGCCTCAGAATCAGCCGCGAGGCTTAATTATGTTATCAGCCACTCTCAGCCTCAGCCTCACTCAGCCGCGCGGCTTAATTTTCCAATCAGCCACTGTAAGCCGCAGCCGCTATGAGCCGCGCGGCTTTCAGTAAGCCGCAGCCTCAGCCACAAATCCTTCAGCCACTGTAAGCCTCAGCCACCCTCAGCCACTGTAAGCCTCAGCCGCTCGAAGCCTCAGCCACAAAATTCCAATTCAGCCACTGTAAGCCTCAGCCACCCCAATTCTTATTAAGCCTCAGCCGCATTCAGCCGCAGCCACTCTCAGCCGCACTAAGCCTCAGCCACTCTCAGCCACTTCCATAACTATAAGCCTCAGCCACATCAGCCGCAGCAGCAGCCGCAAATTAGGATTCAGCCGCAGCCGCAGCCGCGCGGCTTCCGAACCCTGGCTCTAATCTTTAAAAAAATTTAATCCAAATTGAAATACTTTACCTTAACTTGTATATATTCAAAATTATTTCCTTTTAAATTTATTTTCAAATCAACCTAAAGTAAAATTATGAAAAGTCATATTTTAGAATTATATAGATTCTTCGCTAGGAAAATCTTATTTCAAGGAAAAAAGTAGAATAATGGATGTAATATAATCAGGAATGGAGGGATATTAGATAGTAAATTATACTGTTCCCTAAAATATTCAAAAAAAAATATTCTCTCATTTTTTGGTTTAAAAACTTGTAATACTTTTATTAAATCTTGATTTATTCGTACAATTTAGCAGCATCCACAGTTTTCTAAGAGTATTCAAAACCTTACGCTTCAAAAGAACCTTAGAAGAATCTAATTTTTAGGACTATTGCTCCATATATAATACATCCATTATAGGGTATATGCGGAATCCTTAATAATTTATCAATTCACCTGGTTTTTATGAATAATTTAACATTTTTCTTTCAATTTTTTTTCGCGCAAAGTAAATATTAATGAAAAGTATGTATTTTGTAAAATTTTAATCTGTTTTCGATCAATTTCGTCTGAAAATTGGATGAAATATACCAAACAATCCGAGAACGTTTGCATGGCGCAAAAATACGAGGGAAAGTAAATAATGAAATTCTGCTTTCAAAAGTTATTTTTTTTGGAGGTTTTAAAATCGGTTTGTTTTGTACATTTTAGGAAATTAACCCTATATAAATTATCTATAATTTAAGCCAACAAACGTGAGTGGATTTTAAAAAAATACTTTGTGTACAAGCATGTTTTACAAGCCAATGTCCCCTCCCTCCCTGTTTATCTTCCTTATTTATAAAACTGGGCTTAATTCTTAAGTGGAGGTTGGGGAATAAATTATAATTATTAATTATCATTTATGAACATTTTTTGTTGATTACTATTCCTAGTACAACATTCTTATATTAAGTTTTAGCACTACGTGTTTTGGCAAATATGACGTCACGAAAAGTTAACCCACAAGGACGTGTATATCAGTTCCAGAGGGCGCAAAGCGCCACTATAATTATCTTTTTGCTCGAGTAAATTAATATTTTTTTTCTGAAGATAAATTTAATCTTTAAAAATCAAAATCATATATTTTAGGGGAGGGGTGAGAAGTTCTCGCCCCCCCCCCCCCCTCAGAAACTCAAATAGTGTTTAGCGAGACCTTAAAGGACTGACAAACATCATTCTACTTTTTACTACAAGATTAACTCAACTGTACAAGGATATTATAAAACATATATACATAGATAGTACTTTAACAAATCTTTAAAATCTTATATAAGAAAGTACTTGTTTTAAATTTCCCATTTATCGTATTTGTACTATAGCTCTTTCTTCCCAAAAAAAATTATCGCAGAAAATTCAGCTGCATATCTTATATAGCACCCGAGAAATAAAGTTTCCTATATGTAGCTGACTGATAGAGACACAGGCAAACGTACATGTAAGATTATAGAGTAGCGCCGCTACTCAAAGTACAACATTCACTAGAAGTAAGCTTATATGTATGTTGGTTAACGCAACAAAGAGTAAATGTGTTGTAACTCATTGATATCAACATACTTCGTAAATAAAGTCTGTTATAGTAGATTTTACGATGGCAGATGGAAATCTGGTTTTGTCACTTCAGACGAAAAAACAGATGGATGCACCTTACAAATAGAGTAGCTTGGCTTTTAAAAATTTCACCAAGTCCTTTCTAAAAAGAAAGTGGGTCAGGGTTCAAATCTCTGGGACCCTAAGGGATAATGCACAAAATATTTTGGATCCACTACAGTTCAGGGTAGAATGATGCTAGAATTCAAAAACAAATTTTCCAGAATGATGACATAGAGCAGAGCTGTTTTTCTTGGCAGGTGCTCCCTGTCAGTTAAAGGTTTTATGGATGTAAACTCGTTACATACTATTTAAATCAGCTTATTAAAAAAAACAGCAGAGAATCAATCCGGCCATATCATTGATTAGAAAGTGTACAGATTTTGTTTTGGAAGGGCAGGTATTTTTCCATTTCATTTGCATAGTGAGTTAGCTATAAAAAGTCACATTTCTTACGATAAATTTCTTCCCTCATATCATGTAATATGACAAAACATTTATAATAAGTTAGCTATGAATAGTTCAATTTCTTATGATAAAGTAAGCTTTAGGGAAATTATGTCTAAAAATTTTGTTGCTTTTATTATTTGAGTGAATTGTATATAACAAATAATAAAAAAGGTTTTTGTCTGATTCCTTATTAATTTATGTTTATGGAGTCTACTAAATCTATTTCTAGTAGAGAAGCTACTTTATAATTTACTTTGTCTGTCAGTCCGTAACGCTATGGAGGAAACATGATTTTCTCGGCTCCTATTCAAGATAGACAGCTGAAATTGTTAGTGAAGATTCCTATGACTTATGCCTATCTAATGTATACATTGTCTTGTCCATCTGTCTGTTATTTGGGGTGCAAAATCTATTACTACATTTTCACATTTTTGTGAGTTTCTCAATTCCTTTAAAAATAGAGGGCTGAAATTTCAGCAATTAATCAATTTCAAATTCTTCTTATTTTTACTGAGTTTTGATAACATTTGTCAATTAATTGGGGTGCTAGATCAATTCCTAGATTTTTAGGTTTTCATGATTTTCCCAATTTCTATTCAGGATTGGCAGCTGAAATTATCAGAGGTTAAATATACTCATATTCTACATATTTCCATGAAGTTTTATTAATATTTGTCCATTAATTGCCTTGCTAGATCGATTCCTATATTTTTAAGTTTTCGTGATTTTAAAAGGTTGCGTGATTTTAAAGGGTTCCTTGTTTTACCTATTTTATAATGTTTAATGTTTATTGTATTACAATGCTCTATAGTAAATTTTTGCCCGATATCCATTCATAATTTTTGAGCTTCACTTCTTATGGATGTTGTCATCCTTGTTTTGGTACAGATTTTTCTGAGCATTTTTATGTTGGTTATAGTATTGACCACTAGAAGCCTGTAAAGTTTTTGTTGATATTGTAAAGGTTCAATTCCAGCAATATTTTACCATAAACTGCAGTAGATCCCATATTTTTCTTAATTTCCTGTCTTGTCTAATTCATAAAGGAAACATGAAAGAACCCATCTACATAATCTCTGTCTGTCTATCTGTGTACGCAATAATAGTTTATCTCCAGCAAAAATGTAGCACAAAAAATATCAAAATTGTACTTTTTACTAGCTAGGTAAATATGACAAGGATATTTTTTGTACATATATAACTAATATAAATTATGTAAATGCATTGCATCTTCAATTTATGTATATTTTTATAAAAGCCTGTCTGCCTATCTGTCAGTACTAATTAATAAGTAATAATACTAATAATAATATCAATAATACTGGCATATAAACTTATACATTTTTATTTTGATGTGTTTGAATTAAATGCGATATGAACATTCAACAATAGCTTTCTTAAAAACAAAATGATTGAGTGGTATCTATCAAGAAAAAATGTTCATGATTAAACAGTGCAATTTTCTTATTAGTTGCGAAGCTACTCTATAATTTGAAATGTCCGACCATCCGTCTCTCCGTCTGTCCGTCTGTCAGAGACAAAGTAGGGGAAACGTGATTTTCTATCTGACAGATAGAAGGCTGAAACTTTTTGACAACATTTCCATTACTAATGAGCAGTATTAACTTTAACACATCCATGGCGGTCAGACTGCTTTTTAGCAGGTTTTAGGCTATTTTTTTTACCATAACTCTGGTATTTATGGTCCGATTTTCAAATTTTTTTTAGTCATGAATATATAAATTAAATTTCCTGTCGTTTAATGAAATATCCATGGAGGTTAAACTGCCTTTTAGCAGGTTTTTTTAGCAAGTTTTTTTAGCAAGTTTTTAGCAAGTTTTTTGGCCATTTTAATATTTTACATATTTCCTAATATCTTTGATGTTTTTGATCTGAGATGACAGTATTATAAAAAAATTTTCCTATTGTTCTGAGCATCTAGTATGTAATCTACTTTGACCGTTGGTATGTAAGTCATCAAAGAAAATAAAATAAGGTTTTGTGTTTATTTTCTCTAAAAAATCTGTTTTTGATTTTAAAGAATACTCTTTCTTTCTACTTGTACGTATTCCCATTCACAATTTTTGAGCTTCGCTACTTATGGATGTTGTCATCCTTGTTATTCTCTTTTACACTCACAGAGCAGGAAAAACTGAAACATTTAAAAACTTTGTACATTAATAATAACATTGAAATTTATAAAATTCTAAAAGAATGTACATACAGGCAGGGGCGTCCAAGCTTTTTTTTTGGGGTGGGGGGTAAATTTTTTTTAAGGGGGGGGGTAATTTTTTTTTTGGGGGGGGGGTAAAATGGCGCGCGAAGCGCGCCGCAAATTTTTTCCCCCTCCAAAATTTTTTACCCCGGGGGTAAAATTTGCTTGGTGGGGGTAATTACGCCCCCTGAAATCTGTTAGCAGGGGTAAATTTCTTCTATCCCCCCCAAAATTTACCCCAGGGGTAAAAGTTTGGGGGGGAGTAATTTAAATTTTATTATTTTACCCCCCAAAATTGTTTGGGGGGGGGGGGTAAATACCCTCTCCTAAATGGTAGGGTAGGGGTAAATTTTAAATGAGGGGGGGTAATCCCCACTTTATCCCCCCCCCCTTGCATACAGGATTTGTTTTAAACTATAAGAAGTGTGTAACTTTGTCAATTAATTTGATAGCTTTTTAACAAGGATAAATATGCCCATATAAACAGTGAAGCAGCAGAGGCTATTTGACAGACATGTACTAATCAAGGAGTGGCTGAGCTTCTTTAACAATATAGAGGTCTTATCATACATAAATTGACAACATTTTAGGTAACATTTTTTGTAGCATTCTACTATTCTTATCTGTCTTTATTAATTTTCTAATACTTTTCTCCATTCAATTGAAGCTTTAGACCTTAACATTTTTAATCCTATGAAATGTATCTTTCAATTATAAAAATTTTTAGTCAAGTTTTCCCCATTTAGTCAATTTTAAAGTACAATATAATAATCTTTTAATTAAATAGAATTAAAACTTTTATCTTAAAACTTAAAAATACATTGAAATGCACTTTTAATATATTTAGAAATTATATGTATAGAACCCAGCCAATCTACAATAATAAATGTTGGTCTTTTAAATACAAAATGTTATTACATTTTCTGATGCTTTTTCCCTCTAGAATTTCATTATGCTTTGCATTTTTTTGATTTACTGGTTAAAAATAAATTACTTAAATATTAAGAAACATTTTTTCCATTTTTTCTTTTCTGAAAGTAATATACATTTAACTTAAATCATTTCTTCTCTTTGGGAAAATATATTTATTCCCAAAGTATAAAGAAAATAAATGTGTACAAAGTATTTAATGTGCCATAAAAAAAATAATGTTAGTTACCTGCTATTATGTACTACTACTAGTATGTCCAATATATATACTAAAATTCTTTCTCATACAAGACATGTTTTACATACAGTGATTTTGTAAAATGGATTAACAAGGATGACTATCTTTACTAAAGCACAGATATAAAAGCAAATTCAATCTAATTTTTAAAAGGAATTTCCAAAGCTAAGTTTCATAAATCAATTTGGTAGATTAAATTTCCCCCAATCAAAATATTTGGTTGGCCAAAGTGGGATAAAGAGAAGATTCAGTATTAAATGCAATCATCATGCTAAACCCTACAGGGATCCTAACCCCTGCAAGCAGCTCTATCCAACATGCCTAACATACCCTAAGAATTATAGTAACTGTAATTATAAGAAATAAAATTATCTGAAAAAGCTTTAAATGGAATGATACTGCACTAAAAAGAAGAGGCTCATTGGTCAGAGGTTTCTTATACTTCAGCCAACTATCTCGAACAACAGCCATACTGACAATAGTCTAACATTTGGAATTATAGAGTAGTATGGCTATAAAATATGTAAAAATATTTGTCCTAAAATTGATATAATATGTACATTGTACATGGTAAATATGAAAAAAAAAATATGAAAGATAAATAATGATATTATATTGTTTAATATTTGTCATGTGCTTCCTTATATTTGCATATTGTATTATTTGAGAATTTTTGTTATTCTGTGTGTGGAAAAACCTCCCCCTACAATACAATTCTGTCTTTCTTTCTGTAACCCAGAATTCTGTCTCACTTTTTTGCTACGTGCTTTTACCTTTTTTTATCTCTCTTTCTTTCTCTCTCTCTCTCCCTCCTGTCTTTTTCTTCTCTCTCTACATTTTTTATAAGCTTATAATTTGAGCTTTTCATTTCAAAAGGCTTTGCTAAAAATCTTGTTAAAGGACAAGAAAAAGAAGTTAAAAATTGAAAGATGTAAATCCATTCTTAACCCTACTGTAAATATCTTACTTCTTGAATTAGTCTGACATCTTAACATATATCTCCAAGATTATTAAATAGAAATGTAAAGGGGTGTGTTATATTTTCTACTTAGGAAATAAGAGATCCTTCCAGAGTATTCTTTTTATGATAAGCCATGCAAATAAAGATAAATGGATAGAACAAAAATTATTACAAATTATTAATACTTTTCTTTACATATATAGGGCATGTATTAGCATGTGAATGAATATACAAAGGTTAATGTAACATCATACCTTTTCAATCCTAATGTAAAGGTTCATTTAGTTATCATGTTTTAAAGTTTTTGATATATCAGTATTTGTTAAGAATTATTTGTCATTTGACTTTTAAGAACTTGCAAGGCATAAATATATAGTCCATAAAAGTCTGATAGAATGAAAGTTTATGACCATAGCATGATTATTCTACCTTCAGTATATGTTACTTTATACAATAGTACTAGTAGGTACACTATTTTTAATCACTAGCAATCTTGGAGTTTAGACTCAAATATGACATTTCACCAATATAAAGCAGGCACATTACCACTTTTAAATAGATTACACATGAGAAAAGTTATTACGAGTCATAGAGCTTTAATACTCTTTAAACCTAAAATCTTGTTAAGGGTAAAGTGTCATTTAAATAACACCACAGCATTAAGTATTTTCTCAAAATTCCATTAAAAAAAATTATTTCAATTAAATCAAATAAATTTATCAAGAACTTTTCCTCAAAATTTATTTTCTTTCTTACCTAAGAAACCCAGCAGAGAGTTATTTGTAAACTTCACCTGTCCATGTGTGTTGACATTAACTTAAATGACTTGCTTACAAACATATAAACATTACAACTTCCCCCTGGTGATTACAGAAGCAAAGAAATGCATTTTTTTCAGAAAATAATGTAAAGTAACTATATTCAAAGGATTTCTACATGTTGCATAGAGAGTACATATTAAACTCTTTTCATCTTAATTCAATTAAATGTAAGTTTTCAAATTCTTTTAAAATTTTAACTTTAAAGATTAAAACAGTTCTTTAGAATATTGCCAGAGTTTGCCTTATAGCATTCATTGTATTTTAATCCATTTTAGTCATAAAAACTATTATGAAATAAGTGAAGCTGTTCTATAATCAGGAAATGTTTGTGTCAAATACTTTATTTATGTACTCGTGGTGGTAACTTGGGTCCTAGGACACCTAGAATGGGAAGAAAAAAAACAGAAGAATAGCCCAATTCCATCTTGGGAGTTAAATGAAGGAATCTATTGATGAAGCAGTTAACAGTTCCGCCCCTAGAAGCCTCTAGGGTGGAGGAGGAAGTTAAACCCCCCCCCTTATTTCCAATTGTAGTTTTAAAAGGAAAAAGTTAAAATATTTTTTTGTTGGTCATTTTTTTCTGGGGGCGATTTTTCTTGGAAGGGTGGTGGTACCCTCTCCAAAAATAGTTATAACCCTTCCCAGGGCCTATAGTAAGAAGCTATATTGTATAGATGAACCATACAGGTTCAGCGGTTAGCAAGATCCTTCAGTTCAAACACGCAGACAGCCACACTGTATCTTGTTAATTTATTATATTAGATATATTATAATACGTTTTATATACAGTCAACTTACTGTTCAATAAAAAATATTGCTAGTTTTGTTGTTGCTATGCTACGTGTGAACAAGATTATGCTTGTTCTAGTAAATTTTTATTTTAAAATCTTTACGCTATAAAATCTTAAAGTTATGATGTCTTATCCCTTGAATTTTGTGATTTGATAACGAAGCTGAAACACATGTTTACTTAAGAAATTGTATCAAATATCATAACACCAACCCATCCATTAAAAAAGTTCCCTTGCAAATACGTAATATTTGTTCACTTTTCTAATAATCAGCTTTTTATTATATTTGCGTATAAATGCGTACCGAAACAGTAAATTTCCGCCTTTAAGTCGTTATGCACCTATGCTTATCATTTAAAGTGTCTAGTCAAGATGATTTTTGATGGAAGTGACCTTTCTCCCCTCGTGTTGGGAGAGGGGTTATATCTCATGGCAACGTAAATAAGTAAGAAAAATCCTTAAAATTTGATGCAGTTTTCAAATCTCCCCCTAACATTAAAATTCCTTCCAACTTATATATCCTAATACTTATACAAAATTAATACCTATCGTTACTTTAGGGGATGGCTGATTACAGCCAAGATCCAGGCTAACGAAGACGGTTCTAAAGCCACTTACCCCCTCCCTCCCCCCCAAATCAACCCTCCATCGACCGTTTGATTGCACGAATCTTCTCTGAAAGTCTTAAAGTAATTAGGCATTCCTCTTACACTTACTTATAATATCGAGCATATTTTCAACGTCTTTAGATATGTTGCGAATTGAGCAAAGATTCTAACCATATACCTTACAACAAAGATCACATGAAAAAACAAACATTTGATTGTCTTTCCTTTTCCCCCCTGAAACCGTTTACAACTTTTATTTATGTATATAAACATTATTCAAATCTCACTTTAACATTTAATTTAAACTTTATTCGCCTAGGTAAACAGTCATTTATGTATATTTGATTCAAAATAAACATGCTATAGGCAGTACAACTTTTTTTCTCAACCTAATACTGTCAAAAATTATATTCTAATAATTAAAAGCGAAGCTTTTCTATAATTAGGGTCGGTCCGTCCGTACGTCCGTCCGTCCGTACGTCCGTCCGTACGTCCGTCCGTCCGTCACGGATAGCTTTTTTCGTTAATTTAGACATGTTAGAATTGTCCTATCGATTTCAAATTTTGCATGGTGATTCCTTTAGTAGTTACGTACGATTTAGAAAGCGTAGCAACTCTATAAACATTACCAAAATGTCCGTACGTCCATTTTAAACATGTTGATTTTTTTACTTTTTTAAATAGCTTTTTTTGTTAATTTAGGCATGTTAGAATTGTCCTATCGATTTCAAATTTTGCATGGTGATTCCTGTAATAGTTAGGTACGAGTTAAAAAGCGTAGCAACTCTATAATCATTACCAGAATGTCCGTACGTCCATTTTAAACATGTTGATTTTTTTACATTTTTAACAACAAATTTGTATGTAACCTAATTATCCGATTGGTCTGATTTTTGGTATACTGATTCCTGGGACAACAAAGTACAATATTATAAGCGAAGCAACTCTATAATCAAGTCCTAAAAATGTGAGTATGTCCATAATCATTATCCTGTATCAAGCAGTTTTTCAAATAATTTACTTAGAATTTTGCTTTGACTCTTATACATTCGCATTCTGATTATTCAGTTCTGACATTATACAGGTGTTAATGTCCGTTTGTCCTACCGTTTCAGAGCTTCGCTTTTATGGATGTTGTCATCCTTGTTCTTCTTTAATTTTATGAGTTTTTGAGTTTTTTACCACAGTTGAAAATTAAAAATGTATATTACTGAAAATGTTAACTTACCATCATTAGAAAGATTTAGCCCATCCCAAAATTATGTTTTCTAAAAGCAAAGTTTTAAAAGCGAAGCTTTTCTATAATTAGGGTCGGTCGGTCCGTCCGTATGTCCGTCCGTCCGTCCGTCCGTCACGGATAGCTTTTTTCGTTAATTTAGACATGTTAGAATTGTCCTATCGATTTCAAATTTTGCATGGTGATTTCTTTAGTAGTTAGGTACGATTTAGAAAGCGTAGCAACTCAATAATCATTACCAAAATGTCCGTACGTCCATTTTAAACATGTTGATTTTTTTTACTTTTTTAAATAGCTTTTTTTCGTTAATTTAAGCATGTTAGAATTGCCCTATCGATTTCAAATTTTGCATGGTGATTCCTGTAATAGTTAGGTACGAGTTAGAAAGCGTAGCAATTTTATAATCATTACCAGAATGTCCGTACGTCCATTTTAAACATGTTGATTTTTTTTTACATTTTTAACAACAAATTTGTATGTGACCTAATTATCTGATTGGTCTGATTTTTGGTATGCTGATTCCTGGGACAACAAAGTACAATATTATAAGCGAAGCAACTCTATAATCAAGTCCTAAAAATGTAAGTATGTCCATAATCATTATCCTGTATCAAGCAGTTTTTCAACAAATTTACTTACAATTTTGCTTTGACTCTTATACATTCGCATTCTGATTATTCAGTTCTGACATTATACAAGTGTTAATGTCCGTTTGTCCTATCGTTTCAGAGCTTCGCTTTTATGGATGTTGTCATCCTTGTCTTTTAGAGCTTCTTTAAACGTACATGCCCTTTAGTAACAAAACTACTCTACAATTAACTTTATCTGTTCATATGTTTTATACAGATTTCACGATTTTTCATTAATTATCATATCCTTTTTTCTTTTTTTATAAGCACTGAACATTTACTCTATAACTCTCTTTGTCCATTTCTATTTTAGTGTGGTTATTTTATGAAGGTCGTCATCCTTGTTCAAGTTTAAGTTTCCTTTATCAATTTCATAAGTTTTTGCAGATAATATTATATTTTTATCAATTACATAAATGTGCTAAAAATCTAATTTCCTTCATAAATAAGCAAATTTTATATTTATAGACTGTAAAAATAAATATATCAAGAGGATTTTAGTAGAGATAAAAAAGAATAAAATTATGCAGAACATTTGAATTTTGAAAGGAAGTGAATAAACCTGATATAATCTATATTGATTAAAATCACCATATTTTAGTTAAAACATTTTAGACATTTTTTTCCATTATCTTAAACTTTAGTTTTTAACAAATCTTTTAGCTTGCAAGTAAACTTTAAATTAGTTTAAGGCAATCTTTATAAAGGCTTAAGAGGTTATTAATTTTTCTAAAAATACAAATTTAAATCTTTGATAAAAGTTTCTTTTGATGTTGTGAAAAAGTTGGGATTTTCAATAGAATTTTTTTAACTTGACAAGTACAATTCCGTCGAAAAGTTGTAAAAATAATAAGTTTAATATAACATTGTAGCCCACCAAAAAGAAAAAGATAGAGATATAGAAACATATGAATTTCTAATAAAATTCTAACCTCTCTAGCATTACCGACAGACAAAAGTACAGATAGACAGGATCACTTATAGAGTAGCTTTACTACTAAAGAGTTTATAAATAAAAGGCTTGGATGCTTCTTCTTGATTATTGTATGTATCTATCCTGTTGGTTATACATTGCCCATTTTAGTTTTTTAGGGTTCAATTTCAAGAAAATAGCATACACCAATGGTATGACCAATAGGTATATTTCCTGAAAAGTAGAGCTACCACAATATTAAGCTTCAGCCACAGGACAGACGGATAAGCAGATAAAATTAGTTATGCTTTGTAAAATCAATAGATCTATATAAATCTTAAATGTGTGAAGTCTTAATATTTATAGATATAAAATACATCTGCCTTAACCCTTACCATGAATTTATAATATGTAGTAAGATTATTTATGTGTTCATATCAACTATAGTGAAAATTTAAAAGTAATATCTATAAAAAATAATCAATAGATCTGTAATAACCCTAACTAAAAATGTTAATGAGAAGAGAATTAAATAACAATAAATTTGTCTACACCCTAGCTGAATATGTACTATGTATTTAAAGTAAGATTTATACAGTTTATACATTTATTGTAAGGACGTGTAGTTTAGATCACACACAGATCAAAGAATAATTTACTTAACATTTTTAGTGGCATTTTACTGCTATTACTTCTAAATATATTTTTTTAGAACTGTAAAACTGTACATAATCTATATTCGAATGTCCCTAACTCCTACTTATACTCAATTTGATTGATTGTGATTGTCTATGAAAGTTTTAATATCTGTATTAAAATATATGTTATTTTTGTGCCAAAAATATTAAAAAGTTTAAAACCAGTTTTGATAGACCCGAGGGGCAGTAGGCCCGGGCTATATTTTTTATTTAATTTTCACGGAAAAAAGTGTGTAATTTGATGCTATACATAATTTTTGTGTATGGCTAAGAACCGGTTCTGATCCAGCGAATATTTATCGGTTTAAAATACAATAAATATCTTAAACGTTAAAACTGGGATACTATGCTCTGCTGTATAACGCCATCATTTTACTTACAGCGTAATTTTCAATTTCATCAAAAATAAACTTACCCATTGATCTTCATACCCGAAGCATTAGAGTAAATGATAGCGGGCCTGCTTGATGTCGGGTTTGAGTCTGGTCACCACAACGTCATACTAGAGACGTTAAAAATTGTACCAACTGCTGCTATGCGCAATTAGGTCTTCCAGACAAAGGTTTTGCAATCAAAGTGTTGTTTGTCTCTAGGATATTAATTAACCTAATATTCTATAATGGACGTTAGAGTAGAAGAACTGAATGATACTCCGGCTTCTCTAAAAGATCCCGGCCCAACGAGGGAATTAATTATGTAGATAGGTATTCCATTGAACCCTGAATTTTTGTACAATCTTTTAAAGTGGGAAAAATCTCGCATGAGGAAAATTCTTTCACTTTCGTCATTCAAACTTAACAGGGCTTGGCAGCCATCAATCATCATATCTCTGCTGCGGATAATTTTAAACTAGGGGCTACATCTCTAGGTGCTCTTTCGGGAAGTGGAAGGTGAATGTCGAACCTCCATGTTCAATTTCAGTTTAAAAAAAAACAAGGAAAAAAATTTTGAGGATATTTTTCCTATGGCCGATTACTCTTCCACCTAAATAGTTATGAGCCTTCAATGGGCCTATAAGAAGCTTCACTGTAAAGGAGAACCATATCGGTTTGATAGATTTTGCTACAGACAGAAATCATTTTATTTTTATGTTTGGCTGTAGATTTTTTTCGGTTCAAGCTTTAACGGTAGCAGATTTTTATTCCGACCAGACGCCGTTAGTGGGATACTTCAAAATGGAATTACTTGACTGTAAATTGTTGATTTATTAGCCGCTTCAGCAGCAGCTTGTCTAAATAAAACAGACGGCTGCATTTTCATTAGTATACCGAAGCTAAATGCAGATGCGGCAGCCGAGCCCTAATATTTACTTTACTCTAAACTTGAAATATTTAAAGTGAGGTATTTTGATTGACGACAGTGTAATAAAGTAAAAAAGAGATTTGTTGAAAAAAGTTTCATAAAAAGAAAAGTGGCCTTGAATGAAAGTGCTGATTAAGTGCACACTTGTAATGATCATTTGCAGATGGGGGGAGGGGACATTGGTTTCTAAAGTTTTACTTTTAAAAACTAGTTCTCTCATCTTTAGCTTAAAATTTGGTAATCTTATCAAATACTAGCGGCAGCTACCTCATTCTAGGGGCCTTTGTATTCGAAAGGAGAGGCAGAAAAAATAGCCTGAAATAAGTTAAAGACTTATGTCTAAAAATCAAAGAAAAATTCAATATTTTCCAGGATAATTTTGTTTATTACAATTGGTGGTGTACTTCAAATTATCGTAAATTGTCTTTTACTTCAGATCCTTAGAAGTGCATAGCCTTAACTCTCTATATTCATTCTTTGTTGGTAGATACAAATAATGAAATAATTGACCACTTTACTGTATCCTGATTATGTCAAGTACCGCACTCATTTTAACAATTAAAGAGAGAGAATTAATTTTAGAATATTTTTACCTTTAATTAAAATTTAAAGCAAACTAATAAAAATCAAATTAGAACATAGAGCTAAAATTTGAATAAATTAAAAAGGATGTTGTCATAAACATTGTTACAAGCTGAGCTGTTCTACATTATGGGTAGGTCAGTTCGTGAGAGATAGCTGTGGTAGTTGATTAATGCATGTTAGAATTACCCTATTGATTTAAACTTTTGATGATTATTTCTGAAAAAGTAAATCAATTTAGATAGCATAACAACTCTAAAATCATAACCAGAAAGTCAGTATCGCCATTTAAAGATTTCATATATGATGATCCTAGACCTTCACAGGGTTTTGTACAATCTATTTCAGTAGAAAGTGAAATTGTTCTATAATAACGCATGACAGTCTGTCAGTAAGAAACTTTGAAGGGAAGCCAGACTTTACCAACTGCAATTAAAGATTTGTATTTAACTAGTTGCTATGTGATATAGGTAACCATATAGGTAACCAAAATTCTTTATAATACACTATGCCTGTCCATCTGTATGACTATTTGTAATATTAGAGTACCTCTTTACTTCATATGGATAATTATATCTAGTTTAAGATCTAAAAAAATAGAAAAAATAAAACACTTGTTGGTAAAATATGTATTTAAATATGAATTATAGCACAAATATGATTAAAATAGTAAAAATTATAATATATTTTATACAGTCAGGAAATGTAAGGATTTTGTATAATGATTTCTTTTACTTTTTTTATTCCTAAAAAGTAAACCCATAGTAATTTTATGTTTTATTAGGTTCTTGAATAAGATCTGTAGTAGCTAGCCCTATACAATTTTTAGAATGTTTCTCTTCAATTTCGGAAAGGTTTTTAGGCTATTTATCATATCCTTTTCTTTCCTGATTTTAATGTGAGATCAGGGAGTAGGAATTACTTCGTTTTTTAATAATAAAAAAAAACATTAATATTAGAATAGATATCATTTTAGTGAAAATCATTTTTGGTTTGTTGAAAGTTTGTATTTTTTTTATAGATTTGTATCCCCTCTTTCCTGACCAGTGACAATAAATAATATTAAAAAAATAGTTAAACATGGCATATTTTCTCTTCTTTTATATTTTTATTATCGACAGTTTTTTTTATACCCTTAATAATAATTAACCTAAGGATATATGCCTTGTCCTCCTATTTTCATTTATAGTATTTTTAATGTTTTTTTTCAATCAAGATGGTTCACATGGTTTTGTAAAATTGTGCGCGACGCGCCATGATATTTTATTATCTGTTTAGATCATTATCATTACATCTAAAAAATAATTTTCTTTAGTCATTTTATTCCCATACAATATTTTCAATTCCCTCATATATTTTCCTTTCATAAAAAATGTATTAATCACCCACTAAAACACTTGCGCCATGTGCACGCCCTTGGTTCATTTACACAATAGTCGGTGTCCTTCCTTTGCACAATATCAATGGAAAAGATTCACACTCCACATTTGGCTCTGTGTACTCAGACGGAGACTCTAAACTTTCAGTGTTACATTTCTCACTGTCGGAGTTGCATTTCTCACTGTCGGAAGTACATTTTTCAACTTCGGTTTCGCCACTAGCAATATCATGTTCCTTGTCACAGCAAAATTGTGTACTTTTGAGGCTTAGTTCACTAGGACTGTTTGGTTGGGTGGCTGTAGCTACAGAACTGTCTGATAAATCAGGTTCTATGTCGGCCAATGTACACGTGGTGGCCATGTTGTTTTTATAAATATTTGTACTCTGAGGAAAACAATTACACTGTGAAAGTGTTCTTGACGACTTTTCTAAATCATTAAAACTTTTTATCCCCTCTTGACAAGAAGTGTTTATCTGAACCTTGACAGATAATCTGGACAATTTATTATCACATGTTGCTCTTAATTTGTCTTCTGGTTGAAAATTTTCATCTTTTTCCACCAAACATTGTCCTGAATTAACACTGCTTAAACTTGTGTCTAGAATAGTTTTGTCACTTTCCCGCGCTTTTCTTTGTTCTTTATTATTTTCGCGCTCTTTTATATTTTCCCGTGCATTTCCATAGTTTAAAAGTTCCCGCGCTTTTTCGATATCACAGATGTCGTCATTAGAAGATGAATGTGTTGAAAGACAAAAAGAATTACTGTTGTTAAGGTCCTCTAAAGACCCAGAAGGTTTGCGTCTTCTTAACAAGTGGGGATAGTCTGTCATTTCTGACAGCTGAAAATCACTGAATGTTCGTATATGTTTCTTCACATTCAAAATGCTGTTTAATGATTTTATTTTCATCATTCCCACGTTTCTTGCGAAACTTTTTGGGTTTTCTTTGGTTGGCTTATCATGCTTGACGCATTTTGTACAATGATATGGTTGGGTTAAAGCTGTTAAAGAGCAAAATTTATTTTTCTCATATTTTAATGAGTGTAATGTTTTGTTAGATAAAATATTTCTTTCAGATTTGTGTAATAATTCTCCCACCTCTGGAAATTCTTCTGTAGAAACAAAGTTTTGCAGATAAGAACTTGACTTGGAGAATAATTGTTCTTTTAGCATAACATTAACATTTCTCTTTCTAGACAAAGGATTTCTCTGCTTTAATTGTTTGGTAAACAGGCAAGGTTTGCCGGATTTCTGGCATCCATTTGGATTTGCATTTGAAAGAGTTTTTTCCTCATTAACTGCCGCCGAAACTGCATTCATTAGATTTTCAGTTAGAGATAGTGAACTTTGAGGAATTGGATTCTGTTTATTATTTGAATGTAGTTCACATAGATGATTATATGATTTAGATTCCCTGTTTATCTTAAAACTATGTGTTGGGGTTTCTGAATTATGAACATCTGCTTGACTAAAGCTAAACTCTACATCTTTGTCAGCTGTTTTATGCGCTTCTTCTTGTGGATTAGAGTCCTCCAGGTGTTCATCAAAGACATTGTCTTTAACATTATCTAATGATTCCTCATTAGTTTCATTAATACAATACTTTCTTTTTATTACTGATTGATCTGTCGAAGATTGAATTTTTGTGTCAGCATAAGCACGTCTGCTGTGCGGTGTCCTATGGCTGCCACCATTATGTTGTGAAGCGCGGTTAGCGGCCAGGACAGCTCTAGCGGCAGCGGCTGGTGATCTTTCCTCGTCCAGGGTGTACAGGGATAGTTCTGCAAATCGCGTTCCCTTTCTCCTTCGTCCTGTAATAAAGACTTTTGATATAAATTGAATAACATAAATTTAAACATAAAAATTTCCATTTTTACATGGGTTAAAGCAAAATTAGTATATTTCAGTAGCAAATGTATATATTATTTTGTGGGAATTTACATCAATTTATCGGCTATCTCTCATCTCTTTGGATCCCTGGTTATAAATAAGTAGGAAAAAAGTAAAGGTAATATAATGTAAAAACCCATTACCCACAGAGCATTACTAACAGACCAAATCAACGACATAATAAAAGAACAGCCTCTCTACCCAGGTATCTTAAGGGAAAAGACAATTGACGATAATTTGATTGACACTTTCAATGGGGATAAATATAATTACCTCTTCTGTAGATTAAAATTATTGGCGGAAAAAAATTAGACCTTACTAGTTTAGAACTATCAAATTCAACCCAAAGTTTTTAAGTTAACGAATAAGATAACGTGGCTAGAAAACTTTGGGTACCAGTGTCCAAAGTGACCACAAAACAACATAAATATTACCTTCTCCATTTTTAGGTACTTTGATGCTTGAACTCTTTCTTCTGTGCTCATTCTTCAACCTAAACGAGAAAAAATATAAATTTTTGTGTGTCATGCGTCCGACATAGCAAAACTGGACGGTAAATCTATTTACAGTATTGAAATAAATACAAGTTCATTTTAAAACAACGAATGTTTTAACTGGAGTTGAGAAGCTAATCTACACATAATAATGCAATAAAAAAACTGCTATTAAGTACAAAATGTGTAACCCCTCTAACCAATAACATGGCCGGATTGTTCCTAGACCGCAGTTGATGTTATTTGTCCAATTATTAGAAATCTAGATCTGCTATATCTAATACTTTGGGATAGTATTGTCCTTGTTAATATTAATGTTTACTATTATAAAATAGAAATTACGTTTTCCTAAAAGTGAATAGTGAGCACAGAAACCCCATCCACCTTACTTTGAAATAAATTGAAAAAAAGGAGAGGGTAGTTTTTCTTGTGTTCGTGTTTTACCTTAGGTTAGGTTATGTTTGGTATAGAGTAGCCTCAAGGGGGTTAGATCATCGGAGGTATAGGTCCCGTAAGGTTAGGTCCCCTTGCTGAGGCTTAGGGATTAAGAAAAAAAATATACACATATCCCCTTAATTGGAATCATCAAAATTAAGAGGAGGTGGGATCTGTGCTCGCTAGGTAGTATGAGGAAAAGCGCCGCTGTGCTATTGAAAATGAATGTCAATTTATTTCAATGTTTTCCTGAAGTGGAACAAAATTATTATTAAATACCATTTACAACGTATTTTCCAATAATTATATACATTTTTATTTTAATTATTAACAACAATAATTTAGATCAGGGATGGGACAGTGGGCAATAAAATAATTGTGGTACTTATGATAAACATAATTACCCTTTATGTAGATTAGTATTACTGGCAGAAAAGTTTGAACAATTCAACTTTGTTCAACAAATCAAAATCTTACAAATGACTGATCCCAAAGATTTATTTTCTAAATGGGTATCTATCCCATCCCTGTGTTTATTGGTTAAGCATAGTAAAAAGTTTTTACTGAAACAAAAAAACAACTTTTTAATTGACATATAACTATTGTTTTACTTATCTATATTATATTAATATCCTATATGTATATCATAAAATTGTATCAACGAAAAACTTAAAATCCCTCCAACCTACAATTTTTTCTCTGCGAAATAATTTGAGTTGAATAATGACATAAGGAGGATAAGGTTTTGATAATAAAAATGTATTTTTTAAAATATGGTCTATTGATGCCTCTTACGGTTTCCTTTATAAGGAAAGAAAAATTAAAAATAACTCATATTTTGTAAAGAATTAATTCAGTAAAGTAATTCCCTCGACTTTTATAATAAATTGAGTGAAACATAAATAATTTGCGGCGCTTTCCCATGTCGATCACTGATACCCCCCCCCCTTAATTTTGAAAAAGAAATAGAATAAGGAGGGGCGGGGTAACTTTTCGATAATTTGTTTATCACATAGGGTAAGGTGAGGTTTGGTTATTTAGGGACTTGTAGTCCCGTAGGGTTAGTATCTTCATCAGGGGCTAGGTTTAACATAAAACTAACATACCCCCTTTTTTTAATCTATTTAAAAAATAAGGGGGTGGTAGTGTGGTATGCGGCAGCTCTGGACCATGCAGAAACCAAGACATTATAGTGATGCTACGCACCTAGCTAAATCCTGTTATTCTACAATTATAAAGCCACCTGAAAATATGTTAGATAACGGTACTGATTTCATCTCTCAGTTGTCCTGCAAATGGAGGGAGGGGTGTTACCCCTCCCTCTCCCATCTTAAGCACCGGAACCTTCCCCTTCAACCACCAAGTTATCAGCACCACCTCAACCCTGAGGATAAAGGATCTAAACCTGCCCTCACCTGATAGAATCACCCCCACACAGACTGTTGTTGTCACAAGTAATCATCAAACCTTCCCTCTTTAGTACCCAGACCTACCACTCAACCCCTCTATGCTTATCTACCTATTGTGCTGCTCCATGGGCTATCCTGCCTGCCCCAGACAGGGATAGTCATCTACCTAACCATTGCAATTATCTATGTTTTACTGTATGATTTATCTTTAACTATCTTTATTCCTAATCCATATGTATTTATATTATGGTTAACTGTATTCTTAATTCCCCCCACCCTTTCCAGGGATGGGGAATCATGATTGCCCAAACTGACTATTGTATATGTATTATAATGCTTTTATGTTATGATCATTTATTCCTATCCATGTAGTTATTGTTTGTTGTATATAGCTTTAGTATCCTTGAACCCTTCAATAAAGTGACAACTGAAATAGATGTTGATTCTTGTCTAGTGAATGCTAGAGAAGCATAGCTTCTCTATAGTAAGGTGTCCACGTCTGTTCACACTGCCGTAGTCTTTATTCGAACTCTGGTGTCTGCCATTTACCCTAGGCGGATACCACAACTTTGGTGACAGCTGTGTGAGATTACGGCGAACCACAAGTGTAGAGCAGACGCGCATCTGAGGCTAAGGTACTCCCAGCAGTGAATCTGGCAAAACTGACGCAAGCAACCTGAATTACCCACCCTGGACAGCAAAGTTTAACTCTGCATCCGGCAGTTGTGGAAGCGAGACAGCGAAATTTGATGAATAACCGCGAGCAGCGCTGATATCTAACGGAGAATTGAGCGCCAAAAGGGCTGAAACAGGCCTGCGGACCGGCTGAAACAAGCCAAATAAGTGTAAACGGCTGAAAATAGGCCAATTTTACTGCAAGAGATAGCAGGATCCGAACCAGTGGCGCTAGCAGGACGGGACATTCCCTGCCGCCATCAGCTGGATTTGGATAAGCGGCGCTAGCAGGACGGGACATTCCCTGCCGCCGATAGGCTGAAACACGCCACATAGCTGCAAGCGGCGCTAGCAGGACGGGACATTCCCTGCCGCCGATAGGCTGAAACACGCCACATAGCTGCAAGCTGCGAGCCAACATACGAGTGTAGTGCACCAGAACAGAGAAAAACTACGTCAACTCCAAGTATCCTGAGAGGCTACAACGCAGCCACCCATCTAGAAAAACAGATATTATGTTACATTGCAGGGATTACCACCCTGGTGTTATGGCCAAACAATAGATTTATGAGCAAAGCTTGGCAAACAAATTGTTGTGTTGTGATAAATCTAAGAATAGAACAGGCTTGGATTATTGTGTATTGTGATAACAGCTAAAAATAGAACAGAGTTGGTAAACAAATCTGTTATGCAATTGTGATAAGGACAAAAATAGAAGCTAGATGTAATATAATAAAGACCCTGATATACAATCAAATCACCTCAAGCCTATAGCACAACAACAATACACCCCTTATTCCAAGGGAAAGGGGAGGAGCCCCTCTCCATTGAAGGCAAATACAATCAGGGTGATATAATAGATAAGCCTAGGATTAAGAAGAAAAGGCACTATTATACCAGCACACAGTTATCTCCCTCCCTCACAGGGGAAACGGACGGAGTTACCCCCGTCCCCTCACGCGCTTCCCCCTTCCTACCCACACTAGACTAAGTCCGTCTGTAGTGTGGGGCTAGCGATCGGACACACAGAGCGCCATTCACGGGTAGCGCAATAGAGTGCGGAAAATATCATAAATCCAACGGACGAAGCGGACCAATGAGAGAGCGAGTTGAGGGGTGAGAGCGCGTTTTATCTGTGTGCGCGGATTGACGGTGCGTAAGCGCGCTGCACGGAAAGGAGATTTCACGCACACACACACACACACACCCACACAGGAGAGGGGCCACTCTCTATAGCATACATCAGAGATATTTTTTTAGGAGAAAAACTTGCAAGCTCCTCCCTCCCTGTCTACAGTGTGATAAGGAAAACTAAACCAGTTCCTTGAACCCGCTCAGACCCTCAACATCTCCTAGCCCTGCCACCCCTACGTCAAAGCTGAGTGGTTAGTGAAACAAATATATGTATATATAAATACCCAAGTGATAAATAATGTTGTTTTTTTGTATCATGGGTACAAGCAAGTGAATACTAACCTCACCAAACAACACTGGAAACTGATATGGTAACTGAACGAAAGTACGCCCACCCTGTGGACATAGCCTGACTTGCTGCCCCACACTGGGCAGTGGTGGTGTGTACCTGGACCATCGACCCTCATAGTTGTGAACTATATACAGAGGAAGTGTGATTTTTTTGGAACAAGGAGGAAAAGCTAGCTAGCTCTGGGGATATTCCTATACACGTATATATATATATATATATGGGCGTGTAGCCATGTATATATATAGCTAGCCTACCTATCCATATATCTACTAGCGGATACGCTCCTAGAGACATCTGTGGATGCCTAACATATTCCCTGTTACCTTTGAGCTAAGATCCGCTGGTTACCACAGAAATCAAGAGCTATACTGGAAAGGAGAACAACTCAGGCTCAACAGTTAAACAAGACGCTGGCACAAACAGACCAACACCCTGCTACTTATCATGGGGGCGCGCCAGCCACAGAAACTCTTGAGCCAGGAGGACCGAGCCTACGGCTACGTGGACTACCACCCTAATTACACAGCTATAGTATTTATACTAGGGGTGAGCCGGCTCGAACCTCCTTGCGGCGCGGCTACTCTACTCTGCTTCTATATCTACAAGATACTACTTCTGTTATTACTTTGGCCTACTGTGTTGAGTACAGTGAACATCAAACACATGCCAGGTCACAGACCCCTGGTCCCTGAGATGCCCTTGTCTGGAAGGGTGACTGAATGGCCGCTGCACAGCTCCTGTTCAGTTGGTGCTCAACGCACGAGAAATAGCAATACTGGACTGGGGATTGCTGAACCTGTAGGTGTCCTCCTGGGGGTGTTGAACGATGCAACTGAGCCTAATGAGAAGGTGACAAGCTTCAGCGACTTAGTGGCCAGCCCCAAGATGGACACTACCACCAGAACTGAGACTCCAACGGGGCCCAGCCCTAGGGCCAGTACCACCTGTTTCTGGGGTGGAAAGGTCCTCCCTGGCGCTGGCCTCACCAAGCTGGAGGATGGGGAGCTGTCCCAGGGGAATAGGCTCTTCACCCAGATGCCCGACGTGTACCTGGGGGTGGGGGAGCCGCCACCCAAGCCTCCCTGGGAGCCCCCAGGCATGGAACGACTGGGGACCGGCCTAAGGATGGGGACTGGTGACCTGCTGCAGTGGAAGACTTTACCCAGCACGGAGGGAGCAGGGTTGACCAGCAGCAGTGAGGCTGTTCCCCCACACTCCAAGACCAGATGCCGCTACTCTGTTGAACCACTGCACATGTCCCAGCCAAGTTCCCCCATGCTGCTGAAGATGGAGGCCCACCAGGATGCAGAGCTCCAACCAGGGAAGTCAATAAGAAGGCCACCCCTTGCCAAAACCAGAACCACCGCAGGAGCTCCCCACCAGCAGCTGACGGAGCCTGGCAGGGACGCAATACCAGCTGGCAACTCTGGCCCAACTCAGGTGGCTACCAACAGTCTGCTGACAGTCCGGAATACAGTTCAGGCTACCATCAGTATGGCATCTTCTGGGCCTTGCTGGTCCACCTGTGGGTACCTGTCCACACACTGGCCACAGGTACCCCCCCAGAGATCATAGCCCCCTTTCCGACTGGCACCATCAACGGCCTTTGCTACCAACTACCTGGCATACCCAGAGGCAGGATCCCTCATGTGGAGAAGCACCTGCAGAAGCTAAGGCCGAGGCTGGCCTCGCCACCCAGGGGAGGAGAGCCGCTGTTGGATGGAAGGAACCTGTGTGTATGGGGAGGAGGCTGAATGTAACCAAGGAGCCACCACAAGCAGCCCAGCACCGCCTGACCCCTAGTAGGGGAGACCCTGTTTGTCAGCTGGTGCCCCGACTGGAGGAGGAGAGACCTGGCAGGTTGATACACCCTGGGGAAGCCGGCCTGATGGGACCCAGCTGGACGAAGGGGCGCTGCCGCTTCAACGGCCACACAGCCGCCAAGTGTAGAACCGGTTGGGACCGGGAAATGAAGAAACACCAGGCCGCCCAACAACCTGCATGCAACCAGTCTGCCACCCAGGTCCACCTGGAGGGAGATGCCCAGCCGTCACCCCAACTAGCTGCCGCCGCTGGGGCCGCGGCTACCCAGGAGTCTGTGTCTCAGATTGGGACCATGGTGGCCAGGATCAACGTGCTGGGAGGAGCGGCTGAACCCAACCGGGTTGGCCTGGACCTCAGCCGCAACCACAGGGGACCGGTGTCCGTAACCCCTGTCACCCCCAGCAAGAGCCGAGGGGCGCTACCCAGCGCCACCGGGACGGTGTACGAGGAGGCCCTGGCGGCCGCCGAGTGGGAGAGGCAAGAGGCGCTAGCCAGCGAGTCTGAGTTGATGTATGGGACGCCAACCGGCGTCGCCACCTGGAAGGAACGAGAGGTGCTTCCCTGCACCACCAAGCTGATGTCTGGGGCGACAACCGTCGCCGCCACCTGTGAAGACTGGGGGGTGCTATCCAGCGCCCCACGCTGGTGCCTGGGGCGACAACCGTCGCCGCCACCGAGAGACCTGGACCCCTGTGAAGACCGGGGGGTGCTATCCAGCGCCCCCACACTGGTGCCTGGGGCGACAACCGTCGCCGCCACCGAGATACCTGGACCCCGGAATGAGCCCGCAGCCCCAGAGGAAGGGGTGACACCCGTCACCCCCAGCCAGCCAGAGCCCCCAGCCAGCAGGGAGAGTCCAGCTGTCCCTCACCCTCAACTGCATCCAGCTGTCTACCTCCCTCAACCAAGCCAGGGTAATTGTATTGCACTGGTGTACCAGGAAGTTTGGGCTGGGCCAAACTTGCCTGCGCCCCCTGCATCTGCCCCAGGAGCCAGGGTATCAGCCATTACCAGCCAAACTGAAGAAGCTTTGACCGCTGCCTGGGGAGTACTAGATGCGCCAAGTGCTGAGCCTAACCATAGAAGTAGAGGATCCCCAACAATTATGTCTACCCAAGATGGAGACAATGTGCCTGGACCCCTTCAGGCTAGGGGAGGAAATCCGGAGCCTTGTGCCTCCAGTCCACCAGCAGCAGTGTCCGTGGATGGGCCTGTCTCCCAGCCAACTAGAGCGGAGCCACCCTTGCAGATCCAAGACAGCCTCTGGCATAAAGGATGGACTGTTACCTTTCCCTACCCCGCAGGTCGGACTGCCATGTACCACCCTGCCAATGTCCAGAATGAGCCTGAAGGAGGCAACGCTCCTACAGTATGGCAACCACCACCTGCCCGCGTTGACAGAGACCCTGGAAGCCGAATGAACCTGACCAGCCCCGAGGGCGAAGAAACTGCGCCTGCATCCAGTAGCCAGCCTGCCAGCAGCAAGGTGACCAACACGATGGAGACCACCAGCCCAGTGGAGAAACCTGAAGAGGTGTATACCAGGCGGCTGTTGGTCCAAGCCCCCTCATGTGCTGTGCCACCCCTGGAGGTTGCCAGGGTGGCCTCAGAGGTACACATCCAACGGCCAGAATATCCAACAGGACCAGCTACTCCAGCAGATATAGCCGATGCCGTTCGACCTGGGGAGGGCTGGAGTCCACCACCGTCCAGCAACTGGTATCCTGGCGGACCCATTCCACAAGGACAACAAACTGAAGGCCGCAACCACTCCAGCCTTCCGAGGGGAGAGTTGTGGTATGCGGCAGCTCTGGACCATGCAGAAACCAAGACATTATAGTGATGCTACGCACCTAGCTAAATCCTGTTATTCTACAATTATAAAGCCACCTGAAAATATGTTAGATAACGGTACTGATTTCATCTCTCAGTTGTCCTGCAAATGGAGGGAGGGGTGTTACCCCTCCCTCTCCCATCTTAAGCACCGGAACCTTCCCCTTCAACCACCAAGTTATCAGCACCACCTCAACCCTGAGGATAAAGGATCTAAACCTGCCCTCACCTGATAGAATCACCCCCACACAGACTGTTGTTGTCACAAGTAATCATCAAACCTTCCCTCTTTAGTACCCAGACCTACCACTCAACCCCTCTATGCTTATCTACCTATTGTGCTGCTCCATGGGCTATCCTGCCTGCCCCAGACAGGGATAGTCATCTACCTAACCATTGCAATTATCTATGTTTTACTGTATGATTTATCTTTAACTATCTTTATTCCTAATCCATATGTATTTATATTATGGTTAACTGTATTCTTAATTCCCCCCACCCTTTCCAGGGATGGGGAATCATGATTGCCCAAACTGACTATTGTATATGTATTATAATGCTTTTATGTTATGATCATTTATTCCTATCCATGTAGTTATTGTTTGTTGTATATAGCTTTAGTATCCTTGAACCCTTCAATAAAGTGACAACTGAAATAGATGTTGATTCTTGTCTAGTGAATGCTAGAGAAGCATAGCTTCTCTATAGTAAGGTGTCCACGTCTGTTCACACTGCCGTAGTCTTTATTCGAACTCTGGTGTCTGCCATTTACCCTAGGCGGATACCACAGTAGGTTACTTCTCGTTTAACATTTTCTAAGGGAGTCACATCATTTTCTTTTCCTTTAACAAAGGTTTGATTTCATATTTTCTTTGACAATTTGACAAATGATATTAATCAAATCAGATGGGGGAATGTTATTTTCAACTTTAGACTTTCTTTGGGGGTATCAAGGGATAAGACATTAGACGATATAAATTAATAAAATGATGATTAAACAAAATTACCCGTTCTAGTACTGCTAGTGTGAACCAATCAATCTCGATTAGTATTTATTTTTAAATTGTAAGTTAAACTTTGGGGACAAGTACACTAAATGTCCCATGCCCCCTTCCTCCCAGCTAAGGGCCTAGTCTTTAGCCTTTAAAAATATATTAAAGGCGTTTTAAATGATTTCTTAATTTATAAATCTCAAGAAAACATCAAAATATCTGAAAATTTCTGATATAGAAAGCAAAATCACTACAGAAATGAAACTTAATCTTTCTTTTACAGGCTTAACACTTTTTCTTCAGTTTTAATTATATATTTTGAAAGGAAAGACAAAACTTGTTATTTCCTTATTTTTAAAAGCAAAGCTTTTCTATAATTAGGGTCGACCGTTCGTACGTTTAGGGATCTTAATGATAATAAACAAATTATAGCCACTTGTAGATATTATTAATGGTGGGAATATTTGATCCTAGTTTAAACCAACAAATCAAAATGAAGAAAAAATGCCACCGAATGAGATATTCAAAATTTTTGTCTTCTAGTAAAATTTACATTTCAATTTAATTTCTCTCCCTACAACCTTGAAAATGACCAATGAATTGGCAACAAATATACAACCTTTCTTTCACCCTAATAAATACATTTAAGGCTTCTAACAGAACAGATCTATAGTACAGATGTATATACAGACAACTACCTCCCTTCATTTTTCAAAGACCTCTTTCGTCTGCGTCTTACATCATTTTCTGCTACTTGGCCGTGTTAATATAAGCGACACCATTGGTTTATTTTCAATGGCCCCATAGAAAGGTTGCACAAGGCGATTGCGATGGGGAGATACAGTTATTAAACCCTTTCTCCTAATACTAAAAGCATAATTCTTTACACAAGAAACGGGAAAGATAAAATAACTATCCAATATCCTATCCCTATGTATGCCTGAATTGCAGCTGAATTTTGCAACAAAATTGTTCATAAAAAAGATGCCGAAGGTATTTTGTAGCATTTAGCTAAGTGAAAGTAGACAGTTTTATTGAAAATACTTTATACCGGTGTTTTCTCATTAAACCAGAAATTAAGAAAATTAGTGTTAAAAAATTAGTCAAACAAAATAAAAGCCATGAGTAGCGAAGTACAAAGACGGACAAAGTGAGTTATAAAGTATATGTTCAGTTGTTAAAAAAAGCCTGGACGTCTGCACCGATTTACCAAGTAAAGTATAGGGTCATCTCAAAAAACGCCTATCTCAGAAAACGCCTATCTCAAAAAACGCCCATCTCAGAAAACGCCTATCTAAAAAAACGCCCATCTCAAAAAACGCCTATCTCAAAAAACGCCTTTTTTATAAAATGCCTACTACAATTTTAAAAATTATCTTGTAGTGAAACATCTAAGACTAAGAAGGTATTGTGAATATTGTGCAATATGTACATTATAAATCTTCTTATTGAAATATCTATCCCTGAGGCCTCTAGGGGCATTTGAAAATGGTTGAGTCGAATTTGACAACCCAATTTCTTATTTTAGATTTTAAAAGAAAAAGTAAAAAAGGGTAGGGGGGGATCTCCCCCCTTTTTAATTTTAGTTTTAATAGTTATTTCTTTCATCGTATTATAAACGGCACCTCGGGGCTAAAAAACTTGTTTTAATCTTATGATTGTACATTTTTATATTCGTAGAAAGCTGGATATAATACAATGCTAGACATAGTTGTTTCGTATGGATGAGAATTGGTTCCTATCCACCGGATTCGAATGAATACGAGAAATTTTTTAAATTTTTTTGTGGGTAATTTTTTTCTAGGGGCGATTTCTCTTGAGAGGGTGGTGTTACCCTCCCTTAAAATAGTCATAAACCTTCCCGGGACCTATAAGAAGCTACTCTGTTAAGGAGATCCCGGTCGTTTCAGCAAGATCCTTCGGTACAGACAAACACACATCCTGTTACTTTATTATAAGGATACATTTTCAGTTTTTTGTTGCCGTGCTTCTTATAGACAAACTTATGAATGCTAAACGTATCTAATAGGACAAACAAATTATCATAAAAACTGTTGGTATTCTTATATATCAGGCTTCTTAAGGGATAATACAATTGGCGATAAATCTAAATAAGAATCCAATAATGATAAGCAAAATTACCCTTTCTGTAGATTTAAATCTTTAGTTAAGAAGTTAATGCATTTGAAAAGATTTACTTACAGTATACAAAGTTTGTAATTCAAAGAGTGAGCACTTTTTTATAAAACTTTGGGTACTAGGAAAATTTACAGTCCAATGCCTCCTCCCTCCCTGTAATTTATACTTTACTAGTACCTTAGTGTATATGTATTACAAGCTCAGTAATTCCATAATGTCTGCCTTAGGTATTTAATACACTTCCTTCCCAGGAATTCATCCAAAATAACAAGCTGCGGAGCTGCTCTATATCAAAACACATTGAGAATAGGCATGTTGGTCTTTAGATTATATTGGTATCCAAAGTTTCCTAATTCGTTGGCTGAAAAACTTTGGATACTATTATCAATCTTGTTGGTTGGTTCATGCTAGTATTGTCCAAACGTTTCAACCAATTAATTTGATATACACAAAGATCATTTTTTTTGGTATACAAATATGTACATTATTCAATTATCGCCAAATGTCTTATCCATTAAGATCCCTGGTCTAGTATAAAAAAACATATTAAAATTATATGCTTTAACATAATTAGTAAAATTGGAAGAAGTTATAAATAGATAATAATATAAGATATGTCAACAGAAACTGAAACCCATATGAACCAATAAATTTTCATATCTGTGGACAAAAATTTGTTGGAGGAATTCTAGAGGAACCCCGGCAGTGACTGTTTATTTGGCAAAGGCAATATAAAGCATTATTCCTCCTTGAATAGTTGGGATCATTAAACCAATCTACCGAAGTAAGAGACTTAATATGATATCAATATTTTCTCTCTCAAAGTCAAAGAATGATTCCGGAGTTTATGTTTATTTTCAGAAAAATCTACTTAAAAAAAAGTAAAATAAATAACATTAGACTAAGAAAACGCGAATCTCGATTATGTAATTATTAGGTAAGACTTGGTTTCGTGCCTCCACCTGTTCTAAAGCTACAGACGACTATTTACTGATATGCCAATATTCTATACAATATCAAACAATAGATATACAAATATTAGAGATTAAAGGTTTCGCCCCTAGATACCTGTTTGGGTACTTTAAAGAGGGGTAAGGGGTCACCAGCTTATATTATTTTCATTTGGTTGGGGAGGGGGGATTTTCTATGCGAGATTTTTTTAGAAAGGTGATGGTACCCTAACCCAAACTAGAGGAAAATATCTTCTTGTGACCTATATAAAACTTCACTGTAAATAATATTTACCTTATTAAACATATGAGGATTAGAGCAATAATAGGAACAATGAAGATATATATTAGGGTATGAATATAAAGATATTTACCTTATTAAACATATGAGGATTAGAACAATAATAGGAACAATGAAGATATATGAGGATATAAATATAAAGATATTTACCTTATTAAACATATGAGGATTAGAACAATAATAGGAACAATGAAGATATATATAAGGATATAAATATAAAGATATTTACCTTATCAAACATATGAGGATTAGAACAATAATAGGAACAATGAAGATATATATGAGGATATAAATATAAAGATATTACCTTATTAAACATATGAGGATTAGAACAATAATAGGAACAATGAAGATATATATGAGGATATAAATATAAAAATATTTACCTTATCAAACATATGAGAATTAGAACAATAATAGGAACAATGAAGATATATGAGGATATAAATATAAAGATATTTACCTTATCAAACATATGAGGATTAGAACAATAATAGGAACAATGAAGATACTTGTGAGGATTGGAACAAGGACTACTCCTGGATTCACTAAAATATAAAATTATAGATTAATTTTTCTTGTACTAAAATTTCTCATTGATTCTGAGAAAATGTCGTCTTTTTAGAAAGTGATATGCTACTGACAGAGAAAAAAATAGCTCAATTTTATGGTTTTATAATTCATTATAATATTATTATACAGAGCAAAAAAAATTGTGTCTATAATTACACCGATTTTATAAAATTGTTGGGTAATATATGCATCAAAGGTTTTTTAAATTTGTAAGCTTAGATAACAAATATTATAATAATGAATAATTACACAAGTAAATTGTACAGTAGATGCAATAACGAAAATAAAATCTGCATGATCTAACAATAACAAGGATGTCAACATCTTAAGCATCAAAGCCCAAAAACAAACAGAAGAAGCGACATGGTCATTGATAATAAATTTTAAAGTCTAATGAATGAACGGTCGGACAAAAAAATTGAGACTATATGCTTGATAGTCATATGATTTTTAAATGTAGACATCTAACTTTAATAGCAGCCTAGATAATCATGTTTTCCTAATTAAAACAATTATAGAGTTGCTACTAAAATTATCTTGAAGTAAGAATATCTATTAATATCAGGGAGGGAGGGGATATTGGACTGTAAATCCAACTGGTACCCAAAGTTGTATAACCATATTTCTTTTTTGGCTCAAAAACTTAGTTTGCCACTTAGTTTGGTACCAAACATACAGTGTCCATATTTTCAACCAATGATTTTAATCAACAGAAGGGGTAATTTTGTTTATCATCATTGAGGATCGTCTATTGTCTTATCCCCTAAGATCTCTGACTATTATGATAATGTAACTGCACCGTAAATATATGCATGTTTAAGCTATTACATGTCATATAAGAAAAGGTGATTATATACTTATTGCATTTACCAAAGTATCAAGTTGTGATTGTGTATGTGAATACTACACTGTATATAATTATACAGGGTCTTGCATTTTTTGGGTGCCTTCCCACAAAATAAAAAGATGGGGGGCTTTTTCCTAAAACTTAGCACCAAATATAACCCAACCTAACCTGACATAAATTAATAAAAAAAAATACCCACCCTCTTTTAATTAAATTTAAAAAAAATAAATTTAATTTTAAAATTTGTGAGGAAGGGGGGAACTTGTGCTCAATAAGGTATACTTTTTGATTTGAGGATTTTTAAAAAAATATTTAATAAAATGCAAAAAAAAAATGTGTATATTACTAAATATTTTAGGTAAGTAATAAGTGTTTTAAAAAAATTTCATTGCATTCGGCACCCTGCATGTCCAGAAATATTTAGAAACAGCTGTATGCTCAAAAGTTACAAGATAAATATTAAGAGGCCTAGTCAATCCAACATAAGAAATAGTCTCTTAGAAAAAAATCAAAAAATCTTCATTTGAAAACAAAACTTGAGGCTAGTAACGAAGCCACTGGTTGCATAATAAAGAATCTGCACCAATAAACATTAAGATATGCAGAAGTAAATAACAAATAAGATTACCAAATGAAGGGTGATAAAACTGCAGAATTATGTACAGTGGATGTACAATCTTGAAAAATTAATGGAATAAAGGAAAATAAACTCTCCCCTTCTACCCTGGGATCAAAAGGGATAAGACAATGGCAGATGATACTCAAAATTACCCCGTTTGTAGAGTAAAATAAGTGGTTATTGTAAAACTTTGGGGACTAGTGTTATAAACAGCCCATTGTCCCCTCTCTCTATCTGCCTTCTACCTTTCCCAGAAAAATAATAGTATACGTATATTATGATGTCAAACGCTGCGATAATGTCAAACTGACTTAAATTGTAACAAATTGAAAAAAATGAGAAAACAAATAAAATGAAGCGAATGTTTGAATAAAAAAGAAAATTTAATATGCTTTCTAGAATCATGTAATCCTATAAAAAATGCGTTTTATTTTTGCCTTTTCAGCACGTTTCTAAATTTTAATAATAACCTACTTATTTCGTTTAAATACACCCTCCTCCCCCCCCCCCCCATCGATCAACGAATTGATCGGTTGGTCAGTGATTTGTTTAGTGTTATCTATTATTAATGTATTCTAATAAATTATGATTAAATAACTAAATCAAAAGTTATCAAAAAATAAAAATAAAATAGGGGGGAGGGGTCATTACCAATACCAAACAAATAAAATGGGAAAGTGTTTGAGAGAATGATCAAAAGTAAATAATGCATAAATGCATAAAGACAAGGATGATAACATCAATAAAAATGAAGCAGAAACATCAATACCAATATATATAAAAACTGTTAAGATTTTAAGCTTAAAATATTTTGTTTAATTGAAAATGAGATAATAGTTAACTATGTAGCTTTGTCATGCGTTAGATGTCACAGCTTTTGGCCTACCTATTCTATTGACGTCATAGTAGAGGGAAAGAGAAAGGGAAGGGGGAGAGCAACCCCCTAGACAAGAGATGGGGTATTTCTTGACGTCAATAGAAGAGGTAGGACAAAAGCAGTGACATCTATCCCCATTTTGCTAGGGCACCATAGACAGCTACATTAACTAAAATTTTTTTCGTTGATCCTTGACGTTTATTAGAACTGGCTCCAAGTGTAGAAGAGCTTCGCTTATGATAATGCATAATGATAATGACCTAAGCCTTCATAGCATAGATTATTTCAGGAGCAAAGCTATTATATAATCATTGTGATTGGTCAGTCTGTGTGACTTATTACATACTAGCAGCTGCGTAGGCATCTAGGGTTTTTTTTTTATTCCAAGAGAAACGATGCAAAGATAATAGCATAAAACCAACCCAATACTTAAATCTTGATAACAAAATACCCTAAACTCATCACAGGACCTATGTTAAGCTTCCCTTAAATGGAGAGCTCAATCGGTTCGGTAGTTATTGAAATCTTAAGCTTCAGACAGAAAAATCTTACTACTTTATAGATTAGGATAATAAAGATCCCGTTTCACTACTAAAGATCTTGACACTAGTCGTATGTTTAATGGTAGGAATGTCTTCGCCAAAAAAAACGAAATTAATGTTATTGGATAGTAAAAAATCTTTAGACGCCCTAATGGAAACGCCTTTGCTTGATGTATTTTTTTGGATACGAAAATAATAATCATATTATAAGTATCACAAAAACTGTATTCATATTTAGATAATAAGTTTAATGTTTATCCGACGACAGATACTAAATTGTCTGATAATGTACACAAATATAAAAAGTATAAGGCAAATAACATAATGCTTATAAAAGTTAAAAGTTAGTAAGTTTTAAAAGTAGTCCATTTAGTCAATGTATTTTTTTCTTCAAAAACTTAAGAATAGCAGTACAATTATGTACTTTACAAAACGAACCCTGAACTTTCATGTAAAACAAATAAAACATTTAGAGTCATTGTGCGAACAAAAATAAGGAATTTAATTTTTATGTTTAACCCTTGAAACCAAAAATAGAAAAAACAAATCTTTTACTCCTATTTATTTGACTTAGATTCACGGCCGCGGATTTCATAAAAACGTTGGCTGCGGCTAAATGCAAATTTTGCAGCTACAACATCATCAGCTGAGAGCGGCGGAAATTAACACTGAATAAGGATGAAAGAAAGTAAATTTTGGGTTACAGGTTCTTCCGTTTTATTTATATACATTGTGCAATAAATAGAAAGATAAAGTTTTAGTAACAAAGCTACTTTATACTAATCAAACTAGCGTATAAAGCATCTAAAGAAGGAATATTAGTAAAATAGCTTAAAACCATCACATGACTTAAATTTTTCATTAGAAAAACATAAAACTATCCCAGAGTTCATTAGAAGCTTCCCTTAAACTGTTTTTAAACTATTTTTAAAAGGTATATTAAAAATATACTTTGACATCTGTAGAATCATACTGCAAAGCCAAAAATGAGAACAATTGCCCACATAAATTTTTATTAGGATTTTAAAGTTTATTTTTTACTATGGATTAAATAATTTTTACTGAATCGTGATGTTTCTTCCCTTTGTAGGTAAAATACTCAGCTTTTAGAGTGTCTTGCTTCGTAAATATTGTATGCTAGTATACAGTAAAGTTAGGTCTTTTGATTTTATCTATCAATACTAATTAAAAATAAATTCTTTACAATATATCAATGAACTAACATAAAAATGTTTCATGTCTATTATACATTAAAACACATAAAAATTGGCTGTAAAGGGTTAAATAAATTAAGATGACAACAAATGTTTATGCAATACAACAAATTTATTTTTGTCACATATACAAATATGATATAAAATAAGAATATTCAAACATATTTTTAAAAATATTTTTTAAAAAGTATGTATCTTTTATGAGTAGGGTTTTCATTCTTTTCATTTTTATTAAATAAAATTATTTAACTACGTTTGAAATAAGTCACTTTGTGAAAACACTCTTTCGGAAATTCTAATTTCTAATTGGTTTAAATTCAGCATTATGTTTTTTATTGTATTATGTCAGATTTTTCAATGAAATTAATTGTTTTAGAAAAAAAAATTATTTCCATTGAACAGAGTAATGTTTTTTTTATTGTATCAGTATAAAGTGAATTATATAAAATTGTTCACTAAGTTACAATATTACACGAAGTAAAAAAAGACCTTTTGATCTGGTAAAAATGACCAGAGCAACAGTAAAAATTAATTTTTAAATCCCCCAAAAAAAGTTTATTGGGGACTTAATTCAAATTTGGGCTCTGCAGTCTGATTCTTTAGGTGTCCTAGTATATTTTTGACCCCCCATTAAAAAATAGTTTAAAAACAGTTTAAAAGGAGTAGTTAGCGAGATCTTAATGAACAAACAAAAAACTTTCACCATTAAAAAACAACTATGGACTGTCACTTTACCAGTTGGCATGGGAATCCTTTTATAAGTTAAAAGGTCAGACAGTTCTCTTGGCATTATATTTACTTAATCTGCCAACAAAGTGTTGATTTATTGCATTTTACTTATTTTACTTTTGGTTAAAGTAAAAAGATGATTTTTTTTGCAATAGTAAAATAAGTTTTAATCAAATCAAAATGGCCTTTCATCGTTTTTATTCTTACATTTTGATAAATTGATGGTTTCCCTCAAAGTGGTAAGTGTGCTTAGAACCCTCCTTATTTTAAAATTTGTTAAAAATAAGAGGGGGAGTAGTTTTTCGTGTGTCTTTTGTATTCGGAAAAAATCTACGAGTACTTTTAGAGTTCTTTGAACGTTTCTGTTCTTATTTATTCGCATAAATGATAATTAAACCATGTTTATATAGTTATTATAGATATGCTACACTTAAATTTGCTCAGCAGAAAAGAAAATTTCATATTTCACATGAAATTACGGTGTATTATCACTTTCGCTAAAACAGTTTCCCAAAAGAAATGTCAAAACTAAAAATTAGATCCATAATTATTAAATTGCCGGATTTATCTCAATTTCAGCTAAATTTTTCTCTTTAAAAAGTCCACGTCTTTCAATATCATTACTAAGAGATATAAGTTTTCCGGAATTTTAATGTAGTGAGTAGATTTGAAATCTGCATCAAATTTTAAGGATTTTTTATAAAATTCGTTTTTTGTAAAATTCTTTATCTAAAAGCGAAAATACATTTTAAGTTAATTAATTTTGACCAATAGGATAGGTGGATTTTAAACTACCTGCGCTCTAATTGGTTGAATGATGTACGACATCCAATCAGAGCGCAGATTTTTTAAATCCACCAATCACAGATGCCAAACTTAATTAACTTAATTTGTATTTCCGCTTTTAGATAAAGAATTATACAAAAAACGAATTTTATAAAAAAAATCCTTAAAATTTGATGCAGATTTCAAATCTACTCCCTACATTACAATTCCATAAAACTTATATCTCTTAAATTCATTACCGACAAACCTAGAGATAATCTTCACAAAAATCAATCATCTATCTTGAATAGCTGCAATGATAATAAAGTTTCCAAGGTGTCTTTTTTTTCAGACGGACATAAAAAAGGGGCAAAGGAAAGTACTGACGTATAGACACATAGGTGGACTGCTGGACAGACAGACAGAGGAACAGACATAATTTTATTTTAAAATCATTAATTATATGCTTTTTTGAGATTAGCGTTAATATCTATCTAAGCATTTAATTTTTAAGCTAAAATTATTGCTCACCAAATTTTGTAATAAAATCGATAAATATCTATAATAGGAAAATATCTTTTATGTGTGATAAAATTTTATAAAGAAGTTTAATTTAGCGTAAAGATTCTTTTTCTCTAAAATTTCAAATTTTAAAACAAGTAAAAAGATATTTTTTAAAAGCTAAGCTTCCCTAAAGTATTTTTATGCCTGGAGATGAGCAAAATCATTTGTGTTGCAAGAGCACTACTTTTGGGGTTTATTTAATTTCTACCATTACAGACAAGTAACCATTTAATTGCATAACCCTTTTTCAAAAAATGCTTAGAAGTATGAATTTCAAGAAATTGCTTATATTCTAGCAAATTGTAATGCCATTATTCCAATAAGTATTAATCTTGATATTGAAATAATTAATTGGGTTACACAGCTATCATAACGGATTATCATTATTATGTTACACAGCTATCATAACGGATTATCATTATTATGTAATCAGCGACAGCTTTTATAACAAACAGTCGACGTAGACAGTTAAAATTGTAAAGCTATATTTTACATTTCAGCTTTGCAAGTTGTATTTATACATTTATATCCCTGGGATCCTAGAGTATACACTCCTAATTATGATAAACTGAAAGATCTTCTGTATAAAAATCTTGGATGGAATGTTATCACTGCTAGTTTGTACCTACTTATATTTAATAAAAGTCCCAACATTTAAAATCCAACGAAAGTAAAAAAATAATCTTTGGTTACCACCAGCATAATTTCTCCAATGTCTTTTCCATCCCTTGTATATCCTCTTACAATTTTTAACGTCTTTAGATATGACACAAATGTAAAATATAAGTAGTGTAATATAGCCTCACCTTTAACATAAACATACAAGAATTTAGTTTTATTTTGCATTACTGACTCAGCACAATAATAGCACACACACAAACATTTTTTTTATCTGAAAATGAAGAGAAAATTTATTAAAAACAAGGATAAATATATTCATAAGAAGTGAAACAATAGCTCTCTTAGTTTTCAATTGGTCTTTAAAAATATATGAGTAGCTTTGTCCTTTGCATCTAGTGCGTCAAGGGCTAAAACCACTAGAAGACCATGTGAAGCTTCCCTAAAATCGAGAATTCAATCCCTGTAATGTACCTTACTCTGACATGATGACATGAAGACGTGCTGTGCTGACAAATCCTTGTCAAAAGTAGCTGCGCTAATATTTGAATTAAAACAATAAATTTGCCTGTGACAATAAAATAAATAATAATAATAGTGTAATAAAAGAAATAAATTTAGTTTTGCTTGAAATGGAAAAAAATATGTTTTAATGATTCTTGGGCATAATCCCACAAACCGCCGAGTAGAGCACCTATATTCATCCCCCATTCATTTATTGTTAATTATTGAAATAAACAATTTTCAGCTTCAAGAATATCCCTGCCGGTATTACCCCTTTTAGGCACTCCTATTCTTGCCTAACCTTACAGAGTAATAAAAATGCGGAGTTCTTCACAAAAGTTCATTCATTGGTCTATTTTTCTGTAAAGTGGAATTGCCGATGCTTTTCGCACAAAAGCAATCTACATTCAAATTAAATCTGGACTGACATGGCTCAACTTCCAAATTTGTACTTTCAACATTCATACTTTTTCAAAGAACAATTATCAAATTTTGCAGTATTGCTTCAAAAACGAATTAAATTCAGCAGGTTTAGAACCTGTTCTAAGCAATACTGAAAAAGCATGGGTATTATCCTCTTAGAAATTATTTTTTCAATTTTGAAAATTTGGGTCCTCCCCCCCCCCCCCCACAACGAACAACTCGCTCGGCTCCCTAGCCTGCCTAGCCGTAGCGCTCGGCCCCCTTGCCTGCCTAGCCGCAGCGCTCGGCTCCCTAGCCTATAACCTAACCTAACCTAACCTAAACTAAAATAGTTGTTCGTTGTCGTGGGGGTGGTGGGGGGTTGGTGGGGTACTCAAATTTTCAAAATTGAAAAAAAAATTCAAGAAAAAAACGCCAAAGCATGTATTGCATCGTATTGAAGACATTTTTCTACACATAATTTAAAATCATAAAAATGATACTAGTTTTGTTGGCCCGACCTAAACTAAAATTTTAATTTTTTTATTTTATTTTTAACTTTAATATTCGCGGAAAGCTGTATATAATACAATGCGATGAATATATAATTACCATTAGTTTTTAAATACACACAATGCAAATGAAAGTATTCATTTCTACCTAACGTAAATGATATGTTTAAATAATGAAAACAGATTTTCTAAAATACATTTCATGTACATTTTACATCTATAAATAAGTTGTTTGAAGTAAAATATTTTTTTATATTCAAGAATCAGTAGTTCGTTAGGGGATCATATGAAGAAAATGAAGTCATTCCTAAAAAGGACAGAAATTCCCTTCCTTGGGTATAGGAAGGCTATTTACTTTCCTTTTTCTTACAAATTCTCTGTAAGGAAGGTGATTTCTGTCCACTATCTTACAAATTCTCACTAAAGGAAGGTGACCTCTGTCCACCATCTTACAAATTCTTCCTAATTCTTAGAAATTCTTCCTTTTCCTCACTATTACAACTATGCTTTTTAAATCTACCTTATTTACCCAAATTCTTACTTATTCTCAGAAATTCTACCTTAATTATACAAATTCTCCCTTATTCTAAGAAGACCTACCTTATTCAAGGAAATTCTTCCTTATTCTAAGAAAATCTACCTTATTCCCTCAAATTCTTCCTTATTCTAAGAAATACTTCCTGATTCTATGAAAATCTACCTTATTCTAAGACATTCTTCCTTATTCTAAGAAAATCTTCCTTATTCTAATAAGATCTACCTTATTCTAAGAAATGCTTCCTAATTCTATGATAATCTACCTTATTCTAACAAATTCTCCCTTATTCTAAGAAGACCTACCTTATTCTAGGAAATTCTTCCTTATTCTAAGAAAATCTACCTTATTCCTTCAAATTCTTCCTTATTCTAAGAAATACTTCCTAATTCTATGAGAATCTACCTTATTCTAAGACATTCTTCCTTATTCTAAGAAAATCTACCTTATTCTAAGACATTCTTCCTTATTCTAATAAGATCTACCTTATTCTAAGAAATACTTCCTAATTCTATGAAAATCTACTTTATTCTAAGACATTCTTCCTTATTCTAAGAAAATCTACCTTATTCTTAGACATTCTTCCTTATTCTAAGAAATTCTACCTTATTCTAAGACATTCTTCCTTATTCTAAGAAATTCTTTCTTATTCTAATAAGATCTACCTTATTCTAAGAAATACTTCCTAATTCTATGAAAATCTACCTTATTATAAGACATTCTTCCTTATTCTAAGAAAATCTACCTTATTATAAGACATTCTTCCTTATTCTAAGAAAATCTAGCTTATTCTAAGAACTTCTTCCTTTTCCTTACTAATTCTCTCTTATTTTCAGATAACCTAGCTTTTTCTAAGAAGTTCTTCCTTAATTCCCCTAATTCTTCCGTTTTCTCAGATAATTTTCCTAATTTATATTGGGATATCATAACTGAAATAGAGGTATAGAGAATATATAAATTCTGCCTTTTCCCCTTCCTTATTCTCTCAAAATCTTGGTTTTTCTCACATATATTTCCTTATGTTTATTGGGATATCAGAACAACATGTGTAGGATAAGTTTGAGTTGTATCTTTTGACCTGAAATATTTGTTTGTACTTTAGAGGTGGAAAGTTCATAAAGTACATTTTAATAGGAACCCCAGTCAGAAGTATGAAATTATCTTAAGAAATAATAGAAAATTCAGTATTTTTTTTGGTTGTATCTTTTGACATTTAGTGTTTATGTTTTTATTTATAAAATTATTAATAATATTAACATAATTTTGCAGAGAAATAAACCGAATAATAACAGGATAACAGAAAAAGACAAGTAGTCTTTACAATCTTTCTCTAGCCAACACATAAAATATTAGACCAAGTCCAAAAAAGTAATAATTTCAAAACAAATTAAAATATTTTGTATATTTTACTGATAATTTTCTTCAATAACTATATGTAATTATCAATCCTTTTATAAAAGTAACAGGATGTTTGTCTGAGCTCCCAAGAAAAATTGCCTAAAGAAAAAAATTTCCCCCCTAACCATCAGAAAAAAATCTTTTCCTTTTCAAAACTAAAATCCCAGGCTTAGAGTCAGACATTTTTATTTGATTAATTACCCAAAGTGTCCATAGAAGCCTCTAGTGGCGTAGCTGCTAGTCTCAACCAATGTAATGTTTTTTTTCTTCACATTCCTATTTATGTGGTACAAACTCTATAGAAAGTTGGCAACTTATTCTTTTCGTCGGTAAACTCAAACAGCTGATAATTATGAAATCAATTCAAGGGCAATTAGAGTGGGTCAATTTTCAATTTTTTTTTAAAATTTTGAATTCACCACAATGGATTTATTATTACTTAGATCTTACACGAAACATTTCATGTTCTTTAATAGAGTGAACTCTCTTGCGGGCTAAAATAACGATCTTCCCCACCCAATTCTTTACCCTATTCCCTCCCCTCCTAATGGAAAAATGGTACACCAAATAAAATCGAAGGAAATTGCAACCTAAACTAACTAAAAATTTTCTCCTGTGATAATATCCACGTGAATAAATATAGAATTAATTGGAAGTTGAACCATAATTTTGTATCCTCTTAAAATATCATTGTTGTAGATGGTTAAAACATTATCTATCCCCTCTCCCCTTTACCCTATCTCTTTTCCTTCTTTATGGTGAATAAACTGACCAATAAACAGGTTAGCAACTTAATTTGGCGACAACTTTTCTATGTAACTCTATGTCAATAAGATAGGGTACTTATAGCTTTAAAATTCGAACCATCCTTATAAATATTGACCCAACTCGACCCAATTTGTTGCTTTTAAAGACCAATACTAAAATCTAAATACAAAAAGTTTTGACATTAAGAAATATTTTATTTTTTGGTATTAAGTAATATGAATATTAAGAAAATTCATAATCCTTTATATCTTTTGAACATATATTTATAATTATAAAAATATCCGAAAATCAACAATTCTTTAGCTCTGATGTTGGTCATCACTCATCCCCTCACTAACCCATATGTTCTATTATTCATTCCGCAAATATACTATTAACAGGGATCTAAAGGGATAAGACAATTGCCGATAAGTTGATGTAAATCCTCAATGATTAAACATAAAATTATCCCTTCTGTAAGTTATAATTGGTGGTTAAATCGTTTACTATTAACAGGGATCCAAGGAATAAGACAATTGCCGATAAGTTGATGTAAATCCTCACTGATTAAACATAAAATTATCCCTTTTGTAAGTTATAATTAGTGGTTGAATTGAATCGTTAATGGACAGGACACTCATTTTAATGTACAAACCAATAAAATACAATAAAAGTTTTAAGTCACTGAATAAGAAAACGTTATTATAAAACTTTGGGGACCAGTGCAGTGTAATAAACAGCTCAATATTCACTCCCTCCCTGGATTATTACACAGTACACTAAGTTTTATTTTAACAATTTCTTATTTATGGGCTCAACAACTTTAGAGACTTTTTATTTAATTAATTAAGTAAATTGATTTATCATCCATTGTCCTATCCCTCTTAATTCCTGATTATAGGTTGATTTCTCTGTTTCGGCATGGGACAAGGACAACATATCAAAGACAATTTATAAATATAGAATATGTAATATAAAAGTTTTTTTAAAATAATTAGATACCGCTGAACTGATATGGTTCACTTTTACACTGTAGCTTCTCATAGATCCTGAGAAGGTTATAGCTATTTTGACAAGGGTACCACCACCCACCTTGAAAAATATTACTCCTTTACAAAAAATTTTAATTTAAAATAAAAAAAACCAGAAATGAAAAATGTGGGGATGAGTATGATCCCCCCCCCCACCAAAACAAAAAAAATTAACCCCCTTCCCTTCATTTTTTTTACTTTTTCATTTTAAACTACTATAGAAAATGGAGATATTAAATTCAATTCCCACCACCTGAAGTGCCCCTAAAAGTGTCTCTAGGAGCGTAGCCGCTAGTTTGAAATAAAACACTAACAATATAATTAATTATCCATTAAAATTCTTTAAATTCTAAATATACATAGTCTATGGTCTTATTTTAAATGTATGTCTGTGGGTTTGTGTTCGTTCATGAAAAATACACGCCCTCCCTTACCATGTAGGCGGCCGTGCTGCGTCAAATTCTTGTCCAGGCTAGCCAAGCTGACGGACGTTTTTTTTTCTAATTTCTAAAAGCTACCTTTTTTATAAGAATATTTTTTTAATATTATATAAAGAAGCAGTATGGTTCTTCATTACTGTTTAGCTTCTTATAAGACAAAGGAAGGTTTATAGCTATTTTGGGGGAGAGTACTAACACATTCTAAAGAGATATCTCCCCTAGGAAAAATCTCCCCCCCCCCCAAAAAAAAAAAAATTAGAAACCCACTAAAATTAAAGAGGTCTCTAGGGGCTAGTTTGTCATTAAATTAAAAACATTCTTATTTTTCACTCTTAAAAAAAGCTAGCTTTTTTATTTGGATGAAAAAATCTGATCTACATAAAATTATTGCAACACAGCACTGTTCTCATCTCCTGGTAGAATATGAAGAAAATAGTAAGGTTTTTCTGTCTGAAGCTTAAGATCCCAGGAATGGTTGGTCTAATTAGCAAGAATTAGCTAAATTATCTGAGACAAAGGAAGGATATGTGATGAGAAGGAAGACTTTGAGGGAATAAGGTAGATTTTCTTAAAATAAGGAAGAATGTCTTATAATAAGGTAGATTTTCATAGAATTAGGAAGTATTTCTTAGAATAAGGTAGATCTTATTAGAATAAGGAAGAATTTCTTAGAATAAGGTAGGCTATCTGAGAATAAGGAAGAACTAGGAGGTATTGGGTTAATTTTCTTATAATTAGGAAGATTAAGTGAGATTTAGGAAGAGATTTTCTTAGAATAAGGAAGAATGTCTTAGAATAAGGTAGATTTTCTTAGAATAAGGAAGAATGCCTTAGAATAAGGTAGATTTTCTTAGAATAAGGAAGAATGTCTTAGAATAAGATAGATTTTCATAGAATTAGGAAGAATGTCTTAGAATAAGGTAGATTTTCTTAGAAAAAGGAAGAATGTCTTATAATATGGTAGATATTCATAGAATTAGGAAGTATTTCTTAGAATAAGGTAGATCTTATTAGAATAACTAAGAATTTCTTAGAATAAGGAAGAATGTTTTAGAATAAGGTAGATTTTCTTAGAATAAGGAAGAATGTCTTATAATAAGGTAGATTTTCTTAGAATTAGGAAGAATTTCTTAGAATAAGGAAGAATGTCTTAGAATAAGGTAGATTGTCATAGAATTAGGAAGTATTTCTTAGAATAAGGTAGATCTTATTAGAATAAGGAAGAATTTCTTAGAATAAGGTAGGCTATCTGAGAATAAGGAAGAACTTAGAGGTATTGGGTTAATTTTCTTAGAATTAGGAAGATAAAGTGAGATTTAGGAAGGTGATTTTTATCCTCTTTTTCAGATATGTGAGAAAAAGGAGAGTGATTTTTGTCCATATTTGAGATATCTGAGAAAAAGGAAGATGATTTCTGTCCTTTTTGGAAGGGAATTTCTGTCCTTTTTAGGAATGACTTCATTTCCTTCATATGATCCGATTTAATTGCTCTAAAAGTTTAAACTTTCAGACACAAGATAATTTATAATTCATTTTTACACAATTTTCCCTGTACGTCATTTAAAACACGTAAAACGTGTTCTTGATAGCCTAAATTCCCTAAATTGTACAAAATAGTTTGATTTAAGTATACTTTCTTCTTATAGTAGTAGGAGGCATAGGGGGGGGGGATTAAATAACTGTATGTGCCCACCCCGTAGACCCTGTGCCGACTTTCAATTGGATCTTTGAATGTCAGCAAATGGCGTCGGGAATATTAATGCAGCCAAGTCGCTACAAAAGAGGAGAAAGAAATTTTCTAGCAGACAATATGGAGACTTTTGAATCTAGATTGAATTATCCAAGTGCTTAAAGTTTCAATCTACAGACGGGATAATTTTGTTTAAAGCCCATTATCTTATACCTCTAGATTTATGAGCATTACATTAATTTTCAATTTTCACTTTATATGGATTTACTCAGGCTCGTTATATATGACCGAAAAGTGGTAAAAACTACTAGGAACAAAAGAAGTTATAAAATTGAAGTCTGATGCACGCAAATGTCATAATTCTCAAATACCAATTTTATGACATTCAATGATCTGAGGTGGGTTTCAACACGTGATTTTTGTTCTTTAAAGCTTAGGATCTCTCACTCTGTCTGTATTTCTGGGTTAAATAACTGTATCTTCCCATCGCAGTGTCGTTTCGCCGATTCTCAATAGGGTCATTGAAAATCAACCAATGGTGTCGGTCATATTAACACAGCTAAGTTGCAGAAAACAATTTGGTAGTCATTGGAAAAGGGATGGAGGTAGTTATCTGTATATGTATATCTATTCTATAGATTTGTTGTTACATCATAACATCTTAGAAAGAGAAGCAATCTTATAAAATATGTTATTATCCGTGGAAAAGATGTTTGATTCATTCTTTATACCTGGAAAAATGCAAAAACGAGAAAGACTAAACTACATAACTTTTGTGTCACTTTTGAGGAAGACGATTCCTATATGACGTCATATAAAGGGAAAAGAAAAAGGAAGGGGGGAAGAAAATCTCGTTAAAAGAGATGGGAATCGTCTTCCTCAAAAGTGACACAAAAGTTATGTAGTCTTTCTCTGTAAAAACGTCCCTAAACTCGTGGAGCGGTCAAACATACACACACCCTTTTACTTTACTATTAAATAGAATATTAGTATTACTCTAGTGGACAAACTAAGTTATAGAATAGATTAGCCATCCATCAAATAAATATTAATATGTCAAGCAAAAAAACAATGATATTCAGAGATGCAGGGTTAGGTAAATAAAAGATAAATTTATGTTTCCTGAAATAATTTGTAGCTTAATACAAACTAAGATTTTTTTTGTACTCTATTTTAAGACCTTTTAATATTTTGGTTTGGCTAAACATGAAAAGTGTAAGCCTTTCTACTAATAATTTGAATGTACCGTCAATTGTCTTATCCCTTAACATTAATTAGAATAAAGTTTCAATAATATATTTAATTCGCCTATTCCTGTATCCCTGAAATAATCCTATATGTAGCTTGGAATAAATGTATCAAATATCAGCAGGAGTTCCTATACATAAATATAATTGTCTTTTTTGTAGATGGCACGGACAAGGTATAAATATTTCCAGTATGGCTTCGCGAAACCGATTAGTATGCGCAGGGTTAGGACTGGTTCCGAGCCATACTGAATTATCATGTATCATATCGTACTATAGACAATTTTCTACGAATAATGAAATAAAAATTATAATATAATAATCATTTTTTTAGCCCGGGCCTTTAACCTCTCAGGGCTAACCTAACTGGAGTTAAAAATTTTCAATTTTCGCGGAAAGCTGTCTATAATATGATGCGATGAATAACTATTCTAGAAAGTTTAAATCTAGGCTTAAACGTAAATATCTGTTACATTTCAAGATGAAAGAAAAAAGTGAGAATGCCTTGGTCCTTAACAGTCTTAGATTATTACAATACACAGTTATGACTTTCAGACAAAGTTAGTCTTATCAAAGATCCTACTACTCACGCGAGGGTCTGGCTCAGGGCTGTTTTAAACAATATTGATGAGTAATGTAGGTAATATAGTTCCAAAGATGTCACCCTGCAGGGTTAAACACCCAGCTGCATACCAGCTATTAGTATGTTTGCAAAATACACTATTTAAAAATGTTTTATAAAAAGATAGAATATGTCCCTTGTTCATGATATAAGCCTTTATGATACATAAACATTAAATATATAGGGAATTCTATTCTAAAAATACATTCTTTAATAAAAAAAGTATAAATGAATTAACGATAAATAAATTCTTATTTAAAAGTAACAGAATGTTTGCTTGTCTCTGTGTGTGTAGCGAAGGATCTTGATAATCGCTATCCCGATATGGTTCTCCATTACAGTAATACTGTTAACAACCTCCTAAGAAAAATTATCTTCAAATAAGTCTAGTGGTTAACGGTAAAACAGACAGAAAGACATCATTATACTTTTATCTAAGGATATCAATAAAAAAAATTAAACTGTTTATGATAATAAATTTTTTAAACTTAATCTTGTTTTTGAAAGCTAGTCCCTACTTAATAATATAAAATGTTAATGACCTACTTCTAGAAATTTTCTGAGGGCTTACAGCTTTTACAAGTAGAGTAACTATTCTATAATTTACTTTGGAAAACTTATTTATTACCCCTTCTGTTTATAGGTTAAACTTACCTACATAAAGGTATAATAAAGTAGTTTTATACTTCTAGTATTTCATGTGGACTTTCAGCTTTTGGTAACTACTCTAAAATTGAGAAAATAGATAAAAGCCTTCTTGGTAATAAAAAAAAACTGTTTATCAGTTATCGAGATGTTAAAGGAATATAAAATTAGTATAATACAAGTCTAATTCGTGAGCAGTTTTTTTTAAAGAAATTTAGGGAGGGAGGGTACATTGGACTGGAAATTATACTGGTTCCTATTGTTTTATAAATAAGTTCATTCTCTAATTCGTTGGCTTTAAGACTGTTGGACTTTTATTGAATCTTGAGTTGGTGGTTAAATCTAGAGGTGTCAAAACTTTTCCACCAATAATATTAATCTATTATAAAGAAGATAAATTTTGTTTATTATGATTGGGGATGTACATTTATAATTGTCTTATCCCCTATTATCTCTGAAGATTTCCCTCTTTTTGAAAATGTTATATTTTATGAGAATCTTGAGAATAGCTTGCAAGATTTGAGGAGACCTCGTCAATTAAGAATTTTAAAAAATATATGGCTTAAAAAAATTACGATGGTAAAAGGTAGTTAGCTTTTAAATCTCAAAATGTTTTTACCTTCCCCTAAAAATGCTTACCTCCTGAAAAGAAGGACTCAATCGGTACAGTGGTTATTAAACTTAAGAAACTGGCAGATAGACAGACATACAGCGTATTTTAGATTTTGAATAGGCCTGTTTAAATTAGGCCTTTTGTTACTACCACATTAAAAGACCTCGCTCATAAAAAGGACTTTAAAGAAATACTACATATTCTACCTCCTTATATTTTATTGAATGCTTAAGTAAGAATTATTTTGATATTATTAAGTAGGTTAAATAATAATAATTTAAGGTTTATAATAGGAAAAAATAACTTTGCGAGAGATTTTATTGAGTTTTATGACAACACATGTCTAATAAATAACATGATAAGAAATTAACTTTGTGCCACATTGTCTTGCTTAGCCAATTAAGGTGTCGGATGTATCAAGCTCGGTGCCAATAATTGTAGAGTTGCTTAAAAACAGAATAGACAAACCCTAAATCTAAAACAGCTTCTCTTTAAAATAATGAGCTAAAAAAGAGCATACAAGTGTTCTTTTTAAAAAATATAATCGTTATAGCAATAAAATAAACTACTTACCTTACAACTATATTCAACATTTTATAATTTTGTGCAAACAAAAAACAAGTAAAAGAAACATTAAAAGTTTGATGAAATCTTTGTATTTTTATATTATTTATCATTTTGGTCAAATTTTATTCTGTGAATTGTTAACTTTTATAAAATAAAACATAGCAGCTTACTTAACTACTTACATAGGGATTCGAACCCAAACAGTTACTTTCTTGACTCCTAGCGGATGCACTCCTAATATCACGGGGCTCTGTATTTAAAAGGGTAGGAAAGTGCAGAAACAAAGCCTAAGATCATCCTAAAACTCAAATCTAAAAATAAAATAGCTTTAAACCATCCCGGGATCTATGTGATGCTTACCTAAGAGATAAAACTCAATTGTTTCAGTAGTTTTCGAAATCCTAAGCTAAAGACAAAAACATTACTACTTTATATATTAGAATAAAAAAATGTAATTATATTAGTATAGGATAATAAAAAAAATATTATGGGAGCTGAATACTTGTAAAGTGTATGCGAATAAAACAACAAATTAAATGTAAAGGTTAAGTGCTACAGGTGTTGAAAATTTTATTCATATACATAACAGTAAAAATATGTGTAGGGATAGGACAATGGGTTAAATTAAGATGAATAATGTATTAATTTTTAAAGAGGTTATGTTAAAGTATACATTGATATTTCGAACATTAATGTTTTTTTAAAAAGTCTTACAAGTCTAAAAAAAGTCTTTAACTATTAGTAGTAGCATGTAATTTTTTTCACTTAAAAAAAATCGTTTATATAAACGAATAAGAAGATGGACGAATGGACGAGGAGATACACCCTTTTTTTTAGAATAACTTGCCTCTTTGATGTTTTATTTAATTTAAAAAGTTAACATTATTTATACATTAAACATTAAAAAACGTAATGCTTTTTACCTTGAATTACTAGGTTTAGATAAAAATAAGTTTAAACATCAATTTAGATAATTCTCTATTAATCTACCTTAGAATCTCCCTTTTATTAAAACCTGAAGTAAGAAAATTCACCAATTTTCTTCCTAAAGATTTATAAAGATTGATATAGACAAAATGAGATTGATAAAAAAAAGTTTCAATTCTTTAACTCTGTCAGAAATAGATTAATATATCTATATTAAATTTGGAAAAGTTAAAACCTTCTAAGAATGGTTAAATAATAAAGTTTTCTGTTAAAAAAAAACATTACTTTAACAGTGAAACAATAAATGCTCTTTAAAGTACTAAATAACTATTCTTCAGTAAAAAAAAATCATGTTGAGAAGGTGTCGGGTTAAAGATAAGTCCAGTAAGTGATTTTGGCAGTACGATGAGGGGATTGCTTTGGCCGATAAATAATTTACAGATTTCTATCTTTGTTGTCAACATAAAAAAGCATTGGGGATGCAGAAAATAATCAAAGATAATTATTCCAACGTCCTTAAGATAAAAGGTTATATTTATTTCCAGTTAGATTATAAGGCTAAAGGAATTGGCAATTATTTTAGGTAAGATTTTTTTAAAAGTTCTAAAAAAGAACACAAAACTTTAATATATAATAAAATTTCAAATTCTTATTTCAAAATACTTTCCCTATCCCTTGGCTACAGTACGGTAAAGTTTGGCGCCAAATTACTGGTAATTGTTGTGCAACTAGAACAGCTGGTACATGCAAGTTTGCGCGGGAAAAATCTCTTTATTCTCTCATCCATCTTGTTAATGGATCCCTTGCACATTTTTATCTAATTTATTGAATGCACAGACTAACAAATGCTTTGCCAAGGTCAAGAATGCATTAAATACCATTAAAATTATATTTTAAAAAGGAAGAAACTCAATAGGACTTTTGCGTTGGTAGGTTGGTCTATCATTCTATTTAACTTTAAACTCAAGCCGTAGTATGAACCACCACAAGAAAGTCGAAAACCACACAAATAAATCTATAAATTAAAAAACAAGGTTTGTATTTCTTTGGGGTACAGTCCCTTTCGTGACAACGTACTAGTTTTTCAGTATGAAGTTTAAGATTTAATAACTACTGGACAATATGGAATCTGCTTCTCAGGAAATATCCATACTTTGTATACCATAGGTTTAGGTTAGGACACCGCCCTCTTTTGAAAATTAATCTCTCTCTAACCCCCCCCCCCCACAAAAAAAATTAAAACCGTAAAAAAAATGTATGTAGAATATTTGAAGAATTTTATATCCAATTTAAGAGGTTAACAGTCTCCCCTTCTGGATGAACCCCCAGTGGCTAGGGTTGAAGTGACTAGTAAAAATGCACAGTATTAAATATTTTAGCTTAAGTAATAAAAATAAATTGCTCAATAATGTTATTGAAACACTTGTCTGTTTGTTTTTCCTCAATTATTGTATTTTATTCCAAACTTTTTATTTTTAATTAAATTTAATTTTTATAACATTTAATCAAAATAAAAAGTGACCGTAATTTCAATCATCAATTATTACCAAAGATGACAACATCCACAAAGCTAAGCTCAAGAAATCATAAATTTGGACAAACTAAAACAAATATGGAGAGCACTTTTAATATTGAGAAGAATAGTGTTTAGAAGTTTTAAGTCTTTTTTTCTTAAAAAGCAGATTGCTTAATATGGACATTCAGATGTCTAAGGCCAATATTATTGTGATTAATTGTCCTAGAATTCACCTTTTTGAAAAACAATGTAATTGAAAAATACAGACAAACATAGCCTAATCATTGAATAGCATCGCTTAAAAAAACTGGATTGAATTCTTATTGCAGCAAAAGAAAAAGCATAAAAGTAAAACAATAAATCTTAAAACTTGAGTGAATATAGGCAGCCGAAGCAGCAACGGGATAGATCCAGTGGTCCATCAACACCACTAAAGAAAGTGTTTTGAAAATAGTAAAATTTTTCTCTGTTTCTTTCTCTGTCAATATGACAATATAAAAATGACGCCATACTGGCCTACCATTGGTCAATTAAAAAGGAATATACTGTCTTGCAATTGGAAATTTGGTCTGTGTATTGGTCTATCATTGGTCATTTGTATTGTATGACGTCACTTTTTTTATAGGCGTTATAAAGAGCTTCTGTCAATATTTGCCATAGTGTTGGGATTATTTGATTTTCTCAACTATGTGAATAAATTTTTGTCAATATTAACTTATCAAAATAAAACTAAATCATTGCTGATTTGATTATTAGGCAATCTAAAAAACTGCGCTGGTTTAGAGGAACAGCACTGGCTGCCGGCAGCAAGATGAACGCGGCAAATGCACAAAACTAAAAAAGAAGGCATTAAACAGATTAGGCATATATAATGTAAGTATAAAACATCACATTTCAATAAAAATTGTTAAAAGCCAATAATGGACAATTTTGAGGTTCTTCTAAAAAGCAGGATTTGAAAGATAGATAGACGTCCAAATACTTATTATAATATTAAGACAATATCAACCACAAAACAGAAAAGAAAGGCATATATTCAATATTCATCAAATTTAATTTAATTAAATGCCATCGTTTAATTGTAAACATGGGCTGTCAATATAAAGAAAAACAAAAATTTAAAGTTGTCTATCCCTTCAATCCTTGAAAGAAAAACAATTGATTGTTTAAAATAAAGGATGGATGCATTTTTATGCCAAAAAAGGATTTATCAAATTTCCTTTTACATGTTATTTAGCTACTTAACCCTTTTTGGGGGTCATTTGTCAGCTTAAAAACTAAAGGTAGAATCATGATTGGTTTATTGAAAGCAGCAGTGTCCAAACTATTAAACCAATAATGGTAAACTTAATCTGCTAGAAATCTTCAAACTTCTTAATTAAAATTAAAATGGTGAGAAGCACAAATTTTAATAATAAAAACATTGGGAACATTTTGAAACAAATAGGATTCTGATTCATTTTCTAATATCAGCTCCAAGAAGAAAAATTGTTTAGACTAAATTGATTTTTATCATGTACAAAAAAGGCATGTTCAAAATGTTCACAATGCAATATTGTTATTAATATCCTATGTCCGAAAATAACAGGATGTCAGTCTGTCTGATTGTCTGTTGTGCATTAGCCATTTAGCAATTGGTTCGAATCTCGGTCCCAAACAATGTTACTAATAAAACGTTAAATAATTTAGGATATATCATATTTGATATTGCCACATTAATGCAATAAAAGACTAGAGTAACAGGATGTCTGTCTGTCTGATTAACTGTAGTGCATTTGTCTATCTGTCGGTAATGGGTTCCAATCTAGTTCCCAAACCACGTAACAAATAAAGACATTAAAAATTACGGATTTTATATTACGATATTGATGATAAAACATTCAAAAACTCTTTGCCATGAACAGCTGAACTCTAAAACAAAGGCAGTGCAATCAAAGGATTAGTCCTCTAGTTTAGAATAGATATAAAAATTAATTTAATTACTATAATGCAGCAAACGTACATTTGGAATAAAAATCTAATAATATCCGTGCTACAAACAAATAAAACAAAAATTCTTTTTAAAAGCTAAACTTTTTAAAATTTATGGTCAGTCTGTACGTCTGTAACTATAACTTATTTTAGTTAATTTAGACAAGTTAGAATGATCCTATAGATATCAAACTTTGTAAATTTAAATCGTATTAACTTTATTAACATTACCAATAAATCAATCTCTATTTTTAAAAGCGAAGCTTTTCTATAATTAGGGTCGGTCCGTCCGTCCGTCCGTCCGTCCGTCCGTCCGTACGTCCGTAACGGATAGCTTTTTTCGTTAATTTAGACATGTTAGAATTGTCCTATCGATTTCAAATTTTGCATGGTGATTTCTTTAGTAGTTAGATACGATTTAGAAAGCTTAGCAACTCTATAATCATTACCAAAATGTCCGTACGTCCATTTTTAACATATTGATTTATTACTTTTTTAAATAGCTTTTTTCGTTAATTAAGGCATGTTAGAATTGTCCTATCGATTTCAAATTTTGCATGGTGATTCCTGTAATAGTTAGGTACGAGTTAGAAAGCGTAGCAACTCTATAATCATTACCAGAATGTCCGTACGTCCATTTTAAACATGTTGATTTTTTTACATTTTTAACAACAAATTTGTATGTGACCTAATTATCCGATTGGTCTGATTTTTGGTATACTGATTCCTGGGACAACATAGTACAATTTTATAAGCGAAGCAACTCTATAATCAAGTCCCAAAAATGTAAGTATGTCCATAAACATTATCCTGTATCAAGCAGTTTTTCAACAAATTTACTTACAATTTAGCTTTGACTCTTATACATTCGCATTCTGATTATTCAGTTCTGACATTATACAAGTGTTAATGTCCGTTTGTCCTACCGTTTCAGAGCTTCGCTTTTATAGATGTTGTCATCCTTGTTTTTTATTATTTTTGGCAATGGAATTGGCTTTTGGTATAGGGATACCTAAAACGATTAAACACAGGCTTATATGCGATCATCTTTATAGTATTATACATACTTTAAGCGAGCAATTTTGCCTTACGTTTAATCAAACAAATTATAAAAGAATGTTTGACCGAATGTCTATTTTTATAAGCTTTGCTTTTATGGATCCTTGTTTAATAAACGTTACAACAAAGCATGCCATACAAACAGACACACAGACAAAGAGATGTAAGAACAAAAGAAAATAAAGATTATACAAATCTCATAAAGTAAATAAAAAAGATGATTCTTGTGTGTGTGTGAGTTAGGCTGTGTTTGTATGTGTATGTGTGTGTGTTTGTGTGTGTGGAGGCTAAAAGTTAAAGGTTAAAAAAAGTTTTATGTAACTTTTGGTTCCATATTGTTTGTTGACAAACTAAGCGTTTCGACAATTTTACACATGTTTATAAAACAAGATCTATAGAACGGCTGAATTTGATAATTATTACGCTTTCAGGAAAAGTTTCACTTTGGTCTCATTAAAGTTCAGCGGTCCTGAGAGTTGCTATAGCCTATTAATTTTATATTATTTATTTTCTTAAAAGTAAAATTTCAGAAAATATATAATTTTAATTATTTTCAATTTCAGTCTATATTGTAAAAACATATAACAAGTTTGAATTCAATTGAAACACAATGCGCATAAAAAAGCAAACTAATTTAGATTTGAGAAATTTTACAGCAAAAAAAGTATATTTTTTATCAATTTTAGATAAATGACTAGCTTATCCCTAAATAAAACAAGGATAACAACATCCACAAAAGCGAAGCTCTAAAATCAGACGATAGAACAAACGCACATTGATACTTGTAGAATGTCAACAAGCAGAATGTTAAATTATAAGTCTAAACAAAATTGTATGGAAATATGTTATTGCAAAATTGCATAAATAGAGAATGCTTCTTAAGGACAATGTCATTTCCAATTCTTAAATATATTAAATAATAATTTACGCCTTAACCTATTAACTTAACTAATGATGGGTTAATAAATGGTCCAATTTTTTACAGTACGTATTTTGAAATTATAAGCTTTATCGAGTTTTACTAAAATGTACAAAACAAAGAGAACCTGAAAACCAAATATAAAATAAAATTTTATAGCATTATGTTGGAAGTTAATTAATCTTGTATATTTCCAGGTATGTCATCATCATAACCCTTTGTGGTAAAAACTGGGTTGGCAACGGCCCCGGGGATCTAAAAGGATAAGACAATGGCTGATAAAATAATGTACATCCCCAATGATGATACAAAAAATTACCCCTTCTAGTGAATAAAATAAGTAGTTGAACACTCAACTTAATGAAACAACCAATCAAAATTCGCTGAAGTCCCAAAAGTTGTTAGGCCAACGAATAGTAAAACGTTATTATAAATCTTTAAAGACTCCTCTCTCTCACTGCAACGACCCAGTAAAATATAATTAGATGCTTCCCTTTACATATTAAACATAACTTTTGTTTGATATTGAAGTTTTCACATTAATTTAGCAAATTTTTATCTTCTAATTCTTGTAGAAGTTATCTGTTTTAATTGTGAGACTTTAAGAAATAAAAAAAATTCTAATTTTAGGTAACGTCAGTTTTTCATTTACCGTTGGAAAAATAAATTAAATAAATACCCAAAGTTTTAAACTTTGTGTACTCCTGGCTACTTAAATTTTGATTGGTTGGTTTTATGCAAGAAGTGTTAAATCTTTTCGATTATTTTGTTTATCATCATTGGGGGTGTATAATGTTTTTAATCAATAACATTTATTGTCCTACCCCTTTAATAACTAGTATTATTACGGAGAATTGAAAAACAAGGAAAATTATTTCTGTAAGTAACACAATAATATCTTTTTGATAATTTAGTGAATCTTAGTTATTCCCAAGCTAGGAGAAAGGGCAATGGACTGTGAACTATTATACTGGTTAACTAAAGATGTAAAAACATTTTTTTCAGTCGTGGCTTTAGACTTTTAAATATTTGTTATATTCTGATTGGTTGGTTTAAAACTATAAAAGTGTCCAAATATTTTAATCTACAGAAGGATTATTTTGTTTACCTTTTTTGGTGATGTAATGTACATCAACTTATCAACTATTGTCTTAACCCCTTAGATTCTAGGATATATGTAAAATGGTTACTTACAGACAAACAATTCCTTTGAAAATCTTTGCCTCTAAATTTATTCTTAAACTGGATGATTTTCTAAAGAAATTAAAAGGACGCGTATATGAGTTTGTTTTTGACGTGGAAAAATTGCGACATTTTTTCTATTAAACACTAGTGCAAGTGTTCTTACAAACTGTGAACAATTTTACATTAAATGGTTGAATTATAGGACTATAAAAATTGATTTAATATATTTTTGGTAAAAAGTGTTTTTATATAGCTAAGGAACTCTATGTGTATGTATGTATAAAATGCATGGTTTTAATTTAACAAGGATGAAAACATCAATAAGTAGCGAAGGTTAGAAATCATGTATTGACAAATGGACAAAGTAAGTTATACAGGAGATGTTTAGTGGCTATAAAAAAAGAAAGAGAGTTAAGTATAAATAATAGAAAATTACGAAACCTTTTTTAAATACTAAAATATTATATGTCTCTAGTTGCATGGCCGACAGATCGTCAAAATAAACAGTCTATACTTAATAACAGCTGAGAAAATTTGAACAAATCCTAGAACCATAAATATCTAAAGTATTTTGTAATGTAGGAACGTATAGAATGAGTAGACTCAATAATAATTATATCTCTGGGTTTGATCTCTTGTTAATTGATAATTTTTATAATCAAGAGATCTTTTTCACTCCACCTCTTCATTCTAACTTATCATTATATCCAGGGCTGGGTAGTCGCAATTGTTTGGAGTTGTCTCTGCGGATTTTCCAGAAGGTTACGCCCTAGGAGGGAGGAGACATCGGACTCTGAATTTACCTGGTATCCAAATTTTAATTTCACGTTATCTTATTCGTTGGCTCTAAACCTTTGGGTACATTTATGGAAATTTAATTGGTAGGTTCCGAACTGTTGGTGTCTAAACTTTCAACCAACGATTTTAATCTAAAGAAGGGGTACAATTGTATATCACTATTGGAGATGTTTTTATTGTATACCAATTTATTGTCCATTGTCTTATCCCTAGGATACGCTAAAGCGGATGCGGTTCGTGAAATGCTTGCTAACACCGCTGGAATCTATATTTTGTTGGTTTTATTTAACTTATGGCTTTCAGCCGCGAACGGGTTTTGAGACTCGCAGATGTCGGCGGATTATATTAAAATTGGATGAGAAGCTTCGCAGCTGCAAATCCCCTTTTTTTACCTCCCATCAACCTTCCATTAAAAGATTTCCTTTCTGTAAGGAAATTTACAAGGATAGGTCAGTGGTGAAGATATATTACTCAACCCCCTCCCCCCCCCCCCCGCTTTAAACCAACCAACCAAGGTACAATATTTATTTCTCTTATTTCCCATGCATTATGATTTACAGAAATGAAAAATATAATAAGGCGTGACTTTTCTTTAATGGTTCTATTACTCAACCCCCCCCCCCCCCCCAACTCAAAGCTTTCGGTCTTGCCGTTTGTAGGATCTTATTAAACAAACAACCTGACATACAAATATTTGTTCTTTTACAAAAGTCTAAATTATTTCTTGATTGAAAATATAAAATCAATCTTTTTATCCTTCAATGATGATTTTTATTTTCTTTACAGAATTATGATCAAGCACAATATTAGTTTCGCCTCTAACTTTTCCGGTAGTTAAAATAAACCTATAGATAAGTGCTTTATACGTTGATATTACTATTGTACAGAGAAAAAGTAATATTTTATTACATAGGTAATGCTTTATTAAAAAGCGTAACAAAGAGGACAAAAGATTTTTTATTAATCATTAACATTAACTAAAAGTAGAAGGATATGTTTCTGTCTGTTTATCAAATTTTAGTAACCACTGAACCAATTGAGTTTTACTTTTAATGGAATATACCTATTATCACACCATGGTATTAGGCTATTTTTATAGGGGTTGGGCATTTATTCAAAATACCCTTAGAAGCTAGAAATTAATACAATACAATATTAATGTAATTTTTAAAGTGCACCCCTAAAATACTTTTCGATGAAAAAAAAATATTTTTAGATATTTATTTTAGGATAGATTAAGTAGGAGTTTGGAGAGCCCCGTATAGTTGAAAATAAAATTGACAACATCCATAAGTAGCAAAGCTAAAAAATTATGGATGGATATCCGGAAAAAATTAACTTTATTGCAGTTTCATAAAAAAACATTAAACTAAAATAGGAGTAAAGAAATCATGAAAACCTAAAATCTAGGAATCGAACTAGCACCCCAACCAATAAGCAAATCTCTATAAAACTTGATAAAAGTATGCAGAATATGAAAGTATTCAATCCCTGAATAGGAGTTGAGAAAATCATGAAAACTTTAAAATGTAGGAATCGATATAGCACCCCAACTTACTGACAAATCTTAATGAAACTTGGTAAAAATATGAAGACTGTTAACATAATTAATCCCTGAAAATTAGCTCTCTATTTTTTATAGGAGCCGAGAAAATCACGTTTCCCCCTTTCTGTCTCAGACGGACGGACATTTCGAATTATAGAGTAGCTTCGCTACTAAAAAGGGGATGAGTGGGGTTATCTCGTTGTAGGTTCGGGATATTTTGCCTCTAATTATAAAGGAAGTGGACTTGATACATTAATATGAGAGGCTTTTTATTATTCAATTTGTCTTACAGTTGTACTGTAAAAGTATATATGTAAAAGGATGTGTTTCATCCATAAGTAGAGCAGCAAAGATATGATTTAATAGATAAATCCTAGAAAAAGAAAGAACATTAAAGTGTAATACAGTTGATATCATATGACAATAAAGAATTGTATAGAAACATAATGTGCAATTAAAATTAGTAAATTTATGGCATTTAAATAACATAGTTTAGAAATAGAATATATGTACAGGTCTATAAAGTTGTGTGTTTACGGGACAAAGCAGTACATTGTGGGAATTTTTAAAGAGCAATATACTTTGTAAACAGGAGAACCATCTTACGGAAATAGTGACGTACAGATGTTAAGATGTAGTGTAGTTGCGCTGCTAAAGAGATGAATAGTAGGTTAATCCAGGTATTAGCTAATCCATCTAGAATACATCAATATTTTTATTTGTAGCACAGCTGCTCTTTCAATAGGGTAAGTCCGACCGTCAAACAACCGCTGATAAAATTAACTTTTAGAGCCTTTTTTTTGCGTTCACCGTCAAACTTTGAAATATTTGTTTTAAAAAACTTTTGTTTTGATAACTTCTGGACATAATTTTCCTACATAAACTATAGGGTGGGGGGATAAATCAGTTAAGGCTAAAATTCTTTTAGATTTAAATCAAATTTTTTGAAAGGGGGTTGAAAATTTAGTCGACCATCTCTATAGGTTTTTGAAATCCACCAACCTTTTAAAAATAGAGGTAGAGGACAATATCTGTTAAATTTATCATTAATTTTATAGTATTTAACCTACTAAGCTGAGTTACACAATACACATACATACAAAATTTTACTCGTCTATTATTCAATCCATGCAGAAGCGTACAGAAAGGGGAGTAAATCCACAGGCCTACACCCTACAATTCTTTGAAAAGGGTATAATATACTCACCTAAAACAACCAAGGGGTATAAAAAGTTAACCCGAATACCCGCCCCACCCACTCACCCCTTAAATTTAAGGGAGATGAGAAACAAAATCTTCTAACTTCGCGCGTAAATTTGCGCTTCTTTGACTTATGAATATATAGGGGGGTTATCAATCCTCCGAGCAATAATACACTACTGTATTGTCTGTAATACACCCCCCTCAATTTTGTTTTAAGGGGGGTGTCAAAATTTTTTTGTGCTGGCAAAACAATGTGCACGCCATTGTCTCGAACACAGTAATAGTGTCTGACTGATTATGACGTAACAAAAAAAAATTTGCCAATGAGAGGCCGCTATTGACCAATGGTAAAATTTATAGTGGCCTCTCATTGGCTAATTTTTTTGTTACGTCATAATCAGTCAGACACTATTACTGTGTTCCATTTAATTATTGATAGCCAGAGCAGATGATTATCAACTAATTAAAGAAATTAAATAAATTGATATTTAAAAGTAATTATTAAAATTAAATTTTGAAATTTATTTCATCACGATATTAAAATAATTATAAGTAGAGTAGCCACTCTATTACCACCACTGTATTTCCACATTTAACGACGATATTAAAATAACATCTATCTTTGTTATTTATTAACTGATTATTAAAAAAAATATACTAATTATACTTTTTAACGTAAAGTTTGTGCGCTACTACTGCAAATTATATTCTTGTTTTTAAAAGATCAACATAATTTAAAACTCTATTCAAAAATCTAAAATATTAAATACTTGAAATAATCTTTCAAATAAATCCAATTTAAAATTAAAGAGAAAAAAAATTAACAACATCCATAAAAGCAAACACTTGTATAATGTCACAACTGAATAATCAGAATATAATTGTATAAGAGTCGAAGCAAAATTGTAAATAAATTTGTTGAAAAACTGCTTATCTGTTTATGGACATACTTACATTTTTAGGACTAGGTTATAGAGTTGCATCGCTTTTAATATTGTACTTTGTTGTCCCAGGAATCAGTATACCAAAAATCAGATTAATCGGATTATTAGATTACATAAAAATTTTTTGTTAAAAAAGTAAAAAAATCAACCTGTTTAAAATGGACATACGGACATTCTGGTAATGATTATAGAGTTGCTACGCTTTCTAAATCGTACCTAACTACTACAGGAATCACCATGCAAAGTTTGAAATCAAAAGGACAATTCTAACATGCCTAAATTAACGAAAAAAGCTATCCGTTACGGACGGAGGTACTGACCCTAATTATAGAAAAGCTTCACTTTTAATATAGAAAAGCTTCACTTTTAAAAATACAAAACCAAAAGTATATTAAAATAATTTTTTTACTGATGAAAACAAAATCTGTACAACTTCACAGTATTAATTGAAATATTTATTAGAATTTTTTTTGAAGAAAATCACGAAATCTTGGAAACAATTCAATTAAATATTTCAGAATTAATCAAATATTTGCGAAGTTTTAAAAAGTTTGGATGGTTTTAATTAATTAATTGATAATAAGAGCATAAGAGCTATCAATTAAAGACTTGAGGACCGATACTTCGTATTTTAAACATTCAAATTAAATAAGAGTTAGTAATAATTGAAGAAATGATTAGAAAATTACTATTAATATATCAAAATAAGTGCAATTAATATACTTTTTGAGTTCTAATTAAAATTGTCAATATTGCTACGAATTTTAAAAATTTATTTACATGGTAATGAGGCTTTCCTGTGACTTTACTGTTACTATTACAATTTGTTCCAGAATAAATTTTCTATTATTTAGTAAGGCATTGTTGTCTGTAGCAAAGGATCTCACTAAACGAAAAACCGACCAGCATAGGTCCTGGGAAGGTTTGTAACTTTAGGGAGGGTATCATAACCCTCTCAAGAGAAAACACCCTTAGAAAAAATTATATATTAACAAAAATATTATATATTTTCTTTTTACAACTTAAATTGAAAATGTGGGGGGGGGACCTATCCCTCTCAAAGCCCCTGATGCCTCTAGGGGAGTATTCGCTGGTATTTTAAAAACCTCATCTACCTTTTGCTATAGTTTTAGGGATATTAAAGCGTCCAATGTCCAATTAGTATTAAATAACCAAAGATTCCCTTGGTTTTAAAAATGTTAAAATAAAAATTGCATAAATTGCAAGCCTTTCAAAAATTTTATTTTTAGTGATTAATTATCAATACAATAAAACTAATTGTCTTTACTGTATAATACTTTATTTTCTATTTTATTCATCAAAATTATGCTTGTTCAAAAATATAACTCTGTTAGTTAAGTGCAGGTCTAAGTTAGGGTTAGATTGAAAACCATACTAAAAATCTAAAAAATATTTTTTCATATCAAATTTTATAAATGCATTTATTAAAATCACTTTATAATTCATTCGTAATACACGTTAAGCCTTAACAATGTTTTCCTAAAAACTAAAAAAAAGTATGAGAGAGTTCCAAAATACTATCACCGTTGTCTTGTATCGCATACCTCTCGGAGAGAGACGGAGTGAGAGGGAGAGAAGGAGAGAGAGAGAGAGAGGAAGAATGGGAGAGAAGGAGAGAGATACCTCCGTCAATGATAAGATAGGATAACGGAATATAAAAACCGTGAGAGAAAGATTCTCTACGGAGGTTTCTGCGATAATTTGAACGCATGCTTTTTACTCTCACACACACATAAATACACTAACTCACACTCACAAAATAAAATACACATACAAACACAATTAAACATACACAAAAAATATTAGTTTAAATAACTGCTATTCAAGAATCATTATAAAAAAACTATAAAACCCAACTACATTATATTTTCCTTTGATTATAAACCAATCCATTATATTCCTATATGGCCAAATCCGATCAATTTCCATTGTTTTGTTTGCCTGGGCCTTCGACCCCAACAAAAATTTTATTAATCATTTATTTTTTTTTGTTTTATTATCCACGGAAAAATTACCTTTTCAGTAACCTAATTAAAATAAATACTATAATACTAAAAATTAAAATATTCTAATCCTATTATATAAAGTAGTAAGCGTTTTTTGTCTATCCCGAAGGATCTCGCTAACCGCTGATCCGATATTGTTCTCCTTTACAGTGAAGCTTCTCCTTGGAAGGTTTAAACAATTTTTGGGAGCGTGTCTTGACCCCCCTCCCCCCAAAAAAATATTTTTTCACTCTTTTGAAACTCAAATTTAAAATGGGAAGTGGTTGAGTTTTCCCCCTCCTACCTTAAGTGCCCCTAGAGGCTTCTAGGGGCGTAACCGCTAGTCTAAAGTAAAGCAAAAATGTAACAAACCATTATTTCCAAAAGTAGCGCAATTAAAAAATAATAATAAACTGTTAAACACTTTTAATGAAAGAAAGAACGGGTTTCTGTAGATAATTTGTAATAATTTGGTGTAATAAGAATTATCTTTTTTTTATGACAAATTTAATCTTTATTTAATGATATTCAATTTAGTGAATATTAAAGAAGTTAGTTTGTCTGTATGGACACTTTAAACCTTTTGGAAAAGTTGGATTGAATGAAAAGCTTGGTTACACTTTGGCAAGATACATTTAATCCATAGGTAACTCAGCTTTTAAACAAATGTGGCTGACTTTTTAGTGATTTGGGGAACTTAATAACAGGTGAGGTAGGAGGACATAAACACACAGAGAGAGAGAGAGAGAGAGAGAGAGAGAGAGAGAGACAGAGAGAGAGGGAGAGAGAGACAGAGACAGAGAGAGAGAGAGGGCAATGGGCTGTTTATTACATGAGTCACCAAATTTTTAAAATAACGTTTTCTTATTCGCGGTACTTTAGCTAATGTTGATTGATTGGCTAATTCAGTTGAGTGTTTAAATGCTTCAACCACTAATTTGAATCCAAAGAAAGGGTAATTTTGTGCATTATCACAGGTGATGTAAATCAATTTATCGGCCATTGGCTTATCACTTTAGATCCCTGGCTTAAACAAGGTACCGAGTCATACCAGGAATCATTTTGTCTTGGTATAATTTGATGATTTCTATGACTTTCATTGAATCAAAGTTGTCATGGCCAACATGTCGGAATATTAGCTATTTTGCCTGATATTCATATCGACATTTTAATTAACATAAGTGCAAATCTAGTGAACCTGTATCTATCTATTTTTATGTCTATAGCCTTATTATGATGTCTTAGCTACACCAAGATTGTACAGGGTAAATAAGCTTCTTTTTAAAAATTAACTTTGACTTTAATTTTTTCTAGCAGCTTATATAGTAGCTTCACTATGCATGCATATAAATCAAATGCGTACAAATTGTTATAGGGGTAAAGTACACCCCCCCCCCCTTCACAAATTTTTTCTTGATTGATGAAAAGCTTCTAGAGGGGGTAAAATAAATTATTTTACTGCTCTAAAATCACCCCCCTCCCCATAAAAAAAAACATTATCCGAATTAATGGAGCTTGCACGCCCATAACAGAGATCAAAGTATGTTTACTTTGGAAGACCATTTGGTATGAAAAATTCTGGATCTGATTTTGTACATATGTTATTTTTAGTTTTACAAAGCCTTTTCAAAAGGTTTTTGGATCATGGAAAGAAAACGAAGCAGCGAGTTTCGTCGTATTTTCATGGAAGCATTTGATAGATTATTTTAGGTTATTTAAATTTTAATGATTGCCCCGTAGGGTTAGGAAATACGCCCCTAGGAATAGGAGAAGAGCTACTGTGAAAATGCGACATAACCTGCTACTTCATCTTCTTTCCATGATTCAGTTTTTTTTTTTTGTAAAAAAAGGAGATTTCAAGAACCAAATAAAAATCCAACTTCTAAAAGAAGTAATTTAGGGGTCATTTTCCCTTGTACTTTACTTGTACTAAATTTACATACATTCTCGGACTACTTGGTATCTACTTGGCCTATGAATCTAAATGCTATGTATCTTTTCCTTAAGATCATCAAGATGAATTTAATCCATAGGTCCACATATTTTTTTTCAGTATCATCCGATCTTTTTTATAGTCGCGTTTAATCATTTGTTAAAAGCGAAGTTTTTCTATAATTAGGGTCGGTCCGTCCGTCCGTCACTCCGTACGTCCGTCCGTAACGGATAGCTTTTTTCGTTAATTTAGGCATGTTAGAATTGTCCTATCGATTTCAAACTTTGCATGGTGATTCCTGTAGTAGTTAGGTACGATTTAGAAAGCGTAGCAACTCTATAATCATTACCAAAATGTCCGTACGTCCATTTTAAACATGTTGATTTTTTTACTTTTTTAACAACAAATTTTTATATGATCTAATTAATTATCCGATCGATCAGATTTTTTGTATACTGATTCCTGGGACATCAAATTACAATATTATAAGCGAAGCAACTCTACAATTAAGTCCTAAAAATGTAAGTATGTCCATAAACATTATTCTGTATCAAGCAGTTTTTCAACAAATTTACTTACGATTTTGCATCGACTCTTATGCAATTTATTCAGATTATTCAGTTCTGACATTATACAAGTGTTAATGTCCGTTTGTCCTACCGATCCGGTGCTTCGCTTTTATGGATGTTGTCATCCTTGTTTTAAAGAGGCTTCTTAAATCCAATTTCAGAAAAACCGTACCTCAGGCCCAAACAGTATCATAGAAATAAAAACATTGTCATAAATCCTAGTTAATTAATAAGGTTCTTTTGTTTAATAAGACTTCGGTACCAACAGAAATAAGGCATTCCTTCATTTTATTCAAGCTTAACATAGATGGTTTAAGGCTTTTCTATTTTTAGATGTAAGTTTCGGACTGTTTTAGGCTATTGTTATGTCTCCTATGTTATTAGGAGCTTTAGCAGCCATTGATATCATACAAAGTAAATGGATTAATTTGTCCATTAAGATAAATCTTACCCCTGAACCGATTGAGTGATAAATTTTACGTAAGAATTCTGGGATTTTTAATTTTAAATATAAATCTTAGGATTGTTTTAAACTTCCCTTCTCTTCCGAATTCAGAGCACATAAATAAATTCTATGGGCGTAGCCGGAAAAATGAGTATTCTATCTCGATAAAAAATCAGAAAGTTTATCTCATAGAATTTCTATAGTATGAAATTGAACAATTTGGGGCTGAGATTAAGAAATATATTTTCATTTGAAATGAAAAAAATCTAATTCATTTAGGGTATAAATAAGTGGTAGTCGGTAATATATGGAGGAAAACTAAAAGACGTTGGTTGAAAGACGTCATTTATACCATCTAGATGGATTCAAAAAGGTCTTTTAGTACTAAATTCATATTTTGTATGCATTTCTTAACATAAATGTAAACATTATTTTTTTATTTACGTAAATTTTAATAACAAGAAATAACTAGAAACGCTTGTTAGATTTCTATTGTTAGGTTAGCCCAGATCATAAAAACCGAAAACCAATTTAAGATTACTGTAACTAAAAGATCTGCCTAAGAGTCTGCACTAGATTTTTTTAAATTTCAGACACCTATCTTGCAATAGAGTAAATCTCAGCTCCTACTTAAAATCTAATTCCCCAATAGTGTGACGGACGGGCCACGTGATTTATAGCCCGTTATAAATTCAAATACAGCAGCCAAGGGAATTGTAATTTTGTAACATAAACTCGCATATATCCCATATTGTTATGGACATATAGACGGGCGGACTAGACAGGTGGTGAAGACCAGGCAATTTTCACTATAGAACTGCCTGATATCTCTAATAGCTTCTGAGTTTTTACATTTTTTGGCCTTGAAAAAGAAAAATAGACTAACTATTTTAGGGAAGCCTTATCTAAGTCCTAGGGTTGTTTTGGGCAATTTTGTCTGTAGAATTAAGTCTTGGGATGGGTTAAGGCTATTTAGTTTTATTTTTCGTTCATACAGAACCTCTCTAGAACTATTATCATAATCTAAAGGTTTCAAAACTGATATTAGATTTTGAACAATTGATTTAAGACTAGAACTATTAATTAAATAGAAATGCATCCATATTTCTTTTCGTAGCGAAGATACTAGATAAGTTTTTGAGTCTGTCCTTTTATTTGTTTGTAAGTAATGATAGGGTTGTCCAATTTTCATTACCAACAAATATATGAACAATTGAAAAAAACGGAAAATACTACAGGGATAACCTAACGAGGACGTGCATAACTGTGCATAATTAATGTGTGTTAGATAGGATATGATGAGCCAAAAACAATAATGAGTACTAAGTAATCCTTGTTTCTGCCCAGATTAGTGCAACTTTTTCACATTTTAGTTTCCTTTCTTTCTATTTTGTATATGAATGAATATATATATTTTCTTCAGATCTGCGTCCCTAGCATCTAGGAACTCTGCATTCGAAGGTTTAATAAAAAGCCTAAAACTATCCTAACACTTAAAACTTAATATTGGCCTATAAACCCCTCTGGGATCTATGTAAAGCTTCCCTAAATTAGAAAATTCAATTAGTTCAATATAATCGAAATCTTAAGCTTCAGCGAAAAAACCTTACTTCTTTGTTATTAGGATTTACACAAAATGTATGTTCTAATGTTTAGACTATTATATCCTTTTTAATATTTTCTTATTTCTCCTTTCTTTAACTGACTAACTCTCCTAATGTTTGGCCATTTATTTTGCTTATAATTTCAAACATATTCGCTATCATTAGACATAATCGTCCTTGGTTTTTCTTCTAAAGAATAAAACCTTTGGAATTTTTACAATTGAAAAGCAATAAAAAACTGTAATAAATTTTGCATTTTCAATATCCAGGAAAAATTATCTTTCACTAGCTGGGTGTGAATTGAGAATATACATTTCTAGAGGCCATGGACGTGCACAGTATTCTTTTCAGAAGGGTAGGGGGGGGGGGGGTTAAAAAATAAAAGGAAAATAAGAGAGGGGAGGTGGTTAGTATTCCTTTAGATAGTTTATCACTTTAAGTTAGGTTATGTTGGGTACTGGGTATCTCCGCAGGGTTGGGGCCTCCAGCATGGGCTAGTCATAGCAAAAACTAACTTCCATCCCCCCTATATTTAATTCCTAATGAAATAAGGGGGGGGGGAGGAGCAACAGTGCTCAACAGGCGCTTTGTGTTAAACCACCAACATTTGCTTAAGAAAAGGAGGCATGGAAAGAAAACGAAGTTGCCGGTTTCGTCGTTTTTTCACAGTAGCCTTTCTTCTATTTCTTGCCCATGCGGGGGGCTCTAACCCTGCGGGGCATATTTTCTAACCTTGCATGGCAATCATTAACATTTACTTAACCTAAAATAACCCTTCAAAAGCTACTGTGAAAATACGATGAAACCGGCAACTTCGTTTTCTTTCCATGATCCGAAATTTTTAGTAACAAATAATAATGAAATTCAAAAATAAAAAGTTTTAAAAGTTGACGGGTTAAAAAATTCAGTTTGTGTTTATTCTAGCTAGCATTAAACAGGCTATAGACCATTAACGTAGCGGCTAGATTGCAGCTGGAGATATTTGCATGCAGCTTTTGGGCAGCTCTTGAACACTTGACATGTTAAATTTGGTAATCAACTTTTGGTTCGGCTAAATACTTTGATTGCATGACAAATTCACTGAGTGATAAGGTCTGATACTTTTTAGTTATTTATTGAAATATATTTCGGTGGATGTGGCACCCTTTTTAGTCTTGATGTTAAAACAGCTGTTGAGACCTTTATTGCGTTCATATTGATTGCTGCTGGTACTTTACAAATTTGAACATTTATAATTGGGCATCTTTTAATCTACGTAACACAAAAGTTTTCTAGCACTAGCTAGGGAATAAAAATGAGGTATAGTCACTTTCGTGGCAACGCCCATAAAGGGGCGATTTGTCAAATTTTGAAAATGGCTTTTGATAGGTTATTTTAGGTTAGGTTAGGTTATAATGGGTTAGGTGATTGCCCCGCAGGGTTAGAGCCCCCTGCAGGGGCTAGAAATAGGAGAAAAGCTACTGTGAAAATACGAAGAAACGTTCCTTAAGGGGCGTTGCCACAAATGGGATTCTACCCTAAAAATGTTATGTCCATATCTATAATATAAAGTAGTAAGATTTTATTTTGTCTGAAGATAAGGATCTTTGTAGATACTGGTCTGAATTGATTGTACTTTCAATGAAAGGTTTACATATATCTTGGAGGTGGTTTCAGACTATTTTCTAACCTGCCCCGCCCTTCCCTAAAGGCTAGGGTCTAAGCAACTAGTATATTATATAACATTAAGTAATAGATTGATATACTGATGTGCATTACTATGTAACCATCAGGAAGGGAGGAGACATTTGTCTAAAAATTATACAGGTACCCAAAATTTTATTAACACAATTGTTATCCTCAAAAATGTTGGAAATTTTATTAAATCTTGATTTGATGGTTCCAACTGGTAGAGTCTAAACTTTTTCACCAATAATTTATCCTAATTGTAGTCTTTGATATTTACATCAATTTATCGTACATTGTCTTATCCCTGCAGATCCATGGTAACCATTGATTAATGTTCTCTGTAATCACATTTCCAACATTGAAATAAATCAGATTTGACAATATTTTCCATATAAATTATGTTTCTTCCTGCATACTTGGTTAGATAAAAACAAGGATCACAACATCCATAAAAGCAAAGCTCAACAGTCAGAGAGACCAGAAAGAAAGGGGACATTGGGCTTTTAATTTCATTAGTCCCGAAAGTTTCATAATAACGTTTTCTTATTCGTTGACAACTTTGGGGACTATTATTGTATTTTGATTGGTTGGTTAAATAAGTTAAGTATTGTTTTACAACTAATTGTAACCTACAGAAGGGGTAAATTTGTGTATCATGATTGGGGATTACGTCATTTTATCGGCCATTGGCTTATCCTTTTAGATACCTGTGGAGAAACGAACATTCAGAGTCTTACATATTCCTTTATAAATATGTAAGGCTCTTAGGAAACCCTAACTCCTTGCCCCGAGGCTAGCCTAAAAATTTTTATAGGATTTGGCCCAAAAATTATTCTACCTAATTCTTACGAAAATCATCTTGCAAAGTTACCTATGCAATGCATCTATCCTTGGATGAAACAAATAAGGAAATCTGAAATAATTCATTGCAATTTTGAAATGTGAATTAATGTGAAATATACGTGAGAATCAGTCAAAACCTGGAGTAAATCATTATTTGTTGGGTATTTACTTATGAAATAAATATTTTCAATTCATTTTTACAAACTTTCATCTTTACCCAGCAAGATATTACGCCATAGAGTCGCCTTCGAGCTCGTGCAATATATGAACCGATTCCTATGCTACCTCGAATCCCATTCGCCATGAAGAGCGAGAGCGAGAGAGAGAGAGAGAGAGAGAGAGAGATAGAGATCATACCATTCCCGGATTAATTTAATAAAGAGTAAGATAAGTTTCTCTCTCTCTCTCTCTCACTCATTCTTTTAATTTATGCTACTTTGCTACGATATCGATGGTGAATTCGCATGCTACCTTTTCTTTGAAAGGCCGATTTTCCAACGTCTATCGCCTATCTACAGGGTTATTTACAGTTTATGTAAAATTATTAAGTACCTTTCAAAAATTTTAGTTTAATTATGTCTGTTGTTATCTTGTATAGACATAACAATGCTATGATTCCAGAAACTTTTACTTTACCTGCTATTAGCTGATTTTTACAAACCCAATACAATATCGAGACAGGGTCTTTGCCTTGTAGGGAAACTTACATATAGAATTTGCTTTTACTTTTTTACTTTTACTGTTGCGTGGCTACACTGTAAGTGTTTGTGTCCATTTGTCTGTCAGTTAGTTTGGAACACTAGATCTTATTTGGCCTTGGATAAGTTTGCTGTTTATGAAAGGATTTGTATAAATTTAATACCTTAAGAATAGAGGTTTAAATAAACTTGCAATATTTCAATTTTTTTAAACAACAAAAATGTATTCCATTATATGTTTTCTTATCTTTGCTCTTTTACTGGTTACAGTTTCTCTTTGTATGCTCTTTAGTCTTTGATTTGAAATATCGTGCTTTTAAAATAAGTATAATTAACAGTTAGTTGTAATGAAATAATATGAAGAAAACAAATCACAAAAGGTTTCGTGATTTTTATTGCAATGAGTGTTTTTTTTCAAATGTTATAATAATAATTTTCCGTTTCTGTGTGTTACATGTACTATCTCTTGGAAGGATGGAGGCACCCTCCTCTAAATAGTTATAATCCTTCCCTGTACCAATGAGAGACTTCTTTATAGAGGAGTACCATATCGTCTGAATTTGCTATTATGGATCTTATTATCCTTGTAATAATTACATTTTACCTTGTATTTCTATTGCGCAACATATTTATAAAAGTGGGATCGAGGAGTTTTCCTGAAATCGCCTAATTGAGCATTTAACCCGCCCCTAATTAAGTAATAAAATAAAAAATAATGGATGAAGGGGGGTGGGGTTTATTTGTTTTTGTATTACTTAGGTCAGGTTAGATTGGTAAGAACTAAGTATTGAAAAAACTACCCCCTTTATTTTTAACCTATTTAAAAATAAGGGAGGGGGGAGTCAATGTTCAATAGGCACTTAGAGGGAAAGCATGAAGAAGTGTTTAATTAAATCTGTAATTGTTTCTTTACAGTAAACCCAATGATTTAATAATTAAACGTTATGATTGAACAAGGATGAAAACATACATTTGAAGGATTCAAACTAAAATGCTGATCTAAAAGTTATCGTAAACTAAAGAAATCTCTCTTTTTCATTCAATCTCCCTCTATCTTTTTTCTCTTTCTTTATATTTATACTAGCAGCTACACCCCTAGAAGCCTTTTTTTCTAGGGGTAATTTCTAAATCGAGGTGAAAGGTATAATCCGAAACCTAGTTATAAACCTGTAGTAAGTTTCACCGTAAATGGGTTAGTAATATAGTGTCTCTTTTTACAGAAAAGAATTGTAGAGTGGCAGCGATTTTTGTACTTTCAAAGAAAAATTCTTCTTTACGCATTTGTACGCAAAAAATGGTGAAGAAATAAAATGAAGGAAAGTTTTAAACGCACTGACACGGGGAAAATATTATCATTAATGACACAAATGGGCCCAATCTTACATCAATTAATTGTAATCATTAAAAATATTTCATTACTGCTACCGTTTTTTTATAAGAATTGGGTTAATTTATGTCAAAACTGATTTGATTTACAGTTTTTGATGGTGTTCGAGATTTGAGTATATTTTCAGAAGCGCAGCAATTCTTGTATATCTAAGATAATGTGTTTGTTCGTCTGTCTGTTTATTTTTACACTGTATCTTAGGAAGAAAGAAGGTAGGGAACATTAGTTTGTTAATTATAATGGTTTTATAAACAAGTTCTCTGATTCGTTGGTTTAAAAACTTTAAGAATTTTTACTAAATCTTTATTAGTCTGTACAGAATAGCAGAGTTTAAATTTTTAATCTGCAGAAAGCGTAATTTTGTCTGGAATAATAGTGGGTGTACGTACGTACATCACGTAAAACATAATCCCACGTCTGTAACTATGTACTAAGCGGAGGAAAATAGCCTAAAACTACACCAAACATATTTAAAGCTTCCATGAACAGCAATTTCTGAGATCCTAAACTTCAGACAAAAAAAACATATTTCTTTATATCTTAATATTTTTATAATAAATATTGAATATGTTATTTTTTATAGACTGAATATTAAGATAGCATCTTTACGTGGTATGGTCGTTTTTGGTCTTGTTACATTACATTTTTCTAGTTATTCAAGTAATGAGCACTTTAATAAACTGTATATTATCAAGAATGATAAAATACGATGGAAGAAGCTTATTAAAGGTTTAGTTCATAGAAGTTTTTTGTTTTTATAAGCAAATCTTTTACATAATTTCTATAAAAGCGTACTCTATCATTGTTACTAGAAAGGCCGTGCGTCCATTTGAAATATTTTGCTTTTTAATATTTTTAACAGAGCTGGATCTTTAAATCATTTTAGTGGTGAGCCAGATCGGAGTGAGCCAACTTTCCACCAATGAGAGCACAGCATTTTGTGAAATGCCGCGCTGTGATTGGCTGAAATTCGGCGCACCCCGATCTGGCTCAACACTAAAATGATTTAAAGATCCAGCTCAGTACTTTTTTCATGTGATATGATTATACTATCAATCTGATTTTGGGAATACTGATTTCGTTTAGACTTGTTGAGAATACTGATTTTGTTTAGACTAACACATTTATATTCTGCTTTTTCAGTTCTTGCACTCTACAAGTGTCGTTTGACCTACCGTTTCAAAGCTTGACCTTTATGGACAAAGTTATCCTTTTTTAAGCTACGGGAAATGTGAATTACCTTTCCTTTTTTATTATATCAATTTCTAGAGAGAAATATTATTCTAGAGCAACTTTTATAGTTAAAGGAAAAATGATAAATTTATTTATGTCAAGACTTTATATCTTTTTCTGAGTCGAGCGAAAATTTATTTTATTTTTAAAAATGTGGTTTGATGGGTTGGTTTTACATAAAAACAACCAAAAATACGTGCGTGATTTCAAACTGTGCATGGTGATTTCTGTGGTAGTTAGGTAGGATTTAAAAAGCGTAGCAACTCTATAAGCGTTACAAAAGTGTCCGTTCGTATATTTTAAACATATTGATTTTTAACTTTTTAACAGCAAATTTTTATGTGATATAATTATTCGATTGTTCTGATTTTATGAATGCTGATTCCTAGGAAAACAAAGTACAGTGTTATAATCGAAACATCTCTATAATCAAGTTCTAAAAATGTAAGTATGTCTTTAAACATTATCCTGTATTAAAGCAATTTTTCAAGTTTTTCTTCATAATTGGCGTAGCACTTAGACTTGCTTGTTTGGCTATACTCAAAAAACGCCTATCTCAAAAAACGCCTATCTCAAAAAACGCCTATCTCAAAAAACGCCTATCTCAAAAAACGCCTATCTCAAAAAACGCCTATCTCAAAAAACGCCTATTTCAAAAAACGCCTATGAGTATTAAATAAAATAAAAAGTTTACATGTTTTATTCTTTATTAAAATAATAGTCATATATATTAAAAATATTTGTTATTATTATATACATAAAGTTATAAATCTAAATAAGATAGTGTGCTACTCTCAAAATCTATTTCTGCCCGGCTTGAATTAACACCCCCAATTCTTCTTTTTTTTGGTGGTGCACTTATGATGTTGTCATTTCTTCTTTTTCCGATAATCATTGAACCTTAATTATATATTTTAATTAGTTTATTTCAGTACATTTTTAAATGTATAGTTTTTTAGAGTAGCTGTGTTTTTAAAAGAAAAATATATTTTAATGGTTTGGTTATTAAAAGATTCATTTGTTTGTTTTATTCAAAGCTTTATTCAAAGAATACAATTTTGAAAAGTTTAGAGTAGCTGCGCTATTAAATAACTATAGTCTAATTCATGAAGTAGTTCTTATATTTGAAGTACACAATTTTGATAAATTTAAATATTGCCTTACCTTGCTCAGTTGTAGAGCTGCTAAACAAGGGGCTTCCAGGCAGAGATGAAACACTTGAAGTATGGATCCTTGATATATCCCTTCTTCTGTTAAAATCATACAATTGCATAATTTTTGAATCTGGTAGAAATTGCAAACTTTGATAATGACCAGCAGACACATCAGACTCTTCAAAGTATAGTAGCAATATCGGGTCAGCTCTAAAGAACACATAGCTAATTACTTACACAGACAGACAAAAAAAAACGATTTTGTATGTTAATACACCTCGGGGCTAAAAAAAATAGTTTTGATCTTATAATTGTACATTCTATATCCGCGGAAAGCCGTTTATAATACGATGCAAGAAATAACTATTACAATATTTGAACAAGCAAAGGTTGCGTGATTTTTAACCTAGTTAATCTAATAATCAAATAAAATTTTTTTACCTTTTTAAGGTGTATGCCCGAGTCGTTATGTAACAATTTTGGATACCATTTGCTGGATTAGACCGACTCAACACAACAATTATGTCACGTTCAAAATGATTACTAAATAAAACAAGTTTTTTAGGTTTAGATTTAAATATCTTATAATTCCATCATTTCCAATTATTTTTTCTCCCTCTTATTAGGAATATAAAAATATTCACATTACTTTATAATACTTACTAAAGATTTTCAGTACTTAAAGATATTTTCACCCTTTTATTAGAAACATTAATAAGAGAATATACCTTAATACTTGAAGAGCATAGGAATCTCCATGCACACCATCTTGTGCCATTCTTTGAATCCAATTACAGAGATTTTCTGTTTCTAGCCAAAATAAAATATTTTCACTTATCATTTGTGAAATTCTTGAAACAGCAATTTTTCTTAACATCTGGTGATCTATCCCTGTTTGGTCCATTATTGCCCAAAATAAACAATTTCCATCAGCAGGGGTGTCAAATTGTGATTCAGATTTTTTCAACCCTAATGTGTTTAATAATTGAGTTTCTTGTAATTCATAATAATTGTATTCTGTTTGGTATGGTTGATTATAATATGAATATTGGTATTGATAGTTTTCTGTGTAGTGTGGTTGGTATGTATGTTGAAGAAGGTACTGGTCATAATATTGTTGTTGTTGTTGTTGTTGTTCTTGGTCATATTGTTCTTGGTCATATTGTTCTTGGTTATTGAAATTAATATTGCTCGAGTCCTGTTGTCCTTCTTGTTCTTGTTGTCCTTCTTGTTCTTGTTCCTCTTGATATTCACTGGTAGAAGCTATTGCTAAACTTGCCACTGCAACAGCTGCAGTGGCAAGAGCAATATTTTTGCCAATACTGCTGTCTTCTAATGTTCCATTTTCTACCCCATACATACAATAACTTTTTCTAGAATTTGGTTTGGGTTTCTGTTTTTTATGTTTTCTTCCTTTTCTTTCTTTTCTTGGATTAATAACTGTAGGAGAGCTCATAGTTTCTTCATGAAGTCCTAATGTGTGGTATTCTTCAACTAAATCATCCTCCTCTGCATTATTTACATCTTGAAACATATTTTCAAGATAATCATCAGAGTCTTCAATATTGCTCTCTACAGTCCTTGCTTTTTTTACATAATTTAATCCCATTTGTAATTGATATATTCCAAGCTCAATGTTTCCTTTAGAGTATCTGGTCATTAGAGACTTTTGTCTTGCTATCTTGTCCTTTGCCTTTCTTGTTAATTTAGGTTTGTTGCCATTTTCTATCTGGTGTGCCAACATTGAATCACCAGCTATTTGCAGTTCATCTATTATTAAAGATGATAATGTATACGGATTTGGATGTGGAGATCGTATTTTGGCCTTAAGTCCTCTATTGTACCCTTCAGCTCTTAAATTATTGGAATTTAACATTTAACTTTTAACAATGGTCCTGTAGTTGTCAAAATCTTAATTTACAGACAAAAAGCTAAAACATTTAACTTTTAACAATGGTCCTGTAGTTGTCAAAATCTTAATTTACAGACAAAAAGAACCTTCCTACTTTACATATAATGATCATTGTTATTCAAATTGTAGAAAAAAATTAAGTCTAAGCAAAATTGTATGTAAAATTATTGCCAAGAGACTCTAATTATAGAAAAGCTTTGCTTTTAAATGTTTATTAATTTGTCAACGTAAAATATTATGCAACATCTTGAGAAGCATACAATTTAAAAGTAAATAATGGTCTATAAAAAAAATAAAAAAATATTATAACCTTATTTTGTTGTACATTTCAGGAAAGGGCTGCATCGGGTTTTCTCTTACTGAATCAATTAGGGATGCTTCAAAAGACCACACCTCAGGTTCTACTCCAGAAAGAAGGCAGGAATGGTGTACAGGTTGAGGAATGTGGTTGGTATCTATCTCCCAGTGGTCCATTTCCTCATAGTCAGGATCAGTAACAGTTACAGTGGCCCAACAGGCTGTTGTTTTGCCATCATCCTCGCAAGACTTACATATAAATTTACACCTGAAATAAACAAACTTTATTCCTTTATTTATTCCTTCATAATATATTTTAGATTTCTTTACATTTGAAAATTAGTTCAAGCTACTCTATAATTTGAAATGTCCGTATGTCCGTCTGTCCGTCAGGCTGAGTTTTTTAGTATCGAAGCTACTCTATAATTTGAAATGTCCGTATGTCCGTCTGTCTTAGTTTGGGGGAAACAGGATTATCTCGTTTACATATAAACAACCTTTACTTTACTTTTATTTCATAACTAATAATAATTAAATCACCTTAATTGTGAACCAATTTCTCCTCTTTTTCCATGAATGTCCTTGCGACGGAAACAGTACCCATCTAGTACTAATGAGGTAAACACTTTTCTTTTATTAATTTTAACTTTAGTGTCATTAACAACAGATGTTACATAACCATCTTCTTTCACACGGTGTAAAAAAGTGTGTTTGTGAAGTTGGATAGATAAACAATAACTTAACTTAAATAATAAAAGAAACAAAGTAATTAGTTTCATTGTGAATGATAATCTTCTACTGATGATTATGTACCATTTAATAAACTCAAAACTAGCCAAACTAGCGGTCAATTTATTAGTTATGTTTATAATAGTGTTTTTACCATGTCACAAAATTTTTGAAATTTTGAAAAAGTATAACATTATATAGGGTAATAAACCTTTCTTGAGCTATTGTCATATCAACTTTTTTATTGGAACATCTTAAAACAGGTACCACACTAGCGGTGAGTTTATAATGGTGTTCCTACCATAACATAAAAATTATAAAAATGCCAAAACAGATTTAAATTATAGGGTAATAAACCTTTCTAGAGCTAATGTCACATTAATTTTTTTTATAAGAACATCTTAAATCATGGAACATTGTCATTCCAATCGTATCACAAAATAAGTGATGAAACAAGATTATATAACAATAAAACTTATTAGTTTTCATATTGATTTGATTATATAGCTAAATTTATGCTTAAAATATTTGTGTAGATGTTTAACATAAATATATGAATATCATACATTTAAATTATTTCATTAAATGCCTATAGGCGTTTTCTTAAAAAGGCGTTTTCTGAGATAGGCGTTTTTTGAGATAGGCGTTTTTTGAGATAGGCGTTTTTTGAGATAGGCGTTTTTTGAGATAGGCGTTTTTTGAGATGACCCGCTTGTTTATTAGAACACTTGATGAGTACAGGACAGGACACTTAATATCAAGTGCTAATATAGTAACAATTTGTCTATTCATCTTAGGAGTCGCCATTTCAAATTATATTATGTAATAATTTGCTTCAAAAAGCTAAAAGATCTTGTGCTGCTAGGCATCTTCCAAATTATTACAGAATCAAAATTAAATTAGTTATTAATTAGTTCGAAAGGGCGATATTAAGAGGGGGGGGGGGGTTGACACATTTGCGTAAACAGTGAGTAAGGCTTTATCTTTGGACTGAGAGGATAGGTTATAAAAGAAAAAAATCATTCTTATATAATGAATTTTCCCAAGTTTAAGGATTTTTTGGATAGGCCTCCAGGTTCAGGAGCTGCAGGCCTCCAGTTGGTCTCTGGACAGGTAAAAATAAAAATCATATTCTTTTTTTGAAGAGATAGCGGTCAACTTATCATACAAAATATGCATCTTTTTTCTTCAAATATGTAAATGACATTTAAAAATATACATATTTTGTTATAAAAATGTTTTCTAACTCTTCAATTTTTTTAAATTAAAATTCTGTGTTTTGATTTTTACCAGTCCAGAGCAACTGGAGGCTTGCAGCTCCTTAACTCGAAGGCCTGCAGCTCCTAAACCTATCCAAAAAGACTTAAAACTTGGGAAAATATATCATATAAGAATGATTTTATCCCTAATAAACTATCCTCTCAGTCCAAAGATAAAGCCTATACTCACTGTTTACGCAAACGTGTCAACACTCCCCCCCCCTCCTTCTTAATGTTATTTAAATTACTATTTATTACGTACGTCTGGAAGGAGGATAAGAATAAATTAAAGTTAAATTGTAGAGTTGCTGTGTGCTTAGAAATGTTTTTACTTAAAGTGAAAAAGAACTAAAGTTGATTTTATATTGATTGTTTATTTCTTGTACATAAAGTATAAAACTTTATAACTTAAGATAAAAGGTTTACTGTTCTGTTTGTTAACAAGATAACAAAAACGCAAGGATAAGACAATAGCCGATAAATTTATGTACATCACTAATAATTATACACAAAATTACCCCTTCTGTAGATTACAATTAGTGGTTGAAACTTTAGGACACTTAACTTGATGATTCAACCAATCCAAATTTAATTAAAAAAACGAAGTTGTTAAACCAACGAATAAGACTAAATATTATAAAACTTCAGGGACTAGTGTAATAAACAGCCCTCTCAACATTTTACCACCAATTCTTCATAATAAGTGTAATTATTTTAGGGGGGGGGTAAAATGGCGCGCGAAGCGCGCCGAAATTTTTTTTTACCCCCCCCAAAATTTTTACCCCGGGGGTAAAATTTGATTGGGGGGGGTAATTACCCCCCCTAAAGTCTGTTGGGGGGGGGGGTAAATACTCCCCCCAAATCTGTTGGGGGGGGGGGGGTAATTACCCCCCCCAAACTAATTTACCCCGGGGGTAAAATTTTTGGGGGGGGTAATTTAATTATGTAAAAAAAGCACCTACCTAATCTATTAAGTTAATAAGTACTATCCTATAACATAAAGTAGTAAGTAAGGTTTATTTGACTATAGCTTCAGATTTCATTACTTTTAATACTGAGTTCTCCTTTTTAGGAAAGCTTCACATAGATCCCATGATGGTTCCACACTATTATAGGTCAATCCTTTGAGTGGTTTTAGGCTATTTTTCTCCTCCCTTTTTACCCTTTAGAAAACACGAGTTCTTAGATGCTAAGGGCGCCACTACTATTCAAATATATAGTAGTATCTCATTCTTTAGAACATAAAAATACAATAATTAACTCACTAACCAATGAACCAATATGATTATACTTTAAAGTGAAGCGTCTTATAGGTCCTGGTAAGTTTTATAACTAGTTTTGAGACACCCTGACATCCTCCCAAAAGAAATCGCCTATAGAAATTCTTTTTCATTATTTAATGAAATATTTAATTTAGTTAGGTATCTATTTTATGGAATCTTCAGTGCTTTACAATTACATCATAGATCCCCCCCCCCAAAAAAAAATTTTCAGTAAAATTTTTTTTTAAGAACATTCAATTTTTGGGGGGGGGGTAAATACCTCCCCCCAAAAAGTTTTTTAAAGAACATTTATTTTGGGGGGGGTAATTACTAGGGTTGGGCCGGATACTTTTTTGGCCGGATACCGGATATCCGGCTGATTTCAAATGCCGGATATCCGGTAAATCCGGTTATCCGGCCAAATTACCGGATATCCGGCCGGATAACCGGCCAAATTACCAGATATTAAAGTAGTAAAAAAAATTTCTTCAGAAATCTTATATAAATTTACATAAAGTTAAACTTATTGAGAAAAAATGTTCTTCTAGCTTCAATAATAAGAAAATTATAGCCATTTAAGATTTTAAAAAGCAGAGATTTTTGGTGTAAAGTATAAAAAATTATAGAGCCGGATATCCGGCCGGATAGTTTCAATATCCGGTATCCGGCCGGATATTGAAAATGGCCGGATATCCGGCCACACCGGATATCCGGCCCAACCCTAGTAATTACCCCCCCCAAAAAGGTTTGGGGGGGGTAAATACCCCCCCCAAAATCGTTGGGGGTGCCTACAGCACCCCCAAGGTAGGGGTAATTTTTTTTTGGGGGGGGGTATTGTATTATGCGGGGTTCCCTTCAAATAGTACATATAAACAATAGCTTTTCATTTAAGAATGATTATATTTCAGCATCTTTAAGAAATAAATATCAGGTGATTTACCTCCTGCGATGCCCTAACCTTGCGAGGCTGTCTGGTACCTAATATAACCTAACTTAGCCTGCACTTAAATAAAATATAAAAAAAATCCACCCCCCCCCCCTTTCTTCATATTCATTTTCAACAACTAGGGGAAGTTTCAGTGCTCAAAGGCCCTTTGAGGTGAACGGTCAATTATTCTTATATATTACAAATACGTATATAAAAAATTGCCAAAATATTTTTGATCTAAAATTAATGGTAACAATTTTTACGACCGTAAATACAAAGGTGTTTCCACTATGACGCAAGCAACTGGTTTTAGTAGCAAAGCTAATCTATGGCTGCCATTGTCGTGTTAGTCCTTCTGTCTGTCTGTGCAACAACGGTACAAGTAGCATTTAATCGGTTGATATTTGAGATACACTTTAATTTTTTTAATAAAGATTTCTTTGACCTGTGAGCACCAACTCAATAAGTGAGATAAGTGAGGGATAAGACAATGAATAAAAAATTGAAAATTGACAACTTAATTAAGATAACTATATTATCCCTTCTGTATATTAAAAGTATCCATTATCCAACCAATAAACGTTTTTAAAAAGAACCCAAAGTTTTTAAATAACCGTTTGAGATAAAAAAATTTTTGGGTACCTGCTTAATTTACAGTACAATCTCTTACAGTCTCTCTCTCATTGGATTTATGAAAAATTAATTTTATTGCCTTACAAGCATTATTTTTTGGTTTAAAAAAGACTTCCATGAACAAAAAAGGACGTAAAAAAATCACATGACCAAAACTGATCACAATTATCTAATCGTTTTTCTGCTATTCGACATATCATCCTCGGATTCAGAATTTGGCGGGAAAACGTGAGCACTGAATTCCGTTGTTGTTAAAATTTTGAATAATGTGTTGCTATTAACATGATTAAACCATTTACTAATAAGCTTTATATAAAGTATATATATAGTCCTTAGTCAGGAATAAAGGATTACGGAAGTTTTTAAAACTAAATAAATGCTTTAACTCATTCTTATTTTTGTATCTCAGAACCCTTCCCCAACCATATCTTTTATTTGTAAGGTATACATATTTTTAGTAAATAATGATGGCTCTGACCCTGCAGGACCTTTTTCTACGTAGTATTATCCGGCGCTATCACACAAAGTACCCTCTTGAGCAACAATAACCCCACCCCATTTACCTATTTTAAAATAAATTGAAAATAAAGGGGATAGTAGTTTTTTAGTTGTTTGTTTATTACTTTAGGTCATATTAGGTTGGGTTATATTGATTACTGGATATCCCTGCAGGCTTAGAGTCCTATGTTTTAAAACGGGATTTGGGGAACCAGAGCTCAACAAGCCACTTTGGGAAAGCAACTATTATCCCTAAGGATATATGTTTTTAAAACTACATATGTATCTCTATAACCTACAAATATAAAAGCCTACCACACACAAATATAAACGCTATTTAACTTTCAAAATACATTTATATTTTCATTATCCTTAATTTTTTGCTGAAATTACATTAACATAAGACTCTAGTCATAAAGATAACGTTACTCTTTTTAGACAGTCAGGAAGGAGCTTAAGAAGGACTAGACCGTTTACTATACAATTTTCTAACTTACATCTAACTTTTTTTTAATGTTGTGATAATCTAAAGACGTGCCCCTGGCCCTAGAGTCTAGAAATTAAGCCACTTGTCTCTTGTAAAGGGATTATGATCTCACTAAACTCCTAAAATATGGAATTCTCCATTGCAGGGAAAATTCATTTTTTTTTTATTTTGAGTTATTCTAGGGTTGGTTTTAGGTAATTTTGTCATCCTTTTTCCCTAAATTCAAGGAGCGCAGCCGCCAGTATTATCTAAAGTAAAAGATAGTGTAAATAAATGGATGTCATCAGAGAAAATATCTGTGCAGGAGTACTTATACATTTAGATCAAGATTCGTATACCAAACTGTTCATGTATTATCAGGAAGAATCTTATTCTTGGGGTATAGGACAATGGATAATAAATTTCAATAATGATACACAAAGTTACCTCTAGTAATAATTTGAAGTTCCATTTCTTAAGATTAATGAAAGAGAAGGAAAATGATCTGGAAAAAAAATTAGCGAGGCTTTTTAATAATTTTTTGTATTTCGAGTTTTGTAAGGAGGGAGGATCAACCTCCCCATCCCTCTACTTAACAAGAGTGAAAAATTCTCGTCCCTGCAGGAAAGTTTTCTTTAAACGACGGCATTGTAATGTTCCTAAAAATCAACTTCAAAACTTTTACCATTCTATAAAGGGGAAAATAAACATTGACGTTACACTGCTGAAAAAGAAACAAACTTCAAAATTGGTTTTGCCAAACCTTAGAAAATCATCCTTGCTGACACTTTTTCACTCAAACTTTTACTTCTAGTGCAGTTGCTCTATAATATATCTTATTTCACCGTCTGTACTTTGGGCATAACATTGTGGATGGTTTCAGTTGGTTTATGTGTCATTAATAGTTCAGAAAAACGATTCTAGTATCAGGGAGGTAGGGAACATTGCATGGACTGTAAGATTTGCAAGTCATCAACTTTTTATAATCACAAACTATTTATATTCCGTTAGCTTAAAAGCTCTGCAACTTTTATTAGTTTGGCGCACAATCTTTTAAACCAATATTTTCTTTGTACAAGCAGAGTTTTCTTCATCATAATATGAGGTATAATTAAAATTACAGAATACAGAGTCCCTAGATGATAGAGGCGCAGCCGTTAGTTAGAATATATAGCATTCCAATATTTCGTCTATGTAATTTTTTAAATTTTGGCTGTGCTTTATTGGATATGAATATTCTTGTATTCAATTTATTTAAATCTAAAGATTCTCTTTTCCTTCTGTTATAATCTATGTAGATTTCATTCATAATGTTATTCTATTTTAATCCTTTATTATGCTTGTCTTATACATTTATTACTAGAGGCTGCGCCCCTATTTACTAGAGACTTTGTTGAAGAAGTGGGAAAAGGTTTGAAAAATAGCCTTAACCTTCCCTGGACCCTTAAAGAGCTTCCTTAAATGTTTCGGTAGTCATTGAAATCTTTCGAAAACTACTAAACCGATTGAGTTATCCATCTTATGGAAGCTTCGCATAGATCCCTGGATTGTTTTAGGCTATTTTCCAACTTTCCCTACTCCCTCGAATACATGAGCTTCTAGATTCTAGGAGCGCAGCTGCTATTTACTTTATATAATACTAGCGGCTTCGCCCCTAGCGTCTAGGGGCTATGCCCCAAAAGAAATAATTACATCTTCTATTACCTAACCAGCAGAAAAAATAAACCTAGTAATAGTGTCTAACTTTTTATCTTTGTGACGTAACAAAAATCAAAGGATTAGAGGGGAGGTGGGAAAGGAAACCCCTAAAAAAGAGATGGATTTTTGTTACGTCACAAAAATAAAAAGTTAGACACTATTACTAGGTTCGAAAACATACGAATGGATCACAAATTTTGTATTTTCCTGAAGAGTAGAATCCGATCGGTTCAGTGGTTACCAAGATCTTAAGGGACAGACAGACAGACAGAGGGCCGGACGGACAGACGGACAGACAGATGGACGGACAGACATCATTTCATTTGAATTATAAAGGATAAGGATAATTTGTGAAAACAACGGATAAGTATTTACTGGACTTAAAATCAGCACATACTCTATTCCTTTCAAATCAGAAGATCTTAAAAATTTTCAAAATGTTATAAGTTTGAGAGAAGTAGTATGTCTGTATGTCTGTGACGAAAGATAACACTAATTGCTGAACTGGTTTGGTTCTACTTAATAGTGAAGCCTCTAAAACAAAGCTTGTAAATGGTGTCTTCCTTGTTTAAAGCACGGTTTTGCAGTGCAAATGTCTTACATATGTAGTTAAAATCTTATGTTTGTAAAAACAGAAACATAATTATTTTATAATAGCCAACGAACAAAACGTATCAAAATGGTTTTATTAACAGCTCTTAAAATGTAGCATTCAAAGTCATTTCAGCAATCCATCGACGTAAACATAAGCTGAATTGGATCCTTAAAAATATAAGGGTTATTAACATAAGATTTTATTTAATTTGGTATATTTTTTTATGTGATTGAGGAGAATTTTTCGAAAAAACAATTTTGCCTCATCAGCGATGCAGCAACCCTCATTGTTTTTAAAAATCCACCTCTGTTCCCAAAGTTTTAGACAATCAGCAGCCAAAGATATCAATATAAAACCGTTCTCTCGCCGAAACAGGCTAACGCAAGCTTCAGGCTCAGCCACCAAATACACTGCCTCAGCATAATATTTTTTCAAAAAGAATCTGCAGCCGAGTTAAGGAAGAGCTATTTTTCGCATCGTATAATAAACAGCTTTCTGCGGATATGAGTTTTGTTAGACCCGAGATCCCATAAAAATAGCTATTACTAAATGTTAGCAAGTAAGTTAGCAGAAACATATTAGCTTAAGTATTGCAAATTAATGTCATAATGAACTGCAATAAAAAACACAAAAGGGTACATAATAAGTCAGTGTGCCATCATTTCCACTAAAGTGCTACACCAAATATTAGCAAAGTGTTAAATATTTGCACAAAACCCAAGAATCTAAAGACAAGGAATTTTTGTTTGTCAATTGTTTATCATTTAAAGGAAGTCTGCAGGAAAGTGATTAGCAATGTATGAAAAATTCATGTATACCAACAAGTATTATAAACAAAATTACCACTTCTTTGGATTTAAATTTTTGTTAAAGTCTTGAGTCCTAGACACTATGAGTTTGGAACCCATCAACCAAAATTTATTGAAAGTACCCGAAGTTTTTTAACTAATGGAAAAGAAATCTTGTTTATAAAAATTACCGGTGTAATTTCAGTCCAATGTCACCTTCATCCTTAAGTATTTACTACATTTATTTTTTATAATCTTTACGAAAACAAGTTACTTTGTGGTTGTTATCAAACACCATTTAATAAGTCTTAAAGTTGTTATAAAGAAATATAGACTCCGGTTTAAAATTGAAGAAGGTAAAAAACGTATACAGACACATATATACAAGCTACTCTTTTTTACTGCGTCCCCAGCCTCTAGAGGCATTACAATCAGACAAGAAAATAGCCTAAAACTACAATAGGGAATATTTGAGTCTTCCCTGAAAAGCATAATCATAAGAACCATTCATTTTTGAGATCTTTGGCTTTCACAAAGAAAATCTTACTACTTTTTATCATAGATGATGCCATTTGTTTGTTTGAATCAGCTACGAAAATTATTATCATGTTTTTTTTTTGAATATTTCAAACTTTAATAACTTGTTAACAACAAAATTATTAGTTTAATCTGATCTTTGTCTTTACTCAAATGCTTCAATAGATCAGTAGCTCCGTAATTGATATTAATATTCTGATATCAAGCCGCGTTATAATATTCGCCGGTCTAACAACCATTTAAATATAAATTATTACTTCGGAGCAAAAAGGCTCCGACGGTTGTGTGTGTGTGTGTGTGTGTGTGTGTGTGTGTGTGCGTGTGTGTACAGTTGTGTGGAACCATGACAGCAGTTAATATTGTGTTCAGTTGTATATGAAGTGTGTAACAGTGAAGATGTGTGCTGTGCCCATTGTGTTCATGAGATTATAAAAATAAGGGTACGCGTGATTATTAGTATTACACAATTTTATCCACATACACCAGGGATATAAAGGGATAAGACAATGGTCGATGAATTTATATACTTCCCCAATGATGATAAACAGGATTAAACCCCTTCTATTGATTTCAGCTATCAGTTTGAAACTAACTAATCAAAATCAATTAAATATACCCAAAATTATTAGCCAACGAATAAGATAACATACATTAGCTTGATAATATCTTTATATGCTTTATATAGAGGTTTAACTATCTCTTTAATGGGATAACCAAAGTTATCACCAACTTTATATAGGTATACCTATGCTATAACTACATAGAAATAAGATGAAACTACTCATTATAAGGAAAACAAAATATTTAAAAACTAGGTTAACCTATAACAATAGATAAACACCTTATTTTCATGTGATTCCCTAAACTATTCTCTTCAGTATTGAAGCTTTATCAAATTACATGCATCTATTATAAAATAGGTATTTTGTATCCAAATTTGTGCCTCCAATGGCTTAGCCTCATAATTAAAGGAGTGTAAACCTGAAAACTCGAAATATTCCTTCAAAATATTTGATCATAATTATAGTCAAAGCTTATCCATGTAAGTTTAATACAGGGATCTCAAGGGATAAGACATTGAAAGAATATGAAGAAAAAAAATTACTCCTTTACATTCAGAAAATTTTAACCTTCAAACCTTCAAAACATTATTGAGTAGCTACGCTTCAGTTATAAGCCATTTTGATTAAATGATAAACTATGAAATCTAGAGTTTGAATAGTATTGCTTTACAAAATAGAATTCAATAAAACATGGATATATATATTAGCTGAACTTTGACAAATCAAACAAATGGACAAACAAACATTAACAATTATTAAGAATCAAAATATTCTTCAAAATATTGAAGGTCAGAGAGGGACAATGGACTGTTAGTTAAATTGGTACCCAAAGTTTTGCAAACATGCTTCCATATTTGTTGGCTAGAAAACTTTGTTTACTTTTGTTAAATCTTGATTGGTTGGTTCAAACTCTACAACAAAATTTCAAGTAAAAAAGGGGAAATTTAGTTTATATCCCCGGGGCTGTAGATCAATTTATCGTTAAAAATCTTATCCCTTAAGATCCCTAGTAAAGTCCTTTAGGAATTTTATACATTTTGCATCATACCTAATTTTCCAAGGAATCAACAAATCATCAAGTAAACTATAAGTTGAGTACGGACAAACCTTTTATGTAGAAAGCTTCGCTGAAAAAAATATATTTTGAATAAAATCAAAGGATTTAAAGATTTGATTGTTTTTAATGAAGAGATGATCAATCAAGGGGAAAATTGGTAATGTATGTAATTCTATAGAGATAAAGGGATGAGTATAGCAGATAAAGTTTATGCTTTTATTTTATCAACAAATGATATCTTAAAAACTGTAAAAATTTATAAAACTACCTACCCTGTTATATTTTTGTTAGTTGACTAAAATCCCGCAAATAACAGAATCGATTGATTTTTTTAGTCGTACGAACTTTTAAATTGAAGTCCTGGGATTGGATTTAGGGTTCTACTTTCTCCCTCCTCCTTAGAATACATATCCCCTAGATGCTAGGGGCAATAGAAGTCGAATAATAGGATTCTAGTAATAATTCTTAAAAATCGTGTCGTTTGGTTTTTATATTTGTTAAGATCAAAATGGTTTAAAGTCTAAAAACCATATTTACTACGTTGATGTAAGTCTGTCTCTTTTAATCTAAAACTTCAGTTTAAATAACACCCATTAGACAACCAACCTACTAATTGTAGAACCCTCGTATGCAAGATTTAATGTTCTTAATAGGATTATGACATTTTAGCAGTAGGATTTATTTATTTCAAAAGAAAATCATTACCTGCTACTTTAATCCTGAATTTAAAAAGCTTTTAATTGATATGATTTACCATGCAGTAGATAAAAATACATATACCGTAAAAGCATAATGTAATGATTTAAATTATATAGAAATTTAGAGATAAAATATAAAAAATTATAGAGCTGTAGTACGGGGTTTGTTTAACTATATGGGATTTGAGTTTACTTTTATAAATTTAAGCGATAATTATTGTAAAATAAACTATAATAGTTAGTACATTATTCACTATAGAGGTTACATCCCTAGAAAACTTTAAAGAGAGAATCGGGGGTGGAAGGTCTACTTTTTTCTAGGCCAAATAACTTTTTTGGGGGTATATTATATATTCAGTTAAATTGTCTTCTTTATTAATCCATTTAAATTAAATATATCCCACCCTCATATTTAGATTATATATATCCCATGCTCAATTTTAATGCAATTTTTGGGATGTCTAGAATTTTAATAGGAATTGAAAAAAATGACCTCTTTCAAATTCATGAACAAGCGCATAGAAGAATTATCGCTTTAGTACAGTAAAATCAACCTATTTATTGCACTGAATTATTTAATGATTTATTGAAAGTTAGCGGTGATTATCTGATTACTATTGCTTTTTATTTATCTATGTTTCCTTGTATTTTGATGTAAGCAGGGGTTTGCACACTCACAGGGAATTGTCCAAATGGATAACAGAATACCCCCCCACCCCCCCCCCACTCACATCCATCCGATCAAACCGACCAAAAAAAGAATTGAGTTCATTTAAATATTATGCTTTAAGTAAGTTATCGCCATTTCAATTTTGTATCAAATCACCTTATTAACGTATGAAACTGTATACAATTGCATTTATTTAACATTAGAGCCTTATGGACGGATTACAAAATAGTAATAATGCTTTGCTTTTAAAAGGTAAGAGGGACTAAATTGCCCCCCCCCCCCCCCTATTTCTAAAGTAAATTGTAGTTGCGGACTATACATTGCTGGCCTATCAGTATCAAATATAACTTAACCTAAAGTATTAAAGAACAAACGATAAAATCTCCCCCCCCCCCTCCCCACAGTTTTAAAATTTATTTCATAATAAGAGGAGGGTTTATGTTCTCGACAATGCACTTTCAAGGAAATTGCCAAATATCTTAATTATTTGATTTGTTATCGGACAAATCTGTCCTTGTACATCGTTTAAAAAGACGTGCCATACACACAGTTTTTTAGCTTAAGAAAATTTCTTTTCAAGTAGTGAGTGTTTTCACTAACGAAAAAAAAATTTCCGCCAAATTTTATGCTGAAGATAGTAAAGTATAGCTTTTGTGTTATTACTTAATTTTCTGAATCAATATTTCTTAATTTCTAATCTTAGATGATTTTTTGACGGACTTATAGGTAGACCTATTCACATTCTACCTGAAACCATTCCACGAAATATGTTAAGCTTTCCTGTTAAGGAGATTCTTTTCAATTCAGAGGACAGCGAGATCTTTTAGTACAGACTACCAGACATACACACAGACATTCTACTCTTCCTATATAAGGATCTAGATTTTTTAAGTAAGAATCCAAATATTAAATGATTAGTTGTTAATAGATGATTATTTACCCTAGTCGTTTTGGCATCGCTGTATTTTTTAAAAGCGAAGCTTTTCTATAATGAGGGTCGGTCCGTCCATACGTCCATCACAGAGAGTTAGCTCTTTTCGTTAATTTCAACAGGTTAGAATTGTCTTATCGATTCCAAACTTTGCATGATAATTCCTGTAGTAGTTAGGTACAATTTAGAAAGCGTAGCAACTCTATAATCAATACCAGAATGTCCGTACGTCCATTTGAAACATGTCGATTTTTAACTTTTTTGACAACAAATTTTTGTATGTTAAAATTATCCGATTTTTTTTATTTTTTGAAATCTGATTCCTAGTACAACAAGGTCAATGATATAAGCAAAGCATCTCTATAAACAAGTCTCAAAAATGTAAGTATGTCGTAAACAGTACCATCTATTTATGCAGTTTTGCAACAAATATACTTACAATATTGTTTGTACTGATGCATTAATATTCTGCTAATTCAGTTCTTACAATCTACGAGTGTTATTGTTCGTTGTCCTTCCATTTCAGAGCTTTGCTTTTATGGATGTTGTCATCCTTGTTAATATATTTTTATAGTTTATATACATAAGAAGTGCATGCAATTATTTTTATTTTCTATGTATTTTTTATTTTGTAGGGATAAGAAATCTAAAATAAGATATTTTCTTCTTCTTATATATGTACAAATAGGCCAAGTACATTACTTGCTAGCTATATTGTGCGATTTTGTTTTAACCGTTTTAGAGATAATAAGCAAAAATTGAACAATATATTTACACGTTACTATCCGGTAGGGAGGGGACATTGGGCTGTTTATTACACTAGTCCCCAAAGTTTGATAATAACGTTTTCTTTTAGTTGGCTTAACAACTTTGTAGACTTTTATTGCATTTTGATTGGTTGGTTCATTAAGTAGAGTGTCCACAAATTTCAACCACTAATTCTAATATACAGAAGAATTATTATTTATATCCCTGCTTGAGTTTAGGCCCAAATATTCGTGAAAGCAAATCTTACCCATTGCTGCTATGTCAGATACATGATATTAATATAATATTAATAAAAATTAATTTCCTTATTCTTTATCCTAAAACTCTTCATATTTTGCAAGAAAAAAAATATTACATTTTGTACTCATTATTAGAACCTAATTAATTATATATAAATATTTATGCTTTTAATATTTAATATCCAATAATTCTTAACATTTTGATGAAAATAAATATTTTTTGCAAAATATCATTTTTATTTACTATAAAATGCACTTGTATAAGGCTTAAGATCTTTTAAACAGCTAAACTATTAAAACTAAAATTGCAAAAGATAAAAATTTTGAAGAGTAAATTACAAAATTTGAATTAATTGCTACATTCTCAATTTAAATAATATTTAAATTTTATGTTAAATTTTCATGAAATTTGAAAGGATTTCCCAATAGAGTTTTTAAAGCGAAGCTATCCTAGAATTTAGTTCCATTCTTTTTCTGTCCCAAAGTTCCAAATTCCATTTAAGTTTTGTATCTTTATTATCAAAAGCTCAGTTTTTGTTCTAAAATTATCAAAACAGCAAAGTATATCAATAAATGTAAATGTAAAAGTATATATATAATCCAGAAAACTACATGGAAGCAGTATTGGGGACCTTTTTCGTCTGCTGGCAAATTTCTTTCTTTTATTTTGGAACAGCTTGATTGTGTTGATACTCCCAACACTATTGGCTGACATTCAAAGGCCTAATTGATAGTCAGCATATGGTCCACGGGGTGGGGACATACAGTTATTGTTTTACTTTAATAGTATATGATCCTAATTTTACAATTTAACTTATCTTAAATTATTATTACTGTGTATATGCAGGGAGTAAGGGAGGGGACAATGGGCAATTAATTCAATATAAGAGTTATCAAAGAAAGGGCATGAAATCCAGTTTAATCCAATAAATTTGTAGGAAATTATAAAGGGATTTTTAATTGAATAATAGATTTCCATAGCGTCATGTAAAGTGAAATCACAACTTGTTTTTGATGAAATATATTGAGGTTTTTTGGTGTGATTTTTATATTAAAAGATTATTGGACCTGGCCAGCTGCTAGCAAGAATATGACTGCCCCTTTTTATTCTGTTTATTTCCCTTGCCCCCACCTCCCTTCTCCCTTCTCCCCGTCTGCTACATTCCAAACTAACACAACGAGTGTTTATTTCCCTTCCCCCCACTTCCCTTATCCCTTCTCCCCGTCTGCAATATTCAAAACATACATAACGAGTAGCGGCATTCTATGCGCAAGTCCCCAAACTCAGTCAGAAACTGCTAAATTCTTGCACATTCCCTTTATGCCAGTCCCCAAAGTCTGAGACTCCTAAAAATTGAATATTCGATCCATTGTCCCCTCCCTTACTCCCTGGTGTATATGTCTATTTATTTGATTTTTTATTTTCACAAGAAATGGTCGAATTCGGACGTACAAACGGCCAGGCAATAAACAAAAGATAAACAAAACATAAAGGGGAAATGTAAAAAAATTAGCTGATTATTTGTGACGTAATTTTTATGATAATTTGATAGATTAAGGTTGCAAAAAACTTCTAGTAAAAAAGGGATTATAAATTTTACATTAAAGTATCCCAAAACATTGAAGTGTGGGATTCTGAGTATTCTTTGGTGTGTCCAATAAAATCTCTGAAATGATTTAACCGTAATGTCAACAAATTTTCGCAATGGTCAATGGCCCTATAAAGCATATTAAACTATTCTTTCAATTAAAGTTTAAAATATCCTTTATAAACATTTACGTATTTTTATTCTAAAGCCTTATCCCTTATACGAAAGCAAAAATTATTTGAAGCCAGAATTCTGTCAAAATTATTAGCTGATTTGTGTGCGTTTAAATTATTAACATTTTTTTTATATCTTTAAGGGTTTTAGATCATGGTAGCTTAAAGGTACACTTTATTTCATTGATTTTTCTATAATGAAAAGATGATACAATCGAATTTTTATCTGGGATCTTACAAGTTAAGACAATGGACAATAAATGCACCTCCATTTATGTCAAACAAAATTACCCTTTCTGTAGGTTGATATTTAAAGAAAAAATAGAATAAGAGAACATACTTAAAAATTGGTTGAAACCTTAAAATCTACAGCTTGAAAGGTTTTATGATAAAAATATAAAAAGATTATGTAAACAAACTTATTAAAACAAGAAGTAAAGACTGTCCTTTAAGTATTTAATTTTTTGCTTTGTTCGAAACAAATAGTGATCAACTATAAATTTAAATAAATATGATTCAATTATTTTATGTGTCATGTGCGCATTACAAGGAGCCTAGCTACTACTCTACATTTAAGACATGATACATACGTCAGTACCATAGTTTACAACTTACACCCCTAGAGGCTCTTGGGACACTTTAAAGAAGAAGGGGTGGGGTAGGGGGGTGGTGGTCGTCTAATTACCTTAATTTTTTTTCTGAAGAAAAAAAAGGTTAGGTATGTATTTAGGGGAGTTACCCCCCCCCCCCTCCTCCCCCAATAAAAATTTAAAAACCTCTCATTGCACTTACAAAGCTTTCACTTTAAAGCAAAAACAAAATAAACATCCTGTTAATTTACTATATACAGTTAGGGAGTTGAATCCATTTTTATAGAAGCAGAACTATAATCTATGATTATGGTTTGGACCCTCTAAAACTGTAATCTACCCTTCCACTTTCCCCTCTCTTGGTGAAGATATCTTCAACGCCGATACGATTTTTGAAATGTAAGATTCTACTTTTGCCTCTCTTGGTGAAGATATCTTTAACGCCGATACGATTTTTGAAATGTAAGATTCCACTTTCAATAGAGGCGAAACTGGAATCATGGTATACATTTTTAATATCTATGTTTCTGTAATCTTCCATTCCTTTTTTAACATCGACATAATAGAAATGTACCATACTATTTTAACATTATGTCAATTGTGAAAAAAAACATAGATTTTATATATAATTTAAACATTGTTGTATATTCATAATTAAATAAACAAAACATACAAAGAGCTTATATAAAAGATGTTTTGTTTATTTTTTAAAAAATACTTTAAAAAGGATATCAAATGAGTATTCAAAATTATATTAAGAAAGTAGTTTATTAATTAATTCAATTGTATATATTTGTAATTTTTTTGTTCAATTTATTTCATCTTAATATTTCCCTAGTAATCTCTCACCGTGTAAGTAAGCACTAAGAGGTTAATTGCTTATCTAATTGTGCATTTTTGTGGTAAGTTACTGAACAATTACTGAACAATTTGGTCTGATTTGTGAGTTAAAAGTGGATGGAGTAAATAAATCCTTAGACATTTATAGTAAATGTTGCTTGTATCAGTTGAAGTGAAGAAAAAGAAGGAGTAATAATTAACCCTTACAGATCGGGGGGGGGGGCTCAAAGAGCCCCCCCCTCTAGTTTTTTCAATCTCATTTTTTTTGTAGGTAAGATGGAGTGCTGTGACTTCATGACTTTTTAAGTTTAGTAATTATACGTCGGCAAGAGTTGATTTTATTAGGATATCTGGTCTGCGTCGGTCGTAGTGTCCGGTCAAAGTCGGTTGGGTAGCACCAAAATTAAAAAAAAAATTCTAAATAAATCTTAATTTCTACATTATGACTTTTGTGTATAAGGAGAAACCTAAATTTTTTTGGTGAATACTTAGATATCAATGACCTTCTGAGAAAAGTTGTGTTATGACCGTTTGACCGCTCCCTGACCGACTTTATGACCGATTTTTGTCCGGCTTTTACTACAGACATATATCATGAATATCGTGGCTTCTATTACAGCTAGAGTCCTATAATTTTTTTTGGTAAATTCTTTAGCAACATCAAACAGATTTAAATATTAATTGGCGCCGCCAACCGCCGTTTTACCGCCGTAACCGCCGAAAATGGCGGTTTCCGTTATTTGCCGTTTTTTTGGCGATGATCAGAAAAAGTAATTTTTTTGTTATGAAAATTTTTTCGTCCTAAAATTTGGTCTTCCTAGCTGCAAAATTGGCCACTCTACAGCTGTTTTGAAATTTACCGGCTGGCCGCTAAAAAGCGGCTAAGGTGCGGCCTGGCCGCTATGACTAGAAAAAGTAATTTTCTCTAAAAATACACATGAACCACCAGAAAAAATTTTACGTCTTTATCTGTAACAGGAGCCGAGATAGAGGGGGGGGCTCTTTGAGCCCCCCCCCCCCCCGATCTATTAAGGTGGGAATTGGGGCCCGAGCTGTAAGGGTTAATTCCTTCCTTCCTGTAAGCAGTTTATGACGAAAATTGAAGATTTGGCTGATATAATCCAAATAAGCAAAAATTTTCATCGATTGCTTATAAGAAATTTAACATAAAAAGGCATGATTTGGTATATAAGCCAAATAAGCAATAATTTTCATTGATTGCTTATAAGTAATTTATCAAAAAATAGTATGATTTGACTTATTAGTAGCGAAGCTACTCTATAATTCACTTTGTCCGTCCGTCCGTCAGTCAGTCCGTCAGTCCGTCAGTCCGTCAGTCCGTAACGCTATGGGGGAAATGGGATTTACTCAGCTCCTATAAAAGATAGAATTCTAAAATTTTTTGACAACATTCCCATCATTAAGGAGCACAATTAACTATAAAACATCACTGGCGGTCGGACGGCTTTTTAGCAGGTTTTAGGCTATTTTTAGATTTTCCACATTTTCCCCCATATCTTTGGTGTTTATGGTCCGATTTTCAAAATTCTTTCAGGTAAAGATATCAAAATTAAATTTTCCGTCGTTTGGAGAAAACAACAATAACGGTCAGATTGCCTTTTTGCAGGTTTTTAGCTATTTTTACATTTTCCACCATATCTTTGATGTTTATGAACCGATTTTCAAAATTTTTTCAGTTATAGATATCAAAATCAAATTTCCCATTGTTTGAAGAAAACAACTATGAAGGTCAGACTGCCTTTTTGCAGGTTTTTTGGCTATTTTATATTTTTTTTACATTTTCCCCCATATCTTTGGTGTTTTTAGTCCAATTTTCAAATTTTTTTCAGTTAAAGATGTTAAAATTAAATTTCCCGTCGTTTGAAGAAAACAACAATAATGGTCAGACTGCCTTTTTGTAGGGTTTTTGGCTATTTTCAAATTTTTTACATTTTTCCCCATATCTTTGGTGTTTATGATCCGATTTTCAAAATTTTTTCTGTTTTAGATATCAAAATTAAATTTCCCGTTGTTTGAAGAAAACAACCATGACGGTCATTCCCATCCACGAAATTTTGTGCTTTGCTACTTATGGATGTTGTCATCCTTGTATATATATATATAAGTCAAATAATTTCAATTGATTACTTAGTAGGGGTGTCATGCTTAGTGGTAACTATTCTATGCTTTTATGAGAAAATAAATGTTCAAAAATTAAGATGTATGTGGTTTTTTGCATTAAGTACAATGAAAATTTTGAAAGTTTTTCATTGCTAATAATAAATTATTTATTATCAAAATATGTTGCCTAGCAAAGTATAAGCTTATTTTTGGCAGAAACTTAGGATGCCAGTAACTGATAACATTTTCACAATAAAAACACCTTTCTTTATAGTCAGAATCATTTAAAAAAGTCAGTTTAATTTGCATTGTATTGAGAGTAATGTAGTGTGAGAATGCCAGCCTTTATGATTTCTATCCAATCAGAATTCTGAGACCACGCTAAGTCCGCTGAACAACCAATCAAAGCTGAGCATCTGTATTACTTACATTAGTTTAATTTTTTCTTGCTATAATTTAATGCTTTCAAACGCAATTTAAACAGAATTTTTCAAAGACATTTTGAATATAAAAAAGGGTGTTTTTATTGCAAAAATGTTATCAGTTACTGGCAATCTAAGTTTTTGACAAAGATAAGCTATTAATTTTGCTTCCAGACAACGTATTTTAATAATGAAAATTTTATCATTAGCAATGAAAAACTAAATTTTCATTGTACTAAAATAATCATTTTGAAATTTCTTTAACTCTTTTGTTTTTGAAGCTGGAGGCTTCAATTTTTTTTGTATTGGGTCTACTTATGGCAGGCTTTCAGCATTTAAAGAGAGGTATTTCTTGCAGGGTTCCTTTAATAGTTGGTCTTCCATTTATTAATGAATTTAATTCAAAAATTCTAATAGAAACAGATTAATTACAATTTGTTATTTAGCAGTTTATTAGAAATATATAGAAAATTATAGAAATATTTATCCTACATTTAAGAATCAGATAACCTGTAGAGTCATATTAGCACAATTTAAAAAGGATATCGATTTGCTCAAACTGGTCCTATAATCCATCAACTAAAAAGAGAAATTCTAGCAGATAAACACCTTTGTTTATTTTTTGTTATTTATGAATCATTCCAGTAATACAGCAAAGGAATTTTTCAACCATATGATTCTAAAAAGCTATCTTTGTCTTAAGAAATGCAAATTTTATCTCTTTCCTGTCAAAATTTTTACACATTTTTAGCAATAACTTAGCCAGATTGTTCTTCTACAGTTATTCTATTGGCTGATTTAGAGATGGTGTCTCTAAATTTTCTTGATTCTTAATAAGTAAAGAATTCTATACCTTAATGTTTAAGATCAAAAAGAAAACAAATAAAACACAAAGACAAGTTAACCAAATTCAAGTCAAATCACAACTGCTGCATTGATTTCACATTAATAAGATTTTAAAGTATCTAAAAGTATACTGAGCACAATTTACAGAAACACATCTTATCTTCCTGTATTCAAAGTAGAATTGCCTTGTATATTTGTTGAATTTGGTGTTTTCACCTCAAATCTTAAAAATGAAATAAGTGCAAAGAAAGAGCAGCTAGGATTTTGTTCTCAATGGATTTTAAATGTCTCTTGGTTCAAAATTGATAAAAAAAATTCTTAAGAGGATAATGCTGTTTCCTTTTATATGCACAGATACCAAAAAATCAACAGAAAAAATACTTATTTTTTCTTTTCTCTCAGCAATAATAATTAGCCCAAAAAGTAAAATAAAATAACACATGGTATATTTATCTTTTCTTAGACAAAGATTATTTTAAATGTGTATTTATTTCAAACCAATGAAAATTCAAACTGAAGTACAAAATAGAATCCAGAAATTTTGCCTGTCTATTTTGGCTTTCGTTGTAGGTGGATTGAATTTATGTAAAGGTAATTATTATCTCAGGATTCTTTAAAACTGTAAAAATAGATTTAAATATATTTCAAATAGCTTAATAAATTAGGTTCAAAGGCCTTATAGATTTAATTAACTTTGGGAAAATGGTAAAGGACGATGGAATATTAATTATCCTTGCCAAACCATTTCATTTTTATGTAAAAAGGTATGATAACCAATCTGCTATTGTCCTATCACTTTTAGATAAAGTTTAACTTTGGCCTATATTATATGTTATAACAGATACTTAAGACTTAAAACTTAATGTAATGAAAAGCTTTCACTTAAAGGATGCCTGCAAGAAATACTACGCTTTAACTGCTGAAAGACTGCCACAAGTAGACCCAATACCCCAAATTTAAAGCCTTCAGCTACAATAACAAAAAAGTTCTAGGCATTTCAAAATAGCATTTTATGTACAGTATACGTTATGAAAAATGACCGGTTTTCTAAATGGTCTAGCCCCCCCTGTAATGAAGTTGTAACCCTATTTTATATACATGTATAATGGTGTTTGTTGCGGTAAATTAGATCAAAGAACATTTTTTGACATTCAGCAGGCTATGAAAGAAAATATTCAAAATGAAAAAATTCCGACCCTAATGTATTTTAATTGAATTTTGGTTAAGCCGAAAAATCATAGATTTTGAGGTCTTGATACATACTTTTTGGGCTTAAATGACTTGTATGAGAGCTAGGAAGTCGGGTAAGAGGTCTATGAAAGCAGAATTTTATGCTGAAGATAAAACTTGATACAACCCTTATGCTTATTTCAATTTTACTATATGATTTTTCTGCTTAAGTAAAATTTACTTTAAAAAATAAGGGTATGAATTTTTTCATTTTGAATTTCTTCTTTTATGGTCTGCTGAATGTCAAAAAATGTTCTTTGATCTAATTTACCGCAACAAACACCAGTATACATGTATATAAAGATCACCCATACAAAAAACAAGGTTACAACTTCATTACAGGGGGGGCTAGATCATTTTAAAGACCGGTCATTTTTCGTAACGTATACTGTACAATGATAATTTTGAAAGATTTCCAATGCTCATAAAAGAAAAAACAATATTAAATTATGTCTCCTAGACAAAAAATTAAAACCTTATCTTTGTCAGAAACTTAGATTGCCGAAAACTGATTACATTTTTACAATAAAAACACCACATTTCTTAGTCAAAATCTATGAAAAAAATTCGATTTAAATTGCATTTGTAAACAAAAATCATAGCGGAAACAAAGGGGGAAAGTAATACAAGCTCAGCTGTGATTGGTTGCTTAGCTGATTCAGCCTTCTGATTGGCTACAGTACACTCGATACAACGCAAGTTAAACTTAATTTTTTTTTAATGATTTTGACTATAAAAATGAACATTTTTATTGTAAATATATAATTAGTTACTGGAAACCTAAAGGACCTAGGAAATCTCCTGCAAATCCCGTATCCCTTATCCCTGTAATATGTTTGTACAATATATTTGTGAATTTTTTTTATGTAGATTTCAAAAATGGTGTTAATTTTTTAAAATTTAATCAAAGAAAATTAACTATTTTCCGCTCTCTGGACAGTTATATTTAGATATTTTACGATAGATAGGATGTCTAAATCCCCAATCACTTAATATGACCAATAGGAATAATACATAGACACAATCATACCACAAAAAAATTTAATTGAGAGTAAACAATTTGACAGGTATTTTTGCAATAATTGATTAATACAACTTTCTTAAAATATTTGAATTTAGCTTCGGATAAAAGTTGTTTAGGGAAATTATGATGTCTAAAAACTGTATTAGTTTATTAGGATTGTTTATCTAATAATAATAAACCCATTATGGAGAATATTTCAGCCAATTATCGCATCGTATCATAGTCATCTTTCCTCCTGTACAATTAAAAACATAACCGGTTCTAATCCACTGGACATCATTCAATTTCGTAACCTTTACCCACCCTTCCTTTCTCTGTCCCTCTTACAGAAGGGGGTGATATTTTGTAGATTTAAATTGCAATTTTATTATTTTAATTCGATTAAAAATTACATACAGTAAAAAAGGAAAATAAGAATGAAAATATAAAGTTTTTAAACTTTTAGATTTAGATAAAAAAATTTATCTCCAAAATAAAACATTGTAGATTGGTGGGGGGAGGGGGTTGAAAGTTGGGGGAGTGTTCTATCTCACGGTTTTTTTCACTTTGTTGTCAAAAAGCTAGCTTCATATAGTATATATAAAATAACATTTTTTTAAATGTAATGTATTTAAATAAACTAAAACATTTTTTTATTTACAAAGCTACCTTTTCATTAGCAGAAAAAAGAACAGAAAAATTTAAGATTTTGAACACTCCACCCCTTCTTTCTCTTTCTCCCTCTAAAACTCTTACACCTTTCCCCCTTTTCTATTCTCTCTTTCTCTCTCTGTCTCTTTCTCTCTCAATGCACTTTCTGAAATTTCTTAATATCTCAGAACACATGTAATAATTAGTTTTGCTACTTGTTCTGATGTCAGACTGATGAGCGGTTTTATGAAAAACATATCTATAGCTTTTTTTCCATAATGCGGAAACTTGTCAGAATGTGTCGATTAAATTTTTGGATTAAAAAAAACATAGAAATAATTATTTTTTTTAAAAATCAACATTATTTTAGAAATCTACGTAAAAAATTTCTCAAACATATTATACAAACATGCAAGCAGGGATAAGGGATAAGGGATTTGCAGAAGATTTCCTAGGTCCTTTATGACAAAAATAAGCTTATAATTTTGTTTCTAGGCCACATAGTTTAATTTCAAAATTTCTAGCATCAGCATTAAAATTCTTTTAAAATTTTCATTGTACATAAAATGTCATTTTAAAATGCCTAGAACTTTTTTGTTATAGAAGCTGAAGGCTTCAAATTTGGGGTATTGGGTCTACTTGTGGCAGTATTTCAGCAGTTAAAGCGTGGTATTTCTTGCAGGCTTCCTTTAAGCAAAGCTAACAAATAAAATTATGAAACATATCAGGGATCTATAGAGATAAGACAATGGCCAATAAATTAATGCACATCCATAATGATGAAGCACTAAATAACCCCTCTGTAGATTAAAATTAGTGGTTCAAACATTTAAAAACACAATTTAACCCATTAGTGCCGAATTGGACATTAAAACCCGGTTCCGAAAAATGGAAAAAAAACCGGTTTCCGGCTTCATAATTGCATCATTCTCAGTTTGAATCCCCCCTCTACTACCCTGGCTTTCATTTCCCCCTGGAGCAGGCAGTTTAGCTTACTTCCGTTTGCCAGTATAGCTCAACAAAATTTGAAAATCATAAAAATTCAAAATACCCCTTCTAACTTTTTTGTTTTTATAGTAAAGTCGCTGATTTTTTTCGTGAAATCTATGGTTTATTGACAAGTACATCTATTTGTGAATTCGTTTTATTCAAATTATTATTTTTTATATGATTTTTTAATCGATTTTTTACGCCCTATTATGACCCGGTTCGGCTTGGCCATAAATACCCGAAAGTTTTAAAACCCGGCTCGGTTTCGGTTTTTATTACCCGGTTTTAACTTTTCAACCAATAAAAATAACAGTTTACGTCATTAGTAAGGGTTTGAGCCACCCTAATAACCCTAGTAATCTCTATAGGTGTCACCCAATAGTTTTATTCTTGTTTTCTGATATGTAACACCCAAATTTTATATTTTCTTTTTTTGTAGTGTGTGTCTTTTAAAACTTCAACCAGCGGGTTTTTTTACCCGAAAACGGCGGCACCTATAGCCGAAACACTAAATTTGAAATAAATCGCTTCATATATTGCTTGTAGCTCTATAGATTACATGAGGTTGTGTAGTTTTCAATTTCGGATCGTATCAAAGTTCTAAAAAGTGTTCATCTCACTTTTAGCGTTCAAAAATTACATTTTTCGATTTTTGGTCGAAATAACCGGGTTTTTACAGCAAAACCGGGTAATAATGCCTGGTTGGTATTTATGGCCGAGCCGAACCGGGTTTTTTTTCAACTTTCCTGTGCACGCCACTAGAGCAAAACAAAAAAATACGAATTCCGTTTTGACCATTATAAAGCTTCCCTGAAACTTTCAGCTCGATCGGCCCATAAAAGTGGCGCTCGGCACTAATGGGTTAATCAACCAATCAAAGCCAACGAATAAGAAAACGTTATTGTAAAACTTTGTGTACTATTGTAATAAGCAGTCAATTGACTCCTTTCTCTCTGGAAACAAATACTAACTAAGAAAGAATAAAATGCAATGGTACTCTACAATTCACTTTTCTGCCTGTCCGTCATTCTGTCCATGATTTTTTATAATTTTCCAGTATGGCTACAAAACCAATTAATATCTGCTCGATCAGACCCGTCTAATCCATACTTGAAACCATGTACAGGGTGCGGCACATAAATCCGGACGTTTTTTAAATGGCCATAGCGTCAAAACTACTTGACCAATCAAGAGGTTTGACCCCATTATAAAAAGCTTAGGCAATGACCATTTAGAACAAAAAATCTTTGGACGAAGATGGACATGTACAACGGGCTGGCTGCGCATATGTACAACAAGGCAGATTCCAAATGCGCCGGTGGTTTAATCTGGATTTTCGACTAGGGCCCACTAAATCTGACCTCAGCCCATCTGTAGGTGAGGAAGAGTTATGCAACTTGCTGGGGATACTGATAGATACATAAGTAAGACACTAGAAAAGACTAGAGCTCTCTATCTGAAATGGCTTGGCCGTAGTACTCCAGCAAAGTGAAACGGGGCAGATTTTGAGATGTAAAAAACGTCAAAAACCGTGAAAATTCGTGAAATTTTTCACTTCAGGGACAAACTCAGTTTAGACTATGGGTTGCGCTGACAACCCTAGCTGAAACTTCATGCCATTTCTAAAAAGGTAAAGAACGCTGTTCTAGCTTAAAGGGACTGTGAACATAAATTGTTCTCATCTTAAACTGTTTTTAACCTATTTTTGAATGGGGGGTCAAAAATATACTAGGACACCTATAGAATCAGACTGCAGAGCCCAAATTTGAATTAAGTCCCCAATAAACTTTTTTTGGGGGATTTAAAAATTAATTTTTAATGTTGCTCTGGTCATTTTGACTAGAGCAAAAGGTCTTTTTTTACTCGGGGTAATATTGTGGCTTTTAGAACAATTTATATAATTCACTTTATATTGATACAATAAAAAAAACATTACCCTGTTCATAAAATATTTTTTTTTTCTAAAACAATTAATTTCATTTAAAAATGTAACATATACAATAAAACATATAATTCTGAAGTCTGAACCTGTAAGAAGTCTTCTTTCATTTCAATTCTTTACATTTAAAAAAAGAGTGTTTCCACAAAGTGACTTATTTCCAATGTAGTTAAATAATTTTTATTTAATTAAAATGAAAAGAATGAAAACCATACACAAAAAAGATACATACTTTTAAAAATATTTTTAAAAATAAGTTTGAATAATCTTATATAATATCATATTTGTATTAGGGTGGGTCGATTTTGGACATTTTTTTCTGAGGCCAAAGCGGGGATCTGCACTCAATTTATATAGATATAATACACCTCTGGATGATTTAAAATTTATCCTAAGTCTTAAAACCGCTGACGACCAGACATTCAATTGTGTAGCTATTTGTAAATGAGAATCAAAAATTTATTGAATCAGAACTATGGATTCATGGTGCTCCCTGGAAATGCCTTGAGGAGCTGAGTCAGGAACTTTTGTCCGTTTAAAAAAATCTCGTTCCTAGCCTGAGAAAATCTAAAAAACCTCTACAAATTGGACAATTCTCAATAAACCTTAAAAATTTTTGTTTTTTTAGTGATTTCTAAGGCTAGGAACGAGATATTTAGAAACGGACAAAAGTTCCTGATTCAGCTCCTCAAGGCCTTTCCAGGGAGCACCATGAAGCCATAGTTCTGATTCAAAAAAAAATTTGAATGTCGTCTTTGCATACTAATAAGTAATGAATTATATTTTTAAGTGGTCGTGTTCTAAAACTCAATTTTTAAAAATTCTTTTTCAGTCAGAAATGTTTTTAAGGTTAATTTTATCTGTTGCATATCCCCGCTTTGTCTAATTCCGATATGAACCCACCCTAATTTGTATATGTGACAAAAAAAATTTGTTGTATTGCATTAACATTTGTTGTCATCTTACAGCATCTTACACAATTTTAACCCTTTAAAGCCGATTTTTATGTGTTTTAAATAAGTGATAGAAAACAAACATGATAATGTTAAATCATATACAGGGTGAGTCAGAAAAAACTGAGTTTTTCAATTTTCAGAAACAATCACAAGGAATACAGAAAAAATAATTATATGTCCTTGTTCTCTGTACAAAAGCACATCAAACTTGTAAAAGGTGTTTTTCATTATCTCTAAAAATGTGGCCTCTATGATAGGTGTATGGTGTCAAAAAATGCCTTGTGTGAAAAATGTTGATCAAGAAAAATTAAAATAACTCATCTATTTAGTATAAAAAAAATCTTAAAATTTCAATATTTATTTAGAAAAAGGTCTAAGAAAAGTACTTTAATGATTTTTAAAGGTAAAATGCTTTTTGGCTCTTCCCAAAAGCATTTTTAGAATACTGCAATTTGTCATTTTTTCATATTTCTTGAGTGTGATGCATGTGGTTTAAAAGAATCTTCTATAATAACGTAGCTTATAGTAAAAAGAAAAAAAAAACCTTTTTATTTGACAAAAAAATCTCTTAAGATAAAAAAGTTATCAAGTTTTGAATTTAAAAAAAAATGCCTTTTAGAAACCCTACCCTATTTAAATGAAGTTATTATGATAGATTATAACACACAAGTATAATTTGTCAAAAGGGGGCGGAGATTTTGGAGATTAAATCCAGTCTTGCACCAAATATAGAGGAAATTCAGGGGGAGGGGGGAGGAATTTAGGTAACAAGATGAAATATTTCCGGTCCTGAGCTGGTTTTCTGTTCACGGGGTTATTAAGTCTTAACAATAGATTACAACAAAACGTTTGATTTATACTGTGATAATTTAATTTAAATTAATTGTATTTTTAAATATTTACAATATGTTGAATAAAAATTTTAATAATCAAAAAATATGTTTGTTTATCTTTTTAGAATGGTAGACATTTTTTATTGTAAATAAATCTACCTGACAAGTACAAAATAATGGCCGTAAAAGTAATCACACACACTTTTTAAAATCTTCTTGCTCTAAAAAGCGCCGTTGTTTTCAGAGATATTCAAAAACACCTTTTCTAAGTTTAATGTATATTTTTATAGAGAACAAGAACCTATAATTGTTTTGTCCATATTCCTACTGGTTGTATCAGAAAATCGGAAAACTCAGTTTTTTCTGACTCACCCTGTATATATTGTAAAGAATTAACTTTTTAATGAATTAATTTAGATGAAATCAAAAGGCCTAATTTTACTCTATACCAGAATACAATATTTATGAAGAAAAACACTCTAAAAGCTATGAATTTTAACTAAATAAAAAAAAGACCTTTTGCTCTGATCAAAAAGGACCACAGCAACAGTAAAAATTAATTTTTAAATCCCCCCCAAAAAATTTATTGGGGACTTCAATATTATTCAAATTTAGGCTCTGCAGTTTGATTCTACTGGTGTCATAGTATATTTTTGATATATGTTTTAAAAATAGGTTAAAAACAGTTTAATATCAAATCTTAACATTATCTCATTCATAATATCTCACAGATAGAGTAAAACGCGCTTTTGTTTGCTTAATTAACCCATTAGTGCCAAGCGCCACTTTTATGTGCCGATCGAGCTGAAAATTTTATAATGGTCTAAACGGAATTCCAATTTTTTTGTTTTGCTCTAGTGGCGTGCACAGGAAAGTTGCAAAAAACCCGGTTCGGCATGGCCATAAATGAACAACGGGTATTTAAACCCGTTTTGGGTGGTTTTCTGCCAGCATTAAAAGCCGCTTTTTCTTAAATACAAAAAATGAAAAATGTAATTTTTGAACACCCAAAGTGAGATAAACACTTTTTAGAACTTTGATACAATCTGTAATTGAAAACTACACAACCTCATGTAATCTATAGGGCTACAAGTAATATACGAAGCAATTTATTTCAAATTTAGTGTTTCGGGTTATTTATTGTCCAACACAATAAAAAAGGATATTATTATTTTAAATAACCTGTGAGATTCAACCCTTTGAAGACAGTGAGGTATTTTCTTGTCAATAATACAGCATGACCCTCGAAAAAGTATTTTTAAGCATCTGCAGCCTATATTTCTCAATAAAATATTAAAAGATTAATATGTACTTGTTCTCTATAATTTTCTACATCAAAGGATATCAAAATGTTTTTTTTTACATCAATTAACAGCCGAGATTTTTAAAGCCAAACTTTGGAAAAAGTGCTTGAGAAACTGGATATTGCTAAATATTTCTTAGTTTTTTATTAGTATATTACCTTTTATCAACCAGTTAAATAACAAATAAGAAAAAGAGCAAGTTTACAATTGATACATTTTTTATTGCATAAAAAAAGTTAGTTTTACATATAAAAAATTACTTTTCAAAATTTTATCATATGCATTTTTCTCATAACCATTTACCCTCAAATCTTATAATATCTCCTCTTTATTAATATGACCTTAAATAAACCCCTCCACAATTTATGCTTACGACCGGAAAGATTAGTGCTTAAATTCCCGCCCACTCATACAAATTACTTAAACACACATAAAAATCATTTAAATCGTTAAATGTTTAATAAAAGTTTGTAGCTGTAACTTTTTTGTTTTTTAACATATTTTGATAAAATAAAAAGTGTTTGATTTCTGTTTATGTAAACTTTCAATTTGCTACTATTTTTTATAGGATTTCTTTCTGTAAGGGTGTTTTTGCAATTTACACTAATCTAAAAATGCCTTTTAGAGCAAGTGAAAAAAGTGCTTTCAGCATGAAATAAATTTCTTGGAAACATCTTTATATAAGTTTTATAAAAAGTATTGAAATTATGAGGAAAACACGTCATTTCACTTTAAAAAAACATTTTTCTTGAAAAGTTACTTTTTCCTCAGCCACTTTTTCAAAACTTTGGCTCTAAAAATCTCAGCTGTTAATTGATGTAAAAAAAATATTTTTCTATCTACTTATGTGGAAATCTACAGAGAACAAGGACATATACATTTTTTGATAATTCATTGAGAAATATGGGCTGCAGATGCTTAAAAATACTTTTTCGAGGGTCATGCTGTACAAATTTAAAATAGGTTTTTATTACCTAATTACTATGTTATAAAAAAACGAATTGGCAATTTTATATCATAAAATAAATCCTTAACAGTAAGTAAATTGTTTCAACTATATATGACAAGTTAAATATCCCTACAAACATTATAAGAAACAAAAACGTTCAGATTTTCCCTGTTTTTTCCTTTTTCCCTCCCAAAATACCATAAAATCAAGGCATTATTCCTGAATATTTTTGTTAATAGGACGTTTTTAGTTGATCAGTGTAGTGAAATGTGCTAAGAAAATGTTAAGATTTGATAATCAGATGAGAAATTTTTACGTTCACACTCCCTTTAACTGTGGTCCAAATAAGAGCCTCCGTGTCTAAGGGTAGCTTGAAAGTTAGGCGAATTTGGATCCTGTGGTTACTCATGTTCCTAAGGAAATGTGGCCTCCAAGCAGCCCGATCTTAATTCAATGGACTTTAGGGCCTGGGGCTACTTTGAAGCATGCACCAATAGACGTGCCCATACCAAAAAGACCTCCCTCATTGCCACTATCAAGGAGAACTACGCCAGCTTGGACAGGTGCATTTTGACCTGGACCTGCCGGCCGTTGGGGAGGCGGGTAGAGGTGGTGATTAAGGTTGGTCGCCATTTCTTTGAATAATCTAATAGTCATTTACCTATTCTGCCTCTCAGTTTTTAAAATTCAAAAAAATCATTTCATTTGTTTAAAAATTAGAGTTTGTCCGGATTTATGTGCCGCACCCTGTATTGTATTGTATTATATACATTTTTATACAAATAGTAAAGTAACAAGGATGACAACATCCATAAGTAGCGAAGCACAAAAATTCATGGATGAGACTGACGGTCATTGTTGTTTTCTTCAAACGATGGGAAATCTAATTTTGATATCTTTAACTGAAAAATTTTTGAAAATCGATCCATAAACACAAAAGATATGGGGGAAAATGTAAAAAATATAAAAATAGCCAAAAACCTGCAAAAAGGCAGTCTGACTGTCATTGTTGTTTTCTTCAAACGACGGGAAATTTAATTTTGATATCTTTAACTGAAAAAATTTTGAAAATCGGACCATAAACACCAAAGATATGGGGGAAAATGTAAAAAATATAAAAATAGCCAAAAACCTGCAAAAAGGCAGTCTGACCGTCATTGTTGGTTCTCCAAACGACAGAAAATATCTGTAACTGAAAAAATTTTGAAAAATATAAAAATAGCCTAAAACCTGCTAAAAAGCAGTCTGGCCTTCATGGCTGTTTTCTTTAAACGACAGGAAATTTAATTTTGATATCTATAGCTGAAAAATTTTGAAATTCGGACCATAAATACTGAAGATATGGAGAAAAATGTGAAAAATATAAAAATAGCCTAAAACCTGCTAAAAAGCGGTCCAACCGCCAATGACGTTTTATAGTCAATTGTGCTCCTTAATGATGGAAATGTTGTCAAAAAATTTCAGCATCCTATCTTTTATAGGAGCTGAGTAAATTCCATTTCCCCCATAGCGTTACGGACGGACTGACGGACAAAGTGAATTATAGAGTAGCTTCGCTACTAACAAATTTATAAATCCAACAAATGTTTATAAAACTTTGGGTACTACTGAAATTTAAACCCTCCCTTATTTTGCTGAGAGTGAACATATTAAAAAGACATAGTTTTAGAAACCTGCAAACCATAAGAGTGATGATTTTAGACATACAGACTTTTACCAACCCTTTTTGTAGAAAACGTCGTTTAGAAGCAATAACATTTTGAATGTATCTTATCAATTTATATTGTTACTAGCGGCTTCGCTCATAGCATCTAGGGGCTTTGCCCCAAGAGGTGATCAAAAAAAATTTAGGTGAAATTCGTAAAAGGACCAAGGAAATCTTCTGCATAAAAAAGGGACCAAGGAAATCTTCTGCAAAAAAAAGGACCAAGGAAATCTTTTGCAAAAAAAAATATTTTTTTTGGGGGGGGGAATATTCATTTTTTGGGGGGTTGGGGGTGTCCCATCCCCCAAGAAAATAGCTTAAAACCACCAGAGGACCGATAGGTATATACCCTGAAGAGTAGAATCCAATCGGTTCAGTGGTTACCAAGATCTTAAGCTTCAGACGGACGGACGGACGGACGGACAGACAGACAGACATCAAGCTACTATGTATTAGAGATAACTCATAATATAAAAAGCTTCGTCAAATGTTTTAAATGGACATTCAGGACTTTCTGATAACGATGCTACTGTCCTTTTCATTCTGCTTTCTCATGTTATTATAGACAGAATTTATTTAATTTTTCGTCCATTATTCCCTCCCTGTAGACAACTTTTATTGTACCCAGGGAGGTAGGGAACATTGGACTGAAATTACCTTCTTAGCTGGTCCAAAACCTCTAGGTACTTTAATTCAAGTTTATCGCCAACAGGGATCTAAAGGGATAAGACAATAGCCGATAAATGGATGTACATTCCCAAAAATACCCCTACTGTAATTTGCCATCAGGTGGTTGAAACGTTTTGACACTATACTAAATAAACTAACCAATTAAAATTCAGTAAAAGTCCCCAAAGATGTTAAGCAAACAAAAATGAAAACGTTATTATAAAACTTTGGGAACTAGCAGAGAGAGAGGTGGACAACGGACTGTTTATTACACTAGTCCCCAAAGTTTTCTTATTTGCTGGCTTAACAACTTTGGGGACTTTTATTGGATTTTGAAAGGTTAGGTTATTAAGTACTAGTGACTTCGCCCCTAGCCTCTAGGGGCTTTGCCCCATCAGGTAATTTAAAAAAAAAATAAAAAAATAAAAAAAATCTGGTGCTAATATGTACCATTTCTACTATGTCGATTTAAAGATATGATATGTTATCTTGAATGTATCATTCCAGTTTTGGCTCTATTGAAAGTAGAATGATACATTACTATTATGTCGATATAGATAAGGAAATCAATGTTTATGAATACGCTGATATGTAAACATAAATGTATGATTTCAGTTTCGCCTCTATTGAAAGTGGAATCTTATATTTCAAAAATCGTATCAGCGTTGAAGATATCTTCACCAAGAGAGGGGAAAGTGGAAGGGTAGATTACAGTTTTAGAGGGTCCAAACCATAATCATAGATTATAGTTCTGCTTCTATAAAAATGGATTCAACTCCCTAACTGATATACATACAATGATAACAGCGCATAGGATGGCACCTTTCAAAACAAAAATATTCTCAAAACCAAACATTAATTATACAATAAGAAACACAATATTTTATTTGTTATTTACAACTGTACTTTATAAACAAGCGTACATTCTCAGACTACTGGATATCTGTCACTCCCCAAATAGACGTACGAACCGTACTGTGGCCTAAATTTGGTTGTACAAATATTATGAAACTCCTTTTCCAGCTAGCTGGGTGGCGTGTTATTGCAATAAAATGAGAAAAACAATTCTTATTATTTTTATGTTCAGGAAAAGTAACAAAAAATATTCTCTTTGACATATAAACGGAAAAATAGAACAGAGGTGAATTCTTAAAAAAACTTTTGCCTCACTAAAATCAGTTTGCTTCACTAAAATTTTAGTGAGGCAAAATTATCCCCTCAAAAATTTTAGCGAGCCTCACTGATTTTAGTGAGGCAAACTGATTTTAGTGAGGCAAATCTTTTTAAGAATTCACCTCAGGAATGCAGGGATGTGACACATAAAGATAAATATTTTTTGCCTTTATTGTGCCTTGTCAGAGGTTTTTTTTATAGGGAGGGTGGAACATTGGACTAAAAATTATTCTGTTAACCAAAGTTCTCTTGGCTTAAAAATCTTAGTACTTCTTTATTAATTCTTGATTGGTTGGTTTAAACTTGCGGTGTACAAACTTTTCAACAACAAAATTTATTGCTTATCCCTATTCTCCCTGAGTTTTACATAACATATTGTACACAGTAATTCACATAACAGTGTTGTAATCTCTATTCGAGAAAAACATTATGTTTTAAACAATAACATTAGGGCTATCTTTGGCGGGGATTCTTAAAATCTTTATTTTAGAGGGTTAGAGGGAGGGGGGGGGGGGCTTATTCCCACCTGCTATCTCAGAAACAATTAGAGATATCAAATACTAAAAATCAAAGTTGTTCAATAAAAAAAATTGTAAATGTAACTTTCTAGCAACTAATTTAATGCCTAAAAAACCTTAGGGGGTGTTTATTGTGTGTTGTATATACCCACCCCAACTTGAATAAGGTCAATATTTAATCTTAAAATGAAATTATATTATTATAGAAAAAAAGTATTTATTTTCAAATGTAGGAAAAGATTGTTTATTTTCAAATGTAATATCTCTTTACTATTGTTGTTAGTTACTTTTCTTAATATTTCCTTGTAACAGCAGAGACATTAAAGTTACACGAATATCAGGGATAGGCCGTTGTTGATATATAAGGGAGGGTGGAGGGTTTTATAAACACGTGATCTTATTCGTTGGCTCTATTATTTAATTACTAAAGGGGAAATTTTGTTTTCAAAATGAGGGATGTAATCAATTAATCTTTAATGTCTTATCCATTAAGATCCCTGTGATTATAATAATTCTAATATTTTTGTAATTATGGAGTAGTATAAAGAAACTATCTTTTTTTGGGTCATACTGAAGATGATTTAAGTCCCTCAACAGATTATGACGTCATACGATAGAATAGCCAAATGAGAGGCCAGTATACACTGTAATTGACTTAATGTAAAATTTATGCTGGCCTCTCATTGGTTATTTTATCATATGACGTCATAATCTGTAGAGGGACTTTGATCATCTTCGTCATACTACGTATCCCTTTGATCTGTGGCTATAAGGAAATAAAAAGCATTATCATCCTGAATAATATATCAACTGAGAACTACACGTTTCAACAGTAAAGCTACTCTATAGTAAACTTTGTCTGTGTGTCTAAAAAATGACGTCAAACTGGTCTACCATTGGTCAACTAATATATATTCTGTCCTGCCATTGGTAATTTATTCTGTGTATCGGCCACTCATTATACATTTGTATGACATCATTTTTTATAAGCACTATAAAGATCTTCAAGATTTTGGGGGGCAACACATCGTAAAATTGACGACCTCTCCATTTGCCCCCCAAATATTATTTTAGATTTAATTCCCTTGTTGGTTATACCTTATTCCTGTTCAAGATTGTATTAGGGAATCTTTAAAATTCAATATCTCGCGTTTTTTTACCTTTTTTGGAAACTATACAGAATATTCTATATTTGTGAGATATGCTCCTATAAATACTTGGGGATGTTATCATCCTTGTCTATGAACACATTTCTTTTAAAAATAAATCATCCTAAAATCTATATTTTTATTTGTAAAGCTACTCTATAACTCCCTATATTTGTCACTCTGTTATATAAGATAAAAATGAGATATATACTTGAGCTTTTTTAAGATAGTCTAATGATGATTTTTTAATAAAAATTCTTCTGGTCAATGTACATCTACTCTTTTACTCTTTTAGTCCGTCTGTCTGTTCATACAGCTAAATGGGTCATTAAGGAACTATAATACTGGGTTTTTGTAATTCATTGCAGTATTAATTATTGTACCTCTTCCTACTTTTAAAATTTTGTCATCCTCGATTATAGGAACAACAGAACCTGCGCCTCTAGCATCTAGGGAGAAAAAGCTGTAAATATCCTAAACCATACCAGACATTAATTAGTGATAAAATAGCCTAAACCTATCTCATATGAAAGTTTTCTCTCCCTTTCCTAGACTTTATCATTTATCTGAACGCAACAGATTTATGCAAATAAGAGACAAATCACAAACTCCACTCTAAAATAATTAGAACTTCTGCCTGAAGTACCAAATGAAATAAAAAATTTATGAATTGGAGAAATAATACTTTCCCATTAATCTATCCCTAAATCATTGGCATTTAATAATATCTACTTTATTGTCTTTATTGTTCAATTGCCTGACTTTTTGATATTAAGATTCGATTTTTCCAGAGAGGGAGATGACATTGCAAGCTAAATTACACTGGTACTCTGAATTTTATAACCACATAATCTTATTCGTTGGCTCAAAAACATAGGGTACTTTAATTTATTTTTGGTTGCTTGGTTTCAAACTAGTAGTGTCCAAATATTTCAACCAATAATTTTAATCTACAGAATGTGTAATTTTGATTATCATCATTGGGGATATATCATGCATTGTCTTATCCCTTAAGATCCCTGAATTTTCATTACTTTATTGTACATTTATATTGATGGGATAAAGAAGATTAAACATTAACATTTAAACGGATATAATGTTTTGAGTAGCCTTGCTACTCTATAAATAATTTGTCCGTTAGTCTATAAGGCTATGGTATAAATGTGATTTACTTGGGTTCTACATATTTATGATATCGTAATTCCTCTTACCAATGCACATCAGTTAAAACTTCGTTTGGTTCGTCAATCTGTAGGTCATGTTCTGAAAGACATTAATTTTTTTATTTTTTTAAAGACATTTAATCTAAAACTTCCTCTGAGAAATATATATTTTTTTTTGCTGGTATAAAGAATTATGGCTGAATTTTGCTGCTTATATTTTGCTAAACAACAACAAAAAACTTACCCTTTCCGCATTACTGTTGATTGAGTTCTAGTTTGAGTTTCGCACTTTGAAAGTTGTCATCCTTGTTATGTTTATAAGTAAGTCAGCTATTCTATAACTATAATATATGTGTCTGTATTTAGGTCTACCTTGTCCATATGTCTATAAATGATATGTAATTCTTATGAAAGCGTAATATTTTTGTCACCGTGTATAAAAAAGCATGAAATTTCTTAATTGTTTTTAACTTTCTTTTAATTTTAGGTTGCCAAAAAGTCACACAGTGGTGTTAACCCTCTCAACTTCATTATCCTCTCCTCCCCAATCCTTCCCCATATCTCCAGAAAAGATGCTGGCACAGCAACCAGCGATCACCTTACTCGCCTCCCTCCTTGTTGCCTCCCACATTCTCCTACACAACCCCACAGAGGCCACAAACAAACGGGTTGCCGGATTTACAACAACATTTAACAATGGCCTCAATAAGATTAATCCCTTTACCAAGCCAGCACTTATTTACCTACCTTCATTGCCAAATCCTTTCAGATCCAAAGCCAAATCTTCCTCCTCTAAGCCCTCCTACAAGGCGAAGCCATCTTATAAAAAGCCAAGTTATAAGTCTCCATCCTATGGCACAGGAACAGGTGGAGGGTCTGGAGGAGGAGGACTAGCTGTTCCCTCCTCTGGATACAATGGTCCAACAGGTATCAGTGGTGTAAGAGAACAAAGCAAAGAGGAGCTGCTCTCATTAGTTCTTCAAATGCACAGGCTTATTCACCAACTGATTGATGAAAATGAGGGAACAGGTGGTACAGGCACTGAATCATATGGAACACCCCTGGGTGCTCCATTAGATGGTGGTAGTAATAATTCAGGAGAAGGTTATGGTACACCTCTTGGTAAACCTATTGATGGTTCTTCCATCTCAAGTTATGGTGACAATGACCTAGATGTTATATATGAACCAGAAGCATTGCCAACATATAGGAACAGGCCATACACTCCTCAAAATTCTAATTCTGTTCTTCCAACATCAAATTCGTTTTCCCAGCCCAACCTTCCTTCTTATGGAGGAGATAGCGCTCTTAGTGAAGCAACTGCTTCTTACAGTGGACCTACGTCCAATTTTCAGCCAGGTCAGGTGCTGGATACTTACTCTCCCTCCCAGTCAGCTGATGACTATGGAAGTCCTGTGAACCAACCTCTTGCTAGCTACACTGTTGGCACTTCACAGCAAGTATCATCTGCAAATATTGGTCCAATTCAGCAACCTCTGTCTAGTTACAGTGGACCTTCCCAGCAGGCAACCTCAAGCTACAGTGGTCCCTCCCAGCAGCCACTATCAAGCTACAGTGGTCCTTCCCAGCAAGCATCATCTAGCTACAGTGGTCCTACTGCCCAGCAGTCACTAAATAGCTACAGTAGCCCATCCCAACAGGCATCATCTGGTTACAGTGGCCCTTCCCAGCAAGCTTCATCTGGTTACAGTGGTCCTTCCCAGCCGGCTACGTCTAGCTACAGTGGTCCTTCCCAGCAAGCATCATCTGGCTACAGTGGTCCTTCCCAGCAAGCATCATCTGGCTACAGTGGTCCTTCCCAACAAGCATCATCTAGCTACAGTGGTCCTACTGCCCAGCAGCCACTAAATAGCTACAGTGGTCCTTCCCAGCAAGCTACATCTGGGTACAGTGGCCCATCACAACAGGCCACATCTAGCTATAGTGGCCCATCACAACAGGCCACATCTAGCTATAGTGGTCCATCCAATCAAGCATCATCTAGCTATAGTGGTCCATCTAATCAGGCACCATCCAGCTATAGTGGTCCATCCAATCAGGCATCATCTAGCTATAGTGGCCCATCCAATCAGGCATCATCTAGCTATAGTGGCCCATCCAATCAGGCATCATCTAGCTACGCTGGCCCTTCACAGCAAGCTACGTCTAGCTACAGTGGTCCATCTAATCAGGCACAATCAAGCTACAGTGGTCCTACCCAACAAGCAACTTCTAGCTACAGTGGCCCTGCACAGCAGGCCACCTCTGGCTATAGTGGCCCTTCCCAACAAGCTAGCTCTGGCTACAGTGGTCCCAGTGCCCAACAGCCAATATCAAGCTATAATGGTCCTTCTCAGCAGGTTTCCTCCAGTTACAGTGTTTCTGACCAAGGTCAGGCCAGCTACAATAGTGGGTCACAGGCACTACCTGAGTACAGCGGCCCATCTCAGTCTTCATTGCCAAACTATAGTGGTCCTTCCCAGCAGCCACTGGATAGTTACAGCGGTCCTATTGATAATACAGGTTTCCAACCTATCTACAGACCAACAAGCAATATCCAAGCACAGTACAGAGGCTCTGTCAGCAATAATAACCAGCAGGCACAATATGGTGAGGTCAGAGACTCACAGTTGCCAGATTACTCCGGTGGTAACAGTGGTGGTGGAATTGAAGTTCTCCCTGTGTATTCTGATTCTGGCAACAATGGTTTGCCAGATTACTCCTCAGAACCTCTGCCCGACTACAGCAACCCAATATCAGATCCTTTGATCAGCTCCACCCTGAATCAGATTGTTGACACCCTGTCAGCCTATCAGGACAACCTGTCCCAGTATGAAACTGGCTCCAGACGGCGAAGGAAGCCCAACGGGCCAGTCTTCACTGCCTCTCCGAAGTTTAACCCGAATGAGGATCAATCCGCAGTGGAGCCCCCCTCCACACCACAAAGAATCCGCGCAATTTTAGCCATTCTTGAGGATTCTACTTTCGACAACAGTCTGGAAAGTTTTGTTTCCAAAAGAGACATTGAGGATGCTCTAGAGATGCTTGAGAATGGCTACGACGTGACAGCATTAAAACAAATTGATCAAAACCTGCAGAGGGACGAGGAGCGATTGTTACAAGAGATTGAAATTGAAGAATTTTTCCGATAAAAGTAACATTATCGTCATGGTGCCTAATGACATATTACAGTGTAACAATAACGCTATTATATGTTAGTTAAATTCTTTTACATATTTTTTTTTAAAAGTTCTTCTCAGTGATTTTGATAAATTCTGCGTATCTACCATTCAGATACAAGTGATAAGTGTTACATAGAAGTCACAACTTATTAAACTGTACTGTCAAAATTCTAAAAGCTTATTATTGCAGTGTTTTGTCACAAAAAAGATCATTTAACCTTAATTTTGCATTAAGTTTGGCATTTATTACAAGTTTAGGCTTATAAAAACATTCAGTATATTTTAGGATATTATAAAATTTAATTTTAATATGTTTATAATCATCATTAATACATAGTATTTGATATTTAAATTGTTAAAACCATGAAAAAAAAATAATTTACAAATTTCATAAAAAAAATTATTTAATCAAAATGTATATCTCATTAGTAAGTATTAATGGCAGTTATTGTCATTCAATAAATCTTTATTTAGCAAATATTAAATCATTTATAGGCACTTTCCCTTGACTCGTCTAGTGGACCAAGAATAACCCCTCCCCCTTAAACTGAAACTTTGAACCCTTGGGGTAACATAGAACCTTTCTTAACCTAACCAAACCAAACAAAAGATTGGATTATGAATTCAGATTCTCCACTGACGATTCATCGGATCTTCTCATTTGTAGATGTAATAATATGTGAACAGTTTTTGTTCTAGTCTTTCCTAGTCAAGTTATATAATCAAACCACAAATAAAATAGTGTGCATTAGCTTCCGCTATTTATCACATTCCAGTAGTCCTTCATAATCGCAAAAATACGCAATTACTCTCATTATCATAATACGCTAATAAGAGAGACTGTATGATAATGAGAGTAAAATGAAGCTCTTTATAGTGCCTATAAAGAAATGACGTCTTACAATACAAATGACCAATGATAGTAAAATACACAGACAAAATTACCGATGGAAGGCCAGTATTAGTTTTAATCAACCAAAGCTAGGCAAGTATTGCGTAATTTTTTATAGGCACTATAAAAGGCTTTGAGTAAAGCAAAAAAGAAGGCGCAGTCATTGCAATTTTAATAATATACAGTTTTGATGATTTGATATTGTGATACTTGTGTGGAATTGAATACACATCAAATATAATAACCGCATCTTGTATATCAGGGAGAAACGAATATTGCATTTGAAAAACAATTATTTTTACTATTAAAGCTTTTATTATCTTATATCAAAACTTAATGTTTTGCTAAGAATTGTGCTATTTTCGTTTTTTTTTATAAAAGTTTACAAAAATAATTTTCTTACAAAGCCACATCCCTTTCATACCTAAAAATACATCATTCTTGCATTATTTGCTGTGTGTGTATGTGTGTTTAATTAAAATTATTAAGGATAAAGTAATTTGTTAATGCCATGGCATGGATCCCCTAAAAAACTTCGTCTTTATTTTTATTTTACCATTTTACCAAATTTCACCATGACAATTGTTAAAATAAATGTGGGGGCTCCCTACCTACCTTATCCAACAAGAATTCATCAACAAAAGAAATTTCTTGAGAGGGGGGGTATCCAATTATTTCAAATCATTTTAACAACTTTTTCCCTATCACTTTATCCCAGTGCGGTGGTGTAAATGCAAGTCTGGTACAATAAAACTGTAATTTGTGCGTGGTATTTGGTTTTTTAATGCATGCTTACAAATTTACACGCATTTTAGAGATTTGACATCATGAAGATTAAGATGAAATGTCAAGAGCATTTTTATTGGTCATTTCCATTATGATTGACCAATCACAGATCATTTTTAAAAAGGAGTGGATTTTCATTGGTTTACTTTATTGGCTTTTTGACCAATAACATTGTTCTTACTAATCTTTAATATCAAATCTCTGAAATCTTTGATTGTTTCTTTTATAATATAATAGTTTAATCTGGGACTGATGTTCTTAATGATTTGTTAATTATTTATCTGTATATTGTTATGTTAAATATATTTTAAATATTTATTTATTGTTTTTTTTATCAACATGGTTTTTATTATTAATAATATATTGTTGCTACTCTATAACTGACTTCTTTCTACCTATGTCCAATTAATTCAAATCTTAAAATTCGCCAAACGGCGTTCTTAAACTTGCTTAACTTTTGAACCAATTAATACTTGTATAAGGCAAATCGTATATATTTTGCATCAAAATTTATTATAATTTGGTAGCTGGACAAAGTGTCTAAAAAATCAGCATTGTGACGTCATAAAAATTAGGTATTATCCATCTCTTTTTAGGGGTTTTCTTTCCCACTTAACCTCTCATCTGCCTCATTTTTATAACGTCACATGGCTGATTTTTGAGAAACTTTGTCCAGCTACATAATTTGGATTGTACATTATTTTATCGTCCATTACTTTATCCCCTTTTCGTGGACAAACAGACAAACATCGCTTATAGAATTAAAGAGTATCTCCGCTACTTAAATTGAAAGATAATTACTAGCACAAGAAAGATAAATGATTTAATGTTGAAGATTTTACACCTTACTGTTTCAATTATTTAACCACTTGCCCAGGGATATGTCACTAGATAAATATGTGCACCTAAAACCTAACGGAATTTAATTCTAAGGGTATAATAGGGTGCTGAAAAATAGGCTAAAGCGTCCTAAGGCTTTATTTAAAGAAACAAATATTATATATTTAAATGATTGAGAAGCGTAACAATAATGGAATACAATCGGTTAAATGGTTAGCGAGATTTTAACGGACAAACATAGCAACCTTAATTAAAACTTGATGGGATCGAGTCTCTGCTCAACACCGCGTCACAACTAAAGACGTTAAATTTGGTTCATACTGCTGCTATGTCATATTGCAAAATTCATAGTTATATTAGAGGAAATGTCTTGGTTCAGAACAGGAGCAACTAATTACCATGCAAAGTCCAGAAAAAGGTCGTGCAATTAAAGAATCGTTGGCATTTGAGCGCTTTACACTGCACTGCAATTCTCACACGAGTATGTTCGAGGTGGCGTTGAGAGGACATGTACCCGAAGCGTTACATAGATCCCATAGATCCCAAGAGTTCATCCGGCATCAAATGGATGAGATTTTATCGACATGCTGTTATTGTATTAACATAATAAAAGTCGACAATATCACATTAATATATGGTCAGGACTAACATAGTATTAACATTTTTACCGCATAATTATGTTGATATAATATTGTCACACAGTTTTACAGGGTAAAAGTAACAGTTGTCTATCTATCTATCTCTTAAATTTTGACTGTATATATTGCATGATTAAAAAGTTGCATTTTGAATAAAATTATAAGATTTCAAAATAACAAGGACTTTTACAGTAATAAAAGCGTAGCTTATAATAACAGCTGAAATAACGTCTACAATGAGAAGATATGACAAGTAATAGATTTAGAACACCCAGCTTTTTAGAATTTGCACGTTTTTTGCGGCTGCGACTGCAGCTTTGTCTAAGGTGCATGGATGAGTTAGTAGACTGTAGATCCAGTTTCTAAAAAGTCGCGCGTTACTGAGATTAACTGCGGATAGTTGACTCTTAGGCTGAGGCTTATTTGCTGGCTCAATAAACAACGTTACTAAGACAGATGCTAGAAGCTGAAGCTGCTTAATAGGGCTAATATTAAAATTTTCTAAAAAAAATGTAGTAATCTTTTCTGTCGTTGATGAGATTATACTGGTCACCCTCCCTCAAAAATAATTAAAAACCTTCCGGGGACCTATTAGAAGCTACCCTGTAAAGGAGAACCCGATCGGTTCAGCGGTTAGCGAGATCCTTCGGTACTGACAGACAGACAAACATCCTGTTACTTTGTTATAAGGATTGGTTTCTTTCAAATTCTTCCATTGACTTATTCTCTGTAAAAAAAAGGTATAGACATAAAATAAATCCATGAAAGATTGGATAATTTGAAAGAAATCTGTCAGGTTAAATATTTTCTACGAGTTCATTAGAATCTAGCAAATAAGACAGTAAGACAAATGAACATTGACAAAAATAGCCAACACGTATATTATTGAATAAATGGAATATAATTCAACAGTCTAATCCAAATAAAGAATACTTAATATGGACGTACTTACATTTAAAAACTGTCTTTATTTAGAGATGCAATACTATGCTTCGTCCTTAATAAGTGGGATAACTCAACTTTTAAAATGAAATTAATTTAGAATAAGGGAGTTGGATAGTTTTTATGTGTTTGTTTTTACTTTACGTCAGGTTATAAGGGGTTAGGGCGTGTATAGGTGCTTGATAGGCAATTTGAGGGAAACAATCCATTCTCCCTAATATCTACTAAACTCGGTCAATGTCTATATTGCCTTGTCTTTCCTGCATCATTGATTCTTTTTTACAATTCAGTATGTATGTGTGTGTGTGTGTGTGTGTGTGTGGTTGTGTGTGTGTGTTTGTGTGTGCGTGGTGTGTGTGTGTGTTTAATAGCGGTATCCTATATTCATACACTTATTTATTTCACGTGTGTCTGAATTGTGTTTTTGTGTGTGTTTTTGAACATGCATAGTTATTTTGAGAAAAAAAACTTTTAGTACCAAAACCAACATTTTTTAAAATCCTAACATTTGTCCTTAAGTGGGGCTCGCAGCACCAGCTTCAGCCACCATTTAGCATCAGCCTCAGCAACGTGGTTTGCTCAATCAATCAATAAGCCTCAGCCTGACCCTCAGCTAAATTCAGCTTATCTTATTATAACGGATCTTAATTGTTTACCTCGTAAGTGCTAGCCTGTTGTTCATGTGACTGTAACGTCAGGTCATCCAAGTCGAGCTGATCTCTCCTAATCTGGAGCTCAGTTTACACGAACTTTGTTTGGAAGTTCTAACTGTGCATGTTAATGAGTTTTGGGCCAAGGCTTTCCACCTACACTAACTATTAATGTCACGTATCTGACATAGTAGCAGAACAAACCATTTTTAACGTCTTTAGTTATGACGTGGTGTTGAGCCGAGATTCGAACCAATCACCTCCCTGACGACGAGCAGATGCGCTTCGTGTTGATCTTAGGGTAATAGATGATAAATTGATGTACCCCCAATTATACTGAACAAATTACCCCATATATTAAAAGTTTGGATTTTACAATGTAGACCAAAATAAATTTTTCGAATATTTATCTTTTCAGACAAGTGAATATTAGCTTAATCAACTTCATAGAAATAGCAATTTAATTATTTGACTATGTATACTACTTAACCAGCTATTTAACTCTTTTTATTATCTTATGTATGAAGTAGAGTTCAACAAGAATAACAATTTCCATAATATCAAAATAAATATAAAATTTAACGATCTGTGTCTGTCTGTCTGCAGTAAAAGATTTAATAATCTTTGATTAGATTTAGATCAGGCTACTTTTCATGGAACAAGCTTACAGTCCCTATGATTTTCAAGCGTTTGGCTTAGAACCCACCCCCCCCCCCCTCCTTCCCTTCGAAAACAATTTTGGAGAAGAGGGTAGTACACCTAGATCCTTAGAAAGTAGTCGCAGACGCATCTTGCGGCTACCTATCCACTAAATAAGCAGGGATAAAGAGATAGGACAATCGAAAAATTAACCTCCACCCCCCTCACTTAATACATATCTGTATGTAAAATATTACATTTTTAATACTTGTAGAACTTGGGGAGATAAAAGGGTTGTAGATTATTTTAATAGCCATAACCACCTCCCTCCCTGGAACTAACCCATTACATGCATTGTTTTATTTTATTTTGCGGTCAATAATAATTATAATTAAGTCTTTGTAAGAAAAAAGCAAGGATGACATCGTTCAATTAAAGCAAAACTTACTCAAAAAAAGAAGGGCCAAATTGTAAAATTTATTTATGCATCTCAATACGCTCAAGAAAGCATGAAACTTTGGGTACAAGTATGATAAAAAGTAATTTTAACCATGTAAAAACAGATCTATTAAAATATAAAGATAAGAAAGAAGCTATACGTGAAACATCAAAATAAATACCGATAGACATACCAACCAACAAAGGAAATCTATAAAGTAGCTTCGCTTGAAAAAAATGTCGTGCCGAATAACAAAGGCAAACAAATATATCATATATTACTAATTGCATGGTTACTCTATAATTCAATATGTCCTAATGTCTGTTTTAGACGTCTGCAATTACTTAGACATTACATGCAGGCTTACAGAGGGGTATGCATTGGACAATGTATGTTAGTATGTTAAAATTATTGGCGAAAACGTTTGGAGAAAAGATAACAAAAAATAAAGGATATGCACTTCTTGAAAAAACTGCGACCGTGGCTCAACACGTAGCGCATCCTCTCGTCGTCGTGAAGGTGATAGGTTCGAATCTCAGTTAAACACTGCGTCATAACTAACAACGTTGAAAATAGTTTCTACTGCTGCTATTTCAGATCCGCGACATAAATAGTTAGAGTAGGGGGAATGCCATGGCCAAAGAGGAGCAACTCATTATCATGCACGTTAGGACTTCTAAGACAAGGGTTTATGCAATCAAATGGTTGGTTGTTTATTAGAAGTATGACCATATAACCATGCACAGAATTAAGCAAAGCTTGGTTCAAAAATATACTAAAATAAGATCTCGTGGTGTATCCCGTTCTCAAGGCTATCTGAAGCAATATGCACTTCTTATATAAAAAAAACTTTGATTAAAAGAGTATTGCTTCGCTAATCATGGAAAAATTAATCTTATATAACATGAAATTGTTTCCTATGTGCCTAAAGGCATCATCTTTATAAAAAAGGGACACTATTGGATGTGCAACATAACAGAAAAAGTTTTATAAATTTATTAGTTAATTGAAGAAAAAAATTTAAGGTAAGTTTCTATGTCTATTTTTAGTGGCGAGGAAACTCTATAATTCGAAATTCGGCCGGTCAGATATATTTTAAAGGAAATTTTATTTTCTTAGACGTTATTCAAGATTCTTTAACATTACCCTCATCAAGGACGCCGAAGCTTTTTTATTTCGTATGGGGGAGGTAATCACTCCTTTGGACGTCCTTGCCCCTCATCAAAGTAAATCCATTTTATAACTTACTCGGTCCGTCAGTTTGTCGGTAATGCTTGGGTAGACATTGAATATCTCTGAAAAAATATGCTACTTACTTGGCTTCTATTTAAGATAGAAAGCTCAAATTTAGGTTCCTTTTAATATAAGGATAAAATGGCAATAAGTTTGATAATAATGTTATTAGTGATGATAATTTATGTCATAGTAACGTTAACAATAATAGTAACAATTTATTTTCTTCATATTTATTACCTTTTTATCTATATAGCTTTTCTAAGAATAAGACAAAACAGGAAGCAGAAAATAGTGCCCAAAAAAATAACGTCATTCTAATACAAATGACCAATGATAGGCCGGCATATATTTTACCATTGGTCAATAAAAATATATACTTGCCTATCATTGGTCAATTGTATTGTATGACGTAATTTGTTTTAGGTACTAGTTGCTGCTTCCAGAACAGCCTATATAACCTATCTTAGATTACATGTCATTCTATTTCACTATTCTATTAATGTCATGTGTCTGTCATAGCAGCATGTTATTCTGTTAGATATTTCCGTTTTCTCTATGGTGTCATTTTGATAACGTATCTATATCTATATTTCCGTCAATATAGCTCTATGAATGATAAAATATTTCTTTCTTTTTTAGACTTTTATAGGCGTTGTAACGTTTTTGTAAAAAAACGTTTAAACTGCAAAACATGATATAGGTACTATGACAATTATTGGGCCTAAAACAGCTCTTTAGAGTAAAAAAAGTCCATCCATGGAAAAACGTTACTTAAAGAGGAGCTTAACTACTTAAAATACGGAGGTGTATAGTATAAATAGCTCTCCCTCGATATACATAAAAAGCTTTTTATAGTGCCTATACATAATGACGCCATACTGACGTACCATTGGACAATTAAAATTTATACTGGCCTGCCATTGGTAATTTGGTCTGTGTATTGGTCTATCATTGGTCATTTGTATTGTATGGCGTCAGTTTTTTAAAGGCACTATAATGAGCTTCAACTTGTAATTCCAAAAAAATATGTCCAGAGAACCTACATTGAATAAGCTTCCTGCAAAAGGATAAAAAAAACTCGGTTTTGGTTAAGTTTTCACAAGATTGTGGTTTAGGGGACTTCTGTACTATTTGCAAGAGTGCCAGCACGCCAGATTAGCCTGGCCAATTTATGGTTTTCATATATTTTACACAAAGATAAGCGGCTCTAAACAGGGAGGGTGGGGACATTGGACTGTAAATTATACTGGTGCCCAAAGTTTTTAAGCACGTTTTCTTGTTCGTTTGCTTGAAAATTTTGACCACTGTGTATTGATTATATCTTTATTGGCTGATTCAACTAGAAATGTCTAAACGTTTTAACGAGTAATTGTGATATTCAAAAGGTATGTAATTTTGTTATCATCATTGGGATATAAATTAATCTTACATTGACTTATCCCCTAAAATTCGTGGGCCCAGGTAATATCAATATTCCCACAATTTATGACAAACTAAGAAAAGAAAATCATTATTGGATGGAAATAACAGAGTGACCATAATTAGAGTGAGAAAGTCCTTATACTTTAACCTTACAATTAAAATGAAAATATCCTGTATTTTACAACAAATATATGTATAATTTTGCTATGACTTACAAATTAATGTTCTGATTAAGAAGTTCTGACACTCTACAAGAGTTCTTGTTCGTTTATCCTTCCTTCTGATGTTACAGCTTCTCTTTAATGGATGTTGTCTTGTCATCCTTGTTAAGTAATATTCGTTGTTTTTTTTAGCCTCATCTAGATAATTTGTAGGATGATTGTCTTGACTTTAAGCCTGACCCAAACACTTTGTAAATAATACTGTAGAAAGAATACGTTTTAGAAGGAATGTTTGTGTGGACAAAACCAACGACACTTAGCTATCTTCTAATTTTGATAAAATTCCAGATCTAAGATTCAGAGGAAAATATGTCTCCACTCTCCAAAATTGAATTATGATAAGAAATGAGATTAATATGTGGGTATGTTACCTTTTGTTTCCATTTTTGAGCTGTCTATGTAAATAAAAAATCTACTAGAATCAGATAAATATAACAGGGCATTCTTTACAGATTTTACGTTGTAATCGCGGATATGGATTTATGGAAGTTATTTGGTATGGCGTATCTTCTCTATATGTTTATATATTTTTTATAAGTTACTTTCGAATAAACGTAATTTTTAAGGATTTACTACTAATCAGTAACCATTATTACACAAAAGAGGTAGGATGTTTATTTGTCTGTATGTTTTAACCGAAAGATCTCAAAAAATGATTAACCGTTATGGATCTTTCCTTGAAAGCTGTGCTTCATAAGGTTCCAGGACAAACGCAGGAGCGACAAACGTCGGAGTGGACAATCACAGGAGGGACAAACGTCGGAGTGGACAATAGCAGGAGTGTCAAAAATATTAAGTTATTTAAGTAATTCTATACAGGTTAGGTTAGGTTAAGATATGTATATACAAATAACCCCCAGCAGGGATTAGGCATTAAAAAAAGAACACAGTAATAGTGTCTGACTGATTATGACGTAAAAAAAAATTAGCCAATGAGAGGCCACTATAAATTTTACCATTGGTCAATAACGGCCTCTCATTGGCAAATTTTTTTTTTGTTACGTCATAATCAGTCAGACACTATTACTGTGTTCTTAAAAAAACCTAAGGGATAATTTAAAATAGGTTAGGTGTACACTCCTACGTTTGAAACTCCTGCGTTTGTCCTAGGACCCTTCATAATGTAAGTTCCGGGATGGTTATAATCAAGTGCTACACCACCCTCAAAGAAGAAATCACCCCAAGAAATAAGAAAATGTTATTCAAAATTCATTTCCATAAGACCGAAGTCGCTAGTCTTAGGGTGGTAAAAAGGAAAATTATGGGTCACCATAGCAAATAAAAATCATAAAATAAGCAGTTGAAACGCCTTGTTCAAGATACATCTAAATCTTGCTTACCAAGATCTTAAAATTAAAGGGTAGGTTTTAGGTGTAGGTTGTAGGAGTTACTTTACTCCTACAACCTACACCTTTATTTAATGCTCTGTGTGTCTGGACCTCATTATAAATTAATAGTATTACCAACAGACTGACCAACAAAAATGTAAGACAATAAAAACCATAATTATTGTGTCATTACGGACGCGACGGGCCAAATTAACTATGCTACATATGGTTATGTGTATATATAACCACTTCAGTGCTTTCTTAAATACTTTATTATTTTCAACAACAACGATAAGTTTTCTAAAATAATATATATTCTAGTATTCATTCGCAACCAATTAATATCCGGTGGATTAGAACCGGTTCTCATCCATACAAAAAAACTATGTCTAGTATCGTATTATATCACGTTTTCTACGAACATAAAAACTGGTTTTATTCTTATGATTGTATATTTTATACCCGAGGAAAGCTGTTTATAATACGATGCGAGAAATAACTATTTTCAATTAAAACAGTTTTAATTTGTAAGAATGCATTGGCTCATAAACAGGCGGAACTCTGTACATGCATAGACAAAAATAAGTCAATCAATGGGTTTGTTGTCTGTAGGACATTTAGCCATATTATTATGTACTTTATTAAGCCACTAGCGGCTTCGCCCCTAGCCTCTAGGGGCTTCGCCCTATATAGTTTTGGGAAGTCAACCCTCCTTAATAGAAATATTCAAAAAATTATTCTTTGTTTAATTACTCTGTGGTAAAATTAAACCCAGGTTGTGCGCTTTATGCACAAAAATTTTAATTTGTACAAATTAAACCCAGGTTGTTTGCCGTATACACAAAAATTTCAATTCGTAAAAATTAGACCTAGGTTGTTCGCATACACAAAAATTAAAATTTTTGGGGGGGTTGGGGTGTCCCACCCCCCAAGAAAATAGCTTAAAACCACCAGAGGACCAGTAGGTATATTCCCAGAAGGGTAGAGCCCAATTTGATCAGCAGCTACTGAGATTTTTTTTTAAAATGTAAAAAAAAAATTTGGGGGGTTGGATTTTTTTATTTTTTGGGGGGTTGGGGGTGTCACACCCCCCAAGAAAATAGCCTATAACCACCACAGGACCAGTAGGTATATTCCCTGAAGAGTAGAATACGATCGGTTCAGTGGTTACCGAGATCTTAAGGGACAGACAGACAGACGGACAGACGGACAGACATCAAGCTACTTTGTATTATAGATAGCTAGAGCCACTTCAAAAGAAGGGAAAAGGTGCAGATTTTTATAAATGCGATTTCTTTTTGGAGACTTCACTTACCTTCCCCAGAAAATAACTCATAACATTCCCAGTAGTTGTAGTAAGATTTAATATAAAGAAGAACCATAATGGTTTAGCGGTTAGCGAGATCTTGAGTTAATCACACAAACAAATACTTTTTAGAATTCTTATCTATGTCTTTGATTATTTTTAAAGACTTGTATCTGTTTAATTTGATATGTAAACAATAGGTCGTTAGATTTGCAAAATTAACTGTAAAAACTATCATATAATTATTAGCAGCGCAGCTTCTCTAAAACAAGTACCTATCTGTTCGACTGTCTGATAGATATTTTTATTTTCAAAATTAGTTTAACACAGGGATCTTAAGGAATATGATAATTTACGATGAATTGATAGAAAAAAACTATGATAAACAAAATTACCCCTTCTATAGATTAAAATTGTTTGTAAAAAAGTTTGCACATTCCTAATTTGTACAAAAAAGTTTTTTAGCATTTGAGCTAAGTTTTGCTGCGCTTCTTATGGACATAATTATCTTTGTTATTATATAATTATTAGTATAACATATTTAAACAATAGCTTATGAACAAGGGTATATAAATTCATAGAAAAGAAAGTTACATAAAGTTGTTTTTTGTCTCAAGCTTAAGATTTCGATAACTACTAAACTGCTTGAGTTCTCTCTTTTAGGGAAGCTTCACATAGGTTACGGGATGGTTTTAGGCTATTTTAATTCTAGATTTAAGCCTTGAGATGGTTTTAAGCTATTTTTGTGCCCCTCTCTTACTCATTTGACATTTAAACTAAAATTGTACATAAACAAACGTGACAAAAACACAACTGGGAGCAATCTGCCGACTTGCAATTTTATGTCGACTAAATGACTACAATGGCTGACATAGTATTGAAAGACTATTATATTTCAATAAGATAGTTCATATTATTTTTGTGGATCAAATCAGGGAGTAAGGGAGGGGACAATGGGCAATTAATTCAATTTAAGAGTTTTCAAAGTTTGGCCATGAAATCCACACTAATCCATAAAATTTGAAGGAAATTGTAAAGGGTTTGTTTATTAAATTTAGAAAATTATAAACTAAGAAAAAAATGATGCAAAGCAAAATCACATCTTGTTTTTGTTGAAATATATTGAGGTTTTATGGTGCGATTTTTATATTACAAGATTATTGGACCCAGCCAACTGCTGGCTGGCTGGGCAAAAATATGAACCAATACGCCAGCCTGCCCCTTTTTATCCAGTTTATTTCCCTTGTCCCATGCCCCCCCCTCCCTTCTCCCTTTTCCTATCGTGTGCTTAAAAAAAAGGGAGATGGGAGGAGAGGGGAGTGAAATAGAGTATGGGAAGGGGACCGTGTATTCTCAACTCTCTCTCTGCTAGATTCAAAACTAGCACAACGAGTAGCCACATAAAAAATTAGGGAAGCTAATCTTTGAATCACACCATCTGCGCATGAAAAAATCCATTAAAGCTAAATTGACCAAATAGTCTGACAATTAAAGTTAAATTTAGAAAGAAAAACTAAATAAATCCTTTTTTATAATTATCAAGTAACTTTTTAAATTAAGATGGATAGGAAAAATAATGTTTTATTTTATTATATTTTGGCAACTTGTAAAAATGTGTATCTTTATTTTAACAATAACTTAATTAAAAGAATGAATAAGTAGTTTTGTTTATATTATTTTCACAGAATAATTCATACAAAACCTATTACAGTATTTCCTGGGGTAGATATCCTATTGAAAAATCATCGAACTAAAAACAATTTTCCACAAATATCATTAAAATAAAGATAATAAAATTAATACAAGTTTTGTTACCCGGGCCTCGATTAGAACTATTCTTAAATTTGAAACTTGGACCATCTCAAACTCTATCATATAAAAAAATTACTATACAGAGAAAAAATTATTTTACAGTGCAAAATCAAATATTATGTAATAAAACATTGCTCCTTTAGCTTCTCTAACATCCTGTGGACGCGCCATAAGCTCTGATATTAATATTCAGATGTTATGAAATAGTTTGAAATAATTTGAAATGCACAGAATATAGAAGATTCAACAAAAGTTAGGGCTTCTATGGACCTAGTGTGTTAGGTCCTTGCTTCCAAATAATACATTATGCGATTATTAAATCAAAATAATGAAGTAGTTATAATTTCATTACATTATTGTCATGTTGATAATTTATCAGCTATAACCACTTTACCATATACATTCAACGGCATACAATAATAGTCAAAAATAGTTTTAACGGGGGGGGGGGGGGGGGTAGGAGGGTTACACGAAGGGTTACGCATCCAAAAATTAAGATAGGGATTTCTCATTAAGTTTGATCTTGACAATGTAGGATGTAGGAATATACTCATAGACTCCCATGGGTTGGGGTAAAGGGGCAACTTTATATAATAGCTTAGATTAATCCCCCCCAAATCCCTGAAATCCCTAAATTTATCCTCATCAAAAATAAAAGGGTTAATGAAAAAGTAGAAGTATGAAAATATCTATAATACAAAGTAGAATGAGGTCTGTCTCTCTATCTTTCCATCTGTCCGTCTGTCTGTCTGTCCCTTAAGATCTTGGTAACCACTGAACCAATTGGATTCTACTCTTCTACTGGTCCTGGTTTGGTTTTAGGCTATTTTTTGGGGGGTGGAACACCCCAACCCCCCAAAAGATGAAAATAACCCCCTAAAAAAAATATTTTTTTCTTTTCTTTTTAAAACTAAAATAAAATAGTGGGAATGATTACCCCCCCCCCAAAAAAAAAAAATATTTTTTTTTCTTTTACATCTGAAATACGAAAAAATTTGGTTAATCAAAAATCTTGGGGTAAATCCTCTAGAGGCTAGGTTCGAAGCCGCTAGTCTTTATATAAAGGATAAAGGATATGATCAGATTTTCCAAGATTTCTACTAGTCTTACTCTTACTATTAAGAGATGGAAAAATAAATTTCCATTGCATATTAGGTCTTCATAATCCTAACTCTATGATGCAGAACTTATTCAACCAAATTAAATTCATGTTATGTTGCAAACTTATTTTTTTTTTTCACGAAAAAAATCGTGCATTTAATAACGTTTTAAAGGATAAAGTCCATTTAAACATCAATTAAGAGTTTTGTCATTTAAAAAGTTACATGTTTAAATATTTAATTTCTGTACACTTTCTATAATTTCAAATCTAAAAGTGTGTGCAATTAAAACACTAGAAATTGAATTTAATGCATCAAAACCAAACCTAACCTTTTAAAGACAATTTGACGGTCAAATTTTGATACATTATAGACCGAATAAAGTAAGGTGTATAAATGAGAGAAAATTTCGAACACAGTAATAGTGTCTGACTGATTATGACGTAACAAAAAAAAATTAGCCAATGAGAGGCCGTTATTAACCAATGGTAAAATTTATAGTGGCCTCTCATTGGCTAATTTTTTTTGTTACGTCATAATCAGTCAGACACTGTTACTGTGTTCGAAAATTTCAGGTTTCTTAATTCAGAGGCAAAGTAATTTTTTTAAAGCTGTTCCTGAAATCATAAATCAATGTATTACGACGATAAAAAGACAAAAATCTCAAATAAAATGACAATATCAAGCAAGAAGAAGCAACTTGGATTTAATAACTAAATTGTTTTTGCCTAACAATAGGTATCTAACACGGAGGGAGTGACATTGGGCTGTTTATTACTTTAGTCCCCAAAGTTTTATAATAACGTTTCTTATTTGTTGGCTTAACAACTTTGGGAACTTTATTGAACTCTGGTTGGTTCATTTAGATGAGTGTCCAAACTTTTCAACCACTATTTGTAATTTAAAGAATGTATAACTGTACCATTATTGATCGGATAAATTTATTGGCCATCGTTTTATCCCTTTAGATCCCCGGGTTCTTAATTTATTTCCTAAGGTCCGCTGTAAGTGTAACAGATGCACTACTTATGGACTAAATCCTTCTTGTTGGACCTATGCTTTTAATATTTCCCCCTGTAAAAATACCATTTTCATAAATATATAATGTTAGTCAGTTGCCAATTTCTTTCATACAATGAATATATTCATGCAGTAATTTGGAAAGTACATCTATAAAGTTATTCGTACTTAGTAATAAGTTAAGTGTTAAGTGAGTAGGGAAGTCAATATTAAAACTAGAAAGACATTATGCATTAGGTAGGGTAAGAATTTAGATATTATCAAACTTACATAGTAAGTTTTTTTGCATAATAAAGTTATTACTAAAAACGGTAAAAATTTCAAATACGAACTAATATTGATCTAAGGTTGATAAGCTGCAAGCTAGGATACGCCCCTAGAGGCATATAAGGGGGGCTTAATGAACAGGGGGGAGGTAAGAATCGACTTACAGCTTTCCCTTTTAATTGAAGAAAAGAAAAAAATGGAAGGGGGGGGGGGGAAGTTTTCCAGGGTTGATTTCTCTTGGGAAGGTGGAGGTATCCTCCCCCAAAAATAGTTATAAACCTGATAGCCCATAGCTGGAATAGTTTTGTATGAAAACTTTCTATTGTTAGGTAAAATGTTGCAACGCTATAATATCATGACAAATTGCAATGAAAAATATCATGCAAAATTAAAATCAAAAGGCAAAAAAATGTCATATCAATATAAATATGTGCAATTTGACTTACATGCAAACATTACCCATGACCTAGTGACGGTCAGTCCACAATTGCAGAATAAATGCTCATAAACTTACGGATAGCAAAATTTAATGATAGCTCAAGCTACTCTATAAATAGGGTCAATGTGTCTGCAAACTCGTCCAAGTAATTTAACAACATTTTGGAGGGAAAATCATCCCTTTACCATCTGCCAGCATCCAGCCCTCATAAACATTCCTGACGCCAAGGACGTCATCACTGACAAATGGATTGACTGATACTAACACTTGCAAAGAAGCTTTGAAGCTTAAAAATTAATGTTTGCTCTATATTACGTAAAAGTGTTGCATCGATTTTTAAACAAATTTAGCGTTGAAATTTTAGTGTAGTTATATTTAGCCATATGTACGTACACAGAAAATGTAAATGTATTGTACAAAATTGGATCCTGAATTACGCCCCCTCCCTCACCCACAAACACTTTAACTAAACATTAATATGTACGTAATACATTTTTTGCAAAGCGAAGCTTTTCTGCTATAATTATAAAAAGTGAAGCTATTCTATATTTTGGGTAAGTCCGTTCATACTTCAATAACGGATATCGCAAACTTAAGCAAGTTAGAATTGTTCTACTAATTTCAACTTGGCATTATGATCCTTGTAACTGTAAGGTAAAATTTATTACGCGTAGCTACTCTATAATCATTACCAGAAAGTAAATATATCCATTATGTAAATTATATAATCCTATTCATTTGATTTTCAAATTTTAATTTCCAGGGCGATTGGGCATAATGTTGTAAGCGAAGCATCTCTATAAAGTCTGAAATGTATGTATGTATGTATTTTAGAAATTTTGGGATAGATTTATACAGATTCCTTTGATCAGAATTATATGTAATATTAAATACTAACTGCGTTGATAATGTGTATTTTTTAATTTTCGTTTGTCTGACTGATCTTGAGCATCGCTTTTATAGATGTTCTCATCCTTACTTACATAAACTTTTTATATGTTTTGAGAATGGATATAGAACAAACGTAAATATCATGACAGGGGGAAAAATTGTCGTCAATTTAGGTTTCTTTTCTAATGTGGACATCACTTATTGGTCAGTTCGTTCATCCAGTAGGAGGGGAGGGGATGGGGTAAAGGGGTGCATAGGGGGGGTCGTTATTTTAGAAGTTCATTGGAATACATGAAAATTTGGTATAAGATCCATTTGTTATTATTTTGTTATTTTTCATCCTTGTTACCCAAATTAAAATGTCAAAATATAAAAGGAAAAATAATAAAATAACATTACATAAAAGTAGCGGAAGCGTTTTAACCTTATTAAATACATTATTAGAATATAATTTTTAGCCTTAGGGCCTGCATTAAAACGTGGTTGTATAACAGACATTAATAAACTCTAAGAATTTGTCTTCATTGAAATCAACAAAAAAAATCACAAAACTTTTTTTGGAGGGGAATTAAACAATTAATTTGGTGATTTTGGTTTTTATGGAGTGTCAAAAATCGTAAGGGTGGTTTTATATTTTTCGGGAACACATCATGTACCTTTTTTGCAAAAACTGTGCACGCCACTGGGTTCATAGAAACGATAAGATATCGAGGAAAACACAGTAAAGTTCTTAACTTTAAAACTTTCTAATAATAGTATGACTATATAGTCAGCTTAAACAGACTTTTAAGGTTTTAAAATTTTTGGCATGGTTTGAACACTATGAAAAGCTCTCTCAGGAATACAAGTGTATGAAAAATCACAAGAAAATTGTGTTTAAAATTTACCTCATAAAAATACATCTCTTTTTTAGGGATGTCCTTTCCTTCTTCTCCTATCATCCCTCCGATATAGACGTATTTTTATGACGTCACACATGACACTTTGAGCTTTCTCCTAGTAAATGTCAAGACGTGGAGATGTGACTGTATATTAATTTATTTTTCGTTGTCCTCTCCCTCCCGTAGCTCTCTGCACTCATTTTCAATTGTAAACTTAAACCGCAAGCAAATTGCAACGTGTATGTGAATTTGTGTGTGTGTGATTGTGTGTGTGTCTGTGTGTGTGTCTGTGTGTGTGTCTGTCTGTGTGTCTGTGTGTGTGTGTGTGTGTACGGCTGTGTCTCGTATATTATTACCGCAATGGTCAATTAAGAAAATGCTGAAACGAAAACCTAATAATTGTTTAAGTCGTTTTTTTCATTTCTTTTTTAAAACCCCATGTTTTCTCTTATGTTCATCAATATCTCATAATTTAAGGAAGCTCCAATTAGGTCCAGTGAAGATTTTATGCTCTTTCAAAATTAAGTCTTTGAATGATATTAGACTATCCCATACCTTAAAAATAAATAGCCCCTCGAAGCTAGTGGCACATACTATATAAGTATACATATCAATTTTAAGCGAAGCTACTCTATAACCCTTTTAGTTTAATTACATATGATGCATATTTTTAGTAGATCCACAAGGGGAGAATAATTAAGCTTTAAATTTTGGTGTAAATAATTCTTTATGCAATCAAACTATATCATTATAATAATCAACATATTCCCAGAAAATTTGCCAAAAGAGACACTACAATACTTTTTTTTCTTTTTGTAAATTTTATAAATAAACATCAGCGGATATTAAGCGAATTAATTTTGAAATTTTGAATATGATTTAGGGGTTAAAGGCTTTCTGGATAAAATCAGCTTTTTGGAGATGTTTGTTAGCAAAGGAAATACGAATCTCAATTAATAATAAAATTCAAACCAAATATATGATAGAAATCTAGTGTCATATTCATGAACTTTGTTTTACAGCTCACAACACAATTTACTTGTAAAATACAGATGGTTCTTTTAAAAAAAAAATATTTTACCTAAAAAACAATTTTTTGAACCTATATAACTTTGAAAATCTCCGTTGTTCTGTAGGTGAACTATTTTGTTTTGTTCAGTTGTTACAATTTTGTTCAATTTTGAAGAGAAATAATTTTTTACTGGTTTTGTAATGAAGGATTGACCCTTTAAGGTTTTTGGTCTAGTTATACAGAAATTAAAATTTGCAATATGGACAGGGACAAAAATTATAGAAAAAAGTAATTTTAAACATGAAATGCTTGTGAGGACATCAACAACACAAAACTATAGTTAAAAAATGGTTTCGGGAGGTTTTAAAAATTGATAAATTCTGTAAAAGTTGCATAAAAACACCCCCCAAATTATAGTTTACCTTCAAATTTTCAATTAATCGGAAGTGAAACTTCTAAATTTTTAATTGGGTTGCCACACCCAAAATGTTTGTTTTTAGGGAGAATTACCCCTCCTAAAATCCTTAGAAATCCTTCAAAAACAAAATTTATGCTTCACGCCATGGTTCAAGGCCTTAGGTTTTCAATTATCAGGCAAATTTTTAACGTTTTATATCCAAAATGTATGTTCTCCCTCCCCCAAATATTTCAAGGGGATGGTAATTACATAAGATGATTCATATGATTAAATTTGATTAATAACCTAACCTGTCCATGTAATATTATAGATGTAGGCGTGTATAAAATTTGTACTTTTTCTTTTTTGTTTAATTAGGTATAAAATATTTTTTTAGAAAAGCTTCTCTAAAAATTCAAGAAAGAAGATACTTTACTTATTTACTTATTTAGTAGACTAGGGTCTTCGTCCAAAGGTAATGAGTTGAGCCTGCTTTGAACCAAGGCATTCCCCATACTCTTTATGTCGCTCTCTTGTAGGAGCAGTAGGAACCATTTTGGTGTCTTTTGACGCGATGGTGGGCTGAGATTTGAACCTATCGCTTCCCAACATGGAGCAAATGCACTTCGTGTTAAGCCACAGTTGCGGTTTCTTTTCTGGATGTTAACATCCTTGTATGCAGTTATTAAAATTGTGTAAAATAAAAATAGAACATTTATTACTGCTATATTCAGTTGTAAAATATGTAAGAAAAATCAGGGTTACTGTAAAAACAAGAATAATTATGAAAAGAACGCAAACAGATTGTAATTTTTGGAGATCATTTTACTTGGTACCAAAGAGCAAATATCATCAAATTGACTACTTGTATTCTTAAAAGATTTTTCAAATATGATAAAAAAATATTTCAAATTAGAAGAAAAAGATATAATGAATGAGTTCTTTGGAGCAAAGCAACTTAAGAATATCAAATGTTCATCTGCCCGTCTGTCACAATCGTTTTTCTAGAAGCATAATTTTCTTTGTGATGATTCCTTTGACAAATTAGCATCCAGTCTATGATTCTATTGTTTTTAGGTCCACCGGTAATGATATAGAGAATATTCATTATAGTAGAAGAAATGTGATTTTCTCATCTACTATTAAGATAAATTTTTTGTTCAAAGATTTCTCTAATTATTGACCATCAACTATATAACTTAATTTGTCTATCTGTCCGCCAATAATGATACGTAAACTAAGAGAATATATCTATTTTTAGGAAATATAAATTTCAGACAGCTAAATCAAATCCGCTTCTTAATTTATTTACATGATTTTTCTGATTAATGATATCTAATCTATTTCTTACTTTGTTCGCCAGTTCGTTAGTTTTTCCTTAAATTTCAATGAATTATTTATGTGCTTCTCCTGTTATGTATGTTGTGATGCTTGTTTACTATTTTGACTGTAAAGTTATTTTCCTTGTGCAGAAAGATAAAAGTTTTTTTAAATATTTAGATTTTGTTTAATTAAAAAGATTCTCTGTTTGAAATGTTTACATTTCAGAGGTAAAAACTTAATTTATACAGGTACTTGGATTCCGAAAAACAATTAAAAATTTCCCCACAACCCACTTACTTCTTTCTATGGCATGTCTGTATGTCCGACTAAATGACAAAAATAAAATCTGTCAAAAGTCTTATCACAATAATCTAAATTATATTTGCTAAGATTCTGCCTTTCAGGAGTAAAGCTAATAGATATATTCTTTAATTAAAATTGAAATTTACTGTAGTATTTTATTTAGATATTTTTAATCAATTTGCGTATTATATTATTTGAACTAACATGAATACATCACGACGAAAAAACTTTCGTATGAAATTTCTATACGTTCGAAAATCATATCGAACACCAAATAGAACGATGTCTGTATGTCAGAAGCCTAACTTTTGAACAATGTCATAAACTTAGATGACACAGTATTTTTTGTTCATTGTCCTCTCACTCCCTTCCTAAATTTTGCCGAGGTATTAAATTGATATTGTCATTGAATGTGTGGCGTTGACAAGGATTCATTTCATATTTTAAAGTAATTTCAACAATTTATGGTAGAAGTACGGCTTACATATAGCTCAATAGGATGTTTTTTGTTATGTTTTTATTTTAAAACCATCCGATAAGCGTCATATTCAGCTATGAGTTTTTCTCAGCCATCCTCAGTAATGCAACAGCCGCAATCATCCGTGCAGCTGCAGTCGACACAACAATTCAAAACGCGCATTTCCTAGAAAGTTGGGAGGCTTGAAAGAAAAATCACCAACATTAAGTTACAACCACCTTTCGCAACACTCAGCCGCAGCCACCAATTATTTCAGCCAAAAACACCCTAAGCCACAAACACCATAAGCCACATACAGCCACAGAAACCTTCAGTCCCCCTAACAAATTAATATACTATTTAGTTCAAAGTTAGTAGAAGATGCGGATGCCGACCCCCTTATAAAAAGACTATGATACAAAAAAAGGTTTAAAAAAATCCTATTTTACAAGTGTCAATAATTGATGTTTATTATAGTTGTTATGTGATATAAAAATACCACAGTGTGGTCAAATTAAGACAAGATAGTAAGAACAATAATCTCCATGAGTTACGCAGAGCACACGCAACAAAAACATAGAATTCGTCTATGGACAAAAAAAATCGCCAAATATAGAGTAGCTGCGGTTTTATCAAATGAGAGGTTTAACTTTTTACTTTAGCTAACCTAACCTAAGCAATCTTATCATAGGGTTAAGACTTGCCGTCTAAAATATACTGGGAGGGAGTATACACTGAACCGTAAATTATACACATATTTTGTAGATTTGTACAAGCTTTTTCATTAATCTACAGAAGGTGTTGTTTTGTTTATCATAACTTTGTTTACGAATTTATTATCAATATCTTATAAGTTACGGTCCCTGTAAATATATGTAACAGATGGACACACGGACAGACAGAGGTGATTAGAAGAATATCGTCGCACTGTACAACATTTCAATACTTTAAATTATTCCATATCACAATATTAATTTAACATTTTGGTCTACTTATAACCAGGGATCTTAGGGGAAAAGATAAAGAACGATAAAAAGATGTACATCCACAATGATGACAAACAAAATACCCCATTTAAAATCATTTGGGTAAAAAGTTTAAATACTTCTAGTTTAAACCAACCAATCAAGACTTAATACAAGTACCCAAAGTTTTAAGCTATCAAATGAAGAGAGTGTGGTATCAAACTTTGGGTACCATAATATTTTACAGTCCAATGTACCATCCCTTCCTCACTTTTACCTTGGCTTTACAATTAAGGTGGGTAAAATAAGTTTCTAAAGCAGAGTTTTTCTGTAGTTTTAGGTGTGTTTGTAGGCTATGGCAGCGTCAGCCTCGTGGCTGAATTTACAGCAGCGGCTGTGGTGGCTTTTGTTGCAGCTGAGGCTTATTCAAGCAGCGCCGCAGTTGGCTGTTGAGTAAGTTATCGTCGAACAATCCCTTAATTTTCCAACCTTACATAAATAAATATATACATACAACCCTCCTTTACGATCTGGGGCTTGAAGGTTTAAGACCTAATGGGTAATTAAGTGACTTTAGTTATTAAACCATGGAACATAAAAAATCATGAAAAAATATACAGAAATATAAAAATAATTATATTCTTGTACATAGAAGAGATAAAATCTATTGTAAAATTATTTAGCATTGAGTACAAATTACAGTTTTGATGTAATTTTAGAGATGCTACTCTCATAACAATATTCCTAATTGTCTTAGAAATAAATGCTTTCAAAAATATTTAAAATTATCATTTTTTGAAAATTATAGAAAAATAATATCTAGATATAACTATGAAAGAAAAATGTTTTGGAAAGTAAATAAAAAGTAAGAAAAAGACGAACAAACATTCTTAATAAAAATACTTTTCTTCTTTCTCTGACAAATGGAAAAAAAAACTTACCTTTTTCCAATTGTTTTTTTGCAGACTTATTTTTCATTTCCTTTTTCATTGTCGAAGCATTTTTTTTAATGTTTTTATGCTGTGCAGCTGATCTGTACTATGGATAAGTCTCACCCGCACGTCCCCCAATAATCCCCCTTAACAATATACTACGAGGGAATGCATTACCCCCGTTTCTTAGATTAATTAGTACTTGGTAGCTCATCCCCCCTCTCCCTATTTTGAAATTAGTTTATTACGGCATGGCTTCGAACCCGTTGCAACCTTGTCCAAATCGACTATTTTCAAGTATTTTAAAATTATAGGAATTTTTCATTTAAGAAAATTTCAGAAACAATTAAATTATAGGAACTAAAAATATAAGAACAATATATGAATCAGATGCAACTTTTGTCTGTCAATAGTTTAGCTTAAATATGCAATCCAAATTAAAAATTAGCTTGTCCTTTTTTTGTTGTTCTACTTTGTTCTTGCAGAAATATATTTCTTTTAATGGATATAGAATATAAGTGGATATTATGACAGGGAAAACTGTCGTCAATTTAGGTTGTTATTTTTCGTCATTTATTGGTCATTTTGTTCATCTAGTAGCGGGGAGGGGGGGGGATGGGTTATCAAAGTTCACTTTATTAGAGTACATGATAAACTGGTGAAAGCTCCAAGTAATAATAATAAATCTATTTTCTATTTGTGAATTACTTTTTGTGTTAATAATAAGAAATAAATATTTTATTACGGCGAGACCAATAATCGGATACAAATATAGCAAGGACAAATATATTATAAGTAGCGCAACAATAACAATCACTAATTAATGATAATGTAAATTATGGACTTATCACTAAAGTTTCGTAAACACATTACTTAATTTGTTGGTTTCAATGTAAATTATGGAATGGCTGCCAAAATTTTGTAAACATTTTCATTAATTCGTTGGCTTCAAACTCTGGTGACCTTAGTTAGATCTTGAATTAATTTTTTTTTTAAAGTAGTATTTAAACTTAGGGAGTAAGGGAGGGGACGATGGGCAATTAATTCAATTTAAGAGTTTTTGAAGAAAGGCCATGAAAACCAGAATAATCCCGAAAATATGGTGGAAATTGTAAAGTGATTGTTGATTAAATCTAGAAAACCATAAACTAAGAAAAAAGTTCAAGAAAAAAAGCAATCATTTGAAATTAAGATTACCAGTATTACAGACTGACATAACCATTCTGTACTTAATTACTAGAAATATCTCCCTGGAACTCTCCAGATGACAGGGAAAGAGAAAAGAGATTTGGGGGCAAGTGATGTGAACACGGAAAAAGGGGCAGGCAGGCATGTAGATGGATGGGCAAGTGGTGAAGGAAGTTGTCGATCATAACTATTTTAGGATCTCTTAAAACTTGAATTACCCTCTTTCTTTATTCCTTTCCCTATTTTGTACGCCGTTCTTGAGTCTACAGGTGTTTATACAAATGTGCCAATTAAATTTTTTTTTTTTAAATGACATCTGTTTAATTTTCCTTTGCAATTAAGCTTTTTTTAGGTACAGGGAAGGCATTTAGCTATTTTGGGAGAGCGTATCTCCACCCTCCAAATTTAATATCCCCACCCCCAAATTTTTTTTTCTCAATATTTCTTATTAAAACTCAAATTAAAAAGTAGAAGGGCGGTTGACTTATCCCCCTCCCACCCTAAGAACACCTAGAGGCTTCTTGGTGGCGTTCATTGCCCCTAGTCTTTCTTAAAATAAAAGCTATGTCCTGCATTTTTTTTCAATTAGGTGTTTGATCACAAATTTCATATGATAAAAATATTTTTCTTACTTAATTGTTATCCTAATAAGATAAAAGTTGTGCTTGAAAATTGTTTTAATAGCTATTATTATATGTTGCATTTTTAGATAAACGTGAGAATTATGATTAGAATTGGCGTATCATTTGTACTCTTTTGCGTCATTGCGTATTTTCAGATTTCTATTACCCTTCATCGGGCAAGTATATGACCCGCACGCATTCCTGCCCCTTTTTATCCTATTTATTTCCCCCACCTCCCTTCTCCATTTCCCTTTCTCGTCTACTTTTAAAAAGGAGGTGGGGATGAAGGGAGTGAAATATAGTATGGGAGGGGGGCCGTGTATTTATATTTGAACTACTCTCTGTCTGCAAAACTATATATATTCAAAACTAACATAGCGAGTAACGGCATTTCTTGCGCAAGTCCCCAAACTCAGTCAGAAACTGCTAAATTCTTGCACATTCCCTTTAAGCCAGTCCCCAAAGTCTGAGACTCCTAAAGATTGAATATTCGATCCATTGTCCCCTCCCTTACTCCCTGATTTAAACTTTTCACTACACGCTTGGTTTTTTATTAAATGAATAATTTAGGGTACAATGTTTGGCACTTTCGATATAAGTAAATGATAATAGAATGCGATAATAACTTCAGAAAAATCGAAGAAAATAGTTTTAATACTTAATTAACGTTTTTAAGTTTTTCTTCAAAAAGTTTAGATAAGATGCCTTTAAAAGTCGTCTATGATTTTGTCAGGGATAAAAATGTAACTTTAAAATAAGAATTACAACATATTTTTTCAATTAGTACAAAGTAAAATTTTGAACATTTTATTGATCAGTATATTTTTTAAAATGTGAAGTAGAAACCTGAATATTTTATCATGAAAATTGTGTTATGATTTGATTGTCTGCTAGATTACAAGAAAAAAGATACTGACAGTACTTGTTGGTTCTTTAAAAATAATTAGGTAGATTACTTTCAGAACCCCTCTTTTTGCAACGTTATTTCAATAGAACAGAGCCGTAGTCTTAGTGTACTCAATATCTAGACAGCCAACCATTGTTTTAGAATTGTTCAATTTTTTTAACTTCTGATAAAAACAGAATTAATGGTATTTTTGTAAATATTATACCTCCAAGAAATGGCTATACTTCCCAATCATATGTTGTGTGATATTTAAGAGGAATTATTTTGATATAATGTCATTAAAATATTGGTTGAAAAAAGTGCTATTCTAGCTTATACTTTATATTTTAATGTGTATGATAATTCAAATAAAAGATAATGAAGATTTATATTATATTTAATTGTTATAATTATAAAGAAAAACCTGGAAACAGTAAAAAACTGACTTTATTTTATTGACGTAGGGAAAATTTTGTCAAATATTTGAATAAAAAAACACTATAAAACAAAATAAATTATTTTTAATATAGTCACAAAAAGGCTTAATGAGTTTAGGAAATATTTCATTCACTAATCATGTCAATTAAACTCTATTACACAGAATACATTGTAAAAAGATGTTCTCGTTTTAATTTTAAGTAATTTGAAATGCATTTTAATACCTTTTAATGATTTATTTTTTGAAACATCTTTTTATAAAATGTTATTGATTTTTGAAGTTATATGTTAAAATGTTTTTAAATTTTGTTAACATTTTGTTTTAAATGTAGAAAATTGGTAATTCTAAACATTCAAAAAATGATTTTATTAAATTTTCATCACTTAAATTGCATGTTTGATAAAATTTTCAACTGATAATTCAAGAAAAATCGTTTAAGTTTTATTATATTTTACTTTGAAATGTTAAAAAAATATAATTATTGTCAAAAATGTGGAAGTTATACTTTCCTCAAAAAAAGACCTAAAACATGCAAATTAACACGTGTAATGAGATTTTTTTTCTTTCAGGTTTAATTTTAAGTAATTATTGATATTTTTTGTAAAAAGGATTTTATATAAAAAGTTTTAAAACTCGAGTTATGTAGTGGTTCTAAAAAAGGTTGCGAATTTATGCAATTTTCTTGCAAAAAAAATTTTCTAGGATTTTAAAAATAGCAAAGGGTGTTATTAGACGTACTTACAGATACAATTGCAAAGTCATTTTGGCCAAACACTAAAATAAAGTTTTGACATCTGAGGGTCCAACCGTGACTAAAAATTGTTCCCTATAGAATGGGTTTTTTATAATTTAGGCAACTATCGTAAAAAACACCATTGTGACGTATGAGGGGATGTACAGACAGACCGGAATACGAGTATAGAGTAGCTTCGATACAATTAAATATCAATAATATAACAAAGGTATTTCTAAAAAATACAATATTTATTAAGCAATTAAACTGGTTAGAATAGGCAGATTAATGGGATTATTATTATAGGATATATTTAATATGATATCAATTAAAGGCTTGGACGTCTCGTTTTCTGTAAAGGACAGAAAACCACGTGCACAGGAATATAGGACTAAGACTGTCGACAACCTAGCATATAGGTATACAGTCTACCAAGTGCAAGCTGATGGAGAGATGTTCTCACAAGGCCTGCATAAAATCAACTAACTCCTCAACACAGCAGGATGGAGTATAGTGGCGGTTACAAGTGGAGGTCTGACTCAGCCAGAGAAGTATAGGAATGTGGACAGGGATGGAGATGCATAAACTTGGATGGTGAATACCACACTCGCCTCCTTCTGAGGGAATATGAAATATTCCCTCACAGTTGACCTGCACGCCTGCTTCTGCGGGTTGCTGTTGTACTCGCAGGTTCTTCGATTGCGGCCATAGCCCTCTTTACGATATCAACAGGATTGGGTTCTGAGGAAGTAGGATCTTCTGGAGCTGCTGGAAGCTCTTGAGCAACAGCATTCTGGAGGGCCAACACGCCCTCACAGGGAGCCGTGGCCACTGGGTCTTCAGAGACAGCGCCAGCCTGCGGGTTAACAGGCAGATCAATTCCAGATGGAAAGAGCTCACTGATTTGAGCATCGAGCTCTGTGTCACTGTTTTCCTCTGCAGGATCCAGGACCTCGGGATTGCCTTCTCTATCGGTGGGCCTGTACTCATCAGAGCACTCAGAACCGCCATAGTGGGAAACCAGCTCAACTCCATCATCATCTGGCCGGGATACGTCCTCAGCGGGAAGGGATGCCTCTATGGTCGCCACATTCTGCCCAGGTACATTCATAATATTACAACGAGTATTAATATATTTAATTACCCTGTCAGAGTTTTGGTCCAACAATCGACTAGTGGCCTCAATAACCGTGGTCATTCGTGATTTTAACTCAACGGTCGAGTCCTCAGAGACAGTGCGAATTTTTTCGCGCAAAGTTTTGCGGTTCCGCAGTAATTCTGCGGAAATTTCAATAAGGCGCTTGCCATGTTGTATATATGCTTTCTCAACGAATGAAGCATTGCTAGCAATTTTAGATTCCAGGCTTCTCTGGAAGGGGAGAAGAGCTTCCTCCATTGCTTCTTTTACAGTGGAGGATAGGACTTTTTTCCATTCCTCAGCAGTCACCCAAAAAGCCTTAGGCTCAATTTTGCTTTCTGCTAATGTCTCTTTCTTTTTAGGGGGTAATGGAGGCGGTTGAGTTTCCACCTTAGCCTTCTTGGCTGCTGGGCCGCCGCTGCCTGTTGGTGTTGGCGGACGTTTTTCTACCGCTTTTGGGGCTGATTTTACGGCGACTACCTCCAGTTCAGGTGAGGCACTACGTTTTGGTGGCGATTCCACCCGATTTTTTTGCGGTTCCCCTCCCCTATTTTGTTCCATTAGAGGCCTGGCCCTAGGCCTGGCTTTATCGGGATATTCGTTGGCCTCTAAATTTTTAGCCTGCCGCAATTTTTCTTGCAATTCAAGGAGTTCCTTTGGAACATCTTTTCCCGCGGTGCGGTAGACGTGGATCGATTTTGAGACGCATTGAAGTTCACTGAGGTTTTCAGGGTTGCGTGGCGGTTTTACTCGCGGCTGATACCTGTTCTCGTCAGGTTCATAGTAGGCTTCCTCAGGGCCGCCCTGGGGATAGCCATGATTGCTGTCGTAATAATAGTCCTCTTCATTGTAGAAGGGTGCCTCTTCATATCCTCGACGGTATGAAGAGTGACCGGCCCCATGGGAGTGGTGGAAACCCCTTGAAAAATTCCGCCTGGGATATCCTAAAATAAAAATAATAAACTTAAAATTAAGGGTCATTAATTCCTTATACCGAATAAGGAAATATTTTTACAAAGACGACCTTTAGGGACGACAATCTTATAGGTATATATGTCTGTTTACAGGTCGTCCGTTTTTTGGAGATTAATTTTCCCCATTATTTGTAAAATCCCGCAATTCGTGTGTTTCACTCGTACCTCCTTCTTTGTACGCGTGAATTTTGGTGCAGGCTAATATATAGATGATAAAAGCGACGCATAATAACGACCCTATTGCTGTAAGGATGGCTGCTACTACAAGCACTATATGATACCAAGTACTAGATAGAAAATCAACCACCTTATGATAAGTTTGAATAAACCAGGAGTCAGTTATTTTTACTTCAAAATTATTGGAGTCTGCGGCAAGTTGGCTGAGGTATAATTCCTCGGCACTTTCTGAGAAATTAGTTTTTTCTAGGCTTTGCCAAGAATGATAAAGAAATAGGCTAATCGGTTTATCCATAAGATATTGGTTTACATTTAATATTTGCATACCCTGCCCTTGATTCCCAAGGAATTTTCCTTGGTACAAATGTAAGAAAATTGGATTTTCGGAACATTTAGTCGGAGTTAAATGGGTGGTGTTAACCAATCTGCGTGAAAATGGTGATATTCCCATAGTCTTATTATTGATTGAAACCGAGAAATGATCCACAAAACAGGGTAAATTTTCTCCCAAAGAAACATTGATTTTAAGACTATCGCACTGTATTACCAAATCCAGTTCACCGAGCGCCCTAACTAGTTTTTTACGATGAGTCTGAATACTACTTTTAGACAGAAAATGGTTCTGTAAACAGCGAGTTTCGGGGACAATTAATTTACTATATTGTTGGTAGGAATAGAAAATCTCTAGTGGTAACATGTCATCCTTTTCCTTAGCGTTTAAAAGTGGGAAATATGGTTTTACAGAGTTTGTGAACCATACCATTAAGTTATCAATATTAGTTTTGTAGTAAGATAATTCGGGAATTAGATTTTCAAAATGTTTTTTATCTTTAAGTTCTAACGCTAGCGTAATTTGGGGATCGATCACTAGATATTTTTGGGCACCCTGTTCTCCTTCAAATGTAAACAATGAAATATTAAAGATGTCTACCGTTCGCCAAGGAGAAGTGAATTTTTGTGCGTTATCAGATTTATCATCTGAGATAATTCTATCGTAGCCTATTCTAAGATTGTGATCTAAACAATTGTTTCCCACCCAGTGACTGCCCAGGTAACAGCCCGCTTTTGTTTGTAATAATTCAACAGGCTCAGCCTGGACCCCTATTTGTTTTTCCTCAAATGTCCCAGGGATAAAAATGCCGTTAATGGTTACGCCGTTTCCCTCGCAGGCGGGGTCGATGCCGTTAAGGAGGTCGTTGGGGTAAGTAAGCGTCCCGTTTACCAGGAAACGCGTGTATGACATCTGGTGTTCATACACTGAGACTGATTTTCCTTCAAAGTTAAATATTTTAGTTTTGGACATGGTGTAACAGTCTTCATAAGTTACGAGGCTCGGTATCTCCACGAGTGCTGGAGCAGCGAGGTGGATGTGGCTATATCTGCCACAATACCAGTAATGAGTACTGGTTCGGAGGTGGCAACGGATTCCAGGTATAATTTTTCTTTCAACCTTTTGAAGTAGGTGAAATTGTTTTTGTTCAATATTGGTAATATTAAGAAACGCAGCGCATTCAGAGATTTTCAAACGCGGATTTTCGTTTGCTACACATTGAGTCGCATCTATTTGTATTATTTCGGACGCATTTGATTTTGCCAAAATAATAAAAAGCCCCAAGAATCCCAAAATAAATTTACCTCGAGCTCCTGGTGCCTTTGCCAAATGATGCTGCATTTTATTTTTGTGCTTCTTGTTTTTCTCTGAAATATGTTAATTAGTTAGTTTTAACATATATTTTTTGTTTATTTTCGTTATTATACATACGTAGATTAAGCTATATACATTTGCCACCTTGGTTTTATATAATTATACATTTTATATACATTTTATTTCTTCCTTTTAATTGGGTTATGCAGTCCGATTTGGACATGTATGCGGTTATCCCCCCCTTGTGACCTAGTTTTTCTTTCTTCTTCTAATATATATTTGGGTACTATGCTTTGTTTGTTAACATTAATAACCTTTTCAGGGCTGGATTGTTTGGGTCTTTGTGCGAAGAAAGAAGCCTCGGACGGGACGGTTTCTTCCAAGAAACTATTTTCGACGTGGATGTTAGGACCGGATGACCGATCTGCGCCAGGGGATTCTTGGTCTTTGGGCTGTGGCTCAAATGGTGAGTTTTTTTCCATTATATCCCCTCCCCCATCACAATCCACCTCCCCCTGGGGTAAGTCCTGACTAGTTTCAGGGTTTTCTTCTATAAAATCGTCACCATCGTTATCTAGGTAGGTAAAATCGTCATTTTCCATACCTTTATTATCGTTTATTTCGGTTTGTCCGGTATTATCTATGGTCAAGGTTATTTCCTCAGACGGGACAATTTCCTCAATTGGAAAGACGTTAAAGGAAAGTGTTTCCCCCAATAATTCTACTTTAGAATCTATTTTTCGTATTTTATCTCTACTAACAACTTGGTTAGTTTTTATTGGATTTGATCCAAAGGGACTGAGTTCAAAAAGGGCCTCTGAGAATTTTTTTGTTACAATAAAAGGACCCCCATAGAAAGATTGCAATTTTTTACTGACCCCTATCTTGACTAGGTTAAAAAAAGCAAAGCATACGTCGTTAACGAAAAGGGGAGATGAAGCCTTTCTAGATTTATTTTGAAACTCTAAATAGATTTTAGATTTTTTGGAAACCTGTGCAATAATTTCTTCCAAATTTTTTAGGTAGTTTAAGTAAGACCTGCAATCAATGTCTTGCCTTTTCTGCAGGATTGGAGAAAAGAAATCGAGATTGAGAGTTGGTTGTCTGCCGAACATAAGGTAATATGGCGTATACCCCGTTCTTCTAGACGTACTAGAGTTAATTACAAAAGTGGTCAAAGCTAATTTTCTTGCCCAGTCTTTACTTTCGAATCGGTCATCAGATCTTAGACCTGCATAAATGCTTTGATTATGCCTTTCACATGGGTTACTATTAGGGTTTCTTGGGGGAATAAGTTTAGTTTCGATACCTAATTCATCCATAACTTTTTTGAAAACTTCCCCAGTAAAATTTGTTCCCCTGTCACTCCTCAATGACCGAAATAAGCCGTAGGTGGGTACCACCTGTTCAAGGATAACCTTCACCGTGCTTTCCACGGTGGCGTCCTTGATGGGGTGGGCGATTATGTACCTAGAGAATAGGTCAACTAGGATAAATATGTAGCGGACATGTTGTCCTTGGAAATAGTTAGGGGTTAAAGGACCGATAAGGTCTACTGATACCTGGCCAAAAATCTCGTGACTAATGGCTGAATGGGTGATAGGTTGTTTATGTTTAGGTACCTGTCCTATTTTTCTTAGGCAGGTGATACAATTTTTGATGCGTGATTCAACAAACTTATTAATTCCTATAAGGAAGAATCTTTCATTTATCTTGCGTATTGTTTCGTTAACCCCCTTGTGACCTATAATATTATTATGTGCTAATTCAAAAACTTTATTATATAATCCAATGGGTACGACGGGTCTTTCAATGAATGTTCCATTGCTAAGAGGTTGTCTAAATATTAGAAGTCCTTCCATAACGTATAAATGTTCTATTAATTTAAAAAGGACCTCTTTCCGGCCGGTTAGTTCAGCTCTTTCAAAACTCGACAACTTCTTTTTTTCGAATATCCACCTACGAATGTCAGATAATACTTGATCTTTTTGTGTTTCAGATTGCCAAACATTGTGCACACCGACTTCCGAAGCCGCATGTAACTCAAAAATCTGGTCTTGGTAGGGGCAATCCTGTTCATAAGGATCCAAGGTAAATGAGCTAGTACATTTTTCACAATCGGTTTCCTTATGTTCTTTGCATAAAAATTGCCCTCTAGATAGATTGTCGGCATTGCAATGGTCCCTACCCTTCCTATGAATTACTGTAAAGTCAAAACTTTGGATAAAGAAAATCCATCTCAGAGTTACACCATTTATTGTTCCTTTTTGCCATTTTTTGTAATGAACTAAGGAAATCGAATCTGTACGTACAATAAAGTTTCTAAATCTTAAATAATGAAGAAAGGTTTTAAGAACAAATACTAGACATGCTAATTCGCCTTTATAACTTGGATAATTTTTCTCTGCCCCGTTACATTTTTTGGAACATATTCCAATAATTCTTTCTTCCCCCCCCTGTTTTTGGCTGAGAATTCCAGCGAAATAACTTGTAGAAAAATCTACATCTACTATAAAGGGGTTTGGATTATCCCACTGGGGATAGCCTTTACTTATAGAATTTGAGAACATATTTATGAAATTTTCCCAATCTTTTGATAGGGAATCGGTCCATTCGATAACTTTATCGTTTCTGTGTTCATCTAGGGTACAAGAATTTTTTGCATAGGATGGGAAATAGGCCCTATAATAATTGGAGAAGCCCAGGAAACGCTGGAGTTCCTTGCCTGTCCTGGGCCTGCTCCAATTTTTAATTTGTTCTAAATATGCGGGGTTCATTTTAAGTCCTTGGGAACTGACTATATGACCTAAATATGTACATTCGGATGTGAAAAATTTACATTTGGCTAGATTTAACTTAAGTTTTGCTATTTTTAGGACTCCGAAGAGTTTCCTGAGATGCTTCAGATGTTCCTCAACATTCTTTGAGAATATAATAAGATCATCAAGGTAAGAAATTATAAATTCGTATAAGCCAGGGATAAGGGTTAGGACTCTGTCCATCAAATGGCAGAAAACACTTGGCGCGTTACACAGTCCGAACAGCAGTTTCTTGAAAAGATACTGCCTGTTAAGGGCTGTGAACGCTGTCAAGTGTTTACTTTCCTCTGAAATGGCTAGCGCATGGAAGGCGCTAGTCAAGTCGAGGGTGGTAAATACATTGCCAGTGCCTAATTTTTCTAAATTACTAGAAATCAAGGGAAGGGGCCAGTTAATTTTTGGTGTTACACTATTAAGCGCACGAAAATCGATAACGAACCTAAGTTTGCCTTCCCCCCCAGCCGTTGGTTTTTTCTTTACTGCAAAGATTGGGGAGGACCACTCGCTGTAGCCCTCCTCAATGACGCCCCCCCTTAGCCAGTTTTCAATTTGTTCTTTTAATTTGGCTTCGTATAATGGGTTTAATTGAATGTTTCTAGCCTTAATAGGTTTAGCCCCGGGGATCAAGTCTATTTTATACTGTAAGAGATCGCAGTTACCGATATCGGCATCGTCAACCGAAAATATATCGAAATGATCAAGGCATAATTTTACTACCTTTTCCTTCATCCCTGGGTTATTTTTGATAAGATCACTATTTTCTAAGTCTAATTTTTCTTTAATGAATTTAATTCTTTTAAGAAGTGTAGTTCCTGACAATTCATTTATTTGATTAATATTTTCATTGCAGGAATTTGGGGAATCCGATTCAAATTCAAAGCAATATCCAACTTTAACGTTATTCAATAAGGTAATATTTTTTCCTGCTAAATTAACAAAATTTACCCAACATTCTCCCTTCTCATTTACATTATAAATACCCTCCATAAGCATCAAGCCGTTATGGCTTGTCATTTTAGAATTATTTGGGGATATATACAGCTTCCTATTTTTTTGGTGGATAGGTATTGTTATCACCGTTGTATTCCCCCCCGGCAAGAATGTTGTTTTCTTTGCTAATTTTACGCATGTTTTATTTTGTTTTAATGTCCCAGTCCCCCCCTGGTTACTCCAATTTATTCCTGGGATAAGGGAGTTTTGTTCCGTATGAACATTATTTGTAGGAATCAAGGGTATGTTTTTACTTTCTTCAACTATGTTAATTGTCGAATTTTCTATTGGGATTTGCTCGCCAGTGGGGAGCTCGAATGAAAACTTATCTAGTAACAAATTAATTCGATTAACTTTGAGAAATTCATATCCTAGATTTATAATTTTAGACGTCGTTTCAGGGATGTAAAACGTTTCTTCGAATATTTTATCTGACCCATCAAAGCTGAATTTTAAACTTACGTGTCCTATGATATTTACTGGTTTTAAATCTACAGACAGAGCGCTAAGATTGGCAGGGGTGAATGTGATTTTATTATCATCTAAGATTTCTTTAGAAATAAGGGACCTAAAGTTGTTTCCTGTATCCACTAAAGCGTGTTGCAGGAATTCCCCCCCCACGGGATTAAGAACTTTTAGTTTTGCACAGATAGGCATTATAAAACAAATTATATTTTTAGTCGAAGCCTAAGATGCATATTTTCCAAGATCCCCACCTCAGCGGTTAGACGATGGTAATCCTCACACAGAGATTTCCTGTGTTCCAGGTATAGTTGTCTGTCGAATCTTTTTAAATAATGAAATGTTTTAACAATATGGTTAATTGTTAAAATAATTTTATATAACTTTCTGGGTTTCATTAAGTTTTTATTAAGCGCTTTTCAGCTCCAGAAATTTCTTAATAAGCATGAGAATGTTGATAGTTCTAAAGAAACTACTAAACTTTAATACGGGTCCTTATTTATATACTTGGATATATGATAAAAACCTATCGGAATAAAATTGAACTAAAAAGTTTTCGAAAGATTGAAAGGCTACAAAGTAGCTTAAAAATAAGTGTTCAGCTTGTAACTAACAAGACATTAAAAACAGACTGACTTATTTTTTGACTTATATCTGTATTTATACAAAATATAGTTTTACTAGTTAGTATTTGATTCACAATATTAGATAATATAAAGTTAGCGCTGAATTACAGCTCAAAAAATATTAGATATGGCTAATATAATAAAGAGGATCAATCATGACTGATTTATTATTCTGATATTGTAAGTATTTATACTTAATTTTTCCACCTATGGGGTAGAACGAGTTTATGTATTTACTAAAGTATAATTAATGCTGAAGTCAGCTTCAAAAATAAGAAGTGGTTTGTAGTAACTGCTTTGATAGTAACTGGCCTTGATTAATAATATACATTCACTTTTATATAGTGACCTTTTATTCCGCTGGTAATCCTAGCGGAAGCTAATAGAACTAAGTTTATTTTATTCTGCCAGTAATCCTAGCGGAAAATAATTTAATCAAAATGTTTTAAAATTTTATTAATCACGTTTTAAGTGATTAAAGTTTTTAATTTTTAACTGCTGCTTGATTGCAGCTCAAAAAATCAGAGAGGAAAAGATAATTAAAAATCTTCCTGAACAACTGAATTAGATTTGGAAATTCGCTCGTATTTATACAGATTTTCCAGTAGACCCCCCCCCCTTCTTATTATTTACTTATATGGACCGCGATAGCATTCTAGGCGACATCTTTCGGATACATAATAAATTAAATATAGTTCTATTATTGTCACTGTACAAAATGCAATAATATTTATCCATATGAATAAGTTATTATACATAATTGCTGAAATATTTCAGCTACAAAAATCAGAGGCTAAGAGTGTGCAACTCTCAGATAAAATTGATACTGAGGATTTAACTCAAAAATCATTGTTTATATACAGATAATTCGCTTAAGGTCCCCTAGCGGTTAAAAATTGAACTAGAATGTTTTAGATTCTTATATATATACACTCAAAATATACGATATTTACATTTTAGATAGATCATGCGATATTAAAAATAAATACTACTAAATAGAAAATAGGTATTCACTTGTTGGCTTCTTTATAAAGACTATTAGATTTTAAAAAATGGAAATATTAAGTGCATGTGAAATGCTCCTCAGGTTACCTCCCTATTTCCCCCAATTTCCTGTATCAGCTACATTTGGATAGGGAAAGGAGGGGAAGGAGTTTATTTTGTGTTGCTTAGTCAGACTTAATAATAACAATTTGTTTTATTTTTTCGCGCCAAAGCATTGCTTGGCAAGGGATATTTGATATTAAGGAATTTGCAAGTTTAGCTTGACATGGGATATTTTGTTTATCTTTCATATCAAAATATGAAATTCATTCAGCAAATTTTTATTTTCTGGGATAGGGACAATTAATATCGCATATATCCACTTATTTTCTACATCTAATGGACGTGATTTTTAACAATCGCTTGTACATATTTATCTATTTCAGATTCCTCGCTGGCTTCCTGATCCATTTGGTTGATAGTTTTACGCGCATACTGCTCAGGTATTTTATTACTATTACCTGGAGCTTTTCTAGGTGGTGTGAATTTACTCCGTGTTTTACCAAAGCGGGACTCAGGATGTGGGGGCTCCCCAGCTTTCTTTTTGTTGCAATTCTGCACTACATGGCCAGGGATATTACAATGCCAGCATTTAATATTTTTACTCCTCCCATTAAAGGCTCCTATAACGCCCTCGATTTGATCCCAAGCAATAGGATCATCCTCATGATCTACCCAAGAGGGAACCTCGTCAGGTTCTTCGGTTAAGTTTTCCTTATACATTGCCGTGTTAGTGGGGGTATTATCTTCGATAATGCTGATTATGGGTTGTTTTTTCGTTTCCGCAGAATTTTTAGGTAGGAACATTTCCATGGCTTGGGAATAGCAAGCCGAAAGGTTTTCCTTGCTAATATGGCCAGACCCATCCCAATTAACGTATCTTTGTCCGAGGTTAATAAGTTTATTTAAGTAAGCGTTGTAATCGTCCAAAAATTGCATACTCTCAACGTAATTGGCCATGTCCATGGCAAGGTTGGTATACAGCAGATTTTTGCTAACGTTAAGATAGAATTCTTTCCACTTCTTTTTAGGTATGAGGCCAGGATTCATGAGTTTGAACACCCTAAGTTTGTTTTCAAAATAGGTGTCAAGGGGTTGATTAGTCTCCTGTTTTAGGTTGTAGAAGTACTGCGAGGCTACTTCTGGATCCGAGAAGGGAGTGACCAGCCTCCTAATCATCAGGTAATAACTTAAGGCAGATAAGGCCTGATTTCTTTCAGGCGTAATTAGGTCTCCTAATCGTTCCCCTCTAGAGTCATAAATTCGCTGGTATAAAATATCCTTAAAAAGGATTGGGTCACAGATTCTGTATGTCTTTGCAACCCTCCACAAATTAGAAAAGAAATTATCAAAGTCGGCCCTGCCGTCCCACCTAGGGGCATCCCTCGCAAAATCGGAATCCCATTTTTGTCCCTTAATAAAGCATTCTTTAATAAAATCATCGTCGGCGGCGCTAGTTGTTGCCGTCGCGGATGTGCCTGTGCCTGGTGTGTTTCTTGTAGAGGGTCTTGTTGCTACATTGGGTGCAGACCGTGTAGGTCTACGGAGGGGCTCTAACGACTTAATCCTATCAGGGATAAAGGGAAACCTTTCTAATAAGGTTTTTTCGTATTCCGTTAGAGAAGTTTCTCTTACATTCATCCAATTATCATTATCCGCCGGACCTACAAAGCCTACAATTGAATAGGCCATACAACCTGGGGCTGTAATTCTATCCTTGGCGACCCATTCGATCACGTTTATCTTTTGTTGGACCGATAGTCGGTCATAAAAAGTGGCATTAATTGAATCATCACCTATGGTGTTAAAATGAGTCGTGTTAAGACTTTCGTTTAACGTTTTTTCCGCAAACAATGGGCCAAGATTTCCGTCCGCTGGGAGTTTTGATACTCTACGTTTTAGGTCTAAGATGTCGGTGTCGGCTAATAATCTGCGATGTGATTCCGTGTCCTTAAACCCTGCCCATTTTGTTTCTATTTCGAGCTTCATAATCTCGGATTCTTGTTTTATTATATCTCTATAATGTGACGAGTATTCGTTTAACTTAACATTTAACGCTTCCGTTATGAGTTCTTTGATTTTTTCAGGGGAAAGCGGGTCTGACTGCTGCTGCGAGGGACGGCCGGAGCCGGCGGAGGCGGCGGATTTTTGGTTTTATCATCCCCTTTCTTGGCATTATCGGTCATGGTGCTGGAGTGTAGTGTTCGTTAACACTGCTTTGTCTACTACGAACTTTTTTAAGAACTTGGAAATATCCCTTTCTTCCTGTTTTAGGGAGAAAATATGGAAATGTGTGAAATTAAATACTAGTGTGAAAATAAAAGGCGGGTTCCTTTTTATCTTTATTTGGCAGTTTGCCACGAAATAATTATTAGAAATATTCTGTAACAAATTGTTACTATAAACTGCTTCCGTGAATAAACTTAGTTATCAGGAAAATATTAATTTCACTTTGCAATCGAAGCTACTTTACAATTTAATTTTGTCTGTACGTTAATAATTATCTATACCTTCCCCCCTCAAAAATTGAGTGGTAGACAAGACTGCGCCAAAATGACGTATGAGGGGATGTACAGACAGACCGGAATACGAGTATAGAGTAGCTTCGATACAATTAAATATCAATAATATAACAAAGGTATTTCTAAAAAATACAATATTTATTAAGCAATTAAACTGGTTAGAATAGGCAGATTAATGGGATTATTATTATAGGATATATTTAATATGATATCAATTAAAGGCTTGGACGTCTCGTTTTCTGTAAAGGACAGAAAACCACGTGCACAGGAATATAGGACTAAGACTGTCGACAACCTAGCATATAGGTATACAGTCTACCAAGTGCAAGCTGATGGAGAGATGTTCTCACAAGGCCTGCATAAAATCAACTAACTCCTCAACACAGCAGGATGGAGTATAGTGGCGGTTACAAGTGGAGGTCTGACTCAGCCAGAGAAGTATAGGAATGTGGACAGGGATGGAGATGCATAAACTTGGATGGTGAATACCACAATTGAAAGCAACGTTCAGATGAACACCCTTTATTTATAAGCAGCAATGCAAAGTGCAAGAATAAAAACATTCATAGAAACAAATGACTACACAAATCTCTTTAAAATTTCAAAATCAGACAACAATATAAAATCGGTAAAAATTAAAATCTAACAATTAAGATTGTTTTTAAAAATATGTGTTAAATGCGAATCAACTTAAAGTCTGGTATGTTTTTTTAAGGACAGACTTTAATTTTAGTGTAGTTTCGCTCCTGTGTTTTCTTTTACTCGCATGTGTGGAATTATGTACGGTCATTTTTGATTTTAACACTTAATTTTAGTAGTCAGATTCATTTTAAATCTTAACTTTAACAAAACCTAGTTTCACTAGATCACCACTTAAATGTAAATTGGACCAATAGGAACACAGCGAAGAAACAATCCGGTCATATTATTGGCTCCCCGATTATTAACTACAAAGCTATATGTCAGAGGTCACCATAATCAGCTGTATGAATAGATATATTCTTTCTTAGACCTTCCACCAGAATTTCATGGTCTCTAATAAAGTGAAATTCGCACTGGGCTAAGATAATGCTTATCTCCTTTCCCCATCCTCTCCCTTCCTACTTGGTTAACGGACTGACCATTAAACGATTTCCATGTTACCAATCTCAATATCTCATCCCTGTCATAATATCTACTTATTTTCTATATCGATCCAATGATCCCTATCCGTATGTCTTCAATAGCAAACGATAAATTTACGTTTTCCCATAACGTTCAAACGACATATGTACATATGAATAATATTTGTAATAATAAAGAATTTTCGCTATTTAAAATGACTGTGATAATATATAAAAAAAATTGTTATAATATTTAAAATGAAATCAGTTGCCCGGACATACCATCCATCTGACACTAAAACATATTATAATGTCATATTCGCCAGATAATAGAAAGTTCTCCTTAGTTATAAAAGTAATAGGGTGTGTATGTGGATGTGTCTGTTCCTGGCAAATTGCATGATTAATTGGGTATTTCATGATCCAGGGCATGTTTTAGGCCAAATTTGTAAATAAAAACTAAACCTTCCTTTAGAGCATTGCCATAAAAGCTTTTAGAGCAACAGCTAGTGATTTTAAAGGAACCCTGCAAGAAATACCGAGCTTTAACTGCTTAAAGCCTGCCACGAGTAGACCCAATACCCAAAATTTGAAGCCTCAAGCTTCAATAACAAAAAAGTTACAGACATTTCAAAATGATTCTTTTAGTACAATGGAAATTTTGAAAGATTTTCAATGTACTAAAAGAAAATTTCAATATTAAATTACGCCGTCTGGATGCAAAATTAAAAGCTTATCTTTGTCAGAATTTTAGACTGCCAGTAACTGATAACATTATTGCAATAAAACGCCCCTTTTTATAGTCAAAATGTCTTTTAAAAATTCGGTTTGAATTGCGTTTGAAAGCGTAAAATCATAGCAGGAAAAAATTAAACTAATGTAAGTAATACAGATGCTCAGCTGTGATTGGTTGTTCAGCAGACTTAGCGTACACTCAGGCTTCTTATTGGCTGGAAATCCTAGAGGCTGGCATTCTCACGCTACAGTACTCTCAATACCATGCAATATAAACTGAATTTTTTTGAATGATTTTGACTATAAAGAAGAGTGTTTTTATTGGATAAACGTTATCAGTTACTGGTATCCTAAGTTTTTGCCAAAAATAAGCTTATAATTTGCTTTCTAGGCGACGTATTTTAATAATGAAAATTCTATTATTAGCAATCAAAAACTTTCAAAATTTTCATAGTACTAAAAATGTGATTTGAAATGTCTATAACTTTTTTGTTTTTGAAGCTGGAGTCTTCAAATTTTGGATATTGGTTCTACTCTTGGCAGTCTTTCAGCAGTTCAAGCGGTATATTTCTTGCATGGTTCCTTTAAAGCTTATTCTTTTATGGACATATGCCTAAATTGATTTATATTTGCACCAAAAAATAAAAGTCTACATACCAGATGCATGACACATAAAACAACACAATAGAATTATTTAATAATCTCTATGTCAGAAATAAAAGACCGACGATTTACTTGATAATAAATTTTCGTGAATTATGCAAAGAATAAAATACTAGAGATTGGTGACCAGGTTCTTCAACGTGTTAATATAGTCCTACCATGCAACCAAAATAGTCTGATACCATCAGCGCCCTATATGGAGATTCCCTAAAATCAAAAATTTAATTAATACAGTGGTTATCGAGATCTTAAGTGACCAAAAAATACAATACTACTTAATGTTAGATTATGATAGTATGAACTTTACTTTTTTTATTCTGTGAGAAGAAAGAATCGGATCTGCAGGTCAATTGTTAGAGGATTCTACATAATATCAATTCTATATCTCATTCTGTGTAAAGTTAGAAGTGAACCTATACTGGTATAGATTCTACATGATATCAATTCTAATTATTTATTCTGTGTTTATAAGGAAGCGGATCTGTGGTTTACTGTTTAGAAATTTCTGCATAATAACAATTCTATTTATTTCATTCTGTGTAAAGTTAGAAGCGAACCTGTACTGGTATAAATTCTACATAATATCAATTCTAATTATTTATTCTGTGTTTATAAGGAAGCAGATCTGTGGTTTACTGTTTAGAAGATTCTACATAATATCAATTCTAATTATTTCTTCTGTGTTTATAAGGAAGCAGATCTGTGGTTTACTGTTAGAAGTTTCTACATAATATCAATTCTAATTATTTATTCTGTGTTTATAAGGAGGCGGATCTGTGGTTTGCTGTTTATAAGATTCTGCATAATATCAATTCTAATATTTTTTTTCTGTGTTAATAAGGAAGCGGATCTGTGGTTTACTGTTTAGAAGATTCGCCGTAGGTGGTGCTTTTACATTGCAGTCAAATAAATGCTTGTTTTTGCACCACTACATTCTACCTGGTTATTTATGATCTTAAAAAGATTATGTTGGTCTTTAGGTCTGTCTGTAAATAAATAATTCTAACTTCTCAACAGCGAAGAAATAGTATTTAGAAAAATAGTATAGTAAAGTATAGGCAGTGCAAAATGGTATCATTCCCATTTGGATTACATCTGTAACACAATAGAAGGACAGCTGATAAAAAATATTTTTATAGTAGATGCTATAGGGCCAGGAAAAAACAGCCTCCTTTATTTAGCAGCTCGGTAAATGTAAATTAAATGATAAATGTATAAGTATACAGGGTGCACCACATAAATCCGGACTTTTTCTTATTTTTAAAAAAATAAACATAAAATCGTCATTTTTAAAGATTTTATTGAATTTTAAACACTGGGAAGCAACCTAGGTATATGACTATTAGATTATTTAATAAAATCACCGCCAGCCTCAAACACCGCCTCTACCCGCCCCCTGAACCGCCCACCGACCCTGGTCACCATGTCCCTGTTCAAGCAGGCGAAGTTCTCCATGATAGAAGCAATGAGAGAGGTCTTTTGGGTATGGGCGCGTCTATTGGTTCATGCTTTAATGGCGCTCCAGGCCATAAAGTCCATTGGATTAGATCGGGGCTGCTGGGAGGCCACATCTCCTTAAGGACTTGAGTAACCGCAGGATCCAAATTAACCCATCTTTAAAGCTTCCCTTTGACACGGCGGCTCTCATTTGGGCCACAGTTAGGCTAGAACAACGTTTTATACCTTTTTAAAAATGGCACGAAGATTAGGATAGGGTTATCAGCGCAATACATAGTCTAAAACGAGTTTCAAGGTTCCATATGGGCCCCTGAAGTCAAGAACCGAGAAATTTTCAAGATTTTTGACGTTTTTGACATCTTAAAATCTAAAACGATCCACTTTGTTGGAGTACTTCAGCCAAGTCCTCTGAGATAGAGAGTATTTTCTAGTATTTTCACTAGGCATCTGATTATATCTGTAGCAAGTTTCATAAGTCCATCTCACCTACAGATGGGCTGAGGTCAGATTTAGTAGGCCCAAGTCATAAATCCACGGTAGACTAACTGCGCAATTCGAATCTTCCTTGTTGAACATATGCGCGGCCAGCTCGGCGTACACGTCCTCCATAGTCTAAATATTTTCATGGGCAAAAAGGTCATTACCTAAGCTTTTTACAGTGGGGTCAAACGTCCTGATTGGTCAAGTAGTTTTGGCGCTATGGTCGTTTTAAAAAAGTCCGGATTTATGTGGCGCACCCTGTACATAGATGTTTAACCCAGACAACTACCTGATTACATAAGGGAGGACTTTTCCGTCTGCTAGCAAATTGCTTTCTGCTCTTTTGTGGCGACTTGTATGGCAGATATTCAAAGACTTAATTGAAAACAATGTCCCCACACCGTTGACATACAATTATTTAACCTCTGTACTGTAATCAAATTTGCCTCATCGATCATTTGAAGATATTCAGGCGAGAAATTTACGTTTACACATGAAAGTTTAAGATGGACTGAATGACAGGTAGAATTTAGAATTATAGAATATATTCGCTACTTAAGAGACACAAATTTGTATGAATTTTAGAACACCTGAAAAGAAACAGGTGTATTATTATTATTTGCTGTGACTCAGTAGTGGTCAGTTTCCTGCTTCTCTGTCATGCTGTTGCTTAAGATCTCTAAACAGTTTGTATGATGAAATAAAGTGTAACACGTTTGACGGAAAACGTTTGTAAATAATGCTGCTTTTATAATTCGATGGAACAATGGATGACAATTAATTTACTCCAGAATTATGATAAAAATCATCTATTATGTAAATCAGAATTGAAGCAATCTAGACTGAAAGGGATGGGAGACCAGAGACATGCTCTCCGTCGATCCTACACCGTGCATCTATGATCCTAGAAGCAACACTAGAAGAGATCTATTGTTCTGGAAAGGATTTAGAGGAGATGCCTGACTGAGTTTTGGCCGCTTCCCCCAGCTCAAAGGGGGTTTGGGTGGTGCTAACAATCCTTCCCTAGAAAAAGTAATGACCAATTTAAATTTGGTCTCGGAAACAAAGTATAGGTTGGATAACTGAAAGAAAAGAAAATGCCATCTTTCAGCGATGCCTCTGATCGTGCCAAATCCAAGAAAGATTGGTCAACAATTCTGTTCTAACAAGAAAGAACTAATAAGGCAATGAATAAATACACAGCTTAGTACAGACATTTCATTTTCCAATGCATTAATTAATAATAATTTAATAATTGTAAAAAGAGAAAATAGCTAATAAATAAGAATGAGTTTATGAAAACATAGAGAAAGAGTTAGTTTGTAATAATATGCAGATTACATTATTTGATGATATGTGATATGCAAATGGATTGTGTATCATGTAGAGCCAGACATATTGATCATAACTTGTAAAAAAAACTTCGAAGAATATTAAAGTCACTCCACAGATTATGACGTCATACGATAGAATAACCAATGAGAGGCCGGCATAAATTGTATACTGGCCTCTCATTGGCTATTCTATCGTATAACGTCATAATCTGTGGAGGGACTTTTTCTTTCTTCAAAAACTTCGCTTAGAAAAAATTGACAACCTCATTGAAGCTAACCCCACTCCCCACAGTTTACAGAGGTAGTGACTAAATTCTGTGTAAACTGTAAAACCCCTCCTGCTACGATTGCCCTTAATTGTCAGGATTCAAAAGGGATAAGACAATGGCCGATAAATTGATGTGCTTCCCCATTGATGATACACAAATTCACCTCTTCTGTAGATTACAATTAGTGGTTAAAACGTTTGGACACTCGACTCAATGAACCAACCGATAAAAATTCAATAAAACTCCCCAAAGTTGTCCAACGAATAGGAAACGTTATTATAAAACTTTGGGGACTAGAGTAATTAACAGCCCAATGTCCCCTCACTCCCTGTTAATTGTGGTTTTATATGTTGTAAGTATATGTATGACAAATTAAACACACACAGACACATCCCTCAACTTCTTTTCTTGACTCTATGTAAAAACTTCGCTGTGTTAGGACGCTATCATCCTTATTTGCAAAAACATTAAAAAATGACAATTCACGATAATGAGAATAATATTAAGAATATATAATTTGCAACCGTATTTTTCCTGTTAAAACAAGAGCAATTATGTAAACAAGAACACAGTAATAGTGTCTGACTGATTATGACGTAACAAAAAAAATTAGCCAATGAGAGGCCACTATAAATTTTACCATTGGTCAATAACGGCCTCTCATTGGCTAATTTTTTTTTGTTACGTCATAATCAGTCAGACACTATTACTGTGTTCTGTTAACAAGTATCGCAGCTACAAAATAGTGTTGCTATTTTATTAAGAAGAATATGGTTTAGTTTTTGTTATGGCAGGTTTCAAGCTATTTCTAATGAGATTGGCCAAACACAGGCACTATACTGATTATGTCATATAGTTGATTGATAATAAAATGACTATGTTTCTAATTCTATTATGTTTAACCATAACTTGGATATCCATAATACAAAGTAGCTTGATGTCTGTCCGTCTGTCTGTCTGTCCCTAAAGATTTCGGTAACCACTGAACCGATTGGATTCTACTCTTCAGTGAGTATATCTACTGTTCCTGTGGTGGTTTTAAGATATTTTCTTGGGGGGTGGGACCCTCCACCCCCCAAAAAAACAAAAAATACCCACCCCCCATTTTTTTAGGTAGGTACAAAAAAAATTTAAATTGCCTTTTGGGGCAAAGCCCCTAGAGGATAGGGGCGAAGCCACTAGTAAAATATAATTCCTTTTCAATTTTCACAAATTAAAGATTTGTATTACAATTTAGAGTAAATAAACACTAATGTTATTTATATGTCTAAAACATTGAGAAATAAATAATGAATAAAACTAAATAAAATATAACTGTGTTTGTGTATATAAATGGTGGCTATCAGTATCCCTCAAGTTAAACATTCTGAAACCCAACCTCCCCTTTCTAGTATTTTCAATAAATTTTAAGTAAAGGTATATATAATCTATAATACAAATTAGCTTGATGTCTGTCCGTCCGTCTGTCTGTCTGTCCGTCCGCCCGTCTGTCCCTTAAGATCTTGGTAACCGCTGAACCGATCGGATTCTACTCTTCAGGGTAAATACCTATTGGTCCTGTGGTGATTTTAAGCTATTTTCATGGGGGGTGGGACACCCCTAACCCCCAAAAAAACAAAAAAAATCCCCCCCCATTTTTTTTTTTTAGTTTTTAATTTGATACTAGGGCAGATCCAATTTTTTTTTTCTAGTATTATATTAAGTAGTAAGGTTTTTTTGTCTAAAGTTCAAGATCTCCATAAATACTTAACTGATCAAGTTTATCTTTATAGGGACGCTTCATTTAGGTCCCGGGATGGTTTTAGGCAATCTTTTAATTTTTAGATTTAAGCTTTGGGTTGGTTTTTGGTTTTTTCCGTCTTTTTTTATACTTGGGGCGTACGAATATATATCAGCAACAATTTTTCTAATTTTATTTGGGGATATTTTCATTAATCTATTTTTTACAAAAAGGCTTGTTTTGTCTCAAAATCCATCTCTAGATTTGTCTTTACTTTTGGGTTTATTGATTGGGTAGTACAAACTAACAGTGTCTTAACTATCCCATTAATGATTAAATCTACAGAGAAGCATAAATTTCTGTCATAATATAGGGTTTATAATTTTATAGAGGGAGGGAAAAATGGGCTGATTATTACACTAGTCCCCAAAGTTTTATAATAACTTGTTCTTATTCGGTTGCTTAATAACTATGGGAACTTTAGTAAATTTTGATTTGTTGATTCATTTGGTTACTACATTCTACCTGGTTATTTATGATCTTAAAAAGATTATGTTGGTCTTTAGGTCTGTCTGTAAATAAATAATTCTAACTTCTCAACAGCGAAGAAATAGTATTTAGAAAAATAGTATAGTAAAGTATAGGCAGTGCAAAATGGTATCATTCCCATTTGGATTACATCTGTAACACAATAGAAGGACAGCTGATAAAAAATATTTTATCTGTAGCAAGTTTCATAAGTCCATCTCACCTACAGATGGGCTGAGGTCAGATTTAGTAGGCCCAAGTCATAAATCCACGGTAGACTAACTGCGCAATTCGAATCTTCCTTGTTGAACATATGCGCGGCCAGCTCGGCGTACACGTCCTCCATAGTCTAAATATTTTCATGGGCAAAAAGGTCATTACCTAAGCTTTTTACAGTGGGGTCAAACGTCCTGATTGGTCAAGTAGTTTTGGCGCTATGGTCGTTTTAAAAAAGTCCGGATTTATGTGGCGCACCCTGTACATAGATGTTTAACCCAGACAACTACCTGATTACATAAGGGAGGACTTTTCCGTCTGCTAGCAAATTGCTTTCTGCTCTTTTGTGGCGACTTGTATGGCAGATATTCAAAGACTTAATTGAAAACAATGTCCCCACACCGTTGACATACAATTATTTAACCTCTGTACTGTAATCAAATTTGCCTCATCGATCATTTGAAGATATTCAGGCGAGAAATTTACGTTTACACATGAAAGTTTAAGATGGACTGAATGACAGGTAGAATTTAGAATTATAGAATATATTCGCTACTTAAGAGACACAAATTTGTATGAATTTTAGAACACCTGAAAAGAAACAGGTGTATTATTATTATTTGCTGTGACTCAGTAGTGGTCAGTTTCCTGCTTCTCTGTCATGCTGTTGCTTAAGATCTCTAAACAGTTTGTATGATGAAATAAAGTGTAACACGTTTGACGGAAAACGTTTGTAAATAATGCTGCTTTTATAATTCGATGGAACAATGGATGACAATTAATTTACTCCAGAATTATGATAAAAATCATCTATTATGTAAATCAGAATTGAAGCAATCTAGACTGAAAGGGATGGGAGACCAGAGACATGCTCTCCGTCGATCCTACACCGTGCATCTATGATCCTAGAAGCAACACTAGAAGAGATCTATTGTTCTGGAAAGGATTTAGAGGAGATGCCTGACTGAGTTTTGGCCGCTTCCCCCAGCTCAAAGGGGGTTTGGGTGGTGCTAACAATCCTTCCCTAGAAAAAGTAATGACCAATTTAAATTTGGTCTCGGAAACAAAGTATAGGTTGGATAACTGAAAGAAAAGAAAATGCCATCTTTCAGCGATGCCTCTGATCGTGCCAAATCCAAGAAAGATTGGTCAACAATTCTGTTCTAACAAGAAAGAACTAATAAGGCAATGAATAAATACACAGCTTAGTACAGACATTTCATTTTCCAATGCATTAATTAATAATAATTTAATAATTGTAAAAAGAGAAAATAGCTAATAAATAAGAATGAGTTTATGAAAACATAGAGAAAGAGTTAGTTTGTAATAATATGCAGATTACATTATTTGATGATATGTGATATGCAAATGGATTGTGTATCATGTAGAGCCAGACATATTGATCATAACTTGTAAAAAAAACTTCGAAGAATATTAAAGTCACTCCACAGATTATGACGTCATACGATAGAATAACCAATGAGAGGCCGGCATAAATTGTATACTGGCCTCTCATTGGCTATTCTATCGTATAACGTCATAATCTGTGGAGGGACTTTTTCTTTCTTCAAAAACTTCGCTTAGAAAAAATTGACAACCTCATTGAAGCTAACCCCACTCCCCACAGTTTACAGAGGTAGTGACTAAATTCTGTGTAAACTGTAAAACCCCTCCTGCTACGATTGCCCTTAATTGTCAGGATTCAAAAGGGATAAGACAATGGCCGATAAATTGATGTGCTTCCCCATTGATGATACACAAATTCACCTCTTCTGTAGATTACAATTAGTGGTTAAAACGTTTGGACACTCGACTCAATGAACCAACCGATAAAAATTCAATAAAACTCCCCAAAGTTGTCCAACGAATAGGAAACGTTATTATAAAACTTTGGGGACTAGAGTAATTAACAGCCCAATGTCCCCTCACTCCCTGTTAATTGTGGTTTTATATGTTGTAAGTATATGTATGACAAATTAAACACACACAGACACATCCCTCAACTTCTTTTCTTGACTCTATGTAAAAACTTCGCTGTGTTAGGACGCTATCATCCTTATTTGCAAAAACATTAAAAAATGACAATTCACGATAATGAGAATAATATTAAGAATATATAATTTGCAACCGTATTTTTCCTGTTAAAACAAGAGCAATTATGTAAACAAGAACACAGTAATAGTGTCTGACTGATTATGACGTAACAAAAAAAATTAGCCAATGAGAGGCCACTATAAATTTTACCATTGGTCAATAACGGCCTCTCATTGGCTAATTTTTTTTTGTTACGTCATAATCAGTCAGACACTATTACTGTGTTCTGTTAACAAGTATCGCAGCTACAAAATAGTGTTGCTATTTTATTAAGAAGAATATGGTTTAGTTTTTGTTATGGCAGGTTTCAAGCTATTTCTAATGAGATTGGCCAAACACAGGCACTATACTGATTATGTCATATAGTTGATTGATAATAAAATGACTATGTTTCTAATTCTATTATGTTTAACCATAACTTGGATATCCATAATACAAAGTAGCTTGATGTCTGTCCGTCTGTCTGTCTGTCCCTAAAGATTTCGGTAACCACTGAACCGATTGGATTCTACTCTTCAGTGAGTATATCTACTGTTCCTGTGGTGGTTTTAAGATATTTTCTTGGGGGGTGGGACCCTCCACCCCCCAAAAAAACAAAAAATACCCACCCCCCATTTTTTTAGGTAGGTACAAAAAAAATTTAAATTGCCTTTTGGGGCAAAGCCCCTAGAGGATAGGGGCGAAGCCACTAGTAAAATATAATTCCTTTTCAATTTTCACAAATTAAAGATTTGTATTACAATTTAGAGTAAATAAACACTAATGTTATTTATATGTCTAAAACATTGAGAAATAAATAATGAATAAAACTAAATAAAATATAACTGTGTTTGTGTATATAAATGGTGGCTATCAGTATCCCTCAAGTTAAACATTCTGAAACCCAACCTCCCCTTTCTAGTATTTTCAATAAATTTTAAGTAAAGGTATATATAATCTATAATACAAATTAGCTTGATGTCTGTCCGTCCGTCTGTCTGTCTGTCCGTCCGCCCGTCTGTCCCTTAAGATCTTGGTAACCGCTGAACCGATCGGATTCTACTCTTCAGGGTAAATACCTATTGGTCCTGTGGTGATTTTAAGCTATTTTCATGGGGGGTGGGACACCCCTAACCCCCAAAAAAACAAAAAAAATCCCCCCCCATTTTTTTTTTTTAGTTTTTAATTTGATACTAGGGCAGATCCAATTTTTTTTTTCTAGTATTATATTAAGTAGTAAGGTTTTTTTGTCTAAAGTTCAAGATCTCCATAAATACTTAACTGATCAAGTTTATCTTTATAGGGACGCTTCATTTAGGTCCCGGGATGGTTTTAGGCAATCTTTTAATTTTTAGATTTAAGCTTTGGGTTGGTTTTTGGTTTTTTCCGTCTTTTTTTATACTTGGGGCGTACGAATATATATCAGCAACAATTTTTCTAATTTTATTTGGGGATATTTTCATTAATCTATTTTTTACAAAAAGGCTTGTTTTGTCTCAAAATCCATCTCTAGATTTGTCTTTACTTTTGGGTTTATTGATTGGGTAGTACAAACTAACAGTGTCTTAACTATCCCATTAATGATTAAATCTACAGAGAAGCATAAATTTCTGTCATAATATAGGGTTTATAATTTTATAGAGGGAGGGAAAAATGGGCTGATTATTACACTAGTCCCCAAAGTTTTATAATAACTTGTTCTTATTCGGTTGCTTAATAACTATGGGAACTTTAGTAAATTTTGATTTGTTGATTCATTTGGTTAAGTGTCCAAACGTTTCAACAAATAGTTTTAATCTACATAAGAGGTAACTTTATGTGTCATCATTGGGGATGTACACCAATTTATCGGCCATTTTGTCTTAACCCTTTAGATCCCTGGTTAATGCTGGACATAAATTTATCGTCCATTGAATTAACCATCCTTATTGAATATCATTTTAAGAATCTGGAAGAGATGGGGAGAGAGGATTATTTGTGTTCCAGCATAAATTGAAGGGATTCTTCCTTAATATATTTGACTAAATAAGTAGTTGTTATATTTTTGTGGGAAATTTTGTCAAGTTTTTGCGATAATTTTTCTTTTATTACTTTAATTCGCGCGGTTAGCCTAGTGGTAAATTGTAAAAGGGGTCATTTTAATTGTTTTTTTTTAAATAGATTTGATAGAACAACAGTGTCCAAAACTTGCGTAGAAATAACATGAAAACAAAAAACTTCAATATAAATATAAATCGCAGTATTTGATATTTCCATTAGTTTCTTATTTAATCACGTAATTAACATATTTTTTTTAAAGAAAGTGATAAGGACGGACGGACGTAACTTTACAAAGTGTCAAAAAAAATCAGCCATGTGACGTTATAAAAATGAGGGATTATCCCTCAACTTTTTAGGGGTTTTCTTTTCCACTTTTCCTCTCATCTCCTTCATTTTTATGACGTCAAATGGCCGATTTTTGAGACACTTTGTAAAGTTACCGAACGGACTTATGGACAGACCCTAGTTCTAGATTACCTGTTCTTTAATCCAATTATATAAAGTAGTAGAGTTTTTAATATGTGAAGCTTAAGATCTCAGTAACTACTTAACTGATTGACTTCTCCTTTAAATAAGGTCCCATGATGGTTTTAGGCTGGTATGTCTTTAAATTTCATTCGTGAGATGGTTTTTGTCTATTTTTCTGCCAATATTATACCCCTTTGAATTCCGATCTCCTAGATACTAGGGGTGCGTTCACTAGTAACATATAAATTGACAAACGTATTAAATCAGGAAAAACTATAGTTATCATATTTTTAATAATTCAATTAGATGAAAAACGTAAAAAGTAATTAATTAGGGGTTAAAAAATATTTAAAGATTAATAAATGTTTATGGAAAAGACAGAAATGATAGAAGAAGAAAAAACTCAAAGCCAGCGTAGCTCAAAATTAAAATTTTCAAATAGTTTTAATAGATTATCAGGATTTTCAACAGCAACAACAACAACATATGAATTGAAAAGAAAAACTATTATCTCAAAATATTATAAAAAAAACCTCGAACTAAATTTCACATAAAAATGTGGATTACCCCCCCCCCCCGCTTCCCTCCCAACAAAAAAAAAGAAAGTAATTATTTTCATCTCTTTCAATGTAATTAAACTCTTGTCGTGTGCTATTTTACCCAATCCAGAGTTAAATTAACCCCCCTCCTCATGAGATTTTGTACTTAAAAATAGGCTTATACGTCCTTGCCTCTGACAGACAACCAAGATTTAATTCAATGTGTATTTATGAATTATAGAGATACTACACTCCTAGATATGAAGAATAATAATGGTAAGAATATTTATGAATTATAGATATGAAGAATATGAAGAATAATAATGGTAAGAATATTTATGAATTATAGAGATACTACACTCCTAGATATGAAGAATAATAATGGTAAGAATATTTATGAATTATAGAGATACTTCACTCCTAGAATATGAAGAATAATGATGGTAAGAATATTTATGAATTATAGAGATACTACACTCCTAGATATGAAGAATATGAAGAATAATAATGGTAAGAATATTTATGAATTATAGAGATACTACACTCCTAGATATGAAGAATAATGATAGTAAGAATATTTATGAATTATAGAGATACTACACTCCTAGATATGAAGAATATGAAGAATAATGATAGTAAGAATATTTATGAATTATAGAGATACTTCACTTCTAGAATATGAAGAATAATGATGGTAAGAATATTTATGAATTATAGAGATACTACACTCCTAGATATGAAGAATATGAAGAATAATAATGGTAAGAATATTTATGAATTATAGAGATACTACACTCCTAGATATGAAGAATAATAATGGTAAGAATATTTATGAATTATAGAGTTACTACACTCCTAGATATGAAGAATAATAATGGTAAGAATTAATATGAATTAGAGAGATACTACACTCCTAGATATGAAAAATATGAAGAATAATGATGGTAAGAATATTGATGAATTGAAGTAATTTATCTTCCTTTCAGCCCCCAACTCTGATTTATTCAACATTATCACTCACAGAACAACTTTTATATTACAAGGGAAACTTTTCTTTTTGGTTTATTTGACACTAGTTGCTTCGCCCCTAGAATTTTGGGGTGGTAGGGGAGGTCAGAAATAGCATAAAACCACCCCAAGACATTTATAGATCTTCCATGGAAAGTTTCATTCAGACTTTTTAAAAATTATGTTAATGGAATTTTAGGCAAAGGTTGTTCAGTTAAATGATTGGTAGATGTTATTTTGTCAATTTACCAAGTGCAAGGTAAAGCTTCCCTAAATTGAAAAACTCAATAGATTTAGAGATATTAACAGACAATCAAACTACCTTACTACTTTATATAACATCTCAAGGCTTTATTTCAAAGGTAGTGAGGGACAGAAAAAGAGCCTAAACCCATATCCCGACACTTATGTGAAGAATTCATAAAATAGAGAACATTATCAGTTCAGTAGTTGGCGAGATCATAACGGGCAAATAAGATGATAAATATTTTTATACAAGATTCCTTTTATAAAAAAAGCTAAAACAAAAAAAAGTTTTGCTTTTAGTAAACAATTCATAATATATTAAAACACCTATGGGATTAATTTTATTGTTTATTATTAAGTTCATGATAATGTTAATGGATTCTTTTGTAAAAGATTTATTACGTTAATGGATTAATAACGTGAACTAGGATCATAACATCAATAAGTTGCGAAGCTCAAAAAAAGATTAATGATGAAACAGGCAAAGTGATGTTATAGAGCAGATGTCTTTTGGAGCATCACCGACAGACAAACGAATGCTTTTGTGAACGGTGTATTTTTAGCGAATATATCCATAATAGATTAAAGGGGGAGGTCATTTTCTAGTAAATTCCGTAAAGGTGTGTGTGTTATAAGGCCTAAAAATAGTAGTAGAACGATAAGGTGCTCCCTATTGTTCTATTCATTAGGGAATACAAATATATAGAGCACCTTATCGTTCTACTACTATTTTTAGGCCTTATAACACACACACCTTTACGGAATTTACTAGAAAATGACCTCCCCCTTTGTATATGTTTTAAAAGCGGTTCGTTCGTCCGTCCATCTGGTGATTCCTGTAATAGTTAGGTACGATTTAGAAAGCGTAGCAACTCTACAATCGTTACCAGAATGTCCGTTCGTCCATTTTAAACATGTTGATTTTTAACTTTTTTAAAAATAAATTTTTATGTGCTATGATAATCCGATTTATCTGATTTTTGGATTACTGATTCCTAGGTCAACAAAGTACATTCTTATAAGCAAAGCATCTCTATAATCAAGTAATAAACAAGTAAGTATGTCCTTAAACATTATCCTGTATTTAAGCAGTTTTGCAACAAATTTACTTACAATTTTGTTTCGACTGTTATACATTTACATTCGGATTATTCAGTTTTGACACTATACAAGTGTAAATGTTCGTTTGTCCTACCGTTTTAGAGCTTCACTTTTATGGATGTTGTCATCCTTGTTTACTTTACATCTGTCTACTGAAGGCCCTAGTAAACACAAAAACGTATAAATCTGTGAATTATTTGTCGACGAATTAAGCTTTTAAAGCTTGATTGGGTTGTACTAAAAATCGATTGCAAACGCATTTACCAATAACTCAATTCTACATTATTTGGGTACGCATTAATTTACCTCCATTATCCTATCCCTGGTAATATATAAGTTTTTCCTTCATGGGTTACCAGAAAGATTGAAATGTTTTTAAAATTTTCCATAAGACGAAACCTATCATTTATTTTATACGCTTTAAAACCTTTAATTTGAATTATTAGACTCTAAGTGTTGGTAGATATTGTCTTTAAACCATTAATCTATCTATATTTAATCTATAAGACGTAATCTGTCACTGAATAAATGTTTTTTTTGTGTTTTATGTTTATTTTAATTTGCTAATTTCCTGAATAAACCAAAACAAGCAACAATCATGTTTTAGGACGATTGCAAGAATTCATAACTTGAGTTTTAAAACTTGTCTATCAACAATTGAGGTACAGTTGTAGAGGGATACATTCATGGTTTTATTGAAACAACACCACCCACAAGGGATTTAACCATCTGACAAGCACCTGCAGGGGTCCTTGTGGGTCTAACCACCTTACCTAACTAAAATGAAACAAAAATTTCAAGAGCCTCTTTTCATGAATAGAATAGAAACACTGAAGCAGCTTATAAAAAATGATGTCATGTCATGCAATACAAATGACCAATGATAGGCCAGTATACATTTTAATTGGTAAAATGATTTTGCGGTTGTTTAGCTGGGAATCTCTAAAAAATTTGAAAGCTACAAAATTGCTTGGTTCTTTTATCAAAGAAACATTGCATAAGTATTAAATAAAAATATAGTATATTGAAAACATTACATCTGATATAATTTTACATACTTAGTACGTACTTGCAGAAAGAGGTACAGATAGACAGACTATCGGGAAAACGATAACCTAACTATAGAGAAGCTGCATTACTAAAATCATTTTCAAATGCACTGCAAATGGCCATAATTGTTACAATAAAGCTCTAATGTAAACTATCTATTGTATCATATGACAGAACTGGAATCAAATGTGTTTCTACCCAGAAATATAAAAAAGTTTCACTGTTCTAAAAATGTTCAACTAGTTAACAACGACAACTTTTTCTCGTCTTTTCAAAGGCGCTTAACAACAAACAAGTAAGTATAATTATTTTTTTCGACTTTCAAAATTTTATATTGTTATTTTATTTAGCACAGCTACTTATTATTTAGCAAATTTTATTAAAATTGAATAGCTTACACAAAAGGATGCTGTCTAAAATGGAGCAAAAAATGGGGACAAATTTCAAATTGATTTGACGGGGCTGTTTATTCATGTCACAAGTGAGGGGAAAGAAAAGGGAAGGAGGAAAGAAACCCCCTAGAAAAGAGATGGGGTATGACGTCACACGCCAAAACAATTTGAAATTTGTCCCCATTTTTTGCACCATTTTAGACAGCATCATATGATTGTAAGATAATACTACTAACGACAGCTCAGAATAAAATAAGATCTTTAAATTTTATAAACCTTTGGAGGCTAGGGGGCGCAGCTGCAAGTCTATAGATAAATCTAATCAAAGCCGTACTTTTTTTTGCTATGCATTTCATAATATATCATTATTGTGCTTCTCTAGAGTAAAGGGTAACCACTTCAATTAAGCAGTTACCGAGATCTATTGCTAAAATAGGGAGACATTTAATTACTTTTATGTAAGATTATGGAAACGTAAATGAAGCTCTTTATAGTGTCTATAAAAGAAGACGTCATACAATACATATGAACAATGATAGGCCAATACACAGGCTATATTACCAATGGCAGGCCAGTATGACGTCATTTTGTACAGGCAATATAAAAAGCTTAAACGTTAATTGATACGTAAACGAATCGCATAAGTAAACAAATTGTTTTCAATTCAACAGATAAGTAATAGCTATATAGTTGCATTGCTGAAATGGATAAGGTTAATAAAATCATGAGATAGTTTTTATTTTAAATTTTTTCTAATATCAATTAGTAACACAAATTCTCTTTTAGAGTTCCCGTATAACCATAAAGAATCAGAATTCTTATAATTTCTCTGGATATAAACCGGTTATTAAATAAGAAACAAATTATGTTTTATTTGTCGAAATTGACTGCAGAAACGTGAATAAAAATCAAATGATGAATATCAATTTTATTAACTCAGGTCTTTATAAGTAACAAAGAATATTTATAATTTTGGGATTGCCTAGGAATACCTAAGTACCAAAATAGTTAACCTTTTTTAAAAGCGAAGTTTTTCTATAATTATTAAAAGCGAAGCTTTTCTATAATTAAGGTAGGTCCGTCTGTCCGTCCGTACGTCCGTCCGTCCGAGATAGATAGCTTTTATTCATTAATCTAGGCGTGTTAGAATTGTCCTATCGATTTCAAACTTTGCATGGTGATTCCTGTAGTGGTTAGGTACGATTTAGAAAGCGTAGCAACTCTATAATCGTTACCAGAATGTCCGTACATCCATTTTAAACATGTTAATTTTTTTACTTTTTTACTAACAATTTTTTATGTGATAAAATCATCCGATTTATCTGATTTTTTGATTACTGATTACTATTACAATAATGTACAATAATGAGCGAAGCATCTCTATAATCAAGTATTAAAATGTCAGCATGTCCTTAAACAGAATTCTGTATTTAAGAAGATTTGCAACAAATTTACGTATAATTTTGTCAAACCTTATATTTTCATATTTTGTATATTCAGTTCTGACACTCAACTAAAGTTAATGTTCGTCTGTCATATCGTTTCAGAGCTTCGCTTTAATGGGTGTTGTCATCCTTGTTTTAAAAAAGAATATGCAAGGTTTGAAAAAAGTGTCTGGTTAATCAATATATTCATCAGGGGTTTTAAGGGATAAGACAATGAACGAATAATTGATGTACATACACAATAATGATAAACAAAATTACCCTTTCAGTAGATGTAAATTATTGGTTTGACGTTTGACACTGTCTCAATTTGAAACAACCAAGGAAGATTTGATAAGATCTACCAAAATTTTTAGGCCAACATTTTAGAAAAAAGCTGCTTATAAAAGTATGATTTACAGTCCCTATCTGACTCTCATACAATTCCATTTTTATCAATTTTCAAGAAAATAATAAAGGAATTCATTTGCTATTTTGTGAATTTTTACAGATGTTAGAAACACTGGCAAAGTCAAACATATTTAGTTAATAGTCCTTAGGGAGCTCTAATAATAGCATATTAACCTCAATTGTACATACTCAATTAAATAATTAGTTATTCATATTTTTTTAGAAATATCGCAGCTACTCATTTAATGTTATTTTAATGTTTATTTTTATGTGTGAATATTCAGTTTCATAAAAGCATACTATAAACAAGGATTCCAACCTTCCAAAAGTCAATTTTAACAAATCACACATATAATTAAATATTGACAAATATACATAGATTGTAATTAACCCATTAGTGCCGAACCGGGTTTTAAAACCCGGTGCCAGAAAATGGAAAAAAAACCGGTTTCCGGCTTCATAATTGCATCATTCTCAGTATGAATCCCCCCTCTACTACCCTGGCTTTCATTTCCCCCTGGAGCAGGCAGTTTAGCTTACTTCCGTTTGCTGGTATAGATCAACAAAGTTTGAAAATCATGACAATTCAAAATACCCCATCTAACTTTTTTGTTTTTATAGTAAAGTCGCTGATTTTTTTCGTGAAATCTAATGTTTATTGACAAGTACATCTATATGTGAATTCGTTTTATTCAAATTATTATTTTTTATATGATTTTTTTATCGTTTTTTTACGCCCTATTATGACCCGGTTCGGCTTGGCCATACATACCCGAAAATTTTAAAACCCGGCTCGGTTTCGGTTTTTATTACCCGGTTTTAACTTTTCAACCAATAAAAATAACAATTAACGTCATTAGTAAGGGTTTGAGCCACCATAATAACCCTAGTAATCTCTATAGGTGTCACCCAATAGTTTTATGATCGTTTTCTGATATGTAACACCCAAATTTTATATGTTCTTTTTTTGTAGTGTGTGTCTTTTAAAACTTCGAGCAACGGGTTTTTTTACCCGAAAACGGCGGCACCTATAGCCGAAACACTAAATTTGAAATAAATCGCTTCGTATTATACTTGTAGCTCTTTAGATTACATGAGGTTGTGTAGTTTTCAATTACGGATCGTATCAAAGTTCTAAAAAGTGTTCATCTCACTTTTGGCGTTCAAAAATTACATTTTTCGATTTTTGGTCAAAATAACCGGGTTTATACAGGTCAACCGGGTTTTAAAACTGGGGGAAAGCACCAAAAACGGGTGTTAATGCCTGGTTGGTATTTATGGCCAAGCCGAACCGGGTTTTTTTGCAACTTTCCTGTGCACGCCACTAGAGCAAAACAAAAAAATACGAATTCCGTTTTGACCATTATAAAGCTTCCCTGAAACTTACAGCTCGATCGGCCCATAAAAGTGGCGCTCGGCACTAATGGGTTAATACTAAAAATCTAAACAAATTTGCCTTCAATATATCTCAAAAATATGGACGTAGTAACATAGTGCCTAATTTTCCTAGGAATCATTTTCCAGCTGAATAGAATATTTATATCATGTAAGTAATGGTTGTCAAAAAGTATCTGCTTTAGCTTGTACTATAGGGACCGAGTTTCATGCTCACAACTGTATTACGTTGTAGTGAAATTAGGGTTTCAGGTTCAATACTCTTTTAGCTCAACTATATGGACTAAGTTTCATACACACAACTGTATTACGTAGTAGTGAAGATATGGTTTCATAGTCCTTACTGTATTATCTCGGACTATAGGGTCTAAGTTTCATTCCCACAATTTTATTACGTCGTAGTAAAGATATGGTTTCGTGTTTCTTACTGTATAATCAGCTATCACTAGGGACTCAGTTTCATGCCCACAACTTTATTATGAAGACATAGTTTCATGTTCCCTACTGTATTAGCTCGACTAAATGGTTCAAGTTTCAAGCTCACAACTTTCGTTGTAAAGATATGGTTTAACGTCCTTACATACTTGTCAAATACATGTATTATCTTGTACTAAGGACTAAGTTTCATGCCCACAAATGTTCAAGGTCGTAGTAAAGATAAGGTTTATGTTCCTTACCGTATCATGCGTTCTATTGACTTAGTTGCATGTCCAGAACTGTATTACGTCGTTTAAGCTCATACTAAGTTTCATGTTCCCTACTGTATTACTCGTAGTAGTGTAGTAAATCTAAAATCTGGTATTTATCGGTTTCTTGTTTGTAAACTTTATCTCATGTTATGGCTTGAAAAGTTGACTAAGAAAATAATTTCAAGCGCATGATTTTAACGTTCATAAAAACCAGTAGAGTAGACTATAGTAATAGGCCCAAAGATATAGATTATACTGTTATAAAAGATACATCATTATTATATTATATTTACAACTGGTTTGCTTCGAGTGGAAAAAATATTTTTCAGAACAACTTCCAAACCGATTAATATCCGGTGGATCCGTTGGCTCTAAACTATACTAAAAAATCATGTATCGTATCGTATTACAGACATTTTTATACGAATAATAAATACAAGTCCTAATATAGATGCCAGTTTTGTTGGCCAGGGCCTTCGGTCTTTCGGGGGTCAACAAAATATAATTATTTTAATATTTTTCATATTACAATGCACGGAAAGCTGCGTATAATACGATGCTGTAAATAATTATTCTCGCAATGTTATATGTTGTTATGAAATGACGCTCTAGTAAAACTTGATACTCAAGTGAATTGTTTTCGTTTTTAAAAATGACTATCTAAAAAAAGCAACTTAGTAATAAAGCTATGGACTAGTTTTTTTCAGGGAGAGAGGGTAAAATTGCAGAGAGGAAGGGGACATGCGCTGTTTAGTACACTAGTCCCCAAAGTTTTATAATACCGATTTCTTTTTCGTTGGCTAAATAACTTTAGGGAATTTTGATTGGTTGATTGCCAAACGTTTAAAACGAACACAGTAATAGTGTCTGACTGATTATGACGTAACAAAAAAAAATAGCCAATGAGAGGCCACTATAAATTTTACCATTGGTCAATAACGGCCTCTCATTGGCTAATTTTTTTTGTTACGTCATAATCAGCCAGACACTATTACTGTGTTCGTTTAAAACGTTTTTTTTATTTAGCTACAAGTTTCACAATATTAGAATAAATGTTAATCTGATCAAAGTAAGACCATTTTGATATATGTATGACAAACTAAATATATTACTTAAAATCTCTGAAACAGCTACATCTAATCAACTTTTTAAAAGAAGCCTTTGGCTTTTGAAATGTTATTGGGAGATATGTTTAAGTTTCTTATAGAGTAGCTTCGCTACTACTAATGAAATTTTTGCAAATACGTCATTATGAAACAAACATACTGACAGACAAACAGACAAACCACAAAATCAAAGAAAGATACAGATATTTACCAATTCAAATCAATTTGGGAAAATTGCTGTAAAACAAAATTTCTTTAGTCTCGGGGATCTTAGGGGATTAGAAAATGGAGAAAAGCTTGGACACTGCTAGTTTGAACCAACAAATTAATATTAGTTAGCTCAACAGCTTTGGGGACTTTTATTAAATTATAATTAAGTTGGTTCATTAAGTTGAGTTTCTAAACGATTCAACCACTAATTGCAATCTACAAAAGGGCTAAATTTATGTATCATCATTGGGAATGTACATCACATTATCGCCCAATGTCTTAGATCCCTTATTATTAGCACACACAAACAATACATAAATAAAATTGTTGACTAAATGTCCGCCAGCCCTGTGAAGGAAAACCAAGAGAGATTTATGAATACAATATTAAACAGATCTTTAATTAAACATTAACGGAATATTTACACTCATAATCGAGTTTTTTTAGAGTGTTCTTTAAAATGTTTTTTTTAGTAGCCAGCACGATGCTTAGTTTAGGTTAGGTTAAGTATAGATTAGGAGAGCAACAGAAGACTAGGGCTCCCCAGGGTAAGGGTTCCTGCTCGGAGATAAGAAAAGTGTTATGTGTGACGTCATAAAAATCCGTCTGAAAATGAAGTATGAGAGGAGAAGTGGGAAATAATACCCCTAACAAAGAGATGGATTTAGACGTATTTTTATAGCGTCACATATGGCACTTTCCGTATCATCTCACTGCGGGGGCTAGAAAATTAAAATAATTTTGGGGGATTTTATGGTCTTCTCAAATAGAGAGATAATACAAAAAGTTTTTTTGGGTCCCAAAATTATTTCTTTACACTTTTAATACTTGTACCCATTACTTTTTATTAAAGTTTATTGTTCTTTTTAACAATTATATCAGAAATTTCTTGTTCATCACGTCATGATCAATCAATCAATAATTTGTCTATTATAAAATTTTCATAAAAGTATACTGAATAATAAAGTGTAATGAAACAAAAACAATTAAATTAATTATCTTATTTAATTAGAAATTGAAATATAAAATTAATTAAGTGGCAGTTCGTGGGATCTTAAAAGAATGCTTGCTGATTTTGTAAACAGCAAAGCTACTCTATAATTAGAGTATACTGACTTACCGAAACCCCGTTAAGATCAGGGCTCGGTCGTCGTGCATAGGCCTCAAATTGAAATCCATTTTTGTGCAAAAGTTTACGAAAAAATGGTTTGTCTGTTTGGCAGTTTTACACATCCAGTTGAATTTCAAAGTTATAATATGACGATTTTACTATAATATTGCTTACACGCGGCTTCCCATCCTTAAATCTGTAACAATTTGGCCTCTAAAACCAAGATGATAGGGGTGAAGCTGCAAGAATTCTACATATGTACCATTATTTTTTGTTTCTGCTGTCCTATCTATGAAAATAAAAATCCTTGTTTAATTTTCCATTGTTTAACAAGCATAACTGAATAGTAATGAATGGCCAGGCAGCTATTTTTACACTATTTAATCTCTCTGATTCACAGATATTTTTCCTAGTTTTTGAAAACACATTTGCTGTATGGATTTGGATAAGCATCTGTCTTTCTATCTTTTTAGACCAATTCTCTTGTTTTTTGACTTACATATATTTTGTCATTTCGCTTACTGTCAAGGACGCCCAGGCTTTTGTTTTACTGTATGATTTTAGAGCTTCGCTTTTATGGATGTTAACATTCTAGTTACAATAGCATACTATTAATTAAATAATTTGATTAAAATGCGGAAAACTTGGTTGTAATTGCTTTTTGATTAGCTAATTAAAATCTTTTAGTACAATAAATTCTTTTTTTAAGACACAAAAATAATAAAGCAACATAAGAAATAATTCATTGAATAAACCTTAAACAAAAATAACTAATTAACTCATAATAAGAACTTTTAAGCGTGTTCAATAAAGCTTTGTTTCCCTCATTCTGTATTTGTGACTGTAGGTCTGTCTGAATATCTGTCTGTATATCTTTATGTGTTAAAATATGTCTGTCTGACTATCTGTAATTATGTATGTCTGTTTGCCTGTATGTTTATCTATCTGAATATCTTTCTGTATATCTTTATGTCTGAAAATAAGTCTGTCTGACTGTCTGTATGTTTATCTGTCTGTCTGTAAGCATGTGTCTGTTTTTATGTTGGTCTTTTTGTTTGTCTTTTTCTATGTCAAATCGCTAAACAGAAAAATGTTCATACTTGATGTTAAAGATTTGAAATCTTACAAAATGTGATGTGAGTCTTTTTATTTGTTAGATATATTCAAAACTATGGATGTATAATCTCATTTAAGCTAAAGAAGGTGTATCAACTTTTTTTTTATAGCTAGCCGGTTCTTTTAGTAAGTAGTAGATGTAAAATTTCTCATAGAATTCAGATATGCAATCGGTTTTTTTGTAGACCTCTTATTTTTTAAGTAATTTAAGTTTTAAAAAAAAAAAATTAAGTCGATTTTAAGGTACTAAAATGCAACAAAAAAAATGGCCATTATGAACAAAAATAGTAAGATCTTTAATTTGACACCTTACTTTTTCAATTCTGTCAGGTAATTATTGAAAAAATCGATTTTTTTAAACCCACGAGAATAAAAACTTTGACATTAATTTTATTATTTCACAGGTAAAAAAATATGGGTTCATATATACCTTTAGAATCAGAAAAATATTACGAATTCATTGTAAGCAAAATTGAAAAAAAAAGTTTACAATATAGTATATAAACTACAATAAAAGGAATTATATGAAAATATCATATTATATTGTACAGGCAACGTCTTAATTCTTCAATTGAGTATAAAAATGGGAAGGGGGTAAAGAGGGGGTAAAAAAGGGAAGACGATAGTGTTGCCTGAACAAAAAATACAATTGGCCATTTGTTTAATTTTTAATTTTTTTACTTTTTTTCAATTTTGCTTACAATGGATTCGTAATATTTTTCTGATTCTAAAGGTATATATGAACCCATGTTTTTTATGTCTGTTTGAGAAAATATTTAGGTCTAAAGTTTTTATTAAACCGAGGTTAAAAAAATAGATTTTTTCAATAATTACTCAACAGAATTTTAAAAGTAAGGTGTCAAATTAAAGATCTTACTATTTTTGTTCTTACTGGCCATTTTCTTCTTTTATTTTGTTGCGTTTTAGTACCTTAAAACCGACTTAATTATTTTTTTAAAAAACTTAAATTACTTAAAAAATAAGAGGTCTACAAAAAAACCGATTGCATATCTGAATTCTATGAAAAATTTTACATCTACTACTTACTAAAAGAACCGGCTAGCTATAAAAAAAAAAAGTTGATACAACTTCTTTCTGGTATATAGTTGAATCTTTAGTTCTAAAGTCAATGTTTTTCTTATATTGGTGTGGAAATATATAGAGAAAAAGGCTGTACATGGGCTAATCTATGGCTTCAACCCCTTTAACTAGAACACTGTAATAGTGTCTGACTGATTATGACGTAACAAAAAAAAATAGCCAATGAGAGGCCGTTATTGACCAATGGTAAAATTTATAGTGGCCTCTCATTGGCTAATTTTTTTGGTTACGTCATAATCAGTCAGACACTATTACTGTGTTCCTTTAACTAACCTAATTTAAAATAAATCTTAATGTATCTGATAAAGAAAATTAATCATCATTAATAAACAAGAATTACTTGCGTATAATTACTAAGACTATTAAAAAACCAAGTGTCAAGGACATACATAAAAAGTTTTCTTGTATGGGTAAGTATAATGTAAGATTTATTGCATAGCAAATTTTTCATCTTGATAAGCAAGTTAATAGAAACAGATTATTGAGAAATCTCCCAATTTGTTCTTTATTCAAAAATGGCTTTTCAAAGAAAACCACCAATATTTCTGTCAATTATCTGTATTTTAAAAAAATGCATCTAGTGCAGTTCACGGTAAAATGTTCCTGGTATCACTAACGATTATCTTCAAAAATCTAAAATCTTCAAAGGCTGCTAAAGACCAAACGTTTAAACATATAGATTATGCTCGTACAATATGTTAACCTTCAAAAGAAGGCCTACAAATATTATGAAATGTTACTACTCAATAATGCACAGTTATCTCGCAGTACAATTTACAGAAATTTAGGGAAGCTAAACTTTATTGAACATGCTTTAGCTGTTCAAATATTGCACATACATGCGCGAAAAGAATTATTTTACACGTTTTTCTTCAGCGAATCTTTCCCTGTGCATCATTTGATCTTGCTAATCTGTATTATTTTTTATGAATACCTATACCATTTAAAACGGTGTGTAGGAATGACATGTACGTTTTGCAGCTTGCAACCTTCAAAGTTTATACATTTTTGTAGGTATTCGTTACCAGGAACAGTTTACCGTAAACTGCACTAGATCCAAAAATCGTATGTCAGAAAGCGAAATCAAGTCATAATTTTGATAAACTTAACTTAAAGTACAAAATAACATCTAATCTAAAATACCAAATTTTGATCCTACAAAAAATATATATGTATATTTTACAGTACATACATTACAAAACTTTTGGTCACACGACAAATATTACATCCATAAAATGTTATAAATTACTTTTAATCTTTGAGTGCTAACCTAGGGGAAGTGACTGTAAACTTGCATAAAAAACCGTAAACTACTATAGTCATAGCCACTAGAATCTAGAGGAAAGAGGTGGGGGGGGCGTGTTAACAAAAAAAGTGGACATGCACGAAAACCAAGAACTTAAAACATAATTTTTTTTTTAAATAAAATTTTAATTGCTTCACTTAAAAAAGATTCGTCGTGATTTTCTTATGCTTAACTAGTAGGGGAGGCTAACTCTACGGTGTTCTAATAGAATAATTTGATAGAATTATGAACCAAAATTACTTTAGTATATCAAAGAACATAGCTTTTTTAAAAATCAGATTTTTGTTAAAATTTAGGATGCCGACTTCTATGACTGCTGACCAAGTCGCCCAGCAACTTAGAACCTTGAAGCTGGACCTTAAGGTAAGAAGTTGGTAGCGCAGCTACTTTATTATTACCTCTTGCTGGTATGTACTTCAGAGCTGGATCTTTTAATCATTTCAATGGTGCGCCAAATCGGGGTGCGCCGAATTTCATCCAATCACAGCGCGGCATTTCGTAAAATGCTGTGCTCTCATTGGTGGAAAGTTGGCTCTCCCCGAATTGGCGCACCATTGAAATGATTTAAAGATCCAGCTCAGTTTAGACGAGTGTTAGATTTAAATTAGACTTGATTTATTATAACTTAAAATTTTCACTACAATTAGGAATTGGAAAGAGTGGTTTTAATATATAATGGTAATATAGTTAAGGCATTCAAAACATTGAATTTCAAAGTTTGATATTTTTACCTTTTCAGGAAAAACGTCCTGATCTGTTGATTGGAACCGAAAAGGTCTGCAAGGAAGTTCATAAACTAAATCTACCCGTCCAATCTGAGGTAATTTAACAAAATGGTCATAAAACCAATCTGAGGAATTATTACTTTTGTGTAGAGAACTAGGATGTCTGTCTGTTAATGAAAAAAAGGAGTTGAAAGTCTGTCTGTATGTCTGTTGTTTAAATCTAAAAACGTATGCAAGATTGTTTACAAACTAAACCTACCAAATAAGATGTAAAATGGAAGGATGGCTGCGTGGCTGTATGCTATTTTTAGTAATATCCTTATTAAACCTGCTAAGATTTCTGTTTAAATTTTTCTATGTTCGCTATGCACATTTCAATCTTTAAGAGAAAATGTCAAAAGAAATTTTCTGGTCAAATATTTTTTTTGCATTTTTTGTATATTTCGGAAAAAAAGAAAAAAGAAAATAAAACTAATGTTTGTGATGATTTACTTTTTTGATTTACATTTATGTACATTGTCCATATATGTCAGTTGTTGAGAGCTGATTAAACCAGAGGCGTTCTTCTGGTTTATAGGGGGGGGGGGGGGGAGGTGATGACAACCCCGACATCTACCTTCTGCAAACCCAAGACTATTATAACATTCTTGTTGATTGAAATATTTTAAAATAAAACTTGCTTTAAAATAAATTAGTTATCTATTAAATTTGATTTTGATCATTAAATACTTTTAGCTATTGTGGCATTTGCCACATTTAAGAATTATCGACAGATGATTTAGAGTTGTTTTTCCTTCCATTTTCCCATATACTCATTAGCTATTTTTTAAATTCAGTAAAACTGCCATAACGTTTTTAACAGAAAAATAGTGTTGGTTTAATTGTTGTTTATTTTTCTATTTGAGATTTTTTTGTTTTGTTTAACTGTTAGAATTTTATTTTTTTGCAATATATGTAAAAACTATATAATATATCAGTATGGCGAAATCATACAGTAAAATTTTTATATATTAATTGAATTAAAAGTAGATTTTTTCAGTAAGTCACCTTAAAATTAAATAGCAAGTATCATAATAGCTTATTGAAGACATTTGACTGTAAATTACACTGATTAAAGCATGATTGTGTTGGAAAAACAAGTAGTTACTTTTCTCGTATTCATTCGAATCCGGTGGATAGGAACCGGTTTTCATCCATACGAAAAAACTATGTCTAGCCTCTAATTATATCCAGCTTTCTACGAATATAAAAATGTACAATCATGAGATTAAAACCAGTTTGAGTTTTTTAGCCCGTGCCTTCGGCACCTCGGGGCTAAAAAAATAGTTTTAATCTCATAATGTACATTCTATATCCGCGGAAAGCTGTTTATAATACGATGCGAGAAATAAATATTATTTAATTTTGGTTGATTGTTTACAAACTTTTTAACCAATAATTTTTATCTACAGGAGATATAATTATGATTATCATCATTGGGGATGTATATCAATCCATTCATGTCTTAGGTCCTATGGTAAAATCTGTTATGCTGTTATCCATTGGCCCCGATTTCAAATGTAAAATAATGTTTAAATAATTGGGTTTTCATCTATATTTCTATTCGTTATACTATGTTTACTTACAAAGTAAATTAATGGATTTGATTAGGTAAAAAATAATATTTGCTTCGGCCTGAGAAAAATTATTTTCTTTCATAGAATAGAAAATAATAGAATAAAGTATTTTAAGATTAGGATTTTTATTATGACAGGGAAATTTTTCTGCCAATTTACCTTGCTAACGTTGAACTCATCTATTGATCAGGTCGTTTATTGAGTAGGAGGGAAGGTGATGGGGTAAATTGATATTTTAACCAGCTGCGTGTTTCAGAAGCTCTACAAAGTGTCCGTAAAAATTAGCCGTGTGACATCATAAAAATGTGGGATGAGAGGAGAAGTGTGAAAGGAAACTCCTTAAAAAGAGATGTATCTATGACGTCACACGGCTAATTTTTTTCGGCCCCTTTTAGAGCTTCCGTGTTTCAATAAGAAACTTTTGTAACTAAGGACTCGACATTTTGCAATCACAATTTACATATGTAAAAAAAATCTGTGAAATGGTAGTTGTAATAGTTAAGAAAATTTGGTTGTCTGAAAAAGGTGGTTAAATAGTAGTTTACCCCTACAAGATACATTACATACCCTAGATTCTAATTGTTAGTAATCTATGATTTCCATGTTAGTAATTAACTTGATGCAAAAAAAATATGTTAGTTCGCGTATGTGAAAAATATTTTTTGGTTGGGCTACTCTTCAATTCATTTTATCAGTTAGTAGGCAGGTTTATTTACATTTGGATACCCAGTGCGCCAAGGACGACCAAGATTTATGCAAAATTTATACCTTTTTTGGAAAACTAAATATGGTTTTGGTAGGTTTGAAGGTATTTTTATGTGAGGGAGGGTGTGATTCCCCCATTAACTATCCCCAACCCCACTTGGACGTCCTTAGAAATATATGCACCTTACACTTTTCATATTTAACTTTAGCTATGGTTAGTTTAAAGCTACAGTTACTAAATATATTGTTCTTGCTTAAATTAAAAGTTGATGTATAATTGACAAATATTGTTTTCATAAATTAGGGGTATTTGTTTCTCTAGGCTTATGGCGAAAATTTAATTTTAAACTTTATAGTTAGATAAAGAAAATGAATATTTCTCTTAAGTAGAACTATTTTGCATGTATTAATTCTTTTTTAATAATGTCTCAAAAATTCAATGCTACAATAAATATTAACCCTAATAGATCGGGTTAAATGCATTTTTATGGCATAAAAAATCCTCTGTACTTTGATGACCCAACAAAGTTTGCTGGCATCCTGTTCCTGCCAGGATGGGCGTATTCAAACGTCGAAATTCCCACTTGGGTCTAATTTCCATATTTTATAAGTCTGCTCTTTATAGCCTTTTTTCTTTTTTACACAAAAAGTGAGATAGAAAGAACGGAACGGTGGGTGTTTTTGTCCCCCTGATCCTTTAGTGTTGAACAAGAATTTTCACAGGGGGGCTAATATCTTGACTGGCAAAAATTTAAGAGGTAAATTAGATTAATTCTGTAGTCATATCATTGTTCCTGGTCCTTAAGAAGTTGTTTTAATCTGAACCAGGAATACAGAGATAGAACTAGTTTAGAAAAAGTAATTTTCCTCCCCAATTATGATAAACATATCCTATACATAGAGTAGGTATATTCCTTTCCTAATTTTCTATGCTTGTGTATGAAATAAAGAGGGAAAAAGTGAAGAAAATATTAACCCAACCTTTTTATGTATTTTCCAGAGAGGGAAGGAATAATGGACTGTATATTATACTGGTACCAACGCTTTTACAACCATATTATCTTATTCGTTGGCTAAAAAACTTTTAATATTATTATTGAATTTTAATTGGTTGGTTCACAAATATTAGGTTCCAAGCTTTGCCACCAATGATTTTAATCTATAAAAGAGATAAAACATAATAAAATCATAAATATCAAAAGGTTTTTAATTATAATCGGTGCAACCCTAATTAGAGGAAGATTTAGCTGGAGGGCAGATGGTCAGAGCAAACTACATCAACAATATAGGAATATGGGAAGCGAAAGAAAATAACAAAATTTCACTGTTGGTCTTTTTGGGAATGCCTTTGCCATACAACAGCCTGAAACATTACTTTATAATAAGAATGCTTTTCTAATAAAGACAAAATTATAAGTTGAGCCTTGCATAGATTTTTATTTAGCTTGAAATTTGGGGAATATGTTGTAAATGTTCGTTGTATTTTGATTGTTTTGAAGCTTTAATGAAACTAGAATTACAATGGGACTAAGAGTAAGCTATGAGTTCTTAGCCTTAAAGATTTATCAAACGGAATATTTTTTTTTCAAATCATCAAATCCCTTTATCTGTGTGTATGTAGATTGTGGATGTACATTATAAATGATATTGTTTATTACCATTGTATAGCAACAATGCATCCCTTTGTTTACATTCTACTTTCATAATTACTTACAAGTTTCCTCAATCTTCAACAATATTCCATATAATGTTAATGGATAAAGTGTTTAGATTATATTTACAAGAAGAGTTCGGGCCCTTTTGGAATAAATGATGAGCTTACGCTCTACTATATAGATCCCTTCGGAAACAAATATTTGTGTGAGCAAAAAAAGTGGTAAAAAGTGCCTAGTTGCTTGTTTCTTACTTTTGGTCAATAGGCATATAGTTATATTAGGAACATGGTAGCCTCGTTGGGTTAAGGTACCGCAGGTAAAAGCCCTGCAAAGTTATGACCCCCGCAGGGATTGGCATAGAAAAGAAATTTAGTTCCCATTTTTCAATTTATTTCAAAAATAGCAAGAAGGGTTTCAGTGCTCATAAGGAAAACTTTAAAAAGCCCTTAGAGTTTGGGACATTCAATATTCCCTACAGTCTGGAAACCTTCTTTTTTTCATCTATTCTAGGAAAGGTATTCAAGTTTTATCCATTGTTATTATATTCATTAAGCAGGTCCATATTGTAAATTAATCTAAGAGTTTTATCAAAGAACGCAATTAAAAAGAATAAAGTACAAATATAAAAAGATTTACTCGCTAATGAATAATACAAAATTTTAGAAGAAAAGTAAAGTAAAAAAGTACATCTTTGTGGTAAAAATTATGCCTTTAGACTTTTAAGTGATACAGGCTCATTGTATAAATCAAAATAATGGTTATATTGTGAGCAATTGTGAACAATAAAATAAATAAAGTTTGTTGGTATAAAAAAAAGAGATTACATAAGATTATTTTCCTTAAATCTTTTAAATTGTATATAGATGATATTTCACTGAAAGAAATTCAATGTGAACAATTTGCACACCTACCTTATTTTTTAAGGGAAGGTCTACTTCTACCCACAGTGGGATCCAGTGGGACATCCAAAAAATTTAAAATTGACTTTTATCTATCCTAGGAATTAATAATGGCTGTAAGTAGACAACTAGAAAAGAAATTTTTAAAAAATATTAATTTTTGGCGGATTTATGCCATTTTTATAAAAGGTAGTGGAAAATTTATTTTCAGTTTTGATGATTTTCCAGATTTATTTACACAATTTTTTCAAAGCAACAAAAAATACATTTATGTTCAGCTTATGCAAATAATTTTTGATTGAGGTACTTTTCAGATACCTGTACCAATGTCTAATTAAAGAAAAATTTTAAAAAAATATTTTTTTGGTGGTGTAAATTGACATTTTGTGAGAAAATTTCACCAAAAATATTAAGATTTTTAACCCCCAAAAATCAGTTTTCTCCATTTTACCCAAAAACGGCCAGGAGGCCCCGGGTTTTGCAATAATAATATTAATATGCAACATGCATTGTGTATAAAACAGTTTTCATAACCTGGGGCCTCCCGGCCGTTTTTGAGTAATTGAGCATTTTACATTGCATGGTTTGAACAATTTCGTTCTTGTTAATTTGAAATTTTCCCTCGTTAGAGGGGGAAGGAGTCATTTTAGAGCCCAAAGTCATCTCTGCAATGTTTTCTATTTTTTTAAGGCGGAACTTTCTTTACTTATGCATTATTTGCCTCCGGCCAACCGTAACGCCGTTATTTGGCGCCGTTGGCGTGATTTTTAACGATTTTTGCCGTTCTCGCGGTTTTAATGGACATTTAAGGGATAAAGGAGTCCTTAAAAAAAGATGACTTATAAATACTTTTATTTTAGCAATTAAATTTGCTAAATTTCATGTGTTCTGAAAAAATTTGTATTTCTAACTGGTTTTGGTCCAGCAGAAATTCAAATTTGGAAATTAATTATAATATTGCAAAAACATTATATATGCGTCTGAGAGAGAGAGGGAAATATACGTTTGAGAGAGAATATAATATAAGCAATTTTGTTTATATTCTTATACAAACTTTAAATGAAGATAGCTAGACTTAGAATAAAGGTATTAACACAAAATCAAAAGTGTTTTGAAAATTATGTTATTGTTGTTTATATCTGTAAAAAAAACATTAGAAAACATGCCTTAAAAGTGTTCTATTTTACTTATACTGGACCTACCTAAAAATTCCGGGACTCGAACTGGGTGCACCTGACGCTATATTCATGTTCACAAACATTGTTTGCATTGAAGAAATATTTACATAGACGTTTATTTTGTTAAAATATTCAAATCGTAACTAAAGTTATTAAGGTTTATAGATTTTTTAAAAATAGGGTAGCTTCGCTCCTCCAAAACCGCCAGACGTACTTACTAAATGCACATTAGAAGTTAACAGAGGCAAAATTTAAGTTATTTCCTGGCTAAAGCAAAAAAAAAATACATCATTTCTTCAAATACAAGCTTATTTATTGAAGTTTACTTTTGTCTACTCTTAATGTCCCGTTTTTTGGCAAAAGATCCCACTGTGCTACCACTCTTTTTCAATATTGAAAAACAAATTTCTAAGAGGATAATACCAAACCAATATTTTTAGTATTTTGTTATCAAGCAAACAACAAACTAATCAAAATTGTTCTACCATTCCCTGGTGCCTGAATTAACTACATTGTAAACTACATAAACAAACCTTTTTACTTTTTATCAGGGATGCAGTATGTCACAATGGACGGGAAATTTTTCTTTCAATATTTGATTAAACTTCTGACTTTGGTAGCAAAAAACCTTTCAACTAAGAGATTGGTAGTTAATTATTAAAACTGCCTTCTTTTTCCCTCCTTGCTTTTTATGTTTACTAGCGGCTACGAACCTAGAAGCCTCTAGGAGGACATAGGGTAAGAGGGGGAAAAGTCACCCCCACGACCCAATTTTCAATTTGAGTTTAAAAAGAAAATTTAACAATAGATTTTTTGGGGTCATCTTTTATTGGGAGGGTAAAGATACCTACCCTCCGCCAAAACAGTTAATATCCTTCTCTGTACCTATAAGAAGTATCACTATAGAGGAGAACTGTATCGGTTTAGACAAAAAAAAAGCTTACTTCTTTATACTATGATATAAAAGCCCTCCAATGAGGGTGGAGGGGTGTAATATTCACCCTTCAAATAAAAATACAACTTGAATGTCTTTGTTTACACATGTAACATTTACAACATTACAAATATTAAGCACAGGGAAATGGTATATGAATAAAAACAATTCTACCTCCGAGTATTCTGTATTTAAAAATTTATTTCTTTAACAATATTGCATTGTGCTTAAGTGTCCTATGAGTCACTATTTCATAAATTAGTTAATAGCAAAATCTGAATGCAAGGTTTTAAAATTGATAGAATGATTTTTACATGCCTAGTAATCCTTTAAGAACAGACATACAAAACCTAAATGTAGAAAAACTTCTCTTTTGATAATAAAAAAGAAAAATAAACAAATGAATAAGAATGGTAAGTGACCATTCTGTATACATAATTAAGTAATTAATGTTTTAATTATAATCATCAAGAATAATCGGGATCAAAATAGTCTTAACACAAATAACAACAAAGGAACTTGTAAGGAAAATATTTAAGTCACAAATTAAGAGAAAGGGGGAAACAAAAATCACTTTAAGGCAGTCTGCTATGGATTGTTTTATACTATAAAATATTCTCTTTAGTGATGGATATTTAGACAAGAAATCAGTCGTCTGTCTTGTATAGCAGCATAGAACATAACAGAATAACAGACCGAATAACGGTTTTACCAAAACAAGGACCAAAATGAGCTTTCAATTTAAATCATAGAACTCCATTGTACCTTGGATCTATGTACAAGTAACAGACGAACAAACGATGATTTTTTTTGAGCAAACTGTACAAAAAATCTCTTCTTTAAAAGGCTGATTAGTTAATATGGTTCTAATTAAAGAATTCTTTTAGAATTAGGTTTCTTCCAAGCTTCTAAATTATACCAATTATTATAAATAAACTTACCCTTCGTAGATTATACATAAATAATAAAATATCAAAAAATACCAAATGTTAATTTGATATTTTGTTTTGAAATCTTTTTGCTGCTTATCTTCTAGTAAACCATTTGTAAAAATTTAATAAAAGTTTCGGGTATAGTCCCTTTCGTGGCAACGCACCTTAAGGGGCGGTTCGTTGTATTTTAAAATGGCTTTTAATAGGTTATTTTAGGTTAGGTTAGGCTATATTGGTTTAGGTGATTGCTCGCAGGATTAAGCAGTTGGCCTCGCATAATTAGAGCCCCCCGCAGGGGCTAGAAATGATGAATAGCTACTGTGAAAAATATGAAGAATCGCCCCTTAAGGAGCGTTGCCACGAAAAGCACTATACCCAAAGTTTCTTAAGCTTTTGAAACAACGAATAGGAGATAGTGTTATAAATCTTTGGGGACCGGTAAAATTTTTCATCCAAGGAGGGAGTACAGTGTAAAATTGAACTGCGCTTCTTAATATTAAGTGTGTTATTCTTGTTTTAATTTACTATGAGAAAAATATTTTCTGAATTAATTAACAGACAACAAATTATGCAATTATACATATACAAATGAAGAATAGGCTGTAAATCATAATATTCTAGAAGATTCGCACAGGGCTCGGCAGCTGCGAGTAAGCCGCGTGTAAGCCTCGTTGAAATCATCATATTATAACTTTGAAAATCAGTGGGATATCAAAACCTAAACAGACAATCTTTTTACAAGTATTTTTTTATGCACACAAGCGGGTTTAAATTTCAGGCTTAGACGCAGTTGCCGAGCCCTTGATTCGATCGTTACTTTAAGTGATAATGACCAGGAGAGGGTAAAGTTTAGATCAATATGGATTTTCTATTTTATTTAGATAGAAAACTTCTTTTTTTAGGATGATATTTATTTAGGCAATATAGAGGCTCGTCAGCCCACAAAATAACCTATTTTGGACTATTAGTTAAAAATGTGAACTGACGAAGCCCAATCTGCACAACTTTTGTACCACTTTTGATTCCGGTGACGTCATAAAAATGAGGGAGATGAGAGAAGATAGAGGAAAGAAAACCCCTAAAAAATAGATGGAGAATCCATCATTTTTGTGACGTCACAGGAATCAAAAGTTTTACAGATTGAGCTTCGTCATGTGAACTGATTTGACAAGAATTTACTGGATATACCTACTAAGAGATATAAGTTTTCCGGAATTGTAATGTAGGGAGTAGATTTGAAATCTGCATCAAATTTTAAGGATTTTTTATAAAATTCGTTTTTTGTATAATTCTTTATCTAAAAGCGGAAATACAAATTAAGTTAATTAATTTTGGCATCTGTGATTGGTGGATTTAAAAAATCTGCGCTCTGATTGGATGTCGTACATCATTCAACCAATTAGAGCGCAGGTAGTTTAAAATCCACCTATCCTATTGGTCAAAATTAATTAACTTAAAATGTATTTTCGCTTTTAGATAAAGAATTTTACAAAAAACGAATTTTATAAAAAATCCTTAAAATTTGATGCAGATTTCAAATCTACTCCCTACATTACAATTCCGGAAAACTTATATCTCTTAATACCTACATAGAAAACAGCGCACTTTAGAAGTCTGACCAAGTAATCAAAAATTCTAAACATAAAACAATTAAATGTGAAGAAGAAAAATCTTCCAAAATAAGTATCACGCATTTGTTTTGTGGAGTAGTTTTAATTACAAAACAAGTTCCTTCTTATATTTTTTGTATACATGAATAGTAAATATCATTCATTTAGTGCATGTAACAACAGAGTTTTTGCCAGGGATCTAAATGGATAAGACAATAGCCGATAAATTGATGTACATCCCTAATGATAATACACAAAATTACCTCTTCTGTAGATTACAATTAGTGGTTGAAACGTTTGTAAACTCAACTAAATGAACCAACAAATCAAAAATCAATAAAAGTCCCCAAGGTTGTTAAGTCAACGAATACGAAAACGTTATTATATTACTTTTGGGACTAGTTTAATAAACAGCCCAATGTCCCCTCCCTCCTTGGTTTTTGCAAAAAAAAATATTTCTGAGAATCAGGGAAAAAGAGATTGGTTCAAAAAGAATAAACTTTCAAATTCAGTAACTTCGTATTAATATTTCATATTTTTTCCCTTATAATATAAAACTATCTATAGGTGTTTTTAAAAGCGAAGCTTTTATATAATTAGGGTCGGTCCGTCCGTACGTACGTTACAGACAGTTAGCTCTTTTCGTTAATTTAAACAGGTTAGAATTGCCCTATCGATTCCAAACTTTTCATGGTGATTCCTGTATGATAAATCGGATAATTTTTTATGTTAAAATTATCCGATTTATCTGATTTTTGGAATACTGACTCCTAGGACAACAAAGTACAATGTTATAAGCGAAGCATCTCTATAATAAAGTCCTAAAAATGTAAGTATGTCCTTAAACAATATCCTGTATTTAAGCAGTTATTCAACAAATTTACTTACAATTTGTTTCGATTTTATACATCTATATTATGATTATTCAGTTCTGATACTCTACTAGTGTTAATGTTCGTTTGTCCTACCGTTTCAGAGCATCGCTTTTCTGGATGTTGTCATCCTTGTTTTAAGTTGAATTTAATCTATTTTAAAATAAGGTTTGTATTGTAGAATCTGCCAGCCTCCAGTCGCATATAGTCAAAATTAAAAACTGAATTATTCTAGATCCTGGATGTTGGAGCAGGAACTGGAGTATTATCTGCCAGCCTGCAGACTCATGGATTTACCAACATTGATGCCATGGATGAAGATCTCAGGAATGTCCATTGAAAACACTGACAATTTGATAGATAAATCTTTTAAAACCAGGATTATAGGTTCTTAAAAGTAAAACTAAGGAAAGTCGAGTAGATGGACGAACAAAATAGTTCGTATTAGATAAGATTCTCCTATGTTAGAGTCTTCTTTATGAAACTTTCATGTATTTCTAATCATATATACTTAAGAATGTAGGGACGACCAGGTGAGTACATAGAGTATCTTCACTACTATTCAATTAATAATTTTCATCAACATTAATGACAAACCAGAGCTTTGAACCAGCTGAGTGCCTTGAGGTTGTACAGGAACACCATCTGCCGGGGACTTACTGGACTAAACTCTACAGGTTCAAATATTGATAGATAGATAGATACATCTGAATCAGCTGAGTGCCTTGAGGTTGTAAAGAAACACCATCTGCCGGGGACTAGCTGGACTAAACTCTACAGGTAAGAAACATTGATAGATAGATAGATTCATCTGAATCATCTGAGTGCCGAGAGGTTGTACAGGAACACCATCTGCCAGGGACTCTACAGGTAGAAATATTGATAGATAGATACATCTGAATCAGCTGATTGCCTTGGGGTTACACAAGAACACCATCTACCGGGGACTAGCTGGACAAAACTCTTCAGAACACAAATTGATATTTATGTCCTCTGCGAAAAACAATTATTTAGTATCTTATCCCATTATATTATTTTATATTTTATTAGATAGATTAATTTAAAATATTTGCAGGTTTACGTCAAGATACTTATGATGTTATTGTGACATCCTGTGGTATCTCATCCCATACTATCAATATATTTTGCAGGGGTGCGTGAGGATACTTCTGATGTTATTGTGACATCCTGTGGTATCTCATCCCATACTATCAATATATTTTGCAGGGGTGCGTGAGGATACTTCTGATGTTATTGTGACATACTGTGGTATCTCATCCCATACTATCAATATATTTTGTAGGGTTGCGTGAAGATACTTATGATATTATTGTGACATCCTGTGGTATCTCCTCCCATACTATCAATATATTTTGCAGAGTTGCGTGAGGATACTTATGATGTTATTGTGACATACTGTGGTATCTCATTCCATACTATCAATATATTTTGCAGGTCTACGTGAAGATACTTATGATGTTATTGTGACATCCTGTGGTATCTCCTCCCATACTATCAATATATTTTGCAGGGTTGCGTGAGGATACTTATGATGTTATTGTGACATCCTGTGGTATCTCATCCCATACTATCAACCCAACCAACATTACTGAACTTCTTAGGTAATTGTTTTTACATTTTGTTCATTTTCTTTATATTATTTTATTTAAATATAATACATTCCAAATAATTAAGTTTTTAATCTTGCCCTAAACCAAACCCCTAGAAGCAAAAACCCAAATAAACTTGCAGCTAACCTAAGATTAAGGCCATTTTTTGATGGTTTTAATCCTCGAATTAACATTAGGTTAGCTGATTTTGTTATTTAAAACAAGGATGACAACATCCATAAGTAGCGAAGCACAAAAAATCGTCGATGGGAATACGTACAGGTAGATTTAAAAGGTTTTTACTAAAATCAAGAATAAATTTATTGGATAAAATAGAAATGAAACCTTGTTTTATTTTGCATGATGACGATGGTCAAAGTAAATTATATTAAAGATGCTCATAACAATGGGAAAAATTATTTAAAAGTTTGAAAATTGCATCAAAATAAACAAAGATATGGGGAACTATGTAAAACATATAAAAATAGCCAAAAACCTGATAAAAGGCAGTCTTGCCGTCATGGTTGCTTTATTAAAACGACAAAAAATTTAATTTTTAAATCCTTAACTTAAAAATTTGGAAAATCGGACCATATACACTGAAGATATGGAAAAAAGTGTTAAATATATAAAAATAGCCTAAAACCTGCCAAAAAGGCAGTCTGGCCGTCATGGTTATTTTGTTTAAAAGACGGGAAATTTAATTTTGATATCTATAACTGAAAAATTTTGAAAATCGGACTATAAACACTGAAGATATGGAGAAATATGTTAAATATATAAAAAACAGCCTAAAACCTGCTAAAAAGGCAGTCTGGCCGTCATGATTGTTTTCTTTAAAAGACAGGAAATTTAATTTTGATATCTATAACTGAAAAATTTTTGAAAATCGGACCATAAACACTGAAGATATGGAGAAAAATGTGAAAAAAAATAAAAATAGCCTAAAACCTGCTAAAAAGGCAGTCTGGCCTTCATGGTTGTTCCTTTAAACGACGGGAAATTTAATTTTGATATCTGTAACTGAAAAAATTTTGAAAATCGGACCATAAACACTGAAGATATGGAGAAAAATGTGAAAAATATAAAAATATCCTAAAACCTGCTAAAAATCGGTCCGAACGCCAATGATGTTTTATAGTCAATTGTGCTCCTTAATGATGGGAATGTTGTCAAAAAATTTCAGCATTCTATCTTTTATAGGAGCTGAGTAAATCCCATTTCCCCCATAGCGTTACGGACTGACTGACGGACTGACGGACGGACAAAGTGAATTATAGAGTAGCTTCGCTACTAAAAAAAACATTACGTTTGTAAAATTAAGAAAATAGTGTAGATTAAAAAACTTTAAATACTAATAGAGAAAATACGTAACTTTGAAATAAAGACGGAAGGCTTTACGTACGGACTTGCCTAAGTTAAAGAGTAGCTGAGCTACTAATTATTGTTTTATTTCCACAGGATCCTGAAGCCAGGAGGACATCTGTTCTTCACCATGTACTCTACTTCTGTGGATGTCGGACTATTTGATGTCAACCTGTCTTGCTTTGAAAAGGTTTTTACTTGTTAATAGCGAAGCTTTCTACATTATGGTTGGTCCATCCATACATCAGTCAGTCGGGATAGCTATGATCGTAAATTTAGGTATGTTCAAATCATTAATTTGGCTTGAAGATTCCTTAATATCTAAGTAAAATGTTTACACATTACTCTTACTTTCTTTAATCAATTTGGTGTTTTTAGTTGCGAAACTACTCTATAATTCGAATTATCTTTCCGTCCGTCCATCTGTAAAAATCGGCTAAACTTTTTGTGTAGGTTTTTTTCAAAGAATATGATTTACTTAATAAGTCAGAAGGTCGTTCATGCTCAACAGACAAATACTTATTTTATGCAAAAAACTTTCGTGAATTTTTTATTTTTAGTTATAAATGTATAATTCTTATGTTACTGTACAGGTGCACAGTGTACACTTACTTTATAACTGACTTATTACGTTTGTCATCCATAACTTTTTGTGCTTTGCTACCTTTGGATGTTATCATTCTAGTTTATTCTATTTTAGGAGGGAAAATGTGAGGTGATTAAGAAGGAGAGATTTGTTGACTCCGGCTCTCTTCCTGTTGGAGACTTCTACATTGTTAGGTCTCTTCCAGGTAATCAGGATTTCCAGGTTCGAGATAGGTTTCTGAAAATTGTTAGGTCTCTTCCTGGTAATCAGGATTTCCAGGTTCCAGGTAGGTTCCTGGACATTATCACTGGTATGATATTTTGTCATATGTGCAATAATAAATAAATTTTAGTGGATTTCAAAAAACAGACAAACTTTTTGGAGATTACTGTTCTGGATGCCTGTAATGGTAAGCAATGTAAAATAGTGCCTTGCAGTTTGTTTCTTTATGACTAACGCCTTAAGGGTGCCCTAACCCATCGAGCGTAAGCAATATAACCTAACCTACCCACCCACCCCCCTCTTATTCATCCTTTTATTATTATAATATAAATAAGGGGGGATATTGTTGGTCAGAAGTAGCATTTTTCTAATTGATTTGTATATTCAGGAGAGCTAGCTTCCTACCTGAACAAACCTGTGTCGAAAGCCCTTGAGGAGGCCGTCACTGACATCCTTGTCGATACTGTCGACTACGCCACCAGGTAAACACTATTGAAAATCTTTTGTTATCTCCTGTCAAAAATTGTGCTGTTTTTATTCCTGTTAATTACAGCGAGGTATTATACAAATAAATGCCGAAAAAAACACTAATTTATAAACCTTTCGAGGACCTTTGCGAAGGTACACTGTAAAGGAGAACCATAGCGGTTCAGCGGATGGATATATTATTATTCGGTACACAGACAGACAGATCTTATTACTTTTATATAAGGATAACATGAGACTTTTCATAATAATGTATGCCAAGGACTAAAACTTCCCATAAAATTGTGGAGTGATATCGTTTTCGATATCTTAATGAGCACACAATATGCTTCAATTACATATTAATTTGTTAGGGTGAAGTTCTATGACTCCTGGAGTGAGAAGTATGAAGAGGACCTTGTTGTCATTGGTCATTATACAGGTACAACAGACATAATAAGTTGTAGAGTTGCTGTGTTACTCTAAAAATTTACTTAATTAAACATCATTTGTTTTGAAGTTCTTGACTTCTCATTGTTCTTACAAAAAACAGAGATTTAAACATAAGTTCTTCCATTAAACAAAGATTGGTAGGATAATTATTTTTTCATTAAAATCTTCGAGTCCATTTCTACAATAATGTTTTTGTTTAGGTCATATCAAATGTGTAGAGGCCTTCCTGAAGCTTGTCAAAGAGCTTGACCTTACCCATAACATCCAGGTATATTTCTATCTATCTATCTAATCATATATCTGTCTATCTTATCAACTAGCTATATTCCTGAAGCTATTCAAAGAGCTTGACCTTACCCATAACATCCAGGTATACTTTCTATCTTTCTATCTAATTATCTATCTGTCTATCTTATTAACTAGCTATATTCCTGAAGCTTGTCCAAGAGCTAGACCTTACCCATAACATCAAGGTATACTTTCTATCTATCTATCTAATTACCTATCTGTCTATCTTATTAACTAGCTATATACCTGAAGCTTGTCCAAGAGCTTGACAATAACCATAACATTCAGATACACTTTCTCTCTATCTATCCATTTATTTGTCTTTTTGCATCTGTACTAAGAGTAAGTAACCCTCCCCATTAAATTTAAATTCATGGAGAATGTGTTATAAATGTCTAGTTATGTATATAATGTAGATGGTTTAATATTGATAAGATATATTGCAAACAGAATGCTAAATTAAGATGTGTATAATCCAACCTTGAAAAGTTGAAATATCTAGTTCGATGGTAACTAGACCCCCCTTATTTTCATCAGGTGGTGTCTAGATTCCTTGTAATATCCCCCCCCCCATGAGGCCAGCCCCTTGTTTGTGTTTAAAGTTTGTAATGACAAGATTGATCAAAGTTTGTAATATTAATTATTGGTTCTGTCTCTATTAAAGTTTCAAATTAACCAAATTATCAACAGTAAACGAATATTTGGTAGTTTCCTTCTAGAATTAATTTTTCTCCATTACTCCCACCCCCCACCCTAAACTTCAGCTCTTAAAAGTAGGAATATAAAAAAATATTGTTTTGCTATTTGGGGGAAGAACTAACGCAACTTTTCTTATTTTAGCCTCTTTTTTTAGCTTCTGAGGAGAATGCTCATGAATGCAGCAATCTATTTATAATTCTAGCAGACCAAGATCACTTAAACCCAGTCACTACTAGACAATAAAGTTTAAAATAGATAATTATGAAACAAGTATATTTCATTTTTCTTTATAATTTTCATTTATCTTTTTTAAGCAGGGTTTGGAAAAAGGTTGTTTTGTTGAAATGAAGAATGTAAATCTATCTACAATATTCCTTCTAGCTCAATGCACAAATCATCTCAAAATCTTTACCTTATCATTAAAAAACCTATGGCTATGTGATATTGTTTCTATTTTTGGCATTTTAGCTAATTTTGGATATAGAATTTAATTTCAAGGTTTTCTATAGGAAATGTCTTAAACAAGTCTTTGGTCGTAGAAATAAATAATACAAGGTTTGTGCTTTTCAGTGAAGCTTTTTCAATTTTATTTAAAATTTGATGAGCACTTTATATCAGAACTAGCAACTCTAGTAGATAAATAAGAAGTAGATTCTTCAAAGGGTTGATAATAAAGAAACAGTTTACATAGGATTATGATAAACCAAGCATTTATTGTATCTTAAGCTTATATACATAAAGTATAGATTATATACAGTATTAACTTGCATAACCTTAATTAACTAAGATTTGGTTTGCAGTATATTAGAGATTAATATAGAGTGATAAAAATCAGTGAGGGTGGGTTCATTGGGCTATAAATTATACTGCTACCCAAAGTTTTTCTTATTCATTGGCTCTAAAACCTTTATTGACTTTACTTTATTGAATTTTGATTGGATTGTTCCAGACTTGAAGTGCCTAAACTTTTAACCAATAATTAGAATCTTCAGAGGGTGTAATTCTTTAACATCATTAGGGACGTAAATGAATTTACCGTCGATTTTCTTATCTGTCTGTCTAACCGTCCCTTAAGATCTCGGTAACCACTGAACCGATCGGATTCTATTCTTCAGGGAATATACCTACTGGTTTTGTGGTGGTTTTAGGCTATTTTCTTGGGGGGTATGACACCCCCAACCCCCCAATTTAAAGAAAAAATATTTGAAATTAGTGGTGGCAGCTCCAGTAGTACTAAATTTTTTTTGTATTTGTGTGTCCTTAAAGTTCTTGTAAACGGCTGTTCAGATGGTACTATATTTTCCATAAAAGAATTGTGTTTGGTCTAGAAAAGTTTTATGCTATTTGCCAGGGGGTGTTCGTCACCTTCCCGAAAAGAAATGGCCCTTGGAAAAAAAATACTAAAGAGATTAATTGAATTACTTTTGTTAATAGCTACTCTAAATTATATTTTGTTCTAAAGTTTGAAAGTTTGGCTAACTAGACATAAACAATGCATTTGATTAAACTGGTAAGGGGTATATATAATCAATAGAAGATTTCAACATCCATAAAAGCGAAGTTGTATTATATGTATTATTATATACGAGGACTAATTTGATAAAACCCTTAATGAAATATTGAATTTGATACTCTAGTTTGTTATTTTTTTAAATTCAAAATTGTTATCTTCTTAAAAATGACCTTATAAAAAACAAATGATGATGTTAGTTAAAGTAGTAAGGAATATTGTTTTACGCCAAACACTGGCCCTGGGGCGAAGCTGCTATCTATAATACAAAGGTTAACGATGTCTGTCTGTCCGTCTGAAGCTTAAGATCTCGGTAACCGCTGAACTGAATGGGCTCTACTCTTCAGGGAATATACCTACTGGTCCTGTGGTGGTTTGAAATTATTTTCTTGGGGGGTGGGACACCCCCAACACCCCCCCCCCCCCCCCAACAAAAAATTGATTAAAAAATTGAAAAGAAAGCGTTATGGATAACCCATAAAAATATGGTTCGCAGCATCAAAATATGTTTTTTTTTTAAATATGTTCGAAATAAGTTGTTGCATATCCAATTTTTTTCTTAATTACTAATTAATTTATAGGATGATAACGCGTATGAAAAAGTGACTTATTCTGTTTTGTAGAATAAATTTCCCTTTGTTTGAAATAGCACAAGATAAATTTGTTAAAGTGTTTTCCTAAGTTGAGATTCTTTGTTTCCAATATTATCTATCTATCCATCTATTTTAATCTTTGTATTTCTTTCTATCTATCCAGCTATTAATCTATCTATCTTAATCTAGTCGTTATTATATTTATCTTGTATCAATCCATCTATCCTAAAAATCATCTCTCAGTTTATAAATTTCTCTATTTACATATATTTGTGCATTTATCTATGTGTCTATAAAAGTATCTTTCTATCTATTTGCCTATATATATATCTATCTATCTTTTTATCGATTAAACCAATCAATGAATTAATTCTTTAATTAATTCATCCTTCCACCCGCCTTATTAACCCTCCTCTCATATCTCATATATAAATAATTCTTTCCATCTATTTATCTATCCATTTATCTACTATCTATATATCACTTTGTCTATCTATCTTTAAGTAAACGAGGGAAGAATTTAATTCTTATTTGAGAGAAGCAAAGCACTTCTTAGATTTATTTTTAAATAAACGGATGCAGTAATTTCTATCTATTTTAATCTTAAAATTCTAAATCCATTTTTAGCTCTCTCACAATTCACAGTTATGGAATCTCGACGACAAAGATTTTTTTATCCAATCTTGACAAGTGAGGTGTTTTTGGAAAGAGGAATATATATAGAAAACGCCTATGAAAATTAGAAAATCCGCAGAAATCATATTTGCAAGTTATTTGCAAAAATCTGCAATATTAATTTGCAAAATTAATTTCATGCCTTAAATGACTCATTTAAAAAGAAATCTTTTTATGAAATGTGTTTATCTATAAGTTTAGAACATACTTAAGGCAAAAAAAAATTCTTTAGTGTTACTTTTTTCACCTTATATATGAAAAAAGCAGTTTCTCACATTTTATGATAAAAAAAGGTACAGGAACAAAAAATATGTTTTTTCTTGATGTAAACACAATAATTGGCATAAAATCTATCATCCTAAATGTAAAAATCAGATATAGAATCCTTTTTAGAGCAAAAATAGTGCAAAAAGTAACCAAGACATTTTTGCAAAGTATGAAAATCTGAAGAAAATAGTTCTTTTTGATTTTGATATACATATCAGATAAATGTATATAAAATTAGTGATCAAAAACTATAAAACAAGTTATAACTTTTTCAACCCCATCATTAATTAAAATGCACTTTTAGGTTTACTTATTACCAAAGCAGCACATAAAAACTCTTTTTATTAAGTTATTAAACAAAATAAATTCAAATCAACAATTAGGCGTTTTTTATAATGCAGTAGACCATTTTGTAGTTGGTTTTTTGGCATTTATTTTGTTTAATTACATCATTAAAAGAGTTTTTATGCACTACTTCAGTAATTCTTAAACCTAAAAGTGCAATTTAATCAATGACAGTGTTGAAGAAACTTATAACATGTTTTATAGTTTTTAATCACTAATTTTATATACATTTATCTGATATGTATATCAAAAGCAAAAAGAACTATTTTCTTCAGATTTTCATACTTTGCAAAAATGTCTTGGTTACTTTTTGCACTATATTAGCTCTAAAAAGGATTCTATATCTGATTTTTACATTTAGGATGATAGATTTTATGCCAATTATTGTGTTTACATCAAGAAAAAATCATATTTATTGTTTCTATACCTTTTTTTATCATAAAATGTGAGAAACTGCTTTTTTCATATATAAGGTGAAAAAAGTAACACTAAAGAAATTTTTCTTGCCCTAAGTATGTTCTAAACTTATAAATAAACACATTTCATAAAAAGATTTTTTCTAAATAAGTCATTTAAGGCATGAAATTAATTTTGCAAATTAGCATTGCAGATTTTTGCAAATAACTTGCAAATATGATTTCTGCGGATTTTCTAATTTTCATAGGCGTTTTCTATATATATTCATCTTTCCAAAAATACCTCACTTGTCAAGATTGGATAAAAAAATCTTTGTCGTTGAGATTCTATATCTGTGACAAATAAGAAATAAGGGGAGGGGGGAGGTAGGTATCAATATGTTAGCCAGCTGGGAAAAAAATTTATTAGAGTTTGCAAAAGTCTATCACAATATCCTCTTATTCAATAATTATATCCATTACTTGGACAAACAAACTTCCTCTTTCTTTGTTGGTGAAAAGAATGGTATGAATAAGTTTGTTCTTGTATAAAATACAATATTTAACAACATAAATTCTGCAAATAGCATCGCAAACTTTACTTTAAACGTATTACAGTACAGGGAATTTGGTTTTCCATCCCTATACTAAATATTACATCCCTTCATTGACCTACTTAAAAACTTATTGTTAGAATATAATAACTATAGTTGCTTCCCCTAGCCGCCCTCCCCTAGCCTCTATGGGAGGGCGGGGATATTTCAGGAAAATCACACAAAAATACAAAAAAAAACGAATATAAAAAGGACTAAAGCAGGGAAGAAGCAGTCTGGCTGCAAATATTAATAAATGGTCAAATATGCACTATGGTTAAAAAAATTTACACTAGAAAAAATTAGATCCCTATCTTTTACAACGTTCAAGAAAATCTGTTTTAAAAGTTATTCAGATGGATGGACGGACCGACCCTTGTGGAAGATTAGCATGAGCTATTAAAACAGAGACATAAGAAAGTTTCTGTCTTCTAAAACAGTTTGCAAGCCTATGAAACGGAAAAAGGTTACTAAAAAATTCCAGCTTTAAATGAGGAGGTATGTGAAATAACAAATAATTTCTTGTCCTGGCAGTTTTGAAGGGATAGAATATATTATAAGATGTCGTGATATTATTCAGTTTGAGTTAACATACTTTAATATTATACAATTTTATTTTATATACTAGAATATATTGTTTAGTTTTAGAATAATCTAAAATTTTAAAGAATCTATTTCTACATATAACGATGGTTTGGTCCTTAGCCTCTAGATGGTTCGCCACAGTAGGTGATGTAAAGAACCCAGGTGTTTTTCCTCAAATGACCTTGTTGAGAACAGAGCTCCCCCCCTATTTTTAAAATAAAAGATAACGGGGGAGAGGCCGGTGTATATTTTCATTTGCTTGTTTTTATTATATGTACGGTAATGTTATTTTGGGAACTAGGTAGCCAAGCAGGGTTAAAGCAACGCTGTTATAGGCCTCGCACAAGCACAATAAATAAAAATGATAATTCAGTGAATCTTATAATTGTACATCTTTATATCCGCGGAAAACTGTTTATAATACAGATTATTATAAGATTCTGGATGTGGCTGCCGGCACGGGTCTCCTGGGTGCTGAAGTTACGAAACATGGGTTCGAGAATATCGACAGTTTAGACTCCAGCTTGGGTATGCTGAAACAGGTACATTTTTTTCATTTTTTGCATTAAAGCAAAGTTGATAATTTTCACGAATCACAAGTAAGGTGCATTGTGAGCCCGAAGGGATAGTATTAATCAGGGCTCGGCAGCCGTGAAGAAGCCTTCAATTCAAACACATTTGGATGCTTTGAATATTTTTTTTAAATGACGGATTGCGAAATTTTGGTTAGGTTAGACTTCGAGCTGAGTTGTAAGATAATAAAGGTTGAATTCCCTGAGGCTTACAGGAGCTGACGCACACTGCCAAGCCTTGGTATATGAGACAGGGTTTTAAATAAGTTTGAAAAAGAAAGGTAGATTTCTAAGGTCCACACGTTGGTATGGATAATTCCTCATTTTTATGACGTCACATGGCTGATTTTTGAGACACTTTGTCCAGTTACCATGTAAGTTTATAGGATGATAAACAGACTTTTAAAGAAATAAACACGACGACGTTTATGATAATTGTTTATACATTCTAAAGAAAAATATTTGTAGGCTAAAAAACAGAATATCTACAAGAACTACATCCACGGCCACGTCGACAAGCTTGGCTCCATCCCCGTCAACAACGAGGCCTATGACGTGTTGCTCATGTCTAACGGGTTCGCGCCCGGTCAGATCTACCCAGACTCGCTGCCAGAGTTGCTGCGCGTGTTGAAGCCTGGCGGGTACTTCCTCTGGACCATGAAGGATGGATACCAGACCACTAGTCCTAGGTAAGCTTTACGCGGATTTTAGTGTCCTGAAGGAAAAGGTTTTTGGTTCTCTCGAGCACAGAAAGTCCTCACCCTTACCTTTGTTTTAAAACGAAAATTTAAAAATAAAGGGGGAAAGATAGCTTTTGTTTCTTTATTAATTTACTTCTGGTTAGCCTCACAAGGTGAGATATGCATAGGAGGACCAAATTATCCCCCCCCCCCCCTTATTTTCATTTTATTTCAAAAATAAGGGATGAGGGTTCTGTGCTGAATAGGCACTTTGAGTGAAAACACTATTTTTCTAAGCATTTAATGCATCACTGCAAAGAAGTTAAACGTTGTATTAAACCTTTCTTAACCCAAACTAACCTAACCTAAAGTAAGAATTAACTATTTAATTTCACAGCAGTTTTTATGTGGTCCTTTTTCCATTGGAGGGAAGAGCGTCAGTTAAACAAGTTGCTTTTATAATACTATTATGGAAACAAAGTATTCCTAAAAATTGGACCTGCATCTTTAAGATATTGCGACTTTTTTTTCATAAATCGGTTCTTCAATGTTAATAGCAGTATCATATCCCTCTATATTTGTTAATGTTACTTTGTCCTATTTTATCAATTGTTAGTCTTGGCTTTTATAGATGTTGTCATCCTTGTTTTTACGTTGTAGGTTCGCCATGATGGACCAGATAATCGGAGACTTGGTGAAGGACCAGAAGGCGACCCTGGTGGTTGGACCCATCGTCTTCCTGAAGTACATGCAGGAACCTGGAGACAAGTTCGTACCTGGCAGGTCAGAACCTTAGCGTATATACCTATGCAGACGATTGATAACAACTTAGAGTCACACCTTTTTAGTATGTCATATGACACTGGGGGACATTGGGCTGTGTTGAGTGTCCAAACGTTCTAACCATTAATTGTAAATGTTAGAAGGGGTAATTTGTGAATCATTAACTTATTTGCCTTTATCCTCTCCCTTCAGATCCCTGAAATGGACAAACAACTAAATCTTTGATTGCACGACTTTGACTGTAAGTTCTAAATGTGTTGCGTCTGTTTTAGACCAAGGTATTTTACCTACTCTTACTATTAATGTCGCATCTGACATAGTAGTAGTAGGTACTTTCAATGTCTTTGGTTATGACGTGGTTTTTACTGATATTCGAATCGAGGATGTGTAACAATTTATCATACATTGTCTTATCCCTTATCTTAATGTTTAGGTTCTACATGTTGCGCAAGAACCTGGAGCGTGAATGGGCCACAGGCTCCCCCAAGCTCACAAGAAAGAACTGAAGTTGTTCGACGGCTTCAGAATTCAATATTTCAGCCTCTATAGAACCGCCATTTAATGCCTAAAAGCCATCATTAATGCTGCCTTTTATAACTCTAACTAACTCTTTTTATTTTAATCCATCAATTTCATACTAATCAAAAGCAGTTTTGTGGCTGATTAATGGCGGCTTTTTTGGCAGCTTTGCTGAGGCTGACAAATTCTGATCTACTTAACCTGAACAAATTGCTGAAATTTAAGTAGTAATAAATTTTAATAAAAAAAATGTTTTTTTTTGTGTGTTAATAATTTTTTATTTTATTATTACATTCTAATAAATTTATAATTTTTCTATTAAATGAAATCTTCTAATAATGAACCTAAACCATGGTGACCATAATTGCGCTGTTTTCAATTTGTCAAAAACAAATACATATGTGTGTACATATGATCATAGGGATTAAAAAACAATTAAAGCAAAAAAAATATATTTTATATCATAACAAACCCAAGATTTCTATAATTTTCTACAAATTTATTCGTGGTTCACTTTCAGTTTAGTGAAATTTTCGGGTATAGTCCCTTTCGTGGCAACGCACCGTAAGGGCCGATTCTTCGTATTTTTCACTACTATTTCTATGAGCTGTTTATTACACTAGTCCCCAAAGTTATAAAATAACATTTTCTTTTTCTTTGGCTTAACAACTTTCGGGACTTTAGTAAATTTTGATTGGTCTACTCATTAAGTTGAGTGTTCAAACGTTTTAACCACTATTAAAACCGAAAACTGTGTGTTAACACACAATTTTATTGGTTTATGTCGACTCTATTGTATTAAATAAAAGTGGTCATGAGTGCCATACTACCCTATAAGACTTTATTCTTATTGCAATTATGCCTTATAAATTTTAATGGCGACACTGCTTCAATTACGGGCTTGTGATTCGATGGGGAAAGGAGGGCATAGAAACAACCCCAATTACATTTTAAAATAAAATAAAATTTCAAAAGTATCAATGTAAATCTATAATGAATAATGATGAACTCAATCGGATTAGTGGTTAGCGTGATCATAATGGACAAAAAAACTTTACTACTTTATATTATAGGAAAAGAAAAAAAGTTTATCAGTCACTAAATTAAAGGAACACCCCCCTATAAGTTAAATTTCAAAATTCATGCATTGTTGTGTAGTTGAAAATAAATTTATTTTCATTTTGGTACTTGTGTTTCTGATATATTTCATTATTGTTACATTAATTTTAAAATTTCAAATTAATCCTTTATTCTAATTTTAATGGATAAGTACAAGCAAACAACATACATACATATGCTGGTTAAACGGGTCAGCTAAATTCTAGTTTCTGATTGTGAACATAGCACCCTCGTCCTATCTCAATATTTACTACTAACTAAAAAAGCTTTTTTTTTAAAACTAAATTTTAAAAATAAAATTTTGAATGTAAATTGTATATCGCTTTTCCCTTCGACCGGAGTAGCTGAAAATAGCCTTTTCTATCTGCTGTACAACTTCGGAAATCAGGGAAGAAATAGGCAATCAATTTTCAGTTGATCGGTTAAACAGAAACTCTGTCATTTATACACACAAGGGATCTTAAGGGATAAGACCTTGGTTAAAAAAATAGGACATTACTGGTTTAAAATCAGTGTAGGGTGCTTAGATGTTAATGGATGAAATAATTTCTTTGGTTAGGGGAACATACACAAAAAAGTACATATACACTGAACATCATATGATATACCAACTGCATTATAGGGATTTATTTCCTACATAATACATAAAGTTTTTGGGGAACAATAAATTAACGTCAAAGCTTTTTGAAATTTAGATGCAAATTTGTGCGCGAAGCGCAAATAGTTTTTTTTACATCTAAGTTAATTTTAAGGAGGGGGGGGGGGGAAGTTTATGAACTTGACAGTGACACTCTCTTGGATGTATTAACTGGTGGAGACACCTGTCAATGAGTGTGGACTCTTTAAGTGTTTTGTCTGTAATGGCCCTTCACTTTCCCATCAATGCACTTCCCCGCAATATCCCTTCGCGCCCCTAACTTAGGTATATTATATGTGAGTGTTACATTTTTTTCAACATTTACATAAATAAATGTTTTAAAAGTTTTATCTCTAAATTCTATTTTTACATTTCGAATGAAAAATCCTTTTGTGCTAACAAGAAAAGCAAATCCTATGTAAAAATAACAAGATATCTTTTAAAAGAGAGAAAGATTTTTTGACAGTTTCTTCATTGTTTAATTTGACCGAGTTTGGTACTATACAGTATACATATTTATTTATTTGGTACATATAGTTGGCAATTCTGTAGTGACGTCCAAGGAGAGGAGGAGCGATTATACACACAACAAATTTTGAACCACCACCAATATGAAAATCGTTGAAATTCTGATTAAGCTTTGGACGGCAATCTTTATATAAAAGTAAGAGGATGTAGCAAAGGTTCTCTCCAGCAGCAGAGCCGATATAGCTCTCCTAGAAGATCTTGGAACTGTTTTAGATGGAGGGTATCTACACACTTCATAAAGAAATCGCCCTTTCTAAAAATCCTACCCCTTTGTAAATAAAATTCTTCGTTAAAAATAAAATGGAGAGGTCGACATGATATTCTTCTAGTCAATAAGCTTTTACTCTACAACTCACGTTGTCCTTCTGTCTGTCTATAACGCTTAGATTAACAATGCAATGTCTTCGCGGGAAATACAATCTACTAATCTATTTGGAATAGAGGATAGTGTTTGTATGTTTACTGGTTGAATTCATATGGGATAATGCGAATTCTTTTACGTAAGATTTTCTTTTCTATGAAAAAAAATAGTTTAAATCATATATACTTGATTACCAAGATGTTTGTCGATCAGTCTGTAGGTCCAGCAAGATCTCGTAAACTGCTTGACAATGGTTCCACAATTTTCAGGAAGGTCATACTAATACAGGTCAAGTTTTAGTCTCTATTTAATAAAAATTTTAAGAAATTTGACCCATAGAATTTAAAAAATTTGCTTTTTTATGAAACAAAAAATTTGAAAAGACATATAAGGCTAGAAAAATCACTAGTTTAAAATTTAGTACAACAAAAATGTAGATTGATGACAACCAAATTTGAATTTTTACTCCCACTCCCCCCCCCCCAAAAAAAAGCTTGGACGTCCTTGCCTATATGATATAAAAATTACCCTCCCTAAAAATTTTAAATGTTTACCCCTCCGCAAAAAAAAATTTAAAAAGCTTGGACGCCCTTGATTACGACTATATTGTTTTGAATAAAAGTGGCCATAACTGACAAATTTATAACATGGACACTGGACAGACGGACAGCACTCCAATGATATTAGTACTACAGTCTTTTGTTAAAAATCTGTAGAGTATCATTTTGGTACACCCATCTAATCTATAGATATACCCAGGTATCTAAGGGAATAAGACAATGGCCGATAAATTGATGTATATTCCCAATGATGATACACAAAATTACCTCTTCTTAAGATTAGTGATTTAATCAACTGACCAAACCAATCCATCTAAATTCAATAAAGGCCTCCTAAATTGTTAAGACAACTAAAACTAAAACGTTGGGTACTCGTGGAATGTCCCCACCCTTCCTGGATATACCCTAATTCTATATACTTCCTAAAACCTAGCTATATCATGTTTTCCTAGTACTGAAGACTCAAATTGATTTTTAGCTACAAAAACGTAAATTTTGGATTATTCTTAATCCTTTCTTGGAAACTATTTGAAATATATTTTACATGGATAAACACCAACATATATAAGTTGGAAAGAATTTTAATGTTAGTGGGAGATTTGAAATCAGCATCAAATTTTAAGATTTTTTTTATAAAATTCGTTTTTTGTATAATTCTTTATCTAAAAGCGGAAATACAATTTAAGTTAATTAATTTTGACATCTGTGATTGGTGGATTGAAAATTATCTGCGCTCTGATTGGAGAAGCTTAAGTGTCGCACATCATTCAACCAATTAGAGCGCAGGTAGTTTCCAATCCACCTATCCTATTGGTCAAAATTTATGAACTTAAATTGTGTTTCCGCTTTTAGATAAAGAATTATACAACAAAACGAATTATATAAAAAATCCTTAAAATTTGATGCAGATTTTAAATCTCCCCCTAACATTAAAATTCCTTCCAACTTATATATCCTAATAAACACTGCCATAGGAATGTAGATTGATATTTTAGGTAATTTTGAAATTTGAATAAACAATGAAATATCACAAAGAAATAAATAAAAAGAATTTTAAACTCAAAATTTATCAAGCTTTCCATTTCTCAATGTATTAGTTATTTATTGCATCGTATTATAGACAGCTTTCCGTTGATATTAAAATGAAAAATTGTCTAAAAGACATGATGCTTTGAATTATTTTTCAGAATGGCTGAGAACCGGTTCTAATCTAGTGGATATCAATCGATTTCGAAGCCATACTGGGAAAAATTTACATGATTTTAAAAATTCCAGTGCTTTCAACCATGACAACCCCAACTTGGGAGTAAATTTAATCATTTAGCAACTAAACTGCGAACCAAAAAAAAAGGCAAATCTGAATTTGCAGAATAGCAGCTTTAATATTCATTTAGAATGATTTTACTGTTAATATAAATGTAGATGCATCTTTTGGTTACAAGTTTCCACCATTAATTTTTTATTAATCAGCACCAATGAAGCACAAGATCTTAAAAACAGCATTTTGGGTAAAAACTGGTGAACCAAAAAGATATGCAAATCCAAAACAAATCAATGCAAAAACGATTTTTTTGCACTTTTCTTCTGTTTTAAAGATTGATTCTGATAAATTAACAATTTTTAAAGGGATTTATGCATTAATTATTATGAAATGTAGTATGAGGTAGAAATTAATGATTTTTTAAAATAAGAAATATTAGAAAAAAATAAATTCGAGCCCTATCACTTTAGAGGACAGTTGCGGACCTCCAGTCTTATGGATGAAGCTAAATACATATTAAAAATAATAATTACTCCCAAAAGTATACAAAAATGATTTTTAATGTGTTTAAAAAATTCATTTTAAAACCTTGATTTTGAGGATGATGGCCTTTAAGATGCTCCTATGGGTAGTGATGGTGAGCCAAATGTTATCAAAGTGCATGACTATGATGACAACTTATATATTGAACTATGGTCCAATTTTTGTATTCATAGCAGCCTCCAGCCAAGCAGTATTAAAAAAGAAAAAAATTGCAATTTTAATTACTCCAATGCATAAGGTAAATACTGTCGTTTTTAGAAGATGTTTATATTTCTTGTCTTGAGGCTCCATTGGAGATTGCTATGAATACAAAAAATGGTACATAGGTTGATATTCAAGTTGTTGTAATGGGCATGTACTTAGATAACATTTGGCTCACCATCATCACCAATAGGAGCATCTGAAAGGTCATCATCCTCAAAATCAAGATTTTAAAATGAATTTTTTTAACACATAAAAAAACATTTTTGTATACTTTTCAGGGTAATTTTTATCTTTAACATGTATTTAGGTTCTTCCATAAGACTGGGGGTCAGCAGCTGTCCTCTAAAGTGATAAGGGTTGAATTTCTTTTTTTTCTAATATTTCTTATTTAAAAAATCATTAATTTCTACCTTATACTACATGTCATAATAATTAATGCATAAACCCCTTAAAAAATTGTGAATTGATCAGAATCAATCTTTAAAACAGAAGAAAAGTGCAAAAAAATCGTTTTTCCATTGATTTGTTTTGGATTTGCATATCTTTTTGGTTCACCAGTTTTTACCCAAAATGCTGTTTTTGAGATCTTGTGCTTCATTGGTGCTGAATTATAAAAAGTCAACGGTGGAAACTTGTAACAAAAAGATGCATCTACATATTATATTTACAGTAAATTCGTCCCAAATGAATAATGAAGCTGACATTTTGAAAATTCGGATTTGCCTATTTTTTTGGTTCGCAGTTTATATCACCGCGGCAGTACATTAAGCTACTTGCGGCTGCCTAGCCTTAGTTTTAAAAATTCAATTTAAAGGGATTGACTATTCCTTTTTTCCCTGAGAACCGAGTCAACAAATATTTTATAACATTTGTGGAGAGTGAACAAATTACGTCGTCCAATCTATTTTTCTGTGTACATGAAATCCTTTCCGCTTTATGGTTATGGCTGGTCCGCGGTTTTGGCGTCCGTCCTTTCTTTTGGGTGGGTGTCGGGTTCGAGTATGGAATTTACTACGTCATACGTAATTGATTGATTGATTAGCCATAGTATCTTAGGGTTTGGGCCTAAGTAGTCATGGAGTAGGCTGAGACACTTTTGTCTAGCCACTAGGGCTATCAAGCTCCATGTTCAAGCACATTATGACTTGACCCGCTATCTCATGAGAGCTACTCATTATTACCCCACCCTTGCCGAGTATGGCAGGTGTCCCAATTTAAGTCACCGTAATAAATGACGCTCTCCTCAGAGGAGCTTGGGATAAGGGTAGTACTGATATTATGTACGTGACTATTAAGTATCCAAACTTACCCAATAATCCCCTTCTAACACAACCAGGGGAAGTTGCGTGATTATTATTGCGAATGAATAATTCGAGTCAACACACGGAGAATTGAACTCGAACTCTCACCACCGTAGTTCAGTGTGTTACCACTGAGCCACGGTGCCCCTACGTCATGCGTAATAGCAACTACTGCTGGTATGTCTTGCGGGTGAAACAAATGGTGACAGTAGGAGTATTGCCTTCGTCCGTAAACAGGCGCAATTTATTACAAAGCACAGCTAGGCCTTAAAGACAAGTATGGTGCATCAAAGTGATGGTTGTCTGTGGGATGTTATTTATTATTGTTTGTAGGATATATCAGCGGACCTACATACAGATGAATATCATGTTACTTAAGCAAATGAGATTGATAACGGTATATTTTGACATTAGTTTGAAAAATGGAGGAAAGTAATAACACACCTTAAATTTTTCCAATACAATTTTCTACGGCCAAATATATACTACAAATGGAAAAATGTGGTTTAATTATTAGACGTGCAGTTATATAATAAATTTTATGACAAATGCACTACTATAACTTTCTTTTCTACTACGTAGTACGTCATATTTTTTTTTATTTTGAATCACTTATGTTTGTATCATTTATACGAAGGAAAGAGTGCCCTAAAAAGCACATGATTAATGACCGCGACATAAAATTAATTAATTTCAAACTAAATGGACTTGAACAGTTAATTGTCTTGAAGACAAAACGTTAATTATCTTTTTTCTAATTAAAACAAGAACTAATACCAACAAATAAATATGTTAATCCGATATACTAAACTAACGGCTGCGACCCTAGCATCTAGGGGCTCTATATTCGAAGGAATATCGAAGGGAAGAAAAATTAGCCTTAATCCTTACCGAGACTTTTAAGAAATAGCATAAAATCATTCCAGGTCCAATAAGAAGCTCACTGTATAGGAGAACCATATCGGCTCAGCGGTTAGCGAGGTCCTTCGCTACAGACAAAAAACGCTTACTACTTTATATATTAGGATAAACAGGATGTCTTTCTTTATGTTGTCTGCGAATATCTCGAAAAAAGTTCGACTTGCAGTTGGTCTTAAATTTTATTTTAAAAATTATTATTAGTTTAGGAAAGGTTTTGGGCTATTTGGAAGAGGTACAAAACCCACATTTATGTTTTGGCCCCTAGAAAAATTTCCCCCCAAAACAAAAAAAACTAAATAAGGGGGATCCCCTATCCTCCTATTGGACACTATGGGTTATAAAAAAAAAGAACGTGGAAAAATAAGAATAGATTGTCCATTTAGATCCCTTAAACGACCAAAACATTTAATTTGTTAATACAAAAAGGGAACAACTATTTTAGGTTAGGTTTTAGGCTAGGGAGCCGAGCGCTGCGGCTAGGCAGGCTAGGGAGCCGAGCACTGCGGCTAGGCAGGCAAGGGCGCCGAGCGCTGCGGCCAGTTCATAGTTCTGTCGGGAGGGGGGGGGGGGAGTGTTTACTAAAATTTTCAAAATTGAAAAAAATATTTCTAAGAGGATATTACCTATTTCGCTTGTTGGTTATACCTTATACCTGGCTTGGTTTAAATAAGAAATTGTTGTTGAGCTGTTGTTAGAGGAAGGAGATGTTAGATTATAAATAATACTGGTACCCAACTTTTTATAAACACGTTCTCTTATTCCTTGACTTTATACATTTGGGGTCCTGGTCAATTCTTGATTGGTTTGTAAAAACTGAATAGTAATAGTGCGTGGGGATGAGAATGGCCGAAAACTCCATGTACATCTCCAATGATGAAACACAAAATTAACCCTTCTGTAGAATACAATCAGTGGTTGAAACGGTAAAACACTCAACCAAATGAATCAACAAAAATTAAAATTGACTTACGTCCCCAAAGATGTTAATCCAACGAATAAGAAAATAATATTATAAAATTTTGTGGACTAGTGTAGTAAACAGCCCATTGTCCCCTCTCTCTCAGAATAGTATGGGTGAACTTAATTTAAAACAAGAAACAAATAACACCTTAATATTATTGATTTATTTTAACATACATATACATCTATTATTACCTAAATATATTATTACACCACTGATAGAAACAATAAAAAAAAATCAACTATTTTCAAAAAAAATTTACTATTGAGAATGGTTATGGCCTGTTGATGCTTTACTAAACAATATAATAGTAATATTTATCTTTTTATTACTAATAAACACTAATTAAATATGTGTAGCTACTCACTGCCTTCTTTGACAACCCATTCTTTAGCTGATGAATATTCTAGTAAATTCTTCTTCAGATTTTTCAACAGGGCTAATCCTGACTTGTGAATTTTAGAACTTGTTTTCCCCTGAAAGAAAATATTCTTAATTTTTTAGTACTATATATATTGGCGTGCACAGTGTTTTTCCAGAAAGGGAGTGAAGTAAATCTTGAAATAGGAGGCAATATTAAATGAGTGATTGACACTTGCTTTCGATACACTCTTCCCCAATAAAAAATCCTTTGATAAAGAAATGGATTGATTTTTATTTTATTTTTATTTTACCCCATCCCCTACTCTACTGGATGAACGAACTAACAAACACATGATGTTAATATTATCAACCTAAATTGACGACAATTGTTCCCCTGTCATAATATCCACGTATATTCTACATATATGCATTGATAAAGACTAGACCTGAACTTTAATTTCTATTTCTAACGTTGTTCTATCCCTTTGGTTTTCTCAAGCCAATAGCGGGTGGGAATATTGAACTACTGATTGTACTGGTACCCAAAGTTTTTAAGCATGTTCTCTTTACGTTGGCTCTATAAATTTGGGGTTTTTAAAATAATAATAGATATCTTTATTGATCATTTGAGGGAAGGACCATGTTCATTGTTCATCTAAATCTGACTGACCTTGTAATAAACTTCTGTAATCATTTTCTCAAGTATATAGTGCAGCCAGAAAATATTCGTTTTCGGACAAAACTTTTCCCAATCATTCTCATTATCTTTCTTCATTAGCCTAAATAAACAAGGATTATTAAAAACAATGTAGCAAAGCCGATCAAGCACGTCCAAGCTTTTTATCAGCTGTAACCAACAACTTAATTAATTCGTAAAAAAAATATTTGGTAATTTCAGCAGATTTTTCGTTATTTTTGGGGGCAACACATCGTTTTAAAGACGATTTGTTATTCTGCCCCCCAAAATATCATTTTAGATTTAATATATTTATTCCGTTGGGCGTCAAGCTAATTAACTGCTGTAACTTTCGTTATTTTGTAGGGACGAAGTAGTCAGACGAAACACATAATTGAATAACTTCACATCTAAGGACTTCGCCCCTAGTAGCAAGAGCGCAGCCAATAATAATTCTACATAAAAAGATGGGTAGATAACCATTGAAGAAAATCTACTGAAAACTATTTAGAAGCAATCATACAAACTACTGTGCATCATGAAGACTAAGATAAAAACAACTAAGTTTTCTCATTGTTCATTAACCTCATTTACTTTTTATCAAAAAAGTACAAATATAAAGGTACAAACGTCAGCCTGTCCATAAAAATGTGTAAACAAATAGAAGATAAAATTTGTTGAACTAGTCTTGTTAAGAAATTTTTTTTTTTTTTTGGGGGGGGGGTTTAAGACAGGGATGGAGGAGACATTAGACTGGTAATTACACTGGTAACCAAAGTTTTATAACCACGTTATCTTATTCGTTGACAAAAAAAAACTTTGAGTGCTTTTGTTCATTTTGATTGGTTAGTTCAAAACTTGTAGTGTCCAAGCTTTTCACTCGATAATTGTAAAATACAAAAGGTTTTGTTATCATCATTTAAGACCTATACCTATCCATTTATTGTTACCTATAAACATCAAACTGATAATCTCCGCCCTTATCCAAACCCTTAGCTGTGAACAGGGTTGGGTCCTCTGCCAGGTTGTTGTAGATGGTGCAGCTGTCCGTCAGGCTGGTCAACCTCGACAGGGAGAAGTCGATGATGGTAGTCTGTATGCCGCTGGTCTCAACTTTGTACTCCACGCCGTCGATAATATAGTCCACACTCTTAGCAGATGTCTCCTTAAATATGACACAAAATAAAATAAGTAGATAATAATATTATAGTTGACATCCATCCCCCTATGGTCCAGGGGAGGTAGGGGACAGTGGACTTTAAATCACACCAAGGATGTATATTCTGCATGGTTGACCCTGCTAAAGGAGGGGGAAAAATAAGAAATATGTGGTAAGGGGTAGGGGGTGGGGAATATTAAAATTTAGAGACCTGAAAACAATCCCAGGAACCAGGAAGCATTCGTCACCAGCAATATTTCTCCGTGAAATTTACTTAAGGGGAAGAAATACTTCCCCTCCTGACAACAAAAAGGTTTAAAATACCAACCGTAAAATATTACTTGGTATTACCCTGTAAAGGACAAGACCCTACCTTAATAAGAATATTTCCCCAGTGAAGATCTCTGTGTTCAAACTCAAGTTCTGTCTCAGCTACAGCAAGTGTATGAACAACCTGAACAATATTGGTGTTAGCAAAAATATCAGTGTTTTCCATCAATGTGTCAACGAGCACAAAAAACCACCCCTACCATTAGAAGCATAGTTTACAAAAAAATGCTTTATCACAGCTAGAAGATCCTTAACATCACTTGCTCTCATTCATGCATAGACCCCTTCTTTATTAATAACGGTGCTTTCCCTCAAAGTGGCTGGCGAGCACAAAAAAAAACATCCACGGCCATTTGAACTTTTGAAGCCTAGTATATTTCCAAAGAAATGCTTGTATCACAGCTGGAAGATGCTTAACATCTTATGCTCTCATTCATGCATAGTCCCCTTTTCTTTATTATACCCGTTAGGTTTAGTGTAATTTTGCCAAATTGTACCTGTTTCCAAGCAGCCAGAGCCTGGCTGGCATTGCGGAAAACAAACTTCTCCAGATCCTAATAGAATATGTACATTAGGCCAAAATCTTTTTTTTTTGGTTGGTTATTGTTAACCTTTAATATGGGATATTATGCAAGAAGGAAGGAAACAATGGGCTGTTTATTTCAATAGCCCCCAAAGTTTTTACTAACGTTTTCTTATTCGTTGGCTTAACAACTTTGGGGACTTAAAATGAATTTTGATTGGTTGATTTATTAAATTGAGTTTCCAAACATTTTAACCAATAATTGTAATTTACGTTGTCCCTTTAGATCCCCGGATATCGTGGGTTGTGACAATAAACATTAATTAATGAATTATTATTATTATGTAAAACAAGAAATGTTCCATGTAATTGTGCAGATTTAAAATATTTGTAGAAAAGTTTTGATATCGTAAATTTCTACACCCCTATCAAGATTCAGTAGTTTTTAAGCTAACTAATGTAATGTCCCCTAACTCTTATAAATGGAATATTAGGGAAGCATTGCTGACAATCATTGGTGTAAACGAACGAACGAATATCTAATTAATTTGTAAAAAAAAGATTTAGGCTTAATGTCTCAGTTCCTGTCCGCCATTATTAAACTCCAGAGCTATATAAAGTTGATCCGAGGGTAGAAAGTCAGGCCTCGTGTTTTCTGATCCCTTTTCCTCCTCGAAAGCATCCCACAAGTTGAGTAGTTTGTCTGGATAATTTCCCTGGAAGACTGTACAGTTCCGTACCTCCACAAATCCTAAATTAAATAACAGTTAAATTAAAATTAATTTGTCCTTTTTCATTAAAATGTTTTTTATAGCATGCATCGGGGCTAAAAAATGGGAATACATTGATTGATTGATTTTGATTTTTAGTGGAAATTTTCGTAATATGAACCAATACAAGGCTTTTTAGTATGGCTTAGATGAGAACCGGTATAAGTATAGCGAAAATTAATATTATAATCTTTAATTTAATTATAATAATAGAAAAATTCTCTTTAATACGAACCGATAAATGGTTTTTCACTATGGATCAAAACCGGTTCTAATCAAGGGGATATAATAATAATCGGTTTGGAATCAATATAATTAGAAAATGTATTGAACTAACACTTTACCTGCAGTTTTATTTGAGGAGCCGTTCCTGAGATTTGACAGGGACCTGGAGATGACGACCTCTGACATCATGTCCATTATTTTTGTCTGGTCCTCATCGTTTACCTTCATAATATTATTATTATTGACAGGGATAGAGCAATTGCAGTGAAAAATAAGCCTGTTGCAAAAAGGACTTTTTTTGTTCCTGTAAAATAAAATAAAATGCTAGGGTAGTGCGGGGCTAATGCGGTCGGGGGGTACAATTCCGGTCAAACGACCAACTTTTTAAAAACCGTTTTTTAACGGTGTTCTAAACGTTTGCGAAGTTGTAGTTTATTGCCTATACTTTCATTTCTTACTTCAGCAAATTTTTGTCAGATCACTCCTTCTATGATTTTTTTGCCCTCAAAAAGTTGCAAAAATTTGCAAAAAAAAAAATTTCAAAATAGGCCATGTTCAACCTAAAATTGTGAAAAAAATGGTAAGTCCTAGCGACCTCAGGGTTTTTGTAAATGAAAGATATGGCATTCATTTATCGTTTGCAATTGGAGGCGTTGTTCTAACTTGATTTTTTCATAATTTTTTTTCGTCTAAAAAAATGTTGTTATTCCGGTCACTTTTTTTACTTTTTTTTATTACTGTATTTATAAATGTATAATACCCTAATGTTTTTTTCAGGTGATCTGGAAGCATGAACAACCCAAATGCATGACCTAAGCTTTAATCATTGCCTTGCCTGTTGTGTGATGTACATTACTAGTCATTTTACTGCTTGTATTATGTCATGTTTTGTTGCCTAAGCTTTTCAATTTGTAAAGACATTTAAAATTTTTCAGACACATTTTTATAGTAATGGGAAGAGTATATCAACAAAAGGAACGCCTTAAATATTTGCCTGAAGATCTAACAGCTGCATTGGCTCATGTAAGAAGGGGTATGTCTATTAGAAAGACCGCTAGAAGATTTAAAATTCCATATGAAACCCTTGCATCTTTTTCGTATAAGAGGGTGTTCGCGATTTTTGCGCGGTTTGGATTTTTTATGTCAAATCGGCTAGGATTCAGCTAGAAAGGTGTCTAAGGTGTCTATAGAAAGCTCTTTGCATGTCTTAACAAAAACTCCCAAGGATATGGGTTCTATCTTCAAGATTTAGAGTACATATTCAAGATTTGTATTTTCAAAATTCTTGTTGTATAAAATGTTTTGAAATATTAGAGTTAGACCCCATATCATTTCGAGTTAATTGTCAGGCATGTAATTTTACATTTTTAGACACCTTAACCACCCTTGTAGGTCAATCCTAGCCAATTTGAGACAAGAAAAAATGTATCAAAAACTGCTGTCAAAACTGGCAGGATTTTTAAAATTAAAAATTTTTTGGGAAAAAATCACTTTTTTCAAGAATTTCCAAGACCTGCGAATCAGAAATTGACTCTAATTTATGTATAAAGCTTAAAAAAACCTAATCATATAATAAAAAGTATGATTTTTAAAAAAAAGTTTGCATGAAAAAAATTGATGTTTTTTTTGCGATTTTACCGACTTTTTTCAAATGGGGAAAATGTGGTCAAAAAATTGTCTGATCTGCATGCGACTAGTACCGTCAGAAAGATAATGACCTCAGCTTTCTACTCATAGTTTTAAATCAATGTTAAAAAAAAATATTTTAAGGGGGTGTTCCACCCCCCCCCCCCCACAAAGTCAACTGACCGAAATAGCCCCACCGGTGGGGTTATTCCGGTATAGGCCAACCGCCGCCCTTTAAACCGATTTTTGACCGACTTCTAGTTGCGAAATCTTAACGGGACCAAGACAGGCTTCTTCGTTATTGCCATATCTTTTATTTGCACTCTTAAAAATCGGAAAAATTTTTTGGGAAGTATGTTTTTTTTAAGTTGAAGCAAAAAATTGACCGGAATAGCCCCGCACTACCCTACGTTTTGTACACTTAGGTATATTGTTATTCATCAAAAAAACTGATTTAACTGGAAGACTTTAAAAAAAGTTCTTACTGCTGCTATGTTAGACCCGTGACAAAAGTAAAATATACACCTTAGCATACTTAGCAATCCAGTTAAGTTTCGTAAAATCAAAGGGTTTGTTGTCTCAGTATGGAATGCTTTATTTGGCGGGTTTGCGTCAATGCGCTTGCTACTAAAATGGCAAAAAAACAGATTCTACTATAAATTACCTTGAGTTCTCCTCCAATGGGAACAACCTTGAGTACAGGCCTTTCCTCGCTGTCCGCCGAACTTATTAAGAATACCTCGCCGAAGGCACCCTCGCCGACCTTTTTAGAATTAACCAAGGTATCAGGCCCGTAAACTTCGTCAAAAGCAATCACATTTTGTTTTGTACATTGTGATAATAATTTATCTAAATCTGATATATCTTCTTCGATAAGAATAGTTTTTTCATGGAATGTTGTTTGATCCTGTTTCTTGGACACATAAAAGCTAGGCCGTGTCAGCCGTCTGGTTTCAAGGACTATGCTGTTTTCTCTGCTGCTAAGATCACTGAGCCTAGAATTTGGTACGACATAAAAGCTAGGTCGTGCAGAGCTTACTGGTCTTAGGGATTTATTTGCTCTTGGCTGTACTACAATTGAGGCGTCATTGTCATCCAATATTTCATGCATTTTTGATATTCTCGTAGATTTTCTGGTCCGCCGTTTATTGTCAGTTTTTGGCAACATGGGAACTGCAAAGCTAGTAAAGTCTGCCCTGGTTCTCCCGAGCAAACCACTGGTTTCCAAGTCTTTTGACAGCAGGCCAACAGCTATGGATTTTCTCCATCGTTTGCCGGGTCTTGCCACAATTTCTGGTTCCTCCTCGAGGTACATTAGGCTAAGATTATCAATATCATGGTAAGTGCTGTCCTTGGTCATGTCTTTGTTCTCACTCACAAATGATTGTCCTTTGATAATGAATACAAGTTAAAAAATAAAATATTCTTTCTTTCAGAGAATGTTTTAAAAATAAAGAACTTTAGTTTTAAGTAAATGTTATCTAGATTTTGCCAAATTGACATTAAACTACAACGCAAAAAAAATGAATAGATCAAAAGGGGGTTCGAAACCTTGAATAGATATTTTAGCATACTAGAAACTATATTTTTTTAGGACTTATGGCCTATAAAAGTGGAAGATGGTAGGACTTTGAAACTCTACAGGTAGACCATTATTCTTGGCTGGCCCTGTAATAGTGCTTTAACAGGGATGGAGGGGACAGTGGAAATAAATTACACTGCTACCAGAAGTATAAAAACCGTGATATATGAATTTTTGCCCCAAAAAACTTTGGGTACTTTAATTGCACTTTGATTTGTTGGTTCAAACTAGAAATGTCCAGATTTTTCAAGCAATAATTTAGATTTACAGAAAAGGTAATTTGTTTATCAGAGGTGCATACTTAATAACTTAATTTTCGTACATTGTTTTTTCCCTTAAGATCCCTGTACTTTAAGCATAACTATAATATAAACAAACAAAATTCCTCTTTATTACAAATATTGTACTCAAGAAGTGTATTCTTTCCTGTAACAGATTCATAAGCTTTATGATTCTCTGTGCACTGATTACAAAACCATTCCGGGGGGTCGGGCTGGGCCAACAATTCTACATAGGATACTGGCATTCCTGCACAAGGGGGTATGAGGTCATAAACTCTTTACACAGTTCTCAGAAATTATAAACAAGGATGACAAAATCCAAAAGCGGTGCAGCATTAAATAAACATAAATGAGCAAAGTGATTTATAGCGCAGATGTTCAATTGTCATAAAATAAAAATTAAAAGAGAGATATTGCGAAAATCAAAGAAATCATGAAACCTTCAGTTGTAAGAAAATCAAAATTTATTTCTTTTGTAGCATGACGGACAAACCGAATTCTTTTTACATTTTTTAGCCTACATTTTTTATTTGGAGAGGTAAACAAAAGAAAACTAATTTATCCACAAATTAAAAATATTTATTATTTTGTCTAAGGGGGGGGGGGGAAGTTCTGACACTTTTGCGTAAACAGTGATTATAGGCTTTGTCTTTGGACTGAGAGGATAGGTTATTAGGGATAAAATCATTCTTATATGATGAATTTCCCCCAGATTTAAGATTTTTTGGATAGGCCTCCAGGTTCCGGAGCTCCATGCCTCCAGGTGGTTTCTGTACAGGTAAATATTAAAAATAAGATTTTTTTTTGAAGAGTTAGAAGTTAACTTATAAAAAAAATATACTTCTTTTTGATTGTTATTCACATATTTGAAGAAAAAACATACATATTTTGTCTCATAAGCTGACATCTAACTTTTTTTTAAAAATTATTTTTTTCATTTTTACCAGTAGAGAGACAACCTGGAGGCCTGGAGCTCCGGAACCTGGAGGCCTATCCAAAAAATCTTAAATCTGAGGGAAATTTATCATATAAGAATGATTTTATCCCTAATAACCTATCCTCTCAGTCCAAAGACAAAGCCTATTATCATTGTTTACGCAAAAGTGTCAGAACTTCCCCCCCCCCCCTTATTTAGATTTATATTTAGTTTACTATGATAATTTGTAAAGAGTGTTATGCCTATGCAGAGAGCATGGAAATATTGTAGACAACCATCACACATGACCAACCAATCCTCCACGTCATATTCTCCACAAGCACAACCAAGGACAAAGTCTTCGCCCTCATTGTCGTCACCCTCAACTACCTCGTTATCACCATCAACTTCTACAATATCTTCCTCCTTAAAATAAATCAGATAGGTAATTAAAGTAAAGCCACATATATAAGATTTTGATATATAAATTGAATATCCGTTGGTATAACAATACTAGAGGTGGCGTGTTAAAAAATACCGCTATAGGCTAAATTGAATATTAATCTTTTTCTTCCATTGTCCTATCCCTGAATATTCGTTTTTTCATCATTTTTTAAAGATTAAATGTCCCTCTCTCTCACTTCCCTTTCCTTCCGTCTTTTTTCAAATTTCATTATTTTTATTTAAATTTTAAAACCATATTTATAATTTTGTCTCTCTTTATTTAAAATATTTTGGGATCCTAGTATTTTTTGTTTCAAATTATCGTCCTGAAAGGGTTAAAATGTTTATTTAAATGTTAAATTTTAGTTTAATATCTTAACGCGTCGCTAGTATCAAATTATTTTAAAACTAAGTTTTCTTTGATTTACTATTTTAGAAATTTAAATTTTCTATTCTATGAATAGAAATTTAATACTTTAATATAATTCAAATAGCAATATGAAATAAAAGAAATGAATTTATTCTTCATAGAGTAAAATAATGGGTAATAATGCTCTGGTCAGTGAGAGTTTATTATGGATTATTGGACCACTTTGAGTATTAAACACTTTACCATTGGAAGATTCGAGCTCATATATAGACGTTTATTTCCTATTTAGATCTGTCATGGATCTTAATGCAATAAAGCAAGCCGTTTTATAAAAAATCTGTCGAAAATAATTCATAAAGTAAAAAACAGAAAAAGTAGTCGCTCATATAGATATAGAATAACATGATATAACAATAATATTTCTTTCTACCCTAACAATTGTAATTTTAATTACCTGCTTGTTTTCATCATTATCAATTTCTATTTCTTCAATCTCTGGTTTTTGTTTTGTAATGTCAACTTCTTGGACGGAAAATTCAGCGTCATATCTGGGTGGAGTCTTTTTGTTCTCTTTTTGGCCAGATGACCTCGTCTTTTCTAAAAATCAGTAAAAGTAAACAATAAAGAATTTTTAAAAAATCAAATTTTATATAAAAAAAAGCTTACAAAAATGCATATTAAAACATGTCTAATATTATTAAATCAATATATTTTTAGCCTAAATAAATTTATAGATTTATGAGTATTCGGGGAATTATCTGATACCCCAGGCCACTGTTACTGGTTTTTTCTTTACTTGTTGTTCCTTTTCTATCTGGGGAAATGATCTGGCACTCCTGGCTACTGTTACTGATAGTCATGTTTCTACCTGTTTCTTTACCTGTACTTCCTCTTATACCTGGGGAAATAATCTGGCACTTCTGGCTGCTGTTATTTGTAGTCCTGTTTCTACCTGTTTTTTTACCTGTAGTTCCTATTCTATCTGGGGAAATAATCTGTCACTCCTGGTTGCTGTTATTTGTAGTCCTGTTCCTACCTGTTTTTTTACCTGTAGTTCTTGTTTTATCTGGGGAAATAATCTGGCACTCCTGGATGCTATTACTGGTAGTCCTGTTTCTACCTGTTTCATAACCTGTAATTCCTGTTCTGTCTGGGGGAATAATCTGACACTCCTGGCTACTGTTACTGTTAGTCCTGTTTCTTTACCTGTAATTCCTGTTCTATCTAGGGAAAAAATCTGGCACTCCTGGCTGAGGGTGCTGAGGGTACTGGTAGTACTGTTTCTACCTATTTGTTTACCAGTAGTTCCTGTTCTATCTGGGGAAATAATCTGGCACTCCTGGCTGCTGTTATTTGTAGTCCTGTTTCTACCTGTTTTTTTACCTGTAGTTCATGTTCTATCTGGGGAAATAATCTGGCACTCCTGGCTGCTGTTATTTGTAGTCCTGCTTCTACCTGTTTTTTTACCTGTAGTTCCTGTTCTATCTGGGGAAATAATCTGGCACTCCTGGCTGCTGTTATTTGTAGTCCTGTTTCTACCTGTTTTTTTACCTGTAGTTCATGTTCTATCTGGGGAAATAATCTGGCACTCCTGGATGCTATTACTGGTAGTCCTGTTTCTGCCTGTTTCATAACCTGTAATTCCTGTTCTATCTGGGGAAATAATCTGACACTCCTGGCTACTGTTACTGTTAGTCCTGTTTCTTTACCTGTAATTCCTGTTCTATCTAGGTAAAAAAACTGGCACTCCTGGCTGAGGGTGCTGAGGGTACTGGTAGTACTGTTTCTACCTATTTGTTTACCTGTAGTTCCTGTTCTATCTGGGGAAATAATCTGGCACTCCTGGCTACTGCTACTGGCAGTCCTGTTGCTTCCTTTTGTTGTATTCTTCAATTTGTTTGCACTAAACACTAAAATACATTTATTAAATACTGTTGAATTTGAATAAATAATATTTTTTTAATTGCCTTATTTGTAGTGAAGAATGAAGATGGTTCTTAAAATTTTCAAAATAATATTTTTTGTGCCAATGTTTTTTATATTGTTTATATATGGCAATAGTAACTTTTAGCAGACAAGCGTACATGTACAATGTAAAAATATGAGTTTCAAACTATTACCAGGTTGGTATTAACTTCGTGTATTAACTGATGTTTTAAATACCTGAACTAGCCGGGCTCCAAATGACTTTACTTCTGCTAAGATTGGGACAGGGGCTGACCAGAGAAGGTTTAAAGTTATAATGCTGCATCACACTTAATACTGGACCTAAACATGCATAATGCATAGTTCTATTAAATATAGTATGTTTTGTTTCTTGTCTGCAGCTTAAAATTTTTGTATCTAATGAACTGATTGAGTTCTCTATTTTATAGTAGACAGGCCCTGGATTGGTTTTAAGCTAATTTTTTGCTTACCCTACCCTTTCAATGCAGATCTTATAGATGCTAGGGGCGTAGTAAATATTTTATAATATAAAATATGTAAATAAAAGTTAATATCTTCAAATATTACGTTTAAGATTAGATAATCAAGATTATGATATTTACAAACTAAAATTAAAAACGCACCTGTTCCATAATACTTCCTGCCCCTTGTGGGATTGACAAATGACTCTGGCGTAGCTGGGATCATCTCATTCGAAGATAAAGCTTGCAGCCGACTGCTTTCCGGAATTTCTAGCTTTCTTTTTTCATTGCTTCCTAATAAGTCAATTAAATAACCTTTATTTTTTATTATTTTAATAAATTTCTAAAATGATTTGGTGACTTACATACCTATTACATATATCAAGCTCTGAGCTGGATCTTTAAATCATTTTAGTGGTGAGCCAGATCGGGGTGAGCCAAATTTTAGCCAATCACAGCGCGGCATTTCATAAAAGCTGTGCTCTCATTGGTGAAAAGTAGGCTCACCCCGATCTGGCTCACCACTAAAATGATTTAAAGCTCCAGCTCAGAAAAAAATAACATTCTTTATTTTTATTCAAAGTGTAACGACGAGTTGTCTGTCCGCTAATCTGGCCCGTAAGATCTCACTCTTTTAAACTTTTTCGGTTTTCCTTTTAGAGAATTCTCCAATTGCTTTTATCTAGCTACATTCCTAAGTGATGGGACATTTACCACCCCCCTTCACCCTCTTAAAAAATTCCGACATCTTCCAACAATAAATTGGACAGCTTTTTAGAACAAAGTTATTTTAAAAATTTATTTTCTAAAATTCAATCGGGAGGATAAGTACCCCAAATTAGAGGCAGAAGTTATTTAAAATTTCCTTTGGTGTTACTTTTAATGAAAACATCATCCTCTAGATTTTCAGGTACATCCTGGCTTCTTCCTGCAGTTGTCACCCTTGCACCACCATCTCCAGTTTGAGGAGTGGTAACTGAATATCTAAACATAATTGGGATCTATAATACAAAATAGAACGATGTTTGTTTGTCTGTCTGTCTGTCTGTCTGTCTGTTTGTTTGTTTGTCTGTCTGTCTGTTTGTAGCGAAGGATCTCGCTAACCGCTGAACCGATCGGGTTCTCCTTTACAGGGTAGCTTCACATAGGTCCCTGTCAGGTTTATAACTATTTTCTTAAAAAATGAAAAATACCCCCCCCCCAAAAAAAAAAAATCTTAAACATGAAAAATTAGTTTGATAGAACCTCTTGGGGCAAAGCCCCTAGAGGCTAGGGTCGAAGCCGCTAGTAATTTATAAAAAGGATAATTAAAGTCTAGCCAGAGATTTTAAAGAAGTATTTCTAATAACATCTGGGTTAAATTGTAAAGGAATAAATATTTCTTGTCAGGTAATCAAGAATGGAACGACGGATTATTTATTATTACTTTTAATTAAGGATAGTCGATATCTTTTAAAAAAAACAAATAACCCACAAAAAAACTCCCCGGGGTTTTAATAAAAAACCACACTGTGTTGGGTTATTTTAGTTTACCCGGGTTTTTCCAACACTGATTATAATACCTGGAAATAGACAAAACTGGTGTGGAAGTTAGGCAGGATACAGTTTTCTTACTCTTGGTAGCCCCTTAAAAATATACATTTTTAAATACCTATTTAAGATAAGGTAAAATAAATAAAGTATGGACCTAAAGGGGCTTTTTTTCTAAAGAGGTGGAGAATTCTGGACCTTCCCCCAACATATTTAAAATACAAAATTTAGTAACGTGGTAACTGAATTTGCGTGTTGTTCCCAAATTGAAAAACGGACTTTAAACCTCAGACCTTTTTTAAAGAATAAATTGAAAATAAACTGAGGTGTCCTAACCCTGCGTGGCTACCCAGTACACGTTATAACGTGCTTAGAGTCCCTTTTACCAACATTTTTATCAAAAATAAAACTTGCCTAAATTAAAAATCAAATATTGTGATTAATTTAAATTAGGAAATAGTGGGTAATTCATTACCTCTAAGTCCTGCACCTTACAAGCAGCATTGTTTCGTATAAATTACAACTACCTGGAGTATGATTAAAAAAGGTGGCCGGCGAAAATATTTTCTTTTTGTTCTTATTCATTGCGGCGTTTCTTTGGATACTGTCATCATTGATGACCAGCACACTGGGCGACAGGCTGCCAGCAGGGTCAGGTACACGAGAACTATGTTCATTTCCGCCCGCCAGAGGACTCTGGAATACATCGAGATACACTTGCTCCGATATTGCTGGAATGTTTGCCAATGAGCTTATTTCAGAGAAAGGTTGCGCAGTTTTGCCGCGTTTAGGTGCTGTCCCAGGTAAGGCGGGATAGTCAATGTTTTCCGGCAATGGCTGAAGAATAAAGTCTGGAAGTTTTGGATTTTCTGATTGATTCTGGCTGGTGGCAGCGTTCTCACCCTCGGCAACATCCTGAATAGGAAAATATAGATTTGAAACATTATCCGGAACATTGGACTAAAAATTAAACTGGTAAACTATTCGTTGGTTCAAAAACTTTGGATTCTTTCTTGAATTTTGATTGTTTTTTCTCAACAGTAATGTCCTAACTTTTCAACCAATAATTATAATAAAATAGAAGGGGTATTTTTATCTGTCATCATTGGGATTAAATATCAATTTATCATCCATTATCTCATAGTTAATAATTCCAAGGTGAAAGTAAACTGACCTTTTCGTGAAAAGACTTGAAAAGTCCCCAGCAATTTCCAGAATCATTTGCAGACTCCTGGTTAGAATCATGCTGAGCAGAATCATCCATAGGGACACTGGGCACACGAATCTTGGCACTGTCCACGTTGGTAAACAGTTTGTCAAATGTATCATCCTTGTTTTCATAAACAAATGAGTTGCTGCTCGGGGAATCTTCACCAAGTCTTGTAAAATTTCTCGTCGCCTTTATTTTACCCCGACTAAAAAAACAGATAATACAATCCTAAATTATATGTAAAAGTTGTCTATCCTCTAAGATCTCGTAAACGGAAGCCACTAGTATTTGTAAACAGCATTTTTTACATTTTAATCTCTAGAAAAGAATAAGTTGTAAGAAGGATCTTAAATTATACTATTTATCGTTTAGAAACATGTCCTATTATATAATGTAGTAAGCCTTTTTTGTCTCACTAACCACTGAACCGATATGGTCCTACTTTAAGTGTAGCTTCTTATAGTTCCCGGGATGGTTTTAGGCTATTTCATTTTTAATAAAAAATCTAGGGATGGTTTTAGGCTATTTTTCTGTCCTTTCTAATCCCTACGATTAAAGAGCCCCTAGATACTAGGGGCACAGCCGCTAGTCCTATTATATAAAGTAGTAAGCCTTTTTTGTCTGAAGCTTAATATCTCGAAAACTACTGAATCGAATTTAAATATGCTCATATATGTCCTGTGATGGTTTCAGGCTATTTTATTTTCAGATTGAACCTTTGGGATAGTTTTAAACTATTTTCTAGCCCCTCACTGTCCCTCAGAGTCCCTAGATACTAGGGGCGTAGTAGCTAGTGCAATATAAATTAGACGGCTTCGTGTGTTTAGATTTTTTAACTAGAGACTGTGCATGTGCAAATTGAGTTTTGTTATCGGAAATAAGGTTAAACATTTCTCTTCTCCCAATTTACATTCAACCAAAAAAATAACATAAAAAGCCAAGCTAAGCTTTTCTGAAAATCATATCCCTTTATATAATGTAAAATTAAATATTACCTTATTCCACTGTCACAATCTATAGAATCATCCGAAGCATCAAATAAACGGTTTTCTTTCCCCTTCTTTTTACCTAAAAATATTTTAAATGAATACAAAATAATACATCTCATGTAGAGATTTCCCCAAAGATCTTTAAGAACATCCCTCTCCCCCCCCAAAAAAGAAAAAAATTCTAAGGGGGTAAATAATATTTTTTCGATGGACGGAAGGGGGGGGGGGGCAAATTTTGGTGTATGAATTTATGTAATACTAGCGGCTTCGCCCCTAGCCTTTAGGTTCAGCGGTTAGCGAGATCCTTCGCTACAAACAAACAGACAGACAAACAAACAAAAAGACAGACAAACAGACAGACATCGTTCTACTTTGTATTATAGACTAGCGACTTCGCCCCTAGCCTCTAATCAAACCAATTTTTCGTATTTTAGATTTAAAAGAAAAATTTAAAAAAAAATTGGGGGGGGGAAATTTTTTTTTTTGAAGGGGGGGGGATAGTCGACCTCACTATTTTAATTTTAGTTTTAAAAAGAAAATTTTTTTTTTTTGTTGGGAGGGGGGTATTTTTAATTTTTTTGGGGGGTTGGGGGCGTCCCACCCCATAAACCTTCCCGGGACCTATGAGAAGCTACCCTGTAAAGGAGAACCCGATAGGTTCAGCGGTTAGTGAGATCCTTCGCTACAAACAGACAGACAGACAAACAAACAAACAGACATCGTTCTACTTTGTATTATAGATAAAACAATCGCTTGATTTGAAAAAAAGCCTTGTTTTTCCTAGGTATATCACCATTAGGAACGTATATCAATTAGACTTCCTTGATGTTACCCCTCACTGATAAACAAAAAAAATAGGGGTTGTTTTACTTTTACACCCTCACTCCCAAATATATATCTTACGCTCATATACCTACCAAAAAAAAGTATTTCTCACCTACTCAAATCCCCCTCTCAAAAACAATCTAAAATTAAAAGCTTGGACGTCCTTGCTTATCCTACCTGGTTTTATTGACAATTTATCGAAATCTGACGTAGGTTCATTGTTTGATTTGACCCCACCACTGCCCCCTGTCCCGGGTTTTAAATATGTTCGAGGCATACTCAAACCTACAAAGAACCTCAAACAAACATGTTTTTTTATCTCTGAAATATTAAAGTTCTGAATTAGTAAGTCATAGTTTACAAAAATAAATTCTTTTACAATTAATTACATAATCCTAAATATATTATTGATCATTTTATGATTTTTAAATATGTATTTGTACAATCATTTAATATTTTTAAAGAAGGTAAGTTTTCATCTGTTTGAGTCATAAGAAATACAATAATTTACAAAATAATAATTAACTTATTTATAAGAAATTTCTTAGACTTTATAATTTATAGGTATCACTAATTTTAAGGGTAAAAGATTACAAAATTGAAAATATATCAATTTTATCACACATTTGTGAAACAAAACAAACCGAATATTTTTTATGGAGGTTTTAGGGTGGCCATACGGTTTTTTTTTAAAAATCCGTACAATTCCGTACATGTTAAAAAAAATCCGAACATTTTTCCGTACATTTCCGTACATTTTTATACTAGTAAATATATTATTTAGTAAAATGTCTCAGCAATGCATTGTGGTTTCTTACTACTGATCTGGTTCTGGGTAGCCTTGCAGGGTTTAGGCATCGCAGGTATTGGCCCCGTAGGGTTAGAGACCCCGCCATAGTCATAGTAAAAACATAGGAAGGGGGTACCAGAGCTCAACAGCCACCTTACGTGAAAAATCAATGGTAGAAACTAACTAATAATCGCCTATAGAACACCCTTTGTCCTAAGAGACTTGGACTAATATACCCTCCTCCGGCAAAAAGCAAGAATCTAAAGTGATAATACAATGGCCAAAAAATTGATTTACAGTCCCATTGCTGATAAACAAAGTTATCCCTTCTGTTGATTACAATTAGTGGATGAAATGATTGGACACTTAACTGAATGAACCAACCAGGAAAAATTTATAAAAGTTCCAAAGTTGTTGAGCCAACGAATAAGAACGCTTTTTGGACTAGTGTAATAATATGTCCAATGTTCCCCCCCTCCCTAGGTAAAAAGTATTAGGTAGAATATGTAAGGATGAGTTTGTTATCTTTACATAAGTTTTACCGAAGGATCTCACTAGCCGCTGAACCAATATGGTTCTCCTTTACAGTTGAGCTTCTCAAAGGTCCTGTGATGGTTTATAGCTATTAGCTATTTTGGGGGAGAGTACCGCCAACCTCCCAAGAGAAATCACTACTAGAAAATAGCTCCCCCCCCCCCTTAATTTTCTTGATATAACTGAAATTTAAAGTGGGGGAGAATCGATAACCTAGGGAGTAAAAAAGTGTTTTACTTCAATTCAAGAATGACAACATCCTTAAAAGGGAAGCTCAATTAATCCTATTAAATAAAGTAACAATCTTGTCTGTAGCGAAGGATCTTGCTAACCACTGAACCGATATAGTTCTCTTACAGTGAAGCTCTTTATATGAAATTAAATAGTTTTAGGCTATTCTATTTTTATTGGTATTTTCATTAAGTCTGGGTTTGGTTTTATGCCATTTTTCTGCCTTTTTATTTCCTTTACAATACATAGTAACTAGATGTTAGGAGCGCAGACGCTAGTCTAATATAAGTAACTAGTAACATATTAATTAATATTTGTCGATCGTAAGCTACAGACATACATAAATACATTCTAGTATATATGATTCTTTTATATTTATTGCGATATGCTTTTTAAAGCGAAGCTTTTTTTTAAGACGTCCGTTTGTCCTTGACTGTCAGCTCTTTTCGTTCATTAGTACATGGTAGAATTGTCTCATCGATTTAAAACTTTGCATGCTGATTCATTATAATCATTATAAGAAAGTCTGCATGTCCATTTAAAAGATTTTTAACTTTTTGACAACAACTTTTGTATGAAACAATTATCCTATTTATCTGATTATACAGTATCCTGTATTTAAGCAATTTTGCAAATCTTCAAGAGTTTTTGTCTGTTTATCCTTCCTTAGATTTTAGAGCTTTGCTTTTATGAATGTTTTCATGCTTGTTTTTTTGTAACCCTTTCTTTGGGGGGGGGGGGGGAAGGGATATACTGGAAATCGAATAGATCATTTAAATATGTAAAGGGATTAGGCAATAGACATTAAAATGATAAACATCCTAAATGATGATAAACAAAATTACCCCTTCTGTACAAATGAATTTCTAATATGTTAGACACTTCTAGTTTGGAACCAATAAAAATTATCAATAGGAGGTCATATGTTAGTGAGATCCTTTAGTACAGACAGACAGACACAAAATGAGACTTTTATATAAGGATGACTGTTTTATAAAATACTAACGGCTATGCCCCTAGAGGCCTCTAAGGGTACGTAATGTATTTTTTTTCATCTGTTTTACCAACAAAAATTATTTACGGCCGCTTGATGGGGTTAGTTTATTGTTTTTCGTTTTCTCTTGGGAGGGTAGTGGTACCCTCTCCTAAAATAGCTGTAAACCTTCCCAGGACCTATAAGAATAAACAGAAATACAATCAATCAGATATCATTTTTATATCTTAACAATTCTTTCAAAAAAATATTATGTTTTTAAGTGGAGGGGTGGGGGGTGGAGCTAATCATCCTTTTTCATGAAAATAACATACGTTCATGCGAATCAGTGAATTGTTCATACAATATTCGCTAATTTGTACATAATGCATTCTTAACAGTTATCTAATGGGATAAGATAATGGCCGATAAATTGATGTAAATCCTCAATGTAAACACACCAAATTGCCCCTTTTGTAGATGACAAGTAGTGGTTGTAACATATATACACTCAACTTAATAAACCATCCAATCAAAATTCATGAAAAGTCCTCTCATCTAAAAAACGAACTATGAATTAAGATAAAGGTATTGAAGAAATCAGGTGTCGCTTGCAGTAATTTTGCTTATAATTATAATAAGACTGATTTTGATAAACTTAATTGAATATTTAAGAGAAGAATAATTAAACTTCTGGTACACTATTCTAGTCCTCTCTGGTTCCCGTGAAATCCAAATATAACTTACAAATAATGATACATTTTAGGGTAAAGCGGGGCGAACTCTGTGTTTTTTTCGGTTTTTTGAACCTACAAATCGTAAAAATTATTTTTTTTAAATGGGACCAAGACCAGTAGAAAGATCTCGGAAAAGTCGACCAGGTCCTAAAAGGACGTAAACCTAGGACTTTGGGAAGTTTGTCAAAATTGATCTCTAAAACGGCACCGACTTCGCCCCGCCTTGAGGCGAAGTCGGTAGGGCATTTTCAAGCTTCAAAAAATCGATGACGTATTGATTTTATTACAGCATGCCCAAGAGGTAAAAGTTGCTAAATGTAATAAAGAGTATGCACAAAAATTTTTATTAAGATAGGACAATTTTTTCTACCAAAAAAAATTATTTTTCCGAAGTACGCGAAATTTGACTTTTTTTTTCGAAATTTTTTTGATAAAAAACATAAAAATACTACTAGAAAAAATAACTTTTTATGACTTTTAAGGCCTGATCCTTAAAATTCAGGCAATCTTGAATAGATTTGGCCAAAAAAATTAGTTCTATTAGCAAAATTTCCTAAAAAAATCAAGTTGAAAAAAAAAAAAGTTTGGCAAAATCTGTGGTCGATTTTCCAGCTTCAAAAAACCTATGACATATTGATTTAATTACAGCATGCCCTAAAGGTTAAAGTTGCTAAATGTAATAAAGAGCATTCACAAAAAAATTTATGAAGATCGGACAATTTTTTCTACAAAAAAATAAAGGGGGGGGGCGAAAGTGACACTTTTTGAAACCAAAACTAAAAGTCAAAGGAACTCAACTAAAAAAAGAGTTACAGGTCTGACATTTTGCATGGCAGTTGCTTTATAGGGGTACAATATGGAAATGTGAAGAAACGGCGGCGCAACCGCCGAAAACCGCCGAGAAAAGGCAACAAAAATTACGGCGGGAAACGGCGGTTTTCGGCGGTTGCGCCGCCGTTTCTTCACAGTTCCATATTGTACCCCTATAAAGCAACTGCCATGCAAAATCTCAGACCTGTAACCCTTTTTTTAGTTGAGTTCCTTTGTTGACTCTTAGTTTTGGTTTCAAAAAGTGTCACTTTCGCCCCCCCCCCCCTTTTTTTCAAAGTACGAGAAATTTGACTTTTTTCTCTCGAAAATTTCACTTTTTTATATAAAATTGAAAAAGTTAGTATAAAAAGTGAAAAAACCGAATTCGCCCCGCTTCACTTTTAGTCGATTTAAGAAAAAACTATACAAGCTTTTTTAAAGTTTTAAACGGAAATGGATAGCCCATTAGATTCTTAATAAGTCCCCTGAAGACGTCTAAGCTCTAGCTCTTATTATTTATTTACTCACAAAAATTTCATTTTATACTTTTTTGTAGGCAATTTAATAAGGAACAAATTTGATTTAATGTTTTTTTCTGTCAGTCGATTAGAACATGGAGAAAAATGGCATTTAATGAAGGTGGTCAAAAAAATACCGACTTCACCTCAAAACCGAGATCGCCCCGCTTTACCCTACTTAATTCATTAAGACCATAACACTAATTATAACACATTCTAAAACCTTTGTAACTACAGTATGACAAATAGCTAAAATTACAATTTTTTTATTTGAAAATAGAATGTACGGATTTTCCGTACACCAAAATAAAAAATCCGTACAATCCGAACATTTGTTTAGCACTTTTTTGAAAATCCGTACAATTCCGTACATTTCCGTAAATCCGTACATTATGGCCACCCTGGCCGTTTATAAGGAGTTTTAAACCTCATTTTTTTATTTAGTTGTCACTACTTTATTTAAATTACTTCGGCCCCTCGGGGCTAACAAAACAGGTTTTAATCTTATAATTTTTCATTTTTATGTCCGCGAAAAGCTGTCTATAATAAGATGCGATAAATAACTATTCCTATCAGTATTAAAATAAACTACACATTATTTGCCGGACAAAGAATTAACTTTAATTTAGCTAATTAAAATGGATCTAACTAGCTAAGCTAGGTAAGGTACTTGGAGTAGTGATTATTCAAAAGTTTTAATAGAATATGATAATTCGGTTCAAAATGAAAATTCTAGTGTCTAGGAATTATTCGTCTTCTGTCAACTGGCCACTCAGGTATTGATCTAAAATATTCCATCTGATGCTGAGTTTCTTCACATTTTCATGGCATGCTTCACATTCACCACAATACTAGAATTAAAAGGGGAAACATAATTAATATGATGATCCCGTATTCACAGTATACAATTTGTCTTTGAGAGATAAATTGACGTCGATTTTTGTCTAAAATATTTGAAAACGTCAATTTCTATTTAAACATACCTAGCAAAAGAGAAAATAAATGAAAGTTTGCTAAATGTGATCTTTTTTATCTTAAAAATCCAGGGACACAGGAATAGAACAATGGGCGATAATTATCAGCCACCCACCACAAGGGGTGTATATTCTGTAAGGGATCCCCTGATAAAGGGGGTGGGGGATAAAATAAGTAAAATAAAGAATACTGAAAAAAAAACTAAGGGGGGGGGGGGGGGAATCATTTTGAAGACGGGGTAAAAAATGAATCTTGTGCAGAATATACATCCCTTTCCACCCCCCCCCCCCTTAACTCTAACTGTATGTAAACTAACCTGATGTTGAGAATTAAGAATGCAGCTATCACAAATAAACTCCTCTGAATATTCCAGACTTAAATTCAGAGGAAATATAGTTTCCTGCTCGCATTCTATACAATGTCTGTATTCTTCTCTTTCCTCTTCTAAAATAGTATCATTTCCATTTCTATGTGTATTGTGAAATATTAGATCATCAAATTTGTTAAGATCTCTTAAACGGCTTCTTTCATTGATCGACAGGTTTTAGAAAACTATTGTTCATGTGCAGGTTTTTATTTTTTTGGTAAACCACATTTAGTTTTTTTTTACTTTTATCAAAATGGAGGATGGAGGGGAAAGGTTGTTAGTTCAGCTGTTAATGCTATTTTCTGTACTACCTTAGCTTGTTTGAGTTTTAAATTTCAGGAAAGTTTATCCATTGATCCAGAAATGAATATCAGAAAAATTAACATCTTTAAAAAACTTTAATATGTTTTACACCCCCTCGCCCTCTTCCCATTAAAAATTATGAAAAATGAAACTATTCCTGAAATAAATGATTCTTCCTTTTCAGAATTTTCCTCTCGGTCTTCAATTGCTGGAGCTGTCACATGATTAACAATGATTCCAGATATTTCCGAAGAATCATTATCATCAGAACTGACATTCTCTCCATCATTTGATAGTTCATTCCCTGGCCTATCATTGTTCATATGTTAAAATATGTTAATGAATAATTATGTTCAACCGCGACTCTGACGTTACATGTAGCGTATCTGCTGTTGATAGGATCGAATCTCGATCCGATGCCGTATCATAACTAAAGACGTTAAAAATGGTACCTAGTGCTGCTATGGCAGGTGCATGAAACAAATAATTAGAGTATGGGGAATTTCTTGACCAAAAACTGGCGCAACTCATTACCATGCACAGTTAGGACTTCCAAAGGGGTGGGGGATCAAATATATTTTTGCAGATAAATATGAATCTTGTGCAGAATATAAACCCCTGTTTAGTAGATTATAATTATTCGAGGAAAGATTCGTATTAACCAATTAAGATTTAATAAAGGTACCCAAATCTTTAAGCCAACTAAAAATTGAATACTTACAGCTACTATTTGAATTTTTTCATTTTTTCCTTTTTGCCAGCAAAATCCTATATATGAACAAAACCATTCCTAATATCATCTTGAATCCTAGAATCTGTTGAGGTATTAAAAATATCCGAGGCTTCGCTGCAATCATCAACTTCAGATTGGTTATCATCTTCTATTTCAATATTTTCTTCAGAAGTTTCAAAATCTTCGTCGATATTATCCTACAGTTATGAATTTTATAAATGCAGTACTCTATAATTAGGTAAAGTACGTACATGAAAAATTTCGGATAAACTTTTTTAAAAATTCCTTCCCACATACCTCCCCCCCCCCCCCACTTTAGACGTTTAAAATTAAGAGAAAATTGGGCCTCGTGGCTTTAAAAAAGCACCGTCATTCTATTTGTATACAGTTCGTTTGTACGACTATATAATTTGTTGACTTTTTTTACCAAAATTTCAATAAGGTTGTCAACACTCTTATTTTACTTTTATATATTTATTAATCCATTCCTCTGATAGAATTTGTGTATGTTCATTTTCAGTTGTCTTACTGTGCGACACAAACAGCTCTTTACCACACAGTTTGTTGTTATTTGACTTTCTTTTACTTCGGTCAGTTTTTGTGTTGGTTGGTGTTCTTGGGGAGTAGAAATAGAAATCATCCTCTTCTTCATCAACTAAACACATAGCATTAAAATTAGGGAGGAGGAGACATTGGACTGTAAATTACAATGGTACTCAAAGTTTTTTTTAAATTATCTTTTTTGTCGGCTCAAGAACTTTGGATGCTTTTATTGAATTTTGATTGGTTTCTTCCCGAATTGTAAATTATACTAGTACCCAAAGTTTTATAGTAATGTTATCTTACGAACCATAACGAGCCTCTTTGCTTTCGAAGAGGCTTCAGGTTCAAATTTGAACTATGTATGTAGCTTCATACTAAAAGAACAATCTATTGCTGCTATATCTAGCGCATGACACTAATAGAAAGAGTTAGATGTATGCCCCAACCACTAGCATCTAGGAGCTCTGTATTTTAAGGATGAAAATTCCCAAGAGTCAAGACCCAAATCTAAAAATAATTGATCATCAAATCATCATAGCTATTTAAAGGCAAAGCACCCCTAAAATAGATCACCAGTTATTTGAATCTTAAGCTAAAGACAAAAAAACCTTACTTCTTTATATAAGAAAAATATAAGACCAGAATTTGGTTAATATTACCGGGTAAATGTGTTCTCATTTTTTGTGATGAAATCAAATTTTGTTCCTCCATTAAACTTTCCTCTTTTGGCACATTTTCATCTAAATATAAAAAAACATTAAAATAACTCGGGAATCTTTAGGTATATAACATTGGAAGATAAATTAAGTTACATCCCCAAATATAAAATGTAATTGTAAATTTAAATTTTTGATTGAAAAGTTTGGACACACCAACCCCCCTTGATAAAATTGATGCCAACGCCCTTTCTTGTTAGTAAATTATGATAATTATATATGTAAGATGAGAAAAAAAAATGTATAAAAAATGAAAATACTAACCTGTAGAAATGTTCAAAGATTTAAAAACCCTCGGACTTATCTCTAAAGTCTTGTCCATTCCATCCATATTTTCTTTGCCTGGCTCACTTTTCTTTGAAGAATTGAAGACAAACCTCTTGGGAGATTTTGACACTTTTATAGGAGTTATGTGCTTTACAGCATCTGCTTTCCTTTTTGGGGATACTACATGTGATAGAAAATTCTTTAAACTTTCTGAACTAGGGGAATTAGCTGATACAGTGTTAGTTATTGTTTTCAAAGGAGTTGCTTCTCTCATGGGAGTATTTCTCTTGAGCGGTGAAGTATAATCTTTTTCTGTAGGTCCAAATACTTTTCTGATAAATTGAGCCGTACTCTCAGTAACTTCCTCTCTAGAAAATGAAAGTAAATTATGATTGGTTAATATTCAGTTATTCCATGAAGATTTTTTATTAATTGGGAAACTAACTATACAGAGATCCCGTAAACAAAGTGTTATGCATATTTATTTAGAAAAATCCTAGAAAGCTAAAAATCATATATTGCTTCTTATAAACGAGTATTAAATAGTTCAATTGGAACAAACCTCCAAATCCTACATTTGACCTATAAAAACCGTAATTGAAGACTAAGTATTTGTCCAGGGGTACACAAGATTGATTTTTCTTCCCCGGTGCAAAATATTTAATTTTTTTCCCCCTAGTTTTTTCCCAAAGGAAGGGAAAAAATAGAAAAATGTTTTACTCTTTATTTTATTCACCTTTCCCCCTCCCATATATTTTACTTGTTTTTCCCCCCCAAGGAGAAGAAAAATGGAAAAATATTTTCAGAAATGTCTATTATTAGTACCTGGCTGTTAAATATACTTCACTTTCTTCATCACTTTCATACTATATAAATTAAAAATTATTAGGTACATGGGTGAGATTGAAAACTTTAATTAATTACCTACTTGTTCATTAAAATCTAAATCATAATAAATAAGAGCAGTATCATAAATATTGATAAACTGCCTACTATTTTCATACTATTGATGTTCTTGTAGTTATTCTTGTTCAAATCATCAATGTGTAAAAAAAAACATAGTTTTCTAGGTAAGAATCAATTTATTGGGATTTAATGGGATTAGTGGCAAAAACCCCCCCGGCCCCCCCCCCCTTTCCTACTAACCATGGGGTGGAGGTAAATTATACCTGATCATCTTCCCCTTCTTCTTCCTCCTCCCCCAAATCCTCCTCGTCTGTATGAGGATCAATATTTCCATACTGTGTGGCCACCTCCAGTGCCAGGTCACCCTTGCCATCCAGGTACTTTTGGTACAGGGCGCTCCTTCAACAGGTTGACAATTTGTTTACAATTTTTTTTTTTCGTTTTTAAGATGCTGATTTATTTTGGGATGAGTTAAATCATAGGATATAAAAGAATGTTTTTGTAATGAACTCCCAGTCCTGATAGCATATAGATTATTACTTCACCCTGGCCTGAATATGACAGGTGTCTCCCCTCCTAATGACTCCCCTAAGCTTTTCCCCAGAAAAAAAAGAAACCAACCTTTTGAGATGGTTTCTAGTTGAAACTTTTTCTGGCATTTTTGCGAAGTTTTCCAAATCCTCCAAGCCTAATCCTTCTTCGTCATCTTCAACGTTGGCATACTAAAATTACAATTTGAAGAAATATGAACAAAAAAATAAAGGCGTTTTCCCTCAAAGTGCCTAGTTGAACACAAAAACCTCCCCCTCCCTCGAAAACAAGGGGGTGTTTTAAAATAATTCAAAATTTGGGAGGAAGAAGGTAAAGTTTTCATGGTATTTATTATTACCGTAGGGTTAGGTTTGGTTATATTCGGTACCAAGGGAAGCCCTGCAGGTGTAAGGCCAGCGCAAGGATTAGACATAAAGAAAAAAAATACTCAACCCTAATTTAAAATTTGGATCTACTGTAGTACACGGTAAAATATTGCTGGTAACGAATATTGCCAAAAATCTATTAATTTTAAAGGCTGCTAGCTGCCAAACGGCTGAACGTACAGATCATGCCCGCACACTGTTTTAAGCAGCATAAGAAGGCCTACAAATAATCTGGAATAGTCATAAATTAATAATGCATAATTATCTCGCAGTTTAGAGAAATGCGCGAAAAGGGCCTATTTTACGCGTTTTTTCTTCAGTGAAGCTTTCCCTGTGCATCATAGGATCTTGGCTATTCCAGATTGTTTGTAGGCCTTCTTATACCGCTTAAAATGGTGTGCGGGTATGATCTGTACGTTCAGCCGTTTGGCAGCTAGCAGCCTTTAAAATTCATAGATTTTTGGCAATATTCGTTACCAGCAATATTTTACCGTGAACTGCAGTAGATCCTAAAATTTATTTTAAAAATGAAAGAGGGAGGGTGAGGGAAGCACCGAAAAAATAAATAAGGATTGAATCATCCATAAAGGCGAAGCTCTATAAATCTGACAGTCACATATACCAGTATTAACAAATAATATTTGGTTATCATATTTCATATTCTTGTCTTCTTATTTTTTCAACCCCTAAGGTCCCAAAATTGTAAAAATTTTATGGTATTTAAATTGTTGATTTTTATATACCTACCTTAAAAACAATGCTATCATTCATTTATACCTTTTCAAAAAGATTGTCCCAATCTTTTTTCCGTTCCTGCAGGATTTCTGGAGGTGGCTCTCCTAAATCAGCTACATCAGCTGAAAAAAAGAATAACTTATTAATTTAACATTTAGATTTTTTTTCCAGACCAATTAACAAGAAGTAAGACATAATATTAATGGTTTGAGACAAAAAATAAAGGTCTAAAAGACAAAAGTTTTTATAAACCGCTAAGAACTCTCAAAACAAAACATCTCATCAAAAAATAAACCATTGAAGAAATAATGTAAATACCTAGTTCCATTAATCTCTCTTCTAAACTCATTTTTTATCTGAAAAATAGCGGTAAAAATAATAAATAAGAATCTTATTTATCAGAATTAAATTGGACCACAGTATAATACTGGTTGGAATAGAACACATCCTTGTTCAGATCTCTCTCCCAGTCCCTGCAGGGTCGGAGGCTACGCATAGGATTCTCCTCGCTCACCAGAAGGTTGACATCACAGTATTTCTGAACACGTTCCAGGTCTTTCTTGGCCTCGCCACCAGTATAAGATGTAAATACAAGCAAGCCACCTTAAAATTAACAAACCTCAATATTGTAAATTGAATAGTAAATAACGAAAATCCTCCTCTGTTGAGTCTTTATTAAGAAATAATGACTTAATGCAAAAATTACCACTTCAAAAATTGCTCTATGCATGCATTGCATATATCTCTGATTTCAACTAGGGCACAGAAAAAGGTTTATGACAGTTGAAGTTTATTTTTCTTATGAAAAAAAAACATTATATTTATGATTGGAAGAAAGTTTGGATCATGGAAAGAAAACGAAGTAGCGGGTTTCGTCGTATTTTCACAGTATTTTTTGATAGGTTATTTGGGTTAGGAAAAGTAAATATTTTTTTCATATGCTGGCTTTTTTTCCATGATTCGAAAGTTTTGACCTGAGCTAAATATATTCTAATTTTGAAATTAAAGACAGGGTTATTTTTATTCGCGTATCCTTCTTTTACCTGTTTGTGGGACAAGATTGGGCAAGTCCGCCCATCCCTCCGTCCATTCAATAGTCTCCTCATTGTCAGCATACTCGGAGAACCCGGCATTCTGCACCAGAATCAAATCTGGCGCCTCGTAATCGTCCTGCTTCTTAAATTCCCCATATTTTGTTGGGTGCAGGGAGTAGGATATTGATCTATTGTTGTCGGTGCAAGGGTCACAACAGGGAACACAGGGCTGATTCTCATCCTCCACAGAATTTTCCAGGTCAGGTCCAACAAAGTGGTAGCCGATGCTCTCCACCTCTGGGAGTCGGTGCAGCAAGTCTGAAAACATGGTGAATGGTGATCAATGATCAGTTTGGACTATCGTGCTGAGCACAAAGAGTGGAAAAGTAGATATAATATCGGTTAGATGACTTTAGGTCAATGCTCGACAGGCACTTAAAGAGAAAGCACCAAAACATGATAATTTTATGAGGTATTACATGTATCAATGCAGATGAAAGTTTAAAGGTACTTTTATAGAGTTTTCTTTTTTTACTTTATGATGCCTAGTACGATTATTTTGAGATGTGGTCTGTGTTTTTGTTTTTATATCTGATAAATATTCTGTATCTTTAATATCTGAGAGATGAAACATTTTATTTATACTTGTTTGTAAATCTATGCGTTCAATGTTTTTCTTTTTTAAATGAGTTCATAGATAAAATACTTACATTCCCATTTAATAAGACCAAGGATCTCATACATATTAGCACCAACAATGTGAATATTCAAATTTTTCTTGTTTGTAAGTTCAGGCCTAAACTTGTCCATAGCATGCAACAAGGTTAGGGCTCCAGAAATATGGCAGGACAGGAAACAATGATCTAACTCAGATTTACTAAAAATAGAAAAGAAATTATGTTACACAATAACAAATTAAATTAATACATTAGCTTAAATAAAACAAAACAACTGATAGACTTTGCTTACGGCATTCTTTTAATAATTTTTGTTAATTCTTATTTTTTTCACAAAAATGTTATTGGTTAAAAAATTACATTAATACTTTTAAATATATAAAGATATTTTAGACATAAGATTGTCAACTGACTTTTAATTTTCTTAACAAATAAAATAAAATGCTACCTACCTAATTTCATTATTGCTACTCCTGAATGGTTCTGGTATGAAATGTGTAATATCCGGAGCTGACCCCATATACTTTTTATCCACATTACTGGGGATGGCAGGCAGACTAATTCTAACTTTACTCTAAATAATATTCTTTTATAAACATTATTAAAACAATAGAGTTTGCACCCCTAGCATCTGAGACTCAGTATTTAAAGGGAAAGTGAGCTAGGGGGCAGGGAAATGGCCCACTATTATTAAAATACCTAAATTGGACAATAACATAGCCTTAAAATCTATCTTAAAAAGGAGAACCCCAATCGGTTTTTGTGGTGACCGATATCTTAACGGAGAAGAATGAACTGTTCACTACTTTATATGTATAACTAGCGGCTTTGCCCCATGAGGTAATTTAAAAAAAAAAAAAAATTCTGTTGCTGCTGTCCATAATTTATGTGAAGTAGTTTCCCCAGATTTTTTTTTTGGGGGGGGGGGATTTTTATTTTTTGGGGGTTGGGGTGTCCCACCCCCCCCCCCCCCCCAGAAAATACCATAAAACCACCACAGGACCAATAAGTATATACCCTGAAGAGTAGAATCCGATCGGTTCTGTGATTACCGAGATCTTAAGCTTCAGACGGACAGACATCAAGCTACTTTGTATTATAGATAGTGTAAGTAATTTTTAAAAGTTTATATCTCTGGATCTCTATATGTCTTTATGGTCAAATTGTTAGGATACAATGAAACTATTTATGTACAATCAAATACTAGAAAGGTAAGTAATTTTACCTCATAGGTATCAGCAACCAAGGCCAGTCTTAGATTCCTACACATGGATTTATGTTGGTCTGTGTCCTCCTGTTTGTGTTGTTGGCTACAGTAACTTACACAGTAACATTCTGTGCAGTCATACATAGTTTCCTTGTATATATTAACATTATTTTCATTATTTCCTTTTATTACGTATGAAATGGCTGATAAGCTAGGTCTTAGATACTGAAAGTTTTTATAAAATTAAAAAGAAGCCGGTAAAAGTAAAACCCCTTTATTCTTTTAAATATAAGGTCTCCATATGCTTACCTGGGTAGAATTACAGGTTCTGCAGGCACGGGGGAACAAAAATATTTCTTTTTCTGCCAGGGTCAATGTTGTGGACAGTAATATCTCACAGCTAAATATTACAACAATAAATTCAATATTTTAACAAAGCAGGATTATTTCCGTCTGTCTGATAGTTCCTCAATTTTCAGGGGAGCTTTGTGTTAGTCCAGAAAGAATTTAAGGTTGTGAATATTACACCCTTCCCCAATCAAAAAAATTCCTTGCATAAATAACTGATAAATATGAATAACAACAAAAGCTTCTATTTCAGGAGAGACCTTAAGTTAAAAGTACTTACGTTTTGATAGCATTCATTCGAAAGGTTTTCCAGCTTTCCATCTCTTTAGAATCAAAACCAGAGAAAAAGCTGAAACACAATATGTAAAAATTATTAAATGGAATAACATTATAGTCATTAAAACATATGTGAAAATCTAAATTGTAGATAGGAATTGGTTAAACCCAGATATTTTTCTTTGATTTTTAATTATATTTTGAAAATAATATACCTATTTCCCAGACAATAATAATAATGGACCGAAAAACAACTGTAAACTGTAATAAAAGTGGTTTTCGACAGATTATTGGGTGTGAGACACTTTCTACCCCCCAAGAAAGAAAAAATATCTCTCTAAACTTTCATTTTTTTGTAGGGAAAAGCCTCTGGAGACTAGAGGCAAAGTCTTATTACTCAATATGTAAAGTAATCTAAGTATTTCTTATGCCATCGTGTTTATGTGTATTGGATGAAGATATATATTGTGTGCAAGGAAAAAAACAATCCTAAAATTCATTCGTTCTGCTGCGAAAAACTATCTTACTTGAACTGTTCTACATTTGCGGCAGCCGTGGCTAAATATTTACACAAATGTTTGTGTTCTTTCCAGTTTTGCTTCTGATGTTCCTAAAATTTAATATTTATGACTATTTGTATAAACTGGATTTATTATTTATAAAAAAGAAATTGATGATAATTCCTCTGTTGTCCAGACGATTTACAATTATTTGGAAAATTTACTTCAAAATCTAACCAAGTACATATAGATATTATATTAACTCTTAAATTATTGATAATAGGAAGAATGGTCAAATAGATAATAACCTTTACCCGTCCATGACACTTGAAACTATTAATAAACCAGCCTCATACCATCCTATGTACGTGAAACTTCCCTAAAATGGAGAACTCAAACGGTTCGATAGATCTTGACTGATAAAACAAAATCCTTTCAACTTTATACCTATTTTAGGATCATGTTAATAATAATATCTAATCATAGACCTGTGAACAGTAACTCACACATCTACATCTGGAGCATCTCTTCATGACATTACCCTGACTACTCTTCCTCGAGCACACGTAACAACAACTCCAGTAATAATGACTAGCACTGTATAATTCACCACTTCCAAAATTATCTTCAGCCATTTTATAAAATTAATTTTAAAAATCTGAAATTATCTATTCTTCTGTGATTCAATTAAAGGTAATAATTTTAATATCTTAGATAAAAGAGGCGTTTACAATTTATATTTGGTAAATATTATGTATTCGGAATTAAGTGTAATTTTATTAATAAAGGATTTCAAATTAAGACATCGAGTTCTCAAGTTTTAGTAAAGCTCCACTAGTTGTTTCTGTGATGGTTTAAGGTTATTTTATTTATATATATAGGTCTTGAGGTGGTTTTTAAGCTATATAGAGGCTGAGGCGTAGCCGCAAGTAAAGAATAATTCATTAATTTCTGAAATTATTTATTTTGACTTCATAAAACTTCAACCCGGAATTTGAAAATGTAAACATTGAATGCCGCGTTCGGCGCATTTCAAAATAATAAACAGAGGTGCCAGATTATAAGGATGACATTTGACATTATTTCCGTACTAATAATGATAATCCAACAGAAATTAATACTTTCAGAGTGATTTGGCCCGAAAAAAAATAGAAATGAATATTATTTAAGATCAAAATAACCTTGTTCCTTACTGCTAGCCTAAAATTAAATATATCATGAGTTTTTACAGAGAAGTGATAGAACAAATTATAAAGTGACGCGACATTTTAGACTGCAAATTAAACTACTCTTCAAAGTCTTATATAAACATTAAACATGTTCTCTCATTCGCCGACATAAAACTTGGTTGAATTTTATCAATTCTGGATTAGGTTGTACAAACTAGCGGAGTCTAAACTTCACTACAAGAAGACCTAATTCCAAATGCCAATTTACATTAATTCGCAATAAAGACTTTTTATAGCAAGTGTTAAAATGGTTTTTGGCTATTTTACAAAGCTCCCTACCCTAAAACCAGGGGCGCACTCGCTAGTATTAAGTAATAAGTAATCCATACACAAAAATACATTTTTTTTAAAATTCAAATTGTCATCATTTATTTAATTTGAATGATAAACAATCACAGCAAAATTTCAACTTTACATTTCATAAAAAGATGATTTTTGATTAAACTAATACTGTTACTATAAATACAAATGTTTATTTACATTTTTATATTTTACATCTTTGGTTTTTAATTGTTAATTTACAAAACTAATATTTTCATTATACAATTTTTTAGTCAAATTAGAAAAACAGAACAATCTAAACAACATTTTTTAGTTTTTAATTGAGTCAAATGTTCGTGGATTAAAAAGGCACTTAAAGAAAACTATTTTGCCTCCAACTTTTCCTCTGTCCAGACATAATCTTTAATTAGTTGAAACTTGCTGTTCACTTTACTGTGTTGGGTAAAGTATTTGAGGATGTAACAACTGTACAATACATTATCCAGAAAAATTGGAGGAAAAATATTAACGTCAAGTGCCACTTTAAAATCTCATTTTACTTTATCAGTTAACTTATATTTTAAAGGGCGTGTACACAAGTTTTGATGGAAAGGTGGGGTAATAAGTGCCATAAAAATTTAGACACCCCCCTAACCTTCTGAACTGTTTTTTGTGGGGAGGTGCTTGTGTGGCGGCATGCATAAAGTTGTAAGTAAACCACCAACCATTCTGGAAATTTTCACCTAGGAAAAACCCACCCTTATTTGGACAAGGAAGGGTACCTTCCTAATATGCACGCCTTTTCTAAATTTAAACAGTTTTGTGAGTAAAAACATCAAATAAATAAATACAAATAAAAATTAGCATTTTTAAAACTACATACATTATATAAGGACAAATAGCAAAATTATCACAGCTTTAAAATTTTATTCATAATTACAAAAACGTCAAGAATAAGTTCATGTTTTAATTTGCATGGTTTTAAGCTTTATATAATTTTCTTTGGGTTTCAAAATATTCACAAAAACTGAAATATATTACTAAACTGAATTTAGGAGCATTTCAAAAACATAAAATAGTATTTTGTGAATTTGACTGAATAACACAAAAATTGTCTTAAATAAATATATACAAATTATTAAAAACCTAATTACAATATTTCAGGATAAAAAATATACATAAAAATAAAGTAAAAAGTCAAAGAAGTAATTTGTTAATACTGTCAACGATTTTAAATACAACAATGACTTTAACTTTAATTAACTTAAACGGAGCATTGATTCAATTTTGTAGCAACTAATACAACTAAATGTCTTTTATGCTTTTAGTCACATAAAATATATAAATATATTTCCTGTTTTGTCTAGTGTCTGGTTATTAGGGATAGAAAATAGATGTTTACAGGGATTTTAAGGGATAAGACAATGGAGGCGATGAATTGATTTTTTTAGGTTGAGTGTTTAGAATTCGATGAAAAATAAAGTTAAGAAGGGAGCAAGAGTTAAATAGAATGAGCTCTGTTTATTTATATATACAAGAAAGCTATCATCCATAAATTATCTGTCTTTCTCCTAAGATCATTTTTGGATGAACAGAATAAGCTAGGCATTCCCCCAATCTCTCAATTTCATTGTCATGTGTCTGACAGAGAAGCAGTAAGATCCTAAAGTCTTCAGTTACGACACGATTTTTGCCAAGATTCGAACCCATAACCTCAACAGATAGCGAACGCTTTCACACAAGCACTAAGGTGCGGATTAACATCTAGTCAAGTGAGCTGTCAGTCAAGCTGGCATCCATGGCGGAGACAGATCTCAGCTGCATAAGGTGTTGTTGCAATTGTTCCAAGCTCTCTCGGATTTGTGCATTTGCGCGCGCCAACGGTGCCACGTCCTCTTCAACCTGACAAATATATACAAATGAAAGAAGCTAATATGAACATAAGCTATGGAAAGCCAAATGGATGATACATTGACGTTCAAAAACGAACACCAGAACGCCACCAAAATATTTAGGTCTGCATCGCCACGGTTTATAATCCCTTTAATTTTCAATTCAAGTTAAGTTTTGACTTTTTACACCCTATTATTGGGTTCATTACTTCATTAAATAATCAAAGCAACCCACAATAATCAAAAGTTGTAAAGAAAGCTTGTTTTCTAAATACATAAATTACTTTTAAATAATATTTGACTAAACTTAACAATTAAATGTATTACGTTTTTAGAAACTTAGGGGAGAGTGGTTTATGAAAATGTGCAAACATACAAATAATGCTTTACCTGTGAAATAACGGCGCTAAGTTCTGACTTGTTGTGGATGAAACTTCCGCCGCCATTCATTGAGGCGGACAGGGAAGAATGGCTGGAGTAATCCAGGTTAATGGACCGCCGGTTTAGATTGGCAGATGGTATCCGCGACCTAAAATATTTAGATAGTTTATTTTCTAAAATCATTAGGAAGATAGGTCATGTGATAAAGGAGCTTTTTACATATCCTTAATAGTTATAAACCATCCTTTTACCTATGATTAACTACACTGTAAAGGAGAACCAGCGATAAGCAAGATCCTTCGGCCGGGACAGACAGACCCTTTAACTTTTATATAATAGGATGAAGGAAGATTTTTTTCATCCTACTTGTGTCAGCTTTTGCTGAACATTGTTAAAAACTTAAAAGCAAAGCTTTTTTATAATTAGAGTCGGTCCGTCCATTCGTAACGGTTAGCTCTTTTCGTTAATTTAGACATGTTAGAATTATCCTTTTAAGCTTTGCATTATGATTCCTATTTTCTTTGTCCTTACCCATGAGATCTGGTAGAGGAAGGTCTGGAGGAAGCAGCTGGTGTACTGGTACGACTCACAGTTTGTACAGAGTGTACAGTATCGTGACCATCTCCACTGTCAGCTGTTGAGTCCAGCACAAATGTTCCCTCCTTCTTATTTGTCTGGGTCCAGTCGTGCTCAACAACATAGGATCTAAAAATAAAATTGTTATATTAAAAGAATGATAACATTCAACTAAAGATCAGATTTTAAAATTTTTTCTTAAAGGTGAAGAGTTAGGCGTTCCTCCGGGGACTAAGCTCTTAGAGGCAAGGGGCAAAGACAAACTTGTGTGAAATCTATAGAAAATGATATATAAACCATAACTCTATCTAAAACACAAACTTTAAAGTTTAGAAGCTAATCTATAGTTTGCAAATTCCAACAACTTTTTCAAATGGAATTAAGGTATTTGGCATCTTAAGAAAAATTGTTTTAGCCATTATTTCTAATTTAATGATAATAATGTTTGTTTTTTATAGCTTTAGTGCATACTCTTGTAAGGTTATGTATACCAATATTTTTATAATAATCAGTATTTCTTTATAATTTTGTCAAATCTTAAAGTTTAAAGTCAAAGTGAAAATAGATTTGTTCTTCCATAAAATAGATAAGATTTCAATGTCGGTATCTGTCTGTCTGTTCCAAAAGATCGTACTGACCACTAAACCGATTTTATTTTTTCATCTTATGTGTCTCTATATAGAAGGTTTACTATAATCTATATCTATATCTAGGGGCGCAGCTGTTATTATTTACGAGTTTACCATATCTATTAAAGGGTTTATTGAGAACATTTTTGGACTACTTTTTATCTGTGATTATAAAACGTCTATATGAAAAATATGCTTTCTTCATTTAAAACAATCCTTATATCCGTGGCTTTTTGTATAAAAGTTAAATTATAACACGTTGTTCCTCTCTCTGTATCTTGCAAACATCATTTAGGAAATACCAAACATTCTACACATTATTAAAGTTAGGTAGGCCTAGGAGCGTTCAGACATTAATATTAAAATAAAACTTGGAAAAGTTAGGACCGTTGTCTAGAAATCTCAAATACACATGACAATGAGTTACGCTTTCATTTAGGGGAAAGCATTATCCATACTTAAACTTATTTTCACTTTTCTGACATAGCAGCAGTAGGAACTATTTTTATTTTATAAGAGTAAAATAGAAAAATACACGGCACTAGTGTTAAAAAGAGACTATTCATAAAAAAAACACCTCAAAATTAGGAATATATTTCGATTAACCTTCTATGGCCCTTTCTGTACAAAAGTTTGTTTGAAACTATAAAAATATAGCTAAATTCTCATTCAAATATTGCGACTTTAAATAAACTTCCAACCCATAATCATAAAAATGACGAACAAAGGTTTTTCTTTATCTCTCAAAAAGATTGAGTTATGAGATATGTAATGTCTGAGTATTATATAGTGAGTCATTTAATAGCTTTACATCAGGAATCTAAAGGGATAAGACAATGGCTGATAAATTAATGTACATTCCTAATGATTATACACAAAATTACCCCTACAGTAGATTAAAGTTATTGGTTGAAAGGTTTGAACTAAAGTCCAACTCCCCAATGTTGTTGAGCCAACGAATAGGAAAACTTTGGAGACTAGGCAATTAACAGCCCACTCTCTCTCTCTCTGGCTTTTCTACATTCCATAACAACTTAACATGTAAAGAACTTGAATTCAGAGATATGTGAATGGAAGAAAATCAATTCTAACGCATCGTTAACACCTACTCTCACAAAAACAAAAATGAAATAAATTTTCTCATATGCTTTAAAAGGTAGATATCTATTTTGTGAAGCTCAAAAATACATGGATTGACAACCGGACAAATTGATTTATAGACCAAATGTTAAGTAAAAAAGAGATTAGAAAAAAATGAAAAAAGGACATACTAACCCAACATAGACGTCCAAGGGGGGGGGTAATGGGGCGATTACCCCCCCCCCCCATTTACAATTTACCCCTATCCTGGGGGTGCCGTAGGCACCCCCAACCATTTAGGAGGGGGTATTTACCCCCCCCCCCAAACAATTTTGGGGGGATAAATACCCCCCCAAAATAAAAAATCTTGAATAAAAAAAATTTTTGCGCCCTTCGCGCGCATTTTTAATACTAAATTTTTAATAAAATTTAAATTACCCGCCCAAAAAAATTTTACCCCGGGGGTAAATTTTGGGGGGGTAAACTAAATTTACCCCTGCCAACAGATTTCAGGTGGGGTAATTACCCCCCCCCCCAAGCAAATTTTACCCCCGGGGTAAAAATGTTTTTTTTTGGGGGGGGGGGAAATTTGCGGCGCGCGAAGCGCCATTTTACCCCCCCCAAAAAAAAAAAGAGCTTGGACGTCTATGTAACCCAATATCTATCTTAAATAGCATCAAAGAAAAAAAAGGTAATATTTTCTGCCAATTATTATTATCTAATTACCAAGAGACATTTTTGATAGTGCACATCCAATTAAAGAAATTTTAGGTTATACTCAATGAGCTTTACAAAGACTTCAGTTATACTTATAGAGTAATTACGCCATTAAAAACCGTGAAACTAGCATTTACTAGAATTGTTGTTAATATTAGTTGAAGTTATATTTTTTTAAAATTGTGGTTATTTATTTTGTAGCCAAAATGTGGTATATAAATTCTAATTGTGAGGGAAGTGAGGATAAGCCAATAGAAAATAATGGGACAGCGGAAAGTGTCATGTGTGACGTCATAAAATACGTCTAAAAAGGAAGGATAAGAGGTAAATGGGAAAGGAAATCACTATAAAAGAGAGTGATAATAAAGGTATTTTCATGACGTCACACATGACACTTTCCGCTGTCCCAAAATAATCCCTTATATAAAATGTAATATTCGAAGTATAAGACTTAGACCATCCTTTTATTTTAAAGAGAATTAAAAAAATATCATACCAATTGCCCCATCCCTGTATCCATTGTGTTAGTAAAATTAATTTCATGTTTATAACTTACTTACAAGCGAAGCTACTCTATAATTAATCTAATAATGTTAATTTGGTATCAAAACTTTTTATTAAAACCTATGCATTAGGCAGAAATCACAAAAAGTTAGGTATAACCATCCTTATCTCCTAAGATAAGTTATCCTAAGTGGTAGATATGTTAATAGGTACTCCAATATGGATGTAAGTATAAGATTTTACTTTTTTCTTATAACATCTCTTTCCACTAATAACATTTTAAAATAAGCATACAAATTGGTCATTTTTTTTCAATTTTAAAAAAACTTTTAATTTGTTGTTTGTATGATGTGGATTATGGTAATTGTATAAAAAAAATGCTTAAAGCGTGTGAAATCTAGAAAAAGTATGTCCCTACAATAACATAGAAAATTAAGGGAGAGATGGGACATTCGACTACAAATTATGCTCTAAAGTTCTCCCATTGGTTAATTTGAATTTTTGGGCATTTTCATTCAATCTTGATTGGTTGATTCAAAACTAGCAGTGTCCAAAGTAATCAATCAACAATTATAATCCACAGAAAGATTATTTTTTAAAATCATCATTGAGAATGTATATTGATTAATTGACTATTGTCTTATCCCTTAATAAATTTAGGATATATTTTAAGCAACCTACTCACACATTGTGCTACTTCTTTAAAAGGATATTCTATAAAATTGAAAAATAACTTTAAAATCTTAAGTGTCCATAAGATACAAGTTAATGTCAAAAGAATATAAATTAATCTACGACCTAATCACGAAGCATCATAGTGTTTAGGCAATTAACAACATTAAGTAGAAGATGATTCGTGACGTTTCTTCGTATTTTCACAGTAGCTTTTCTTCTATTTCTAGCCCCTGCAGCCTAACCTAACCTAATCTAAAATAACCATAACTAAAATAACCAAAAGCCATTGTGAAAATACGACAAAACAAACGCCCCTTAAGATGCGTTGTCACGAAAGGGATAATTTTTATTTATCTTCTATTCACTATTCCCTGTACCCCTGAGAATATCCTTAAGCAAGGAATTTTTGTTTCCTTGACAAAATTATAAACAATAGCAATATGAAACAGGGATAGAGGGAAAGGATAATGGACAATGATTTCACCTCCCCATATCCCCATTATATGCTAAGTTCTGCATATGATAGTGGACAAAATAATGCCACGGTCGTAGCGGTTATGCGTATTGCGTCAGGTTAAAAGTGTGACGCAAATTTCAGACCCCATATTTGGCGATTTGATAAAAATTTATCTTTATATTATATCGAATTAGATAATCTAGCAAGCATCATTTTATCTTGTAGAGAAAAATAGTAAATCAAATTGCGAAAACTTATCTGAAATTTGTGTCACCCTTCCAATATGACGTAAGACGCATGGCCGCTACGACGTGGCATTATTTGGTACCCAATCCTGCATTTGTAACAAATATAGGGGGGGGGGGGGGACGGTTTTAGATTTTGACAGGATAATGCAACCGAGTTAAATACAACAGAAAACGGAAAATTGCATCTGTTTATATGTAACAATATTGAAAATAATTCACACAACTTCTATCTTGTTATGGAAAGGATTGTTTCTGTCAAATTAATAAACAATCTGATTTCATTCATAATTTTCGTTATTTGTCAGAGATCTAGATGGTCAATCTGGCACCATAATCTGTCAAACTAAAAAAAGGAATTTCAAAGCAAACGAACCCTTTTGTCTATTTATATACTTTAATACGATATATTCCAATAATACGAGCGACGAAGTGTTTCAACGATATAATTTCTCAAAAGCTTTTTTTATTCTGAGAAATTAGAATTCAACAATTCATAGCTGACTAATGTATATATTTACAGAGAGATGTTTATTACACTGCAATATTCATCGAAGTTTTATGAAACTTTTACTTATTCGTTGGCTTAACATTGAGGACTTTTTTGAATTTGGTTGGTTGATTTATTAAGTTAGGTGTTCAAATGTTTCAACCACTAAATGTAATCTCCTGAAGGAGTAATTTGGTGTATCATCAGTGTGGATGTATAATGTACTTCAATTAATCAGTCATTGTCTTATCCCTATAGATCCCTATTTAATATAAGTATATATACGGATAGAAATTTACCAGTACTGCTATTATTAGCCAATTAAATTGATAAGCGTGCCGAAAAATAAATAATAAGTGTAATATTTCTCAAAACATTAATTGGCATGAAGATTTAATTTGATGGAACATGTTTTGGAATTAATGTAATTTTAAACGCTTACGTTGAAATTTAAACTACTTAAACTACGAAAATTTCACATAATTTGAAATTTAATCTTGTCGAGAGTTGAGCTATTCTTTCAATTTATTTGTTATCTGGTTACGTGTACATGTATATAATTCAATTAATAATGCATTAAATTGAATATTTTTAATAGGTTAAACAAACTTTTTAAAAATTGCTTTGTTTGTTTATTTGTATCCTTTAATACATAGAAAGATTTTACTAAAAATATTCTAAAATTTACAACTTTTACAAGAACTATAAGGTTGCGGTTATTTAAGAAACAGAACAAATCGTCATTAGCGTTTGAAAGTGAAGTTTAAACACATTTAAACGTTTCTAACATTCCTACATCGTACTTATTTATGTTTATTAGATCAAAGAATGTATCTTCTATATATACAATTACAAATGGTTTAAATATTAAAAATATTCATTGCTACAATGACAAAATTTACCAAAAATAACTTTTTATGGACAAAATTGTCCTTGTTAAAAAATAATCTTACTTTAATTGATCACCGCTGATATTATGGAAGACAAGCCTGTCGCTGCCGCCAGGACAGTCAGCAGTCAGCTTGGTGCAGGAGATCTGTACAGCCGCCAGCCTGCCAGCCATCAACCAGCCAGATACCTGGGACAGGCCCTCCTTGCCAGGACTGCCATTCAGACAAACCTAGAGAAAAATGGTAACATTGTATTTTTACCATTATTAAACACTTAAAAAAAAAACAGCATAAGCACAAATAGTGTTTGCTTTCTACCGACAACACAGCAAAATACTAAAGACATTAAAAAGAGTACTTAGATTTGCCATGTCTGGCATGTGACATTTAAAACTATATGTAGGGAGGAATGCCTTTGCCCAAAATAGGCATATTATAAACTTTGTTGTTTTGCAAAAAGTAAAAGTGCACAAACTTTTCCACCAATAAGCTAAATCTATATGTAGGATAATTTAGTTAGTCAAAATTAATTTATTGTCTTTTGTCCTATCCCTTGGTTCCCTGAGATGTTATTACCACCTACGTATCACGTTGTGGAGCTTTTACAATGAAGTAATATTTAAGAACTTGCTAACACTAACTCAGATATTTCTAGCGATATTTTCCATTCTAAATGAATAAACTTAAAATCCGCCAATAATCAGAGATGTTCAAGACTGATCCGCACTTCGTCATGCCTGAGATTTAACGTTAAAAAGTCTTGATGAACTACCTAGTTATTGGCATTAATGATAAGAGAAACAAAGTTCTGGACCTCAAAGAAACATAGGTTACACATTTGCATTTGCAGTCGGAACTCTTAGACAAACAAAATACAATAAAATGGTTGTCTGTAAACTAACCAGACCTCTAATTTATATCCTCTCATCAGAGAAAAACAATACAGGGAGAAGGGGTTAAATATTTATATGTATCCACTCCATGATCCCTGTGCCGACTTTCAATTGGGTCTTTAAATATCAGCCTATATATTAACACAGACATGTCGCTACAAAAGATCATCATGCAATTTGCAAAGCATACGAAAAATGTCCCCAACACAGTTATCTGGATTATATATCTATATTTACACATTTATTTTCCTCCTTGCTCCATACAATTTGGTTATATTGAACACACGCCTCGTTTCATCTTGTTATAGCTAATCAATAGCCTATAAATCTTGATATCATCTCCAGTTATTCCAAATTAATGAAGACAATTTATACCCTTATAAAAGGTGACAGAGAAACTGTTTAAAGTTTTGCGTATTTTTTATCCATCTGTCTGCTAATAAAGTTAATTTTATCTTTAAATAGTTATTAAATATTTGGTGGCGGTTTCCCTAAAAGTGACGCACGAGCACAGAACCCCAACCACCCCCTTCCCCTTATTTTGAAATAAATTGAAAATAACATAGTGAAGGTCTTTCTTGTGTTAGTGTTTACCTTCGTTTAGGATAGGATAGAGTAGTCCTGCATGTTTAGGGCACAGCAGGTAAGGCCCCGCAGGATTATTGCCCTTGCAGTGCAGTGGTGGTCATGCACAAACCCCTACCCCCCCATAATTTTAAATTAATATAAAAACAAGAGGTGTTTCTGTGCTCTCTTGGCACATTTAGAGAAAGGACCTTTGTTGCCTATGTTTAAAAATTTTACAAAATGAAAAGCGTTTCATTTCTGTTATCATCCACGTTTTATTACCCTTTACAACTTTCGATGACACACCCTGTTAAATTTGTAAATTCAATATAAAATTTTGTTTTAATAAAAATTTTATCAGACTAAAGATAACATGTACAATTTTATTATTTGCAAGGCCACATAACAGATTACATAAATTGCTTATTTCAACTTATAAAATACAATCAAAATCAAAGAATAGTTATTTCTCGCATCGTATTATAAACGGCTTTCCGCGGATATAGAATGTATAATTATGAGATTAAAACTAGTATTTTTTAGCCCCGAGGTGCCGAAGGCACCGGCTAAAAAAACTGGTTTTAATCTTATGATTGTACATTTTTATATTCGTAGAAAGCTGGATATAATTCGGGGCTAGACATAGTTTTTTCGTATTGATGAGAACCGGTTCCTGTCCACTGGATTCGAATGAATACGAGAAAAAATATTATTCAACACTTTTTGGGGGAAGAGGTCTTTACCAGGGATCTAAAAAGATAAGACAATGGCCGATAAATTGATGTACATTCCCTATGACGATACACAAAATTACCCCTTCTGTAAATTACGATAAGTGGTTGCAAAGTTCAAAATTCAATATGAGTCCCCAAAGTTGTAGAGTCAACGAATAAGAAAACGTTACAAAACTTTGGGAACTAGTGTAGTAAACAGCCCAGCTCTCCCTCCCGGGGTCCTTACTAATTTATCAGTTTTCTTATAAGTCTCACCTTTAAAACCATAGAAGCCAGGGCTTCTTCTTCAGACTCGAATGTTCGTTCCAGATCATCCAGAAGTATCACCAGAATATCATTGATGTTGTCTCCGCCAAGTAACCTTAATATTATATCCATTATTACTATCTACATCATATAGTAGAATAATAATATTTATGCTGTTTCCACCAAGTAACATTATTATCATATCCATTATAATTCTCTACATCAAAGATGTTGTCTCCACCAAGCAACCTTATTATTATTTCCATTATTACTCTTTAGATCTTCTAGAAATATTACTAGAATATCATTGGTGATGTCTCCACTAAGTAACCTATGCATTACATCTAGTATTTCTCTAAAAGTAGCGATAAATTTAAAAGAACAACTTAGCATAAAAGATTCTTCTTTAAATAATGTAAAGGTCAAGCACTTAATTTATAGAAAACACACACACACAAAAACAAAGACAGTCACACACACACACAAAGACAGTCACACACACTCTAGCTCATTAGAATCCCACCCACACACACAAACAGGTGGTGAATTTAAGTGCAAATTTTAGCAATGCATTATGCACTGTTGCACAAGGAAAATTCTCCAAAAAGTAAAGAAATAATATATATTGTAAGTAAGGGTTGATTCAACAAGACAAGGATCGAGCCCAATGCTAAAAACACTTTTATAAAATGTTGAAATTAAGAAATAGGGTTTCTTAATTCTAAAGGGATAAGACAATGGCTATTAAATTGATGTACACCCCCAATAATAATGCACAAAATCAACCCTTATGTAGAATACAATTTGTGGATCAAACGTTTGGACACTCAACTTATTGAACCAACCAATCAAAATTCGATAAAAGTCCCCAACGTTGTCAAGCTAATTAATAAGAAAACATTACAATAAAACTTTAGGGACCAGTGTAATAAACATCCCAATGTCCCCTCCCTCCCTGGTTATTACAAAACAAAACCTTTTCTGAAAAGCAACCAGACCAAAAAAACTATTTTTTGTACTATTCTCCAACTTAAAGATAAATAATCCTCTCGTTGATTATAAACAAACTTTATGTATGTGAATTTCAATGCATAGAGAAACAAGGATGACAACAACCAGTAAACTGCCCAATCGTCCATAGAATCCCCCCTCCCCAATTATTTGAAAATAAGGGTGGATGCGTAGTTTTTCATTTGTTTGTTTATTCTTTAAGTAAGGATAGGTTAGATTATATTGGATACTGGTTAGCCCATAAGGTTAGGGACCCCATGTAGCGGTTAGGCACTTGGAAAAAAACTATTCTCCTTCCCCTAATATTTTCCAGAGATTAGTGAATAGAGATAAAGCTATTGTCCAGCTTGTACGTGGTAAATTAAAGAAAAGCTTCGTTTTTAAAAAGTGCAATTTCTTAAGCAACATTATATTCATCTTAAAGCAAAAAAAAACACTTTTATTTTTAATTTAATTAGTATTCAAACATTTTAGCTTTGTACTGAAAATATTCATTCAGAATCATAACTATACAAAAAATACTATTTCTTAGGAATAGAATATATTACTAAAAAATATTATGCTGATTTAATACGAAAATGAATGAGAGATTCTTCAAACATTTTAAGAGAAAATCATTAATGCTATGTCTTTTATTTTAAACTTTTAAAGTGATCCTGTTCTTTTAAGAAAAGCATCTAATATGCACTTTTCTTTGCAATATTGTTATTAAGTTTGCTGTTCTACTAGAATACATAATCATTATTGTTTATTATAACTGGGATGACAACATCGATAAAAGCAAAGCTCTAAAATGAAAAGGAAGGAAAAACGAAAAACAATAATAATAAGTTTTTTTTAAATCAGTAGTTTTGTTTAAAGTTTATGGTAACGAAAATAGAGTTGCCACGCTTCCTGAATCTTACCTAACTGTTATAGGAGTCATCTGGCAAAATCTAAAATCGATAAGACATGTAACTAGCATAAATAAACGCAAATAGACGGACGGACCAACCCTAATTATAGAAAAGCTTCGCTTTTAAAAATACACAGCTTTTATGCCAAAGTGACGTGGAGCAACATATTTAATCATTAACACATTTTATGATTTCTAAACATCTGGAACATTTTTTTTCAAAAGCAGCTTTTGTACATTTTTGGACCATCCGCCATTCAAGGAATGTTAATAACCATACGCAGGTCCCTTTAAAACCCTAATTTAACCTGGCCTAACCTGACAGAGGCATCACAAACACACTTCATAATCAGAAATAAAACAAAAACTGGTATGGACGCTCAACTATACTAAAGATTCTAGGTATATTGTCATCGTTGTTTGTATTGAAACAATACAATAAAGATACATTTCAAACTCTGATTGTATGCAGCTAACCCACTATCAGATAAAATTAGGGGGGGGGGGGGGGGGTGGAGGGCTATCTTTTTTTTTTCCAGACTAAATAGTTTATCTAACATAAAAGATGTCAACCTAAAACTTGAAATTACAATTTAGTACAAAATTGTTAAATTACTTAATAATTCGTTCTTATAAAAAGGAAGTACCCCCCTCCCCCCCATAACAGTATTCAGTATACGCCCTTGCGCACAATTATAAATAGCTCTTAAATGCATGAAATATAATCTGCCCTTACACAATATTCCTTTTCCATATTTTAAGGCATTTAACAAGGGTGTGCTTTCAATTCCGCATAATAATACACCCGCAAAAGTAGCAGCGTTAATTGTTTTATTTTACCCATCTTTCTATCTAAAAGATCTAAGGAACGGCGCTTTGCCTGATACTTCTACATAAACAAGGATGATAACATCCATAAAAGCAAAGCTCTAAAATAAGAAGGAAGGTCAAGCGAACAATAGCTACTATAACCGAATTTTAAATGTTCACGTCCCTTTTTTTGTAACTGTATCTTATCTTAACCTTATATGGGCATTGGCAACGTCAATTGCTTGTTTGCTGTTAATGTCGACACAAAGACCCACAGGGTCGGATTCTTTGATTGTCCTAATTTATCTTGAGGTCCTTAATGATTTAAAAACTTTTACGCATACTAGCGCAATTGACAAGGCATTCTTTTTACTTGAAATATAAGTCACAAGTAAATTTTTTAACATCTTTAATAATTTAATAATGACGCAGTTGTACCCATCAATAGAACTTACAACCTTCCCGACAACTAGCGAATGCGTCATATTTAGGGATCTTAAAGGATAAGTCAATCGACGATAAATCAAATTCATTCCCAAAATGAATAACCCATTATAATAATAATGTTTGAAACCAAATAACCAAAGTTTTTGAGCCAAATAATTAGATATCATGGTTTTAAACTTTAGGTACCAGTGAAATTTGCAGTCCAATGTCCCCTCCCTCCCTGTTTGTCTATCTATCTATGTTTTCATGTGACGCACCTTTTAAAATTACTTGAACAGGTGCGTTAGACATCATATTGGGTTATCATTCAAAACTATTAAAAATAGAAAATTCATATTATATAAAATATATATCATGCCTTTGATAAGGCATAAATTAGAAAAAATGTATTGGCTTTGATGCATTATTTGTTTATAGATGTTTGTATGTTAAAGGGAATATATGTTTCATAGACACAATAAAAGGACAGCATAATACCTTGTTTCATTTGTCAAAGTATGTACATTGTACTACATGTAGCTTTAAAAGGCATTTAAATCTTTTTCATTTTTTGTGTGTACCGCACTATTTATGTTAAGGGTAGTGGCAAATAAAGTTAACTCCATCTCATTGTAAAAATATAGTTTTTAATCCCTTGCCCTAGCTCTATGTCTAAAAAATGTTAGAAACTTTTAAAATCTTTCATTAACCTATCCTCGTCGTTCATGTTGTAAAAAAATGAAACCCCCAAAGTGTCCTTTTAGGACAAAGATGTTTTACAAGAACTTTAGAATTTTGAATATATGTATTATTTATGCAATTTTTGTTGTACATGCATATTGCATATATTTATACTTGTAAGAAAAATATTACAATTGAATAAGTCTTTAAATTTATGTTAATCCTTTATTAAACAGAAGTAGGTCAGATATTTGTCTAATGCAAAATCTAAAAGACAACTGGACCTTCCCCAACTTCAAAAAAAGCCAAGCGCGCAGCCGCTAGTCATAATAAATAAGTATTTTTTGTTTCGAAAACTACTACTCATAAGCAAGTGAAAGTAAGTTGTGCTTTTTAGAGAAATCTTTTAACGTTTTTTTTTAATAGTAGGTACTTTTTCAGTAAGTTGTGCTTTTTAGAGAAATCTTTTAACGTTTTTTTAATCATACTTTTTCAATCTATAAGTATAACTTTTTTAAAAAATGTTATAAGAGAGAAAATTAATATTTAGCTTAATGTTAAATATAAAGATCAACATGTATTAGGATTGTAAAAGAATAGTAACATTTTCTATTTAACTTAACTTGTAGAAATTTTTATTATGTACAAATGAGGATAAACAAAATTACCCCTTATGTCGATTAATTGGTAGTGGAAACGATTGGACCGTAGTTAACCAACCAATCAAAATTAGAAAAAGTCCCAAAAGTTTCTAATCCAACGAATAATAAAACGATATCATAAAATTTTGGGGAGTAGATAGTAGTTATTACTTTGAATTTTAATTTTTCATCCCGAGCATTACAGACAGGCTGATGGACCAAGTGATCTATGCTAAGCTTTGGTCAGCAGAATCGCCACATACAAAATCAGCCGTAATGTTTCACCTTACAGACAGACAATTGGACAAACGGACAGACTGACTTAAATTTTGAATTATAGAGCAGGTTCACTCCTACTAAAAATAAAGGGGAAATATTAGGGTTCAAAGTAACTACAGAAGGGAAAATGTTTGAGAATCAATGCAAAAAGATGGAGGAGAAAAAAATGTTTGTTTTCCATAAACAAATATATTTACATATTATCTACAAATACACAAAGCAAAGGGTAAAACAAGGACAAATGTGGTCTCTTAGTAGCGCAGCTATGCATTGTAAAAATTGAAAAAATTTTACTGGAAAACTAACTAATGAAAGTCAGACAAATATAAAAATAATAATATGTAATTGTTTACATTTCTAAATGTGAGATTGGGGGGCGGGGCGTTCGATTAATCCGCCTTTGGCATCACCTTGCACAAATGATGTATAAATCTACAAATTTACAAAGTAAGTTTTGATTTGCTTCACTCTCAGCAAAACATAAAAACACAACATATAATATGAACGTTCATCGACAAAAACAAAGTTTTTTTTTATTATTAGATTATCATAATGCTTTACATTTTATTTTTACTTAAGAAGTTATTAACATGAAATTGTTATCATAAATTATGCATCAGAGTAATACAGACATTTTGTTTTTACTAAAAATGGCCAGATGATTGCCCTAAAGAGTTGCTATGTATTCTATCTAGACGTAACCATAACTTATTTCTACAATGAAAAATTATTTCCTGTTTCTTTTACCTAATACATTACGACTTCATTCTGTCTGATCTTACCTGAGCCTGTAGGGATTTCCAGATTCCGGTTCCGTGGCAATTTCCCCCTTCTGGTTGAGGAGAGTGGCCAGACCCATCTGGTACCCGCTCCTACTCGAGGTCACATAGTCCGCCATTTTACTCTGGTTTAGGTATATTTTCAATTATTATTTTTGGACAAGCCTGGACAAAATTCGAACACAGTAATAGTGTCGGACTGATTATGACGTAACAAAAAAAAAATAGCCAATGAGAGGCCGTTATTGCCCAATGGTAAAATTTATAGTGGCCTCTCATTGGCTAATTTTTTTTACGTCATAATCATTCAGACACTATTACTGTGTTCCAAAATTCAGTCAAAATCTTACAAAACATATTTTAGTGCATATATTTCCATTTAAACTTTGATTCGATGGTGTCTTATCGTCTTAGTAATCGCGACTTCAAATAAGGTAGCTGGACAAAGTGTCTCAAAAATTATCCATATGACGTAATAAAAATAAAATGTGGGAGATGAGAGGAGAAGTGGTAAAGAGAACCCCTTAAAAAGAGATCGATAATCCCTCATTTTTATGACGTCACAAGGCTGATTTTTTAGACACTTTGCCCAGATACCAAATAAAATGATTTTCTTGTCTAGATTCTATTTTTCTTTTCAAGAAAACCCCCACTTTCCCTTTTACTGACCTTAATAAAAGTTTATTTTATTCCAGCACTATCAAATTTTCCCTCCATTTATTAAACTTTCATCAAAATTAAGGGAAAGTGTAACTACTATCAAGAATAATATGCGGCTGCACCTATAGCAACTACGGTAGGGCGGGTAAGAAATAGCTTAAAACCATCCCGGGTTATATGATTTAACCCTGCGGGACTCTTCTAACTTTTACGTTTATTCTAAAAGTGCATTTGTAATTTAATTGTAATGTAAGGAAACCGCCTTTTACTTTTAAAAAAGCCGTCACACACATGATCTAGTAGTAAAATGTACCACAAAAGAGGTAAAATTATTAAATATCAATTAGGCATTTGGAAAAGCATTTCCAGTATGGCTTCGAAACCGATTAATATCCGCTGTATTAGCCATAAATAACTAATAAGGTTAATTATAGAGGAGCTGAAAATATGTTATGCATAAAAAAGAAAATAGTACTAAAAAGTAATTAGGAGATTATAAAGCTGTACCAATTATCTAGGGATTTCTACAGGAAAATAAAACTCCCTTAACACAGGGGTTAGGGAGATATTTACATACATATACATACCGAATTAAGTTTTTTTTACGATTTTAAACTTTAATTGAAAAAAATAGACACAACAAAATATCTACTTTGGGGGATCTCTATGTTTAGGGGACTTTGGTTAATACAAATAAAAAAAACTTACATTACCAAGGACATATTTTTTTAACAATCTAAGAGAGTTAACAAAGTTACTTAAATATTTTCAAATTAGCAAAATAAAAGTAATAAAGCTAATTTAAATCTTAAATTATCCCTTATCCAATGCAATGATATATAAAAGTCTTTAAAGCATAAACCTAAGCCAACAAGAATTTATCCAGACATGTACAACTTAAAATCTGATTTTATGTTTTATTTCCATAAAGTCCAATCTCAATTAATAGGGGAATTGGAGTCTGTAGGTTTATTAAGATATATTAAGATGTAGGATACGGCAGGTTTACGGCCTTTTAGTTTAACTTGAAATAAGTCCTGGGCATGTCTTGGGCTAACTTTTTAGAAGGTTTTTATTTCTCCTAATGAAAATTTACCCCCAAACAAATAGTTACCTAATACATAATATTCTGCTTTTAATTATTGAGAATAGAATTTAAAGAACGTAAGCTCAATTTCAGTTACTGTACAAATTTTGAAAGCGTGTTGTCGGTGCCACAGTGCATCCTTGTGTAACATGACTGTACAGAAACCATTCTTCTATTTGCATCATTATACAATTACAAGAACAAAATACAAGGAAAGTTCTTTTTAACACACGTTTACTTATAATATTTGTTGTACAATTTCTTATCCTTATTCTAAAGTAACAGAATGTTTGTCTGTTTGTTTGTCTGTGTGTCTGTACCGAAAGATCTCGCTAACCGCTGAACTGATCGGGTTCTCCTTAACAGGGTAGATTCTCATATGTCCCGGGAAGGTTTTTAACTATTTGGGGGGAGGGTACCACCACCCTTCCAAGAGAAATCATGAAAAATCGAATTTTTTTTACGTTCTCGATTTTAGAAGGAGAGTTCAACGCAAACATAAACGTCAAACGCAACATAGACATATTTCAAATATAAAAAAAAACACATTTAAAGTGCTACTAGAGGCCTCTAGGGGGCGTAGCCGCTAGTTTGATGATAAAGAGAGGGGTAGTTTCTGGTAGAATCCGTAAAGGTGTGTGTTTTAAGGCTTAAAATTAGTAGTAGTGTGGTATCCGCCTAGGATAAATGGCAGACACCAGAGTTCAAATGACTACGGCAGTGTGAACAGACGTGGACACCTATACTATAGAGAAGCTACGCTTCTCTAGCAATCACTAAATAATAAACAGAGTCTATTCAGTTGTTCCTTTATTGAAGGTCTAAGGATTACTAACGTTATATACAACAAACAATAGCTACACAGATAGGAATAAATAATCATAAATAAAAGCAATATAATACATATACAGTATGACCCTCGAAAAAGTATTTTTAAGCATCTGCAGCCCTTATTTCTCAATGAATTATTAAAAAATGCATATGTCCTTGTTCTCCATAGTATTCCACGTAAGTAGATATAAAAATATTTTTTTTAACTCCATTAACACCGGAGATTTTTAGAGCTAAAGTTTTGAAAAAGTGACTGAGTAAAAGATTTTTTTTTGTTTCTCTTATTATTTGGATGGTTATATTATGTTTTTCTGGCAACTGAATAATGAGACACAAAAAAAATAGTTAACTAAATATTTCTTTTTTATTCCACCAAAAAATTTAAATTTTTAATGGCAAAAAATACTACTGAATGAATTGATTATTTGCAAATTTTAGGTTATTTATTAACCCTTATTTATAGAAAAGGATTAATTATGAAAGTTGCTCCGCCTACTTTTCTGACATCTCAATTATTTAATAGGGGGTAAATTAAGCTTTTTAGACTAAAAAATCATTATGTTTTATTTTTATTTTCTTTATAACTTTTTTGTTATTAAAGTTAGGATTGTGAAACAAAAACAATTTTCCTGCTATATTCATAGAGATTTATTTGGTTTTTTAATCTTAAACAATTTTGCCTAATAAGTAAGTTTTTCAAAATATCATTAAACTAAAAAGACTCAAAAAATATGTGTAAAAAAATGCTTTACTCAAAAACTAAATTTTTTATTTCATTTTTGTATAAAGTTTCTGCTAGTAACAAAAATAAAAGGATTTCTAGCTTAATTTTGCTAAAAAAGTCGTTTCATGTTAAAAGTTACTTTTTCCTCAGTCACTTTTTCAAAACTTTAGCACTAAAAATCTCCGGTGTTAATGGAGGTAAAAAAAATATTTTTATATCTACTTACGTGGAATACTATGGAGAACAAGGACATATGCATTTTTTAATAATTCATTGAGAAATAAGGGCTGCAGATGCTTAAAAATACTTTTTCGAGGGTCATACTGTACAATAGTCAGTTTGGGCAATAATGATCCCCCATCCCTGGAAAGGGTGGGGGGAATTAACAATACAGCTTAACCATAATAAGGCTGTCAGAATCAATCATTAATTTTAGGCATAGGGAGGGGGTCGGCAGACCCCTTCCCCAGGACTCGGGGGAGGGCCTTTGGCCCTTCCCCGAACCCGGTCAGGGTTGCCATAGGCATGGCTCACGGTTGCCGAATACCACAACTCTCCCCTCGGAAGGCTGGGAGGGGGTCTCCCTGCCAGACTTCCGACAGTGGTTGAGGCCTTCGGCCCGCTCCTTAGGGCTAAGATATATACAAATGATAATGATTCAATGGAATCCTAGTGGTGATTTTCAGGGCTGATGGGCTCCCAACGTGGGATAGAAGGTAGAGGCTGGCTTTGGTTGGACACGTAGCTCGGCGCCAGCAGGTGTCAGGTTGGCGTGGGGCACAGCCGCTGCGGGGCCGGTCAGTAACAGGGCATTCTGGTTGTTGTTGGCAGCGGCTGGGGCACTGGCTACCAAGTTGACCGTCTGAGCGACAGCCTGGCCTCCCGAGGGGCCGCGGGGCTTTCCAGAGGGTGGTCCAGGCCTGCCTGGGCGGTCATGCCCGCTATCGGCTGATTGCATGGACACCATTTCCTTGGCTGCTTCCCGGCCGATAGGAATGGCATCCCAGTCTACTGAAAAGTCCCGGGACTTGGCATGGGTGAGTCTGGCTCTGGCCAAGGCCTTACGGTACAAGGTTGGATGGTACAGGAACACTTGTGACATCGCATTCATGGCGGCCCGTACACCTTCTTGTGCGGCTGCCAGGGAAATGATGGTTAAATCCCCCAGCAGTTTGAGGATCAACAACAGCAAACACAGTATGGCTGCGCCATCTCCCCACTCGTGAATAGCTTGTCTGAACCCAGCCCAGACATCCAGGGCGGCTTCTCCTTCCTCCGCCAGTCGGTCGATATTGTAGGACACGATCCCATAGTCTCCGGTGGCCGAACAGCTACCTTGCTGAACGCATGAGCCATAAGACAGGCCGGTCAGCATGGCGGCTTTATACGCTGGGAACGCTAGCAGCTGCTGCCAGTCGTTCAGCTCAGCCTGCGAATACAAGCCTCCCGAACTAAAGTCATCCAAAGGTTCTGTCAGCAGCTGCTTGGGCGTATCCAGCGGGGGTGGCCTCTTCTTAGGTGCGGGGGTTAGCTCTATCCAGCCTTCCTCCGCGTGCACAGTTAGGGGGTAGGTGGAGGAGCAGGGAATCTTGGTGGCGTGGCCGCTATACACCCTTGTCACGGCGTCTACGAATCCTGTGGGTTCCACTGGTACTTTGTCCCAACATTCATTGCTCTCTCGGACAACATATTTGTTGCGTTGGCAGGTAAGCTGGAGCAGTACATCTCCCCTCAGCACAGAGAACGTGCTCCCCTGGACACGCACCGGGTGAGCCGGGTCTAGTTGCTGGAGCTTCCAGCAATTGGCCGCTACTTCTTCTGCCGCTGTGCTTTTCATGCGTGTCTCCAGGGTAAATCCAATGTAACCTGCATGTATCTGGGCCTGCAGGGGGACATCCACATCCCTGGCCGATACTCTGGGCAGCGCTGCCGCGGCCGGGTCAGCTGCCACGAACAATGCTGGGTGGTTGGTGGCATGGGCCTCAAAGTCGCAGTTCACTATTGAGGTGGGGGTGGTCATGTTGATGAAGAACTGGGCTTGATGGTCAACCAGGAACGCATCCATCACTAGGCTAGGCTGGAGGCTGCGGATCAGCCTCAAGGGGCAATCTCTCCCCAGGTGGTCCCACACGTAGGTGGCCTCCCCAGTAATGCAAGACAGCTCAGAATGGGGACATTCTAGGGTCAGGTGGTCAGATTGGGACTCCACCCGTCCATCCTCCACTACGTAGGTCTCTTCCTTGACCAGCAGCCGTCGTTCCTGGAGCACTAATTCATTGCGGTACAGCTGGCCCTCGAAATGGACGTCCTCCCCTTCACAACCCACCCCCTCGGGGCTGTTGACCAAGGCGCCCACCATGTCGAGGGTGAAGAACAGGGGATGGTTCAGCTGGAACGTCAGTGGCTGGGTCTTGCCTGGCAGCGTGTAGACTCGGTTCCTGGCCAGGTCTCGGCACGTTTCTGGATCAATCTTGGTTGGCCTCATGAGGGTGGGGACCGAGGTCACCTTGAGGTGACCCCATACCCCACACCTAAATGTCCACTGGGACTCGGTGAGCTGACAGCTATATCCTGTTGATTCCCTAATCTTGACTTGCTGCAGGACATGTACCTCGTGGCCCAGGGGCACCTCCTGGTGTAGCGGTTCCGTGCTACACATCTTCTCCTTGTTGTAGGCTGTGACGTGGGTGGGGTTGGCGCAGTCCCACCCTACCAGGACGTAGCTAGTTGTAGGCCACACGGCTGCAAGCAGTAGTCCCCACAGAACCATCCACCAGTGTGAGAAGCTACCAGACAGCCATCTACCTCGCACACGCGGCTGGGGATCTTCGGCTCGGGCCACGGCTGCTTCTTGGGGCTGGACACGGCTGGGTTGCTCCTGGCTAGATACAAATTTCCATTGAGCGTTATCTTTGGGTGCCCGGGGCATCCCGATACCCTCCCCAATGACAGACTGACAGGCGACTGGCGCCTGCCTGGGTGTCGGCTCCCCTAGCCCCAAGGGGTCCCTTCCCTTGTCCATGGCATGCCCAGTGGCATGGGGCTGAAGTGCGTGTGGCACAGGCTCGCCCTGAATTACGTCCCTCCCCTGCCCTAGGAACTCAGGTGCATGTGGCACAGGCAAGTCCTTATATCCCCAAATTTCAATCTCCCCAGCCTCTGGTGCAGGAGGCACAGGCAAGGCTGGAGGGTTACAATACTTTGGATACAATACATTTGTCAAATTTAACTAATCCTGGCTCGACTGGAAGTGATGGGCAGCTGGGTTCCCTCGGCTGGCAGTGGGCGCTGGATGGTGTATGGCTGGGCTCTCCCTACGGGCTGGTGGCGCTGGCTGACTGGGGGTGACGGGTGTCACCCCTTCCTCTGGGGCTGCTGGCTCGTTCCAGGATCCAGGTATCTCGGTGGCGGCGACGGTTGTCGCCCCAGGCACCAGGATGGGGGCGCTGGATAGCACCCCCCAGTCATCGCAGGTGGCGGCGCCGGATGGCGCCCCATACATCGACTCCGCTGCGCTGGCTAGCGCCTCCTGCCTCTCTCGTTCAACGGCCGCCAGGGCCTCTCCGTACACCGTCTCAGTGACGCTGGGTAGCGCCCCTCCACTCTTGCTGGGTAGGCTCGGTCGGGCAGGCCCCATCATGTTGAGGCTGAAGGGCTGGGGCCTCAGGACTTCTGGCTCGGCGATGTTGTTGGGCTGCACAAACTCCGGCCCCAGGTGGTTGAGGCTGAAGCCCAGGCCAGCCCGGTTGGGTTCAGCCGCTCCTCCCAGTACGTTGATTCTAGCTGGGACGGTTCCAAACTGCGGCATTCCGTCGGCTCGGCCCGCTGCGTTGGGGGCGGCTGCTTGCTGGGGTGTTGCTGGGGGCGCGCTCCCTTCCATGTTGGCTACTCTGCTGGGCTTTCCTGGGGGAGCGCCCTTGTCCGCAGTGCGCCTCCGGCCGGCTACCTGGTCCCAGTCGGCTCTGCACTCGGAGGCCGCTTGCCCCACCAGTGACAGTAAAAGGGCGTTGCGGCGGTTTAGTGTGTCATGGGGAGGCACACGGTAAGCCGCCCATGACATCTCGAGTCTCCGGATGTGGGAACTCCAGGATTGCTTGGGCGGTCCTCTATACTCCGGCAGGTTACTCAGCATCAGCTTGCGGTACTCGGCTGGAGCCGGTTGGGGATCATCCTGGAGCCATCCTTGGGCTTGGTCGCCTCCTGGCGCTTGCGGCTGCTCCATCGGGTCAACGGTTCAGCGGCGGGACACGAAGTTTTAAGTCAATACTATAAATGGTTTACACTTGAGGCTTTCTAGCCTAGCAGCCAACACTGTTTATCACTAGGTTGGTAGTTTAACTACAAAGATGTAACTTAGATGTACTTGTCACTAGTTTTTTTTCTCTGAGTTGTAGAGTAGGCTGGTAGGGGTAGGTAGCTGTTGAGGGTCTGAACTGCTGTCAGGAACTGATTGGGTTTTCCTTTATCACACTATAGATAGGAGGGAGAAGCTTGTCAGTCTTGTTTTCTAATATCTCTGTTAGATGCTATGGAGTAGCTCCGCTCCTGTGTGTGTGTGTGTGCGTGAAATATCCTTTTCTTGCAACGCGCTTACGCACCGTCAGATCCGCGCACACAGGTAAAACGCGCACTTATCCCTCAACCCGCTCTCTCATTGGTCCGCTTTGTCTTATTCGTCCGTTGAATTTTGTTATGCGTCCCGAACTCTGCTGCGCGACCCGTAAATGGCGCTCTGTTCTCCCGGTCGCTATCTCCACACCGTGGGCGGACTTAGTCAAGTGTGGGTAGGAGGGGGGAAGCGCGTGAGCGGACGGGGTAAAACCGTCCGTTCCCCCTGTGGAGAGGGGGAGTGCTGTGGGTTTGAGGTAACTGTGTGGTGAGGTAATTGTGCCCTTTTCCTTAATCCTGGGCTTGTTGTTATGTCACCTCGATTGTATTTTCTTCAATGGATGGTGGGCCCCTCCCTTTCCGCTGGAATAAGGGGTGTATTTGTTATGCTGGAGGCTTGGGGGGTTAGATTGTTTATCAATGCATTGTTATATTACATCTAGGTTCTATTTTTGGCCTTATCACAATACACAACAGATTTGCTTACCAAGCCTGTTCTATTTTTAGTTTTATCACAATACACAACAAATTGTTTACCAATCCTTGCTCATAAATCTATTGTTCAGCCTTCACACTAGGGTGGTAATCCCTACAATGTGATATAATATCTGCTTTTCTAGATGGGTGGCTGCGCTGTAGCCTCTCAGGATACTTGGAGTTGACGTAGTTTCCTCTGCTTGGTACACTACACTCGTATGTTCGCTCGCAGCTATTTGGCTTGTTTCAGCCTGTCGGCGGCAGGGAATGTCCCGTCCTGCAGCGCCGTGTATCCGAATCCAGTTGGTGGCGGCAGGGAATGTCCCGTCCTGCAGCGCCGCTGGTTCGAATCCTTGGCTTGTTTCAGTCTGTCGGCGGCAGGGAATGTCCCGTCCTGCAGCGCCGTGTATCCGAATCCGGCTGGTGGCGGCAGGGAATGTCCCGTCCTGCAGCGCCGCTGGTTCGAATCCTGCTATCTCTTGCAGTAAATGTTGGCCTATTTTCAGCTGTTTACACTTAGTTGGCCTGTTTCAGCCCGTCCGCAGGCCTGTTTCAGCCCTTGAGCGCTCAATTCTCCGTTAGATGTCGGCGCTTCTCGCGGTTCTCCGTCAAGTTTCGCTGCTCTCCGCAGTCTCTCGTCCGATCTTGCTAGATTTCGCTTCCACAACTGCCGGATGCAGAGTTAGACCTTGCTATCCAGGGTGGGTAATTCAGGTTGCTTGTGTCAGTTTTGCCAGTTTCACTGCTGGGAGTACCTTAGCCTCAGCTGCGCGTCTGCTCTACACTTGTGGTTTGCCATAATCTCACACAGCTGTCACCAAAAGTTGTGGTATCCGCCTAGGATAAATGGCAGACACCAGAGTTCAAATGACTACGGCAGTGTGAACAGACATGGACACCTATACTATAGAGAAGCTACGCTTCTCTAGCAATCACTAAATAATAAACAGTCTATTCAGTTGTTCCTTTATTGAAGGTCTAAGGATTACTAACGTTATATACAACAAACAATAGCTACACAGATAGGAATAAATAATCATAAATAAAAGCAATATAATACATATACAATAGTCAGTTTGGGCAATAATGATCCCCCATCCCTGGAAAGGGTGGGGGGAATTAACAATACAGCTTAACCATAATAAGGCTGTCAGAATCAATCATTAATTTTAGGCATAGGGAGGGGGTCGGCAGACCCCTTCCCCAGGACTCGGGGGAGGGCCTTTGGCCCTTCCCCGAACCCCGGTCAGGGTTGCCATAGGCATGGCTCACGGTTGCCGAATACCACAGTAGAACGATAATATTCACTAAATATGTGTATTTCTTATTAAAAAGAACTATAGACAATTTTTTTTTTAAGTTAACATAAATTTTTGTCGTTCTACTACTGTTTTTAGTAGCGAAGCTACTCTATAATTCACAATGTCCGTCCGTCCGTCTGTCCGTCTGTCCGTCCGTCTGTCCGTCCGTCTGTCCGTCCGTCCGTCCGTCCGTCCGTAATTAATGAATTGGGGGAAACGTGATTTTCTCGGCTCCTATAAAAGATAGAGAGCTGAAATTTTTTGACAACATTCCCATCATTAAGGAGCACAATTAACTATAAAACATCAATGGCGGTCAAACTGCTTTTTAGCAGGTTTTAGGCTATTTTTTATACTTTGCAAATTTTCCCCATATCTTTGGTGTTTATGGTCCGAATTTCAAAATTTTTTCAGTTAAAGATATCAAAATTAAATTTCCCGTCATTTGAAGAAAACAACAATGACGGTCAGACTGCCTTTTTGCAGGTTTTTGGCTATTTTTATATTTTTCACATTTTTCCCCATATCTTTGGTGTTTATGGTCCGATTTTCGAAATTTTTTCAGTTAAAGATATCAAAATTAAATTTCCTGTCATTTGAAGAAAACAACAATGACTGTCAGACTGCCTTTTTGCAGGTTTTTGGCTATTTTTGTATTTATCACATTTTTACCCACATCTTTGGTGTTTATAGTCCAATTTTTAAAAATTTTTCAGTTAAAGATATTAACATTAAATTTCTGGTGTTTTAAGAAAAGAAGCAATGGCGGCCAAACTGCCTTTTAGCAGGTTTTAGGCTATTTTTATATGTTTGACATATTTCCCCATATCTTTGGTATTTTTGGTCCAATTTTAAAACTTATTTGCATTAACAGTTTCAAATTTTTTTCCCCCATTGTTATGTGCATCTAGTATGTAATTTACTTTAACCGTCTTCATCATACAAAATAAAACAAGGTTTCGTGTTTATTTTCTCCAATACATCTATTCTTGATTTTAATAAATACACTTTAAATCTTCTTCTACGTATTCCCATCCACAATTTTTTGTGCTTCGCTACTTATGGATGTTGTCATCCTTGTTAACTTATAACACATAACCTTTACGGATTTTACCAGAAACCTACCCCTCTCTTTAAGAGGGGAAATGTTTTCATCTTTTTAATTAAAGGACGTATGTTAGATTTAATGTAAAACATATTCTTTTTTAAAATAAAAGAAAGATTACTGCCGAAAAACAAGGCAAACTTTTTAAGACCCTTAGGACCACACACATTACTAGAAAGCATTTAATAAAGAATTTAATTGGAGGAAAAGGCATAGGTAATAAATACCTATCTTCATTAATCTTACTTGACCTAACCTAAACGAATCATCACCTATAAAACCTACAAATTGTCCAACGGATAACCCTCTAATCTTCATTCGATATAAATCTTGAATCTAAAGATCCATCTTATTCATAATTGTAGGTATTTTTTTAGATTTTACTTTAAAATGTTAATTGAAAATTTTCCTGAATTTGCCACTTGTTGGTAACACAAGAGATAGCATGGTAGAAACTTGGTGTCGTTTCCTAGTCAATAAAAGTAATTAATATTAAAAGAAACAAATACGGCCATTGTGAATCTAAAACTAAGCAAGAAATATAATACTTACATCATAGGTAATATTTTTCCCTTCCTTTAATCTGATGCTTTAAATTATTAAAGTGAAGAAGGAGTGAAGAATTGTTCAAGAAGATGAACTAGTGTCTGTTCCTGAGCTTACCTGGAATTCTGGAGCACCGTTCCAGGTTGCCAGGATGCTTCTGTAACCCTCTGTTTTAGTCAAATGGAAAACACTGAACTGATTCGTCTGACTGTTCAGCACCAGCAAAAACAATGACTTGTCCGGACCCGTGATAAAAATGGCCTGTTTCACGGCAAATTGAAAGGTAGCAATCGGTTCTTCAAGTTTGCGGCCGCGGATTAATTTGTGCAGGACCGACGTACAGCTGTCGCCAGAGCCGACGGTGATCAAAAAGGCCGACCGCGAGTCCCTGGGATCAGCGAGTATGACAGTTGGCTCCTGTTCCTCGCCTAGCTTGAGTGAGGCTTTGCCGGACGGCGCGGTAATTTCATCCTTGCGGCCGACAAACCAATTAATTTGAAACTTATTTTTTCCCGCCGATTTTGTGCGGAAGGCTGAGATCAACGTGAAGCCTTTTTTGTTTTCCGCCACTGCAACGGTTATGGTACCGTCGGTGCATTCTGGCGGAATTTGAACTCGACCGGAGGTCGGTTTCATCACGCCGCCATTGTCCTCCACACGTAACTTTCTCACTATATTGCTAAAGACCAGCAGGTCAGCCTCGCCTCTGGCGTTGGCCGGGGCGGGGGCCAGGGGTGCCAAGTGGCTAATACCCTTGCCCAGCATGCTGGCCTTGTCATAGCTGCTCTGCTCCTCGCCCAGGGCCAGGACTCGACCCGAGGTTTGAATCTCGACGACAGAAACAAATCTTTCTTTGTTCTTTCTCTCACCCAACAGTGCCAGCCGATATTCGTTGGTGTTAATCTGAAAAATTGAAATATTAATTGCACGTTTTAAGCGTTTAAAGATGTCCTGTAACATGTAGATGTAGCTAATATTTTGAAAATATGTCATTATGTAAGGTATATGCATATCTAATAGTTAATATGATAATGAATATTGGAATCCGTTATCAGATTTTGCATAATAAGTATTATGTACAGGATGATTCAGAAATTTTTTTTTTTAAAGAAACTTTTTATACTTTAAGATTAGACAGCGAAAAGTGACTTCATTAAAATAAATCTAATACTTTTCTCTTTTTTAGGGGTTTCCTTTTCATCCTTCCTCTCATCCTTCCTTTTCAGATGTTTTTTTTTTTTTTTGACTGCACAAATCACCTTTTAAGATTCATGAAATTACGAGATTTTTTTTGAGTCACCCTTTACTATACCTAATCAGTTTTATATCATAAATCAATGAAAAGAAACAAAATTTCCCCAATAGTAATTTTATATCTAGAGGATTACAGACAGACTAACAGACCAAGTGAGTTATAAAATAAAATGAATGTCAGTGCATTACCGACAGTAAGTGAGTTGTATACTTTAAACTCATTGGAATGGTAAATCTTCACACAAAAAATTGGCCTACTTTCTTCAATTGCAGCGGAAAAAATCACGAAAAAGATTTTGCAATATCATTGGTGCCACTTTGTATCAGAAATCTATATGCAAAAGAGAATAAATCTTGTAATATGTAGATTGTAGATTACTGGGGATTTACATTGAATGGGAATAGTGATTTTTTACTAATCTAGTAATATTATACTATTATCTGCCTTCTTCTGTTATGAACAGATCAGGAGAAATATTTTGTTTGAAGAAAAATACCTTTTTTTCCCAAAAATTAGGTTCACCGTTCCTAATCTAGCACAAAAATCTTCTTCCCCTTTTTTTTTGAAATAAATAGCATAAGGGGGGGGGGGGTCGGGGGTTATATTGTTACAGGGTTGTCCTGCAAGGTTAGGGTCTCCAACAGGAAAAGAATTCCCCCCCCCCTCACCTCTCCCCTTATTTTTCACTTTATTTTAAAAATTAGAGATGATAGGGATCAGTGCTCGATAGGCACTTTGAGGAAAAGTCCTTTTGGTTTTCATACCTGAAAAATTGCTGCGTCCAGGTAGCGCTTTTCTTCCTTTATTCCTGGCAGAGCCAGGACCCCTCTGCGCGCAACCACACAATCACTGTCCGCGCGCAGTTTAAGCTCGCCAATGAACACATAAGTCTCGCCGCTGAGCGCGCATACAAAGTTACCGGCTGACGTCACTGATTTCAGACAAGCAACCTAAAAATAAAATAAGATAAAGCTTTAGCATTTTTTATCATATTATTTTCAAATATTATTAACAGGGATCGGAAGCCGCGCGTAAGCCGCGTGTAAGCCTCAGTGAAATCGTTATTTTATCACAGTAAAATTCAGCTGGATGTATAAAACCGCTCTGAAGCAGACAATCCTTCTTTCTGAAATTTTTATTTCTGCTCACAAGCAGGTTTAAAACTGAGGCTTATGCGCGGCTGAGGCGCGGCTTCCGATCCCTGATTATTAACAAGTATATAGAAAAATATAACTTATTTAAGCAGAGGTTATGGGATAGATTAAGCATATGTCCCCTCTCCAAAAACGTGTAAAATTGCATTTAAAATAAATCCATATTTTTTATTTTAGTTTGTTTGTTAAGGTTTCAGTAAGCATTTTTTTTAGTTTTAAAAATCCGTCAATTAGAATAAAAAAATCACAAATTTCTTCAACTTATATACAGAGACTGAGTTGACTTTCGAAAAATCCTAATTAGAAAAGCTATATTATTAAATTTAAGGAAAAGGGGAATATAATATTATTATTAATAATATTTGTTATTTTGCTTTATAATTACTGATATAATACAATGAAAGAGATGGAAATGATTGATAAGACCATTGGATGTCATAATATTCTACATATATTCATAAAATCAATTATAATTCATAATAATATATTTACTTATATCCAACAAGGATGGCAACATCCATAAGTATCGAAGCACAAAAAAATCATGAATGTAGAAACGGACAAACTTACTAAGTAGTTATTCAATGTTGATCAGTTTTTCTTAAATACATCCCCCCCGCCCCCCCCCCCCCCGCGTTATGGACGGACGGAAAGACAAAGTGAATTATTTGATACTAAAAATATATATGTAAAGGTATGAAGAAAAAATATTGTATTAATATTTTCAGCAAAGCCAATCTACAATCTAATAACTGAGTACTAAGGTTTTTTGATTGTCCGTCTGAACCAACTGAGTTCTTAATTTCAAGGAATCTTCATATATGTCCAGGGGTTGTTTTAACTTTCAAACCCTTTCAATTTTGAAAAAGTTCAAAAGTTTAAAAAGATTTAGGGGTAAATGCTTATTTTTTCAGTGTAATTCTGTTTTTTTTCTGTGATGATGTCATAATAATGTTAGTTTCTATTATTCAACCCACCATAATCAAATTTGGTGAGACATTTTGAGTAGGTAGTTTTTAGGAGCGAAGCTACACCTTGAGCTTTGATTGTTAGTCGGTCCAGAATTTGTGAAGTTGCTGTGCTACAAAATATATACATTATACATATATATAAAACAAAAGAAAAAAATTGAAGTATAGTAAGAATATGTAAATTTATATTTTTGTGTTAATTAAAAATGATCAGAAGATAAAAATTAATAAAAATATAACAAGCGCTAATTTTACTAATTTATGACTTATCATGATGATTTCCAAAGATCTTTTAGCCCCTTTTACTGTATATTTCCTACGTACGGCATCAAATGGTTCTAATCAATTCTAATATTCATGTACAAGTTATAATAAAGCCTGTTTTAAATGCTTACAAATGAAATGGAAAAGACTTTTACTTAATTGAAGTTAACTCTACAAAACAAAACAAAAAAGATCAATATTAGTAGATATAAGAGATTATATCTATTTATAGATTTTCAATAATCCTGATGAAAAGAAATACTTCTAAAATCGAACAATAAAAAAATGAAAGAAAATCTTTAAATACAACCTTTTCTTCTCTGTGTTCTAACATACCTTAATTTAGGATTTACTAGGCACTTATATAAGATAGAAATTAAAATTTATTGTGAATATTCCCCAAACTGATGAGCCTGTATTCTGTAACTCACTTTATACCCTTGTCTGTTGGGTTCTTCTTGGTATTTTAAAAAGTTATATACCCCTTACAGAAACATAAAAATAACTTAATTAGACTTACACCCAGCCCAATAAATAACTTTAACTTTAACCCAAACTTAATCTAAAATTACATTTTTGCGGTAAAGTAATTTAGTACACTTTTTAATGGTCGTATTAACAAGGGGATTTACCATGCGGTTTCAATAGTTCGCAGACTCGGAAGTTCTTAGTTTTGAAGAAAGATTCGTTACCAGAAATATTTTGCCGTAAACTGTTGTTGATTAAAAGTTATATTCTTGTATTTGTCAAAATTGCAAGTTATTTCTAAATAGTAGGTTAAAATGTACTTGATTAATATTTAAAGAATAACCTAATTGATTGTGGTTGTGCACTGTGGAGCAGGGATCTAAAGGATTGGACAGTGGTCAATAAACTGATGTACATTCCAAATGATGATTTACAAATTTACCCCCTTTGTATTACAATCAATTGTTGAAACGTTTGGACACTCGACATAATGAACTAATCAATCAAAATTCAATAAAGTCCCTGAAGTTTTAAGCCAACGAATAATAAAACGTTATTTAAAAGTAGTCTAGGGGGTAGTGTATCCCTCCCTCCCTGACTGTGGAGTGTAGGCTGGGAATAGTGAATTCAAGGTGAAACTTTATAATTATGTATACCAATATGAGTCTATGAGACACTATAGAAAAAATTCGGCAAGTTGGAAAAAGAAATCATAAAATCTTAAAACGAAAATCTTACCAAAGTATTATGGATAAGACAATGGAAGATAAATTGATATACATCCCCAATGATGATGACCAAAATTAACCACTCAATGGACTGGAATTATAACAACCCATCGAAATTCAATAAAAGTTTTTGAGCCTCCTGTTACCTACCTCCCCGAAAAGAACCAAACATGGAATAAATGGGACACGTCAAATGCTTTACTTAGGTCATATCACTCAAAAACTAAATATCGATAGGTAATATTAGATTTTATTCGTGTAATACAATTCCCCAAAGTTTTTATAATAACGTTTTCTTATTCGTTGGCTTAACAACTTTGGAGACTTTTAATGAATTTTGTTTGGTTGGTTTATTAAATTAAGTGTCCATACGTTTCAACCGCCAATTGTAATCTACAGAAGGAGTGATTTTGTGTATTAACATTGGGGATGTACATCAATTAGTCTGCCATTGTCTTGTCCCTTTAGATCCCTGGTTTGTTGGGGGCAAATTTAGGGACAAAGAAACTATATTCAATATTATATATCTTCTTCCAATGAATTGCAACTGTGTAAGTGTGTGTGAGGATAATTTGCGGTGTGACTATTTATCAACTATTTAGAACAAAGTATGGCTGGCATGCAACCAATTCATATAACTTTATTTATCCACTTGTTTCATAGAAATTTGGCTTCAGATCGGCTAAATTGAATCCGCGCGTCATCGGAGAGGTGAAAGGTTCGAATCTCGGCTTTAGAAATGGTTCCTACTGATGCTTTATCAGATGCGGGATATCAATAGTTAGAGTAGAGGGAATACCTTGGACCAAAACAGGTGCAATTCAATACCATGCACAGTTTACATCAAAGAGATGGTCTGGTGGGTGTTACTTAATCTAATACCCCGGGTGTTTGGACAGAAAAGGAGATATTTGGCTCCCCAAGGTTATCCTGGGTTGTTGGACCTGATGTTTGAGTGTCATGGACGGAATCCTCCACCGTATCTGCTGCAAAACGGTTAAAATCTAAAGTTAGTAGACAATGTACCGCAGGTAGTAAAACGGCAGCCCTTCAACAATATCATTATATCGTTTTTTATTTCATCAATAATGCTTTTAAAATCATATAAAGCACAGTTTTGTGTTTTTCTTTTGCCTTTTCAAATATTTTTGTTAAAAAAAGTAACATATGTATGTATACTTTTACCTAACTACATAAAATAAACTGCAAAAATGGTAACAGAAACATAGGGATAGGCATATTTAAAGGCAAGGATCCATATAAGCGAAGCGCTAAAATCAGAAGGAAAGACAAGCGAACAATAACACTTGTAGAGTGTCAAAAGTTACTAAACAGAACATTAATTTCTAAGTCTAAACGAAATTTTTCATGGCTATGTTGCAAAATTGCGTAAATATAGGATACTGTAAAAGGACATACTTTCATTTTTAGGATTTGATTATAAAGATGCCTTGCTTATAATACTGTACCTTGTTGTCCTATGAATTATTATTTTAAAATCAGATGAATAGGATACCTAATTATTTCATACAAAAGTTGTCAAAATGTTAAAAAATCAGCATGTTTTAAATGGAAACAAAATTTTAACTAACTTTTTTATCCCTTTATTTCATGTGACTAAAAAGAAAGCCACTTAATATATAATGCATTATACAACCCATTCATTTGTAATCAATTCTTTGGGGGGGAAATTAAGTTAAAAAGGTTTTTATTTGAATGTGTGCGTGGGGAATGGAAGGGTAGAAAAAATGCACAAAACTGAGAAATTGCATTTTTGGAAATGGAGATAGATTAGGTTCTATTTTTCAAAAGATAAAAGGTATAGAAATTTAGTTATTTAAAAAAGGGATAAGACAACGGTTGATAAATTGATCCAATTCTGAAACACAAAATTACCCCTTACACAAAATCTGTAGATTAGAATAAGTGGTTAAAACGTTTGGACACTCAACTTAAAAACCAAGCAATCAAAATTCCTTTAGGGTCCCCAAAGTTGTTAAGCCAACAAATAAGAAAAGGTTATCATAAAACTTCCAGGACTTTTGTAATAAACAGCCAATTGACCCTTTTTTCTGTATTTAAATCATTTATTGTATGAATGAAATTCAGCTTTACTTATCTTTAACAAGGGTTTGATCCCAGGAGAGGGCTTAAAATACTAGAATTATACCAGTAGTGATTGAATTACAAGAAAATACTGATGTCCTCTAACCTTTAGCTAGGCAATGAGAAGCTCAGTATAGTTCCTATTAAAAAATGACGTCATACAATACAAATGACCAATGATAGACAAATACATAGACTAAATTACCAATAGCAGGCCAGTATACATTTTCATTGGCCATTTTTTATAGGCACTATAAAATTTCAGGTAATGATCAATATTTCAATTTTTTTGTTAACTGTCTGAAATCTATTAGCAAAAGTTTTATGTTCGCCTTATTTTCCTGGCATCTTACCTCTGTAATGGGGATGCTGCCAATCTCCTCCAAGATTAGGTTTGAGCCCCGCGGGAGTGAGCTGTCACTACCATCACTCTTCACAGACAGGCTTGACACTTTGCGGGAATCCATTTTTTGTTTCAATTGTTTTTTTTTGTGGTAAAAATTGTTAAGATATTGTCTATAACCTAATCATAACGATGTCTGAAAAAAGCTTTAATTAATAAAATTAAGATAAATGATTCAATTTCTACACTACTAAGCCTTTACAAAAATGGGTTATTTTTTAACTCCTATAACCATTTATTTAATACAATTCTTTCCTGATTAAATTAATATTTTTTAAACTTCAGTTTTGACAAATGCAAGTAATTTCTAACAAATTTCAAATTATAAATCCAGCTATAATTAAAAGTTTACAGTATATGCTAATTTAAGGTTAGCAAACATAAACTTTACAGATATTATTATGCTAAAATTTCAATTACCTTATTCAAAGAAAAATACTAGAAAATTAAAGAGGTTTTACCCAGAGTATAATCATTAATTAAAGAACATAATTATAGTTTTCACTGAATATAATAAGATGCAACAAATCGTGTTGTATCATTTAGAGAAGTTTCGTCCTAGTCTTGGGTAGGTACTAGGATATCATTCAATCTTAATCAGCAAATAGAAACTATAAGACCAATAATTAAATTACTAAGATACTAAAATATTTGTATGCAGGGCGACCACTCCAAAACCAAATAAATATAGTATTTTTATAGTATATTTTTAAAATCCATATAGTACATATAGTATATTTTTTCTTACTCATATAGTATGATATAGTATCGGACTTTGTTTTATTTAGTAATACATAGTATATAAATCATCAATAATAACACAAGGCAAAGCTGTTATCAAAGAAATTTCACATATAAGGGGGGGGGGGGGGGAGTTTTGCCACTTTCGCTTACTCTTTGATTATTAGGCTAGGTATTAATATTCGTCTATAGGTCATTAGGGATAAAAGTTTACTTTTGGGTAGAACTTCACGTATATTTAATCATTTTTTGGATAGGTTTCCAGGTTTAGGTGCTGCAGGCTAGCTGGAAGGTGGTTTCTGGACAAGTAAAAAAAAATTTAAATTTCTGTTTGAAGAGTTAGAGATCAACTTAATAAACAAAATATGTATCTTTATGTTATTAACATATCTGAAGAAAAAAAATTAAAATCAGACTCCAATTTATGGTCCTGCAGGCATCCAGGTTCACTCTGGACATGTGAAAAATTCAAATTTCTTATTAGAATAGTTAGGGGTCAACTTATAAAACAGAAAATGCATCTTTTTGGATGTTATTAACATAACTGAAGAAAAAATTAAAATCGACCTCCAAGATCTGGTTCTGCAGGCCTCCAGGTCCACTCTGGACAGGTAAAATTCAAATTTCTTGTTTGAAGAGTTAGAGGTCAACGTATAAAACAAAGTATGCATCTTTTTGGATATTTTTTACACATTTGAAGAAAAAAATGACATTTAATGTTAAACAAAATGAGCTTATATTTTGATATTATTTATATATTTTAAGGAAAAAATAAAATTAGCCTCCAGGTTTAGGTGCTTCAGGCCTCCAGGTGGACTCAGGACAGGTATAACATCAAAATTTTAAAGGGGGGGGGGGGGGAATGTGGTGACTCGTGCCACGTCATACCGCCAATTTTATTTTGGGTGCTACTCACTTAGTTTTAAAGATAATTGGGTAAAATCTTTTGGGCTGGGTCACTAATTACCCAAAGTTTTGGTATCTTTAAAAAAAACCATGTTATTTTTTTTCAAAAATTTTTTCCCTTATAACCAACCCTGCGGGGGGACTTGGTCATTATTTTCTTCAAATTTTTGTTTATTAAGATATAAATTACATTCAGTGCCTCTTCTAAGCTTTTAAAGATATTGAAACAAAATCTTTTTAGGTAGGTCAGTAAAAAATATTTGAATAAAATATGACGGTGGTACCGGAGTTAAAGGTTAGTTAAAGGGGTTAAAGGTTAGTTGGCGTTAGAAATTTTTTTTTCAATTTTGAAAATTTGAGTACCCCCCCCCCCCCCCTGACAAAGACAAACAACTATTTTAGGTTTGGTTAGGTTTTAGGCTAGGGAGCCGAGCGCTGCGGCTAGGCAGGCAAGGGGGCCGAGCGCTGCGGCTAGGCAGGCTAGGGAGCTGAGCGCTGCGGCCAGAGTTGATAGTTCATGTAAACAACATAAGCATCTTTTTTAGATACTATTTATGTGTTTTAAAGAAAAAATGACAATCGACCTCCATGTAGGTTAAGGTGCTGCAGGCCTCCAGATGGACTCTGGACAGGTAAAATATTATGTTAGTATATAATATGTTAATATTATCCAAATAAATGCATATTCTGTTATATAAATTGACCTCTAACTCTTCATATAAGAAATTTGATTGTTTACCTGTCCAGAGTGGACCTGGAGGCCTGCAAGACCTAAACTTGGAGGCAGATTTATACATTTTCTTCAGATATGTTAATAAGAACAAAAACACATATTCTGTTTTAAAAGTTGACCTCTAACTCTTAAAATAAAAAAAATTATTTTTTACCTGTCCAGAGTAAACCTGGAGGCCTGCAGGACTTGACCAAGGAGGCTAATTTTAATTTTTTCTTCAGATGTTAATAACATCCTGAAAGGTGCATATTTTGTTTAATATAAGTTGATCTCTTAATCTTCAAACAAAAATTTTAAATTCTTTTACCTGTCCAAAAACCACCTTCCAGCCTGCATCACCTGAACCTGGAAACCTATCCAAAAAATAAATAAATCAAAGTGAACTAATACCCAAAAGTAAACTTTTATCCCAACTAACCTACAGTCTCACATTAATACCTACCTTAATATTAATCACGGAGTAAGCGAAAGTGGCAAAACTTTTCCCTCCCCAGTTAAGTTAATTCTATGAAAAATAACTGATATTGAAAACATAATCACAAACAATAATATATTTTCAGGATTTTCTCAATTACTGTAGAGCTTTATGCATTTTTAGGTTAGGTAAGTCAAAGGTTAATTATTGCCCATCAGAGATAAAGCCCCCCGCAGGGGCTAGAAATAGGAGAAAACCTACTGTAAAAATAAGACAAAACGCTCCTTCAGAGGCGTTGTCTCAAAACTGACAATATTCGTTTATTGTTATTTAAATTTAATATCATATAGTATATATAGTAAATTTTGGTCAAATAAAGGTAATATTATATAGTATATATAGTAAATTTTTGTCATATAGTATGATATAGTATCCAAACTCATCCTATATAGTATAAATAGTATATATAGTATGCAGTGGTCGCCCTGTGTATGTATATATGTAAAGTTTCCTTATAAGATAACAAGAAATGATTCATCAAAACAACTTCAGTCTTCAGTCGGTTTTAAGCTATTTTGTGGAGAGATTTAGGTGTCGAAATTCTAAATTAAATCATGAGAAAAACACTTAACCCCTAATCGCAGCAATAGTAAAAGCTAGTACCGAAGCTGGGAGCCATCCCACTCAAAACACGACTCTAACGTCTAAGACATTGTATTTTACAGAAAAGTAAATTATGAACAATACCTACCAATATAATAAAACAAACCTAATGCAGCAAACTAAAACCAAACAAACAGATGAAGCATAGAAGCATACAAAGTTTAACCACTGCACCAGTTTATAACCATCAGGGAAAAGGGATAATTCATCTGTAAAGAAAACTTTAGTACACCAACTTTCATTGAATTTTACAGATTTATTTAGTTTGAAAGAAATTTTTTTACCTAGTCAAAATAGAGTTTTTCTGCAAATATGTACATACTCTTTGATCCCTGATTTTCTATATAGTGAGAAAATACCATTTATGCTTTTTTGAACAGTTTAAAGTAGCTGCTTATATTTTCATTTTATCCTATAAAATGAGCGTTATCTTTGCCCTGCTGGTCCCTTTGATCAAAGTTTATTATCAAAACTCGATTCAATTGATGACCAACTTAATTTCTTATACCCCTCCTCCTTGCAATTTAATTTTTAAAATTAAAAATTGATGCATATTCGTATCATGTAAATTTAAGTCGGTAGTCGTTTATTTAAAAAGTATGAATTTGTCTGAAATATTTGCACTAAGTAAACGGAGACAGGAGTATTAACTGTAACTTTATATAATCCTTTGTTCAATGTGGAGTAGATACTCTATAACTCAGTTTATATCCTCTTCAGTCAGACAAACTTCTCACTGGGATCTTAAAGGTTAAGACAATGAACGATTAATTGATGTAAAAATTAGACACATAAGATATATCCAACCAATTAAGATCTAATGAAAATCCACAAAGTTTATATCCATCGAAAGAGATTAAAACTTATGCAACTTATGGATGTTGGCATCCTTGTTAATAAAACAAAATTATCTCATTTTTCTCATACACTATCTCTTTGTTTCACATTTTAATTTAAATTAATTTTGATTTTAAAAATTTTTTTGAATCGAGTTGAAACAAATTAATTGACGACTAAGCAAAAATTAATATTATAAAAAAAATACATAGCAAGCAAGGATGACAACATCCATAAAAACTAACAAGCACTAATTTAAATAACGTTTAAATCAAATACTACTGTCCTCTAGTGGAATTAAAAAGTTGTAAATAGTTTGTCTAATAATCCGAGGAATTATTATCAAGTTTGTAAATAAAAAGCTGACAATAAAGTTCATACATTGGCTTTAAAGCTAATGCCAAAACCTTTACTTAACTAAAGAAAAGCTTTACAAAATTGAAAGCATGAACCATATCTTATATTTGAAAGAAAGGCCTTGATATACATCTATCTCAATTAAATAATCTTCATGCTAATATGGATAACAACTAAATTAAAAGGGGTTTAAATATCTATAAAACCTACCCAAAAGTTCAAAAATGTCTGTCCGTATGTCCCTTAAAAATCTAAATCTTACCTAAAGTTTTGTATTATCTTAGCAAAGATTTTTCTAAATTGTGTTAAAGTGATGGGTCATACTCATAAATGTACTGATTAAGTTCTCCAATACGAAAAAGCTTCACAAGGGTCCCGGGATGGTTCTTAATTTTAAGTCTAGGTCTTGAGTAATTTTGGCTTTTTTTCTACCATCTCCCTGCCCCTTTTAACACAGAGCTCCTAAAACCTAGATATGCAGCCGCTAGTAAAAACCTGTTATATAAAGTAGTAAGGTTTTTTGTTTGTCCATTAATGTCTCGCTAGTCACTGAACTGAATGAATTCTTCATATTAGGAAGGCCTAACATAGGTCCCAGGATGGTTTTAGACTATATTTTCCTTAATTTTAGTTTTCATGCTCCTCTAGTTTATAGAGGCGAAGCCGCTAGTATAAAACTAAAGTAAAACAAACGTAAAAATACATTACATATATTTGTATATTGTTAATATTTAATAATAAGTAGCAATATTGCCATCTGTTAAAAATCAATGAAATATTTTATCATGCACCACGTTTCAAAACAATAACACACAAGTGTAATTTCATCATTTTATGTATCAGAATTGTACTTTCTTGGGAAGTTTCATATTTGTCTTAGCATGGTTTTTTAAAATTTATTAATTTAAATTCAATTTAAAACAAAAATACCTATATCTTACAAGAAAACTTCATGAATAAAAACTATAATTCCTTCAACCTTTAAACTATATGTTTAAAGCGAAAATGTTTTTTTTCAAAAGAGAAAAAAAGATCAAGCCTAAACCTCTCACTTTATCAAAAATTTATCATACAAACTTGGCCCATGAGTTTTAGAGGCATACACACACACACACACACACACACACACACATAAAGATACATATATGTTAAGGCAAAAGCATCATTATGGGAACATAATGCAACCTCTCAGAGTTTCATCAATAAGAAATGCTGATGTGCCCCAAATATTTTTTTTCTCACTCAAATCACAAAAAAAACTTTCCACAACTTATTTATTAATCATTTATTTTTTTTCTTGTTAATAAAAAATCAAGAACATTAAATTTAACAAAGAATGCTTTTTCACAAAATTAAAAGAAAGAACGTTTTTTCACAAATGTGACGTTCTCCGTTGCGACACTCACTGAACTAAACTAAACTAAACGGTGTAGAGTTAGTCTAAAAACCAAAGAGAGTAGAGTAAGAAGGAATCAATAGAGAAGGGGAGGGGGGGGATGGGTTGATTCACTTAAATAGAGAGAAGGTAAAGAATTAGGAGGTGGTAGCAGGAGGAGGGGGGATTCGAGTGGTTTTCTATCTCAGGGAGAAAAATCCCTCAGAGCGCTTCCTCTCTAACTCCCCCCCCCCCCTGATACTTCCTTTCCCTTTCTCAAATTGATGGATGGTCGGAGGTAGAAAGGGAATAAATTTTAATGAGAGGAGGAGGTGGGGGGAGTTTGTCAACCATTTTAAAGATTTCTCTTAACACGAGAGGTAAATTAGGGGTACGCAACGGAGAGAAGGGGGGGGAATTAACGGCAGTATAGGAAATTTAGACAGGGGGAAATAGGAAGTAGAGTAAAAAGGGAAATAGGGATTTGAACCATCTCTGTCTTTATGGTATACTTTCATTTGTGTTAATGTTTTTAAACAGCTAATATAAAAAAAAACAGTTTGTTGTTTAAAAGGTGCTAAATAATAAAAAAATGAAAAACCAGTTTTGAAAATATAACAACCACACCATAAAATATAAAAAAATTTCTAAAATGACCTAAAGTTTAAAATTAATTTCTGTTGAATCATTATTGTTAGGGGAAGATTGCTATACCCCCTTCAAATAAACCAAACAAGAGAATATATTTTCTCGTATTCATTCGAATCCGGTGGTTAGGAACCGATTCTCATCCATACGAAAAAACTATGTCTAGCATCGTATTATATCCAGTTTTCTACGAATATAGAAATGTACAATCATAAGATTAAAACCAGTTTTTTTAGCCGGTGCCTCAAGCACCTCGGGGCTTGTACATTCTATATCCGCGGAAAGCCGTTTATAATACGATACGAGAAATAACTATTCTCGTATTCATTTGAATCCGGTGGATAGGAACCGGTTCTCATGAATACGAAAAAACTATGTCTAGCATCGTATTATATCCAGTTTTCTACGAATATAGAAATGTACAATCATAAGATTAAAACTAGTTTTTTTAGCCGGTGCCTTCGGCACCACGGGGCTAAAAAAAACTAGTTTTAATCTTATAATTGTACATTCTATATCCGCGGAAAGCCGTTTATAATACGATACGAGAAATAACTATTATCACATTCTGGCTTTCTTTTTGAACCTATTTTTGTTGTAGTTTCGTGTGAGCACCGCATTTCTCCAGGAGACTCAGTGAAGCGTGGCGTGAAACTGCTACCACATATACCCCCCCCCCCTCTTCCTAGAAGTACATATGTCCCCCTCCGCACACAAATTTTGGCACAGCATATAGTACTACACCCCTCTCCCTTCCGTAGGAGATATCGCATGTCCTTAATTTTAAGGATTTCAATTTTAAATTATTTTAGCAAATTTCTATGGAGTGCAATTTATTTCTAAATTAATTTATAATTTACTCCGAGAAGCTGTTTCGTCTGTACTGCTACTTAAAATCCCTTGAACACAGGTAAAGGTGATTTAAGAAATTTAAGGACACCTAAAATTAAGAGAAAACTAAACTTTTGTTTATTAAGACTGTCATTATTTAAAGTACCATAAAACTTTATTTATATCGTAAATTGAAAAATAATATACCAAAAGATTATATAAAAATTTTAGCTGCAGGAGAATACAATGGACACTATATACTAGTTGAAACCAACCAATTGAGATTTAATGAATAATGAATACCCAAACGTTTTAAGCCAACGAATGAGAGAACCAGTAAAAAAGAAATTCAAATATCCCCACCCACCCTGCATTTGACCACATATAATTTAGACAAAGATGATGGGAAATACCCCCTCCCCATCCGTCCACCTTCTTAAACGATTTAATTTCCGGCTATTACCAAGTTTTAAATGAATTTGAAAAGCTGCCTTAAGCGTAACAATGCAACACAATATGTCCTTATTTAGATCATGGAAAGAAAACGAAAAAGCGGGTTTCGTCGTATTTTCACAGTAGCTTTTCTTATATATATTGCAGCTGCGGGGCAATCATCAACATTTACCTAACCCAAAATAACCTATCAAAAGATACTATGAAAATACGACGAAACCCGCTACTTCGTTTTCTTTCCATGATCCCCTTATTTTTATATGAGAGAGGTTTCCAAAACTAATATAATTGTTAATGACAGCAGAAATTTTTTATCATAGAAAAAAACACTGAAATAAAATATATTTACGCCAAGAGTGTAAAATGTTACGCATTTATTACTTATTAGTAGCGAAGCACCTCTATAAATCATTTTATCTGTCTGTAAGTATCGCTTTGGAGGGATTGTAATAATTTGGAATGGAAAAACGGAGTTGTAGAGCTGATGTTCAGTGGTCATAAAAAGAATGAGAGAGAGAATATGTGATAAATTAAATGTATAAAAACAAAAAACCTTTGTAAAAATATATAATTTGTCTTTTTTGATATGATCAACTGACATGCAAGTGAATTATAGAGTAGCTTGGATTATGTAGCCTACACGTATTTTAACAGTAAAACCCCGGTATTTGATACAAGTCAACTGAAATTGCGTGTTTAAAATGACTATAAATCGTCCATCAAAAACTTAAATTATTCAAGGAAATGTGAAAATCTCAATAGAAGTTGGTTAAAACTAGATTCTGTACATGGTAGATTAACAAGGTAATCAATACTAATATAAAAGTAAAATGATGTCTAAGTGTGTGTATGTGTACCGAAGGTTCTTGCTAACCGCTGAAACGTAATTGTTCTTCTTTACAGTGTAGCTTCTTAATGGTCCTTGTAAGGTTGATAACTATTTCAGGGAATGGTATCGTAACCCTCCCCTTAGAGAAATTGCCCCTAAAGAAAAACGGACCCTTCCTACCTTCAATTTATTATTAAAGCTATAATTAAAAAGGGGGGGGGGGGTGGCCGACTCGACCCCCCCTCAAGGTTGAAGCATGATAATTTATCACTTACTAGGCAAAAAAATCTGAAAAGTAATACGTATTAGTATAACAAAAGATCAATTACAGAACTAAATTTTTGTATTCCTAGATCCTGGAAATAAACCTAACCTTCGATTCTTGGTTCTCAATTTTTGGATGAAAAAGTATTTTCCCTACCCTAAATGTTAGGTGCGCAACCGCTAGTAATTAAAAAATTCATGTGAATTTCTATAGAGGCTAATTGCCCTACCTACCGCTATCGATACCATCTATCTAAACAGTATCTAAACTCAACATTCTTAAAAAGAAATATTCTACAATTAAAGTTGCTTTATTAAATAAGATCTTTTTAATAGCCTAAAATATATAAATATATATAATGTATAAATTCAAACACATATTATAATAATAATTACAAAATTTTTACACTGACAATTATTGTACAAAATATAGAAATCACGGTTTTTTAATACAAGTATTTTTTACTGAAGTCAATGTCATAATTATCAAATATTTATTTTTAACCATTTAATCACAATGAAATGGACAGGGGCAGCTATTCTAAAAACAAATAGTAAAACATGGTATAGAAGAAAAACCTTAAGGGATCTTAAGGGATGAGACAATGGTGAATGGACGATGAATTGATTATAAACAAAATAACCTCTTGAATAAATTTGAAATATTTATTCAAAAGTATGGATTCAATCAATCAAAATTCAATAAATTACCATTTTTTTTGAGCCAACGATTTAGATAACAGGATTATAAAACTTTGGAGACCATAATAATTTACAGTCCAGTCTTCCATATTCCTGAAAAATATTACAAAATTGTGATTTTCCCCTCCAAAAAATCATAAGATACCAATAAATCGTGGAAGCTGAAAAAAACCTAATATTTTCTTTAAATCTTAAGAATAGTTGGTTTTTTTAGCCATGTTCTACTGCATACTTTTAAAATATCTTTATCATTAATATTTCATCATAAAAATTGCATTTAATCTAAATTAAAGCTTTCTAACTATTAATTTTTTTAAACATTTTAATGGTACCAGTTATAATACAAATAAAAAATCATAAATTTAATATTTGAAGATCAAAATCAAATCAAAGTAATAAAAGATTATTAACAATTTAATTTTAAGTTAAAATTTTTTCACAACCTACTAAATTAATTTTGAGATTTCTACAACGTCGAAAATAAAATTTTTGTTGCACATTTACAAAAAAAAATATTTTTGGGTTACCAGTAAAATAAATTTTTCAATTCTAAATGTTTTTTAACAAAACTTATTCATAACAGTTATATTAATTTTTAATAAATGCCAATAATCAAAAGTTAAAATCATTTATAAAAATCAGATAAAAAACTAAAGAATTTTTTTTATAATCTTTTAATAGATTTATAATTGTAACACTAAATATTTCATTTTAGTATTCAGAACTATTCGCAATTAAAAATCTTCTAAGAATTCTTTATAATTTTCATGGATTTTTTATTTCATGAGTATAGGGTAAATCTAACAGCCCGAAATAAAAATCTAGGAATTTAAATAAAATGTTACATTTTACATGTATACAAGCCCAAGGTCTAATGTACATAAGAACATACTTTATTTTCCGATGTCCAAATACTTAAATAAAATTTTAGTGTAAAATAAAATTTTTAATAACGAGTGATATGTTGTCATTCAAGATATTATTGGTTACAAAAGAGTACATGTTATAGTGAGGACATTAATTAAACTGCCCAATCTTTTGGCGAGTATTTCAAATTCCTCACTGTATTATAATTATAATATTTATGAAAATGTTTTCTATACAAAATTATGTACAATTACACGCACTATAAATGAAATCAGTATGTATTTTACATATTTTCTTACACTATAAAAATCCTTGCTTTATTATGAAAGGGGGTAGGTTAGAAGTCTCATAATTATGGTTAAAATTTCTCTTCTGATCATGTTGCACTTACAATTGTAATAGATACAAGATACCTACAAATTGTATGTAGGCTTTTTGTTAAATATAATGGTAGTTTTTTTTTTATGAAATGTAACCGTTTAATAACCATTTCCATGTCAATTCTAAGTGTCATTATTTTTCAGATAGATAATTTTTACCAATTTAATAAGAAATGCCCCCCCCCCCCTCCCTTTTTTAAAAATAATTATTATCAGACCCCCATCAATTAAAAATCAAAAGTTAACATAAATAAATAAATTGTGAAAACAAAATCAATATTTTATAAAAAAAATTTGTATTTTCTTGCAAGGTTTAAGCTCTGTCTTTTCTGAAAGGTTGCAGCGTAGTTCTGCCTGACCGATCAACTTCCAGTTTCTGGACCGGTCAACGCAAATGTGAAGGCACAATAAGACCACCGTGTCCCAGATGGCCGGGCAGATGAGCGCCAACCTTGGACAGGTAGCGGTTTCTGATGTTGGCCTCTGTTCTGGGGCGGAGCAGGCGGTAACCGTCGACACGCCTCGCTCTTTCCGCCTCTCTTTCTGCCTCCCTAAGAGAAAATAAAGATGGTTTATTATGTTAAACGAAAATATAAATGGTAAATAGTAAAGTAAAAAGGATTTTTCAAATTCATGTACTAAAAACAATCTCATCATTTTAAAAAAATAATAAAAATATGTATTTTATAATGCAACGATCAAAAAATACCAAATACTAATAATACACAATATGCAGTAATAATACACAATATGCAGTATGCATTACATCAATGACCAATAATTTTTTAAATTCAAAGGTTTACATTTTCCTCTTCAAAGCAAATTAGAAATATATTGTGAAATCAGAAATCTTAAGGGATAATACCATGGACAATATATAGATATGATTTTAAACAATATATAAACCCTCAGTAGATCTAAATAACGGTTGAAAAAATTAAACACTCTAGTTTTGAACCAACCAACCAAAATTCAACAAAAGTGCCAAAAGTTTTTAAGCCCACTAATAAAATGACTTCGTTATTAAGTTTAATTTACACCCCAATGTCCCCATCATCCCTGGCAATGAAAAAAATAAACCAACCTTTCTTCATCATACATTTGTCTAGCTTTGATTGACATGTTTAGATAACCAGAGGTGGTACAGTCATAAATCCAGATACAGATGATCATCAACAAGGATAACACCAACCATCCAAGGAAGAAAATCTGCAAAAAAAATTGTCATAAATCTTGAATTTTAAAGAGTTGTAAAATCAGAAAACGAAGTTACAAGATGTAAGACAATAACTTATTTTTATAAGTTTATATTATTGGATCGTATTATAGGCAGCTTTCCGCAAATAGTAATGATAAATTATCTGTGATAAGATACATGTTTTTTTTAAACCGATTATAATCCAACGGACATTAATCAGTTGTGAAGCTAAATAATTACAGTCTAGCTTTGTAACCGATGAAAATCCGCTGGATTAGCGCCGGTTCTGAGCCATACTGAATAATCATGTATAGTATCGTATTACAGACAATTTTCCACGGAAAATTAAGCAATTATGATAAAACTAGTAACAGTTTTGTTGGCCCGGACGTACAGGGCCAACAGAAATATAGTCTTGTAATTTTTCATTTTACTATTACCCCAGAAATCTATCTGTAATACGATGCTGTAAATAACTATTCTTCTGTTCCATTTAAGCCTATGTAAAATATATTTTTGAACTGACCTCCAGCCAGGTATATCCAAAATTATCAGATATAGACCCAGCCGCCATGACAATTAGAGCAGTGCCCAGGTTCTGGAGGGCCTGCATGATGCCGTACGCGGTTCCCAACTGGTATTCAGGAATAATTAAGGCAGCGATGGGCCACAAGGCGGACGCCAGCAGGCTGTACGCGACGCCCAGCATCGATATGGCAATGTAGGGGTTCAGACTAAACGTTTTTTATGTTCACTAACTTTTTATAGAGTGCATTTCTTTTAGTTATAAAGAGAAATGGATTAAACTAAAAGAGACTTGAAAGAAAGAGGTAAATTGAGTTCATTTATTTAATTAGGTATGCATTAAATATTCAATTGATTTACAGTTTATTAAGGCATACATTAATCACTAACAAACCGTTTTACTTTGTAGATCTACTTGCTTACCATAGAGGGAGTGGACAATGAACTGTAAATTATACTGGTAACCAAAGTTTTATTAGTTTGCTCAAGAACTTTGGTTACTTTTATTGAGAATTGGCAAGTTTAAACTTTTAGTTTTAAACCTACAATTTCAATCTACAGAAGGGCCGGGTAATTTTGTTTCCATCAATGGGGATGTATATAAAGATCCCTGATGTATTAAAATTTGGATGAATAAAATAAAAGTTAGTGAATTCCTTGTGAAGGCTAAAAGAGCATGACAGCCAATGCTGGCTACAACGGCTAAAAAGCACCAAGTAATGTTACGTCCAGTCTGAAACAAATTACAATCCTTGTTATTTTACCCTGAAGATTGTATGTTACTGTTCAGTAGTGATTTATAATATATTCTACAAGTGTTTGCAGATTCATATGGTCAATCCTTATATAAAAGTAAAAAGGACTGTCAGTCCAACAGATATGTTTCTTCTTTTCAGTGTAGCTTCTGCAATTTTTCAAAGTCATTGGAAGTTTTATAACTTTTTATTTGAAATTTTAACTGGGGGGGGGGGGGGATTGTAAACTTACCCTTACCTCCCTCACCTCAATTGCATTTAGAGGCGTAACTGCTAATAGAGAATAAAATACAAGTTTTCAGAATATTTTTTTAGCTATTCTCTTTTTACCTATTTTATTTAATATATTTAGTTTCATTTAATTGTTTGAAACCAACCTTGTCTAGTAGAAAGCCAAGAAGTGGAGAGGCAGGAGCTGATACCAAATAAATTAAACCTAAAGTAAATAACAAAAATTAAATGTTTACAATTGAAATAAAATCTATGAAATATCAAAGCTGTGATATTGTATTAAAATCTTTCTACTTTTTTATTTTTTTTATGAGTATCTGAATATAGTTTTCAGAGCCTAATTCCTGTAATATTATACGAAACTACTTTTGTGAAAACAGGACAGCCATATAAGTTGCAGATGTGAAAAGATGATTTTCAAGTCTTGGTATTTTAAACTACGTAGTAGAAAAATGAAATATTTTCAAATATATGCCCCATAAATTCATCTTAAACCATTAAACAAGAAAAACTATTCGGTTAAAAAAATTCAAGTTGAAATGTATTTCGTGCAACTACCCCTTGGAAAGAAGAACTTACCAGTTATAAAATTGGCAGAATCTCCGTCCATATGAAACTCTACTTTGAAGAAATCCTTGGCCAGAGAAACAAAAGGAAAGATGGCTCCATAGTACGCCAGACACGCACAACATAGGAACCAAAAGGAAATGGGAAAATCCTGAAATATTAAGTCTCTCAAATAGGCAACAGACAGACAGACTGACTGACAATGTAAGTTATAATGAAGAAGATACTCATATACGGTGACGTGCACAGCGATTCACAAAGGGGGTTTAAAACCATTAGGAGTGAAAGCAGCCCTACCCAAAATTAATTTTAACTGGGGTGTTGACACCCCCATACGGCACGCCGCTGCTCAAATGTAAAAAAATCTTCAAAAAATAACAGGCGCCTGTCGACAATTACAGCAGAGTACATCCCATTTCAACTTTAGTTTAAAAAAACAGACGAACAAAGTTATGGAGTAGCTTATCTACTACAAAGAAAAGCTATGCATTTAGATTGAGGATTTTACAATTTTTACCTAAAAACTTATTCTATCCTAAAAAAAAAATTTAGACGAACCTTGACATCTGTAATTTTGACAACTTCTTCGGAATCCGAGATGTCGGTAAGGCCCAGAAGCTGATTTCTTCGCTTGTCCATCCAAGCCAATATCACACTAAATATAATACGTACGATAACAATAATATTGTATTAGTAATAGGATGATTGTTTATCTTCAATTGTTGAAAGTCAGTGTAAGTTACACGTTGTTTGTTTTTTGTTAGTTATCCTGTAGTATACCTAAAGTATTAAGGATTTTTTGTCTGAAGAGTAAGATTTCTGAAATTGCTGGTCCGTATGATTTTTGCTTTTCAGAGGAGATCGATAAATGTTTTAGATTGGTTTTAGGCTATTTTCCTGATCTTCCCCGCACTCCCTTAGAGGCTAGGGTCGGCGTAACTAGTACAGTTGTATAGAGTAGCATATTTTTTTTTTCTTTGAGAGTCCGTTAAGATCTCACAAACCACTACACCGATGGGTTCTCTATTTTAGGGAAGCTTCACCTAAGTCCATTTTTGTTCCCTTGTTCCATTTTTTACTACAGAGTTCAATACGAATAACTACGTGTATTTAATATCTCCTATAAAATATTGCTTTTTTAAAAGAGGACTATCCACGAACGAGAGCACATGATTCTAAGTACCTTCCAGCATTGATCCTAAGTATTTTCTTTCAGAATATAATAGGACACAATATATTATTATTATATTGACGAGAAAATTTATGTTTCACCATGTTTTTTTTTAGGTATTTTAATTGATTTTGAAAAATTTTATGAAGCTAATTCTTTTAATAAAATGGATATTTGATGATACATATGCGAATACTCGTGTTATATAGATTGTAAATTAATCCATATTAGCATTAATTTAAACATACATATGAGATATAGTAAATGTTCTTTTGACTTTTTTTATATTTATTATTTGACAACATGGACAATTAAAGACACCCCGAACTCAACAAAACGTTTGATAGAATTTTAACGAAAAATGGTGGACATTTTGTTACTTTTCTTCAACTTGAAGTGGTGAAACATAAATTTTCTCGTCAATATATTATTTTTTGATCGTGACCTATTTTATTCTGAAAGAAAATACTCAGGATCAATGCTGGAAGGTACTTAGAATCACGTGCTCTTGTTCGTGGATAGTCCTCAATTTAATAACTATACCTGCAAACAAAAGACATGACACAAGAAAGGCCAGCAATCAAAAGAGTCCAGCCAATGATTGTTGGTCCATAATTCGGCTCTGGATTGGGATCTGGATAATCTAAAGAAGAAAGCCATTAGATTTGGATTGGAAATATGTTTATATTTGTCTAATCAGATATCTAAAACTTTTATGTTTCGAGAAACATTGTACTTTTTCAGATAAAAAATAACTGGATGTACGTATTTGTCCATTTAGATCTCGTTAAAACAACTTTCATGTAATCTCTGTTTGGGTTCTAGTCAGGTTTGAGGTTATTTTTGCTGAAAACAACATGGGCTGCGATCATTATACTTGTTAAATCTAAAATTTTTACAATTAATAAGGTTAATTAAACACAAACCTGGATCGTATGTGTGGTTAGAGCTGGCAGGATCCAGGTCCAGGTATTCAGGTACAGCTGTGTACACGTCCACAAAAGGATTGTCCAGGTTTAGCTGGTGGACAGTCTGGTTCTTGATCCATGCGTACAGGGGACCCATGGCCAGAAAGTTAACAGTGGAACCAACCCTGGCTATACTTAACTAAAAATTGACAAATTCTTTAGCAACCAGCAGAAGACAGTTTAAAAAATTTAAGCAAAATATTGATGTAAAGAACAAAAAAACAAGATTTTAAGTCGGTTGTTTTTCAAGATAAACAGTAATAAAAATTAACTACCTGAAAACCAAAAACCATATTGAGTTCTTTCCCCTTGAACCAAGCGACAGCGTATGTGTTTTGTGCTACCGCAAGAGACTCACCACCGATTCCAAACACAAACCGACCAACCTTTGAAAAAAATTACTTAAGATTCGTAAAGGTTTTTTCTTTCGAACTAGTGATATTTTATTTATTAAAATAAAGAATAAAACCTTTCTCTTACTAACACAACAAAATTGCATTTTGTATTAATAGTGATGATCCCTTTGCTATGGTTATGTTATCATAAAAGTTTGTAGACTTTTATTTGATATACTAACAGACTATCATTCAATATACCCAAGAAAATAAACCAAAATAAAGTAAATAATTGGAAAAGTATTCCCCTTGTTAAGTTTTTCCATAATTCAATAATGACTCTAGTCATACTAAAGCCAGAAAATAGTTAGCTTACCTCCATTACCCATAGTCTGTCAAGAAATCCTCCAAATGCAAAGAGTATTTGTCCAAGAATAATAATAAAAGCAAATAACATGGTTCCCAGACGGATACCAAAAACACTGAAAACAAAATTAAAATTAATACAAGATTTTTGTTCAAAGTAGCGCTTCATTGGTAAGATGAATATTGTAATAGAAATATATTTGCAATTTATAAAACATTGTTGAGTCAACGAAGCGCTATACTTGGTAAATTCTATATCAACAATTTAACTAAAGCACTGAAAAGATTATGTACCTGTCCATAAGAAATCCTCCAATAATTGGCAGCACAACATTTGGCCAGGAGTACCAAGAGTACAGGTTGGCAAACCCTGACGTTGTTATATTCATGGCCTCCTGTTTAGTAATAAGAAAATTTAATTATGCATAAAAATATCATAGAACCATGACATTGGAGTTTTTAAATGAAAGTTTAAGAAGGTATTAGTCTAAATAAGAATCAATATATATAGCCAGTTAAACAAACCATACTTAATTTATCTTAATTCAATAAAAGTAGTTATCGAATAAGATAACGTGGTCATAAAAACTAAGGGTACCAGTCCAATGTCCCTCCCCTCGCTAATAATAATGAAAAATCACCTTAATTTCCGACTGTAAAGCGCCAGGATTATCAAAACAGAAATAAGATCCGAAACCCAGAAGACACATCATTACCAAAGCGATAATCCTAAAAAAAGCACAAATTTTAGTGTGTATAAGATTAGTATATAAGATTACGAAAATATTTTTGCCCTTCAAGGGTATAATATTTTACTAGGGGCGAATTCACTTGGGAAGGTGGAGGTACCCTCACACATATCAGTAAAAAACTTTTCCAGAACCAATAAAACTTTTTTTTTTTTTGTAAAAGTAAGACTTGACGTTTTGGCGAGATCTTCCAGACCAAACACACACAGCAGACCAACATCCTTTTTCTTTAAAGGAAAGGTCATAGTAATATAATATAATTCAATGACTGTTAATTAAAATGATGAGTTTACCTGTGAAAAAGTGACTGTGGATGGCAGAAACAGCTACCCTGCCACCCCTCAAGATCAACCTCTACATCAGAGGCAGAGAACGTCCTCTCTCTGGCGGGAACATTAGCCGCTCCTTCACCGCCACCCCCGCCGCCAGGACTGCCGGCCGACGCAGCGCCGGACGGCGACACTGCAACGGCCATAGACGGCGGCGGTTGGTGGACCGCCTCTGATATTGTTCTCCCGCGTTTCGGCGCTCTGGACACTGGATGATCTGGCAGCAACGGCCGGCGGTCAACTGGAGCTGACGACGCCATACTGCCGGAGGTTTCTTAAATGAACCTAGGAGAAAATGCTGCTATGATTATTCTAATCATTTTAGTTTATAATTTCTGGGTATTATCCATCTTTCTATTAATTACGGTTTGTTGATGACATAGGGAGAAAAGGAAAAGTTAAGAAGTAAAAACCATTTATAAGAAACGGTTAAGAAAGGCTTTGAATAAATGAATGAAATAATATTTTCAGGGGTGTACATATATTCTGTACAAGATTCTTTTTTTCCCTGGTGGAACAAAATATTTCAATTTTTTCCCCCAATTAGGGGAAAAATTAGAAAATCAATTAAGTGGCCCACAGGATGTTTTCAGTAAACCTTATTTTTTCATACTCCCCCCCCCCCCTAGTCGGGGATCCCATGCAGAATATAAACCACTAAATATTTTGTCAAAATTAATTAAAATATATTATCTAATAATATATCTTTTTATTTGCATGAAATCATGTTATTGTGCAAACAAGAAGAATGTTATAGTTCAAACGCGAAAATCAATAGAAATTCAACATTTTTAGAAATAAGAACCAAAACTAATACCTGAAAAAAATGTGTTTGTTACTAGTATCCTAATTGTGTAATTTTATTCCCCAAAAACATATCACATATTTAAGTCTATTACAAAGCCTAAAGTCTGAAAGTAATAACAAATAACAATAACAAATAAATATTTAACATCACAGAATGGATTAATAAACACATTATTACCCTAATATTAGAGAAGATAAGCTAATAGGTAAAAAGGGAGATAGAAAAAAGTAGGTATCACCCGAGCAAAATTTTCCTTTGTGATTTCTCGAGATATAAAAAATGGATCTAGTGCAGTTCACAATAGCTATCAGTTTGTTATGTTTGGAGTTTTTGGAGATAACCATTACCAGGAACATTTGACCTAAATGCACTTAATTAAAATTAATTATTTGAAATATTTCATTCGGGAGATACTTTTTGCCTACTACCTTTTATTTAATATTATTTAAAAGTTCGAAACAGTGTAATTTATTAAAACTTTAAAAGATTCTTTGGCGTTAAAAAAACAACTATACATAATACATATACAACATACATGTCGGACTGGTTTTGAGATCATATTAAAGATATATATATGTGATTTAGGAAAAACAAACAATAATAATTTCAGAAAGGCAGAATGGTTTAATGGTGGCATTAATTGAATTTTTCGTGCATTTTTTCCCAAAAATTATTAATAGTGCGATTCTTTCAATACATACCTTAAAATCAAGGATAGCAATCCGAATTACAGAAAAAAATTATAGGATTGCTATCCCTGTTGAAAGTAGAATTTTAAATCGTAACAACTTAATTACCTAACAATTAAGTAGAATGTATGTATAATGCAATATTAAGCTATTTTACATTTAGTTTTTATTATGGGTGCAGGTACTTATTGTAGGTATTACTCTGACATTACCAAATGTACTAATAACAAAAATTGTATTTGAAATTCAAAAAAAAATATATTGTAAAAATGAAAAAACTGTAACTGATGCATTGATTAAGATTGGAATAATGAAAACAATTTAATTGTGATTTCATTTACATTTTCATCATATTAATAAAAAATTATTTAAAGCTCAGTTTTTGACATTTTTGGGCCACGCTTCAGCTTCAGCCTTGGCTTTTTTGTCGGTGGCGGCGGATCCTCAAATCTTTTCTGTGCAGGCTTCACAATCTTGTATGGATTATGAAACTCTGGATCCTTGGGTATGATCCCTATCTCTTGGGAGCACAGGTCCAGTAGGCGGTGTGTAGAGTCGTCCAGCAGGGACATCTCTCTAACAAAGCCCACCGACCATTTGAGGATGAGGTCCAGGTCTTTATTGGTGCCGAAGCGCTTGTGCATTTCTGTAGGCAACCTAAAATAGAAGTCTAAATGATATGGTTTTATACCTAAATGGCCACATTAGTCTAAGATTTAGGTATTCAAAAAGTAACAAATTCACCAAAAGAAAAGATTTTAATTAATTCTATTTTGACAGAGCATAAAAATTGAAGAAGATAGGTTAACATACAGACTTTCTAGTTTTTTTTTATTATACAGTTGCTATGCTTTCAATATAATATTCTACTTCACTATGCAGAAATCCTTATACAAGGTTTGATATAGTTTGGAAAATTCTAACATGTCTGTTGAACGAAAAGAGCTACTTACAGACACATCAAAATTGTAATAGTTATTTTTGCATCGTATTATACATAGCTTTCCGCGGATATTAAAATAAAGACCCGGGGAAACAAAACTGGCATTAATTTTATCAATTTCATTTAATTATCGTGGAAACTTGTCTGTAATGCTATACTTGATTATCAGTAAGGTTAAATACAGGTTCTAATCCATCGGATATTAATCGTTTTTGAAGCCATACTGAAAAGAATTTTTTCTCTTTATAAAGTTTAAACCTGAGAACAATATCACAGAGGAGGCAAGAATTTTCCAGGACAAGGGATAAAGATTCTTTAATTATTGGATCTGAGGGGAGTTCCCCGTCATCAGCAAGCCCCACCCCGGGGATGTACCCAGAGCTCTCCAGGGTTACTCTGTGTCTCATCATTACATCCTGATATTACATTATCATATTTCATTCAACATTATTTAACATCTTTTTCATCGTCTAGGGCGTTGGGCGCGTAATAACGAAGAGCTCTTGTGAGAAAGCGTACCTAGTCTCTAACGTGAAACTTTATCCGACCCTAGACGCCAAACAAAAGAATTTTGCTTAACTTGATGAAGTAAAAAATTAATAAAATTGGATAACATTGAGACCTCTCAACACATCTACAATGTAGTTCAGAAATGCCTTGTATAGTTTACTATGAGTAAAGCAATTTTTTACGTAATTTTTCTATGTAATAATCTATGGAAAATTCTTTTTTTAAACAAAGGTGTCACAAACGTTTGTACAAAACGCCAAATTATTTATCTTTTCTCCTTTCTTCAATCTAATTCGTACTTAAGAATTAATAATGTTCCTGTATTTTTGAGGTTATTTTATCTAGAAAGCCACTTTGCTTTTCCATGTCTAAAAAATACGCAAAATATATAAACACAAGAAACAGTAAGACAATGACAAAAAAAATGGATTGAAAAAATGTAGAACTATTGAGTTCGGCTAATTAGAATTTTGATAAGTACTAATTTTGTTGTTGTTATTTTTGCATATTTTACAAGAGAAAACATTCGTCATTAGTTTATAAAAGGCTAAAAATTAAACAAAATTTTTCAACACTTACGGGCAATATAGCAATTTAACTTTGTATCTTTAAACAATAAGTTTTTTTTTCAAAGTTAACAAAATTTAAACTGAATCTTTACCTAAAGTAAGAATATTTTTAACAGCTTGGAGTTGGTCCATCCTTTTTGCCACAAAAAGTCTCAAAAATAAATCTACAGAATCATCATCCTCTGCTAAACTGTAACTAAAAAAAAAGTAATGAGTAAGACAAATGAAGGGAAAAATATAAAACAATGTATGTAAAATATACGTGGATACTTTGACAGGGAAAATTGTCGTAATTTTAGGTTGCTATTTTCTTCGTCATTTATTGGTCTAATTGTTAATTCAGTAAGAGGGGAAGGAATGGGGTAACAGTAATTTAGCCCGCTACAAGTTTCAAAAACCCATAATTTAACCATAATCTTTACCTAGTGAAGGAACCCATGAAAAATATAATTATCATAAAGAGCCAAGAAATCCATAAAGAAAACTGCACCGACATTGTCTCTGAAAAAATAACAAAAAAATAACATTTATATCACATTCAATCACTCGGAGCTTTTGGCTTTTTTCGGTGAACTTTCGGGGTCCTCCACTTTCCGTTTTTTGTTCTCATTTCCTTCGCCTTTCTGTTTTTTGCTCTTGTTCTTTTTGACGGGTAATTCTTCGTTCACATCAATGGGTTCTTTGAATACGTCAGACTTAGTGGGGTCAGGTAGAAATTCTGCAAATGATGGTACTGGCTCCGAATCCTGTGAAAAGTACTTAAAATTACATTTTCGAAGTAAACTTTTTTTTTGTCGGTAGCGAAGGATCTCGCTAACCGCTGAACCGATTTGGTTCTCTTTTAAAGTGAAGCTTTTTATAGGTCCGGGAAATATTTTTAACTATTTTGGGTGAGGTTACCGCCACCCTCCTTAGTAAAAAATCCCCCCCCCAAAAAAAATTACTTTAATTCTATTTTAACCAAAATTGAAAATTAAGGTATACTTTAAATTTTTTATTTTTGAGGGGGGGTTCGGAAATTAAGCTATACTCATAATAAAATTTAAGTATTCCTACCTCGTCGTTTTCTTCCTTCTTACTCTTCTGCTTGTTTTTCTTTTTCTTCTTTTCAGGTTGATCAGCTGATTCTTCAGTGTTATCGGTCTTGTTACTATTTGTATTTTCATCCTTTTTCTCTGTGACAGTTGCAGGTTTGCTAACAACACCCTTTGTCTTTACTTTCTTTGGTTTGGCAATAATTGCGGGTTTTAAGCCAAACATAATTCTGGTTTTATTCAATTGCTTTTTGACCTTATTGTTAGATAGAAACTTGAAATCAGAAGTTGAAAAGGTTTCCAAATCAGCTTGGATTGATTCAACTTGTTTCTTCGTCAAGAATCCATCCTGTTTCTTGAAGAATCTGAGCAATTCAAAGAATTGAATGAGATCATTGGGCTTGGAATTGGATAACCTGTCTGATAATTTGCTGAGGGCCTTAGTTTTGATGTTCTTAGTTATCTTGTTGTACTCTGTAGAGAATTTCTCCTTTAAATTCAGGTTTTGAATGTAAGAGGTTAGAATTGCCAACCCCTGGCCTACTTGGTAGCTCTTTGCTTCAGCAGAGAATGTTTTATTCAAAATTTCTAAAAGAAAATATTATAATCAATACAGGAAAAGAATCTTAAATTATCTACTTATATCAAAACAACGTCAATATGATCAGAACATCTGTAAAGAATAACATTTGTTTGGAATTGTACCGCAACATTATCAATTCATAAAATTTTGAGATATCGCTGATCCCTGATCAGGGCTTTACTTTTCAGGGAAGATATTAAGATAATTGAAAAGTCTTCATAGATTTTATAGAGGGTAGATAGATAACATCGAAAGAAAAATGTTCTATTATATCTTATATTTAAATTACAAAATTGGGTAATATCCCGTAAACGGCAAAACCGATCATTGTTAAATTTTTTGGTTTAGTATTGGTCTTGAACACGTTATAGGAGAGAAATGGGTAGGTCTACACCCGAAAAAATTTGTGGTTGGGGTTGGTTAAAATTGAAACCTTAGTCTAAAACAAAGTATCTAATGTACCTGTGGCAACTTTATGTGCTCCAGTCCAGGATAATGAAACAGCGCTGATGAACAGCTCATGATTCACAAAAGTTTCGGTTCCCTCACTTGCATAATATTCTTTCAGTTTGTCCATGTAAATCTTTTCAGTTGCTGCGCAGTCTGTTAAGTTACTCTTCAGTATCTGAACAGAGAATTTGGTTGATATGCTAGGTGAGGAGATATTAAACTCAAAAATATTTGATTTCAGAAATTTAGATTTATATTAAAAGGTTTGAGATAATAAATGACAATAGAAAGAATGACAATAAGAAACATCACAGAAAGCTAAGAATTACGAAGCATGAACATCTAAACGTATTAGATTTCTCTGTTTTATAAAATCGGTTATTTACAAAGCAAGGGTGTATATCCTGCACAAGATTCATTTGTTCTCCCCTGCTACAATTTTTTTATTCCCCCCCCCTCCCCCTAGTTTTTTTCCACCAAGGAGGGGGGGGGGGGGGAATGGAAAAATATTTAAAGAAATCTATATTTTATTCATTTTATACCCCTACCACATATTTTCTAGTTTTTTTAACAAATGAGAGGAGAGGGGGGCGGGGATGTAAAAAATGTTTTCAGTTATCTCAACTTTCACATTTTTTCCTAAAACGCATATTTTTTTATTCCCCCGCAAGGTCAATTTTACAGAATATAAACCCCTGGTACAAAGCTATTCATGAAAATTTTGCTAAGTTCTGTTTCCAAGTGCCCCTCATTCCTGATTTAACGAAATCTCTAAAATAATATTCCCCTTTTTATCCCTTAAGGTGCTTGCATTAGATTTAATATAATTACCTGATGACATAGTTTGGGCACAGTGTTCTGCAGCTTCATGTTGATGTAGGTCTTGTTGCAGCAGTACTTCAACAGGTAGTCCAACAGCTCACTTGTGGTGACACCCTCACCAGCGGCCACTGACAGCTTCGTGCTGGCAAACTTGGTCAGGATGGTTTTTATCTTGGCAGCTATAGGCGCGTCCTGATTGTTGGTGTACACCTGTGCATACCTACAACAAGGACATTGGTGATAATATTAAGGACAAATAACAAAATCCACGGGTGGGGGTCGAGGGGGGGGTAGCATTATGTTGTATCATTGAACATGAACATGCACAGTAAATTATACTGGTATCAAAATATATATCCACGCTATCTTATTCGTTGGCTAAAAAACTTTGGGTACTTTATTGATCCTTATTTAGCTAATTTAAAACTAAGTGTCCAAGATTTTCAAAAAATAATTTCAATCTACAAAACTTAGAAGGGGTATTTTTGTCTATCATTATTTGACAATAACATCAATTTATCGTCAACTGTCTTATCCCTTTGTCTTATCTACTACTATGTAAACGCGCGACATTATCAACTTTTTAAAGAGGAATGTCTTGGTCTATGAACAGGCGTACTGATCAAGAGACTTTGCAAACCTGGTAAAAAGTGCATAAAATTACCTGTCAAGAAGACCAGGAATAATAATGGAGATATTTTGGAGGGTGGCTCCATGATGGAGGTGTATTTCAATCAGCTCCAGGACTCGAAGCTTGAAATGTTGTTTTGCCAAATAATCAAGTGACTCTCTCTTCCTTTCGTGTGGTAATTTTCTGCCACCTTAAAATAAAATGAAAATTAGTTGAATTAGTTCAAAGGAAAACGCAAAAAAAAATTCTGAAGTATATGAATGTTATTCAGTGCAGTGGAATAATATGATATTTTATAACCTTATCCCTTTGAGGCAGTGTTTTGGAGCCGGAGCCGCCATATTTTGCCGGAGCCGTATATTTCGTTAAAAACGGCTCCGGGGAAAAAAAATATGTAGAGTTATTCTTGATTTTAGGTTGGAGCCGGAGCCGTATTTCCAGATACGGCTCCGCGGAGCCGGAGCCGCATCAAAATTAAACAGCTCCGAAACACTGCTTTGAGGTGCCGAATATTACATTACCAATTGAAGGACAAGAGGACGAGGTAATTTATATAGTAGATACTCTTTGTTATCTAAAAGGAATAACGAAATATGCAGGTATACATATATCATAAGTGGCAAACGTTATAAATATATTTCATAAGTCACTTAGCGACTAAAAATGAAATAGAAAATATACCTAAAGCTTTGAAAGCTTGAGATAAGATCTTATCCAGATTATTCATATCCTGCTCTGGCACCTCATCCATATCAATATCACTCTCCTCGTCACTAGCTTCGGCATGCTCGCCCAGGGCATTCTGGATCTTTGCCTTCAGGTCACTGTCTAACTCAGCGTCAATATTCTCCTCCTGGGTTAAATAAGGGATTTGCGACTTATTGTAGATATATCGTAAATTAAAGTATACAAAGACATTCAATTTTATTTTTCTGTTGGGTGAATTTAAAGGAATAAGGTACATGGAATGATGGAGTGGTTACTTTAAATGTCTTTTTGAAAAAAACGGTGATAACTTATAATAATGTAAACAGTTTAATCAATGTACTTTTACAATTTACAGCATTTGTTGATTTTTACGTGTTATTTTAATTTTTCTTTTAAACTCAACAAAACGATTGATGACATTGCGTTATAAAATGTTTAACATTTCAAAGTTAAAATAAATCAAAATTCTGAAATTTGGAAATTATACCTCATCTTCATCCTCCTCAGAATCCTCACTGTTTTCATTGTCAGATTTATCCTCACCCGTCTTTTCTTCCTTGTTTTCTTCTCCTTCACTTTCATTATCATCTGATTCAACATTGTATATTAGATATTAAAAACACGAATTCTAAGATTTGCCTTAAAAACGAGAATTCCGAAAAAGTTAATTAGATTTAGGTATTAAAAAAACAGCATAGTCTTTATTGATTTTACATCACCTATTTTAGCGAGAAATTTAAAGAAAAAAAATTTGGGCCGCGGCGGAAGAGAGTAGTGAAACAGCGGTCCCACCGCCTTTTAATATGAAAGATACCAAAGGTTAGGGTAATAAGAGGGGGGAAAGTTTTGACACATTTTCGTAAACAGTGAGTATAGGCTTTATCTTTGGACTGAGAGGATAGGTTATGAAAGAAAAAAAACATTCTTATATGATGAATTTTCCTAAGTTTTAAGATATTTTGGATAGGCCTCCAGGTTAAAGAGCTGCAGGCTTCCAGTTGGTCTCTGGACAGGTAAAAAAAAATTATATTTTTTTGAAGAGATAGAGGTCAACTTTTTTAACAAAATATGCATCTTTTTTCTTCAAATCTGTAAAATAAGACTTTGAAATATTCATATTTTGTTATATAAAATGACCTCTAACTCTTAAACAAAAAAATTATTTTTATCTGGCCAAAGACCACCAAGAGGCCTGCAGATCCTGAACCTGGAGGCCTATCCAAAAAAATCTTAAAACTTGGGAAAATTTATCACATAAGAATGATTTTATCCCTAATAACCTGTCCTTTCAGTCTAAAGATAAAGCCTATACTCACTGTTTACGCAAATGTGTCAAAACTCCCCCCCCCCCCCCCCCCCCTCCTCTTGACTCATCCAAATTATTTTACCTAATTATCTCTAACACTAAGAAAGTAGCACCCCAAAAAAAATGGTATGACATGTGACAAAATAATCTCCCCTAGGTATTCTTTTCAGGGTTACTGACCAGGTGCATAACAAGAATATCTAATAAAATGAAATATACAATCCTTCAGAATCTTCTTCATCATCCATATCTTCATCCTTATCTGCGACACTGTCGTCTCCAATGGCATCAAGAAGGACCTGGATGGCAGGTTGTGTCATCTGACCTGATAACACTCTGAATATTACCTTCACCAGACTTCTTAAGAAGTGCTTGCTCTGTGCCAACAAGGATATCATAATATCAACCACAAGTTCATACCCAGAGGGGTCTTTTCCCTTAGACTTCTTGGATTTACTCCAATCTGAATATAGTGGAAACAGATCAGACAGGATGTCAACTGCCATTTTTGGCTGGGAGAACAACTGCAGGCCAATATTGCAGAAGAGAAGTAGAAAGACGCCGGTTTCTTTGTTCTCATCCTTCTGCCATTTCTTTGACAGAGTTGATACTAATTTTGTAACCTGAGTCCAGTTTTCCTCAGCTTCCTTGGTAAACTTAAACTTGGACTGGAGCTTGATAGCGATTGCCATGCAACTTTCAACAATTTTAATTTGCTCTGCAAATGTTTTGCAGCTGTTGTCCAAGGCTCTAAAGAAAATATCATTCACCTCCGATAAAGCAGCATTAAGAAATGGATGAAAGGTAGGGTCGTCTATGTTGACAACTGTGTGCTGGAACAAAAGTTCTAGTATAGCAATCCTTTTGGGAATATCTTCAACTAAAGCAGTATGTCCAACCATTTTAGACAGAAGTCCTGCAGCATAAACTCGCTTGGCTGATAATTCATTACCTTTAAATATTGTACGTAATACACCTTCAAGTTCAGTCAGTAACTCTTTGTCTGCTTTGTTGAAGAGAGTAAGCAACATGTTTCCAGGAATACATTTGTCCCATGTAATGGAGCATTTGATGAGTTTAAGCAACATTGCCTTTGAGGTGATTTGGTCATTCTTTATCATGGTGTTCAGTTGAATGATCAATGGCGATTCTACGATGGGACGCTTTAACTCTCGCTCTCTTTCTCCAAAACGGTATATCAAAGATAAAACTTGAGGAGATAATAAATCCTGGTAATCTTCGGGAGAGTTTTTCAGAAGTTTTGATACAATCTCCAAGCAAATTGGAGCCATATGTTTGTTTTCTAAAGCCTCTGGTATCATTTTGGCCAAAAATTCTCTCACAATTGATCGTTTAGAAATCAAAATGACTAATTCATTCATAAAAGGATGAGAGAGAACAAATTCTATTGTTTCTGATGAACCCATGATAACCTTAGATGCATTGTCAAAAAACGTATCTGCTGTATCTTTAAAACCAAAGTACATATTGATAGTTTTAGGGTCCAGGTTACAGTTGTTCAGCACAAAACAGATGAAATGTAGGGTGTCCAAGGTAGCATTTCTGATGTTGAACCCCATCGGATTTGAACTTGTAATTTGCTTAAACATTTCCTCTCCAGTTGCAATCTCTTCATAGTCGACAACATTTTCAACAATGCCTTTTAATGCCAATACACATAGAAAGTTTCTCTTTCCTCCATAACTCAAAGTCATATCTAGTGCGAATTTTTTATCTTTCTGTGACAGAGGCATTCCTGATCTAAAGACAGCAAGGTATGTCAGGATTCTGGCCAAGAAAACCATTGACTCTTCAGTAGTGCGTGTTCTTATGGGCTTCAAATATTGCTGCACGATATCTTCCACTTCATAAAAGGTGATATTGTTCTGGCGTAAAAATTCTACGAGGCAGACAAAATGATTTTGCTGAGAAACCTTTGAAACCGATGTCATCCCTAGAATTAGACGCCTTAGTACATAGGGGTGTTCCTCTTTGTTAGTGTTTGCAAATTTAAGCAACTTTGTAGCAATATCAATTACAACTGTGTTGTCCTTGACGATCCCCAACTTTTGGTAGCAGTCCAGGGCACTAAGCAATTCCTGTAAAAGAAAGGAGAGTATATACATTTGTAGTTAAGGCAGAATGGGGTAAAGGATTTATCTAGAAAAATTTTAGGCATTGGGAGCTAAAGGGATAGCTGTTTGAAGAAGATTTCAGAAATGATTTCAAGCATAAGTCACAAGTATACCATCAAACATTTAGGATAATTTTGCATTACAATAAATAATACAATTAGATATCACTAAATTAGTCGCCAGGCTGTTTTGTGAAACTAGCCAGCTATATATTATAAATTGCATAGGTATGTATCACAAAAATACGATTTCCAAGTCTTATTATTTTTTAAACTGCATGGTAGAAAATAATTTTTTTCTTCAAGTATATGCCCTGTAAATGTAGTTTAAACCATTGAACACGAAAAAATATACAGTTGACTAAATTCAAGTTTTAATGCATTTCGTGCGACTACCCTTAAACTTTTATTTTTATTGTCATAGTTTCTATTGAAATAAGCCCTATTGCAAAATGTAGCGGCCAACTAAGTTAACCCAAGGCCAATTCATGTCTCGAAGGTGAAAAATAACCCACTTTTTCTAACCATTCCCCTCTTCTGAATATACTTAGTCTACATCGCGACAATAGAGCATTAGTATTGATTTTCTATTATAATTAAGCCTTAGATGGAAAATGTTATGTGATTTACCATTTTTAAAAACTTGATCCCAATGCGCCCGGCCCTTCCCCACAACTTCTTCATAACTGAAGAATTTGTAAATTTCTTATTTATAAATTAGGGATGGCAATTCGTCTAATTTTTGGACCGAATTCGGATTCTTACAAGAATCCGTCCAAAAAAATGGCGGATTCTCCGCGGATTCCGGATACTAGCAATATTTCAAAAGGCTTTTTTCCAGCATAACTAAAACATTTACATCACATAAGTAATTATCAAAATTTTGTATGTAGAAAAAAATTTAAGTGCTACATAGGTGTGTCCTAAAAATTAATGCTCTTGGTGTTCTCTATAATTCACTTCCGAGAATCGAACCAGATTTTAAAAGATATTCTATATAATTATGAATATGATGATAATTCTCAACTTGGAAGTGTAGGTGGGAAGAGATGGGGTGGGGGGGGGGGGGGGGTGATATTTGCCTTCAAAAAGATGAGTTGAAAGAAAAAACTCAAGACGCTAATTTTAGCCTACCAATAAAGAATCCGAATCCGCTATTAAAAAACGGATTCCGGATTCGGATTGCCAACCCTATTATAAATAATAAGATACCTTGGATTTGCCTTTTCCTGGTTTCTTGGGTTCATTTGTCCCATTTTCAACATTGGCTTCCGAGGACATTTCGACATCCATGTCTGTATCCTCCTTTTGCATTTCTGCAAGAACGACCATCTTAAGATTCTGTAAGAAATTAAATAGATGTAAGTTATTTAGTTAACCTTTGGCATTATCATAAATAATAACGCATACGTAACTGCTGCGCTGTCGAGTTCGAGTCTAGAACACACCGGGTCGATCATTCAATATCGATACCTCTACTACTACTTGTGTCTGGACGTGACACTAATTATGCGAGTAAAGAAGGGGGGGGGGGTGCTTTGCCCATAACCAGGCTAATCTCATTACCATGCACAGTTGGGACTTCCAGGCCGTGCAATCAAAGTGCCTAATAGTCTATAAGTGTTAACCTGATATCCTATACGAGTAGTTTTGATTATTTCCTCCCCCTCATTAATGTATATATATATATTGTTAAGTAAACTTAAATAAGTAGTTATTATATTAGATACTAGCGGCTTCGCCCCTAGCCTCTAGGATCTTTGCCCCAAAAGGTTTGATCAAACCAATTTTACGTATATAATTTAGATTTCAAAAAATAAATCTAAAAAAAATTAATTCGATCTTGGTCTCAGATGTTTAAAGAATGACTACAGATTAATATAAGACAGATCAGTTAAACTTACACATAGAACAATTACCTATTATTTATAAATTTCTTCCAAAATCAAATTGTGTTAATTATTTCTTGCCATGCTTTTTTTGTTTCATTTAAATTGAGATAGCTATTTGGTATTAAAATAAAGAATACACCCAAAAAACGTCATTTAATAACATTTTGTTATATAATACACAGCAACAATTCAATGAATAGGCAAAAAGTACATGACTTTTTACAAAATTGCACATGTAAATAAACAATTTGAAACAGGGTGGCCATATGATTGAGAATTATTTTTTTTCTGCGCGGCATGCGCCGCATTCCTTGCAAGATTAGACTATAATTCTCTAACATATATTTTCCTCATATTTGTATGTTTTAGATTTGTTTCAGCAAGAAATATTTAATCAAATGGAAAATGAACGTACATCCAAAAGTACTATAGGAATAAAAATGGTATATAAATTTATGTATAATGTGTATCTGCAATTAGTATAAACTAAAATATCCCATCAGTAGTAATGGATTTTGAAAACAAATGATTGGAAACTTTGAACATTGCACTAGCTTGACCCAATCAATGATGATTTAATAAAGAAACAAAAATTTTGAAGCCAACGAATCACAAAGTATGTTTATGAAACGATATAATTTACAATCCAAGTCCCCTTTTATAGGAAAAAGTTGTAAAGTACTTTTTGTCCCTACATCATCCATTCTTTCATAATTATACGCGGCATTTGGGCTAAATTATTAAAGGTAACAACTTCTTATTTCATTGTTTTTAATTTTAATCAAACATAACCTACAAAACACATCTTGAAAAATTTATATTTAACTACTAACAAAAATTCAAAATGTAAATGTTGTATTGTTTCATTCTTTGTTGAAATATAAATTGAACACTATAAAAAAAAGTGAAAATAAAATAGTTGGCATACGTAATCTGTTAAATAAACTTTCTGCTACTTAGGTAAATAGCCATTTTTCATTTTACACTTTTACAAGAAGATGATTTGATAGGAGAGTGATTATTTTTTCTGATATCCTACACTTTTATTTATTTTAAGGATCTTAGAGAATACGATGATATTAATATTTAGTTAAAGTACCTAAAGCCTTACGGACAAACTTTTTAAAAATACATGGTACGTACCATGCAGCATAGATCAATGTCAAATGACTTGCCCCTTCCTGATTAATTTAATCCCAATAAGTACTCAAGAACAGTCGATTAAAAACCTTTATATCCTAAATGCATGCTTTAAAGAGATCGAAAACTTAAGCATAAAAACTATTACTGTCGAAGTAAACCTTTTATTTTAGAATAAATTGGTTTTCAGAATTGTTATTTGTGTCTTGAACCATGTCGGATCGAGAGGTGTCAGGCCTCTTGATTTCGGTAATCCGAACCTTACATGAGACGGATACGGGGGAAAGGGAGGAAGAGAAGAAAAAATTAGAACTACAATTTAAGGTAACTTAAATGAAAAGAATTATAAATGAAAAAAGAAACACCTTTGTTTTTGTAAAACTAATCACATGTTCAGAGTAGAGTTTTTTTTTGACAAAAAAAAATCAATCAGATATAATTAGATGTTGGAATTTGCAATCTATATATGGTTTGTACTCTTGACATGGAAAGTTGCAAACTTTAATAATCACATATGAAACATTATTAAATTGATATATTCCGGCTATAAAGCATTATTCAAATAGCTCACAATTTCATAGAGAAATTTATGTCCCTTTGTGTTTTTTTATACATATGTATTCAATTATAATCACTATTATCTTTTTTTTAGGAATCAGACAACCGGCTAGATCAAATGGTATGTGAAACTCAGTCTGACCTTGCAAATGTAATGACAAACTACAGCTCTGTCTCATCAAGACTGAACAAGGCCAAAACTAAGCTTGCCACTGTTAAAGAATGTTTGATAACTTGCCAAGAGCTGCTTTACTATAAAAGGGATGAGTTGAAAAAACTTTGGCTGGACGGAATAGAACAGAAACAGATTCTTGAACTATTGAATCAAATTGAAGAAATCCAACAAATGAGGGACCAAATAAATTCTCACATGGCTAAGAAACAATTTTATCAAGCTACAAGTCTGTTGATACGAAGTAGAAATCTCTTAAGCACTTCACTAAAAAATGTCGAAGCTTTAGCTGAAGTCAAATCTGAACTTGAAACCAAATCAACTTTGTTGTTTAACCGCATTTTGGAAGATTTAACATCTCAGCTTTATTTAGACTCAACTTGGGATGTATTACAAATGCAGAGAGTTGGTTCAAGCAGGGAAATGGCATTCCAGCGAGCTGGCAGCGGTAGAAACAGCAGCGATAGACAATTTGGATCCGGCAAAAAACTTAAAGATGGGGGTCGAGAGGGGTCAGGTAAAGGTCCAGGTAGTGCAAGCAAAGTGTTCAGCAGAAGACCCAGAGATTTTATAAAGTCCAACTTTTTGTTGGCGGAGACTGGTAACAGCAACAACCAGATGACAGTTCTGGCCCCAGCAGACGAGGACACTTGGAATCATGCGCTGGAGAATCCAGAAGTTGCGGATTCTGAACTTGGTCCCGCGTTTTCCATTCTCATTGACATGGAATGTTTAACGATGCTGAACAAACTTCCAGATTCCGTTGAAAGTCTGACAAGTGAATTACAAAATCAGCTCTTTCAGATTTTAACAAGAACCACTCATCAACTCATTGAAAGTGGAAAATATCCCCAGGGAGACAAACGGCTGCTAGGTATATTATTCTCAGCTGTTGTAGCTCAGCTAAATCATGTTGTTGATGCATACAGACTTGCGGCTAGAGTTGCAGACAAAGCCGTCAAACGTCACAAAGCAGATTTTGCCCGTATTGACCTTCCTGAAGTTTGGTCCAAAGTCCAATCAGTTATCCAAGTGCTGCTTACTGACTATCTTGACTTCAAGTCAAGCACTCAACTTGGAAGTTTGGGCGTCCAGCAGAGCAACAACACGCTGAGTGAACCAGCCGCTGACATTAACTCATTCTTTGTCAGGCGGAAAACTAATTTCACTCGCCCGAAGAGAACTTCCCTATTTCGTTTTGACTCCTCTTCCACTGCTTTAAACTTGAATGACCTTGTTCTTGACAACAATGGATCAAATGCAAACGGCGGATCCAAGGAGGAAAAGATCTTGGTATGCGATGCTAATCCGCACAATATTACCCTGATCTTCAACCAACTACTCACATTTATCCAGCAAGTTGAGAAAGAATTGAAATGTCCCACCGGGTCACATTGTACTCTGTATGCTTTTCTCATGGATTATATCAAAGATGTTTTTCTTGGCCAGATTCATGTGGATATTTCAAATTCACTGAATTCTGCCAGCCAAAGTTTGGACGCTTGGAAGTCTGTGTCAGATTCTGAAATACTGCGCGGCTTCAGGTAAGCTTAGTTAAAACATAGATATATTTAATCATACCTTTATAATCAATTTTACATATTATTTAAGGGGGGGGTTTTTAATGCAACCATCTCGTAACCAGTGATTAAATGGTACTTAGAATTCGAATTTCGATCTGAAATTTTGCATGAGTAATCCTTGGTAGGTCTATTTTCCCTAAATCGAACAAAAAGTTGGAAAAGTAGCGGCTGGCGGCTGGCAGCTCAGCCGTTTAGCCGTTTTTTGACTATTTTCAGGGCAAATTCAACATTAATTACGTAGGAATCAACTTTTAAAAACTTATTTTTGGTTTTATTCATGGTAAATGATAGCAATAACCATTTTTTAAATTTCTAGTACCAGCTGCTAAACGGCTAGAACCGGCTGACGGCTGGGAGCTACAAAGAGTATGAAGGGTAGATATGGCTTGTGACGTGTCTAGGGGTAGGTTTTTATGGCTGCTGAGCTCAAAAATACTTCCAAAAATAGTGGCCGCCCATCTATATGGCAGCTGGGTAACAGCTGCAGCTCAGCTGGGAGCGGCCAAGAGTAGAATAAGTAGATAAGGCTTGTGACGTGTCTAGGGGTAGGTTTTTATGGGTGCTGAGCTCAAAAATACTACCAAAAATAATGGCAGCCCATCCATATGGCAGCTGGGTAACAGCTGCAGCTCAGCTGGGAGCGGACAAGAGTAGAATGAGTAGAATGAGTACATAGGGCTTGTGACGTGTCTAGGGGTAGGTTTTTATGGGTGCTGAACTCAAAAATACTACCAAAAATAGTGGCGGCTCATCCATATGGCAGCTGGGTAACAGCTGCAGCTCAGCTGGGAGTGGCCAAGAGTAGAATGAGTACATAGGGCTTGTGACATGTCTAGGGATAGGTTATTATGGGTGCTGAGCTCAAAAATGCTACCTAAAATAGTGGCAGCCCATCCATATGGCAGCTGGGTAACAGCTGCAGCTCAGCTGTGAGACCAAGAGTAGAATGAGTACATAGGGCGTGTGACGTGTCTAGAGGTAGGTTTTTATGGGTGCTGACCACAAAAATACTACCAAAAATAGTGGCGGCCAATCCATATGGCAGCTGGGTAACAGCTGTAGCTCAGCTGGGAGTGGCCAAGAGTAGAATGAGAAGATAGGGCTTGTGATGTGTCTAGGGGTAGGTTTTTATGAATGCTGAGCTCAAAATTACTACCAAAAATAGTGGTGGTCCATCCATATGGTTGCTGGGTAACAGGGGTAGGTCTGAGCTCAAAAATACTACCAAAAATAGTGGCGGCCCATCCATATTGCAGCTTGGTAACAGCTGCAGCTCAGCTGGGAGCAGCCAAGAGTAAAATGAGTACATAGGGCTTGTGACGTGTGAAGAATATCACAAAATTTATTATTTCAGTAGAATTAAACTTCTCCCAATTAACATTATAACTTCATTTCATGGACATATTACTAGTAACAGTTTTTTTAATTTCTAGATTTCACTGAAAACTACCAATAACGTCTAAAAACAGTTATCAACAGCCAAAAGTATATGTTGTAGATATAGCATGTAACATTTCTAGGGGTAGGTTTTAAACTTTTTATGGGGGTGTCGAGCTCAAAAACACTACAAATAATAGTTGGGGCCCATCCATATGGCCGCTGGGTAACAGCTACAGCTGAGCAGCAGCCGTTACCTTGATGCCTTATGGATGGGCCTTTTTATTTTTGGGGAGTATAAATAAGCTTGGCACCTATAAAAATTTACCCCACACATCACAAGCTTTGTCTTAAACTTTTACCTTTATCTGTTGGTAACTGTTCTCAGCCAATTTCAGCTGTTTAACAACTAAATCAATACTGAAATATTCAATATTTGGTTATCCTTCAATAGTCCCAAAAAGTGCTTATAGCTTAAACAACAGCTTACTGCACAGCTGCAGCTGTTACCCAGCAACCATATGGATGGGCATCCACTATTTTTTGTGTTTTTTTTAGAGCTTAGCACCCATTTAAACCTACCCCTTGACACGTCACAAGCCCTATGTACCCATTTTACCCTTGGCTGCTTCCAGCTGAGCTGCAGCTGTTACAAAGCTGCAATATGGATGGGCCGCCACTATTTTTGGTAGTATTTTTGAGCTCAGACCTACCCCTGTTACCCAGCAACCATATGGATGGACCACCACTATTTTTGGTAGTAAATTTGAGCTCAGCATTCATAAAAACCTACCCCTAGACACATCACAAGCCCTATCTTCTCATTCTACCATTGGCCACTCCCAGCTGAGCTGCAGCTGTTACCCGGCTGCCACATGGATGGGCCGCCTCTATTTTTGGTAGTTTTTTTTGAGCTTAGCACCCATAAAAACCTACCCCTAGACACATCACAATCCCTATCTACTCATTCTACTCTTAGCCGCTCCCAGCTGAGCTGCAGCTGTTACCCAGCTGCCATATGGAAGGCCATTACTAATTTTGGTAGCATTTTTGAGCTCAGCACCCATAAAAACCTACCCATAGACACGTCACAAGCCCAATCTACTCATTCTACTCTTGGCCGCTCCCAGCTGAGCTGCAGCTGTTACCCAGCTGCCATATGGATGGGCCGCCACTATTTTTGGTAGTATTTTTGAGCTCAGCACCCATAAAAACCTAACCCTAGACACGTCACAAGCCCTATCTACTCATTCTACTCTTGGCCGCTCCCAGCTGAGCTGCAGCTGTTACCCAGCTGCCATATGGATGGGCGGCCACTATTTTTGGTAGTATTTTTGAGTTCAGCAGCCATAAAAACCTACCCCTAGATACGTCACAAGCCATATCTACCCTTCATACTCTTGGCAGCTCCCAGCCGTTTTCAGCCGATTCTAGCCGTTTAGCAGCTGAAACTAGAAATTTAAAAAATGGTTATAGCTATCATTTACCATGAATTAAACCCAAAATATGTTTTTAAAAGTTGATTCCTACGTAATTAGTGATGAATTTGCCCTGAAAATAGGCAAAAAACGGCTAAACGGCTGTGCTGCCAGCCGCCAGCCGTTACTTTTCCAACTTTTTGTTCGATTTAGGGAAAATAGACCTACCAAGGATTACTCATGCAAAATTTCAGATCGAAATTCGAATTCTAAGTGCCATTTAATCACTGATTACGAGATGGTTGCATTAAAAACCCCCCCCTTTATAAAAAAAAGGATACTTTTTTGTAATAAAGTTTTTGCCCTCAAAACATTCTCTGAGTTATTTTTATCTTGTCGCAAGATGACATTACATCACAAAGGTTATTTTTAGAAGACTGTTATAAATGACGTTGATCCCAAGTTTTAAACAAGAAGTTTCTCTATTATTAACTTTGGCCCTATAAGTGATTTTTACGTTGATATGTGTTTCAGAGTATCTCGGCCTCTTCTTCAAAGCACAGTATCAGTATGGAAAAGTATTGAAGAGTTGGGAGAAATGATGACAACATTGCCTTTGTATTCAACACACTTTCTTACCATCATCTGTAATGTTCTGGTTCAATATAAGGTAGGAAAATTGTTCTTTTTATTGCTCATATTAAAATCTTTAACATACTAAAAACATGCATGGTAATTTCAATCCTTTTTTGCTGATATTTTTTCCTAATTTTGGTGGATTTTTGTTAAACGGATTCTAAATTTTGGTTGGTAAACTAGATTTTTGGAAAAGCTAACAGAATTTTGACTAAGAATAGAAGCCCAAAAACATGCAAACCGTTATAAAATAGCATCACAGTTTTAAATAATCTATGTTTTTAGAGACATAGAACTATTTGATTGTACCACCTAGATATGTTGGCTATTACTATTGCTCATAATATTTAACAACACCCAAGGCAAAGTAGCAAAAGGACCATTTTTTACTTTAATAATGTCCTGATGTGGTTTAGACTTTAGAAACGAACCCGACATCTTTCCGACAACTAGAGGCATGTTACCATGAAAAAAGATCCTTCAATTATACGTATTTAGGACATATGTTGTGCAGCGTATAGAGGTTTGGTCCAACCTGACGCAGAGGATAAACGAATTATTTCTGCACAATGGGCAAAGGACGAGGATATTTCAAGGTAATTTTTTTTTTTTTTTTTGAAAAAATGGCGTATGTCTTTAATTTTTTAATATTTCATAACAATTTATCAATGTTTTCTCATCATTTATGGTCATAAATATTCTTAAAGGTTAGACTATTGGCTGTTTTTTTAGATTAAAAAAATAATTCCCAGATTTTTTATTTTCTTGTCCTTAATGAACGCAATGATGTTGATTTAGAAGATTTGTATCCAGAATTATCTTAATAATTTTTCTGTAATTTAAGGTTTTTGAAATCTCTTCCAAACTGGGAGACCAAAGAGAGTGGAAGTGTTCCAGACCAGGCAGGCGAGGAACTTGCCACCCAGGTGGACAAACAGAACAGGAAGGAAACTGAAATTCTGGTCCAGAACCTTGGCAGCTCTGAGATTACCTCCCACGAAATTTTATCTGATTCTAACCAGCTAAGATCCCTGGCACAACTTCATGAAAGCCTGGACTGGTTTGCCAGATCAGTTCTGGCCTTCAGCAAAACCCTGGAAAATAAGGATCTACCAGAAAGTACTCTACAAACTTTAATATCCTTGGCAAAGGAATTTGTGGAACTGGGGGATGTTTGTTTGTTAGTTTTACATCTGGAGGTCAGGGTTCATTGTTTCTTTTATCTTCTTCCCCTTTGGAGGGGTCCTAGTGGAGGACAATATTTTGGTGGCCCAGACTCCACTGATCCTTGCAATGAGGTTATTCAATTAAACAGAGATTTACTCGGTATTGAGGAGGCTCTTGATACATCCCTGCAACCAAGAAAGATTCAGTACATCTTTGAGGGCGTTTCTCATGTTATCTCAGCAATATTAATAAGCTCTGCTACCAGTATTAAGAAGATTAACAAGAATGGAATTAAGAAAATGTGTCGTAATATATTCTCAGTGCAGCAAACCTTGACTTCAAGTATAACAGGGCGGCGAGAGGTGGCCCTTGACCAGGCCAAGACATACTACGAGCTCATGAACTTGTCACAGAGTGAGCTGCTGGAGAATGTAATGGAGAGGGGAGCTGTGTTCTCTCAGTTGGACTACATGAACGCTCTGCAGCTGATCAACAGGTCCCAGCAGAAGCCGGACAACGAGGGGCTGGTGAAGCATATGGATAAACTGGCAGAGATCTTGACAAGTATGGGGTCCAGACCTGGGGTTCAAGTTTAACATCATGTGAACACAAGATCTTTGAGGATTAAGAAGTAACATATTTTTATCCTCGAATTTCTCAGGCAAAACTTTAAATTTTTGTTATATGGATGGCAGTTATAATTAGGGAGAGGGGAATGTATTGAAACCAAATATGGAAAAACTGCTCTTTTCAAAGAAAAATTTCATTATGATAATTGCAATTGGGATGCCCTAGTAGTTCTATTGTATTTTATTTGAAGAAAAATTTGTAAAATTAGCATTGACATCTGAGTCATTAGCTGCTTTTCTTTTGCAATTAAGAAGAAAATTTCTTGATTACATAGTTAGAAGTTTACTCAAACTATGCTTTTTGTTCAATTTATAGAATTTAAACCCAATAAGTATTCCCATTTTATTTTTTGTAAGAAAAAATTTCCCAAAACTCCTTAAATTATTATTTTTTATGTGTATTAATTTTACATTTTTGTACCTAATTGTTATTATTGTATTACTCTTTTGTTGATTTAGATTTCTCAAAATTCATATGTCTTCCTCAAAACTAATATTATTGATATTTAAGATTAACAATGTATTTTATTATAGCAGCCAGTGATTTTTTATGTATTTATTTAGAATTGGAAGTATTTTCATGAGTTAATAATTTAGATTATCTTGTAATTGATTGAACAATATTTAGATTTTCCTATTGCTGATTTAAAAAAAAAATTGGTTTAAGTTAACAGAATTTATGTAAACATTTTTTATTGTCTTATGATTAATTTCTGCTATTTTAAACAATATTATTTTCTGTAAATCTATTAAGCTTTAAAGTTATAATTTATTAGGTACTAGATATGATAAATTAAACAAACTTAATAACTTTGCAACAAAAAATAATAGGGTATTATTTTAACAGAAAATAAACTTTAATGCTTTTTTTTCAATATAGGTAAGAAAAACATGCTGAAACCATTACCATACTATAGATATGTAATTAATTACAGAAATGTTGGAGACAAAACATATTTTCTTTAGATAAAATATTCCCTTTTAATTAAATTATTTTGAATTGTAAATATTAACTATTGTACTAATCCAGAAACTTATTGCATTTTATTAATTCTATTATCTTAAGATTATTACCTATGAAACATTCCAGAAAATAATGATAATACTTTGAGATAAAAATAAGTAGAATAAAATTACAAGGATGAATAGTTTGGTTAGAGCGATGTCAACAATGAATATTGTTGGCTCTTCCAGGTAAAATTATCATATTTGTAGTGTAGCTACTCTATAATTAGAAGACGTCGTCCTGACTTAACACATACACTCATATTTACATACATGATATGTACATTTTTTAATAATCTTGATTTCTATTTGAATAGGACATTGGACTATATTAACCAGGGTGGGCATACAAAAAAACCACCCAAAAAAACCACCCAAAAAACCCACCCAGGGTTTTTTTAAAAACCCATTGAAAAAAAACGCTTTGCTACTAAATTTATGATATATAAATTGTGTAAATTACATAATCATAATTGATTTTTAAACTAAAACATAACAATTAATGAAAGGAAATAGTTACCGTGGCGTGCAGAGGGTTTTATGAAGGGGATGTAAAAAGGGGAAGACCTTAATAATTTCTGGGAGGGGGGGGGGGAGGGTGTTGACAGATTAAGAATAGAGGAGGAGGTACCATGTTTTGAAGCTTTTAACCTCCCCTCCCATTATCTATCTTGTTTATTGTGAAATCTTGCTTACTTTTACCTACAACAACATAAACATTGATATTTCATCAATATATCAAATGTATTTGACTCCTAAATGAAAAAACCCCCCAAAAAAACCCAAAAAAAACCTTAAAACCCAGGGTTTAAAGGGTTTTTACGGGTTGGGTTGGGCTTTTTAAAAAAACCCTGGGTTTCTCCCCACCCTGATATTAACTGTATAAGATTTTACTGTTCTTTTGTATTGGTATTTTGTTATTGGTACGCTTTCATATTTCTATTATTGTTTCTATGTATAAAAATATAATTTTAGCTTATCTTTAGGCCTGTTTGTAGATTTAATTTATTAAATGGCAGCATTGGTTTTCATACTTCTACATCTCAAGCTTTTAAATTAACAGGTAAAGATTTTTTTAATACAAAATCTTGAATATTAAAACATTAATTCAGATATTTATAATAAAAGAAAAGGTAAAGAGAAGTATGCACGAACAAGAGCAAGTGATTCTAAGCACCTTCCAGCAGTGATTCTTTTTTTATATACTAGGGTTATGTTTAATAACGTTATATCAATTTTAAAAAATAAGTTTTACCATGGTTAAATATGAAAAAAAAACTTTTAAATGTTAGGCATTTTTTGTCTACATACCATCAAATGTTTTGTTGAGTTCAAACTGCTGTGACAAAAAAAAGTAAAGCGGGTTATTTTTTTTGAACCTTTTGAACTCAACAAAACATTTGAAGAAATTTCATCAAAAAATGCTTAACATTTCAAAGTTTATAATAGAAAACCATGGTTAAACTTAATTTTTTTAGTTGGTATAGCTATATCAAACATAACCCTAGTAGGTTTATATTTACAAAAAAAAAATATTTAGAATCACGGCTGGAAGGTCCTTAGAATCACTTGCTCTCGTTCGTGCATAGTCCCCTTTCTCCAAAAAATTAAGAATTGGTTCACTTTTAATTGCATCAACAAATTTTATCTAAGCCCTAGCGGAACGTTGCCGTTTCTACAACTGGCAGAAATACAGTGGATGTTTTAAGATTGTTATCACTAAAATTTATTTTAATTTGTGTTATTTCTAGCCGTTTCCGGTTCTGCTTTTCTAAAAAGAAAACGGACAGGCGACCCTGGCCTTGACCGAATGAAGGACGAAAGGCGACGGAGACGTCTGGTGAAAGCTCTGAAGAAAATGGAGAAAAAGGACCGTCAGATGAAACCCTTAATTGAGATGGAAGTTCCTGCTGTCCTACACACGGAGGCGGCCATAAGGTCCAGGAATTACCAGCCACCTAAGGAAGTAATGTAAGTTATTTCTATTGAACATATTAGCAAACCTAGTCTGCAAGTTTTACATGCTTTTTGACTTTGTTAGTTTGTCGGTGATAAACATGTGACTCACACAATTTTCTTATAAAACTTATTAATTAACAAATATTAGATATTAACAAATAATAATAATAATAATAAATTCATACTAATCATCTAGTTACCTACTTTTTTTCCTTTTCCTCTGTTTAATGTGTTTCCATTTTTCGCTTATAAAATCTACTTTATTATTCTTATATTGTGTTTTCATTCATTTTTAAATTAGGGAGTAACCTAAGGTTATGACTTTCTTAGAATTTTATAAATTCGTATAAAAAAGGATAATACAATCTTCCCTTCCTGAAAACATTGAGGTAGATTTCCAACACAAAGTAGTTAACAAAGGAAAAATTAAAATAAAATGATGAGGAAGGTTGAAACACCAACTCATATCATTCGGGCTGCAACTACTAGTATCTTATTGAAACACTTAATTTACTTTTTCAGGGAAGAGAGACATTATTTTATGAAAGATTGGGCCAAGTTTGCTAAGGATAGAAATAGACGAGAAATATGGGAACTGGATACAAAGATTTTGGCGCAACAGGAAATTTTATATTTCATTCACAATTATCATTACAATGTAATAAATCCGGGAAAGTTATATTCATAAGTAGCACAGCAACTACAAGCTTTCAAGACTTGTGAAAAATAGAATAGATTATGAAAATGAAAGCATATTATTGGCCATTTGTGTTCTATCAGAACAACAAAGTTAAGGGCATTTTGATGAATTATAATATTATTAGGAGTGGCGTAATAGCTAATAACAGATTGATGTACATACATACTCTAGGTGTTTTAGAGTGACTACTACATGTGTACAAATACTTTTCTTCTTCGGATACAATATGATTTTTTTACCTATCAATAGTCAGTCATTTTAAATTGCCTAAGCCACTATTACAATTAATAAGACAAATGTAATTTATTAAAAAGTCGAAATAAGTTAATTTTAGACAAAAAATATTTTAAGTCATTAGTATAAGATTTGAATAAACGATTGAAATATATATGTTGGTTGTCTAGAAAGCTTTAGATGAGCTGCGGCACGAAAGCCTGGAACTCTACCTGGAGGCCATTCAGATTGATCCAGAACTGGTACCTTTCACCGTGACGGGGCCAACACTGACTCCAGCTATTAAAGATTACATTCAGGAAAATAATCAATTTGGTTCTTACTTGTTGCGAAGCTATCATTCACTTGTCGTGTTTGTCTGTCCTTTTTCCTTCCGTGTGTAATGTTACTCTCTAAAAGGTTCTCTTTCCGTTTAAATATACTATAAATATTTCAACATATTTCAAATCAGCTATATTCTGTAGAGGCTACCGTGTAAATCTCATTTACCCTGTAAAAATTAAAAGATTATCATATCATAGACCGACGGACAAAACATTGTATGGACTGAATGCACAAAGTTCATAAAACTAATTCTTCGCCAAAGTTTCAGCGTTTTATCTTATATAGATCCGGGAAAATCATGTTTCCCCTTAGACGGAAGGACAAAGGAAGTTATAAGGTAACTTTGTTTCTAAAATGGCATACAAAAGTGTTCTACATTACAACTTAAGACCAAACAAGGTATCATTATATTTATAGCTAACCAATTAATCATTAAATCACTAAAGAAGCGCAGCCTCACTTAAAAAATCAATTGACTATTTTGCAACAGGATGGAGAATACACTAATATAACCCGCGACTATAAAGTGGTTTACCAGGACACTGAATCTTTCCTCAAACAACTTGTTTCCAGAACCAGAAAGAAAAAATCCAAAGCAGCGGAGGAGGATTAAGTCAAACTATTATTATTTAATAATATTTCAGAATATACCTAACATTTACAAAAATAATCAAGTTGAAAATGAAATAATGCGCCGTAGTAAGCTGCAGTCCCAAGTGTTGAGCTTGTACAAGCAATGTCTGAGAGCTGCTGAATCTAAACCTGGATTTAAGGTATTAATAAGTTTACCAACTTCAAAAAAATACTTAAACGGCCATAACACATAATAAAAAAGAAATATAGACTAAAGGGCGAATATTTTGTTTAATTAATGTTAAAAATGAAACATCATTAATTAAAAACCAAAAAACTTAAATTTTCTGAATGCTTTAAACCTTCAGCCAAAAGTTACAATTTCAAATATTTTAAGACCGTGTTTCGGCAATTTATTTAATCCTGCCGTAAACTTTCGATTGAAACAATGGGTAATGGGTTAGGATGGGAGAAATTACAGGATGTACTGGTTTAAAGAGAGACTCAAAGGATAGGACAATGGGCGATACATTAAAGTAATCGCGACAAATAAAGTTACTTCTTCTGTAGATAAAATTATTCGTAGAAAAATTAGGGCATTGGAGGGTTGTAAGACCCAATCAAGATTTAATAAAAGTTCCCAGGTTTTTTAAGCCTGTGATTGAAAGATCATGTTTATAAATGTAGATTAATTGCATATTATAATTAAGGTAAATGTTCAAACCACCTTTCGTCGTAATGCTCTGATCCCCAAAACAGATACAATCAGAATTGAACATGTCATGAGAAATGGTTACAGGCAGGATTTAAGCTAAATTTTATTTACATTTTTAAAAAAATATAAGCAATCGCGCCTGTTGAAAACTTTCTAAAAGATGCATATTTTGTTTTATAAGTTAACCTCTAACTCGTCAAACAATTATTTAAAATTTTATCTGTACAGAGACCACCTGGAGGCCTGCAGCACCTGAACCTGCAGGCCAAATCCAAAATTTTAAATATAAGGAAAGTACCTCCCAAATGTAAACTTAATTTGCCAGATAACATATCCTCTCACTTCTAAGACAAAGCCTATACCCCCCTTAGTAAGATATATTATTGAACACATGACAATCTAGCTTAAATCTTGTAGAAGACTTGACATGATGAAAGATCCGAATGTTTCTGGTATGGGAAACTTTGTAGATGATAAAAAGAAAAAATAAATATCCCAATTCTTCCCATCATGAATACAGTTAATATATTAAGGTGAGAATTTTTATCCTATTGTAAAAATAACAAGATGTGTGTGTGTGTTTACCGAAAAATATCGCTCTAACCACGTAACAGAAATTACTTTTCATCACAGTGAAGCTTTTCATGGATATCAGGAAGGTTTTAAAATTTTTTTTGAGGAAGTTGCATACACCTTCAAGATAAATAACCCATTAGATTAAGAATTAAGTTTTAAAACTAAATAAAAACTTTTATTGGCTAATATTTATATTCTAAATTCTAATGACCTTTGGTTTTGTTGTGTTAGCATTATGTGTTTTATTCTTGTGTTTATTCGTCTATATTTGAATACTTAGCTTTTTAAAATTTTAAAGGCATAGGATTTTCCTGTTAACTAATCTTGTTGATTAGGCTTGGTGTGATACCTTACCGTGGTGGGTATAAGCTGCAGGAACACCTAGTTGGAGAAGTTAAGCGGAGGATTGCAGAAGGAGATAATAAACTCAATCTTCTCCTTCTCCTGGAGCATAAACCTGTTTACACCACGGGTATCAGGTCGAAGGTAAGGAAATTAGTATCAGTAGCGTGGCTATTCTATAACTATGGGTTGTCCGTCCGTTTGTACTTTGATACGCAAGTCTTGGTGATTTTTAGTATTCTATTTTAGCATTTTCTTAATGACTGTCCTTCATGTTCTCGGAAATGTCCTATGTATTACAATAACACTAGAAATTGTTTTGCTCCTTGCACATTGTTAATGAAAAAACTATTTGGCCTATAACTTTTTCATTAAAATCATTTAAAATATGATAAGTTGTTATCTGATTGTTTTATATTTATTACTAACAACATCCAAAAAGGAACCTTTATTTTCTGTTAGATAGTTTTAAGCTGATAATAGCTTTTTTTAACCCCTTTAAATATTTAACCCAAAAATTTATGTTTTTTTTATTGTACGTTATGCATTTTATTCCGTCAATTTAGGAATATTCGTTGGAAGAGGAGATGAGGTTAAAAAATCTGGGAGCAGATTTTGTGCGGACAAATCGCGGCGGCCTCATTACTTTCCATGGACCTGGACAGTTGGTAGCTTATCCTATTCTCAATCTCAACAATTTTGTGCCGCAGGTAGAGTATAACAATAACAAAGTACCTATCTATATTTTTTTGGATCGTTGAAAGAAAACGAAGTAGTGGGTTCGTCGTATTTTCACAGTTGCTTTTCTCTTACTTCTAGCAACTGGGGTGATCTAACAAAAGCTTTCATTCTTTAATTTTCTTATTTTAAAGTACATTATATTTTTGTTGAATTCATGGAGGAACAAGGTGTCCGCATTCTCTGGACTTCATAGTCAAATAGAGAGACGCGCCTGATGATGATGATATTTTTGTTTACATGAAAATATATGTTCTGAAATTTCAATTTAATTTTTTTTCTCTTGATTAGGTTCATAGAAGAAAAGCAGCCCTAGGTATGAGATGGTATGTCAACACATTAGAACAAGTTGTTATTAGGGTAAGTTTTCATCAGCTGTTATTTGTTTATAAATTCTTGAATGTGCAAGATGATTGATTTATAAACCAACCTTTTGAGACGTATACTTATAAAGACTGAGCTTTTAACACTTTGACTAATCATTCACTTAATTAATACTTATTTTTAGACAATATCATCATATGGCCTGGAGGGTGCTAGGTCCCCACACACAGGTGTGTGGGTGGGGGACAACAAGATCTGTGCCATGGGGGTCCACAGCAGTCAACTTATCACCAGCCATGGTCTTGCTCTTAATGCAAAGTAAGAATATTTATTATCTCACTGTAATACAAGGTAGAATAAAGGGGGGGGGGGGGGGGGCGAAAGTGACACTTTTTGAAACCAAAACTAAAAGTCAACAAAGGAACTCAACTAAAAAAAATGAGTTACAGGTCTGAGATTTTGCATGGCAGTTGCTTTACAGGGGTATAATATGGAACTGTGAAGAAACGGCGGCGCAACCGCCGAAAACCGCCGTTTCCCGCCGAATTTTTTTTTGCCTTTTCTCGGCGGTTTTCGGCGGTTGCGACGCCGTTTCTTCACAGTTCCATATTGTACCCCTATAAAGCAACTGCCATGCAAAATGTCAGACCTGTAACTCTTTTTTTTTAGTTGAGTTCCTTTGACTTTTAGTTTTGGTTTCAAAAAGTGTCACTTTGGCCCCCCCCCCCCCCCCCTTTTGTATGGTTGAAACTTGAGATCTCACTAATTGCTGGCCCGATGGAGCTTTGCTTTTCAGGGAATATCCCTACTGCACTGATCATACCATGTTTTGTCGCAATTTTCATGGAGTTAAAACAGCACTATCTAAAATATTCTGAACATATTTAGCTGTATTTATGCTTTGTAAGGCCCAAGCTAACAAAACTGGGATTAATTGTATGATACTATGCAAAACACGAATTTTAAGTATGACTGAGAACTGGTTCTAATCCAGCGGGTATTGATAGGTTTCGAAGTCATATTGGAAATATAGTTCCTTGTGGTAACAAGACAAGAGGTTACTTAACGTCTTGACTGATTGATATTTATATTTCAGTACTGACATGGCATGGTTTAGAAATATAGTTCCCTGTGGTATACAAGACAAGGGGGTTACTTCCCTGACTAAAGAATTAGGTAAGAATGCACATTGGCAGAAAGGGAAGTGACAAATTAATATTCACCTCTTTCTTTCACAACCAATTTTTTTCACATAATTCAATTCAATAAAATGCCCTTGCCTGTACCTGTGTATTTGTTTTTAATTTAAAATACAGAAAGAACTAAAAAACTCTTAAGGACATTTTTTCAAAAGCATTGTGCCTATTGGAAAGAATAATCCTTGTTTTATAATTAAGGTCGAGAAATAACAGTAGGAGACGTAACCCCCCATCTTATTGAATCATTCTCCCAAGAATTTAGCGCGGTTCTTGTAGAATGTGACCAAGAACAAACTAAACAATTTATACCACAACATTTAGTAGGTAAGTATATAATTACAGAGGTGTATATATTCTGTATGGAATCCCCTGCTACTAGGGGGTGGTGGGGATTAAATAGAGTACTAGTAATTTTTTTTTGTATTTGACCTCCTTGGGAAAAAACTAGAAAAATATATGGGTGTTGTAAAAATGACTACTAAAAAACATTTTTCCCACTCCTTGGGGGAAAAACTAGGAAGGAAAAATGAAACATTTTGCAGCCGGGGAAGAAAATAAATCTTGCGCAGAATAAGCACCCCTGTTAGTATAATAAAAAAGGGGATGATTTGTCACCAATCAGGCAAAAACACTTTTATCAACAAACTTAGATATTATATATATCTTATTATATGGGTTTTCAGTACCAGAAATGAAAAAAAATCATAGTAGAAATACCTAATATTTTCTATATTGCAGATGAGCTTGAGATTCCTCCGGATGAAAATTCCAAGTGATAATAATATTTAAAAGTATTATAAAGACAATATTGAACTTAAAAATTACAACAAGGCTGTGATTTCATAGATTTTTAGGGTCCTTTTATTGTGATACCTTTATAAAAGTAGTTATATAGAAAGTAGATAGATAAAGCGACATTTTTGCGTAAAATAATTACTGTTTTTTTAAAGATCAAATTAAAGTATGAAATTTACGCAAATAGGATGTATTGCTCCAATTTTATTATTTGTTACAAAATTTAGAAGCTTAAAAAATAAATATGTATTTAAGTTTCAGACAGAACTAAAACAAAAATGGCGGGTGTCCTGAGAAGCACAATTCTGCGCGGCATTCAGGCCTCCAATAAAATTCAGGTATGTCCACACGTTCGAATGTAAAAGGAATAAGTAATTATTTCATTTGTTTTAAAGAGTAGTTAGGTACACTAAATACCTATATATCTAAACTTGAAATATTTAATATTTGTGTTCAATTATGCAACTACAAATATATTTTTACTGTGTAGTATTCAAAATATCTTAATTGAAAATTCAAACTTTTGTGATGCATGCAACTTTATACCTACCTATGTATTTTCTTTTCACTAGGGTCTTATGATATTCTTGTAATTTTTGCTAACAAATATTTTTTCTGGAATGCTAATTTTTCCCGTCACAAATTGACATTTCGTTTAATGTTTAAAAATCGTAGGGTAAAGTTTATTTTCTGAAGCTTTCTTCATTATAATGAGTAGATTAACCTGTTAAATGCATTTCGTTACTTACTTGATACTTGGCTTGTTAATCTTTATTTTCTACTGGTGTAGTTGAATTCCTTTAATATAGTGACAAAACATCCTGTAGTACAGACTTTTTTGACAGGATTGATAAACAATAAAAATTATAGATTAATAATAAAATAGAAAACTATTCAGTTATAAATCTTTCTCAACCCAATTTAAAAGAAAAATGTCTACTTCATTATTCCGAAATATATTTCAAGTAAAAAATACTCATTATCAATCGCATCTGGAAAAAAACAACAAAATAAGTATATGATAAAACATTCTTTAAAGGCAAAACATTTAAACTTAACTTTGATAACAAATAATTATGATAAAAAGCATTAAAATAGATCAATTGTGTGGCGTACTCACAGAGGCTGTTAGAACAGCATAACAGGAAACGGAGTAACAAATTTTTTTAAATCTTCAGATTGCCAGTCTGTCCCGTGCTCAAGTGCTGGCCACCGACATCCAGATCAAGGACAAGGTTAAGGAAGCCAAGCTGATCACTGATAAAGCTTCCTCTCAACAACAACTCATCATTATTGAGGTAGTTTTATTAATGAAAAGTAGAAGGATGCATATTGGTGCCCGCCCGTTCGTTCATTTCTCAATTCGTATCTGGCTTACTGCTAAACCTGAACCGATTAGGTCGTGCTTTTTTTCAAGGGAACACACGTGCTGGTACTGTATTGGTTTAAAGCTTGTCTTGAGGTGTGACCCTATATTATAGCGTCCAACCTATAAAAGGATACCTCTCCACCATTAAAATGAATATTGCTAATTCTTAAGAAATATTAACTGAGAACGGGCGGTTTCCCATATAACCTATAGAGGCTTTGATGCTGTAAATATGCTCTAAACTGCATAGAAAATTTTAGTTTTAAGGAAGATTTTATTTGAAAAATAATTTTATAAAAGGCATTCTTTTATGATAGATTTATTACTTTTAGGGAAAAGAGGACCTGAGCCTTGTAAATGGTATGCCCGAAGAACAGACTCTTGAAAGACAAGTCAGAATTTTTAAGCCCGCCAAGAACGCCATGCAGTCTGGTACCGCCGGTATTAAGAGGTATACACTTTTAGATATTTGTTCGTCTCTTTGTAGGAAAAGTTCTTGGTCAGACGTTGACTTATCAGGAAAGTTTTCTGCTATAAAGAAGTACATTAATCCATGCTAGCGTTGCAAAGCCTAACCCTGATGCCATGGAGTGTAGAACTTTAAGCCTTCAGTTTTGTTGCTTTGTCTTTAATGTCCATATTCTTCCTTTTTAAATAGTTTTTCTTTTCTTCAATGTAAACAATACAGTTTTAAAGCATTTCAATCATGGTAGAATTTCATTTTTGCTTTTAAATTTAAATTATTTTATGATTTCAGATGGAAGGTGGAGTGGAACACCCAGCAGAGATGGGAGAACAACCTGATGGGCTGGTCCAGCACAGCTGATCCCCTGTCCAACCTCCAGCTGGACTTTGCCACCAAGGAGGAGGCCATCGCTTTTGTTGAGAAGAACAATTGGAATTACATTCTTGAGGTTAGTACCTATTGTTAATTAATAGAAATTTTCCTTACAAACTAATTTTTCTGTCGTTTTAACAGTCTTTTTTTTATCACTGAAGAAATTATAATACCTATTCTGTTTTTTACCCTATTGGCAAAACCCTGTGTTGCCTTTGAAACCATTATTTTTCATTTCTTAAATCAGTTTTTACAGCCATCTACGATATGTAAATCAACAAAAAGAAGAGTTCACATCCAACTAGGTATTGTTTTATGTAAAACTATAAGCCACGCCCCTATTCTCTCATATTAAATTGTATAAAAACAATAACTAAAAAATCTGCTTAGGATTTATACATAGCTTACCTGAAATGGAGAACTCAATCGATTTATTCGTTAACGGAAATATAAAAGACTTTACTTCTTTATATTATAAGATAATTTTACAATTTTGATGTATTTTTTTTATTTAGGACCCCAAGGAGCGTGCACCTAAGGCCAAATCTTATGCTCTCAACTTTGCATGGAACAAGAGAACCAGAAAGTCAACAAAGTAGATTACTTTTTTCTGTCAATTATTATTTTAAATTCAAACTTTAGAATGTTGTATATGCATTATTCATTTATGAAATAAATATTATATTTAATGTATTGCCCTGTCAAACAGTTATATTTCAGATTAAAAATGGTGAAAAATATTTTCTTTTCTTAGTTTCTTAGCCTAAACGATTGGAATTAAAAACATAGAAGACAACCAAATTTAGTGTTTGATTTTGTTTAGTAAGAAAGGAAATGTTCTCGAGATTTACAAATATTTTTAAATAGATTTAATTCAAAGAAAGATATTTTAACGCCCCAGCTAGTAGATCGTCTTTCAGATACTGTTTTTTTATGATTATTTGCCCTTATACTTTTTAAAACTTGCGTACAATCTCGGACCTCAGGATATATGTGACGAAACCAAAACCTTTTAAGAAAATAAAACCGACTTTGCTAAGGGGGGGGGGGGGGCGTAATGACATAAGCTCTTAAACCGTGAGCAAAATGGTCTAAATATTGAGCTAGACCCTTCAAACTTGGTATATAAGCCTAGTCCTATAGGTATTACATCTAAATGGCAAAAAAATACAAAAATTTTTATTTTTAGGTTAGGTTAGGTAAGAAAAACCCTGCAGAAATTGGGTTTTTAGGCTTTTTTGGTCTATTTTGATGTGGAAACTTGCCTTAAATTGTTTTTTTCTTAGAGTTTAAACTTAAATACACTGTATCTATTCATATGGACATTATTTAAGATGATTCAGCAAGTCGGGGACCGACCCCAGGGGGCTAGGTGGGTGGCCCGCAGGGGTTAAGTTCATTTTTCCCAATATATTTGTTGTGATACATCAAATTATAGGTTTTTTTAGGTCAAGGAACTCAAATTCAGAGCTAAAATAAGCATTAAACTAATCTGAAGGTAGCCCCAGCGGGCTAGGTTGGTGGCCCGCAGGGGTTAAGTGCATTTTTTCTAATATATATCTTGTTATATATCAAACTATAGGTTTTTTAGGTCAAGAAACTCAAATTCTGAGCGAAAATTAGCATTAGACTGACCTGAAGCTAACCCCCCCGGGCTAGGTTGGTTTTCTGCAGGGCTTAAGAGCATTTACCTAACCTAACCTAGAAACTTACTTATATTTTTACAGGTTTTTTTCTTGAATAAACTATGTCTATTAATGAAAACTTTATTTAAGATGATCCAGCAAGTCGGGGACCGACCCCAGCGTGCTAGGTGGGTGGCCCGCAGGGGTAAGTGCATTTTCCCCAATGATGTGATACATCAAATGATATGTTTTTTAGGTCAAAGAACTCAAATTCAGAGCTAAAATAAGCATTAGAATAATCTGAAGCTAACCCTAGCGGGCTAGCTGGGTTGCCCACAGGGCTTAAGTGCATTTTACCTAAGCTAACCTAGAAACTTACATTTATTATTTTTTTTAGGTTTTTTTTCTAGAATAAACTGTCCATTCATGAGGACCTTATTTCAGAGCATTTACCTAACCTAACCTAGAAACTTTTTTATATTTTTACAGGTTTTTTTCTTGAATAAACTATGTCTATTAATGAAGACTTTATTTAAGATGATCCAGCAAGTCGAAGACCGACCCCAGCGGGCTAGGTGGGTGGCCTGCAGGGGTTAAGTGCATTTTCCCCAATATATATGTTGTGATAAATCCAATTATATGTTTTTTAGGTCAAAGAACCCAAATTCAGAGCTGAAATAAGCATTAGACTAATCTGAAGCTAACCCCAGCGGGCTAGATAGGTAGCCCACAGGGCTTAAGTGCATTTTACCTAACCTAACCTAGAAACTTACATTTAATATTTTTTTTTTAGGTTTTTTTTCAAATAAACTGTCCATTCATGAGGACCTTATTTCAGATGATCCAGCAAGTCGAAGACCGACCCCAGCGGGCTAGGAGGGTGTCCCTCAGGGGTTAAATGCATTTTTTTTTAAAGTATGTGTTGTCATTCATCCAACTATAGGTTTTTAAGGTCAAGAAACTCAAATTTACAGCTAATAAAAGCATCAGACTAATCTGAAGCTAGCCCCAGCGGGCTAGGTGGGTTGCCTGCAAGTTTTAAGTGCATTTTACCTAACCTAACCTAGAACCGTATTTGTTTTTTTATGGTTTTTTTCTGGAATAAACTGTGTCTATTTATTAGAACATTATTTAAGATTTAAGACCCCAGCAGGCTAGGTGCGTGACCCGCAGGGGTTAAGTGCATTTTTAGTTGTCATACATAAAATTATAGTTTTTTTAGGTCCAGAAATTCAAAGGGGTAGTTTCACGAAATGCATTTGAACTTAATTTAGTGAACTGCATATTTTTTCCTGGTTAATTGGTTAAACTACATTTATATGGCATATATTTGAAAGAATTTCAATTTTGATAGTACAATGTTAGCAGTGGAAGAATTTACTATGCTAATAGGATACAATTTTTTAATTTAATGTATACCACATACCACAAAAAAACTAGCATCAGGTTGCTATTGTGTTTTTTTTTAGCTCTAAATTGACTTTAAAAACCTATAGTTTGATGTATAACAACACATAATTTGGAAAATTTACCCCTGCAGGCCACCCACCTAATCCGCAGGGGTTAGCCTTAGGTAATGCTTAAAATAGCTCTGAATTTGAGTTTCTTGACATAAAAAACCTATAATTTGATGTATCACAACACATACTTTAGAAAAAATGCACTACACCCCTGTGGGCCACCCACCTAGCCCGCTGGGGTCGGTTCCCAACTTGCTGGATTATCTAAAATAATGTCCTCATTAATAGACACAGTTTATTCAAGGAAAAAACCAAAAAGAATAAGTAAGTTTCTAGGTTAGGTTAGGTAAAATGCACATAAGCCCTGTAGAAAATCTACCTAGCCCGCAGGGGTTAGCTTCAGGTAAGTCTTATGCCAATTTTAGCTCTGAATTTGAGTTTCTTGACCTTAAACACCTTTATTTTAATATATAACAAGATCTATATTGGAAATAATGCATTCAACCCCTGCGGGCCACCAACCTAGCCCGCTGGGACTAGTTTCAGATTAGTCTCATGCTAATTCTAGCTCTGAATTTGGGTTAACTGACCTAAAAAACTTATAATTTGATGTATCGCAACATATATGTTGGGAAAAATGCACTTAACCCCTGCGGGCCACCCACCTAGCCCGCTGGGGTCGGTCCCCGACTTGCTGGATCATCTTAAATAAAGTCTTCATTAATAGACACAGTTTATTCAAGAAAAAAACCTGTAAAAATATAAGTAAGTTTCTAGGTTAGGTTAGGTAAATGCTCTTAAGCCCTGCAGAAAACCAACCTAGCCCGGGGGGGTTAGCTTCAGGTCAGTCTAATGCTAATTTTCGCTCAGAATTTGAGTTTCTTGACCTAAAAAACCTATAGTTTGATATATAACAATATAAAAATGCACGTAACCCCTGCGGGCCACCAACCTAGCCCGCTGGGGCTAGCTTCAGATTAGTCTAATGCTTATTTTAGCTCTGAATTTGAGTTCCTTGACCTAAAAAACCTATAATTTGATGTATCACAACAAATATATTGGGAAAAATGAACCTAACCCCTGCGGGCCACCCAACTAGCCCCCTGGGGTCAGTCCCCGACTTACTGAATCAGCTTAAATAATATCCATATAAATAGATACAGTGTATTTAAGTAAAAACCCTATGAAAAAACAATTTAAGGCAAGTTTCCACATCAAAATAGACCAAAAAAAGCCTAAAAACCCCATTTCCGCAGGGTTTTTCTTACCTAACCTAACCCAAAAATAAAATTTTTTGGATTTTTTTGCCATTTAGATGTAATACCTATAGGACTAAGCTTATATACCAAGTTTGAAGGGTCTAGCTCAATATTTAGACCATTTTCATGGTTTAAGAGCTTATGTCATTACGCCCCCCCCCCCTTTGACTTGGGATGTTCAAGGTTTACACCCCCACTAGCCAAACCCTGTGCACGCCACTGCATACGTGTTTGTATTGTTCAATTTTTTTTTCTCTTACAGTCTCTACTTATTTCTTATCAGATATTGAAGTTTCTTACGCAATTATTGATTTTAAAGCTTCAAGTGTTATTAAAACTTCAAAATAGAAAGAAAAAAATTAGGAAAATTATTTTTTCTCAGCACATAGTGTGATCTAATTCAGCTTTAATAAACAAACCCGTTGGCCTATTATATAATTAAAATGTACAAGAACAACAATGGGTAGTCAAATCCATTATTTCAAATTAGCCATCAATACATTAATTTTTTTGTACTCTTAACGGACAGACATAAAAATTTCTATTCTTAATTGAACTTTAGATAATATTTTGCCTTAATTTTTTCCTTTGTTTGAAAATGGACATTATAACGACGATTTTTCTTATTTTTCTATCCTTTTATTCGAAAAAGAAATAAACTTAAATATTTGACTTAATATGATGATTTCTGAAAAAAAAGGTTGAGATATGAAATATATTTTAAAAATTATATAACTGAAAAATATGGGGCACTATAGAATAGCATGCTGCGCTGTCTACAACCGGTCTTTGTCACCATGTGAATATTTATACATATATTTGTTTACTCCTTTTTTTAGTTGATTTTCTACTTATAACAAAATTAGGATATTAACATAAATTGTGTTGTGAGATTAAAACAACGTGTTTTAGGTACGCCTTTTATTCATTATTATGTATATTTTTATTCCTATTTTATTTGCTAAATTGTTATGCAAAGTTTTGAAAAATAATTCGTGTTAAATCTTAATTTGACATTTTGTCTTTTACTTAAATAAGTAAAAGTTTCATAGGAAAGTACTTTTAATCAAGGCTTTTCAATAATTAAGTTTTTCTTTTCCTCTCCCCATTTCGCTCTAGCAGGTATAGCTTTCATTTAATATTTTGAGTTTTAGTATCGCCTTTTTTAATTAAACCTTTAATGAACATTCCTGTAACAATTTAGTATGAATTCAAAAAAGTAAAACCTTAACCTACGTTGCATTGTAGCAAGGTAAAAAATGTCAACAAAATTATATATTTTTAATGAATTACGTAGTAAAAATTTGTTAATTCTAGGAAACAAGTCGTTTGAGCATGTATAGTCTAGAAAATTGATTCACAAAGAAACGCAATTTTTATCTACGCACGAAATAATTTGGTGAAATTGCTACAAAAATGTATACATGTTATCTTTTTAAAGTGAAGCTTTTCCAAATTTTAGGGTCAGTCCTTCCGTCCGTGACGGATAGCTCTAAAGGTTGAATTGGGTGTGTCAAACTTTGCACAATGATTCTCTTAGCTATAAGGTACAATTTCGAAATTGAACCTTATAATTGTTTGAAAGTCAGCAGTGGTCTTTTTTGACATGATGCTACTTAGACCTCAAACTTTTTTCATAATATATTCTTGATTATTGAATGGTGATTCCTATGAGAAGGACGTTAAGGTATAATATCATAAGCAAAGAATCTCTATACCTTTTGAAGTTGTCCCAAGGTCTGAAATGAAAATTTTCACTTATATCCGGCTAATAATCCTATTATCATTTAGTATTTATTTTAAAACATAAAATAATGTTATCTCTATTGGTAATTAATATTGCTGTCATGTCTATTTTTAATTATGAGATATTAGTGTTTTTGCCCCTAGAGGGAGCAGCATACCCAATTAACATTTAAATTATTTGATTTAGTTGGAAAAGATTTTTTTTACAGATTATATTGTCAGAATTTTGTATGCTTTTCTTATGTTTGTGTTTATTATTTAAGGTTTGGTTAGGTTTTATTATGTGTATATAGGGTATCATTCCAGGGTTAGGGCTTCTCGCAGGGGTTAGGCATGATAAAGATCACATCCCTCTACTCTTATTTTAATTTTATACCAATAATTAAGGGGGGATTTCTGTGCCGCTATGCACTTAAAGTAATATCACTGAACAGTGTACCTACTCAAATTTATTTTTACTGGAAATCCACGTTGTAAAACGTATCTTTAAAGTTTGACATTCCATGGACACTTTTTTAAACTTCGGAGACATCTTCCTTTCTTTTACACACAGTGCAGTGATATGAATTTTAAAAGTTTTACATCAAATAAAGAATCTAGAAAAAACTAACAACAAAAATTCCTTTCTCTAGAATTTTATTTGAAATATGTGTAATGTAAAATTATTCCTATCTTTTAGTTGACCAAAGGATCTAAATTTACGTACATCATCCTCAATTATTATAAATAAAATTACCCCTTCTGTAGATTGAAATTTGAAGTTTGAAATTTGGTAGCTTGAACCAATAATCAAGATTTAATAATAGTTTTTAAGCTAACGCATGAGAGAACGCGTTTATAATTTACAATTGAATGTTTCAGATTTTGTAATACTTGCCCCTACCCTTCTTACACACACAATCTAAACACAAACACCGGATAGTTGTAAAGCAGAAGTTTTGTAAAATTCTGGGCTGTGATTGGTCAATTTTTGACAAGGAGACCTAGCTGTGATTGGCTGAAATATGGTCCGATGTATCACTCCACAATTTTCAGCGAGAAAAAAGCTCCGAGTAATGACTCTTTGGGAAAAAGTGTGTTGTTGGAAAAAATGGAGGTAGTAAAAAAACTTCCAGAAATTGCGATAAAAATGAAAAATAAACTTATTTTGGTTAACATCTTGTCATCAAATGAATATTAGAAACCCTTGAAAAATAATCATAAACAATTTTTTTAGTATTTCTCTAAGTCATTTTTTACGTTAGGCACAATAACACAGTTTGAAATACATTGAATACAAACGGGATAGTACTATAACTTTTGACTTTTACTCCGTTATTTCAGTTAATTTAGTGTGCTAAAATGTATGTTTTATGGAGATAAATATGCCCAAAAAATGTATTTTTTTGTGAAATATGAAAAAGAAAGCTATTTTGATTTGATTATCAAGTGAAAGATTTTTAGTTGCGTCATATCTTTCATATTTGTATACTATACATTTATGTGTAAATGTTTTTTTTCATCATTATTTAGAAAGCAATGCTTATTTTTAAGTTGCTTTATATGTTTTTACTTAGATATATTAAGTGCATACGTGATTTTTAAAAGCGAAGCTTTTCTATAATTAGGGTCCGTCCGTACGTCCGTAACGGATAGCTTTTTTCGTTAATTTAGGCATGTTAGAATTGTCCTATCGATTTCAAATTTTGTATGGTGATTCCTTTAATATTTAGGTACGATTTAGAAAGCGTAGCAACTCTATAATCATCACCAAAATGTCCGTACGTCCATTTTAAACATGTTGATTTTTTTTACTTTTTTAACAACTAATTTTTAAGTGATCTAATCATCCGATTGATCTGATTTTTGGTATATTGATTCCTAGGACAACAAAGTATAATGTAATAAGCGAAGCAACTCTATAATCAAGTCCTAAAAATGTAAGTATGTCCATAAACATTATCCTAAATCAAGCAGTTTTTCAACAAATTTGCTTACAATTTTGCTTTGACTCTTATACATTTATATTATGATTATTCAGTTCTGACACTATACAATTGTTAATGTCCGTTTGTCCTACCGTTTCACTGCTTCGCTTTTATGGATGTTGTCATCCTTGTTATAATATTTTTATAATGTTTTTATTCTGTGTTATGTGGTTTAAGTGTTTTTAGATACATATTTTTTGAGCTACATGTTGAAAAGTCCATTTTTTAGCCTCATAATATATCTAGGTACGATCTACATGCTGTTTATCGCCATTTTGTTATTTTTTCTGTTTTTAAAAGCGAAGCTTTTCTATAATTAGGGTCGGTCCGTAACGGATAGCTTTTTTCGTTAATTTAGGCATGTTAGAATTGTCCTATCGATTTCAAACTTTGCATGGTGATTCCTTTAGAAGTTAGGTACGAGTTAGAAAGCGTAGCAACTCTATAATCATTACTAGAATGTCCGTACGTCCATTTAAAATATGTTGATTTTTTTACAATTTTAACAACACTTTTGTATGTGACCTAATTATCCGATTGGTCTGATTTTTTGTATACTGATTCCTGGGACAACAAAGTACAATATTATAAGCGAAGCAACTCTATAATCAAGTCCTAAAAATGTAAGTATGTCCATAAACATTATCCTGTATCAAGCAGTTTTTCAACAAATTTGCTTACAATTTTGCTTTGACTCTTATACACATTTACATTATTCAGTTCTGACATTATACAAGTGTTAATGTCCGTTTGTCCTACCGTTTCAGAGCTTCGCTTTTATGGATGTTGTCATCCTTGTTAAGATAAGTTTATTCCAAAGAAATAGAACTGTAATTTATGTTTTCTAAATTAAATTAATTAATGAGAGTATATTACATTTTATATTTCTTTATCTACTTTAAAAAGTACCTAAGCTCAATAGGTATTTAGAAATATTTTATTTCTTGTTAATAATCAGGAAACAAAATACGTACTATTTAGAAAAAGAGACTGGTACGTACATTATATCAATTTAAAAAGTAATTCAGTTTTTTGGAATAATTCAATGAATTGAGAACGAAGACCTGGCCCATTACTGAATTTTCACAGAAATCCTCATGCATTTACCAGTGGCTTGCACAGGGATTCGCCAGGGGTTTGTGAAGTCTTGTGGGGTTAAAAAAGGAGAAGGCAATCCTTTCTTATTTTAGGGGGCATGGACTTCCTCTACCGCACGCCTATGATGCAAAGTTTTAAATATAGGATTCTATCTAACTTATATTTGCATATAAGTCGGTAAAGGTCATTTCAGGGATAACAGAATGAGTTAAAATAATATATATTTCAATACAAAACATACAAGTTCTTTCTTTATTTAGCACATATATCATCGATTAACATATCCATGTAAACTTGAAAAAAGTCTGATGTGCTGAATGTGCTGTAAAAAGGGTTGTCTAAAGTTTTACTTTTATCATTCAATAAGTCAAGGCTAAAAGTTATTAAATCTTTTCAAAACATAGTAGAATGTATAGGTAGCTGGTTTTTTTATTTAGAATTCTAAGTGAGGCTTTGCATTAACATTGGCAGGGTTTAGTCTATTTTCAGCTGGTTTGTAATCAATCCTAAATATCCTTTTAATTCGGGTATTAAAATCACCCCCTTCCCCCCATATCAAAAAAATTCTTGAAGGGGTAGAGATACTAGATTTAAAAAATCTTGGAAAAAAGAAAATATTTTTGTTGAAAATTTTCAAATTTTTTTAGCAACTGTTACCTACTATTGCAAAAGCATGTAGGAGCATGTGCAAAATATAAATGTATATATAGATTATATGTTAAGTACTCCAGCATGCGGCCATTTGAAAAAAAACAAGGACAATTTTGTACATGCATAATAGTCGGTAAAAGAAGAGGATATATTCAAGATTTGGAAATTCTTAAGCAAAAGTGTAACTTTTTAGCAGTAAAGATGTATTGAAAAAGTTTTAAAAAAACATTAGCAAGATTTTATATAAAATAATGGTATTGCTCTAAAGAAATTTAAAAGTAAAACTAATGTATGTTTAAAAAGCTTGTTCAAATATCTCATATGTATTTATCCTCACACTCTCAAATATTGTTATTTTTTGTTGCTGTGCATCATATGGACCAAATTGTCTAATGTGTTATAAGTACATATGTTATTTTCCCTACAGCAATCTTATTATTTAAATATATATTTAAAATACATGTAAATACTAAAGAGAAAGAGAAACTAGTCAATTATAGAGATGTTAAGAATTTAAAAAAACAATGAAATTTCATTCCTCAAATACTTGGCCTACTCTAGCAGCAATTTAAAATTCTTAACAGTGTTAAAATTGAGACTGGGGATTGAGAAATACAAATTTACTTTTGACATCATTCTTAATTTAAATAGTATTATTAATATTTGCTATGAATTTTATTTATAAGTCTTTAAAACCTTTGTTATAAAAATGTTCACTTTTTGTGAAGTTTGATAAATTATCTTATTTATCATTAGTTAAAGCTTTCAAACACATGTTCAAAAAGCAAGAAGAAGAAAAAGTTTCAGACATTTTTGCCAAAGCTTTACATAAATGTGGCATTTCAGACATTTATTTGCATTTAACCCTAGAAAATTTAGGCCCCATGTTGCTTTCTTTAGCAATTAACTAGTTGCCCAAATCTTGATATATGTTTTTTTACTGAAATATAAATATCTATGTGTTGATAAGGAGTGTAGCATCTCTACAAGTGAGATAATTCTGTCTTAGATGAACTTGCTATATTGAAGTAGAATATCCTAAAATATTCTTCATTTACAAAGTTGAATAGCTGTATAAAACGATACAACAATTTTTATAAGGAGCAGGGAATAAAACTTTTATATCTAAAGGATATTTAATTGAAGTGCATTTAACTAGTTAGAGTAGTTATCCCACATAATATTTGAAGAACTAGTAATGTGTGATAAGTAAGGAATCACCAATATATGGCTTTCATGCTGACTTGGTGATAATGAGACACATTCTTAAATTGCATATACAGGGTGTCCCTCGTAAACTGAGGTGGATTCTTAAAAAAAATTTGCCCCACTAATCGCTTAGTGGGGCAAAATTGTTTTCGTGAAAAATCCACCAAAATCACATTAAAAATCTACAAAAATTAAACAAAATTATAGAAGGGTTATGAACATAAGATTTTATTTAATTTTTGTAGATTTTTCATGTGATTTTGGAGGATGTTTCACGACAACAATTTTGCCCCACCAAGCGATTAGTGGGGCAATTTTTTTTTAAGAATCCACCTCTGTTTTTTTTTTTAAACGCTTATTACTCCCTTAATATTTGATCTATCTTAGTAAAATAAAAAGTATTTGGCAGCCTACTACTGACCATTTTATGGGGTAATGATGAAAAATCCACAAAATAAACAGGAAAAATTCTACGAGGTATTACATAAGAGGTTCATTTTATTGAATTTAGACTAACCCGCAAGAAAATATTTGCTTTGTGAACTTTAGGATTAGTTAGGGTCCAAACGGCTGTTCGCTCAGACTTTCTAAGCACAAAAATAGAACAGGCTTGACATAGCACCAGAAAGTGTAATATAAGTGAACAATATGTAAAAATAGGCATAATATTGATCTTCTTTGTTAATTTTTCATGAGAGCTCGCTTCAAATGCATACAAGAACCTGAAATATACCAGATTTTTTAATTATATTACAATGCCAGTTCTTATAATGTCTGGAGTAAGTCTTTGTGATCCACCGTTTGACCACCAGCTGTTTTTAAAGTTAACTAAGGCATATTTTTCTTGTGGATTAGTCTTATATTCACTAAAATCAGCCTGTTATGTATTACCTTGTAGATTTTTCTCTGTTATCTTTGCGGATTTGTCATCACTATATCATTAAATGGTCAGTAGTAGGCTGCCAAATACTTTTAATTTTTATAAGCTAGCTCAAATATTAAGGGAGTAATAAGTGTTTAAAAAAAACAGTTTACGAGGGACACAAGAAAATGAATTTTACATATTTTGAATATAAGATATGTATAAATAAAGACAATAAAGAAAGATTGAATTGGTAAATATAGATCATGATTATTTTATTAAAATTTACTTCTTGGAAGTACCCCTTTAGCCTGATTAAGTAGCTAAGCATATTTTTTCATAATTTAATACAACAATCCTTAGGTAATATATTTTGATAAGTGATATAATGAAAATAGTTAATAAATGTTTATTTAGCTGTCTAATTGTTACGCATTATCTTTATATTATCACCAATTTTAACTAACTTTGTTTCTAAATATATGATATGTTTGTAAACGTTCATTAATCAGGAAAAGCTTTGTGTTTTGGACTTAAACCTAAATTTAAGAGCAGGATATAAACCTAAACAACTGAGTCTGAAAGTTACCAGGAGTTAGCCAATGAAACATTGGGGAGGGGTGGACCTGATTTTTCCTAAAATTACCCATGATTTTTTTCCTTAGCTTATATGTCACTGGTCGCCGGAAGGAAAAAGCAGTTTTTTGAAAGGGGCTATCTGAGATTATTACAGATTCTGATTTATACATATATAGACTAATGAAAAATGCAAAAAACGAAATCAAAAGCGTTCCTTCTTGGGAGAAAATCCGGGAAATTTTTTTTAGCTATTTTTAACCTAAAATTCACATGGGCAAGCATGCAAAAAATATAAAGACATTTTAAAAATGTCATTGCTCAGCACCTAGAGGTGATAGAAAAATGCTACGCATACCATTGGAAAGGTCATAACCTCTAGTTTTCATAAAGGTATATAACGTTTTTGTACTATTATTAGTTTTTGAGCTATCCTCTAAAGTATACTCAAGTTCTAAAAATGCAGTTTTTTCATGAATTTTAGGTTTGATACTAGTTACACAAACCTTTTTAAAATTATATTGCTTAGCACTTAGGAGTTATATAACTATTTTATAAAGGTACATTTGTATATTTTGGGTAATTTCAATTTTAGCTTAATTAAAAATTGTCTTTGAAATGCGTATAGTTTGTAGTAAGAACCAAGGAGGGAGGGCGGAGTTTATACACTTATACGAAATGAAATGCAGTATAAAATTTTGCCCTGGATGTTTTTGGGCTTGTTGTTATAGTTATAAACCTTATTTTTTTGTAAAATTATATGATTAAATATACAAGTAAAACTTTGAAAATTAAATTTTGGAACTTTCCTTCTAGGGGCTAATGGGGTAAAACAGCCCCTAAGACACTAAAATCTAATGTCTGAGCTTATTTTTAGAGATATCAAGCAAATTTTTTTAATGTAAACTTTTTTTTGCATAATTTAGCTAGGTAGCCACTAAAGATTTCATTTTGGCACTTTCCTTCTTGGGGCTAGTGGGTTATTTCATCCTCCAAAACACTAAAATTTAAGACTTGAGGTTTTTTTAGAGATATTAAGCTGATTTTTTAATGTTAATTTTATCACATAATTGAGCTATGTTGCAACTAAAGATTTTGTTTTAACACTTTCTTTCTCGGGGCTAGTGGGGTAAAAAACAACCCCAAATTGTTAAGTTATAAAATACAGGAAAGGGGGGGGGGGGGAGTTTATACACTTTTAGGAAATGAAATTTAGTATAAAATTTTGCTCTGGATGTTTGGGCTAGTTGGTATAGTTATTAACCTGATTATTTTTGTAATCTTATATAATTAATTATCAATAAACATTAAGTTTGACACTTTCCTTCTAGTGGCTAGTGGGTAAAACTTCCCCCAAAACTACTAAAAGTTTAAGTTCTGGGCTTATTTTTAAAAATACTGGGCTGATTTTGTTAATGAAAACTTTTTTTCTTCAAATAACTTAACTTAATAATCACTATAGATTTCAATTAGGCACCTCTTTCAAGGACTAAATTATTTTTTTCTATGATTTGAAATAAGTTTTTATTAAAGTTCAACATGAAATCTTTGAAAATATGCTCAGAACTCATAATTTTTGAATTTTAAAGGTGTTTTACCCCAATAGACTCTAGAAGGAAAGTGCCAAAATGAAATCTGTAATAACTCCTTAGTTCAATTATGTGAAAAATGTTTACATTAAAAAAATAAGCTTAATGTCTTCAAAAATAATCTCATATCTTATAACCAATCACATCGTAGAACCAACTTAAAAAAAATAACTATAACAACAAGTCCAAAACAGCCAGGGCAAAATCTGATACTGACTTATAATTTTAATATGTTTAAGGAAGCCCCAAGAAGGAAAGTGCCACATATGGCTACATATTTAAATTATGAGGATAAATTTTAAGTTAAAAAAATTATCTTGATATCTTTAAAAATAGGCTCATAACTTTAAATTTTAGTGTTTTGGAGCCCCAAGAATGAAAGTGCCAAAATGAAATCTTTAGTGACTACTTTGCTAAAATATGTCAAAAAAAATTTACATTAAAAAAATTAGCTTGACATTGAAAATGTCCAAAAATGTTAACATTAAAAAAATTAACTTAATGTTTTTGAAAATAATCTCATATCTTATAATTTCAGTGTCTTGGGGGCTGTTTTATCCCACTAGCCCCTAGAAGGAAAGTGCCAAAATTAAATTTTAGAGTTTTACTGGTGAATTTTATCATATAAAAGATTTTACAAAAAGAATCCGGTCAATTACTATAACAAAAACAACCAGGGCAAAATTTTATACTGCATTTTATTTACTAGTGTATAAACTCCCCCCTCTCTTCTTGGTTCTTACTAAAAACTATACACATTTCAAAGCTTAAATTGAAAGTACCTAAAATATACAAATATACCTATATAAAATAATATATATAACTACAAAAACGTTATATACCTTTATAAAAACTAGAGGTTATGAGCTTTCCAATGGTATGCGTAGCATTTTTCTACCACTTTTTCTACTAATTTTATACTGCATTTCATTTCCTATAAGTGTATAAACTCTGCCCTCCCTCCTTGGTTCTTACTACAAACTATACGCATTTCAAAGACAATTTTTAATTCAGCTAAAATTGAAATTACTTAAAATATACAAATGTACCTGTACCTTTATAAAATAATTATATAACTCCTAAGTGCTAAGCAATATAATTTTAAAAAGGTTTGTGTAACTAGTATCAAACTTAAAATTCATGAAAAAACTGCATTTTTAGAACTTGAGTATACTTTAGAGGATAGCTCAAAAACTAATAATAGTACAAAAACGTTATATACCTTTATGAAAACTAGAGGTTATGACCTTTCCAATGGTATGCATAGCATTTTTCTACCACTTCTAGGTGCTGAGCAATGACATGTTTAAAATGTCTTTATATTTTTTGCAGGCTTGCCAATGTGAATTTTAGGTTAAAAATAGCTAAAATCTTTTTCCCGGATTTTCTCCCAAGAAGGAACGCTTTTGATTTCGTTTTTTGCATTTTTCATTAGGCTATATATGTATATATCAGAATCTGTAATAATCTCAGATAGCCCCTTTCAAAAAACTGCTTTTCCCTTCCGGCGACTAGTGATGTAGAGCTGCACATGTAGAGATACCTCTGTTCTGTCAAAAAAGTATCATGATGGCTTATTAAGCTATTTCCAGTCATGATACCTATGCTTTTTGCTAAATATTTTTTTTTGGCTTATAATTTTTTTATTCAAATGTGTATTTTTATGCCTACCTACTCAGGGACATGGATCAGAATTCTAGCCAACAACTTTAAGTGAAAACAATTCCTTCAACTACACTTACTTTGTTTCCTTCACTTTATATATTTGAAGCGGTTTATTCCTACATAGATTTTTGGTATTTTAAGTTGAGTAAAATTGCTGAATCAAGGCCCCATTACATACATAACAATTAAAGAATATGTTGCCTTTGTAACCATAGCAACAAACTTAATAATTTATAATCAGAGTATTAGGTCATACAGCAAAATATGTATGTCTATGCAAATACACCGCACGTTGCAAACTTACAAAATTAACCCATGCCTTATTGTTTTTTATCTCTCCTGCCTTACTTTGATGTTTGTCAGTTTTTACTACATGGAAACAAGCTTACTCATGGTTACAGCTTATATTGTCATGTTTAAAAAAGATGATTTTTAAAGCATTTCTTCTGTTCATGATTATTAATTGCCTTACTATTATTTTGCAGTAAGTAAAGTTATTTATATTATCCTAAACTGAAAGACAAAAAAGTGAGTAGGCATTTCTTAAGAATTATTTTTGAGCCTCTTATTTGTAATGCTTATTATTAGCTTGGTATTTTTCAATGATCCATAAATCAGAGAGAAAGAGGGGACAATGGACTGTTTATTACACGAGTCCCCAAAGTCCTATAACAACGTTTTCTTATTTGCTGGCTTTACAACTTTAGGGACCTTAGTGAATTTTGATTGGTTGGTTCATTCAGTCGATTGTTCAAACGTTTCAATAGCTAATTCAAATTTACAGAAGGCGTAATTTTGTGTATCATATCATTGGGATGTACATAAATTTATTGGCCATTTTCTTATCCCTTTAGATCCCTGCCCATAAACATCTTCTCTGAATAAAGGATCTCAAAGCTATCAATGAGATTTAAATTCACACATAGAACGTACTATCATTGTAGATAGAATATTCTAAATGATAATAAATCACCTCTCAAAACTTTCCAAGTTTGTCTAGACAGAATGCAAAAAAATGTTAGTTATGATGCCATCTTAACTGATGCCACTCTGTCTCCAAGCAATTTTACCACATGTTACACACACATTCTTGCAGGGGCGGAGAGAATGTTGCACTAGGAATTAAATTCTGATATTCGTTGGATTAAAAACTTTGGGATACTAGGCTAATCTAAGATTGTTTATAATATTTAAAGGGTAAATTAATTTATTGTCCATGATCTTATCCCTTAGTGAACCACAAACTTGATGTTAATTTGATGTATTTTTTTTACCCTTTACTTAAACTTACAAATAGAACTTTGAATACTTTGGAAGTAAATATACTTGTTTCATTTTCTGTACTAAATGAACACAAAAAACAGATGGGCTTATGCAAAATCATATTTGCATAAGCAAAGCAAATAAGATTTTGAGGGTCAGTTTCTATCTTAACTTCAAGCTAAGGGGTATAATCTATATTTGAATTCCAGTCATCCTAAAGCTTCGGCTTTGTTTATTTTGATTCCATTTCAATGTATTCAATTTCTGTTATTAATCTAGTAAGCTTTAGGTTCGAGACAAGCTCATGAGGCCCTATTGACATGATACTGCAGACTGTTAGTGTTTGTAAGCAAGATTAGGTGATTGTCTTGAACTAAGATCAACAGTTAGGACTCACAGATAAAAGATCTACAATCAATAATTAGGAATTTAGAACAAAATCTCAGTTATTCTTAACATAGGTTTCTAATAAGGTATGAACAATAACTATGTCAGATAAATGTAATTTTTTAAAAGATTTGATAGGATAAATTTAAACAAAATTGTTACAGTAAATCATGTTTGGGTAATTTAGAATTTAATGAAGATTCACTTAAACAAAACGTTTTTGTTTCAAAAGTTCAAAAAATTTGATCAATATGATAATTTGTTCCCAACAACAAAAATCTTTTGTTATCATTGTCATGTTATCTCAAACAATAACATATTTGTATGCAACAGTTTGTACTTTCCTAAATGTATAAACTGTATACAAGTTTCATAAAATCATTTGCATATATAATGCATTTGTTGTAACAATAGTCAAATAGTACCTGCTGGTACAGAGATAAAGAATATAAAAACATTTAATTAAGCAAGCAATATTATAAAAGTACATATAGATTTTTAATGGTTATTGTAAAAACACTTAGCTTCCTAGTATTAATATTCCTTTTGAAAATGCCCAATTCTTTCCTGTTTAACTAGGTTTTCATAGATATTTCAGTTAAGTTTTTACTTTTGATGATAAAACTTGTATTTACTTAATAGTTTACTAATTCTTCTGTTTCATAGATTTAAAGTATTTAAGGAAATATTGATTTAATAACGCTTCTTTATTCTTTACATTGTAATGCCTATAGAGATCTACATATTTGAAATATATTGCTATTTTTTGAAAATAATATTCAGAAATTGAATCCCTATCTCTGATATCATGCACTATCCTCGTGATTATTGCTTAGCCTGTAAGAAAGTGCAGAAATGCATGTATCATGTTCAGAAATACAGGGGAACAGTCTTTACTTGAATTTAGATTTCTTGATATTTAACTACTCTTGTAGAGGCTTTGATTTCCTAAATTAAGTACTTCTACTTATGTTCAACACATTTGGCGAGATCCATTGCCACATACAGGCACATACACCGATGGACCTTTTGGTACATTATATAAGGATGTGAAGAAATCATTAATGTCAAGTCTTTAAACTCATCCCCATATTCCTGAAAATCATGCCTTATAAGAATGCTAAACAGGCTTACTTCAAATGATACCACATGCTTTAAGTAATGTAGGTCTAGGTTTTGTATTTCATATAGCTCTTTAATAAATTGTTATTCTCTCTTGGCAATAATCTCAGCAAAGTTTGTACTTTGTACATATAAAATCATATTTGGTTTCAATCTGGACATTTATTAATCTAGGTGCTTTAATAAAATCCTATGGTTTGAAATGCAATCTTTTCTTTGATAGAAATGTCAAATATTTAAATACTAGATTGCAAATAACCAACATTTTATTGTAAAAGATGCTGAGTGTTTGCAAAAATATGGCTAATAATGTTTTTTTTAAACTTACACCCAAAAAAATAATTTGCATTGGTAACCTTTTGAGTACCTTGAAGAAAAATATAAATATAAGCCTGGCTAATAAAATTCTTTTGTACCTATTTGTTATTAGATTTGTTTACTGCTGAATTTTTGCAATTTTCCTTCTGCAATAAAAGTTATCCAATTGAAGGAATTATAAAAAGAAATTATGGCAAAATTTATCATTTTCCATGTGGAATGCTTTAAAACCCCTTTTTTTCAAACATATTTTTTAATTTAATCTTTTTGGTGCCTATTTTTAGTTAGGTTTGGTTGAAGAAGAGCCCCGGTGGGTTAGTTTATAGTTGCCTTAGTAATAGGATAGACAGAAATTTGGATTAGAAATTGGATAAGACAATGGCTGGTAAATTAATTTGTCCCTAATTCTTAACTTCGTTGTTGTTCTAAGAATTTTTTTTAGCTTTTTATACTTTTAAGCATATAAGAGATTAAAGAAAAAGGGCTATTCACATACAAATCCACTACTTAACTAATTCTTTATCTGTCCTGTTCAATTTCTTTTTTTTTAATTCTTTAGTGCAGCACCGTTGGCTGTCGTACTTTTGGATGTCAAAGTCTATAGGTATTAATATAACAGTCTTCCTTTTTCTATCAGTTAGTAACAAACCATAGTAGAAATTCGGGTAAGAAATTCAAAAAAACATACCATAGTAGTAAATTAGCCAAGAAATTAAAATTAAAAATTTTGCTTAACTTAATAAAACAAGGAGAAATATTTTTTTATATAAGTTCCGTACCACAATAAACAAGCATCAACATTTTCCATTATATTATAGTTATAGTTTAGTCAGTTAAATGCTTATGTGATATTTTTTTGCCAAACAGCTTTATTACAATGTTCAATGTCAAATATCAAAATGAAGTCACAGTTATTTTATCTGCGCTTCTTTGTTTGGACTGACAGGCAAACGTGAATTAACGAGGTAGCTTTTCTACTATAAAATTGTTGGAGTTATTTTTACTATAAGTTAACTTTATTTGTGGGCGAATTTTAAATACTTTTGTAAGTTTACTTGTTTTTTTTCTACTTAGTTTTTTTTTCGCGAAAAAAATAATCTCATTCTTCTGCAGTTTTATTATTAGTAGAGCAATTTTTTTTCTTTGATTGTTAAAAACCCGTTGCACGTTGAAAAGTGAAGGAGAAAATTCACGTGTTTGTGTCTAAAAAGTAAAAAGCCCTCTACTACCGCGGACACGTGTCTGTGTGTATGTACTTTCCTTCCGTCTAGACTTTTTATGGGGAGGGGGGGGAGTATGCTTGACTCTTGAGTCATTTCTTTGGTTCACTCTTATTTATCATACTTTACTATTAATTTTGAGTCCTAATTGCATGATTTTCTGACTGTCAATACAAACTGTATATATACTTCATTGATAATGTATATTGAAATGTACACTCCTCCCCCCCCCCTCTCCCATGGCAAAGGGTTAAATGCATCCAGGAAAAGTATGATCAAGAGTAGATGGTTGAAGTTAGTAACACTGAAATATCACGCAGGCATAACATGATAGTTTCATATACCCCCATATAAATATATATATTTTTTACCCCACCTTCCCCTTGTAGAATTAAATCTGCCTAACCCCCCCCCCCCCTCCCCTCTGTCAAACTTAAAGCGGAGGCTTCACTGTTCACTGTGTTTCTAAAAAGCAACTAATTTTCACATGAAAAAAAAACAACTAAATTTATTTCTTTGGTAAAATCTATGATTCCAAATATTTAATAGCCGGTGATTAATATTTTAAAAATAAGTAATAAACTAGCTAGATGCTAGTTTGCATCTAGGGAATTTGTATTTAAAGGGGGAAGAAAAATATCCCAAAACCATCCTGGGACCTATGTTAAGTTCTTTTCATTAACAGAGAAATCGATTGGTTCAGTGGTTGGCGAGATCTAATAGGACAGACATAAACCTTACTACTATATATAACAGGATTAATGTAAACATAATCATGTACATTACTTAATTTTGGTCAAATGGAAGGGGCTTGTTTCCTCCCCAAAATCGTTTATCAATCAATCTTTCAAAATTGGACTAAAACCTTTTATTTAGTGTAAAGTAAAATATTTTAACGTAAAAACTGAGTTTTGTTGCCAAGACTTGCTATTTCAAAGAGTTAACTGTTTTGTAGTCTATCCATATTCTAAACAAATCCCGTACCCCGTGTGTCTGTCTGACTGTTGTAAAGTGAATACATATATCGTTCGTCAGAAAGAAAGAAAGATAGGAGGAGAGGAGACTATTAGTCAAACTCTCAGCGCCGCATGCATGAAATGATATAACTTTTTAGCCTTACAGTGAGTAGTATCGGAGTGAAATAAAGAAGAAAAGTCAGCTTTAGTTCAGTTATGACTAGTTACCTATATTATTAACAAAGAATTCATTACATGGTTTAGTTATATTTAAGTTCTTGTGCTAAATACAACAAAATTAAACTTGAATACCGGCATTTGAAAATAAAATAAAGATTGATTAAAAATTAAAATAAAATTACAATTGAAGACCTAGGTATAGGACATAGGTACTCAAGAATGCAATTAAGTTTTTGTTTGCATTAATGAAACAGCTGTTTTAGAGTGAATTTGGTATAATCCCTCAAAACCGACGCGTCAGTCATCATATATAAACAACCCTTTCTATTATTTTCATCTTTTAAAAAATCCCTATTTTGGGCCCCTGTGGATAGTTCGAAGGGGTTCCCAAAAGTTTATCAACTTTACCCTAAGTACTTACTTTTCTACCATTTTTCTGAACAAAATCTTAGATTTGACAAAATATAATTTATCGAACTTTAGAGAAATTAGAATTTTCAAATATATTCATATTTTTCTTTTATTTCAGATAATAGAATATGGCACATAAAGAAAATATTTTTGAAACAAATTCAGATTTTATCTAAGCAGAGTGCCTTATTTTTATACAACGAAAAAATTATAAAATTCATTCAGAAGTAGAACTGTGATATTAAACAAGAAAAACATAAAATTGGTCTTATTTAATTTTCTTCCTGGTGATAGTTTTGAAATATCCAAAGATGCATCTGACAGCTGTAACTCGGAACTTGAACAAGCTGCTGGACATGAAGTCCATGAAGCTGCTGGACCATTATGCTCAGTTCAACCCCTCTCCTCTTTCACTCAAACAGGTTGGGTACTTTTTGTTTTTGTTGGTGGAAAACTAATTTTAAAACTCCGCAAATAATCAGGTATAAATCCGTCAAAAAAAATTTCTAACATTTGTGCCAGTATTATTTCCTTGCAAATTAAATTTATTTTTGTTGATAACAATTACAGCACCCAAATATTTTTAACAGAAGGAAAAGTTGGAGACTAAACATGTTTTCTTAAGATGAAATATTCTTTCAACTGTTGAGTAGATTGCCTAAGAAAACATTTTGTTTGAACTTTGTCATTAATTTGGTTTGCGTTCTTATATTAGTCATTTACTTTCCCTCGAGTCATTTAAAAATCATCCATAGAAAATGCAAGGAAAGGTCATTTGGAGATAAAAATAATCTTCATATTATTGCTTAACAAATGAAGACTTTTTGACTTTGTGAAAAGAAAAAGAAAATCTTATATATAAAGAAACCTAACAAAAGATGTAAATTATGAAATAGTTTTAATTGTAAAACATGTTTAAATCTTTATAATGGAGGATTTTATGCAAAAAGAAATATTATTGAAAGCTCTGCAGCCGCTAACAATCAGCATTAAAATGTATTTTTATATTTAAAAAATAAGCTGACTCATTGCCTGGCCCTAACTTTGAGTATGAATAAAAATAAACTACTTTGTCTTTGAGTTATTGCAAATGCCGATAAGTAACTTTTCTAATTTGCAGAACTATTTAGGTAGTTATAGAAGGTACTAATTTTTTTCATCATTTCAGTTTATTGAATTCGGCAAGACTGCAACCGAAGCCGAATCCTTCTCATTTTTATCAAAAGAAATTCCAGTCCGGTTGTCGAACATAATGAAAGAGATCAACCTGCTCCCAGGAAACCTCCTCCACATGCCATCTTTACTCATCCTCCAGGTATGCATGCAGAACATTTAGAGTAGCTCAGCTAGTCGAGCATAGAACCCCCCCCTTTATAATTCACACAAAGTACCTTATTAAGCACTACCTTATGTTTTAATTAAATTTGAAATAAGTGGGGATGGGGTAGTTTTTTCTTTGTTTATTCTACTTTAAGTTAGGTTATAGGCTACCTCGCAGGGTTAGGTCACCGCAAATATTGACAATAACTATTAGGTACCTAACAATACAGATAGAGTGCCATAACCACTACCACACGAGATTTTAAAGTTTATATTAAAATATGTTTTATACCAATATGATAGATTTCCTTTGGATTTAAACCGGTTCTCATTAGCGTTTAATGATTCTATGATTTTTCCTGTCTAAACCCTAGGCACTAGAAACATATTATCCTATTATATAAAGTAGTAATCGTTTTTTGTCTGTCCCGAATGATCTCTCTAACCGCTGAACCGATATTGTTCTTCTTTACAGTGAAGCTTCTTATAGGTCCTGGGAAGGTTTTAAACTTTTTTTGGGGAGGGTGTCTTTACCCCCCTCCCTCCCAAAACTATTTTTTTTACTCTTTTGAAACTCAAATTTGAATAGGGAGGAGGTCAATTTTCCCCATTCTACCTTAAGTGCCCCTAGAGGCTTCTAGGGGCGTAGCCGCTAGTATATTAAAATTTACTTAAACATCTAAGATATTTTAAATTTTAGGACTGGTACGCCAAAAGTTTCCGGGACCTGAGCATATTTGAATCCCAGAAGCCGACCCCCGACACCCTGGAGGAGTTCTGCAGCATCCTGAAGACCGTACAGACCAGACACACCAACGTGGTGCAGACCATGGCCCAGGGGGTTCTAGAGCTTAAAGAATCACACATTGTGGATAATCAAACAGATATGGCTATCCAGGTAAATATAGTAAATGTAGCGAGAGGGGGGAGTTATTGGACTGTAAATTACACTTGAACCCAAAGTTTTATAACCAAGTTATCTAATTCATTGGCCCCAAAACATTAGGTACCTTTAAAAAATTGGAATGGTCCTTATATTAATTCTGTTTCCCTTTAAAGTCCCTTTTCCCTTTTAAGTTATTTCGTTTTAAAGAACTTAATTTTAGAGGAGATGGAAATTTTTGTTTTAAAATACTTATTTTCTGAAACTTCTATTGCGTACCTTAAAACCCCCGACGTCTTAAAGTCTTGCATTTAAAGCATACATTTAGGATTTGTAATTGCACAGTTACATAATAAGTCTAAAATCTACGTATTTTAAAATACATACATAGGTATCATAAATAATGTTACATTTTTTAAGTAAACAAAAATATTTTGCTCAGTAAACAAATTTTAACTTAAAAACAGGAAAATCAAAATATATGTTGTTCAACAAGTTTTCATCTTGAAAACTAGAAGCTAGTAGTCCCAAGACTTTAATTTATAAACAATTTAGCCTAAAACCATCCTTGGAGTTTCGCTAAAATATGGAACTCTTTTGGTTGATTGGTTAGCAAGATCTTAAGAAACAAACAAATCGACACTTATTTATGTATTACTTAGGAATTAAATAATGGAAGTTTTTTATTAGGTAGGTATTTCTTTTTTGTTTGTTATATTCGTGATTATTGTGGCATTTCCAAATCATTGATTTAAAGTTTTCGTACTTTTAATTGTTGTTTGAAATATACCTTGGGAAAGTCCAACTTAGTTGTTATTTAACAGGGAAAGGATAAGACTCGACCTTTTCTTTACGTTTTCTCATATTGTTTTGTGAGGACACGGACAAACCTTTATCATAAAATAGCTGCGCTATTGGAAAGAGTTATTTTTTTTATCACCAATTTGTTTTTACTGCATTAAAAGTTTTATAATTTACTTACGTAAAAACTATGAATCATTATTGATATTAAAGGTATAATAATTACGTTATTAGCCTACCTAATCATTTATTCTTTGGTGTATTTAAGTAGTTTTAAATTATATTAATTTTAATTATATTAATTTTGTAATTTTCCTACTGACCAATAAACTGATAAAAATCTCCATTTTAGGGAAGCTTTACATATCTCTTGGGATGGTTTAGGCTTTTTTATCTCTTAATTTAAGACATTGACACTTCTATAATTAATTGTTCTTTTTTTAGTATTTCTTGGATCGCTTCTACATGTCCCGTATCTCCATCCGTATGTTGATGAACCAGCACGTCCTGTTGTTCGAGCAGGACGCGGACAAAACCTCCAGAAGGATCGGCATCATCGATCCAAATTGCAAGGTAATTACATAATCATGAGAAGGATATTGAGACATATTTTATCATGGCACTAATATCAACATGAATGCAAAGTCTCAATAAATCATTAACCTGCGCAGTTAGAACTTACAGACAATGGCAATTCATCAAACGGAATGTACATGTACCATAAAAAGTATTGTATCTTTTGTGCCAAAAGTTAATTTTCAAACATATATTCATTTACCTTTATGCATAAAGGATATCATAAATAGTAAAATAAAATCAAGTCTAGTCTCTCAAAAAAGCATACTCTTTATCAAGCCAACTTCGAGAAAATTTATATAAAAAAATTAAGTACCTACCTACCATTGTTTTAGTTTTTTAGTAATAACTATTACTTTCTGTTACAGGTCAGGTCGGTTATCGTGGAGGCCTTCACCAACGCAGCTTTTCTATGTGAAGAGTACTACAGCCGGGCACCTGATATTGAAATCAAAGGTAGGTACCTAGCAAAAGGTTATGCACCAAAATATGATAAGTTCACAGCCAAACAATACCTACCCAGTCTTTTCTTAATGAAATATTTAGAACTATATTTCGGTGAACATGGCACCCTCTTCAATCTAATGAAGTTAAGCTAGATGTTGACTGTAATATGATCCTAACATCTATATTATAAAGCACTTCAAAATTTTTGTTGTGCTAGCCCAATGGAAATTTTATTTAATCTAGCCGACAAATAAGGCGATAAAAAAGTATAAGACCGAAGAAGTTACCTACCATTAAGTTCTACTTATTTTTTTTTAAAACGTTTATTTTTAATTTAAGGAAATGATAAATATATGTAAATTTAACTAATTTTTTTCTAAAACCATTAAAATATGACATACCTAGAGGAAATACAATATTTTTAGGGTCTTAAAATGTTGAAACAGTTATTTTTTTTCTTGTGGGGCATTTTTCCCATGTGAAATATTGCATCATTTGAAAATCAGACATCATCCCATACTTGCTTAAAAGTGGCCTCAATTCTTTTTTAAAAATCAGGGACAAATATTTCAATAAGTTTTTGAAACGCCTAAAATAGATAAATAAATTTTTATTCTGTTATAGTAAAAAAGAATTTAAAAATTTATTATGGAGATAATTTGAATAACCTTAAAATATATAGACAGACAAATTATAGAGTAGTCGCGCTATTAAAAACGTGCAATAGCCTCTAGAAATATTTAAATCTGATGAAAAGTATTTTTTGTAAACGTCAGATGTGATTGCATCAATTGAATTCAGGAATGCTTTCTTACTTTGTCTTGCGTCCTAATCAATTGGAAAATTTTCTAGAGTCGTTTCTTTAGGTAACTCTTCAACTTTTTATAATAATGTTGTTACACAATATTATTAGTTAGCTACTGGAAAATAGCTTAAAACCTTCACAGGAAAACTATTTAAGTTTCCTTGAGAGCACATACACATATCCAAAATCTAGCTAGTTGAAAAGTGTTAAGTATCAGATTATAGATACAAACATCAATAGGTTAATACTTGGACTAAAGAACTTGATTGTTAACTAAAAGATGTAATTTATTGGGTTTTTTTTCAGGTCAACTAAAAGTAACAAACGACAAGGGTAAGAAGATTCCTCTGTCCCTAGTGTACCCTCCCCCCCACCTCTACCACATCATGTTCGAGTTGTTCAAGAACTCTATGCGCGCCACAGTGGAGAACCACGACATATCTGAGCTTCCTCCCATTGAGGTTCTGGTGGCCAAGGGTGAACATGATGTCAGCATTAGAATTAGTGATCAGGTTTGCTTATTCTTTCTTCTTAAAGTAGCAGTATGTCTGTCTGTCTGTCGCGGGTAAGGATATTATCGTGGAGGTAAAGTACATAGAACTGTAAATAATACCTAATTTTTATAAACGCGTTCTCATTTCGCCTGCTTTATACTTTGGGTGCTATTTATTAGATCTTGGTTGATTTATTCTAACTTTTACAGAAGGAGTAATATATTTTATCATCATTGAGGATGTAGATCAATTTGCCATATATTCTTATTCATTATACATTTAAAATTAATACATAAAAAAAAATATTGCAATGCTTGATTTTTAAAGATTTAAGATAAAAAATATTTGCTGAAAAAATGATTCTTTTCTTTTTGTTACAATTCTTGCTTTCTTCTACAATTTTCAGCGTAGCTTTTTTACAAAATATTTTGTTCATTTGATCTTCTATAAGAGATTGTTTAGGAGTCTTTTTAAGCCTGTGCAAGAGTGGATTGTAGTCCAATAGAGATATCTTTAGGGATAAGACAAGAAATTTATATTCATCCCCAATGATGATAACCAAAATTAAATACTACTTTTGTGGATTAAAATTATTGGTTGAAAAGTTTGTACACTGTGACTTCTGTTGGAACCAACCAAGGAAAATTCAACAAAAATACCCCAAAATTTTACAATGAATAAGTTAATGTGCCTATAAAACTTTGGGTACCAGTATAATTTACAGGCTGATGTCCCTTTTCCTTAGTTTATAAAGAAATGTAGCTGTAATGCACAAAAACTCTTGTCCTTGTTATTTTTTCTTTAGTATGGCACCATATTGAAGCACATGTTTATAACTGCTTTCTATCTGTTGCTATACAAAATCAAGTGCATCTTTTAATTCTTTTTAGTGGCTTCGCCCTTAGCTTTATGAGACTTTGCCACAGGAGGGGTATTTACCTACGTTTTTTTTTAATATTGGAATGGGCTTTTTTTGGGGGGCCAAGATATCACTTCCCGAAAAATAGCATAAAACCTGCCTTGAACCTTTACAACATTTCCTCGAAAATTGTGCAATGCAGTAATGTAAAGATAGGACAATGAAATATAAAAAAAATCCTATACCCAATTATTTTTTTATTACTGAATATTATTTTAGGGAGGTGGAATTCCCCGTCACATTACCGACCATTTGTTCCACTACCTGTTCTCCACGGCTCCCCGACCCAGCATGACCCCAAACAAAGCTCCGCTGGCCGGCTATGGTTATGGTCTTCCTCTTTCCAGGCTGTACGCAAGGTAGGTTTTTCTTGGTTAAATATTTTTTTATTAATAACAAAAGAGGACTTTTATTAAAGATGACTGAAACATTCTCAACAGTGATCTTTTTGACATCAATTAAAGTGTTTTTGGTATAAAAGTCATATATATACGATTCACAAGTGTTTGATAGTATTTTATTCAAGCTAAATCAATCTTTGATACTTCCTTCCTTACTCTATTAAAAGAATATCTACAGTATTTAAAGACATTTCCATTGAGAATCTGTCAAGGTAAATACCTACAGTAATCACCTTTTAAATAAATGTTTTTCTGTTAGTATGAAAAGCTATCGCTAATATATATAGATTATATGTATGATGAAATTATCCTATTTAATTCATTACAGATATTTCCACGGAGACCTGATCCTGAACTCTTACGACGGGTACGGAACAGACGCTGTTGTCTACCTGAAGACCCAGACACACGAGGCCAACGAGCTGCTGCCCATCTTCAACAAGACAAGCACTAGACAGTACAAGAGCGCGGTGCCGATCGCCGACTGGACCGACCCCTCATTCTGCGTTAACAGAGGTATTTATGGTCGCAGCACTGCCGGTGGCGGCGGCGGGAGTGGCTCTGGGGGGAGTAGTGGGGGCGCACAACCTGGAACTAACTCTGAAAATAATTCTAGTGCCAGCAAGGGTCCAAATAATGGAGGTTAAATTAATCCTACCACAAAAAAAAGTTGGCTTCATTTAGAATTAAATTTTGCTCAATTTTTCAATTAAAATCAAACTGCGATTGCTCACTATATTTTAAAAGAAGAAAGAATTAATAAAAAAGGCGGAGAAGATGGAAAGATTTGTTGAACTGACAACTTCTAATTGTAGGTCCCAACCCACGCGGCAACGGCAAGAACCGGAACAGTGTAAACACAACTGCGGAGGACCAACAAAACACAGCCGCAACCGCGTAAAACAAGCGGCTGAATATTCTACCTGCTCTAATTTAATGTTATCTGTCTAATGTTTAGACTAGAAGAAAAATTATTAAAGAGAAACCCTTAAAGCAGCTACATAGAGAAATAAACTAATAGTTGTCAGATTTCTTGGCAAGTGAAATTTAAAAAATCCGCCAGAATAAAAAAAAACCAAAGATGAAAAATAAAACAAAAGTGAGCCACGAGTGAATACATACAGAACATAATCATTTAAACATTTTTTTTGTAATAATTTATGATGTATTACAATAACATGTATTATATCTAACTTTGTTAAATTATTTAGAGGCAAGTATATTATAATACTTTATATTTAGTACCTAGTGCAAAATATTTTTTAAGCTAACATCAAAAATGATATTTATTTAATCTTAATAGATGAAAATTTAACGTATATTCCTAGTCTGTTCTTTTGCCATTGTTTTTAATTAGTTCTATAGTTAAGAGCTTGGTAAATATTTTTTTCATATATGGAATAACCTTTATCCTCCAGATTTTCAGTAGATCAAAATCAACAATTGAAATATCCTATTTCCTTGGTTGAAGACAATCAAAGCATGGTTTTAAATACTTGTTCATTAAACATGGATTAATTTAAATTGAAAATGGGTAAAACACTTTTATTCTTTAAATCTTGCAATGAAAACTTAAGGGGTAATTTATCCTGTACCATAGACAGTTATCCTCGGAAAAGTAAAAATTGTAGGATTATTTGTCTTTAATTCGATATGGTACATATATTTCTAGTGAGATTTGGAACCGATTTTGATCCAGGCGGAAATAAATCGGATTCGTTCTAGGGTAAAGTTAGGATTAATGCATTTTGAGATTTTAACGGTTAGATATATACTCAATTATTAAAAGATAGTGTAAATGAGCAACTACTATTTTTTTAGGAAGATATAAAACAAAGTGATTTGTAGTTAAAAAAAAATTTGCTAAAATATCATCATTACCATACCTACTATTTTTTGTTCATTTGATATATTAGTTATTTTTCAAAAATTTATTTTGTAATAAAATAATTTTGTAATATTATTGTTTGTTTATGTAACCATGCATACGATGTCATTCTCAATAAACGTTAAAATACCGTTAAAAAATTCCTTTTTGTTTTATAGAAGGGCTACTCTATAACTCTTTTGCGTTTGTGTGAGTCTGACGAAGAGACATTCATAGTATAACTAGATGGTCAAATTGGCTTTAAAATATGTCAAAACTAAAAAAATATATTCTAGCTAACAAATGCATTAGTTTTTATGGTTATACACTATCCATCAAGTAATACGAGCGACGAAATTTTTCGACTGGGTATATAATTTCTAGATCCTAGAAAATTAGACTTTTCATAGCTAACTTATATGATCAGTCATATTTTTCACATAAACGAGGGAAGACATTTTACACGATATGTTTCTCTCAATAATAGCTTAATGTTGGACTCATTATGCGAACGAAATGAAAAAATGTATATCCTTCCGTACCAAAATCTGTACATTTCAACCAATAACATGACCGAATTGTTCTTCCGATGTTATCCTATTGTCTGACGATAATATTCTCTTAAAAATGATTGCTTAATGTCAGCGGCCTTAAGGGAGGCTTTATATTTTACTTAAGGACTTCTATATGTTGTGTTAAGAAAGGTTTTATATTTGAGCACGATAACTACATAATACATATTGTTGAATATTAATTGTTAGGCTTAACTTTCTTTGTCTTTACAACCTATAATCTATCAAATGTACATACGGATTTTCTTACAATGATTAAAGAGTTGCTACTCTTTCTAAATTGTACCCGACTGTTGCAGGAATTATCCTGACAAGTTTAAAATCTATAGGACAATTCTAACATGCATATATTCACGATATGAGCTGCACGTTAAGGACGAACCAATCCTAGATGTAGAAAGACTTCGATTTTAAAAAAGAATAGCATGATTAAAACTGTGTCATGTATTTCAAATAACAAAACATACAAAAATGAATCATATAGAAACATTTTCTTTGGTGATATTACACTAAGTAAAAAGGTTTTTAAATAAAAAATATTATTACTGTAAAAACAAGTTAATAAATAAATACTGAAATTACAAAAATAAGAAAGATCACAGTAACGAGCGGATAATATGATCAATAAAAAAGATAACTGATTTTTAAATATTATTTTTTAGTATGATAAAGTTAAAGTAGGTGCTGCGAAATTAAATGAAAAAGGCCGTTAAGAAATGCTAAAACTCTTATCTATAACACACAAAAAAACATAGTTTTAAAAATTGAAATTGAAGGGAAAGGTTGCAGGGAGTAAGGGAGGGGACAATGGATCGAATATTCAATTTTTAAGGAGTCTCAGACTTTGGGGACTGGCTTAAAGGGAATGTGCACGAATACAGCAGATTCTTACTGATTTTGGGGTCTTGCGCATCAATGCCCGCTAACTAGCTGAGCTAGTTTTGAATATGCAGACAGAAAAGTTTGTTATTTATCGCTGGTTTTAACAAATATTTTTTCCCAAGAAAATGTCTTTTCATGTATAGAAACTCTACTGTGATATTTATGTATTAAATAATATAAGAACCGCTTGAATTTAGGGGTAAGTTATAAATATATCAGAAGGGTTAAGGTAGTTCTAAACAAGATTTCTCTAGTGATTAATTACAGAATGATTACTACATTGTGATGTGTTGATAATTTAATTTTCAAGTAAATGATTTTTTTCTTAGAACTAATTTTGTTCTAAATTAGGTTACCATGATCCCTTTACAATTTTGGTAAAATTTTCTTGATAAATCTGGTTTTCATTGCTTTTCACCGAACCCTCTTAAATTGAATTAATTGCCCATTGTCCCTTCTCTTACTCCCTGGAAAGGACTCTACAAAAATGATAAAAATTACATACAATTAGAAATATTTACATTTTTTGTAACAATCACAAAAATTATAAAATCAAAAAAATAAATATTAGTATCAAACAAAAATATATGTATACCTACAGGCATATCAACATACATTTTAATTCTATCATTTGTTTTCAATATGAAATACAAATAATTTATCATAGCTTGATATGTTTCTCATAAATAAATTAATGTAAAATGCATAATTTTTTGTTGCAAATTTTGGAAATGCTTCATTTTGTGTTTTATACAAAAAATTGAAAATTTGATTTTTCAAATGAGATACCTATTTACCTAGGTAGGCAATGTAATTTTATGCATATTTAATATTCTAAAAGTTGAGAAGCTCCTTAACTTGCTTTCTCGTATCCTCGGGACTTACAACCGTATGCCCAATTGTTCTTGAATCCAGAAATATTTCATAATCATTACCACCCTCGCTTGTCTTATCCCCAAAGAAGTGTATCTCGTCAAAGCCGGCGTTCTCGACAAACCGCAGGCAATACGTCTTGTCCCATCCTTCGGGGAAGGCGTCCAGGGAGATCTGGCCGCCGATGACAAACCTCAGACCCAGGTGGCCAAAGTTTTCTATCAAGGCGGCGCGGAATTTGGACCTTAATTGGTGCTCTTTGTCGTATTCGGCGAATTGGTCTCTCTCAGCCTGAATTAAAAATTTGTTTAATAAAGTTTCATGTGAAAACGTTGAATTAGACATCTACTCAATATGGAAATCTTGAGTTTTCTTAGTATTTATGACATAATATTATTACATTTTCGTTTACATTTTCATTTAGAATCAAACATTATCAACTAAACAATATGATCCTTCCCTAAAAAGGAATTTACCGGGTAGTATTGGTAAGAAGTGTTATCAATTTACTCCACTTAAATCGAATAAAATGTCAATTTTTCTACATCCAAATAATTGGAAACCAGTTGCAGGATACTACCTGGGAACAGCTACGCCCAACAGGACACAGGTTGATGAGTCCAGATCTAAATTCTACAAAGGTTCCTCGCTTTACTGGAAGCTCCAGCTCAGACATATACCTGAAAAAAGATACTTTCATGAATAAATGTTTTTAAAAAAAATCATGTGAATATGATTATCATTTACATTGTACATCCCCGATTATGATAAGTTTTCTTTGCCAACGCATAAGAAAACGTGTTTATAAAACTTTGGTAACAGTATGATTAACAGTCCAATTTCCTCTCCCTACTTAACTAGTTTGCCATTAGAAAGGGATTGATTAAAGATCAAATGTAGTAATGAAAATATTATTAGCGTTTCTTTCATGATTTTGGAAGAAAGTTTAACAAAGTCCAGTATATTGAATGGAATTTTTTAAATTTTTAATTTGTTAACATTATTATAAAACCTTTTAATATCTAATATTTGTTAGTTAAATACTTACCTAAGTGAAAAGTTGATAAGTTTCTGAAGATTAGCCTCGCCAATATGATTTGCTATACTCTGTCTAGATTTTTTCAAGATTTATTTAATACCTTCCTCAGCCACTGTGGATTTTCAGGGAAGGGAGTACATAAAATAATATTTAGGGCAAAAGGAGGAATACTTAGAATTAATATGATCTAAAATTTTAATTTTGATGGGAAAGTGGTCATACCTTGATTGATTTTATAACGTCAAATTATGTTATGAACTTTGTAATTAAAGTATCAATTACTATACCCCAATTGTGCTGCCTGTCCATATGGGCTTCCAAGAATCAGGTATTAGTACAACCAACTATAATACAGATCTTTTTCTCATTCTTGCTTAAGAAAATGTTAATTGCTATAAGTAGTTGATCCATTCATTACCATCTTTTTTTTTTATACCTTTTTGTGTGTTTCTTACTGTCTTCGATAAATACCTAGATACCAATTCAAACCTTTTTATTGTCGTGTGATATTTGCATCATAAATCTAGATGAAATGGGTACAGGTGAGTTAAACCACAAATACTATTTTCATAGGTAGGTATTAAATAAATTTTCCTGTGCACTTCTTCTCCATACTTGTGGGCTACCAGACCATTCTCAGAAAACACATTCTCATACTTGTCTAATACTGACATGCCTATGCAATAGTTTAGGAATAAGATTTGTATTTCAAATAATGGTGATTAAGCTTTTTATATGAAAGGGATTGTTCGATGAAGTGCATTAATCGAGGTAAGTTACTTATAGTAGAGACTACAACTCTTAACTTTTGTTAATTGGCGTCACGTGCCTGACTTAGCAGCAGTAGTTAACATAGTTAATGTTTGTACCATAGCACAGCGTCTGTTTGTTTGTTTGTGTGTACCGAAAGATCTCGCTCACCGCTTCTTATAGGTCCCGGGAAGGTTTATAACTATTTTGGGGGAGGGTACCACCACCCTCCCAAGAGAAATCGCCCCTAGAAAAAATTCCCCCCCCCCAAAAAATAAAAGAAATTGGGTTATTAAATTCGACTCTCCCCTCCTCAAGTGCCCCTAGAGGCCTCTAGGGGGCGTATCCGCTAGAAAAAGAATATTTTCTTAATAGTCATTACTTCCTAGGCACAAGAAATACCTAACTTACACATTTAACCTAAATAATCATAATTATTTAAACAGGAGTGTTTGGCAACTAAATTTTGCTTTTCATCATAAATATATATTAGTTTCGTGAAATAACCATCTTCAGTACCTATACTTTTGAAGAAGTAAATCAAACAATATCAGCTTGGTCGTTTCCCAAATACAATTCTTTTATATCAACATTTGTAGCACGTCACTTAAAATTAATAAAAATTCTTATTCTTTCCTTTCATTTGTTCAGCAATTTTGACAAGATCCGAGCCTCCAACTAATCCTACGCTGGCGTGGGTCTTCAATGTCTCCAGAAACTGTTCCATGTCTGCTTCTATCACTTGTCTGACATTTCAGCTTATTTGTTCTCTAATATTTATTGGTTTAATTTTTTATATTGTATTATCCAATAATGTTGACGATCCAGCAGTCAGCGAGACTTTTCGATACAGACAGATATCCTAAACAGACAGACAAAGGAAGTTAAAAAAGTAAATATCCATTGCTTAAGATGATTTACCAAATAAATTTCAGATCTCATACTCTTGCAGCACTCAAGAAATTCCATGTTTACCCTAGCATTACAGAAAACCCAACGAGATTACAAAGTAAGTTTTGTAGTAGATGCATATTTGTCTTTAGCTTATATGAACAGCAATGTGATTGTGAATCACATTTCCTCTGAACAGAATAAACTACGGACTGAAAGACCAAGTAAGATATACAGATAATTAATGCCATGGTAAAAAGAAAATTCATTTTTTTTTATTTTTCCCTTGAAGCTTAACATATTAAGAGGTCTGACGAACAATAACATAGTATCAAAGCATTTAATATTTAACTTATTTTAAAAAAATCCGTATTATTCTGATTATTTACAATACAGCATTCTTAATATGGACATACTTGCATTCTAAGACTCGACTATAGAGAGTCACCGCTTGTAACATTATGCCTAATAATCTTAGAAATCATGTTAATGCAAGGATTTTAAAATATTGCTTTCAAATGTTTAAATCGACATAAGAACTTTCTTAGAGTTGATTCTCTTTCTAAACCGTACCTGTCACAGGAATCATCATATAAAGTTTGGATTCGATAGGGAAATTTTAACATGACCAAAATAACGAGAGAAGCTAACGTTACGGACGGAGGAGCCGACCCTAATTATAGGAAAGCTTCGCTTGAACAAAAATGTAGCTAGGTATACACTACATAGCGACTTCAGAAAAACTGCTAGGCATCTTATAGATCCAGGGAAGGTTTATATCTATTTTGGGGGAAGTAAACCCACTCTACCTAGAGAAATCGCCCATAAGAAAAATTCCCTTTCACTCTCTTTCATCAAGTTTCCCTAGAGGCATGTCAATAAAAAAATCTTGCAAAATTCTTAAGAAACTATTTGAACCAGGGATATTACAACGGACGATAAATTGATAATACACTCACAATGATAATAACCAAAGTTACCCCTTTAAGATTTTGAATTCATTGGTTGAAAGTTTAAACAATACCGATCAAAATTATTACCCAAAGTTGTTAAGCTAATAAAGAAGCAGGGGTGTACTGTTATATTCTGCAAAATTGACCCTGCTAAAGGGGGGAAGGGGAGTTAAACAATAAGTGGTTGGGGGAAAAAAAATGTAAAAATTAAGAGAACTGAAAGGAATTTTTTATCCATTTTTTCCCCTCCTTGGTTTAAAGAACTAAAAGAATGTGCAAGCGATAATACGAACAAAATTAAGAGGTCTGTAAATATTTTTCAATTTTTTTCCTTCCTTGCTGGAAAAAAAACAGGAGGGAAAAACAATTTTAAAAATTTGCAGCAGAGGAAAAAAATGAATCTTGTGCAGACTATACACCCTGTGAAGATAAACGCGAGTTTTAAACTTTCAAGTAAAGGTTTATTTTACAGTTCATTGTTCTTCCCTTCCAGATTTAAACCTAGTAATTTATATTTTCAGGTGCTTGATCCCTGTTAAAACAGTTTTTATCACAATTTGATAATACTAAACAAATAATCCGCCTGCCTGGGTTTAGTCAATGTACCGTCCACATCAAACAAACACAAAATCTTCTTTGAGCTCATTTTTGATTTGATTAATCTGAAACTATTCATCTGAAATCAACTTAAAATATAACGCCAACGAGGTGAATTTCTTTTGCAACGTGTAACTAATAAAACACTACTGAAACATGTTAACATAAAAATTTCTCACACACAGGTGAATTTATTAATTAACAATATACATATATTTGTTTTTATTGGCTATGACTCAGCAATTTTAATTAATGAAAGTACAAATATTATGTAAAATATCGAAACTGACCTATCAAAGGAAAGGGTGGTTATTGTAGAGGTCCCGTAATCTTGATATAAAGGAGGCGTCCTAGCAAGCTCAAATAAATATAGTAACTTCCTGGATGTAGACATTAAAAAGTATTATTTGAAAATGAATATCTGTAGGTATTAATTTTTTGACCGTAAGGGTGTACATATTAGACAATATCCCCTTCTGGAGAAAGAGTCATGAAAAAAAATACAAAAAAATTACTATCGTACCTAAATTACGGGATTTCTACAATGATCGCCGCTCCCTTTGTTTTAACGTTTAAATGGATTAGGAACAAGGGTTGGTTGATTTAAAAAGGTTAAAAGTACGGAACAAAGTTCATGAAGCAATTTGACAAAGAACGTTCTAAAATTAATATATAAGTAATCTTATACTTTGTTATTGAAGCCTAAAAGTTTAAGAGACCTCTTTTCTCATTATTCTTAAATGCTGTATACTTTTTTATACACATTCCTAGCTTTTAAATTAATTTTTCCATCTTCTTAAACCTAATTTTAAATATAATAAATGAATTACTATTCTAACTAAAAATATCATTCAAGAAAGAAATATTTTAATTATTTATTTTATTAAAATGCTCTAAGAACAATTATGACAACAATCATTTTTAAACCGGAAGAACATAATAGTTTTTGGATTTTAAATACCTATGAATAAACTCAGAAAATACTATCACAGAAATCATAAAATAATGCGAGATCTTTAAAATCAATTTGCCAAGAAAAAGTATCTACAATCAAAGATAAAATTAAAATTTAATTGCTGCAATTAATAAATGATAATACATAGTAAAAATCAAATAAACATGCTTAAAAGTATTTTATCACGGAACACTGGGAGTAGAGATTACGCAAACATGACATTCTAAAATGCGGGTCTAAGATCTTAACAAGTATAAAATTGCTTTAAAATTTGAGTAGCAGCAAAAACAATCTTACCCCCAATTTAGAAAATAATTAAGTTTTTTATTCTAAAGAATTATACATAGTCAGCTGTTTTAAAACTTTGGTTTGGCTCGTCTCTCTGATCTCCCCGGCAAGAAACATCTCGTCCACAACAGTGTATACTTTATAGAAGTTGAACACAAGATCAAGCTCGCACACGTTGTGGAAGTACTCGTTCAGCACCTCGACAAAGTTGTGTATGGCCTCGAGGTAGTACAGGTTGTTGTCGCTCACGTCGACACAGATGCAGAAGTAGAGGCCGGCGTAGCGGCGGTAGATGATCTTGAAGTTGCGGAACTCGACAAAGTTGGTGTGCTTCTGGTCACGTACGGTCACAACTGAAAAGGGAAGAAAAGACTGAATTAAATTTTTTAATAAGATAAAAAATAAACTTGTTTGTCTGTCTAGTAACTAATATAGAAAAGCAACGAAATTGAAAGTTGATTTTCAATTGATTTTATCTCATTCCTTTACATCAAACAGCTACCTATAACAAGGATGACAACCTCCATAAAAGTGAAACTCTGTAACGGTAGGACATACGAACATTATCACTCGTAAAGTGTCAGAACTGAATAAGCAGAAAATAAATCAATGAATGAAAAATTTTAGGTAAATTTGTTACAAACTGCTTAAATACTGGATACTTTTAAAGGATATACTTACATTTTTAGGACTTGTTGGTGACAAAACTGTAAAAAATTAGCGTGCTATAAATTGACTGCGGACTTTCTGGTAACGATTATTGAGTTGCTACGCTTTCTAAATTGTACCTATTTGTTATAAGAATCAGCATGCAAAGTTTGAAATCGATAGGACAATTCTAACACTTCTAAATTAAAGAAATGATCTAACTATTACGGACAGACGGGTCGACCTTAATTATAGAAAATCTTTGCGGTTTAAAATGTTATAATTTCTATTTCACGAAGAAATCAAGCGTTCATATCTAAATTGCATGGGGAAAAAGTTCATTTTATAATACCATGAATTGTTTTTAACCTAATCCTTTTCAAATAGTATCTAGCCATCCTTAATTCTCAGTTGAGTACCCATAGTTTTCAATTTATTCAAACCCTTTTCCTTCTAATTTTATTATATTTCTTAAAGTTGCATTAAAGTTTTCTTTTGTAAGCAGAGTGTATTTTTAAACTATATTATCATCATTTTATATTTTAATTTAATTTTGTTATTTCCTTTGAATAAGAAAGTTCATGAATTGTGTTGTGATATGCTTGTCTGTGCTGCCCTTCAATGGATACTGTCATTTCTGCCCTGCCTATTATTTATGTATTTATTGTAAAAATAAAAAATCGGCCAAAAATTTATTTTACTGTCGTTAGAGTGAAAGGTGTTCTTAAAGATCTCTTGTAAGGTAAGTACATGTTAGAATTTTCTAGAAAACTAAACTTTAAAAGATTTTATTCATTTCATGCAGAAATTTAAGAGGTGTAAGCTTTAGATTATGTTAACCTTGATCTCGATTTATTTTTTATAGTCCTACTTTTGATGATCTACAACAAAAAAAAAGAAATGATCTTTGAGTAATATTTTAATTAAAAAGTTTTTTTTAATATTTGACTTAATCTAATATTAAACTTTATTAGGTAATTTCAAGAAAGGTGTTGCCATTATTTTCCTTATAGGTAAATCAGTCTAAGCTCTATGAAACAAAAAATACCTAATGAATTTACTTTGGCCTTTTTTTTTTATTGTGTGTGCTTATTAAACGACAAGTGAAATAAGAACTTATTTCTAAAAGTATTTAGTAAAGCATTGATATGTGTCAAACATTTTCATCCGATCAAAACATCGTTTTATAAATTTTTCTTTAAAAACTGCCCCATTCCATCACTGTCTTGCTTGACATCTATTTGACTGACCAACAAGTAGAAGGACCAGAACAATGTACCTGCATGAACCTCCTCGATAAGCTTCTGTTTCTCCTCGTCGTCAAAGTTCATGTACCACTTGGCCAGTCTGGTCTTCCCAGCACGGTTCTGAATCATCACAAACCGGATCATCTCGTCAACTATAAAAACAAACTCAAGTCAAATTTGGAAGGTTTTTATTTCAATAATTGCAGGGAAGGAAAAGTCAATGGAATAAAAATAATAGGTTAAAAGACATTTTGTTAAGGCAAATAATTACTATATTTTTTCTTTTCAGGAAAGTTTTCAATTCCTATCAGAGGAGAATTAAGGTAAATTTCTTTATCTCAAAAGGGCTGAACTATTCATTGTTATTATTAATAGACATATTGAACTTTAAAAAAGAAGTAATATACTTAATATAAATTTCTCGTCAACTTCTTAAACCGTTTTATATTTAAAAATAGGAAAACATTTTTTTATTACGCTACTTAAATATTATTTCTTTATGTACTGTAAGGATGAATTGAGCAAGGGGGTCTATTAAGCTTAATCGGTCAAACTGGAAAGCTATGCATAAAAGTCTATCAAATCTCATACAATAAGTAATGATTTCCTTCATAAGTACTAGCGAGGACAGAACCCCCTCCCCAATTTCATATTTTTAAATGATTTTAAAGTAAGTGTGAGGACTTGATTCCTAAAAATGCGGGGGCTAACCTGTACCCTATATAAACTAACCTGGCCTAAGGTAAAAATGAAAAAATATTTCCCGACGTGTGGTTAAAGGTTCTGTGCTCGTCTGGTTACTTTGAGGGAACCGGTAATAATCTAAATCTACACTTATATCTTTGTTTTTCCAGTTTTAACTATTATATTCCAAGTCTCAAAATATGAACGATATTTCTGTAAAATAATTCTAAATATAAAATTATGAGGTTTGTTAATCTATATTGCGTGATGTTCGTATAATATTGACTTTTTATATATACAAAAAACTAAACCTTTAAATTTTCCGTTTTATCCTGAATATATTAATTATGAATATTGACACACACACCACTGAGTAGATCAGATATTCTTATTTCTCTTTTTTCTTACTATCTCCTTTCAGGTTTTCCATGCTTAAAATTTTTACAACTTTTTAAATATTTTGCCAGTAACCCACGAGAAATATATGAAACAAATATAAAAATGTTTAAGCAATGGATACCCTGCCTCCAGGAGATCAATGTGTTTTTTCTCTTAAATCAATCGCGCCAGACAGATCATTATAAAAACATCTATGTATCTGCAGATAAATATCATTAGAAGAAAAAAGCGTATTTCTTCGGGGGTATTATGATTTCATTCAAAAGTTTTTTTTATATAAATGGGAACATCAAATTTTAATAAGAGGTAAATATTAAAACTAGGATAATACTATTACATTTGAGCAAAAATACAAAAAAATAAAATATAATATAAAATAATGCAATATTTTTTGTCGTACATTACAAAATGCGCTAGAACACGCAATAGTAATATAACATGCCTAAATTTTATTCATTTTTCAAGAAAGAGTTCATATCTTACAGATAAATCTTTTTTTAAAGAGAAACAAGAAGGAGAGAGGGGACGGTGGCAGAAAATTTATTTTATCGTCCACTATCCTATCCCTCAAATTAGAATAAAACTTTAACTTCGATGGAGATTTTTTTCTGGGAATAAAATCAAGACACCAATCCTATTGTGAGTAGAGTATTAAAAGTTCTAATACATTAACTGGAAAAAAGTTACATATCATTTTTTCAAGTGATAAAAAGAATAAGAGTTTTAGTTAAAAAAAATTCTTTGGCATATAATATTTTCGAAACCTAACAGTTTAATTATGATTTATATCTTAAAATGTCAATTGTGATACAAGAATTTTTGGGCAAGTTAAACACTTTACAATTAGAATTGAATTTAGATTCTTCATTATTTAATTATAGAAATAGGTAACTAATTTCTGAATGAATATTAATGTTATCACCTTTTTTATTCTAAAATCTAAAAATTTTTCACTGTGTTGAAAAATCTGTGTCTCAATGCTTCAGTCAAAGTCAATCGCTTATTGGGTTCGAATATCAGCATTTTTCTGATGAGATCAAAAAGATTTTCCCAATCCGGGTTACCCCTCTCCTCCCGTGGGATGTATTTGTACAGGGCTTTGCAATTTTTCCTAACATACCTCCCCTCACTGGTGTTGTCGTTCCACACCAGCCTGTCGCCAGTGTCAAAGAATTTAGTTCTGGACCTGGAAGTCATTCTAGATGGAAGTGGTCCCAGGACTCGCTCCATCATGGCAAGATGTTCGCGATCCTCGTGGGTTTGGAACAAGGTAACACCCATGATCAGCTCAAATAGGATGCATCCGACGGACCAGACATCGCAAGGTTGAGCCCAACCTAGCTCCATGATGACCTCGGGGGCACGGTAGTGCCTGGTAGACACTGTTGTAGAGTGATGCTCATGGTCCAATGTTGTGCTGCCAAAGTCAATCAGCCTGATCTCAGGGTTCCGTACATGCTTCAAGGCGATGCCTTTGGCAAAGTTGAATATCACATCGTTGGCAGAGTTGTAGAAGAGTATGTTTTCAGGCTTCAGGTCGGTGTGTGTCATCCGGTTGCGGTGCAGGAAGTTGACAGAGTAGCAAAGATCATAGGCCATGGCTTTGACCTGACTAATAGGGAAGGGGTGAAACTGATTGTCCTTCAAAAACTCGTAAACACTTTGGCCAAACATTTCAAATGAAATGCACATATGACCGTGATAATCGAACCAATCAAGCATTGAGACACAGAGATGTTTGCCCGAGGGATCGTATTTCTTAATCTTATTGAGAACATTAATTTCTAGCTTGGCTGCGTCTTTGTACTTGCGGACATTTTTGATCATTTTCAGGGCGACAACCTTTTTACGATAGGTGTCAAAGCATTTGACAACCTTACCAAATGTACCCTCGCCCAACACTTCAGTGAGGCGATATCTGTTTTGGATAAAATCTCCATATTGGAAAATCAAATGGTCATTTTCATCGTCCTCAAGGGGAGCCGGCCGATTGGGTAGATTAATTACATTATTATTTAGCAATCGGCTGTCATTAAGTGGTAAGTTAGCAAGTGGGTTGGGTGGAAGAAATGTATTTTGTATATTTACACAGTTATCGCCGCCAATGAATCCTGGGGCGGCGTCAACACGCCTTCGTTTTAAGAAATTTTGAGGGTTAAGAGGTGAGCGAGCACGTCTCTTGCGAGGCATCTACAATAGAACAAATATAAGAAAATGTTTACAGCAACCTCGTCTTACCTTGGCCGAGATTCTGTTTTTAAAGATTGATTCAAAAGTAGAAGAAAAGAGAAAAATAGCGGAATATTGTGGAAATTTGAATACTTTGAAGCATTAACAAAGGGAAGAATAGGTTGCGCTAAAAATACTATTTTAAGCCTTAAAACTCACAACTTTATGGATTTTTTAGCTCAACCTATTTCTCCCTTTGTTTAAACTACTGTATTGTATAGAAAATATTGAATAATGTGCATTTTAGAAAGATTCTAGCACACTTAAATGTATCCGTTTCCAGATATAATTTGAATCATAAAGTGCAAAAAAATATGCTAACATTGCCAACATCTACAAATCATAAATGCATAAAATTTCTTTCAGAATCGCCTTTGAATATGAATAATCCAATCTTAAATTTGAAACAAAAAATACCTTTAAAAGCAAAGTTTAATGGATAGACAAAAACGTTTTTTAAGACGCAATAGTAATAACATAACGATCAAAATGCTTGAGGGCAAACAAAATACTGCTTTTCAAGTAATTATAGAACTATAAAGGATATTAAGCTATTCTACTTAATTATTAATATCAATTTTCGGCTCCTATAAGTAATGATACCGTCAAAATCGCTATATTTTAAGAAAATGTAATTTTAACGGCTAAACTGAAGTCTTCTAAGAAATAGGGTTGAAAACATACCTTAAATTTCTTCTGTGATGACTAAAAAACTTGTAAAATTGTGTAGAATCTTCTTTAGAAATTTCTCATTGTATTTTTTCTCGGCTTGGAGTTGTAGATTATGCTGTAATTGTTGTAATATTATTTTGGTGTGGTGTTGTGTTCATATTAAACAACAAACATGGCGGCCTCTGGTCATCCCCCTTCATCTTGGGGTTGCCAAATTTAATCATTCCTTTAGAAATAAAAAACTTATTTATTTTTTTCTTGTTTTAACTTTACAAATTTGATCTAAAAAGGAATTTATGAAATTATTTTTGGGTTAATATAATCTTATTTTTAAATTTGGCAACTTTGTTTATCGAACTACCTTTCACTTTCCTTCAGCAAAGCCAGGTTCATTTTTTAAAAAGATACAAAATATTTTATATTTTCTATAAACATATTTTAAGCATATTTGGTTATTCTGAAATTTCAAAATAAAAATAATAGATTTTGGTATTCAGAATATTTTCGAATCATTATTATAATTTTCAAAACGAACTTGTCTCCTTATTGATGAAAAGAAGCTTGAAAAAAAAATTTAAAATAAAAATAGTAAATATGTACTAAAGCGCGCTATTCGTTATATAAAACTCGACATTATTCGCTTTTGCTTACGTATTTTGATTTTTTGTATTGCTAAAATATTTTTATTTTACGATTCAAGCAATAAATTATTTTTTCTTTAAAAACTGTTTTAAATCTTGTTTATTTCTATTCTTCTTTCGTACATTGGTTTCTAATATCAGTTTATGCTAGTACTTACAATGTACTTTTTCAACTACAATCTAAATTCATTGTACCCTTTACCCCAATTTATGTAAGAATGGGTTTATAACTAAAATTACGGCCATATACCTTTCCGAAATATATAAACCACTGTATAAAAACTGTATAATTTTTTGTTTTTTTATTATTATTCTACGTTGGTTTCCAATACTAGTTTGTAATAGTATGTACATAGACTGTACATTTTCAACAAAAGTTAGATAGAAATTTCATGTACCTTTAATTTTTTACCCCAATTTATGAAGAATGGGAATTTCAACTAGAATTAGCTGTTTTAGAATTTGCCATATACCTTTCTGATATATAAGTAGTAAGTATTTGTTTTAGGCTAAGTTCGCGCAAACCACTAAACCGATTAGTAGGTTTTCTATTTTAGGTAAGCTTTTTGAAAATTATTACATGCAGACCCTGCTATGGTTTTAGGCTATTTTTGTTTAAATTTAAGTCTTTGGATGTTGGTTTAATCTCACTCTTTCTTCTATTGAATATATAGCTTTTTTTATAAATGGGAAGCAGTAGTAAGTTTAAATAAAAATTAGTACTTTTTTACTTATCCCGCAAGTACTTGAAGCAAAGGTTAAAAAATGCGCATAATGCCGCGACAAAAGTTTCTACGTAAGTAAACTCAGTCAGTCTGTCTGTGGGAAGAGAGGTAAATGATTGGACCAAAACCTCGCTAGCGACACCATACACTTTTAAGTGTTTTAAACATGGAATTATGTAATATACACATACTTTTAACTTAAATTTTTAACAATCTATGAATAAATATCTGTTTTTGCTGTATTAATATTCGAAATAAGTGTTTATTTTCTATTCTGAATGTGAATTTTGTTGTATATGTACGTACTCTCTGTCTGTAAAGAATATTAGTTATAAGAATATATCTGTGTGTACTCTAGGCTATATTATATTGTTGAGTCACATGTTAAAAATTCATACTTATCTTATCTTTTTTTATATAGTTTTTATTAGCTTTGCTAAAGATAATATTTTTAGGAACTAAAGTGATAACTTTTTTCGTGATTTAAAATATTTTTTTTTACATTTTTCTTTTTAAGTTTGTTATTTTATTACATATGTCAGAAATTTTTATGTAAATATCCATTTATTTGTAAATATATATATATGTATAATCTATATTTTGAATTTATTTTTTTAATAATTTTTTCAATAATATTATTGAGGTTTTATATTTTCATACTTGAGCTCTTATATATTATTAATGTTATTGTCTTTGTTTTTTTTTTATGGAAAATTCCTATAAATACTTGTTTAAGTAATATCAAGGATATTTGTATCCCAATAAGGTTTGCCAAATAAAACAATTTATTCTGTAATATTAATAGAATAAAATAGGTAGGTACAAGTTGGGACTTCTAATATATAGAAAATTCATAGGATACCAAAATATTTGTAGACATGTGTGGTATAAACTTAGGGCTTCAAACGTGATTAATTAAATCTGTATGACTGATAGACGGACGTTCAGACCCTAATTATGATGAAGTTGTGGTACTGAAAAATCTTAGATTCATACTTACTCCTACGTTATAAGGAGATGTCTCATTTTCTTAGGGGCTTAATCAGACATATGTAAATGGTTGACTCATTTGCATGGGCTTCTCTGTTTTGAAGGGGTAACATTGTAAAGTTTGCGTCAGACGCGCTTTTAGCTTTGTCTCTTCTTTGGTTGGATGTTTGCTTTCTTTATTCAGCAGTTATCTAAAAAGTAGGTAATGTGTCTAAACTTTGTTCAATTTCCTTGCTTTCCCATAACGTCCCTGTCGAGCAGTGACCCCCCCCCCCCTTATTTTTAAAAATAAATTGAAATGATGGAGGGGGTTTCAATGCGGAGCTTATACCTGCGGGGCAACCCAGTACTCTATATATATTATATAACCCAACCTGACCAAAAAGAATAAATAAATAAATGAAAATCTCTTCCTATTTTCAATTGTGATTCTAAATAGGTCAGAGTCTGTCTCAACAAGACACTTTTGAGGGGAAGTGTCTTATTTTTTTATTTTAGTAGAATATCATTTCAAAAACTTCCTCTCTTTTACCCGCAAATATTCTTGTTTTCAGACAAAATGCTTATAAAAGAATATCGAGTGACTATGAACATGACGGTGGACGAGTACCAGGTGGCGCAGTTGTACTCCGTCGCGGAGGCCAGCAAAAACGAGACTGGTGGCGGTGAGGGTGTTGAGGTGAGCTTCATACCATATATTTCCTATTTTGCCGCCCAGCATAAGTTAGGGAGGGAGAGGACATTGGACTGTAAGTTTTACTATCCCTCTTTTTCTTTTAAAATTTGTTCTCCCATTGGCTTAAAACTTATGTTGTTTAGGTTGATTTATGATATGTCTATTAGTATTGCCTAATACCTAAAGAAAATAACAGTCCAAACTTTTTACCACTATTTTAGCGTAATTATATAGGAGATAATATAAGGGTTTACCTATACAAGAAGGATTTCGGGCCCATATTTGTCTAATCCAGTAGCCTGTTACATATGTTTTATCGGTTTCGAAGATTTTAATCCATTTTTATTTATAAAATAAGAATAAATTCTTTCATAAAGGAGTTTTAAATTATTTGTGATTATTCAGGTTTTGAAGAACGAGCCGTATGAGAATATACCTTTATTGAACGGGAAATTCACAAAGGGCCAATACACACACAAGATTTACCACTTAGCAAGCAAGGTATGATTAAATGATTTAAAATAAAAAAATTAAAAAAACAACTTCGGATTTAAAAAAATCATTTTTATCAATATTTCTATGAAGATAGCAAAGAAATAATAACAATGTTGTTAGGGAGTGGAAAATAAAGAATTTGGTTTCTATAACTGTGAATACTCATACAAACAATACAAGATGAAAATTATGCTGATTCTTTTTATTTTTTGTGTAGGTACCAGGTTGGATCAAAATGATTGCTCCCAAAGGTTCTTTAGAAGTCCACGAAGAAGCTTGGAATGCTTATCCTTATTGTAAAACCGTTCTTTCTAATCCGGGTTATATGAAGGTAAACATTTTTCTATGTAATAGGATATCTACTTGTTTTAATATATTTTGCTTAGAGTAAAATTGTTATATTTCCAATCCCTTATGTAAGAAATTTACTGGTTTAATGCCTGAAAACCTGGGGAGGGGGGGGGGGTGGGGTGTGAGAGGGCGTAATGATATAAACCGTAAACTATGAAAAATGGCTTAAATTTCATGTGTTGTCTTTTTGTTCACTGGTCATTCTTTATGGCCTTAAAATCCCATTTCCGCAGGGTTTTAGTTACCTAACCTTTGGTAAATTTATCTATATTTCATTTTATGTAGGTGTATTACCAATGGAAGGGGGAATGCAAATTAAAGTTGTATCTTATTGTCTATACTTATTGTCATGGTTTACGGATATATGTTATTACCTCCCCAGAACCCGACCCCCCCCCCCCACTCACCCCCGCATCTTATTTTTCATTGTATTTCTGATAGTGGAAGATGGCGATCATAACTATTCTCAGATATCTTCAAACTAGTTTACCCCCTCTCTTCCCCCTCTCTTTTTTTCCTTCCCCTTTCAAACCTATAATTCTGGTGTTCATACAAATGCGCCAATTTTTGTTTTATAAAATTTTTTTGAAAATAACATCTGTTTGGTTTTCCTTTGCAATTAAGCTTTTTTTTAGGTACAGGGAAGGTTTTTAACTATTTTGGGAGAGCGTATCTCCACCCTCCCAATTTAAAATCCCCCACAAAATTTTTTTTCTGAATATTTCTTATTAAAACTCAAATTAAAAAGTAGAAGGGCGGTTGACTTATCCCCCTCCCACCTTAAGAACACTTAGAGGCTTCTTGGGGGCGTTCGTTGCCCCTAGTCTTTCTTAAAATAAGAGCTATGTCTTGCATTTTTTTCAATTAGGTGTTTGATCACGAATTTCATATGGTAAAAATATTTTTCTTATTTAATTGTTATCCTAAAAAGATAAAAGTTATGCTTGAAAATTGTTTTAATAGCTATTATTATATGTTGCATTTTTATATAAACGTGAGAGTTGTGATCACAATTGGCGTAACATTTGTACTCTTTGGCGTCAATGCGTATTTTCAGATATCCATTACTCGCTATCGTATTTCTTGCGTAAATCCAAGGTAATTGAAGGTTATTCAGAAGTAAATACAGCTTTGAACTTTGTAATAAATAGGTTAAAAAATTATAAGAAAATGTATGTACTACTTATGTTCTGATTGTATTGAAAGGCTTTATTATTATGTTAATATTATTCAAACCCCCCCCCCCCCCCCCCCACACACACACACACAAGAGATAGAATTTAAGTGTGAAGGAAGTATAATTAATTCATTACGGGGGGTGCTAAGTAAATGTAAATAAAGGGGTTAGATATTTATAATTATCTTTTATAATATATATAATATTAAGATATTGTCCATAAATAATTTCTAATTAATGAACTAATAGATTTTTGGAAACAAACGATATTAATTTCTTTTAATTAATGTTCATTGATATCAGTATTTCTTATTTAACATCAATATTTATAATACAAAAGTAAAATAATATGTATAATAGGTACTAAAAATAATTCTGGAGATTCTTATAGTATATTATTTCTGGAGAAAATGGCAAAATCTAATATGATTTTTTTTTTATATATTTATCACTCATTTACCACCCCACCCCCTCCCCATTGAACTTTCTTGCTTCTTTTTCTTCACAAGCAATAGTTGTTTCTCATTCTTTTACATATTAATTTTATATTCAACCTATAAACAACTATGAAATAAGGACAATTTATCTTATAATTAATTTTTTTCAGGATAACTTTTATATTATCATTGAAACTTACCATCTTCCCGACAATGGTTCCCAACACAACGTTCATGAGCTCGATGATAAAAAATTAAAACAGAGACAGGTAACATCTCTAGATACATGGGACTACCAGGTCTAATTTGGTGTATCTCTTATTCAAATCATGTATAATCACGCGGCCAAACGTCATTCAGACAAAAAATCATTTAATTACACATCAAGCCCTAATTGTGCATGATAATGAGTTGCGCCTATGTTCGGCTAAGGCATTAACCCAGCTCCAACTACGCACATCTGACATAGTAGCAGTACGTCTTTAGCTATGCTTCTTTGTATTGGTATTACAAAAGCCAGAATTTTTATATTTTGGTGAATATTAATTTATTTAATTTTGACTCATGATATCTTTAAAAAGTATAATTTTTTATGCAATGTTTTATTAGTTACATAACTCTGTTATCAATGTTTTAGGATTATTGATAAAATTCATGTTTATTATGTTGTTATCCAACCCACCCAGTACCAAATACTAAGTTTTTTTTATAATTTTAAAGAATATTGGGTACTTGACAAACAAACAACCAGTTTCCAGTTTCTATCATTTGAAAATATAAACAGAGTATTAAATGTTAGATAGTCGTGCACATACATTTGCCAGGGGGTACAGCCTAAGCTAAGGGAAAGGCAGATTTCCTACCTCTCCCTTTTCTGGTAGTGTCACACACCAGTACATAATGCCCAATACCAAAATATTAAAATAAAATGTTAACTCAAATAAAGAAATAGAAAAACACATATGCCAAAATGTTGCATTATATTTAAATTAAATTTATTTGAACTTTTTTTTGTCTGACGTAACATTTTTTGAATTTTAACAGGTGTTGAAATAAATTTCATAAAATCATAATCAGTAAAACAAACATTTCCAGTTAAATCATTATGTGTTATTGTGGCAATATAGGCCAAATAATTGGTTCAAATTGTTAAAATTCTAAAGAATTTTTAATAAATTTTCAAAAAAGAGCCTCCATCTTATGTAACAGTTGGTGGATATTTTCCTGAAAAGGTTGTAAAATACTTTAAACAAGAAAGAAATGCAGTAATCTTAACTTAAAATTTTACTGAAACAAACTGGAGAAAAGGCAGGATTGATAAATTCTTTGAAAGGTCGTCTGTTTTTATTTACATGTTGTACTTAGTTAGGTTGTATTCTGATTTGTAAATTTTGTCTTCTAGTTTCAAAATGCGCTTTACGAAAGACACACTTGAACCCCAAAATCGTATAAATTCGTGGAAGCCTAAAATCATTAACAATTTTCCCAATTTAGGTTGTCCACATTGACATTGCCAATGATACTGTGTTGCCCGCCGACTACAAGGCTGACGAAGACCCGACCAAGTACACCTCGGAGAAGACTGGAAGAGGCCCCTTGTCCGGGGAGTGGAAGAACTCTGTGGAGCCCATCATGACTTGCTACAAACTAGTCACAGTCAATTTTAAATGGTAAGCATGACATTATTTTATTAGCGAATCTACTGTAAGAGGTCTCTTGTCTGTTTGTACTCCTGCCTGTACCTAAAGTATGATCTATCTTGCTATCTCATCATTTCATTATCCAGCTATAACAACTTAATTAATTTTCTCTCTTTTCTTATCATTTTTAAAAATTATAAGGAGTCGTCATTCATTGTTTTTTTAAACTTAAACAACCACATAAAAAGGGAAGATGCCAAGGGTTGTTTTTTATGTCCCATTTAACGGAACAGAAAATAGTCTCGCTCCTGTAGTTCTAGGCCTTTATGTACAACTAGTTGCTTCGCCCCTAGCCCTCAATGGAAGGCGGGGAAGGTCAAGAAAATAGCTTAAAGCACCCCAAAATATCTAAAGCTTTCATTAAAAGTTCAACCAATTCGGACCGGAAATTCAGAGATAAAAATACCGTAGGTATTATTTTTTATTATAGGATTACAGCTCAATTTTCTAATAATTTTGTAGTCTTAATTCATATTAATCTAGAACTATAACAGGTTTATGCCCTTACTAACATGACAAAAATTTTAGGTGGGGTTTACAAGATAGAGTGGAGAACTTTATCCAAACCACACAGAGAAGATTATTTACAAACTTTCACAGACAGGTCAGTAACTTCAAACTTTTAACTAGGTACCTAGTAAAAGTAAGTTTAAACTTTTATATAGTTACCTTGTAAAATGGAGCTAGTTAACAAAAAAATCTTTCAGTAATGTACTCTATACATACTAATTTTGTTTACAAATCTTCATATTTAATAAGATATTATATAATATTGTAAATAGAATAAACTGGATAGGTATTAAAATGTAGCCACCCAACAACATTTTGCCTATTGATGTTGAATCTTTATCTTTTACCGAGAATGAGTTGAATTTTTAAACCTCAAAGATGCCTCATATTTATTTTGTCTGGCACGGTGGCATTTCTTCAGTTGCAATATCTGTTTATAGGCCTAAATTAGGACCTATCTTTATATAAAAATAAACAGGATTAATATCTTGCTAACCGCTGGACTTATATTATTCAGATTCATCTTTTCCAGATAAGCTTCTCATTGGTCTATGAAAAGAAAAATCACCTCCTGAAAAAATTACACTCTAATTTTTCTACTTTAAACTAAAAATATAATTGGAGGATATATCCCCCCCCCCCCACCCTCCCGCCCTTTCACTCCAAATGACCCTAGAGGCCTCTTGAGGGCGTAGCCGCTTGTATCATAGTAGTTTGACTAACTAAAAAAACAAATATTAACATCTGAAAATGTTTTAGGTGTTTTGTTGGACTGACAAGTGGCACGGCATGACCATGGAGGACATCCGAGCCCTCGAGGAGAAGACCAAGGCCGAGCTGGACGAGGAGAGGGCCAAAGGCGAGATCCGCGGCACCAAGGGGGTAGAAAACTAGTTAAATCCCAAGGGGAAGATGAAACTAGCTAAAAACTTACCTACCATACCATACTACTACTATTACTTGGACGACGATTAATAACAAACTTTTAAGCATTAATTAATAATTATTGTACTGTTAAATTTTATCTTTAAATGAGGTGATTTTCTTGGTAAGGTAATGTTCAGTAAAGAATTAAAGTATTAAATCTTTGTTAGTGCATTATATATAGAAAAATCTATAAAAAGTTGTTTGCTGAAGTGTTAGGCAAATTTTACTATGTAAAACTTGAGAAGCCTTGGTAACTATTTTAATATCTTTAATAAGACCTACAAAATGTTGCCACGGGTATAATTTGTACTTCCTACAGTAAATTATTGCTAGCGTAATGGTTTAGTTACAATTTAAACTTCCTTTTAATTATGTATTATGGGGGTCTTTTGGTTAGCTTATTGTTTCAATTTTTGCAAAGTAAAGAAAATATTGTTTTTTAATTCCCGTAAAAAGAGTTATTTCATAAGGTTACTACTCCATATTTACGAGAGGTATTACATTTTTTAACCCTCCCTATAAAATAAAAAAAAGGTTTTACAAGTGAAGCTCTATGCATTTTATCATACAGTCTGTTGAAATTAGTTTTTGAAAACCAGTATTTTTGCTTAAGACAAAAACTGGATATTCACTCCTTTCGGACGCAAACAGACTTAAAATCTGCTGCTTTCGTTACAGATTTATATTTTTGGTGTCTGCGGCTTGACTACGAAACGAGTGAATAAAATAGTTGAAACTAATTTCGATGAATTGACAGTAAAAGTCCCCTTCCCTTAAATTTGTTAGTGTAATCTATTAAATAAATAAATAAATGTATACATTCCTAATTTAGAAAAATAACGGCAAGGAAATCATGAAAATTTATTCAATAATAATAAAAAATAGCTTAAATATCTTCATTAGGGACAAGCGAATGATAATAGTTGAGAATTAGAAGAGAAATATATATAAAAATAGCTTTCAAATGTATTAAAATTTTAGAACTTAAAAAAGCTTGTCTTTAGAAGCATTTAAAATGTAATTATAAGAATAATAGTTTAATGTCACAAGCACAGATTCTATTCATCATCAAAATATTAAGTTTTAACATGAAAATAATGGATTGGTAAATGTAAGATTTGTTAAGGACTACAGGGAGGGAGGGGACATTGGACTGTAAATTAAAGTGGTACCCAAAGTTTTATTCGTTGGGACAAAACCGTTGGTTTTTTTTTAAATGAACTGTGGTTGGTTAGTTGCAATGTGCAAACTTTTCAACAAATAATTTTTAAAAGTGGCAATTCTGTTTATCTACAATCTACATTGGGGACGTGCTTTAATTTATCGTCCATTGTCTTATCCCTAAATTCCCTGTAAGAAAATTTGTAATGTTGAAAATGAGAGAAAGATTATTTTATCTCCCATTTATCTATCCCTGCACGGAAGGTGAGGAAGTATGAATCATTCCAACAATTTAGAAATTCCATTTTGTGGTAAACTTTAACAAACTTATTTCATTGAATTTTCAAAATTTACATCTCTCATTTTCATCCATAGCTGTGCTAAAAATAACTGTTTAGAATTGGATAATATGTAAGATTTGACTAGGATACAAGTGTTAGGTAGATAGTTAACTATAAGACATACTATTCTTAACCAATAATGAAAATAGAAATAAGAAGTTTAATAACAATTTTGACCAGGGTCAAAAATACTGGACAATAACTATTTTTTTTATTCATCTTAATAGTAAAATATTTGTTGTTTAGCCCTCTGAACGACGGATGACAAATATTTTATTTGTGTAACTCATTATAGAGAAATTTAAATAGTTGTTCATCAATTTTCATATGAATGGGCATATTTTTATTTTTTTCTATTATTTCATTATTTTAGTTCTAAATGCTTAAAAAAAGATGCAATTATCAAGTTTCCTTGTTATAAAAACTTATGCTTAAAGCATAAATAAAAAGTATAATTTTGTAAAAAATATTAATGTTTTATCCCTAAAAGAATTAATGTTTATTCTCGGCGTGTTTCTAACATGTCAAGTTTTTATATTATTTTTGTTTTAGCAATTCGATGAGTTAGGAGTATTAAAGAGTTATTGGTATTTGTCTTATAAATCCTAACTAAGGGATATTGTTAGTTATGGCTGAGATCTAAAATTTATTTTAATTTTTAAATTACTTTAATCTACCCCTCCTCCTTACCCGTTCATGGGACGAGGGTGAAAGGGGGTAGGTTATGTATATTTAAATGAATAAAGGAATTTTTACATCATCAAGTCGTTGAATAAAAAGTTGTTTTTAAAAGTGAATGTATTTTTTATGTTTGTTTTATCGAGATTTACTTTTGTGATTTGATGTGATTTTTGTTTTTACTTTTGTTGAGGTAATTAGTTGCAGTGTATTCTTATGTCCTAAATATAAATATTTATTCCTATTTTATTGTTTTAAGTAGCGTAGCTGCTCTACAATTAGCTTTGTCCTTATTTCCTTGTTCTAGTAGTTTCTTTCAGGAATAAGGGATAGGTAACAAGCGAAATTAATCTAAAATAGTATTTGGGGAGCAGAGTTTAAGGGTGTCAATTTTAATAAGTGTTGTCCCCAGCGACAGCTGAAAATCACGTATAAGTTTCATTTTTTTCCGAATCAATTTCGTTGTTGGTATAAGATGAGTTTCTCTTATGAATATTATGAGTTACGCCTGTCGTGGGTAAAGGCATTCTCTATTTCTGCTGTTGATTTTGTGGACTTGGATATTTTTAACATTTCTAGCATGACACGGACCAAATCAAACAACATCTGGCTTAGTTAATATTGACACTAATGCTAAAAATTTTATATTCCTAATCGTAGATTTAAATTAAATCACATTATAACGGGTAAATACAAAGTAGCTTCGTAAAGAAAATAGGATTTAGTTTTAGCAGGGATTTTAAGGGATAAGACAAGGTTTGATAGCTGGATGTACATTGTACATCCTCCTCATTGACTAAAAGCATGATTACAGTCCCTTAATTTAAATGTTTATACATATTATATGAGGCTCTGAATAGCTTTGTATGTTTGGCACATGTCATAAAAATGAATACAACTCGTTAAATAATCATAACTTCAGTAGGTTCTTTATAAAAGATATGATTATTGAAATGCTGCGCTATTTTAAAGCCTTGCTATTATTTGTTGTTTTGTCGGAAGTTAAAAGAATGAATGCACTCCTCTCAAGATCATGAATAAAGATGCATGGTGTTCACACAGTATGTTAGTTTTTTTCCTTATTTTTACTAGGAAAATCAGTGATCTATATGGATAAGACCGACAAATTGATGTATATCTTTAATGATGATACACATAATTACCCCTTCTTTAGATTACAATTAGTGGTTGAATTTTTGTACACTCACCTTAGTGAACCAGATCAATTTCAATTAAAGTCCCCAAAGTTGTTATGCCAACGAATAAGAAAACCCCATATTGTACCCTTCCTTCATAAGGAAAATGGAGATGCCATACCTATTTGATTTAATTAAATAAGATTGACAATATTATTTTACAAGTAGAAAAAAGTACTAGTAAGTCCGTTCCTTAATAACTCGCTAAATGCTGAACCTATTAGATTTTGCATTTCAATTTTAACTGATTTTTCTGTGATGTTGGGGTACTACGCTTCGTAGGAAAAACAACCTTTTTATCTACCACCCAAATATTATGTTAGATTTATTTCGCTTGCTGGCTATGACTTATTCCCGACTGCATTGGCACAAGCTACTTTGCTTTCGGTAGTATCCAAATATTTTTTTATCATGTATTTATTATCCTTATACTAAAGTAACAGGATGTCTGTTTGTGTGTCTTTGTGTTTGTTTGTACCGAAAGATATCGCTAACCGCTTAACCGATCGGGTTCTCTTTAACAGGGTAGATTCTTATAGGTCCCGGGAAGGTTTATAACTATTTTGGGGGAGGGTACCACCACCCTCCTAAGAGAAATCACAAAAAATCAAAAAAAAAATAATTTATCGATTTAACAAAGAGAGTTCAACGAAACATAAACGTCAAACGCAACATATACATATTTAAATATAAAAAAAAACATTTAAAGTGCCACTAGAGGCCGCTAGTACATTTATTATTTTATCACAGGACATTTTTCCTTTGTCTGTAAGATGATCATTGGTCAGGATAATCTTTACAAAATATCAATAAAGCACATTTTAAATAAATTTTAGAGATATTTTGCAAGAAAGTATAAACATTTTGAATATCATGAATACTGAACTAAGAATAAAGGCTGGTTCTAAAAAAAATATGGTACATCAGAATATCAAATTAAAAGATGCTTAAATTTGATGTTACTCATAGCTATAAGAAAATCCTAAAAACCCATTTTAAACTAAGAATGAATATTGATTTCAAAGTCCTTCTTACAAAAGTGTTACACATAAATATTCGTAAACCATAAATCAAAACTTTACTGTACAACTACCATGATATATAACTACAGGAATCACCATGAGATAGTTAGGGGAATGGGTGAGCTTATGCATTTTGTTAGGCCTATATCTTAGATAGTTATGGTGTTTATATTTTGTAACAAAAAATACTGAAAATAGAATAAAAATGAAATATATATACATCTATAATACAAAGTAGAATGATGTCTGTCCGTCCGTGTGAAGCTTAAGATCTCGGTAACCACTGAACCGATTGGATTCTACTCTTCAGGGTATATACCTACTGGTCCTGTGGTGGTTTTAGTCAATTTTCTTAGGGGGTTGGACACCCCCAACCCCCTCCCCCTTTTTTTGTAGAAGATTTCCTTAGTCCTTTTTTTTTGCAAAGATTTCCTTGGTCCTTTTTTTTTTGCTGAAGATTTCCCTGGTCCTTTTACGAATTTCACCTTATTTTTTTTTGATCACCTCTTGGGGCAAAGTACCTAGAGACCAGGGGCAAAACCGCTAGTAGGTTATAAAAGGTTTAAACATAATCAATATGAACAAACTTTGACGAGCACAGTAAAGTAAACATTATTACGCATTGTTAATAAATCATGAAATATGATAATTTTTTAAAATACTTTTTTCTCGTGTGGTCATATAGGTGGATAGACTTGTAGACAAGCCCTAATATTAGAATATCTACACTAATAAGTTATTTATAAGCCCATTTTTCTTTCAATTAAGGTTGATATACATGATCTATTTTTCACTTAAAAAAAATAAGTAAGTAGTGAAAAAACACCTAGGTATAAAATTAGATGCTTAAAGCCAAAGAAGAAACAAATTGAAAAAAGCGGACTTAAGCCATTAGTTATACAGTTGTGCACACAAATTAGCCAAAAAAAAAAATAATAGAAATCTTTTGATTTAAGTTTTAACTTTGTTAGGCTGAAAATATAGGGAGAAGAACTGGTCGAAGATTAATTTAATTGTCGTTGCATTCAAGTAAAAGAATAGAGGGGGAAGGTGTTAAATAACTTTAAAGGGGTTAGAACCCTGTGCCGACTTTCAATTAGGTTTTTGAATATCAGCCAATAGCGTCTAAAAAAATATCACAGCCAAGTCGCTACAAAAGAGCAGAAAGCAACTTGCTAGCAGACGAAAAGTTCCCCACCACTTGAACCAGGTAGTTCTCTGGGTTATGCATCTATACTTGTACATTTATTGTTATTGCCCTTTAGCCATTTGAGATATTTTAATGGACAACATATACACATACACATACAACTTGTTATTTTAGAATACATGTAGGATACAAGAACTTCCAAGGTAGGGCTAAAGTGTTGACACTCCCCTTACAAAGCTGGGTGTGCATTTTTTGGAAAAATATTAGATTTTACCCCCTACCCACCCATAAAGAATTACATCAATTTTTAGGGTGTGTTCTATCCCACACCTCAAAATAAACCTAACTTACCCCCCAAAATTGAGATTCGTGCCCTGTACCCCCAAAAAAGCTTGGACATCCTTGTAGGATACGATAGAACCCATGAAATAAGTCTCTTTTTTATAATAGTTAGCTTTATTGGCTGTTAAATTAAATGTTTAAGTAGCATATATGTGAAAACACTTTTCTTTGTATAAGGAGCTAGGGGAAATCTGAATTTGGACGAAGAAAGAAAAAGCTCTGATGAATAAGTTTTAAAATGTTATTTTTATGTATCATATAACTACTCTGAATCTTTTTTCCTATTTTTCCTGTTTAAGGATGCAATTCTACTCGACAAACCCCTTACGTCTGTATGTTATATTCCTATTTCTAATTAACTAGCGGCTAAGGCCCCTAGAAGCCAATTTTTTTTTTTTTGGGGGGGGGAGGGGTTAAAGACACACTCCCCAAAAATAGTTTAAAATCTTTCCAGGACCTATAAGAAGCTTTACTGTAAAGGAGAACAATATCAGTTCTGCGGTTAGCTAGATCCTTCGGGACAGACATAAAAATAGGAAGATTACCCTAATTGTTACTTCTTCTCTCTCAAATCTTATTTATAATTTTACTTTTAATTTGATAAAGCTCCGCTATATTAGATACCAAGGATGATTAAGTTCATAAGTAACGCAGCACTGCAAGTTGAAAATAGCTCGTATGAAAAAAAGAATAGTATAGAAATGTTATTTTAGAAAATAGGAATTATAAAAGGCGAACAAAAAAAATTGACACCCCCTTGAACCAAAAACGGAAGGGGTGTGTATTATAGACAACAATGTTGGAGAAATGTTATATTAGAGTCAGGGGGAGGATACACCCCCCTGGGTGTCTACCCTATATATATAATTAAATTACTCAAAAGTTAAAAAAGCGTCTTTTTGCTCCTAAAGTGATGCGTGAAGTGAGGTTAAAACTTTTTTACCTTGACACCCCTCTCGTCTGTTATGGATGTGTGTATCAGGGGAGCATAGACCCTTTTCAAGGGGGGTGCATCCACCATCCTTAATTTTGCCAGGGGGGTGGATACACCACCCTTCTGTACACCTCTGCTGTTCCAATTGCTTAGTGAATTGAATGTTTTAAATTTTTGAATAGAAAACAGATTGGTATGTAGAGAGAGCTGAATATTGTGAACTTGAGAGTTATTCATGAATTCTCATTTCAGCAAAACTACTTTAAATATACTTTATACGTTCCTATTTTGAATGAAGTTATGTTTTACAGGGAGAAAAGGGGACAATGGCAGTAAATATAAGTTAATACCGCTACTTCGACCCCTAGTAAGTTATTAAAGGCATAATTTATCACATACGCCAAATTTTCTCTGAAATCAATTTATTTTGCCTCAATAAATAATGTGTTAAATAATTTTCTTTAAATGCACTATCCCTTCTTCCTGCAAATACCAATTTAAATTTAAACATAAATAATCACTTAATGTTGAATAGAATATTACATTCATTTACATGAATTATGTTGTCAGCATAGAAACTCTTCAATTTAGTTTGTGCGTTCATCCTTTATTTTAGAACCTAGTAATAGTGTCTAACTTTTTATCTTTGTGACGTAACAAAAATCGAAGGATGAGAGGGGAGGTGGGAAAGCAAACCCCTAAAAAAAGATGGATTTTTGTTACGTCACAAATATAAAAAGTTAGACACTATTACTAGGTTCCAACCCAATAATTAGAGTATAAGCATGAATCGTAAGGGATATAAGACAGTAAACGATAAATGGATGTACAATAACGATAATTACAATTACTCCTAATGCTCATAAAAATTGTTGGTGACAAAGTTTGGACACTGATAGTTTGAACATACATCAAAGATTTGATGAAAGTTCCCAAAGTTGATTGCCATCGAATAATAGAACGTTTTTGATAAACTTTAATGGCCAGTATAATTTACATATTTCCAATAATGTTGAAATGATTATTTCAAGTATTAGCATGTTGCTGTAAGCGCAGGAACTCTTCAATTTAGTTTGTGCGTTCATCCTTTATTTTAACTGTGTTGAAATTTGACCAAACTATGTAAAATAGAAACAGACAGTGAATGATAAATTGATGTACAATAAGGATAATAACAATTACTCCTAATGCTCATAAAAATTGTTGGTGGCAAAGTTTGGACACTGATAGTTTAAACACACATTAAAGATTTGATTAAAGTTCCCAAAGTTAATTACCATCGAATAATAGAACGTTTTTGATAAACTGGCCAGTATAATTTACAGTCCTATATTTCCAATAATGTTGAAATGATTATTATGATTAGCATGTTGCTGTAAGAGTTGCAATTCTACAATTTAGTTTGCGCATACATCCTATATTTTAGCTCTGTTTCCAGATATTAAATTTTATGTTAAAGGTGCTGCACTGTAAAAATACTTAAATTTTATATAAATTGAGCAGAGCTGGATCTTTAAATGTGTAGCCGTTGCCGTTGCCGTTGCCGTTGCCGTAGCCGTAGCCGTAGCCGTAGCCGTAGCCGTAGCCGTAGCCGTAGCCGTGGCCGTAGTCGTAGCCGTAGCCGTCGCCACTGCCAGTGCTGCCAATAAAACATGGATTTTTAAATGTTTGAAGTATTATTATTATTATTTCATATTTTTACTGAAAATTCAAAAAGTGGTTGTGATTAAAAGATTTAAAGATCGCTATTAGGTTTGTGGCTGTACCTCTGGCAGCGGCAACGGCAACGGCTACACAGTTAAAGATCCAGCTCTGGGGATATTAGACTTCAAATTACACTGGTACCCAAAGTTTTGTGAACAAGTTCTCTCATTTGTTAGCTAAAAACTTGCATGACTTTTATTAAATCTTGATTGGGTTGTACAAACTTGTCTCCACCAATAATTTTAACCTACAAAATTGAGTGATTTACATATAAATTTATCGTACATTGTCTTATCCCATAAGATCCCTGAATTTGAGGTACATATATGTGCAATTGTACATCCATCGGCTTTGAGTAGATATTTTAGGTAAAACCGTTCTACCAAGTACAAACTTTAATAGCTCAAAATTTTGAAAGTATTTATCTGAAGTTTAAGAATGGTATCTTTAAACTGAAATGAATATTTACTTACTTTCATGAAAAGTATATTGACTTGAATAATTTAGTAAATAAATACATAACTACTTAAATTTATAATTGAAAATCTACATATTTGGACTATACACAATTTACTTAAAATCATCAATAACCAAATGTAATTTAGTATAGATCATAAACACAAGATTGGGCGGTGACCGGCAACTCTGAGTCTGATTTTGTACTGTGTATTTTTCTAGAATTTTACAAACATTTTAAAACAATTTTATTCACTAAATTGTACTAAATAAAGAGATTTTAAAAACAAAATATCAATTAAACTTGTAGAAACAGTAATTTGATAGTTAATTTCCCTTGTACTTTTAAATAAAAGTACTTTCTCGGAATGCTAAGTATTCGCCACCTATTTGATGACAGGCATATTTAGATTCAGATTTTGTATGGTAAACATTTTGTACATATGGATTAATGAGTTATGTACTGAGCTTCCAAATTTTAATTTTGAAAACTTCTTGTGTTTGTAGGTAAAAATACAGGACGTCCAATTAATTTGGGGGGTAATCTTTATACCATCTTTATATCTTTATGGGCAAGGACGTCCAAGCTTTTTTTTTTTTGGGGGGGGGGGATATATAAAATACAGGATGATTTTGGGTTTTGGGTTACAAACAAGGTTAGTGGGAATTTAAGGGAAATGTTTATTTACTATTTCAAGATAAATTTATCTTGTATTGGCCTATATCTTTATCCTTATACAGATAATTTAACCCCTTTTGACCCTCTGTTGTTTTTCTATGGAATACATTCTATTATAAGATCAATAGAGGCGCCTCAAAGTTAATTTTAGGAATTTTAGATGGAAAAAAGGTTATTTTGAGTGACGTCAAATTTGACAAGAAATCACGCATAAGGAAAGGAATAAGGATTCTTTAAAATAAGAATTTTCAAACATAATGAGATAAGACGATGATAGTTTAATTCAGGGTCCGGTATTGTAAAGCACATATTTTTTACATATGGGTTTTTGATTGCACAATCTTTTTATGAAATCTCAAATTCACAGTAAACTCTAATTCGGAGGGATTTGTTTAGGAGTGATTCTCTAGGAATGGTGTTTGTACCCATCGAAAAAAATAACCTTCCCAATATGAGAAGCTAAACTTAGGATAAGGATAACTTTATCGGTGGTTACCGAGATTCTTTGGTACAGACAGATGCAGATCCTGTAACTTTTACATAAATGATAGTGAGACATTCAAAGCATTATAGGATTAAGATCCAGTTTTAAAGTCTTAAGTTATGACGTGCTAAGTTTAGATTATTGCAAATATTTTTGCTAAACGAGTTTGTTGATTTAAATCCCTGATTCTATATGCTTAGGGCAAACAATAAAACTTTCTTTCAAAGTACAACAGTTCAAGAGATCTTACGAAACACTCAATCATAATATCTGTTGATTATAATGATGCTTTAATCAGGTATAAGGTATAATTAACAAGTGAAATAAATCTTAAATAATATTTTGGGGGCAAATGGAGAGTTCGTTAATTTTACTATTTGTTGCCCCACAACGACAGCTTAAAACCACGTATAGGTTTCGTGATTTTTTTCGTAATAATTTCATTATTGGTATTAGCTGGGCTTTAATTCTACTAGTTGTGTTTATTTGATTTTCACTAAAATAAGCCTTATAAAGATATTTTGTAAAGATCAAATTGATGATGTTTATTTTCGTAAAAACTTGGCAGTTATAAATAGTTTTTTTTCTATAATTACCGATTTTTCATGGTGTTAAGTAAATCATTGGGAAAAAAACTGATAACCACACTTTTATGATTGAGAGGCGTGCAGTGTTAGTTGGGGGGGGGGGGGGTTGAGGTAGATAGAAAAGAAGCTTCATATCATTTAAAAGCAAACATTTTTAATTAATTCAAAAGTAGACCACTTAAACTTTTTTAAAAGAAAAAAATGCAATTTTTATGCTTATTTTAAGTCACGTAGTTAGTTTAGGGTTTAAGAAAGCCCAAAAGGTTTGGAGCACCTCTAAGGGTCTAGAAACTCATTTTTAACAATTCAAAATATAGAAGGAAAGGCATACTCGTCTGAATACTGGAGGCATACTGAATGGCTCAAATCCCACTTTAGAATATCTGTGCACACATCTCACTCCATCCTCTATTTAACCTTGGAATAACCGAGAAAAAATCTAATAAACCGATTTAAAAAATTAAAAGAAAAGTTCAATATTATGAAATTGATGACATTCTAGTAAAGAAAAAATATCTTCCATTGACATATCTCTTTAGCCTTGTTTTGAATGAATCATGGTTTATTCAAAGAATCCTTGAAGGTAATGACGTCACTAACTAGATATACCGTATGTATGTTCTAAAGTTTAATCAATACAAGGAATAACATTACAATTAAAGCTTGAACTTTATACTGTATACTGTGATTAATTGAAATTAAACAGTTCTTGACATGGCTGCTTAATCAGTAAATAAGTCAATTTTTACTCTATTTGTTTGGACTGAAAAAAGCCACTTTACCAGCGACTGTGGCATAACACGCATTTTTCGGGAAGGTAATTGGTTCGACCCAACACCGTTTTATAATGAAACACATTTGTTAAGGAGAATGCCTTGATCCGAAAATGACACAGCTCATTACCATGCATAGTTAAGACTTCCAGAAAAAGGTCATTTCATCAAAATGTTGGTTGCCTTCAAGAATTGTTAGGGGAGGGGGAGGGCAGATTTTTCACTCTTTATCTTTATAGATAGTATGTAACACGGACCTATATAATGACATTTGACGATTATCAGATTGGCCTGGATTTGATTATGAATATGATGGAGGTTAATTCAGGCTCCGATTTTGTACAGTGTATGTTTTGTGTATATCTGCGTTTTTTTCTAGGTTTATGAATTACTTTCATATTCATTTACTAAAATGTACAAATTAGATTAAACTTTTAGTTGTACTATTTTTACAAAGAAGTGTGTTCTTATTGTGTAGTACAGCTCTAGCCGCGCGTTTTTTGAGACTATTTTTGCATACGTTCTAGATCTATTTGATGATCGTCATAAAAATAAATAGATGTTAGAGTAGCTACCCACCAAGGAACCACTTTTTTTGTACATTTTTATGCTGATATTATCCGAATAGCGTTAAATGGTATCCACATCGTTTAGCCCAAATAATAACAAGTTTATATTACGACAGTCATAACCTCTTTGGACAGAATGAATGAACGAACTTAATTTCTACTCGAAATTTCTAGATTTGTTAATGCCAGGGATGAAGAGGACATTAGTCTTAAAATTATACTTGTACCCAAATTTTAAAAATATGCGCACTTATTCGTTTGCCTAAAAAGTTTGGGTACTTTTATCAAATCTAGATAAGTGTTTAAACTTTTCAACCATGATTTTGATTTACAAAAGGGGTAAATTTGTTAATCATCATCCGGGATGTACATCAATTTACTTATCATTATCTTATCCCCTAAGATCCCTGACATTACAGAATAATGTAAATATTTCTTACTTAAGACATTAAATTCTAGAACAAATGAAACAAGTTTTTATCAAGATTCATATCAAATTAGGTAAAGCCACTCAATAATTGTCCTTCTGTCTGTCTTTCCATCTTACCAGGCAAACAGGGAGAGGACAATGGATGATAAACTAAATCCCATCATGATTGATAGGTATTATTTTGGTGGAAAAGTTTGAGAATATAAAATTACCATAGGTAAAAACTGTTTTATAAAGTTAAGGGAAAAATAATCTATAGAGTATCTTGGCTCTAGAGTAGAGATTTGTAATTAAATTTGTATGCTAGAATGAACCTTTCAATCTATTATTTCTTTTTATATCTAATTATAGTCTTTTAGTCAGCTTGAGTAAAGGGATGATTTAATATTATTCATTTACTTTTTCTTAATTAATCAGTTGTAACAGGGATCTAAAGGGATAAGACAATGGCCAATAAATTGTTGTATATCCCCATTGATGATACACAAAATTTCCCCTTATGTAGATTACAATTAGTGGTTGAAACGTTTGGACGCCCAACTTACTAAACCAACCAATCAAATTTCGATAAAGGTCCACAAAGTTATTTAGCAAATAAATTTAAGTATAAAACTTTGGGGACTATTGTTATGACACAACCCAATCTGTCCCGATTTTGTATCACTTTTGAAAAGTGCGATTCCTGTGACGTCATATAAAAAGGGAAGGGGGGAAGAAAATATCTTCCCTTTTCTCCCATCTCTTTTGAAGAGATTTTCTTTCCCCCTTCCCTTTTTCTTTCCCAAAACGTATATGACGTAACTGGAATCGCACTTTTCAAAGTGATACAAAATCGGGACAGATTGGGTTGTGTCATTGTTATACATAGCTAAATGATATAGGTAACAATAATGACAACTTTTATGAAAGCGATGCTCAAGAAATCAGACAGTCATATAAACGAACATTTACTTACAAATAAATTGTGACAACGCTTGAGAAGTTTGAAAAAAAAATTCTACGGCTAAAAAGTTGATCAAATATTTTATGGTTCATATACATTCACTTGTCATGATTATACTGTTGCCTATCTTATGACTTTCGGCCAAATTATCTTAGGAATCATTATTCCAAAAAGTTTTTGTAAAAAGATATTTTTCTAAAAGCTAAAAAAAGACGCCTGGAATTCTATTCTTGAGAAAAAGTTGCTATGGTTTGAAAATTGTGCCTAATGATACAGTAACTACCATGCAAATTTTAAAATCGACAAGACGATTTTTACTTAACTAAATTAACTATCAGAGTAGATATTTCTATTACAACAAATATAAGTATCCTATATACTAATTACGAACCAAAAACCCCCTTTTGGGATAAGTCTTTAGTTACAAAAAGTTTTTTTTGTGATAAAATTCTGATCTTATTTGAATGAATAATTGAGATAAATGAAAAGTATTTTTTCAAATGCCAGCTTTCTGTTTAATTAGATGGTTAGGTTCAGGGATAGAGGGAAAGGTATTTAGAAGATAAATTTTATTTATTTCAAAATAATAGATTTATTAACCTAGATGGCCAGTTAGATACTTAATTCATTCAACTTAAAAAGGAATTTAAAGCAGAGGAGGATTTTTTTATATTTAGTCATATATGATTAAATTTCTTAATATTAAATCATTTTTTCAAATAATATTCACTAGCAAAGCTTCTTACAAAGTAAAGTTTAAAACTGACTTATTGTATGGATGATAAAAAAAGGCCCTTGAGTACCAAAATGAACACTTTCTAACTAATAAAGTCGGATTGTTCCTACAGTGTGTTACTACATTACTACATATAAAAAGACAATTGTTATAAATCCCCAATGATGATGAACAAAATTGCGCAATCTGTAGATTAAAATCATTGATTGAAAAGTTAGAAAAATGCTTGTTTGAAACCAAACATTCAAAATTCAAAATTGAGCTAGCGAAGAAGATAAAAAAGTTATAAAACTTTGGGTACCGGTGTAAATTAGAGTTTACTCTCTCCCTGATTATCTGCCAAGCAATTTATTTCGCCGTAGAGTCGCCTTCGAGTTCGTGCAGTATATGAACCGATTCCTATGCTACCTCGAATCCCATTCGCCATGAATTAACACCTATTTTTTTGGCGATAAACATTGGAAAATCGGCCTTTCAAGCAAAAGGTAGCATGCGAGTTCGCCATCGATATCGTAGTAAGTAGCACAATAGTAGCCTAAATTAAAAGAGCGAGAAAGAAAGAGAGAGAGAGAGAAAGAGATAGAGAGATCATACCATTCCCGGCTTAATTTAATAAGGAGTAAGATAAGTTTCTCTCTTTCTCTCGCTCTTTTAATTTATTCTACTATTGTGCTAGTTACTACGATATAGATGGCGAACTCGCATGCTACCTTTTGCTTGAAAGGTCGATTTTCCAATGTTTATCGCCAAAAAATAGGTGGTAATTCTTAAGCTACCATTTGAGATATCGAACAACGTAGCTACCTTTTTTTAAAAAGTTTTGCTGGGTGGGTGACTTATTTATATCCTATTATCCTATCCTCTGTCTCTGAATAATCTTGATCTCATTTAAATGAAATAATAAGAAAATTCCTGCTGACAACTTAATTATTTTATAATTTTGTCATTTTTATTCAATAGCAAAGATCTTCTTTAATTTGAGAATAATATGAAATGTATTATTTTTCGTACTGAACCAATTCAATGAAATCAGGGAGGGAGAGAACATTCGACTGTAAATTTCTTTTCTATGCCTTCTCATTCATTGACTTAAAAACTTTAGGTGCTTGTATAAAATCTTTATGTGTTGGTTCAAACTAACCCAAGCCTTTAAATCAATATTTCAAATATACAAAGCGCAATTTTATTTATTGGGTTGTACTTACATCAATATATTGTCCCTTAAGATCCCTAAATACAGCCCAAAAGGCAGTGTGTCAGCTAATCGTCAGAATAAAAAATATTTTCCTGTTTTCGGCGATTCAAAATATTTGATCTGTTTTGTATAAACTCACATACTTGATTTAATATATTCTTGTTTCTTGTCCACTTTCAAAACTAAGCGGGGTTTATTGGAGCCTTTTAGAATTCAGGAATACGTTTTGTAATCTCCGCTCATTCCCAATTAATATAGACAAAAATAATTCTTCTCCAGATTAAAATTATTAGTTTCAAAGTTTAGTAAATTTACCCAAAGTTTTGATCCAACGAATGAGGCAGTGTAATTATGAAATTTAGGGGTTAAGAATAATTCTACCTCCCTGGAAAAAGTACAGTAAATCGAAATACAGTGGCTTTAAAAGTTCAATATATTTAGTATATAGAGCTATGGAGGGAGGGGACATTGGGCTGTTTAATGCACAAGTCCCCAATAAGTCGTTGGCTTAAAAAACTCTGGGGACTTATATAATGTATTTTGATTGGTTTGTTCCTTTAGTTCATTGTCCAAACGTTTCAACCACTAATTGAAATCTAAAGAAAGGTTAATTTTGTTTGTCAATATTGGGTATGTACAATACATTGTACATAAATTTATCGGCCAGCGTCATATCCCTTTAGATCCCTAATATAGAGTAGATAAGTAAAAAGACCCAAAGACACCAGCTTTCCCCCTTGCTCTGGAGAACAAACGAAAAGACAAAAAGTTGCGAACGAGATTGGAATTTGAATTTTGATTTGAGATATTATTGACATCTACAATTGGACAATAAGGAGAGTCACTCATTCATAAACAATCATCACAACATACAGAAGTAGCGAAGCACAAAGTGATCTAAATTGTAGATGGTCAGTGGTCATAAATAAAAAATAAAATTATTGGAAAAATCACTAAATATTTGACATACGGTTTTATATGTTTAATATTTTCATTTTTGTAGCATAAATAAAAGACCGACGGACCAAGTAATTTATAAAATGGATTCTCATTGGTTTAGGGAATCTTCACAAAAAAATCAGCAGTCTATCTTATATGGCAGACGAGAAAATCACATTTTCCTTTAGTGTTACGGACTGACGGGCGGACAGACAGACATACGTACAGGTGAATTGTAGAGTAGCTTCGCTATCAATAAATATATATATCTAGTTGAACAATGGACCAATATTTTTACATCAAAAATGAAATGTAGCTTTTTATTGCCGCGCGTTTCATAAACAATTATCCTTGTTTGAAAAAGCTAAAAATTAAATCTTTATCACATTTTCACTTTTACTGTTTTGGTAAAATTTGAATAAATTAACTTATCACAAAGTTTTAATTTATAAGGAGTGCCACTTTTTTTTTAAAGCGAAGCTTTTCAATAATTAGGTTATTTCTGTTGTTTGCTCTTTCTTCCCTAACGTAAAGCCATGAACGCAATTTTACCATAGTCAAATCGTTAAAGAAAACTATAATAGTTATTTCTCGTATCGTATTATAAACGGCTTTCCGCGGATATAGAATCTCGGCATCTCGGGGCTAAAAAAATAGTTTTAATCTTATGATTGTACATTTCTATATTCGTAGAAAACTGGATATAATACGATGCTAGACATAGTTTTTTTCGTATTCATGAGAACCGGTTCCTATCCACCGGATTCAAATGAATACGAGAATAGTTATTTCTCGTATCGTATTATAAACGGCTTTCCGCGGATATAGAATGTACAATTATAAGATTAAACTAGTTTTTTTAGCCCCGAGGTGCCGGAGGCACCGGCTAAAAAAACTGGTTTTAATCTTATGATTGTACATTTCTATATTCGTAGAAAACTGGATATAATACGATGCTAGACATAGTTTTTTCGTATGGATGAGAACCGGTTCCTATCCACCGGATTCGAATGAATACGAGAATAGTTATTTCTCGCATCGTATTATAAACGGCTTTCCGCGGATATAGAATGTACAATTATAAGATTAAAACTATTTTTTTAGCCCCGAGATGCCGAAGGCACGGGCTAAAAAAACTGGTTTTAATCTTATAATTGTACATTTCTATATTCGTAGAAAACTGGATATAATACTATGCTAGACATAGTTTTTTCGTATTTATGAGAACCGGTTCCTATCCACCGGATTCAAATGAATACGAGAAAGATAATTATAACTATTATGCGTGACTTTAAATTACTAAGATTTTCCGTACATCCATTGCATTGTAAAAGAGTTTTTTCTTTGTAACATCCATTGCATTGTAAAAGAGTTTTTTCTTTGTAATATTCTTTCTCGTATTCATTCGAATCCGGTGGATAGTTACCGGTTCTCATCCATACGAAAAAACTATGTGGATATTAATCAATACTGGAATAGTTATTTCTTTCATCGTATTATAAACCGCTTTCTACGAATATAGAAATGTACAATTATTAGATTAAAACCAGTTTTTTAGCCCCGAGGTGCCGAATTGTACATTCTATATCCGCGGAAAGCCGTTTATAATACGATGCGAGAAATAACTAATCCAGTATTGATTAATATCCACTAGGTATTAGAACCAGTCCTCAGAAGCAAACAAAAGTAGTTTTCATCTTTTTCTTCATTTTTTTTATCTATAATACGATGCGATAAATAACTATCCTTCAATGCAATAATCATTCCAGAAGACTTGTGCTGTAAGAATGATCAAATTTTCGGTGCTTTAAAGTCTCGTCTAAACATTAGTTTCTGTTTACCTATTAAAATACCAACTATTTTATTTCACTATGAAATACAATTGCTCGATAATTTAATACCCTGGAATTTAAATATTCATTTATGCGGAATTTTGTTTTATAAAACATCTCATTGTCACTCGATATAGTTGTAAAATCAGAACAGATATATCACAATATTATACATTAATTTAATTTTTTTGATTTATTGTCATCCATGTATAACGTAATAAAAAACTAAATTTTTATTTCTTAATTGATCTGTCATTAACGTTCACTTAATTTAAGTACTTTTTAAAATTTATCTGATTTGAATTAAAACTTTATTAATTATATGGCTTTTATAAGATTTTTTTTTTGTAGCGAAACTACTATATCTTTCAGTGTTTGTGTCTATCCTTCCGCATGCATGTCTTTCTGTCTGTAACGCTCGGGATCCCTTTCTTTTTCATTCATTTTTCTTTTTCTTTATTCTTTTCCTTTTTTTGTTTATTTTCATTTATGCTTGTTACTCGTTTTTTTCACTGACGAACGGACGGACATACATAGAAAAATCGTTACAAAAAATGCGCAATTTTCATTTTCATGAGTTATTCATGCTTGACAGATATGCCCTAATTGGTGAAATATCCGCTTTGCAAATGATAATTAGTCAGAGAATTAGGAAACGTCAGACTGTAAGTTATACAGTATTTATAAATATCAATTGCTTAGCTCACATTTAGCAACCAATAATTCGAATCTACGGATGGGTAGTTTTGTATATCATCATTTGGGATATACAACAAATCATCACCAATTGTCTTATCCCCTATAGTCACTGGAAACAGTGGTATTATGTATATTTCCATGACTTTGTCCGGTTACACTTTAATTAATCAAAACTTTTAATAAACAGAGACAAGCTTGTACAAAAGTAGTATAGCAATGACAAGCTTACAGAAACGTCAAAGCTTTTATTAATTGGACAAAAAGTCATAAAAAGGCAAAATTGATTGACTATGTTACAAATTCAGGTATCTAAAAGGATAAGTCAATGGTCGATGTTTTGATGTACATTCCCAATGATGACAAACAAAATCACCCTTTCTGTAGATTAGAATTAGTGGATTGGACATTTGAACACTCTAGTTAATAAACAATACAATCAAAATTCAGTAAAAGTCCTCCAAAGTTGTTAAGCCAACAAATAAGAAAAAGTTATTATAAACCTTTGGGGACTAGTGTAATAAACAGCCCATTATCCCCCACCCTCTGTTAAAAATTGCATGATTTATTTTAATGATTAGAATCTGTTATTAATTATTTCATCAATATTTCTTTACTTCAAAATTAAAATCTTAGTTTCCGCATAATTAATATTTTAGAATAAATATCCATGTTGAATAAAACAAGTAGCTTTCATTTGGAATTTCCACACTTGTAAAACACAAGTAAAAAGATCCTTTACAAATAAGGGTGTATAAATGGTTGATTCCCTTGAATCCAAAAGTGAACCATTCAAACCCCTCCGAAAATTCTTGTCCTATTTAATATAAAAGTAGTATACAATTCTTTTTCAAAAAAAAATAGTTTTAATAGCTGATATTGACTCTACATAATTTTTTTAAAAGGTAGTAAAGACTCTATAATACAAAGCAGCTTGATGTCTATCTGTCCGTCCGTCCGTCCGTCCGTCTGAAGCTTAAGATCTCGGTAACCACTGAACCGATCGGATTCTACTCTTTAGGGAATATACCTATATACCTACTGGTCCTGTGGTGGTTTTTTGGCTATTTTCTTGGAGGATGGGACACCCCCAACCCCCCCCCCCTCAAAAAAAAAATATTCCCCCCCCCCATTTTTTTTAGGAGATATCCTTGGTCCTTTTTTTGTAGGAGATTTCCTTGGTCCTTATTTTTTTATCATCTCTTGGGGCAAAGCTAGTTTAATATAAAAGTAGTATACAACTCTTTTTCCAAAAAAATTTGTTTTAATAGCTCATATTGACTCTACATTATTCTTTAAAAAGGTAGTAATGACTGACATATTATCGACATTACATTATTGAAAGAACAAAATTATTCATATCGACTATATGACATTAAATAAAAATGGTCATGGCTGACAAATTATCGACATGATAATGATGAAATGATTTTGTTGAACATTTTCAGGGGTGGGGGTTCTTATGTTCTCCACTGTTCATTATAGGGATATCTTAGAGTTTATTTAAATTACCAAAATTAGTCATGATTATACAAAAATTGTTGTAAAATTACGTCATCATGTGCAGATAAAAATAAATGATTTAAATTGAATAAATAACCATGATGACAACATCCATAAGTTGCGAAGCTTATAAAGTAGAAAACAAGAACAATTAAATACATCGACAGAAAAGGTAATTCAGCAGTTAGATTCGCCCCTTACGAAATTATTTTGGGGGTTAAAGTTTGAATGCCTGGGGGGGGGGGAGGGGGTAGATTTAAATAGATATTAAAAAATTTTATGCAAAATCTTGCGGTAAAATTTTCTCACACTTTAGCCAGGTCCCTTGTTCGTCATTGCGCCCCCTCCCCCTGGCGAATATTTTTGCACAACACTGTTTTTTACCTTGTTAAAGTACTAATTTTATATAAATACTCCCTTAAAATATGATTAAAGATTTATTTAATTCAATATACGAAGTATGTATATCAAATTACCATGTAATCAAAACAATGATAAAATACAATTGTTAAATATATAGAAAGATCGTTATAGAGGAAATCAAAATAAAAAGTTTTAAAAATAAAACTTTTAATATATTTTTAACGAGTCAATTGCAAATTTAAGATATATTCCCATCCAGAAGCATACAGAAGGGGGGTTGAAACACTCCATTGGTGTCCATCCCCCCCCCCCCCCCACACACACACTGGAAAATCCTGTGCACGCCAATGTAATAAAAGATTTCATGTTAGTGCATTTGTAACGATATGGCATAATATTTAAAGCTTAAAAGTTGTACTTATTTTTTTGTATCTAATGTAGCATTAATACAAGTTATAGATTTATGCCAGAGAGAAACAGGGGACACTGGACTGTTTATTACACTAGTCCCCAAAGATTTATAATAATGTTTTCTTATTTGTTGGTTTACCAACTTTGGGAACTTGATTTATTAGGTTGAGTGTTCTTCTAGTCTAAAAAGGGGTAAGTTTGTGAATCATCATTGGGAATGTACATCAATTTATCGGCCATTGTCTTATCCCTTCCGGATCCTGGATTTATCTAGCTTAATTTGCGGTTGAAGGACAAAAAATGCGGCTGCCTAACCCTGTTAAAAATAATGATATTCTCGATATCAATATAAAAGGTATCATATTTCAAACTATCAATATTTTCTTTTCATATCTGTATATTTAATAACAGGGACGATGATATCCAACTTAGTAGCGTTGTAATGTAAATATTTAAAAAGAATATTTTTGGGCAGCGGAAAGTTTCATGTGTAACCATCTTCTTTTGAGGAGTTTCCTTTCCCACTTCTCCTCTTTTCCTTCCATTTTAGACGTCACACATTTTAAATGTATTAAATTTTGATTGGTAGGTTTATTAAGTTGAACGTTCAAACGTTTCAACCACTAATTTTAATCTACAGAAGGAGTTGTTTTGTGTGACATCATTTGGGATGTATAGCACATCAATTTATCGGTCATTGTCTTATCCCTGCTTTATTCTAGGAATAATTTACGGTAAATTAAGATGCATATTATGCATAATGTATAATATCTTGAACATAAATTGTTGACATGAGAATTCAGGATCCGAATTTGTACATTAAAAAAAATATCCGGTTTATTGATTTTTTTTAAATGTACGAAATAAAGATAGTCTTTAAAAAAACAATCAAAATTTCAGAAATAGTATTTAAGTGGCATTTTTAACCCTCGTACTTTCAAAGCTGGATTTTAATCACGAATTAAACACTGAAAAACGAGAATAATCTAATACAGACAAACACGAAAGTTCTGTAGAGTAAATTTGTTTCCTAGATTAAAATTCTTATTCCTAATCACGTACTTTTGTTATTACAAATTCAAGGACAATGTAATATTATAGCAGCGTAGCTAATTGTGAAAATTAACAGGGAGGAAGTGGACATTGGGCTGTTTATTACATTAGCCCCCAAAGTTTTTTTGTTGGCTTAACAACTTTGGGGACTTTTAATGAATTTTGATTGGTTGGTTTTTTAAGTTAAGAGCTCAAACGTTTCAACCACTAATTATAATCTACAGAAGGGGTAATTTGGTGTATCATTGGGGATGTTGTACATCAATTTATCGTACATTGTCTTATCCCTTTAGATCCCTGGAAAGTTGACCAGCGTGTTTGCTATTTTCTATTGATTTGACCTTAGAGAAGTTGGGGTTAAATCTAATAATCAATTTTTACTACAACTAAATCATAATTTTGACCAACAAGCATCTTTTCTGATTTTCAATCGGTCCAGTGGTTAGCAAAATCTTAAGATTCAGGCGAACGGAAATAAATGCAAGAACCAGTTTCAAAGCCACCAGAGATAGAGGGAGACAGGACAATGGGCTGTTTATTACACTAGTTTTATAAAAACGGTTTTTCATTGGTTGGGTTAACATAACAACTTTGGGGACTTTCAATGAATTTTGATTGGTTTGTTCATCAAGTGTCCATATGTTTCAACCACTAATTGTGATCTACAGAAGAGGTACATCAATTTATCGGCCATTGTCTTATCCCTGTAGATCCTTTATGATCCTTACTGAAGTCAATTAAAAAATATTATTGCTGCTCTTCCTATGAACATATTTGTCCTTGTTATTTTGTAACGGAAGGAGAAGTTAGATAAAATTGCTTTTTTATTATGGCTTCTAAGCCGATTAATATCCGCTGGATTAGAGCCAGTTCTAATACTGAAAAATTATGTATAGCGTCGTATTACAGACAATATTACGCAAATATTAAAAAAAATTCATAATATTAATTTGTTATCTCGGGCGTCCGAGACTAACAAAGTTTGTTTTAATCTTATCATTTTAATAACCGCGAAAAGCTGTCTATAATACGATGCGGTAAATAACTTTTTATCTTACACTGAATCAAAACAAAAATGGTAAAAGAAGTATCGAAGCAAATACATATATAACCAGAAAAGAAATGTGATTTTCTTAGGAAATTTCAGAATCTGATTTCATATACTCTGTAGCTTTATTAACATACAAACAGTCAATGAGTGTTATAGAATAGATGCTTAAACATTAGTAGAATCTTCACAAGAAAATTCAGTTATGAAAAAATGTAATGGCCGTTTGCGCATGGGTCTTTACCATTTTAACAAAAAAATAATTTTTATATTTTTATTAGAAGTAAGAAAAGCACATTTCCCCATAGTCGTACATGCAGAAGGATGTGCGGACGGACCGACGATCAAAGTAAGTTATAGAGTAGCTTAGCTAATAAATATTAAGAGAATGCAATAAAATAATAAGCAGAAGTGTATATTTTCAATAATATCAGGATGAATACAATTGGAAAAAAATAAGATTAATAATATAATAATAACACAATTTATATATAATATAAAGTATCTCAAGTATCTTGTAACTAGATATAAATTAATTGTTAGCGAGTACTGTTCACTGAGTTTTAGTATTAATTTTGTATAAAAAATCACATTTTGAAGCTTGCTAAAACTGACAGACTGGCAGCGTAGCTGGCTAATTTATTAATTTCTAGGTCAGACCACACACGCACACAGACTCGCTAAAACTGTGGGTGATAGCCAATACTAGGTTAATTATACATTTCTCTTCCCCTGCAGGGATAGGAATTTGGGAAATAATTATTATAAAAACCCAAAAAAATCAACCCACCATAAACCCAAAAGTTATAATAATTATTTCCCCAAATCCCTATAAACCCTGTGCCTTACTATTGCATATAAATTATACATTAATTCACAATTTAACTTTTCAAATGAATGTATTACATGAAGTGGAATGTTGATTATTATTGCTCTGTATATCTTAATTCTTAATAGCTTGAATTTGGCATGCATTACAACAAGTCATAAATGAAAGGTCGCCAGCAAGATTAACGAGCATTATCTTCAATTACAACTTAATAGGTTTGTGGATATCCTAGATGGGAAGGTAGGGAAAGAGAATGATGATACTGATAATGATGAAAAGTTTATGGCACTAGAGATGCAGCAAGAGGATTCTCCGGATCCTTTTCGCCGTACATATTTGCACGCGGCGAGCTGCATTGCGCGCTTGTCGGCACTTTCTGGTAGTCCTTAACAATAGGCGGCTCTTTTAGCGGCGGCTTTTCCGGTGTATTGGCATAGGCCATCGCCTTGCGTTGCTTATTTGTAATTATTCTTCTGCACAAGAAGAAGGTAAGCATGAAAATGGCGAAGCTGATGAAGGAGCTGCCGACCATGATGAAAATTTGTGATGTGTTCAGCACTATCTGTTCTTCTTCGGCTGCTGCGTTGTCGGGACGGGCTGCTATTTCAATCTCGTGCTCAATGGCAGATTCTTCTTTGTCAAGATAGTCGATCAGGTTCTCCTCCTGCTTGTAATCGTTCTCCTTGTTGATGTACGCCTCAAGATAGTCATAGTTGTCATCATAATAATAATCTGTGTCTTTAACAGTAGCATCTTCTTTGTTACCATTATTTACAACACCATTGGTATTACTATTAAAATTTTGACTGCCAAAACTGATATCTCCCCAGCCGCCGCCGCTGCCCTCCTCGAGGTCAGGTCCATCATCAACATCGCCGTCCTCTAGGTCCAGCAGGGTATCGTCCCCGCTGCCCTCAACCAAGTCAAGGGCGAGCACGACATTGTGGGTGCACAATAAGAAAAGTGTAAAAAGTTTAACTGGTTTTCCACGCATTATGTCACACTAACAGGCACAGCTGTCTTTAAAGTTTTTATGCAAATAAATATGGTTTTAATTCACTTAACAATAGTGATTCTTTCACTATTTAGATATTCAAATAAATGAAACCATTTATCAATCACTCATTTTTGTATAGTTTAGTGTACAATTGTTTATATTTATTCAAGTATGGTTATATAATTTTCTTCACTTGAAATTTAAAGTATGCAGATCCCCTCTTGCTAGCAGCAAGGCTGTACGTCTACTGTATAAGCAAAAGGCCTGCCCAGAATAGACTATCACCCCTCTTCTGTCCCCCTCTCCAAGTTGTGGTGCTTTTCGCCTAAGCGCAGAACGGACGGAACGATGTACTAGTTGGGTTGAGGTACAGAAACGAGACCCTACCTTCATTTTTGGGTTCTCGCTAAACAAACCATTCCCCCTTGTCCCCCCTAACCCCTCTCACTCACCCCCTCTTTTTATCAGTTGTATACAAGACTGGTATTGTGGGTTTATGTCTCCACCCCCCTTTAAGTTCTCCCCCCCCCCACTCGTCACTGGTTTTCGTCCCCTGTATAGGAATACAGGCTCCAACCATAAAGGGGTAAATAGGTCAAATCTCGCAAAATGCCAAAATAAAGTAAATCTTTTAATACTCTAAAAAAGTGTTATTTTAAAAACATAAATGTTTAAAAAAGGAAATAAAATCCCGGTAAATGTATCTACTAGTGATGGGTAGGAGACGGGATTAAATGAAGAGAACAATTTTTCATGCTCAGAAGTGTTTTTGCAGTTTTCTAAAATATTCTAGAAGAATCTTGCAAAAAAAGTAATCTAGCAATGACAATTTTATAGATCATCCGAGTGACAAATAAAATAGCCTTTATGCAACGCGAGACCTAATTGAAGCTTCAATAAAATGTAAAACCTAATTGGTTCAGTGTTTGGCGAGTTCTTTAAAAACCCTACTTTATATTATTGGATGTATTGAAATTTGTATAAAAATCAATTTAAAAATCTATTTAAAGAAATTTTCTGAGCCGAAGTCACAAATGATGTCAAATGCTGTATATTATTTTTTATTTCAACTTATAAAGAAATAAAATATTATTTCAAATTAAACAGAAATGTAAGTTCTTGTGATCGAACTTTTGAAAAAAACCGTATTTTTATGCATTATTTTGGTTAGGTCGTGTTATGTAAATTAAAGAGCCTCAGGGGCTAGAATTAAATATGTTTTGTTATGACATAAATCATAAAATTTTTTAACATATTAAAAGATTGGTGAAAATAAAGAAATTTGTAGAACTATAAAGGCAGAAAATGTTGCGAAAAAAATAAAAAAATAATATGATCAACCTTGAGTTTAGTTGGATGTTAAAAGTAAACTAAAAGGGATTTTTTAGCAAGAGACATTAATCAGCACTTGTCCATTGTCGAATATTAAATCTACAATAAAAAATTGTAAATCATGTCTTTTATAGCATAGATATAATACTTTGTGATTTGTTGACACTACCTGCCACGATACATCAAAAGCTTGAAGTGTATGAAGAAAAATCCCCCCTAATTGGGTAGTATGGAGTGGGTTATTCCCTTTCGAAAAATATCCACTCAATTTTTGCTTGCTGCACTTGTATTTTTATGACTTCGGCTAATCATACTTTATTTGCTCGTTGATAGAAACACCCATACACAAAGTATATACCAGATATAATAGGGAAGAACAAAAATAAGGAAAGAAACCAAGAAAAATGGGTGAGGGGGGGGGGTAATAAAACAAAAGTGTATTCATTCTTCTTTGGTTCGCAAATATACGAGATTTTTCGAGATCAAGTTACACAAATATTACATAATATAAAGGTTTAACAAGAGATTAAAAGAAAACAACTTCACAATTTACTAAAACTTTACTCTGTTTTATTTATTTCTAAAAAATTAACCAAATTTGTTTTTGTATTAAAAATATTTGCAACAAAGAAATGGTTTTACCTAGGTGTTTTAAGTGTTCACAAAAAGAGACAATTAAAAAAATAGCGATCTTTCAAAAAATGTAAACGTTTTTAATTAACTTTTAGATATTAAGTAGTAAAAGGGTTTTTGTTTGTTTATCAAGATCTTGCTAACGACTGAACAGATTGATTTCTTGTTTTTGGGAAAGCTTCATGTAGATATTTTGGTGGGTTTAGTTTTTTTTTTTTTAAATTTCAAGTCTTATATGGTTTTAAGCTATTTTCCTCCTCCAATCCTCGATAGTGGCTCAGCACATAGTTTCAAAATATGATTTAAAACAGTAGGTTCGTTTGTCCGCTAAGATATGATTGAGTTGTTTAAAATAAACCTCGCTAATTGTTCTCTATTCGTTTTTGCTTCTATTTAGTAAAACGAACGATTTACAGAGTAGTAAATCTTTAAGATTTTGTTTAGATTTACTTTCTTTTTCACCTTCCATTATCAGAATACAAATTTGAAGTATCCGCATGTTCTATGCTATTTTATATAAAGTTAGGAATTTTATAAAAATACCAAAGGTGTGAGAGGGTTAGAAGTAAGGGAAGGAAAAAAAAGAAAAGTATTAAAAAGAAGGGAGGAGGAGGGTTGTGTCGCTGATTATTTCATTGTGCTATCACTTCTTCTAAATATATACATAAAAAGATATATAAAATGTCCATTAAGGTAAATAAATAGAGGGGTAAGGGGTTAAATAACTATATGTCCCCATCCCAAGATCCATGTTACTTTCATTTGGGTCTTTCAAAATCAACCAATAACCTGTGGAATATTAACACACCAAAGAAGCAGAAAACAATTTGCTAGCAGACTATTAAGGTCCAAGTGAATTATTATCGCAGCACAAACTATCCCATTTATTTTGCCTTTCTCTTAATACTTAGCAGATATCAATGCAATTGCGTCATTTTTTTGCGAAAATTTGAGCGTATGACGGAAATGATGACACACCGATTATTTCACGAAAAAGAGTTAAAACTTGACCATAATAATGATGGACATAGATAAAAATATAGAATTTTTGTTGTTTTAGACCTTTAATAGTGGTTTATTGTACCAATCAATCGAGCTTTAGTAAAGTTTTTATACAGCGAATTAGAAAACGTGTTATAAAACTTTGGGGACCATTATAATTTAGTGCATAATGTCCCCTTTCTCTCTGGGATTTATGTTGATATAACAAAGGCACTAAAACCTAACAGGAAATATCTAGTCTAAATTAGTATTTGTTCTTCAGGAAATAAGTTCCTGCTTTTACATAATATGGTATATCTAAAAGGGTGAAATTTTCTGAGGTTACGCGCCGTGCAAAAAAATGGGAGGGCTTAAGGAGGCGGGGGGGATTTTGGATAGATTAGGTAACCCATTTTTAGTAGCAAAGCTATTCCTTAACTTACTCTGTCTGTTTGTCCAGCAGTACTCAATGTAGAAAATATGATTTACTCGGCTGCTAATAAAGATAAATTGATTGAAATTTTGTGGATGTACGTCTTTCATGGATTAAAAAAAATGTAAGATTCCCATTACCAGAATTATCTACTCCTATCTCAATTCGCATATAAATCTGTCCTTGTTATTTTTGTAATTTTTATATTTTCAGCTTTGCTTCACATTGATTTTATTATTCTTGTTTAACCTATTATCTGTCAATCAAGATAAAGCTAAAGGGATAGGTTCACGAAATGCATTTGAACTTAATTTAGTGAACCGCATATTTTGTGCTAGTTAATGGGTTAAACTATATTTATATGGCATATATTTGAAAGAATTTCAATTTTCTACCACGTAGTCCTGATATTTTAAAAACTACGTGGTAGAAAATTTAAATTCTTTCAAATATATGCCATATAAATGTAGTTTAACCAATTAAACAGGAAAAAATATACGGTTCACTAAATTAAGTTCAAATGCATTTCGTGAAACTATCCCTTTTAGGTTTTTATGTTTTCTTAGAAAAACTACAAATGCCAGATAAAAACATAAAAAATATATTTTATGTGTATTAAACAAGGATGACTACGTAGCAGAGCTTTCTAAGAAAACTCATAATTTTTTATTTAGAACTCCTTTGTAGCCACTGATGGAAGCAACTTAATCTTATTTAACCTAACCTAACTCAAAACAAGCATGAAACAAAACATTTTCACAAAAAGAACAAACTTAGAAGAAAAAAAAATATTTCAATCCTTTTATTTAATTATCTAGCAGTGTCCAATTTTTTCAACCAATTATTTAATGTTGTGAAAAGGTAATTTTGTTTATCATCATTGGGGATGTATTGTACATATGTCCATTTATTATCCCTTAAGACCGCAAGGTTCCATTTTCCATCTGCCCTAACCTGTCAAAATATAGCATCATTATTATGCCAACATAAGTGTGTTATCATATTGTCATTACACTATCGACATGTCGATATTATGTCAGCTATGACCACTTTTACTAATCCCACATTCTAGTCGTATATATTGTGAATTTTTTGTGATTTCTCTTTGGAGGGTGGTGGTACCCTCCCCCCAAATAGTTATAAACCTTCCTGGGATCTATGAGAAGCTACATTGTTAAGGAGAACCCGATCGGTCCAGCGGTTAGCGAGATCTTTCTGTACAAACAGACATATAGACATCCTGTTACTTTATTATAAGGATTACACCTATTATATCCTTAAACCTATAAACAATAAAAAAATAACTTTATATATTGCTGCTGAAAATTAAATAATAATCATAAATTTTTCTAAGATTAGATTTAAAATAGTAAATCATAGGTTTTAATCCTTAAAAGGATAGTGAACTATATATCTTTATCTGCATTATTCTTTTTTAGGAGCAAAACTACAAGAATTGTTTGTCCATTACTTAATGTTTACACATGGGGAGGGGGGGGGGGGCGTATACCACTACTAGGGATGGGTTAACTTAGGAGAAAAATTTCACTGTTAAGGAGGTTTAAGAATTAAGTGGGGGGGAGGAGACAAAAATCACCCCCCAACGAAAAAAAATCATGTACTAACTAAGATAATTTTTCAGTGGGCCCATCCCTAGAAAATAAATCATATGCACTCCCTTAAAAACGTCAAAACTAAATATTGATTGGTTGGTTTAAAATAAAAGAGATCAATCTAATCTACAAAAATGGTAATTTTGTTTATCATATTTGGGAAAGTACCTAAATTTATTATCCATTTTACCTCCAGTGCAGAGTAGATGTTTTTAATTTAAATCTATTTCTATTAATCTTTTATTTAACTTTAAAATATAGAAAACGTAGTTTCCTTTAAAATATTTAAAGAAAATAAAACTGTAATTATGATTATAAAGCTAATAAAGTTAAGTTAAGGGATTAAATAGTTGAAATAGTAAATTCAAATTGACAGACTCCGCCCCCAAATATTTATATAAAATCTCCGCCTCCCCTTATTGAAAAGTCTTTCCCAAATACCAACGAATATTTGAATTTTGAAGAATATTTTTATTTTAGATTTTTTGAATATTAAATATATATCCGACCGTAATTAAAAACTATGTGTAGCATCGTATTATATCCAGTTTTTTACGAATATAAAAATGTACAATCATAAGTTTAATCTCGGGGCTAAACTGGTTTTAATCTTATAGTTGTAGATTTTTTTATCCGCGGAAAGCTGTTTACAATACGATGTGATAAATAACTATTCAGTCATCAATGTTAAAAAGCACTAAAGACAGAATTTTCACAAAAATAAGAAACATTATTTTTTTTACAATGCAATGCACGAACACTCTTTCTTAATTAACAGGAAAATTTTGAAAAGGGGGAGGGCTCAAGAATTCAATAATCATTATAAGAAGTTTAATTTACTTCTCTGCTATTTATTCTTTTAATATTCTTTTATTATTATCACCTCTTAATGAGCGTAGATAATCTATAAGTCGGTTTCCTATTACAAGACGTAATTTATTTGAATTTCGGTTCTTATAACAGAAAATTTTAACACATTCTTCTTTTAAGTTTATATTGGGCCACAAACACGTTCTCTTATTCATTGGTTTAAAAACTTTGGGTACTTTTATTAGATATTAATTGTGTTCTAAAACCAGCAGTGTCCAAACATTTCTACAATAATTCTAATCTACAGAAGGGGTGATATTTCTTAACGTAATATTGGAGTGTACATCAATGCTAAGTTTATAGAGTAGCTACTAAATATATGAGATATATACGGCCGTCCGGTAATGTGACTAAAACGTATTGCTGGAATATGAATATATAATTAAAGTGATATATAAGAGTCTATCTCGTTTAGCAGTGAGAAAATTGCATATTTTTTTTTGTAGATTTTTGGGATGTAATATTTTTGAATAAAGAGAACATATCTTTAACTATAATACAAAAAAAGATGTCTTTCCGTCTGACCGTCCGTTTGTCCATATTATGAACCGATTAGTGTAAACCATTTTTCAGAGAAGATACCTACTGTTTCTGTGGTGGTTTTTAGCTTCTCTCGGGAGTAAGGTCATACACTTCGAGAAAAAATGTCCCTCGACAAAAAATAATGGTGGTGCGGTACAGGGGAGTGTCAACACCCCCCCCCCCCTTAATATTGAAATTGGCAAGGGCTGCCATACTCCTGGCAAAACCCTTTATTTATAGAGTAGTTACTTAATACAAACAATGGATATAGAATACGTGGATATTGTGACATGGGAATTTTTGTCGTCAATTTAGGTTGCTGATATAGTCCTCATATATTGGTCAATACAATCCTCCATGGTCAAGGAAGGGGTAAAGTAATAGTGGGGTGAGTTGTTATATTAACCAGCTGTAAGAAACAATTTATCAGGGTATGCGAGATTACTCACAATATCCACGTATTCTATATCCATTATAGAAACAGACACTCCGGAAATAGAGGCGCCAAACTTAAAATTAAAGGATTTTATAATTATTAAAAAAATGTTTGGTTGGGATTTAATTGAATTGTTGCGGATATGTTATTTATAGAACTATTTATTTTTATAATCTTTCTCTTTAAGTTCTTATTCGCACGATATACCTATGTTTAGGTCAGCAATGGATATATTATTATATATGGATCTTATACCAGATTTTCATATCCTTATAATAAAGTAACAGGATATCTGTCTGTTTGTACCGCTGAACCGATATGATCCTCTAATAAAGTGAAACTCGCATCGGGCTGAAATATCCACGTACATTTTACATCTGTTAGGTCAGCAATTCACAAAAAAATATTAATTGATTGATTAAAATATTAGTTTACAGCACAACAAAAAAAACACAATTTTTCTATGACAGATTGATCTATTCATGTAGCTTTGTATTTTTTCCTATCATTAAATTAAATAAGTTTCTAGATACGCTTATGAAGATCCTGGGATGGTGTTAGGTTAAATTAAATTCTTTTTATTAATTTTAAGCTCTTTTTCTGACGTCACTGATCCCTTTGATTCTAGTAACTTTTCATTTTATATTTCGTATCCCTCTAAATTTATTTTATCTTGGTATCTTTCCCTATGATATCATTCAGAAATAGAGGGCAAGAACTGTGGATCTAAAATTTAGTTTGCTTTTGTAACGGATCTACTTTGTGATATACATTGAAGTTTTGTTAGATCAGAGTAGGATATCGCAGGCGCAGACCCCGCAGGCATAAAGAACAACCTCCCCCTTATTATCTTTAACTGAGGTGCTTTGTGTTTGCAACGCACTTTGAGAGAAAACACAGAAAAACTAAATTTTATTGTTTGTTTTATAAAATCTGGTCTTCAGCATAATCTATCTAAAACTCCAATGAATTAATAGGCTCCTTACCTTTCCCCCAAAATCCCTGAAAATTTTGTGTTTGTATGATAAAGAATTAATTTGCACAACAGGAGTTACACCAGGTAAAACCACAAAGAAGTCGGGCAATACCTACCCCCCAAATTTGATATTTTCGGGAGGGGAGAATAGTACATCTCACCTTCCTCTTAAGACAAAGCCTCTAGTCTAGGGGCGAAGTAACTTGTAGTAACCTGTTTATTAATCAACCTTGTGAATAAATCTTGATATTGAAATGGTATTTCTGCGTGGGTGGGGCGGAGATGGCGGGGGGACAATACAATAGTGTGGGGGGGTAGGTGGGTGTTTCATTCACGCACTATGGGATATTGATGCAATTTTTATCATAATTATAATAATCTATGGAGGGAGGGGACATTAACTTATTAATATAAACTTTTCATGTCCTAAAAGTAATATAAACATTCTTTCATTTGTTGGCTTTAAAACTGTATGGAATTATTATGGGTTTGTGTCGTAACTTTTCCACCAAAAATTTTAATCTACAGAAGGTTTAATATTGTTTGTCGTAATTAGGATGTAAACATCAGCTCAATTGTCTACATCTTTCCTTTAAGATCTCTTAAATTAATCAAACAAGGGAAAAGCTTTTTTTTGAGAATTAGAAATAAAAAAGGACTCAAAATCTAATTTTTTATTAAGTAGTATTTTTAAAAAATTTTATTTTATATTGTTTAAGTGGGGTGTTATTCAAAATCAAAAGGGGCGGTTGGCTTTATCTTTATTTTTATGCAAAAGATTGAAAATTAAGGTGATGGGTGGGGGGGAGGGGAAGATTGGGGGTGGATTTGTATGGAAAAATATAAATTAAAATGTTTTTCTCGTTTCCCAATTTAGGTCCGCTATTTGTTAAATAAATTTGTTTTTATGTTTGAAAATATTCCTATTATTCAAATAATTATAGTACAATAGTCAAAAATTAAAGGTGCTTTCCATCAAAGTGACTAACGAGCACAGGATCCCCCCCGTCCTTTTTGTTAAATAAATTGTTAATCAACCCTGCGGCCCTAAATTTGCGGTGCTCTAACCCTATGGAGCAATAACACACCCAACCAAACCTGACCTAACCCAGCCTAAGGTACAAAATAAAAACACGAAAAACTACCACCCCTTAATTTAATCTATTTTTAAATTAAAGGGGGGGGGGGGTGTCTCTTTATCGACAGGGCACTTTAAGGGAAACCACTAAAATTTACATTTTTTTGCTGTGAAAATTTTGCAGTGTTTCATGTAGTGGCTGCGCCCATAGCATCTAGGAGCTCTGTATTCGAAGGAGTAAGCAAAGTAGGAAAATAGCTGAAAACCATCCGGGGACCTATGTATAAGAAGCTTTCATAAAATGAAGAACTCAAAAGGTTCAGAGTAGTTATCGAAATCTTAAGCTACAGACAAAAAAAACCTTTCTACTTTATATAAAAGGATAAAATGAAATCAAATCACAACCGGTATCTAATATCTTCCCCCATGAACAATCTTATTTACAACTTTTTTAATGCATTTTATAATGGCTCTCTTGAATTTTTAATGTGCCAGGGAGGGAGAGAACAATGATGGTTAAATTAAAACGATCTCTGATGGAGGATATATAGATTTATCTCACATTACCCTTCCTCTAAAATCACTGCATTTACTAAAATGATAATAAGAAATTAGTGGTATATCAATCAATTCATTGTGCTATAGCTGATTTTTGGTATTTTCTTATTTATCTCACGTAATTCATTTGAATTTTAAATAAAAGCGTATTAAGAAGAAGCACCTTTTCACGAAGCCATACTATTTTTTTCTTGTAGTAACTACACATAATGTATATTTATCGCATCTATATTTGGAATAGGTATACCTATAATTATATATATTTATTTGATTCCAGTAAGAATCTACAAAGGTTGCGTGATTTATTTCAATTTTCTAAAAAATATAATTAACATATGTATATAGAAATTATAATTAAAAACTTAAATAATTTTTGCATCAATTATTTAGCTTACCTATTTTTTTTCTAAACAGTTTTGAATATATTTCAAATATAATAAATTATACAAAAAATGGTGAAAACGGCATCTAAATATTAGATTTTAATAATCGCAATTGTTCTTTTATTATCTTTTCCTGTTTTGTGAAGCTTAATCTTGGCTAATCCCGGCATAAAACGTAAATAACTTGAATATTGTTGTTGTTAAAAACCTTTAGTTATTATTTGCACGCAAAGCTTGTTCTTTACATCACCGTTTCCCGAACATTTTTTTTGCCATTTAACATATTTACTTTGTCAACTTTTTTGCGTGCTTATTATAAGAAAAGCGTTAAATGGTCGGTAGATATCTGTTACTGGTTAATATTGGAGCTAATGTCGACGTAAAAAGCAGGAAATGTCTGTAAATTATACAGGTACCCAAAGTTTTTATAAACAATGTCTCTCACTCGTTGGATTGAGAACTTTTGGCACTATTATTAAATCTTGATTGGTTGGTTTAAACGAGCAGTATTAAATCTTTCCGGCAAATAGTTTTAATCTACAGAAGAGGTAATTTTTTTATTATCATTGGGAATGTAAATCAATTTATCGTCCATTGTCTTATCCATCAAGTAAGTCTCTTGACTTTTAGGTCATAAAATCAACAATTTAAATATTTTTTTCAGTATCGCTTCGAAACCTTCTAATATCCGATGGATTAGAACTAGTTCTCAGCCATACTGAAAAATTATGTATAGCATCGTATTCCATCCAGTTTTCTACGATACACATGTGTACAATAATTAGATAAACCATTTTATATCCGTGGAAAGCTGTTTATAATAAGATGTGATAAAAAACTATACTGATATTATCTTTATTGAAGCATTGTATTCTAATGATATAATTGTCCTTGTTATTGTTAAAATTATTTTAAGAAGGATGATAATTTAAGTGGTGGATTTATTTAAATACTTTAAGCAAAGGCATTATTAACAATGGATAAAGGAAGAGATAAAAAATTGTATTGTTATTTTGTCAATAAAAGTATTTAGCTAAAATATGATTGGAATATAGTTATGTCGGTATTATGTCAACCACGACCACTTTTATTTAATATCCTATTATATAAAGTCGTAAGTATATTTTTGTCTGAAACTTAAGATATCAATAACTACTGATCCTATTCGATTCTCTATTTTTGGTAGGTTTCACATCTGTCCTGTAGTGGTTTTAGACTATTTATTTCAAGATTTAAGTCTTGGGATGGTTTTAAGCTATTTTTCCAGCCCCTCTCTGCCCCTTCGAATACAAAGCTCATAGATACTAGGGGTGTATTTGATGATAGAAGAATAGAATTATCCAATTTTTAAACATATTTATTTAAACAAAATCCATGGTATTTAAAAAAATCAGAGTAAGGTGGGTGGATGGATGGTGGTACCCTTTTTAAGGGGGTGGGGGGGGGGGGGATCGGTGATAATTTCTACGGAAAATACCAATAGGATTAACAAAATATAGGAGGAGGGAGGTAATTTGAATAACATTTATTAAAAACTACTATATTTCAATATACTAAAAACAGCAAAATATGTTATAACTTTATGTATTTAACAAATTATATATTCTTTTCATACTTCTTACCTATGTATTTTTGATCTTTTTGTCATCTTGTTGCTGTATGACTTATTACACAAACAATAAAGAAACAATGTATAAGAAAAATGCGAAAAAATTATAATTGATAAATGACAATTAAGCTTCAAAATGATTAATCTAAACAGGCCAAAATTAGCTGTAAAATAACCAATTTTTACTCTATTCAACTACCTTACTTGCATTCGAAGATTTTTTACCTGGTTTATTGATTGCTATTTTTAAAATAATGTTAGGTTACAAAAACACCATGTTTATTAGTTGAAAAAAAACTAGGTGGGCAATAGTAATGAAAGATTTGTATCTATGACAGACAGACATCTAAATAAATCAAAACTATCCAACAAAGGGGACATGTATTAAGAAAAAAGTACTCTAAAAGTTGACTGCATTGATGAGTGATTTGAACTTGCTACCCTATCCCATAATCCTATTCAAACTAAAGATGTTAAAATGGTTCCTAGCTGCTAGGTGAGGTGCGCGACATAAATAGTTAGAGTAGGATGGATGTCTTGGCATAAAACAGGCGCTCCTCGTTACCTTGCAGAGTTAGGACCTCCAGACAAAGGTGGTGAAATCAAAGGTAAGTTGGTTGTCTGTAGAACTTTTTTCTGTTCCACAATCATATCCTTTTATCCCTGCACAATCACCTATCAATTCTATTTCATAACAACACCCCCTGTCTATGACATCAAAAATTTCCAAAACCTTTTGTTGTTTTACCCTCCCCCCCCCCCGATAATCTTCCTTCATTGTGAATCTTTTGTTTTTGTGTGAGTGTCACTACAAACTAGGAGAATTATGTTTATAAGTAGCGCAGCATTAGTAGTTAATAACAGCTGTAACGAAAAAACAGAACAGTGAACTGTTTTTTTTAAAACAAGGTTGACAACATCCATAATTAGGGGGAAAATCACGAATCCTGTCATGTTTTTCAATATTTACATTTCCGTAGCATGACAAACAGACCGACGGACCAGGTAAATTATATACTCGGTAAATAGGGAGTCTTAACAAAAAAATTTTGTCGTCTGCTTGAATAGAATCCGAGATATCCACATTTTTATTAGCAGTTGTTTAAAAAAAAACATAATTGGTTAACAAGAAGGGTGAAAATGAGACTACTATTCAATGATTACAATCTATTTAAATCATGAATGTTACCCTTGTTTTTTTCAATCTCTTGCAAAAATCATCATATAGTTCCTTATGACTGATTTTAGTCAGGAATAAGGTATAACCAACAAGCAAAATAAATCTAAAATAATATTTGGGGGGCAAACGGAGAGGTCGTCAATTTTACGATGTGTTGCCCCCCAACGACAGCTGAAAAACACGTATAGGTTTTGTGATTTTCTTCCGAATTAATTTCGTTATTGGTATGAGCTGGATTTTAGTATATTTATAAGAAAGAGTTATCCAAAAAATTACCTTTAACCAGAGTCATGCAGATTATCCACCCACTACACCCCTCTAAACCCTCTTGACCTACACCCCGTGATAACACCCAAGAGAGGTGTCAAGGTGAAAAAGTGAGAGTGTGTGAAAACATTTTTCAAATTAAAGGACGCTATTGGAAATCTGAGAATGTTGATTATGTAGAGAGGGGTGTAAAAGGACACCCCCCAAACGCTAAAACTACACCACTCTTGTGTTCTATAATACACCTCCTCGATTTTGGCTTTGAGGGGTTGTCAAAGCTTTCGGGTACGATTCAGCCACCCCCTGGCAAAACGAAACTGATCACAACGTTCAAATTATACAAACGCACAAAACCTGAATAAGGAGTTGCTTTAATAATAAAGAAACAAAAATCCTTAGAATAAATTGTTCAAGTTTTATTAAATTGTAAAAAAAGTTAATATCACAAAATATAAAATTAAAAATTAAGCTAAACAAGGGCAGTGATTTAAAATTACATTGAAAATCATTTTGTCTACATTCTTAAATTATATCTACTTAAAAAGTACTAAAACTTATCTTTATTTAATTATGCATTAATTTAATAAGACTAAAAATAAAATTGAATAGAAGTAAAGTAAAAAAGTTTTCAGTTATTTGGCTAGTTATATAAACACAAAAATTAAAAACGATTAAATGAAAAAACTGAAAATGTTAAATTTTTTCTACCTATTTAATCAAAAATGAGAAAAGTAAATGAAATGTAATTTTACTTTTATATTTTTTTTCTTCCAAACTCTGATTTAAAATCTCAAAATGAACTTGACTTTAAGTATCGATAAATTACATTAAAATTACTAAATTTAATTTAACTTAATACATTATATTATAGATTTTTCATACTTTAAAGTAATATGGCAGTAATAAGTACAAATTAAGCAAAAAAAGTATTTAAAACTAGCTCAAATAAAAAAAAACATTAGAAGAAATTAAACTATGTTATAATCAATCGCTTAAAGTACACGATCATTTTTACTTTAATATACTCCTATCATTAAGTATAAAAAGTAGTAGGTAAGTTTTTTGCTTAAGATTTCAAAAACTACTAATTTATGTGGTATTAGGCTATTTTATTTTAAGATGGTATTGGGATGGTTGACTTATAACAAAACACATAATAACCCTATTTGCAGTCTTCACGTTAGTATAAGTTTTTTATTGAACTAAAATATGAACTAAAGAATTAATATAACCATCACTAAGAACATTTGTATTCTCATAAGAGTCTCCTTGAACTAATATTACAAACTTATCCGTCACATTGACATTATTTCTAAAAGATAACTGCCATGTATCTACAATATGTTCAAGTTTAAACATATTCCGAGGATCTTTTATGATTTTGTATTTGATAGGTTTGTCTGACTTAGCCGCTAATAATTTCATTACACTTTGATCACTCACTGTTTGATTTTTATGAACGGTTAGTTCAATAACAAAATCATGTTGTACAGCAGTATCATCATCACTACGCTTACTTCTACGCCGTTGCTGCGGCGGCAAGGGGCCACGCCGTCTGCCCGCCGATCCTGCATTCATCTGGCACGAGAAACAACCTTCGGTGTCGATAAAGTCATCGGTACCCTCGCTCCAATCGCCAAAGTTCCAATCCCATGGTTGGTAGGAGGAAGGGTTGACGGTGGCGATGCAATGTCCATCTCCGATGCTGTGGTAACCTGGCGGACACTGACATAAACTGGCTCCACTTATCAGCAGGATGCAGCCAAAAGAGCACGTGGCATCCACACAATCTTGTCTGCCATCCATAGAACCTGATATGCCACCGCCACCAGCCTGATTTCTGTCTCCAGGACCATGCATGCCAGGTGGCCTGCTCGGTACTGTGCCCGGATATCCTCCTGGTCTGGCATTGTCATTGTAACCTGGAATTTGGCCGCTTCCCGTGTCGTCTGGATATCTTCCTCCTGGTTGCAGGGACGTGGCCGGATATCCTGGCTGTCCTGGATATCCTGGGTACCCAGGTCTCCCATTTTGACCACTCGGTGGGTAGCCAGACCCTTCATCTTGGCCTGGATATCCAGGTCTGGTATTTTGACCGGGAGAAAATCCTCCTGTTCCGTCGCCTGGACGTCCTGATGTTCCAGGATAGCCACCAGGTCTGGAGCCTCCTGGGCGGCCATTTGTGCCAGGTAAATCATATCTACCCCCGGAGCCGTCAGTCTCACCGCGCCTTCCATCATATCCATCTGTCTGTCCAGATCCACCGTTGTAGCCTGGTCGTCCAGTTTGACCGGGGTATCCGGGCCTGCCATTGTTACCTGGCCTACCATTTTGGCCAGGATAACCTGGTCGGCCAATACCTGGACCATCACCTCCCTCCTGGTAGCCTGGGTAAATATTTCCATCTGGACGAACAGTCGTTCGGGAGCCTCCAGTTGATGGTCCGTAGCCTCCAGGTTGACCAGGCCTACCTGGATAACCTCCAGTGCCCGATTCTCCTGGATATCCAGGTTTACCATTGAATCCCGGTCCAACAGGACCATTGTAACCGCCACCAGGTCGCCCATTGCCCTTAGGATATCCAGAACCACCTCCATACTCACCTGGATACTCAGGATACCCCTCAGAATGATTACCTCCAGGCCTGTACGGCTGTTCTGGCCTCCAAACTCCGTCCGGACCAAGTCCATCACTACCCCTACCACCTCCCTCCGGGACACATCTGCCCTGGGAATAATCAAAGTAGAATGTCTGCGGGCACTCACACTCATAGCTTCCAATGGTGTTGATACATCTTTCATTGCCACACGGATTATATTTTTCCTCACACTCATTGATATCAACACATTCATTATAGTAAAGATGAAGTTTATATCCATCCTCGCAGCCGCAGTTATCAGAGCCGGCAGCGCAGTCCTCCATGCAGAATGTGCCAGTAGAGTCCAGATGGAAGCCTCGGGGACACACACACTTGTAGCTTCCGTCTGTATTCTTGCAGGACCCTGGCGGCGGACACAGACCCTAAACATGATTATTTGTCAAATTATCTTGGATTTTTAAAAACAAAGAAGCTCAGCAATAACAAACAAGAAAAATTATAAAAAAATAATAGAGAAAATCTAGGCAATTTAAGCTTTTACAATTGTTATATTGTGCCAATATCTAACAAGATAAGTAAACATTTATGATTTTTTAGAACTTTTAGTTTTGAATAAGATATTTAAGGTTGCAAACATAAAATTTGTTGCTAGAGCAATCAATCAGATAATGTTTTCTGCTTTTTAGGAAAGCCTTGCTTTTGTCTTTACCTGTTGTTCTGCGCATTCATTGATATCAGCACATCTGTCTCCAATCTGTTCGTAGCCTGGCGGGCACATACACCTGTAGCTACCCTCGGTATTTACACACTCCTGTTCACACCTAGATATTATAATATATTAACACCCAGTTATACACATACACCTGTAGCTACCCTCTGTATTTACACACTCCTGTTCACACCTAGATATTATTATTATTACAACTATAATATGTTAACACCCAGGTATACACATACACCTGTGGCTACCCTCTGTATTTACACACTGTTCACACCTGTTTACTCCTGTTCACACCTGGATATTATTATCCTGGTATTAAAGAAGCAGAATATTTGTATATTATGATCATTAAAAATCTTCAATCTTAAAAATTCATCCACAAAAGAGAAATTAGTGTCGTTCATGGACGGCTAGACCCTCGGATGAACAGACATTAAATTATAATAGAGTAGCTAGGATGAAGCTTTTATAGTGCCTACAAAAAATGACATCATACTGGCCTACCATTTTTTAATTATAATGTATGGTGGCCTGTGATTGGTAATTTAATCTGTGTATTGGCTTTTTGTGTAAGTCATTTGTACTGTATGATGTCCTTTTTTTTATAGGCACAATAAAGAGCTCCAGCTATGATTTGTACCTGTGTTGACCAGTCCTGCATTCATCAATGTCCCTACAGGTCCTGCTGTCTGGATTAAGGATGTATCCTGGCGGGCAGGAACAGGTGTAGGAACCAAAGGTATTGTAGCACTCATGCTCACACGGGTTCGGGCCCTAGCAACAAAATAATATCAATTGGTGATCAGTTTTAATTAGGGACCATAAGAAATAAGACAATAAACGACAAAATAAATGCAATCCAAATTTTGCTAAACAAAATTAAATTTTTATACGTTAAATTAATGAATGTAAAAATTTGGAGACTGCTAGTTGGAACAACCCAATCAAAACTTTGGGGACCAGAATAAAATTACTGTTTCAATTTTTTGTCAAGGAGATCTTGCAATAGAAGAACCAACGGGACATTCTAATATAGATAAAAAGCCATAATTATTCTAACCTACTTTAGTTTACTACATATATGAAAAAAAGTTGTTAAAAATATTTTAAATCAATACACCTTTTTTATACTTTTATTTTAAACACAGACGTTGAGAATAGTGATGGATATAGAATATACTTGGATATTATGACAGGGGGAAAATAATCTTCAATTTTAGGTTGCTAAATGGAACTCAATATTTGTAAGTTGGTTTATCAAGTAGGAGGGGAGTTGATGGAGTAGAAAGTTGGATTTGGGGTATCGTTATTTTAGCCTGCTGCGATTTTATGTTATTAGAGAACATGAAAATCTGGAGTAACATCCAAGTAATAATAAATCCATTAAAAAGTCGTTCTCTTTATGTAATAAGTTGAAATGTAATTTAGTTTTGTACACTTTAGTACAAAAATCCATTTAAATATTTGTAAAACTCAAGAAAACTATATGTACACATGATGTACTGTACAAAATCAGACCCTCAATTTGTCTGTCATAAAATATATTACCCCAGTACATTCGTTGAAGTCTTGACATTTAGTTTTAGTTGGGTCAGGTACATAGCCACGATCACATATACATCTAAAATAATACATTTTGCATTAAGTTTTGAAATTGTGTTGTCAAACAAAATGAAATGGGGCTAATAGAATAATTAGAATAAATAGGGTTCTATAATAATTTATAATTTCTTAAATTATTAGGAAAGAAGCTACTTTGTCTGTCCGTCCGTAATGCTGTGGATGTGATTTTCTCGGTTTATCTTTCTTGGTTTGTACTAATAAAAATATATTTCTTTACTTTTTCACTCAATCTTTTTTATTAACACTGAACATCTGCTTTTAAACTCACTCTGTCCGTTTATTCATGATTTTAGGTGCTTTGCTACTTATGTATGTTGTCATTCTTGTAAAGTTCTTTATGGAGGGGTTGAGATACGATATGGGTGGATATAAGCTGAAAAATACTAGTCAATGGTTCCTACTATTTAAATTTCTTAGTAGAACGATAAACTTATGGACCTTAAAAGATTTTTAAAAAACATATACAAAAATAGATGGACCCAAGTTTAAAATTACCACTAAATAAACACATGAGAAAGTTAGTTTTAAATTAGTTTTACCTAAATGATCCCAAAGTATTTATACATTGACCATTTTTACATAGATCAGCCATTGTTTTACATTCGTCTATGTCCTCTCCACGATTATTCATTCCTAGACAAAATATAATCATTAATTTTACATAGATCAGTTATTGTTTTACGTTCGTCTATGTCCTCTCCACGATTATTCATTCCTAGACAAAATATAATAATTTTTACACATATCAGCCATTGTTATACATTCGGCTATGTCCTCTCCACGATTATTCATTCCTGGACAAAATATAATAATTTTCACATAGATCAGCCATTGTTTTGCATTAGTCTATGTCCTCTCCACGATTATTCATTCCTAGACAAAATATAATCATTAATTTTACATATTGTTTTACGTTATCTATGTCCTCTCCACGATTTTTCATTACTATTTAGACAAAATATGATTTTTTTGACATAGATCAGCCATTGTTTTACATTCGTCTATGTCATCTCCACGATTATTCATTACTAGACAAAATATGCTTATTTTGACATAGATCAGCCATTGTTTTACATTCGTCTTTATCCTATTCGCGATTATTCATTCCTAGACAAAATATGATCATTTTTAAAGAGATCAGCCATTGTTTTATATTCGTCTATATCCTATCCGCGACTATTTATTCCTAGACAAAATATGATCATTTTTAAAGAGATCAGCCATTGTTTTCCGCGATTATTCATTCCTAGACAAAATATAATTAAGTTATATAGTTGGAAAGTTAACTTTGTCTATTACTATCGAAACATAAATGAAATTCAACTATTTCAGACAGTCATATATTGTTTTTGATTCAACTATAGGGTAGGGTGGGTCGATTTTGGAATTTCACATTAGTACACATTGGCAAGGGTTACTGGGCCATTATAAAACCCTGTGAAACTTTAGAGGTTTATTTAATCCAAAAATAACGGGCGCGCGGGGGATATAAAATGTGCCTGCCTCATTATAAAACCAAAAATTGAAATTCCTTAAAACACAGGCATGTTGCATATCAAAATGACCGCATTGAAATACTGATTACAGATCTGAAAACCGCTTAAAAAAATATTGATTCAGTCTGAAATGATTTTCAAATAACCTTCCAAAATAAACAATTTTGACTAAATCAGCAGTTTTTAGGTACTTAATGAGATCTTATTCGAAATAGGAGCAATGTTTTTAAAAACGGTTTTCAGATTCGTAATCATCATTTCAATGCGGTCATTTTCATATGCAACATGCCTGTGTTTAAAGTAATTTCAATTTTTGGTTTTATAAGGGCGTGATCACTTTTCATACCCCCCGCGCACCCGTTGTTTTTGGATTAAAAAACCCCTTTCAAGTTTCACAGGGTTTTATATTGGCCCAGTAACCCCTGCTAATGTCTACTAATGTGAAAATCCAAAAAAGACTGCAAATCGACCCGCCCTACTATAGGGGGCATAATTTACAATTAGATCCCTCACTCTAATACAAACTAACTTTCTTACTTATTTTCTTTACTTCTACAAATGTCAAAATGACTTGAAAATGATTACTGAAATCAAAGTAAATGTTCATGTCTTAGAATAGTGTCTTTTTATTCATATCAGGTAGACATTCTTTCTCTAACGTTTTTAGCGGGACAAGGCGACTAAAAAATCAGCCATGTGACGTCATAAAAACGAGTGATTATCCATCTCTTTTTTAGTGGTTTTCTTTCCCACTTCTTCTCTTATCTCCAACATTTTTATGACGTCACATGGCTAATTTTTGAGACACTTTGTCCCGCTACAAACGTTTATATATTAATATTCTAAGTAACCATGCGGAAATATAACTAACAATTTGGTCTTTACAACAATTTACTAACCTTCAGAATGGCAAAGCTGTTTAAACTGTTTAGTGCCTCTAGCCGGACACAATTCGCAAGAAGGTCCCCAACCAACTCCCATAGAGCAACAACAATCTGTTTTGGTCACATCTATCTGGCCACCGTCAGCACATCTAAATATTTTTATTTAGTTTTTAAGAAAAATTTAAATTGTAAGATACATAAAAGAATCACAATATCAATAAGAGGTGAACAAATTTTCATTTCAATTTTTACCAGGTAGGAATGGATATTTGACTGTAAATTACACTGGTACACAAAGTTTTGATTGGGTGGTTCCAATCTAGAAGTGTTTACACTTTTTAACCAAAAATTTAATCTAAAGAACATTATGGATGCTAAGAGAAATAAATTGCTGACTGGTTATAGAATCTTTAATTCCAGATGCCATCTCACAAATCAATAAATCACATTTTCTGTAAAGAGATCATGTATTAAATTTTAAATTTCTTTCAGAACTGTCTAATTAAGTAAGTTATAGGGTAGCTTTGATTAAAAAACAACGCTTTCTCAGTGGAATAGAATAAAATGTATACCTGCCACTTTGTATAGAATGGAAGCAAACTCTTTTCCTGTTATCTACACATTTCTTTCCATCTGTGGACACAGCGTATCCTTGTTAGTTTAGGGACATTTTAACATTTATTTATAAATTTGGGTTACTGGTTTAGCCTAATTAAATTATATAAAGCTTTACCAAAATCCAAGATCTTTAAAGATCTTTCCCTATCCAACTAATCAGACATATTCTCCCTTGTTTTTCGAATCGCTGGAAAGTGTCATGTGTGACGTTACAAAAATACATCTAAATCCATCACTTTTAAAAATGGTTTCCTTTCCCACTTCTTCTCTCATTCCTCCCTTTTAGACGTACTTTTATGACTTCACACATGACACTTTCCAGTGCTTCATTTTTTACTTTTTTAGGAACAAGTTATATCTATCAAATGCATTTAAAAAGTCGAACTAACACTAAATAAAGAACAAATACAATTATCCAGGGATCTAAAGGGATAAGACAATGGCTGATAAATTGATGTAAGTCCCAAATGATGATACTCAAAATTAACTCACTTGTAGATAACAATTGCTGGTTAAAACGTTTGAACACTCAACTTAATGAACCAACCAATCTTAAGTCTCCAAAGTTAAGCCAACGACTAATAAAACGTTATTTTAAACTTTATAATAGCTTAATGTCCCCTCCCTCTCTGACAATTATCTACTGTCTAAAGTTAAATAATGTCTGACAGTCCGTCCGTCAGTCGTGATGAAGCTCATCAAGGAATATCCCAACTGGTTGTACAAAGTTTCTTGGGGGTTCAAAACACTACTTCCATCAAAAAAAGGTAAAATATAATTTATGTAAAATAATCTTAGATTGGTATTTTATTGATTTGTTAAAATGTTAGTCCTGCCTTGTTTACACTGACATTGGTAGCCGCCTTCCGTATTTATACACCTTAAATTAAAAACCTTGAAAATTTTAAAACTTATAACTCATCTCCCTCATTTTATGACGTCACAGGAATCAAAAGTAGTACAGATTGGGCTTCGTGTCATAAGTAGCCTCCTTCCGTTTTTGATGCACCTAAAATTTCAAACCTTTATAATCTTTAATTTAATAACAAAATCAATCTTTTTAAAAAAAAGATTTTACAACTAGATAATTGCTATTATCTTCCCCCCCCCCCCAAAAAAATCAGGGATTTTACCTTCCTTCTCCACAGATGGCAGGATTCTCCCCACACTCGTCTATATCAACACAATCATCCACCCTAAATATATATTACTACATTGAGTCCTATGTTTTAACAATATTGAATATTTAGCAATAAGATTTTATTAAAATAGTTGAGTTATTTTTCACAAAATTACTTTTTTCCCTGATAACTGTTTCCTAAGTACAAACAAAGGACCTAATCCTGTTACCTGTCAGGTTTACTATATCCTGCTGGACAGGTACAAACAAAGGATCTAATCCTGTTACCTGTCAGGTTTACTATATCCTGCTGGACAGGTACAAACAAAGGATCTAATCCTGTTACCTGCCAGGTTTTCTGTATCCAGCTGGAGAGGTACAAACAAAGAATTAAATCCTGTTACCTGCCAGGTTTCACTGTATCCTTCTGGACAGTTACAAACAAAGAACCTAATCATGTTACCTGCCAGGTTTCCTGTATCCTGCTGGACAGGTACAAATGAAGGTTCCAATAAGGTTCTTGCATTCATATCTACAATTATTCGCATCTGTCTCACACTCGTTCAAATCTAAAAAAGCAAAGCATTAAATAAAATCAAAAAAATAATCAAATAGGATAATAACGGTTATATCTAAACTTTATAGAACATGTATTGCATGTAATAACTAGTATAATACCTTGACAATGTTTACCATCTGGTGCTAGAGTATATCTAAACTTTATAGAACATGTATTGTATGTAATAACTAGCATAATACCTTGACAATGTTTACCATCTGGTGCTAGAGTATATCTAAACTTTATAGAACATGTATTGTATGTAATAACTAGTATAATACCTTGACAATGTTTACCATCTGGTGCAACAGTATATCTAAACTTTATAGAACATGTATTGTATGTAATAACTAGCATAATACCTTGACAATGTTTACCATCTGGTGCTAGAGTATATCTAAACTTTATAGAACATGTATTGTATGTAATAACTAGTATAATACCTTGACAATGTTTACCATCTGGTGCAACAGTATATCTAAACTTTATAGAACATGTATTGCATGTAATAACTAGTATAATACCTTGACAATGTTTACCATCTGGAGCCAGAGTATATCCAAATGGACAGATGCATCTAAATTATAAAAGTAATAATGAAAATATATTGATAAGAATAAAATAATAAAGTCATGATTGATAGGTTCAAACTAGCAGTGACAACAGCAAAGTTTTACCTGAAGCTGCCAGGAGTATTATGACACCTGAAAGCACAATCATGTTGGGAGTTTGAACATTCATCAACATCCTCGCAAATTCCTGAATTAGAGAACTTCTTTCAAAAAGTGTGTCTGACACCTTTATTGGATTGAAACGTTTCAACCACTAATTGTTATCTACAGAAGGTGTAATTTTGTGTAACATCATTGGAGATGCACATCAATTTATTGGCAATTCTATTATTCCTTTAGATCAGATGATTATTTTTACCTGTTTGTCCTGGAGTGAATCCATGAGCACAGTCGCGCACAAATCCTCCCAACATATTTATCAGATGTTTATGTTTACCTGTTTTTCCCGCCATATTGGTACACGTGCTTGATCAGCTGATCATGTTTATCAGTTTGTCCCGTCATATTGGTATACCTGCTTGATCAGCTGATGATGTTTATCAGTTTGTTCCGCCATATTGGTACCCATGCTTGATCAGATGATCATGTTTACCTGTTTGTCCTTGTGTGAAGCCATGATTCGCACACAAACTATCCACACAATACTAGACACTTGCTTGATCAGCTTATCATTTTTTCTTGTATGTCTCTGTGTGAAGCGCTGCGCATAGTAACCCACAAACCCTGCCACAATATTAGAACACTTACTTGATCAGCTGGTCATGTTTACCTGTTTGTCCCGCCATATTGGTACACCTGCTTGATCAGCTGTTCATGTTTACCTGTTTGTACCGGAGTGAAGTGAAGTCTCACACAAACTCTCCCGTCATATTGGTACGACTTCTTGATCAGCTGTTAATGTTTACCAGTTTGTCCCACCATAATGTTACACGTGCTTGACCCATCCACCATGTAGGTACATGTGTTTGATCAGCTGATCATATTTAATAGTATGTTCCGCAATATTTGTACATGTGTTAGATCAGCTGATCATGTTTACCAGTTTGTCCCGCCACAATGGTACATGTGCTTGATCAGCTGATCATGTTTACCTGTTTGTCCCGGAGTGAAGCCATGCGCACAGTCGCACACAAACCCACCCACCATATTGGTACACGTGCCATTACCGCACAACCGCGGGCTCTCACACTCGTTCCTAACCACGGGAAGTTCATACCAATTAAATATAGTTATAATTGTAATTTGTTCTATAATCTAATGTTTATTTTGCAAATAGTTCCAAAACAAACAAAAAAATTAGAAAATCAAATGTTGTTTCTAATATTATTCTGTATAGGTACTATTATAATGGATTTAGAATATACGTGGATATTAAAGACAGGGGATAAATTGTTGTCAATTTTGGTTGCTATTTCCCTGGCATTTATTGGTCAGTTCGTTATTCCAGTATAATGTATGCTGACCTATCATTGGCAATCTTAATTGTATGACGTCATTTTTTTATAGGCACTCTAAGGTGCTTCCTTAATGGTGCAGATGTATAGGTATGTAACTGTTCCTGTCAACACACTCATGACCGCTGGAATCCAACACATAGCCGCTTTCACATTCACATCTAAACAAGGATCATTATAATCTTGTGAGGGGTTAATTTTGCTAAACTTATTTAAATAGAAAGTATATATGTAATCAAAAGCCTATTTGATCTGGAGTGAACATAATTCTAAAAACAACAATTTTATTCCACAATTTGCACGCTATAAAAACCCTCGCTTGAGCCTCTATATAAATATTAAGTTTTCTTTTACATTTTATATTATTCCAGCTATTTCTTTAAATCAATTTCCAGTGAAACCCAAATACATCTAACGAGCTACCTACGGATTCAAATAATTATCTCAGCTTCTTTTGAAGCTAGAGGGCAAAAAAATTACTTCATGTTTTGCTTCCTTCACCCTTTTATTATACAACCTTATTTTTATTAAAGACAAAGAAGTTATTTTTTTCAGGTGATAAATGCACAAACCTGTAAGAGCCATCAGTATTGATGCAGCGACCATTCTTACACAAATCCTCCATCATCTCACACTCGTTATAATCTTCGCCGAATTCGCCGCGCCCCATCCCGCCGGGACACAGCTTCAGAAACTCGGCGGAGCCGTCCGCCGGGCATTCTTCACATCCACCGCTGGCGGCGTCAGCCCCCCATGCTTGTCCCATGGTGCAGCAGCATGATTTGCGGGTGAGGACGCCTGGCCGCGGCGCTAGACATATGTCCCGCCTGTTCAACAAGTGAGAGTTTACAATAGAGCAAAATTATAGTACAGCAAGGGTGATTATGTTGAATAACAGTAAATTTGTTCAAATTAGTAGATAAGATGATAATAGAGACAAAAATTAAGAGAAAAAAAATCAGAAAGAAAAGTAGGAGAAATGGTGTGTGTGTGTGTGTGAGAGAGAGAAAATTTTGCCAAAAAAAGAAAGACATTATGTATGGATTTCAAAACAGAGAATGAACAAAATATCTGTATTGTAAAAACATTCCTGTATTGATCAAAGCATCTTCCCTGTCTCTTATCTAAACATTGCCTGCCAGAAGCATCCAGGCTCCATCCATCCTGGCAGCTACAGTCAGCCCCACCATCCCTGTTCCTGCAGAACCCGTCCACACAGAAGGTCTTGTCCTCCACACACTCATTGACGTCCAGACAAACAGCTCCCTGGGCATCAAGTTTGAATCCCACCGGACATGTACAAACTGAGGAGCCCATGACGTTGTCGCATGCGCCTGGTGGCGGACAAAAGTTCGGATCTTCACATTCATTCTTATCCTCGCACGTACGGCCGTCGGCTGACAGTTGGAAGCCGTCAGCACATTCGCAGCTAAAGCTGCCGGGTATATTGCGACAGCGGCCGTGCCGGCACAGATTGTAATCAATCCTACACTCGTCAACATCCTCGCACACTTGACCAGCGGCCAATTTAAAGCCAGGATTGCATTTGCAGGTGTAGCCGCCAACATGATTATGACAGGTGCCATTACCACAAATACCTGGATTATTCCAACATTCATCCGTATCGACACAGGAATCTCTAGCCGATGTCAGTGTGAATCCCTCCTTGCATGTGCACTGAAAGCTGCCGGCAAGGTTGCGGCACTCGCCGTTGTCACACATGCCCTGTATCTCGCTGCATTCATCAATGTCCCGGCAGTCACGACCGGTAGGACCCAGCTTGTAGCCCTCTGGACATTTACAGGTATAGCTTCCAGGTATATTGACACACTCAGAGTTTCCAGAGCAAGGACTTTGTAGGCATTCATTTAAATCCACACACTGATGAGAATCCTCATCAAATTCATAACCATTGTTGCATTCGCATCTAAAGCTGCCAACTGTGTTGACACAGCTGCCGTGCTGACACGCGCCCGGCATCAGCTCACATGCATTAATCTCAGTCCTTGTACCGGTCATGGGGTCCACCATCATGCCCGGCCCGGCCTGACCACACAGCCGCCTGTATTCTTGACTGCCGTCGGCTGGGCATTCCTCACACCCGACACCCCAAGCGGCTCCCATGGAACAACAGCAGACCATCCTTGTCTGCGGCTGCGTCATTGGTTGGCTGCAAGAGTTATCCGCAAACTTCATGTAACATCTTTCCTTCCGCATATCAATACACTCCCGTCCATCCTGTGAGACCATATAGTCTGGCGGACAATCACATTCATAGCTGCCAGCTAGGTTCACACAATTACCAGTCCCACAAATGGACGGATTTTGTTTACACTCATTAACATCAACGCACATCATGTGCGAGCTGTCAAGTTCGAATCCATCCTCACATGTGCACATGAAGCTGCCGAATGTGTTGCTGCACCTCCCATTCTTGCACATGTTCTCCATTTCCTCACATTCGTTTATATCCTCCAGGATGGCTGTCTCCGGGTTGGGTTTGAACCCGTATCCACCCGGACAGACCATCTTGTGCTCCTCTGTGCCCTTGTCCGGGCACTGTTCACAGTTTGGTCCCCACGCCTTGGCTGTGCCGGAGCAGCAGCAGGCTGACCGGCTAACCTCCTCGTCAAGACGCATACCACAGATGTTCATACCTGTATTTCATCATCAAAATTTTTGTTTTCACTTCATTGTCATTAATTGGTCGAAAAATCACGAAAAACTCTACTAAAATTACCAAATATTTCTTCGAATTAATTCAGTTGTTAGTTACAGCAGGGTCGAATATATCTTTTCAAAAATAATTTATTTTGATGTATTCCTGTGTCAGTCGTAGTGAACTCCAGATAGCACACCCCCTTTCTTTTATCAACGCAGCCCGCCCCAGAGGGGAGCAACTCAAAGTTGGGGGGACATTTACAGTCGTAGCTCCCCTCGGTGTTCGTACACGCCCCGTACAAACAGGCCTCGAGCTCGCTACACTCGTCGATGTCTGAAAATAGATTATCTAAAGTAAAATATAAAACAAAATATTAATTCAAACATTCATTACTGGTAAAAAGTGCTTTGTTTATATTTCAAAAATCCATATCATGCGGGGCTTCCTTGTACCCAATGCGACCTAACGCTACTCAAACCTATTGTTAATTCATTTCAATTAAGGGGGAGGGGGGTCAAGTACACTATTTTCAAAATTTAAGACACATCTATTTGTGTAACTAGTAGAAAAAAGTAAATTTTGGTATGTTAAGATTTCAGTTACACAAGGTTCCGTGACTTTTTACATTAAGTGTTTAAAAAAAAGAATATCAATAAACATAATATTATTTCTAAAACCTAACCTGTACAATTCTTCTTTGATTTATCTCTGACATAACCCTGGTTACAAATACATCTAAAATTAAAAAGAAACAAATTTAAGTTTTCATGAAAGCTTATGTCTTTTTCAATCTTACAAGCAAAAAAAATCAAAATCCGTCGAGAATGGCTCAGTAACGAAAAATATTATATAGAGAGACAAACATACATGCTAGTACTTTGGCAGATAGACATCCCATTATTTTACAGGACGACTGTTTTTTAGGGTTCCAAGGGCCATACAAATGACTTGAAAAAAAATTTAATTGTTCAAAACATTAATTTAAAAATAAATACAATTTGTTCACTATAGGAAAAGACTAGTAATGTTATTAAACTGTTTTGACAAGAATCTAAATAATATTGTAACTGGACAAAGTGTCTCAAAAATCAGCCATGTGACGTCAAAAAAATGAGGGAGTTTAGAGGAGAAGTGGTTAAAAAGAGATGGATAATCACTCATTTTATGACGTCACATGGAAGATTAGAGACACTTTCTCCAGTTCAAATCGAATAAGGCACGTTAAAAGAGTGAATTTATCAGAATGGAAGGGGGCAATTATTGTTAATCAGCTATCAAAAAGGTAGAATTTTAATAATCTTCATCGTTATTTGTTATATACTTATCCGGTCCTTCATTTTTATATCCTTTGATATTTATATCCCTCTAATCTGGCATGCAGAGGGAGGTTCAAATTGATGACAAATGAATCATATTCCTAATACTTTTAAGCTAAACAATCATAAGTAAGAATCAAAAATAAAGATTTTTTCCATTACTCTTTCCTTATCAACAGCAGCTTACCTGAATTCACCGGGCACATTTTCACATCGTCCATGTGCACAGATGTCGTCGAAATGTGAGCACTCGTCAATATCGACACATAGCTGTTGGGTGGTGGGGTTGGGGTGCATATACCCGTTGTTACACTCACAGCGGTACGAACCTTTACAAATTTGGACTGTCATTAGCGTTGTATTAAAACCTACAAAAATTTGAACAATTATTCAAGATGATAAACATGAATTAAACAGCTGATAGAAGCGATTGTGTGTAGAAATTTTCACACAATTGGGCTATGAAAGATGAGGTTCTTATGGCAATACTCAAAAAACGCCTATCTCAAAAACGCCCATCTCAAAAAAGGCCTATCTCAAAAAACGCCCATCTCAGAAAACGCCTTTTTCATAAAATGCCTACTACATTTTTAAAAATTATCTTGCAGTGAAACATCTCAGTCTATGAAGGTATTGTGAATATTGTACAATGTTTACATAATAAATCTTTATATTGAAATATCTACCCCTGAAGTATAATGTCACTCTTTTACATTCCTTAGGCACTTGATCACAACACAACTAAATAACAAAAACTTTTTCCTATTAAATTCATGTTTTAAGTTTCTTTATTTCATATATCTACTGCAAACAACACAGTTTATTTTTCGGTTATTACAATAAGATGAACAACTATGAGCTCTATCAAAACATACTTATTATCTATTTTCTTTATTATTTGACCTAATATCTTGAATTAACAGAATATCAGGATGAAATGTTGTAAATATGACTAAACCTAGTAAATTTGTTAAGAGATATTCATAAAGATGTTGTGGAATTTTGGATGGGTGAATTTAAAAATAGGGTAATGAAATTTGGGTAGGGTGTAAGGAAGGGATAAATAGTTTGGAAAACACAAAATTTTGTTCTAGTTTTTATTATGCTTAAAAGAAATTTTTGATTCATGTTATATAATTATTAACATACACAAATAATATACAAAATATTTATTGAGTATGATATGCTTTAAACTTATCAGAATTGTATAGCTGTTCCTCAAAATAAAAAAATTAGTTTAGAATAATTATTATAAATCATAAAGCGATTTAACATTTTCTATTTAACAATTTAACAACCTACATATTTGATGAATTTGGGGGGAAAATAGGGTGAGGTTATTGTAATGTCTTATCCCTATATTCCTTCTTATTTTTACCAGATTAAAAAATAATTTTCTTCCATTTATTTAAACTATCCCTATTCTCTTAATATAGCAGTTACTCTTTAGTTTACCATTTTATCCATCTTTGTACATAGTTTATTAACTGGACGATTTGGTAACTGTTTATCTGTGTTTTAGATAAGAGATCATGAATGACAAGTATTGTATTATTCTATTGAATACTATTTATAAATTAGGCTTTTTTAAAAAAAATGTAGTGGGCATTTTATGAAAAAGGCGTTTTTTGAGATAGGCGTTTTCTGAGATGGGCGTTTTTTGAGATAGGCGTAATCTGAGATGGGCGTTTTTTGAGATAGGCGTTTACTGAGATAGGCGTTTTTTGAGATGACCCGTTCTTATTGGATAAAAACCTTTAAAAATTTATTAGAAAGCTTGTAATAATATTCCTATCGATTTCAAACTTTACATGAAGATTTCTATGATAGTAATGAAAATTATAATCAAAAATTTGTTTGACTGATTTTCTGATTTACCAAGCTTTGCTTTATTGGAGGATATCATCCTTGTTCTGAACTATATTTCAGGGATCTCAAGGGATAAGACAATGGACAAATAAATGACTTCACCACTTATGATAAATAAAATAACGCCTTTTTAAAATCAAATTAATTGGTGGAAAAGTTTGGACAGTTATAGTTTGTACTAGCCGACTAAGATATAATAATAACCCATAAAGCATTTAGTAAAACAAATGAGAAAATACAACTTTTGGGACCATTATATTCTATAGTCCAATGTCCCCTCCCTTCCTGACTTTACCTCCAAAATTGATGCATTTTCCATTCTTGCACAGAGTAGGATCTCGAGAACATTCATCTATATCTTCACATGTATACCCATCTCCACTATAGCCATGGTCACATACACATCTACACATAGAATAATATATACAGAATATTCATCTATATCTTCACATATTTACCCATCTCCACTATAGCCATGGTCACATACATATCTACGCATAGAATAATATATACAGAATATTCATCTATATCTTTACATGTATACCCATCTCCACTATAGCCATGGTCACATACACATCTATGCATAGAATAATATATATAGAATATTCATCTATATCTTCACATGTGTACCAATCAACACTATAGCCATGGTCACATACACATCTATACATAAAATAATATATATAGAATATTCATCTATATCTTCACATGTATACCCATCTCACTATAGCCATGGTAACATACACATCTACACATAGAATAATATATAAATAAAATATTCATCTATATCTTCACATATTTACCCATCTCCACTATAGCCATGGTCACATACACATCTATACATAGAATAATATATATATAGAGTATGCATTTATATCATCACATGTATACCCATTTCCACTATAGCCATGGTCACATACATATCTACGCATAGAATAATATATATAGAATATTCATTTATATCTTCACATGTATACCCATCTCCACTATAGCCATGGTCACATACATATCTACGCATAGAATAATATATATAGAATATTCATCTATATCTTCACATGTATACCCATCTCCACTATAGCCATGGTAACATACACATCTACACATAGAATAATATATAAATAGAATATTCATCTATATCATCACATGTATACCCATCTCCACTATAGCCATGGTCACATACACATCTACACATAGAATAATATATGTATATAGAATATTCATCTACATGTATATCTTCACATGTTTACCCATCTCCACTATAGCCATGGTCACATACACATCTATACATACAATAATATATTTACACATGGAATGTTATTGTTCAAACACTATATGTAGAACTAGCGGCTACGCCCCTAGAGGCCTCTAGTGGCACTTTAATTGTTTTTATTTATATTCAAAATATAGCTATTTAACGTTTGATGTTTATTTTTCGTTGAACTCTCTTTCTTAAATCGATAAATTTTAAAAAAAAATTAATTTCTCTAGGAAGGGTGGTGGTACCATCCCCCAAAATAGTTATAAACCTTCCCGGGACATATGGGAATATACCCTGTTAAGGAGAACCCAATCAGTTCAGCGGTTAGCGAGATCCTTCGGTACAAACACACAGACACACAGACACACAAACATCCTGTTACTTTATTATAAGGATAATGAGTATATATTGATATACTAGGTATTTTGATCACAACCTCCATTGTCTTTCAAGCACCATAGAATAATGAGTAAATAGTAACACTATACCCGAACCTCCATCAGTATTGATACACTTGTACTTTTTAAAAACTTCCAAGCTCCATAGAATAATAAGTCAAGAGTAACAATGCCATAATTAAGAGTAATAATGCCATAGAAGGAGGGAGGTTCTGATCTAAACCTCCATTAACGTTCAAGCACAATAGAATAATGAGTATAGAGTAACAATATTCCTTAAACTTCCATTACTTAAAAAAAATATAGAATAATGAGTATAAAAAATAACATACCTGAAACCTCCATCAGTGTTGATACACTGGGCCTCTTGGTCACAACCTCCATTGTCTTTCAAACATTCATTTATATCCTAGAATAACAAAGTTAGAAAGTTTAAATTTAATATCCCTGAAATTTACCACTTCCCTTCTTCTAAATTTTAAAATATATTTCCCTGAGAGATTTTTATATAAAAATATAATTTTTATATTTTTCTGAATTCTGTCAGATTCATGTATTAAAAGTCGAACAACGGACATTGATTGGTGCTGTACAGCCAAATTTGTTAAAGAGCAGCTGCGCCAATAACAAGCGGTCGAACCTTGCAGTTAAATCCATCCCCAGTGAAGCCTTCCTGGCAGGTACAGTCATAGGAGCCGTTAGTGTTGGAGCAGGTAGCAAATCTGTCACAGTTGTGGATTTGAAGCTGGCATTCATCCTCGTCCTGGCACCCACCATCCAGGTTACCTGTCACTAGAAATGTGAAGGTGCCATTCTATAGGTCTTAATCATTGTATCATGGGAATGCAATTAATGAGACAGCGCAAAATGGCACCATAAAATGAAGTCATACAATAAAGTTGTCTAATGAGAGGCAAGTATACATTGTAATTGACCAATGGTAAAATATATAATATCCTCTCATTGGCGTCATTTTTTGGGTGCCATTTTGCGCTGTCTTCAATTATAATACTTAAATGCAGAGTTTTTGTTTGCTTAGCAATTTGAGTACTTTCATTAATCTTGATTGGTTGATTCAAACTAGCAGTGATGGATAAATTTGTTTATCATGGTAGAATCCAGAAGAAGCAAGGCATAAAAATTTATGTATGCACAAACTGATATTTATTAAAAAGAGGAAGGAAAAGAAAAAGAAAGGTGGATGAGATGTTGGATAGAAAATCACGAAATCTTTACATATCAATATATAAAAGATGTCTTTTGTAGCATGACCGACAGACTGACAGACTACAGGATGCGTTTTTGCAAGATGTATCTTCACAGGAAAAATCAGCAGACTATCTTAAGTAGCTGCGTAGAAAATTATATTTGAACAATAGCGGAACGTACAGACAAAGCGACTTATGGAATACCTCTTGATTTAAAAAAAATACCTGAAAATCCTTCATCACAGAGACATTTGTAGGATCCAAGAATATTCTCACACTTTCCGTTTCCGCAGATCTAAATAATGCATATTTTTGTAGCGAAGCTACTCTAAAACGTGGGTCTGTCCGTACGTCCGTCGTGTAAAGGTCTGGTGGTTAATTCAGATATGCTATATTCGTCCTATCAAGTTCAACCTATTTATGAAGATTCCTGCAACAATAACGTATATTGCTGAAAAGTTTGTTCGTCCGGGACAGTTAGCTCTTTTTGTTAATTTGGACATGTGGGAACAGCTACAACAAGTTTTAATTTTATAAGCGAAGCATCTCTATAATCAATTTTTTAAAGTGTAAGTATGTCCTTAAACAGTATCCTGTATTTAAGCAGTTTTGCAACAAATTTACTTACTTATATTGTCTAGACTTATACATTTTTCATTCTGCTTTTTCAGTTGTGACACTCTACAAGTGTTAATGTTCGTTTGTACTAGCGTTCAGTGCTTTGCTTCTAAATGATTAAAGTCCCTCAACAGATTCTGACGTCATACGATAAAATAACCAATGAGAGGACAGCATAAATTTTACTATTGGTCAATTAAGTGTATACTGGCCTCTCATTGGCTATTCTATCGTATGAGGTCATAATCTGTTGAGGGACTTTAATCATCTTCGCTTTGCTTTTATAAATGGTGGTCATTCTTATTTTTAAATTAGAATACATAAACAGACAACTGGGTAACTGTCACTAAATAAATAAAAATAAAAAATAATTTGTATTGTAAACTTGATTTAATTGCATATTTATTTCTGCACATTTAACATAGATATAATATAAACAATAAAAAGGCTAATTGTACTTTATTGCATTCACTATGAGTTATAATAATATAAACATAAATACAATTATTGTGTATTATTATTAGCATTTAAGACCAAAATGCCTATTACTATTAGATAGTTTTGGTTTTTGAATCACTAGTGGTTGCACCCCAAGCATATAGGAGCTCTGTATTCGAAGAGTAGGGAAAACAGAAAAATATTCTAAAACTATCTTAACACTAAAATCTAAGGTTTGAATAGCCTAAAACCATTATATGACCTAGGGCTTCTATATAAAAAAAGAACTCAATCCGTTTATTAAGGTGCACCTGGCCTCTAGGAAAAAACGGAAATGTCAAGAAAATAGTCTAAAACCATATCTAGGAGCTCTTTATTCAAAGAGTAGGGTAAGCAGAAAAAATCTAAAACTAAAACTAAAAAAGACTTTGAATAGCCTAAAACCATTCTATGACCTATATGAAGTTTTCATAAAATGAGGAACTCAATCCGTTAAGTAGTTATCAAAATCTTGAACTAGCTACAGACAAAAACATATTAGTGTTATACTCATTAATGTCGACACAAGAGGTAGCGCCAAGGTCATTATCAGACCATCCTTGCAGACATATAATGATGGAATATCCAAGTTTACCTGTGTGTTGATGTTACACTTGTTTTTGTCTACACAAGAATAGCATCAAGGTCATAATTAGACCATCTCTATAGACACATAATGATGGAATGTCCCAGTTTACCTGTGTGTTGATGTTACACTTGCTGATGTCGACACAAGAGGTTGCATCAAGGTCATAATAAGACCATCTCTATAGACACATAATGATGATGTATCCCTGTTTACCTGTGCGTTGATGTTACACTCATTAATGTCGACAAAAGAGGTAGCGTCAAAATCATCATCAGACCATCCCTACAGACATATAATGATGTTGTATCCCAGTTTACCTGTGTGTTGATGTTACACCCGTTGATGTCGACACAAGAGGTAGCATCAAGGTCATCATCAGACCATCCTTACATACACAGAATTATAATAGATCCCACATTACCTGTGTGTTGATGTTACACTCGTTGATGTCGACACAAGAGGTTGCATCAAGCCCCATCATGAGACCACCACTGCAAACACAAGTATACGACCCCTAACATTATTACAATTTTTGAACGCACTAAAATTTCAGTCAGTTAATATCACCGTAAGGAGGAAAAAAATTACGTTCATAATCAAATGAGGTGGGAAATTTATAAAAAAAAATATTTATCATCTTATTTGGCAATTGCAGGGTCTGGGGGCACTTGAAGTAATGAGAGGGAGGGTAGTTGGAAGTCGACCAATTGAACTTAAAAAATTTAGTTTTCAAAAGAAAAAGTATTTTTTTTATATTTGGGGATTAATTTTTTTCTAGAAGCGATTTCACTGGAAGCGAAGAGGGTTAAGGTAACCAACTCTCAGTAGTAAAAAAACCTATCCTGCACCTATAAGAATCATCATTATAAAGGAGAACTATATAGGTTAGGCGAGATAGATTACATCCTGTTATTTTTTTCATATAAAATTCAGGATTCCCCATTAAAATTTAAAACTCTAAGTTTGCTAAAATTGTAATATTCCTCAGTATTAGTGCAGACACCGCCGTTACAGGGATCCTGAAGCACAGTACACTCGTCTATATCCTGGCAATCAAGGGCGTAGAAAAAAGATAATAGGAGGAATGAATTCAACCAACGACGGCGATATTTCTCAAAGTTTCTATTCGAGCACAACTTTTATGGCACTTCAGGCATTTAAAAGAAATCCCCCCTTATTTTAATTATTTTCCTAAAATAATTTTTGAAAGAAAGTACCAAACAGATAAATATTCGATTTATACATTTGTACTTTTTGTACTATGTACTTATTGGACAAATAGAAAACAGTACGAGAGTTAATTTACTCTGTCTGTCATTCTATCGGTTATGTTTCATATTAAACTCTTTTGTGGATATCAGCAACCCCTTCCCCTCCCCAACCCCAAAAATATGATGACTACGCCCTTGCCTGGCAGGTACGACCATTAAGGAGTAGCATTTTTCCAGAACTACAGCTGCAGCTATATGCCCCTGTGTCATTATCAAACTTTCATAATCTGAGAGAGAGAGAAAGGTAGGAGGGTTAGGTCATCTTGTCAAACTATTGTACTAGAACATTTTTTATTTGTTTATGAACAGGCAGAATCACTAAAGGTATGATAGTAAGGTATTGGCTAAAAAGGTTTAGGCCTTCCTAAAAAGAAGTCTTCCCCTTTTGCAATTTATTTAAAGATAGGGAGAGGTGGTGGGGGTCAGTGCTCAAACCCACTTTGAAAGGGAAAGAGCCAGCATTTTAAAATTGCATCATTAAAATGAAAGTTTGATTCCTGGAGAATTGATACAAAGTTCATCACAGCCACCATTATTAACCACACATTCATCTATATCCTCACAAGACAATCCACCCTTCACCTTAAAAATTATAATAATTAATACATTCTTCACCAAATGTATGTATAAGTAATACTAAAAGCTAAAAAATGGCTCTTTGTAATGTAATATAATATTTTCCTCCCCTTCATAGATAATATTAAAGGGCTATAGGGGAAAGTACACTGGAAAATAAAATAATAAAATCTCACTTGTTTATAACCTTCATCACAGACACACTGATAGCTACCCATCATGTTCTCACAGACGCCATGCGAGCATATACCACTTGTCCTGCTGCACTCGTTCACATCCTTGCATGACCGTCCGTCCGGCGCCAGCTCATGACCCGGCGGACACTCGCACTCAAATGATCCCGGGGTATTAAGACATCGTCCACCGCGGCATAAAAATCTATCCTCCGCGCATTCATTGACGTCAATGCATGGCTCCATAAATCCGCCAGATTTGAAACCTTCGTGGCATGAGCAAGCAAATGTTCCTTCAACGTTGACACAGGATCCATTGCCGCATACATCAGAAATAAGACGACATTCGTCAATATCCTTGCACTTCATGCCTGTGGCGTCCAAAGCAAAGCCATCATTACAGATGCACTGGAAAGAACCCATGGTATTCTTGCACTGACCATTAGCGCACATATCGGGAAAGCTGGCGCACTCATTAACATCCGACTCACCCATAAACCCATTCCCCTTCTTGCACAGCTGACTGTATTCTTTAGTTCCATTTCTCGGACACTGTGAGCACTGATATCCCCATGCCTGTCCCACTGTGCAACAACACATTTCTTTCTTGAATCTTCCCTCAATAGGATGTTTGCACATACCAAGCCTGTACTCCATGTAACACGTCTCTTCCCGAAGATCCAGACATTTTCTGCCGGAGGAATCCAAGGTTAATCCATCTGGACAGGAGCAGACGAAGCTTCCATCAGTGTTGACACACCTGCCACCTTCACAAATATTGGGATCCAGCAAGCATTCATTAATGTCAAGACACGTCTTGCCGTCAGTCTTGGCAAGACCCTTGTCACACTCAGTATCACTGGGCAGGCAAGGTTCACAAGGGCTACCCCAGGCAACGCCAATGGAAGAACAACATTCTGATTTCAACGTCATGGCCTGAACATTATTCTCACATTGTCCATTAACTATTTTGGTCCAACAGGATCCTTTTCTGGCGTCAACACAAATTGTACCTGTTGAGTCCAAGGTTGTTCCTGGCGGGCAGAAGCACTTATAGCTGCCAGGCATGTTGATACAAGTGCCTCCAGTGCAGGCACCAGGTCTTAGACATTCGTCCTCGTCTCTACAGTACATTCTCTCCTTGTTGTAGAAAGTTCCAGTGGGGCAAATACACTGAAAACTGCCGACTGTATTTTTACACTGACCACCCTTGCATATCAAACTATTTATATTACATTCATTTTTATCCACACATTGTTTGCCAGTAGCATCAACTTCATAACCATCATAACAAATACATCTGTAGGATCCAATAAGATTTTCGCATGTTCCTTCACCACAAATTTCAGGATCTTGGGCGCATTCATTGATATCATTGCCGCCATTGGTAAAACCTGAGCCATGCGGGCACAGCTGCTGATATTCCTGGCTACCGGGCAGCGGGCAAGGGGCACACGAAGAACCCCATCCCATGAGGTCAGATTTGCCTGCAGAAAAACAACAACATTTTGACTTTGGAATCAGTGCAACTGATGGATTTGAACATTTGCCGTCTTTGTAGAAACCATAGCAGACGCCTTGCACATTATCAGTACAAGTTTTGCTGTCTGGTCCAAGAGAAAATCCGGGCAAGCACTGGCAAACATAGCCGCCATTTGTGTTAGTACACTGGCCACCCTGACAAGGATTACTGGCGCACTCATTCACATCCTCACACTTCCTGCCATTGGCCGCCAACTGGTAGCCAGGATCACACATGCATTTGAAGCCGCCTTCAAGGTTGACACACCGGCCTTTGGTGCATATTCCAGCTTGGGCGCACTCGTTTGAATCCCGGCAAAATGTTCCGTCCGCCGAAAGTTCATAACCCTCGTCACAGGAACATTTATAAGATCCAGGTATATTATCACACTTGCCCTTGAGGCAAATCATTGGATTTTCCCGGCATTCATCAATGTCGGAACAGCTGAGACCTGACTTTGATACGACAAAGCCATCATCACACTCGCACTTAAATGATCCATCCATGTTCGTACACTTGCCGTTGGCGCACATGCCTGTCTGTTCACATTCATTATGGTCAATACACTCTGATCCCGTGGAGCTTGGATGAAAACCAACCGGGCAAAGACAATCAAAGCCACCCTTAGTGTTGACACAATTGCCTCCCTTGCACAATCCCTCCTGACATTCATCTCTGTCAACACACAGGCCTTCTGAGTTTTGTTTAAATCCCTCGCCACATATGCACTCATAACCAGAGTCGGTGTTTACACATTTCCCATTAGGGCACAAATCTGAGCGCAGGGCGCATTCATCAATCTCATTTGGTGCAATAATCTGCATGGCCTGCTGGTTGCACAGAATATTATACTGCTGCGTTCCCTGGGCGGGGCACGCCTCACAAGCGCCCTCCGCCTTATACCGCCAGCCCTTAGCGATACTCTTGCCGCAACAGCAGTCAATTCTAGAGAGCTGGAAGGACATGGGGTTGGAGCATTGTCCATCACGTGATAGGGCGGTATAGCAGGTGCCCTGTCGGCCGTCAAGGCAGGATCTTCGGTCCTGGGTGGGGATAAACCCAGGATTGCAGATACAAATGTAACCTGTCGGATTGACCAGTCAAATATTTATAAAGCAAGGACAAAAATGTAAAAACTAGCGAAGCAATAAAATTTTTAGTCGTTTTTTTGTTAAAAAATGTATTTAATTGCCGTCTCAGGAGAGAAAACTAAACAATAAATCAATTATCACCCTTCATACAAGCTTTTAGAACAATACTTCTCATAATGATTGAAGGTAAGATTGATTCTTAGTGCTATGTATCCCTAAGGGTGAAGTTTTAATTGATTAAATATTTTAACGTGACTCAGGGAAAAGGGAATGTGATTCTGACAAACAATTCTAAAGGAAAATTTCCCCACAACCCCCTTCTCTTTTTTCTTCCCTTCTTATCCAACCTCCTTCACTTACGTAAAAAAAACAAGTCTTACTCCAACCTTACTCCAACAAAATATTAAATTTTGCGGCATTTTCAATTGGAATTTTTAGCTAAATAGCAGACCCTGAATTTGACTGACTATTTGCCTGGATCAGTGTTGAGACAGCGACCATTATGACAATCATGGTTGCCAGACACACACTCATCCTCGTCCTCGCATTCCTGGTCTCTGACCACAGGGTTGCCAAATTAAAAATGGATACTACTTTTTTTTCTAAATTTCTAATACAGATTTAAATTTAATATTTACTTTTATTTTTACTAATTTTAATTCAAGAAGCCATATATGACAATCTATTTATCTTAGAAACCATTTCCCCTACTTATTTTTAAGATAAATTAATCAAAAAGGGAGGAGGATTCAAATTTTTTGGTCATGTTAGGTAGCCCAGCAGGGTAGAGCCTCCTACATAGGTTAGTTATGTTACCTACCTCTTTATGTCAATTTTTTAAAAGAAAAGGAAGGAATATTCATTGCACGACAGGCACTTTGTGGGAAAATACATTTCTAAATATAATTAGTTTGCCAACCCTGCCTGTTGAGAATCATGCCAGTAGGACAGGTACAAATAAATGATCCAACTGTGTTTTTACATGTTCCACCATAACAAAGACCTAAAACATAAAATAATACAAATATACTATTGTAAACAGTAGTAACGTTATATTGTCTGTAGCTTAAGATTTTAAGATAACCATTTGACCGATTGAGTTCTTTGTTTTAGGGAAGCTTCACATCAGTGTAAGGATGGTTTTAGGTTATTTCATTTTTAGGTTTAAGTATTTTCTAAACAATTCGAAATAATTTGATAGCCCTGAAATTTGAAAAAAAAGTTGGCAGCCCTAAATTTTTTTGCTTTTCTACTTGTGGATAATTCTTCATTTTTTTCTAAAAAAAACTTGCAAAACAAAATGTTGCCATATGTATAGATATTGAAAAATTGCAAGATAATGATTATTTTCATAATTTTAATAGAAAAATAACATGTTTTGTAAATTATACCAGTTAGGATTTTGAAAAGTATATTGATCTAAAGAAAACAAATATTCCCACAAGTCACAGATGATCTAGATCTGGCACTACTTTGATTTAATTATTTATTTGAGACTTGATTGAATGTATATTGTATATCTAAGTATCTACTTCTAGTATATACTCTTAGTATACAATATAGTGTTGAAGTAAATAACAGATAAATGTGTAAGTTCCTATGTGGGGGTAGCCTGTCAGTAACTATTGCTACTAGCCCCTAGTGACTTAGCTTGAAGAGAATTTTGAGGTGGGGCTATTCCATAATTGCACCTGCAGGAGGCCCTTAACCAGCGGGGCCTATTACTGCGATGCTTTAACCCTGTGAAAATACCTAATAAAACCTAGCATAAGCTGTTCTAAAGTTATTTTTTGGTGTTATAATATTACTAAACTCTTTCAAAATCCTAACTATAAATCTAACTGCGTGTCTCTGCAAAAATTCAAGGCAAACTTCATTTTCAAATTTTCTGCATTCATCTTTTTCATAAAAAGTTAAAGCCGAAAATTAACCTTGTAAGGCTACTCAGTATCCAATATAACCTAACTTAACCTGACCTAAAGTAATAAACAAACCAACATAAAACTATACCACAACCCACTGATTTTCAATTTAATTAAAATTAGGACGGGAGGGGGTGTCAGGGCTCAATAAGGTACTTTGTGTGAAAGCTCTAACTATCTTTAAACAGGGAGGGAGGGTATATGAACCTGTTCAGTGTTCATTTCACTAGTCCCAATTATTCGTTTGCGTAACAACTTTGAGTACTTTTATTAAATTTTTATCAGTTGATTAATTGAGTTGAGTGAGCAAACGTTTCAACCACCAATTGTAATCTACAGAAGAGGTAATTTTGTGCATCATCATTGGGGACGTACATCTATTTATCGGCTATTGTCTTATCCCTTTAGATTCCTGATCTTTATACCTGGAATTGCATCGCATTCATCAATATCTCTGCACTCTCCGGAATGAACATTCTTGAGGAATCCGTCCGGACATTCCAGTTTATCCGGACACCTCTCACAAGGGTGACCCCAGGCTTCTCCTTAAAGTAAAAATGGTAATTGTTTTCTAGTATGACTCTAAATCCGATTAATTCCCACTAAAATAGTACGTACGAGTTCTGAGCCAAACTGAAAAAAAATCATGTATCGTATCATAATGAAGACAATTTTCCATTGGCAATTAAAATCAAATCATAAATGTTTTATTGGCCATGACCTTCGGCTCTTCGGAGCCAAACAAAACAAAAAATAATCTTACAATTCTTCATTTTACTATCCTCGGAAAACTGTCAATAATTCGATAATCGTGAAAAAAGATTAGATATTGTATGAAAACTTTTAACGTGTGTATAGACTTCTTTTTTATGCCTTAGATTCACTAAAATTAAGTTAGAAAAACTTTTGTACATTATACTTGGTTCCAAACCTTTAACATCAGAGTACATAACTTTATCAATTTTTAAATAGAATACAAATTTACAATTCAAATGGTCCAAAAAATTCATACAGACGCAAAAAGGTTAGAAAAATAAGCTGTATAGAAGACGAATTGCGCGTTTTAGGTTTGAACTAACCTATAGTAGCGCAGCAAAGTTGGCGTGTACACACCACTCCATGTAGGGCTGACCTACACTCCCCTTCCTCCACCCTTCTATAGCATGGTCCAGTCCTAGATAGATTGATAGATTAATAGCCGGATAAAAAGGCCTTCATTCTCTTCCCCCCTTAATGTATAAAATGGTCCAATCCTATATATATTAATAGATAGATAGATGGACATACATTCACCTTCCTCTACTTTTCTGTTTTCTGTAGCATGGCCAGTCCTAGATAGATTTATGGATTAATAGATTGATATATAGAAGGATAGATTACCCTCTCCCATCCTTCTTTAGCATGGTCCAGTTCTAGATAGATTGATGGATTAATAGATAGATAATTAGAAAGGTAGATGGACCTACAGTCTCTTTTCTCCATCCTTCCATAGGATGGTCCAATCCTAGATAGATTAATAGATAGACAATAGATATATAGATGGGTAGATGGACCTAGTCCTACAGTCCCTTCCTCCACCTTACTATAGCATAGGCCAATCCTAGTAAGATTAATAGATAGACAATAGATAGATAGATAGATGGGTAGATGGACCTAGTCCTACAGTCCCCTTTCTCCATCCTTTCATAGCATAGTCCAATCCTAGATAGATTAATAGATAGATACATAGATATGTAGATAGACCTACACTTCCCTTCCTCCACTCTTCTTTAGCATGGTCAAGTCCTAGATAGATTGATATATTAATAGATAGATTAATAGAAAGGTAGATAGACCTACAGTCCCCTTTCTCCATCCTTCTATAGATTATATATTTTTTTGACACACATAACAATTAATAATAATAACAGTATTATAATATAGGTATTAAAAATTCATATACAAATAATAAAATTGAATAAGAATAATACAATTAATGACAAATCATTCAAATAATAATAATGTACAGTGTCAAAGGACTAAGCATGGTATAGAAAGATAGATAAGTTATGTCTATCAATCTATCTATTAGTTGTTTACATCACTACATATCTATCTATCAAAATCTACCTGTAATCAACTTGACAGTATCTGCCAGTATAACCATAGACACATGCACAACGGTTAGGACCAATACATCTGCCTCCATTTTGACAGCTCGTACTACAAACCGGTTCCTGAATTAACATTAATTGACTTTTTCCAGCATTTATTTTAAACCGATTAATATCCATTGAATTAGAACAAGGTACAAGCCATACTGAAAAATCATGTATCGTATTTTTATGAAAGGCAATTATTCAGTAAAAATAGATAAAAATCATAAAATTAAAGCCAATTTAGTTGGCGTGGGACTTTGGCCCCTCAGGGCCGACAAAACTGGAAATAATCAGAAAATTTTTCTTTTTACTCTCGGCGGAAATCAGCTTATAATAAGAGGTGATATATAATTATTATCTTGCACTTATAGGCATGTAACCCTAATTGACAAAATTTTCCTGTAAATCCAATTCTACTAAAACACATGTATTTATGTAATAAGATTTTATACCTGACAAAATTTGCCTGTATATCCATTCCTGCATAGACACACCCCCTCAGAACATGAACCTTATCATATTCTACATATATTCTTTACCTGACAAAAGTTGCCTGTATTCCATTCCTGCTTGACACACCCCCTCAGAACATGCACCATATTATATTCTATATTCCATACCTGACAAAAGTTGCCTGTATATCCATTCCTGCATAGACACACCCCCTCAGAACATGTAGCTAAATATATTCTCTATTATTTACCTGATAAAAGTTGCCTGTATATTCATTCCTGCATAGACACACCCCCTCAAAACATGTAGCTAAATATATTCTCTATTCTATACCTGACAAAAGTTGCCTGTATATCCATTCCTGCATAGACACACCCCCTCAGAACATGTACCTCCATTGAGACAGGTAGCTGTACAGTCACTTGTCTAATTTAGTATAACGCTCATTATCAAATTATATAAAAAATTAAATAAATTCTTATTTCGGAAAGGAAAAAAGTTAACATAAGTTTTAATCAAATTTTTGTTGACTTTGTCAAATATTAAAAGATTGTTGGTAGATTATCAAATTAACACAGAATTAATTTAAAATATATTAGATAATGGGCGTTCCTTGAGTTGTTCGCCAGTGCAGGATGGCGAAATCCGCCCATCAGAACATATACAGATATTGGGTTTTACACATCTCCCTAGGATAAATAGACAGATAAAAACAGAGCATATACATATATGGGTTTATATATGATAGGATAGATATATAGTGGAGATTGATATCCGCCTATCAGAACGGGGTTTTACATATCGTAGGGGATAGATAGCAAAATAATAGAAAGATAGATAGTAGATAATTGCACCCTGTATTACCCCCTTGGTAAGCTTTACCTACCTGAATTACCACACTTAGAACATGGGGGGGTAAGACAAAGTCCCGTACTGCCCCGAATATTTCAGCCTGGAAAATAGCAACCTGCATAAGAATTTACCTACCTGAATTACCACAATTGTGGTAAGACAGAGCCTTGCCTGCCCAGAATATTTCATAATTGACAATAGCACCCTGTATTACCTCCTGGGTAAGTATTTACCTACCTGAATTACCACAATTTGAACATGTGAGGGTGAGACAGAGCCCCGTACTTCCCCTGATATTCCAGCCTTGACAATAGCACCCTGTATTACCCCCTTGGTAAGTATTTACCTACCTGAAATACCACATTTAGAACATGTTGGGGTAAGACAGAGCCCCGTACTGCCCCGTATATTCCAGCCTGGACATTAGCACCCTGTATTACAACTTGGTAAGTATTACTATTTACCTACCTGAATTACCACAATTAGAACATGTGGGGGTAAGACAAAGCCCCGTACTGCCCCTGATATTACATCCTGGACATTAGCATCCTGTATTACCCCCTGGGTAAGTATTTACCTACCTGAATTACCACAATTAGAACATGTGGGGGTAAGACAGAGCCTTGACTGCCCAGAATATTTAATAATTGACAATAGCACCCTGTATTACTCCCTGGGTAAGTATTTACCTACCTGAATTACCACAATTAGAACATGTGGGGGTAAGACAGAGCCTTGACTGCCCAGAATATTTAATAATTGACAATAGCACCCTGTATTACCCCCTGGGTAAGTATTTACCTACCTGAATTACCACAATTAGAACATGTGGGGGTAAGACAAAGCCCCGTACTGCCCCTGATATTCCAGCCTGGACAACACTGGTTGCCTTCTCGAGACCTGCACACATTGGGTCCACCTGCCAGTATCCATAGTTTTAGACATAGCAGAATAAAAACAAGCATATTAAATTAAGAACAGAAATATAACCAATATAATAAGCAAAATATTAAGAAAAGTTAATCAAACAAACGAATTAAGTCCATTCTATAAGAAAAAATCATGAAAGAAGACAGTAGTTTATCATGAAAAGCAGCTGGTATTTGTCTATCTTTAATAGCAACTGAGAAAATCACATTTAATCCTATATTTCATTTAAAACTATTTTTCCTCTTGGAATTTGAGTAAGGTATGGTTGTTCTCTAGTAGAGGTTATTGTAGTAGACTGATCATAGCTATATCCTCCTAGAAATATATTAGAGTAAGCTAAAATTATTCCCTAGTAGAAGTTATTGCAGTAGACTGATCATAGGTATATCCTCCTAGAAATATATTAGAGTAAGGTAAAATTATGCACTACTGGAGGTTATTGTTGTAGACTGATCATAGCTATATCCTCCTAGAAATATATTAGAGTAAGGTAAAATTATTCTATAGTAGAAGTTATTGCAGTAGCCTGATCATAGGTATATCCTCCTAGAAATATATTGGAGTAAGCTAAAATTATTCTCTAGTAGAGGTTGTTCTAGTAGACTGATCATAGCTATATCCTAGAAATATATTAGAGTTAGATAACATTGTTCTCCAGTAGAGGTTATTGTAGTAGACTGATCATAGCTATATCCTCCTAGAAATATATTAGAGTAAGGTAAAATTATTCTGTAGTAGAGGTTATTGTTGTAGACTGATCATAGCTATATCCTCCTAGAAATATATTAGAGTAAGCTAAAATTATTCTCTAGTAGAAGTTATTGCAGTAGAAAGATCATAGCTATATACTCCTAGAAATATATTAGAGTAAGCTAAAATTATTCTATAGTAGAAGTCATTGCAGTAGAAAGATCATAGGTATATACTCCTAGAAATATATTAGAGTAAGGTAAAATTATGCACTACTAGAGGTTATTGTTGTAGACTGATCATAGCTGTATCCTCCTCGAAAAATATTAGAGTTAGATAACATTGTTCTCCAGTAGAGGTTGTTGTAGTAGACTGATCATAGCTATATCCTCCTAGAAATATATATTAGAGTAAGGTTTGGTTGTTCTCTAGTAGAGGTTATTGTTTTAGACTGATCATAGCTATATCCCCCTAGAAATACAGTGCATACACTAATAAAATGTTTCTTCCAGCTTGCCAATATAAAGCTACCACAAATCCCCTCCCTTGACCATGGAGGAACGTATTAACCAATATCTGAACTATATTATCAACCTAAATTGACGACAAAATTTCCCCTGTCACAAATCCACGTATTCTATATCCATTTGAATAAGATAGAGTTGTTTCCTAGTAGACATTACTGGGGTAGACTAATCATACAAAAGGACTTACTTACCTCCATTATTATTATTTCTATTATTTGTGTTGGTAGTTGTTCCTGTCCTTTCAATGAGATCATATGGTCCTCTCTGGTCTGGACCTGCAGGACAGGCAGCTACAATAATTAACTTCTTATAACGTTATGTGTCAATATCCTGTTAAACTTTTCTACTGTTGTTAAATCAACATAAGGCTAAATGACATGGTAATGTGATATATTAATCAGTGATTTACCTCAAAGTTTACTGAGGGCCCCCACCTATTATTTTTTTATTAAATTAAAATTGAGGAGAAGTTTTTTGCCTTGCGATGATACCCAGTAGCCTATATAACCTAACCGGATGTAATACATTGTATAATATCAAATAATTGGGAAAAATTTTGGACAACCTTACAAAAAAGTTTGATTTCGCCAATCGCAGAAAGAGTTTTTAAGCTGTAATGCAGCACAAATAACAACTATTTTAAAATCTTCTCGCCTTGAAACCCTTAAATTTGAAAATCTACTCCCCCGCGGGGTTCCATGTAGCTGCCTGCCTTGATCTCCACGCTGCTGGTAAGCAAACTGTCTTTCTCTGAATATCACATAAGGTTTTTGTAACAAGTATTAAAAGATTGAAACTGAATTTGCTTATTATGAACATTAACGACTCAATAACATTTTAAGATAATTGTATCTTAAATTTTTTAGTAATGAAATTTTAGCAATCGGGGAGGTGATAGGTTCGAATCTCGGCTTAGCACCGCATCATAACTAAAGACTTTAAAAATATTTCTTTTGGCTGCAATGTCAGTTGCGCGACATTAATAGTCAGAAAGTAGGGGGAATGCCTTGACCCATAACAGGTGCAATTCATGCACAGTTAGGACTTCTTGACAAAGGTCATGCAATCAAAATGCTTTTTATAATAGCGGAAATGAACTTGTTTTTTCTTAAATAACTTAAAAATTAGAAAACCTGCCTTGAGTTAGCAAACTGAAGAAAATTGATGAAACACAAAACATAAATAATAATTTTGCTGCACATTTTCACAAATTTGGGTCACTTTTTCAATGATTTCATTGGGCAACTTCCCTGATTCTACAAGTGGTCCACAAGTTAACCCACCCCCCCATTGCAATTTTTTCAATGATTGTTGGAGTAAGATTTTCAAAGTTGAACTATATGCTGTTATTTGATTATCAATTTCATTATTAGATTTTCGTTAAATATAGTTTTTATCAATAATGCTTAAAAAGACGACAAAAATATCAGACTAATATGATAGTAATATGGGAATCTTCTATTAAACCCAAGTCAACAAAAATTATCAAAATTTTTTACTTTTGGGTGGGTAAGTATGACCGTATAGAACCTAGTAAAAGTGTCTGACTCTGATTATGACGTAAACAAAATTAGCCAATGAGAGGCCACTATAAATTTTACCATATTGGTCAATTTTTTTACGGCATAATCAGGGTCAGACACTTTTACTAGGTTCGACCGTGTAGAAAGTTAAACTTTCCATCATTAAAAATAAAATTAAAGTCGAATATAGAAGAATTGATTGTGTCCAAATAATGATAATTTTAAACAAGGATGAGAATTTGTTTTCTTCACTTGATGATCTTTTTTCTCAGAAAACCCAAAATAATTTTTTTTATAGAGGGGGGGTTAGCGTGAGGTCCACTTTCACTGAGATGATTTTCACATAAGTTTTTGTACTTGATAAAACAGATTTCAATAATTCTTCCGTTTTAATACATTTTAGGGTCGCCACTTCTTTTCTGTACATTGTAAACTTTTTAGACAATTATCAAATATTTTCATCATGGCACATTCATTTTAATCTAAAATATCAATAATAAAATAAATCTATGATACAAAGTGGAATGATGTCTGTCTGTCCGTCCGTCCGTCTGTCCCTCAAGATTTGGGTAACCACTGAACCGATCGGATTCTACTCTTTAGAGAATATACCTACTGGTCCTGTGGTGGTTTTAGGCTATTTTCTTGGGGGATGGGAAACCCTCAACCCCCTAAAAAAATTTTAAAAATCCCCCCAATTTTTAAAAAATTATTTGAAATTAGTGGTGGCAGCTCCAGAGGTACTTAATTTTTTTTGATAATTACCTCTTGGGGCATATAATCGAGATAACTACCTGGATGTTATTGGGGACCTTTATCGTCAGCTAGCAAATTTATTTCTGCTATTTTGTAGCGACTTAGCTGTTTTTATATTTCCAACGTTATTGGATGATATTCATTATTCATAGACCCAATTGGAAGTCGGCACAGGTTCCACGGGGTGGGGACATACAGTTATTTTACCCCATCTTCTTCTATTGTTTTACTTTATTAATAACTAGCAGCTTCGCCCCTAGAGGCATCTAGGGGCACTTGAGGAGGGAGGATTTGAATCCCAAAATCCATTATTTAAAATTTAGATTTAAAAAAAAATTTGGGGGGCGGAAACTTTTTTCTATGGACGATTTCTCTTGGGAGGGTGATGGTAACCTCCCCCAAAATAGTTATAAACCTTCCCGGGACCTATGAGAAGCTACCTTGTTAAGGAGAACCCGATCGGTTTAACGTTTAGCGAGATCCTTCGGTAAAAACAGACAGACATCGTTCTACTTTGTATTATAGATGATATAATTTTATAATTTTTAGGTTATTTTTGCCTGTGGTGAAAGTGCTATAGGTACCCAAACGTTTATAAACACATTCGAGCATTCTATTAAGTCATGATTGGGTTGTACAAACTAGCAGTGTCAGAAACTTTTGAACCCAAAGTAATAATTACAATAGCTAGCGTTTAGGATTTAAATACAGATATATATATATGCTAATAATACTTTATAAATAAATTGATTTTAAAGACTGCAGTCATGAAAATTTCAAATGATATTTCAACTATGGATAAATTAGTTTTAAACTAAAACTAAAATTTTCATATTTTTTATTTCTATATCATATTATTGCTATTTTTATTATAATTACAAAAAAAATTTCCTGAACTAATATGCAGAAAAACACCACATTTTGATTATACTTATTATTATAATAAAGTAAAAGGATATGTGTCTGTACCGATGTCTCACTAACCGCTGAACCGATATGGTCCTTCTTTACAGTGTAGCTACTCATAGGTTCTGGGAAGGTTTATAACTATTTTAGAGAAAGTTACCACGACCCCCCAAAAAGAAATCGCCCCTTAGAAAAAAATTACTTTCCCCCCCTTCCCCCATAAATTACATAAGGAGTTTAAAAAGCCTTCTGAACATACTACACCCATAAAAATGCCCTGTACCTTTGTAGAACACAAAGTGCGTTATGTTAAAGATATTAAATTGTTATTTCGAAAATATTTACAATAAAATTACATTTTTTTGTTGCAAATTTGTAACTTGTACTTATAACATTTAACAAACATAACTGGATTTTCATGTATAAACATTAAGAGATATAAGTTTTCCGGAATTGTAATGTAGGGAGTAGATTTGAAATCTGCATCAAATTTTAAGGATTTTTTTATAAAATTCGTTTTTTGTAAAATTCTTTATCTAAAAGCGAAAATACAATTTAAGTTAATTAATTTTGACCAATAGGATAGGTGGATTTTAAACTACCTGCGCTCTAATTGGTTGAATGATGTACGACATCCAATCAGAGCGCAGATTTTTTAAATCCACCAATCATAGATGCCAAAATTAATTAACTTAATTTGTATTTCCGCTTTTAGATAAAGAATTATACAAAAAACGAATTTTATAAAAAATCCTTAAAATTTGATGCAGATTTCAAATCTACTCCCTACATTACAATTCCGGAAAACTTATATCTCTTAATAAACATTTGGAAATAAATCACTAAACTGTCAAAATATTTGTTTATAACTTTAAAATAAATCACTTGTAGCTCCCGGAGAAGATGCTCTGGCTTTCTCCGCCGCCTGTGTCACTGACAGACATACTGACGGACATAATAGAAAGAGCGAGAGAGAGAGAGAGAGAGAGAGGGGAGGGAGGGAGAGCGCGATGTACTTGCCTATAAGTTTAATTTGGGGGGAGATAAAATGATAATCGAGTCTCTTCAATACAGCAAAAAATGTTTAGTATTTTTAGCAAATTTTGAAAATAAGATACAAAGCTTTATAAATGGACTACATAAAATCATTTGGTAAACATTTTGTCGATAAAACTTGCGCTGCGGCTAGGCAGTCCAGGGGGCCGAGCGCTATGATCATTATTAACAGTTTAGACTATTTTCCTTAATTAAATGTTGCAAGGCTATTTTTTAGTGAGGCTATTATGTTAGAGGTTATTTTATTCGAGGCTATTTTGTATAAGATCCATAAAATTAGTTTGTGAGTGTGTGGGTGTAAGTTGAGTCATACAATCCAAATCTTACATATATCTGCTGACTTTTAGGGAAGAAGATTCGTTTATTTTTTTTGTAGGATTGTCAGATAACTCTGAAGTCAACCCTAACTTAATGCTTACATTAGTATGAAACGATTGTTAAGATAGTTTATTTTAAATTAAGTAAAAGGGAAGATTTTTTACAATCGGCAACGGATGTTTTAGATTTTATAATGTTAGAATGGTTCTATTGATTTCCACAATGATTCCTGTAACAATAAACAAAGCATTACAACATTAAAATTATTATCTAAAACTCTGTGAAAAAATGTAAACAGTTAATTTTCTAGTTATTTTGACAACAACGTTTGACATAACTTATCATCCTACTTGAATTTGGAAATGGTAATTTCTAAGTATATTCGCCCCTATGAAAAAGGATTAATGAAAATATGAGACAATGCCCAAATTGTGTTAAAATTGTGTCAAAAATGATCCATGTGACGTAATAAAATAAGGGAGATGAAAGAAGAAGTGGGAAAGAAAACCCCTAAAAAAGAGATGGGTATTACATCATTATGGATCATTTTTGACACAATTTTAACACAATTTGGGCTTTGTCAAAGTATGACAACAAATAAAAATCGAGTTCTCCTATTTAAGATCTGTATGTTCATTTATTTGACACATATGCGAAAGTGTTACGCAGTTTGTTATTCGGTGTTCAAACTATCTAACTAAATAATCTATTCTAATAATAATGTATAGGAAACTAATAATCTTTACAATAAAGTAACAGGATGTCTATCTGTACCGAAGAATATCGCTGAATCGATATGATTCTCTTTTACAGAGTAGCTTCTGATAGGTCCTTGGAAGATTTATAACTATTTTGAGAGGGGTACCACCACTCTCATAAGAGAAATCGCTCTAGAAAAATTACCCCCACCCAAAAAAGAAAATTATTAATTCTTTAAAAAAAAACTAAAATAAAAAAAATTGCCCCCCTCCCCTCCATTTTTTTTTAGTTTTTCTTTTTTATCGAATTTAACTCTTCAAGAGCCCCTAGAGACGTAGCCGCTAGAAAGACCGAAGGTACAATGAGATTTTTTAGTTTATCTGAAATTCAAATTTTTTTTTAAAAAGGTAAGTAGGTGCCCTTACCCTGCCCCCCACCCTTCTGAGCCCCAACGTTTTTATTTTATTTATGCCTGCATGTATTATTTAGTTAGAACGCACAAACGGCGGTTCATGCAGGGCTTTATTACTGTAGGGCTCTCCTAAAGTTTACACATATAACCAAACCTAACAAAAATGACACATTCCAATATGTTTTGATGTTATGAATAAATAACAAATAAATCTTCCTATTTCTTTAAGAATTTTTTCCCTCTACTTTTCTTGATTTCTGATTTTATATCTAAGGAAAATATGTTTTCTTCAATGTATGCAATATTTTCCAATCTGTTTCAATGTTAATTTTTATCCATCTAATCTTAGAATGGAGTAAGATTAATTATTCTCCATTTGCCTATCCTTGTATGCCAGGGAAGAGAGAGTAATAGCAACAAGAACAATTGTTTCCTATCCATAAGTAGCGCAGCTATAACAAGCTCAAAAGTTAGTTTTAAGACATAATCCTATTATATAAAGTAGTAAGCGTTTTTTGTCTGTCCCGAAGGATCTCGCTAACCGCTTAACCGATATTGTTCTCCTTTACAGTGAAGTTTCTTATAGGTCCTGGGAAGGTTTTAAACTATTTTATAATGAGATGAGGTCGACTTTCCCCCCTCCTACCTTAAGTGCCCTTAGAGGCTTCTAGGGGGCGTAGCTGCTAGTAATTCATATTTTGACGTAACAATATAACAATAACCATGAGTCTTTTAATCAATTTACAGTAAAGATTGGACTTACGGACACACATACCCTAGTTGTGAATTATAGAGTAGCTACATTACTAAAAAAGGGAAAGGTTATACATTTGTATAGGGAAAATATATACATTAGGACAGTAAAAGTTTGAAATATATAGTACAAGTACTTATATCCAAAGCAGAGGGGGAATAATTTATTACTACTACTCTTATTATCAATTTTATACCTTTACAAGTACATACTTGTTAATGTTAGAAAATTCAAGAATGTTTGAGAAAATCTAAGAGTTAGCCCCATCGATTTCTAGTATGTTGAAAATTGAATACATTGTTTAGAAACGTGCACAGAGATTAACGAGGGTTAAAAATGGGAAGGCATTCACTTGCAATTTATACCCACTACCCTTTTCCTCTAAAAAGGACTCCCTTGATATTTTTCAATTTGTTATTACTTACTATAACTCATAGTAAAACACACCCCAAAACTATTAAACTTAGGCAATTTTTGCATTTGTATCAAGGGGTGATGCCAACCATTCATTTTCGTCAATGTAGTGTTAACACTTCTTACATTGCCCATGGCTCGTCAATGGTTGTGGATTATTTTATGCTGTGCTGCTTATGGACATAGTTGTCTTTGTTTACTATATGTTTCATAGATTTATTTACATCCAGTTTCCATGACGATGTATTTACTATTAAAACAGGGAGAAAGGGATTTGTAAAATGGAGAAGAAATTAAAATAGTTTGATAACATTTGTAAAAATGCGATAACTCTTTGTTAAAAAATTACAAAAACCTTTTTAAAATATATTTCAATCTTTTGAAGCTAGACCTACAAACTGACGGACCAATAAATCATAAACTGGATACTCAATGGTACAGGGAATCATCACAAAAAATTTCAGCTGTCTATCTTAAATAGTAGCCGAGAAAATCATACTTTCTCTATAGCGTTACGGACAGCCTTACGGACTGACGGACAAATTGAGTTATAAATTAGCTTTGCTACAACTAATTAAAGTTACAATTCCACTTTGTTTTTAACGTTGCCTGTGTTTCTGATATTTAACATGTTTGTATGAAATAAGGGAATATTTTGATATCAGTAAATTAAAATACCTTTCTAGGTTATTAGTGCATGGAAATTTCAGCTCTTAGAATGTGATTTTGTTAAAAAAGTTTTAGTTTTGTGTAATTAAGACCATTTTTATTATTGTATTAGTGAAATATTATTTACAGGTAAGGTTATTTGATCTGATATTCAACCGGCTTTTTCCCCCATCTACATCAATATATTTTATGCTAAAAATTGTCTAAAAACACCTAAAGCATTAAAGTACTAACTGTAGCTCAATAACCTTTAAATTTATATGTACAATAATATCTGCCTCCTCTCTCTCATCATATAAATATGTTGGTTTTCTCTCAAGGTGCCTAGCCGAGTAAAGAACCCTCCCCCCTACGTTACATTAAAAATAAATGAGGTTTGGGTATTTTTTTGTGTATTTTAGAACACTTAGGTTAAATGGTATATATGATAGCCCAGCAAAGGTATGACCACTCATATTAGTCATAGGAGAAAAACAATACCCTTCTTATTTTCATTTTATTTTGAGGGGAGGGGTTTTCGGTGGTCGCTAGGCACTTTGAGGGGAAACGCTTCTCTAGTTTGAATCTAGCGTTAAGTGGCTCTGTTTGCATGACAGAAGCTAGTTTACGAGTAGCACTAACCTTCAGCCGCAGCCAATCTAAGCCATTCTCGAACCTAAAATTTGAATTCAACCGAAGCCTCGACTGTAAAGGCAATGCTACCAAAGGCTGCTTGCTTTAATACAAGTCGAAATCTTTGTTATATCTTTTATATATGAAATATCTATTTTGGATCTACTGCAGTTCACGGTAAAATATTGCTGGTAAGCAATATTTCCAAAAATCTATGAATTTTAAAGGCTGGTAGCTGCCAAACGGCTGAACGTACAGATCATACCCGCACACCATTTTTAGCGGCATAAGAAGGCCTACAAATAATCTAGAGTAGGAAAGATCCAATTATGCACAGGGAAAGCTTCACTGAAGAAAAAACGCGTAAAATAGGTCTTTTTCGCGTATTTCTCTGCACTGCGAGATAATTATGCATTATTGATTTATGGCTATTTCAGATTATTTGTAGGCCTTCTTATGCCGCTTAAAACAGTGTGCGGGCATGATCTGCACGTTCAGCCGTTTGGCAGCTAGCAGCCTTTAAAATCCATTTGGAAATATTGTGTACCAGCAATATTTTACCGTGAACTGCAGTAGATCCTTTATTTTTGTAGAATGGCGACTGTGGTATCCTTTCGTGAGGAAAATATAGAAAATTTAATTCCAAAACCAGATGTACCTCTACCTCCAAAACCTCCAAGGTAACTTAAACATTTTTCTCGTATTCATTCGAATCCGGTGGATAGGAATTCCGTTTCTCATCCATACGAAAAAAACTATGTCTAGCATCGTATTAGACATCCTGTTATTTTACCTTATATGAGTCTAGCGGCTACGCTCCTAGGGCCTCTAGATGCACTTTAGGTAGGGGCAGGAGTGGAGTTAACCCCCCAAAATTTATTTTAGTTTTAAAAAGAAAAAGTATAAGCTTCGTTGTAAAGGAGAACTATATCGTTACAGCGGTAAGCAAGATCCTTCTGTACAAACAGACAGACAGAGTTCCTGTTATTATATTATGAAGATTGATGAAACACTTCTTGACTCTAAAATATTTATTTGTAGGTTCAAATCCAGATTTGCGGAGCAGGTGCAGGAGGAGTATGAGGTGGGGCGCCAGGGACATCTGAGCATGGGAGAGGCAGCCACCCTCCTCCCCCACCCGGAGCAGTACCTGAGAAAGTATCAGGGCGGCGGGGCGGGGGCTGGCCGCAAGGTGGAGATTAAACAACGGTCCAGCTCTGCTAAAACGTACAGTAAGTTACTTGTGGCGCAGCTACTTTATTCTTTATTTAGCCATTCTTTAATGATTAAACCACAAAAAATTTTGTTACAACTTTTTGTTTTTAAAACTACAATTGAAAGTGTAGGGGGTCGACTTCCCTCTAGAGGCGTAGCTACTAGTATTGCATAAAGTAGAAGGATATTTTAGTCAGTCATGATCCCTCTAACCACTTAACCGATTGAGTTCTCTATTTTAGGGAATTTTCACTTAGGTCCCGGATGGTTTCAGGCTATATATTATATTATAGGCTATAAGTTTTGACTTATATTCCACGAACAAATTTATCAGTGTTATTTTTCAGGGGAGTTACAAGTAGAGAAGAAAAAGGCTCCAGTGCCCAAATTAACCGAATCAGTGCCCAAACTTTTCAAATCAAGGAAGAATATTGTCCATTGGAACGCATTGAATCAAATGAGGGCATGTCCTCCCAGACAACAGGCAAGTATGATTGGGCAGGGTTGGATTTAGAGCCCTACAGGGGAAATTATATGATTAGAAAGGATCTTGGACAAAGTAGCTTCGGACAAAGTAGCTTCAGACAAAGTAGCTTCAGGACAAAGTAGCTTCCGGACAAAGTAGCCTCCTAAGGAAAGTAGCATCCACTGTTAATAAAGGACTTGGCCGCAGCGCTGAGGCCCCCTGGCCTGCCTAGCTGCGGGCGCTCGGCCCCTAACCTATAACCTAACCTAACCTAACAAAAAATTGTAAAAACATTATTAAAAATTGTAAAAACAAAATTAAGAATTGTAAAAATCTATCAACCACTTTTTGCAAAATCCACGAAATTCTAAACCACCTATGTATTATCAGTTGATGATATTTTTCTTAAATAAATGTTCTGAGGCTAACATAGGTTTGGTTAGGTTAGGTTATATGCTAGGGGGCCGAGCACCCGCGGCTAGGCAGGCCAGGGGGCCGAGCACTGCGGCCATGACCTTTATTACATTTTGAGACTATTTTTTGTGCCTATAAAAAATGACGGCATACAATACAAATAGCCAATACTAGGCCAGTATACTTTTTAATTGACCAATACTGGCCTATCATTGGTTATTTGAATTGTATGACTTCATATTTTATATAGGCACTATAAGCTTCTTCTTAATATTTATTCAAAAGGAAGCTTTCCTGTAAATAACCACCACGGCATGGACATAGTAAAACGTAAGCCCTTAATTATTAGATTAGAAATATTTGTTTGAGAAATTATCTATTCAAAAAAATTAACTTTGTCTAAAAGTCGTCGTACTTACAATTTTCTTCAATGAAATTGAAATCTTTTACAGAAAAGAGGACACATGATACAAAGTCTAGGATTTTTTATTTATTAGTTATAAAAAATACTGCTGACTAAAAAAACAATCCCCCTATTTATCCCCTTTATCCCACCCTTTCTTCTCCTACAGGATGAACGAACTGACCAATACATGATGTTCGAAGACTAAGAAAGTCTCTAAAAAATCAGCATGCTACGTCATAAAAACGAGGCATTATTTATCTCTTTTTTTAGGGGTTATTTCCCACTCCTCCTCAACTCGTCCCTCATTTTTATGACGTCATTGAGGGACTTTCTTCGTCTTTATGATGTTCATGTTAACAACCTTAAATAATGACAATTTTCTATATCCATTACAAAACTACGTATTTTTTTCTCCAAATACAGTTCAAAATTTTGAATTCAATAAATTGTGATTTTTAGGAGACTAAATTGGTGGACCAGCCAAATGGAAGCCTTCAGTACGCAGAAAAAGCTGGGCTCCTACCCGTTTACACGAACAAAAAGGTAAATTCTCTAAAAAATTTCTACTATAACAATGATGACAACATCCATAGTTAGTGAATCATAAAAAATCATGAATGGAGAAACCAAAAATAAGATGTTTTTATATGTATATTGTACAATTGTACATGCCTTTTTAGAATGGCCAACAGACCAACGTTTTAAGTAAATAGTATACTGGAATCTTCATAGAAATCAGCTGTTCATCTTCAAAAATAGCTTATAAAAAAAACATTTCTCCCAAAATGGTTCAGACAGACTAACAGACATTCTATGGTTATGCCTTTCATTTTATAGGAGGTTTTATGCCTATATTAAAAAGTGTTGCATTTCCTTATTTCATCACTATTTAAAATATTTAAAAATTGTTTCATGAAGTCAGATTTGTCCTGACACATTTCTTGCGGAATTCCCCCTATCACACATTCTTAAAATATAATATTTTTCTATTAATTGCAGACGTACGGACGGACGCCTGCATACCTGGAGAGGTACAAGGCGGAGCTGGCTGAGGAGAAGAAGAGGTGGGAGGAGGAGGTGGTCAGGCAGAACAACAGGAAGGAGAACCTCAAGGTCTCAGAGGAGGAGAGACAGGCGCTTCTACAGGTAAACCATTCTTGAATAAACTTTGTCATGTAAATCAGAGCCGTTTTGCGCAAAGCACCCTGTACAACGATTAACTGAACAGGGTTTTTGAAACAAATGGCCAAACGACAATAAAAATATCTGATAACGACACCACGTTTTTGACTAATGAAAATACAGGCTATTGCGTTCTGTTATACATAAATTTTATATATTTACTGTATAAAATAGTCAAATAATTTTATTTCTCGTATTCATTCGAATCCGGTGGATAGGAACCGGTTCTCATCCATACGAAAAAAACTATGTCTAGCATCGTATTATATCCAGTTTTCTACGAATATAGAAATGTACAATCATAAGATTAAAACCAGTTTTTTTAATTGTACATTCTATATCCGCAGAAAGCCGTTTATAATACGATACGAGAAATAACTATTCCTGTAAGCAAAACCGTGAAGGGTCAATTTTTATGGAGTGGGGACAAAACACCTAATTTAAAAATGCCTAACTAAAAATGCCTAACTAAAAACACCTAAGTTTAAAAATACCTAATGTTAAAAACGCCTACGTTAAAAACACCTAATTTAAAAACACCTAATTTATAAATGCCTAATTTAAAAACGCCTAACTAAAAATGCCTAACTAAAAATACCTAATTTTAAAAATGTTTAATTTTAAAAATACCTATTTATAAACTATCCAAACGCCTAATTTAGAAATGCCTAATTCTAAAATATCAAATATTTTCACTAAAATACCTAAAATTTTGATAACATTAATCCAATTGGCTGATTGTTATTGCTGAAGGATCTTGCTAGTCGATGAACCAATATGGTTCATCTTGACAATGAAGCTTCCCGTATGTCATGGGATAGTTTATATAAGGTTGGGAAGGTTTTGGGGAGGTTACCAACACCTTCCAATGAGAAATCGCCCTTTGAAAAAATCCCTCCCCCCCCCCCTCCGTTTTTTAATATTTCTTCAATCTTTCTTTATCAAACTAGAACGAAAATGGGGGATGATCAACTATCACCCCCAAGAAAAAAAAGAGACACTATGGCTACTTAGGTTAGGGAACAAAACCAATAAAAATTAAAATTCATTTGTTTCCTTGTCCTTCAACCTTTGAAATTCTGGAGGGGGGGGGGGGGTCATAAACCCTCACCCTCCCCCTCCCCAAAGACTTAATTGAATTCTTCTCCGCACTGCAATCGACCCTAGAGGCCTCTAGGAAGCGTAGCCGCCGGTTTAATATATTTAACAACAGTTCTAAGATATACTTAAAATTAGGTTTTTTTAAATCAGGTATTTTAAAATTAGGTATTTTTAAACTTAGGTATTTATAGTTAGGTGTTTGTAAAATTAGGCATTTTTAAAATTAGGGGTTTTGTCACATTAGTCATTTTTAAAATTAGGTATTTTTAAATTAGACATTTTTAAATTAGGTATTTATAAATTAGGTGTTTTGTGACATTAGACATTTATAAAATTAGGCATTTTTAAATTAGGTATTTTTAAATTAGGTGTTTTGTCCCCACTCCATTTTTAAAAGCGAAGCTTTTCTATAATTAGGGTCGGTCCGTCCGTCCGTCCGTACGTCCGTCCGTCCGTCCGAGATAGATAGCTTTTATTCGTTAATTTAGGCATGTTAGAATTGTCCTATCGATTTCAAACTTTGCATGATGATTCCTGTAGTAGTTGGTTACGATTTAGAAAGCGTAGCAACTCTATAATCATTACCAGAATGTCCATACGTCCATTTTAAACATGTTGATTTTTCTACTTTTTTAACAACAAATTTTCAAGTGTTCTAATTATCCGTTTGATCTGATTTTTGGTATATTGATTCCTGGGACAACAAAGAACAATATAATAAGCGAAGCAACTCTATAATCAAGTCCTAAAAATGTAAGTATGTCCATAAACATTATCCTGCTTCAAGCTGTTTTTCAACAAATTTACTTACAATTTTGCTTCGACTCTTATACTTTTAAATTCAGATTATTCAGTTCAGATACTATACAAATGTTAATGTCCGTTTGTCCTACCGTTTCAGTGCTTCGCTTTTATGGATGTTGTCATCCTTGTTATTACATACAGCCAGTATAATATTATTTGGGTATAGTCCCTTTCGTGGAATATAACCTAACCTAACCTAAAATAGCCTATCAAAAGCCAATTTCAAAATACGACGAATCGCCTCTTAAGGGGCGTTGGCACGATTGGGACTATACCCTTTTATTTTCTTAATTGCAGCAAAATTTGTAAATAAAATATTTCTAAATCTTAAAATTTATTTATCATTACAGGGTTTGCGATGTAACTGGTCGTTGGTAAATCAGACCTACCAGGGTCTCTCCCTGCTGACGGACACCCTGTACAAGAAGCAGAGGAAGGTGAAGGTGGAGGAGCAGCTGCAGAAGCTGGAGAGGTTCATCCAGATCCTGGAGAAGCACACGGTCATATACATTGCTGATAATCCGTATGCTTTGTTGTGATTCTAGATTTTAAATTTAGTATACAGTCAAATCTGGACTAACTTTTCAAAACTATAGACCCAAAAGTACTCAACCAGTGTCGTGCACAGCAATTTAAAAAAGGACAAGGCAAAAAGGACTTCCTAATTAAAAATTTAAAAGGGTCGTTGATTGACCCCTACACCCCCCTGCCCCACACCAATGTGTTTAACCATACCGATGGCGGGGATAGAATATACCTTAATCCAATTATGGACTTCTAGAAATGAATGTAGAATATACGTGGAAATTATGACAATTGTCGTCAATTAAGTTTTAGTTTGCTAACATTGTAGGAGGGAGGGGATGGGGTAAAGGGGACGGAAGTAGGAAATCGACATTTTATCCCGCTGCGTGTTTCACTTTATTAGAGAACATAAAAATCTGGTGTAAGGTCCAAGTAATGATAACAGGGGCGTCCAAGCATTTTTAATTTTTTTTTTTTTTTTGGGGGGGGGGGTTAAATGGCGCGCGAATTTTTTACCCCCCCCAAAAAAATTTTTACCCTGGGGGTAAAATTTTGCTTTGGGGGGTAATAACCCTACCTGAAATCTGATGGGAGGAGTAATTTTTTTACCCCCCCTTTAGGGGTAAAACATTTTTATAGGTTGAATACATACTTTTAGGTTCATAACCACGTAAAGTTAATTGGATTTTACAGATCCACCATGTAAATAAGGCAACAAAAATCATTCATTGAGGACAAAAAAAACTTGGCTTATTTGTCCTGAAGCTCTGCATTAAAAAAATACATTAAAAGTGAAATATTCAAATTATAAGAAGAAAATTAACTATTTGCATTTTTTTCATTGTTTTAGAATTTTATATCTTTCTATAAGTATAACAACTTTCATTGAATTTTTTTAAAACTGAAATATTTCATACTAATCTAAATACAAGGGTAATTTTATCCACAAGTACCTAATACAACATTTTAATCCGATAATATAAAGTAGTAAAGTTTTTTTACCTGACCCTTATTATCTCGGATATTACTGCTCTGAATGGGTTGTACTTTTTTGGGAAGCGTTATAAATGTTTAAGCACGTTTTAAGCTATTTTCCTGACACACCCCCACCGCCTCGATATCACTTATCTTCCCCTAGAGGATAGGGGCGAATCAACTAGTAATAAAATAAAACAGGAAGAAAAAATGAGAATTTAAACTAAATATCAATAAATTGTCATAATGTGGAGGTCAGTTTTATACAAAAAGAACGAACATTTACATATATCTATTGAGCTGCTGTGCTCTAAAAAATCTTCCAAAATGTAATTAAAAAACTAATTTAATAATGTGTATATAATTATATCGTCTTGACTAAAAAGCACAATATACATAGATTTTTTGTTGTAAAAATTTCTTTTATAAGATTTGTAAAAACCTTTCTAAAATTTTTTCACTGTTGTATTTCTACATATTTAATAAATTCATACACTTTATTTTTAGTTTTTTTTTTAATTGCGAAGCTACTCTATAAGTAACTTCGTTGTCTTAGGCGCAATTCATTCTTTTTCATCTTATTTTATATGTTTTTTTTAGTGTAGTTCATGCATTTTCGCTTAAAATACGACAAAATTATGTTTCGCAATATTATTTTTATGTAGTTGCGAAAACTCGCCCAAAGGAGCCCTTAAAAATCTTATCACAACTTAAATATGCCATATAAAAACTAGTTTTTACAATCAAAATCATTGTTATGCAATTTTCAAGTGTTACAACCGTATTAGTCTTTGTCTACGTATTTTATATATATATGTATATCATGTACATGTGAAAATACATACATAAATACATTGATATACAACAAAGTTGATTATAGAATAACAATGGAAAAGAGATTGAAAAAATCACCTTTTTTGGAGGATACAGAATTTATGTATCTCCAGGACTAGAAGGAATAAGACAATGGACAATAAATTGATGTACATCCCCATTAATCATAAAAAATATAACTTGGTAAATCAAGATTATTGGTTGAAAAGTTTAGCCACTTTAATTTTAAATCAAGATTTAATAAAAGTACCCAAAGTTAACATAAGATAACAAATAGTTAACATATTGATAAAACTTTGGGTACCAGTGTAATTTACAGCCAGTCCTATGTTCCCTTCCTCCCTGTGTATCTCCTACTCACAATATATCATGCCAGGAGTAAAACATAGGGAAATTTAGGGAAAAATAGAATGGGGGTTATGGGGAGATTTTCTGTGTTAGGAAGCAGCTTATAGTGCCAAATAAAAAATGACTTCATACAATACAAATGACCAATAATGGGACAGTATTCATTGTAATTGACCTATGGTAAAATATATACTGGCCTATAATTTGTCATTTTTGTTATGCACTATAAGCTGCTTCGCTTGCAAGTCACTTTGAAGTAAAGCACAGTTATGTTATTTGATACGCAATTCAATAGGCAGATTAACATACTTAGTGATTTTAAATATTTAACATATTATTTATTAGTTGGGCAGCTATAAATAACAGTTCCTCTTTCTCTGAAACTTTGTGTACAACTATTTACATCACAAAACTATCAATGCAAAGAAACGTCTTGATAGGAGCGTAGCTTCCCAGTAAAACATGTTGCGTCTGTTGATAGCTTTTTTATTTATTATATATTTTACATAAAACTAATAGATTCTACAGGAGGTTTCGCCCCAAACTTATCTTTTGTAAAGAATAGTTATTTCTCGCATCCTATTATAAACGGCTTTCCGCGGATATAGAATGTACAATTATAAGATTAAAACTAGTTTTTTTTAGCCCCGGCGTGCCGAAGTTACCGGCTAAAAAACTGGTTTTAATCTTATGATTGTACATTTTTATATTCGTACAAAGCTGGATATAATACGATGCTAGACATAGTTTTATCGTATGGATGAGAACCGGTTCCTATCCACCGGATTCGAATGAATACGAGAAATGTTTTTAGGGGGTAACCTTTGTGGACATATCTGTAATATGGGTGTCATACCATTCAACGAAAGCTTACAATTTGTCCTCGACTAATACTTAGCGATTGGTCTTGCACTTTATGAGGTCTTAGTGTATTTTCATAGATACAGACAGAAGGACAGACGGACATGTGTATATGATAGCTTTATTGTGTAAATAAAAAGCTATCTTTATTGGCGAAGTTTAGATAATGTATATCAATCTATGCGAAGTTTAAATAGATATTGTATAAAAGACTAATTTTTCTATTTGTATTTTGGTATATAATGCTTTTAGAATGGCTAAATTGATTACGAATTGATTTGAGTGGATTGCACATATATTTTTAAAGATTGTGTAAGCTTTGAGGGCTAAAACAAGAGGAAGGGAGATCAATCCAATTTTCAAAAGGGAAGGGTAGGTCCGTACGTCCGTCCGTTCGAGATAGATAGCTTTTATTGGTTAATTTAGGCATGTTAGAATTGTCCTATCGATTTCAAACTTTGCATGATGATTCCTGTAGTAGTTATGTACGATTTAGAAAGCGTAGCAACTCTATAATCATTACCAGAATGTCCGTACGTCCATTTTAAACATGTTGATTTTTCTACTTTTTAAAAAAAAAATTTTTTTGTGATCTAATTATCCGTTTGATCTGATTTTTGGTATATTGATTCCTGGGACAACAAAGAACAATAGTAGAAGCGAAGCAACTCTATAATCAAGTCCTAAAAATGTAAGTATGTCCATAAACATTATCCTGTATCAAGCAGTTTTTCAACAAATTTACTTACAATTTTGCTTCGACTCTTTCGATACTTTTATATTCTGATTATTCAGTTCAGTCACTATACAAGTGTTAATGTCCGTTTGTCCTACCGTTTCAGTGCTTCGCTTTTATGGATGTTGTCATCCTTGTTATTTTACAAATGGGGGTTAAACCTTCTAAAACACGCCCTTTCCTGATTTTTACCCAACTATTTACAGAGACATAGAAACTAGTGGTGAAGGTAATCCTATTACATTAAGTAGTAAGGATTTTTGTCTGAAGCTTAACCGATTGGGTTTTCTTTTTTGGACAAGCTTAGTACAGGTTTTGTAATAGTGTTAGGCAAGTCTTGGGGTGGTTTTAATCTTTTTTTCTGGTACCCCTCTGCCCTTTCGAACATAGGGGCTCTAGATGCTAGAAGCGTAGCCGCTAGTATTAGTATATAAGTCCTCGGGTTTATAGATTTATTGATAATTAGATATTTATACAGGGATTAAAGGGATAATCAAAAAAAAAGAATTCAAATTCAGAACAAACATACTAGCTTGAATAGACAAACCCCAAACTGTCCAGATTTGAGCAAGACGATTCCTGTGACGTCATATAAAAAGGGAAGGGGGGAAGAAAATCTCTTCCTTTTTCTCCCATCTCTTTTGGAATCGTCTTGCTCAAATCTGGACAGTTTTGGGTTTGTCGCTTGAATATAACAGGGATCTTAAGTGATAAGAAAATACGTCCCTTCTTTAGATTAAAATTATTTGTTATAAAATTTGTACCATCCAATCAAGATTTGACAAGTATCCAAAATTTTCAAGCCAAAAAATGAGTAGAGTGTTTCTAAAACTTTGGGTTCCAGCATAATTTACAGTCCAATGTCCCTTCCCTCCCTGCATGAAGCCAGGCAATATTTGGAATAAAGAAAGATATAGAATTCAGTAGACAGAACAAGGATAATCATTCATAAAGCTAGAATAGCTATTCATCGAAACGTATGAAAAACAGCTTTCCGCGGATATAAACATTAACATTTATAAGATAAAAACCAGTTTTGGTAGCCTGGAGATGCCGAGGGCAGGGGGTTAAAAAACTGGTTTTAATATTATGATTTTTATTACCATAATCGTAGAAAACTGGATATAATTCGAAACGATACATGATTTTTTAGTATGGCTTAGAACCGTTTCTAATCCAGCGGATATTAATCGGTTTCGAAGTTATACTGGAAAATGAATACTTAGAGGAGCAATATATAATCAAAAGAATAAATATTTACCGTTTGATATCATATACACTACAGTGCAAAGTCTATTAATTCAGTTTTTCGCATTTAACCTGAGCTTAGTGCGTAAACCACCATATTTCGATTCTAATAGATTATCTAATCTTCAACTTTCTAGTGAAGTTTCCTTAGGACACACAATCAATATTCTGATCTATGTGTGAGAACAGTATAATTAATAAAAAGATATATTACCAATGGTGTTCATTTGTCAAAGCATAAAAATTATGTTCACAAGTAGCCAACACCAATTTTAGTAAAAAGTTTGATTTTAAGCTTTTTTCAAAATCCGACAACAATCAAGAGAGATAGATTGATCTTTGAGTTTGAAACGTTTTTCTAATGATAGCATTTGTTAGATATTATAGAAGTATAATTCTATGGATCTCTCTTCCCTTCTTGGGAGATAGAATAAGCTTCCCTGACTACTACATCCAGTCGTTTGAGTAATACACTGCAAATAATCAATTACTTTAACAAAAGTTTGTAATATAAGGCAAAAAGGGATAGGTCAATGCAACTGAAGTATTCTACAACCTATACTTATTCCAATACTGACCTGACACCAGAGGAAGACTAATCCTCGGGGATGTACAGGGATAAGACACTTGACAATAAATTAATATACAACCCCTTTATTGATAAACAAATAGACAAACAACCAATTCAAAAGATTTTGAGCCAACTAATAAGTTAACAAGGTTATAAAACGTTGGGTATAATTTACAGTCCATTATCCCCTCCCTTCCCCTACTAATCCTCTTCCTATGTTCATTTATTAAAAAAAAATTTCGCGTATTTTTCATAAAGTTGTGTGTAACTATTTAGTCAAATGCGCTTATTAAGTCAAACTGTTCTTAATCTTAATAAGCGCATTTGACTAAATGGTAACACACAACGGAAAATACATTAAAAATTATTCCCTTTTATATCATAGGAACACCGTATTATTATTATTATACATTCTCGTAACAAATTATTCCCATCTTAATAATTCTTTATCCGACATTAGTTTGTACGCTATTCTTACAAGATTTATACAGTTTGTTGTATACAAAGTACAAATATGATAACGTCTATAAAACTAAAAGCGAAGCCCAAAAAATTAGAATATGTCAGAACTTGATATAAACTGTTAATTTAAAGCTGAATAAGGTTTTAAACAAATATGTTGCAAAATTGCGTAAATACAGGATTTTTTTAATGACCCTCTTACATTTTTGGGACTTTCTTTCGAGATGCTTTACTTATAACTTTGTATCTTGTCGCACTAGTAATCAATATGAAATATTTACAGGATAATTGTATTATAGAAAAAGTTAGTGTCTAACTCTAAGCAGCACATTTAAAATATAAGTACGGGCTTTTAAGTAATGGAACGGATTGACCCTAAATGTGAAAAAGATTCGATTTAAACTTTGTAAAACTAAAACTTTTACGTTTTACTACAATAGTTATGGAAATATTTTTCAAGTATGGTTTCGAAACCGATTAATATCCGCTGGAATAGAATCAGTTCTCAGGCATACTGAAAAATCATGTATTGCATTAAATTAATGACATTTTCCCACGAATATTAACATAAAAATCCTAAAATTGATACGAGATTTTTTAGCCTGGGCGTTCGCTCCCAAAGTGCTAACAAAACTGGTTTTAAAAATTTTTATATCTAATATCCGCAGAAAGCTGTCTATAATACTCGTTGACTGAACAACTAATCCAACTGTTCAAATCTTGTAGATAATATATCGACCATCTGATTCTGATGTGAATAAATTTTTTCTTTGCCAACTTCAGCGAACTAAAGAAATAATACATTGGAAATAAATTGTTGTACACATCCAATTATAATAGACAATATTACCCATTCTGTGTAATAAACTTATTGTTGGAATAGTTTTGACAGCATTTTTTACACCAACCAATCAAGATTTATTGAAAGTGTCCAACGAATGAATGGGGTATTCCTATCCAGTTTTTTGTTTAGGAATGAATATTTTTTGCCCCATCATTTATTCACTTGGGCAAAAAATTCATTTATTTCTCTGAAGTAGTCTTTTTTTCCCCGAGGTAATTATATGCTTTTTTTAGTAGTTAATAAAAATTCTAAAATTTTCCCCAAAAAATTTAAAATCATCAAAAAAAAGTATAGACATGGGAACTTCAGTCGTGCGAGGCTTGTGGTGCAGAACTGGGATTCTGTTCACTGGTTGCTATGCTCTGGGAAAAAAAATGACTACCTCGGGGATAAAAATGATACCAGGGAAAAAAATGATACCTCAGGGAAAAAAATGACTACCTCGGGGAGAAAAAAAGAATATTTACATCCACTATTAAAGGGGTCGTTTATGTGAGAATGAAGGGATAAAACTTTGGGGACCAATATGATTTACATACCAATGTCCCCTCCACTCCCTGGCCAACATATACTTTTTCACTATTGGTCATCATATTATTATTATTTTTTTTGCCACCGTATCAACTCTATAACTTGTATGTCTGTTTTCCGTCTGACTGCTTTTATGTATTTCACTTACAATAGTACCTTTTTTAACGAAGATTTTCTAAAATCAAAATCGGTCGGTTTATCTGTACAGATAGCTCCTATTGAAAGTTAGAATTGTCCTATTGATTTAAAACTACGAATGTTTAAATCCTGTAAGAAGGTTCAACATAGAAAGCATAGCAACTCTATAGCGTTGGTAGGTCGGTTTAAAACATGTTTTAAATTTTTGGAATAATGCTTTTTGGGAAGATTAGGCTCTAAGCATCTCTAGTATTGAATATGTTAATACTCTAGGATCAAAAGGGATAAGACAATGGACGTTAAATTGAGGTACATCTCTAATGATGATAAACAAAATTACCCCTTCTGTAGATTAGTAGTTGAAACGTTTGGACACTCAACTGAATGCTCCGACTAATCAAAATTCAATTAAAGTCCCCAAAGTTGTAGAGCCAACGAATACTTCATATTTGTTAATGGTCGTTTATTTGTTAAGCTTTGCTTTCATCGATGATGCATAGTCATCCTTGTTAGATTTAAATTTTAAAACGTACTTTAATCTTTTTTACATTACAAAAGAATGTTTTCAGCTTTAGTAAAGCATTTGATAATATTCAAGATTTCTTACACTGCAGCTAAAAGGAAATCATATTTTCTTTTTTATGCTTTAGATATATGTCCTCCCCCCCATTTTCTTGTAATTACATCTCCTAAAAAAAATAGCTCAATTAATTCAGTGTCTGATGAAATCTTAATGGACAAACAAAATCCTTACAACTTTAAATTTTACCAGACGACTTAAGTTCTGATTAAGATCTTTAGAGTGATAATGAGGTGCGCCTATTTTTGGCCAAGGCATTCCCCTACTCTAACTATTATATGTCGCGCAACTGACATAGCAGCACTAGGAAACATTTTTAACTTCTTTAGTTATGACGCGGAGTCGGGCGGTGATTCCAACCTGTCACCTTCCCAACGACGAGCGGTTGCGCTACGTGTTGAGCCATAGTTCAGGGTGAGAAGGGCTACTCTATATCCTCTAGAGAAAATAAGATATCCCAAAAATATCTTATATAATGTTTCACTTGAGTTTTAGATTTTCAAGTTTTTATCTTGATTGTCATTCAGAAAGCAGGCTCAACATTTCATATTATTGTATTTTCTCCCAAGGACATACAGGGATTAGGTTTCAAAATTTAAAGAAACATTTTTTGTAACTTGGGGGTAATCGAAATGTTCTTTCTTGGATGTTGCACCAGATTTTCATTTACTCTGATAAAGTAATGCTTGCAACTGGCTAAACTAACGATGCCCCCCCATCCCCCCCCCCACTTATACTGGATGAACGATCTGACAAATATCAGTAACTCAACTAAAAAATGCATTAGAATAAGTATCACCATTGAAAATTTCTTTATTTATTTTATTATAAAAATACAATAATTTAACATAGATTTTTTAAACAATTCAATACAGATTGATTTCATATATAAAACTTAATACAACATTAAAATATTTTTCTCTCATTATTCATTTTAAAAATAAAATTTTTGGCACATTTGAATTATATTTCTTTTTGGAAAGCCTCTAAATATTGCTTTAATACATAAATTATTTAAATAATTACTTATGAGAAATAATTGATCTTAAATAGTTTTTATTTAATTTTATAGTGGATCAGTATAATCTTTTGAGGATTTAACGGATTCTTACCCAGAATAGTAATTTTAGTTCAAAATATTTTTTATTTCTATTGATTTGATAAAATAATTAAAATTTTAAAATTAATTTATTTCATAGAATTCGGAGGAATAGAAGTGAAAACCCTAAATATTTCTGGGAAATTTGAAGAAATCTTTGACTTGCGCAGTAAAGACAATAATGCTAAAGTACAAATCACACTGACTAGTTGGACAAAATTAAAAAAAGTTTAATTTGTATCAAAATCTAATAGTTACTGTTAAATATTTGTTTTAAGTCTTTAAACTTTAGTTTTATATTGTGTTTTGAATGATTTGTCTTTGAATAAATTGCTCTAGGTAGGTACACTTTAACCCTTTGAAATATTGGGGTAACACTATGAACACCACCACTGTACAAACCTCATGTGGAGGTGATTCCAGCATTAAATTCTTGGTCATTTTGAATAAAGATGAAAAGTTACTTTTAATGTACACCTTGTTTTGATAAGTATGATTGACCACGTTTAAAATTTTTAAGGGTCAGCTAAATGGGTCACGCCAGGCTACAATTGAATCAAGACAAAAGTAAGTGCCAAGCTCTGGGACCTATGTATGGTGAAATTAGACATAAAACCATGATGACTCCAGGTAAAATCAAAATATTTCAGCAGGATCTTTTTGAGAAAATTAGATTTGAAAATTTCAAGTTCAATTTTCACCCCCTAGGAGTTGCCGCATAATCATGACAAGAAAAGCAAAGATTATTTATTTAAAATTTTGAACAACTTTGCCTTTATAAAACCTTTCTATATATGATTTATTTAAGGTTGAATTTACGTGACCTTAGCAAAGCAATTGATAAAAATGGCCATTAATTAACTCCCTTCAGGAGTGGTTTTATGAAGAACTTTATAAAAGCAAATTTGTTTAAAATTTTAAATAAATAATCTTTGCTTTTATTGTTCATGTATGGATGTAGTTGCTAGTATGTATAATCAGCTGTTTGAAAACAGCATAGGAGCGAAACCTATCATATAAATGCTGAGAACAATAATTTTGGTACATTTTTGAAAAGTAAGTTGCTTACTTAATTAAAATTTTTAAGGCTTTGCACATAAAATTCGATTTTAATCCATTGTGAATAGGGTAAAGAAAGCTGGACACTTGGCTACAAGGCTTTTAGTAAAGTATTGCAAAAGGAATTTATTTTGAATATTTTTTCAGAATAATTACTTAAATCATGTGATTTACTAACAGCCTTATAGCCGTTTTGGTCTTTCAAATGTTCCAATTTTAATTCAGGCTAGCCAGGCAGAATCTTCTACCTGGATTCTATTCTATACTTTATCTTTTTTGATTTATTTACAAAATTTTTTTTGCTCATTAAGATTTCAGAAACATTTCAAACTTTCAAAAGATCAATGAAAATTGAGAAAATCTTTTAAATTCCCTTTTTGAAAAAAAATCATTCAAAACTAAATTGAATGATTCTTTAAATGATATTTTACTAAACTGGGTGATAATAATTACATTAAAAGCATTCTAAAATAAAATTTTTAACTAAATCTTTTGAAATAAATATAATTTCTTCCATATTCACATACCTGAATAATTTAATCAGATTTTGTTACTTTTTCATCAATAATTTTCTTATTTCTTTAAAATGACGATTTTATTTACAATTCAGTATTTAAAAATGTTATATATAAATAATACTATATGTTTTAAAACTTAATTCTGCAACAATTATATACACAATAGCACTCTTTAAAATATATTAATTCCTGTAATCTTTTACAGACATAAAAGTTTTTTTAAAAATATTCTTTTTAATGTCGTATTTCCTTTTCCTTGTATTTTTCATTAAATTCTAGTTTTCCACTTGAAAAACAGGGATAGATCAATAGGAACTAACTTTTTCCTACTCTCATTGAAGAAAAGTATGAAATGATGCCATTTCGGGAAAGCAACAATTTATGATTCGGAAGTTTTGAATTTGTGAAAAGATTAAATTAGGTAGACTTAAACAAGTGCTTTAATTAAGGATTTTTCGTTAGTTTCCTTAAAATACTTAGAGAGCCCAGACCCCCCCCCCTTATTTTGCAGTAAATTAAAGGTAAGACGGAGGGGATGGGACAGTTTTATTTGTGTGTTTGTGTTTTGCCTAATGTTAGGTTAGGAGGGTTTCTGTGCTCGCTATACACTTCGAAAGAAAACTCCAAGATTGCTTTATTTACTTTAAACTCTGAATAATAACACAAACATAACAAGAAACACAAGTTCCCAAGACAATCCATTCAGAGTTATTTTCTCCTCTCTCTGATATCAGATTTGATCTTCTCTCTTTTTCTCAGCAGCTGTTCCAGGTGGATAAAACTGGTTTCCTGGTTACAACAATCAGTAATAATCATATTCTTCTAATTTCACGCAATAATAATGAATATAGAAGCTCTTTATAAAGCCTATAAAAAATTACGTCTTACAATACAAATCACCAATGATTGGCTAATACACAAACTAAATTATTAATGACAGGCATGTTTATATTTTAATTGACCAGTATGATTTTTTACAGGCACTATAAAAGCTTCATGAATGTATGGTACCATTCTAACTTGTATGGGTATAAAGATTATCTATTGATTGTCAAACGCTATTTTAAAGTCTAAAATGCACAAATTAAAATTTTCTTTTGCATGTTTACCAATATATATGCAATTAAAATCATTGAATTATTGTTGTTTTAAAGTAAAAATTTAAGTGAATTAACAAAAAAGTTATGGTAAAACTTCAATCAGGGTTTAATTAATTCAAGGCGTTTTCTAAGTTTGATTTAAGTATCAGAATAAATCAATAATTAGAGATTGTTTTCCTGAATAACAATATCCTCATCATCTGCCATGTTATCCAGATCCTGTTGGTGTCCACCAGGCTGTCCAGCTGTCCTCAAACTAATACCTGGAACCTGGGCTTGTCCAGCTGCCCGGGGAGTTATACCTGGAGTTTGATCCTGTCCTGTCCTGATCCTAATATTTGGACTTAGGTCTACATCGTCCTGTTCAGTCTCTCCAGTATCTAGAAAATAAAGCAATTTTAAAAATCATATTTTATATTGATTGGTCGCTATTACTTATTTATACAAAATTATGATTTTGAGATCATTAACAGTCACCTCTCTCTTTTTGTAGTATTATCTGTAACTAAGCTCAAACCTACCACACCCTCCTCCCCCCCCCCCCCCCTATTATAATTCTTATTTAATAATCTCCACCCAAGAATAATGGTACCTTTCATCCACAATGCTACTTCCCTCAGACATAATTTTTACCTGTCCAGCCACTATGCTCCTTCCCCGGATATTATTTTTACCTGTTCAGCCGCTAAGCTCCTTCCCCCTGATATTATTATTACCTGTCCAGCCACTAAGCTCATCTTCCTGATATTTTTTTACCTGTCCAGCCGCTAAGCTCCATCATCTATAATTATTTTACCTGTCCAGAAGCTAAGCTCCATCATCTATAATTATTTTTACCTGTTCAGCCGCTAAGCTCCTCCCCCTGATATTATTTCTACCTGCCCAGCAGCTAAGCTCCTCCCCCTTATATTATTATTACCTGTCTAGCCATTAATAAGCTCCTTCCCCCTATTATTATTATTACCTGTCCAGCCGGTAAGCTCCTCTTCCAGACATTATTTTACCTGTCCAGAAGCTAAGCTCCATCATCTATAATTATTTTTACCTGTTCAGCCGCTAAGCTCCTCCCCCTGATATTATTTCTACCTGTCCAGCAGCTAAGCTCCTCCCCCTTATATTATTATTACCTGTCTAGCCATTAATTCCTCCATATAATATACCTGTCTACTACTCTAGACACCAAACTAGCCATTGTTTAATTGATACCAATCAGCCCCTCCCTCCTAATATAATTGTTATTTGTCCAACAAGTAAGCTTCACCACAATATGATAAAGTACAAGTAGCTCCTCCACCTGCTTTTATTGTTACTTGCATAGCCATTAATTTCTCCTGATACTATGCCTGTCTAGCCACCTTGAATAATTGATACCTGTTCATCCATTCAGCCACTCCCTCCAAATATAATCCATAATACCTGTCCAACAAATAAGCTCCACTACAATATAATATTAGCTCCTCCACCTGCTATTAATGTTACCTGTCTAGCCACCAAGCTCCCCCCTACCCCTTGTATAATTGATACCTGTCCAGCCACTAAGCTCCTCCCTCCTAATATAATTATTACCTGTCCATCCACTAAGCTCCTCCCCTCTAGCCTCCTCCTCATCCTCCATAGAGAACTGCAGCTCCGGAATATCCCTGCGGTCAAAGACTGTGGTGGCCAGAGATGACCGCCTGGAGGGCGTGGGCACTCGCGCACTGGCAGGTTCTGTGAACACAACGGAACTCTCCTTGGAGTAGGGCTTGCTAGGCAGTAGCGTGCTTGGGGTGGGGTAAGAATACCTAAAAATTATCTTGTTTGTTTGTCAATTTTAATAGGGTACCTACTCCATATCTGGAGAATGTTTGTACTAGTAACTGCTAATTTAAAGGTTTTAGTTAAATTTTGTCAAAAGTGCCAATAAAATAAAGATTTTTACAATTATTTTTCTTTTTGTGTAGTGTGATATTGATTCACTGCCTATAGACATAAATATTCTTGTTATTAAATCAAGAAACACAAAAATCAATGGTCATCTTAAGAGGAAAGTTAGACAAATAGGAAAAAAAGAATAGCTGTGTTGGAGAATATTATGCCAATTATACCTGGATGCTCTGGAGGCCGTGAAACTATTCCTATCCGGATCCACCATCCTGCTGTGGGTCTCTGAGCTGGCACCCTGGAGGCTGACAGATCCCACCCTGCTGCCATGCTTCAGGTACAGCTGGGTCATCGAGTGGGCCGGCAGCATCTTCATCACCATGTTCAACAAGGCTGGGTCGCGCTTGTTGGACTTCTCCTTGAACAAGACCTCGCCGTGCGCCACCTTGGCTTTGTCCTCCTTTGCTGACCTCTCATCGTTTTCCTTCATCAACTTACGCGCCTTGGCGTTTAGGATTCTTTTAGCGTCCGGGTAATTTTTAAGACTTTCTTCCAGGTCTTCTTTACTGAGGGTAAACAAACTTGAAAATCCTTTTGATACAACGTCAGCTGTTCGCCGGTTCATACCGGTTACGCCGAGCAAAGCAATTTCTCCAAATACAGATCCTTCGCCAAGTTCTACAAGGCAACTTTTGCCGTCTTTTCCGCCAAGCACCTGTAATAATTTGTTTAAATCTTAGATTTGAATTAAACCTATACAACTAACTATTTTTAATTAACGGCTCCCACCCCCCATTTTCAACATTTGGCCCACTTTTTCTGTCTGTACTACTAGAGGCTATACACCTAGAGGTACTTGAGGGAAGGGGGGAAGTTTCAACTTTCAATTCTTGTTTTAAAAAAGGTAAAGATAATAATTTTTGGTGGGGTCCTTTTTTGGTTGCGATTTCACTTGGAAGGGTGGGGATATTCTCCCCTAAAATAGTTATAAACCTGCCTAGATCTATGAGAAGCTTTGTTTACTTTCATGTGAGGATATGTTTAGGTTATAAAAAGTTTATTTTTGCATTGTTATTCATAAGCAATAAGACTACACAGCAAATGAAAATGGAAACTTAATGATGTTTACTTGATACGAATATTAATTTTTCTTTCTCTAGAACTTTATTTTACACTAGCGGCTACGCCCCTAGAGGCCTCTAGTGGCATTTAATTTTTTTTATATTTTAAATATCTAATTTGAGAAATAATTTGTCTATGGTCAATCAGCTGTTAAATTCATGTCTCTACGCAGCGCCACTACGCTAGCGACACTATATGGCGGAAATATTTAATTTTTTTTTAATTTTATTGTGATTTCTCTTGGGAGGGTGGTGGTATCCTCCCCCAAAATAGTTATAAACCTTCCCGGGACCTATGAGAAGCTATCCTGTTAAGGAGAACCCGATCGGTTCTGCGGTTAGCGAGATCCTTCGGTACAAACACACAAACATCCTGTTACTTTAGTATAAGGATTCTCTGCAGGACACATTTATATTGCGTATAGCAAAGCTGCTGTATTATCTTATAATGCCGGTCAGTCTATCATTGTATTATGATGTAACGTTATGTTAAAATACATATTTCTATGGATAAACTTCTGGATAAGTGATCGTGTATTTCTGTACTTTTGCTGGTATTGATAGGCTGTATAAATTTATTATTTGTCTATGTTTTATTTAAATGCTTTGCTACTTATGTTCTTTATTATCCTTATTTCATGTTGACAAAAAAAGCGAGGCGCCATTTAAAATTCAAAATGGCGGATTTTTTTTGTACCTGAACATAACCGGATTGAACAATGTACATTTCTCTACCAATGTCGTCTTTCCTACAGATGTAGTCACCGGGCAGATAGATTATTGGACGCAATTTTACAACAAGCTCCTTCAACAGGCCGTTGTCACAGTCTTGAAACAATTTCACCTGAAAAATTTTCTTTTTTATAAATCCTATTTTAATTCGTTTACCTTACTGACGTACAGTGTACTCATTCAATTATTCCAGGGATCTAAAGGGATAAGACAATGGCTTATAAATTGGAGTTCGTCCCAAATGATGATACACTAAATTACCCCATCAGTATATTACTATTACTGGATGAAAAGTTTGGACACTCAACTTAATGAACCAACCATAAAATTTCAATAAGAGTCCCCTTTGTTGCTGAAACAACTAATAAGAAAACGATATTATGAAACTAGTATAATAAACAGCCAATTGTCCCCTTCCTCCCTGCAATTATTTACTCCAATAATTTGCATATGTTTTCATTATGTTAAATAATTCCATTGCTCTCTGATTGATTTTGGCAATTTTGTACAAAATATATACTTAATATTTATGTTAATTTTAATTTTTAACAATTTATTTATTTAAAATTGTTGTTTCCCTAACTCTTTGGTTGGTTGGTTAGCCTCCAGAGGACGTCACATGTATCTGCCAAAAACATGTATTTTGCATCTTATAATGAAGTTTATCAGGGGGTTCCTTCGTCGAGCTTGAGAAATTCAGCAGCCTGTTTAGGCTTTGTCCATAAAGATAAAACTGTTAGGGTTGTGGGGTCGTCAGGGCAGTTAAAAAGATGTGCCGTATCATGAGGTCTGTAGCTACAGTTGGGGCACTTATCTTCAACTGTATTGTCAAGTCGGGTTAGGTAGGAATTTAGTCTTCTACTGTAGCCAGATCTCAATTGAGAGAGTTGAGATCTGACATGTCTGCTAAGTTTCAGTTCTTCTTTGTTAACTTCAGGGGGGGCCCGTCCCAAAACATTGTTTTGGGGAAGGTTGTCAAGCGTGTTTTTGACTTCTTGTGTGTGGATAGCTTTAAGCTTAGCTTTCCTGTTATCAGCATTAATAGGTAGATGTTCTCTTATGCTGCTTCTGAAGTTCTGAATTGTTGGTTTAAGGTGTTTTCTGATTGGTAGCTGCTTTTCAACATGTTTGTTGCCCGGATGTTTAGGAAGATGGCATGTTAATAGAAACTGCTTGGTTTTCATCATGCAATGTTCTTTTATTGGCAACACTTTAGTTTCTTGGTGAATATGTTGAAAAGGAGCTATTTTAAGATTTCCAGTGATTACTTTCAGAGCTTTATTCTGAGAGATCTGAAGTTTCTCCCAATTAGAGTCTGAGATGATAGGACTCCAGATTGGGCAGGCATACTCCATGGCACTTCTGGCAATGGCTTTGTACGTCATTGTCATTGTCTCTTTGTCTTGGCCCCAGTCAGTGCCACAAAAAGATTTGAGCATGTTGATCTTGGTGTTAGCTGTGCTGGAGATGTTCTTGATGTGCTTGGAGAATGTGAGCATTGTGTCATATGTCACTCCCAGCAGCTTGGGTTCATGCTCCAGTTTCACCAGGATGTTGTTAATTTTGACTTGTGGATGGATCTTGTACTCTTTGGTGTCTGGAGTGAATAAAGTGACAGTATATTTTTCTGGTGACACAGTAAGCTCTCTTTCACTAAGAAAGTCTATGACCTTGGGAACATATGCATTGATGGCTTCAGTTAGAGCATCTATATCCAAGCCAGTAGCATATATTGAGATGTCATCAGCATACTGAACTACTTGGATACCCTTGGGTGGATTTGGAAGGTTCCGGAGATAGTAATTGAAAAGGATTGGAGATGTTACCGCTCCTTGTGGGACACCTGCCTTAACATTTCTGCATTTAGAGGTAGTGTTTCTGAAATTAACACGAGATTGTCGGCCTTTCAGGTAACAGCAGAACCATCTTTTCAGAGAATCTGGCAAGGGTGATTGTCCAAGGTCATTTAGTAATTTATCATGCGACACCATATCAAAGGCTTTGCTGAGATCAATCTGCAGCAAAACTGTTCTATCAGGTGGTCGTTTCTTGCTGAAGCCAGAAGCAACTTGGTCATTAAAATCATTGAGTGCTGAAACAGTTGAGTGGTTCTTTCGAAATCCATGTTGAAAGACAGGGATTTCCAGGGATTCAGTTAGGATTGGGAGAAGCAAACGTTCCAGGATTTTAATAGCAGGACAAAGAAGGGAGACTGGACGGTAGGAGTTGGAATCTTGGGGATCTTTACCAGGTTTAAGAAGGGGGATTATGACCGAGTTCTTCCATATATCAGGTATAATGCAGCTAGCTATGGATAGATTAAATATCTTGGTGAGGTAGCTTATACCTATGGGGCCTAGGTGTTTCAGATGCAGGTTGGAGATGTTATCTGGTCCTGCTGCCTTGGAGGCTTTACATGCTTTTATAGCTTCGGCAGTTTGTTGGGGTGTGAAAGAGTTAGGTTCCTCTAGGCTGTTTTTCTTTAATCCTCTTGAGACAAGTCTTGATGTTGGAGAAGTGACATGTCTAACAATTGATGTATATTGTTTATTAAAACTATTTGCAATGCCAAGTGATGATGTTAGGTAGCGCCCTTTGAACTTAATGGCTTGGTTGTCATTGCTTTTGTTCTTACCATTTAAATTTTTGATAAGTTTGAATAGTTTAGAGGAGCAGCCGCTTGTGATTTCACTAATCTTTTCTCTCCATTTGTTCTTGCGATGGACATTAATCTCTTGTAAGATTTCCTTGTTGAGTGTCTGAATATCTGGAGAATCTGGGTTAGTTTCATGGAGGTTGTCTCTTTCTTTCATCTTGTTGGTGGTAGCTGTAGGTATTTCAGGAATTATTTCCTTTATTCGTCCTCCAGGTATAGTCTTTTTGGAGGCTTTGTTTAAGATCTTTCTGAACTTCTTTTCTGCTTCGTGAACGTTGACAGGCTCAGGTTGTCTGTTGAATCTTTCTTCAGTGATGTTGGTGAAAGATTGCCAGTCTGCCTTTTTAAAGTTCACGAATTTTCTGAAATCACTTTTAATTGATTGGATGGAAGTTTTTAATTTGATGATGATGGGTAAGTGATCAGAGCTGAGGGCAGTTTTAGTTTCCCATTCTATATAAGGGAGAAGAGATGTTGAAGCTAATGAGATGTCTGGTGATGTGGGTTGGCCGTTTGATGGTAATCTGGTTGGCACATTCTCATTAAGAACTCCAAAGTTGGATTCTGCAATCTCTTCTGCAAGTTTCTCACCTCTGGCATCTTGGATGTTTGAATACCATAAAGGATTATGTGCATTAAAATCACCCAGAATGAGAGAGTCTGGTTCTGAGAGTATTGCTTGAAAGTTGGGCTCAAATCCAGGTGCATAACTGGTTACTGGTGGAATATAGATATTGCGAATTTTTATATCGCCAATCTTAATTCCATTTGATTCAGTGTGGCCATCTCCTGGGAGGTCTGGTGCTTGTGCAAATAAGATGGATCTGTGGACAAAGATGGCTACGCCACCCCCATTGTCTCTCCTATCTTTACGGACCAGGGTAAAGTTGGGGATAACTGGAGGGGTTGAGTTAACTGATAATTTAGTTTCTTGAATGACCACAACTTTTATTTGATGTTCATCAATGAATGAGATTAGTTCATTATTCTTGCTTTTAATACCATTACAGTTCCATTGTAATATTTTGAGGTCGTAGTCAAGGTTGTCGTTGTCGAGAGTTAGTTGATGATGTGAAGAAGGTGGAGGTGGGTGAGCAGGTTGGGATGGTGCTTGAGAGGATGGTGAATGTTGTGTAGGAGTTGAAGCGTTGGTTGGAAGAGTCAAAGGATCATTTAAACATTTAGGACAAATATAGGTTTTGTTGTTGTAGTCTTTTTTGGTTGTGGATTTAAGGTTGCTACAGTTGTTTTGTGAACGAAAGTGTATCCATTCAGAACATCTGCAGCATTGGACAGATCTTGAATTTCTTCTAAGCTCGACGTTGCATACTGGACAGATGTAGATGGGTCCAGGGTTAGGTTCTATGCCGGCCTTAAGTAGTAGGAGTTTGACCAGTCCAGCCGACATTGGCTGGTCAATTAGCATAAAAATTCATGGCAGAATACATGTTCCTCTGTGAGGAGTAGGTTGATGGACTTTGCTGGCTGATCTGCTGGTGTTGATCCCCAGGTAGTTGCACGTCGTACACGCTCCATCTCGACAACCTTTCCCTAACTCTCTATATATCTGCATTTATTTTTATCTTTAACACGTGTTTCCTCACATTAAAGGTTTAAAATCCTGCAAAATATAATCACTAGTTTTAATTATTTTTAGCAGCGAAGCTAATCGGTATTCAGTATCTGTCTGTCTGTCCTTCTCTATTACATAATACACGTATAGATTTATACAAACAAAAAATTTTAAAGTACTTGAACCTAACCTTAGATAAAGTTGGGTAGTGAATCTGTAAGGCAAGATCAGTCCTCATCTTGAGGGGTAGAAAGCTCAGCACCTTGTCTTCATTAAAGCTGTTCTGCTGGCTCCAGGTATAGTGCATCCAGGTCTTCACACGGGTCTGCACCACGCTAGGTACCTAAAAAAAGGTAACAATTTCATTTCCAGTTTCGCTTCGTAACCTATTAATATCTGGTGGATTAGAACCGGTTGTCAGACATTCTGAAAAATACTGACATCCAAGCTTTTTATTTTAAAAATGAGGGGTTTCAAAGCTTAGGGAGGTAAACAACTAATTACCCCTCCCTTGGACGTAAACGATCTTTATAAATTGAATTGTGATTTATAAGACGATTTGGCAATGTTTGAATATCATTAGCAATGCATATCTATAATTCAGTAAAAAATAAGTCATCCTTGTTTTGTGAGTTTTTATTCTTGTTCCTATAGAATTATTGTAAACTTGTAATCTGATAATTACTTTCAATTTAAGTTTTCAAATACTTTACTAAAATGAAGAAAAATTCCCAAAACTTTATCCAAAAGAATTTATAGAGAACTTTAATTTTGTTATGAAAATGAACTAACATGAAATATGTTTAATGATTTATTTGTTAAAAAGCAATTATTGTCATTATATTGAGTTAGTAGTTTTATGGGTGGGGGGGTTATTCCATTGACGCTTCCCTCACAATTATTAAAAACGAACACAGTAATAGTGTCTGACTGATTATGACGTAACAAAAAAAAATTAGCCAATGAGAGGCCACTATAAATTTTACCATTGGTCAATAACGGCCTCTCATTGGCTAATTTTTTTTGTTACGTCATAATCAGTCAAACACTATTACTGTGTTCATTAAAAACCTTCACGGCGGTTAACGAGATCTTAAGCTACAGACAGAGTGAAAGAGAGAGAAAGGGAGAGTTATTATCCCATATCATGATAGACAGCTTTCCGAATATATTAAAAGGAAAAATTACGATATTATGGGCTAACAAAACTGGTATTGATTTTATGATTTTCATTTTAATACTTGTGGAAAACTGTCTGATATACGATGCTATACGTAATTTTCAGAATGGCTGAGAACCAATTTAAATCCAGTGCCTGTGCTATTATGCTGATTTGATTGCAAGGTATAAACCCCCTCATTATTTACTAATGAATTGTCTGGTTTATATCTTTTCTGATTAATGTAATTGTAATGTCCTTAATTTTCCAATCTGAGGGATAAGACAATGCAATGGGAGAATAACAATTCTGATATATAGAAGAGCAAGGTTTTTTTTTGTCTGTAGCGAAGGATCTTGCTAACCGCAGAATCGATATTGTTCTTTTTTACAGTGAAGCTTCTTGCATGTTAAGGGGAGTTTTTTTTGACTACTTTGAGGGAAGGGTATCCTCACTCTCCTAGTAAAAGATAACCCCCCCCCCAAAAAAAAAAAAAATAAGTGAAGTGACCTAGAGGCTTTAAGAAATAAGTCCATAAAGGATTATTTTATGCTTCGCTACTTATAAATGTTATCATCCTTGTTTTGTATGAAATTTAATACTAGAAAAAAGTTTTTTTTTTCTCAGTGCAATGATAAAATTCTGTACTGTAAAAGTTTTAATATTTGCAACAAAATATTAACTTTAAGGAATAACAGTTTTCTTTTATTATTAATGTAATTAGTGATTTATTATTGTTTTAATACCTAATGAAAAACCATTTAAAACACGTGGGCATGGATAAATCTGCCATTATGTATGTCTGACAATCAAAAAATCAAGAACGTGTTTAACAGACTTTTGGGGCCAATAATAACTTATTTTTACGATGTATTTAGTGCCATTTTTTGATCAACTAGAAATTTTACGATAACCTGAGTTATTGTCTATTAAGGCAAGAAGACAAAATAAAGCAGCTGTGCTTCTACGAAGAATAGATTGTTTATCTGGTTTTATAGGCGGTTCCCTAAAAGTGCTTTAAAATACCCCCCCCCCCTTAATTTTGACTAAATTAAAGATATGAAGGAGGCGGGGGCTTGGTTCTCGTGTGTAAGTGTTTTACCTTAGTTTAGGTTAGATTAAGTTATATTTGCCATTTGGTAGCCCATAGGGATCTAAATGGATAAGATAATGACCGATAAATTGATGTATAGTGTATCCCCAATGATGCTACACAAAATTGCCCCTTCTATAGATTACAATTAGTGGTTGAAATGTGTGGACCATCAAATTAATGAACCTACCAATAAAAATTTTAAAAAGGCAACAAATGATAGAACGGTATTTCTAAACTTTGAGGACTAGTATAAAAAAAAACAGCACAATGTCCCCTCCCTCCCAGATAGACCCACAGGTATGGGCCTAGCAAAGTTAAGTCTTGGAATTTTATCCAAAATTAAGGGGGAGGGGGTTTGTGCTCGTTAAGCACTTTTAGGGAAAGTATCTGTTTGTGTATTGTGTATAAAGAAGTGAGGTTATTAAAAAGATATATATCTATAAAAAGATATAAAATAGGAAAGGGATATATCACATGAGAAAAAAAACTATTCTACCTCCATTTATAAAAAAAGTTTTTAACTTGCTACATTTTCTAAATGTGCTTGAAGAATCACTAAAAATTATAAATAAAAACCAGTTTACTTTTAAAAAACAAGTTTTTTTTACAGAAGTTTTTGCCCTTATTATGTTTTCTTATAGTTTTTGAACAAAGATTCTTAAATTGTTTTTAGTACAGAAATAATGGAAAAAGATAAATTTTATCCAGATGTCATATCATTGTTCCCGGATAAAGAATTGTAAAGAAGAAGCTCACAGCTTGAAAACTTCTTATACTTAGCAGGAACTTTATTATATTAGATAAAACAAGTACAATTCTTTCTTGAAATAGCGCAATATATACAATTTTTTGGCAATTAAAGAAATGTCTAAGAAGCATGACATACGATGTAAGGTTAGTTTTAAAAACGATTTTATGCTACTAAATATTCCTTATTTTACAACATCACTTATAAAAATAATAAAAAAAACTTGAAAATGTATTTTTTTTATTTAATTTAACGAAAAATTTGATTAGAACATTACATAAGCAAATCCTTTACGAATTCTGATTAATTAATTTTTCATTTTTCATCTAAAATATATTTTTAAATTCTTATTTATTTATAATCCTGTTATATTAAGCAATAAGATTTTTTTGTTAGTTTAACTGTTAAAATCTAGCTAAGATTTAAAACATTTGTGGGATGGTTTTAGGCTTTTTTTTGCCCTTTCTCCCCCCCTTCGAGATCCTTAGATCATTATTTTTGGCTAAATTTTCTAATATTTCTAAATTGGGTGGGAATAAATGAGTTTTTGCTCACTGGGTTTGGTAACCGCGGCAATGTTCATTGCCGCTGCAACCTAATTGCTGTCTTATTTTCTGCTAGCAGTGATTAAGCAGCTGCTTTCGCTCAATTACTTTTTTTACAACACATCCCTTACGGCTACAAAGTACCCTAAAACAGGAATAAATGTAACATTGGAATGTGCCAAAAGTTTTATAATAAATTCATGTTATTCGTTGGCTATAAAACTTTGTACTTTTATATAATTTTGATTGGTTGTTTCAAAACTAGTAGGTTAAAAAAATTCAACTATTTATTTAAATCCACAGAAGGGATAAGTTTGTTTATCTTAATTAAGGATTTTTTTTATAAGTTTATTGTCTATTTATAAATATGGTACATGCTTTGCTTATTCATTAATTGCGTCTTTATTGAATTTAATGGCGGCATTTTGCGTCTAAAATGCGGCTGTTTATCCCTGCTACCGAGTGTAAGATTGTAGAGAGTTATAAAAATATTGATACAGGATATTTCTGTGCCCAATCTCCAATACATCAATATTATAACCAGGGAGAGGGGGAGGGGACAATGTATTGTAAGTTGTACTGGTATCCAAAGTTTTATAAACATATTATCTCACTTGTTGGCTTTAAACCTTGGGTACTTTTTAAAATAAGATTTTGATTGTTTGTTACAAAAATTTTAAACTTGTAATTCTAATTAAACAAGGATGACAACATCCAAAAGTAGCAAAGCTAAAAAATTATGATTGTATATCAGGAAAAAAATACTATAAAGCAGTGTCATTTAATAATATTAATATTGGTAAAATAGGGAAATCATCACACATTTAAAATCACGCAACCTTTTAATCATAGGAATCGATCTAGCACCGCAATTAACAGACAAATCTTAATGAAACTTGATGGAAATATGTAGAACATGAGCAAATTCAATCCCTGATAATTTCAACCGTCAATCCTGAATAGAAATTGAGAAAACCATGAAAACCAAAAAATCTAGGAATCGAACAAGCACCCCAATTAATAATAAAATATTAATAAAACTTGGTGAAAATATGTAGAATATAAAATTAATTAATCCCTGAAAATTTCAGCCCTTTATCTTGAAAAGGAGTTGAGAAAATCACGAAAACGTAAAAATCTAGGAAACGATCTAACACCCCAAATAACAAACAGACGGACAAAACAATGTATATATAGTGGGAATCTTCACTAAAAATTTCAGCTGTCAATCTTGAATAGGAGCCGAGAAAATCACATTTCCCCCAATTCATTAATTACGGACAGACGGACGCTACTAAAACTGTATAATTTTGTTTATTATCTTTGGCAACGTACATCAATTTATTATCCATTGTCTTATCCCATGAGACTCCTGGTTATAAAAATATAGGGTACACTGTAGAAATTGTTTATCAGTATTCAAAACTCCTCTTTGTTGCATCTACTCTGTAAGTTGGGTCGAAGCAACTAGAGGCTAAACTAAGCCGCTAGTATGATACAAAGAAGAACGATGTCTGAAGTTTTAGCTACTCTTTATAAACGCTGCACCGATTAGATTATGAATTTCAGGGAAAATACTTAGTGGTCCTTTGGTGGCTTTTAGCTATATTTTGTTGGACCCTCCATAAAAAATTACTCCTTCCCCATAATTTTTTTCTTTTTTATTAGTACTTTTGAGGGCGAAGTCACAAGTAGAGATATAAAAAGGAGAAAAAAAATTCAATTTACCAACCTTAAATTTGAGCATATAGTTAGAAACAGCGTCTAATTGTCTGCGGAAATCTGTCTGGTTTTTCATAGCTGTACCAAGAATATCTCGAATGTTACCTAAAATATTTGAGGTTAGACAAATTATTGGTCTCATTAACCACACTGGACCGATTTTGTTATACACATCAGGAAAGCTTCCCAAAGCTTTTATCTGTTCAAAAGGAGGATTTTCCACATCCATAAAAGAAAATGAATCAAGCAAAAATCCTACCCCTTAAATACTTTTTGTTTTTTCTAACACTGAAATTTTATTTTTTGAGGTTTAATCCAGGGAGAAAGAGAACATTGGACCATTAATTAAAACTAATCCCAAAAGTTTTTAAATCAAGTATTTTTGTTGAATATTGTTAGATATTAATTGGGTTGTACAAAAATAGAAGTTTTCAATATTTTTTTCACTTATGATTTTAATCCACAGAAGAGCAATTTATTTATCATGATTAAGGGTGTCGATAAATTGTCATACCAATTTATTTCGGAATCTTTTTATATTACCTATAAAAAATTATGTCATACTGGCCTACTATTGGTTAATTGAAATGTATACTGGCCTGCCATTGGTAATTTAGTATGTGTATTGGCCTATCATTAGTCATTTGTATTGTAACTTGGGATTTCTTTTAAGGCACTATAAACAGCTTCTTTATTTCGCTACCTGTACCCTAATCTATTTTTGTTCCCTGTCTGGATGTTTGATACGATATTATTCTATGAATTTGTTTTATAATAATAAAGTTACAGAGAATGTCAGTAGGTCAAGTAGTGATGAAAGAGAAAAAGGAATAAGAAAATGATTTTAAAAATATATTTCAATTTTGCAACTTTTGTCTTTGTTCGATATGTTTTTTTTTCCGTAGAAACCCAATACATTAGTTAGGTGTTAGTCAAATGCTCTTAAAAAGTCAAGCTATTCCTAATTATGACCATTTCATGTATATACATTTGGTCAAAATTAAGAACAGTTTGATTTAATAAGAGCATTTGACTAACACACCACACCAAATTTTACGGGAAAAAATGACCCTCTTTATATCGATGACGTAAAAATTTTTATTTGCAAAAATTTTCAAAAAAAAGTTGCTCTGACAAAGTCATGATTATTTTACATAATCATTTCATTGTTCTGTCAATCAGCTTTTCTATTTTTTCTTGAGTAAAACTGCAGAGTTCATTCAATACAAATATCTTTTTCCTAACAGTTTCTAATATAATTTCAATTTTGTAATAAAATGTGTATTCCTCTTTAAAGCTTTTTTCAGTGTGTATAAGAAATGACGTCATACTCACATGGGTCAATTAAAATGTATACTGGCCTGCAGTTGGTCAATTAAAATGTATACTGGCCTGCCATTGGTAATTTAGTCTGTGTATTGGCCTGTCATTGGTCATTTGTATTATATGCCCTCTTTTCTATAGGAACTATTTCATAGGAAACAAATTTGATTAATATTTTTAGAAAAGTGAAACGATTAAAGATAACAAGATATCGCATATGAACAAAAATATATTTCTTCAAAAAAACTGGCGGTATAATGTTAATGTATCTTTTTTAAGCTAAAAAAAGAGGCATTTTCCTCACTACTAGTATAAATTGAATGGTATTTTTTTCTCCAATTTAAATTTGAAGGGATATTGATAATATTTTTGTTTTGTACACAAATATAATTTCTTAGAACTATTATTTTTATCAAAAAAAAAGGGGAAACATAGACATAATCTTTTTTTATTATTATTTTTGTATATCCTTTAACCATTTAAATCCATGGCGTTCAAGCTTTTTTTTTTTGGGGGGGGGGGCGGGGTTGTCAGAACCCCGGCTAAAATTTTCGCCATAGATAGATATAATCAATACATGACTGTCTAATTATTACAAAATTTAGCTAAAGAAGTCATAAATATAACATTAGGAAAGAAACGACCAGTGTAAGTAAATAAAAGAGAAGCTTTGCACCTAAAAATAAACAAAAGAGTTTTGTATTTGTACATCAATGTACAATATAAAACAAAAATCATATGTTATAATAGACTTTGAATCCTTAACTCTCTTCATAAATTAGATTTAAACGATATATACAGAAATAAGTTGCTTAGTTTCTGAATGAGAGGGGGTTATTACCCGTCCAAATAAATTTTAAAAAAATGTGTTTAAAAACTCTGAGAACTATTTATGGTCAACCTATACTCCCCTGTTTTATTTACATAAAAAACATTTTTCAGTCAAAGCGGGGGGTTATGACCCTCCAGGGCTCTTCTAACTTTTGTCACCTAACTTAACCTAAAATAAGCACGAATTAAACATTTAGAATATTTGTTTGAGGTATAGAGCAACATGAAATAAACTTTTCTACACCTTTGATCGAAATGGAATAATATGACAGAGGAAAAATTGTCGTCAATTTAGCTTGCTAACATCGAACTAGTATATTGATCAGTTTGTTCATCCAGTAAGAGGGGAGGGGATGAGCTAAAGGGGGTAAAGGGAGGAATCGTTATATTTTTGCCAGCTTTAACATTATTAAAGTACATGCTAATCTGGCGTAAGACCCAAACCATAATATATCTATACTTTCAACATGAACGTGCTTGTTTAGAACCTAGAATGACAGATGATCACAAATAAATGTAGAAAGGATTTACTCAAATGGAAAAGGATGAAAAAGAAACTGAGGAGTGAGAATAATGTTCACAGAAAATGTTTTATTTTTATTCAAATAATAAATGTAAAAGTATAGATGTATAACCCAGACAACTACATGGCACAAATGGTGTATTCTGTTAGCAAATTGCTTTCTGCTCCTTTGTAGCGACTTGGCCATGTTAATATTTCCGATTCTATTTGCTGATATTAAGACCCAATTGAAATTCTGCATAGGGTCCCCACACTGTTCCATAGTGCACGTGTCCCCTCTATTATTTCACTTTAATATTCAATAATAGCATTATGTGCAGAATACGATTTTTGGTAGCGCAACCTCTTTATGAACATTTGAATTTATCAAGTTTATCCACTTGAATATCAAAATTACTGGATCTTCCTTTTAAAAAATTTAAGACAATAAGAGAGGTGCACCTTCAACCAAATGTTTTACCAATGATAATCATGGCATTACTGACTGACGGACTAGGAGAGGCAGAAAGCTATACAGACAACCAGTACTTATAAGGTGCTACTAATTCATTGCATTGTATCGTGTTCAATCCTTTTTTCCCCCCACATTTTTTAGCATATTATAGAAGAAAAATTTGAAAACATGTTTAGAATATTACTTAAATTTTGGAGATATTTTGAGGGAAATGTTTCTGGAATAAAACGTTTGAATTTTTCTTCTACTTAGAAACAGAAACAGATTTGAAAGAACACTGTAACTCATTTTATAAGATAAAATACTGAAAACAAACTTTTTAGATTTTTTTATAGAGGGGTGAGAGGGTGAGACTGGCATGTGAGGCGAGTTTAAATTTAAAGAAAATTAATCACTCCAAAAGTTGAATAAAATTTTACCATCCTTTCCCTCCCCTAAAGGAACCAAAAAAAGGCTAGGACGTTCTTGCAAAAATGAATGACACATAATCCCAAATATGGTACCTATAAAAAATGACGACATACTGGCCTACCATTGGCAAATTAAAATGTATACTGTACTGGTCTGTCATTGGTAATTTAGTCTGTGTATTGGCCTATCATTAGTCATTTGTATTCTATGATGTCATTTTTATAGTTACCATATGCTGCTTCAAAATGAAGTTACCTATAAGAATGGCAAAAACAAATACGCCCATCATCCAGCTGCTGGTCATAAATATTATCTCTGCTATGTTCTTGGGACGGTTGTTCTTTCCTGAAAATTTTAATACAAGAGTTAGTATTCTAGGAATATCAAGCATTGGATTTGTTTTTTGAGATTTTAAAAATCGATTGAATATAAATTGAACGTTTTTAAATTCAACTTTTTCCAGAGATGGAGTGTACTCCTAGACATCTCCTAGAACTGTAAGAAGCTTCACTGAAAAGGAGAGTCATATCGGTTCATCAATTCGTGACATCTTTTAACTTTCCTAATAAATATTCATTCCCAAACTATCATTTACAGTCCAATGTCCTCTCCCTCCATGTTTTTTTTTATACTCTTTAGAGAAGTTTTGACCAACGGGGAAATCTATTTGATTAATTTACAAAAAAGAAAAGGATGAAAACTGCCCCCTGAAAGAAAACGTACAATTTTACTGCCAATAGAATGAGAATTTAATACCATATTCTTAACAGGTTAGTCTGAGCTGAAAGTCAATCATTTAATGTTAATGTAAAAAATAAATTTTCTCGTCGTCCTATTGGATTCTCCAGTTTTGCTATATTTGCTGCTGTATTTAATTCTAATTAGTAAAAATAATCAAGTTATATATTAAAATAACGGTGGGATGTCAAGAGCGATTTCACTTAGAAGGGTGATGGTACCCTCCCCTAAAATAGTTATAAACCTTCCCAGGACCAAAGGGAAGCTCCCGTTGTAAAGGAGAACCATATCGGTTCAGTAGTTAGCGAGATTCTTCAGTATGGATAGGATAATGTCAAATTATAAAAAAAATAGGCGAAGGAAAAAACATTTTTTTTCAATAAGGGCAATTTCCAGCATCAATTTAAACATTCACTGGAGTTTCAAGATAAATCTAAATCTAATTTGCTACTTGCAAAGTAAATCGTTGTAGAAACTTTTTAACATTTTGTACAATGTTTTTATTCCTCTTCCGTAATCACCCATGGATGGTTATCAATAAAAAGTATAGCAAGACGACTTTTGTAATGAAAAATCAGTAGCCAGACGTCCTATAATAAATAGTCAAAAATCTGCAGTTGTAAAGCTTTATCCTAAGATATTTATGACTCATAATGCAAACCAAATGAAAGAATTTCACCAAAATCTGTCAAATGTTTGAAACAATAATAAGTCCGGAATGTACTTACAGTGTTCACCTAGAAAGTTTGTCTCTATTGTTATCACCTTAGTAAAATGGTTTGTAGCATAATCTAAAAACCAAACAAGATCCAATGAAAAGAACTTTAAAGTGTTTTTGTAAATTTACACTTTTCAAATGTGTTACAACTTACATCTTAAGTGGATGCACACTCCTCCCACCCCCCTAATGTAGCCAACGTGGGTGTCCAGGTAAAAAAACCATACATCCCTTAAACCTAAAGGGGTATTTCCCCCCCCCCCCCCCATAAACCCAAAATACTCCCATCTTATTGTTTGTAACACAGGTTTGGTTTGGGTTTAAGGATGGGTGTCAAAATCAATATTAATGATGTTAGTCAAAATTAGACTCCAATTTGTGAATAGTATCCATAATTTCTTCTATTTTTACCATTGAATATGCTTATACTTGTTTTGTAAAAACAAACATCCCTGCGGGACGCCAATCAACAAATACATCTTTTCATGAATAGAATTTTAAACTTTTTCTTTTCTAATATTATTATAATTTTCCTTCAATTTTTAATCAAGCAAGCTATTCCTAGTTAACCAAGTTTTAAGATGCAGGAAAAGGTATCAGCATTAAACAACCTTGGCTCAAAAACAGGCACAACTCATAAGGTACAATGCACAGTTAGGACTTCCAGATAAATGTCGTACAATCAAATGGTTGGTTGTTTGTTGAATGTTATTTAACTTAATATCTTATAGTGTGTGTTAGAGTATAGCATCCCATTACAAGCGGATGATGCTCTAGTTTCTCTAGATGATCCCTTGAAACCCGACCCAACAAGGTAAATAACTAGTCAGTAGTCACATATCTTACCAATGGATGTGGCTGTTTTGGTGGCAAAGTAGAAGCATCTGATGTAGGCTGACCCCTTACCGTCGTACACAAAGCTGTTGGTACCCAGTCCTTGCGCCTGGCAAGAGAGGGAAAAATTTATTATTATATCAGATTTAATACATTTAAAATATAACATCTTTTATTTTTGTTGCCTTGCCTGAGAGATAGCAAAGTATGCGCATGCATTCAGATGGATCAGGTACAACATGTAGATGACGGTCTTCATCAGGCGGATCACGTACTGCAGCCGGCTAGACTTGGCATCTAAAACAATTAAGTCCAATTATAATGAAGGACTTTATTGGTCTTTGAATAACTATTCCATTTTCGCTTCGAAACCGATTTATATCCGATGGATTAGAACAGGTTCTCAGACATACTGAAAAATCATATGTATAGCATCGTATTATAGATAATTTTTTCAATCTATTATCCGCGGAAAGCTTTCTATAATGCGTTGCGATAAAAACATAATCTTTCTCTTTTTCCTAGTAGGTTAAATACTGAAAATATCCTATGCTAGCCTATGCTCCTTAACCATACTTTTTAGGGTTTGTCTCATTGCTTTAAAAGTTGTACTCTTTACCACGTTTGGGCCCTATATACAGTACGAATTAATTTAGCTTTAAATTATGCAGTATCTCCAAATCACTTTGATATCTTTAAGCATTTTTATATTAGTGTTTTAAACTTTTAAAATAAGTTTTAGAGATACATCTTTATTTACGTTCAAGAGGTTTTTTTGGCATAAATTGTATAATAATAGTAAAAAATTTAATAGATAAGACAACGGATGATACATCTCCAATTATGATAAACAAAATTCCCATTCTAAAGATTGAAAATATTTACACTTCTAATTCATAACAAACCAGTAAAGATCTATTAAGAAGAATCACAAGTTTTTGAGCCAACGATAAAGATCACGTAATTACAAAACCATCTATCGGTGTAATATACTGTTCATTGCCCCTTTCTACCATGTGTATAGTAGATGCGCTACTTAGAATCTTGTCTTTGTCATGTTATTATTGTAATATCACAGAAGAATAATCTTAAGCAATGTTGTGCAGTTAGGAGGTTGAAACAGACTTTATGATATGTGCTTTATTTGTATTGTCTAGTAGATGCGCTACCCCAAAATTGTCTTTGTAATGTTATTATTGTAATATCACAGAAGAATAATCATAAGCAATATGCAGTTAGGAGGTTCAAATAGACTTAAGGACATGTGCTTTATTTGTATTGTCTAGTAGTTGCGCTACTCAAAATTGTATTTGTAATGTTATTATTGTAATATCACAGAAGTTTAATCATAAGCAATGTACAGTTAGGAGGTTCAAATAGACTTTATGATATGTGCTTTATTTGTATTGTATAGTAGATGGGCTACTCAAAATTGTATTTGTAATGTTATTATTGTAGTACCACAGAAGAATAATCATAAGCAATGTACAGTTAGGATATTCAAACAGACCTCATGATATGTGCTTTATTAGTATTGTATAGTAGATGCGCTACTCAAAATCTTGTCTTTGTTATGTTATTATTGTAATATCACAGAAGAAGAATCATAAGCAATGTACAGTTAGGAGGTTGACACAGACTTCATGAACTATGGCCTATCCCATCCCATCCCCTCCAACTGGATGAACAAACTGGCCAATAAACGGGTAGGAGTGAGATATTTTTAAACGGACTTTGGTTCACTCATACACTCATATTTTGATATGGAGACACATGATTGGTAAATAATAGCAGATATTCAAAGTTGCTTGAAATTAAAGACGAAGAAAGTCCCTCAATGACGTCATTAACATGAGGCATGAGGAGTGGGAAAGAAAACCCCTAACAAAGAGATGGATAATCCCTCGTGTTTATGACGTAACATGCTAATTTTTTGAGGGACTTTCTTCGTCTTCATTGAAATTTTATCAAGAAGTTATGACAAAATATAAGGACAATATAGTTATCTTTGTTAAACTTTTTTACTTCTATAAAGTTGATTTCAACGCCCTAACTGTTACACATTATTATTTTCATATTTGTTATTCAAAAATCAGTAAAAATAATATCATTTATTTTCATAAGTTGTAAGTGCAATATGTAACCCGTGCAATTTTCGGTCAGTATTTCTACCTGTTACAAGCTGTTGTTTATTTCCCGTTAAAAATGGTACCTTTTGCTGCTACATATGTCTGGTACGTAACACAAATAGAAAGAATAGGGGGAATGTCTTGGCCCATGAAAAAGAGAAACTTATTATAAAGGCCATGCAATCAAAGGGTTGGATGTCTGTTGTATGATCCTCTAGATGATTCGGCGTAATCCTCTTAGAAATATTTTTCCAATTTTGAAAATGTTCATAATTGCTTTTTAGCTTAAGCTTAAAATTTCAAAAACTACTTAAGCTTCACATGGGTCCCAAGATGGGTTTAGGCTATATTATGGCCACCTCCCCTACCTTTCGAATGAAGAGCACCTAGGTGCTAAGGGTGCAACCGCTAATTACTTTGTACAATAATAGGATAGATTTTTTTACATTTTAAAAAGTTTTTCGCAATTAAAATATTTCCTTTTTTGCACTGCACTGTATTATATATGTGTACATTTGTAAACTCTTAGTGTTATATATTATGAAAGTTTTGCCAGGGATCTTAGGGAATAAGACAAATGATAAATTGATGTACACTCCAAATTATGATAAACAAAATTATACCTTCTGTAGATTAAAATTATGGACACTGCTAGTTTGTACGACTTTATCAAGCTTTAATTAAAGTCCACATCGTTTTTTGGCTATCAAACTTACAGTCGATCCAATGTTCCCTCCCTCCCTCCCTGGTTTTTGGTGTAAGTTTTAATCTTATCCCAACAAGAGTTGTTAGTTTAGGACAACAAATAAAAATAAACGGCTAACTTTCTTTTTTTACAACTCTAGCAAATATAACCCCTTTTTCAGAATTGCTTCGAAACATATTATTAAAATAATAATCATATAATTAATACCAGTTTTGTAAGCCCGTGCCTTAAGCTCCTCGGGGCTAACAAAACTGGTTTAATCTTATAATTTTTCCTTTTAAATTTTATAATTCTATCAGACTAATCAGGTATATAAAAGATCTTTAACCCTGCAAAGTTCATAAACCATTCTAAACTAAAAAAAGCTTCTACAATGAGAAGGTTTGAATAAGATTTTGAATTTATGTCATAATACAACAACTATTAACAATTTTGATAAAGTATACATAATACAACAAATAAATTCTTATGCTTATATAATAACTGCATATAATTAAAAAACAAGGGTACTGGTTACTTCTTGTAAAATTAAAGATTTTGCCAAAATAAAGTTTTTGTAGTTGGATTGTTCTTTACAAAATAGCTTGCTAGTTAATATATGAAGAAAATATAAACAAGAATGACACATCCATAAAAAAGGGGAGCATTTTAAAATGGATGGACAAATTCGTAAGTCGAGTTACAGAGTTATAGATTTTCCATGGCCTTAAAAAAGATAAGGATAAAATAAAAAAAAATCACGAAACCTTTACATATTAATATAGATACTCCCAGGGGCGTCCAAGCTTTTTTATTGGGGGGGGGGGGGGGTAATCTTTATTTCATAGAGGCATTTTTTTTTATTTTGGGGGGGGGGGTAAAAATTGAAAATCCAAAATTTTGGGGGTGCCTCCCAAATTTATTTAGGGGAAGGGGGTAATCACCCCATTACCCCCCCCCCCCCCCTTGGACGTCTATGGATACTCCTGTTGTATGTCCCCCTTAGTGTTACAGACTGACAGACAATGTGTATTTGCTTCGTTGCTAAAAAATATAAAGGAACTGGTTGTTTGTCTTTGTGAGCAGATTAAATTAAGCTTTCCAGAGAAGACTTTGTGACATATTGGGTATTATTTATCATTTGCGTGTTTTATATTAATTATTCAGAATTTTACAGGCGAAGCCCTAAAAGATAGGGGCAAAGTTAATCATATCGGTAAAAGAAAAATCATTTTATAGTTTGAAAATAAAATTTCTTCCCTAGAAGAAAAATAGACAAATAATTTTTGACAAATTGTCACAATTAATTTACTGAAACGCAATGTTTTTTTCACTTAGGAATACTTTTATATAATATTTTACATTACATATAATCTTCCTGCCTTTCAATTCAATCGACACAAAACTATGTAAAAACATTATACGAATTATAGAAAAAATATTTATTTGTGGTTAAGAATTTTTCTCGGAATTCTTACGGTTATGAACTGTAAGGACTATAGTCTTCTAAGTTGATACAATATCAGCAGTAAAGTAAAACTAACAACTTATAAGTTGTTACGTTCCTCCCTTTCTTCCTGTATTTCTTGACAGGGATCTAAAGGGATAAGATAATAGATAAATATATGTGCAATGTACATCTCCAATGATGATACACCCAATTTAGGCTCTATAGATTACAATTAGTGGTTGAAACGTTTGGACACTTAACTTAATGAACTAATCAATCACAATTCAATAAAAGTCTCCAAAGTTGATAAGCCAACGAAAAAGAAAATGTAATTATATAACTTTAGGGACCAGTGTAATAAACAGCCCAATGTCATCTCCCTCTCTGATTTCTCGATTCCTGCCATATAAAAGTGAGATTGGAAGGTCAATTTTTATTACACCATTGAGATTAGAGTATAATATTACAGGGATATTGAGATAGGTCAAAAATAGGTTATGGATAAACAAAAATGAAAAGGGGAAAACTAGTGGCAGTCACAGAAGGATAGATAAGACATTCTATTCGAAATAAAATTTACACATTTTCTAAATTTTCAAAATATCTTTATATTTTATAATTTTTTTGCTTTATATTTTTCTTAAATAATTTGAAAGATCTGATGAACGTAATTGTTTTTGTTTGGGTTGAAAAACTTTATAGAACACACAATGCGAGTGAGAGCAGCTAGAAATAATTGTGAATAAGATATCAAAGACGATACTTTCCCTCAAATTGCCTTGTGGGGCAAAGAAGCCTTCCTTCCTCCCCTCCTTTATTAGAATTGAAAATAAGGGGTGAGGTAGTTTTCCATTTGTTTGTCTATTAGTTAGGTATGGTTAGGTTAGGTTATTATAGGTAATGTAGACCCGTAGGGATATTTCACTGCATGAATCTACCCAAAAAAAACTCCCTTATTTTTAATTTATTTCATAATTAGGGGGGGGGGGCGGGCGTTTCAGAGTCTGACAAGCACTTTGAGGGAAATCACCTCAAAGGATCTCCAAAGGAAAGAAATTGTCACTAACATTTGCAAGAAATCATATTCAGATTCATCTTTAATATCAAAGGAAAAAATCATATCAATAAAGAGCTAAAAATAATTTATTATTCAATTGAAAAAAATCTTAAAAAATGATTATTATAGATATTAGTATTTTAATTACTTCTGTATTGCATTTCATTTCACTATTCTTCAGTAAATTCAAATTGTTTGTCTTTCTGTCTATCTTTTGCTATTGCAGTAAGGCATATGGGTTGAGTGTAATTTGAACTATGTACACTTAAGACGAAAGTCATACAATCAAAGACGAATTTAGATTTGTGGCAGGTCCCTGGACAAAAAATCAGAGGGAGAGGGGACAATAGAATGAAAAATATACATGCTCTCTCGCATCCAAAAACTTTTAATAAATCTTGATTGAATGGTATAAACTAGCAGTGTCAAAATCAACAAATAATCTTCAGAAGGGTAATTTTGTTTATCATCATTTACGATATTTTAACAATTTAATACTAAGATTTATGTAATACTAACTATGCCTTAAAATGATAAAGATTTAATTTGGATAAGTTATATAATCTCGTTCTAAGGATAAATTATTGTTAAAATTGATTTATTGAAAGTTTTCTATAATAATCTTTCTTTACGGATTTTTAGGGAGGAAATAATAAATTGTAGGATTGATTTTTTAATAATGATATTTTACTTGTAATTCCAATAAATCACTAGAAATCATTATCTCGTATTCATTCGAAACCGGTGGATTAGAACCGGTTCTATCAATACGAAAAAAAAATATGTCTAGCACCGAATTATCTATTCCGTGCCTTCGGCATCTCGGGTCTAAAAAAACGGGTTTTTATCTTATAATTGTACATTTTATATCCGCGGAAAGCTGCTTAAATACGATGCAAGAAATAACTATTATTGATCAATTTATGTTATTTATTCTTAAACCCGCTAATTAACATTTTGGATTGAGTCAAAAAGTGAGGCGTCACGTTAGGGGATGAGACCATGGAGGAAAACTTGATGTACACCACTTATTACGAGAAACAAAATCACCCTTTATGTAGATTATGGGTACAAAAATTGTACTTCTAAGATGTAAAAATTTAATCCTTTTTTTCTCCCCACACTTCATAAACTTGATCAGGCATTGGTTAGCTTAAAATTAGTTAAGAACAGAACAAAATTAACATTCTCCAAATCATTGCTTCAATACTAATTTATCAAAAGAGTAATTTTGTTTATCATAATTTTGGTGTCAGATTAAATTATCTTGTATTGCCTATTCCATGTACTGTGGTTCTAGCCCTACTTTTAAAAATACAAAATATTAAAAACCACTCACCAAGTCTCTTGAAAAATGAGAGAAAATCTGCAAACTTGAGTAATCTTGGTAGCCGCAGGATGGTGATATTTGTGCTCCAGTAATTATAATACAAGTATCCAAGTATTTCCAGAGGAAGCAGGCTGAATAGATCCAGCTTGAAAGATCCTTCGCGTACATAGTACCTTATGACATTATTACATTCTTATTTTAATTAATTAACAATATATGTGTTTCAAATTTCAATCACAAACAAAATCTTAGAAAGATAAAAAGATAGTAAAAGATGTTTATTTTTTTTAAGATAGGCAAAGTAAGCTGAGGGAATCTCCTTAGGGCAAGTGCCTTGTATGGATTAGAGATTCCTGAAGGGGTTAGAAACACATACTTTTAAAGTTAGAAATCTGGTGTTTAAAACTTTGGTTCGAAGGATATACTACCTGTAATATTTGTTTTGTCTTTATTTTACTAGTTTTTGAATGAACACATTAAAAAAACAACACAACATGTTTAATGGACGCATTAAAAAAAACACTACATGTTATCAAACGCTTTACTAAAGTCAAACTATCATAAATGAAAATTAAAAAGGAGTAGGCGTATAAAATGATTGTTCATTTAGAATTTTGAATTTTATCATACACGCAGTATTTTCATCCTTTTTTTCTTGCATTTATGAATAGACTATAAACTTTATTAACCGAGCTCTTAATGAGAAAATACAATATTTAGTTTTCTCTTATAAAAATAGAGCATTTTCTTCGCCTGTTCTTTTACTTTACAAAATTGTTAATACATTCCAGCTAAAATATTCCCCATTAATAATAACACATTATTATAAGCAAAAGTTAAATGCCTGAAGATATGCTGACTAACTTAGAGTAATTTATCCAAAAAAATAAAACACATTCAACACTTTTACAAAATCCAAATCTTTCCTTACTCTGTTACCAATTATTTAAGTTTAGAATTTTTGGGTATAGTCCCTTTCGTGGCAACGCCCCTTAAAGAGCGATTCTTAATGGTAAGTTCAAAATTGTACTTAATTTTAGAAGCTGCACATGTTCTTTTAGAAAGGTATATTTGTTCAATAAGATATCTGAAATTGCTTACAAACATAAAAATTTACAGTTTGACTAACACATCTCCCAAAAACTGGTCAAAGGGGCGGAGTCTGAGGAAATGGGCGTGAGAGCAATAGAGTTTGATTTTTAATAACTTTTCGCTATGGTTCAAAGCCCTTAGGTTTTTACATTTTATACCCAAAATGTAAGTTTTTACTCCCCCCTCCCCCCCCCCAAAAAAAACCCCGCTTGGACGTCCTTATAAAAAAAGGATCAAGTAATAGAGATTCTATCTAGCACACAAACTAGACGGAAAATAAAAGAAGTCGAGTATCAGTCTATATTTGCTATGTCAATTGGACAAACGATAGAATATATGAAAAACCTTCGCATTCTTCAATGTTAATGGTACCACCAAAAGTACAACTAATAAAATTACTTTGCTTGTACTTTTGTAGAACAAATTTAAACTGCTCATAAAAATCTTTGTTTTAAATCTTAATATAGCTTTAATTAAGAAGAAATAATCACTTTTTTATATACTCTTAGAAAAGTAATAGGAAGTTTGTATTTGAGTCTGAATGTTTGGACCGATTTAATTCTCCTTTACAGTAAAGCTTCTTTTAGATTTAGGTAAGATGTATAACTATTTTGTAGGAGGGTACATATAGCATCTCGAAAAATTTGATTTGATTTAATTAAGTTTTTCTTTTAAAAACTTTAATTGACTGTCCACTTGACCCTAACCCCGCTCTCTTTCCTCAATGTACCCTTAGAGGCCTCTAAGTTATTTATATGGCGATTAATATTTGGTGCTAGAAAAAAAGGCACTCCTGACTTTAGTATATTTTCCATCATGAATGTTTTGAAGAATTATACTTTTATATTATTGTAACAGACCTACCCTTTTTCATATTTTTCCGCAAGTCTGCATGATTTTTGGTAGCTAGACAAAGTGTCTAAAGAAATCAGCCTTAGGACGTCATAAAAAAGAGGGATAATCAATCTCTTTTTTAGGGGTTTTCTTTCCCACTTCTCCTCTCATTTCCTTTTATTTTTATGACGTAACAAGGCTGATTTTTGAGACACTTTGTCCAGCTACGATTTTAGGGCTTAAGATTTTGTTAAATCTACAATTTGGTTTATGATACAGAAATTTTAATGTTATGAAGCACAAAAAATTTAGTAAATGCTTTATTAACCTTAAACATAAATGTACAAGATTATAGAAACCTATATAATAGTGCCTAATAAAAAATGATGTTACTAAATACAAATGACCAATGATAGTCCAGTGTGCATTGGAATTGACCAATGGTAAATGTATACAGGCCTATCATTGGTCATTTGTAGCGTATGACGTAATTTTTTATTCGGTACTATAAGCTGTTTCAAGTTTATAACCAAATTGAGCTACGCTTCCAACAAATGTTATTATTCCTGTTTTATCATAATATATTGATTTACGTCAATACATTTATATAAAAGTGTTGTTCTATCACCTCCACTAAAAATAGATTAGCAAAATAATTGAGTTGGCAAAAGTTAGCATTATCGCAAAATTTGTAAAGCAATACAAATCAGGGATCTAAAGGGATAAGACAATGGCCGAAATATTGATATACAACACCATCGAAGATAAACAAAATTACCCCTTCCGTAGATTACAATTTGTTGTTGAAACGTTTGGACACTCAATTTAATGAATCAACCAAGCAAAACTCAAAAAAAGTCCTCAAAACTGTTAATAAGAAACGAATAAGAAAACGGTATTATACAACTTTGGGGACTAGTGTAATAAACAGTCCATTGTCCCCTCCCAACCTGAATAAAAATACTTCCCTTATCAGTATAAGTAACCAACCTTAAGATTAATTGCAATGTCCATTTTTTTTATAGAATATAACATTTGGTCGAATTGATACTTAATATTGAATGAACTGGCCGACATAAACGAACACCTATATATAAGATATTATTGTTATAAGTTAACAATAATATTTATATATTTTCTTATTTTTGGTTAGTTTCAAGATAATATTATTATTTGAAGCTATATAACAACGTTGATGTATGTGCATTTTAGATTTTATACTTCTTTTTCATATGAAACACTCAGATATTCTATCATATATAAAGATGCTAATCCCCCCCAGCCCATATAGGATATAACTTGTAAAAACCCCTGCAGGGGGTACAATTTTCTTACACATACTTCTTTCTTATTATTTAGTCTATTAAAAGGATTCAAAATACAATGACATATTTAATTTAACTTTTATTTTTTACATCTTAATTGTAACTGTTGATCTATTTAATATTGAAACAATTGTATTCCATCAATAAAAAGTTAAAGAAATGACCTGTGTTTATATATAAAATAATATTATATTAAGTAGTAAGTTTTTTTGTCCGAGGCTTACAAATTCTGTAACTACTGAACTGATAGAGTTCTACTTTTAAAGAAAGCGTTCCATAGGACCTTGTATGGTTTTAGGCTATTTTATTATTTAGATTTAAGTCTTGGAATGGTTTTATGCTATTTTTCTTTTCATCTGACTTTTTTTTTTAAAAAAGTGAATTCTTAGAATATAACCATTATGCTACAGTCGCAATTTTAAATGAAATGTAACAATGCCTGATGAGAACTTTCTTGTCCTTGACCCAGAACCCATTCTTCATGATCATGAGCCTGTACTTGAACACGATGATGTCCAGCAGGTACAGGAAGTCGAAGATGTAGTCGAATGTCAGCCAGTACGCCAGGTACTGGTTCTGGTACTCACAGAAAAAGAACCTGTAATAAAGTTAACTATAAAAAATTTAATTTGCTTGTTAGGGAAGTTTTGTGTCTTTCCGTTGGGGGTTAAATTGGGCAAAATCCTTAGAAATTTCTTAAACTAGCCTAGAAGTTAATGTTTTCAAAGTCTTACATATTGCCTTTATTCTATATAAGGCTGCGGAAACCTAAAACTTCAAGGCTGTCTTAGGATTTTTTTAGTATTTGGTCTTATTTGTATAATTTTCAAGGTATCCTAAATTCCTTACAGACAAGTTCGTCTAGCCACAAATATCTTTCTATTTAATAGAAAACTAATAAAAATACTAAAAAATACATGTATTGTTATAATCGAACATATAAAAAACTATTATACTTTTAATATACCTGAAAGGAATACCCCAAGCATTGTACAGAAAAGTTAATGCCATAACTGCCAACCAACCTAAAAAAGTTCAGATTGAACAAAAAATGCTGTTGTATATATCTATTAGCATTGAAACGGGCTGAGAACTTATAGTCATACACATTTCTTACCTCAATCTAAGGGGGTGAAATTAAATAATTCTATAAAAACAAGGATGACAACATCCATAAAAGCGAAGCACTGAAACGGTAGGACAACCGGACATTAACACTTGTATAGTATCTGAACTGAAAAATCGGAACATAAATGTATAAATGTCGAATCAAAATTGTAGGTAAATTTGTTGAAAAACTGCTTAAAAACAGGATAATGTTTATGGACATACTTACATTTTTGGACTTGATTATAGAGTTGCTTCGCTTATAATATTGTTCTTTGTTGTCCCAGGAATCAATATACCAAAAATCAGATCAAACGGATAATTAAAACACTAGAAAATTTGTTGTTAAAAAAGTAAAAAAAATCAACATGTTTAAAATGGACGTACGGACATTCTGGTAATGATTATAGAGTTGCTACGCTTTCTAAATCGTACCCAACTACTACAGGAATCCTCATGCAAAGTTTGAAATCGATAGGCCAATTCTAACATGCCTAAATTAACGAATAAAAGCTATCTATCTCGGACGGACGGACGGGCGTACGGACGGACCGACCCTAATTATAGAAAAGCTTCGCTTTTAAAAACTATGGAAGGAAGAAAGAATGTTTTTTCACTTTATTTTAGTAAATTAAAGAGTAGTTCCGCTTGTAAAGTCATGGTAATAATGTGTGACATAGTTTGTAAAAAAAAGTTCACAACTTCATACAAATTTAATTGTCGACAAACTGTTCTTTAAAACTTTATGAGACAAGTGTGATTATAAAACAACTTTTGCAAGTTCCGACTTTTCTTAAAATATTTTTTTTTTTCGATGCACAGCAAAATAGGGTTCTGTACTAGGCGGGAGTTGGGAGGGGGGGGGGGGGAGATAGACAGAAAAATAGCTTAAAACCATTTAGTTATCTATGTGCAGCTACCTTAAAATTAATAACCCAAAGAAATTAATAGTTATCGGTGTCTTAATTTTTTGACATAAAAACCTAACTAATTTATATAATAGGATATGGTTTTACTTACTTATATTAATATACCCTCTAGGATCAATATATTCAAACTGTTTGAGACACCTAGCCAAGGGGTTGGCGTTTTCCAGATCAGCTGCCAGGGACGACTTGGACGCGTACAACGAGTCGTTGAAGTCGTCCAGAACTATTTTTGGCTGCTCCTGTATGTTAATCATAAATATATTCTTCAATTTTAATTTTATTAAAGCGAAACCTTCTATGATTAGAGTCGGTCCGTTTATACATCCGTAACGATTAGCTTTTTTTGTTAATTTAATTATGTTAGAATTGTTGTATCGCTTTCAAACTTTGCATGATAATTCCTTTAACAGTTAGGTACGATTTAGTAAGCGTAGCTCTATATTTTTGTTTTTACTAATAATATATGATTAATTCCTGATAAATTTCATCGTCTGAGATATCCTCTGTAGGTGTGGGAGGTTGTTCTAATCTGTGCTTCACTTTCTTGGCTCTGAGAGCACACACAATTATATCAACTTCAGCAATATATTTTTTGATCTTACACAAGATTATCATGTACTCTAAGAAAGTTAGACTTGTAACTGGCTAAAATAATAATTTCTTTTATATTTACCTCATGCCCTCCCCTTCTACTGGATGAACGAACTGGCCATATATATATATAATATCCACAATTTTATTATATCCATTACTTTAAAGAAAAATTTTCTACAACTAAGACAAGTTCAGAATTGTGCAAAGGATGTTTAGGAATAGGCACGGATAGTAAGTGTGTAGTAGTTCTATAATTATGTCTGTATGCAAATAGAACAAATATTGAATTTTTTTGTGGAGATTCTAGCAGTTGCTTCACTTTTTACCACCGCTAAATTTATGGGGGTAGAATTTTGAATTGCTTCACACAAACTGTATCCCCTTCTTATCCAAATTGAATTTGCCCCCCTAATTACATACCCCCCCCCCCCCCACCCTTTAACAAAAAATATTAAGCTTGGACGTTCTCGATGTTGAGCTTGTCTTTAACTAACCTAAAAAATTGATGTCTCTTGGTTTGGTGGAATTAATTTCAATTACCTAATGAAACAAAAAATAAATAAGCAATTAGCAAATGTATCAATATTGATAATATTGGTAATTAATTTTGATAAAAAGATAAATAATCGTAATAATCGTATACACAAGAAACCTTTAGACCTTCTGGTTTCCTATTTTATGGTAATGGTGCCAGTTAGGTTTTAGGCTATCTTACGAAATTGGACAGAGGTCTTCTGTGATAAGACAATTCAAAATTTATGTACACTCCCAATTATGATAATCAAACTTACCCCTTCTTTAGGTTAATTTGTTGGAAAAGTTAAGACACTACCAAGTTAGTTTTTATAATTCAATCAAGTTTTTAATCCAACGAATGTGGGGGTGAGTTAGTCAACCCTGAGATATAATATGGGAGGTGGGATTCAAATTTAAAATAATTCCAAAATTTTTACTTCAAGACTTAATTTAATTTATATAGTCTTCTAATATATCTACTGTGATAGTTTAATGGAATATAAATGACTCCTCAAATAATTTAAAGGGACAGAGCAAGAGAAATATTTTGATATAGCAAAAGTTTTAAAATATTTTCTATCAATTTTCTACCTGTATATATGACATATTCCTGGCAATTCGAAATAAAGAGACCAGCCGTTTTTGAGCTCTTAAATAGAAATATTGAACGAGACAGTCAGACAACAAACTACTTTAGTTTACAGGATTGATGTTAACCAATATCCTATTAATCACTTGAAAGGGAGAAATATTCTCTAAATTTTTTCAAAGTTAGGTTTGAAGGGCTTATTTATTAGGCCAAATCCTATAAAATTTTCTAAGGTAGCCTTAGAATTTCCTTAACCTTACAGAAATAAAAAAGAAAGACATAGAAAACCGTAACTCATAAGCTAACCTAAGAATCTTTTTTTATGATTTGGCTGTTGCCATTTGTAAATTTAGTTTTGCCAGATTATTTTTAAGTAAGTATATCAATATTTTTTCCAAAAACTACTCCCTATCCTATTTATATTATATTTAGGATTAATTCTATCAATCTCTTCCTATTTAGTTTCCTAATTTAAAATTGGAAACAGTAGAAAATATAAATAAACAATTGAGAAAAAAAACAAATGTTTAAAATCAAAGCCTTTTCAAACTTAGTATCTATTTCCTATCAATATATTTCCTTTTTAAAATTACTCATGTCACTCTTTTAACATAGCAGCAGTCAATATTGTCTAACACTCTTAAGTAGAACGCTAAAGTAACATCCAATACTATATTGATATAATTCCTGTTTCTAAAGCTGTCGACAATAATCCTCATCCTCTCCATCACCACCTGCTCTTTCTCCGGCCCGAACAGGGTTGACGTCTCGCTGGCGATGGACCGTGTCGACACCGACCTCAGCGACAGCGCTGAGGTGGGCGAGTACGGCGAGAGCGCTAGCGGTGTGGGACTGAGCCGCCGGTGACTCGCTTTGGAGTCGGAACGTGGGATTTTTAGGCGCGGCGGGTAGGTATGCGAGGCGCCGACATACAGAGATTTTCGGCTGCTGGCACTTGACGTAAGATCATCACAGCTGGATGGAAAACCGCCGGATTTCTTTAGGCCAATTATTACGGAGTCATCACCGGAATCCATTTTAGGGTGGTTTATGATTATGTTAGGGGAGAGTGGACGCCCTTGCGGGGGCAGATAGTCCTCAGATGTGTTTGTGTCAGGGGTACGACCTAAAACATCATTCTTAATAGCAAAGTTTATAGCATTTGAATTGTCTGTTCGTCGTTCTGTAAGAAACGGAATGGATAAATCGTGAATTTTTTTAGCTATTATAAATTATAGACAACCGAATTTTTTATGAAGGTTCCCTATACCAATGAGCATCAAGTGTATAATTTTATTGTACCGTCCGTTTGTCTGTTATTCTACAAAAGACATTTAAATATATTTTTTTTGCATTTGTTTAATACCAATGAATGTTAGCTTGAGTATGTGACTTTATCATTGCTGTGCTACTTATGTACTTTACAATAATGTTCTTGTTTGTTGGCTATTGCAATAGATTTCTCCTCAAACTTTACCCATAAACAGACAGACCAACAGACCAAATATGATAATAGAATAGCTACGCTACAGTTACCTGTGGTATGGCCAGCAGAAGCCGGACTGTGGATGATATTAACCTTAGCGGTCAGGCTCTGTAGTTCTTCATAATTCATTTCCTCCTCATCAGATATTATGTTGACAAAATGTATATTTTCATTCTTGTTGGTACTACTGCTATACGCTAGGGTATTCTCCACCACTTCTTCATCTTAATTCAAGGGACACTTGGCAATCTTCTTTTTTAATTGCTATTTAAAAGCAAAAATTACAAACACCCAAGAAAAAAAAGTTTTGAAATAATAACAAATAAGTGAAGGGTTAAACGGATACATGCATAATTTTAGACAAATGACAAATTAATTACCAACAGTTAAATTATTTGAAGAAATTTTTTTGTGTTTTCAGATGTTATTTTGTTTATCATCATTGGGGATATACATCAATTAATCGTTCATTGTTTTACTCCTTAAAATCCCTGCTAATAAAAAGGTGTTATAAATAAGATATTTTAAATGATTGAGTGTCTCTTGAATACCTATAGGCAATGTTATCTTTTCATTATAATATTTAGAACTGGTTTCCTTATCCGTATTATCACTAGTAACTGGCGGCGTCGCGTGCGGCGTACCCGCCGGGACGGGCGTAGAAAACGGCGCCTTGATAAATGTGCGTCCTTTAACGCCGGTACCGCCGCTGTCGCCATCTTGAACAGCTTCAACACATGTAGAACCAATGCTATACTTGTTGTGGTGACTTTTATTAAATTTAACTGGATTATTTTCTGCTGTTGAATTATATCCGGCAAGGTTTTCTGTGGTAAACATTGACAGATTATCTTGGTGTCTGCATGCATCTTCCTTTAAACTGGAGCTGCCGGACACAATTTCTGCGACGGATCCATCATCAGTGCCGCCTTCTGATGTCGTGGTGGCCGTACTCTTGCCCCCCTCCTCCCCATCAAGGTCTTGTCTACCACCATTTTTGTCTCCCCCTAGTACAAGCGGTTTCATTCCCTTCTCCCCTGCATTGGAGAGATTCTCTGAATCTTTGAAATATACAAGGTGAGAGTTGGTACAAAACCACACATAGTTTTAAAGATATAAAGCGATTTTTACTTATCTTTTTTAAATTTAAAAGAAAAAAAAAAGAATATAACCTTCTAATTTATTTTCTAAATTATTGTATTTTCTTCTTGTTAATTTATTTTAAAATTATTTATTAATAATGATTCAGTTGCATTGCAAATATTAAGTTCAAAAGCATATTTCAATATTTTTTATGGGTTTGAAAATGTCACACATTTAAGTAAAAATACTGTATGCAATACTAACGGCTATGCCCCTAGCATCTAGGGGCTCTCTATTTTAAGGGGTAGAGATGTGATTGAAAATATCTTAAACCGAACCAGGACTCAAATTTGAAAAAAAAACCTAAAACCATAAGAGGGCCTATATAAAGCTTATCTAAAATAGATAAACCAATCGGTTCAGTAGTTATTGAGATCTTAAGCTTCAAACAAAAAAAATACTTTATATCAGGACATTGCTTTAGTAAAATAGACTATTTAAATTTGGTAACAATGAAGAAAAAATAGTTCAAAAGGCCATTTAGACTAAAATTTATTCTTAAAATATTTGGCTTGTTGTCCCTATCTTAATTAACATTAAAATTGTTGTTGTAGTTTTGTATTTATACCTGTGGAGTTCTCTGGAGAGTTGGCAACCTGCACAGGTTTCAGAAAATCCGCGGGAAATATCTGTTGTTGCCCACGGGATAAGAACATTTTTTCCCGCTCTTTCTCTGCTGATTTTCACACTTTTGTTTGACACAGTGCTTCTATAATAAAGTATAAAAATGGTTTTTTATATAGCATATTGTAGAATTTCTCTATAAAAAGATTAAATATCTAAAAAAATGTATTTGGTTGTATTCATCTATATCCATATCTATATTATTTTTATTTTTATGTCCGTTAAGTTCACAAACTTTCTTAGTTAAAAATTTCAGAGGAACTTTGTCTAGGTCTTGTCATAATTAGAATAAAAATGCCCCAAGATGCTAGGGACGCTTCTTTACTGGGTAGCTTCCCATAAGTCCTGGGAAGGTTTATAACTATTTTGTGGGAGGGTACTACCAACAACCCAAGATAAATCGAACCTAGAAAAAGATTACCCCCCCACAAAAAAAGATTAAAACTAAATTAAAAATTAAAAGAAGGAGGGGGGAGGGAGGAAGGTCGACCCACTCCTAAAAAAATCCTCCTCCACCAAAATTATTTTTACCTTTTCTTTTTAAATCTAAAATAGAAAATTGGGTTATCTATTTCATCAAGTGACCCTATAGAGGCCTTTAGGGGGCGTAGCCGCTAGTATTGTATTTTGTAACAAAATTGATTATATACCTGAGTGCTATTAATCTATATTGATTATCTTCATTTTTTGGCTGAAACAGTCAGAAATAATTTATATATTTATACGAGAAAAGAAGGAATGGCGGTTTCCCTTAACGAGTCTAGTTCAGCACAGAAACCCTCTTTAATTCAAAATAAATTTAAATAATCTAGTTCGATTATTTCATTTTTTGGCTGAACAGTCAGAAACAATTTATACTTTTACACTAGAAAAGAAAGTATGGCGGTGTCCCTCAAATTGCCTTGTCGAGTATAGAAACCCCTCTTTAACATGAAATAAATTTGAGTAATCTGTATTGATACGCATGAAATATCTATATGTTAAGATTTAAATTTCTACTGGAACGATTGATTTCTATATTTAAGCGAAGCTCTACTACATATGTATGTATATGTCCAGGTAGAGTTTTAGGCTTTTTTATTTCCAGATTAAAGTCATGGGATGGTTTCAGGCTATTTTTTGCCCATTCCTAGCTCTTCAAATACAAAGCTCCCAGATGCTAGGGGCGTAGTATAAAAGAAAGAATGGCGGTTTCCCTAAAAGTAGTAGTACAGCCCCGTAGGGTTACTGCCCCCTCCTGGGGTAAGGCGTAAGAAAAAAAAACTTCCTCTTCCTTTAATTCTTGATTTTTTAGGCAAAATCTATAACTGACTAGTAGATCACCGATCCCCCATGATTGAAGATTTAATACAGGATGCGTTTTATGGACTTATCTATATTTTGGACTTGTTTATAGAAATGCTTCGCTTGAACTTTGTCATCCTAGGAATCAGCATTCGAAATCTAAAAATGATAGGAAACTTATATTATGAAAAAAAATTGGGTGTCAAAAATCATAACAATTAAAATGAATTTTCTGGCATTGATTATAAATATAAATAGAATCAATGCCAATTAAGATCATTGCTACAAAAATCTTTATTTTTTTATAATGATTCCAATATGAGTAATTTTGAAAATGCAACTCTTCGTTTTGCGCCTAAAATTAGAAAAAAATTATACTAATGAAATTATTAATATTTTTGATATTGATAACTATATACCAACTAACTGTTGCTGCTTAGTTTAATAATCTTCCTTTAATTTTTTATCTACCTTAATCTCTCTCTGTCTCTCTCTCTCTCTGTCTGCCTCTTTCTCTCTCTCTTTGTCTCTCTTTCTCTCTCTCTTTGTCTCCCTCACTCTCTACTCCATAAGTCAAGCATTTTTTATAACTTTCCTTTTTTAATCCTTCTCTCTACCTCCTTTTTTCTTTCTATCTTTTTTTATAATCTAAAATTATCTCATTATATTTCTCTTATTATCTACTTTTATCTTCTTTTATCTCCAATTATTTTCTTTTTTAATCACTTTTTCTACCTCCTTTTCTTTAATCTATCTATAATACCTTTTCTACCTAATTTTCTGTCTGTCTCTCTCTCTCTCTCTCTCTGTCTCTTTGTTTCTCTCTCTGCCTCTCTCTGTCTCTCTCTCTCTACCTCTCTCTCTCTCTCTACCTCTCTCTCTCTCTCTCTCTCTCTCTCACTCTCTCACTCTCTCTCTCCTACCATTTTTTAATCTTTAAAACCTTTCCCTTACAATTTGATCTCACCTATTTATCAAGATCTAATTTTGTTAGTAAATTTACTCTACAACTATGTAGAATTCTCCTCTAGTATGTTCTTGAAGATGGTCAATTTTAAAATTTAAGTTATATTTTAGTCTACCTGAAAATAGCTTAAAATAACTACATAGAAAGGTAGTTCCCTGAAAAATAACACTCAATAGGTGAAAGACGTACCGACAAACAGATTTTTACTTTTTATCATATTTTTCTATCTATCTATTTAATATAACAATATTGGTTAATCTCATGTAATACTCTATTTATCTATCTATCAAACTACCAGGGTGGGAGGGGAGATTGGACTGTAAATTTTACTGGTCCACATTAGAGTAAAACACTAGAGGGAGAAGGGGTTCAATAACTGAATCTCCCCATTACAATATCCTTGTGTCGACTCTCAATTGGGTCATTGAAAATCAACCATGACGTCGTGGATATTAACACAGTAAAGTAGCAGAAAACAATTTGGTAGCAGACGAAAAGGTCAATGAAAAAGAGAGGGAGGTAGTTATCTGTATATACATCTCTCCACATAGATTTATAAACTCATTCTCTCATTTGTTGGCTTTGAACGTTGGAGACTTTTATTAAATATTGATTGTGTTGTACAAACCAGCAGCGCCCAAACAGATATTTTTAATCTACAGAATCAACAATTTTGTTTATCGTCCATTGTCTTAAACCCTTGAAGTCCCTGGTAACTGGTATAATGTAATTATTCCATGCTGGTAGTTGACTTAATCCTATCTATGTTGTACAGGGATAAGGAGGATATTGTATCCGAGGAAATATTATCTCATTTTTGGAATACTAAAACAATGTTTTACTATTAAGTAAATTAGGGTTTAAACAAGGATGACAACATCCATAAAAGCAAAGCACTGAAACAGTAGGACAAACGGACATTAACACTTGTATAGTGTCTGAACTGAATAATCAGAATATAAAAGTGTAAGAGTCGAACCAAAATTGTAAGTAAATTTGTTGAAAAACTGCTTGATACAGGATAATGTTTATGGACATACTTACATATTTTGGACTTGATTATAGAGTTGCTTCGCTTATAATATTGTTCTTTGTTGTCCCAGGAATCAATATACCAAAAATCAGATCAAACGAATAATTAGATATAAATTTGTTGTTTAAAAAGTAGAAAAATCAACATTTTTAAAATGGACGTACGGACATTCTGGTAATGATTATAGAGTTGCTACGCTTTCTAAATCATACCTAACTACTTCAGGAATCATCAGGCAAAGTTTGAAATCGATAGGCTAATTCTAACATGCCTAAATTAACGAATAAAAGCTATCCATCTCGGACGGATGTACGGACGGACAGACCCTAATTATAGAAAAGCTTCGCTTTTAAAAAATAAAGAATAATGAAAAATAAAAAAAAGCGAAAGGAAAAGGGAGAATTGAAAAAAAAAACTAAAAAAAAAAAATATGCAAGGATCTTAAGGAATAGGACAATGGACAATAAGCAATATTTACACGTCACTAGATTCAAATAATTGATAGAAACAATACTAGATTGTACAACACAATCAGGATTCAATAAAAGTACCCAAAGATTTTAAGTAAACAAAAAAGAAAATGTTTTCATAAAACTTTTGGGACCAGAATACTTAAAGTCCAATGTCCCATCCCTTCTATTGAAATATATCAAATGCTTTGTTGAATTCAAATAACACTGCAGAAAAGCATCAAATGTTGTAAATTGCAAAAGTACATTAATTAAACTGTTTACAAGTTTTCTAAATATACATGAACATAAACCTAGTATATTTACTAAAAAAATACTATGGTTCAATGCTGGAAAATGCTTAGAATCTTTTGCTCTTGTTCGTGGATAGTCCTCTTTTGTACAATTATTTTTAGACGTAATATACCTTGTTTACATGATTTTAGATAAATATGCTCTCATAATAACTATCGTTGTCATAGAGATCTATCACTCTTGCTTTTATATTTTTATTATTTGATATATTTTTATCATTTTATAATCCGTATACAAATACTGTTAGAATCGACCCCTCCTCTCTTAATATATACAATTAGAGTAGAATACCTAAATAGAAGACTAACAACGGTTCAACATTTAGCGAGATATTATTGTACAGACGGACTGACAGATATCGTTCTTTATTACAAGATATTTTGTATTAATTACCACCTGAAATTGTTATATATTTCTACTTTAAGGATCTAAAGGGATAAGACAATGTCCGATAAATTGATGTGTTTCCCTAATAATAATATCATCCGTAAATTATAGTTAGTTGTTGAAACGTTTCGATACTCAACTTCATAAACCAACCAATCAATTTGCAATGTAAGACCCGGAAGACTCTATATTTTTCATGATTGTTTGTATTGCCGTTTGATTTGTTGAGCTTCGCTATTATGGATGTTGTCAAGTTAAGTATTTTTCTAAATTTTACCTTGGACAATAAAAGAATAATAATTACATTACCTTACGTCCATACATTCTATAAACGACGTTCAGAGTAGCTTCGCTCAGCAAAAGGTAAATATTTTGACCATAATATCCACCTGAAAGTTTATCCTTATTTTGAGTAATTAGAAATGTGCAATTTTTGATGACGAAGCAAATAATTTTTTTTTTGCCAAAATTGTTAATTTAAATATTTTTTTAGATGCGTAGCATCTATATTTTTTGTTTATCAGTGTAAAGTGGTGATAGGTCTAAATTGTAAAAAAAATTTGTACATTAGAGGGCTTGGAGGCACGGGTATTTTTCATATTTAAAAAAAAATAAAAATTGAGGTGGGAGTTGAGATTTTTTGTATTTTTCAAAAGATAAATTTGTTAGGAAAATGGGTGGGTTCTCCCTGGTTAGCGGATATACATACATGCAGACAGACATCCTGTTTATTTTTGTAATAACTATTTTTAATAATTAATGTCCATGCAAGTGCTTTTAGTCATTCTCTCGCTTTCGTTTATTCATCATCAAACCAAAACTCGTGACTAAACACTAGCCTTTAAAAAGTTATTTAGTTTAAAATGAAAATGGGAGGGTGTATTTTTCTGTAAAATTTTAAAAGGAGTGTAACCTACTTCTGTAAAATAGCTATAAGTTTAAACTTAATTAAGTAACCTACTAACAAACACGTATTCGTTCTTGTTTATTTCTTATCTTTCTGAAGTTAAAATTGATGTTAAACATGATATCTTTTAATCAAACTTCGGATAAATAGCAAAGAAATGAAAATGAACCTAATCTAACTGTAGAAAAGCTTCGCTCTTGTATTGGTCATTTTTTTATCCATTTATGTAAAGTTAAAAAATACTAATAAATTTGTAGAACGGCTTTGCTTTCAATAATACAAAACAAGGATGACAACATCCATAAAAGCAAAGCTCTGAAATGATATGACAGACGAACATTAACTTTTGTTAAGTGTCAGAACTGAATATACAAAATATGAAATTATAAGATTTGAAAAAAATTATACTTAAATTTGTTGCAAAACTTCTTAAATACAGAATTCTGTTTAAGGACATACTGACATTTTTAAGACGTGATTATAGAGATGCTTCGCTCATAATATTGTACCTTATTGTAATAGTAATCAGTAATCAAAAAATCAGATCAATCGGATGATTTTATCACATAAAAAATTGTTATTAAAAATCAACATGTTTAAAATGGACGTACGGACATTCTGGTAACGATTATAGAGTTGCTACGCTTTTTAAATCGTACCTAACTACTACAGAAATCACCATGCAAAGTTTGAAATCGATAGGACAATTCTAACATGCCTAAATTAACGCATAAAAGCTAACTATCTCGGACGGACGTACGGACGGAAGGACGGACGTACGGACCGACCCTAATTATAGAAAAGCTTCGCTTTTAAAAATCAAAAACGTTGATATTAGTATTTTTATTTTATATAGAACACAATTAGAATATAATTATTTTGTTATTTATATACGTTTTAAAACATTGAAATTTAAAGTAAACAAAAGAATGAAATATATAAGCAATGAAAAAAAAATAAGTTTTAACAAATGGAAATAAATTGATACCTAACTCCAATAATAATAAACAGAATTACCCCTGTTAAAAATTATTGGTTTAATAATTTGGGACTGCTTTTTTCAGCAAACCAATTAAGATTTACAGAATTAATTAATTAGAGAACGCGTTTTATAAAGTGTGAACCGTACCATTATTATTTACATTCCAATGTCCCATCCCTACTTGGAAAAGATAAATGAAAGGAAAGTACTTAGCACATAATGAACTGTCAGATAATAAACAATAGAGCAACAAACTAGATTTGTAGAGTGGATACGCTACGAAAATCAATGAAATAATATGGTATAATGGAATTAATCATGATAAAATTGTTATCTTTATTTATATGAAATTTATTTTCTGTATTTCAGCATGTCATCTTGGTGAGGAGTGACCTGAGGTTCTGTCCAATCTGATCAGGATGTGCTTCACAGAGGTGGCCACGCAGCTGGTCACTGCGGCTAAACTTCTCCTTGCACACACTACATGTGAAGGCAGCCTGTCATATTCATGATTTTTTAATACATATGAAATTTATGTAAAATTGTCCTAAATATCATTGGGCTGGTTTAAAGCGCAAAAATGTTGTCCAAGCATAAAGGTCATCTATAGGCTATGGCTTTACAATGCTGCTTAACAAGGATGAAACATCCATAAGTAACGAAGATGTTTATATTTTTGTAGCAGGACTGACAGACCAATGGACCAATTGAAATATATACTAGATCATTTGATGTTTAGGAATAGTAAATCTTCACAAAAGTTCACAAAATCTTGAATAGCAGCCGAGAAAATCACATTTCCCCCATAGCCTTATGGACTGATGGAAGAACTGACGGATGGACAGACAGAAATAAAAAAGTGAAAATAGAGTAGCTTCGCTACTAACAAGATATTTGATCAAAAAATAAAAGAATTCAGAGGTTTATCCTGAATTATTAAAATCATTCCTTGCAGACATCTGAAACAGATTTCAATTTGCTTCTTCCCTGACCCATGTAAACCATATTCTTTACTTGTAGTAGACACTCTGTAACCTAATTATTAATATAAACTGCGAACCAAAAAAATAGGCAAATCTGAATTTGTAGAATGGCAGCTTTAATATTCATTTAGGATGATTCTACTGCAAATATAAAATGTAGATGCATCTTTTGGTTACAAGTTTCCACCGTTATTTTTTTTTATCAGCACCAATGAAGCATAAGATCTCAAAAACAGCATTTTGGTTAAAAACTGGTGAACCAAAAAGATATGCAAATCCTAAAAAAATCAATGGAAAAACGATTTTTTGGCACTTTTATTCTGTTTTAAAGATTGATTCTGATAAATTAACCATTTTTTAAGGGATTTATGAATTAGTTATTATGAAATGTAGTATAAGGTAGAAATTAATGATTTTTTAAAATAAGAAATGTTAGAAAAAAAGAAATACGATCCCTATCACTTTAGAGGTCAGCTGCTGGCCTCCAGTTTAATGGATGTAGCCTCATGCATGTTAAAAATAAAAATTAATCCAAAAAGTATACAAAAATAGTTTTTAATGTGTTAAAAAAATCCATTTTAAAATCTTGATTATGAGGATGATGACCTTCCAGATGCTCCTATTGGTGATGATGGTGAGCTAAATGTTATCTAAGTACATGCCCATTACAACAACTTGTCTATCAACCTATGTACCATTTTTTGTAGTCATAGCAATCTTCAATGGAGCCTAATTACAAGAAATATAAACATCTTCTAAAAATGACAGTATTTACCTTATGATTTGGAGTAATTAAAATTGCAATTTTTTTCTTTTTAAATACTGCTTGACTGGAGGCTGCTATGAATACAAAAATTGGACCATTGTTCAATATATAAGTTGTCATCATAGTCATGCACTTTGATAACATTTGGCTCACCATCACTACCCATAGTAGCATCTTAAAGGCCATCATCATCAAAATCAAGATTTTAAAATGATTTTTTTAACACATTAAAAATCATTTTTGTATACTTTTTGGAGTAATTTTTATCTTTAACATGTATTTAGTTTCATCCATAAGACTGGAGGTCAGCAGCTGTCCTCTAAATTGATAGGGGTTGAATTT